>NC_083315.2:159400380-164200380 GCF_963455315.2 Globicephala melas | reverse complement strand
AACACCTGCTTCCTCTCTCCCCAGGTCAGGGGCCTCAGCCTTAGCTGCACATTGGAACCACCTGGGCTATTAACAAACAGATGCCTGGTCCCACCCCTAGGGTCCATGATTCGGTCAGTCTGGGCTGTAGCTACGGCATATGATATTTTTAAATCCCTAAGTGATTTTGATGCGAAGTCAAAGTTGAGAACCACTGTTGAAGGTAGTCAGTGAGGAGGTGAGTCGGCTTGATAATGTCAGAATGTAGCAACAACAACCTTACTTATTTACTAATAGTTGCTATTGAAAGTCTCAGGGAAACGACATCAAATCATTGTTATCAAAGTTAAAGCATTGATTTTTCCATAAAAAGGTTCAAAACAAAACAAGACCAAAAAAATCAACAGCAGTTTCATCATTTTGCTGTTTGGGGTTTTTTTAGGTAGTCCCACACACTTTGTCTAAGCAAGGTCAGTTCTTAGCTGAACTTCATCAGTTCTCCTGGATCATAATGATATCGATCAGTGCCTCTGAACTGGGCCTCGAGATCCTCCTTGCACGGCAGCGCTCACTGGAGGACTCACTGGTCCTTCTCCAGAGGCCCTCCTCATGCTTTTCCCCGTGGGCGCTGTGTGTGGATTATCCACAGACGCTGGATTCCCAGTCTGGTTCCCATCCACCTCCTGCATTTTGCCTCCACCAACCCCACCCCACTGAAGGATTTGAGTGTATTTAGAAAAATCCATGTTTCCTTTGTGTTGGAATATGGATGGCCAGTCTATTGCCGCAGGTAGTCTTAAAAATGAATACATGAATTTTTATTTAAAAAAAATTTTTTTTCAGATCAGTTAATTTCCAGATTTTGTCTTCGTGAAATACAGTCGTATAGTCTGAAAATAAAAACTTTGTGCTTTCCTCTTTTCAAATCTTTCACGTCTTATTCACTGTTTAGAACTTTTAGAAGCTTTCTTCCTTAAATATTCATGAAAATAGAAGGCATTCTTATGTCATTTGTGACTTCAATGAGACAATCTCTGATGTTTAACTGCAAGAAGTTGCTGGCCCTTTGTGCCTTACTGAGAATATACTTTCCCATTTCTAGATTAATATTTTTCTATCATAAAAAGGACCAACTTGGTGCATCTCAAAGCCCCAACAGAAATTATTTTTATGCTCACAGTCTCATTTTACCCAGAGTGAAATTTATTTGAGTAGTCAGCATTTATCTCTCTATATCATCACCATTTTCAACCTCACGATAAGTCGATAGTTACCACTGAAGGCGCTGGAACGTTTATCTCCGTATTACGCTTTACGATGCGTTATAAGTTAAGAATGTTGCCAGTGAATATAAATATCACCGGTTTTAAATTTGAAATAACCGAGACTCCCGCTCTCAGCTCTGAAACCATTCCTCCAAGAGCGGATGTTGGAAAGAAGTGGGGAAAGAGCCCCTGTTTGGGGAGGTGGCCTCCGATCGCCAGGACCTCCCGAGGGTCAGCGTGGAGAGGAGTGTGTCATTTGACTCATCGGACTTCTGAATAGAAGCCCTTTGGCCGGTGAATGTGCTCAGCCTGCCGCCTCCCCCAGTTCTCAGGACAGTAGCTTCTACAGAGGAGTGAGGCGGGTGCAGCTCCTGAGCTCCCGGCCCCTTTGCCGTAACCTGTCCTCGGCAAGTCTAGTATTAGCCTTAGTGATAGACACCTGCTTAGACAGCAGGCAAATTGTGCTTTGTCTACAGTTTTTAAGGCATGTCCTAGAATACGGTTCCATATCCCTCAAAGGCCAGGGAATGAAACGGGCGGTTGCTGGGTTTGTCTTGAGAATGGCCTCCATCTATGCCAAATCCTGCCCCAGGAGGCAAGTGTGGTTCCTCCCCCTGCCCCCCAGGTAGTTTCTAGGTTCAGGCCCAGGCGGGGGTGCTTTGTCACCTCCCTTCGTAGTACTTCACGTCTGCGAAGTTTCAGCAGCGTGTCACGGCCTCGTGGCTAGCTGTGCCTCTCCTGCCCCGACACTCAGCCTGCGCTCGACTCAGCTCCCGGACGGAGCATCTGCACAGCGTGTGCTCTGTCCTGACTAAAAGACGAACTAAAGCAACGGACAGAAACTAAGGTGCCAGGCCATAGTGACTGTATGGACAGTAAGGACCGTAAACCTCAGAAACATTGTGAGGGAGGGGTGTGTGTACGTCTTGAACCCGTGCCTGTGTGTGAGGGGGACGGCTGGCTGTGTGGGTCGGTGGCTGGCTCTGGGTCTGTCCTTCCACCTCTGATGCCGTCTTCCCGAAACCCTCCCACAGGCTCTGTCCACGCCACGTCGGTAGCAGCCTCCAGAGTGGAGCAGGCACTGTCGGAAGTGGCGTCGTCTCTGCAGAGCAGTGCCCCCAAGCAGGGCCCGCTACACCCCTGGATGACGCTGGCGCAGATCTGGCTCCACGCAGGTACCGCTCCGCCCCTCAACCCCACGCCCACCTGCCGCTCTGCCAGAGGGGAGCTTGCGGCCTGGGCCGCAGGGTTTATGCTGTCGCAGGGGCCAGAGATCTACACCCCAGACTTTCTTTGAGGGGGACAGCAGAGCGTGGTGTCCCGGACCCGACGGAGGTCTGGCAGTCCTGCAGCCTTGGAGTGGAGCCTCAGCTCTGCTACTTACCAACAGCTGCATGGGCTGGAGGTGATAGCCTCCCCTCTCAGCCTCGGTTTCCTCATCCGTATGGTGGGTCAATAGCATCGTCTCCTAGGGTTGGTGAGCACAGTGCCTGGCACACCCTGGTGGTGAAGTCTAAGAGACCCTGGGAGAGGGGCCAGGTGTCCTGATGACACAGATGTCTTTATCTAAGCCGAGGGGACGGGGGGAACAGCGTTTGGATGTCTGAGCTGCCACTTCTGACGGCGCTCCTGGTAATCCTCAGAGAGCGAGGCAGGTACCAGCAGCTGCCGGACTGGAAACTAGCCCAGAAGGCAGGTGTGACTGCCCCTCCCCCAGTTTCACACGGCTGCTTCTGCATAGCTAGGGAATCGCCACATTATTGTGCAGCCTGCAGACATTTAGCAATGGGAATCCCACCATACAGAGCAAATGGCGGCTCTTGATGTGCTTACATAGGAAAGATAACTTCTGTTTCTCCAGTTTTACCCCTTGATCTGCAAGGCCTTCCCAGGCTCAACTCTCAGGGTGCACGGCAAAAGCCCAGGTTTGGCCGCAGAAGTGCTTATTACCCACCACTGGCCATCTGTTTACCCCTTTTTTGCCAAGGCTAATTGTATGATGTCCAACCTTGTTTGGAACCTTCGTGTAAGAAACACAATTGGATTTACCTAGGTTTGGCATGTCCCAGAGCCGAGCTCAGTCAGCCGCTCCCGTGTTGGCATCTTTAATTGAGCCAAAACAACCACTGTAAATTAACAAATTATGTTCTTCTAAGCAGAAATACAAAAGAGGGATGATTCACGAACGTGCTGATTGTTCTTCCTGTGCAGATGCTGGCCAGCGTTCAGCCTCTTGCTGGGTTCTAGACAGGCTGACTCAAGGGCCCGAGAACAGCAGTCATGCCTCCTCTGTGGCTCTCTTGAAGAAAAGCTGGTCCCCAGTCTAGGACCTGGTGCCTGTCCTACTCAGTCATCCTCGTGAGCAGTGACGGCAAAGAACAAAAAGAGAAGGGGTTCCCTTTAGTGTCCAGGCCAGGTGAGACTGGCCGAACCTGCAGGGCTAGTAGAGGGGCAGAGTTGTCCTTCAAAGTGGGCATGAAGTTGAGTTTTTAAAGGGTCAATGTCTACGAAACCACAAGGGCAGAAGGTGATCCTTCTAGGCTGGAAGCAGCTCCCTTGACCTCCCAGGCATTCTCTTGCTTGTGGCTCGGAAAACCTAATGACCTTGGTGAGGGTCACTGAGTCCCAGGACCGCTTTGCCCAGTGGCTTGCTGCCCCTCCCTCAGTTATCCAGGCTTTGCTCCTCGACGTGACCCACCATGACTCGGGAGGAAATTTTGTAGCTGCTTATTAGAACATTGAAGAACCCGGCAGCTAAGATTCCTTTTGGAGTTATCCTTGAAGTTTTATCAATCGTGTGACATCCCTTTCTCATTGCCATAGCCTATAGGACAGAATAAAGCTCTCATTGCTATTAACGCGTGTGGCTTTTAACATTCTACGAGTTGGTGGGATTGAATTCTGGAAATGGAATATCATACTTGCCTTAAACTCCAGGCAGAATGTAAGTCCCGCTTATATAGTATGAATGAGTGAAGCAAATTATAATCTTTATAGGATTGGTGCTATATTGACTCTTTCAAAGCACTGACTTTGAGTCAAGATTAGAATGGTATCGTATATTCAATATGGTCTTTGAAGAGGTAAACTCAGAAGGAATTCATAAAAGAAGCTTCCACTGAACTGTAAGGTTTTACCATAGGTGGTTTGAGCTTTACTGCTCTGGGTGGCAAACTAAAAGTGACTCACATTTTTTGACAACTTATGGAAACCAGGTAACATCTGCGTCCATCGTCAGCTCTAACAATACCGCCAGATTCTGTAAATGCCGCAAGCTTTGGAGGAAACTAGATCAAGGCCTCACACCCAAGGCCATGGTGTTTCTGTGGCGTTTGCGGGTCTCTTCTCTCCTGGTTGTTTTTGCTGGTGATCTGAGTGTAGTGGGAGCTTGTGGTGGAGGCCCGTGCTGGAGGTGGCCCCAGATTTGAGGCTGGCAGGTAAGGCCACTCTGAGACGACCTCAGATTTCCAGCCTATTATATGAGCAGGTCCCTGAGCCACTTGTGTGTCATCTGAGTGGCAAAGAGATCATGACTGGGACACCGGAGCCTCTGGCTGCTCTGTGAGGACATCAGCCACAGGCCCAGTGGGGAGCACAGACCCAGGAAGTCCAGGGATGCTTGACCATCCGGGGTCCCTCCCGTCCTGTGTGGTGGGACCCACGCCCTGGGCACCCCTTCCCGCTGTACCTCTTCCTCCTTCCCGGACGCTTCTGACCCCAGGGCCTCGGGCTCCTCACAGGGTACCTGGTGGCCAACTGGCATGGGTTGTACATGTTTTGTTGCTTGGTTTTTTTGGACCCATGTGACAATTTTATTTAAATTATTTTTGAAAAAATAATACACGCACATGCTACACAGTTCAAAAGGCACAAGAGATGTGAAATGAGAGGCTTCCTGCCAACCCGAGTGTCAGTCACACTCCCCCACGGCAGCCACCGTTAGTGTGTGCACCCCCGCCGGGGTATAACACTCGCTGCAGACCATTGCCCGTCGGCACGTCAGAGAGCAAATCCACTGTATGATTTTACCGTAATTTAACCAGTAGCCCACTGAGTAACATTTAGATTAGTTCTAGTATTTTGCTGCTACAGACGATGCGTCAATGAGTAGCCGTCTATAGATTGTTCCGTCCCTGTAAGGTAAACTCCTCAAAGTGGAATTGACGGATCAAAGGGTGCGTACTCTTTAATTTTGGTAAATTTTGTCACATTGCCTTCCACAGAATTGTGCCAGTTTGCATTCCAGTCAACAAGGTGAGAATGCCCATGTTCTCACATTCTTGATAACACAGCAAATCATCAGACCTCAAGATCTTTGCCGATCTGATAGATGAAAATGGTATTTCAGTTGTCTGCTCACGGCTTCTGCCCATTTATCTTCTTAGATACCGAGCTTTTCTTTTTGAGTTGTAAGCACTTATTATGTGTCAAAGAAATTGGCCTTGTGCCATATGTGCTCTAAGTATTTCCCCCCATTTTAATTTTGTTTGTGTTTTGGGGTTTTGTTGGGGGTTTTTTGCCAAATTTTTTTTTTTTTTTACATTTACCAATCTTTTGGGTATCAAAAGATTGGGTATCAGCTCTGGGTATCACATGATATTTAGAAAGAAACTACCCATTTTTATGGTCTCTTTTCCTGGAAGTTCCAAGTATCTTCTAGTGCCATTTGTATAAACACCATCTTACAAAGAAGGTCCAAAGCGTTCTTTTCCTCTGTTATGCAGAAGGGAAACCCAGGCCAAATAGAAACCAGCTCCTCTGTGGTCTCACTGGGCAGGAGTCAGGTAAGCTGAATTAGAGCCTTTGATGTTTGTTGCACCTTGAGACATATCTCCCTGGGAGTCATACATCGTTTTCTTTAGAATGCACACCTTATCACTGGCCTTTGGAAATTCATACATTCACAGTCATTCAGAGTTGAACCAGGGCCTTTCCCAAGCCAAGCAGCTTCTTGGTGTCCATCCTTCAATTTCCACTTCTGGGATAGCAGCTAAAAATGACTGTGCAGTAGGTGGATAATTTCTGCTTGTTACTTACTAATAATTATAGCTTTCACTTTGGCATCTCTCACCGTCGAAAGCAACGGCTATTCTTAGATGTGCAAGATCAGATTTTCTGATTTCTGCTGGGAATGTAAAGCTGTGATACTCTCACAAATTCCTTGGCCCTGGCCGGCCTGTCCCGTTTGCCCTTCCCCCTGCTAGGTTCCTCCCAGCCACCGGGAGGCTGCATCGGCCGGGTTGAAGGGTAATCCTGTGGCGCGGCCACCATGACAAGGTGAAGACAGCTCCCAGACAGGTGGCGTGAGGGTGACTGCACAGGGAGTGCTTGCAGGAGGGAACATGTGGTACCCAGGGGTCAAGCCTGACCTGACACGGTGCCAGTCTCCATGGGTCAGCCCCGCCAGACCTGCCCCTTCTGCTGCCCTGGGAGGTTTTGATTCACGGTCTACGACCTGCAGGTAGCTGACCTTTACCAAGCACCGTGCATGTGTCAGACCTTATCCTGGGACTTTATGTGTCTTAACTTGTTTAGTCCTTGTGATAGCCATATAAGGTATAAATACCCTTTAATCACCCCATTTTACAGATGGAAAAACCAAGACACAGCTCTCACGTCACCTGCCTAAGGTTACATGACTAGTAAGTGGAGAAACCAGAATCCAGACCCAGCCAGTGTGGCCCCAGAGCCCCAGCCCCCGCCCAGGGAGGGCGCTTAGCTATGGAGCACGCACCTGTGAGCACCTGTTTACGTGCGTCATCAGGGCGAGGCTCTGGAGCTCAGTGGTCAGCAGACGGACACGGGCTCTGCCTTCATGGAGTTTACAGATATGAAACATAACAACTGCAGAAGCACTTAATTCCACGGTGCCGAGTACCCCAGAGCAGCAGTGTAGGCTCTGGGAGAACTGGGAACCGAGGTCCTCCCCAGCCAGGACCGGAGGAGGCCTGAGCATGTGGCAGGCGTAGGACACACGTGGACAGGCCTGTGGGCCACGTGAGCCCTGAGGTTAGAGAAATGGCAGGGCCGCAGGGCATGCAGCCTAGAGAGGAAGAACCACGTGGCCGAGGCGAGGCCAGACGAGCCAGCGCCCCGGTGACCAGGTCAGGATCTCTTCCTAAAAGCACTGAAAAGCTGTTGAAGGACGGCAAGCGGGGGCATGAAAGGATCAGAGGGAGGTTGCTACAAGATCACCCTGGAGGAATGTGGGGCACGGAACGGGAGACAGTGCCGTGGGGAGGCAAGGTCAGGAACTTCGGTCTGTGTGACCGCGGGGAACGGCCGGTCTGAGGGTGGAGAGAGGGGGATACCTGAGTTGCATTTTCGAGGCAGAACTGATAGGACTTGTTGATGGGTTAGATGTAGGGGTGAAGGAAAAGGAAGACTCCTGTGTTGGGAGCTGGAGCCAGCGGGTAACTGGTGATTCCTCTTCCTGCCACGGGCAGCCTGGGTGGTGGGAACCGATGGGTGGGGATATGGGGGGGCAAGAGCAACCAGAGCCCTCCTTGAACTTGGGAGCGTCGGGTGCCTGAGGACCCACAGTGAAGGTGTCAGGCAGGTGGCTGGATACTCAAGTCTACGCTTGAGGTTTGGGCTAGAGACATCAAGTTGCGAGTGGGGATTTAAAGCCAAGGGATGTGGTGAGAATGTCGATGGAGAAGGAAAAGGGCCAGGCCCCAGACCTGAGCCCTCAACATTCAAAATGTGGGGAGGAGAGGAAAAGCCAAAGCAGCAGAAAGGAAGTGGTCAGCAAGGCGGGAGGGAACCGGGAGATGTGGCGTCCTGGCAGCCAAGGGTGGTTACGAAGGTGCCTGCGCGGTACTATCAAGGGCTTGGGTTCTGGACTCAGACTAGTTGAAATCCTGGTCCCACCACCCTAGTGCCGTCCTCTGCAAAATGACGACAGTTTGACAGTCACACAGAAAATGCATGAAAGTGTTCAACGGGGGGGGTCAGACACTCCATAACTGTTAAAATAATGATTTCTTGATCAGCATTGTATCTTCATTTCTTTTTAAAGGTTATAGTCCATTTATAGTTATTATAAAATATTCCCCACGTTGTATAATATATCCTTGCAGCTCATTTTATACCTAATAGTTCATACCTCTTAGTCCCCTACCCCTCCCTTGCCCCTGCCCCCTTCCCTCTCCCCATTGTAAAATAATGATTTTTAAGTGCGTGTGGCAGGTAGGAAATGCTGCGGAGGGCTTGAATAAGGTGGAGACAAAGACATTTGTCTCCCGGCAGACACGTGCGCCCAGCCCTGGCGCTGCCCTGCCCTCCGCGGCGGAGGCTGTCCCAGGACCAGCTAAGGTTGTTTCCCAAGTCTCCTCTCTCTAGGGAAGCAGGGTTTGGGGAAAGGGAAATGGTTTCGGGGGGTCGGCGAGTCTGCAGGCGTAACTCCCTGCTGCCTGCAAGACCAAGAGAAGCTGATGGCCCACGCGCCTTTTTCTGCATCCCTCTCTGCCAGACCTCTGGTGGAATGGAGGATCTGATGGCTCGCACACAGGTACAGCCCTCCGGCCGCCTCTCACATACACGGCTCCTTTGTGTGAGTTTCACAGGAATGTCCCCTCTGGGTAGGCTAAGCCCCAGGGAGCAGGTGTGCCTTAGCTGAAGGCACCTTGGTGAGAAGAGCTTCCTCGCTTTCCAGGGGCAGATGCAGCCCTACTCCAGGCTCACAGCTGGCCAGCGGGGTCCAGGCTGGTCAGCCCCACTCCGCCCAGCGCCTCTGCACGGCGCACGACCCAAACAGCCCTGAGCCCAAGGCAGGCAATGGGAGCCGGTTCTCAGCCTTGCAGCCGACGTGAAGCAGGTGCTTGACAAGTGTCAGAAGAGTGAATGAACGAGTGAGGAAACTGGGCCCCGTGCGGGGCTGTGGGTGCATCCCGCTCCAGGTCCCCCTATCGGGAGCCCCCTTCACCACTGAGGAGGAAAGAGGCCCCGGGCCTTGGCACTATAGCTCAGCCCTTTTCAGATCCCATCTTTAGCTTGGTTTGACCAACGATTTCGGAAAGCCCTCTGCGCGAGGCACAACGCACAGGGGAGCGGACTTGATCCCGGCCCTCCAGGGACGTGACCTCTATGGGATAACACAAGTCACGGGAGCACGGGGCAGCCTGGGGTGAGGGACTTCCCAGAGCACGCAGGGCAGTGGAGGGGTGACGCACCCAGGCCTATCTGGGGAAGTCGTGTGCAGGGTGGGGTTTGGGGGGACGTCGTGTGCAGGGCGAGGTTTGCGGGAGCCCAGGGTGAGGAGTGATGGGTCTGCAACAGTACAGGGAAGGCACTTTGGGCAGAAGAAACAGCAGAGCCAATGTGTGGAGGTGAGACCGTGAATGGAGCACGGAGGGAGTGAAAAGGTAGCAGGGTCCTGGTTTAGAACGGGCAGCAAAAACATCTGGGTTACATTCACCTGCAGTTGGGAACCATTGAGGGTTTGCAAGCGGGGGTGGGGTGGAGGGGTATTTCCAGCATTTTTCATAGTAACCTGGTAGCAAGGAGAAGGCAGGGGATTCCAGAGAGGACAGCCAGAGCTTAGTCTGAGCTTCAGAAAGGGGTAGAAAGTGTCCATGACCCTGCGTGGCACCTTACCTTTGGTTAGAGGCTGTCAGCTGCCAGCGACCAGGACAGACTCTGTCCCTGTGACCTCTTCAGAGAGTGACCCTTCAGAGCCCGCCCCGCAGCGGGGGCTCTGACACTGCGCTGAACTGTGTTCTTGTTAGGAGCCGATCAGCTTTAAGTTCCCAGAGCCAGCTTCCCTCTCTGTTGCTGTTCCTTCGGTACAAGCTCTTATATCTCTTAATGAGCTCAAAAGGCCCTTTGTGGGTTTTTTTGTGGTTTTTTTGTTTTCACTTGAATTTAGCCCTTGGTGAAGGGGTCAGGGGAGCATCACTTGCTGTGGCTTCTCTGGCCTTTGACTCCTCATCGACCTGGGCCACAGAGACGGTTGCCTTCCTCTGACCCGCAAGCAGTGTCCATTAGTCTACAGTCTTTCCTTAAGCACCTACTAAGTGCTAGGTCCTGTGCTAAGGGGTGCAGAGGTGACGTGGCTGGAAGTTGCTCATAGTTTTAGTGGGAAAAGACAATACCGATCACATTTTTTGGAGGCTTTAGGGAAATAGTACACCTCTGTTTACGTCCTGAGTTCTGAGCCAGTTAAGAAAGAGACAGGGAGTGAGATGGAGATCACACTCCCAGCTTTGTGCCCAGGGAGGCTGAATCGGAGGATGCATCGTGACGCCTGGCCTCAGCTGGGCTCCCAGTGCATCACAGCTGATCGAATTCACCCGTCCCGAATTGCTGACCTCGCTGTCGCAGGGGCAGAGCCCAGCATCACGCCCGCAGGAGCAAGCCGAGAATGCGGGCATTCAAGACTCCAGGCTTCCACCCTCTTGGTAGAGACGCGGGCCAGCCTCAGGCCCCACCTGGCAGCTGAACAGGCCCAGAGAAGTTGATGGCCTTGCCCAAGGTCACACACAAGGCCTGGGCGCAGGGATCGAACCCTCCATGTTCCCCTGACACTGGCTGACCAACGGGGTACCCTAGAGTCCTGGTAGCAAGGAGAAGGAGGGCTTGAATAAGGTGGAGACAGTGCTGCCTCAGAGACCCGGAGAGGGGGCCTAACCAAGAGGGGAGGCCAGCTGTCCATTCTTAAGATCTCTTTGGAGGAAAGAGGCTCCACTGGGGAGAAATGGTTTGAAAATCACCCCAGCCCGTTGCGCCTGTGTCCTTCTGTTTGATCTTAAAACGGAGGGGTCAGGGAGCAGCGCGGGCCGTGCACTCGCCCGCCCCTCTGCCTCGGGAGCACAGGCCGCAGCAGTGACATGAGCCTGCCCCTACAACTTGGACAGCACGGCAAAGAAGTCCTCGGGGGTCTGGATCCTCTCTCCCACCTTCTCAATCATGACTCAGCTCAGCCCCCGTCGTCTGTTTCCTCATCACGAGGAGGGAGGAGAGGCACCAGACCTGTAGCCGAAGACACGGAACCAAGAAGACACTCGGTCCCGTGTTTGTTTTCACGGGGACCCACACAGAACAGGGTGTCATCTACATTGTTGTGTTGGTGTTCAAGGCTCCCCCCACTGCTGCAACATACACCTTGATTCTTGTTATAAAACCTCTGGGGACTTCCCTGGTGGTCCAGTGGCTGGGAGTCTGCCTTCCAATGCAGGGGATGCGGGGTCGATCCCTGGTCGGGGAACTGGGATTTCACATGCTGCGAGGCAACTAGGCCCGCACACCACAACTAGAGAGGAGCCCACGCACCGCAATGAAGAGCCTGCGTGCCGCAACTAAGCCCCGAAGCAGCCAAAAAACAAATAAATGAAAATAAAATAAAATAAAATTTAAAAATCAAAAGCAAAACAAAGCTCTGGAATCATTTCGTCCCCGCTCTCCCAAGTTGGCCTTTATTCCGGAGCGATCTAGATGGGAGGGGCCTGTGGTGTCTCACCCACCCACAGGCAGCCCTGGGACCTTGGAAATGAACACGAACTCACCCCCAAAGGAAAGCAAGTCAGGAGGCAGCATACAGTGGGAGGAACATTCTGTGTTGCTGCCCCCGCAGCCGCCAGGCTCCGGAACCTGAAACTGCCAGATACACCCCGGACTCTTCTGGCGGGAGCTTGGAGAGAGTCGTGTTACTGGAAGACAGCGGGCAGCCCTGCGTGTCTACCTCCCAGGAGGGCAGGTTTTGCAGAGGCCCAGGCGGAAGGACAGACGCGTGTGGTCTCTGTTCCTACAGAGGCCCCGTGTGTAGTAGGTGCTCAGTAAGTACCTCAAGAGAGGAGTCTCGGAGGACGTGAGGCAGGCGCAGTGCCGGCCCGGCCACACTTAGAGCTCAGTTGTATGTGAGTGTCCGAGTTTCCAGGTCTGAGAGGCTGGGCCTCTCCCCGCAGGTCCCCGGGCCAGCCCATCACCTCTGCTCCCTGTTGAGGGGGACTGATGGCCAGAAGCACAGATGGGGTGCAGGGTGGGTCTGTGCCTCCCCCGGGCTTGCTCATGGCCTGAGGAGTCAGTCACTGGTGTGACTATGGTCACCAGGGAAGTGAGGTGCTTAGGAGAGGGCCATGCAGTGGCATCGACACTGACCACACCCTGCCCACCCAGAATTTCCAGTCTCCGCGCCTGAAGCTGGAGGTGGGGAGGTAGAAGAGTGGATGTCAGCAGAACGTGCTGTCCGGGGGCGTAGCCAGGACCCCTCACAAAATGTCTCTGGGACACAGCCATCAGAGGGATACCCAGGCTGGGCTCCCCTTCCAGCTGGGGCGGTGGGACGGGGTCAGAGGTAGCTTCCGGGGGTGGTGGCCGTTGAGCTGGGCTTTAAAGGGGGTACAGGGGTGACACCATCAGGGCAGAGGCAAGAGAATAAACAAAAGCCCAGGGAAACAGCGGCGGCTTAACACGGCAGAGCCCGGGGGTGTAGGAAGCAATAGGAACACAGGTTAGTAGGGGTGGTAGAGACAGTCACCACGGGCTCCGGATGCCAGGCAAAGGGGTCTGGATGTTATCTGGGGGCAGAGGAGACACTGTTCTCTGTAGAGAGCTGAGAGCACAGCCGCAAAGCCACGCCTGCCTGTACCTTGCCTGGGACCTCGGACAAATTGCTCAGCCTGTCTGTGCCGCAGTTTCCTCGTCTGTATAACGGGGATAAAATAATAGTACCTAGTGGATCACTGTGCAGACAAAAGCAGAAATGAGAGCACTTCTTTGCACAAAGCCCATGTTTGATGATAATTAGCTACTGGTATCATTACTGTTACCGTTCATTCGTTCGCAACCATTTCTTGTGCTCTGACTGCCAGGCGCTCATCCGGTCGCTGGGGACTCAGCAGTGAATAGTGTGAAGGTGGTGGCTTATGTCCTAGAGGGGCCCCCCAGACAGTGAGTGAGACAGACAGGGTGAGCCTGGTATTGGCCGGAAGAGAAAGCAGGGAAAGGAACTGGGTCGTGCTGGGTCAGGACGGGGTAGGGGGAGCAGCAGTTTTAGGTGGGATGGTCAGCAGAAGCCTCTCAGAGGCCGTTCCGGGGAAGACTGAAGGGGGTGAGGGGTGCCCAGGAACGGAAGGAGCGCTTTGCAGCAGGGTGGTGACCCCACCGGAGCTTTGCCTGGGGAGGCTGGTCTGTCAGTGGCTGCGCAGGACAGAGGGGCTGGAGGAGAGACGGGAGGGGCGTGAGGGAAAAAGTCAACGTTTTCTGTTTCTTTGTATTGTGTTCTTCTATCATTCCTATTCTCGTGTGCCTTCCGTTATACACAATGTGTGCATATACACGTAACTTGGAGATATGGGCACAAAACCTCCTTCTCTGCCAGGAGTGGAGGCCAGCAGTCAGGGCAGGAGCAGGCGAGGAAGGGGCTGCCCGGGGGTGGGAGGAGGGGTCCGTGGGCCCGGAGCACAGCGGCCACCTGAGCGGGACTCTTGGTGGTGGTCTTGACAGGTGTGGCTGAGGAGGGAGAGTCTTCCCACATCCAGCCAACGCAGGCCCTACATTGGAGAGGCGGTGGGGCCGTGACCTCAGGGCCCTAAGGAAATGAGGAATCTGAGCGGACCTGGGGATGGCTGGGGGCACGGGACGTGCATGATGGAAGCCAGGGCTGCAGAGCAATTAGGGACCCTCCACGGAGGCGTGGGAGACTTGAGACCTGAGATTGGAGGAGAGCTCATTTTCCTGCTTTTTGGAAAGCGATGGCTCGGCAGTGTTACACAGTTACTAGTCCCCCCGGTGCAGTGGCTTTCCCTGGTCGGTCCAGGGCAGGGTCTGATGGAGCAGTGATTTTATGTCGTGCCCATAGCAGCACCGCCTGCTGGCCTTGTCACACTTCCTGGCATCGGGGAACCAGCCCGAGAGCAGAGCCGTTGCCCTGTGAGGGGCTGTGCCCCTCTGGTTTGCCTGTCCTTGGGTTCATCCAGCCCTTCTTCTGTGGTTGCCAGAGCTGAGGGCAGGTGTCCCTGGTGCGCCCTGAGGATACGTGACCTCCGAATGGGGGGGCAGGGCCCAGGCAGGCCTCACTCCCGTCTCATCGGTGGTGACAAGTGTCCCCTCCAAGGCCGCACGGCCTTGACTCGAGTGCCTGTGAACAGTGGGCGGGAAGGACCGTCAGCCCGCGGCTGTTTCCACTTGGGGTTGGGGGCTAGGCTGGCTGGCTCTGGGCCCTGCGTATTCCAGGTGGGCCCCTGCCAGACTCCCGTGGTGGAGGGGAGGCGATGTCCCAGGGCCTCTGAAGGGCAGTGGCCCAGGACAGCATCTGCCTGTGCTCTCCTCCTCACAGCTGATGTCTACATCGGCATTGGGAAGCCGGCAGAAGCCACAGCCTGTACCCAAGAAGCTGCCAACCTCTTCCCGATGTCCCACAACGTCCTGTACATGCGAGGCCAGGTTGCCGAGCTCCGAGGAAACATCGAGGAGGCCCGGCGGTGGTATGAAGAGGCCTTATCCATAAGCCCCACCCACGTGAAAAGCATGCAGCGGCTGGTGAGTCTGAGCGCTGGCGGGGCCTCCAGCCCTGGACCAGGGGTCCCCCGGGAAGCAGCACATAGTTCTTGACCCTCAAACCCTGCTCCTGTTCCAAAGGCCAGATGCACCTGGGCTGCCAGGCTGTCAAGGTGCTTAAAGCCAGCGAGCGCCGTTCCTGTTGTAGTTTACGCAAATGGAGCTCGTAGGAATCGGCAGCGCACAGCCTCAGCGACCCTGCCTGGGGGTCCTGATCGGTGTGAGAGGAGAGTTTTGAGTCAGCGGTCTCCGGCCAGCAGTCCAAGCCACCTTGTGGCTCTGGGTTTAATAAAGACATATTTGTGGCCCTGGGCACTGTCATTGTCATCTTGGTCTCCGAGCTGCTTATAGCAGCCACCTTGGGGGTGTCCGCACCTTGGGGAGCCTTCAGTACAGAAGTCAGAGCACTTTACCTCCTGGGGGGCTCTCTTACCTTGAGGGAGCCGAGACCCCAGCCTGTCTCCGAGGCCACTGGCTAGTGGGAGCATCCTGTCAGAGGACGGGGGCAGCCCTACTGTGCCCAGAGGACCCAGGTAAGTCACCACAGCATCCACACTGCATACGGGTGTGGTGGCTCTGAAGCCGCACATGCCCCTCCTCTGGGTGCCCGGCCAGGAGCCCGGGGCTGCCCCACTGCTCCCCTCCCTTCCTTGCCTGGGAGTTGGCCACCCGACCAGCTCGGTTTCAGTTGGGTGGGGTCAGTTAGACCACTCACACGTGGGGCACAGCGGCTGCCCAGGAGCTGCCCGTCTGCTGTCCCCTTCCTGCGAGAGTCTGGATGGAGACTTGGAGATGAACCGGGTCCAGGGAGCGGGTGAAAACTGCTTTCTCTGGGCCTGTCGGCCAGACTTAGCTTCTGAATTTGTATTTCATTCTTAGCGGTAGGACATCTCTGATTTCATGAGCCACGGGAAGGGAAAAGCCCGTAATGCAGCCGAGGTGTCCTTCAGGTGGGCAGCCCTCGGGAGCCCAGCGTGTATGATCAGGGGGGTGTGACGTGGAGGAACGGGCACCGGACAAGGTGTCCAGGGACAGAATTCTGGCCCTGCCGTGTCACTCGCTCGCTCTCTGACTTTGGGGAAAGCCCATAAGCTCTCCGCACTCGGTTTCCTTGCTGTAAAATGAAAATATTCAACTAGATAGGCTCTGAGTTTCTGTCCAGTGCTAAGAGGATACGGTTTTGTAACCAATAAGTAAAATGTTCTCCAGAGGGTCCCAAAGGCTTTGTTCTCTCACCATTGCTCACAGTAACATCACAAAATGTAGATGGAGCTGAGCAGTAACTAGTGGTTTTCAGCAGAAGAGGGCCCAGGTGCCCAGCATTAGGAACCATGGGAAACGTATGCTTCTGAGCCAGATCTGGGTTCAAACTCAGCCCTGTCCCTGCCCCCGGGACACCTTGGGCTAGTCACTTAACCTCTAAGAGCCTCGGTGTTTCTGTGCATTGAGCTGTTCCTTACCCAGTTCATTTGTGAGAACAACATGAAATGGTTTACATAACGAGGCCAGCAGAGCTCCTGGCACCTAGTAGGTGCTCATTAAATAGAAAACTGAAGACAATCATTTTCAGTTTTAAAAATAAATCAGACCTTGTAATAATTACAATCATTTAATTTTCAACTTCCCTTTATGAGCATTTTGTAGTTCAATACAGCTTTATAAATAATTTTACGTATTATCCAAACATTAGTTTGTTTGGTTAAAAATATTCCATGGCTTTTCATTTTTGTCTCACTATTGTAAGAGGAATCTGTAAAGAGCTTTTGAGATCTCCCTGCTTTTGCTGAAGTATCACAGAAGAGGTATAATCAACACCGAGCACCCAGCCTTTTTATTAAAAAGAGGCAGCGTGTTTCTACCCCGGGGCCTATGAATTATTCAGAGAAGTATTTCTTGTTCGTCCCCAAGGGGAACACATGAGACAAAAGATCAAATAGGAAAATCGCACTGGGAAAGTTTTCTGTTTCACCTTTGGAGCTTGTCAAGACACCTGAGCTCCCTGCCAAATGCCAGACGCTTTCCTTTCTGAAAGGAGCAGCAGTGGGCCCAGCAGAGGAGAGCTGGTGAGCGAGGGCCGGGTGATGGAGGGGCCTTGCCTGTTGGATCCAGGGCAACGACCGAGCCGTCTCTGGCCCGGACACATTAGCTGCCTTGGAGGTTTCAACAGGAGAAAATTGCGATAATAATAAACTCTTAAACTTCTCCACGCATCCTGATACATTCAAAAACTATCTAGACTGGAGGCAGATTGAGTCCGACAGGCCTACAAATTTGAGGAGTTCAGATTCTCGTGGTCCGAAACTGCCCAGTGACTGTGCTTGTTGTGGGTCCCAAAGGGTGGCTCGGCCAGTTCCTTCTTGGTGACCTCGTAAATGATGCCCGCTGGCCTGCGTCCTCCCAGCCACAGCCACAGCTGGCGGGAGCCCCGCGGCAGCCAAGGTCAGCTTCCCCTCCCACCGGTACTGCCGACTCTCCTGGTGCCCACGGAGGGGCAGCCCCTGGAACCCAGGCCCCCAGCCCTGAAACATCACAGCCCTGTCTTTCCTGCCTCCCACCCCAGCGGCACAGGAAAGCTCTGTTTCTTTGGCTCACCCTCTTGGTGCATAAAGAGGCATAATCTTAGCCCCAGACACAGACGAAGCACGGGAAGGGAAACCTCTTATTGAGTCACAGAAGGTCCTGCCTCTACCCTCGTGGCAGCCAGACTGCTTTGCAAACCCCCAAGTGAAGACGAATTGTCAGCAGGGAGATCAGAGGCCGCCTTTTTCCCAGGTGACGTCCAAGGGAAGAGTCGGGGGCTCTAGACTTACGGGGCAGAGGAGGCGGAAACAGATGTGAGCGTTGGCACCTGCCTGGCTCTCAGGAGTGGGGTGCGCAAGTGACAGGGTGGGCCAAGGAGGCCTGGCCGCAAGGCCACGGCGAGGGTCAGAGGTCAGACTAGAAGGAGTTTGAAGGACCTGAGCGCAGCAGCGAGCACCATCCCAAAGAACCAGCCAAGGGGCTTCCAAGGGAAGGAACCGACTGCAGGCAGATTGCAGGTCATGGAAAAAGCCCAGAGGATGGAAAGTGCGTCTGCGTCAGCCCTGATGCTCAGAGAGGAAGGAGAGGGGCCAAGGGGCAGTCGGAGGGAGCCAATTTGAAGGAAGGAAGCCACGTTGTGTGTCACAGGTGGAGACCAGGGGCTGACGGTGGCCACGGAGAACGGTTAGCAGTCGGGGCGCGAGCTTGTTCCCTGAGGAACGATTGTTTGCTACCTTCTAGGGCGGGTTAGTGGGAGGACGTGCCACCGCCCAGCCCAGCTCGTAGGAGAGGCACGATTTCAGAGAAATGCAAACACATTAATATTGTTAAAAAGCAATAACGACTTGGAGGCAGATGGTATTCATTAAAGTATTAAATGTATTAAAGTTAATACAAGGTCCGACTTGACAACAGAAATGTAAATTAAACCCCAGTGAAAATTGACAGTTTTCTAATAGTTTCAGCCTTCACAGATGTGTTTAAATTCACATACAGGGCAAAGAAAGAAGAGAAATAATGTGTTTAATATTAATAATGAGTTAGCACAAGACAAGAGAGCTGAGTGTGGGCAGATAGTAAGGGAGCGGTGAGCTGACGGGATAAGGAATTACAAAGTGATGTTGTTGACAAGGGGAGGGAATCATAGAGTGATCAGACTTCTTTCCAGAAAATCTAAAGGCATATGTTCATATCTTTTTTGCATAAGTATATAACTTTACATACATTTGCATGCCGTGGTAAAAAGCCTTTCACTCCCAGGACCTGAGATAAATTAATGAAACATAGAGCAACTGTTTCCACACCAGTAACCCTGTGCTCAGGAGGAGGGGGTAGAGGAGGGAAAGCGGGCTCACGGCGGACTAAGGGCAGAGGAACGGCCTCTGGGTGATACCACCCAGGCCAAGGACAGGCACGGACTCAGGGTAGACAGGGACACGATGACCAGGGTAGGGACAGGCTCTGCAAACAGGGCCACCCGCTTGCCCTCTGATAACGTCACCCTAGGCTCCCGAGGGCTGTGTGTGAGATGGCAGGGTAAGAAAGGAACAGAGGGGCTTCCCTGGTGGTGCAGTGGTTGAGAGTCCGCCTGCCGATTCAGGGGACACGGGTTCGTGCCCCGATCCGGGAAGATCCCACATGCCACGGAGCGGCTGGGCCCGTGAGCCATGGCCGCTGAGCCTGCGCGTCCGGAGCCTGTGCTCCACAACAGGAGAGGCCACAGCAGTGAGAGGCCCGCGTACTGCAAAAAAAAAAAAAAAAAAGGAACAGAGAGAGCCTTCAAGAGGGAGATGAACGTGGAAGGAAGCCAGAAAGGCTGTGTGCGGGGAGATGATGTTGGGGAGACTAGAGGGGAAAATACTGCTGAGAAAGTAACTTATCCTGGAGCACATCACCAGTGAACTCGACAGGTCGGAAAGAGGTGTGAGACAGAAGCAGGTGGTGGGGGTCGCCCAGGGCGTGCTGGGGGCCGGGGCCGCAGGAGAGGGAGACAGGCGTGCTCTGCTCGGGCGGTTTTGGGGAGGGTGTGAGCTGGAGAGGGGCTGGGCCCAAAGGGCCCTGCTTGTGCCCCACCCCTGCCCTGCAGGGAAGGAAGAGGACTGACTTGTCCCCAAGGGATGGGCCTCCAGCTACGGCAAGATGAGGGTCTCTCAGAGCTAATGCCGAAGCGGGGAGAAACCAGAGGGGAAGCACCAGGGACCACGGCCTTGAATGTCGAAGGTCCCACGACAAGGCTGGACACCCGGACAGGGACAGAGGCCATCCATCCTTCAAAGGAGCGTAGCTAGGAGACCGGGGGCGGGTGGTGTGAATTTCACCCGCTCTGCCACAGGAAGTAGTGAGAAAGGCCTACTGGTGGAGCACCCCAAAGAAAGGGGAGGACGATGGGGAAGAGGGACCATCGGAGGCCAGGGGTCAGGCCCCAGAGGTCCTCCCAGGAGTGGGGCGGAGGCCTCCCTGCCTCAGCCTGAGGGCCCCGTGATGGTGGGTTGTATGAATAGCTCAGCAAGGACCCCCAGGGAGGCTGCAGGGGGTTCCTGCTCAGTGGAAAGACACTTTGGGGGCTCTTGTAGGTGGCCAGTTGAATAATAGAATAGACTTTTTGTTTGGGGCATGAAGGGTCCAAAAGTGCTGGCTGACCTCTGTGGATGAGGCGTGAAACACGCCTCACCCCGCACCTCAGTTCAATCCAGACAGCTCCAGGCTAAAGATTTCAGCACAGGTGTCTTCGAGGGTCTCCTCTGTGATCTTACATTTTCAGAAACATCAGAAATCTGTAGTGACATCAAGTGTGAGAACTTCAGAAGGGGTGCTGCCGTTCTGTTCCGGGAGCACATTAGTAGCAAAGGCTGGCAGAGAACGGCCGCGCTGTCGGAAAAGTGCATCCTGTTATGAGATACCCGGAGGCACGCCACGTCGGCGGGAGGTCTGGAAGGAGGACCTGAAATGCGCGATGCAGGGGGACAAGTCTTCTGGATGGTTACTTCCTTTTAAGTCGTGTTCGCAGCTCTAAAGTTTGAGCCGGAAGCATCCGAACAAGGCTAATGACGTTGCTCGGAGACGGCGGCAGCTCTTCTGAAGTTCGAAGAGGGACCTGAAGTCGGAGCTTTCTTTAAACTGTCCTCAAGCTTACACGTGCGTCTACTGTGCGAAAATACTTCATCCCATTGCGCATGACGAGCCAGAAGGGTGGCAGGCAGGGCAGGTCTGAATCAAGGGAAAGAGGTGACTCCGGCTTGCCTGACGCAGCTTGCACTGCTAAATTATGAAACTTCGGTGTTTTCTCTCTCTCCCTCTTTTAAAGTGTTTCATGAGACTTGGAGGAAATAGCTTGCGTCTATTTTATGATTTAGAAGCACGTTTTCCAGTTGATGCCCCTATTGGAGGAGAGATGCAGCATGGAGTCGTGAAATTTTCAGGGTGACTCCAGAGGCGGCAACTGTCTGTGTATCTGTCTAGCTTATCCATCAGTTTAGTAAGGGGTACCCAGGGCCCAGGGCCCAGACAGGGCAGGGCTCCGCATCTTTCCCTTGGAGAAGCCAGTCTTAAAGAAGGGAACTTTGATCCTTCCTGTTACTCTGGATAAGACCCAGGTACAATTAAGGTAATGAAGCCGAATGGAGATACCCTTCCCCTTGCAAATGCTGATCTTGAGAAACGGATCTCTTTCATCCAAAGTATCGATTTCTCTCTGTACATAGAAAGAATGATTGGCAGGGAACAAAACACTACCATCGTCTAGTGAGAAGCCTTCTCATCTATTAATTGTATTTCATTTACTTCCAGGATTTTTAAAATGCTTTTAAACATAAGGAGAACAATTGTTTTCTTTAAAGGAAGACTACTGAAATATTTAGATGTCCACCTTTCCTACTCATCTGTGTGCTGTTGACAGTACTCTTTGAAAAGTGTACAGGCCTTAACTTCTCTACTGTCTTTACTGACAGTATTTGGGACTCAAACTAACAGAGGAGAGGAAACAGCAGGGCCTTCTACCAGATGCTTAGCCCCTGTTCCTCACTCCAGCTTCCCTCCCGTCCCTTAATGGTACACACTGCCTCTGAGCAACATTGACAGCTTCAGGCCCTTCCAAGAATTTTTCTTTTTTTAATAGATTTATTTATTTATTTTTGGCTTCGTTGGGTCTTCGTTGCTGCGCGCGGACTCTCTCTAGTTGCAGTGAGCCGGGGCTGCTCTTCGTTGCGGAGCACGGGCTCTAGGTGTGCGGGCTTCAGTAGTTGTGGCACGCAGGCTTGGTTGTTGTGGCTCTCAGTCTCTAGAGTGCAGGCTCAGTAGTTGTGGCGCACGGGCTTAGTTGCTCCTCGGCATGTGAGATCTTCTCCGACCAGGGCTCGAATCCACGTCCCCTGCATTGGCAGGCAGATTCTTAACCACTGCGCCACCAGGGAAGTCCCCCAAGAATTATTAATAATTGGCACGAATATAACCTTAACCTCAAAAAAGAAATGTAAAACCTCATTCGCCGTATCTGATGTTTATTCTTGCCGTATGAAATATGAAATAGAGAATTTCATTTTTACTGATGGGGTCGCTGCCCTTGGTGACCTGCCCTAGGTCGTATTTCAAGTTAGGAGCAGAGCCAGGACAAGAAGGTAGAGTCACTTAAGAGTCTCCAGCTTGAATGATAGGACAGCACAGAGGTTGAGAGCGTGGCACTGGAGCCAACCCACCTGGGTCCCAGCTTTGTCACTTACCAACTGTGTGGCCTGAGATACGTCCCTTAATCTTTCTGTACTTCCATTTTCTCAGCTATAAAATGGGGATAATAATGGTGATCCCCTGGCAGTGTGATTTTGCGGGTTAAGTGAGTCACACAGGCTGCCTAGCCCTCCATAAGCACTAGCTATGAGCGTTACTACCAGTCTCCATAATTTAGGTCCCACCTGCCCGTGGTGGAAGCCTCTCTGCCTCGATTTGACAGGGAGTTCTTTTCTGAAGGAACTGACCATGGGTGTAGCTTTCCTCCTGAACCAAATTTCAGCAGTTGGAGGAGCTGAAATAAGAATATATCATGGGGCTTCCCTGGTGGCGCAGTGGTTGAGAGTCCACCTGCTGATGCAGGGGACACGGGTTCGTGCCCCGGTCCGGGAAGATCCCACATGCCACGGAGCGGCTGGGCCCGTGAGCCATGGCCGCTGAGCCTGCGCATCCGGAGCCTGTGCTCTGCAACGGGAGAGGCCACAACAGTGAGAGGCCCGCGTACCGCAAAAAAAAAAAAAAAGAATATATCGTGGCACGTGCTTGGCCGAGAGCATGGTATTACACTTTCCTTTTTAAGTATTACTTTCTGACTGTTTCTGTTGAGCCTGTAGCCCTAGTTATCCAGGCTGAAAGGAGTCAGGGAACGGTGGAGGCCCCAGCTGGCCTGACCTGTTGTCAGGTAGAGGCAGAAAGCATCTCTTCTGACTGGGTTCAGGGGGAAGCCCAGCTGGGCCAGACCAGGGCTGCTGTGGAAGATGGGTGCCCCCATGGCCAGGGTGGGGTGGTCCCTCGGCCTGTGGGCAGGGGCAGTCAGGTACCAGGCATCAGCCTGGGCGGCAGGAAGGGCAGAGCCTGTCGTGGAGCCCGGCTCAGGAGTCACTGCCTCTGAGAAGCGTTTCTTGGCCCCCTACCTACCTACCCTGACAGAGGGGCCCTCAGCCCCTTGACCTCCCTCCCTGGAAGCACCGGTTGAACCAACGCGGAATTGTTTGCTCATGGGTCTGTCTGCTCCTTGGGGGAAGGCGCCCTGCCTGAGGCAGCCCAGTGACTGCATAGACCAGGGGTGGCCGGCCGGCGTGGGGCAGGTGGGCTGGGGAGGAGGGAGGGGGAGAACAACTACAGGCGACGGTGAACTTGACAGATGTCATTACTCCCCTTCTATGAGTGAAGCCCCCCAAAGCCTGGGTGCTAATTCCCTTGAATAGACCGAGCAGCTCTCGTGGGAACATGCTGGCTCCGCCGGGCAGGTTTACTAGCTCTTTGTGGCTCCGCCTCTGCACAAAGTCCCATCGACCACGAGGACAGGAAATGACACTGAGGTGGGACTGGAGACCGTGGAGGGCCGGACAGGGCTAATTAATGCACCTCCTGGGGCAGCGGGATCTCAGAGAGGACTTGCTGGGTTGCCAGGCAGGGCTCCCGTCAGGTGTGTCAGCTTAGTGGTTACCTGTGGACCTGCTCCAGGGGCTGAACATGACAGAAGGCTGGAGGGGCAGCCCTCTGTTCAGGGGCCCCGGGAGGGGCGCGGTGACAACCCCTCTCAAGTTCAGATACTCTGTCCTGTTGTCCCCAAGCACATTCTTCTGTGTCAGACCCTGAACCCCATTTGGGGAGCATGGTGGTCACCATCCTTAGACCACAGACGGCCGTGGGACGCTACTGGAGTCCACAGGGGCGAGGCCCGGGCCGAGGGCGGGCAGGCGCCCCCGTGCAGCTGTCTGCCGGGCCTGCGAGGCTCTCTCAGTCCAGTCGGGGAGGGTCACCTCTAAGAAACGGACTCACCTGACCACACCCACGAGAGACCTAGTTCCAGACCAGAGATCAAAATGGTAATGTAAAAAGAATCCACCATTCCTTGGTCGAAGGCCCTGTGCTCTGTTTCCCCGCTCCCCAGAGGAGCTCACCTGCCAAGCTCGATGCCAGGCCCCAAGGCCTGACTCAGACTCAAGTGCTGGGGAGGCTGAAATGGCCACCCCGGGCGGCCGGGGGCACCGAGGCAGACGTGTTGGCGTGGCAGCTGCCGAGGGGTTGGAGCTGCGTGGACCCCGGCAGCACCCCTCCTCCGCCACACAGAGCTTCTTCCTGGGCCAGAGCGCTCCCACCTGTGACCTCCCCTGTAGGCCAGAGCCTCCCTGCTAATGTCCTGTGGCTACAGGTGAGCCAGGAAAGGGATAGCCTCAGCCCCGTGTGCCACGCAAG
Organism: Globicephala melas; assembly: GCF_963455315.2. Lineage (NCBI taxonomy): Eukaryota > Metazoa > Chordata > Mammalia > Artiodactyla > Delphinidae > Globicephala > Globicephala melas. Next base: position 164,176,198 of record NC_083315.2, on the reverse strand, counting down.
TATCATTCAACATCATCTCCCGTCTGAAAACAACGTACGTCCAAACCCCACTCCCTCAGGCCAGGTGAATTCTCTTGTAGTGGACTTTCTGTTGGTCACCCCCAAGCCATCTCTCCCCAAGGACGATCTTTTGTCCCTTGGTTGTGACTCGGGACACACCCTCAGCCCTTCCTGCTGGTTCCCTCCATAGATTGTGAGCCTGGCGTCCCGTTCAGGACGAGACCACCTTCTGCTCTTGGTCCCAGACTGAGGGAGCCTCTTCTTTTGCCCCTGACCCCCACTCCAAACCAAGATGAAAGCAGCTTCCTTATTTCCACAGCACCAAGATATCTTCTCTGCTCTCACATCTTGCTTGGGTTGGGGAGGGACGTCTTCCGAGGAAGGGAGGGAGAGGCCACATTGCCCTAACCGGCTTTGCAGAGCACCTGCACCCGGCTTTGGGAGGGAGGTGACAGCAGTGGCAGAAACAGTCAAAGAGCGAGTCTGCCGAAGCGGATCAGGGGAGCGAACCCAGCAGAGAGGACCTTTGAGTGGGGACGGGGGTGGCGGGTATTGGGAATGACTTGAGGGAAGAAGCAGGTAATTGAAAGGTTTTACGACACAAGCTATGTCTTCACATCATTTTGAAACTGTGTGCTTCTGGCTTGTTGGGAACGTGTGTCCTTGTTGGAGCAAAAGGAGTGTCGCCTGGGAATCCGGAACGTGTGCTGTACATCCGCATGGCTCCTGTGTGACTTGGGGCCCTTGTTCCCGCCACCCCCCGCCCCCGCCAGAAACCCTCCCACCCCAAACAGCATCAGTCGGTGCAGGGATGTTCTCTGCAGACATTTTCTGCTTGATGATTGGGTCCATCCTCCCACTGCAGCATTTTCTGGATGCTGGCCAGGGAGCCGCGGCATCGGGCCACCCCTGCGTTCCCTGAGGACTGAAATCACAGACCCAGAAGCAGCACAGACCCAGGCCAGGCTCTGAAATGCAAGCCGTGTCACTAGGCTTTCCTTTGCTGCAGCTTAAGGGAAAAAATGAATTCTGTGTTTATTCCTCTTTTGTTTTGGCGTCTTAGATGACTAATTACAGGCAGAGTGCTTCAGTGTCTCATTAGTAATGATGATCTAAAATTATTTAAAATCTGACATACTCTACCCAAACCATGTATTCTTAGAAATTCTGCCCCATTATTCCAGGACGATTTGACGGTTCGCTTCCACTGCTTTCCTGCCTTTCCACAGTTATTGCTCCCTAGCTTGGATCAGGAATTTGATCCAGATTTTTTCACTTACCAGGGTCCTTCTGTGTTCTCAGATCCCGGTCCCTAATCCCCTCTCCTTATTTCAGGCCTCCCAGGATTTTAGCCCTGCTGCTTAACTTGGATTCCTCAGCTCCCTCCGCCCCCGCGCAGCCTGCCTCTGAACTCAGCCAGAGGGCGTAGCTGCCACCATTTTCTCATGGTGGCATTTGGAGCCACCCGGGCTGGCAGCCTCCGACCCGTCTCGTGCCTGAATTGCTTCCCCATCATTTGGGGCTGGTCCCAGAGACGCCCCTGCTGGTGTTTCTGGGCTCTCTCTGGGCCATGTCTCTCTCATGTGTTGTCCGGACCTTCTGACAGTCTGAGCTTAAAACTCTTCAGCCCAGAGGTCTAGGGAGGACCTCCTGTGAGAAGTCTCCCCCAGGTACTGCTTCTGGTTTTCCTTCACCGATATCAAGGATGAGGGCCTAGGGTGGACAGGTGGCAGATGAAAGCCTTTGGACCTGATGCTCCCCAGACAGTTGAAAGCAGTCCGGGATTTAGAACGCCAATGGAATTCCCTAATCTAAGCGTCCCCTTTCACAACTGGGGAAGCTGAGACAGACAGGGGAAGGGACTTGCCAAGGGCACAGCACTGAGTGGCAGACCCACCAGGAATCCTGATTCCATCACTTTTGAAGGTTTCATGCCCACTTTCCTTATCTGTAAAATGGGATAATAGCACTTGCCTTCTTGGGTTGGGGGTGGGGTGAAAGGCATCAGCTCTCTGGACCCCTCCAGGGTGACCCTGGCCCCAGAGAACTCTGCCCCTTGCTCTGGTGGGAGGAGTGGAATTTCTCACCATCTTCTGGGGATTGGAGGGCTTGACTCTGTGACTTGACAGTCAAGCAGCAACTGCTGAGCCTGTCTCCTTTCTCTTTTGCTCTCAACTGCAGTGAAGTCTCTGTCTTTCCTCTTGCCTCTCACCTTGCCCAGAGGGGTCTCTCCCTGCTGTGTAGCATCCCTGCTCACAGCTGCCCGGACCCTGGATATGCCTGAATCGACAGCTTCAGCACTGATTTAGGAGCCCAGGCACATGCAGAAAAGTTTCTGGGTTAGCCTTTGGTGTCCCTCCTGTTACCAAGGGGGTGGGGTGGTGGTGAAGGATTGCTTTAGGAGGAAGGAATGCCAAATGCACCAATGACGAAATACCAAGAATCACCAGGTTTCAGGCTCTGGAAAGGTGATTACTTGGATCCAGATGTGCAGAAGCCTCCTCTGGGGCCTGTCATCGCAGACCCCTTGCTCTTAGAAACCTGCTGACCAAGGAGGGGTACAAGGTGTGCAGGGGCTCCACGCTGGGGTATTTGATGAGAAGGCTGCCCGGGGTCCGGAGGTGGCCTTACCCCAACGTGCCTCCAAGGAAGGCCTCAGCTGCCTCCTGGGGAGAGAAGAGAACTGCGGTCTGAGAGACCCCCCACTAGCTCTCAGATCTGGGCCTCGGTGTCCAGAAAGCCCAAGACTCCAAGAGTTTGGGAACGCCCTTTGCGAGCTCCTCAGCTCGACGGCTCCTCCGCCAAGGTTCCCGGGACTCCAAGCACTTCGCCCCGTGGTTACTTTGCCCCTTCACTTCCCGCCAGGTCCACTGACTGTGCCGCGGTCCCTCTCGTCCCTCCTCCAGGCTGCGTCCTCCCTCCACCTTCCTCATCTGCTTGGTGTTTACATAACACCTGTCTCTTAAAATACCTTTGCAGGTATTGTTTCTTTTCATGCCTCTCAGAACATCAGCTAGTCACCCAGAAGGCGTGTAAAGCCGCAAAGGACTCAGTATTTGAGCCTCTGCTCCGTGTGAGGGGTTGTTCTAGCTTTACCTAGACTCCGATGGTGTCTGACAGTCAAGGCGGCCTTGGTTCTCGAGAAAAACGTAAACTGTCCCCTCTTGATGTCTCCTGGAGACCTGATTCTCTGGCCAGCTGGCAGCCTCCCGGGTTGGGGGGGCGGGGTTGGGAGGGGGATAACCCAAGCTGATAACAGCAGTGATTGTTCCTCCAAGGAATCCTGGACACACACACACTCAGCCTGGGATCTGGCCTTGCCGAGAGGTCAGTCTTGATTAGATCCGAAATTGAAATGCTGGCTGATGTCCTTCCAAATGAAGCAGAAACTGCTGGCCCAGCCCCACGGGGGAAGCTGTGGGGTACGATGCTGTGTCTTTCTTCATAAACAAAGGCGTGAAGCAGGCCTGTTGTGGAAAACGGCCCCTCCCCTGTAGGGACCCGGGTCCCCGCAGGTTCTCTCTGATCCTCCACGTCCGGGCAGCGGGCATCCGGGCAGATGCAGGAGGCTAGAATCAAAGTGCCAACAAGCGATCCCCGCGGGGACCTTGCAGAACAAGCGAGAAGCAAAATCTGCTTCTTCCTAAGGACAAACATGCATTTTTCCAGGCCTTTCAAAGCCGGGCAGGTCAACGGAGTTATACCTGGCTCTCTAATTAGGACTCCCACAAGCTGTTAGGTTCTGTACCTGCTGCCTGGTGTCTTACACAAAGGGGACGAATCTGCTCCTGCCTCTGGAATGATTAAAGCTGCAATCCCATCCTCCTTGCTGCCAGCAGCTCCTCCCGTGACCCCTCCCAGCAGTCACCCCCGACCACCGTGCACCCACCCACGAGTATGACAGGACGCAGCCCGGTGTACAAGGAAGTTGGCTTTAGGGAAATCCAGGCTTAGGAGGCCATGTTGCCCAACGATCCTTTGGAGACTGAACGGGAGAAGACAAAGGCCAGATGTCGGAGGCGTTATGAGGGCGTTTCAACGATGCCTTAAGCTTCCCCGAGTCAAGTTGCTTGATGACAGAAGAAAACCGGCCTCTTTTCTCCCTTTCTGTCCTCGATCCTGGAGAAAATAGTATTTTTGTACTGACCCCGCCCAGCCATCAAGGTACCATGTGCTTTGGCCGACGGGGTGCACGCGTCTCAGGGCACCAGCATCGCCTGCCTTTCTTGCCCCTCTCTGCTGTCGTTGGGGGCTAGGAGCTCAGGGCTCCTGCCAATTAGAGGACGCAGACGGTGCCTGCGGGGCCGGTGGGCCGCTCTGTTCCCGGCTTCCCAGCTCCGCCTACAGTGACGTCCTGTGAACTCAGCCGCGGAGGGAGTATTTATACCACGGAAAGTGGTAAATGCTACGCATCCGGGGTTTTTTCTTTCGGAGAGCAACTTTACCAGCACACGGCTGGACTCCGATCCAGATGGTTTAGTGGTGGGGAGGGAGGCAGAGGAGAAGGGGGAGCAGTGGACATCGGCAAAGAAGAGCACAGGTGTCCCTGAGTCAGGACTTGCGAGCGCAGGGTGCTTGGGGCACAGATGCAGTAGAGCTCACCTCACCACTCTCCACAGAGACAACAGCTGAGAGGAGGCAACGGGGAGAAAGACTGAGACTCAGGACTGCCCGGGCAGGTGGCTGGGAGGGAGAGGTCGTTAGACTGAGACTCAGAACTGCCCGGGCAGGTGGCCGGGAGGGAGAAGTCGTTGGGAGATCTCACATCTTGGAGCCAAGAAGACCCACGTTTGATTTCTAGCTCTACCAACCATGGGCAATTCCTATGACCTTGGACAGTTTGGCCTCTGTCATGCAGAAATGAGAATTCCATCCTTTTTTTTTTTTTTAACATCTTTATTGGAGTATAATTGCTTTACAATGGTGCGTTCGTTTCTGCTGTGTAACAAAGTGAATCGGCCATACCTACACATACATCCCCATATCCCCTCCCTCTGGCGTCTCCCTCCCACCCTCCCCATCCCACCCCTCCAGGTGGTCACAAAGCACGGAGCTGATCTCCCTGTGATCTTCCGCTGCTTTCCACTAGCTGTCTATCCTTATAGGTGTTGTGAGGGCACCTGCCCAGCATGTAAGAGCTGCCTAGCAGGTGTTAGGTTTCTGCACCTTCCCTTTTCCCAAGGACGCATGGCTGTGAGAACTGAGGGTGAGGTGAAGAGGTCCCCAGGGCCCATGCAAGGTGGACGTTAGGTCCTTTGGGAGAAGGCCAGGGCTCACTTCTCAGCAAAGTACCCCAGTCGGAGAGCAGGGGGTGCCCGAGAGGGTTACCAGGAAGCTGAGACCAGACCCGCTCAGCTCCTGGGGCAGCGGAGCCCGGGGCAGGTCCCCACTGGCTGCGAGCGGCCACCTCTGTGGACCCAGTGAGTGTTACCTTCCCTAAGTCCACACACGTGAGAGTCGCAGGAGCTTAACCACAGGAGCGATATTTGCAGTGGCTGTAATTTCCTTCTCCTATTGCCTGTCTCCACCCAGGTGATTGGTCAACCCCTCAGGGATCCGCTGGGGAGCTCCCTGCACAGGCACGTGGCCTGGTGAAGCCTTCATGGCCCTGGGCACCGAGGCCCAGCCCTGAGGGCCTCTGTTCAGGGGAGCCACCACGTCACTGCACCCTTCCCATGGGGGCTGATGGGGGAGTTTTGAGGAAACGGCCCTAATCTTGATGCTGTTTACTCTGTGTTGAAGTGGTCAGTGGTAAGAGCTCGGTTCTGTGGGAACAGAGAGCGCGGGCCAGGTTGTTCCATTTCCCCGGCAGCCACGTGGTTCCCGGTGGCAGCTGTTCCCCGCATGTCCCAGGACGAGGCCTGAGGACCCTGGGGAGAACGTTTATAACAAAAGCCCAGGCAAGGAAGTCCCCATGTCCGAGCAAACTGCCTGTCTTTCTTTTCCTCACTGCAGCATAGCTTCCCCGGGCTCTGTCCTCCAGGCTGGCCCGGCCTGGCCCAGGGGTCTTGGAGCCCACACCTACCTTCCTGCCCGCACTCCGTGGGGTGAGTCCTCATGTTATTTGTGGAAAACGTTTTTTCCAAGGTTTATCAATTCCTGTCCTCCCGTCATCAGAAACTGTCTTATCATTTCTGTTTGTTCCTGTGTAAAAATGGAAAAATTGTTCATGCCAAACCCTGGCGGGGATAGGGGAGGCGCTCGCCAAAATGACCGCATCCTCCTTGGCGGAGAGTAAATCACCGTGCTCACGTCCCGGCGGGGCAGGTGGGGAGCATTGTCCCGCTCCAGCCGGTGGGCCTCGGGTGGGCAGCCCCCGGCCGGACCTGCTGGAAGCCCGGTCGCGGGAGCACTTGGCCTTGAGGCGTCCTGGTGGCCGTCGTGTAGCTGACGTTCTCCGTGATAGCCCCAAGGAGCCTGCAGGGCTGGGGCCTGGAAGCCCTCCCCTCCGCTCCCCTGCTCCGGGTGCCATGGAGGGTGCCAACCCCTCTTAGGGTGGGCACTGCCTAGACTGGAGTGGGTGACTGAGCAGGGAGATGACGCCCACACACAGCCATCTATTGAGTGCCTGTAGTATACTGAGCACGTGCCAGGGACCGGAACTGCCTTTCAGTCAAGCAGCATTTACTGAGTGCCCACGGGGTTCCAGGGCACACAGGTCCCCAGCGTCCCCAGGGTCCCCCACAGAATCAGAGCAGAGCCTGCTCTCCTCTCTTCTGCCTGGGCTACTGTGCCGCAGTAGGGAATGTGCCTCTGGGGCCACTCTCCTGTTTGTGTCCAGTTTTGCTGCTGGAGGGCAGCCCTGCTCTGGGCCTCTCCTCCCCCGGGAAGCCCTCCCAGCCGTGCCGGCCGCTGCCCCTCGCCCCTTCCTTTCACACTGTGGTCGGTTACTCTGCAGACAGCAGGAAAGAGGCTGCCCTGGAGTGTTTTCTGCTTGTTCCTCCAATTAAACTTTAAGCCCTGAAAGAATAGACGGGCATCAGGTGTGTAGTAAGTGCTCCAACAATACTTGGTGGGTGGGAAACTCTCCCAAACCCTAGTATTTTCATCTGGAGATCATCTACTCCACCCCTTCATTTTCTAGGTTGGGAAAGAGGCTAGAGAGAAGGTTTTGCCTAAGTTGGACAGCTGGCGGTGGACCACGGAGCTGGCCTGAGAGGGCATGCCCTCCACCAGGGTGCCGGCCCAGGGAAGGCCAGGACTTCTTGCTGGAAATAACAGGACCAGCTTTTGCTTTCATTGTTTGGTGGTAAATGTTCAGACTCACGTACAGTGACACGCCAGTCAAAGGTGTGACCCTCCCCCACCCCATCCCCCCATCTGAGGACAGGTTGGGACAGAGGCCTGATGAGGGTGTGTCAGGGTCGTTGGGAAGGGATCTCAGCCTGGGACCTCAGGAGTGAGGCTGGAGTTTCTAGGACCCTCCCACCCTCGGCTTCTCCCAGGAAGCTCGTCAGCTCAGCGACGAGGTGGTGGCCTGGGAATCGTCTTTCTGACCGTGGAGAACCTCCACTCCCCGCTCCAGGGCTCTGGGGTCATGTCTCCCTCCCCATTCCCCCCAGCTTCTGGAAGAGCCAGGTGACTGCCTGGGCTGCTGTTCTCACCTGTGGAAGCCCTGGGACCCCACGGGGAGGCTGGGCCCAAAGCAGGACCCGGTTTACTCTCTGGCCGGGCTGCACAGGCCTTGAGAGGAACACCATCTTCCCAAACACACCCGGAGTAGCAACAGCCTCCCCTGAGGGTGGGAGGCTGGGCCTCGGCCTCCGGGGTGATGAGCACCAAACTTTCCACTGCGTGGGTAACTCAGACCGTGGGGAAATGCTGACTTCCGGGCCACCCCTTGCTCTTGTTCCTGCCTGACTTGCTGTTGGGGAAGGTGGATATCCTCCTTATTTATTCTTTATAAATAAGTCAACCAGGGAGATGTTTAACTAAGTCAGCCAGGAGTCTCTTGCCCATTACCAATGGAAAAGTATGGGCACGGGGAGCCGTGTTAGCACCCACAGAAAACATTGGCTGGGGCGTGGCAGGTCCCACAGCCCTGGGGCCAAGCTGTGGCTTTCTCTCTCCTCAGAGCTGGCAGCTGACGTTCCCGTTCACGCTGAGACTCTGAGCTAATAGTTGCAACAACGAAGCCCGTGATTCAAATGGCAGAGTGAGGGAGGCGGGGCTAGAGATTTACCTGGAACGTTACCAAGAACTGTCCCAGGCTTTAGAGTGAGGACGATGCCCAGGATCTCCACATCTTTTGGGGACACCAAAGCTCCCCCCTTCGCCCCTCGCCAGGGCCCCCGCCCAGCCTCAGGTGCAGAAGTAACCCCGAGACTCCTTCTCACGGGTGTCCCTTGATGCTGCGTGGGGCTGGCTTGAGCTGACATTTCTTCAGTTAGGTCAGTGTGCCACGCAGAGCTCTGGAGATGCTCACGCTGGCGTTTCTGAGCGCGAGCTCGTTGAATTTACGAGTGCCTCGCCTCAGGCTGCGGCCAGTGTGGAGCTCACCTGCCCGGGCACGGGACTCCCTGTCACCCTGCCGGCCTGGTCTCCGAGGGTCCTGCCTGCTGCCGTGTGGGACACCCAGGCCTCGGGACACAGATAAAAGTAATTCCACCCCCAGGGCTAGGGGTCAGGGCAGCACTTGGGGTAAGGAGAGAGAGCAGCTCCCAGCCTGCCTTTGCGCTGGTTTTCAGGGAGGAAGGAAGCCGACGCCTCCTTAGTCCTTCCAGCGCTCGAGTCAGAGAGATGCTCAGACATACTGATGTTGAGGTGATGTCATCCTTCTGTTACTGAGGTCAGCTCTCCCTTTTTTTTTCCTGACTAGCAAAATCACCACACCATGAACTCTGAAGGGCAAGTGAAGGGGCGCTGGGTTCTAGACAGCCGGGTTGCAGTCGGGGCCAGGGGAGACTGCCAAGGGCACAGGACGCCCCATCTGTAATCTGGAGTCTGAGCTCATCTTCCAGCAGAGATTACAGGTGGGGGATGGTTATAAGATAGCACAGCCAGTGGGACGGATGCTGCTGAGGTAACGTCGCAGGGAAGGGAGCCGGGCTGCCCCCGTCCCAGACTGAACGGGCGTGCCGTGTGAGCAGCGTGCCGGGTAGGGTGGGCGCTCTTCACGTCACACAGATGAGGGCAACGCTGTCAGCCCCTCTCAGGCCAGGCGCTCTGGTGGTCCTCTGGGTCTGGAGAGCCCATGGTCTGGAAGCCACAACGTGCAGGAAGGGCCTGCGCTGCCCAGGCAGGCTGACAGAGCTGGACGGGGATGTCATGTCCCCAGAACTTCTCCCCCAAGGAGGATTGCTCCCTGGACAAACCAGCCACGAGCTGTAGGGTCAGAGCCAGTGAACCCAGAGAAGGCTCTTGGCATGCGTCTAAGCTCCCTGTATGCCCGGTGCCCTCGCTAGAGATCCTGGTAACCTGATGTGCGGCAAAGAGCCCTGAGCTGGTCCTTGGGAAACCTGGGTTCTGGGACCCAACTCTCAGGGCCATTTCCTCATTTCTCTGTCACCTCTAAGGCCCCTCCCCGGTGTGGCTCCCCCGGATAGGAGCCTGCCTACCCCAGACCATTCAGGGAGAGCCACTGTCCTCCAGGAAGAACTAGACACGCAGGGCCAGGTACCAGTTTACGGGAAGCTTTTAGAGGTGGAGGCATCGGATCCGATTTGGGGTGACAGTGCTTCACCGCTGTGTGGCCATGAGTGGTCACCCCAACTATGAGCTTCTCATTCGTTTTTTATAAAGGGGGGAGCGTCATGTTTTCTTTCGTGGAATGTTCCCCCTCATCCTCCTTCCAGCAGCCTGGCTCTGTTCTCGATGTGTCCGCACGTGAATGACAGTCCTGCCCTGCTCAGGGGGCTCTCAGTCTGGGGCAGAACCCCCGGCAAACCAACCCCTCCAGTCCAGAGAGAGCAGGGAATGTGGCCAGGGTGTCGGCCTGTGCCTCTGAGCGCCCTGCGCGCCACACAGCTCCCGACACCGCGGTGCTGGATCATCGCAGTACTCAAAAGAAGTTTGCGGAAGGGAGAGAAGAGCTAAAAACAGCCTTGGTTGTAGCAAAGTGAGCGAGCCCCGTCCTGGGAACCCGGGAACTGGGATGCTGTTCCTCAGCTCACTCTGTGACCCTAACAGCGTGCGTGCCCACCCATGGCCCCCTTTCCCGCCTTTGGAGGCGCTCACGTGCCCTTCTGCACACGCCTGAGCGCCCTCCCGACGCCCTGCTGCAGATGCGACAGGCTGTGGGCCTTCGGTGCTTGGAAGCTGCTGGCAGGCCAGCTGTGGTTCCTCCCTGAGGGACTGTTCCCTAGAAGCCACCATGATCTGTGGGTATTTCAGCACTGACGCCGAGCTACCCAGTTTCAAAGAAATTAGGCCAGAGGAAATTTGGGGCCAAGGGCCCTGAGTCTGTGTGACATCCACTGGGGGCTGGACGGGCCCTCTGGCTCGGGCCAGACTTGCCCCCCCGCTCACCGCTGGTGTTTACTGCCTGACGGCCCATTGCTCTGCTAATCGTAGAATGAGCTCCTTCAGAATATTCCACACCATCCTGGAAGAAAGCAGCTTTGAAAGATTCTGCCAGTCAGACGCTTAAACATAAAGGAAGAGCCCCACTCGCGGTTTTCTGGGGCTTAACGGCTCCTCCTTCTGAGCCCACAGTGAGGTCTCCTTTGGGCGCCGCCCTCAGCACTAGAGTCCAGTGAGATGAGGGCAGGAGGGTGGGAGGTCTGAGTTTACCATTCCTCTAAAGCCCTGAAGTGTGTGTGTGTGTGTGTGTGTGTGTGAGAGAGAGCGAGAGAGAGAGAGAGAGAGAGAGAGAGAATTCTGGAAGCTTTCTTCAGAGCCTGAAAGGCTATAGGGCAGAAAGGGAGGGGAGGGAACTTTTCTGCATGACTCCAGAGGACTCAGCAAACATCAAAGAGTAGGAATTAGATATAAAGCCTAATTAGGGCTACACGTTTTTAACCGACAGTTCAGACTGCCCACCAACGGTGTGGGCGGCCTGGAGAAGTAGTGAGCTCCCCGTCACTGGAGGGTGCAAGCAAGAGTGGGAGGCTGCCTGTCGGGGACTGCAGCAGGGATTTCTGTCATAGAGCAGAGGCCCAACCCCCCCCACACACCCTGCGCCAACCCCGAGGATTTCTGCTTCCATAGCTCGTTGGCTGCTGGCTTCGAAAAACAAGAGGTTTTTGAAAAATTGAGTTTTGTTTCCTTCTGAGTTGAGTTCAATGCTAGAAAGGCCTGGTCCCCAGAAGGTACATTTCTTCAAATAAAACATTTGACCTGGAAAGGGGCCCCCACGAGAGCACAGGCGTCCTGGTGAGCAAAGGTGTGGGCAGCCTCTCAGCCACGTCTGCTCATCCTCTGGGGGAGGGAAGGAGGGGCTGGGGGTCTTTCCCTCCTCCCTCTGGAATACTCAGCACCATTTCACAGCACACACTGCTGAGGGAATGGCTCCCAGGGTGTCAGCTTAGTGCCCAGACCGCTGGTTCCTCGGGCCGAGGCTCCTCTCTGGGTGCTGCACCCCCATGCCTGTCTGAGGACATGGGGGCATTTGGCCTAGTTGACTTGAAGTGGGGTGGGGGAAGGAGCCACCTCGTGATTTGGTTCTGACACCGGAGCAGGGAGACTGGGGGGATGTGGAGGACGGAGGCCACAGGGGTGCCGGGAGGGTTTCTCGTAACGCTCGTCTCCAGCCCCAGAATACGTGGAAAAAGTCTGGCTACCGTGGAGGCCTGGTCCCCACTCTCCTCCCCCCGCCCCCAGCTTCTCAATCCCACCAACCCTGGTCAGGAGCCATCCTCAAGGTCACTGTCCAGTACTGGCCCTTCCCCGGGAGCCGCTCAGCCAGCGCTGCCCCTCCTCTTCATGAGGACGTCAGCGGCCCTTTGTTGCTCTGAAGGTCAGATGGCCTCATGAACGCTCTGTCCCCACCTGAGGACCGGGGCAGCTAGGTGGGACTCTGAGACCCCCAGGTGACGGTTGCAGCAGCCGTGCACATGCCCTGCTGTGTCCTGGCTCAGATGAGTACATGGTTCTCAAGAATGGCTAGCTTTGGCCTTTGGGGAAACTGGATCAAATTGAATAAAGTGGCAAAGAACCAGCCCCTCCCCAAAACTTGAGATCTGTTGATAGGAAAACTGAGTCCCACCAACTCCCAGGGGTCCTTCTCCAGGGCATCCTCGACTCACTCTTGACGGCCTATGGAAGGCTCTGGCGCTCCAGCGGGCAAGGGGCTTTAGGAGGTAGGATTGCAGACGCCCTCGGCATCAGCCAGGATCCCTAGGATGAGGCTCCCTGGGGACTCCTGGCCGGGTTAGGCGGGGCTTCCGTGGCTGCCATAGTTGCCAAGAGACACACACGCGGGCCCCTGGCAAGCCAGTGCGATTTCTAAGCACTCAAAGCAAACAGAAATGAAACACAAAACAGAGCCCAGTGTAAACCAGGCCTCACCCAGAGCTGCTGGAATCCAGGTGAAGAAGCTGCAACCCCGCCCCATCCGAGTATGAGTTCAGTTCCTCTTCAAGGCGTTGTTGGAAAGCAGGGCGGGGCTCAGGGCTGCCCCCTCGCTGCACCCACAAAATGCTCGTGCTCAGAACCAACAGTGCCTTTGATGCTTGCAGACAAGAGCGGGCCTCCCTGGGCTTGGCATTCAGAGCTGCTCCGAGGAAAGCCTTTCTAAGTCGGTTGTCTCCTTGTGGTCTTCTGATTTGAAAGAAAAATAGTTTTGAGAACACCACCGCTACCACCCTGCTTCTCTCTGATGGATTGCATCTTCAGGAAGAAAATGCAAATACCTGAAGAGAAGTGATGGCAGCGCGCTGGGTTTTCTCACCCAATGTGATGTTTCAGCTGGTGCTGACTCCCAGACCAGCCGACCTGTGGCCTCTGGGAAAGGGTGGGAGCTCGTGTGGGGTCCCTGTTCCCTCTTGGGGGCCTGATAGGCTTCCAGAAAGCCCTGACTCTGCCGTGCACATACAGCTGTGTTGAGGGTGGTGTTAAAGCACTGGGCTCCGAAACTAAAGCTCTGGGTACTTGCCACCAGGCCTCTCCTCCTGGCACCTTCAGGGGTCGAGCCCACTCTGCATCCAGGGGCCGTGGCCTTGAGCAAGCCTCTTTTCCTCTCTCGCCCTCTGTTCCCTCATCTGTAAGAGTGTAGGACCAGAAAGTCTGTAGGTGGGTTCTGGGGTTTTCTTGGGGAGCGGTGTCAGATCTGTGGTGAGTGAGCAAACAGCCTGAGGGCAGGCCATGGCAGCTCCTGGGCTCCAGCGGGAGCCGGGCACCTTCTCCCACGGAGCTGCTCCCCTCCCTCACTCAGCCACCATGCTGATGTACCCGGAAGGCGGAGAAGGCTCTGAGTGAGCGGGGTCTGACTTGGGAGTGTGGACAAGGGTGACCTGAGGCCAGAACTTTGAGGGGCTCATTAGTCAGAAGCACTAGAAGAGGCCACGCCCACTTCTCCCCTCCCCACCATCACACAGCATCCACACCGTCCCCTTTTCCATCCTTCCATCCATTCAACAGACATTCACCTAGAACCTCAGCTGTGCCAGGCCCGCTCTAGGTGCTGCAAAAGCAAAGGCAAATCAGATGGTCCCTGCTCTGTGAGCACCAGCCCAGAGGGCATCAGGGCTGGCAGTGACGAAGCATCTAACCGTGGGCGTCCTGGAAGCCCTCCCTGCCCCGCGATCGTTAGGAGGAATGATAGCGCTCATAATCGTAATATTGATGATGGGGACCATTCACCGAAGGTTTATCATACTGAGTACTTTACAAACTCTGTCTCATTTAGGCCTCGCTGCTCGCCTGTATTTTAGTATTATACAGACAGAAGACCTGAGACCCAGAAGAAGTTGTTCAAGTCAGTGGTGGAGCTAGGATTCAAACCAGTTCGGGGGAGCCTAGAGCCCGTGCTCCTGACCTACCCTCTGCCGTCTCTGAGCGATCCACACCTTTCCCCGGCTGCTGGTGGGCCCCTCTAACTCCAGAGCCACCAGCGGTGACGAGGGCCTGCACAGCCTGTGTCTTGACCCCCTGACACACCTCCCCCAGCCAGCACAGCCGCAGCTCAGACTGCAGCCAGCTCAGCAGCTCTGTCATTGTCCCCGAGAGTAACAAGCTGGGGAGACAGGCTTTCCTTTAGCTGCCATCACAATCCCAGGGTCCTGACAACGGGAATTCCACCAGGAGGAGGCTTAACTATCCTTGTCCAAAGCTCGGAGGTGCTGGCTTGCCTTGAACGGTCCCAGCAGCTCAGGTGCAGTCCAGGCCCTGGGAAAGGCTGCAGATCTGGTCATTAGCCCCCATCCAGGATGGGGCCCCTGGCTCACGGGTGCCAGGGAAATCCTTCCCCCTCTGCAAGGCATGCTGTGGTGGGGATCTTGCGGCAATGTTATCTCCCTGTACCTGTGCGCCTAGGGGGACAAGCAGGGGTCTGAGACACCCTTGAACCCAGCGAAGGGCTGACTTGGCACTTGGGCAGAGCACCACAGGGATGTCTAAAATCTCCAAGGAGCTTTTTGTCCTGCAGCCCGGCTGTTGGTCTCCCGGGACCGTGGACAGAGTCTCCGCAGAGCCAGGGCTGCAGCAGTGGAGCCTGCACAGGGCTTCTGCACGGCGCCCTCAGCGTGGGGCAAGGTGTTTAGTCCTTGAGCAGCTATTTTCACACACGCATGAAAGACATGAATGAGGAAGATGCTAATTGGCTTCAAACTAGCCAAGTCCGTTTTGTCTCATTTGAAATAACAAGTTTAATTTAATCCCTTATTTGCAACTTGGTGCATCGCCAAGATCTTATTTGTACAAAACACCTGATTATAATAATTACAAGCTTGGGGAGCTGCCTCCATTTGTGTCTGGAGAAAGGGACTAATGAGCTACCTCCTCAGTGCTTCCCGTCCTCTCAGAAGGCCAGCCCCAGACAGCTCCCCACCTCCAGAGTCTCCAGAAACAGCAGGGCTGGCAAAGGTGGAGGCCTGTTTGCACATCCTCTCCAAGAGAAAGGGAGAGGGCCCAGTGTCAGGAGCACGGGCGGCAGCGTTCACGTCTCAGCTCTGCCACTTACGCCCTGCCTTAGGCAGGAGCCAACATTACCTGCTGAGGCCCCGAGGCGTAGACGTGAGTGAGGGCCTGGGCGCGCCGGCCGAGGCGTAGCCCAGCGCCTGGCACATAGCTCGGTCGTGTTAGGATGGTCACCAGGCCCCAGCTTTGAAAGCAGGCCTGCTTCTTGCCCACATCGGTGTCCCCAGCACGTGGCTGGGGGCTGGGCAATCGCTCAGTGAGTTTTTGTGATTTTGATGGGGGGTACTTACTAAGGTAATGAAATATCAGTCGTCGAAATCTCTGTCTCCTGCCAGCCTGAGGGCTGGAGCTGGGAGCCGTGTGCCTCTGGGTAGCCCTGCCTAAGGTAGGCAGTGTAGCCTGGGCTTTGGGGGGAATGGGGATCTTCAGCACTTCAAGCAGATGGACTAGAGCCCCAGCAGCAGGGGGCCAGGCCGGGACCGACTAAGGTTGGACAGGTGGACGGGGGCTGGGGGCTATGTCCTGCAGAAATACCTGGGCTGACAAATCAGCCTGGATGAACCCAGAGGTCTGTACCAGGAGAAAGTTGGACCCAACTGGTGGTGAGACCCAGCTGGTGGTGAGATCAGTGGCCTCTGATCTTTGCAGAAGAGAGGAAGCAGGGGGCCTGAAGGATGAAAAAGACAGCAGGGTCCTAATGCATAAGCGCACATCAAAGCCAGGGGAGGCCTCTCACAACGTAGAGGGGTTCGGGAGGTGTGTCAGTCCTGACAGCCAGGCCCGTCCAGGTCCCATCCCACCTCTGGCCAACCTGCCGGCAACGCTGGCCCAGTACAGTGACTCAGACCCCAGCTGGAGCTTGTTCTGGTTGGACTCCTCGTGTGACTGATTTCTGAGCTGCTCTTGCCTCACTGGGGCACTGGGGAGAGGCCGATTTTTCATTCCCTGGCCAAGCCTGAGCTGGCAGCCCCTAGCAAGTCTGATGTCTCCCCGAGCTGCTCCAGCTTTAGGAATTAGTTCCACTAGACAGATTGCTCAGGAAGCTTCAAGGTCATCTGGAAATGGTAGCCTGTTCGTACATTCGGAATATAAGTCCAGGAATGGGCTGGAAATTTCCAAGCCCACGAGAACACTAGAGACTCACAACGGCCCTTAGCTGCCCAGCACTGAGGGCGACAGGTCAGATTAGCCCAGGGGCTGGTTCCTGCAGGCATTTTGGGGGGTACACTTGCCGCTGCCGTGTACCCTAGAGCCCCCAAGATAGGGTAGATTCAGCAGCCTGCCACTTTCTAAACAAAATTCCCAGCAAAAGGACTGGGGTTCTCGTCCCCACTCCAGCAGA
Organism: Globicephala melas; assembly: GCF_963455315.2. Taxonomy (NCBI): domain Eukaryota; kingdom Metazoa; phylum Chordata; class Mammalia; order Artiodactyla; family Delphinidae; genus Globicephala; species Globicephala melas. The sequence continues at coordinate 164,159,841 of NC_083315.2, read as the reverse complement.
GTAGGGGCAGGTCATTGCTGCTGAGAGCAGTGACCTCCGGGCCTTGCTGGACCAAGGCCCTGGTCCTCCTGGGTCTCCACATCTCATTGGTCTGCCTTCCGGCTAACAGCAGCCCCAGTCCTTTGGCGGCTGCAGCCACCCCAAGCCTCAAGGTCACAGCCGGCCTGTGGGCCACCAAAGGGAGGCAAGGAGCCTTCCGGTCCTTGAGTGAATATACAGGATGCTCCCAAACAGCAGAAAAATAGGAGAAAAGCTGTGCCCTGGAGAGGAGCCACCTCCCCATTGTAACCGCGGGAAGGAGCGACAGAGCCGGCCGTCAGTGGTCAGAGAAAGTGGAAGGGAGAGACAGCATGGCAGGTGCCCGTTTACTGTTGCTCAGATGTAACTGGGTTAGTGCCTGAGGGGCACCGGCCTTGTCTCTTAAAGTGACAGAGGCAGCAGCGAGCGGATGAGAAGCCAAGGTGGGGAGAACGGGGCTTTGGCCTCAGGAAGACCTGGGCTGGCCTGCAAGCTCCATACTCGTGTGCCCTGTGACCTTGGGCAAGACACTTGGCCTTTCCGAGCCTGTCTCCTTATATCTAAAGTGGAGGAAATAGGAGACGAGCCAAAGCCAAGTTCAAGCGTCCGGCATAGTGCCCGACGGGGAGACAGAACTCCGGGTACAGAAAGGAAACAGCATGAGGCTGCTTCTACCGCAGCAGAGCCAGTGGGACCTAAGTTATATTCTCCACCTGCACCGATTAACCAAGCATGCCTCTTTGTGGCTTACCAGGTGCCTTGTCCCCATCACCATTTGCCAAACACGCAATCTGTGCCTCCCTGCCTGGTAGAGCCGCTCAGAAAACGTGTGTGTTCAATAATTTGATGCATTGAGAAAGTCTTGCCTTGAAGGAACGCGACGGGACTCCTTCTGTAACCTTTAAATGCCTGTGTTTGCTGCCATTACCCAGACCCTCCTCCCTCCTCTCATTTCTCTGTTGGCTAAATCAGAATGTTCTAGCAGGAGTTGGGGCTGATAACCTCCCCTGGAAGAAAGGAGGCATAGCCCTCACGTCCTGGGCAAGTGGCCTCCCGTTCTTTCCACCTGACCTTCGAGGTTGGGAAGTGCAGGTGTCAGCTGTCAGGTTTTCTCTAACGGAGGGCGGAGGGCCGGAGTAGTGGGGGCGCCACCTGGGAGAGGGATGCGGTTACTCCCCACCCCACCGTGCACTCCACAGCCGAATGGCCTTCAGGGAGGCCTGAAGAGTTGGGAGATGCAGGTTCTGGCCCGGCTCTGCAGTAAGCAGCTTGTCCCAGGGCAAGAGACCCGGAGCCTCTAGGCACCCTGGCATACTCACCTGCAAAATGGGGGTAGGAGGACCCAGTGCGTGAGCATGTTTTCCGCCTCAACTGTGGGCTCTTTCTCCGCAGCAATAAAAGCAGGCCTTGCACGCAGGTGCTTCTGTGTCCTGGCCACGCCTGTGTGAAATTGCTCTGGAGTCCCCAGGTGAACTAAGCACTTGGAGCAGGGCCTGGTGTGCTATAAACACTGTTAGCACTCGCTGCCGCTCTTATTATTACTATTCATCCTGCCAGGAAGCCCGGGTCCACACTGAACGTCCGCCCTTGTTCCCTTGTCCCCCTCCTGGGTGGGTAGGGAGTCGGTGCTCTGGGGAGGGAGCCATGAGGAGAAAACCCTGTGGACGCGGGAAGTGCTTCCGTGCGGTGGCCTCATGTGCAAACAGGGGGCTTTCACGGTAGTCCCAGCAAACCTGACCCTGACCAGCCTAGGAAGGCAGCCGAAACCCAGCAGTGCTCACTGCCCAACGGGAAGGCCTTGCAGTCTGAGGAGAGCAAATTCCAGAAACTCAGTAAAATCCTAATTGCGAGCACTGGCTTCTGCACCTCTTTTGTTCCGAAGCTTGGAACACCCTCCTGCCTGGCCCTGGCCACCCCCCCGGAGCCCCCAGCTCTGGCAGATCCAGTCCAGGACCTACTCGTACCCAGGGACTCCAGGGTGGACATTGTTACAGCGTATCTAGATGTTAATAAGAAAGGACACATATGCAGTTTGCCTCTTAGAGAGGCTGGACCTGACCTTAAAGTCTGCAGCCTCTTGGCCTGAGGCCTCCTCTACCTCCTCACTCAGGGAGCCTCCCCGGGCTGGCTCCCCTCCCAGAGACGAGGCGTCACACCCTGTGCTGGGGCCGTGGGTCTCCCAGGCCCCGCTGACCGCAAGCTCCTCCGGGGTTGGCCTCACGGCTCCCGTGCCAGCGGCTCATAGGTGCAGGCGACTCTGGGAAGTCAGGCTGCTTTTCTGGCTCTCAGACACCACCCCCAGGGCCACAAGCCCGGGGCAAGGTCAGCCAGACAACCCTCAGGTGCTGGACACCGCCTGCTGAGGGCTCCTCCTACCCCGTCTAAGAGCTCATCTTGGAGGCCAGAGCCCTTTGGAGTGGGCCCACCTGGCCCAGGCTGCACGTCATGCCCCTGCACTGCCTGGGTCTGCCCCTTGCCCGCCGGTGAAGTACAGCTTTGAGGAAACCAGGGAGGACTCACCCCTGCCACACGTGAGGCACAGAAAGAAAGTACAGGGCCAAGATTTGAAGGACCGGTGAGTCAGGCCACATTCTTGGGCAGGAAGACAAAACACTGTAAGGATGTTAGGCTTCTCCACACTCTTAGAGCTTTCATGCAAGTACAATTCAACTCCCAAAGGGAAGCCACAAAGTGATTTTTAAAATTCATCTGGACTAGTACAGGGCAAGATTGTCAATAAATACACTGAAAGTGAAGAGCAATGAGGAAAGGCTCTAATCCCACCTGTTCAATCCTAATGTGGAATAAGGAAATCCAAACAGCACGGTGCTTATGTGAAAGGTAGGTGGTGTAGCTCATCGGAAAATTTAAGAAGCTCCCCCCCCCACCCCCCCGCATCTCTTGCAGTAATTCACTGTGTGACAAAGGCAGTGCCTCACAGGAATGAGGGGAAGCGGGGAGTAGCTAGTTTGTGTCCAGCTACGTAGAGGAGACCCACTGAGGTTTCCTATCTGCCGGGGAAGGTGGACAACTATGGGGGCGGGGGAGTCAGATCACAACAAATGGAATCCAAGGCATGTCAGTTCTTTGAAAGGATAACTGCCAAAGCTTTGAAGTGACAATCAATCAGTAAATAACCAAAGATCAACAAATTCAACTTAAAAAACTAAAAACTTCTGTTCACAGAAGAAAAAAACCCCTCAAAAGTCAAAAACAGACTTTAGACCATTACGGTAACAGATGCATGTCTTCTAATGGGCATGGGAAATACTGAATATTTAACCTCAATTGTTATGAAAGAAATGCAGGTTTTGACAAGGAGGGGACAATCTGCACTTACAAAATTAGTAAAAATAAAGAGTAATGGTAGCGGGGGTGGGGCGGGGGACGGACCACTGCAACTCTGTAGATGGCTAAAAACGTGACGCCACCCTTTGGGGATATCATTTGCAAAATATTTGGAGAACCCTAAAGAGTCTTATCCTCTGACCCAGTAATGCCACTTTGGGGAAATTTGTCCTAAAGGAAGACTCTCCAAATGGTTGTCCAGCTGGTTCCACTGAGCCTGTACAGGGCCTCTGGGGAGCCCACTGGGGACTCTGGGCCCCCCCCCTTGTCCGACCCTCAGCAGTTCCTTTTTGTCTGTTTATACCCATAATGTGTGAGCGTGAGCAGTAAGATTCCATTTAGCCAAAGATTTACGGGGCTATAAAAAACGCTTTGAGGGCTTCCCTGGTGGCGCAGTGGTTGAGAGTCCGCCTGCCGATGCAGGGGACGCGGGTTCGTGCCCCGGTCCGGGAAGATCCCACATGCCGCAGAGCGGCTGGGCCTGTGAGCTATGGCCGCTGAGCCTGCGCATCTGGAGCCTGTGCTCCGCAACGGGAGCGGCCACAACAGTGAGAGGCCCACGTACCGTTAAAAAAAAAAAAAAAAAAAAAAAAAAAGGCTGAACATCAGTAACTTCATACAGTTCATGGTTCGAGCGATTCTTTTGACTCTTAGCCCCAAGTGCAGGAAGAACTTGAACTTACGTTGTGCCCAGCCCAATGGAGATGCATGCCTCCCTCCAAGGAACGTGCCAAAACTCAAGGACAGATAGGAGTGCAGAGTGGTAGTCTCTCTGACTGTCTGTCTGTCTCTGCAGGCCCTGATCCTCCATCAGCTGGGCCGCTACAGTCTGGCCGAGAAAATCCTCCGGGACGCGGTGCAGGTGAACTCCACGGCCCACGAGGTCTGGAACGGACTGGGTGAGGTCCTGCAAGCTCAGGGCAACGACGCGGCGGCCACAGAGTGCTTCCTGACGGCCTTGGAGCTGGAGGCCAGCAGCCCCGCGGTGCCCTTCACCATCATCCCCCGCGTGCTCTGAGCAGCGCCCCGGCCTCACTGCTGCCCAGGCCAAGGGGGCCCCGCCTGGGCGCTGAAGGTCGAGTGTGCGCACGAAGGCCCTGGATGAATGTGCGATTGACCACAGTGGACTAAACAAACCAACCCCTGATCGTCGCTCTCTACGTGCATTTCTGTTGTCGTTTTCGCCAGCCCAATGATAGTTTCTGAACCTACTGACGTTGTTCAAAATGGATCATGTGCCATATTTTGTTAGCTGACATCTAAGTTTTAAGTAAAATGATCATGGAATTAATCTGCAAATGTAGAAGAATATATTCAAAGTTAAAATTCAGTGGCAGAACAGATTATTTTTATCAGAGCTCTAAAGAAAACTGTTCTCTCCCCACCATCACCACTCCTGCCCTACCCTTGGCCCAGAAACCAAATGTGAATTTTCTGTTTTCCGCCTCAGTACTCGTCCAAGCCAGGACACCAGCCGACAGTTTCTTAGTTTTGTTGTCAGTAATTGTACCATGTGATAAATTACTGCCCTCACTTAGAACAAAGCCTGAGTCCAAGAATATTTATATTTTACCAATATAGGCCTGTTACAAGAGAAGGAAATATGAGTTATTTAAGTTTAACTTTTTTATGTGAATTCAGAGTTTATTTATCGATGGAAATATGTACAAAGAAGCTTCAAATGGAATATTTACCGACATTCCTTATACATGACAGACACTTGGCTAAATGGAAAGATGAAGTTAATAATAAAATGATTTTTAAATGGACCCATGGCTTGTGTTGTTCGTGAAAGCCCACAGACCTGAGAGAGGTTAAGGCTCAGTTCCTGGGGTGGGGAGTTTTCGGCGCCTGGGGGCCGCCCTGGACAGGTCCGCCCTTGGAACTAGGAGGTCCAGCCCTGATTTTAGTGTGGGAATTCACCTTTCCCAGCTCTCCCCATGTTGCCTGGGATTGGAGCATGTGACTGAGACCTGGCCAGTTAACATCTAGCATTCACTTCTACGGAGGATGGGGAATGAGCATGTGACCTGAAATGGTCCAGTGAGAGTGGGAGCTGCAAGGAAAGAGTCTCACTCTCCTGAGGGACCTAAACCTGAGAGGTGAGGCTGGAACTGCAGTAGCCGTCCTGCCACCGTGAGGAGAGGGCATGTAGAGGTTTGGGGGCCAGATGTGAATTCAGAGACTCAGCCCAACAGAGTGAAGAGTAAAGATGAAGAACCAGAGAGGACTTGAGCAGGCCTCTCTAATCCCCCAGAGCTACGCGGCTGAGCAGCTGTGGGGTGACCCCACCCTGCCAGGACCCAGGGAAGTGTGCAGAGCCTGAGCTCTGATCGTAGGCACGCTAAGTCTCAATCCCCCTCCCCCTAAGCTAGACACAACCTCCATGACTCACTAGGCAGGCAGGTGAGGGGTCAGCTGATGTCTGGAGAGAGACTGAAGGCAGGAGCTCACTGTAGGCAAAGCAGGTAGGCATCCCAACGTTAGCACTGGCCCTGCCAGGCAGCACCTGGAGCTGCGGGTGGTCGTAAGTCATAGAATTTGCAACGTGAGACACTGGCAGGAAAGGACAGATGCTCAGAGGGGCAGCAGCTAGCCCTGGCTGGAGGGTCAGGGCCAGCCTGCCATCCTGTGCAGCACTGCGGGAAGAGACCCTTTCAGGTCAGGACCGGGAAGGCAGGAGGCCAGGGCCACCCAAGGATAATAGTCTAGGTATCATACCAGCCACTCTCTCCCAGGCTGGCTGTGTGTCAGGGCCTTGCCTTGGAGAGTCCTGCGCACGTCAGCCTGTGCAGGGGCACTGGTGACGGCTGCTGTCTGCCTGTCCACCATCTGTCCCCTCCGTAGTGTCCCATCTCCCTTGGGAGAACCCAGTCTCCACCCGTATGGCTCAAGGAAGAACACATGGGCCCGACCTTTTCGTCCAGAACTTTACAGCCCCCAAGCTTAGTGACTGGTTCAGGTTTAGACATGTGGCCCAAACTTGGCCAATGGGAGGCCCCTCTAGCACCTGTGTTATGGAAATATTAGAAAAAACCTCTTCCTACTGAGTTTGACATCCTGATAGGATGCCAGCCTGGGGATGCGGGTGGCCATTTGGCACCATGTGGGATGGCCTGCCTGAGAATGATGCCAACTCAGGAAAAGAGTGAGGAGGTAGAGAGACTGGGTCCCAGGGTCATGGCTGGAACACGAAAGCTCCAGCTCCCCACCGAGTTGGAAGGGAATGGGAGGGCGGGTGGGCCAGGGAGGGGAGGACGAAGAAGTGAGGGGAGAGGGGTTGCCCTTCTTTAAAGGGAGCCAGCCCTCCCCACCACCAGCAGCGGGGAAGGGTCTTGGGGACAGGGCCAGGTTGGGGCCTGGGCCAGGTCCCAGGTTCACTCTCAGGACCAGGGAGGGCTGTGAGCTCAGGATCTCCCCAGGTGGGAACCAAGGCCTCCTTCCCCTGGACCCCTTACCTGTTCATGGCCCAAGAGAGGGCCTGTGCGTGTCCCTGTCTGTGACAGCATGGAACAGCCCCCAGAGTCCTCCGGACGGTCACTCCGAGCTCCTCTGTGGTCACATGACCATCCTTGGATGCCCCATCCCATCTGCCCCCCGGAAGTCCTGCCCTTAGCCAGGCACCCATCTCACACACTCTGGAGATCTTCGCCCTCCACCCTGTCTGCTCTGGGCACGTCGGGCAGCCTCTCACTCCCACCTCAGCCATGGCCCCAGCCCAGCGGCCCCTCCTCAGCTCCCCCGGCATCGCCGGCGCAGGGTAAGATGGCAGGCTCGGCTGAAGGCTTGGGGGCAGCAGAGGGGGTTCTGAGGCAGAGCCAGCCACTCCGTGCCCTGCCGTGTCCCTCTTCCACGCCCTCCCAGCCTCTCCCACAGGGAGCCTAAGGCGGCACAGTGCCTCCTCCTTCACCTCCACCTAACTCCTTCCTGCCCTCTCCCCCTCCCCCCACCCCCTCTACCTCTCATGTCCAACTGGGGGCACCAAGTGAGTTGTAGAATTGGCGCTAGCCCGCTCAGGCCTCCTCTGGTTCCTCTCCCTCCCGCCTGCTCTGGAAGCATCCACACAGGGGACCACAAGCTCCTGAGGCCGTGCTCAAGTCCCGTCCGGGGGCAGATGGGCAGTGGGCAGACCGTGCCAGGCTGTGAGGACCCCAGCCCCCTTCCCCCCCAACACACACACACAAGCGGATGGCTGGTCCCCAGGAGACTGACCCTCAGAACTGCCACCAGCCTTCCTCCCACTCGAGGTCAGCTCATTTCCTGCTGCCTCCTCCCACTCCACGGCCAGATGGGACCAGGAAAAGGACATCCTGCAAATGTCTCAGGCAGGCAGGGGCTCCTCCAGAAGGTCTTTGGGGGCCAGGCCGAGACCCCCACCCCCACCCTGCCCCGCCAAGGCCATACCCTGGGGGACCCATTCCAGCTCTGTGCCTGCCGGGGGGTGACCCTGAGTCACTGTCCCTCTCTGGGGACAGGCCCCCCTGCCAGCCTGCCCTCCCAGCTGAGACATGAGTCAGCAGGCAGCTGTAGCGGGTGTGCGGTGCCAGGAAGGGGCCACCCCGTGGGGCCACCGCGAGGGGCCTGGGAGCCAGGCTGCCGCTGGACAACTCCTGGATGCTCAGGCCCAGAGCGACGCTGGCTACGGGGGGTGGCAGGCAGGTCGTGGGGTGCCTTCTGCCCGTCCGCCTGGAGCAGCAGCTCCAGCTGGGCCACCCAGAGCCTCCAGGGCCCTCCCTGCCTCCCCCGTCTTCTACTGGTTGACCCCTGGCCCCCTGAGGACAATAGGCTTTCCTGGTGACCACTGGGCTGTGGGTCACACAGATCTGGCTGGAATCCCAGCTCTGCCCGGTCACGTCACCGCCAGTGGAGAAGGGCCTCCTGCTCCTGTCTCAACGTAGGGGTGACATTTCCCCTCACACCGCCGTTGGGCCTGTTAATACAGCCTCGATGAAGCATGGGGCCTGGGCCCCGGGTGCGCTGCAGGGACGCCCCTCTTTCTCCCCTGCCTGGAGTGAGGCGAGTCCCTGGGGAGACAGGCCGCTCCCTCCTCCCTCTTCCCACACAGAACTATTTGCAACCACATGGCGATTCCCACTGCGCTTCATTCCCTCTCTGCTTGGAGGAGGAGATGAGACGCCTGGGCCGGGGGCCTCCTGCCCACAGCGCCAGGACAGCAGGGGTGCAGCTGGTGGCCTCCCTCACCTTTGCCTCCTCGGCCCCCGGGTCCAGGAGAGGGGGAGAGCCAGCCCTGCCCACACGCGCCATGAAGCTCACGTCTGCAGCTGCCTGAAGCAGGGCCTGTGTCCAAGGGCTCGGGCCGTGGGGTCGGCCAGCCAGGCTTTGAATCTGGGCCTGGATGCTCATTCTCTGAGGAACCTTGTGGTGGGGGGGACGGGGGAGCCGTCACTCATCCTGAGCCTCAGCTTCCTCATCTGTCAAATGGGCAGAACAAGATCACTGCAAAGATTCAGAGTGTGTGTAACATAAGCACAGCGCTCGACAGGCACATGTGCTCCATTGATGGTACCCGTGTTAACATGACTTTCACCACCACTGTGCTTATCGTTACTCTCCGGTGAGAGCCCAGCCTGGCCCTCCCATGCAGCACCCCCAAGGCCATGGTGGGAAGGAGGGGATTCCAGCCTGAGCTTCAGCCCCAGCCCCCAGCCCCACTGCCCCTCAGCAGCACCCGGGAAGGTACAGCTGCCAGGAAGGTGGACCCCCCCGCCCGGATCCCCCTTTGTTAGCTACCAGGTTCTGAGCACCTCCTGTGGCCTTAGGTGGTCACAGTCTAGGTGGGGACTGGGCAGACAGACAGCAAACAGAGCAGTAAATAAATAATTACTGGATAGATGGCAGTGCTGGGAGCAAGTTTTACGTAATGGGTGGATGGCTACTTTACATGGGGTGGCCAGGGGACCCTTCTGTGAGGCGGTGACACTGAGTGACGGGAAGGCCCCCCACCATGGAGAGAGGTAGGAGTCTGGGGTTCTCTGCCTAAAAGAGGATCATGTACAGACTTCCTGAGGGAAAACCATGGCCAAGAAGCCTGTGGTTCTGCCACTTTTCACTCTAGATGCCTGGGCCCGGCAGTGTGCAAAAGGGGGCCCATCCTCTAATTGTCAGCAAGGAACTGACAATCTGACCATGTGAAGATGAAAAAGCATTCTCTAAACTGAAAAGATGTGGCCCACTTTAAATCCTCTCAAGGTTTTGTTGTTTTTTTTTTAACATGGTTGGTCAAAGGTTACTAATTTAGTTTTTACAAATATTTTCATTTAGCCAATCGTGGTCTTAAAAACAATAAAATTCATTAAGCAATCAGATGGAACTCAAAAACCACACGACTTTTCAGCACAGTATTTTGAATCTTCAGGCTTTCAACTTCCTGAAGAATTTTTACAAACTTCATTTTCTCGTATTTAACATCTTGAACCTGGGCAGCTCCTGTCTGCCCTGGCAGGTGCACGTGGCTTTCTGTGGAAATGAAGTTGCTTCACCCATAACTCTGCCTTTTTAAAAATAACAAGCAGCTTTCTCTCTCTCTCTCTCTCTCTCTCTCTCTGTGTGTGTGTGTGTGTGTGTGATTATAAAATACATGCTCATTGTGTTAGTTTCCTATTGCTGCCGTAGTCAATGGCCACTTAGTGGCTTAACACACGTTTATTCTCTTAGAATTTTGAAGTCAGAGGTCTGCAATGGGTCTTAAGGGGCAAAAGTCAAAGTGTTGGCAGGGATGTGTTCCTTCTGGGGGCTTGAGGGGAGAATCCGTTCCTTGCTGTTTCCAGCTTCTAGAGGCTGCCCACATCCCTTGGTTTGCAGCACCTTCCTCCATCCTCAAAACCATCAGTGAATCGTGCTGACCTTTGATCTTCCTCATCATAGCACCTGCTGCAACCCTGACTTCCACCACCCTCTTTCCCAGGTTAGGACCTTATGATTACTTTGGGCCCAAGTGCATAATCCAGGATCACCTCCCCATCTCAATATCCTTAACATAATCACTTCTGCAAAGTTCCTTTTGCTCTGCAAGGTGAAAAATTCACAGGCGTGGACATCTTATGGGTGGCGGGCGCATTTTTCTGCTGACCACTCCCACCACACACAGTTTCAGGAATACAAAGATAAAGGTCATTAAATTCTACCATCTAGTGTTAACTTTCTCATCATTCTGGCCTATTGTCTTCCAGCAATTTCCTATGAGTATATATATTTTTGAATGATAACTGCATTTTATTTTTTTAATTTTCATTTTATATTGGAGTATAGTTGCTTTACAATGTTGTGTTAGTTTCAGGTGTACAGCAAAGTGATTCAGTTATAGATATACATACATCTATTCTTTTTCAGATCCTTTTCCCATATAGGTTATTACAGAGTTTCGAGTAGAGTTCCCTGTGCTGTACAGTAGGTCCTTGTTGATTATCCATTTTATATATAGTAGTGTGTATATGTTAATCCCAACCTCCTAATTTATCCCTCCTCCCCACATCTTTCCCCTTTGGTAACCATAAGTCTGTTTCTGTTTTGTAAATAAGTTCATTTGTAGAGTGTATATTTTTAATAAAGTAAAATCATACTCTATGTAACACTTTATACACCATTTCACTTAATCTTCCCCTTGTCATTAAACTCCATGAACAATTAAAGACAGCCTAACCTTCCATCACATGGATGCCCTGTCAAACATTTAACCCTTATTATTATTATCTAACCCTGGCCCTTATTATCAGCCATTTAAGGGGTCTTACCCTGTCACACCACATACAACGGAATAATTAATGCTAGCTCACATTGATTGAGCACTTACCGTGCACCAAGTACTGTTCTAAAAGATCTACGTACAACTAAAAGATGCATGAATTCATCTAACCCTGATGACAGCTCTGTGAGCTGGATGATATTACTACAGATACTGGTACAGTTGCGGGATGAAGCTTTCTTCAGAAGATGAAGAAACTTGCCCACGGTTGGGTGATTCCGTGGTAGCTTCAAACCCAGGTCACCAGACTCCAGAATCCACACTCTTAGCCCCTCACATACACATTTTCTCCAGCATCTCTGATTATCTATCTTAGGGTAGACTTCTAGGAGGAATGTTAGTTTGTGCAGGAACCACACTACACACTTTCTGTGGATTGTCTCATTAACCCTCACGGTTCTATGAGGTGGTCTATAAACTGAACAGAGCCCACGTGGGTGGCTCTAGTTGCTAGATGCTGTCTGACCGCTCTGTGTGGAGACCAATCGCTAGCAGCACGGAGGGCTATCGGCTCCTCCCTTGCCAAGCTCACCTTGCCAGCTGGTGCCCCAATGCATGTGAGGCGTAGACAGAGGGTACCATCAGGAAGCAGGTGCCAAAGCAGATACCCGGTCTGGGCCGGGTGGGGCTCCCAGTCTCTGGCATCTCAGGCACTGAGAAGCTCTCCCATGAAAAGTCCGCTAGGGCAGATGCAACAGGATTCTGACAGCAGGATTCAGCTTCCCTTCTGGTCTGATCAGGCAACAAAATCCTCAAAGGCATCTGGACACAGAATTAGATGGAGGTTTGGTCCTAGGTGCTCCAGGAAGGGTAGAGGTTACTGGGCGCATTAGAGGTACCCGTACAATATTGCTAACCAATCCACCCTGATTGTGGATTGACGCACACTTTAACACCACTAATTTCATCAAAAAAAAAAAAAAAAAAGAAAGCATTTCTCAAATCTACCCTCATTTTATAGATGGGAAAACGGAGACTCAGGGTGATAAAGTGACTCATGGGACAGCATAAGCTGTATTCCATCCAGGATCCATCTGATTCCATGGTCCATCCGTGGCCTCCCTGTGGGAACCAGGGCGAAAACCATTAACACTTTTAATGCCCTTGATACGTATGAACAAATCACCCTACCAGTTTATACTCACACCGTAGGCTGTGACTGTGTCTGCTCACTATGGGGACCCTGACCACTCGGCAGGCTGTGCGTAGCCAGCTGAAACCCCGAATCCAGCCTTTCTGTTGTGTGGCCAGCTTGGGGGGCATTCCAGGCTCACATCAGGGTAGTGTGGGGTGGTCTGCCCTTTGGCATCACCCATTCTTGCTTCCCTGGTTTGTGCAGGTACCTGGGAGGCACAGGTGTCCTGCATGGCTGTCTGCGTTGTCCTCAGAGAAACCTTATCACAAACAGAAGTCCTTATCTTTCAATCATCATATGCCCAACTCATCTACCAATAGATGTCTACTCTGGGCCAGGACATCCTTCCAGACCTCTGCCCTATCCAGTGCCCCAAGACCACTTCTGATTGTAGTGTGATCATAAGTGAGTCACCTCCCTCTCTGGGCCTCGGTTTCCTCGTCTGTTAAAAGGGTAGGAAAGAGTATGAATGAATGATCCCTGATCCTTTGTAACTTTAAACATTGCCGAGTTTAGGGATCATTGGACCCTCTCCCTGTGGGACAGTGGAAGGGCTGGGGATTAAGGGAAGTATCAGTGTGAAGCGCCTGACATAGAAGATGCTCAAAGCAAAGTGAGGCTTGAGAAGCTTAAACACTCAAGTGTGGGCTGGAATTAGCAGCTCCTTTCTGAGGAGTAGAGTTTGGAAAGAGGAAAACTAATAACACTACAGTGGAGAAACCTGGCAGGAGAAACCTAGAGATCAGGTCGACATCACCAGTGGTTAGTCATGTGGACGGCATGTACCCTGATAGGATGGGATGAGAAGGCTCTTCACCCCTGTGGGCTTCTTCCCCAAAACCCAGTCATGAGAAAACACCAGAAAAACTCAAACTGAGGAACTTTCTACAAAATACCTGACAATACTCCTCAAAACTGTCAAGGAAATTCTAGAAAACTGACCCGAGCTGGAGAAGCCTATGGAGACATGACAATATCACGTGGTGTGGGGATCCAGGCACAGGGAAGGGACATGGGTGTGATGGATTGGTGACATCTAAATAAAGTTTAATAGCAATATACCAATGCTGGTTTCTTAGTTGCGACACATATACCAGATAACAGAAGGGAGTAATATTAGTAGAAACTGGGTGAGGGGATATCTGCGTATCTATGTTATCTTTGCAACTTTTCAGCAAATCTAAAACTATCCCCAAATTAAAAGTTTATTTAAGAAGGAAGTGCGATTTGGGCCAACAAGCACAAGAAAAGACAGTCAACATCATTAGTCATGAGGGAAATGCAAATCAAAACCACAGTGAGATACCACTTCACACCCACTAGGGTGTCTATAATCAAAAAGACAGACAATAACAAGTGTTGGCACGAATGAGGAGATACTGGAGGCCTTGGGTATTGCTGGTGGGAATGTAACATGGTGCAGCCACCTGGGAAAACGGCTTGGCGGTTTCTTAAAAAGTTAAACATCGAGTTACCCAGGAATTCCTCTCCTGTGTATTTACCATAAAGGAAATATCTGTCCACACAAAGACTTGCTTTATTCATAATAGCCAAAAACTGGAAACAGCTCAAATAGCCATCAACAGATGATTGGAGAAACAAATTGTGGTCCGTTCACATAATGGGATAGTCCTGGCAATAAAATAGATAACTAATGAGAATCACTGTATAGCACAGGGAACTCTACTCAGCACTCTGTGGTGACCTAAATGGGAAGGAAATCCAAAAAAAGAGGGGATATATGTATATGCATAGCTGATTCACTTTACTATACAGCAGAAACTAACACAACATTGTAAAGCAACTATACTCCAATTAAAAAAAAAAAAAACATGGATGGATTTCAACGTAATGATGATGAGTTCAAGGAGCCAGTCGAAAAAAGAGAGCAGACTGTATGATTCCATTTACAGAAAATTCTAGAAAATGAAAACAAATCAGTTACAGAAAGCAGACTCGTGGTTCCCAGGAGCAGGAGGGAACTGAGGAGGGTGGAGGGGGTCCGGTGGGTGGGGTTACAAAGAGGATAAGGCAAGTTTGGGGGATGATGGGTCTGTTCACTGCCTGCACTGTGGTGCTGGCTTCATGAATTTAAACCCAGGTCATACCAAATTGTACTCTTTACATATGTACAGTTTATCATTTGTCAATTATACCCCAATAAAACTGGTTCTTTAAAACAAAAATAGAGTCACAGATGTAGAAAACAAACTTATGGTTACCGGGGGGGAAAGCCGGGGTGTGGGGGGGAGGAGGAATAAATTGGGAGATTGGGATTGACATATACACACTGCTCCATATAAAACAGACACAGTACAGGGAACTCTTCTCAATACCCTGTAATGGCCTATACAAGGAAAGAATCGACAAAGGAGTGGATATATGTATATGTATAACTGATTCACTTTGCTGTATCAGCTATACTCCAGTAAAGTTTATTTTGTAAAAGCTGTTTTTTTTAAGTGAAGACTGAAAATGGGGACAAAGGCCACATGGCTTAAGTCTTCCCACCTGTAATTTGGGGTGATCGTGTGTGCCCCAGACCCCCTGAAAGCCCAGGATGAAGAGGGGCCGAGGTGAGCCCTGCCTTGGCCCAAGAGCCCGATCACCTAACTCCAGGCTGGGCAGCTGCAGGGCCCTGGTGGTATGAGGACCCTCCCGAAGGAGGGGGAGTCCACTTACCCTCTCTGTTTTTTCTTCCTGAAGAAATGCCACATGTACTTTGGGAATTTTTCAACACAATTGTCTAAAAATAGCCTGGGCCACCACAGCCCGATTCCTTTTTAGGAAGGGTTTCAGCAGCCCAGCCTGTCCTGGCTACCGGCTCAGGAAGTGGAGGCTCGGCCGGGCAGGGCCCGGGGCAGAGGCCGCGGTCTGGGGCCACGGGGATCCTTCCCTCGCTCAGGCCAGGCCCACCTCCTCTCTCCCACTTCTGGGAGCACAGGGCACAGCCAGGCAGCTACCTCCTCATCATCGCTGCTCCCTATGCCAGGCCCACGGCCCCAGTGCACCTCCACCCCCTGCTACAGTGCCCTGCGTGGCTTCTCCGTGCCTCGGTTTTCCCATCTGGGAAGCGGAGTGCCCTGCTACCTTGTCCTGCTCACGCTAGGGCTGGGCTGTGCTCGTGGGGCTGAGAGTATGGACGGCTCTTGGAAACAGTGCACATCTGCCCTTTTCTGTGGTGGAGTGGACAGGGCAGGCTTGAGAAGGCTGGGCTCCGGCCAAGGGTGCAGCCAGACCAGGCACTGAGCCCTAGCACCCCCCATTTCCTGGGGGCGCAGGCCTGTGCTCCCCCCAGGCTGTGAGGGTTATGGATATGATGTATGAAGACCCTGGCTGGGCTGTGGTGCCCAGGCCTGCTGGCTTCATTCCATGATGAATAACCCTCACACCAAACCAAGGAGACTGCTACTCATATTACACCTTATTATGGATGGAGTTGTACCCCTCCAAATGCACACATTGAAGTCCTAACCCCCAGTACCTCAGAATGCAACTGCATTTAGAGACAAGGGCTTTAAAGGAATGGAAAACTTATATGAGGTCATATGGGCGGACACTGATCCAATAAGACTGGGGGAGATTGGGAGACAAGAAGAGGAGATTAGGACTCAGGCACGCACAGAGGGATGACCATGTGAGGACCCGGGGAGAAGGCGGCCGTCTACAAGCCAAGGAGAGAGGCCTCGGAGGAAACCACCTCTGCCGACACCGTGATCTTGGACTGCCAGCTCCAGACCTGTAAGAAAACAAATGTCTGTTGTTTAAGCCCCCGGTCTGTGGTACTTTGTCGTGGCAGCCTGCGCAGACTAGTAGATGCCCCATCACACGTGAAAAGGCCGAGGCTTTGAAAAGGTTAAGAAACGTATGCGGGGTCACATAGCTGGTGAGCAGCTGGGGGCAGGATTTGAAGCCTGGGCCGTCTGTCCCCCAAGCTCTTTCCACTGAGTTCTCTGGAAGGAAGGGTGGTTCTCTCTGTCCCTGAGCAAGCACGGGCAGTGAAGGGTTTGGCCATTGGTGAGGCCACGGGTAATGGGCCTACCAAGCTGCCTCTCCCCAGCCACAGCCCCAGGAGCCCCTCCGGTGGTGAGGGGCAGAAGGGACAGTGCGATGCATGCAGGAGACTCAGCTTCCCCAACCTGCGTGCAGCTGCTCAGCTGACCAGAGTGGAGTCGAGCCTATAGCTCCCAGTGCCCTTTCCCCTGCCACTTCCTTCTGGTCCTCAGTCCTGTGGGGTCCAGGCTCTGCCCCTGCCCAGGGACCCCATCAGGACGGGGCCTCCTGCACAGCTGTTCATAACTTGCCTCAGGGGGACGGATGGCAGGTGAGCCAGGAGCTCTGCTCAACAACACCAGGCACACAGTCCAACGACAGAGAAAAGTGTATTGTACAATTTGGGCCCTGCACCTGAAGCCAGAAGGAGTGACAGAGGGGACCGGGAAAGAGTCCAGGCTTGGATCCGGCAGGTCTAGGGGAAACGCCACCACCCTGCTATGCTGTGGGCAAAATACATAATGACCCTCAGTTTCCTCATCTATAAAATGGGGGGATGTTTCCTGGACAGTTGGAAGGATTAACCAAGGCACACTTTTTTTTTTCCCTTCCCCTTCCTTCTCCTCCCCTTTCCTCCCTCCCCTTCTGTTACAGAATTGAGGGCTACATGCTCACAGGCTATGGTACACACAGAGACACACACCAAGGCACACACACCCCTGCTACACACTCCTGCTCGCACGCTAGGCATGCAGCAGGCACACACACACACCCTTACAGCACTTAGGGATGAGCGGGCTGGGCTGTGACTCCCCAGCACCCAGCTTCCCGCCTCCCCTAGGGCTGCTGTTGCCCTGGCAACCAACTCGGGCTCAGGGTCTGGAGCCAAAGGACTAGCTCCCCCCATTATCCAGTGTGGAGAGGGGCATCTCTCTTTGAGACCCAGTTACACCTGGATTTACAGAGAGGTCGGGAGGGCAGAGGGTGGTGTGGAGCCCGCCTGTGGCTGCAAGAAGAGATAGGATTGGGCTGGGGATGGAGGAGGCCTTCCCTGCCCTAGCGCCCCTCCACGAACGTGAAGCTCCCTTGGGGGACAGGTGATGGAGGCAGACTCTCAGAGAAGAAGCTCCAGAGACCAGGAAAGGCCTGTGGCTGGGAGAGAGAGGAAGCCATGGCAAGAGCCTGGGCAATCTCTCTGGTCACTTCCATGCCCAGCCGGGACCAGGCACCTGGAGGAAGCCGTACCGACCGCAGCCCCTGTGTCCTTCAGCCAATGGCTCCTCCTTCCACTACCCCGGCTGGGTTTCCTTGGGAGGAGTTTCCCCTACGCTCTGCTCTTCTGTTCCTTTCAAGGGTCCTAACTGGCCCCTGCATCCTCACGGATATCCCCGCCTGTCCTTCCTCTCGAGCAGAGGGCCTCCGGATTAACAGAGGTTCATCGTTTGTGCTTAGGCTGCACTAACCACTGTTTTAAGTGCTTGACCTCGGCCCCTTCCATTTCTTCCGTGGGGTCTCAGCCAGCGTGCCCTGTTGCTGTGACTGCCTAGTCTGCGTGCATCTCAATGCAGTGCCTCATCCGCTAGGGGCCTACTGTGCACCAGGCACCCTGCAGAAGGCGCCCTTGCACTCTTCCCACCTGGCTCACGGGGCCCACGACATAGAGGATTATGTCAGCTTTCCTCAGCCCCCATCAGAGGCCACGGCCACAGACACTGGAGTCAGACGCCCTGGGTTTGAGTCCTAACCCCGCCGTGTGTCAGCTGTGTGACCTTGGGTCTGTCCCTTGCCATCCCAACTAACTCATCTGTAAATGGGAGGGTAATAAATGTGCCTAATTTATCAGTTTGTTGTAAAAATAACTATGATCATGTACTGAAAGCTCAGAGCGCTAGGCCCCAAGTGCAGTAAGCACCCAATAAGCATCGGCTATTTAGTTCTGGGGATGTCCTTGGAGGTCCAGTGTTTAAGACTCCGCCCTTCCACTGCATGGGGCATGGGTTCAATCCCTGGCCGGGGAACTAAGATCCCACACGCCACATGGCACGGTCAAAAAAAAGCATCAGCTATTTCGTCCAGCAGGATGCAGGAAGAACCAGGAGATGTGTATTCTAGCCCCCGCCCCGTGAGAATGCCCGCTTTAGGCCTGTTTCTCCAGCTGAGAAAGAGGCTCTTGAGGACCGCTCTCTTTACTGCTGTGATGTCTTCTATGGGCCAGGTTGTGATGTCAGGCAGGTCATCGCTCCCAGACCTCAGTTGGTCACCTGTCCTGTGAGAGGCTCAGGCCGGTGCTGTTCCCCCTCAAACACGCTTGTGAGCTGTGGGAAAGAGCAGAGCCCTCAGGCGGCCCTCCTCACTGGGGCCTGCTCTATGCCAGGTGCGAGGTGGCTGTCCCCAAGGGGCTGACCTCTTGCTCAAGGCCTCATCAGGAATGAAGCTGGGCTCCCCAGCTGGGTTGCAAGGCCCCGGCTATAAGCACCCTCTTCTGCCTCACTCTGTTCCCCCCCCTCGCCCCGCCCCCAGAAGCTCTCCCGCAGTTCCTGGGAGAGGGTCAGTGGCCTCGGTGTGTGACAGTGGTTGGCTTCGTCCTGTCAGAAGAGCAATTTTTTTCCCCTCCTTGGCTGTACTTTCTTTTAATGACTTTTTGGCTCAGGGCCCAAGGTGGATCAAAGCCTCCCTGGGGGAAGGACAGCAGGGCAGTGTGTTTGTTGTGAGAAAATCATGGAACTGAGGCCTGTGGCCCGGGGGCTGGAGGTGTTGGGTGGGCCCAGGAGGTGGGAATGCCCTGAGCTCTAGGTGGGAGGGAAGAATCTCCTTCTACCAGAGATGCAGAAAAGGAGGCGAGGACAGGCAGCAAGGGGAAGGGGAAAGGCGCCCTTCAGGGTAAGGTGAGAACAAGAGGGTTTCCCAGTCACGTTGTCGTGACTGGGCAACGTCTGGGCCAGAGCTTAAGGTCCTAGTGGACCCCTGTCTTCAGGGCAACCTGAAAGATCTGCTCCAACAAGGAGGAGGGTAAGCTTCTCTGTAAGCTTCTGACATCCTTCACCTGGCCTCTCTTTCATACAAGGGCCCCACCCCTGCCCCCCAGGCTGGCTCAGCTGGAGAAGCCTGGGAAACACCCTTTGTTTTGGGGGTCTTGGCATCAAAGGAGAGGGTAGCTCTTCTCAGGAGCAGCTGCATGCATCAAAGCCGGCCCTGAAAGGTGCCAGAGGGGAAAATGTCAGGGGCCTAGAAAACACACCTGCTGGTGGCAGCCTGGAGCAGCCCAGCAGGGTGAGGCCAGGGCAGGTGGTAAACAGGAGGGAAGCGGCTCATCCCCTGGGAGCTGTTACCGATGCTGCTGTTGATGTTGTTTTGGAGAAGGGAGCAGGAGGTCCCAGCGCCCCGGGAGCTAGAGGGAATCGGCACACGGAGCACCCTGCCGGAGCCTGGGAGTCTGCGAGAGCATATGTGACTGCGCTGTGTGACGGTGTGCACACGCCCCTGCACACGCAACCCTATACATACTCCCCTGCACAGACACACCCCTGAATACACACATATACACACACCCTGCACACACACGCCTGCAACACACCCCTGCCTACATACCCTGTATACACACCCTGCACGCACCCCTGCACACACACCCTGCACACACACGCCTGCAACACACCCCTGCGTACACACCCTGTACACACACCCTGCACACATACCCCTGCACACACACGCCTGCAACACACCCCTGCGTACACACCCTGTACACACACCCTGCACTCACACCACATGCAATCCTCCAATGCCCAAAGCACTGTGTGAGGCCACATGGTAGAGCAGAAAATCTGGTTCAAGTCCCAGCTTCCCCACTCTCAACTCATGACTTTGCCACGTCACTTAGCCTCTC
Organism: Globicephala melas; assembly: GCF_963455315.2. NCBI lineage: Eukaryota > Metazoa > Chordata > Mammalia > Artiodactyla > Delphinidae > Globicephala > Globicephala melas. The sequence continues at coordinate 164,139,705 of NC_083315.2, read as the reverse complement.
TGAGCCTCGGCCTCCCCGCCTGCCAAGTGGAGCCAGAACTCTCGCTCTAACTGCGTCACCTTGACACCTGGCATATTAATTGCCAGTTTAGTTAATCGTCATCATCCTCTGAGTTTAATTAAGGAAACTGAGTCTCCCGAGGTTAGGTTAGGGGCATGCCCCAGGGCCGGGCCGAGTCACAAGACCTGGACGTGAATTGCATCCCGACTCTAGAGGTCACGTGTACGTATACTTCACGCATCCATCGTCCATCTGCACGTACCCACGTGAGTAAGCGACCGCGTACACACGCAGCACATGCACCACATGCCATGGTGATAACGGCCACCATGCTAGGCGCTTCACATACGCTCACAATGAGCAAGTCACACCTCACTGCCTCCCTGATGTGTTTGGCTGCAAGTATCAGAACCCAGCTAAACCACAAGTGCATTAATTCCTTATTTAAGAAGAATCCTGGGGCTTCCCTGGTGGCGCAGTGGTTAAGAATCCACCTGCCAATGCAGGGGACACGGGTTTGATCCCTGGTCTGGGAATTTCCCACATGCCACGGAGCAACTAAGCCCGTGCACCACAACTACTGAGCCTGCACGCCTAGAGCCCATGCTCCGCAACAAGAGAAGCCACTGCAGTGAGAAGCCCGCACACTGCAAAGAGGAGTAGCCCCTGCTCCCTACAGCTAGAGAAAGCCCATGCGCAGCAACAAAGACCCAATGCAGCCAAAAATAAATAAAAATAAAAATAAAATAAAATTTTTAAAAAGCAGAGTACATTAAAAAAAAAAACAGAGTACATGTCACAGAGTAACCATCACCACAATCAATTTAAAAATAAATAATAAAAATAAAAAGAATCCCGGGCATAGGGGGCTTCAGAGTGATTTGGCAGTTTGGTGAGGTCATCAAGAACCCAGGGTCTTTCCATACCTCTGCCCACCATCCTCAGTGTTAACCTGGTGTCACATGGTTGCAAGATGGCTGCTGCAGCTCTAGACATCAGGCCTGCGTTCCATCACGAAAAAAGAGGAAAGGTGGCCTAAGAGAACTCTCCTTTGATACCTGTCCCTTTTATGAAGGCGCAAAAGCTCTCCCAGATGTCTCCCCAACTCCCCCTCCACCCAACAGACTTTTCCTTATATTTCATTGCCTGGGACTGAATCAGTGGCCACCTAGAGCTGCAAGGGAGCCTGGAAAGAGAGAATCTGGAAAAAGGGCCCAGGACCGTCAGTGGGGCAAGATTCGTCCCGTGGGCCTGAACACTGCTGTTTTGAACAAAACTGGGATCTGGATGGCCAGGAAGAGGAGAGGGAGGGCCTGTTAAAATGTCTGCCACTTGTGCACATGTGACCATGAGCTCCATCCTCCAGGGGGCAATGTGATGATAGAGGACACAGGAGGTACAGGGGTTTGAACTCCCTGGGGAGGGGAGGAAGGGACCCCAAATCCCAGTGCAGCTGTGCCTCCAAAGATAGCAAGCCCAGCCAGAAAGAGGCCTGCTGAAGACAACCAGCTGGAAGCAGGGGGGCCACTTACCGGGCTGTGCCCACCCCAGGCACCAGAATCTTGGTCATAGTATCCTGTGTCCCCCAAACCCAGACGTCTAGAGCTGCAGAGCTCAGCCTTTATTTCTTCGTACCGTGACACACCTGATGGCGTTCCCGCGGGGTTCCACCCCCACCAGCCCTCACCAAAACATCTGCCTGCCTGTGTGCGATGGTGTCGCGGGGTAGCCTGGAATCCCCTTTAACTGTGAACAAATAGGAAGTCATTTAGAAGCTCAGATGCTTTAGTGTGGCCCCTCTCCTTGGACCCCGTTACCCCAGGGGCCAGTCAGTGCTGAGAAGCCTGAGATGGCATGCAGCAAATAAAGATGATTTATCAAGGGCTGGCTGGCTGTCAGGCGCCTTCTGAAATAAAAGGTCACCTGTCTCCCTGCAGTTAACAAAGCCTAAGGATGGGGAGCCTGACAGTGGGGCTTGGTGTGATCAGGGTCCAGTCTTTCCTCTCTGAGGACCGGTGACAGTCCTCTTCTTGGAGACGTGGCCCTGTTCTGATGTTATCCAAAGGCCTCATCTTTGGGGTTTTGCTGACTCCTGCTGTGCCCCATGAGCTCTCGTCCAGGACATGGGGTCTGGGAAGGGGCCCTTCCTGAGGCAAGGCCCGTTTCACCGTGTGCACAAGATTTGGGGTCCCTGAACCTGCGAATGCCCTGAGCCCCATATCTGGCAGCTCCAGCCCGGCAGCTGTCAAGAGTTTCCTTCCTTCGATGCCCTCTGTGCCCTGCTGGCCACTTGCCTACCTAGAATGGCTTTTCACTTTATGTTTGGCCCTGCAGCAGGAGCTGCCTTTGTCCGAAGCACTGGCAGGGCAAGGTGACGGAATCCCTTCCGCATCAGAGTCTGAAAGGAAGCAACCTCTCACCTGTGCAGATCACGGCCCCAGGACGTTTGCTGCAGGAGCGCCCCTGCCGCCCACCTGGCGCCCTTCACCTCGCAGCATCCCTGCCCAGGACCCCTCCTGGCCATCCAAGCCCTGCACATCTTACAGGAGCATCACCCACAGCGCCCTTCCTGGCGGCAGTCCTGAGAATTTAACTCCCCATAAATACTTTAGCGCGTTAAGGATGTGGTGCTGCATCCGGTGGCAGGTCCTCCTGAGAGGTACCGGGGAAGGATGTGTGTGAAGGATGCGTGTGCAGAAACCCAGCAGAGGGAGTTGCCCCGCTGGCCGCTGGCCGCTGTGTCCCCAGCGCTGGTTTCCCTGTGTGTGGGGGTGGGGTAGAGGGCAGTGTCTGCAAATGTTACTAAAGCTTGTTTCACTCCAAGGATTTGGTTCTTTTCATCATGGTGACTTGGAGACCAGAGCTAGGGGAGGTGGGAGGACACAGTGGGGCTTTCAGTATCCCCGGCTGGGCAGGCAGGGGGCAAGGCTGCTCCGGCTCTCTCTGCAGGCGGGGGAGGGGAGGGGTCCGGGTGAGGCAGCGCTGGAGCTCCCCGTTTGGCTGAATCGCTTCTGTGCACCGGGCCTGAGCTGGGGCTCAGAGACCCTGCCCAGGAGGAGCGTTCGGTCCTGGAGAGGGGCTGGCGGCCATGTAGGTCACCGTGGGGCCCTGGTTCCCACTTGAGGGTGATTGTGCCTCCCAGGGGTCATTTCACGTCTGGAGACATTTGGGGCTGTTACACCTGTCAGGGGCACCACTGGCATCTAGTGGGTGGAGGTCGAGGATGCTGGTAAACACCTACAATGGACAGGGTAGGTCCCCACAGAGAATTATCTGAGCCCCCAGATGCCAATAGCGCATCTCAAGACATCCAGGGGCGTGGCTGGAGCGCAGAGAAGGAAGCACGGCATCTCCTGTAATTGTACAAGGCTGCCAGGCAAAAGCCCTGTGGTTACTAACCAGGCTGCCTTGGGGTGGCTCTGGACTTGGGTGGGAGAGCCTGCCGACCACAGGAGGATCCAGCCCTTTCCCCAGGCTCACCATGTCCCAGCAGGTGCATGGGGCCCAGCTCTCACTGTGAGTCACGGGATGGCCCAGGCCCTACCGGACTGGGAGAGACACAGTCACAGCTGCAGCCCCAGCAGGCCTCAAGTAGGCACGACGTGCTTATGTGCGAGCATCCGGCCTCCGCGGGCCCGTCCCCTCCTTTCCAAGTCTTTCCTGCCGGGAGCAGTGAGGCCCGGATGTGAGCAACCCAAAAGGGACAGAGTCACCGGGTCAGTGCCTGCGCCTTGTCCCAACATTCCAAATAAAATCCACACCCTGGGCTTCCCTGGTGGCGCAGTGGTTGAGAGACCGCCTGCCGATGCAGGGGACACGGGTTCGTGCCCCGGTCCGGGAAGATCCCACATGCCGCGGAGCAGCTGGGCCCGTGAGCCATGGTCGCTGAGCCTGCGTGTCTGGAGCCTGTTGCTCCGCAACGGGAGAGGCCATAACAGTGAGAGACCCGTGTACCGCAAAAAAACCCAACAAACCACACCCTGCACCTGGCCCTCTAGTCCCTGTGATCTGACATCAACCTACTCTTCTAGCTGCCCCCCTCCACCCCATCCTTCGCACCCCAGGACTCCTCCAGGCTCTGACCTTGCAGGGTCCCTCCTGCACTGGCCGCCGGCCCTCCCTGCCTCTGTGCTGCCCTCCGTGGAGCCTTCCTGACCCCCCCACCATCAGGACGGTCCACATCTTTCCCGATTTGAGTCCCTCCGTGCCCTGGTTCATTTCCAGACGCCGAGAGGGAGGCCTGGATGGTTCCATTCAGCACATACTGCATGTGAACTTGAAACAACAGGAAATAGCTTTAGGAAGATTTTTTAGAAACAACTTTATACATGTTTGTTTGTGTTTTAGTTTAAATAATACAGAAAAATGTAAAGAAGAAAATAAAAGCTACCTGAAGAGAAAACCACTGCTAGCGTTCTGGTGAGTATCCTCACACACAGTACAAAACCTATAAAGCTATGTTTACAATTTCCCATAAATGGGATCTCTTTGAATTCCCTGTCACATGACCTGCTTTTTCACCCCTCAGTGTGATGGGTGGAACTTTCCATATCAATACAGATATCTCCACCCTATCTGATCTAATGGTTGGGCGATATTCCATGGGATAGATGGATTATAATCTAATTATTCTGCTCCCTATTAATGGTCATTCAGATTCTTTCCAATTTTTCGTTTTTACAAACAATGCTCTGATGCATATCCTTTTAATTGCTCTTTGCCCACTTGTCTGATTATTTCCTTAGACCTGGAACTGGTGGGCAGTTTAAACCTGGAATACATGTTTCCAAATTGGCCTTTAGAAAGACTGGACCAATTTATATTTTGAATAATAATATTAATAATTAATAACTACCATATATTAAGCACTTTTTCCTTGCCTGGCACTGCTGTAAGCACGTTATACCGAAAAATTCATTTAATCCTTCCCTCAAACCTGCAAGGTGTGTACTTGCATTACCCATTTTACAGATGAGGAAAGTGGGGAACAGAGAAGTTTATGTCGGTGGTCAGGGGTTAGTAAGTGGCAGAGTGCTAGTTTATGGAGGCTCCCCTTTCCCCACATTTCCTTTTTTTTAAAATTTATTTATTTATTCATTCATTTATTTTTGGCCGTGTTGGGTCTTCGTTGCTGCACGCAGGCTTTCTCTAGTTGGGGCGAGCGGGGACTACTCTCCGTTGTGGTGTGCAGGCTTCTCATTGCGGTGGCTTCTCTTGTTGCGGAGCACGGGCTCTAGGCACGTGGGCTTCAGTAGTTGTGGCTCGCAGACTCTAGAGCTCAGGCTCAGTAGTTGTGATGCACGGGCTTAGTTGCTCTGCGGCGTGTGGGATCTTCCCAGACCAGGGCTCGAACCCGTGTCCCCTGCATTGGCAGGCAGATTCTTAACTACTGCGCCACCAGGGAAGTCCCCTCCCCACACTTCTGACAATACTAGGAGAAATATTTCCAATCTTTTGATAATCTAATGGGGGAAAAGAAGAAAATCTCATTGCTGCTTTTATTTTCATTTCTGTTTCTGGTGAGGCTGTTTTTTCCCCAAGTGTTTATCAGCCATTCTTTTATGAACTACTCTCGTGCTTTTGCCTCATTTCTCAGCCTAGGCATTCATCTTTGTATTGATTTGTTGTAACGCTTCACACACTACACGAGTCAGCCGTTTGTCATGATCTGCCTTACCCCCTGTTTAGACACTGAGGGCCAGTGGGGAGAGGGGATTCCCCCAGGGCCTGGTACAGAGCAGGCTTCCAGAAGAGGGGCTCCTCATGTTCAAAAGGGGGCCTGGGAGCCTCCGGCTCTTACCGGGGGCACAACCCATTTACCATCGACTCTCAGCCTGAAATGACAGCTCCCTCTGCTCTGTCTGCCCAGGGGTAGGGTTTATAGAACGAACGTCCTCAGACATTCATCTCATTTGATGCCCAGGCGGCCACGCGAGGCAGATGGTGTGCAGCCCCTTGTTACCAATGAGGAAACGGAGGCCCAAACCTGCTTCATAACGTGCTAAAGGTTTCACGGCCAAGAGTGACATCGATCCCCCCACCCCCCTGCGCTTCCTTGGTCCGAGGCTCGCCCTGCTGCATCTCTGACTGACAAGCGTGATAGAAAGAATCGGGTGGAGTTTCCTGCCTGTAGAGGACGGGACCCTCAAGGGCCTGGCTACCCGACACCCAGCCCTCGCACAGCTGGTCCTGTACCCACCCCTGTCACCTGCCTGGTGGCCCGGCCCTGCCTCTCCCAGCGCTCCCCAGCTGGGGCTGAGCCAGGGAAGGAGCAGAGGGCTGGGCGGCTGCACAAAGACCCCTTTGTGCCCGTTGCTAGGGCCTGGCTGTATTTACTCAGCCTCGGTAAACAGGAGGTACCTGGAGGCCCCCTCTGCTATGACAACTCAAAGAGCCTGTCTTTCCTTCCTGAAGCTGCTCGAGCCCCAGGTGGCTCGGGGGAGATTCCCCAGAGTGAGGGGCTTCCCCGGGACTGAGCTGGGTTGTCCTCGCCATGCACGGGCAGGGCTGGAGGGCATCAGAGACGTCACTCAGCTCAACCCCTCGAGAGTCTGATGGCCCAAGGTCACAGAGGAGGGGCTGGTGAGACGGGCCGGGCACCGAGGTCCTGTGCTCTGCACGGAGCTGATTTGGGAGGCGTCCACCTGCCCCTCACATGCTGGTCATCAGCACTTGGCGCAGTCCCAAAGCCTCGTCATCTTCCCGCCATCCCTGCAGGATGGGGGTGGGGAAGGCTGCCCACTCACCCTGCAGTCCCGGGGCCAGGCCCTCGGAGATGGAGACAACGCAAAGCACGCTCATTACCAAACCAAGACATGTCAAGATAGGGTTATAAGAATCACAGTGTTATTTCTAAAGCTTGCAGTTAATAAAATGCTACTGTTAACACCCCACCTCACCTGCAGGGCAACACCGTAGTGATAGTGACAAGCTAGTTATAGGACTTATTTTCCACATACACACGCTCAGGGGCGGGGGGTGGCACGCGTGGGAGGGGCATCCAGGGATGGGACCCTCCCTGGTGGCTATAAAATAAACTTCCTTTCACCCTGCAGACATCTCAGTCATGCCCAAGGCTGTCACCTCCTTCAGAGAGAGTGTCAAAGGGCTACTTTGAGGCCTTTGGTGCGTGACAGGCCTCCCGTGACAGGCCCAGCCCAAGGTGGCCAATGGCCAAGGCGCCTGTGTGACCTTCAGCCCGTGCCACCCGCCTCAGCTCCCTTGATGCAGGGGAAGGGCAAGCTGTGCTCTGGGCTCCGTCTCTCCTCACCCCGAGGACCCAGTTCCCCAGGAGGGCTGGGGTGGGAGCTTTGGGGGCTTGAAGCTGATTTGAGGGGGATACCCACAACTCCTGGGCAGGTGCCTAATGGCCTTCCACCAGGCCCGGGGCTCCTCCTGGCCCGAGCCCTGCCCGCCCCTCCTGCCCACACCCTGTGCTTCACAAAGGTCCCGTGTACCTTGGCTGCCAGGACGTTCACGCAGGGAATTCTTTGGGGAACAGAGTGGATTTCCTCATAGATGGGGGCGGGCCTTGTTGAGGAGGCCTCCTGACCTCAGGGTCACCCTACCTTGGCAAGCCAGCCCACAGCTCAGGGCCAGGCCCTGGGGCTGCTGCAAACCTGGCCCAGTGCTGTACAGAGCCAGCCCAGGCTCTTGGCCTGGCAGAGGAAGGTCAAGGGCACAGGTCCCCACTTGGGGTTGGCACACTCTGGGGCCTCCCCCCAGTGCAGCCAGCCATGGAGTCTAAGGGTTCCTTCCTGGCCCTGCTCTTACCTCTTTCCATCCCAGCAGCTTGTTCCAGCAGAATCGCATCAGCAAGAACTTCTGAGCCAGCCTTGGCCAGACGGTGGACGGAAAGGAGAGGGTATGGGGCCCCTGTACCCAGCCCTGGTCCCCGCAGAAATGGCCATTATTGTCCCCACTTACGGATGAAGAAACCGAAGCTCAGGAGGCCCCACGTGGCATGTGGAGGAGCTTACAGGATAATATTGTGTCTGGAGATGGGCTTAGAACCATTCTGTGCCCTGTTCTCAGCTGCTGCCTCTCAGAAGGAAGCAGAGAGCCCTGCTCTGACATCCATTAGCCATGTGACGTCCAGCAAGTTACTCAACCTCTCTGGGCCTTGGGTTAATGAGTAGTACCCATCTTTCAGAGTTGATGTAGTAAATGAATTCACATTTTTTGAACACGGAGAATAGTGCCTGGTATATCATAATCATTACTTAAATCAAATACAACATTTATCAAACATTACATTTACCAAATAAAATAAATACATTGTAATGGGATGATGACAATGAGAATGACAAAGATTACAGGACGAAACTGATGGGGAAAGCAAAAGAGATCAGGCCTGTGGGTCCTAGAGATCTCTTCAGCTGAGGTGCCTCCAGGGCCCCTGGATTCTGGGAAAGGAAGAGTCAGTCACCCTCTGAGTCAGCACCACCTACAGTGGGCTGGGCTGGGCCGGTCCCTGGTTTACTGTCTAGGAATTCTCCGAAGGCCAGGTGAGCTGACAGCATCTTCCTTGGCCTGCCCCTGCCCACCTCTGCCTGTCTCTGCCTGCTGACTCACCCCAAGGTGTTGCTTGGGACATTTTTCCCTGGGTTCTCAGCCCCAGCTGGAGCCGTGAGCTCACAAATCAGTCCATATTCACTCCTCTGACTCAGGCTGGTATCTCTGCATGTGGCCCTGTGCTGGGCACGGGGCCCCTAACAGAGGACATGGTGGAGGGTCCCAGCCCTCCAGGTGCCCACACGTGAAGGACAAGCAGACCTGTACACACATCATCACCATGGGACTTCTGTCCGGGGGGAAGGGGCCATTGGACCCAGAGAAGGCGGAGACCAACTTCAAAGTGACCTCAGAGAAGTATCTTGGTTCAGCCCCAGAGCCAGGCAGGCATGTCTGACGCCTCAGGACTAGTACTATTGTGCCCATTTCAGAAACGACAAAACTGAGGCTCAGAGAGGTAAAGGAAATCACTCAAGTTCACACAGCTAGTAAGGAGCAGAGATGTGTCCCCCAAACCCTCTGGGGGGTCCATGTTGCTTCTAGCAGCCAAGGCTTGAGCCATTTGACCCCGACTCAAAGGCCAGTTTTCAACACTCTTCCTGTCCTGGACCCTTTTTCTATTCATTTGGGGTAAACCAGAAGAAAGAGAGGCTCTGCCAGGACAGAGAGCAAGGGCTTATTCAGATCTGCAAGCCCCAGAAGGGGCTGACGAGCGGCCCTGGGGTGGCTCCCTGAGCACTGAGGACGAGGACGAAGCCTCAGGCGGGCGGGGACAGGGGGTGGCACTCACCACAGTGAGCGACAGGTGGTCAGCTAATGAGAAGGACTGGGCCTGAGGTCACAGAATGTGAGGTAGGGGTGGAGGCAGGGGCAGTCGGAGCCGACTGTATAGCACAGGGGACTATACTTAATATTTTGTAATAACCTATAATGGAAAAGAATCTGGAAAAGAAGATATCTATCTATCTATCTATCTATCTATCTATATATATATATATCTGAATCACTTCGCTATACACTCAAAACATTGTAAATCAACCATGCTTCAATTTTTAGAAAAACACGACATTTCGTTACTATAGCCTGCATTCCTGGAGGTTGACTGGCTCTCACTTGGAGCCTCTGATGCAGTTACGGTGTCTGGGGCTGGAGTCATTTTGAAGACTTCCTCACACGTGTGTCTGCTGGTTGAGGCCGGTTATCAGCTGGGACCTCAGCCAGGGCTGTCAGCTGGAGCCTCTGCTCATGGCCTTTATGTGACTTGGGCTTCCTTACACCATGGCGTCTGGGTTCCAAGGGCAAACATCCCAATAGAACTGGACAGAGCTTTGTCACCTTTCCTGACCCAGTCTCAGAAGTCACCCAGTCTCAGAATATCATTCCCAGCATAGTCACAGGCCTGCCAAGCTTCAAGGGGATGGAGCGCTGGCCCCACTACTCAAAGCGGGGAGTGTCAGCCTCGTGCTGTAAGAAAAGCAAGTTGCACAGGGAGATCAGCTCAGTGCTTTGTGACCACCTAGAGGGGTGGGATAGGGAGGGTGGGAGGGAGACGCAAGAGGGAGGAGATATGGGGATATATGTATGCGTATAGCTGATTCACTTTGTTATACAGCAGAAACTAACACGCCATTGTAAAGCAATTATACTCCAATAAAGATGTTAAAAAAAAAAAAAAAGCAAGTTGGGGGTGAAGTGTGGTGGTGGCCATCTTTGGAAAACTACAATCTGCCATCTTTAGTAACTATTGTGCACCTACCATGAGCCAGGCATAGTACAACCACTGGAGACACAGCAGTGACCCGGAGACCAAAGTCCCTGCCCCGTGGAGCTGACATTCTAGCTGGGGGAGACAGCCCGTCAGCCAAATAAACAGGTAAACTAAATGGCATATTAAGTAGAGGTAAATGCTAGAGAGGAAAAGCTATACTGCAGGGTGGAGGGCTAGGGTGCGCTAGGAGGCAGATGACTTCTGAGAGCTGGCCGTGGGGAGGTCTAGGGACAAGATTCTAGGAGGCAGATCAGCTAAGGCAGAGACACTGTGGTGGGAGTGTGTCCAGGGGCTCAGGAATCAGCCCAGAGGTCAGCAGGACTGGAGTCAAGAGAGGGAGGGGGATGGGAGGCGGCAGGACCGGGATATGCGAGGTCGTCCATCTTTGTGGCTACTTTGGTTTTTGCTTTGTGCCAAGCACAAAGGGCATGGAGAGTTTTGAGCAGAAGCAGAGGAACTTACACTCTAAGAACAGGGGTGTAAAGAGCACCCAGCCCCCTCCTCCCATGCCCCAGCCTCCACTTGCCCACCTCCAATGACGAGGAGCTCACCCCTCCGTTGTTTATGGGTGTCTTGGGTTGCTTATGTCTTGTCATGAATGAAAATAAACGCCCTGTAACTCCACCCCCCCCCATTACAGTCTGCCTCTGGGACCACTGAGTCCCTCCCCAATCCCACAATGTTTTAAAGGCGGGGTTGTCTAAGTCTCCAAGTCTTCTCCACACAGAGCCCCAACAAGTTCTTTCCCTAATCCTCCTGAATGTTTGTCATACCGGCCATTTATGTCTGTCCTTTTTCTAAAGAGGGACTGGCCAAATACAACCCATGGGTCAAATCAGGCCCTCAGCCTGTTTTTGTAAATAAAGTTTTATTGGAACACATTTGTTTGCTATTGTCTACGGCTGCTTTGTTCGGAGTTGCGTTGCTGCCTTGGAGACTGTGTGACCCACAAAGTTTACAATATTTACTCTCTGGCCCTTTACAAGAAAGTTTTCTGACCCCTGTCCTAAATGCGTGTGCCTTAAGTTTCTCTCTTGGCAAGACGTTGAAAATGACTGTAAGGGGCAATGGCAGAGGCAAGGAAGCCCAGGAAGAGGCTGGACTCTTAAAGACGTGCAGTAATAAAGTCCCAAATTACAGTATTATCGCAATTTTGCTACATATATCTACACTTCAAACATTAATTTGCATATATTTTAAAACTAGACTTTATATATCTAGTTCTTTGTAGAGGCTTCCAGTACTTGTCTCTGGTTGAGTAAATACAGATCTCTATGTGTTTTCATGAATAATCAGCATGACAGAGCCTCGAAACTTACCTTGAGGCCCTGCGTTCACCTGGAAGACCAGTGGTTGGGAACAGAGCAGGGTGGTATCCTGGGGTGCAATTAAAAACCACAGATTCTTAACTCTGAAAAGAAACAACATTTAAAACCGCGGAGGGCGGGAGGCCTGAGTCTGAGGCTGGCTGGCAGGGGTCGGCCAACCACGTCCGCACCAAAGAAAGCGAGATGGCCCACACCCCGTGGCCAGGCCAGCCTCCTTAGGAAACTTGGACTCTCCCCCAACTTTCCAAAGCAGACTTTTTTCAGTCACTATGGTCATGAAGCATGAAAAGAAAGCCCTGAATTGTTTTCCAGGAAGAAAGGGAGAAAAAGAAAATAAAATGTTGCCATTTCAAAAATACATGCTTTGTCCTCAGGCTGCCTTAAAGAAAACGAACAGGCAGCAGGACTTACAAAGTTAGACAGAGATGTTGAAAAAGTGAAGCTCTCACCTTGCCTTAAGGGTACCTTCCAGAATCTGTGCCCCTCGGTAACTGAATCTTGTGACCTCTCTTGACCCTCTTGCCCCGGGTTCTGGGTCTACAGCTGTGTAGTAGAAACCCTAAGTCCCTCCCCGCAAGGGGGCTGCTAGAAGTCTCCACGAGCGGTAAAGGAGGGAGAGCCAGAGGAGGTGACCACCAGGTGCCCCAGAGTGGGGCTACGTGTGGAAGGAAACTGGAAAGAGGGGCCGATGGCACCCCAGGCACGGCTCTCCTGGGTCATTGCCAGCCTCACTGGGATGCAGGGAGGCAGGAGAGTGTGTGGGTACCACAAGTGGCCAAGCATCTTCTGGAAGCTTCATTAATAAAGTCCGTGGATGAAGAGCTAAGAATGAGAGGAGTCAGTGCTACGGAGGGGACAGGCCTGGGGGCACAGGTAGAGGTTCAGTCTTTGGACCTTGACCACAGAAGGCAGGTGGGACAGTGCACAGGGGCCAGATTCCTCCACGGCCAGGCCCTGTTCTGGGATCCATGAGGGGCACCCTGACCTCCCGGCTCACCTCCCCCGAGGGTTCCCAGGCACCCAGACCGCTCTCTAATGCTGCACAAACCTTTTCTGTGTCGTGGCCCTGGCAGGGTGCCTGGAAGCTGGCACTGGCCCAGATTCCCTTCCTCGTGCTCAGGAATGTGCCCAGGGTTACGCTGGGTGTGGAAAGGCAGCTGCCGCGCTCAGGTCTCCCCGGCCTCAACCCTGGGTGAGGTCATTTCTTTTTCGCATCTGTTCCATGAAAAAAACTCTCCCCAAGTTGGTGGACAGGCAGGCACTGCCCAGAATGAGCCTCCGGGGAGAAGGGCAGGTCAAAGAATAGCGTGCAGAGCTCTGGAGGGAGTTAGAAGAGCTGAGTTCAAGGTAGGTAGCTGAGTCCAGGAGCCGGCTATGACCTAGGCAGGCTGCTTAACCCTCTGAGCTCCGTTTCCTCTGATACGCCCTTGAGTCTATTGAACTAAATGATCTCTAGAATTCTAGTTTTTCTTAGTAACCACAAGTTGATGATGAGTTTATTGCCTAAGGTGAAAACGTGCAGTATAAATGTGCCAGGTCAGGCAACTGGGGCCAGCTACAGGGACTACCTGGGAACCCCTACTGCCTTGTGAGAAAGCCGACCAGCTCCAGCGGCACAAAAACTCACATCTATCCACGAATCACATCTGAGCATTCATGCCTTCACTCAACCATCCTTCCAGTCTTCCTCCTATCTTCCCTCCATCTTTTCATCCTTCCATTCGTCCATTCAACCAACCATTCATCCATTCCATCCAACTATTCTTTTATTCATTCCTCTTTTCTCTCTTCCTTCCTTCCTTCTATCTTTCCATCTTTCCTTCTTGTCTTTCTCTCTATCCAGCCACCCATCTATCCATCCATTTATTCATCCATCCTTTATCATTACATCCTGCCATTCAATATCTATCCTTCTTTCCTTCCATTGAGCTGTCCCTCCTTCCTTCCATCCTTGTTCCTTCAACATATCCATCCATCCATCTTTCCTTTTTCCTTACTTCCATCCATTCATCTATCCAATCATTCTTTCTTTCATTTTTCCATTTGTCTTCCCATCCTTGCTATCTAACAATACCTCCATTATTCACACAGTTATGAACACCTACTTGAGCTGGATACTGCTTATATTTAAATATTCACATTTGTATTCATGTTCAACCTAAATAAACCATGAGCCTATTATAGAAATACGTCCTAAGGGAGAGAGACATCCAATACTTAAGGTACAACATGAGAAATGTAATATAATAGATGTATTCACAAAAGTTGTACAACTCTGGGCGGTCAGGATGGGTTTCCCCGGACATTGAGGGATGTGAGGGATGATTGCTTATCATGCGGACAAGGGAGGCCTTTGCACATTCCAGGCCAAAAGAATGGAAGGAGCAAAGGCACAGAGGTGTGGAGAGAGCAAGGCGGTTCCTGAATCATAAGGGGAGTGTCGTACAGTAAGAGGAGAGGGGCGTGGAGAGGCAGGAGTTCTGGAAAGATAAGCAGAGGTCCAGCTTCCAAGGGCCATGCCGGGCCTGCTGAGGAATTTGGACTCTGTCCTGAGGAGAAGGACCCATCTGGCTGCAGTGGGGAGGATGGGGTGGTGTGTGTGGTGGGGAGGTGTGACTGGAGAGGGGCCAGCTGGGAGGTGGCTCTGGAAGGTAGGAGGGGAAAGGGTGTGGCCCAGCTAAGGTGATGAAGTTCAAATGGAGACAGTGGGCGGAGTTGAGATTAAGTATGTAGAGGGAGCAGGTGATGGACAGGAGATGAGGGTGATGATTCTGAGGGGACTCCTAGGCGGTGGTCAGGGGCGACGATGTTGAGCAGAAGCTGGGGTCGGGGGCAGGCAATGAAGGGGTTCAGTTATAAGGAGTCTGAGGCCTGGAAGCATCCTGAAGGAGGGGTCCAGTTTCCAGTGTGTGCACAGATCTGGAGACGGGACCAAGTTGAACTTTGCAGCCTATTATCTGGTTTCCACTACTGCCGTCAGACCAAAGCTGGGCATTCATTCATACATTCATTTACTTACTTGACAAATGCTCTCTAAGCACCATCTAACTGACTGCACTGTAGGTCCTGGGATACATAGCAAACAGACCATCAAAGTCCCTGGCTTCCTGGGGGCTGCATTCTGGTGATGGGAACCCCCACTGGACAGTTTGTAGGTCTAAGAGGTAAGCAACCTGCCCAAGGATACACCATCAGCTAGTGGCCAGGCCGGAGCAGAGGTCGAGGCTCAGAGGTGACGCTGGGCAGGGGCATGGAACTGAATGGGATGAGCTGATTCAGGCAGCCCAGCTCTGCAGGAAGCCTGAGGAAGTTCTGGGGCTGTCCCAGCTGCTGGGTGGCTCAGCAAATGACTTTTCTGCTGCAGCCCAGGACCCAGAGTCGAAGCAAGAGGGGTCTGTGGGGACCTAACGGAACGGCCAGGTGTCTGGGGTCAGACCTTCCTCTGCCCCTGGGGAGACTGCTGGGTTTCCTCTCCCTCTTCCTGCTGGAAACTGCCTCTCTCTCCCCTCAGCCCTGCCTGTCTCCTCTGCTTCCTGCTGCAGCCCTGAGTTCCCACCACACCTTCACTTGGGTCCCTCGGTAACTGCCTCTCTCCTGAGCCAGACCCTGGGCTGAGTTTGCCCTGAACCAGCTCTAGGGTCTAAGAAATGTCATTTGGCCACTCAGAGTCACCTTCATTTCATTCTTTGTAAAATGGGGTCTCCTGAGCTCACGCGCTGGAGCAAGCCTTGTGAACCGTGGCAGACCAGGGGTGGCTGGACGGAGTGGAGGCAGAGACCAGTACCACGTCAGGCTCCATCTGTGATGACAGAGGCTCACATTTCTTGAGCGCTCGCCATGTCTAGACTCTTTCCAGGCACTATCCCATTTTGTTGTCACAAAAGTCTACAAGGTAGGTTCTCTTACTATCCCCTTGTCTGCAGTAGAAACAGAGGCACAGAAGGGTTAAGTCGTCTAAGGTCACACAGCTAGTAAGCAAAGGGTCTGAATTTGAATATCTGGATCCAGTCTGTGAACTTTCTTTACACAGTCCTATGTTCTCTCTCACAGCTCTGTGCTGGGCACGGCCAGTAAGGGGCAGGGCCACACTAGCCATGGGGGAGGGTGCGTGGCCGTGGCAGGAGCTGGGCTGCTCAGTATGGAGAAGAGACGTCCTGAGGACAGGGAACCCCTTCCTCCCTCCCTTCATCTGGTTAACTCCTACCCACCTCTCAGGACTTCACTCAAGCCTCCTGGCCACTGCCTTTCTGGATGCTTCTGGAGCACAGGTGATTCTTCTGTCACAGGTGATTATCTCATTGTTTCTAGCACCTGCTCCTCACCAGGCACAGGGACAAGCATTCAACACATTCTCTCACTCAGTCTTCACAGCCCCTCTGTCAGTCCTGGGCTTGGCTGGGCAGGGGTCTAGGTGGCAGGGGCAGAGCCCGCTGGAGCCAGCTCAAGAGAAAGGGAACATCTGTGGGGAAGCTCCAGGCATCTTGGGGAAACCCAGTCTCATGAAGGATTGCAGCCAGACCCTGGGAAGGTGTCAGGAACCCATATATCTCCTCTACATGTCACTCTCTTACACCGGAGGCAGCGACCCAGTGTCTCTCATCTGCGTTTCTTTCTGCGATCCTTAGAGCCCTGGTACAGAAGTCTGCTCAGTGCAGGAAGAACTTCTCTCAGTCAGGACTGTTCAGACAGACAGGGGCCGCCTCAGCAGCCAGTGAGCACCCATCCCTGGGGACGTGCAAGCAGTGATGGGAGATGCGTGAGGGAACGCGCCAGCTCTGATGGGCGCTTGGGCTCAGGCAGCCATTCGAGCCACTCTGGGCTGTGAAATCCAGCTCATATTTCAAATGCCTCCTCAGTGTCTCCACCGAGATGTTCAATGAACATCTCGAAAAGAACACAGCTGAAACTGAGCTCTCGTTCTGTCCCCTCCTGCCCCCTCCACAGCTTCCTCAACTCAGTGGACAGCAACTCCATCTTTCCACGTGCTCAGGTCAAAATTTCAGAGTCATCCTTGAGTCCTCTCTCTCTGTCTTCCATCCCACATTTGATCCTTCGGCAAATCCTGTTGGTTCTACCTTCAGACTCTATCCAGAATCTGACCTGTTTCCTCCACTGCTCTGGCTACCAGCCTGGTGAAGCCTCCCCACGATCTGGTCCCCTGCTGCCCCCTCCCCTACTCCCTGACTGGTCCTTGCCATCCCTCCAATACACCGGGCACAGTCCCCTTCTCGCAGCTTCTGCAGTGGCTGTTTCCTTGGTCTGGACCTCTTCCCCTCTGTGTTTGCATGGCCACGGCCCTCACCCTCTTCAAGTCTTTGCTCAGGGGTGACTTCCACAGTGAGACCCACTCTTTCCTCCATATTTAAAATTGCAACTGCCCCTCCCCCACCCAGCCCATCCTAGGTGCCCCCAATCCCTCTTAACCTACCGGGTTTCTTCCTTTCTTTGCACAGCACTTACCACTTTGAATATACTATATAATTTTCAGTTATTTGATTATCTACAATCTGTATTCATCCACTAGAGTATAAGCTCCCTGGGGGCATTGGCTTTACTTTTTCCGATATCTTCTAAACACCTAGAACAGTGGCTGATCCAACATAGATGCTCAATCAATAAATATGATGATGGAGAGATGGGACTGCAAGTAAGTCAGGATCCAGGAGCCTGGGGATGCCCCTAGCAGCTGGTCAGGGAGCATGGGGCCCCCAGTACCTTCCTGGGGATCCAGGCAGACTCAGCCAGCTTCTCTTGCCACCTATCCTCCCTCCCCCTCCCTTACACTCATGCAGAGTGGGTTATACCCTGGAGGGGGACTGGTTCTTAACTGTGTCCATGGAGGGCTCGGGCATGCTAAAAATCACAGATACAGAGAATAAGCTAGTGGTTACCCGTGGAGAGAGGGAAGGAGGAAGGAACAAGATAAGGGTAGGGGATTAAGAGTTACAAACTATTATGTATAAAATAAATAAGCTACAAGGATATAGTATACAGCATAGGGAATGTAGCCAATATTTCATAGTAACTTTAAATGGGGTGTAATCTACAAGGACACGGAATCACTATATTGTACACCTGAAACTAATATAATATTATAAATCAGTTACACTTCAATAAAAATAAATAAATAAATAATAAAGAGGTGACTTTAGAATGCTAGAAAGAAAAAAAACCTCCTAAATTATACCAAAATATTCAGTTCACTTGGGTTTGTTTGTTGTTTTTTTAATTGGGGAGGGAGGGTTGTTTTTCCCACAGCATATATCACCTTCTGACATGCTATATGATTTACTTACTTATCATGCTATGTTTTTAAATTTATTCTTTATTATTTAGCAGATTCTCAAAGGGATTTCTGACTCTAAACAGTTTGAGAACCACTTGTCTCAATCATCCTGCTGTTTTCTTTGTGGCCAGCAGGGCTCCTGGGCTCCCATGCCTAGGGGTTGCTCACCAGGCTCCTCTTGGGTCTGGTGACTGCAGCCATCACCCAGCTGGAGAGGTGACAGTTGGTACCCTGGACTTCAGTCAGGTCCCCAGACTCTCCTACCTCTTTTTCTAACCCGGTGGTTCCCAAACCGCCACAGACCCGCCCTTCTCCTCAGGTCTTAGCCCAAGTGGTGCACCTTCGAATTAGCAAGGTCAAAATGGTGGGGAAGTCCCTACGGTGCTCTCCGTGGTCCTGAACTACCTCTCTGGTCTCTGCTCAGAGTGAGGTTGTTTCTTTGGGAAATAGAGGGGGGGGAAGGGGAATTGTGTGGCCCCAGAGGACCTCTCCCCCTCCAGTTTATACTTATCTTTCCTAGAACTCTAATCCTACTGCTTTTGCTTGTATTAAACCTTCTTATCTTTGAGGTCTTGGCTGAGTTGTCACCTCCTCAGGAAGGCTTTTCAAGTTCTGCAAAACTAAAGGTGGTGGTCTCCTCTATGTTCTGTACCTCCCACATCCCAGTGTGTGGGGAATCACCTACCTGACCCCATGAGTTAATGATAAGCTTGTCTGTCTACCACACTGCTGTGCCCCCAACACATAAGTGATGACAATAAATTTTGGTTGAACAAACAAATGAATTAATGAAATGAATGAGAGGTGGATGGTCTAAGGAAGGAATGCCCTCATGGTTTGTTCCTACCCTTTGATTTCACCAGGACTACTATGCCAGGCTCTCTGTAGTAGGAATGTGGAAGAGAAACAAGAGATTGACATGGTTCTTCCTCTGTGGAACACATGACCTGGTGAAGGAATGAACAGTGGCCACATTTTATAGATGGGAAGCCTGAAGCTTAGAGAAGTGATGCAATTCTTCTGTAATCACTTAGCTCAGGAGGGACAGAGGTGGCTCTTGAGCCCCTACGCCTTGACTCTGGATCTGGTACCCATCCCCTGCCTATGCCATCACTCCCCCCTCTAGACTGCAGTTCACACCGCTGGGTAATGAAGACACTGGGCTACATCTATCTCTAAGGGAATTTTCCAAATCCTAGCTTCCATGGAAAATTAGGACTCATGAGCTTAGTCTCTAGTCTTTGGGTAACAGCTTCCAGGGTCACTAAGATCCCATGAGGAAAGCCCTTTGCTTCTAATAAGTTGTTTTGTTGTCCAAGTCATATTATCAGAAACAGGGTGGGAGACCCCTTCTTGGCAAGAGCTGGATTCTCGGCAGCAATCGCAAGAGTCTTTCATAAACCCCAAACGCCTGGACACTCCAGACTCACAGGAAATGCGGGTAGGCGTGATATGGCCCATCCTGGCCTCCGTCTGGCCAGTAGCCACAGCTCCCAAGACAACCCACATCCTACCCACTGGTGGTTTGTGGGACTTGGGAGAAATCCCATTGTCGCCAACCTGCGGACTGTCACCTGCAGGGTTCTAAGGTGTGGGGACCATGAGTCCTGAGCTAGCGGCAGTTTTCACTTCTTGGAACTGTCCCATGTATCCCCCATACAGCCACACAAGTCCCGTGTCTCTGCCTCTGGAGCAGTCAAACCTGGGGTGTAAAGGATTTTGATGATCAAAAATGAGCTGTGAAAAAAAGAAAAATGAGCTGTGTGAGCATAGCCACTCAATAAAGATGTTTTGCTCAAGGGACAACGTTTTGAAAATATGGGATCCATAGAAGAAACGTCACACAGAAGAAGCTGAGTAGGTGAGAAGGAGGAGAAGCCAGGACCTACCAACACCTGAAGGAAATAGTTGGTCTCCTTCTGGGAACCAAGGCTCAGTCTGGGGGGAAGGGAAGGGGTGGAGGAAGGAGCCGAGGCTGGGCAGTGGGACCCTGTCAGGAAAGGCCAGATGGGGGCTGCTAAAGGCTGGCTTTATGACCTCACTTTGGCTAAAAGTAGGCCTGACTGGAGGAAAGCAAACTCAGCACCCCAGCAAACCCCACTGACAACTGTGACATGGGAAGGGGACCGTGGTGCCCTCCCCAGAGTCCCATTGTTTTCCTGTGTCCCCCTGGCTTTCCGCAGCTGTCCAGTTCTCTGGGACTGGCCTGCCCTGCCTTGTAGCCAATGCTGTGATGTCCTCGGGTACCCCACGCCTGCAGAATTCACAGCTGAGCCCAGAAGAGAGAATACAGGGGTGTCAGGTGCCCTGTGTCACCCACGTCGCCTCCCAGGCCCAATGTCCCACCTATAAAGTGGGACAGGCTAGATGTTCCCTGAGGGCGCTTGGTGCCAGTCATGCCAGGGCTCCCATCCTAGATTCTATGGGGGGAGGGCTGGTCTCCATGGAGAGGGAGCGGCCGTGCTGGCCCTGAATCTGGCAGCAGTCGTAGCTGGCCGCCCACGCACAGGCAGGCAGGAGGCAGGGTGCTGCAGTCTCGTTGCCAAGCACAGAGAACTTTCCACTGGGTCCAGGTTTCCATCACCATGGCAACTGCTGGGGGGTGGAAGCAGAATTCCTCAGAATTCCAGGGAGAGCATATGGGGGAGGGAAGAACAAGAAAGTGAGCCCTGAGCAGGCCCTGGGCGAGGGTAGGGCCAGTACCCAAGCGGACCCCACATTTCCTCTGCATTTTCATTCCCTTCTCCCTCTTTTGATGTTTCTATGTTCTTTTCTCCTTTCTCTAGGTCCTCCTTCCCGCTCCCTTCCCTGAGCCCTTGCCCTTAGGAACAGTAGTTGGTATTTATTGAGCACATACTACGCACCAGGCACTGTTCCAAGTGTTTTACACATGTGAATTCATTTAACCCTCTCACCACTATGTGGTAGGTACTATCATCATCCCCATTTCACAGATGGGCAAGTGGAGGCCCAGGGAGGTTGGATGACTTGCCCAGTAACTGGCAGACTCAGGAGTTTGGCTGGATGCCAGTGATGGCACCCTCAGCCACTGTGGTGTCTGGATGGTCTCCATTGTCTAAGAAACACCAGGGGCTGCTAATGAAATGAAGGGGCGGGGGGAACACAGAGGGGCACAGGCAGCACATGTCCATGCTCTGAAGACCCTGTCCCCACTTCCCCTCCCACTGCCTGCACCCCACACCGACCTTCCTGGTTGAAGCCAGGGTGGAGGGCAATGCCAACTGCCCACACCTGCCGGGCACCACCATTGGCTGAGTTTCCTGGCCTTGGCTGACTAGTGTTCGCTCTCTCAGGCCCAGAGGAGGCTCCTGTCCTAGAGATGGCATTGGGAGGTTCAGGGAGCCAGAGACCTGGATGCCATTCCCAGCACCCCCTCATTTCTCCTGGGGGACCCTGGGGATTGAGAACCTGACCCAGGGTTCAGGTCTGCCTATGCCCATCATACTCCTACAAGAGGCTTAGAATTCCAGGGGGTTCACTGCACTCCTCAGAACCTTTCAGATGATGGTGAGGGGTTGGTGGGAGATCATGTATAAAGATATTGTGGGAGCAGCAAAGATAGTAACTCAGCCAGGCCAGTCGCTGGGCATGACCTCCATGCTGAGCCACTTGGCCTTGTTTTCTCCTGGTTTCCGTATCCTTGTGCCTGATGCTCCTCTACTCACTACCTTGGGTGGGATTTTTGTCTTCAGATCCCTCTAAGGCTTGTCCCACTCTCTCCAACTCTCCGGATCAAATTTCCAAGGCGTCCAGCCTGGACATCTTAATTGCTGGCACCCTGATGGCACAGAACTCCCCCTCCAGACCATCCCATGGGCTGCTGGCCAGGCCACTGATTGGCTGCTCTGAGTCTGGTGCTTTCTCCTGGTCCAATCAGCTGTGGCCAGGGAGGCGGGGTCCCATGTTACTGAAGATCGTTGCTAAGATAATGGATGCATTTCTTCACTGTTTAAGCCATTTGGAATTGCGGGTTCTTTTACCTGAGCAGACACCTCACTCACCTGGACTTGGGTCTCATACCCTTGGTGCTGAGTCACTTGCTTCTATGCTTCTATGTAGTCAGGTGAGTTGTGGTTTCTGTTACTAGTAACAAAACCTCATGGCCGGCCTGCCATTCCATAGGTTTACTGCAAAACTGAATGTCAGACCTGGTCAAGCTCGGTCGTGACCTTACGGAACTGAGGTGAGGGGATCCAGAATGTTGTCTCAAGAAACCTGGAGGTCCCACTTCTACTAGCAAGCCTCCTTCCAGCGGTCAGCCAAAAGCAATGAGTGAGGTTTATGCTTCCATCTGCTGGCCCCACGACACCTATGCTGAGAAGGACCAGAGAAATTAACTCATCCAACTCCTTCCCACCATTTTGGTCATGTGGGGAGCTCTGAATGCTCAGTCCTGGGCCAGGCCCCCCATTGTAGGAGGCAGCTTTCTATCACCCATAAGGGAAGGGGGTTGCATCCGCTCGCCATCCTCCACAGGGCTCACTGCAAGTCTCCTATCAAGCCAGCCCTACAAATGTCTCCCCGACTCCTGGAGCTTCATGATCAAAGGGACTGTGGCTCCACCTCCAATGTGTTATTCACGCCTCACTATGTGGGCAGGATGTACCAGCTCAGCACTGAGCACTGGGAAGGATGGGAAGACAGGGCCGTCATGAGAGGTAGAAAACCTTTTCACTCCAGAGCAGGACTGGGGATTAATGAGCACCCAGCCCAATTCCCCCATCCCCCAGCCTCTGCTTGCACACCTCCGATGATACAGAATCATCTCTTTGTTGGTTTATGGTGTCCTTATTGGCATGAATGTAATTAAGCCTCTTTGTGACTTCCCCCCATTATGGTTTTCCTTCTGAGACCACTGAATGGGCACACCTAACTCTCCACAGTGAATTCCACTCCTTTCTTTGACCAATCCACATATGCCCCAACCTCCAGGACCCTCACCACTCCAGTCGCTTATGTCTGCCTGTTTCTAAAGCAGGGATTGCAAACTACAGCCTAAGGGCCAAATCTGGCCCACCACCTGTTTTGTAAATAAAGTTTTATTAGGACACAGACACACTGACTCATTTATTATTGTCTATGGCTGCTTTTGTGCTACAAAGGCCAAGTTGAATAGTCAAGACAGACACTGTATGGTCCACAAAGCTTAAAACATTTACTACCTGTCCCTTTACAGAAGAAGTTTTCTGACCCCTGTTCCAAAGCATCAGTGGTCCCCTAAATGGTACAAGAGATCCCAGGTATGGCCTGACCTTCAGGATGGGCGCCTCCCTTGGTGTCCCCTCCTAGGATCCTCTGTGTGACTGCTTGGTGCAGCATCAGATGCTGTGGATTTCAGCAGCCATGACCCAGCATTGGCTCCATGAGAACCTGTGGTCAACAGAAATGCCCAGGGCACTTTTGCACAGCCTGTCGCTAAGGCCTATTGCCAAAACAAGTGCCCTGGCCCTTGAGTTTTGCAGGACCTGCATTCATCTTGGTTCATTCTCCTTTGCTGTCTTTGTCCCAACTTCTTGCTTAATAAAGACTATTTTGAGCCATGAGTCCCTCATCCATCTATAAACCAGCCCTCCCAGCTTTGTGTTTTCCATATACAGACTGTCCCTGACTCACAATGGTTTAACTTACAATTTTTTGACGTTACGATGGTGCAAAAGCAGTACGTATTCAGTGGAAACCATACTTTAAATTTTGAATTTTGATCTTTCCCTGGCTGGTGATATATGGTACCATCCTCTCTCGTGTTGCTGGGCAGTAGACAGTGAGCACAGCTCCCAGTGAGCCAGCAATCACGAGGGTAAACAACGGTTATGTACTTACAACCATTCTGTACCCAGACAACCATTCTGTTTTTCACTTTCAGTATAGTCTTCAGTAAATGACATGAGATATTCAACACTTCATTATAAAAGTCTTTGTTTTAGATGATTTTGCCAAGCTGTAGGTTCATATAAGTGTTCCGAGCACTTTAAGATAGGCTAGGCTAAGCTATGATGTTCGTTAGGTTAGGTGTGTTAAGTGCATTTTCAGCTCACAGTGATTTCAACTTTACCATGGGGATGTAACCCCACTGTAAGTGGAGAAAGATCTGTATTTTCCCAGCTTCCTTTCTGTGTGTTCATCCAAATTGTTGATTTTAAAAGAGCCCTGTAGCATGTCACTAGAGACCTCCTTTCCCAGTTGTTATTGATCTACTTCTCAGTGCTCCTTAGGTATCATTAATCAACCTGCTGTGACCAGTCTCCACCTACAACCTGCAAGGTTCCATTTTACTATATTATTAGTAAGGATGACTGGGAGCATTTTGTCAAATATCTGACTGGGTTTCTATTCTCAAGTATTACCACCCACCTTTTAGAAAACAGACTTGTAGAATTGTAGAATAGAAGAGACTTTGGAAATCACCTAACTCATACTCTTTTCTCACAGATGGTGAAGCCAAGGCCCAGAAAAGTGACTGGTCCAAGATGACAGAGTGAATTGGTGGTAGAACCAGGAGTAGGGTGCTCTTTTCATGACACCCTGATGATTCAGACTGTGTATTGGTTAGAGCAGGCTAACTGCTGTAACTGCAGGCCCAAACATGTAACAGATCACCACAACAGAAGTTCTTTTTGCTCACACTAGTCCTGGCTGAGTATTCAGGGTGGTTAGTCAGCTGTCCTCCTCACTGTCCTTCAGAGACCCAGGATCCTTCCATCTCGTGGCTCAGCCATCCTGCAGGGCATAGTTCACTGCCATCATCTGAAAGATGGAGACAGAGCCCTGGCCCAGTCAGGAGAATGGATTCGACTTTGCTGAAATCCCAAATGACTTTTTTCTGGCTTTCACTGCTCCCTTCATGCTGCCCTGAAGCCGTTCCTCCAAACTGCAGCCTTCTCTTGGCCCCTTGTGTCACATGCTCAGCCCCTCTGCCCATCCCGGAAGGGTTGGGTCTGGAGTCACGGCCGGCCAGGTGGGCAGGGCTTCAGTCCAAGTCACCAAGCAGAGGGAGGCTGGAATAATTGAACAGCTGGTGTGCGTCCAATAATCATGCATTCTGCAAGGCGGGGGGGGGGGGGAAGTGGGGCGCTTCCCCCCATCCTGTGGCAGGAGAGAACAGGAAGCGACAGCTGGCAAGTTCACAGTTGGAGTCTGCCCACACAGAATCACAAATCCTTCTCTCTGAATTTAAATGTGCCTGGTGCCATGGTGAAAGAAGCATTTTCTACCCTGAGGATATTCAATCAGGCTGAGAGGTCTACCAACCAGGCCCGCTAAGAGGTGGCCTTCTGTGTCACCACTGCTGTTGTGGCTGGATAAGATTGGGAACACCCGGCCCCAATTCTTTTTTCTTTTTTTTTTTGGCTGTGTTGAGTCTTCGTTGCTGCACGTGGGCTTTCTCTAGTTGCGGCGAGCGGGGGTTATTCTTTGTTGTGGTGCGCGGGCTCTAGAGCACAGGCTCAGTAGTTGTGGCACATGGGCTTATTTGCTCTGCAGCATGTGGGATCCTCTCAGACCAGGGCTCGAACCCATGTCCCCTGCATAGGCAGGTGGATTCTTAACCACTGCGCCGCCAGGGAAGTCCCCCGGCCCCAACTGTTAATATTCTACGTCCACCAGGCCCTTTCCCTCTAGTAGTTTTCTGGGAATCTGTATTTGTAAAGCCTGGGATCTCACTCCTAGTGCTGCAGGAAGGGGGACATTTTCCAGGGTCCGAGAGTGGGCTCCAAAATGAATTGTCCAAGGAGACACACGTGCTGAAAAGGCAAGAGACTTTATTGGGAACAGGCGCCCTGGTGGAGAGCAGCAGGGTAAGGCAGCCGAGGAGAACTGCTCTGCCACGTGGCTCGCAGTCTTGGGTTTTATGGTGATGGAATTAGTTTCCAGGTTGTCTCTGGCCAATCACTCTGACTCAGGGTCCTTCCTGGTGGCGTGCACATCACTCAGGCAAGATGGATTCCAGCGAGAAGGATTCTGGGAGATTGTTAGGGACATATAGACCGGTGTCTCCTCCCTCTTCTTGGCCTTTCCCGAATTCTTCCGGTTGGTTGTAGCTTATTAGTTCCACGTTCCTTACCAGGACCTCCTGTTGTAAGATAACTCATGCAAGTGGCTACTATCATGCCTGAGCAGGGAGGGTGGTTTCCGTCAGTGGTTCCCCTAACACTAGCATTCAAGGCCATTCCCTTCAGACACATCCCATTCTCATCTGTCCTTACCATCTCCTCGAGCCATGCGCTTTCCTGAGGCATTGTGGCATCAGAGGTCTTTAGAGTCATGCAATTCTTGCTTCTGCCATTTACCAGCAGTATAGGCAATCTCCCTGCGACCCAGCTTCCTTACCTGCAAAATAGAACTAACAGTGAGTAATTAGCAGGGATATCGTATGGATTAAGTGAAATGAAGGTATGTAAAAGAGCCTAGTACAGTGCTCCATAAATACCCATCTTCTCTGTGACTTTCCCCTCTCTCACTGGATTCCCATAGCTTCCTCTTCCTCTCTGCCTAGCCAGCTGCCACTTATGCCTCAAGCTCCACCGTCCATATCTTCCAATGACTATCGGAGGTAGACCTTCTCTGACCAGCCCATTCCTCAGTCACCTCTTTGCTGTAGTCCTCATTGATAGGGAGTAGTTATAAATCTGTTACCGGGATAAGATGCAGGGCTCCGTGTGGTCAGTCTTTGCATAGATTTGCACTCAAAGACAGTCAAGCAACCAAAAGTAATTTTAAAAGACATTTCAGTCTTTATTCTTGATGCTTGAAAAACAAATTCATCATCCGTAGCAGACTTCTCAGAAGCTCCTTTGCAACTCCCAGGTCCTCATACAGCCTGAAGCTGCAGCTCTCAAAAGCCCATCCCAGCCCCAGCCCCTACAGATTTACTTGCATTCTCTCCCCTCCCGTTCTTTATGATGTACATTGCAGGGTGGGGGAGGGGAACACAAACACTCACAAATTAATGCGCATCTCGCCCTCCTCATATGTGTTTGAGCTTCCAATGGGTATATCCCTCATCTAATTATAAGCTCTAACACAAAGGAACTATTGATTTGGGGGACTGACTTTTTATTTCATATCATTTCAAACAGACAAAAAATTTGCAAGAATATAAAGTCTCCCCCTTATATTCTTGACCCAAATTCATTAATTGCTTACTTTTTGCCCCATTTGTTTCCTCACTCTCTCTCTCCATATATATTACCATATATTACAGTGTTAATATATATTATACATTTTATATATTTTTATATATATAAAAAACTTTTTTCTGAAATCATTTGCAAGTAAGTCAAAGATTTCATGCCCCTTTATTCCCAAATACTTCAAGTGTGAATTTC
The DNA here is from genome assembly GCF_963455315.2 of Globicephala melas. Lineage (NCBI taxonomy): Eukaryota > Metazoa > Chordata > Mammalia > Artiodactyla > Delphinidae > Globicephala > Globicephala melas. Next base: position 164,112,465 of record NC_083315.2, on the reverse strand, counting down.
CTAAGAAAAAGGACATTCTCTTATATAACAACAGTACAGTTATAAAAATCAGGAAATTAACCATACCAGGAAAATAGTATTATCCGTTGTACAGCCCATATTAGAATTTCATCAATTGTCTCAGTAATGTCCTTTATAGTCCTTTTATTTTCCCAAACTAAGACCCAACCCAGGGTCTAGAATTGCTTTTAGTTGTCCTATTTGTTTAGGAGGAAATATTTTATGTATTGTGGTTTTTTTTTTTTCTGAATCCCTACCCCTACCCAGCAGTGCTTAGCACAAAGCTATGAACTTAATAGCAACTCAGTAATCACTTTGAATTGAATTAAGAACAACAGGTTTAATAGTAATAATTTCAGCTTCACACCCTATGGCAAACACTGTTGGTTATGTACAGTCATTCCCCCTCTCTTCCCCCGGGTTGATGGATGTCATGGTGGTTGGATGGAAAGATGGGGAGATAAGTGAGTGGATAGATGGATGGTGGATAGGATGGTGGGTAAATGGATGGATAAGGACTAGTTGGATAGACTGATAGGTGGATGGATGGATGATAGATGGGTCATGCATGGAATGAGGTATATGGGTAGGTAAATGGCGCAGTTGGTAGATCTGTGAATGGATGATGGATAGTTGGAGGGATAACTGGTTAAATGGGGGGAATTGGTGGTGGATGTTGTTTGTACCCAATATTCACAGTGATGTACTGGATGAAGTACTTGGTTGGGAGTCAGAAGTCCGTGGTTCAGACTCCAGCTTGCCTCCTACTAGCTGGGACTCTTGGAGAGCTCATTCCCCACTCAAGATCTCAGCAGCATCCTCTATAAAACGAGGTTGCTGGACTAGTTGGCTTTTTTGATCCCTTCCAGTTTGGACCAACTCCTGTCTCAGAAACATTAAGTGATTTTTCCAAGGTCATGATGGGGCCCAGATGTGGATCTGGTCAATCTGGCTCTAAAGTGCATTCTTTTTAACTGTTCTGCTTCACTGTCACTATTGGAACATCAGAAGAAAGGTTGGAAGTCCAGTCAGGGGTTCCTTGTTCCCCAGTCCCAAGCCCCTAATCCCCTGTACATTTTTCTGCCTCATCCAGAGCCGAAGGGATGACGCACGTGGCATTTTCTAGGGGCCCCTCCCGACTCACTTTCCTCCCAGCTCAGCTTCTCCATTGCCCACCCGTCCCCATCCCTGCACCCTTTGTCACACCCTCACCCCACACTCGGCAGCTTGCAAGACTTCCTTCCTCCTCCGAGTGCCAAGTGCCACGGGAACTGGAGAGAGGTGCTGCAGCTCTGAGACCTGGCTCCTCTCCAGCCACGTGTGAAGGGAAGTATCAGCACCTACCCACATGGACAGGAATTGGGCTCCGCTCCCACAGACACCAGGGATGCGCAATTCTCAAGGTGCTTTCAGATGAGTATCACTTGCCTCCTGGATCCTAACACAGGAGGCCCAGCAGGTGCTGAAGTAGACTGCAAGCAGGGTCACCAAAAATAAATGAGGAAAAATAAAACATTTTAGAAAGATGTTGATATGTAATGTTGTAAAAGCACTGTCAAAATAATAATCATCAAAAAAATCAGAACTCATTTGGACTACGGTATTTCCAGTATTAATTTTGTATGACTTCTGCAGTGGTGGCGATCCCCAGAATCTCTTCCAAATATAGTGGCCCTGCCTATGGGGAGTTTGGATCAGTGAGACTGGCTGGGGCTGAGCTGGGCAAGACAGGGAGAGCTGAGGCCTGGGCCCATAATTCTGATATTTGCTGACATGAATGCCACTTGGGACCCCAGAGAAGCCATAGGGAGGCCTCCCCCAGCCTCAGGTCCCTGTCGCTCAGCTCCTCTAGGCCCACATTCAGGTCAGAAGTTATCTCCCCCACTCCCAGGTACAGCTCTCTGAGCTGGAGGGGTGAGTCCGGGGCTGGGGGCGGGGGAAGGGGTAACATGTCCAAGGCCGCACAGCCAATTCCAGACAGAACCAAGGCTTGAACCTTATGTGGTAGGAAATGAAGGGCCCGTGCGATCCACGTCATTGGTACCAGTGCAAAAACAAGAGCCTTTACTGAGAGCTGTCCCTGGCAGTGACGTAATGTTGTAACTAGGCCAACAGTTCGCTTTGAGACTTAACTTTGGACGAGCAGGTGAGTATGTTATTTCCACACCCTTTTGCAGCCATCAGCTAGCCTTCCATCTTTATTAGAACGTGGATTTGATGCGTCTTCATACTACACACATTCTTCATTCAACCCGCCAACCCTTGCTGAACACCAGCTGTGGGCCAGGTGACTAGAGAAGGTAAGTAAACAAAGAATCCACAATCCAGTTTGTGATTCAGGCAGGGCTTGTGCTAAGTGACCTGCGAGCACAGAGACAGAATGACGTTAATTTTGCCTGAGGAGGGTGGAGAAAGTCTCACCAGGGAGCTGGCATTGTGAGATGGGTTGTAAGGGATGGGAAGAAGTCATGTTTATTGAGCATGGTATTACTTAGGGTAATTCTAGTTGCTGTAACAAGCAAACCTTGAAAAGGGCAATGGGTCAAACATGGTAGAGGTTTACTATGTATTCAAGTAAAGTCTGAAACTATGTTTCTGATTAACGAGTGACTCTCCTCCACATGGCAATGCAGGGGCCCAGCCTCCTTCCACATTGCAGCTCCACCATCTGCACCTTGCTTGTCTGCATGAAACTAGCAGAAGGGGAAAAGCATGGACAATTACCTGTGGGAAGTTTTTTATGGCCCTTACCTGTAAGTATCACACATTATTCTGATCATATTCCATTGGCTAGCACACAGGCACCTGGCCACACCTAACTGCAAGGAAAAATGGAAATGCTTTTTAAGAATATGCTCAGGAAGAAAGGATGGGTTTGGTGAGCTATAACAGACACGTGTTAATTGTACTGTCTGTTTCATCCGTTACTCTTATCAGCAATACTGTGAAGTAAGGCACTATTATCATTTCCATTTTACAGATGAGAAAGCTGAGGCTTGAAAAGATTCTACAATTGGCCCAAAGTCACAGAACTGGTAAGTGGCTGAGCTGTGATTCAATACCAGGTTGGTCTCTGTGAGTCTGAGGTCTATTCACTTACCCAATCCCATCAAGATTCATAGATTCCCAGGAAAGAGAAAGAACAGAAAGCATACATGAGGGTGAATGGAGAAGAATGAAAAACCAATGGAGGGTGAGAAAAAGGAAGCAAAGGGGAGGTATATTTTGAAGGTGATAACACCAGCCAGTGTGGAGGAAGAAGAGAGGAAAGAGACACAAAGTGAAGTTAATGAGAATCTTTGCAGTTCATGCTGTCACCCATGCTTAAGCCATGGTTACCATGGAAAGGTTTAAAAACAGGCCCCACCAATCTCACCTATGACCACAGATAGAAAAATCTTAAATAAACTACTAGCAAACAAAAAACAACAGCACATCTTAAAACAGCACATTGTGACTATTTAACATGCATTGGAGATATTCACCAATGCAATTAGATAAGAGAAAGGAAGTAGAGGTATAAGAACCAGAAAGGAAGAGGTAAAAACTATCTCTATTTGCAGATGATATGACTATATATATTTGGAAAAGCCAAAAGAATATGGAAAAACTGCTATAAATGTTGAGAATTTAGCAAAATAGTAAGATAAAATTAACATGCAGAAACCAAGTCTTCATAAATATAAAAAATTATGTTAGAAATTATAAAAAACAGCAGAGCAGACTCCATTTATAATAGCAAAACTTAAAAAAAAATTAGACATAAACTTAACAAGGAATGTGTAAAATCTATAGGAAGAAAAAGTTTTAAGTTCCTGAAATGCAGATATGTACACTTGAGTAAATTGATGTATATACCATGTTCTCAGGTAGAAAAATTCAACGTTGTAAAAATGCCAATTCTCCATAAGTTAATTTATAAATTTACTGAGATCTCTCACTCCCAAAATACCATCTATTTTTCCCTGGAGCATCAGAAGTTGATTACAAAATTCATAAGGAAAAAAGCTAGTAAGAGTAGCCAAAAAAAAGAAAAAAAAACTAAAAAAGAAGAGTAATAAGGGATCCTAGCATTAAAAGATATTAAATATATTTTAAAGCCTCTATAATTATAACAGTATAGTATTGGTGCACACACTGATCAAAATCCAGAAATAAACACAAGTGTATATGGAAATTTAGTATATGATAAAGGTAGCATTTCAAGTCAATGGTGGCAAAGAAGAACATTTTATTTTATTTTTAAAGTTTATTTTATTTTAATTAATTTATTTATTTATTTATTTTGGCCATACCACATGGCATGCAGGATCTTAGTTCCCCGACCAGGGATCAAACATGTGCCCCCTGCAGTGGAAGCACACAGTCTTAACCACTGGACCACCAGAGAAGTCCCAGAAGAACATTTAATTTAATTTAATTTAATTTATTTATTTTTTAAAATTTATTTATTTGTTTATTTATTTTTGGCTGCATTGGGTCTTCATTGCTGTGTGCAGGCTTTCTCTAGTTGTGGCAAGCAGGGGCTATCCTTCGTTGTGGTGTGCAGGCTTCTCATTGTAGTGACCACTCTTGTTGTAGAGCACGGGCTCTAAGCATGCGGGCTTCAGTAGTAACAGCACACAGGCTCAGTAGTTGTGGCTCACGGGCTCTAGAGCTTAGGCTCAGTAGTTGTGGTGCACAGGCCAAGTTGCTCCGTGACATGTGGGATCTTCTCGGACCCAGGCTCAAACCCGTGTCCCCTGCATCGGCAGGCGGATTCTTAACCACTGCGCCACCAGGGAAGCCCAGAAGAACATTTTAATAAGTTGTGTTGAGACAACTGGGTAGCCATATAGAAAAGGATAAAATCAGATCCAGCCTTCACATTGCATGCCAGGATAAATTCCATATGAACCAGAAATCTAATTGTAGAAACTAAATAAAATTCTATAAAGAGAATATATGTGAATTCCTTTATAACCTGGGGTTGGAAAAACATTTTTTAAACTATGACTAAAAATCCAGAAGCAATAAGGGGAAAAAATAGTAAAGTTACTATATAAAAAAGTTTTCATTTTTTTAATATAAAAAAATAAGCACAGTGAAAAAATGATAAACTGGGGAAATATTTTTAAGCTTACATCACAAAGAGTTAGTACCCCTAACAACAGCTCAGTAGAAAAATGGATGAAAGATATGAATAGACAGTTCCCAGGGGGAAAAAAAAGCATGTAGCCACTAAACTTATAAAAATAGAAAATGCAAATTAAAACCAAACCAAGATACCACTTCTTACCTAACATACTGGCAAACTCCAAAAATTTAACAACATACACTATTGGAGAAGCCTTAGGAAAACAGGCACTCTCACATAATTCTGGTAGAAAAAAAAAAAAAAGCACTCCCTATCAAGAATTTGGCAATATCTAGCAAAATTACGTAGGCCTTACCTTTTGACCCTGCAATCCCATTTCTAGGAATCTATCCCAAAAGTACACTGAAAGAAATGCAAAATGATGTAGGTAAAAGTCATTCATTGAAGCATTATTTGTAACAGTCAAAAACTGGAAAAAAAACAAATATTGATCAATATGTAATTGGTTGAATAGCCTATGTACATCCATACAATGGATTACTATGCAGTTGTATAAAAGAATGAGGACAATGTCTACGTAATGTTATGCAGAAATTTCCAAGACATATTGTTAAGAGAGGGTGCAGAACAGAGTGCATAGTTTGTCCTTTTTTTGTGTAGAACAGGGAGAAATACATATAAACACAAACACACACACGTGTGTGTGTGTGTGTTTTATTTATATTTTTAAGAAGAAACAATTGAAGTAATCCCCCAAGCTAATAAAAACAATAGAAGTGAACATAGCTAGAAGTAGACTTATCTGAATGTACCATGTTTTATAGTTTTGACTTGGGATCAAGTAAATAAAAATGAAAAAAACATCAAAGAATCTCAAAATTTTTTCAAAAATTCACAGGCCAACTTGAAAGCTTGCTATAGCACTATCAAAAGACCTGGCTATAACCCAGCTCCACCATTAACTCTCTGTGTGACCTTTAACCTCTCCAAGATTCAGGTGCCTCCCCTTTTAAACCTCTCTGCTTCAAATGCTGATATGGGAGATACAAATGCAGCTGGGCCCACTAATCCCATGATCACTACAGCAGTGATCACCATCCCTGTTCCTCTGTAAATGTTGACCCAACAAGTGACAGGTAGGCAGGGACTGTTCACAAGAATTGCAAGTCCTTCAGAGCACTTGTTTACTTGATCTCTTAAAATCAAGCTTAGAATTTCTACTGTGTTTAATACTAAACACAGATCACCTATTTTGAACTTAATGCCACCCATAAAAGTGTTTTTGAGAAATGTTAGTGTTTCTGAGCTTGTATTTAGTTAATCAAATAATTTTCTGTGGCTATTTTTAAGTGTTTATTCTGTTAGTCAAAGGTTTGATCTGTGTAAAATTGGCCGTATCATGTGTAAGAACTCTGGAAAACCATAGAAAAAATGGTAATAAACATTAAAGGAGCAAGAAACAGACTGTGATGGGGGGCGGTATATGCACCCAGGGGGTGCTAAAGCTGGTTCATCTGAGTTCAGACAATATTAGAATTTTTGTTCAGATCTTCATGTAAAAATTAGGAAAGAAATGATACTTTACTAACGTTTAATTTACAAACTGACCTCTAGGTTGTCCCAAATCAGGTGGCCACACTGTGGTGAGGTTAACCGCAGACCCTCTTCCATAAGTGTTTCAGTGCGTGGGTTTCAGGTTTGCCCAAGGCAACTGAGTTTGCAAACTACTTTTCATTAAATCAGCTCTCAAGAAGTGGACATATGGCTTTAAAAGACTCCCAAGAATCTATGGGCTGAAGATAATACAAATCACGTAAGCACAGGAGAAAAACAAGCAAATGACAAAGCTGACCCTCCTCTCTTCCAAGGACAGCCTTTACTTTCAGCTGCTTTGAGATAAAACCAGTGACAAATCTGACAAACAATTACCCCTAGCCCCCAATTTTTAATTCTCAAGAAGACTATTTGAAAAGTGGGTTATTTCCATCATAGTAAGTGATGGCCCTTGCACGAAGTCTATATTGGGTCTTGAGATATTGATTCCTGATGGCAGTGCCTGAACATAACTTATAGGCACTTAAATATACGTATATTGGAGGGATGCACGCTCAGAAATTTTTGCTGGTGGCATACCTGATCAGAAAGTTTAGAAGCTCCTTTATGTTGATCAAGGCAGGCATACAACATCAGGGAAAGAGAAGAATGATTGGAAATGAAAAGACCAGGAGAGGAGCTCAGCTAAGGGTTAGGGCACAGAATCTGCAGCCAGGCCGCCTGGGTTTAAATCCCAGCTCCTCACTTACCCACAAGTTGACTTAACCTCTCTGTGCTTCAGGTTTCTGTGAAATGTAGATGATGACTGTACCTACTTCATAGGGCTGCTATGAGGATTCAATGAGTGAATAACACCTCAAACAAGGCATGGCTCATTGTAAACACTCCCTATGAGTTTGCTATGTAAGTTACAAGATCCCATAGGTTTTCATCAAGTGGAAATACTAATTGTGAATAAACAGTATACCGTATGTGTCACAAACGTGAGCTATTAGGAACAGGAGTCAAACAAAACGGCAGATGAATGGCAGATGCCAGGCTGGTGACAGCTACTGGAATGATAATCCTTGGGCTCTCCCCTCCCATGGGATACACATGACATCATCTACACAGGCTCTGGGGGTGACAGAGATGAAAAGAAATCAGATGCTGCTGGAACTCCCAGCCTGATGGTGGCGGCAATGATGCCAACATGACGACCCAATGAGACAGAGGCTGGGACCAGGGGGGTCTGGCTGGGATAAGCTTTTCCTTGGTCAGTCTGATTCCCTCTGACTTGGATAACTCTCCTGCTGACCCCGTGTCCGTCTCCTCTCCCCGACCTGGAGCTCAGGGCATCAGTCCCCATAGCAACCAGGTTCCCTGAGGGAGAGTTCTGACCTCAGCCAGTGAGCTCACCAAATGGGGCACCCATTCCGTGAGAGCCCACCTGAGGGAAGGTGAAGGCTCTCAGTCCCCAGGAGCAAGGGACACAGAGAACAATGGCATCGCAGCACATGGGCTTTCACCTGCCTCCCAGTGTGAGGATCTATTATTTATCCAAGTAGTGTGGGCTTCCAGAAGCCCAGAGGGCTGGGTGCCTATTCCATCCATCAAAATAATAACTAAGTAATTAGTAAATAATAGAATGGAATTGATTTTGTAAAAGGCAAGCAGTTAGGTGCCTCATGGGCTGGGACAATGAAATTCAAGGACTGGAGAGGAGACCTGAAGAGGACTGAACTCCTAAGAGGCTGGGCAGGGCAGGGAAGGAGGTTGTCAGGGAAAGAGACAAGGGCCCCAGGCTGCTTTGCCTTCCTCCGGTCCAGAGCCCTGTGGGTGCTACACGTTGACCCTCCATTCAGCCAAGCATGCCCGCCAGCTGGGGCCAGATTCGAGGAGCTGCTCGTGAGAGTAGATCTTGCAGAAGGGGCTGGGGTTCTGTGGGGTGGGGGCCAGGGCAGTGGCACCCTTGTATTCCCAGTGCCCAACCTGGACCTTGGCTCAGAGCGGGGGGCCATCAAATATTTGGTGAAATGAACAAAGAAATGAATATGCATTGGCTCAGAAACCAGAGGGGCCATATGGCGAAGGGGTCAGTCACTCAGACCCTGCAGCCAGAGTGCCTGGGCTCTGTTACTTCCTACTGCATGACCTTGGGTATGTTATTTAATCTCTCTGTGCCCCTTTTTCCTCATTTATGAAAAGGACGAGGGGATTAAATGAGTTATTAGAAGTCTAGAATATTGCCCAGTACCTGGTAAACACTAGCTGTTACGATTCGCAGGACCACGGACCGTGGTGCCACAACACGCAGGCCAGGACCTTCGTCACCCACCCTTGTGCCAAGTATCGCCATGTCCCGCCCATGTGTCCTCCCTGACAGCTCTCAGGTATGCCCCACCTCCCTGACCTCACTACCTCCCCTCATCCCTCACCCCTCCTTTCTGACCTGCAGGCCTCCAGGCCTCCTCCTCTCTTCTCAGTGGCATCGAATGCCAGGCCAGCCACGGGAGAGATCATCTAAGTCCTTTCTACTCAAGCTGTGGACCTTGGACGAGCAGCACTGGCATCACTGGGGAGCTTGTGAGAAATGCAGACCCTCTGACCCCACCCCAGACCTACTGGATCCGAGCTGGCCCTTCAACACGATCCCAGGGGATCTGCGTGCACATTAAAGCCAGAGAAGCGCTGGAGTGGTCCTCAGCCCTGCTGCATATTAGAATCACCAGGGAGCATCGAATTAGAATTGCTGGGGGTAACGCTTAGCCATCAGTAATTTTTACAAGGTTCCGGGGGTTAAGAACCACTGACTAGACAAATGCCCTCCATTCATTCACAGAGAGGCTGACTAGGGTCAAATCTAGCCAGGGAAGAGCGGGCCATAGGACACAGGCTCCCTTCCTCCTGGCTCGACAGTGTGAGAGCTCAGCTCCTGTTCTGGGCCCCATGGAAATGATGGTGGAGGAGATACTGTCTTGACCCTGAGTAGCTCCTGGTCTGGGGAGGGAGACACTCAAGTAAAGAACCAACAAGGTACTGTGGGAAGGGCTGGAGTCTCCGTGCAAACTTGAGAAGCACAGAAGAGGGAGTGAAGGACACACCTGGGGGAGCCCCAAGGGGAGGTATGGGGTGGGCGGTCTCTGAGCCTCGTCCTGAAGAACTGGGAATTTGACAAATGCGAGAAGGAAAGATCATTCCAGAAAGAAAGCACAGCATTGCAAACGCATGAGTTCACAATTGGGCTCCTTGGTGAGTGGGGACTGGTGAGAAGCTCAGAGGGGTGGAAGCCTAGTGTTTGGAGAACACAGCTTGGTGAGAGATGAGGATGGAGATATTGTCAAACTGAATAGACCTAGACTGCCACGGAGGGGAGTCTGGACTTTATCCTGAGGGCAACAGACAGGCACTGGTAGGAAGGTGCAAGGACAGAGCCACACTTGACTTTCAAGATCACTGGTGGCAGAGGGGACAGTGGATGGGAGGGGACAAGCTGGGGGAGAGGGGAACACAAGAGATATGGAGAAAGTGTAACCTGGACCTGTGGCAGAGGATGGAGACGAGGCGCCAGATGCAGGCTGTAAGTCAGAGGAGAAGTCAAGAAGGGGTGTGTGGGATGGAGACAAGCCAAGCTCCAAGGTCCAGAGCAAGGATCTCAGTGTGAATCCCAGTTAACTACCTCCTTTCTGTGCCTTAGCTTCCTTACCCGTAAATGGGACTAACAGCAGGACCTCCACCCAGTTTTGGTGTGAGGATTAAATGCGTCAATACTGGTGGAACTCATAGAACGTTGCTTGGTACATTGTAAACGCTTGACAAGTGTGTTACGGCATTGATGACCAGCAGAATATCAGACAATCATGCTTCTCTTTCTTAGTCTAAATGGCACTGGGAAGAACTTTACTACTTGGGGATTATATTTCCCTGCCACCTCGATCTTGAGATGAGGCCACGTGACTGAGTTCTGGCCAACAGAATGTGGGGGACATCATGTATGCCACATCCCCACCTGGTTCAGAAAATCTTCTTGGGCTGCCATACTCTCTCTTCCTCTTCCTGCCAGTGGGATATCCAGGCTCAGAATGACCTTGGGGGTGGGGCTCGAAATGATAAAAGACCAAAGACCATCGCTTCCTCCCCTCCGTGATGCTAACTTAAATCCATTCATCTGTCATTTATCTGGCATCATGGAAGAATCAGTTGTTCCCCAGAAGTTAACTATCCCGTCAAGAAAGTAAAACATACCAGAAGAACTAAGCTGGAGTCCCCTCTCTGATTTTAACTGAGTGACCTTGAGTGAGCCCCTTGACCTTTCTGAGCCTTATCCAGAAAGTGGGGATAAACTCATTTACAGGACTGTCAAGAAAATTAGACCAAAGGGTATGTGTAAATGTTGTTTGTAAATTTATATAAGAATGATTGATTTTCTTTAAGATGCAATCATCTGCTGTGCCTCATTTAAACAATGGATCTAAGAGATAATTAAACATTTGGATGGCCCAGAATCATCATTATGGACATTGATTATTGCCCTAAATACAACTGGACGATTCCCTCTGGGCTTGTAGAGATTTGGGGGGCTGCTTGCCCCTTCCCTGAATAGGCCCATATTGCTGTATAAAACTAGCTGTTCCTTATCTTAAGGCTACAGTAAAAAGACGGAAACCATATATATATTTCTTTTTTTTTTTTAACTTTGGGTCTATGAGACAGATCAACATTCAGCCATGGTTGAGAAGATCCAGCCTCAGGAAACTTGCAGGGTCACCCTGCAGGTCAAACCCTGCTTTGCCTCTGGGTTCCCAGTACTCTTATACTCCTTCAAAACCCAGCTCAAGGTTGACCCTTGAGCCCAACCACCCCCATGTTCCCAGGGCTCCTTTTGCATTCCTCCAGCAGAGCGCTTAGCACATCATGGTCCACAGTTTTTAAATCTTATCCAACTGCTTGCAGGTAGGAGCTGGATCATCTGCTTCTAACCTGGACTCAGCACAGTGCCTGGTACCTAGTAGGCACTCCGGAAATTTTGTTAAATGAATAACTCATAAGTCCAGTAATTTTGGATAGTGATGGGAACTATATCATCTCCCACTGAAAAATCATTTCTCTTTATTTTTGAGTCATACTTAGAGTCTGAACTATTCCCTTTGTTTCGATTACATTAGCTAATTAGTTCAATGCTTAAGCTTTTTCTTGGTTATTTTCCACAATAGATATCATTTGTTTCCATAAATAATTTAGGTGCACATTGTGTATCCCACTTAGAAGGCAGTAAGCACCTCCAGATACTTCTGAATGGGCTGGAACTGCGAAGTAAGGGAAAGCATCCACCCTGAGGGTCTTCTTAACTAGACAGGTGCTGAAAAGGAAGGACACCTCCAGCGCCAGGCTGTAGTTTCCACAGATGACTGCAATCGAATCTCCCATCTCATGTGTTTCTGCAATATGAACTTGACTCTTCCCCCGGTGAGAAGGGGCACCTATGTGTGCTCCCCCCGAATCTGGACAGACTCATGATTTCTTTGACTGATAGAGATGGCTTGTTACACTGAAGGGGCAACTGAAATGCCACCTGGCACTGCACAGCCAAGATTCATCACTTCCGATGGTCATCTGGTCCCTCACTCACCCCCAAACCCACAGATGCTCCACCGCCTCAAATTCAAGAATATTTCTGAATCTACCTCTCACAGGCTTCTGTAATCTGATTCATTTGGCCTCTTTGATGTTACTTCCAGTGATATCTTCGAGCCCCTCTTATAACCTACACACACACATACACACACACACTAAAGAGAACATTCTTTCTTCAAAGGAGACATTCAGGTGGCCAATGAGCACATAAAAAGATGCTCAGAGCCACTCATCATTAGGGAAATGTAAATCAAAACTGCAATGAGACACCACCCCATACACATGGAATATTACTCAGCCATAAAAAAGAATGAAATCTTGCCATTTGAGACAACATGGATGGATCTATAGGGTATCATGCTAAATGAAATGTCAGAGAAAGACAAATACTGTATTATTTTACTTATATGTGAGATCTAAAAAAACAGAACCAATGGACAAACAGACAGAAACAGAGTCATAAATACAGAGAACAAACAGGTGGTTACCAGAGAAGAGGGGGTGGGGTAAACAAGAGAGTTTACTTCTCTCACACAAAAAAGTAAAGAGATAGGGAGTCCAGGGACATCATGGTTGTTCCACAGTCATCAGAAACCCAGGCTCCTGTCATGTTCTATCATCCTCAGTACACTTCTTCTATCTGCAAGATGGATTCACACTCCAAAGTGGATGCTAGAGCTCCAACCATCACATCAGCATTCCACACCAGCAGAAGCAAGAAATGGGGACAAAGGGACTCTCCTCCCAGCTGAATCAGATCCTTTTGAGCAGCCTTTCTAGAAGTCCTACATAACACCTGTGTTTTCACTTCTTTGAACTTAGTCACATGGCCATGTCTAGCAGCAAGGAAGGCTGGGAAATGTAGTCCCAGCTTTGTTACTAAGGAAAAAAGGGACAATGAATAGTGAGGGGCAGTTAGTAGTTTCTCAGTACAAGATTTTCCTGTGAAACCAGTCCACTAGGATATCTTATATCACATATCACCAAAACCACACAGTTTATCTTTACTGTTAAACACTCAGGGTTTTATGTAATAATAATAATAGTGGTAGTTACCATTCATTGAGCCTTACAATGTGCCAGACACTAAGTGGTTGATCTGCCTTATTTTATTTAATCCTCACAAAATCCCTATATGCAGGTATTAACTATCATTAACCCCAATTTGCAGGTAAGGAAACTGAGACCCAAATGGAGGTTAAATACTACATGCCTAGGGCCACAAAGCTATTAAGAGTTGGGATTTGATTCACGAGCTTGTCACGACAAGAAACCGTGTCATCTAAAGCATCCAGCACAGTGGTTCACAAAGAGAAGACATTATTTAAAACAAACAAATAAAACCTTGTTGGTTGCATGAGTAATTAACTCAGCATCGAGATAAAAGCAGGAACTAGACAAGGGACGTAGTAGAGTGACCTGGGCCTTCTCCAGGTACAGGAAACCACAAGTCTGAGAAATGGGCAGGAGTTCAACACTGTGGCTTCAAAAGTTGGGAGATTTGCAGAGACCATGGGATGAACCAGCGCTGGAGTTCAGGGCCTGACTCTGCCCCCTCTTTGGGGTCTTCTGGCCAATGTTCCGCGGGGAAAATTTATGCTCCAGAAGTGATCCAGTGTGCCTTCTTCCGCAAGCAAGAAGAATTTTCGTTTGATGTGTCTACTGTTTGTTTGGATTCCTTTAATTTTTTATTGTTACTTAGTAAGCAGTTAAAATGTCAATGAAGCCATCTTCCGTAGCTCAAACATACCCAGTCAAGTCGCTCAGCATTTGCTGTCAGTGATCAGAAAATTATATTGTTACTATTATTAGTAGTTCAACAGAGATCATTCATGCAGGTTACAGAAGCCTCTGAGAGTTGTTTTCAGCTTTTTTCATAACAGTGCTACAGAGTTTAGTACCAGCCTGGGATACCACTTTCCTAGGGCACAGTCTCTTGGAAAAGCAGGATTGGACCTCTCCTTTTGCTCTAAAAAAACGTTTATTATGAAAAATTTCAAACATATACCAAAGGATTAGTTTGTACCATACAAAATTGCCATCTGAAGGTCCAAAATGGTTAAATAGCAGCTATTCGACATGACTTAAATTAATAGTATAATGACCCCCATGTTCCTATCACCACCCAGTTACAGCCATCATCAGCTCAAGGTCAATCTTGTTTCATCTAAACCTCTCCACCTTCCTCTCCACCATGGATTACTTTAAAGCACATTCCAGACCTCTTATTAGTTTACTCACAAATATTTCAGTATGCATTCCTGAACAACCAGGACTCTTTCCAATCTCCAAATCATTTTAACATCCCTAAAAATTAAAATTATTCAATGATATCAGTAGACATCCAGTCAGTGTTCAAATTTCCCCAACTGTCTCATGAATATCTTAGGTTTTTGTTTTTTTTTTTTTGCGGTACACGGGCCTCTCACTGCTGTGGCCTCTCCCGCTGCGGAGCACAGGCTCCGGACGCGCAGGCTCAGCGGCCATGGCTCACGGGCCCAGCCGCTCCGCGGCATGTGGGATCCTCCCGGACCGGGGCACGAACCCGCGTCCCCTGCATCGGCAGGCGGACTCTCAACCACTGTGCCACCAGGGAAGCCCAGAATGTCTTAGTTTTTACTGTCATTGTTGTTTTTTAGTTTATTAGTAAGAATCAGGATCCGAACAATGTCCATATATTATAATTGGTTGGTATTTCTCTTGAGCTTCTGTTCCTCTTCTGTTTTGTTTGAGGTTTTTGTTGTTGCTGTTCTTGCCGTTGTTCCTTTTCCTTACAGTCTCTTGTTGATGAAACCTGTAGTGTTTTTCCTATAGATAAGATCTCGCTGCATCTCTGTAACTGGGAGTTACCTCTAGAGGCTTGATCAGATTCAGGTTTGATTTTGGGGGGCAGGAATACTGCATAGATAGTGTTGTGTTCTTCCATCGGAAGGAACATAATTTCCAGCTATCATTTTATGATATTAGCTGTCATTGACGGTCACTGCCTAGATTCATTGTATTCTAAATGGCTGTAAATTGACCTTGGTGACAGGCAGGTGGCAATATTCAGTTAAAGGACTCCCCTTGTTCCTCCCTCCCCCCCCCACCCCCACTGTGTTTTTTGAGAGGCCTGATCTGGGCCAGGATGGGGCTGGATGCTACACTTGTTGCTTTTTTCTCTCCTCTTTTCCCCAACCCACCCCCCATTTCTGTGGGAAACACACATTAATGGAAGGCTAGGGAATTCGAACAAGCCTTGAGTTTGGGTCTAGCCCTGCGGATGTCAGCCTTGGAGGTTGCTAGGATACGCGTAGCAATGAAGACCCAACACAGCCAAAAAATTTTTAAAAAAAGCATTCAGACACCTGCACCCTCTCCCTGGTCCTGCACCCCCAAAACTGCACCTTGGCTCAAAAACCATAGGGCACAGGCCAGATGAGCTCAGGTGGAGGGCACAGGTAGGGCCCCACAGGTTTCCTGGGTGTGAGATTATCCATCTCCGCCCTTTCCTGGTACAGGTTAGCGGATGTCAGGCCTAAACAGTCAGGACAGTTTTCTCCGGATCACTCAGAGAATCTGTGTAGAGTTCAAACAAGAGCCAAGACAGATGGGGAGACAGAGGAGGCAGCCATGCTGGCATCAAATGCCACAGGTGACATGCCAGGAGCCAGTCTGCTGTGATTTATGTGCCACCATCCCTGGGGTGGCACAAGAGCTAAAATCCTGTTTGACAGCTCAGGACCGAACTCCTCAAATCCCAGCAACAGCTTTTCCCCAGCAACACCCAAGCTCACTGACAACAGTTCAGCGGAATAGCCCTGCCCTGAAAAGCCAGTCCAGGGAAGGCTCCTGCCAAGGACTGCCTGTCAGGCAGGGGAGCTTAAACCAGGCACAGCGGTGAGGGTTGGTCCTTCATTCCCATGGCTTTGGAATTACGGGCTCTGGAGCCAGCCTGCCTGGGCGCGATGCCTGGCTTTCCCACTCACCAGTCTCATGACCTTGGGCAATCATTGTCCTTACCCAGCCTCAATGTCAGTGGGGAGTTAATATTTATAATATGAATAAAATGATATATAAAGCTTAGCACAATGTCTGCCTTTTAGGAAAACACTCAGTTAACGCTAACCATTATTATACATGTCCACTTCCTGCCCGGCTCTGGGGATGAAAAGGAGAGTGGGCCAGGCGAGATTCTTGTCCCCCCAGGGCTCCTGGCCCCGCGGGGAGGACCTTCAAGCCGGTGGATGTGGTGTGGAGGAACTGGGTCAGAGCCTGGTCCTGGGGAATTCTGTAGAATGGTGGCAGTGGGCGAGGATGTTAAAGCAGAAACTCTCTCCTCTTGCACGTGAGGAAGCTGACGCCTGGCGACACAGCGCCTCACCCCTTATCAGTGGCAGAGCCTGGACCTCCAGCTCGTCGGGCCCTTCTGCAAACCCAGCACTAGACCTTTGGGAGCCTGGGGCACAGAGATGCCCACTGTCAAGCACGGGGGTAAGCGCCGGGAAGGCCGTGTCCCCAACCAATGGGAGCCCACAGTGATGATGTAATGCTTGGCCTCCAACGTCATTGGCTGCTCTTCCTGCCACTCCAAAACCCACTCCAGGGCAGTGCTTTTCGCGGCTGGGGGTTTTCCGCAGAAGGAATCAAGGGTCTGGGGAGGGGGTGGGGCGCGAATTGGGGGAGCTAAGGACTGAGCCAGGAGCCCGGGTCCCTCCCTGAGCAGACCCGGGGACTGGCAGCTGCCGGCTGCTGCCTTTACCAAGCTCTAAGCTCATGGGGGAGCGCGGGGAGAGGGTTCCAAACACCCCCTACTCCGTCACCCCCTGGGGCAGCGCAAGTGCCTTCGAGTCTGCGGGCGCGCAAATCCTAGGAGAGTGAGGAAAGGAAGAGGCACTAGCCCGGCCCTCCGGGGAAACAGCCTGGTGCCCAGAGGGAGGAGGCTGAGCTGAGAATGTGAGGTGTGAGATTCGGATGCCTACGACTTGCTCTAGACACGTGATGAATTACAGGTTTGAGTCCAAAATGTGGCATGGGCAGCCAGGAGCTGCCCAGGACTTGCCTTCGCCTCAGAAATCCCTGTGCTTTTTTTGAAAGACCATTCAAATGGCCCGAGGGAGAGAGAGCAGGGGGAGTTGGGGATGGAAACCAAAGCAGCTTTTACTTCTCGAAGGAGGGGGTGAGACACCTGTGGGCCCCTCCATCCTATCTCTGCCCCAGGAATCCCAACTACATGCACTGGCACACAAGGGCCCTATCCCTCCCCCAACCCTATGAGGTAATCCCTGTCGTGATCCCCATTTTACAGATGAGAAAACTGAGGGATGGAAAGGTGCAGTGGCAGAAAGCCAGGACCTGACTCTGGACTGCCTGACGCCAAGGCTGGTGCTCTATGGTTCACACAGGTCCCCAGCCAGAGGGACCAACCTGGGCACGGGGAGTCCTGGGATAGAGGGACTGCTTGGGTGGGGGGAAGGGTGGGGAAGGGAGAGGCTGCCTTGCAAAAACACACTTCCAGCTGGAGCCACAGAGTCAGGACACACGGAGCGTTTCCTTGCTCTCCTCAGAAACAGGGCAGAGGCCTAGGACTACCCATGCCCCCACCAAACTGTACATTCGGGGCAGAGGCAGTAGGTCCCTCCCTTCCAGCCCCTCCCATGGGGGTTGGCCCTCTAGCCTAGGCCTGAACTAGCCCACTTCCCACCTACTTCCTACCTGTGCTTTTGCCAAAGGTGTGCAGGTGACCTGGGCCTCTGTCTCTGTCACACAGAGCGCCCTCACAGGGCCAGAGACGTGGGTTCCAGTCCCAGAATGACCTTGGCCTCTTAACAGCTATGGAACTTAGGCATGGTCTTGGAGCCTCTCTGGGCCTCCCTCAAGGTCCTGGGGGTCACACCCACACGGCAGGTTCAAAGGACTCCTGGCATGCAGCAAGCCCCCCCCCCCCCCCCCGCCACACACACACACAGGTAGCCTCCTTCCCTTCTCAGATGCAGATCTTCAGGGGGTAACACAAAAACTTCAGGCTGGGGATCTGGACAGGATCTCAGAGTTCCCTTAGACTCCTCACCCCCCACTTGATAAATGAAGATACTGAGCCCTCTTGAGGCAGTGCAAGGACTGGGGATGGCTCTCCAGACTCCCAGCTCAGGCTCTTCCCACACCCACAGGTCTCCTTCCCCACCACCCGATGCCCACAACCTCCACTGCCCTCACCCCCATCACTGTGCCCTTGCTGTGAACCTAGCTGACTAGGGACTCTTTAACAAAAAGGAAAGGGGCAGGACAGGCTGGAAGGCCCCCCTTTCTTCTCTGAGGGGCAGGCTGGGACCCCTGCCCCCAGGCCTTCTGAGCAGCACCCAGACAGAAGTGGGGGTTGGTGGGGGAGAGACCAGGTACAGGACAAGGACAAGGAGAATGACTGATGACTGTAGTTACAGGGAGGGGCACTCGGGGGTCCTGAGCTGGCATGAGGGGCTGACCACCCATCCACCCAGCCAGGATGCCAGATTGTTCTGTGTGGCTCTGCTCCCCTCCCCCTCAGAGAGGGGCAGAAGAAGGGGTGAAGGGGGAGCTTGGCTCTGGCAGCAAGGGGAGATTATGGGAAGGCAAGGCAGTGCTGGGCAGTGTGGTGAGACCATTGGCATGGGGTTCCAGTCTGAGCCCTGCTGTGAACTTGCTGTGTGACCAAGGACAAGCTGTTTGCCTTCTCTGTCTCAGGCTCCCTGTTCCATAATAAGAGGTTAGACTAGAGGGTTTCAGGGGCACATTTCAGCTCCAGCACCAGCAGAGGAGGGGGGCACATCTAAGACCCCCTCGACCTTACTTGTCCTAACTCTACCCCCCTGCGTCATCAGCATCTCCTGTAAGGCCTCCTCCCCTCTAACAACTAGAACAGTAGACATGACAAACCCCATGTGGCCATCTATGCAATGAATGCTCAGAAGGTGTGTTAGTTCACTCAGGCTGTGTAAGAGAATGCCACAGACCAGGTGACTTATAGACGAGAGACATTTATTTCTTACAGTCCTAGAGGCTGGAAGTCTGAGATCAGGGTGCCAGCATGGTTGGGTTCTGGTGAGGGCCCTCTTCTGGGTTGCAGACAGCCAAGTTCTCATTGTATTCCTATGTGGCAGAGATGGGGAGAGAGCTCTGTGGGCCTCTTTTAAAAGGGCACTAATCCCATTCATGAGGGCTCCACCCTCATGACCTAATCACTTCCCAAAGGCCTCCACCTCCTAACACCATCACATTGGGGGTTAGGATTCCAGTGCATGAATTTGAAGGGGACACAAATATTCAGTCCATAATAGAGGGCACAAGGGAGGTGCAAA
Source organism: Globicephala melas (assembly GCF_963455315.2). NCBI lineage: Eukaryota > Metazoa > Chordata > Mammalia > Artiodactyla > Delphinidae > Globicephala > Globicephala melas. Next base: position 164,092,908 of record NC_083315.2, on the reverse strand, counting down.
AGTCACCAGTGAGCAGGATCTGCCAGGAAGCCGTCTTGTGATAGGTGTTCCAAAGGCCTGGCCACTGGCAAATATCAATAGGAAAAAACAGGCTGAGGAAACATCCCATCAGGCTGGCCTATTTGTCTGTGAACCTGGCAGGCATTCAACTAGTCAGCTCATCAGATAGCAGTCAGGCTGGTGGCCAGTCAGCCAGGCAATCAGATACTCACTTGATCCATCATTCAACAGCTGGCCAGGTCAGCTGCCCTGGAGGTTCCAGGGCCCCTGGCTGGAGAATACTTTGGGGCTACCTCCAGCCCTCCCTTTGAAACAGAAATTCTGGACTGCTCACCATCCCCAGGTACCCCACACTCTCCCACCTCCAAGCCTTGTCTTCCCACTGAACACTGTATCAGTTCTCTATTTCACAGTAATGCTGTGTAACAAACCACAAAACCCATGCTTACGAGTATGCATTTGTTTAGCCTCTGAGTCTGGGGGTCAGCGAGGCAGTTCTTTTGTCTTAGCCGTCTCACTCATGTGTCAGCGGGCAGAAGAGCTGTGGGCTGGGCTCTCTTACATGCCAGGGCCTCAGCTGGGACAACTGGGTGACTTGCCTCTGCTCCATGAGGTGTCTCATCTCCCAAGAGGCTAGCCCAGGCTATTCCCACGGAGGAGGCTGGAGTCCAAGAGAGTAGGTGGCAGCATGAGAGTCCTCTTATGGCTTGGGCTCAGGACTGGCACACTTCTGCTGCATTCTATCAGCCAAAGCAAGTACCAAGGGCATCCCAGATCGGAGGTGGGAAGGAGCTGCAAGATCTCACGGCAAAGAGCGTGGGCCAGTCCCTGGGACCATCAGTGCAATCGGCAGCAAACACCATTGCTCTTCCCTCTACCTGTTAGTCTGTTTCCTGTTCCTCAAGACCTTTCTCAGTCTAGTTCTTTGAAGTTTTGCCTGAATGTGCCTCTACACAGCCACTGCAGTTTAAGTGAAGTGCTGGCTTCTCTCTGCCCTCCTAGTATTTTTTTGGTGGTTGTCTTAAAGCCCCCAAGGCCGTGGGTTGACTTTCCCAGCTGCCTCCACAGCTAGGCGTGAGCTCCAGAGCCCATGAGCTGCATCAGAGCCAGGAATGACAGCAGGTGGGGCTGCGAGCTGGGAGGCCAGCCTGGTGCAGAAGGCCCCTACCTCCACCCCCTGAGAGTCCTAAGCAGCTCACCCTCCTCAGAGCAGGACACTATGAGACACCTACCTCTCCCAATTAGTACCTGTCTGTCCGTGGGCAAATCAGCTAATTTCTCTGAGCCTCTGTAACCCCTACTCCGGGGTAGCTAGAAGGGAGGGTGGCTGACAGCGGAGGTCAGCCTCAGGGCCCACAGCAGGCGTGATGCATGGCAGCTTCCGGTCTTCTTCCCTTGGTTGTCACAAACCCAGATTCCCTCTTTTTCCCAGCATAACGCAGAGCCATGCAACAATTTCCCGGGCAGGCCGAGCCCCCTCCGCGCTGTTCTCCGGCTGGGCTCCCCTCAGGCTTGGTGCCCCTGGGCAAACACTTGTCCACATTTGAACATACAGCCTAGCTCACGGGAAATCGCATACGCCCGCTTCTCCCTCCAGTCCGCCACATCGCCCCTTGCCTTGGCCGCGCTCTATCTCCTCTCTGCTCCCCTCCCCGCCCCTTTACTTCTACCCAGCTGATGCTTCTGCAGAAATGCCCAACCAGGCCATCAGGGCCTTCCCAGGAGGATGCCTCCAGAACCCAGAGGCAGCGGGAGGCTCCCAGAAGGTGGCCTCGGACGGCACCTTCATGTGCGCCCGCTGTCATGCTGTCCTCCCAGAGCCTGGCCAGCACCGGGCACTCAGCGAGGGCTTGCGGGTGGCATTGTGACTTGAAAAGGAGGGTCTCAGGCTGGCCCAGATGATGCTCTGCTGCCCACCCTCTCCCTGGGTTCCTATTTTTGCTCCTCTTTCTCCTATTTCTGAGACAGCTCTGTGTCCCGATCCCTCTTCCCACAGTATGTGTGGGACGCCTCAAATGCTGAACCTGTGAAATTCCTACAGAATTGATCATTGCGGGGCAGTGAGCTAGGGCTGAAGAGTGCAGTTGCTGGATTTGGACGGCGTGGATTCCCACCACTTGGGTCTCAGTGATGGTATCTGGGATTCGCTGTCACCCACCTAACTGCCAGGCGTTTCCAAAGGAACCTGAGTCCTGAGTGAGTGGTAGGGGCTCCGGCTGGCATTCCAGGGTACGCTCCCAGAAGGCCGGAAAAGGCGTCACTGGTCTTAAGCATTATAATCATGACCTACACTGATACAGCAGTTCCCTGTGCCAGGCACCACCTCAGTGCTATGCGTCAGTGACCCATCACTTGATCCTCACAAGAGGACAAGGATTCTAGGTGCCATCATGACCATCGCCCCATTTTACAGATGAGGACACTGAAGCAAAGAGAGGAGAAGTCTAAGTGGATTAGGTCCCAGAACAGAAAAAGGACATTGGTGGAAAAACTGGAGATATCTGAATAAAGTCTGGAGTTCAGTTAACAGTAATGTACCAGTGTTCCTTGGGATGAATGTAAGATGTTAACATCAGGGGCAGCTGGGTGAAGAGTATGTGGGAACTCTCTTTGCAAGTCTTTTGTAAATCTAAAATTCTCTTGACATAAAAAGTTTAAAAATAAAAGAGGTTGGGCTTCCCTGGTGGCACAGTGGTTGAGAGTCCGCCTGCCGGTGCAGGGGACACGGGTTCATATCCCGGTCCGGGAAGATCCCACATACCGCTGAGCGGCTGGGCCCGTGAGCCATGGCCGCTGAGCCTGTGCGTCCGGAGCCTGTGCTCCGCAACGGGAGAGGCCATAACAGTGAGAGGCCCGTGTACCTCAAAAAAATAAATAAATAAAAATAAAAGAGGTTAAGTGACTTGCCTGAGGTCACATGGCTACTAGGTGGCAGAGGGGAGAATTAGGTCCCAGACCATCTGGCTGCAAAGGCCATGCTTGTGGCCCCCATACTCCAACTCAGAGGGCCACTGTCACTTTTTCCTCCCCAGCACACATGACCACTATCATCATGTCAGAGGGTGGACAAGCCCATGCTTGGATCCTTGGCAGGAAGTTCCAGGGGTGCATCCCTCCCCAGGGCAGTGTGGGAAGTATGCACACCTGGATCTTTGTTCAGTCTCAGCCCTGCCCCCATCCTAGCCCCAGGACCTTGGGTGAGTGACTCCTTCCCTTAGATCTCTTCTTCAGTTATCCCCATCTTCTGATGCCTAATCCAAGCCCCATCTTCTCCCTGATGTCGTTCCTTCTCCTTGGGTGTCTTCTTTATGTCTGGAGCAAAGTGGGTTCCAGACTGGATAACCCAGTCCTTCCCCAACCAGCCAGCTATGTTCCTTGACACCCTTGACATTGTTCACATGTCAGAAATGAGCTCTGCCCATCAGAGGCACCAGCACCTGCCAGACAGGGCTCCTCCCCAGAAAATGGAGCCCCAGCTGAAAGTTCTGATAACTCCACCTCTTCCCTCTGTTCCCTGATTTAAGGGTGATGACAGCTGTGGCTTCTACCTCTGTGTTACGCTCATATCCCCCGTCTCACTTCTTCAATTCTCCAGCACCTGTTCAAATAATTTCTTACATTAAAGTCTGTTGGGAAAACAAAACCAACAAATGCTGTGTGATCCATAGGGCAGCCTGGAGAATGCAGGCCTGAAACCAACCCCATTCACTACAGTGCCTGTGCCTGACTAGATGGCATAGCTTTTGGAGTTAGACTAGCTTGAGCTTGAATCCAAACTGTACTACTTACTATCTGTGTGACCTCAGCCTGTTTTCTTAACCTCTCTGAGCCTTGGGGGGGGGGGGGGGGGTTGGGTTTTTTTTAATCTATAAAATGGAAATAATCATAACCAACCCTCAGGGCTGTTGTAAGAATTCAGCGAGATGATGCATATAGCCCTTCTCACAGGACCTGGAAATGAGTTCAGTAAGTGATAGCTTTTGTTATTGTTATCATGATTAGTATTGGAGAAGTCTTACAAGGGAAGGGGTTCATTTGGTCTTCATGTGTGGCTAGCAGCCTCCCGTGGAGAAAAACTCCGCTTTGTTGCTATATCAGATATCTACTGCTGCATAAAAATATCGCTGCAAATCTCTGAAGCTCGAAACAGCAATCGTATTATTTTTCATGTCTCTGTGGATTGACTGGAGTTGGCTGGATGGTTTTGTGGGTCTTGAGTGAACTCACACATAAGTCTGCAGTTGCCCAGCTTGGGAGAGGCTCTGCCACATGTGTCTTTCATCCTCCTCCATGGATCACTAGGCTGGCCTGAGCACAGCCTTCTGATGGTGATGTCAGAGGCGCAAGCGGACGAACCCCATCATGTAAGCATTTGTCAGGACTCTGCTTGTGTCAGCTCTGCTAATATCCCATTGGCCAAAGCAAGTCATATAGGAGCCCAGAGTCAAGGGGTAGGGAAGTGCTTCCTCCCCACAGTAAGAGGGCACTGCCAATTTACATGGCAAATGATGTGGATACAGCAGGGGTGAAGAATTGGGTCCATTAAGGCAATCAATCTATGGCACCCTACACTCAACCTCAATTATTCAGATCCTTCCCACGTGCAAAAATCAATCACTCCCATTGCAAGACTGAGAAACAGCCGGTGACATCAAGCTCAAAATCTACTTTCTCATGATCTACATCAGTCCAGATACAGCTCCTTTTGATCCAAGATCTCTGGGCAAGTTATCTATCTCCCATACCTCCAACATATAATGGTAAGCTAGGGACAGGACATCTGCAATAAACATTCCTATTCAAACAGGGGAAGAAGGAGGTCCATACCAGTCACTGGTCCATAGCAATTCTGAAATCCTGCTGGGAAAACGTTTCCAGCTACCACAACTTGGGGATAGGTAACATTCCTTGATTAGCTCCAAGATCTGCATTCTTTTTTAAATATATTTATAAATTATAATTGGCAGTTTATTAACCAGTGGAGTATATTGCACAGCAAACTACCTCACATCTTTCAGGAAGAAAAACTACTAAATTTGGAAAGTAAAGACATCACCCACTGAATCTGGACACAATTAAAATGTGCTTTAAATATTTCTTTGGGGGAGGGGACACAACACTTCTACTCAATTAAGAGAAACACTTGTACAGTCCAGGTCCCTTATTTTCTTTACACCCATCATGCCATGAGCTCATAGGGAATGGGCTCCAACAGTTCAGGCTCCTTTCCGTTGGTTCTCACAAAGTGTGCTTCTCTGGGTGGAGCAGGCTGGTGCTTCAGTTGAACCCAAGTACCTTTCTTTTTGGTTTCCTTCTTTTTCTGATCATTTTCCTTCACACATTTCAGGAAGCTATCTCGGGTCTTAGAGTGCTCAAAAGCTCAACATGCACATTAATTCTCTTGGCAAGAATCTTGCCCTTAACTTGCTTGTTTACAACAGTGCCAACACCGTGCTGCCTAACATTGTAGACTCTTCCAGTTTTGCCATGGTAACATTTGTGGGGCATTCCTTTTTGAATAGTGCCCATTCCCTTGATACATACAATATCACCTTTCTTGTAGAGTCACATGTATGTGGCCAAAGGAACAACTCCATGTTTTCTAAAAGGCCTAGAGAACATGTAGCAGGTGTCCCTCCTCCTTCCCTTTGCATTGGTCATTTTGACAAATTACTGGAAGATGGCGGTTCCGGCCGAAAGGCTCCAAGATCTGCATTCTAAGAAAGGTTCTCTCCCCATTGTTCTCTATGGCTCTTGCTCCAGCCTCTGAGATGTCCTTCCTTTTCTATCACCATCACTGGCTACTTCTGAAGGCATTATAAAATATAGCCTTTAAGCAATCTTTTGAAACTACTTCCTACCCAGAGGTCTTTTTATATTTTGAACAATTTCCATCTCTTTTAATTCAGGCTACGAGTCGTTTTGTCAATATAACTCTGCCTAAAAACTTTGTGGGTTCCCTTTGTCTTTGATTCCATTCTACAGCATGTGCCAGAAGCCACAGCGACAGAACAGATTCTACCTTCTCTATCATCCTTCTAATACTACTTGCAAACTAGGCAGTTATTTTATGAGCTTGTCTCTTTTTTGTAGTACCTTATCAAACACAGTCATAAAAGCCAACTGATGCTTTCAATACTCTGCTGAGAAATCTCTTTGCCCAAGTCCAAGAGTTTATTAGATACACTTTTTATCTCCCAAGTTACTAACAGTTTTCCTAAAGGATTCAGCATTACATAATGTGGATTGCCATTTTTCCAGCCTCCAAGAGCAATTTCCTTACTTTTTTTTCAGCCTTCCCTAATAGTTTACTCATTCCCACCACCCAGTCCCAAAAAACAACGTTACATATGATTTATGTTCACTTCTGCGTACCAGTTTATGTAGCAGTTAATTATTGATACATAACAAAATATCTCAAATTTCAGTCATTTAAGATAACAATCATGAATGATTTTTTCACATGTCTGTGAGTCAGCTGGGGGGTGGCTGACCCAGGCTGAACTTGACTGGCTCTGCTGGTCTTGGCTGGGCCAATTTATGAGTCTGCAGCTCGTGGATCTAGGCTAGGCTCAGCTGGGGATGGCTGTGCTCCATGTGTCTCTCATCCTCCACCTGAGGCCAGTGGGTTCACCTGGGTATGTCCATCTGAAGGTGATGGTAGTAGCACGAGGAAGCAAAATCAGTCCTGCAAGCCCTTATCAAGTGTCTGCTTGAGCCATATCTGCTGTCATCCCATTGGCCAAAGCACATAGTCGAGCCCAGAGTAAAGAGGTAGGGAAGTACCTCCCACCCACAAAAAGGAGGGTACTGCAAAGCCACATGACAAAGGGCATGGACACAGGGAGAGGTGTAGAACAGGGCCATTAATGCCACTGTGGTCAAAGGCAAACTCTCGCTCACTTCCAGTCCTTTGCATCTGGGTTTTCCTCTTCTTGGAATGTTGTCCGTATAATTGTTCTACAAGGTAATGTCCTCCTTTATCAGATGAGAGGGGTGAGGATCAGATCGGAGAAGTCCCTTCCTCAGGATCACACCGCTAGTAAGTACAGAGCTCACATTTGAATGCAGGCCTGTTTGGGCACCTACTAAATGTATATGGAATGAAAGGTAAGTCATTTCTGCAGTGGTTATACCCATAGGGTTCTTGAACTGTAGAACCTAATTCTGGCTAACAAGCAGGGGAAAAATGCTATTTATTGGAAGGAAACTGGACAGCTCAGTGGTGAAAGAAACGCTGAAGAAACAAAGGCAGGTCCAGAGAACTCAGTCAGAAAGGAGCTTTTGGGGGCCATCACTGTGAGGATGACTCAAGATGTCTTTGTCACTCAGGCAAAGAGTCCTGTGCCTAGAGAACCTGATTGACCCAGCTTGGGCATTGGGTCCGCCCTGTGGGTAGGGCATGGTGGCTGACAGCCAGCCCCTCCCTTCCCCCCACCTCACGGAATGGAGGAGGGGAGCTTCTTAAAGGAGATGCTGAGTGAATTTCCCCCAGAAAGGAGAAGGGAGGGATAACCTGGGTGCAGTGATTGGGCACATGGACTTGGGAGCCAGGCTGTCTGGGTTTGCCATCCTGGCTTTCCCACTGACTAGTTGTACTTAACCAGTACAGGCAGGGTATTAACCTTCCTATGCCTCAGTTTCCTCATCGGTAAAATGCTGTTGTGCAGTAATGTATCAACCTCACTAGATTGCTGTGAAGGGTAGTGAATGTTGGTTGGTGGTATCGCTGTGTACGGGCACTGGGAGAGACAGAGTGCAGAGCACAGGATCAATCCACTCCCCGGAGAAACGGCACAGGCTGCCAAGGTGGCCCGTGACGGGCTGTGTCCCTCCTGGCCTGGAGCGACTCCAAGAGCTGCCAGCCATGTTACTCCTAGGCTCTCTGTTTCTGGATGGAGGAGCTCCAAGAACTCAGAGCATGCAGGTGCTGAGTCATCACTGGAGGTTCCCGTAGAGATGGGACAAACTCACGTTCATGTTTGTTGGCAGCGCGGTGGGGCCTCCTGGGTGTCGAGCCCATATGACCAGAGCATATGGTTTCCTGAGCTGGTACCAGATGTGAAGGCAGAAAAGGTTAAGTGGCTGGAGCCCCAGACTTGGCCTTGAGAGATCCCGTTTGAATCTCAGTTCCACCATCACTCACTATGCACTTGGGCAAGTTGCTCATCTGTCCAGGGAGTGGGTAGCAGGGGTTCCCCGATGCTGTCACTCAGAGCTTCCCCCCAGAGCTGGGGCCAACGTCTCTCCCCTCTGACTCTCAGGACCAGTTTGTTTCTAACGACCTGGTGACTCTTAAATGCCACCCCCTGTGGCTCATCTTTGCTTCTCTGCTTAAGCAGGCACCCAAGCAAGTCAGGCCAATGAAAGCCTTAGATTCCCCACTCTATCTAGGCGGACCCCACTTTATGACAACCCAGTGTTACCCCACAGAGAAAGGATGAGAGAGGCCCAGCTTCAGTCCCCACCACTGGCGTTACTGGTTGTGAGTACAAGTTGGCACCTTGCTGGCGTAGCAGGTGGGGAGGTCAGAGGAGGTGAGGACCCCCCCATCCAGCATTAGCTGCATGAGCGAGGCAGGGCAGGATTCGTTCAGAGAGACCCAGAACACAGTGGAGCTTCAAGGGACCGCTGGCTCACGGCTGGTCTGCACAAACCACGGGCAGGATGTGCCCCCAGCCCGCCTGTTCTCTTATAATCGCATGATGTCAAGGAAGGAAATCGGGTCAGCCCGGCAGCCTCATCTTTTACGAAGCTGCTTGCTTCTCGTAAGGTTTGTTCTGTTGCGTTGTGTGACCCCAGACTTCACAATAAAGTTAGCAGACAAGACCATCAGCCCTTGTGATGGTGGACCGGGAGGGACGATGGATGTCGCCCGGTCCCATCCCCTCATTTTTTTAAGATTTAAAAAAAATCAAGTCAGATACCAAGGTTCAAATCCCAGCTCCACCACTAGTTTACTCAAGCATGTTATTTACCCTCACAGTGCCTCATTTTCCTCGTCTGTCAAAAGGGAACCGTCACGTTCCCTTTTATGATAAAGTAATGATGCCAGTAAAAAGTGTAGGGTCCTTGTAAGTCTCAAATGAATTAACACGGGAGCGTGCGTGCAACAGGACCGGGCACATCCTGAGTGCTCCCAGACTCCTGGACAAGTGCTCATGCCTCTGCCCAAGGCTGGGGGCTTCCTGGAGATAGTTCTGTGCTTTCCTGGAAGGGATCAAGGGCCTCAGTCATGAGCACCTCGAAGGAGCCGCCCCAGGCCAGGGTCTGTGCAAGGGCCCTGTCTTCACCTGACACTCCCTCCCCGAGCACTGTGACCCCTGTATTGTGTTTCTAAGCTGCCCTGCCCCCATTTCCATGCCCGAATACCCACAGCCCAATTTCTTCAGATATTCATTTCTCCTCCTTCACCATCTCCCCTCTCCAGCCAAGAATCCCCCCTTCCCCAAAGTCTCATCCCAGCTGCAAATATCTTCCAAAAACCCGGGAGCCTCTCTGCAGTCTAGGATATAACTGACTCACCAGGAGCCCCACTTAAGACAATATGAGGAAACATTTTATGCCACTGCTGGAAACTGAGGGCATTTCTCAAGACTTTAGTGGCCTCTGGCATGACCCTGAAGGGCCAAGCAAAGGCAGGGGTAACATGAAAGAACTGCCCAGGCAGGGGCTGGGAAATGTAGTCCTGTGGGCATCTGGGTGCTGTAAAATGCCTCAATTTTATGTTATGTTTGTGTCAGCCTCAGGAGCCAAAGCCTATGAGGAGAAAATGCAAGGCTTTCTTGAAGAAGAAATTCAGAAAAATCTATGTTTCCATTAGCTTAGATTGCTCACTGTTGCCCGCTGGTACTTAGGGGTTTATTTTGATAAATTGTCCTAACTCATATATTAAGAAGTGGAGCAGAGAAAGACAAATATCATATGATATCACTTATATGTAGAATCTTTTTTTAAAAAGCTACAAATGAACTTGTTTACAAAACAGAAAGAGACTCGCAGACACAGAAACAAATTTATGGTTACCAAAGTGGAAAAGGGCGGGGAGGGATAAATTAGGAGTTTGGGATTAACAGATACACACTACTGAGTATAAAACAGATAAACAAGGATTTACTGTATAGCACAGAGAACTATATTCAATATCCTGTAATAATCTATAATGGAAAAGAATCTGTAAAAGAATATATATATATATAGAATATATTGAATATATTACAGGATATTGAATATATATATATAAATAACTGAATCACTTTGTTCTACACCTGAAACTAACACAACATTGTAAATCAACTATGCTTCAATAGAGAAAAAAAAAGTGAAACAGGAACAAGCCAGAGAAGAGCAGGTCACAGAGGCTCCTTCTCTAGGGCCCGTGACCTTGGCTCAGCCATAAGGGCGTCTCTTCTGTTCTCGGATTACCTACTCTGCCCTATTGCTGGAAACGGACGTTAGCAACCCCAGCGGATTGATCTGGGTAACGGAGTAACCAGGTGGTGTGGCTTCATGCCCAGCTTTGCCAGGACTAGTTATGTGACCTTTGATGTGTCACTTAACTTCTCCGAGGCTCCCTTTTTTCATCTGGAAAAATGGGCCAGTGTTACAATCATGATTTTGAGTAAAAGAAGCTGACACAGATAACATGTCCTGTATGAATCCATTTATATACGGTTCAAAAACAGGCAGGGCTAAACTTTATCATTGAGGAATGTATACACGGTGGCAAAACTAAAACAAAAGAGAAAGAAAAAGAAATGATTTTCATAAAAGCAAAGCTATGAGTGCCTGTAGTATATGGGAGGGGATGTGAGTGGGAAAGATCACTTAGTGTTGCTGGCATCATTCTGTCATTCATTCTGTCTTGATCTGGGTTGTTCACTAGATGGGTGTTTGCTTTAGAATTTATTACAATTAGAATTACCCATGACACTTTGCATTTGCTTATGTCCTTTTCTGTATGTCTGCTAGGATGATAATGAAGAAGAAGAAATGGACAATGTCTTTAAAGAGGCTCATAAACTGTAAAGCTCTGTGTACATATTAGGGCTCATGAATAACCCCCTTTTCCTGCCTGCCCCTTTTCTCTAGTTTCATAATCCAGAATGTTCAAGCTCCATTCTAGTCTGGGCTCCCAGATCCCATTTTACAGAAGGGTAAACTGAGGCCCAAGGATGCAAAGGCATTACCTCCTCTTCCTTCTCTCCTTTTACCCTCTCAGGGTTTCCAGCCCTGAGACCTGGAACCTGAAGCTCCTGAACGCTGGTGAACCTGAACGCTCACCTACAACCTGAAGCTCCTGAACGCTGGTGAACCTGAACGCTCACCTACAACCTGAAGCTCACTTTTCGCCTTGAGCTGCTGGAGTGTTGTGTGTGGATCCAGCATCATTGGAATTAAGAGACAACGGAGCATTTCCTCTCCTTCAGAACCTGTTCCAACACCCTCCCTCTCAGGCTGAAAAAAACCAGTTGCAATTTCCTCCCGCCCACGACTCCCACATCACATGCACTCAGCCATGGGAGTAGTAGAGGACTTTATTATTTTTTAAAGAACCCATACACACAGTCCCAGGTTCTCATAAACCCTTCTGGGCATCCTTCTGCAAACCAATCCAAAAGAATAAAAACTGGGCTGAGGAGAGTGCCAGGCCTGTTGCAGGTGCATCTAAGATTCCAGCACCGTCTTTACGAGCTTGTAAGAGGCTCCCTGTCTCCCCATCACCTCAGCAGATGTGGCCCTTATTTCCCTTTGAATACATTGCCTTCAGCTTACAGCAGCTGAGAACTTTACAAGCAGTCCTGCTCCCAAGGCCAGTAATTTGCCAGAAATTAGCAGTGACTAAGACACACCAGCCTCCCTTTGTTCTAGGCAGTGGGGACCAGCTTGTCCCACAGTTTTCATTTTCAGCACTGTTTGGAGAGCCGTGGACACAGCCACCCAGAGGCCCCAGGCCTGGGGTGGGGGGCTTTCTTTTTCTGTGTCCTCCTCCCCTCGACCACACTGGTGAGGGAGATGTTGTTGACTTTCCATGACATTTGTTCATCTTCCTTGTTTCTCCCGCATTTACCTCTCACTCATCTTCCAGAACAAGACAGAAAGAGAGTGGGCGGACTGAAGGCCATTTTTACTGCTTTGTCAGAAACTGGAAGTTTTTCCAAAGACTGGTGAGATCCTCCAAACCCCTGACTTTTAAGAGCTGGAGGAAAGGCCACTCCAATTTGTGGATTTGTAACCTGTCCACTGCCAGGCCCAGCCCAGGCGTGAGGCCAGAGCAACAGGGCCACCACCCCAGTGAAATGAACTGCATTTAGTGGAGGTCCACAATGGGGCCCTGCTCTGCATTTTATAGGCTGGGAAACTTTGTGCAGGTAGTTTCGCCTCCCTATGCCTCAGTTTATGCATCTGTAGAATAGGTATGACAATGCAGACTAGGCATGTCCCACAGGGTTTATGGAGAGGCAATACCAGCTACATGATTTGCAGGACCCAGTGCAAAATCAAAATGCAGGGTCCTCTTTCCCTGCGTGAAGCCAAGGACCCTTATTTGATGGCCCATCCCAGGAACTCACCCGAGAGTCCTCTTGTGCCGTCCTCTTGTGCCCCATTTTCCTGCAACAAAAGATATTAATAAATCTACTTCTTACCTTAAAAAAAAGCAGGGTCCCTTGCTCAAAAAGTATGAAACATTTCAAGATGGCAACAGCAGAGCACTAAACTAAGTGTGGGGTCCTGTGCAAGTGCCCAGGTGGCCTGCACGTGAAGCTGGCCCTCTGAGGAAGCGTTTATTCATTCATTCAGCAAATAGTGGGGATTTTGTGCCAGGTACCAGTCATATGAGCTGACAAATGCCAAGGGCTCAGCAGATCTGGTACACAGTGGGTGCTCAATAAACAGTGCCTTTTATTCCCATGTAAACCTCATGATATAATACAGCGTGTATTATCATCTCCATTTCACAGTAAAAAACTGAGACTGCAAGAAATTTGTCCAAGGTCCATAGCTGGTAGGTAAGAGAGCTAAGAGTTGAACCCAAGACCCAGGTCCTTTCTAGTTCCACAGGCCACTCCAGCAGGCAGCCCAGCCCCTGATGCAGGAGAACCTCCCAGAATCACAGGCCCTTCTTAACCCGGCTAAGAGCCAAATGCCCAGGGACCCTTTGAGTGATTGCTTGGAAGCCTGTGGGTCATCAGTATGAGAAGAAGCATCCACGGGGCCCCAGAAAGGCTCTTGAGTACCAACTTGAATGTCTCAATTGTCTTTAGAGGCACAAAGGCAATCTACACTGCATGCCAGACCTGGCTACAAAACTGACTTTTGGGGCTTCCCTGGTGGTGCAGTGGTTGAGAGTCCGCCTGCCGATGCAGGGGACATGGGTTCGTGCCCCGGTCTGGGAAGATCCCACATGCCGCGGAGCGGGTAGGCCTGTGAGCCATGGCCGCTGAGCCTGCGCGGATGGAGCCTGTGCTCCGCAAAGGGAGAGGCCACAACAGTGAGAGGCCCACGTACTGCAAAAAAACAAAAACAAAGAAAAACTGACTTTTGAGTTTTGAAAATGAACCGTCTGCCCTGAGAACATAAATGTGGTCATTCTATCAATAAGGCAAGTAAATTTCCTCCAATTCAAAATGTAGTAGAGAGTACACTGGGAGATGGAGAGATTTGAATAAGAAAAATCACCTACTATGAGCTTGGCACATAATAGGAGCTCAGTGTGGGCTAGTTCAATCTGAAATTGAATTGGTCACTAAAGTGGACCAAGACCAGCCTTTCAGTTCCCAGAGCCGGGATCTGTGTTGGGCTGGTTTTGCCTTGAATCAGGCACCCCTCCTTCCCAGACCAGGCTGCCACATACAGGAGTGTAGGTTGTGCACTGCACAATGGGACCGGTGCTCCCCAGAGTTGTGCAGCGTACATCCTTCGTGGAGCCCAGATGAGGCAAACCTGCTTCCCTAAACCAGTGAAAGATGTCCAAAATGGATAGCAATGGACTAGTGCCTCCGCCCTCCCTCATAGCCCACCCAGCAGACCAGCTTCAGCTCCCTCAATAAAATCTCACCCCAGCCCTTCAAAGCTGACAGTGAGGGGAGAGTCTGCATGCGGGGAGGGTGCCTAGTCCGTATAGTTCCAGTTGTGGAGGGCCTTTGCAGTATAAATCCTGCCAGTTGTTTCTTGTCTGTTTGTTTTTTCTTTTGTGTAATGCAAGTGCCTGACTTAAGCTTTGATTGCCCAGGCAGCCACTTCAAAGAGGCATCCACTTCAATGATGGGGATCTTGAATAAACACATTGCCAGCCAAAGGACGAGGTAAAGACCCAGCCCACCTCCTCCCACTGAGGCGCCTTTGTTTTAGAGACCTTGGTTGATTTCAATAACTGACCATTTGGGCCAGTTGTTTTTTCTCTTCCCATGCTTTAAATTCTCACTCTTGTGGGGTTTTTTCCCCCTTGATAATTAAACTTTATTTTTTTTAATTAATTTGTTTCTTTGGCTGTGCCTCATGGCACGCGAGATCTTAGTTCCCCAACCAAGGATCGAACCCTTGCCCCCTACAGTGGAAGCGCAGAGTCTTAACCACTGGACCACCAGAGAAGTCCCTAAAATTAATTTGTGTTGGAGTTTAGTTGATTTACAATGTTATATAAGTTTCTGCTGTACAGCAAAGTGAATCAGTTATACATATATATATCTCCACTCTTTTTTAGATTCTTTTCCCATATAGGTCATTACAGAATATTGAGTAGAGTTCCCTGTGCTATACAGTAGGTTCTTATTAGTTACCTGGTTTACATATAGCAATGTGTATATGTCAATCCCAATCTCCCAATTTATCCCTTCCCCCCGCCTTTCCCTCTTGGTAACCTTAAGTTTGTTTTCTACATCCGTGAATCTATTTCTCTGTTGTAATTATGTTCCCTTGTACCATTTTTTTAGATCCCACATATAAGCAATATCATATGATATTTGTCTTTCTCTGCTCACTCTTATGTTTTAAATTCACCAATAAAGATTGAGTCCTTGAAACCCTAGGCCTCCACCGTTGACCCCGATTAAAGCAAAGCCCAGGCCCATTCTCCCTCTACCCCACCCCTGCCCCGCAAGGCCTTGCTGTGTGGCCCCAGGTGTGTCATGTAACTTCCAGGTCCTGTAAGTAATAAACCTTTATTTTTTACAGAGTCTCCTGGTGGGTATTGCCGAAGGATGCCTTACAATCATAATAAGAACCACAAGGGCCAATCCAACCACAGCATAGCTTATTGACAGGCTGAGCTGGGCACAAAACAGCCTCCCCACCTTCCTTAGGGTGTTCTCACGAAGCACCATGCTGCCACCAGGCAGCTCTGGGAGTGGACTACTGCCCCCCTTTGCCATCCCTCCTCAGTTACCTGTAATTCCCCTTTGCCCATCCAAGATCAGACTGAAGCCCTGAATCAAGACTTTAGTAGAGGGACTTCCCTGGAGATCCAGTGGTTAAGATTCTGCGCTTCCACTGCAAGGGGCACGGTTCGATCCCTGGTAGGGGAACTAAGATCCTGCATGCCACGTGACACAGCCAAAAAATAATAATAAATAGATAAAAGATACTAAATTCTCAAGTTAATCTTTTAAGAGAAAAAAGAAAAGAAAAGAAACCCTAGGAGGACACAGGAAAATAAGTAGTCGCCTACAGCTCTCTCCTGGCACAAGGAACATGCCCACCAGCTGCTCCCCTTCCCTCCTGCCTTGAGAGCCTTCCAAACACAGGAACGAAGCCTCCAAGAGGCAATCCAACTTTGCTTCATGGAGGAATTTCCTCACTTCAGCCCCGGGACCCAGAGGAGGAAAACAGTCACAATTCTAAGCAGGCTGCAGCCTGCCCCTCTCATTCTCCCCGCCAATATTTCCTGGAAGCTTCCATCTCCACAGGCCTCATGCTCAGAGCATTGAGGTTTAGGGTCAAGAGACCTGGATTCAAGTCTTGGCTCTGCTCTGAATCACTTGTGAGACCTCTGGTGAGTCACTTCACTTACTACTCTGGCCCTCAGTTTCCCCATCCATAAAATGGGGACAATATTGGTTTCCTTCCCAGAGCTGAGGGGAAGATTCTGTAAATGCTGAGGGGAAATTACTTTCTGTCTCAGTGTTAATAATATCTGTCCAGTGTGGGTATTTTAGCTCTCTCTAGAGCTGGATGGTGTCCCAGAGCAGGCAGTCGGGGCTCAAAAGGCCACCATTGATTGCCAGCACCTTGTTAAAGCTTCCCATGGAGAAACCAGCCACAAATGGCTCCCCTCCTGTTCCCGTGGAGAGAGGAGAGGAGAATCATGGGAACTGCCCTTTTCTTGAAAGCCTCTTCCCACGTGGTCATTGGTCTATGGGTCCTGGTGGTGAAATTAGCAAGGGGGTAGCCACTGTGAATTCAGAGCCACCAGCTCTGTTCCTGTTAATTAAAAAAAAAAGAAGGGAAGAACATCAGAGAGATGGAGAGAAAGAGGAAACAGTGAGCCAGAGAGGGAGAGAGACAGAGAATAGTCCATAGAGAAAGACTGGGGCATCCAGGGAGACACACAAAGACTAAGAGAGACACAGAGAGACACTGGCACACAAAGAAGGTGGGGACAAAGGGAGGACAGAAGAGTTGTAGGGACTGTGTCTAAAAAATGAATATTACTAAGAAAAACAAAAATCAAAACTTGCTTCACTGCAGGCCTAATGCCTTCCACCTCGGCATCCCAGGCAGGATCACGGGAGGTATATGACAAGTAATTTGCATGGGGAAAAGGTGCTCATTAATAGCAATATAACTTAAGAGGTTCAAGGTTGCCCTTGCTCACTTGCTTTAGCGGCACCAGGAGTGCTGGGGTGCAGCAGGAAGGTTACTCCCAGCTCCAGCCTGGGGATGCCAGCCCTCGTGATCCAGCAGAAGCCAGCTGGGAGCTGCTTCCCGCATGGAATCCCGCTGTCTCTGAATGCAGCCCACACACTGCCGGGACCTTTGCGGTCATCAGTAAAGTGCAGTATCCTTCTTCCTTGGTCTGATCTCTGCAACCAGCCTTGGGCTCCAAATGATGCACTTGGAGACTGATTTCACGCGGTTTGAAGGGCGCCAGGCAAGGATCCTCAGAGGCATTTAGCAGCCCCCTCTAGGGGAGGAGGAACCCCCATCGGGCAGGATTTCATCCCTTGCACCACCCAGCCATCTTGCCTCCATCAGAGCAACCTAGCTTTTCTGTGTTTTGTTCATTGGGCTTCTCCGGAAGGTTTAGTTAGCAAAAAGGTTTCTCTGGTTAGACGGCGAAGAAAAAAAAAAAAAAAAAAACAAGATTAAAACTGACTGGACCGGCAGACATTGGGTGATTTTGAGCTTTGATGTCTATGATTCTGAGGTTTGAATTGAACTGAGCAAAGTGAGTAATTGTGAAAACAGAATAAAAATTTCTGGGAAGGGATGGAGTTAGAATTATTGCATCTGAAGGGAAAGACTTTAAGTAAATACATGCTTATTTGCACATTAAGTAAAATGGTTACTTTCATCAAGTGCCTTCTACGTTCCAGTAACATTTATGTTACTCAGTGTGATCCTCACGACAAACTTGTGAGGCAGGGCTTCTTATGCCCATTTTATAGATAAGGAAACTGAGGCTCAGAGATGTTCAGAACTTGCCCAAGATGACAGAGCCATGAAGGGCATCTCTGCTAAGAGGAGAGGCTCCTGAGCAGGAGAAAGCAGCACAGGAAGCCTCTAAGGGGCTCAGTTTTCTCCTTTGTAAAATGGAGGATTGATGGAGGTAATGCAAGTGCCTGGCTCATAATAGTTGCTCAATAAATGGTAGCTATTGATGGGGTTGTGATCCTTCCATTTGAAAAGCTAACCCCCCCACACAGAACACGGCCACCCCCCCACACACACACATACACACACGCCCCGTGTGCTGGTGCTAAAATCCCACTCTACAGCCAGTTTCCAGGAGAAAGAGCCACAGTCAACAAAGTCTCTAATCAAACAAACATCACAGTATGAAACTGCTTGCACTGCTTTTTTTTTTTGGTTGCACTAGGTCTTAGCTGCGGCTTGCAGGCTCCTTAGCTGTGGCATGCATGTGGGATCTAGTTCCCTGACCAGGGATCGAACCCAGGCCCCTGCAATGGGAGCACAGAGTCCTATCCACTGCACCACCAGGGAAGTCCCTGTGCTTGCACTGCTTTTAACACAATTTCGTTTTTTTTTTAGTAAATAAATAAATATTTATTTATTTATTATTGGCGGAGTTAGGTCTTTATTGCTGTGAGTGGGGGCTACTCTTCGTTGCAGTGCGCAGGCTTCTCATTGTGGTGGCTTCTCTTTGCTGCGGAGCACAGGCTCTAGGCACGCGGGCTTCAGTAGTTGTGGCTCGCAGGCTCTAGAGCGCAGCCTCAGTAGTTGTGGTGCACGGGCTTAGCTGCTCCGTGACATGCGGAATCCTCCCGGACCAGGGATAGAACCGTGTCCCCTGCATTGGCAGGCAGGTTCCCAACCACTGCGCCACCAGGGAAGCCCTTAACACAATTTCTAAAAGAACACATCCACTCCTCCCCTACCCCTCTATACTCCCTTTCCCACCCCCTTGCAGATGACAAGAGCAAAGAGAAAAGAAGACATTTTCCTTCCAAAGCAGGGGTCCAAGGCTACACACATCTCTGAAATGGAAGCCACTGTAGAGATCACCCAACCACATCCTCCAGCCCATTTTACAGGTGAGGAGACTGAGGCCCAAAGAGAGCAAGGGGTGGGCCCAAGGTCATACCACATGTCTATGGAAGCTGGGTGCAGAACCACAGAAACTTACTTTCAAGCTTTTATAACTCCAAAAGCAGGGCTTTCCTAAGCACCTGTGGGGGTCATGTTCACCTTCATGCCATTTGGTGCAGGTTGTAACCTCACCACCCCCTAGCTTGCTAACAGCCTTTAGCTCAACTCTGCCTGCGGAGAAGAACAAGGCAGATTTTCCTGCCAAAACAGCCAGTCTGCCTTTTGCTGCCTCACCACAGAATTCAAACTTGGACAATAATAATACCGGTCCAGTCACATGGACAGGCGTGCACAAGTGTATGCAGGCAAGCATCCTTCTTTGCCAGATTGTGAGTGTCCTGAGGACAGAAACTGGGTCTCTCCGGTCATATGATCTGGGGAAGGTTGCTTTCACTCTCAAAGGCTTAATTTCCTCATTTTCTTCATAGAAATGTGGGAGAATTCAATAAGATATTATATATAAAGAGCTGAGCATGATACCTGGAACCTAGTAAATGTTTAATAAATGTTAATTATTATTTTACTGATTTTTGTTATTATCTGTATCCCCATAACTTAACATATCACAGTGGTTGGCAAAAACATAGATAATGCTCAGTAAATCTGTAGGAAATAAACATGCCAGGGTGTCATTTATTAATCACCTACTATCTACAGAATTTCTACTGAGTACTTGTATCAGTCAGCAATGGCCATGAAACACTGTGTAACAGATCACCTCAAAACTCAGAGAATTACAACAGCCGTCATTTTTCCCTCTCGGGGATCTGTGGATCAATAGGGGCAACTCTGACCCCTCACATGTTCATTCTGGGCCCCAGGATAAAAGGGCAGCGGCAACCAGGGGAAACTTCCCTCGTGAAGATAGCAAAAGCGCACGAGGACAAGTAGAAATACACGCGGTCTCTTATTGCCTAGGCTGAGAACTGGCACACTGCCATTTCTGTCCACCTGCCAGAGGTCAGAGCGAGTCACAGGGTCAGCCTCAAAATCAGTGGGACAAGGAAATCTATGAGGCTACGGCTAGGGTGTGGGTGTGTTACATGAGCACAGGGGAGTGAGGAACTGCAACCAATAATCCCATCTGCCGTGGTGCTAACCCATCATGTGAATCCTGCCCTTGCAGGTGACTGAGGGCAGGTCACTCTACTGCTGTTTGCCTCCAGTCCATCCCCAGGAATCACTAGAAAGAGGCGTCCCCACCAGGATCTTGGGGGACAAAAAATCCCAGACAGAAAGTGAAATGTATCTTGAAGCATTTTTCAAGTAGAAAATGTAAAGCATAAATAAACAGACAGTAATTCCTCTCATTCTGCCCTCTGCAGTTAAGGTTGTTCGTACAAACCCTTCTTAACATTGTTTAATTTCAAGGAGCTGAAAATCAAGATGACAATGTGTTGTTTACAAGCAAATTCCAGGGTCTGGAATTAAGAAGAAAGCATGGTTCAAGCCCGTGGATTATTTTTCCCGTCAGGATCGAGCCTCCATCTTAACCTAACAGCACCCCTCCTTTCAGAAGTGCTCCCCTTTTGCTTCTCCAGGCCAGCGGGCCCATCTGATGGGAGTGGGGAGAGTCCAGAGGACAGGAGTCCAACTACCCTGACTGATGGGGAGGCAGAAGCATCTGGAGCTCCAGGTGTCCCCGCGGCTTGTCTCTGTGGGACACCCTCCACCCTTGGAGCTTGGTCCTCAGGCCTTCCTGGGGGACACTGGACAGTGCTGGAAAGAAGGGCAGAGGAAGCAGAACTGTCGGGGCCGGAGATGGGGAAGGAAGTCTGTATTTGCTCCCTTGTAGCAGCAAAGACTGTTTACCTCCAAGTCTGTGTTTTTCAAGGAAGCAGAGACCAGCAGAGGAAAAACGCCCTTGTGAAAACATTTCCATGAATTTATTTTGTTCATCTGGAGGGACATGACCCCTCAGCGAGGCCTCTGGGATTTGACATGGTCAGGATGAGGCTGGCCAGCCCCTGGCCGCTCAGAATCCACTGCCACCTGGGACCCAGCCTGCTGGGTCCAGGATGGAAGACACTGGCTCAGCTGTGAAGGTACAGGTGCCACCCTGGGCTCCGCAGGACCAAGGAGAGATGCACACACATCCCAGGGGACCCCTCAGTAAAATTCAGTTCTGTCTCTCATCTGAGGAATGAACGAGGGAATCAGAAGACCTGGGTTTGAGGTGCCAAGTCTACTAGTGCAGGAACGTGTGACCTTGGACAAGTCATTGAACTGTTCTGAGCCTCAAGGTTTGGTTCTTAAAATGGGTTAAAATCTCCTACCTCACAGACCTATTGTAAGGACCAAATGTGAAAATGAGTATGATAGGATCCATTTTCTTTGCTGCCTGAACAGGGCAGAGCTGGGGCCTGGGGACAGGTGTCCATCCCTAAACACAAGTCCCTTGCTGGAATAGAAATAGGTTCTAGGAACCTACTGAATCAAGCCAAGGGATGATACTTGGAGTTCATGAACCACCTGGGAAGCCAGGTGTATTTCATCAGGGCCAGATGAGAGACCTGGGCAATCAGGAAAACACACAAGAGGAGGCTTCCAAGGAAGTCTTCCTGGAAGAGGGAGAAGGACCTTGGAGAGTAAGTAGTACTTAGCAATTAGTCCTAATCTAATATGCCTACCTGTCTAAGTACTACTCAGATAGTAGCAAGTGCTGAGTACTCAGTACTCAGATAAATAGAACGGGCATTCCTGGTAGGGACAGTGCTGTAAGCAACACCCTGGAGGGTGGGTTGCTCGCAGCATGTTTGGAAAAAGGCCAACTGGATCAGTGGGCTGAGTGGAGGAATCATGCAGAGCAATTAGTGGAGATGCAGATAAAAGGGGAGAGAAGTAGATGGCGACAAACCTTGAATGCCAGGCCCAGGGGTCGAGATCTGTACCAACTAAAATGTTTTCAGGAGGAAATGATGGGAATGTATCTGCTCAAACAACTGAAGCATTTGGGGGCCGGGAGATGGGGTTCAGGCGAAGCTTAATCCAGGGTGATGTTATCTCAGCATTGCTTTCTCAGTGTTGGCTCCTTTCTCTAGGCAGGTTTACCCCTTCATGTTCTCAGGGTGGCCCCCAGCACACTCACGCTGCCAAGTTCAAGCCCAGAGGGGAAGACGGACATCTCTCTCGCAGAACTCCAAGTCAGCATCTAATGACATGTCACTTGCTTATCCTTTAACACGTCCCTGTGGCCAGGCAGGCCTCTCCCCTGGGACTGGGGGTGGAGTCAGTCCTGCAAAAACCACATGCCTGAGACTCGAGGATGGGTGGGTCCTGTGGACATTCAGGGAACCATTCCCAGAAGGACAGGGCCCCACAGACTCATCCTGCCCGCAGTGAGGCGCTACACCGGGGCAGTTCTCTGGGGCCAGTGTGACACTCTGGGAGGCGAGACCTGTCCTCACAGGAGTGGACCTGGCATTTCGGCAGTGGCTCCATGGCCTCCACATAAGGGAGCTCAGTCCCCACTCACCCACACCAGGCCCACGCAGTACTGGGGATGCCTTGTTCCCAGTCTTCAGTTCTCAGGCCCTGCAGAGAGTGGGGGGATGGGACAGGGTGGGACTGGAGTGATGGCCAAGCCCAAGAGATGGGGTTCTGGAGGGAGCAGTGGTCCCCGGCCCTCCCTCAGGCACTAGGGCCCAGCTGACTTCCTCAGCCCCACTATCCCACCTGCATATCTTCTCTCCCTTTTAATCCAGTGAAAAGCTTTTACCTTGTTTCCATCTGCAGTGGAGCAGGAGGATTTAGGTCTTTTGCATTTCCAATGTTTATTTGTGTTTTAATTTAAACCCCTAGAACTAATTCTGGGAACCCCATCGCCATGTGGTCCCCCTGAGATTCTGAATCCTTTTCTCGTCCTCCCCTCCACCTCCACCCCATCTCATCAGAATAATGTGGTACAATGGGATTTGTATATGAGTGTGTGTTTTTAAGAGGGGGGGAGAAAAAAGAGGATTTTTGAGATATTAAACTGTTGTTTTAGTCTTTTAAATTTTGGGTGGTTTCCATGGTAACTGGTGAGTTTGCTTCTTTGTTCTCTCCAATTTTTTAGAGAAGCCAAGTCAGCTCTCAGTATCTTCTCAAGTAGGTTTGGGTCGAAGCCCCAGAGTCCCAGTGTGGGAGCAGGGCAGGCTGCAGCCCCAGGGGTAAGAAGCTGCCCCCCTGAGATTCCATCACTGATTAGTAGGAAGGCCAGAGTCAGAACAAGGCCCTGTGTTGACCCCACTGCCCTTCCTGCATCTCCCCAAGGCCCTGGACTGTTCTATCAAGGTCCAAGTAGTCCAGGTGCATGCTGGAAGCCCAGGCCAATTCCCCATGGGCAGCAGGAGGTGTGAGGGCGGAGCAGGAATGAGGGATGAGCCATTCTGGGGTGCCCGTCTGCAGGCTCAGACACCCCCCCCCCACTGCCTGGGCTTGAGGAGGGCCATTTTGGGTTCTTCTGTCCTGGGAGCCAAGCTCCCTCCTCTGGGAGTCATCCTAACCACGTCTGTGGGCTCAGCTGGTTCTCTAATCTCAGCCCCCAGGGCCTCCAGCTGAGTCTGGGCGACCGCTGTGCTCAGAAGTCTTGCTGCCCAGTGGAGTCTGCTCTGGGGTGAGCCTCAGAGCCCCAGTTACTATCATGTCTGCTTTAGGCCTTTTCCCCCTCATCTTCTAGAACCATGCTTGTCAACTGTTGGTCCTGACCCACAGGGTCCCGACAAGTGTCCTGGAGGGACACAGAGGGCACCCTGAAACAGGAGAATTGGGGCTGTTTACAGGGTGTGGACAGGGAGAAGGACACCAGCATGGGATATGGAAGCATCCAGGCTAGACACGGTACCAGCCCTACTCCTGCCGAGCAAGGGGCAGGGGCAGTCCCCAGAGAGCGCCGGAGCTGCAGGGAGGGCTGCCCCACAGGAGCTGGGACACACACACACACACACACACACACACACACACACACACACACACACACACACACACACACACACACACACACACGCAGCAGCTGGGACACAGCCACTGCTGACTCATGGCCTGGCAACGACTAGCCCCTCTGCCCTCCAGTCTGCCTAAGTGCTTCCCTTTGGCCAGCTCCAACCAGAAACCAGTGGGTAAGGGGGCCCACTGATGCCATGGAGACAGGCCAGCCCCACTCCAGGACACTGGGCAGGGCAGAGAAGGGCAGAGATGAGTCTGGGGGTACACGGAGAACAAACAGCCCGACAGGCTCCCTGGCTCCCCACTGCCCACCTGAGTCACGCAAGCTCCACCCAGCCCCGCATCCTGGGCTCTCAGCCATTCCCTGAAGCCCTCCCCATGCCCATCTGTTCAGAATCAGGACCCTCCCGCGGGGGGTGTCGTTGAGGCCTTGCTACCACCCAGCCCATGTTTTGTTTTGTTTTGTTTGCGGTACGCAGGCCTCTCACTGTTGTGGCCTCTCCCGTTGCGGAGCACAGGCTCTGGACGCGCAGGCTCAGTGGCCATGGCTCACGGGCCCAGCCGCTCCGCGGCATGTGGGATCTTCCCAGACCGGGGCACGAACCCGTGTCCCCTGCACCGGCAGGCGGACTCTCAACCACTGCGCCACCAGGGAAGCCCCCCAGCCCATCTTGAGCAAGCGCTCTCCGGCCCACCTTGGCCCCTACAGTCACAGGCGGGACTGGGTGCTTGGTGGGTGCTGTCCAGGAAGGCAGGCCGAGGGATTCCAGAGCCCCCCACCCCCACCCCCCGAGGGAGTCCCTTCCCTGCCTGCTCGCAGCCACCCTGCAGGCCACCCTCCACAGTTCCTCCCCTTCCCGGTCCCTCTAAGGACATGGATTCTAAGCAGATCCCTGTCCCTCTCAGTCCCCTTCAGGGAACAGTCACCAGACACTTGCTCTGAGTCTAGCCCTGTGCTGGGCTCTGCAAGGGAGAGACCACGGGACCAGCTGTGACCTCCAAGGAGCTCTTAGCCAGTGTGTTGCGGTGGGTATGGGCTGGGTGTGGGGAAGGGTGAATTTAACTGGGTTGATGAAGGCCACACACTCCCAGGAGAGGACACTCATTGAAGTGCATCAGCCTGTCAGCTGGCCAATCAGGTGGACCCATTTGACACCTGAACCTGGGAGAGTAGGACATGGATGGGTTAAGTCCTGACCAGAGCTGATAGAAGGCAGGCCTTCAGAACAGTCACGGGCGGAGCTTGGAGAGAAAACTGAGCCAGTTAGGACATTTTGCTCGTGGGGTCCTGCCTGGGAGGGAATCGGAACACCAAGTGGGGGAATGTCCCCTTCTACTTGTAAAGGTAGAAGGTGTCAGCTGGGCCTTGGGAGGCCTGGACGTTGCCCTAGTCTCACCACCCTCTCCATGGGTGACTTGGGTTGGTTCTCCTCCAACATTTGGGACCTAATTCTTCACCTGGTAAGTGGAGAGCTTGGCCCGGTTATCCCAGAGTGACTTCCCAGCTCCAAAAGGTAGGAAACCCAGCCTCAGCCCATCCTGTAGGCCTCTTCCCAAGAAGGACTTTGGAGAAACCCTGTGTGGTATGGGTTTTTCTCCCTGCAAACATGATTGGCAGGAGGGAAGGACAGGGTGGAACCGTGGCCAGCTGCCTTGACATCCGGACCAGGAGGTCCACAGGCCTGTCCAGGGCAGGTGAGAGCTCAGGATGTGCGTGATTCTTTCCCTGAAGCTTCTCAGGCCGGAGCCGAGGGTAGTATTAGCAGGCTGGCCGTGTGCCGCCTGAGTCAGCGCCCCCCGGCCTCATTCGAGGAAAACTGATTGCAGGAGGTCAGAAAGTCTGGTGTCGGGCGCGGGCTGGCAGGGGGCAGTGCCCTTGTATGTGCTGAAGGATGAGCAAATGTTCGCAGGTAGGCAAGGTCGACGTTCATCTGATGTGTACCTGATAAATACCATCATGGCCTTCAGTCTTCAAATATTCTAAAATATCCTTACCTGCTGGTAAACAGCCACTGCCCCAAACACCCAAGTGCTCCTTTATTGCCCCAGCCCCTCCCTGGAACCGTGGCACAGATGAGCCTTCAACTGAAGGGTTAACCCCCGACCTGCTCCAGTGAAGGAAAGAGAGCATTCTAGTTGGTGGAGGTAACAAGGGCCCTATCTGTTGTTCAGTGTCTTGATGGCTAACCTGGATGTGTGTACGCAGCTGTGTGAAGGTTTGTATCTGGACGCCCATGTGGGTTGGTTTCGCAAAGAGCCTGTCCCTCACCTTTCCACAACAGTTTGATAAAAAGGTGCCCCCTCTCATTATTTCAGAGGAAGGAATCTGAAGTTTGGAAGCAGGAGAACCAAGTTCCCAGCCCAGCTCAACTCAGGGGCCCAGGGGGGAAAGTATTCTCTCAATAGCTCAGAGAAGCTGACAACATGTCTTAACCACTGGACTAGAAATTATAGGAGCCAGGATTTGGACCGAAGCAGTCTGGGTCACATGAGGCCTAGAGACTTACTGCTCCACCTGGGTCTGGAAACCAGCAGTATTAGCTGCCCATCTGCTAAGCTTCTCAGCTCACAAAGCCTTCTGGCAACCACAGGAGCCTCCCAACATACCTATGAGGGGGCAGCACAAGTGTGGCCGGCTCCATTGGCAGGTGAGGTCCAGGGAGCCCGTGTGGCAGAGCCAGGACTCAAAGGTGGATGTCCTGAGGCCAACAGCTGGGCTCTTAGCATTGCCCCCAAAGACAGCAGGATGGACACAGGGCCCCCAGGGCACATCTGTGTATTCTTCTCACTTGTGATATCAGCATCACACACACTGGGGTACCATTTTCTTAGGTCACCCACTAAGATACATGCATCACTGACCAGAACAAGGGGAGACCAAAAGACGGGAGTCACTCAAATGCCCATCGCGGATGAATGAATGAACAAATTGGGGTCTATCCATACAGTGGAATATTATTTTATTCAGTCATAAAAAGGAACAAAGCATTGATACATGCTGCGGTGTAGATGAATCTTGAAAATACTCTGCTAAGTGAAAGAAGCCAGACACGATAGGTCACATATCGCATGATTCTATTTATAGGAACTATACAGAATTGATAAATTCGTAGAGACAGAACACAGGTTGGTGGTTGCCAGGGCCTGGGAGGAGGTCTGGGGTTTCCTTTTGGGTGATGAAAATGTTTTGGAACTAGACAGAGGTGGTGTTTGCACAATGGTGAATGTACTAAATGCCACTGAATTGTACACTTTAAAATGGTTAATTTTATGTTATATGAGTTTTGCTACCATTAAAAAAGAAAAAAACAAGGGAGAAGTCAGGCAGTTACGGTGTGATATGTAAATTTTTTAAAACCCAGCTATAATGTATTTGGGCTTCCCTGGTGGCGCAGTGGTTAAGAGTCCACCTGCCGATGCAGGGGACACGGGTTCGTGCCCCAGTCCGGGAAGATCCCACATGCCACGGAGCGGCTGGGCCCATGAGCCATGGCCACTGAGCCTGCGCGTCCGGAGCCTGTGCTCCGCAACGGGAGAGGCCACAACAGTGAGAGGCCCACGTACCGAAAAAATAAATAATAAAAATTAAAAAAAATAATAAAACCCAGCTATAATGTATTAAACTCAACTTCATGCTGGGCCCTACACGAACACAGCAAAGAGCCACCTGGATCCGAGTCCCTGCCTTGGCTCCTTGGCCAGGACTACAGTCCCCCAGGGCTGGACCCTGCTGTGGGCTTACTGACCCCCTCATCTCCTCCCATCCGCTGCCGTGACAGGACCCCTTGTTGAGAAGGCCCACCTGCGTGTTTGGCGTTTCCTGTGTAACCTTCTACTGCTTCAGTGGCATATCTTTCTCCAATTCAACAAATATTTATTTACTGAGGACCTCCAACACCGAGGCCTGGAGCCGGAGGCTGGGGACACGTTGGTGAACAAGACCAACCTGGTCCCTGCCCCGTGGGCTTTGTCTCTCACAGGAGACAGACAATGAACAAGGAAGGGAAGCAAATTACGCTGGTGGGAAGCAAACAAACAGGGATGCTGTGGTAGAGACTAATGGGCGGATGTCTTGTAGAGGATGGTCAGGGAAGGATTCTTGAGGAGAAAACATCCAAGCTGAGACCCAAAGACTGAGAAGGAGTCAGCCATCCCAGAGTGGCGGAACAAGCATGGTGACCAGACGGAACCGCCTAAGCCAACAGGGATGCCGTGAAATATAAGACACGCTTTTCTTCTTCAATGGAGACAGAAACCAATAAGAGAGAGAGGCCTTGGGGAAGCCATGCTGGACTATAGAAAGAACGTCAGAAACGGAATTTCAAACTCTGGACTCAACACTGACCCTTTCCTGGCCTCGAGTCGCTCGCTGAATCTCTAATTTTCACAGCGCTACCTTATTTGCTGCCCTAAATTCTGTCTCCCTCTTGCTGTACGTGGGCAGGTGCATTCTGGAACCTAAGCATAAGATGTTACACACATGTCTGTTAAATTCGTGTGGGACCATCATTTCAACCTCAACTTTCCTGATTCTGTCATACGGGGTGTCGTTATGGTTTCATCAGAGCCAAGCATAGGAACATAGATCAGGACAGAGCTCAGTGGCAATCCACTGGAGACCTCCTGTCCCATGGGAGTGGATCCCTAACACATTTTTGGAGTATGAGTCATCCCTCCATGCCAGGCCAAGTGGATTCAGATGTAAGTAAGAAAGTCTTTGCCCTCAAGAAACTCACCATTTAATGGGATGGGTTGTATGTGAGGGGACCCATGAGCAAGTTGGTTTTGCTGGAGCATAAAGTGGCAGGAAGGCAGCTGGAGAGGTGGGTGAGGCACCTCATGGAAGGCCTTGGAGAGTGTGTTAGTGAGACTGGACTTTCCCCTCGACAATGGGAAAGGAACCCTCAACTTCAGCATTTTAAGCAGGCAGATTATTGTGTCACCTGTTTGACGGATGAATTTGAGGGGACCAAGCCAGAGGCAGACAGTCCAGTTAGAAGGCAGTAGCAGTCAACCAAGAGATAAGAGGTGGACGGTGGGAATTCCCTGGCAGTCCAGTGGTTAGGGCTCTGCACTTTCACCGCAGGGTCCCAGGTTCAATTACGCTGCATGGTGCAGCCTAAAAAAAAAAAAAAAAAGAGGTGGATGGTAACAGGATAAGGCTCAGGAGGGAAGCAGGTCAGGGTGCAGGGCGTTTAAAAGGTAGAATTGTCTGGACCGCCTTCAATCACAGTTATCTGAAGGAGCAAATAAGATAATGTAGGGAAGAAACACAGCGTTTAGGAAATGCTCACTGGCAACATAAGTAAAAGGATGAAGCAGAATTGAAGGGTGTTTAAGAGCATGGCCTCTAGGGCCAGTTTTCCTGGGCTCAAATCTTGGCTCTCAGCTTCCTGGCTGTGGGACCCCAGGCAAGTACTGGACCTTTTCTACGCCATAGGTTCCCTCCTGGAAAATGGAGCTGGGAGAGTAACTATCTCACAGGAGGATACATGAGTGACTATGGGTCACGGGCTGAAACCAACGCTTGGCACAGACTAAGTGCTACTTAAGTATTGGTTAAAATAATACAATTGATACTGCATGAGGGGGAAGAAAGGAATTATGAGTGACTCCCACATTTCTAGTTTGGGTAATGAGTGGACAGCAATGCCACCGGAGGGGAAAATTTTCATCCTCTCTGTGTAGTGTTCCCATCCTTCTGAGAACTCCCCCATCTCTGAGGTTCCTGTGGAAGCAGCCCTGACTTTAGAGTAGCCCAACTTCCTAGTGGTGGTTGATCGGTCCAGAGGTGAACACCTGATCCAATCTAAGCCAATCACAGTTGAGGGCAGACAGAATAATAGCCCCCAAAGAGGCCCACATCCAATTCCTGGAACCTGTGAATATGTTTCCTTACATGGAAAAAGAGACTTTGCAAATGTGATTAAGAATCTTGAGGTGGAAAGAATATCCTGGATTGTCCAGATGGGCCCAATATAATCACAAGGGTCTTTATAAGAGGGAGGCAGGAGGGTCACAGTCAGAGGAGATGTGACAATAGAAGCAGGGGTCATAGAGAAAGAGATTTAAGATGCTACATTTGAAGATTCAGGAAGGGGCCATGAGCCAGGGAATGCAGGTGACCTATAGAGGCTAGAAAAGGCATGGAAACAGATTCTCTCCTAGGGCTTCCAGAAGGAACCTGTCCTGCTGACACCTTGATTTTACGCCAGTGAAAGTGATTTCAAACTTCTGACCTCCAGGACTGTAAGATAAGTGTGTGCTGTTTTAAGCCAGCGGTCCCCAACCTTTTTGGCACCAGGAACCGATTTCATGGAAGACAATTTTTCCAGGCCAGTCGGGGGTGGGGGGCTGGGGGGGAGGGGTCAGGGATGGTTCAGGCGGCAATGCGAGTGATGGGGAGCGATGGGGAGCGGCAGATGAAGCTTCACTCGCTGGCCAGCCACTCACCTCCTGCTGTGTGGCCTGGTTCCTAACAGGCCGTGAACCGTTACCAGTCTGCAGCCCAGGCTTTGGAGACCCCCGTTTTAAGCCGCTAAGTCTACGATACTTGTTATGGCAGCAATAAGAAATTAATGCATAGTTGTTTCCCCAGAGTCTACCTCCTGGCACAGATGAATAGTCCAAGATTGGGTGCCTTAGGCAAACTGTAGCAGAATTCTTCCTCAAAAATGTTGGAGCTGGGACTGAAACAGATTGTCTCTACCTGGCTAAAAGTGTAGGGTATAAATCTCAGGAGTGGTACCAGCCACGTTGCCTACAGTAGAGAAAGCCAGTCTTCGAGGAAGATAGGGAAGGAAGACAATGCACAAGCAAGAGGACCAGAGGCTCGACGGAGGAGGGGGAGTCCCCAGTTCCAAAAAGCCTGAAGCTCGGGGCATCTGCCTTTCCACTGGCTAGGTTGTTCAGCCTTTCCTTCCCCTCGTACGACTCTCTCTCCTTCCATGTGAAATAATCATTGGGTTATTGGATTACAACCAACATGTTCATAGATGCATTTTATTTAATACACTGCTGGATTGAGTTTAATAATTATATTTGTATATTTTTACATCTATGTACATAGACCAGCCTGTCATTTTCCTTCCTTCTTGTATTCTTATCTGGTGTGGATAATCAGTTTTAACATACTCTCTCTTTATTTTCTGGAAGAACTTGTCAAGAATGGGTAAAGAGTTGCAGTGTAATCTTTCTGTTTTGTTTTCTTTCTCTGGAATAATTTTTTTCTGTTTTTGGTGGTGGCTTTGTTATCTGTTACTTCAGAACAAATGAACCCAAATATTAGTGGCTTAAAACAACTACCATTTTATTTTATCTCCTGATTTTGTGGGTGAGGAATTCAGGCAGGGTTCAGATGGGTGATTCTTCTGCTCCATCTGAGGTCAACTGAGATTACTCAGTGGTATTCAGCTGGCAAATGACCTGGTCTGGAAGATCCAAGATAGCCTCACCTACTGGGCACCTCAGTGGGGACAGCTGGCAGGAAGGCTTGGCTCAGCTGACTGTCTGCTGAAGCATCTACATGTGGCCTCTCCAGCATGGAGATCTCAGGGCTTCCAGAATGTTCCAAGGGCAGAATTGGAAAAAGCATGGGCCCAGAAACTAGTATATCCTTTCTAGTGTATTCCATTGGTCAAAGTAGTCACAGTGTCCTCTTAGACTCAAGGGTATGAGACCAAGGCCTCATCACTCATGGGGAGGAATGGGGCACAGTTAGACAGTCATCCAGCACAGGTAGATATATTTTTAACTACTGATTAGATTCCTTTAATGGTTAGTTTGTTTTAAATTTTCTACTTCTTCTTGAGTCAGTTCTCTAGGAAATTATCCCTTTTACCTAAGTTTTCATATTTATTGGCATCAAAGTTTTTACAGTACAGTTTTCAAAAAATCTCTGGTTTATTTGTGGTTACGTCTCCCACTTTATTCCTAACATTTTTTTTTTTTTTTGGCCGCACTCCACGGCTTGTGGGATCTTAGTTCCCCGACTATGGGTCAAACCCGGGCCCTCAGCAGTCAAAGCGTGGAGTTCTAACCACTGGACCACCAGAGAATTCCCTCCTAACATTTTTTTCATTAGCACTGCCTGAGATTTGTCTAAACTTTTTAAACCAGAAATGGAATGAACTTTTATTATAAAAACTATAATATAGTTTATATATTTTTTATTATAAAACTATAATAATTTAAAAATTATTATTATAAAAAATTATTATTATTATTATAGTTTTATTATTATAAAACTATAATAATTAAACATTATATTAATGGTGAAATAATAGGGAAAAAAAATCAATGAAACAGAAAACATCATCTGCAATATAAGCAACTTCCAGGATGACATTATCTTTCTGTAATATTTTCTTCACTTGCTTGACTTTTAAAAACAATTGTAAAACATGCATAACAAAATTTATAATTTTTACCATTTTTAAGTGTACGATTCATCAGCATTAAGTATATTCACATTGCTGTGCAACCATCACTACCATCCATCTCTAGAACGTTTTTATCTTGCAAAACTGAAATTTTACCCATTAAACAATGATTGTCCCCCCCATTGCATCCACCCATTCTACCTTCTGTCTCTGTGAATTTGACTACTCTAGGGACCTCATGTAAGTGGAATCATACAGTATTTGTTCTTACAAAAGAACAGATTGTTGTCATCCATGTTGTAGCATATGTCAGCATTTCCTTTCTTTTTTAAAGACTGAATAATATTTTGTTTTATATATATATATATATATATATATATATATATATATATATATATATATATATATATATATATATATATACACACCACCTTTTTTTTTGATCCATTCACCCACTGATGGGCACTTGGGTTCCTTCCACCTTTTAGCTATTGTAAATAAAGCTGCTATGAACATGGGTGTACAAATATCTGTTTTAGTCCCTGCTTTCAATTCTTTTGGGTATATACTCAGAAGTGGAATTGATATATCATGTGGTAATTATATGTTTAATTTTTTGACAAGCTACCATACTGTGTCTAATCATCTTTTCAAAGAGCCAACTTTTTGTCTTTGTTGATCTTCTTTTTTGTACCTGTTTCGTATTTCATTAATTTCTGTGGGTATCTTTGATACTTCTGCTCTTTGGGCTTATTTTATTCTTTTTCTAACTCAAGTTGGATGTTTACCTTATTTATTTTTAGTCTTTCTTCTTTTCCATTATAAGCATTTTCATGCTATTAATTTCGAAGCTGTATCCCACAGTTTTGGAATGTAGAATTTTGTTCTCATTCAGTGCTAAACATTTTCTAGATGTGCATATTATTTCTTTTTAGAAATGCTATTAGAAGTGGACTTTAATTTTCAAACTAAATGGGTATATTAAAAGTTGTAATTTTTAAATTGTTTTCTATCCATTGCATTGTTATTAGGCAACTTGGTCAATATGAAAGATTTTTTTTAATGTTTGTTGCAGTTTACTTTATGATCTAATATATAGTCAATCTTAATTCTCTACTTAAACTTATTTATTAATTTCTTATGTTATCATTACTAATTTGTTACGTATTTGTAATTATATTATCCTATAACTATAATCAATATAATATTTAATGATTTATTATTATTAATGTTAATATCTGTAATATGAAATCTCTAACTGCTGGATGCCATGTTCTACGTACATACATGAAATCAACTTGTTCATTGTGTAGTTCAAATGTACTATTGTCTACTTGATTTCTTAATAACTGGGGTAACTATGTCAAAATCTCTATGATGATGGATTTGTTACTCTTGTCAATTCTTGCTTTATACTTTCTTATGCTATGTCTGCATCAGTTCTTATTTATTCAAGTTGTTATATATTGTTCATTGGCACGCTACTTGGCGGTTGTATCTCATGTTTCTATGAATAGCCTGCAAAAGCTCCTCAAAAGGTTGATACTGAGCCTTCCAGTATTTTGAAGTCCTCTAATTCTGAGCTCTGAACATTGTAGGCATTGAACCTGAGAACAAATCATCAGAATACAGCACTCTCACTTTTTCCTCTAATGAGTTGGCGCTCCCAGTAAGAAACAGCAAAAGAACTATGCTCTGAATTCCTTCCTGGCCATAGGTGGCAGCCTGAATGGGAAGGCCGGGCAGTTATTTGCAGAGCTGAGTTAAAGGATTTGCTCTGTTTGAACAGCTGCTTTCAGACCCTGAGTTCCCCTCCGGAACGCTCCAAAAAGGATGAGCTCACTAGGGTTTAGCCAACCATTGGGTCATCACCCACTTCTGGGGTTTAGGGAAGTGTCTCCAACCTTGAGTTGGAATCAGGTCGTGGGAGCCCCGGGGTGTTGTGTGACATCTTCCAGTTGAAGATCAAGACTTTGGCGAAGAAGAGAAGAGGTGAGATGTGACCAGGTGGCTTCATTTCTCATGGTGTTAGACAAATCTGGGCTAGGTCCAGCCATACTAGAGAGAAGGGCTCCTGGCTGGGGGCAGTGAGCATTTCTCAAGGAGTAGTCAGAATTCCGATAGGACCACAGGGCACCCAGAAGAGGAGGAACAGGAAGAGGCAGGCCTCTGCCAGGCTATGGAAGGGAATGGGATGTTCACAAAGAGTGAAGAGGGAGCCGAACCACTGACCTTTCACCTTTGTAAAAGTGAAAGCAGAACTTAAAAACGTGACATTTGAAATACTATCTGAATATGTAAATTACACATTCACTCCCATAGCTGCTGACACACAGGCAGGACATAAATAATTCTTATGTGGGACAGTGCCACCATTTTTTTAACCCAAGTTCCGGCATTGTCGATGGAGACGTGAGATGGGAGAGCCGGCAGTTCCTCGGGCTCCCGTCAGCTTTCCCGTGGATTCCAGAGCACGAGTGAACTCCTCTCACTCCCTGGCAGAGGGCTGAGGGCAGTGGGAGAGAAGCAGCAGCTTCTCAGCTTCTCAGCAGCTATAAAAGAACTTGAAGTCTGATTTCCTTCTAAGGCATCATGAGTCACTGGACGCTCCGGCCCTCAGTGCTCTGGGAAGTTCAGCTCAAATCGGAAATGTGTGCATGTGTTTTTCTTCCTGAACCAAAACTGCTGAAAAACTAGATGACATCACTTGGACTGAACCTCCTGCAGGCAGTGAATGGCAGCTTCCTATTTCTGTGCTGCCAGGAGGACGGAAGTCACTTCATGATGTTTCTTTGACCCCCGTTCCAGTATTACATCACAGTGTTAAGAGCAAGCTTACCCTCCGCTCCACCCCCAACAGGGAGCTGCTGAGACTTTTAAAATGCCATTTGTCATCTCCAAGTGTACAGCATACCTACACTCTTTTGCCTCCCACCCTTTAGGCTGCAATTTCAATTTAAACACCAAGTGACGCCAAGCTGGGTTGGTCACAATACTAGAAAGCCACAGGTAGAATGTACCTCGTCCAATAATCTGATTTTAACTGAGGTGTAGAGAGGTAAAGAACCTGTCTATGGCTACAGAAGGACAGAAGCAAAACTAGGAGCCGGGCCTAAAGTCTCAGCAGAGGGCTCTGTCCCCACGGTGGTGTCTCCATCCTTGTAGACGAGGGGCTGGCTGTGTCTCAAGCCCTCTGGCCAAAGCAGGGGCTTACCCTGTGATCATTCTCGTTCTTCTCAGCCCTCTTGTGCTTCTGTGCAGTGGGAAGAAAGGAAATGGGCAAGGCAGCCTGGGGAAGATCCTTCTGGAAACACAGGTGGCAGCCAGGAGATGGCCTTTCCTGCTAGAGAACCTTGTCTAGAAACCAGGGTCTGCGATGGCACTGATTAAGGGCAAGGTTTCAACTCCAAGGTTCTGCATGGAAGCTGTAGCCTCCACTGCCCTGCTCTGGACATGGGCAGAGGCATGTGCTTACGTAATGTTAAATTCCCATCTAGTATCTAAATTCCCATCTAATGTTTAAAGTGTACTTCTTCACACAATTCCTAAAGAGACTTGGATTAACCTTGAAGTTAAAGAGGAATGAATCTTTTTACGGTGTGAATTTTCCACATAAGGCAAACACAGATACATTAATATGCCAAGAGATTGTGTTAAAACGTCAGCTATTGACACCTAAACTTTAAAACCAGGGTAAGGCCGTAGTGGGATGTGTCTGTGGTGTTTCTGGTCCCTCCCCTACCACGCTAGGGCCCAGGTGGAATCACAGCTGAGGGCAGGTGTAGCTTGTTCATTGAGCAAAAGGAATGGAAAGCATTGCGAGCTAAAAACCTACAGAGTTCGCAGTTAGAGATGAAAGGCTGCAGAAATGTTTATTGAATACAGTGCCAGGTTTATAAATAGAACTTATTTACAATTTCCATAGAGTTGGTCCCCCATCAGAGAGGTGGTTAAATCTCCAAACAGTTCATCTCACGATTTACAGAAACGTTCGAGTACATCTCCTTCGCAAATCGCCACGGTGAAGGGTGACTTCGGTAACAAAAGAACTACCACCATCTTTGCTACAGACATGTTTAATGAACATTATAATAGATTTGGAGAAAGAACACACACTCCACCCATGCCACTACCTTCTCACTCTGAGGAATACAGACAGCAAAGAATTTCTGTCTCCTACAGGGTAACTTCAAGGGATCAAAAAAGATAATAGTAACCGCCAGCTGAAGGGATAGATTAAGACACATTCGTGGAATCTAGTCACTGCCAAAAGGATAAATGTATTTAGGATATACAATAATTAATTCAAATGTTAAAAATAATTGAATGAACCAAGAGCAGACTTGACCAAATTTACATTCTTTGTTTAGGAAGAAGTTCCCAGTATGCTGAGGGGCTGCTAATATGCTGCTACTCCGACGGGGCCACAGCAGCACGAGGCCTACTGGGCGGCCACGTGTTACAATATGGTTACAAGTACAGTCAGACATGCATTTATAAAGAGAATATAAAAATATGTACAGTAGCTAATTTTCAATGTGTTTTAAGTTGCCGAAAGACACCAATTTAAAGTGTGCAAAAATTCGTTTGCCAAAAAATCAGAAAAAAACCTTCCTTGGCAACAGTACATCAAAAGTCCATCTGAAATATCAAGATACATTTACCTTGCTTGACACCTACCCTGAACAGATGGAGAACAAAACTATGAAGGTATATGCCAAGGACTCAGCAGTTTTTTATGGCAAGTCTCAGGCTCCTGCGGGATGCCAGTTAAACTAGTCACTTTATATATGTGTGTGTGTGTATATATATATATATATGTGTGTGTATATATATATATATATATATATTTATAGAGCAGTTAGAAGTAGGGCAAGAGTTTACAGGAAGGTGCTGACCAACTTTCACAGTACTGCCACCTCATTCCAGCCATTTCCTCTCACAAACCCCTGCAGACTGCAAACACTCAACCCCTGGGCTGGTCGTCCCCCTCAAAGGCCAGAGAGAAAGGCTACAGTGGACTGAGTTCCCGGTGCACCAAAGTGGAACTCAGCATCCCCTGGGGGAAAGGTTTCTGGTTCCCGTACAGGATCCGGGCCATTCAAGAATCTGGTTTCAAGAGTAGTCTTTTAGGAAAGACTGCAGGACCACTAACATGGAGTCCACCCAGCTTCTAGAAAAAAAACTTGGTGAAAGGGTAAGATAGAAGGCAAAGTTTCTGAAAAACAAGCCAAATCGCCCTCAACCCTTTTTAAAACTACCAGGAGGTCATCGGCCACAGGCCTGAGAGTGGGTCAACAGTCAGGCTACTTGACCTCCCTGCAAGAAACATCCAGGTTATTAACTTACTCGAAGGAGAAACCCCAGTCCTGTCTCACCAGAAGAAAACCCCCGAGGTATTCTGACATGTTCCTTCCAGATTCAAGGAGTTGTGAAAGCCAAGCCCAGCTCATGACGTCAACCTCTCTTCTTCTAACCACCGGGTCTAAGGACCAGCAGCAAAGGCAGATGGGCAGGCTCCTCTCCACTGCTCTGACCCACCCCTCTGGCGGGAAAACTAAAGAGCTGCAAAGTGCCAGAGAGACAAGAAGTAGGAGAGGGAGAAGCTGAGGGTCTCCGTAAAACAGCCCCGAATGCACCCATTTGGCTGCCAAGAGCTTCTCACTGCCTCACTAGCAGCCTGCCGCTGTTCCCTGGCAAAGTAAAACTTCTCACAGAAACACTCAAAATCCAAATCTCCTCGCTAATAAGATACAACCAAGTTAACACCCTGAAAAATGCACATTCAGCCTTCACTTCAAAAAGAGGTCTGCACTAAATCCAAACGCCTCTTAGGGAGCTTTTAAGCAAACCAATCCCACTGCAAAGACCAGTACCAGCATCTCTGAGTTTTGGTTACAGGTTTATCAAGAAACACAAAATTCCCTCTGGGCTGGGAGTGTTACTTTCAAGCTGGGAGCTAGCATTCGTTCTACTTGGGGGGTGGGGAAGCAAAGTCAAGTCAACCGAAAAAAACAAAAAGAAAAAGGAAAAGGAGTCTAAGGTAAGTATAATCATAAATTAAAAACTGTGAATCAAAAGGTGACTGGTAGTGTCTTTTAGGCATGAAAAGCCTGGCTTAGAAAAGTGACTGCTTCTACCACACACAGCGAGGATTGAATTACAGACACACTAAATCATGTCTTTTGCACAGATGGTCTCAAGTAGTTACATAAAACAGGTAATCAGCAGCACAATTGATAAGAACCCCTAAATACATGCTTGAGAGAAAGTGGTTTTTTTCCTTCATTAAGAGCTCTACCGCCTGAATAATCATTAAGTTACCATAATTCACTTTCCCCCCTCCCCCCCAGTGAAAATACAAGTAGACCTACATGTCCATAAATAAGATGAAGCAATCGGCATCTGCTTGGTTTTAGGCAAGGTCTCAGGCTCAGCAGTTGGTGCTGGGATTTCAGGAGGGAGGGAGGGAGGGAAACCCAATGCTGGGCTGTGGGCATTTAAAGGTACACTTGCCTCCCCTCCAACTGCCTTGTCCCCGTTTAGATCTCAGCTTTACAAAGCATTTAACACCACTTTAAGTTAATGGTCTTTTTATTGGAAAAAAAAAAAACTAGCATTTACAACTTGGAATGGACGTAAATTGTAATTTCTTGAACAGCAATGTTGATGGTTGTGCTGAAGTCCACAGCCACAGCCTACTCTGCTGGCTCCAAGTCATGGTTCAGAAGGTTTTAAAAACAGAGAGTCCAAAGATGCTCCCTTGATAAAGGTTTTTAAAAATTTGTATGAATGGTGATAGCCTGACACCCACTCCGCTCTAGCACAATGCACACAAGGCTAAACCAACACACGTGGGCATGCCACCAGGGTGTGTCCCGGTCACGACAGG
The DNA here is from genome assembly GCF_963455315.2 of Globicephala melas. NCBI lineage: Eukaryota > Metazoa > Chordata > Mammalia > Artiodactyla > Delphinidae > Globicephala > Globicephala melas. The sequence goes on along the minus strand of NC_083315.2, from coordinate 164,053,941 downwards.
TAGGGGCACGGGGAAGTTACAAGAGGGCCATCCTGCTAGTGGGGCTATGCCTGGACAGTTTCTCTTCCACAGCATCCTGAGGTAAACCAATCTTCAATGTCTGTTTTCAGTAAACCAGCTTTTATGGTTTATGGTAACAAATTGAACTAGAGCCCCTTTGAGCAGGCTTTGAATTTGTTTTTTTGTTTTTCATTTTTAATACAAACGCCTGACTGTGCTCAACTGTCAAGCTGCATGCATGAAAAACTGGCCAGCCCAAACAGTGTATTAACCATGAGCGGACGGACCTGCCAGGTGTCCACTAAGTGCTTCCTTATCATTAAGGTAGGACAAGTATTTATATCGGAAAACTGATGTAGCTTGATCTTTAGGGGACAGGACCACCAATCAATACATGCAGATTTTTTGTGTGTGTGGACAGAAGGTACTCTTGACATTCAGTTTTGCTATATAGAAACAGAATGAGTAAATGAATTTTTTTTTTTTTTTGCAAGAGGTAAGTAAAAGATCAATTTGATTCTTCTAGAGGGGGGAAAAAAGGAGTTGAAAGTAGGTCTTCATTTTGCAGTCATCATCTGTACGAATTCTGAAAAGACAAATAATCATAACTTTCGGTTATCTTCAAAAGCAGCTTTAATGAACATAACGTCTCTACTCTGCATAAGGAAAAAAAAAAAATCTAGTTCAAGCAGTTAACTTGTTTATAGATCCTAAAGGGAAACCTTAAAAACTAAGCTGAAGAAACTTGGTGTGTTACCTTCGTAGTTGACTTGTCCATCTCCATCAATATCTGCTTCTCTGATCATTTCATCTACTTCTTCATCTGTTAGTTTTTCTCCTAAGTTTGTCATGACGTGACGTAGCTCTGCAGCACTGATGTAACCATTGCCATCCTGTGAACATTCAGCAACTGTTACTGGTAGGGACTCATAGTGGTTCGCTGTGGGCAAGTAGGCCTTTGACTTAATTAAGCCCCTCAAGTTACTGCCAACTGTGTGTATGTCGACAATTCTCCATCTCCAGTTCCCACTTCTACCTACTAAACACATGCAGTCAGGCAATGCAGACACTGCAGGGGCTTTTGAAAAGCAAACAGAAATTGAAAGTCACAATCAAGAAACTTGGTTCAAAATTTCTCTACTATTTATTATGTTTACTCTCATCTGATAAGGTTACTACAATAAGTCAGGATATCTGAAAATGAGATTACAGAGGCTCAGGCAGTTAGGTAAGTGTTCTAACTAGAACAGAACGTTAAAGCTTTTAGAAATGACAGCCAGAAAGCCATATTTAAGCACAGTCTGCAATGCAGACGCAGGGTTACCTTGTCAAAGACTCGGAATGCCTCGCGGATTTCTTCTTCACTGTCTGTATCTTTCATTTTTCTAGCCATCATAGTCAAAAATTCTGGGAAGTCAATGGTGCCATTCCCTCAAATAAAAAAACAAAAGCTCATGTAAAATAAGCGCTCCAGTGACGCTACCCTGGAGTGATAGTTTTAGAACCACTTTATAGAACAGTAAGCATTTGCTAGGACAAACTGGTAAATTGTTTTATTATGTTGAGCCATCTTAGGTTTAAACTATTCAAATACTTCACAGGGCAATTTCATGTGATTCACTTAATTCAAACCAGTGATCAGTGCCCAGGATAGCATTTAATGATGCAAAGGAAAATGCACATACAGACTCTTGGCCACTGAAGGTTTTGTACCGTTCAAGAGGAAAAAAAGCCCACAGCAGTGCAAGCTGAATCTTTCTACTCCCAAGGGAGGCACCTGAGTTTGCCTTCCCCAGAGTTAGGGAGGTCACTCGGATCTAGCTCTGCCTGCACTAGCGATGCTGGTGAAGGTCCATAATTGGGCCACCAGGAATACACAATGTTTTTAGGAAAGAAAAGGATTATGAGCGGGAAAAAAGTTGACTTTGTTATGCCAGGGACCATGAAGTGTTGCAAAGTCTTCTCCAGGAGGCATTTCTCAGCCACATTATGGTAAGTCACCTAATCATGTTCTCCCCAACTCCAGTATCTTTATTTCCCATTAAGGGCAAGGCTCAAAAGTGTTTTCTCAGCTCAGACTATTAACATTCAGGAAACTTTGTCAGAAGAATCTGTTCTATGGCCAGTATTCCAAACAACTCCTCCTTTAAAACCAACAGCTCGATGAACACCCCAAAGACAAGTCACCAGATCAACAGTGTTACTTGAACTAAACAGAAACAAAAATTAAATTAGAAGAAAAAAGCCTTACGTTAAGTCACTCATTTTCACCAGTACCTTTAAATCAAAATAATAATTCAGAGATTCCTTCAAATCTATTTAGCCTCCAAAATTTTTAAGCATTATTGACATTCACGGAAGACAAAATTATTTGAAATGCTCTCTTACAGCCACACAGCGATGTCCTTAGGCATCACATTTATTCATTGTGAGTACCAGATTCTATACCTTGAGACAACTTTCCCCACCTTGTTCCATAAAACCCGAGGGCCTAATACACTTTGCCAGCCCCCAAGCAGCTTCCCCGGGGCTTACACAAAACATGAGAGAGCCACCCCACGCTCCCAGATGGCTGGTCACCCTTAGCAGTCAAACGAGACGGAACTATGAAAAACCTTTTTCCAAATTACTAAGGATGAAAACAGTCTTTAGAAGTAGTTCAAATGGGGTAAAACCATTGTTAAAGAGCTGACCCAAAACCCCTGCTTCTAAATGTATATTACCAGAGAAGTGTAATTCCATTTTATCACCTTATGATACCATATTTTTAATGGCTACTATCATGCCAATCATCAAGAAAGTAGTCTAGATCCAAATTGTTTATTCCTACCTCTTTTCAAAATTTACTAATGTTCTACAATGTCTGTAGATTTGATTAATTTACTTCAGTTTATTAAATAAATTAAAATTATTAATTTAATTGATATTATTTCCAAAAAACGTGTTTTCTTTTGGGGGGGAAGTGATCAAAAACGACTTACTGATAGAAGTGCCCAATAAAAGGTCTACTGTCCACTGTTCTGGAGTCCAGAGGAACGAACAACCAAATGGTGACCAACTGCTGGAGGGGTTATTGCTTGTCCCTTCTGGCTCCACATCCTTCTACTAGCTTCTATAAATCTGCTCCCTACAATCATCATGCACCCCACCTCCAAGCCTCAATGATCCTCAAAATCCTCTTCAATAAACACACGGACAGGGCTTCCCTGGTGGCGCAGTGGTTGAGAGTCCGCCTGCCGATGCAGGGGACACGGGTTCGTGCCCCGGTCCGGGAGGATCCCACATGCCACGGAGCGGCTGGGCCCATGAGCCATGGCCGCTGAGCCTGCGCGTCCGGAGCCTGTGCTCCGCAACGGGAGAGGCCACAACAGTGAGAGGCCCACGTACCACAAAAAAAAAAAAAAAAACACACTGACAGCTCACACTGTACTCACTTCCACATGTTAACATCTGAGAATGCTCTTCCCCCACCTCACTTGGGTTTTTTCTCCTCTTAGAGACAATAAGCTTTTTTAAAGGTCTACGGCTATTTATTTTTACTTTCCCCATAGGACTCAGTGCAGACTCATGGGCCAGTTGATAAAAGACTGAGCTGTAGGTCATGGCGAGTGGAAAAGAACAATACTGTGATCCGATCCAGGAAATATTCTAGACAGTGAGCAGGGCGAAAGGCAGGCCCGTAATCTTCTATTTTAATTGTCAGTGGCTGTAAGGAAACCACAGAAAGGATCTTTGCACGTTTGCCTTGATCTGGGGACCTGAAAGACAATCTTTAATGTCTGAACTTGAATTACACAACGCTGGCATTCGTTCATAGTGCTAAAGCCCTTACCATCAGCGTCCACTTCGTTGATCATATCCTGCAATTCGGCTTCTGTTGGGTTCTGACCCAGTGACCTCATGACAGTTCCAAGTTCCTTTGTTGTGATGGTGCCATCGCCATCTTTGTCAAATAGGGAGAAAGCTTCCTTGAATTCTGAAAACAAAAGTTTACCTTTTAGAATGAATGTCTTCACCCAACCCAGCCACAGCACGCCCTTTCCTTAACTTGCCAAAGCAAGCCATCCAAGTTGTGCAAGTTAAGAGAAACTGTCTGCTCTTTATCTGCTGAAACAAAGATCACAGCAGTTCTGTTGGATTGGCCTTCACACAGTAGTCCATAGAGCACACGTCATTCCTGGTAACCAGTTCCATAAAGCCACAATATTGTCACATAAGGAAGGCTAAGCTTCAACACACTTAATTTAGTCCTAAGTCCAATCTGACAAGTGAAGATTGGTCCACATGTTCCTTTATGGTCCCTTCCTGTTAAATTTCTACAGCCACAAGAACTCCCCGTTTCACAGCCATAGGAAGAGGTGGTTACCAGAAATGTACAATCCCACGTAACCAGTGTGTTCTCTCTACATGGCATTCAGAGTATTTCAAAGGCATTCCTGGTTTCCTAAAGAGAAACCATCTCAAAAAAGTCCTCCAGGGGCTGCCCTGCTGGCGCAGTGGTTGAGAGTCCGCCTGCCGATGCAGGGGACACGGGTTCGTGCCCCAGTCCGGGAAGATCCCACATGCCGCGGAGCGGCTGGGCCCGTGAGCCATGGCCGCTGAGCCTGTGCTCCGCAACGGGAGAGGCCACAACAGTAAGAGGCCTGCGTACCGCAAAAAAAAAAAAAAAAAAAAAAGTTCTCCAGGGAATATTAAAAGCTAAAATATAAACTAAATCATTCCCTTCCCAATTATTACAGTGGTCCTGACACTTATTTCCATCCGTTCCCATTTAGAATAGCAAGTACAAGCTTTCATGGTGAATTACTAAAAGACCTATGGCATAAGAATTCTAAACTACATTTTTGCTACATTTTTGTAGCAGGCTCCATGCAATCTCATTATATACAAAGCCTGGCACACCGTGAAGCATAGTCAAATACTCCAGAGTATAATATGTGGGTATTCTTAGTTCTACTTCCTTTCTCATTATCTCCAAAACGCTGACAAGGAGTAACACTTGACCTAAATATCTCTGCTTATTGTTTTCATTTAAGTAAATTCTTAGAAAACTGCTCAGACTATAGGGGGAGAGGACAGAGGAGTCACCAGAACTGAGTCTGCCTAGTTCCGGTCTACTGAAACTCCCTGAAATCATCAACTTACCAGCAATCTGTTCTTCGGTCAGCTGATCAGCCTACATAGAAAAAGAAAAGGTTATAATTCAATCCACCAGAGTTTGATCGAGGTCAACATGGTTTTTCCAATTACACTTTTAATAGTGATCTTTCAAAAATCAATCTCAAAAAAAAAATCAGCTGTTTGAAAACTTCAGCAAAGTTATTTAATAAAAACAATTAGAATAAAGGGAACCCTTTACGCTATTTTAAAAACAAAGGATGGCAAAGGAAGTGACAACATCTCATTTCGGGTTTTCTTCTCTGGGCCTATGGCTATACGCTCTGCAGTCTAACTAGGAAGGGTCAGTTCATAGTTTGAAAAATGGCACCTCTAGTGGCAAAAGGCCCACTGCATCGGCTGCAGGGGCAGGCTCTGAGAAAGAAGAGCGCCACCTACTGCACCAGGGGTGCCACAGTCCCCGCTTCCATCCAAGAAGGGACCCAGCCTGCTGCTGCTGTCACCGCAGCCAGGATTGGGTCCAGGGGCAGACTTTTAGTGCACCTTGCGCATTGCTGCAGGCACTCCAAAGCTCCAAACTGGCGTTACATAATGTCATTGGGTTGGATTAACAGGCTTTTATATCTATTTTATGAGACACAATTCAATGGAAAAAAATATACAGCAATGGGTTATCCTACCGACTTCATTCTCACGTAACAAGTGCTTTCCAATCATTTAAATTAGGCAGCTATTTGTTAAAAGCCTAAAATTTAGAACAGCTAAATGCCCTTGGTCAAATTATCCTGACTCAGGAGCCAGGAAAAAATGGAACTGTCCTACAGCTGAGCTGTTAGAAAACTGCAAAAATTAAGTACAAAGAAACTACATAATAATTATTGAGACTGCGCCCTCCCTTTTTTGGAGAGGAACTATTAACTTTGTTAGAGAATATTTACCTACTTTATGGATGACATAAGAGCTGCTCATAATAGAAATACTTGACTAGAGGTGGTAACGGCCACGAAGGTAATTCTCACTTGCATTATTTGGCCTCAGCAACACTGAACCTGTGCCTCCAGCCAGGGGAATTCGAGATCTCAAGGAGAGCTAATATGTATTTTTATATTAATGAAGGACGCCTAATGAAGCCAGTTCCAGAATAAGTCCTATTAGAAAGCTGACGGCATTAAGTTTATTCTAACTCATAAGTGAAAGCTTTCACAATAGGAATGATGTTCCCATATACTGATTTACATCAGACACTTATGTTTTCAAATTAGAACTGGGTCTTCCTTCCTTTCTAACCCAGACATAGCACGTTGGTCTTCTTTATACCGAATGAAGGAGACACGATGATTTACGTAATGCCAGGGCAACGTCTGTCTTGCACAACAGGAAGCGCTGCCACACCTCGCAAGAGAAGCTGTCACCTCACCGTGGAGACAGTCTCACCTCGCCGCAAAATTCTCGCATTAGAGTGGTTATCGAGAGCATCAGCCTTCCTCGACAAAGAAATACACGCCGACCACCGGACCGCGCTGGCCTTGGGGGCGAAGGTGCGCTGAACCTGCCGGGAGCCACCTCCCCACCCCGCCAAGCCAGAAAACGCTGTGGGTGATGTCAGCCCTGCCCGCCGAGAGAGGAAAGGGGCTATGGAAAACACCCAGCGAGGCGCACAGCCGCATCTGGCAATCTAGAGGCTGCAGAGAAAGCGGAAACGTGGAGGGCATCTCCCTTCGGACTGGGAAGTGGCTCGGGGCGGAGAAAACGCCGGGCGAAGGGCCGGGCAGGGGAGCGGGCCCCGAGTGCAGGCGGGTTCAAGGGGGCGCCGCCCTCCCAGGCCAGGGAGACCCCCACTCCCACCCCCAACCCCCGGCTGCGCGGCAGGCGGAGGCCCAGTCCGCCCCGCGCCCCCCACCCGCTTCTGCTCCCCGAGGCGACGAGCCCGCCGCGCCGCCACCGCCTCCCAGAGCAGAAACTTTGCGTCTCTGCTGGAAGCCGAGCTGCGCGCCAGCTCCCTCCTCCCCCGCCTGTCCCCCGCCCCAATTAGCGCGAGCCGAGCGCCTCCCTCGGGAAGGGACCTCCTGGTGTACCGAGGCTCCCGCACGCCTTTACTGCCGCACAGGGTGGGGGGCTGCAGGGGGACGAACCCACGAGACACGAGCCCCGGCCACGCCGCAGGGCCCCGCCCGGGTGCAGGGCGGCCGGCCCGCCGCTTCCGCCCTCTCCGCCCCCACCCCGCGCCTTCCTGCCCCCACCCCACCCTTCCCCGGCTCCTTCCTTCCCAGCCCACGCCCGCGCCGCGCCCCCCGGGAGGGAAGAGGAAAGAGCGCCGGGAGAGAGCGCCCAACGGGGACAGCAGTGTTGGGGGAAGGCTGACGGCGCCCCCCACATCCCGGCAGGAGCAACGTGCGCCACCGGCTCGCTCCGGCCCATTCATTCTCCGCTGCCCGCCCGCCCAGCTGCCTGCGAGCCAGGGTCTAGTGCCCGGCCCCGCCCGGCTCCCCCGCCCCCCGGGGCAGAGGCGAAGCGCTGCGGGCAGCCCGGGTGCGGCGCGCTGGATGCAGTGGTGCGGACTGGGGGAGGGGGGTGGATGCAGATGGCTCCGATTCAGCTGGGGCCAGAGCCCCAGCCCGCGGACAGCCCACGGCCAATCCCAGCTCCAAGACGCACGAAAATTTAAATGAGGATCCCTGGCCGAGGAAACCGAGATGCAAATCCGGAATGCATCCTAAACCGCACCTGCTTCGTAACACCCAGAAAAGAAAAAAAACCCAACAAAGAAAAGAAAAAGAGGAGTAAAAAATAGTCTGAACTAAAAATTGGGGAAGAAATCATGGGCCGGCAGCTGCTACGCCGGCGTTTGCCACTCCCGACCTACCATGGTGCGAGCAAACGGAGGAAGAGCAGAGAGAACAAGGGTGGCTGCACCTGCGCCGGGGCTGTGACCGCAGGGGTGCCTCTGCTACTACTGCTGCTGCTGCTGCTGCTAAGGCGCTGTGAGCGCTGAGCGCTATGCCACCGCCACCGCCGCCACCGCCGCCGCCCAACTGCGAGTAACGGCTCTGCGTCCGCGACACTCCCAGCACCACTGTCGAAGTGCGAGCCTGCGCTCCGCGATATATATACGGCGCTCGGTATCCCTCCGCCTCAGCCGCGGCCGCCTCGTTCTGAGCTGCGCTGCGAGGGCCGGGCCTTGGCCACTCGGCCCCGCCCCCAGGCGCGCCCGGCCTCCCGCCGGCCCCTGCGCGCAAGCCGCGGCGGGCCGGGGCTGGAGACCCATACGCGAAGGGTGAGGGGAGAGGCGCAGGGTCGCGGGACAGGTGCGGCGAAGAGTCCCCGGAGATGCTCACCGGGGCCGGGGCGAGGACGGAACGTCAGCATAGCCCCGACTTGGGGCGGCCCTGGGCTTCAGAAGCCCAAGGCCCCTCACCCCAGCCCCACCCCCACCTGTGGGCCCCCCTCCTACCCCCACCTCACATCTCCTACCGCTCCGCTGGGGCACCCGGGTGCCCCTGGCCCCTGGCCTCGTCGTCCCCAGCTGGCCGCCTCCGTTGGGGAGCTGCGGGCGGTCCTAGGGTAGGGGGCGGCCGCGGGGAGCTGGGGACAGGAATTGACCGCTCTCCTTCTGCTGCCGGGGAGAGGGGTCTGGAAGGGGAAGGGCAGTGTGCCTCGTGCAAGAAATTGGTCAGACGTTTGCTTTTGAAAATTTGAAGTAATATCAGAGACAAATTAATATATGCTCAGTTGCTAAATCTGTGTCGTGTTCATATGCTTAGCCAGTCTTATTTTAATGTTTTTACGTTTCCACTGAATTTTTTTTTTTTTTTAATGCCTGAATAATCTCCCTCTCCTACTGTTTGGTTCTCTTTTTCCTGTGGAAAATACTATTCATCCTGACCCCAGTCTTACTGAAATTAATGTATCTGTGCATCTTCTATAGACTTTAAAACACATGCTTTAATTTTTTTGTTTGTTTGGTTTTGGGTTTTTTGTTAATTACCTGGTCCTGAGAGAGATCAGATCTTTACTCATACGCCCGTACAAACAAAGAAGGAGAAAAATAGATACATAGAATCCCCTAGATTAGAGCTAGAACACACAGCTGACTGACTCTACTATGGAGCTAGACCATTCTTTAATGTACAATCTTAATTATATGCTTTTTCAAGTAGTATTTTAATCTTTAAATTTACTAATGTTTTCAATTTTCTGTATACTAGAGAAACGACAGTACCAGTTGTAAATTTGAAGCCCAGAACTTTGTAAAAATCTTGACAAAATGCTGCAGTTTCTTTTTTGGCCAAGGCAGAGCACAGAATTTGATCTTTTGTTTACAGGGCCTGAGCAACAGTTGCAAGTTATCATTTGCTTACTGTTTCAGAGAATGTGGCAAAGTGTGCGATTGACAAGCTCTGCTTGAAAGGGCTTTGCTTGGTTGTGTTTGTTTCTGGCTTTGACAAAGTCTGCAGAAAGATGTAAAACAATGGAAAATGTTCAGGCACATTGTAGATGCCCCAGGACTTCTGTGATAACCTCAGACAAGCATCTGTGGAACTGTTCTTACTGATATTCCTTCTGGAATGCTGCAGAAAGGGTGAACCTGCTGTACGATTTAAAGAGAAGCTGTAGCAGCAAGCCAGGGAATGGTACTGCCTTCCCTCTGCAGATGAGAAAGACATCATCCAGTTAACACATCTACCAATCACTGTCATTGTCATCGCCATCGTCATCATCATCATCTTGTGCTCACAGGGGTAACCTGAGTGGAAATAAAATATATGTATATATATTTTTTAAATGTATATATTAATAGGAGAGTTGGAAATGGGGGAAGGGACTAATATAAAGTCAGTTAAAAGAATATTCAGTAATACAGTGAGTTACAGTCTAAATGGCTAAACACACTAAGGGAATTTGTATTCTTTTGCCAGGTTTTCATACAGTAGTTAGTTAAATACATTTTAAAACTTGGCATACGTTGTGTAGGTAGGGGGAAATAGTGGCCTAGAAATAAAATGTGTTTGTTAAGGGTTTATTACCTTCTAATAGTCTTCCACGCCTTATAATTAAGTTGCTACAATGTATGGTTTTGAAAACCAGGCATTTTCTAAAATAATATTTCTTCCTCTATCATTTAACCTATTTCACCCAAATAAAACACTGTGAACCTTTTTCATGATTTTACTTGCTAAAAACTGTATTTCAGAATCATTTTACTTATTATAGTAAAATTCATTATTGTGATTCTTCATATTTTACCAGCTAGAGTTCCCTTTTGGTAATTCTTTAATGTATCAAATCACATCTTAGCTTTCAAGTCTAATTGGATTTATAATGAGGTCATGCTTTACTCAGTTTTACGGCCAGTTTGACACATTGAAATATAAGAAGGTCAAGTGACTTGCCCAAGATCTTGCTCAGGGGCTCTAATATTAGATTATATATTAGTGAAATTAATACCTGAAATTTTTAAAGGTACCGTGTGAAGATTTACCTGTTTCCTGAAGCAGGTTCTTCCGACCACCTAGATGATCACTGGGTGTTCATTAAAGATTTCTTTAAGTGAATAAACTTCCTAATTTATGAAAAGATCAAGAAGAAAATAAGTCACATTATTATGAACTCATAATTTACTGAGAACCAAAAAACTATGGAATATTTCATAATATTGATAGAAAATGGTTATTATTATTTATATAAAGTAATATTAAATTGAAGAAAAATAGAAAGAATGCAACCCCAAGTCAGGAATCTCAAGTTCGAATATCATTTCTGTCACTAACCTGATTACTCTACCTATCTGAGTCTAACAGAAAGAATAAAAATGTAATAATTTTACATACTCAGGGGTAAAACAAGAGGTTTGGATTTAATCTAAAAATTCCTTCCAGCTGTAAAACGGTGTGCCTGAGATTATAATATATGTTATTATAAAATATACATGTATAATATATATTATACATTATTTCATATATGCGTGTATACACACAATTATACATATACTGAAGATGAAGAGGGCAAATGGAGAAATGGGAATGGCTTAAAAATTAACATTTGCTGAGCATTGGCTATGGCCAGGCTCTGTGCTAACTGTATTATTTCATCTTCCTCCCCATCCTGTGAGGCCAGTGTCATTATTATCCTTATGTAGAAATCAAGGCACTGAGAGATTCAGTGATTTGCCTAATTTAAGTGGTGGAACCCAAAAATCTATTTCAGAGGACCAAACATGTAAGCATTACACTATATCTCTTGTAATTTAATAGAATTTTTAATAGAATTTATTTTTAATTTTTTGGAAGGAGCACAAAGAATAAGGTTCAAATTTGGTTGTTAAAGAGATACTTCTTACCCAAGGATTTAAAACTAAAATAAGATCATAGGAATGTAGTAATAGCTGTATCTCCCACACAAGGAGTAGAATGCATACGAAAAAGAAAAACTTTTACTTTGTGATGCTTCCTAGTTGGAGGACATTTCTCATTTTGCAGAGGAGACCTAAAGAGGTGAGGAGACTTGCTCACTGTCAAACATTTAGTTGACTATATGCTTTCATTGAAAGAGATAGCCAAGGACTCCCTAATCCCAGTCCTATTCCATGCTGTATCTTTGGGAGCTGGTATTTTATTTAATTTTATTTATTAAAATTTTTTTTTTGCGATATGCGGGCCTCTCGCTGTTGTGGCCTCTCCCGTTGCAGAGCACAGGCTCTGGATGCACAGGCTCAGCGGCCATGGCTCACGGGCCTAGGCGCTCCGCGGCATGTGGGATCTTCCCGGACCGGGGCAAGAACCCACGTCCCCTGCATTGGCAGGCAGACTCTCAACCACTGCGCCACCAGGGAAGCCCTGGGATTTGGTATTTTAAATTAAACACAGAGAGAGATGGATGATTGGAATGATGGATAGATAGGTAGATAGGTAGATAGGTAGATAGATAGATAGATAGATAGATCTCCTAGCCTTCATGGAGCTTACAGTCTTTTGAGAAAATGACTGTGTGTGTGTGTGTGTGTGTGTGTGTGAGAGAGAGAGAGAGAGAGAGAGAGAGAGAGAGAGAGGTGAATGGTTGGTTTGATGGTTTTTACAAAGTAACCAGTCTAAATTCATTCACTGAATATAACCATAGTCTGTTGTGTCTTCGTGGATGGATTATCTAGTTAGAGGATTTTCCTTAAGGAATTTGTAAGCTGTCTCACAGGAAAGAAATCTTGTCTTCTACCTCTCCACCATCCCTAGCTCCCTCCTTCTCTGCCCCATAGTCCAATATAATTTGATGATGATCCACCATTTGGGATTGTCTTCCTCATCAATCATCTCCAATAGCCAGAACAGGTTCCTGCTGTTTGTGTGTGGATTTACATTTCATTAAGTGTTATACAGGATTATTACACAAGCTTTACTATCCCTATCAATGACAAAATACCTCATTATTTTTCCATATAAAATTTTGCTATTATCTTTTTTTTTGCTATTATATTTTATGAATGACTCTTAGATAGGTAAAGAATACAGGGAAAATTCTAACATTACATTCAAATTTGAAATGTGTTACCATTGTAACAAAATAAGCAAGTGTTAGGCCATGACTTATTACCATGAGAAAAACATTATCAATTTTAGCATATGTCTATTTAGTGTCCCAGAATTTTAAGTGAAGCATAACCAGACCACTACATGTCCTACTGTGTGTTCCAGCTTGCAGGGTTCATCAGTATATTTAGTTAATGATCTAAAGTGAAATATTTCCAAATAGCACCATTCACCTTGCATATGTGCCCAATTCTTGTTTGTTTTTTAAACACTTTCTTTTGTATAGTAGAGGACACATCTTGCCCTCCATTCACAGGGCTTGTGCTTCTTTTGCTAGTAGCTGTGGTCATGGATTTGCACTATTCCCTCTCTGGCTTGGTCCACCCTTGTGACCAAGGTCATGAATATGCAACACAGCAAGTGTGAGAACAGAGCAAAATAACAGACCATTAATGAGACTGGACCCATGACTTGGGCCTCGTTAGGTCTGTGCTTTAATGGACTGAATTTTAAGTCACAGGCAGCCAACAGTTATAGACTTAAGGACCAAGTATGTGAATTCAGATTCTAAAACGCCCAATGGGATAAGATCATAGTTTTTGTGCTTTAGGTGTTTACACTAAATTTAAACTTTTTTTTAAAACAATGCAGCTGACCTACTGAGCAATGTATTCTCTAAGCCATATTATTCTGGAAATTCCTGAGTCACCATTTTCCCCATTAATCCAAAAGTCAAGTGCAAAAGTAGCTTTAATCAACATCCAAACAGTAACCAGCAACTTCTCATTTCTACCACATGTGCTACAGTGGGGGTCATACCAGAGAGCAGGTCTAAGACGTCCATGCAACAATAGGCATTTAGCAGCTTATAGATGATTTAACAACTAGTCATCTGAGGGCTGTGTAGCCACAGTGGTAAGCTGGAATGGCAGGTTTTGGGGTGACTCAGTTTGCCTGAAGGGCAGAGCCAGTGATCCGCACAAACTGGTACTTTCACTGAGGTCTTGATATGCAGAAAACTGGGCCATAATGATAAATCAGAGAAACTGATGCTGAATGTGGATTATACCAAAGAATGGCCCTCACCAATTCCAACAGAATTAAGATTTATTTTGGTAACTGTGTGGTTTGGTTTTGAATCATAATGAATAGCCTTTATCCTGCCTTCTGGAGCCATGATGTTCAGTAGAGTAGCCACTAGCTGCGTGTGGCTATTTAACTCAAAATAATTAAAATTTTAAAATGTAGTTCCTTCATTTCACTAGCCACAGTCAAGTACTCAGTAGGCCCCCATAGCTAGTGGTTACCGTGTTGGACAGCACAGAACATTTCCATCATCACAAAAGTTTTATTGAAAAAAAAAAAAGTTTTATTGGACAGCACCATTCTAGAGATTTAAAAAAAGGAAGGAGCATCATGTTTGCCTAGATCAAGAATCCTGAGGGTTCCAAATTTTTAGTACCACATCCATTATTCTTTGTTCATCCCAATGAGTTTGTTCCCTTCTGATACATGCAGCACACAGTCAGTCACCCAAATTAGCTTCATCCTGTCACTTCTCTGCTCAGAAACTTTCAGAGGCTCCCCAATGCCTGCAGGAGATAAAATGCAAAGTCCTTGTGCCTAGCATTCAAAGCCCTTCAACAGTCTGTTGATCTACTTTTTCAGCATTACTTTTGTTATTCTACAAATATGAATTCTCTGCCTCAGACAAATTGGTTTACTCTCTGACCCCTGAATACTCATTCTGCCCTCCCAACTCACTGCCTTTTCCATGCCATTCTCAGTGTCCAGATCCTCGCCACCAATCTAAATCCTACCAGTCCTTCATGTCCTCTTTAAATCACACATCTTTCAAACTTTCCCAATTATCATAGCTCTGAATGATACTTCCTCTCTTCTGAATGCCTACACCTCTTACCCATTTCTACTTGGTATTATCTTTTCATGTATTTCATCTCCTCAACCAGGTAGTAGCAGAAGCTACCATCTTATACTCTGAGCTCAGCACAGTACCTGATAATAAATATCAATAGATTATTTAATTGATTAGTGGTGAGCTCAATTCACTACTGGGCTAGAGAGGATATGAGAAGTGAATTTTCCAAAGCAGAGACAAAAGGAAAAGGAAGTCTTTTGCTTTGATACTACCACTGGAACTACCACCAGAAATGAGTCTCCCTAGATTTGGTGGCGGATCATACTTCCTCAGGAATAGGCCAGACTGTTCCTGCTTTGATCCTGACCTGTACCCTTCTACAGCTCTGAGCACGTATGGACCTGGGCTGATCCTTCCTCCTTCTGCAATTCTTTCCCCACTTTCACATGACTGGATCCATTCCCTGCTTCCTATATGGAGAAAATACGGCCAAAGGCAAGTTGTAGTTGAACAGAAAAACTGGAACTATCTCTGTCTAAGTCCAGTGAAGATGCTT
Source organism: Globicephala melas (assembly GCF_963455315.2). Lineage (NCBI taxonomy): Eukaryota > Metazoa > Chordata > Mammalia > Artiodactyla > Delphinidae > Globicephala > Globicephala melas. Next base: position 164,038,871 of record NC_083315.2, on the reverse strand, counting down.
CTTGAGTCTTATTCATCCTAAGTAGAGACTCCGAGTCGTTGGCTAATAAACCAACTCTAGGCATCACAACAAGATGACTGGATCATTTGGTCCCTGAAAAGTTTTGCCTTCAGGAGAGTTTTTAAGCTGTACAACTGAGTAGTGGTGTGCCCCCTTTCTTCTCACACCCTCCTCTATAAACCAAAACGAAAGAAATTTTGTCTTATTTCAGCAAAAGGCTTGGTTATTTTTATTGTTTTGACAAAGAAAACAGTTATTTCCCAAGAAGAGGATAATATTGTGGCATATTATTTGCCAGGTTAAATGACTATTTCCTTGGCCAGTTAACCACACAGACTCAGCCATCTCATCTGTAAAATGGGTGTGATAACAAAACCTCAAGGGCTTGTGTGAGGGTTACATGCGTGAAAAGAATGTCGAATTAGTTTGTAAACAATAAATACCTAGCGAGACAAATACAAGTTGTGGTTGTTTGTAATATCTAAAACATCAATCAGCTAAACATGGCAAAGGTCAGATAGAAGGCAATTCAGAACAGTCAGGGAATCTGAAGCAGTCTAACAGTTCAGCAGTGGGAAGATCCAAGGTCTCCCATCTTTCCACGCCCCCAACAGGCTGGTGCCCAGGGCAACAAGCCCTCGCAGACTCATTCCCTCCACCATGCCAGTGGAATGCTGCTGAGTCATCACTGTCTTCTAGAGCAGCTGAAGAGATTTGTGACTCAAAGAACTGATTTATAGTTTCACGTTTCACTGCTCTAGCTCTTCTCTGCCACACAAAGTTTCCTAGTTGCACCTGTTTCACACAACGTTTGAAACCTAGGAAATGACCTCAAAACCGAATAGCAGCAAAATATAGAAGCCATGTTTTAAATGGCCTATTGACGTAGTGATTCTAATAGAGGTATTTCTGACTTTCAAATCCTAAAGAAAGGTTGAGAACGGAACAGAGCCGTTCAGGACTTTGTATACACCTGTGGGAACTTTGTATTTTGGGGTACTTTGAGACTAGAGCATGCATTTCAACCTGTGCTTTGTATGGTGATACCACAGGCTGCCACCAAGCCATTTTTACTTTCTAAACGCTGCTGCTTGTAACATTTGCTAGGTAGCCAGCTGGGTTGGGGGTTAGGTGCTGCAAAAGTCATGGAACAAGTTTTTCTTTCTGTGAAAGAGCACCATACTCTGAACAAGTCCATTCATACCTGTTTTAATCAGCTGAAGAAAAGAACCAAATTTTTAGGAACCAGCCTAAAAGTTGGACAGTGAGAAATGAAGATATATCCATGATTATTCTTTATTAGCATGTTGCAATACCCTAAAAAATACTTTGGAATGATATGAAAAAATTATAATTGTATAACTACTTACCCTTTCATTTGTTTGTTACTCATCTCAAAAAATTAGCTTCTTTGGGATTTCCCTGGTGGTCCAGCTGTTAAGATTCCACACTCCCAATGCAGGGGGCCCGGGTTCAATCCCTGATCAGGGAACTAGATCCCGCACGCCGCAACTAAGAGCCTGCATGCTGCAAGTAAAAGATCCTGCATGCCACAATGAAGATCCTGCACGCGGCAGTGACCTGGCGCGGCCAAATACATAAATAAATTTTTTTTTAATTAGCTTCTTTGCACTACATTGTAAATAAACTACACTTCAGTTAAAAAAATTCTTTTTAAAAATTAGCTTCTCTGAGCTCTTTTGGGAATGAGAAAGGGAACCACTGCTAGCCTGAAGAAGACATAAGTAAAGAAACTATGATAAGGCTTAACAACAGGAAAGTGTCAGCAATTTAAACTGAGGTCAAAGATTTTAAACAAGCTGTATAGATAAGGCCTAGCACAGGGAACAATTCAGGACAGCCAATCCCTAAATGGAATCACAAAGTCCAAAGCAAAGTCATCTAGAGATTTTCCACAGTCACTCGGAGGCCTTGTAAATGATAACATTCCTCTGATCCCCTTAATATGACTAATCTTTCATTAAAATGTTTTCAAAGGTCAAAGGAAAGATCAGTCTAGTAAGACCCTAAAGGCGGCTCTGTCCTGAACCTGTACTTCTTGGAACTTAGTTTTCTTAACTGAAAAATGGGAAAGGGGACCCAGATGGACTTTCTCTGGTGCCTCCCTGATTTAGAATTTTATGATTCTAAATATTTTGCTTGTGAAATTTGTGAGGAACTTGTGCAGAATTCCCTAGTAACTAGGAGACCCCTGGAGATGTGAATGTAAATAGAGCTAAGGTCATAGGGGACTTGACTCAAGAGTTACATCTTTTTATAAATGGTAAAAATTCAGATCATTATAGAGTTCCTACTTTGTTGAATGATACTCAGTTAAAATACTTAGAACAGACTAGGTCATGCCTACTCCCACTGACAGATCAATCCTGGACATTTATTTCCAAAAAGAGCCAAAAATGATCAAAAGCTGGGAAGAGGACATGATCTCTTTAAAAAGACCAGAAAAGCAACAATAAAAGGGGAAAGTGAGCAATTTTGAGTGTCAAATTTTTTAAAAAAACATTTTCTTCTAAATATTTACATTCTTCAAAGAACATGATAGAATACATATAAAGGAAAGCTTGGAGATAAGCCCTGCTATTTCAAAAGATTAATGTCCCATAATGATGATATTTCATTAATTTAAAAATAAAAAGTGAAGACAATTCAAATGGAAAAAAAAATTGTGGTGTTGAAAAAAGAAACTATACCTTCTACACTGTAGACTCTCCGTAAGTATTGGTTGATTGATTTTCTTGAAACTCAAAAGACCCCTTCACATCCAAGTTCTTCTTTCTACCTCTGTCCTAATTATTGTTCATTCATTCCTTCAATAAACTTTTATTGAGCTCATGGAAATGAAATTCACTAAACACTGTGAATATGAAGATAAATTTGATAGGCCCCGTCCTTGAGGAGCTCACAATTTAGTGAGCTACTTTTCTGACCACCAAAAGTAGCAGGTTTGGTATGTACTAGGACTGAAGTAAACTCAGAGGAATATTTTGTGGCACACTGATTCACATTAAGATAAACCTGGGATACACTTTACAGTAAACCTAACTTCTTGGTAAATGGGGACTCTCCCTCCAGCATGAAAATAAATGTAAGAGTGACTTTAAAAGCTTAAAGCAGGGCTTCCCTGGTGGCGCAGTGGTTGAGAGTCCGCCTGCCGATGCAGGGCACGCGGGTTCGTGCCCCGGTCCGGGAAGATCCCACGTGCCGCAGAGCGGCTGGTCCGGTGAGCCATGGCCGCTGAGCCTGCGCGTCCGGAGCCTGTGCTCCGCAACGGGAGAGGCCACAACAGTGAGAGGCCTGCGTACCGCAAAAAAAAAAAAAAGCTTAAAGCACTACATGCAGAAGCAGGTAAGCCTAAATATAACGACACAGCTATGTTATGGTCTAACTTCTTTGCAGCAGAATCAAATATTAGAGCTGAAAGGAAGTCTGGAAATCATCTAATTCAATCCTCTCATTCGACAGAATAGAAAACTGAGGTCCAGGGAACAGAGGGGCTTAGCCAAGAATTTCCAATTTGTTAGTGGCACAGCCAGAGCTCTTATCTCACATTATGATCTGACTTGACACCAAGAAGTCATGGTACATATTTCCTATACCATACACATTGCAAAAGAAATATGATGTACTGTTTCTTTGAGTAGGTATTATAATGAGTTGCTCATTTGGAAGTTCAGATATTTGCTCATTTGGTAAACACCTTTAGAGATGACTACTAGCCGCCTACAGAAAGAAAACCACAGGGCTTCCCTGGTGGCGCAGTGGTTGAGAATCTGCCTGCTAATGCAGGGGACACGGCTTCGAGCCTTGGTCTGGGAGGATCCCACATGCCGTGGAGCAACTAGGCCCGTGAGCCACAACTACTGAGCCTGCGTGTCTCCTGTGCTCCGCAACAAGAGAGGCCATGGTAGTGAGTGGCCCCCGCTTGCCACGACTAGAGAAAGCCCTCGCACTGAAACGAAGACCCAACACAGCAAAAATAAATTAATAAACTCCTACCCTCAACATCTTCAAAAAAAAAGAAAACCACAGCTTTTCTCCTTTTTGATCAAGGCTTTGAGTAAAAGCCTAAGAAGCAGCAATAAACAGCAGCTGGCAACTATAGCCTTAGATCAGAGAACAACTTTTACACGGGTACAGAGCAGACACCACTACAAGTTGTAAAACCTCAGGAAAGACCACTAATAGCATAATCTTGGAAACAGGAATATACAGTAGTTCAATCACAAAAATCATTAGATCATCCAAGTCATATTGTGTCAAAATCAGAGAGGATAAAATCACATTTAAATGAAATGGCAGTTCTAAGAAATCCAGAGGATTTCATTTTCTTAGCTAGATTCTTACAGGAGTGAGAATAACCAAGTAACATTTCTTCTCTGCTAACTTTCTCTGTAGGACACTAATGGAAAATTATGTTCAGAGACAACTTAGTTCCCTTAATTCCTATACCTTCCTTCAATTATACAATAAAGCTCCCCAAATGCTTGAGCCATCTCACACTACAGCCATCAGCTCCAGAAGATGAGGTGTTACTATAGCCGAAAAACACGGGCTTGGGAGACAGACAACCTAGATTCTGTTCTGTGCTCTGCTCCTCAGTTGCTGTGTGACTGCAGGAGGGTCCATTGACCCTCCTGGATCTCAGACTGTTTGGCTGTACAGTGAGGGATTAGAGAAACCCAGACAGACTACACACTAGGCACACTATGGTACCAGATCTGGCACGTTTGACAGGTTATTTCACTAAGCCTTCTCCTCCATCTAGGAGAGTCTTTCCTCAGGACACAAGAAGCTCCCCGTCGGTCTACCCAGGAGCTAACCATTGGCTCTCAGCTCACTGCCTGTTAAGTTACCCTCGTCTGTCCCGTAGCCCCCAGGCTGGCTCCTGGCGCGTCCCCCTCAGGCCCCTCCTGCTCGGCCGCGGCGGAAAACCCGAGCCCGCGGGACCACAGGAGGGAAATGGAAAAGGGCCCTTCTGAAACAAAAGTGCCCACAAGGATGCTTGTCGGGCGGCTGGGCCTCCGCTCGTAAACAGGAAGGGTCGTCTCAGAGGCGGATCGAGTCAGGTTTTGGAGCTAAGGGGAGGTTTTTCTTATTTCACCAGTGGCAACTGTTTCTCACAACGTGCCGGATGAACCGTAACGAGCGCGGCCTCAACAAGCCAGGAGGCAGGGCGAGAGTGGTTTGAGATCGCCCCCCGGAGTGCCACGTGCTACGGCAAAGGAACTCAGCATTGTTCTTAAAACAACTCCTAGCTTCCCGTCCCTCCGAGGGGAAGAGAATAGACGAGCCTCAAGCCTAAGCTTTTCAAGCGCGCGCGGGCAGGCGGGGCGGGGCGCGGGCCGAGGGCACTATATCTCCCCGCGGAGGAGCACACAGCAGCTCTAGCTTTCCACGCCCCAAAACGCGCTGCTCTGGGGCCGGTTGTTTAGTTGGCGCTGCCGAGGCTGCTTTCCTCGTTCAGTTTGACAAGGATGCTCTGATTGGCCAGCGCGACCCTGCAGTAGTTGGCCGGAAAGAGTCGAGGCGCCTGATTGGCCGCGCCGCACCTGCAATGCGTCAAGCCGCAGTGGGCGTGAATGCCCATGGCTGGAGGGGCAGCCGGCCGCCTTCGGGAGGGAGCGGCTCCGCCTATGGCCGCCATCTTTACTAGTGGCAGCCGGGACGTCCCAGACGCAAAGGGGTTTTTCACGGCGCTCTTGGGCCAGTAGAAAAACGCTTTGCGACAGAAGTTTTGTGGAGGGGGGTTCTTTTCCTTTTTTCCATTGCAGTGGGTTGTTTCGGTTTTGCTCAGGTGCCAGGGAGGTGGAGGGGGTAGAATTCGCGGGCTCCCGGCTCAGGGCCGAGTGGCCATCCAGGAAGAAGGGGGTCTGACAGGACGTTTAGCCGCCGCTTCCCGAAAACCGCTGGGTCTGCGTTCTCTCGGCGAGCGCGGGGAGTGTGATTTGATTCCTCTCCATTTCTAGAAGCAAAAGGGAGATTTGCTTCCTGGGCATCTTGCTCGGGCTGGAAAGCAGTTCTGGAAAGCTCTCCCGAATACGTCATGGTTCTTGCTCATGCTGTGCCCCTGCAGGGAATGTGTTTTTTGTGTTTTAGAGCTGTAAGTCCAGTAGCCGTCTTGGAAACTATTTACCGGCTGCAGGGACAGTGGCCTGCAGGAGCAAAACGGAACTTGCCTGACAGACATGCTACGAGATGTTGGCTGAAAATTATTTTGATCTTATCAGTTTAGTTGCCTTTTTAGGCAACTATTCTGTGTGTGTGTGTGTGTGTGTGTGTGTGTGTGCGCTCGCGCGCGCGCGCATCCGGCTTTCATTCGTCTCTGATATCCACACCCGCAAAAAAGAGAAAAACCCTCTTCTTATCTTTTACTGCAGCAGAAGTGGTCGTTGTCCAGGACTCTCTTCAGTGGGTATGGGTGAAAAGAAAGACTATGTTCCCTGGGTGAATTAGAGCTGGAGAAACGAGAAAGGCCATGGTTGTCTTGGTTTAGCGGGAGGGATGTCTCTGTTGGTTTTATTTGAGCTGCGTAGGTGCAAATTCGGTGCGGTGTGGGTATCCAAAGGTGAATTCTGGAGCTGCCTTGGTGTGGGTGTTGCCATGGCTACAGGGAGAGGTAGTTGGTGAGTTACGGGGGCCAATAAACCCAGCAAGGCCAGGCCTCTCCCTTGAATGAAGCCTTAGTATTAACTATCCAAGTTTATGTATCCTGGCTTTCACCATTCCCATCCCGGTCCAAGGTTCCTGGACTGATCATTACAGGCACACGAGGGTCTTGTATTGATTCCTATATTGACTAATACAGGCGCAGTCACTGCCTTGTATGGGTTTTGTAATTAGAGGCTGCATACGGGAGCATAGTTTTGGAACCATTGGCCATACAATTTGATGTGTAAGTTACTGCTTCTCTTACCTCATCATACCGAGTTCGAACATTTAATCATTGGCTTTTTATGCCTTTTCCCATAGGCAAACCATCACTTTACCTTAGGGTGCTTTCTGCCTAAAACTTACAATCCATTTTACTGTGTATCAATATAATACCAGACCACTGAGTTCATGGACATTGCAAAAGAAAGACAGTTGCAGCTTTGCATAATCGCCATATAGCAACAACCACTCGTGCCTTTGTGGAACACGCAGTAATTCAGTGTTCTTTGTCAGCTGCAGTGCTGGGAGTCCGCCACTTGGCTTGCTGTGGGAGGTAGAGCAAAGGACTACATCTTCCAGAGTCTTGGTTTCTTCTGTAGTATGAAGAGAATCAAGTCTGTTTCCCCGTCCTTGTGACGACTGCATGAGATGGGAATGTGCCAGCACTATGTAAATTGTAGAACTATTGACATAATGATATTCAGTTACTAAAGCATTTATTGAGTGCCAATAACTGTCTGACACTGTGAGAGGAAGATTTTCCTTCAGTATTTTCTGCTTTGTGGGGTGAACAGATTGACAAACTCAGATCTAAAATAAACCTTAAATAGCATAGTTTTTTTCTTAATTGAAGGCATAGTATTATTGTAGCCTTATTTGCATGCAGGCCAGATTTGAGGGCCCTTAGGGTGACTAGCACATCAGTTTGCCTTGGTCTTTCCTGGTTTTAGCATCAAAGGCCCATGTCCTAGAAAGCGCCTCTGTCCCAGGCAAACCAGGACATTTGGTCACCCTTGGACTGTTTTCATTCCCACAAGATGGGAGGATGAACAGAATAGGAAATGAAGATTCCTACTATATAGAGGCGATTAGGTTTCCCTGCAGCTGGAGGCTACTGGGCTCAAGAAAAGGGATGTCCTTGTGTAAGGTAAGTGTGGGCTGACGCCTGAAACTCAGCATGTCCAAATTCAAACATAATTTTATCCATCTTTATTGTCCTTCCTTCTCTCAGTCCCCACACAGGGCCTGCCTGCGTGCCTTTCTTCCTTCCTTCCTCTCTTCCTCTGTTTTCTTTCTTTTCAATCTTTCTGTTTCGGAATTTTCTTATTCAGTTCTAATCTTTATCTCTGGTAAAGGCTCTCCTAAAGATTTCGTCACTTTGGAGCACAGAAATTCTTTTTTATGCCATGGACCCCTTTGTCAATCTGATGAAGCCTAATGCTGCTATGGTTCATTGCTGTATTCATAATTGAAGGCTTGCTACATTTCACTTAGAGGTTAGTGAAAAGAGATGTTCTACTTTTCCATCCAAGTTTATGGACCTGAATTGTCTCCATGTAGGCCAGGTTCAGAACCCCACTCCTTCTCCATTGCTCCATTGTAGTTCTCTTTCCACCCTGTCCTCTTTTATTCTCTTTTACCTTTACATTCTTTTTTTTTTTTAATAAATAAATTTATTTATTTTTGGTTTTGTTGGGTCTTTGTTGCTGCGTGCAGGCTTTCTCTAGTTGCGGCGAGCGGGGGCTACTCTTCGTCGCGGTGTGCGGGCTTCTCATTGCAGTGGCTTCTCTTTGCTGCAGAGCACGGGCTCTAGGCACGCGGGCTTCAGTAGCTGTGGTGTGTGGGCTCTATAGCGCAGGCTCAGTAGTTGTGGCACATGGGTTTAGTTGCTCCACGGCATGTGGGATCTTCCTGGACCAGGGCTCGAACCTGTGTCCCCTGAAATGGCAGGCGGATTCTTAACCACTGCACCAGCAGGGAAGTCCCACCTTTACATTCTTGCCATTATATGTCACCACCATAGTTCAAGACACTGTGGCTGTTTTCCTAACTATTGCAAAAATTGTTCTCCCACCCCTAGTTCTATCTTACGCCCAGCTGATGGAGTAGTTTTTCTAAAGCACATATATAACTATATAATTTCCCTCCTCAACCTCCCATGGCTTCCTATGGCCTCTAGCCTTAAGTGCAGTTTCCTCAGGAATTCCTTCAGGGCCCTCCATAATCTGATCTTTCAGTCCTAATAATCTACTACCCTTTGCAACTCCTAAATTTTGGCCGTACGAACTGTTCTTTAATCTTTGTGCTTTTTCCCCTCCATCTTACATTCACGTTGCTCTCTGGGCCTCGATTTCTGATTTCCATCATCTCTGCCTAGCAGAGTTCTAACATCCTTAAAGACTTCAAATGCAAAGTTAGCTAAGATAACCTCTTCCTCCGTTGGACTCCCTCAGTGCTTTATTTTACCCTCTTCTGTTCTTACTGTCTACTTTATTATGAGTATTTGATTACTCATTCCATAAATGTTTTTCAAGTATCTGTTGTGAGTGTGGCCCTGTACTAGGGGCCATGCGGATATAAAATAAAACTGATTCAAACCTTGGTTTTTAAAGGACTTGTATTTTGGGTTGGGAGGTAATGTGAACCTAAATAACATTTTTTTCAAGGTAAAAGAAAACAAGTATTTCAGGCATCCAGAGGGAGAACTCACTTTGCTAGAGGGATGAGAGAAAGCTTTGTGGAGAAGGTGGCATCCAAGCTAGCTTGGAGGATCAGCGACTTATATGGATGTACATGGGGAAGGCATTCAACACAGAGGGAATACCAGGAACAAAGCTACCAAGCTGAAAAGAGAAGGGTATGTTAGGGAAGGGGAAGAAGTTTCATCTGTTATTAAGGGGCCTCTTGGGAGACAGGCTGGTGGCAGGTTGGTTAAGGCTAGATAGAGAATGGCCACACATTCCCGGCCAGAAGATAAGATGATGCCGTTGCATGGAATCCATTGAAGAGTTTTGACAAGAGACGGACAGAATCAGAGGTGAGTTCAGAATAATTATGTGGCAGCAAAGTGGGAGGTGAATTTTACAGTGATACTGTACACAGGGAGACTAATGAAAGCGATAAGAATAATGGCATATATTTATTGAGCCCTTACAAAATGCCGTGCAATATCCTTCCTTGCAATATCTCATTTATAGCTCACGAAAACCTTATTATTCACTCCTTTTCACAAATAAGGAAATTTAGGTTAGAGAGGAATAACTAACCTCTAAGTTACAAGAGGTTAGTTATAATAACTAAGTTATAAGAATAACTTATCCAACTTCACCCATGGTGACAGAGTTGGAAGTTGAACCCATTTACTGTATGCAGTAGTTGGTCCATGAATTACCCTTAATCTGAAAGTGTTAGCAGTGGAATTAGAGGAGAAGATCCAAGAAATGATATATATATTTTTAATTGTCTTTATTATGTTTTGGCTGCATCAGGTCTTAGCTGTGGCATGCGGGATCTTTTGTTGCGGTGTGGGTTTTCTCTCTCTAGTTGTGGCGTGCAGGCTCCAGGGCACGTGGGCTCTGTACTTTGCGGCACGCGGGCTCTCTTGTTGAGGTGTGCGAGCTCAGTAGTTGTGGTGTGCGGGCTTAGTTGCCCTGCAGCATGTGGGATCTTAGTTCCCCGACCAGGGATCGAACCCGCGTCCCCTGAACTGGAAGGTGGATTCTTCACCACTGGACCACCAGGGAAGTCCCCGATACTTCTTAAATTATAGTATTTTATGTACTTTAAGTTTGAAGTGAAGAATGAAAAAGCAACAAATACCACTGTGGTTGGGCTGAACTCCTGGACTGTCTTCTCCAACATTGGTTTCGTCATGTATCTCCTACATATTTTTCTATATGAAGGAAATAAGACCAGTAAGCAAAATATGTTGCTACAGTTCTGCCTCACTTTACGAAAGCTCATGATATCAAAATGGGGAAAGGATATAGATGCTAGTTGGGCTTGGCCTTCTACTCGGACTCCTCAGAAACCTCATAGAGGAAAAGTGCCAACAGCAGTGGCCTGGAGGTGTACCAAGTTATGCTTCCAAATATTCCTGTTGATTGGGCATGTTTCTGAATGTGAACTAGAATTTTTCAGTGCATTTGCCTTCGGGTGAAAGACCTTGGGTAGTACCTGCTTAAAGATATTTAATGGTTTCAGAGCACTGGAGGAGTGATTTTCCTATGCTCTGGTCAAGTCAGCATCCCCATGGCCCCCCACCGTGCCCCTCCAAAAAATACACTAGCAATAAGGAGGAAGAGCGTCAAGAACAATTGCCCTTCAAGAACCACTGGATTATTTTGTGTTTCCCTTGGTACCGTCTTCCCAATCACCAAAGACCGTAAAAAGAGTATTTATTCCAACCCCTTCTATTCCACCTCTCGCTACCCTTTATACTTCTGGTCTTTTCCTGATTATAGATGGCAAAATTAAACGCTATATATGTCAAAGATCCTTCAAACCTAGGAAAGGCTTTTCATCATCAGTAGTTCTAGTATACATTTTATAATACACTGACTACCTTTTTCCCTTTTGCTAATGTTCTTAAATCATTTTGTGTGTTTTTATCATTCTAATTAGATCATAAGTTCCTTAAAAACAGAAATTACCTTAAAAAAAAATTCCCACCACCTGCACCGTTGTCCTGCATATAGTAATCACTCAGTCTTGATTTGTCATTTTTCTCCCCTTTTTTTCTGATTTTTCTAGTCAACACTTACCTCTGATGACAGCACTGAAAAGTTTAATGATACTCTAGAAAAAGGATATTCATTCAAGATTCATTCAACAATGTTTATTAAATTCATTCTGTATGTCAGATACCCTTGAATGTGAGTGCTTATTACCCTGTCCTGGGGTCATGGTTATTAGTGGTTTGGGGGTCATCAGCACCTTTGGGTGTCTAATAAAAGCCATAGAAACCTCCCAGAAAAACATACACAAAATAATTCTGCAACTCTTGTCATAGAGTCTAGACTTTCAGACTCAATCAAAACCAAGACATTTAAAATCTAAAAATCCTCTTCAGTGGTATGTGTTTAGGCCTCACCACTGTATGATCACATATGATCTATCTATGTAGATAACTACATACGTAGGCATTCATACGTAGTTTAGTTGATCAACTGTATACGTAGCACTAAGGGAACTATTTCAATACTCGAACTGATTGTTGTTTTTAATCATAAGACTTTAAAGCAAAAAAGGGCCATCTTTTTGCTACTGGAATTTGGGAGGCAAAATACATTATAGCATTGTTTTTTTCATTAAGATAAGAGTTGTAATTCGTCACTTATGCAAGCATTTTTCAAATTATAATATGCCATATTGGTAAATCTAGTCTTTGAAGTTTTTAAGTTCTGGTCTCTCATTTGTTTTAAAGTCTGTACAACCTGAAATATATACAATTAAAGAAATATATACAATTAAATATATACAATTACATACCTGGAGTATGTAAATAAGATTTTTCACAGAACATTTTCCTGTGAGATTTAGTACAATTGATGTTTTGATCAAAGTTTGTTTATTATCTTGAAAAAGTATTTTCATTGAAGAGAATGAGTGGTGATTGCCTGAGTTATTTTCAGAACAGTTTACCAGTGGGTTTTTTGGTATTACTTCCCTTGTGCTGCTCTTCCTAATTAACATCAGGTTTGCTAAATTTTATTGCAGAAAGACTGATAAAGAGAAACCCTGTCATCTGGAACCTGAGATTTATGAATTTGTGTAAAACTTGTATGTTTAAAAGGTGCAGAGAGGGAACACAAGCTGTCATTTGAGAGTTCTTCTCTGTGTGAATAATTAATGATGGTATAACTGGATACCAAACAAAATTTACAAGTGTCTACAACTCTTTACCTCTACCTGGAAACTTGTTGCAATGATTATTTCAGGAAGACAAGGTTGCTGAGATTTCCCAAAAGGATGTAATTCCAAGTGGCCTTTAGGAATCCAGTATGACAGATTTCTTTGTTGCTGGATGAAGTCTATTTTAAATGGTAAAATGATCTGATTACAACATAAAGAATCTTCTACCCATAAAAAAGATCTATAGGTGGTGCAAGCATCATCAATATCATCAGTGAACATTATTGAGGTTCTTACCTGGGCAAGGTACTCTGGGAATACCGAGCTTGCAAAGAATTACACATAGCTCTGCCCTTTACATTCTCACAACTAAACTATAACCCACATGCAGGCAGGGACCATAGTTTTATTTAGTTAGTTATTTAGTTAGTTACACTTACGTTTGCTTATACCCTCAATACTTACAACCAAGTCTGGCATATAATAGTTGCTAACTAAGTGTATGTTGAACATCTGAATCAATAACTATTAAAATAGTTGGAGAGGAAAAAAGAGAGTTAAATGAAAGAAGAAAAGCTTCTATTTTGTAATGTAGCTTTTAAAAGGGAAAATACTACATATGTTCTTTTAAAACACCTTTATTATGTGATATTTGATACATATAAAATAATATATATAGTAAATGTAAATTATTAAGCATATTAAAATAAGCCCCAGTGAATTCACCACCTATTCAAATAATTAGAAAATTACCAATACTGTGGAAAATAACTTGTATACTTCCCAATGTCATCTTCCTGCCTCTCCCACAGCCCAAACTGCATTCTCAATTCAGGGGTATTTTAACTTTGAGATGGATAAATCAGAAACAAGGATTTACAGAAGACAAATCTATGTGATTCTTTATTAAGAATTAATACAGGGCTTCCCTGGTGGCGCAGTGGTTGAGAGTCCGCCTGCTGATGCAGGGGACACGGGTTCGTGCCGCGGTCCGGGAAGATCCCACATGCCGCAGAGTGGCTAGGTCCGTGAGCCATGGCCGCTAAGCCTGCGCGTCCGGAGCCTTAGGCTCCGCAACGGGAGAGGCCACAACAGTGAGAGGCCCGCGTACCGCAAAAAAAAAAAAAAAAAAAAGAATACATTTAGTAAGTGATTGAAGAATACATTTGTTAATAATCATATGGAAGATAATTTATTACAGGCTCTTTGAATACCATAAAAAAGTAGTAAGGGTTACTTCTGTGTGCTAAATCCTGGGGACATCAGAACAGCTTACCTATGCACTCAGAGAAGGCATATATTAGAGTTCACTTTTTTGTTTTGTTTGTTTTGCCTTTCCTTCCCTCTTATGGTGTAAAGTAAATTTTGAAATATCATTTTTGGGGGGAAATTTACTTTAAATTGCTTTTCTATTTGTCATGTATGTTTTCTATTTCATAGTCTCAAAACTGTCTTTAATCACTTGGGGTATGTTTTTACATCGATTCTTAGTGAAACTCTTCCTGTGAGTTGTCTGTGAAGAGATTTTAAGTTATAACACTGGTAAAGATTTACTAAAGCAGAACATAAAAGTAAAGAAGCAAGCCACAAACAGAATGGCATTATAGAAACATTTATCTTATCAAATAAGAATCCTTACACCAATGTTTACTAGGAGCATCCTTTTCTACAATACATAGTATAGTGTGTTATGTCTAGTATCATAAACTCAAATTCCAGAGAAATATAGTATTGTAAATGAATAGGATTTCTTTCCAGAACAATTTTCCTTTCTCATTAATCTTTCTACATCTGGTTTCCATTGTAGTTCTATATGCAGCCATCAAACAAGTTGTCTTTCTGATTTCTTTCTTTTAATTTTTTAAAATTAATTAATTAATTAATTAATTTTTGGCTGAGTTGGGTCTTCGTTGCTGTCTGCAGGCTTTCTCTATTTGCGGCGAGCGGGGGCTACTCTTTGTTACAGTGCGAGGGCTTCTCATTGCAGTGGCTTCTCTTGTGGAGCACAGGCTCTAGGCGCACAGGCTTCAGTAGTTGCAGCTCACAGGCTCAGTTGTTGTGGTGCACGGGCTTCGTTGCTCCGCGGCATGTGGGATCTTCCCGGACCAGGGCTTGAACCCGTGTTCCCTGCATTGCAGGCGGATTCTTAACCACTGCGCCACCAGGGAAGTCCCTCTTTTAATTTTTTACTTGACATAATTTCAGACTTACAGAAAAGTTCCAAGAATTGTACAAAGAATCCCCATGTACCCTTTATTTCCCAAATGGTAACATTTATCACCTTGGCACATTCATACATGTTCTCTTGTGCTCCCTCTTTCCTGTGGCAGGCATGATAGCCCTTTGTCCCTAAACATTTCAGTGTATAATTCTAGAAATAAGGTCATTCTATTACATGTTACATAACTATAGTACAATTATCAAAATCAGGAAAAGGACATAATAACATTGTCCAATATTGTCCAATCTACAGTCTTCATTCAAAATTTGCAAATTGTCCCACTGCTGTTCTTTATAGAAAAGTAAAATCCCAGATCATGCATTGCATTCAAGTGTCATGTCTCTAGTGTCACGTAATCTGGAATCCTTCCTCAGTCCGTCTGTGTTTTTCACAACATGGACTAGTTTACAGATTTCTAACCCATGAATATGCTGAGAATTTTTAAGGAAGTAAGTATATTTCAAGTAACTGAATTAATCACTGTCAGGATATATAGAAAAAAGGTTTAGGCACTGATTATTTTATGTTACATTCATTAAAAGATTATGCCAAAGAGATGGTAGAGCAAAAGATGAGAAAAGGCAATTTAAAATTCTAGACTTTTTCCCCCCTTCCTAATCCAATTCACTCTTTTTTACAGATGAGAAAATAGAAAGCAGACCAAGACAGATTAGGTAATTGGTCAGAAGTCCTCTAGCTCACCTTCTTGGATCTCCGTACTTTTCTCTATAGCATATAATGCTTAATGGAAAAAACTCAGTATAAAACTCTAAAAGTAGTACATTGGTTTATTTTTATTAATTCCGTCTACTGTGTTTGGTTTGCCCATAAGAATTCTGCCAACCAGTTGTCTCTATCTGTTACATATGTATCCCATATGATAGTTGTATAATAGTTGATATTTGATTTCCATTATAATGTTTATAATATAATGTTTTGTCACATGGAAGTTAAATTTATCTTAGGACCATTTACACAGTATTTAGGCAGTAGTGTGATAGTTTGTCTAGGACACAAGTGTAACATGACCTTAGGTACTTCACAGAAGACAGGGTGGGCTCCAGGCTATGCTCTGAAGGAAAGGAACCTTTTAACCAGGTTCAGTCACCCTTGGTATGTGAGGGGGTTTGGTTCCAGGATCCCTGAGGATGCCGAAATCTGCAGATGCTCAAGTCCCTTATACAAAATGGCGTGATCTTTGCATATAACCTATGCATATCCTCCAATATACTTAAAATCATCTTTAGATTACTTATAGGACCTAATACAATGTAAATGCTGTGTAACTAGTTGCTAGTGCACAGCAAATTCAAGTTTTGCTTTTTCTGAACTTTCTGGAATTTTTTTTCCCGAATATTTTCAATCTACAGTTGGTTGAATCCACCGATAACAGAACCTGAGGGCCGACTGTACAGCTGTAAGCTTTTCACCAGAGTATCCCTGACAGGATAGGGAACAGAAGAGATTTATTGCTGCCGGCCTGAGCTAGTCTACCCAATGCTACACATTTTTTTGAAACTTCATGTATTTCATGTTTAAAATTTATACATATTTTATTTCTTTCAATTAAGAAGATGTTGCACCTCCAAAAACCTGTCTAAGAGATAGGACTTAACTACTCCTGTAGCTTCAAATACCACTCCATATCACCACACCCCAGTTTGAGAAACACAAGAACAAATTCATGAAGAGAGTTGTGGAATTCCATGCTTGGGGTCCAGGCAGAACAGAGTGCTAACTCATGAGAGACACTTTGACAAGTAAAAGGCAGTCTGTGGAGAAGTGCAGAAGTGGGGTTTGAGAGCAGTGAGATAGGGCAGAGCAGTTATGTGGCCTTTGATGCCACCATGAGGAGCTGAAGAAATACAGTGAACGTTAGGATTAATGCCAACTGGGGTGAAGAAAACCAGGATTCTGGGTCTCTCTCTGCTATTCCCTATGCCCTGTGACATTGGGCAATCTGGATTCTGGTTTCCTTATATGGAGAAAGGCAAGACTAAAATAGATGATCGTGAGTTTTCTTCTGGCTGTAGTATTTTGTGATTCATTATGAGCTAATAGAATGCATTAGCTTGTTAATAGTTTCCATGCTTCATAATTTCCAAATTTAATCTGATAGATGCCCTTAATATTATTACTAGCCACACACTGCTGATAATATTCAATATTTATTTCAAGGCAACCAGTATACTTACACTTTTAAGAATATCACTATGAAATCTAGGCCTGCCATCTTATGGATCGTAAATGGTACTACCAAAATACAGGGTAGTATATCTGTTAGTGTCAGATGATTTTTGAACAGATCAAGAGAACACCTACTTATTTATATGTAGCTTACTTCCAAAGGAGTTTATACAGTATTTTGAAATTTATTTTCTTTGATAATTCTTAATTTAACTTCCTAAGAAAGAATCCAAGTAAATCTAAGTATCCCCTACCTCCAATTTTAATTGTTTATGGATCCCAATAATTATTTTCTAGACAGCATTTCATTTTCTAAATGGCTATAGGTAGTTCCTTTGCTTTTGAAATTGTTTGGAACAAGAGAATGGTTCTTTGAAGTGATTGTGGGGAAGTGCTTGCATGTGTATTGTATGAAAGCTGTGATCAGCTACTCCTCGTGGTTGTGAAGTGTAGCAGTCTCCCTTTTTTCTTTTTATATAGCTATAAATTATTAGAGTTGCTGGTTTCACATTGCAGCTAGGCTGAGTGTTTGTGGAATTCACTCCTTCCATCTCCTGCATTTATCTTCTGTCGCGTGAAGGATCCAAAACACAGAACTTTTATCCACAGAGAACATGGGAGAGTTAGTAGGAAACATTTTTCAGCTCTTTCAAAACTGTAACTTTAAAATATTGTAAATAAAAAAACCAAGGAAAAAGGACTCTGCTTCCTAAGTGAATTATGGAATTTGTCTCTAGTTAAACTTTCTTTTGTCCCAAACAGATCCAAATAAAATTGTTATGCCTCTCTTCCCACTAACATATTTTGAGACACTGAAAATAGTCTAAGGATTGCTTTTGAAGTCCGTTCTGAAATTTTATCTGGGGCACAAGTCGTAATTCTTCTGTTTAAGTTGCTGATGAAGCTTTTTAAACCACACTCTATTTCCCACTGGTTTTCAATTTATTTTCAGTATGCTTCAGTATTTGTGGAGGTTTTCATCCCTTTCAAGTTGAAACGTGATTATTACAGTATAGAAGGCAGCATTTGAACATGGCTGACAGTACAAGCAATTGCTATAACTAATTTTCATCGGTATGAGTCCTTACAACTGAGTCAAACAGCAGCAGCCCCTATCAGTTATAGAGAACAGTAGGGGAGATCTAGCTAAGTCATTTCAGTTTCTCGGGGCTCTCTTTTTTGCTGAATAGAGATGTTGGCTGAGATTACCTTCTTCCTGCTGCCTCTTGGAAGGTAAATGCTTTTGCTAATCATCTCATGATTTAATTATCAGATCTCCTTTCTTTAGAATTTTCTCTCTTGTTTTGACTAAGTCCTATTAATGACTTTCAGGAAACAGTGTAGATTGTTATTTCCACATTGAGCCCAATCAGAAGCCTGTGACCTCTGTATTTTTCTGCTTATTTTGGTTATATATTTTGAGATTTTTATGAACATTTAAAATGTTCTAAAATTCTGCTCAAAGTTAAAAGTTTTCTTTTTACTCTGACTCTAATGGTTTATTTAAAACATATTTGAGAAAGCTTTTGGTTTTTACTTCCAGTTGCTCAATTTATGTTTCAGAATTTCTAAATCATCTATATTTGCTTTTACTCTTAAAATATACTGTCATTATAAAATTAAATGACTATACCACGTGCCAACAATATATTTTATAGAAATGAAATTGTTCACAAAAATGAGTCACTGTAGGAAAGATACCTCACAAATGACTGTTTTGTGAAGTTCAAGTTTCACTAAAAAAGGTAAAGATTGAAAACACTCTAATGCTTAAAGCTCTTTTTGGGGAAAGACTGCAAATGTGTAATGTACATGTTGAAACTTGTGTTAGATTTCAAAATTTAGCTTAATTTTACACCTGCCACAGGAATATTCCAGAGGTCATAAGTGCAAAAATAAAATCATTGCCAATTTTGTGCCTTTCACTTAAATATTCAAGTAAGTAATTTTTTAGGCAATTACTTTTGGAAGAATAAGGTACCAGCGTAAAATTTAAATGGAGCCAACTGGTTTTATAGAGTTCCATGTAATAAGATATATTAAAAAAAAGCTTAAGTACCAATAAAGATGTTAAAAAAAAAAAAGCTTAAGTAGAATTGCTTAGTAATGGAATAATTTGGCTAGAAAAGAAGTAAAATAGATCATTGTTCCCATGAAAACTCAAGCATAAGTTGAGGTCACTGTTGGAAATTTTGTAGAATATATTTTTTCACTGGAGGGAGGTTGGATCAGATATACTCAAAGATCCCTTTTAACTCTAAAAGTCTAAGATTTCAGTAAACTTTAGACTAATCCTTTATAAAACTAACGTTAACAATTTCAGAGAGTATGAATGGGAGGCATTTTGAGGGGTGTTTAATCATTATTCTGGAAATATATCCTGAGTTGGGGCAATGAAGAAAAATCTGTTTCCCTTTTTGCTGCCATTGAAGGCATGTTGACAGTAGAGAATTAAAAAAAAAAAAAAAATGAACTCCTGTAGCTCTAAAAACGTTTTATAAAAGCAACTATCGGGGCTTCCCTGGTGGCGCAGTGGTTGAGAATCCACCTGCCGACGCAGGGGACGCGGGTTCAGTGCCCCGGTCCGGGAAGATCCCACATGCCGCGGAGCGGCTGGGTCCGTGAACCATGGTCGCTGAGCCTGTGCTCCGCAACGGGAGAGGCCACAACAGTGAGAGGCCCGCGTACCACAAAAAAAAACACAACAACTTTCTCTTCTATTTCTGCTGATCTTCAGCAAATCCTTTTTAATAAAATGTGAGGATCATTTCCTGTCATTATTGGGTTCTAAAGTTTGATCTCCCCGAAAAGCTGACTGTCCTTTGTGAACCGGCTGTGTGTGGTGGCCTGTACCTTGTGGGATCTGGATGTTGATCAATGGTGAAGATTTTTCCATTTTAATTCCAGCAGAAGAACCTTGTGATCAGAACTCAAGGGCATGGTGGGTTGGGTGGGTCCCGGATACCCGTCCTCTCACTGTCCCCCAGCATCATCTAGTTGAAGAGGAAGTGGTTCCCTGGCTGCCAAGTGTCAGTGAAGCGCTGTGTTAAAGTTCTCTGGGAAGGGGTCTCGTCGACGCTTGGTAAGTAGTAATCTGGCAGTTTGCTTCTGGCCAATGGTAAGCTGACCCTTAACAAAACTGTGACGTAAGAAAGGTTATTTTTTTACACCATTCACCCTGGTTCCCATCATCAAGTCACAGCCTCCATCTTCAGACATTCAGAGTCTTGATTTAGTGTTCTCCATGACACACCTTCTCCTCGAGCTTACTTTCTGGGAAGGATGTTATTAATATGCTAATGCAAATTTAGGTTAATGTCTTATCTCTCTCGGGGATATGTGCATTTCAAACCTTTCTTCTATGGAATGATAGCTCCAGCTGACAGCAGAGGTATTTCGAGGCCCTTCTGGAAATTATTATCATGTTAAACTGTCTCCCAGCCTGTCTTCTTTTAAGGTCTTAGCCTCTAGTTCCATCTCCAGCATGCCCCTCTTATCTCCTTCTCTCATTCATTTATTCAACAAATATTTATAGAGCTTCAGTATGTGTGATGTACTAGGCTAGGCACAGGGAGTAGCACAATAAACTAAAGAAAGGCACAGTCCCTACTGCAGTGGACTTTATAGTCTAATGAGAGATTCTGTCAAATAATCATATAAATACATGTCAAGTTGTAACTGTGGTAAGTGCTATGAAGGGGAGAACAGAGTGCTGTGTATATCTAATAGGGGCCCTAGCCAGGAGGTCCAGGACATACTCCCTGAGAAAGTCTGATTGAACTGAATGGGAGTTAATGAGACAGAAGGATTGATAGGATGTATTGGCCTCCTAGGATTGCCATAATAAAGTACCAAAAATTGGGTTGCTTAAAGCATCGGAAATGTATTATTTCGTGGTCCTGGAGGCTAGAAGTCTGCAATCAAGGTGTCAGCAGGGCCGTGCTCTCTCTGATGGTTCTAGGAGAGACTCCTTCCTTGTCTTATCTAGCTTCTGGTGTGTGCTGGCAACCCCAGGTGTTCTTTGGCTTGTAGATGTACCTCCCAAGGCATATGACTGCCTTCTCCCTTTGTGTCTTTATATTTCCTTCCCTCTGTACGTGTTGGTCTCTGTGCCCAGATGTCCCCTTTGTAGTAAGAACATCAGTCGTATTAGATTAGGACCCACCCTAATGACCTCATTTTGTTTAACTTGATTACTTCTGTAAAGACCCTGTCTTCAAATAAGATCACCTTCTGAGGTACTAGGGGTTGGAGCTTCAACATATCTTTTTGGGGGCCACAATTCAACCCATAACAGGACAAGAAGAAGAGGAGTAGAAGAGTGTTCTATGCAGGGGAAACAGTACATGACATGGTCCTTTGGCGGGAGGAAACATGGCCTCTGTGGAGTAGAAAGTGAGGGGTTGTGTGGTGTGAGAGGAAGCCGGAACGGAAGTAAAGATGCGTGGTTAGGCCTGCATTAGGGACTTTGGTCATAATGTAAGAGCAATGAAACTTTATTGGAAGATTTCAGCAGGAATAAGATGTGATCAGATTTGCACTTTGAAAAATATCACATGGGTTGGTGACAGCAAGAATAGATGCAGGTATACCATTTAGGAAGCTACTGCAATAGAGCAGGTGAGAGAGGAAGGGGCATAAAGGGAATTGGTCACAGAAAGCAAAATAAGTGAGCCTTGATGATAAATTGGATGTAAGATGGAGGCGGGAATGGTCAAGAATGATTCTTTCCTAGATTTCGGACTCATTTGTCTAAATGCATGAATGAACCATGTTATGGGCAAACTTGTGAGTTTACTTTGGACATGCTGGTCCTGGGGTGCTCCTCTTAGAATCGTCAGATCAGCATTTGTAGATCTGGGGCCTAGAGGGAAGGTCCCAGCTGAAGATGAAAATTAGAATCACTGGCATGTAAGTGATAATTGAAGGTGTGCACCCCGGCTGAGAGAGTGTCTACAGGGAGAAGAGAAGAGGGCCTAGGGCAATAGCAGAAAATAGGCCCACAAAAGAGATTAAGGCAGAGCAGCCAGAGACAGAAGAGGAAAACTAGGAGAGTGTGCCTTCATAGAAGCCAGGGGAAGAGGGAGTGGTCAAATACACCTGAGAGAGGCAAAAACTGTCCACTGGATGTAGCAATATGGAAGTGATTGGTAACTTAACAGAAAGATTCTTTGGGCTAGTGAAATGGAGGAAGCCAGACTGGAGGGGTGTGATGAGTGGGAGAAGGGCAATGAAGACAGGCTTTATAAACACTGACACTTTCCAGAAATTTGGCTGTGAAATGGTGGAAGAAGTAGTTCCTGGAAGCAGAGTGTAGGACCGTCTTAGCTCGGGCTGCTGTAACGAAGTGCCATAGACTGGGTGGCTTCAACAACAGACTTTTATTTTCTCACAGTTGTGAAGGCTGAAAGTCTAAGATCAAGGCGCCAGCATGGCTGCTTTCTGGAGAGAACTCTCTTCCTGGCTTGCAGTGGTTGCCTCGTTGCTGTGTCCTCACATGGTGGGAAGTGAAAGTGAGAGAGAATGAGAGAGAGCATGCAAGCTCTCTGGTTCCTCTGAGTATAAGGGCAGTAATCCCATCATGAGGGCCCCAACCTCATGACCTCATCTAAATGTAATCACTTCCCAAAGGCTCTGTCTCCAAATGCCATCACATTGGGGGCTTAGGGCTTCAACAAATGGATTTGGGGAGAACAAAATTTAGTCCATAACAAGAGAATGTGGTTATTTTTCTTTAAATGGGAAGGCCTTCCGCATGCTGAAAAGTTGCAGTTGAGGGGTAAAGATTAAATAATTGAGCAAGAGAAGGGTAATTGAAAGCACGCAGCAAGAGAGGACGGAATAGAAAAAGTGGCCTTAGATAAAAGACACTGTCTCACTTAACAGTACTCTGGGATTTCGTCCTTTGGGGGATACCAGCAGGGGTGTGGAATTGCACAGAACCACTTAACCTGTGAGTGTTCTCAGCTGTCAGGATCTCTCTCCTTAGGTTCATCACTGCCCCAGGCTGCTGCATGGAAGAGGAGCAGACTGTCAGTGTCTGCAGGTTTTAATACATTTCAAGTATCAAAGCAAATCATTTTTCCCCTCTTCTCACCCCTTCTCGCCCCTGGGCAAGGGTAGGGTGGGAATTGGGAAATAAGGTGACATTTTCTGGGACCAGACCTATAAAAGAAGGTGGTGGTGGCAGTGGTGTTTTCCTCATAATCCACTACGTCTATGCTCCCCTCCCTTCTCCTGAGTACTTCCTTCATTAATAGAAATCAGCGTCTGAGGAGCAGGGTCCCTTGGAGTGCTCTCCTTAGGACACCTGACAGGTAGGGGAGCCCACCGTCTTCCCTCCCTGAGGCTTCCCCATGCCCCTGCTCTCTCAGACGGCCCTCGGACTGGGCTGATGCTGCAGGCTGGGGCAGGTACTTTTTATTCCAGTTTAATGGAATCTAATCTGGCACCTGCTATAAACATAGGACGACCCAAAGGTCAAGCCTTTAGTAAATCAGTTTGGTAAGATACACCAGGTGGCAAAAGAGAGAATCATTTCCACTTTAAAAAATAAAACTTTGTGATTTTCGGTCACTTCAAGACACACCTTCTGTATTTTTCTTCTGAGACAGTAAAAAAAAAATTATTTCATTTTTTTCATGCCATGGTCTAATCAAGTCCAGCCCAGAACAAAATCGGCCTGGCCCTCTCCGTGGGGGTGATGATTCTTTTTGTTGTAGTCATCATTTCTGGCTCCTTTTACTTTTTAAAATTCTGGGTTTAACTGGTCCTTAATATAAGCGTTCCTGGGACTCCTGTGTTTCCTGTTCTCCTGTATTCCATTCTGCATTTCCCAGATTAAGCTTCGAGTCATGGGTAGGAATTTGTGGGCTGGCCTTCAGCTGCACCTGCTGATAAAGACTGAACCCCACTGTCGGGCAAGTCGGGAACATGCTGGTTCATGCTGGCATAAATGGGCTTAGGGTTTCCATGAAAGTCTTCCTTTCTTATATGTTTATTTTTGTCTTTTGAAAATATTGAATAAGCATTTCCTGCATTTCTCATTGTAAAAGATTTTTTAAAAATACAGAAGTACTTAGAGCAAAATGTAAAACAGCGTCTCTGCCATCTCTCTTTTCCAGCACTCCCCCTGTCAATTCCATTTGTGATTTCTTTAGTGGAATTTGCATCTTTTCAAAACATTTTCTCGTTACATATACCTAAATACTCTAAATATATACTATATATTATATATGTATATATATGTTTATTTATTTTATATATTTTTATATATGTATAAATACATATTTTGTATATATTACATTTTATATATCATATATACATTATACACATTTATGAGGGTTCGTTTTACATTAACAAGATCAAATCATACATATTATTCTATGACTTGGTTTTTCATTTAATATGTTTTTGCAGTCGTTCTCTTTCCCTTCTCTCCCTCCCCCCTTATTCTTTTTAATCACTGCAAAGTATTCCATAATACAGATTTATCATTATGTAACCAACTTCCTATTGATGTTTTTGCTGATAACTGATAATGCTGCAGTGGTCAGTGCTTCCTTTGCATTTTTGTCCATGTGTGAAAGTATTTCTTTAGGTTAGATTCAAAGAGGTGGTATCCTGGGCATATGCATTCAGACTTTTGGAAAATGTCTGTGACACCCTTTCTGCCTCCACTTGTTCCCTCAGCTGGTGCCGCCCTGGAACTCCCTGTTCTGGTTTGACTAGTCCTCCTGGCTTCCCAGAGAAGGAGACAATGTCGGGGCTGGGGTCTGAGTGGGCAACATGGCCACCGCTGCTGGTATATTCCCTTCAGTCAGAGAACCAAGAAAGTTTAGAACTGTGGCAAAAGCAGAGGATCTCAGGAAGTGCCGCCAACACAGGTGCAATCTTGGTTTGCTTAAGTGGAAATTAACTTCTTCTAAGGCTTTACCCAATGATATAAGTTGAGATAACTGGCTAACTTGTATTCAGGAAAAAAATAAAGTTTGATTTCTCCCCTACACCATACATCATATGAAATTTCAGATAAATCAAAAAATTTAGTAACTATCTGCTTTGGGAGGAATTATGACCGATTTTTGTTTTATTATTTTTGATTGTCTCTAGTTTCCACATAGTTTACATATTTTTTTTAACATCTTTATTGGGGTATAATGCTTTACAATGGTGTGTTAGTTTCTGCTTTATAACAAAGTGAATCAGTTATACATATACATATGTTCCCATATCTCTTCCCTCTTGCATCTTCCTCCGTCCCACCCTCCCTATCCCACCCCTCCAGGCAGTCACAAAGCAGCGAGCTGATATCCCTGTGCTATGCGGCTGCTTCCCACTAGCTATCTACCTTACGTTTGGTAGTGTATATATGTCCATGCCTCTCTCTCGCTTTGTCACACACATATTATTAAAAATTACTTTAAAAGAATTTCTTGTTGGGACTTCCCTGGTGGCCCAGTAGTTAAGACTTCACCTTCCAAGGCAGGGGGTGCAGGTTCAATCCCTGCTCAGGGAGATAAGATCCCACATGCCTCATGGCCAAAAAAACAAAACATAAAACAGAAGCAATATTGTAACAGATTCAATAAAGACTTTAAAAATGGTCCACATCAAAAAAAATTTTTTAATTAAAATATAAAAAAAGAATTCATTATTTTCCAAGTACTATTTCTAATTCATTAATCTCTCTTTATCTCTTTATATCTACATATTAGAACATTACCCTCTTTTGTAGAGTCTCCTATTTGAGGGTCATTTTTTGGAAATCTTTAGTGAGTAGAGGTGCCAAGTCTTGCCTTAAAAATATGAAAGAGCAGACCTAGAGATAAGAAAACTTTTGTAACAAAATTGTATTATGATTTAAGACATGAGACCCATTGTATAGTATGTAAATGGCTCACAAACATGCTCCTAGAAATACATTCTGAGTATATTTCTGGCTCACTTTTTACTACGTGTGGATAAATACTGTTGTAGATGTTCAGGAATATAACAAATATTAACACTACTATTTTAACTCCCCCAAATATTTATGGATTCTATTGTGAATTAAGAAAAATGATATCACTTTCAGTTGTTAGCCCTCCTTGAACTGGGAATTAGTTCACTCATGCAATTTATTTTTAATTCACTTGGTTTTACTCAGAATTGTTTTTCTGCAAATTAAAATGCTGCTCTGCTTGCAAAACAATATTACTCAGACACCCTGAACATGCTGACTCGCTCCACCTCTTTTTCTCATCTTTGATCATAGCTGCAGGACAGGATAACTAAGCAGAGGAAGATGGTTGGATATCCTCTTCTCAACAAATTTTGTATAGCACCCACCGGGTGCCAGGCACGATGCAGCTCCCCACCCTCACTGGTCTCTCCCTTCATACCTACTATGTGCTGAGTGTGGTGTCAGACCACGAGGATCCCATCCTGAGAGAGGCAAACTTGCTGTCTGTCCTCAGGGTGCTTGCAGTGTAGCAGATACAGGTGAGTTCAAATTATAGCTGTGTGAGAGAAGTATGCTGGGGAACAGTGAAGGGGAAAAGAGTAAGCTCAGAGAAGGCTGAGGAGAGGAGTCTTGCTGGGAAGAAATGAGGAAATGCTTATCGTGAAGGGGAGTTCATCACCCTGGCAGCAATTTGGGAGAAAGAGGAGAGAGGAGCTGGACCAGGGCAGGTGATGATGGGACCCTGGACTAAGGGAACGGCAGTGGAGGAAGAGAGATGGGAACAGACGCACTATGCGGTGAAGAGACAGAAACACAGTCTTGATGCCTGGCTTTGAGGGGTTAAAAAAAGGGAAAAGCCAAGGAAGACTCCCAAGTCACGAAGCCTTGGAAGCTGCCCGAGAGGGTGGGTGTTGGTACTGTCCCAGGACACGACACAGGGACAGGTTTGGTAGAGATGAACAAACAGTTTGAGATTTGAGACACCCTGGCTGAGTATATATCAGTCTGAAGGCAGTGGAGAGTCTGGACCAGAAATAGATTTCAGAGGCATCTGTACCTAAGAGCTACACTTAACATAACAGCTAGAAAAGAGCCTAATGTTTTAGACTCTTAGACTCCCAGTTTAATTATTATGTTGACAGAGCCACTCTCTCATTTCCATTATTTCAAATTATTTATCCCAAAAAGGAACATTGCCAGCAGTAGATAATCACAGCCCTGTGATGGCTAACTTTGAATTGTATCATCTGGGGAGTTTGAAAATGTAGATTCCTAGATCCTAACCCCAGAGAATGATTCAGTGAGTGAGGCAGAGAGAGACATTTCAGATATCCACCCTCCTCACCATTTTTCTCAGCTCCTGGAAGTAAACGGGATCACGTGACAGGTTCTGGCCAACAGACTGTGAGTAGATGTGCCAGGAGTCACTTTGGTGGTCTTCTTCACCTGCCATATCAACAGCAAGAGGCTTTATCTCCATGGTGGAGCCACCAGAGAGAAAAAGCCTGCGTCCCCGAGCCCCTGCTGAAAATGAGATGCCCTGGAGGACGCTCAGAGCCACAGCGGACTTTGCGTGAGTGAGAAATAAACCTTTCAAGGTGAAATTGCCAAGCTTCTAGGGTGTGTCTCTTACTGCAGCATAGCCTGGCCAATCCTGACCAGTGCAGCCTGCCTTCTAGGGGGCCCAGAAACCAGTTTTATAAACAGGCACTATTGGTGATTCTGGGGCAGTGGCCCACTGACCACACTTTGTGATAAGTGACCACACTGACCTTTTGTGATAGTATGGGTCTCATGGGTACCTTAGAATCTTCCTCAACACCCAGAATGTTAGATCTTCCGTAAAGGAGGTTTGGCTAGCAAAGGGTACGCCCTTTGAAATGTTATTGGTGTATGTCTTTTAAAGGAAGCATGATTCATCAGCATAATTAATGTATTGATCACTGTTTGTTGAGCATTTACTATGTGCCAGGCACAGCACTAAGTGCTTCACATACGTTATCTCATCACCCCCATTGCAAGGCAGACAGGATTGTAGGAAGACACGGGTAGGAAGTGGTAGAGTGGGATTTGAGCCCAGTTCTGTCTGATTCCAAACTTTTGCTCTGACTCATATGCTCTCAATTTGCAGACTCTACCTTCCTGATGTTTTAGAGCTGGGGTCCTGCAGTTGAGTGACTTTAGTGCCCCCATCAGAATGACTTGCAAAGGTTGTGGTAATACTAAATGTTTTGTAGTACTAAACAGTCAACAGTTCCTTAAACCTACTTAATGATTTTCAGCTAAGCAGTTTTCAGGCTTTTGAGGACAGCTATCTAGCATACTTTTAACTTTCCTAACAATGAATGAAGGTTTTTTGATTTCTAAGGGCTGCAAAGGAAGTTTGCTGTGGGGTTACAGTTCCTTCTCTGGGGATCCCAGACTCTAATGAATTTGCATATCAATAAAGCAGACTGATAACACCAATTGCTTGAAATAAATTCCCTTAACAGGTCTCTGTGCATTGACCATATGTCAAAAAGTCTGAAAAATAGTCTCCACAGAGAAAGACAAATACTATATGATCTCACTTATATGTGGAATCTAGAAAACCCAAAGCCATGGAAATAGAGAGTAGATTGGTGGCTGCCAGGAACTGGGGTGTTGGGTGGTGATGAGATATTGGTCAAAGGGTAGAAACTTCTAGTCATAACATGAATGAGTTCTAGGGATCTGTTGTGCAGCATGGTGATTATAGTTTACAATACTAGAAATAAATTAAATTGCTTCTCATTAAATTATATATTAAAAAATAAAAAAAATAAAAATAAAATATAGTTTACAATACTGTATTGTATATTTGAAGGTTACTAAGCGGGTAAGTCTTAAATGTTCTCACCATACACAGTCTCCGGATCAATAGTCTATATAGTCCATCCCCTCTTGATTCTCAACAACTCAGTGTTCTCAATCTGCTTAAAAGCAGACCTGTCTTTTCTTATGATACTAGAGTTAAGGTAGGCCCAGTCTTCTCCCAAGTCATACAGTTTTGCGTTTGCTCCTTCCCCTGGACAGGTAACAGGACAAGCCAACTCATGGGCACAAAGAGAACAGTTATGGCCCAGCCCACTCAAAACCAGAGCTCAGCTAATTAGTGGATGGCAAAGCAGGAGG
This sequence comes from Globicephala melas, assembly GCF_963455315.2. Lineage (NCBI taxonomy): Eukaryota > Metazoa > Chordata > Mammalia > Artiodactyla > Delphinidae > Globicephala > Globicephala melas. The sequence goes on along the minus strand of NC_083315.2, from coordinate 164,009,841 downwards.
CGGGAATGTTTAGTAATCATAACAACAACAACAACAGCAAAAAATAGCTCAAAGACTTCTCAGTAAAAGGAACTGTTGTCCCAACAGACCATGGATGTGCTTTTTAAAATCTGTTAGACATCAAATCAGCTGATAGGGTCCAATGTTGACAAGCATTCAAAAGGGCTTTTTCTTATCAAATAGGGAATCTAGTTGCAAAATCATTATCTACAGTCTACAGTAGTTGGTAATCTTGTTAGGAACCTTGACTAAAAGGCCCTCTGGATTTATTTTTCCCTTAACTTCTCTTCAGAAATGGGTAGCATGGAGGGAGAAGTTACCATGGGATACCATGACTGGGAAAGTGATTTACCCTGCTATTGCTAGAAAGGTTGGTTAGTTGGTTGATACAATTTAATGCCAACTCCCAGAGTAATTAAAAATTAGAAGAGTGATTTGGTGCAAGCTCATGAAATATCTCCAAGCACGATTTGCTCAAGTCCCATTTTCAAACGAAGGGTCCTGGAAGAAAAATGCCCCTACAGTTCCAAAGTGCCCCATCGAAGAACCCACATCTTGCCTGCAGTGCGGAGTCACAGAGGCAGGGATTTGTCCTGGGTGGAAAGTTCACTGAACATGCTGTGCTGACTCGTTGAAAATTACTTGTTCCAAAAGCCGTTCAGAAACCAGTAATTCTATTAGTTTGACTTCTGGAACAGTTGCCTACCTGCAGCAAAAAGTAATTACAGCTGTCCGCCAGCAAATAATCGTTCCAGTGTCTAAGCGAATGGCGAATCTTCTCTGGAAGGAATTACTGTTCTTCAATGAGTCAGCTCAGACCATTTCTCCGCTTTGGTTGTGACGGACTGGGCCATCTGCCTAAACCAGTGAGGGAAGGGGAAAGGGCTGAGGGTGCTTTACTTGGTGGAAACAGGCAGGACAGGGACTTCACAAAGTTTATCAGCTGCAAGGCTTTTCTGAGCCAGGCAAAGCCCTTCATGAAGACACGGGCACCCGAGGCAGCTTTCAGGTCAAGGACTTGGCCACTGACTGTGAAACTGAGTGCCTCTAAAACCGAGTTCCCTTGCAGAGTTTATGATTAATCTCTCTATTCAAAACCTTGATCTCTTTCTTGTCTCCTCTGACCTCAATCCTGTGCTAACTGAACACGAATCAAACAGTCAGATGACAAAGATGGCTGTTCTCGGTAACATTGTTAATACAGTAAAATTGCTTTTATGGAGGTCATCGTTAACGTAAAGACTCAGAGCAAGATGAGCTCACAGATCCCTGAGGCTTGGACCATCTGGCCAGAGAATCATAAACCAGAGGCATCCTGACTCGCGAAACGACAGTTAAGAAATGTCACAGAAATGTCACAAAATGATTAATCCCAGTTTCTTTGTTCTTCCCGTTTAAAACAGCCCTAACTCAAAGACCAAGATGGAGTGGATCTGAGACTGGTCTCCCACTCCCTTGCTTGGCACCCTGCAAATAAACCCTTATTTTGCTGCAAACACCTGCTGTCAGAGTTTGGTTTTCTGCACCGTGGGTCTTGCTCTAGAACAGCTGCATCAAAAAACCTCTGATGCTCCAGCCTTTTCCTCCCATTCTTTGCCAGTGCTTACTACATTTATTTACAAGGGAGCCTAGTAGACAGGAATCCCTGTGCCCACAGCCGGGTAACAATGGCAAGGGGTGTCCAGGTAGACCGTTTCCAGACGAAAAGAAGGGGAACGGTTTAGCAAGGGCAGGAGGTCAATTTGTAAAAGGAAAATTTCCAGTAAATTGGAACAATGCTTTTCCAATAACACTCAAAGGTCCAGGCGCTCAGGATTCCTGAAGGACTGCAATATCACTTCTGAAAAGCCAGCTCTACTTCGGTTGGCATCCCCTATGTCATAACAGCTGGCAGAACTGGGATACAGCAGAACCTCCTCCGGACTGGAAGAAGATCAGGTTCGGGCCCAGTTCTTAGATCTTCCAGGCCTCTGTTTCGTCACATGTGCAGAGGAGCAGTTATTGTTGAGGGCTCTGACTTGGAAATTCTCTAGATTTGGGGCACAGTTGGGCTGTGTGGTCTGAACACTGGTGGGATGCTATGGGCAGCCAGCTTTGGGGATGACGGCTTTTAAAGGGCTCCTGTGCATGGAGGTCCAAAGGGCATTGTTAAGCCCTGGGGGGAATTTATAAACTGCTGTTGAGTTGGTAGAGAGTAGATGGTCTGGTAGAAGCCAGGCTCCGTGGTAGCTCTGTGCCTAGAGGCTGGGTCTTGTGCAACTGACCAAACTCTCGCAGCCCTGATCCTATCCATTATCCTCTGCAAATGAAGATGAAGCACTGGGGGAATGTTATATTGGTGAGCGCGTTATGAGGGACGGGCCCCGCCTGCCGATCCACCAGCTTCCTGCTTGGTCTTCCATTTCAATAACACCTAATTTGGCAACTCACATTTGCCTGCAGTTGTAGCGTGGTTCTGTGGCTGTGCACCAGCCCCTGTTTCTTGTTCTCTCTTCAGCTCTAGTTTAATATTAATATTGACTCATGATATTAAACACCTAACTTAACTGCGGACACAGTTTCTCCTTAGAGACCAACAATATTGGTTTAGAATGTGTCGCAAGGAAGACATGAATTCTTTCCTAAATAATTATGCCCGGGGTTAGTTGCATAGGTAACAGTAATTAAGCAAATCCCTGAGATAGTGATTTACAAATTATTAATGCAAAGTGTATTTTCTTTCTCTCCACTGTAGATTTACTTTATCATCACATCCATGAAAAATGTTAATAGAAATATGTATATTTAATATACACCTATTAAGGATGTCATTTGACTTTTCATTTGCCGCTTTAAACCACTTTCAACTCCAGTGCTTTTATAAATTACAATTTTTGAGGCAAAGACTAGGGAAATAATTCACCTAATTTTTGCAAAGTACTTTGTTCAAAATATTTTGCAGGCAAATTTTAACCTTATGAAACTCCCATTCCCCCATCAGATTATGTTTCGTTTTGAATGTAACATTCCACATTTGTTCGGTAAGTATTCAAGTGAGCTCTTTGTGGAGCCCTGGGCCGGGCACCTAAGTGCTGTAGAAATTGAGAATAAACATTTGACTGTTTTTGCTTTTAGTTACCTTGGAGAGCTCTTTCATTGTCAAGGTTGAAACCTTGGAGAGCTCGTCCTTTTTCAAGATTTTCAACTCCATGCAGACCTTTCCAGCTCTGTAAACCTCCAGGCCCACATCCCCTCTCAGGTATCCTGTCATCTGAAACCAAACTCCACCTCTAGGCTGGTCTTCGGCTGGGATGTGCCTTTGGCTGGGCCTTGAAGTGTGGAGGTTGAATGGGTGTGCGGAGAGAGGCAGGGGAGGTGTTCTAGGTAGCAAAGCAATTAATTAGGAATAAAACAGGTGCGGTGGCACCGCTCTCAGGCTCCCGTGGACTTGGGGAATGGGAGAGAATTAAAGCAGGTAAACCTTGTGTTCCACTGATGATCAGTGAGGTGGTGTCAGTGCACAGAATGGACTGGAAGGACCCTGGAGGCGGGGGGACCAGCCAGGAGGCTGTTTTACTGTTGCAAGTATACCATAGGACAGTATCGATGACAGTGAGAGACCATTTCCATCCTTTTGGATGAGACGGTCATGGGCCCTTTGAGAATATAATGAAAGCCGTGGTGTGATCCCCAGAAAACTATGCACACATGTACCACACATCATGTGTGATTTTGGAGGGTTGGTTCATGGGTCCAGTGTGATTTGGGATCCCCGAAGGACACGGGAATATTTGCACAGTCTAACTGGTGGGAGTAAATAGGGAGACTCTGGGAAAGAAGGGAACGCGTTTAGTTTCGTACAACAGGACAGGTGAGCGGGGGTGTGCTCAGGACAACTGGACCCCTGTCTGGAGCTGTGAGGAAAGGCCAGGCAGCATGGCTGGAGCGGGAGAGCTGAGTCATTTGATTCAACTGCAAGAGTTTATATTTTGAGAATGAACGGGTTTCCTGAATTAACAATAAGCAGAAAGCAATCAAGTATTTCCCAGCATAAATGCTGGGGGCACTATTTATGTGGGTAATCTTCCTAGAAGTGTTTGAGATCACTGTGATGAAAGCCATACATAAAGGAATAGACTCTAGGTGAATCCCTAAGTAAATTAGTTCATTAATATTCATTATGATGCTTAAAAATTAAATGTAAGATGTAAGACTCAAGATCAGGATAAAAGATGACCATCTAAAATTATAGTTATTAGGGACTTCCCTGGTAGCCCAGTGGCTAAGACTCTGCGCTCACAATGCAGGGGGCCCAGGTTTGATCCCTGGTCAGGGAACTAGATCCCACGTGACGCAACTAAGAGTTAGCATGCTGCAACTAAAAGATCCCGCATGATGCAACTAAAGATCCCTCATGCTGCAACAAAGATCCTGTATGTGGCAACGACGATCCTGTGTGCCGCAACTAAGACCCAGCACAGCCAAATAAAATAAAATAAGTAAATAAATAAAATTTTTAAAGGGTATAAATGCTTTAAAAAATAAATAAAATTATAGTTATTAAAATAAGCTTAAGATGAACAGATACATCAAGATGTCTCAGATTTTCAAAATTGCTTTCGCAGTGTCTACAGGCTGCAAGGGAAGCAGTTGTAGGTCAGGATAGCATGCCTCCGCATCCCAGCTTCTCTGCCTATATCACCCCAGCTGGCAGCCAAAGCAGCAGCATCTTTTGACCCTGTAACCTGCACTCAAGGTGGGGCTTTTTGGAGACTGATCTCCTGGGAGCAGATGTGTAGAAGTAGGCTGCTCTCCCAGAAGAGATGAGGGAAGATGATACGGTTCGTTCCCAAAATATCCAGGGCTGCCATCCACTCTCTGCAAGAAATCACCACTCTGACATTTGGATTTGGGGAATTCACCAGTTCTAACTGGAGCCAACGAGTCACACCTATTTCAGAGACTAAGGGTGGGACACATCCCTGAATCTTCCCTCAGTCACGCTCCCATGCTGTCACCACCTTCCCAAAAGTTCTGGAGGTCATTGGGCAGGCCATGCAGGGTCCTGAGTGGGTCTCAGCTGGCACTGACCACAGTATAACCATGAGCCACTCTGGCCAAAACTGAGCACATGTCATGACTTTCTTGGAACCTACACCATCTGTTCACTACAACCTATGCTAGGTCTCTCCATACAGGGTCTTCAGATAACCTGAAAGCAGAGGCTTTAAAATGGATTTTGTGCACTGTTGGTGGGAATGTAAATTGATACAGCCACTATGGAGAACAGTATGGAGGTTCCTTAAAAAACTAAAAACAGAACTACCATACGACCCAGCAATCCCACTACTGGGCATATACCCTGAGAAAACCATAATTCAAAAAGACTCATGTACCACAATGTTCATTGCAGCTCTATTTACAATAGCCAGGACATGGAAGCAACCTAAGTGTCCATCGACAGATGAATGGATAAAGAAGATGTGGCACATATATACAATGGAATATCACTCAGCCATAAAAAGAAACGAAATTGAGCTATTTGTAGTGAGGTGGGTGGACCTAGAGTCTGTCATACAGAGTGAAGTAAGTCAGAAAGAGAAAAATACTGTAGGCTAACACATACATATGGAATCTAAAAAAAAAAAAAAAATACTGGTTCTAAGGAACCTAGGGGCAGGACAGGCATAAAGACACAGACGTAGAGAATGGACTTGAGGACACAGGGAGGGGAAAGGGGAAGCTGAGATGAAGTAAGAGAGTGGCATGGACTTATATATACTACCAAATGTAAAATAGATAGCTAGTGGGTAGCAGCAGGGAGATCAGCTCCATGCTTTGTGACAACCTAGAGGGGTGGGAGAGAGAGGGTGGGAGGGATATGCAAGAGGGTGGAGATATGGGGATATATGTATACGTATAGCTGATTCACTTTGTTATAAAGCAGAAACTAACACACCATTGTAAAGCAATTGTACTCCAATAAAGACGTTAAAAAAATGGATTTTGTGGATACTTCTGGGCAGAGTGATTTACTTGCCAAGATAATTGTGACACTTTCCAGGAGCTACGTAAATTTTGGGATCCATTTGGATGGTTATGGCGTAGGAAGTCTAAAAGCCCCCTGCTCCCCAGAACTTGCAACAACTGGAATGCTGTTGCTTATTTATTTTTACAGCACTTGTCTCTTATCAGAAAACATCAAATGACAAGAGAGGTGACTCAAGCCAAGGATTCCAGTGTCTGGTCCTATTAGTGGATGAACCATCTTACTGGATGAACTGTAGCTCTGTGCAACCTTCACTGATGTTTGGAATGAGGACCCTGAGATACATACCATGCTGCATCATTGAGAAAGGATCAGACAAGAAATCCACCAGTTTTTACAGGTGTTATTTACAATAAGTGTTGATGCAAAATAAGCTTTTCTCCTTGACTTCCAAATGCAAAATTTCCAGAACTGTCTTGGTCTGCTCAGCTGGAGGAACCAGGGCTGGCTTGGTGGGGACCTGTCCTGGGTAAGGGGCTCCTGGAGGGGCTTAGACAGGCTTCATCAAAGAGCTGGGTTTAAATCAAGGATAAAGCAGAAGACAGTGTTAAGAGCCAGAGAAGCCATCCTGAGCATCAGGTACAAGGGTCAGGAAAGACCATAAGCAGGGAACAGGGTGGGGGACAAGAAATGAGGGGTCAGGTCAGATGGATGCTTGTATGACAGACAGTGACTTGGGACCAGCCCTGTGCCGGAGGAGGCAATGGCCCTGGGGGGCGGGGCGCGGGGTGGAGGGGGACCTGTTCTAATGGGAGGTGACCAAAGGGATGTGGGCAGATTGACCAACTAAGAGATGCCAGAACAGAATGAGGAAAATTCCAGAAAACAGAGGTTATATTTTTCAGACAGGAATAAAATCCTAAAATTAGAGTTTGAAGTCTCCTTGTGTGATGGGTATTTTGCATATCTATGCACAGGACTAATAAATGCTTATTAGTTACATGGCTATCCCTTGTCTTAAGCACAGGCTTCCTTCCGGTGTTTTGTGTGGTCTGGTCTCAAATTGCCTGAGTAAGCAAGGGGCTGCCCAGGCTTCTGGGGTATTCGTGGTGCAGGGTCTTGTCATCAGGCCCATTTTTCTGAGGCGATAACAGGTCTTTCCTCCCTCCCTTTGTCCTTCCTTTTGAATAGTAAAATCCCTCATGCCAGGTGAAAAGCCTCCCTTTCTATTGGCGCATTTGAAGTTCCTGTAGGTTGAGGGTCATGAGCAGAGTAGGTCAAGCTGGCTGGAAGGAGCCTGGGCCCCATGTGGCTGTGGGTTTTTCACAGGCAGTGGCTTGCCGGTGCTGAGTCTGGATTCCCAGTGAGCCTGTTTGCTGCTTCTGTTGCCTTGTCAACCGCTTCTCCTGGCTTCTCACTGTGCTTCTCGCTCTTCTGTGATTGTGGGAGCAGTTCAGTGAGGCCCCCTCTAGCCTTTCCTCACATTGGCCTCACCTTGAGTTTTCCAGCTGGGGCCATGTACTACATGGGATGCTCCTCCTGGGAATGACACAGGGTTTTCAAGAGATTAAAACAAACAAACAAACAGAACAAACCCTGGGGGAATGTCATCCCTGTGTTATGTTCCCTCAGCCCTTAGAGCCCAGGGCAGGGATAGGAATCTTGTCAGTGTTGACTAAAAGAAATATGGAAAGAAGTCAGATGCATGGGACACATTTAGGTGTTGGTGCAAAGCATAACCATCACTTCTGGCAGTTCTAAAAATTGATAGGATGATACGACATGTCAGTACTTTCAAAATCTCAGCCTCTTGTTAATACGCTGGATCCTAGAGATTCTTGTTTTTTAGTTCTCTGGATGATAGTGGTTCGCCATGAACGTTTGCAGTTATTCAAGGGCGGGAGATCAGGTTTTCCTGAACATTCTGATTCTGAAAACTTCACTTCCGGAAGGTCATTCATAAGCGCACTAACACGGAGCCCAGTGTCGCTGGCTGGCATATTAGAGACGCTAATTTAGTTTTCTGTCTTTATTACGTGATCCCTTTTAAAAGAAAAACTCCCCCAGTACTATTCATCCAATTGCTCAGTCTCATGTCATGATGTATAAAGTTTTACTGTAATTGAAAAAGCAATGAATAATACCCCAGCCAGTATATAAATCACAAAGTTCATTAATTCAAAGCACTGAACATCAATTTGTAGAAGACTGTAGCACAGCGTAAAATAACATTACTTACAGTGTAAGAATGGGAAAGTGAGAATTAATTTTATTTTAATTTTTAATGCACTTTGCTCAAAAAAGATATTAAACATTAACATAATTTAATATATATGCTGGCATTTATTAAACCACTGATTCATGAACAAATTAAGCAACACATATTTTTTAAGTATTAAAGATTCAATAGTGATAATTAACTTGAATGTCAAAGAGGAAACCATTATCAGCACATTCTGCAGAATCCCCTAAAGATTATGCAACCCATATGCTGAAGGATTGTGAAAGGTTGCAATCAGCTACTTGATAATCCCAGGAGAGGTTGAAAGACATTATGCTTTCGCTTGTTCTGATGAATCAGTTAGCTAAACGTTTGAGGATGGCAAAAAATCAGGAGATAAATTTCTGTCCTTGATGCCAACTTTCCCTCTAACAGAGAAAGATCTATTTCTTCTATTTAGGCAAATCAAGCTGCATTATGGAGGTTCTGTCTACAACGTAACCATAACTAATGATGCAGAAGGGAGGGCTACACTGGGAATGTTGCTTAGTCTGAACGACCATCACCACTAGGTGATTTCACTGCTGAGGTCTTCAAATTTGAGGGAGCTGCCTTGAATTTTGATTCTTTAAATACAAAAACTAACTCAAAAGAAGTAGCAAATTGAGATGATTTTTCACTAAAAGGAAAGAGTTGTCACTCGGGGGACTGAATTAGTGGATAAACCAATCAGGGACTAAACCAACATACACTGTTACGTTGTTTTTTTCCTTGTTGTGAAACTGCACTTTTTTTGTGAAATTCCACTTGGTTGGTGTTGAAATTGTGCATAGGATTCCAAGTTGCTAAAAAAAGGAATCTATTGTCTTTGAAATTTGTCAATGTATTTGTCTATTCTAACAGGGCCTTTTGGCTTAAATTATGTAGTTTGATAGGCTACAATAATCAAATTGAATGAGTGCCAGGGTCCACAAAACACACCCATAAATTCTGTTGGCTAATTAACACTTTTTTATGTTCATAATTTTTCTGCAAATGAATCTCTTCCACTCAAGCTTGTCATCTGCCTCGCATCAGTGGCCTCCGCTGGTGCACCCCGCGGAGTCACTTTGGCTCATAGTTTGTAATTATTTATGCAAAAAATTAGCAATCAGAATTTGAAATGTATTTAAATAATCCTGGAAGAAATAAATTTGGGACGGAACTGCCCTTTCGAAAATAACTTTTTTCTCCTTTATTATAAAGGTTAAAATATTCATTTTATATTATTCATAAAAATATAAAATTGAATATGTATCTTTCTCAGAGCTCCGCTATCCAGATGTCACTTTGTTTACATACATAACGTTTTTTTGCAAATATACATATATATTTTTCCAAAAGTGTGGTCATACTAAGCCTATTGTTTTAAAACCTGTTAAGAAACATGTCATAGGGAATTCCCTGGCGGCCCAGTGGTTATGACTCTGCGCTTTCACTGCCGAGGGCAGGGGTTCAATCTCTGGTCAGGGAACTAAGATCCCCTAACCTGTGGGGTGCGGCCAAAAAAAAAAAATGTCATGTATTGTGACAGCTTTCCATGTTAACAAGTATAAATCGGCTTCATCGCTGTGAGGCTGCATAATATTTTACTTTCTGGACCTCTAGGTTGTTTCCACTTTTCACGATTTGTAATAGACTGAATTGTGTTCCCCCCAAATCCGTATGTTGAAGCCCTAACCGTGAATGTGACTATATTTGGAAATAGGGCTTTTAGAGAGGTAATTAATGTTAAATAAGGGTAGAGCCTTAATCCAATATGACTGGTATCCTTATATGAAAAGGAAACAAAGCCAGAGCAAAGCCACGTGAGGATACAGCGAGAAGGTGGCCATCGGCAAGCCAAGGAGGTCTTAGGAGAAACCAACCCTGCTGACACCTTGACCTAGAAGCATATCTAAGATAAATTTTAAGACAAATTTCATGAAAAGGGCTAGTTCAAAAGTATTCCCTTCAGCATCTCTTCTTCCCCTCAACCTTCTTCCCCTCTATTTTCTCTTCTCCTTTAACTTTTTACACGTATTACCAAATTTCCATCTAGAAGATTTCTACCGAGGTATCTTGCCACCATCAGCATGTAATAATATCTGCTTTCTGCACAAACTGGTATTTTCAGACTTAAAATCTTCACCATCATTTATTGTGGTGAAATTTGCATTTCTTTGACTATTTATAAGAACGCTATCTTTCTACCTGATTATTTGTAAATCTTTTGTGAATTACATTTTTATTTCATTTTCCCCATTTTATCAGGGAGAGTCACATTTTCCTTATTCATTTATAAGAGCTCTTCATATGTCTTAAGGATATTAGTCCAGATGACCTAGTTTTTTTTTTGAAAAAAGATTGCTTCTCTTTTTACATTTGTTTGTGACAGTTTTCTGTAGTTCAGAAGTTTAAAAATTTAATCTAGCAAAAATTATTTTCTTTTTGGAATTTCTAAATTTGGTGTCATACTTAGAAATATCTCATTTGACTCAAGATTTTTAAAATACCTATATTTCCTTCTAGTTTTTCATGTGTTTTAAAAATATTTAATCTTTGATCCTCCTAGAATTTATTTGCTACTAAGAAGAGCTAGGGATATGATGTACTTTTTCCTCCAAACTAAAATTTATTTCAAGATCATTTATTGAATAATCCATACTTTCTTTACTGATATGAAATACCATATTTATGCTAGATCAAACTCTGTTTCTATACTCTCTATTCTATTATATCTACCTAGTTTTAAACCAGTGTCTTATCCATATAAATTACAGTGGATTATTATAGCAATATATTTTAAATCTGGTAGAGTAAGTTTGTTGGACTATTTTAATTTAAATGGCATTCTCAGCTCTTATTACAAGGTTATAAACAATAGTCTGCATGGGATGAAGAAGGGCATTGCTATTACCAATTGAGTCTTTAATTTCATCTCTGCTGCAGTTATACTGAAAAAATATCTCTTTCATTGTCCCACCATGTCATCTTACGAGCATTATCTGCTAATGTTTGTGTTTCCCTTTCTGGATTATGAGATCCTTGAAGGCATCTTGAGTGATATTTCCCTCACTTGGAGTGATAGTTTATCACCAGTATAAAGCATAGTACTTAGCATGCAGTTAAAAGATAGTTTTGCTTTTTATTTTTTAAAATAAAAAACAAGGAGCTTTTTTTTTTTTTTTTTTTTTTTTGCAGTACGCGGGCCTACTCACTGTTGTGGCCTCTCCCTTTGCGGAGCACAGGCTCCAGACGCGCAGGCTCAGCGGCCATGGCTCACGGGCCCAGCCGCTCCACGGCATGTGGGATCTTCCCGGACTGGGGCACGAACCCGTGTCCCCTGCATCGGCAGGTGGACTCTCAACCACTGCACCACCAGGGAAGCCCAGGAGCTATTTTTTGTTCTCCATCTTTTTGATAACTTTTTCATTTCTTTTAGTTGATTTTTTTTTTTTTTGCATTGAAGCATCATTTCAGTATTACCCCCAAATTCTCATAAGCTGTTTGTAACACAAACATCTGTTTGTAAGTTTTTTGTAAGACGATGACTTGAATTAGATCATCCTTGCTTAATAAGCCTGCTTTTAGTGACCCTGTTCCAACAAATTTATTAAACACTTACTATATTCTGTAAAAGGGTCAACCATAGGATCCTGTAGGATGGACCGCTAGTAGCAGTGTCAAAGGAGACTGAATGAAGAAGAGTTTTTTATGTTTTGGTCAAGGCTGAAGCATGTCTAGCACTGTGTCTCCTCTCCCGCTTTTAGGTGGGCAACCCAGCCTAGCTTGAGAAAGAGGGCAGCGCAGATTAACAGTGGTAAGGGGATGGATCTGGGTGTGTGTGTGTGTGTGTGTGTGCGTGTGTAAAGGCAGCACCTTTACAATTGTCCTTTTTTGGTGGCACAGTGGTGTCTGTGTGGGTACTTTCATTCCTGTAGGAGACACTGAGAATTAACTAAACATTTTCAAAGGGTTGAACCCTAAGAACTTAGCAAAAAAGAAATTGGAAAAATATAACTCCAAAAAAATCCTCTGTCCTTATACCTAATTCAAGTTAGTGGCTGCCTTTGGGGAGAGGGTGGTTGGGAAGTGGGTTTGGAAGGGTACACAGGGAGTTCAACTTTATAATATTTTATTTCTTTTATTTAAATCAGGATTTTTCAGCCTCAGCACTGACATTTTGGGCCAGATAATTCTTTGCGATGGGGATTGTCCTGTGCATTTTAGGATGTTTAGCAGCACCTCTGGGCTGTATTCACTAGATGCCAGTAGCATCCCCAATTGTGACAACCAAAAATACCTCTAGACACCATCCAATGTCCCCTGGGAGTCCCCCGCCCCCCTGCGGAAAGCCACTGATTTATAATAGAAAACAAATAAGCACAAATAGAACTAATTAATAGAAAAGAAGAGAATATTTACATGTGCTAATTGGGGGCAGGGGTAAGCACATAATCATTCGTTGTATTATTCTGTGTCTTTAAACTCTTCCTAAAGACTCAAAAGAAAAATGTATCTTTTTACTCTTTTTTAAAAGATCCAAATCTTTTAGCTTGTGATAATCGAAAGTGATGTTTCCAATAAACTTCTGTCTTCATTCCATGATAGGTTGGGCACATTCTTGCAGAGCCAACCCTGGGGGATTCTGCTCTTTGATCTGCTGCTTCACACAGTTATTTCAGAGATTTTTGGTAATTCATCTTCACTCCTGATTGCTGTATGTTGGCCTAGTTTATTGCTCCTGCCTGATTCCCAGCAATCCATAAAGCCCTCCCTTCATATTTTTCCCTGTCTAGTCCACTCTTCATACTGCACAGAGTGATTTTCCTAAGACACAAATATGTGATGTCCCTTTACTTAAAATCCTTCAAAATCAGGTCCAAATTTCTTCCCAGGATGCAACCTTGTAGTGCGATTCCTATGCAGATCACCTGAAGTTTGCAGACTTACAGGTTGAGGGCACTGTCCCTGATAAGACTGCTCTCCTTCAGATTCCAGTCACAAGTTCAGGGGCCCCCAGCCTACCTGCACTTCTGACCAACTGGCTACAAATTCAGGGGTGCCCTCAACCACCTAGAGCAACTCATAAAACTCTCAAGAAAGTACTATACTCACAACTACAGTTTTATTATAAAGGATGCAAATCAGGACCAGCCAGATGTAGAGCTTCTGTGCACTTTCCTAGTAGACTCAGGATGCACCCTCCTCCTTGCACATCTGATGTATTTGTCGACCAGGAAGCTCACTGGAGTCTTGGGGTCTCGAGTTTTATTGGGATTTCATTACATAATATGATTGATTGAATTATCAGCCAGGTGATTGAACTCAGCCTCCAGCCTCCTTCCACTTCCTAGAGGTTGGCTGGCTCAAAGCCCCAACCCTCTAATCACATGGTTGATCTTTCCAGCATGACTGGTCTAAGTCGTGACAGTCATGCTGGAAAGTCATCGCGTTAGCATAAACACAGGTGTGGTCAGGGGCCACCATGAACAGCAAAGGATCACTCAGTAAATGCCAAGGATTTAGTGTTTACCACTGAGAGACACAAGGACCAGACAAATTCTTTACTGTTCAACACAGGGCATCAGGGTTCTTCAGGACGTGACCCCAGCCTCTCTCACTTCACTGCAGCTACATAGCCCTGGTTGAGAGTCCTTGACCACACCTTGCTGTTTTAGAAACTGGACTTCTGCACATGCTATTTCCTCTGTCTACCTGTGTTTTCTCCTTTGTCTAGCCAGGGAACTCCTTCTTATTTGTCAAGACGTAGGTGAGCAGTTCCACCTCTGTGGAGCCCTCCCAGGCAGAGTTAATCCCCACCTCCCCAGCTGCTGGTACTCCTTGTTTGTTTATAGATTATCTTTGCACTTTGTTTGTTGAGATGTCTGTATGTCCTGTTGGCACGTAATGTAGTGACTGCCGAGTGAATGTTTCATGGAGTTTTGCCTACATTATTTGAAGTTATATTTGTCTTTTTAGAAAGTGTCCTCTTGCCCTTTTTTGCTGCCATGTTCGCCACGTCACCCTTCATGCTCCAGCACTGTGGCAGTTCCTCATTGCAAACATCCTTTCTTGGCTACTGGTGGATGAGCTACCACTTAAGATCTCGTTGCTGACCATCCTGCCCGGCCATTCATGTTTTGGAAAACTCACGGGTAACACTGATGAGATGACACAAGAAGTACGGTTTGCGAAATATCTAGAAGTAGAAAGTGGTTAAGTAGAATATTTCATTGGATGAAATATTATGCATCTAATACATATTTATGAGGTTTGTAGTAAAACCGAGAAATGCTTATATAGAATATTAGGAGGAAAAGTAATCACAGTTATGATGAAAAAATATACCCATAAACTAAGACCCCAAAAAGACATAAAAGAAAGAAAGAAAAGGGCTCTGTAGAAATACTCCAAAATAGTATTTGTCTTTGGGTAATGAAAATATGGGCAATTATTCCCCATCTTCTTTATACTTTCCAGTGTTTAAACCTTTTTTTTTTTTTTGTATCAAGCATGTATTGCATGCTTAAAATGGTAGGGGGGGATAATTCCTCTCTGTACTCCTAAATAGGTGGGCACAAGGTGAAACCAATTTAATTTAGATACTTTCATTTGCAACTGGAAATTTACAGGTGAAAAAAATGCACATTTTTGTTCTTTTTGGCAATGAGAGGAGACAGTGAAGAGAGGCAAAGATGGGAATAAGAAGGGGGGGAGATAAACCGGCCACGCTTGCCCCATACTTAAAAGACATGCTGCCACAAGCCAGGAGAATCACCAGGGAGAGAAAAGTCAATAGGAAAAAGGAGTTTTTGAATGGAAACTGGGACCAACCAGTTCTTAAAAATGTCACTTTCCTAGTCAAAGAAAGGCAGCCTGACTAGTGGGGATTTAACTATTTGCTTGTTAAAAATTACTTAAAAAAATAAAAGGCTTATGTTTTTTCACTGATCCCTTTCATTATCAGTATAACTTATAAAACATATCACTTTCTGGAAGAGTCTAATCATAACAGAGACTGAAAGTTCAGGGCATTTTGGGAAGAAAGGCTAGTTTAAGAGTAAGCTACACAAGAAAATTCATTTAACCTTTTAAAACTCTGGTTATAATCCCTTTTATCCAAAGCTCTTAGGCAACGCCCTCAGCCTGACCACATAACCTTCCTTATAGAAGAGTAAACCTGAGTTTCCTCCTAGAGACTCTTCTAGATGCTAACATCATTACTAAGCGTTGTTGCTGGCACTCTTCCGTAATTTCTGCACCACTTCTCAAAACTTTACAGATTCAGACAGATTCTTGAGTATGTGAACTGCGATTAGGCATAAATAGGCCACTTTAGCCATGACTGAAGAACAATTGCTCGGGATTGTGTCCACGTATTAAGGCATTCCAACCTAAGACATGCCATCCTTCTTCCTCTTAAAAAAAAAAAGGGAAAGCAGATCACAGCAATGAAATGGCTCAGGCTCTTTTATTTCCTTGTTGATATCTCTGGTTTCCAAAGGCACATTTTCTTTCTTTTACTTCATAGGGACCAGCAGAAAATTCCTTAAGATTGAATGAGTTGATAGACCGGTTTCTCCAGTTTGCCTGAGTTACTGGGTGAAGATTCCTTTCTTCTTAAGATGAAAAGAGTTTGCTTTTACATGTTCTTCATAGGCCAATGTTGACCATAAAAATAAAAGTCAGTTATTCAACCAGCAAATATGTTTATTCCGGGATAGCGGAGGAATTACAATTCGGGACAAACAAGCTATAGCAAAAACCATAGGCAAGTCCAATAAACAAAGAAGAACATTATTTTATAGGGAAAAAGGAGGGCACTGGGAGGTTTTTTTTTTTAAATACATTTATTTAATTTTTGGCTGCACTGGGTCTTTGCTGCTGCACACAGGTTTTCTCTAGTTGCTGAGAGCGGGGGCTACTCGTTGTTGCGGTGCACGGGCTTCTCATTGTGGTGGCTTCTCTTGTTGCGGAGCACGGGCTCCGGGCGCGCCGGCTTCAGTAGTTGTGGCTCCCGGGCTCTAGAGCGCAGGCTCAGTAGTTGTGGCGCACGGGCCCAGCTGCTCCACAGCACGTGGGATCTTCCCCGACCAGGGGTCGAACCCGTGTCTCCTGCATTAGCAGGAGGACTCCTAACCACTGCGCCACCAGAGAAGCCCAGGGGCGTTGTTTTGAATGAAAGTCCATTAGAGAAAGTGAGAGTTTGGGGTAATGATGGTTTCTCATTGGCTGAATTGCTGAGGTATTAGATTTCATGTAGGAGATGCAATGTACATCTTTTTCTGTTGGGGCCTGTAATTAATGGTTCCTTCTTGTTGGTGATTCTTTTGTTGGGGTCTGTAATTGACAGTTTTTCCTGTAATTGAGACTGAGTGGTATGTGCATGAGAGCTCTCCTGCTTCTAGCCTCCCAAATCCATTTTAGTGAGGTTTCCCTTTATTAATATTTATACCAGTTTAAAAATCTCATCATCATTGAAACTAATTGGAGCACCTCTAGGCTCTGGAATTATGACCTTGAGTGTAGAGATGATGTCATTTATTCATTCATTCACTCATTCATTCTGTATCATATAGGACTTTTGGTTGTGAGTGACAGAAAGTCAACTGGAATCTGTTTAACTGAAATGAGGGATACATGAAAGGGATGTTGGGCTGTTTTCCAGAATCCAAGCATAAACCCGAGGCTCCAGGGACGATTAGAATTAGAGTTCCGTACCCCTCTTCTCCAACTCACATCTGCTTTCATCCTTCTCTCTCTACAAGCAGGTTTCCTCTACTTGTCCACCAGCTCCTGGGCTATTATATCTTGCTGTCCAGACACACAAAGAGGGACAAGCTTCTCTTTCTCAGTTCTAGCTCCAAAATTCCTGGAAAAGAACTTTGCTTGGCCCGGATTGGGTCAGAGCTGTGTTGAACACTGACCAACTATAGACGTGGCCAAGTTGGGTCACATCCTTACCC
This sequence comes from Globicephala melas, assembly GCF_963455315.2. Taxonomy (NCBI): domain Eukaryota; kingdom Metazoa; phylum Chordata; class Mammalia; order Artiodactyla; family Delphinidae; genus Globicephala; species Globicephala melas. Next base: position 163,992,662 of record NC_083315.2, on the reverse strand, counting down.
TGACCAATCAGATGGGGCCAGGACAGTAAGGCCACATTGTACTAACACGACCACCCTGTGGATTCAGAAAAGAGGGTGCTAGTTAAGCAAAACAAAAGATGTCCACTACCTATTCTTTTTTCTATAATATCCTTCTCCAAAAGTAAATGGGAATTATGTAGGTGCTATTTTGGCAACAAACAAGTACTGAGTACCTACACCTACGTACTTGGTATCTAACTGCCTCCTGGCAATCCTTTTGTTCATGTTGTGTCTTCTATGACATCGTTTAAAGGCTGTTTTCTATGGTTTTCAGCCCCTACGTCATGCCCGCATCTTTTTCATTCTTCATGGCCAGTCTGACTGCCCACTTTACTGAGATCAAGATTGCATAACCTCTCTCATCCAACTCTTCTGCAACTAAAATACAGCCCCTTTTCATATATCTCTCCTGCACAACCCCCCCTGCCCCACATCTTTTCCTCCCAGCTTTGGAGAAAAGATTCACCCTTGTTGGTGTCCAAGGGTGATCAAGGTCTGTGAGACAGGCTAAATGAGTGTACATTAGAAAGTGTGACAGATGCTAGAACAGCAACTTATGAATTTAGAGTGAGTAATCTCTACTACAAAGAATAGCAACATTTACAAGTAGCTGAGCAGTGCATTCTTTTCCTTTAGTCAAGCTCCACGCAAAACCAAATCATAATTTGAAAACGTTGGTTTATTCCAAGAAATACCCTGCCAAATGCACTGGAAATACCCAGATAATAATACTAATAGTTAAGTGAGTTCGTTTCATGCTCTCTGGGGTGGTTTTTCCTGTGCAGAAAAGACTATTCAAAAGTTTACTTTTATTTTTGTCTAATGGTAAAAAGTTTGTAAGGGTCCAGTGAACTATGGCCGTGGGTCAAATCGGCCCACGCTGATTTGCATGGCCCACGAGTTGAGAATGGTTTTTACATTTATAAATGTTGGAAAAAATAGAAAGGGGAATAATATTTTGTGACGTGAAAATTTTTGAAATTCAGATTTCAGTGTAGTTGCCACAGAGACCGTATGTCCTGCTATGTCTAAAATATTTACTATGTGACCCTTTTCAGAAAGTTTGCTGATCCTGGTTTAAAAGATTAGCATTCAGTTTATTGAAACAACAAATTCGAAACCTTAGTGTGTTCCTAAGCTTTTTAAAAAAACAGATGGTTCACATCTATGAAACCACCACCACCACAATCAAGACACAGAGCATTTTCATCACTCCCAAGAGATTCTCCTTGCACCACACAGAATATCCCTCCTTCTACTCCCAGAGCCAGGAAGCCACTGATCCACTTTCTGTCACTATATATTAATTTGCATTTTCTAGAATTTTATATCAACAGAGTCATACAGTAAATACTCTTCTGTGTCTGGCTTTTCTTACCCAGCATAGATTTTGAGATTCATTCATGTCGCTATGTATATCAGTAGTTTGTTCCTTTTCACTGCTATGTTTTTAAAAAAATAAGCTTTTAAATTTCGAGTTTAGAAATTTTGTATTATGAAACATTTCAATATACTTAACAAAAAAGGCCCAAATAATGTATGAACTCCCATGTTCACATTACCCAACTTTAATAATTATAAACTCAGGGCCAATGTTGTTTCAACCATACCTTCACCAATTAATTCCCTCCCATATTTGAAGCAAATCCTAGGCATATACCATTTTACTTGTCAATAGTTCAGCATGTATTTCTAAAAGATATGGACTCTTTAAAAATATATATAACCATAACACATTTATCATGTCTATAAAGTTTGAACAATAATTCCTTAATTTTATCAAATATCCAGCTAGTGTTCACATTTTCAGCTGTTTTGTAAATGTCATCATTTAACGTATACAGTATGTTTGAATCAGAATCCAAATAAGATCTGTGCATTACTATTGGTCAATATGCCTCTCAAGTCTCTTTTTTTTTTTTTTTTTTTTAACTCAAGTCTCTTTTAATACATGTCTCCATTTGGGTACTTGCTTTATTTTTTTCCCTTGCACTTTATTTGTTAAAGAAAGCAGGGGGCTTCCCTGGTGGCGCAGTGGTTAAGAATCCACCTGCTAGGGCTTCCCTGGTGGCGCAGTGGTTGAGAGTCCGCCTGCCGATGCAGGGCACACGGGTTCGTGCCCCAGTCCGGGAAGATCCCACATGCCACGGAGCGGCTGGGCCCGTGAGACGTGGCCGCTGAGCCTGCGCGTCCGGATCCTGTGCTCCGCAACGGGAGAGGCCACAACAGTGAGAGGCCCGCGTACCGCAAAAAAACAAAAAAAAACAACAAAAAAAAATCCACCTGCCAACGCAGGGGACACGAGTTCGAGCCCTGGTCTGGGAAGATCCCACATGCTGCAGAGCAACTAAGCCCCTGCGCCTCAACTATTGAGCCTGCGCTCTAGAGCCCACGAGCCACAACTACTGAAGCCCGTGCGCCTAGAGCCCGTGCTCAGCAACAAGAGAAGCCACCGCAATGAGAAACCTGTGCATTGCAACACAGAATATTCCCCTCTCACGGCAAATAGAGAAAGCCCGCTTACAGCAATGAAGACCCAACACAGCCAAGAGAGAAACAGAGAGAAAGAAAGCAAGCAGGTAGTTTGTTCCACACGTTTTCCCAAAATCAGGATTTTGCTGATTGTATCCCCTGGTGGTGTTTATGACGTTCCTTTGTCCTTTCATTTCCTGAAAACTGGTTGTTGGATATAAAGGAATAAATGATTTAATTGAAGAATAATGTTCTTAAATGTTCAAGTTCAGATTACATATTTCATTTGTTATTTTAGCAATAATTTTTAGGGATCTTGAATAATGTTTGCTTCAGTTTATAAAGGTAGCTAATGAAACACTTCCCAATGTAATACAGGCCTCTTTGGGATTGGCAAATGATGGCCTGTGGGCTCACCACTTGTTTTTGTAAATAAAGTTTTATTAGAACATAGCCATGTCCATTCATTTAACATTTATTATCTCTGGCTGCTTTCCCAATACAGTGGCAAAATTGAGTAGCTGTGGCACAGACCCTCTGGCCCACAAAACCTAAAATATTTACTATCTGGCCCTTTAAGAAAAAGTTTGCTGACCTTGGCTTAGCATTTATGCATCTTATATAAATTTATAAACGTAATACATTTTATTTCCTCTTTGGGTATTTCAGTTACCTGACAATACATCAATCTTCTTCAAGTATTAATTTTTACAAAGGTAATCAATTATACCTAAAAGTATGGTAAACTTTAAATTATTCGATGGTCTGAAACTTTGCCTAAACTTCATAAGATTTCGACTTAAAATCAGGAATCTAAAGCAGTTACGCAGTTACACACTTTTAAATTTTGCTTATAAGGCGTCTCTTAAGCCAAATTCTCTTCCCCATCTGTAGTACAGAAAATATCTAATATGCCCAGATTCCTTCTTGGACAAAAACGTTACTATTATGGCCCTGATTCTCCTAACCCTTCCACATTAGTTGCTCTTCTGGAATGGAAGGATACGAAGCGGTGGGGAACGCAGCAGCCAGGGGAGTCTGCTCAGGGAGATGTCTGCTAATGGAGGCGGAAGCTGTCCCGATTAACTGAGGGACCTTAGAGCCAGAGATTTTGGTAGAACCTGAAAGTTGCAGACTTTTGCTGCTCATATCGTCATACTAAGTCTCTTTTTGTAAGCAATGTGTAGAGGCCTTCAAAGCTTGAAGGGTGGGCTTCCCTGGTGGCGCAGTGGTTGAGAGTCCGCCTGCCGATGCAGGGGACACGGGTTCGTGCCCCGGTCTGGGAAGATGCCACATCCCGCGGGGCGGCTAGGCCCGTGAGCCATGGCTGCTGAGCCTGTGCGTCCGGAGCCTGTGCTCCGCAATGGGAGAGGCCACAACAGTGAGAGGCCCGCGTACCGCAAAAGAACCCAAAACAAACAAACAAAAAAAAACTTGAAGGGTGCTCATTTTGGACGCACACAACCTAATTCTCACACAGGTCTGCAGCTTTCGCAAGAGTCCATCCATCCTTTGACTTGATTTGCATCTCCCACTCTTAATCTATTTCCTAACTAAAGATCTTTGAACTCCCTGGGACTCCACCACCCCCCAATATATTTTCATTTATTTATTTTCACCTGCAAATACTTCACTATATATCTCTGATATATAAGAATTTTAAAAAAGTAACCTCAGTGCCATTAGTACATTAGTACATCTAACAGAATTAATAAGAATTACCTGATGTCATCTAATATTCTGTCGACTTCTAATTTCTCCATCTGTCTCAAAACAAGAATTTTTACAATTCTTCCAACCAGAATCATAATGAGGCCGTATATTGCATTTGGTTGATATATCTCTAAAATCTTTTAATCTATTTCAATCTCCCACCCCCTTAAAGATGTTGATTCGTTGAAGTAACTGGGTTGTTTTCTATAATTTCCTACACTCCGAATTTGGCTGATTGCTTCTAGGTGGTATGAGCTCTTTAAATTGTTCCTTTACTCATATATTTCTGGTAGCAGTCTTCATTAGATTCAGATTCAATTTTTTTAAAGTCAAGAATACTTCATAAGTGGGTAAATATATTTTCTAACCAGCAAAGACCTTTGAACTTGAGAAGACCTTGAATTCTTTTGTATTTCTAAAATATTTAAAATGATAAATTGATTGAAGTTTGGATATCTCACAAGGCTTTGAGTCAGACTTGCAGTCACAACTCACATAAAAGCTAACTTGTATTAAGTGCTTTCCACGAGCCAGGCACAAGCCTAAGCACTTTACCTCTATGCTAATTTAACCTTCAAAACATTTTGCAGAAGAAACTGTCCACACAAAAAACTTAATCAATTGTCAATCTAAGAAAGAAATGGAAAGTTTTGTTTGCGCCAAACTGAGGATTATAATACAGGAGACAATCTCCCAGACAGCTCTGAGAACTGTTCTGAAGAGATACAGTATGAGGCCAGAATGTATGTGATTTTGGTGAAGGGTTACATGCAAACTCTCATCTTGATAGAAGGTTACTGCCATTTGGGAGGAAAAGATATCTTAGTTAATGGTTTTAGTGCTTTTCTAATTATTGGAAGGTGCAAGAAACTGGGTTCATAAAATTTTCACCTGAAAATATCTAACTATCTGAGGGCCAGTTCTATCAGTTCTCCCAGAGCACAAAAGTGCCTCATCCTGATGCTTGCCCTGAATTCCTTTCAGGGATTCCTTTCAGTGACTGCAGTGGCTAGTGACTTGATTCTTGTAGAACTGGATGGTGGGTGACATTCTTTATTTTACAATCCCCTCCCTTTTGGTCTTAATTTTGACCAAGGTTTGGGAGGCATTTCGTGACCACTTTGTCCCAAGGTGCTGGAAATGCTCATTCCCAGGTCAAGCAAAGATGTCATTGATAGGCCCCTCAAGGTACTGTTACTGGAGTAGGCCCCTTTAACAGTAACCAAAAGCCTCTGGACTGCCTGTCTTACTAGTCTTCTATGGTCCAGGAAATGGTTCCCTCTTGTTGCTTTTTCCCGTATCTAGAGTTACACTATTACAATCATTGATCTTATAGAACTATGTATTTGATCAATCACTTCAAGGCATCTATTCATCATTAATTTTATCTGAGACTCAGTCACACATTTGGTAATGCAGGAAACAATAATCTTATAGAATAGACAGAAAACAAGTAATATAGCTGGTAACATTAAGTTCATAAATATGTATTTATGCCAAGAACTTCCATAAGGTGTGGCCCAGTACTCTCCGCAGGTCGTCTGACCAGTCTGTTCTGCACCAATCACTATCTTTAAGGGAAATGACATATTGGTATTGTACATAAAGTTCACCAAAGATGCCTACACATACAGGGTGAGTGGTGGGTCATAGATGACCCCTTACAGGATTGAGAAAGGAATGTTATCTTCTGCGGAATTACCCAGCTGGCACCAGAAAAAGAAAAATTGATCTTTACGGCTGAGCAGGTATTTCTGCCATTGCGGAGGTCTGGTTAATGCATAATGCAGATGCAGGATGCACACTAGATGGGAGGGAGGAGGTACAAATGGGCAGAGAAAAATTTCGTTTAAATTTTTATCTTGCCTTAAAATACAAATTTTTATTTCATCAAAACTGAAGCTTGGGGCTTCCCTGGTGGCGCAGTGGTTACGAGTCCGCCTGCCGATGCAGGGGACACGGGTTCGTGCGCCGGTGCGGGAAGATCCCACATGCCGCGGAGCGGCTGGGCCCATGAGCCATGGCCGCTGAGCCTGCGCGTCCGGAGCTTGTGCTCCGCAAGGGGAGAGGCCACAACAGTGAGAAGCCCGCGCAAAAAAAAAAAACCCCAAAACCCAAAAAAAACCCTGAAGCTTAGGGAATTTGATTTGACTCAGGAAGCCATGGTGTGAACTCTGGGGTGTAATCAGAATCCCAACTTCCTTGAACTTTGTGCTCTGAACAATTGCACCTCCAGTCTCAGCATTTTCTGGTTCTCACAGAAGCCTGACGGTACTAATTACTGGGAAGTGGTCCCTTCCGCCCCTCCCCCATCACGCCCCTTCCCCTTTCATTCCGCCCCGCCCCCGCGGTTTGGGTACAAGCCAAAGGACCGACGGGAAAACTACACTTCCCAGAGTGCACACCGACCGCAAGGGCCTTACTACCGGCCTCGGCTTCCCGCCGCCATTTTTGTGGAGTGAAAAGGCGGTGTGGCCTGTGAACATGGCGCTGTTCCCCGCCTTTGCGGGTGTTAGTGAGGAGCCCGAGAGCGGGAGCCCCAGGAAAGGTAAGCACACAAAAGGGATGAAGAAGGTACTTGGTGGGCTTAGGGCGGAGTTTCTCGGGCCCAGGTCTAGCCCTTGCCTTGGATTTGTTTATTCATTTGTATCCCAGAGTTCTCCGCGGTGTTGCAAAGCCTTGTGGGAGGAGCAGCGGCGCTCGTCCGGGTTTCTGGGCTAGAGTTGTAGAGTCCAAAAGGAGAAAGACAGACCGGGAGAGGCTTCGGAGCTGGGACTTACATGTAATCATATTGTTGAGCCCCGTTTTCTCCCCCCAGCCTCAGTTACTTCACCTGTAAGATGGAAACAATGGTACTCCACATCTCGGGGAGACTCCTGATGCAAATGCTGGGTGTTCTTATTACAGCTTTTTTTCCTTCTCTGTTCTCCTTATTTCTGAATTGTTTATTGGACTCATATCTTTTGGCAGACCAAGAGCTAGAGAATTAGGATCCAAAGGCTAATCAAACACAGTTTCTCTCCAGATGGGCACAGCTGCTGGGAATAAGAACTAACATTTATTTATTGAGGGTCGACTGTAGGTCAGGTAATGGCATTACATATTTTATTTAGGCCTTAAGCGTTCCCAGATCTGCATTGTTAAAAGCTGTGGCACATAGTGAATTGTAATTTAAAGTGATTAATCCTAAATCATGCCCTTATGTGGCAGAGTCCAGCTGTGTCTGACACCTTTATCGTATCCAGTCGTAATTCCTACATTTCTTTTTTTGGTATGCTTCTCATAATTGTGAGTAATTTCTTATATAACTAGTGTAATTTTGGTCATCCTTTACTAGACCGTAACATCCACGTAGTCAGAAACAGTGTTTGTCTATTCATTGCAGCATCGTTAACCCCTAGCACAGGCCCAAAGTGTAGTAGGTGTTCGATAAATATTAGCTGAATGTACAGACCAATAGTAAGTACTTAACAAAAAAGTAACAGTACTTACAAGGTGGGATGTTATAGATGACACAGGTGAACCAGCGGAATAATGACTTCTGTGGGGAAGTTCAAAGAAAGCATTATATAGGAGCTAACTTTGGAGATGGGTCTTCAAGAGGGTAGATTTGGACAAAGAGATAGTGGAAGGGCATTCCAGGGCCTTCAAAGGCACGCACGAAGGAAAACATGAGACCTCTGCAAAAAACTGCAGGTAGTTCAATTTGTCTGGAAATGTAGAGGTGTAAGGAGGCACCTTGGGAAATATGGTTGGAACTGGTGATGAGGGATGGTACTGACTTGAATAACAGGCCAAGGATTAATCCTTTTATTTTGGGAGGGTGAAGTGGCAGGTTTACAGGGGAGTGTTGCTCTTGTCATTTATCTTAACCAGTGTTTATTGGACATCTTCTGGGTACCCGCATCGGGGTAATGATTGCAAAAGAGCTTTTTATTCTTTTAAAATTTATTTATTTTCGTTTTTTTTTTAATTTTTATTTTATATTGCAGTGTAGTTGATTTAAAATGTGTTAATTCCAGGTGTACAACAAGATGATTAGTTATACATATATCTATTCTTTTTCAGATTCTTTTCCCGTATAGGTTATGACACAGTATTGAGTAGAGTTCCCTGTGCTATACAGTAGGTCCTTGTTGATTATCCATTTTATATATAGTAATGTATATATGTTAATCCCAACCTCCTAATTTATTCCTCACCCCCCACCTTTCTGCTTTGGTAACCATAAGTTTGTTTTCTAAGTCTGTGAGTCTTTCTGGTTTGTAAATAAGTTCATCTGTATCATTTTTTAGATTCCACATATAAGTGATAGCATATGGTGTTTGTCTTTCTCTTTCTCTGACTTCACTTACTACGATAATCTCTAGGTCCATCCATGTTGTTGCAAATGGCATTATTTCACTCTTTTTTATGGCTGAGTAATATTCCATTGTATATATGCACCACATCTTCTTTATCCATTCATCTGTTGATGGACACTTAGGTTGCTTCCATGTCTTGGTTATTGTAAATAGTGCTGCAGTGAACACTGGGGTGCATGTATCTTTTCGAAATATGGTTTTCTCAGGGTATATGCCCAGTAGTGGAATTGCTGGGTCATATGGTAGTTCTATTTTTAGTTTTTTAAGGAACCTCCATACTGTTCTCCATAGTGGCTGTATCAATTTACATTCCCACCAGCAGTGTAGGAGGGTTCCCTTTTCTCCACACCCTCTCCAGCACTTATTGTTTATAGACTTTTTTTTTTTTTTGCGGTACGCGGGCCTCTCACTGTTGTGGCCTCTCCCGTTGCGGAGCACAGGCTCCGGACGCGCAGGCTCAGTGGCCATGGCTCATGGGCCTAGCCGCTCCGCGGCATGTGGGATCTTTCTGGACCGGGCACGAACCCGTGTCCCCTGCATCGACAGGCGGACTCTCAACCACTGCGCCACCAGGGAAGCCCTGTTTATAGACTTTTTGATGATGACCATTCTGACTGGTGTGAGTTGATACCTCACTGTAGTTTTGATTTGCAATTCTCTAATAATTAGCGATGCTGAGCATCTTTTCATGTGCTTTTTGATCATCTGTATGTCTTCTTCGGAGAAATGTCTATTTAGATTTTGTGCCCATTTTTTCTTTTTTTTTGATTGGGTTGTTTACTTTTTTGATATTGAGCTGTATCAATATGAGCTATATGTATGAGCTGTTTGTATATTTTGGAGATGAATCCCTTGTCGGTCACATTGTTTGCAAATGTTTTCTCCTATTCTGTGGGTTGTCTTTTCGTTTTGTTTATGGTTCCCTTTGCTGTGCAAAAGCTTTTAAGTTTAATGAGGTCCCATTTGTTTATTTTTGTTTTTATTTTCATTACTCTAAGAGGTGGATCCAAAAAGATATTGCTGCAGTGTATATCAGAGAGTGTTCTGCCTGTGTTTTCCTCTAAGAGTTTTACAGCATCCGGTCTTACGTTTTAGGTCTTTAATCCACTTTGGGTTTATTTTTGTGTATGGTGTTAGAGAATGTTAAGAGCTTTTTATAAAGTACTGTATTTTAAAAAATTTAAACACAACATTATTAGCCATAATGAAAGTAACTATAATTCTTTAATATCATCTAATTGTCAGTTAATGTTCAAATTTCCAGAGTTGTTTCAAAAATGGCCTTTTACAGTTGGTTTCTTCAAATCAGTATCCAAAGAAATCCAACACTGCATTTTGGATATGTCTCTTAGGTCTTTTTAAAAAATATAAAACAATTTCTCCCTCCCTTCTATTTTCCCTTGTGATTTGTTGAGGAAACTGCATCATTTGTCCTATAGACATTTCCCACCAAATCCTTGTGGTGTCATTTAACATGCTTCTCTACCCTAGCATTTCCTGTAAACTGGTAGTTAGATGTAGAGAGTTAATTAGATTCAGGTACAATTTTTTTAGTTGAAAATACCTCATTGGGTGTGCTCTACACTTGCTGTTGAGCCAAATCAGGAAGATGAGCTGTCCAGTTTTCTCCCTTTTAGTGGTAAGATTGATCAGTGGATTCCTGGATGGCCTGATTCATCCATTATGAAGCTGCCCATCAGTCTTTCACCTAATGATTTTTGCAGCCATTTATGATTATTGCTTAGATCCACCATTTCATTGGGGTTACAAAATGGGTATTTTCCGTTTTTAGCATTCCTCCTATATTTATTAGTATCAGTTATCCTATAAAGAACTTTTTCTCAAAACTGTTGGGATACCCCGAAATACAGTTCAGGCAGGAAGGACAGGATGAATACTTGGTTTGTTCCTTTTGTTAGTTTACAGAATAACAAGTTTGGGTCTTGGCAACTTTTAGAGGTCACAAGTGAGGTGTTTCTCCCCCCACCCCCTTTAATTATGAACTCATGAATTTTTAACATACTTATATTTCAGTCCATTGCGAATACTATTTTCTAATGCTCAAATTGTCCCATTTTTGGCTGATGGGGCCTTGATCAAGTTGGGCCTGTGTCTTTTTAGCATAAACCCGTTGTCTTTAATCACTTCCTTGTTTTCTGCCCTAAAAGCTGCTCAGAGCTCATCGCTTACATGTTTTATTATGGCCTGGAATTGACTATTTCTCAAAGGAACCCTGGTTTCTTTTAGTGGAAAATGGTATGGGTATGTTAAAACCACAAATTGGATATTGGGAGTACTCATGGCACTGGGTTGTCATTACTTCTAAACATTTTCAATGGCCAGAACCAGAAAGAGAAAAATACATCATGCCTTCATACTGATATTTCTAATCCAAGTTTAAGATTATGAGATTTTTAATTGATTTCTTTGATTTACTATTTATATTCATTTCCTCTTATGCTGAAAATATTAGTTCTTAGTGTCATTAGTCCAATTATATATAGGTCCAAAATAACAATAGTAGTATGACTAATACTAAATAGTTCACTATTTCTTTATGGTTCTATTTGTCCTTACGCTGTATCCCACAACCCATGTGCTGTCAAATTACTGTGTTTTAAATTCATTTGAAATAATTCTCTGTGTGATTTCATTACCAGTTTGATATACAATTAGGTATATTTGTTTTTAACTTTGGGGGATTGTGTTTTTCTTCTTTTTGATTTGGTCCCATTTTGTAATGTTGTGAAACATTTACATGGTTCTAAAGTTGAAAATACGTGTAACCCAGTTATTTTCGGAGAATAAACCTCCATCTCAATTCTCCAACTTTCCCCTACAGTTTAGAATTTTTAGTAATCAATGATATCCTTCTATTTCTTTCCTCCTTAACATGAGCAACTACATTTCCGTTCTGTTTCTTTTTTTAAATATTTTGTTTTTTTATTAAAGTATAGTTAATTTACAGTGTTTCAGATATGCAGCAAATTGATTCAGTTATACATACATATATATATATACTTTTTCCGATTTTTTTCCATTATAGGTTATTACATGATATTGAATATAGTGCCCTGTGCTATACAATAGGTCCTCATCGTTTCTCTGTTTTATATATAGTAATGTATATCTGTTAATTCCAAGTCCCAAATTTATCTCTCCTCCCCCCTCCACTTCGGTTTCTTTTTTTTTTTTCTTTTTTTTGCGGTACGCGGGCCTCTCACTGTTGTGGCCTCTCCCGTTGCGGAGCACAGGCTCCGGATGCACAGGCTCAGCGGCCATGGCTCACGGGCCCAGCCGCTCCGCGGCATGTGGGATCCTCCCAGACAGGGGCACGAACCCGTGTCCCCTGCATCGGCAGGCGGACTCTCAACCACTGCGCCACCAGAGAAGCCCACACTTCTGTTTCTTAAATGCATATTATTCTGCATTTTACCTAAAATCCCAGACATCACTCTACAGTGGAGTATAGAAGTCTTCCTCACTTCTTTTGACTGGTCCACAGAGCTCCATAGTGTGGATGTCACATACTTTATTCTGTCAGTCCCTATTAAGAACATTTTGACTGTTTCTGGTCTTTTGCTGTTAAAAATAGAAGCACTGTACTTTTGGCCTTACACTATAAAATGTGATAAAAATGTAAGATGGTGTTAGTACTGGTGTGTGCAGAGTTTCAATTAAAAACAAAAACAAAAACAGAAACAAAAAACTCCTGGACAGGAAAGATGAGCAATACCAAAGCAAGTGAGAGAGGCTCTGTTCGCCGCTCTCTCGGTACTGTTAAGAGTTAGGCCAGGATTTAAGCAGGCATCACGCTCAGTAAGTGTTTTGGGGAGGCTAAATTCAGTAACATTCATTCTGTCAACAAACAGGTATCCAGCGCCTCCCCTGTGTTAGGAGCAGCAGAAAGACCTCAGTGTGTGATCCCTCCAGTTCTCGAGCTTTTCTTTCTACACCATCAGATTTATTAGGCTTGTCTACTCTAAAACATTGTTGCTTGGGGGTTGAATATTCAGACAGAGTTGGGCTGGAAGATATGAGGCATATGAAGCAGGTTATTATTTATATTGGGGGAAGAAACTGCACACATTGTCTTTTTACCTGAAACCTGCTCTTCTTCCTGTGTCCACATGTCAGAAAATGGCACCGCCATTCTCCCAGGCCAAAACTTAGACACATACCTCAACTTCCTGTTCCCCCCATTCAGTTCTTCATCCAGTCCTTCCAAATAACTCTTAAATTCGTTAGTTTCCCTCTATTCTCACTGCCACTGCATAATTTTCACCACAGTCATCCCCTGGATATTACTACGGCCTTCTAAATAGTCACTCCCTGAACCACTCTCCACACCACAGCCAGAATTTTAAAACTACTTATTTAAAAACACTGTGTGTCTCTGAGATAAATCGTACCAGTGTTTTCTTAGGTCAGTCTCCCAAGACAATAGAAATAAAAACAAAACTAAACAAACGGGACCTAATCAAACTTACAAGCTTTTGAACAGCAAAGGAAACCATAAACAAAATGAAAAGACAACCCACAGAATGGGAGAAAATATTTGCAAATGATGCGACCAACAAGGGCTTAATTTCCAAAATACACCAACAGCTCATACAACTCAACAGCAAAAAACCAAACAACCCAATTGAAAACTGGGCAGAAGACCTAAATAGACATTTCTCCAAAGAAGACATACAGATGGCTGATAGACGCATGGAAAGATGCTCAACATTGCTAATCATTAGAGAAATGCAAATCAGAGCTACAATGAGGTACCACCTCACACTGGTCAGAATGGCCATCATTAAAAACTGTACAAATAACAAATGCTGGAGAGGGTGTGGAGAAAAGGGAACCCTCTTATACTGTTGGTGGGAATGTAAGTTGGTGAGAAGGTAAGTTGGTGTAGCCACTGTGGAAAACAGTATGGAGGTTCCTCAGAAAACTAAAAATAGAACTATCATATGACCCAGCAATGTCACTCCTGGGCATATATCTGGACAAAACTATAATTCAAAAAGATACATGCAACCCTGTGTTCATCGCAGCACTATTCACAGTAGCCAAGACATGGAAACAACCTAAATGTCCATCAACAGATGAATGGATAAAGAAGATGTGGCACATATATACAATGGAATATTACTCAGCCATAAAAAAGAATGAAATAATACCATTTGCAACAACATGGATGTACCTAGAGATCATTGTACTAAATGAAGTAAGTCAGAAAAAGGAAGAGAAATACCATATGCTATCACTTATATGTAGAATCTAAAATATGGCACAGATGAACCAACCTACAAAACAGAAAGACAGTCATAGAGAACAGACTTGTGGTTGCCAGGGGAGGGGGGGTGGGGGAGGGACTGGGAGTTTGGGGTTAATAGATACAAACTATTGTATATAAAATGGATAAACAACAAGGTCCTACTGTATAGCCCAGGGAACTATATTCAATATCCTGGGAAAAACCATAATGGAAAAGAATACTAAAAAGAATGTATGTGTATAACTGAGTCACTTTGCTGTACAGCAGAGATGGGCACAACATTGTAAATCAACTATACTTCAATAAAAAATAAATTAAAAAAGACCACTATGTGCCATTCACTGATCTAAATGTTTTACAAATACATATTAAGTCACTGAATCCTCATAACAACCCTGTGAAGTCGGTATTATTGTCAGCATTTTTAGGGAGGAGGAAACAGGCACAGAAGCAGGATTTGAGCTCAAGCAATCTAGCTTCAAAACGTGTATGCTCTTTGCTGCTGATCTTTTGAACCCTAGGCCTGATTTTGTCACCCTTGCCACAAACTCAAGCATTTCCCCATTGCTCCTAGGGTAAACACAAACTCTGATAGGGTTTCTTAGGCCCCTGAACCTCTCTGGCTTCATTTTGCTCCCCCCGCCCCACCCCCTCACTCCCAGTGGTCCAGCCATAGCAGCTCCCTCCTGTTGCCCAGAGAGTCATGCTTTCTCACTCTCAGGCCTTTGTATAAGCCATTTCCCCTGCCTAGATGCTTCCTAGGAGCATATTTGCCTACTTTTTTTCTCATCCTTTAGGTCTTATTGAGCTGTTCTCCCAGGCAGCTTTCTCTGATCCATACCTAGTATGGACTACGGAACCCAGCTGTGTGCTCTCATTATACCCTGTAACTTTTCTTTATCTTGGCCTTGTCTAATTGCATGTAAATGACTGCCAGTGTGTCCGCTCCCTGAGGGCTGTCCTGGGTTTGTCCATGCCTGGCTCTCAGGGAAAAGGTGCTGGATGAAAGGAGAAAACTTGGAGAGATTAGGCTTTTTGTTCCGAGTTGCACAACTAATGAACTTTAAAGCCAGTGTTTGAACGCAGGTCCTTCTGACACCGGAAATTGTATTATAAACCACACTGTGATATTGTACTTTGGGGTTTGGTTGTTTAAACATTACCCTTGGGATCCCTGGGTCTCTTCAAATTGTAGCTTAACTCTGTGGAAAGGCTGACTTTGCTTAGATTCTCTGTACTCACTGTCTTAAATGCAGTTTAGTCATGTTTGCCAGTGCTGTTTGTACAAATGCTTGTGCTCTCAGATTCTGTCAGGAATCAAGTGTTTCCATCAAAACAAAGAGCTTGGCTCATTCTTTTTAAAGGAATAACCCCCTTCCCTAATATGTATGCTGTAGAGCCCTAGAAATGTCTTTTGAATTATCACTGAAGGGATGGTGCTTGCCTCTGAGTTTACGTAAACTCATAATCAGTGCTATTTTGTTATACAGGTTTCCCCCACTATCTGAAGGTAGAGCAGCGTTCTGATGAAACCTGTCCTAAGCTGAAATGATGTACAGTGAAGAAACAGTTACTTCAGGACACATCTTGCTAACGGATGCACAGAGTAAATCAGGATAAAGCACAGATACTCACAGACATAGTTCAAAGCTATGGCGGCTTGATGCTGAGCTCCTTCCTGAGGAGGGAGCTTGGTGACGCCACTGTTGCTGCTTGGGGTGCTCACTGCCTCTCTGAAGGCTCGCTGCAAAACAAACACTGAAGGCTACTTTTGCTTTTCGCCTTTTTTTTTGGTAAAAGCGAAAATCCTCTTCGGATTTTGGCTAGTGAAAATAGGTACTAGTTGAAGGTCTTTCATAAGAGGAAAGTGTCATACAGTGAACTTTGGAAAAGCAGGGGAAAGCCTAATACAATGGGGAATGGGTGTAGAACAAGGGCATTTTATCCACCTGTGGTTCAAAATTTGTTTTTATTTTTTTAACTTTTAAATTTTTTAAAAAAATTATTTATTTTTGGCTGTGTTGGGTCTTCGTTGCTGTGCGCAGGCTTTCTCTAGTTGTGGTGAGTGGGGGCTACTCTTCGTTGCGGTGCACGGGCTTCTCATTGCAGTGGCTTCTCTTGTTGCGGAGCGTGAGCTCTAGGTGCACGGGCTTCAGTAGTTGTGGCACGCGGGCTCAGTAGTTGTGGCTCATGAGCTCTAGAGTGCAGGCTCAGCAGCTGTGGCGCAGACTTTGTTGCTCCGCGGCATGTGGGATCTTCCTGGACCAGGGATCAAACCCGTGTTCCCTGCATTGGCAGGTGGATTCTTAACCACTCTGCCACCAGGGAAGTCCTCAAAATTTGTTTGTTTGTTTGTTTTTTTGCGGTACGCGGACCTCTCACTGCTGTGGCCTCTCCCGTTGCAGAGCACAGGCTCCGGACGTGCAGGCTCAGCGGCCATGTCTCACGGGCCCAGCCGCTCCGCGGCATGCAGGATCCTCCCAGACCAGGGCACGAACCTGTATCCCCTGCATCGGCAGGCGGACTCCCAACCACTGCGCCACCAGGGAAGCCCCCCAAAATTTGTTTTTAAAATTTAAATCTATTCATGACAATTCCTTCTTCCCTCCATCTATAGTGGAATTGAATTAAAGCATTTTCACTAGTGATGGAGAAATAGAATTATATAATAAACTTATATAATCGCAAAAAGCATTTCAGCTTGAAGTATTCAGTGATGATACATTATATTTTTTTCTGTAAAATTACACATGATGTGGTTTTTGTAGATACCTGCCTGGTTTTGTTAGGCAGTAGTTCTAAAGTGGTTTTTCTGCCTGATACTTCCACTCTTCTTCCCTTCTTAGATGTGTGTATGTGTATAGCAGGGTGCTAATTTCCAGGTAAGTTTCAACCTGTGATTTACTTACTAACCTGCTGGGACAAAAGATTTGTTAGCTAGTCATCTTCTCTATCTTAAACCCTAGGCATGTGGTATCCTGCTAGTCTTCTCTGTAACGTGTTACATCCTGCTTGGTATTAGCACAGTTATCTAAATACATAATTGGTATTTGTAAATTATTTGAAGATGTAAGTAAATATAGAAAAGGACTTTGCAATCTGATTAATAAAGCATCTTTTGATCTCAGATAACTTTCCAGGATTCTGTGTAATTAAAATTTAAGAATGCACATGTATTACATGAACAGTTAATGTTATGATTAAGTATAAGCACCACGTGAGCAGGGACTTGTTCACCACTGTGCCTCCAAAGCCTGGAACTGTGCCTGGACACATAGTAGATATTCCATTCTTTAATGATTAAATCTGGATTTACAATGAAGACTGGAAGAATTATAAAGTAGTACTTTATACCTAGATAATGGCACGCTTTTTTTTTTTTTTTTTTTTGCGGTATGCGGGCCTCTCACTGTTGTGGCCTCTCCCGTTGAGGACCACAGGCTCCGGACGCTTAGGCCCAGCGGCCATGGCTCATGGGCCCAGCCGCTCCGCGGCATGTGGGATCTTCCCGGACCGCGGCTCGAACCCGTGTCCCCTGCATCGGCAGGCAGACTCTCAACCACTGTGCCACCAGGGAAGCCCCAATGGCATGCTTTTAACAATCAAATTTTTTCAGTTCTGTAAATTAGGTGCTGGGGGTACAGGGATGCAGAGATATGATTCAGATGCTCATTCATTTTACTTATTCAACAAATATTTATTGACTCCAGTTACTTTGTACCAAGGCACTGTGCTAGGAGTTGGGAATACAGGAGTGAATAGTCATGGCTCCTGCCCTCATGTTTCTTTTGGTTTGGGAAGAAGGGAGTGGGAGTGGAGGCAAGCTGGAAACTTGGATGCACGAGTTGTAAACCAGTTGGTATATTTGTTTGGCTGGAAGAATATTTTTGTCGTTTTCTTTTTTTCTGTTGTCACTCTCGATAGTGTCATAGTAATCATTACTCATCTGGTCCCTGTAAGGATTTGAGTTGTTGGCCTTTGGCTTAGAATATGATGGGAAGACTTGACATGCAGATAATGAGATTACAATGTGAAAATTGCTGTCGTAGTCCCCTGTACCGATTGCGGGGAGACTTAGGAAAAGCAACTCCTTAGCTGAGGCAGTGAAGAGTTAGCACCATGGCATGGTTAGAGAGGGCTGGATGGAGGGTCCCAGATCCAGGTTCAGATGTGTGTGTGACTTAACTTCTTTGAGCCTCTGGCTATTGATCTGTAAATGAGGGACGGGTATCCAGGCTGTGCTCCAGAGAGTCTTTGTGGACCTGCTCCCTCCCTGTGAGCCCCCAACAAGGGCATCCTGCTTTTTCTGTTGTGCATTTTGAACTTCTCTGAAAGATTGTGCTTGAACAGTGAGTTCCTTGGCTAAGAAAGTTTGAAAATCTGTGGACTAGGTGATCTCCCAAATTTTTCTAGGCCTAACACCCAATGATTATTACTTTAATATTCCACACATGGTTACTGCTAATATGATAGCCTCCCTCCTCCCACCCCCCAAAAACCAGCAGCAACTTCTTATCAGGTAAAAATACCTTTTGTTCCTATAAAAGGTCATTTGATTGAGATGAAGGTCACTCAGAGGGTCAGTGATGATCTGAGTTCAAAACCCAAGAGTTTTAGTTCTTTATAAACTACTTTTTTTCTCTCCCCACAGTGGTCCCATATGGCAAAGCCTTAAATGCATCCTTTAAAAGCTTTTTTTGTACCTTCTGAAGGACTTTGGAGAGCTACACACTTCGTTGTTTTAACGTATCTATTTCTTTACATTTCCTCCAAGCTCTCCTCACTATCCAGATATTTATGTAAAAATATAATGGACTTCTTTGAGAGCATCTCTCCTTGCATATTGTTTGTTCCATTTTTTCCCACTTTTCCTTTGCTCATGATAGAATCCAATTATTGTGAAAATAATTGTGACCTCAGTGAGCAACAGGAACTATTTTCACATACCTCTTGCCAGGAATTAGGCCCAAGGGAAGGGAACCCCACAGAAGGAAAAAGGAGACAATAGAAGAAAGACTGCATGAAGAATTCTTTTAACTCTTATTAAGTAAGACCTTAAAAATTACTTGATCCCTTTGAGCCTTAGTTTCCTCTTCTGTACAATGAAGATTGTAGTACCTCCTATAGAGGGTTGTTGTGAGGATTAAAGGATGTAAATTAAGTGCTTAACCTGTTGCTTGACCTACAGTAAAGCCCTTCATAAGCTAGATTCCCTCTCTTCTTTCCCTTTTTCCTCTGCTTTTCAATGTACCTTTTCTCTTAAGGAACTTTCCTTCCTTCCTTCATCCCCTCTTTCCCACAAATATTTATTAAACTCCTACTGATGTATGCCAGGCATTGCTCTCAGTGCTAGGGATACAGCAGTGAATAAAATAAGGTACTGTATCGTGGAGCATACATTCCGATATCCCCTCTTCACTAAGATGCAGTTACCACCAGGGACTAGAATACAGAATATATAAAGAACTCTTACAACTCAATAATAAAAAGACAACCCAGTTAAAAAATGGGGAAAAGATTTGAATAACTATTTCTATTGAAATATGAAGGACCAACAAACACACACATGAAAAGTTTCTCAACATCGTTAGTCACCTGGGAAATGGAAATCATAACCACAGTGAGAAAACAGCATACCCAGTAGGATGACTGTAATCTAAAAGACAGAGAGTAACAAGCTGGCAGTGATGTGGAGAAATTGGAATCCTCATACCTTGTTAATGGGAGTATAAAATGGTGCAGCCAGTTAGGAAAACAATCTGACAGTTCCTCAAAATGCTGAACATGAGTTACCATATGACCCAGCAATTCTGCTCCTAGATATCTGCCCAAGATAACTGAAAACATATGTCCATATATAAAAACTTGTACCTGGATGTTCATAGCAACATTATTTATAATAGCCAAAAGTGGAAGCAACCCAAGTGTCCCTCAACTGTTAAAGGATAAAATGTGGTATAGCCATAAAATGGAATTATTATTCAGCAATAAAAACGAATGGAGTACTGATACATGATACAGCATGGATGAACCTTGAAAACATTATGCCAAGCAAAAGAAGCCAGTACAAAAGACCATACCTTGTATGATCTTGTTTATAGTAAATGTCCAAAATAGGCAGATCTACGGAGAGAGAAAGTAGATTCGTGGTTGCCTAGGGCTCGTTGTGGGAGTCGGAGGGCAGGAGGTGGGTGATGGGGAGTTGCTGCTAATAGGTGTGGGGTTTCTTTTGGGGATGATGAAAATGTTCTAAAATTATCTTACAGTGGCAGTTGCACAATTCTAAATATACTAAAAACCACTGACTTGTCCACTTTAAATGGGTGAACCTTGTATATAATCTATATCCCAGTACAACTGTTAAAAAATGTAATTAACCCTTGTCTCTTCTAACTTCAACCATTTTGTGGGTCCTTTCTCCTGAGCATGTGATTATGCTGTGGCCTCCCATCCTAAAACAAAGCAGGACAAAATACACACACCACCGTGGGCCCCCTTGCTGCCACCATTCTTTTTCTTTCCTTCACAGCCAAGACTCCTAAAAGTTAGAAAATAAGTAATTTAGAAATAGTTCATCATAGAAGAGTTAGAAATTAATGGATAAGCAGAAAGAAGAAAAATTTTGGACATTTAACCTCACTGTCCAGAGATAATCATTATTAACATCTTATATAATTTTAGCATTAATTTAAAAAGTTGACACCTTCTGTTTTTATTTTCACAGAGTACTGTTATAAGGAAAAGCTTATGTTAAGTTACTATACTAAGAACATTGGAATTTTTTTTTAAAGAAAAATATCTGAATCTTCTGGAATAATGTTAAGCCTGGTGGGTTTCTATGCATGATTTAATTTTTTTTTAACTTTTCAGAATTGTTTAAATCAAATTTGGGGTCATTAAAACCTAATGCTTTGGAAGCGTTCATGCTCATTAGAGTGTGGATGGAATACGTAAAGCCTTGTTGTATTTTAGGCCATGCTTATTACATGGCTTTTGCTTAAGCTACAGCCTGATATCACAAGAGGATTTCAGTTTTAAATATTTTAGAGTCTGTTAAAGCCCCATGCCCTATGAGATAACAATTTCATGGATTCCCTTCAGCTTCTGTGGACTGTTCAAAATGTCTGGCTGACGTTGGCTGTGAATTAAGATGTCAGCTGGTAAGATGGATTTCCTGCTTTAGAAATCCTGTTGAGCTAATTTCATTGATCTTTTCTCCTTTTTGCCCATGTGCAGAATTAGACTGGCTGAGCAACCCAAGCTTTTGTGTTGGAACCATAACATCTCTGAGCCAACAAACTGAAGAGGTCACAACCTTTGTTTCTGAAGAGTCGCTACTGACCAGGTAGTTTTTTTGATAGGTGGATTTTTAGTCTTTGTCAGTGTACCGTCTATAGCTTAGTTTGAATGATGCTCCATAGAAAACCCTATGATAAAAGAGTTAAGTAAAACTCTTCCTTTTACCTGATGTAATGAGGTAATCTTTGACTATTTTCCCTTATCTCACTCTTAACAGATTATCCTTTTTTTCCCTTTCCATTGGAGTGGCAAGTACCTGACACAGTTACTGCCAGTAATTAGGCCACAAGGGAAATGGCATCATTGTGATTCTTAAGTAACTTTATTAACCTCATTAGTAACCTTTAGAATATTGTAATTCAGATATTTCTTTAGTTGCATAAAGATAGAAGTTGCATGCAAAAATAGAAGGATAGGATAAAACCTCATGAAAACTTTGGGGAAAGCAAAATGGCACGCATCTGTACCCAGCTTTGAAAGAATTTTGTTATAGATCACTGGATTGAGAAATGAGCTCTCTCACAAATATAGGCCAAACGGTCTCATTAATATGATGTACTCTAAAAGTGTAGGAAGCTTTTAGAAATTGAGAATAGTTAATGCATGAGAGGGAGTAATGAGGAAGATCTTGTTATAACTTTAAAAAACAAGGACCAGAGTTAAACCTTTTTTTTCTTTTGGCATTAAGGATATGCTGGCATAATATGTAAGACTGAAAATAAACCTTTTATAGCATTAAAAAAACTGTATTTGATAAAATAACTGGTAGATTAATTTAAAAATATATAGCTATGAAAATACAGGTTTACAAGCTTAGAAATCTTAGAAAGATTAGAATTTCTTCGGCTGATGTTATTTTAGGTCCAACTCTTAAATCTTTAAGGTGAGTTGCAATCCAGGAAGGCACTGTATAATGTATGGGCACATAGTAAGTCGGTGTGGGCATTTATAGAATTTCCTTTTGCATATTTGTTTATTTGCATACTTACTTACATATTATTTCCCTAATTCTCTTTTGAAAATAATTCTAATGTTGCTTTTCCCAAATAGGAGTCCTCTGAATTCAGAGCCTTCAGGTGAAAGTGACACTAACAAAAAGCCCAAACAAACAAGCAGAAAAAAGAAGAAAGAGAAAAAGAAGAAAAGGAAGCATCAGCACCACAAGAAAACCAAGAGAAAACGTGGACAGTCAAGTAGCAGTGGATCTGAGTCATATACTGATTCTGAAAAAGACATATCGTCCAGAAGCATCAGAAGCAGTAAAAAGGAATCAGAGAAACCGAAGTAGGTTTTCTATTCTCAGATACCTATGATTTTTCAAATCTTGATTTTTTTTCTCCCTTGATCGTTGCCACAAGTTAGACATCTGAATGACTGTTTAGCCACTCAATCAAAATGGAGTCAATAAATACCTCAGTAAAGTGGGAAAAAACCGAAAAGAGTTCTATCATTAGGTCAACATAAGAAAAGAAAACTTCCATTTAAAAAAAAAATAGGACCATGATTTTATTTGAGAAATATTATTTAGACACAGTAATGATTGTGTCAAATCTGATTCAGACAAAAAGTCTACAGGATTTCTGAAAGGTGGCAGATGTGCCTTACAGTGGGCATGTGAACCAGGTCACTACTTAGCTTTACACGCTTTTGTAATGAGTAAGAAAAATGTCTTCGTTCTCTTTCTTGATATGTCTTCCTTTCAGTCACTCACATCAGAACCCCTGTGTGCATAACACACACACACACACACACACACACACACACACACGTTAAGGTTAATATAGCACTTAAAAATAATCATTGCTTTCGTCCTTATTTCACATTTGTTTAGAACCACTGTGTTAATGGTATAGAATGGCTCATGACCACAGCATTTCCTTTCCTTGGGGGCCTTTTTTCTCCCCGTGTTTCGCTCTGCTGTCTACGCTGAGCATAGTGTTCCAGGTGTTCTACAGGTTGACCCCAGAGCAGGTGCTTTTCCTCTCTGCTTAATCTAACTTCCTCTTACATAGAGAGGCACTTTTCCCATGCGTGAGACAGGTGGTTATGTGGTGAAACTACTTGAATTATTATTCCTCATTTAACTTTTTTTCTTTTCTTTGTTCATGTGGTCTAGAAGAGAGAAAATTTAAGTCCTGTCCAAGGCATACTTGAAAAAATTTAGTGCTGTTAAGACTTTTGCGACTCTTCAGGGATTATTTGCTCTTGTGGTGTGCTTAGAAGTCCCATTGATGTCCGTGAGAGCTCTGGTCAGAGTGAGTCTGGAATCCGGCCCGTAGTCTCCAGAGAGGCAGACACCGTAGTCTTCCGGGACCCTTTTGTCAGCAGATCAGTGTTGGAGAATGCCGCAGTCCTCTGTGGCTCAGAGGACCCAGATTTATTTAGCCTTCTCTGTGTCTCAGGTGCTATCCCTGTAACCCTAGAGGAGGAAGGAATAAAGGAGTCTAGCAGCAAGGTTTCGAACTTGGCTGAATTTCTGTGGGTGGGAACCACCCCACCTTGCTTGCCTTTGAGTCCCCCCAGCGGTTGGCACTGGGCCTGATGTGGAGTAAATGCTCAAGTACGTTTTTGTTACATGAATGAATGGATGAATATACCATTGATATTGTTGCTTTTTTGGTATGTCTTCAAAGCAAAATACATTAATTGCTGTGTGTTCTGAAGACTCATCTTTAACTGTCTTTTTTTATGGCTGAGGAAAATGAGTTTTAAAGGATTTCCTGAAACTGTACAGGAACGACCATAAGAACTTGAAAGATAGTTATTTTCAGCCTGTGCTTAACCACATCAGAGGTGATCTTTACAGCCTCTTGATAGTTTTATGATCCAGACAGCATTTTTAAGTCTGCTGATATTTTGTAGAATATCCCCATTAAGATCAGAGTGGATTGTTCTTGTCTTTGTTTTTTACTTTCTCACTACTCACTTCTGCAGTCTGTTCCTGGAACGGTGACCTGGAAGAATCGTTTGTTTCTGTACAGACAGGGAGTAAGATATTACTGAGTTGTGAGAGTCTTTCCATGATGTCAGGAAAGTGGCCTGGAGGGAGGGGTGGGTTGCATACCATATGGGACTCTATTTCAGGGTGATCGAGGGACAGCTTCCCCAGAGGTCACAGCTTATAACTGACCTTTGTCTCCTAGGATGAGCTCTTCTTCACCTTCAGGGGGAGGCGCATCCTTCCTCTTACACGGCCTAGACCACAGCCTGCTTCCTGACCGCAGTACCCAGTAGGGGAGGAGTGAGGGCTTGTTGCTCCCCAGGGGTGGTCGGCAGCCTGGCCCTTCCCGCCCCCTCTCCGCACTGGCTTTCCATTTCTTTCTGGAGTGCACCGATCTCTTTCTCTCCCTTTGCTGCCCCTTTCAGTTTTTGTCATCAGAAAACCCTCCACAGTTGTTCTGGAGGGGAATGTGTTAAAAATCACCATGTATTTTAACCCGAGATGCATCATTCAACAAATACTTATTGAGTAGCTACTTTGTGTCCCTGAAATACCATTCCCTTGTGTTGCCAGCCAAGAATGATTTATAAGCCTTTAGAATCTTTATTTCTATCTGGGCAGAGCCAAAAAGCAAAGATGGAACAACACTTAATGGCTGTTTCGACTACTTTGGCACCTTCTTGTGTCAGCAGCATTATGAACTGATTTTCTTTAGAGGAAGAAACATGTTAGATGCCAGAAAAAAACCTCCCTCTTCTTTGACTCCTAGGGAACTGGTTCCCTTTGTATCTGAAAGTCTGCCAAGTCACAAATTGGTTCAAAGGGATAAATAAGGGTCTTGTCTTATAGTAGACTCTGCCCTTTAGATAGAGGTCCGGACGTATAGGCAAAACACCCTACACAGAGCCCAGACTATAAAAACGAGACTTAGACCATACATAAGTAGCACGCAAGACTGAAGCATTCAGAACTGTGGCTTTGTTGCCGTTGTTGTTAAGTTTTTAATTGGAATAAATTATCTGAGCACTTTCAAGAAAGTTAGGCAAAGTTAGGGCAGCCTTATCTTTCTCTCTCTCTCTTTTTTTTTTTAGAAAAAACCTTGTTTATAAATATACTTGAAAATCAAGTTATAATCATTTAAATGAATTTTTTTTTAAAAAACACCTGTATCCTTCACTTGTATTTCTGGGATAAGTTGACTTGATTTCTTGGTAAAGGGTCACTTAGTGTTGACAGTTTTTGCTCTGTATTTTAAAACTTTCTCCAGAGTAGGAGTCCTCTTCCCATTTTTATGGCATGTGCACATTTTATGTACTTAGGTGTGCTTGATGCTGTATGGAGTTTGAAGTGTGTAACTTTCACATTTCTGAAACGTGAGATATGTAACTGGGAGATTTCTAAGTGCCTCTTCCCTTTTTTTGTTCGCCTTCCTTTGTCCCACAGTCAAGAAAATAATGCCACTGCTGATATTGGACGTCACTTTGTTTGGCTTGAGGACATTCAGGCTCTGACGGGAGAAACCTTCAGAACAGATAAGAAGCCGGATCCTGCAAACTGGGAGTATAAGTCTCTTTACCGAGGAGATGTAGCAAGGTATCCATCGTGGTAGCGCTCCCTGGTTTTCCCTGCTGGGAGGGAACTTCCTTCTCCTCTGTGCTCTCTCAGCACTGTCTGTGTCTCTTTGCCTTCCCCCGCCCCCCATCGACTCTGTTGACTCTTATCCACTGTTAAGTTATGTAAGCATATACAATAGAAGGTGAGTAATCTCACATTCTAAAATAAAATTTTAAACCTTGAGATCAGGACCCAGGTCAGATTAATCTTATTTAGCCATGGTGCTTGGCATAGTGTGTTGGCATAGTAGGTGTTCAATGAATATTTGTAGAATGAATGAACCGAAAAATACCTTGAAATAATTGTGACTATCCGTGAACCATTTGGGCTAATCTATATGCCGTTCTTAAAAGTTACAAAAGCCTTTTATTTGTCCACCCCCTGCAACGCACGTGTGCCGTTTTAAAAAATGACATTAAATGGTAATGACCTTTTCAAACTGCTTCCAGCATGCAGATGTCACCAGATAATCGTAAAAATAGGTGATGGTATTTGCTTCAGTAATGAGTTTAAACTTTTCTCCTCTAATCTGTCAATCAAAAATATTGGAATCCTCAATAAACTCTTTAGACACTTACTACTTTGTAAGAACAATAATACACAGTCTCTATTCCCAAACAGCTTATAGGTAATGAAAACTGAAGGTAGAGATCATGGAATATACAGCCAAGAGGAGGCCTTGAAGATCATCATCATTCTTCATGGGCTAATTACTTTTTAAAGTAAATTTTAGTTCCCATTACTTTGCTGCACCTCCACATTTTAGTCATGTTGTCACTCATTGTTGACACTGTAACTCACCACATAAGCAACTCCAACTAAAATTTCCTCTATGATGAGTTTATATCAGTTATTTTTTGGTGCATATTTGTATCTCCATACTGTCTACTAAAACCTCATGGCAGGGAGTAAATGACTATCATATTTAAAGTGTATTTGTGTATTTTTAGAATGATTTTAATGCTCCCTAAAGTCCTGTGCGGTTTTTCATGCCGCAGATGTGGGGACACACAGCAAATGCTGGCCTGGCATGAAGTAGGTAGCATGATCCTGTGTGTGTTCTCTCACTGATGCTAGCCTGTCTGACCCTCACAGCTGTTCCATGAGGAGGGGACACTCTGATTTTACCAACGAGGAAAGGAATCTCAGAGATGAAGTACCTTCTCAAGGTCATACAACCCGGAAGCAGGAGAGTTGGGGTTTAAACCTGTATTTCTCTGACTTCAGATGTTCTTCCACTGTCCACAAAAAGAGGAGACAGGTTGGGTGGTAGGGCATTTTCTAGGCTGGGAAACAGAAGACTCTGGTTCTCATTCTGACTTTGCTGTTGACTAGTAATGTAATCCCAGGCAAGTCTCTTAACCTTTCTGAGCCTCCATTTCTTCAGTTGTAAATTGGGAATTGTAACGCCTGCTGTGCCTTACACTCAAATATCAAAAATATTTGCTATGAAATTAGAAATTGGTGTGCAAATAGAAAGAGTTATTATTTAGTAACAGATTGAAAAAAGGAAAAAATATGAACAGAGAGTGGCTCTTGAGCCTCTGCTAATGAATGGCCCAGAGCTCAGGAAGAGTAATTAAAGACAACTTTGTTAATCTAAACTGCAAAGAGACTACTACAAAGGGCTTAGGGCATTGGTGTGATTTCCTAGTAAATTACTAAAACTTAAGTGAGGCAAGTCTTGCCCAGATTAATAGCTGTACAACTGTTAGTGTCCAGGTCTGAGGAGGTGTTGGTCCCATGGCACTCTGAGCTGCTCAGGGGATGGTGGGAATACTGTGTCAGGTGCTGAATTTTCACACTTTTTAAGAGGGATACTGACAAACCAAGATCATTGAGAGGAAGGTGAGCAGACACTTGGCTAAAGGCCATCGTGTGAGGATGAGGTGAGGGCTTGTGGGTATTTGGCCCCTGTCAGGGATATGGTCGTCGTTTTGTAGGCTTTGTTGGACTGTGTTTTGGAAGGTGGGTTGGCAATGTCCTGTGTAACTTGGGAAGCAGAACCAGGACCAGTGAGTGGAAGTTTGGCTCAGCATGAAAGCGATCTAAGAGTGTGAGCATCCCAGCAATGATGTGGTGTGTTTTGGAGCATTGTGGTAAGCAAGGGTCAGCTTCTAAAGTGAGTGTATAACAAGTCAGAATTACCTTTGGAAAATTCCATAGGACTAGTATACTATCTGTCAGTGAAGTTCAGCTAGTTTTTCCTCCATTTTTGGAAGAGATTATTGTTTCTTTGGCTATATACCAAATGAAATAATTGGCTCAAGTTTAGGAGCCAAGTTGTATGAAATAATAATAATAATAATTTAAACTTATCTAGTCCTTACTGTATGGCTAAGGACTTTACATATATAATTTAATTTTTTTTCTATTTATTTATTTAGTTATTTTTGGCTGCATTGGGTCTTCAGTGCTGCATGTGGGCTTTCTCTAGTTGCAGCGAGCGGGGGCTACTCTTTGTTGCGGTGCACAGGCTTCTCATTGCGGTGGCTTCTCTTGTTGCAGAGCACGGGCTCTAGGCGTGCGGGCTTCAGCAGCTGTGGTGCGTGGGCTCAGTAGTTGTGGCTCGCGGGCTCTAGAGCACAGGCTCAATAGTTGTGGCACACAGGCTTAGTTGCTCCGCAGCATGTGGGGTCTAATTCCCTGACCAGGGATTGAACCCATGTCCCCTGCATTGGCAGGCAGATTCTTAACCACTGCGCCACCAGGGAAGTCCCAGGACTTTACATATATAAACTTTTTTGATCATCCTAGCAATTCTCTGACATAAGGTACTGTTATTATCCCTGTTTTACAGACAAGGAAACTGAGGCACAGTTTGTTTGTTTGTTTTTTAAAACTTGATCATGGTCACCCAGCTAGTAAATGGTGGAGTTGGAATTTGGACCTAGGCAGTCAGACACTCAGAAGGCATGTGTGAATTGAATTCGCCAAAGGAAAGGCAAATTCATGTTGTTCAGTCCAGCTTACTCTGGGGCTCAGACCCACTGAGTGGATTCAGGGCAGAACTGGGTGTTTGATTTAAACATATTCTCTTCCCAAACTCTTTCCCTCTTTCTTTTCTTTTCATTTCTTTCACTCTTTCTTTCTTTCTCTCTCTCTCTCTTTTTTTTGGGGAGGTGACTAAGTACCTATATCTGAATTTATTTAAATTAGATACATGTGATATCATTCACTGAACCTCCAAACAAAGTGAGGGTCCCTACCTCTGGAATTATTCAAGTGAAGACTAGCTGATTATTTGGTAAGGATTTTATAGAAAAAGTGCCTTTATTTGGGGAACTATTGCATTAATCCTAGGTCCTGTCCAATTATTAAGGTTCTGTGATAAATTGTATAGAACCTAAATATCCAACAGTAGGGAAATGGTTAAATAAATTATGACACACTCTTCCAATGAACCAGTTTGAAGCCAGTAAGAATTGTATTTTCTAAAACTAATGGTATGGGGAAATGCTTAAAAGTAGGGAGGAAAGCCTGAAGCTATAATATATCAGCTGTTTTTAAAAAGGATGTGTGTATGTATATATATGAATATATACATATGCACATTATCTGAAAGTTGATACTTAATAATGTAGGCCAGTAGCATTCTTTTTTCTCCTTTATCATTTTCATCAAATTTGTTATAAAAGGAAGCTATTAAAATCAGTTTTACAAAATGCAGTTTTAAAGTCAGAAAACATTTTTTAAGAGATTGAATATCTAAAATATTGTTCATTTTTAGTGAAAATAAAAGAAAATAGTAATTAAGGAAAACAAAACTAGTTTTTAACTTAAAATTTGTTTCTTAGGGGATGAAAGGCTTATATAGAGCTATTTTAGCCTATTTTATCTCATCACCCCTTTGCTAAAGTTGTTTAACTCATAAATGGAAAGGAGAGAGATTATCCAGAGGTAATCCAGGAGGAACTGGGAGAGAGGATAAAGAGAAAGGGTTTGAGAGAAAACTTGTGTGTGCAAGAGAAACTATTCCCCTAAAGTGGAATCCACCACAGTGGAGCGGTGAGGGAGGCACAGGCAAGCAGAGAGCTTCTCAGGTCTCTGCTGACAGTGAGGAAGGAAAGGAGGTGATGGAGCTGGACCAGGAGGAGGTGGAAGAGAAGCTCTCTGGGAGTTGACAGAAGATGGCAGCACCTCTCTCTTGTTTTTTTCTCTCCACAGCATTTTATTGTGAAAAAATTTAAAAATACAGCCAAAGTCGAAAGAAGTTTACAGTGAGCACTCATATAACCATGCCCTACGTTCTACCATTGATGTTTCTGTGCTTGCCTTGTTACATACGTGTCCATTTGGCTGTCTACCCACCCATCTTAATTTTTGGATGCGTTTCAAAGTAAATTGCAGAAATCAATACACTGCCCCCTAAATACTTCAACGTGCATATCATTGGCTAGAGTTCAAGATTTGCTTATTTTTTTCTTTTGATTTAAAATTTACTTACAGTGTAATAATCGACATCTTTATTTGCTGAGTTTTGATAAATGCATATACCTGTGTAACCCAGACACCTATGAAAATAGAGGACATTACTATGACCCCAAGAAGTTTCCCCAGGCTCCCTTCCACTCGGTCCACACCCCACCTCCCTAGAGAAGATTACCATTCTAATTTTTTTCCACCATCAATTAGTATGGTCTATTCTGGAATTTCATATAAATGGAATCATACAGTACGTGCTCCATTGTGTCTGGCTCCTTTCACTCGGCATAATGTTTTTGAGTTTCATCCATGCTGTGGCATTTATCGGTAGTTTGTTCCTCTTTCCTGGTGGGAGTACCATACCACAATTTGTTTATCCATTCTTCTATTGATGGACACCTGGACTTTTTCCAGTGTTTGGCTGTTACGAATAAAGCTGCTGAGAACATTTGTGCACAGCTCTTTGTGTAGACCTGTGGTTTCCTTTTTCTTGGGTAAATACCTAGGAATAGAATTGCTAGGTCATAGGGTAAGGTCTGCGTTTAGTTTTTTTAAGAAACTGCCAGACCTTTTCCCAAAGTGATTGTACCAGTTTACATTCCCACCAACAGCATATGAGAGTCCCGGTTACTCCACAGAGCATTTGCCAGCATTTGGTATTGTCAGTCCTTTTAATTTTAGCTGTCTGGTGGGCCTGTGCTGTATCTCACTGTTTTAATTGCTTTTCCTTGATGACTAATGATGTTGACCACTTTATGTGCTTATTGGTCATTCATATCTTCTGTGACATTTCTGTTCAGATCTTTTGCCCATTTTTTAATTGGGTTGTTTGTATAACATACATACAGAAAAGTGTGCACAGTTTTCCTTAGCTTTTGTGCACATATTCAGTAGTCTTGTGTTTAACTCTGGGGACGCCTACATGATCCATAAAAGCATTTCAGAACCCAGCCTCTTTTCCTGTAGAGGAGAAAATAGCCAAATGTAATTTTATTTGACATACTTTGTTTCAGGATTAAAAAAAGAATCTTAGACCTCTCTGTTATCTTAAGCAGGGACACAGGGCAGTACTGAGAAAAAGGGACTGGTCTAGGAGACAGATGACATAGTGTCACCTGAGGTCTCAGCGTCCTCATCTAGGAATGGTGTAAAAGAGGAGATGATTTCCGCCTTGCCTGTCACACATGATTGGGGTGTTCAAATGACACAATGTATGGGACGGTGCTGTACAAAGCTGCAGGAGAATATAAGTTACTAAGATCTGGAAGACAGGCATGATCTTAAATTCATGAGACATAAACAAAGAGTCATGTTAGAGGAATAAGTCAAACAGGCAGAAAAAGTTAGCAGCTAATCCTCGTGCTTCTCTAAATAGAAGCAGTTTGAAGGGAAGGTGAATTTGAATATATGCAGTTAACTTGCAGAACAAGAGTGTGTCTGCTGGGCCTTCAGTCATTTGGATCCAGGGCACATGTTCTCTCAGTAACTTGTTTTCTTTTTCAAATATAAGATACAAGAGGAAAGGAGACTCCTGCCTTGGCATTAACCCTAGGAAGCAGTGTATATCTTGGGAGGGGACTTCCACAGAAAAGAAGCGGTCACACAAGCATGTCGAGCGCTACTTTACAAAGAAGAGTGTGGGATTAATGAACATTGACGGAGTTGCCATTAGCAGTAAAACTGAACCTCCCTCATCAGAGTCGATCTCATTTATCCCAGTGAAGGGTGCAGAGGATGTGGTTTCCCCTGTTACAACCTGGTTGAACCCTCTGGGGATTTATGATGAAGCCACCACGCAGTGGTTGCAAGGCCGGGGTCCTTCAGAGCAAGAATCCAAGCAGCCAGATTCACAGCCCAACAGAGAGAACGTGCTTCTCAAGGCCAAGGTGGAGGAGTTTAACAGGAGGCTTTGGGAGAATCCTCGGGACATTCAGCTGTGGATGGCATTTGTTGCTTTTCAGGTAAGTATCGCTGTCCCAGTTCTCTTACCTTAGAATGACGGTCATAATTTGGGGCACTGATTTACTCTGCAGTGATTTTTGAGCTCCTAGGAGGAACCCTGGTGCCGGGCCTCTAAAGATAACTAGAATTCAGCCCTCGCCTTGAGTTTACTCAAAGCCCCGTGAGGGAGGATAAATGCAATCTGGGGTAATAAACGCTATAACATCTAATTTGGGGATGGAATGAGGGGGTGACTTGCCACTAGGGAGTAAGAAATGGCTTCCAAGGGATGGTGAAACTTGAACAGAATCGTGAAAGAACAGTAGATGCTAACCAGGCAGGGGGAGGCGTTCCTGAAATACAAACAGCACATGCGAAGTGCACAGAACTGCAAAGAGGGGCTGCCCGTGGAATGACGTAGTTAGAGCTGTGTGCTCCCCTTCTGGAACACATGGATTTGTCTTCGTCCCACTTATCTTTTTGAACCACTTATATAATTATCATATTTGTCCTACATTTGGCTGTGTTATTGGTAAAACTGGCTCTTCAGAAAAGGTTTTCAAGACATTGCATGCTAGTTATTGATACATAAATCTAAGTTTAAAATGACAGAGAGTGGATAGGTAAATTAGGTGAACTAAACTCGAGATCAAACATGTCTGAATAACAATTCATTTTGAGAGGTGAGAAACCGTTTGGGGCTTACAAGTCACTCTACAAGCAGCCTTGAAATCCTGAGGGTCCCCCACTTCCATTTGCATTTGTAAATCGGTGTTTTTGTTGTTGAGGACGAGGTCATGAGGAGTCCGGGCCTGTATGCCATCGAGGAAGGACAGCAGGAAAAGCGGAAGCGGTCCCTGAAGCTGGTTCTGGAGAAGAAGCTGGCCATTCTGGAACGGGCCGTGGAAAGCAACCCGAGCAGCGTGGATCTGAAACTTGCCAAGCTGCAGCTCTGCACCGAGTTCTGGGAGCCCTCCACTCTGGTCAAAGAGTGGCAGAAACTGATATTTTTACATCCCAACAATACAGCCCTTTGGCAGAAATACCTTTTATTTTGCCAGAGCCAGTTTAGCACCTTTTCCATATCAAAAATTCAGAGTCTTTATGGAAAATGCTTGAGTACTTTGTCTGCTGTTAAGGACGGCAGCATCTTGTCTCACCCTGAGCTGCCTGGCACTGAGGAGGCCATGTTTGGTAAGGAGATGATGACCAGATCCTCTTACGCGGGAGGAGCTGTACTTTCTTTTGGCTAACTTGAAAATGAAGATTTATTTTTGGTTTATTTTAGGAATGTCTAAATCGATAAAACTGATTTTTAAAAAAGGTATTATGACTCCTTTTGATAACAGGTTCTCCCCCTCCAGCTTCTTGGTGGTGGGGCATTAGAGCCAGTAGGGCTCGGAAAATATCACCAGACTAGAAGTTCCAACTTTTCTACTTGTTAATCAGGTAAATGTAGTCAAGTCTCTTAACTGCTTTGGCTGTTGGTGGCCTTATCTGTTGAGATGCCTGCACTGCTCATCTGACCCATTATAGCATAGGGTCTGAGGCACTACTGTGTGCGGGTTGCCCTGACTGGCTGACATCACTGATAGGTATAGGTTTTTGGTATTATTATACTGTTACCATTTTTGGCAGGTCCTGAAGGAGACTAGAATATAAATTTTGTCCAGTAATGAGGCACGGGAGACTGCATGTTATACAGGAGCTGGAGAGTGTCACTCTTGACTTGAATCCTGAGTTTGCCCTTCATGGGTTCTGGTGTGACCTTGGATAGGTTCCTTAACCTGTTTGAGCTCTAGTTTCTCCCTCAGCAGCAATAGTACAATGCCTGCTTTACCTGATTGTTGCGCACGTCAGCTGAGATAATATATGGTGAGTCTAGCTCAGGGTCCGGCATGTAGCAGGCGTTTATTTGATCAAATCCCTGCTATCGAATAGTGCTGCTAATTTCTAAAGATAGAAATATATTGCTCTAGAAATAATAAGCATTTACTCCACTGACTTAAAAGAGTCTCATGTTTGATATCCTTTGTGATGAGCTCAAATAGCTTAATGGTATTTAGTAGATGGAATTGTACCACAGTTTAAATGAACTGAAATTTTCAAACATGGAACCCTGATTTGTTTACAGCGGACTGAGTACACCATGAAAATTGCTGGTGAATAATGCCATCTAGTGATCAGTTGAGTACAGATCTTTGCTTTCTCATAAGAAATCTATGACGCCATCCTTTTCCTAGAATTTTTCTCGTATTAATGAGCTTTGAGTATTTGATAACCAATATTCAGACCATCCTCTTGCCTTATTTTATTGTTACTATTAGTACTTTGTGATAGTTTCACATAAAAATGAGAATGTACTTTCATTGCAGTACCATCTGAGTCCTTTAAAATCAGGACATGTATGTCTCACAGCTTTGAAAATATTAAGTCACTAAATTTCAGGGAAAAGATGTTCTGGGTGTTGAACTGCATGTCTGTAGGAGTTATGTTCTCTCCCTTTTTGGGTGTTAACCAGGGTTCTCCCCCTTTGCTCTCCCTGCCTGCAGCCCTCTTTCTTCAGCAGTGCCACTTTCTGCGGCAGGCTGGTCACTCCGAGAAGGCCGTCTCTCTGTTCCAGGCCATGGTTGACTTCACCTTCTTCAAACCCGACAGTGTGAAAGACCTGCCTACCAAAGGACAGGTGCGAGTCCTGCTTGAGTCCCCCCCACCCCGTCTCCATCTCTATCTCTCTCCCCCTCTCCCTCTTTCGTGGGGGTGTGTGGATAATGGGAGGTGGTGGTCGTATTTTTAGAATATTTATATCCTCCTTTACATCAGTCCTGTTGAGGATTGTTCCTCAGAAATATTCTGGCAATGCAAGGAAAATTCCATAATGAAAGTAGTGAAACATGGAGAGAGGAAAGACGATCCCTCTGCCTCCCCAAATATAAAGGTTCACTTATGTTCCTTTTTTTCCCTTACTTAACTGCCCGTGTTTAAGTGCTAGTTGCCCCCGCCCTCCAGGCAGGCAGTTGTCATGCCCTGTAAACTGTGGTCCTCTCTCCTGCTTGCGTGCACTCTAATCTGGGTCTCGCGTCTCTCTCCCGGTTAACCTTTCCACCACCTAAAATCTTGCTGGAGTTGCAAGTGGAGTTGCAAGCACATTGGATTGGTGCTTTGTCAACACCGATCCTAACTGGGGGTGGGTAGGGCTGGGGGGGTTAGTCATTTAGAAGATGAGTGAACATTGCCAATATTCGTGATGTGAAGCAATAAAAAAAACTAACTGTAGAACTATCCAAATAAGACAACCTTCTTTTCCCTTTTTCCACTCAAGAAAACTGAGTTTTCTACTCAGCAAAGAGGGTCTGATGAGAGATGGATTGGACATCTGAATTTATGGTGAACTTTCAAAGGTCTTTGGTGACAGGCTGTGGTCTCCATCTTGTGGAGTTTTCATGAACTGCCTGTAAAGACTTTTTATCATCCTTATTTTTAACCTTTTTTTCCTAGACAAAATTGGGTTAAAGAATATTGGTTAGTATTGGTATAACTGATTATTAGTATAATAAGCCAGATAGCACAGTTACTTTAAGACACGTTTTGCTGTTTGAAGAACCTGCTGTGCCGCAGAAGTGGTTCTTAACCTCTCTGTGGAGCCTGGGGTGTGTGCTGGGGGTCAGGAACAGAATTTCCCTCACCCCCACCCCTCTGCTGACACCCTCTGGGGTGGGAGCAGTTGCTGATGGGCTTGGGGGGCGCTGCCCAGGACAGAAGCATCACCCAGGACTGGCCCACGCACTTGAGGCTTTAAATACTCTGGAGGGCATGACCACACCTCAGCTTAACACGTGTTCCCAGCACACGGTAGGGACCAGTGCTTGTTGGCACAGAGCTGACGGTGGTGGGCACCCAGTGAATAAGAGATCTGTGATTTCAAAGCATGTGTATGACAACTTTGAAGCTTTTGTTTAATGACATTCCATACCTTTGTAACTGAGAGACATTGTTACCATAAACAGAGTAGTACAACAGAAAACAGGCAGAGTCTGGGATTACTGGTCTTCTGTGGAATAAATGAATTGGTTATAACCATTCATCACACTTAAAAAAAAAAAAACAAACCTTCTTTTTCTTGACTGCGCTTCTGCCATCCCTTCTTATTATAAGAGCAAATCCTGTAAAGAGGGAGTGTAGTCCTCGCGGTTCCCCTGGCCGAGGTGGCTGCCTGCACTCGAGCGCAGGGCCTGGCCCTCCTGTGGCTCTCCTGGTTGCAGACTGGGGCTCAGGCTGCGTCATCCTGCCGCTCCTGCCCTTTGAAGCCTGCTCGTTCTTCTTCAAGAGGTTTCTTGCAAAAGCTTTCATTGAACAGGTTACTGGCTCACTTTTTTTTTTTTTAAATATTTATTTATTTATTTGGTTGCACTGGGTCTCCTTAGTTGCGGCTTGCCAGCTCCTTTAGCTGCAGCTCACGGACTCCTTAGTTGTGGCATGCCATCTCTTAGTTGCGGCATGTGGGATCTAGTTCCCTGACCGGGGATCGAACCCAGGCCCCTGCATTGGGAGCGTGGAGTCTTAACCACTGCACCACCAGGGAAGTCCCTACTGGCCAACTTTCAAAGTCCCGATTGTCAGGTGATGACATATTCAGTTTCCTGTTCATGGAAGTGTTCACGTTTGTTCCATAGGGAATTGCTGCTGCCAAACTGCCCCCACACGCTGCAGGCCTGGTGGCCAGATGACTGAGGGAGGGACCAGGCTTTACCCTGCAGGCCTGTTTGTTCGCTGGGTGCCAGCCATGTTCAGCTGTCTCCCAGCAAACATTTATTGAGTCCCTCCTGTGTGTTGGGCACAGTGCCAGGTGCTGGGAATTTACTGTAATTGAGATGTGGTCCTGACCTCAAGAGCTCACAGTCTGTCCTGTTAAAACTTTGGTAATATAATATTGTAAATCAACTGTCATTCTATTTAAAGAAAAGACTTTGATTCTCCTTCCCCTCCAAAGGTCTTGAAAGCAACATGACTTCAGGTATCAGTTAGGGGGCCCAGTGGCATTCAGGGAACTGGCAGTGCCACTGTCCCTGGTCAGACTGGCCTACCAGGGTCAGAACCGGCAAATCGTCCTTCTTCCACCCAGCTGCAGGTCCCTCTTCGTGGGCTTGGCCGGTCTTTCTGTAACTAACCTCAGAGGTGTCGTCCCATCACCTTGTGCCATGTTCTGTTTGTTAGAAGCCGCTGGGCCCACCCCACACTCAAGGGTGTGAATACTTCAAGGCAGGGGAGGGCCACGGGGGCCTCTCTTGGTGGCTGCCTGTCACACGAATTGTTTTTTCTGTTTTGTGTATCGTATATCTACTCCCAGGACTGATGACAGGCAAGATTTCAAGAATCATAAGCCCCTCTTATGCCAGTCAGCACTGATTTTGCCCAGTGACTTAGCAGTTCTGTACAAGGTAGGCTAACCTCTGTGTCTTAAACCTGAACAGGTAGAATTCTTTGAGCCCTTTTGGGACAGTGGAGAGCCCAGGGCCGGGGAGAAGGGCGCCCGAGGCTGGAGAGCGTGGATGCAGCAGCAGGAGCGGGGCGGCTGGGTGGTCGTCAGCCCAGGTAAGGCGCCTCTCAGTTGAGATGCTCTGCCTTTTCCTTCCAGAATTTGTTTTCACGTCTTCACGGGTTATTTGTTTGTAGGTGTGAGCTATTTATCAGTAGCTTAAGAACACTGTGCAAACATCAAAGTGTCAAAAACTCATGAAGTAACTGACCTGGGAGAAAGACTGTTTCTTCCCCTTAGAGATTTTAAAGCAGTTGACTGCCGTGCCCTCCTTTAGTCCATACACTCTTGAGGGTTGAATTTCTTTCCAGAGGAAGTAATTTTCATTTTGTAGGTTGCTTCTGATTAGTAATTTTGTTACTAATCCCCTGCTCTCCCTCCTCCCATTTTTGTGTGTGTTTAAGACTGTCTTTTCGTTTTCTTGGCAATGTACAGACCAACAGATTATTTGAAAAATACTTGCCTTTTTAGGAATACTATAATTATTAACTAGCATTTATACAGTAGTCATCCTAAGTGACTCCAAAGTATTTTCCAGATTTGTATTCTTCAAGACAGCATTGACCAACAGAAATATAATTCAAGTCACATATGTAACTTCACATTTTCTGGTAGTCACGTTAAAAAAGTGAAAAGAAAGAGGTGAAATTAATTTTGATAATGTTATTTTGTTTAACCTAGTATATCAGAACATGAACATTTCAACATGTAATCAATTTAAACAAATTAATGAGATATTTTGCCTTCTTTTTTTCCCATACAAAGACTTTGCCATCTCGTGTATATTTTATACTTACAGCACATCTCAGTTCAGACCAGCCACTTTCAGGTGCTTGATAGCCTCATACTGTGGCTACTGAATTGGACAGCACATCTCTCAGCTATTCAGGAATTGCTTCACTTTCTGGTTTTGTTGAAAGTGTGAGGGGGAGAGAGCCCAGACTCGGCCAGCCTCTTCTCACAGGTGTGACTTTTCTGGGCCTTGGTTTCTTCATCCGTGGCATGGAAGCTTTGGATTAGCTAAGGTCTGCGTGGCAGCGCAGAGCTCCAGGCCAGGTGGCATCCCTGCCTCCACTAAGGCAGGTTGGGTGGGAGGGACCGTCAGGTGTTTGGGGTGACTCTGCTCTGGGCAGCACTGTCTGGTGATGGTCATGCTTCACCTATGCTGTCAAAGGCTCAGCTGTTTTGACTTCTCTTGAGTGTCCTTTCCTAAAAGAACTGGCACTGTTCTTCAGGCTGACCTCAGTGGTTTCATATATGAAAACAATAACATGCAGGGAAAAATGGAAGTAGGTGTTGCACTTTTAGCCACTGAGTCTGCGAGACCACATGAAGAATTACGAACATAGGTCTTTGGGTAATAAATCTTCTTTCTCTGAGTGACCGACTCAGCATGGTTCTGTGTTTTCAGCTTGTTTTTGTTTCTGTGTTTTGTGAATGAGCAAGACTCTTAGACTGCATGGAATCTACGTTCTAAAGTTTACCGTATTCTGCAGTTCTATGAGGATAGAGTTCTCATAGCAGTGTCCAGAGACCAAGTTAACATTACTTCTCTGATAAATGTCCAAATGTCTAATCGTCACTCATAATCAGATGTAAAGTTAATTTTCTCAGAAAGGTAACCCCAGTGTTGAAACCTTGATTTTTAGTATCAAGTTAGGGACATATGTTGGTGCTAATATTCCTGCAAAGTTTCCATTATAGAGAAAATTCAATGAATTTCTTTCTAATGAATATAATGGGAGTACGCAAAACCCCAGCAGCATCAGGAGAAAGGTTGAAAGATTCTTGTTTTCAGAAAACTAGTGGATAATTATTTTTGGTTTTGTTTTATTTTTAAGTTTTTGGTTCATCAGGACAGGGCTGGCATTTAGAGAGTGGCTGGTGTTTCTCATTGATTCTGAAGTACTTCTTCATATGGTACAACTTATTTCTCCTTGCTTACCCTCGCTTCCTGTTAGGCTGTGATTGTTACGTATATACATCTGTCCACAACCATGTAACTTTTTGAATTACTGATGTAATAAATTCTGGTATCTAAGTCTGATATGTAGCTCACAAGGGTAATTTCTCTTATAGTAAGTTTCTCAGCGTGATTAAAGGATTACTTCAAATGTAGACCTTTAGAAGAAGGTGATAAATAGTTAAATTTGTTTTCTTCTTTGAGGAATTCAGAAGAGCATTGGGTAGAATATTGGGTTTTAAATGCTGGTACACGTATCATGCATTTCGATTTTTTGAGATTTTTGCTTGTTTGTTATTTATTTTGAAATACTTATAAACTCACAAGAAGTTGGGAAAAAAAATACACAGGGAGGTTTTGTGCACCCTTCACCCAGCTGCCCCCAGTGGTAGTGCTGCAGACAGTAGCACAGCCAGGAAATCGATGCTGGTACAATCCACAGAGTTTATTCAGATTTCACTGGTTTGACAGGCACTCGTCTTTGCCTGTGTTTGTTTCGTACTTTACGGTTTTACCACATGTGCAGCTTCACGTAACCACAATCAAGATACAGAACCACTGCATCGCCACAGGGCCCCCTATGCTGTACCTTTCTTGCCACACCTCCTCCCCGCTCCCCCCACTCCTACCACTGATCTGTTCTCCATGTCTATTATTATATTACTGTGTTATTTCACCTCTGTTTATATAAATGGGATCACATGGCATGTAACTCTTTTCAACATTTTTTATTGTAAAACACACACAAAATTTACCATCTTAACTATTTTTAATTGTACAGTTCAGTGACATTAATTACATTCAGACACTTGTGCGACCATCATCACCTCTATCCATCTCCTCAACTTTTTCATTTTCTCCAGCTGCAACTCTATACCCATTATTAACTCTCTATTCCTCTCCTCTCTCCCTAGCCCCTGACAGCCACCACTCTACTTTCTGTCTCTATGAATCTGACTACTTTAAGAACGTCATATAAGTGGAATCATTCAATATTTGTTGTTCTGTGATTGCTTATTTCACTTAGTGTAATGTCTTCAGGGTTCATACAGTATGAAGCATGTGTCAATATGTCTTTGCTTTTTAAGGCTGGATAATTTTCCGTTGTATGTATACACCACATTTTATTTCTCTCTCCATCTATGGATGGACACTTGGATTGCTTCACCTTTTGGCAGCTGTGAATAATACTGCTGTGAACGTGGATACACAAACACCTGTTTGAGTCCCTGCTTTCAGCTCTTCGGGGTGTATACCCAGAAGTGGAATTGACAGATCATATGGTAGTTCTGGGTTTGATTTTTGAGGATCCATCATACTGTCTTCCACATCAGCTGCACCATTTTACATCCCCACCACCAGTGCACGAGGGTTCCAGTTTCTTCACATCCTCACTAACAGTTGTTTTCTGTGTAACTTTTTAAGATTGCCTTTTACTTACTTAGCAGAATTCCCCTGAGATCCGTCCACACTGTTGCATGTGTCAGCAGTTTCTTCATATTTATTGCTTAGCAGTGCCCATGGCATAGATGTACCACAGTTTGTTTCTCTGTTCACCCTCTGTAGGACAGTTGGATTGTTGCCAGTTTTTGGCTATTATGAATAAAACTGCTGTGGGCATTAATGTATAGGTTTTTGTGTGAACATAGGTTTTCATTTTTCTGGGATCAGCACGAGGAATACAGTTTCTGGGTCTTACGTTAAGTGCAGTTTAGTTTTATAAGAAACCGCCCAACTGTTTTCTGGG
Organism: Globicephala melas; assembly: GCF_963455315.2. Classification (NCBI taxonomy): domain Eukaryota; kingdom Metazoa; phylum Chordata; class Mammalia; order Artiodactyla; family Delphinidae; genus Globicephala; species Globicephala melas. The sequence continues at coordinate 163,951,354 of NC_083315.2, read as the reverse complement.
TGGCTGCACCATTTTACATACTCTGTTTGTTTATTTTTAAATATTGAACTTTACAGAAGACTCAGACTTTTTTCCTTTCCTATTCTGCATGTTCAGAGTTAGGAAACAAAGTGAAATAAAGTATAGGATATCTTGGCTTGCTTTTTTTTTTTAAAAAAAGTAAACATGTGTCATAATCATAGGGCCACTGGCTAAAAATTCTGATGGCTTAAGAAAATCTAAAGCAATGCTCTCATTAAATGTCATTTAGCATTCTAGAAGTGTGTTGTACAGTACAGTAGCCACTAGTGACACGTGGTTATTTTAATTAAAATTAGTTAAAATGAAATAAAATTTAAAATTCAGTTATTCTACCAGCTGCATTTCAAGTGCCCAGTAAGTCACTTGTAGCTGGTAGCTATCATATTACTCAGCGCAGAATTGGAACACTTTCGGCATCACAGAAAGTTCCACTGGGCAGTGCTGTCCTAAATATGTATCATTCCCATTTTAATTGCTGTGATAGCATTAACAATCATCTGATTTCACCGGCTAACCTGCCGTTTTTTCCTGGGAACCTGAGTGATTATGGGAGAGTCTGTAAATGCCACTGAGTGTCGCAGAAGGCTGGGCCTGGGTCTTACCTTGGCCTTCCAGGTGCCCACCTCTGTAGCTGGAACCAGCAGGTAGATTTAAGTGTTGATGGTGGCTTTGTTTGCTGGTTAGGTGTCTAGAAGTTTGATTCTTGCCTAGATGATGACGATGATGAACCAGAAGACGACGACCAGGAAATTAAAGATAAGACTCTGCCCAGGTGGCAGATCTGGCTTGCTGCTGAGCGGTCCCGAGACCACAGACACTGGCGGCCGTGGCGCCCTGAGAAGACCAAGAAGCAGGCGGAGGAAGACTGTGAGGACCCGGAGAGGCAGGTGAGCGCTGCCTCCCGCGGGGTCTTTGCTCTGCCCCCGTTCCCCTTGGGGTTTGGCTCCCCGGAAGGAGTATGCTGGGCTCTCTGGGCACCTGCCTGGCTTGGGAGGTTCTAGCCTGCTCCTGCCTACGGAAACTCCCCTCTTTCCCGGAAACCGGGGAGACTTTCACTGGCTGCTAGTGATGGGGGAGCATCGAGGCACTCGACCTGATAGTTCTTGTCCCCGAGGAGGAGGGTCGGCTCTGGTGGTCCCCCCTTCTGGAGATTGTCTTCCAGGTTATTCAGTTAGTTTTTCACACGGAAGCCTGGGGGCTCAGGGTTTAAAAGCATGGAGTCACTGTCCTAGATTCTTCAACTGTGTCCACTTTCCCCACCCTACTCTTGGATCCTTAAAGATGGGTGGGTGGGTGTGACTCCGGAAGACAAGAGGGACAGGAATGTAGAGGCTGTGTTGGGACGGTGGGTGTCCAGCTCATCTTGCTGGGGAGGAAGTAGCATCTGTTGGGCACCTGTGCTGCCAGGCACTCAGGTTACGTCCCTCACGGCTGTTGCGTGGCTTGGCGCCTGCTACTCTGTGCCCAGTGGCCAGCAGCTTTGGAAGTTTTACATTAAACGAAAGGAAGAGATTCTATTTTGATACCTGGAATTGAGCCACTTTGACAAGATACCTACTACAGTCGACCCTTAAACAACGAGAGGGTTAGGGGCACCGAGCAACTGAAAATCCGAGTAAAACTTTGCAGTCAGCTCTCCGCATCCGTGGTTCCACAGCTGCGGATTCAACCAGCCACGGGTCATGGGGTCCTGTGGGACATGTTTAGTTAAAAAATGCATGTGTAAGTGGACCCGCCCAGTTCAAACCCGTGCTCTTCAAGCGTCTACTGTGTGCTGCTTGGCACGCGACAGGTCACAAGTACAGTCTGAGAGGTTTTACAGCAGCAAGGCTCCTGAGCTTTGACCCGCTCGCTCCCTACAAATCACGTGCCGTGAGAGTGGAGACTTTTCCCGTTTCTGTCACTGCTGCATCACCAGTGCCTGGACGAGGCTTGCCCAGTGGTGAGCGCTCAGTTAGTAGTCCTGGATGTGGAGAGTGATGCCAGAGCTTCGCCTCCAGGCAGAGGGATCAGCAGGAGTGAAGGAACCAGAGGGCTGGGGATGTTCGAGGAGTGGCCAGAATGAGAAAACAGAATTGGGAGGAAGGACGGAGGTGGCCTCTGGGCAGGAGGGAAGGGCCAGCGCCCAGGGGAATGGCTGCTCATGCGGTGACCTTCGACCTTCTGAGGCGAGCCTGCCTGTGAGGTCCCCGCCCGCCCGCCGAGCTGAAGTTTTCAGGCAGGGTGGGTGGGCTCGGTCTTTGGTGTTTGATGGCTTTACAGAGTTCATGGTCACCCTTCAGAAGTTAGTTCTCAAGGCTCAGCACTTTGGCGGTTTCCCGGAACCTCATTTTTGGAGGAACCTACTGCCGCGAACAATTTCTCTAGAAATAGAGATTTTTTTCTCTAGTCAAAGCCTGGAGGAGAAAAAGCTTTCTGATTAGTTGATGGTTTTGATGAGCTGAGTCCCAGGTAGTCCACTTTTATTGTGCTCGTGTTTTGATTTCCTCTTTGCTGAGGGCCACAGAGACCAGTCAGATAAGCAGGACCTGAGACACAGTGTAGTCCCCGTGGCCTTACATTTTAAAGTTATTACGCGAAGTCAGCTACAAACAGTTACAGTCCGTATTAGGCTCTTACAATTGCTTTCAGCATGGTCCGTTGCTCCTGCAGTTTCCTTTTTACTGTGCTGCTGTTTGTGTATTTTTGAGCGTATTTTTCATTTCCTGAAGCAATTTTATACAAAGAAACCACAAAGTAGTAAAGTTCTTCTATCTTAAAATAAAAATTTTTCACAATTGTAACTTATCAGAGTAACTAGAAAAGCAATTTTGTGTGTTCTCAGAAATGCATGTAAAGAAAAAGAAGTGAATGTGATTTTAGATTTCCTGTGAATCCGTTAGGAGACTTTGAAAGTTTCCACTTTGGTGTCCCCTCCTGTGGAGGATTCCCAGGAAGTGTGAGATGCTGCCGGCGCTGCAGGACCCCTGGCACTCACCCTCCTGCCCTCAGCTTGCCTTGGGAGGCCTCTAGCTTTTTTGCGCCTTGCAGACAGCCTAGCTCCTGTCTGTTTAAAATTTAATTTGAATAATGTTGACTCGTAAGTATATTCCTCTAAAAAGAATTGTGGAAAAAAATGTGAAGGCTTTTTTGTTTGTTGCATTCGGTCACATGATTTTGTCTTTGTTGCAGGTGTTGTTTGATGATATTGGACAGTCTCTGATCCAGCTTTCCAGCCCGGATCTTCAGTTTCGGCTGATTGCAGCCTTTCTGCAGTTCTTGGGTGTGCCTTCCGGCTTCAGCCCTCCGGCCTCCTGCCTCTATCTGGCCATGGATGAGAACAGCATCTTTGACAATGGACTTTATGATGAAAAGCCCTTGACTTTTCTCAACCTTTCATTTTCTGGCGTCAGCTGTATCGGACGCACAGACCAGCTGGGTTGCCGGCACTGGACCAGGGGTCACAGTCGAGAGGGCGAGGAGTTCATCCGCAACATCTTCCACCTCGTGATGCCTTTGTTTTCAGGCAAGGAGAGGTCTCAGCTCTGCTTCTCCTGGTTACAGTACGAGATTGCAAAGGTAACTCCAGCCTCCTCCTCCCCTGTGTGAGGACCTCATTTCCCGTCGCTGTTTGTCAGTGGGATGGCCAGGCTCTTGGTGTTCTTCAGGGCTCTGGGCCACAGCACCTCCTCCTTCGGGGACCCAAAGGCACCGGGTGTGCGGCTGCCCCTTCTGAGGGGCCACGGGGAAGAGGAGGAAGGTGGGAGTGAGTCCAGCGCGCTATTTGTTGTGTTGACTCTTTATTACCGGATGTCTGTGATTATGTGAGCAGTTAGTGTTAAGGACCAAGCTTAAGCTTAAGCCAGGTTAGAGGATTTAGGGGCTTATTAAAATAGAGAAAATAAGCTACTTATGCTGCTCTTCATTATCTGCTAGAAGTTCATCTAGGGTTGACTCCTCTGCCCTCTGCTGGCCACCGGTTAGTATTGAATTATAAAAACCAAAGTTCTGATGCTTTAATTGCAGGTTGCACACACCAGGCTGTATTATTAAAATAGTGCCTGGTAAAATTTGGTGGTCATCTGTCTTTGGAGAAGAGCATGTGGAGTATATAAGCCTTCTTTGTAGGGATTTCAGATGGAAACCTAGATGTGTTCATTTTGGGGCTCCTGTGGCCCTGGTGGAATCCTGATTTGTTTCTCGGAGAGCCTAAGTGTTTAGCAGACACGTGATAAAGGAAGGCAGTGAAGAGCCTTGTGTGGCTTCCTGCAGCTGACAGTACGAAGGGATGTCTTTAATATCACAGAGCACTTGGAGTCATTCTTTTCTTTTTACCTTTAGGTCGTTTGGTGTCTGCGCACTAAAAACAAGAAGAGATTAAAATCACAAGGAAAGAACTGCAAAAAACTAGCCAAGAATCTCCTCAAGGAGCCAGACAACCGCAACAATTTTTGCCTCTGGAAGCAGTATGCGCATCTGGAGTGGTTGCTCGGCAACACAGAGGATGCCAGAAGAGTTTTCGATACAGCGCTCGGCATGGCAGGGAGCAGAGAACTGAAGGACCATGAGCTGTGTGAGCTCGGTCTCCTCTACGCCGAGCTGGAGGTGGAGCTGTTGCCGGACGTGAGAGGGGCTGCCCCAGCCCGAGCCATTCACGTATTGACCAGACTGACCGAGAATGGGGCCTACGGGCCCTACACCGGGCAAGTCTTGGCCGTTCACATTTTGAAAGCTCGGAAGGCTTATGAACACGCGCTGCAGGACTGTTTGGGGGAGAGCTGTGTCTCTGATCCAGCTCCCGCCGATTCCTTTAGCCGCCTGATTAGCCTGGTTAAATGCTTTATGCTCTTCCAGTATTTGACCATAGGGATCGACGCTGCTGTGCGGATATATGAGCAGGTATTTGCGAAACACAAGGTCTCTGTTTCCGCAGAGGGCCCTGGTCTGGAGGGCAGTGCCAGCCCCCCGAGCCTGAGCAGTGTCCTTGAGGCCGTCACCCTGATGCACACGAGCCTGCTTAGATTCCACATGAAAGTCGCCGTCTACCCTCTGGCTCCTCTGCGAGAGGCTCTCTCGGAGGCTTTAAAGTTGTATCCGGACAACCAGGTTCTTTGGAGGTCGTATGTACAGATTCAGAATAAGTCCCACAGTGCCAGTAAGACCAGAAGATTCTTCGATGCGATCACCAGGTCTGCCAAACCCTTGGAGCCGTGGTTGTTCGCAATTGAAGCTGAGAAAATGAGGAAAAGACTAGTGGAAACTGTGCAGAGGTAATTACAGAGCATCTTGTCTGTGTGTCCAGAAACCTTTATGCAATGCTTGCCATGTTCCCACCACCCACTCGGCCTCCAGAATACAGAAGTGAATGCGGCCTGGGCCTGGAACGCCTGCCGGGGGGTTTCTCCGTGTTGTAGAAAAACATGGTGAAAAAGGAATGAGAGACTTGCAAGTAGCAACACCTTTCGTCAGAGGCTCCCGTGGCTGTCTCCTTAGGCCGTGCTTTTTGGGATCCCTGAGCATTGCTTACGGTGCATGAGTGGTGACTGCCAGGTCTTCAGGTGTCTGAGAAGGTGTAGTAAAAGCATGGGGGTAAGAACACAGGCTCTGGAGTTGGAATCTGGAGTCAAATCCCAGCTCTTCCACTTAGCAGCTGTGTGATCTTGGACAAGTCAGTTCATGTCTCCAGTAGGTTCCCCCTTCTGTAAAATGGGAATAAAGACCTGCCTCAGAGGGTTGCTGGGAAGGGTGAGTATCGAGCACAAAGAGAGTGCAGACTAATTACTAGCCTCTGTTATTATTACTGATGATAACAGTGTCATGTTTTAAATGTTTTGGTTTTTTTTTTTGGATACAGTATTTTATATCTGAAGGTTAAACGACAGGCTTGGGAACATATTGGCTTAGGCATCATTGTTCCTTCCAGAAGCTTTGTTGTTACTTCACTCTGACCTTAGAAATCGAGTGTTCAGAATTGCCTCTGAATAGTATTTCTTTCTCTTTTTTTAAATAAATAATTTTTAACTTTTATTTCCTTCCTTTCTTTCTTTCCCTTCCTTCCTTCCTCCGTCCGTCCCTCCCTCCGTCCGTCCCTCCCTCCGTCCGTCCCTCCCTCCCTTCTTTCTCCGTTGGGTCTTCGTTGCTGCACGCGGGCTTTCTCTAGTTTCATTGCGGTGTGCGGCTTCTCACTGTGGTGGCTTCTCTTGTTGCGGAGCACAGGTTCTAGGTGCGTGGGCTTCAGTAGTTGTGGCTCGTGGGCTCTAGAGCGCAGGCTCAGTAGCTGCGGTGCAAGGGCTTAGTGGCTCCACGGCACGTGGGATCTTCCCGGACCAGGGATCGAACCTGTGTCCCCTGCGTGGGCAGGCAGATTATTAACCCCTGAGCCACCAGGGAGGTCCAGAATAGTATTTCAGTTTACTTGTTTTTTACTTCTTCCATCAGGATTTTATTCACTCTACTTTCAACTGAAAGGTCTTTCTTTCCCATAGGGTAGAATTTGCACTCTGCTGATGAAAGGGTAGGTTTTCCTTAGAAAACAGAGAAGCAGGGAGTTTGTGTGCCTTCTAGGCAGACCCAGTGTGGCGGAGACACCACAGCACCCTCGACGCTGGCTTCCTCTGGCCCTGGAGGAGCCACATCATACTATATCCTGCACCCCCATGTCCCCAGACCTGGCAGCAGCACTGCCTCCGACGTGCTCAGATCCAGTTGTTGCTGACGTCAGCTGTCACTGACGTATCTCTTCCCACTGCAACGTAGGTGTGGGAAGTTGTCTTGGAGTTACATGAGCTTTTGTCTTGCAGGGTAGATGGTAGAGAGGTCTACGCCACCATTCCCGAGACCGGCCTGACACATCGGATCAGAGCCCTGTTTGAAAATGCGATGCGGAGTGACTACGGCAGCCAGTGCCCCTTACTGTGGAGGATGTATTTGAATTTTTTGGTAAGAAAAGATGCGGAGTTTTTGTGTTTATGCAGAGCTCTGCCTCCTCCTTCGTAAGTGAGCGGTGCGGGTGTCCAGCAGCCCGCACCCCTCTCAGCCTTGGCTCATCCTGTGGGCATCCTGGTGGGATGACGTCAGGTCCCTCAGGACGTGGGAGGGGTCACAAGTTGCCTTTTCTACTGGGGCCTTTGGTAGAATGATAGCGAGGAGTGATGCCTGGGCTGTTCGGTGCAGCAGAATGTCACGTGGCTTTCTCCTAGTTGATGCTGTTGAGTCAACAACTTGGAAATAGTCTAAGAGCTTTCATTTGAAAGAGACCTAAATTTGTTGCTGTTCTGCCTCTAAGAATTTCCAGGTCCTGATTCTGTTTTGTTACTAAAAGATAAGATTCAATCTGGAATGTGGTTTTTAAAATAGACCTTTCCAAAGCAACTTTGTTTTTACTTAAAAGTACCACAGTAATTGAATATGGCGAGATGCCATTTAGTTTTGTTAATGTGTTGTGCAGGCTGAAAGGTGGTTCCTGGGCTTCATTCCTGGAGTCTTGAATTGTCTTTGCCTTTGCTTAAAGGCTTGGCACTGGGCTGGGCCTCCTTTACTATAATACATCTACTGCTAAGTTGCATGCTTTTTTAGAAACAATCTTCTAGGCCACTTGAGTGTTGTTTAGCTCAAGGCTATTGAATCATATCACAGTGACCTCCATTGAATATTGTACCTTTCAGAAGTCAGGAGTGACCTTCCTGAAAAAGAAGATAAATATGTATCTCTCTGATTGTTTCCATAGGATAATTTCTCAGAAGTTGATCAAAGTATTTGAACATTTCCCATTGACATTTGACAGAGTCGGGTGTAAAGAGATACATAGAGTGTAAGTTAGGGGTTAGGAGAGGTTTGGGCCTCCCCCATCCTCTTAGAGTCCAGAATTCATCGGGGAGCACCTCCCCTGACCTCTGAAAGGCCTGAGTAGCAGGGAAGGACAGATCTCAGGACAGCACACCCAGGACAAACGGGCACAATTTTGTGGGCAGAAGTCGGCATCAAGATGAATTACCACCAAAGTTTCTGTGTTTTTAATGTTTATTCTTCAGACTCAAAAGCTCAGATTTTACGTCTTGACTCCCTCGTGTGAAATGGAAACCTTCAGAAGTCCAGACGCCAGCGTGGTGTCCGTGGGCACGCGCGGCCTGGACGCGGGCCCTGCCTGTTACCAGAGGAGGCCACTGGGGTGCAGCAGGAGGGCTGGGTTCCCACTGAGCTCCACCCCCGTGGTCAGGCCCTCACTGAAGGAGCGCGCCAGATGCTCCCTAATGGTTCCAGCGCTAACACTCTGGGAATCTAAGCCAGTGAAAGACTCTAAATTTAAAAAGAGGGAGAGCTTGCACACTTGCCAATTTAACTTCTCCGGTCTTTTTTAGGTAGAGACAAATAGGGTGAAGTGCAAACTTGTAGTACTTTCACTGAGGATCTGCCATGAGCCAAGTCTGGGTGGACTGTAGACAGAAAAATTCTTGTTGACTTAGAAAAACAGCCTGGGACCATTAAGGAATGTCTGTCTTTTTGGAAAGATTAGCATCAGACCAAGAATTAATTAGAGCAGTGAAACTCCTAGCAGTTTCTGAGGCATCTGGGTGAGCTCCTAACGCTTTGATAAACTCAGTGAAAAAATCAAATTAGGGCCAAAATGTGATGTGTAGGCTCTGAGTGCCAGGAGAGGGCAGGACGCCGTGGGGCCACTGTGGAAGGGTGTGGCTCTGGCTCCCTGGAGGAGAAACGTCACTACCACCCTTTCACCTGGCGTTTAACCCTTTCATACCTGATGCAGCAAAGGCGTTTTCCAGTGGCTGACTGATGAAGGAGATAGCAGAGGGCAGTTCTCATTTGAGGCTAGCCAACTTACGTACCTGGATTTGCTGGATTCCAGGGTTAACTGTGAGTCTTACAAATACAGTGGTTGAGAAAGTACAGGAGTACAGTTTTTCTTCTTTCAAGAACAAAGCCTTAAGTGTAGTTACTATTTTAGCAGAGGACATTGAAGTATTTTGGTGTGTGAAAAAAGGACAGCTCACACTGGCTTCTTGGGTATAAGTTCAGAGGTCCAGCCTCAGAATGGCCGAGGCTCATACCAGGGAGGGAGGCAGGAGTCCCCCGGGCCACGCGGCTGACTCTGTGGGTGGCACTGGGAGGGAGTGAGGAAGGCCTGTGCCTTGCCGGCCTGAAGGTTATCACAGATGCTGGTTACAGCCCAGAGTTCCAGTCTTCCTGACTGTGGGAGTTAACCTGAAAGATCTGAAAAGGAGGCGAGGCTGTCCTTGGTAGATAGAGGTCCTGAGCTGTGGATAGGGGTCTCTTGATGCCATCCCCCGTGTTTCTGAGAGGTCGGTCAACAGCCCTCACCGGTCTTGTCTGGACATCATGCCCTGGCTGCCTGGTAGGCAGAGCCAGCGTCCACTAGAAAGCTCTGCTGTGGGAAGGGGAAGTCTGGCGGAGGTGGGTGGGCAGGAAGCCCAGGAACAGACTTCAGCTCCGTGAGCTCGGCTTGTGCCCATTCACAGCTGCGGACGCCCGCCTGGGGAGCTGCCCGGTGGGTTGTGACTCCCTGGAGGAGGGACAGATCCCTCCCTGGGACTTGGGAGAGGCCCGGGGATATGGAGGGGAGGACACACGCTGCTCCAGCTTCCACAGCAGGTGTGGAAAAAGCGCCTGTCTGTGAGTTGATACAAGATATAAGGATTTTATATCAGTATAAAAATGTGCTTAGATGAAACACGTGCTGAATATCTGCATGCTCTCAGACTGAAATTTTTGACCCGAAATTTGCTTTTGATAAGGTTACTGATTCAGTAATCCTGGTCACCTCATTTCTCTAAGATAGTTCTCAAAAAATGGCAAGTATTAAAGCAAATATTTTCTCTGTGTAAAGTTATCACCCTCACCTCGTGCACAGGCCTCGTTCTAGGCACTCTTAGTAATGCCAGGTGTGATGGCCCAGTGATGGAGGAGATGAAAACAAGTCAGAAGTGTTAAAGGTCAACTCCAGGCCCACTGAGACACAGCAGTGGCCCCTGAGGGCATCCCGTGGTACAGGGACCCATACCACCCATCAGCCACTGTGGCAGTGCCCCGGGTGGATCAGTACCGGGATGGCCTTGGATTCTCTTTTGTCATTTTTGTATTTTTTTCCCCTTGCCTCAGGTTTCCTTAGGAAATAAAGAAAGAAGCAAAGGTGTGTTCTACAAAGCACTTCAGAATTGTCCTTGGGCAAAGGTGAGTTCTAACGGCCATGGTCTCTTCAGATTCCCAAGGACCTCCCTGCCAAGCCTCATCCAGTCAGTGTCATGGGGACAGGGCACTTCCCAGGCCTTTCCATAGTCAGAGCATCCCCTTTGGAGACGGAGGGGCATTTGTGTCCTTTCCCTGCACTGGAGCTGGCGTTTCATGGGAGCGTTGCTGTAGGCGGCTGGTGCCCAACATTTGCCCAAAGCTCAGCCCAGATGCTGAGAGCGTTGGGATCCGCGTCCCAGCTCTGCCCTGTACAGCCCAAGTCAGGAGACGTTCAGAGACCAGACTGATGGTGACCGCAGTGTCTGCCCACAGCTGCCGGCCCCACTTTGGAAAGAGAGGGTCTCACTTTGAGTTTACTCACTTTCCCTCTGCTTTTGAGTTCAGCCCTTCCTGAAGCATGTCAAGGTGTTGCTGGGTTAGGACAGCAAGGGGAGCGTGGGCTGTGGCGGGGCAGCTGGAGGGAGCGGCCGGCCGACGAGGATGTTGCTCTCCGGCCCCAGGTGCTGTACCTGGATGCCGTGGAGTACTTCCCCGATGAGATGCAGGAGATCCTGGACCTGATGACGGAGAAGGAGCTCCGGGTGCGCCTGCCGCTGGAGGAGCTGGAGCTTCTGCTTGAGGACTAGAGACCAGGAGGGGAGTGGGGCGTGCCTCCGAGGCCTCGGCGCCGGCCCCGTGGGAGCAGGAGATACCAGAAGAGACGGTGACACATGCGTGCGAGTGTGTTAAGACCTCTGCCTTTGGAGTTTCTTTCTTGATAGTTTGTGTCTGGGTTATTGGTCTCTCACCTCTTGCACATTGTGTGTGCAAATGACACAAAACCATCGTTTTGCATATTATATATGTATGTGTATATATGTGCATAGACAGGAATCATGCCAAGTGATAAATGAACCTGTCATGGTTGATGTGCGAGTTCTCGTTTGGTCCACTCTTCCCCTGCCCAGCCAGCGCCAGCCCTGCTGGGGTGAATGTACCTTCTCGGTTGGCATCCTTGGTGGTCCTGCCAGGTCTCCTGGGTCTTGCAGTCAAAAAAAAAAAAGGTCTGGTTACTCAATACTAGGACTTCCTCCCCTGGGCTGCTTAGCAGATTTTACCCTTATCATCTTCAGACCAGAGCAGTGGGGAGTCGTTTAAACCTTGGTATTCTCACCTGTATCAAATGTGTTAAGTTCTCATTACTCCCTGAACCCTATTCAGTGACGTCCTCGACTACGGCCTGAGCAGCCAGCGTCGCTTGGGAGCAATGTAGACCCTCAGGCCCCTCCCCAGCCCTGCTGTCAGAACCTGGGCTCTAACAGGACGCCCTGTTAGGGGACTTTGTGTGTACGTTACCGTGTAGAAAGCACTGCCTGAACAAATAAGGACTCCGCTGCCGGGGAGCTCACCAGCAGCCAGTCGTGGAAAATGGAGCGAGCTCCTTCCTACCAAACCCAGTGCTGCCTGTGACACGTGCCGGAGGTGGCTTTCAGCGGTGTTGGCCACGCTCTCGTTTTGATTTCCAGGAACTGAGTTACATTTGACAGAGAGGAAATTGCTTTATCTTCTCTGAGGTCCTGCTTTTTAAAAAGTGGACAGCTTCTCTCTGGCTTTTTTTTTTTTTTTTAAATCATGCTCTCTAGAATTGCTGAAAGCATATTTCCTTGGCACCTCATCCAGAAAGGCCACTGCTGTGGCATAGAATTTTGGCTAGAAATCGATGGACACTGGTTGGGAAAAAGCAGCAGAGGGCAGCACAGCTACAGCAGCGGTCCCCGACCTTTTTGGCACCAGGGACCGGTTTTGTGGAAGACAGTTTTCCCACAGAAGGTGGGGTGCGGGGAGGGAGATGGGGGATGGTTCAGGCCCCAATGCGAGCAGTGGGGAGCGGCAGATGAAGCTTCCTTCACCTGCCACTCATCTCCTGCTGTTCGGCCCGGTGGTTCCTAGCAGGTGGAGGCCCAGGGACTGGGGACTCCTGAGCTAGAGCACTTTCTAAAGAGCATCTTGGAGCACCCAAGGAAGCTGGCCAACCAAGTGGAGGCTTTCCTTGATCTGCCCCACTTACAGGCTTTGAGATGGAACTGTTCTGAAATGAGAGAAGAGCAGGAAATAATAGACAAAGAAAAGGGAAGGGGAAGCTTGACACATTTCTGAACACTCTTGGGAGGGATCAGGTTCTGAACCCGAGAACAAGGGATGGCAGGGCTGGTATGGGACTCTTCAGCCCTGCCCTTTTGAGGTCTCTTGTAGGAGCCTCAGTCTCTTAGCAACAGCGACACCTCCTTCCTGCCTCCAGAGCGCTGAGAGCCCACATGCTCCACCGACCTTCCAAAAGGGAAGCCACGGCTGTAGGGACTCCTCAGCCCTTGTTGCTTAAGCAACAAAGATAGATAGCCGCTATTTACGTATGCTCGTTGCTTTCCCATCAGCTGCTGTTGAACAACTGCCACCAGCTCTGGGGGTGTGACGGGGCAGCAGGTCTTGAAGTCTGCAGTCCTTTTGGTCAGCCAGCTTCCTTAGCACCCAGATCCATCGACTTGCTGCTACCGAGCGGCCGGTGTGGAGGGCCCAGAAACAGGATTCAGTGTTTGTTTGAGAAAGAGCACGCTTTATTGGCAAGAGAGCGCTACACGCGAGCAACATACGAAGAGGGCTGGACGGGCATCCTACACATCACATTCCAAAGGTACTCGGGGTGCTGTGCTAGTGAAGATCAACCACAACATGGACTCCTGGGCAACTTCCCCAACCTCTCACCTCTGAGGGGGTCGACACACTTCCAACCTTTTCCTGGAAGGCAACTGTGGTCCACTAGAGATAGAGCCCCTCAGGGGTGCCTTCTTGTTTTTTATAAAGGACATTTTCTTTAGACTTTTTGAAGTCTTCATTTGTTACTTTCATCCTACGTTCCCTCAAGGCCATCAGACCAGCTTCCGTACAGATTGCCTGTAAGAAGGAACAGTGTGTTCAGAAAGTGAAATACTTTTTATGCTAACAATTCAGAGAGTGCTATTTTGAAATCTGGTGTAGGCACCCAACCTAAACACGAAGTTCTCAAACCATTTGGGAACGATTAGATTTTTTAAATGTTTTAAACATTCTAATTATTTCCTCAAAGGACCTGAAGTGGCTTAAACTGGGAATATTTCACTAAGGAAGAGGACTGGCTCAGGTTCCAACCCCCGCCGTGTGGCCTGGCAGGTCAGTAAGTTCTCACAGCCCTGCTTTCATTAAAGGCAGTAATCCTCCTAAGAAATAGATAAAATTATTCCAGAAGTTTAGAGCCCACATAGAGTGTACATCCATTTCATTTACCTATAGTCAGAAAAGAACTTGTATTTTCTGGTTAAATATTTACAAGTTTTAGTACAGTATTTATTCTAATATATTTATTTTCTCAACAATTACTTGCCAAAAGTAAAACAAGAACCCAAGCAACATGATATGGTAAAAACACAATCCTGGCACTGAAGGTTCTATCTGGTTATGGCCTTTAGGATATTTATTTCAGATGGTTCAGAAGAGAGAGTGTTTCTGCATACAGAGAGAAGAAACAGGTAAAAGGGTAACATTTGGTAAATGGGGGTGATGAGTATGTGGGTGTTTTTGTTGCAACTTTTCTGAAGGCTTGAAATTTTTCTAAATAAAAAGTTGGTGCAGAATTTTAAGGTAATTTAAATTTTAAAAAGAGAGAGTTACTCCCCAACTGAGACACTAACCTAGTTCTATAGATGCCAGGGATACGCAGTTCAGTGCAGGCACCAGCGTGAAACAGCCTGTGTGTGCCGCCCCTACCTAACCATGGCATCAACCCAGGTCCTCCCCCAGAAGGCAGGCTGTGGCCGTATGCAGTGCTGCCAGGCCTTGCTTTAAACTCCGGTCATCTGGGAAGACACGTCCAAACTCATACACACATATGATAAAACAAAGAGGTACAATCCAGCCCAGGTCCTCACCTTGATGTCAGCACCAGAGAGGTCATCTTTAGCCATGATCAAGTCATCCAGGGTTACGTCGTCTGCTAGTGTCATCCTGCTCGTGTGGATCTGAAAGATGCGCTTCTTCGTCTTTTCATCGGGCAAGGGGAACTCGATCTTCCTGTCGATGCGGCCTGTGGGTATAAAAGGTTTTCAGTCACACTCCTGGGGGCCCGGGGAGAGGCCTTAGTCTCCACACGAGTAGTCTCAGTCACATAGTGTCCTATGGAAGGAGGTCCAGCTCTTAAAAAGTGAACACTCATGTCTGTAGTTTGTAAATATCAACGTTTGAATTCATCTCATTTACAGAATCCTCTCTGCTCTGGTACTTTGGGAAACAAACGAAAGGAGAGATTCCTAAATGGCACAGTTAGTGGAAAAGGACAGATCAATCATGTTAAAAACATTACAAAAGACAGTAAAATTAGCTACTGCTTCTTTTGGTACTACCTGAATGTAAAAAATGGACCTGAGCTGTCATATTTCTTCAAAAAAAAAAAAAAAAAAAAAGGCGTCTCGAGGCTAAAAGGGCCAAGCTACACAGACTACATCACGATTATCTCAAGGGAACACAGTTTTGGTGAATTATTCTAAGTTTCCAGGCAGTATTTGCCTTACACGTATCATTTATATTCTCCCCAAAGTGCTCCTAAGAAATACAAATCCACATAGGACCTTCATTCTCCACAATGAAACCAAAGCAAATGTGACCTGGTCTGATAAGTGCTGGATCCAAAGTCTCTATCCGGTTTGTGGCCATGATGACTTTCACGTCTCCCCTTGAATCAAACCCATCCAACTGGTTCAACAGTTCCAACATTGTTCGCTGAATTTCTCTCTCACCACCGGAATTTGAGTCATACCTTTGGAAAAGAAGTGAGGGAGAAGTGAAGACCCAACTGATCTCCTGTTAAAGGGGATTACAAAACACAGCTCTGTCTCAGCCTATATGTCACACCCTCCCAAAGCCCAAGATAAACAACACATTATTTTCTTCGTAGCAGTTTTCATGCCTGAAATTATGTGATTTATTCAGTCTCCACAATTGAGCTCCTCAAGGGCAGAGACTCATCCTCATGGCTGTGTCTCCAGAGTCAGGATGGTGCCATGCTCAGAGCGGGTGCTCAAGGCATGGCTACTGACCAGTCAACTGCCGGGTAGTTGTTACCTGGCACGTGGGAGAGCAGAGCCTAAAGAATCCATGGAAGCGACCCAGTACGGACTGTGGCAAACCAACATGCAGGCCACGTAGGGAGTGCCCAGCGGTCGGGCGTTCTCAGAGACGGACCATATGGTTTTTACCTCTAAATAACACAAAAGAGGTAAGAGAAAGTCTACCTTTTCGTCCCAATAGCATCAATTTCATCAATAAACACGATGGACGGTGCATGTTCTTCAGCAACTCGAAACAGTTCCCGAACAAGTTTGGGCCCATCACCTAGGTACTTCTGAATAAGTTCAGAGCCAACGACTCTCAAGAAAGTGGCCGAGGTTTGGTTTGCTACTGCTTTGGCTAGTAAGGTTTTACCTGTTTTAGATTGAAAGAGAAAAAAGGGGAAAAAAACTCAAGTGCTGTTTTAACTTTAAAATCCTCATTGTCACCTTAAAAAGACATCAAGAATGGGAGGATCCCTCTGTGAAAAGCATTCTGTTCTCCAAAGCAGACAAGAGGAAATTCAAAAAACCTAAAAAACATATTTTGATTATTTTTAACCATCTTCCTAAATTCATCAGGATAATGTCAGAAAATACTTTTTACTGCAAAGTTGCATATATTAACCTGACCTATGCAACCAGGGTTAGAGAACCAAACTCAACTCCTACAAAACTATCAGTGATGAAAAAAAGGCCCGGGGGCCCTAGGTTTGACCGAAGGACACATAGTGTCCCTGAGCAGGGCCTGCAGTGCCCTCGGGCTTCCTGAAGACGTTGCTGTGGGATTGCCCCAGGGCTGAGTCAGCTGAGCCAAGACCAGCTCCTGATGGAGCCCACAGCTGTGAGCTGCTGAAAGCTCAAGAGACTTTTCTCTTCGTGGTGTGCCCTTACGGGACGTTCCTCACTGATCTCAGGGAAGACCTGACATTTCCAACCCTGCTTTGTTCCCTGATATTCCTCCTTCAGATCAAGAACAAGAGTAAGCAAAGAGTACCAACTTGAGAACTTTCGAGCTCAAGACCATGGCCCCTTTGATGGTGAGGGCTGGGCAGTCACCTCAGGACACAGAGGCAGTTAGAGGCAGAGCTGGCAGAGGACCACCCTCAGGCCTGTAAGGGGAGGGGAGGAGGCCGGCAGGCGAGTGAGTGAGTGACACAGAAGATTTCGTGCAAGCGGGAAGGAGGACAGGGAGCTAAGCTCTGCAACAAGACGGGGCAATGGCGTTCCCTCAGCCGGGCAGTCAGAGTGGCAGGTTCAAATGCCTATTAGAGGGCTGGACTGCTTCCTGAGAGCATCATTTAAGGATGGCTGACAGAAGACAAAAAGGACCTTCTAAGTGGATGGGATCTTACAGTCCAGAAGCAGCCAGGTTCAGCTGCCGGGATGTTCAATGGCCAGAGGGATCCCTGAACCAGTCTCCTCTTCCTCCCGACAGGGCTGACACCCGGTACTCCACTCCAGCCCTTGTCAGCACATGTGCCCCAAAGAAGGCTCACGGCTGCAGGTCAGAACGCCTGTGTTCCAGCTCCAGCCCTGGTACCAGCTCAATTCCCAGAGCTAATGGGGCCTTGGGCTAGTCGCTGGCCTCTCTGAAACTCACTTCCCTGGGCTATAAAATGACAGGCTACAGTAGCTCCCTGCCTCAGGGTACAGCTGGCTCCCTGTCCCTCCAGCGTGGGCAATCCTCAGTACAGACCCTCTTGGCAACATGGCTTCAGTTCACTCAATCAAATAACCTCTCTTCCTTTGGAATTTACATAGCAATGACTATACAACTTACTCAGGTCAGCTTACTGCATAATGAACCAGATACGTATATGCATTTTTATCTTTCTCCATTTATTCATCCAATGGTAGACTCATTCAGTACCAATGGACCAGGAGGATGAACCTAATCTGAACAGCACAGGATAGCTTTTAAAACAGTGGTCCTCCACCAAGGTGCTGATGCTTGGCCACACTCCAGATGAACAGATCAGAATCTTCAGGGATGGGAGCAGCCATCAGTATTTTTTAAAGCTCCCAAGGTGATTCCAACGTACAGCCAAAGTTGAGCACCCTGTTTATTTTTATTTTTTCTTACAAAATATTTTCAACAGACTCACATTACTCTTTAAAATATTTAAAGGCATTATGTTTTACAACATATAAATCTAGCACATTTGAGCATACAACAGGTGCGCTGGGGAACTGGAAATGCATTCACATCGAGCAGGCATTTTGGGGGGGGTGCCTACTGGTGTTTATCTTCTGTTGTAATTCCTACTATTGTTTTTAACACATTAACTCTGTTAAGTCTACAATTACAAGCCTAAGATAGTTCAGTTTCTTAGTACACCTATTATACAGAAATATATACTTTCATGCAATAGGTATGTTTCCAGAGGAGCTGCTTATTCAGAAATGTCCAAAATGCTGCTTAGAGCACATTTTCAAACTAAGGAAGTGTGGCATCCTCACTCAACAGCTAAGTCATTATAACCAGCTAGTGCTGCTGCTCAAGAGACGAGCTCAGTGCCTGGAAAGTGACCAACACAGAGCACACATACCTGTGCCAGGTGGACCATACAGAATGACCCCCTTAGGGGGCTTTATACCCATCTCTTCATAATATTCAGGATGAGTGAGTGGAAGCTCCACAGATTCCTAAAGAAAACAGACACTTGGTAAAAATAAAAGGCTTTCTTACTGAAATTTATCAGATTCATTCACTGACATCATGGGTACATCTCACTTTCAACAAAAATAAGCTAAAATTTCAATTATTCTTGTTAGAGACAACGTTTGACTTCCACCAGCAGCAAGGACACATTGAAGAGGACCTCTGTCCTACCTGAGCTCCCAGCACTGATCCCCTCTTCCTAATAGCACCCAATTTCCCTTTCATTTCCCAGTAAAAGTCAACCTTGAGTAACATTTAAGCCCTTCCTGAGCAAAAGAAACTTAAAGCTAAAATTCACCCTTTTCAATGAAACTGCAGGCAGGAGCTGGCAAGATTTTCTGTTGTGACCACCAAGGGACATGATGGCTATTTCCCAGCTGTCTGAGAGTCACCAGTGGAGATCTGTGATCACTCTGAATGACCTCCCTGCAGATGAAAGAACCTGCAGAGGGCTGGCCCACCACATGCCCCTGACCCCAGGACCCTGGCAGGAGCTGGGGTTAACGTTCTAGACGCCAGCACTGTGCAAGTGTGTGCCACTCACCCTACCCCCAGACATCACTGGAGGTTTCTGGATAGCCACAGCTGAAGTCAGTACAACTGGAAACATGTTCACACAGATAATTATTGAACATTACATGTAAAAAGTATTACACTGCTGCTGCTGCAAGAACTATCATACAATCTATACTTACTTCTATTACCTAACTCAGTATTAACAACACAAAACACCACCACTAGTAAGGTCTGAGTCAGTTACTGGTCTGATCAATAAAGAAAAAATAAAACACGCAAAACAACTCCAAGCACCGTAAATGAGACAGCAGTAAGAAACCAAAGGTCTAAAATCCCAGAGCTCAGGACTTCTCTGGTGGTCCAGTGGTTAAGACTCCAAGCTCCCAATGCAGGGGGCCCAGGTTCAATCCCTGGTCAGGGAACTAGATCCCACATGCATACTGCAACTAAAGAGCCCGCATGCCACAACTAAGACCTGGAGCAGCCAAGTAAATAAATAAATATTTTAAAATAAATAAATAAATACATAATAAAACCCCAGAGCTGGTTCCTTGACATACCTTAATTTCCTGGATTTGGTTGTCTAAGCCCCCAATATCAGCATATGTCTCCTGGGGGGCCTTTTCCACCTTCATCACTGTGACCAAGGGATCCGTGTCATCCATCAGCACCCCTATCACAGCATGCACCTAACAGGGAACATTAAGCTTTAACACAGGCATGTAAGGTTCACACAATCCACTTACAATGAAATGGCAATCACAGAATTTTCTCTACCCTTTGGAGTGCTCTGGTGATCTACTTCCACGGGACAGGTGGACGGATCTGCAAGCAAGAAGCAAGCACTCCGACGGGCTTTCTTAGGCTATCAACTTACCTTGTGGTTGAGCAGGACCGAGCAGCCCGGTTCCAGCAGATCCTTGTCTACAAATGAAAGAATGCTGACATAGTGTTCTGAGCCCACAGACGTAGACACGATGGCATGATTGTCATCAATGATCTCTTCCAAGGTTCCTACCGACATTGGGGTCCCCCTCAGATCATCCACCTTTGATCTTTCCTCCTACATAAGAGTAGGCCAAGAAGGAAAAGCAGATTAGACCTAAAAAGTAGACGATGCTGACAGTTCACGAGATTCACAAAGCAGTTGGTACTTTTCAAAGGCAGCTAAGGATTTCCCTGGTAGCGCAGTGGTTAAGAATCCGCCTACCAAGGCAGGGGCACGGGTTCGAGCCCTGGTCTGGGAAGATCCCACATGCTGTGGAGCAACTAAGCCCGTGTGCCGCAACTACCAAGCCTGCACTCTAGAGCCCGAGAGCCACAACTACTGAGCCCGCGTGCCACAACTGCTGATGCCTGTGCGCCTGGAGCCCATGCTCTGCAACAAGAAAAGCCACCGCCATGAGAAGCCCGTGCACCGCAACAAAGATTAGCCCCTGCTCGCCGCAACTAGAGAAAGCCCGTGCACAGCAACGAAGACCCAATGGGAAGGACCCAACGCAGCCACCAATCAATCAATCGATGAATAAATTTAAAATAAAATTTTTTTTAAAAAGGCAGTTAAATAATAATTCATTAAAGGCAGAAAATGAATTTCATTTATTCATTAACAGTTTTAAGTTCTAAGTAGAATTCAATTGGTAAAAAAAACAAGTTACAGTAATTTCTCAATTTACCTCTTGCTTTTCTTCTAAAGGCTTCATTTGTTCCTGATTTCTAATGAATTCTTCCTCCATGAGAAGATAGTCTTTAATTCTCTCTAACTTCAATAATTTTAACCGGCACTGAGTGTGAGGTGTCACTGTAATTAAAAAAGAAAGTTTTATTATACTTGGAGCTTGAAGTTTGCAATTAATTCGGTTCATCCTTAAGAACAAAAAGAAGTTAACACTTAAACTTAGTTTAGTTGGACAGACACTGAAAAATTCAAAGTTTGGTGACCCGAAGTAAGTAGGTGCCTAAATGCAAAGGGGAGAGGGATTTTATGTATTGGGTTGGCCAGAAAGTTCGTTCGGGTTTTTCTGTAACATCTTACAGAAAAACCCGAATGAACTTTTGGGCCAGCCCAATAATAATGGGGATGAGGCCTATGACCAAACAGATAATATAAATGACATGTGGTAACTGTCTACAAAGAAGAAAAAACTCATTGACCAAAAAGATAGTTTGCTTTGGTTTATTACTCCCCACAGGTGCTAATAAAGATAGCTGCAGGTGCTGTTCAGTCAGTATAGGTTGTTGCACCCTAGCTGTAACACATACATTCATTTATAGGAGGATTATGAAATACTGGGGATATTAACATACGTGCAAATATTTTTTTCCACACTCGTATGTTGTTTCTTTTGGCCTAAAGTCTCGTGCTACACAGGACTTTTAACATTTATATAGACAACTTTTCTTTTGTAGTTTCTGGGTTTCTTGGCTTCTTCAAAAGGTCTCTCCTCCCCTAAGGTTAAATGTATTCCTGAATTTTCATTTATTTACTTATTTACATATGTATATCTAACTCATCTGGCAAAGAGCAAGGGGTCTAATTTCATTTTCTCTCAATAACAAATAAAAGATGCCAGCCATTTATATTAAATAACCCATCCTCTTCCACAGAACAGAAATGTCACCTTTACCACATAATAGTTATCCATAACTTGACTCTGTTTTTGAATTTTATATGCTTTTCTGGGGATCTGATGATCTGTTCTTTATCAATACCATATTGATTCACTACGGTAGGTTAATGGCACATTTTTTTACTGTCTGACTCTATTATTAACCAAGCAATATTTTTATTTTATTGCATCTAAGCAGGAATAGACTTGTTTAGATGATAGATGAGGATAGCAGAGGTATTTGAGCTGAAGCCTGAAGGGATGAGAAGCAGGCAGCCACGGGAAGGACTGGGGGAAGAACATTTTTAAGCAGAGGGAAGCAAAGGCCCTGCTGCAGGAGATTCAAAGGACGTGAGGCAGGGCAGTGTGAAGAACGACACACAAGGGGAGTGCAAGAGGCTGAGGATGGAGCAGTGGGCTGGGTGAGGTCACCTGATTGAGTTTTATTCCTTGCTTGGTAGGAAGACATTGAAAAATTTTATGTTCAGGCATCGCATGCTGTGAGTTCCAATACACTAAATTCCATTTCTTCATGAAATAAGTGTATCTTATCTCTAAGGTAACCAAGCTCAACCTGAGTTTTCTAATCTAACCCCGTGCTCTAATACACTAGAGGAGCTGGTTATTTAGAGGAAATTAATGGAATTTCTTAAAATGAATAACAGTCGTATCCTGTGTATACTGTTAAAACCAAAATACAGCTTTTATTCCAACCTAGAGAATGCCCCACAAAGTCACAGCCCTAGAGCTTCAACCACGCCCTATTTCCTGTCTCCACATTCAGACCTCTAAGCTACACACACAGAGACAGTCCCCCTAGGAATCGGAACCATGTCATTACCCAGGGGCAGTTTGCTGGCAGCATCTGGTCCCTTTGTTTTCTTCTTCTTTTTCCCCACTCTAGTTGGTACAGGAGGTTCATATTTCTTTTTCTTGTCCTTGAGTTTTTAGAATAGTAAGGAAAAAAAATCACACAGAAATCATATTAAAACACAAACTTACTTATGCGGGACCATCATCTATTTTCAGGTAATACAATTTTCCTCATCTTTTAGGATGTTATTAAAGACTGTCCTAAAAAAACCCCAAAATCTGTTTTTACATTCTACAATGTTAATATGTGAATGTAACTGATCTTTCTTTATTATAATACACACTGACAGATCATTCAATAAGGAACAGAAGTCAGAATTCAGAATAATATGCCAGAAGTCTGAGGTGAAATGATTTGACACAAGTCTTCACACCTAAGGATATTAAACACTAAAATCACAGGCAATTTATTCTAACACTTCTGTAACGTTATTAATTTTACACCTTTAAAAATCATTAATTCATAAATACCTACGTGACGGTCAATAATCTTTTGTAAAACACGAAAAGGGTATTGTATCTGTAGGCTAGGCTGGTTAAATGAAGAGATAATTTATTTTGCATTTTAAAATTCGTGAATCCCCAAAGAACTTCTCAGCTGAGATCTGACATTTTCCGCAATTTACTCACATGACAGACATATCTGGCTTCTTATTTATTTACCTTGTCATCCTTCTTTCCACCTCCAGGACCATGACCACCACTCTGACTCTGACCCTGAAAAAAAGAAAAAAATTAAGACAGAGGTATAAATTCAGAATATGATCACTTCAAAAAACCCTTCTTATTCTCCTGCGATTCTAAGACACCAACACTTCCCCACATTTTAATATTTCTGAACTCAAGATATACCCTGCAGTCAACGTGTACACTTAATGTGGCAGAATTTCTTTTTCCTGGAAAGCTGTTAGATCAATGGTGCACCTTGCCACAGACTGCATCTTAAATCAAGGACAACTCTATTAAGAAACAGATGTAACTAATGTGTCATTATGAGACTAAGATCTTAAGACCACCCTTTCCTGAGGGGAAGGTATAGAGCCTGACACTCTCTAATATAAAACTACCTGGCTGAGGCCACCAAGAGCGTATTTCATGAAATTGGGCCATGAAAGCTAAATCATTTAACCTACTCAACAGTCACTTGTCAGTCACTTACTCCTTACTAGCATCACGCCAAGATCCAGGAGACTTTCCTTTCAATGGCAGCTTAAATACCTCCCACCCTAAAGCCTGGAGTGCTCGGGCAGGTCCTTCTTCCCAATCTAAAATGTTGAATCACCTTAAGCTATCAAGAACTTAGTGTATTAATAAGTTCAGTGGGATTTCTGACTTTAAAACAGACCCTTCAGTTACAGGACAATGTTTCACACAGAGCAGTGTCTCAGAAATGATGGCATTTGAAATGAGCAATAGTGAATTTACTTGACTAGAGGGGCCCTCTGTCCCCTCAAATCACTTCCTCTAAATTAATACAGCACCAGCTTCATTATCAGGACGAAACAACCCTCTCATCGTTACCTGAAAGAGTTAAAGTCAAATCTATTTCCCAACATGCAGGATTCTTAAAACTTTGCACTTTATTCTGAAGAAGGTAATTCAAGGCTCTGAGAAGTTTTGGGAAATAGAATTAGTTTTACTGCATTAAGCCGTCCAAATTGCAGGCCTTTCACAATCAATTACACCCCTAAGGAAGTGCGCTGTTGGCTGGGGCAGCTGTCTGAGATGTTTACGATGCGCCGAAGTCTGTACTAGACGTTCTCCTTCACTACCGCATTAATCCCGGACAGTCCTTCAAGGTAGGGTTCATTACTACTACTTTCTAGATGAGGAACTGCAACAAGCCTAAGAACATGGGCTAAGGAAATAAATGTATCCAGGTTTGAATTCCGACTTCATTCCTAATAGGCTATGTGACCTCAGGTAAGTCAAGCCACCTCTCTGAGCCTTGGTTTCCTTAACTGGAAAGTGGGGATAGTATTAGCTCCTATTTGTTGCTGAAAATGAAGTAATGCACGTAAAACACTTCAAATTTGCATGACTCATAGTACCTACTCAATACAATATCATTGGTGAATAAGAAATGTCAGGGTCAGGATTTTGTCAGTCTGGTTATAAAGTCTGGGCTCTGAAACAAATCCACTCTGGTTCAGTTCTTCACTCTCTCTTCTGTCCACACCCTGTCTCTGTTTTGTCCAGGCCATCATATCTTATTTGGGCTCTAGTCTCCCAGCTGAGATTTCCAGGTCCAGTTTCTTCCCTCACCAATCCAATTATTACCGCCTACAGCAAAGAGCCGATCCTTCAAATCTCCTCAAAAACCTTCAACTGCTCCCTAACATTTAGAGTGTAATGTCCAAACTCTTTAGCTTGGCATAACTGGCCCTTGCCAAACTGGCTGCAACCAACTTTTCCCAGGTTCATCTACCTTTCCCATGGTCCTACAAGTCTGGCCCCACTGGAGGACGTTTTCCTGAGTCAGTCCCGAACTTCTTCATGTCTGGGCCATTTACATGATGTTTCTCAGCCTCAAATAATAACAAGTATATGCATTACACTATATGCCAAGCAGCGTGCTAAACATTCTCAAGGTATCATCTCGTTTTATTCTTACAGACGCTATGAGGTTGGCACCATCAATACCCCTAGTTTACAGATAAGGAAATGAAGGCTTAGAGAGGTTAAGTGACTTGCCTGTTGTCACAAAGCTGTCAGAGAGGTAGCCAGGAATCACACTCAGGTCCACGGGGCACCAATACCTGTGTTTCTCTACTGCCTGAGTAACTAGTACCTCATAGCAAAGACCCACAGGGTTTGTGTTCTAGCACAGCCGCCTAGCCTGTCTCAGTTTCCTCCTTGGTAAACTGAGGATAATAATAATTACCTCAAGGGGCTGTTGAGAAGAATAATGACCAAATGCTGGAAAAGTACCTGCCACGTGTTTATCATACCCAGAATACTGCTACCCCGAAGTCCTTCTAAGACCTGTAAGACTGTGGTCGGGACTTCCTGCTGTTCACGATACAGGCCAAACACATTCCCATCTCAGGCCCTTTGCACTTGCTGTTGCTTCTGCCTGGACCAGTTTCCTTCAGGTACCTGCATAGGCTACTCTCTCATTTCATTTAGATCTCTGCTCAAATCTCACCTCCTCATCGGGACTCGCTGACATGCTATGTAAAACAGCTACCCCTCCCCATCCTACCCCCTTCTGCAGAACAGCCCTAAGCGACGGCCACCCGCCCCGACGTCATATCACATATCCCTTCCTCTATTTTTTGTCTGTCTTCTTGAGAATGTAAGCTCCAAGAGGCAGAGACTAGGTCAGTCATGCTCACCCCCTGTATCCCCAGCGCCTAGAGCAGAGCCTGGGCCCTCCCTCCGCCAAAGTGCAGCATCAATCCGCGAACTAATAAATGCTAGCTGCTTTTATTATTACTAGCGCACCACGGGACCTTTCCCTCCAAGGTCCACCTGTTAGAAAGGCATCTTAAGGCCTCCGTCAAATGCCTCCAACTCCGGGCGGTCTCCCACGACTCGCTCTCCCTCCTCAGCTGGAGAGAATCCCTCCCTCCGCTCAAGCCGCACATCCCTCCACTTGCGCGGCTCCGAAAGCCCTCGTCCCAGTTACTCGAGCAGGCTCCCGCCGAAACACCCCGCGCCGGTTGGCAGAGCCCTGGCCGGCGGAGGAGTGAGGCCGGGCCACCTGAGCCGCTCCGCCGCCCCCGTGGCCCGCCTGGGGGACCCTCCATGCCGAGCCCCGGCCCCGGGGCCCCGGGATAAGGCCCGCCCCAGGAGACCGGGCCGGCGGGTGGACCGAGTGCCTCCGGCAGCCGCCTCGACCCCGTCGCACCGCCACTACCAGCCGAAACCCTTAGTCACTCACCATCTTGCTTCGGCCGCTCGAGCCGCCGCTGCCGGAAGTGCACCGCCTCGGCGGCCCGTCAGAGGCGGAAGTTGACGAGGGACTCCACGGAGGCCGATAGGAACCAAATCCCGCACGCACCAATGAGCTCTCACGGCTTGTGCGAGCGGGTGGGCAATGATGCACTAACTTACAAGCGAGATTTGAGCCTTATAAATATTTAACTTGAAAAAAAATTTAAATCGCAGTTATTAGGTTATTGTCAACAACTTAAGACAATGACCTCGACTGTCACACTAAGACAATTGTGAAAATATAATTTTTTTTAATATGCAAAAATCAAGCTGGGAAGACCTTTACTTACTTCTCCAAGAACTGGACTGGCATTTGGAACTGAGAAGTTAACATATACTTTTGCACCAACATTTAAGCTCTGATTTGGTCTCTGGAATTAATCTGCTCATCTGTCTCATGAATCATCTAAATCTTTTTTTTTTTTTGATGACTTGTGATGATGCCAAATGTTGTCTTAAAAGTCCTCATCTTGCACCCAGTTTGTAAAGTTCGTCATTTATTACATCCAGCAGAACATCAGAAAGATGGCAAGCATCCTTTTGGCCACTGTAAACTTCCATAACAGGTGCTCAAAATGCTGCATCTCGCTGAACTGGAGAGATGGATTTATTTGTCTGATTTCCACCCCATCCCCATCCAGATTAATTTAGGCATTTTAATTTTGAAAGTCTAAAAATATTTCCCTAACACGCAACAGGAACTTACTATTTCCATTTCATCACTAAAATACTGTAATAGAAAGTCTTGACACTGTCAACCTCCACTAACAAATGTGGCATCTACATGATACGTGAAATGATGTGATAGGTTAGGGACAAGAAAACTCTCCCTTCAGGAATGCGGAAAGCAATTCCAGAGTTGTGCAGAATATCTAGGAAATCTGTGTGTTATCTGAAGAAGTACAGTGCCCCTGAGATTGTGTCACATTCAAAGAATATAGGCTAATAGCGAAAACTTAAGAATTTATTCTGGAGGATGTTCATTAAAAAAGACTTCTTAATGCAGAGCAAACATGGTCCTCTCTTTTTTCCCCATCACGGACCCTCTCAATATTCTCCACCCAGCTGACAAGAAATCAGAATGTTTTCATGCTAAAAATGAAACTAAATCTTTTTATTTTAGATACTAAATACTAAATCTTTTATTTATAAAAGAAGAGCAATTAAACAGGCAATCAGCACAGGGATTAAGGGTGTGGGCCCCCACTTCAGGTCTCCTTTCTGGCCTTCTCACTAAGGAGCTGTGTGGTCTTAGTAAGCTGTTTAAGCCCTTTGTGCCTCAGTTTTGCCATCTGTGAAATAGGGGCCTTAAGAGTTCCTCCCACGATAAATTAGGAGCTTGGGATTAACATACACACACTGCTATATGTAAAATAGACAACCAACAAGGACCTACCGTATAGCGCAGGGAACTCTACTCAGTACTGTATAATAACCTATATGGGGAAAGAATCTGAAAAAGAATGAATATATGTATATGTATAACCGAATCACTATGCTTTACACCTGAAAGTAACACAACATTGTAAATCAACTATACTCCAATAAAATTAAAAAAAAAAAGTTCCTCCCACACAGAGTCCTTGTTTGAGGACTAAAGAGCCTAGAACTCTAAGCATCAGCTACAATTATTAGTAATAGTATTTTTAATACACGAATTGCTCCTAGTTTCCTTGTTCTGTGCTGTATTAAATGGTCACATATCCTTCACAAAATTTATAACCTATTGGTACAGAGATCTTCAAACACGTTTGCCTACACGTGTCCTCAAAAATACTCTGCAGGGTTTCCCTGGTGGCGCAGTGGTTGAGAGTCCGCCTGCCTAACACGGGTTCGTGCCCCGGTCTGGGAAGATCCCACATGCCGCACAGCGGCTGGGCCCTTGAGCCATGGCCGCTGAGTCTGCGCGTCCGGAGCCTGTGCTCCGCAGCGAGAGAGGCCACAACAGTGAGAGGCCCGCGTACCGCAAAACAAACAAACAAACAAAAACTCTGCACAACCACATATTGTGTGACACATTTCTAAGTTGGCATCTAAATTTCATCATAAGTTTTAAATAGCTGCAAGGAATCCGTTCATCAGCACATTTGAAGTCTTGATATTTTCCTGTCTATCCAGTGGAATCTAACTAGCTTGATAGCTTGATATCTAACACCATCCATTTGAAAGTTATGTACACAGGTTCTTCTTTAGCACTGAAAATTTTTCTCCCCATGATATAGCCGAAAAGGGATTAATATTCAAAATATATAAAGAACTCATACAACTCAACGACAAAAAAATAAACAACCGATTAAACCACAATGAGATGTCACCTCACACCTGTCAGAATGGCTATTATCAGAAAGACAACTAAACACCAAGTGTTAGTGAGGATGGGGAGAAAAGGGAACCCTCATGCACTGTTGGTGGGAATGTAAATTGGTGCAGCCACCAGGGAAGACAGTATGGAGGTTCCTCAAAAAATTAAGACCAGAACTACCACGTGATCCAGCTTTCCCACCTCTCGGTATTTATCCAAAGAATACGAAAACACTAATCCAAAAAGATACCCCCATGTTCATGGCAGAATTATTTACAAAAGCCAAGATATGGAAACAATCTAAGTGCTCATCAACAGGTGAATGGATAAAGAAGATGTAATTGGTATACATGTGTATATGTATAACGGAATTCTACTCAGCCATAAAAAAGAGATAAAAGCATGCGTTTGTGACAACATGGACAGACCTTGAGGGTATTATGCTAAGTGAAATAAGTCAGATGGAGAAAGACAAATACCTTATGATTTCACTCATATGTGGAATATAAAAAGCTAATAAACAAAACAAAAGAAAGGAACAAACCAAACAAAACCAAACATATAAATACAGAGTAGTGGTTATGAGAGGGGAAGTGGCGGGGCAGGGGAAGGGTGAAATGGATAAAGGGGATCAACTGTATGGTGACAGATGGAAAATAAATTTTTGGTGGTGAGTATGTTGTAGGGTTAAAAATTTTTTTTCTCCTTGAATTCACATTTCCATCCCACATACTTTTATCCTAATGTCATGTATTTCTGTGCTTGAAAATATTTTATTGATCAATCTCCCAAACATCTCTGTAAACATTTTATACAAATTAGAATTTTACAATGTATTTTATTTTCTGTCTTTAAGGTGCCATGTGTTAAAAATGTTTTCTAGATTGAGTTATTACAAACTATAACTAGTACACACTTGATCAAAAGTATATATTATATTATAGTTTGTGATAAATTAATTTTTAGGAATTAAAAAGCAAAGGAAAGAATTTAGTAATTAAAATGTCACCCAATTCTTTAAATCCTTCTGTGTCGTATACCCCAAATCACATAGTGATCTATCAGCAAAATCTATTATTAATGATAATTTGAATTAAGTCTTTCTTCCATGTGATGGCAAGGAACTAGAAAACATTGGGTGTACAAAAGGATTTACTACTCAGTCATCAAAGCCATTTACTCTCAGTTTCTGGGAAATGCACCCAAAAGGCTTTACCATGACACATCAAAAGATTAACTATTATCCTTATTACCTCTTCACTCAGAAACCCCTTATTTAAACTAATAGCCTCAAAGAAAGCTGGGAAACATTTTAACATCATTAATTTCATTACAGCTTTGGAAATATTGTAATATTTTTTACGAGATTTTTTTGTCACATAACTTCTTTAAATAGATCTTGTCAAAAACTGTGGTGCATCAGTGATTTGGAATATTCTATTTATGAAAAATGTCTAATTGGCAAATAATGGTCAACTTCAAGCTATTCAGCCACATCAGAGTCGGAAGGAAATACTGCAGCCATGGTGCGGTGTTCTGAATTTATACATGGGGAAACAGGCAAAGTGGGAGTGATGACAAGTTTCGTTTGATGATCTGACCTCTATCATAAGATGCATCATTCTTTTATTTATTTATTTTATTTATTTATTTTTGGCTGCACTGGGTCTTCTTTGCTGCGCACGGGCTTTCTCTAGTTGCAGTGAGCGGGGGCTACTCTTTGTTGCGGTGCGCGGGCTTAACGCTGTGGCTTCTCTCGTTCCCGAGCACAGGTTCTAGGCGCACGGGCTTCAGTAGTTGTGGCACGCGGGCTCTAGGCGCGCAGGCTCAGTAGTTGTGGCGCACGGGCTTAGTTGCTCCGCGGCATGTGGGATCTTCCCGGACCAGGGCTTGAACCTGTGTCCCCTGCATTGGCAGGGGGATTCTTAACCACTGCACCACCGGGAAAGCCCTGATGCTTAACTTTTTTTTTTTTTTTTTTGCGGTACGCGGGCCTCTCACTCTTGTGGCCTCTCCTATTGCGGAGCACAGGCTCAGCGGCCATGGCTCATGGGCCCAGCCACTCCGCGGCACGTGGGATCTTCCCGGACCGGGGCACGAACCTGTGTCCCCTGCATCGGCAAGCGGACTCTCAACCACTGCGCCACCAGGGAAGCCCAGGTGCCTTCCATTCAGAGTTGCCTCCTCAGCTAAGTGGGCTGCTTGGCGTTACCTGAGAACCCCTGTCTCAGTACCGGCTGCCTTTGTTCTTGCTGGTGTCAGTCTCCTTTAGGTGCTGTGGTGAAAGAATAGTCTGAAAATCCTAACCACTGGCTGTTTTGTGTCCCAGTTTCCAACATCGCCTTTTACCTTTTGCCCTCCCCCGTTCTGCCGGGCTCTCCTGGACCCATTGCTCCAGGTGAGGGATGGAGAGGTTGGCGCGGAGCAGAGAAAACGGAGCCCCTGCTTCCTAAGCCAGTGTCAGAAGCCAGCTTCAAGGGGGCAAGGAAAGATCTCAGGACCTAGAACATAGATTTGATAAAGTCCACGTGGATTAAGAATGAAGTTTCTCCAGGCTGGTGGGGAGGGTTGTAGGTGCAGCAGACAGGAAGGGAATCTGGGGGTAGGAGTGGGTGTTCAGAGCTGGGTTCCCAGAGACGGTGCCGCCTAATGGGACACTTGGGAAAGTTCTGGGGCAGCTTTTGGTCCTTGTGATGAGGAGGAATGTGACTGGTATTTGGCGGCAGGGTGGGCAGGGACACCCCACACAATGAAACATCCTGCATTCACCAGGACTCTCAATACCTTACCGCCAGGCATCTTTGTGGTTGAAAAACCTGTTTCTGAGGATCAGAGCCTGGAACCGGACCCTTTTTGCATCAACCATGAACTTTAACCATTAAAGTGACTAAGTTTTCGTCTCAAGGCTTGATTCCTGCTGTAAAGCAGAAGCCCTTGGGAAGGGTTTAAGCGTCATCTGGACCTTGGTGTGGAAGGAAGTTCCGCTATTTGGTGTAGAAGGTGAAGGGAAGCAGGCGGAGGAAGGGGTGGAATGTGGCAGTGCTGGCAGCTCAGCTAACCCAACGGGTGAGGCCACCGGCCCAAGGGACGGTATGGTGTAGCGGGAGGGGCACTGGCCAGGAGTCAGAGACTTGGGGTCAGGTTCTGGCCTTTTCTTTACCTTGTGTGTGAACTGGGGAGAGTCCCTTCCCTCCTTGGGCCTTACCTTAAAAAAAAGCACACATACATTAAAAAAAATAATAATGAGAACAGTCTGGAAGCTGCTCTGGAAGGTTAAACAGAGCTACCCTGTGACCCAGCAATTGCACTCCTGGGTGATGATGAGAGATGAACACATAATACATTCGCACAAAACCTGTGCATCAGCATTCATAGCAGCATTATTCTGAGGGAATAAAATTATTTTTAAGGCACGACAAGAAACTTTTTACCCATAAAATTCTCTCTGCCCGTCTGGGCCACTACCCCTCTTTGGTGTGCCCTGTGCATGTACATTATACATTAACCAGATCCCCTTGAAAGACACAGGAATGCCTGCTCAACTGAAAAGAGCAGTTTTCTCCTGGTACCAGCAAGGTAACTCCTTAGGAGATAACATTCTTTTCCCAGTCCTGTCAAGGGTCACGATGACCCACTACTGGCCTTGTACGTGCAGATCTGGACCACGTAAACGGTCAGTATGTTACTTTGATGTATAACCCTTTGTCTCGAAATCAAGACTGTGCTTTGACCTCTAACGGGTGGAACAGTCCTCAGAGCTTTCTGAGAGACTGCCTCCAAAGTTATAATCCTCAAGTTGGCTGGAGTAAAATTCTCCATTTCTTTCTTCAGTTGACAATTAATTTCTCATCCACATTCATAATGACCAAAAAAGTGTAAACAACCCAAATGTCCACCAATGAATGGATAAACATGAGGTGGTGTATATCCACACAACGGGATAGTATTCAGACATAAAAGAAATGAAGTCCTGATACATATGACATGAATGAACCTTGAAAAAATTATAAGGGAAAGAAGCCAGTCACAAAAGACCACATATACTTCCAATGTCCATAACAGGCAAATCAATAGAGACAGAAAGTATACAGATCCGTGGTTTCCTGGGAACGGGTGAGGGGTATGGGGATTGACTGCTGGTGCGTAGTGGGTTTCTTTTGGGAGTGATGAAAAGTTTCCAAAATGTACCGCAGTGATGGTTGTACATA
Source organism: Globicephala melas (assembly GCF_963455315.2). Lineage (NCBI taxonomy): Eukaryota > Metazoa > Chordata > Mammalia > Artiodactyla > Delphinidae > Globicephala > Globicephala melas. Next base: position 163,918,907 of record NC_083315.2, on the reverse strand, counting down.
TCTGTGAAGACATATAAAAACCACTGAATCGTACACTTTAAGTGGATAAGTTGTACAGTTGTGAATTATATCTCGATAAAGCTGTTTTATATATATATATTTTTATATATATGTATTATTTATATATATATATATAAAGGAGTGGGTGGTGTAGAGTAATGGTTAAGAGCAGAGACTCTAAAGCCAGGCTGCCTGGGTTTGACCCCCAGTGTGCCACTCACACAGCATGTCAGTGTGTGACCCCATGCATCAGTTTCCCTATCCGTAAAGTAGGTACACTAACCGACCCTACTCACAGAAGTACTTAAAATAACAAACTAGGTGACATTTGTAGTACATAAAACAGTGTGGTGAGCAGTTATGTTTGTTAAATTATCTTTTTTAATAAAGGGTTTGGGTTAAATGACTTGAAGTTTGATAATCTTCCAACAAGAAGAAACCCCAGAGTTAGCGCCCAGGCTGCTTGTTACTGTCGGTGTGTCTCCCAAGCCGGGGGACTGAAGGAGGAATGAACGGCGGCCAGTTTTCCGGGTGGCTGAAGGGTGCATGCAGTTCAGAGACTCACCAGCAGAGGGGGCCGCCCAACGAAATACTGCGCAGTGGTCGTGCTCGAAATGCCTCGTGGAGCAGGACTCTTGCTCCTCCAAGGCGCCCGAAAGGCGCCGGGCCGCTCTCCCTTGCTCTCCCACTCCTCCTCATTTCTGCTCCCCTTGGGCCCTTGACCCCACGGCATGAACTAACGCTAAAGACTTCGGAGTCCTCTTAACTCTCACCCAGTGCCCCCTGGCCACCTTCTTCGACCTGGGCTCACATGACTTCACAACAATGCTTTGAGTTTCATCTATTACCCCCAAATTGCAGATGAGAAATTGGAGCTCAGAGTCATTAAATGACCTGCTCTAGACCATATAGCTGATGGGCAGTCAGGTCTAACTTAGACATTCCAGCTCCCAACCTTTATTTTCATCGCCTTTTTTTTTTTGCAGGAAACTCCAGAGGGTTTTAGGACTGGGATGCAGCCTCAAGTTCACATTCTGCACTTCCCAGACAGTGGATCAGTGCCTCAGCCAGCCCTTGGGGGGCCCCGTGACCTCTGCTTGGGGACATCTCTGCCTGGCTTCCTCCTACTTAACTTGCAGATCTCAGCTTAGATACTTCGGGTAACCACTCAGAATCCCAGAGTTGGTAGGAGGATTATTATGAGCTGAAAACATTTGAGAGTCAACAGATGCGGAAAGAAGCCTAGGAGCTTCCCTTATCTGACTAAAAGCAGCAACTTTGGGGAAATGAGGCTGCCATGAATTTCCTCTTGGGGCAGTTTACTTCCAGGAGAGAGACCAAGAGTAAACCGGCCACAAATCCTCCCTCTGAGGGAGTTCTATGGCCCCGAAGAAGATAGAAAGCCAACTCAAACCTGCATAGACAAATATCATCACAACCTTTCTTATCTCCCATTTGTTCTCCTGAAATATGTTTGTCTTTCCTAAAGAAACCAATTTGTTCTCCCGCAGGAGCCTTTTCTCCCCCCTTCCTTTACGCTACTAAATTAGGTATATAAGCCTCTAACTTTAACCATTTATTGAGCTACTACTTCTCTTGTTACCTCTCATATGCATATGAATAAACCTTTTCTCCTGTTAATATGTCTCTTGTCAGTTTAATTCGCATGTACCCACTCACTTAACCTTAGAGGGTAGAGGAAGAGTTCTTCTTCTCCCATAACAGCATCCACCTCAGAACATTTCCCTGGCCGGCAGATCTGATCCCTACCCCAGCCATATCTTCTCATCCTTCTCTTCTCTGAGCACGAATCCCACAAGAGTTAGATGCTTGTCATTGGAAACAAAAGTTTACAATTCTCAGACACTGTCTTCTGGGTGCCACATCTACTGCTCACCCCTGCATCCCTGGATCACTGTATCCTGCCCCAGGCACTTGGTGGGGCCTCCTTAACCATTTACTGGTTGAAGGAAAGTACTGCTCAGCTGGGAGCAGTTCTGCTGCTCTGCAGTGGGTCTGGCTAAATACAAAGGCATTTAAACGGAAACCACTTCTACTTTCCTCCAGGGTTTTCAAAGTTGGCTCCTTGGGCTTCTTCCCCACCTTGCCTTCAGACAGGTTCGGGATCATCATCACCTAGAAAAAGCCTCAGCGGACCCGGCTGCCCTTCCTGTTTCTGTCTGATTTCTCTCCTTTTCGCAGCAGGACTGGTGGGACCGCTGCTCCATGCCCCTGCAGTTGATTTCTCCTCAACCTTCCATCTGCCGTGTGATTTCCGTGACCTTCATTCTGCTGACCCTGCCCATAACATTTTTTTTTTCTTCTAAATCTGGAAGTGCCATATGTTCATTACAAAAAATGTTAAAAATAGAGAAAAAAGTTGAGAAAAACTGAGCGAATACAAGTCAGTTGCTGTTCTACCACTCAGATGTAACCCCATTAACATTTTGGTGTGTTTCCTTAAGCTGTTTTTTCTATGTATAATAAATAATTAAGCAAAATCGGGAACATACTATATATTTCATGTGACATATTTCCTTTTTACTTAAAATATTATCACAGTTGTTTATCATGAATATTTCCCTCATGTCATTAACTACTCTTTGAAAAATGATTTTTAATGACCTTTAATATTCTATTATATAGGCTTATTCCTTCACTTATTTTATGAATTTACCTTATGAACAAATATGAAATAAACTCATTTATTGAACATCTGCTATGTTCCAGGCACTGTTTCAGGCGTTGAGGAACAAGTCAGACAAACACCCCACACTCATGGAGCTGACCTTCTCACGGGAAAGAGATTTACGATAGCGTGATACTTCGGTTGTTGGATATACCATCATTTATACCAAGCTGGTATTTTTCAGCGTTTATGCTGCTTTCACATTTGAGAGTAGGGGCTCTGTGTCAGAAAGACCTGAGCTTTCCCTTGTATTATGTGCCTTTGTTAAGTTAATCTCTTTACGCCTCAGTATCCTCATCTATGAAATGGGTATAAAAATAGCATTTGCCTCATTGAGGTAAATAACACACGCAGAGCACTCAGCACCTGGTAATCACTTAACAAAAGTCCGCTGTCATTATTATTGCAATGAATATGCAGAAATCTGTGTGCCTCACTTAGTAATTTCTATAGGATAAATTCCTAGAAGTAGAGTGAGCGGGTCAAAGTTAGCATTTTTAAATATTTTGCCATTTTGCCATATTGCAAGTCTGCACCAGGCTGCCCTCCCAACAGTAGAGGATGAGGGTGTTGGCGGAATGTGCCCTGGAGATGTAAGGACCATACCCGGTGGCCTTTGGGTCCCTTGTCCTTAATTCTACGCTGCTCTGTGCACGCGACACCACTGACCTCCATGAGATTCTCTCCCCCTCACCTCCCTGACATGTATGTACACTGTCTAGGCTGGCCTCTCGCCCTTAACTGTCCCTCCTCCAGTCCCTCTAATTACAGCCATTCACTAGAGTCACCCTGGCCCATTGGCTACTTTCCCTACAGCCTCCCCGAGGAGAGTCCAGGACTTCAGCCAGCCCCTCTGTGAAGACAGCTCCCACCTCCTTCCGCCTTCTCTCCTGCGTTGTTTATTTTACCTGGAGTTCATGGAAATTCTTGGATCTGTAAGTTGATCCTTTTCACCAACTTTGAGGTGTTATCAGCAATTTATTTTTCAAAAAATTTTTTCTGCCTCTTTTTTATTTTTTCCTTTCCTTCTGGGACTGCAATTACTTCTATGTTGTTACACTTGATATTGTCCTAAATCTCAGAGGCTCTGTTCAATTTTCTTCCCTTTTCTCCCTGTTTTCTGGAGGTTTAATTTCTATTCGTCTTTCTTTAAAGACACTCATTCTTTCTTCTGCCCATTGAACCCACCTAGTCAGTTTTTTGTTCAGACATTACACTTTTAAATTCTAGAAGTTCTTTTTTTTTTTACAGTTTGCATTTATCTGTCAATATTCTCCACTGCTGACTCATTATTAACACATTTCCCTTTAATTATTTGAATATATACTCGGGAATGCTCTGGAGTCTTGTTCTGCTAAATCCCATATTCCCACTCGGAAGTGATCGCTTTCCTCTGAGCACAGGTCACACCGTCCTGTTTCTTTGCAGGTCTAATAATTTTTTTATTGAAACTGAACATTGTGAACAATATGTGGTATCACTGTAACATTTCTGGCTTCTGTTTTGTTCTTCTGAGGGTTCTGGTGTTTTGTTTTTGTTTCTTTTCTTTTTCTAGGTAATTAACTCTAACTGCAAAATCTGTATCTCTTGGGATATGTAGCTGCTGATGTGTTTCCTCAAAGTTTTTGGTTTTTGTTTTTAGAGCCTCGCTCCCTAGGGGTCTCCCTTGCAGCTGCATATTTTAAGTGGTCAGTAGAGGTTCTGTTCAGACACTTCACTACCCTCTGCAGCCCAAGCTGTGTGGGGAATGGGAAAGGCATTCATAAGTGCAGAATTTCAGAAGTCTCTTCAGGCTTTGGATTTTCTCTGGGTTCTCTGGGGTCCCCCACTCGCATGTGTAGCTGGGCAGTCAGCCAGGGATTGTGGAGTTTGTTATTCAGTCTTCCTGGCTCTCTCACTTCACTATCGCTGTGTTAGCTTTATAGCTGCTCTGCCACCTGCCTGGTCCAGACACCACCTGTGGCTGAGAAAACTGCAGGTTTTGCCACGTGAGCTGGGGAGGGGGTGGAACACCCCACTCAAGAATGCCTCAAACATGGAGAAAAGGGAACCCTCCCCGCCTTCACTGTTGTTGGGAATGTAATTTGGTGCAGTCACCATGGAAAACAGTATGGAGGTTCCTCAGAAAACTAAAATAGAACTACCATATGACCCAGAAATTCCACTCCTGGATATTTATCCAAAAAAACCAAAAACACTAATTGGAAAAGATATATGCACCCCTACGCTCATAGCAGCACTATTTACAATAGCCAAAACATGGAAGTAACCTGAGTGTCCATCAACACATAATGGATAAAGAAGATGTGGTGTATATATATACAATGGAATATTACTCCGTCAAATAAAAAAAGAATGAAATATCACCATTTGCAGCAACATGGATGTATTTAGAGGGTATTATGCTAAGGGAAATAAGTCAGACAGAGAAAGATAAATAGTGTATGATATCACTTACATGTGGAATCTAAAAAATAAACTGGTGAATATAACAAAAAAGAAGCAGATTCACAGATACAGAGAACAAACTAGTGGTTACCAATGGGGAGAGGGAAGCAGGGAGGGGCAATATAGGGATATGGGATTAAGAGGTACAAACTATTATGTATAAAATAAGCTACAAGGATATATTGTACAACATGGGGAATATAGCCAATATTTTACAATAACTATAAATGGAGTATAATCTTTAAAAATGGTGAATCACTATATTGTACACCTGTAACTAATATAATATTGTACAGCAACTAAACTTCAATTTAAAAAAAAAAGAAAAAAAACAGAATGCCTTGAACTTGCCTTCCTTCTCCATGAAGGAGCTGTTTTTTCATGAGTAAGCACTTCTCAAGCTGTCTGCCTCTAATCATTTTCCAGGGCCCTGTGATGGTCGTTTTGATAACTTTGTCCAGTTTTTTTCTTTTTTTTTTTTTTTTTTTTTTTTTGCGGTACGCGGGCCTCTCACTGCTGTGGCCTCTCCCGCTGCAAAGCACAGGCTCCGGATGCGCAGGCTCAGCGGCCACGGCTCACGGGCCCAGCCGCTCCGCGGCATGTGGGATCCTCCCTGATCGGGGCACGAACCCGTGTCCCCTGCATCGGCAGGCGGACTCTCAACCACTGTGCCACGAGGGAAGCCCACTTTGTCCATTTTTATATGCGTTTCCTGAAGAAGGTACTCACCTCGTGCCACCACTTTCAGAAGGAGAATCTCTTTTGTCTCTTTTTCAGTCCTGAGATTTAGTCTTAAATCCCCAGCTGCCTCCTGGACATTTCGGTTTCTTCTGGACCTTCTCTCCCCACTTACTGCAGCATGTGCTTCTCAGCCCCTGGGCTTTTGAGTTATTCAGGCTTGGGTTCAAATCCTGATCCGTAACCCTTCCTAGCCACGTCCTCCTTAACCTCTCTGAACCTCCATTTACTCCTAAAATAGGGATGATAATACCTCTTCCTCAGATCTTAGTGAGAATTAGATAAGACGTGCCACGTGCTTTCACACAGTAATTATTTAATCAATGGTAGCTACGTTTTTTAAAAAAATTGAACTCTAGGGCTTCCCCGGTGGCGCAGTGGTTGAGAGTCCGCCTGCCGATGCAGGAGACACGAGTTTGTGCCCCGGTCCGGGAAGATCCCACATGCCGCGGAGGGGCTGGGCCCGTGAGCCATGGCTGCTGAGCCTGTGCGTCTGGAGCCTGTGCTCCGCAACGGGAGAGACCACAACAGTGAGAGGCCCATGTAGGGCAAAAAAAAAAAAGAAAAAAAAATTAAACTCTAAATTTTTAGATAATTATGGATTCACATGTAATTATTAGGAATAATACAGAGAGACCCTGCATACCCTTTACCCAGATTCCTCCAGTGCTGACACCTTGCACTGCTGTACTACAAGATCACAGCCAGGATCTCGAGAGGGACACAGTCAGGATGCAGAACAGCCCGGTTGGGATCCCTGTACAGCCACACCCATTTTGCTCTCACCCCCGCCCCCTCCTTAACCCCTAGCAACCACCCATCTGTTCTCATTTCTGTAATTTTGCCATTTCAAGAATGTTAAATAAATGTAACCTTTGGGGATATTTTTACTCAGCAGAGGTGTTAGTTTTCTAGTACTGCTCTGGCAACAAGGTATCACAAACTGGATGGCTTAAAATAACAGAAATGTATTGTCTCTGAGTTCTGGAGGCTGAAAGTCCAAAATCCAGGTGTCGGAAGGGCCATGCTTTCCCGACGGCTCTAGGGGAGAACCTGTCCTAGGTCCCTCAGCATCTGGCACTGTCACCAATCCTTGGTGTCCCTCGGCTTTCAGCTGCGTGACTTCTGCCTCCATTATCCCCTGGCTTGCCCTCTGTATCTGTGTTTTCACCTGGCCGTCTTTTTATAAGGACGGCAGTCCTAGTGGACTAGAGCCCCCCCTCCTCCAGCGTGACCTCATCTTAACTATTACATCTGCAATGATTCTATTTCCAAAGAAGGCCACATTCTGAGGTCATGGGGGTTAAGACTCAAACATATCTTTTTGGGAGGTGGACACAATTCAACCTATAAAAACACAATTTCCTAGAGATTCACTATTAGTGTTTATTAAAATCCCCTTATATAGTAATTATCTGTTCATGTATCTCTTTCTCCTAATAGATTGTGAGCTGTAAGGTCTTTTCCATCTCTGTGTCCCCAGCAGCACTTCTGGTATACAGTAGGCACTCAGGGAATATGTGTGGATAAAGGTATGGCCAAGGCCTCCCCAGACCCATGGTGTCTGTGCCACACCCACGAAGCCCAGTAAGGCCCTCACCAGCTGCCATTCCCAACGTCACGGCTTCCGGTTCCTTTGTTCCTCTTCCAAGCCATCTCCTAAACTCTTTCCATTCCCCCTTTGAGTTCTCCCTAGCCTCAGTCTTTCTCTCTTTCCCCATCCTATCAGGCTCTTAAAGCAAGGATTGAAATGGAATAGAAAGTAGAGAGGAAAAAAAACATGGCTGAAACTCAGTTATGAAAAATAGAACTCATAATTAGGAAAATAATATATAAGGACATTTAGGGTGTAATGGCATCCCACATACATTCTAAAAGTGAACAAAGAATGAATCAGACGTTGCTTGCTTGCAGGTGGCTTCTTAGAGTGATTTCTGCAGCACAAGCGTAAATGACAGTGCGATACTAAATCCTTCCTGTCCCAGTTGATTTTCATGCCACAATCAGAAAGGTCATTCTAGCAAAAATGTTTGACGGCCTCCTGGACTCTCAAAATTCAATCACTCTCTTTCTACGTGTCACCACCCGCTTGTTGAAGCTCTTGTCCTGGGGTGTTAACTGGCCTGTCCTCACCACATCCTCCCTGGACCAGACCTTTGCTTGAGACACAAGCAGCTCTCCAGCATCACTGTCCCAAAGTCCAGCATCGTTGTCAAGATTCAAGGTTCTGCTCTTGCATCTGGATGGCAACGTCTGACAATCAGACACGAGCAAGAGACTGAGGACAAAGCTGTGGACCCCGTGTGCTGGGAAGCGGGGGTGGTGACTGGGTGGCACTGGTTTTATAACGGCTGAACTCATTAGTAAAATGGCAGCGTTGCTTCCTGTAGCCTGGGACTGTTGCTTGCTGGGATAACAAACACCCCCATAATGAAGACCCCTCTGATCCCCTCCACAGGGTTTTGTGGTCCAAGCTGCCAGCAGGATGGACCCGCCCAGAGGTTAACCTTAATCACAGCAGGAGTTCAGAGCCTGGCTTTCCCCAGCCCACCTTGGTTCACAGCTTAGCTCCTCAACCTCCACCCAGCTGGGTGACCTTGGGCAAGTCACCTGACCTCTTTGCTCCTCAGTTTCCTTCTCTGTAAAATTAGGTTTTAAATGAGATAATGCACGGGAAGCCCATAGTGTGGAGCTTAGCACATAATAAACACTTATTGTACATATTCTGGAGTTCCAGCTGACTCATTTTTTCTCATCTGCTCTGTATACAATCTGGCTTCCAGGCTCAGAGACCTACCTACATTCCGCAAAGAACTGTGCTTATTCATTCATTTGTAAGGGGAGGTGGAAGGTGACAGAAGTTAGGAGAAACCCTAAAACTGAGAACAGCAGACAACGAGTCCTTCCACCTGCTAAGAGAGGTATCAGATACACCCTTGCAGGGCTTGGTCCTATCAACTCCCATCAGCCACCATGACGGCGCCTATAAAGGAACTGGAGAGAGAAGGTCACACCTGGAAGCAGAAAGTACTTTGGATTTTCTCTTCCCCCTCCCAAACCAAGTGAGCAAACCCAAGCAGAATCACCCCTAGAGATGTGGGGCTCCCCGTCAGGAAGGGGATGAGTGCAGGTTCCCTGGCTGCAGGTTTGCTAAGTTGCAGACATATGGGGGTACCAGGCTGCAGCACGTGAGAGTAATTTTGGTGGGAACTTGACATGTATGCCTGTAGTTGGGGGGCTCGTGTGGGAGGGTGCCTGGAACAGCTTGCTGTGGCCATTGGAAGAGGGGGCAGCCTGATTGTTGCTCATCATGGAACAAGAGGATGCCACAGAAAATAGCTGGCTTGAACCTTCAGTGGATCCCAACCAAGAGGCGTCTGCCAGCATGTAGGAACCCCAGCAGGGGGAGTCTGTGTGGCATACCCCCAGGGGCAGGAGGGGGGGTGTTCATGAGAGGTCAGCTGGAGAATTTGAAGCCAAAGTCAGGGAACAGAGCAGTGTGGAGGTCCTCATGGGGAGCCTCCACAGAATCCCAATGTGCTTCATGAAAGTATTGATATTTTGACCAGTCTGTGTCAGACAAAAGAGCATGGCAAATAGCCCCAGGTAAGACTCAGTTCTTAAAATAAGATAATATCACTTCCTTGGGGAGCATTTGTAAGCATGAGGAGGTATTTTTTGTTGGCATAGTGATTGGGGGGAGGGGTTGTCCTGGCATTTAGTGGGCTAGAAAGCTGGACATCTCATGATGCCTGAAACAGTCGATCACAATGAAATGGCCCTTCAGAAATGCAACACACTCCAGAATCACAAAAGACACTAAATAGCCAAAGCAATCTTGAAAAAGAACAAAACTGGAACTATCATGCTTCCTGATCACAAACTATATTACAAAGCCATAGTATTCAAAACAGCACAGTATTGGCATAAAAACAGACACACATATCAATGGAATAGAATAGACAGCCCAGAAATAAAGCCATACATATATGGTCAAATAATTTATGGCAAAGGAGCCAAGAATATATCGAGTTGGCCAAAAAGTTCATTCGGGTTTTCCCATACCAACTTACAAGACAATGGACAAAGGACATCTTCTTCAATAAATGTTGCTGGAATCCCTATCAAATTACCAATGGCATTTTTTATGGAACTAGAACAAGAAATCTTAAAATTTGTATGGAGACACAAAAGACGCTGAATAGCCAAAGCAGTCTTGAGGGAAAAAAACAGAGCTGGAGGAATCAGACTCCCTGACTTCAGACTATACCACAAAGCTACAGTAATCAAGACAATATGGTACTGGCACAAAAACAGAAACATAGATCAATGGAACAAGATAGAAAGCCCAGAGATAAATCCATGCACCTATGGTCAACTAATCTATGACAAAGGAGGCAAGGATATACAATGGAGAAAAGACAGCCTCTTCAATAAGTGGTGTTGGGAAAACTGGACAGCTACATGTAAAAGAATGAAATTAGAATACTCCCTAACACCATACACAAAAATAAACTCAAAATGGATTTGAGACCTAAATGCAAGACTGGACAGTATAAAACTCTTAGAGGAAAACATAGGAAGAACACTCTTTGACATAAATCACAGCAAGATCTTTTTTGATCCACCACCTAGAGTAATGGAAATAAAAACAAAAATAAACAAATGGGACCTAATGACACTTCAAAGCTTTTGCACAGCAAAGGAAACCATAAACAAGATGAAAAGACAACCCTCAGAATGGGAGAAAATACTTGCAAACAAATCAACGGACAAAGGATTAATCTCAAAATATATAAATAGCTCATGCAGCTCAATATTAAAAAAACAAACAACTGGGCTTCCCTGGTGGCGCAGTGGTTGAGAGTCCGCCTGCCGATGCAGGGGACATGGGTTCGTGCCCCGGTCTGGGAAGATCCCACATGCCGTGGAGCGGCTGGGCCCGTGAGCCATGGCCGCTGAGTCTGTGTGTCTGGAGCCTGTGCTCTGCAGCAGGAGAGGCCACAGCGGTGAGAGGCCCGCATACCGCAAAAACAAAACAAAAACAAACCAACCCAATCCAAAAATGGGCAGAAGACCTAAATAGACATTTCTCCAAAGAAGACATACAGATGGCCAAGAAGCACATGAAAAGCTGTTCAACATCACTAATTATTAGAGAAATGCAAATCAAAACTACAATGAGGTATCACTTCACACCAGTTAGAATGGGCATCATCAGAAAATCTACAAACAACAAATGCTGGAGAGGGTGTGGAGAAAAGGGAATCCTCTTGCACTGTTGGTGGGAATGTAAATTGATACAGCCACTATGGAGAACAGTATGGACGTTCCTTAAAAAACTAGAAATAGAATTACCATATGATCCAGCAATCCCACTACTGGGCATATACCCAGAGAAAACCATAATTCAAAAAGACACATGCACCCCAATGTTCACTGCAGCACTATTTACAATAGCCAGGTCATGGAAGCAACCTAAATGCCCATCGACAGACGAATGGATAAAGAAGTTGTGGTACATATATACAATGGAATATTACTCAGCCATGAAAAGGAACGAAATTGGGCCATTTGTTGAGATGTGGATGGATCTAGAGACTGTCATACAGAGTGAAGTAAGTCAGAAAGAGAAAAACAAATATCGTATGTTAACGCATATATGTGGAACCTAGAAAAATGGTACAGATGAACCAGTTTGCAGGGCAGAAATTGAGACACAGAAGTAGAGAACAAACGTATGGACACGAAGGGGGGAAAGCCACGGGGGGGTGGTGGTGGTGGTGTGATGAATTGGGCGACTGGGATTGACATGTATACACTGATGTGTATAAAACTGATGATAATGAGAACCTGCTGTGTAAAAAAATAAAATAAAATAAAATTGAAAAATTCAAAAATAAATAAATAAATGGTGCCGGGAAACCTGTACAGCTACAGGCAAATGAATGAACTTGACCACTGTCTTACACCATACACAAACATTAACTCAAAATGGATTAAAGATTTGAATTGTAAGACCTGAGACCTAAAACTCCTGGAAGAAATCATAAGCAGTAAGCTCCTTGACATTGGTTCTGGTGATGATTTTTTGGATTTGACACCAAAAGCAAAGGCAACGGGCTCCCTGGTGGCACAGTGGTTGAGAATCCACCTGCCGATGCAGGGGACGCGGGTTCGTGCCCCGGTCTGGGAGGATCCTGCATGCCGCGGAGCGGCTGGGCCCGTGGGCCATTGCCGCTGGGCCTGTGCGTCCGTAGCCTGTGCTCCGCAACGGGAGAGGCCACAACAGTGAGAGACCCGCATACAGCAAAAAAAAAAAAAAAAAAAGCAAAGGCAACAACAAAAAAATAAACAAGTAAAAGGACTACATTTTCTATGAGCAGGGCCAGCTCATCACCCGCTCTGTTCGTCCCCTTTTGTGTCTTCCTCACCCCTCACTGGTCCCCAGATGACGCCGTGATACATGCTGGGAATTATTCAGGGATGACGCCAGAGCGCAGTGCCTGACTTAAGGACTCACGATGAAGGGAAGGAAATGAGGTGCAAATGCAGAGCACAGGTGCTGCCCTGTGACTGAGAGCTTCCCAGCGCCAGGCCCTGGGCTAAGCAATTTGTCTGCTCCATCTCACTGAATCCTCCCACAGCCCTGAGAGATGTGGCTGCCACCATACCTGCTTTTACAGGCAAGGAAACTGAGGCTCTGTGCAAAGCTGCCCAGAGGAGTGGGGGGGAGGCGGGGAGTCGCGAGGGGGTCACTTCCGGTTAAGGGTGATGGTGAGTGGGGCCGGGAGGACCTCAGGAGAGAGAACATCAAGGAAGAGAGAGTTAGGAGGAGAGAGAGAAATAGAGATAGAGAGAGACAGACAAAGAGACAGAGAGAGAGACCACGCCGGTGACCCAGGAGCTCCTGACAGCCAGGGAAAGCAGAATGACACACGGATGATTCTCAGAGGCCACAGCCCCAAACGAGCTTTGCATCTAGAGGGGGATTTTGTAACTGAGACAGGAAAAGCTGTCTTTATGCTGTTCAGCAAAAAAAGAGATTCCTTTGGCCTATAGTAATAATTGTAGCTGTTTATGAAGTGCATTTTATTATCAAAAATAATAATAACAGTAGTAACAACAGCTGCCACCTCTGTCCAGGGCGTCCTCTGTGTTGGGTCTAATGCTCACAACAATTTAGAAGGTAGGTCCTCTCCCCACTATTTACAAATGAGGAAACTGAAGCACAGATGGTTGTATAACTGGCTTAAGAGACACAGCAGTGAGTGGCAGAACTGGGACTTGAATTCGGGTCTCCTGATACTTAGAAAAGGGTAACAAAGGATGGCCAGAGTTTGAGCAGTGGAGAGGCCCCACTTCCACTCCCCTCACCATCCCTCCTTGGGGACCCAGGCCAGGCTCCCATCACTGCTGTCTGGGTGGGGTTCCAGGCTCCCTAGGGCCAGTGGCTGGGGGCTGGCAAGGATCCCCTTGAAGGTCCAGCTGACCTTGCACCTGTGTGCGGGGGCTGGGGTGCATTCCACGTACGCCCACCCACCTGCAATGGCACCCATCTGCCTTCTTCCTGCTTTATTCTCCCAGGGCCACTGCTGGAAACGTTTCTGGAGCTTTAACTGCATGTGGAGCTGAGTCGCAGTCACTCTCCTGCTCTGAGTCCTCCCTGTAATAGGCTTTGTGCTCTTTCCAAACCAAGCAACCAGTTATCCATCCAACCATCCAACCATCCAACCACCCACCCGTCCATGACCCGACTACCCATCCAACCATCCATGACCCAACTACCCATCCATCCATCCATCTGTGACCCAACTACCCATCTATCCATGACCCAACGACCTACCCATCCATCCATCCATCCATCCATCTGCCCACCCATCCATCCAACCACCCACCCACCCATCTTACATATGTTTTTGGAGCACATACTACATGCCAGGCACGATGCTGGATACTGGGCTCTCAGCATTGAATAAGACCATGAGCTCACCCTCAGGGGAGGGCGTGTTCTAGTGGGGAGATACAACAAAGAGGTAAACCCATCAATAAATACTGTCAAGGTAGATGGAGGGCCAGATATAGGCTGTTGGTTCTTAGCTCCATTCTCTCACTTCCTTTTTCCCAATGATGACAAAAAGAACGATGATGACAACAGAAATAATAGGTGCCCTGTGCTGACTGGTCACTCTGTACTGGGCATTTTACCTGCATTAACTCATTGCATCGTCACAACAGCCCTTTGAGGTTGTGCTACTATTATCCACATCTTCTGGTTGCAGAGAAACTAATTAGCCCAGGATCACACAGCTTGTAAGTCAAGGACTGGAAGAAATGAAAACCCAGGCTCCCTGGGCTCCAACAGCCTTCCAACATACCCTCTCCCCAGCCTCTGTGTGACTCATCCCTCCGACACACCTTTATACACACCCTCATCATCTGATGCACCTTCTCCTTTTGGTAGCTCCTATTTACAAGAAAGCCTACTAAGTGCCAGGCAGCACCTAGATACTATATGTACATTATTGTTTTTAATCTTCCCAAGAACTCTTCTTAGTAGGTATACTATAGATAGGGGAACTGAGTCTCAGAGAGGCTAAATAACTTGTCTCTGGTCATATGAACAGTAAAGAATGGAGCTGGGATTGGAATCTTGGACTGCTTGATTCCAACGCCTGTGATTTTTATCATCTAACATTGATCCTTCATCTGGTGAACTCTTACACATCTGTCAAGACCCAGTCTAAATTAACCTCTTCATAAAGTCATCCTTGACTTTGAGGCATAGATTTTCCTCTTCTGCACTCCCATTGTCCCTTCAATGTGTTATTACTTTGTGATTATTTGTTTATTTCTTCATCTTTCTCCTTAGGTAGTGAGCTCCCTGAAGCTGAGGCATGTCCGGCTTCCTGGTAATCTTGCCTCTTCCTCCAGAGACTGGGGCTCTGTGCATTTAACTTCATTTCTGGTTGTAAACTAATTTAAATTGTTAGCCTATTTGTCCATTTATTTCTGCCATTTACCACTAATCAATTAGTGTGGAATGGGGACTCCGCCCAGTGGAGCTCAAGGAACTAGTGTTCTCAAGGACAAGTCCAGCCCTTAGCAATACTGTGGACTCTGCTTCAACCAATACTTCCCCCTCCACTGTGGGCACCAAAGGCTCTCTGGCTGTATCTTTCCCCTCTTACTGGGGACACTGGCTGATAAACATTCACCCCAAGTTAAGCTTCATGGAACCCTGTTCCTCAGGGACCTGCATTCAATTAAGAAATAAATAAGATTGCCAGCACTTGGAGCAAGGCTGTGGTGTAACTTTTGTGGTCCCTTTCCTCTTTAAAAAAACCTATTAAAATTATATTTGATGATTGCATTGGTTCAAAGACAAATACAATCCAGGGTGGATTATATTCAGGTTCTTTCTTTCTAGTACGTTTTCCTTCTTTCCTCTCTCCTTCCCTCCCTCCCTCCCTTCCTTCTTTCCCTCTTTCCTTCCTTCTTAGACAGGAAATACAGCTTTATTGTGGAAAAGCAGACTTGGAAAAAATAAGAAACAGCAACAGGATGCTTAATCCATCTATTTACAACACACAGGGGTGAGGGTTTCCCATGCGCAGCTGTACTGTTCTCCCTCCTTCAGCCTCGGATATATTTACCCCCTTCATCAACAACCGTTGCCTTTCTCTAGCTCTGACCTTCCAGTGACCACAAAATCCACACAGCTCTTCAGGGTGATGTCCCATCATGGAATTCCAAGGCACTGTCTCCTAGTCACTCCGGCTCCCTTCCCAGCCTACAGCTCCCACAGAGCACTCTGGGGGCCCCTGCTCAGTGGAGGGGGCTTCAGTGGGCATTGTGGGGGGACTTCCAGCATTGACTCTCCCTCCAAACACATAACCCCAGTCTAATTGTGAGAAAGCACCAAACTAACCCAAACTGGGGGACATTCTGCAAAACACGTGACCAGTACTCCTCAAACCTGTCAAGGTCTTGAAAAGGAAAGCAAGCAATGGCTGAGAAGCTGTCATAGACCAGAGGAGACCGAGGAGACACGACAACTAATTTGCAGTGTGGGACCCTGGATGGGATTCTGGGGCAGAAAGAGCGCATCAGTGGGAAGACTAGTTTAGTTAATCATAATGTATCAGTACTACTCTCTAGTTTTGACAATTGTGCCATGGTTACGTAAGCTGTTAACGTTCAGGGAACCTGGGTGAGGGGTATATGGGAACTTTGTACTATATTTGCAACTTTTCTGTAAATCTAAAATAATCCTAAAATAGAAAATTTATTTTATTTTTTATTTTTTGCCCACGCCTCGTGGCATGTGGGATCTTAGTTCCCCGACCAAGGATTGAACCCTCGCCCCCTGCAGTGGAAGCTCCGAGTCCTAACTACTGGACTGCCAGGGAAGTCCTGTAAATTTATTTTAAAAATAAAGTATTAAATAAAAAACCTCCATTGGCAGGACATTTTTTATGACCTTAGATTTTATCCTTTCCAAATGGAGTGTTGTGAACCAAAAGTTCATCTTATAATCTGTTGAATGTTGGGTTCTTTTGACGACTCTGGGCAGCTTCTAGCGTTTGGAGGCAGAAAGGAGCTGTGCGCCCCTCTGCGCCCCCATGGCCACCACCAGGAGGTGAGTGACAGTGAGAGCAAGTCCCCTCCAGATTCTGCCAAACACACAGACATTTATTAGTAAACAGCCTGGATAGTCTCACTAGCGGTTGGAATTTCAGGAAAGGTGTCTCTCTCCATCTCAGGGACTCACATCTACCCCATGCATGAAAGCTTTGAGTGACAACATGGCTCACAGGTAAGGGCTGTGGTCAAACTAGACTTCCAGAGGTTTCCCCATCATAAGGGCTCACCAGTGTTCATACTTAATCACACGGTGGGTCCCGATACTTCACCTGTAATTCCACCAACCAAAGGATGCTCTGTCATCCCTTATGCTCATTAGGCACGTCTGCGGAGGTGTTACGGGTTTGGATTATCTTGCGGGCGCAGCCTTCCCCACTACACTTCTCATACTGAAGTATTGACAAATATAACAGGGAGAGAAACGTCTGCAAAGAGAGTATCCCTTACACAGGCTGAAACTTGCTTTGCCTTTTTCTCTACCACCAGCAGGACAAGTGAGTGACATCAGTAGAGCTCTAAGCAGTGTTCCACAGGGTGGGAGTAAAAGGCACGTGGGTGGGTGAGTGTAAACCCTGGAGGATGTTCACAGGATGCACAAGGAAGAAGAGCCCTGGAGGAGGGGTGCCCAGAGAAGTAGGACAAAACTGTCAGCCAGGCTAGCAAGGACACAATTTCAGGGAGGCCGTGGACCACAGAGCCAAATACGCCAGGAGACAGCGTAAGGTCTGCGCCCAGGTATCCATTGCCCCTGGCAACATGGATGCTGTTGGTGACCATATCTCGTGGGTGCTGGAGGCACAGCCTGTGCTGCAGCGGGACAGAGGCGGGTAGAGAAGAGGAAATGGCAACTTCAACTCTTGCTTGGGGAAGCGTGGCTCTGAAGGGAAGACGAGAGCCCAGGTGGCAGATCAAAGGAATTTTTTTGTTTCCTGTTTCTTTTTTACTTTATTTATTTGTTTCTCTGGGAGTGACTCAAGCACAGTGCAGTGGTTAAATGCAGTATGTGGTTAAGTGGTTAAAGTTTTGGCACCAGCCAGACCTCCCTCTTTATTCCTCTAACTTTGGGCACCTTTAATTCCTGTAACCTAGGACAAGTCACTTCTCCAAGCTCCACTTTCTTAGTTGTAAAATGGGGCTTCTAATACTTCCTAGGTCATGTGGTTATTATGGGGACTGCATAAAAGAACATCTACAAGGCGCTTAGCACAGTGCCTGGCACACAGCGAGAACTCAGTAAGTGTTGGCTCTTCTGTTGGTGGAGGGAGCTAATAGAAGAGATCAGCTGTGCAGAAGGGAAGGGGTGATGACTGAACCCAGTCCCTCAGCCAAGTCTCCAAGTGTCCCTTGTCTAACGCAGAACCTAGAGATCTGTTTTGATGCTGGCTACTGGTCCTTCTGCCTTGATGAATGTTCTATGTGGAGTGTGGTCAGAGGGTGTAGAAGGACAGGGGCTGGGACTCCGTCAAGCTCACGGAACAGGCTGTAGGAACTGGTTTGGGACCGACATGCTGATAAATAGTTATTTAATAAACGTCTATATGTAGGGTGGAATTTGGTCTAAGACTTCCTTTCATTATTTCCTGGCAGCAAGGTTTGGTGGGGTACTTAACTCTTTTTCCTCTCAGAGCTTTTGGTGGTCTCCAGCATCCAGCACAGAAAACATAAGAATTGTAAATGACCAAACTGGCCCAGGTCAGGCCATGGGGAGGCACCAGAAATGGGCTTTTGAAGTGAGGACCAGGAAATTAAGAGAATGGGAGAAGTGGGGGATCACAGGGGCTAAGTTGAGATAAGACAATGGCGAGTCCAGGGTGGAAAAGTTGTAACATCTGCAGGTCAATCTCTTCATCTAGTGAGAAGTGACAGCCAAAGATGGCTCAGTGGCTGAAATGCAACCAAGTGTCTGGACCAAAAGGGACCCCTGGAACTGCCCTGCGATAGGCCTGTCACTACAACGTAGACTCAGAAACTTATCAAGTAACTTAATTACGACTGTCTGGGAGTGGCATCCATTATACTGAAGGTTCTAATTAAGGATCCCTTTAGGTAAGCCTTTGAAAATGGAACTGATTGGAGGAATGTTTCTTAAATTTTCTGAGCGCCTCTGAGTAAAGAGGCCATTTCTGGAGATGAAGAACAACTGTACTTGCACTCTCAGCCCAGTGAACAGATCCTTGAAACATTCAACAGGAAGCTATCTGTTGGCCTCACACATGGGGCTTCAAACCATGTTATGATTCAATCCTCCAGCCCCCATCACTAATCTGAGAAAAAAGTAAAACAAATGAAGCAGGAAATATTTTGGATCAAAAACAATTAGACGATTGTAACTGGTTATTCCCACCCCCAACCACTTCATATTAGAGAAAGATCTTTCCCTATAGTATATAATGGCATTCTTCTCAGCAATAATTTAAAATAATTCTTCTCCTTTGTGATGCTAATTAGAGATATTTATTAGATTCAACTATAGGCCCTTTTCACATTGAAGGGGCATAATTCAAAAGAGGAGGACAATGAAGAGAAGGAAATATTATAATTCTTCATAAATGATGAGAAGAACCGGTAGTTCCCCAGAATAATCCAGGAGAAGATGAGAAGGTGAGGCAGGAAGGTGCATTAGTTGGGGTGTTCCAGAGAAACAGGACCAATAAGAGATAGATAGATGATAGATAGATAGATTGATAGATAGATAGTGATATGAAGATATAGAGATATAGATACAGATAAAGAGATTTATTATGAGATATTGCCTCATGGGATTATGGAGGCTGAGAAGTCCCACAATTTGCTGTCTGCAAGTTGGACACCCAGGAAAGCTGGTGGTGTAGTTCAAAGGCCTGATAACCAGGAGCTCCGAGGGCAGGAGAAGATCAATTCCCCAGTTCAAGCAGTTAGGCAGAGAGCAAATCCAACCTTCCTCAAACTTTTTGTGCTACCGGGGCTCTTGACAGATAGGATGGTGCCCCCCACATTGGAGAGGGCCATCTGCGTTGCTCAGTCTATGAATTCAAATGTTAATCTCTTCTAGAAACACCCTCACAGACATACCCAGAAATAATGTTTGACCAGATACCGGGGCATCTGGAGGCCCAGTCAAGTTGACACATGAAATTAATCATCACAAAGGAGAAGAGAGAGAGAGAAGCCAGAAGAATGGTGCCTGTGTGCTTGTGGGAGCACCCACAACAGGAACCACACATGTGTTCACCCAGGAAGGCATTTAAGGACCTATTTTGAAAAAACACAGTTTAGACTGTTAAGAATCTCAGAGCCAGAAATGACCACAAAAGCAATGGCTCCCCTAGAACTCATAGCAGTCTTGGGAGTAGGGAGGGGAGGGCTTTGAACTGATCTTTTTTTTTTTAATGTGCTTTTTTTCAAACTTATTTTTATTTTTTTGCTGTGCTGCACGTCTTGTGGGATTTTAGTTCCTGAACCAGGGATCAAACTCAGGCCCTTGGCAGTGAGAGCACGGAGTCCTAACCACTGGACCGCCAGGGTATTCCCTGAACTGATCTAGCTCTTCGGGGACAGAGAAATCCACCTTAACACCCATCTAAGCACCAGACACCAGTTTTTTGACAAGTTCCACATTATGGAATAAAGGCTGAAGTCTGTGGATCTCCTAAGTCTGGACTGTGCCTTATTCATCTTTCTACCTCTAATGCCCAGCATAGCACCTGGCAGATGGTAGATGCTCAATCTATATTTGCTAAATGAATGGTTAATTGAATGAACATAGCAGCACACAGATTTGGCCCTAAAATGCCATAAACCCTACAGTAAAGCCAGTCACTCTTGCTTAGACTCTCTTTCAGCTTTAGTAACTCATATTTAATCAATAATTTAAAATTCATTTAAGGGTCTATTTTAGAAGCGTTAACTAGGAGAGACAGTGCAGAGTGGCTGGTCCAAAAGTCAGAGTGGTAGCTGAAAAAGAGACAGCTGCCAGGATGACCCTAAAAGAGGAGGGAGATAGTAACATGTCAAGAACAGAGTCAAAGTTAGTTCCTTTAAGAGCTTACTCTGAGCCAGGAACTTCTGGTCATTTTGCAGACATTAAATCTTTTCAGCTGTGCAACTCTGCTGTAAAGGTGAGTATAATTATTCTGTTTCACTGATGGGGAAGCTGAAAGTCAGAGAAATTAACAAAGTTGTCAATACGCAAATAGAAATCTGTCTGATTTTCCCACTACATATTACTGAACTCATTTTATTTTGTATTTTTATTTTAATTCTTGAATATTTAAAAACAATAGATAACTACAAAGAAGCAATTAAGAGTCAGCCATATGAAAACTCAGAATTAATTATTGTTAGCATCTTAAGTATATTTATTTCCAGGTTTATGCCTGAACAAAATTTCAGACATCTTTTTAGGCATCAGAATATGGATAAATAAATAGATGGGTAAATGGATGAATAGACAGCTGTAGAAAGAAATGGTATTGCAAAAATGGGATGAATCTATATATGACATTTAGAAGACTAATTACGTTTAATCTTACTTGAACTTTATAGAAGTAACTGACAAGAAATAGAAGAAATCATTAAACTTCAAATAAATGTTTCTTCTTTTCAAGAGATATTTCTGAAACGATCCATGTAAAGTAATGAAAAATATTGAGGTTGAAATAATTGCCTTCCTTCCATCCCTCCCTCTCTCCCTCCCTTCCTTCCTCCCCTCCCCCCATCCCCTTCTCTTTCCTCTTTCTTTTTTAACTAGATGTTTCTCTCATAGATTCTTTGTCTTGTCTGATTGCTCTGGCTACTGCTTCCAATATTATGTTGAATAGAAGTGGCTGAAGTGGGCATTCTTGTCTTGTTCTTGATTTTAGAGGAAAAGCATTTAGTCTTTCATCATTGAGAATGATACTAGCTGTGGGTTTTTCATATTTGGTCTTTATTAGGTTGAGCTAGTTTCCTTCTATTCCTAGTTTGTTGAATGTTTTTATTATGAAAGGGTGTTGAATTTTGTCAAATACTTTTTCTGCATCAATTGAGATGATCATGTGTTTTTCATCCCTTCATTCTGTTGATGTGGTGTGTTACATTGATTGATTTTCATGTGTTGAATCATCCTTGCATTCCAGGAACAAATCCCACTTGGTCATGGTGTATAGCCCTTTCAATATGCTGTTGAATTCAGTTTGCTAGTATATTTTTCTTTTGAGGATTTTTGCATTAATGTTCATAAGGGATATCGTTCTATGGTTTTCTTGTCATGTTCTTGTTGGGCTTTGGTATCAGGGTAATGCAGCCTTGCAGAATGAGTTAGAAAATGTTACCTCCCCTTCAACTTTTGGAATAGTTTGAGAAGAATTGGCCTTATTTTTAAATGTTTAGTAGATTCCACCAGTGGAGCCATCTGGTCCAGGGCTTTTCTTTGTTGGGAGGTTTTTGATTATGGATTCAATCTCTATTCAGGTTTTTTATTTCTTTGTGATTCAGTCTTGGTAGAGTGTATGTTTATAGATATTTCTTCATTTCACCTATGTTATCCAATTTGTTGCTATACAAGTGCTCACAGTATTCTCTTATAATCTTTTTATTTCTGTAAAATCAGTACTAATGTTCCCAATTTCATTTTTTTATTGTAGTCATTTGAGTCTTTGCTCATTTTTCCTTAGTCAATCTAGCTAAATGTCTGTCAATTTTGTTGATGTTTTTGAAGAACCAGTTCTTGGTTTTTTTTTTTTTCTTTCTATTGTCGTATTGTCTATTTTATTTACCTCTACTTTCTTATTCCCTTCCTCTGCTAGCTTTGGGTTTACTTTGTTCATTTTCTAATTCCTTAAGGTGTAAAGTTTGGTCATGAATTTGAGATCTTGCTTCTTTTTAATGTAATCACTTATAGCTATAAATTTTCCTCTTAACTCTGCTTCTGCTGCATTCCATAAGTTTTGGTATGGTGTGTTTTCATTTTCGTTTGTCTCAAGATATTTTCTAATTTCCCTTGTGATTTCTTCTCTGACTTATTGGTTGCATAAGAGTTACTTAATTTACACATATTTGTGAATTCTTCTGCTATTGATTTCTAGTTTCTGCTATTTCCTTCTGCTATTGATTTCTAGTTTCATTCTGTTGTGATTGGAAAAGATACTCTGTATGATTTTAATTTAAACAGTCTTTCTGTTAAGACTTGTTTTGTGGCCTGACATATGGGGTATCTTGGAGACTGTTCCATGTGCCCTTGAAACAAATGTGTGTTCTGCTGTTATTTGGTGGAGTGTTCTGTATAAAGCTGTTAGCTTAACCCACGTTGTATCTAATTTAGCAATTTTATTCCAGCATCTTTTCTTTCACTGTGTGTGTGTACATACATATGAATTATGTATCTCCTATCATCCTTTGAATGATTTGTCATCTCTCATTTTTTCTTTCCTTTTTGTTCCCTCATTGAGTTAAAGATATCTTCTATTAAAAAAATCTTCTATTTTTGTTCACTGTATATTTGCATGAGAATTATGATTTTAATTTTTTGAAAATTATGTTTTGACACGTGGATCCAACAAAGAAGAGCATGTTTTGTGGCCTCCCTGCAGGAGGCAAGGCATGGATGTCTAATCTGACTTTCCTACTCATGCTCTTCTCCTTAGACTGAGTGAGGACCAAACCACCTCTCTCCTGAGGCAGGATAAAAATTTCAAAACAAATCTTACAAAATATAGCTCAGGGAAAATTAAAAAATACATAGAAACACAGAATTTATATAGCAATTTATACAGCATAAATTGAGTACTTCATGCAGTTCTCTCTTGTAACAACTATGGAAGCAACTAAATAATACTCATGACTGAGCATCATCCCAGACCAACTGAGCCAGAATCCCTGGAGACAGGAATGGGGCATCATATATTTTTTAAAGCTCTCAAATGATTCAAGTGTACAGTGAGAGAAGAGGATGCCCTGTTGAAGCAAAAAGGCTAGAGGAGACACTACAGACAGCAGCTTTCACTTTCAGCAGAGGATAGAATTTTCTGTTCTCTCCCTTCTTCAGTCTCCCAGCTGAATTAGGGAAGGGAAGGATCACAGGTGCTCTCCTCAGGGCTCTCCCTCTGATTTAATCAGAGTCCATTTGGAGATGGAAACCACACCAACAATCTGAACAGGGAAAATTTAACAGAAGGAATGGTTACCCGGTGAAAGGTGTTAACCACTCAGAGGGGGAAGGAGGATCTTAAGTGTGCAGATGCAGCAACTGCAGAAAGAAGCTACCGCCCCTAGAGCAGAGGGAGAGCGGCTGAGGGGGACCTTGGACACTTAGAGGAGTGCTCGTCCCTCCCTCAGAGCTGAGGTCCAGACGCCTGAGGCGAGAGTGTGCCATTTTGGGCATTCTCTCTGAAGCTTAACTGGAGGGGATTTCAGGGTTTAGGATAGTTTCTAATTTTTTTCTGCTTTAGGCTCTGAGGTGTTTAATAGATGTGATGATGGTTGGTTTTATGACAACTTGGCTTGGGCAAGGCACCCAAATATTTGGTCCAACACCAATCTGGATGTTGCTGTGGAGCTATTTTAAGAAGAGATGAACCTTTATATTGGTAGATTTGAGTAGAGCAGATGACTGTACAAAACGTGGGTGGGCCTCATCCAATCAGTTGAAGACCTCAAGAGAAAAAGACTGAGGTCCCCGGAGGAAGAGGGAGTTCTGCCTCTGTACTGTCTTTGATCTTGAGCTGCAACATCAACTCTTCCCTGGGTCTCCAGACTGTTGGCCGGCCCTGCAGAGTTTGGACTTGCCGGCCCCCACATGTGCATGAGCCAATCCCTTAAAAGAAATCTCTATGCATCTACACAACCTATGGGTTCCGTGTCTCTGCAGAACGCTGGCTAATACAACAGGCTGTGGCCTGCCCATCTTCCCCAGGTGGTGCCTCTCAGCTCATCACTCTCCTCTGTCCCACGTCTCTTCTCCAGGAGCACGAGGTGTTGACGCTGGTTGCTACCTTCCATTCCCACTAGATCGAGCTTAAGCGACTCACGGAGAGTTTAAAGAGTCCTTGCGGTTAGTGTAAAATCCCGGAGGACCCAGGGGGACCAAGAAGGAGAGAGATTCTAGTAAAGGAAAGAGAAGAGTCAGGGCAGACTCTCCTTAGAGGAGGGAGAAAAAGAATTCCGGAAGAAGATGAGCAAGCAGCTGCCTTCAGCTCTAGACTTGTTCTCACCCCTGACTTCCCTTGCGCATGGGAGGTGCTCTTAAATACTCAATGTTGGCTGCAGGACACAGTCTCTTTCCTTGCAGTCATGATCTTCCTTCTCCCTTTCTCACCTACCTACGCCTTCAGCAGAGAGCTCTTTACTGCTCGTATCCATTCTCCCTGTCCTAGCTCCCAGCCCACCTCTTCCATGCGATCTCCCTGACTTGCTAAGTCCACACGGACCCTCACCCCTTCCTGGTCACCCTGGAAATGTTTCAGAGACTTTGTCTTCAACCCTTAGTGATATAAAGTGTGTTGAGTGTGTCCCTAAAGTCAGGGACTGACTGCCTGAGATTCACTCTGCACCTTCAAAGCAGCTCACACAGGGCAGGTCTTGATACTTACTAAATATGGAACTGACTTACAAGAGCCCGCGAGAAAGCAGAGATGAACATTTCCATTGCGCATGGAGAAGCGGATGGGGTGGTGCCCAAGTTCCCACACGGGCCAGAGAAAGTCAGGAATAAATCATGGGAACGGGTGCACCACGCAGGTTTCTGATCGTCTCAGTGGCCATCAGCCCAACCAAGCTGAATGCACAAATCTCTGCTGCAATTTACAATCTCACGTGTCCGCGAATCTTTCTCAGCAAACCCGAGGCAGATCCTGCACCTTCTTTGAGGCGATGTCCTTTCTTCCTCCCACCTAACCCCACAAAGCAGTGGTTCTCGAACGTTAATGTGCTGAAGGACTGATTTTTACGGGGATGGTGGATGCATATTAAAATAAAAAATGCAGATTCCTTGGTCCCACCCATAGAGGTTCTGATGGAGAAGGTCTGGGGAAAGTCCTGAAAATCTGCATGAAAAACAATCTCCCCAGGGGATTATGGTGATTTTTGAGGAAGGTAGGACATACTGGACGCATGGCTCCCACCGGCAGGGAATTCTGTAATAACTTAAATTCCAAGGCCAGCTGCTGGGAAGACTAAACAAAATTCACTCAGCAAATGCCCTAGGAATACAAAGAAATCTACCCGAGGACAACTAGGAGATGATATTTTTAAAAAAATCCCTTGCAAACAAAAAAGCACCATCTTCTGCCTAAATCCAGAATCATTAACTTCATCTAATAACCTGCAGGGAGCAGAGTTTCCAGAGTAGTTATTTTAGTGTCTGGGAAATTCAAAATGATTAGAAATGGCTCTGAGATACAGAAGAAATTAATTTCTGGGAGCCACTGGCATCTGGCAACAGTGGAACAGCCTGATGGGGATGCAGGCTGGGTCCCAGGGAGGGTCTCTTTCCCATCCTTTATAGCTCATGCTCAGGAAAGCACTCTTTACTGGAAAAGATTGCCTGAAAAACTTGTTAAAATACAGACTGCTGGGCCCTACCCTCAGAGTTTCTGATTCTTTAAGTCAGGTTTGGGACCTCAGATAGTTGCACGTCAAACTTCCCAGGTGCTGCTGTTAAGGCTGCCGATCTGAGGACCACACTCTTAGAACCACAGCTTTACAGCGATGGCCAAGACCTGCTGAGGATGTGAGAACTGAACTGGAATCACGGGTGTATTAATGCTCAAGTCACAGCCCACGCTGAGCTGTGACTGGCTGTGTGCAAACTCGAGAAATTCTTGGGTTTTTTTCTTCCTAACTTTTTGAGATAATTTTAGACTTACAGTCAAGTTGTAAAAATAGTGCAGAGAGTTTCTATATACCTTTTATCCAGCTTCTTATTTAACATCTTACATAACCATAGAACAATCATCAAAACGAAGACTGTAGCCTTGGTATAATACTATTAAGTAGACTACAGAATTTATTGACTGTCACCCCGGTTTGTCCACTAAAGTCTGTTTTATATTTCAGATTTCAAGGCGGGATCCCACACGCATTTAGTTGTCATGCCTCTTTAGTCTTGTCTTTCACTGGCTTGAGATTTTTGAAGACTACTTGTCAGTTATTTTGTAGAATGTCCCTCAGTTTGGGTCTGATGCTTTCTCATGATTAGATTGAAGTTATTGCAAAGGATGCTTTAGTTGCTGCTCCCGTCTCGACACATCATTTTAGATGGCTCATGATATCTGTGACATCATGGTGTCACTGGTGACATTAACTCCGCTCAATGGATTAATGTGGTGTCTGCCAGAACTGTCCACTGTTAAGTGACTAGTTTTCTTTTTGTAATGACTAAATATTTTGGTGGTGGGTGGAGATCCTTTGAGACCGTAAATATCCTGGTTCTTCTTCAAGTTTTACATCACTAATTTTAGCATCCATCTGTGGGTCTCCCCTGCAGCAATTATTACTTTGGTGTTCTAATGGTAATTCTCTATTTCCCTAATTTCCTCTCCATTTACTAATTAGAATTCTTCTGTTTGGAAAAGTTGTTCCTTCTCTCCCATTGTTTTAAAATGTTAAAGAACTTTAAAAAACATTTCTTGAAGGGTAGGTTTGCTGGCAATGAATTCTCTAAGTTTTAGTTTGAGAAAGTATTTATTTCTCCTCCCCTTTTGAAAGATTTTTGATGGATATAGAATTCTGGATTGACAGGGGTTCTTTAAAAAATTTCAGCATTTTAAAGATGTCATACTATTGTCTTATGACAGCCATGGTTTATGATGAGAGATCTGTTGTAATTTTTATCTTGTTCTTGTGAATGTAATGTTCTTTTTTTTCCTAACTGCTTTCAAGATTTTTTGTTTTCTGCAATTTGAATATGATACGCCTAGGTGTATGTGGTGTGCGTTTGTGTATTATGTATGTGTGTGTGTGTGTTTATACCTAAAACTTGCTAGGTGTACTATGAGCTTCTTGGATCTTGGCTTCTGTCATTAATTTTGGAAAATTCTCAGCTATTATTTCTTCAAATATATCTTCTGCTCTGTTCTCATTGTTTTCTCCTGGGATTCCAATTATTCATGTGCTAGCCCATTTGATATTGTCCCAAAGCTCTTGGATGTCATTTTTTTTTTTCATTCTTTCATCTCTTTGTGGTTTAGTTTGAGCAATTTCTATTGGCCTGTCTTCAAGTTCGTGGATTCTCTTCTTGGCTGTGTCAGTCGACTGACGAGCCTGTCAAGGGCACTGTTTATCTCTGTTGCTATGTTTTTTATTTCTAGCATTTCTACTTGATTCTTATAGTTTCCATCTCCCTACTGAAATTATCAATCCTATGTTGCCTGATGTCCACTTTTTCCTCTTAAATCTTTAACATACTAATGATAGTTATTTTAAATTCCCTGCCAGATATTTTCTAACATCTGTTTCAAATCTGAGTCTGGTTCTGACGATTGCTTTGTCTCTGGGGGAAGTTTTCTTTTTTTGATGTTTCTGCCTGCCTTATAATTTTTTTCTTGAAAGCTGGGCATCTTGTGTATGTCAGCAGAGACTGAGGCAGAGTTTTTACGCCTAGACACGAGCATGCCTTTCCTATTGATAAATGCTTAGTGTGGATGTTTGATTTAATCCAGTTAGGAGTTGGCCTGGACTTGAGGTTGGTGGTTGCTATGGTTACCCTCAGCGCTCCTCAGGCCTCACATTCCTGTAGCAATGCCTTGTGTTTAGAATGAAACTTGATTTGCCAGAGCGAGGTTTGTTTGATCTTGAATGTTAGGTCTTCTCCCTGCACCCTTCTGAGAGGGGGTCTCTTTGCACGCTCTCATCTTCCTGCCACTGATACCTGTCATCGGAAGCTCCTGAGCTCGATGGGGAGGATGCTGGGAGTGTTTGTGTTGTTCACATTCAGCCTTTGTTTCCGAGAGGTGCCATGTCCTTGGGCATCAGGGACATGTTCGTCCCAGTCCTCCTGCTTGTCCCCTGCCTGTGCCTTTTGGTGCAGCACATATTCCTGCCTCTCTCCCCGAAGCAGAGATACTTTTTCTGTCCCCTTGCCCCACTGCAGTGAGTTTTCACTCTGCCCTAAGGAGAGCAGATTTTGTTGCTCCACCTCCACTCCACATTAAGGCTTTTGTCCCATAGGGGAGACAGGAGAGAGAGGGTCCTGGTGGAGTTTCTCTCCCCACGTGGCAGCCACTCCCCTCCCCTGGGTTTGCGCCACGATGGACACTTTCTTGGAGCTCTTTTTGGTCTCTTCTGTGAGTGCTCAGTGGGGTTCATGGAGAAAAGATCTGCAAGAGGCTGTGGGCTCCTCCAGTTTCTGTGGCCCTTGGGGCTTCACACATCCCGCGAGGCTAGAATCACCATTCACCAGTTCATCAATTATTCTGGCTAAATGCTTCTACCCCAGCTAAGTGAGCACTTGCGTTTCCTCTTCTTCGGCAGATTATCTGTTTCTCCTCCTATTTTGGGCCAGTTGCTCTACGACCTCAGCTCTCCAGTGATTTCCCACAAAGTGGAGAATTTGAAGCTCATCTGGCTCTTTTTCATTGTTTGGCTGGAGTGATGTTCCTTCCAGCTCTCCACATCTAGGGGTAGAGGCCAGAAATTTTATCAAGTCCTTACATTTTTCTGAGGCTCAGTTTCCTCATCAGAAATGTGGGAACGGTTATGCCTTCTTCACAGGACTGTCATCAGGATCAAGTGGCACATGGAACACATGGAAGCTCTTCGAAAACTATAAAGATTACGCCAGGTAAGGTACTGTGCTTGTTAGATCATCCTTACTAATTAGATACAGTAATTTCCGGAACCCAAGATAACAAGCTCCTCCTCAACAGGGGCTCTCAACCTGACTGCACATCAGAAGCACCAATGAAAATTGTGCAAAATATATTTCTGAGGTTCCAGCATCAGAGAATATTTTGCAGTAGGTAAGGAATGGAACCCGATAATCTGTTATGTTAACAAAAGTCCCTAAAGGATGCTGATGCACAGCAGGGATGAGGATTCCCATCTCATCTGGTACTTTCCATCCCACCTGATTAGCACACCACTGTATATCCAGGAAGCAGTAGCTAAATTTTTAAATGAGACGACAAGACAGTCTATCAAACCACTAGACTACCTTTTTTCCATACCAGAAGATTGAATCTTCTAGTACATTTTTTTGTTTAAATAAGGGGTGGGAATTTCCTCATTGCTCCCCATGTGGTACATGGCTATAGATAACCCCATTCCTCTGGAGGCACAGAGAGTATGACATTGAGAATTTTTTCACGTACCTGTTGGCCGTTTGTTTGTCTTCTTTGGAAAAATGTTTATTCAGGTCCTCTGCCCATTTTAAAATCAGATTGTTTGATTTTTTTGCTGTTGAGTTGCATGAATTCCTTATACATTTTAGATATTATCCTCTTATCAGATAGATGGTTTGCAAATAATTTCTCCCATTCTGTAAGGTGCCTTTTCATTTTGTTGATTATTTCTTTTGCTATGCAGAGCTTTTAAGTTTGATGTAGTCCCTCTTGTGTATTTGCACCTTTATTGCTTGTCCTTTTGGTGTCATATCTAAAAAAATCATTGCCAAGACCAATGTCAAGGAGCTTTCCCCCTATGTTTTCTTCTAGGAGTTTTATGGTTTCAGTATTTATGTATTTAATCCATTTTGAGTTAATTTTTGTGAGTGGTGTAAGATAAGGGTCTAGTTTTATTCTTTTGCTTGTGAATGTCCAATTTTCCCAGAACCATTTATTGAAGAGGCTGTCTTTTCTCTATTGAGTATTCTTGGCTCCCTAATCAAATATTAGTTGACTGCATATGCTTGGGTTTATTTCTGGGCTTTTGATTCTGTTCCATTGGTCCATGTGTTTGGTTTTATGCCAGTACCACACTGTTTTGATTACTATAGCCTTGTAATATAGTTTGAAGTCAGAAAGCATGATGCCTCCAGCTTTGTTCTTCTAAGGATTGCTTTGGCTATTTGGAGTCTTTTGTGGTTTCATACAAATTGTAGGGTTGTTGTTCTATTTCTGTGAAAAATGCCATTGGAATTTTGATAGAGATTGCATTGAATTTATAGATGGTTTGGGGTAGTATGGCAATTTTTCCAATATTAATTTTTCTGACTCATTAACATGGGATATCTTTTGTTTTTAATTTCTTTATCAAAGTCTTATAGTTTTCAGTGTACAGATCTTTCAACTTCTTGGTTAAATTTATTCCTAAATATTTTGTTGTTTTTGATGCTAATATAAATGGGGTTCTTTTCTTTATTTATTTTTCAGATATTTCATTGTTAGTGTATAGAAACACAGCTGATTTTGTATCCTGCAACTTTACTGATTTCACTGATTAATTCTAACAACATTTTTTGCGGAGTCTTTTGGATTTTCCATACGTAAGATCATATCGTCTGCAGAGAGAATTTTTACTTCTTCCTTTCTGATTTAGATGCCTTTTATTTTTTTTCTTGCCTGATTTCTCTGGCTAGGATTTCCAGTACTATGTTGAATAGGAATGATGAGAGTGGGCATCCTTGTCTTGTTCCTGACCTTAAAAGATTTCAGCCTTTAACTGTTGAGTATGATGTTAGCTGTGGGCTTGTCATCTACTGCCTTTATTACGTTGTGGTACATTCCTTCTATACCCAATTTGTTGAGAGTTTTTGTTTTATCATGAAAGGATGTTGTATTTTGTCAAATTCTTTTTCTACATCTATTGAGATGACTCTATGATTTTCATCTTCAGCCTATTGGTTGTGTATCACATTTATTGATTTGTGAATGTTAAACTGTCCTTGCATCCTAGGGATAAATCCCACTTGGTCATAAAAGAATGTATTACATTATGTCATATAGGAAGGAGGAAACTTCCTTTCTTTCCAAATCTTGGAATAAAATGGGCTCTTCTAGAAGCTGGTCTTGTTTTTCCTTTGGCTTCTGAAATGCTGTGACTTATCATCCTTCACTTCCAAGGGCTTAGGGACCATAGTCTTGATGATGAGAGCCTAGACCCAGATCACTTCATTTACCTGGTTCAGTGATGCCGCAATGCGGATACAACTGTTCCCACATTAACAATGAGGAAACTAGGCTTTAAAACATTAAGTAATTTTCCCATATTCATATAACCAGAATGTGACAAAGCCAAACTTCAAACCCAGTCTGTATATATATATATTTTTTGTGTGGTATGCGGGCCTCTCACTGTTGTGGCCTCTCCCATTGCGGAGCACAGGCTCTGGACGCGCAGGCCCAGTGGCCATGGCTCACAGGCCTAGCCACTCCGCGGCATCCCACCACTCCATGGGATCTTCCCGGACTGGGGCACGAACCCATGTCCCCTGCATCGGCAGGCGGACTCTCAACCACTGCGCCACCAGGGAAGCCCTGTATAATTTTAACTTACTTAGTCTCTAACCTACTTCAATCTGAACCCCAGTTAATTTTTATGTGAAGTGTGATTATTTCTCTCTCTTATTTCAGAAAAGCTTAAAGGCAGTTTGAAGATAAGTACCCTACCTACTTCGCAATGTGGTTATGAAAGTTAAAATATTACAACTGTGAATGGATAAGCCTTAAAAGCTATAAAATTCTAGCAAAATCCAAGATATTACAGCTCTCCCAGAACATTCTACTGTGTCAAATCATTCAATTGGCTCAGCTAATACTAAAATAAAAGGACTCAGTGGAACAGAAATAAAGACATTGTGGTCTTTTGGTTTAGTATAAAACCCTCACCAAGAGTGACACCATTTAATAAATGAGAACAGTTAATGAAGTGCAGTGTGGCAAGTGCTGGGTGGAAGGTGCGAGAACAAAATCCTTCCCTGTTGGATGTAACGTCCCCCCACCGCCACAGCACATGGACCACCAGCACCCACTGCATTTGCAGCTCCTCAGAGGCCACAAAGCCCTGCCCTGTGCATCTCCTCATTTGATCTGGTGTTGCTACTGTTTCCACATCACAGGTACAGAGGGAATGGGACACAGTGAGGTTGAGAGAGCTGCCCACTGTCTCTCACATTACAACTACCGGGCCTGGTGTTCAAATCCGAGAACTGTTCTTTACCATGTGGGGGGCATGACCTCAGAAACTGTGCTGTACTTTGTTACTTTT
This sequence comes from Globicephala melas, assembly GCF_963455315.2. Lineage (NCBI taxonomy): Eukaryota > Metazoa > Chordata > Mammalia > Artiodactyla > Delphinidae > Globicephala > Globicephala melas. Next base: position 163,886,287 of record NC_083315.2, on the reverse strand, counting down.
ATGTAGCCCCCCCAATGTGGGATGTGCACCAATGATTTGGGTGGAACATAAGATGATTTTAGGGGCCCTCAGGCTTGGAATGAATTAACACTGAACCGTACGGTCAGAAAGTTACTCCCTTCCCAGTTCTCTTCCAGTCCTTTCATTACATCATGAAGAGAGACTCTGTTCGGTGCTAATGAGTTTTTATAACAACTCCCCACATTTGCCAATCTCAGTTTTTAACCAAGAGAGAAAAGATCTTGGGATTAAAGCCTTTACTAGGATATGGGATCTTGTTAGAATTTAATAACATAGTTTTATCTTCATTATATTGATTTTTGTAATGACTCTATTTTCTGTTTATGGCAAGTGATATGAGTCTTCTGTTTAGGTAGTGAGACAAAGTTTCTTTTTAAACAAAACTAATTAAAACTGAGTTGATTAAAATGTTAAGAAGATACTATTTCAGGTAGGATGGAGATATAACAAAACTTGTGCAAGTGTGTGGGATGATGGTCACTTGAGAAACTTGATGGTCACTTGGGTCTTGCCTTTGAGGTCCCTGCATTCAAGGCCAGTTCACATTTATAGCGTCACAGAGAGCTCAAGATGGCCAGCTGTGAGCCCAGCCGTGGATGAAGCCTGACCACCTCATGATGCTGAGTCAATAGGTCCTTTATCACTCTGGGGAGTCTCTGGGTTCCTAAACAGAAGAACCTGGGCCAGCCTAAAGGTCACACAGGGACAGTTCAGAGAGAACAGAATAGAGAGAACTGGTCAGGAGGGCCAGAGACATGCTGAGTGGGGACAAAGGTAACAAGAGAAAATAGCAGTAAACGTTCTTACTCTAGTGAAGATGTGAGGACCCCTTTGGAAACATGATGAAAACCATGAAGGCTGTTACCTAGGAAATTGCACATGTGTGTTTCCGCTCACGTTCGTGTACACATACATAACAATATTAGGGGGTCTGTGGGCTTCAGGTTTTGAACTCCAGCTTTGATATTACTATCTAGAAATTCTCTTATTGACCAACTCACGCCTAAGGGTAAGTATAAAGAGGTTTATCTAAACAAAGATTCCTAGTTTTGTAATTTTTTTGGCATGTTACTCCCATCCATCTATCCATCCATCCTAAATGCATTGCACTTTTCTCTCCTTACACTGGTTCTCAAGTGTTTCCACCAGGGAACCCCCAACCTAGAGGAGAACAAACTCATCCTCTGAGACTCTGAGAAGACTTAGAAAGCTCATCATAAGATCACAAATGTTTTTCATGTTTAGCTTAAATGTTTACGCCAATTTCGGGACCTACTTAAATAGATGTGTTTTGACATAACATTTCTCTGCAAAAATCATTTAGTAAAACTGACCCTCCAGGAAGATGAGGCTTGCTTATACTGATGCTCCTTGGCCTCTTGGTACACCTGCGAGATCTCTAGGGACCCAGGTTAGAAAGCAAGGCCTTGCTTCGTGCCAGTCCCTGTACCAGGAATGTGGAGATCAAGAAATCCCCTACGGGCAGGGACCCAGATGCTCTCCCCATCCCCACAGTGCCTCGTGCAGGGAAGAGCCCCCAGGGAGCTCAGTTTATGATCAGAAGTTCCTAACAAGGGTTTTGCAGTAGCTCCAGGCTGCTGCCCTGTAAGAGTGATACAAGGTAATGGTTGAGGATCTCTGACTTTGGAGCTTCACAGCCCTAAGTTCAAAGCCCAGCGCTGCTGCTTATCGCACTTTGGTTCTAGGGCACTCCTGGTACCGTAAAGAAAATATCTGGGTTTGCCAGCTGGAAGAAAAAGCAACTCAGCCTGGAGAGGGAGCTGTTGGGGGTGTTCCGAGGCTGGGTAGAGTATGGGTGGAGAGCCCAGACTTCAGCAGAGACCTGGGCGCTTCTCCTAGCTGCGTCCCATCAGCCCTGAGCATTCAGACAAGGAGCAATCCCCGCGTGCCTCTGTTTCCTTGTGTCAAACACAAGGGGGTTGAATGGGATGGTCCCTAAGGGTCCTCCCATTAGGAACCATCTGCTCAACAGCTCAGTTTCATTGGGCAGAGCTTTTCTGCTTTGTCTTCTTTATGGCGCCCATCTTTCTTCCTCATTTCTGAAAGTGCCTTTTGGACACCATTCTTATCTTATAAAAAGTGCAGCTATCTCTTATGAACTCTGCTCTCATCCCCCCAAATCTTCTCTCCTGCGCAGACGTAGAAGATCAGCAGCTCTTGTTCCTAGCATGGACCGCTTTAACAACATGGGAGGTTATGTAATTAGACTTGTTACGATACCACAAGGCAGAACTGAAACGGATTAGACAAGTGAAGCCAAGTTTCATTATCTGGTCTAGAATGTTTCTCCAGCCAAGAATCCAAGATGATGTCCGCATTCCTAGAAGTGAACTTCCTGTTTCCTTTTTCTCTGAGCGCAGTACGTGCCTGTTTAATTAGGCAGCCTCCCCGCAATGCCCTTAATGAGCACTCATGTAATCTTCGTTAATAAAAGGAGGATTTATTAAACTTTCGATTCTAATAAATAGTCAGCCATTATCTTTGCAATGGGCCCCAAACCCTGGTAAAAATGAAGCGGGCTCTGGGACCATTCAAAGGGTCCATTCAACAGAGCTTAACGTGTTAAGAATAGAGCTTAACGTGTTAAGAACAGAGCTTAACGTGTTAAGAATAGAGCTTAACACGTTAAGCTCTATTCTTTAGTGACGAGAGTGAGTCTTCCCACCACCATGCCTCAGTTTAAAGGCCTGAAGCTGAATTTCCTCTTCTTACCACACTGAGGTCCCACAGACACCTTAGTCAAGCGTTAAGAGCTTAAAAACAAAAGAAAAGAAAAACAAAAATTGAGAAGCAGGTATAAAGAGGAACAGAGGCTTTCCCTAGCCATGGCCCCATGGATGAATCTGCCCAGAAGGAAGCCCAGCAAAAAGAAAGCCCAGTCACATTCTCAAACGGTTCCCACCCTCCCTTTGTTGACGGGACTAAGAGAGGCAGTGAATTCAGCTGTTCAGAGTTCCAGGGGAAAGTCAGGATCTTCAGGATTTTTCCTTCCAAATGAAGGATAGAGCAGCAGGAGATCAAGGCTGAAGGAAGCCCTCCCTCTCTTAGGCAGTTAAAGCCCTGGAGCAAGGTGGGTAAAGAAGACAATATGATGTCTTAGACTGCTTTTGTGGCTCATTTTTAAAAGACTGAATTCAGACTTAAAGAATAAAGATAAGGAGAAAGGCATCGAGGCTGCAGGTTCCCGCAGCCCTGGGAAGTGGCTGTTTGCTGGAGACAAGAAGATGAGATTTCTCAAGCTGGGCTCCAGGCTAGAAGGAACAGAATGAACCCAGCCAGGGCACAGAGCTGAGCTGGTTGACAGTACCCTCGTTGTCCATTCTCTCCTTGCCCCTACCTGTCCCCACTGGTCTCTGCCAGCCTGTTGTTCATTACTGCAAAGGCTCCTATCCCCCCTGAGAATTCATCGTCCAACGACAGAGTGCTGGTCTGGTGGGGGCAGCCATTGGCCGTCTCGGACAGCTGCTTCTGGAGGATGGCTAGTGAGACCTTGTTGGCCGCCAAGAAGTCCTTCATGGAGATCATCTCACCCGAGAGACGCCGCCCATCCGTGTCACTCTCTATGACTCCATCCGTTTCTATGGAGATGTCGCACCGGTTCTGGACAGTGCCTGGCATCACCACGTTCCTCCGGGACTGCAAGAGTCTTCTCTGGCATTGTTGGCAGCACCCACCATCCATCTTCCTCAGGATCCAGTTCACGGACTGTTTAATGAGGATGGAGATGACATTGAACAAGGAATAGATGCAGCAGACGCCCATGAGGATGAAGACGAAGTTGGCGAAGCGGTAGAGGCCCTGGCTAGCATACCGGGCATTCTGGCTGCTGACAAGGTCCCCAAAGCCGATGGTGCTGAAAGCCACAAAGCAGAAGTAGAGCGCGTCGAAGTAGCTCCAGCCTTCCACGGAGGTGTACATGGCGGACGCGCAGCAGGAGATGAGGAGGGAGGCCATGCACAGGATCAGCATGACGTAGTACACGGAGGGCTTCCAGCCAGCCGCGCTGTCCACCTCACCCTTCCCCGGGTTCTTCAGGCTCTGCTGGGGCAAGGCCCCCCGCCTCTGGAGCTGCCGCTGGTGGCATGATTTCATGATGCAGGCGATGACGGTGATCAGGCGCTCCAGGAAGAGGTTGAAGAACAAGATGGTGCTGGAGCACCCGAGGAGGCCATAAAAGATCAGAAAGAGTTTTCCTTCTACTGTTGCCGGAGTCGTCATCCCAAACCCTGCAGGAGACAAAAATCAGAGGAGAGTGAGGGAGATCTCGGCCGTGAATGGGGTCAGTCTTGGCTTTGATGGCTGGCAAAGGACCTGAATAAACACTTTCGTAAAAGCACTCTGTCCTAGCCTTTCTAGGAAGGAGAGGGAGAATTCTGACTTGCTTTTGAAGACACTAAGTGTTGTTCAGAGCTGGGCTGCTCAAAGTCCATATGGTGCCACAGTGCAAATCAGAACAAGGTACCTCTTCCTCTGAGTGGATACCACCAGTGACAGTGTCTTGGTGGTGAGAATGTGGGCTGGATTTCAGCCTCCCCTCCCGATTCTGCTGTAGATGTCCTCATACAGTAGATGACCTGAACGACCATACTTAACAGACGTTGTTCAGAGAGATAAACAAAGGCTCATACAAAGAAAAGTCTTACAGAATTCACTTATTCTATAAACACTTATTGGCTGCCATTCCAGGAATGGGGGATAGAACTGTGGAGAAAGATAGATCTGGTCTCTGCCTTCATGGAGCTCCAATGTAGTGAAGTGATTACTTTGTTTTGTGATCAGTGTTGTAATAAGCATGGTGCTGGAGAATGTGCAGGGTCTTATGGGAGGTATTAAGAGGGAAACACATCTCAGACTTGGAGTCTAGGAAGACTAAACAGGGAGGACCTAAAGCTAAAGAGGAGTTAGGCAAGGCAAGGAGGGTGCGCGTGTGTGTGTGTGTGTGTGCGCGCGTGTGCATATGTGTGTGCGCGTGTGCATATGTGTGTGTGTGTGTATGTGTGTGTATGTGTGTGTGTATGTGTGTGTGCGTGTGTATATGTGTGTGTGTGCGCGTGCGTGTGCGTGTGTGTGTGCGTGTGTGTGTGTGTGGTGGTGGTGATGTTTCAGGCAGAGAAACAGCACATGCCAGCATATACGGAAATGAACAATTTGCTCAAGATTTTCTCATCTTTAAACAAAACTCTCATGCTTTGGGAGTGGTAACTGACGTGTCAGTTGTTATAGTTTGATAACATATAAAAAGTCTCTCTTGCCTTTGTCTCTTACTGTTCACAGTTTTGACTTTCTTGACCTTTCTACCCCTACACACAGATATGATAGTAAGGATACCAAGGATACCAACTGTAGGACAGTGGACATCACTAAGAAAAAGGAGAAACGGAAGAAAAATACACTCAGTATTTCTCACTCAGGGGCACTAATCTTCAGCTCACCGTGAGGGACACGAAATTCTTCCAAGCAAATGATTCAGTAAACATGAGGAGTCTGATTTGTTTGAGGGGATGGGCATCAAAGTCCTTCTGATAATAAACACCATCTGAAAAATAAGTATTCATCATGCCACCCCGGGTTCAGATTTTTTATTCAAGTCAAACCTCCTTCTTTGTCAAACCTTCCTTCTTTTTCCTTTATTATCAAGCTCAGTTTCCTAACCGAGGCCGCATCATTGGGATCTCTAGGTTTCACCCATTATCCTCTTTCCTGATAACACCCTGCTATCATCAAGCCAACACTTTTCTTTGCTGCCACAGCTCAGCCCGTGGCTGCCTCCCAGTGCATCCTGGGACGTGGTCAGATCAGACCTCGCGATTTGTGAACTTCTGGGATTATGACTTCCTGCTTCCTCATGTGGAGCCAATGGGCCACCTTTCCCAAACACCTAGGTGTGCATACTGCGTTACCATTTAGTTTTCCAAGTAAATTCAATTTTCCTTTCTCAGCATACAAGGGTCTATCTAGGGTAGGAAATTAACAATATATAGCCAAGAGCCTGCAGGAAGATATTGATTGCTTTTTAGCTGGTTGGCGTGGAGTGGAATGGGTGATCAGGTAAGGAAGGAGCGAGGGGCAGGGAATAATTCCACTGGGAGTTACAGTCCTGGCCCTTTAATGGTAGAGAGAAAGTCAGACCATCATCTCTTCTCTGGGAACTCTTGTTTTGAAAATTAAAGGCCTTTAGTGACTCTTGACAGTGTAGGTTTCATTTGTTAGATATCTTCATTATGATGTAAGGAAATTCTCTCTTTGCTGTCTTTTCTCTTGTTAGTAACTTTAATTCTTATCCCCAAGCTTGAGTTGCAATGAGGCGGTTGAAGTAGTAGAGAATTAAGAAAAAACTTACTGAGTTTAAGGACTGAGCTGAGAGCAGTGTCTTTTTCTACCCAGTCTGAAGAACATGGAGGAGTGACCAAGGTGTGGAGTGATTAGTTCCTGATCACTTAGGGCTGCGGGGGGGGACCTCCTCTGGCTCAGTGAATTCCTGAAACCAGTAAGCTTGTGAATGCTTCTGCACTAAGAAGATATAAAAATGAAAGCTGGAGCCCTTGCCCCAAAGCTGTAAGGCTAGCAGAGTATTGCGGCTGTCTTCATTGAAACAGAACCGAGGCAACACGCAGGAAAAAGAAGAAACGTTTATCTGCGGCCATTTATTGACCCAACAACATTCCAAAAAAAGGATAAAGTTATTGAAAATAGGGAAGGCCCAATATACCCTGAGAAAACCATAATTCAAAAAGACACATGCACCCCAATGTTCACTGCAGCACTATTTACAGTAGTCAGGACATGGAAGCAACCTAAATGTCCATCAACAGAGGAATGGATAAAGAAGATGTGGTACATATATGCAATGGAATATTACTCGGCCATAAAAAGGAACGAAATTGGGTCATTTGTAGAGACGTGGATGGACTTGGAGTCTGTCATACAGAGTGAAGTAAGTCAGAAAGAGAAAAACAAATACTGTATATTAACGCATATATGTGGAATCTAGAAAAATGGTACATATGAACCTATTTGCAGGACAGAAATAGAGACACAGATGTAGAGAATGAACATGTGGACACGGTGGGGAAGAGGGGATGGGATGAATTCGGAGACTGAGATTGACATATATACACTACCATGAGTGAAACAGATAGCTAGTGGGAACCTGCTATATAGCACAGGGAGCTCAGCTGGGTGCTCTGCAGTGACCTAGTTGGGTGGCATGGGGGGTGGGGTGGGAGGGAGGTCCAAGAGGGAGGGGATATATGTATACATACAGCTGATTCACTTTGTTGTGCAGTGGAAACTAACACAACATTGTAAAGCAACTATATCCCAATAAAAAACAACAATAACAAAAAACAATTCAACAGGGCAACTCATTTTTTGAGCTGTATTTGTTAAATTAAAAAATATATTAAAAATAAGGGAAGGCCCAGAGGTAACAACAGGTGTATATGTGGAGGAGTGAGGGGAGGCATTTGCCAACAATCAGAGAGCTTTCTTGTGTAACGCAAGACGCAAGTGGGCAAATGTTTTCTTTTACAAAATCTTCCTCTGATCCCAGAAGGAACTTAATGATTTTCCTCTTGGAGAGCAGAGAAGCAGGAGTAGTGAGTAGCTCTCAGTCAAAGGTAAGAACAATTATTTATTGAGCATCTGTTAAGGTCAGGGGCAGCACTAGGTGTCTGGGCCACACAATGATGGCCTGGACAAGGTCCTCGGCCTCCAGGAGCCCATCATCCAGGCTGCGACAGATAAACTGCTGTCTGCAAAACAAGGCAGAGTGAGTCAAGGGCCAAAGTAAAGTCACAGTGGTGCTATCCTGGCTTCAGGGTCCCAAATGCAGCCTCACTCGGGATGAATGACTGAGATCCATGTAGACGTGTTGCTGAAGCCAGCTGACAAGCTTGACAAGCTGATTTTTTTCCAATGACTGAGACGTCTAGTGATTTTGCAACACGTTCCAGGGATTTAAAATCTCTATATTCTATCTTGTTTGGTTGGTTTTAAAACATTCAATTTTATGAAAGAAAGGATAACCTGTGACTTTTTTTTAACATCTTTATTGAGGTATAATTGCTTTACAATGGTGTGTTAGTTTCTGCTTTATAACAAAGTGAATCAGTTATACATATACATATGTTCCCATATCTCTTCCCTCTTGCGACTCCCTCCCTCCCACCCTCCCTAAACCTGTGACTTTCGATTACCTGCACTATTTGCTTGATCACTACCATCTTTTCAATCAGCAAAAATGACAGAAGATGGCACAAGCGGTGTTATTCATAGAAGCAACGGGAGACAGCTTCCTAATATTTGCAGTTAGAGGTGTTGCCATGGCTTTACTACTCTCAGAGCTTAACAGTGTGTCAGCTAATAATGCAGGCTTTTTCATAGAAAGTCTCCCACTTTTTTGAGTCCCATAATACTGAGCATTACGGATCCCTTGAATTGGGAATAATAAGCCTCAGGGTCCTCCTTAGTGGAGGAAAAGGACACAGGTATTATCAAAGGCCTGCCCTCTGCCAGGTATCACTGACTCCTAATACCCAGGCCCGCTCCCGGGTGTACAGATGTAAAGTAAAGCCAGAGTTAGAACCTAGATTTATCTCGTCTCCCAGGCTTGTGATCTTTCTACCTGCCTACGCTAAGTGAGTGAAACCACTGTCAGGTGTACACACTGTAAGCAGAACTGAAAGGGAAATTAACCAAGCGTCTAATGCTTTACATAGACACCCAGACTGCAGCAGCTGCCAGATCTGGTACCAAAATCAGGGGATCGGCTGAATCAGAAGCTGAAACCCTACAGTCTTCACTTACGTTTCTGAACGTACGTGTGCCTCTCCCAACGAGTGATGCCATTACATCGGTTTAAAAAACTTGTTACACCCCATGCATTCGGTCTCTTTGTATTTCATAGGCACACAAATGAATCTGACTGTCACAGGTGGTGCTTTCCAATATACAGTTTCTTTCCTGTGCTTCAAGCCTGCAGTCTCCTGATTTGTGTCCAGCCCCTGAGTCTGGGAGCAGATGAGGTAGCTGATTGGGGATCAAGGGCACCTAGGTTTGGTTTGGAGGCCAAGGGAGCTCGCCTGGCAGTCTACTTCGGCTGAGCTCCCTTGGCCATTTCAGATCTGTTTTAATGTGCTCCTGGGACCAAACCGGGCTCCCTGGTGTCCTTGGGGCCAGGAATGAAGCAATTAGGCACTGCCAGCGTCCCAGTCAACCCCAAAAGTGCCCTTCACTTAGACCATGAAGAGAGGAGAATAGGTCTGCCGTCTCCCACCCTTTTATGCGTATAGTGTCAACTACATATTCTTTCAAAATTAGTCAAGATGAAAAATCAAAAAGCTTTGCATTATATTTTTCAAATATACACAGAGGTAGAGAGACTGCTATAATAAGCCCTCATTTCCCAGTTTCAGCAATTGTTCAGATCTTGCCAATCATGTTTCTCCTATTCCACCCTACCCCCTTTATTTGCTGGAATTTTTTAAAGTAAATCCCAGACAGCATGCCATTTCATCCATTAATAATGATGCATCTGTAACTGACAAGGACTTTATTTTCCCAGTATAACCACTATGTCGTTATCACACCTAACAAAATTAACACTAACTCTTTTTTTTTTTTTTTTTTTGCGGTACGCGGGCCTCTCACTGTTGTGGTCTCTCCCGTTGCGGAGCACAGGCTCCGGACGTGCAGGCTCAGCGGCCATGGCTCACGGGCCCAGCCGCTCTGCGGCACGTGGGATCTTCCCGGACCGGGCATGAACCCGTGTCCCCTGCATCGGCATGCGGACTCTCAACCACTGCGCCGCCAGGGAAGCCCAACACTCACTCTTTAACACCAATACCCAGTCCATATTTCAGTCTCTCAAAAATATATTTTTACAGACCATCTGTATGAATCAGGATCCTAACAAGGTCCATGCATTATATCTTTTAAGTCACTTTCATTTGGTAACAGTCTCCATTTCCATTTTTTTTTATGCCATTGACTTGTTGGGCAAATGTGTCCTGTAGACTTAAATCATAATTTTTTCCAGAAACATTTGGGGAAAAATGTATATTATGAGAGTGACTTCAGATGAAGTAGCAAATTTCAAACATTGCATGGGGACATACTAATTGGCATAAACTGTCTAGAAAGCAATTTGGGAATATGCATCAGACATCTTAAAAATATTTATATCTTTCTCTCTGTTTTTTTTATTTTTAGGAATATATCCCCCAAAGTATTAGAAATGTGACTAATTACATACAGTGATGTCACCCTGGCTTTACTTTTAATAATGAAAATCTTTAGCAACCTAAGTGTCAGATAACAGGGCAAGGACTAAATAAAAGTAGCCATTAAAATGAAGTCATTAAAATTACACATAGGGCTTCCCTGGTGGCTCAGTGGTTGAGAGTCCGCCTGCCGATGCAGGGGACACGGGTTCGTACCCCGGTCTGGGAAGATCCCACATGCCGCGGAGCGGCTGGGCCCGTGAGCCATGGCCACTGAGCCTGCGCGTCCAGAGCCTGTGCTCTGCAACGGGAGAGGCCACAACAGTGAGAGGCCCGCGTACCGCAAAAAACAGCAACAACAACAAAAAATTACACATACATAACAGAACTAAAACAAACAATCCTAGAATCTATATGGAATCATAAAAGACCCAGAATTGCCAAAGCAATCCTGAGGGAAAAAAGAACAAAGCAGGAGGCAAAACCCTCCCAGACTTCAGACAATACCACAAAGCTACAGTAATCAAACAGCGTGGTACTGGCACAAAAACAGACATAGGGATCAATGGAACAGAATAGAGAGCCCAGAAATAAACTCACATACCTACAGTCAATTAATCTTTGGCAAAGGAGGAAATAATATACAATGGGGAAAAGACAGTCTCTTCAGCAAGTGGTGTCGGGAAAGTTGGAAAGTCACATGTAAATCAATGAAGTTAGAACACACTCTCACACTCTACACAAAAATAAACTCAAAATGGCTTAAAGATTTAAATATAAGACATGACACCATAAAACTCCTAGAGGAGAACACAGGCAAAATATTCTCTGACATAAATCATACCAATGTTTTCTTAGGTCAGTCTCCCAAGGCAATAAAAATAAAAGCAAAAATAAACAAATGGGACCTAATCAAACTCATAAGCTTTTGCACAGCAATGGTAAACAAAATGAAAAGACAACCTACGGACTGGGAGAAAATATTGCAAATCATGCGACCAATAACGGCTTAATTTCCAAAATGTAACAGCTCATACTACTCAGGAATAAAAAAACAAACAACCCAGTCGAAAAAATGGGAAGGAGACCTAAATAGACATTTCTCCAAAGAAGACATACAGATCGCCAATAGACACGTGAAAAGATGCTCATCGTTGCTAATTATTAGAGAAATGCAAATCAAAACTACAATGAGGTACCACCTCACACCGGTCAGAATGGCCATCATTAAAAGTCTACAAATAACAAAGTGAGAGAGTGGCATGGACATATATACACTACGAAACATAAAATAGATAGCTAGTGGGGAGCAGCCGCATAGCACAGGGAGACCAGCTGGGTGCTTTGTGACCGCCTAGAGGGGTGGGATAGGGAGGGTGGGAGGGAGGGAGACGCAAGAGGGAAGAGATATGGGAACATATGTATATGTATAACTGATGCACTTTGTTATAAAGCAGAAACTAACACACCATTGTAAAGCAATTATACCCCAATAAAGATGTTAAAAAAAAAGTCTACAAATAATAAGTGCTGGAGAGGGCGTGAAGAAAAAGGAACCCTCCTACACTGTTGGTGGGAATGTAAATTGGTGCAACCACTACAGAAAACAATATGGAGGTTCCTCAGAAAACTACAAATAGAATTGCCATATGATCCAGCAATCCCACTCCTGGGCATACATCTGGACAAAACTGTAATTCGAAAAGATACCTGCATCCCTATGTTCATAGCAGCACTATTTACAGTAGCCAAGACATGGAAACAACCTGTGTGCACTGACAGACGAATGGATAAAGAAGATGTGGTCCATATAAATAATGGAAAACTACTCAGCCATCAGAAAGAATGAAATAATGCCACTTGCAGCAACATGGATGGACCTAGAGATTATCAAACTAAGTGAAGTAAGTCAGAAAGAGAAAGACAAATACCATATGATATCATTTATTTGTGAAACCTAAAATATGACACAAATGCATTTATCTGCAAAACAGAAACAGACTCACAGATAATAGAGAACAGACTTGTGGTTGCCAAGGGGGAGGGGGATGTGGGAGGGATGGAGTGGGAGTTTGGGATTAGCAGATGTAAGCTTTTATATATAAAATGTATAAACAACAATGACCTACTGTATAGCACAGGTAACTATATTCAATACCCTGTAATAAACCATAATGGAAAAGAATATGAAATAGAATATATACCTATACATATATATGCATAACTGAATCACTTTGCTGTACAGTGGAAATTAAAACATTGTAAATCAACTATACTTCAATAAAATAAATTTTAAAAAATTCTGTATACATAAGATATACATATTATGTACAAAATAAGCTACAAGGACATATAAACAGGGAATATAGCTAATATTCTATAATAACTATAAATGGAGAACCTTTAAAAATTGTGAATCACTATATTATACACCTGTAACTTATATAATATTGTACATCAACTATGTTTCAATTTAAAAATTACATGTACAAATAATTTTTAATGACTAGAGAAAATGTTAAGTGGAAAAAAGCAGAGCCAAAGTGTGTCTGCGGAATGACTCAAGCCTGGGACATCCTCATTAAATATTTGTTGGATGAAAGAATAAACTTTACAAAATATATGTATACAGCTATATATATTGTAGCACTTAGGGTGTTTTTGGATGCCAGTAGCAGCAAATCATAAGTAGGGGTAGCTTAAACATGAAGGGGATATATTATCTCATAGAACATGAAATTTGGAGATAGGGCAGCTCCAGGAACGGTTCATTAGGTGGCTTTCTAACATTTCACCTTTCTGGCTCTGGCTCCATCAACATGCCGTCTAGTCCCCCCTCCACGCCAAAAGCTTCAGGAGTTACCTCCTCACACATCAGTGTCCAGAGTCAGAACATATTGTGTTCCTGCCTTGTTTACGTCTTTATCGGAGGAGAGAATCCTTTCCAGAAACCCCCTAGCAAAATTCCCATTGTATACCATTAAGCAGCACCAAGTCACACACCCACTTCTCAAACCAGTTATCTACAGGAGGAATGGATTTCCTCTTAGACTGGTCAGGGTTTACCAGCGCCCCTGAGGAAGAGAGGGACCTCAAAACAGGCAATGTCTGCCACAAACATACACAGAAAAAAACAAAATAAAGGGAAAGACACAAAAGTTTTAATCGGTTATTTCAGGGTGGTGATAATTCTTTCTTAATGATTTATATCATTTATTACCTTTAAACTGAGAAAAATATGTTATAATATTCTGGAATGTTTCCTCAGATTGCAGGTAAACACCTGCCCAGAAGAAGCATTCCTCTTGATTCATCTCGTTAATACACCGAGAAATCAAACTTTGACTTGAATAAATGTTTTCATAATCTTTTTAAAAATTTTTTATTAAAAATTTTTTAATAAAAAAATTTTATTTTTAGAATTTTTTGGGGGGGTTCTTAAAATTATTATTTATTTATTTATTTTTGGCTGCATTGGGTCTCTTGCTGCGTGCGGGCTTTCTCTAGTTGCAGCGAGTGGGGGCTACTCTTCGTTGTGGGGCACGGGCTTCTCATCGCAATGGCTTCTCTTGTTGCGGAGCACGGACTCTAGGCGCTCAGGCTTCAGCAGTTGTGGCTCACGGGCTCTAGAGCGCAGGCTCAGTAGTTGTGATGCACAACTTAGCTGCTCCACGGCATCTGGGATCTTCCTGGACCAGGGCTCGAACCCGTGTCCCCTGCATTGGCAGGCGGTTCTTAACCACTGCGCCACCAGTAAAGTTCTTTTTTTTGGTTTTTGATTCAGAAATGTTAAGCCTCTTTGTGTGGGATGAAAGAGGTTTCATAGGGGTTTGTGGGTGTTTTTTTCAAAAGACCCTCCAATTTCAACTGGGAAGGAAAAAGGGGGCAAGAGCAGACCCCGTGGATTATTCTTGGGGGGGAGGTTGGGGGGTGGGGAGTGGTTTCCAATGATGGAAGAGTCAAGGGTCTCACCAGGCACACTATCTCTATACAGGCTTCACGTCCAAGTTTTTGTGTTACAGGTGAGAAAACTGAGGCACCAGTAAGCCAGGTAACCTTCATGAGTGGTGGAGGCTTGGCTTGAACCCAGGTTCTCCATCCAGACTGCCCTCCTTTACTCTTGTTGCCTGTGGTCAACTGTTTCCAGAGATGATTTTGAGCTAACTGCTCCCATCCCTGTAAGCATTTATTGGTCCTCCCATCAACAGGTGAAGCCTACGTCGCTTCCCCTTGAATCCTGGGTGACCTTGAGACTTGCTCTGATCACCAGAATGTGGTAGAAGTGAGGCTGCACCAGTTCCAGGCTTAAATGGTAAGAAGCCCAGCAATTTTGTCTTTTTCTCTCTGGATCCATGAGTTGCCGTGTAAGAAGCGTGACCCCTCAGCTGCAGAAAGAGGCTCGGCTCTCCCCAGCCATTCCAGCCTCCCCAGATATTAAGTAAAGCCGTCTTGGACATTCCAGCCCCAGTCAAGCTCCAAGTTAAATGCAGTTGTATGAGTTATACCAGATGATACCTGATGGAACCAAAGAACCACCAGCTGAGCCCAACAGATCCACAGAATCATGAGAAATGTCCATGGTTGTTGTTTAAGCCACTACTTTGGAGCAGTCTGCTACATAGCAAGCGATGGATAATGAAATGACTTCCCTCTGGGACTTGCAGTTTGTTCACCAGGCATCTTCTCTATTTCCCTGCCCTTCCAGCTCCTCCCTCCATTTTTTATTTTGGCCACACTGTGCGGCCTGGCTCCTAATAGGCCATGGACCGGTAGCCCTCCTTGGCCCGGGGGTTGGGGACCCCAGCCCTATGGCATAGATTTTCATAACAATATTCATAGTGCTAAACAGCCACCTCTTTTAAAAAATTTATTTAATTAATTTATTTATCTAGTTTTTGGTCACGTCGCGTCTTCGTTGCAGCACGCAGGGTCTTCGTTGAGGCATATGGGATCTTTTGTTGCAGTGTGGGCTCTTCATTGTAGGGCTTCTCCCTAGTTACGGTGCACGGGCTTTTCTCTAGTTGTGGCGTATGGGTTTCCTCTCTCTAGTTGTGGCGCGCAGGCTCCAGGGTGCGTGGGCTCTGTAGTTTGCAGCACGCAGCGCGCGAGCTCAGTAGTTGTGGCGCTCAGGCTTAATTGCCCCGCAGCATGTGGGATCTAGTTCCCAGACCAGGGATTGAAGCCGTGTCCCCTGCATTGGCAGGCGGATTCTTTACCCCTGGACCACGAGGGAAGTCCCAACAGCCACATCTTGAGAATGGATTCCAGAAGAGATGCTTCCATTGATGGCTAACTGCTGCTAGGGTATAAACTGAAGTTAACGTACACAACACACACTTACCTGTTTATAGTGAAGTTTTTAATGGTAAATGACCACTCAAACAACACAATAACACCAGAAACTGCTTGTGTTAACACCCTGTCAGGATTTTTCTATGACAAGCCAGGGTTTGAACGCTCTAATGGAAAGCTGTGGTTGTGTACCAAATGCTGACACGCCCTACAGGAGAGAAACAACTTCCACTCACCTCACACTTGAGGCACCCCTGTACTAAGGCAAAGGAACAAGAGGATGACTCATCGTTCTTGAAGACCTTCTAAAACTTTTAAAAAGTCTCTCCTTTCCCATCCTAAACACTCTGTTGAGTGCTGCCGATAAACAAAGCATCCCTTTGACTTGATGGGATTTCACATGACACCATGTTTGTGGTCACCCTAATCTTCCTTATACAAACTAAAAAGACAGTCCTTACTAATTAGTAACATCAAGCTAAGAATGTCTCGCCTTTGACACGGTTCTTTCTCCACAACCAAACACTGGAAAATTACCAAGAAGGAACGATGGGACGCGAAATTGGCTTTCTCTGGCCTCTTTCAGTTTTCCTTCCTGGTCCAGCATTGTGCCCTGTGGCTACGGTCACAATTAAGCCCTTTCTTAATTTTTAAATAGTGAAACTACTCCTTAAAAACAAGCACCTAGGGACTTCCCTGGTGGCGCAGTGGTTAAGAATCTGCCTGCCAATTCAGGGGACACCGGTTTGAGCCCTGGTCGGGGAAGATCCCACATGCTGCAGACCAACTAAGCCCGTGTGCCACAACTACTGAGCCTGCACTCTAGAGCCCACGAGCCACAACTACTGAGCCCACGAGCCACAACTACTGAAGCCTGTGTGCCTAGAGCCCATGCTCCGCAACAAGAGAAGCCACTGCACTGAGAAGCCCGCGCACTGCAACAAAGAGTAGACCCTGCTCACTGCAACTAGAAAAAGCCCATGCACAGCAACGAAGACCCAACACAGCCAAAAATAAATGAATAAATAAATAAATTTATTTATTTATTTAAAAAAAAGCACCTGTAATTATGTTCTCTCTTGAACAAAACTGCCCTCCCCAAGACTACAAAGAAATGGTTCAATTAAGTAGAATGTTAGCACAACACAGGTGGCAACTGATGAAAGGTGCCTTTTCTTCCACATGAGTGAGAGGATCTGGCTGCAAGACACTATGAAATTGATACCTTTATTTTAATGGATATCCAGATACAGCACAAGCAAATGCACCTGCCTTTTTGAATTTCGTGCTGCTGCTGAGAGGGATGTAAGGTTCTCCTGGAGTGGTGGGAGCTGGTGTACACAACAGTGATGCCCACCTGTTCTGCTTGACCTGGGATGGCTCCCAGCCCACCTTCTCAACACCTCGCTTCTCCCACAGCAGCAGCCTTTTAGCTCCTTCGTGGGACCCTAGTGCTTCTAGAAATCTGGTGTGAAAGTCAAAGACCTACAGAATACTGATGTTTCTCTAGCTTTTAGGGTTTTACTTAGATGATCTAACAAGGATGAAAGAAGTATGGCCCAGGCAAGCTAAATGACAGAATCATATAAGACTGAAGAAATCAATGTGTTATTTATACTATCATAATATATGTTCCTCCCCAGTCTGTACTGCTTCCCTAGAAACTCATGAAATTTCCTACATGTTACAGACTGAACGTTTGTATCCTCCCCAAATTTATATGTTGAAACCCTACCCCCTCAACGTGATGCATTAGGAGGTGGAACCTTTGGGAAGTAAACAGGATTAGATGAGGTCATGAGGGTGGAGCTGTCATGATGGATTAGTGCCCTTATAAGATTCACCAGAGAGAGCTAGTTTCTTCTTCTCTGCTCTCAACCACGTGAGGATACAAGGCGAAGATAGCAGTCTGAAACACCTAAGGGAGCTGTCACCCAAGAACCTAACCAAGCTGGCACCCTGATCTTGGAATTCCAGCCTCCAGAACTGAGAGAAAGAAATCTCTGTGGTTTATTAGTCAGCCAGTCTACGGTATTCGTTATAGCAGCCTGAGCTAAGACAGTACGTTACTACTGGACCCATACCTACCCTGCATCACCTACAATTTCCTAGAAACATTTGGCAAACATCCTCATGTTTGCAAAGAAAACTAGGCTCTAGGAAATCAAAGCTCCCTGCAGCAAATCAAGTTTTTCTTTCCTTTTTTTCCCTTCCTTCCTTTGCTTCTAGTCTCCTACCCTCCATTTCTTTGAAAAAGTCTTTAGAAACTCAAACCTCATTCTTGGTAGAGGCACCTTCTGGGCTGTATCTAAATGAGTCACTGCTCTGTAATAAACTGTGCTTTGAGGGGCTCGGTTGGGGCCTTTTCTTAAAAACATTTAATTTTGATATTATTAGTTCCAGAAAGCAATTATAACTTTCTTTTGCCCAAAGCCAGTCGAGAACCCATTTCAGAAAGCACCATGACACCTGTGGCACAAATGGAATTGGTATAACAACTGCCGGCGGAGCTGTTTGAAAATAGTATAACAAAATGGTATTTTAGCTAGTCGTGGGGAAAGAAAGGGCTAGTTCATTAGGACTGATTTTTCCACTGAGGGAAAAAACACTGAAGACAAACACTTCCTGTGAACTTAGGCTATTAACCCAAATGCGAGGGTCTCTGCTAAGTTACTTCCGAAAAAGGAAATGTGAACTTAAAAGTTGGAGAACAAGTCTGAGGTGCCCAGTGCAAACCAGAATTCAGGTGCACCCTGAATCTGATGTGCATCTCGTCAGTCACACTGTTTATGTTGAGCGGCATCAGATTTGATGGCAAAATCATGGGGCTGGAAAAGGGCAAAGTCACTCATTACCCACTGGGGGATGGGAAGAAGCGTGAGCGGCTGCATATTCAGACAATAGGCCTTGAAAAGAATGGTTTAAACCCTAAACTTTATCTCAGGGACTCTCCTATCTGAGTGTACTTTCACTGGAGGCTTTCTGGAGTTGACACAAAGGGATTTTCTTCTGATGACATCATTTCTGATTTAACTGGCAAAACAGGCTCTATGATCAAAGTCCACCTAATTTGCCCATTTCTCCCTTAAAATTATGCTACACTTCTACCTTTCTCTTCTCTCCCATGTGCATCTGGAAGTATTCCTTCTCCTTGACAAGTAACCTGTGTTCTCTCTGCTTACTCATCCCTGCAACAAACATTTATTGAGCATGTGCTATGTTTCAGACGCTGAGCTAACTCAGGTATCAGTAATCAGGTATCAGTAAATAAGATATCACCTCTCAGCTTCCTTCAACTATATTTCTTCCATAATTTATACTTTCTTTCTCTACCAATTTCTGCTTCATTGCCTACATTTTTCATGTTCATTGGCCTTCTGTTTCTCTTCTTTTGTGAATTCCTATTCATGTCTAGTCCATTTTCCAATTAGGGTATCTACTGTTTTTCTTATTGATTTGTGAGAGCACTTCATAGATTTTTAAGAAATTAACTTGTCATCTTTTACATATGTTGAAATAGTTTTCCCAATTTATGTCTGTCGTTTATTTTTACATGTTTTGTTGCTATGCCGAACTTTAACTTTTTTTTTTTTTTTTTTTTTTGCGGTACGCGGGCCTCTCACTGTTGCGGCCTCTCCCGTTGCGGAGCACAGGCTCCAGACGCGCAGGCTCAGCGGCCATGGTTCACGGGCCCAGCCGCTCCGCGGCATGTGGGATCTTCCCGGACCGGGGCACAAACCCGTGTCTCCTGCATCGGCAGGCGGACTCTCAACCACTGCGCCACCAGGGAAGCCCTGAACTTTAACTTTTATGTAGGAAAATCTATCAGTTTCCATCAATCTTCTTTTGTGGCGTTTGGCTTTAGGAGTCATGGAGAGAAAAGTCCTTCCTTACCCCAAGAATATACTGGTATTCACTTACAGTTTGAATTTTAAAACTTGATAATCATTCCTGTTTAACTGTAGGGATCTAACATTTTGAAAATACTAGTTTGTTTTTCTCAGTACTATTTTTAGTTAAAATTTTTATTGAGATAATTGCAAACTGATAAGCAATCATAAGAAATAATAGTGTGTTTATACTTTACCCAGTTTTTTGCTAATACTTTGCAAAACTACAGTATAATATCATGACCAGGATATTAACATTGCTATAACCTACCATCTTATATTTACATGTTGCCTTTTTTACTCGTACTCATGTGTGTGTGTATTTAGTTCTACACAACTTTGTCACATGTGTAGGCTCTTCAGCATCATTTTTAAATAGTCCATTCTTTTTCCACTCTCTTGAAATGTCATTTTCATCAGAGGCACCTTTCTTTTTTTTTTTTTTGCAGTACACAGGCCTCTCACTGTTGTGGCCTTTCCCGGTGCGGAACACTGGCTCCGGACGCGCAGGCCCAGCGGCCATGGCTCACGGGCCCAGCCGCTCCGCGGCATGTGGGATCCTCCCAGACCGGGGCACGAACCCGCGTCCCCTGCATTGGCAGGTGGACTCTCAACCACTGCGCCACCAGGGAAGCCCGGCACCTTTCTTAAATTTGTTTCTGGATTATGTATTTTGTTCCATTGATCTGTCTATGCTGGGACTGGTACCCAAAACCCAAGCAGTTCTCCTTTTTTAATATCCGTGAAGACTCTTCCCTCTTCCTTGTCCCCTCTTCTCTTCCTCCTTTTTCTTTTCAAAAATGTCCAGCTTATTTCATGTCCAATTTCCCTGATGAGCTAGAATTATTTGGTTAAGTTCCAGAAAAGGTATTTGGATTTCTGATTAGAGTTGCCTTATGTTTAGAGATTCATTTGTAGAGAAATGACGTCCTTACTAAATTGAGTTTTCCCACCAGGAAAACATTGTATCTCTATCCATTCACAGAAATCTTTAAAAAATAAGCCTTAGTAGAATTTTGTAATTTCCTCATATAAATCCATCACAAATCTTGTCGCACCGAATTCTGTTTCTTAGCTTTTGTAGGTGGTGTGAACAGAGTCTTTCCCTCTACCATATATATTTGTTTGGTTGTCTGTTTTCTTATTGGCTGTTTTATTGATGCATAGTTGATTTACAATATTATATTAGTTTCAGGTATACAACTTACTGATTCAATACTTATTATAAAAATTATACTCCATTTAAAGTTATTATAAAATATTGGCTGTATTCCCTGTGTTGTACAATATATCCCTGTAGCTTATTTATTTTATATATATTAGTTTGTACCTCTTAATCCCCTACTCCTATCTTCCCCCTCCCCCCCACCCTTCCGACTGGTAACCACTAGTCTGCTCTCTATATCTGTGAGTCTTTATTTTTGTGATATTCACTAGTTTGCTTTATTTTTTAGATTCCACATATAAGTGCTATTATACAGTATTTGTCTTTCTCTGACTTATGTCACTAACCATAAGACCCTCCAAGTCCATCCATGTCACTACAAATAACTCAATTTCGTTCCTTTTTATGGCTGAGTAATATTCCATTGTATACATGTGCCACATCTCCTTTATCCATTCATCTGTTGATGGACACTTTGGTTGCTTCCATATCTTGGCTATTGTAAATAGTGCTGCTATGAACAGTGGGATGTGTGCATCTTTTCAAATTAGCATTTTCATTTCTTTGGATATGTACCCAGGAGTGGAACTGCTGGATCATATGGTAGTTCTATTTCTAGATTTTTTTATGAGCCTCCCCCTCCCCTCCACAAGAAAAACCCCCAAACAAAACCAGAACAT
Organism: Globicephala melas; assembly: GCF_963455315.2. Lineage (NCBI taxonomy): Eukaryota > Metazoa > Chordata > Mammalia > Artiodactyla > Delphinidae > Globicephala > Globicephala melas. The sequence goes on along the minus strand of NC_083315.2, from coordinate 163,864,995 downwards.
ATGTCCTCATCCTTCGAGGCCCTTGGCAACGGCCTTTCCTGCTTCTCTCAGGCCCTGACCTCACCGCGCTAGTTATTGACGAACGGTTGCCCATTCCTAGACTGTGAGCTCAGCACATACCAGATACTCAAAGCTTTAAAGTTTAATTTGTAATAAAAAAGTCAGCTCTCTCTTTGTGCTTTTGAATCTTCTGGATGAGCTTCTCTGCGAAGGCAAAAGAGAGTGGTTGGTGTAGGTTCAACAGAGAGATTCCTTCAACCTGGCTGAAGTGACTTGAGGCCCAAAAGGCAGCAGAATTTATCTGAAGGGGCAATTTGTCCCATCCATGTCCAGATATTTGTGGTTTCCTGACAGCTCCCTTGGAATATACTTCTCTTCTGCTCTCCGCACAAACAACTTCTCTCTTTCTTCTTTTTTTTTTTTCTTTTTTCTTTTGGCTGCACTGCACAGCTTGTGGGATCTTAGTTCCCGGCCCAGGGATCAAACCCAGGCCTTGGCAATGAAAGCACCGAGCCCTAACCACTGCACCTCCAGGGAACTCCCACAATTTCTCTTGCTCATCTGGGTGTTCTTATTTTGCTGTGGCCTGAAGGCCTGGACTGAGTTCCGGATCAGCACTTCTTCGTACTCTGTTAGACTTTAAGTTCCTTAAAAGCAGAGTCTTTTCCTTCAGCCTTCCCCCTCCCGGGGCCACCCCGCCACACACACACACAATGGTTAAGAACACCAAGCCTGAAGTCGGTCTGTCTGGGCTCACATCTGAGCCCCATCACTTTCCCAAGGACACTCAGCTAGAAAGGGATGCAGAGAGGGTTTGATCATTATCTTAACCTTGAGCAAATTATTTAAACTATGCCTTGGTTCCTTCATCTGCAAAACCAGGTAGTAACACCTTCCTCATAGGGTTTTTGTGGGGATTAAATGACCTAATACAGGCAAAATGCTAGAGAGGTGCCTTCAAGTTTGAAGTCAGCCCTTTAAACGGGCCGCTGTTACTGACATATGGGGCCAAGCATCGTGCCTTGCACAGCGTTTGCTAAGTGATGCTTTCTGTAAACTTGAGTGTTCATCGTGCGCCTTGGGAAAACTCCTTACATAATCACAATGGCCCAATCACACGGTATACTTGACACCCACCATCCTGCCCTCACCATGGCACCTGGAATAGCATTTCCATTCATATCTGACTGGAGCCAGCCATCAGTAACAGACAGTGTACAGTGGCCGCACTGTCCACTGACTGGCCGTGCACGTGGCCCTGAGAGCAGCGGGCACCTGGAAGGAGAGGAGGGCCAGATGCTGAGTCTGTGGGCCCCATTTCTGATTTCTAACCTGCGCAGAAAGGCTGTAGCTGTCTTCTCTGGATACTTACAGTAGCCTCTTGACTGGTCTCCCTGCTGCTGTCCTTGAAACACCCTACAGCAGCCAGAGGTACCCTTCTGAAATATGTCAGATCACACACTCCTTGGTCCCAAACCCTCCAGTGACCCCCATTCACCGAAGTCCTTACAAGAACCTACAAAGTGGACCCAATCTGCCCCCTCCCTAATTCACCTCCGACTTCTCCAGCCCCTCTACTCTTCCAGCCCCAATGGCCTCCTTGCTTCTTCTACATCCCAGGCACACCCATGCACCTTTTACTCTCTCTGCTTTTCCCCTGGATAGCTGCAAGATTCGCCCCTTCACCTCTTTTCAGGTCTTTATTCAAATGGGTAGGGGAGCAGGCACTGTGGGTAGGAGAACACAGCACTGTGGTAGGAAAACCCATTGCAGGGTTGGTAGAGATCACTCAGGATTGTTGGCAAGGGCAGAAAATTCCAGTGCTTTCAGGTCAAACCAAAGAGAACATGAGCTACCTAATTATAGCCAGGTAGAACAAAGTACAAGAATCCTGACAGAGGTCAAGGCATAGGGACATATCAGAGACGAAGGACCAGGTAGAGGTCAGAATCCAAATGGAACTAACCACATGAGGTGGCAGGTCCATGCCAGGACCCGCTCACCGTCACCTGCAGCCCCCAGGACAGAGGCTGTTTGCCCTTGCTCTAAGCACCTTTCTTGGTGGGTACATAAAGCCTGCCAGGTGTCACTGCTCTTGGGAGAAAAGCTGGGAGCACAGGGCACGTGGCTGCAGCTGCCGCACCTGAAGAGGGCTCCCTGCCTCGGGATCTTCTTCACAGCTCAGAGGCTGCAGGTTGCAGCCCGTGTTTCCTCCCAGGTCCCCTTCCAGTTCTCGTGACATCAGGTGGAGGACCTTGAGCAAACAGGAAATTTATTCATACCACAATATTCACTGACTACCCACTGCATGCCGGGCTATGGCTGTGCCCTGAGACCATGAAGAAAGAGTAAATCCAGTTCCCGCCTGCAAGTGCAGCGGTGAAGACAGAAACATACCAAGTATAAGTGAATGATAATAATCATAATAGCAACAGTTTACTGGGTGCCGGCCTCTGTGCTCTGAGCTTTACACGGATTACTTACTTTAGGAGCCCATGAGGTAGGTACTACTGGTATTATTATTCCCATTTTACACATGAGACTTATGGGGGGTACAATAAATTGCCCAGAGTCACACAGCCGAGAAGACGCAGAACCAGTAAGAGAAATACAGTCTTTTGGACTCCAAAGCTGTTTCCTAATCAGTAAACCCTGCTGACTTTTGGGGTGCTAGGTGATACTGTGGGGAGACCCCTAACTCTGACTGGGTTTAGGGAAAGGCCAGGGGAGGAGTGCCAGGGACATCAGAGAAGGCTTCCCCTGGGAGGTAGATGGAGGATGCCTGAGCTGAGCAGTCTAGGTAAAGAATGATGGGAACAATGTTCCAGGCTAGGGAACTTCCAGTGCCTAGGAAGGGGCTCGAAAAGAGCATGGTGTGCCCAGGACAGTGCCAGCAGGAAGGGGATGGAGACGGAATGTCAAGGCCCAGATCAGGCCCTTACTATGATGCAGCCCAGCAAGGCCATGAGCTACAGATCTCTCAAGCCTCAGAAATCTCCAGAATGAAGCCCCCTGAACAGGAGTCCCCGTGTCGGTTAAAATGGGTTACCTATGAGGTCTGTTAGCCATAGGCTTCCTTAAAGAAGTTTCCTTAGCATGTACACTTGAAAGTGGAAATCTGCTTCCTTGTACATGAGACAGGCCTTCCCTGAAGTAGCTAGCTCCAAATATTTTTCTGAACTTTGTGGGTTGGAGTGTCTCGTTCATGAAGGCTTTTGAGGGCTGGATTGGGGATCCCACCTTTAACAGGAGATCAGAGTAGTTAAGCCTGTGGACTCTACGGCCAGACTCCCTGGGTTCAAAACCTGGTTCTGCTACGTGTTAGCTGTGGAAACTTGGGCAAGCTACTTAACCTCTGTTCCTCAACGTTCCCATGGAAGAGCCACAAAAGTTCCGTCTACCAACCTGCCTATTGTACCCAGAACAGCCGGTGACGAGTGCAGACTAGCCCCTGACAAGCCCCGCCTCCAGCCCGAGCTCCAAATCACACTAGATGAACGAACATCTGCTCCAAGGAGCCACACCACCCGCCTGGAGAGAATGGCAGGACCACAGGGGAAAAAAACCCTTACCCTGAACTGCCCTTAGATGAATTTCTTTTACCTCTTTCCATTTACCACTCAATCTTTTTAAAGTTTAGGAGTTGTCTACACTTGCTGTCTCCAGATGACTTTCCTAATAGTTCTGTCAATTTGACTCCTGCCTCACTGTTCTTGGGTTTGCCTAATCCAGCAGTTCATTGTAGTCCTCACTTGTTCTGCTATGTTGATCCGCTTCCTCCTTATTGAAACTCTCCCCTTGGCTTCAGGGAACCGCTTGGTTCTTCCCGTTTCTCTGGTCATCCCTTCATTGGTTTTTCCTTCTCCATCCACCCCATGGGATTGGTGCTCCCCAAGGAATGCCAACACTTTGCTCTTTTCTTTGTCTTCTCTTCTTTGTGTGAATTCAACTACCCAGACACCTCCCAGAGAAAATAGAAGCTATTAGCACAGAACTTCTCAAGAAACCTACACACATCCCTGCTTCCACACGCTTCTAGCTTTCTCTTCTGCACCACGGATGAGGTGGCCCTTCCCCAACTAAGGTTAATCCTGCCATGTGTGCCTGTCTCCCACCTGTCTCCCAAGGGGTCCTGCTCCATCACTTACCTCCTCTTTCTCCTATATCTTTCATTCTCCTTCTCTAGACCCATCCTATCAGCATTTACACTTTTCAGGTCTCTCCCATTTCCTCCTATGGTCACTACCTCTCTTCCTTCTCCTCTACTTCCCTGCCAAATGTCCTCAAACAGCTGAGAGAATCAGTTGTTTCCATTCCGTATCTCCAGTTCACTCCTCTGGAACCTTTGGAATATGGGCTTAATTTCCCATCTCCAGAAAACCGTTCTCAGACAAGTCACTGAAACTTCTTTTCAGGAAGGCCAATGGATATGTTTTAGTCCTCTTCTTCTGTGGTCTCTCTGCAGCATTTGACACAACTGACCCCTCTTTTGTTGGAACTCCCTGTAGCTTTAGTTTCCATGACACCACACTCCTTTGCTTTTCCACAGGCCTCTGGTAGGTCCTTCTTGTTCTCCTGAGTGGTCTCTTGTTGCACTCCCCTTCAATGTCGGTTTTCCTCACCACTCTCTGTGTTCTGTCCTTTTCCCATTTTCAACACACTCTGACAGCACTAACACATTCTCTGAGCTTTCACTACTATCTATATCCTGATGTCATTAAAGTTATATCTCAACCCAGATCTCTCCAGTAAGCCAGACATCTGCATTTACATGTCCCATAGACACTTCAAACTCAACCTGCTCCAAACTGAAGTCATCATCCTTAAGCCCCAAATCCTTCCCTCCCTTTTGGGTGAAGAGTATCACCATTACCCCAACGCAGAACCCTTGGGGTTAGCTTGACTGCCCTACATCTTTTATCTGGTTAAACTTCATGTCCCATTGATTCCAGCCCTGGAATAGTTATCTGATCCATCACTGCCATATCCCTGGTCCAGGCCATCATCTCTCTTGCCTGGGTCTTGTCCCACTCCTACCCATTCTTCATTCTGCAACTAGAACTTCAGTTAAAATGCAAAATTGACATTCCTGCTTCAAACCCTATAGTAGTCCTTAGAATAAAGTCCAAATTCCTCAGATACGCTGGCCTCTCTCTGCTTCTCCAATCTCATCTCTTGCTATACCCCTCTCATACTACACCACTGTCACGTTCTCCCCAACTTCTGGACCTAAGCCTAGAACTCTCTTTTATTATCCACTCACCTCTTTGGCTGGATAATTTCTACAGTGTATCTCAAGTTTTGGATTAGACATCCTGAGTCCACCAAATCTTTGAGGACTGACCAGGTTGTGTGTCCCTTCTGTGAGCTCCTATGTACACTCCTGTGAGCAACATTACATATCCCTATGGTAGGCCTAACTTAGTGCTGTAACTGCTGGTTGGTTTGTCTGTTTCACCTTCTAGATTCCAAGCAGTTGGAGGGCTGGGAATGACTTGATTGCTGGTACGTCACCAGTGCCTAGCACAAAGCCTGGCACACAGTAGCTGCTCTGTACGCATCTGTGAATACAGTTAGGAACCTCAATCATCCTTTGTCCTCTTCCATCTCCCTGAATCCAACATGTACCTAAGTTCTTTTTCAGAAAAGCCTCCTGAATCCTTTCCATCACCATGGTCCTCATGGTCTTAGTTTAGGCCTTCCTCTAGTCTCACCAGGCCTATTCTGATCTCCTTATTGCTTTTCCTCCTGCTGAGCAATAAACCCTGCAAAACCTTTCCTGACCTCGTCTCTCAGTGGGGCACAGCTGTAACACATCGCTATTACAGTTTTTACAGTGTATTCACAATTCAATGCAAAGCGTGGTCTTCTCCCAGAGAGCAAGGACTATGTGTTGTTACTTGTTCATTCCTGCATCGCCAGCATCTTTCACTGAGTGATGGCAACTAAAGCAAGTATGATTTATGGATTGCTCCCTTCTGAAAAAACCTCTATGAGCTTCCTGTTGCTCACAGGAGAAAATATAAATTCCTTAGCAGGACCCCAGAATCTGGCCTCCTGAAGCTTTTCCTGCCACGTCCTGCTCCTCCGGCACATGGCAGAGCTTGGGTGTCCTCCAAAGGCACCAGGCCGCTCTGCACCTCTGGAATGCTACCTGTACGTGTCCTTGGCCTGCTGTGCCCCTTTTCTTGCCATTCAAGACCTAGTTCAAAGGCCCCCTTTTTGGGAAGATTTGCTCAGCTTCCCTGACAGTTTCTTTTCCTTTCTTGCCGTTGGCAGCATTTGTTATCTGTGTGAAATGATCTGTTTACAGGTTATTCCTCCCTCCCCGGACATGATGGGTCTTAAGGCCCTGGGATGAAGGAAGAGGATCTCATTCATGGCCTCATGGCTTGGGTAGTACCTATGATGGATCAGGTGCCCTAGACTTATTTGTGTTTTATGGATTAGTAGCATGGTACTAGGGCAGGAATGGGTAGGCACACTAAACAGCCAACAGGTGATGAACTAGGAGACAGCCAATAACAGGATGTTGGTGAAGAGTTTTTCATTATTTAAGAAAATGTCTTTCTTCCCCTTAAATTGTAAGACTATATATAGGTTCAATTGTGTGAGAATGTAAAAACAAAAAAGGTAAGGGAAATATGGTAAAATATTAATAGAGGTTATTTCTAGGTGATAATCTTATGGGTAATATTTTCTTTTTAGTACAGTCTGACATTTTCTAAAATTTCTGTAATGAACAGAGATGAAAAACTTTTACTTCAAAATTAAAAAGATGTGGCTAAAAAACTCTTAGGATTTCTCTTCTGAATATGATGGAATAACGAGCTAAATCTACTCTCTTGCCTTAAATGACTAAAACTATTGGACAAAGTACATGAAATGACAGTTTTCAGACACTGAACAGCAGGCAGCACATACGTTGAAGTAAAATGTATGACAACAATAGAACAAAGGCTGGGAGGGGAGAAATGGAAATACACTATTTTAAGGTACTTATACTATATGTGAAGAGGCATGATAATGCTCGAACATAGACTGGCTTAAATATGGATATTATAAACCTTTAGCAACCATTAAAATAACACATCAGAGAGTTTTAGCTAATGAGCCAGCAGGGAAGATAAAATGGAATAATAAAAAATACTTAGTTACTCCAAAAGAAGGCAGAAAATGAAAAAAAAAAAAGAGAGAGTGAGAACAAAAATAGATGGAACAAACAGAAAAAATAGTAAAATAGTAGATTTAAACCCAATCATACTAATCATCAAATCACATTAACTGTAAATGTTTAAACACCTAATTAGCCAGCACTGATTTTCAGATTGGGGGAAGAAAAAGCAAGGTCCAACTATATGCTGTCTACAGGAGACCCACTTTAAATATAAAGGCACAGAGAGCTTAGAAGTAAAGGGATGGGAAAGATATTCCACACTAACACTAAGTAAAAGAAGGTGGAGTGTTTATATTCATTAAAGATAAAGCATAGGTTAGAGCAAGGAACACTGCTGGAGGAAAGAGGATCATTTCTAAGGGGATCTCCTTAGAAGGGACCAATTCATCCAGAGGACAAAAAAACCCTAAATGTTTAAGCAACTAATAACAGAGCTTTGAAATATATGAAGCAAAAACTGCTAGAACGGTAAGTAGAAATAAAACCATGATAAACACTGAAGAACCACTGAAGATTTCAACACATGTCTCACAATAAATGACAGAACGAGCAGATAGAAAATCAGTAAGGATATGGAAGACTCGAACAAAAGTGTTGACCAACCAGACCTCATTAATACTTGTAGAAAACTCCACCCATCAAGAGCAGAACACACCTTCTTCTCAAGTGCAGTGGAACCTTTACCAAAATAGATAATATTCTCGGCCATAAGACAAAACTCAATAAATCTCAAAGCATTCAAATAATAAGTACGTGGAGGACCACAATGGGCCTAAGTTAGAAAATAATAAGAAAAGGATTGGCATAAAATCCCCAATTACTTGAAAATTAAACAACACACTTAAATAACCCATGAGTCAAAGAAGAAATAAATAGAAACTGGAAAGTATTTTGAAAGGAATGAAAATCAAAATATGAAAGATTAAAGATGCATTTAAAACAGTTCTTAGAAGGAAAGAAAGAAGTCTTCATTTACAGGAGACATGATTGTCTATATAAAAAAATCCAACTGAATCTCAAAAAAAATTAAGAACTAACATACGTTTAGCAAAATTGCAGGACACAAATATAATTGTATTTCTACATACTAGCAGTATATACGACAATAAAAAATTGAACTAAAATGTTTACAATAGCATCAAAACTGTAAAATACTTGGGAGAAAATATTTGCAAAAGAAGCAACTGACAAAGGATTAATCTCCAAAATAGACAAGCAGCTCATGCAGCTCAATATCAAAAAAAACAAACAACCCAATCCAACAATGGGGAGAAGACCTAAATAGACATTTCTCTAGAGAAGGTATACAGATGGCCAACAAACACATGAAAGGATGCTCAACATCACTAATCATTAGAGAAATGCAAATCAAAACTACAATGAGCTATCACCTCACACCTGTCAGAGTGGCCATGATCAAAAAATGTACAAACAATAAATGCTGGAGAGGGTGTGGAGAAAAGAGAACCCTCCTACACTGTTGGTGGGAATGTAAATTGATACAGCCACTATGGAGAACAGTATGGAGGTTCCTTAAAAAACTAGAAATAGAACTACCATGTGACCCAGCAATCCCACTACTGGGCATATACCCTGAGAAAACCATAATTCAAAAAGAGTCACATACCACAATGTTCACTGCAGCACTATTTACAATAGACAGGACATGGAAGCAACCTAAGTGTCCATGGACAGATGAAAGGATAAAGAAGATGTGGCACATGTAAACAATGGAATATTACTCAGCCATAAAAAGAAACAAAATTGAGTTATTTGTAGTGAGGTGGATGGACCTAGAATCTGTCATACAGAGTGAAGTAAGTCAGAAAGAGAAAAACAAATACCATATGCTAACACGTATATATGGAATCAAAAAAAAAAAAGGTTCTGAAGAACCTAGGGGCAGGACAGGAATAAAGATGCAGATGTAGAGAATGGACCTAAGGACACGGAGAGGGGGAAGGGTAAGCTGGGACGAAGTGAGAGAGTGGCATGGACGTATATACTCTACCAAATGTAAAATAGGTAGTGGGAAGCAGCCGCATAGCACAGGGAGCTCAGCTTGCTTTGGGACCACGTAGAAGGGTGGGATAGGAGGGTGGGAGGGAGACACAAGAGGGAGATATGGGGATATATGTATACATATAGCTGATTCACTTTGTTATACAGCAGAAACTAACACACCATTATAAAGCAATTATACTCCAATAAAGGTGTTTAGAAAAAAAAGGAAAATATTTAAGGAAAATTTGACAAAAGATGTGCAAGACCTGTACACTGAAAACTATAAAACATTACTGAGAAAAATGAAACACCTAAATAAATGGAGAGAGATGCCATGTTTATGGATCAGAAGACTTCATATTGGTTTTTTTGTTTGTTTGTTTTAAATTAATTTTTATTGGGGTATAGTTGCTTTACAGTGTTGTGTTGGTTTCTACTGTACAGCAAAATGAATAGAAGACTTCATATTGTTAAGATGTCAATTCTCCCCAAATTGGTCTATACACTCAAGGCAATCCTAATCAAAATCCCACAGCATTTTTTTTTGGTAGCAAACGACAAGTTAATTTTAAAATTTATATAGAAGTGCAAAGGACCTGAAATAGCCAAAGCAACTTGAAAAAGCAACTTGAAGTGCAAAGGACCTGAAATAGCCAAAGCAACTTGAAAAAGCACAATGCTAGAGACTTATACTACCTGATTTCAAGGCTATTATATAGTTAAAACAATCTAGACAATGAGGTATTAGTGTAAAGATAGACACACAGATCTATGAAACTCAATAGAGAGTCTAGAAATAGACCCACATCACACACACACAGTCAACTGATTTTTTAGAAAGGTACCTAGGCAATTCAACTGAGAATTGAAAATGTTTTTAACATCAAAACAAACGATGCTAGAAATAATGGACATCCAATAACAAGGAACGAATTATTGATACATGCAACAAGATGGATAAATCTCAGAATGATTACGCTAAGTGAAAGAAGCCAGTTTAAAACCTGTATAATCCCAATTACACACAAATTCTAGAAAATGCAAACAATTCATAGTGACAGAGTAGTAGTGGTTACCTGGCAATGGGGAAGGGAGGGATGGATTATAACAGGGCGCAAGGAAACTCTTGGAAATGATGGGGATGTTCATTACCTTAATTCTTTAGTTGGCTTCCTGGAGGCATGCATATGTCAAAACTCATCAAACTGTATACCTTAAATAGGTGCAGATTATTGTATGTCAATTATATTTCAATCAAGTTGTAAAAGACAAAATCTATGGTTTAAAGCAAACAGCTCTCTGGTTACGCTATTAAGCCTTGAAGTGGTGCCACATCCTTGTTTGTGTTTGCACTGGGGAAAATGCTCCTTGAAATGTGGTCAATTTTAGAGTCTCTTCCTGGAGAAGAGCCAAGAACTGGGAAGGAGGGTCCTGGCTGGGCTGCCAGCAGGGGGCCAGCTCTCTTGGTTTTGACCTGGAGAAGCTAAGATGTGCAGGAGGACCCCCATCTCTGGGGGAGGGGATGGTGGGTGGTGGAGAGAAGTCTTTCCTCTCATTCACTCTTGGTAAGAGCGTAAATTGGTCTGATGAGAAAAGTATGACTTCCCCTAACGGAAGAGGTAGGTGGCTGAGGCTCGAGCCCCCTCCACCACATGCTGCTTTTAAGTTGCCATTATTTACTCACTTATTCCCCAGGATATGTGAGAGCGCGGCCAGAAGTGGCTGGAGGAATGAGCATAATAAATTCACTGCCCCGGGGAGAGAATGAACCTTTGATTTATTTCTCACCACGGAACCTAAAACCTACAAAAGGCACTGGCACATTTATCTTCAGCTCCTTTCCACTACCCTTAACCCTCAAACTCTACTGGACATAATTCACCTTCCTCAGATAATTCAGAGGGTACACTGGGATCTTACAGGGGATCCTGTGGGATTTTCAAAGCAGGAGCATTAACATGAAGTGGGTTTCAAATTATTTCTGTGCTTGTCCAGCTTTAGTACCAGATTTATTTCTTTGGAGAGAGGGGGCTGGGATGGAAGGGGCGATGACTCATGATCTCAGCCCTGCATCAATGTTTAACAATTAATAGCACCATTCCTCGTCTCCATTTCCCCAGATCGAAATGACTGCTTTGTCGTACGGTATGTTTAAAATGTTTAAGTTCATTGCTTCTTAATAGGCCTTCAAGAACCAGAATGTTCTTAATGAGGGGGAGGTCTTCGAGAACCAGAAGAAAGGAACACATTTCTCAAGTCTTTTATCCTGTAGTTGAGACCAGGCACTGGGAGAATCTAACCCTTATTCAGGAGCCTACATGATGGCTCAGAGGCTCTGGGGTGTGGTTTCCTACTGGTTATTATAACCACCCTCTAACCTCACACCCCAAAGTCAGGGGGCCTGTCTCAACCTTTACTATCCTAGTGGCTCTCATGATAGCCATCCTGGCTCCCCTGAGACCGTGGTTCCTGCATCCCTGACATCGTGCATTCCTGCATCCCTGACATCGTGGTCTTCGGCCACCCACAGCCGAAGACCTCACTGCTCGCCTGGACCACTGCAGATGCTCCTAAAGGACGTTTCTGCTTCCTCTCCTGCTCACCTACAACACCGGTTCCTCCCAGCACGCAAAGTTCATCATTAAGTTAATTTTTCATTCTGAGAACGATTGTTTGAAAATATAACTCTGATCTTGTCACTCTCGTGCTTAAAATCATTCAGTGGCCTCCCACTGCAGGAAAGTACAGAGCGCCAGCTTCTCACCATGGCTTCCAGGGCCCCGCATGCTCTAAATCACACCTCGTCTCCGATCTCATTTAGTTATTTTGTCCCCCTAGCTCACTGTGCTTTGGCCATGCTGGCCTGCCACAGGGTCTTGGTACCTGCTATGCTGTCTGCCTGGAATGCTCTTCTCCAGCTCTTCATTCACACTGCTGACTTCACATCTCAGCTTCAGTATCCCCAGGCCCTTGGCCACCTAAAGAACAGCCTGGCCCTCTGCCCAGATGCACACTATAATCTCAGTCTGCTTTATTTTTCTTTACGGCACTTGCCCCTATCTCAAATCACCTCCTTATGTACTTGTTATAACAGAATGAAAGCTCCATGAGACGGTGGACCTCATCGTCTTACTCTGCTGTCTCTCCAGGGCCAAGCAGATGCCTGGACCACACTGGCTCCCATGTGGTTTTCTCCTTCCAGAATCCCCTGAGCCACACTCTGTGTGATTAATGGAACCAATCCTTTTTACCTTGTTGGGCCTTGTCTGGAGCCCCACTATTGCCTTCTAAGCACCACTTGCGTGGATGTGCAGGGTAGGCCCTCCCTACCTCCTTCCCCTGCTTCTGGGGCATGTCTGGAATCCAGAAGCCTTGGTCCTCCAAGCATAACACCAGATGCCTGTGCAAGTCCATCTTGCAAATGTTGCCCGGTGCACTCTGGGAGGCCTGCTGGAGTTAGTAGCATCCCATTTAGGGGAGCTCAATATTCCAGACCAACTTCTTCAGGGTGATGCTGTGCTATGTCTTAGGATGTAATAGAAAATTACCCCATAAGAAGCAACCTCTTACTAGTAGTCAAGGGGGTGCCACTTAGCTGGTGTGGGAATTTGTGTGAAAATCAGAAAGAGGCTTCCCTCTGGGCAGATGTAGCCCCCTGGGTGCAGAGCGTGGAGTGCATGCAGGCTGGGTTTGAGCTCTCCGCTCGACTCCTCTTGTGCAGTGCACACATCACCCAGCTGTAGGCGCATCTTTGAGGGGTCACCTCAGAGATACCAGGTCAAGCCCCATAGGCTAGATTTTTAGCTTCCTCACTGTAAGCCTCAGTTCTCTGGTATTTTATATGAACTCTCAATTATCCATGGTAAATAGAGAATGAAGATCTGAAAGCCAAAGGGAACCCCCAAACCTTACTTTCGTAAATCTCACTACTTACCAAGTCCTAACTATGTGCCAGGTGCTGGGCTAGACACTTGAAGCACATTGTCACATTTTATCAACCACATGACATTAGCACTTTTTAAAACGAAAAAATAAGTTACAGAATTCAGTAGATACATGATCACATTAGAAAATCAAAATGAATTATTTAAGTATGGAAAGACAGGACAGTAGATAGTAGTAGTTATTTGGGGGAGTAGGATTTACAATGGGACTTTATAGTTGATATATTTCTGAATGGTCTAATTTTTTTAAATGAGCTTATCATTACTTTTATAAACAGAAAATAATAATATTGCTGTTTTGGAAAAAACAGCATGAACTAAAAAACTGTAAATAAAAAGTAAAATTAATTGCTTTGAATTTCAGTTTCTTTCATAAATAAAAAAGTAAATATCAATAAAATTTAAAAATTTTCAGAAAGATACATGCACCCCAATGTTCACCGCAGCACTATTTACAATTGTCAAGACGTGCAAACAACCCAAGTGAATATCAACAGATTATTGGCTTAAGAATATGTGGTATATATATATATATACAAACGAATATTAGTCATAAAAAAGAATGAAGGCTTCCCTGGTGGCGCAGTGGTTGAGAGTCCGCCTGCCGATGCAGGGGACACGGGTTCGTGCCCCGGTCGGGAAAGATCCCACATGCCGCTGAGCGGCTGGGCCCGTGAGCCATGGCCGCTGAGCCTGCGCGTCCGGAGCCTGTGCTCCGCAACGGGAGAGGCCACAAGAGTGAGAGGCCCATGTACCGCAAAAATCAAACAAACAAACAAAAAGAATGAAATATGGCCATTTGCAGCAACATGGATGAACCTAGAGAATATCACACTTAATGAAGTAAGTCAGACAGAGAAAGACAAATATTATATATCACTCATATGTGGAATCTAAAAAATAATAATCTATATACAAAAACAGAAACAGACTCACGGACATAGAAAACAAACTTATGGTTACCAAAGGGGAGAGGGAGGGCAGGAAGGATAAATTAGGAGTATGGGATTAACAGATACACACTCCTATACATAAAGTAGATAAGCAACAAGGATTTACTGTATAGCAAAGGGAACTATATTCAGTATCTTGTAATAACCTATAATGGAAAATAATATGAAAGAAATATACATGTGTATAACTATCACTTTACTGTACACCTGAAACTAACACAATATTGTAAATCAGCTACCCTTCAATTTAAAATTTTTTTATTTTATTTCCTGTTACGGGTGCTGGTAAGCAGGAACATGACCCCAAATGACTCGGGTCAGAGGAGGAGATTCTGCCCAAGGGCTGAATAATCAGGCAGGGGACATCGCCCCACTCCACACGATGACAGCAATTCCTCAGAGGCGGAACAATCCTGCCTTCACACTAACAGTTAAACCGCCTGCCAGGCTAACAGTGAAATCAATTTCTAATTATAAGAAACTACAGGCTTTTAAACACACAATCGTGTGTGCAAGCCACTCATTACCATTGTGTCAAGCCACTGGGTGGGAAAATGAATTCTGGTACTTGCAGTTGTAATACGGTAAACACTCAGCCGAGAGTCAATTACGTGTCTCACATGTTTACAGCTCATTTACTTCCTCCATTTTTAGGAATAACTTCACAATTAATAGTCTTCTTTCATTTGTTCCTGATGTGTCCTTTTAAAACAAGAACAGGATCACTGGCCACAAAGCAGCAAAGTGGGGGGTGGGGGATAGTCACACCGTTGAGTGTACACCTTATTACGGGCAGGAAAATGCAAGTGGAATTAAGTAGCCAGCAGCCCCAGTGCAGCAAGGAGAAACCAAAGGTCGAGAAGTCAGAAGGAAGGTTGGCCACGTTTTTGTGTGTTTACTTTGGCTCTTTTAATTTATTTTTTTAAATCTGCACTCCCATGTTTATTGCAGCATTATTCACAGTAGTCAAGATATGGAAACAACCTAAGTGTCCATGAATGGACGAATGGATAAAGAAGGTATGGTATAAATATATACACACACACACAATGGAATATTACTCAGTCACGAGAAAGAAGAAAATCCTGCCATTGTGACAACCTGGATGGAATTTGAGAGTATTATGCTACATGAGAGAAGTCAGACAAGAGAAAGACAAATACTGTATGATATCACTTATATGTGGAATCTGAAAAAGCTGAACTCGGAGGAACAGAGCGTTGAATGGCGGCTACCAGGGGCTTGGTGTGAGGGAATTGGGAAGATGTTGTTCAAGGGGCACAAAGGTGAATTAATTCTGGAAATCTAATGCATAGTATTGTGATTACAGCTAATCATACTGTATTATGTACTTCAAAGTTGCTAAGAGATTAGATCTTAAATGTTCTCACCATAAAAAAGGAATGATAACTATATGACATGATGGAGGTGTTAGCTAACACTGTGATGGTGATCATATTGTAATATAAATGTATCAGATCAACGTATTGTATACCGTAAACTTTCACAATGTTATACGTTAGTTATGTGTCAATTTAAAAATAAGATATACTTTTGGGTGATGCTGAAAGATGCTGAAGGAAGATGATAAATTTCACTCATGTGGATTAATCTTAGCGGTCTAAAAACAACGATGTCCACAATGAATTTTCTGGGCACGCCTCACAAGAGCTGATTCTACTCAAGAAAATAACAATAGCTTCAAAGGACATAAGCTCATGAGAAGGGAAATGTTTAACAGCCTGTGCTGGTTATTCTTCGTAATAATGAAAGCACATGGCGTTGGAACAGAGCTTGACACTTCTCAAACTGCTAGCACAGCCACTGACCCACTTGATCCTCACAACAGCCAAATGAGAGTGGTCAGGGAAGTGACATTATCACCTCCCTAAAAATGAGGAAACTGAGGCTCTAAAGATTTAAGAGATTTCCCCAAGTTCACAGCAGTATCTTCCTGGGAACTCCAAGTTCAGTGTTCTTCCTACTACTCCATACTTGCATACTTCCTCTGAACATGAAAGGGAATGGAACTATTTATGCTGAATTGTACAGACTAATTAACTTAAAAAAACGATGTAGAGGATGTACAGCGGCAGGAAATATCAGAACTGATTTCCGTGCCTGTTTAGAGGAGCCTGCTTTGTAGTATACAGGTTTAGCAAGCTCATGTGTAAACAAGTGTTTTAACCAAGAGAATACAATCCAATAGTTAATAACTTGTCTGCATTCCCACACAGGGGATTTTGGTTGGAGAGGAGAGTGAGGTGACAGAGGGTGGGAATTCTATAGTTTTCTTTTTTTTTTTAACATCTTTATTGGAGTATAATTGCTTTACATTGTTGTGTTAGTTTCTGCTGTATAACACGGTGAATCAGCCATACATATACTTATATCTCCATATCCCCTCCCTCTTGTGTCTCACTCTCACCCTCCCTATCCCACCCCTCTAGGTGGTCACAAAGCACCGAGCTGATCTCCCTGTGCTATGCGGCTGCTTCCCACTACCTATTTTACATTTGGTAGTGTATATATGTCAATGCCACTCTCTCACTTCGTCCCAGCTACCCTTCCCCCTCTCCGTGTCCTTAGGTCCATTCTCTACATCTGCATCTTTATTCCTGTCCTGCCCCTAGGTTCTTCAGAACCGTTTTTTTTTTTTTTTGATTCCATATATACGTGTTAGCATATGGTATTTGTTTTTCTCTTTCTGACTTACTTCACTCTGTATGACAGATTCTAGGTCCATCCACCCACTACAAATAACTCACTTTCATTTCTTTTCATGGCTGAGTAATATGCCATTGTATATATGTGCCACATCTTCTTTATCCATTCACCTGTCGATAGACAGTTACGTTGCTTCCACGTCCTGTCTACTGTAAATAGTGCTGCAATGAACATTGTGGTACATGACTCTTTTTGAGTTATGGTTTTTCCAGGGTATATACTCAGTAGTGGGATTGCTGGGTCATATGGTAGTTCTATTTTTAGTTTTTTAAGGAAACTCCATACTGTTCTCCATAGTGGCTGTATCAATTTACATTCCCAATAACAGTGTAGGAGGGTTCCCTTTTCTCCACACCCTCTCCAGAATTTATTGTTTGTACATTTTTTGATCATGGCCATTCTGACTGGTGTGAGGTGATAACTCACTGTAATTTTGATTTGCATTTCTCTGATGATTAATGATGTTGAGCATCCTTTCATGTGTTTGTTGGCAATCTGTGTATCTTCTTTGGAGAAATGTCTATTTAGGTCTTCTCCCCATTTTTGGATTGGGTTGTTTGTTTTTCTGATATTGAGCTGCTTGTAAATTTTGAAGATCAATCCTTTGTCAGTTGCTTCATTTGCAAATATTTTCTCCCATTCTGAGGGTTGTCTTTTCGTCTTGTTTATGGTTTCCTTTGCTGTGCAAAACCTTTTACGTTTCATTAGGTCCCATTTGTTTATTTTTGATTTATTTCCCTTTCTCTAGGAGGTGGGTCAAAAAGGATCTTGCTGTGATTTATCATAGAGTGTTCTGCCTATATTTTCCTCTAAGAGTTTGATAGTGTCTGACCTTACATTTAGGTCTTTAATCCATTTTGACTTTATTTTTGTGTATGGTGTTAGGGAATGTTCTAATTTCATTCTTTTACATATAGCTGTCCAGTTTTCCCAGCACCACTTACTGAAGAGGTTGTCTTTTCTCCATTGTATACTCTTGCCTCCTTTATCAAAGATAAGGTGACCATATGTGCATGGTTTTATCTCTGGCTTTTCTATCCTGTTCCATTGATCTATATTTCTGTTTTTGTGCCAGTACCATACTGTCTTGATTACTGTAGCTTTGTAGTATAATCTGAAGTCAGTGAGCCTGATTCCTCCAGCTCCATTTTTTTCTCAAGATTGCTGTGGCTATTTGGGGTCTTTTGTGTTTCCACACAAATTGTGAAATTTTTCGTTCTCGCTCTGCGAAAAATGCCATTGGTAGTTTGATTGGGATTGCATTGAATCTGTAGATTTCTTTGTGTGGTATAGTCATTTTCACAGTGTTGATTCTTCCAATCCAAGAACATGGTGTATCTCTCCATTTGTTTGTATCATCTTTAATTTCTTTCATCAGTGTCTTATAGTTTGCTGCACACAGATCTTTTGTCTCCTCAGGTAGGTTTATTCCTAGGTATTTTATTCTTTTTGTTGCAATGGTAAATGGGAGTGTTTCCTTAATTTCTCTTTCAGATTTTTCATCATTAGTGTATAGGAATGCAAGACATTTCTGTGCATTAATTTTGTACCCTGCTACTTTACCAAATTCATTGATTAGCTCTAGTAGTTTTCTGGTAGCATCTTTAGGATTCTCTATGTATAGTATCATGTCATCTGCAAACAGTGACAGTTCTACTTCTTCTTTTCCAATTTGGAGTCCTTTTATTTCTTTTTCTTTTCTGATTGCTGTAGCTAAAAGTTCCAAAACTATGTTGAATAACAGTGGTGAGACTGGGCAACCTTGTCTTCTTCCTGATCTTAGTGAAAATGGTTTCAGTTTTTCACCATTAAGAATGATGTTGGCTGTGGGTTTGTCATATATGGCCTTTATTATGTTGAGGTAAGTTCCCTCTATGCCTACCTTCTGGAGCATTTTTATCATAAATTGGTGTTGAATTTTGTTGAAAGCTTTTTCTGCATCTATTGAGATGATCATATGGTTTTTCTCCTTCAGTTTGTTAATATGGTGTATCACACTGATTGATTTGCGTATATTGAAGAATCCTTGCATTCCTTGGATAAACCCCACTGATCATGGTGTATGATCCTTTTAGTGTGCTGTTGGATTCTGTTTGCTAGTATTTTGTTGAGGGTTTTTGCATCTATGTTCATCAGTGATACTGGCCTGTAGTTTTCTTTTTCTGTGACATCTTTGTCTGGTTTTGGCATCAGGGTGAGGGTGGCCTCGTAGAATGAGTTTGGGAGTGTTCCTCTCTATGCTATATTTTGGGAGAGTTTGAGAAGGATAGGTGTTAGCTCTTCTGTAAATGTTTGATAGAATTCTTTGGCTCTTTTTAAATGAGCACAAACAGAAAAGGAAGAAATACGAATCAGAAAAACTCACTGAGCTGCCCTTTGACCTGTGGGTAATTAATTGGTCCTAGAAACTACTTTCCCTGCCCGGTTTGCTATTTTGTGACTCTTTCTTTGTT
Source organism: Globicephala melas (assembly GCF_963455315.2). Taxonomy (NCBI): domain Eukaryota; kingdom Metazoa; phylum Chordata; class Mammalia; order Artiodactyla; family Delphinidae; genus Globicephala; species Globicephala melas. The sequence goes on along the minus strand of NC_083315.2, from coordinate 163,845,737 downwards.
TCTGTTCAATTCTCTTTCATTGTCTGTTTTAGCCAGAGTAATACATGTAGAGCTACTCATGAAAGTAGGCTTGTGATTTAAAAAATCTACCTGGTGGTAGACTTTCACCACCCCAAGTGGTATGTAAAAGAAGACCCGGTCTGTAGTCACCCTTGGTTCAGCCTGGAATGAGGGGCGGGGAGACTGGAGGACCTTCCCTCTCTCTCCAGTCTTTCCCCCCAGACCATCCTTGAGCCTTCATTCAACATCTATTCTGGCTAGACTCTGAGGATGGAGGTGGAAGACTCCCACCCTCAAGTAGCTCAAAAAACTTAACTGGAGAGACGGAGAGTAAGGGGCCATTTCATTACAGAACGCTAGGTACTGTTTTTATTATAATGATGACTATTAGTATCAGCTATTTTATTTTCAGTAAAACCTGAGAGAATTCAGGTGTTACTAAAATTAAAAACAAACAAACCCTATATTCAGTTAGTTAGCTTGTGTCCCTGCACTAAGGGAGAGGCTTACGTTATGCTTTCTGTGGGGTCCTTGTTAAAGAATACCCCCTTCTGGGTTCAGGACTTACTTGGTAAGGAGTCTCCGGATTCCTTGTCCCCAGACGCCCCACTTCAATCAGCAGCCACCTATGCCCAGCTTCCTGTTCCCACTTAGAAGTGACTCTTGCATGGGAACCACAAGAACAGAAGCAAAGCTCTGTGATGGGCAAACAGGAGGCCTGCAAAATAGATCAGGGACCATCGGTCCATCTACTTTGTTTTGCAGGAAAGGAGGAGCCGTTCAGACCAGAGATATAGGGAGTACACACCCAGCAGGCACCGACTTCCTTGATCTTCAGCCGTCTGCCCCGTCCCATCGCATCAGCTCTCACTCACGTTCTGGTCACTGTTCATGACCCTCAGACCAGCCTCCCTCTTCAGTAACATGTTTCCATTTCCTGATACCATCGGGCCTGTCGGTCCATACCACCGCTGCCCTGGCCGTGGCTTACTCAGGCCAGGTGTGCGTGTCCTGCAGGTGGCGTGGGTGGCAGTGGTGGGCCTGCAGCACCTGGGGAATGGTTCCCTTCTGGTCAGGTGAGTGATGACAGCTGGAGGCCTCTCCTTATTTCTCCTGGGGGAAGAAAGTGGCTTATCCGCATCTCCCGCTGTCCCAGTGAATGTGGACCCTTCCTTCTGATAAGTCCTTTCAGGCAATTTGGGAAACTTCTTTAAAACTCTGTGAGCAGCTCATGCCCCTAAACTCAATTATAAGACCTCAACACTTGGCCACGGGGACAGGCAGTATCTTAGTTCCCCCACCACGGATAGAACCCACGCCCCCTGCAGTGGAAGCACGGAGTCTGAACCACTAGACCGCCAGGGAAGTCCCAAAGCTTCCTTTTCTTGAAGAGGCCATCTGCACGATCTAGAGCTGAAAGGCAAGCCAAGTGCCCTCCAACCTTCCCCACCAGGCCAGATGCTTCTCACGCCCACCCGTGACGCGGGAGCCACATCAGTCAGAAATCACCCCCCAACGGCAATGAAGGCAGGAAAGGTCTTCCCAGACCTGACACCAGGCATTGGTCACCAAACAGAAAACAATGGAACCTCAACATCTTTATGTTTTGACAATCTGAAAAATCACGTATCAGCCTGGAAACAGTGCGAGCCATCGGTGAACCTCAGCACCTCCCTTCCCTTGGCTCTCGGTGAGATAAACGTTGACCACATGCTGTGGCAGGCGAGACAGGCCCGGGGCGGCCAAGGAGATGCTGGCCGGCAGCACACTTCCTGTCCGCCTTTGCCAAGAAGTCATCAAGCACATGGTCGGTTTTCTTTCATGAAATCCACTTTATCCTTATCTTTGTTTTCTTTTTGAATGAGTCCCAGTTGAAGGATTACGCACAGATGTGTGTGTTTTTCTTAGAGGACCTGGGTCACCGGCAGCGTGGAGGTGAAACTCCCTCAGATGAGCCACTGAGCACAATTCCTCTGCGACTTCACAATGCGAAATGTCAGGCATTCACACGTGACTTTAAAAGTAAGCTGGCATGCTTCAGTAAGCCTTGCAGCCAGGACAGAAACTCTCGAGTCAGTCCTGTGCATGATTAATAGGCCAGCTTGACCCCCACCAGCCCCACGGCGGGGCAGCCCATCATCTGGGAAAGCGTTTTCTCCTCAGCGGTTGCTGCATTCTTTGTTTTTGTTTTTTTTTGCGGTACGCGGGCCTCTCACTGTTGTGGCCTCTCCCGTTGCGGAGCACAGGCTCCGGACGCGCAGGCTCAGCGGCCGTGGCTCACGGACCCAGCCGCTCCACGGCGTGTGGGATCTTCCCGGACCAGGGCACGAACCCGTGTCCCCTGCATCGGCAGGCGGACTCTCAACCACTGTGCCACCAGGGAAGACCTGGTTTGTTTTTAACAACATTTTGTTTGTAATAACATTTCATATGTGTTATTCCTAATGACACATGTTCGCTGTAGAACATTCAGAACACGCAGAAAACCAGAGAAAAGCAATTAAAAACCCCTCACAATCCTGCTGTCCAGAAAAAGGCGGTTAACACAGCTCTCCGCAGTTCAGATTTCCCAACGGCCAAACAGGGACAAATAATAGTTCAAGAGTAGGAGGATTTAAGTGAGTTTATAGTGTAAAGAACTCAGCACAACACAAGAGATAATTAATGTGAGCTGCTTTACTGATAACATCTTAATGTATTTCCTTGCAGTCTGTGTGTGTGTGTGTGTGTGTGTGTGTGTGTGTGTACAAACATCAACATTTCACACATCTTGGATCTTACGGAGGAATTTAATTTTTCTTAAAATCCCTTTCCATTTCAGCTGGGTTCTGACTAATCTTCCAAGGCTATGCTCTAAAAACTATCATTAGGAGGAAAGATGGAGGGTCAAAAACTAAGAAGTGTCAGCTCTGTGTATAAGGAATAGCGTTCATTCCCACCACTTGGACATGAACTTGCAAATATTTTTCCAGAGGCAATAGTGTATTTTTCCCCAATGATACACAGTCATTTCTAGTATCCGATCTTATCAACTGCACGGGCTTTACAAGAAGGCTGTCTGGGGTGAGGGTCCAAATTGCAATCACAGAAAAGAAAGCAATGCTCAGTGATCTGCACGGAGATTAGACTGGCCACTTGGGCCTCATCAGTGTGAAGAAGGCATCAGTCGACCTCATCATACCCAACTGGGTCCATAAATGTATCTCACATGGGGTCATTTCGCTCAGGAGTCTTCTTTGATGCTGGTGCCGAAGGACGCTTTGTGGAAGGGTCCCCATTATTGCCCCATTATTTCAGCCACAGTGCCAGGACTGAACACATGAAATTGGTGCCAGACACTAGCTAGGCCCTGGATTTACATAGCCCTGGATTTACGTGCTTTCTAGAAGCGTACATGGTTATACCGAGGAAGCAAACAAGCAGCTCACCTTACAGGACACTGTGGAAAGTGCTCTACAGAGGAGGTTTTCTTGGGACAATAAGGGCCCCGGAGAGGGAGCACGGAGGCTGCCTGGAAATGCAGGAAACCTTTCGGAAGAGGAAGAATTGAGCTGAATCTTGAAGGACCAGCTGGAGCTTGTCAGGCAGACAAATGGGGAGAGAGGAACCCAGAAGCCTCAAGTGTGGCCTCTGAACTCAGTCTGCCTGCTACTTACTAGCGATTATAATCTTGGTCAAGTTCCCTAACTGCTCAGAGCCTGTTTTGTTTTAAATAAGACTCTAAAAAAATCAGCTTTACTGAGATATAACTCACACCCCATAAAACTCCCCCATTTAAAGAGTACAATTCATTTACAATGTAGGATATTCACAGAGTTGTGCAACTACCTGCACATCAATTTTGGAACACTTTCATCATCCTATAAAGAAACGCCATACCCACTAACAGTCATTCCCCATTTCCCTCCGATCCCCTTAGCTCCTGGCAACCACTGACCTACTCTCTGCCTTGATAGATCTGCCTTTTCTGGACATTTCAGGTAAATTAAATCACACAATATGTGGTCTTCTGTGACTGGCTTCTTTCACTTAGCAAAATATTTTTGCGGTCTGTGGCTAGTTAGTCATGTATCAAATGAAAGTAATAATTGAATCTACCTCAGATGTTTTATGAGGTTTAGATGAGAAGCCCGCCAAATGTCTGGTGCAGAGGAAGTACTCAGAGTTAGGTCTCCTCATGCTGATGTATCTTTGCAGAGCCAAGGAGGGGATCAGGTTAGACACCTGTCCAGTCCGTAATGATCTCGTCATCCATACGCTGAGAGTGAGGAACCATGGCGCATGCGCACCGCTCTTCAAAGTTCAAAACGGTGCGCGGAGAGCAAGGAGTGACGTTAATTACAGAGGTGACCGCCTCAGAGGTGAGGCAGGTGAGGTGAATGAGCACGTAATGAGGATGATGGAAATAGCATCCTCTTGGGCGCTATGAGAATTAGATATGGGAAAGGGCTTTGCAAACAGTGAGCTAATGTAAAAATGGCAATACTTACTATACTTATAAACCTGTTCCAAAGGAAAAGAAGACATGGAATGCTTATTGGGTGTCCTACCATGTGCCAGGCGCTGTGTGTGTTATTTCATGTAAACCTCTGCAACACGGGACTGATTCCAATTCATAGAAGAGGAAACTGAGGCTCAGGACAGAGCAAGCAGTTGGGACCAGTTCTCACACCAGAGCTTGGCTAGAGGAGCTAAAATTCAAGCTGAAGGCTGGCAGATGAAAGCTGATACTCTTTCTACCATGTTCTGTTTTGCCACCTTGTGGGCAAGTTAATCCTTCCACGTCCTGCACAGGGCAGTCTCCTCTCTCCTCTTATTTATTTTAAATACCCATCTCTTCTCTTCTTCCAGTTCTGGCATGTGATACATCAGTCCTAGATCATCTTATCTGTCAGAATATCAAAAAAATTTCAAACACATCCCTCCTGAGTCTTCATCTTCTCAAAAAGAAGTGCCTTTTGATTAACCAGCATTGTACTCTGATGGGAGAACAGACAAAAATGTCTGTAATCGTTTCAGCTAGTGTGTGAGGACCTTCTCCAGTTTTGTTATTGCTACTTGCAAAGAACCTAAATGTCTAAACCATCCAGCTCCCCCTGACACTGGTAAATGATGTCCTTTTAAAGTTATATCAATTGTTCACTATTTAATTCCCTTGGCAAACCTGTTAGAGTCCATTCTTTTGCTTGTTAAGCCCAAAGAAACACACTCAAATAGTGTAAAGATCTCTGTCTTTTTAAAAAGGGTAAAATGCAGTAGCCAAGACATGAAAGCAACCTAAGTGTCCATCAAAAGATGAATGGATAGGGCTTCCTTGGTGGCACAGTGCAGGGGACACGGGTTCGTGCCCCAGTCCAGGAATATCCCACATGCCGCGGAGCCGCTGGGCCCGTGAACCATGGTCGCTAAGCCTGCGTGTCCGGAGCCCGTGCTCCGCAACGGGAGAGGCCACAACAGTGAGAGGCCCTCGTACCGCAAAAAAAAACGATGAATGTATAAAGAAGATGTGGTATATATACACAATGGAATATTACTCAGCCATAAAAAAGAATGAAATAATGCCATTTGCAGCAATAGGGGTGGACCTAGAGAACATCAGACTTAGTGAAGTAAACCAGACAGAGAAAGACAAATATTGTATGATATCACTCACATGTGGAATCTAAAATATAATACAAATAAATTTATTTACAAAACAGAAACAGACTCACAGACAAAGAAAACAAACTTATGGTTACCAAAGAAGAAAAGTGAGGGGGAAGGGATAAATTAGGAGTATGGGATTAAGAGATACAGACTACTATGCGTAAAATAGATAAGCAACAAAGAACACAGGGAACAATATTCAATATCTTGTAATAATCGATAATGGAAAATAATCTGAAAAAATATAAATATATAACTGAATCACTTTGCTATACACCTGAAACTAACACAATATTGTAAACCAATTATATTTCAATTTTAAAAAGTGTAAAACATACTTGTCTCAGTATATAAATCCTTTCCCTTCCTACAGTGTCAGTCACATTGAATGTAGAGAAAGAACACGAATAAAACCAAGGATTTGTGAAAATATGGCTCAATGGAAATTTTCTATACTGTCATGAGAAAATAAGATGATACAACAACTGGAAAACAACTGGGTATTACCTTATAACAGGTACATCCCCTGCAACCCAGCCATCCAACTCCGAGGTGTTTCCTCTAGGACAGCGGTCCCCAAAGTGCGGTCCCAGACCAGCAGCAAAAGCAGCATCACCTGCACACTTATTAGAAATGCAAAATCTCTGGGACCCACTGAATCAGAAACTCTGGGCATAGGATCCAGCAATCTGTGTTTCAACAAGTCCTCTGGAGACTTCTGATGCATGCTCACGTCTGAGAACTACTACACTAATGAATGCGCATATGAAAATGCACCAGGAGATGTCCACCAAGAATGTTCCCTGGGCCCTCAATCATAACGGCACAAAACCTGGAAAAAGCTCAGATGCCCCAAGTCAGGAGAATGGAGAAGTAAACTGGCATATTCATATTACAGCATACTATACAGACCCCAAAGTAAATGAACTACAGTTAAGAGCTCCACATAATATATATGAATCTTAGGCACATAATTTTGAGGCTGAGGAGAACATTGCAGTTGACTACATTCAGTGTGGTGCATCTTTTGTAAACCTCAAGCCAAAAATGAAACAGTATATTCCTTAGGGCTATATACTTATGTAATGAAAGTATAAATTTTTAAAAACTGGGGAAATGATAACCACATAGTTTGAGGTAATGGTCACTTCTGGGGGTGGGGAGGTGGGAACAGGTCGGGAGACGCAGCAGTGTAGGTAACACTCCCAGTTCTTAGAGCAGGTGGTGGGTTCCCCTTATTAGGAAGATTTGTAAGTTACATTTGTGTTCCACACATTCTTCTGTGTGTATCAAATATTAAGTTAAAAAAGGGGGGGAAGGGGATGAATTCTGACAAGTACCACACTATTCTTGTTTGATTAGGAGAACAATGCTCAGGAAAAGTACTCTGTAAGAGAAAGGATGAGAAAAGCCTCCAAAGGGGAACGAGACTGGAAGGACTGCCGCCCTCAGAGGAGCCTGCAGAGGATGAAGGAAGTAGACACACACAGAGAATCCCTCTCGCTCCTCCTCGTCAACCTCCATCTCTAGGACAGTGCTGTGTGTTGGCTCTTTTTCTGCCACCAGCCTTGTCTGGGTTATTCATTCACTGAACAGTGCTGTGTGTTGGCTCTTTTACTGCCACCAGCCTTGTCTGGGTTATTCATTCACTGAACACTTGAGCCGCCAGTGTGCCAAGCAGTGAGAAGTCAGTGGCAAGGGATGAGCTGTAAGGCAGTGAGGAGAGGAATCACGAGGAACAGCTGGCCGAGGAGGCCCAGGCCTCCTGAAATGTCAACAATACATACAGGCACTCTTACTACACACACACACACACACACACACAGACAGACAGACAGACAGACAGACACACACACACACACACATACATTTTTTTTTTCCTACCACCGGTTGAATCTTCCCTGGGACTGGAAATAAAGTGCTGCTTGAAAAATTGTCAATCTTTTCCTGAATGAGTAAATTAGCTTCATTTGAAGATAGAGAACTTAACCACCTCTCAAAGTACTTAAATGTGTGCGCCATCAAGTCCACTGTTTAAGACGAGATACACGATTCCTATGCTCCCTCTGATGGACTAGAGGGTAATGCACCCATTTTTATTTCCATGTGCAGATGGATTGACAATTAGAGTGGAAAGCTCTCCTAAATGGCACGGGCTAGAGCTGGGCTCCCAGAGGCCCAGGGTCAAACCAGGTTTGCCTTCAACTCAGGCAAGTACCAAAGCTCCGTCTGTTTTCCATGATGCATATTTTTTCCTTATTTCCCAAAAGTATACTCAAAATGGTCACGGATTATACTTTGTTAAATGAAACATACTCTTGGAACATCAAATAGCTTTAATGTAGGATGATGAGTGAGTCGTATGTGAGACAGAGAAAGTGGTGTACAAAAAAAATAATAAAGTATGGTGAGTGCTTCTACTTTTAAACTACCTGAAAAATAAATGCCCCTGCCTCTTAACCGCTCTGGGGGCCGTGTCCAAATCCACACACGCAGTGCTCCTTTCCCCCTTCAGAAAATATAGAAAGATTATTCTTACTCTACGGAACATATGTGGTCCATGGAAGAAACATTTGTAAGGTGCATATGCTTTTCTTTTTTACTTAAAAAATTACGTTTTATTTTAGAATAGTTTTAGAGTCACAGAAAAACAGTCAAAGAGTTCCCATATACCTTACACCCAGTGTCCCCTATAGTAACAGCTTTTATGAGTATGGTATATTTGTTACCATTAATGAACCAATATTTTTTTTTTGTTGTTTTTTTTTTTTTTTTTGTGGTACGCGGGCCTCTCACTGTTGTGGCCTCTCCCGTTGCGGAGCACAGGCTCCGGACGCGCAAGCTCAGCGGCCATGGCTCACGGGCCCAGCCGCTCCGCGGCACGTGGGATCCTCCCGGACCGGGGCACGAACCCGTGTCCCCTGCATCGGCAGGCGGACTCTCAACCACTGCGCCACCAGGGAAGCCCAATGAACCAATATTGATGCATTATTATTAAAGTCCATTCTTTATTCAGATTCCCTTTGTTTTATCTAATGTATTTTTACTGTTGCAGGATTCCATCCAGGAGACCATGTTACATTGAGTCATCATGTCTCCGTAGATGGCACTAGTCTGTGACACTTTCTCAGACTTTCCATGTTTTGGGTGACCTTGAGAGTTTTGAGGAGTACTGGTGAGGGATTTTGTAGACTGTCCCTCAACTGGGACTTGTCCGATGCTTTCTCCTGATTAGACTGGGTGATATGTCTAATATCACATCCTTGGGGAGGAAGACCACAGAGGGGAAGTGCTCTTCTCATCACATCATGTCAAGGAAACTTACTATCCACATGCCTTATCACAGATGATGCTAAAACCTTGATCACCTGGCTAAGGGAGAGTCCGACAGGTTTCTCCACTATACAGTTATCTGTGTCCCCACCTAGCCTTCTCTGCCCTGTGCTCTTGGAGGAGGTCACTGTGCACACACACATAAGGGGTGGGGAGCTGTGCTCCATTCACCTCCTTGAGGGTGGAGCACCTACATAAATGATTTGGAATTCTTCTTCACGGGAGGTTTGTTTCTGCTTCCCCACTTATTTACTGAATCATTTACTTATATTAGCATGGGCTCATGGATATTTACTTTATATTTGGGTTATTATCCAATACTACTTTATTTTATTCCTCAAATTGTTTCAGCTTTGGCCACTTGGAGTTCTTTCAGTTGGCTCCTATGTTCCTTTGATATATGCCCATCGTTGTGGAATTTTCTTCTTTTTCTTTTTTAATTTTGAGCATTTCCTTACTAGATGCATACGATTTTTACCATAAGCTTTCATAATAAAATTAAGAAGATTTGGGGGCTGAGGGTAGGAGAGGATAGGTATTCCTCTGAAGTCTGAGAAGCTATTATTACTTAATTTTCTTTATATAAAGTCTACCCTTTCTGTATGATCAGTCCTTCCTATATTTAGCTACAAAAATTTCCTTTTTCCATCAATCTGCAGTAACAGGGTCCTCATTCTCCTTTTACCAGAAACCTCCCACAAAAGTGCAGAATTTGGGAGAGTGCCTGAGATGGCAGAGTAGGAAGACCCTGAGCTCACCTCCTCCCATGGGCACACCAAGATTACAACTATTTACACAGCAGCTGTCAATGAGGATGACCCAAAGACTAGAAGAAAAGATCTTCTAAAACTAATGATATAAAGAAGGAACCACAATGAGACAGGTAGGAGGGGTGGAGGCACAGTATATTCAAGACCCATACTCCTGGGTGGGTGACCCACAAACAGGAGAATAATTATAATTGCAGATGTTCTCCCCAAGGAGCAAGGGGTACAAGCCCTACATTGGGTTTCCCAGCCTGGAGGTCCTGTCCCAGGAAGATGAGCCCCCAGAACGTTTGGCTTTGAAGGCCAGTGCAGCTTACTCCTGGGAGAGGCAGAGGGCTGTAGGAAATAGAGACTCCACACAAAATCTTACACACTATGAGACTCAGGCCAGAAGCAGTAACTTGAAAGGAGCCTGAGTCAGACTCTCTTTCTGATCTTGGAGCGCCTTCTGGACAGGCAGAAGGCAACTGGGATTCATCCTAGGGTCACACATGATGGTGGCAGCCATTTTTAGGAGTTCATTATACCATGAGGACACTAGTGCTGGCAGGTGCCATTTTGTAATCCTCCCTCTAGCTTATTAGTGCTGGGACCTGCCCCACCCACCAGCCAATTGGTACCCGTCCTGGGATGCCCCAGGCCAAGCAGCTAGCTGGGTAGGGATACAGCCTCACTCACTAGCAGGCTAGCTGCCACAGGACCCTGAGCCCCTAGCTACCCCAGGATTCAGCCCCACCCAACAGATGGCCCAGGACATAGTCACACTCACCAGTGGGCTGACACCAGCCCCAGGACTCCCTGGACCTGAGCTCCACACACCAGCAGGCCAACACTAGTACTCCAGGACCCCCAGTCCGGCAGCCAGCCACCCCAGGACTCAGCTCCTCCCATCCGTGGGCCAACACTAGCCCTGTGGCCCACCCCAGGACTCCATAGCCAGTCACATCATAATCCAACCCCACCCAGCAGTGAGCCAGCACCAGGACTGAAACTCCCCAGGCCTTGCAACCAGCTGTGACAGGACCCAGCCCCACCTACCAGCATCCAACAGCATCTGCACTAGGCAGGGCCTGGCAACTAACCAGACCAGGGGCCAGCCACACCTGCTAGATGACCACAGTAGTCAGCAAACCACAACAGAAGGGCCCATGCAGTCCACATAGTGTGCATGCTAAAGCATATGGCTCTGGTGAACAGAGGGGAGTATGCTGGTGGACCCCATAGGACGTCTCCTACATGAGGCCACTTCTCCAAGATCAGTAACTATAATCAACCTATCAAATACATGGAAATAAAAACAGAGAATAGGCAAAATGAGGCAACAGAGGAATACGTTCCAAAGGAAAGAACAAGATAAAATCCCAGAAGAACTAAGTAAAGTAGACATAAGCAACCTACCCAATAAATAGTTCAAGGTAATAGTCATAAAGATGCTCAGAGAACTTGGGAGAAGAATGATGAACACAGTAAGAAGATGAAAATTTCTAACAAAGAGTTAGAAAATATAAAGAAGAACCGAACAGAGCTGAAGAATACAATAACGGAAATAAAAAAATACACTCAGAAGAATCAATTGTAGATTAGATGATATAGAGGAATGGATCAGTGAACTAGAAGACAGAGAAGTGGAAATCACTCAAGCTGAACAGAAATAAAGAAAAAAGAATTTTAAAAAATTAGGACAGTTTAAGAGACATCTGGGACAACATCAAGCACAGTAACATTCACATTATAGGGGTCCCAGAAGGATAGTAGAGAAAGGGGCAGAGAACATATTTGAAGACATAATAGATAAAAACTTCCCCAACCTGGGAAGGGAAACAGACATCCAGATCCAGGAAGCACAGAGAGCTCCAAACAGGACCAACCCAAAGAAGATCACACCAAGACACACTGTAATTAACATGGTAAAAATTAAAGATAAAGAGAGAATATTAAAAGCAGCAAGGGAAAAGCAACAAGTTACATAAGGCTATCAGCTGACTTTTCACCAGAAACTCTGCAGGCCAGAAGGGAGTGGCACAATATATTCAAAGTTCAAAGTGATGAAAGAGAAAAGCCTGCAACCAAGAATACTCTACCCATAAAGGCTATCATTCAGATTTCAAGAAGAGATAAAGATTTTTACAGACAAGCAAAAGCTAAGAGTTAAGCACCATGAAACCAGCTTTACCAGAAATGCTAAAGGGAATTCTCTAAGTGGAAAAGGAAAGGCAACAACTGGAAGCATTAAAATTACAAAGGGAAAAATCTCATTGGTAAAGACAAATATACAGTAAAGGCACTAGTTCAACCACTTATAAAGCTAGGAGAAAAGTTAAACAATAAAAGTAGTAAAAATCATCTATAACCACAATGAGTAGTTAAGGGATACACAAAGCAAAAATGTTATATATGACTTAAGAAATGTTAAATGATGAGGGGCAGAGAGTAAAAGTGCAGGGTTGTTAAAAATGTGTTTAAACAGATACACACACAAAAAAGAGAAAGGAATCCAAACATAAGACTAAAGACAGTCAGCAAATCACAAGGAAAGAGAACAAAACAAGAAGAAAGGAACAGAAAAGAACTACAAAAACAATCCTAAAACAATTAACAAAATGGCAATAAGTACATAGCTATCAATAATTACTTTAAATGTAAATGGACTAAATGTTCCAATCAAAATACATAGAGTGGCTGAATGGATAAAAAAAAATTCCCATGTATATGATGCCAATAAGAGACTTGCTTCAGATCTAAAGACACACAAGACCAAAAGTGAGGGGATGGGAAAAGGTATTTCATGCCAATGGAAATCAAAAGAAAACTGGGATAGCAATACTTATATTAGGCAAAATAGACTTTAAAGCAAAGACGGTAACAAGAGACAAAGAAGCACATTATGTAATGGTAAAGGGATCAATCCAAGAAGAAGACATAACAATTGTAAATACATATTCATGCAACATAGGACCACCTAAATACTTAAAACAAATATCAACAGACGTAAAGGGAGAAACTGACAGTAACACAATAAGAATAGGGGACTTTAACACCCCATTTACATCAATAAACAGATCATCCAGATGGAAAATCAATAAGAAAACACTGGGCTTAAATGACACATTAGACCCAATGGACTTAATATGTATAGAACATTTCATCTGAAAGCAGAATACACATTCTTCTCAAGCTCATATGGAACATTCTCCAGGATAGATCACATACTAGGTCACAAAACAAGTCTCAGTAAATTTAAGAAGACTGAAATCATATCAACCATCTATTCCTACCACAACACTATGAGGCTAGAAATCAATTACAAGAAAAGAAATTTCAAAAACACAAACACATGGAGGCTAAACAACATGCTACTATACAGTCAATGTGTCACTGAAGAAATCAAAGAGGAAATCAAAAAATACCTGGAGACAAATGAAAATGAAAACACAATGATCCAAAATGTATGGGATGCAGCAAAAGCAGTTCTAAGAGGGAAGTTTACAGCGATACAAGCTTACCTCAGGAAACAAGAAAAATCTCAAATAAACAACCTAACCTTATACCCAAAGTGACTAGAGAAAGAAGAACAAACAAACCCAAAGTTAGTAGAAGGAAAGAAATCATAAAGATAAGAGTAGAAATAAACGAAAGAGACTAAAGAAGCAATAGAAAATCAATGAAATTAAGAGCTTGTTTTTTGAAAAGATAAACAAAATTGATAAACATTTAGCCAGGCTCATCAAGAAAAAAACAGAGGGCCCAAATCAATAAAATCAGAAACGAAAAAGAAGTTACAACTGACACTACAGAAATACAAAGGACCACAGATTACTACTAACAAATATATGCCAATAAAATGAAAAACCTAGAAGAAATGGACAAATTCCTAGAAATGTACAATCTCCCAAGACTGGACCAGAAAGAAATAGAATATATGAACAGACCAATTACCAGTAATGAAATTGAATCAGTAATTAAAAGAAAAAAAACTCTAAGCAAACAAAGTCCAGGACCAGACAGCTTCCCAGTGAATTCTACCAAATATTTAAAGAGTTAAAAATATATTCTTTTCATGGTACTGATGAACCTAGTTGCAGGGCAGGAATAAAGAGACAGACATAGAAAATGGACTTGAGGACATGGGGTGGGAGGGTGAAGCTGGGGCGAAGTGAGAGTAGCAGCAACATACATACATTACCGAATTTAAAATAGTTGGCTGGTGGGAAGCAGCAGCAGAGCACAGGGAGATCAGCTTTGCGATGACCTAGAGGGGTGGGATAGGGAGGATGGGAGGGAGGCTCAAGTGGGAGGAGATGTGGGGACATGTGTATACATATGGCTGATTCGCTTTGTTGTGCAACAGAAACTAACAGAGTATTGTGAAGTAATTATACTCCAATAAAGATCTATTAAAAGTTTTTTTTAAAAAACCTATTCTTTTCAAACTATTCCAAAAATTCAGAGGAAGGAATACTTTCAAAACTCATTTTACAAGGCAAGCATTACCCTGATCCCAAAACCAGACAAAGATATCACACACAAAAAAGAAAATTACAGCCTGATATCACTGATGGACATGGTTGCAAAAACCCTCAACAAAATATTAGCAAACCAAATTCAATAATACATTAAAAGATCATACAACATGATCAAGTGGGACTTATCCCAGGGATGCAAGGATGGTTCAATATACACAAATCAATCAATGTGGTATACCACATCAACAAATTGAAGAATAAAAACCATATGATCATCTCAATAGATACAGAAAAAGCTTTTGACAAAATTCAACATCCACTTATGATAAAAAAAAAACTCTCTACAAAGTAGGTATAGAGGGAGCATACCTCAACATAATAAAGGCCATCTATGACAAACCCACAGCTAACATCATACTCAATGGTGAAAAAAACTGAAAAATTTCCTCTAAAATCAGGAACAAGTCAAGGATGCCCGCTCTTGCCTCTTTTATTCAACATGGTATTGGAAGTCCTAGCCACAACAATCAGACAAGAAAAAGAAATAAAAGGCATTCTAATTGGAAGAGAAAATGTAAAACTGTCACTCTTTGCAGATGACATGATGCTATATATAGAAGACCCTAAAGTCTCCACCAAAAACCTATTAGAACTAATAAATGAATTCAGTGTAGTTGTAAGATTAATATCCAGAAATATGTTGCTTTTCTATACACTAATAATGAACTATCAGAAAGAGAAAGCAAGAAAACAATCCTATTTACAATCACATCAAAAAGAGAAAAATGCCTAGGAATAAAATTAACCAAGGAGGTGAAAGATCTATACTCTGAAAACAATAAAATATTGATGAAGGAAATTGAAAATGATACAAAAAAATGGAAAGACATATTGTGCTCATGGATTAGAAGAAGTAGTATTGTGAAAATGAACATACTATCTACAAGTATCTAAGGCAATCTATGGATTCAATGCAATCCCTATTAAAATACCAATGGCTTTTTTCACAAAACCAGAACAAATAATTCTAAAATTTGTATGGAAACATAAAAGATCCTGAACAGCCAAAAGAATCTTGAGAAACAGTACAATTGGAAGTATCACACTCCCTGATTTCAAACTACACTACAAAGCTACAGTAATCAAAACAGCATGGTACTTGTACAAAAACCAGACACATAGATCAATGGAACAGAATAGAGAGCCCAGAAGTGAACCCACACTTATACAGTCAACTAATCTATGACAAAGGAGGTAAGAATATACAACATTCTGAAAAAACAGCCTCATCAATAAATGGTGTTGGGAAAACTGGCAGCTAGATGCAAAAGAATCAAACTGGACTACTTTCTCACACTGCATACTAAAATCAACTCAAGATGGATTAAAAATTTAAATGTAAGACCTGAACCCATAAACCTTCTAGAAGAAAACACAGGCAGTATGCTCTTTGACATTAGTCTTAGCTATATATATATATATATATATATATATATATATATACATATATATATATTTTTTTGTTATGTCTCCTCAGGCAAGGGAAACCAAAGCAAAAATAAACTAATGGGACAACATCAAACTAAAAAGCTTTTGCACAGTGAAGGAAACTATTAACAAAATGAAAAGGCCACCTACTGAATGAGAGAAGATATTTGCAAACAATATGTCTGATAAGGGGTTAATATCCAAATAGACAAAGAATTCCTACAACTCGATATCAAAAAAAAACCCAAACAACTGATTAAAAAATAGGTAGAGGACCTACTGAAATGAATAGACATTTTTCCATAGAAGAAATACAGATGGCCAATAGGCACATGAAAATGTGCTCAACATTCGTAATCATCAGGGAAATGAAAATCAAAAACATAATAAGATATCACCTCACACCTGTGAGAATGGCTATTATCAAAAAGACAAGAGATGACAAGTGCTGGCGAGGATGTGGAGAAAAGGGAACCCTTGTGCACTGTTGGTGGGAATACATATTGGTGTAGCCACTATGGAAAACAGTATGGAGGTTCCTCAAAAACCTAAAAATAGAACTACCATATGATCCAGCAATTCCTCTCCTGGGTATATATGCAAAGAAAATCAAAACATTAATTTGAAAAAATGTATGCACCCCTATGTTCACCACAGCATTATTTACAATGGCCAAGATGTGGAAGCAACCCAAGTGTCCACTGATGGATGAATGGATAAATAAAATGTATATGTATGTATATATATGGTTTCCCAGTGCATATAAGAGTTATGTTTACACTTTTAAAAAGTGCATAATTTGGGCCTCACACACCACCTAACACCCAGGGCCCTTGAATTCAAAAACTTCTTGAGCCTAAGACTTGAGTTGAAACTTGATTTGTTTCTCCTTTTATAAATTTTGCAAATTTAAGTTGCTAAGCTCCACGACAGCAGGGAGAATGTGTTATTATTTTATTTTTCACTTTTAAGCTGTATTAGTTTCCTATTGCTGCTGTAACGAGTTACCACAAATTTAGTGGCTTAGAACAACACAAATTTATAATCTCACAGTTTCAGAGGTCAGAAGTCTGACTTGGGTCTCACCATGCTAAAACCAAGTGTCTGCAGGGCCGCACTCCTTACATCCCTTTCTGGAGCTGTTAGGGGAGAATACTTCCCTTGCTCGTTCAGGTTGTTGACAGATTCAATGACGTGAGGTTATAGAACTGAGGGCCCACTTCCTTGCTGGTTGAGAGCTGAAGGCCGTTCCCGGCTGCCCAGTTTCCTAGGTTACCGAGGCTGCCTGCATTCCCTGGCTACTGTCCCCTATTTTCCATCTTCAAAGGCAGCAGTGGTGGATGAAGTCCCTCTCATGCTTCAAAATTCCCCTGCTCTTCTTGGGTCATATTTCTCTGACATTTGCTAGGAAAGGTTCTCTGCTTTTAAGAGCAGTATGATTAAATTGAGCCCATGCAGATAATCCAGAATAATCTCCGTATTCAAGGTTCCAAGGATTAGGGCATGAACATCTGTGGGGGTCATTATTCAGCTTCTCACATCAGCATAGTGTCTGGTGTACCACAGGCCTTCAACGAACGGCTATCTCCTTTAATGACTGAGAGAGAAAGCTGAGTGTGCATGAAGTGGAGACTCAAAACTGAGCGGCTGCTCCGATACTTTGCTGATGCTGAGGTATTCTATGCATACAGCTAAGTGTTGGCCGGACAGAAAGCAGGACAGTTTCAGACAACAAAACCAGCTCAGGTGTCTCTTTGGTATTTCAATGCAACAAGGCTCCCAGTCCTGGGTACGCATTCAAATCACCAAGAAGCTTTTAAAAAACACCTTTGTCAGGTGCTCCACAGACCAGTCAAGTGTGACTCGGGGGGTCCACAGCTATTTGTTAAAAGAACTCCCTAGGTGATTCTTTTTTTTTTTTTGGCAGCACGCAGGCCTCTCACTGTTGTGTCCTCTCCCGTTACGGAGCACAGGTTCCGGATATGCAGGCTCAGCGGCCATGGCTCACGGGCCCAGCCGCTCCGTGGCATGTGGGATCTTCCCGGACCGGGGCACGAACCTGTGTGCCCTGCATCGGCAGGCAGACTCTCAACCACTGCGCCACCAGGGAAGCCCATCCCCAGGTGATTCTAAAGTGCAGCTGAGGCTGAGAGGCACTGGCTTAGAATTAGCCAAATTTCATAACTGAGGACTCACAACGTTTTGGACACTATGACCTTTTGTTATGGGCTGAATTGTGTCCCCCAAATCCATATGTTGAAGTCCTAACCCCCAGGATCTCAGAAGGCGATTATATTTGGAGACAGAGTCTTTAAAAAGTTACCTTATTAATTACTTAAGCTAAAGTGAGGTCATTAGGATGGGGCCCTAATCTAGTATGACTGGTATCCTTTTAAGAAGAGATCAGGACACAGACACGCACAGAGAGATGACCATGTAAGGACACAGGGGGAACACAGCCATCCTCAAGCCAGGAAAAGAGGTCCCAGAAGAAACCAACCCTGCCAACACCTTGATCTTGGACTTCAAGCTTCCAGAACTATAAGAAAATAAAATCCTGTTGTTTAAGCCTCCAGGTCTGTGGTACTTTGTTATGGCAGCCCGAGCAGACGAACATACCCTTTTAAGCATATCTGATCTCCCTTAATAAGTGCAAGCTCTTAGGTTGGGCCTGGCCTTCTCACCTGTTTCTCATTATGCTTATCATGCTGTTTTGAATATAGCGGTAGCTCAATAAATCCAATCAAAGCAGCCACAAGCCTGGGTTTATGTCCCACCACTAGTTGGCTATGTGATCTTGGTTGGCTAAGTCATTAAGCTTCATATCTTCATCTGTAAAATGCCATTACCTCACGTTGACTGCTGAGATAACGCGTGATGGAAAAATCTGTGTGACGGGAAATCTACTAGGATCCTTCCTCAGCCTGTGTGATTTTGATTTTGATGGGAGGGCTTACTGGGTATGTATTGAAAGAATGAACAGAGTGTCACAAAGCAAATCCATGCAAACTTTTTCTTCTATCAGCTCAGCTGCAATTTTAAAAATTAGTTCTAATGTTGGTCTCACCCAGTTGCAGCTTCTCCTTTATTCTGCTGTTTACTGAACGCCTTGGGCCAGTTGGTAAATATCACATTCTAAATAAGACCCAACATTTTCACATAGGATCCTTAAAATATAAATATTTTGCAAAAGTAATGTCAAATTATGAGTGAAAAGCCATTAAAATATTCATATCCTATTATCCAGAAATTTCACTTCTGTTACTTCTGAGGAACAGAGGCTAAATACAGAAATAACTCAGTTAGTACTGACAGCATTATAGGTAACTGAAAAATCAGAGACAATCTAAATGCCCAAATAAAATATAAAATAGTACATGCTCAACACAGACTATTGTAAAACTAGTGAATTTATGAAAAATACTTATATCATGGTGTTTACTTAAGAAAAAGATGCAGAATACGTAAGTTAAAAATGCAGAGCTTCCCTGGTGGCGCAGTGGTTGAGAGTCTGCCTGCCGATGCAGGGGACACGGGTTCGTGCCCTGGTCCGGGAAGATCCCACATGCCGCGGAGCGGCTGGGCCCGTGAGCCACGGCCGCTGAGCCTGCGCGTCCGGAGCCTGTGCTCCGCAACGGGAGAGGCCACAGCAGTGAGAGGCCCGCGTACCGCAAAAAAAAAGAAATAATAATGCATAGAGATAAGGTTGAAAGGAAATCCAACAAGGTGCTAATAAAGGGGGACCTTAGCTGGTGGGATTATGTGTCATCTTCCTCCTTCCTTCTACTTCTCTGAAGTTTCTGACTTTTATTTTTGTATAGATACATGCTTTATTTTCTATTGTGAAAATATCTAGAAGTGGAATACTAGATCATATGGTAGGTGTATATTTCACTATTTTTTCTTTAATGCCAAACTATTTCAAAGTGGCTGTATTATTTGAAATTTCCATCAAAAATGTGTGAGAATGCCAGTTTCTCTACATCCTCACCAATGATTAGGATCATCAGTCCTGTTTAATTTTAGCTACTCTACTAAAAATGTATTACTATTTTATTATGTTTTTTTAAAATTAATTTTTATTTGAGTATAGTTGCTTTACAATGTTGTGCTAGCTTCTACTGCACAGCAAAATGAATCAGCCATACATACACATACATCCCCTCCCTCTTGGATTTCCCTCCCATTTAGGACACTACAGTGCATTAAGTAGAGTTCCCTGTGCTGTACAGTATGTTCCCCTCAGTTGTCCATTTTACACATAGTAGCAATAGTGTATATGCCTCAACCCCCATCTCCCAATTCCTCCCACCCCACCCCTCTCCCCCTTGGTATCCATACATTTGTTCTCTACCTCTGACTTTTTTCTAAAAGGAGAGTAGACTACATTTATCATAAGGGAAAATAAAAATAGAGCTAATATAAGACAGCCAATGACAATCAACAGAAAACAGGACCCAGGTGATCCATTTTGTCGAGGATTCAGCTGTCTCATTACAATGCATACAAATGATCGAATGCCATTTAGCTAATGACACGGCTCTGGCATGATGATGTCCCCGCCAGAACATTTTCCTGGTGTGGGTGTAAAACGTATCCTAAGGAAGTCACAGTGCTTAAAGAGAGGCGAGGGCAGGAAGTTGCCAAGTGCTGCTTCAGCAACTTCTCTTCTATCCCTTTAACAAAACATTCTCCTTAATTAAGTTAACAGAAACCTGTCGATGAGAGTCAATATTTACACAAACCTGCAGTTCTGATAAGGCACGTATATTATTCCTACACTTTGTAGCACGCTCTACACAGTGGTCCCAACCTCTGCTGCGCGCGACACAGCCAGCCACTCAGTTAAGGCAGAAATCCAGGCACTGAGTCACTGCCTCCCTACCCCTCTCACTGCACCAACGCTTCAGGTCCTGTTGCGGAAGGACTCCAAATCCCTCATCATCCACTTCTCCATATGGCTAATGCCACCACCGTCTCTCCCTCAACAACTCTAAGCCAGACACTACTTTCCTTCTAAATTCATCCTCCGCTTCTTCTATAGTAATAGAACCTTCCTAAAAGAGCTGGCACATGGCCACTTAGGAAAAAACCACAGTTCCCTGTTTCCTTTAATTAGGTGAGATCACGTGACTGATGGGGCAACTTCTGGATTATGTGCATCCTCTTCTTCCCCTGCCACTTCCCATGGGCTGGAATGAAGACACGGTGGTCATGGTTTCCAATTCTTTACTTACTAGGGGGATGTAACTGAACTGTCGGTTGATAACATATTAGATTCCTTCAGCTGCTATTACGACTCAGCACAAACACAGTGACTTACAACAACACAAATTTACTCTCTTATGGTTCTGGAGGTCAGAAGTCTGAAAATGGTTTCACTGAGCTAACGTGAAGGTATGGGCAGGGCTGGTTCCTTCGGAAGGATCTGGAGGATCCAGGATCTGAGGGGAGAAAACTTTTCCTTGTTTTTTCGGCCTCTAGCGCTGCATGCCTTACATTCCCTGGCTCGTGGCCCCTGCCTTCAGAGGCAGCAGAGCAGCATCTTTGAAACTCTTTCTCCTTTTGTCTTCGTATCACCACCTTCTCCTCACAGAACTCTGCCTGTGTCCCTCTTTTCCGGATGCTTGTGATTACATCAGCCCCACGTGGATAATCCAGGCTTATTCTCCCATTTCAAGATCCTTAACTTGATCGTGTCTGCACAGCCTCGTTTGCCATACAAAGTAATATTCCTAGGTTCCAGAGATTAGGATGTGGAGATACCGGCACGGCGGGCGGTGGGGGAGCGGGGCAGCATTTAGCTTACCACAGTCATTAAATATAATTTTTGATGAAAATGCATGTATGATTTTGGGCATGTAACTCAGAAGACATTCAGAAAATTGAGTGGCATTGCTAAACAAAATTTCCTTCCATTCTTATTTGCCTGTTTATATAAACAAGGCTGCTTGCACGCTTACATTCAAGAAAGATCGGAATAGAATTCCGAATTCTAAGCCGAATTCTTTCTAGCAATAAGTAACATTCATTCAATGATAAGTTAATTGGAAAAAATTATAAAGCTCCATTCATCTCATTTAGAAATGTATTTTCAGTAAAATTTTACTTTTTATGTGTTTCTTGTTTATCCAAAGTTGTTACATATTCATGTGGTTTTGATCAATAATATACTTCTAATAATTGAAGGATAACTCAATCACGAAGAAATTTAAAAAAATTTTAAGTCTTATGATCATAGGAAATTCAAAAACTTAAATTTAAACTTATATGTATATATTTTTGTTGTAGGAGAAAGGTGATCAAAGAAAGATTTATGTGTAAAATGCATTAGTATAAATTTCTGTGGGGGAAGTGGAATGGGTACACAGGTTCCAAAAGAAAATGAAACAATATGAAATTTCTGACAGGTAAAGAAAATCTTGTTTTTATGTTTTTTAAATGGGTGGTGGTTGGTGGGTATCAAATTGCTATGGTATTTAGATTCCATTGGGTACATTTAAAAGAAAGATAGGACAGTTTTGTTTTAAATATCAATATTTACAGTGTATCTAAAAAGCCATCTTTACTATCTGCATTTATGATGAAACTCTAGATGCTGACTTAAAAATGTATGTTTTCCAAAATTCTTTTAGGAAGCATACGAACAAAAAGTTTGAAGACAACTACTGATGGGCCCGCTTGTCAGGAGAGCAGCACCCCGTCCAGCCCCTGGCAAGGGGGTTTTGCTTGAACCACAGTGATGAGAAGTTTCCTTGGGCTCTTGGACTAGTAAAGTATCTCTATGGCTATTCCCAGCTCCGTCAAAATAACAACAAGGAAAAATACCCAGACGCTTCTATTCACCAGCTCACTCTTTCCCTTCCTACACTGCCCAGCCAGAGGTACTTCTCTGCAGTTCATCAGGCCGGAGAACCTCACACTCTGGTTGCCAACACAGAGTGCTTGGTGGTAAGAAGCGGCCTCTTAATGGATCCAAATGTTAAGTTCTGACTAGAAGTTGCCACCGGGCTAGATACAGATATTGCCAACTCCCCCATCAGAAAAACAAAAGCAAGACTCCAGGGACCCATATTCAGACCTTGTTATGAGACTACTTTTTTTTTTTTTTGGCGGTACGCGGGCCTCTCACTGTTGTGGCCTCTCTGGTTGCAGAGTACGGGCTCCGGACGTGCAGGCTCAGCGGCCATGGCTCACGGGCCCAGCCACTCCGCGGCATGTGGGATCTTCCCGGACCGGGGCACAAACCCGTGTCCCCTGCGTTGGCAGGCGGACTCTCAACCACTGCGCCATCAGGGAAGCCCATGAGAATACTTTTATGAGTGTATATATATATGGTGATTATTTTGGGTAAACGGGAGTAGATAAATAAAATTCAAAGTAAACTCTTGGAGGGGATTAGTTGGCTATCTTCACTGGAATGGCATGAGCACATACAGCACACACACAGCATAGCACGACACAACACACATATCCACTTGAAGAGTAAGCAGAATGGAAACCAAGGATCAAAGTGTCCGCAGCAAGGGGCTCTGAGCACACAGTGGTAACACAATGAATACTTGGTTGACTCAAAAAACATATACCAACACTTAACTAAAGAAAACCAGAAGGAATAAAATGGAATGAAGCAAGAAGATGGGCCATTGCCAGGCAAAGGGAGACTTCATCACTTGTTTGGGCAGCTGTAAAAAGGGCATGGGCACTAAGCCATTCTGTTTAGGCCTGTATCTCAGCTCTATCATTTATGAGCTCTGTGACCTTGGACATGAAAACCTCATGCCTCAGTTTCTCCAAATGTAAAATAGGAACGCCATTGCATAAGGCTATTGTGAGGATTGAATGAACTAGTACTTAAGTCAGTGTTAATGGTTATTATTAGCTAGTCTTAAAAATGAACATTTAGGGCTTCCCTGGTGGCGCAGTGGTTGAGAGTCTGCCTGCCGATGCAGGGGACACGGGTTCGTGCCCCGGTCTGGGAAGATCCCACGTGCCGCGGAGTGGCTGGGTCCGTGAGCCATGGCCGCTGAGCCTGCGCGTCCGGAGCCTGTGGTCCTCAACAGGAGAGGCCACAACAGTGAGAGGCCCGTGTACCGCAAAAAAAAAAAAAAAAAAAGAACATTTATTGAACACTTTACTCTCATCAATGTCTAGGCCTTGGGATATAGAAACAAAGGACTGTGCCACTTCCTAGTTCAAGGTTGACCACCCAGCCAGATGGGCACGTTCCAAAGGGCTTTCCTGGAGAATCCTCAGATATCCCAGCCGTGGAAGCACAGCCAGGGGTAGGGCCCCACTGCAGAGGGACACAGAAAACACTCATTAAGGGGTGTCTTGGGGTGACCAAACCCACCTCGCCAGGTCAGAAGGGCATCTGGGGTAGACAGTTCAGATGTCCTGTAAAGCATCTTGCCCAAAGACGGGAGTTCAAGTCTGGCATTGAGCTGGAAAGGGGAGTTTGTTGAGGGATTATTTTTGCTGCCTCTCCGACATCAGTTATGAGCCAGTTGCTGTTACTGATTTTATGAAAACTTAGGAGAACAGAAGACCACCACTGTACATCACCACATTGCTCAGGACTCAATCACTTGTAAGAAATGAACTCCCAGTTTATGCTAGTTTAAGCTGAAAAGGAAGATTGGATCATATGACCAGATTAAGAGAAAGCAGTCTTTCACTCTGGGACAGCTGGCTGCAGCCCCTAAACTGGTATGAAGATTCTTTTTTCAGCTCTGTCTCTCATCTCAGCCTTTGCATGTTGGCCTATTGGGAGATAATTCTAGTGTTTCTGCATATATTCTGAGCAAAGCTGAGTATTAGCAGCTATGTTCAAGGATGTTTCCAAAACCGCTCTAAGGCATGGAGCAGACTTTTTTAAAAAATATATTTATGTATGTATTTACTTATTTATTTTTGGGTGCATTGGGTCTTAGTTGCAGTGCATGGGCTCTTTGTTGCAGCATGAAGGCTTCTCTCTAGTTATGATGCGGGGGCTCCGGACTGCATGGGTTCAGTAGTTGCAGCATGTGGGTTTAGTTGCACTGCAGCATCTGGGATCTGCATGTTCCCTGACCAGGGATTGAACCCGTGTCCCCTGCATTGGAAGGTGGATTCTTAACCACTGGACCACCAGGGAAGTCCCCGCATGGAGTAGATTTGCTTACATTCTAGGATCTGCCAATGGTGTCTTTGGTATGACACAAAAATCATAAGAAAAAAATAGGTATATTGAACTCCATCAGAATTTGAAACTTTGGTGCGTCAGAGGACAGTATCAAAGAACAATCTGCAAAGTAGGAGAAAATATTTGCAAATCATATATCTGATAAGGGTCTAGTGATAAGGGTCTTGTATCCAGAATACATGAAGAGCCCTACAAGTCAATAACAAAAAGACAAACAACACAATTTAAAAAATGAATAAAAGAGTTGAATAGATATTTCCACAAAGAAGATCTACAAGAGGCCAATAAGTACATGAAAAGACATGCAACCTCATTAGTAATTAGGAAAACGCAAATTAAAACTGCAGTGAGATACCCACTAGGATGGCAATAATAAAATGGAAAATGACAAGTGTTGGTGAGGATATGGAGAAACTAGAACCCAGGTACTTTTCTGGTGGGATATAAAATGTTACAGCTGCTGTGGAAAACAGCATGGAGGTTCTTCAAAAAGTTCAACATAGAATTATCACATGACCCAGCAATTCCACTCCTCAATTTATACCCCCAAAATTGAAAACAAGTACTCAAATACTTATATATGAAAGTTTACAGCAGCACTATGTATAATAGCCAAAAGGTAGAAACAACCCAGAAGTCCATCAACTATGAAACACTGATATATACCACAATATGGATGGACCTCAAAAACATTATGTTAAATGAAAGCAGCCATACCCCAAAGGTCACAATATTGTATGACTGCCTTTACAGATTCATCCACAGAGGCAGCAAGCGGGTTGGTGGTTGCCAGGGGCTGAGGGGAGGGGCTGATTGGGGTGACAATGGGATGGAGTTGTTTCTTAGGGTGATGAAAATGTTTCAGGACTAGATACAGGTGGTGGTGGCACAACGCTGTGAATGTATTAAAGGCCACTGAACTGTACGTTTGAAAAAGGCAAATTTTATGCTATGTGAATTTCATCACAATTAAAAAAAATAATAAAGCTAATGTCTCTCTGTGGGAAAAACGTTGAGCACATTTGTTTGCAGTCCCTGATAAGACCAGGGGATCCTGTGCTCAGGTTCCTCAGCTGGAACACAGGCCCATGGGGGGAGCAGCGTTCGCCTGGGCCTGCTGTACACGGCTTCCCTGGGATGCGAGGGGCAAGGGGACCACGCGAAGATGAAGCTCATGCTGCCTGCTGTGCTGAAATGAGCTGTCTACTCGGGCTTGTTGTTACCTTCCCAGCAGAATCCATGGAAGTGTGGTGAGCTCACTAGCCCAGGCCTGCTTGAAAGCCCTCCCTGTTCCCTGAGGATCGTGGGCCAATGGGGCCTGCAGAGCTTGCCTTCCAAGGGCTCCGTGTGCCACAGCAACGAAACGTATAGTGGAAGATGCCAGGCACACCCTATGCTTGCTTTCACCCCTGTAATGCCAAGATCTGTGGGCAAAGCAAGCGTCAAATACTCGGTGACTTAGTGACACCTATTCCGAGAGAACATGGATTTCAAGGCAGGTTTCAAAAAAGCATCCGGAGGCTACTGACTGGGAAGGGGAACAGGGCTTCTCTGAGTGTCTTATACTTTGATCTGAGTGGTGGTTACATGGCTATAATATATGTGAAGAAGGATACAATCAATAAATGTTTTTACATTCATCAAGCTGTACACTTAAGATCTGTACACTTGACGGCATATATGTCATATCTCGTTAAAAAACTGTGGTCCAGGGAGAGGCAGGCATAGAACAGTATGCCTGGAATACTTCCATTTAAATAAATTTTAAAAATCAAGCACACAAACATACAAAGAAAGAAAAAATCTTCTGCAGCAGACTAAACATCGTGTCAGGGCAAGACTTTTAGAATGAGGTGTGCAATCATAGTATACTACAGCTGTGGGTCTTAATCCCGGCTGATTGAAAGCTCACCTGAAGAGGTTTTCATAAATACCCACGCCTGGGCACCCCCAATGGAGAATCTGATTTAATTGGCCCTGGGGGGACAAGATGATTTTGTAGCTCCCCAGGGGGTTCTATCAGGGGTGGACAAACTATGACCCGAGAGCTACATCAGCCTGCTGACTGTTTTTACACATGAAGTGTTACTAGAACACAGCCACGCGCATGCGCATGCGTTTACATAACGTCCCTGGCTGCTTCCACACCACAATGGCAAAGTTGAGCAGTTGTACCAGAGCCCATGTAGACTAAAATATTTATTCACTGGCCCTTTACAGAAAAAGTCTGCTGATCCCGGCATCAGATCAGGACTGCACATCTGAATCACCTGAGGAGTTTACAAACCACTCAGATGTTCACGACCACTTGCAACTTTCCACAGCCAACTCTTCAGGGCTAGGGCTTGGGCCTGACGTCTTTGTAAATTCCAGGAGGTTTTCACGAGGAACCCTGAGTTCCAAACCAGTCCCCTGATGCTTTGGGTTGATACAGTTCCCAGTGGAGCCCAAAACCAGCAGTAGTGGGCTGGCTCCCCCAGCATCATCTGAGGAACTTAGGAAGACTCAGATTCCCAGCTGTCACCCTTCAGACTCTGAATTCTGAATCAGAAGATCTAGGGTAGAGTCCATCAACTGCTATTAAAAAATCAAGGGCTTCCCTGGTGGCGCAGTGGTTGAGAGTCTGCCTGCCGATGCAGGGGACACGGCTTCGTGCCCCGGTCCGGGAAGATCCCACATGCCGCAGAGCGGCTGGGCCCGTGAGCCATGGCCGCTAAGCCTGCGCGTCCGGAGCCTGTGCTCTGCAGCGGGAGAGGCCACAACAGTGAGAGGCCCGCGTACCGCAAAAAAAAAAAAAAAAAAAATCAAGAAGCAAACAAAAAAATCCCCCAGCTCCTCTCTGTGTTTGGGAATACTGACATTCAGAGGCTGAAACGAGACCAGATCCCAGCCCAGATCCAGTATTTCAAAGGCATAATTCCACCTGGACACTGGAATTGATACTGACCAGGGTTCTTGGCCTTCCACAATCAATAGAAATTGACTAGAAGCCAGACAAGAAATTCAGGAAGGCTTTATTGGGGCCCCTGTGGCCGCAGGAGGGAGCGAAACAAGTAACATGTTCCCTTGCTCTCTCCCTGAGAGGGGGCTGCCGGGTTCCTTACAGGTGAGGGTAGGGGTGTGTCCAGGGGCCGGGCTGGAGCGGTAGCTTAGGTGTTTTGCCCACCCCTCTGGCGGTGTTGAGTGCAGGGGGCATGTGCACTACCCTGCTTTTGCTCTGGACACCCTGTTTTTGTTCCCAGCTCTTCAGAAGAGGCAGTTGGGAGTTTTTTTGGTCTTTTTGTACCTTTTGTCCAGAATTTGCCCACAAATTATTTTTAGTCCCTTATAACTTCTCTGTAATTTGTAGCTCTAGGAGATGTTTGTCCAGGTGCAAGCATTGCAGCACTGCAGCAAAGGGTCCCAGGTCCCAAACTCTCTCAGAATGTGCAATGAATCAGTGGGAGTCAAGTGATTTCGATCTGACTTTGGCTTTAAGTGCAAACAAGAGAGTAGGTTCTGCCCAGGCCACGCGCGGAGGGCACCCGAGAGTCTCTGCTCTGCAAAGGAAGTGATCAGAGAAGGACCAGCAACTGCATCAGGGATAAGGGCCACCCGCAGAAGAGGAAACAGGCACTGTGGGCTGCTACACGGTGAGGCCGGTGCTTACCTAACAATGAAGTCCCTCAGGACAGTCAAGGCCATCTGCTTCCAGAAGAGAAACGAGCAATTTATTCCTCACTCCCGGGATGACTCACAAGAACATCCTGAGAATCAGGAGCACGAACCACCTGGTGGTAGAGATGTAAAAAAATACGCAACAAAACTGCCCACAGAGTGCTAACTAACATATATGAAAGCAGAGTGGGCGCAATGTACATATGCAATCATCTATGGTGGAAGGAGCATGTGTAACCTCCATGGTCCAGAGGACAGGGAAGGGCTGCTGTAATTAAGTCAGGGCTTCACTAGGCTTTTCAAGGACTAATAGGATTTGGTGAGGTGATGCCAAGGGTTCTCAAACTTGGCTGCAATTAGAATCACCTGGGGAGGTTTTCTGTTTTTTTAATAAATTTATTTATATTTTTATTTGTTTTGGGCTGCATTGGGTCTTTGTTGCTGCACACGGGCTTTCTCCAGTTGCCGCGAGCGGGGGCTACTCTTCATTGTGGTGCATGGGCTTCTCATTGCAGTGGCTTCTCTTGTTGCAGAGCATGGGCTCTAGCCTCGTGGGCTTCAGGTGCGCGGGCTTCAGTAGTTGTGTCACGCTGGCTCAGTAGTTGTGGCTCGCGGGCTCTAGAGCACAGGCTCATTAGTTGTGGCACATGGGCTTTGTTGCTCCGCAGCATGTGGGATCTTCCCCGACCAGGGCTTAAACCCATGTCCCCTGCATTGGCAGGTGGATTCTTAACTACTGTGCCACCAGGGAAGCCCCTGGGGAGGTTTATTAAATCCAGAGGCCCAGGCCATTCTCCAGACCACTTAAATCAGAATATTTGGGTGTGGCAACCAGGCACCAGAAATTGTTAAACTTCTCAGATGATTGCAATATTTGGCCAAGTTGGAGCGCTAGGTCTACACACTAGGAGACCCAAGGGAGCTGGTTCCAGGATGAGCAGTAGAAGGCTGTCTGGAACCGGAGGAAAGCATTGTGGGGAGAGGCCAGAGGCTGGCCATGAGCTCACGGGTGCTGAGGGCAGGCGTGGCATTAGGTACAAGTCCCTAGAAAGAAATCAATGCAGCACAACCATAGGGCTCCACCGGGAAGTGAGCCGCGAGGCTCATAGGAGAGCTGCAGTGGGAAGCTTGGGTTGTTTTTCCCTCTGGTCCAGGCCATTTTGAGCCCACCATATTTGGGGAGCAATTTTAGACTTACAGAAAAGTTGCAGAGATAATACAGAAAGTTCCTGTATGCTCTTCACCTAGTTTTTCCTAATATAAATATCTGATATTACTATGATACATTTGCCATACCTAAAAAACCAACATTGGTACGTTACTATTCAGTGAACTACAGACTTCATTTGGATTTCACCAATTTTTCCACCACCATCCTTTTTTTTTCTGTCCCAGGATCCAATCTAAAATGGCATTTAGTCATCTAGTCATCATGTCCCATTTGTCCCCACCCACCATTTTTGAAGACTCTATTTGACCCACTTGGTGCTTTGCCCTTAAAAACATTTTTTTTGTTCTGTCTTTAAGAATATGTAGATTTTAATCTGAATTTTACCAACACTGAAGAAATTTCATTGAGAAACTATACTTTCCTCAGTGAATTCCATCATAAACCACTTTAATCCCTCAACAATTTTTCCATTCTGTGCGGTTAAACTATTACCATGTTGTTCCGATTTAAAATTTTTTCAACAGGAGTTTTTCCCTGCTAAAATATTACTAAAAATACATGGTTCTTCAATTACTTTTGTCTATATGAATGCTGTCCATCATGGCTTCTGACAATCTGAGTTTGCTTTGATGACCGCATTTCAACCAACAGCAATTTCCTGGGTCAAAATCTGCATATCCAGATTGTGCCAAGATTGATTCCTCTGATTAAAAAACTCAATTTTTATTTTTTGAATTGAGGTATAATTGACATACATTGTATTACTTCCAGGTGTACAACATAATGGTTCAGTATTTGTATAATATTATATATAATTTTATATTATATATATTTTATATATATATATATATATATATATATATATTCAAGATTGCTTTGGCTATTCAGGGCCTTTTGTAGTTCCATATAGATTTTAGGATTGTTTGTTCTATTTCCGTGAAAAATGCCACTGAGGGGGAAAAAATCAATTTTCAATGTGCATGCACGTTTCCTTCTGCTGGTTTTATTTTGTGTAGGTGTTTCCTATTATACCTGTTTTTTCCCACTTCAATTGTTTTGTACTTTTCAAACTTACCAACAAGTTTACAATCATGAGTTTCTCATTTGTAACATCTTGTTATGTTCAGTGTTAACTGTTGCCAGTTTCATTGTGCATTGGATATTTCTACTATAACATTTACTGATAACTTGGATAAAAACAGATAATTTGTACTCTTTTGGGTAAGCCATGGAAGAACTGAGCAGCTCTTCTCAGATATTCCACGAATGCCCAACTGTCCAGAAGTAATCTATTGTGTTGTCCATCCAGTTTTTCTGGACGCTTGAGCTCACTTCACATGCATGGTCCGGCAGAGTAAGAACAAATGGGGTCAAATGAGTCAAATGACCTGCCTTATTTAAAAAAAAAAAAAAAGGCAGGGGGCTTTGATTTTTTGATGCCAGTACCCCAGCAGCGCTGCCTTGCCCACGGGGCACAGTGTAAATGGCACTCTTGGAGTTGTATGGGATGGCAGCCGGCTGTGCAGCCAGCCGTAGAAGATCGACAAAAGACAAGGCACAAGAGCGAAGCAGAACAAGCAGAATAGGATTTGGGGCAGAGACACGGGCACCAGAAATGGGCCGAGGCAGAGGCGTGGCCAAAGGGAAGAAGTCCTAGCTCTTGGAACCAGGGTACAAGGTCAGGGTGGGCCAGCCCCAAGCTGCTGAACTTTTGGCCTCCCCGCTTTAGACCCCTACAGGAGGAGTGGAGTCTATTGCAGCATCTGTAACATGACACAGCGACCCACCTCCAAGGGCTGCACCAACGGGGTGCAACCAGGAAATCACCAGAGAGGGTAATTCATCTGAGGAGATCAGAGGCCTTATTTAGGTAAACATGTTCTCAGAAGGTTTAGCTGTAACACTCTCGTGGTAACCACCTGCCAGTACAGAGGGAAAGTGGCTTTATCGTGGCTGAGCCATGCAGGGCAGAGATGCTGCATCGAGGGAGAGGAGGGATGTTCTATATCCAGAAAGAGGAAGACTCGACCCCTTCTCCAGATGCCCCCAGATGCCTTTTCCAATAGAGCAGGTCAACAGCTCTCTGCTTGGTCTCAGGACAACAAAAGGAAGTATTTCACTGTGTCTCCCACGCTGCCCTCTCCCACCAGGAGCTTAGAATAAGTGAAACCAACAGAAAAAGAGCACAGCTGGGAAATAAAGGATAACTGGGCTTGAATGGTAAATACCAATTCCCCTCCTGCTTTCCCTGGGCTAAACGACCACATCTATTAAAGCCACCGAGGAGAGGTCTTCCCGGTATGTGAAATGTGGCATACATTCAGAAAGAAGTGAAGAAGTGCACAAAAGCCTTGAGCATCTGTGTAACCACCACCCAGTCAAGAAATAGAAGATTTCTAGAACTTCAGAGGAGTGGTTGACTCTCCAACTGCTATCTGATGAACCAGAACAGTTTTGTTTTTTTTAAATTTTTATTTCATATTGGAGTATAGTTGATTTACAATGTTGTGTTAGTTTCAGGTGTACAGCAAAGTGATTTGAGCTACACATATATCTATTCTTTTTCAGATTCCTTTTCCATATAGGTTATTACAGAGTATTGAGAAAAGTTCCCTATGCTATACAGTAGGTCCTTGTTGATTATCCATTTTATACATAGTAGTGTGTATATGTTAATCCCAATCTCCTAACTAATTCCCCCCGACCATGTTTCCTCTTTGGTAACCGTAAGTTTGTTTTCTAAGCCTGTGAGTCTGTTTCTGTCAGTAAGTTCATCTGTATCATTTTTCACCTTCTGCATATAAGTGATATCATATGATATTTTAGGAGTTTTTTGATTTGCGCCACATCTGAGATTTTGTTGGAGAAGCAGGGCTTTTTCCACAAAGATCCTCACGATCCAGAGATGTCAAGATACGTACTTGGGGGTTTTCAACGTTAGCGATTTTAAGGCCACACTCGGGGAATTAATTATTAAGATGCAGAAACAGGGAATTCCTGATTCAAGACGTCCAGGTGAGGCTCTGGAACGTAGATTTTTTTTTTTTTTTTTTTTTTTGCGGTACATGGGCCTCTCACTGTTGTGGCCTGTCCCGTTGTGGAGCACAGGCTCCGGACGCGCAGGCTCAGCGGCCATGGCTCACGGGCCCAGCCGCTCCGTGGCATGTGGGATCCTCCCGGACCGGGGCACGAACCCGCGTCCCCTGCATCGGCAGGCGGACTCTCAACCACTGCGCCACCAGGGAAGCCCAGACCTAATTCTTGTTTACCCTTTTGAGGGGAACCATTTTTACATACAATTTAATTTCCAGGAATGCAACCGCTGTATAAATTGAGGGAAGAGTCAACATTGATTTTAAGTATTACTATGAGTTGTTCACCATAAGTGATGGTTCATTTTATGTGCCAACTTGACTAGGTGAAGGGATGCCCAGAGAGCTGGTAAAACAGTATTTTTCAGTGTGTTTATGAACATGTGTCTGGAAGAGATTAGCACTTGAATCAGTAGACTGAGTAAAGATCACCCTCACCAAAGCAGTGGGCATCATCTAATCCGTTGAGGGCCTGAACAGAACAAAAAGGCTGACAAAGGAGAATCTGTTCCCTCTGCTGGAGCTGCGACACCCATTGTCTCCTGCCCTTGGACATCAGGGCTCCTGGTTCTCAGGCTTTGGACCAAGATCGGGACTTAACCCCTCAGCCCCCCCCCCCCACCCCCCCATCTCAAGTCTTTGGACTCCGACTGAGTTAAACCACCAGCTTTCCTGGTTCTCCAGCTTGCAGACAGCAGAATGTGGGACTTCTTGGTCTCATAACCACATGAGCGATTCCTATAATAAATCTCCTCTTATTTCTGTCTCTCTCCCCCATTGGTTTCGTTTCCCTGGAGAACTCTAACACACGATCTCAGATATCCCACTGCGGAAGGTAGTGCAGTTGTGTGTGGTACAGCACACCTGTTAGTCTACCTGTAGGTGTAGCACCAGACTATTTCATTAGAGTCAGACCCTAGAATGGATTTATTAATGTACATATTATTTTACTATATTTTCCTTTGTTTTCTTCTTCATGTTAAAATTAAGTCAATATACTGTCTTTTTTGAAATTATGTGTACAGACAGCTTATTTTGTTTATACAGTCTCATTTCAGGATAGTAAAGGAATATCTTATTTGTTAAAATTTCATTTTAGTACCGTAAGAAAACTTTTGACATAAAAAGGAAGTTATTGGGTATGACAGACCTAAGAAAAAATGCCCTGATTGAACTGCCTCATTTTTTAGATAAAGGATTGAAACCCAGGGAGGTAGAGTGGCCAAGGTCATGGGGTAACTTGCATCAGTAGGACCAGATACCCAAGAATCCAGCCCCTACCAGGACTGGCTTTCTGCCCCCCAGCACCACCCACTCAGCCTGCCCAGCCATCTGAAGATCTCGTCTCCACTGAAAACCTCCTTCTCTGCTCCTGCTCTTACCAAGGCCCTGGGTAATAATTTGTAACATCATGCAGCTTCACAAGGAAGCACAAAACCTTTGCTGGACTCTCAATTATGATTTTTTTTTACCCAGGGTCTTTTCCTTGGAGACAAAGAAATTACAAATTACAAAATAAATGGAGCTCTTGTTCCTGGCTCTCTCGGGACACAAATTACTGCCTGTCCTTGTCTGTTTGCGATTAGATTCAAGGGACTTCAAGAAAATTGACAAGAAAAAAACAATAACTTCCTTGATTCTGGAAGGCAATGGATTTTGTACCTAAAGACCTAATGCCTGAGATGCTAAGCCCATTAATACACTATCACCCTCAGCGACGACGATCCAGGACCACAGGGTGGGTGGTGCCTAATCTGTCCCCACAGGGTGTCCCCACAAAAGTATAGGGACTTGAGTTGCTCAAATGTTGGTTGTTCTGCCACTTGCTTTATCCTGCGTGTGAAAATCAAGTGACAGCTTTGCCTCTAACATCCATCATTTCAGGTAAGGGCTAGAGAGGAGGTAAATGAGGGGAGGGCTACTTCCCAGAGCAGGTAATAGGAGGTGGCATGTCCTCAGGTGAGGCTGAAGGACGCTGACCCAGTTTCATATAGAGCTGAGAGAAGGAAAGGCGAGTCCAAAGGGGCCGGAAGCAGAAAGGAGCGTGGAAGACTGGAAGACCAGAAAGGAGACCCGCGTGGGTAAGGGACAGTATTACTGAAGGTCGTAGGAGTACGGCTGAACGCAACCCCACCACCCTACTATTCGTTAATAGCAAGATGGAGTTGGAAAGTAGTCAATCCCCAAGTTTAAGATGGCAATGCCTCATAAAGGAAGGGATTCCCTGGGACTCTCCCACTTTCCTGGCCAAACCTGAGTAGCGCAGAATCTTCTTTTGGGCTTAACCTGGTCATCCCATGAGGACACACTGCCTGGGAGAGAAACAGAATGGATATCACCCTCATGAGACAATTCTGGCAGAATTCGTCAGATGATCACACAAAAGCTTCAAAGAAATTTTTTAAAAGATAAAAGTATCAAGCAAGTCACAGAGTCCCCAAACATGGGCACACATGTTGCAACGAGGGCAGTGTGACTTGTTGCCGGCGGGCTGCTTCTGCTGTGTCAAGAGAGAGAACAGGCTTCTGACAATCTGTGTTTTCAG
Organism: Globicephala melas; assembly: GCF_963455315.2. NCBI lineage: Eukaryota > Metazoa > Chordata > Mammalia > Artiodactyla > Delphinidae > Globicephala > Globicephala melas. The sequence goes on along the minus strand of NC_083315.2, from coordinate 163,810,391 downwards.
AAACTCATCAAAGAAAGGCCTGTAGAAGAATGGATTTGAGATAGTCTCTATAGAAAGTAAGGTTACTGCTTTCAGCGAGGAAAGGGTCCAGAGAGAAGGCCCCAAAATGACTCAGTTCCTGACACCCAAAGAGAAGGCAGGGAGGGGGCCAAACAGCATGTAAAGGAGCAGGTGCGGGGGGTCGAGCAAAGCTCTCATTCCTCCCGTCCTAGAGGAGGAGCGAGACTAGGAGGTTCTGACAGGAAGCGGAAAACTGATGGTGAAGGAAAACTGGGCACAGGAGCAAAGTAAGGGGGTTGTCAGAAGAAAGGCGAAAGATCAGCAGAGAAAGAATGGAGGATGACAAGCGGACAAAAGGGCTGACTCCTGGCTGCCAGAAATGTGCAGAGGTAAAGACGGGGTAGCTTTCAAGGAAGCTGAGAGGCTGATCTCAAGCATCTGGACAAGATCCATGCTTCATTTAGCCTAGGGAGAACGGAAGAAGAAAAGAGAAGTCTTCCGAGGGGCACGATGCGCTTACAGGTCTCTCTGGCCCAAGGGAGGGAAAAAGACATCTTTTTCTCCTTGGTGTGGAGAGGGTGCTCTAACTTCCCGTGTATTTTTCAATCTCCAAAAATACCTGCATTATTTTTCATGGGAAAAGCTCCTGGATAAAACCACCCAAGTTGCCATTAAAATTCCCAGAGTGTTAACGAACACAAAATTCCTCCAACTCTAATGTTCTAACACGGTAGATTAAAGCTTTCCAATTCGACTAGATATCCAGAAAACAGCAACCAGCAGAGAGATGGAAACTCAGTGTGAACATCTGAGAAAACACACCATACTGATTTAGAAGCGCCAAGAAAGGCTCCAGTTCCCAAGGGCTATATATAGACAAGGGAAGGAATTTCACAGGGGTTGGGGGAGGGACCCAGGAGAGAAGATACTGTTCATGTAATTGATTCTGATAACCAGGAACGGGGCAGGAGAGAAGATGGCGTCTGAGAGTGGCTGTGTGCAGCCAGGGTTGATTATGACTCCTGGAATCCCATCGTCCAGGAAGGAGTCCTGCCTTTGTCACGAGGCATTTGAGAACGTGCAGGATGTTTACTTAACCCCTGGAAGCCTCAGTTTTCTCTCATCCACAGGTGAATGTATTCCAGTAAGTGCAAGAGCTATGTGCTGAGTCTGGTGTCCAATGAGCTTTCTCTGCGATGGTGGTTACAGTCACCTGTACCACACCACAGGTGTACGTCTCCACCTTCAACCAGAATTAATGGAGCACCCCCATAGTTGCAGAGGAGTTCACTCCGATGGGCCATTCCTGAAGATGAGACCCCGCTCCCTTGTCTCAGTACTGGTTTTGCCATGCAAAGGACAAGACGCCCTCACTGGGATCACTGATCCAGGACAAGCTATCAGAGTAGAGACAGGCTGGGACTTATGATGAAGATTTCAGAAAGAGTCCCCTGCCCATTTGGTACTGAGAGTGATGTCAGTGAAAAAGCATGGTTCTAAACGCCATGCCCATGTCATTCCTTCATTCCTCAGCACAACTCCGTGAGCTGTGATTATCATCACCCCCTGTTACTGATGGAGAAACGAAGATACAGAGGAGTGGAGCATCTTGCAAGGGGTAAATCCACAGGTAAGCTGCAGCCCACTTAGTTGTAAGCATGTAGGGCATCTGCAGGAGTCAGACAGCTACCCTAAGATGCAAATACAACTTTATAAGTAGCAGATCTTCAGAATAGTTTTCAAAATCATTCCACTGTTTCACGTGTACAAATCAAAGCTACAAAAATAACCACTACTAATTGGATAAAATTATTGTTTTCATTTGTTCAATCCTCCGCTTCACACTTAAGATGCCTGCCTAATAACCTTGGGGCTGATTCGGCCTTGTCTTCTATGAGGTAGGCAGTTTTCTCGCCAGGAAACAGAAAAGCCTTATGTCCTGGAGGTCACAGGTACCAGCCAGAAAGCGTTTATTTACTTATTTTTAATTTTTTGGCCATGCTGCATGGCTTGCAGTGCCCTAGTTCCCCGACCAGGGATTGTACCCGGAGCCTCGGCAGTGAAAGCGCGGAGTCCTAACCATCGGACCACAAGGGAATTCCCCGGAAAGCGGTTTATTAAGTGTAATTTCATTACGCAGTATCTACTTCGAGTTCAGACTCGATGAGGGTCAAACATCACTGAGCTTTGAGAATGAGCCAATGACGAAAAATTAAGCCACAGAAATGCACCCATGGCAACTATTCTGGAGTTTTAAGAATGTAAAGTGAATTCACACTTCCTTGCCTCAGGGTTCCTAAATCAAGCGCTTTTTAGTTTTGTTCTTTTTTGACTGTGGCCAGTCCCTATTTATCCAGGTGTAGATTATCTACACTATTTACACCAAAGTGGGATTAATGCCCAAGAAACTTTATCTAAGCCCTTAGGTACTTCCTAACATAGAAAAAGCAAATTAATTTTAATATTGAGTTGCAGAGGGAAAGGCAGAAGAAAACCAAGACTTAGGTAATGTGCTAATAGAACGGCAGCTCGAGAAAATTCAAGAGCTGCATCATTAGTCAGGTGTATATATATCTATCAGAGAAGGAAATTTGCTGGGGGTGGGTGGGCGGGAAGAAACCACTCTGTATGTCAAAGCCAAATACATGCCATTTGGAAACTGTTTGCACTACTCGCTTCCGCTGGAAGGAAAAATTATGTTTGCTTGGTAGGAGAAAGAATGTGGTTCTGGGACTTTCTCCCTTAAGCAGATGTTCCAAACCCTTCTGAATAATTCTGTGAACATCATGCCCACCCCAATTTCCACTTTTCTGCTGTATGGTCAGGTTCTCACAGATGTTGACTTACTGCTCTGATCACACAGGGTTTCACTTTGCTCTGTGGTAGCAATGCCTTTCATCTAGAGCCCTCAAAACTCGCCTAAACAATCAGCACTTTTTCCCCACTTGCCTCAAACAGAAAACTTGATGAGACATTCAAAGCCAATTGTTGAGTCAGAAACAATCTAATAACTCATATAGATAAATCCATGATCAATTTCCTGAAACCCAACTAATGGACATTATATTTTTCTTGGGATTTCCCCTATACATAACTTTCAGGAAAAGGAGGCCATTAACAAGAAACAAGGTGTATCAGAGATTATTGAGGACGTTTACAAAGTCACCAAGGGAGTGACTTGAATAAGGGTGGAGAGAGGTCCATTTTTGATACTGGCTGTAATTGCAGTTGTTCATAACAGTTCATAACAGTATTGGAAGCCATGCAGAATCCCAAACAAAAACTCTACCTACTGATACAACAGAGTGGGTTAACATATTTTAGAAATATTTCATCTCAACTCTGTGAAAACCATACACACAGTGTTTGGAAAGTAACACACAAAAGTGGAAGCCCTAACTCTGGTTAGTGAGATAATAGGTGATTTTCATTCTTTAGTTTCAAAGATGGATACAAAATTATTTTTTTAAAGATTCGGAATAGGATCCTAGTATTTCTTGATGACAAGAGAAGCCCATTAATGTGACGAGTTCCATTCCCAAGGAAATCTGGGTGAGGCTCTTAGGGTCTCCAGAAGCTCTCTCCATGATGTGGCCGTATCGACCTTAGCTTGAGTGGTCATGGACCTAATACTGTTATATAAATTGCAGCACTTGGAAACGCTAACTAAACTTCCTCCTAAACAGAGAGAGCAAGAATCACAGAGGGTTTTGTGTGTGTGTGTGTGTGTGTGTGTGTGCGCGCGCACGCGTGCGTGCGTGTGCGTGTTGTTTAAATACATAAAAATTGGAGTAAATAAATGTCAATTAAATACCCATTTAAAAATATAGTGTTTTCCATGTACCACCTAAAATTATATGTAGCCCCAGTGGTACTTAAAGAACCCTGCAGTAGGAATTTCTAGTTCCTCTGAATTCATATTTTAGAGCCTATGAAGAGTGCCCAGGTTAGGGCCTGGGAGAGACAGAAGTAGAGAGAGAAACGTGACGCAGCTACAGGAGGCCCAGAGAGAGACTGAGAGTCATCCCCCCAGGTCTGCCCTGAGATTTTGAGAGTGAGCTGGATCCTTGTGATGGACTCTCTCTGTTTGCTTAAGTTAGTGTGTGTGGGTTTTGATACCTGTGTTTGAAGGAGCTGGGTTCACTTTTCTCTCTCCGGCCCTCGGGATGCTGTATACACTCTACACCAATGGGTGATAACTGGACATGATGCCATGGTGATTCCTATACCCCATTCCTTTTTCTAAAGGGGAATTTATGTTGTAGGTGATGTAACCTGATTGCTTAGTCCACAAATGGCAGCTGGTAGGTGGTCACACCTGGGAACCAGGATCCTCTCTCCACTGCAGCTCACAGGACTCTGAATATTCTCCCATCAAGGATGCGGAACACAATTTGTGGCTGTTGATAACATGGCTGGTTATACTGGGCCATGTCTCAAGGTGTACAGGAAGGGGAGCTCATGTTAAGAGGTAAAATAAGATAAAATGAAGGAGGTTTGGGGTTTCCCTCCACCTATTTCCTCCCTGGGGATTTTGCCTTTGCAGTCATGTTTATCCTGCCTGATCCAACCCCCTAAGATTCAACTGATTGGACAAGGGATGAACACCTGACGTACATATGGACAATCAGATTCTCTAAGGAATGCAGAGGCGGGACTAAGAAACAGCAGGCAGTCATTGCTGGTTGTTTCAACTCAGGAGATAAAAACTCAGGGGCTGAGGGGTGGCCATCAGCCTCCAAGAGTGGGGAGAGGCAGGAAGCAGAAGTCAAAAACAAGAGATTGAGAAAATGCCGTTTTCTGCTGGTTTTCTACCTCATAGTTTAGGGCTCTTGGGAGGGCTGGCTATGCTTCCTGCCCCACAGGTCCAGAAACTACCCCTCTATCCTTATAACACATTCTGCATTTTGCCTTGAGCTAATCCAAGTGAGTTCTAATACTTGTAAGAAAATGAGGCAGTACAGAAAACATGGTCATACTTACTGCTAACAAAATTGTCTGTAGTTTTTATAAGAGAATTAAATGTCACAATGTTTCACTGTAGTCTGCAAGGACGACTAAGACGATGAGGTATCTCATCATCTGAACAAGTTTGAGAATGACTGCTCTAATGTGTTGGCAGCAGGAAGAAGCCTTTCTTGGGTCCTCACACAAATAACCTGAGAAAAGTTAAGGCAGCTGATAGCAGCAGCAGAAGACATGTTGACTATAACACTGGCTCTCAAAGAAGATAAAAAGGAAGCTCTGGAGTTTGTTTTATATGGAGCTTCCAAGGCCCTACCTCAGACCTACTGAATCAAAAACTCCAGTCAAGCAGTCAAGGCAGTTACACATTTTTTACAGTGGAGAAAGGACAGTGTCTTCAATAAGTGGTGCTGGGAAAACTGGACAGGTACATGTAAAAGTATGAGATTAGAACACTCCCTAACACCATACACAAAAATAAGCTCAAAATGGATTAAAGACCTAAATGTAAGGCCAGACACTATAAAACTCTTAGAGGAAAACATAGGCAGGACACTCTATGACATAAATCACAGCAAGATCCTTTCTGACCCACCTCCTAGAGAAATGGAAATAAAACCAAAAATAAACAAATGGGACCTAATGAAACTTCAAAGCTTTTGCACAGCAAAGGAAACCATAAACAAGACCAAAAGACAACCTTCAGCATGGGAGAAAATATTTGCAAATGAAGCAACTGACAAAGGATTAATCTCCAAAATTTATAAGCAGCTCATGCAGCTTAATAAAAAAACAAACAACCCAATCCAAAAATGGGCAGAAGATCTAAATAGACATTTCTCCAAAGAAGATATACAGACTGCCAACAAACACATGAAAGAATGCTCAACATCACTAATCATTAGAGAAATGCAAATCAAAACTACAATGAGATATCATCTCACACCAGTCAGAATGGCCATCATCAAAAAATGTACAAACAATAAATGCTGGAGAGGGTGTGGAGAAAAGGGAACCCTCTTGCACTGTTGGTGGGAATGTAAATTGATACAGCCACTGTGGAGAACAGTATGGAGGTTACTTAAAAAACTACACATAGAACTACCATAAGACCCAGCAATCCCACTACTGGGCATATACCCAGAGAAAACCGTAATTCAAGAAGAGTCATGTACCAAAATGTTCATTGCAGCTCTATTTACAATAGCCCGGAGATGGAAACAACTTAAGTGTCCATCATCAGATGAATGGATAAAGAAGATGTGGTACATATATACAATGGAATATTACTCAGCCATAAAAAGAAACGAAATTGAGCTATTTGTAATGAGGTGGATAGACCCAGAGTCTGTCATACAGAGTGAAGTAAGTCAGAAAGAGACAAATACCGTATGCTAACACATATGTATGGAATTTAAGAAAAAAAAATGTCATGAAGAACCTAGGGGTAAGACAGGAATAAAGACACAGACCTACTAGAGAATGGACTTGAGGATATGGGGAGGGGGAAGGGTAAGCTGTGACAAAGCGAGAGAGAGGCATGGACATATATACACTACCAAACGTAAAACAGATAGCTACTGGGAAGCAGCCGCATAGCACAGGGAGATCAGCTCGGTGCTTTGTGATTGCCTGGAGGGGTGGGATAGGGAGGGAGGGAGACGCAAGAGGGAAGAGATATGGGAACATATGTATACATATAACTGATTCATTTTGTTGTAAAGCAGAAACTAACACACCATTGTAAAGCAATTATACTCCAATAAAGATGTAAAAAAAAAAAAAGTTTCCTAGGAGATTTTGATGTGCACTCCTATTAGGAAGAGCCACTTGATCCCAGGACAAAGGGACATCTGAGCAAAGGAAGGTTCTAGCGGTCACAGGTTAATGTAAAGACAAATAATGCTAACCACAGTGGTTCCTTGATGGCATTGGTAGAATTCCTTCCTAGCTCAGAAACACGGTGATATTCTTGCCCATGATGATAAGCTTCAAACATCCAAAGTAGCTTAAATTATGTTCAATATATACTTCTTGAGGAGGTAGGATCACAAGTAATCCATTTCTTAAAAAAAACAGGGGTTGAGTTTGCAATGTCCATAAAATTTTAAAGTAACTTCTTCATTGTAGAAATTGGAAAATAAAGATAAGCATTAAAACAAATTATATCCTAGAATCACGTCACCCACTCTTCTGTGATTTATATCACACTGTTGGGTTTCTATCTTTCTCTCTTTATGTTATCAGGTTATGTATATATTTTTTCCTTATATAAATAGGATATTGTTTTATGACATATTTTCTATTTTATATATTATGGTCATGTTCTGTGTAAAAATATACTTCTTATAACTTCATTGCATTCCAGTTATGGATGAATTTGTGAGGGTGGAATGAGACAACCATGTGAGGTGCATAGTAGGTACTCAATAAATGGTAGCAGTTACTACTGTTACTATAATGTGCTTAATCATTTCCCTACTGATGGAATATTAGGTTGTTCCCGGGGTGCGGGTATTCATGTTTTCTTTATTGTATATATAACAGACATTAACTCTTTTCATTAGCTAGAAACACTTTTTGTAGTTGATTGTTTTATCTTTTGTTTTAGGTGTTAAGTACACAGAAGTTTTGTGTTTTCACCCAAATCCTCTCAGTCTTATCCTTTGTGAATTCTAGGCTTAGAAAGCCAAATTCTCACTATGATACTGGGTTGGCTAAAAAGTTCGGGTTTTCCATAAGATGTTACGGGAAAACCCAAACGAACTTTTGGGCCAACCCAATACTATAATAAATCTTGATACATGATAAATATCAGTACACAAACATTTAATTCATTAAAATGCTTCTAACAAAATGATTAACTTAGAAACAAGTTTAGGACAAATGCATTTCTAGAGAAAACTTTAATTCTAGAGAAAAATCCTTGATAATGTAGCACATCATCCCGTAGGTGCCCAATAAACCTGATGATGCTGTGCTGCACGTGCAATGGGGACTAGTCCTCCTTCTAGGTGACCAGGGATAGGACTCGATCTCATTAAGACAGAGGAAAAGGAAGCAAGTAAAGCAAGAACTCCACACTCTGGTATTTCCTCTCACAGAATCAGTTATTTTTTTTATCGTGTTAACTTTTTTTTTTTTTTTTGCGGTACGCGGGCCTCTCACTGTTGTGGCCTCTCCCGCTGCGGAGCACAGGCTTCGGACGCGCAGGCTCAGCGGCCATGGCTCACGGGCCCAGCCACTCCGCAGCATGTGGGATCTTTCCGGACCGGGACACGAACCCGTGTCCCCTGCATCGGCAGGCGGACTCTCAACCACTGCGCCACCAGGGAAGCCCCGTTTTGCTTTATTAAACATTAAGATAAGTCACTTCACACTTGTCTCACCTCTGATAATTCATTTGAGCAGCCCCGGTTCGGGGCTTTGCGCTGGATCACTGTCTTCTCTGGCTATCAGAAGAAACAGTCATTTTGGGAGATCATATGAATGCCGGGTTCTCATCCAGTGGCGACAAAGGAAGGGCACAAGGACATCACAGTCAAAACGCACGGAAAGTAGTTCCATTTATTCATCCACTCAACAAACATTTACTGAGGGCCTGTGGTGTGCCAGGCATTGTGTGCTAGCTGCAGACACACAGAAGTAAATGAGATAGACAGGGGATTCACGGTTCCATGTGGACAGCAAGACCTAAAGGTACTGGGAGACTCCCCACCCTTCCCCATGGAGTGAATGCTGAAGCAGAAGCGATGAGATATGATGTAATGAGACAAAGGAGCCAGAGCGGGAAAGTGGCACCCACCAGGGACTTCCCTGGTGGCGCAGTGGTTAAGAATCTGCCTGCCAATGCAGCGGACATGGGTTCGATCCCTGGTCCGGGAAGATCCCACATGCCACGGAGCAACTAAGTCCGTGTGCCACAACTACTGACCCTGCACTTAGAGCCCATGAGCCACAACTACTGAGCCTGTGCGCCATTACTACTGAAGCCCGTGCGCCTAGAGCCCGTGCTCTGCGCAATAGAAGCGACTGCAACACAACGAAGAGTAGCCCCCGCTTGCTGCAACTAAAGAAAGCCCGCACATGGCAACGAAGACCCAATGCAGCCAAAATAAATAAAAAGAAAAGAAAAGAAAGGAAAAGGAAAGAAGGGAGGGAAAGAGGGAAAGAGGGAGGGAGGGAGGGAGGGAGGGAGGAAGGAAGAGGCACCCACCAAACCCCATTAAACAAATCCCAATACAGCCAAGCCAATTATGTGATAAATCAGCATTTCCAAATGCCAGGCACTAATTCAGCTACAGAATAAGACCATTTAAGTTATCGAGAAAGATTGAGGACTGTATTCCAGAGTTCCATGAATGAGGATTTGATTTAAGTCTCCACCCATGCATGGTCAAGGAGAACTTCGTGTCTTCTGCAAGGGACTCACCCTAGAGAACTGAGACAGCTCATCATGTTCTCTGCAAGTGACTGGGAGAGAGGATCCTCAGACAAGCCCAGTACTGTCTGCTCTCCTTGGGTCCTTTAGCCCTTTAGCAATATTCACACCACGTCTAATTGAGGCTGCGCACACTGGCAGGATTAGGATTCCTTGGAATACAGCATCAGAAGCATCCACCATTCTCCCTGACTCACTCTGGATTTGTTGAAAATGCAGAGGTGGCAAAGAGTAATCAGGGCAATGGTAATAGCTTTTATTTAAAAAAAAATACTATCAAGGAAGAATAAAATCAGGTGGAAGTGGAGCTGACTCCATCTTCACCGATATTTTGAATTAATTTTTTTCGCCAGTGCTGGGAGAACAGCGGCAATTCTACATCATGTTTCTGGGGAGCATTATGCTCAACTAATTAATTAGTTCACAATACAATCTGATGCTGGTGAAGGTGACACAGCAGTCTGGAAAAAGTGTGGGCTTTGAAGCCAGATGGACCTGCTCCTCCTTCTGCCAGCTGTGGGACGAGAAGCAAGTTTCCTAAGGCTCAGTTTGCTCATCTCTGAAATGGCGACATCATCACCTACCTCAGAGTGTTGTTCTGAGGATCAAACAGGATGATTATTACACAAATCATCACTTAGTACAGTGCCTGGCACACTGAAGGGCTCAACAATTTAATTATTATAATCTGGGCACCTACTGGGAGTGTCTGCCCAGTGCCCAGAGGATATTTAGCATCTGGTGCAAAATGGGTACCAGTGGTGGCTGTTTGGTCTCCCTGCCCTTTCAGAGCATCATGATGCTTCTCTAAAGACAAAGAAATGAAGATGCTGATGTCTGAAAAGCTTGTTTTCTGTATCTTACATCCTACCCATCTTCTTTCCTCACTGGTGGGTTTTCCTTCTACCTCAAAATGCTCCCTCTGACGTCTATCTTCCATGTTTCCTTACCTTCTGCCTGCAAACCTCAGTATTTTTCTTTGTTTTTAACTGTGGCTTTACTGCATCTGTGTTTAATAAACTCAGTCCATCAGTTAAAAACCCTTTCCTCTCTTCATTTTACACAAATTGTTGGAAAGAAGAACCTGAAGGGAAGGATGACTTAGCACTGGGTCCTATCGCCTCTCAAACAAACATGAGATCATGAGAATGTAGAGGGTTTTTACAAAGGAGTCATGAAAAACGTCTCACTGGGTTAAGGTTCAAAAAGAAGTGTCTTTAAAAATGGAGCTCCGAGAGGAACCGAGATGGCGGAGCAGAAGGACGTGCTCTCACTCCCTCTTGCGAGAACACCAGAATCACAACTAGCTGCTGGACAATCATTGACAGGAAGACACTGGAACTCACCAAAAAACATACCCCACATCCAAAGACAAAGGAGAAGCCGCAATGAGACGGTAGGAGGGGCGCAATCACAGTAAAATCAAATCCCATAACTGCTGGGTGGGTGACTCATAGACTGGAGAACACTTATACCACAGAAGTCCACCCATTGGAGTGAAGGTTCTGAGCCCCACGTCAGGCTTCCCAACCTGGGGGTCCAGCAACGGGAGGAGGAATTCCTAGAGAATCAGACTTTGAAGTCTAGTGGGAATTGATTGCAGGACTTCGACAGGACTGGGGGAAACACAGACTCCATTCTTGGAGGGCACACGCAAAGTAGTGTGTGCATCGGGACCCAGGGGAAGGAGCAGTGACCCCAGGGGAGACTGAACCAGACCCACCTGCTAGTGTTGGAGGGTCTCCTGCAGAGGCTGGGGGGGTGCTGTGGCTCACCGTGGGGACTAGGACGCTGACAGCAGAAGTTCTGGGAAGTACTCCTTGGTGTGAGCCCTCCCAGAGTCTGTCATTAGCCCCACCAAAGAGCCCAGGTAGTCTCCAGTGTTGGGTTGCCTCAGGCCAAACAACCAAAAGGGAGGGAACCCAGCCCCACCCAACAACAGTCAAGTGGATTAAAGTTTTACTGAGCTCTGCCCACCAGAACAACAGTCAGCTCTACCCACCACCACTCCCTCCCATCAAGCCTCTTACACAGCCTCATCCACCAGAGGGCAGACAGCAGAAGCAAGAAGAACTACAATCCTGCAGCCTGCGGAACAAAAACCACATTCACAGAAAGATAGACAAGATGAAAAGGCAAAGAACTATGTACCATATGAAGGAACAAGATAAAACCCCAGGAAAACAACTAAATGAAGTGGAGATAGGCAACCTTCCAGAAAAAGAATTCAGAATAATGATAGTGAAGATGATCCAGGACCTTGGAAAAAGAATGGAGGCAAAGATCGAGGAGATGCAAGAAATGTTTAACAAAGACCTAGAAGAAAGAACAAACAGAGATGAACGATATAATAACTGAAATGAAAACTACACTAGAAGTAATCAATAGCAGAATAACTGAGGCAGAAGAACGGATAAGTGACCTGGAAGACAGAATGGTGGAATTCACTGCTGCGGAACAGAATAAAGAAAAAAGAATGAAAAGAAATGAGGACAGCCTAAGAGACCTCTGGGACAACATTAAACGCAAGAACATTCGCATTATAGGGGTCCCAGAAGGAGAAGAGAGAGAGAAAGGACCAGAGAAAATATTTGAAGAGATTATAGTCGAAAACTTCCCTAACATGGGAAAGGAAATAGCCACCCAAGTCCAGGAAGTGCATCAAGCCCCACACAGGATAAACCCAAGGAGAAACATGCTGAGACACACAGTAATCAAATTGACAAAAATTAAAGACAAAGAAAAATTATTGAAAGCAGCAAGGGAAAAATGAAAAATACATACAAGGGAACTCCCATAAGGTTAACAGCTGATTTCTCAGCAGAAACTCTACAAGCCAGAAGGGAGCAGCATGATATACTTAAAGTGATGAAAGGGAAGAACCTACAATCAAGATTACTCTACCCTGCAAGGATCTCATTCAGATTCGATGGAGAGATCAAAAGCTTTACAGGGAAGCAAAGGCTAAGAGAATTCAGCACCACCAAAACAGTTCTACTACAAATGCTAAAGGAACTTCTCTAAGTGGGAAACACAAGAGAAAAAAAGAACCTACAAAAACAAACACAAAACAATTAAGAAAATGATAATAGGAAGATACATATTGATAATTACCTTAAATGTGAATGGATTAAATGCTCCAACCAAAAGACACAGGCTTGCTGAATGGATACAAAAACAAGATCCATATATATGCTGTCTACAAGAGACCCACTTCAGACCTAGGGACACATACAGACTGAAAGTGAGGGGATGGAAAAAGATATTCCATGCAAATGGAAATCAAAAGAAAGCTGGAGTAGCGATACTCATATCAGATAAAATAGACTTTAAAATAAAGAATGTTACAAGAGACAAGGAAGGACACTACATAATGATCAAGGGATCAATCCAAGAAGAAGATATAACAATTATAAATATATATGCACCCAACATAGGAGCACCTCAATACATAAGGCAACTGCTAACAGCTTTAAAAGAGGAAATCAACAGTAACACAATAATAGTGGGGCACTTTAACACCTCACTTACACCAATGGACAGATCATCCAAAATGAAAATAAATAAGGAAACAGACGCTTTAAATGACACAATAGACCAGATGGATTTAATTGATATTTATAGGATATTCCATCCAAAAACAGCAGATTACACTCTCTTCTCAAGTGCGCACAGAACATTCTCCAGGATAGATCACATCTTGGGTCACAAATCAAGCCATGGTAAATTTAAGAAAATTGAAATCATATCAAGCATCTTTTCTGACCACAACGCTGTGAGATTAGAAATGAATTACAGGGAAAAAAACGTAAAAAACAAAAACACATGGAGGCTAAACAATACATTACTAAATAAGCAAGAGATCACTGAAGAAATCAAAGAGGAAATAAAAAAATACCTAGAGACAAATGACAATGAAAACACGACGATCCAAAACCTGTGGGATGCAGCAAAAGCAGTTCTAAGAGGGAAGTATATAGCTATACAAGCCTACCTCAAGAAACAAGAAAAATCTCAAGTAAACAATCTAACCTTACACCTAAAGGAACTAGAGAAAGAAGAACAAACAAAACCCAGAGTTAGCAGAAGGAAAGAAATCATAAAGATCAGAGCAGAAAGAAATGAAATAGAAACAAAGAAAACAATAGCAAAGATCAATAAAACTAAAAGCTGGTTCTTTGAGAAGATAAACAAAATTGATAAACCATTAGCCAGACTCATCAAGAAAAAGAGGGAGAGGATTCAAATCAATAAAATTAGAAATGAAAAAGGAGAAGTTAAAACAGACACCGCAGAAATACAAAGCATCCTAAGAGACTACTACAAGCAACTCTATGCCAATAAAATGGACAATCTGGAAGAAATGGACAAATTCTTAGAAAGGTATAACCTTCCAAGACTGAACCAGGAAGAAACAGAAAATATGAACAGACCAATCACAAGTAATGAAATTGAAACTGTGATTAAAAATCTTCCAACAAACAAAAGTCCAGGACCAGATGGCTTCACAGGTGAATTCTATCAAACTTTTAGAGAACAGCTAACATCCATCCTTCTCAAACTCTTCCATAAAATTGCGGAAGAAGGAACACTCCCAAACTCTTTCTATGAGGCCACCATCACCCTGATAACAAAACCAGACAAAGATACTACAAAAAAAGAAAATTACAGACCAATATCACTGATTAATATAGATGCAAAAATCCTCAACAAAATACTAGCAAACAGAATCCAACAGCACATTAAAAGGATCATACACCATGATCAAGTGAGATTTATCCCAGGGATGCAAGGATTCTTCAGTATATGCAAATCAATCAATGCGATACACCATATTAACAAACTGAAGAATAAAAACCATATGATCATCTCAATAGATGCAGAAAACGCTTTTGACAAAATTCAACACCCATTTATGATAAAAACTCTCCAGAAAGTGGGCATATAGGAAAACTACCTCAACATAATAAAGGCCATATTTGACAAACCCACAGCAAACATCATTCTCAATGGTGAAAAACTGAAAGCATTTCCTCTAAGATCAGGAACAAGACAAGGATGTCCACTCTCACCACTATTATTCAACATAGTTTTGGAAGTCCTAGCCACGGCAATCAGAGAAGAAAAAAAAATGAAAGGAATACAAATTGGAAAAGAAGAAGTAAAACTGTCACTGTTTGCAGATGACATGATACTATACATAGAGAATCCTAAAAATGCCACCAGAAAACTACTAGAGCTAATCAATGAATTTGGTAAAGTTGCAGGATACAAAATTAATGCCCAGAAATCTCTTGCATTCCTATACACTAATGATGAAAAATCTGTAAGAGAAATTATGGAAACACTCCCATTTACCATTGCAACAAAAAGAATAAAATACCTAGGAATAAACCTACCTAGGGAAACAAAAGACCTGTAGGCAGAAAACTATAAGACACTGATGAAAGAAATTAAAGATGACACCAACAGATGGAGAGATATACCATGTTCTTGGATTGGAAGAATCAATATTGTGAAAATGACTATACTACCCAAAGCAATCTACAGATTCAATGCAATCCCTATCAAATTACCAATGGCATTTTTTATGGAACTAGAACAAATCATCTCAAAATCTGCATGGAGACACAAAAGACCCCGAACAGCCAAAGCAGTCTTGAGGGAAAAAAATGGAGCTGGAGGAATCAGACTCCCTGACTTCAGACTATACTACAAACCTACAGTAATCAAGACAATATGGTACTGGCACAAAAACAGAAATACAGATCAATGGAACAAGATAGAAAGCCCACAGATAAACCCACGCACCTATGGTCAACTAATCTATGACAAAGGAGGCAAAGATATACAGTGGAGAAAAGACAATCTCTTCAATAACTGGTGCTGGGAAAACTGGAGAGCTACATATAAAAGAATGAAATTAGAACACTCCCTAACACCATACACAAGAATAAACTCAAAATGGATTTGAGACCTAAATGTAAGACCGGACAGTATAAAACTCTTAGAGGAAAACACAGGAAGAACACTCTTCGACATAAATCACAGCAAGATCTTTTTTGATCCTCCTCCTAGAGTAGTGGAAATAAAACCAAAAATAAACAAATGGGACCTAATGAAACTTCAAAGCTTTTGCACAGCAAAGGAAAACATAAACAAGACGAAAAGACAACCCTCAGAATGGGAGAAAATATTCACAAATGAATCAAAGGATTAATCTCCAAAATATATAAACAGCTCATGCAGATCAATATTAAAGAAAAAAACAACCCAATCCAAAAATGGGCAGAAGATCTAAATAGACATGTCTCCAAAGAAGACATACAGATGGCCAAGAAGCACATGAAAAGCTGTTCAACATCACTAATTATTAGAGAAATGCGAATCAAAACTACAATGAGGTATCACTTCACACCAGTTAGAATGGGCATCATCAGAAAATCTACAAACAACAAATGCTGGAGAGGGTGTGGAGAAAAGGGAACCCTCTTGCACTGTTGGTGGGAATGTAAATTGATACAGCCACTTTGGAGAACAGTATGCAGGTTCCTTAAAAAACTAATAATAGAATTACCATATGATCCAGCAATCACATTACTGGGCATATACCCAGAGAAAACCATAATTCAAAAAGACACATGCACCTCAATGTTCATTGCAGCACTATTTACAATAGCCAGGTCATGGAAGCAACCTAAATGTCCATCGACAGACGAATGGATAAAGAAGTTGTGGTACATATATACAATGGAATATTACTCAGCCATAAAAAGGAATGAAACTGAGTCATTTGTTGAGACATGGATGGATCTAGAGACTGTCATACAGAGTGAAGTAAGTCAGAAAGAGAAAAACAAATATCGTATATTAACGCATGTATGTGGGACCTAGAAAAATGGTACAGATGAACTGGTTTGCAGGGTAGAAGTTGAGACACAGTTGTAGAGAACAAATGTATGGACACCAAGGGGGGAAATCCACGGTGGGGTGGGGATGGTGGTGTGCTGAATTGGGCAACTGGGATTGACATATATACACTGATGTGTATAAAATTGATGACTAATAAGAGCCTGCAGTATAAAAAAACAAAGAAAACAACTAATACTAAACTTTCTTTGGGTTATTTGTATGGAAATATGTTAATATAAATGTTTCAGACATTACATGAAATTTCTAAAAATCTTACAAGTTCTGGTATAATGTTATAAGTCATAATTCTAGTTATTACTTTAAAATGTATATCTCAGGACTTCCCTGGTGGCGCAGTGGTTGAGAGTCCGCCTGCCAATGCAGGGGACACAGGTTCGTGCCCCGGTCCGGGAAGATCCCACATGCCGCAGAGCAGCTGGTCCCGTGAGCTTGGCCGCTGAGCCTGCGCGTGCGGAGCCTGTGCTCCGCAACGGGAGAGGCCACGACAGTGAGAGGCCCGCGTACCGCAAAAAAAAAAAAAAAATGTATATCTCAGAAAAAACTAAATTTTCTTGTCAATTGCATTATTATGAACTTTCATCAAGTCTTTAACCGTGGTCATTTTTAAGTGTTTTGTCATTTACAGACAGTTCTGGGTGTACTCTGACGTTTTTGCAAAAATGTTCCTATAAAAGCGTTTCATCTTCAAGGAATTCATGGAAAAGACTCTGACAAGTACAGGTTTCTGATAACTGACTATACTGCTGAACTGAATGAATAAGCATTTTCAGAATTCTAATGGAAAACTGATGAATTCATAAAAGTGCTAACAAAAGATCAAGATAAAAAAAATTAATTACATGGGACTGAGTGAAATGTTGAGGATGATTATAATTTTTGTGACTTTCTGTTTGAATTAAAAAAATGGAGCTCCCTTTCCCACAATGAAATTGACTTTATTCTTAAGTAACACTCTTGCCAATGTTTAAGTAAGTACATATATAATGCAATTCCTAACATCACTGCTTTTCTGACTGACTTTCCCTCATCCCTCAGCATTGGAAACTCCAAGACTCTCCCTTAGCCCTTTTCTAAACCTCGAATTCCTAAATCATCTGCAGAAGCACTGCACCTCACCCAAGAACACGGCATTAAAGTGTCTATTACCTTTTCTGGGTCCCTTAATACCCATAAATAATGAGGTATTTACAGTACAATCACTCTGGCGGGGTTGGCGTCCCAGGTTTAAGAATGATCTTTCCCCCAGACACTTGGGCATTATCCAAAATCAACATGGCCGGTATCCAAGGAGAACTCAGAGATGCTCTTTTCCTTTCACTGTGCTGTGTCTATTGCCTACTGTACAGGGCTTGATACATTTTTAATTACTCCACTGAGTTTCCTTTGAACTTGTTACTTTTCGTCATTTCCAGTTAGTGGGTCTTAATTTCCCATAGGAAAACCTTTAGCCTGTCATAAAGTTCATGCTTTTCTAGTTCAACCTCATTTATTACACAGCTTAAGAAGAAAAGCTCTTTTGCCTACTGATCTGGGATGATCAGAGAGAAACCAACAAGAGTGGAATAAAATCTCCATGCATCCCATCAGGGGAAAATTGATTGTCCCATGATCAAACTGGAAGCAATTTCTAAAAAGTATTTTCATACCGGACACAACTCTGCAACTCCTTCTTGATTTTTTGATAAAGAGCCAGGTGACGAGATCACTTGGTTCTTATATCTCAAAGAGGTAGGAAGAACCACAGTGCTTAAGCCAGGCGACAGGAAGGAAGTCAAACACACTGATGAATGGCAGGTAACACTCAACCTAGATGGGGTGGGACCAGGGAACCAGTGGGCTCCCCAAAGGGAGCACCCATAGCTCTTCTTCACCCAGTGGTTGGCATGCAGGAATGTGGGCCCAGCATAGCCAGGTTTCCCATTTTCCAAGAGAAATCAGAAATCTAGACTTTGACTGGAAATCTCATTTTTAAAAGTTGACAGCTGATTTGAATTTTCTCCAACACCCTGCAGCCCACAGTCATGTCCTGGAGCTGGCTGCTATAGGCTCACAAGAGGATATTTCCTCTACTCTTGCCTTCAGTGACTTCATGTTCATAGCTTGAAATCAGCCATTTGGGGAATATTTACATCACAGAAACAGGCAAATGCTACAAATAGGGTTGTTTGTTTTTTAAGCTGATTGTCAAACATTTACCAGCATCTGTGGGTCAAATAAAGCATGTCACCTTTGGCCAAAGTTGCATCTTCTAATTTAAATACTAAACTAGAAGTAATGTTAAATAACCACGAAGAAGTAGTATATATTCCCAAACCTGTATTTACAACAAAGAGTACATGTGACACTGTAACCACAGGAGAGGCGGTGGGCTAAGAGTCAGAGGGACACCATCATCAGCTGAGAACACAAAGGTAAGGACACAGTGAGGCAGCTCTGAACCGAGCCTGTGACCCTAGGAAAAGTACACCCTATAAATACATTTCTAAACACTTACTGCTTCCGCACTGCTCCGAGGGAGTGTGGTATTTTATGCTCCAAACCCGACCCTCAAGACACTGCAACAGGGGTTGCTCTGGTGGCACAGTGGTTAAGAATCCACCTGCCAATGCAGGGGACATGGGTTCAAGCCCTGGTCCAGGAAGATCCTACATGCCGCGGAGCAACTAAGCCCGTGCACCACAACTACTGAGCCTGTGCTCTAGAGCCCACGAGCCACAACTACTGAGCCCACGTGCTGCAACTACTGAAGCCTGCGCACCTAGAGCCCGTGCTCCACAACAAGAGAAGCCACCACAGTGAGAAGTCCACATACTGGGACGAAGAGCAGCCTCTACTCGACGCAACTAGAGAAAGCCCGCGCTCAGCAACGAAGACGCAACACAGCCAAAAATAAATAAATAAAATTAAAAAAAAAAAAAGACATTGCAACATCCTGAAATGTCTTCTGAATCATCAGGAAAAGATGAGATTATGCACAGTGATTGAGCAATAAGTCTTTCAAGTCAGTTTTCAAACAACTGCAAGTGGATTAAAGCTCTTTGCCAGCCATGCAAGGAGAAGCAATAACAACAGTTACAATTTCCCCTTCTGTCTTCATTCAGAATCAGCCTAACCTCAGTCTGGTTCTCACTTCCTGTTTTCTGTGACATAGAGCCTTTGGCAATCTCGGGAAGCCTGCGGGTTCCATCTATGAATGCTTTTTTTAAATGAATGAAATAAAATGCATAGAATTACAAAAGCAACTATGTTAAAACAAAGTTATTAAACTAGGAAACAAATGTGTGATATAGTATATGAGCAACTTTATTATATCATTAAATAACAAGAACAGGCCTAACAACTACCATGATTTTGAAGTATGTTGAGGGGGGATGACCATGGTGGGATCTGCCACATTCTTAAATAAAAGGAACACATTTGTGATTTCTTCTGGTGACAAAGCTACAGGTGCCACTCATTCTGCCTCTGAGTTGTTGCCTATACTCTCTATTGAAGGAAACGCTAGAGGCTGCTTAGTTCGAGGTTAGTAGACATAAAGACGGAATTCTTTTCCCATCCAAATTTATACGCCTCCTGAATGCTATGCATGGACCCAGGTTATCAGGCTGGACACATAGTAGGGATTCAATAAATTCTGACTGAACCAAACTAAATTTTCTGCTTGATATAAGATGGGTGCTGAGTGTGGTTCTAAGACAATAAGAAGGGAGAAAAGACTGTTCAAACCCAGTGAGGGACATCTAGATGTCTTCCTTATTATACAGCCTGGGAGCCCAGGTTCTTCAAAACGGTAACTTGCAAATAATATTCATCACTAACATCAAATCCATTGATGGCAAAAATAGAACTGGAGTCATAGGTTTTATTTCAGTTTTCACTAGAATACTATCTCAGAGACTTAACTTCCTCTCCAAAATTTAAATCATGGCTAAACAAAGTTTGAACTAAAGTTCCAACACTTACTACTTGTATCACTTTGGGAAAGCTATTTATCCCTCTGTGCTTCAGTTCTCTCACCAATAGAATGAGGAAAACAATAATCCTACATCACAGGATGAAAAATTGTGTATCTAGAGCATTTAGCGTAATACCAAGGAAGAAGAAGAATACAATATGCTTTAGCTGTGAGAATAACAAAATTCTTACAAATTGGTTAAGACAATTTTAAAATTTAAAGTACTCAAAAGTTTAGCAGTACCTACAAATACTTACAATTGAAAGTTTAAATATTAAAATTTAAAATATGCTTTATAGAGCTGTTGTACTAGCAAATAATTAGAAACAAACCACATGTCCCACAATAGAAGGAACAAATTATTGAACATTCATACCACAGTTGTATATGCTGGGCAACCTCAGAAAGTTATATAAGAACCATAGGTGAATACTTCCCAACTTATTCTATAGGCCAGTATTATCCTGACACCAAAGCAAGACAGAGATACCGCAAGAAAGGAAAAAAAATAGACAAATATATCTTTTGAATATAGATGCAAAAATCCTCAACAAAATACTAGCAAACCAAATGCAGCAATATATGAAAAGGATAATAAACCATGACCAAGTGGAATTTATCCTAGGAATCCATGGTTGGTTTAATATCTAAAATTAATTAATGCAGTACCCTAGCATCAGTAGCAGAAAGGATGAAACCACATGATCATCTCAGATGCAGAAAAATAATCTGACAAAAATCCAACACCTCTCTGTGATAAAAACACCCAACAAAGTAGGAATAGAAGGGAACTTTCTCAACCCAATAAAGGCCATCTACCAAAACAAACCAGAACTAATATCACACTTCATGGTGAAAGACCGAAACTTTCCCCCCAAGATCAGGAATAAAGCAAGAATGTCCACTCTCACCACTTCTATTCAACACTGTACTGGAGGCATGAAATAAAAGAAACAAAAGGCATCCAGATTGGAAGGAAAGAATGAAAACTATCTCTATTCATAGATGATATTATCACATAATATTTATATAGAAAATCTTAAGGAATCCACTAAAAAACTATTAGAATATATGAGTGCAGCAAGATCACAGGATACAAGATCTATATATAAAAATCAATTGTACTCCCTATACTTGCAATAAACAATTCAAAATAAAATTAAGAAGACAATTTAATTTACAATAGCACTAAAAAGAATAATATATTTAGGAATAAATTTAACAAAAGAAGTGCCAAACTTATATTCAATACCTTGAAAACTACAAAGCATTGGAAAGAAATGAAAGGATCCAAATAAATGAAAAGACATCCCATGTTCATGGATTATAACATTTAATACTTTTAAGATCACAACATTCCCCAAGATGATCTACAGATTCAACAGAAGTCTTCTTTGCAGAAACTGACAAGCTGATTTTAAAATTCACATGGAAGTTCAAGGGACCCATAATAGCCAAAACAATCTTGATAAAGAAGAACAATGTTGGAGGATCCACACTTCCTGATTTCAGAATTTACTACAAAGCTACAGTAATCAAGGCAGTGTGGTACTAGCATAAGGATACACATATACATCAGTGGAATAGAACTGAGAGTTCAGAAATCAACCCTCACATTTATGGTCAATTGATTTTTGACAAGGGTGTCAAAACTATTCAGTGGGCGAAAGAATAGTCTTTCCAACAAATGGTGCTGGAACTGGATACCACACAGAAAAATAAAGCTGCACCCACGTCTCATACCATATACAAAAATTGCCTCAAAATGGATCAACAGCCTAAATGTAAGAGCAGAGCTATAAAACTCTCAGAAGAAAACACAGGTACAAATCTTTGTGACTTTGGATTAGGCAATGGTTTCTTAGATATAGTACTGAAAACATAAGCAACAACAATGACAAAATAGGTAAATTAGACTTCACCAAAATTTAAAATGTTTCTGCTTCAAAGGATACCATGAAGAAAGTGAAATGACAACCCACAGAAGGGGAGAAAATGTTTGCAAATTATATATCTGATAAGGGACTTGAATCTAAAATATATAAAGAACATTTATAACTCAATTACTAAAAAAACAATTTAAAAATGGGCAAAGGATTTGAATAGACATTTCTTTCAAGAGGATATATAAATGACTAAAAAAAAAAAACACGTGAGAATACGCTCAACATCATTTGTCATTAGAGAAATGCAAATCAAAACCACAATAAGATACCACTTCACATCCACAGGATGGATGTAACCAAAGAGACAGGTTATTGAAAGTCTCGGCAAGGAGGTGAAGAAATAGGAACCCTCACACACTGTTGGGAATATAAAATGATACACCTACTTGGAAAGAGTCTGACAGTTCTTCCAAAGGTTGAGAATAGAGTTTCCATATGACCCGACAATTCCAAATCTACCCAAGATAAATAAAAACATATGTCTACACAAAAACTTGTACACTTATTCATCATTGTACACCATTATTCATAATAGCTAAAAAGTGAAAACAACTCAAATGTCCATCAACTGATTAACTGATAGATAAAATATGGTACATCCATATAATAGAATATTATTCAGTAATAAAATGGAGTGAAGTATTGATATGTATTACAAGATGGATGACTTGAAAACATTATGCTAAGTCAAAGAAGCCAGGCACAAAAGGCTGTGTACTATATGATTCCATTTATATGAAATGTCCAGAATAAGCAAATCTACAGAATCAGACAGTAGATTAGTGGTTACCTAGGGCTGGAGGGGATGGGAGGTGATTGCTAAAGGGGATGGGGTTTCTTTGGGAGATGATGAAATGTCATCAAATTGATTGTGTTGATGGTTGCAAAACCCTGTGAATACACTAAAAACCACTGAATTGTACACGTCAAATATGTGAAATTTATGGTATATGAATTATAGCTCAATAAAGCTATTACCAAAAAAAGAAAAGAGAACCACAGTATGTGTAAAAAAACAATGGTTACCTCTGGGGAGTTGGATGAGAAAGTAAAGGGAGACTTTGATTTTTCACTTTAAACACTTTTGAATTATTTGAAAATCTATTCAAATGTGCATATATTAGTTTAGGAATTTTTTTAATGGAAAAAATATTTTTTAAAAGAAAAGAACAAAGCCACTTTACAGTTAACAATTCAAGTTAAAGGTGAGGTGTCGGGGTGTGGGTGAGGCATGGACAGAGGCTAACACTCCAAACCCTGTGTTTCAAAATTTTCTCTTTAGTCCAGAGACACTGCTAGACGTCCTATAATGCACAGGACAACCCCACAACAAAGGATTACCCCGCCCTTTTTAATGTGATTTTTTTCCCCCCAGAAACAGCAAAGTGCCTCGTTCTTCCCACCCCAGCCAGAGCCAGTGAGTGTCTGGTGTGGGCGTCTAAAAGCCCAGTTCCTCTGCCCCAAGGTGGGACAAACCGCAAGGTGTAATTTATGCTGCAGAGCTCCATAAGATAACCTCCTACTTGGCTTCTTCCCTTTTCCCATCCTCACACCCCTCACTCTCCTACTAGTCTCTTCCGGAGTACTTCCTTGATAAATCACTTCCACCCAAACATTTAGCCCAGAGTCTGCTTCTTAGAGAAAATGACCTCAGACCTTGAAAGACTCTCCCTTTCCTACTACTGCTACTTATGGTGTAGATATGATGGTCAGAGCTCCAGCAACCACATTGAGCCCTGAGGACGAGGGCAACATCCTAGGGATAGCAGAGCTGAAGACACCTGACTCCCTGTTGACATTATGCAGTCACCACACTTGCCCTGAATTGTCTATATGCAGTGCAGACCTCTTTTCTGGAATAGAGTAAAATTTTGTCTGCTTCAACCACTACTTTTTGGGTCTGGTAACTTGACGCTGATATACTCCCTTAACAGCTGTGTGTACTTGGGAAATTTACTGACTCTCTCTGAGCCTTACTTTCCAGAACTCAAAGAACTGTTGAAAGAATAAGCAGGTCATCAACTCTTCCCAAACAGCCCCTAGACTTCATATCCTCCAGGAAATTTGTCTTAATTAACTGAAGAGAGAGTGATAGTTGTTGTTTCAAGTTATAAGCTCCCAGATGGATGGTCTCCATCCATCATTCCATGAAATGGAACACCAGTAAATCCCTGTGTGGTCAAAGCATGCCTTCTACACATTTGTTTTTACAGATGTTGGTATTAAGTCACAGGCTGTTAAATAAAAGAAACTAAGTCTAAAAATACAGTAGGTCAAGAAATAGTATATATAGCAGGCCTCCACACCAAATACCAAAAATATAACATCTGAAGCAGAAAACATCAACAGCCAGAATTAATTTAAAAAGCCCTTAGTGGGGAAAATGCTAACTGTAGCATAAATTCAGTTTTCAAATTTTAAGTCCCAAAGAAAGATCTCAAGATTCTGGTGGGAATAGAAGTGGCTTATAGGAAGTAGCAGGAAACTAAGAAAGAAGGAACCCCACAGATGAGTAAGATTGAATGAACATCTACTTTAAGAGAGAAAAGAGAGATAGAAACTATAAACCACCAAAAGCAAAGGCAACAAAAGCAAAAATAAACAAGAAGGACTACACCAAACCGAAAAGCTTCTGCACAGCAAAGGAAACCATCAACAAAATGAAAAGGCAACCTACTGAAAGGGAGAAAATATTTGCAGATCATATTTATCTGATAAGGGGTTAATATCCAAAATATATAGGGACTTTCCTGGTGGTCCAGTGGCTAAGACTCCACGCTTCCAATGCAGGGGGCCCAGGTTCGATCCCTGGTCGGGGAACTAGATCCCGCACGCCACAACTAAGAGTTCGAATGTCACAGCTAAAAGATCACGCATGCCACAACGAAGATCGAAGATCCCGAGTGCCACAACTAAGACTCGGTGCAGCCAAATAAATAAATAAATAAATATTTTATATATATATATAAATGTAAAACTCAGACAACTCAATAGCAAAAACCCCCAAACAATCCAATTTAAAAATGGGCAGAGCAATTATACTCCAATAACGATGTTAAAAAAAAAATGGACAGAGGATTTTTTTCTTTTGCGGTACGCGGGCCTCTCACTGTTGTGGCCTCTCCCGTTGGGGAGCACAGACTCCAGACGCGCAGGCTCAGTGACCATGGCTCACGGGCCCAGCAGCTCCGCGGCATGTGGGATCTTCCCGGACCGGGGCACGAACCCGTGTCCCCTGCATTGGCAGGCGGACTCTCAACCACTGCGCCACCAGGGAAGCCCCTGGACAGAGGATTTGAATAGACATTTTTCCAAAGCAGAAATACAGTTGCTCAACATCACTAATCATCAAGGAAATGCAAATCAAGACCACAATGAGATATCACCTCACACCTGTTAGAATGGCTGTTATCAAAGAGGTAACAAGTGTTGGTGAGGGTGTGTGGAAAACAGAACCCTTGGCCACTGTTGGTGGGAATGTAAATTGGTGCAGTTGCTGTGGAAAACAGTATGACGTTCCCTCAAAGAATTAAAAATAGAACTACCATACGATCCAGCAATTCTACTTCTGGGTATTTACCCAAAGGAAATGAAAACACTAACTTGAAAAGATATCTGCAATCCCATAGCATTATTTACAGTAGCCAAGACTTGGAAATAACCTAAGTGTCCATCAATGGATGAATGGATAAAGAAGTCATGGTAGGGCCTTCCCTGGTGGCGCAGTGGTTAAGAATCCACCTGCCAATGCAGGGCACACGGGTTCGAGCCCTGGTCCAGGAAGATCCCACATGCCACGGGGCAACTGAGCCTGTGTGCCACAACTACTGAGCCTGTGCTCTAGAGCCCGCGAGCCGCAACTACTGAGCCCATATGCCACAACTACTGAAGCCCGCGCACCTAGAGCCCGTGCTCCGCGACAAGAGAAGCCACCGCAATGAGAAGCCTGCGCACCACAACAAAGAGTAGCCCCCGATCGCCGCAATTAGAGAAAGCCTGTGCGTAACAACGAAGGCCCAATGCAGCCAAAAATTAAAAAATAAAAATTTTAAAACCGGGAAATTAAAAAAATTAGGTGGTTTACTTTAAAAATTAAAACTAGAGAGATAATCCAAAAGTCAGCAAGTCTCTGCTAATATAATGTAGGAATTTAATCAAATGTAAGTTTAAAAATAGTTAGCATAGAAAGCATAAAGAAGTAAATAAAAGTATTATTAATAAAATTTAAAGTTACACAAGTGATGAAATCAATAACACTGAATTTATATGTCCCCAAACACACAAATGTTATTTTGGGTGTGTTTACTAGGCTTGGAGTGTGGTTGGGGATTATGTTCCCTCCTGCTCCAAAATTCTGTAAGGTAAGAAAAAATCCAACTGAAATATATACAGATACCAGGATACACAGAAACACTCAAATAAAAAAGAGAACTCTGGAAAATGCACATTCTCAAACTATTATGTGATAATTTTAGAAATAAATCAAAGCATAATTATATAGCCAGCCATAAAAAAGCATTTATAAAACAGTCTTTTTGAAAAACATTGAGATGAGTTAGAACTAAACAGAGAATGGATAAGAATACTTATCTCAACCACAGAGAGGACCTAAATTTATGAAAAAATATAGAAAAAAATGCCAGTGAAAATGAGTGTATTTGGGTATATAAAAATCTTTTCTACATTCCAAACAATAGTCAATAAAAAGGTAGCAGAATAGGATAACTATTTCGGACATATATAAATAAATACATACAACAAAGATAAGAACTTGATGTGTCCCCCTTGGCTCTCAAGACAGTACTTATATACCACAAAGAATCCCAGGGGTCCTTGGAGCATAGTTTGAAAACCACTTGCCTGGTTGGTCTCTAAGATCGATGTTGGTCTCTAAGATTGGTCTCTAAGGTCAACCTGATCTTCATCAGATGCTTAATACTAGGGAAGACCCAAGACACCGCTTTGGTGCCAGTATTCCAAGAGTTCATGGGCAGAGTCAGGAAGTGACTTCTGGGATCAAATATGTCCAAACTGGAGAGTAAAATTCTGGGGGCAGGCACATTAGTTGTCATGGTGATGGGAGGACGCTTGCAACTTTGAGAGGACATCAAATATTCCAATGGGAAGTACAGGCTCTGATTATGTGGACTCCTGGGAGGTAGGCAGAACACCACCCAAATCTTTTACCATCCTGACATTCTGCTACCCAGGCTATCTCTGTCTTCTTCTATTACCCCAGGTTGCCTAAGGACCATCACCACTGAAAAAAGAGGTTGTGATCTCTTTAACTGGCAATTCTCCCCACACGGACCCCAAAGGAAGAAATGGCAAAGAAGTGGTGGTTCACAGTATAAGCTCTAAAGGGATGCCCCACACTACTTCCACTGGGTAACTTCAGACACTGCCTGGAAGCTCTCTGGGCCTCGGATCCTGGTCTGTAATGTGAGAATATTAACAGTACCTACCCTTATGGGGTTGTTATAAGAATTAAACATATGTAAAGATTGTACTGGGTTTAACCTATGGTAAAGCACTCAATAAATTTCATAATTTTTAATTAAACACAAGAGTAAAAAAAATCACATATAACCCCCAAATCCAATAATTTAAGGACCGTTAAATAAACTATTCTACATTAATTGAACACATGGAATTCTTGAGAAAGTGTATAGGAAATAACATAAAAGGAAAGGAAAAAAACCAGAATAGTAGGTACTTATGGATTACAATACAATATGTTTAGTCATGAGTATCAGAAGAGTTAAGAGAATATATTGATAACTACCCCCATCTCCTTTTAGAGATTAGTGGGTGTACAATGTGACAGCAAATATGTTAGATTTCCCCTCTGTGATGATCAAGTGTCCTGCACAAACAGGTACTTAAGTGAACTGCAAAGATCAAGATGCTGCTACTGATGAAGAAGAGTTCAGAGCTTCTTATCCTTCTCCCTCCCAAAGGGAAAGCAGCCTGGAGCTCACGGATGATCAAAGCTTTAACTGAGGGACTCACACTCTGGAGTCGAGCTGTCCTCAGACCTGTCTGGCCAGGACAATGTTGTTTTGCAATTAGAATCTGAATGCCTGTGGTGGGGCTGCTCTTTCCAGGGCACATGCTCCACTGCTCCCTAATGTCCCACATCTCTAAGTCCCACTCAGTTGCATTCCTGGTCTGAACCCTGGGCTCACTGACCACAGGATTTCCCTTCCAAGAAGAGGTGATCAATAG
The DNA here is from genome assembly GCF_963455315.2 of Globicephala melas. Lineage (NCBI taxonomy): Eukaryota > Metazoa > Chordata > Mammalia > Artiodactyla > Delphinidae > Globicephala > Globicephala melas. Next base: position 163,781,923 of record NC_083315.2, on the reverse strand, counting down.
CAGAGATGCTGGGGGGTTGATCAGAGAATGGGAACAATAAATCCTGAGCATTTCATGACGCTTCTATGGCGGCTCTCCGGCCAAAGGAAGATGCGGTGGGTGTGCTAAACGTGCAGCCTTTCAGAAAAGTGCTATAATGTCCAGCAATCAGATAAGCTGAAGAGAAGGAGGCAGAAGGTTGGAGGGCGAAGGGAGAGCAGCACGACGATGGAGATGTGTCCTGATGAGGTGTGTCTCCCCACTGTCCTCAGCAGGACCGTGGGCTTCTGGATCCAAACACAGGAATGTGTTCCTCTACAGGGTGGGAGTGTCCCCGCGTATAAAGTCACTGACGGGCTGGTGATAGGAACCATCCCCTGTCCTCCTCTCTTTCCTCCTCAGGGGAAAGGACTGTTGCTTGTGGGGTCCGCTCTTGGGGCTATGCTTTACTATGAACACTAGGCTGAATGAGGGGAAGCTAAAAGAAGTCGGAGAGGTTAAGTCAATCATGATAATACAGAGCAGAGAGAGATGGGGGAGAAGAGACAAGGAAGGACAGAAAGACTGAGAGGGCTGCCCGTTGGGGAGGATTTGGGGAGGGGTTTCGGGATAAAAGGCTCCAGAATTCCTTTGAGGAATGAGAGACTGGGAGATGGGGAGAGAGGAAGCTAGCTTTCCTTTGTGTTATAAGTTGGAGACTAAGATTCTTTAGAGATACACAAGCAAAAACTGAATTTATTTTTCCATTACTTTGGGCTAATGGAACATGCTTGTTTGTAGGGAACACTATACCCTAAGAACCCTAAGGAGCCCCAGAATTATTTGGGTTACATTCATACCAAAGCCATCTCTCCTTCACAGAGAAAGGTATGAAGGGGAAGAGAGAACAGGAGGGAATTTAGGGTAAAAGAAGAGGAAATCGCTGTTTTATAACATAAACGAGAATTTCTAGTGAAACAAGCTGAAATTAACACGTGTGTGTATGAGAATGCTGGGCAGTGGAGAGTAAGAGCTATGGCCTGCAAAGTCTCTAATTCCAAGATAGGTACTGAAGTTTCCTAAGTAGGAAACAAATAATTAAACAAATCCAGCGTTCTCAGAATGGACCGTCTGAGAGCTTCCCCGTGAAAATTTGGTAGTAGATCCCAAGAGAGGTGACCCTACCTGGAATGAATGCCTGCAAATTCCTACCAGCCACGCTTTCTGCTCCCTCATTCCCCATGAGCAGCACTGCTCCTTGGCTACAGTCTTAAAATGTACCCATCATTGTTCACATGAAACAATAGTTTAAAGTGTTTTAACAACTATTGCTATGACTAAAAGTGCAGAGCAGCTGAAAAAATACTGAACAAAAACTGGCATCCTGGCTATTATCAAAAAGGCAAGAAATAACAAGTGTTGGCAAGGATGTGGAGAAAAGAGAACCCTCCTACACTGTTGGTGGGAATGTAAATTGGTGCAGCCACTGTGGAAAACAGTATGGAGGTTCCTCAAAAAGTTAAGAATATAACTACCATATGACCCAGCTATCCCACTTCTGGGTATTTACCCAAAGAATATGAGAACATTAATTTGAAAAGATATATGTACCCTAATGTTCACTGCAGTATTATTTACAATAGCCAAGATATGGAAACAACCTAAGCGCACGTCAACAGATAAATGAAGAAAATGTGACACACACACATATATACATGCAATGGAACACTACTCAGCCATAAAAAGATGAAATCTTACCATTTGTGACAACATGGATGGGCCTTCAGGGTATTATGCTAAGTGAGATAAATCAGACTGAGAAAGACAACTACCATATGATTTCATTCATATGTGGAATATAAAAAACAAAAAATAAATGAACAGGGCTTCCCTCGTGGCACAGTGGTTGAGAGTCCGCCTGCCGATGCAGGGGACACAGGTTCGTGCCCCGGTCCGGGAAGATTCCACATGCCACGGAGTGGCTGGGCCCGTGAGCCATGGCCGCTGAGCCTGCGCGTCCGGAGCCTGTGCTCCGCAACGGGAGAGGCCACAACAGTGAGAGGCCCGCGTACCGCAAAAAAAAATTTTTTTTAATATAAATAAATAAATAAACAAACAAACTAAATCAAACAAAAACAAACACGTAAATACAGAGAACAGAGTGGCGGTTCTCAGAAGGAAAGAGGCAGGGTGAGGGTAAAATGGGTAAAGGGGATCAACTGTATGGCTACAAATGAAAACTAAATTTCTGGTGGCGAGCACATTGCAGCGTATACAGAAGTAGAAATATAACGCTGTACACATGAAACTTACATAATATTGTAAACCAATGTCACCTCAATTAAAAAAAAAACCCAATAGGGCTTCCCTAGTGGCGCAGTGGTTGAGAGTCCGCCTGCCGATGCAGGGGACACAGGTTTGTGCCCCGGTCCAGGAGGATCCCACATGCCGCGGAGCGGCTAGGCCCGTGAGCCATGGCCGCTGGGCCTGTGCGTCCGGAGCCTGTGCTCTGCAATGGGAGGGACCACAACAGTGAGAGGCCCGCGTACCACAAAAACAAAACAAAACAAAAAAAAACAATAAGCACTCTTACAGACGGGAAAAGATTTTCTAAGCACAAAAGCAATGGAAGAAATCAGAAGGAAAAACTAAAATATGAAATGGTACATAAATTAAAAATGTTTCTATATCTAAATAAACATTAAACAGGAAACGACAGATGGAAAGTAACAGATGGAAAGTAAGATACAAACATGGCAAACGGCTAAAATTCTCAAAATATAAAGCACAACCATACAATGATTAACACAATATCTCTTGCTCCCAAAAGAAAAATGGGGGAGTAGCTAGTTGATTCAGAGATGAACTGTATTTTTAATAAATATTTAAAATTAAGCAACTTTAATATAAATCAAAGAAATTCTAACTATAATGAGATTCATTTTTACCTAATTACATCCGTTGTTATACGCTCATTTTATACAAGAGTTGTTATAAGCTCATGTTATAATGGTTATATGGAAAACAGATACAAAATATATTTCAGTGATTTTAAGATATTTTTCCCAATATTTTAATATCTCGGAAATCAGGATAATCTCACAATTGCTAGCATGTCAAGATCTAACTGGCAGCATTATTTGCTTTCTTAATGGTACATAAAATAATGATGCATATTAGATTCAGTAAAATCTTTAGTACTTTAGGTCCAATATAATATGATAAACCAAAATATTAACAGTGGTTCTTGTTGGATGGTAGAATTATGGGTGATTTTTAGTTTCTTTTTTATACTTTCCCATATATTTCCAGTCTTCTAAAATGAATATGTATTTCTTTTATCAACAGACAATAAACGAAATGAAATCCGGTTCTAATCTTGACTTTGCTGCTTTATAGCCACGTGGTCATAAAATACTTATGTTATCGGTACCTCAGTTTCCTTATCTGCAAAATGGAATTGATAGTAACTTCTCTGCCCATCTCCTAAGATTTGTGTGCAAATGCTTTGTAAAATGTAAAGTGCCAATTCAATGTGTCAGTTAAATCTTGACACACGTATGACATCTGCTAACATGTGATATTTATTAATGTATTCAGGGGATGTTTTTACTCTTTCGCAATGCCTGTTCATCATCTTTGATGTTCGGTCATAGCTTTAGACTATAAGGTGGTGATTCCCAGTATTTTATTTTTTGGATCTAATATAATTTGATTCAAAAGCTCTTTGCATGTAGAAAAAAAAAAAAAACGATTCTGAAAACAACATCCAGTCCAGCACCCCATAGGTGTGCACACTGGCCAGGCCAAATCACACACCTGTCTGCCCGGCTCCTGAACCTCACGAGAGCCCTGTAGAATACCGCTGCACAGGTGCTAATCATGAACCACACCCAGGTCCAAAAAGGGGCGCCACTATGATCATCTCTGTTTAGTTAAAATAGATAAAACTGTGTTGAAGATCTGGTCGCCTACTTTGAGTGGTCCACCACTGAGGCGGGGCTGGTCATCTCTGAGTCTGAGCTTCCCAGACCCATACAAGCCACTTTCTCAGCTCAGACGCAGCACATCCCTGCATCTGATAAGTGTTGTTCTAGATTTTTCTTTTTCAAGAGTTTTTCCTTATCTCATTTGTTTTCATTTGCGCCTTTTTTTCCCTTTTTTGTTTTTATTTGGCCTCGACACGCAGCATGTGGGATCTTAGTTCCCCGACCAGGGATCAAACCTGTGGCCCCCTGCAGTGGCAGCGTGGAATCCTAACCACTGGACCGCCAGGGAAGTCCCAGTGTTGTTCTAAATTAATGTTCCCCTCGCCTCCTTAACCACCAGCAGGTGAGGAGGTCCACCAAGGCAAAAGACAAGCACATCTCACCCCTCTCCATTCTAGCCCTGCCACTGGCTTGCCTAAGTTTCAAAGCTCAGGGAGGGGCCTCCCCTGGTCAGCAACATCACAACATCACATAACAGCCTCCTACACTCGAGTTCTCAAACTTTAACGTGGCTACAATTCACCAGGTGGTTTGCTGAAGAGCAGCTTCTAATTCAGGTGGTCTGGGGTTGGCCTGAGACTCTGCATTTCTAACAAGGTCCAAGGTGATGCTTGTCCTGCTGATTCACGGATGACTGTTTGAGTAGCAAGAATCCTTGGGGGTGGTCTCAATTTTCAACCCTAGGCCAACTCCTATCACACATGCCTCAAGTGTGCTCCCTGTTCTGCCTCTATCAGAACCATCTGGGGAAGTTTCTTAAAATGCATCAGGAGCTCTGAAAGGCGGATCCAGACACCTGCATTTTAAGAAGCACCACACTCCCCTCAGGTGAGTACTTATGGACAGTGAACCTTGGGAACCGCCAGTAGAGAATTCTAGACGTTCTTACTGGACCATACAATTGGAAGCTGGACACCGCCCTGCATGACCTTGGACTTAGGCAGAGGGGCTCTTCCGGAACTGCACCTTGTACTGAGGGATGCTATGCCGTGCAGGAGCACAGGGTTGTCTTTCACAGCTGAGATGCAGTGGAGAAGACTACTCATCACATTGTCTTGTCCCTTTCATGACAATCTATAGGAGAAATTTTTATTCCCATCTAAAAAAGCTGGGTGTCTTCCAAGCAGCCAGCCTGGATAAAAGGAACCATTTAATGGTTGCCCTTGCCTCTTTCTTTCAACAACTGGAAAACTCACAGCCAAATCTGGCAATTACGTGGGTCCTTTTGACATATACCTCTGTGTATTAACAATGTGTGGCTTCACTGTCCTATCCTACTCATGTTTTCTCATCTCCCCAATGTCTTAAATCCATTAGTATCCATTTCTAGTGCATATATGTGCGGTACGCATCCGTGCTGTTCACCGAGATCAAGTCTTATCCACTTCTGGACTTACGGGAGGAGTGTGGTTCTCTACATCCTTGAAGTTGGGTGTAGCCATGGGACTTGATTTGGCCAATGAAACACGTGTGGAGGTGACTTCTTGTCACCTCCAGGTGGTGGCCGTTTAATTGCAGGTGGCTGCACTCTTCAACCCTTTCTGTCCCTTCCTGGGCAGTACTGGAGGCATGAGCTGATAAAGAGCAGCCATAAGATAGAAGAATCCTGGAACACTGGGCCAACCCAGGAGACAACTGTCCTGGTAAAGCACCTCGCCCGCAATGGGCTTTGGCTGAGTAAGAAGTAAACTCTTGTTGTGTTAAGCTACTGAGATGACGGGGTAGCCCAAGGCTTAAGGCTACCCTGACCATATCAATATGCAAATGATCTCATATCCTTTGTGGACAGAAGCTGAGTTATAAATACACAGGCAAACACAAAAACAAATGCCTAATAGATGCCTATTTGAGAGAAAAAGATATTTACAGAAGATCACTTACAGAGTATAACGTCAATCTACTTCTCTGAGTGCTTCAAATTCATTCTTGTTTCAAGTCTGATCACCAGCCTCTTTCAGAATCAACTCCCTGAGTCGTGTTTTAATATTCTGCTCTTTCTATGCTGTGGTAAAATATACATAATATTTGTCGTTTTAACCATTCATACGTGTACTATTTGATGGCATTAAATACATTCACATTGTTGTATAACCATCGCCACTCTCTATATCCAAAACTTTTTTATCATCCCCAACAAAAATGCCATTAAAGAAGTCTTCCCTCCTTCCCTCAGTCCCTGGTACCCTCTATTCTACTCTCCATCCCTATGAAATCTGCCTATCCTAAACACCTCATCTAAGTCGAATTGTATCTGTCCTTCTGTGTCTGGCTTATTTCACTAAGTATCATATTTTCAAGGTCCATCTGCGTTGTCCATACATTCCATTGTATGTATGCACATTTTGTTTATCCATTCATCTGCTGATACAGACACTTGGGTTGCTTCCACCTTTTGGCTCCTGTGAACGATGCTGCAATGAACACTGGTGTACAAATACAGACATACCTCTTTTTATTGTGTTTTGCTTTACTGTGCTTCACGGCTATTGTGTTTTTTACAAACTGAAGGTTTGTGGCAACCCTGTGACGAGGAAGTCTATTGATGCCATTTTTCCAACAGCATTTGCTCACTTCGTGTCTCTGTGTTACATTTTGGTAAGTCTTGCAATATTTCAAACTTTTTCATTATTGTTATATTTGTTATGGTGGGCTGTGATCAGTGATCTTTGATGTTACTGTTGCAAAAAGATTATGACTCACTGAAGGCTCAGATGGTGGTTAGCACTTTTTAGCAATGAAGTATTTTTAAATTAAGGTATATACATTTTTTAGACATAATGCTATTGCACACTTAACAGACTACAGCACAGTGAAAACATAATTTTCATATGCACTGGGAAACCAAAAAAAATTCATGTGACTCGCTTTACTGTGATATTCGCTTTATTGCGGTGGTCTGGAACCGGATTCGCAGCATCTCTGAGGTGTTCCTGTATCTGTTTGAGTCTCTGCTTTCAATTCTTTTGGATATATATTCCCTAGGAGTGGAATTTCTGGGTCACATGTAGTTCTATGTTTAAACTTCTGAGAAACTGGCCACAGTGTTTTTTACTCTGCTCTGACTTTTAAATTAAACGACAGTTGCATGAAATCCTCAGTTGCATTTTCCAGGAAACTGTTGTTTGTGAGCATCACCCACTGTCCTATGCAATGTTTCCCATATAAAATCCCAAGAGGAAAATATTTTTGAGAATTGCATATTGGGAAAAGGTGTATGCTTCCTTTTGTCTACTAAGAATTCCAGTGTGGGGACATCGCTGGTGGTGCAGTGGTTAAGAATCAGCCTGCCAATGCAGGGGACACGGGTTGGAGCCCTGGTCCGGGAAGATCCCACATGTCACGGAGCAACTAAGCCCATGTGCCACAACTACTGAGCCTGCGCTCTAGAGCCCACAAGCCACAACTACTGAGCCTGCACTCCACAACTACTCAATCCCGCATTTCCTAGAGCCCGTGTGCCACAATTACTGAAGCCCACATGCCCTAGAGCCCACGTGCCGCCAACTACTGAGCCCGCACGTCACAGCTACTGAAGCCCGTGCTCTAGGGCCCGTGTGCCGCAACTACTGAGCCCATGTGCTGCAACTACTGAAGCCCGCATGCCTAGAGCCTGTGCTCCGCCACAAGAGAAGCCACAGTAATGAGAAGCCTGTGCACCACAATGAAGGGTAGCCCCCGCTCGTTGCAACTAGAGAAAGCCCGCGTGCAGCAACGAAGACCCAACACAGCCAAAAAACAAAATTCCAGTGTGGGTCATGACTCCGCCATGGAGCCTGCAGCCAAATCTGAAGCTTGAATAGTCACTGGTGGTACTGAGTCCTCACCCCCTGGCATCTCCTTTATCATTTCTGGACACACTGGCCTGACTTCAAATGGCCAGTGCCTATATCTTATCAGAAGGCTACTCTTGGGCCGTCCATGAAAAATCAGGACAGAAGTACCTGGAAATTATATTTTTGTGCTTCCCCCACCCTCCAAGCAGCTTTTAACCACGTTCTGACTAGTGTGGGTGTATAAATACCCCAGCTCCCTTGCCTGGGGTAAGTCCGGTTAATGAGCTTTGCACTGTTCTCAAGCTTCCACTTGAGATTAAGGATCAGTTGCCCACTATGCTTTCTGCCTAATACCATACCCTATACTGACTGACTTCCCTCTCTTGTATCACTTCCTCCTTCACCTCCCTGTCTCCCTTGAATCTGCCAATAAACTGCTTGCACTCAAATTCTTGGCTCAGAAGCTGCTTCTGAGGGAACTTCAGCTAAGACAAAGCTCCTCTCTACCGATTTCCTAGATCCAACTGCTTTCCATATTTCTGTTCTTCTTTTTTTCCTAGTTCTGAGGTTTTATTTACATTTTATGATTATTCTACTGTATGCTTTCTTGTTATCTGTTACCTCAACACCTTTGCAGAATAAAACAGAGTGGAACTAATTTTTAGAAGAAAAAACCATCATGTAATACTACGATTCAAATACAAGATGTAAAGGGTTTATAGAATATGATTCAAATTTAGAAAAATACATATGTACATAGGTGTGTCTATAGGGAAAAAGAATAGAAAGAAATGCACCAAACAACAAGGACCTATTGTATAGTACAGGGAACTATACTCAGTATTTTGTAATAACCTATAAGGGAGAAGAATCTGAAAAAAACTGATATATATGTATGTATAACTGAATCACTCTGCTGTACATCTGAAACTAACACAACATTGTAAATCAACTAACCTTCAATTTAAAAAAATGACCAAAATGTCAACCATGGTCAACTTTAGGTGATGTCATTACAGATGGTTTTTTTTTTTTCTTCTTTATTTTACAAAGAACATGAAGCTTCAGTTTCCTCATCTATAAAACAGGGATAATCACACTTCACACATATGAATCACATATCACATATATGAATTGTGTTGATTGAAATTGTGGTTAATCGATGAAATTAGCTGCATCACATATTCACATAATAATCACAGTATGTGCCTAATTATGTACCCCAATAAAGGGCTGCAAGTGCTGTTATTACATCAGCGATTAATGAAACAATTTAAGGACATGTGAGAAATGAGAAAGTAAAAAAAGCCCATACTTACATAGTGCTTTGTCCTTTTCAAAGAACATTCACTTATATGAGCTCATTATCCCTGGCAAGAACCCTGCGAGAGGGGCAGGCTTAGGGGCAGGTGTGGGAAGGAGACGGGACTAATATTTACTCAACAGCTACAATGTGCCAGATTCCAAGGTGGGCACTTGTAGGTATCTCAGAAGAGAAGAATGGGGCTCAGAATGTTAAGGAACCGGCCCAACGTACAGGCAGGGTCAGTAGCTCCAAGTCCAGACTCTCGGTCCAGGTTTCCTTCTGTTCCGTCAGGCTTCATTATTCTATTTGTGCCCCCGGATGACTGTGTGCTTATATGCCCACCCATCCACGACATCCGCGGTTCCTCTGGCATTGGTGTTCACCAGTCTTTACACACACTCTGCTCCTTCCTACGTCCACGGCCATGGGAAGTACAAACGGGGGGGCCTGTGGAGGGCGTGGGGAGGACTTAGCTCCCCAATCTCCCACCAAAACCACCCCCAAATGAATAATCTAAATCAAAACCCTGTACCAGCTACACAGACATAGCAGATTCAAGGAAAGTTCCACAGCAACCCTTCCCAATCAGTTTGCTCACCCCAAGTCCTCCCTACATAGAAGTTCTGGAACTGTCTTTTGAGAAATGGGAGGACTTAGGCAATTCTGCTAGGAGAGTCCAGTGGAGAACGTGGGCTGGGGGAGAGAGCTGTGGAGGGTATTACTCTGTCTCCATCCCCGTCAGGGCCCGTGTTCTGGTCATCGTGGAGAATGCTATGAAAGTCTTTCTTACCAGATACCCAGTTACTGTGGTGTCATAACGGCCCACGGATGGGCAGGGCCGCCTGAAATAAGACAGGGTTGCGGTGGCGAGCTGGGCAGTTCAGCACAAAGCACTTCAGACGCAGCCCGTGTATCTGGAATCAGGCCAGTCCTCTCCACCTTGCCTCCTACTCACCACCTGAAGCCCTGGGCTTCTAGACTAACCCTGGGAAGTCTTTCTTGACTAATCAGGCCTGAGGCTGATCCCTGTTGTACCGTGTGTTCCTTCTCCTGAAAGAACGTCTACCAAAGACAACCTTGTGTGGGAGCTTCAAAGAAGTCCGCCTTGTCACCGCCTCACTGACAGCTCTCCCGGCAGCACAGGGGCTACGGCAGCCAAGCCCCTGCACAGCCCCCTGCCGGCCCTGCTGCGGCTCCGGTGCTCCGGCAGCCAGCCGGGAGCCGCTCCCCTTCTGCGCAGCCTTTCAAAGCCCCCTCCTCCGCTCCAGCTCTCTGCTTTCTTCAGAATTTCTACAGCATCTTTCCCAACCCCCTTATCACTCAAGTATGCTTTACGCATGAACAGTCCTTAGGAGTGTGGTGCAAAGACTCCCAATCTTTTTCCTTCTGCTAGTAATAAAGGCATAACTGACGGCAGCCATGAAACACGCTTGCTCAAAAACTCTCAATAGCTTCCAATTGCCTCTAGATAAGCTCTAGCTCCTGAGTCTGTCACTAGAGTTCCCCCCTCCATCCCATTAGCCAGGAGACTCCCCTAGCTTTCCTTCCACTATTCCCTACAGATCAGGGAGCTCACTGGACCCTGAACGCAATTCTCTCCTCCTCCGCAGTGTAAAGCACTTTTAGTTTCCAGAGCCCAATCAGGCCAACACTTAGCGGTTCAGCCCATAGGTCCCTTCTCCCCACCCCCACCTGCTTCCTCCTGGCAGAAAACAGTTTCCATCCTCATTAGCACTTTTGCCTCCTTACTTCCAATCTTGTTTTTGATCTATTTTTTCTCTCTATTAAGTTTTAAGTCATGGACAGTCTTTTTAAAATTTGTTTCTCCCCCTCAGACCAGTGCCTCACGCATTGTACTAACTCAATTCATGTTTATAGGCTCCTGTCCCGATCTGTAAGCTTTCTCACTAATGTTCCATGAATTCAAGCTCAGTCTCCTTAACTAGGAACACTCCCAGAGCAGAACGTCTCCAATTTAAGGATCACTCAAATTCCCTAGAGATTTTAACACGCAGATTCTGACTCAAGTGGTCTGGGGAGGGGCTGAGACTGCATTTATAACAAGCTCCCAAGTGATGCTGACGCAGCTGGTCCGTGGACCTCACTTAAAGAAGCAGGGAGGCAATACCACCTGTGGATCAGGCAACAGCTCACATCGGTGCCACCTGGCCGAGCGCGGAGGTGGATGAATGCAGGGCTGGGAAGCGCGGTCCCGCCCTTCGAAGCGCCGGGCCAGAAAAACGCCTGCGAGGATGGTCGCCCCTCCGCCCTACCGCAGGGCCCACTTACCTATGGTGGACACGACGGTGCCCACGAAGTAGAAGGCGCCGGTGAAGTCCCAGCGCAGGCGAACATTGTCCACGCGGATGCCGGCCTCGGTGGCCTCCTCGTAGTGGCGAAGGAAGCCGCGCAGCTCGTCGCGGCTCAGGTTGTGGCGGCGGCTGAAGTTGGCCAGGCGCTCCTCCCAGCGCTGCTTGGCCTGGCGTTCGTGCGCCAGCTCCAGCGCCGAGAAGACGGCGGCGCCGCCCAGCAGGTAGAGCACGATGAGCGCGGCGAGCAGCAGGAAGCGCGCGTTGTCCTCGTTCAGGTGGCCCGGGCCGCAGCTGCAGCCGCAACCCCGGCCGGCCATGGCCAAACCCCCGGGGCAGCCCCAAGCCGGGCGGCCGTGTCCGCCGGCTGACTGTCACCCGGGCGCCCCGGGAGGTGCGGTCTCGGCCCGACGCTCAGTCCGCCCCTGGCCGCGCGACAGCCAGCTCGCCCATGACCGCCGGACGCTCCTCCAGGCCACGCGGTTCCCGGGGCCGCCGCGTCGACCGCTCCTGCAGCGCCAGCCCCCCACGTCCGCCTCGACTCCCGGTTTCAAATCCGCATTTTCGCCGCCGTCCCCGCCCCCCTAGGAGTTCTCCTAAAAGCTGAAGAGCTGAGTGACCCGGCACGGAGTCCGCTTCTGCTTGGCACGAGGATGCAGCCGCTGCTTCCCCCGGTGTCCTGCCCGGCTCAGATTGGGGAGGGGGCGTGGCGCATCTTCAAGGCAAACTCGGGTGGGCTTGACCTTCCCCCAAAGCAAGGGGCCTCGGGCGCTGACGGGTGAGCGGAGCCCCGCGGTCTCTGTCTCCTTGACCGTCGCTTCTCAAGCCACTGACGTCTAGGACGCGGGCTCTCAGTCCGCTAGTGCTGGAAGTGCCTCCTCAGATACAGCCGCAGTGCTGTGTCCCAGGCTCGGCGTCGCGCGGAGCCTCGGGCCTCTCGGGTCACCGGCCCGGCTGCCGGCGCTTAGAGGCTGGAGCAGGTCCCGGGCGGGCGCACGGACAGAGGGATTGCGCAGAGCGCGGTTCACGGGTTCCGACCTCCCGCCCGCCCCCGACGCTGCGCGGCGTCCGGCGGGCCGACTTGCTGGAGGAGGAGACCAGAAAGGGAGGTTGGAGTGACGGAGCGAAGCAAGTTAGGGGCCTCTCCCCCAGGCAGCCTTCCTAGCCTTGCCCGACCAGACGCCCTTGGCTTCTGGATCCCGCGCGGGGGCGTTTTCCACCCCCACGTGTCGGATCCGCCCGCTCGAAGCGCGCGCCGCGAGCCAGCCCCAGCTTCTGGGGAGGCTGCCAAGGACCGGGGACTGGAGGAACACGCGGGCAGGAGGCAGTGACCCCGGAGAATTCCATCTCCTGCACCCTGGCTTGGCTGCCTCGGTGGGCTCCAGAGATCCTGCGCCGACAGGGCTCCGCTGAGAGGTCTTTACCCCACCCTAGCCACAGGCTCGCTAGCAAACCGCCGGGGCCCCTCCCCGAGACCCCGCCTTTCAAGGAGCGCTGGCGCCGCGCTCGAGTCTCACTCACCGGGGAGTGCACCCTCCGCGCCGCTCTGTCAGCACTGTCCTCCGGGTCCCTCTGCGGGGGGAGCAGAGGTCCACGCCGCGGTCTGCCTTGCCTGGTCCGCGCGCTCCGACGCTGCAACAGGTGGAGCCGCTCAGCTGGCAGCAGCGGTGGCGACTCCACCCCGTCCTCCGCCTCCCGGCCGCGCGGAGCCGCCCCCAGCACTAGTCTCCGCCTGCTGATGCCCGGCTCCCTGCTGGGCCACCCGGGGGTTGCGGCGCTCGCATCCCGGACGCACAGATCCCGGGAGTGGGTGCTCAAGAGGAGGGTCAGGTCAGGTGCTTAGCGGGCCTGTGTGGGCCCCTCCAGGGCCAGAAGAGGGCGCTCCGTCCCCTTCAGACACATCTCGCCCCCACCTGCGTACCCAGCCACACACTGCCCCTTCGGAATCACCAGTCCCTAGCATTTGGGAGTGAATATGAATACAAGAAGGAAAGATGAATGGGCATCTTCGAACTAAGGAGAATTTCCTCGCCTCCCGAGAGAGCGACCCCAGGCTCAGAGGCCACCCACCTATACTCCCCAAGAGCAGAGAATAAAAAAAACACACTTCCGGGTTCCAATACATCTGCCATAAGAAGCCCTGATGCTGCTAGGATTCCTCTCCCACTCCTCTCCCGTTATCCACCCCCAGATACCCCTCTTTTATCTAGCCTATCGAGGGCAAGAGTTTTAGGTGGCAGCACTTACAGGAGGAGCATGTGTATACACACTGGCTGAGTCCTGCAATTACTCCCCCATCCCATTTTATTGTGAAAAATTTCAAACATAAAGTTGAAAGAATTTTACAGTGAATAGCCTTATTCTCAACGAACATTTTACTATACTTGCTTTATTACGTATCTATCCATCCCTCTTTCCATCCATCAACCCATCTTGTTTGGATTCATTTCGAAGTAAGTTGCAGACATCACTACACGCCCCCTCCTCACCCCACCCCCCAAGTTCTCCCTGCATATTACTACCTAGAGTTCAACACAACCCTATTTACTTCCAGATTTTTGGGGGGAGGATAAAATTTACATACTATGAAATGCACACATCTTAAGTGTACCATTAAATGAGGTCTCACAAATGCATACACTCTTGCAAATTAAACACCTACCTATGCAGCCTGTCAACCAAATATTGTATGTCCCTTCCCAGCAAATCCCTACCCACATTCCTACAGAGGAAATCACTGTTCTGGATTTTTCCACCATCAACTTGTTTTCACTTTGTAGAACTTAGTCTTGCTTAGTTCTAGATCTTCATATAAATGGAATCATACAGTTATGTATTCTTTTGTGTAAAGCACTGTATTTCTGAGATCTATCCATGTTATATGCCTTAGTAATCTGTTCTTTTATTGCTACTTTTTAATTGTTTGAATATTCATTCTCTTCTTATTGATAGAAACCAGGGCTGTTAAAAATGTTTGCCATCATAAATAATAAAACTGTTAGGAACATTCTCGCACAAGTATTTGCGGATATATGTTTTCATACCTCTTGGGTAAATACCTAGGTGTGGAATTGCTGGGTCATAGGGGTGGTGTGTATTTAATTTTATAAGAAACTGCCTAACATTTTTCCAAAGTAGCTGTACCAACCAACAAGATACAAGTCTTGGATGTCCCACAGCCTTGTGAACATTTGGCAGTATCAGTCATTTTAATGTTAAACATACTGGTGGATGTGTTGTTGTATCTCATTGTAGTTTAATTTGCATTTCCCTGATGACTAATGTGCTTGTTGGCCATTCGTATATCTGCTTTTTTATCTTTTGAAATATTGTAAAATCTGTTGAATATCCATTAAAAGATTTGTTTCTCTTTTTTACTACTGAACTGTAGGGATTCTTTATATAGATCCAGGATACTAGTCCTTTCTCAGATATGTATCTTGGAAATATTTTCAACAAGTCTCTGGATTGCCTAATTCTCAAAGATGTTTTCTGATGTTTATGTTTTTAATTTTGGTGAAGCCCAATTTATCAATCATTTCATTTATGTTTGGATCTCTTTGTGTAATAAGAAATCATCACCTCCCTTAAGGTTGCGTAAGTTTTACAGGTTTTTTTCCTGTAGAAATCTTATAGTTTTAGCTTTTGTACATGGGTCAATGATTTATCTTAAGTCTGTTTCTGTATGGCGTGAGGTAAAAGAGTCGAGGTATATTTTGTCCGTGTGGCTATACAGTTATTTGAGTGTCATTTGCTGAAAAGAAAAAAGTGAATTTATTATAGGAATCTGTATCCTGCTCATTATTTGTCTATCCTTATAAGAATGCCACAGTATTTAGATTACTTGTAGCTTTATAATCGGTCTTGAATTCAGGAAGTGTGAGTCCTCCAACTTCGCTCTTCTTTATCAAGATTTTCTTTGGGTATTATAGCATCTTACCATTTTCATCAAAATTGTAGAATCAGCCTGTTAATTTCATCAGAAAAAACCTTGTGAGATCTTGATTAGGATTGTGTCAGATCTATTTTAGGGAGAATTGACATCTTAATTCATGAATGAGGTATAGCCCTCAGTTTATTTCCGACTTAGCAAATTTTCATGTAGAGATCTTGCACATCTTTGTAAATTCATTCTAAAGTATTTTGGTTTTTTGATGAAATTGTAAATGAAATATCAAGATCCTATTTTCCAAGTGTTTGCTGTAGTATGTAAAAATGCAAATGATTTTTACAAATTAACTTGGTTCCTGCAACCTTGCTAAATTCACTCATTAGCTGAAGTAGTTGATTCCTTTAGGATTTTCTTTTATTTATTTATTTTTGGCTGTGTTGGGTCTTCATTGCTGTGCGTGGGCTTTCTCTGGTTGCGGTGAGCGGGGGCTGCTCTTATGTTGCGGTGTGTGGAATTCTCATTGAGGTGGCTTCTCTCGTTGTGGAACACCAGCTCTAGGCGCGCAGGCTTCAGTAGTTGCAGCACTTGGACTCAGTAGTGGTGGCTCGTGGGCTCTGGAGCACAGGCTCAGTAGTTGTGGTGCATGGGCTTAGTTGCTCCGCAGCATATGGGATCTTCCTGGACCAGGGATTGAACCCGTGTCCTCTGCATTGGGAGGAGGATTCTTAACAACTGTGCCACCCGGGAAGTCCCCCTTTAGGATTTTCTATGTAAATAACCATGGCATCTGAAATAGTGTTTTGCTTCTTCTTTTCTGATGTTTACCTTTTTTTTTCTTGTCATGCTGCAATGGTTAGGACCTCAGTATAATACTGACTAGAAGTGGTGGAAGCAGACATCCTTGTCTTGTTCATGATCCTACGGGAAAGCCTTTAGTTCTTCCACCATTAACTACAGTGTGGGTTTTTCATAGATACCCTTTATCAGGTTGAGGAAGTTTCCTTTTACTTTTGTTTCTGAGAGGTTTTTTTTAAACATGAATGAGTGCTGAATTTTATCAAATGCTTTTCCTGCATTTAGTGTAACGATCATATAATTTTCTCCTTTATTCTGTTAATATCTTGAATTTCATTTATTGTTTTCTAATGTCAAGCCAACCTTGCATTTCTGGGATAAATTCCACTTGGGATTTCTACTCATATTTCATTCTTCTAATTCCTTTTGGGTTTACTTTACTTCTTTTTACAACTTCTTACAGTGGATGGTAAGGTCACAAATTTTAGATCTTCTTTTCCAATGTTCACATTTTTCAGCTATAAATCTCTGTTAGCCCTGGGCTAGCTGCATCCTAAAAATTTTGGTATGCTGTATTTCTACATCATTTTGTTGAATATATTTTCCAATTTTTTCTTCTTTGACCCACAAATTATTTAGCTGTGTTAATTTTTTAAGTCTGTTTTTAAAGACAAATTATAACATTTTCAATGTGGTCAAGTGAAAAAAAAGGCACATCCTGAAAGTTAAGAATTATGTTTTGTCAGACTTTCTGAGGATTTCAAGCCCAGGACACAGCTTCTCAGGTAGTTCTGAGGGACTGCTCTGAAGAGGGAGGGGAGGATCCAGGGTATATAGGAGTTTTCCGACAAAAACCAGGTAGCTGGAACACCAAAAGATTACTGGTAAAGAAAACTGGGTATCTCAAGTTAATGTATTTAGCACTTTCCCGGGTATGGGAAGATGCAACGTCTGGGCTCATTGAAATCATTCCTTTGATATGCACCTGAGCCATCTAGGGCCAGTATCCTGTGCTTTCCCTCAGGGTGCACCACTGGGAGTGGCTGCAGTGGCTTGATGGCTGCCACATCTTTTGTTTACTGATAAGGCAGGCAGTGTTTTTTCATTCACAGGTCAGAGGACCATATTTGGTATGTTTCAGTATTCCTAAATGTATTGACACTTGTTTTATGGTCCAGAATATGGTCTTAGTGAATGTACCATATGCATTTGAAAAGAATATGTATTCTGCAGTTGTTGGACGTAGTGTTCTATAAATGCCAATTACGTCAAGGTTGTTGATAAGTGTTTTTCAGATCTTCTGTCTTTAGTGACATTTGTTCTAGTTATTCTAACAGTTATTGAGAGTATTAAAATCACCAACTATGACTGTCAAATTGTCTATTTCTCCCTTTACTTATGTCAATTTGTGTTTCACATACTTTGAAGCTGTTATTTAATATAAGCATTTATGATTATTATATCTTCCTGATGTAGTGACCCTTTTATTTTTATGAAGTGTCTGTCTTTATCTCTGGTAATACTCTTTGCTTTGAAGTTTATTTTGTCTGATATTAATCTGGTTACCACAGGCTTCATTTACTTAACATTTGCATGGTATCTTTTCCATTTACTTTTAACCTATCTCTGTCTTTATATATATTTAAGGTGGATTTGTTATGGACAGCATATAGCAGTTCAGTCTTCTTTCTTTCCATTTTTCTGGTCAGTTCTGACAATCTCCACATTTTAATTGATCAGATAAACACTGTCCATCACTTCCGTGATGAGGGAAGTATCTCATATCTATGCTGTTCTATAAAGTGGTCCATCGTGGTGCTACTGAGCACTTGAAATGTGACTAGTGCAAGTGAGGAACTGAATTTTTAACTTTATTTGATGTTAACGTATTTAAATATCACATGTGGCTAGTGACTGCTGTATATAATTTATGATGGAGAAATTCTGGATTCTGTTCCTCTAAAAACAATACTTCTTAAACAGGCAGTAAACCTGGCTGAACTCAACTGCAATATTATCTCTACAGCGGGAAGTATCTCAAATTCTAGCTCAGTTCTTTTAGCCTTAGCCACGCACTGACGGTTCCGCGGTCAGCCAGAGATTTGAGGAGAGTTTACAAACACACTGGGAATCCCCTCTGGCTCTTTCTTCTGTCATTTCCCTCTTCACTCTCAGAGGCTGTGGACGCTCCAAACCCTGTACTCTGGATCTCCAAGCCAAGAAGACTGTAGCTTTCCCACTGGTGGTGGTTTACCTGCCATGCATAAACCTGACCTCAGACTAAAACCTGACCTCAGGCCCAAAGTGGTGAAAAGACAGGAAACTCACCCAGTGGAGTGCTTTTCTTTCCGCCGTTGACTCTCTTCTTTTCTGCCTGCTTTTGGTCGCTTTCAGTGGCTGGTATAAGCTCCACCCCAGAGCGTATAACTTTTATTTGTGAAAGAATTGGTTCAATAGGAGCCATTTGGCGCTGCCAGAAACCGGAAGTTACGTGGTTTCCCCACAACGTTTGATAGTGAAATTTTCAAACACACACCAAAGTCGAAAGAATTTGAGAGTCGCAATCTAGATTGTACAATTAAATTTTTCTATACTTTATCATGTATCTACTCGTCCTTTAATACACCTTATTTTAAAGCATTTCAAAATAAACTGCAGACATCAATACACTTGCCCCTAAATACTTCAGTATATATATAACTAGAGTTCAGCTCCTGATCTTTTCTTATGTAGAATTTACATACAATGCACAAATCTGAGCTTGTACGTTCTTTGAGTTTTTAAAAAGCAGCTTTATGGAGCTATAATTCACATTCAATAAAAATGACCAACTGGGTGTATAATGCAAGGGGTTTTGTAAAGTGTAACCAATGCCACCATCATGCTAGGAACATTTCCATCACCCCTAAACGTGCCCTCATGCATTCAATCCCCTCTCCCCACAGCTGCACTTATTTTTAAGGCCACCCAGCTCTGCTTTGGGCAGGGGATGGGTGCCACACCAAGAGCAGGAACTAGAGACCCAGGGGAGACGTCATACACGGCCAAGTGTGTCCTGGAATGCCAGAGAAGAATGGAATGGAAGGGCAGAACCAGGGCTAGGCTGGGCTCTTCCTAAGTGCTTCCTCCCAGGTTGTTCCTAGAGAGGTAAGTGGCTGAGATCACACAGTTCATTCCTCTCTCTTAAGGAAGATTCTGCCAATCCAAGCACAAGTAAAGACGCCCATTGCTTGAGGCTGTTGTGGTATCAGAGGCATCTCTCTGTCTTCAAGAAGGCAACTGTAGGCAGTTCACAGATCTCTTTGCACCTCAGTTTCTTCATTTGTAAAATGGACTTCCTCCCAGGGCCGAAGGGTCAACTCACACGTGGGGTTCACGTGAACATGGACTCCCAACCCCACCCTCAGTCCCAACTCAGCCTCCATGAGGACCCCTCTTTCCCAGAGGCAGGAGGCAACATGGATCCGTGCTTTCAGGGCAGGAAGTATGTGGGTCAGCTCTGCAGAGTTGTTCAGGGCGCGTTTGAGAGCCTGGGCCCCTGGACAAAGACTCCCTTGAAAATAGAGCCCCCGCCTCTGGAATCCAGAGGCCTACTAGCCACCCTGCTGCATCCAAGGACTCTTCAATCTACCCCCGTCTGTCAGAAAAACCTGCCTTTAGTAGTGGGTGAAGGAGCAATATTTGTGGCAAGTAGCTAATTTTTCAGAAGGCATGGGTTTTATTTTTTACACTTGAGTTAACCATTCTCTAAATGCCCCAGGGAGAGACTGCCAGTTTGGTACTTATCAAGAATCGTT
This sequence comes from Globicephala melas, assembly GCF_963455315.2. NCBI lineage: Eukaryota > Metazoa > Chordata > Mammalia > Artiodactyla > Delphinidae > Globicephala > Globicephala melas. Next base: position 163,762,104 of record NC_083315.2, on the reverse strand, counting down.
CCAATTTACATTGAGGGAGTTCTTACTAGTGCTTAGGAGCGCCATTTCATTTGATTCTTACAACAATCCCACAAGGCAGGAAGGATAGCTATTAGCCCCACATAACAGATGAGAAAATGAAGACTCAGAGGCATCACATGACTTGCCTAAGGTCTCATGGCGGAAGGGAGCAGAGCTGGGGCTAGACAATTCTAATGAAGAGTGAGTCACTGCTCAGGCTTTGGTAAAACCTCAAGTCATCACCCAGGTGACCATCTGTCTTCATTCAGAGTGGGTGAACTAGCAAACCTGGGAAAGAATACGTTTTAGATTGTAACCCTGAACCCACTCACACAAATTGAAACAAAAATAACCTTACTTGGGGCTTCCCTGGTGGGGCAGTGGTTGAGAGTCCGCCTGCCGATGCAGGGGACACGGGTTCGTGCACCGGTCCGGGAAGATCCCACATGCCGCGGAGCGGCCGGGCCCGTGAGCCATGGCCTCTGGGCCTGCGCGTCCGCAGCCTGTGCTCCGCAACGGGAGAGGCCACGACGGTGAGAGGCCCGCGTACCAAAAAGAAAAAGAAAGAAAGAAAAAAATAATAACCTTACTTTGTGCTACACACAGATAATTTCTACTATCTTTCATTTAAAAGTGCTGGTCATGACACCCTAAACTGATTCATGATTCACTAAAGGGTTGTGACCCGAAGTTTGAAAAATCACTGCTTTAGAACACTCAAGTTACAAGGGTTCACTTATATAACCAGCTTTTGAGAAACTTGGATTTTAAAATTTCCTTCTTGGTCTCCTTTTGCTTTTATTTATTTATTTATTTTAAAATTGAAGTATAGCTGATTTACAATGTTAATTACTGCTATACAGCAAAGTGATTCAGTTACACACACATATATATATTTTTAAATATTCTTTTCCATTATGGTTTATCATAGGATACTGAATATAGTTCTCTGTGCTATACAGTAGGACCTTGTTGTTTACTCATCCTATATATATACTAGCTTACATCTGCTGACCCCAACCTCCCAATCCATTCCTCCCCCAACCCCTCCCCCTTGGCAACCACTAGTCTGTTCTCTATGTCCGTGATTCTGTTTCTGTTTCACAGATAGGTTCATTTGTGTCATATTTTAGATTCCACATATAAGTGATATCATATGGTATTTGTCTTTCTCTTTCTGACTGATTTCACTTAGTATGATAATCTCTAGTTGCATCTTTTACTTTTAAACAAAATCTGCATGCTTGCACACATTATTTAAGAACAAGGTATAAAGAAGGTTCCTCTGGCACAATATTAATACTTCACCTAGAGATACTTCTTGTTCTGGATTGGCCCTCAGGCATCTTCCACTTGTCTTTGGTGAACTCTGCACCTGCCCCCTCCTCAGCAGGGGCAGGCTCTGATCTGGAGTGCCTGCATCATGGATGGACACATGACTCAACCTGACCAATCGGACGTGTCAGGGGACTTTGGCCAGCGCAGTTGGGAAAGAAGTATTTTGTTTTCTCTGAAATGACTAGCCGGATATAATATGGGATCCTGGAGCGTGCGGTGGTGGTGAGGGAGTGGGAATTTCAGCCTCCAGGTGGAGAGCGCTTGATTGAGAATGATGTCCAGATTCTGGAAAGCAGAGCTGAGACTTGAAGGTAGACTTGGTTACATTATGATCCTCTGACATTTGCTAGACTCGTGTTAGAAGTCTCTTTCATTGCTTAAGCCTAACTAATCTGGTTTCTGTAACTATAAAAGCATCCTGACTAATGTAGTCTTTCGTAAAAATATTAATAAAGTATTATTAAATAACAAATATTTACAGAGGCTTTTAAAGTTTAGTAATGTCAATTATCTGAAGAAAACAAAATCAGCATTCAGCTGTCATAATGTTAATTTCTAAAGAACCTATGAACACAGAGCCACCCAGATCACGCACAGTGGCATCACCTGTGTCCTTGGGGCCACAAAGGGACACACACTAGTTCTGTGACCTTGAACCTTACTTTTTCCCTCTTATAAAATGAGGTATAACCTGCCCCACGTGTGATGATGTATATAAAGTTACCTACTATCATAACCCATAATAAACTCCCTACGGATGCAATTTCTCTTTTGCCTTTCCCTTCTGAGAGTCTCTTTGTGCGTATTAAGAAAACTGGCCATTGCAATGGGGCTCTCCGAAAACCTTGCTACAAAGGGAACAGGAGAAACTGAGCCAAGTGCCTTCGACCGATTAACATTAATCAGACTGCAGTTTCAGTAGAGCGTCTGGTAGACCTAGAGAGAATAAAGTGTAACCTATACACAGCAGTTGGATTCTGCGCTGAGAGACCTGCTTGGAACTCTGTTGTAAAAACTGGGCTACTAATCGTACCCAGACTTGCAATGCTTTGGCTCTGTGACTACTCGTCACCCCTCCTTAAATATATGAGGTGCCCTCATTTCAACACATCCCTGCTCCCCACTTCCTGGGCTGCCTCTTGCCCTCCCCCCTCCAGCATCCTCTACGCCGCCAGTTTTCTGTGCTTTAGATCTACTGAGTCAGTGGAAACGCCAGGTTTCAGAGAACTGAAGAGAACACACTCAACAAGGCAAAGTTTTCAGCCATCGATGTTCTCTCTTGAAAGGAACCGGCTCCACTGCCGGGTTCTGGCTTTAACACTGCAGTGGCTCAGCCCTGCATGCTAAGGCGGCATTTAGTGGCTGATTTTGTGCACTGCCAGCGGGTTCTGTCCCGCCAACCGTGCACTGTTACAGTGTCTGAAAGTGCACCTGGTTTTGTAGCTACAGCTACAAATCATGTATGGGAGCCCTGCTCCTTGACTGGAGCATTGGCCACACCTGCTGCCCGGCTCCTCCCAGCAGTCCTGCCTGGGTTCAAAGCCCAGCTTTGCCCCTTGCCAGCTGTGTGACTGTCTCTGGACAAATCATCTTAGTTTCCCCATGTGTAACATGGGGATAATAATAATGCCTCCTTGATCAGGTTCTTATGAAGATTCAGTTAGTTAATATGCATAAGTCACAGAACAGTAGCCGGGACACAGCAAGTACTCAGTACTTGTGGGTCAGTGTTACTCCTCAGGGACCGGTGGACAGAGACAGGGCTCAGAGGTGGTCCCTGCCTCGACGCTGCTCTGTTGGCATCTCCCAGGAGCCCCTTTTCTGGCCTCATCTTTTGTTTCTGCCTGTGAATCCTACTATGTAAGCAACGGCCACTTAAGACATATAACTTACTAGTTGATAGAAATTCAGTAAGAAATTGTACAGTTTTGTTTGTAGTACTTTTGTCCTGCATATTGCTTGAAATAAGTGGGCTACTAACTTGGCAAACTTGGCAAAGATTTAATCATAATGGGATGTGACCTGTGCATAACACGTGTTAGCACATAATCAAAAGAATTTTAGATTTAATTCCATACAATTGTTAAGCTAATTTATTTCTGCCAGTCACTGAGTTCCTGTACAGACTTCTGTCATTATACTTTATCATTGCAATTAGTATCATTCAGGCATCAACACAATTGCTACATTTTACGAATGTAAAAAAAGAATGCCTATCTAACCTTTTTCTTTGACATATTCAGTCAAAAGCAAGTATTCTCAAGGAATTCTCGAGGATGGGGTTAGTTAAAGCTCTAACTCTACAGTAAGGCGGGGGGAACTCAAAATGTCTTAAGATTTGAATCAAACACTTAGATCACCCAAAAATGGTTTCACAATGGATCAAATGATGTTAGACATTGTTTCTTAGAAAGTGAATTTTTACTCTCATGTGGGAAAAAAAGTTCCAACAAGGGCTTCCCTGGTGGCGCAGTGGTTGAGAGTCCGCCTGCCGATGCAGGGGACACGGGTTCATGCCCCGGTCCGGGAGGATCCCACATGCCGCGGAGCGGCTGGGCCCGTGAGCCATGGCCGCTGAGCCTGCGCGTCCGGAGCCTGTGCTCTGCAACGGGAGAGGCCACAGCAGTGAGAGGCCCGCATACCGCAAAAAAAAAAAAAAAAGTTGCAACAAAATCAAATCTAAGATCCTCATTTTAAGCATACTGAATCTGATGCAGAAACCATGTTCATCTGAAGTTATGTGGTATTAATAATTTCTATTAAGGACAACTATATAATTTCCACACAAGAACACTTCCACACCAGGAAAGTGAGGCTTGGTGCTGCTGCTCACTGTGGGATCTTATGGATGTTATTTAAGAGAAGGCTGGAGAGGAAGTGGAGAAAAGGAACCCTCCTGCACTGCTGGTGGGAATGTAAGTTGATACTGCCACTACGGAGAAGAGTATGGAGGTTCCTTAAAAAACTAAAAATAGAGCTACCATATGACCCAGCAATCCCACTACTGGGCATATACCCTGAGAAAACCATAATTCAAAAAGAGTCTTGTACCACAATGTTCATTGCAGCACTATTTACAATAGCCAGGACATGGAAGCAACCTAAATGTCCATCAGCAGATGAATGGATAAAGAAGGTGTGGCACATATATACAATGCAATGTTACTCAGCCATAAAAAGGAATGAAATTGAGTGATTTGTAGTGAGGTGGATGGACCTAGAGTCTGTCATACAGAGTGAAGTAAGTCAAAAAGAGAAAAATACCATATGCTAACGGACGTATATGGAATCTAAAAAAAAGGTACTGATGAACCTAGTGGCAGGGCAGGAATAAAGACTCAGATGTAGAGAACGGACTTGAGGACACAGGGCGGGGGGAAGGGGAAGCTGGGACGAAGTGAGAGAGGAGCTTTGACATATATACACTACCAAATGTAAAATGGATGGCTAGTGGGAAGCAGCCGCATAGCACAGGGAGATCAACTCGATGCTTTGTGATGACCTAGAAGGGTGAGACAGGGAGGGGATACAGGGATATATGTATACGTATAGCTGATTCACTTTGTTGCACAGCAGAAACTAACACAACATTGTAAAACAATTATATTCCAATAAAGATAAAAAAAAAAAGACAGAAGGCTGATGTGAGGATTAAACAAGCACTTAAGTACAGGAGTTGAAACATAGGAAGAAGTCAGGGAACATCAGCTATTACATTATGTAGAAAAATAGTCTCCAAATCAGTGAATTTCTAAGGCTGATTTTTATCAACTATGGTTAAAACTAGGCCTCCTTTCCCAGGAGTATGAGGATAAAACATAATTTAAAAATCCCATCTCCCTCCCTCCCCCAAGAAAGAAGCTGGTGGCAGATCATTCCTCTCTTCACCAGAGAGTACCAGAGAAGTGAGGGGACATGGAATCCTCCTGCCTAAATGCCAAGTGACTTCCTTTAAGTCACCAAGTGTCAGGGATGACAATTTCCTGCCTCCAAAAGTTTGGGGAGGGTCTCTTAAATGCTTAAGCATTTAGAATACTGTTGAAATTCATTGTCCAATATGAAAATCTCATTTAGATTTTTGGCTACATGTCCATCTCTGTAAAAGGATGCTAGGTAAGATTTCAAAAAAACAAGATAAAACTTTTTAAGAAAAAGAGGCAGAGGTTCCTTTCGTCCACATGCAGAGAAACTCCTTACTCAGCAGATGAGTCTCCTGTATCGGGCAGCTTGCGAAGAAGAAGGTGGATTCTTTTATACGGAAGTTTGCCCTCAGCAGGTATAAAGTCACTGGATAAGTGATTCCATGATATCTGAAAGGAAGGAAGGAAGTGGGGAAAAAGGATAAAAAGTGGCACGCAGCTACGGCAGATAGAGGGGAGGCGAGGGTTCCCTGAGTTGGGGAGAAATAATTGTTGAACCCCAACCTGAGAATAACAGAAGTGGTTTCCTCAAACCTTAACAAGTGTTTGGACTTCCCTGGTGGTCCAGTGGCTAAGACTCCAGGCTCCCAATGCAGCGGGGCCTGGATTTGATCCCTGATCAGGGAACTACATCCCTCATGCTGCAATGAAGATCCCCTGTGCCGCAACTAAGACCCAGCGCAGCCAAATAACTAAACAAATATTAAAAAAAAATTAACAGGCGTTGATGATGCTTTTTTGTAGCACTTTGGGTAATTTAGCCAGTCACATTAATAAAAGGACCAGATGGGGTTGAACCTCTTGTTTTGCTGAACCTCATGGGATTTAATCAATCCCATGTTGATTACTCTTGAGGCATTACTTTATTTTCCACATGTGCTATCAACTGTGCCCAGAGAGCTCGTGGTACTGACCTGGTACTACGCTGGCCTGGCCTAGCCCTGCCTCGCTGAGCCCATGCTGACCAGGGCAAGGGCCACAGGAGGCAGCTCTCCGGGGTTGGGCCTGCACACCCACTGGGTACATGCCCCTTGACCTTGGACCTCCCCTAACTGTACCTTGATGTACCTAACCAGCACATCCTACAGAGACTGTCTCAGCTTCCAGATGGGCACTCTGGGTCCCTGCTGGGTCTAGGGTGCCACTCCAGGTGTGGCTGTGGACCAGGCCAGCCTGTGATGAGTACAGAAAGAAAAAGTGAGCATTTAGAAACTTTCTGAGCAATCTGACAGTGCTGTGACATCCAAGCCCCTGATCCTGTATCCTATAAAAGTATCTGTCCACAGTGGATGGGGGGAAAATGGTCCATCTCCTCGGCTACTGTCCACCACACTGCCCGGGAGCCTGGGCCCCCTGGAAGTACAGAACAGGCTCTGGATGCTGCCAGACCTGGGTCCAAACACTGGTGAGAGCACCTTCTAGAAGTGTGACCTTGGACAAGCACTTCACCTGTCTGAGTCCAGGTTTCCTTATCAGGAAAATGAGGATAAGCCTAAGGACTCAAGGGTGTCCCCTGTACAGTCCCCACTCTGTGCAGGTACTTTCATGTCCTAACTCACTGGACAGTCTCAATGAGCCTCTGCAACAGGAATGATTATTACCCCACCCCTATCTTACAGGTGAGGGGACCAAGGCACAGAGAAGTGGTGGCAGAACTGGGATTCAAAGCCCAGCAGCCTGACTCCAGCTCTGGGCTCCGACCCACTTTGCAGTCATGTGGATCAGATGAGCCACATACCTGAGTCTGCTATCCTTTGACTGGCTGGGCCCGGGCCCCGAGCAACCCAGGCTTCCTGGGTCCTGCCCGGAGCTGGCCGACTACTTGAGGCGGTTGTGATGCTCCCCTGCTGCCTGGAGGCTGGCACTCCCCCCATGCCCACCCAGGACGGACCACTGTGCTGGTGGGAATCAAAGGTCTTTGATGGCAGTCCCCTGGACACCCAGCTCAGACTCCTGGGCTCCTGCTTTGGGCCGGTCCCACCGCTACTACCAGTCCAGGGCACCTTCCCTGTTGCCTTCCAAGGCACCTGGGCTCATCTGATATAGGGTTTGAATGCCCCTGAAGTAGAAGGCAGGGTGCGAAAAGGATTAAGCCTAACTTTTCTTACCAGTGGAAGAAACTGGTTAAACGAATTCAGTGGCTTTTCACTTTATGTTTTTAAGCAGAATGCAAAACAAAAAACCACCCAGATAGTATCCTTTAGAGAACCCAATATATAAAAGTGGTGAAGGAAGGCTCCTCTGATCAGGGAAGGAGAAGGGAGGAGCCCCCGTCCCTAACCCACCCCAGCATCTTTCTGATGTGAACATCCTCGGCCTCTGAGGAACAGTCTGGAAAACTAGTATCTTAAAAAAATCTTTCAAAATTAACATTGGGGCTTCCCTGGTGGCGCAGTGGTTGAGAGTCCACCTGCCGATGCAGCAGACATGGGTTCATGCCCCGGTCCGGGAGGATCCCACATGCCACGGAGCGGCTGGGCCCATGAGCCATGGCCGCTGGGCCTGCGCGTCCAGAGCCTGTGGTCCGCAACGGGAGAGGCCACAACAGTGAGAGGCCCGCGTACCGCAAAAAAAACAAAACAAAACAAAACAAAAAAACCCCAAACAAAACAAAATTAACATTGACCTCTATTCTAAATTCTACGATGAAGGAGCTGATGACAACCTGGAAATGAGCCTCACGCAGAAGAAAAAACGAGAAGGCTCTAAGTCATCTGAGGAGAGCGCGATCCTGCGTGTGAAGGGCACAGACACAAAGCAGGAAGATGCTCGTCGCTCTGACCCAGGCAGCTGGGGCCTGGGGGACGTCCTGAACCTTTCTGGGCCTCAGTTCCCTCACTTGTGAATTAAAGGCACCCAATCAGTTCACCGTTCAGGGGCTCTTCTGAGTGAAATACTTGTGTGCTTTTTTACGATCCGGCGAGCTGTCTTTTGTGGACATTTCTGGGGATGGAGGAGACACCGTGCACTGTGGGGAATGGGTGAGGGGAGGGCAGGTGGTCCTTGAGCGGGAAGGCAGCCAGCACGGCCGGGGGCAGGGGGGATGAAACGTCGTCTAAAGCTGCAGGGTGACGACGGCCCATGGCGTCGGGGTAGCCGCACCAGCCGACACACCCCAGACTCCCTCCAGCAACCCCGAGACACACTAAGAAAGCTGAGAAAGGGCTGGGTGAGAGGTCACGTTCCTGCTCTGAGAAGTTCCAGCTGAATCCAGAGCACCTCTCCTGACAGAGCACAACTGACACGAGTCAACCTTCACGGCGCCGACACCGCCGTGAAAAGTCCTCATCATTAGGAAGATCATTTTACACCTATATATTCTTTTAACGTGGTGAAGTTTAATAGCTTTCATTCCAAAGCATAGAAAAGGGAATTAAGAAAATATATAATTTTTTAAAGTGAGAATGTTAACAATGGTCATTAAAAGGATAACCAACATCTGTGTTTGAAATCTCGACTTTTGCAAAGAGTTTTGTAGGGGGGCAGGTAAAACATTAAGAAAAGTGAACACCCAGTGCAAACAAGAACATCCAATGTTTGGGGTTCAATGCCTTACACGTCAACTTCACAGTACTTTACTGCTCTCAGGAGGGAACCCACATGTTCCCGTGTGTATCTGGTGCTTTGACATAAGGAATGTTCCAAATCCAAGGCCGATCTGGGGGAAAAAAAATTACATAAGTATAATACTGATTTAAATAGGGTTACAGAAAATTCACCCACCTGACAGGATAAAACTACTCAAGGGCCGGAGTCTACAAATCATGAAGAGCCTTTTCTGAATCAAGCCCCGACCAGAGCCCTTACAGGTAAGAGCTTGTAGTAAAGGTTCATGTTAAGACACGGGTGAGTGAACATGGGAGCAGGCTGAAGCCCGGGGTGAATGCTGGCTTGCCACTTACGTTGACAAGTCACTTCACCTCTCTGAGCCTCAGTTTCCTTATGTGTATCTAAGTTGTGGAGCTGTCAGGAGGATTAAACGAAATAAACCCGTGTAGTGCACAAGACGCAGTGTTGCACACAGAGAGAATGTAACAAATGAGGGCAGCTCATTTTCTTCTTTTAAGAACCTGGAGAAACCAACAGTGACAATGGGTACAGTCAAAGGCCATTTTTCTGCTCTCAGCAGCTGGTCACGGTCGCACAGAACCAAGAGGCCCAGCATCACATCCCTGAAATGGTTTTGTTCTGTAACTTAAGGCTAGTGATTGATAAGGCAGAAAGGTCTCTGTACAATGACCGTAGACCCACGTTGAGAAAAGCAACAAGCCTTGGAATGGTACAACGGAAAGGTGACCTAGGCTCAAATCCTGCCTCCATCCTTCTCTGCAGCCTGAGGAAGGCATGTGGATTTTGGCCTCAGGTTCCCTATCTCTGAAATGGGAAGTAATGACATTAGCAACCTCCCAGGATTATTGTGAAGCATGAATGAGAGAACATCTGTGAAAGTTCCTGGCATGTTGTAGGTGCTCAATATGTGTGAACTTTTCTTCCTTTTAACTGATGTTTCACAAATTGAAAAAATTGGAACAAATCTCTTTTACCACACATGGCTGCCAGAGTCAAACCATTTCAAAAAGAACCATCATAATATGGGTAGGGGGTAGGGACTTCCCTGGTGGCGCAGTGGTTAACAATCCACCTGTCAATGCAGGGGACATGGGTTCAAGCCCTGGTCCGGGAAGATCCCACATGCTGCGGAGCAACAAAGCCCGTGTGCCACAACTACTGAGCCTGCGCTCTAGAGCCCGTGAGCCACAACTACTGAGCCAGTGCACCACAACTACTGAAGCCCGAGCACCTAGAGTCCCTGCTCTGAGAAGCCACCGCAATGAGAGGCCCAAGCACCACTATGAAGAGTAGCCCCTGCTCTCAACAACTAGAGAAAGCCCACGGGCAGCAACGGAGACCCAATGCAGCCAAAAATAAATTATTTAATTAAAAAAATATATGGGTAGGGTATAAATACACTGCAAGGATTAAAAATAACCCCCCATACTATTGTTCTGAGAAATACAGAGAGATGGAAGGGCTGCGTGCTTATAGTAAGCTGGCCACTTGGCAGGTCAGCTGAGATGGACCATCCCACTGCAGCAGCTGCTCGCTGGCACCGCCCGCAGCCCCGGGGGAGGGTTTCTCCTTTTCTTGAACAGAGGCAGATGGTACCTTGGAGGCCGACCCGGCAAACAATGGTATCTGTTGCTCCTTCCACCCAGCCTCGCTGTTTGTTTTGAATAATCACAGGGCAAGTATGCAAATGGAAGCTCCCAGCAGGAAGTGCAGGAAAAGAATGCCAAAGATGGCAACAAGTTATCAGAACGCTGTTCTCTCCCCTTTGGCCTTGAGATGGTTTGAAAGCATGAAACCACACTTTCTGGTAATTAAGTTTCTTAAGAGGTAAGGGACTAGCAGGGCTGGCAACTTGACTCCGCGGCTACTCACTGGCCTTAAGAAAGCACCCACTCTCTTCCATTGGAAACACCATCTTCTGTGGCTGGACTTCCCCTTATTTACCTCTTTCCCTGCAAACTGCTGTTGGGCAATGTCTGCTCTGCTTCATCCCCCAGGCAGAAGACCCCCCATTCCTTGCTATATGAATAGCCATTAGAGAGATTCTTCACCAGTGCAGATCTGTGATACAGACATTTGCCAGTGAGGCTGTAACTTAAAGACCACCACTGCATTTACAGTGGACCCTTGAACAACTTGGGCTTGAACAGTGAGGGTCCACTTATATGCGATTTTTTTCAGTAAATACACACTACACGATCAGTGGTTGGTTGAATCTGGGGATGTGGAACTGCAGATACGGATGGCTCACTATGGGGCTTGAGTATCTGTGGATTCTGGGATCCAAGGTGGGACCATGACCAATCCCTGGCAGATACCAAGGGATGACTATTCCTTTCCCTCAAATTTAGCCAACGATGACCAAGCGAGGACCTGGAAACCACGCTCCTGGCAAATCCCCGAGGCTCTGCTTTATAAATGAGCAAATGTCTGCACCTCCCGGGCAGAGCCTCTCCATGCCAGCTGCAAGGCCTTCCACTACCGTGGGGGAAGGCCACAGAAAGGGCCAAGAGGAAGGCGAAAAGAGGGGGGTTATGATTCTGTTGTGTCTTTTTACCCATTACTACTGGAAATCAGCCATTACCACTCACTGGCCCAGAGGAAGGCCTGTTTTAGGCAATCCTCCTAAACTGTCCCGTGAGAGAACAACTTGCCTCGCATGATACAGTCACATGTGTGTGTGAAACACTGGGTAGTGCTGGTTAGATGCCTGGACTCCGCGAGCCAAACACGAAGGCCTCTCAAGTTAACGGCCCAGGGGGCAGCAGACAAGCAGGCACGCCCTGCTGCTGGGACGCTGAACCCCACTGTGTCTGTGCAGCAGCTCCCTGACTGGGCTGATGTGGGAATTGCTGGCATGTTTTTCTGGGACCCACCCCTGGAGAGCTCGTTTCAGTAGGTCTGGGCTGGGGCCTGGCAATGTGCACCTTTGTCAAATTCTAACGGTGATTTTCACAGAATCTGTTTGGGATCTGAGGCTAAAGGGGATGAAAATCGCCTTTTTTTTTTTTTTTTTCTGGAATAGGATGAAAGGATTTAAAACAGGAGAGGGAACGATCAGAGGAGCCTGGCAGCGGCGTGGAAGATGGCATCCAGGGGGAGGAGTGCAGAACCAGGGAAATAAAGAGCAGCACAGTCCGGGTGAGAGTCCGGGTGAGGCCTGTGTTAGGGCCACGGTGGGGGAGGACGAAGGACAACCTGGGGGGCATGGTTCCCTCTGTGTGTCCCTGTGGTCAGGGACTGCATGCTACAGTGTGTGATTTACAATGTTAGTGATTTTGCTTTGTAAAAGTTTTCTTTTAAAAACACAGTTCCTGTTGTAAAATGGGTTTGAGTACGTGTAACTTTTCATGGGAGGAGTAATATAAACTCAAGGAGGGCAAGGATTTGTGTGTCTTGTTCACTGATCTATTCCAACCACCTCGCTGGTATCTGTGCACAGCAGGTTCTCAATGATACACCTGTGGGGAGAGAGGATAAGCAGCAAGCATGAAGCAGGTACCCCTGCAGCTGAGTCTTTGTTTTTGTTTAATTTGATCAGTTTCTTGGTGTCAGGATGTCTGGTGGTCTCTTGTATCCAACCGTGATTTGTTCACATTAGTATATTTCTCTGCTAAGCTTTTCTTATAGTCTCCCGACTTAAAAAATACTGAAAAAGATCTTATATATGTTGAAGTGGCTTGAAAATCACTTATTCAAATGCAGTGCTTTTTTTTTTTTAATTTATTTATTTTCGGCTGCGTTGGGTCTTCGTTGCTGTGTGCGGGCTTTCTCTAGTTGCGCTGAGTGGGGGCTACTCTTCCTTGCGGTGCACGGGCTTCTCATTTTGGTGGCTTCTCTTGTTGCAGAGCACGGGCTCTAGGCGCCCTGGCTTCAGGAGTTGTGGCTCACAGGCTCTGGAGCGCAGGCTCAGTAGTTGTGGCGCACGGGCTTAGCTGCTCCGCAGCATGTGGGATCTTCCCGGACCAGGGCTCGAACCCGTGTCCTCTGCACTGGCAGGCGGATTCTTAACCACTGCACCAACAGGCAAGTCCCAAATACAGTGTTTTTGAAATGTTCTTAACCACTCAACTTTTCCAAGCACTGGTAAGATGCCCTTTTTTTTTTTTTTTTTAACATTTATTTATTTTTGGCTGTGTTGGGTCTTTGTTGCTGTGCCCGGGCTTTCTCTAGTTGTAGTGAGTGGGGGCTACTCTTTGTCGCGGAGCGTGGCCTTCTCACTGCAGTTGCTTCTCTTGTTGCAGAGCACGGGCTCTAGGCATGCAGGCTTCAGTAGTTATGGCTTGCGGGCTCTAGAGCACAGGCTCAGTAGTTGTGGCGCACGGGCTTAGTTGCTCCGCGGCATGTGGGATCTTCCCGGACCAGGGATTGAACCTGTGTCCCCTTCGTTGGCAGGCGGATTCTTAACCACTGCACCACCAGGGAAGCCCAAGATGCCTTTTTTAAGGTGCACATGACTCCCCCGAATGTTGGCTTTACAGGAAATGGTGATATCTGAATCCCTGGCATTATTCTACATGCTAGTAAAGCAGTGTGGAAGGTAAAATAGTACTGATAAAAAAAACTAAAATGTTCCAGTCTCTCTCGCATATGTCTTTCAAAGGAAATGCGTAAAAAATAGAAAACTCACTTAAACAATGGAAAACTTCTGCTTGCTGGTCAAATAAAAGGATTACCATTTTCATTACATGGTCTAAGTCACTACCTAGTTGTAAACGTTTAAGTTCTTGGGAATGCTTTTTCTAGTGGAACTGAGGGAACCTCAGGATATTTTTAAGGCTCCTCTACCTCTTCCATTCTTGCTTTTACAGTCCTCTGGAGATTAGTATTAAAGGGAGGGTGTGAAATTCCAGCCAAGGTTCCTGGCTGCGGGTGGGAGGTACAATGCCTGAGGCCAGACTGCAGGAGGCTAAGCCTAAATAAGGCTGTCACAGTTAGTTCTTCCCACCTCCAACCTGTTTATTCAGGAGCACTCAGGTTGGGGGTAGGGGTGAGGGACATGAAGAGCAGAGAAAGGGAGAGAAGACAGAGGTGCAGCGCAAAGCCAGAAGGGGGGAAGGTCACTCACTGGGTCATGTCCTGGGTTAGGGACTGTCCTGCACAAGCCTCAGGCTCTTCTGAATGTCAGCTCTTCAGGAGGAGGGGGAGGGATGGCCATCAATCCACTGTTATAACTGAACTGGACATTTTAAATAACAGAAACAATGGCTAACAGAAATCAGCTGCTAACTCTGAGCTGGACGCTGGGTTAGACGCTTTCTAGACCATATCTCGGTCACTCTTCAACAGTGAGCTATGCACTCTCATGTTCTCATTTTGCAAACAGAGACACTAAGGCCTAGAGAATACAAGCCACTGCCCAAGGTCACTTCATAAGTTGTCTGGCACACAAACACGGCCTGGATCTAAAGCATCTGTGGGTTGGAGGGTGGGGAGGAGTGGTCACGGATTTCTTGAAATTCTGGTAAAACCTCTTGCTAGTGAAAAGTGAACGTGTGTGAACTTACAACACACTTAGAGGACTCAGAAAACCGCACACGGCTTGGAAGGAAGGGAACATGAATACCTTCCGAAACAGCACCCACACGACTGATCAGAGAGAGATGAAGTCACCTGGGCGAGGCAGGATGCACTCTGCCAGGTGTGCCAATACAATCTGAGAAATGGGTCCATCAGAAGGGCAGGTTTGGTTCACCACAAAAGCCAAAAGGGCGAGTGAGGGCGGGGCGGGGGGGTAGCTAGAACCCAACCAGCATCGCTCAGGGAAGGAAGGGACCCACTGGGGCAAGGCTGACTCCGTTAGGGAATCCGAGAGTTTGGAATATTAATGGGGTGGCACCATCAAAACTTGCCAAATCAAAACCCAAATCCCCTGTTCACATTCAGCCTTCTCTCAAAAACCACAGATTACAATCTGGCTACCTGTGTAGGCCTCTACCGCCCAGGGGAAAATACGCCAGCCACAGTGATATAAGAATCTGCCATTTTAAATTAATAAGCTTGTCCCGATTACGCATCTCCTCCGGGGTGAGCTTGGTGAAGTGTGAACTCACCCCAAAGACAGATTTTCTGGGGCTGAGCAGAGCAGCCCTGCGGCCGGCGGGGCTGGGTCAGAGCTGGGATGAGGTGGTGTCCGCATCCCAGCCAGCCTTCCTCCCAAAAGCGCTGGCGACCTGGACCAATACCCCACTGGCTTTCTCTTGTGAAAAATACCTGGTCGCTGCCCTTGAAGTCCTCACCTAGCACAGCAGTTCTCAGAGTGTGTGGCCTGGGGACCTACTTTTTAAGGGGGTTGGGGAGGGGGAAATACCTGTAAAGTCAAAATTACTGTCAACATAGCATTAAGCCATTACTTGTCACTTTCACGTGAGTGTACAGACGCTACACAACCTGTGTGATAACACAACAGAGCAGCCGTGAGAATCCGGCTGTTAACCCAGATGATAAAGGGGTCTGCAAAAAAGGTAAACGATGCCATCTTCCAAACTAACTTGTTTTGGGGAATAGTCATTTTATATATCTTTAAATATACAAATGGGTTTATTAGTATCGTTAAATAAGTTAATAAATATTTAAAAATTTATTGGTTTTAATTGCTGATATGATACATATCAATAGCTATAAAAGCCCACGTAAACAAAAGCCCTTTGTGGTCCTGAGTAATAAAATGTAGAGGGGTTCTGAGACCAACCAGTTTGAGAACTGTGGCTCCGGTGGCCACACACAGGGCAGCAAGGGAGACTCTGCAAAAACCTGCGCTTCCAGGGCCACCCACGAGCCGGGCTCCCAGGGAGAGCCCAACCCAATGGCTTTCCCTGGGCTCTGTCTGTTTCTGCTCTGGTACACACACCCAAGGTTTTCTTTCACCAGTGTCTCACCTTTACTTCCATACAGTTCTGGAGGCAGGTCATACGGCACAGGAAAGGAGGCTGTTGGCTCCTGGCTCCCTGAGAAGAATTTCTGTTTCACTCTGAAACTGTCCAGGCCCTGCAGACACAGAGAATCTATAATTGCATCTCATTTTCTGGAAAAAGATAGCAAGAAGCAATTATATTTTTATGATACAACAAAATTCAGAGCTATTTTTGTTATTTCAGTGCTATTTTTGATATTCAGTGGGTCAAATATATTTACAACACTCCCCCAAATATTCTTTCCTAAAAAATAAGAGGTCCAAATGTCAGAAAATAAATTATAGCAAAGTTTGCAAAAGTCTAATAAAAGATAAAAAGACATAAGAGAAAAACAATTTTGGATGTTACAGCCGATTTCTACTAACCTCTGTGTACAGCAGCAAGGAGTGTGTAGAAGACACTGTGTAAAAATACCTCTGAATACTTTCGATATTGCTATCTATAGAAATGGACTGCTCACTCTGGTGAAGAATGAAAGTTGCTTTCATGTATCATGAAAGTGTCCAATACGATGGGATAGGAACATAAAAGTGAGAACTCTTCAAGACCCGTCAAAATGGAAGGTTTATCCCAGGAACTCGAGAATAGCCTACTATTAACTCTGGATCTGAATCAGGGTGCAACTATAGGTGCCACACCCAGGCCGACGTACACACTGCACTGCCTCCTCACACAGGGCCTGCCCGGTAGTGGGGGTGCCTACTACATCGGCTTTGCCCTCCCCAGGCCTCCACGCATCGATCATCTCCTGGCCCCCTTCCCGGATGATCCTGGCATTCTGTTTTTGCCTCATTCCTCTGGCCACCCATTCACGCACAGATCCACCCTTCTCATCCTAAATACCCACATATCAAACAGTGCTAACGTCTACGAACCCACATAAAGAGCTACAACTACAGTTCTTCGGAAGATGAGGTGAGTGTCAGGGCTGTGTGGACCTGGGCTTTGGGCAACCTGAGTTGAGTCTCTGTGCTGGTATTTACGGGCTGTGTGAATAGCTCACATTTGCATTCATTCATCCCACACATTATTTCTTGAGTCCCTCTTTTGTGTCAGGTATGGGTGCTGGGCACTGAGTGCACAGGAGTCCGAACAATTATCACAATCCCTGTTCTCGTGGCATGTACAGTCTAGTAGTGAGACATTAAACAAATGCATTTATAGAAGTAAAATAAATAACTACAATTTTTTATAAGCGCTAGAGAAAAACAGGAGTCCTAGAAGACAGAATAGTAGGCCTGTTTTAGATATGGGGGCAAGGGGGTGCTCAGCGGAAGCCTCCCTAAAAAAGTGACATTTTAATTAAACTCTGAAAAGTTAATAGTGTTTGGTCAGTTGAGAGTGGAAATAACGTTCCAGGGACTTCCCTGGTGGTCCAGCGGGTAAGACTCCACACTCCCAATGCAGGGGGCCCGGGTTTGATCCCTGGTCTGGGAACTAGATCCCGCATGCCTCAAGTAAGAGTTTGCATGCTGCAACTAAGAAGTCCACATGCTGCAACGAAGATCCTGCATGCTGCAATGAAGACCTGGTGCAGTCAAATTAAAAAAAAAAAAGTTCCAGGAGGAGGGAACAGCATCTGCAATGGCCCAGAGGTGGCAAAGAGCTTGCGTGTGCTAGGAACTAAAAAAGATGGTCAGTGGGACACTTGGCCACTTATTCACTAGGCCTCAATTTCCTCATTTGTAAAATTGGAATAATAACTTTCTGGATGTTACCATATTAACATTTCTTACTTCAACACCTAGCACAAGTCTTGGTGCATAGCTGGTCAAGCAATATTGAGCTGCAAAAATGGGATTAAAGTACCTTCCCTGCTTACTTTATAGGCGTCTGCATAGAAGCAAATGCAACAAGATGCACAAAAGTGCTTTGTGCCAGTGAAGACCTACAGGAAGGTAGGGGTGACAGCACCAACCAAGATGGTGGTTAGTAACTCCGTGAAAGGCAACACGTGACAGACGCCGGGCACAAACTCTAGGCAGAAAGGGAAGAAATGGCCTCCTGCCAGTGGCAGGTTAAGAAAAGGGTCTGTAGAAAATATTTTTGCTGGCCTTTGAAAAATTGATGTAATTTCGATAGACAGAGAGCTGGTAGGGAAGAGCATCAGAGGGAGACCGGCATGACCAAAGGCGGAGCTGGAAAAGCAAAGAGCTGGCATTTCAGGGGGACAGCGAGTGAAGCAATGCCCAGGAGGAGAGCCTGGGACACCAGAGAAGAAATGCAGAGACAGGCTGCAGAGGGTTTTGAAGGAAGACTCCACGCTTCCACTGCAGGGAGCATGGCTTCGATCTCTGCTTGGGGAACTAAGATGTTGTATGCTGCATGGAGTGGCCAAAAAAAAAAAAAAAAAAAAAAAAAGAATTCGTGCCTGGGCAGATGGGATCGGATGGGGATGGGCGAGTGGCAGCAGTGGAATGCCAGGACGTGGCTCTATTCGCTGAGTCAGAGAACATGAGAAGTTACAAAGAAACACCACCTGAAACAGTGTTGCCCAGCTGTGAGCCCTGGGAAACGCTGAGAGCCCTGAACCCATGTGCTGGACCCGAGGCAGGCTGTCAGAGGTGGTGCAGGGAGCACGAGGGGGGGTTAATGTGGCAGCTCTTGTCACTTGTATTAGTTCTTCCAGCCAGAGCCATCTTTGGCAACAGAGGGACAATAAAATAGTTTAACCAGAATGGAGAAAAGAGAAAGTAAAGCCTTGAAGACTGAAAGTTCTTGGGGATTTAGTGGCAGCATTTTTGACTCCGACTGTAGGAAAGAGAGCCCGCCATCTGGGGAGCAAATGAACCTGGGGCTGAGCAGGGCCTGAGCTGGCTCTCAGCCCTGGGACAAGGGCAGGGATGCTCAGGGTACCTTCCTCTGGAGGAAGGAGTTCAGGACATCGATCCATGATTCTGAGATGGTCTGTGCATTATTCCCAGAGGTAGGAGGCGTTCTAGACACAAAGTGCTGGGCAGCCTAGTCGGCGCCTGACAAAGTACGTACTCAGTAAACACCAAAATGCACCGAGTTCAAAGAGAGAAAATTTCTATCTCCCTGAAATACAGATGCCTGAGGGTTTGGAATACAGCTGCTGGTCTTTGAAATCATTAGATGATCTTTCCTATATTGAGATTTTTCTGAACCTAAATGCATTAGTCTAATCTAAAAGTTAAATACACTTAAAGGGACAACTCAAAAAGCATAATAAAACTGATAAATTGATGTTAGACATTAAAAGAATCAAGTCTTCAATTAAACATTCATTAAGCACCTACTATGTAGCAACAACAGCCAAGTGCTGGGTACACAGTCAAATGTACCTTGACATTAAGCCCCAAAGCCCTTGCAAGTGTTCCTAATCACAGGGAAAGCTACTGACTCCATGCTCTATGGCAAGTCAGGTTAATTTCGTAATGATGTGTTTATTGATTCATTCATTTAAAAGCAGCAGAAAAAAATGGGAAAAAATCAATACTCGGTTACCAGGGACTTATCAGCTTCCAGATCAATCCCAGAAGTTTCAAATGGCATTCTTAATTATGAATGGGAAGTGCTGGCTCTCCGCCCACTGCAGTTTGTAGGCCACACAGCGTGTCCCTTCACACGGCCATTGGTTCCTGAGTGACAGGCCTGTATGACGGCTGCAGGAAAGGGGAGCTGCCGGGTTTCTTCTGGCCGACCACCTCTGCAGCGTTTGAGACTGTGCCGTTCTGGGCACAAAACCTGACCGTTTGCAACGCTGGCCTCAAGTCAGCGTTCAGGAGCACAGAGATCAGGATGGCCCACTGGTGAAGGACAGAAGTGGCAATTCTGGCTGCTGCTAACTCAGAAACGTGGGCCTTTCGGACATGCAGTTCTGCCTAAGGGCCACAAAGGTGGGCTGATCTCAAGAAACTGGATTTTGGATGCTGTCCAGTCAGAAGAACGACTACAAAATTGGGTGCTAAGTAACTCTTTGGCAAATGTGTAACTAAAGGTATGAAAAGACGTTATCTTGATAGTACTGAAGGGAGAAAAGAAAGGAATCACACTGGGCTTCATTTCACAACAAACTGCCTTACTGTCAGTAACTCTTTTAAGATTATGGCCAATACCGAAATTTTTAAGACATTAAATGAATATATAGGGATTGGCATTCGTAGTTAAGGCAATAGACTTCTGTGAGTGAGAGCGAACGTGAGCCTGTGTGTACGTTTTAGTTTGCACAGAACAGCTACAGGTGAGCTATCCCACGCTGCAAGTTGCTCACGACGAGATTCATGAGCACACTTAAGCACCTACTGCACCCGACGCCCCTCGGACTAAATCCACGTTGCCTCTGCAGCCACTGTTTTGCACACGTGTTCTCCTCACAGAAAGGCGGGAGGGTACTCCGGGAACCTCAAGGGAGCAACACCGACAGACTTCACTAAGAGCCTCCCGTGTGCCGGCCCTCCGTGAGAGCAGCTCCCAGCCCAGTCAAGGAGACACATGAGTCATCGATGACAACACAGGGGACATAGGAAAAGCCCCGGTTCTTGAGGGCTGTGGGGCACAAAGGAGGGACCCCTGGAGCAGATGTGAGAGGCTGGTGGGGTTAGGGGCCTCAGGGGGTCGTTCCTGCTATGGATTAAGGCTGCTGAGAAGGGTGGTATGGTGGCTCATTCTACATGTCAACGTGACTGGGCCATGGGATACCCAGGTAACCAGTAAACATCACTCTGGGCATCTCTGAGGGTGTTTCTGCATGGGGTTAATATTTGAATCAGTGGACTGAGTAAAGATGATCCCCACCAACGATGCACCATCCAGCCAGTAGGGGGACTGAGTGGAACAAAAAGGCCGAGGAAGGGCTGCTTGGCTGGGACATCTGTCTTCTCCTAAACTCAGACTGGGACGGAAAGCATGGGGTCCTGGTCCTCAGGCCTTCAGACTCGGGCTGGCCCACACCACCAGCCCTCCTGGTCTCCAGCTCACAGACGGCAGAGCTTGGGACTCCTTGCGCTCCAAAATCGTGTGGGCCGATTCCTCACAGTAAGTCTCTTTCTATGTGGATCTATATATCCTATTGGTTCTGTTTCTCCAGAGAAGGCTAAGGGGCCTGGTCCAGAATGAGAGGCAGTCGCTCTGTGTGGCTGGAACACGAAAGGCCAGGATCGAGAGGGAAGAGGTCAGACCCGAGTAGTCAGGAGTCAGGCCACAAAGGGGAAAGGAGGCCATGCTAAGGGTCATAGGTTTTGAAGCAGGTGGGAGACATGACCAGATTCATGGTCTGGAGACGTTCTGGCAGCAGTGGGCTGAGCAACTTGGAGGTGGCCTAGGAAGTGGGCCGGGAGGCAGGTCTGGCCGCGGTGGCAGCAGGGATGGCCAGAAGTGACAGATTTAAGGGAGCATTAGGAGTGGGGATGACAAGCCTAGGTGATTAAACATGTGGGGGGAGAACGAGGAGTGGGGGATGACTTCCTACACCCTGAGGTGGGACAGTGGGTGAAGGCAAAGAGCGATTCATCCAGAATCAGAATTTTATAACAGTGTGGTGTAGGTGATTAAGATATGATTTTGACGGCATCTGCAAGGCCCTTCCCCTCAAGTACCTCGCATAATATAAATTACACTATAATCCTAAGGGGAGATAAGTTTTACAGATTCAAATTCTCTGAAAACTGGCCTGATGAGACCACTAACCCTGCTTAAAAAACTGATGGCTTGGGCTTCCCTGGTGGCGCAATGGTTGAGAATCTGCCTGCTAATGCAGGAGACACGGGTTCGAGCCCTGGTCTGGGAGGATCCCACATGCCATGGAGCAACTGGGCCCGTGAGCCACAACTACTGAGCCTGCGCGTCTGGAGCCTGTGCTCCGCAACAAGAGAGGCCGCGACGGTGAGAGGCCCGCGCACTGCGATGAAGAGTGGCCCCCGCTTGCCACAACTAGAGAAAGCCCTCGCACAGAAACGAAGACCCAACACAGCAAAAATAAATAAATTAATAAACTCCTACCCCCAACATAAAAAAAAAAACCAAAACTGATGGCTTTCCACTATTCGCGTGGGACAAAGTCCACTCCAGCACGTCCTGCTTGCCACCTTCCTTCAGAACAGGACTCCAACGGCATAGCCCAGGCCACCCCCGGCCCCTTCCAGGCACGTGGAGCTGGTTGCTATTTCTCAAATATAACGTGCACTGTTCCCTCTGGCCGGGAGCCTCATCTCCCCTGATGGTGGGTTGAACCCACATTCATTTTTCAAGACCCAGGTCAAACGTCATCTAAATGAAGCCTTCCCCAAGCCCCGCAGGCAGACTGCTCACTCCCTCTTCTCAGTCCTTATATTCTGGACACCCCATAGCTCTCATCACCTACTGTGATAACTTGGGTCTGCTTCCTTTACTTATCCACAAGCTTCCTGAGAACAAAGAGTCCATCTCTTCCTCCCTGTGTTCCCAGGAGGAGCCAAAGAGGACACAGGAGGTGCTTATGGAGCTGACTGCACAAGAGGTCATCTCAGGCAGCCAGATGTCCGGTGACGAGCCTGGCGTGCACTCTGAGGACGGACAGCCACTCCTTCACAAGCTAAGTCTCATTCTGTGCTCCTATAGCCTCAGCAAGATGACTAATTACCTCCTGTCATAGACCTTTAGGTTGCCGTCAAAGTGAAAACCATAAATGTTAATTCTGTGAGGGCAAACAAAGGTCTACTACTTTCCCAGAAGCTCCACGTAACAGTAAATGAAGCAGATGAGTTAGAGTGGCTTAAGGACAAAGTCTCCTATGTTGCAAGATCCCCTTTAACTGCTTTCTGCAGATAAAACACACATCAACCCACTTACAGGTGAAACCCTCTGGCAGTAAGTTCCTACCTCTTGAGTGGCTTCCTAGCTCACAACAAACCCCCTTTTCTGGAAACAGGCCCCAACTGGGCGACGGGGTTGGGAAGGAGAGAGGCGTGTGGGGCAGACCCAAGCTTGCGCAGTGACTGTAAATGCAGAACCCCTGGTCACAGGGCTGAGAAGCCATGTGGTGGAGTCACAGCAGGGGCAGCAGCCCAGAGAGCCCGCCTGCTGCCTGGGCCCTAGAGCTGGCCGGCCCGTCCCCCCCACGTCTCGGCTGTTCCCCCCTTCCTTTGATTCCATGACACTCCCCCTTCTATGGGCCTATGTCAGCTCAAGTTCGTGTCTATAAAATGCACCTAAAAGAACTTGGACACCCACTTTGAGCCCTCTGGGTTCTGCATGCTCAGGCCAGGTGCCCTCCTCACATGTCTGAGCACCCAAGCTCACACCTGGGACGTCTCTCAAACAAGGCGTCTGCTTCACTTCTATGACCTTCTTGCTCAACTCGACCCTTAGCTCCTTAGGAGGCGAGGTCAAATACCTGTGTACTGTCCACACGTCTCATCTCAGCGCTTTGCTCAAGTCACTTATGATTTGCTAAAGGACACGACGATCCGCCCAGATGGGAAAAAGTCTGATAGCAGGACAGCGGCAGTGTGTGGGTCCTCGTTAATGCTGGAACCGCCTGCTGGAGAAGCCACTGTCTCAGTATGTCAACTACACGGGTCCCCCTGCTGGGGGCCTCGCTCTTGAATCTGCTGGCACAGGACGGGGTGGGGGTGGGGGAGTCCATTTTTTAATATTCTTGCCTGATGGTCTTTATAAATAACTAAATCTCTACTTTACCTAGAATGCACTCTAGTGGGACTCGCTCTTATTCCAAAAGTATAGGAATAATGGTCTAGTCTAGAGTCAATTTGGGGATTCTAAATGATTATGCCCATTCTTTCTCTAATGTACAAACAGAAACAATATTAGAGGTAAAAATTAGTAGCTTAGAAGGGTTGAGTGGTCCTGGAAGTGCAGTATACTTTCCTAGCATCATTTTTATGATGAGGGATAAGGTCAGAACAGGTAGAAATGACTAGAATTTTGCAAATGCTGACATGAAAAGCCAAACAAGAGTGACGCGGAATTTACTCCTTTACCTAGGTGATTACTGGGAGCTAATTCTAGCCTGAGTTCGAAGCTACAGCCACTGTAATCACACCACATGACTGTGTATTATTACCCTGGTGCTGAGAATCTCCTACCTCCCTGTGATACAGCTGAGAGATCACAGGAGGATCAGTTAGAGACGGAGGCTTGAGAGCTAGATCCACTCAGCGGTGGAACCTTAGGGAAGTCACCTCCTTGTCTATGGAAACCATCTACCGATGGGGCTGCGGAGGTGGTGATCTTTAGCTGAAAGCAGCATCAGGATCTGCTGTTTGACTCTATGGGAAAGAAACAAAAAGTGCTAGAATCTGCTGTCAGGAGAGGCCTGTGGGACAGTTCAGTAGTGAAACCCTCTGAGACAGAGAAAAGGATGGATAAAGAGTGGTGAGGGGAGGAGAAAGGGAGAGGGGAGCTCTTCCCCAGAGCATGCGTGAGAAAAGGAACAGTGGGGAGGCCTGTCAGGCTGGGCAGGAGGGCAATCTCAGCTCGCCTTGAGATGATACCCACACAGCACAGGGCCTGGATATAAGTCTCGGGACAAGCACATAGCACTCCCCTGGCTAAGTCTTCTGGTCCAGTCCAAGTGGTTTGCCATGGGGCTGCATCATGTGTGTGTTTAGCTCAACTAGAGCAAGTGGCAAAAAAAAGAAAAAAAAAAAGCATTACACATCACATGGTGTGGGCAGTTCCAACTGCATCCACCAATGAGTGTGTGCCCAGAGTGGAGTTGGGGGTGAGAGGGGGTACTGGGGACCCTGTGTGCCTCTTAAAGAGGGAACAGCTCTCTGAGCCAAGAGGAATTCTAGTGTTGAGAGAAACATATGGCTTGTAAAACCCAGTCCCTACACAAAAACTAGCTACTCTGCTGGGTGTTCAGCTGCAGAAACTGAGTGCTGTTCCAAAGTCAGGATGCAAGCTGGCTGTTCCGGTGCCCTTCTGGGGGGCTTTCCAGTGAGCCTGGTAACATGTCCTCTGTGACCCCCGGGACTCTGTCTCTAGCAGATGCTGTGAGCTTCCCTGCCTCCCTCCCGGCTTGTGCTCAGGCCATTCCTCCCACAAGGCTGCCCTTCCCGCTCCTCTCCGCCGACCGAGAATCCTCAGCATCCTTCGTTGCCCCCAGGCCGACCAGCTTCTGAAGGCGGTCTCCAGTCACCTAGTACAAGCCACGCACTTGGCTGACTCATCCCTTTGGTGACTTGTCACTTACTACCTTACAGTAAATTTTCACATGCTGGTTCACAATCTTCATTTAAAGGTTGTTATTAACTTTACCCAAAGCAATGCCTTTGATCACTAATCTGGAACACACCTCGAGAGCAGCGATCCCCCCACACCCAGAACAGTGATCGGTGAATAAATTCATCGGCTCGAGCCTGCGGCTAGGAGCACAGGCTCCGGGTCAGTGCACAGGCTTGCGACCTCCTGACCTCGGGCAGGTCATCGAGACTCAAGAAGAGAACACAAACCCCATTCGCTTCACTCATGACCAATCATCTATCAAGTGTGCACTTACAAATGCTGATGGAAGGAAAAGGACGCCGAGCTCATAGGAGCGGATCATCAACTGGGCACCGTTCTTCTCTAACGCTCCCCAGGCGGCCTTGGACAGATTGGCGCTGCGGGGACAAGGACAGGGAGAGGATTGACTCAGTGAGGCATTTTAGCGCGGGTCAAACTCCCACAGCTGCGAGAGTGACGGTCAACGCCCGAGAGCCGCAATCATGTCCATTCAGCTTCTAGCAGAGTCCTGCATTTTGGGAAATGGAATGTAAATCCTGCTGTGCTATAATTCTCAAGATTTGTCCAACTGATTGGTGAGAATGTAAATTGATACAGCCACTATGGAGAACAGTATGGAGGTTCCTTAAAAAACTAAAAATAGAACTACCATACGACCCAGCAATCCCACTACTGGGCATATACCCTGAGAAAGCCATAATTCAAAAAGAGTCATGTACCACAATGTTCACTGCAGCTCTATTTACAATAGCCAGGACATGGAAGCAACCTAAGTGTCCATCAACAGGTGAATGGATAAAGAAGATGTGGCACATATATACAATGGAATATTACTCAGCCGTAAAAGGGAACGAAACTGAGTTATTTGTAGTGAGGTGGATGGACCTAGAGACTGTCATACAGAGTGAAGTAAGTCAGAAAGAGAAAAACAAATACTGTATGCTAATACATATATATGGAAGCTAAAAAAAAAAAATATATATATATATGGTTCTGAAGAACTTAAGGGCAGAACAGGAATAAAGATGCAGATATAGGGAATGGACTTGACACGGAGAGGGGGAAGGAAAAGCTGAGATGAAGTGAGATAGTGGCATGGACATATATACACTACCAAATGTAAAACAGATAGCTAGTGGGAAGCAGCTGTATAGCACAGGGAGATTAGCTTGGTACTTTGTGACCACCTAGAGGGGTGGGATAGGGAGGGTGGGAGGGAGACACAAGAGGGAGGGGATATGGGGATATATGTATACTTATAGCTGATTCACGTTGTTATACAGCAGCAACTAACACAATTATACTCCCATAAAGATGTTAAAAAAAAAAGATTTATCCAACTGCTAATTAGAGATAGCTTCACCCTGACCTGCGTTTTCCCCTGAGGGCAGCTATTAAAATAATTATCATTCCTTAGAAAGACCCCCACCCCAAAACCCCTTTCCTTTTCACGACCCTGATGTAGCCCTAGACAGGAGATCTCATTTTGTTGTATATAAAAGTAGCACTTAAGAAAAAAAACTATGTGAAGGAAATGCAAATCAAAACCACAATGAGCTACCACCTCACACCTGTCAATGGCTATCATTAAAAAGACCACAAACAAATGTAGGCGAGGATGTGGAGAAAAGGGAACCCTGGTGCAGAGTTAGTGGGAATGTAAACTGATGCAGGCACTATGGAAACAATATGGAGGTTCCTCAAATAACTAGAAATAGAACTACCATGTGATCCAGCAATCCCACTCTGGGGTATATATTCTAAGAAAACAAAAACACTAATTTGAAAAGATACATGCACTCCCATGTTCACAGTAGCATTATTTACAATGGTCAAGATATGGAAGCAACCTAAGTGCCCATCACAGATGAATGGATAAAGAAGATGTGGTATATATTAGCGGTCCCCAACCTTTTTGGCACCAGGGACCAGTTTCGTGGAAGACAATTTTTCCATGGACCAGGGGTGGGGTGTGGGGGGGTTGATTTCAGGATGATTCAAGTGCGTTACATTTATTGTGTGCTTTATTTCTATTATTATTACATTGTAATATCTAATGAAATAATTACACAACTCACTATAATGCTGACAGGAGGCAGAGCTCAGGCGGTAACGCGAGCAGTGCGGAGCGGCAACTGTAAATACAGATGAAGCTTCGCGCGCTTGCCCGCCACTCACCTCCTGCTGTGCGGCCGGGTTCCTAACAGGCCACAGACTGGTACCAGTCCACGGCCCGGGGGTTGGGGACCCCTCATATAACACACACACACACACACACACACAAGAATATTACTCAGTCATGAAAAATTGCCATCGGTAACAACATGGATGGACATGGAGGGTATTATGCTTATGAAGTCAGACAGAAAAATACTGTATGTTACCACTTATACATGGAAGTTAAAAGATAAACAACTATAAATATAACAAAACAGAAAGAGACTCACAGATACAGAGAACAAACTAGTGGTTACAGTGCGGAGAGGGAAGTGGGGGGCAAGACAGAAGTGGGGGATTAAGAGGTACCACCTACTGTGTACAAAATACACAGGTCACAAGGATATATTGTATAACACAGGGAATAGAGTCAATATTTTATAAAAACTATAAATGGAGTATAATCTATAAAAATACTGAATCACTATATTGTATACCTGAAATTAATATTATAAATAAACTATACTTTAATTTAAAAAAACCTCTGTCAATATAATCTTACAGAGTAGTATCTTAAGCTTCACATTCCCTTTTCTGCCTTTGGTTTTGGCCAGGGAGTGCTAATTTCTACTTTCAATCAAAAGAAAACAGCTCCAAGGGCACTAGATTGGTACTTGTATCCAGAAAGAAACAGTGCCTTTAGATTCATGTTTTATGTGGACAAAGAGTTGTAGATACGGCTGAAAATCACACGATGCAGTGGGAGGAAGAGGCTTGGACCTGACCGGAGGCACCAAGATGCGAGCAGGATGCCCAGGAGCAGAGATGAAACAGCTCCGAGGCATCTTTAGAAACTCTCTCCTGCAGCAAATCAGGCCGAGAGCTCTCATCCATCCATTAATCAGCGTAAACTCACTGGGACCATTTGTTTCAATTAGGCTCACCCAAATTCTATCTCATTTTTAGAATGGAGAGTAAAACCTCAGCTATTTAGACCCTTAAAGCCTGACTCTGTGGATAACAGAAAGATTCATTAAAGATTCATTCACTGGGGCATCAACCACTCTCCTGAGCCAAGGGCTGGGACTGCTGTCGTGGGGATCGAAGTCAAGGAGAAACAGGCGTCAGTGAGGTGAAAAGAACGATCTCTGCTCAGCATTCTATGGGAACAGACAAGGAGTATGCAAATCAGAGCTAAGGAAGCTCTTAAAGCAATTAAGCTACAACTTCAAAAAAAAAAAATAAGGGTATTCACAGACCTCCCTACCTTCTTAAATGGACCACACTGAGGACAGGGGACCTTTCTTTGATGCCCAAGAGCCACAATCATGAACATCACTATCAGTGATGTGTCACAAAGACATACAATGCAGAGGAAGTGGGAAGTTGACAATAAAGTGATATTACGACTCTAGAAAAACAGCCTGCTTTTATTTCTCTCGCCTGTTAGTAACATAAAGTGACTGCCTGGGCCGAGACACAGGTTTAATGGCAAAACCAATCAGTGAGCGTGAGGTGGAAGCCGTCTTCCTATGAATAATTTTTCCAGCTTTCTAGATTATCGCCTTCCCGGTAACTCCCTCAACTTGTCGGCAGAACATTATAGGCGAGAGGCACTTTCCGGAAGGCTTATTCTCACTCTTCCCTCACTAGTCACGTTTTCCTCAACATCCCAAGATCTGAGGGCTTATTCCAAGGTAAAGATCAATGAAGATCATGAGAACATCTCCTCAGACGGTTTCCTGCAACTCTCCTTTGTATTTGGCTTCTAAGAGAATTCTAAGCATCTGGAACCTTAAACTCTATCCTGAATAATGAGACTAAAAGTCTCTTGTAGGCTGTCTAGGTGATAAATTTTTATTCCTTGAAATAGCATCTTTGATACTTCTTTACACTCTGAATACACTTTGGATCACTGGTGCGCAGGGCGGCCAGCACGTGGGGTATATATTTGCAGGCTCTGACCCGCCTGCTGTGTGTGTGGATGGGCATCCGCCAGTGTCTGGCAGAGGCACGGTGGCACCACAGGGCTGTTTATGACAAGCTTGTTTACTCCTGAAACGCCAAAGGAGTTCCAGCTTCTCGTCTTCTCCATCCAGGAGCCACATCTACTGCCTGTCCTGGCTTCTTGCTGTGGCCACTACCACCCCTCAAGCTCAGTTCTCCATGACTTCTATCCCCTGCTGGCCTGAGCTGCTTCTCCCCCCAGTGCTGCACTTTCATTCTGGGTACTGGATGTGCTTCATCACCTAAGAGCGCTGGGGTCTGAACTGACTTTGCATTCTCTGGGGTATCGAACATTTGTAAGTTGGAGAACTTCAGAGGGTGATTCTGGATGTCCCGTGTTGTACTGTCCATCAGAAACTCTGCCCAAGCCTTTAAGAAAGTAATGGTGAATAAAACAGTGGCTTCTGGGGGATGGAGGTGTGTATTAGTCACGGTTCAACCAGAGAAGCAGAACCATTCTGCGTGTGTGTGAAATATACAATGTATGTAATTTACAAGAATTTGACATCAGGAAAGTAGCTGTGAGAGCCAGTAAAGCAGTCTGTGCTTTCCTGGCTCTCACAGCCAGGAAAGTAGCTGTGAGAGCCAGTAAAGCCAGTTGCTGTCTTTGCCCTAGAGCCGCACCTTGAGGTCTGCAGGGTGGACAGAAGCCAGAGGATGCATACACAGTGGAGGACAAGCCAGAACCACAGGCAACGAGATGAAGCCACATATACAGGCTCAAACCATGTCTTTTCGTGCTGCCTCTGGCATTGAGGGTAGGGTGTCCTGCAGAAGCCGGGCCCTCACCAGAGCTAAACGCACATACCTGGCGAGGTCCAGGGTTAGAGAAGTTGCAGCAGGACCAGGAGAAAACGCGGCAATGCAGGGCCAGCTGCCACCTCATGCCAAGAAGGTGAGCCAGCCCAAGGTGACAATGTGTGGGTTATCGACAGTGCCCTTCGCATCTGCCCTCTAATCCCCACAAGAATCTCCTTTGGGGCCCATCCTAACCAGAAACATACAAGAAAACTAACCGGAAACGTAGGAGAAAAGGGACTCTGCAAAATGTGGTTCAGCCCTGGTCCAGCCCAGAAAAGGGACTCTGCAAAATGTGTAAAACTGACACGTTACAAAGCCTCCACAGGGTGGGATGTTTTTTTCCTGAGCCCCTGCTAAGCTGACCAACGGTCAGTTATTCAACTGGGCAGTTTATGGGCCCCTTAATGACCAGGAGCTCGGCTGTGGTCAGTTCTCTGCCATGGCCTGCAGAGCATGGCTGTAACTAGAGATCTGACCTCAGCCCACACTATGGGAATTTTGTCCCACAGTTTAAAGTTTTAAGAGTAAATTCAAACTAATAATGTATAACAGAGAATTCCTGAAAGAAAGCTCAGTAAAGCACAGGAATGCCACATAAGGGACACGGTGAAGAAAGGAAGGCCAATGCTGAGAACAGCTCCCTGGACCCCAAATCAGGAAAGAGGGTATCGCCCACAAAGACACCCAAAGGCACTCCTCTTCCTCCCAGGCCTTAGCTTCTCGTCTCTAGAATGAGGGATTTCAGCCGATGAGGCCAAAATTCCCTTTCTAGACAACAGTCTACAATGACTAGAGATGTCCACACTCGCCTCTAACTAACTCAGTCCCTCCACCTACACACTCCAACCGTGAAGATAAAATCCACGATAACGTGTTGGGAAAACAGCCACGCAAGAAAGGAGAAGGGAGCAAGGAAGGTGATCTCTGGGCCGACCCTGCAACGGCATCTGAAAGCTTAACATGTCATAGCAGCAGCAGCAGGAGCCATTACCTCCAACCCCAGCCTGAGCACTGGAGCGGCTGACGGAGTTTACTTCTAAGATTCTGTTGCAAGATGTCTGAATCCCTGAGGATGACTGCTGCTTCGGGAAATGCGTCCTTTGATACAGCACTTCTTTCACGGTTGGTACCTGATGTTGGCAGTGGCTGCCCAGAGCGCAGAGATGCCTAACAGACCGAGCTTTTAGCCACGCATCCTGGAGGACGGGGGTGGAGGAGCAGATGCTCTCACAGACAGATGCAATAAACAGAACGTTGACAGTGGACGTGAGAGAGGATGGAGATGGAGCAGCTGGGGTGACGAGGAGGGAAAACGATCAACTCGAGCTCGTGCTGCTGTCACCCTGTCCTCAAACCCCACAGCTGCGTGCCTGTCTCTCTCTCTCTCTCACACACACACACACACACACACACACACACACACACACACACGACACTGTGAGTCACCTTCCCCTTTGCATTTGCTGTAGGTTTTCCTGTATTGTGCTTGGGCTCTGTTTCTTTTTATGTACTGAAAAACTATTTTTGAGGAAGACAGAAGATGTTCTCACTGCAAAGGATGTGAGTTGTATCTAGGTACATGCAAGGAAAGAATCTTTAATTTTGATGGATTCTGCCAAATTTCTCTCTAAAACTATGTCTTAATTCTGCCAATTATCCACTTTTAAATTGTCACTTGTCTTTTTTATTGATATACAGTGCGCATTAGTTTCCCACTGCTCTTACAAATTGCCACAAATTTACTGGCTTGGAACAACACAAATCTTTGGTCTTACACTTCTGGAGGTCAGAGTCTGGAATGGGTCTTGCTAGGCTAAAACAAGGTGTTGGCAGCTTCCCTTTCTTCCCCTCCAAACCTGTTGTCTGCCTTCCACTCAAATAATATTCTTCACTGCCAAACCTCATGGGCTTCTAGACCAGTGGTTCTCAACTGGGGGTGATTTTGCCCCTCGGGGACATTTAGCAATGTCTGGGGACATTTTCTAGAGGCCAGGGACGCAGCGAGATACCCAACAATGCACAGGACGGCCCCGTAACAAAGAACGACCCGGCCCCAGATGTTCAGGAGTGCCGCGGCTGAGCTACCGCTGTAGACCTCTCTGCTGTGCTGATGTGGCTGTCTCCTCCTCCCCTGCCTCTGGTTTCCTTGGCTTTCCCTCCACTTGACTATTCTGGTTCTCTCCCAGCTCTCTGACTCAGCTTCTCTCAGATGTGCTGCTCTTTCCACCCCGAACCGTACCCTCTAAATTTCTGCTCTGCCCTTGGTTCCTCTCTCTTCCCTCCCACAGGGACTTTCCCACTCACCAGCTGCAACCGTTACTTTAACAAGAGAACGCTCAGACTTGTCCAACTTTGATCATCAAATTTCCAAATGGGCATCTGCAACCACAAGCTGGATTTCTCCACTGGGATATCACATGGTTACCCCAAATCCAACACTCCAAAAACCGAAAACTATCAGCATGCCTTCCCCTCTGAAAACCAGCTTTCTTTTGAATTCGATTCTGTCCACAATCTCAGTCAGGCTCAGAAATCTCAGGGACTTTGGTCTTGCCGGCTCCACTGGCAGCTGTGTAGTCAGATATCAAGCTTTTTTAACCTCTTGTAACATTCTCTTTCTCTTTCCAAGAAGATCTCCCTAGTTCAGTCCTTCCCACCCCAGACTTTAGATCCAAACAGATTTCCCTGTCTCTGGTTTCTCATTCTATGTCTTCCTCCAGTGGCTCTCCAAGTATCAATGCATCCTTTCTCCTGAAGCATATATAAAGCAAATGTATAGCCTGGCATTTAGGAAGCTCCACAGTCTGACCAAGTTTATGCCCTTCAATCTTCTTTCTTTCTTTTTTTTAAAATAAATTTATTTATTTATTTTTGGCTGCATTGGGTCTTCGTTGCTGTGCGCGGGCTTTCTCTAGTTGTGGCAAGCGGGGGCTACTCTTCGTCACGGTGCGCGGGCTTCTCATTGAGATGGCTTCTCTTGTTGCGGAGCACCAGCTCTAGGTGCGCGGGCTCAGTAGTCGTCGTGCACAGGCTCAGTTGCTCTGCGGCATGTGGGATCTTCCCAGACTAGGGCTCGAACCCGTGTCCCCTGCACTGGCAGGCGGATTCTCAACCACTGCGCCTCCAGGGAAGCCCCCCTTCAGCCTTATTCCGCAGCATGTCTTTTCTTGACTCCCCTAACCTTAACTAAATGGATTTACTGACTGCCTCCACATCTTCACAAACACCATTTCCTTGTCCGTGATGCCTTCCACTACCCACTCCTGGGGATAACTGAGCCCTTTCTCCTCCAGCTCTTTCAAGAAGCTGTTGATGGCTATTCCAGCCCACAGATGTCTCCCAGGACTGAATCCTGCAGATGTTAGGTGGGCAGGAAATATCTAATTAATTTGAGAAAAGAGACTAATACACAAAGGCTTAGAAGATACAATTTATCAAGACTATTTTGTTCATTGTGGTTAGAGAATTAAAAACTTTTAAACTACAAAATCTAGGGAAAAAGTCTTAACTGACAAGTAAGCAGGAGAGGCACAGTAGGCCAGTGGGTGAGAGCAGAATCTGAGCTCACATACTTTTCAATCACAATTACAGCCAACACTGCTCATCTTCAAGTTCTGTACCTGTAAGGTCTGGTAATGCAGCTGCCTCATAAAAGTGATGTGTAGATTATATCAGAGAAGGTGTGTAAAGCCCCAGGCACATACATGTTGCTTAACAGATACTACCTATTACCATCATTGAATACTTGGCTAAATTTATGGGAGGCTGACTCTGGTCCTTCTCTCTGGTGTGACTCACCAAGCAATGGAATTCTCCAGAAGGCAGGTCCATTTGGGCCTCCTAATCCTAGGTTATAGTGGTAGATGGGTCCAAAAACCATTCATCAGATTGCTTCACTGATTCAATAACCCTATCACAGGGCTTTCCTGGTGGTGCAGTGGTTGAGAGTCTGCCTGCCGATGTAGGGGACATGGGTTCGTGCCCCGGTCCGGGAGGATCCCACATGCTGCGGAGCGGCTGGGCCCGTGAGCCATGGCCACTGAGCCTGCGCATCCGGAGCCTGTGCTCCGCAACGGGAGAGGCCACAACAGTGTGAGGCCCGCGTACCGCAAAAAAAAAAAAAATCCTATCACAAGTTCCCGAGGCAGAGATACAGTGAGCTTCTATTTTATTTTGTAAAGGATGTCCAAAGGATTTTGGTCTCCTTGATACAGACATATGCCCCCCAATTTTCAATACAGATATGAGTGATAATGTGCCAGGAACTTAAAAGCATGGTTAAAATTAAACCAATCATGCAGATGTCCAACAATCTTGTCAGATTAAGTGCCAAAAAGAACACATCACATCAGCTGTGTTTTGGGGGCTGGTATCTGATTTATAGATACAATGTATCAACAAAGAAATGCCAGCAGAAAAAGAAAAACAAAAATGATTATGACCCATGTTTTTCCAAAGATAAGCAAGAGCAGAGTCTAGAAGAGATAAGATACTTGGGTGTGCGCTTTTGCAAGTTACGATTCTGACAGATCACCAAACAGACTGAGAAATCCACTTGCAACCTCACTTTGTTTCTCAGTCACAGGCATGTTACGACCCCCTTTTGAATCTGGATTTGGAAGCCTAGCTTTCAATCCACGGCACAGTCCAGCCTAGCGGTCAACTTAGTCTGTAAAAGAATCCATCTCTCTTTGATCCCACAAATCGAATCACACGGGCTTAAAAAGTGCTTAGGAAATTGTAAAGCATGGCACAAAGGAAACATTTGTAAAGTATTAATACTTTGAACAGATCCATGAAATTTTGTTAGAATAGGCTCTGGGAGGCTATCTACCGTAATATATTTTTAACTTTTTTTTTTTTAACCTGGAGAGTCCTTTGTTCAAAGGAAACATTTAAAGCAGGACAGTGAGCTCTGAAAGTGGTTTCCAGGACCCTTAGGGCTCCAGGGACCATGGCCCCAAACCACTGATCTAGTCTAGCCCCTGGTTACCCACGTGGGGAAACAGCTTAGAAAACGGAAGGAGCTGTGGAGAGCAAGGGTGTGGCTGCAGGCAGTGGGCTGTTTATAATCCAGGTAGCACTGAAAGGTCCGATGAATAGCCAGTATTTGGTCAATTCCCTTAGAGACCTCGAAAGGTTTCTGAAGAAGATCCCTCCCTGAGCCCCCAGACAAAGTCTGTGACATTGCTCAAGCACCTCGCCTTTGCTTCCCTGGCTCCCACAGGGGGTTAGCCTCTGGGAACCTCACAGCCAATAGCACCAAGTACTGATGCTGCAGAGCCAACAAGTGGTTTCCACAAAAACCTTCCGAGACGGCATGAGGGGCAGCCTCCTTGGGGTGAGCGACCAGCTCCATGAACTCTGCCTGCATCTGTAACTTTCCCAGAGAGTTCCGTTCACAACCTTGCAGGTAACCCAATTCTTCCAGCTTCCTCCCGCCCTGCTCTCATCAGCCTGTTCCTCTGGATTCTTCTGCAAGGTTTCTATTGCGAACGCCCCTCTGCTTTTCCCTTCTGTGGCCAACTTTATAGTCTGTGTCTGGAACTCTACACCAGTCTCTCAGTAGTTTTCTCTGCCCCCATGCTTTATTTCCTCTATTCTATCCCATAAACCAATTCCAGAAAGAGTCATGACTTAGAAGAAAGAGCCGTTCAAGTGCTGGTTCGACCATGTCCTCGATGAGCAGCCTCAGCTCTGCACCTGTTTCTACATTCATAACATACCTGCTCCACTTAGATCTCAGAGGGCACGGGGATGGCCTTATCATGGGAACAGTACATCAGTTATAAAGCCTTGAACAAGGACAGACACTATCAGTAACATCAGCAAAACACTGTTGGCGATCTCACTCCCTTGTTCAAAGGCATTCAGTGCTCCCCACCTGCGAAGCCTCAAGTCCTCTGCCCATCAGGCCAGCGCCACAAGCCCTGACCCATCCACTGGTCAGGCTGCCCTCCCACCCCACAGCTCTCCGTGCCAGCCCAGACCACCGCCCCCTCTGGCAGCGCCCCCTGCCTCAGGACTTCAAGTACATGATTTCTTCTACCTAATGTTCCACCTCGGCCTATCAAACACAAAACATGCCACGTCCCAAAGCTTCATCTAGTTATTTTATGCAGAAGTGATCTCTCTCTTCTCTGAACCACCACCCCTGCATTACTGCCACCCTAGATGCCCTGAACTGCCACAGGGTAAACTGTGAGTTCCCCTGAACACACACACGTGCGCACACCTACCTACATCCCAATCAACCTCTTGGTAGATGGGCAGATCTAGTGATCAATATCCCAAGCTTGGGGACGTCTGCAGGCCCACAGGCCCACCATGGTATCAAGAATAGGTACTGAATGTGCATCTGCAAAGGAAGAGCAGATGAGCAAAAGACTGAATGATAAGGGACTTCAAAGCAATGTGGGACGACAGGTACATCCAGAAGATCAGGCTCTAGGCGGCATGAACCACTATGCGGGTGGTTGAGTTTGGTATGAACAGTGTAGATGGGCAGAAGCCAGAGGACTCAGGCGCTCGAGAAATCTGTCAGGTGCCCGGATGTTGACTAGCAAGTGGGAACTGACGACCAGGATGAAGAAGTGTTTTAGGAGAACCTGGAAGGTTTAAGCACTGGACCCTACCAAAGCCTGGCACAGACCGGATGCTCAAAAGACTAACAGAGGCAGGACACACAAAGGCTAGGAAAAAGCAGCATCAGGCCTCTCACGGCCAGCCACACTGTCATCTGAGCTTGCGCAGCAGGGGCCACAAATGACAGCTATGGCAGAAACCACAACCTTCACTGAGTTGGGGGTGGAGGGTGGGGAAGCTATGGCAAAGCGATGGGTAGGAAGTCAGAACATTTTCATCGAAGGGCCAGGAGAGAAGAGTCGGGGAAAGGCCTGGCTCCGCAGTGCTGGAGGCCGTTAGCGGGGAGGAAGCACGATCTGACAAGTTGCTCTTAGGAAAGGGGGCTGCGGTGAGTTTTTGAGCTGCGTGTTCTCGCCAGAGACTTAGCCAGCAGTGCTGATCCTGAAGCAGAAGGCAACAGGGCTACACCAGCTAGAACACAAGCTCCTTGTGGGCAGGGACCATGCCTGTCTTGTTCATCATCCATCACCAAAGCACAGAGCAGTGTCTGGCACACAGGCAAGAAATATTCATGCTAGACTCTCTGGGTGTGAATCCTAGCTCTACCACCTTGCCTACTGGGCCACGTTTTTCAAGGTCTCTATGCTTTAGTTTTCGTATCTCTAAAATGAGGATTATAGTACCTAGATCTCAACTGGGAGGATTAGATGAGTCAGCATTAAATGAGTCAGCATATAGTAAGCACCACACAAGTATCTGTTATCATTTGTGAGGTGTCTTCTCTGGAGGCCAGTTCCTGGTGCAGAGCTCCCAGACCGTACCTCGTCATCTCTAGCCACAGGTACAACTTGTCACTAGCAATGCCAGCGTACGAAGGGTCTAGAGGCCCTAGGTTGGGGGTCTCAAGCTTTCTCCCATCAGGGATAGTGCTTCAGGAGACTTGCTCCCACGAGCATGAAAGGCGGCATGTACTGACCTTGGTCTACTTGTACCAGAATGCAAGAAAGTGAGGGACCTTGAATCATCTCTAACATATAAAGGAAATCATTTGCAGACTTTCATATATTATAATAATAATAATAATAATAATAATAATAATGATAATAACCATTATTTGTAACCAAGTACTTGAGACATACCAACTTGGAGCTGTAGCCCCAGGCAACCAAGTCTACTCCAATGACATCTATGAATATTTTTCTGTGTGATCCAATCTGATTTTTACCAAAAAGCTCAGACAAAGGAGGAAAAAGACTATTTGTTTCAGAATCAAAGGAACAGACATAAGAGAAACATTGCACAGCTATGTGGAAAAGCAGAGGGGGGGAGAGTCTCCTTTATGTTTCCTCAAAAAGCCACAGTCGTTTTCTAGTCAAGCACTTGTCTTGTTTTCCCCTGAAGTGGCAGCACTAACATTTCTACTCATCCCGACCATCCTGCAATGCCTGTCGGTTGCTAGGCAACTGTAACAGGGATCGCTGCTCTCTGCCCACCCACAATGCACAGCTTTCATAATTGTTCTCACTGGGTTTGCCAATTACTCCTAGCCACTATCTTCTCAGCCAAGGTTGCTTCTTCAAGCTCATCTTCTTGCCTGCTTGGTCCTGTGGTAAAATTTAAACACTGTATTTGTCATTATGTTCCAATAATTCCATAACAGGCTGTCCATCAAACACAGGATGATTTCACAGTAGCATGGAGAACTATAAATAGCTTTCCATAACAGCAACCAGACAAAAGCCAGCCAATAAAACATTCTAATAAGTTCAAGCTAAAGTGCTAGTTTTAAGTTTCTTTGAACATATTCTTCTGGCTGAATATACTTGCCTTGATTATATAGAATAATTATGACCAGTTTTTAACTTAACCACATTGAGTTGAGAAAAGGCTATACCTATGGAAAATCTTTAGGTCACATACTACACATCCATATGTCATATAAACAAAACAGATAAAGTTTTGATAAGCTTTCTTGACTCCCTAGAGGCCTAATGAACATGACCTTAATAATAACACGTGGTTGTCAGTAGCCAGTAAAAACCAAGTAGTTGACTAACATCATCATACCTCATACCGTTTAATGGGTAACCTTCACACTTACTTCCTATCTTCCTCCTCTGAGCATTCCATAAGTGAGAAAAGTCTCAGATTAGAAATGACTTTCCCGGGGGTGGTGGTGGTGCTGTGATGAACTGGGAGACTGGGATTGACATGTATACACTAATATGTATAAAATGGATAACTAATAAGAACGTGCTGTATAAAAAAATTAATTAAATAAAATTAAAAAAAAAAATGAAATGACTTCCCCAAAATTTGAGAGGCAAGGCTAGTAAGCGGCAATCCCGAATTAGGACATGGATCTTTGGACTCTACCTCAGGGCCATTTCCTCCACAGTATGATGGCTGATTGGATAAAATCATCACCTGAGGTACCTGAGTTTGAAAGGGCTGATGAGGTTAAAGCTAAGAAACTAGCAGTAGTGGTTTGGGGTTGAGCAGAATGGCTGGGGACCAGGAGTGGGATGACAAACCTGCTCTGCACACCCTTGTTCTATGATGTGTGGATATAATTTATTTGAACAGAAGTTCTGAAAAGGGCACTGATTCAAATACGTACTGGTCCCTAACCATACGCTGGGCACAGTGTTAGATGCTGAGGATAAAGGTGAGTAAGACCTGGCACCCACTCTCAAGCAGCTCATAATAAATTGAGGCCAATGGATGCCCAAAGACCAACAAGGGAGATGTAAAAGGACCAGGCAAGAGGTGCTTGAAAACACAAAGGAAAAACAATGAATCATGTCTGCTGAGCTAGAAGAAGTTGCAAAGGGGAAGATTTGAGACCAACCTTAAGAATAAGCTTAAGTTAAAAAAAAGGATAAGCTTAAGTGTTCTGGACAGTACAGAAAGGAAAACATACTTAAACCTGAGAAGCGGTCAGAAAATGAACGGTACTGTAGTTAGATTAAGAGGGATACCACACATTCATTCAAAATTTCCTGAGCTACTGCAGACCAGGTACTGTACTAGGTGCTATACTTAGTGGTCTGAAAGAAAACAGACATTGCACAAAATTACCAAGTGTCAGGAAGAGCATTTTCGTAGGAAAAAAAGTATGGGAATTATGAATTCATTTTCTCTTAGAGTAGAACAAAAACTAACATATACAAGTCCAATCACGCGGAAACTTCATTAAAAATGGTTTTAGTGCAGATTTGGGTGATGTGGCAGCTCTATACTAAAACACTACCCAGGATCTATAAAAAAGGTTTTCAGTCAGAATCCCAATCACAACACATCATGAAAGAGAGGAAATGAAAACTTTGTGATTTTTGTGTATTTAAAAGGATAAATAAAACAGAAGATGAAAACTGTATTAAGGCTAGCATTTTTATAAGATTTCAGTCCCTGATCTTCAAGCCAGTTTCCACATTTGTGAAATGTCAACTGGGTAAAAACAAGTCCGTATGACCAGGAAGCCAACATCCTCTACTTATGATGGGTACAGAAATGACCAGTGATCATTATGTACACACTATAGGAAATATGAGAAGTACACTTCTAAAGTGATGAGGGTTTTTGTGTTTTTTTGGAAATTAGATCTTTTAGGATCCTACTTATCTTTTATAAGACTTACTATCATTATTTTTTAACAACTCTACACATCCTAGTGAATGTGGTTCTCCAAAGCCATCATGCTGCAGGGTTATTACCTCACTCCAATAAAGCTGCCTTCTTTGGCTCCAAATAATGCTAGAACTTCACTTCTTAAACAGCCTCTAGAGCCTGAGGTTCAGTCTTTTGAGTATATTCAAGGGGCATTTCCCTTAACTATGGAAAATAAACCTCAAGTTTAAAAATAGTAAGAAATTATTTCAAGTCAAGACTGGAGAATAAGATGGATGAATCAAGCTGGGTAATGAATACCAATGAGGCCGGTGGAGGGCAGAATTGGAAGACAGCCCCCAAGATTTCTGCCCCTGCCCCCGGTGTACGTATCCAGTATAATCCCCTCCCCTGGAGTGTGAGCAAAAATTGTGAGTATGATGGGATTTCATTCCCATGATTAGGTCACTAATCCCTTGACTTTTAAGTTAATCAAAAGGTTTGGGATAATCCTGGGCTGGCCTGACCTAATCAGGTGAAACCTAAAAGGAGGGACTAGGTCCTTCCTGAGGAGAGATTCTCCTGTTGATTTTGAAGAAACAAACGGCTATGCTTTGCCATAAGCAACTAAATTCTGCCAACAACCAGTGAGTTTGGAAGAAGACCCTGAGCCTTAGAGGAGATCATAGCCCTCCCTGGTCAACACTTTGATCCTGTGCAGCTAACCCATGTCCAGACTCCTGACCCACAGAAACTGCAGAATACTAAATCTGCATTGTTTTCAGTCACTCAGTTTGTGGTAACTTATTACAAAGCAACAATAACCTTATACAAGGCCTAGAACAGAAGCATGTCTATTAAGAAACAGTACTCGTTAATGTGCCATGTAAACTCATTTTGAAGGAAATTCCAAAGAGTGGCAAAAGGATTTGAGCAGTGGCAGTATTCTTCATAAAATATCTAGTTTCAAAAGGTGACCACCTTGAAGGGCAACACTTCTTTGGACATGCAAATCTGGCTTATTAGAAAAAAGAAGTCTCATTTTTAGGTTAGAGTCAAAATTCACATTGCTTATCATCCAGCTTGCTTATTACTGTTATAATTTTTTTCTGGGAAATCTGTTTTAGTAAAAGGTATTTATTCATCCCAAACGTGAACACTAACATGGAGGGGTAATAGATCAAAGTAGTAAAGTGTCAAAAAAAAAAAAAAAGGGAGTTAAATGCATGCAGCTTTTGATGCATTTATCTTTCACTAAAATCCCCATTCTTAAAACATAATACGTCTGCCACTCTGTAGATGGATTGCAAGGTTTGCTGGCATTATCGTTTCATTTAGACTAGAATCCATGGTTCTCTCTACAACCCCACCTCATCACTCTAAAGTAGGAAAATGCATTAAATGAAAGAACAGCAGCACTCATAAATCAGTTGTTCACAGAGTTCTGAATTTATTCTCAAAGACGACAATACCATCCACCAGGAGAGACAATCTAGGGGATATTTAGAAAGGCATGGGGCATCTGGATGGCTTTCAGGGTGACATGGTGGCTCGTATGTGAGGCCCAGGTTACTAAACACCCCATAACGCACAGGACAATCCTGCACAACGAAGGATTATCTTGACCAAAGTGCCAGTTACTGCTCTGACCTCCCCGGCCCTCCAATCCCACTCACTCCAGCAATACCCACTTGGTTTCTCCATCACAAACCAGAATATCCCCAACTCCGCCTCTCTGCCCAGAACGCTTTCCCCCAGCTCTCCACCCACACGGCTCCCTCGCTTCTTTCAGGTCTCTGCTTAAATGTCACCACGTCAGTGAGGCGTTCCCTGACCATCCTATTCGTGAGCAGCCTCCCTTCCTGACACAGGGATCGCATAGTGCCTGAGGATGTTACTGGGCTCCTGGGCGCTTGTTGACCCTCTCTGTGCTCCAGTTCTCCCATCTGTAAAGGGGACTAACAGCTCTGTCGTAGGGCTGTTATGAGGATTACATGAGCGTATGTGTGTGTATGGACTATGCTTTTAGAAGAATGCCTGGAACTTAGCGTAAGCACTACGTTAGCTCTGAAAATCTAAAACAACCGAAACCAACTTGGAAATTAAGCTATTACCTAACTTATCATATTAATGGCAAAACTGAATTTTGTTAACTCATTAGGTGACAGAAGTTGACCTAAGCTAACATGAGGCTACTTGTAACACCACTAAGGATGTTAATAGATGGTATATGTACCATACTATGTCTCCATGCTCCAAATACATCTTGTCTCAAGGACTTTGAGTAAAGGACTGTGCACCTCAATTATTCTTCTACTTTATTTTTCTCTAGAGCAATTATCACCATTTGGATACATATAAACTTGGTTTTTGTGTAATTCTCACCATCATAAAGTCAAGGATCACATTTTATTATTGCACTCCCTGCACCTGGCAAAGTACCTGCTACATAGCAGGTGCTCAATAAATACGTGTTGAAATGAATGGTTAAACTTTATGATGCCCCAAATACAACACAGAACATTTCTTAGGTAGAAGGAAGATTATTTCACGGAAGATGGTGACCAGTTAGTTGTTCTTTAACTCAGGAGGGAAGGCTTGGATCCAATTCACCTGTGTGGCAGTGGAACCCTGGGTTAATGTGATGTTTAGTCCCTGTATGTTCCTCCCCTCCCAGGCACCAACCTCGTGCTCCACTCTTCCCTGACCATCCACAAAGGCTCAGGGTGTCCATGATCAGTTCCAAAGAGAACTCCAAAATATACCATGTGTACACCGAACTTCTGAGTGCAACATCGCCAATAGACAATTCCACTTGACCGTCCCACTATAATAAATCAGTCTAATCGAGTTGACCATTCTCCCACTGAAACCAGTTTCATTTCCTGACTTCTCTATTGATGATGGTGACCATCCCCCATCTCCCTACCAGCCACACCCCAAGCCCAGGACTTGCCTTTGAAGCATCTCCCACAGTCAATTACGCACAAAGTCTAGGCAGTGCTTTCACTGGTACAGCCTCCATCCTGGCCTTCGTTCGATTCCTCGTTAACAAATCTGTGCTGAGCGCCCCTCCATGCCAGGCACCGGAGGGCACTGAACAAGACAGAAATGGACTTGGCTCAGAGGTGAGAGGGGAAGCCAGTGATCACACAAGCAACCACACTGAAAGGGAAACAACATAGACCATGCAAGAAGCCCAGGGCATATGGACACCCTGCCTGGAACAGAGTAGTGTCTGGAAAGAGCAATGGCTAAAATAAGTAATATGTGTGCCATGAGTTGTTGGACAGATGGACACCAGGAGGCTGAGGAAGCAAGGAGAGTTTCAGTGACGTTTAAGCTGAGAGCTGAAAGTCAGTGTAGGCCTTGCTGGGTGAAAATCTACTTATGCAGAATGGACAGAATTACACTGCAATTACATAACACATATACAACCAGCTGTTTGACAGAACCTCTTTGGTCCTAATGTAAATCCCATGAGAGCATGAACCTCTCATTCTAAGGGTGAAGTAGATACCACGGAGGGGCCACACGCATTGGACTATCACTAG
The DNA here is from genome assembly GCF_963455315.2 of Globicephala melas. NCBI lineage: Eukaryota > Metazoa > Chordata > Mammalia > Artiodactyla > Delphinidae > Globicephala > Globicephala melas. Next base: position 163,718,460 of record NC_083315.2, on the reverse strand, counting down.
TGACCCGTGTGTCAAGATTGTGCTCTTCCACTCCCAGTTCTTTCATTATACTTTATCAGTGAATTTACCGCTCTGAACTTAAAGTTGAACTCTTCTGCCTGTGGGTCAAATCACCAAGCGTGGCACCTCACACCCTCGTGGCTGCTGTGCAGATGAGGTGTCTGAGGCTCAGAGAGGTTAAGAAACTTGTTCATGGCAAAAGACTCGTTCAGGAGTAGACAGATCATCTCGTCCAGGACCGTCTGATGATGTAAAGCTCATACTCTCTCTTCTCTACAAGATGAGACAGAACAGTGAGCTCCCAAGCACACGCACAAGTGCTCTTAAGGATGTGCAGGAGGCAGAGACCAGTAGCGGCTGGCAAAGCCTCCTTGAGAAGAGGCCAGCTCTGAGCACAATACTGACGAGATGAGCAGCAGCTGGAGAGGCAGAGGAAAAGGACCAAGGCATCTGGAAAGGGGACTCCATGGGCTGCTGGCAGGATGACTTCAGGGGCAAAGGAGGCCAGCCCGGCGGCTGCTGGCAGTTCCCGCCAGGAAGTACAGGAGAAGCAAGGTGGAAATGGGGTGGCCAGGGTCTGAATGCCAATGGAGGACTCCAGACTTCAGCTTACAGGAAACGGGCGAGGATTCTGAACATGGGACGGTGAGGAAGACCCGTGTCTCTGAAAGATGAATGGTCATGGACAACGAGGACAGGTGGCCTGGGAAGAGGACGACCTGTGTGATGGGACAGCAGACAGGCAATCATTTCAGAAGTCCAGGGATTAGAAAAGGAAACTTGGAGACATCTGAAGGACGAGTAAGCTTTGTTAGCTATTTCGAAAGCGTCCACGTGCCCACGTCAAGAATACAGTTGATCTCTTTCTATTGAAATCATTTCTGTGTCTGGCTTCTGACATCTCTGAGATTCTGAGCATCTCAAAGGCACTACGTACATCTTCTTATTGTTTTATCCCGAGTGCCCAGCATCCACAGGAGGAAGGACCTCGGTAAACGCTCCAAGGAAGGAAGAGCACAAGAGGACAGCTGGGCTTCAAGCCTGATGAGAGTGGGCAGGTGCCTCTGGGGCAAAGAGGGGTGACGGGAAAGGAACCTCCTTCTAGATAGATGAGCTCGGTTTGGGAGATAAGGTTGGAAACAAAAAAGAAAGGAGTTACTAGTAGATGTCACTTATACTTGGGATCTGTACCTTCCCTTGTTATGAAAGGGCTGGAGAGCGGGCTCTAAGTATGTTCTAAATTGTTATAGAAGTTACATTTCTCAGGTATCCTTTCATAAAACTGGAGTGCTATGGGGGCTTTTTCTCCTTTACATAACAAAGTAAAATGTGCTGCAGTTTCTTTTGATCTAACTGGTCTTCACAGAAAACAGGAGCACTAAAACCGTATCTTAATTAAGAGGCATTAGAAGGTAGAGCTGAAGAGTGCCAGTCGTGGAGCCAAAGGCCCGGGGTTCAAATCCTGCTTCTACCACTTACTACCGTGTGACCACGGGCAGCCTTTTCAACCACTCATTTCTCCAAGTCCTCATGGAGCTGTTGAGCATTAAATGAATAAACGTACATAAAGCATTTAGAACAGCGTCTGGCGTGTTGAAATCCCTGAATGAATGTTACTTGTTATCCTTTAAACATCTTGGCAAGTATAGTTTTTGGTCTAGGTGCTCCAGAATAAAATTAGAAGCCACAGATTCACAAAGACAAATTTCAAATTCTTCAATTAACTTGCAAGTTATAATTAAGCCAGTCAGTACTACAGCAGACATTCACAGTACAAAACCGCCACCAAATATTAAATGAATCAACTGACAGTAGATGCTTTCTGGACTTAAGCGCAAGAACACAGGTGCACTTGTCTGAGAAGATCTGTTCTGAAGGTATCTGGATCTGTTTTTATTCATCTAGCTGCATGGACTCACTCAGATTCTCCCTGAAAGCCCCATGGGCTTTCTCAGCTCTGTGCCCTTCGTCCCCTAGCTCCTCGGCTCAGATTCCCCTCCCAATCCACCTGGTTTACGTCCAGGCCTACCTTGAGACCTACATGAAATACCACTTTCTTATCTTTAGCTGGTGGTCTCTCACACAACCAGACCCTGCTCCCGCCAGAAAATGTTTCCAACACTGGTCCTTACACAGCGGAACGACGAGGGGCCAGCATCGTCTCTCCCGGCAGCCCCTGCACGGCAGGAGCACGCCTCACTCTTTTTCCCAGTCGTGCTCCCAGGGCTGAGCACACACTGTCGTTAAACTATGAAACTCAGCCCATAGAAAAGGATTACTCACGGGGTTAACTTAATCTCAACCTCCCTTAGTGCCCTTAAATCATAATCAGTAAATCTCATGCAACTTCTGTGAAGCACATCTAACCTTTTCACTCCACTTTGAGGAAAAACAATCCCCAAATTGTCTTTTCCAGGGAAAGTAAAGAGAGGCTCAAGACTGCAACACAGGACCGGAGACTTGAGACTCCAGGCTGCGGGCTGGCCCTATGGATTCCGGACTTTGAAGCTCCCACAATCGCGAGTCAATTCCTTAAAATAAAAATACCTCTCTGTGTATCTCATCTACTGGTTCCGTTTCTCTGGAGAACCCTGACTAACACGGCAGCGTGAGAGGAATCCTCCCTCCCTTCCCAGGACCCAACGTTTCCATTTCTATCCTACAGGCCAGCCCTCCAAACAGCCTCTCCTCTCCTTTATCCCTGGGTCCCCGGCACCAGGATTTCCATCTCTAGTAACCCTCAAAGACCCACAGCAAGCACTCTTACATAGAAGACTTCGACACTAACATCTTGGAGGAAAAGTCTACCTAATGGCAGGAGGGGAGTAAAAGAGATCACTTCTGATCACTCTGTGGATAAAAGGTGAGCTGCACGCTTTTCAATGCTTAATTTCTTGGGGCACCTGTTTTCTCAGCCAAAAAAACCCATGATGCTAGACGAGACCACTTTTCCCCAATGACTGATATGTTTCTTTATATTACTCTGACCCTCTCACCCTATTTTGAGAAAAAACATTCTGCTAATAGTTAAGAGGATTTTAACCAAAGTTGGAAGGATAGCCTTCAGGTTCAATTCAACATTGCTGCAAAGTGGTACGATTTCAGTAAGAGCCTTGATGAGTATAAGAACATAATATAATGGGTAGAGAATCTGTCAGATCTGATTGAGGGAAATGTCACATCATTTCAGGTACTCAACACAGAGCAAAACAACAAGCTTTGTAATAAAGTAGCCCTTGGGATGTATGATGGCCTACCACTCCGCAATGCTTCCGACGGTAGCGTTGTAGAATCAGAAGCAAGTAGATAATTTCATTGAGTCCTACTGACTCATCAGCATATACAAGGAAGCAAAGGTCACACACAGCATCACGATGTGACAGAACCAGTATTAAAAGCCAGGTTTTTCTCCTTGCAACTTAGTAAGCTGGTTTAACAGACAGTTACTGAGCACATAGGTGAGCTGACACTGAAATGTGGTCTCTGAGTATCCAGGTCACTTGGGAGGCTGTTCAAGGATCCACGTTAGGCCCCAATTCATGTTTTTGTTGGTTAACTTCACAGAAGACTGGGTAGTATTATAACTTAATTTCTCATCACTTGAATTCAGGAATACTGGTAATAATCTAGCTTTCTCAAGTGTGTTTTATTTAAAATACACTTGGGGGAGGAAGTAACAATCTCCCACTCACCAAGGCCCAAACTCCTCGCCCACAGAGGGGCCACACGGCCTCCATGCCTCTGCTCTCCCTGGCATTTCCTATCTGTCTCAGGCAATGACTTCTCCACCCAGGGGATCTACAGTTCAGGTCTCATACTCAGGTAACCTACTCTTTACAGGCAGAAGTTTCTCTTTTTATAGGCACACAGCAAAGAGAAGGGCACTAATTCCCCTGGCCATCCTTCACAGCCTTGAGGGCAGAGCTTGAACAAGTGTAACGACAGCTCTCATGTCATGGGCTGATATGTCTCCAGCACTGGGCTCTGTCATTTAACTCTCACAATAACCCCCAAAGGCAGCCATCACCTTTCCCATTTTATACAACAGGAAAGAGCCTCGGGTTAAATACATTTCCCAAGTTCACGGAGCTAGTAAATAACAGAAGAGTCCGATCTTTAGGACTCAGGAGTGTGCTTTCCCATTGTGCTATGGCTCCTCAGAAACGTCTGGGAAGCCTCTCTCACATCTAACCTCCACCACTAACACTGTTTAGTCTCGGACCCGTATCTGGAGCCGGGGGCAAAGGTTAGCCACTAATTTCCATAAACTAGGAAAGTAACTTGGTTGCTTCTAAGTGGTTCTTTGGTTGAAAAGTGTGTTCATCAAAGCTTTTAAACTTCTGTTTAAAAGTCTGTTCATCATTAAAGAAATAATTCTACTCTGTGATACCTTAATTAGTTGCTATGCTATTGGCATCAACTGTGTTATTAAATTATGAAGAGATGCCTAATGGTCTCTGTAGATTAGAAGCCAGGAACTAAAGTTCTAGTCCAGCTCTATTTTATAGCTTGTTATAAAAACAGACACAAAAATGCTAATAGGTAGGGACTTTCTTATAGGGGGTGACAAAAATAATCTAAAGTTGGATTACTGTGATGGTTTCATAATTCTGTGAATATACTAAATCATTAAATTGTAGACTTCAAATTGGTAAACTTTATAGTATGTTAATTATATCTTAATAAAGATGTTTAAAAAAAACACAAAGAGATTTGATTGCTCAAGTTTCACTTATCTAAGAAGAAAATAATTAAGGAATATTAATTTCACCAAGTTATTCTTCTTCTGTATTTACTCCAAATGTCAATTTGCTTAATTCCTATTTCTGGAGTATTAAATACAGAAGTAAACACAAACTTTATGCAAACCGTGTAAACATCTACACTTATAAGTAAAATCAGGCAATGATCCCTCTACCAAGGGATTCATGTCAAGGGCCTACTTTAAATAAGGCTCATATAAGACACACACATACACAAAGAAAACTAACAACAATCCACAAAGTCACTTTTTGGAACCCTATTCAGTACTCTTAGCAGGAGTTACAAATACACTTGTAACAACTCCTCCCATCAGGAATGTAAGAACTACGTACCTTGTGACAAGGAACCATGCAAGTTGACTGAAGTCTGGAGAGGGTCTCATATATGTCTTAATATGTGGCATGGCATTGCTGCGGCCTGACATGTCAGCTGACCATTTGCTAGTGACGGGAAAGACACACATCACTAATTAGAAAATATAAATTGGTCATAGTCCTAGTATGAGGAAACTGTCTCAAAAGCAAACTCCTATCATCTAAAAAACAGTGAGTACATTGTTCTCTGTGATATGACCTGTGATATCTCCTTAAACTGTACTCAGCTAACAGCATAACACATGTTCATTTTAGAATGTAGGTACGCAGAAGAAAAATTTACCACCACCTACAAAAAGCACTGTAACCTTTCGTATGGCCTTCCCATCTTGTTATGAATACACATACATATTATTTCTATTGTGCTTTTAACCGCATGTATGCACATCTGGTCTCCTTGAAAGCAGGAACTGTGCTCCCGGAGCATGTTACTGAGTACAAGAGGCTCACCAAATGCTTATTGAAAGAATAAAATACAAAATGGGAAAAATACAAACAGTATGAATATCAAAATGGAATGCTGAAAGGCAGGGGGACAATTCAGAAATATTCCAGTCAAATGCTGATATTCATATATCTGAATTTGGTTTCTAAGTTTCCAACATTTTTAGGACTACAGTTCCATGGGAAAAAAAATGACCTATATTACGAGGCAACAATCCTTACTTATGAATATAAGAGGATGGTCCCTCAAGAAAACAGATTGTCTGCAAGAGTAAAATCAGGATTAGGTAGATTCGTTATTAGATTGTATGAGGACAATACTGAAAGGAGTTCAATTTTTAAAAATGTCCTCTGCAAAACCAAACATCTCCAAAGAAAACATTAAAGAAAGGCTCCAGGATGAATGGCGTACTGAATTAGACTGAAAGCTTTTTTTTTTTTTTTTTTTGGCCTTGCTGCACTGCACGTGGGATCTTAGTTCCCCGACCAGGGACTGAATCCGGGCCCTTGGCAGTGAAAGCGTGGAGTCCTAACCACTGGACCACCAGGGAACTCCCAGACTGAAAGCTAGAGAAATGTAATCTGCCCTCGTTTCTGGCGTCCAGCATAATGAATGCTTGTTGAAGCAAGTATGAAACTAGAACTGGCCTAGAACACGCAGGATGTGCAGCCACTGCAGCCAGAAGAGGACGCAGGACACCCCGCTCACCTGAACACTCGGCCACTTGCTGACTGTTACAACAAGCCAAAGGCACCCCGTGCCCTGGAGAGAGTGGCGTGGATTCTTCCCTCGGTAAGCCTGTGGTTTCACAGCGTATGAATGTGTAGACGGAAGGATGACATATTTTGGAAATATGGACGAAAATGCTTCTTATGTAAATTCGAAACTTCCCAACATGTTCTTTTATTTACCTTTTTCTCTGTATGCCAATATTTGACTCTTTGGTATTAAAAAACATTTCCAAGAAATGTTCAGAACCTTGTTTTAAATGATTTCTATCACTAACATATGCAGATAAAAAATATAGCCATATTATATAAGGCCCTTTTTTTTAAAAAAAAATCATACTGACAAATAACATTCTTATTTTACCCTAAAGAAGCAAAGGCAGCATTCTAAACCTATTACTTACTGAAAATAGGAATGGAGCCAATTCTGTTTCTCCGCCGTCTGGATGCTATAGGGAAGAGAGCCCCCGGCTTTTAAAATAAGAAAAATTAAAAAATGAAAATTACTGACTATAATTTGAGGATCCTTTGTTAAGAAGAAAATCTACAGCAAACAGTTGGAAGGTAAAAGAAAACCACTACTTACTTCATCTTATGGAATAGTTCTTTGAAAGAAAATGGCTAAACAAACCTGCTTTGGGTTTGCTCTCTCAATGGGGTTTCCTTTCTTAGATATGCGCGTCAAATAGTAAATGTTTACTATCTGAATAGAAAAAGGTATTTAATCACTGGGGTGGTAGTGGTGGTGGAAATTTAACATCTATAATAGCACAGATCTGAAATGTTAGGAAAGACCAGAGAATGAATCTCTGCCCATCCTGCTGTCCTCATGCAGATGAGACACCCTTAGCCACATTTTGCAAGATGAGGTTTGGTGCACCTGTTTTTTGCCCAAGACCAGGACACTCGGGGGAAGGCACACCAGGATAAAAACTTGGTTCTCCTGCCTCCTTCACCTTTTACACTGATATCTCCAAATAGACTTTGTCCTAGCTACACAGATTCTTACAAATGAAATAAAAGGATCACTAAATTAAAATGTTCAGTAAACAGGTACATTTTTAAAAAGGAATTCTAAAAGCCACAGTCCTACAAAGAGAACGAAGATACAGTTCCAAGTGGAAACACAATTAGAAGCCATTTTTGTTCCTCTTTGAAAGGAAGAAAGTTCCCTGTAGATTCATCAGTGACTTTCCAAACACGTTAGAACTTCTCCATAGTAATCTATATCCAAAGAGGGCTTTAAATTCCTGACATATCGAATAAGGCATGTTGTATCTCCCACTACAAATTAACTAAGAACATAGCTGAGGTTTCAAGGACCAGTTACCCAATAGCTTTATTGAAACTACCAAGTTCTTCCCTACTGAAAAACATGCTTTGCATGGATCTAGCCTATTAGAAGTACAGAAAGGAGGAAAAAAAAAAAAAAAAAAGCAGCCAAACCAACCAGAAAATCACCATGTCCCTGAGTCTCAGTGAAGTAATTTTAGCTTGCCATTAAAAAGCAACAAATGGGGCTTCCCTGGTGGCGCAGTGGTTGAGAGTCCGCCTGCCGATGCAGGGCACACGGGTTCGTGCCCCGGTCCGGGAAGATCCCACATGCCGCGGAGCGGCTGGGCCCGTGAGCCATGGCCGCTGAGCCTGCGCGTCCGGAGCCTGTGCTCCGCAACGGGAGAGGCCACAACAGTGAGAGGCCCGCGTACCGCCAAAAAAAAAAAAAAAGCAACAAATGGGCTAATACACTCCAAACTCTACTGAGATTTTCCTGGCAGGGTCACATGTAGTTTGATAAGCAATGAATGGACTAAGCTGGTCTAATTCAGAGCACTCTGCTTCCAGCCATAAGCAAATGCCAATCAGACTTCCCCTTTTCCCAAGGCATTACCCTGTTTGGGTTTCTGGTTAATACCTCCTGAATGCACTATCTGGGGGGGGCTGCTGAATTCTAAATAAGTTTAGTGCCCAGCACTGACATAAGGGAAATAGAGGACAAGACTGAAAGATGTCTACAAAACAGTCCTAGGATTTACAGATGAAGCTCTTGCAAGACAAGATGTATCAACTGGGTTATACCAAAGGTTTCATCTCAGTATTAAGCATAATTTCCGGACCTTCAATATTATCTGTCACTGGAATTCAAATCTGGAAGAACCACACAGTACTTCAGGCAGGGGGGGATGTGGGGAGAGAGAGGTCAGAGAAAGGTATGACACACAGCTGTAGGGGAAGCTGGTTTTATCCGGACGTCTTGTCTGGACAACCAATATGCTGGTAGCAGAAGTGAGAACAATCTTATTGGTAAAAATATCAATCACTCAGAGCATTATTGTGAGGATTAAATAACACACAAATTGCCCAACTGCATGGCATCATCTTTGGAACACAGCACTGCTCAATATTACCTACTGTCATGATCCTTATCTATTTAAGAGAGAATAATCTCTAAATTTCTAACCAACACTTTTCTGGTCTCAAGGAGGAAGGCATTTTTATTACTTGTTTTAAAAAGTTTACCAGGGCCATGTATAACTGAATCACTTTGCTGTACACCTGAAACTAACACAACATTGTAAATCAGCTATATCCCAATAAAATTAAAAAAGAAAATGTTTACCAGGGCATTTATGAAATATACACAAACACAAAATACAATCGGGACAGTTTCCCCAACAATTACCTGGATATCCTTCTAAGCTGGTCCGCACGTTTTCCACTGAAGGATAGATCTAAAACAAAACAAAACAAAACACTTGGAATTTACCACATGGAAGAACTATTTGTTAAAAGGAATGAAGATTCGTTTTTAAGAAAATGAAAATCTCAATTAGAAATACCTAAAGACTTAGAAAACATGCTTTAAATTTTAAACAAGTTCCCATCTTACTGAAAAAAATTAAACTTCTAGTAATTAAACTACAGAAAGCATTTATAGTCAATGAAAGAAAATTACATTTCCATTTGAGTATTTTTTTTTCCCTCTGAAATGACAAATTAACACTGAATTGAATGCAAAATTATTAATTCAAAGGTCTCTAAACTAATAATGCTTGTAATTCTGCTGGCAATGTTTTATCAAGTATTTTTTCCCTTGGCTTGACGACCTCAAGGAAGGAATGGAGAATTCGCAGGCTAGTCTGTGGCTGAGATGGAGCTCTGAGCAAACCAGCAAGCTCCCAGCACCAAATGATATTAGGGCCACTTGATTACAAATGACTATGCTAAGGGCCTGCTGCTTCCATCCCCAAACCACGGAATGAAACATCTCTCTATGACAATGAGGACTGATTTGATTCTTCCCCTGGACTAGAGGATAAGAACAGTGACCTCGAGGAGGGGGACACTCACCAGATGAAGAGGAACAGTACTTCCTAGGGCCCTGCTTTCTTTGCCCAGTGTCACCAAGCTCTCTTTAAACTCAGAACACAACCATTTTGATTCATCGGCCCCCATGGAGCCAACGCTTGAGAACTGACCTACTATAGGCCAGGACTCTGTTTTAGGTATGGACGAGGTGTGCTCTTTCAGAATCTGTGAGAGAATAAAAACGAATGCTACCGTTACTCCAAACACGTGAACAGAAATGCTGTGACAACTCAGAACATGGTTTTCTGCCCTTGGAATGCCTCGTTCACAAGGAAAGGCTGAAAATATTAGCAACCAAGTTCATACCCATGTGTAGTTTTTTTTCCTTCTTTGGGAAATATTTTTAAACACTGAAGATATTTTATTTTAATTGAGTAAGTGGACACAAGTATTCTTCTTCCAAAATTCTTTGATTTGTACTAAAAGCAAAAACAGATTAAAAAAAATAAAAAGAAGACCCATTTTAGTAGCAATGTCAGATAAAGCACCAACCTGCCACAGGAAATTAGATTTTTGCCTTGAAGTTGCAATGGTTTAACATACCTAAACAATACTAGGAGGTCAAGCTATTGTACATTTTGACTCGTATCATCTGAAGGAGGTTTAACCCTTGGGGCCTAGGCAGCTGTGATGCTCTGGAAATAAAAGGGAATATATTTACATATAGATACATACTACCATAAGTACTGCAGAAGACTGACCTGCATTTCCTGCTTTGTCTGATATTTATGCAAAGCTGCAGAAACAATTCAGAAAATACTGGGAAATTTTATCCATTTAAACACATACTGAGGGTCTTTCCTAGAGGCTGGAGATGGCAACAACAACAAAAACCGCAGTTCCTGCCCCAGTGGAGCTCATATTCTGATGGATGTATTGTTTAGTTTATATGTATTATTTTCCATTAATATTTATAAACACACTTCCCCAAAGAGCCCAAATAGTTCTCAACTTCCACCCTGGGTGCAGCATGGCAAAGGAAACAGGACTGAGCCAACAAGACTCAGCTTCTATTTGGGGCTATTCTGGGCTCAGTCCTTGATCAGGTACACGACCCTAGCCAAGTCCCTGGGCTTCTCTTTACACCTCAGTGGAACATACGTCTGATCACCCAGCTTCCCTGGAGTGCGGCTATGATGCACCACGAGTTCCTGACAGTGGAAAGTGGTCGCAAACTCCAAGATGCTCCTCAGCTTTCAATAAGATTGGGATGCTGCACAGTATGTGCGATCACCTGGCCGTTCTGAAACACTGGCCCACAGGCTAGTACACACTAGTGCTTACCGAACACGCAACACATGTCTTGCATTCATTTCCTCATTTAATCCTTACGTAATTCTGTGAGGGAAGTACTATTATTATGCCCATTTTATGGATGTCAAGAGGGGTTAAGGAGCAAGGCAAGATAACATGGCTCGTAACCAGGTCAGGATTTGGCCCTGGGTGTGGGTATTCGCCCACAAAGTTGTGCACTTAGCCAGTATGTGGGACCCTCTCCGCCCCAGGTCAAGATAGAAAGATGGTGGCTTCAAGACCTTGCCCACTTTCAGCTGTGGTGTCAGTTACAAAAGGAAATTAAAGTGAAAAGTTGTCACTGGCTGGGCGGAATTCTCACACAACATAATTTATGGAAAAAGAGGGGCTTTTAAGAAAGCCCCTTTGAGGTATTTACCAAGGTCGATAAACTGACTCTAGAGAGAGGTGGAGAAAACGTTAAGCTTTAACTTGCTGGTTGTTTTATTTTGTTAAAGATCTTTCTTGGCTTATTTTCATACCAGCAGCAAATGTCATTGCCATAATTAGTTCTCAGGGCAATGGTTTAGCAAACAAAACACATCATAGCTCAGCTGTAGTCTTCACTCAACACTATTTTCTGTTCTTTGTTGAATTTGTGTTAAAAATCCTTGATGTGCTGATGAAAAGCTATAATACTTACATGAATAAAAAAATCTCTATCTTTATTACAAGAAATAAAAAAAACTAAAAATCCTCCATATACTTTTGCCATTTAGAATTGTTAACTCTACACCTATAAATGAAGCAAAATGTTAAAATGCAAGTAATTACTGGAAACTATAATTAGACAATCAATTATCAAGTGCCTACTATTTGCCCAGAATTGTGCTAGAGATACTACGAAGCTGCCTTCAAAATATACCAATTATAAATGAAAAAGGACAGAACATACATTACATTTTAAAAAAATGGTAAAATAGTAAAAATTCTGTTACCTTCCTAAGCCTAAAATGTCCCCAATTATCTTTTTGATTTCCTTGAAAGCGTCCCGGGGTTGAGCCAATAAGGTAAACACTAAAAAGATATAAAGCACAAGTTATAGAACATAGTGATTTGTGGACTCCCCAAATCACAAAATATGCATGAAAAGTAACATTAAGCAAGAAATATTCTAAGAGCCAACCCACTTTCTTGAGATGCCTCTTCAGACTGACACTTAAAATCATTTTTGAGCACATCAAGTAATGGTGGGACACCCACGGAGTGTGAGGTACCAGGCAAAGAGCTCAGCAATTTTAAGAGAAAGCTCTCCAGCTGGGATTGGAGGGGGTGGGGTGATGGCACTCAGGTGAGGGGCAAGATCTCCCAGCCTCCACTTCTGTGCCCGAGGACCAGGAGGTGCAGACAGGGACAGGCCTGCTCTCATCACGTCCCGAAGGACAGCTATCTCCTGCCAGGCCCCCGTGTCCCAGACCTCACATGACGCTCAAGGTAAGCACCCCGTTGCTAAGACGCCACGTACTTTGTTTCTGAGAGGTCGTGCTCCTGGATGGTATCTATCCACTCCTTGAGGAGAGAGGTGTTATAAGCCATCAGGTAGCTGATGAGGTCAGCTTTAAAGTGTGTGGTTGATTCTCCAGATCTGTGGGTCCCATGGACTATTCGTGGGTACAAGGGGCTCAACCACATTCTGGAATGGAAAAAAATATATATAACCTTTAACAGTCAGAAGCACAGCTGATCACAGTGGTACCTCTGTATTGATTAGGCACTCACCCTAAGGAAGAGGTGAATTCTCACTACCTCTCTGCATGGTAGGTAAGGTCATCCTTATAAAACATGAAACAAATCTGATGTCACCACTCCAATGGTTCCCATCACATTCAGAATTATTTCTGAAAACCTCACTGTAAATTTAAGACCCAGTAAGACCTGGCCTCTGTCCGCCTCTCCCAACTCAGTCTCTCCATGCTCCCTCCTTCATTCACGTACCTTCCCCCTCGCACCTCTACATCATTTTTAAAGACTTGATGACAACAGTTAAGTGTTCTACTCCTAACTGCTATAGCAACTCCACCACCAGCAGTAACCCCAGCAAGGTTCTGCCCATGCCTACGTCAATGTAGCTCTTTAGCCAAGTGGAAAATAAAAGTTATCTAAGAAAAAAATGTATGTGCAAATGTTTTCAATAAACAAACTCATTTTCATATATAACATATGGGATATATATATCCCACATCTGGTGTCTGGAATGAGTATAGACCACATTTAGTCATGTTACATTAACACTAACCTCAGACTTTCAAATAATTCAGTAAAAAAACTTTAAAGACATCTTTCATCAATTCTTTCAGTGTACTTTGCCAAAACTTCTATATCATACCCACAAATGGCAGACAAGCACAGCGAAACCCAGTCCTTCTGTGAAGTGGTCCCTCGTAGATTACAAAGAAGTATGGCTTCAAACTTCTTGTGCTGTTTCTTCAACAGCAAAATCAGGTTAACAGCCCTGCCTCACCAAGGCGCCCACGAGGTAATAAACAGGGTCTAACTTAAAGCAGCCTCAGCAAGTACGAGCTGTGTCTGCCTTTTTCCCCTTCTTGGGTTATTTCCACACTTCTACCCAACAAGCCAAAAGAGAAACTGCCCAATTCCTCTTTCACTCAGCAGCCCTCCAAGGAGACTAGTAAGAGGCAGCTGTCAGGGCAGGAAGGATCCAGGCCCACGAGGATCCCGGCTGTGCGTCTTGTGAACTCCGTACACGTTTCTAGCAGTGGCAAGCCACACCTTCCCTTCCCACCTCGAGGTGACCCCTCGCATGTGGGGTTATACTTGTGACCAGGACGGGAGTCCAGGCTCTGGACCTGGATCTGCGTCTACCTGGTTGTGTCATTCTGGGCAAGCTCGGTGACCCCTCTGGGCCTCCCTCTGACCCTGTGCGTGTAATGCGACCATGTCGGGCTGGCTGGCTAAGGTCTCTCCTCCCAGTAGCAACTCGGAGCCCACAGGGTGATTGGGGCTCCTCCTGGATTAGAGGTTCACTCACGAGAGTTCTGAATGAGGAACATGACAGATGACGACTTTCTAAACGAGGATACCAAGATGTGAGGCGTTTTTAACATTTCACAAAATAAGAAGAGAAATCACCCTGGGCCAAATAATTTTAAAATTGAGAAATTAACAGGTGGACCAAGAAGCAGGTGAAAAGGATGGCTGGAACACAAGTGGAGAAGGCAAGAATCAGCAGAGCCATGACAGGATGACCAGGAAATGAGATTACACAAAAAAACTACTTTTAAATATTGGGCTGGCCAAAAAGTTCATTTGGGTTTTTCCATTAGGTCTTATGGAAAAATCCGAACGAACCTTTTGGCCAAACCAATATTTTCAAGTTACAACCCACGACATGAAAGTCTCAGAGAGTAGAATCTAGACTAACCGTAAGATAACAGCACCTCCTATTCTGGGGTGGCCGGCAGAGGAAAGTTGGAGGGAGATTTCATACCCTTGGTACTTTTGAGTTTTGAACCGCGTGAAGATTTTTTAAATAAAGGAGAAAAATGAACACCAGAGCCATTTACCCTTAATCCCTTCCCCATAGTAGCCAACCCAGAGATGCCTAAGGAAACAGGCCTGGCTGCCTATAAACTCAAGCTCCAGAGGCGCTAGAGGCTGTGGGTGGGATTCTTTGAGCCACAGGAGAGCCAATTCGATAAATCCCTTTAGCTGTGTTAATTATTGTTCCCTCAAGAACAAGCTATGTTAATATCACTTCCTTTTTTAGATGGGGCTACATATGAGTCATGAGTCCCAGAATGCAAGCTAGCAGCTTAGAAGCTCCTGGGGCAGCAAAGACCTTGTTAACTGGAAACTCGGTGGATCAAGAGCACTGCGAATACTTTCCCCCATTCTGAGGGTTGTCTTTCGGTCTTGTTTATGGTTTCCTTTGCTGTGCAAAAGCTTTGAAGTTTCATTAGGTCCCATTTGTTTATTTTTGTTTTTATTTCCATTTCTCTAGGAGGTGGGTCAAAAAGGATCTTGCTGTGATTTATGTCATAGAGTGTTCTGCCTATGTTTTCCTCTAAGAGTTTGATAGTGTCCGGCCTTACATTTAGGTCTTTAATCCACTTTTTTTTCTTTGCAGTACGAAGGCCTCTCACTGTTGTGGCCTCTCCCGTTGCAGAGCACAGGCTCCGGACGCGCAGGCTCTGCGGCCATGGCTCACGGGCCCAGCCGCTCCGTGGCATGTGGGATCTTCCCGGACCGGGGCACGAACCCGCGTCCCCTGCATCGACAGGTGGACTCTAAACCACTGCGCCACCAGGGAAGCCCTTTAATCCATTTTGAGTTTATTTTTGCGTATGGTATTAGGGATTGTTCTAATTTCATACTTTTACATGTACCTGTCCAGTTTTCCCAGCACCACTTACTGAAGAGGCTGTCTTTTCTCCACTGTATATTCTTGCCTCCTTTATCAAAGATAAGGTGACCGTATATGCGTGGGTTTATCTCTGGGCTTTCTAACCTGTTCCATTGATCCATATTTCTGTTTTTGTGCCAGTACCATACCATCTTGATTACTGTAGCTTTGTAGTATAGTCTGAAGTCAGGGAGCCTGATTCCTCCAGTTCCATTTTTTGTTCTCAAGATTGCTTTGGCTATTTGGGGTCTTTTGTGTTTCCATACAAATTGTGAAATTTTTTGTTCTAGTTCTGTGAAAAATGTCAGTGGTAGTTTGATAGGGATTGCACTGAATCTGTAGATTGCTTTGGGTAGTAGAGTCATTTTCACAATGTTCATTCTTCCAATCCAGGAATATGGTATATCTCTCAATCTATTTGTATCATCTTTAATTTCTTTCATCAGTGTCTTATACGGATAAAGAAGATGTGGCACATATATACAATGGAATATTACTCAGCCATAAAAAGAAACTAAATTGAGTTATTTGTAGTGAGGTGGATGGACCTAGAGTCTGTCATACAGAGTGAAGTAAGTCAGAAAGAGAAAAACAAATACCGTATGCTAACACATATATATGGAATCTAAGGAAAAAAAAGGTCATGAAGAACCTAGGGGTAAGACGGAAATATACACAGACCTACTAGAGAATGTACTTGAGGATATGGGAGGGGGAAGGGTAAGTTGTGACAAAGTGAGAGAGTGGCATGGACATATATACACTACCAAACGTAAAATAGATAGCTAGTGGGAAGCAGCCGCATAGCACAGGGAGATCAGCTCAGTGGTTTGTGACCACCTAGAGGGGTGGGATAGGGAGGGTGGCAGGGAGGGAGATGCAAGAGGGAAGAGATATGGGAACATATGTATAACTGATTCACTTTGTTATAAAGCAGAAACTAACACACCATTGTAAAGCTATTATACCCCAATAAAGATGTTAAAAAAAAAAAGCACCGCGGCTGAGGCTCTTAGAGATAGTCCATCCCCGAGACCCTGAACCCGTCAGAACAACGCATTCTGAGAAGCATATCTTAAGTGGGGACACTTGGCAACTAGAACATCTTTGTAGGAAAGCCATCAGGCAGTGGGGACAGGGGATCAAGCCACCTTCTATGGTGGGGAAGGGGAGTGAAGAGAGGACGACACACACCTGGCTCAGGGAAAGGCTGTGTGAGGGAAGAGGCAGCTGTGATGCTGCCCGGCCCACTCAGGTCCAGCAGGCCCAGAGGATGGGGGCTGGGAGGCTCTCTGTCTCAGCTCAACTGAAGGTCTAACTTGGGCTCAGTCAGAGCCCCAGAATAGGGCTCTAGCCCAGGTTGGGCAATGGTATGAGCGAAGGAATGAGGAGGAAGATGCAGGGGAAGATACTCGAACCTTGAAAGGGTGAGTTCCTTCTAACACAGGAAAGCAGAAACGTGCAGACTAGCTTAAGTGAAAGAAAGCGAAATTAAGGCTGGTCATAATGAAGCCTTATCGGGAAGGAGAACAAAGGGTGAAACAATTTGAATGAGTCCCTAAAATCCCTAAAAATAAACCTAAACTTCTCTTAGGAGATCAAAACCTAGATCTGGCATATATGCACCAAGGACAAAGGGTTAGTAATTAAAAAAATAAAATAAAATAAAGCCATGAAAAACCTTCATGTTCAATTCTTTTGGAGATTCACAACCATGTTACAGGCTCTAAAAAGACAGCCGTTTAGATTTGTTTTATGGGAAACTAAACTGACTGGGGGTGAGGGGATATTTTTAGTGTACAATCAACCCCCAAGTTTTCTTTTGATACCTGTTGGGAAGTGGCAAGTACAAGTGGATGCAGGAATAAGTGAGGACCAAGAAAGTTATCAGGAGGGTCTTAATGGAAAAATAATAGGTTCAGGTCTTTCATTTTTCATCCTCTTTCCTGCCTCAGGAAAGAGGCAGGATCTACTTGGATCTACTTGGCTGGAGAGTGTATGTATGATGCCATTTTGTAAAAACTAGAAAAAAACTACGGTGTATAAATATGTATGTTTACAGGTATAATAAAGGCAGTTATGGATGATTATCTGTTATGATTATGTGTTAAACGGTTAACACCGGCTACCTCAAGAGAGGAACTGGGGGGAGGTAGTAAAAGAATACTATCACTTTTTTTTGCACGTGTCTCTTTTCTATGCCATAATTCTGGTTTTTTTCACAATTAAAAAACAGGAGAAAAAGCATAAATCGAATGTTCTCGCTTTTGACCTTTCTCAGCACACACAGTGACTACCAAGAAATGAACGGAACCTACAAACCCTTGTGTTTTCTGGTGCCAGTCGGCGTGGATGAGGTTGGAGGTGTGTATGACAACCCGGAGGCCCTCTTCGTAGAGCAGTAGCATCATTTTCCTTTAAAAACAGAAAAAGGATCAAAAAGCATTAACAGTACTCTCATAATACCTTTCTACTGCAAATGCAATAGCTAAAGGAATTCTTTAAACTCTATTACATTATCCCAACTTTGAACATTTAGTCTTCTTTTCTTCCATACATCATTGTTATCAAAGTCTGCTTAAGTGACAAGTGGAAAACCGCCTTCCAAAATGCTGAGTATTTGGTGGTAAATGAACTTTTGCTCCATCCCGTCCGCGTGGCTAGCCCTGGCACTTTAAACCCCTCCCCACACTGTAGTCTGGCTCCTTATTATCTATTCAGCATCACCCATTACTATCAGGGACAACAGGAATCTTCTTGTCCAGTGTTTTCAGAGTATGGTCGCAACCTCTTGCTACGCTGTGGCTACCTCGCATTAAAAAAAAACTGCAACAGAATAAATTAGAAACTCAAGAGTATATTGCATATATTCAAGTGTTGGTTCGTGAAACTCCGGTTTCAGCACTTATCAGTACAGACACCTGCAGTAGACTGAAATGACAAACGCATTTCCTACTGTGGGTTGCAGTTTAAGTTTGAAAGATGCTTCCCTTTCAAGAGACTGATCTTTCTTCATACTCTATAGACACCAGACTTGTCACCAGCGTGTACCTGGGCTTGAGGTAAGTCTTCCCTTTTCTTCTCCCTTTACTCAAATCAGCCCTAGAGATTCCCTTCTTTCCCATGGGGCTTCCCCAGTCATCAGATTATTTCCCTTAGTTTAATTCCAGTGAGAGGGAGGGAACAGGACAGATAAGAGCTTTCCATCCGAAGCTGGAAGACCTAAGTACCAGTGTTTATCAGTTAGAAGCCATAGGACCCTACATAAGTCATTTAATATCTCTGAGTCGTTCCATGTCCCCTGAGCCTCGGCTTCTCACTTGTGGCATAAAGGATCAACCCCATGTTCACTTCATAGGTCTGATGTGAGAATGAAACGCAGTACATGTTTTGTTAAATGTAAAACACTCCAGCTGTACATTCCCTCTACTGCTTCCATGCCTTGCTTTACTTTGCCATCTACTTTCGGATGGTTCTTGGCCTCCCGACGGTTTTCTAATTATTTCAGGAACCTAAATTCTCTCTCCCCCAACTAGAGGTTCACTCAAGGCAGTAACTCTACCTTATTTCTATGGAGGCCAAAATGCTACTTAACATTTACTGATGGAAGTCAGTTTACACGTGGGAAAAAAATGAACCACTGGTTCTCTCAAATAAACAACATCCCAAATACTATCTCAACCGAATGGGGTTATTAGCATTAAAAAGTACAGAAAAGACTATACAGAGAATGAGATTTAGCTCTTGCCAGAACAAGAATTTAACCCAAGCTGGCAAATGGTAAATTAATGCAAAGCTGGAGAAATGACAGCTGTTGAGCCAATCTTCTCTCCATGTATGAGATGTGCTCCCTGAAATCTGGGCAAATTTACATACACAGTTGCCACATTAGTAGCTGACTGCAATTAAGAATAAGCCAGTTACGAATTCATGATTTCACTTTGACAAATATTTCCATTAGTTAAGTTATCAATTAACAGGAAAATCATGCACTAATGTCAGTGAATCCTATCAAATAGCATTGAGAACTAATCTAAGGGGAGTCATATTAATCTTTTCATAGACAAAATGGCATGTCCCAATAAGGTCAGAGTTAAAAATGGATCAAACATATAAAGAAATGAGGTCTTCCCTGAAGAATACTGACCTGCATATTATCTGTTAAGCTATGGGGGCGGCAGAAGGGACATTTCCCCTATTTGAAGCTGTCCCTGCACAGGGGGAGGCAAGCTAATGTCTGCGGAGCATTTATGCACCAGGCACTGCTTTAGAAGCCGCACAGAATGCTAGCACACTAAATGCCACCCAATCCAGAGGAGGTGCTATCATTCCCATTTTACAACTGCAGAATCCGTGCCTAGGAGAGCTCATGGGGACTACCCAGCTCCCCACGTGAACCGGAAGCAGCGCTTATTTGGATCACACGTGTTGGATCCTCCTCTCGCTGTGCACGGCTTCCCTTGGGCTGGACAGGGCCGCAGCTACTTCATGCTACTGGGGCAGGAGTGGGTCACACGGAGGGGAGCCCTGCTACAGCCCGAAGAGGAGAGAGACTCATCCTGCAGTCTGCTCCAGGCTGCACAGCCAGATCTGACGCTTCCCTCCCCCTGTGGATTCTCAGGGCCGTGGGAGGTGCCTTTGCTTCCGGCTCTGGAGGCCACCAAAGAGCTTCAGCATTCTAAAGCACTGTGAGATAAGCCCCGGGACTGCACAGCATCCTGGAAGCAGGGATGGAGCACGTTCACTGTCTCTAAGAGGACCATGAGCTCCTGGGGGATGGGGCCGCAAGTAGTACGTGGTCAGCACCCGCCAGCTGACGCAAGTGTGGCCCCGGAGACTCCTGCAGAGTTACTGTGGCAGCTCCACTCTGTTGGGGGAGGCGGGGGACGTGTTCACACCTGTCACCAGGAGCTGGAAGGCTTTCCTTCTTTCCTAGCTCATGTGTTTGTCTTGCCTCTCTCACCCAAAGACTAAAAGCTGGAAGGACAAAAGCCACTATGTCTTAAAACACTTTACATTCCCTTGAGCTGTGCTTCAAGAATATAATAGATATTTAATGAATAACTCTTAAAATATTTTAAAATGAACAACTGAAAGTAATTTCAAGGCATGAGTTCAATCTCCTACAAAATACTGGCATTTTAACAAAATGTAAACTACACACATACTACAGAGTGGGGAAAGGGTCTATCAGTACTTCCCTCGGCACTTTCAACTCTGAATGAGGAACTCTGCTGGGTTTAACCTGCAAAATGCATGTGCTGGAGGCGAAGGAAGAATGGGCTTGCAAAGTGCGCGCGCGGGCCAAAGGAAACAGGTTTAATTTTAGCAGTGAGGAAACAACAAAAGTAAATTAAGAACTTAAGCAAAAATAAACAGTTCTAGTCCTGTCTCCCAACACTGGCTGGAGGAAAGCTGCCTACCTACTTGGGGCCTCTAGTCTATAAAATGAAGACAAAGGACCAAGTAATTTTTTGAATAGCATTAAAAAAAAAAAAAAAGGAGGATAGCTCCATCCCCCTCAAATGCCACTGTGTCAGATCTGGGCCAGCCCAGCACTCAGTCCCTCCCCTGACCCAGGCTCTCCTATGACTCGCTAGCATATTAAGTGCAGTGTGAAAGTGCCCAAGAAACGCTGGCTGCAGGCACAGAACATGTGCCCTGCACAGGAACCCCGCACTGCAGGTCTAGCAAATCATGCCCAGGATCCAAAACGGGGCTTGCTGAATGTACTCTGCAATCAGTAAGGTATTTAGGCTAGGGTTCCAGCTAAGGGCGGGGGACAAGGACGCTTTACTGGCAGAATCTCTCCCAGGACGGCTGACTACTACTACTGCCGCCCATCAGCGTCTCCCACTGTGGTGCAGCTATAGGAGCCTAAGATTCTGACTCAGCCTATTCAGTGCTATTTTGTATCCTTTGCTGAAATTAGCATTCTGTGAGCTCTGTGCCTGATACTCCAGCTAGGTAGGTGCTTGAGGTCACTCTCAACAACCCTCCATTACACTAAAGTTACCAATTAGGGGTGGTTGGTAAACGCAGCAACATTTACACAAGAGCACCTAAGACCAGATAATGTATCCTTGATAGGTGTCCTTTCACAAAGTGGCTCAGTGCTTTCTGCTCTGGTTCCTTTCTGGAGACAGACTGGCAAAATATAGCTTTAAGCTTACAAAGGGAATGATGAACATATGCCCTCGTTTTTGGCGTAGTAGCAGGAAAACAGTGGTCACTGAAAGACTCGGGGCAAACACTTCCTCCCATGAGATTCCTTGTTGCCTTAGGGACAGACACCCAAAGGGACATGCCTGAAGCAGGAGGCTACCTGTTTCCACTGCTGGTCTAGAAGAAAGATAAGGCTTTATCACTCTTTTTTTTTTTTGCCGTACGGCGGGCCTCTCACTGCTGTGGCCTCTCCCGTTGCGGAGCACAGGCTCCAGACACGCAGGTTCAGCGGCCATGGCTCATGGGCCCAGCCGCTCCGCGGCATGTGGGATCTTCCCCGACCGGGGCACGAACCCGTGTCCCCTGCATCGGCAGGCGGACTCTCAACCACTGCGCCACCAGGAAAGCCCTTTGTCACTCTTTTGAGTGTGACATATTTCTAGAGAAATATGATTTACAAAAATACTGAAATCGAGGCAACCATGTCTTATTCTTTTCTCAGCTAGAGAACAATTATGTAAAACGGCTCTATTAAACAGTAAGACTCAAATAAAATGGGAGTCAAGCTGATATGTATCAAGTAGGAAGTAAGAGAAAAGTTTCTCCTGTCTGTTGTTTGCAATGTCTCAGAAATTATCCTAAGAGAATTTTCTGAGATGTCTTGAAGCAGGGACAGGTACCAGCCTCTCAAGATGACAATTTCTTGTAAAACAGTTTTTCTTTCAATCACAGCACAGTTGACCCAACAATATTCTATTTGATGCAACTCAGAATCTTATGAAATTCACAAGACCCTCTTTAAAGTGGTGGAATCCATAGGCATGTGACTACCGCACGTACAGTCATGCGTAACCGCGGACCACAATCTATCCCCCTCAGTTGGCTATAATGAACGCCCTCAAGAGAAAGCAGAAACCACATCACAGATTCAGACTTTCATGTCCAGAGCCAGAATCCTGGTACTTGGTCTTAAGGCTGTTCAGAAACAACTCCTTTTCCTCTGCTTCCTAAGTGATAGCTTTTCCCCCAGCAAAATCATCACATGTGAGTCCCTCTAAGGGCGATTTCTGAAGAGCATCCTCTGATCTATTAAACTCATATCCTCCCCTCCCCATTTCATAAAAATTGCTTACGTGTGGTGTGTTCCAAATGCAATATCCAACTTTGCCTAGGATAAAAAAGAGGTCAAGTTACTTGTTTTTTAAAAACTCAATAATATCCCTATCTATTGAAAATTAAATTAGAAAAGATTCAGGTCAACTTTTTTTTGTTTTTAAAGTTGTTACTGCCCTCTAGTGGACAAGCCCTTGATCGCCAAAGCAGCTTTTATTTTTTAATCTTTTTTTAACATTTTTATTGGAGTATAATTGCTTTACAGTGGTGTGTTAGTTTCTGCTTTATAACAAAGTGAATCAGTTATACATATACATATATCCCCATATCTCTTCCCTCTTGTGTCTCCCTCCCTCCCTATCCCACCCTTCTAGCTGGTCACAAACCACTGAGCTGATCTCCCTGTGCTATGCGGCTGCTTCCCACTAGCTATCTACTTTACATTTGGTAGTGTATATATGTCCATGCCACTCTCTCACTTTGTCCCAGCTTACCCTTCCCCCTCTCTGTGTCCTCAAGTCCATTCTCTAGTAGGTCTGCGTCTTTATTCCCATCTTGCCTCTAGGTTCTTCATGACTTTTTTTTTTTAGATTCCATATATATGTGTTAGCATATGGATTTGTTTTTCTCTTTCTGACTTACTTCACTCTGTATAACAGACTCTGGGTACATCCACCTCACTACAAATAACTCAGTTTTGTTTCTTTTTAGGGCTGAGTAATATTCCATTGTATATATGTGCCACATCTTCTTTATCCATTCATCTGTCGATGGACACTTAGGTTGCTTCCGTGTCCTGGTTATTGTAAATAGAGTCGCAATGAACATTGTGGTACATGACTCTTTTTGAATTATGGTTTTCTCAGGGTATATGCCCAGTAGTGGGATTGCTGGGTCGTATGGTAGTTCTATTTTTAGTTTTTTAAGGAACCTCCATACTGTTCTCCATAGTGGCTGTATCAATTTACATTCCCACCAGCAGTGTAGGAGGGTTCCCTTTTCTCCACACCCTCTCCAGCACTTATTGTTTGTAGATTCAAAACAGCTTTTAGAATAGCATCCAGTGAGGTTCATTTTTTAAAAAACTTCTTTTTCATTACCCAGAATGATTCAACACATATTGCATTTTTAATTACACTAATTAGAAGTGAGAAGCCTAATTTCCTTAGAAGCCAGAAAACTAGTAAAAACAAATGAGACTCTATGCAACGTTTTAAAATTAGATATTTGGCTTATACAGAAATACACACACAAAGTTTTCAAAGCATACTTAAAAGAAACATTGAAAGTGGTGGCAGTATTGAGACATTATGATATTAAAAGTTTTCTTACATTTATAACACAGAAGATGCTGAAAATAAATATACTAAATCCATTTTTCATGTTTTAAAATGATATCTTTACAAACAAATGGGGGGGGTAGGTGGGGAAGTAAAACATTTTATCTAAAATCCGGTATAGCAAGACCTTGGTTAGGCCTCAAGATGAAAAAGTTAAAATAAATAGAGATGTCAAGAATACTTTACCAGCTAGGAATTCTGTGTATGGACACAAATCCTGTCTTCACAACTATGTAGGACTTTGGAAAATACTTGAATCTCTATGCCTCGGAAAATACTTGAATCTCTATGCCTCATCTTTCTACTCTTTGAAATGAGGGTACTGTTAGGAGATTCAGGGAGTTGTTAGGAATAAATGAGAGAAGTACACATAAAACGCTTAGGAAAAGGAGCTGCACGGGGTAAGCACTCTACAAATGGAAGCAAGTGCTATTAAAATCGAAGCGTCCCCCTGTCCACTCTCCACAGGTGGGCCTGTCTGCTGGGGGCAGCGATGGGCAACTGGAATACACAGGTGAGAATGACATAGCCCGTCTTGGGGATGCTCACGGACAGATGGCCAGGTTCACTACTCTTGTAAACTCAGTGTTCGGGCTGCTCACAGACTGGCACACGTTTGTGTGGACTGGCCACAGAAGAGTGAGCAGGAAAGTACATTTCATGTCTTTCTTTTAAAAAAAAATTAACACAATGTTGTGTTAGTTTCAGGTGTACAGCAAAGTGATTCAGTTATATTGATACGTATATATCTCTATTCTTTTTCAGATTCTTTTCCCTTATAGGTTACTACAAAATACTGAGTATAGTTCCCTGTGCCATACAGTAGCTCCTTGTTGGTTATCTATTTTATATATAGTAGTGTGTATATGCTAATCCCAGTATTTCACGTCTTTAAATTACAAAATTAGAACAAAGGCCGCCACTCTGTAAATTGATATTTAGCTCAGGAAAAGCAATGGTCAAAATACTTGGTTTCTGAGTTTAGTTTTGTGATTTGTTGTGGGCTTTTGGGCAAGTCTAAGCACAAAAGCAAGGATGATAATAATTTCAACAGATAATATTTAACGGGTGCTTCTTTTTGGCAAATGCATCAAATTCTTTGCCCAATAACCCTATAAGATACAGTATTAGTAATTCATTTTAAAGATGAAGAAATGAGGCTTTAAGTGGTTAAGTGATGGGCCCAGAATGACACAGCTAGCGGGCAGAGAGCTGGGACAGAACCCAGGAAGTCTGAACCTGGACCACCAGGTGTGCAAAATGGGAAAAGTGTCAGCATCCACTTATTCTTTGACTTAACGTGACCCAGCTTAGTCAAATGACACTACGTTGCTAAAAAAAATTCAAAAATTCATTTTATAGACAAGATATAAAGGTATTTCAATAAGTCAGGATGGGGCAATCACCATGTCCCTCAGACTAGAGCTGGGAGCTTACGGAGGCTCTGCACACAAGGTTTGGAAGACAGGGCTCGTTACACCCTCTAGTGGCTGGCCTGAAGCACGCCACTAGGCATACCACCTAAACTTTTCAGTACATTTGAAAAACACTTTGTATTTCCATTGATTTATCTCTGTTTTTCAGGATTCCCGTGTTATTTTATTTTCTGCCCACTATTAGTCTGATAAGTACTATCCTACTGCAGTTTAACCTCTTCTGTTTTTGGAAACAAATGCAAAACAAGGGGATTTTAGGCAACTGCTAAGCAAAGGCATATCTTGTGTAGAAGGTAAGCTGCAAACAGGATGGATAAAGAGATGGAATAATTTAAAACTCTACATAGAGTACAGTGAGTTACATCACAGGAAAAATGTTGTGAGACAGGTTTAAAATTGATCAGGTTGAGATTTCTCACTGTTTTAATCTTTAAAAAAATACACATACACACATAGATAATATTCTATAGCTAGAAGAAGTGATAAAACGTGAGTTGGAATTCTTTTACCTTGTATGGATGGAGGAAAAAGGACGTTAGAAGGAAAATGGAAAAGAAAAATAATTAGGTTCTATGTAATTCACTCTTGCCTCTGTACTCCAAGAGCAGAAATCCTGAGCCAATTTCACTAAGCTATTGGCCAGGAGAGAAAAGGGCCATGAAAGACTCATTCATCAAGCTGCTCATGAATGGACTGACCAACTTGCTCAAACAGGAAAAGGTGAATATTACACCAGCCACTTCAGAACCACCACAGGAAGGAAATGATAAATGTTAACATTTTCTGAATTCCATGCTACCCCCTTGCCTCCCCTCCCCGCCCAGTGTGCCTGCTTCTTACACAAAATGTCACACATGAAAAGATCCTTTCAGACGTGGAGGCTAAAACAAGGAGTCCTAAGGAAACTCCAAGACTCACTGGTCACACTGTATTTCCATGAACTGACTGGAAAGTATCAGGACAAAATTATGGGAATATATAAAGAAACAGCCTTCTCGCCCCTTCTCTGCTTTGGTCCCAGCAAACCAAGCCTGTTCTGAGACCACTTAACGCCCCTCATCGGACTAGGATCACACGCAGCATACAACTCGCAAGGTAGTTTTCTAACAGGTCTGCTTCTGATCGATCTATGGGTCTCTCCAGTATTGAGTGATTCTTGGGAAAAAGAACTAAGGGCTATGGGTGAAATGTCAATGGCAGCTAATGTCACAATAAAAACTACCAGTCTTAAGCTGCCTTCAGAGAAAGAAACTGCCATTGAATTGAATCCAAAAAACCTGCTCAATAATGCTGAAACCTCCGTTTCCACAGGGACATGGACAAAATAGATAAAACCAGAGGGCTGGCAGGTTGGGGAAAGACAGGGAACCCTTGATGTACCAGTTACAACTGAAGAAAGTGAACGCTTGAACCTGAACGAGAAAACTAGGTGGACAAAATAGATGACTTCAGATACGAGAATCACTGACATGTGCAAGGAGATTTAGTCTATGTGGCTCCACAGCGGGAAAATTAGGACCAACGTAGAAGGCAGAGGAAGAAGATTGTGTGTGTCAACCTGGCTAGGCCACAGCACCCAGATTTTGGTCAGATGTTGCCGTGAAGGTATTGTTTGAGGAGATTAACGTTTCAATCAGTGGACTTTGTGTAAAGGAGATTACCCTCCAGAATGTTTGTGAGCCTCAGTCAGTCTGTTGAAAAGTGGAAAGGAAATTAAAAAAAGACTGATTTCCTGCAGGAAGAGGGAATGAGTCTCCAGTCGGTCTTTGGCCTCAAAATGCAACATCAGTGCTTCTTGGGGTCTCCAGCCTGCCCTGCAGATTTTGGACTTGCCACCCTCCACAATCACGTGAGCCGGTTCTTTGAAAATAAATCTCTGTCTACACACACACACACACACACACACACACACATACACACACACACACACATACACACACACACACACACACACACACCCCCTTATTGGTTCTGTGTCTCTGGAGAACCCTGACTAATTACAGAGATATCAGGTTAACATAAAGGAAAATCTTTCAACCATGAGGGCTACCCACAAATGGGATGAGCTACCTCAGGAAGCGTTTAAGCCAAGGCTGGAGAGATGTCTGTTGGTGATGCTGGAGAGAGGATTCCTGCATTAGGTGGGTGGATAGACTCAAGGTCTCAATTTCCTTCCAACTCTCAGACTAAGCATGATCTCGAAGGGCAATGAGTACCTTACCTGGCAGAGGGCAATGTTTTCATAAGGCTTTGCCTGGGCATGTAGGTGAGCCTTTGCTTCGCGTTTGTCGCCATGCACGAGCAGGATTGGTTTCTTCCTGAAAAAGAGATCAGGAGTATTTAAAATCCATCATTCATGAAGCTGAACTGGCACCCAGTTAAGGGTCGTTGACCACCGACATCTGTTTCTGGCCTGTGTGGTGACTGAGTAGGGGGCCGGCACAGGACATTGACCGGCTAACCTTCGGTAACTGGTTACGTTTATAATGGAGCCCTGCGGCCTGAGCCTGAAGCTCTGCTGTGACCTGGAGGGGTTGTGACTCAAGAAAGTCCTCGAGTAATTATCTTCTTTCGTCCAAAAGGGCACATCATCAGCTCTGTGTTAATATATTTAAATTCAGATAGACTAAAAGATATACAATCATTGTTGTCTAGTATGATGCTCTTTTCTTTCCCTTCTCTTGGCCCAAACAATAGACCACTTCCTCACTAGCCATATGTTAAACCCCTACTGTGAGCAAGGTCCTGCACCAGATGCCAGAATACAAGTGAAGGGGCCCAGGCCCACAGCATGTAGTTTCACTAATAGCTGGTGATATTTCAATGCAACAGAGCCCAATGCACATTGAAAATGCCCTATTTTTAAATTCAAAAGGACAATATAAAAACATTCTGCAGGAATAGATTAAAAGGGCTTTTAAAGGAACCATGATCTACTCTGGTTAATTCAAAGCGAGATAAGCCTTAGAAATCAATATACCTTTATAAGCTCTCCCAACAAAACAAAAATTGGATTTTTCTCCAACAAGCAATCAAGCAAGATGAACAACTTCCACAATTATCAACCACATGCAGAACGATTCTCTGCCACACGGGAAGGGACAACACTCAACTAAAAAGAAACAGGACAGGGGCTTCCCTGGTGGCGCAGTGGTTGAGAGTCCGCTTGCCGATGCAGGGGACACGGGTTCGTGCCCCGGTCCGGGAAGATCCCACATGCCACGGAGCGGCTGGGCCCGTGAGCCATGGCCGCTGAGCCTGCGCATCCGGAGCCTGTGTTCCGCAACGGGAGAGGCCGCAACAGTGAGAGGCCCGTGTACCGCAAAAAAAAAACCAAAACAAAAACAAAAAAACAGGACAGAAAACACACATCCAGGACTGATTCCTAACCCCTAAACCTGATAGCTTTATTCTAATATGTCAGGTAAAATAAAACTAAGAAACACACCTTCCCGGTCTGTTTCTATTTGGAAAAAATTTTCTATTTTACAACTAGAAACACAGTACAGAGAATAATGTAAGAGATAATCATGCATGTGTTACCTAGAAACGATTCCTGTTATCAGATTATCAGGTCTTTTTAAAAAATAAAAGATTAAACATTATTGACAGAAGCTGAAGTCCTCATTAATTACTTCAGATTTACTGGTGTTCTAAAAACTATCACAAAAAGGCAGTGTGATGGGTAATTTTGTGTGTCAACTTGATTGGGCCAAGGGTGTCCAGATAAAACATTATTTCTGGGGCTTCCCTGGTGGCACAGTGGTTGGAAGTCCACCTGCCGATGCAGGGGACACGGGTTCGTGCCCCGGTCCGGGAAGATCCCAAATGCCGCGGAGCGGCTGGGCCCGTGAGCCATGGCCGCTGAGCCTGCGCGTCCAGAGCCTGTGCTCCGCAACAGGAGAGGCCACAACAATGAGAGGCCCGCGTACCGCCAAAAAAAACCCCAAAACACTTTATTTCTGGGTGTGTCTGTGAGGGTGCTTGCGGAGGAGATGACCATTTGAATCAGTGGCTCAGCAAAGCAGATCGCCCTCCCTAATGTGGGTGGGCATCATCCAATACTTTGAATAGGTTGGTGAAATTATTTTCTCTCCTGTTTAAGCCACTGTTATTTCTACTTTTCTGTTACATGCAGCTGAAACTAATCTTACGTGTTACAGGTCAAATATGAGCCCTTGAGTGCCAAAGCTGCTTGGGAAATTTCAACAGTATTTTATCTATTAGTATTATTTTTGGCTGTGCCTCGTGGCTTGCAGGATCTTAGTTCCCCAACCAGGGAATGAACCTGGGCCACAGCAATGAAAGCACCGAGTACTAACCACTGGACTGCCAGGGAACGCCCAGCATTTTATCTATTAGTAATAATGAAGCTTCCCACAATCTGACGTGCTAAATGCACCATGGACTTTGAGGACCCTGACAACCATTCTCCTGCATGTGTATTCCTCCACCTTACCTGCTGTTATGGGATTCTGCCACGCCCATGTGTTAGACATGGGACAGATGGCATGTCACCATGGGATGCCATATTTATTTGGTTTGCACTGCCTAACATGAGGCAGACAGACTGAAAACCCATCACTTCCATAATCTGGGTAAGGGAAGGCCCTATGACCCCTGCATTAACTCCTCAGCTACGTGAAAAATCACTTGTGAAACAAGAGAGTCTCAAAAAAAGAACAGCACTGATGTGCCCAGTGAAGCATGGCATGCTTGTAGGTCGAGAACGCAGGTGGCAGTGACCTTTTCCTTCATATTAACATTGGACCTAAAATTCTTTTATTTGGGCTGAAATTTGTCCTAATCTACTTCTGGACAGAACAGAAGGACACGCTAAAATCTGTATTAGGAAGGCTTGTGATTAGTTAGAATATATCAAAAAATGCTGTTTTCCCAGTATAACTTAACGTTTTTATGATTTCAATAGTTCCAAAAGAAATATTCAAAGAAGATGCACGGCAGCTGCCTGAGAAACACAAATCTTGTGTTTTAAGGCTGCATTACAGTTATGACGTCATCCGTCACTCTGTGGAACTCACCTGAACTCTGGTGGATACTGTTTTATGAGCCAGTCCACATCAAAGCAGTAGTTAAACTGGATGGGGGGAAGAAAAGAAGTCACGGGCAATTCAGAAAAGCAGTCTATAAGGAGAAGTGTTTGGTTATTGAATTCAAAGAAACTCTAATGATGAACCACATATATTATGTATAAACATGGACAATTTGCTACAATACTCATAAACAAAGCTAAAATACATCTTGAAGGGAATACACCATTCAAAGGTTCTGAATTAGTGCGGGAGTGCCTGAGAAAACAGAAAATTACCTCTGCATGCTTTGGCAGCATTTATATTTGTAAACTGAGTCTTTTTACAATATTTCTAAGAGTCCTCTGATTAATGGGGCTTATAAATTTATCCCTTTTCCCCTAGATGACTATAAAAAGCACTTTTGGAAAAGAACATTTCCTTTCAGCCTAACTTATGAGCTAGCTTTGTAAACAGGCATCTGCGACTGGACATTCACTAGGCTTATGACGATTACATCTTGATTACAGGTTCTGGACTAGACTTACCCACGGGGGTCCTCCCCAGGCCTGGGTAATCCCTGGACCTCCTCCTGGACATACTGACTCAATCTAGCCAGGAGAACACACACAAATTCACCCCACGTTCCATCTGGAGACCAGGATTCCCATCGCCAAGCAGAACATGGAGCACACAGAAAGCTTTGCCTTCTTTAGGCACAAGACCTTGTTCTATTTGCTGGAGAGCCTGGCACGTGAAGGTGATTTATCAACGCAAAGGGACCAGCTCTGTCAGGCAGGAGAGCTGCCAATCAAACACGTCAATCAAACATGCAGACGTACCCACATCCATAACTTCTACTCACTTCTCTTTGGAGGGTGTAGGAAATTTCTCATTTACTTCTCTAAATCAAATCAAACTTGACATGGCCTTCACCTCTCTACCCACACTCCCAGGGAGTTGCACCAGAGTCCTGTGAGATTATTAGTGTCCCAGAGAGAAGTCCCTCAGGTTGGAATT
The DNA here is from genome assembly GCF_963455315.2 of Globicephala melas. Taxonomy (NCBI): domain Eukaryota; kingdom Metazoa; phylum Chordata; class Mammalia; order Artiodactyla; family Delphinidae; genus Globicephala; species Globicephala melas. Next base: position 163,687,023 of record NC_083315.2, on the reverse strand, counting down.
TCCAGAGTGACTTCCTGGCCAGTCCTTAGGGCCCAATCGAGAGTCAGAAGCCCCAGTGATCGTGCATCCACGTTCCAGGCTGATGGATCCCACAACCGCGGCGTCTGGCGCCAGCCTCCAGGTAAGTGCGATCTCAGGGACCCTGCACAGGACCGGCCCACAGGTACCGCCGCTCACTTTCTTACAGAGTTATTTGCCCCTTCCGTCCAAAGAAACAACTGTAAACTCACCTGAGCTGAAGAAACAAGTGTCCCAAATAGAGGAGATAAAATATCTGGGGAGACAAAACATTTATATCTAATTTCATATTTTTGATAAAGACTACCTAGTAATAATAATCACAACTGACTTATTAAACAGTCACCGACGAGAATTTGGCTTAGAAAATGATGCACTGAAAAGGTACTACAAGACTAGACTTTAATGTTCCATAAAATTCAAGAGAAAATTTCCCTGGGCTATTTAATAATATTTATTATGTATCAGTATTATTTAACCACACATAATGGAAAATCAAGATCTACAACTTTAGTACTGGATGACTGGGCAATTTTACAAACTGCCAAGAAGGACAATAACGATGAGCGTCCTTCCTCTTTCCAGATCTCTTAATTTTTTACCTCCTTCAAGTACTCACTGAAGTCTCTCGCCAGGAAACCTCCCCAGTCTGGGACTAGCAAGACAGCTCTCTGGAGCCTGAGGGCTCTTGTTTCCCGTGGAGGGAGGACAGAGGCCCCCGCAGCTCCAAGCTCATATTTCTAGCACCCAGGTCATCTCTAAGGAGGGCCCACCTTGCACCCACTCAGGCTTTACTTCAGAGAAAACAGAAAGCCATGTCTACGCCCTGAGAGGAAGCACAAAACCCTCATCGCCACCACCGATTATAACAGCCTCACTTGGACAGGACCCATCGGGTGCCAGGTTCTGTTCCTGGTACTTTCCACGTGTTAACTCTCACTCCTCGCAGCCATTTTCTGTCCGTGGGGGTCTCTCGTTCCCATGTTGTAGATGGAGAGTCTCTCCTTAGGGGGCCGCCCGTGGCCACACAGCTGGGGTCAGGCAGGGTCGGGACTTGAACACAGACAGTCTGGCTCCAGCGCTTCCGCTCTAGCCACCAATCCAACCCTGAGGGTTCAGACTGGGCTCGTTCACTTATTTGTCCCATATTTATTGAGTGCCTCCAGACATGGAGATAAATGCCAGGGCACAAAGATTTTAAAAGAACGAAGAAGTCCTCTAAGGAAGCTTAAAGGGAGAGTTGCACAATCAAGAGAGAAACTGCAACGTGGGGGCCCCATTTTGCCCCCACTGCCACTCCTCTTTCTACCTTTCTAAATTTTATCCCTTTTTCAAGGCCCATCTGAGGTCCCTCTTCCTCCATGAGATCTTCTAAACAACCTACAATTATGGCCTTTGCTGGAGTGGTACACCAAACGCTTAAGAGCACGCACTGTGATGCTGGAATGCCTGGATTCAAATCCCAGTTCTGCCATCTGCCAGCTCTATGACCTTGGGCAGGTTATTTAACTTCTCTGCAGATCGGTCACCTATCCGAGGAGGACAACTGTAACATCTACTCATAAGGCTGTTTCGAGGATTAAAGGAGATAATCTATATAAAAGCTCCTATCATGTTACCTCTCCTTCTTCCGTATCTTGGTGCTAATAGCCAGTCTTTATCACTTTATTATATACAGCAAAACCTTGCATAGTTCTCTATTTCCTGTTTCAATCTCTCTCAAATAAAATGAAACACTGAGATCTATCTTATATATTTCTGCAAAGCACCTAGACATTTGCAAAAAGGAAAAATAAACACCTTGTAGAACCAAACTCTTTATAGTATGGAATTAAATATACCAACATTTATACATCACATAAGATGTAATTATACATTGGGTATATAATTAAAACACTATTAACAGTGAACACAATCTATTCTTGAATGCGGGCAAGAAAGGTAATGTGAAATACGGGTGACAACGTTTATTTTGTGTATCTGCCACGTGAATATACTGTGCCGGGCACTTCATGTGTTATCTCCCTTTTTTCTGAATCCCCAGTTTAAAGGTGAGTGAACTGAAATTGTGAAGAATGTTAGGTCCTTTGTTAATTACCAACACAGCAAGCAGGTGGTGAGGCCCTGTGTCTGGGATTCTAGGGGCCCTGCCGTTCTCTCAAAGGAAACCCTTGTTTCCTCTCTGCACGCAAAGCTTTTGACACCAAGTGTAGCAGGAGGGAGGGGGGCTTCCCACACAGACCAATCCTCCACGGACACCAGCTGCGCGTCCTACAACTGAATTCAATTCTGACACCATCCACCCGGAGGTGGCATAAGACCCCACAGGACTGCCCCCACCTCAGATGCCAGTCACAAGTCCGGACCCCCTGTGCTTCTGACCGACCGGTTATAAATTGGGGGTTGCCACCATCCCCTCCGCGGGCTCGATAATTTGCTGCAAGGCCTCACAGAACTCAGAAAAGCAATTTCCTCGCTAGATTACCAGCTTATTATAAAAGGACACAACTCAGGAACAGCCAGATGAAGAGATGCCCAGGGCGAGGTATGGGGGATGGGGCGTGGCCATGCCCTCTGCAGGTGCGCCACGGCCCAGCACCTCCTCGTCGGCACCAACCTGGAGGCTCTGTGAACCCTTCCAGTGAGGGGTCTTTTACAGAGGCTTCATTACACAGGCAAGACTGACTAAATCAGTGGCCCTTAGCGGTGAACTCAATCTCCAGCCCCTCTGCCCTCCCCGGAGGTGGAGGTTAGGGCTGAAAGTTCCAGCTTTAATCACCAGGCTGGTTCCCCAGGCAACCAGCACCCCCCTTCCTAGGGGCTTTCCAAAAGTCATCGCATTAACATACACTCCATTCCGGTGTGGCTGAAAGGGGCTTGTTAGGAATAACAAAAGATGCTCCTTTCACCCTTCATCACCTTGGAGCTATTTCAGGAACCTTGGACAAAAACCAAAACCAAACCCCAACTATAACCAGAGTGAAGACCAAATATCTGTATACATCACAATATCACACAGATACTCCCTGGGGACTAACCACAGCAACCAAAAATCAGGGCACTTCTTGTTTTGCTTCTGCACCAGGAACCAAAACCAGGCTTTCAAGCAACGGTTCTCAAACTTGATTGGGCTCGTTAAAGGAGATTGCAGGGCCAGGCTCCCAGAGTCTGGTGCTGGGAATCTGAAGAGGAGGCCGAGAATTTGCATGTTCAACAAGCTCCGGGTGGTGCTGACACTGCTGGTCCAGGGACCAGAGAGAACTATTGCTGTCAAGGGCTGACTACTTGGTTAATAAAGTGTCAGCGACCGAGTTTAACCTTTAAATTACAAGTTAAGTAATTCTAAGCACTGTGCAAGGGGTGCCAGCAGGGTGGCCTGCAGGGCTCTGGGAGACACCCGCTGGCTTCCCGTTTGCTGTCAGACGAATGCATCTGCTTGTCAAAATGGGTTCTTTTCCCCCTGAGAGAAGTTCAGAGGGTTCTTAAGAGATCCCTTCTAGGCTTCCCTCCTGTTTTTCGAGGGGGAGCCCCACACGTGCAGCTCCCAGACCCCCGGCTTCACTCACCCCTGATGTGGAGGGCTCCCGAGTTATACTTTGGCTTAATTCCGGAGACTCTAGTGAGGTAAAATTGGAAGGGGTTCCCTTTACCCAGCATGTCCCAGATGTCCTGGCCTTCCCCTGACGTTTCAAGCCCGTGGCCGGCTGAGGGGCTGTGATGCTCAGCTCCCGGGACAGCACCATCTCTGGGAGAAGGGAGGCCTTTCTCCTCTTTGACCCCCGTGTCCTCAGCCTGCTTCTGCTGCGTCTCTGGTGGCAGCTCATCCTCACTGCTGGAGAGACACCAGCCCAGGTCTTCCTGGGAACCGCCCTTCTGCCTTTTGGGAGGTGAAGCTTCTGAAACGGAATCTGTGCTGCTGAATTTCACGGGTGCGATCTTCCTCCTGTGGGCAGCTTTCCGAGCCTCGGAACAGGTGTACTTTGGCTCACTGGCTGCTCCCTGCTCAGCATGCGGGAGAAAAGAGGTAGATGGCTCGTCCGGTCTTGGCTTTTCCTCCTCACTTTCATCACTACTGGATATCGTCCACCTCCCATAATTGCCTTCCTGAGACATTACACTTCCTCTGGAAATGAAAGGTGGAAATTTCGTTATTTCCCATCCATCAGGCCACCGGCACACTCATGCTCTTGCTCTCAAATTCCGTGTCCTGAGCTTCTAGGACACATACAGCACACCTGACACTTACCAGATGCCAAGACGTGTCACTAACATCAGCGGCTCTGTAGGTGTTCACGGCACATCACCACAATCTGCCGTGAGAACTTGGCAAATAAAGTGATGGCGAAAATCCTGCTCACCTTCTGCTTCTCTCCCTTTGTCTTTCCACCTAGACCTTGTTCTTAAATGCCTGAGGAAATGGAGTTGAGCCAAAGTCCAAAACAAAAATGTCCACTCTTCGCCCTGAAGCTTCCAACAGGTGTTTGGGGTTAAGGTCAGTTTAAGGAATTTCAGGAGTAATTCTGACTATGCTCATATTTTTAAGGTCAAATTGGAATTTATCACCTATTCCTCACCCAGGTACGGGAGCCCAAAAGACTTCAGGGACTACTTCTTACTCCCCAAGATAAGCTACTTACCATAGAGCTTAACGAAATCCTCCAGACAGTATCAAATGATCAATTCTATATATATATTATCTAGGGATGCTTCCATGAGGACCCAACTGACTCAATGATTATCTAATCCTAAATCAAACCATGAAAACCTGCAGAGAAAGAACTTGTACTAAAGCAAAACGTTACTTGTTTTCTAAACCACACAGTTTAACTTCTACTTTCTTGCTCTCAAAAGAGGAAAACACATGAAACTTTTGCTTTTCTTACCTACAAAATGTCACCAATTCAAGAGTAAAGGGCTATCTAAGTAGATTTCCCAAATAACTAAAGAAGAGCTCCTTAGTGTGATTTAAAAAAAAAAAACAAACACTTTAGTACAAGACCCAGAGGAAAATTACACAACTCAAGAGTCTGTGCTCAGATCGTGGACAGAGTGTCTACATGTTTGCTCTACAGCGTAAGCAGGACCTGCTATGAGTGCAGATATAGGACAGACTGCAGCATAACCCCCACTCCTTAAAAAAGGCTAAATTCTGCACTGAAAGACTTGCTAATGAATATACTTTCATGTTTCAAGCTAAAAAGTATATATTTTTTAAGGTATCTATCACTTTGTACAACTTCTCACCTTTTTCAATTTATGACCAAGTCAGATAAGGTTTCTCCTGTAAATTACACATTTCAAGGAGCTTTTAAGCAGAGTGCATCTAGACAATAATATGACTCGTTCTTCATGGCCCAGGGTCACTATTAAGCCCACCTGGCATGGACAGTGTTTTGCAGCCACAACTGTAGGGACCACAGATGGATGCAGACACTTGCTCCTGTAATAGGGGCCCTAGACTCTGTCTAGGTATTCTTTTCTAAAAGTTCTCTGTCCTTTCCCCCTGTGTTCAGTCCACTTCTAGGGGCTGTTTGAACTCTGAGTAGGTTTTTCCCCCTAAATTGTTTCTAATCTGATAAGGGTTAAGACACCAGATAATCAAGCTTGTTGGAACTGTATTGTTACAGTTAACAGGATCTGAGAACCAGGTTTTCCCATGAAAGGGGTTAAGACAGACTTACTATTTAACACCTACTTAAACAGCTCAGTTTTTTGTTTGTTTTGACTGTTTTTTTAAAACTTAAGTTCCCTTAGCGTTCTAGACTCTGGAGACTGCTATCACAATTCACTTTGAAGGAGCCATTTTGTCAGTTAGTTTGTAATTGAAAAATGATTTAAGAACAAAAGAACCATCTCTGGAAAAACTACTGTGCTGTAAGCTCTAGCTTCCATTGAATTCTAAACCAGCTCTAAAGCTAGGCAATGAGTAATAGAATCTTCAACTGAGATTCCTCAGCCTGTTCTCCCTAGATTCCTGCCCCATCCTAAAGCAAAGAGAGGGTCTCAGAGTTTTTAGGTGAAAAAAGGGTTCAGCTCCCAGCCTGAGAAAAGGAGCTGTATGCAGACCTTAGAGATCACCACCACCCCTCTTCCCAGATCAATTACGTATAAATAAAATGGAATTCAAAAATCCTGAGAACTCTAAAAGGAAAATATTTATTCGTCTTTAGTGACTGTGTGAGCTATTTAGGAGATTTCTAAATTTTTCAGTTTTATCATTATCTACACTTTCTAGAACCACATGTGGGGTGGGGGAGGGGAGGACAGAGAATTCCTTCCAAAAAAGGACAAATGGGTAAAAAATAAAGCTTTGAAAAAGACATTTCCTAGAGAAAAAAAAAAAAAGGTTTTTGTCTGCTCTATACATGGTTTAAATTTTGGATCTACTACAATCCAAAATGTGCCTGAGATTATCTACCAATTAAAGGCAAAAAAACCTTTGCAATATGCTAATAAAACTGTAACAAATCATTAAGCCTAGCTGGTTACCAGCCTCTCTATGCAGTCAAGGCGCTTAGGCTGTTGAAGAGGAGCTGTTGGTAAACACCAAGCTTAACCAGCAACTGATTCTACTTTGGAGGACTGGATCTGGTCTCAGGATCAGAATTTCATTTCTCTCTCACACAGGCCCAGATTCTCTGCATTCTCAGACAGCTTTTATACTCAAGTCATAGAGCTTTACAAGGATAGAACCTAAGTGTTTTCCTTCAATTGTTTGTTCACGGTTTGTCTTCCCTGGGCAGTGTCTCGCACAGCACAGGTCTAACACCACACTCTGGGTAAGTGGTGACACCAGGATCAGAATTACCACACAGGTGGGCTGACTCTGAGAGCTGACATTCAGTGGGTCAGCAAAGTGCAGTATTTCCCAAAGCAGAGGTGACTGGGACCTGACATTAACTAACATTACGTTATGAAAGTACCTCCCTTTCCTATTCCAATCCAATGTCTCAGTTTAATCAAGGAGAAAGCTGTTTGTAGAAATGTCTCTATTCCTGCTTTTGAACAAATAACGGATTTTAGGCTCTTCTGCAGGCAGTAACACTTTGGTTTAACATCAACAGAAGGGATCTTATGGCTCCATTACATTTACAATAACTGAAGTCTACTTCTAAAAGATAGTGTTTATGTAAAAGTGGGTTCAAATGAAAATATTACACAAATAGTAATACAGATGTTGATAGTGAGACAAAACTGGGGAGGAAGCAACTGACCACATTACTGAAATTTGGCAAACACTGTGTTAAGCTACAATGCCAAGGAGGGTAAAAATCTAAAGAAATTCTACCACCAGATGCCAACTCATAACATTAGAGTGTCTATTAGATACTAAAAAAAAATGTGTGGATGCAAATGGATACTCCTCTTAAAGCTGCTGGCTCCTCCTCTCCCCCTACCATCCCAGACCCAGCTGGGCTACTTCTTTTACACTTCCAGCTGACCCTTCTTACAGAGCTTGCAGACCATCAGGAGGGCATGGGAGTCAATCTCAACTGAGGCCAAGTGTGGTCAGTAGTTGGCAAATATGACTCCAATTTCAAATCCAGTCATTACTAGGTGGTAAATGTGCACTTAGGCAAGTTACTTAACTGCTGAGCCTCAACTTCCTCCTCTGTAAAATGGGTGTCATACCTACCTCCCAGAGTATGTTCATTCGAAAAATATTTATTGAGCAGCTACTATGTGCCAAGCCCTGGGAATAAGAAATTAACAACATAGAAACAATTTGTCCTAGAAAAGCTTCTATTTCAAGGAGAAAGAAACAGACTGACACAAACAAAAATAACCAAAAAAGCCAAGATATCTTTACAGATATTCATTATATTTTACAGGTATGAGAGAGTAACAGGGATGCCCTTACCTTCGACTATCCTGAATTTAACATCTAAGTGAGCTCTGAAGGGTGAAAAGGAATCAGCCAAATAAAAGTGTGGGAGGGAAAGAAGAGTATTCCAAGTGAGGGAACCCAACCTGCAACGACCAGAACAAGGGTGTAGTAACTCCAAAAACACACAGAAAGACTTGGGTAAGGAAGACAGGTAGGTGGTCCAGGATGAAGGGGGTGGCAGGAGTAAGTTAAAGATCCTGGATTTTATTCTAAGAACCGTAGGCCCCACTGAAGGGGAGTACCTTGGTCCGATCTACTTTTTTAAAATATTACGTTCCCTGCAACTCTGTATGGAGAATGGTTTGGAGGGAGACAAAAGTCGAAGTGAGGCGGCTCCTGGAGGGACTCTGGTAGCTCATGAAGGCAGTCGGGATGGAGTGAAGTGGGCTGATTCCGGGGTACACTGTTTTCTGTGCGCTCACCTTTACTGAGCATACACTCATTTCACGCTCACAACTGTTTCCATTTATGGGGAGACTAAACACAGAGGTTAAGTGCCTGGCACAGAGTAAGCGCCCAACATGCTAGCTATCACTAACTCTCCAGACCATCTGCCTACTACGTGGAGGAGCCAGAATAAGAATCCGCGGAGAGGGACCCTTCCAGCAGGACTCTGGTCTCCTCAAGCAGCAGCTGCTCGCGCCAAAGAGGTACTATTACTGGAGGAAGCCGAGGCCCAGAAGGGGACCCTACCTAGTGTCTTTACAAGATGCTCCGCTTCCCTCCGCATCCACCTCCAGCCCCGCGGGACACTCAAGAATTCGCCGGACGCCGGCTGCCCGCGCTCCAGGCCGGAAGGAGCAAAAGCGTGGGCAGCTGCCGAACGCGTACCGGAGGCCCCGGAACCCGCGGCCTCCACTCACCTGAAGCCCCCAGAACGCGCAGCCACCTAGGATGCCGCCGCTCCGCCGCCACTCGCGCCTGCGCGCGCTTCAAACCCTCCAGCCGGCAGCGCGCGCAGAGTGACCCTGCCCCTTCCCCTTCCGGGACGCCCGCAGCTGGGTCCTAAAGCCCTCCGGCTCATGAGGGGCTGAGGGGGCGCTCCCGCAGGAAGGGGCGGAGAGAAGACCTGGCCGCCTCCAGCTCCCCTCTCACCTCCTGGGCGCGTCTCCTAAAAGGGGGAGAGAGGAAAAGAAATTTCCCTCACTTCTCCCGTAGTTAATTAGCAAAACTCATCCGCTTTGCAGAGGTTCTCATAGCTTCAGACTCCCGGAGCTCGAGGTGTGTGTGTGGCGGGGGTGGGGGGTGTGGGGGGGTGGGTGGGAGGGGGTGAGTATTTTAAAGGCAGAGACAGGATCACCTGAGAGGTTCGAGGAAGCTGAGGGCTGAGACCGGTGTCCCGGGAGGAGTGGGTTCTCCTGGGGGAGCGGACTGTAAAACCTGCTGTAAAATAAAAGGTTAAACGAGCTCCCTTAGACTCAACCTCGAATGCCCGTTTCTTCGTTGAAACAGGCGCGTGTGCCTGTGTGTGTGTGTGTTGCCTTTTTAATCTTACTGATTTGTCAGAAGAGAGAGGTCTGAGATAAACTACTTTGCAAAGCGGAACCCTCGCCATATTCCTTGCCTTTAATAAGATGTTTGCTGTGGAATTTGGGTTCAGTGCTGTTGATATTATTCTCAGAGTTTCCTTCACACCAGGCACCTCTCCTAGAGGACTGAATGAAATAACTTGGGATAAACGTCCTAAGGGCTCACTTGGTTCGTTTATTGAAAGTCTGTTTTGTGCCAGGTACCGTGCTCAGTGCTAGGCTTATAGGGAGGACGGAACAGACACAGTAGCCACCCTGGAGGCCTCGATTCCAATGACTTGCTGATCTGCACGGGAGCCCCGGTCTTGTTTTGATTGGTTCCTTTTATGCTTTGTTCACACTCTTTTTGTGTCTCCTATAATGTTTAGCATAGTGCCATTGATCAAAATTATCAAAAGTAATTTACTACAAGGTGTGGGGGCAGAAAATGAGAAGAATCATGCAGGACACGTTGAAACAAAACCTGGATGTGCGGGATCCATAGCCGCGCGCCAGGAGTTTAAGGGGCGAGAGGGGCGGAGCCAAGGCTGGGGGCGGGCCTGGAAGCCCCTCCGCCATAGGCTGTTCCAAGGAAACGTTATTAAACAAAGTCTCTGGCCAATAGAGCTGCGGGGTCAACGCCAGTGGCTCGCAGGCCGTCCAATGGGAGAAGACGTTGGAGGTACCCGGCCAAGTTCAGCTTCCCGAACTGCGGGGAGCTTGGCGGGCTGTCGCTGCAAGCCGGGAGTAGGCCGCAGAGGTCGCGAGTTCAGGCGTCCCGACTGCCGTGTGGCTGTCGCGATGTTTTTCTCCCAGGCCGGGGCCCGGCCGCGGACGTGGGAAGCCAGCCAGTCGGAACACAAGAAGTGGGTGGAAGTAAGTGCCCGGAGGGCTGTCTCGGACTTAAACTTGACCCGGGACTTTCACTTCCGTCACCCCGCCTGGCTCTCACTCAGCTTTGTTGCACATATAGGGGCTGGACTGTCCTTCCAAAGTGTCGTGGTTAATGACCGAGGCTAGGGCTGCAAGGCTTCTGGATCCCTGTCCAGTGTTCTACTTCCAACTCCTTCTTTTCTCCGCGACATAGTCTGTGTATAACAAGCTGTAATCTCCATCTCTCCTCCCGCCTTTCAAAGCCAGCCTTTTGCCTCACCTTCCCAATTCTAGGATTGAACTTTCGGTAGAACTTATTCGAATGGTTTAAAGGAATTAACCCAGCGATTAAGTCGTTTGCACTTTTGGGGGGAGTAAATTTTAGCACATTAAGATTTCTTTTTCTTTTTGGCCCTGGGGGCAGCATTCGGGATCTTAGTTCCCCGACCAGGGGTAGAACCCGTGCCCCCTGAAGTGGAAGCTAGGAGTCTTAACCACTGGTTCTCCAGGGAAGTCCTAGCAGATTAAGATTTCTTGAGGATTAAAATTAGGATAATGAAATTCCATTTCCCAGCCCTACTCTTGGCTAAGTTTTAGGTTTGGGAGGTCTAAACTTAATATAAGTTAGTAATAATAGAACAAACCGTTTCTGTCTTATTAACTGAAGATATTTGCTGTTCTTTAGGTATTTAAAGCATGCGATGAAGAAAACAAAGGCTATCTAAGCAGAGAGGACTTTAAAATTGCTGTTGTAATGCTGTTTGGATACAAGCCCTCCAAGGTAGAACTTTCTTTTGTATTTGGGGACTGGGCTGACAATACAATAGTGGATGGATTCTAAATAAAGTGCAGAGGGCTAGCTTAGGATGTTTATGAAGCAAACCGCTGCCTTTTGAGCAATTTCAGAGATGTGTCCAGTGCTGAATTTTACTTTTGTCTTAAGAATCCAACTCAGGAATGAATTAGAATCCATCAAGACTAAGTCACCAGGCTGCTAATAATATTAAGTATGAGATGCTAGTGAGGTTCCAAGAGGGAAGCCTGGGAGTGGGATGTTGGTAACAGAAGGAATTCACAGAGGAAGTGACATGCAGGATTGTTTTTCTTAAATTAAAAAAAAATTTTTGCTCCATTTAAATTATGAAAATAATGCATTTACATAGTCAAATAATTAAAATGGTCCAGAAAAGTATAAAGTTGGGTGTAAAATCCCCTCCCTCCCTACCAAAGGGTCCCACTCCTCAGGAGTTACCATTAGTAACAGTTTATTGTGTATCATCCCAAAATTTCCTATGTATTGACAAACACGCCTAGCATTGTATTGAAAAGTGGGTGCCTAGTATGCCTATTTTATTTTAACTTGCTTTTCTCACTTCACAATAGAAGAACATAAAAGCACACACACCACATTAAAAAAATAGTTGCTTAGTATTCTCTTTAGCTAGTTTCCTTGTTTTGGTCATTTCAGTTGTTTCTATTATTTTTCATTCCTACAAATATTGCTGCCGTGAGCATTCTCTTATAACTATACCTCTGCTTGTGGATATATCTCTGTGGAATAAATTCCTAGAGATACAAGTGCTAGGTACATTTGAAATTTTGTTGGGCATTGCTCTCCAGGAAAGGTTGCACTAAATAAGGAGAGTTGAGCTGAACTTCAGTGAATCTCCCATTTTTGTAGGACAGGTTTCCTATGCCTCCTGTCCTTGTGCTGCTCCTCTTGTCTGTTACATCCATTCTAGTGATGGATCCCTCTTGTTAAGCTGCTGAACTGGAATTAATCAGGGGCAAGATCTTGGCCAGGTTTAAGAAATTCAGTTGCAGGCATCAAACAGAGGGAGCACTCAGGACTCTGCCTGGAATGTCATCCCTCCTGCTGTTGTTAGACAAAGTGGCTGGGCAACGACTTTGGCCCAGTTGTTGCCTATGAGTGGGCTCTACCTGTCTGTCAGATTGCGGGCCCTGTAAAGCCAGGGACCACGTGATGTCCCACTTCTCTGTTCTTCATTATGCTTAAATGTATTACTACTTCACTGTTAATATGTTCTGTTGATATAAATATGTCCCATGAACCACCCAGGTAGGTTCAACTGCTAGGGGTTGCTTAGTTACTGAGATGTTGATTATGGAGCTTCAGGGCTGGTTCCCAGACATTGCAGCTCTCCTGTTAACCTGCAGTCATTTCAGCTGGAATTCCAGAGCAGGTCAGCTAAGTGGACTCAGCTTTTGAAGCATTGAATTTAACCCAGGTTCAGCTGGAAAGATATCTGGTCTCATTCTACCTTTATCACTTTTGGATCTACTTACTTGATTTTAATTTTAGAACATGTAAGTGAGGAATTTAATGACAAGTACAGAGATATGGTAACATACATACATACACACCATCAAATTTAACAGATTTTTACTTTTGGTTGAGGTTTCGGATTTTATTTTTTAATCAAAGGAAATGCTTGTTTACTGCAGATCGCTAAACAGTGAAATACTGATATAGCAAATCACCTATACACTTAACGATTATTTGTAACAATCATGAAGTTTTATTAAGTGACACTTAATGTATTCCCTCTGTGAAATTTAACAGATTTTTCCTCTTATAATAGGTTGAGGTTTGGGGTTTTTTTTTGTTTTTTTGTTTTGGTGTACATTGAACATTTATTACAACGAATTGGTGATGTGATAAGATGTGCTCACGTGGCCTGAATATTGGTCACAATCACAACAAAGCTTAATCCAGCCCAGCAGATACAAATGAAAGTGTAAACTGTGAAGATATGTTTACATACATAGAAGTATGTATAAAAGTGACATTGAAACAACTGTATATCCTTAAAAAACGTAGAGCCCACTAGTGCCATTTTACCTCATTCAACTTGGGGTTTTATTTTTAAACATTGCTTTTCAGCAAACGAAATATTTACTGAATGCAGGTCATGAAGCAGTAAGGCACTAAAATAATAAATCACTTCTGCATTCATGAAAATGTTTACAGAATGAAATTTATTGTGTTCCCATTTAATAAAAGGAGCACTTGCTAGTTGCTAGAAATATAAAGGTGAATAAACATAGACCCTACTTTGAAATAGTTCACAGTTTAGTGTAGAGAGACTTATAAAACTCTGATAAATACTAAGATAGAGAAGAGATTAAGAACAGAAAGGGAGGAGGGCAAGGAGAAGGGTCTAATTCTGTGGTAACTTTAATAGGAATCTGAGCATCATTTAGAGCAGCGGAGGTAGACTCTGATATGAAGTGTCTGGGAGCGCTTTGTGGTGGTGGGAGAAGTTATGCCTTGGTGATTCATGGTTGCATGTGGTGGCCGTATCAGAGTGATGTGACAACAGGACTAAAGGGATAAGAAAATAAGAAAATTGAGAAGGAGTAGGTTTGGGGGAAAGGCAGTGAGTTCGGATTGGGGCATGTTAAGTTCGAGGAGGCTAGAAGCACCCCAAGTGCATTCCTTTTTTAAGTGCTGTGCTGGGTGTTGAGGTGATGGTGGTAAAGATCTGCTCTCAGATTGTGCCACCTCCCTTAGATGTAGGAATCTGAAGTTGGGTGGAGAGGTGAGGGCTAGAGATAGATTTGGGATTCCTCACAGGTGGTAGCTCAAAGCATGAGACCGAGCTGGCATTGCCCAAAAGGAGTATGTGGAGTGTGAAGGGCAGTGTCCTGAGGGGAGAACATGGGGGGCGTACCCACATTTAAGGGTCGGTGGGGACTCCATGAAGAAGATGCACTGGGAACTGGTTGTCTGGGAGGGACAGGAGGAACCAGGGAAGTGCAGGGCATGGAATCCAAGGTGGAGAAGCTACATCAGATGTTGCCAAGGTTCTAATTCCATGATGTTTATAAAGCTCTCTTAACAATGTGGGAAAACACTTACGTTTTAATATTCAGTGAAGGCAGGTCCCCGAACTTAATATATAGTGTATTCTCAAATATGTTTAAAAATGCATGGAGGGGGAAAAAAAAAAGCTGTACTAGGCCTAAATGTTAACAATGGTTTTCACTGGATGGCTGGTTTTTTAGATGTTTTTCTTCATAATTAAAAAATATTTTTCATGTTTTCTACATCATGTTACTATTACAGTCAGGAAAAAAATTTTAAACCCATAGAGCCCATTGTAACAATTGCTTGTATTTGTCTAAAACAGAAATGTTACCTTTTAGGTTATTCTGTATATGTGACAGTCAAGTTGATTTTATATGATAAACTGTTTTGGTCAATGCAGTAAAGTTTTGGGGGCCATCAGAGTCTGTAGTAGATCAGCATCTGGTATCTTATTAATAGAAGAGAAAAATGACTATTATAGCTGTCCTGTGATGTTACTTGTCTGCTGGATTCAACAAAGTTGATTTCTCATAAAATACATTCCTTCCCCGCACCCCAGGAATTAAGAACTTGTACTGTGAAAACATTTGATGAAATTGTATATCCTATGCTTTTTTCTTTTCTAGATAGAAGCTGATTCTGTGATGTCCTCAGTAGATCCAAACACTTCCGGTAATGTGAAAGTTCATTTTTAGTACTCTTATTTAGACATTCATGAAACTACAACTAAGAACAAATGTAGAGGCTATAAAGCATTATGTTTAAGCAAATCTTTGTTTTGTTTCTGATTACCCAAAAAGAACGAGGCTTGGTTCTTTTAATTTTAGTTAATTAATGTATTCACAAGTGTATGTTTATTGTAGGAAAATTTTAAACCACTGAAAAGCATAAAGAAAAAATGTTGCTGATAATTTCATCATCCCGCAGATGATCTAGGTTTTCTGACTTGAGCAGCTGAGTGAGTGGAAGTGGCACTTCCTGAAATGGGAAGACTGGGGGAGAAGATTTAGGGTTTGGGGAGTGCAAGAGTTCAGTTTTGAATATGTTGAGTTTGAGAGGTTTTGGTCGATGATGTCAAGGCAATTGAGCTGTATGAGTATGGAATTCAGTGGAAAGATCTGGGCCACAGAAATAAGTTTGAGAGTCATCAGCGTTTGGATGGTTTTGAAGCCATGGGAGTGGATGAGACCCCTTGAGGGAGAGTGTAGACTGAGACCTGTAGGAACTATAACCATTAAAAGTCAGGTAGGGGATGAAGAGATGGCAAAGGAGACTTAGGAGGAGCACAGGGGCCAGAGGAAAATCAAGAGTATTTAATCAAAAGCCAAGAGGAGTGACTATTCCAGGGAAGAGGTATGGTCAACTGTGTCCAATGCTGTTGAAAGGTTAAGTAGCAAAAGAACTGAAGAGGATCCGTGGAGCTGGCAACCCAGGGGTGTCGGGTGATTTTAGGAAGAGCAGTGTCACCACGTCATGGGGGCAGAGGCCAGGCTGCAGTGGTTTGAAGATAAAGGGAAAGTGGCAAAGTGACAATGTGAGTAGATAAGTCTTTCAGTGGGTCCAGTAGCTGTGGATCAAGAGCTGTTTGCTTTGCTTTTGTTTGCCTTTTTTTGGAACATGAAGAAGATGTTTCTAAGCTTAGCAGAATGATCTAGTGAGGAGGGGAAAGGCAAATGAGACAGAGAGATAACTACCTATTGTTGGAGGAGATAGGGTCCAGAGCATGCTGAATTGGCTTTTCAAAAATTCCTTTTTGGGGGGATGTAATTTGAGGCTTATGGAAAGTTGCAAGATAAAAGTAGTACAGAGAATAGCTGTATACCCTTTAGCCAGATTCACTTACTGTTCATATTTTACCCCATCTACCTTCTCTTCTGCACTTTCTGCCTCTTCTCCATCCTCTCGCTGAGCTGTCCATAACCACAGCACACCCATCATAAGTTTATATTAATACTTGTCTTTATCTGCTTTACCGTCTATATTGCAATGTTGTCACTTGATCTAATTATGTTCTTATTAGCATCTTTCCTCATTTAATACAGGAATTAGTCCTTGGTATCATGTCTCTTTAGGCTCCTTTAATCTGGGCTATTTCTAGAGACTTTTTTTTTTTTAAAGAAGATGTTGGGGTTAGGAGTTTGTTTATTTATTTATTTATTTATTTATTTATTTTTGCTGTGTTGGGTCTTCATTTCTATGTGAGGGCTTTCTCTAGTTGTGGCAAGTGGGGGCCATTCTTCATCGCGGTGCGCAGGCCTCTCACTATCGCGGCCTCTCTTGTTGCGGAGCACAGGCTCCAGATGTGCAGGCTCAGTAGTTGTGGCTCACGGGCCTAGTTGCTCCGCGGCATGTGGGATCCTCCCAGACCAGGGCTCGAACTCGTGTCCCCTGCATTAGCAGGCAGATTCTCAACCACTGCGCCACCAGGGGAGCCCTTTTTTTTTTTTTTTTGCCTTTTTACAACATTGATATTTTTGAGGAAATAGCCCACCCCTCATGGTTTCCTTTTTTTAGGAACAGCCCTCATCTTGTGTTTGCATGACGTTTCTCTGTAAGTAGGTTCGAGGTTAAGCACCCTCAGCCAGAATCCTATTTGGGTGATATGTCGCTCTCAGGGTGCCACATCTGGAGGCACACAATGTCTGTCTGTCTCCTGTAGATACTAATTTTATCACCAGTCATGACGTTGTCGGATTTCTCCATTGTATTATTTCTCTTTATATTTTCTTCCCTTGCAACTAATCAGCAGCCTGTGGAGAGACACGTTCGATGTTGCAGATATTCTGCTTCTCATCAAAATTTCCGCCTGGATTTGGTATCCATTTATGATTCTTGTCTGATCCAGTTTTTGCCATATGATTGCAAAGTAATCATTTTATAATCCCAGTGCTTCTTTCAGTTAGCCCTTGGCATTTTTACTATAAGCAAGAGACTTCCCGTCTTCTTGATTGATCAATCTATTTCTCTTTTATCAGTATGGACTCATAAATTTGTATGTTTTTAATGATTTATAATTCATTACTTTACTTAATTATTTTAGTGCTCCACTTACCACAGATTTGGCCATTGAGTGCCTCCTTGAGCTGGCTCCTGTGTCCTTTAGACTGGCTTGACTTTTTTCTTTTTAAAAATGTTTTTATTTATAAATTTTGGATTTACAGAAGAGTTTACTAGATTATTTTTTGGATACAGGCTTGGTATCACATATTAAACATGACTTTTTGAACAATATTATTGCTAGGAGAAGTTGTTTTTGACATACTCCCTAACTTGATAGAATTTCCCCAGGCTTTAAATTTCATGTTAAAAATTTTCACACTTTCAAAGTATTCAAATGATGTTTCTTTGCTGTTCAATTTAGGTTGTAACTTCTTGGTGAAGCCTTCCTTACATATTTTCTCTGGGTTTCTATGTGAATATTCCAGTCTATAAAGATTTCTGTCTTCTGGCAGAAGGATTTCCCGCATTTTTTGCATTGTTAGGGTTTCTCTCCTTTAGGAGTCCCCTGAGAGTCAGTGAGTGATTCTGTCTGGATGCATGTCTTATGCTGCTCTTGCTTATGTAGTGTTTCTACATAAATACGTGTAGTTTGCCAGAAGCACTCTCACATTCATTATTCCCGGAGATTTTCTCCCTTATGTGTGTTCTTTGGTTCTGAATTAGGGATTTGACTTCACACGGAAGGTTTTCTTTCCTTAATCAGTTCTTTGATGTACAGACAGGTGTTATTCTGGAAGAAAGGTTACCCATGTTCTTTACAGGTGTAGTGAGTTCTCTGATATAAAGGTTGACTTCTGAAAAAACCTTCCACATTCAGTATCCTGAGTTTTCCCCCCATGTGTATTAGCTCACATTTAGTAAGATATGACTTATATGCATGTGTTACGTTCATATGGTTTCTCTACGGGTAATTTGATGTACATTGAAGGGTAAATTCTGGCAGAAGGTTTTCTTTCCCACCTTCATTACATTCTAAAGGTTCCTCTTGAGTGTGAGTGCTCTGATATAAAATGAGGACTGGTCTGTGGCAAAAGGATCTTCCAAGTATGCGGTTGTTAGTTTCCTCCCCTGCCTTTTCTTTTTTTCTGATGTTTGAGAGAGGATTGACTTGAGGCTGGAGATATTTTGTAAATTTCATGAACCTTTCCTCTCCTTCCTGAGTTCTCTAATGCTTGGATTTGGACTTCCTGCAGAAACAGTTCTCACATTTTTGCAGTCATGGAGCTTCCTTTTAATATTAGTTCTGATGTACATTAAAGCTTTAGGTTTTGAATGAGGTTCTCTACATTCCCTTCATGTGGCCTATCCCACACCTGAGTTCTCTTATGTATAATGAAGACTGCCTCAGTATGGGACATTTTCTCAAATTCATAATAGTCTAAGGATTGCTTCAGAACTGGAGTTTTTGATGCTGAAAGTAGGCTTCCCTATGAGGGCTTTCCGACTTTGTTGATGTGCTCTGGGACCTGCTCCCGTATCACATCCCTTGCATTTAATATCAGGGATATTATAGGTACTCTCACATCCACTTCCCCATCAGATCATTAGGATGCTTCCTGTCACAGCATCTTTTCCTAATAATTAATTTTTAAGTATATTTCAAAAGGTTACAAAGTAAATTAGTCATCTGAGAAATTAAAGGGAAGATCGGGTTGGAGGAACGAGGTCAAAGTGTAGGTGCTTAGTACCTTGCTCCAGAATTACTGTGGAAGGGGTTTCCGTAGTCTACAAGCTTCCAGGCTTTTCCCTTCCTCTTCTGGCCCTGATATCAACAGCAGATTAATTTTCTCAAAGCATCACTTTCTTCATGATTAAAGGAGTAGACTTACCTTCAGTTCATGTCCCCTTGAAAGGGGAGACTCAAGACCACAGACATCCCAGGGAAAGAGTAAAATAGCCATCTTAGCAGGAAGTCACTGCTGAACTCTGAATGCTGCTAACATAAAATTTTTTCATTAGGACTGTTAGTAGTGAACCAATTTCAGACCAGCTCCTTCTTTTCTCCCTTTCAGTGACATGAGTCACATTTACATGTTATTTTTCTTACAGGAAGAGAGTTTATATACAGATTATTTTACCAAATATATTATCGAAGAGAGTTTATACACAGATTATTCTACCAAATATATTATCTCTCTCCTTAATGTTTTGATCTTGAAGAACTGAAAGGTTGGCCTTGGCTTTCTGGGAGCTATTAATTCAGGTAATCAACTTCCCAGAGTTCTTCTGAGTAGCTGTGACTTGGGAATTCTCCCACTAGGTGTAGCTCTTCTTACATCCAGACAAGGTTGTACCATATCTCCAGCTTGCAACCCCAAAGCACCCTCCACACAGAGCCCATTTGCTGCCCAGCTTCCTGGGGGAAGGTCCAGACTCACATCCTGGATTGAGTCCGACTGGGCAGAGCCCTGACGATGCACACATTTCATACAGTACCTAAACCTGGATGCCCAGGCCCTGCTTCCCAAGGTCTCTCTAAAAGGTGCGTCGTCTCTGTAGAGGGTCCTTGTGAAAATTAAAAAGAGTGAAAAGTTAAGACAAAGCCATTAGAAGACTAGGATGTCTCAAGGGAAGTCACACTGGGAGAATTTGAGGGCAGCCAGAATGAGTAGCAAAAAGGTGTTAATGACATTTTTAATGCCTGTAACTTAACAAGCACGTGAGTATCAGCAAAAACTGTTTAGGCACCAGGAACAAGGACTTATATTAATAGGGGGAAAAAAAAATCAAGCCACTTGTTTAAGGAAGCAGCAGATCAGTGTTGGGATTGGTTCCAATACACACTATTGCTACCTAATTTTAGAGGGTTTTATTTCTGTTCTCTAAGGGTATAGAACATTTCATATCTCCTCTAACTATAGAAAATGAAAGAAGTTTGCAACTAGAAGAGCCTAGAAAACAGTCATATATTTCCTTTTTTAAAATGAGGAAACTGAGCTCCAGAGAGGAATAAAAGATCTTAATCCTGGCATTTGATGGTTTTTTATTGGTTTATAAGATATGTTTACATGTGTTACAGTATTTATTATTATTATAGATAATAATTATAGCTTTGATTCCTTGAGTGTTTACCATGTGCAGACTCTGTGATGAGTATTATGCATGGATTGTTAAATTTAATACAACTCTATGTTAGGATTATCCCATTTTATAAGTTAAAACAATCCTGAAGCTTAGAGAGGTTAAGTAATCTGTGCAGGGTGGCAGACCACAGTAGTGTAATCTCCAAGCTTACCCTCTCAACCATTTGATAAACCCTTCCCTTGAGGTTAATAGTGTCATGGATCATATTGATGGAGCTGAGGCCAGTCTTCATTGTCCTGGGAACTTAATGAATGAATGAGTCGAAATCAGGAGTGGGTCAGTACACAAAACACAAATCACAAGGTTCTGTGCAGCCGCTAGAGGCTGATGTCAAATTTGGTTCCGAGCTACTGAGTGTCCAGATCAAACAGGGAATCACAACCAAGTGCAGAAGTCAGCATCCACACCACAGAAACTCCTTTTCTAGAGAGACATAGTTTTCCCTGATGTGGGATATTTCCCCCACGATGTCTCGTGGAGGAGAGACTAATAAGTGGACACTGATGTCCACAAACTGTTCAATAAACACAACAGTGAAGTCTGTAAGGCCGTTTCTTGAACTTTCTTCAGCATAGACCAGTGGTTTAATGCCAGACTTGTCTGGGCAGTTCTTTGAAGGGCAAGACCATGTGTCATCTCAGATGGTTTGACTTCATTGTGGGATAAATCGTAGAGCATTTTATATGAATAACAACAGCGAAGATGTATAAGACTTTTGCTTAATCTGCCCAATGCACATCGCCCCACTGCATTCTCACACAGCTCTCTGTGTGTTTTTATCCCAGGTCTATATAAAATATGCTTGAGGGAAAAAACCAGAACAAAATATCAGAATTTTGTTTCCACTGGGTGATTAGATCATGCTTTTTTCTCCCCTTTCTTTCTGTTTTTTTATATTGTTGCCCTTTCAATACAGTGAACATATTTTACTTTCATACTTAGAAATAAAAAAGCTTTCCAGGAGCTTACTTTTAACCTGCAACTTTAAAAAATGGAAAAATCAAAGAGATTGATTCATTACAATGGTGATGATGGACTGTTTGACTCAGTCATGCTATCCAGGGTCAGTTTAATTGAAAAATAATTTGTGGATGATGAGGTTAATGGCTTTTATTTATTGCTATCTTGGCTGAGTTGTTTTGAGCCAGATAGTTGACTATAAAAGTATTCTTTTCCTAAATTTAAATGTCTGTTTTCTAGTCTTCTAAGTTACATTGTAAACACATTTTTTTGTATTTGTTTTGTGTATATTTTGTTGTTTTGGGCCCCTATCTAAGGAACTGAGGCCACAGTATAGCAGGTGTAGCAGGCTGTTGTTTGACTTCAGATTTCAGTTGACTTCTTTGTTCATTTCTATCATCAGGAAACACATACACATTATACTTATCTTATCTTGAAATCATAGGACCATTTTGTGGTATCGCCCACAGATATTCCCCTCTCAATTAATGTATTTAATTCCCCATTTAAAGATGATGAGTAAGTTTCCTTACAGGGGTAAAAAAGAATTAGACACTGACCTAAAGACACTCTTTAAAAATGTCATATTTGATAGGGAAGATTAAAGAAGTATTGTCACTTCTGTGATGGCTAGATGTCACACGAACACAATAGACAAGAAGACCTGTAAGGGTTTCGAAGGGAGTGGCACTCCCTTCCTGCCCGAGGTGTGGGCCAGAGCCGGATGTGGAAGGCTGGGTGGGGTTTGCAAAAGGTGGAGAAGCAAAGAGGAGAACAGGGAGAATGAATAAAGGCAGATGCCAGCTGCGAGCTTGTCCTCCAGCTCCTGGTGCTGCCTGTGCTCTGCTGGTGCCAGCGTGGATGAAGAACTCCGTGCAAATTTAGACTTCCCTGCACAGTCCACACCCATGCAAATGTTGCCTGTCATGTCCTGGAGACTTTGCCGAGGTGTCTGTTCATGGTCCAGAGGAGGGGCTTTATCACTCACCACTCGCCCTCCATCACAGGTCCCTCCATCACTTTCTTCTCCGCAGGGTCTCTTCCTGCATGCTCGCCCTGTGGGGTTTCTCCTACAGACCCCCTACCCCCAAGCGTCTCACCCTCTTCTCTCAGATCCCTGCCCCCCGTTTTACAGCGCACCCTTTTGCCGGTCCCCCCTCAGATTTGCAGGCCCAAAGTGCTCCTCAGCTGTCCCTGTGTTGGTATCAAGTCCTGCCGGAAACGGAAGCCCCCGCCCCCGTGGAGTCCTGCTTTCTCGTGCTGCCACGGGGAGTGCGGTGCGAGCCGCAAGCCAGCTGCACCCCAGCGAGCAGCCCTGATGGAAGCTGAGAGCTGGAGAGGGGAAGATATAAGGACCAGTTTACCTGGAAGGAAGAGTGAAGCTTTAAATTCCAGAATAAGGGATCGGGGCTTTGCACTGATATCGCTGAGGAACCTTTGAAGGGTTATGAGCAGGAGATGTGCATAATAAAAAAAAGATGACGATTCCTGTCCACGTTTGGTAGGAATAAGGTTTCGTTGGTTCAGAATTCTCTATTCCACTGTAACCTGTTTTTACTCTTCCTCATTTCCCTCCCAATGATAGAGTAAAACTTGCTTTCTTCCATTAAGGTGGATGCTTTTCTCTTCATGCCCCTACTCTTATGCGTGTAGCTGGAAGAAAATATTAGTCCTCTGAATTTACTTACCCATCTTACTGTGACAACTCACTGCTCTTGATGCCACGAAAGCTCTTCTGTCCTTACAATCTTTTTATGCAAACACATTCTATCCTTTTTTTTTTCCTGCATGACCTCCAAAAGTCATAATCTGAATTTTATTTCTCAAACTAGAAAAGGCTTGTATTATACCTTTTAAAAGGCCACTTAATCCTTTTAAGCCCTCATTTTTAGGCATTTTCAATCCCTGGAAAAATTAATAGATGGCCCAATGACTGTGAGCCCTCTCTTTTCTACTAAATCCAGGACCAGACTTACAGTCTAAAACACTTGGCATTTTTATTATTTTCTCTTTCATTCTCCCAGGTTTATTGCAGTTTCTAATTTAAGCTCGCTGTGATAGCCAGAAACTAGATGACTACATTTTCAAGAGGATTTCTCTGTATACACTGACCCTGAAGCTTAGAACTGTGAGCCACAAAAAAAAGAAAAAAAACAACTTTCGAGGGAAAATTTATATAGTTTTATTGGACTTTTTGAATATATCCACCCCTGTGGTGAAAGATGATTACCTTCCTAGGAAATTGCTTAAAAACAAAAAAGGGGGAAAAGATAACACTTCTGTATATGATATATCTATATCACATGTATTAAGTAGATTGGAAAGTAAAAAATATATATATTCATTATAGAACACGAAGAGTCCATTTCGCCAAGAGTAGTTTATAAAATGGAAGGGAGTGCTTTCAGTGATACGGAAAATGCACAGACTTGCAGAGTCTGGAAGGATTCGTAAAGATCATTGGTCCCAGTGGCCTTTGAGGCATGATCCTCAGTCTTGTGTCCTGTGGGGGGCACTTGCAGAGGCACTGCTGGAGAGGGAACAGTGAGGAGCCCACCTCACTGCAAACCGAATAGCTTTGCCTTCATCTCTACATACTGGGCGTTCCTGTTTTAGAAAGAAGAACCTTTCCTACAGCTAAAACAAAGTCAGAGAACTACTGGTAGAGTCCAGCTACCCGGGCAACTTCTAAACACCTTCTGCAGATTAATAATGAACACAGATAAACATATAGGTCTACGTGGTTCCTGTTGTGATCCCAATGTCTAGCTACAGCAAAGTGTGTTTAGGTAACTTTTATTGCTGGGACAGTTTACAGAGAAGACCCAACCTCGTATTTGGAATTAGAATGTTCTGAACATACTTTCACTCCAGGGGTGGAAACAGGTAATGCATTTCTCATTGTGTATGAAATGTGGTGGCAGTAGAATTATGGAAAGTCTTTGTGAAGTGGTAATTTTAGGTTTGAATGTTGTGACAGCAGGTGGAGCTAGTAGTAGGAACTCTATTTCTAGGCCATTTAAACAGCAGTAAAACATATAAAACTTACATTAATGTGTTTGCATTACAGAGCTGTAGGAATAGCAAACCTTTTATGCCTTGGCTTTGGAAAGTGATCATACTACTACAACATGAGAGCTCAGCTGAATGGAAACTTCTCTATCCTTTTTAGAAAAGGGACTTGCATGGTATTGAATGCATTTGTATGTGTTGCCATCGAAGATTAAGACAAGGGGATGGGGATGGGGCAGTGAGATATGTTTACGTCGTTTAATATTGACTTTAAAAAATAAGGTATCCGAGCCTGTGGGAAAATAGTGTGAATGAACTTGATTATGTAAATAGAGTTATTTGCATTATTAGATGGTTTCTTCCTTTTAAATGGTAATAAACATATAGTTGAAATCCACATATTTTCTCCTAGGGAACACTAAAGAACATGTGCTTTTTATCCCCCAAGATATGAAATAAAGACCTGACTACTGGGCTTCCCTGGTGGCGCAGTGGTTGAGAGTCCGCCTGCCGATGCAGGGGACGCGGGTTCCTGTTCTGGTCTGGGAGGATCCCACATGCCGCGGAGCGGCTGGGCCCGTGAGCCATGGCCGCTGAGCTTGCGCTCCGCAACGGGAGAGGCCACAACAGTGAGAGGCCCGCGTACCGCAAAAAAAAAAAAAAAAAAGACCTGACTACTTTATAGACCCAAATACGGATGAGTTTTCTGAATATGTGGTTTAAAATATATCATTCACCACTCATGCACTTTTTTTTTTCTCGTGAATCTGAATCACACATTGAACCATGGAACTGTGCTGTTTTTCTTACCATTTCCCGAAATCAGATGCAATTAAACGAAGAACAAATATTATGTATTCATTTCCTTTTCCTCTGAATTTTGTTTTTTACTGTGTCATAGGTATTAAGAAATTGGGGTTTCTGAAATGACGATTTTGCTGGATATGTGAATAAATAGAGACCTACTTTTTGGCATTAATTTACAGTTATAAGAGCATTTAAAACACATTTTAACGCTTTTTGCTGAAAACTAGAAATAACGTCTTCCTATGATTTTATTTACTTATTCAACAAACATGTGAGGAATGCCTCCTACAAGCAGGTATCTGCTTGGAATTAGAATGTTCTGAACATACTTTCACTCCAGGGGTGGACACAGGTAATGCATTTCTCATTGCGTATGAAATGTGGTGGCAGTAGAATTATGGAAAGTCTTTGTGAAGTGGTAATTTTAGGTTTGAATATTGTGTGGATAAATTTTGACAACAGGCAGTACTTTCCCTCAGTGTGTCTCAGGCAGACGTGTGGCCAAATAGTTACCATGGGACCCAATGAGAATGGAGCTGCATCACTGCACATCCTCCACTGCCATGGGGGAAACGCTAATTCCATACAATGCGTATTTATCAAGCACATGCCAAGCACTCTGGTAGGTGCCAGGAGATACGCCTGCTGCTGCTTTCTTGACTCTTGCTCTTGGTTTTCTCCGAAGCCTCAAACAGCTTACATCTCCAAACTGCAACTCCATCTCAGCACCCCCCCCATCCTGCTTCCCCCCGTCTTTCTTATCTCTTTAAATGACTCCTCAAACCACCTAGTCCTCAAGCCAGAACCTAGGGCTCATTCTTGACATCTTCTTTCTCTTGCACTACGTCTGACCCTCCATCTTTTCTGCAGTATGTCTGGAACCTTCCACTGCCCTCCGTTCCCGCTGCCCGCACCCTCGTGACCACATCTCTTGCCAGTAGGATCCTAACGAGTCTCCTTTTTTATATTTTGCTATCTCCCCAGTCCTTTTTCAAAACAATAGCCAGAGAGATCTTTCCAAAATCTAAATCAGATCATGTCACTTCTCAGTTCAAACTTTATTGACTTCCTATCGCAACTGAAATAAAAGTCAGATTATTTCCCGGGGCCCATGAGGGGCTATGCGTTCGGGCCCCTGCCCACCTCACCAGCGCCATCTTCATCGCATTCGAGCCACTGTGGCCTGTTTTCACTTCTCCCACTCCCCACCCCATGGCCTTGGCACGTGCTCTTTCCATGGCCTGGAATGCTCTTCTTCCCACCTTTAGCCAGTTGGTGTCTTCTCATCATTTAGGTCTTAGCCTGTCTATTACCTCCTCTGTGAGATCTCTCCTTCCCCAGAGTCTGCTCTACGGGAGGATTTCTGTGACGCGTTTTATACCCTCCTGTTTTCCCCTCGTTGCGCACGCCACAGTTTGTAATTATGTGTACGTTTGTCATTGAATCTGTATCATCACCGTCTGTGGCACTAGACCAGTGACCCTTGGCACTGGAATCGTGTGTGTTCTCTTTTCCCCTCTATTCCCAGAGCTTAATGCAGTGCCTGGCACCCAGTGGGTCCTAAAGAGTTGTAAGAGAATCATTTATAAACACATAAAGATAGATGGACTTTTTAAATTTCTGAATCTTTAACTACAAGTAAGAAAAATGTGGAAAATTAAGAAAACTATTTTCTACTTTTTAAAAAACCATCGGAACTATTTCGGGAAATGTGTATAGTTCAGTATACCTCACCAAAATATTCCCTTTTGGAAAGGGTGCAAGTTCTTAAAAATTAGCACGTGGTTATTGTGTGATTTGGGGCTATTTTTAAAACAGTGATACATTTTTAAATGGAAATTCTGACTTGTAAAAACGAACTGCTCTTTTTAGATATTTAGGACTCATTTCACTAGAATGTTTAAATTCTTGGCTGCATTCTTTAAACCTACTACAAAGATCACATTAGAATTCTTTTTTTTTGCGGTACGCGGGCCTCTCACTGCTGTGGCCTCTCCCGTTGCGGAGCACAGGCTCCGGATGCTCAGGCTCAGCGGCCATGGCTCACGGGCCCAGCCGCTCCGCGGCATGTGGGATCTTCCCGGACCGGGGCATGAACCCATGTCCCCTGCATCGGCAGGCGGACTCTCAACCACTGCACCACCAGGGAAGCCCTAGAATTCATTTTAATAGACATTGTAAGCACAGTATCCAATCTCATATGATCATGCTGAGCTCTTTTATTATGAGAATCACAGGAAGCAGAGCCTGAGGCTACAGAACAGTCATGGGAGGTAGCTAAGGCTGGGGACAGTGCCAACGCTATTGTTTATGGAATGTTCTCTCCACCTTTATCTGCGGTATGCAGTTGGTATTGACTTTTGAGAAACTACTCCTTCGCCCCGATCTCCCAGCTGGAAAAAAACCTGTCGTAATGACATCTGGCTAGGAAAAAAGGGATCAAAGACGCATAAGGAAAGAAAATTATGAGACCTTATTTTATAAGTAGTTTCGGGCCTGTCTGTTAGATCTGTCAGAGGGAAGAGTGTCATACTTTTTCGAGGTCATCGTCTTTTATCTCCGGGAAGAGCTCAGTGAGCTCCGAAAGTGTCTATCCTTTTTGCCATCGATTGCTAATGTGGAGTCTACTTAGCTTTTAAGGAAATGTCTTTTCAACTTTAGAGATCTTTATGAATAAATACTACTCACCAAAAATTAAGATAACATTTGTTTGTGGTGGTATCACTTTCCGTTTATGTTTTGTTTCCTTCTTAAAGAGGAAGAAAGTAAATTGTTTTTTTCCAACTTTTAGGGATATTACTTAAGGAGTTTTTAGACATTGTAAGGAAAAAGAAGGAAGCTCAACTATATCGGAATGAAATAAGACACATCTTCACAGCTTTTGACAGGCACTGTAAGTATCTTTAAAGTGTTTTGATATAAAAAATGGCTGTTAAGGAACTGTGAATGGGAACATACTCAGTAACTAAAATAATATACTTGGAAGGTTATTTTACTGTATTCGTTAGCTATTACCTTAGATGTTGGTGTACATTTTTTTTTCTCCATCACAATCTTAAATTCTTGACATTTACGATGGGTGAAATAATATCTACAGTTATATAATTATACAATACTTATGATTTGCCTGCAGTGTAATGGGGACAACAGAAGGGCTGGCCGTGCGGGGATATAGGTGAAGAGCTACTTATGGAAGTTTGTGAGAACATGAGGCCTTTTTTTCCGACTCCTCCTTTGACCCACACATAATTGGAGGAATTGTTTTCCCACGCTGGGGTGGCCCAGAGGAGTAGCTTCAGACCCCCTCCCCACAGAACACAGGGTTGAAAGACTTGTGGAGTCCAGGTTCAGTATTTTGGCTTCTGTAATGGTTTTCCTCTAAATAATAATATAGTTCTAATACCAAGCAAGAAAAAAATGTGAATTTTGAAGAATGAATTATTTTGGCAATTCACAAAGACTTGAAGCCTAATGCCATTGTTGCAGTGTCTGTCCCTTAGTCCTTTACCTGGGACTCAGGGAATCAGCAAATCATGGGGCTGGAAGAAACCTGCAGGAGCATCTGGGGCTGTACTGAGGGAGAGTATTACTAGATTCTCAAATTCTTCCAACAAGACAATCTCAGATTACCTTATATGTAAAATCAACTATAATTTACTGCTTTTCTCCTACTAATAGATTAAAGTCTCATGCATATGTTATGGCTGAAATAGCAGTTCATGGGGCTGATAGAAGTGTGTGAATATTATGTATTCTGTTTTCAAATAGATCATGGATATTTAACTCTGGAAGATTTCAAGAAAGCATTTAAGCAGGTGGCTCCCAAGTTATCGGAAAGGATTATTCTCGAGGTATTCAGGTAAGGTGCCAAAATCCTTATGTATGACCCACCCCTTGATTTACCATTTGCTTTTACAAGTTTTCAGTTTTATGGAGAACACTCATTTATGCTTATTTTTCGCTAGTAAACATTTTCATCTCACAGCATATTGTCATGATCCAGGAGAGAATTTTTTTTTTTTTTTTTTTTTTTTTTTGCGGTACGCGGGCCTCTCGCTGTTGTGGCCTCTCCCGTTGCGGAGCACAGGCTCCGGACGCTCAGGCTCAGCGGCCATGGCTCACGGGCCCAGCCGCTCCGCGGCATGTGGGATCTTCCCGGACCGGGGCACGAACCCGTGTCCCCTGCATCGGCAGGCGGACTCTCAACCACTGTGCCACCAGGGAAGCCCCAGGAGAGAATTTTATAGTTAGCTATTAGTCCATCTACACCTTGACAGTGGGCTCTAAAGTGGGTGGAGTGCTTGTATACTAGGAAGGTGCAAAAATCATTTGTTAGTAGGGGTGGAGAGGAGCAGAAAGGAAGTAGAACTTCTTTGTATATTTATGTATTGACCAACCTCCCCCCCCGAAGCTTTATTAATATTTAATATGGATGCTGGTGTTCTCCCATGGTCTGTATTCCATCAGACATGGGTTACAAATGGTCCTTGAGTCGTCTGGAGAGTAGAGTTGGGTTGATCAGTGGTGGCCCCTCCTTCGTTTGTTTTCAAAGTTATAGACCCATGTTGCAGTTCACACACACCTGATAAAGTAGATTTAAAGACTATATTATGTTTTCTTTATAAACTAATTCTGACAAAATGGCAAGTGGCTTAAAAGCAGTTTCCGTTAGGAAACTGCAGATTGAAAGTAGTAAGAATAGTGTAAGCACATGCTTGCAGAGAAAATTGCAGAGTTGCCTCTTCTCTGACTGCTAACATGAGTTCCTCATCAACCCTGTTACCAGGTGTGTTAATTAGGGTTTCATACAGCAGTAAGAGCCAGAAAACCCAGAACAACAAAGCTCAAAAAAGAGAGCAGTAAACACAGGAGAGTCCAGGGCTGATTTGATGGCAGCACAGCTGTGAAGGACCCAGATTCCTCCCCTCTTGTTGTTCGGCTGCCTCAGCATCTGGCTTCTCCCTCTTGCTTCAAGATGGCTCCCAAGGTTTCAGCCATCACACCTGAATTCCAGCTAGGTAGGCCAAAAGGGAGCAGAAGATATGCCCCTCCTTTTAAGGCTATCCATTATTTCTCCCTACATCGCAGTGACCAAAACTTAGTTCCAAGGCCACGAATAGCTACAAGGGGGAGGTGGGTCTGGAAAATGTAGTCCCTGCTTTGGGCAGTCATGTGCACTCAAATGGAGTTTCTGATACTGAGGAAGAAGGAGAGAACAGATACTGGGGGACATCTGGCAGGTGTTCCCATGTGGATAAAGTAATTTCGTGAAATCTGACCGGAAGCCAGCCCTGCTCAGTAGGAATTATCAAGCAGGTTATTTGAAATAAAGATCTGCACTCACTGTCATTAACAGTGACATATATGAAATTCTTTTGCTGCATCATTTGCAAGCAGATTATTGAGCAACCTATTGAAGAGCAAAGGAGTTCAAGCCAGGCACAGACAAAGTGCCTGAGGCCAGTATTACTTAGGTGTTTCCAGAACATCAAGACCTTTAAAATATAGTAGCATCTTTGTGCACATTTTGTGATGAGAAGAGTAATCAAAGTCAATGTATTTCTACCACATGCTGGTGGTTTTTTCACAAAAAGAATTACTTCATTTTACTTTTACAAAAAGACGTGTGTCGGTCTTCCCTGGTGGCGCAGTGGTTAAGAATCCTTCTGCCAATGTGGGGGACACGGGTTCGAGCCCTGGTCCGGGAAGATCCCACATGCTGCGGAGCAACTAAGCCCGTGCACCACAACTACTGAGCCTGTGCTCTAGAGCCCACGAGCCACAACTACTGAGCCTGCGCACCACAACTACTGAAGCTGGCGTGCTTAGAGCCCGTGCTCCACAACAGAAGCCACCGCAATGAGAAGCCCGTGCACCGCAACGAAGAGTAGCCCCCGCTCGCCGCAACTAGAGAAAGCCCGTGCACAGCAATGAAGACCTAATGCAGCCAAAAATAAATAAATAAAATTTAAAAAGACAAGTGTCCAAATTTGCTGACCTTTTTGTGTTAAATGGTTTCAGGAGGTGCCCCCTTGTACCACATGTATAATTTTGAAAAATCCACTTAAATATAGCCATTCAAGATAGAAGCAGTCTTTTAACAGTGAGTGGGAAGGTAACTGCTTCTCAAAAGAAATCTACGTTATTGGGAGAGCATTTTTGAAAATAGACATTTGGCAATGTGATTCTGTTTTAAAAAATGTGTACGCCTATTGAAACCTTCATACCTGCATGTTTAATAAGTTAAAAATGGAATGTTCTAATCTGGTGAAAAAAGTCGTACAAAGTTTCAGTGGTTTAAGAAAAAAAAAAAGTCATGAAGAACCTAGGAGCAAGACGGGAATAAAGACACAGACCTACTAGAGAATGGACTTGAGGATATGGGGAGGGGGAAGGGTAAGCTGTGACAAAGTGAGAGAGTGGCATGGACATATATATACTACCAAACGTAAAATAGATAGCTAGTGGGAAGCAGCCGCATAGCACAGGGAGATCAGCTCAGTGGTTTGTGACCACCTAGAGGGGTGGGATAGGGAGGGTGGGAGGGAGGGAGACGCAAGAGGGAAGAGATATGGGAACATATGTATATGTATAACTGATTCACTTTGTTATAAAGTAGAAACTAACACACCATTGGAAAGCAATTATACTCCAATAAAGATGTTTAAAAAAATGTAAAATATTTAAAGTAAACTCATAAGAGCTTATTTTTATTATAAAGTAAATGAAACTCTTAGAACAGTTTCTGGTAAACAGTAGGAACTCAATAAATGTAAACTATTTTATTTTTAATCACATAACTGCCCAGATAATCCATAAAATTTATTAATCATCCTCTAAAAATAATAATAATAATAATAAATAAATAAATAAATAAAAATTCAAAAGAAATTTTCAGTGGTTTGAGAGCACAGTTTTTAAAAGTATAAAAATTCAGTAGCTTTGATAAGTTTTCAAGAGCAACTAATTGGTATCAGGAGTGATGGATATTTATTAGCTGAATTTCAATTAACAATACCAACAAACTAATTAAAAAAAAAAACCCTTAAGCTTTTTCATTATCAGAGGATGGAATTAAAAACAGGGATTCGGTGTCATGATACCCTTTTCCCATTTAGATCTACATACCTTTGTGAGGTCTCTCTGACAGCCGTTAAGACCAAATAGTAAAACAAACTGAACTTCAAATTGCTCAATCACAAAGGATTCAACCGAGATGTTCAGAAATAATAAAGTATGTGAAATCACATTGTTCTTGTTAGATGTTATTAATAATTTCAAGTGATGGCAAAAAGTCATTTGCCATTAATGAATAAAATGTTTTTACCTTTAATTACTTAGAAATTTCTGTATTACATTTTATAATGAACATAACATATTAATATTGTGGCACATGTCCGTATAATCTATACATAAATATATTCATATGCCCACAAATCTTGTACTTCCCAGGATTGTGATCAAAACCATTTAGAGACTACTACAGTAAACAGCCAAACAAGGCATTTTAGCTAACTGAACATGCCCTGCTTAAAGTCTCATTTGTATTATTATTTATAGCACCACAATCCCTAAGCCAGAATAAATGATGCATGATAAGAATTAAATGAAGTTGTGACACCAAAAGAGAGAAAAATATTTCCTCTGAGTGTAAATTGAAGTTGGCCAGAGAAACAGAGATGTCTAACTTCCACATGTCTCTGTTTCAGTGGTACAAATAATTTTCAAGAATAAGGAAAAGAAGGATTTCCCTGGTGGTCTAGTGGTTAAGACTCTGCGTTTCCACTGCAGGGGGCATGGGTTCGATCCCTGGTCGGGGAACTAAGATCCTGCATGCTGTGCGGCGTGGCCAAAAAAAAAAAAAAGAAAGAATAAGGAAAAGAAGAGCAGCTGCTGGGGCCGTTAGTGATGATGCAAATTACATAATGTTTCTAAGGTTAGACACCGTGTGAGAAGCTTGAATAGCTTGGACTTAATTCACATTTAAGTGTGAATGGAGTTCATTCCCAGGTTCACAGTTACTCAGAAGAAAGCTGATATATGAAGACCACTATAAAAAGGCATCCAGAGAGGGAGACTTCCAATACGACCAGAGTCAGCTGTGGTTTGAATGATGAAAGAAGTTTTCACAATCTTCAATTCTTAGATTGCCGGATTCTTCCCAAAGAAACTTCTAGGACCAAGAGTAGTCTCTTTCCAGAAGGCTTGTGATACTTGCTCATATCACACCTTCATTTTATAAGACAAACCAACCAACCACAACAATAAAACCAACTAAACACCCAAAACAAACCTTCCAGAAAGACAGACTTGAAGCATAAGACATCAAAGAATCATTTCATCTTGTAACTTGATGGAAACACTGGAGTATCATTCATTAAATCTGAGGGCTTTACAAGAAGTAAATGAGATATGTTTATAAAGTTTGTGAATTGTTGGCTAACTACTCTGGTGGTGTTTACTTATAGCGATTATTTCATGAATAAAAGCAACGTGGTTTTTAAAAAATATGTATATTGTCAGTATTCGTAACATTCATAACCTGTTCTGCTATCATAACCTTTTAAAAAAAATCTTAGTTCTATAGTTAAATGGATTCAAAGCTCACCTCCAGGCTTTGTGCTATAGTTTCTGCTAAGCTGAAGTCTATCCTCTAGGTAGGGTTCATAAGAACTATATTCCCTGGTGTCTTCCATGTTCAACAATGTTTATCTGAGCCATTGTCCTTGAATAAAAACATAATAGATTGAACATTAACATTTTTAAAAAATTAATTAATTTAGGGGCTAGCCTGGTGACGCAGTGGTTAGGAATCCGCCTGCCAATGGAGGGGACACGGGTTCGAGCCCTGGTCTGGGAAGATCCCACATGCCGCAAAGAAACTAAGCCCACGAGCCACGACTGCTGAACCCCACACGCCTAGAGCCCGTGCTCCGCAACAAGCGAAGCCACTGGAAGGAGAAGCCGGCGCACCACAACAAAGAGTAGCCCCTGCTCACCGCAACTACAGAAAGCCCGTGCCCGGCAACGAAGACCCAACGTAGCCAAAGATAAATTATTTTTTATTTGTGGTGTGTGGGCTCAGTAGTTGTGGCTCGCGGGCTTAGTTGCTCCGCGGCATGTGGGATCTTCCCAGACCAGGGCTCGAACTTGTGTCCCCTGCATTGGCAGTAGGTTTCTTAACCACTGCGCCACCAGGGAAGTCCAAACATTAACATTTTTGAATCACATTCTTTTTCTTTGAAAATGCTGATTGTGCTTATGTTGGAAGTCCTTTTAAATTGTTTAATTTCTATTTCTTTTGCTCAAATTGTTCACCATGTTTCTCAGTATATTTTCAGCAGTGTCTGTTCTCCTTTGTGCTGTGTCCAATGTGGCTTTTTTTTGTTGTTATGGGTTTTTTTTAATATCTTTATTGGAGTATAATTGCTTTACAATGTTGTGTTAGTTTCTGCTGTATAACAAAGTGAATCAGCTATACGTATATATGTATTCCCATATCCCCTCCCTCTTGCGTCTCCCTCCCACCCTCCCTATCCCACCCCTCTAGGTGGTCACAAAGCACCGAGCTGATCTCCCTGTGCAATGCAGCTGCTTCCCACTAGCTATTTTACAGTTGGTAGTGTATATATGTCCATGCCACTCTCTCACTTCGTCCCAGCTTACCCTTCCCCCTCCCTGTGTCCTCAACCCATTCTGTACGTCTGCATCTTTATTTCTGTCCTGCCCCTATGTTCATCAGAACCATTTTTTTTTTTTAGATTTCATATATATGTGTTTGCATACAATATTTGTTTTTCTCTTTCTGACTTACTTTACTCTGTATGACAGACTCTAGGTCCATCCACCTCACTACAAATAACTCAGTTTTGTTTCTTTTTATGGCTGAGTAATATTCCATTGTATATATATGCCACATCTTCTTTATCCATTCATCTGTCAATGGACACTTAGGTTGCTTCCGTGTCCTGGCTATTGTAAATAGTGCTACAGTGAACATTGTGGTACATGTCTCTTTTTGAATTTATGGTTTTCTCATGGTATATGCCCAGTAGTGGGATTACTGGGCCATACGGTAGTTCTATTTTTAGTTTTTTAAGGAACCTCCATACTGTTCTCCATAGTGGCTGTATCAATTTACATTCCCACCAACAGTGCAGGAGGGTTCCCTTTTCTCCACACCGTCTCCAGCATTTATTGTTTGTAGATTTTGTGATGATGGCCATTCTGACCGGTGTGAGGTGATACCTCATTGTAGTTTTGATTTGCATGTCTCTAATGATTAGTGATGTTGAGCATCCTTTCATGTGTTTGTTGGCAATCTGTATATCTCCTTTGGAGAAATGTCTATTTAGGTCTTCTGCCGATTTTTGGATTGGGTTGTTTGTTATTTTGATATTGAGCTGCATGAGTTGCTTATATGTTTTGGAGATGAATCCTTTGTCAGTTGCTTCATTTGCAAAAATTTTCTTCCATTCTGAGGGTTGTCTTTTGGTCTTGTTTCTGGTTTCCTTTGCTGTGCAAAATCTTTTAAGTTTCATTATGTCCCATTTGTTTATTTTTGGTTTTGTTTCCGTTTTTCTAGGAGGTGGGTCAAAAAGGATCTTGCTGTGATTTATGTCTAAGAGTGTTCTTCCTATGTTTTCCTCTGAGAGTTTTATTGTGTCTGGTCTTATATATTTAGGTCTTTAATGCATTTTGAGCTTATTTTTCTGTATGGTGTTAGGGAGTGTTCTAATTTCATTCTTTTACATGTAGCTGTCCAGTTTTCCCAGCACCACTTATTGAAGAAGCTGTCTTTTCTCCATTGTATATTTTTGCCTCCTTTATCAAAGATAAGGTGACCGTATGTGTGTGGGTTTATCTCTGGGCTTTCCATCCTGTTCCATTGATCTATATTTCTGTTTTTTTGCCAGTACCATATTGTCTTGATTACTGTAGATTTGTAGTATAGTGTGAAGTCAGGGAGCCTGATTCCTCCAGCTCCATTTTTCTTTCTCAAGATTGCTTTGGCTATTCGGGGTCTTTTGTGTTTCCATACAAATTGTGAAATTTTTTGTTCTAGTTTTGTGAAAAATGCCATTGGTAGTCTAATAGGGATTACATTGAATCTGTAGGTTGCTTTGGGTAGTATAGTCATTTTCACAATGTTGATTCTCCCGATCCAAGACCATGGTATCTCTCTCCATTTGTTTGTATCATCTTTAATTTCTTTCGTCAGTGTCTTATAGTTTACTGCATACAGGTCTTTTGTCTCCTTAGGTAGGTTTATTCCTAGGTATTTTATTCTTTTTGTTGCAATGGTAAATGGGAGTGTATCCTTAATTTCTCTTTCAGATATTTCATCATTGGTGTATAGGAATGCAAGACATTTCTGTGCATTAATTTTGTATCCTGCTACTTTACCAAATTCATTGATTAGCTCTAGTAGTTTTCTGGTGGCATCTTTAGGATTCTCTATGTATAATATCATGTCATCTACAGCTTACTTCTTCTTTTCCAATGTGGATTCCTTTTATTTCTTTTTCTTCTCTGATTCCTGTGGCTAAAACTTGCAAGACTATGTTGAGTAACAGTGGTGAGAGTGAGCAACCTTGTCTTCTTCCTGATCTTAGTGGAAATTGTTTCAGTTTTTCACCACTGAGAATGATGTTGGCTGTGGGTTTGTCATATATGGCCTTTATTATGTTGAGGTAAATTCCCTCTATGCCTACTTTCTGGAGCGTTTTTATCATAAATGGGTGTTGAATTTTGTTGAAAGCTTTTTCTGCATCTATTGAGATGATCATATGGTTTTTATCCTTCAGTTTGTTAATATGGTGTATCACATTATTGATTTGTGTATATTGAAGAATCCTTGCATTCCTTGGATAAACCCCACTTGATCATGGTGTATGATCCTTTTAATGTGCTGTTGGATTCTGTTCGCTAGTATTTTGTTGAGGATTTTTGCATCTATGTTCATCAGTGATATTGGCCTGTAGTTTTCGTTTTTTGTGACGTCTTTGTCTGGTTTTGGTATCAGGGTGATAGTGGCCTCATAGAATGAGTTTGGGTGTGTTCCTCCCTCTGCTATCTTTTGGAAGAGATTGAGAAGAATAGGTGTTAGCTCTTCTCTAAATGTTTGGTAGAGTTAGCCTGTGAGGCCATCTGGTCCTGGGCTTTTGTTTGTTGGAAGATTTTTTTTTTTTTTTCCCCCCGGTATGCAGGCCTCTCACTGTTGTGGCCTCTCCCATTGCGGGATGCACAGGCTCAGCGGCCATGGCTCACAGGCCTAGCCGCTCTGTGGCGTGTGGGATCTTCCCGGACCGGGGCACGAACCCGTGTCCCCTGCATCGGCAGGCAGACTCTTAACCACTGCGCCACTAGGGAAGCCCCCTGTTGGAAGATTTTTAATCACAGTTTCAATTTCAGTGTTTGTGATTGATCTGTTTATATTTTCTATTTCTTTCTGGTTCAGTCTTGGAAGGTTGTGCTATTCTAAGAATTTGTCCATTTCTTCCAGGTTGTCCATTTTATTGGCATATGGTTGCTTGTAGTAATCTCTCATGATCCTTTGTATTTCTGCAGTGTCAGTTGTTACTTTTCCTTTTTCATTTCTAATTCTGTTGATTTGAGTCTTCTCCCTTTTTTTCTTGATGAGTCTGGCTAATGGTTTATCAATTTTGTTTATCTTCTCAAAGAACCAGCTTTTAGTTTTATTGATCTTTGCTATCCTTTCCTTCATTTCTTTTTCATTTATTTCTGATCTGATCTTTATGATTTCTTTCCTTCTGCTAACTTTGGGGGTTTTTGGTTCTTCTTTCTCTAATTGCTTTAGATGTAAGGTTAGGTTGTTTATTTGAGATGTTTCTTGTTTCTTGAGGTAGGATTGTATTGCTATAAACTTCCCTCTTAGAACTGCTTTTGCTGAATTCCATAGGTTTTGGGTCATCATGTTTTCATTGTCATTTGTTTCTAGGTATTTTTTGATTTCCTCTTTGATTTCTTCAGTAATCTCTTGGTTATTTAGTAGCGTATTGTTTAGCCTCCATGTGTTTGTAGTTTTTACAGATATTTTTCTGTAATTGATATCTAGTCTCATAGTGTTGTGGTTGGAAAAGATAGTTGATATGATTTCAGTTTTCTTAAATTTACCAAGGCTTGATTTGTGTCCCAAGTTATGATCTGTCCTGGAGCATGTTCCGTGAGCACTTGAGAAGAAAGTGTATTCTGTTGTTTTTGGATGGAATGTTGTATAAATATCAATTAAGTCCATCTTGTTTAATGTGTCATTTAAAGCTTGTGTTTCATTATTTATTTTCATTTTGGATGATCTGTCCATTCGTGTAAGTGGGGTGTTAAAGTCCCCAACTATTATTGTGTATCTGTCGAGTTCCCCTTTTATGGCTGTTAGCATTTGCCTTATGTTTTGAGGCAAATGCTCCTATGTTGGGTGTGTAAATATTTCCAATTGTTATATCTTCTTGGTTTGATCCCTTGATCATTATGTAGTGTCCTTCTTTGTCTCTTGTAATAGTCTTTATTTTAAAGTCTGTTTTGTCTGATATGAGAATTGCTACTCCAGCTTTCTTTTGATTTCCATTTGCATGGAATATCTTTTTCCATCCCGTCACTTTCAGTCTGTATGTGTCCCTAGGTCTGAGGTAGGTCTCTTGTAGACAGCATATTTATGGGTCTTGTTTTTGTATGCATTCAGCCAGGCTATGTCCTTTGGTTGGAGCATTTAATCCATTTACATTTAAGGTAATTATCAATATATATGTTCCTATTACCATTTTCTTAATTGTTTTGGGTTTGTTATTGTAGGTCTTTTCCTTCTCCTGTGTTTCCTGCCTAGAGAAGTTCCTTTAGCATTTGTTGGAAAGCTGGTTTGGTGGTGCTGAATTCTCTTAGCTTTTGCTTGTCTATAAAGGGTTTAATTTCTCTGTTGAATCTCAGTGAGATCCTTGCTGAGCAGAGTAATCTTGGTTGTAGGTTTTTCCCTTTCATCACTTTAAACATGTCCTGCCACTCCCTTCTGGGTTGTAGAGTTTCTGCTGAAAGATCAGCTGTTAACTTTATGCAGTTCCATTGTATGTTATTTGTTGCTTTTCCCTTGATGCTTTTAATATTTTTTCTTTGTATTTAATTTTTGATAGTTTGATTAATATGTGTCTTGGAGTGTTTCTCCTTGGATTTATCCTGTATGGGATTCTCTGTGCTTCCTGGAGTTGATTGACTATTTCCTTTCCCATGTTAGGGAAGTTTTCAACTATAATCTCTTCAAATATTTTCTCAGACCTTTTCTTTATCTCTTCTTCTTCCGGGACTCGTATAATTCGAATGTTGGTGCATTTAATGTTGTCCCGGAGATCTCTGAGACTGTCTTTAATTGTTTTCATTCTTTTTTCTTTATTCTGCTCTGTGGTAGTTATTTTCAATATTTTATCTTCCAGGTCACTTATCTGTTCTTCTGCCTCATTTATTCTGCTATTGATTCCTTCTAGAGAATTTTTAATTTCATTTATTGTGTTGTTCATCATTGTTTGTTTGCTCTTTAGTTCTTCTGGGTCCTTGTTAAATGTTTCTTGTAGTTTCTCCATTCTGTTTCCAAGATTTTGGATCATCTTTACTGTCATTACTCTGGATTCTTTTTCAGCTGGCTGCCTATTTGCACTTCATTTGTCTGGTCTGGTGGGTTTTTGCCTTGCTCCTTCATCTGCTGTGTGTTTCTCTGTGTTCTCATTTTGCTTACCTTACTGTGTTTGCGGTCTCCTTTTTGCAGGCTACAGGTTCGTAGTTCCCATTGTTTTTGGTGTCTGCCCCCAGTGGGTAAGGTTGGTTCAGGGGCTTGTGTAGGCTTCCTGGGGAAGGGGACTGGTGCCTGTGTTCTGGTGGGTGGGGCTGGATCTTTCTGGTGGGCACGGCTGCATCCGGTGGTGTGTTTTGGGGTCTCTGTGAACTTAGTATGACTTTAAGCAGCCTCTCTGCTAATGGGTGGGGTTGTGTTCCTGTCTTGCTAGTTGTTTGGCATGGGGTGTCCAGCACTGTAGCTTGCTGGCTGTTGAGTGGAGCTGGGTCTTAGCGTTGAGACAGAGATCTCTGGGCGAGCTCTCGCTGATTGATATTATGTGGGGCCTGGAGGTGTCTGGTGGTCCAGTGTCCTGAACTCGGCTCTCCCACCTCAGAGGCTCAGGCCTGACACCAGGCAGGAGCACCAAGACCTATTTTGGAAGTCTGAGGTCTTCTGCTAGCGTTCAGTAGGTGTTCTGTAGGAGTTGTTCCACATGTAGATGTATTTTTGATGTATTTGTGGGGAGGAAGGTGATCTCCACGTCTTACTCCTCCGCCATCTTGAAGCACTCCCTCTGTTATGGTTTTATTTTCTCCTTATGTTTCTTTCTTGAGCTATATCTACTGATGTTTCATTTTGTTATTTTGCTGTATCTTGTTATTTTATAGTATCTCCCCTAAGCCTTTCTGTATCTACTTTCATCTCTCGTTTTATGGAGGTGTTTGCTTTATTGGGGAAAGTAGTTTTTGAGGTTTTATTTTTAATGGTTGATTGCTTGGGGGTTGCTAATTATAGCATTTTTCATGTAAATTAAGAAATCAAATTTTTTAACGAGGGATGGGTTTTGAGGAATGTTTCTTTCTTAAAGCAAGAGGTGATATCTTATGTAAAAAACAAAAATTGGTACTACTTTATATTACCTCTGAAAGTATTTTTGAAAAGGCTTAATGTTTTTAAATTTTGAGATTCCTTTCAGTGTTTAAAACTTACAACGTTGCTTTCCACTTAGAGCTGATAATCATTACTTGTGTACCTGTGCACTGAAATAACTAAAGCTAATAAATATCATGGATGACGTTTCATTATTATTAAGAAATTCTCAGGAAATTCTCTTGAAGAACTTTCTTTTCTTTTGTCTTACCCACTACAAATGGCAGAAGTTTAAGAGGTGCGAGAACTGAGTAGTGCTCTTTGTCCAGTGGAATGAATCTGAGCTAACAGGCTGTTTCTAGCACTGAAAGTTTAAAACAAAAAACATCTTTTCTTCTTTAAGACTAATAGAACATTATAAAAACTTCGTAGTACTTTTTTTTTTTCTTAAACATTGAAAAATCTTTAGTGAATCTAAAAAGTAGTTAAAACTATTTAACCTGGCTCTCCAACATCTGGTCCCCTTCCCAAACTCATCTTTCATTCATCATCCCAAATTCCTGTATTTCCCTTTGCCTAATGCTTGTTCCTTTGAATATGTGATGTGTATTTATCCTGCATTCTGTTGCTCTTGCCAGCAATGCCTTTCTCTACTTCTTACCTGTCCAAATTAGACCTATCTTCTAAGACCCTGCTCAACAAATACCCACAAAAAAGTCTTTTTTTCTTTACATTGAACAGCCTTTTCTCCTTTCTCTGAATTTTGATAGTACTGTGGTTGTGTAATTGTTTCAGTTGTCTACTCAATAAACAAAACTACAGTGTTTACGATTATCTCCATAAAATACTACAAGCTCTTTGAGTTTACAAGTTTATCTGTAACTTCCACTGTTCTCAGCATGTTGCCTTATGCATTCTAGTTACTTAATAATTGTTGGTCCATTGTCACTTACTCCAAATACCCAGTAACAGTAAAATCCTCACTTATAATTTTCTTATGGTTTTAATTTCTTATAATCTAGGCAAGAATCCTTTAAAATGCAATCAGGAGCTTTCTAACCACATGTAGCTTTGCCTTCTATTTTTCTCGTTCTACATGTCATTTTTATGAATTAATCTCTGATGGCCTCTCTGTTTTTTTTTTTTTAGAGACATTTTCAGTTCATGATTTAGCCCCAGCTGTTGTCAGGGAGCTGGCTTAATGTGCTCTCTTGACTTCGCCCACCATCAGCACCCTGTGATATTTCTGGCCGGTGTTTTTCTCTGTGTGGGTATGTTTGCGTCTCCATGCCTAGGAGCCTTCTCCATCTCATTGTAAGTGCTGAGATTTGCACTTTCTTACCGCCTGTCAGTTGACAAAAAGCTCTGGGTAGCTTCTTCTGCTTTCCAGCCATATGAAATGAAACATGGGTGTGCAGAAGGCCCGCCAGTATCCAAGACTGTGAGTGCAGGTGGATTGCCAGGTAGTAATGTAATGCAGAAATACTGACGTACCAAAATGCTCTCCAGTCACAACTGGAGACATTTAAAGTGATATATAATATTTTTGGTCTAAGAATCTCATTCTTCGTATTACATGGGGATGGTCAAAAACATAGAATATCTCACTCTTCTTTTGGGAGTATTAAAAATTGGTTGAGAATAAGAGCATCTTGACTTGTTGGATAGTATATTTTCATTGCCAGAGTGTTAGTGGGGTAGGGGCTTAAGAATGCAATTTTAAAAGGGAATGATGGGTACCCTCTTGATAGAAAGATCACATATGCCTTTTATCACAGCTCTTGTGGGGGAAAGGGGCCTCATGAGCTTGGGTCACGTGAATTAACATGTTAATGGAAGAGTCTTTTAGAACCAAGGAGCCCAAAGGAAAGTGATATAAGATAGAATGTATTTTTTCAAATCATTTGCGTCTCTTTTGAAGTGTTATTCTTCACTGTGCTCTTTAGCTTCTTGTAATTCCTTTCTGCTGGCAGCCAACTTGTTGCATATCATTTTCCTGGACAGTCTCTAACTGGAGAAAGTTTCCCAGTCATTATTCTGTGCGTCAGAATGGTCATCTTATAAATGCAGTCAGGTGACCTCACCAAGATCGCAGTTATTATAGTGAGTACCTACTTTGGGGAATATGATTGTTGATCTGTAAGTATCTACATGCTTCTGTGTATAGAAAAGTATAAAAGAGACTAGAAATTGTATCTGATTCTTTGTAACTATAGGTAGATAGCTGTTACCAGCTGTACCTAGTGTGTGAGTGTAGTGACCAAATAGGTAGACTTCTTGAGTTTCCAATTTTTATTTCGTGAATTTTTGTATCTTCCCTGCAATGATAATGCCTTGGTTTTTATTTCAGTGTTTTATGTTTCACAATTTTATTGTCAGAGATTCCCATTTCTGTT
The DNA here is from genome assembly GCF_963455315.2 of Globicephala melas. NCBI lineage: Eukaryota > Metazoa > Chordata > Mammalia > Artiodactyla > Delphinidae > Globicephala > Globicephala melas. Next base: position 163,643,999 of record NC_083315.2, on the reverse strand, counting down.
TATTTTCTTGCATGTGATCACTGAATGGGGAATATGAATATATGTAAGCTTTTCAAACTGACCTCAGAATTTCTCCTCTCTGGGGACTTTCACATGTAATATGTTAAATACAACTGTACTTTAAAAATCCACCTATAGAAATAATTATATGCTAATCATTTTAAGAAAATGTCAGTTTTTCAGAGGGTTCTTGACTGATTTTGCTCCATGAACAAAAATTATATCCTTGCATTTGAGGATGGTCTTTTTTTACCGGTATAAATTTTAGAATTGGTGATGCAGGAATTGAAGCTCAGAAACTGGACCAGAAAACAAGTAGAGAAGAATAATGACTTCATTACAGAGATTTTCAAACAGAATGTGTTATTTTGGTTTCTTCAGTTAAGCTAATTAGTTCCCGTTAACAAGGATGTACTATTTGTTTGGAAGAAGTATTTAATCTCTTTCACATTCCAGATGTCCAGATTTTGTAGTCTTTTCTGAGGTTAAACCCATCCAGATGCAAATTCTACTCCTCCTTCAAGGCCCAGCTTTTAACAAAATATTTCTTATCTTGAAAGCTGGCCCTACCCTACACCCTACCCAACCCCTCTCTACCCCAAAAAGGAACTTGTCTCCTCCTTCAGCTTGAAACTCGTAATCTGTCATAAATATCTTTCTTCTGTATGCTCATACATAGGTATTTGCATGCATCAATTATTTCTAGTTTTAGAACGTGAGCTTAATATAAACAGGCACAAGTGGGATATTTATGGGAGTACAGAACTCCCGTAGCACAGTTTTATACGTGTCAAGTAAGTGACTGAATTTTATGTAAATGAATGGCTTACGTAGCGAACAGGCTTTCACCAAAACCTCTCAGGCCTGCACTCTCCTCATCTCAGACATGAGGGGGTTGTGCTTCTTCTTGTTCCAGAACCGACTGGTGGGGTTATCTATCATGGAGGGTGGCATGGCAGTCTCCTTGATTTTCTCTGCGTATCCCACATAATATTTCAGAATCCACCACCATGTGAATACAGATGTGACAAAGACTGCTCTCAAGAGAAAATTACTGGGCTGACAGCTCTCCAACCCTGGGTTTAGTTTTTGAGATGTCACTATAACAAGTGTTATGGTCAACGTTTCCAATTCCTCATCTACATATATGGTAAAATACACTGTTCTTGCTGTAATAGCATGAGGACTATTTTTCTTTTAATCCAACTGTCACATAAGAAACTGCTGCCATGGTTTCTTTCTTATGGCCAAATGTTGCTAACGCTTTCAGTCATCCTTGAAGTTAGTGATAGGCACACATCACGCATGTATTCATGCCATTTTCCTTTATAGAAAGAGGAATCTTTCTTACGTTTTTCTTTTGTAGTAGATAGCTAACTTCTGGGTGAAAATTTTGATAATACTGTGTGTTGTATTTATAAAATAAGAAAAACTTGCATTTAATAAAAGAAATTTTTATTTTATAGGAGATAATTAAATTAACATTGTTTTAAGATGTCACCAAAAAAAAAAAAAAATAGGCTCAGCATTAAGAGTTTCACTACAAAGTTTCAGTTGTCCCCCTTAGACATAGCTTAAAAAATCAAGTCCAAAGGCTTCTAATGCTATGTTTTTATGTATGGCATACCGACCTATGAGTTTGCCATCTCACGTCTAGCCATCTTGTCTACCATCCTCCTACCCATGCATTCTTTTCCATCAGGCTACCTTGAAGAGATACATCCTTGTCATTCAAAGCTCCAGAGACCAGCAGTATCAGCATTAGGGAACTTGTTAGCAATGATTAGCAATGCCTAATCTCAGGCCTCACTCCAAACATACTGAATCAGATGTGTTTTGTGTGATCCCTGGGTGATCCATATGCACTTCTTAAAGTTTGAAAATCACTGGTCCACCCTCCTCGTTCAATTATGGATAATGAGAGTAAATTAGCATTACTTTTTAATGTTACCTCTTGACTTCAGTAACCTTTCATCCCCTGCCAGATGACACCCAGACTCCTTAGCCTGACATACAAGGCCCCTCCACACACAGACCTGGCCTGCCCAGATCAAAGATTCTAATCCACTATTCTGATTTACTTGCTGTGTTCTGATCCTATCTCATTTCTCTTCCACTGCCCTCTCTTCTCCTCTCCTGACTTCCCCATCCACATATCTACTGGTATCCATTCCTTTGAACTTAGCTGAACTCTCTCTTCTAGGGAGCCTTCCCTGATCACTCCAGCTCACAAAATTTCCTTTTTCTTCCTTAGAAATTCTGTAGCACTTGCGAGAGTACTGCATCTAATAATAGTAACCACAGTAACCCTGGCAACTGACATTTGCTGAATATTTACTATGTACCGGACCCTGGTCTGAAGGAATCTTCTTAGGAACCTCCTGGGTTAGGCTCTGTCTGTCCCCATTTTACAGATGAGGACAAAGCTTGGAGAGGTCAGAGGACTTGCTTGATGCTGCTGCCTGCTGAGTAACAGAACGAAGATTTGCTTGTGCTCTTAATCACTGTAATATTACCTTCTCACTTCTTCTAACAGTATGGACGTCCTGAGAGTAGGAACCAGGCATGCTTTTGCATCCCCACAATGCCTGCCATAAAGCTGGCTAAGTAAGGCATGTTCGCTCTGCCTGGAAGTGTTCTTGGTAAACCAGTTGCACAATTATATAGCTTTTCCCTCTTCATATGAATTGGTTTGGTTTGGATTGTGACATTTGAGATTTCATTTGATTTTCTGCACATAAATGAAAGGAACTATTTACAAAAATGTGCAAAAGGAAACTGATGTAGCATTTTATTACATGAGACGGTAGCAGGAATTCCAGATCACGTCGCTTTGATAGGAACCCTTGTGTTTTGTGTGTTGCCTTTGGAATTATATCACAATAGCGAAAGATTTTGCCAAATCAGCTGGAAAAGCAAAAAACGTTTAAAATTGACAAATGAGGTTTCATCACTTTAGCCGGGGTGGGAGTGCTAGGCTGAATTTACGATTGTCTTCTTTACAAGGCGGGATTATACATTGATTCACTTGTAAGACCCTTTTGATCAGTTGTTGTGAGTTTAGCATCATCTTTTACCATTTCCAGCTTGTCAGTATTGTCTGCTCATCTTCCCTCCTTGGTTGCAACCTGCTGCTGGAGAAGATCAGGGCAAAGTAGGAATTCAGTGCGCTACGGGCTTCGAGCGGCATCTCTTTCTTCCTACGCTTTCCCTCCCCCTGCCTTTCCCTGTTCCTAAGCTGACCCCAGGAGAGGCGGAACAGGCACTAATACTGTTAACCATAACTTTCCCGTCCCTCCCTCCTGCCTGTCACTCACCTTTCCCTTCCCTCCCCGCAAAAGGACCAAGAATGGTACAATCTCAGGACTGCTTCCTAGTGGCTAAACATGGCTGCTGGACCCTCATGTGGCCCCATCTTTCTTCTTCCTCCCCTGCTGTATCTTCCACATCTCCTACCTCTGTCCTCTTCAGCTGCGACTAAGCCCCAAGAATGCTGACACCGCTTTCCCCTCCTTACCTTCACTTCTAACCCAAGCCTTGGGCTGAGCCTCCATCCGAGGCCCCCGCCTTGGTTCTGACCTTCCCGCAGTCCTGTACTGCAGGCCCTTGAGCGTGCGCTAGTCCTTGGAGCTGCTCCTCGCCAATCTGAGGCCTGGAGCGAGCTTTCCCTTTGTCTTCTTTCTGTGGTGCATCTACCTTCTCCTCCAAACACACCACACTCAATACTCTCCCTCTCCGTCTCCCAGCAAGTGTCATGTCTGAAAGATCTCAGAGTTCTGTGTCCACCTTCCTGGATCCTTTTGCTTTGATCCCAGATGCCTGCCTTGATTCTCCCAGCTGCCTGTCCCGGAATGGAACCAAGTTCTCAGGTCAGGCAGACGCTGTGCCTACTTGACCAAAGTGTTTAGACCACCCAAACCCATCTTCTGTACACAGTTCCCCAGCCCTGGTCCTATGTCATTCCAGAATGCTTTCCTTTTCGTGCTGAAATCATCCAGGAGAATTTAGCTCATCTGTTTTCAATTCCCTTTTTCAGGGATGGCAGATCGTTGGCATGTGTGCTGTCACCGTCACCTCCTTATACCCGTGGCCTACACTCCTCTGATGAGACTCAGAATTCTTCTTGGTATAACACCGCAAGCCAGTTCACTAGCATGTCGCACACCACGAGACTGACTTGCTCTGTCACATCTGTGCCAGACCTTTCCTACTGCTGTGCACTGCAGGCGGCCTTGCCTTCTGCTTCACGGACAGGGTCATGGCCTCTGCCTGGGTTTCCTCTTCACCTCCAGAGTTCTGTTTTCCTTCAATTCTGTTTCTAGTTTTTTTCTTTTTTCTAGTTCCTCCCGTTTGTTCTTGTCTCATCCCCTTCCCTTCTTCTTAGACCTTTCTCCATCAGTCACTCCCTCTCCTGTTTATAACTAACCTCCCTGCCTGCAGATAAACTTCAGTCTCCGCAGCCTAGAAAGCTACTCCTCGTACCTAAGTTCCTCTAGGCTGCCTCCCTGTCCTTTTTCTAAGTGTTTATTCTTGCCAGCTACTCAAGGCACTCAGCACTCTGCCTGGGACCCTGCCCTTGATGCTCGCTCCTTCCCAGCTTTTGTGACACCGTGCCAACCCAGTGCCAGTGACGGTAGTTCCCGTTCATTAAACACCTGCTAGTATTACCTTGCTGAATTGATGCAGTGATCTACACATCAGCTGTTATGCATACCTATTCTACAGGTAAAGCTGAGCACCTTTATTGCTAATCTCAAGCCAAACTGGACTTAGACTTCTCAATCATTTTATCTTTTGGTTAAAGAAGAAAAGTCGTAGGAAATTGACAAGTAATCAACTTTTTTTTTTTTTTTTAATTTGATGGCAGTCACGTTGCTGGTACTTGTTAATGGACAGATGTTTCTGCTACATCTCAAAATTGTATTTTTTGATTTAAGAATACTGCTGTCTAATAATAATAGTAGAGTAGACAAAATTTACAGTTAAAATGTCTAAACACACTTAGCTTTAAGTATCATTCAAGAGTCATGTTAAAGAACATGTATAGCAACAACAATAAAAGTTATAAAATGCTTTTCTTAACCCAAGTCTTCTTACTGTTAAGGTTCCTGGTAATCCATTCATGATTTCAAATGGAAATCTTCTGTGCCTTGGAGACGGCATATCAAGGCTGGCATCCAAGGAGAGGAGGGGACAGTAGAAGAGTCTTATTGTTGTTTCCCTTTTTGCAGAAATTTAACTGTCTTTGCAGTTAAATAGAGAGAATATTCAATGGATGTATGAGTGAAAGAATGAATGAGTAAATAAATGAGCAGAGGAATAGAATGAAGATCAAAGTACACATGTTGAAATTGTGTGTTAAATGGGGTAGGGCAGCTGCTGGTCCTTAATTTTATCTGGGTCTGTTGCAAATTATCTTCTTTACTGGATTTTCAATTGCAGATTTAGAGTCAGGCTTTAAAATATATGAACTTGACTACCCATTTGTGTAGAGATTTAAACTGCTATCATCGTGAAATTATTACAGCAGTTTTAAACTGTGAGCAGAAAGCTTTTAACAGAACTCTGCTATCAGAGTCAAATTTAATAAATTGGATGGAAGCTTCTTTTTCTCTCCCTCTTGTACATTGTCTAGTAGAGAAGTTTCTCTTGGTGACCAAATTTGTTATAGTGTGGTGCTATTTATTCTGCCCGTTACAAACGTGTCATGACAACAAGTGGCTGGATGTACTTTTCAAAGACAACTTGTATCCACAAATTGGTTGTTTTGGGGAAAAAAATTGGACTTAGTTCTTCAGGAATACATAGTTTCACAAATTGATTCATTGTACAGAAATCAGATTTGAACCGCAATCTGTGTACACCATCCATTGCTAGATGTGGTTCAATTAAACAGGAGGGAAAGATAAATGGCAGTAAATGTTCATGTGTCACATGGCAGCATTCATCTCTAAGTCAGGAATCTTGATAGAAAAAGCTCAAATTTTTAAAAATGTGAAATTACCTCCTCAATCATTTTTATTTCCAATTAAATTAATGTCTTATATAGACACTGTAGACTCACATAGTATTCAATACCATTTAGTTTGCTATCGCTCTCTTAGTTTCTAATTTTCATTGTAGTTCTTAGTCTTTGCTTTTTGAGTATGAGTTTATGGTAGAGTAAATCAGATTAGCTTTAGTGGGTAGATTTAGTTTTCTTTAATGACTTACTAAGCAAAATGTACCTTCTTTTTAAGTGAAAAAGCCAAAGTGGATTATTTTTTATTTGACTAACAAGGAAAGGCATTTCGAATTTTATTTAGTGACTGAAATAAATTACTTTAACATAAATTAAATGTGAAATATATGCATGGTCCTCTTTTAATGAACAAAGCAGATTGAGAGCCAAGCAGATTTGTAGTTGATCGCTTTAACCAGTTGGTGGTGCTAAAAACTCTGATAAGAAACTAATTGGAAGGCGAGGAGGTTCACCTGGAGGCTTTCTTAATAAATGTTACTTTATTAATTTTTGAAAAATCAGTGCCAAAAATGTGTGCCCAAATTACTGCATCTTCTAAGCTTAGGAACCAAACCAAGTGTCTCTGACGGCAGAATACATTTCTAATAAACTTCTGTAAAGATGTCATTGGCTCCCATAAGGTTCACGTATCGGAAATTGCATGGTTGTATAACACTTGGCTCCATCCTGGAAATAGCCGTTAACCTGCTGACTGGGGAATGGAAGTGCGGGACATAACGTGGGCTAGCACAGTAGATTTAAGAAATATTGTTTTATATTATTACTACTTTTTTTTTTTTTTAAACTATTACTGGGCTTTTTAGGGGCTAGGTGTGTTTGTTTAACTTTGTTTTTTAGTGCCCAAGAAGTCCAGTAGAGCAACAGTCTGTTGCTTCAATGTGTCCTGAGTTGCAGTCAGAAGAGCACAGAGGTCTTGGAGTCAGGAACTCAAAGGTCTGAATCTATCAGTCAGATCTAACCAAAGTTGTTACTTGTTCTATTCTTGCTTGCGGGATCTTAATTCCCGACCAGGGATTGAGCCCGGGTTCCAGAGGTGAAAGCACCGAGTCCTAACCACTGGACCACCAGGGAAATCCCCTACTTGTGCTATTCTTAAAAATATATACTTTACACAATTATACTTCTAAATTCTGTACTGGCTGAAGCACCTCATTAATAGTGTTTTAGGGTTTTATCATCACACTGAAGCTTTCTTCTAATTTGTTTCCATCTTCCAAACATAGAATATGCTGTGGAAGACTTAATGAAACTATCAGTCTTAAAAAGTAAAAAAAAAAAAAAAAAAAAAAAAGCAAAAACCCCAATAAAACGAACAGACAAACAAAAACCCATTTTAAACAAATGATCCTAGAACTGATTTTTATAACATAAAGAATATTTAAATTTAAATAATCTTCCTGTTACCTAGATAAGGGCTGCCTATCAATTCAGGAAGTCAGGTTTTGAATATCCCTACATTTTTCCTAACTGTCACTTATATCAGTTCTCTATAGCTCAGTTTTCCCAACTTGTAAAGCGGGGATAATGACGTCTTTTCCCCAGAGGTGGTGTAAGCTTTAGATAAGGTACCGGGTGCTTTTGGGTGTTGTTTTCCCTCCCGTGAGACAGGGACTGTGACTCCGTTACTTCTGAGCCCCCATGGTACTCCTGGACTCAGCCAGGGCCTTAGCACAGGAGGTCCTCTCTGTGTCTGATCACGCCTGGTGCTCCACTAATGAAGAGCTGTTTCTAGTTTATAAAGTTTCACAAGGGTTTTGTAGACTCACAGACTCACAAAACAGATACTCATCTAGTTATACCTGGTTTTCAGATATTTGCCTGTCTATCCTGGGGATATTTATGTGTTGGTCTGAATCTGCCTAAACATGTAAGATCGGGGAAGGGGATATAAGATTTCTGAAAGGTGTAGCAAAGGTGTTACTAAGAGTTTGTTCATCCATCCATTTATTTGTTCCACAAAATTTACTGAGCATGACTCTTCCAAAGACGAGGTCCAGGAAAGCTTCACCATGTCTCTGAGAGCTGCAAACTTCAAGGACGCAGGGCTTCCCTGGTGGTGCAGTGGTTGTAAGAATCCGCCTGCCAATGCAGGGGACACGGGTTCGAGCCTTGGTCCGGGAAGATCCCACATGCCGCGGAGCAACTAAGCCTGTGTGCCACGACTACTGAGCCTGTGCTCCAGAGCCTGCAAGCCACAACTACTGAGCCCGCACGCTACAACTGCTGAAGCCTGTGTGCCTAGAGCCTGTGCTCCGCAACAAGAGAAGCCACCGCAATGAGAAGCCCGTGCACCGCAACGAAGAGTAGCCCCCGCTCGCCGCAACTAGAGAAAGCCCGCGTGCAGCAATGAAGACCCAACACAGCCAAAAATAAATAAATAAATAATAAAAAATAAATTAATTATACGAAAAAAAGAAGCGGGACGCTTCCCATTTGGTAGGAATTGATAGGCAGCCCTTATCTAGGTAACAGGAAGATTATTTAAATTTAAATATTGTTTATATTATATCATAAAAATCAGTTCTAGGATCATCTGTAACAATTTTTTTTTTTTTTTTTTGCATTTAAAACTCTGATGGTTGGGCTTCCCTGGTGGCGCAGTGGTTGAGAGTCCGCCTGCCAATGCAGGGGATGCCGGTTCGTGCCCCGGTCCGGGAAGATCCCACATGCCGCGGAGCAGCTGGGCCCGTGAGCCATGGCCGCAGAGCCTGCGCGTCCGGAGCCTGTGCTCCGCAACGGGAGAGGCCGCAACAGTGAGAGGCCTGCGTACCGCAAAAAAAACAAAAAACAAAAAACAAAAAAACTCTGATGGTTTCATTAAGTTTTCCAGAGCATATACTGTGTTTGAAAAATTGAAACAAATCAGAAGAAAGCTTCAATGCAATGGTAATCATAAAACACTATGACTCAGGCACTTTAGCCAGTATAGAATTTAAAAGTATAACTGTGTAAGGTATATCTATATATATATATTTTTTTTAGGGATAGCACAACTATTATCTTTGGTTAGATCTGATTGATTCAGACCTTTGGGTTTTCAAGATACAGAATCATGGAAGCAGATGGCGGCAGAGACTTTAAAAATCACATCCACCGTCTCTTATAACATAGCTAAGAAAATGGAAGCTACCTGAACTTCATGGCTTACCCAAGGTTACATAGACCAGAGTCAAGACTTGGGCCTTCTGACTCCCAATTCAATGCCAAAGCATTAATTTTCCATCCTGACTTCTACAAGACGAGCCATTTGGGGTGTAAATAAAAACAAGTGCATGCTTGTTCAGCCTCAGTAAACTTTCATACGAAACATGGTGTATCATTTCTGCCCAGTTTATCAGAATGAAACCTTGCAGTTTCATTCGGGAGGCAGTTAACTAAGGTGCCCCTACATACGTTTCAGAGCAGAGCAGCGGGAGGGAGCCCACGCCAGGTACGCAACATGCAGTTCTCAGCCAGAGCAGATGAGTGCCAGGACCATACCTGACGGAGGCAGGCAGGGTTTCCATTCGCCGTCTGCCTTGCCTGCGTCTGGTTTCCTCCGAGACGAATGGCATTCTATGCCTCAGGTGTATTAGTAATTTCTGAGTTTGTTCCCCACTCAAGATGACCTCATTGTTCTGTGCTGCTTTTCCATAATTATACAGTAACAGGAAAATAAACCGGCTCTGCATACAGCCCACAGCAGAAATCTTGTGCTCTTTATGTAAGTTTGATTTATAGACGTGTACCGCAGAGCGGAGTGACTATGAAACATTCATCTTCCCATTGCTAGTTGCCATGGAAATCGAGTACACAGAGCAGTGTCATTCCAGTCCTGGTGATGCCTGCAGTAGTTTATTCCTTTGTTGTTCTCGTTTCTTAAGCAACTGCCCAGTATTCTTTCATCATGACAATTAATCATGCACACACGTTTTTATCTTTCATCTCAAAAAGAAAGTACTAAAAATGTATGATAAGATTTGGGAGAATTTAAGTATTCTATGGGTTTAAATATGCATTTGTGATTTTTCCCCCTCAGTCCCATTGGAAAAATAGGTCATATTTTTTAAAAAGCACATATTAATGTACAGAGATCTCGATAAAGACAGCAATACAGAAATTTGAGGAGAAAGCATTACTATGCTAAGGAAATCTTAAGGAACTTCAGATTCGCAGGTCTCCCGGTATTTGGCGCTAAGTCTGCATTTTGGGTAATGCCAATCCCAAAAAAGCCACTGAGCTAGATGTTATCGACTCTCCTTTTGGTTTGTTTTGTTAGTTTCTGTAGGGGTGTGAGCAACCTACATACTTATTGGAGCCTTGTGGTAGATATTAGAGTAGGGACCCTTTTTTCTTTGAAGGTTAATAAAGTTCAAGAATTTTTTTACAGATTAAGGAAAAGGAATTCTAGTTAGTCTTCCTCTTTTTTTTTTAAAAGAAACCATTTTACCCATTTTAACCTAGCAGAGTTCATAGTACACACCATGCCCACCATTAATAAGTGCTTGTTGATTATCCACCTTCTTTTACTGGGTTTTATTTTTATTGGTTAAGAGAGCTTGTCTGGGAATAACTGTGTGGATCTAAATCCCTGCTCCCTTGCTTGTTGGCTGTGAGACCTTTGAAAAGTATCAGTATCTTAACTTGCCTTGGTTTCCTTATCTGTAGAGTGAACAGCTATAAAATTAAGAAAATAAGGGCCGGGGTGGGGGGGGGGTCTTCACAGGGATAATCCATGCAAAGGGCCTAGTTCTGTGCCTGCCAAGGGATAAATACTCAGGCAGGGGGGACTGTTCTGGTGGTGGTGACGGTTATCACTGCGAGGGTTACAGTACTGCTCTTAGGACTCTTCCACACAGAGCCCGGGGCTCTGTCCCCAGCATCCAAGTTCACAGATAATTGCCAATGCCTCATTTGACTTGGGCTGCAGGGACTGGGTTCATCTCAACCCTTTGGATACTAGCATGGTAGCCTAGGGGTGTTTACAGTGGTCTTTTGATCTGCAAATGGAGAAGAGAAGGCCGCTGCCCTTGTTGCCAATTTCTCATCTAAGACGTGGGCTTGTTTCTCATAACTGGGTGTGTGTGGGGTACATGGGAGGGCATGGAGAGGGAGTGAGCTGCCTGTTCATGGCTTGCTAGGGGAAGGTTCCAGCATTTGTCTACCGAGCCTGCCTCCCCGCCCCACACTCCCCAGTGTCATTCAGCAATGGCTGCAGCCTCCCTCCCACCTTCCTGGAACTGAAGTTTTCCAGACTGGTAGCAGAAGCATTCTTTGTTGAAATTCACTCTCCTTGGCAGTCCTCCAGGGCACACGGCAATGCCTATTTATATGATTCAGCTTTTGTTTGGTTAGCCTTGTATTTTGTCCGATTTGCTTTGTGCAGTTCTTTCTCCCCACCCCCCAAATTTTTCATCTTTAAATCCCTTGGACTTCATTTCTATTTATTTTACTAGCTGGCTTCATAATGTTGCTAAAAGTTGTTTGCGTTAAGCTATCACAAAATGAATAGCCTTAGATTAATTTGTCTTCCCCCCCGCCGCCCCGAGCCTGATCCATAGCATGTGAACTAGGTGCACTTTTCTTAATGATTAAAACAAAATGGTCTTTATGGTTTCCCCTTTGCCACATTCAGATATTATACCACAGCGTTCCCGGTTCTCTTTATTTACCTCTTTGTTTTTCCCTGGCTGCTTATTAGCAGGCTCATGCCAGTTCCAAAGAGATAACAGTTTAACTTTTCTGAATATTGTGTTTTCCCCTTCACTGTCATTCTTCCTGCTTCTCCCCACGTGATAAAAACTCTGGAGTCAGACTCTCATGTCTTCTGTGAGAAGCTGTCAACACCCAAGGTGACCTGGGCACTCAAGGGACCCCTGTATTTCTATGACTGCATTGGACACACTGTGTATAGCTTTCAAATCAGTGACTGAAATTTAGACCCTCCCTACATATTTGATAACGTTTCCAAATCCTCCCTGGGCCCCTGCTTGGCTGCATGGTTCTCACCTCACACTTAATGAGCACCACACACTCTTGTGTTCTCTTTGCACCCTGATCTCTAGAGGAGGTGTCTCTGTCCTGTGCTCTTTCTTTGTTTTGGAAACAAATATTTGTTGGCATCTACTGCATTGCAGGCACTGGGAATATATAAAAGTAAACAAGACAGACACCGCCCTGCCTTCTAGGAGCTTATTGTCTAGCTGGGGAGATAGGTGGTCAGAATCCAAGATGGTCAATCCTGAAAAGTGACTACAGAGCACTGTGGGAATATACAGGAAGGCTGCTGACTGCAGGCTGGGGAAGGGGCACGGAGGCTGACTTCAGAGGGAGTGGTGGCTGATGGAGACCTGAAGGGTGGAAATAGCCAGGCAGAGGAAGAGAGAGCATGTTCTAGGCAGAGTGTATCCGCAGAGGTCAGCAGGGGAGACTGGCCCTTTGAATAACTAAGGGTTGTTAACTATAGCTAGTCTGCTGTTGAATATACTCATTTTTGTTTGCCTGGGTGGGTGGGGCCAGAAGGGTAAATGCAGACTGATGAGACTGGAAAGGCACGCAGGGCCTGAGTCACGAATGGCCTTGGAAGTTGCTGAGAAGTTTGAACTTGATCCTAAGGACAGCAGGAAGCCATTGAAATGTTTTAAGTAGGGAAGCCACAGGATCGGATTTGTGGTTTACCTGGTGTCTCCTATTACAGTGTGAAGAATAACCTCTATCTGGGTTGATCCCAGCGACCCCTGGCTCAAACTCACCTTCTTAACCCCACAGTGTGAGTCCAGCTCAGCACATCCAGCTTCCTACATTTTCCTGATTAACACAAAGGCTTGTCCCAGACTCTCGCTTCCCTTTTCTAGCTTCCTGTCTTGATGATCAGGACTCCACCTTCTCCCAGCTCCTAGCTGATTCTTGCTCTGAAATGACTGTGTCACCTGGAATGTCTGCTGGTGTCCCTATATTACCATTGCCCAGAGAGTCCATTGCTTTGCCTACCAGCGTGGATTCCCCCAGGATTTGGGGATCTAGCCTGAGTTCATTGGGTTCCTTTGACCCCTGAAAGTCATTGCAGTTTGTAAGATTGGCACTTCCTGCCCGGCCCTTAGCAGACCAGACCTGACCTGCCCCTGAAGAATCCCTCTAGCCCTTTTTCCCACCAGCAATTGAATATTCCAGATATTCCACACTGATCCCCTTCCCACTCCCATATAGGACAATAAATGTGGGGAGATGGACTGAAGTAAGATGAGTTGAAGTAGCGAGTAAACTTTGGGAAAGTTATTTAATGTCTCTGTGCCTCAGTTTCCTGATATTAAGATATTAAGAGAACCAACACCATAGAGTTGTTTGAAGGATCAAATGAGCGGATGCATGAAAAACACTCTGCTTGTCCCATGGTAGGCATTCACTGTTTATTAATGATTTTATGAAGGTGTCTAGACTGTCGGAGAGAAAGAAGCAGAGAACATAAAAGGATTTTGACTTCAGGGATAATTTGCCCCAGGCAGATGAGATTGATCTTGAAAGGGCCACGCCTCTTCACAGTGGGTAATCGAGAGATGATAGTAATAATACTACGCCCTTCCCAGTCCGGGTAGTGACCAATCTGGCTTCCTTTCAAACCTGAGGTTTTATTCTCCATTGATTTTGTTCCAGAAATTCTCTGAATTTTCATGAAATTAAATTAGCTTTGCATTTCATAAATTATGCTTTATTCCAAAAGACAGTCATGATGTTTGCCTCAGCTTTGCATCAGTAGTTTGGGCCTCCTAGGACCTGCCTTTCCTCCTTAATAATAGTGATAATAACAGCTACCAGTTGATAAGGCAGGAGAAGACTACTCTCCCTATATATTGGTTTATTCCACAAGTACTTGCTGAATGCCATGTGCAAGACACTGAGAAGGGTACTTTCAGGGCTACAGGAACAAATCAGACAGGGACAGTCTTTCACAGAGTGACTGTAAGTAGAAAATGGTACCTACTGTAGAAGAACAGAGAGGCGAGAGGATTTAATTCCAGCCAGGGTAATCGAGGAACTTAGCAACTGAGTTAGGATTTGAAGAATCCCTGGAAGGAAAGCATCCAGGAGAGAGAAGAGCATAGACAAAGAGTGGGCGGAAGAGAGTAGGAGATGGAACAGGAAAGGTGAGTAGACCTGAGGGTGTGATCTAAAGAGCTAACACACAGAGTGCTTACTGTACACCAAGCCCCATTCTAAATGCTTTGCTTGTCTTAACTGTGACCCTCACAGCAACCCCACAAGGTGGCTACTGTTATTACCCCTGTTTTACAGATGAGGAAACTGAGGCACAGAGCGGCCAAGTAACTTGGCTAAGATCACAGTAACTGATAGAATTTGGTTTTGACCCAGACATTCTGACTCCAGATTGGAAACACAAATAGGCATACACATGGAGAATCTTTGCCTTTCTTTCCCTTTTACATCTCTCCCCATGTGCTTTTGAATCTCTTTCTCAGTCAGATCTACTACAATTTATAATTTTGAAGGAATTTCAGTTAAGGGCCTTTTCCAGTTCAATTTCAGTAGAATAAAGATCTGGACAGCATGTAAATTTTTGCAGTCAAAAATAGAGCTATATAATCTATGGCTATAAGCGTTTTCATGGACCTAAGACTGTGGATATATGAAAACACTTAAGCTAAATTGTAACACCCTTTTTATAAAATTCCCTGATTTCTGACAATTTGGTCATAAAATCTTTTGATAAAAATATCAAAAACCTCATGGGATTTCCCTGGAGGCGCAGTGGTCAAGAATCCACCTGCCAGTGCAAGGGACACGGGTTCGAGCCCTGGTCCGGGAAGATTCCACATGCTGCGGAGCAACTAAGCCCATCTGCCACAACTACTGAACCTGTGCTCTAGAGCCCGTGAGTCACAACTACTGAGTCCGCGTACCACAACTACTGAAGCCCAACTACTGAAGCCCGTGCGCCTAGAGCCCATGCTCCGCAACAAGAGAAGCCACCGCAATGAGAAGCCTGCGCACCGCAACGAAGAGTAGCCCCTGCTCGCCGCAGCTAGATAAAGCCCGTACACAGCAATGAAGACCCCAACGCAGCCAAAAATAAACAAATAACTAAATTTATTTTTTTAAAAAATCAAAAACCTCATACTTCAATGCTATAAAATGTGGGTGCATTAATGGCAAAAAAAAAAAAATCTGTATTTTAGCCTGTCATGATCTGTTTAAACATCATAATGAGAAACATTTATGGCTTAAATAATTGAAGTCGCTGTTTCTCAGAATCCGTATACTCATCTCACCCCTTTGTTAGATCTTCAAACCAATCACAGAACTGACTGGCTTGAGCTTCTCCGTAACTCTTTTCTTCTCCATCGTGGGGTGGTGGGATGTGCGCAGGGCTGTCGGTTAGTTGTTCAGGCTCGGATCTCATGTTATGGGGAATTGACTTAAGCAAGTCTGTTAACCTCCCTGGACCTCAGTTTCTTCTCCTAAAGGACTTCTAGCTTTAAATACCTTGATTCTCTGTTTCCATACCTTTTGTTTACTTACTCTTTAAAGAAAATTATGATTAATAGCACAGTGAACTAATCGCCAGAAGTGAAGGAAAGGGCAGGCAAATCATTTGCTCGTCAGTTTCACTGATCATCATCAATCTCATCATCAGTGTCATCGATCACCATCATCACTTTCACTCAGCATTATTTAACAACTATTTATTAAGCACCTACCATGTACGTGATAAATATTTGTGTTTCACTGCCCAGCATTACTAATAATTACAATGTTAAATTCTCAGATTTACTTGGAAGTTACCTTCTCTCAGTTTCCCCATTGCTAATGTACCCTTCATGGCTACATTATTACTCTAGAATCTTATTCTCTTTAATCTTATTTTCTTATACCCCAAACAAAGCAAAACAGAAAACTTTCATCTCAAAGCGATCCTTAATATGTTGCAAATTATTATTAAATCATGTACAGAATTTTTCTTTCCATGTTTTCAATGTAAAGAAGCCCCATAAACCTACTGCTTCATAGGGAGAACCGTAGCCATCAGATGTTCACATCTAATCCAGCTGGATCAGCTGACATACTAGGTTTAATGGTTTGCCGTGATGAATTTGTCATAGACTTGGAGCCTTCTGCAGGTTGTAAATTGCTCAGTCTCTAATGCTGTGGAAAATTTACAAGGACTGCAATTAGAATAGTGTTTTGACTTATCTCAGTTGTATTGGGAAAAAAAACAAAAAAACCCTGATAAGAGGTGTATCAGTCATCAGTTCATGTGACAAAAAAAGAGTTATTGGGCAATTTGTCAAATATAAGATGAATAATAATGATGGCCAAAATATCTGTCATTTTTCGAGTGCTTTAGTGAGTGCTGGGCATTGCCATTATTTCACTCAATCCTCACAGTCATCTATTATTATTCCTATTTTACAGATGAGAAAACTGAGCTTAGAGAGGTTAAATAATGTTCGCAAAGTCACACAGCGCATAGCTGAAAATGTTTCAAGTTGCTTGTTACCGCCTTCAGTTCATCATATTTAAATCAAAAGTCATTATCCTTGTCCTCAGGTCAGCTCTTTCTTTCTGTTTCTGTCAGTGATACCACGATTTTCTCAGATTCATTCTCACAGCCATTGATTTTTCCTTTTCTGTCCTTGCTCTAAATCAAGTCACTTTGCTTGTTCAGTGTCTTTGTGCTGTCAGCCCTCTTCCCATTACCCTAGTCCAGGGGTCTAGGCCTTACATCTAAGTGTAGAGGCTAAAGGCCAGAATTTCTTTTTTTATTGAAGTATAGTTGATTTACAATATTATATAAGTTTCAGGTGTACAGCATAGTGATTCAGTATTTTTGCAGATCGTACTCCATTGTAAATTATTACAAGATAATTGCTATAATTCCTTGTGCTATGCAACATATCCTTACTGCTTTCCTATTTTATACATAGTAGTTTGTATCTATTAATCCCATACCCCAACGTACACCTCTCCTTTTCCCCCTCCCGTATGGTAACCACAAATTTATTTTCTATATCTGTAAGCCTGTTTCTGTTTTGCATATATATTCAGTTGTATTATTTTTTATATTCTACACATAAGTGATATCCTACAGGATTTGTCTTTCTCTTTCTGACTTATTTCACTAAGCATAATATTCCCTAGGTCCATCCATGTTACTACAAATGGCCAAATTTCATTCTTTTTTTGTGTGTGTGACCGAGTAATATTCCATTGTATATATATACCACATCTTCTTTATCCATTCATCTGTTGATGGACACTTAGGTTGCTTCCATGTCTTGGCTGTTGTAAATAGCACTGCTATGAACATCAGTTTACGTGTATCTTTTTGAATTAGTTTTTTCATTTTATCCAGGTATATACCCAGGAGTGGAATAGTTGGATCTTACGGTAATTCTATTTTTAGTTTTTTGAGGCACCTCCATACTGTTTTCCACAGGGGCTACATAATTCACATTCCCACCAGCAGTGCACTAGGGTTCTCTTTTCTCCACACCCTCACCAGCATTTGTAAGAACAAACTCTTAACTCAGTATTCACATAGGCTGGCTACCCTCTGGCTCCTACTTTCTTCTGTTCTCACTTCCTTCGCGATGAACTAGTTACCTAAACACATCTTGCTGTTTTTCCGCGTGGCCCCCGTTGTGCATGATAGCTCCTTTCTGGGATGTCCCCTCCCGTGCTCCCTGCTCTGTGAGCCCTGCTCCTCCCTCAGGTTGAGGTCGGGTTCCTCCTCTATCGTGTTCTGGTCAGTCCATTCCTCAGTGAGTATCCCCCTCTTCCCAGCGCTTGTTACGGTAGCTTCCCAACCTCTCATTTTGCTCTGAGTGCATGCTACCTGCCTTATATTGCTCTTCCTGTGTGTGATCTGTCTCTCACAGGTGCTCAGGGGTGGAGGGAGATTAGACCCCTCACAATCTTCAGAACATTGCTGTACACCCCAAGGTGCAAGTTTCCATGTCCCTTATGCATGCATGAGGATAGCAATTTTTATGGTCATTATAGCACATCTCTCACATCGAACTCAGTGAGTTAACAGATCTCACATTAATCCACCAAAGCCGTATTATTCAGAGACACGGTTCACTGTAAAATGGCCACGTGCATTCACAGATTGCTGTGGTCGATTGTTTGCAAAAATGGCCACAACCAGTCCTCTCCCCGCCCACTGTTGGTGCTGGCCTTTGCAAAGCGGCTTGACTCTCCTGCCATCAAGAGGCATTTATTTCTCTCTCTCCAAATACTTTGACCCAAGGACAGAGGAAAAAATAGCAAATCATCAAACTTGAGGGTGATCTTGGGAGCCCCCGCCCCCGAAAGGACTCCATCGGAAGCCATACCTTTTGCCCTATTAGCCCCTGAGTTTTTGTCCTACTGTGTGCAAATAGGAGATGTGGTTTGAGATGCTTCTTTAACCACAGTCTTACTGCCTTTTAAAGTTCTGCACTTCAGTAGAAAGGGATCTTAAAAGTAGATAATAAATTGTGATTATTTACATGCTCTAATACCGTACTTCTGTTTTGTCTCTCCTAATTTCCTGAACATAATCTTGGAGTCTCCCCTCCCCTTCTCTCCTACCCATTATATGGAAACAAGCTCTGTATTTGCCAAATAGCACACCAGCTTTTCTTTGACAGTGTATATTTCACTTCTGTGCTGCTGCTGTGTCCCAGTAACATTTTCTTTCATGGAAAATGCCCATTGCTTCCAGGAGTATATGACTTTTTTTTCAAATGCATGATGTTTTAAAAGTGAAACTTCATTTCAGATAGAACGATCTTTGGTTTTATAAAATGGAATCTTTTTTATGATTCTGTGGCTGTTCATCATTTTAAAACCTATTAGTTGTAACAGGCCAGCTTGAAAAATGAGGAGTTTTAAATTTCACTTGGAATACCTCACGATAGATTCCGAAACCGTGCCAGTAAAGTTATGTTTGAGTGATTCTAGAATTTTTTTTCTAAGGGATGGCTTTCTCCTCTAAATGTGTATTCAGTAAAACACAATTATTCAGATTCTAGTAGACATGTAAGAGAGCCGGATTCATGCATAACACAGATGCATTCATTGTTCGTGGGCTTTTACTCTCCTAATGATTGACCTAATGTGTTGTATCTCCTTTTTCTGGCTGAGAGAAGGAATGACATTTTATAAGCATTTTATACAGTAATATGTTCATATTGTGTTTCACCTCTCACTGTTTCTCAGACTACAAGAATACCTGCGACATATTGAGATAGCTCATATCATTGCTAGAAAAGTACAATGCAATTTGGATAGAAAATGTAATAGCTGTAGTAACAGAATATAATTAAATTAGTGCTTACTGTAAAGATAGTGGAAGCATTTATTTTTGGTTTTTAATGGATCGGATCAGTGTGATTAAAAATATGTAAAATGATAGCATTCACTTTGCAGTGGGATCGGCTCTCTAATATTCATCCTATTCCATTTTTTTCTTCCCGCCCCCATTTTTAAGTAAACCCAATATTCAGGATTTTGAATTTGGTAAAATAGGGAATGCATTTGTTACATTCTTTGAAAAAGCCTTGAAATTGAGGGATTTTAAATTGAGCAGGCATATTTTTGTTAATTCATTAAATGGTTACTGAGGACCTACTGTGTGCCTGGTCCCTTTCTGGGTCCCAGGGCCAGAGCCATGAACAAAGCACACAAGGTCCCTGCGCTCAAGGAGTTCACAGGTTAGTAGTAAGAAGGTAGGCAATAACCACATAAGCAAACAAGTTAACTTCAGGTAGGGATAGTGTGCTATAGGGAAAGTAAAACAGAATAAATGAAAGAATGACTGACAAGGGGGTGGTTTTGATGGGGAGGTAAGGGAAGGCGTTTTGGGAGGGTCACCTTGGAATAAGACCTAAATGATGAAAAGCTGATTGCCGTTTGGGAGAAGAGCTGCCCAGAAAGAGGAAAAGCAGTTAAAAAGGCTCTGATGTGGGGATAAGCTTGGCAGGATTGAGAAACTGAAAGAAAACCAGAGTGGCTGGACTGCAGTGGGCAAGAGGCAAGATCTGCAGTGAAATTTGAAAGGTAGAGGGGGGCAAGATAATGGATTATTCATGGGTGCTGCCCCATATGGTGCTGTATTATTTTATTCTCTATGCTGTGTTGTATCATACCATATCTCAGCATATTGTATAAATATTATATATTTATGTTTCTATACCTTGTAAACAGGGAGATGAAGGGTTAAAGAAAGATGTTCGAGTCCTCAAGATGTGTAGGTTTTCTGAGCATTCCCAGTACACAAAGTCATGCTTGTGGGCTGTAGTATCCTCTCCTGGATCCTCACCGTCTTCCCATGTTTCTTCCTAATTATCAGTGAATCAGTTCAGTAGATATTTTCTGAGTCCATGCTGGGCACAAGAAACTGATGAGTCTACCGGGCAGTTATAGACTGATGCAGCAGAAAATGTGATAGGCTTTCGTTGGAAAGCAACTTTCCTGCACTCTATCTATTATTTCAGTCGGTGGTCAGCTACCTTTTCTAACATCTTATTTACCCCTAGGTTGCAAATCATAACGTGTACTAAGGACCGAATATCTAGTCTAAATGTCAGTGATTTGTAACGTTAACATAGTCTTCATTTGTTCCTCTTCATTGGAGATACAAGACAAGAAAAAAATATGGTATTTTGAGGCCTGCGTGTGCATCAGGCTAAAAAGAATTTATCATTTAAATACCTTTCTTCTGGAAGAAATAAGTTGTTAAAAATTAACAATTTAATAAAATATATATGAAAGTTTAAAATATATATGTTCTTTTAAATGAAGCAACACAAATTTGCAGACTTTGTTCTATTATTATGGTGATGATTCAGAGTGTCTGATTAGCCTAGGGAATCAGGAAATAATACAGATTATCTCCTTTCTGTGCATCTTCAGACCATATGTAGTCATAATATACTGACTGAAAATTTCCACTGAATTAAACTTTCTAGTGATTTATAAGACATTGAGATGCATTACTAAGAGCAGTTATTGAATCTTCCTTTAGAGATAATTAATAAAAAGATTTTTTTAAAAGGCAATAGTTTAGGTTTCATTCTAGCAAAAGTAAGTTCTAGAAGCCTTTCAATGGTTTGCTGCTAGTAATTCCACTCCTTGGATTCTTGTTTTGCTTTATCCTTTCTAACTGTCACTGATTCTGTGGTTTAATAGATTTTCCTCCTGTTTAGAATAACACTGTAGAAGCCAGGACTACATTTAGCATCCATCTCCAGGCATGGACAATCCCTCCTCCCACTGGCTTGGTTCCAGGGGGTCTGGAAAAGAGCTGGCCAGGCCTGACTAACAGGGCAGGCCACTTCAGGCAGTTCTTGTAGCTTCTCCAGCTCTGCTGCTTATTCTCTTGTAGATGTACATGTGGTATGTAAGTGTGTGCGTGCGTGTGTGTGTGTGTGTGTGTGTGTGTATTTGAAATATTTGAGGCTGAAAAAAATATGTATGTTCCTCCCAGATTGAGAAACAAAGCATTCCATTCCAAACATGATGGAGAAGCCCACTGGGTAACCCTGCCTGGTTGCATTTCCCTTCCTCTGCCCCAGAGATAACCACTATCCTGAATTTTTAAAATCATTCATGTATGTCTTTATATTTTATGATACAGATTTATGTATTTTAAATAATACATAGTATTGTTTTATCTTTCAAGCTTACATAAATGCACATTGCCTTTTCTCTTACTATGGTTTAAAGACTTAGCCCCCTTGATACGGGTATCTTTCAATTATTTTCCCTGCTGTATAGTATTCTGTTGAAGCCTGAGGAGGTACAATAACTAGCACCCTCTCTTGCCATCTAGAATAAATTGAGAAATAGATGCAAGTGTTAGAGAGTGGTAGATAAAAATATCAGCTTTATTTGTGAGATAGCTCCATTGGAGGGACAGGCTTGCTAGTATGCAGCCAGGATTAAATAGAAGGTTTACCCTTCTAATCACAGGCTGTGCAGTTAGCCTGGGACTCCCCACCTGAGCTCTGCCCCCATAGCACTGGGGAGCAGAGCACTGTGTATGCCCCACACGGTCAGGTGCCTCTTACAGAGAAAAGAAGAAGTGGACACGAATTATTTCTCTAGGAGGAATGAGTGGGGAGGTGGAGAGAGGCTGGGAATGTTACTCCAAAAGAGGTCCCTCTGCATGGAAATAGACAGGGAGAAGGAAGTTTTCCCCAGAACATTTTTTTCTATTATATAAGTGTCCCATAATTTATATATCCATTCTCTTGTTGATAGACTCATTTGTTATTATCGCAGATGTGCTACAGTGTCTCCTTGTCCACATGTGGGAGCTATCCTGTAGAGCACATATACATAGGAGTGGAATGGCAGGGTCAGAGCCATGCTGATCTGTAACCCGACTTGCTCCCTAAGTGGTCTCTCACGTTCTCTCTTATCAGTGCATCAGAATTCCTTTCTATCCATATCCTCATCAACACTTGTTATCAAACTCTGTAGTTTTTGCCAAGCTGATGAGTGTGAAATGGCATTTTATTATCATTTTAATTTCCCTGATTACTAGTAAAGTTCGGCATCATGTCTGCTAGCCATTTGAGTTTCCTGTTCTGTCAATTGCCTATTTATATTATTGGCCCACATATTAATATTGAGTTGTCTCTTTTATGTTAATCTATAGGGGTTCTTTATATATTCTCAGTACTAATCCTTTTTCATTTATGAGTCATAAAAAATTTTACCTGTTTGTGGCTTATATTTTCATTTTTTTATTAGGGTATCTTTTGACATATATCTGGGATATCAGAGGACTTTCTCTTTTATAGACTTTGACATGTCCAAAGTCTAAAATTATATAGAAAATGTGGGTAGTATCACTTGAGCATACTAATAGGATCTTATGTTTTCTGCCTGTTGAAAGTATTTAGATTGTCTTTGAACAACTGCTAATCTTTCCTATTTTATATTAAGCTCTTTGAACACTGTTTCTGCAAGATTTATGTTACTCTTCAGATTCTTTGACATTATAGAATTTAATGCTTCATGTTTAAATCTTAATACTTAAATTATGATTTTTTTTTCCCTCAGTGTAGTTAATAGGCTATACCATAAAACACCTCTGATCTACCAAAAAGCAAATTCATCTACCACTTGGAAACTCTATGTGTGGAAAACAACTTTTTCTTTTAACTAATCCTATAGTAATGCTGTATTAATGCTTCATTCTCTCCTCAGAGCTTGTGGACATTGTTATTATCCAAAGGCACTTGAGTCTGGATTAAATATCATGCTACTTATATAAGGAAATTACATCACGATTTTACTAATTCTTGATAAAAAGTTTCTTATAGGGTTATAGACACCAATAAAAAGATTCTTCAAGAACACTTGGTACAGTCTCTTATTTTACACATCCGAGTTTAAATAATCCACCCAAGGTTGCACACCGAGATGGGCGTAAAATCAAGGTTAAGAACAAGGTCTCTCAGCCACAGCGTAATGTGCTCTCCATTGCAGTGGTGTCTTGGTCCATTTGGGCTACTGTAGTAGAAGACCATAGACTGGGTGGCTTAAACAACAGAAATTTATTTCTCATAGTTCAGGAGGCTGGGCAGTCCAAGATCTAGGTGCTGGCAGATTCGTGTCCGGTGAAGGCCTGCTTCCTAGTTCACAGACAGCTGTCTTCTCATTGTGTCCTGACATGGTGGAAGAGGCAAGGGAGCTCTCTGGGGTCCCATTTATAAGGACACTAATCCCAATCATGAGGGTTCCACCCTCATGACCTAATCATCTCCCAAAGTCCCCACCTCCTAATACCACCACCTTGCAGGTTAGGTTTCAACATAAGAATTTTGGGAGAATACAAACATTCTGTCTGTAGTATATATGTTATAGAATCATGGCTTTACTGTCTATTTTTATATGAAGTTGGTGTGTATTTTTACAGCTTGATTTCCTTGACTGATAGGTTTCCATGCATTTGGCTTTTTTGTTGCTGGCATATTTTTAGTTACTTAGCATCAAAAGAACTGTTTATCATACTTCCTTAAATTAGTTTTATGGAAGTAATGTACACTGTTTTCCTTCCTTATTTATCTAGTGTTTACATGCTAGTCTTTCCAGCAGGTTGTATAAATAAGCTAAGTGTTACGGTAAATTATTCCAAAGTGGCATATTTACTTAGTGCCAAAATATTATAATACCAAATGATATTTCCAAATCATTTGTATTAATTTACACTCCAGTCATCAGTATGTGAGAGAGTCTGTTGACCTGTATCTTCTTCAAGACTTGGTATTGTCAGACTTCTTAATCTTTTCTAGTGGAGTGGGCATAATAACTCATCATGGGCCTGATTTGTATTCCCTGATTAATAATGATTCATCTATCATATCTCTTCATGTTTGTTATATATCTGTATATTGTCTGTCTGTAAATTGTAAATATGTCTGTCATTTTTACCCATTTTCTTGCTGCTGCATTTTCTGTTGATTTGAACCTGTTCTTTATATATGTTCTTGGGGCAAATATTTTGTCAGTTAACAAATGTCTTCTCCCAGTTTGTTGCTCATCTTTTCACTTTCTTCAGGTATCTTTTTTGGAATATAAATCAAATTTAATTTGTTTGAATTTATAAATTTTTTTGTAGTAGAGTGATTGTATCTTATTTAAGAAACCCCTTCTTATCTCAAGGTCAGAGAAATACTCATATTTTCTTCATAATTTTTAAAGTTTTGCTCTTGTAAATTAAGTCCTTAATTCTTCTGGAGTTGATTTTTTAGTATGGCATAGTGTGTGTGTGTGTGGGAACCTAATTTCACTTTTTTTCCATATGGATAACCAATATTTTCAGCTCTTTTTATTGACTGCCCTCTTTTCTCTACAGCTCTGCCGTTCTGCCTTTGTTTATGAATTTTCTATTCTGTTCCTTTGGTCACTTAACCTATCCCTGCACCAATGCCACATTGTTCTCATAAAATCTTAATATCTGTAGGGCTACTCTCCCTCTTTACTTCTCTTCTGCAGCAGTGTATTGGTTGTATGGAGTCTTTTGTTTTAAATTCCAAAACTGGCTCATTGAGAGGCAAAAACCCTGTTCACATTTTAATTAACATTGCATTGAGTCTGCAGATTTTCTGGAGAATTGACATCTTAATGATATTGCCTACCTATCCATGATTATGATATATTTTCCATTTAATTAAGTATTCTTTAAAGCCTTTCAGAAAAGTTTTATAATATTCTACACCATCACACTACCAGTATCATCATCATAATGATTACGGTTGTCACTTTCTAAAGCACTCGTAAGGGTTTCCTGTGTGCCAGGCCTCATTCTGTTACTTTGTATTCAGTCTTCCTAACAACCTTATGAGGTAATCCTAGTAATATGGGATATTTCACACAGGAAACTGAGGCACCTAGAGGTTAATTGACTTGCCCAAGATCCTACAACTAGTAAATGTCAGAGGCAGGTTTCTAAACCAAGGTGCCTGTGTATAGAGTTTGTGCTTTTAATCACTACTCTATATTGCAAATAGGTTTTTCTCTTTTTGTGTTGGATTTATTCCTACATATTTTATAGTTTTTTATTAAGATGTAATTGACATATAATGTTGTATAAGTTGTACAACGTGTTGATTTGATGCATTTATATCTTGCAATATGATCACTGCCTTAGTGTTAGCTAACACCTCTCTCAGGTAACATAATGATCATTTCTTTTTTGTGGTGAAAACAATTAAGATTTAATCTCTTAGCAATTTTGGAGTTTATAATATGGTATTTTATAGTTTTGTTGGTATTAAAATGGTAGCTTTTAAAATTGTTTTTTAATTACTTACAGAAACAAATAGAAATGTAATTTATTTTTGTATATCAATCTTATATCTAGTAACCTTGTTAAATTTATCTGTAGATTTTTAAAGGTGTTTCTAAGAAGATTATGATACCAGTAGAAAATAGTAACATCTTCTTTCTTCTTTTCCAATCCTATGCCTTTAATTTCTTTTTCTGGACTTAACTACACTGGCTAGTACTTCCAGTGTTGATAATATCTTGTTCCCAGACTCAGGGAGAAAGACTTCAACATTTTATCACTTACTTTGATCATAGCTATAGATGTTTTATAATTAGATACTGTGTCAGATTAAAGAAGTTCCTCCCTAGTCTAGCACAAAAGTTTCTGTCAAGAATGGGCATTAAATTTTATTACATGCTTTTTCTCTATCGAGGAGATGATATTGTTTTTTTACTTTAATCTGTTAATGTGCTGAATGGCTTATACATATGTGTGTGTATATGTAATTTGGTCATGCTATTTTTTTTTATACACGGTTGGATTCAGTTTGCTAATATTTTACTTAAGATATTTGTGTGTGTGTGTGTGTGTGTGTGTGTGTGTGTGTGTGTACTATCAGTACAAGACCATGTTAAAACAAGTTCACAGGTTGAAATTGTTGTACCCACTCAAGGTTTGCTCAGATTCAGGGTACCAGTCTACATGAGGGCAATCAATTAGCCATAACCTTTCAGAGATAGCTTATCATTTTTTCTTTTATTTTTCGTTTACTTCTTTGCTCAAGGCAACTTCCATCTTACCCTTTGGGTATCAGCTTAACGTGGGAAAGTTATCCTATGAGATGATCCATGTTGGGCAAGCCCTGGATCTTGACTCCTGGCCTCTTCTCCCATGAAGCCATGAAACCAAAGCTCAAGTTCAGATATGGACCGACACCCCAAGGCAAAAGTGGCCTTGGGATGCCGAGTTTCCACTAACCTCTTTGGATTCAAGCTGCCTCAAGAATATGGCCTGGCCCCACTATCTTTTTAACTCAGTGCCTTTAAGGTAGTTTTGTTTTAGTATCTTATTTACCATTTTCATTTTTTTCAGTGGGGGAATTGGTCTGATTATCCAAAAATAGAAACTCACATGAATTATTAAATACTTTTTCTCTCAGGCTTTTCTTTCTAAATTCTCTTTTCCAGATATTGATTTTTTAGACAGAACATTTAGATTTATTGGGCAGAACATTGGATTTATTAAGTTTTGGGGAAGACTAACCACTTACTTGTAAGAGATGATGAAAATATATAAAATCAGTGGTGCATTCCTACAGTTTAGTGATGCTGGCATTTTAGTTATGCTGTATCGTCTATTGTTATTTGAAGGATGTACCCAAGTATTTTTGACCACTTATTGTTCTTGTCTTGAATGTCATTTAGAAAGGTGTAACAGCTAAATATTTATTTTCATGTTACATAAAAGCATATTATCAGGAAATAGCGGTATAAATGAATGAACATGCCATTGAATCTCAACTTGTTTTTTTCATCCATTATTTATGAAAAGAAACAATACAATGTTTTCTATTTTCATCAAGATGTTATATCTAAAAGTCTCTTTTCTTGAACTTGACTTCCAGATTTATTAAAATGCCTTTTTTACTATACTTATACCTAGTGTAAAATAATTGCTAATAATAATCTATGTCTGAGTGTGTTGATGGGGCCCCAGGACCACCACCAGCTTTGATGATTCGCTGGAAGGACTCAGCATGTAACTGTACTTTCGGCTATGATTTGTTACAGTGAAAGGATATGAAGCAAAATTAGCAAAGGGAAAGGCACACGGGGCTCAGTCTTGGGGAAACCAGGGGCAAGCTTCCGAGGGTCTGCTCTCAGTGAAGTCACACGGGATGTGCTTAATTCCTCCAACAAGTTGTGACATCATGTGTGAAATGTTGCCAACCAAGGAAGCTCATTAGAGACTCAGCACCCAGAATTTTTATTGTGGGATGATCACGTAGGCATTCTCTGCCTGGCATGTACCAAAATTCCAGACTCCCAGAAGGAAAGCAGGGGTTCAGCACAAACCATATTGTTGCACAAAGAGTTTTCAGCACAGTGATCCGCTCTTATGACTTAATGTTGGTGGGAGGCCAGCCAAGGGCCATCCTTGTAAGCAGTATGGCCATCAGGACAGCTATGTTAACTCTTTTCTGCACATGGAGTCATGACTAAAGTTTTTAAAGCATTTGCTATGTGTCAAACACTGTTCTTTATTCATTTCATCCTCACAACAACCATTTCTTAGATGAGGAACTGAGACACAGAGAGGTTAAGAAACTTGTCCAATGTTGCACAGCTAATAAGTAGAAAGTCAGGATTCAAACGCAGGCTTCAGAATCCATGATTTATCAAACACTTTATTGATTTTTAAAAATTATTTTCATTTTGTTCCACCTCATGGATAAGATGTTTTATACATTTCCATACAGCTATGATTCAAAGAAATTGTCCCCATATGACCTCTTTTAATCTTCAGTGTTGTTTCATGGCTCTTAATTTTCAGATTTGGAAAATCATTCTAATTATCATATGCAAACCTTTCCTGATCTCATAGGCTTTCCCCAGCCTTTCTGTTTCTGGATTAGAGGATCTGAATTCTTCTTGTTTTTCCATCTTCCTACAGAAGGCTTGTCTGGTTCTTGACCACTAATTTTAGTTCCACTGTTCTTTCTATACCTCCTTTTGGCATCTTCTGAGATGTAGCAATTAGAACTGCAAACAGGGAAGGTATCACTGCATCATGGTTTATGAACAAAGACAGGACAGCATTTTCTGTTTTATTTCCTTCCTTGTAATTCTCATTGTATTAACCACATTGTCTACCTCAGTATATTAGACAATGACTTAGGTAGTGGTCTTTAAATACCCCTAGATGGCCATCTGGGATATAGCTGATAACTAATATAGCTGATAGAGCTTGCCTCTCTGTAAGTCTACTTTAGATTATTTTTTTCTGATTGAAGTGAAGAGATCCACTGTTCACTATATCCATTCCCAAGAAAATACATTATAGCTTCAAGAAAAGTTTGAGTGTTAACACATGTGCTGAAATATGATACAGATGTTTAATGTCTTACTGTAATATTATTTTACTGTTCATTGTCACCTGCTTTTTTGATCCCTGCCTTAGCTTGCTTGCTTTATTCCATAACATCTGTTCCCAAGAATATATTTACAGTCTGTTATCTTTTCTAAATGGTCGGTACATATGTTAGAAAAAGGTTGATTTTTACTGGTGTCATTCAGAAAGTACCTTGAGGATTCCTTGTTATTTTATTCTGTGTTATTTTATTTCAGTATAATACCAAAGTACTATTTTTACTGAAATACCAGATAAGAAGTCAAGCTAGATGACTGAGGTGTGATACTTAAAGTGCTCCTGGATAGGAAACAAGGTATTTCTAGTTTTAACTGCTTTAAAAAAATTGTAAAACTTTTAAACTACTACCTGAGGATAAATATCCTTGTATTTCTATAGGCTTGGTAAAGCTTACGTCTATTTTGTTATGCTTATGCGGTCCCACGCATCTGGTTGTTCAAGACATTTGCTACCTTCTATTCTGGGTCTTTGCACTATGGTTCCCTGTTTAAACATTGCATCATCAGAGAGGCCTATTGTATCCGAAGTGGCTTCACCTTATCCCTCCTTCCCCCCAACAATAAATCTCTACTACCCAGTTTTATATCATTTATGGCACTTAACCAATCTCTGAGACGATCTTCTTTCTTTGTTTGATCACTGTCTGTTTCTTACACTTGGCTATAAAGTTCCATGAGAGCAGCGATGCGTCTGTTCTGTCTTGATTCCTCTGGATATTCAAGTTAGCACAGAGCACATGGTCATTCAGTTCTTGTCGGATGAATCAATGAATTCATTTATTAAAGACTACAGAAAAGTAAGTTATTTATGTTAGATATAATTTTCGATCTTTACCAATTCAAGTGCATCAGATTTTCTTTAAGTTTCTTAGAACTTGAGGAGGATGTCCAGACTGGCCTTGGGTCTAGTTTCCTCTAATTAGCTAACTAGAAAATTAATAACGTGTATATTTAATCTCTAGGCTTGATCAAGTTTTCTGATTCTTCAGACTCTGAAGATTTTGTATCTGTTATAAATCACGACATCTACAATAAACCAGAACTCCTGCCAAATTTTAGGATACCAAATACATACTTCATTTTTGTGTGTGTCCATTGGAAATATTTTAAACACAGAACAGCATAGATAGTAATATAATGTAACACTTGCATTTCAGCTACTTAACTTTCTTCAGTATTAACATTTGCCATATTTATTTCAGATTTTTTAAGAAATAAAATGTTACACAAAGAGTTGAAAACCCCTATGCATCCTTCCCTGATTTCTTACCCTTTCTCTCGGGAGAGAACCATATGATCTATATTTTGGTATTTATCAATCTTGTGCATGTTTTAGTATGACTGCGTAGATATTTATTCACAAACAATCCATTATCTTGTTTTGCATGTTTTCAAATGTTTTGTACATGGTGTCATACTGTATGTAATCATGACCTTGATGTTTTTCATTCAACATTAAATTTTTGAGATTCATCATAATGATACATAGAGCTCTTGTAGCTCATTCATTGTCACTGCTACGTAAAATCTCACTGAAAGGTAATTCTGCATTTTATTTATCCATTTGCTTGTGGATGGACATTTAAGTTGTTCAGTTATTCAGTATTTCAGTTAACTGTGCAGTAGGTTTTCTTGTATCTTTCCATCTGTACTCATGTGCAAGAATTTCTCTAGGACAGTGTCTTACAATCTCTTTCACCTTATTGCATTCAGAGACAATGAGAGTATTAATAAAAGCACATTAGGTAAACAGACAAGTTGCTTTTAGCTCAAGGCAAACAGCCTGCCTGCCCAAGAGACTTTGGAGCTCAGTATCCCACCACACCTGCAAACCATCTGTGGCAGAGTTTGGGGGAAGGCTATCTTCTAGAGCAGGAGTCTTTGTATTTCTCTAAAAGGAGTCTTAAAAACTATGCATTTCCTTGTGCATTTTTAGAATGATAGCTAAAACTTTTCAAAGTAAGTTTAATGGTTGCAAAGCATATAATTTCCAGTGTATTATAAACACTGACATTTAAAAATAAAGCTGTTATGTCACTGTTAAGTGTATCAGGTGGAACTTACATACCACAGTGATTTGACAGTCGTTATTTTTCTTTCAAAAATGAGTGAACAGGGCTTCCCTGGTGGCTCAGTGGTTGAGAGTCCGCCTGCCGATGCAGGGGACATGGGTTCGTGCCCCGGTCCGGGAAGATCCCACATGCCGCGGAGCGGCTGGGCCCGTGAGCCATGGCCGCTGAGCCTGCGCGTCCGGAGCCTCTGCGTCCGGAGCCTGTGCTCCGCAACGGGAGAGGCCACAACAGTGAGAGGTCCGCGTACCGCAAAAAAAAAAAAAAGTGTGAACAAGCATTTAAAATTATGTGAAAAAGTTCTTTACCAATTTGAAATTTTACATCCTTTCTTTTAGAACTCGTATTTCAATTTTTCTTCCCCCACTAAGTTTCATCCTAATGTGATTTTTTTTCATCTTTTTGGCTTTCACTGCCAATATTGTAAAGTCAGGTTTATTAAGGTATAGTTTACAGACTGTAGAATTGTCCATTAATAGTTGTATCATAGTCATGTGGGTTTTGACACATGTATACAGTTGTGTAACCAGCACCATATCGACATATAAAATATTTATTTCCCTCTCAGTTCCCTCCCTATACTCCCAGTCTCTGGCACTACTGACGATGACGATGATGATGATGATGATGATAATTTGCCCCTATGTTATTGCCTTTTCCAGAATGCCATGTAAATGGAATCATACAGTTTGTAATTTTTTGTCTCAGGCTTCTTTCCCTTTACATAATGCATATGAAATTCATCCATGCCATTGCACATATCAGGGGTTAATTCCTTTTAACTGCTGAGTCACATTCTGTTGTACAGATGTACCAGTTTATCTGTTCACCAGCTAATGGACACTGGGTTGTTTCCAGTTGGAGTGATTATGCATGACACTGCTATATAAACATTTGTGTTCAGGTTTTTGTTTGGATATTTATCCTCATTTCTTTTGAGTTAATAAGTGTGATTTCTGAGCCACATGGTAGGTATATGTTTTAATTTTATAAAGAAACTGGGAAACTTTTTCTGAATCGACTTTACTGTTTTGCATTCCCGCTAGCAGAATATGAGACTGCCATTTGCTGTCCATTGTTACTAGCACTGGGTATTATTAATTTTTTGTTTTGTTTTTACCCATTTCTAATAGGTGTATAGTGGTATCTCATTGTGATTTTAATCTGTACTTCCCTAATGACTAATGACTTAAACAATTGTTTTGTGTTCTGTTCGCCATCCACACCTTTGTAATGAAGGGTATGTTAAAATCTTTTGCTTATATTTAAATTTTTTTTTTTAAACTACTGAGTTGTAAGAGAATTCTGTATATTCCAGATACAGGTCCCAGTCTGTGACTTTCATTTTCATTTTCTTAACATTTGCTTTTAAAGACAGAAGTTCTTTATTTTGATGAAGTCCAATTTATCAGTTTTTTATGATTCATGCTTTTTTTGGTCTTATCTTATTCTTTGCCTATGCAAGTGTGATGGTTAGTTTTATGTGTGGCCCTGGCTAGTCTGTGGTATCCAGTTTTTCATCAGACACCAGTCTAGATGTTGCTGTGAAGATGTTTTTAAGATGTGATTAACATTTAAATCAGTAGACTTTGAGTAAAGCAGAGGACCCTTCCTAATGTGGGTGGGCCTCATCTAATCAGTTAAAGGCCATTAAAAAAAAAAAGAGAGAGACTGAGATTCCCTGAGGAGGAAGGAATTCTGCCTCTAGACTGACTTCAGACTTGAGAGACTGTAGTATCAACTCTATGTTATTTTGCCGTGATCTATTTGTCTATCCTTGTGCCAATACCACACTCTCTTAATTATATGGCTTTATAATAAGTCTTGATATCTAGTAGTATAAGTCCTAGAGCTTTGTAATTTCTTCAGAATTACCTTGACTGTCCTTAACTCGGTGCATTTCCTTCTAAATTTTCAAGCTTACCTTCTTAGCCACTATGTTCTGCTGCTCCATAAGTTTTATTCGCTTTCATTTTAATGAAATAGTCCAGAGAACCAAGCTGATTGACTCCAAAACCTATACTCTTAACAACTACACTAGCTGCCTCTCAATAAGCCATAGAGTTTATAGACAGACATAGCTGGCATGTTTTTATCATTTAAGTGATTAACATTTTTTTCCGGTTTATTATTTAGTTTCCACTGTTATTTTTCAACTTATTATAAACCACCTTCAACAGAAAATAAAATGGAAGCCAATTCTCAGTTTAGGATCGATTTGAAATATGGTAAGAACCTTTGACTATGAGGTCAATTAATTTGAGCCCTCTCATCTGACTGTGCAGTCCAGTATTCAAGAGACAGGAGTCATACAAATAAATATTAAGGGTATACTTGCAAAGTTTAGATTAAATAGAACTCGAAAAGTATTAATAGGCCAGATGTGAAAGAGGATATACTAATATTAACATGTGTACCCATACACATCTCTGACATTTCTGATAGAACAGCTTTGTTCCAGAGAGTTTATCCATACTGAATCTTGCTTAAACTTATTCTGTAACTCTGTAACATCCCTGTGTTACAGTAGGCGAAGAATCATCACTTTTTTCTTTTTACAATTAGAAAAGCAAGACCTTATAAGGTTATGACCAGAGTAAGTCAAGCTGAATATCAGGTAGCCCGTGTCATAAACCCGTCCACACTCTACTTAGAAATCATTGTTTTCAAGAATAATAATAGGAACGAGAATCTATATGAGCCCAGCAGTACAAGTTAGGCTACAAGTTAGCTTGGTTTGGTAAAGGTAACGTGTGCTCGTTGTGTTCTTCAAAAATATTTATTCAGACACATATGTAAAAGAAAATTATGGTATATGTAAGTAATTGACGTGCTTGGTGTTTTGTTTTGTTTCTTGGTTTTCTGGGGGAACTTTTTGTTTGGGGCAGCTTCCCATAGCTAAATAAATTAAATGCATCGTAGGTCATTGAAAAATAGAACAAATTTAAGTTGGGTAAGTGAAGTGGCTTCATAGGATTATACCATAGTCAGTATTATAATCACTACAGTAAGATGAGGAAGAGAGCAGAACAGGTGCTGTGGTCCTGAAAAAACCAACATCTGGAAGAGCAAAAGTCATAAAAGGAAAATAATAGGAAGTGACCTAAATTTCATAAGAGATGTCTTTCTAATGTCTTTAAATACAAAAGAAAGAAGTAAGGCAGAGTAGACTAAGGAGAAAAATAGCCATATGCTATGAGCCTGTCCACCAGAGCCTAACAAAAACAATGGAGAACAGAAAAACATGGGGCTAAATATTGAATACAATAGCTATTGAGTAGTGATCAAAGGACAGGAAGATGGGGGAACATGTTTTGACAGAAAGAAATGTCAAAAGAAAGCAGAAAGTACAGTTTAGGTCAATTCAAATGAGGTAAAGGAATAGAGGAAAATAATACCGAGTAGACAGTGTTCTAGAATAATGAATGTGTATCCTAATGTTATGCACATTGCTTAACAACAAGCAATTTTGTAAAGAATGAAAAAGGAGGTACAAAAAGCAATTAAAGGAAGAAAGAGACATATGCCTTGTAAAGTAATCAGGTACAAGGTGAAAATGAGAAAAGCCAAGATGAAAAGTGAATTTAGATCTTAAAGAAGGTTAAGGTAAATATTCACATTTTTAGATTGTCTCTTAGGTCAATTTTAAAAAACAGACACTGGGTTGTAATAATCATTAAATAAAATAACTGCCCAAAGTAGACCTATTGATTGCTCTAAAAATTGTTCTCCATACTCTTTGTATAAAACATTGAAAATAGATTTAGATATTCACATGGTTTAATATTTTAAGAAAGTATATTTTAATTCAGTATGATAAAAACAAATCTGTGAAAATGATTCTTTTAAAATATGATTTAGGAAGGCGTTTGGCAATGATTTCCATCTTTCATTTTCTTATTTTGGATATAGGTTGTTGCTTTGTACATATCTAACCTTATTTAAAATATGTAGACAGTAGGTAGCATCCAACATGTTTGTAAAGTTCAGAACTACCTTTATGTAAATAATAGCTTCTAAAGGCCAGAAGACGCATTTAAAAATAAGCAAATAAATTGAGGCCGCCCGTATTCAGCAGTGAAAATAGAACACATTTCCAGTATATGAATTTAGATTTGACCTTGTAAACACTGAAAGCATTACCAACCCCCAGTAATACCACAGTTACCACAGGGTTCATCTGGTGAAAGACGACTGTCTCAAAATATTCTTCAGAGTCTGTCCCGACTGCAAGCTAGAATTTTCCTCCTATCTTTTGAAATAGAGTCTCAAGTCTTTTTCTTCTGACCCATGTAGTAAGTCATCAACATTCCACAGTGTTGGAGAGAAGGCACAGACTTAATTACAAATGTAGAACCAATTGAACAGAAAATGGTCATAATCAGGCTCTTTTTATTCCTGAGATTTGGGTCCTGAATGTTGTTACTCACGATGCAGTGTAACAGAGCTTTCTGTGAGTTAGAGTTCTTCCTGCTCACTGTTTTGGGAGTGATCAACTAAAGTGCACAGTTGGGCTCTCAAAATAGTTACTCAGTGACTTAATATGTGAAGAGGTGCCTTTTGAGATACTCTTTTGTTGAGATAGTACTTAGAGTTTACCCATCGCTAAAGCTGAGTACTTTTATTTATTTATTTATTTATTTTACGTCTTTATTGAAGTATAATTGCTTTACAATGGTGTGTTAGTTTCTGCTTTATAACAAAGTGAATCAGTTATACATATACATATGTCCCCATATCTCTTCCCTCTTGTGTCTCCCTCCCTCCCACCCTCCCTATCCCACCCCTCTAGGTGGTCACAAAGCACCGAGCTGATCTCCCTGTGCTGTGCGGCTGCTTCCCACTAGCTATCTGTTTTATGTTTGGTAGTGTATATATGTCCGTGCCACTCTCTCGCTTTGTCACATAAGCTGAGTACTTTAACGCAGCAGATCAAAACAACTGCCATAGCCTTTCATAGAGTAAAATACCACATCATGAAGTTTAAGACACTATTGATTCTCGGGCACCCTCATATCATGTACCACTAATGAAAAAAAATTCTGCCCATTAAGCTATGACAGTGCTAAGATACCAGTTATTGTAAGATGCACCACAATTTTAGAGATTCTAAATTGTGGGGAAAGGTGTCCTGATTATAAATGAAATAAGATAATGTGCACCTTAAACCCTTAACAAACATTTCATAGCCACCTGGTTCTGAATTGTTTTCAGATTTCCTATGTTAAATGTTATCCCCATCCAGTTTGCTTTATTCTGCCTTTTAAAACCCTCTTCTTGGCCTCATTCCCCTATTTCCCTAGATGTAACCTTGATTTCACTCAGAAAGAATTTGGGATCTACCCGGAGAGGTGGTCTCTCACCGTCTCAGTTACACATCCCTCCCTGACCTATCCTAGTCTTGTGAGAGGATGTAGACATCCAGGTGTGGATACTCACTGGGCTCATTTCTTGCCTTGTGGGCGGGACTGGGCATCAGGGCATGAAGACCTAGCTCTAGGGCCATGATCTCTACATGGTAGGGCCATGGTAGAGCTCTCATTCCGAATTGATTGGGCTCCTTCTAGGTGCCTGGCACTGTGTGTGTGCTCTAGGTAACTTACTGCTGCAGGCAGGGAACTTGCAGTCTGGTGGGAGAGTAAATGCATAGCAAGGGACTCGAATTCACCTCGCTTCAGCCACGACAGGTGTTGCCAGGGGATAAAGTTCCTCTTCACCTGCTTCTTGATTTCCTGTCCCCCTCTTATTTTTCCCCTGACCCAACTTACCCCTTCATGATATCAAATGAATATAATCTATCTCACCTTGCAGAGAAATCTATGAGGGATTCTCCACCAATGGGCTGCCTGCACCCATGACCATATTTTGAACAGCAAATTACTCTAATCCAAATCAGCCACCCCAAATGGGAGTTAGAACAACTCATTGTAAAGATGATGTTTGATTTCATCTTGAAGAAATAACATGTCAGAGAGGCAGGCCCAGCACCCTCTGACCTTAGGATGTGACCACCTACCTGCTCAGTAGTACTATTCCCCCCGCCCCTCCTCCTCCACCACTGCCAGTACCACCGCTACTGATGATGATGATGATGAGAAAACCCACCCTGAGCCCTGCATCACCTCCAGCTCCAACTTAGCCAAGCTTCTTGCAAGAGTGATCTGTGCTTGCCGTTTTCATTTACCCCCAATCTCTTTACTTGCCAACTCAGTGCAGCATGGCTTTCACCTCTGACAGCTCTACTGAATAATTTTGCTGAGGTCACCAATAAGCTCCTAATTGACAGATTCAATGGATAATCTTAAGTCTCTGAGCTCTTTTCAACATTCAACCCTGATGACCACCCCCTCTTTGAACACCCTTTTCCACTGATGTCTGTGACAGTCGTCATTCCTGGGTCCGGTCCTACCTATGCATCCCTTTCTATCTCCTTCACTGGATGCATCCTCCTTCCAATATTCTCCTTTACACCAGTGTACTTCCTCTGGGAGATTTCATTCACAGCCTCCACTTCCACGTGGAGGACTTCCAGTTCCCTGCCTTGATCTCAGTCCTGTTTTCTGAATTCCAGACCCATGTCTTCACATCCTACTGAACTCCACATGTTGTGAATGCTTGATGTTGTCTTTTACCTCAGAACTGCCGATCTTTCTCTTTTCTTGTATTACTTTTCTTGGTCCATGATATGGCCATCTACCCAGTTACCCATACCAGGATCCTCTAAATCAACTTCTTTCTTGACCACTTATACCAGCTGGTCACCAGAGTTTGGGTATTCTACCACCCAAGTCTGTCTCAGGTTTCTTCCTGCTCACCATCCTTGATCCAGGCTGTCATAGTCTGGCATAACAAATGCCACAGATGGGATGGCTTCAACAACAGAAATTTATTGTCCCACAATTCTGGGGCTAGAAGTCTGAGATCAAGGTGTCAGCAGGGTTGGTTTCTTCTGAGACCAGTGGCTGTCTCTTAAGACCCTGTCTTCAAATAGAATCACATTCTGAAGTACTAGGAGCTAGGACATCAGCATAGGAATTTTAGGGGGCTGCAATTCAGCCCATAACACATGCCCTTGTCACCTCCTTACTAGCTAATTGTGTACTCTCGTGATCTGTTTTCCTGCCTCCAGTGTCATCTCCATTCTAACGTGGCCTCCATTCCACCATCCGAGAGATTATTCTGATTTCAAATATGAGCACGTTACTCTCACTTAAAACTCTTCGGTGGCTCCCGATTCTATAGATTGTCTAGATTCCTTCAGATGGCACATCCTCATTATCTGCGCCAGGCACCTTCCTACTCAGTCTGTGCTCCAGCCACTCTGAAATAGCTGAAGTTCCCGAAAGGTTGTGGGCCTGCTCCTCTGTGCCTTTGCGCATGCGGTGTCCTGTATCTGGAATTTTCTTTCTCTTAACCCTACCTCCCTTTGTTTTACCAACTCTAATTCATTTCAGACTCCACATAGGTAGCACATTCTGCAGGAAGTCTCACTTCAGAGTGACCAGGAGGAAATATGGCAAATAGCAAGAGTACAAACTGAGGGAAACTTGTTAACATGTCAAAAAGCCTCTCTTTTATTTGAACTCAGTGAAAAAGTATGTGTTAAATGTAAGTTAAGTTAGTTGTGATAGACTTTTCTCATCCTATGGAGCCCCTGAAATTTTCTTAAAGGACAGATGATAAAATGTATATCTTCCTGGGCTTCCCTGGTGGCGCAGTGGTTAAGAATCCACCTGCCAATGCAGGGGACACGGGTTCGAACCCTGGTGCGGGAGGATCCCACGTGCCGCAGAGCAACTAAGTCCGTGCGCCACAACTACTGAGCCCGTGCACCACAACTACGAAAGCCCACATGCCTAGAGCCCATGCTCTGCAACAAGAGAAGCCACCGCAATGAGACGCCCGCACACCGCAACGAAGAGTAGCCCCCGCTCGCCGCAACTAGAGAAAGCCCGCGCGCAGCAACGAAGACCCAACACAGCCAAAAATAAATAAATAAAATAAATAAATTTAAAAATATAAAATAAAATGTACATCTTCCTTTTCATCATCTCTTGATACTTAGTCAACAGCTTAGGACCCAGCTCATCATCTTTCATCACTTCGTAACATCGCCGTCCTAAGTCAGGAGCCCTGTCCACAGGCCTGTAGTGAAGCACGCACGCTCAGCAGTCTCTGGTCTTCAGCCCTAGACACACAGTAACAAGGCAGCTTTCCTCCAGCTTTTCTGAAAAATGAGTACAAATTGCAAGAAATGCAGTACAAATTGTGAGCTGTCAGTACATTAGTAGTGACATTAGGAAATCTGATGGAGTCAGAAGGAAAAGGTGTAAATTGCAGGATAATATAAAGGGGAGGTCAGTCTGTTAGTAATGCAGGGAATGTGATGGACTTAAAGAAAAGGCATAAATTACAGGGTAATATAAAGAAGAGGTCAGTACATCAGTAGCATGAGAAAACTGGCAGATTTGGGAAGAAAAGGTGCAAATTGTAGGATAATGTAAAGTAGAGGCTTCACTGTAAAGATGAGCTTACATCATATCAAGGAAGCTTGCTGGCCATGCAGACCGTGGCTAGAACTTTCAGTATTCTTATAGTTCTATCTCACAGCAGATCTTTATGTCTTTTAGAATTATTAATTAAATTCTAAGCTAATATTACAGAGGAAAATTACTGTTCTTGC
The DNA here is from genome assembly GCF_963455315.2 of Globicephala melas. Lineage (NCBI taxonomy): Eukaryota > Metazoa > Chordata > Mammalia > Artiodactyla > Delphinidae > Globicephala > Globicephala melas. Next base: position 163,604,311 of record NC_083315.2, on the reverse strand, counting down.
TTAGTTGAGAAAAAAAAAAAAAAACGGGAGTCAGAAAGATGCCCTCAAAGCCTCTGAAGTCCTGAACCTGTAAAGTACATATTTGTCAGCTGTAGTAAACAAGTATCTTTTGGGGGACCCTTTCCTGCACATCGTCACACATTCCTCCACAAGGCTCTGTAAATATGATTGTCACTTCTGGATTCAAGATAGAATTTAAAACAATCATACCATTAAAAACGTTTTAAATAAAAATTTTAATTGAAGTATAACAGATATGGTTGACTATGGGAACTCTATGGACCTCTCTTGTTTCTACACATCTTATGAGTAAGGCACTGACTGCTTTTTGTTCCACAGTCTCTTTTCAAGGATATTTGTATAGTGAACATCCTTGGAAGATGGAGTTAGTGTCTCCTTCCGGAACAAAAGGCAGGCATGCTGGACGCCATAAGCTCAAGGTCCCTCTTCTGTGATGCAGCCCTCTGTGTGCACAGGCATCTATCTGAGCCCATCCACACTACACCGTAGAATCTGGGGGTACAGGAAACTGATGCAAATGTGTGATGCTCGTGCCGCTCTCTGTGCCGTGAGTAGTGAAGTCCTTTGTCTCTGAACCAATAGACCTGGATCTTCTGCCAGCATCCGTGAAACTGTGGCAAGCTACCTTGGTAGCTTGCAAGGAGGCTGAATTCTCAGGCCCTTTGCAGTTCTTAACAGTTTTATCAACAAGGATGGGATGCTGACAGTGACGTGCCCCCCCCCCATATTGGGTGGGTAGAAAGTTCTACCCATTTCAGACAGCAGCTGTGTAGACAGACACCTATTCTGAGAATGCAGGAAATTTTGTGACTGCTGTGGGCACAAACCGAGAGAATCCTTAGAACTTCTGTTGACTCTCTTGGGAGATGAGGGGCCGGGCACATAATGCCTATTAAGGAAGAATGGCAACAGCTGAGACATCGTAGGCTCTGTGGCGCCAACTTCAGATCCATTTGGAGATAAAGGTCTCCAAGTTTTTGCAGTGTTAGCCAAATTCAATAATACACACTTGAAGATCCATCTTTGCAAAAAAATACTTTGAAGAGCAAGGGAATGATAAATTCAAAGTTTAAGAAAGCGATTACTTCTGCAGGCCAGCCACGGGGCTGAGATCGGGAAGGAGCGCGCAGGTAGGTACACTAATATTGGAAATTTTCTAGTTCTTAAGCTGGGGTTGGGCTCACAGGTTTTGGTTTTATTACCAAGCTTCATAATGTAGCTATTTGTTAACATATATTCGTTCTTTTGTGTGTATCAACTATTACATAATAAATTTTTATGACCAGCTTAGGGAAATTTAGTTTATAATTAAAATTATTGGATTGCTATGAATGGCATAGCATGTTAGATTTCTATATGGATTTTGGTAGAGGATAATGTCTTCCCTTGAGAGCCCTACCACATGCAACCGGAAAATGGTCCATCTCTATACCTTTGTGCAAGAAATACTGGAGAGGTTCAGTGTTTAACCTTTCTTGGAGAGAGGCTACATCATGAAATTTTTGCAAATTAAGGCTCTCATATTTGCCTAAACTAAGACCAATTAAGAGTTATTTTTAGCTTGATGTCTAATTCTAGATACTGTTCTTTTTAATTATTCCTAAAAACAGACTGTAAACACTTGTATATTTATAGTACTAAGAGGGCATTACCCATGCATTTGGGAAATTTGGGGAAATATTATATGTACTCTACCAACTTCTCTGTCCAAGGGGAATGGAGAAGTCTTATTTCCTTTCCTAACTCTATCTTCTATCTAGTCGAGAGAGAGAGAGGGAGAGGGAGAGGGAGAGGGAGGGCAAGAGAAAAGCAAGGGCCCTTCAAGCCTTTCTCAGGTGGCAAAACTCTAAGGAGAATTTTGTCCTTCTGTGTCCCTCAAGAATGACTGCAGCTCCTTGCTGACAACCCCACACAAGACCTCTGGGAGCTCTCCAACCCTTCTCTAGCTGACCTTGAGAGTTAAGACAGTAGATTCTTTGTGAGGTCACCCTTAGGTTGTCATCATACTACCGCTAAATATTTTTGTCACCTACTGGAGACTAAACGCTTTTCATACTTTGTTTCATTTACTCTTTTCAGCAGCCCCAGGGTGGCTGTTATCATCACCCCCATTTTGTTTATTGAAGCAGGGCTTAGAGAGAAGTGCAGTAACTTCATGTTCTCCCAGCCAGAATGCAGTCTGTTTGTGGATACTACAGCCCATGCTTTTAGCAATGTGACAGCCTTGTCATCTCAACCATTAATTCTAACACTGTCATGTGAGCATACAGAATGTTTTTATCTGATGGATATCAGAATGCCACAGGGTTGTGGCGATAGGAAGTTACGTAGTAGGGACAAGTGGGCAAGCTCTGTGGCCTGCAGGCAGGAGGGAGACTACGTTGCCGAGATCCCGTTACCCCTCTTTTTTAGTGAATCTTATACTTTTTCTTCTTATCAAAACCCTGTTGTTGGTATCTGGGTGGTTGATATTTTTGGAAAAGCTGGAGGTAACATTCCTAAAGTATGAGGAGGAGGGACAAGCACCTTAGAGAGATTTTTATTTTGCTAAACATGGTGATAGTTCTTTCACGTGAGGGAAGGAGACCGGGCATGCACACCTTTGTTTCTAGGAGAAAGTAAGCTGGGTGCGAATCGTGTTTCAGTCTCTGGTATTCTGGTGAAAGCTCTGAATGCTGTTTTCCCCCTGATCTATAACTGGTCCCTAGGAGGGAAGTCAATTACTTGCCATGCAATGGGCTTCAAAGGCAGAGTTTGAAGTGTCTTTTTTTATCCTTAGCTTGCAGATTTATTTTTAGTCGGCTACTGAAAAAATAAACAAATACTTTAATCTGACTTACAGAGTACTTAAAACAAGGAACTGCAGCAGAAAGATAGCAGGAGGACCCTGCGCCGGAGGGTGCCTCAGGCTGGCAGCGCCTGGAAGGCGAGTGCTGGGTGTTTATGACTCAGGGAGAGAACCCCCAGCTGTAGTGTTTCCAGGAAAGCATTTGACAGGAGAGGTTCACTCCTTAGCTCTGTGGGGTACTTTTATCTCGATATGTACTTACACGTGCCTTCTTTTGGTGGAGCTTGATGCAAAATCAGAATCCTTGTAGTAGGAATATCTCATATCATAAACTTCCTGAGGACCACACAATCTCATGCGCAGAGATGGTTGAAATATAATGCATAATTCGAAACGCAGGCCACTCTCACAAACTACGTGCAGGTCTCGGAAGATGATCAAAAAGAAACCTTTCCTTTTGTTTAGTCCTGAGTTTCTCCCCAGGGATCAGGTTCTTTGAGGCAGTGATCAGATCGTACACTGTTGATCCATCAGTTAAATGGGTGTTTATTGCACACTTACTATGGGCTTAGTACACAGTTTTCCCTTTTGGAAGTGACAGAGTATAGTCCCCAACTAAGAACCGATTGGTTTCTAAAGTTTGGGAAAGTTGAATCTGGAGCTTGGAGTGTAGTGCCCCAACAATGTAGTAAACTGCTGCTTAGTTTCCCAGGCTAGCCCACCAGCATCTTTAATCCCTAGAGCAGGTGACCCCCGCCCTAATGCCTGTGGGCCTGTTAGTGTTAAAATGCCGAGAGAGAAGGAGGGGGAGCTTTTCCTCTGCCTTTCTGGGCTCTGGGCTCACCCTTTCTTTCGTGTCCTCCTCCCTCAGGGGTCCCCAGAGCCCTCTGATCGCACTGCTCCAGAATCACCTGCTGCTTCCTCTCCCTTCCCCCACCCCACCCCAACTCTCATTTCCTCAGTGTAGCTGATCTCAGTCGGCTCTCAGATTACACAGTGAGTTTTGTCTCTGACACGCCTGTGCTGTTGGCATTTGAACCTGGGAGTCTGAAGTTTACATAGGCTAAGTGTAGGGGGTGTGGTAGGTGGAATTCAAAAAAGGGGTGGCTTCTTTTTGGTTAGGACAATTATGCTTTTTTTTTTTTTTTTTTTTTTTTTGCGGTACGCAGGCCTCTCACTGTTGTGGCCTCTCCCGTTGCGGAGCGCAGGCTCAGGGGCCATGTCTCACGGGCCCAGCTGCTCCGTGGCACGTGGGATCTTCCCGGACCAGGGCACGAACCCGTGTCCCCTGCATTGGCAGGCGGACTCTCAACCACTGCGCCACCAGGGAAGCCGTGCATTATTTTTTTTTTAACATCTTTATTGGAGTATAATTGCTTTACAATGGTGTGTTAGTTTCTGCTTTATAACAAAGTGAATCAGCTATACATCTACATATATCCCCATATAATTATGCATTATTTAAAACTTATTAAAATTTTTTTAAACAGTGTTCCTCACTGATATATTAGAATGACTTTATAAACTGGAGTTTGGCAGAGGGGAAGGACAAATAAGGGTTACTGGTTAGTGAAAGGTTTGATAACCTTTTGTTCTCTGTATATTTTATCGAAGTTTAGAGATTTCAAAATTCAGAATAAATGAATTTTCACTTTTTTAATGAGAATTGTTTTATTACCATTTTTACTTGGCTAAATAATACAAAGCTCTACTGACTGCTTCAGAAATCTTGCCAAATAAGGCAAAATATATAATATTAGAAAATTTTAACCCCAGGTCCTTTCTTCAAAATAGTAACCAACTAGATTTTGTTAATATTCACATGAGCATTAAAAATGAGCATATGCATCCTCATGAACAAACATTTATCCTGTGCAGGGTGCTTCCCAGTTGCTGGGGATACGGAGAAATAGAAGGCATACTTCCTGTCCTCAGGAAGCAGCATATGATCCATTTGGGGGGAAAAGGCGAAAACATGGAAAATAAATAGTAGCAGGTTATTCACTGTCTGGTTCCACTGGGTAAGATGAAATAAGCAGTTTAGAAGAGGGAGCAGTTTCTGGGGTGACGGGTGGTCCTGCAGAGGATGGGAGAGGCTCAGATACAGCAGGGAAGGGGAGAGCTCCCCAGGCCACCAGGTAACTTTGCTTTTGCAGTTGCCTTTTATTCCAGTTTCCCTAAAATTATTATTGAGCATATTGTTTGATTCCAAGGTTTTCTTTGTTGTATCACAGTTTCCTGTAGAATTGTTAGGATTTGGTTATATGGATCACTTCCGACCGTTTGTTATTTTCCAAAATTTCTGTAATGATTCCCTGTTGTTCTTTTAGAATTGTTTTATAATGATATATAATTCTAAATTTCTTTTATAGTGATAAACTATTGCCAAAAGCAAGCTAGAAGATAAAAGTATCAACAGTTATATTTCTTGTGAAATAAAGGTAGGCACCATTTCTTATCTGTAGGTGCTAAAGCCTGTTCTACCTACACAGTCACTATTTTTCAGCATCTTTAAGTGTTCCAGACTGTTCCTCACTGCTGTCTTGGCTTGACACATTCACATATGAGAATTTCAGAAAACTGAATCTGACTGTGATCAAGTTGGCAGAGTTCTTCACTGGCTTTATTTGACATTGATTTGTTGGATTATTCTTTAATTAGTAAATTAGGAGTAAACATAAAATTTTCCATTTAAGTGTTACTTCTTCCGTTTTAGTTATTTCCTTTTCTTTACTCTCCATTTCTTTCCACTGAGCCTGTGAGTGCCCCTCTTTGGCCTGTGAGTTCATTTTGGGTAGGAATCATTGAATCCCTGGAGCTTTGGACAGTGCTCAATAAATGTTCATGAATGAATGAAAACAACATTTCACATATGATTAGAAAGAAATAATAGAGAAGAGATTAGGTATAAATACATGTGTATGATTTTAATTTTCACATTTTTTTTAAACAATCTATCTTATGAAAGCAGCTTCCTGCTAGTTTTACCTAGTCAGGAGCTAATCTTGATTTGAAGGAGGTAAGATTTATGAGCTTCGCAAAGAACTTTTGAACATAGGTTGTTTTGTGAGACAGACCTGTTATCTGTGAACGTATCAACGCGTTTGACGATGTGGATGATCACATTTTAAAAGATCTTTGGCTTCCTCTTCTGCATAATTAAGTTCTTTTCAGAACAACTTCTACATTGTAGATTCCACATGTGTATTTCTGACCAGTCAACACAACTACAATTTGATCATGATTACTAGCTTTTCAAAGCCTTCCTTCATTTCCCAGCAGGCAGCTTCCTGTCAGAATTCATTTCCCATTTGGAAAATCTCTCTCTGACCCACAGCCTTCTAGATACAATTCATCCTTCACGTTCTTGAGTCTACCGATTCATTGTCATCCATCCTTAGCTCTTCAGATGCCAAAAGACCGTCTTGTAATTGGAGTGATAAGATCACCTAAAATGTCAGGGGAGAGAAAACTGAGAAGAATATATAAAGATTTTTGTTCCATTGATTTTCCTAATTAAAAAAATGCTTTTAGTGTGTATCTATTTCTGTTATTATACTTTAAGAAATTGAAGTAATAACTGTTATGGTTGAAGCAAGATCTGCTTTCTATGTTCCTTCAATCTTTATATAATTTAAATTGAATTTTGGCAGAGCTGCAGTAAATTCAGTTCAATTTAGCAAACATGGGGATGCTTTTGCTGCCCACCCCCCATTATGGTGGTCTCTACAAGAACTGCCCTTCAGTTGCAGTAAAGCGAGTGTGAGAGAGAGTGATCCAGATATGATTGCTGAGGAAATTAAAATGCACCGTGGAAGAGGATTAGGTTGGTATCATCCGAGAAGGAATTTCATGTTGGATCTTGGAGAAAGCAGAATATTTGGCTTACAAAGGGGAAAGTCATTCCAGGTATGGGGCACTGAGGTTGGATTCAGCAAGGCATGTACTGATCCTTGGACAAGGAAGGGGCATGATGAAAAGGATCTTCATGTGGCCTCAGGCTGCAGGATGTACAGAGAATGACTGAGCTGGCCCACAGGAAGCCATGGTAACTGACTAGGGCTTAATCGATGAGGTTCCAGAGTAAAGGAAATGGACATATGAAGGGAAGGTCAAGTCTTAGGGATGTTACACAGAAAGAATCTGATAGCCTCAAAAGCTGATTGGATATTGGGAAGCAATGCCAAAGCAATGCCAGTTAGCTCCTGGGGCTGGGGAGCCTGTGTGAGTGGGAGAATCATGGTCGCATGTTAGCATAAATGCAGGATTAGAAAGAGAAGCAGACCAGACAAAACCTTGAGAGGATGCCCATGATTAGGAGGGAAGCCAGGCAAGGAGAGGTCAGAGGAGAGCCAGGAACCTACAGTTTCATGGGAACAAAGGGAAGACAATGTTTCAGGAAGACAGGGTGAGCAGAGAAATCAAAAAATAAGAGGTCTGAGTTTGATTTTGTACCAGAGAAGGACAAAATGTTGACCCTTGAGTAACCTCAGGAAAGTGGCAGGAGTAGATGCCAGATGGCAAAGACCCAGAATAGGGAGAAGATTTTTTTATTATTGGTGAGATTGTAAGACAAGATCCTTCCTTCAGTTATTTCCAGTGATAAACCCCTTTGAAGGAAATCTACTCCTTAGCCGACTAGTGTTATGTCACAAAATTCCAGTATATCATTAATACCTGTAGCTCTAAGATGTACCTATTTCCAACTGTAACCCCAAAACATTATTTTTACAAACCATTTAGAGATAACAGTTTTATTTTCTTTGATTCTACTCTTTCAAAATTTTCTTATCCCTCTTAAAGATTTATTTCTAGGTCATTGATTCAGATTCCAAAACCAGTGTTTTCTGTAAGCTTATTTTATGCCTACTAGAGTTGAAATTCAAACATTTTCCAGCAGTAGCAACTGAAATAGCTTCAAAGACATTTTTCACATCCACCTTGTTTTTTTCTTCACTGATTGCATCTTTTCAAAAACGCCCCAGATTGATAGCTCCTAAGATATAGTATGCCTATAGTAACAACACAAGCTTTTTAGAATTGAGAAATATTCTTTGTTCTTGTTCTGGTCCTTGAAGATGTACTTTACTCCTGAGAGGAACCCATCAAGAAAAAAGTACGTAAGGACCGGAGTCACAGGACCTAGATTCAGTTCCCTTCTTTGCTGCGTGATGTTGGGTCAATTAGGTCTCTTTCGAATAAAAAAAATCTCAGAATCCGTGAATGTACTTTATCATTTAACTTAGTCACCAAGCCTACCGTACGGTGTGATTCCACATTTGGAGGTGCTCTGCTAATGATGGAACATCATCTGTTCCTTCATTTGACTGACTCTCTTAACCTTCTAACTTCATGTTGCGTATTTTCTGGTATACAGCCTCACCCACCCCCCACCCCCCAGCAGCCAGCACCCACGGTACAGATCAGGTGCTCAGTAAATATTTGATGATCAAGTAAATGGGCTGTACTGTATTATCATCCATCCTGGTGGTGGGGAACCATCGGACCAAGCATCAGAAGCAATTATGAGTGTAAAACCATGGAGATCTCCAGGTCCCACTCCCCCGCCTTCAATATTTGAGTTTCTAGAAATCGGCCTTTGCATCCATATTTAGAAATAGGTCAGGCTCATATGAGAAGCAGTGGTCTACCCTCTGTGAGTTCCTGGAGGTCACAGATTATAGTTTCCATCAGTTCATTCCCAAACCCTAGGGGAATTTCTGGAAGAAATTAGGTGTACAGTAAATGTGTGTGAATAAATGAATCTTAATTTTGAGATCAATAATAAGTGAGAATAAAATGCCCTTTCTTTTGGCTACAGATATAACACCTCGAAACTTTAAATACTAATTTATACTACCCATAATAAATTATATTTTTAAAGAAATGAAATAGATTGAGGGCCCAAATCATCAGTTCTGATAAATTCAAAACTCATAGTTTGTTACCTAATAATTGTGGCTAGAACTACGGTGCTTTATTTGCTTAATTCTTACAATCTAGTGATAAGTCATGTGCTTTCATTATTACTTGCCTTGCCATATACCTTGTTTTAAATTGTCTTTAAGAAGTCACAACACATCACTCTCTTTTAGTTATGTAATTCTGGTATTTTAAACTATAGTTTCCTTTGGAAGGTGGTGAGGTGAGGCAAGGAAAGAAGTAGAACCAGCATTAACTCCTCATTGCCTCACAACCTACCATCGTGTGTATCATATTTCTGTGCTCCAGAGAAAAGAAATGGAATTGGTTTTTAACTAAGAAAATTATGCTGTCCTGAATACAAAAACCTTATCACTGATACCCTATTGACCTGTGTCTTAGTTATGAATTTTTGAGTAACAAATTACCCTGATACTTAGCAGATTAAAGCAATAAATATTAATATTTAGTGCCTCACATAATACCTGTGGGTCAGGAATCTGGGAATGGCTTAGCAGGTGGTTCTGACTCCTGTCCTCTCATGAGGTTACACTCAAGATGTTGGCCAGGACCGCAGTCATCTGAAGGTTTGACTGCGGCTGGAGGATTCACTTCCCAGGTAGCTCCTTCAGACACCTGGCAATTTATTGTCTTTTGTTTGCATGAGGCCCTCTTGTCAGGGCTCTTTGAGTGTCTTCACAATAGAGTGACCATCAGGTGTTTTGTGTGTGGGTGGTTTTTCTTGTGTGTGTGTGGTACGCGGGCCTCTCACTGTCGCAGCCTCTCCCACCGTGGAGCACAGGCTCCGGACGCGCAGGCTCAGTGGCCATGGCTCATGGGCCCAGCCGCTCCGTGGCATGTGGGATCCTCCCGGTCTGGGGCACGAACCCGTGTCCCCTGCATCGGCAGGCGGACTCCCAACCACTGCCCCACCAGGGAAGCCCGACCATCAGGTGTTTTGTTGGTGACTTTATATATGAACTTTCAGGAAGACAAGAAAAAGGTTACATCAGTAACAGTTGTAAGCTTAAATGTGGGTTTTAAAAAAAAATCTCCCTCTTGTGTCTCCCTCCCACCCTCCCTATCCCACCCCTCTAGGTGGGAGATGCAAGAGGGAGGAGATATGGGGGTATATGTATAGCTGATTCACTTTGTTATACAGCAGAAACTAACACACCATTGTAAAGCACTTATACTCCAATAAGGATGTTAAAAAAAAAACCTGATATTAAAAAATAATAATAATAATTTTTAAATTAATTAATTAATTTTAAGAAAACAACCAAAAAGCATTTTTTAAGTGAGCCAGGTATCAGGTGTTTACATAATTATCCCATTTCAAATAAGTTCTCTTTCAGTTCTCCCCCATCATCCCCAGCCTTCCCTCTTCATGGAACTTGCTCACATCTTGATTCCAGCACTCACATATGTTGTCACACTTGTTGGTCCGTATCTGTCTGTCCCACTAGACTGGAAGTGCAAGGGGCAGAGCTGTGACTTTCATCTTTGAATCTCAGGTGCTCAAGGCAATGCCTGGCCCTTAGCTGATCTTCTGTTTGTTGTTAAACTTAACAAGCCTTATACACAACTAAGTACCATTGTCTTCTTTTTCTCTGTAAGATTGTGTAACTTGATTGAAGCCCTGCAGTTAGTAAGTGGCAGAGTTTGTGTTTCAAAGTCAGGTCTATGTTTTGTTCATCAGCATAGATGGTGCTGGGAGGACTCTAGGAGGTACCTGTGTTGGGAGGCCCAAGTAGCGCCCTTGCAGATTTCACCGGGGAGAAATTCCTTAGGCGGTGTCTCTGTGTTTACCCAGAATGAATCACTGTGATTTAAGAGAGATTGCTAGAAGGAGACAGTTGATTGAATAAAAGGCTATTGAAAATAAACTGGCCTATTATATTTGGGCTACAAATGAATTTTTGGTGTTAACCTGATGTTCTTTCATCTCTAAGTGGGATGCAAAAAGTTTCTCACACCTAAAGTGCTAAGGGATAATCTCCTTTCTCTTTTCCCATTTTTTCCAGGGATTCTACCCTGGTTGATTCAAAGGAATCAAACATGGTATTTAGATATGAAGTTGGAGCTCAGTAAATGAGGAGATTGTCTATCTGACCCACTGACCAAACTGATCACTACTAAGAAGGCTTCTTGCAAGAGTCTAGGTCCTAAACTAAGGGAGTAGTGGAAGAGCACATGCATTCAAGTGATGTTTTACATGTAAATCACCATGGCGACAGGATATGGAAGGTGGAGGAGTTGAGGATGGGCCCGAGGCCCTGTCCTGGGAATCTGAGTGAATGGTGGCTCCATTCAGCGTGACAGGGGACACAGGAGGAGGAGCAGGTGTGGGGTTTATGATGATGTCAACTTGGGATGTGTCTGTGGGACAACCAGGGAAGGTGTTCTGTCTAGAAATGGGCATCAAGGTCAGATGGCCCCATGAGAGAGGAGTTGTCAGGGTATCTGGGAGAGAGCCTAGGTCTTAGAGGCGTGTCTGTTGATGGTTCATGGATTGTTGGTGTAGAAAAGAGCCCAGTGGCACAGGCAGCCTTTCTTGGCTGTGCTGTTCTGTTGGGAATCTCTATAGCTGTCATTATATCTCAGCATCCTGGATGGACTGGGGAGTAATGAGTGACCTCTTGCTTGTAGACGTAGAAGGGAGCTGCCACATTGTCCTGGCCGACGAGGGCTCATCTCTCTGCCAGGTCTCCCAGAGGCTGCTAAGTGGAGCTTGCTTGTGCTCATGATTTGGCAATCTTAAATACCTCCCTTTTTTTTTTTTTTTTTTTGGTTTGGTTAGTTTTCAGTGTTGTCTGTATCTGTTTTGAATTGTCATTCATTTTTCTTTTTAAAAGACAACCACAAATTCATGCTTTATTTTCTTGGGAAAATGCTTCTAATAAAACTGTAGCTTGGGGAAAAAAAAAAAAAAAGGGAATGCCCTGTGGTCCAGTGGTTAGGGCTCCGCGCTTCCACTGCAGGGAGCATGGGTTCAATCCCTGGTCGGGGAACTAAGATCCTGCATGCCGTGCAGTGTGGCCAAAAAAAACTATAGCTTGGTTTTTCCATGTGGGTGTTGATATAGATGGTTGTAATGAGAGCTCTTTGATTAGTCACTTATTTTCTGATTCTATGAATTATTTTAGATGTGCTCTCTCTCTCTTTTTCTTGATCCAAAGAGTTATCTTGAGACATAACATACTTAGCTTTTATTATATTCTATAAACTTTCCAGCTTATTCTCTTTTTTGTGCTAATCTGATAGCATAATTAAAATGTCTGACTTCAGCTCTTTCCTTACAAATACTGCCTAACTCTTCTGTCTTTGATTAACTGAAATCATTCCTATATAAACAAATAACAGTTGCAGATTGTGTTACCTACAGTCCTGTCTTACGAGAATTTAAGTGCATCCCGTTTGTTAAATTATAGTCTTAAAAAAACTACCTGTGACATATTTCGTCATTTTGTGTGATGCCAATAGAAAACAAAGGCTCGCTTCTGTGGTTTTATTCTTGTTACACCTTTTATTTAATATTCATTTGAAGAGCCAGTGTGGCAGGTAGAGTGGGGACAGGTTTTGGATTCACACCAACTTGAAAATCTCAGCTCTGCCACTTCTTAGTGGTGCAACTCTGGATAAATTGCTTGAGCACTTCTCTGTGCCTCAGTTTCCTGTAGGTATTATAAAATGAAGGTGATAATATTTGCCTCACGGATTATGGACATTAAGTGACACAATGCCAGTTACATGCTTAGCACAGTGCCTGGAACATAATAGGTGCTCAATAAATGCTATCAATATCTATTTTTATACAGTAGAAGCAGCTCTCTTAACCAGTTCAGCAGCTTAAAGGAAGCTTCCAGTCCCTGTGCAGAGCCCTCTAGTGGATGCCCACAGCATGTTGAACACTTGTAGTCGGAGCCTTCTTTCTAGCGCCCTCATGTACTTCTCCAACTGTCTGAGTTGTATTTGTCCCCAGACCTGTTCTATGTTGTTTGTTCTCAAACCTATTTATGCCAGTTGAACTTATAATTGTAATTAGGTGATTTAATTAAACATTAAGCAAACAGGATGTAAGTGCAATCCAAAAAGACAGTGCTTTTTTTTATTAACTTGTATGCATGTACATTTGTATATATGTATTTAGTTTTTTGGCCGTGTGGCACGTGGGATCTTAGTTCCTTGACCAGGGATTGAACTCGTGCCCCCTGCAGTGTAAGCGCAGAGGCCTAACCACTGGACTGCCAGGGAAGACCCACAGCTGCTTTTTCTATACAGAATAAATTTTGGAAAGACTTAATAAAGGTAACTCAATAAATTAAAGAAAAACTTCCAAGGTACCTCAAATAGTTATTTTCATGGAGAATAGTGGTTGCCAGGGACTGAGGAGAAAGGGGGAATGGAGAGTTATTATTTAATGGGGACAGAGTTTCAGTTTTGCAAGATGAAATGAGTTCTGGAGATGGATGGTGGTGCTGGCTGTGAAACAATATGAATGTACCACTTAATACGACTGAATGAAGATGGTAAATTTTATATGTAGTTTATTAAATTAAAAAGTTGTTTTAATCTGTCACATTAACTATGGATGAGATACCTGTTAAGGATTGGTGGAATTTAAAAAGCTAGAGGAATTCCACATCTAGGTTGTTTTCTACTGGTCTTTAAGTTTTTTTACTTTCAGGAAACCAAAATCGGAAATAATAGGTAATTCTAAAATTTTAGGTGTAGTTTATGCAAGACAGAGAACAAAGCATGCTGATCCATGGACCGGTTCTCGAAGATGAAGCCTTTGGCATAGATCAAAATATCAGAGAATGAATGCATGGTGCGCGCGCGTGTGTGTGTGTGTGTGTGTGTGTGTGTGTGTGTGTGTGTGTGTGTGTGTGTGTGTGTGTGTGTGTGTGTGTGTGTGTGTGTGTGTGTGTGTGTGTGTGTGTGTGTGTGTGTGTGTGTTTTGCGGTATGCGGGCCTCTCACTGCTGTGGCCTCTCCCGCCGCGGAGCACAGGCTCCAGATGCGCAGCCCCAGCGGCCATGGCTCACGGGCCCAGCCGGTACGCGGCACGTGGGATCCTCCCGGACCGGGGCACGAACCGGTGTCCCCTGCATCGGCAGGCGGACGCTCAACTACTGCGTCACCAGGGAAGCCCCGAAAGCATGTTTATATTTAAAATTTAAAATTAACCGTTTAAGTTATGTGTGTGTCTTAGATTGGGCTCCGGGGAAACAGGCTCTGAGATGGAGATTGCATGCAGGAAGCTTGCTGGGGAGTGAGTGCTCTTGGAACCAGGCCTGGATGGGAGTGAGAGAGACAGGACTAATAGAAGGAGAATTGAAGCTCAGGCCTCAGCCAATGGCGTGGGGATGCTAGTGCCGACCGCTCTTCAGAGATGTGGCAGAGTGAGGCAGTTCGTACTGTCCTCCTGCATTGACCAGACATCAGGTGTGGGCTGCCCCCCAGTGGAGGTGGGCATCACCTTGAGCAAGGCGACTTCCTTTGGCTGGAAGTGAAGCTCAAGAGGTTCTCACCTGTCTACTCTCAGCAGGTGACACTTCCAGTTGGGGGATGTGATGGTCCCCAGCATCCACAACTGGCTGTGTCCATTTTTTGCATGTTTCCCCTTTTCAACAGATTTTTTTAAATTGGCTGATTGACTTTTGGTCCAGATGGCTTCAGATAAGAGCGTCTTCACTGCTTATGCATGATCTTCTGAAGGTCTCACTGTGTTTGATCTTTACATACGCCAGTTGTACCATTTGTGATATATTTGGGCTGGCCAAAAAGTGCGTTCGGGTTTTTGAGCGATGTGGGAAAAACCCGAACGCACTTTTTGGCCAACCCAATAGCAAGCCTGCGAGGCTTAATCACAGTGGATACGTGTGTGATGTGTTTGAAGCTCAAATGATGTTTGGGACTCCATCGACTTCTAAATACTTTCCAGTATATATTGGGTTGGCCAAAAAGTCCATTTGGTTTCTTCTGTTGAAAACTCAAATGGTCTTTTTGGCCAACCCAATTTTGCAATTCATGAAACCTCCAATTTTTGCTTCTTAAATTTTCCAGACTTTTTTTTTTGGCATTTGATGATTTTTTTTTCCTCCTTTGGTCCAACTCTCCATGTTTGTGCCAAAGGTCACCTTCCTCTCACGTCCTATGACCTGTAGTTCTTTATCTGCAGATTCTTCAGTTACTCTTCCATCTGCCACAAGTAACCGTGGACTCCCGCTGCCCTTACTTTACATTTTCCATTTAGACCTGCCTGTTTACCCTGATCCTCAGGCTCTTGACATAAATGATGGCCAATCTCCAGGATACCTCACTTCATTTTTAAATATACTCTTCCAATCCTTAAAACAGAAGTCCTGTATATGTGGTTGTATTTATTTATTTATTTTATTTTTACCATTTTTAAGTGTATAGTACCATAACATTAGCTATATTCATATTGTTGTACAACCAGTTTCTATAACTTTCTCATTTTGCAAAACAAACTCCCATTTCCCCTCCCTCCAGTCCCTGGCAACCACCGTTCTCCTTTCTGTTTCTGTGAGTTAGACTACTCGAGGTACTTCATATCAGTAATATCATACAGTATTTCTCGTTTTTGACTGGCCTATTTCACTTAGCATCATGTCCTCAAGGGCCATCCACATTTAAAAGGGATTTCCTTTCTTTAAAAGGCTGAATACTATTCCATCGTATGTATGTAACACATTATCTATTCATCTGTTGATGGACACTTGGGTTGTTTCCACCTTTTGGTTATTGTGAATAATACTGCTATGAATGTGGGTGTGCAAGTTTTTATTTTCAAGTACACGTATATATATATATATATATATATTTTTTAACATCTTTATTGGAGTATAATTGCTTAAATACAGGTATATATTTTTGTTTCTATCAGCTTGCTGTGCCCCAAATTGTAAATGTTAAAGAGGAAGTCTGAGTCCCTTTGCAAGTGTGGCCATAAATATAGCACAAGGATACTATGATTACCCCATGGTGTCTCATTTTCCTTTCGAGTTTTGGCACGTGCTAACCTTTTAGTAAGAATACTATTCAGTCTCGTTTCTACTTAGCCCTTCATTTAGCCATGTTTTGTTGTTTCCTTGGTTTCAAATTTTATCTCTTTTATGCGAACTGGGAACTGAAGCCTTTCATTTGACTTGTGATCTTGTACATTCTGGAAGCTCATACATGTAATTGTGCAACAAATAAAGCAGCTGGAAGAAATCTTTCCTGAACAAAACCCAAGTGGGGCATTTGGGTGCCAGCCAAGATTTCAGCAGCTACAGAGGGAGATGTAAAAAGGCTGCCTATATTACAACAACAACAAATCACTTCTGGCCCCATAGGAATGTCCTTTAGGTAATGATCAAATAGAGGGTAGGGACCTTTACACATTTAATTACCTGACCACAAAACAAAGTATTTACTGTAACCTGAGGTCTCTATACCAAGTTAATTACCGTGATATACCTGAAGGTAGAACAACATTGTGACTCAGTACACTCAGCCATAGGGGGAAATTCCAAGGCTGCTCAGTCTGAACCTGGCCTCCCATTAAATTACTGTGTGGTCCTAGGCAAGACACTGTGAGTTTACCTTCCTGGGGTTCCAGTCCTGCAACCAAACTTCAGAACTGTAATGCAAATGTAGCTACTGAACAACTAACAAATAATAAATGAAGCCCTGTGTTAACTGCCTGTTTATAGAGAAGAAAGTTTAATGTCCTACAGTGATCCAATGAGTCAAATTTCACTGGACATCTTGGAAAGATTGGTTATTTATTTTATTTATATATATACATATACATCGGTCCAGGTTGACACATATAAAAGCAAAAGCTTGGACTGGAGGTATGTTTTTAAAAATGTAAAGGAGCATCACAGGTTTTTAACCATTTATCAGTTCATTCAACAAGCGTTAAGGAGGACCTGGGTCAGTGCTTCTGAAACTTTTGGTGCATGAGAATCACCTGGAGGACTTTTTAAACACGCCTCCTGGACCCCATCCTCAGAGTTGCCCATTCAGTAGGTATTGTGGCAGGGCCTGAAAATGTGCATATCTAGTAGCCACAGTCCCAAGTAATACTGATACTGCTGGTATACAGAGCACGCTTTGGGTACCTGAGTCCCAGAGACACTCAGAATGCCAAGGTGAGGAAGGCACAATCATGTCCATAGGGCAGATAGGATTATTACTGATAGTCTATGATGTGATCATGTTAATCACATTGTGTCACGCTGTGTGTGCACATATGTGTTTTAAAGGCATTTCAGAGCACATAGCACATGCAGAGGCATGGAGAACTGAAGCCACATGACATGTTCAGGGACATGGAGTTTGTGTTACTGGGGCAAAGGGCACATGGCTGGCCGGGGGGATTACAGTTGCAGCTGGGAAATAAGGCTGCTAATCAGCTAACAAGATAAAATTAGTCTGGCTGATCCAGGTGAATCCAGTGTAATCACAAGGGTTCTTAAATGGGGAAGATGGAGGCAGGAGAGTCAGAATTAGGGAGACTGCAGGGTGAGAAGGACTCAGGCCAACATTGCTGGCTCGGAAGTTAGAGGAAGGGGGCCATGGGCCAAGGAATGCAGGCAGCTTCTAGAACCTGAAACAGGCAAGTGAATGGATTCTCCTGTAGAGCCACAGAAAGGAATGCAGCCCTGCTGACACCTTGATTATATCCCAGTGAGTCTCATTTCGGACTTCTGACCTCCAGAACTGTAACATAATAAATGTGTCGTTTTAAACCACTTGCACACACAATTACCTGTTTTCCATTATCTTCCAGGTTCTTTTTCTATTGAGTGAATAGTCAGCCACTCATCCTTGTCCAAAATGGTCTATCATTGTGAAAAATTGGAATACAAAGACATTAACAATAAAAGGGCTCTATAGAAATAGGTTTTCTTATTACAAAAACAATGCATGCTTATTACGGAAACTATAGACAAAAAAAAAAAAAAATGCACGGAATCCCACCCATTATTTAGAAAATCACTGCTAAAACCCCTAGAGACTAGCGTCTCAGATCCTTCTCTGTGTCTCTGTGCATTTTTCCCTACTGAAATAGGGTCATGCCATGTGTGTTTTGAAAACTAGTATAATTTGTTTAAGCAGTCTTCCAGTTGTCTCACATTTGCACTATTCCAACTTAACTCCCATTGTTTGACATTTACTCTGTTCCCGGTAATCCCCTGTGGCTGATGCCTAAACTGAAAGGTGAGAACAGGAGGCAGCCAGGGAAAGATGGCAGGCCGGAGGGATAGACGTTCCAGGCCAAGGGCACTGCTGGTGCGGAGACCATGGTGCCTGGCAGGAGTGGAGAGCTGTCCAGTCAGGCTGGAGTGTGGAGGGGGAAGCCTGAGGGGTGTGGAGGCTGGAGAGATTAGCAAATAAAAAGAGAAAAAGTCTGCAGCCTGTCACCAAATGGTATACTTTGTTGTTTTCAGCAACCTGATTTTGACTAAGTTGTTTTTGGAAAATTACTGTCAGTCAAGTTATCTAGATCTGAATTAACAGGATTTGGGGCCTTGCGGATCCGGTAGTCTGCTGGAGCCACTGGTGCAGGCCCTCAAGCCAGCTCTGCCCTGATGTCACCTTGGTAGCTTGAAATCAGCAAATGCTGCAAATCAGGAAATTTTTCTTTTTTGCATGAGAGCCAGTTCCCCAGCACATTGCTAGATGTGGCTAAGACGGAAGAAGTCCAGAATAAATGCCCTGGGTTTTGGTGTGAGACCCGAACACTAAAGTCAGATACCAGGGCCAAGAAGCATTCACTTTGGAGTCAGAAGGACCAGGGTCTGAATCCTAACCATCACTTTCCTGCCACCTCCAGCAGAGTAATTAACTTCTCTAAGCCTCAGTTTCCTTATATGTGAAATGGGGTCGCTAATATTTAACTTGCAGATTAGTGATAAAAATTAAAACTTGAAAGACAGAAACTATTACGATTATTACTACAATGAAGGAGGAGCATGAGGTCATTAAGTTCATGGGGGTTTTTTTGTTTGTTTTTTTGGCTGCACCTTGTGTCATACGGGATCTCTGTTCCCCGACCAGGGATCGAACCCATGCCCCCTGCAGAGGGGTTGCAGAGTCTTAACCACTGGACCGCCAGGGAAGTCCCAAGTTAATTTTTTTTATTACATGAAGTTTGAATTGCTTTGGAGGCTTTTAGATTAAAAAAATCCTTTAATAACAACAACGGTGGCTAACATTGTTGAGCAGTATTAAGTATGTGCTTTTACATGTATTATTTCAAAAGAAATAATTTACATGTGCTAATGCTCAAAAGAACTCTAGCATAGATACCAGTGATATGATTACTCCCATTCTGTAGCTGAGGAGACTGAGGTTTAAGTAAGATAACTTTCTGATGGCCAGAGAGCTGCTAAGTGCAGAGACAGGACTTGTATGCGAGTTTGTCTGAATTCAGAGTCTACATTTTTAAACTGCATATGGGGTCTCCGTTCATCAGAGACATCTAAGCTAGATGGTACCTGTTTATTAGTCTTGGGAGTAGTTGCCGTCCTGGGTTTGAGTGGGTTACACCCGAAGGGTCTATAGAGTGAGAAGAGGAGAGGGCAAGGATGCAGCCCCAGGCAACACTGGTTTTTAAAAGGCAAGCTGAGAGTTTAGTGCAGGAAGGAAGGATCAACCATTTCAGATGCCACAGGGCAGAGTCATAAAAGGTAAGAATTAGAAAGGATTCCTTGGACTGGGCAAGATGAACAACATCGATAATCTTAACAAATGCAGTTTGGATAAGGTAATGGCAGCAGAAGCCAGGTTGCTTTGGTTGAGGAGTGAATTGATGGCGAGCAAGTAGAGAGAAGTGGTGGAAACGACTTTTGAAGAATCAGCTGCTAGAGAAGTAACTGGGAATCTAGGGAGATATTTAACAACATATATGTGTTGGGAAGAAATAGTAAGTATTGATAGAAGTGAAGGTGTAGGAACACGATTGAAGGAGCCAAGTGCCTTAGGAGGTGGTTGGTGGGATCCAAAGCCTGGCCGAAGGGCTGCCCTGGTGGCGCAGTGGTTGAGAGTCTGCCTGCCGATGCAGGGGACATGGGTTCGTGCCCCAGTCCAGGAAGATCCCACATGCCGCGGAGCGGCTGGGCCCGTGAGCCATGGCCACTGAGCCTGCGCGTCCGGAGCCTGTGCTCCACAATGGGAGAGGCCACAACAGTGAGAGGCCCGCGTACCGCAAAAAAAAACCAAAAACAAAAAGAAAGCCTGGCCGGAGAATTATAACTGGACCGATCTTGAGTTTGGGTCATGTGGGCTGGGTGTGTTAGGAGGAATGAGGAGGCAGAGAATTGAGGATACTGGTCAGTATAAGTACAGGCTGGCCTATGGGCTCTAGGCTAGGGAGAGGACAAGTAAACCTGGATGGCCATTCACAGACCGAGAGAACGTTAAGCAGTCAGGGTCCTAGGAGTCTCAGAAGATGTTGAAAGGAAGTTGGGAATAAATGAGCAGTAGAGTCGTAAGAATGGCGAGTTATCCACAGTGAATGGGATCTTGACACTCAACAGTTCATATGCAGAGAAGTTCTGGATAGTTGGCAAGGCCCCTGGTCCTGCCATTAAGTTCAGTTTTTGGAACAGAGTAGAGGTGAAGGTCATCAGAATTGAGGAGATCAAGGGACTCAAGGCCTAGAATTGTGGTTGAGACCTCACACTGGTATCCTTCATCTGATAAGAGTGCATCTTTTTATAATTCTTTGTTATTAATCCAAATGTTTATGTCTAGAGAGGTCCCCCCCTTTGGGATTAGCAGATGCAAACTTTATTTTTTTTTGGCTGTGTTGGGTCTTTGTTGCTGCTCGCGGGCTCTCTCTAGTTGCAATGAGTGGGAGCTTCTCTTTGTTGCGGCGCGTGGGCTTCTCATTGCAGTGGCTTCTCTTGTTGTGGAGCATGGGCTCTAGGTGCGCGGGCTTCAGTAGTTGTGGCATGCGAGCTCAGTTGTTGTGGCTCGGGGGCTCTAGAGCACAGGCTCAGTAGTTGTGGCATGGGGGCTTAGTTGCTCCGCGGCATGTGGGATCTTCCCAGACCAGGGCTCAAACCCGTGTCCCCTGCATTGGCAGGCAGATTCTTAACCACTGAGCCACCAGGGAAGCCCGATGCAAACTATTATGTATAGAATGGATAAACAACAAGGACCTACTGTATAACACAGAGAACTGTATTCAATATCCTGAGATAAACCAGAATGGAAAAGAATATGAAAAAGAATGTATATATGTGTATAACTGAATCACTTTGCTGTACAGTAGAAATTAACACAACATTGTAAATCAACTATACTTCAATAAAATAAATAAATAATAAAAAATAAAGATGTCCCTCCCAGTTAGGGTATAAACACTCCTCTTGGGGAGTGACATATTCTTTACTTGGTGGCCGGGAAATCTGATAGAATCTTCAACTTTTTCTTAGGAACCTCTTCCTGGGATTGGTAGGGGAACAATATAAAAGTCCTAGATTCATTTTTTCTCCTTTTGGGAAATGTACAGCTTACACTTTCTGAAGAAGAGTGTTAATAATAATAATAATAGCAGCTGTCATTTGTTAAGCATTTGCCACATGCCAGCTGCTGGGCCAGGCACTTTACGTAGATGATTCTTTACAGCCTTATAACAAGATGGGTACACGTTCTCTAGCTGTTTCACAGTTAAGCGCTCTGAAGATTAGAGAAGTCCCTTGCCCGAGGTCAGTCAGCTTGTAAGTGACGGAGCCGGCACTCAAACCCAGGCCTTCTCCCTTCAGAACTCAAGATCCTACCTTCTCAATGGCGGAGGATACCTAGGCCAGCCTCGTGTTGGACTTCAGCACATTCCTGTTTGTGAAGGAAGAGGAAGGTAGTCACGCTCAAGATCCCTTGTCCCAGAGATGCACCACTGGAACTAGGCCTCCTGGATGGCCTCCATCTCCCCAGTGCCCACCCACCTTCAGCCTGCTTCTCCTCAGAGCACAGACTCTATGCCTTTGAGCATCCATCACCCCATACAGCGCTGCTTTCTCACCACAGTGCCCCTCGCTGCCAGGGCAGCATGAGAAGTCTTCCCAAATTCCCCCCAGAAGTTAAACCTCTGGCCTCTTCTTGCAAGAGAGCTGAGGAATGGCAGGAAAAGCATTTCATTCTATCACCAACTCTTGGAAAATATTAAAGGGTTGTTTCATACAGACACATTACTATGATGGGAGCTTGACTGTTCAAAACACAAGGAGGGGGCTTCCCTGCTGGCGCAGTGGTTGAGAGTCCGCCTGCCGATGCAGGGGACACGGGTTCGTGCCCCGGTCCGGGAAGATCCCACATGCCGCGGAGCGGCTGGGCCCGTGAGCCATGGCCGCTGAGCCTGCGCGTCCGGAGCCTGTGCTCCGCAACGGGAGAGGCCACAGCACTGAGAGGCCCGCGTACCACAAAAACAAAACAAAACAAAACAGAACAAAACACAAGGAGGTAGTTATGCTGATATGGAAACTTTAGTTCAAGAATTACTCAGAAAAGTATAACCACTGTGGAGAACAATATGGAAGGTTCCTTAAAAAACTAAATATAGAACTACCATATGATCCAGCAATACCACTCCTGGGCATATATCCAGAGAAAACCATAATTCGAAAAGATATATGGGGCTTCCCTGGCGGCACAGTGGTTAAGAATCTGCCTGCCAATGCAGGGGACACAGGTTCGAGCCCTGGTCTGGAAAGATCCCACATGCTGCGGAGCAACTAAGCCCGTGCGCCACAACTGCTGAGCCTGTGCTCCACAACTGCTGAAACTGCTCTAGAGCCCGTGAGCCACAACTACTGAGCCTGCATGCCACAACTACTGAAGCCCACGCGCCTAGATCCTGTGATCTGCAACAAAGAGAAGCCACTGCAATGAGAAGCCTGCGCACCACAACAAAGAGTTGCCCCCGCTCGCTGCAACTAGAGGAAGCCCCCGTGCAGCAACAAAGACCCAATGCAGCCAAAAATAAATTTAAAAAATAAATTTCTTAAAAAAAAAAAAGAAAGGATACATGCATCCCAGTGTTCGTTGCAGCACTACTTACAATAGCCAAGATAGGGGAGCATCCACTGACAGAGAAATGGATAAAGAAGATGTGTACATATATACAATGGAATATTCATTACTCAGCCATAAAAGAGAACAAAATAATGCCATTTGCAGCAACGTGGATGGACCTGGAGATTACCATACTAAGTGAAGAAAATCAGACAGTGAAAGACAAACATCATATGATATCACGTATATGTGGGATCTCATAAAGAAAACAATACAAATGAACTTATTTACAAAACAGAAACAGACTCACAGATCTCAAAATCAAACTTACGGTTACCAAAGGGGAAACGTAAGGGGAAGTGATAAATTAGGAGATTGGGGTTAACATCTACACACTACTATATATAAAATAGATAACTAACAAGGACATACTATATAACACAGGGAACTCTACTCAATATTCTGTAATAACCTATTCTTTCTGAAAAAGAATGGAGATATATATATATATATATAAAACCGATTCACTTTGCTGTACACCGGAAACTAACACAACATTGTAAATCAAATATACTCCAATAAAAATTTAGAAAAAAAAAAGAATTACTCAGAAAAGTAATATAAGAAGTATGCAAGGAGAAGAAAGCACTCCTTGTGTAACGATAAAAATGAGTTACTCAATAGGAAGGACCACCTTGAAAATTATACTAATTTGCTACTAAATTAATTTGCTGTTTGCTGAAAGCTATTTTCAGGAAATGATACCTTGTTCTGTGCAGGCCCAACTCCAACTTTCACATTTAAAAGATGCATTTACCAAGGTCTCATACTTGGATGAACTCCTGATACGTATTCAGAAGGTACTGATGGGAGAGAAATGGATGAGCACACATCTTTAAAACTGTAATATGTTGGTCATTTCTTTCAACTTATATTCACTGACCAGATGAAGGTTTTTATTTGATCCCTATCTGCAAGAGTATAAGAATAGTTCACCTTGTCTTACAAGAAGTAAAACAGCAAAACAGTTTTGTTTTACTTTCAAAGTTAGGTACATCCCTAAACAATATCAATTTGTATCAAATCCCTAACCCTGTACTTCCCCTCCCCCACTGCCTTCTCCAACACACACAGTGCAATACACAGAGCTAGCAAGAGGTAAACCCGGCCAGTACCCCCCAGAATGGTCCAGAAAAATACTCCTCATCATGGGGCCTAAGGCCAGAGGGCTGATACCCAAAGCCGTGTCCCAGAAATAAGAAAAATGAAACCAGGAGATCAGGTTCCAACCAGGACTTTCTTAAGGTGCAGGTGTCAACACCTAAGGGTTGGATGGGAGGAAGCAACCAGAAGCCCAGGAGTAAAGAGCAGAGGGGTCAGCCATGCAGGAGGTGCTCAGGCTGGATTTCCAGTTGGGAGGGCCAGGGCTGGGCAGTAGTGTCACCAGCACCCAAGCTGGCTTGCGGTCTCCTTCCTTGTATTCATTCATCTGGCCCAGCAGTTCTGTAGTATGATCCCCGGCCCCAAGGGGTCTGTGAGGTCCAAACTATTTTCATAATGCTAAGGCACTGTGTGCCTTGTCTCACTCTCTTGACATTTGCATTGATGATGCAAAATCTGTGGTAGGTAGCACTGCATGAATCGTTTCACCTGTTTTTAGCATAAATCAAGGCAGTAACACTAAATTGTACTGATAGTCATTGTATTCTTCGCTACTTTGCCCTCACAGCTAAAAAAAAAAGTCAGTTTCACTTGAGTATCCTTGATGAAGCAAAAAAAACTTGTTTTATTAAATCTTAATTCTCAAGTGCACATCTTTTTAACATTCTGGGAAGTACCCATACTGCATTTCTGTCACACGTGGAGGCATGATGACTGTCTCCAGGAAAAGCTCTTGCCCAGTTGTTTAAGCTGAGATGTAGACTGGCCACTGTTTTAATGGAACACTATTTTTATTTGAAAGAATGACTGACAGACAAACTACGGTTATTTAGACTTGAGTACTTGGTCGACATTTTCTTAAAAATGAACGAAGTGAGACTGTCATTTCAAGGAAAACAACTGTGACAGTATTTGTTGCCAACGCTAAAATTCAAGCTTTCAAGTGAAAATTAAAATTTGGGAAACTTATATCTGCCACTGTGAGCTTGACAGTTTCTCAATACTTAAAGACTTTTCTGATAAATTCAGTGGTGATATTAACAAATGTAGTTTTTAAAATATTGTATAATGAAATGTGTTAACATTTAGAAGATAACCAATGCATGATGTTACAAAATCATGGTTGGGTAAAAGATCCATTGAAAATACAAAATACACCAAAGGATTTTAATGTAGCAAAGTATGAAAAGTTAATTGATATGATTTCAAATTATACATTGCAGCTAGCCTGTAAGAAATTACCACTTACTGAGTTATGGTATAATACCAAAAGGAATATCTACAGTTATATGAAAAGACCATTGAAATACTCCTCCCTTTTCAACTACATATCTGTGTGAGGCTGTGTTTTTCTTTATATACCACAATCAGAATGCCACAGAGGGATTTCAGAAGCAGATAGGAGAATCCAGCTATAATGTATTAAGAATTTTAAAGACTTGCAAAAGTGTAAAATAATTCTCTTACCACAATTTTTTAGTTTGTTTTGGAAAGTTTACTTAGTTTTCATTTTAAAAATTTATGTTAAAACGTAATTAACTTATTTTTAAATGAATTAATCTTTTAAATTTTTCTCAGTTTTAATTTCTAGTATGGTAACAATTGATAGATTTAACGCACGTAAACAGAAGCCTTTGGAGTTCTCAGTTTTTAAGAGTTTAAAGGAATCCTGAAGGCAAAAAGTTTGAGAACCACTGGTTTAGTACATATAGAATACTTACCATGTACTGGGCCTGTGCTGGTACAGGGATAGTATGGTGCACTGGACAGACACGGGCCCTGCCCTCAGAGCTAGCAGTCACCTACAATTAAACAGATAGTTCCCATAGAGTGGGAAGTGTCATGATAGGAGAAGCACAAAGTGATATGGTAGCACCTGGCCCTTTTTAGGGAAGACTTCCAGGAGGAATTAATGTCTCTGGTGATGCTTGAAGGATGAGTAAGAGTTAGCCATGCAAAGAGAGCTTGATTGCTTTGGGTATATGGAAAAGCATGTGCAGAGGTCCCCACGTGAGAGATCATGACTTCACTGCAGAAGTAAAAGAAGTCACATGTAACAGGAGCACAGAGTGGAGGGATGGTGAGATGTGAAGCTGGACTAGAAGACAGTAGCCAGGTCGTGAAGGGCTTTGTGAGTGTGTGAGATGTGAGGACCTCCCCCTAGGGGAATGGAGGATCCTGGGGGAGGGGGTTAAGTCAGGAGAGTGACTTCAGATTGCATTTTAGACAGATCTCTCTGGTTGTAGAGAATGGAGATCTAGAGGCAGGGAGACTGGTTAGGGGTCACCATGGCAACCAAATCAAGAGATGATGGAACCTGGGCTAGGGTATGGCCCAGGTGTTGGAGAGATGTGGACAGATTTAAGGGAGATTTGTGTGAAGTTTACAGATCTAGGTAAATAGATTGGGTGTGGTTAAGGAGGGAAGGGTAGGCATCAGGACTGAATTTAGTTCATTTGTATCATTTTTTTAGATTGCACATATAAGAGATGAACAAATGAACTTATTTACAAAACAGAAATAGACTCACAGACATAGAAAGCAAACTTGGGGTTACCAAAGGGGAAAGTGGGGGAGAGGGTTAAATTAGGAGTTTGGAATTAACAGATACACAGATACATGCTACTATTTATAAAATAGATAAACAGCAAGGACCTACTGTATAACACAGGGGACTATATTCAATATCTTGTTATAACCTATAATGGAAAAGAATCTGAAAAAAGATTATATATATATATATATATCTGATTCGAGTATATATATATATATATATATCTGAATCTGTTTGTTGTACACTTGAAAACAACACAACATTGTAAATCAACTATACTTCAATTAAAAAAATTTTTTTTACAAGACTGAATTTAGGTTCCAGGTTTAGCACCTGGGAGTAGTGATAATGCTCACTGACAGAGGGAAAACAGAAGGTACAGGTTGTAAAAGAGGGAGGATGTATTCCATTTGAGCCATCTCCAAGCTATCCAAGAGGAGATGCCCAGGTCAGCATTTGGATATGTGGTTCTGAAGCTGAGGAGAAAGAACTGGACAAGAGACATAGATTTGAAGAGTGTGCAAAGTTGGCTGGGAAAAGTACCCAGAGAATTAAGAGAATCCAGAGACTATGTGGTCACTGAGACCAAGGAGAGAGAGGAAGAAGGAGGGGTCAGTGATGACCAGTGTTGTCAAGAAGTCAGTGAAATGATTAAGAGAGTCTTCTAGACTGAGCAACAAGAAAGTAGTTGTTGAGTCGTTGACTGTATCCAGAACAATGTCAATGGAGCGGTAGGCTCCAAGAGCTGGAAGAGTGAGGAAGAGGAGAGAGGAGGGGGTTGGTGGAGGACAGGAGGGGAAAGATAGAAAAAGATGTGGTGGGTGAGTGGGAAGAGAGAGAGAGAGATGTTGAGATTTGAGTTATTATAATTCTATGGGAAGGAGCCCATAGAGAGAAGGTTGAAGATACAAGAGGCAAGGGGAAATCAATGGTGAGGTTCCAGAAGACTAAGGAGGGAAGGGGATTTAGAGAACAGGTGGAGGGAAGCTATGTCTCCAACAGAGAACCAAGTTTCAATTAAGGCATAGGGTACAGTGAGCATTAGCTGAAGAAGATGTAGGATAGTTTAATTTGAAACAGAAGTTCCGTGGTGCCCATTGGAAAGGTTTAGGAGGAGAGTAGTGGGAGTTTGGATCAAAGGAGAAAAAAGGCAGAGCAGCGTGAGGAAGAAGACAGGGGAGACAAAGGCTAGAGGGGCTCACCAGCGTGGCCAAGTAGAACAGTTATGTGAGGAGACAGGCAGGATACACAGCTGGATCTTATTTTAGATATTGGTAATTTAATTACAGATGTTGGTAATTTAATCTTTTCTTTTTGCACAATGATGCATTTGTATCACAACCTAAAAATTACCCTCTATAATAGTGACTCTTTTTTTTTTTTTAACCAAAACATTTTCTGGCCAATTCATATTATTCCTGTGTGTTCTGTTGTTTAATTTTATGTGCACCGGGTTAAATCTTCAGCTATGCTCCTGACATTGAGTTCCCCATGTAGAAAAATCTATTCATTATGAACACATTTATTGCTCTATTGAGTTGTCTATGTAAAACGCAGAGAACCGAAAATTCAATGTAGTGCGTTTCTACTTTGGAAAAAAAGTGGATGAATGGGTACTATTTTCTTGAATACACCGTGTTTGGCTTAGATAATTAACAGTCCAGATTCATAGGCTAACAGATGCCAATCCTTGCTTGTTTTGATACTTGTTCCTTATTGAAAGGGATGCTTCCTAAGACTTGTACATGCCATGTCTGCATCAGGGGAAATGATAAGACAGATGTAATGGAGACAGTTGCTTTTGGGGCACAGCTAAGCTAAGTGATCAACAGAGACGTTGATCTCCAAAATCTATTTCTCTGAGGTTAATTATGCAAAGTATGAAACAGTTTCTTTGTTGAAATTGTAAAATAAAATATCTCAAGTAGCTTCAGTATAAGATTAAGCCATTAAATACTTATAGATTCCAAGTTTACAGCCCTCTACTAAATATTTATCGTATTTAAGACTTTGGTGTTTGTCCCAGATACATTCTTTAATGACATATCCTGATTTCTCTAGATTTCTAATATTAGTAAATGAGAATATCCCTGTGTTGTGTACATGTAAGTGTGGACTACAGTACAGTACAAGGGCACTGTCAAATGAGAAATCTGCAGTTAATACTTAGTGGATCTGACCAGCAGGTCAGAGTTTATTTTTTTATTTCTTCCCAGTGTAACCCCCAAGAGGCCGTCTGTTCCATTTCTTAACATGTATAGTGGATTCTTCTGTCAACATCCAGGCTGGGGCAGACTAATGGAGAGAGCTTTGTCTTCCATGCCACCTAATCCCATCTGGCTCCCAGCCCCACCATCTCTGTTATAAACAGAAGCCCCTCCACTCTCTCTGGGTGTCTCATGCCTATTCTACTTGTATCTTCATTTGTTCTGACTTGGCCTCCACTCTTCCCCTCACTCAGGTTTTCCAAGGACATCCTTGGAATCTTTCTTTCATTGTAAGTGAACTTTCCTGCATCCTTAACTGAGTGGTAGAACATTGCATCTTCCTTCTTGCCTTAGCTGACATTCAGCTCTTCTTCAAGAGCTTTGCCCAGTTGGTCTTTTGAGGGAACACTACTTCAGAAGCACAATGCTCTTTGGAGACCAACATTTCCCACCCTACGGTGGACCCTCCCTTTTTGATCATCCCGAATCTGATTGATTTGCTTTCTGTGTCCATGGCACTGTCATCCGTCAAGCTCCAGATCACCTGCATCACATACAGCCTCTTTGCAAACTCAAAGCCCTGACATCATCCTGGGTGCTACCCAGTACTTTAGATTTTCAGTTCCTTCGCCCTCAGTTCCAGTGACCTTCATCTCCATTACTTCAGCTGACTGCTCACTTAGCAGGACCCTTGTTTGGTCCTGGTAATGTCTGGACCATTACCAGGAAGTGCGCCATTTCTGAAGTCTCACATTCAAATAACTCTTTTCTGTGAGTCAGGACCTCTGATACAGTATTGAGTGGTAGGGATGGTAGTGGGCATCCATGTTGTATTTCTGGCTTTTTATGCAAATGCTTCTAAGTCTTCATATCACTATTTAGTATGATATTGCTATAGGGTTTTGGTGGAAGGAAAAAAATCCTTTATATTCCAAATCTGCTCAGTGTTTTCATTTGTCAGTAGATGTTGGGCTTCTGTGAATTTTTTTTTCCTACACATGTGAAGTTCTCATATTGTTTTTCTCCCTTAATCTGATATTTACAGCATTAAATTTTTTTCTCCTCCATTTTTCCTCTCCTTTTGAAATTCTTTAATGTCAGAGCTTTCCCTTATATCTTCTCCTTAATTTTTCCCCCATACATCTGTCTCCTTAATTTTCCTTTCAGTTTTTCCCCCTATCTTTTTTTCTCTCTCTCTACTGCATCCTGGGAGATTTTCTTAGTTTTGCCTTCCAGTTCATTAAATCTCTCTTAAGCTGTATGAAACTTGCTACTTATATTTTTTCATTACAAGATCTTCTGTTGGTTTCTTTTCATTTCTACCTCTTTTTCTTTCACACCCTTCTGATTTCACAGTCTTGTTTGATAGCTGTTAGTCCCTCCATTATGATGGCTTTGAGGATTTTAGAAGTCTTTTTCAGAGTGTTCTATTATAGCTACTTCCTCAGATGTGAATTGTCTCTTTTGTCAGAGTGCATTTAATCATGCTGCATATCCTTGCATATTTTGTAGTTTTCTTTTGTTTTCTTGAGAGCTTACCTCCCCTGTGGATCTGCTCTACAAGGGTTCTCTCTGAAGGGTGGTTTTGAGATTTCCTCAATCCCAGACCCATGAATTTCTTAGCTCTGAAACAAGTCATAAATTAAGCATGGCTTGGGAATCCTACTACAGGGACGTAAAAATTTCTGTGCCCACGTGTGATTCAGACTCAGTTGCTAGTGAGATATATGCATCTTATCTTCATTTCTAGTCACAGGTAATGTGGGGTCTTGATCCTAACTGAAAATAAATGGAACTCTTCTCACCCCACCGCACCCCTGATACCTGTGAGGCATATTCAGTCCCTTCCCCTTTACAGATGTAGAAGCCTCAGACCCCTCCAGTCTTTCTGGCACCTGCCCCCACCCCATCCTCACAATGGCCGCAGAGTCTTAGTCATCACTTAGCACCGCGGGCTTATGATCCTTTTCTATTCAGAGACTTTCCTGTCTTGTTTTTGAAAATGGTTTCAATCGGTAAAGGTCCCAGCAGAAAATAGAGCATCACTCAGATACTTAAATTCAAGAGATTTTAATGAAGAAACTATTTACAGAAGTATGCACAGGAGTAAAGAATCCAGCAAGGTCATTTGAGGTGCCAGGGACTAGGAAGCTGTCACCACTCCCAGTCTGAAGGGACAAGGGAGAGAATGTTATTATTGGAGGCCAGGGACAGCTGGAGCTATGGAGGAGGGTAGAAGCTGGGTTTGGAGGGAAGTAGCCACTACCAGAAGGAAGACCTGAGGCTGGGAGGGAGCAGGAAAGAAATACCCCATCCTCTCTCCCTCTCTTCTCCTACCTCTTGCTGGTAACTTCTGTTGGCCAAACCCAGATGGAAGGTACCAGCAAGGAAGCCCAGGTAATAGGGCCCAGAGGGGCCCAGAGCAAGGCAGGGAATGGATTGGAGGGATATGAAAGTAGAGAATAAATAAATAATACAAGGCTTATGTGAGTTTTTGGTTAAAAAATTTCATTTGTTATTTCTATATGTTGCAGCAGACTGAGAATTTTCAGCAAGCATTTACCCTGCCATGTTGACTCAGAAGTCTAATAATCCCTACTCCAACCTCTTACTCAGCTGAATCTCTCATTTGGGCACACCCCTAACGTTTGCAGGGCCTGGGGCAAGGTACAAACAGAAGCCCACATGCTATATGTCTATAGATATGAAAATTATAAATCAAGGTAAACTATTAGGCAAAATATGTTTTATCTTCCTACCTTGACAAATATACTTTAATAATGACTCGAAGGCAAAGCTGTGTTTTGGAACTCATCGGTTCCTGGGAGATCCACGTGGGGCACTCATGGCATGGGGGAGAGCTGGCCTCTGTCCCTGGCTCTGCTCCAGGTGGTCAGGAGCCTCACATGCGCTTGTGTGGACACTCAGCCCTCACATCCCACCTTAATCCACATGACCTACAAACAGCCACCCTTTGGGTGGACCCTCAGGAAGAGGCCTGCACAGGCACTGAAAGCGTGCTTAGGGCTGCTTGGGTAGGGAATCCTAGGGTCCCAGGTACCTGGAATGGGGTCTGAAAGGTGGAGGATGGAGGATGTAGGGGTGGGCACATCTTGTTCGTCTTGCAGACTCCTTTTGTGGAGAGGGGTGCAGCCAGAGAAGGGCCAGAGCAGAGCCCTCTACAGTTCAGGGCAGGGTCCCCTCTGGCCTGGGTTTAGTGCTGGTCCCATTGCACCTGATCTTCATCTTCATCAAAACCTCCAGTCCCTTCTCTTCTCTCTGTTTTTCTCAGACTGTGAGCCTCCCTGCCTGGTCTGGGTCCTCTGGTCCATCACGCTCTCAGCAAGGCCCTCAACTTGCTAGCCCCCTTGTCCTTCCATCGTTCGTACCCGGCAGCCCGAGTCTCCATCTGCCTGCTTCACGCTCGGCTTGGTGAGGGCCTGCCTTGTGAACAGTATAAGCAGTATACACATCCCAGTTGGACCTCTGGACCACCAGCTTTTTCCTGGTTCCCCCAAAACATTTTCAAAACGTCACCACCCTTCTCAGGCTCCTGCCCCCCCTCTTCTCTGTCACTCTCATCAAATGGCCTCGCTTCCCATTTCTCTAAGAAAAAAGAAGTCACCAAAGCCACAGTGTCTTTTACTTCCTGCCCCCTCTGCAGTTTTACTGGGCACTGCTGACAATGATGGTGAGGATAAAGATGGAGGATAATGGCTAACTTTGTCCACCCCTAAGCCCCACCTGCCGCCATGGCGCCTTCCTCCTGTCACAGAGGTGAAGGGGCTGCTTCCCCGCCCCCCAGCCTCTGGCAGATCCTTCCACCATGACTTTGGATTCTGCCCCTTCCTGCTTGCTGGGGACCTAACTGCATCAGTGATCTCCTCTGTCTAACACTCTGCCTTTAAGCTGCAGTCACTCCTCTGCCTCTCATTTCCAAATCCCCTCCAGTCCACGGTGGTCTTATTTCTGCCCCAGTAACTCCACTGAAACCTCTCCGATCAGGTCCAACAGTCACCTCTACTGGCTAAAGCCAATGGGTACTTTAGTCCTTCTGCACAGTATTTGACACAAGTGAGCTGGCCTTCTAAACATGCTCTCTGCCCTTGACATCCATGCTCTTCCTGCTTTTCCGGGCAGCTTTCTGAGTCTCCTTCCCTTCCTTGTTGTCTTTTTCAGAGCTCTGCCCTCAGCTGCTTCTCTTCTGATTCATTAAACTCTCAGCACTGACCTGTGGGTATTCAGTCACTCTCAGATTATGTATGCAAATCAGGCAGTGGTTTCAGATTCGAGCAGGGAACTCACGTCTTTAAAAGTTTAAGCAAGAAGGAGCGAACTTTGTTTTGGAGGGATACACATTTCCAGTCATGATGATGTATTACTTATTGGAACTGGAGTCCACTGAGGGGGAAAAAATCCTAATAGCTTATTTCAGAACTAACACAGCTATACGTTAGCAACCGAAATGATGTCGCTATCTTATTAGAAATACAACAAAGAGATAACTTAGCAGCTGTCTCCTGCACTGTCATTTCATTTTGCTCTGTAGTTCTTGGCAGAGAATCTAGAAAAGAAAAAAAAATAATTAAGCCACACTGTGTTCTCCTAGACTAAATGAGTTCTGCTGTTCTGAGAAACAAATCTTAAAAGGCAATGTATGTTCCATGATTATTAGAAATAGAACATTTTCAAAATTGTTTTTTTTTCCCTAGAGACATGTGATTAAACATTATGGCCTTTTCCCTTCCAGCTAAGAGAAACGTCGTAAAGTTTCTCTTAGCTCCACATTCCAAACCCAAAACTCCAGGGCCAAACATCAGCCTAGGGGCCATAATTAGATCTTGGAACCCACTTTGAAAAAAGAATTCCACAGAGAACTATTTAGGGCTCTCTTTTCATTGAAATAAAGAGATGCCACATGTAGAGCATTTATTTGTTTATTCATTCATCATTCATTCCACAAATAATTATGTTAATAGCCACTTAAAGTCATCTTAGAATGGGTATTGTTTAATGTGCAGAAAGATGCTTGGCAAAAAGAGACGCTGAGTTTATTTTTACTTTATTTGGCCTTTACCTGCCAAGGTTTCTTTTCCCCACCTTCAGAATGTGTTTGCCAGCAGGACCTACTTTGCGTATGTGTCATATTATTATATTCCATCTTTCCCTGTTGCAGTCATTTTAATAGTGATTTGGGTTGTGGTATCTTTGTGCTACTCTATACTTAAGCAGAGGGAAACTCTTACCAGTCCAGGGAAAGAAGGAATTGTCAAAATTGAATCAGAAGTCAGGGTTCTGCTGATTTGTACAGTTCACGTTTTTACAACATAAGTATGAACTAAAACAGTAATACTATGGCCACTTTAATTTTTATCGACATGTCTAAGAAAATGAATATGGCTAAAAGGGAGATAGATGAGACGTGCAGATTTCGTGGGAAACATTATTAATGCTATTCATCTTCTGGCATTACCTAGGGGCCCAAGAGAGCACAAGGCAGAATTGAATACAGTCCCAGCCCAGAATAAGAGCCCAATGCATGTTAGCCTAGGAGTGGAAGAGCCATTGCCTGCAGCGGTAACATAAATGTATGACTTAGGCTGGGTGGGAGATTACAGGCAGTGGTGGGCCTTTGGCAACCTGGAGAGCTCCTAAGTTGCCTAAAGGCATCCATGTTTAACGAATTGAAAAACACTGTGCTCGCCAAACAAAAACATGTCTAGAGATTGAGTACTGTCCCAGCCAAAGTGTTAGATCTCTGAAGTATGCCTATCCCTTGCTTCATGTCCTCCATTCCCCTTTCCACATACCCTCTTTCACTCTTTTACTTCCCACCACCATCCACCCTGTATCTCGGACTGCTTGCCACTTCAGCCGAGAGCTGCAATCACAAAGTTTCTACCTCATTTCAAAGAATATCTAATGTCCATAGACAGATGAATGGATAAAGAAGATGTGGTGTGTATACGTACATGCACAATGGAATATTACCCAGCCATCAAAAAGAATGAAATAGTGCCATTTGCAGCAACAGGGATAGACCTAGAGATTATCATACTAAGCAAAGTAAGTCAGAAAGAGAAAGACAAATACCATGTGATATCACTTGGAATCTAAAATTTGACACAGATCAACATATCTACGAAATAAAAACAGACTCACAGATATAGAGAACAGACTTGTGGTTGCCAAGGGAGGGGGGTGTGGGAGTAGAGGAGGGAAGGAACGGGAGTTTGAGATTAGCTGAGGCAAACGATTATATATAGAACGGATAAACAACAAGGTCCTACTGCATAGCACGGGGAACTATATTTAATATCCTATGATAAACCATAATGGAAAAGAGTCACTTTGCTGTACAGAGGAAATTAACACAATATTGTAAATCAACTATACTTCAATAAAATCTAAAAAAGTAATAATAACTAATGAAATGTGCCTGGGTTTGCGAGTGTTTGTGTACATATTAACCAAGCATCATTTAAAACACTTTAAAACTTCTCAATCTTTGTTAGCTTTTATATTATATATATAATACATGTTCTTCATTTGAAAAGTTCCAACAGTATAGAAACTAAAGTAAAATGAGTTTCTTCCTTTTTCCCCTCTGCCAATCCTATTCCCTGGATAAATATTATTAGCTGTTTGGTGTATATTCATCCACATTTTTTCTGAACATATAAACTAACATATACATGCACATACCTACACACATAGATTATACATAAATATAATATTAAAATACTGCATACCATTCTTCAACTTGCTTTTTCATATAATACATCACAAATTTTCATAATAGTATGATTATATCACATTCTTTGTAACAGCTATTTATCAATATATAATAATTTACTTAATCAGTCCCTATTAGTGACGTTTAAATTGCTTCTAGCTTTTCTATTTTTCTGCATCCAACTCTCTACAAGGATGTGTGATAGCCATCTCCACGTTCAAAGCCAAACTCCTGATCTTCTCCCACATACCTGCTTCTCTTAAAGTTTTCCATCTTCTTTTTTTTTTTTTTGCGGTATGCAGGCCTCTCACTGTTGTGGCCTCTCCCACTGCGGAGCACAGGCTACGGACGCGCAGGCCCAGCGGCCATGGCCCACAGGCCCAGCCGCTCTGCGGCATGTGGGACCCTCCCGGACCGGGGCACGAACCCGCGTCCCCTGCATCGGCAGGCAGACTCCCAACCACTGTGCCACCAGGGAAGCCCAAAGTTTTCCATCATAATTCACGGAATTCCATCCTTTGCGTTGCTTATGCCAAAACCCTTGGAATCATCTCAGGCTCCTTTCTCTTTCTCCACATCCATTATATCAGCACCAGCTCAGCCTCCCAAGTCAGCTCCATGCTTCTGCCTTTACCCGACAGTCTGTTCTCAACCTGAGGGATCCTTTTCAAATGTGCGGCAGGTCAGGCCATGCTTCTGTGGATTCTTGTCTCACTTGCATAAAAGCCAAGGTCCTTATACTGGTGGACAAGGCCTTAAATGATCACCCCACCACCGCCACCCCCTCCACCATTGTCTCCCCCGCCCATACTCACCTATAGCTCTCCCACTTTGCTCATGCTGCCCCAGCTATACTCGCCTTCTCACTTTTCTTCAAACGTGCCAGGTATGCTCCTGTCTCGGGGCCTTTGCACATGCTCTGCCTTCTGTCAGCAGTGCTCTTCCCCCAGATATACACAAGCCTGCTTCCTAACACTTTCAAGTGTTCAGTAGTCTCCTTCTCAGTGAGGTCTTCCTTGCCCAGGGTATTTATAAAGAACATTTCCCAGCCTTCTCTAGCCCTCTTCTCTGTAGTACTTATCACCATCTAATGTACTTTTCAATAGGGGTTACTTTCTGTTTTCTTTATTATCTGTCTCTACCCCTGGAAGATAAGGAGGGCAGGAAATGTGTCTGTTTGGTTTTCTGTGGAATCCTCAGCATCTGGAAGACTGCCTGCCCCACAGGAGGCTGACAGTAGCTACTTGTTGAATGAACAGATGCTATGAACATGTCAGCTGTGAACGTCCACATACATATTTATTTGCTCACATGTGGGGCTATCTCTTCAAGGTGAATTATTAGAAGTGGAATTGCTGAGCCAATGGGCATGCTTTTTTTTTTTTTTTTTTAAGGAGAAAAGCTGTGGTTTTCTTTTTTGTTTTTTGAAGATGTTGGGGGTAGGAGTTTATTAATTTATTTATTTTTGCTGTGTTGGGTCTTCGTTTCTGTGCGAGGGCTTTCTCTAGTTGTGGCAAGCGGGGGCCACTCTTCATCGCAGTGCGCGGGCCTATCACTATCGCGGCCTCTCTCGTAGGGGAGCACAGGCTCCAGACGCGCAGGCTCAGTAGTTGTGGCGCACGGGCCTAGTTGCTCCGCGGCATGTGGGATCCTCCCAGACCAGGGCTCGAACCCGTGTCCCCTGCATTAGCAGGCAGATTCTCAGCCACTGCGCCACCAGGGAAGCCCAAGGCATGCTTATTTTAAATGTAATATGTATTGCAAATTGCTTTCCATAAAGGTTGTACATTTGGTATACTATATGATTCTTCCTGTAAAAAAAAAAAAAAGATGTATTTTAAAATAGAACTTAACCTGGATGTAGTGGTGAGGTTACAAGTGAAAGGGACCTTTTAATTCAGGGATCCTTCATCGGGAGTCCATGAACGTAAACTTTATCAGCATCTTTTTAAAGATATTCAGCATCTTTTTAAACTGGAAATGTTGCCAGCAAAGCACAGTCATTTTAACAGTATCTGTGACTTTGTCACTAACAGAAGACACAGATATTTTTGTATCATAGTATAAATGTTGTGGCTGTCTTGAATATGTTCACCCTCTTCACTGCTTTGGAATCCAGTGAGTCCTCCTTCCCTTGAATCCTCCCTTTCCTTTACCCACCACTAGTTATTTGTCTTGCCACTAGATCTTGTTATTTAATGTGTTAATAAAGAAGCACCTATAATACCTTATTGCTAATTTGTTTTTTTAATACTCATATCTATTTCAGTATAATTGGTTTCATTTTAAAATTAGAGTCTTTATCAAACTGCCACAAGGGTTCATGGTACAAAAACAGTTAAGAGCTCTGTTCGTTGAAGGGGCTGCTGTTCATTTGAAGGAGTAAGTTAGTCATACAGTTAATCATTAGGCATTTTATAAAATTAAAGTGCCACAGAATTTCAGTACCAGAATAGAAGATACACTAATATTCATGGCTATCATGTCTTTCATTCATTCATCCAGTGCTTATTTAATAAGTGCTTCTATAGGCAGTGCTCTGTGTCAAGAGTTCTGCAAATCAAAGGTGAAGATCTGCTCCTCGCCTGTGCTCACTGGGGAACTTTGAAAAGACTAATCGGTGATGCACATCAGAACCGTCTACCCAGAGCCCTTCCATCCTTGACTCACTCCCCTCCTCTACCTACCTCTGCATGTTGGAGAGCTCGGGCCTTGTTCCTGGTTTTCTTCTCTATCCACGTTTTTCCCCTACGTGATCTTATGCAGAGTTACAACACCTAAATGCTGGTGCTTTCCAAAGTTACACCTTCGGACCAGATCTTGCCCTAAGATCCAGGCTCATCCATGCTTACCGTCTCTACTTGGGTGACTCATGGCATCCCAGACTTCACATAATCAAACATATTTCTCCCTCCTATTTCAGTAAGTGGCATCACTATCCGTCCATTGACTCAAGCTAAAAATTGCCCAAGGGTCTTCCTTGAATCCTACCTTCCGTTTACTTGCCTCCCCTTATCCCACATCCCTAATGCAATTCATCAGCAAATAATATTGGTTCTCTATTCATAATACCTTCTTACAGTGCTATTCAAAGTGTGGTCAGCAGATCAGTGCTGGTCCATGATGAGTTAGGTATAGACATTGAGAGTAAGCATTAAAAGCTTTTACAGCAGTTTGAAATTGTCATGATGCCACATTCACAATGGCAGACTTATCTCATTGAACAGGGTATAGACATCTTTAGTTCTGGCAAGCTCAAATGGTGAGTCATATGTGGCGCAAGTTGTGTAATAAATAATCCCGTGCAATAGGACCATATTACAGTGTGTGATACTTTATGATTGGTTTATCAGCTGTATTCTCAAAGTGTATAAAAACCTGTGAAGATGAAAGCATTTCTTTTTATAACTTATATTTACAAGTTTTCATTTTTAATCAAAAATTTTCATTTTATTATTTAACATTATTAGTTAATTAAGGAAATAAAATTTATGTTGATTATTTTCACCCTCAAGTTGCAGAAGGTAAAGCAAGCCTCACTGGAGTTTTTTGTTAGCTTGTTGGCAAGGAAACACGTGTCTTTTCTGAATGTGGCGAGAGTATAAACCAAATGGTGAAGGTGGAAGTGATTCTGAAGAAACAAAGGCCCAAGAGTGCATATTTGTTTTCCTCAAAACTGTGATCCCTCACATACTGAGTTCAGTTTATAGCTGTCATTGATGTTGACATCCTAAAAGCATAATGTTTAGTGATTTGTAGAGACATACTGGCTATGAAGCAATGGAACCATCAAAACACATAGGGTAGGGCTTCCCTGGTGGCGCAGTGGTTGAGAGTCTGCCTGCCGATGCAAGGGACATGGGTTCGTGCCCCGGTCCGGGAGGATCCCACATGCCGCGGAGCAGCTGGGTCCTTGAGCCATGGCCGCTGAGCCTGCGCGTCCGGAGCCTGTGCTCCGCAACGGGAGAGGCCACGACAGTGAGAGGCCCGCGTACCGCAAAAATAAAAAAAATAAAAAAATAAACATATAGGGTAGTAGAATCCACAATGACACACAAAAAAAGTATTCTTTAATGGCATCCAAAAAAAAAAATTAAGTTCAAAGCCACGAGAATTTTTTGAAAGGAAGAATAGAGGATTAAAAAGCTGATTCAAACAGATGTTCAGTATTTCACTTATAAACATGAGGGTTCTACAGGCTTCTTAGTAAGTAATGTTTCAGCTCGCCAAGACTGAAATCCGTATACAGTTGGTGAGACATTGGTGAAGGATTGTATCAAAGGTATTTGCTCAGAAATGTTGGGTGAATCCGCGCACAGAAGGTAGCTCAAGTATACTTCCCCCCGCAGCTCCGCCTGTTCTGGAACCGGCTGATGGTGTGGAGGACTAATGCATAGAGCAGCTGAAGCCAGCAACATGTTTTTTCATTGTAGTGTGATAATTTCACTCATATTCCTATTTATGTGCGATTTGAACATGTTGGTGATACGAAGGAAGAATTTCTTTTTTCAGTTTTGTCGCTGACAAACAACTAAGTCTGAACTGTGTAGATGAAGGATTCGTTGTCAACAAACATGGACTGGAGTTTACATTTTGTGTAGGAGCGTGTTCCGATGGTGCAGAAAACATCCTGAAGACATCGCCCTGATTTAGGGGCTGCACCAGAATGTAAATCAGTGGGCTGTCTCTCTCATGAGGAAGTCCTGCTATGAAAAGAAATGTTGGTGGAACTAAACTGTGGGCTTAGTGCCGTCCTAAAAATCATGAATTAGATAAAGGCTGGTGTGTTAAATTCTGGATTATTCTCTTGTGTTACATGATACTGTGTAGGCAGATCATGAACAGCTATTACTACATGCTGAGGTGTGATGATAATCAAGAGGACAAGTGTTTGAGAATGTTCAATTTATAGAACAACTCTAAACGTTTCTGTAAAATCAGAAGACAGTTTGATCCCGGCTTGTTGAAGATATGAATTGGACAAGCAGGATTGCGTATGTATCTAATACCTTCAGTATTTTTAATGATCTCAATATTTCCATGCAAGGAAGAAATGCAACATGTTTTTCAGTGGCTGATAAAAAAAAGAAAGGAGCTTGGAAGAACAGAATTTCTACAGCTTATTATGACACACGTTCCATAAATTAACAATTATCAGTGATGCAGGTGATGATCTTTATACTGCATATCTGTGAAAAGCTATCACAAAACACCTTAAAATTTGATAAGGCATTTTGAATTTTATTTTCCATCAAAAGAAGATCTACGCCTAAAAAATTCATGGATCCAGAATCCATTTCTTTCATCAAAAGATAAATTTAACTATAACTTACAAGATACATTACTGGAACTGACTTCTTTTGAAGGATTTAAAGGACTCTGAAAACGTAGTAGCACTTTTTCCATTTTAGATAAAATTTTAAAATGAACAAACCGAGCTTGCTGAAATTGCTCTAAAACCTCTTCTTCTATTCCATTCTGCGAGACTGGTTTCTTTCCTCTTATTATTATTAACGTAAAACATAGAAATAGATTAGATGTACCTTATCAACTACAAGTAGCCTTGTTGGCAAAAGCACCTAGATTAGATAAATTATCAATCAAGAAGCAAGTCAGTTTGTCACATTAAAAATTTTAAACATTTATATACACTGTGTTCATTCAAAGTGTGTCTACAGACATTTAATGTGGGGATTCATTTTTTTTCCCTCAAAATGAAAAAAAAGTTGCAAGTGTAATAGTGAGCCTATACTGCATATTAGTTGCCTACATACATACTTTCAATGAACAAACAACATGTACAATTTTCATGCTTTTTTCCTTATGCATACTTTGGTAATATTGCAATATAATTTCCTGTTGGTTGAACTAGTAATACAGAATTGCAGCTTTTAACTTCTAAGTCTTTTTATTTCATTTTTCTAGCAATTTGTATTAAGTTTTACAAAGTAGCAGTTTGCAACAGACTGGAAAAATTTTTCAAGTGGTCCTTTACCAAAGAGAATTTAAGCAGCACTGCCTTAGGGGACTTAATAGAAAATGAGGCTTTTCTTCAAAACATACCCTCTGAAAAGAATTAGTTCTCTTACGAAGTCTTTCAAACTATCAGACATGTTCTCAGTTACTTTATTTTGAACAAGAAAAGAGTGTTGAGCCTGAAGCAGCCTCAGTCAGTGTGGGTTTTTGATGCTTACAGAGGTTACCTGATGAAATTGGCAAATAAAGGAGGAAGGAAATGTCACACAGATCCAGTTCTTCTGCCTGATGTTATAAACTCATAACTGCAAATATTGGCTGTCATTGTAAACAAGCCTTTAAAGATACTTTAAAAGCAATCCAGTAAGTGGTTACATATTAGAGATCACAAATACACACCTCAGATTGAATGAAAAAGAAACCCAAAACATACATTTTATAATGTTACGCAAATAGCTACCAAGTGGCTTTAGGTAAAAATTTCTAGTGTCAGTACCAAGCATGGAATTTACAAAGTCCTGTATTCCAGACAGCTTTAACAGATGTGAAAGTGACATGCCCTGGAAAATAGAGTTAATGTCTGTAAAAGTGGCTCTGGTGATGATGAAAACATTGATATGAAGCCGCATGTCAAGAATGAATAAAATTGTTTCATGAAACGTGATCATGGAAAAAGCAGCGTGTGTTGGTTATTAGGCTCTTGTCTCTCAGCCCCAAACCCACCCTTCTCTACTCTGCATGGTGAGGCTGGGACTAGGACTCTGAAAGCCGCATTTCTCCTTTACCAGCTGCCTCTCAGCAGGTTCCATCTTCCCAACGTGCAGAGGATGCCTGACGGCTGGAGAAGGGAGCAGCAGTGGCTCTTTCCTCCCTGTCTCCTCTCGGTTCCCAGAAGGGTCACTTCATTCCAGCACCTGCTGTTGGTTCTAGTTTCCTGCTGTTGGTTCCAGTTTCCCACTGTTTCTCACCCTGGACCCCTCAGAGACATCAACCACAGCTCCCAGAGGGTGGGCTCCAGCTTCCCAGGACCCTCCACCAGCCTTCTAGGTCTACCTCAGCCTCTTCCCTCTGTTTCTTCAGCCCTGACGATGGTAGAGGCTTCATATACTCATAGTTACAACTTTTTTTTTTTCTTTTTAATAACTGCTGTGTTTCCCTTTTGCCTTGTAGTCCTCCAATACCTGTCTAACTATTTCTTAGGTTAAAATCTCCCTTTTAAAATAACTGTCGTATTTCTGGACTGGATTTCCTGACTTGGATCCCAGCTGATGTACTAGCAGTGGCCCCAGCTGGTCTGGCAGTGGTTTGGTTGTGTCCGGCCCTGAATGCAGTGCCGAGCAGCTTGCCAGTGGGAAGTGGTAGTAATCCATGTCATGCAGTGGCATCGTGATTAATCAGATCACCCCCAGGGGTTGATGGTAATGGAGTGCCCACTGAAGAAAGAAACTTGAGGCTGCTGCGTGTACCCATCATTGCAGTAATGATGACGACTAAGAGTGGGGAATGCGGTGGCTATTTCTGCCTGGATGTGTATTCGTAGAAAAAAAAAAAAGACAAGCTCACGTCTTTAAACACTGAGGTCGTCATAGATGGCAAATCTCAAATGATCCCACCTCTCTCCATCTGCACTGCACCATCCTACCTCACACCATCCTCATTTCTCCCCTGAAGTTTGCAATAGCTTCCGGCTTCCAGTCCTTCTTTCTGACAACCCATTTTCTATATGATGACCCAAGTGCCTTAAAACCAGCTCCTCTGCTTAAAACCTCCAGTGACATCCTATTGCACTTAAAAATCTAACCTCTTCAACCTCATCTCAAACCGCTTTCTTCTTCTCAGTTGTTCTAGTCTTTCTAGCTCTTTCCAGCTGTGGTACTCCCACCTTTACAGTTCTCTGTCATTGGAATTCACTTCCCCAAGCTCTCGTATGTGACTGCTTCCCTTCAACCCTTTCCCCTTGTAAATATGTCATCACGGGTTCATTTCTTTCATAGCACTTACCGCAATCTTTGTAGATCTTTTTTACTTCCTTGTTCATCTCCCCCCTACCAAACTGCACTCCATTAGGGCAGAGACCTGTCTGTCTGATTGGCTACTGTATTCCCAGGACGCTGCTCCAATGCCTACCACATAGTAGGTGATCAATACATATTTGTTGATTGAATGATTCTGAGAAA
This sequence comes from Globicephala melas, assembly GCF_963455315.2. Lineage (NCBI taxonomy): Eukaryota > Metazoa > Chordata > Mammalia > Artiodactyla > Delphinidae > Globicephala > Globicephala melas. The sequence continues at coordinate 163,560,727 of NC_083315.2, read as the reverse complement.
TAATTTTTCCTCAGTTAATTTATAATTTTAGTTATGAAGCATTTCAAGCATGCAGAAGATATCGTAACAAACACCCAGGTACCTACCAACCAAACTTAACAGATTTTGACATTTTGCCATATTTGCTTCTGATTGTGTTTTCTTCTCTCTCGTTCTCTTTTTTAAAAGAAATGTTAAACGTAAAAGAAATGTGTCCATTTCATCTAAGTTCAAAATTATTAGCACAAATTTTGCATGGTATTCTCTTAACAATATTTTTAATGGCTGTAAAATCTGCCTCACCTTCAATCCAGATATAGGTAATTTGTGGGGTTTTTTTCCTTTCATCAGTCTAGCTAGAGGTTTATTAATTTTACTGATCTTTTTAAAGAACCGTCTTTGGTGTCATTTATTTTCTGTATTATTCTTCCATTTTCTAGTTCATTGATTTTTGCTGCTGTTATATTATTATTCCCTTCTACTTATTTTGGTTTACTTGATCTTTTTATGGCTTCTTCAAGTAGATGTTTCCATCGTTGATTTTAGTCTTTTTTTCTTTTCCAACGTAAACATTTAAAACTTTATGTTTCCATCTAAGCACTGCGTTAACTGCATTCCACAAATTTTGTGTTTTCATTATCATCCAGTTCAAAATAGTTTCTAATTCTCTTTGTGTTTTCTTCTGTGAACCATGGGTTATTAAGAAATATGTTGCTTAATTTCCAAATATTTAGATATTTTCCAGATTTTTTGGTTACTGACTTTTTATTTAATTCTGTTGCCTTCAACTCCTTTAAATTTATTGTAAGTTTTTTTATGGCTCAGCATCTGTCTTGGTGAATGTTCCATTAGAGATGGAGTGGAATGAATATCTTTTAGATGTTGATATTTACTACCAGAGGAGTATTAAAATAACCAGCTATAATAATAGATTTGTCTGTTTCTTCTTTGAGTTCTCTCAGTTTTTTGCTTCATGTGTTTTTAAGCTCTTTTATTAGGTATATATACATTTAGGATTATGTCTTCTTGATTAATTGATTGACTCTTATTATTATGAAACACCTCTTTTTCTCTGATAGTATTCTTTGTTCTGAAGTGATATTGGTATAGCCATTCCTCTTTTGTTATCTTTTTTTATTCTTTTACTATTAATTTATCTATGTCTTTATGATTAAAGTGGATTTCCTAAGGATGGCATACAGTTGAGTTGCTTTTTTATTCATTCTGATAATCTCTTCCTTTTAATTAGAGTGTTTATCCTATTTACAGTTAATGTAATTATCCATAGGATGGGGTTTAAGCCTGCCATCTTCATATTTATTTTCTGTTTCTTCTATTTGTCCTTTTTTTCCCCTTCCTTTCTTACCTTTATTTCCAGGACTCTTCTTTCCTTTGCATAGATCCAATTTTCCATTCTTTATAATTTTTTTATAAGCCTAAAGAACTTCCTTAAAATTTCTAGTCTACTGGTGACAAATTTTCTCAGTTTCTGTTTGTCTGAAAACGTTCTATTTTACTTTCATTTTTGAAGGATATTTTCTTTCAGCACTTTAAAGTTGTCATTCTAACTGGTTTCCATTATTTCTGATGACAAGTCAGTGGTAATTTTTATATATTTTTTTCTCTGAACATATGTGTCGTTTTCTCTGGCAGCTTTTAAGATTTTGTTTTGTTTGTTTTCAGCAATTTGATTATGATGTTCCTTTTTATAGTGTTCTTTATTTATCCTGCTTAGAGTTTGTTGAGTTTGGATCAGGGGTATTCTAGTGTTGACCAAATTTGGACAGTGTTTGGCCATCATTCCTTCAAATGTCTCTTCTTCTTCCCTGATATTCTGGTACTCCAATTACATGTAACTTAGACCACTTTGTATTACCGCACAAGTCACTGATGTTCTTTCCATTTCACTCTCAGCCTTTTTTTTCTCAGATTCAATTTGGGAAGTTTCTATTTCCATTTCTTTAAATTCGCAATTTTTTTCTGTAATGTCTAATATGATGTTGATCTCATCCCATGAATTATTTGCTTCAGATATTACACTTTTAGTCTCTAGAAGTTCCACTTGGTTCTCTTTTATATTTTCCATTTCTCTCTTCATTAGTTTATCTTTTCTTTAATCCTGGAGCATACTTATAATTAAAAGTCCTTGTCTACCAATTCTGTCATCTTTGTTGTTTTTGGTTCTCTTTCTTTTGACTGCTTTTTCTCCTGTTTATGGGTCACATTTTCTTACTTCTTAGCATGTATAATAATGTTTTTATTGGATCCTAGACTTTATTTTATTAATCTTCTATTGCTCTGTGACAGATTATCAGAAACTTAACAGCTTACAGCAGCCTCTGTTTTCATCTCACAGTTCTGCAGGTTATAAGTCAGATGTGCTCACTTGAGTTCTATGCCTAGGGTCAAGGTATTGGCTGGGCTGAGATTTTTTTTTTTTTTTTAATTTATTTGGTTGCACCAGGTCTTAGTTGTGGCTGGCAGGCTCCTTAGTTGTGGCTCACTGGCTCCTTAGTTGCGGCGCACCAGCTCCTTGATTGTGGCATGCAAACTCTGGGCTGAGCTCTTATGTGGAAGTTCATGGGAAGAATCTGCTTTCAAGCCCATCTGGGTTTTTGGAAGCTTCCTTGTGGCTGTGGGTCAGAGGCCCTCGTTTTCTTGCCGGCTGTCAGCCAGTCTACTCTGCGCTCTTAGAAGATGCCTGCGTTCCTTCTCATGTGGTCCTCTACGTCTTCAAAGCAGCAGTGGTGTGTCACATCCTTCTTAACTCTTTGAGTCTCTCTGATCTCTTTTGCTTCCAACTGGAGAAAGTTTTCTGCTTTTAAGGGCTCATGGGATTGGATTACGCCCGCCTGGATTATTTTACCTGGTTTATTTAACAATCGTGGAAATGATCTCTCGTAACATTCACAGGTTCTGAGGACTCGGGTATGGAATCTTGGGAGCCATTCCTAGAACTTCTGCCTACCACAATTATGAATGTTACAATGTTGAGAGTTGAGATTTTGATGTCTTCTTTTGGGTATTGAGATTAGTTCTGCCAGGTTTTAAATTTACTTGGAAATAGGCTTGATTTTTAAGGCTTGTTTATAAGCTTTGTTTGTACAGTTGACTCTTGAACAATGCAGAGGTTAAGGGCACCGATCCCCTTGTAGTCAAAAATCCATGTACTGCTATCTCTGCCTCGAAAAACAAAGGAATTGAAAGATGACTCACCCAAGGTCAGGAAGCTAAAACTGTTTGGATGGAATCAGGTCTCACACCCTAGTTCTTTTGATGCCACATATTGTGATCTCTAAGCAAACACAAACTTTTCCCCACACTTGATTAAAGATCTGTGAAATGAAAATACAGGTATTATATTTATTGAAAACAATCCATGTATAAGCGGACCCATGCAGTTCAAACCCGTGTTGTTCAAGGGTGAGCTGTGTAGTTTTAGAGTACCCTTTACAGCTAATTTAGCCCCACTCCGGAGGTTTGGCCTTCCCGGTGTCTACTCAATAGCCAAGGTGTGCAGTGCTGTCTCTCCAGTCTCACTAGTGGGAACGTCAACAGGTACAAGCCCTGTGTGAGGTCAGCGGTTGTTCAGCTGGCTCATCCCTGGCAGTTCCTTCCCCAGGTTTTTGATTCTCACCCCTGCGTGTCCCCAGGGAATCCCATGCAGATTTCTGGAGCTCTTTCTCTGCATGGCTCCTTCCCCATGGCACTCCACACTGCAAATTCCAGACCCTCAGCCACTCCCAACCCAGGTACCGCAAAGGTTAGGGTGAGGGAGCAGTCCAACGCAGGTGCTGGGAATTTGGAGGTATGTAGTTGGAAGAGAATTTTAAAATAATTATAAAAATGACTAAAAGTCTATCTTGTATTTATCATCATGTCTCTACAACTCTGACTAATCAGGTGATAAAATACTTGGGATGGGGTGGGAAACGGGACTTTTGTTGGCCTACATTCTAAACAATTGCTGAGGTTACTTTTGAGTTTTAATAATACACGTATAAACTTTAAATTGCACCTTATTATGTATTTCTTTTATTAAACAGCTAAATGTGCTTATTTTGAGAGTACATTTCTAGCAGTAGCAGTTCAGAATCATTTGGACTGGCTTCAAATATAGTTTGTGTTTCCATCTCCTGTAGTATAAGAAACTCCCATGTTTAAAGAATAGATTTGGTATAAACAGTGATAGCACAGTTGTTGTGAAGATAAAGAAATAATGTGAGTTATTGAAGTCTGTCATTGTATGTGACCACTTAAGAGTTTTACAATGTAAAATAGTGAAACCAAGTGGGAAATGTGGGGCATCATATTTATGTTTGTTAAGTGTAAGGTTTAGTTTACACCTGAACTGTTTTACAGATTTCAATATAATTTTGTAAAATGATGTTTATTCTCCTTTTTGCATCGTTAATGGTTTGTTTTAAAACCAGAGAATAAATCAAGAACGTAATGATTATTGCTGATTATTACATGATTATTGCTGAAAATAATTTTGTCATACAGAGAAGAGAGGTGTTTAAGAAATGATAGGCTCCTGGTGTCAAATATGTTAGGTGCTCTGTGCCCCAGACTCTGACCTCTGTCTCCTCAGCTCAGTAAGACCGCCATCCCCTGCTTGAGTTTCCCTTCCCTTTACCTCAGTTCGGATGGTGCCTCCAGGCAGAAAGCCAGGATAATTATAGGGCTCTCTTCACTTGTTTTTCTTCTCAGGAATCATAAGCCCTGCTCTCTGCTGTCCAATCTCTGAAAGCCACTTTAAAAAATATATCTTTCGGGATTTCCCTGGCAGTCCAGCGGTTAAGACTTTGCCTTCCATTGCAGGGAGTGCAGGTTTGATCCCTGGTCGAGGAGCTAAGATCCCACATGCCTCTTGGCCAAAAAGCCAAAACGTAAAACAGAAGCAATATTGTAACAAATTCATTAAAGACTTAAAAAATGGTCCACATCAAAAAACAAATTTTAAAAAAAATATCTATATATATCTTTCATTGTTTATGGCAGAAGGGCTACTCTGGTACTCTCCAAGTTTGATTGAATTATTTGTGTATATTTCTATTTCCTGGGTTAGCCTACGAGTTCCATAAGTGTAGGAGCCATATGGTATTAGAGTTCTCCAGAGAAACAGAAACAATAGGACATATCTGGAGAGAGATTTATTTTAAGGAATTTGGCTTACACAGTTGTGAGCCGGCAAGTCTGAAGTCCACAGGTAAGGCTGCAGACGGCAGACTCAGCCGAGGTTTCTTTTCTTTTTCTTTTTAATTTTATTTATTTATTTATTTTGGGGGCCACACCACACGGCACGTGGGATCGCAGTTCCTTGACCAGGGATAGACCCCACACCCGCTGCAGTGGAAGCTCAGAGTCTTAACCACTGGAGCTCCAGGGAAGTCCCTCAGCCAAGGCTTCTATACTGCATTCTGGAGACAGAATCACTTCTTCTTTGGGAAGCATCACTCTTTGCTTGTAAGACCTTGAACGGATTGGATGAGGCCCACCCATGTGGAGGGTTATCTGCCAGACTCAAAAGTCTACTGATTTAAAGGTTAATCACATCTAAAAAATTAACCTTCCCAGCAACATCTAGACTGGTGTTTGACCAAACAAGTAGGCGCCACAGCCTACCCAAGGTGACACAAAAAATTAACCACCACACAAATACTGTTCATTTTTATACCCCCAGAGCCTAGGGTGGTACCTAGGAATTAAGGACTAACAAATAAGAGTCTGGGAATAAGGAACTAATTTTGGAAATAAGGCTGGAAGTACAGGTTGCAGTAGCTCATGAGAGACTTATGTTAAGGAGCTAACCATAGTATGTGGGCAGAGTGGGAGTCTTCTGTTTTTATGAGGGAAATTGGTGATGTAGTCTGTCTTGATGGCAGCATAGAAACTGAGGTTTAATGTGCAGAATCGTGATGATAGCTGGGGGAGGAATGGCAAGGACTTGAGGAAAGCAGTGTCCTGGGGATGGAAAGATCATGGCAGTAGTGGGACCAGTGGGAATGGAGCAGAGTGCCTGTAAAGAGAGAGGAAAGAGGCAAATAATTATTTTGTTGGAGAATCAGCATTGAAATTTCACTTAGTTTCTCTGTCTCCTTAGCACAGAACTCCCTGAATACTTTAGAGGGAGCTTTAGAAAGATGTTAACGAAACTCTAAAATACAAACATACTATTCTTTTTTAAAAAAGAAAGAAACTTATTTCAACAACTCTACATTTATACGTATAATGTATTACTCTGCAATAACAGCTGTTAGGTTTCTCTATGGCCTCTTTTAGTCTTCAGCCATATGTAATCACAGGGTTTTGTATAGGTGTAGTAATGTGTATATCATTGCATATTCTACTATGAGAAAATATTAGTTTATATCTACATGGCATCACATATATTATTTAATAACAGAAAAGCTTTATGGTACATTGATGAGCTGTACTTTACTGAGCTATATTCCTTTTGTAGGACACTTGGATTTCCTACTGGGTTTTTGCCATTGTAAAAGATGATGGTATAGATGATTTTCTACCTAAAGCGTTTTTCAACATCTGTACTGCAATATAATTGACGTGCAATAAACCGCACATATTTAAAGTATACAGTGTAATAGTTTTTGAGATGTATATACTCTTGAATTATCACCACAGTCAAGATAATGAAGATATTTATCACCATCTAAAGTTTCCTTGTGGGCTTCCCTGGTGGCGCAGTGGTTGAGAGTCCGCCTGCCGATGCAGGGGACACGGGTTTGTGCCCTGGTCTGGGAAGATCCCACGTGCCGCGGAGCGGCTGGGCCCGTGAGCCATGGCCGCTGAACCTGCGCGTCCGGAGCCTGTGCTCCACAACGGGAGAGGCCGCAACAGTGAGAGGCCCGCTTACCGCAAAAAAAAAAAAAAAAGAATGTATTTCTTTTTGGTTACCTTCCATTTTGCTTCACAAATTTTTCATCTTTTGCCCTGAATTTTGAGAGGCTTTAGCATTCATTCATCTTGTCGCTCAGCCTCCTGTAGACTTCACATTCTCTCTGGTCTCAGCTCTGTCTCTAACCTGTTCATTCAACTTTCCCCTTGATTTTTATTTTTCCAGTTAGATGCTCTATCAAATCAGTCAAAACTCTAATTTCATGATGCTCCAGGAGCACTCACTGTCCTCTAATAGTTTATCTCCTCACCATTGCCCAAAACTCAAGTTTACAGCTCTCTATGTAGCATTAATTAAAAAGTATTTTATAATGAAATTCCTCTAATCTTGATGCCAGTGCTTCTCTTAAACTCAAAGTTTGCTAAGGGCTCTTAAGTACAACCCAGCATCTGTGGGAGAAAAACCTAATTAAGAACTTTAATGGAAAATTTTCAAATGTACACTCACTGCATAATTCTGAAGCACTAACATTTTGAAATGTTTTTGTGCTTTCTTTTCCCAGCCCTGAATTAGTGGAATGTTCTCTGTGCTGTTCTGTGGCGCTCTGGGGAGGACACTCAATGTGATGTCATGGTCTAGGGCATTCCAGGTCCAGGTCTTATTCAGCCCGTAACTCTGCATGGCTGTGAAAAGCTTGGCTGATTGTACAACAGAGTCATCCTAATCCCAGAGTTTATCCCATATTCCCACATACAGTGAGAACAGTCGAGGAGTTGGAAATGAGTCCCAGAGTCTTGCTTCTAGTACTACATGCAGTGTGTATGTAGCTTTGAGCTGTTTGTATTCTACAACTTGGCTTTTCTTTCTGTGTAAAATAGGATCCACGTGGATTTCTGACAAAGGTCTTTATGATCTCAGAAAGCACAGAATTATTATTAGCTGGGCATGGGACTGTGCTGTGAATCAAGAGACCTGGTTTTCTGGCCTAATTTTGTTGCTAGCTGGATAGGTAACTTTAGGAAAGTTGCTTTACGCTTCTGAGCCTCAATTTCCTCATCCATAAAATGGCAAGAGTGGGTTGGGGAAAAAAAAAAAAAAAAGAATGGGTTGGGTGATTTCTAAAGTCTCTAAAAGGAAAAAATGCCTGCATGCTCTTATTCTGGGGAGGGGGTGGGAATTTGGAAGCATGGTGGGCAGGTTAGACCCCGCCTCCATCCCAGGGTCCCAGAGCCCGTGGGGCTGACAGGCGGCAGATCTGAAGCCCTCATCGCAGCAGCCCACTTCACTGGGCGGGGCGGGGGGCAGGGGTAGGGGTGCAGAGAAGCGACAGGGAAGAAAAGAAGACATGAAGCGTTCCCACCTCAGGGTGTTTGTTCTGTACGGTCCTCCAGAGATGAGAATACCAAGCGCGAAGTTCAGACTCGTTTTATCCCTGCGGTTTGATTCAAACTAAGAAAAGGGTTCTGTTTGTTTTCTCTCCCCGCTGGGAGCTGTTTTCAGTAAAACTTCCATACGCGGGATATATTTATTGCTAAAGAGTGTCAAGTGTGCCGAATAGTCAGACCATGCAGTCACAGAAAGAAAACTGCCGCGGAGGAATGTGCGCCCAGACGGCGGCACCCGGGACCCTCCTTCGAACACACTTGTTTAACAGTTCTGTCCATAACATCTTTCCTTTCATTCCTTTCTTATAAACTCAAATAAGCCCTCGAAGTGCTAAATGTTTTTCCTTTGTTGGCCATCACTTGCAGCATGATTTTATCAAACATGAATTTTCCCTTAGCTCTCAGTTGCGTGCAGGGGGAAGCTGGCAAAATAGAGAAGAGGTGGCTGTGGGGTGGGGGGGCGGGGGGGGCGCTTGTGCGTGTGTGTGGCGGGGAAGAGATCTGGCTACAAAAGTAACAAATGCTCCTTGTACAATATTTTGGAAATAGAGAAATGTAAGAAAAAGAGAATAAAAACCAACCACATCCCTAGCAAATCAAAGGTAACTGTTGTTAATATTTTGGTATTTAGTCTTTCTTGTTTCTCTCCATGTTTTTGTTAAGTGAGTTTTAGATCCCATGCTTTTCAATCATTTTGCCGTTTTCACTTTATAAATAACCCTACAATCAACGTATCTGTTCACACTTTTAAGTTTTTTCCTTAGGAGAGGTTCCTAGATGTGGGAAGACCATACTGGGTAGTATGAACTTATTTTTTCATTTTTAGGACTCCTGATTCTTCTTACCAAATTGCCTAATTAACAAATGTGACTGCCTCTTGCAGCATCTGCCCCTCTGTGCTCTCACTGATGACTGAATGTTATTTATTTTTCAAATCTTTGATAATCTAATAGGTGGAAAACAGTATATCTCATGTTTGGTTCTGTTTCCCTGCTTGCTAGTAATATTGAACATTTTCACATGTTGATTAGCTCTTCCTGTTCCCTCTTCTGTGAATTATCTATCCATGTCATTTACCTCTTTTCTATGATGAGAATATTGACCTGTTTCTATTTTCATCACAACTATTATTCCCAGTGTGCTGTTTTCCTTTTATTTTATGATGATTTTTTGATCTGCAAAGTTTTAAGTTTTCATATATTCAAACCTGTGATCTTTTCCTTTGCAATTTTTTCCCACTGCTTTTATACTGAGAAAGTTTTCCTATCTAGAGGCCAGGTTAATATCCATTTGCATTTTCTTGGTTGCTTTGAATTTTAAGATTGTTTAGTGCTTTGGAATTTAGTTGGGTATTTAGCATGGGGTGATGATCTAAACATTTTTGTTTCCAAATTGCAAGCCAGTTTCCCCCTTATCATTTACTAGATAGCCCCTATTTATATATAATGTCTTTTTTTTTTTTTTTTTTTTTTTTTTGCGGTACGCGGGCCTCTCACTGTTGCGGCCTCTCCCGTTGTGGAGCACAGGCTCCGGACGCGCAGGCTCAGCGGCCATGGCTCACGGGCCCAGCCGCTCCACGGCATGTGGGATCTTCCCGGACCGGGTCACGAACCCGTGTCCACTGCATCGGCAGGCGGACTCTCAACCACTGCGCCACCAGGGAAGCCCTATATATAATGTCTTGCTTATTATATTCTGTATTGAGTTCTTTTACATCCTAGGGGACCTTTCCAGGCTGTGATCTACTCTCTTCCCTTACTCTTACACCAAGGACACACTTTTTCCCCCAGTTCTTATAATATGTTCTAAAACCTGGTATTTCTTGTTTTCAAATTGTTCTCAGCTCTTCCTGCCTGTTTATTTTCCAGATGGATGGTAGAATCATTTTTGCGGAGTTCCAAAAACCTCCCTGTGGGGTTCCGATGAAAATTGCGTTCAACTTATAAATTAATTGGGAAGAATTTGGCATGTTTACAACGTTCAGGCTTCCCATCCAGGAACACACATATGGACATTTTAAAATACCCTTTTGTAGGTCTCCATGGAATTTTGTAGTTTTCTTTATGTAAATTCAACACATTTCTTATTAAGGTATTTAAAGATAATTTTATATATGGGGTGCGTTTTTTAATGGAATCTTTTCCCCCTTTAGTTTAGATCCACTATTTTTAATATCACTTTTTCCCGAATGACTGCCAAGTACTGACAGGAATCTAAGGGAAAAGCATATTTGTTTCTTTTCAAGCTTATAAACTCAGAGATTTAGAAGTAGAACCGACCTTAAATAAAACTTGTTTTTATATATGATAAAACTGGGGTCGTGAAAAGTCAAATTTCTTTACAGATCATGTAACTTATTAGAAAAGTAGCTAAATAGATGAATGCTTCCAAATGTCCCTATTCTTTGTGTTGAGGACATGTGAAACTCAACTATCCAAAACAGAACCCACGATCTGTCCCCTTGTATTAATTTCCTACGGCTGCTGTAACGAATTACCCCAGACTTAGTGACTTAACACACATTTGTTAGCTTTCCATACTAGAGGTTAGGGATCCAAAACGGGCCTCCCTGGGCCAAAATCAAGATGTCAGCTGGGCTGCATTACAGCTAGAGGCTCTAGGGGAAAATCCACTTCCTCTCCTTTTCCAGCTTCTGGAGGCCACCTGCATTCCTTGGCTCAGGGCACCTTCCTCCGTTTTCAAAGCCAGCAGCTTAGCATCTTCCAATCTCTCTCTGACTCATTCCTGAGTCTTCTACTTACTTCCCTCTTCCTCCTTTAAAGATCCTTGAGATTACATTGGGCCCACCTGGATCATCTAGGATACTCTTCCGTTTTAAGGTCAGCGGCCTTAATTCCATCTACAACTCTATCCCCCTTTTCCCATGGAACACAACCATACGCTCCAGGGATTAGAACATGGACATCTTTGGAGGGCCATCATTCTGCCTACCTCAGCAAGGATGAACTTTCAAAATGTATATTTAAGCACATTAGCCCTCTCCTTGAAGCACTTTGGCAGCTTCCCATAGCTCTTTGGATTATAGCCAGAATCCTTAAGTGGCCCACCAGGTCCTGAGCAGTTTCATTCCATTCATCCTCAGCCTCATTGGGCTCCATGCTCATCCCCGCTCTGTACTCCGGCCACATTGCGTCTTCCAGTTCCTTGAATGTACTTGCTGTCTCTTGCCGTGAGGCCCTTGTGCATGCTGTCCCCTCTGCCGGGCAATTCGTCCCTGCCCTGCACTTCGCCACCTTCTGTTTCTCCTGCAGGGCACTTAGCACACTGGTGCTTCTACTTTCTTGTAGAATTATTTAATTCTCTCGCTGGCTGAACTAAAAGCTGCAAGGGGCTCTATTTCTTTTCTGCTCACCCCTACATCTTCAGAACCTAATGCACTTGGTCCATAGTGGCTTTTAGTGTGTGTCTGATGAATAAGTAAATGAACTCAAGAATCTGTTTCTCAGAAAAAGCATTTTTAGTGAATGTGTTCATTGACACAGCTATAAAAGCAAAAAGACTGGGGCATTTCAAAAGTCCAACAAATAGGGGCCTCCCTGGTGGCGCAGTGGTGGAGAGTCCGCCTGCCGATGCAGGAGACACGGGTTCGTGCCCCGATACAGAAGAATCCCATATGCCGCGGGGCGGCTGGACCCGTGAGCCATGGCTGCTGAGCCTGCGCGTCCGGAGCCTGTGCTCCACGGCAGGAGAGGCCACAACAGTGAGAAGCCCGCATGCCAAAAAAAAAAAAGTCCAACAAATAAGTAAATTATTATAATTCCATTTGATAAAATCATATACATCCATTAAAAATGGAAATAATAAAGACTATAACAACGGGGGAAATGTTTATAGCACATTTAAAAGAGCAGAATACAGAAGTTCTTACCCTAATCAGAAAGAAAAGTGCCACAATGATCATAGCAACTGGTTTAATATCATGGGATGGTAAGTGACATTTCTTTTCTCCCATTTCCAAACTTTCCTATTCACATGTTCATATATACAGCACATGTTTCTTGAATGCCAGCGTGGGTGTCAGGCACTGCATCAAGTCTCAGAACAGCACAGTGAACATGTATGTGGTCTCTGCCTACTGCAAGTTTACAGTCAAGTGAGGAGGAAAACTAGTAATAATATAACACAGGTGGTCCAGTATTCACGGACTATCACTGTATTTGAGAAAACATGGACTCCTTTACCACATGTGCACTGTAGGCTAAAGAAAGTATTTGTAGTTTGGGTTCATCATCATCATGGCACTAAAAATTTTAATTGAGGGGGAAAACTGTAGGAATAGACCCATTTCGTTTAGGCTTTGAAGATTTCCTAAATTGTCTTTCCAGCCCTTAATCACCACTTTCCAAGATGTAGACTGTACACCCCACAAGGAAGACATCTGGGGAGGTGATGAACTTTTCCTGGTTACCTTAGTTCAACCACAGCAAAAAGATGTGTGCAGGTGGTCACGAGGTCACCACTGATGCCTGCTCAACGCAAACTCATTCCCAAACAGTCAGTGCGTCCTCTGCACCCAATTCGAGGAAACCGGAAAAACAGTTTTCCCAACATGAATTTTCTTGTTTTCATCTTCTCATATTTATGTACTCTGTGACTGTGCCTCTTTGCTTGAGCATAATGTAAATACTTAATTGGTTTAATAAATATCCTGAAATAGCCTCGTTGAGTTCTAACTAGAAGGGCACAAACATTTTACCTCACTTAGCCAGCACAGATCAACACTTTGTATCTTTAATGATGATCGGGATCTTTTTTAGTGGCTGAAATACTCCGTAATCAGTGATGTGGCCCTGCCTGTGGGCAGGAGAGACTAGATAATGGGTAGAAAACGTCACGCTGGTTGGGACCAGTAATTTGAACCCCTGAAATCAGTATTGCTGTGGCCATTTATGGGAGAGTCCGTTTTCTTCCCAAGGCTAAGAAGGGCCCCACCCCTACCCCCCAACACACTCCTAATGTCCCTTGGTGATTTACGCATTACTGAAACCCTCCTTGAGCCAGCTTCTGTTCTCAGCCTGAGACCTCCGGAGACTCTCTCCAACCCTCCCACCCGCTCAGAAGGCAAATGTCATGCCAGCTTCTGGCACTGTGGTCACCCCGCTGGAGAGTGATTCTCAGTGCTGAACGGGAGGGGAGAGGCCCGTGAGGATTGGAACGGGGGGGTGTCGTGTACTTTGTGAGACCTCATTAAGCGGGGTACATCCCCTCTTCTTCCCCCATCCCCATACCAACCTTGGGAATTATTAGTTCAGGGATAGAAAAGGAGTCCTGTTTTCTAGCTGTTGTGTGAAGAAGCCCTTCCAGGTTCTAGTCCTAAAATATCCCCTCTGCAGTTGCACTTGGAGTCCCTTGGTCTTAGCCTAGGATTTGATTAATTTGGCCATGTTCATTCTCTTTGTATTTCATGATTTTCTAAACACTTGCCATATGCCCTCTGAACTTTCATCTCTTTCCACTGGAGTTGTATTTCGACTGCAATTCTAAAAAAGCCCTTGTGGTTATTCCACTTGGTGTGACTTTGTGATTATAGGTGGGCTTTATTAATAGGCTACTTCCGATCATCTGAGGGAATTGTTTCATTATGAAGTGTTATTCATTTTTTATATTGCTTATTATTGTCCACAGACCCAGAGGTTTTAAATGCTGAGAGTATGCTGTAAACAAAAACATAAATAATTTATTGCAATTATGAAGTAAGGCCAGATTTTCTGTTGGCTCAGTGATGCATATCATTGAGAACTGGCCTGAGATATAAAATCTTATTTTCCCTAGTGGATTATTTAAAACTACAGTGTAAGCAGTTAAAAATCTTAATTTTTATAAATTCCTGTACTCTCATTTAATGAAAAAAAAAAAACCACCCTGACTTGATAGAATTTTAAAATATTGTTCCTCTACCAAGCTATATAGAGTTAATCCCTTGGATTACTGTGAGTCTCTTCTAACACAGTATGAGAATATCTTTCAGGATCTGGCTGTGCCAGAGTCCCTGGGGTGACTGTCAGGTCCTGTACACTCCTTTGAAATGTGAGTGCTTTTAATTAGATGGAGCAATGGATATTCTTTGTTTCTATATTATTATATTATTATCCTTCTGTTGCCAGAACTCCCAGTCCCGTCTAATTGCAAGGGAGGCTGGAAAATGTGGTTTAGCTACGTTCTCAGGAAGAGAAGGAAATAAGTTTTGTTGAACACATAGCAGGCTCTGCCATGGAAACAGACTCCAGCCATTCCCAGATGGATAAATGGATAGTCAGTGATCCCAGCTCCTTTTCCTACCAACCTGTTTATCCCCACCAATTTGAAATAAGCAAACAAAACATTCCACAGTCCCCCATCATATATTATTTAAAGTATATTCTTCTCGAAAACCTTATACTACTAGGGAAAATAAGCATTATCTGACAATTGGTGCTTTCTGACTCCGGGGAAGTGTGCTTTTTAAAACAGCAAGCTTCCTATCTGACAGTGGCTAACAGCATTATTAGCAGGGCATTTATACATGGCTCAGTGTTTATAGTTCATGTTTCAACTTCAACTCTATTTGTTGCATTAGCAAAATGAAGCTTATTAAGCTTTATTCTTTTAGTCCGTCTCTCCAAGCATCTGAACCCCCTAATACTCAGCTTTCTTGTCTGGAAGTATGTAATCTTTCCTACATTACACTTGAAAGTTCAGCTCATTCCTAAACCTCCAATCAAGGATATGAACTTGTTGCTTTCAGAGAGGCCCCTTCTGTTCATGGAGCCATTATGCCATCAGTTAAAGTGGTCAGAGTTCATTTTATTGCCTCCTTTGTGGAGGAACTTGTAGTGTAAAAGCCTGTGTTATTGAAAACATAATTTTCCTCATCATTATGCTTTCTTTCTAGCCAGAGCATAACCTGCTAGAAATCTATTGAGCATAGAGTGAAAAGCTCTTCAAAATAGCTGTTCTTAAGAGATTAAATGATTGCCATCTCTGTCCCATTTCTGTTATCTCATAATCAAGTTCAAGATGATACTAGATATCTCAGCTGAGGTGATTATATATTTGAAATAGAAATGGCTTTATCTCCATTCATATTTCATACTATTGAAGGCAGGATCATTTTTTTCCCTTTTACATGTATATATGTTTATGGTTCCTTATAACTGTCTGTGGGTTAAAGGCTCAAACTACATTTTTTTTTTTTTTTTTTTTTGCGGTACGCGGGCCTCTCACTGTCGTGGCCTCTCCCATTGCGGAGCACAGGCTCCGGACGCGCAGGCTCAGCGGCCGTGGCTCACGGGCCCAGCCGCTCCGCAGCATGTGGGATCTTCCCAGACCGGGGCACGAACCCGTGTGCCCTGCATCGGCAGGCGGACTCGCAACCACTGCGCCACCAGGGAAGCCCTCAAACTACTTTTTAAAGGCTAAAAATGGCTAACGGGGGTTGGCTTGCCTTTTTAGACTTTCGGTACAAAGACACTAGTTGTAGATTAAGATCCAGCATAGATTCATCAAAATGTACAGCTGTATGAAATCTTAGCAACCGTAGTCGAGCAGCTTGACCAGTGAGAAGCTTGAGATTCACAGCTGCTGAGACACTTGCCCAGGGTCACCTAGCCTCGCTAAGATGAAAGCTCACTCCTAGGCCTTTTCTGGTGGATCACACTGCCTCCCTGCTGCATTCAGAGTAAGCCTCTCACACAGATATGGCGTGGGGAGAGAACGGAGGACCTAGTGACCCAAAAGTACAGGAACCAGATTTTTTATGCTTAGTCCAAAGAGGCTCACTTTTGTTTTTGTTCTTTATCCTTAAAGCTGTCTGATCCATGCTATTTTCTTCCATCACAATTTCTCTTCCAGAGATTCAAACTGAGAAAAAAAGATCATGTCACTATTTATTAACAGTTCTGCTAAAACACTTGATAGAGAAGGAATATGAAACTCTTTGCCAGAAATGAGACTTTGGGCTGTATGTTGATTGCATTTATCCACATGCACACAAGTAGTCAATAATCAGGCATACTGAAAGTACATTCTTTCCTCCTTTTAAAATATCTCTAGCTTTACATAAGACTCCTCGTTTTAAAAACCTAGTAAATAGGAAAAAGTGAGTCATTATTTATGGTTAATCACTTTTGCCAGCTGTGACTGCATTTCACATCCATTTTCCTTTCTTCTTTCTTTTTCTTGGACTGGAGAATCTATCCTGTCACTCTTTAGGGAAAAACCATATCGGTCCCATCAATACCTTCTTTCAGCACATAATCACAGTTAAGCCACTGTAAACAAAGATTTTTGTTGGATTACAGCAAGGAAGTAACTTCTTTAGAAGGCAGAACTGTGGAGAATAATCCAGAATCTTGAGATGGCACCTAAAGAGAAAAATCTGAGTTATTTTAGGGTTTCTTTCAAAATGGAATAATTATTTCAAAAATATTGAATTTATGAGTGTCTACTCTATGTCTACCAAGTTCCAGATATTATAAGGTTTAGAAAAGATTTCAGATGGGATACCTGGCATGTCAGGACACTTTTATTTGCAAGTACCAGGAAATCCATTTCATACTTCCTTTAACAACCCAGGGAGTTTATTGGATCAGGTGACTAAGAGTTTTGAAATTGGGCATGCTTCAGGCCTGGTTGATTAGGCTCCAATTCACTCTAATTTTTCTGATTCTTCCCTTCCCTGTGTATAGCTCCATTTTCAGGCTGATAATTGACAATGAAAAGCAGGTGCAAAAATTTTTGGATCAATGGCTCATAGCACTGTTGTGGACTTCGTACTCTTGTGGTAGGAAAAGGACCATTGTAATATCGTGTCACCTCTGCATCCCAGCTGAAAGAGCTTCTCCTTTCTCAGCTCGCAAACAAAATTTCCAGGCTTCATTATGGTTGACCCAACTCTTTGCCCATCACCAGTGGTCAGGGGAGGAATGCCACGAACTAATCAACCAGCGAATCCTTAAACCAGTCACCACACTAAGGAGAGTGGGATTAAATTGGTTGGCTTATTAGGCCAGTGGGATCCCCCTTCTGGAGCTTGGAGTGGGAACCCGTCCACCCAAATCACACAGCTGCTGAGTAGCACAGGGGATGGGGGCATAGATGCTGGGGAAGTAGCTGACAGCATCCACTGTGTCTTTCATCTAGTAGGCTGAGCCTGATCCTAATGAGGCCAAAGTTTTGCCTGGCTTGTGTCATTCTTTGTTCCTGGCCATCCTTTTATCCTCCACAGTTCATCCTCAATGGCCAATTCCACCACCTGCCCACAGCCAGTCCATAGCTGTACCTCTGCATCCAAGTGGCAGAAGAAGTCTCTTATACTGAGGAATATATTGTCCTCACCTAAAGTCTAATAATACCATTTATTGTTGGCAGGCTAGATAGTAAGTAAGACATGCATATGATACAATGAAGAGAATGCTGCTCTCTTTTTCTGGTTGACTTTGGCATTTCAACTGCCTGGAACTTCAACCTTCAGAGCTCTTCTTAAAGGGAATATTTAATTTGCTCTAAAAATCATTTTGCACATAGAAGAAACTGATCTGTTTCAATAGTGAGTCCCCTTTTACTTGAATGAGAATCTGATGTGACATATGCTGTTGATGACGGCAATTTAAATGCCCCTGAGAACGTCATCTCTCAAAATAAACTTTTCACTGTGTCAGCCTGGGATCTCTCTGAAAGCAGAGCTTCGGATGAGGGCTTGCATTGCAGGTTGCTTGCTTGGGGCACAACCTTGGTGTGCAAGAGCAGAACAGGTAATGAAAGCAAACCGGCGCAAGGACCTCTTACCGCGGTTGTTACATCTGTGAGCGACTCAGTCCCACCAGAACCTCCCATGAGCCGAGAGACCCTCAGAGGGACCGAGGGAAAGTGGTTATCCATTGACGCCTGTCCCCTCATTGGTCAAGGGTCACCTATGGGGCGTTAACTCCTTTTTTCATACTTCAGGGCTGTAAGGGTTAGGCCCCGCCCAGGTGATTCCAGGGAAACCCAGGTGGACAGCGGGAGGTACCTGGTGACGCGAGGCACCCCCAGCAAAGGCTGGAGCAAAAGATGGGTGGCGAGTGTGAGGCGGGGCACGAAGGGGGTGCAACACACACTAAAGGGAAGGCATCTGCCAGAGCCATGTAGGAACCTGCAGAGGACCAGAAACCATCTACGTGGCTCTTCTGTCTTTCCTGGGTGTCTGAATGGCTTTTCTTTCTTTCTTTCTTTCTTTTTAACATCTTTATTGGAGTATAATTTCTTTACAGTGGTGTGTTCGTTTCTGCTTTATAACAACACGTCTCTAAAAAGGTAAAATTAATAAACACATCACCGACTGAATTGCTGTCGAGCCCTGCAGGACTCTCATCAACAAAGAGGCAAGCACGCCAGTGAGGAGAACCGGCAGGGTCCTCAGAAGAGAAGGCTGCTTGCGGGAGGAGCTGTCAGCATCGCATCTTCAATTGGCGGGTCCTCTCATGCCCAGCAGGGGCTCCTTGCTTGGAGGGTAATTTTTACTCTCACTGTTCAGTCAGTATGATGGCTTTGTCCCTAATATAATGGTAGTTCTGACTTTCCTTTAAATTATTCCGTAAAGAATCAGAAAGAAGGCCTCTCTCCCTTTTCCCTGCCCCAAAAATTCCACTCAGAAAACTTTTCTCATTTACATCTTTGCCTCCACATTAAATTTCTCATTCATGTTTCAGGTGAATCAAATGCAGCGTCAACTTTCAACACCCCGTGTAACTATCACAGTGACTCAAAATAATTGCCGACTGTCAGTGTATGTGCTGCGAACACAGATATGCCCGCCACTGGCTCTGTTATCACCAGAAGAAGGCAAAGCTTGCGTTCTTCTCTGGGCTCCATTCAAAACCTTAGTGTCGGCGAGGCAGAGTGTTGAGGCAATTATCTGCTTAATCTGTCCAAGAAACATATGCCTCCTCTGCCCTGAAATCACTTGTTTAGAAAAAAAAAGTCTTTAAAGCAATTTTCTAGTAAGTATAGATTTAGCTGGAATGTTCCAGAGAATTGCCTCCGACTTTGGCTCCTCTAGCTCAGTGGTTTTCAATCAGGGATGGTTTTGTCCCCCCAGAAGACACTTGGCAATGAGGGGAGACATTTTATTTTTCTCCCGTTGCGGAGCACAGGCTCCGGACGCGCAGGCTCAGCGGCCATGGCTCACGGGCCCAGCCGCTCCGCGGCATGTGGGATCTTCCCAGACCGGGGCACGAACCCGTGTCCCCTGCATCGGCAGGCAGATTCTCAACCACTGCGCCACCAGGGAAGCCCGGGGAGACATTTTTGACTGTTATAGCCGGGGAGGGCTGGGGGAGAGTCCTACTGGCATCTAGTGGGTAGAAACCAAGGATGCTGCTAAACATCCTACAGTGTGCAGGACAGCTCCCACAGCAAAGAATGATCCAGCCCAAAATGTCAGCAGCACCGACCCTGAGAAATCCTGCTCTAGCTGTTGAGGATTTATACATAAATAAGGTCACTTGTTTAGAAAATTCAGACCAAAAAGAAAAAAAATTCCTTCCTTTAATTGAAAAAGAGATGAATATTAAAGACTGTTTTAAGCCAAAATAACCCATAAGACAAGTTTGTGTTTAGCCTATAATCTTCAACTTCTGCCCAAATGAATATACGTGTTTATAAGATTGCAGTTATATATAGTTTGTATTCTTGTTTCTACTTAAAAATGTCACTTGTATAGTCTTTACATCATTTTAATAGAGAATATTCCATTGTTTCAATTCCTTTCTCTTCGTTTCTTTCTTTCCTTCCTTCCTTCCTTCTTCTTCTTTTTTTTTTAAAGTAACTTGAGCAAAAGCACGCACTCCAATTTGAAATCTGGCTTTGGAGACCTGGCCATGGGGCACTCTTGAATGATTATTTTATTTTTAAAAATTTTATTTATTTATGTTTGGCTGCTTTGGGTCTTCGTTGCTGCACACGGGCTTTCTCTAGTTGCAGTGAGTGGGAGCTACTCTTTGTTGCGGTGCACGGGCTACTCCTTGTGGTGGCTTCTCTTGTTGCAGAGCACGGGCTCTAGGCACTCAGACTTCAGTAGTTGTGGCTCACGGGGTCCACAGTGCAGGCTCAGTAGTTGTGGTGCACAGGCTTAGTTGCTCTGCAGCACGTGGGATCTTCCCAGACCAGGGCTTGAACCCGTGTCCCCTGCATTGGCAGGAGGATTCTTAATGACTGTGACACCAGGGAAGCCCATCTTGAATTATTTTACGACAAAAATTATTTTCAAAACATTATAAGAAATTGGTATGATGTAAATTTACTACTTGTGAGAAACATTTGCTATTTATGTATTTTTAAAATTTAAAAACAACCTATGTTTTTCTTTAGAATGTAATATTAGAGCAGCACTGGTGCTGAGCTTAATAAAAAAATTCACAGTGTGAAACCCTGGCTCCTTCAAGGTGGGGGGCCACTTAGCCTCTAGTTTACAGGAACATATCTAGTCTGGGCTAAGTCCACACTGCATCACAAAAGGAAAGAGTATCTCTGGGCTTTCTATCCTGTTCCATTGATCTATATTTCTGTTTTTGTGCCAGTACCATATTGTCTTGATTACTGTAGCTTTGTAGTATAGTCTGAAGTCAGGGAGCCTGATTCCTCCAGCTCCGTTTTTCGTTCTCAAGATTGCTTTGGCTTTTCGGGGTCTTGTGTGTTTCTATACAAATTGTGAATTTTTTTGTCCTAGTTCTGTGAAAAATGCCAGTGGTAGTTTGATACGGATTGCATTGAATCTGTAGATTGCTTTGGGTAGTATAGTCATTTTCACAATGTTGATTCTTCCAATCCAAGAACATGGTATATCTCTCCATCTATTTGTATCATCTTTAATTTCTTTCATCAATGTCTTATAATTTTCTGCATACAGGTCTTTTGTCTCCTTAGGTTTATTCCTAGATATTTTATTCTTTTTGTTGCAATGGTAAATGGGAGTGTTCTTAATTTCACTTCAGATTTTTCATCATTAGTGTATAGGAATGCAAGAGATTTCTGTGCATTAATTTTGTATCCTGCTACTTTACCAAATTCGTTGATAAGCTCTAGTAGTTTTCTGGTGGCATCTTTAGGATTCTCTATGTATAGAATCATGTCATCTGCAAACAGTGACAGCTTTACTTCTTTTCCGATTTGGATTCCTTTTATTTCCTTTGCTTCTCTGATTGCTGTGGCTAAAACTTCCAAAACTATGTTGAATAAGAGTGGTGAGAGTGGGCAACCTTGTTTTGTTCCTGATCTTAGTGGAAATTGTTTCAGTTCTTCACCATTGAGGACGATGTTGGCTGTGGGTTTGTCATATATGGCCTTTATGATGTTGAGGAAAGTTCCCTCTATGCCTACTTTCTGGAGGGTTTTTATCAAAAATTGGTGTTGAATTTTGTTGAAAGCTTTCTCTGCATCTATTGAGATGATCATATGGTTTTTCTCCTTCAGTTTGTTAATATGATGTATCACATTGATTGATTTGTGTATATTGAAGAATCCTTGCATTCCTGGGATAAACCCCACTTGATCATAGTGTATGATCCTTTTAATGTTCTGTTGGATTCTGTTTGCCAGTATTTTGTTGAGGATTTTTGCATCTGTGTTCATCGGTGATATTGGCCTGTAGTTTTCTTTCTTTGTGACATCTTTGTCTGATTTTGGTATCAGGGTGACCGTGGCCTCGTAGAATGAGTTTGGGAGTGTTCCTCCCTCTGTTATATTTTAGAAAAGTTTGAGAAGGATAGGTGTTAGCCCTTCTCTAAATGTTTGATAGAATTTGCCTGTGAAGCCATCTGGTCCTGGGCTCTTGTTTGTTGGAAGACTTTTAATCACAGTTTCAATTTCAGTGCTTGTGATCTTTGATAAAGGAGGCAAGAATATACAGTAGAGAAAAGACAGCCTCTTCAATAAGTGGTGCTGGGAAAACTGGACAGGTACACATAAAAGAATGAAATTAGAACACTCCCAACACCATACACAAAAATAAACTCAAAATGGATTAAAGACCTAAATGTAAGGCCAGACACTATCAAACTCTTAGAGGAAAACATAGGCAGAACACTCTATGACATAAATCACAGCAAGATCCTTTTTGACCCACCTCCTAGGGAAATGGAAATAAAACCAAAAATAAACAAATGGGACCTAATGAAACTTCAAAGCTTTTGCACAGCAAAGGAAACGATAAACAAGACGAAAAGACAACTCTCAGAATGGGAGAAAATATTTGCAAATGAAGCAACTGACAAAGGATTAATCTCCAAAATTTACAAGCAGCTCATGCAGCTCAATATCAAAAAAACAACCCAATCCAAAAATAGGCAGAAGACCTAAATAGACATTTCTCCAAAGAAGATGTACAGATTGCCAACAAACACATGAAAGAATGCTCAACATCACTAATCATTAGAGAAATGCAAATCAAAACTACAATGCGACATCATCTCACACCGGTTAGAATGGCCATCATCAAAAAATGTACAAACAATAAATGCTGGAGAAGGTGTGGAGAAAAGGGAACCCTCTTGCACTGTTGGTGGGAATGTAAATTGATACAGCCACTATGGAGAACAGTACGGAGGTTCCTTAAAAAATTAAAATTAGAACTACCATACGACCCCACAATCCCACTACTGGGCATACACCTTGAGAAAACCATATTTCAAAAAGAGTCATGTACCAAAATGTTCATTGAAGCTCTATTTCCAGTAGCCAGGACATGGAAGCAACCTAAGTGTCCATCAACAGATGAATGGGTAAAGAAGGGGTGGCACATGTATACAATGGAATTTTACTCAGCCATAAAAAGAAACGAAATTGAGTTATTTATAGTGAGGTGGATGGACCTAGATTCTGTCATGCAGAGTGAAGTAAGTCAGAAAGAGAAAAACAAATACCGTATGCTACCACATATATATGGAATCTAAAAAGAAAAAAAATGGTCATGAAGAACCTAGGGACAAGACAGGAATAAAGACACAGACCTACTAGAGAATGGACTTGAGGATATAGTGAGGGGGAAGGGTAAGCTGTGACAAAGTGAGAGAGTGGCATGGACATATATACACTACCAAACGTAAAATAGCTAGCTAGTGGGAAGCAGCCGCATAGCACAGGAAGATCAGCTCTGTGCTTTGTGACCACCTAGAGGGGTGGGATAGGGAGGGTGGGAGGGAGGGAGACGCAAGATGGAAGAGATGTGGGGACATATGTATATGTATAACTGATTCACTTTGTTATAAAGCAGAAACTAACACACCATTTTAAAGCAATTATACTCCAATAACGATGTTTAAAAAAAAAAAAAGGAAAGAGCAGAATCTTGCTTAACAATTCAGGATGTAAAGAGACAAATGCTAAAGCTCATGGTGATAAAAGTAATTATAACCACTTATCTGATGAGTCAAAAAATGTTTGTATTTTAACAGATATGAAAACTATTGGAATTCAGCTGAATGGACAGAGTCTAGTCCTGCCTGAAATTCTCAATGTATACCATTGTCACCCTGGGTCTTCTGCCCTTCAAAGTCCAGATAGTATTGCCTGGGACTCCCATTCCATATCCTATGGAATTTTAAAGCACTTCCCAGGGTTTTGCAAATTTCTGGAAGGCCTGTGGCTCTGAGTTCTCATCTCTCTGAGTTAATTCAGTTGATGGTCATCTTACCATACCCCACTTTTGTTGCTCGCTACTGCACCCGCTCAGACAGAACTCATCTCCAGTGCCGAACTCAGCACACACTCCCCAAACACACCATCCCCCCTTAGACTGTGTGCCTGTCAAGCCCTTGGTGAAGATAAAGGAGAGGTTATAACATGCAACACGAACAACTTCGGAGCACACTGTAAACGTAGCAGTTAATTAAAGGACCTTTGATCACTGGGGCCTTTTTCTTGGGCCAATTCCCATCGTATAGCATCCCAGCCTCCTCCCTACCCCTCAGTAGCCCTTCTCCCTGCATCCTGTCTTATCTTGCTCATCATCTCCTTCCTCCCAGATGGTCCTATATTGTTCATACTAAGTTACACAGAGCAGTTCAGCTCTCTTGAGTCTGTACTCCCCACATCAATTCCAGCTCTCCCTTTGCATCTCAAAACCAAGCAAACCAAAAAGCCTTTAATTTAACTGGATTTACATGTCTAGAAAGCAGTTATTGTTGTTCATAGCAATTTATTTTCCTCTCATCCATCTGTATAAACTTTGTTCATTCCTTTAAAAAGACAGTTGTGAAATATAAGCATGTATGTATGTGTGTATATATGCATGTATCTATATCTATGTCTATAGCCACATGTCCAGTAAAAGAGAAGTTAGTTAAGTGGCTTCAAGTGCTTGGACTTCAGCTACAGGGCAGGTTAGACGCGGATGTGTCCAGTGCTCTGCCTTGGTTTCCAGTTTCCAGCTCTTTTATCTCTAAATTGTTCAGCCTGACACTCAAGGGGTTCCTTCCATCCATTGCTCTACTAAGCAACCTCATCTTTCAGAGTCCATGTCTTACTTGGTCGCTCTCTACCTGGTCTGTATTTACAAAATGTGGTGGGGCATGGAGACCACAATTGACCGTTCCTTATTGGTCCCTGAGTGATGGCTCCTAGGTGCCTTCTTCAGTGTGTTATTATTTCTCTGGCTAGTATTTTAGACTCTATAAAAACAGTGATGATATACTTTCTTTAATCCCCCCAAACCTCCTGGGAGGCAGTAGATATTCCGAAATGTGGTCCACTGTTTCCCCAGATTCATTTACTCCACAAATGCATTCACTCTGCAAACATTCATTACCCGCTATGGGCTAAGAGGTGGGGACACAGCAGCAAACAAGAGAAAGTTCTTGCCTTCCCAGAGTTTATTTCTAGTTGGAGTGACGGTGGTGGAATATTTCAGTGCTGAATGTATGTTGGTGACACCAAGACAGCACGCTCTAGTTTCATAAGGAGAGTATACTCCTTTTAGGGTTAAACACTGTAAACAGAAACAATGAAACGTTTTACCTAATGACGTTTTCTTCATCTCCTCAGCATACCACTAATTCTACCCACCTGCCACATCTGCTCGTCCATCACATGGTGACTTGAGTGTGGGTGCTGTGAAACTTTCCTTCTTGGGAATAATTCCGTCTGCAATGAAAAACAGTATTTTAGCTTTTAAAATTATAGCTCTGAAATGTGAATTTCCTTTTCATTCTCCTTGAGACGACCATATATATATGTGATGAGGAAGAAAAGTTGAAGACAGTATTTTACCATGTCTCATTCTAAATATAAACATGATGTTCCTCCATTCATTATTAAAACGCCACTCCAAGCCTTATGAATAAACTTTTCCATTTTAATACCTCTTGGTTATACTGTGCCCATTTTATGATGGGAAGCTTTGGCAAAGGCAGCAAGAAAAATAAGTTAATGGAATTACAATAAAGTTGTTTACTGAGAAAATCAGGCAAAAGGATTTCCTTTTCTACAAGCATTCAGCATCTCAATAAGTGAATGAACACACACACATACACACACACACACACACACACATATATATATCAGAAACAGTTTATTCTAAATATTACTTTTCTAGGTTATCCACTTAACTCACCCTATGAGATTTATAGTTCAATCATATCAGTTCAGAGTGGGAAGAAAAAAGGCCATTTATCTAATCCAATTCCTTGAGAAGAAATACGTAGGCAATATTAAGAATCTTCAATTATCTAATTTAATAGGAGGGATGATTTATACTCTGTAATCAGTAACATGTGATACTGATTATTTCTAATCCCTCAGAAGAGATCCGACATTCTGCTTTGGGTCCTGTATAGCATGAAATCGTCATGTATATTTTACCAAAAGAAGTAACAAGAATAATGGCCCCTGCAGTCTGCAATCATTTTATACTAACATACTGCAACATGGTTTTGCCCTGGGGCAGAGAAGTAGGGATTTTCTCTACTTCAAAAGAATGAAAAATTATTATCACTCTATCCAGTACCATTATAGACTTCAGAGACTTTGGCATGAAATATTCAGAAAGTTTATTTTAGAGTTCAATATTTTAAAAGCCTGCTTTAAAACTATTACAGTGATTAGTGGCTTTGTTACTCGAGCCAGTCCTTGCTTTAAAAAGCCCTATGTCATGGTTAATACCATTTGCCGTTTCAACAAAATATAATTTGCACCAACCCAATAAGGCAAATAAGGCACGTAATGCATTGTTTTAGAGTGCCCCCCAAAGAGGAATTGGGACCACAACTCATCAGTTATCTTTCAAACACACTCTTAAACACTGCTTTCACTGGTAGCAGTTGACTGTATTGCTTATGCCATGATTTTGTCCTTCTGCCATGTGTTATCTTAACCGGATGGACTGGGTGCCATTCCTCTGCTCCCTGTTCAAGGAGCAATGCCCCTGTCTCAGTGTCTGTAGCGACACACACGGACAACCCAGCTGAGGCCGCCCACACCCTCCGCTGACCAGCCAGAGGCTCACATCTTCACCTCTCTCCATAGGAGTCAGAAAAACTTATCAGGTATTTGTGAGGAATTAACCAAGCTTCCGAAGCCATGAATGAAGCCAGTGAAAACTTCCGGAGCTTGAGTTAGCTGCATGGGAATTGCAACACAACCGCTTCTCTCTGGACCATCCTATTTACATAGGGAGACATGTGGAATAGAGCATAGAGCCCTGGTTTGGGAATTTAACAATCATGATTTGAATTTCAAATCTGGTTACTTACCAGCAACATGATCCTTCAGAAACCACTGAACCCCTTTAGGCTCCATGTCTGTAAAATGGACCCGTCCTGGCATCTGTGCACAGATTTGATGAGACAGGTGATATAAAGACAGTGTGAGGCAGGGTGTCAGTCACTGTTCCCATCGTTATTATTTACTCCCCAAATGTTTTTCTTATCTCTTAATTCTTTATTCCACACTTCTGTTGTGTAATGTGTGAAAGGAAAATCAAAATGGAGTTGGTGTTGCTAAGAGAGTTCTCTAAAATGGAGCCAGGAGACCATTAAGGAAGTGTGACTTCTGCACATCAAAATCTTTTGTCCTGTTGACGTCATCCAGAACACCTTCCAGAAATGCAAAATATTTACTGGACCCTTACCTTAAAACAACGTGTGACTCCTCAAGGGCAAATCTCTTCTAACTTGAGTCAGAGTCAGTCACAAATTTCACCAAGCAGCTTTTAACAACCCCGTGGCTTTTCGTCTCTTCCTTTGAACACTCTTTCGGGGTTACCCGAATTTGTATCTCCCAAACTGCAATTCTTCAGACCCTAAATAAACTCTTTTCTTCTTTGCAGCCTCCTGCATTGTGTTTTTGGTTGACAAATGCATGTGTATTTATTGACGTATCACAGAAAGAATTTGCAGGATGATTAGAAAAATCATCACTCCTGCCTTTTTTCATATAACCTGTGCACTTGATGACATTCCTTTAAAGTTATTGAATATATTATTTCTGTAGGTTTTAATAAATAACTTTTCCTTTCCTTCACACCTTAGGTATTATCAAGGAAAAAAAAAAAAAGATAAACATCAACCTCAGCATTCAAGTAGATAAAATACGTGCCTCTCACGTAGACATGAAAAGAAATGAAGGTTCTGATGTGCTCTTGATGCATAAGGTGAGACGAAACTAACCTGTGAATAACTTTCTGTTTCATTTTCCAGGGAAGTAGATCAAGACTCAGATGGTCATGTCAGCTTTAAAGACTTCGAATATGCCATGAACTACGGACAAAAGTAAGCCTAACTATTGTGTGCTGCTTTGGGCAACCTGTGGGGAGACCGAAATAGATTGTGATATATTTAGATGTCGAATCCCACTCTACCAATGATGTCATGCTGCATACCTTCCGTTAAACTCTTCATCATGGTTCTCAGATGCTCACAGTTGCTTGCACTGCCACTGGGATGGCCCCCAACCCCCCTCCTCTTTACTCTCAACCCCCGACTCCCCCCCGACCAATGCTGCCAGCCAGGATGCTCCACTCAGTTACTGGTCCTTGCCACCCTACCCACAGCCTCCCTGATCCTCAGCAGTTCCTAGTGTCAGGAACTGCCAGTGGTACCAGTTTCCTTCCTGCATTCAGCTTTGGTTGAACAAATAATAGCATGTACATGCAACTGAGTGTTGACTGTGTTCCAAGCAATGAGCAAGGCTTTTGGAAAACAAAGTTAAGACTTCTCTAAGACAATGTGTCCTTAGTAGTCATCAAAAATCATCATCGCAAAAATGGCCCTAGGGCGCTGGTTGTGCAAGATGGAAAAACCAGATTGAGCTGACATTAGTATAAGTCTTCTCCAGCTGCATACAGAGGAAGGACAGGGTGCAGTAAGGATATCGGAGGCAAAAGACTTACCTGCAGAACCCATTAGAATGGCCTGGGCCTGCGGTTCCTGCAGCAGAACAACAAGCCCTGGGCTGCCCGGCTGCCCTGTGCTGTGCCCTCCCTGGGTCTGGGCGGCTCTGCCCTGCCACGAGAGCCTTAGCCATCTGTGTTCCCGTCCTCTGTTTTCTGCCCATCCATACCTGGGATCCGGGGACTGCTGTCCTAGAACAAAAACTGTGACCCTGGACATTCAGCACTTATTTTAAATAAATACTCATATCAGTACTAATATTTTATCTGTAAATGTTCAGAATGCTAAACATTAACAACACTGTGAAAACATCTAATATAATTCAAATTTTAAAAGTATTAAAGGTCAAGGAAATATGTACATTTGTCAAAGAGAAACATTAAATAAGCATCCTTCTGACACAAAGTATTAGCAGATAAACTTAATAAACTGTCATAAATCAGAGGAGCCTACAGAGACATAACAGCTAAATGTGATTTGGTGTTCTGGAGGGGATCCTGGAATAGAAGAAAGGACGTTAGGGAAACACTAGTAAGGTATGCACTTTAGTTCATAATGCTATATCAATATTGGTTCATTAATTGTGACAAATGTACCATACTCATAGAAAATATTCATCATAGGGGAAAGTGAGTGAGTACATGCGAACTCTCTATTCTATCTTCACAATCTTTCTATAAACCTAAAACTATTCCAAAATTAAAAGGTTGTTAAAAAATAAAGTCTTATTCCAAAATTAGCATACTGAACACTATCTAAAATGAAGAAAACTTTGAAAATCATTAAGAAGTACACGTGAAATGTTATTTCAAGAACAAAGTGGATCCGTGGTATCATTGAGCATCACGTGCGTTTTAGGACAAATTGTTCTGGCTGATGAAAAGCCCTTTCCGACTTTGGGTAGAGTTTTATTCAGCAAGTATTTTCATCATAAATTGAATAGTTGAGTCATTGGTCCTCATCTCAGTACATAAGTGGTACTGCTTTTAGATTTTTAAAATATAAAAATTAGAGTAATCTACCAACAAAATGCTTATATTTCAGTAATTGCCAGAATACCAAAACCTTGTATTGCAATCACTATTTGGACCTTATTTCTTCCTGTAATCATGACAAGAGAGAGGGAGAGGTCACGTCCTCCCGTTGAGTGGCAGGCAGGAGGCCAGTGTGGGAAGAGCTATTGGGCAACTGCCTTGATCCGGGATTAGTCCAGGCTCTCTTCGGTCTCAGTGAGGTCTCAGTGACAGAAACCTACCCAGACTAGCTTAGACAGAAAAGGAATTTACTAGAAAATACTGGACTAGCTTATATAATCCAACATAGGAAGGGTAGTGGTACAGCTGGGTTTCCAGGAAAATGAGAACGAGTAACACAAGCACCTCCAGACTCTGCCCCTGTCCCCTGGTCACTGCAGCCTCACACCATTCTAAAAAGGAATTGGCCCGTCATCTGTGCAAGTGCAAAGACCCTAGAAAGAGGCTTCAGTTGGCCCCTGGATCAGTCAACTCTGATTCATCTTGAGGGTATAGGCTTGGTCCCTAGGCACTCAGCCAGGTGTGCTGAGGGCTGGTCACAGGAGGGGAAGTTGATAAGAGCTGGGCGGCCATCCCCTGTTCTTTTTTTAGAAGAAAGCAGTATGACCTGGACCTTCTCTAGGAGGGAGAGCACCTCGAGGATTTGATGCTTAGGAGGGCCCAGGCTCTCAGGGCAGAGCACAGACCAAAAGAAGGGGCCGTGAGAAGCTGCTCATGTCACCTTCCCTCCTTACCACTCCCTCTACACTCCGTCCAAATCCTTGTCTTGGAAGCTTTGCCCCAGCTTCTCACTTCCAGGCCCCTGCCCCACCCTCGTCCCCAAGCCACATGATGCTGTCTGCAGTGTGACCCTGTTGGTCTCCCTTCAGTTGCATGGCCCAAGGATGGGCATTTATGCAAGCTGATCAGCTCGGTCTCTCCCCGTGGAAGACCTCAGGAGTGAGAGTGAGGGAGGCGGAACAGCGCTCCTCCGGCCGAATGAGTGGTTATGACTCAGGGGCGAGGGGCAGACGTGTTTGCCACCATGTGGCCTGGAAAACCAAGGCAGCTGGTTTGCAGTGAGAGCAGAAAATGAAACAGACACGAAGAGGGGAACAAGAAAGGAACTAGAGAAACCCATGGTACTGGATTTCTGATTAAAGCTTATACACAAGGCCCAGTCATAACCCTTTGGGTCCTATGAGGTAACTCTGTATCCTTCCAATAAATCTTTCTGCTCAAGCCAGCTGGAGTTGCTTTCTGTTATCTGAAACCAAGAGAACCCTAACTGTTACAAGCATAGAGCCAAGGACAGATACTAGGTAACATCAACATTTACTGGGGCAGCAGAGCAAAGAGTCTTCTAAATAGACGAAGAAGAAGCAGCAGCCAAGATGGAAGAGGAAGCTGTCGCCAGATCTCTCTCGCTGATACCTCTGCCTCCAGCGGATCTCTCACTATGACCAGCTCCAGTCTTCCCCTGTGGCAACAGCTGTCTCTCAGAGATCACCAGTGATTTCCAGTGGCCAAACGCACGAGCCCCTCTCGGACCCCATCACACTGGTCCTTTCTCTTGGGTCCTTCTCTCTTTAGCCTCCACAGCACTGCTCTCTCGTGGTATTTCTGTGCCCTTTCTTCCCATTCTACTCTCTTTTCCTGTATCTTCAACTATCTTGTAAGTGTTAGTATTCTCCAGGGTACTCTAATTGGCCACTCTTTTTTTTTTTTTTAATAAATTTATTTATTTATTTTTGGTTGCGTTGGGTCTTCGTTGCTGCGTGTGGGCTTTCTCTAGGAGCGGCGAGCGAGGGCTACTCTTCATTGCGATGTGCAGGCTTCTCGTTGCGGTGGCTTCTCTTGTTGCAGAGCACGGGCTCTAGGTGCGCAAGCTTCAGTAGTTGTGGCATGCGGGCTTCAGTAGTTGTGGCACATGGGCTTAGTTGCTCCGCAGCATGTGGGATCTTCCTGGACCAGGGCTTGAACCCGTGCCCCCTACACTGGCAGGCAGATTCTTAACCACTGCGCCACCAGGGGAGTCCTTGGCCACTCTTCTTGATCAACACATTCTCCAAGGATGATTTCATTCTCTCCCAAGACTTCAGCTGTCACCTTTACGGGTGTGACTCCACCAACCAAACTTCATCTTTCGTCTTGATCTCTGCTGCACCCAGACCTGTGTTTTCATTTGCCGGTTGGACGTTTTCACCTCAACCCAAGCTCACTGAACTAAAATCAGACTCATTGTTTTCTCTGATTTCCAAAATTGGCTTCTCATTCTGTGTTTTCTATTTCTGTTAATGGCATCCATCCCATCCCCCACCCCAAGATCTCATCTGAACCAGACACCTAGGAGTTTCTTTCAAATCTCCCCCATCTTCCTTCACTGTGACATCCAGTCAGTCACTGCATCCTTTGAGTCTGCATCTGCAAAAGCTTTCATGACATTTCCTTCCATGCATCATGATCTCTTGGCCCATGTTCTTATTCCCACTCCCATCCGTCCATTGGGGCATATGTTCTTCTATTCATTGCTATAAAGATGAGTAAAGGGTGTGGTGACAAGTTAAGAACTAGACCCCACTGTCATGAAATTTAGTCCAGCATGTCAGTTATCTTCTCAAAGCACAAATAGAATTGTTTTTGTTTGTTTTTTCTTCTCTGCTCAGAAGCTTTAATAGCCATCTTTTCATTTGGGTCATGTCTAACCCTTAACGTGCCATTCAAAGCCCTCTACAGTCTTGTCTCCACTTGTCTGTTCAGCTTCATCTTTCACAACTACCTCTACCATACCATCCCACAACCAGGCAACTCACACACACACATCCAAGTCCCTTAGCCTAAAAACACCAAAATAACAACTAGATCTTTGCCCCAAATAGAAAATTAACAAATAACCTTGGAATTCATATCTGATGAGGTAATAGGAAAATACACCATAAGATAAAATTCCATTTAAAAAAACACTTGGCCACCTTCATCCTAGTGAATTTGTTTTTTAATTTTTATTGGAGTGTAGTTACTTTACAATGTTGTGTTAGTTTCTGCTGTACAGCAAAGTGAATCAGCTATACGTATACATATATCTCCTCTTTTCTGGATTTCCTTCCCATTTAGGTCACCACAGAGGATTGAGTAGAGTTCCCTGTGCTATACAGTAGGTTCTCATTAGTTATCTATTTTAGGTATATCAGTGTCCTAATGAATATTTTTCCTTCCCCATTGTCACCTTTAGGGGGGGAAAGGGGGGGCTAATTTTGCTGGGTATTTTGTATTATTTTATTTTATTCTTGAAAATTGATGAGACAGACATTAGCATCCTCTCTTATAAATGAGGAAACCACCTCAGAGAGTCTAAGTAACGCGGCTCGGGCCAGGTGGTGGCGATGGGTGGAGTGTCAGGGTGGAGAGCCAAACCTGCCAGCCTGATTAAGCATAAATAACTGCTCTTCTGCTGCATCACCTCCAGTGGGAAGATCATCTATGACCCTGGTCCGTATTCTTTGGTCTCACTTTGTTTTTGATCCAGAATGAGTTTATCCAGATTCATTGGCCATCCCAGGTCAAGCTTCTATCACATGGTAGGTATTAAATACTAATTCCCATCTTACACATCACCAAGCTTAATCCAAATTACATTGGGTTATTAATCAAATCCACTTTCAAGAGACAAAGATTTGCCACCAGAGACAATATCTTTTAAAATGTGCTGCCAGCTCTAAAGGTGGTTTTCAAAGAGGATTTCTAGAAATGCTCTGAACAATGGAAGCATTTTTGAAATAGATGTGCATCCTCATTGGGCAACACTCACTTATGTGTGTAAATTCTAAACCGTAGTTTTCAACAGTCACGGTACTTGGGG
Organism: Globicephala melas; assembly: GCF_963455315.2. Taxonomy (NCBI): domain Eukaryota; kingdom Metazoa; phylum Chordata; class Mammalia; order Artiodactyla; family Delphinidae; genus Globicephala; species Globicephala melas. The sequence continues at coordinate 163,527,269 of NC_083315.2, read as the reverse complement.
TTCACGCTTCACTTACAGAATTGTAATTTAGGGTTAATAAAAACGGTTGCTTTCCTTTTTCTTGTAACTTTTGAGAAATCTGTTTAGAACTGCGGAATTAGACAGTTAAAACCCACACAAATGGAAATGTAATGGCATTAAGGATAGCAGCTCACAGAGTGACCTTTCTTACAAAACAAATTTAAATTGGCTTGGCCACGTGGATTCAAAAGTGGCTGAAAACAATTTAACATAATAAAATATGGAGTGTTCAATCTAAATTTCTCTTAGATTGCTAAATCGGTAAAATGCTCAGAAGTGTGAATCAAAAAGAGCATCACTCTAACTTCACAGAAAATGCAGATTAATTTATATGAAAACATAAACTGAAATCCAAATATACTCCTTATTTTATGATTTACTGATCCTTGGCGGGGGAAAAAACTTCAAAGGAGAACAAAGCAGTTAGGTTTGCTGTAGTATATTCATTAGGAAGAACAATTTCAATAATACTAAATTTTTACAAAAAAATTGACCAAGGGTCTGGAAGTACATCGCAAGTATTATAATAATAGTCACTGTAAAGTAGAAGCCAGGTTTGGTCATCTTCTTTGTTTTAAAGAAGGAAGCCAACCTTGACTTTAAATGATGTTTCTGAGGTTAAACATGGCAGAAATAGTGCTGAGTCAACTTCTCTACCAAGCATTCTCTACTGCTACTTATATTGGACTGCTTGTGGGATGAGGTTTATTCATTGTCTTTTTTTTTTTTTTTTTGCGGTACGCGGGCCTCTTACTGTTGTGGCCTCTCCCATTGCCGAGCACAGGCTCCGGACGCGCAGGCTCAGCGGCCATGGCTCACGGGCCCAGCTGCTCCGCGGCATGTGGGATTTTCCCAGAAGAGGGCATGAACCCGCGTCCCCTGCATTGGCAGGCGGACTCTCAACCACTGCGCCACCAGGGAAGCCCATTGTCTTTCTTTTCTCCCCCTTTTTCCCTACCCTCCCTTCCTCCCTCCTTCCTTCGTTACTTTCTTCCTTCCTTTCCTCCCTCCCTCCCACCCTTCCTGCCTTTGTTTCTGCTATTCCTATCACAGCCATAGATAGAATTACATACACTGAGCCATCCAGGGTTCTATCTGACCTGCTTTTTAACTGATGTCCTTGTGTCAACAGATTCCACCACCCCCCCCCCAACTACAAATAGAAACCAAAATTCCAACATACTTCATGTATTTTATCAAATATGAAAACCTCTTGGCCATTATCTCTTCAAACACTTCTTTTCTGACATCCTTGAAGAGAATGTCCTCTCAGAATCCAGTTACACGTATGTTATGCCGCCGATGTGACCTGACGTCTCTCATTCTCTGTTCTCCTCCTCCCCCTCTCTTCCTCCCTCAGTTTAACTTTCAGTTCAGTAATTTCTACTCACTCACTGCTGGTGGGAATGCAAAGTGGCACAGCCACTTCCGAAGACAGTTTGACAGTTTCTTACAAAGCTAAGCATAGTCTTACCAAACGATCCAGCAGTCATGAACCTACATATTTACTCAACTGATTTGAAAACTTCTCTCCACAAAAAAATTTGCCCAAGATTATTAATAGCAGCTTTATTCATCATCACCCAAAGCTGGAAGCAGCCAAGATGTCCTTCAGGAGATGACTGTATAAACAAAATGTGATACAACCGTACAATGGAATTATTATCCAGTGATTAAAAGAAATGAGCTGTTGACCCACAAAAACACATGGGTGAATCTTAAATGCATATCTCTAAGTGAAAGAAGCCAGTGTGAAAAGGCTACATTCTGTATGGTACCAATATGATGTTCTGGAAAAGGCAAAACTATAGTGATGACTAAAAGACCAGTGATTATCAAGGGTTTTTTGTGGTGGAGGAGGGTTGAATAGGTAAAGCACAGGGAATTTTTTTTTTTTTTTAGTGTGGTAAAATATGCAAGATGAGCCAGAAAGTGAGGAAGTGCTCAAAAAGCAAAACAAAACAAAATTTAAAAAAAAACAACTTACGTTGGTAGGGGTGTATCAAAGGGACACAAGAACCAGTAGAAAGAGCTCCAAGTGGCCAAAGCTGGAACAGTTTGAATAACAAAATAAAGTGGTATTGGATTATAACTCAAAGTATAAAATAAATATCCATGAGTCCACACTGATTCAAATAAATGATTGAATAAATAAATGGCAGAGTTGAGACACATCTCCTTTGCAGAAGAATTCCAAATGATTTACGTAGGTACTCTGCCTTCAAAGAGGTGTAGCATAACTCTCCATTCCTTAAGTGTGGACTGCATAGAGTGACCTTCTTCCAACGAGTACTGTATGGAAGGGAGACATAGAGTAACAGTGGTGAAACCTGACAAACACTACTTGAGCCAGGTGATCAAGGTCAGTATCAACAGTGATAAATCTTGTTGATACTATGTACCCTTATGTATGTGATGAAAATGACCCTTAACCTCTCTGGCTTTCCTCCTCAAACCCCACAACCTCAGTCCCATCATGAGAAAAACAGCAGACAAATCCTAATTCAGAGACATTCTACAAAATACCTGACCAGCACTTCTCAAAACTGTCAAGGTCAAAAACAAGGAATGCCTGAGAAATGTCACAGCCAAGAGGAGCCTAAGGAGACATGACAGCTAAATGTAATGTGATAGCTGGGATGGGATCCTGGAAAAGGAAAAATACGTTAGATAAAAACCCTGGACAACTGAATAAAGCATGTGCTTTGGTTAATAGTAATGTCAAAATTGTTTCATTAATTATAACAAATATATGATACTAATGTAAAATGTTAATAATAGGTGAAACTGGCTGTGAGGTGTAGGGGAGATCTGTACTATCTTCACGATTTTTTTTGTAAATCTAAAACTGTTCTATTTTGGGTTTTGGTGGGGTTTTTTGTGGTACTTGGGCCTCTCACTGTTGTGGCCTCTCCCGTTGCAGAGCACAGGCTCCGGACGCGCAGGCTCAGCGGCCATGGCTCACGGGCCCAGCCGCTCCGCGGCATGTGGGATCTTCCCGGACCGGGCACGAACCCGTGTCCCCTGCATCGGCAGGCGGACTCTCAACCACCGCGCCACCAGGGAAGCCCCTAAAACTGTTCTAAAATAAAAGTTTATTTTAAAATTTTCAGGTATTACTGTATGATGGAAATTATATCCCTTGCCACTTTAAATGTATAATACAAGTCTAGATGTCAATTAAAAATATATAAAAGGGTTATATATAGCCTTTCAAAATAATGTTATAGGATACATTAGCAAAAACTGGAAAACCACCACTTAATGGCAACTTTAGAGGACTCTGAACTCTCAACAGTGTCCCAGTGGGGTCAGGCTTTTGCCATAGGGAAGTACGCTCACAACCTGTTATACGGGTTGGTTTCTGACAAAGAAGAGACCTCATATATCTGCTTTTGAATTGCATTTGGAGAACCTCAAAAAAAAACAAACAAACAAAAGTGCCTAGCTTTCCTATAATACTGCTTGCAATATACATTTCAAAGGAGGAAATCCCTTGGCCTTGGACCTATCGAAATGAAAGCCCTTTGCATGTCTTTTCAACTTCGTAATTCCTACAGCACTGAGAAAACCCACAGGTATGGTTCCTAGATTCTCCCTGTGGCCAGTCTCAGAAGGCCTGTAAATATGTTAATATAGCCAAACATGGAAACAACCCAAGTGTCCATCGATGGATGAGTGGATAAAGAAAATATGAAATATATCTGTATCTGTACCCATACAATGGAATATTATTCAGCCATAAAAAAAGAAGAAAAGCTGCCACTTGTGACGATATAGATGGATCTTGAGGGCACTATGCTAAGTGAAATAAATCTTACAGAGAAAGACAAATACTGTACTGATTTTCAGCCTTTTTTCTTTTCTAATACTTACATTTAAGACTGTAAGTGTCATCTAAGCCCTGCTTTAGCTGCATCTCACAAGTTTTGGTATGTCTTGTCTTCATTAATATTTTGTTCAAAATATTTTCTAATTTCTGTTGTACTTTCTTCTTTGACACATGGGCTGTACAGAAATGCGTTGTTAAATTTTCAAAGGATGTGGCATTTCTAGTTTTCGTTATTGATTTCTAGCTAATTCCACTGGTCAGAGGACTTATTTTTAATGTTTTCAAATCCTTGAATCAATTCTCTTTTAAGCCCTTCAGTTCTCCAGTGAACAAATACATCTTCCCATGTATTTAAATAAATTTTAAGTATAATTAAGTAGACTCTATAATCTGATGTCTTAAGTCTCTTGAATGTTTCAATAGTATTTGTAAACTCGAATTTCAACTCAAAATCGTAAGTCTAAACCAACTTGTATTTAAAAAAAAAATATTTATTTATTAATTTTGGCTGTGTTGGGTCTTAGTTGCTGCATGTGGGATCTTTCGTTGCGGTGTGCGGGCTCTTTGTTGAGGCACACAGGCTTCTCTCCAGTTGTGGCGTGCAGGCTCTGGAGTGCGCGGGCTCAGTATTTGCGGTGCTCAGGCTCTCTAGTTGTGGCATGCGGGCTTAGTTGCCCCGCAGCATGTGGTATCTTAGTTCCCTGACCAGGGCTCGAACCCGTGTCCCCTGCATTGGAAGGCAGATTCTTAACCACTGGACCACCAGGGAAGTCCCCCAACTTGTATGTTAAATTGGAATCACAAAGTGAATCTGTTAATCAGTCTAAAGCTGTGCTGTCTAAAGTCACCAGCACATGTGACTACTTAAATTTAATTTTAACTGATCAAAATTAAATAAAGTTAAAAATTCAGGGCTTCCCTGCTGGCGCAGTGGTTGAGCGTCCGCCTGCCGATGCAGGGGACACGGGTTCGTGCCCCGGTCCGGGAAGATCCCATATGCCGCGGAGCGGCTGGGCCCGTGAGCCATGGCCGCTGGGCCTGCGCGTCCGGAGCCTGTGCTCTGCAACAGGAGAGGCCGCAACAGTGAGAGGCCCGCGTACTGCAAAAAAAAAAAAAAAATTCAGTTCCTCACTGGATAGCCATATCCAGTAGCCATATTTCAAGTGTTCGATAACTACCTATGATTGGTGGCCGCCATGTTGAACCACGCCAAAGAGAACATTTCCATCATTGCACAGAGTTCTGTTGGACAGCACTCCCTAGACACTCCTGTTGGCTGCCCTGCGGCCCTGATCCTGGTCCAGTCAGGTGACAGAATCCTGTGGTGATTTATGCGAACATCATCCCACACAAGGGAGCTACTATGGGGACTCCTTAGAAAGGGATTAAGGGAGATAAAAACATTCTGAGGCAAACTCCTGCTCACCCTTCAAGGCCCCGTGCCAACCTCACGTCCTGTGTGACAACTAACTCCTAACCCCTTAGGAGATGAGTCATACTTTCTTCTGGACCCACTCCCACAGCAGTCACTTCTGAGCTCTCCTCACATTGTAGTGTGGTCGGTACACTTCCAGTTCCGCCTCCAGCTTTGGACTATGAGCTTCCTGAAGCGAGGACCTTTTCTTTTTTTTAAGAAGATGTTGGGGGTAGGAGTTTATTAATTAATTAATTTATTTTTGCTGTGTTGGGTCTTCGTTTCTGTGCGAGGGCTTTCTCTAGTTGTGGCAAGTGGGGGCCACTCTTCATCGCGGTGCGCGGGCCTCTCACCATCGCGGCCTCTCTTGTTGCGGAGAAGAGGCTCCCGACGTGCAGGCTCAGTAGTTGTGGCTCACGGGCCTAGTTGCTCCGCAGCATGTGGGATCCTCCCAGACCAGGGCTTGAACCCGTGTCCCCTGCATCGGCAGGCAGATTCTCAACCGCTGCGCCACCAGGGAAGCCCCCAGGACCATTTTTTATCTTTGCGTCTTTAGTGTCTGGCACCGTGCCTGTGCATGACAGGTTTTCATACGTTGATGAATGAGAGGGAAGTTTCTCTGAGAGGCAGAGCTAAGAATCCCAAGGTGTGAATTCCCCTCTCCACTCAGTGTTTGAATTATGCTCCTTGGCAAGTCAAACACTTCCCTTGGGCCTCAGTTTCCTCTTCCTCATCAATTTCAAGGAGAAGGTTGACTTAGATAAGATTGCTCATTGCCTGTTAGACGTAAGTAAGTGTTATATGAACAAAGGGTGCCGTGGCCAGGGAAGCTGGGGAAATACTTGGTCAAAGATGACAAATGGGTGTTTTCTTACTGCAGGAGTTCACAGGGACTTCAAAATGCGGGAGTCCGCTACGGCACTGCAAGGGATGGGCACAATGCAGAGATTCTCAGACTTATTTGATGGGCCACGTAATTCTGTGTGTGTGTGTGTGTGTGTGTGTTTATGTGCACGTGAGGATATAGAGAGAGCCGTCTTAAAGAACTAATGTTCCATGGATTATACTTTGGGAAATGATTGATTAGCTGTCTCTAAGCGATCTTCCAGTTCGATGTTTTTATGTCTTATGAACCTGCTGCCATCTTACCGTCCCTGGTACCTAACTTGACTAGTGGTGTGACTGTAAACTCATAAGCCACACACTTAACCTTCCACTCCCTCTGCCCCTGCTTCCTCATCTCCCCTTGCACCCCTGCCCCACCCAAGTGAAGACACTGAGCAAGTCGACTTGAAACACCCGGAAGGAAAGGCCTGGGTGCACCCACTTAACTTCAGACCTCAGATAGTGAGGTCACGTCAGAGCTGATCTAAGAGCAGCTGCCTTGAAAACTGAAGCATAAGACAGAATGATTTTATTTTAATTTAAATTGATTTTCTCAGCTCTATCATGTTTCTTTCATGATATCATGGAGGTAACTTTAATATATCTAATCTTAGCCATAACTTAATATACCAGGCTTTCATGCCCGGGAATTGTTAAAGCAGCTACAGATTATTAATGTTATGTTAATAAGAAAGCAATAATGAAATATTATACAGAGTTCCTATTCCATGTATTAGTAATGAAGACCTTTTGTGTTTTTATGGACCTGATACTTTACACTGTGGTTGCCAAAAAGATTAGAAAATGTTTTTGCCTTCTCAGCAAAAAGGCCCCAGATTAGGCTACGTGACTAGAAAATATTTGCAACAGGTAACAAAAATGGCCATGGGCATTGTGAGACAGGAGGCAATGAATTTATTTTAATCTGAGGTGCCAGGAATAGCAACATTCTTGTTGCTCAGGAGTGAAACAAACAGTTTATCAGCTGCCTTGGAAATACAAAGTAGAAAACAACAGTGTTACCACAAAGCTCAGCCCTGTGATAAATTGCCACATGGACTGGAATTTACCAGCATTGATGGGAGAAACCAGCGTTTAGTATGTGCCTGCCATTGGCTGACACTGCTGTCAGCACTTCACACGCACTATCGCAGATAATTCTCGTGGCAACTCTAAGACAGAGGCATCATCCTTATTGTCAAGATGGGGAATAAGCACAGAGGAGTGAAGGTCAGTGGCAGACCTGGGATTTGAACCTGCACAGCCTGTCTTCTGAGCCCGCCCTTATAACCACAACGCTGAGAATGGAGACCCCTGGCCTTTCAGGTCTGAGCTCCGGGTTAGGGGAGGCACCGCAGGCCTCTGGCCTATCCAGAAGAGCTTCACGTATTTCCACTAACGCACTCATTTGCCTGCACCTCCAAGGTTACCTCGGGTCTCACAGTGACCCCCTGGGCAGACTGTGATTTGGTATGGGCGTAGCAGGCCAGACAGATCTCCTATCACTCTGCGACTCTCCAATGGAGGTGACCACAGTCACACGCTCATCAGAAAGTCCACCTGGTTCTTCGTGGAGCCAGTATCACCTGAGGATTGGTGACTTGTAAACACGTACACACACACACCCCCGACCTCTCCTTCTCCCCCACACCCACACACGTCCTCCAGCCCAGCGGTCAGCCCTGCACTGCCCTCAGTCGTGTGGTTCTCTCTGCACTCCCAACAATTTCTTGAAGGAGACAGGCCTCCTCTGTGCTCTGTTGGCCTTTGTTCCAAGAACATGGGCTGCGTGTTCATCCCCTCCTGTGCCCAGTCTTATACTCAGGTGGGTGAGATGCACCTGGGTGTGAGGCCCCCTCACATCATGAGGAGGAAGAGGTTGTGTAACCTGTGGATTCCAAGACCCCAAACTCCATGTCGCCATCTTGGCTTCTTCCTCCACCATCGTTGGGCTTTGGCCAGACACATAGAAATTCTGAAAAGCAAAATGCCGTTTGCTTCAATCACGTGATTTTTGAAAACGGGAGAAATAATATGACGTTCACTTAGCCAATGCCCTTTCTGTGCAGATACGAGGTTCGTTGTAACTGTGATTTAAATACTAATTATATGCCAGTTTTAGTTTAAAGTTTTTTGTGTTTGTTCTTTTGCAGAAGCAGTCAGGGGAGTGACTAAAAGCTTATTCATTCCCAGGGTTTTTATTTTGGAAATGAACATGCTGGCACAATTTTAATTGGGTTTTAGTTGTTGTTGTTTTAATTCTCACAGTGATGGCTTGGCTATGTCTTTTGGGACTGCAGAGGGAAACTGGCATCTGGTGTTTGAGGATTCCAGGGATTTGCACCATATTTATGTGTAATAACTCTACAGTAAATAAACAGAATGAATAATTAAGTGAATAATGAGTTTCTCAGAAAAGAAGACTCCTCTTAAAACTGCAACAGAAATTCTCACATGTGTCCCACCCTCCCTCCTGTGTGGTGATTCCACGGTGCTCTCACTGTGTCATTGTCCCGTGGAAACCATCAAGGACATTTTCCAAGCGGAAATCAAGCATGCCGTTTGTATCGTGGTTTGATACAAACAAGATATTTTCTTCCAATTGCAAGGATGCTGGATTTATGTCTCTTAGAATTATCTTTTTTTTTACCCTAGAGTTATTTGCCTCTTTAAAAATAAAATCCATGAGATTAAATTTCACTGAACAGTGTTGCTCTGAGGGAGTAAAAACTTGAAATTCCAGGAATTTGCTGTATCTAGTGAAATTACGTAAATTCATGTTAATACTCATATTAGCCAGGACAAGGTGCCCTTGCTTCCAGACACAGCCCAGGCCCAAAGTGAATCTTTCCAAAGGTAAAACCACTGTGTAATTACTGTTTCTTCTCCATGTGTGTTCATCCACTCACTCATATGTTTTTACTTGTCTGTTCATTCATTCATGCCCCAAGTATTTACTGAGCACCTACTATATGCCAGGCACTGTGCCAGGCTCTGGCGATACCATGGTGGGCAAAACCAGACCCAGTTCCTGTCCTTACAGAGCTTGCATTCTTATCAGAGAGATAGCAATCAAATAATGAAATGAAAGTTAAGTTGCAACTAATTTTGACAACTAACTTTAACTATGACAGTTTCTATGAAAGAAAGGGTTAGTCTGCTCAGGCTGCCATAACAAAATACTGCAAACCGGGTGGCTTAAAAAGCAGGGATTTATTGCCTCACAATTCCGGAGACTAGAAGTCCAAGATCAAGGTTTTAGCAGATTTAGTTTCATCTGAGGCCTCTGTCCTTGGCTTGCAGATGGCAGACTTCTCATCATGTCCTCACATGGTCTTTCCTCTGTGTGCGTGCATGTCTGTGTCCAAATCTCCTCTTCTTACAAGGACAGCAGTCAGATTGGATTAGGGTCTACCGTAACAGCCTCATTTTAACTTAATCACCTCTTTAAAGGCCCTATCTCCAAACAGTCACATTCTGAGTACCGGGAGTTAGAGCTTCAACATATGAATTTTGGGGGACACGATTCAGCCATAACAGAGAGTAATCTGGTTCAGATGGAGATGTTAATGGGGAAGGGTCAGATATTAATGGGTACCCAAGCAGGGACATAGGGTGGGCTTGCTGAGGATTAAATGGGAATCTAAAGGATGATTAAGAGCTAACTAAACACAGTGGAGGGGAAGGGCATTCCAGGAAGAGGGAAGGGCACTGCCAAGCTTCCCGGTGGGAGGGGCGTGGCAGGAAGCAGAGACCAAGGGGGAGGCAACCATGGTGGCTGAGGAGCTGTGAGACACGGCATGGGGCTAGGATGACACTGACATTGTCAGTGGGGACAGCCAGGCCATGCAGGGCCCTCTAAACCAGGGCAGGGAATTTTGTCTTTTTCTCGAGAGCAATGGGAGACCATCGGAGGTTTCTAGTGAGGGCAGAGGAGGAATGACCAGATTTGCCTTTGGAAATTATCAGTCTGGCTGCAGGTGGACAACGGATGTGAGGGGTTCTGGAGTGCTTTCTGGAAGAGTGTTGGATACAGGAGAATGCTGCAGACATCCAAGTAATAAATGAAAGTGGCTTGTATTCAGGAGGTGGGGTGGGATCAGAAAGAAACAAGTGGATCTGATAGATCCATGGGGACAGTGGGTTAAATTTGGTGGCACTGGATGGCAAGAGTGGATATGCTGGGCACTGGGTGAGGGAGAAGGTGACAAGGCTGTCTCCTTAACTAGAGATGTCTGCCTTCTATAACTGGGTTACTTAGGTTGCAAGTCAGTGGGATGGAGAGCATCGGAAGAGGCTCATGTTAGAATTGACCTTTGATCATATTGACATCAGTAGACACCAAAGGCCCCATGGGTCCCCAGCACAGACACCTCTTTCCCCTGCACATGCTGTTCTGCCTTGAACACTCTTTCCTGCTTATGCCTCACCACCTACCCACCCTTCACGGCTCAACCCAAGGGTCAACTTCCTCAGCAGCAAGGCCTTCCTGAATTCCTCAGACTGGGCTACATGTCCCTTTTATATACTCTTGTAACGCCTGTACTTTTTCTTCGAAGCAGTTGTTAATGGTTAAAATTACATAATTATGTGTTTAAATTCTGTTTCTCCCACTAGAACATAAAGCTTGTGAAGGTCAAGAGCATTTCTGCCTGATTAGTGCAGCAAAGTGGTAGCTCTAGAGCCAGACCCTCTGGGTTCACATCTCGTCTCCCCTACTTCCTAGTGACGTGATCTTGGACAGGGTGTTTCATCTCGCTGCACCTGAGTTGCTTTGAATGTTAAGTGTGGAATATGATGGTACATCCTTCATAGAAGCGGATGATGGATGATTAAATGAGTTAATTAGCATAAAGTGTTAATAACAGTGTTTGACATAGAGTAAGTAAGTACTCAGTAAATGTTAGCTCTTATTATTGTTCATCACTGTATCCCTAAGTATTTGATGGACGGATGATCAGATAGATGGCTATAGACCGATGCATGGATGGATTAAAGAATGGAAGGATAGGTAAGGTGGAAAAGCAAGGAAGCTCAAATGGGTATTGTGGAAAGAGGGACTGGCCCATACTTCAAGACATAGTTAAATTCCAAGATATTGGGTCCCACTAAGTTAAACTTCTTCTATATGGTTACTTTCAGGCAGGGCCTTAAAGAATCTCCATCAATATCTAAATAGACATTTCTCCAAAGAAGACATACAAATGGTCAATAGGCACATGAAAAGATGCTCAACATCGCTAATTATTAGAAAAATGCAAATCAAATCTACAAGGTACCACCTCACACTGGTCAGAATAGCCATCATTTAGAAGTCTACAGGGGGGCTTCCCTGGTGGCGCAGTGGTTGAGAGTCCGCCTGCCGATGCAGGGGACACGGGTTCATGCCCTGGTCCGGGAAGATCCCACATGCCGCGGAGCGGCTGGGCCTGTGAGCCATGGCCGCTGAGCCTGCGCGTCCGGAGCCTGTGCTCTGCAGCGGGAGAGGCCACAACAGTGAGCGGCCCGCGTACCGCAAAAAAAAAAAAAAGTCTACAAATAACAAATGCTGGAGAGGGTGTGGAGGAAAGGGAACCCTCCTACACTATTGGTGGGAATGTAAACTGGTGCAGCCACTATGGAAAACAGTATGGAGATTCCTCAAAAAACTAAAAATAGAGTTGCCATATGATCCAGCAATTTCACTCCTGGGCATATATCCAGACCAAACTACATCTCAAAAAGATACATGCACCCCAATGTTCATAGCAGCACTATTCACAATAGCCAAGACATGGAAACAACCCAAGTGCCCATCAACAGATGAATGGATAAAGAAGATGTGGTACATATATACAATGGAATACTACTCAGCCATAAAAAAGAATGGAATAATGCCATTTGCAGCAACATGGATGGACGTAGAGATTATCATACTAAGTGAAGTAAGTCAGAAAAAGAACAAATACCATATGATATCACATATGTGGAGTCTAAAATATGAAATTATCTACAAAACAGAAAGAGACTCACAGACGTAGAGAACAGACTTGTGGTTGCCAAGGAAGGGTGAGGGGGGGATGGAGTGGGAGTTTGGGATTAGCAGATGTAAACTATTATATATATGTATAACTGAATCACTTTGCTGTATACCAGAAACTAACACAACACTGTAAATCAACTATCCTTTAATAAAATACATTAAAAAATTAAATTAAAAAAAAGAATCTCCATCAAGCCTTATTCAGTGACAAACCTAAGTATTTGTTTCTTGGTTTCAACAGAGGAAAAAAAAAATCACCACAACCCAACTATCCCCTCCTTAATTAAACTAACAGTACATTTCCTAACTTAACTGTAAAATTTTTTTAAGGTGTAATAACTAAGTTTAATGTGATTTTAATGCTAAATTGATTCATTGATTTATTCATTCTTACGTTCCTCCCTCAGACACATATGGGATTCCTACCACGTGTCAGATGCTGTGATAGGTACGGGTGGTTACCAAGTCACATAAGCTATTGTCCCTATTCTCAAGGAGCCTAAGACTCCTAATAAACTTTATAAAGAGATTTCAAATAAATATTTATACTCAATATACCTGATCAAAACAAAGCAAATACAGCAGCAGAAGCTGTTTTATAAACAGGGGGCCACAGATGATGAAGGATCATCTTCAGTATATTGTTCACCCCAGCTCAGCTCTGGCTTCAGTAATGAAGCCTCCAGCAGAGGCTGCTCAGTCCCAGCTGGAAGGTATTTGCATTGCTGTCACTCTATTTATGACAGCAACTCATGTCTGGTATTTTTCTTTTTGCCCAGAGGATTCTCTTTCTGTAATTTATTACAGAATTCAAGGCCATTTCATTAGGAGGAAATGTGCCATATCATTATTATAACAACACTCCCTATTTTTGTTCAATTTTGAAACTGACAATCTAAAGACTATTTTTAGCTCAGTCATGTGTGATTATTTGTTTCCTTATTATGAGAACTTTTTTCCATCAGACTAGTTAACATGAATTTTATGCTCACATATTATGTCACATGCTCCAATTCAATTTATTTTAAAGCAGATTCTTCGGGGGAAAACTGTAAAACTAATTTGAATTGATTCTTTAGAGATTCCATTTTAAATGAAGTGCTATAAAATTGGCAGACAAAGTGAAAAATGGAATTGAATTCTCTTCTTCAGCTACTTATTGGATTCAGAAATCTTTTTGACAGTGCCAAGGGTTTTGATATAATGTTTTATGCAATTTTCCTAACATTTATCTCAAACTCCACTGCCTTTATTTTGGTTGTTCGACTCAAAATGATTTCCTGATATTTCCATAGATAAAAGCAGAGTTCTTGCTAAAGGAAATATTTGGTGCTCTGATACAAACTTCTTACCATCTACAGTGGTGCCCGTCTATAAAACATCTGCTGTAAAGCGGGTATTTTAATTCCAGAGTGAATACTGAACATTTGTGGACAAACTTTCTGAGAGACGTGTGGAATAAAACTGCATCTCCAACTTCCTCCAATTTGGCCCCAATTTATATTTCTGCCTTTCATATTTGATGGATTTACAGCTTGAGGATAGCGTGAGAATAATGGGCAAGATGCCTGATGGCTTAATTTCCTGTCCTCCACGGCCCGAGAGGAGACCATTGTTCGTCAGGGCAGGGTGCTCTGTGCTAATCAGAAACAGCCGTCACTGGTGGGGAAAGGGACCCCAGGATTGGTCCATCTGATTGCACTAGATGATTTATATCCGATTATTAACAATCTAATGGAAAATACATAGCAAACACATGTCTACAATTTCACCTTGAGACACACGTGTTTTCCTTGATGTGCTTTTAAAAGGGAGTTCTATTTCACACTCATCTTTTGCCCCGAATTCCCTAAATCGCATCCGTCACTTCTATTGGTCCAGCTAGTGGGCTAAGAGGCAGACTCATGGAGGGCCCTCGCCCAATTTTGCTCTGCTCCCATTGACTGCAGCCTCAAGTACTTGGAGTTCCTCCCCTAAAGTCAGGCTGGTCTTGAAAGAAGCAAATCACTGCTGCATGTGTTTTTGTTCTGATTACAAAGAAGATAATTGTGGGAAGTGAGAGCACCTGTTAGGCTCCAGGGGAAGAAGCAGGCCCAGGGCCAACTCCTCTATCAAAGACACAATGCTCAGGGCTCCCCCTTCCTTGCAGGGGCCCACAAAAGCTCTAATTTTAGTTAAAATGAGTATAAAAATGAATATCTAATAATAAATCCAGCCTACATAGTATTTGTTTTTATACCAAAATAGCCTTTGCATATCATCTTTTATTTTTTTATAGAGGAAGGGGCACATGAACGTCATAATGCAGCCTGAGCGGAACAGCCCTGAGGAACACAAGATAAGGGACTGACTGTGGGGTTAGACTGTGACCGTGGGAGCTGGCGGCGAGGTCTCAAGGAGTCTCTGAGTCATACGCCTCTGCGTGTGAAAGTGGGCCTGAAGTTGCTGTAGGTCACAAGGCCGGAAATTGGGAAGGAAACATGGATATGACGACAGTGGTCTCAACCCGGGGTGATTTGCCCCCCAGGAGACATTCAGCAAAGCCTAGAGACAGTTTGGGTTCCCACAACTGCCATGAGTGTCGCTACCAGCATCTAGCGGGCAGAGGCCAGGGATGCTGCTGAACACCCCACAATGCACAGGACAGCCCCACACAACAAAGAATCATCTGGCTTAAAACAGCATCAGTGCTGAGGCTGAGAAACCTCAAGGTTAAGGTAAACAAAGGCTGGGACCTGCGAGGCCGGCTGGAGCCCATGTTTGTCTCCCACAGTGTCCAAGCTCCATGCAGGGTGACCCACGGAAGCTGCTGGCGTCCTGTGCTGTGCAGCAACGCTTGCACTTGGCCGAGGACTTGGAAAATCTGAAAGAGGAGGTTGGGCATTGGCTGAGAGGCTGCAGGCCGCTGCCCCCTGCAACAGGTGAGCAGCAGAAGAGCTGCGGCCCGCGAGCTGCGGCAATGCGGGGTGCCCTGCACCGACCTTCAGAGTGTAACGGCTGCTGCTTCACCGCCACCTTCTGGACCTCATGCTCACTTCTCTCGTGGCCAAGCCCGGCGCGGAGCCACATGGGGAGCGGCACGCTAGGAAATGTGGTTCCCGCTTAGCGCAGTTGCCCTGGTAACACACCTCCGCGCTGGACCACGTGGAGCTCCGCTCACCAGCACTTTTTACTTAGGATGTGGCTTTTCCCCACCTCACTCCCAACCTTGAATGCACTTCAAGGAGACTTGACATTTCAACTGTTTTAATCTGCAAGCAGCTGGTGTGCTTTAGACGGAGAGTTGTGCATCCACATCTGTTCTTTCCCTCAGGAATAGAGTCATGGCTGGACACACAGCTGCCTGGATGGACTACACGTCCCAGAGGCCCCTGCAGGTGTAGCTGTGACATTAAGTACTGACCATAGGGCTCTGAGGGAGGCAGTTGTGCCAGCTCCCGAGCCGGGCCTTCAGACACTGGCTGTGCACTCCTCCGTGTGCTCTACCTATTTCCAGCTGGAACCCAGAGGTGGGGGCAGTCAGCTTCAGCCGCGTAAGGACAAGAGCAGAGCAGCAAGACGGAAAGATTCTGGAGGCTTTGTGGTCCAGAGAATCTTTAAGCATCCTTTTTCTTGAGTTCTGAGTGAACAGATTAGTCACTTAGCTTGCAGATGATAAGAGTCAACTCAAATCCACTGAAGCAGCAAAACGAGTATATTTGCTCACGTAATTGGGAAGTCTGGGGTAAGAATTGCAGGCATAGCTGGATCTAGGGGTTCAAACGATGTCATTAGGGCTCTCCATCTCTCAGTCTGGGCTTTCTGCAGAAGTCCAGGGAAGATGGCCTTCAGAAATTCCAGGCTTAAAATCTCCTTATAGCTCATGACCCAGCACAAGACAGGAGCTTCTGTCTTCCAACATATATTTTTAATTACGCAGAACAAGTGCTGGATGGTCCTGCTGGGATCACAGGCTCACCCCTGAACTCATTGCTCTGAAACCCAGAAGGAGATTGGAATGAACCTGTAAAATCACTACCTGCGACAGTCTGCTTGAGAAGTTAACCAACATCACCAGGAGCGAAGACAGTGCCGAAGAGGGGGTAAAGTCAGGAAATATAAGTTGGGGTTCAGAAGATGGAAAATCATGCTCACTGGGGGGAATTTGGAAAGGCTTCACAGCAGAGGTGGGATTTGAACTGGGCCTTGAAAGACTTAGAGCTTAAAAATGCATAAAGAAGAAAATACTGTACTTTCTTTTCTGGCCATTTTCAAAGGCTCAGGCAAGCTCAGTAGCACTGTGGGATGGAAAGGACCCTGTTGTTTTTCTCTCCTCTGCCATTGGTTCGGGATGAGAAGTGCTTCCCTCTGAGCACTGAATCCTTCCAGAGGCTGACAAACATGGGGAAGAGTTTGGTTGCCAGGACACACATCTCCAGCCCAGGCACTCTCACGTAAAGCAAGAAGAAACGTCGTGCTTCTCTGTAACCTGAAGAAAGGATGGTGAGTGTAATTGGCAGTTCCCTTAATCAGTCCAGAAAGACTTGTCATATAAATAAATGATTCAGATATGAAGTGACTTACCATAGGAAACAGGCATTTCTCCTTTTCATTTCTCATATTTCTGGAACGCCTTCTTTTGCGTTTGCAGTGGAACAGGCTTGTGATTTTACTGCACACTTATTATTTCCGAAACCATCTAGTGTTAGGATTTTACAGATACATTTTTATGCAGTTTCAAATAGCTTAGTGATTTTCCAATTAATCAGGCAACCAGAGCCTGTGGCTCATTTCTTTAGGACAGGGGTCAGTTATCTGGGATGGAGATGCCCCTTTGGCCAACTGGGGTGCTATTGGCTGGCTTCAGGAGTGTGGCAGCTGACTGGACCTTAAAAGGTGGTGATTGTGGCAGTGATGATGGTGATGATGATGATGATAGAACCATTGATCATACAGGTGATGCAGCCAGGATATGAATACCACTCTCCCCTGTTCTGAGGAGACTGCCAGACTGTCTTTCCTAGAGAATCGAGGTACCTTTAGTTTGTTTGATGGCTGCAAGGGCATCCAGGGATTTATCATTTCCTAGTTGTTTGATGATGAAATGATTTCTTTAGGTACAAAGCTCTTTTCATTGATTGTACCTTCATGCAGGGAGTGGAGATGTAGCCATATTTGCTTTAAGCTTAGCCCCTCTGGATCAGTTTGTCCTTAGAGCACCTTGGAAGCAGTTCAGAAGCTCAGCGTCTGTTATCTGTCCCCTTAGGGGGCAGGGGCCACAGCACTCCTGTGGGACTTCAATGAGTCCTAATGGATTCCTGACTTCAGGTGGGTGGAGCCACATAACCAGTTTAACTTAACTGGATTGATTTGACTGGTGGGGTGGATCGTATTAGTCCTCAATCATTTGCTCACCCTTTCAATCCCCGCCCATTGCCATGTGACTTGCAGTGTCTCTTATGGTTGGAGCATACTTCTCCACCCCCTTGATATTGGGCTTGGTGCCATGACTTGCTTTGTCATGGGCAAAATGAAATGCGAGCAGGAGAGATTGAGTGACAGGTAAGGGTAGAGGTTATAGCAGACTTCACTCTTACTCTTGATCATTTATTCCTCTCTGTCTGCCATTAGAAAGGCATAACCCCAATAGGCACTGCTCTTTCAGCCCAAGTTCTCACATGGAATGAGAGTGAGAAATACATATTTGTTGTTGTAAGCCCCTGAAATGTTAGGGTTGTTTGTTACAACAACATAACCAAATGAAAGCTGACTGATACAAATGGTCATTTATTGTCCTACACAGTTCAATGAAAAATTGTCCAACTAGATATATGTGTATCTATATAGTTGAACTATTTTATATAGTATCGGTAGATACATGGATATAGACTGAGGTTGTGACAGGCCTATCCAAGAAAAATTAAGTCTAAGAAAACTAATGAACTACAGTCAGATTAAACCAACTATAACAAGAAGCATATGAAACTTGTAAGAGCTATAAATATAATGGTATTGGAGAGAGAGCACTGCAATCAGGCATTCGTGGACATTGTTAACTGGGGTATAAATTAGTATAACAGTGCTGGAGACGCATTCAGACGTAGTACTGGTCATAATAATAGATGACATTTATAGAATGCTTTTATGTGCAAGGCACTACTATTTGAAGTCTTACTTTAACCTTACTTTACCTTACTTTACTTAACCTTACTTACTTAACCTTACTTTAATTAATGAAATTGGTTTACATGTACTAGCTCGCTTAATCCTCATAACAGCCTTGTCAGGAGAGGTATTATTATTAAACAATATATTTTAAAAGGCTTAAAAATTTGAGCACAGATGTGTGCTCTTTGACCCACATGTGGGAATTTATCCTAAGGAAATAATTAAAGATGGGGTATAACGTTTTAATGTAAGAATGTTGATGGCAGCATGGTTTATAATTATGAAACTAGGAAGCAATATAAATATCCAAAAGATGGGGATCTTTTAAATAAATTGAGCCATTTAAAAGTGATATAAAAATGTAGCGTGGACAAGAAAGGACCTTTATATTAAGTAAACGCTGTAGCTTGTAATAGTGCAGTCCTGTGTTGTCTGGTACAGTCGCCGAGAGCCACATAAGCACTTGAAATGTGACTAGTCTGAATTGAGATGTGCCGTAAGTAAAGGCTTAGTATGGAAAAAAAGGATATAGAATATCTCATTAACAATTTTTACATTGACTGCAATGTTGAAATGATAATATTTTGGACATGCTATTCAAATTTATTTCACCTGCCTCTTCGTACATTTTAAATATTTATTTACTTTTATTTTTAAAAAGAACAATTGTATATGTTTAAGGTATACAACATAATGTTTTGACACATAAACAGAGTGAAACGATTACTACAGTCAAGCTAATTAACGTATCCATCTCCTCACATAATTTCTTTGTGTGATGAAAATACAAATCTATTCTCTTGACAAATTTCCAGTACACAGTACAGCATTATTAACTATAGTCATCATACTGTACATTAGATCTCTAACTTCATTCATCCTACACAACTGCAACTTTGTACCCGCTCACCGACATCTCCCCATTTCCCCCATCTCCCCACCCTTGGTAACTACCGTTGTACTCCCTGCATCTATGTATTCGACTTCTTTTAGATTCTGCATATAAATAAGTTTGTGCAGTATTTTTCTTTTGGGGTCTGGATTATTTCACTTAGCAAAATGTCTTCCAGGTTCATCCATGTTGTTGTAAATGGCAAGGTCTCGTTTTTTTAAGGCTGCATAATAGTCCATTACCTATATATACTACAATTTCTTTATCCATTCATCTGTCAGTGGACGTTTGGATTGCTTCCATATTTTAGCTATCGTGAATAATGCTGCAATGAATGTGAGAGCACAGATATCTCCTTGAAGTACCAATGATTTCATTTCCTATTATATAAGTTTACAAGAGGGATTGCTGGATCATATGGTAGTTCTATTTTTAACTTTTTGAGGAACCTCCGTACTGTTTTCCATAGTGGCTGCATCAATTTCATGCCCACTAACAGGGCACAAGTTTCCCTTTTCTCCATACCCTCACCAACACTTAGGTTTTCTTTTTCATTATAGTTATCCTAACAGGTGTGAGGTGATACCTCATTGTGGTTTTGATTTGCATTTCCCTGGTGGTTAACGTTGAGCACATTTTCATGTCCCTGTTGGTCATTTTTATGTCTTCTTTGGAAAACTGTCTATTCAGATCCTTGGTCCATTTTTTAGTCGGGTTGTTTCTTTTGCTATTGAGTTGTCTTTGTACTTTAAAAAACTCTGGATACCAGAAAAACTTAAAATTTCATGTGTGGTTCACATCTATTTTAGGCTTTGCAGTCCACACAGTCCCTGTAACAACTACGCAGCTGCTGTTTAAGGCAAAAGCCTCCAGAGAAAACATGTAAATGGATGGACGTCTTGTGTTCCAATAAAAGTTTATTTATAAAATCAGGCAGCTAACCAGCAGGGGCTTTAATCTGCCGAACCCTGGTCCAGACCAGTGTCCCTTAACCTTGGCCCTCTTGACCTTTGGGGCTAGACAGTCAGTTGCTGTGGGGCTGTCCTGTGCGTTGTAGGATGTGTAGCGGCATCCTTGGCCTCTACCCTAGATGCCAGTAGCACCACTTGCCTCAGTTTTGACAACGGAAATGTCTCCAGACGTTGCCAAATGTCCTCTGAGAGGAGGACAAAAATCTCCCTGATGGAGAACAATTGGTCTAGCCTATATGATTTTATTTTCATGGAAACAAAAATTGTATGCATGTCTGGGTGTTCTGGAAGGATACACACCCAAGGTGGTGGGATTACACTTTGCCCCATCTCTTTGCTTTTCTGTGTTTTCTAAATTAAGCATATGTTACTTATTTAATATGTAAACACACACACATGCACACGCGCACACACGCACACACACACACACTTGTGTAGAAAAAGAAAACAAAGATGACAAAGAGAAAATAAGATGACAGAAAGAAATCCACGTGTAGGAAAGAAAGAGCAGGTAGAGGGAGAATGAAAACTTGTCCCCAAAGGACAAGTTCTCCACCTGGTCAGGCCTTCGAGTACCACCCAAGATGTGACATCCACGCCACGGATGTGTGTGGACTGATAGACCAATCTCCGAGTTGACGGTTTGGAAAGATGAATCTGCCACATGGAGTAGGCAGGCATTTGCGTGGGGCAGTGTAAGTATTTACCAAAGAGAAACAGACTTGATTTTGATTTACACGTGACACCTCCTCGGATTTAAGGCATACTGGGACCTCCACAGCTGGAACCTCGAAGGGGAAGGAGAAACAAGGGATTAGACAACATATCAGAACAAAACAGAAAGCTGACTCTGTACAGCTACTTCTCACAAAGGCCCGGGTAGTAGCATTTTAGCAACTAAAAATCAGTGCCAATCTACTGATATTTAAAATTCAGTAATCATAATCACAATCATAGGTAATATTTACTTTGTGCTTACCATGTGCTAGGCAGTGTGCCAGCAGATCTGCGTGGTTGTCTCATTTAATTTTCCATAAAATCTTTCCAAGCTCCGCGTGGTACCTGCTGTTCTTATGACAGTTTTACAGATGTGGAAACTGAGGGTCAGAGACAGTAAGTTATTGGCCCAAGTCACCCAGCTGGCAAGAGGTGGGACAGAGACTGTGGTGCGTGTTCTCTGAGCTGAGAGGCCCCTCCCCTCTCAAAGCTGGTGATCTAAGCTCCAAGGCTGCACGTTTTCCCTTGGGATTCAAGTTCTCCTTTTGAATGAAAAAAATATGGATTCCCTCAGAATTTCGTTTTTACCAGATCAGTCTTTGTGGGGAGGAGAAGATTTTGTTCACCCTCATCATTGGTGGGAAGCTGAGAAGCAGGTCAAGTTCAAGTACAATTTGAACAATTTAATGGGGAGGTGGGGGGAGGTGAGGCAATGGTCCAGGCAGGAAGTGATACTGAAAATCCCATCCATGGCCTGGTACTGGGATGTGGGTATATCTTTTCCATCCAAAGAGGACCCTGTTGGGATCTAATGGGGGATCTCTTTCATCCAAAGAGGGCCCTGGCCTATGTCTGGAGAGATGGAGGGCACGGCAGAGAGAGGGACCAGACTCCTGAGGGAGGGCATTGGCAGTATCTAGACAGGGCACCATCATGGGGGAGGAGTTCAGGTCCACGCCCATCCCATATCCCCACCCCCACTCCGCCTCTGGTCAGGGTCTCTAGGTACAGGTATAATAGGAGGAAGAACTGAAGTTAGAGATAGAGTGCTCTTCTCCTCAAGCAAATTCAGAGTCACAACCATCATTACCACGTCCTCAACTTGCTCCCCCATTCCAATCCCTTTAAACATCTTCAGCACCTGACTGTCCTCCCTTCCTGTCTCTGATGAAGCTTAGTTCCTGTTCCCATCCCTTGATGTCCTGGATCCCAGCCCCTCCTGCCTCTCCTGAAACTGAATCCCACCCCTCATCCCATCTCCTGCCTAGAAAACAACCCCTCCCACAATAACCCAATATCCCCATAAGAAATTAACCTTCTTGTTTGTTTGTTTATATTTGTTGTTTATTATATTATTGTTTGTTTATGTATGAGAGAAAAGTAGGATTGTAGGTTCAGTTCCTCAGAAAACAGACTTTAAGACAGATATTTATTGGGGAGCACTTGTGGGAACAACACCTGTAGGAGAGTGAAGGAAGGATTGGACAGTAAAAGAAGTTGAAGTTCAAAGCAGTTGCAAAAGAGGCCTCAGCCCATCCCATGGGGAACTCTGAATGTGGGACGGCCCTTCAGAGATGTCTTGAATTGAGGCAAGGGGCGGAGTGCCTTAGTCCTTTGGACGTCTTGGCAACACATCACAGCATCCACTACAAGTGCACTGAAGGATTTTGGCTGATTGTGGTGAGACTCTTGGGGTGGCTGAGTGACTACCTTCAGATACTTAATCTCTGAGACCCAGAACCTGAATTTTCTTTATGTGTCCATAGATAATTGGCATCTCCATGACAAGGTCACACTAACTAAATTCAGACAAGACTAATGAATACACAGCAAATTGATTTGTTTACAATGAGACCATCCTTTTGCAGTGATCAAAATATTTGTGTTCTTTATCTCTAACACCCCTTTTCCCAGGTTCAAGTTGAAACAGGAAGTAATTGGGCTCCAAGAAATCTCTCTGTAAGAAGAAAAATTGAAGGCATTCAATTATTCTTCTTCCAGAGATGGGATGAGTAAGATGCCAGAAATGTTTGTGACATGACGAAGACAGAATATGTTTCTTTTCTCAACAAGAAAAAAGAGAAGTCTAGGAAAAGAGATACAAGAAAAGCATGATCCAAAAAGAGGCAAACTAAAATGAACCATAATTTTGAGTCATTGATGGAGTGTAATAAAAGAGAATCAGAACAAGCAACTGGGAACACTCTCCCTAAGTCACCCAAGAGTTGTGGCATTGGACCCAAAAAGAAGAAATGTGGTGCTGACACAGTCCTTGGCTCTCCAGGGAACAGCATCTACCTACTCAAAATAATTTTGTTTTTTAATTTATTTTTGGCTGCATTGGGTCTTTGTTGCTGCACGCGGGCTTTCTCTAGTTGCGGCGAGCGGGGGCTACTCTTCGTTGCGCTGCGTGGGCTTCTCATTGCGGTGGCTTCTCTTGTTGTGGAGCATGGGCTCTAGGCACGCGGGCTTCAGTAGTTGTGCAACGTGGGCTCAGTAGCTGTGGCTCGCAGGCTCTAGAGAGCAGGCTCAGTAGTTGTGGCACATGGGCTTAGTTGCTCCATGGCACGTGGGATCTTCCCAAACCAGGGCTTGAACCCGTGTCCCCTGCAGGCGGATTCTTAACCACTGCGCCACCAGGGAAGCCCTACTCAAAATAATTCAAATGCAGTTTTTTGGTTTTCAACTCAGAATTAACCGGCAGACCAAGCAGAGAGGACTTATGGTTACAGAACAGAATGTAATGCTGTCAATCAGAACAATGGAAATGCATAGATCAAACTGACAAAAGTTGAAAGAGGAAAGCGGGGGAGCTGATATCTTCATCTCACACTGTGTGGAGTTAAGAAATACTGTGTCAAGTTCATGGAATGAGAAATAGAATTTTAAATACACTAAAGTATACTTTTATGAAAGTAACCCAAAGAAGAATTAAAAATAATACTGAGACTACCAAACTTTGGAAGGGAGAAGGGGCAGTAAAAGCAGAGTAAGTAAACTCTCATCTTCTGTTATTGATAGGTAAGGTAGAGCGTTGATAAATTAGGAAAGAGAGAGGTAAGCATGTTATTTACAGTTATGGGGTAACCACCAGACACATAGACAGAAATGGCCCAGTGGTTGGCTTTGGGCTGTAGCTGTGGATAGAGATGATCTGAGGGGAAAGAATGTTACTGCTGTAGTATCTTTTTATCCTTATATACGCATTCCTTTCAAATTTTGCAAAATACGTGTAATCTTTAAATTACCAGGTAAAGCTTAATTATTAACCAGAAAGACGTTTGGTGGGTATAAACTTGGCCTGATTTGGGGACAGATCTCTTACATTCTGGGAAAGCCAGCAAAATTCCCTTCACCAGCAATGGAGGATTCATCTATGGTATTCCCCCAATTTCAGGACCTGTCCCTACCAAAAAGACATGGGTCCACACAGATGCATTGTAATTGGCTGGACTCCATTTCCTGTGCATCCCAACAACACAGATCAACGTGCAAGTCATCTGACCTCTCCCAGAGGAGCCTGTTTCAATCCTCTGTGGCTCAAATAGGGCATAACTGGAACAGTGGTTCCCAACTGTGGCCACACACTAGGCTCTCTTGCGGAGCTTTAAAAATGTATTCTGGCCCAGGCTCCACCTCAGACCAATGAAATCTATGACCCAGGATTTATTTTAAAAAAAGTCCCCAGGTGTTTCTACTGTGTGGTTAGAGTTGCTAATCCTCCACCCGGTCGTTCTGTGTGTGGCTCCCCAGAATCATAGAGCACGTTCACCTCAAGGCAGCTCACGCTTCTCTCATCATCACAATTCTTTCATTTCTTCTTCTCAACACAGCATTTGAACCTCCTCATAAATCCTCCTTATCTCAAAACTTTCTCCCTTGTTTCTCTGAACCCCACTCTCCCTGATTCTCTTCCTCTGTGCTGAGCCATCTCAGTCTACTTCCTAGGGTCCTCTTCCCTTGCCTTCTTGGGACTCTACTCTCTGTACTCTTTCCAGTCTCTCAAGGATTTTAACCACCTTCTTGACCTACCATTATCGTCGTGCTCAGGGTGGCTCCCAAGTTGTCCCCTCCATCCCAGATGTCTCCTCTGAACTTCAGGACTGGATATCTGGTTGCCTACTGGGCATCTCCACTTTGATATCTCACAGGTACTTCAAACAAGACCCGCCCCCATTGGAACTCATCATCCTTTCTCCCATCTCTCTTGCTGTGTTGAATGGCACTGGTTGTCCAACCCATTTCGGTTATACAAACACAAACTCCAGGAATCCTCTAGGCACTTCTGTTTTCCTCCTCTGTACAACATCCAACTCATCTTTTCTTAGTCAGCCCCCTTCTGTTTCATCTCTGTAACTCGGCTTCAGGTCAGTCCAACAGCATCTCTTCACTGGATATCTGCAACGATCTCCTACCCAGTCTCCCTGCCTTAATCCCGTGCCCTTTCAATGCTCACTTGGGCCAGAGTGATCCTTCCAAAGCACAAATATGACTGTGTCAATCTCCTGCTTAAAACCCTTCAATCGCTTCCTCGTGGCCTTCCAAGTCCAAATTTAGAAAGGTCCGCCAGGCACATAGTAACTCAGTCCTCCCTGCCTCTCCAGTTTCAGCACCTGCCACCACCAACAAATGCCCTGTGCATCTCCCCACGCTGTGCCGCCCCGCCACGCCTCTAATCTGCCAGCCTGCTTCCTTGCTGCTTTCCCCTGCAGTCTCCTGGGGCTGGCATGCCCTCCCTGGCTTTCAGCTGTCTCCTCCTCACACTTCAAATTTTTTCTCAGGCCTCACCATCTCCATGCCACCTCCTCTTCCTGGGTGCCTATCCCAGGGCCTGGAAAACAGTAGATGTACTCAAGAAATGTTTACAGAATTACGAACACATAACACTGTGAATTTTAGAGACGAAATAGAATTACTACACGAAGAAAGTGAAAAAGAGAATTATATAACTTATCTCTAATTCTCAAATGCCTTGACTTTAAAGGAGGCTTTTCAGTGTACTCTAAAGAGCCCTGGGGGGGGGGCGGCCCACAGAGCCCCCTCAAAGACCCTCAGTGGGGATCCTCATTTTAAACAAGACTGCTTTATTTTCATCAATTTTATATATTGGTCTTCTGAGAAAGGTCTAGTTGGCTTTTTTTTGTTTTTGTTTGTTTTTGGCTGCGTTGGGTCTTCGTTGTGGCACGCGAGCTTCTCTCTAGCTGTGGTGCGTGGGCTCTGTAGTTGTGGCACACGGGCTCTCTAGTTGTGGCACACAGGCTTAGTTGCCCCGCGGCATGTGGGATCTTAGTTCCCCAACCAGGGATCGAACCCGCATCCCCTGCACTGGAAGGCAGACTCTTAACCACTGGACCACCAAGGAAGTCCCGAGAAAGGTCTAGTTTGAACAAAGGTTTTTGTGGCTAAGAAATATCTGAAAACCAATGGTCTAAATTATTCAAATAATTAAGGTGAAGTGTAATTTCTATTTGAATTACTTCTCTCCAAAATTCTCATCAATCTATGTTTCTTTTTTTTAGACAGAATAGCACAGGGATGTTTTCTCTTGGTTTTACTTAGTGTCTTAGTGACATATTGCCTTTTTTTCTTTTTTAGCTTTAAAAAGAAATTCTTATTTTGAGTGGGTAATACATGCATATGGTCCAAAAGAAAAAGGCGGGAATTCAGTCAAAAAATCAGCCTCCCCACAAACACGCATCCCCCATCTCCAGAGACAATACTGTAGCTGGCTTCAGCATGTCCTTCCAGAGATTTCCATGCAGGGGTCACTGTTCTGGTGGGCAGGAGGCACATCCCCTTGCCAGGGACAATGGAAGGACAAGCCTTCTAAATGCCACTGATGGTTTAATCATTGCACACTCGGAATGGCCTCGGAGAGACACCTGGTCCCACTATCCAGTGACTGTCAGGAAGAAGGGCTTGACATCAACCCTTCCAACATCAAAACCATTTTTGGCAGACAACTTCTAGCATTTGCTTGGCTCATATCCAAATACCCATTTAAGTCAGCTTATTTACTTACCTAGGGGCACGTTTTCCTCCTAATACATTTTGGAGGAGTTATCAGAAAATTACGCTACTTAAAATGAGACGGTCTGTGGGTGCTTTACTGAGATTTTTTTTTTTAGAGTAAGTATCTGCTGTTTCAGTAGATGGTGTTGGGACAGTTGACTCTCAAAGGGGAAATAATTAGAAAGTCCTACCTATCCCAATCACAGAAATAAAGATGTACTGAAGATCTAAACATGGTGAAAATGCTCTAGAACTATTAGAAGAAAACATAAGAAAAAACCAGAATTGTGAGAAAATAAATTATGAATTTTGGAGAGGAAAGGTTTGTTTGTTTTTTTTAGATGACACAGAAAAGACAAAGTATAAATAGGTACACCTGATTACACCTAATTAGAAAACTTTTGCCAAAATAACACCATGGGGGGCTTCCCTGGTGGTGCAGTGGTTGACTGTCCGCCTGCCGATGCAGGGGACACGGGTTCGTGCCCCGGTCCGGGAAGATCCCACATGCCACGGAGCAGCTAGGCCCGTGAGCCATGGCCGCTGAGCCTGCGCGTCCGGAGCCTGTGCTCCGCAACGGGAGAGGCCACAACAGTGAGAGGCCCGTGTACCGCAAAATATAAATAAATAAATAATAACACCATGAACAAGATTAAAAGATAAGTGGTAGCCTGGGAGAAGGATTTATAAAACAGCTAGCAGACAGAGGATTATTATCTAAAATGTATATAATTCCCACAAGTCAGGTAGAAAAAGACATACAACCCAAAGTGAAAACATGCAAAGGATATGAGCTGAGAATTTATAGAAGAAGAAATAAGAATGGGCAATGCATGTATGAAAAGATAGTCAACTTCATATATAATTAGGGAAGTGCAATTAAGAAAACACTTTTTTTGCCAATCACATTGGCACAAAATTTTTAAGTCTGAGGATACTAAATGTTGGCTAAGATGTGAGGGAATTAACTGGTCCTCTCATTCACTGTCAGTGCGAGTGTAAATTGACACATGCTTCAGAGAGCAATTTGACAGCATCTTGAAAGTTTGAAAATGTGCCTCCTGTATAACCCAGCAATTTCCTTTCTAGGTATTATCTAGAGATACTCCTGCACAAGGAGCCACGTTCAAGGATGCATATTTATGCTTTTCCATCTAAATGTCCACCAGTGGGGGAATGGCTAAAAACACTGTAGGCTGTGTATTCTGTGCAATACTTCGCTGCCTGTATTAGTTTGCTCGGGCTGCCATGACAAAGTACCACAGATCAGGTGGCTTAAGCAGAAAGCAGAAATCTATTTTCTCACAATTCTGGAGCCTAGACGTCTGAGACCCAGGTGTCAGCAGGGTTGGTTTCTTCTGAGGCCTCTCTCCTTGGCTTACAAATGGCTGTATTCACTCTGTGTTCTCACATGGTCTTCTTTCTGTGTGTCTGTGTCCTAATCTCCTCTTCCATAAAGGCTAATCATATTAGGTCAGGGCCCACCCTAATGGCCCCATTTTAACCTAATTATCTCTTTAAAGACACTATGTCCAAATAGTCACATTCTGAGGCACTGAGGGTTAGGACTTTAACATACGAGTTTTGGGGGCACACAATACATCCCATAAAACAGCCCCCATGAGGAATGGGTGAGATACACATCTAACAGTGCAGCTTCAACTCAGAGAACAATGTAGAGTTGAAAAATAGTTGCAAAATCTATGTTGATTAGCAAAATAGTATGTACCATATGCTACCACTCACCACTATGGGCATGAAACACACACACAGACCTACACAAATAACTTTTGTATATGTATAAACATTTCAGTGTTCTGGAAGGATCAATTCAAAGGCACTGGAGGTTGCCTCCATATCAGTTGGTTAAACGTGACTTTAGCCATATCAGTTGGTTAAACGTGACTTCTTTAAAAAATATTGGAAGTGGACATAGAGAGCAAATGTATGGACACCAAGGGGGGAAAAGGGGGTGGGATGAACTGGGAGATAGGGATTGCCATATGTACACTAATATGTATAAAATAGATAGCTAATGAGAACCTGCTGTATAGCACAGGGAACTGTATTCAATGCTCTGTGGGGACCTAAATGGGAAGGAAATCCAAAAAGGAGGGGATATATATATACATGTAGCTGATTCACTTTGCTGTACAGCACAAACTAACACAACATTGTAAAGCAACTCTATCCCGATTAAAAAAAAATAAAAAATATTGGAAGCAAATATGGTGAGATGTGAATGGTTTCTAATTCTAGGTAGTATAATATGGGAGTTTGGTTGTTATATTCTTTGTAGTTTTTATATATTTAAATTTTTAAAGAGGTTAAAAAAGCAAAAGGGAAGACCAACTCATCCATTCCTAAAGATACTTTACATTTATTTTGGGGTGAAGTCCAACCATAAAGGAGCTGCAAAGCAAGACTTCATTTCACCTCTACCTTCCTAGCAAAGCATTACTCCTTCCCACTGCATTTTGAGGTCATGCAACTACAGGATGCTTTAAGGATCAGCCCTCTGAACTTCCTTCTGAGTTCATTATAGAAATGTGGTCCATGGCCTTGTCTACCACCCCATACTATTTTTCCCTTATGAAGGCTAATTTATCCTGGAGATATTTTCCTGAAGTGATAAATTCCTTTTAGAGTGAAGAGGGGCATAAATAAATAAAACAAGTATAATATCAATGAAATGCAATAAACATTTCTCTGCTGGTGGATAACAGGCTCATGCTTTTTTTTTGCCGCACGCGGGCCTCTCACTGTTGTGGCCTCTCCCGTTGCGGAGCACAGGCTCCGGACGCGCAGGCTCAGCGGCCATGGCTCACGGGCCCAGCCACTCCACGGCATGTGGGATCTTCCCGGACCGCACCACGAACCCGTGTCCCCTGCATCGGCAGGTGGACCCTCAACCACTGCACCACCAGGGAAGCCGGGCTCATGCTTTTAGAAGGAGGAAAGCAACCTTCACGGAACTCCTACCATGTACCAGGAACTCTGCTAAGAAGCCTTAAATAATTGTCACTTCAATTTTTATTTTCATAACCTTGTGAAGCAGGTTATGAGGATCAGTAAGTTTCAGTAACTTATCCAAAGTCACATAGTGAGTGATTAAACCAGACTAAATTCAAACCTTAATAGGATATTTTGATGAAAAAAATATTTGGGAAGCCATAGTATTTTATGACTGTATAGGGAATGGAAGAGGGGAAAGAGACAAGTTCGTGTTAATTTGTTGAAAATCTAGGGGACTTCCTTGGTGGCACAGTGGTTAAGAATCCACCTGCCAATGCAGGGGACATGGGTTCGAGCCCTGGTCCGGGAAGATCCCACATGCCGCGGAGCAACTGAGCCCGTGAGCCACAACTACTGAGCCTACACACCACAACTACTGAAGCCCGCGTGCCTAGAACCCATGCTCCGCAACAAGAGAAGCCACCACAATGAGAAGCCCACGCACTGCAATGAAGAGTAGCCCCTGCTCACCGCAACTAGAGAAAACCTGCACACAGCAACAAAGCCCCAATGCAGCCAAAACTAAATAAATAAATAAATGTATAAAGAAAAAAAAAAAAGAAAATCTACTTCCAGAGCAATAATTTGAGACTTTTCATCCCAGTTTTGAAACGAGGAGACTCAAGCTCAGAGAAGTAAAATAAATTTTGTTTTTGTTGTTGCTCATGATGACAGAACAAACAAGTCTATGAGGTAGGTCTATTAGAATGAGAGAAAAGGTTCAGGGTAAGGCTCTTCCATGGAAAGTACATCGTATCCTTGGCCCTACTTCTTTTGTCCCATTGTACTGGTCAGCTCAGGCTGCCATAACAAAGTACCATGGTCAGGGGAGGCTTAAACAACAGAAATGTATTTTCTCACAACTCTGGAGACTAGAAGTCTGAAGTCAGGGTGTCGGCAGGGTTGGTTTCCTCTGAGGCCTCTCTCCTTGGCTTGTAGATGACCGCCTTCTCCCTGTGTCTTCACATGGTCATCCCTATGTGTGTGTCTGTGTCCAAATTTCCTCTTCTTATAAGGATACCAGTCATATATTGGATTACAGCCCACCCTGATGACCTCATTTTAGTTAATTACCTCTTTAAAGACCCTGTCTTCAGGTACGGTCCTGTTCTGAGGTACTGGGAGTTAGGACTTTAACATAGGAATTGTGGGGGGATGCAATTCAGCCCATAACACCCATTACTCAGGGTGAGGGTCACTCCACACTCAGCCCATGCTACTGAGGAACAGGTTGTTTGGAAGATACTATGACCTGGAGAGCTGGTAGTCCAAAAAAAAAAAAGAAAAGAAAAGAAAAAGAAGAGAGAGAGAGAAAAAGAGAGCCCTAAGTCATAGATCTCTAGAGGGGTGATTAGGGCAAAAGCTGCCATTTTTGTAATGAATAATTCCTTATGAACTAGTCTCCATTCCATTTGACTCATGTTTCATTTCCTTTAGTTATGCTACTGTTACAGTGTTCAGACAGAGCTAGGAAAAGAGAAACTATTTCTTCATTGCATGAATGAAATCACCTAACACCCAGATAAAGCAACTTGTGTTTCCTGCCCAAATATAATACTGAACTTGAAAAGGACAAGCAAATGTCAGCTTCAATGGGTGATTCTCATTGTTATTATTTACCAAAATGATCTATTTGGGGGGAGGGAATGGTCTTCCTTAAACTAAATGAAGTAACTTATTTCCTTGGAATGTAAATCTTACAGGAAAACTCCTCTACTTTATCAAGTGATTGAGTGACTCTCTGCAAGTAGATGAGCGTCTTTCTCACAAGTGACCTGCATTTGTCTTGAGATCATTCAAGAGGAAAGAAAATCTTGTCCCCACTACCTTATTTTTTAAAAAATCTCCATTTCAGAAGTACCACGTAGCTTGGGACACTGTTTTCCTCATTTGTATTAACTTTCTCTGTTGGCGCACATCGCGTCTCACAGCTTTAATTATCACTTATATACAGATGATATTCAAATTTGCACTTCATTTCCAGCCCTTTCAGATGATGTCACCCTTCGCCTCGCCCCAAATTTGGCTCATATCTTGTCTTGGATGAGCCACAATCTTCTCTGATTGAATATGGATGAGATGGCGGCTTTGCAGTTTAGTTGTAAATAAACTCTAAATGCCCTGGAGTTAATTTACCTCATTGATATCCTGCCCCTCCAGTTAAGAGCAAGAGTGTTCTGTGACTGACTCTGAATTATTCTCCTTCGTTCATCAGAGACGACCCAGCCAAGGGATTAATCTCCACAAAATATCCAAAGATATGTGACGGTTTCCATCACTCCCAATTTTGGCCAGAATTCTGGTTATCGCACAGCTGAAATTCTGCCATCATCTTTGGAAAGGCTTCCGATCAATCCCCTGTTTACGGTCTACTTGGAATACGGCTGCCCTTTGGCCTTGCTCTGTGTACACTATCCCAGGACACATTTTCCTTCAGGCAGCTGTGCTAGTTTCTTGTGCACTGAATAAAATGTAATTTGTCAAGATCTTGGCCAGATTCTCTGCCTTCATATAAACTAGCTTTTGAAATGTCTTAAAATTATGGTCTCTCCTTTTCAAGAGTTGCTTGCTGTTTTGTTTCATCATGTGGTTGGAGAGGTACCCTGAGTAGCACCTCGATACTCACAGAACGTGCTGTCTTAAACAAAAATGTGTATTTGAAAACACTAGGAATATTTCATCATAAGCGTTAACCTATGAGAGCCTGACACATAATAAGCAGTATGCACTCAATATGTACTTGTTGGAAGAAAGACTTGAGTAAATGAATTTGTGATCCTTTGACCCATTTGTGGGTTTTGCTGCTGTAGTTATTTATAACATTTTTATCTACCTGTTAGGTTATTATGTAACTGTGCTGTGTAA
The DNA here is from genome assembly GCF_963455315.2 of Globicephala melas. NCBI lineage: Eukaryota > Metazoa > Chordata > Mammalia > Artiodactyla > Delphinidae > Globicephala > Globicephala melas. The sequence continues at coordinate 163,494,476 of NC_083315.2, read as the reverse complement.
TTATTATTTCAACTAGAACATATTGGAACTCTCCATTAACATAACTGAAGGGTATAAAATAGAATGTTTGGAGTTGTCAATTAGCCGATTTGTCTTGTGTTGCTTTTCTTCATTATTTCAGTGTAGCTAACGGTTCATTCAGCACATTTTAATTAAAAACAAACATATGTGGGTCTGCTAAGAACTCTAGTATCTGGTAGTGCAGTTAGACAAAGATGGCAAATATTTCTAGCAGTGACCATATGATATCTTCCATTCATCTCAGCATAATCCTCCGAATCTAATTATTGGGAGGATGGCAGCTGCACTCAGTTAGGCTTTTCTTTATTTTTACAGAGATGTGTTTTTTTCAGCCCGTTGTATGGTAGAGAATCAGCTGCTGCTGGAGTCCTTCCCAAGGCTGAAGGCCCAGCATCTACAGGACTTTCCCCCAGTTGCTTCCATTGCAACATTAGCTGTTTGTTCCTGCCCACGTGCCATCTGGCCTGAAGATGTTCCAAGGAAATGTATGGTCTTCTGACAAGCTATCTTCCTCTGTTTATACAAATATATTAGGTATATAGTTATGACCTGAAGGTATCAGCAAGGAAGCCTCATTGATGGGTGTGGCATTACCTGCATGAAGTTACCATGTCCTGTCCTGGGGGCTGGTCTTCAACTTTGCAGACTCAGAAGCATGATTCTGTCAGCTTAGTTTCTGACTAACTGAGGATGCACAGGAGAATGTATTCATTTAAAAAGAGGATTATGACAGCTGAAAATATGCACTCACACCACATGTCCCTCTAGTATGATAATTGAGAATGGGGACTCTGGAATCAGACCACCGGGGGTCAAATCCTATGTGTGGGGCTTACTAGCTATGTGATTTGGAACACACTGCTTAATTTCATTACATGTGGCAGACAGCCTTTAGGGGGACCCCATGATCCCTCCCTCCTGGTATTCATACCTTTGTGTCACTCCCCTCCCCACAAGTGTGGGCGGAGCTTGTGACAAGCTCCTAATCAATGGAAGGTGGCAAAGGCAATAAGACGTACATGATTATGTGCATGGGATTCTGTAAGAGCATAGCACCCATCTTGCTACAGTTTCTCTCTGTTTCTGTCTCTGTCTCTCTCTCCTTGAACCCATGCTTTTGGAGTGCTGAGCTGCCATGTAAAAGTCCAGCTACACTGAGGCCACCATACTAGAATGACCACGTGGAGAAACCAAATAGAAATAGAGATGCCCAAGGAGCTGCCTATCTTCCAGCCCTAACTCCCAGATCTTTTGGGTTTTCCCAGTCCAAGCCCCAGATATGTGTGTGAAGAGGTCTTTGAGATGATTTCAGCTCCACTCACAGGCTAATTGCAGCTGTGGAGCCACCCCAAGTGAGAATCACCCAGCTGAGCTCAGTCAGTCCCAGAACTGAGTGGGTGAAGAAATGATGGTTATTGTTTCAAGCCACTGTTTGAGGTAGCTTGTTATGTAGCAATGAAGAACTTGAAAATACACACATGCCCACACTCACGTTTGTATGCAAATGTATTCATACAGACACATATCCAGTTTGACACACACACAGTCACACAGCTTGGTAACTAGTGGTATCAATGCTATTGTCACATTTGCTATTATATCCTAGATACTTACCATCTCTAGAGTCAGCACACCTGGTTTTGATTATTTGTAAATCCCAGATCCATGAGGTACGGTCATGTATAATTTTGCTGAGCCATGAATTTGAGTCCCAGGCTCGTGGGTGGGAGCGAGTTTCTCAGCTAGTGAGTGATCCTAGCTGACTACCAGCACAAATAGGATTTTGTTCTCTACTGGTCATTCCTTATGCAATAAATTTTTGATGTAATTTTTTTTAAATGCTTTGCTCCCCCAAAAAAGTGCTAAAAAAATATCAGCTGACTGCTAGTCTTAGTGATAGACGTGAAAGGAAAATAAAGAGGCCTGAGAAATAGAGATTCCCCACCTAATAATAGACATTTCAAAGAAGAGAATGCCAAATGTGACGGCAGCTTGGCTTTATGATGTGAAAACAGTTAAAGGATGCAATCCCCGAGCCAGGGAGCATAATTGGGTAAGTCATTTTGGTGAGAGCCCCAACCGGAACGTGGTAGTTTATAAAGTCATCAGAAGCCTCAAGACATCATTCATATTTTTCAGTTAGAATATATTGCATTTTGGGAGAAAATTAGATGCATAGTTACATTCACCAATTTGTGGGATATTTGAAGGTGCAGGGACATCTCTTGAATTTCAACAGAATGTAGTCCTTAACTTCACATATGAGATGCTCTGCTAGGCTTGTGCAGCATTAATAAGAGTGTAAGTCACGGTCCTGCCCTTGAGATGCATACAGTTTATCCAGGCAATGGGTGTGGAGGGAGGAGAGGCAATGAGAAACAAACAAATGATGAGGTAAATATTATCACACTCAAGTGTGGTGGTGAACATCACCTATGATTAGTTAGTGTAGAGAATAAGGGCTGTTAGTTCAGAGGAGAAAGAGCAAGAATTTGAGATCTCTCAAAGGAAAAGGTCCAAGCCGCCTAGCCTGGCATTCAAGTCCCTCCATAATATTGTCCCAACTTTACCTCCAACCTTCTCTCATAATATCCTCTATATAAACAACCCTTCTAGTCAATTTGGTTGATTCATTAAGAAATGCACCTACCTCTCATTTTACACCCTGTTAACTTAAGGAGTTTGAAATAAAATGAGCAACTTTAAAATGTGCTTTTAAATGTCATCTTAAAGAATTACATTCTTTAAAATGAACAATAAAAAAAAAAAAAGAAAAAAAGAAAATGGGGCTTCCCTGGTGGCACAGCGGTTGAGGGTCCGCCTGCCGATGCAGGGGACATGGGTTCATGTCCCGGTCCGGGAAGATCCCACATGCCGCGGAGTGGCTGGGCCCGTGAGCCATGGCCACTAAGCCTGCGCGTCCGGAGCCTATGCTCCGCAACGGGAGAGGCCACAACAGTGAGAGGCCCGCGTACCGCAAAAAAAAGAAAAAAGAAAAAGAACAATGAATGAGCAACACACATGCACATAAAATAATTTCAGAATAACACAATTTAAACTTCTTGCCAAATTGTTTTAACAAAAAATTCCTTAGCGATAGTGATTATAAAAATTCTCATGCATGATCTACCATGTTCCTTTCCCCTTCTGGCTAGCTGGAGTGGAGTCAAGCCCCAGGGTGACCTTGGACCCTACCTGTTGAAGATGGCAGAGCCTCAAGCCGCTGGGTCCCTTGAATGAGTGTGTGAAGGAAGGTCACCTAGCAACCAGGATGGCCCCTGTCAAATGGCTACAGGTAGATGTAAGAAGCAAATGTATATTGTGGTTGGCCTCTGAAATTTGGGGTTTGTTTATTATGGCAGCTAGCTTCTTAGGCAATTTGCATTATCTTAACCAATATGGTCATTTAATTTGAAGAAGTGGGGAAAAAGCAACTAACATAAGAATAGAGGTTACCAGGTGCACTGACAAGGGCTAACAGGACAGTTCCCATCAAGACTATGGATTTCGGCACCAGACTGCAGGATTGAAAGCCAGTTCTGCCATTTACTGGGTATATAACTTTAGGCAAGTGTATTAGTTGGGGTTCTCCACAGAAACAGAACCAGTAGGATGTGATACATATGTAGAAAGAGATTTATTTTAAGCAATTGACTTATGTGATTGTGGAGGGTTGGCAAGTCCAGAATCTGATGGGGGAGGCCAACAGGCTGGAGACACAGGAAAGAGTTGCACTTCAAATCCAAAGGCAGTCTGTTAGTGAACCAGGAAGGGCCAGTGCTGCAGATGGAGTCCACAGGCAGTCTGCTGGTAGAATTTCTTCTTGCTTAGAGAGAGGTTAGCTTTTCGTTCTTTTCAGGCCTTCAGCTGATTGGATGAGGCCCGCCCAGCATTATTGAGGGCAATCTGCTTGGCTCAAAGTCCACTGCTTTAAATGTAAATCTCATCCAAAAACACTCTCATAGAAACATCCAGAATAATGTTTGACCAAATATCTGGGCACCATGGCCCAGCCAAGTTGACACATAAAAGCAACCATCATAGGAAGTTAATCTCCCAGTGCCTCAGTGTTCTCATCTGTAAAATGGAGATAATAAAAGAACCTATCCTAGTGGGTGAACATGAAGGCTAAATGAATCAATGCATGTGTTTAGAATAGTGTCTGCACATAGTGCTCAGTGAGTGTTTGCTCTTGACTATTATTATTATTAATTAGTATTGTCATAGGCTTTGGCTGTATGCTTCTCTCTGATGAAAACGCTAAGAAAAAATGTAAGCAGGGCCACCAAGAGTAACAGCATTGTTTGGCTGGGAACGCCAGTAATGTGATGAGAGACTTCACACATTAAAATTCTCATAATGTAGAAAATGGAGACTTGCATACTCACATTTGCAGGCTATATTGGCCAGTTCTTCATTAGTCAGTGGCTATTTTTTTCTTGTTATTCCATGAATAAATTTTAATATATTCAACTTTCCCCATAAACTGCTTATTTACTGTTCATATTAATGCAATATAGCAAAAACATTTACATGACTGGAATCTTTTGCAGTCTACTAGAGCATTTCTCTTGCATTTCTTTCCCTTCATTTCTGGTGAGAAAATTCATTTTTGCTCTACATGTTTTTGAATTAACTGTCACTCCTCAGGAATGCAATATCAGCATAAATCAAGAAGCTGATGTAGAGTGGAATGATTAAGAATCTGGCTTGTGGTTGGGCAAAATTGGGCGTGAGCCTTTCCAAGCCCTGGCTTCTTCACAGAGTGTTGTTGTGAGGACGGAATGGTGAGTCTCAGCACAGTGCCTGGCCCTCAGGAAGCACTCGATGAATGGGAACTGTGATGATTCCTTTCATTAGGAATTCTCTGTATTGTTGTTACAATGTTCCGCCTTGCGCTGGGGAGACCTAGCATCCTGGGTCCCTGAATGACTGTGTGGAGGAAGCAACCAGGATCACCACTGTCAAACTGTTACACATGCAAGGAGTAAACTATTGTGGTTAAACTTTTAAATTTGAGGTTTGCTTAGAATTCCAAAGGATGCATGCACCTATTCACAATAGCCAGGACATGGAAGCAGCCTAAATGTCCATTGACAGAGGAATGGATAAAGAAGATGTGGTAATATATACAGTGGAACATTACTCAGCTATAAAAAGGGACAAAATAGTGCTATTTGCAGAGATGTGGATGGACCTAGAGATTGTCATACAGGGTGAAGTAAGTCAGAAAGAGAAAAACAAATATCATATAACATCGCTTATATGTGGAATCTAGAAAAATGGTACAGATGAACTTATTTGCAAAGCAGAAATAGAGTCACAGATGTAGAGAAAAAACTTACAGTTACAAAGGGGGGAAGGGGAGATGGGATGAATTGGGAGATTGGGATTGACATATATACACTACTATGTATAAAATAGATAACTAAGGAGAACATACTGTATAGCACAGGGAACTCTACTCAGTGCTCTGTGGTGACCTAAATGGGAAGGAAATATAAAAAAGAGTGGATATATGTATAGGTATAACTGATTCACTTTGCTGCACAGAAGAAACTAACACAACATTTTAAAGCAACTATACTCCAATAAAAATTAATGAAAAATAAATAAATTTGGGGTTTGCTTATTATAGTACCCAGCTTGTTAGGCACAGTGCCTCACCTTAACCCAGTGGTCCCCAACCTTTTTGGCACCAGGGACCGGTTTTGTGGAAAACAGTTTTTCCACAGATGGGGAGGGGATGGTTCAGGCAGTAATGTGATAGATGGGGAGCAATGGGGAGCAGCAGCTGCCACTCATTTCCTGCTGTGCGGCCTGATTCCTAACAGGCCGAGGACCACTATGGGTCCACAGCCCGGGGATTGGGGACCCCTGCCTTAACCAGAATGGTCAGTTAATATTCAAGAAGGTCACTGGCCATTCGTGATATCCTCTCCACCTCCACAGGCTTCAAAGGCCTTGAGCTGCTATAGAAAGTGTCTGCTACACAGCTTGTTTACTCTCTGTATCTACTAGCCAGTGTCAATGCTTCTCTTCTTATGGAAATGTCTTCCTTTCCCAAATAGACAATATCATAGGTATTGATTTCAGGTACAAGAAATGTGACTTTCTTTATTCAATTCCTTTCTTGAGTTTCCATGCTTCTGACTTAGCAGAAAAGGAATTCTAGTTCATTGGGGGTTTTCCTAATTTCTTTTGGAGTTCCATCTAAGTTTTAGGTTGTGGGGATGGGCATCTGGTCTTCAATATCATCATTGGATGCAGGCATTCTCGTTTCTGTTTGGAATTTCATTGTCAGTTAACTGGGGATTTTTCACTCATTCTTGACTGTAGGGCTTCCCTCCATTGGTCCAAGACTCAGCATTTTCATGCTGCTTATAGGTATGTGAGGATAAAGAAGCTTATGTGAGAGTCCAGGGTGTATAGAAATTTGTTTGTGCGTCAGTCGGTAGAAGAAAGTACTAAGGACAAAAAAAAAAAATCAGTTAATATTTTAATATTTCCAAAGTATAATTCCACCACAAGCAGAGAGCCCCTTGAGGGAAGGAATTGTATCTTGACCATATTCTGGTACCCTGTCCAGCAAATCAAGTTGACCTCATTAAATATTCCCACTGCCATTAACTAATAAAGAACAGTCAATGGGCCATAGAAACAGAGGAAGAAAAGATTTCCAGTCTTTTTGGAAACAGTAACTTTAAGCATGGGAAAGCACTGTTACGTGTTGGACGTGGCCACCTCCTCCCAAATTCATATGTGGAAGCCCCAACCCCCAGGACCTCAAAATGTGACTATATTTGGAGATAGGGTCTTTAAAGAGGTGACTAAAAGTTAAAATGAGGTTACTAAGGTGGGCACCAATCCAATATAACTCGTGTTCTTAAAGAAGAGGTTAGATTACAGGCACACACAAAGGGAAGACCATGTGAAGACATACAAAGTTCATCTTGTCATCAGCAGTGGCTGCCAAGACCAAAAGAAGGCCGTGCTTTAATTTGACCATAAGACTGAGCTGGGTCTTCAGTTCTACACTTAAGGAGGTTTTTTTTTAAAAAAGTCATGTTATGGAAGCAACCTAAGTGTCCATCGACAGATGAATGGATAAAGAAGATATAGCACATATATACGATGGAATATTACTCAGCCATAAAATGAAACGATGTTGAGTTATCTGTAGTCAGCTGGCTGGACCTAGAATCTGTCATATAGAGTGAAGTAAGTCAGAAAGAGAAAAACAAATACTGTATGCTAACACATATATATGGAATCCAAAAACAAAAAAAGGTTCTGAAGAACCTAGGGTCAGGACAGGAATAAAGACGCAGAGCTAGAGAATGGACTTGAGGACACGGGAAGGGGGAAGGGTAAGCTGGGATGAAGTAAGAGAGTGACATGGACATATATACACTAGAGGGGTGGAATAGGGAGGGTGGGAGGGAGGGAGACGCAAGAGGGAAGAGATATGGGAACATATGTATATGTATAGCTGATTCACTTTGTTATAAAGCAGGAACTAACATACCATTGTAAAGCAATTATACTCCAATAAAGATGTTAAAAAAAAAAGTCATGCTATATAATTTTGTTTCTCAATATGCAAAGTTGCACACATTATATTCTGCCTCTAGCCATGTTGGAATAACCAGTACTATTTGTTCCCTTCCTGCCATAAACAACTAGACAACTGGATAAAATATATGATACAATTATTTTCAGATGTTGGACAGCAGGACTATAATCCCTGAGGGAAGGGAAACAAAACAAGGTGAAAGAAGCACGAGGGAGCCATAAACAGAAACGTTCTCAGCATTCACAGTTATCTGGAAGACAGTTGAGTTCCACCCAGTCAGCGTGGAGAAATCTCACTGACCACTGCCTTGGTTTTCTGCGGCTGCTGTAACAAATTACTCTCAGTGTAGTGGTTTAAAACAACACAAATGTATTAACTTACAGTTCTGTAGACCAGAAGTCTGACACGGATCTCACTGGGGTAAGACCCAAATGCGGGTATGATGCATTCCTTTCTGGAGGATCTGGGGAAGAATCGGTTTCTTTGCATTTTTTCCCTCCTAGGAACCACCCACTGTTTTTTGACTCATGGCCTCTTTCCTCTGTCTTCAAAGTCAACAACATTGAACTGCGTCCTTCTCACACTCTGTCTCTCTGGTTCTCTCTTCTGCCTCCCTCTTCAGCTTTTAAAGACCCTTGAGCCCACCTAGATAACCCAGGATAATCTCCCTAATTTAAAGTCAGCTGATTAGCAAAACTTAATTCTTAAACCCTATTTCCCCTTTGTCATTTAACTTAATTATTCCCAGGTTCCAGGAATTAGGATGTGGACATTTGGGGAGGCCATTATTTTGCTTATTACAACCACTGAGGCATTTACTAGAGACCTCAGAACAGTTAGACCATAGTAGTAGAGATAAATTAGCCCTAAAACAATGGATGTTCTAGATTCGACCTAACAAAGCTTGAAAATAAAAAAAATTAAGCTAGTCCATAAGTAAATTAATGCTTGTCAAAATAAACATCAATACTCTAAAGAAAGACAACAAAAGCCAGACACAAAACAATGTGAAATTTAAAATCACATCAAGGGGCTTCCCTAGTGGTGCAGTAGTTAAGAATCTACCTGCCAATGCAGGGGACACGGGTTCAAGCCCTGGTCCAGGAAGATCCCACATGCCGCGAAGCAACGAAGCCCCTGAGCCAAAACTACTAAGCCTGCACTCTAGACCCCTCGAGCCACAACTACTGAAGCCTGTGCCTAGAGCCCATGCTCCCCAACAAGAGAAGCCACTGCAATGAGAAGCCCGCGGACTGCAACAAAGAGTAGCCTGTGCTCGCTGCAACTAGAGAAAGCCTGCGTGCTGTAGTGAAGACCCAACACAGCCAAAAATAAATAAGTAAATTAATTAATTAAAAAAATTTCAAATCACAGTCAAAAGTTACTAAACATTCAAAGAAGCAAGATGGTATGATTCATAATCAGGAGAAAAATTAATCATAAGAAACAGACCCAGAAATGATAGCAATAATGGAATCATCAAACAAAAACTTTAAAATAGCTCATATTAATATGTTTAAGAAATCAAAGGAAAACATGATCATACTGAGGAGAGAAATACAAACTATAAAAAAAGAAATGAATGGAATTTCAATGGAACCAAATGAAGTGAAGAATTCACTGGACAAGTTTTACAAGAGATTGGACACTATGGAAAAAAAAAGATCAGTGAACTTGAAGAAATCACAAAGGAAACTATCTAGGCTGAAACACAGAGAAGAAAAAGAGTCTGAAAAAAATGAAAAGAGCTTTAGTGACCTGTGGGACAAGATTAAGTGGTCTAACATATATAAAATGGGAGTACCAGAAAAGGGGGGACAGAAATGCTATTTGAAGAAATAATGGCCAAAATTTTCCCAAGTTTAAGGAAAACTATAAATGTATAGATTCAAGAGGCTCAATGAATCCCAAGCAGAAAATATACAAATAAAAACACATCACAAGTTACTGAAAACCAGTGATAAAAGAGTTACTAAAAGGAGCCAGAAAGAGAGACATATTACATATACGGAGCAAAGACGAGAATGCTCACAGACTTCTTGTCAGGAACAATGCTAGCTAGAAGACAAGGAAAATGTGTTCTTATAGAGATGGAAGGGGGAAAAAAAGGTTAAAGTAGAATTCTATATCTAGAAAAAATAATCTTCAAAATGGAAGCAAAACAAGGCTTTTTATCCGGGAAACCTACACCATAAGAAATGTTAAAGGAAACATTTCAGGCTGAAGGAAAAATGATACCAGTTGGAAGCTTGGCTCTACACGAAGGGAAGAACACTGAAGTGGTGAATGTGTGTATAAATACAAAATAAGTGTCTCCCTAATTTAAAATTTTCTTTTAAAAAGAATTGACCATTTAAGGAAAAAAATAATAGCAATGTATTGTGGGGGTTATTATATATGTAGAAGTAAAGTGAATGACAACAATTGTTTAAATGACCCCAAGGGAGAAATGGAAGTACAGCTATTGTGTGGTTCTTAGGGTACATATTAGTGGTATATTACGATTTGAGAGTAGACTGTGATGTTAAAGGTGCTTATTGTGAACTCTATACTCCATCAAAACAATAAGGCAAGTAGATACTGATAATAAGCCAATAGAGAGAAAATAGAATCTAAAAATAATCTAAAAGATAGCATGAAAAGAGGAAAAAATACAAATAACCAAGTAGAAAATAAAATAGTAAGGTTGGACTTAGCTCCCACCATATCACAAACTACATTAAATAAAAATACTTTAATTAAAAGTCAAACTGGATAAGAGAGTAAAACCCAATGGAACATTGCCTACAAGAGATCTAATTTAAATATAAAGGAATGGAAAAAGATATACTATACAAACATTAATAATAAGAAAGCTGAGTGTCTATATTAATATCAGACAAGGTGAACTTCAGGATAAAGAATATAACCAGAGAAAAAGAGGAACAATTCACAATGATAAAGGATCATTCATTAAAAAACATAACAGTTCTACATGAGTATATAGCTATTCACAGAGCTTCACATACACAAAGCAAACACTAAAAGAAGTGAGAAAAGATCTTACACCTCACAGTTATGAGTGTTTTCAAAACTAAACATTGTGGGTTGTTTTTTTTTTTCCACAAATGGTGACAGGAAAACTGGATATTCACATGCCAAAAAATGAAGTTGGACCTTACACCATATACAAAAATTAACTCAAAATGGATCAGAAACCTAAACATGAGTCAAAGGTATAAAACTCTTCAAAGAAAACATAAAGAAAAAAGTTCATGACGTTGGATTTGGTGATGATTTTGTGGATATGACACCTAAAGCATAGGTAACAAAAGAAAAAACAGATAAATTGGTCTACGTCAAAATTTAAAACTTCTGTGCATGAAAGGACATTATCAACAGAGTGAAAAGCCAACCCAGGAAACAGGATAAAATATTTGTGAATCATATATCTAATAAGGGATTCATATTCAAAATATATAAAGAACTCTTACAACTCAACAATACCAAATAACTCAATTAAAAAACGAGCAAAGGACTTGAATATATAGACATTCCATCAAAGAAGATATACAAAAAGTCACTAAACACATGAAAAGATGCTCAACATCACTGATCACTAGGGAAATTCAAATCAAAACCATAATGAGATACCAATTCACACCCATTAATACGGCCATTATTTTTTTAAAAAAGAAAAACAGAAAATAACAAATACTGGTGAAGAAGTGGAGAAATTGAACCATGGTGCATAGCTAGTGGGAATAGAAAACAGTATAACTGCTAAGGAAAACAGTATGATGGTTCCTCAAATAATTAAACGTAGATTTACCCCATGATCTAGCAATTCCACTTCTGGGCATATAGCCAAAGGAATTGAAATCAGGTACTGGAACATGTATATTTGTACACCCATGTTCATAGGAGCATTATTCACAAGAGTCAAAAGGTGCAAGCAACGTAAGTGTCCGTAAACAGATAAATAGATAAACAAAATGTGGTACATACAATGGAACATTATCCAGTCTTAAAAAAGAAGGAAATTCAGGCTCATGCCACAACATGAACATTGAAAACATTAAGCTAGGTGAAATAATCCAGTTACAAAACTACAGATACAGTGTGATTCCACTCATATCAGAGACCTAGAGCAGTCAAATTCATAGAAACAGAAAGTAGAATAGTGGATACCAGAGGCTAGGGGGAGGGGAAATGGAGAGCTGGTGTTTAATGTCGACAGAGTTTCAGGGTGGGATGATGAGAAAGTTCTGGAGATGCATGATGCGGACGGTTGCACAATGTGAAAGTACTCAGTGCCACTGAACGGCACACTTTAACATTATGGATATGGTATATGTTACCACAGTTTTTAACATATATGTATACATATACATATATGTATAACATATATGTATATGTTACCACAGTTTTTCTTAAAAAGAGGAGGCGGAGGAGAAGGAGGAAAAAGAGACTGAGAAGAAAGATAAAGGATTTGGGAAGAAAACCTCAGTACATTTTTATTTTTAATTTATTTTTTGCGGTACGCGGGCCTCTCACTGTCGTGGCCTCTCCCGTTGCAGAGCACAGGCTCCGGACGCGCAGGCTCAGCGGCCATGGCTCACGGGCCCAGCCGCTCTGCGGCATGTGGGATCCTCCCGGACCGGGGCACGCACCCGTGTCCCCTGCATCGGCAAGCGGACTCTCAACCACTGCGCCACCAGGGAAGCCCAACCTCAGTACATTTTTGACTGAGATGACTGAAGTTCATTTTCTTTTTTCTTTTTTTCCCGCAGTGGAGGGAAGTTCTGCTATTGCAGTCTGGCCCAGTTCCCCAGTTCTCCTCTAAGACAACTCCCGTGTGCTAGAAATCTGCAGCCAAGTGGGCCTGTGGGTCTGTATGCTGGCATGTGAACTAGTCTTTTCTTACTTCCCAGTTTAATTTAGGGGAAGGCACTTCACCAAAGTGCTTAAACAGGAAGGAGAAATTACCAACACTGTTATTCTCTCTTACAGCAGCCTCAGATTCAAGCTAAAGCTACCATTATCCTTTTCCCTCCGTTCCCTTAAAAATACTTGTTTCCCTCCTGGATTCCACAGAGAAGGGAAGTTTGCCTGATTCCACAGGCGCAGATGGAGCCACAGGCTCTTGTAGTGATAAGGACCCTGTCCTCCAGGGGTCTCCTATTTGCCCACAGGTGCTCCCTGTGGATTCAGGAGTCAGGCCAGATCCCAGACTTGGATGTGGACTTCCTTTTTTGGGGAGCCCAGCAGCTTGTGGGATCTTAGTTCCCCGACCAGGGATTGAACTCGCTCCCCCTACACTGGAAGTGCATCTTAACCACTGGACTGCCAGGGAAGTTCCTTTGTAATTCTTTCTTTCTTTTTTGTTTTTGGCTGGGATTTCCTTTCTGAATGATTGAATAAATGCTCAATGTATCCAATAATAGACCCTATGTGTAGTTAATTCAACTTGGTAACAATTCAAATATGACTCCAGGGTAGAGCCTTCACATAGAGCAATAGAACTCTAGCATTGATATAATCATTTTTACGACGGAAATAACAATAATAGTAACAATAACTAATAATAGTACCAATCGTACCAACATTTGGGATACTTTCATATAACACTTTTCTTATTGACTTATTTAATCACAATAATGCCGCGAGGGAGGTTTCATTATTATCCCCATTTCACAGATGCAGAAACTTGGGCGCAGAGGGGGGAGGTAACTTTCCCAGTTCCATGCTTGTCCATAAATTTGTAGTCCTTTTTCTTTTGTCTTTTTTCAAGTTTCAGACTATTTATTAATCAGTGTAAACCCCAGCACAATACACCAACATGATTTCGTGCATTTAGAGGGGAAATATTTCCTGGTTAAGTGGAAAATTGTGCAGGTGGCTTCTGGAAGAACTTCATTCTAAGCAGTTTTATAGTGAAACATTTCATTTAGAAGTCTGGACCTTCTCTCTTCAGTTTGCTGTAATCTACATTCACTGAATAGAACTTGTACTGATCATTGGGACCCAGTTTGTTCCAGGGTTCTGGGTTATCCTTTCTGTTCCAACTGACATCTGGATTGAACAACGCCAGGTGCGAGACATACAGCGCTGCTCCAGTACCTCCCACTCCAGTAAATATGAAGATAGGGATCAAGCTAGGATGCCTCTTGGCCTGAATGATGATCTGGAGAAGCATGGTTGCGACAGAAGCCTCGAGTCCAGACGGAGAGAACAACAAACTTTCAAGGCCTGGGACTAAACAGTCTACCGTATTCCTTTTTCTTGACAACTGCTTTCACCATGGGATGTTCCACTGAGAAGCAGACTAGTTTGAGGCTTGCTCTGTGTTGTTGTATTATTCAAGTTATTTTGCTAGAGAGCCCGGGAAACCAACTCAAATTTGCTGAAGCACTATGGGAATATATCGGTGATGTGTATCCAGTTTCAGGCACGGCTGTATCCAAGTGACTAAATGGTGGCTTGCATGCTCTCTCACGCGCTCTCTCTCTCTTTCTCCTCTCCCCCCACCATGCCCAAGCGTGTGAACACCCAGGCATGAGCGCGCGCGTGCATACACACACACACACACACACACACACACACACACTTTCTCCACCTCTAGAGTTGCCTACCTCTCTGCTAACATGGTTAAACTGACTAGCATCACACCTACATCTAAAAGTCTAGAGTTTGGGACTTCCCTGGTGGCGCAGTGGTTAAGAATCCGCCTGCCAATGCAGGGGACACGGGTTCGAGCCCTGGTCCGGGAAGATCTCACATGCCGCAGAGCAGCTAAGCCTGTGCGCCACAGCTACTGAAGCCCGCGTGCCTAGAGCCCATGCTCCGCAGCAAGAGAAGCCACAGCATTGAGAAGCCCGCGCACCACAATGAAGAGTAGCCCCCTCTCGCCGCAACTTGAGAAAGTGGCGCACAGAAACGAAGATAAATAAATAAAGTCTAGAGTTTGGTAAAAAGACAAGGCTTTTCCCTCTGAAGTCCCAGCATGAATCTGGCCTTGAGTCTTGTGGACCTGTCTTGAGTCACCTAATATCCCTAAACCCATCACTGTGGTCAAGTGGAAGGCAACCTTGGCTTGGCCTGACCTGAGCCAATTGCCCATCTTCACTGGGTGGGGAGAGGGTTTGGCTCCACCTAAACTGTGTGAATCAAGGCTGAGAAAGGCAAATTGAGATGTCGGTATTCAAAGAAGGTGGGAGTCCATGCAGGACAGACCAAAATAACAGACATTCGTTGCCACTGCCAGCAAAGCAGTCAGTGGTAGACACTGGATGATATTTGACCACAAGGTTGAGTGTAGGGAATCTTTGTCTTTGGATTGGATGTCCAGTAGCCTGCTTTTTCCCTACAAAGCTTGCTGACCAAAGTCCTTTTAAAGATTCTAACAGTTTTGAATTCATGACTCATGGGTCACTCAAGAAACGGAGCCACTGCCGTATTTTTACTTCTATTTTGATATTCATTTATTCATTCAACAAATATTATTGCAGCCCTAACTAGGTGTAAGGATCTTGAAATACAGAGGTGAATCGGTGTCATGGCCCTGGCTTACATTCCAGCGAGGGACTTAATATCCATTTAATGTAGGTTTGCTTGACTACATAAATCACGCGAAGCTTTTGAATATAATGTTGGATTTTCCTATGACACCATGGATAGAATTTCAAATAGTAGCAGGTAGTCAATACATGTTTGCTGATTGATTATATGATGGTAAAGATTCATCCTTGTGTATCATTATTTTTTCTCTATTGTTTATCTGTTCCTAGACCAATCAGATCATGAGTGATGGAGACCAGCTATGTTTCCGAGAACATTGATGTAATGCTATTTCTTACAGGTGGTGGAAATGGAAATTATTTGCTATGGGAACCCCACGTCTACTAATTATTGGCGTGGTGGTAAACGTGTGTGGGAATGGGAGGTCTTACAACTGTCTTTCTTCCCTTTCTGTATTTTTGCTACCTTTGATCTGGAATTTTAATCTTATTGGGTTAAATTATTTCTGGTGAGGTGTTCAAAGACTTTCAAGTATCTCTGCCTTTTAGAACATTAGCTTCTTTGTTGTGTGTTTTTTCCTAACTATTCCAAATATAGTATAATGACCAGAAAGCAGAAAGAAAAACCGTTTATGTTCTTGAATTTGATATCATATTCACAGCTTCCACTTAGTAACTTTCTAGTTCTTAGTTTCATTTCAGTGTCATTTCCGAGGTGCCTGCCAGGATTATAATCATTTCCATCCAAGTTTCTATACATTTAGGGAATAAGTTGCTTCATTTGATTTAAACATAAGACCTTAATATCTGTATTCATACACGGCTCAGAGCTCCTAGTAGAGTTATTGTAGAGCTAGACTACTGTGCATTATTTAATATATTTATTAATTCATTAAGCAAATATTTACTGAACACCTACCACGTGTGAAGGTGGTCAAAAGGTACAAACTTCCAGTTATAAAATAAATAAGTCCTGGGGATGTAACATACTGCACGGTGACTGTAGTTAGTAATACTGTATTGTACATCTGAAAGTTGCTAAGAAAGTAAATAGACCTTAAAAGTTCTCAGCACAAGAAAAAAATTGTAACTATGTGCAATGGTGAATGTTAACTAGACTTGTTGTGGTGGCCATTTCACAGTGTGTGTGTGTATATATATATATATATATATATATATATATATATATATATATCAAATCATTACATTGTACACCTGAAACTGATATAATGTCAATTAAATCTCAATTTTAAAAAGTATCAACAACAAGGTCCTACTGTATAGCACAGGGAACTATATTCAATACCTTGTGATAAACCATAATGGAAAAGAAAAAAATGAAATGAAATAAATAAATAAGTTCGTACTCTCAAGGGCTAGGAAGAGATGTAAACCACAGAATGGGGGAGAGTAGTCAGGGAAGGGCCCTTAGATTGGGGGAGTGTATTAGCTTGGTGGCCATAACACAATATCACAGATAGAGCGGCTTAAACAACAGAAATGTGTTTTCTCACAGTTCTAGAGGTTAGAAGTCCAAGGTCAAGGTGCCAGCAGTTTTGGTTTCTTCTGAGGCCTCTCTCCTTGGCTTACAGATGGCCATCTTCTCACTGTGTGTTCACTTGGTCATCTCTGTGTGTCTTTGTCTGTGCTAATCTCTTATTCTTATTAGGACACCAGTCATATCGAATTAGGGCTACCCTTACAAACCCTTTTTAACTTAATCACCTCTTTAAAGGCCTTATTGATGAATATAGTCACATTCTGAGATGCTGAGGGCTAGGGCTTCAATATGAATTCTGGAAGGACACAATTCAGCCCATAACGGGGGTTCAGGGAGGTCCTCTCTGAGGAGGGGAGACATCTGAGCAGAGACCAAATGAGGGAACGAGTCACAGGTGTAGGGTGAGTCATCTGGGGGAAGAGCACTTCTGGCAGGGGGACAGTGGGTGCACAGGCTCGAGGCTGGAGGCTGGAATATCAAGGAGGCCATGGTGAACAGAACCCATGAGGGAGGGCAAGGATGCCAGAGATTCAAGCAGAGGCCAGCCATGAGGAAACCTGGAGGCATGGTGAAGACTGAATTTTCTTCCGAATGTCATGGGAAGTCAGGGGAGTGTTTTTTGTTTTTGTTTTTGTTTTTGTTTTTTTTTGCGGTACACAGGCCTCTCACAGCCGCGGCCTCTCCCGTTGCAGAGCACAGGCTCCGGACGCGCAGGCTCAGCGGCCATGGCTCACGGGCCCAGCCGCTCCGCGGCATGTGGGATCTTCCCGGACCGGGGCACGAACCCGTGTCCCCTGCATCGGCAGGCGGACTCTCAACCACTGTGCCACCAGGGAAGCCCTCAGGGGAGTGTTTTGAGCAAGGCAGGGACATAATTTCACATATGTTTGTAAAGGATTATTTTTAAATTTGCAAAGATTTTCTGTAGACTCCCAAGAATTCACTTGGAAAGATCATACTGATCATGAAACCCAGAAAAGTTGAGATGCAGACCTCAGCGGTTACTCTCCACTGATTTCCTAGGAATTCCTTCCCTCAAAGATGAAGGTATCAGCTAAGAATTCTTTGGAATACTGGATTACTACTGATGTTTCTCCTGCCACATACAATGATGCTGAGTTTCTGACAAGAGAAATATCTCGCTCAATTTGCATATATGGAAAAATACCCTTTTCTTGAAGAGAAACTTTGGTTCTGATGATTGGGTCTGTAGTAGTTTATTTATAAGGAGTGATGTTGAATTGACATCACTTGGGACAACTTGAGTCAGGGCAAAACTCTGAGGTGTCTTTTCCATCTTTGACAAATGTCATCTCTAGAATAGATGAAGTAACAAGAGAGAAAACCAATTACTTTGGAAGTCTTGAGCAACCTGTCGCCAAAAAATAAGGGATCTCCACAAAGCAAGTCACATACCTAGACCCTATTCTGAAATAACCAGAGACTGGGCATTCTAAAGCCCCATGTACGGGAAGCCTGCACGACACTGGATTATAACCCCAACCATCAAGACATTTTAAGTCACTTAAAATGGCCATATCCATCTGTACAGGGTATTTGTGTTGTACTCAGATTCAGGCACTATACTCAGTAGAAAACATATTTGTTGGATAGATTGGTAGTCATTTTCGTGGGAACTTGTGAACATGAGCCGTCAACTTTTCCCTCTTGTATCTCCATTAAGCTTTGTTACTGAAGGCTGTCTTCTGGAATCTGTAAAAAACTTCCTCATATAGAAGAGTATAACGATTTTGGACACACACACACACACACACACACACACACACAGAAACTTTCAACTGTAATCTCCTGGTTAGAGATAGTAGAATTTTAGGTGAGATCAGTTAGATTTCAAAAATAACAATAGGTCACTTTTTCAGTCTCTCTTCTTTTGGAAACACACTCTCTGTTTTATGAATGGCGAGAAGGTAAATAGAAAACAAATTTATCTAGTATATGCCATGGAAATCGTTTAGATAACTGGAAACAACTTCAATATGAATATGAAAGCTTCCCTCACCCCCAAAGGGAGAGAAAATGTACTAAGCTACGCTGGCCAAAGAATTAGAATTATATATGTGTGACTTTCCATATCTAAATCCAAACATTCCTTGTTTAGAACATTCCTCTAAAGATTGTCTTCTGGCCCCTGAAGACACGAAATGGCCCGGGATCACAATACATTTTCACAGAGTCTTGGTACTGAAGGATAGAATTCAAGGCATTAGGCAGAATATCTCAGTCAAGTTCTCCAGCATTTTGAAGCTATCCTTGAAGGCTGCATTAAAAGGAAAGCACAGCGGTAAAGTAATGTCTCATTTGCTTCAATAAGCAAAGTTGGAGATTATTTATGATAACACAGTCATCAGAAGAATGTGTTCCTGTGCATTCTGAAGACATGAAGCCTCACTTTGAGTCTTACTATTAAGTCCTTGCTGTGAAGGGGTGGTAGGTGTGATTAAGCTGTTAGATTAGCAAGGTTCTACTGCATTTTCGCTTTAAGCCAGAGAGCTTTCACAGCTGAGCTGTAATGCTCTGAAAATGCCTGCATAACAAGATCCAGACGTGGAGTTGAATCCCAAATGGTAAACGGCCAACGGCATTTATCCACTATTACATTGCCGAAGCCATAAAGAGTCAGCACGTCTGAAAAGACACTGTGTCTAAGTCCCAAGGCGTAGAGGAAGCCAGCGCAGAAAACAGGTGGCTCTTTCAATAATAACATACCGCTACAGGGTGGGAAGGCAGCTGCATTTTCTAGAGACTACCAGCGTGAACTCCAGTCCCTTCTTAGAAGTCAAGTAGAAAGAATGAACCTAAACTATCCTGTTGATGACTAAATGTTACATTTAGCTCCCTGGAGTCCATGCTTGGAAGAAAATTTCAAGGAATCACATTTAGCTTGCTGGCCAAGTGGGACTTGCCACATACTTGAGTAAACACAGGTTTCCTAATAAACTGCCTTCCTTAGAAATCTGAAGTACTGAAATCCTTGAGTTCAGGAGGACGTAAATATCTCAGGGAGGCAGGAAAATGGATCAAGTTGTAGAACGATAGAGCTAGAAAGAAAACCAAGTGCACCTTACAGCAGATAGCTAAAGGAGTGTGAGAAATTACACTGTAGAAAAGTACATTGCAGCTGCCAAGTTGAGGCTCTAGCTTGCAAAGTCGCCTGGACCCATGAATAGGTTGAATCTTGTACAGACCCTATTTGCCTGGCTTGATAGACTTTCATTTCCCATGAGATTGATACGTTTGGCAGGTGTGACTCTGGACCCGTGCTGAGCAAAATAGGGGAACACAGAACTCCAAGGCTTGGCCTTGGGCTTGGAGAGGTAGTAAGTGAACATGCACACCTTCAACAAAGGCGACAACATGCTGGTGGGGTTTTAGCGATAGATTTTAATGAAGTTAGGAAGAGTTTAGTGATTGTGACCAAGAACAGAAAGGTAAATGTTTCCTTTGCTTCATTGGTAGCTTATCAGAAGAGTCACAATATCAGGACCGCTGGATCTAGAAAAGTGAACGAAATCTATCAGTGACTCCACTGACAGCGTCCAAAGCCACAGAGGGCGAAGGTATTACTGTTTTCTAGGAGGATGAAAGATGACATTTAATTGGTTATCTTTGCAAACTTGGGGATAGAAATATGAAACGAAACCTTTACCCAGGATCGAAAGTAACCATCATTGTCTTAATTATATATACAAGCTCCTTGACTCCTTTTGGTCCTAATGGTTCCTCTCTTTCACAGACAAAACATTTTAGTACATTGATGTCCTTAAATGTATTCCATAGAAATTATTTTGAATGGGGAAAGTCCAAGAAGAAAAAATAAGATACATTTTATCTTCTACATGGAATACGTAAAAATAGGTTTCTGACTGCGTATCTGCTATCACATCACCTAGGAGTGACTGGGTGGATTTTTACTGGGTTGGAGGGCACGTTTGCAATGATGTAACGTGAAATATGGACTCTGTGGTGAACCTTGCTCGGAGTTGGGTCCTGCAGGGCTACTTCAAAGAGAATGACAACCATCACTCAAAGATGTGGACCTGGCAGCGTGGGGTGAGGTGTATGGCTGCCAATGACCAAAGAAAAAACACACCATATGTATTATCTTAGGTCAGCTTCTCCCGGAAACAGACTTGGAAATGAAGATTCACGTGCAAGGAATTTTTAAAGGAGTTGCTCCCTGGGGAAAATCAGAGGGGATGGGGTGGGAGTGGGAGGCCAGACAGGCAGGACAGAGAACGCAAAGAAGCCAAGCCAGGGACAGGGAGCCATTGCAGGCAAGTCCGAGCCTCAGCCTGACCCTGGGAGGGCCGTGGAGTGTAAGTTACACCTCAGACTTGATCCCAACTCTGGGCAGAGAGCTGAGCTTTCATGTTGGGTACCAGTCAGTCATCGACCAACGGCCCCCCAGGAGCATCTTAATTCCAGTCTTCTGAAGAGAGTCACTGGTGCTGGCCATGGGATGCAAACATAGAAGCCAAGGGTAAGGCATCCAGAAATGGAAAAAGAATTTTGAGGGGATCACAGAGACACCCAGTAGTTCATCACATGTATCAAAACCTGTGTACAGGACAAGGAATAGGTATTTCAGATGAGTCCAGAATTCTAAAGGCAGACACTTCAAATTGCAGAAGCTGGTTTTCAGTTGAGCTGCTTCCCTCACGGGTGGGCAGCCCGTTGCAGCTGGCAGCAGCGGAGGTGTGTATACTTGGTCATACTTTTGAACAATGGCTGGTGATTCCCCTTCGTAGCTGCTGTATAATCTTAGGTGCCTGCTGAGCTCTTCTCCTGCTGCCCTCGTTGCGGTGGCTGCAGGACTGCTCTGGGGATACATCTGACCCAAAACACCTAACAAGCCTCCTTCTTATTCAACCTGTGTCTGGAGGAACCCTTTTTTTCTTTCTCTCCAGACTGAGGGAAGGAGAGGCTGAGACAGTTCTCTTTGAGAAGACTGCATAGTCAAGGGCTAGATTCTGTGATACAAATACTGTAAGAGTGTCATGAAAATGCAAGTTAATTAGGATTGGAGGACTCATGGAAGGATTCTTGGAGGAGATGGGGCTTCATCTTGGCCTTGTAAATCAGTGGAATTCAGAGAGGTGGAAGACAGAAGGAAGGGCAACCTGGCCGAGGGAAACAAACTGGGTGGAGGCACAGAAGCGAGACCCGATATGAGCTTTAATGGCACAAGCTGAAGACTAGCTTAGCCCAAGTAAAGAATCACGGCACAAAAGGCTAACTGTTGGGACTTCTCTGGTGGCGCAGCGGTTAAGAATCTGCCTGCCAGGGCTTCTCTGGTGGCGCAGTGGTTGAGAGTCCGCCTGACGATGCAGGGGACATGGGTTCGTGCCCCGGTCCGGGAAGATCCCACATGCCACGGAGCAGCTAGGCCCGTGAGCCATGGCCGCTGAGCCTGTGCGTCCAGAGCCTGTGCTCCGCAACGGGAGAGGCCACAACAGTGAGAGGCCCGCGTACCGCAAAGAAAAAAAAAGAATCCGCCTGACAATGCAGGGGACACGGGTTTGAGCCCTGGTCCGGAAAGATCCCATGTGCCGCGGAGCAACGAAGCCCGTGCGCCACAACTACTGAGCCCGCGTGCCACAACTACTGAAGCCCGTGTTCCTAGAGCCTGTGCGCCACAACAAGAGAAGCCACAGTGAGAAGCCTGAGCACCGCAATGAAGAGTAGCCCCTGCTCACCACAACTAGAGAAAGCCCGTGCGCAGCCACGAAGACCCAACGCAGCCAAAAATAAATAAATAAATTTATTTAAAAAAAGGGGAAAAAAAGGCCGACCGTTGGTCACCCTGGGCCTGAAAATTGGGTCATGGTCTTAAGCCGTCTCCCACTCCTGCTTGCTTCCGCTTATTTCTGATTCTCTGCCAATTCCCCACTCAGGCTTGCTTTCCATCAAGCTGCGACGTGCGCTGGACCATCCTCCTAATTAATACGTGCCAGGTTCCATGAGCTGACAAGCTTTCAATACAGAGGAACAAATGATACAAGCCAGGACGAAAAGCAGAACAAATAAAGACGGCAGGGGGGGCTTCGAGTGAACAGCATCAGGGAACAGGCAAATTTCTGAGACTTTTTGGAAAAGGGGAAACCTGATGTGTTAATTAGGTGTCTGTGTCAGTAATAAGCCTGCTCAGAGGAAGGTAATGAAAGAAACAAAAGGGGCAGCGGAGGGGGCTGTTCAGGCAGAATGGAAGTTACGGTGTAAGGAGAGGGGGGAGAGTTTATTATTCTTCTCTGTTATTTTATGTACGTCTGTGGTCTGTTGGCTCCGTGAGACAGGACTCGGCCTTCTGTGTTTTGTAAAGCCCCACGAATAAAGAGCTTTGGGTATAAATGACATTGCAGTTTCTGCCCCCAGGACCCATTTCAACAGGAAGTACTGCAGCCTTACCAGCTCCAACTGGTGGCGGATTTGGGCTTTTCTGAGCATATCTGACTCAGAGGAACTGTCTGCTGCTGAGATGGGCCAATAGAAGGGTTCAAAGCAAGAGGAAGCACAGCGGGGCCATGAGGCACCAGAACACCCACAATGAGGGAAGAGGGCTGTGGAGCCTAAGCTTTCATCCAGCTTCAGTCCACTTGGCCGAGGGGATATGAACTCAGGCACTGGAATCAGATAGATGTGGTTCTAACCCCAGCTCTGCCCCTTGCTGGCTCTGTGGTCAGACCTTCCAGCTGGTACTACTGAGCCGAGAAAAGACAGTCTCTCTTCTACGCCGCTGCCAGATTCATTTTCCAAAAGTGCAGCTTCAGATATATCTTTCTGCTGTTCAGAACCGGCTCCCAACTACTTAGCCGGGTGGGTCCCTGCAGGCTTTGGGGACTGAGCGAGTTACTTACTCCTACACCTCACTCTCTTCTTCTGTGAAGTAAGGATAATAGTCACTGCATTGTTGCACTGCTGTAAAAATTAAAGATAATCCTTATAAAGCACTGGGGACATACCAAGTGGTCAGTTAACATTCATTTTCATTATCTGTTAAGGGACTGCTTGAGTGCAAAGCCCAGCTCTCCACTTGCTGGCTCTGTGATCTTGGGCAAATTTCTTAATTTCTCTATGCCTCAGTTTCTTACCTGTAAAACAGAGTTGTTGCAGGGATTAGATGAGTTAATGCCTCTTAAGCATCTTGAGCAGTACTGGGTGTTCAGTGAGCTTTAGTTTTCTGTTATTATGCTGTCACTGTCATTAGCAGCGCCATCACCATCATCATTTAGATCTGAGAGAAAAAAGGACATTGGGAATATGTGTATTGAAAACTGTCCCTGAGGTTGCCTGGGTAGGGGAAACAGTGGAAGGAGCGACTGGACACTCTCCACGCTCCTCACCAGGGATTCAGGCAGGTCCCTGGGTCACTGGGACATTTATGATGAGGGAGGGGCTTCCGGATACGGAGGCCTGTGGCCTCTGGCTGTTCTCTCCTGGCCTGTCTGGCTCTAATGCTGGGCCCCCTCCCATCCCAAGCCAGCTGGAAATGGGGGGTAAATCTTCCCAAATCAGCCTGTGGTGATCATGGGGGTTAAGTGGAGAACTCGTGTTCTCTCTGCTGTCATGAGTGTTCCTCAGGGAAAGTTTGTTATGTGGACCAAGGTGGGTAGTCATTGCTTCCCTTTCTAAAGGTAATGGGTAACATTACACCAATTTTGTGTCATGTCCCTGAGGCTGTCAAACATGTCCCCACCTCTTTGCCAAAGGGATGGCTATGCAACCCAAACAGGGTAAATCAAAATCATTATGGGCGGGGCTTCCCCGGTGGCGCGGTGTGTTGGGAGTCCGCCTCCCGATGCAGGGGACGCGGGTTCGAGCCCTGGTCCGGGAGGATCCCACGTGCCGCGGAGCGGCTGGGCCCGTGAGCCATGGCCGCTGAGCCTGCGCGTCCGGAGCCTGTGCTCCGCAGCGGGAGAGGCCACAGCGGTGAGAGGCCCGCGTACCGCAAAAAAAAAAAAAAAAAAAAAATCATTATGGGGGTTTGTATGAGAGCTGGGTGTGAGGGTGGGGTAGGGGTGAGTTTCCTTCTCTTGCCCTGAGATCAAGAGAGGTAGGATAGGAGCCTAGATATGCCAGGGCATTCTTGCTGCCACATTGGAGAGATTCTATCTGAGAGAAGTCAAACCAAGTCAAAAGATAAACAGACAAACTCTTCATGTCATTGCTTGAGCCACTTGATACAGCCATGCCTGGAGGCAGCGCCCTCAGACATCCCAGGTACCTGAGCCAATTCATTCCCTAAAACTGATTGAATTGGGGTTCAGTCGCTTGTGCTGACTAATACGGTGCCTTTTTTTGCAACCATGAAAATTTTGCTTCATATACATGAAACTCATTTCTGTTAAGAATAATCAGGTGAAAAAAATAGTTGTTGGGAGTCAGCTAAGAGTGAGGAATAGAAAACTGAGGTACAGCAGAAGGCAGAGAAGAAGCACTGAAGCCTTGGGAAAGATCAAGGAAGCTGAGGGGAAGTAAACAAAGGCTGGAGACCAACCAGCTGGCTGAGTTTGAGAGGAGGCAGAGAACAGGGTCACATCTAAGAGGAACAGACAGCACAGGCCAGGCCGTGAGGTTATCATGGACACGGACAAGGTGTTGAATGACCTTACGTGTGGTGGCACAAACTCGGCAAGTCACTGCTCAGCTAGGCTGAGCTAATTAAATAAAAATTATCCGAATCATCTAAATCACGGAAGTCAGTGTGGGCTTAGATCCACATAGCCTTGGGTTCAGGGCCAGCTTTGGGACATTCAAGTTGAAGGATATTAGGGAAGTTATCGGACATCTCTGAACCTCAGTTTCCATTTCTGTACCATAGGGATAATAACACCTTTCTCACGTAATACGTAATGAGGCTACTATTTTATTCAAGTTATTCCATACCCCTGGGACCACAATAGGACATGAGAGAGAAGCCCCACAAGTCCATGCCAAAAAGTGCCAAACACACTGAATATGTGGATGAAGGATCCAACATAGAAGAAAAAACTTTTTAGCATGCCTATTATCTGCAAAAAAAGTGTTGATTTACAAGCAAATCATTGTGAAGCCATAGGGAAGGCAAATCTGAAAAGTGTCCAGACAGTAAAATATGGAAAATGGAAAAGTATGCAAGAGTCTTTATGAGTATTTTTAAATCTATAAATTATTATTAATGCTATTTTTATTTATTTTCCTATTTTCATAGTTCTATTTTAGTAAAAGAAAATGTTTTAAGAAAGTTTTTCTTGCCATTAGGCATTACATCCCTTTGTCATATTAGTTGATTCAAGCAAGCTTGACACAGAGTCGAGGAGGGTGGCATCCATCCTCCCATTTCTGTCCCAGGACAAAGAGGCAGGGTCTGGGGGTGGCTGTGAAGTAGCAGCACAGTTAGTCACTAGAGTAGCAAGGAGATAGAGTTCTCTGGGCTTGTGCTAGCGATGGTTCTCCTCCTGTGTGAGTTAGAGAGAACAGAATCAATAGGAAGGATCTAGATATCTATCTATCTATCTATAATGATAAAAGGAGGTTATCTATCTATCTATCCACAGAGTAGGGGGAAGAGAGAGAGAGATTGAGAGTTTGAGAGAAAGAGAGAGACAGAGCAAAAACAGAGAGACAGACACAGAGAATTTGAAGGTATTGGCTTACATGATTACAAAGACTGGTAAGTTCAAAACCTGCAGGGTACGCCAACAGGCTGGAGACCCAGGGAAGAGTTGTAGTTTGAGTCCAAAGTCCAAGCCTGCTGGCAGAATTCCCTCATCTTCCAGGAGGTCAGTCTTTTTCTTTTTCTATTAAGGCCTTCAACTGAGTGACTATGGAGGGTAATCTGCTTTATTTAAAATGTTAATCTTATTTAAAAATATCTTCGTAGAAACATCTAGAATAGTATTTGACCGAATATCTGACCTAACCAAATTGACACATGAAATTAACCATCATATATCCTCAAATGGTTTTTGGACCATTGACTTCCCAAATGAGGTCCTGGGGGTGGGTGGGGAACATGTCTGTGAGAGACTACCAACAAAACCCTAACCCTCATGTCCCCGTCTTGAGACTCCCTAAAATAACCAAGGTGAGGGCAATAAACGCCCAGGAGAGCAACTTGGGACTTCAGTCATGGAGAGTTGGGTCTTTCTATTAAAAGGTCTTTAAATTTAAATGTCTAGCTAGGCCTGGGCACATTTAGTAGATCCTGAAGGCTTCCATCTTTATACCCAGTGACCAGAATATGTTGGGACAGGGTACAGGCATTCAGTGATTGTTCGATGGATAAGCCTTCACAAGTGTTGGCATAGACAAGTGGCTTAGTCATTGGAAGCTGAACTGGAAATAAATGCTATGACTTGTGTTAGTCCAGTGGTCCATGTACAAGACCTTGATAGCAGTCTCCTGCAGTAATAGAAGAAGCCCCGCCTCCGGGTCTCAGCTCTCCCTCTGTCCATGAGCCTTAGGAGATTGTGCCACCCTCTCTAGGGTTCTCTTTTTTCTCATGACGATCTGTATGGCTTCTTCCAGTTTTCATGTCTACAATTCAGTAAGATTATCCAGATAGTGACCAAACAGCAGGATATGCTGTGTGGAATTCATACCAATGAAAGGAGATTCAGAGAAAGATGCCAACTGACCCCTGTTCCACCTTCTCTACTTGATTTCAGAGCAATTGCTTCTTTGAACAACAAGACCAAGTGAATGATTCTTTACCATCCTGGGATCTCATTCTCTTTTAATAAACTATTGGTTCAAATGTTTAAAGAGACATTTTAAAATTACCTAAAATTATAAAATATAAATACACATAAAGAAGAAATTTAAGATCCTATAATCACTGAACCCAGTGATTACCTCTGTCAACTTTTTGGTATCCATCCTTCCAGACATTTTCTATGAACATATATGCAATTTTATGTGTCAAAAAGAGGGGCCAGAGAAGCAAGAAGAACTACAATCCTGCAGCCTGTGGAACAAAAACCACATTCACAGAAAGATAGACAAGATGAAAAGGCAGAGGCTATGTACCACATGAAGGAACAAGATAAAACCCCAGAAAAACAACTAAATGAAGTGGAGGTAGGCAACCTTCCAGAAAAAGAATTCAGAATAATGATAGTGAAGATGATCCAGGACCTCGGGAAAAGAATGGAGGCACAGATCGAGAAGATGCAAGAAATTTTTAACAAAGACCTAGAAGAATTAAAGAACAAACAAACAGAGATGAACAATACAATAACTGAAATGAAAGGAATCAATAGCAGAATAACTGAGGCAGAAGAACAGATAAGTGACCTGGAAGACAGAATGGTGGAATTCACTGCTGCGGAACAGAATAAAGAAAAAGAATGAAAAGAAATGAAGACAGCCTAAGAGACCTCTGGGACAACATTAAACGCAACAACATTCGCATTATAGGGGTCCTAGAAGGAGAAGAGAGAGAGAAAGGACCAGAGAAAATATTTGAAGAGATTATAGTCGAAAACTTCCCTAATATGGGAAACAAAATAGCCACCCAAGTCCAGGAAGCACAGAGAGTCCCATACAGGATAAACCCAAGGTGAAACACGCCGAGACACAGAGTAATCAAATTGGCAAAAATTAAAGACAAAGAAAAATTATTGAAAGCAGCAAGGGAAAAACGAAAAGTAACATACAAGGGAACTCCCATAAGGTTAACAGCTGATTTCTCAGCAGAAATTCTACAAGCCAGAAGGGAGTGGCATGAAATACTTAAAGTGAAGAAAGGGAAGAACCTACAACCAAGATTACTCTACCCGGCAAGGATCTCATTCAGATTTGATGGAGAAATCAAAAGCTTTACAGACAAGCAAAAGCTAAGAGAATTCAGCACCACCAAACCAGCTCTACAACAAATGCTAAAGGAACTTCTCTAAGTGGGAAACACAAGAGAAAAAAAGGACCTACAAAAACAAACCCAAAACAATTAAGAAAATGGTCATAGGGACATACATATCAATAATTACCTTAAACGCGAATGGATTAAATGCTCCAACCAAAAGACACAGGCTTGCTGAATGGATACAAAAACAAGACCCATATATATGCTGTCTACAAGAGACCCACTTCAGACCTAGGGACACATAGAGACTGAAAGTGAGGGAATGGAAAAAGATATTCCATGCAAATGGAAATCAAAAGAAAGCTGGAGTAGCTATACTCATATCAGATAAAATAGACTTTAAAATAAAGAATGTTACAAGAGGCAAGGAAGGACACTACATAATGATCAACGGATCAATCCAAGAAGAAGATATAACAATTATAAATATATATGCACCCAACATAGGAGCACCTCAATACATAAGGCAACTGCTAACAGCTATAAAAGAGGAAATCGACAGTAACACAATAATAGTGGGGCACTTTAACACCTCACTTACACCAATGGACAGATCATCCAAAATGAAAATAAATAAGGAAACAGAAGCTTTAAATGACACAATAGACCAGATAGATTTAATTGATATTTATAGGACATTCCATCCAAAAACAGCAGATTATACTTTCTTCTCAAGTGCGCACAGAACATTCTCCAGGATAGATCACATCATGGGTCACAAATTAAGACTCAGTAAATTTAAGAAAATTGAAATCATATCAAGCATCTTTTCTGACCACAACGCTACAAGATTAGAAATCAATTATAGGGGAAAAAAACGTAAAAAACACAAACACATGGAGCTAAACAATACGCTACTAAATAAGCAAGAGATCACTGAAGAAATCAAAGAGGAAATCAAAAAATACCTAGAGACAAATGACAATGAAAACACGACAATCCAAAACCTATGGGATGCAGCAAAAGCAGTTCTAAGAGGGAAGTTTATAGCTATACAAGCCTACCTCAAGAAACAATAAAAATCTCAAATAAACAATCTAACCTTACACCTAAAGGAACTAGAGAAAGAAGAACAAACAAAACCCAAAGTTAGCAGATGGAAAGAAATCATAAAGATCAGAGCAGAAATAAATGAAATAGAAACAAGAAAAATCTCAAATAAACAATCTAACCTTACAAAAGAAAAAAAAAAAAAGAGGGGCCATGTTATACATCACTAGTTCTAAAGTTCCATCTTTTAGGATTCTAGGACCAGTCTTCCTTCTTGTTTGTTTCTTGTTTATTTTTCTCTTTTTCAGTCTTCAAGAGCTCCTCACAATAGTATCTCAGATTCTGGTTTTATTGTAAATAGTGCAGACAAGAGGCAGGGATTTGTCTCAGTGGCTGGAGGAGAAAGTTGAGAAGGTCAAAATGTAGAGAGCTCTTGGGAGGGTCAAAGCACGAAGGGTTTTTACGCAGGTGAACTCTCCCTTGGTAGTGGGTTGAATTACATCCCCCCAAAAGATATGTCCAAGTCCTAACCCAGTACCTGTGAATGTGACCTTATTTGGAAATAGGATCCTTGAAGATATTAAAGATCTTAAGGTCAATCTGGATAAGGTATTTGCTTATCTGCAGAAGTGTGGGCCCTAAATCCAGCAGCTGGAGTCCTTATAAGAGAAAGGAGATTTGAGACACAGACACAGACACACAGAAGAGAAGGCCATGTAAAGATGGAGCGAGATCAGAGTGATGTGTCTACAAGCCAGCGAACACCCAGGATTGCCCACACCACCAGAAGCTGAGAAGAGGTATGGAATGCATTCTCCCTCAGAGCCTCCTGAAGGAACCAATCCTGCTGACACCTCAATGTTGGACTCGCGGCCTCCAGAACTGTGAGAGAATAGATTTCTATTGCTGCCAAGTTTGTGGTAATTTCTAATGGCAGCCCCAGGAAGCTAATACACCCTCTATATCTTATGCTTTCTTCTTTCATTTTATTCTCGTTTCCCGACTTGCCTGGTGAGCCATTGAATGCCTTTTCAGCAGACCTGGGAAGTCAGTCCTGGTAAGTGGGGTCAGGCCTACTTCAGTTTCCTGAACAAAATGTTCAGAAAACATTGGAGTTTTTCCCAGAATAACAACATAATGTACAAATTGGGCCCCCTGGCTCTAAAAATTCAAACTGATAAAGGCAGTTTAAGACTCTGAGCAAAACTACAGTAGTGACTTATGGTTTACAAAGTATTTAGACCAAAGTCCACTAGAACTTCCAAAATAATAACAAAGTCCCAACTCCCAGTACTTGTTTTAAAGTCACCTCCATTCTAGAGAGCGCTGGGGTCCGATTAGGAATGCCCAAATGATCAAGTCTCATCTCTTTGACTAAACTGTTATTGCTGCTGCTAATAGCTGAGGAGGTATCAAAGCGAGAGTGTGCCCTGCACAGAGAGAAATCCCTTCTAAATAAAAATCAATTTTGCTAATAAACACTATCTTTTAGAAGCATTTTTTTAGATCTTCTTAGCTGTTTTTCTGTTCTGTACTAGCACTACATGAAGCACATCTTACTGTCTTTACCCTTCCTTTCATTATTATGCCAGCAGAAAAAGATGCATGTCACACTTTCTAAGAAAAGTTGCGGAGGGAGGGTGAGAGGCAGCGTCGTCTATGGGGGCTTATTCCCATAGAATGATGGGTGTCTGTAAGAAATGAAAATAGACGGATTTGGAAGTAGTTCTGGGGTCTAACATTTGAGAACTGGTTTCCAATTTTGTACTTTACATTATAGCAATGAATTTCATGTGGTTAAAATTTCAAAAGTTAATTTTGTTTTCAGGAAGATTTTCTATTGTGCTAACAGTTTTTATTTTAAGTAAACTGTCATTCATTTGGATTGAAATGTATAAACTGGACTAATTACAATTTAGATCCACTCAAAGTAGAGAAACAAAGGTTACAGGAGAGTAATGAGAAATACATTCAACCGATTTTTATTTTAGTGTTTTTAGTTTCTTGCGTGAATCAGGCCCCTGTGCTGGGTGTCGAGACACCCCGTCTAGGAGTTCAGAGTCCAGCAGGGGAATCAGACAACGCTAACACAGTGGGGCTGTGCCGGGAGCCATAGCAGCCTTGAGGAGGGCACCGAGCCTCAGCGGAGGGGATGCTTCCCAGGCGGTGACATCTTAGCGGGGACCGGTGGAGGCCGGCCGGGCTCGGGGGTGGGTAGGAAAGGAAGGGGAACAAGATGGAGGGAACCACAAATGCAAAGGCCCAGGGCTTTGGAGATCATAAAAAATTTGAGAAACCCAAAATAGAACAGAAGGGTGGGAATAGGGAGGCCAGAAGGTGGGGAAAACCTCTGAAAGATGAAGTCAGTCAGAGGAGTAAGGACTGGATGACGGAGGCCTTGGATATCAGGCCAAGAAGTGTGCCCTGTCTTGAGGGGACTGGGAGAGTCAGTACAAAGTTTTAACCAAGGTGTGATGTGACCAGGTTTGTGTGGCTCAGTCAGGATGGCACTAAAAGAGAGGAAGAAGGCCAAAAAAGGCCAAGGATATTAAGCTCAGTCGTTCACATCTTATTAGGGAGCAAATCCCACTGCCTAAAATGTCAGAGTCCACTTTTTTTTTTTTTTTTTTTGCGGTACGCGGGCCTCTCACTATTGTGGCCTCTCCCGTTGCGGAGCACAGGCTCCGGACGCGCAGGCTCAGCGGCCATGGCTCACGGGCCTAGCCGCTCCGCGGCATGTGGGATCTTCCCGGATCGGGGCACGAACCCGTGTCCCCTGAATCGGCAGGCGGACTCTCAACCACTGCGCCACCAGGGAAGCCCAGAGTCCACTTTTATTAAGCAAAGGATGACTGTATAGTCAAACTCTCCCATATGTTTTTATCTGTGTCAGGAAACCAAAGCAACTTAATCATAAAAACTGTTAACTATTATTCTGATTCTAGTACCTGAAAACAATGAAATATGAGACAAGACTTGAGCGTCTTTCCTTCTTCGGACAAATTGTGTGGCTAAGCGACCATCTTTCACTTCATGTGCTTGGAGTAGGCAGACCTAATAAAGGGTGATGTTTGAACATTTCAAACCGAATTCCCTCAGTGGCGGGTGTTAAACAACTTGTTATTTTAAGCAATTTAGACAGATATTTGCATATACAAACAAGCACATTCTTTGAACTAGCCCATTATATAACCTCGCTTATCCCTGCAGGTAATAAGCTGCTCTAAAGGCAGAATTAGATATAATCCTGGGTTTTCTGTGTGTGCACGTGCAGTCAGACCAGTAAGAAATGAACACACTTGTTAGGGACAATAGCCGCCTTCCACTTCACTTACCTCTTATGAGTTATTTTCTGCTCTCAATTCCAAATCAAGAAAAACACATCCTATTTCCTAAGTCATGCTATCAGATAAGCACCGGAAGAGGTAATATTGGTAGCAACTGCAAAGAAACGTGTTGGGGGGTGAGACGTTTGAGTCTGCTGGTGTAATATCTAGAAATAGAACCTTCTGTGTGTTCCCTTTTCTTTTCTCTCCGCATCCTATTTAAGGCATCTCATTCATTCATTCATTCACTCACTCACTCATTCAGCCAACTTTTTTTTGCAGTACGCGGGCCTTTCACTGTTGTGGCCTCTCCAGTTGCGGAGCACAGGCTCCGGACGCGCAGGCTCAGCGGCCATGGCTCACGGGCCCAGCCGCTCCGCGGCATGTGGGATCTTCCCGGACTGGGGCACGAACCCGTGTCCCCTGCATCGGCAGGCGGACTCTCAACCACTGCGCCACCAGGGAAGCCCCAGCCAACATTTAAGGCTCCTACTATAGCCATGTTTTGAATATTAAAATTGAGATTTCATATCAGATAAGGTACATTCCTGCCCTCCAACAGTTGATGGGCAGCGGCTGACAGGTTGGAATTCTTTCTGGTGCTTCAGAAAAGGACAATGTTTGTGTGGCACTGATCCCCATCTCTTCCCAGGTCTGAGAGCAGCACAGGCTCTGGAGCCAGGCTACCTAGGGCTTGAATCCCAGCTCTGCCACTCACAAGCGTCAGACCTGGGTAAGTTATTTGTCCTCTGCAAGTCTCATTTTTCTGCTCCAAAATGGAAATCCTAAAAGAGCCTACCTAATCTGATCATCAATGAGGATTAAATAAATTAAGATTTGTAAAGTGTCTACAACAAGGCCTGGCACATAATAAGGACTCAATCCACTTTTGTTATTATCATAAATGCCTAGACTTCCTGCCTAGAAATCATTATCTGTGTGACTGCTATGTGCAGGGCAATACCCTAGGTGCTGCAGGGAGACCCAGTGTTGGGCACTGCATTCTAGCAGGTAGATATAATCTGTACACAGATAACCATCTGTAAGGAGGATATGCTCAAGCCTCCAGGCCAGCTGCAGAATGCTAGCATTTGTTATCTATTGCTGCATAACCCGTTGCCACAGACTTAGTGGCTCGAAATAACATATGCATCTTATCTCCCAGTTCTTATGGGTTAGGGATCTGGGATTGGTTTAGCCAGCTACTATCTTCAGGGTCTCTCAAAGGCTGCTGTCAAGGTATTGGCCAGGGCTGTGTTCTCATCTGAAGGCTCAACCCAGAAAGAATCCTAAACTCATGCTGGTAGAATTCAGTTCCTTGAGGGCTGTTGTACTGAGGGCCTCAGATCTTTGCTGGCTGTTGGCTGGAGGCCTCCACCTCTTCCCTGCCACGTGGGCCTCTCCAACATGGCAGCTTGCTTTATCAAGACATGCAACCCAGACATGCAGTAGAGAGAGTGTACTAGCAAGATGGAAGTCATAATCTTATGTAGCCTAATCACAGAAGGCAATAATCTGCTCAGGGCAGTGAGGGAAGCAAAAGTCTTCACAGCACCCATCTCTGTGATGCTCTGAACGTCCATGCACTGTGCCCCCCCAGCAACACACATGGAGACCCAACCTCTCTGTGTCTCCCTGCCAGTTTCTTCAGAGTCAGATTCTGGGAGAAGGTAGAAGCTCAGCTTAGTTTACCATTTTGTCAGCAACGGGAAGCTCTACGTCAGTTTTCCATATGTGAATCTTAGCTCCTTTAGCAATCGTGGCTCTCCGTCTAAATCCCTGTAAGCTCCCATTATTGGTTCAGTGCGCCCATTCCCCAGTTTCTACAGGCTCTGCTCCAAAGAGTTCATATCTATAACTTTCTTCAGAGCACTGCCCTGGATCCCCTGGAACCACTTCATTCAGATGCTTCCAGAACCAAAACAGCCTGGGAAATTACAAATCCCCATTTTGGCCTGTAGCTAATGACTGACTGGTGCAGAAGTATTAAAACCTAGCTCCCTTACTCAACTGGGCAATTTATTCTCAAAAGCTCCTCAGGGGTTCAAGTTGAGTCTGGAACTTTCCTTGAAATCACAACCTTACCTGGCTAATTTTTGTTCCCTATTCCGCTCTTCCTACTCCCTCTCTAATTTCTCTTGAGGCAACTTGCTTAATAAAGTATTTACACAAAAACCCTTTCCTCAGGGTCTGCATCTGGGGAACCTGCCTAAAACAGATGCTGCCATACGTAGTCCCAGGAAGCAGACCTTAAGAAAGGGATTCTGGATGCAGCTCATTCACCAGCAAGATGAAAAGGGAGGTCTCATCTCTGGTGGTAGGTGGCATTCTGTATTTTTTTTTTCTGTGTTTGTTAGAAAATCATCATATCTTTATTTTATACAAAAGAAAATTGCATACAATCATTTATGTAATTTTACTTACATTTAAGGACATACATATTGATACAAACAAACCTCTAAGTAGTAGTTTATGATGAAGCATCAAGAAAGCAGAGTAGGGACTTCCCTCGTGGTCCAGCGGTAACGAATCCACCTTACAACGCAGGGGATGTGGGTTAGATCCCTGGTCAGGGAACCAAGATGCCACATGCCACAGGGCAACTAAACCCGCGCCCCACAACTACTGAGGTCGCGCGCCTCAAAGAGAGAGCCTGCACACCACAACTACAGAGCCCACACGCCCTGGAGCCTGCGTGCCACGACTAGAGAAGAGAAAACCCGCACACCACAACTAGAGAGAAGCCCGCCTGCCACAACTGAGACCCAACACAGCCAAAAATAAATTAAATAAATAAATAATAAATAAACCTTTTTTTAAGAAAATGGACAACGGGCTTCCCTGGTGGTGCAGTGGTTGAGAGTCCGCCTGACAATGCAGGGGACACAGGTTCGTGCCCCGGTCCGGGAAGATCCCACATGCCGCGGAGCGGCTGGGCCCATGAGCCATGGCCGCTGAGCCTGCGCGTCCGGAACCTGTGCTCCGCAACGGGAGAGGCCACAACAGTGAGAGGCCCACGTATCGCAAAAAAAAAAAAAAAAAAAAAAGGACAAAAGCACCTTTATTTAAAAAAAAAGAAGAAAGCAGAATATTTTTTATGTAGCAAGCATTAATTGTGGCATTGTATATCTTTGTATCATTAAAGTTACCAAGACTTTCACTCTTGGTGAGCTGTGATGGCATACAGCTAAAAGGAGCTGCATTGGCTTGTGCAACATCTCTAGCTTTTGAGAAATAGAGGAAATAACAACTATAAGGACTATGTAATTGGGTGGAATTGGGCTTGAGCAGGTCCAGAACACATGAGTAAATTGCACAAAGTAGGGACCCAGACTCTATGTTATCCACCAACCAAGACATCTTCATCAGCTCACACCTATGGCCTCATGGGGTATCCCCCATGACCAGCTGATAGAGGAAAGATCCCAAGTTTGGTTCACAGATGGGTTGACTCAGTATACTGGCACAAACTGAAAACGGACAGCTGCACTATAGCCCCACCCAGAGGTGGCTCTGAAGAGACTAGTGAAGATAAATCGTTGTAATAGGCAGAGCTTTGGGCATTGCACCTGGTGATGCAATTTGTGTGGAGAGAGAGGTGGCCCAAGGTAAAGATACAGATAGACTTATGGGCAATGGACACTAACTCCACAGGCTGGTCACGGAACTGGAAGGCACACAACTGGAAGATGGGGGACAAGGAGGTTTGAGGAAAGAGGACCCACGGGAGTGAAGACCTTTGTATTGTACGCTGATGCCCACCAGGGAGCGCTGACTGCAGAAGAGGCATTAAGCAAACTGGTGGGCAGGATAACTCATCAATAGATGTCAGCCAGCATTTGTTGTTAGCTACCTCAGTTCTAGTCCTAAAGGTTCATTTTTGTTACTGTAGTTACAGTAACAAAACTGGAGGCTACGCATCAGTCCAAAAGCCTGGGGCTCATTCTCACTACAGCTGATCTAGCTGTTGCCACTGCTGAATGTCTGACCTGTCAGAGGTTGACTTTGAGTCCCCACTATAGGTCCATTCCTTGAAGAGACCAACCAGAGCCTTGATGGCAAGTTAATTACGTAGGACCCCTTTTACCCTAGCAATGGCAGCATTTTGTTCTGACTGATTGGTACAAATTCATTGTATGAATTTGCCTTTCCTGACTGCAGTGCTTTGATAAGATCCACTATTTGAGGTCTCAGAATGTCTGATTTATGGACACAGAATCTCACAAAACATTTTTTGTCCCAAAGAGGTATGGTAATGGGCAAATGACTGGGGATCCACGGATCCCACAACATACCACGCCATTCTAGCATAATATATTGTAACCACCTTCTGAAGGCAGAGGAAGGCACTAACTTAGAATGATACCCTGTGAGGTTGGGGCACCATCCTTCAGGATGCAGCGTGTGCCTTAAACCAAAAGCCATTATGTTGTGTTGTCTCCAGTGAGTTGAATACATGGGTCTGGGAACCAAGGGGTAGAAAGAGGAGTAGCCTGGCTCACTGCCACTCTCAGTGACCTGCTTGGGGAATGCATGCTTCCTGTCCTCACAACTCTAGGGCATTGGTTCTAGAGGTTCTAGTTCCCAGAGGGAGAATACTTCACACTAAACCTAAAGCTACTGATGTAGTCCTATTGTTTTGGACTCCATGTGAGCAAAGAAAGCTATGATCATACTGGCGGAGGTAACTGACCCCAATCATCATAAGAATGCAGGGCTGCTGTTACATAATGGGGGAGGAATGTGTTTGGCACTCAGCTGATTCACTGGAGTCTCCCTTGCCAAGTTTTAACTGAAAATAGGCAGTCGTGGCAACCACTGCCTGATAAAGACCTGGTAGCAAGGAGCTCAGATCCCTCAAGGATGAAGATTTGGGACACTCCCCCAGGCAAACCCCTAGATCGGTAGAAGGGCTAGTTGAGGATGAGAGGAGTCTAGAATGGATGGTAGAGAAGAGAGATGATGGATGTTAGTTATAATCTTGGGACCAGTTGCAGCAGCAAGGGCTGTGGTTTGTCCCACTAGATTTGTGACCAATTAGAATCTTGAATAAGCTATGACAAGATGGAGACTTAATGTGAGAACATGTGAATCTGAGTGTTGCAAGGAGTGGACTGTAGTGGATGCTTCTGGTGCTCTGCCAGATCCCTTCAGAGACCTTTGACTGGTTCACTGTACACATCCCCCAGCTACTGGGTGCTTCTCTCCTAATGGCTCACACCTCCAACCTTCAGAGAACTACCTTAATCGACCAGATCCACTTCACCCAGGCTCACTCTGGAATCAGAAGTGCTGGGTGTTATGTCCCCCACTCCCTCCAGGAAGGCCTGGAGCCGGTGACTGATTAGTGCAGGGGTATAAAAATCCAGGTCCCTTGCCTCAGGGTGGGATCAACTCACTGTAACTTGTGCTCCAGAGCTGCCTTTGGATCAAGCTGAGGCTGGAACTTGACCTTAAATTGCTGCCTTGTCTTCTTCTCCTGCCCTATTCTGTTTCCCTCACAAGTTTCTCCTGGAAGCATGTCCTTAATAAATTACTTGCAAAGAAATCCTTGACAAGACAGTTCCCTAGTAGCACATAAACTCTTTGTGGATAGACACTAATTAGGGGAAAAAAAAAATCTTTTAATCTCCCACCGTATGTAGCCCGGCATGGGATACCTACCAGGAGTTGATCTGGGTTTTGGCAAATTCTTTGGTTTAGACTCTCTTCCCTTAGTAAGAATCTGAGGATGCTAAGTGGCGATTGCATTAGTATATTACAGACGGGGACATCTGTAAATTATCAGTGATACATCAATGTAAAACACATGCCCCAGGTTTTTTGGACAACCCTGATTTCAATTTTTTAATCTCCCTGTCAGACCATTTCCAGACAGTGTGTCCCAGGTGGTGTGGTGTTTGGATAGCAAAGGATAATGTGCTAGCCAAGAGGCAGCTGAGGGAGAACACTTAAGCATTATGAAAAAGCAGGGACCTTGAAGTTAAGACAGGACCTCAAATCCTGCCTCCACCCAACCAGCTCTATGACCTTGGCCACATTTTGTTCGTGTTCTAACGGAGTTAACTAGCTCCTACTTCACAGAACTGAAAAAGAATTAATGTAGGCAAAGTGCTTAGCGTTGCTCCTTGTCCTAGTAAAGCTCAAGAAATGGCTCCTTTCGGAAGGGGAAGTACAGCGGATACAGCGTCTTCAGTGGAGTCCGGGGACATCACTATCCTTATAGAGCCAGCTGGGGCAGAGGCAACGCCCAAGTGTTTTCATTCACTTTTCCTCCCAGGGCACAGGACTACTTGCAAGGCAAAGGGAAAGAGGACGTCGTGCCGGCCAGAAGGGCAGGCCTCAAAGGAGAAAGGCCCTGACACCCTCGGCCACCACGTGGCTCCTCGACCTCCTCTCCGACCCTCCCCTACAGCCCTCTCGGCAGGGTTGAAGTAGGTGAAGGGTGGAAGCCGAGAGCCCACGCCGCGGAGGCTGACGCCCGCCGGCGGTGTCCTAGCAACACCCGCCCCGCCCCATCCTGCCCGGCTTGGCGCGGTGGCGCCGGGAAGCGGGGGGAGGCGGGCCGCCGTTGCCATGGTAGCGCGTCTGCCGCGCCCGACGCCGTCGGCGCCGGAGGAAAACCAGGGTTCCGGGCCCAGCGTGGGCGGCCGGGAGGCGCCCGTCCACCTCCGCTGCTCCAGCTCCGGCCTAGAGGGGACCAAGCGCTCGCCCGGAGCCCAGGGGGACCCGAGCTGTCTGCAACCGTGGCCGGGGCGCAAGGTCGTTGTTCCCGACTCGGTCCCCCGCCGCCTGAGCCAGCTAACGGCCTGGAGACTTTACAGTCTGTCTCGTGGGGACGGAGTTGGTCGTCCGGGCCAGGTCTAGGCTGAATGAACTGTTCGGCTTTGGAATCTCATCGCACCTTTTTTCCCCAGCTACGCAAGAAACACGTACACACACGGCCTAGCGTCCCGTGCTTTTCTCTCAAGTGTTTCACCTGAAGGATCTTTAATCTTGGAAAGAGAATATGCAGAAAACAGAGCGGCTTCCAAATCAGCCATTTAAAAACAACCCTGCAAATAAGTATCATGTTTCACGAGGGCCATTTTAAACTGATTTGTCCATGCCTGGAAGGGTAGTCTGGATTCTGGAGTTGAATTTGCATTCTTCTAAATCCCTCTCTGCAGTGAGCTGCGTTTGGAGAATTCAGTTGTGGGGTGTTAAATTTAAACGTATACGCCCCTAGCTAGTATTCTGTGTTATGAATGCTCTGTTAAACAGACCCAGTCACAAAGACAAAGCCACACGGTCTCACTCATTCTCTGGCCTGAGAGGCTTTTTTTTTTTTTTTTTTTTTGCGGTACGCGGGCCTCTCACTGTTGTGGCCTCTAGCGCAGGCCCAGCCGCTCCGCGGCATGGGGAATTTTCCCGGACCGGGGCACGAACCCATGTCCCCTGCATCGGCAGGCGGACTCTCAACCACTGCGCCACCAGGGAAGCCCTGGCTTGAGAGTATTTTTAACAGAGGCGGAGTCAGTCACGTGTTCGTGAGTTTAATCAAATGGACAAGGGATCTGAGCGAGAAAAGCTTGCTATGTAATGCGAAGACTGCATTAGGTACATAGAGATGCGTTCTCTTTGGATTTATTTGAATCAGAGCTTTTCAAATGGAATCTTCTCCTGCATATATTTTTTTCGATCTGCTGCAACTGGAAAATTTAAATCAAAATCCTGTTTCTTATATTCATTTCTATGGTAAATGTGTCTAGGCTGAGATTATGCATTTTCTTGATCAACAAGCAAATGCGCAGCAATCACTGTGAATTGAGCACCTTGCTGATTGAGCAACACTTGAAGCTGGAGGCAAGAACGACCATAATCTCAGAATGAGGATCCTCCTCAGCGTATTTCACAGGCATGTTCACAGCTAACCTTTTCCCACTCTAAAGGAGCATTCACTTGGAACCTCTTTATTCTTCATTTTGCCAGAATATTTAATCTCTCAGAAAGCTTCTTTCACATACTTTTTCGGTTGAAAATGTAATTGGGCAAATGATCATATTATTTATATTTATATATGAATATGTGTGTTTGTATCTTTTTCCCCCAGTATCAAAACAGAACCTTTATTTTTGCATTCGGAAAGCTAAATCAAGGATCTGAAAATAATAGTTTTATGTTTAGCACTAATTGGAGGGAAGAAAAAAGAATGTACAAAACTATGTATAGTAACAACTTTTTTGTGCGTAAGGCAAATTGCCGAATGTGCTTCCGATTGGGTAGTTTAAATGTTAGAATGGTGGAAACAACAATATATTTTATGATAAAATATTAGCATTTGCAAACATTAATTTTTCTTTGGTAATTTTCCTAGTGTCTGATTCTTCATTCATTACCCTGAAGTTCTTTTCACAGAAGTTATTTATCAGTATGAGCTTAGACCAGTTTGATTGCAAGATATTGGTACGGATCCACACGTGCCTGACATGGCAAATAGAACTGACCATTTCAGCTCTGTAACTGGTTGGTTGTTCTCTCTAGGTAGGTAGAGGTTTGGTTATACCCATGAGTTAGCCCAACCTTCACTCCTTAGAATTCATTGACCGTTTTAGAGAGTTACTGCATGCCCTACTTTATTAAGAATACATGAATGTCGAGAACCTTACTAGATTTTCTGCATAATTTCCTAACGTGAAAATGATCTCCACATAGCCATTGCAGTTAGTTTCCATTACTACAAGGTTTCTACCTTATCATTTATGGTTATTGTTTCTTAGGAACCTAATACTTATCAAACACAGGATCCATTTTGCATGCTCACCTTTCCTCTTTTCCAAAGAATCAGTGACCTTAAGCTTTGAGCATCTTATCCTTATTACTGGCTACCAGCCTCTTATTTAATCCTGCGTTAAACTTGATTTACCGCTTTATCTGTACTACTTTAATCCTTTAGAGGCTTATCATAATATGGGCTCTTTAATGAAATATTTTATCATAAGAATAACCTTTCTCTACTTTTCCAGATTTCTCTATTTTTGCTCATTTACCCATGTACCTTTTTCCTTCTTTAAATATTCATGTTTCCCACTTTCATTATACGATGAAATAAACCAAAATGCTTACTTGTTACTACAGAAATGACTGTGTTACCACAAAGTGTTCTTGTTTAGTGCTTAGTTAGTTAAGACATTAGTTCTTAATGTCTTAAGTTTAGATCTCCCGATCTCGGGAAAATATAAATGCATCTGTTGCTGGAAGATTCCCCCATCTTGAAATCTCAAAATATTTGTTCCCATCCAGCTGCAAGGTCACCTAATATTCTCAGGTCATTCCATGGGATTTGAAGAGGCAACGTAGTGTAGTAGTTAGGAGACTACTACCCTGAACTCAGACTGGGATTCAAATCCTGGTTCTAACGCCTACTAGCTATGTGATGTTTTGGGTTTTTTAAATTTATTTAATTTATTTTTTTATACAGCAGGTTCTTATTAGTCATCAATTTTATACACATCAGTGTATACATGTCAGCTATGTGATGTTAATCAAGTTTTTTTAACCTCTCTAGGCCTCAGTTTCCTCATCTGTAAAATGGAGATAATAGCACTTAGTTCATTAAGTTTGGCAATTTTAAAGGATTAAACGACATAATTCTTGTAAAGCACTTGGCACGCAATCAACACTCAGTGAATGATGTTAGTGAGCAGTGCTGCGCTCACCATGATTATCATCTGTATTAAAACATTGTTTCCACTGTCACCAATTAACTTAGGCTAAATTAGTTTATTAGATTAGACTAACCACAGATAGACAGGATTCTGACAGGACATAAAACAGACATTTTGACTAAGGAGGGGAGCGTACAAGGAGAAAAGTCCAGACACTTAGCAGGCTAGTATTGGCACCAGTGTTACCTTGTTCACCTCAGTGGCTTCTTGAGCGTGCTTGCTGGCAGGAACAGCCCAACCCAGAAGCGAACCTGGGATGGTGCCAGTGTGCCGTGAGAACCTAAATTATATCCAGAACTTTGCTTCAAGGATGTCTGAAAACTGTGGCGTTCCCACCACGTCTGCAGTCGAGGAAGGCATATGAAAAGGAGGTTGGAACCTTGTCCACTGCTCTTCCCAAACTTAAGCTTCCAAATTATAGCAATAACGGGAATTACCTGGAGGCCCAGTGGTTAGGACTCTCGGCTCTCACTGCCGGGGGCCTGGGTTCAATCCCAGGTCGGGGACCTAAGATCCCACAAGCCGCACAGTGCGGCCCAAAACAACAACAGCAAAAAAAAACACAAAGAAACAAAAACCAAATTATAGCAATAACAACAGATCCTCCCTAACATACAAATGCACTTGCCCTCCCCACAAAGGGAGACCAACCTTCCCTGTATCTATGTGGGGAATGTTCATTTTCTCTTAAGCCCAGTCACAATTCAGGTTTGATGTTCCACAACCTATGGGCTGAACTGTAAAGTTAATCATGCCCCCCAGACCCTTTATAAAACATTAGGGACAAAGGGGAGGGGAAAAAAATGAAAGTGGTTAATGTATGTAAATGATACATAAAGAGCAAGAAAAAACTATGATCCCTACTAGGATCCTCCGTTTCGCTAGGGTTCACAAGTCCAGAGCTGGCAGTCACAATTTCCTTCCTCTGCTACCTGCTCCATGGCGTCTCTGCTCCCAGTAGGTTTGCTCAGTGGGCCAGCATCTTTGCCCAGTGGCATGATCTAAACCTTCCTTTCCCGGGTGTCTGAGTTCTAGGGTTGCTGACGTCTGCTCTAACTTTTGCCCCTGGGTGTGGAAGTCCTAGGAGGCGCTCCAGAGCATCT
This sequence comes from Globicephala melas, assembly GCF_963455315.2. NCBI lineage: Eukaryota > Metazoa > Chordata > Mammalia > Artiodactyla > Delphinidae > Globicephala > Globicephala melas. Next base: position 163,450,890 of record NC_083315.2, on the reverse strand, counting down.
ACTGGCTCCCACTGTGTAGCAGCGACCTTCATTTTCCCTCATAGTCAGGAGCCCAATGATGACCAGGTGGGAGCCTCAACTTCCAGTCCAGTGAAACCGTGTGTTCCCCGATGGAGGAGTCCACAAACCTCCAATTCCACGACAACTCCAAGTCACAGTGAGGCAAATAAAATCTTTTGCATAGCACCAGGTTTAATAAGGAGAGGTGCCGTTCTCTTTTCCACCCCTTGGTTTCCAGATCTGGGAGACCCGCCCGTGGGAGCATCAGCACCACCTAAGAGCACCTGTTTTGGAGCGTATGTCACACCGAGAAGGAAAGCACCTCACGAGGTGTGGCTCAGCTGTGTCCCCTGGCCGTTACTCTCTGCATGGCAGCCTTCTGAGTGATGGGCACATAGGTAGGTCAGCGAGTCCCATGGAGGTCAGCCACCTGCTTTTTTCTGGCAGTAGTGTTCGTTTCTTGGTCAGAAATAATGTTGTGTGGAATATTGTGAGAATGAATAATGCATTTGTTGCGTCCATAAATGGCATTGCTGGCAGAAGCATGGCAGACAGAGAAGGCGAATCCAAACCGAAATAGTCCAGTGAGGACAAATTGTCGCCCCCTCCATGATGGAGGAGGTCAGTTATATGAAACCTGCTGCCAGGCGGTGTGATGTGTCACCAGGGGCTCAGCGTTAGTCCGCTGTTGGTAAGGTGGCCCTCAGTAGTGGGAGGTATCCGGATGTGCCTTGATACACGGAAGCCCCTATGACTGAGCCCAGGTGTGACCCCCATCCTTGCTTTTTGGCTGCTTTCTGGGCAGTCTGGGGTGGTTGAGGAAGCAGCTGACTCACAGGCACTGAACAAGGCATCTTATCTGCCTTATCATTTGGGTTCATGCCTCCCTCCCAAATGCCGTGCTGCCCTTTGGCAAGCAAACCTGTGGGACGCATCACACTCTGGGTTTATTCCAGGAGGGCTATAGACATCCCTATTCCCCAGACCACCATGTCACCAGTCACCTCTTTTTATTTCCAAGTCCCTAAACAAACCCATGCTTTTGATCATCTCTCTTTCTGTACAAACTGAACAACCGGCTGAAGCATTTAAAGTTCTAACCACTGGGAAGATTGCCGTTCCCCACCTCTGAGCCTGTAATGCTGGTACAGTCCCTTAACAGTGAGGCTTGCATGTTAGCCGGAACCATCCATGAGCCAGGTTCAGGTTTTTTCTCTCTTTACCTTGAAAAAAAGTCTTTTCGTAGGGAACTCCTCATGAGGGTTTATGTGTGGATTGAAGGAGACAAGCAACAGAACAGGTGCTGTGGGAGTGTGAGCGAACCACTCGAGCTCCTTGGACCATCTGAACCTGCACAGGCTCAGTATCCCATAGACCACTTCCACTTCCGCCAGCTTTGTGGGTGAGTGGATCCGTGCAGCACCCACTTCATGACGGGAAGACAGGTCACAAGATCACTTGGTTTTCCATTGTCAAGCATTCAGCAAACCGAGAGCTGTTTCTTAATAGTTCTTTGCAAAGAAGATGTGGCTTTAGTTTCAAAATATCAAAATCCTATGCTGGGACCCTCCCCCTGGGGCTCATCACAGGCTCCAGAGAGCACTCTGACCTGTCATAGATGCTGTGCCCACCATTAGATACTCTGGATCATAAGAACCAAATTGCAGAACTGCCTGCTTCGGATCCGCTTGAGGATTTTCTCTTGCTCTCTCTCTCTCCCACTCAAAACTGACTGCCCTACAGCTTACTTGGTAAATGGATCAGTCACCTTAATACAGTGTGGATTGCTTCCTTCAGACTCATCTGTTATGGCCATAGTCTGGAAGGCTACCATATTCAGGGAGTGACCACAGTCAAGAATCTTTCATTAGACACAGCTCCAAACCATCGGGGTCCGCTGAAAACTCTCACAGAAAAACAAAATGCCTCCATGCCCATGCTTTCCAGAAGAAACAGCAGAAGCAGGACCTCTGCCCCATTTTTGTCTTCCAAATTTTACTTGAGTACTGAACCTACGTTAGAGCCACCATCCCAATGTCAAGAGAATTCAGGAAAGAGAGTTTTAGCCTTCCAGTCTCTGCTGTCAAGCCTATGGACATGGACTCTGTCTGTGGATTGAATTGTGTCCCCCACAAAATTCATATGTTGAAGTCCTAACCCTCACTACCTCAGAATGTGACCTTGTTTGGAAATAGGGTTGTCGCAGATATAGTTGGTTAACTTAAGATGAGGTCATTAGAGTGGGCACTAATGCAATATGACTGAAGTCCTTATAGAAAAGGAAAAATTTGAACACAAAGACATACATACACACATGGAGAATGTCATACGAAGCTGAAGACAGAGATCAGGGTTATGCTTCCGCAAGCCAAGGAATAACAAAGATTTCCAGCAACCACCAGAAGCCAGAGGACAGTCCTGGAACAGATCCTTTCGTTACAGCCCTCAGAAGGAGCCAACCCTGCCTGCTGACACCTTGATTGTGGATTTCTAGCCTCCAAAACTGAGAGACAATTAATTTCTGTTGTTCAAGTCACCCAGTTTGTGGTATTTGGTTATGGCAGCCGTAGCAAACTAATATAGACTGTTGTGACCACCCCTACTGTAATGTATGGTGCCCTTGTCATGGCTCATAAATGGAGCTCAGCAAGTCCCATCGCTGTTGCCAAGAAATGTCCAGTCCGTTATCTCCACTGCTATTACTGCAATATCCATCATTGAGAAGGGAGGCCCCCAAACTATTTATAATGATGATATAATTATTTCCTTAATGGGTTGCCATATTTTAACTCTGAGATGATTTAGAATTAAGCACAGAAACATGTAAGAGGATCCAACCTTTAATATTTATACTTTATTTCAAGAAGGAATCTGTTCGTATCTGTTAATTTTTAAGAGGATTTAACCTCTTGGTTAAATAGGTCAGTCTTGTTATCTTAAATAGAAATTATAATTGATTTAGGCGTCTGACTTCTCACTGAGACTTTTCCACATTTATACAAAGTGTTGAAACATTCAAGGGAATGTAATAGTTGTAGGATTATAGTAATGGTTATAAGTTATATAAAAAATAATATGAATATATGGTTATATTTACAAGATTCAACATGGTTTACTAGATTTACAAGAATAATACAAACACTTGGAAAGTTGTCAAGATAGACACCTGAGTTACATTAAAAGGAAATCGAATACATCAAGCGTATACCTGTAGTTAAAAATGTTTGATGGCGTTTTAACTGAATTTATAAAAGCCTCCTTAAAAGTGATTGTCAAGATTTGCTAACTTTATATAAAGAATAATAAGATCTGTAAACTGAACCCAAGAGAGGGATTGGCAAACTTTCTGTAAAGGGCCAGTGGTAAATATTTTAGGCTTTGTGAGCCCTGTGGTCTCTGCTGCAACTACTCACCTCCGCCACTGTAGCACAAGAGCAGGCATAGACAATGTGTAAATGAACAGGTGTGGCTGTGTTCCAGTAAAACTTTATTTTAAAAAGTAGGCAGCCTACCAGATTGGACCCATGGGCTATAGTTTGCCAACCTCTGACCTAAAAGTTTGACAGATTTTTTAATTTATAAGTTAATAGCTTGCTGTATAATTTCAGAGCTAGAGGGAATCTTAGAAATCATTCTGTTCAATCCTATAACTATTTACAAATGAGGTTATGGAGGATTCGATGGGCTACGTGACTTGCCCAAGAGTACATTATTAGAAGCACATTTATAACTTAATTCCATTATAAATTAAAGCACAAAACCAATAATGATGGAGTCTTTGTATTTGTAGAACCTATTTTGTGTGTATGTTCCAAACCTTCCACAAATAATGTGCAACTAGAAGGAGCAGATAAGTGCTTTACAGCTAAGAATGCGTACTATAGTCTTTTCAAAGTTTATTACAGTGAACCACTTGGAATCATAGGTGTAGGAAAAAAGATCGCTCATTCCTTTGGGTTCTTTACTGTTCCCATTTGTACTGTAATTCCTCTGTAGGTTTCCTAGGATTTATCGATAGAAGAAAGTAGTAAACAGATCAACTCTAACATCCTTTTTCAGTGTTTGTCCAGAGAGGGTTTGCCTGTTTTGTTTACTACTTTATTTTATTTAGTCTAATTACCTCCCTGTAAGAAATAGCACTGAGGAAGATTGTCTAAGGTATATGTTTTCATGCTGGCATTGAAAAGCATTAATAGAAGTTAAATGTGGACATCCCAGCATGCTGAAATCAGTTTACAACTGTAAAATATAATTTCCTTCCAAGCCTTTTCAAATCTGGAAGGTTGAGAATGGCTCGTTAAATTCAAATATTTATGTCATTTTGATAGTATCAGAAAAAGGAACTTACTTTCATTTTTTCTTTTTTTTCTTTTTTTTTTTTTGCATTACGCGGGCCCCTCACTGTTGTGGCCTCTCCCGTTGCGAAGCACAGGCTCTGGACGCGCAGGCTCAGCGGCCGTGGCTCACGGGCCCAGCTGCTCCGCGGCATGTGGGATCCTCCCAGACCGGGGCACGAACCCGTGTCCCCTGCATCGGCAGGCGGACTCTCAACCACTGCGCCACCAGGGAAGCCCTCATTTTTTCTTTTATCTTAGTCTTGTTACAGAGTTTACAACACAATCCACTAAAACTAGGTTTTCCTCAATTTGGGGGACAGGCGTCTCACACAGACATGCACTTGTATGACCAGCATGGATTTATGGGGGTGGGGATCCTTGCTTTCTCACCGATTTGCCATCCAGTACTTTCTATATGTATAGAATGCACATATGTGCGTCTGGTTTATTCCACAATCGGTGTTATGCGTATACGTTGTTGTGTAACCTGCTTTTGTCACTTAGTATGGATGTCTCCTCCAGTGATGAAGTGTTCTTTTGCAGTCTGATACTTAATGGCCTCGTGGTATTCCGTCAACCACATGAACCATCATTAATTTACCCACTCTATTGTTGGACATTTGTGTTTCCAATTTTTCACTATTATAAATGATGTTGTGATGAATATCCATGTACATAAATCTTAATGCCCAGTTCTGATTATTTTTGTAAGATAAATGCCTGGCTATGAAATTGCTGGTCCAAGGCATATATTTGTAGAACTCTTTGTTATAAGGATCACGAATATACATTCTTTTGGACTCCATATGCTGGGGAGTGTGCTATCAACATATTCTCATTTAATCCTCACAACAAATTCATGAGATAAGTACTATTAATATCCACATTTTTTTTCAGAAGAAACTGAGGCCTGTGCCCAGAAAATGGTTACTACATGACAGTGGTTGGCAGACCTGGTGTTTGGGCCCAAGTCTGTCTGATTTTGAGCCCAATATTCTTAATCACTGCACTATATGGCCCCTTCCATATTGCCAGAATAGCTTCCCCCCAAAATCATTACAATCTAGATTTCTACCAGCAATATGTGAGTGTGCCTGCTTCCCTGTACTGTTGAGGATTCTTTGATTACAAGTGAAGCTGAACAAATTTTTTCATGTTTGTTGGCCGTTTGTGGATTGTCTATTCACGTCCTTTGCAAAGAATACATGTCTGAAAAATTTCCCTTTGAGATAGAGAGTCAGATGATCTGAATTCTAATCACAGCTCTATCCCTAATTAGCTATGCGATGTCAGGAAAAAAAATCGCTGCAGAGTTCTGAGTCTCCATTTCCTCTTGTGGAAAACTAGATGATCAAATTAAATCATCTCACTGTTGTTCTCTAAAATTTTGTGATTCCATCCATCGGTCCACCCATCAGCAGGCCTTGTCAGTGGTCAACGTGGGAGGAGATAGGTGACCGGCTATGCAGTATATTTTCATTTATGTATTTAAGGAAGGACCTCTACATCATCTCTCCCATCCCCTGGGATTCAGGTGCCCGAAATCCCACCCTTCACTCCCTGGGGCTTTCATTCTTCATTTTCGTTCATTCTTCTGCATCTCTCCTTCCTGCATGAAGGTTTCTTATTCTTTGGCTTCAGTGGCATTCCTTTCTTATGGTTTACTCCTTCTCAGGTTTCTCCCCCTTTCACCTAAAATGTTGGGATTCCCCAGGTTTGCCCTTGGCCCAGTGCTCTTTTAACTAGATCGCTCCCAGCCACAATGATCCACATGGGATTCCTTGCACACGCCATGACTCTTGCCTCTGAACCCTTGAACGTGTTTTCTTTGCCTGGGATGCTTTTAATCCTTTTCTTTCTAAACTGAGTCTGAGCGTGTCTTCTTCTGGGAAGCGGCTTGGCTAAAACATGATGCACGGGGTTGGAGTCAGTCAAGTCCAGGTTCTTCCACGTACTCACCGTGCGACCTTGGGTAAATTATGTATCCTTCCTAACCTCCATTTCCTCATGTGCATGATGGGAGTAATGAAAGTATGTACCTCTCGAGACTGTAGTGAGAAGGCACTGAAATCATGCATGCAGAGCTTGGCCCACTATGCTTGATTTTTTCTGAGCTTTCAAGCACCTCGTGCATACATCTATCTTAGCATTTAACATACTGCATTCTGAATATTCATCGTTTCATCTCCATTCATTAACACTGTGTCTGGCACACGTAGGCTCCCAGCCACCGTTTGTTAAGGGAATAAGTGAATCACACTGTAAACACCTTTAGGAGACCTTTTTTTGGTGGCTATTGTTTTGGTTTTTTTTATTGTTATTATGGTTTGTTTCTTTGTTTGTTTCACTACAACCCTATCAGGAATGATTTCCAACCTGACATGTCAGGAAACAAAATTAATTCCCTAAAATAGATCTTTAGGGTTGGGGAACAAGGATGCCCAACCCAGAGAGACAGAATGGCACCAAATAAGGAAGTGAGACTGTATGGAAGACAACCTTTGTATCTTGGTGCTTTTGCTGTGGCTGCTCTAAGAAGATCCCCTAATTCCCCTGCTTATCTCCCTAATTCTAGCTGAAACTTTGGCCCTGTTAGTTCATCTTCAATGCGCAGGTTCAAGTCTATCCATATACGGAGATACCTAATGTTACCTGTTTCTCCCTGAACATCTCAACACAACCTCAAAGAACAAATGAGCAATAAAATATCTCAAACCAGATATCGTCACTAAAATTTCTTTAAAAGTATACATGTTTAGGAAACAAACTGCCTTGGAAGGTAGCCACAGGCTAGAGATAGCAGAGAAAGAAAGGAGAAGAGTGTATGGGAAGAGGCAGGCCTAAAGGCTTGTTGAAAACTGAGATGTCTTTGGGGGAAGAAAAATCAATACGGGCTGTGAATCTTTTAGTCTAAACTGATGGTGAAAAGCATCACAACAGTCTTTTTTTTTTAAGCATTTAAAAATAATTACCCATGCCCATTAGCTGGTGTTTCTTTTTTTTTTTTTTTACCTTTTAATTTTTTTTTTGACTACATTGGGTCTTCGTTGTTGTGCACAGGCTTTCTCTAGTTGTGGTGAGTGGGGGCTACTCTTCTTTGCCGTGCGTGGGCTTCTCATTGCGGTGGCTTCTCGTTGCGGAGCACGGGCTCTAGGCGCACAGGCTTCAGTAGTTGTGGCTTGCAGGCTCTAGAGCACAGGCTCAGTAGTTGTGGCGCACTGGCTTAGTTGCTCCGTGGCATGTGGGATCTTCCCGGACCATGGCTCGAACCCGTGTCCCCTGCACTGACAGGCGGATTCTTAACCACTGCACCACCAGGGAGGCCTCCTTACTTCTTTATGAACACACAGAATTGCATATTTTTGACATTGGATAAAAGTATTTTCAAAAATATTTTTCTTTTGCTACTTTCTAGGGTTTTCCTCTCCATCTTTATCCACTTTGGATGATTAATTTTAAAGAGGTAAAGAGAATGGATGTAGGAATAAGAGTTTGAAAGTGACAAAAGGAAACACACCTCTTTGCCTCTGGCTAGAATTCCTTCTTCTTCCCAATGTTATTAGCATCTACTCATCCAGAAGACCCGGCTCAAGCGCCAGGTCCTCTGAGAACTGCTCCCTGACTCTGCAATGTGTGTTAGACATGGCTCCTCTGAACTTCTGGAGCCCCTTCCAACCTCCATCACATCATCTCCCCCCAGTAAACCACACTGTTCTCAGTGACGAGAACTGGGCCTTTCTTATCTCTATCCCCAGAGCAGTACCCAGCACAAGTACACCTCAACCAATATTTGTTAAGGGAACAAATGAATGAATGAGGGAATGAATGAATGAATGAATATCCAAAAAAGGAAAAGAAAAAGGTGCAGGTGGTAAGCAGGTTTCAGAAAGTAAAAAATAAGAGAACCAATACTCATTCAAACAATTTAAACACAGAGCAGTCTGAAATGAAATTTATTTTTCAGCCTCTGCTGACAGATCTGTTATACAGATTCTTGCCCAAAGTATGTCAATTCTCAGTAACCACGGTCCCAGGAAATGAGGAAAACTGTGTAATATGGAAGAGCTGAGAGCCACATTTAAGCACAGTCATAACAATTTGATTTAAACACAGCGAAAGCTGTGTTTTCCAGAAATTTACTGCAGAAAAAAAGTTCTAGAAAAAATCTATTTCTGTTATTTTCAAATGTAAATATTCAAATGAGTGCATTATCCCACACTGCAGCAAATACTTCCGAGAGACCTGTGGCGGTGGAAAAAACTTGGATGGCAAGGGCAAAGGCTGATATGCTTGGTGGTACTTCTCCAAAATGTTTGCTCTACTGCCCCCTCTCCTAGAACTTAAAATACCCTTCATAAGAAAGTCAGTTTTTTGATGATGGCCATTCTGACCGGTGTGAGATAATATCGCATTGTAGTTTTGACTTGCATTTCTCTAATGATTAATGATGTTGAGCATTCTTTCATGTGTTTGTTGGCAATCTGTATATCTTCTTTGGAGAAATGTCTATATAGGTCTTCTGCCCATTTTTGGATTGGGCTGTTTGTTTTCTTGATATTGAGCTGCATGAGCTGCTTGTAAATTTTGGAGACTAATCCTTTGTCAGTTGCTTCATTTGCAAATATTTTCCCCCATTCTGAGGGTTGTCTTTTGGTCTTGTTTATGGTTTCCTTTGCTGTGCAAAAGCTTTGAAGTTTCATTATGTCCCATTTATTTTGGTTTTATTTCTATTTCTCTAGGAGGTGGGTCAAAAAGGATCTTGCTGTGATTTATGTCATAGAGTGTTCTGCCTATGTTTTCCTCTAAGAGTTTGATAGTGTCTGGCCTTACATTTAGGTCTTTAATCCATTTTGAGTTTATTTTTGTGTATGGTGTTGGGAGTGTTTTAATTTCATTCTTTTGCATGTAGCTGTCCAGTTTTCCCAGCACCACTTATTGAAGAGGTTGTCTTTTCTCCATTGTATATTCTTGCCTCCTTTATCAAAGATAAGGTGGCCATATGTGCATGGGTTTATCTCTGGGCTTTCAATCCTCTTCCATTGATCTATATTTCTGTTTATGTGCCAGTACCATACTGTCTTGATTACTATAGCTTTGTAGTATAGTCTGAAGTCTGTGAGCCTGATTCCTCCAGCTCCGTTTTTCTTTCTCAAGATTGCTTTGGCTATTCGGGGTCTTTTGTGTTTCCATACAAATTGTGAAATTTTTTGTTCTAGTTCTGTGAAAAATGCCAGTGGTAGTTTGATAGGGATTGCATTGAATCTGTAGATTGCTTTGGGTAGTATAGTCATTTTCACAATGTTGATTCTTCCAATCTGAGAACATGGTATATCTCTCCATCTATTTGTACCATCTTTAATTTCTTTCATCAGTGTCTTATAATTTTCTGCATACAGGTCTTTTGTCTCAGTGCTGGAGAGGGTGTGGAGAAAAGGGAACCCTCATACACTGTTGGTGGGAAAGTAAATTGATACAGCCACTATGGAGAACAGTATGGAGGTTCCTTAAAAAACTAAAAATAGAACTACCATACGACCCAGTAATCCCACTACTGGGCATATACCCTGAGAAAACCATAATTCGAAAAGAGTCATGTACCACAATGTTCATTACAGATCTATTTACAATAGGCAGGACATGGAAGCAACCTAAGTGTCCATCGACAGATAAATGGATAAAGAAGATGTGACACATATATACAATGGAATATTTATTACTCAGCCATAAAATAAACGAAATTGAGTTATTTGTAGTGAGGTGGATGGACCTAGAGTCTGTCATACAGAGTGAAGTAAGTTGGAAAGAGAAAAACAAATAATATATGCTAACACATATATATGGAATCTAAAAAAAAAGGTCATGAAGAACCTAGGGGCAAGACGGGAATAAAGACGCAGACCTACTACAGAATGGACTTGAGGACATGGGAGGGGAAAGGGTAAGCTGGGACAAAGTGAGAGAGTGGTAGTGTATATATGGGCATATATACACTACCAAATGTAAAATAGATAGCTAGTGGGAAGCAGTCGCATAGCACAGGGAGATCAGCTCGGTGCTTTGTGACCAGCTAGAAGGGTGGGATGGGGAGGGTGGGAGGGAGGGAGATGCAAGAGGGAAGAGATATGGGGATATATGTACATGTATAACTGATTCACTTTATTATAAAGCAGAAAGTAACACACATTGTAAAGCAATCATACACCAATAAAAATGTTAAAAAAAAAAAAGCCAGTGTTTAGAAGGGTTGTCGTTACATTTCTAGGAACTATTCAATTCAACTGAAGTTCAATTACATTAACTTTTATTAGCTAATAGGAGTAAGGCAGTAAGATACTCATTGTAATACATATCACCCTCGTACTGATTAAAGGGGAGCAGTTAAGTTTTGATAAAATAAAGTATATGAAAAAAAAAAGAAAAGTGCATGAAAGGCCTAATCCATCCTTCACACTGCTATTGGGATTTTCCTCCTAAAATATAGAGCTGATTGTCATAGCCCCAACTCAAATGCTTTTGATGACTCTATCTACTGTGGAATAAATATCAAATTCCTTATTGTAAAAGATGTTTATCTGCCTTATCCAAACAGGAAGGTCCCCTGCCCTGTCCTCACCTCACCCCAACTCTCCCACTTAAGAAGCAAATATCGAAAGCATTTTAACCAGGACAAGAGCACTGAGACCATACTGGTTGATTAGATATCCCTTCTTTAAAAACCTGAAAGAGTTCATAAAATCAGAGTGACTATCAAAAGGGATTTTTGAGAAATTTCTAAGCAAATACTGTGGCTGACCTCTAAATGAAATTACTGAACCGTAGATTGGCAAGCATCCATTGAAACAAAGCATATTACTAACATGACCTCGGGTGTTCTAAAATGCGACTGTGGCATTAACTACCACCTCTCCTCAGCCAGCATCCTCTATGTACATGGTCATTGCTCCCTGCCGCTCATCCTTGTCTGCAGTTCACTTCTGGAAACCTACCTGTGTCGCCATGAGATTTGTCACCCCCTTGCTGAAATGCACCAGTTTGGTGACAGTGTTCAAACTCTTCTGTCTGCAGTTTCTCAGACCTCTGTCCTTAAAATTCAGGCTTTCTGCCTCCACTACAGAGGATTCATCAACTACCATTAATACGTCTCTATAATCTGCTCCTATTTTTTTTGTTGTTTTTTGTTCTTGACTCTGGACAAACCCCAGGAGGCCCTGAAACAGCAGGTTCTGCCTTACAGGATCCTGGGATAATGGATTTGGCTGAGACTTTGCTGTTTGATCATTTTATACCTACTGCACATGGGCTACATTAACAGACGTTCAAAGCTCGACTCCTCCTGCTATTCCATCCCAATTCCCGTTACCCCCCTCTTCATCCAACTGCCCTTGGGCGCATCATGTGATCATTTTTGCTGTCACATTTGTATCTATAATGATAGCCACTTAGTGAGGGCTTATTATGTGCCATGAGCTTTCAGGAAGGCAACATGGGGCAGATTTAGACGGGGGTTTAAATGTGGGCTCTATCACCTAAGACTCTGATGACCTTGGGCAAGTCTTTCCAACCTTTGTATCTTTTAGACCTTGAATTTCTTATCTGCAAAACAGAAATAACAACTACCTCATGATATTGGGATGTGTGTGTAGATATATATGATATAGGTATAGATATACAATTGCTCATCTCTTCCCTTCATGCTTAGTGTTTGCTTTTACTGTTTCTTCCTTTTTCTGGAATGCCATTTGCCTCCATCCTCCACCTGTCAAAACCCTACTCATATTTCAAAGCTCAACTAAAAGGCCATCTTTTCTAAGAAGGCTTCTCAGCTGTTGCAAGTCAATTGCCCATGGGTCCCCACAGTCCCTTTTTATAGGTTTTGTACCCTGTTTTTCCAGGGTACCCAGACTTGGCAGAATAACAGAGCCATAACACCAGTCACAACCAGCTTTTTTCCAGTCCTGTCCCTGCCTGCAATTGTAGGAACTTCTCCATCCAACTCCCTTTGCCCAACTACTCCTTGCCTCAAGGAAGCGTTTATAACCCCTCAGATGACCTTGCCCCTAACTTCTTTATACATTCCCAATTTGATGCTTTTCCTTCAGAGCACTTACCCAATGAAATAATCATTTATGCAAGTATGAGTTAATACTTGTTTGCCCCCAGCAGACCATCAGCCCTTTGGGGCAGGGGCTAGTGTCTGACTGGTTGGTCCTTGTGGCCCTAGGGTCTAATCCAATGCTAGGCACATGGGTGATGCCCAATAAACATTCAGGTTGTAAAGAACACAGGGTCCATGGGGCACCTGAGTTTTGTTCATCTGCAGTTAGCCTTGCCCTCCAGGGTCTCTTATTTTCTCCCTTCCTGTTCTGCTATCTGTGATGCTATGAAGGCACAATTGCTGACGCCTGCCAAAGAGAAGCCTTTCAAAGGAACTATCTTCTGAGGCCACCAGGTTGCTACTGACAATCACAATGGCAGATTCATATTGTCCTCTTACACATCTTCTTTGGTCCAGCTCCTGGCTGGACTGTCCAGCTGCTTAGAACAGTGGGTCAGTGCCACGTCTGTATAGGCTCAAACAATAACTCCAGAGGGAGATGAGGTTGGTCTATCAGCGAGGACACAATGTAACCGTGGGCCATAGATACCCCCATGGGCATGTCATTGATAGAAGGATTCTGTCCACTTGGGCCTCACCCTGTAAGACTCAGGGATGCAGCTGACAGCCCTGTTACACTGAGTGTGTCTCATTACTCTGACCTGGAAGCACTGAATTTGCAGCCATCTTATGCACCTCTAATCTCTCTCCCCCTTACTTTTTCCCAAAAGGCCTCTCAATTCATGGGGCATTTAGACTTCCACCTGCATCCCATGGGACTTCCAGGCACTCTGAGACAAGCCCTATCCTAGGGCATTTTCAGGTTTCCTGCCACACAATCACAGCACGTGATATACTCAGTATTTTATTACAATCTTCATATTTATCTCCCCTGGATTTTAAATTCCTTTAAGAAAGTTATTATATCTTAATTGTCTTTGCATCTCTCTCTCCCTCCCCAAAGCCCCCTCTCTAAGCATCTAATCCAGGCTTTGCACATATTAGTTGCTTAATAAATATTTGTTGTAAGGGTCGGTGAATCAGCAGATGGGTAGTCATCAAGGAAGAAGGGGTTGGGCAGAGACTCATGCAGTCGGCATGAAACTCTGGAGGGGACACGGAAAAAGGGAGAGCAGAGAGCAAAGGAGACACCAGAGGAGATGCCTCTTCAACCTGACAGCTGTGTCTGCGTCTGGATGTTTCCCTCGTTCCTCTCGTTCCCCATGATGAAAATGAAGGAAACGGTAGATCTCTGCCTTACAGGGCTTCCGCCAAAATCGATATTTTCTGTTCACAAATTATTTCCTTTCTATTGATGTACAAGTCTTACAGAGAAAAGGAAGAAAAGAGGAGAGAAATAATTCTGAGACTTACAGTTCGGGAGGGGTCAACATGGATTAGCCAGATTTATGGGCCAGATTTGTGGACTAGGGAAGGTGACTCCATTTCCCCAATATCAGGTGACGAGGCTTTCACTCTGCTAATGCAGCCATACATTTTTCTGGAGGCTGAATATTTCAAAAATACATTTGTCTAGAGTGGTAGCTATTTTTTAGTTTTCTGTTTGCATGCACAGTCGTTCTGTTCTAGCAGACAGAGTTTGCCACCATTATGCAATAAGTCTTTCACTTCTTCAGAAACATGTCGTCTATTTTTATAGTTCCCACTCTCTGGGTGAATGTTAAAGTCCCAGAAGGCGCGTGCAGAGACAGTCAGGATTTGTGTACCAGCCTCGCTACCGCTCAGGGCTTCCTGTTGTGCTTCCTTCTTCACGGTTTTGCAGGTGGGAAGTTATTTAACTTCTACTTGATCAAAGTTTCCTGATTAGAACATGACTTTTGTCTCACTAAGGTGCACATCCTTTATGGCTGAAGGCTTGAAAGTTTGGATTTCTATGCAGTAGGAAAAAAATTTCCCTTCCCCATCTTTCCTTTTTTGTATATGTTGAAATTAAACTTTTTTCTGCTGGCTGCAGCATTTGCCCTCCATGAGATGCTTTTGATGACAGATTCAGAAGCTACTTCTAAAAAACAGAACAAAAAATAGGTCTTGGACATCAAGTGTATTGGAATGACTGTGCTGTGTTTCTTAAATCTTCTTGAGAAAGGGAAGACCTGAGATCAAAATAATGAAATCTGAGTCCTATATGGCCTCAGCCCTCCCGATTTACTCAGGGTGCTTACACCTCAGTCTACGCCTTATGGTTCCCCATCTAAAAGAGAGGTTCTGGATTTCACGGTAGGTGATGATCTGACGTAAATTCTCAAACAAACACGACAACGTTTTCTCTCAGATTGGGGCTGGAAATAGGACACATCTACTGGAAGCAGGACTGAAAATTTGAGCCTAGTTTCTCACAGAATTCTGTAGAAACTTCTCAAACCATGTCCTAATCCCATCCACCAAAGGAAGGAGGGTTAAGGGGAATATAGGTCATGCTTGACACTCAGACGTACTGCTCATGGTTTCAAATATTTGGGTGTGTCTCCCTCTCCTCCTAGGCCACATACAGGCAACTCGTGATGCATTTTCCCAACATTCTAACACTCCCTGTGGAAGGGGAAGTTGCGTTACAAAATCTGTCTGCTGAGGTGTGCACAATTTAGCTTTGTTTTTCCTTGCCCCTCCTTTTTGATTCTCTATACCCTTCTGTCTTCCACAGCACCTGACTCAGAACTTCATGATCTAGCTCAGTGGTGTCCAATAAAAATATGATGTGTGCATTAATTTAAATATTACATTTAAACTTAAAATTTTCTAGTAGCCACGTTAAAACAGTAAAAAGAAACAGGTGAAATTAATTTTAATAATAGTATGTAATATTTAATAATCTATCCAAAAGATTGTCATTTCCACGTGTAATCAATATAAACATTTTAATGTGGCATTTTACATTCTTTTTTTCATTCTAAGTCTTGGAAATCCAGTGTGTATTTTACCCTTACAGCGTGTCTCAATTCAGACTAGCCACGTTTCAAGGGTTAAATAAGCTGCATGTAGTGGCTACCTTGCTGGACAGCATGGATACAGGACGTTTCCATCACTGCAGAAAGTTCTATGAGATGGCACACGTCTAGCCCATTCATGAGGATTTTTTTTTTTTTTTTTGCAGTACGCGGGCCACTCACTGTTGTGGCCTCTCCCGTTGCGGAGCACAGGCTCCGGACACGCAGGCTCAGCGGCCATGGCTCACGGGCCCAGCCGCTCCACGGCATGTGGGATCTTCCCAGACCGGGACACGAGCCCGCTCCCCTACATCGGCAGGCGGACTCTCAACCACTGCGCCACCAGGGAAGCCCCATGAAGATTTTTATGTAGAAATATTTTTCTGAAGAAGACATTACCTGTCATGTTTACTTTCCAAAGAGCCTTAGGCAGGGTCTTTCTGGTCAGCAGAATAATGAGAAAAGCCATTTCTGATTATTTGGACCTGTGTTTTTGTCCTCAGGGCTCAAATTATACCATAGTCCCCCGAAAGCAAAGCAAACACGGTCAGAGGCTCTCTGCATCCTCCATTCACCTGCTGCCTAGAGCAGGGGTGGTGCTGCCTCTGTTACTCCCTAACAGGTGCAAAAGTTAATTTGCGTATCATTTCTTAAAGTACCCAAGCCTCATTTTTGTTTTTCACTTATATACGTTTATTTGGAAACGTTTATATCAATACATTGAAACTAAATTTTAGAGACACTGGATGTCATTAGTTTGGATATCATTAGTTTATTTTACACAGAGAAATGTGAACATTATTTACATGATGAAAGATTTCAGAACTTCAGTGGAATGGGCAGCTTCACGTGATGCCATTTCAATAGTGACATATTTCAGTCGACATATTTCCAAGAATGTCACCATCTCCAAATAAGAAATCATCCTTGTTGTCTAGAACTACTTTGATGCCTCCATATTCTGGGAGAACTTTATCTCCCACTTTCACACTAACTGGTTGAATCTCTCTACCCTTTCCTTTAGAGCCTGATCCAACAGCTACTACTGTTGCTTGCAATACTTTTCCTTGTGATTTTTCTGGAAGCGTAATACCTCCTTTGGTTACAGTTTCGGCTGCACTTCTTTCTACTAGTACTCAGTCAAAGAGGGGAAGAAACTTTCTTAATGCTGTCTTGCCAGGATTCTGGCCACCACAGTTTGCAGTTCGTACTCTGCTCTCACACCACCGCTGAAAGGAGGGACCACCAAGCCTCATTTTAAAAGGGCCTGCCTTCCACTCACCCTCAAAAAAGTGGTTTCCTTGTAAATGTTTGACAGTCAACTCTCTCAACGAGGAAACACTGATTTGTAGCATTTGCCAACTACTGTGGTGTAAATACTCCCACTGTGGTCAATGATTTCAAGCTACCAATGTGACATCTCTGAACGCTGGAGGGGGGTGGGTAGTGATGCTCATGGTCTGGTAGAAAATGGCTCCAGCACATCACTTGGAAGCACAGTGACATTTATGTGGACTCCTCCCACTTCCACCCCCCTCATTTTCAGGAAACTGTAGAATCTGTATCTTAGAATATCCTTCACATACAAAGCAAAAATGTCCAAAGGCCTTGGTGTGTTGGATAAAAGTGAAATTTTAAGCATAGCTGAATTTAGTAAGAGGGCTCACAAGTTAGTTTAACAAAATGTATAGAGGATTATAAACTTACCATTCTTATAGTCCACATCTATACTCATAACTAACAACACAGACCTAATCAATATTACTCTGTTTAAATGTAGCTCACCGTGAGACGTGAGATAAGTCAGAGAAAGACAAGTACTAAATGATATCATTTATATGTGGAATCTAAAGAAGTTAAACCTGTAGAAAAACCAGAGAGTATAATGGTCACCAGGGGTTGGTGGGTAAGGCGGGGATAAGAGTGACGATGTTTAAGGTACAAAACTTGTAAGGAGTGGTAAATAAACCCTAGGGAGCTAATGCACAGTATGATGAATATAGACAATAATATTGTACTATAATTACATAACGTGATAAATATGGCGACAATGGCAATTATATTGCAAGATATAAATATATCAAAGTAACAGGCTGTACACCTTAAACTGACAGAGTGTTACGTGTCAAATTGATTCAATTAAAAAAATGTAGCTGAAAGTGAGATCAGCTTTCATTAGCACTTCTTATTCTGGTCCAATGACAACTGGACTCGTTGTCATCGGACAACCGTTGTTCCATAAAAAGGAACAACATCAAATACATAAATACCTTGAGAATTTATCTGAATTTCTCATTGACCCATTCTTCCAGGAAAAAGATGTGTGTGCTCCATGAGGCTGAAATAGATGTTGTAAAGGCAAGATAGTCAATCTTAGATGCAATACATAGAGTGTGGGGCTGTAAACTGTAGAATCCAAACTGCCTCTGACAAGCCATAGGATCTTGGGGAAACCTTTAAAACGATTCAGGACCTCACGTTCCTCACCTACACAATTAGGGGTTGGAGTAGGTCAGTATTTTCTAAATTTTAGTCATTCTTACATATGGCCATCACTATTTTTGTCATTTCCATATGCCACCTGCACTATTATTTTGTTAATATTTTTCTTTAATCAACTCACTGTTTGCTTAATTACTGATCCTTTTCCTAAGTAATACCGTCTATGAAATCATAGCTTCAATATGCTAGTTATGTTTTTTTCTAATACACATTCTAAGATACACATTCTAAGATACACAAACGTAACTGTAACTTCAACCAATGTGTGTGTAATTCCTAAAATTATCTTGTATACCACATGTGGCTGGCATCCTGTGGATGAGGTGATCTCTGTGGGTCCCACAGCGTTGCTGGTTTGAGAGCTGTCATAATTTCAGCCACTTTAGTGCTTACTATGGAAATCTCAGGATTGAGTCGCATTGCCGTGACACTTGTCAATCAAGAAGACGAGTGAAACTGATGGCTCATCTAGCCACATTGTTGTCCAGGTCCTTCATTACAGATAAACGTGATATGAGACTTCTATTCTGAAATGTATTTACTCCTATACCGATATAACTTTCTCATTCCATCAAGCAGCAGAAAGATCTGATCAAAAATTTAAATGAACGCATTTTGCATATAATATTTTGTCTCTCACTATTAAGCTCAGTAAATAGGTTGAAATCTGCATATAAATCACTTATATTTGCCTAGATGTCTCTATGGGGGTTGCAGCAATGGTGCTTTAAATATCATGTGAAATTTTTAAGAGATTGCTGGGTATTGAAAAGCCTATGGAATTATTTTTATAAAAAAATGGGAATTAGAAAGTAGGACTTTCTTTAGAGTTGATGTGGCTTAAATAATTTCAACCAGATGAACAGTTGTCAACAATTTGCATTTAAAATATAATTAATTATGTTCGTCTGTCTGCTATTATACTAGGAAATTAAGATACCATACGTTTATAATAGGAAATTTCTCAATTGTCTTTTTAATCCACTATGAAGCTGCACATTTATTTCCACAGGAGGAAAGAAAAACATATTATGCTGCTAAGTAATACCAGTCTTTTCCAGGATTAGAAATCAGTGGATGGTTTGTGGGATTAGTGATTTCTATTCTCAAATGAAAACCAGATGGGCAAAACCGACAGCATAAACAGTTAAGGGAAAAAATTGGCAGAAAAAGTCACATTTGTTAATTACATTTGTCGTCACACCTCCTCTTATTTATTGAGATAGTCAGAAACTTGGTTTGAAAGATAATGTAACGCCTGAGCTCTGGTTTAACTCAATAAAAGTTCAGACTGTTTTGTTCGGAATAATTAGGTAACAATATGATAATAGAGCAGTTCTTTTTATTAGAAACAAAATTCTTGCCCACAAAAAAGTTTCAGCAAATGTTTGGCCTGTTGTTCATTTAAATGTGTAATAATCAGTTTATGTATCTATTTATACATAAAAAATAAGATAAATAAATTTAATGTATGCCTCCTACTGTAAATGTATATACAATTACTAAGCATACATCTTAGTAATATTTGGTGTTTTGGCACAAATGCCAGGAACTAATTTACATCTACTTACGAACTAGAGAGTGGGAACAGTTATGTTAATCACTCAGTATTTTAGAGAACATGATACTGAAGAAATAGTGCACAGTTTAATCTAGGCAATTTGTCTAGCATCCCAGATTCACTGGCTCGTACAGTCATCCACATTCCATGATGGTTTACCGTGAGTTGGCTTCTGTGCTCAGCTCTTCGCCAACATTATCCCATTTATTAGCCCCACTTTTCAAAGGAGGAGATTGAGGCTCTGAAGGGCTAAGGTAACGGCCTAGGTTTACCCAGCCAGAATGTGGCAGAGTTGGGTTTGAACAGACACCCCACAGCTGGGCTGTGCTCTCAAGTCCCTGCTGCATGCCAGACCCTCGGCTGAGTGCCGGAAACACAACCACGGGTAAGACGTGGGTGCCGAGTTTAAGGAGATTATGCAGCCCTTCACTTAAAACCTCTGAAATTTTGAGTTGGAAGATACCATGGAAATCATCTGGCCAAATTCCCTTTTATCACAGATAAAAAACCAGTGGCCTAAAGAGGGTAAGTGTCTTATCCTCAGTGCATATTGTAGAAAAGAGTATACATAAAGATAATGAATTGGTTGTTTAAAATGCTGACAATAACATTGCAGGATCTTTGTGGCTTGAATATGTATAAATTAATACTTTGGCCTATTTTCTCAAACATGTGATAAGAATATGGATGTCAGTGAGTATTATATATGTCGACAAAAAATTCATCAGTCAATCTAAGAAAGAAATGGAAAATTTTATTCGAGCCAAATTTGAGGATTATAACTCGGGAAGAGCATCTCAGAAAGCTCTGAGGAGTCTTCCACCGGTTAGAAATCAAGGCACAGTTATATAAATTTTTTGAGACAGAGGGCTATATGTCAAATGACGTATTATTGACAGTTCACATAATCCAGATCTAAGCGTCATCCTGGTGGGTCACGTGACCTCTTACAAGATTAAGGAGGAATGTTATTTTTTAAGGAGTTTTATTGTTGGTGCTGGGAGAATGTTGCTCTTTATGGCTGAGCAGGTGTTTCTGCCAACGGGGGAGGTCTGGTCCACGGGTAATGAAGATACACAATGCACAGTGGGGCGAGAGGGAGGCCAAAGAGCAGAGAAGAATTTGTGTTTAAATTTGTCTTGTCTTGCCATAAAATATGAATTTTATTTCACATAACTACGGCTAAAATAGAGGTTAAGAACATAAAATGGGGTGGGGGGAGGGATAAATTAGGAGTTTGGGATTAACAGATGCACACTACTATATAAAAAATAGATAGGGGCTTCCCTGGTGGCACAGTGGTTAAGAATCCACCTGCCAATGCAGGGGACACAGGTTCGAGCCCTGGTCCAGGAAGATCTCACATGCCACGGAGCAGCTAAGCCCGTGTGCCACAACTACTGAGCCTGCTCTCTAGAGCCCACGAGCCACAACTACTGAGCCCCACGTGCCACAACTACTGAAGCCCGCGCACCTAGAGCCCATGCTCCGTAACAAGAGAAGCCACCTCAATGAGAAGCCCGCACACCACAATGAAAAGTAGCCCCCGCTTGCCACAGCTAGAGACAAGCCCACGGGCAGCAATGAAGACCCAAAGCAGCCAAAAATAAAAAAATAAATAAAATAAAATGAATTTATATTAAAAAAAAGATTAACAGCAAGGACCTACTGTATAGCACAGGGAACTATATTCAATATCGTGTAATAACCTATAATGGAAAAGAATCTGAAAAAGAATATACATACTGAATTACTTTGCTATATACCTGATGCTAACACAATATTGTATTGGGTTGGCCAAAAAGTTCGTTCGGAATTTTCTGTAACATGTTACAATAAATCAACTGTACTTCTGAAGCTGTGCACCTCAGATTGGGATTTGAACCTCCGTGGCAGGACTCGAACCCAACCTAAACCCACAGACTTCCAACTGAGATCACACACCTGGTTTCAGGATTTAATGAAGCTCAGGTTCTTGATGTCTCATCGCAGAAAGAATTCAATGAGAGACAAAGTGATAGGTAAGAAGTGGATTTATTTAGAGAGAAACACACACTCCACAGACAGAGCAGAGCGTGGGCCAAGTCAGAAGGCGAGAAAGCCACCAGGGTATGGGGTTGTCAGTTTTTATAGTGGTGGGTAATTTCATAGGCTAATGAGTGGGAGGAGTATTCCAGCTACTTTGGGGAAGGGGCGGGGATTTCCAGGAATTGGGCCACCGCCCAGTTTTTGATCCTTATGGTCGGTCTTGGAACTGTCATGGTGCCTGTGGGTGTGTCATTTAGCTTGCTGATGTGTTACAGTGAGTGTATACTGAGGCTCAAGGTCTAGTGGAAGTCGACTTGTCCACCATCTTGAACCCATTTGGTTCTAATCAGTTTATGTCATGTCCTTGGGCTATGCCATTCTTTCAGATGTTGTGCCCTGCCCCCTTCTCTCCTGTTTCACTTCGATAAAAAATTTTTTTTAAAAAAGAACATAAAATAATTCTGGTTAATTCAATTCAACAACAGAAATTGAGTTCCTATGTGCAGGGCCCAGAGACAACTTGCTGGGTAAATAATTATGAACAAGCTGTACAGGGTAGGAGAGACAGATAATTCACATAATTACTATTCAGTGTGATAAGGGGAGGTTCAGGGTGTTATTGACACGTGGCAAGGACACATAGCCCAGTGAAGGGACATCAGAGTTGCAGAGAGTGTTAGGGAGAGGGCAGGAAGGAGGAAGGTGACCCAGATAGAAGGATGTTCATATGATACATCCCCTGGAGAGATCGCTGGACCTGTTTAAGGACCTTGTGCCCTATTCCTTCCATTTGCTCCTTGAGGTCTACCTTCCACCCTTTGCCTCCTACTCTCTGAAGGGAGACTGACTTGCAGGGACTACATTGGTGAGCACCAGTGTGCTCTATGGCTGCCAGTTGTGGTTAAGCCAATGGGGAGCTCCAGGAGGAGATATGGATGGAGGAGATTTGGATGAAGGGCCTGAAGTGAGTTCAGGTCCTTGTGGAGGGGTTTCTGGCTGGCTGGTGGTGTCCTGGGACACTTCTCCATTTTCTCTTCCAAGGTCTTGTAACTGCTCCCTCCTTCAGGTGATAACAGCCCTGAGGCGTGGCACTGTCTCTGTGGTTTTCCTACACCCCACCCAACGCTTTGTACACAGTCCCACAATTAAGCCTTCCTTGAATTATCTTAATTTCATGTGCAGGGATTCCTGAAAGGGAAGAAGCAGGAATGGGGAGTGGTGTTGGTGGGATTAGCCAGCTGGGTGGGGACAGACTCAGGAGAAGGTTTATAATCTAGGTTAATAGAGTTTGGAATGTAGCCCAAGGAGAACCTTGTGGGCACTGTAGGAATTTGGATTGTATTCTTCAAGTGTTGGAAGGGCATTGGAGGATCTACAACAGGGAAGTGGCAAGATCTGATTTATGCTTTTCAAAGATCAGTGGACTTTGAGTAAATCAGATTACCCTCCATCATGGAGCGGTGCCGGGGCGGGGGAGCTCATCCAATTAGTTGAAGGTCTTTTTTCTTTTTTTAATGAACTTGTTTATTAATTTTTATTTATTTTTGGCTGCATTGGGTCTTCGTTGCTGCGCATGGGCTTTCTCTAGTTGTGGTGAGTGGGGGCTACTCTCTGTTGCGGTGCGCGGGCTTCTCATTGCGGTGGCTTCTCGTTGCAGAGCATGGGCTTCAGTAGTTGTGGTGCATGGGCTTAGTTGCTCCGCGGCACGTGGGTCTTCCTGGACCAGGGCTTGAACCCATGTCCCCTATATTGGCAGGCAGGTTCTTAACCACTGCACCATCAGGGAAGTCCCAGTTGAAGGTCTTAATAGAACAAAGACTGATGGCCCATGAGCAAGAAGGAATTATGCCAGCAGGTGGCCTTTAGACTTGAGGTGCAACATCAGCTCTTCCCTGGGTCTCCAGACTGGCCTACCCTGCAGATTTTGGACTTACCAAGCATCTATAATCACATGAACTTGTTTCTTAAAATCAATCTCTCTCTCTCTCTCTCTCAATAAATATATGTATATATCTATATCTATCTATCATCTATCTATATATATATATATAGAGAGAGAGAGAGAGACATTGGCTATACTATATGATCTATGTGTTTATTATACCCATTTCTAAGACGTGTGTGTATGCACGGTGCACATGCATGCATGCGTATCTCCTGTTGGTTCTGTGTCTCTGGAGAACCCTGAGTAATACAGCAAGTGCCCTTGATTTGGAGGCAGTGGTTTGGATATGAGCTTTGATACCCTGATCACTGTCGGATGAGGTGGCCACACTGTGCACAGAGCACAGGTCCACAAACTGATAGAGCTGCTCCTCCGTTCATGGATCTCAGATCATGCACCTCTAGCAGGTCTTTGAGGCCCCTTTGGGGCTCAATTTCCTCCTCTTTAAAATGGGAAAAGTAATATCTTCCCTGCCCAGCTTACATGATTTTTGTGCATATCAAATAAGACAATGTATTCAAGCACATTAAAAAATGACCACATACAGACACAACATATTAGGTATTACTTTATTTGGCCTGTAATTCTGCCACACACATTCTTGAAATTGTGTGTTGGCAGCAGACAGTTTTGAAAGTCAGACAAGCATGTGGCACCCATTCAGCGCTTGCACACGCTGTCTTTTCTGTCTGGAGTGGCTCTTCTGCTACCTTAAGTCTTAATTTGGAGCAAGGGGAGGGTGTTGGGTGGAGGTAGAAAGAGGAGTTAAGAATCAGGCAAAGGTTTTGGGCTCAAACACGTGTATGGATACTGATCGCATTAAATGAAATAACAAAATAACTTAGCAAAATGAAATATTGCAAATGAGCTCTCCATCTCAAGGATGCTATCTGACATTAGGGTATGTTACTGAAGGAAGAATACATTTAGGGGTGTGTGTATGGGGTGACAGCAGGGACAGTGAGATGGAGAGGGTGGGATGATGAGTTTTAAATGGAACCTGTTGCATCTGCAGTGTTTATGGGACATCTAAATGGTAATATGCAAGATAACTCAGGTTGGAGATATAGGCTGGAAATAGACACTAAGAAGAGCAGCTGACATTTCATGTGTTTTTATACCATGTGCCAGACACTGTACTAAACATGTTGTATGTATGATCTCATTTAATCATTAAACAGTCCTGTGAGATCAGTCATTTTATTATACCCATTTCTGAGATTCTACAGCTAAAACATGGTTCATTTGAGATTTAAACCCAAACAATCTGGCTGGAAGATCTCAGTTTACAGGCAACAAATAAAGCTACAGGGATAAGTGAGTGTGCTTAGGCAGAGTATGCAGTTTAAGCAGAGGGCAGACAGTGGAATTCTAGGGAACAAGAACTTTTACTAGTAAATCATAAGAGATTTCCTTGGAAAAGATGGAAAGGGAGAGTTCAGAAGGAGAAGAGGAAAGCTGTGTAGAAGGTGAGTTAGTGAATTCAAGGGAGGAGCATGTTTCCAGAGATCCTTCACCTTTGCAGGGAGGCCAAGTGAAGCAAGAATGTTACATGAATATTGAAATTAGGAGCCAGGGGTGGTGTTGGGGGCATGCAGATGTCTTCAAGAGGAGCTTCAGCAGATGGGTCGCTGTGGGAAGGGATTTGGGCTCAGTCATGGGCTTTCAACCAAGCCTGGGTCACCTGGCCTTCCCCCTGCGGAGGGCCACTGACATGGCACACATCGTTGATATCTCTGATAAAGGAATGTTGCCACTCGCTCACTCTATTTTTTTCTTTTCCTTGGCAATTTGTCATTTCGTTTATTTGGTTTTACCACGTTCCCAGCTTCACTGCAATAAAGAGACTGTCTTTGCCACAAGTTGCAACTTTGAATGACGCATCTGTTCTTCTTTTTCCTACCTTCAGTAAGTTTCCTCTGAGGCTAGAGGGAAGATGTGATAAAGATAAATTTAAGAGTGGAATTGGGAAGTTAAGGCAGCTCTCAATCTGTTTATCTTTGGAAACCATTATACAGAGGAAAAGGTTTTCATTTAGCTCATGGTTGCTGCACACACACAAATATAATGCAAGGTCTTTTTTCCCCACAGATGATCTCTCAGAAAAGAAGCTGTTGCCTTAAGTTAGAATCTTTACAAAGTCACTCATATTACAGAGTGCTGTCTGAGTTGCTTTATTTTCAATAATAACACCATTGGGAGAAGACGTTGTTTTAATATTCTTATAGTGGTAAGTTATGGCATCAGTTAAAAAGAAAACTTTAACACAGAGTTAGTAATTATTAATAGTAAAATGATCTCTCGATCATGTGTGTTGGAAATTGTTGAGAATAAACCTTTTAAAAACACTTTAAGAAGTGAGATAAGTCAGACAGAGGAAGGTAAATACTGTACGATATCACTTATAAGTGGAATCCAAAAAGGCAAATTCATAAAAACAGATTGCAGTGGTGGTTACCAGGGACTGGGGCTGGAGAGGTAGGAGAGATGTTGTTTAAGGGAACAAACTTGTAACTAGTAGATAAATAAGTTCTGGGGATCTATACACAGCATAGTGATTATAGTTAACAATACTGTGTTATAAACCTCAAAGTTGCTAAGAGACTGGATCTTAATTTTTTCACCGTAAAAATGAAACGATAATCATGTGACATAATAGAGGTGTTAACTAACGCTACTGTTGTAATCATATTGCAATATATAAATGTAGCAAATCAAAATATTGTACACCTTAGACTTATACAAAGTTATATGTCAATTGTTTCAAGAAAATAAAAGACAAACAATTTAAGAAGTAATAAAGTAAGTGATTATGGAGTTCACAAATACTAAATGGCTACTTTTAACTTAGGGTACAATTTCCAAGGTCATTCATTATTATATAGAGATTCCAAAAGTACTGTATCTTAAACAATTTAGAAGGAAACAAAGGTGATGTGTTCTAAAAAACTCTAGAAAACTCAGAAATTGACTCCAGTGATGACAGATATGGTAAAGCCTATAAAGACTTTGAATAAAATTGTCGCATGAGAGTTTATAACATGAGACTTTAAATATACACAATTAAAGTAAATATTATGCATAGCTATTTGGCTGTTGCATCTGCATTCCTGAAAGTTTATATTATATTCAAATCGCCAAAAGGCTTTTGTTCCATATTTTCTCATAGAGTATCGCCTATATACACAATTGCCTTACATTTGGGCACGTGAAGTACTCCATAAGCCACAATGTCAACAGGGTAGGTATTTTGGGCTCAGTATTCATACATGACTGCCTATAAGCGCAGCAAAGAAAGAGCTGGACAACTCAAGTAAAAGATGCAGCTCCTAAAGGCCATCCCAAACACCGCTGTATCCACAGAGCGTTTGAACGTTCAATAATGTGCCTCGTGAATTTGATCAGCGTTGGCAGTGGCCACAGGCTGCATTGCCCTGATGGTATAGCCGAGGTTGGAGAGAGCTATCCCACTTAAAGTCATAGTCCTTTTCCAGGTCAGCCCACAGCCAATGGCTGGTCACCACGGTACAGAGGCCCCACCCCAGTGCCCCAACTCAGAACAACTCTGAATGGCTATCCCATCTCCAGAGCTCCCGGCGGGGTCGGCTGAGACCTAGCAGTGGCTACACTGTAGCTCAGCTTCTCCTCTTCCCAGTCTACCATCCTTCCCTTCCCCCCACAGGTGTTCCTCTCAAGAGTACTCCCCAAATAAATCTCCTACATGCTAATTTCTGCCCCCAAAGAAGAGGGAAACCCAACTGCCTAAATGCTGAAGAAAATAGTGAAAAATATAAATGTGATTTATTTGACCCCACTGAGTACAAGCTTCTTTTTGTCAGGCAACACAAAAAATAGACAGTGAATAGAGATTCTGCTTTTCACGTGAAAGCATGTAGGCCATTGCGGGCCGGAAGGGGGGCTGGTACCCATAACATTTTTAAATGAAGGATGAGACAAAGTTATTTCTTTATGACAGTAATAGTGCCAGTGAAGTCATTTTACATTACCAAGTGGTTTTTCTCACTAATCATTTCATTGCCCATCACCACAATTCTTAAGGCAGAGGACCAGACAGATTTTTCTAGAAATACAAACTCAAGTCCAAATGATTTCAGCACAGTGTTTGAAGATTTCTCAATTTTACACTTGATTTTTAAAAAAAATTTGTTGAAGACATAAGAAAAAGATACAATATTGGGTATGTTTGTTTTAAACACATCCAACATCTAAATGTTGCAACAAAACATAAACAATAACTATGATTTACAAATTGTAAATAAATATATAAAAGTGAGCCATTAGGGAAACTAAAATTAAAGCCATAATAAGATACCATTACATACACTCCAAAATGCCTAAAATAGGAAAAACCAAAAACCCTGACAATACTGAGTGTCAATTAGAGCAATGGATCCTCTGAGAAAATGCTGGTGGAGTATGTGAATTGGTAGAACTACTTTTGGCATCCTCTTGATCCAGTTTTTCTAGGGCTTTATCAAATTTTTTGGACTTTTCAAGGACCCAACTCTGTAAACTCTGCTGATTTTGTTTTCTATTTCATTAATTTCTCCTCTTATTTATGTTATTTCCCTCCTTCTCCTTTCTTTGGGTCTATTATGCTATGTCCCCCTAACTTCTTGAGAGGTTGCTTAGCTAATTCATTTTTAGCCTTTTTATTTTTTCAAACCTATGCATTTAATGATAAAAATTTTCTCTAAACACTGCTTTAGCTGTATCTTACAAGTTTTGATATGTTGTATTTTCATTATTATTCACTTCAGAATATTTTCTCTTTTGCATTATGCTTTATTTTTAACCTATGCTAATTAAGAACTATACTCTTTAATTTCCAAATATTTGGGGGATTGCTAGGGTTTTTTTATTATTATTAACTTCTATTAAATTCAGTTGCAGCCTGAGAAGCTGTGTATGATTTTAATTATTTTAAATCTATGGCTCAACATATGGACAATTTTCTCCATATGGATAATAAATTCTCCATATATGTTTGATAAGAATGTATATTCTACAGTTGTTGGGTAAAGTGTTCTCTCTATGTTAAATTTCTTAGCTCATGCTATTCAATTAATTTATAGTCTTACTGATCTTTTTTGTCTGTTGCTCTATCAGGTTACTGAGTGGAGTATATTAAAATTTTTCATTATGTGTATGGATGTATCTATTTCTGCTTTTAACTTTGTCTTGTAGAGATATATAATTAAATATCCCTCATTATCGCCAGTAATGCTTCTGCTTTAAAGTCTACTTTGACTGATAATAGTACATCAGTTTTCTTCTCATTTTGTTCACATAGTATATATTTTTCTATCTTTCGGCTTTCAACTTATCTGTATCCTTATTCTTAAGATGTGACTAGTGTAGACAGTATGTCATTGTTTCAATCGAGTCTCAAATTTTTTGTCTCTTAACTGAAAAATGTAGGCAATTTACATTTAATGTAATTACCAATGTATCTGGATTTAAATCTACCATCTTACCATTTGTTTTCTATTTGTTCTACATGTTCTATGTTCCCTTTTCTCTCTTCCTTGTGTTAATTATTCATTAATTCCATTTTTGTTATTACATTTTCTAGTTCTCTTGTTATCTATGTATTTTAAACTATTCTTTTTAGTAGTTGCCCAATAGATTACAACATGCATTCCTGGTTTACTTAAAGTATGATATAACAAAACTACAATGAGGTATCACCTCACACTGGTCAGAATGGCCATCATCAAAAAATCTACAAACAATAAATCCTGGAGAAGGTGTGGAGAAAAGGGAACCCTCTTGCACTGTTGGTGAGAATGTAAATTGATACAGCCACTATGCAGAACAGTATGGAGGTTCCTTAAAAAACTAAAAATAGAACTACCATATGACCCAGCAATCCCACTACTGGGCATATACCCTGAGAAAACCATAATTCAAAAAGAGACATGTACCACAATGTTCATTGTGGCTCTATTTGCAATAGACAGGACATGGAAGCAACTTAAGTGTCCATCGACAGATGAATGGTTAAAGAAGATGTGGCACATATATACAATGGAATATTACTCAGCCATAAAAAGAAACGAAATTGAGTTCTTTGTAGTGAGGTGGATGGAGCTACAGTCTGTCATACAGAGTGAAGTAAGTCAAAAAGAGAAAAACAAATACCATATGCTAACACATATATATGGAATCTAAAAAAAAAAAAAAGTTCTGAAGAACCTAGGGGCAGGACAGGAATAAAGACGCAGACGTAGAGAATGGACTTGAGGACACAGGGAAGGGGAAGGGGAAGCTGGGATGAAGTGAGAGAGTGGCATGGACATATATACACTACCAAATGTAAAATAGCTAGTGGGAAGTAGCCACATAGCAAAGGGAGATCAGCTCCGTGCTTTGTGACCACCTAGAGGGGCAGGATAGGGAGGGTGGGAGGTATTCGCAAGAGGGAGGGGGTATGGAGATATATGTATACATATAGCTGATTCACTTTGTTATACAGCAGAAACTAACACAACATTGTAAAGCAATTTTACTCCAATAAAGATGTTAAAAAAAGTAAGATATAAATTGTTGCTTTATTTCTTCTTTGATAATACTTGAAACTAAAAATGCATTAAGTCCATTTACCCCTCACATTTTGGGCTGTTATTGTAATGTACCTTAATTGTATCTGTATATTTCAAGCCCCACAGGACATTATAACTATTGCGTCATAGAGTAAATATTTAAATTTATGTACATATTTATCATTCATTCTTTTTCTGCAAATACCATCTAGGATCATAGTTCTTCCTAAAATTTTTCTCTTTCACATTTGCAAAAGAGAATGTTTGATGCTAAAAAAATCTCAGTTTTCACTTGCCTAAATATGTTTTTATTTTATCCTCATTTTTGAGGAATATTTTTGCTGGACATAGAATTCTAGGTTGGCAGCTATCTTCTTTCAGTACTTGGAGGATATGATTCCATTGCCTTCTGGATTCATTGCTTCTCTTGAGAAGTCAGCTGTAAGTCCTATAGTATTGCTTCTTTGAAGCTCATATATAATTTTTCTTCTGGAGGCATCTAAGGTTATCTCTTTGTCTTTGTATTTTAGCAGCTTTACTATCGAGCATATGTATATACATACTGCTTGGGTATTCATAGCACTTCTTGAATCTATGAGACCACTAATATCTCTGCTTATTTTCTCATTTTTTCAGCCACATTCCACTCCAAATACCAGGCTTACCTCTTTGGATTTTCCCTTATTCAAATCTTGATCCTACAAGTTATCTCTGCTTTGATATTTCTATGATATCTTTAGAGTTTTTTGTGTGTGTGTGTTTGTGTGTGTGTGTGTGTCTGTGTTTAATATTTGCTTCAGCTTTTCTAATTTTTCTCAGAAGGAGCATTGGTATAAAACACCTCATTAGTCACTCTAAAAGTTTTAATTAATCTTTTAAAAAACAATTTGCCTACGTTTGAATATCCACATGTGTTCTAAATGGCCATAAAGTTGTTTGCAGATATCAAAATTCAGAGAAACACTTAGGTAGATGGTTTGATAGGGAACAAAGTAAGGACAGTAAGGGATTGATTTGGAGCACACTTCAAGAATTTTAAATTGTTTAAAGTGTTTGAGTTAGTAAAGTGCTCTAGATGATGGTAAAGCGTAGTACAATCATGAGTGTGGGGGTATAAATCTTTGGAGTTGAGGTGTAAAAAAAGAGTGAGGT
The DNA here is from genome assembly GCF_963455315.2 of Globicephala melas. Taxonomy (NCBI): domain Eukaryota; kingdom Metazoa; phylum Chordata; class Mammalia; order Artiodactyla; family Delphinidae; genus Globicephala; species Globicephala melas. Next base: position 163,419,759 of record NC_083315.2, on the reverse strand, counting down.
AAGCATTTTAGACAGGTTACCCTCTTGGAAACCAAGAACCCCTAAAATGACTGTGGTACCTGTGATGGAGGGACTGAATTGTCTTTGATTAATCTGGGGAATTATATTGATTATTTCATAAATTCCTTCCCTATTTGTGAAGTGCCTCTACCATGCAAACCTCTGGACCAGTAGATGCCAGGCATGAGGGGTGGTAAAATGCTACGTAATTGGATGGCACGAGGTTCAGAGAGGAAGCAAAGCCCAGATGAAGGTAGAGAAGTAATGACTCGGCTGCCACAATGAGAAGCTAAGGGAATATCAAGCTCTCTTGCACTCACACCACCCCCAGCTCCTGGCCTATTTCCATGTCAATCCTGTGAGAATGAACAGCTGCTTAAGAGTCCTATAGAGAACACCCATGTCCTCGAGGGAGAGCAGATTTCAGTTATAATTAGGAAGTGGAGGGAATATTTTGTGAAGTGATGGAATATGTTAGGAAATTTGCTTAGCATTTAATAGGGATTCCAGGGGATAAAATGGAGAGTTTGGGAGAGAGAAGAGTGCCCATAAAAAACACTTCCATGCCATTTGAAGAGCATGATGATGAGCTAGGGCTGAGATATTCTAACAATCAGTACTGAGACCAGTGATGTTTACTCATGACAGTGGCAGAGTAAACTGAAAAATGGTTGCTGACAACACAGCATCCTTCAGATATCTTAGAGCCAAGAGATCTACAGATGGTCCTAACTCAATTAGGAAATGATTAACACAATAACAGGCATAATTTTTATAAATTATGTACATAGATAAGAATAACTGAGAGTGTCATGATTTACTTATTCAACTTAAATTGCTATAAGATAACCCATTAAAGAAAAAGCATCATAGCTTTTGACATGGTGCAACACTATTGTGTTATATGATATATATATTGAAGGCAAGTAATAGACTGAGCTAAAAAGAGCAACAGTATTAAAATCATTCTGAATCCCATTAGACAAATAGATGACATTCCCATCTCTAGAAAGTAACACATAGGAAAAACAAGAAAGAACAAGACAACAAAGAGACTGCGGTAACATTAAGAGAGGGAAAGTTTCCAAAAACTATTGTGAAAAGAAAATGTAGCCTCGAGCAAGAGGCATGTTTGGAAAAAGTGATCATTTTTTAGGAAGTTGCTAGTGCATGGGATCCTCTTCAAGTAGACGTTCTCCAGCTTGGGACCATCAATTTGCCTTTGAGATGCCAAAGGCGAAAATGGCATTTCTAGAACAAATGTGATACATGAATACGGAAAAATAAAAAGTGTAAGGCATTGTTACATTTTCCCCCCATCTTTGTATACGGTCAAATTGGTAATTTTCATGGTAGTCTGTTCATGGTGGAGAGTGGGCACGGGCAAGGCATATAAAGGCTTTCGAGATAACATTTTGCAACCAGCATGTTCTTTGACTTTCTTTTTTCAGACCATGCTTTAGTTTTTCTTCCTTGGATTTTTTTCTCTGTGTAAGTTATCTTTAAATAATAACATCCGTTTTCTTACTAGTATGCACTGCTTGTAATGACTTCAATGAAATATGCAGGTCATTTGGAGCACAGAACTGTTTTGTGATTTACATCATTACAAAATATGTCCCATTAAGATGATGCACAAGCTGAACTGGAGTTAATGAACCTGCATTCTTGCAGGATAATTCAAACTTTAAGGGTGATATTAAATAAAATAAGAAAGGTAGGAAAAAATCAGGTTCACTGTACACCAGAGATCATGATCTTTATCCTCTCGGTTCATTAAAGCATATCTATTGCTCACGTTACTCTCAGACCATTATTAGAGTGGTTGTAGAGCACATATACATATGTAATTAAGTACTCCTCTGCGTCCATAAAAGAACTGCACGTGTTTCCACAGGGAATGCATTGGGAATTTGATTCAGAAGCCTGTAAGAGAGTGTAAGTACCTTTAACCTTTATGGAATGCTGCATGGAATTGTGTGGAATATTCCCACTTAGTATTCAAAACAAGGGTGGAAACACTATAGCCCATGGCCAAATCCAGCCCACTGCTTGTTTTGTAAATAAAGTTTTATTGGAACACAGCCACTCCTATCTGTTACAAATTGTCTGTTTTAGCCCTGTAACAGTAGAACTGGGTAGGTGCCACAGAGACTGCATGGCCCAGAAAGCCTAGAATATTTACTACCTGGCTCTTTAAAGAAAAAGTTTGCCAAGTCTCGACCTACCTGTTTTTTGTTACCTACCTGTTGACCATATACGTCATCACAAAATGAGTAAAAACCTCTCTTAATCAAATATTATTTGAGAGCAGAATATTTAAATGGTATATAGTGTCAAGGTCCTAGGATCCACTTGACCTACTTAGGAATATCAGTCTTTTTAAAAAGCCTATACATGGTATCTTAAACTCTCCTGTTGTCAAGAAATCAAATAAATAAATAAATAAAAACAATAGCCACCAGTTTCGTAAACCCTCCTGAAATACAATGTCTCGTGTTCCCCTTCTGGCTCTGTGGCAGCTGTTAACTATCAAATACTATTTCTAGAACTGTGCTGACATCAGTCGACAATCATACACAAAGCTGTTTGGCAGGACATACACCGAGCAAGTTGAGGCTGTTAAAATGAAACGGCTCTGTTAAAATTAACCCTATTCACATGGCAGGGAAAATACCTAAGTTTGCCAAATCAAACCCTTCCTATATCAGTGGGGAAGAACCATTTGCCAACCTCTAAAAAGGTAATTTAGACACAGGAGAGCAAAAAAACAAAGAAGAAAAACCCTCCAAAATTAAAATGATAAAAATGTGCTTGACAGCAAAAGTACTTCCAAATGTATGAAATTGAATCCAAAACTGAGCCTGCAACAAATTTAACTGACAAGAAAATCTGCATAATGGACTTGGTTTTATTATTAATGCTAATATGGGTACTCTTTTGTTCTATTGTGCTGATGGCAAGAAGATAAATGCCCACCGAAGGCACTAAAATATCTCCACTGTTGAAATACTGATTGTAGTTAGAATGCAAACACTTATTCTTCACTGGTAACAGACAAAAACTTTTTTAAAGGAAGTGCTACTACAGAAGCCATTTCAGAATCAGGTACAGCTTTGAAATAGAATTTCTTAAAATAACTAAATGCAACATTTTAAAAAAACCCACTTTCTTTGTGAAATTTAAAATTATGTAGATACAATTTTATCAAAATGGTAAATACATTCCTTACATGATTTTTAATTAGCACCTCTTTAAAATGAATAATTAGTCTTACATAGTCCTTATAATTCATGGTTGACGTTTACCTTCAGGGCAACCAATCAAATACTGTTGTGATATCACTTATATGTGGAAACTAAAAAATAATACGAAGGAATGTGTATGCAAAACAGAAACAGACTCACAGATATAAAAAACAAATTAGTGGTTACCTGAAGGGAGGGGTGAGGGGAGAGGCAAGGGAGGGGTACAGGATTAAGAGATAAAAACTACTACATATAAAATAGATAAGCAACAAAGGTAGATTGTATAGCACAGGGAATTATAGCCATTATCTGGTAATAACTTTTAATGGAGTATAAGCTGTAAAAAAACTAAATCACTATGCTGTACACCTGAAACTAATATAATATTGTAAATCGACAATACTTCAATTAAAAAAGAGAAACCAAATGGTGTAAATGCTTTTTTTTCTGCCAGCGCACCTCTCCCTGAAAACCAATATTTAAAGTCCTCTCCTCCTCCGAAACCCAAGTCACCTGGGGGATGGGCAGCAGCTAGACAGGGCTTGCAAGAGGAGGGGACTGTGCCCAAGAATGTTTGCAGTTGGAGGGGCCAAGGGTCTGGAAGCCAGGGAGCTCAGGCCATGGCTGGACTCTGTCAAGCCAGTAAACCAGTAAATCTGAGAAGGAGCAATTGGGTTTTGAAGATCAAGACTAGCAGAAGGTCAGAAACTCTTGGAGGTTAGTAACAGCAAGGAAATAGAATCTAGGGATGTCAGCTCTTAAGGTAACATCTATTTGTGTTCGCTTTTATGGGTCTTGTTTATGCTGCTTCCCAGTTGCAGGCAGAGTAGTGGTTACAGCTACTTTGAGGGTGAAATTACTGTGGATAAACCTTGATCCTGGTTGCAGCCAGTCTTTAATTACAAGAAGGCTGTTACAGACCTCGGTGATGTAGAGATTATTTAAATAGAGATTACACCTGTGGTCCAAGCCTGTGCTAATCATTCTAAATTCTCCTGCCACTTGCCTTCTCTATTTATTAATTTATTTAAGCTTTTCCCACTTTATAGGTCAGTTCTGTCTGTGGTACACAGAATTTTAAGGTGGCCCTGAAGGTTCCCCCATGCCCTGGCATATACACCCTATATAATCACCTCCACTTGAATGTGTGTAAACCAGTGAGTATGATATGTTATCCCTCCTTTGATTTGGCTACTCTTCAGTTGACTGAGTTAGTCAAAAGGGAAATTATCAGAGAAGAAACAATATCCTGCTGGCCTCAAGGATAAAAACCAAACTGCCATGTTATGAGATGAGGGGGACACATGGTAAGGACCTCAAGGTGGCCGCTAGGAGCTGCAAGCAGCCCCTTGGCTATGTGGATACAACAAAATGAATTCCAACAGCTAGGGCGCTTGGAAGAAGATCCCGAACCTCAGAGGAGACCCTAGGCTACAGGCTGATTGCAGCCTGGTGAGACCCTGCGGAGAGGACCCACATAAGCTGTACCTGGATTCCTGACTTATGGAATCTGAAATAATAAATTTGTGCTGTTTTAAGCCACTCAGTTTATGGTAATTTGTTACACAGTAAAAAGAAACTAAGACCCTGTCCAGTAGAATTTTCCATCATAATGGAAATGTTCTATATTTGTGCAGCTGATATGGTAGCCACTAGCCACGTGGGCTACTGGGCATTTGAAAGGAGGCTAGTACATGTGAGGAAGTGAATTTTCATTACTTTGAACTTAAGTTGCCATATGTGGCTAGTGGCTACCCTAATGGACCATGCAGTTCTAGATTAATAATAATGAAGACAGCAATCCTTTGATTTTAATGTTCTTGATTACCAATAGCTCTCCTCTGAGTCCAGTTTTTGAAATTTAATCTGAAATTCTCTAAAAAGACTGTATGAGGAACCATGCATAATCTAGCCCCTGCTCCCTGTCTTCAGCTCATCCTTTTCTCTAAACCTTCTTCCAATCATCTGAGTGATCAAGTTCTTTCTCCCCTGAAGCCTCCCGTCTGTAAGAACATTCTTACTTTCATTCTTCATCTGTCTAATACCTACTTAATATTTAGGTCTCAGTCCAAATGTCACTGTCTGGGAGAGAATTCTCTGATGCCCTGCATCAGTTAGCTATTTCTAACAATAGCTGTGTAACAAGCCAAAACTCAGTGGCTCAAAAAATAATCACTCATTATTGTAGTTCATGCACCTATAGGTCCGCTGGGTCATCTGATGTAAGGTGGGATCACACATGAGCCTGTGGGATGGCTGGAGGCTTCGCTTTAAGCCAGGATTGACTGGAGCACATTAGGAGGGTCAGGGTGCTTTGAGTGTCTGTCCTCCTTCTGGGACCAGCAGGCTAATCTGGGTATAGTCTTCTCACAGCAATGATAGAAGTACAATAGGCAAATATAAATACAGGTGAACTCTTGAGACTTAGACTCAAGACTGGCACAACATCATTTTTGCCTCCTTCTCTTGGTCAAACCAAATTCCAAGGCCAAAGCCAGAATTAAAGGTGGGAAGTGCACTCCACCCCTTATGTGGGAGAGGCTGGAACAATCACATGACAAAAGGCTTGGATACAGGAAAGGAAGAAGAATTGGGGGTCAATGATGACATCTTCCATATTTGCTTCATTTAAATTAGATTCTTCACTCTCTCTCTCTTTTTTTTTTTTTTTTTTTGGCTGTGTTGGGTCTTTGTTGCTGCACACAGGCTTTCTCTAGTTGTGGTGTGTGGGGGCTACTCTTTGTTGCGGTGCACGGGCTTCTCATTGCAGTGGCTTCTCTTGTTGCGGAGCACGGGCTTCATTAGTTGTGGCATGCAAGCTTCAGTAGTTGTGGCTCGCGGGCTCTAGAGTGCAGGCTCAGTAGTTGTGGCACACGGGCTTAGTTGCTCTGTGGCATGTGGAATCTTCCCAGACCGGGGATAGAACTGTGTCTCCTGCATTGGCAGGCAGATTCTTAACTACTCTGCCACCAGGGAAGTCCAGGTTCTTCATTCTTAATGTCTCAGGAAAGACTTTTCTTTCAAGGCACTTGTACTTGGTAATTGTTTACTTATTTGTGAGATTACTTGTTTACTGACAGTCTCCCTCATAACGCTGTGAGCCCAATGAGGTCAGGAATCATATTTATTTTATTTGCTGTAGTGTCACCAGAACCTGTGACACTCAATTATTTAATTGAATAAAAATGAACAGAATATCTGAAAAACATTTTAAAAGCTGAATATGTTCTGATAAGCAGGATCTGACAACAGTTAAAGGTTGAGCAAACTTTGGTAGCTGTTATCAGAGCATGAGGAGGTATCAGTTGTCATATTAATTCATGAAAATCAAGAGAAGTAATTGAATAATAGGAGAATGTGTGTGTATGTCTGTGTGTATACATATACATATAAAATTTGTATGTATGTGTATGCATATATAAGGGCAATAGAGTTAGAAGAAGGAGAGAAGGAGGGAAGGAAAAAAGGAAGGAAGGAAGGAGTAATTGACAGGTTAAAGCAGTCGCTGACCAGATATATCTACCCTTGGAAGAGTAACACAAAAATCCCCTAATCATCAATGAGTAATCAACCAGAATATACATCATGTAGGAGCTCATAACAGAACAATAGACTCCATGTATATAATATTGTTTACATTTGAAGATGCTGATTTTCAGTTCTCCAGGTATCCCTCCACAGGCAATTGTACCACAAATAGTCTTTAGACCCAGTACGCATATAGTCCACTGTTTATAAGCAGCCATATCAGATGTTCTTATAGACCCTATTTTTTCTCTTTACCTCACGGACTATAGAGAATCTCAAACATTTTTCAAGTTCCTTCGTCTCTTACTGCCATCCTCCAATTAGTCTGTTACTTGGGAATTCTCAGCTGTGTTTGTAAAAGATACATAGAAAAGATCACTGAAATAGAGCTTCCCTCTCTCTGATGCTCTTTGCTGGGAGGAATATGGGACCATCTTTGATTTTCACTGAATCCTACAGAGTTTCAGAGACAAACACAAGTTTTTGGTTTGGTGTCAGTCTAGTTGGCCCTAGATTCTAATAAAGATTTCAGATGTTTCTTCACTCTATTTGCATGCATGACGTACACATGTCCTCTTTAATCAGGATCACAAATAGCTACAGGGTGTTAGCAACGTATTACTTTCTTTGCTGCAAGCAGCATCTTGAACTCTGAGTCACTGACAACAGTCTAATCCTACTGACGCTAGCCGGCAGGGTGCAGGGTTTCTAAACGTCTTAGAGAAACAGTGTGTTTTTAAAGTTGTGCGTTTGCTATTTATACGGATTTAAAAGCCCGCATAAATACTTATTGAGCACCTACTATCTTCTGGTGCTGGAAGCTCTAAGCTGTATGACCAGATCCCCTCTTCATGGGGCACCCAATCTAGTGGGCGAAGCAGATATGTGTAAGCAAATGGTTGCAAAGAGATACGATGCTCAGTAAAAGTGCGATGCTCGGTGAGATGCTCGGCACAGTCAGTGGGAACTTGAAAGAGAAATTGATACTTTCCTGGAGGGCACTCTGAGAGAGAGGTGATGCTCGAGCTTAGGATGAGTTGGAATTTGACAAGTGGGTAAAGGGTGAAGGGCAGACTAGGCAGGAGACGACATTTGAGAGATGTCAGGGTCCAGGAAGTGGAGGACCTGCTTTGGTCTGGGTTTTACACTTAGGGCTGTGGTTCTCGAGATGTGGTCTCAGACCACCACCATCACCATCACCTGGAAACTTCTTAGAAATGCAAATCGTTAGTTCTGGCCTCAGACTTACTGAGTCAGAAACTCTGGGAATGGAACTCCATGATGATCTGCATTTTAAGGGGTCCTCCAAACGAGTCTAATGTGTGCTCAAGATTGAGAACCACTGCTCTTGGTGATGAGGGGCCATGCATGTGTTTGAGTGGGGAAGTGGCTGGATCAGATCTAGATTTTTAGAAAGGTATCTCTGGCCATGATGTGCAGGATGGATTTGAACTGGGAGAGGGAGTGGAGGTGAGTGGAAGCAGTGAGACCAGTTAAGGAGCTATTCAGAGCATCAGTGAGATCCGTGATAAGGAATCCAGAGGAAGAACCTTGCTTTTGTTCTCAGTAAGGTGCAGAGACTTTAAAGGTGTATAGGTTATTGAGATGCTTCGCATCTCATTATCTAAATCAGTGGCAGAGGAGCCCTGAGGCTACTGAAGAATTACTACACGGGGCTTATGAATCCATGTACCTGCCTAGACTAAGTAAATCATGGAGCTCATATGAATGAACAGGCACATTCACTTAAAATAACTTCCAAGTTCTTACTAACTTTTTTGTTATTACGCATGTTTGCATCAGATACTAAAATATGGCTAGCATTCTATAGGGCATCCCAGTGATTTTGGAAATATTATAGAGAGTCCTCATAGTTGAAAAAGTTCACAACCCCAGACCTAGATAGGGTGTCTTGAGTGCTATTCTACTATAATTATTGGCCATGGAGGCCTGGTACAGCATTTGAAGTTCACCCAGACATGGAAATCTTAATATAGATTTGCTTCTCCGATATTTCTTTCTCTTTATGGGGTTGAGTCTGTAAGCCTGGCACTCAAAAGACTGTTTAGTTCCTCTTGGTGCTTTGCATACTATTAGGGTACTGGCCACCATGTAAGTGATGATTCTTACATTAGAGCTTTGCAGTCTAAAAAACCCAAATCTCCCAAAGGTATGATTAGTCAAAAGATTAATTTATTTCATAACCTAATTATAATTTCTTTTTACAGAGAATATATCTCTTTATTAAAACAAATAATAAATATTAAAAAAGCAAGCAAGATAGCTCCACAGAGCAAATTACTATGAAAAAATACATACCTAAGTACATTTGCTACATTTCTCATCCATCCTTGAAGCTTATCAGCCACTGTTAATCTCTGTTTTATTCTTAAAGCTCTGTAGAAAACTTCTTTTTCAGTCATTGGAATCCTTATACTTCCAATCAAAGCTGCTGGCTGTTCTGTCTGACTAGCACCATAGCTGTCATCAAAGCTCCTGGCTCTCAGAATCAGAATCTAGGATGGGATCTGCTTGTAGGTCTGGTAGGATTCATTAAAGAAATGGACTTTTCCGTTCAGGTGGCCCCTCTGCTCTTACCTACCAACTGCGAGTTTAAGACCATCAGGTCCATCTCACATTTTATTAAAAATCTAAAAGACTCACCCTCAACTTCTTCAGGGGAGACTGGGATGACTCTTGCCAGGAGAGCCCTGCCTCTGACTGCTTACCGCTACACCCGCTAAAGTTTCACATCTCCTCAAGCTCTGACTTACACCATCTCTGTCTCCATGTAACAGCAACAATTAAAAAAAATTTAGGAAAAAAAAAAAAAAATTTAGAGACATGTAGAAGGTGTTTATATCAGCATAATATTACTTTATATGATGTTTATATTAGCGTTCTCCAGAGAGACACAACCAATAGGATGTATACACACACACATATACATACACATGCATATACAAATACATATACATGTACATATACATATATACATATACAGAGAGATTTTTAAGGAATTGCCTCGTGTGATTTTGGAGGCTGTGAAGGATGGGCTAACAGACTAGAGACTGATGGAATAGCTGATTTTGTAGCTTGAGTTCAAAAGCAGTCTGGAGACAGAATTACCTCTTCCTTGGAGTACCTCAGTCTTTTTTTTTTTTTTTTTAATAGACGTTATTTTTAGAGCAGCTTAAGTTTACAGCAAAATTTAGAGAAATAGAGATTTCCCGCATACGCCCTGTGCCCATACACGCATAGCCTCCCCAGTCATCAGCATGCCCCAGCGGAGCTGTACATCTGTTACAGTTGAGGAACCTGCACTGACACACCATCTTCACTCCGAAGTCCATCAGCAAGCACGTCAGCTGGTCATGGTTCTTTACCTGGTGGGTGACCTAAACCTTCACTCCTGAAGGGTCTGGGCCATTAGTAGTCCTGCAAGAGTTGGGTTGATGTGGTTTTCCATCACAGCACATGGTAATACCAGGAGAAACTCTACGGGGTCTCCTGTGTCCCATACATACTCTTCCTCACCTACATTGTGGGGTAGCAGTCCAATTTCCTCTTGGTAATCAGGATCAATCACCCCAGCCAGCACAGTAACTCCCATCTTTGCCTGTTGGTTCAGGGGCATGAGAAGCCCAAAGTGCCTGGGTGGTGGTCTTAAGTTCCAGTTCACTGGAATCATTGTTGTGTTTCCTGGTAAAAGAATCTCTTCCTGGAATTAAGCCCTCTAGGCCAGTGAGAATAAGATCTTGGGACAAGAAACAAAAATCTTGCTAGTGGATCACTAGGGATAATAGTGACTGGTGTCATTCTCATTTCCACCCCTTGATTCCCAGAGTTGTGAATCCTGGCTATGCGAGAAATAGCACCATATATTGGACTCTGACTCAGAGCATATACAGCTTCCTGGAAAACCTTGCCCTCGCCCTACAAGTTACAGCCCAGCTGATGCTGTAACTGAGTCCTCAAAAGGCCATCACACCTTTCTGTCAAGCCAGCTGCTTTAGGATGGTGGGGAATATGGTAAGATCAGTGTATTCCAATGGGAATGAGCCCATTGGCACACTTCACTTGCGGTGAAGCAAGGTCCTTGATCAGAAGCAATGCTATGTGGAGCACCATGACAGTGGATGAGGCATTCTGTAAGTCCACAGATGGTAATTTCGGCAGAAGCAATGTGTGTAGGGGAAGGCAAATCTGTATCCAGAGTGTCTATTTCAGTAAGAACAAAACATTGCTCCTTCCATGATGGAAGTGGTCCAATGTAATTAACCAGGTAATTGGTTGATCACCCCAGGCAATGATGCCATATCAGGGACTCAGTATTATTCTCTGCTGCTGGCAGATTGGACACTCAGCAGTGGCTGCAACCAAGTTGACCTTGGTGAGTAGAAGTCCATGTTGCTGAGCCCATGCATAACGTCTATCCCAGCCACTATGGCCACTTTGTTCATGAGTCCACTGGGCAATAACAGGGCTGGCAGGGGGAAAGAGGCTGACTGGTATCTACAGAGCAGGTCATCCTATCCACTTGATTATTAAAATCCTCCTCTTCTGGGGTCACCATTTGGCAAGCATTCACATGGGACACAGATATCTTCACATTTTTTTCACATTCAGAGAGGTCTGTCCACATATGTCTTCTCTAGACCTCCTTGTCACCAATTTTCCAGTCGTGTTCCTTCCAAGTCAAACCACAGACCTCACATGGCCATAGACTGTGAATTGTTATCTAATTGCTATCTAATCTGGCCATTTCTCCTAACAAGCAAAATGAACAATCAGGTGCACTGCTCAAAATTCTACCTGCCGGGAGGATTTCACTTCACCACTGTCCTTCAGTGATATCCCAGAAAGGGTTGTAGTGCTGTAGCCGTGCACTTTGGGGTGGTGGCTGCCTATCACACAGGACTATTGTAAACAAGGCCCAAGTTTTCTCTTTCTCCAAGTGATCATATGGAACTCCCTATGAGGTTATAGGTGCAGGCTGGGAGAGAGAAGGTACTATAGCAGGAATGGGAACCCAGGAAAGAGTTGATGCTACAGTTTGCCTCAAAAGGCAGTCTTCTGGCAGGATTCTCTGTTCTAAGGGGGCAGTCAGGGCTTTTCAATTAAGGCCTTCGACTGATTTGACGAGGCCCACCCACATTATGGTGGGCAATCTGCTTTACTCAACATCTACTGATTGAAGTGTTAATCCCATCTGAAAAATACCTTCACAGAAATATTTAGAATAATATTTGACCAAATATCTGGCTTCTGTAGCCTAGCCGAGTTGACACATGAAATTAACCATCATAATGTTCTTTCCTAATAGGAAAAAGCCTGTCCTCCCTCCCTTCCCCCTCCCTCTTTTCTTTCCTTCTTTATTTCTCTCCTTTTTCTTTCTACAAACACTTTCTAAGAGCCCACTAGATTCCTGATCCTAGAAGCCTACTGATGAAGTTGAGCTGTCTCCTTGGTAACCATCTCTAACCCAGAATGGAATACAGACTGCTTTCTGAAGCAGACTATCTTCTTTAGAGTGATCATATATCCCTTTCCAATTTTAAACCATAACTTACAGGAGCACGATTTTACTATCTCTTTTAAACAGAAAAATAAACAATTTTACAAAGAGATTAACGACTGATGCCACTGTTTAGCTGGTGCATGCCCTAATTTAGATGCTGCTGATTGAGAATTTGTCATGATTTGGTCAGAGATCAGCTCAGAGATTACTTTTGTATTACAGAGTTTGTAATGGAAATGAATGGTTTAAAAATATTTCAGAGGAAAATATTAAACCCAATTTACAAAATAAACTGTTTTCAAGCTGTTTAGGTGGTTGAATATATAATTAATGAAACATGTAAGTTACACTACTACATTTTAAAATAGATTTATTAAAGCAGGTCCCAAGATGTCTTATTTGTCAAAACAAACTTGAAAAGACTATGTTAAGTCTACTTTGAATTCTGTGTCACTCATAAACTTATTTATCATGAGGGCTGCTTTTCTAGAAATGGGACTGCCTCCCAAACCAGTACTGGAGTAGACTGGGGAAGCCCCATCCCTATGGAGTTATATGCTCAGCATCTCACATCGCTATGCTGCCAACTCATGTCTATTCATTCCAAATCCCCATAAAGGCCACAAGCCTCCCACCATGGTTCCCTAGCCACCGCCCCACCCCACCCCACCCCCAGCCTGCAGGGATGTTCATGATGTCCTTCACAGCATCAAAAGTTTCCACCAGTCCCAATCATCTGTTGATCTTTACTCTTGTTTCCTCAACTATTTCCATGAAGGTGTCCCAAGCTATTGTAAAATTAATATTTAAAATCCCTGGTGATACTCTTCCCTTAAAATCAAGTCCAGTCTTATCACACGTACACATTGCCAGTCATTGATGGGTTCAAAACTATCCAGAACACAAAATTAAGTGTCGAAAAGAGAGGCCATCCTAAACTAAGCAACACATTACAAAACCCATTTAAGTGGCATAGCAGAAAGCTGATTGGTTGAGAGTATATGCTTCATAGTACAGTAATGCTTATTGGACAGCAGCATACAGCAGAGTCTGTCACATCCTGTCTCATTGGCTGAGAACACACGATCTCCTCAGCTTGGGGAAAACAGACATTGCAGTAGACTATAATGAATCGTATGTGAAGATACATATTTTCTTTCTTTAACTTATGAATATGGAATCATTTCAGAGACAAGTAGCTTTATTACAAATTATTGCTGCAAAAGGTAATACTAAATGTAGTGTACATGTAATTGAAAAATTACTTTGTATTAAAATATATCATCTTTGGGACTTCCCTGGCCTTCCAGTGGTTAAGACTCTTGGCTTCCACTGCAGGAAGCATGGGTTCCATCCCTGGTTGGGGAATTAAGATCCCGCATGGCACATGGCACAGCCGAAAAAGAAAACCAAATCATCTTTAATGCAGACTTTTCATGATTTCAGACCTAGTGTCTCCCCGTGCCAAATTATTCCAATATTTACAAAAGAAAATACCTATTTTTGAACAAAAGCAAGTTGACCACTTGTGTCAAATTTTCTCAACTTATGGGGTATTTTTGTCATGCCTACTATTATGTACTTAGAAATTCCTAGTGCCTCGTGGCATTTCCACCTGCTTTTGTAAATAAACTTTTATTATAACACAGCCACACTCATTCTTTAGATCTTGGTCATGGTGGCTTTCACACTGTAAGAACACAGTTGAACAGGGAATTCCCTGGATGTCCAGTGATTAAGAGTCCGTACTGTCACTGCCCTGGCCTGGGTTCAATCCCTCGTCAGGGAAATAAGATTCCACAAGCTGTGGAGAGAGACCAAAAATGACAGAGATCATTTAGTCCTGACAACCTGAAATAGGTACTATCTGTGCCTTGTAGAGTTTGTGACCCTCTGCTATAGACACTCATAATATTTTTGTCCTTTTAGGCAGTTAGAAGGGATTTTCTGGACTTAAAGGATAAATCAGCATAGACTACTTACCTCTATTTCTGTAATCTTCAAAAATAAACTACACCACCATCCATCTTGAATGTTTTACAGAAAAAATTACCTAGAGAAGCTCTGTCCTATATAAACATAGTGTGAGCCACTTAGGTAATTTAAAATTTTCTAGTAGCCACATTAAAAAGGTAAAAAGAAACAGGTGAAATTAGTTTTAGTAATAGATTTTATTTAACCCAATATGTCCACTATATTATCATTCCTATATGTAACCAGTAGACAAAATTAGTAATGGTATTTTTTACATTCTCTTTTGTTCTAAGTCTTCATAATTCAGCATATATTTTATGCTTATGGCATACCTAGATTCAGACTAGCCACACTTCAAATCCTCAGTAGCCACCTGGGGCTAGTGGCTACTGTGTTGCTCAGCGCAGGCCTAGAAGCAAGGGAAAGCAGACGCTCTTTTACATTCTTTTATATTTGTTTTCCTTTGTTCATTCAACTTTCATTCAAGTTTTAAAATTACTTAGGTCTCACAAAGGTAAGAAAGACTTCTGAAAGACTTTAATTCTTGCTTAAATACTTATATACTGATGTTATTATTTTGCACTTTTCTGAGTATGAAAATGTACAGTGATGGTGGACAGGAGGAAAAGCCTGGAAGGGGTCCACTTGCCAGAGCAGAACAAGGTCATGAACAGGGCTACTGAGAAAAGAAGATAGGAGGAAATTTCAGTTTTGAAATACCTGTATACTTGCTTTTTTTTTTTTTTTTACATCTTTATTGGAGTATAATTGCTTTACAATGGTGTGTTAGTTTCTGCTTTACAACAAAGGGAATCAGTTATACATATACATATGTTCCCATATCTCTGCCCTCTTGCGTCTCCCTCCCTCCCACCCTCCCTATCCCACCCCTCCAGGGGGTCACAAAGCACTGAGCTGATCTCCCTGTGCCATGCGGCTGCTTCCCACCAGCTATCTATTTTACGTTTGGTAGTGTATATATGTCCATGCCACTCTCTCACTTTGTCACAGCTTCCCCTTCCCCTTCCCCATATCCTCAAGTCCATTCTCTAGTAGGTCTGTGTCTTTATTCCTGTCTTACCCCTAGGTTCTTCACGACATTTTTTTTTCTTAAATTCCATATATATGTGTTAGCATACGGTATTTGTCTTTCTCTTTCTGACTTACTTCACTCTGTATGACAGACTCAGCTACTAGCTTTCAGGTCTCCATCCATGACCCAGGAATGCGTATGGGCCAATGTAAACTTGACCAGGAACTCCCTGAGGGCAGGAGCCCAACATTCCTTGAATGAATTGAATTCCTTCTCTCTTTTTTTTTTCCTCCTTTGATTTCTTCTCAAGAGCTGTCCCCCTCCCATTTAGTTTTCAGTCAAATGTACCTTCAAGTATATGGAATTATATGGCTAATTTGTTACTATGCCATGAATTGTCATATTTCCTGTTGATCAATGTTATCAGTTTTCCCCCTTTTTAATGATCTGGTTGAAAACTTGCTCTCTTTGATTTATTTATTTTTTTTAAATTCAGAAGAGAGAGATTAAGAAATGGTGCTAGGTTAAGAAATGGAAAAAAACTTCATTGGGATATAGATGTTGTTCTTTCTTCCTCTCTCTCTCTCTCTCTCTCTCTCTCTGTGTGTGTGTGTGTTTGTCATATTTAAAGTATATTTGTGTTAAATACTCTTCAACCGACTTAAAATATGTCCATAATTTATATAATCCACCCACCAAGTGGCCAAGAATCAAATCCATATACACCCATCTTCTTCAAATGCAGAAACAACATACTTGCATATTCCACAAGCTGGTATTGGATATAGGGAGTTGATCTTTCTAATTAACAGAAAGTCCAGTGCCCAAGAGAGAAACTGAGCGTGAACCCGGCCTCTCTTGGTTCACTGTTGGCAGGATATAGGAGTGGGATGGCGATTTTAAGGCATGCATATATCCATCACCTCTGTCTTGCCCATGGTAGACATCACTAATCAACCACTACATTCCTTCCTGCTGAGCACAGATGTGAGCTCAGAAACTTTCTAACTGTAACCCTCTAGGAAGGCACTATCAAATGATTAGAGTTTGCATACAAGGTAAACCTATATAACATCTCTGGTATACAAGGTAGAGTTTAGAGTCCAAGACTGTGGTTAAAAGATAAGAAGCTGCTTATAGGCTATTGACACAATAAAATATCCTTCATGGCCACCTGAAGATAGTCTTAAGAAGAAGGGTAGGGGTAAAGGAGAGGTATTTGTCATGAGGCAGGTGAAGAACGAGGAGCATTAAAACCAGATAAAGGCCTTTAAATCTTTATTGAACAATTTCCAAGAGTATAAACCTCTGAGCTCTTAGGAATTTTCCTCCCATTTTGGTGTTCTAAACATTTTTACTAGAATTTTCCATTTTCAAATCCCTTACTATAAACTACAGAATTTAAAGATAATGGAACCTCTTCTGAATAAAGGAATCAGCCTCTCCATTAATGAGCTATCGATGTCTCATGAATAAGTTTTACAAATCTGTTTACACAACAATTTGTTCCCCTGCATATGTAACCCTTCCAGGCATTGTGCCTACACTATGCTTTGTTTTGTTTGGGTGTTGTTTTTTAATTACAAAGGACATCTAAATGAATATCGGCCCTGCTACTCTGAAGTTCATTTTCTGCTTATTGACTTCTCAGTGTATGAGCAAAACAACATTTATTTTCCTATCAACTTAGCTATTCATATAATGTGACTCACTTTAGGTCTTCTTTCCCAGAGTATATCGCTCCACCTTTTTTTGTTGTTGGTTTTTTGCTCTCTTCTTTTTAAACAAAGAATCCATTCTACAAAGAAAATGGTATATAGTATTAGCTGCCATTCTTATTCATTTTAAAGGAAACAATGCCATTTTGTAGCAATAACTCACCTACCCAGAGGTCATTTTTCCAATAATGTCAGTCACTGAGAACACAGCTCAAAGAAAAAGGCCTCTGAGAAGTTAAAATAAACACCATGAGCTCATTCGCTAAGCTCATGAATTTGATTTCCATCCTTTTACTCTGTCATTCAGCAACTGTCTTTTCCCATTTTAGACATGATCCTAATAAACCTGGTTACGTGGTTTCTTAGCCCACAGAAGATTAGAAACAACTAATTCAAAAAAGATCAAGAGGCTTCTAGAAATTGACATGATGGCTGGTGACAAAGGAGAAGATAGAAAAAGACCCAGCCTCTGTAATTCAAAAATTACAGCACGGGAGAGGGATAAATTAAGAGATTAAGACTGGCATATAGGGCTTTCCTGGTGGCGCAGTGGCTGAGAGTCGGCCTGCCGATGCAGGGGACGTGGGTTCGTGTCCCGGTCCGGGAAGATCCCACATGGCGCCGAGCAGCTGGGCCCGTGAGCCATGGCCGCTGAGCCTGTGCGTCCGGAGCCTCTGGCTCTGCAACGGGAGAGGCCACAACAGTGAGAGGCCCGCGTACCGCAAAAAAAAAAAAAAAAAAAGATTGGCATATACACACTACTATATATAAAATAAATAACTAATAAGAACCTACTGTAGAGCACAGGGAACTCTACTCAATACTCTGTAATGACCTATATGGGAATAGAATCTAAAAAAGAGTGGATATATGTATATGTATAACTGATTCACTTTGCTGTACGGTAGGAACTAACACAACATTGTAAATCAACTATACTCCAATAAAAATTCATTAAAAAAAATTACAGCAATGAGGAACCAGTTTGTGTCTTGTCAAATAGCTCTACATTCTGCAGCAATCTCCATTACCCTAGAAATTATGTTCCTAACTACATCTTTTCTTATTTATTTTTATTTTTGGCTGCGTTGGGTCTTCGTTGCTGCGCGCGGGCTTACTCTAGTTGCAACGAGCGGGGGGCTACTCTTCATTGCGGTGCACCGGCTTCTCACTGCAGTGGCCTCTCTTGTTGCGGATCACAGGCCCTAGGGCACGTGGGCTTCAGTAGTTGAGGCGCATGGGCTCAGTAGCTGTGGCTCGTGGTCTCCAGAGCAAGGCTCAGTAGTTGTGGCACAAGGGCTTAGCTGCTCCGTGGCATGTGGGATCTTCCCGGATCAGGGCTTGAACCCGTGTCCCCTGCATTGGCAGGCGGATTCTTAACCACTGCGCCACCAGGGAAGCCCCCAACTACATCTTTAAGTCATCGATTTCATATTCAGTATTTTTCATTTAAGATGAGGTAGGTATACAACACACTTTAGGAGGCTTTTGGATGATGAGATGATATGGTAAAATGGAAAGAGGACAGGCTGCAGAGTAAAACAGATCTTGCTGCTTCCTGCAGTCTAACTGAGGTCTATACATGGAGTGGGGAAACTGGGTGCTTGCACTGGGCTCAGAGTTGAAGTTGGAAGAGGGAGTGTAGGAACCATTTCACCTCATTCCCCTTTTCTGAATATTATTAGAATGTTTTTTTCAAAGTAGACTCTTTTTTTAGAGCAGTTTAAGTTTCACAGCAAAACTGAGGGGAAGGAACAGAGATATGCCATATGGCCCTGCCCCCCCCACCCCCGCATGCACAGTCTCCCCTGTTATCCACATCCCCCATCAGAGTGGGACATTTGTTACCACTGATGAACCTACGTTGACACACTGTTGCCATCCAAAGTCCATACTTCCCATTAGGATTCACTCTACTTGTTGGTTTGGACAAATATACAAGGACATGTGTCCATCATTATGGTATCATAGAGAGTAGTTCCCTGCCCTAAAAATCCTCTGTGCTGTGCCCCAGTCCCTGGCAACCACTGATCTTCTGACTGTCTCCATAGTTTTGCCTTTTCCAGAATGTCATATAGTCTGTAGCCTTTTCAGACTGACTTCTTTCACTTAGTCATATGCATTTAAGGTTCCTCCATGTCTTTTCATGGATCAATAGCTCATTTCTTTTTAGTGCTGAATATCATCCCATCGACTCAATGCACCAGTTTCTTTATCCATTCACTTGCTGAAGGATATCTTGGTTACTTCTAGGTTTGGCAACTATGAATACAGCTGTTTCTAAACATCTATGACAGGTTTCTGTGTGGATATAGGTTTCTACTCCTTTGGATAAATACCAAGGAGCGCAACTGTTGGATCATATGATAGGAGCCAGACTGTCTTCCAAAGTGGCTGTACCACTTTGCATTCCCACCAGCAGTAAAGGAGAATTCCTTTTGTTCCACATCCTCACCAGCACTTGGTGATGTCAGTTCCAATTTTGCTGTTTTACTAGGTGTAGAGTGATATCTCATTGTTTTAACTTGCATTTCCCTGATAACATATGATATGGAGCCAGTTTGGGAAATTTTAAAGTGAACTGTAAATGCAGTCCTGCTCTC
The DNA here is from genome assembly GCF_963455315.2 of Globicephala melas. Classification (NCBI taxonomy): domain Eukaryota; kingdom Metazoa; phylum Chordata; class Mammalia; order Artiodactyla; family Delphinidae; genus Globicephala; species Globicephala melas. Next base: position 163,400,134 of record NC_083315.2, on the reverse strand, counting down.
CGCCTTCACATCACGTAAAGTTCTTCTATTTATTCATTCATTCATTCACTCAGCTTTCAGCAAATACAGTGTGCCTACTACATACCAGGCACTGCACTAATTGCTGGGGATACAGTAGTGAAAGTAATTGGTTGTTAAAAAAAAGAAGAAGAAGGGGGCTTCCCTGGTGGCGCAGTGGTTGAGAGTCCGCCTGCTGATGCAGGGGAAACGGGTTCGTGCCCCGGTCCGGGAAAATCCCACATGCCGCGGAGCGGCTGGGCCCGTGAGCCATGGCCGCTGAGCCTGTGCGTCCGGAGCCTGTGCTCCGCAACAGGAGAGGCCCGCGTACGGCAAAAAAAAAAAAAGAAAAAAGAAGAAGAAGACGATCAGGAATGTTTCCTGTTCTACCACCACCAAAATCCTGGAAAATTTGGAAGCTCCCCACTATGAAACTTGGCACACGTCAAATTTGAGTTGACATTAAGTTGGGTCAACATTTAGTGGTGACAGAGGCAATCAGGGTTAATGTCGAGTTTTATTTCCCCCACACATAGAGAATTAACTGAACGAAGCAAGATATGGGAAGAGAGGCCTTGATCTTGCGTGGGCAATCAGTAAGCAGAAGACTCCTCTTGCACTCAGCTGTCGGTCATTGGTGTGGCATCAGCCCCTGCAAAGACCTCACAGATGGGATCCACAAGAGAGAAAGTCCTCCTTACTGAAAGGCGACACCCCCTGGTTTTGACAAGTGGTCTCTTGTTTACCAACCTAACGTTAGAGCACGTCTTCACACTAGGCTAGTCTTCTACCATATCTTCAGGCATTGAAAAGAATCCATCGTTTATATTTGCATTGAAGATTTCATCTGAGATCATGTTTGAAAGTTGGATTTATATGTTGTGGTTACTAGAGAAGTTACTATGACTTTATTTATAAAATGGTGTTTACTACTTTAAAGACTCAATAAAATACCAAAGAAAAGGTATTTTAACTGGGGGCATAAAGAAAGGGGGTCAAAGGTAGGTGACTTACCGAGTGGCTGGGCACAGCTGTGCTCCAGCATAGAAAAAAAGTTAGTCTCACATGACCTTAGAATTTATTTTTTTCTTTTTATTGATTTTGGCCTTGGCAAGTGTTGGAAATATGATTTCAAAGCCCATGGGAATTCTCAAGCAATCACCTGCTTCATTTTACTGACCAGGAAATTGAAGCTCAAAGAGGTTAAATGACGGTTATGTTTGTCTCTTGCGTTGGTAGCAGGAAGTTTGCTGGATACAGACACAGGGGAAAGGCACAGATGTTGCTTTCTTCTCAGAAAAGTCTCTCAGATGTGGATGGACTTAGAGACTGTCATACAGAGCGAACTAAGTAAGAAAGAGAAAAACAAATATTGTATATTAGCGCATGTAGGTGGAATCTAGAAAAATGGTACAGATGAACCAGTTTGCAAGGCAGCAATAGAGACACAGATGTAGAGACCAAACGTATGGACACCAACGGGGGAAACTGGGGAGTTGGGGGGATGAACTGGGTGATTGGAATTGACATGTATACACTAATATGAATAAAATAGATAACTAATAAGAACCTGCTGTATAAAAAAATACAATAAAATTCAAAAAAAGAAAGAAAAGTCTCTCAGGCAGAACAACATCTGGAACATTCTATTTGGAATATCTTCCATAGTTATCGAGAGTTTCATAAACAAGTCAGAGGTACATTTGTACAAGGAATTATTGATGATTTATGGCCATGTTCTTTTATCTGCAGTGCCTAGGTTAGCTTTTTGCTGCTAAATTGGAAGGCAGTTAACATCAGTTTCAACTTTTTGCCTCTTTCACTTCATTCTAAGTGAGCCAACACAAAATGTCCACGGTTGTTCTTTTCAATCTCACAGCTTCCTTCTGTACCACTTTGCTGTAGCAGGAGGACACACACTTGCTGTTTATCTAAGGAAATTGTAAATGTGTGTGTGTTTGTGTGTGTGTCACAGCCAGCGGTCTAAAGAATTTTACTACCCAGTTTAACAACTCAGGCCATGGGATTTTACATTGCAAGTTTTTTTCTTCTATATGATGAAGAAACGATTGGCCTTTTAATTTAAAGTCTTCTCTCAAAAAGGTTGCCTCAGCTACAATAAATTCTGGATAAAAATGTTTCTGCTAATTCATTTTTCACTGAGCCAACCAGTCTGCCAACCAAGCTGCTTCTTTATTTGAATTCAAATTGATAGTGAAATATTTTAAAGCAATCTATTTGTGGTTTCTTTTCCCTTTAAACTTTTTTTTGTCATTTAAAATCCAATATTGCACAGAGTGTAATTATCTCATTCAACAAATATTTGCTATAACTTTGGAGTTAAGTTGCACTGTTTTAGAAGCAGAAGGTAAATAAGACTGCACTGAACCAAGTAAGGAAATCCTAGACTCTGATGGACTGTATGACTATGAAAAAAGCACTTCACCTCACAAGGCCTCATTATTCCTGTTTAAAAAAAGAATAGGATTGGACTAGAGGACCTTTAATGTCTCTTCCAGTCTGAGATGTCATGTTTCTATATACTTGGCCAAGAAATATAGACGTCTTATCTAGTCCCAAGGCTGATTCAAATAGCATCTACATGTGAATGATTTCCCGCTCTTTATCTGTGCTGAACTTCTCTCTGAAAAGCTAGAGGCAAGTACCAAAGTATTAGTTTGCTATGTCCATTTGGATGGTGAGTGGGCATCTCTAATTTAACGTGGCCAAAGCAGAATTCCCAATCCACCCCACTGACCTCCAAATGAGCTTTCCCTTAGTTTTCCCAAATCAGTGGGATGGCTTTACTGTCCACCTAGTCGCTTATGCCAGAAATCTAGGATTTTTCTCTAACTATCTCTCCTTTCTCACTCATATCGAGCTGTTGGCAAGCTCTGTGGACTCTACCTTCAAAAGCAATCCTGAGTCTTTCCATTCCTGTTCATCTCCACTCGCATCATCCTCATCCAAGTCCTCACCATCCCTCTCCTGGACCACTGCAATCACAACCCAACTTGTTTCTCCATTTCAATCTTGCCTCTCTGCAAACTGCTTCTTTCCACACAAAAGCTAAAGTGAGCTTTTAAAAATATAACAGGGCTTCCCTGGTGGCGCAGTGGTTGAGAGTTCACCTGCCGATGCAGGGGACGCGGGTTTGTGCACCGGTCCGGGAGGATCCCACATGCCGCGGAGTGGCTGGGCCCGTGGGCCATGGCCGCTGAGCCTGCGCGTCCGGAGCCTGTGCTCCGCAACGGGAGAGGCCACAACAGTGAGAGGCCCGCGTACCCGCCCCCCCAAAACAAATATATATATATAAATCGGACCCTGTTCCTCTCCTACTTAAAGCTTTTCAGTAGCTTCTTACCAGTTTAGGTTAAATCTGAACTCCTTACTCTGACTTATAAAGCTCTAAAGGATCTGGACAGTCTCTGTCCACTGCCTCGTTTCTTTCACTTTCAACTTCCCCCGTTTATATTCCGGTCACTCTGACCTTTCTTTTCCTTGAACATTAGTCAGCATTCTCCAGAGAGAATCAATAGCATCTTTATATTTACATACATAAAGAGATTTATTATAAGGAACTGGCTCACATGACTATGGAGGCTGAGAAGTCCCAACATCTACCATCTGCAAACTGGAAACTCAGGAGACCTAGTGATGTGGGTTGTAGTCTGAATCTGAAGACCTGAGCACCAGGAGAGCTGATGATATGAGTCTAAGTCTGAAGGCCTAAGAGCCCGGGGTGCTAATGATATATCCCAGTCCTAGGGCAAGAGAAGACCAGTGGTCCAGCTCAAGCAGTCAAGCAGAGAGAGTGAATTCTCCCTTCCTCCACCTTTGTGTTCTATTCAGGCCCTCAGTGGATTGGGTGATGCCCATCCACACTGGGGAGGACAGTCTTGTTTACTCAGCCTATGGATTCAAATGCTAACCTCACCTGAAAGCACCTTCACAGACACACCCAGAAATCATGTCGAAACAAATATCTGAGCAACTAAATATACCACGACCCAGTTAAGTTGACACATAAATTTAACCATCACATGTGTCAACCTCATTCCTCTCTTAAAGACCTTGTGCTAGTTCTCCCTTCTGCCTCAAATCCTTTTTCGTACTCACATGGCTGATTCCTTCTTGTCATTCAGTTATCACCTTGAGAGTCACCTTCTTCCCCCAAAATCCTTCCCTAACCATCCAACATAAAGTTACTATTTATCAGGTCACTCTATTTTAATTATCAGCAGAATACTCATGACTTTCTGAGAGTTTTCTTGCTGTTTATTTGTTTATTTTTTGCTGTCTTTCCCCCATAAAATGCAAGTTTCATAAGTACAGAGACCTTATCTTGACCACCAAAATAGCCTTAGCACAAGAATAGTGCTGGCACATAACAGGATCTCAAATACTTGTTGAATGAAGGAAATCCCTCAGAACCCTAAGAAACCTAGATGTTGTTAACCAGATAGTGATGTCTGTCCCCTTAGATATTTGCTCACAAGTAGATGTCTTTGTGATTTGGGAAAGAAGCTTCTGCCTTACACACATATTATAAATATCTGGAGATCTCTTAAGGATTTATCTAATAGAGGTGGTCACAAAAAGTGATACAGCTGATACAAGCCCCATATGAAGTACCATAAGACTGAAAACCAAGAGAAAAAATAAGCGATAGAAATATGCCTATAGGTAACCCAGACATTGGAAATAGCAGATAAGAGCTTTAAAATAACTATGATTACTACATTCAGGAAAATAAAAGAAAATTTTACTAGAGAGGAATCTATTTAAAAAGAATAAAATAAAAATTTTAGAGTTGAAAAGCCTGCTATCTGATGTTAAGAGCCCATTAAATGGGTTTAATGGTTGATTAGGTACAAAAGAACAAAACTTAGTGACTGAAAGACAAGTTAATAGAAAATGTTCAACTGAAGCACAGACAAATGAATGAGAAAAAAAACCAACAACAGGAAAGAGGGTAAAAGATATATGAGATACAGTGAAAAGGTCTAACACGTAGGTGATCAGAGACTTGGAGAAGAAGGGAATAGGACAGAAAAAATATTTGAAGGGTATTGGCCAAAGATTTGCCCAAACTGATGCAAACCATCAACCTCCAGATTCAAGGTCATTGAGCCCCAGGTTGGCTAAATACAAAGAAATCACACTTGGGGACATCCTAGTAAACTGCTGAAAACTGAAAACCAAAGACGGAGGAAAACAAATTCATTAAAATCAGCCAGAATTGTGAAGCTGGCAACGAAGTTGTAAAGGGCCTAAATAACCCAGACACTGGAGAGTTTGTCCTTGGATAATCTAGGACACAATGTGAATCCATTTTAGTTAGAGCTATCCTATAATTTTATTTATTATAATATATTTGAAAAATAAATTATATATTGCCACACATTGGATTCATCGTTATTGCCTACTACTCAACGTATTTTTCATTCATTCATTCATTCATTCATTCACTCTTCCATTTAACATTCTTGAAGATATTTATCGAAACACCTTCTATGTGCCAGCCCGTGGGCTGTGCACTTGTGATATGGTAACAAACAAGAGAAATGTAGTTGTTGCCTTCTTGGCACTGCTCCATATGCTTTTAAAAAATTATCTCATTTATGATTCCCATCCATTCTACAAAAATGCCCATTTTACAAATGTAGAAATGTAAATCCAGAGATATTAAATCAATTTAGCATGGTTACAGAGCCTGTGATCAACAGAGTGGTGATGTATCAGATGTCAAAGCTCACATTCTCTCTCTTGAACCATATTGTCTCCACGGAAAACATTCACGTTTCCCTTTCGTTTATCTAAGCCCTACAGATCCTGTCAAGTGCAACTGAAATCCTTCTTCCTCTATGAGATCTTCTTTGATTAAGCCATTGACTCTCTACCTCACAAATGAGCACTGAACTCTACACGGTCTTGTTGAAAGGTACATCATGTAATTTTGTATAGTCATCTCAAAGTCTTGAGACTCTGGGGCAAGGATGAGGTTTTACATTCTTCTGGGTTCTTTGTACCCAGCACAATGCTAAGCATCACGGTATATTTGCAACTTAATTGGACTCTAAGTTTCATCCATTTATTCTAACTTCTGGATTAAGATTGAACCAGAAGAAGGGGGAGAATATTTTGATGACCCCACAAGGATCTTTTTCATCTGAGGGACATAAAGTCCACAATTCCCTTGAAATTGTTGCCATATTTTATATATCTTTGTGTACGTATGCAATTGCTTCAAATTCTCGAAGGAGTGTGAGTGACATCCGCAAAAGGTTAAGAACCATTCAAAGCAGTCCTAGTGGTCCACACCTTAATGCCCCATCTTAAGTTGCTCCACATCGTTTTTATCTAGAAAATTAGAATTTACGTTTTTATAAGGCATCACAGGTCAGTCCCCCCTTGACATCCATTCTGGAGACCTGGCAGAGAAAAAGTGCCTGTTTTCACTTTGGAACAAGAACACAGCAACAACAAAGTTCAATCCTAATCATTCCGAGGCAATTATGAGAAGTAAGACACGCACCACTACATTTCTGACAGGCTTTTACAATCCACTTTTATTATTCAGCTCTTACTAAAATGCTAATCCCCTGGGAGGAAAAAAAAAAAAATCTCTGTATGGGTTCTTTAGCACAAACAAACATCTTAAAGGAAATTGAAATAAAGACCACGTTGACATAATCTCAAAGATACAGTAGGAGAAGGAATGACCAGACCCCTGTCTTGCCATTGAGAAGGGGAGGGGTGGGGAGAATAAGGAGCTTATATAAGGTAGGGTGAGCTGAATTGGGAAGTGGGAAGGTAGGGAGGCACATCTTCCTAAATCCACGAGCTGGGTGACGATAGTAAGGGTAGGCCACCAAGGAGAGTTGAGACTGGGATTATCTGGTGACGTACATCCATGATTTTTAGAGCAATGTTAGAACACTTCCACCCAAATAAATTGATGTTCCTATGTTGCCATTGGTAAAGGCAAACCCCACCACGTGGTCTCGCCTATAAGACCACCTGCCAATAAAAAAGTATAACGCGCATCATGAGATGTTACACTTATAACTACCAAGACGTGACGAGCTTTCCATGTTTTAATTTTCTGTGGCAACACCAGTAGAATTGCCCTTGGAATTTTGTTCTAGAAATTAAAATAATGGATTATATAGAGCCTTAGATTACATCAGTGGGTTGGACTAAATCAGTGCTTCTAAAGGTTCTCACTTCTACTAAATGCTTATGAAAAGGAAACACTGCCCAAACTTTGTTTTTTGTTTTTTGTTTTTTTTTTTGCGGTACGCGGGCCCCTCACCATTGTGGTCTCTCCCGTTGTGGAGCACAGGCTCCGGATGCGCAGGCTCAGCGGCCATGGGTCACAGGCCAAGCCGCTCTGTGGCACGTGGGATCCTCCCAGACCGGGGGCACGAACCCGTGTCCCCTGCATTGGCAGGTGGACCCTCAACCACTGCGCCACCAGGGAAGCCCCTAACTTTGTTTTTAATCCCATTTTGCTTAGCAGATGTTCTGAAGAGGCACACATGATGATCAATCCCGATTTTCAGAGAGCATGAACCAGGGCATGTGAGGATAGGAAGGATGCTGGTGTTATAGTAAAGAAATATTATGTATTTGAGGCAGTGGTTGGCTTTTGGACCCAGGACGTTGTCCAGGGCTGCCTTGTTTACCCTCTTTGCCTTCTACCTCAGCCCTGTGATGGGGTATTTTTGACTCCTCTGAATCCTATAAAGGGGAACATAGAGATGATTTCTGAAGCCCGTCTCCAGACCTCAGCCCTCTGCATATGTCCCTCTTCCTTTTTGTTTTGTTCAACTAGCAAAGCTAGCTTTGCTCCAAAGCCATGGTACGCTCTTTGCCATACCCCACCCCGAATTGGTAACTAGATTCTTGTGCTGCTTCCCTGTTCTGCTAAATCACCTAGTAGCACAGGTCCTCTAAGAGAAGCTCGTCAAACTCAGCCTAAAAGCTAGGGGCCCTTTGTTCACCAGTGGGCTATGTTAATTCTGGCTATTGACCATACCTCTGGGTCCCTATTGCTTTGCTGGGACATTCCTGAGCATGTGAGTCTGCCCTGCAATTGTCCCTACTGCAGAGTAGGGCACCTGCTGCAGTGGGTGCAATACCAGCACCTGTGACTGGGCTGGCTCCATCTTGGTCCAGTTCTGGGTCCAGTTTTAAGTCTTGCTCTGGGTCTTGATAGCTCCCAACCTTCCTTGTCCTGTTAGAGCCCAAGACACATCTCTCTGGGTTCTGAGGTAGAATATATGCCTAGTTAAAGAGTAGATTGTTAAAACTCCCCTGCCCGAGATCTGGACTTGTTCTAGATTCTTGAACTTTCTAGAATCTCAAGACTGGAGTAGGGCTAATACTGCATAGGTGGGTTAATGGTTTCAGCTGTGGGGAGAGGAGAGCTGGAAGCTGGGGCAAGTGGAGGCTCTCAGGGAATAGTAAATGAGCCTCTCCTGAGAACGGAAAGAGAATTGTAGGAAAAAACAGTAAAGAGAATATTAATCCCAGCTTAATCTTCCTCTTTTGTTTCTCTTCTGATGATTCCCAGGCCCTGCTCTGGCTCAGGTTCACTACCTGGGATGACTCTGATGTGGGTGGTCCAGGGACTGCACCCCAAGAAACACAACCATGGAGGCTGCCACAACCAGGGGCCCAGCACGTGTGGCATCGCGGACAGTCATGTTCACATCTAGGAAAGGATCCAGCTGGAGCAGAGAGAGGGCAGAGTCAGACCCACTGGTTGGGACCAGCATCTCGGTACACCAACCCCAGGGTGTCCGGCGGTCCTGTAGCTATTCCAGGCAGGGATGGTCAGGTGCAGTGCCTGCTGGAGGCTGCAAGCAAAGGAAGGCTGACTTCCTCCAGCTGGGCCGGGGAATCTTGGGCCTCCTTCCACATTTTCATGAAAGGCCACTGAAAAACTTGTTTGAAAGAATGGTTTGCCACAGTTGTGCTGCAGGAGATCAGAATTAGCTTTGAAGAACACCCTCCTCCAAGGCCCAATGGCATCTTTCCGAAACATTTACTTAACCCCATGTTACTGCAGCGTTAGCTGCCCTGAGTGACATGTGCAGCGGGTACCCTGGCTTTGTTGCCCCCAGGTGAGGGGCTTGGGCCTCAGGGATACGGCAGCAAGCCCCCTGCCCACCCCATCTTGTCACTAATAACTCACCCTTCAGCAGCAATACATCCTCAGATCAATCTTTTTTTTATTTTAATTTTTAAAAGCAATATGTAGTTCTTATAAAAATTCAAACAAAATAAAGGACTTAACTAAAATTATTAAGGACTTATGAAGGTACAAAAGGTATGCAATTTCTTTTGCCCTGTAAAATATAAATATGTTAAAAAAAGAAAAGGACCCTACTTTTAAAGAGCTATTATTTAGCAAACTATAGAAGCCATATATGTAAGCATGTAGATTACAAGGCAGTATCTGGTATGTTTTGTGAGTTGCGAAAACAGTAAACCCCTTAGCAATGTTTTTCCAAGTGTGAACTGTGGTCTCATCTATTAAGTTCACTGAGGGGTTTACTAGAAATGCTTATTTTTAGTCCCAAGCCCAGACCTACTGAAACAGAGTCTCTGGAAATGGACCCTTGGAAACTGTGTGATTAAACAGCACTCCACATGAATCTTTGTACCACAAAGTTGAGAATCACACCCTTGGAGTTCAAAAGAGAGACAGTATTTCCTCCATAAGGTGACCCGATTGTCTCTGTGATGATGAGATGTGAGAGATTCCCAGAAGGATGCTCCCAGGTCATCATCTGGTAGCACCATTGCAGAATTGATCACATTGTAATGTAACTTCCTTTCCCTTGCCTGTCTGTCTTTCCAGTGGATGAGAAACTCCTCAAGGACAGAGATTTGCCTTCTTCACTGGAATCCAGTTGGCCCATAGTTGGCTCTCAATAAATATTGGTTGAGCAAATGAATAATCATGTGTGATCGAAACAAACAAGTTTGAGGAATTATATGACAGGGTTCTAGGAAGAGAAGACGCATAGACAAAATTTCAGCAATTGAAAAATCACGGTCAGTAGTTCAGAGGAGAAAGGTTACTTTCAGAAAGCGAAGATACACAGGGGAACAGAGCCATGAGAGAGTTATAGGGGTTCTGGGGTGCTGAGAGGAGGACGGAAACTCTGTGTTGTGTATTCTATGGCTGATGGGGAGTCACCAAAGATGGGGGTCAGAAAGTGATGGAACCAAAGTGGTCTTTTAGGATAAGTAATTATATGGCCATGGGCAGCTTCACTGGAAGTAGGAAGTGGGTGGAGGCAAGCGGCCATGTACGGACCCTGAGAGTGGCTCTAGGGATTAGCCTGGTCACTGGTAGAGGCAGGACTTGCTGAGGTTTCATAACTGTCTCTTCCCTTCAAGCCTCAGAATCCTCCAGGGTCCTAACCCCCCAAGAAACCTTTGTTCTTTTTCTCGCTCCCATCTGCTTGGATTCCCAGGTCTGATGGGCTTTTCTCCCTTGGCTGCCCAAGCAGCACATCTCATCTGGTGCGAGGATAACTGGGAAGCCGTGCCGGGTACGCTGGGGGCAGTAGCAGTGGTCAAGAGATGAAGGGGCTGAACCGAGGCAGAGGCCGTGGGGACGGAGTGGAGGGGCCAAGTTTAAGAACAATTTCTGAGGCAGAATCTATAGAATTCGGTGAATGAGTGTAGAGCAGGCGGGAAGAGAGTGTTAAGGATAATGTTGTGGTTTCTGGATGCTGAATATGGGAATACAGAAAGAAGAGGTTTAGAGCAGGTGGATAAATAATTCAGATTGGGACATAACGGATGTTGAATTCGAGGTGACAGCAAAATATACAGGGTCGAGTGGTCCAGGAGCTTATTGGAGACAGAGACTCCGGAGGGAGCTGGGTGCTGGTTTTGGATTATTGGTGATCATTCTAAGGCAAAGACGTGGATGTGATCACCTAGAGAGAGCGCAAGTGGAAAGAAAAGAGAAAAAAGCCCATGATAGAATACCAGCCTCAGAAAGCAGGCAGAGGAGAAGCCAGGGAGAGAAACTGGGAAGGACTGGCCAGAAAGGTAGGAGGAAAACCAGAAGGAAGTAGAGCTCCAGGAAAGCAAGAGTTCCCAGAAAATGAAGCAGCAGTGTCACACGGCACAGGGGGTAGAGTGAGCCGTGGGGGACTCGTTAGTGCATTAGTGAGAGGGATCGGGGCTTAGTTGCTCAAAGTAAGTGTAAGTGGGAAGCTTAATGATCTCTCTGCCTTCTCGTTTTGTTAAGAAATGAGCCCACTTCCACGTTTAACTTGTTGGGAGAATAATGTGAAAGACTTGCATTCCTGGTTTTCATCAGCGGAAGTTCATATTTTCTCAATCTCTTAAGGAATCAATTCTTTGCTCTTTGAGACAAAATGATCCAATCTCACATTGAAAGTTTCTTATTGCCAAGTTCAATGTCATCAAGAAGAGTCAGTGGATGAATTACAAGTATGCACCACAATGAGATTTGTACAAGACAAAGGGAGAGACTGAATAAGGAAGATGAACGGAATATTGAAACTGTTTCTTCTCTATTTAAAACAACAACAAAAATGATGTTTTCTCTGTCACTATGAAGGTTTATTTTGTTTTATGTTTTGTTTTTGCCCAGAACTCTAGTGTCTTACATTCTTTAGTGTCATTAAAAAAGAGAGACTGCCCTGTCTACAGTACCAGAAATATGTGTACAATACATGTCTCATTTTATCCATGCAGAAATGTATCTGAGATTAAATTTGCTTACATTTCTGGTTGATTCGCTTAGCACCAGCAGCCAAGGTAGCTAGTTAAATCCCCCATGGGAGCAACTGGCTTATTCCATGACCACAAATAGCCCCGTACCTAAGTGCGTGTTATTATAAGGAGTCTGGTGACAGAGTGAGGGATCAGTGCAAACCCAATGCTGCGGCTTGAAAAATAATGGCTGGTTGGCTCAACTGGTATCCACTAGGGAGACTGGGGGCAGCGCCCTTGTGTCAGTCAACAGAGGCTGAGTCTAGATGGTCTAAGCAGAAAGGGCATTTATGCTCAGCATGGCAGGTGGCCCACAGAAATCCTCAGGTGGGCTGGAGGTGGGATCAGCAATGAGGTGATGCAGCCTGGTTCAAAGCCTGCAGTTTTGCTGCAAACTGGTCTGGCGGTGACCCTGCTATGGACCCCAAAGATGCTGCACTGTGCCCTGGAGGCTGCCACCGCCCCTACGGCTGCAGAATTCTGCACCATCCCACTCCTTGGTATCGCCGGTTGCAGGGGGAGCCTAGGTCATGCCCCTCCCCCCCCCAACTGCAAGAAAGGCTGGGAAGTCTGTCTCTGGCACTTCCAGGGGACTTTCCGGTCTTTAGCTTTGACTCCCGAGGTTGGGGATTCCCCCAAGCACAGGAAGGAGGTCACATCCTGGGCAACTAAAAACAGTGACAAATGTCGTTCTTGCACTTGAGAACTGGGACCATGTCTTCATCTACTCTATGGGTCCAGACCCAGCCCAATGCCTGCACATAGTAGGTGCCAACAGCACTTTCAATTATGAGAGGCTGCCAACATACGTTCAGGAGAGAGTCACCCTTCACGGATTCCTAATAGCCTAGAGAGCTGGGCAACCTGACAGCATGTATATCTTCACATTTTAAAGCAGTGGCTCTTTTCCTGAACCTGTTGTAATGTGGCCACAGGATATTCACATTCTTTGATGGGATCTACGTCAAAGCCATTAACAAAACTCACCCTCTGCCTTTGGCAAACCTCCTTCTGACCCGCATGAGTGTCTCACAATGTGCATGGTACAAGAAATAAGGAAATAAAAGTATGTAAAGCCTCTGGTCTCCTTTAAGTGAGAGAGAGAAAAGATCTCAGCATTTTAAGATGAACATCTCAAAAACTGTACTCAGGGTGGCAAGCAGTATAATCTACGGCGTTATTTGACAAGATGGTTCTTGGTAGTCACTGCCCACTGGAAGGGAAAGCGTGGAGCTGGTTGACTGGTAAGTCATCCATTTTCTGTGAAATAAGGGAAGCACTGGGGACTTAAATGGTAAAGTTATCAAACATCTTACATCTGAACGGCTACCTTCAAATGATTTCCACGCAGGCAGCGTTTTTTTCCTGACAGTAATGTTTGCAGTTTTCACGTACAGTATGGTGCCTTGCAGACACTGGAAACTCAAGGAATTTTTCTTGGTGGTGATAACAGCTAGAGATAACATTAAATTGCCTCTCCTTTTGGTAACAAAAAAACTTGGCATTTTTTTGAACCCTAAGGAGATATTTTACTATAGTGTACTAAAAGTATAGGTGAAGTATTAGACCTATGTGTGAGTGTTACTGATTTCGATGCATTTTAATAACGTTATCGTTGTTGTCAGATGAGCATTTGTTGCAAAGAAAGAAAGAGTTCCGGTATACCATTCACCCGGCTTCCTGGATGTCAATATTGTAAATAACCAGGATACATTTATCAAAACTAAGACACTGAATATGGTATAAGCTCTCAACTAAACTGCAGACATCATTTGGATTTCTGCACCATCTCTTGTCAATGAGACACTTCAGTGCTAATTTGAGATAAAGGTTAAAGGTTCCAACACAGCTAGAGAACTACATTAATTCAGATGGACTGGGATTAGATAGAGAGATGGTTTCGAAACAAACCATTTTATGTGCCAAAAATAAATATGTTTTTAATTTTGGCCCCCAATATTTTGCACGCATGATCTGATTTCATCCTCCTCAGAAACCAAGGAGGGGGTTTGCTGGATGCTGTCATATCCTCTTTACAACTAGGACAGTGGGACTTAGGATTCCAAGCCACGTGTGCGAGACAGCTCAGGTGGGAGGTGGCAGGGCCGTGGTGTGGAATAAGGCCTCTCTGATTCCAAAGCCCATGACCGTGACCGTCACCACTACAGTACAGACTGAAGGGCATTCATCACAGGCGTGATACAGATACTGCCTCTCCATCAGAGTCTTGCCTGGGACCCACCTTCCCAAGGTCGTCTGGATCGACTGTGGCGGGTGACCCCGAGGTGGGAGGTTGTTCTGTGATGCTGACATGTGACTGTAAAGTGAATGGGGTTTTCTGTGATGTGTGGAGTTGGTGCAACCCTCTTTGCCCCAACCCTGTCTGCTCTAAGGAACAGGGTCCTTCCTCCTCGGGGTGAGTGGGGGCTGCCCTCCTGCTGGGGGGAGCCTTTTGTTTTTCTTTCCTGGGTGTTTCAAGGCTTACTTAACATGTGTAAAGTGATCTGAAATGAGGGGATATAAAGAGCTGGGGAACTGCAGAGTGTGGATGATTACCTGAGGCGAGACAGCTGAAAGAGCGAGGCCCAGGGAGACAAAGCGGATCTGGGGAGACACGGAGAGTCTCAGCTCAGAAGCCGGCTGGTTGGCCTGGAGCCAGGCCGGCCTGTTTCTGGCAGCGCTCTGCCCCAAGCTCTGCTCAGGAGTCAGACCCCAGGATAAATCACTCCACGAGGGCTGAGCCAGAGCTGAGGGAAACGAGTCTGAGGACACGAATTGCAGCCAATTCTGTAACTGGTCCTACAGAGAACGGGATGCCACCCGCTCATCACTACTGCCAACGCAGGACCACCTGCAAATTACCGGATTTGGTCGATAGAAAGGAGGAAATGTGATAAATATCAAAGACATGAATGAAGCGAAGTGAGGTTTGTTCATTCCTTTCGACAAGCATGGCTTCACAGTAGTGATTTAGTGCTGTCACCTGTGGGAGGCATTAAATCCTTAGAAAGTGGTGGGTAAAGATAATGAAGTCTGAGTCACGTGCTAGTGCACCGTCTCTTAAGTGTGTTAGTAGAAGGGTGACACCATTGCTTTCATGGAGGATGTTAAGGTTTGTGACCTCACAGGGCAAAGGCAGGTGGCATTTTATTGCAATTTAAAGCATCCAAAGAAGGAAGTGGAAAATCTGCCTTTCAACATCACTGTATCTAGAAAGTTAGTGTTATGACATAATTTCCAATTGAGTGAGGGTTTCTGTGCACCTCTGTGTGTATCTAAACGGTGGCTATGTATACAGCCTCTTCTAAACCGTTTATGACGATAGAGGGGGAAAAGGTCTGTTTGGAGAATCCAAAGTTTATTTTATGCTTTCATCATGTTATGTCCTGCTTGGGTTAATAGTTGGGTTGTGACCCATCTCCTGAGCCCACAAACTGAGGGTGTGGCTGCAGGCAGCACCCTACAGCTTGGAAACCAGAGCAGAAGGAAGCCCGCTTCCCCTGACTTCAGTTAGAAAATTCCAGAAGACTCTGATCAGCCTGGCATGGGGGCAAGGGCCCAGTGTGGGGCTAATCCTACAGTCAGAGAGTGATGGTCACACTATAAGATGCCTGCTCCCATTCGACACCAGGACCATCTAGTGGAGTGGAAAATCCCCAAAAGGAGAGCCAAGTAGCCACCCCCACTTATGTCGACTCCAACTGAGCCGTTAAAGAGGCCAGAAGGTGCTCTTGTCCCCAGCCTGCCGCAAGGGGACTTCTCAATGACCAGGACCCACCATAGTCTTCCAGTTTGTTCTTTTCTGGACATTGCACTTCTGACTGATTCCTCCTGGCATTGTGTCTATGTGATACCTTTGGTATGTAACATCACATATCACCCATGGGTCACAGAAGGGTCATCTGGAGCTACCAATGATGGCTTCCTGCAGGTCTGCATCAATTCTTGCCTGAGCTAGTATAATAACATCCTCCTTATGAGTCTCCCTGCCTTTGTCTTGCTCCCTTGTAAATCATTCTCCTTACAGGTTCCAAAATGATCGAGTCCCTTTCAAAACTGTGATGGTGAATTTTATGTATCAACTTAACTGGGCCATGGGGTACCTAGATATTTGGTCAGATATCTGGTTACATCAGTGGTGGTGTTTTGGGTGAGATTAATATTTGACTCGGCAGACTGAATAAAGCAGATTGCCCTCCCTAACGTGGGTGGGCCTCATATAATCAGTTGAAGGCCTGAATAGGACAAAAGGGTTGGGTAAGGAGAACCTCCTCCTGCCTGACTGCCTTGAACTGGGACATCAGTTCTTTCCTGCCGTCGGACTCCAACTGAGACATCTGCACTTCCTGGGTCTTGAGCCTGCCATTGTTCAGACCGAGATCACACCAATGGTTCTCCTTGCTGACTGCAGATCTTGGGACTTAGCCTCTGTTATCATGTGAGCCAATGCCTTACAAAAACTGCTTTCTATATATCTTCACATCCTATTGGTTCTGTTTCTCTGAAGTATCCTGGCTGATACAAATACTTTCTTATTTACTAACTTCATTCATTCATTCATTAAAAAAAAAAATCATTGAGCACCTCCTGTGGGCCAGACACTGTTTTGTGTTCTTGGAAATGATCACTGAATAAAACAGATTCCTGGCCTTGTGAAACTTTTATTTGTATGGGGGTTGGTGGTGGAGGGAGACAAACAATGAATAATAAGTAAATTAGTAAGGGGTAAGTACAAGGGAAGAAGGGGAAAAGTACAGCAGGATGAGGAGGCTCAAGAGACATTGAGAAGGGGACATTTGAGCAAAGGCTTAAGGGAGATCAATGTGTTTGCCATGTGCAAGTCAAGATAAAGTGTAAACCTGGGTGGTCACTGGCCCCTGTCAGCATCTCCAGTGGGACCTACAGGCACTTCCTCACTTGAAACCTTTGTTTTAGCCTCATTGCTCTCCGTGCAGCTCTCTGACCTGCCTGGCTTTCTCATCCTTCCATGCCCTTGCCCACACCTAGGATGTCCCCTCCGTGAAGTCCTTCTTCTCCCCACACTTGCTCACATCTTAACCTCTACTTGTCCTCGAAGACTCAACTTCATGGTTTCTACCAAGGTTGCCCAGCATGGTGACTTGTTGACTCTTTTTTGGTGTCCTACAGACTTGTATTTGAGCTGTTATTCTGCCCCTAAATATCTGTGCAATTTGGGGCAAGTTTGTTCATCTGTAAAATGGGAATAAAAAGAGTACCCTGCTTATAAGGGACTAGAAATGAGAAAATGCAGGTAAAATGACTCAGTGACTCTTAGTTGCTATTATTATTGTTCTTCCTTTTCCCCTCTTCCTCTTCTCTCTGTTCACCCAGAGAGGCCGGGCCCAGCCCTTCCCACACCCCATAGTCTTTCAAGCAGCCTCCCTTCTCAGCCATCACCCTGGACCCTGGCTCCACACCCAGGCTGGCTGTCTTGCTTTCCTCACTCACAGCCATCTCCCGCCTCTCATCATCCTTGCCCAGACCACATTTTGGCTTCAGATTCAGGTTTTTTCCTGGCTTCCCAGAGCTACTTGATCCCTTGCTGGGTTGTCTTGATGTCTTGACCATGAAACCCCCTGTTTTAGTTCCCTGTAAAAAAGCCCTAGACCTGCTGGATCAGACCTAGCCCCTGCTTGGGAAGGGAGGCAGTGGGGTTTCTGTAGTAGGGAAACAAAACCACTTCAAATGTTTACCACGGAAGAATTTTTTTTAAATACACTTTTTAAAAGTAACAGTTTTAAATTTACAGAAAAATTGAGAAGATAGTACGGAGAGTTCCCACCTACCTCACACCTACTTTCCCCTATTACTAACATCTTACATGTTAATGTATGGTACATTTGTTATAATCAATGAACCAGTATTGATACGGTATTACCAGCTAAAATCCATACTTTATTAAATCTCCTTAGTTTTTACCTGATGTCCTTTTTCTGTCCCAGGATCCCATCCAGCACACCACAATACATCTAATTGTCATGTCTCCTTAAAGCTCCTCTTTGCTGTAATAGTTTCTCAGCATTTCCTGGTTTTTAATGACCTTGATACTTTTGAGGGGTACTGCTCAGGTATTTTGTAAGTTGCCCTTCCACTGGGATTTGCTGATGTGCACAGAAGGAATTTAATGCAGGGGATTGCTCCACAGGTGATGGAGGATGTGAGATGCAAACAGAGGAAGGTGAAGTTACCCAGCAACTAGTTTTAGCAGAAAGCCATTAATATCACTAAGCTGGAGAGTTAACAAGAAGTGACAGTGTTACCTGAGCCAAGGGCTGGGGTCACCTGGCAGAAGCCCCAGCTAGATGCAGTCATGGCTAGAGATGCTGTCAGAGGCAAGAGGGAGGTGAAGAAATTCTCCGGCCTCTCCTTTCCTCCCACCCTCCACTTTCCCTCCAGTGCCTCTCATGGACCATATCCAGCTATTAGCCAACTGACCAAGATTCTGTAAACGTTGGCCTGCACGAGTCAGCTACTAGCAAAACAGAGCAGAGGCAAGGCTGAGAATGGCTCTAAAGTCAAACTGGCCCAGGACTGGAACCACTGGCATTCGAACACACAGTGCCTGTAACATGGTTTTACTGCAACACTTACACCACCACTCTGCAACTGTTTGACTGTCTGAGGGCTCCGTATAATGCATTATTTATATTTTATACCCAGAGCCTAGAACAGTACCTTGCTTACATTAAACATGAAAACATTAGGTTTTCAACGTTTGAGGTATACAGAATGAATGAATGAATGAATGATGGTTTCTTCTGGCCAGTCCCTCTTCTGGTGCACTCTTGCTTTGAGGAATTGCTCACCACCAGCTCTTCTTTTCAGCTTCTCATCACCTCCTATTGGTGCTAAGATGACTTTCAGCCTAGCACGTACAACATCTG
Organism: Globicephala melas; assembly: GCF_963455315.2. NCBI lineage: Eukaryota > Metazoa > Chordata > Mammalia > Artiodactyla > Delphinidae > Globicephala > Globicephala melas. The sequence goes on along the minus strand of NC_083315.2, from coordinate 163,381,457 downwards.
AAGGCCACAGTGGATGGTGTGATTATAATTAGACCAGTTTTCAACAAAGGAATCACACGAGTTCACCACGTAAGTTTTGCATGAATCCTTCCAAGTGGTTCCCCAGGAAGGTCGTCCACATCTTTTGAGGACATTGCCACGCCCAGACTCTTCCTTATGAGCTGCCCACGAAAGGAATGAATCTTTTTTTTTTTTTTTTTTTTTGCGGTACGCGGGCCTCTCACTGTTGTGGCCTCTCCCGTTGCGGAGCACAGGCTCCGGACGTGCAGGCTCAGTGGCCATGGCTCACAGGCCCAGCCGCTCTGCGGCACGTGGGATCTTCTGGGACCGGGGCATGAACCCGTGTCCCCTGCATCGGCCGGCGGACTCTCAACCACTGCGCCACCAGGGAAGCCCAGGAATGAATCATTTTTAAGAATCAGATATTTCTGTCTTTTCAGTTAAATGTCACCCAGCACTCACCTGGCCGGTATTTAGCTGGTTTGGGCCACATCATAAGAGAAGTTACATTTCCTTTCGGCAGAGGAGAGGAGGAAGTAGAATGCTACAAACAGAACTGACTCGCGACTTTCCCAGGGGTGCAGGAGGGCTGAGAAGTAACACCTCGATTATCACCAGGTCTGGGCAGGGATGCCCTGGATATCATGAACAGGCCACCAGGTATCTGGAACTTTTGAGGTTCTAGGGTTCTTGTGGACTTTCAGTGCTGGGACTGCACATAGAAAACCAAGTTCCACTTGAGAAAACCTCTTTCCTTCATGTGTCAAGTGGAGTCAGTTTCTAGTCTCTGATAAAGAATAAAAAGGTGTATAGGTGACAGGGACATTGCTTAGCCCCAGAGTTTCAAGTTTTCAGTCTGCCAGGGTGCCCCAGACAGCCACAGGACAGAAGTCCGACCAGCCAGCTTTCTCATTTAGCAGAGACTAAAACTTTTGCAACTACCCTCTTATTTCCATTCTGGTAAATCGCTGCTCTAAAACAGGTAAGAAATGATGACTACAGGAACATAACTGAGTTTTTGTTTTGGATACCTCATTTTCCATAGTATTTGTAGAGAAATAGTTGGGAGGCCAGGTGGGCACTTGAAAAAACAGGAGTCTGTTGGAGATGTTGGCATCTGAGTTGGGGATCCCAGCTGCTCTGAGGACCAGCTGTGTGATTTTGGACAAGTCACCGTACCCTTCGGGACCTCCACTTTCTCGTTTGAAAATCGGGGATTATAGTGTCTGTTTTATCACAGAAGTATGGTAAAGATCACATGAGATGTTTGTGCGAGGGCTTTGAAGATCGACAAGTGTAACATACTACAACTGATTCTTTGCGTGGACATCAGGCAGCAGGAAAGGTGACTTTGATGTTTAATTAATACTAAAAATCTTCTATTACATTTATTTAGCTATAATTGGGAAGGAGGAGGGCAAGAGTAATTTTCAAAGGGACTTTTTGAGCTCCAAAAATAGAACTCAGAAAACACACATTTGATTTTCCTTTTGGTGTCAAACCACAGCGCCATTGTTATTAGCAGTTTTACAGAATTGTGACCTTCAAACTTGGTGATATCAAAGACTGAAAGTAAAGCTCCCAGTCTTGAAGCCTTTTAAACAGGCTTTTCAAACTAAAGCACTTTTATTTTGAATTAAGAGCTAACAGAATTGTCCTCTTAAATGAGCACTTGCAAGTTTAAAAGTTGCCTTCCAGGTGGGCTGTAGTAAACAAATGTGTTAAGAGAGCGCTGAAAGCCCTTTTGGGGGCAAATGAGGGGAATCTCTTCATGTAACACACTTTCTGCAGTTAGAGAAATCTAGAACTTACATTTCCCCTAATTGTACATAAGCTGATTTGTGTATATATCTAGGGTCATAATTTACTTTCAGTTTACTGAATTTGTGAATTTTGCATTTGTTTTAATTTGTAATTCAGTTTTCTCCATGAAGCACACCATATGCCACCATTAATTCTTGCTCGTTGATTTCTTAGGAGATACATGAGTGCATATTCTGATGCAATTGTTGAGGTCTTTTGAAAATCAAATGACTGCGTGTTTTGCCATATGGGCCTTTGTTATTTAAAATAGCATATGATAAAGTAAGAGAAAGCAAAATGCAGAAGGACGTGTTAGGAAAAAAAATCATTGGAAAACTGTTTAAAACATTGTTTTAAACACACAATTTTCAACCTTTTTCTTCTCGGGGGCGCCGTTATATCTTCGGAACGTATCATTACTGATGCCGCACTCTCTCTTACCGTCTGTGAATGTACAATATCACAAGTGCACCGGGAGGACCTACGGAAACCAGTTACTGCCCTACGCTTTACACTGGGGCTACAGATGTTAATATCCGCCTTCAATGAGTTCAGTTGTCCCCAATGTTTTTCTTTTAACATCTTAGGCCGGGATTCGACATTCAGCTCCAGTTCATCCGCACCTACCGTGTCTGGTTTTGAAAGAGGACGACGGGGTTTTCGGTTTTCCCGGGGAACCACGGTGCTCGCGAGCCGCCTGCCGTACGTGCGGGCTGTAGACCTGGCCGCCGGCAGGCGCGCGGCGCGCACTAGGACCCAGCAGGGCTCCGGGCCCGGGTGAGAGCCGCGCCGCCGACCCCGGGCGGGCGCCGGGGCTGGAGCCGGGGTTCCGGCCGCGATCGGCTGCAGCTCTGCCGGGAGACGGCGCGACCCGGCGGCGGGGCCACCGGCGAGTCCAGCGCCGCCGCAGCCCCCCAATGCGGCCGCGAGAAGCAGAAGGGGGGGCAGGCGATCGAAGGTAACGAAAATGGGGCTCATTTCCTGCCTCCTGACCTTCTGCTCTGGTTCAGCATTGTCACGAGAAGCCCTCACTGTTCAGGCTGCTGCATTTGGGGGGCACACTTTGATTTTTTAAGGTGTCCGCCCCCGTATTTCCACCTGGTTTCAGATTGATTTATAGCATGCAGTCCGAATGGGAGAGATCCAGGGCTGGCAAGTTGCATATTTTCATTAGTTTTGTCTCAAAAGTAAGTTCATTTAAAAAAAAAAAGTTTCTCAGGAATTTGAGGATAGTAGTTTTTAAATTTGTTTTTTTTAAATAGCAGACAAATGGATAATTTTTAAAAATTATGAAATAATTGATGTAATTCTGTTAATTACTTCCTAGGTCTTTACTTTTGTGGGCTCCCCAGGCATTACTTTTATTTTCAAGGAACTAACGTGTTAAATGTGGAGTTTGGCTCGGGCAGAGTTTACAGCATTGCTGTCGCAAGTGTTTTGCTATCAATTATAAACAGTCAAGTGTTTTGCTATCAATTATAAACAGTGTCAAATCTGTGGGCAGTTTAAACCTCTTTTCAAATACTGTAACTGGTTATCCTGATATGACATATACAGATGAGAGTTTCCTTTGAGGGCAGTCAGTATATTTCTCTTTTTGGAGAAACCTGGTTTTGAGGAGAAAACCATGATTACTGGCTGGGGAGGCTGAAGAGAGTATTTTTCATGCTTTGTTTATACTCTCGGATTTGACATTTGGGAAAGGGAAACACAGTCTTTCTTGGTAGCTTTTAATGGTGGGATTATTAATTTATTTAATTTATTAGTTTCAATTGGTTGGGCTCGGGGAGCCCTCTGTCACAGGATGTGCTTAAGGTGACACATTTGCCAGCAGTTGGGACACATGATTTGCACGTGTAAAATGTGCTTCAGCCCAAAGGTCTGGTCTGCTGGGAGCTCCCATGTGGAGCTGTTGTGGGCAGGGTGCGGCTGGCTCATTGAGGAAAAAGGGAATCATTTTCCTTAGCTAAGGAGACATCCTGTTATATTCCTTTTGTTCCCTGTTTTTCATTGATCGCCAGCGCTGCCTGAGAGAGGGGAGAGCAGCTTGGAGAGCTCGGAAGACTGCACAAATGACTCCAGCCCACTCTGCTCTCACACTGATTGGTCAGTTCGATGAAGACTTAGGGAAACAGTCATCAAAACCTTCTTTGAAAATCATGCTGTAATTTCAGAGTAGCCTTCTCGTGCCCAGATTTCTGCAAGGTTGATTTTTAATTTGGGTGCAGTTTGCTTGAGAGACCTTTGTGTTTAATTTTTTGTTGTTGCTTCTATCCAAAGAAAGTAGGCCATTCTGGTGACAAATTTCTTTGCAGACATCAGCTTTTATAGACATATCACTTTACAATACGTTCTCAATGGTTTCTCCTTGGGAGTTATAGAATGCAAAGTTGTTCAACTTAGAATAATTTTTCCTTGTTTTTTTTTTTTTTTGATCTGAAGAGTTAAATATCACTGTCAGCAGATGGTGCTTAACTGTATCTTTACTTTGATAATGTGTCTTGTGCATTATTAGCATGTATCTTGCACTAAATTTAAGTCTGTAACAGTGAAAGAAAAAGGCCACGAAGAGCCAACAATCAAAATCAGCTTGCAGACTGTTATAAGAAATTGTGGCATCTGGTTTGAGGAGAATGCATTTCAAGTTAAAAAAAAAAAAAGGGCATTCTTCACCTTAAAAGAATGAGTTGGTAAATATTGTGAAATGTTCTACATAAGCGGAAAAATATAAGGCCGGTGGACAACTCCATTTGAGCCTTAAAACACCCCAATTAAAGAAGCACCGTCCCAGAAGTTGTTAAATGTATAAACACTTTTCCGATTGGCTTAAAAATTTAGACACAGGAAGTGGATGGTATCTAACAACCGATGAGTAGAGACATGGTTGTCATGGAAACTGAGACGAGTTACCCCCTCCAACACACGTACACTATCATAACCACCATTTAAAAAACAAAAAAACAAAACCTGCATGTCATCACAGATGCCTGGAGAACATGTTGCCTTCTGTAAGCTTTCCCACAGCATCTGTTGAAACCTGAGACCGTGCCTGTCAAATCAAGGTCATTTTACAACAACAACCAAAAATGCAGTCTCCTGGATTTCATAACTGTATTTTTACTGAAAAGATGTGAGGAAAAGGGCTTAAAGCAAGGAGGAGCACGCGTGCTTACTTTGCATTTTGCTACCTCGGAGTTGCGCCAGGGAAGGCTAAGAAGAATGTATTTGATCACTTAATTGTAGAAGCGAACTGATTTGTAAGTCTACTGTTAGAACAACACTCTGTGGAGCTGTAAAGACTAGGCTGTTACCTGTGGCTGAAGAGTCATTTGGGGACGGTATAATGAAGAGTTTCTGTTTGCAAGAGGCTTCTAACTTGAACTGTTGCAATTGAATTTGAAGAACTGTGGCATTTTGGAGCTTTGCTCTAAGGCTGCCTGTACAGGATAGATGAAGACTCTGTCTGGTGCTTTGGGAAGTATAAGGAAGGGTGTTCTTAGTAGCAAAGCAGGGAAAGGATAATCCTAAACAGAAATAAGGGCTCTTTCAAAACTGCAATTATTATTATTTTGGTTAACTGAGAAAAGTTTCCTCTTCTTCTGTGGATGGAGAAGAGTGCTTTAGTTTTTAGGATAATTGAGAGGTTCCCCACCTCAAGGTTGCGAATATTTTCAATATCTTGGTAGTGGTTTTAGTGAGGAGAGTAAAGAAAGGAGAAAAGTTTGGAGATCTCCCCCTTTCACTTTGCTAAGCAAAAAATAACTGAGGAGGCTAAATTTTGAATTTGAGGGTCAACATTGAAGCTTGTAAATATAAAACTGGTGCATTTCTTATATTTTTCTAATCTTGTCAATGGTAGTCTTTAAATTTGAAGCGATTGATATTCATTTAGAAATATCCTTCTTATAATCGTGACGATTTATAGCATGGTATTGCTTAGTCTTAACTGAAAATGGTCAATTTTACATTTCACTTAACTAACACTTTCGTCTTTTTAAAAAGCAGAAGATTTCCCTTGTTTTCATAAACTAATTGCATGGGGGCAGGGGAGAGGAGGTAGAAAGAATCCTAACTATACTGTAATATTTATTTAATATCCTGCATCTATGCCATAGGAAATACAGACGTTAGAAGCAATAGAGCATCATTGGGGTGATTTAGCATGTACTTCATGATCCCCTCTTGTCAAATATTTAACTGATTGAGATTCGGTGAAAAAGGTTAAGCTTAGTGGCACAACTGTTCTCTTTTAGCAAAGGATTTCCTGTAGGGAGCTTTCTTATCTTCAACTATGTTCATTGGCAGGAAACATGTCAGTTGCTTGTTTTTACAAACTGAAGGAAATGAATGGGATTTGTTAGTTTCTAGAATCTGCCTTCATGCTCCATTGTCTGTCAAATAGTTTGCTCAGAACAGTTCATTTTTAAATGGACTTTGGAGGAGTACAATTAAATTACTCCAAATCTTTGGCATTTCTGTTCATTTATTTTTGACTCTGAGATTAGAAACATTGGTCATTATACTGCTATGGACAACTTATTTGACCAACACACAAGATGTTCAGTAAAATTCCAATTCATTTTCAGTTGTCAGAGATATAGACATTAACTGAAGTTGGCGTTTTTTGATGAGGATGCCAAATTTCTAATAATTAGCCCAGAATACCAACCAAATGCCAGTTCTGTGGAGAGGTAAAGGGAAAGAGTCAGCTTCATTCTTCTCTTGGCTTGTGATAGTAAAATCCATCAAGATTACATGTCAGGTGTATGCCTCCTTTGCTGATGGAGTGGGGGAGAGTTGGAATTTGGGGAGGGGCTTTAGCTAAAGCCAGGCTAGAGTCCGTATGAGAAAAACGAATCTTAACCTTGAAAAGAGTTATTGTGCAAAACTCTGGATTACTTTTTGAATATTATAAATAAATATATTTAATAGTTTCAGTTCATGTATGTTTCAAATTCTGGAAGAGGAAACAGGGTGAGGTTCTTAAAAGGAAAATAAGTACAGAAACCTCCCCTTGAAGGGAACAGCCGGGGGAGGGGGTTAAGAGAGCCTAAGGGAGGGCACCATTTGTTGCGATGGTTTTCACACATTTTTGAAGACATCATTTTGGTTTTATATTTAGCACCAAATGGAGTCTTATGCAAGACCCTAATATACGAGTGGAATAAACACAGAGCTGCTCTGGGGGAACCAAGAGCCGGGAACCCAGAATCTGCTCTTTTCTCCTGGGCTGTGCCTGGGGCACACCCTAGGACCCTAGTATCCCTGTGAACTGTTTGACAACCACTGCTTTTAAAGTGCCCCAAATATTCTCTAAGGAAGGCCCCGAGGGAATTGCTTGCAGAGTCCTGGAACTTCTGAGCTGAAGAGAGAACTTTTGCCTTGACAGTTTAAGAGGGCACTTGTGCTCAGAGGAGGAAGAAGGAATGGCAGACAATGGGCTCTAATAAGACATTCTGTATATAGCGCTAGGCTGGACTGGCTATAAGTATGAAAGAGCCCTGGTTCCATCTGTAATAAGGGAAGGGGAAAGGACTTTTTTTTTTTTTTTTACATCTTTATTGGAGTATAATTGCTTTACAATGGTGTGTTAGTTTCTGCTTTATAACAAAGTGAATCAGCTATACATATACATATATCCCCAGGAAAGGACGTTTTTAAAGGGCCCCCTTTCCTCATAAGTTACAGGAACATCATGTGCAGGTGTTTGAGATTAGTCGATTCTCATTGTCCTGGAATGTGTGGATTTATTCTAGTACCACCTCAGGATCTGTTATATCACTGTTACTCTATCTGTCAGTGAAAATTATTTCATATTAAGTGTCATTCATGAAACGAAAGTTTGCCAAGCTATATAATCTGCTTGGCAGACGCGGTAGTGTTATGAGTGTTGAGTAAAATGATAACACATGGATGATATTTGAATATCATCAAACATATTCAGATTATCTCTTCTATTATGAGATTTACTGAAATGGCAGTATTGGGATTGAGTTCAGTTCCCCTTGTTTACATCCCAGAGGCCATAAATATTAAGATTTCTAGGGGTGGCGGACAGAGGGATCCCCTTCACTTCCACTCCTAATTTTCACAACCCCTTGATTCACATGTGCTCGGTTACAAGCAGCAGGGACTTCACGCAAACGGTATCAACAGCATTGTGCTTCTTAGGGTCACAGCAAACCTCCTTGCATTGTTTCTTGGAGGCCGCACAGTTGGGGAGTTTATAGAAGTAGAAAGGACAGCCTCCTGTCTACATGCTCCTATTACTTCCACTGTGCTTGCCATGCTTCTAGTACCTGTGTGGGTCAGAGATGGCGATTAAAATAATCAATATTCTGGGAAGCCACAGATCTTCTCACAATTTGTGCCGGAACTTTTTCTTTCTTTAAAGAAAATGTTTCCTGTAGAAAGATAAAACTAGTATAAGCACAAAATAGTTGGCCGTGGTAGTGGATGAAAATGACTGTGGTTAACTTTTGTTTGTTGAATTGGGTTGAATAAAGCTTTTCACGTTTAGGCTGTTTAAAGCTATCTTATTCCTCCTCCCACCTGCATTTCAAAGAAGAATGAGTGTGTACAGCCATAGAAAACCAACGGAGCTGTCCCAAGGCGTATTCATAATAATAGACCAGTGACTCTCCTTGAGTGAGCACTTATACTCCGATGTTCTTGGGGACTTTGTTTTGGAACTCAAGGATGCTTCCAATTACCAGGACCTTGCTGAAGTTGTTAATGGAGGGCTCCACATATTACAGAGTGTGTCTGCTACCTTTGCGGATGTCACTTTCTTAAGATTCAGACAGTAGTAAGTCCTACTGGAAGAGGTGATTTTAGAATATTATACAAGGTTAGATTTTAGATAACCTCAAATTTCTCCTTAAAGTCTGAAATGTTCTCATTTGGCAAACTTAACATTTTTGCAGGCTGTAAAATGAAAACAGTTACCATTTAATGACTAGTTAATAAGGTCTCTAAATTAAGACAGTCATATTGTTTCGTGGAATTGGATTTAGCATTTAGAATGGTCTCTCGGAAAAGAAATAAGTTGCTCATGGTAAGTTTGGCAATATTGGATAATATAGAAAAGTCACATCCAACTGATAAGGGGTTTTTGTTTATCAGGTGCTGCCCCTATTAATTATTATAATAATCTAGTATTAATATAATATTACTACTACTACTACTAAATAATGATAATATGCAGTAATGTCCCTTCACAGATGAAGAAACTGAGGTAACTATGTTTCCAGGCCACACACTCTTTGGTACAAGTAGTTCTCACCCTCAGGCCCCCTGACTCCAAGTTCCAGTCATTTTCTGTCCCACTGGCTACCTTACAACTGCTCCTCTGTTTCTATTCCAGGGTTGATAACTCCCCCTTCTATGCTTGAAATGGCGTCTCCTCCTGGGAAAAATTGCCAGGGGCGGGAAAAATATTGTGATTTTGGCAAGAAGTAGGGTTTTGCTTCTTGACATTCTGTGTTCCCATGTTTGACCATCAGTGATGGGAGGAAACTTTTAGTTCCCTTGTCAGAGTTACCTTCCTTAATTTATCTTCATCTTTTCTTTCTTTGAATGAATTTTTTTAAATTAATTAATTTTTGGCTGCGTTGGGTCTTCATTGCTGCGCGCGGGCTTTCTCTAATTGCGGCGAGCGGGGGCTACTCTTCGTTGCAGTGCGCGGGCTTCTCATCGTGGTGGCTTCTCTCGTTGCGGAGCACGGGCTCTAGGCACGCAGGCTCAGTAGTTGTGGCACACAGGCTTAGTTGCTCCGTGGCATGTGGGATCTTCCCGGAGCAGGGATTGAACCTGTGTCCCCTGCACTGGCAGGTGGATTCTTAACCACTGCACCACCAGGGAAGTTGCCATCTTCATCTTTTGAAATTCCCTTCATGCATCCCTGAGCACATTCACCTAGTTGGTGAACAAAGGGCTCTTACCACAGGGATATGATTTTCTTTAATTACCCAAATATTACACTTAGAATTTCTGTTGGTGGCATCCAGAAAACAGATTTCCTAGACAGTGTTCTCTTTATAATTCATAAGAACTGCTCAAGAAACTCAGAGATGCAAATTCAATGATACCTCCTTTATTTTTTTTGGAATAAAAAACAAGTGGCTTCAGTTGTCAGATTAGGAGGGTGTTGGGTATCTCCTTCTTGAGACCCCCTTACCTGTAAATCAAACAAACTCCACATGGGTTTATATAGACCAAGTGAAACTGGGTTAGTCTGACTTTCTCATCTAAGCCAGGAGCTCTGCTCTCATTCTGGCAAAGGGGAAAATGACAAGTTAAATCTTCACCTGGGCACCCCACTATGCCTGGTATGTATGTGACCAGTTGGAACTAGCAATGGAACCGATGTGGACATTTTCAGTGATGCAGGTGCCTGGTACTTTCTAATTCTCTGGAAGACTTCAGGTAAATGATCAGCACTTGAATGGAACTAATTCATATTTCACACGTGTCCTTTCACAGATCTCACATGTGAAGTCATTTTAAAGAATTGATCTAGGGACGTGTTCAATATATATATATGCACCAATTTGGGGGAACGAATCACCCACCCATTCATTCAATGAACAGTTATTGTGTGCCTACTGCATATAAGCGACTATGCCCTGTGATAGGGAACTAAAGGGGAAGAAGTCACCGGCAGAGTCAACCGTCTGTTCCCTAACTCTGAGTGGCTTCTTAAACTGTAAGTATCCCCAAATTTGGCCCTATTGAAGTTTATATTCTAAGCTGATGTCGACAGATTGAAGGGACGCCCTCCCTGAGTTCCTCTCTCCAGGTGTAAGTGCAAGGAGGATTCCAGGGTGGGTAGTTTACTTGGGAGACGATCCCAGGAGGACAGCAGTAGGGGGCGCGAGTGGGAGACTCGTCTATGCCCCCACACCCCGCCCCCTCCACCTCCATCCCCGGTTACACTGCGAGGGGCGCCTAGGCGCGCTGAGAGCTGGTGTCCAGCATGTCGCTTCTAGGCACTGGCTGATGACTCAGGAGACGTTGATTCCCAGCACTTAAGGTTGGTGCGTGAGCTTCTGCCAGACAAGGTGCTCAGGGAGGTTCTTGACACCTCTGGTCGAGGTGAAGGTTGGACTGGTGGCGCTGAGTAGTGAGGCCTGAAGGGGACGTGGGCCGGGTACCAGCAGCCTCTACAGTGCTCTCCACTTCTCAGCTCCTTCCACGATCTTGGAACTGAGAATGCTTTACAAGAGTCATTTTTAGTGGTCCTCTGAACTTCAAAATGAAGATCCTGAGAAAGTGGTTTTTCGGTCTGAGAAATGGGAACAAGAGAAGGACATAAGCTCTGAGTCTAAGCATTCAGGCAGAAATTTTCAATAAGGGCACTTATTTTGTTGTGTATGTTTTTGTTTTGGTTTGGTTTTTCTCTGTTACAACCATTATCCTTGTTTCCCAGGTTGGGAAACTTGGACAGCCACTTGTTTTACATGCCAGGTATCTCATTTATCACCAGGGCCCCTTGCTGCTTTCTTTGAAATCCACCTCATGGTCATCTCCTCATCTTGAGTTCTAGTGCCTCACTCTGAGAATACTGCTGGGAACCTCCGAGGTGCTCTGTCCCTCCTGGCCCCTTTCCTTCCTCTGTCCTCCTGAAGACTTCTGTCCCTAAACCACTCTGGAAGTTAAGGGCTTTGAAGTTAGACTTCTTGCTTTCAAACCTACTTACAGCTGTGTGACCTTAACCTCAGGCTCAGTAATGTGAAATAAGACTCATTAATGTGGAAATCCTGAAAGGATGCTTGTGAAAGCTAATGATAAACCGTTGACAGACAGCCTGATGCATAGTTGCAACTTAAATTATTGTAGCTATTTTTATTTTTACGTTGTTATTGTTGTGTTATGTCCCTCATCTACTAAGAACCTATGCGGGCTCCCTGTTGCTCTCCTTACCGAGTCTGTCCTCCTCTGCCTAACTTTCAAGACCTTCTATAATCTGGCCGTCCCCATTAGTGCTCAGGAAATGCCCCCGGATCTGGTCAGGGTTCATTCATCCCTGAACTTGCCTTATTCCTTCTAGCTCCCCTGACTTTGTTCATATTGTTCCCTGACCACAACCTTCTTCTTCCCCGCTTCACATGTTGTAGGGTCACCAGTTTCACCCACTCTGCAACTGTGAGGTGCAGAAAAATGCAATTTGTCTATTTTGTCTGCAGCAAACCTTCCTCCCAGCAAACACCCTTCGGTTATCAGGAAAAAGAATAATAACTTTTGATCCCGTCTATTTAAAAACTTAGTTTGATCTGATAATCCAAATAGTCCTTTAAGATAATTCTCAGTCTTCCTAGGAAAACAATATCCCTTCCTTCCTGTTGTTCCCTTTCTTTGCCGGTGATGTCAGAGTGTGAGGAAGGGGTGTCTCGTGTACTTTTATTTCTTACAGAGGACTAGCAAATCTGTCTCCTTAGTTACGGTGGCCTTGACTCTCAGAGGCTGGGTCTCTTGCCATGGTGTTGCTTGTTCTGTATTAGCAGATGAAGTCTGTGGCTCTTATAACACATAGTCCAGTCCAGTGGTTTCCAAAGATTCAAAGTAAAACACAGATACATTTTCATGAGATTCCAGTAAGCATATGTGGACAGGTGATACAAAAGTTTTTACAAAATAACCTGTATAGCTGAAATAGAAATTTTACAAGGTATTGTTATCCTTTTTATACTTGATGTACTCAGATCTTTTCCATTCTATTTTATTTAATGAAAAAAAAACCCCCAAAACAAAAAACCACACTTGGGACCCAATAAGTGACCCACAGTTTGCAAAAAAAGTTGATCTGGTCATCCTCTTGGCTTTATGAGAACCTGACGTGTCATCCCCAGCTGGCTGGGTCCACCCTGAGCTCCCACTGGCAGCAAACTCGTGAGTATGTGTGACACCATCCATCAAGCCCACTGGCCTGGTGGTCCTTGCAAGGGGTCCACTACTCAGTCCACAGTCTACCCGAGGCACTCCACCACACAGCTCCCTCTGTTTGATCAGGCTGCAGTGCTGGGCTGAGGAAGCTGTGTTCCAGGCTGGTGCAGACCCTCTCTTCCTAGGGCTCTGGATGATGGAGGGGGATGGACACAAACACATCCCTCTGCACTCAGGGGTAGCTCCTCTATCAAGAGGCAGAATCCACTGTCTTCTTCTCTTATCTCCTTTTTCCTGCCCATCGTTAACTGGACCCAGAAAGAGGTGGGCTTTTCTTTCACTTCCCCTCCACCATCTCATCCTTCTACCATCCAGGCAGAAGGATTAGCGACTTCACTGTCACTCATGGAAGAAAGCAGTATCTTCTGTAGCCTTCAGGTCAATTCTTTGAGCTGGGTCCTCCAGACTGCTGCTAATAGGTGAAAATCCTGTCCCAGGAGAAAGCCTGACTTTCAAGGCTATGGAATTTCTGCCTATGGCAGAGTGAACTAGTTTCCCACCTATGTCCATTAACTACATTTCTAAGACTCCCTTGCAGCTAAGAATGGCAAAATTTGGGCTTCCCTGGTGGCGCAGTGGTTAAGAATCCGCCTGCCAATGCAGGGGACAGGGGTTTGAGCCCTGGCCCGGGAAGATCCCACATGCTGTGGAGCAACTAAGCCTGTGTACCACAACTACTGAGCCTGCACTCTAGAGCCCGCGAGTCACCACTACTGAGCCCGTGTGCCACAACTACTGAAGCCCGAGCGCCTAGAGCCCATGCTCTGCAACAAGAGAAGCCACGACAATGAGAAGCCCGCACACCGCAACAAAGAGTAGCCCCCCCCCCGCTTACCACAACTAGAGAAAGCCCGCGTACGGCGTTGAAGACCCAACACAGCCAAAAAAATAAAAGCAAATAAATAAATAAATTTATAAAAAAAAAGAATGGCAAAATTCTAGCCACTTGGATGTGAGTAGATGTGAAGTATGTTGTTTCTGGTTTGTGCCCTTGTTTTTCTTTATAATTTTATCACATACTTTTTAAATCCTGAAACTGTATATAGTTTAGTTGCACACAATTTCATATAGATGAAAACATTATATATATATACACACCCACACACCATTTGTAGTATATACAGATATATAGTATAGATACCTATGTATTTATATATATGTAAACGTATGTTGTGTGTATATTTATGTCTACAGTTACATCTGTAAACAGATGGATTTTTTTTAAGTGAACACACCTATGTAACCAGCACTTATGTTAATAAATAGAATGTTAGCTTCACCCAAGAAGTCCCCTTATGCCCCTAAGGCACTATCTTTTGCAAGATGACCACTATCCTAATTTTTTTTTTTTAAATAAATTTATTTATTTATTTATTTTTGGCTGCATTGCGTCTTCGTTGCTGCACATGGGTTTTCTCTAGTTGCGGTGAGTGGGGGCTACTCTTCGTTGCAGTGCGCGGGCTTCTCATTGTGGTGGCTTCTCTTATTGTGGAGCATGGGCTCTAGGCACACGGGCTTCAGTAGTTGCAGCATGTGGGCTCAGTAGCTGTGGCATACGGGCTCAGTAGTTGTGGCTCGCAGGCTCTAGAGCACAGCCTCAGTAGTTGTGGCACAAGGGCTTAGTTGCTCCGTGGCATGTGGGATCTTCCTGGACCAGGGCTTAAGCCCATGTCCCCTGCATTGGCAGGCGGATTCTTAACCACTGTGCCACCAGGGAAGTCCCTATCCCAATTTGATCTATTTTTTTACTGAGAGAAGTGTATTAAAAGTCTCTCAGTAAAGTGGTAGATTATCATTTTTTTCTTGATATATTTTGAAGTTACACTATTTGGTATATACACATTTAGAATTCTTCTATCTTCTTGGAGAATCAAATTTTTTATTATTATGAAGTAGTGCACTTTAACTCTCATAATGCTTTTTGTCTTAAAGCATATTTTGTCTGGTGTCCATGCAACAATACTAGTCAACAGTAGGATATAATAGCTTCTTCATTATTAGTTCTTGCTCTTTGTTTTCCATTCTTTGTTTTTTCAAACTCTTTACATCTGTATTTTATTTTATTTTGTTTTCTATTTTTTGGCCGTGCCACACAGAATGCGAGATCTTAGTTCCCTGACCAGGGACCGAATCCATGCCCCTTGCAGTGGAAGTGAGGCATCTTAACCACTGGACTGCCAGGGAAGTCCCTACATCCTGTATTTTAGATGTATCTTTTGTAAATGACATAACACTGGGTATTGTTTTTATGCAGTCATACATATCTTTTAAATGAAATATGTAAGCATTTATATTTATTGTAATTTCAGATTGATTTCAATTTATTCTTTCATGTTATTTTATTCTTTCCATTTGTCCTACCTCTTCATGTTTCTTTTTTTTCACCTCTTCATGTTTCTTTTTCTTTCACCTCTTGCCTTCTTTTGAATTGATTAACATTTTTTCCTTATTTCATGTATTATTCTATAGTACTTTGGAAGTTTTACACTCTATTATTATTCTTTTAGCGGTTCTCTAGAAATTTAAGCATGCATACTTAAAAGTCTAAAGTGAATCATTATCTTTCCTCTCCTCCTAAACAATGCAAGGAGCTTAGACCATTTAATTCCAGTCATTACCACCTCTCACACCTGCCCCTGCTAGCTTGGGTCCCATTTTTGCCCAGTATTTTAGTTTTATCTTGTGGGTTTTTTTTAGCTTCGTGGGTTAGAGATTATCATTTAAAAATAGAAATTTGTTCAGATTTACCCACATATTTATTACTTTCTTCGCTTATAATTTCTTCTCCTACTTGTACTCCCCTACCCATCACTTCTCTTCATAGATTTCGTTAAGTGAGGATCAATTGAGGGAGACCTATTTTACTTACTGTTTGTTGGAAAATTCTAATTCTTTCCTTTTTTTCCTTAAAATATAGTTTTGCTAGGTATAAAATTCTGGTTACTTTCTTTCAACACATTAAAAATGTTCCGTTGTCTTCTGACTTCTGCTGCTAAGAAATCAATACTGAATCTAATTGCCATTTGTCTTGGAAGGTATTTGTTTTTCAAGGAAACCTTATAACTGCTTTGAAGGTATTCTTTTTATCTTTGGCATTCTGCAGTTTTATTATAAAGTGTCTATAGATGTGAATTTCTTTTTTATGTATTTATTTTGCTTTGGATATTTTGTTTTGTGAATTTGTGGATTGATTTTTTTCATCAATTCTGGAAGGTTCTCAGAATATTGTTCCTGCTTAGTACTCTTTTTTCTACTTCTGGATTTTAGATTAGGTATATGTTAGACTTCTGTTGTCTTCTCTATGTATTAACCTCTTTTTCATATTTTCTGTCTATATAATATCTTTATATGCTACAGTCGATAATTTTTTCAGTCCTTTTTGTTTCTTGTATCTAACCTGTCTAATCTTGCTCATAGTTTATATACTTGTGTCCTTCTATTATTTTTTAAACATTTATTTTATATTGTGCATCTGATAATTTTTTAGACTTTTAAAAAACTGAAATAGAGTTGACATACAATATTGTTAGTTGATAATTTAAAAATTTGATGTCTATGGGTTCAGTTCTACTATCTCTTATTTCTGCTAGTTTTTGTTCATGATGCTTTGTTTCTATATGCATGTGTGTATTTGTGGCTTTTATTTTACTTTGTTTTATTTTACTGTGACCTTATTTTTTTTACTTTATCAGTGAGAATAATTTGAGGTTTGAATTGAAGGTGAGTTTCACTAGATTTTGCATTTGTTTCTCCCAAGTGCCTGGGATCATCACCAATCTGCAAAGCAAGGACTTAAAAATTCTCAACTAGAGGTTTGGGGACCGACCACATAATCAATTCATACTCAAAACCCATGTAAGGATTGTCTTATGGTTATAAATGTTCAGTAAGGACTTTCTCCCCTCTACTGAGCACTGAGTTTTGAGACAGGCAATTCTGGTAGCCTTTTGGAGTCCTATCTTTAGCAGGACACCTCCTATTACACTTTGTACCTTGGTGGGCCCTGGCTTTGTCAGTGCCAGCAACTTTATCACTGACCCTTATGCCCTGCTAACTTGTAAAAACAGAAGCCTAAGTTAGCATTTCAAACTATTTTTGAGGACATGTTTTGTCCAGCATTTTTGATTGTTTTCAGAAGATTTTAAAGGTATCTATTCTGCCATATTGCCAGAAAAAGAACTATTCTTTCTCTTTGTATTCCTTATTTAATAATCCTAATAGTCCCTGAAACATATGAATGCCTCTGGGCAACTAGGGTGTGCAAAAAACATATGAATGTCTCTGGGCAACTAGGGTGTGCAAAAAACAGTAGAGGAAAAGCATTATTTTCAAAATATTACCTCCTGACACACATATTCCAGGGTAATTTAAGCCCTAACGTGTATTAGTTGAGGTAACACTAGTTGCTTCAATAAACCCAACGTAGTGCAGTGAATCAAAACAATAGATGTTTATTCCTTATATGTCCAAAATGGGTATCCCTGATTAAAGAATGGCTCTGATTCAGGTGGTGATTTAGGGAATGAGCCACTTTCCTTCCTATGGCTCTGCCATTGTCAGTCTATGGCTCCCAAGGTCATTGTGCTTATTTGGATCACACTGGCAAAAAAGCAAAGAATGTGTAGACTCATGAGTGGCATGTTTTTACTAGCCAGCCCTAGATGTGGCACATTCCACTTCCTTTCCCATTCTATTAGCTAATACTTGGTAAGATTGCCACATCTGACTGCAAAGAGGGGTTGCTGGGAAAAGTAGTCTGGATGTGTGTCTAGGACAAAGAAGAAACAGGTTTCATAAATAACCAGTCTGTCTCTGCCATGTAGTTCCTCCGTGAAACTTCAGCCCAACCTGATTTCTCACTTCTCTGAGCTCCTGTTTCACTTATAATCAAGGCCACCAACTTTAGGACCTAATTATCCTGAATTATTTCATGTTTGTACAGTTTAAATCCCCAACTATATAATAACTTCCTTGAAGGTGTGAATTCTGTGCTCAACTTTTTTTGTGTGGTACACGGGCCTCTCACTGTTGTGGCCTCTCCCGTTGCGGAGCACAGGCTCCGGACGCGCAGGCTCAGCGGCCATGGCTCACGGGCCCAGCCGCTCCGCGGCATGTGGGATCTTCCCGGACCTGGGCATGAACCCGTGTCCCCTGCATCGGCAGGCGGACTCTCAACTACTGCGCCACCAGGGAAACCCTGTGCTCAACTTTTGAAAATGTCCCCTACCGCTCAGTTTTGAACATGCTGTATGCTCTAAAAAAAAAAAAATTAAACCTCTTAATGAAAGGAGAAGGTTCTTGTTGTAACATATTTAGGGGTGTAGCGTTGTGGTCTGCAACTTACTCATTATGTTAAGCCTTCAACTTTTCTTCTTAGATTTGAAATATGTTGAAATAAAAATTTGGAAAAAACGCCAAACGTCGGGAGTCTGGAGGGGGCACTACAAACAGTAGTTGCATTTCCATGGGGGTTCAGTTTAATCTGTCTCGGTAGCTTCTTCTGCACTGTTGAAATCAGCCTTTTCAGCTGTCTCTGGGTTGTTATGAGAATTCATTCAGTCATTCTGAAAATATTTGTTGAGGTCTACAGAGTGCTAGATATTGTTGAGAGGCAGGGCATTGGGAGATGAGCAACACAGATAAGATTCTGCCCTATAGGGGGTGGGATGAGGAGGTGCAGACAAACTGCTTTGAGTGGAAAAAGACCTTTACAGTTGGCTTTGTGATTGATATAGTGATGGTGAGGTTCTAGTTATTTGTGTGATGTGGGAAAAAAAAGGCTTGGTGCTGTCTCAAGCCCTTAAGTAGAGACCTTGCCCTCCCTTTTCCTTTGGCTTTAGGTCTTGCTTAAGGAGACCAACCTTTCTCCAGGCTAGTATTTTAACAACAAGCAGAGGAATTTAGCTCTTGAATATTCTTCAGAGCCACAGATAATCTCAGCTAAACTGGGCCTTAGGTTATTGGCCTCAGTATCACTCTTTACTTGAGTTTAACTCATTACTTTGTTGCTAGGCTCGATGTTTTCAATGCTTCATTTTATTTTCTGTTGCTGTTGGTCTTAGTAAATGAGAATGACATATGGACCTGAGTTAAATTGTTGGAATCATAATTTGCTTTCATTGAGTAGTTTTCTTTCTCTACTGCACTGTACTGTGGATGGGAAAATGCACTGACATCTTAGAAACTCTAACTAATCTATTATCCATCTGCTCGGATGCAAACACAATGCATGTGGCAAATTACTTTATATGCTGATAAAGCCTGTGCTTTGGAAAAATGTTGTGCTGTTTATATACAAAACATTGTTTTGAATCAAGCCATCTAAAATATGCAGATGAAGAAAAGGAAGTGTATTCTGAATACAACAAAATTCCAGGAAGGGTCAGGCTGCAAAATACAAGATGTGGTGAGTCTGTAATTAGGTATTGACCATGTTTTATTCGACTGAGCAGCTTCTTGGGCTTAGCTCTGACATTGGTCAGAGAATAGCTTTCCAGCCCAAAGGAGTTCACTGTAGAAGATGACCTAGGTGGATAATATAGCTCCCTCAAAAGCCAAGGCAGAGCTAGCCTTTCACTTCACTTATTATGTTGTTTCCTTCATGGAACAGGGCATAGAATTTCTGGCAGATGAGAGTAGAGGACAGAATTTCTAATAAGAGAGATGAAGTTGGGGGGGGTACACAGTGCTTTTTTTGAAAATTATGTTCATTTTCTTCTCAACTCTAAGGCTTCTCTCTTATCTTTTTAGGAAAAATGCTCTCTTGTTTGGAAGAGTTTCCAAAACTGCTCTTTTAGAGGTACCAAGTCTCAGCCAAGGACATTAATAAGATATAGAGCCCATGAACTAGCAGGCTGGGTAGGATAGTTAAGTTCTTCTACTGATACAATGAGCGACTGAATGGTGTCTTCTCATATTGAACAAGGGCTCATTTGTATCCTTAATACCAAATATTCTGTCACGACAAAGGGTAGGGACAAAATCTCCACATTCTTGATATGGCCAATGTGAATTTTAAATTAATTTATATTTTTTAAGCGAAGTACTCCATGCATTATTATTGGGGTGACCATATATCTTGATTTGTTTGTGATAGTTTGGGTTTGTGCCTATTGCCCCAGTGTAATGACTAATACTACCTCTTTTCATTTTCAAAAGCATCCTGATTTGTACGATAAATTATGGCCACCTTACTTACAATGGTAGTCAATATGTCTAGCAGTAGTAGATCCAGTCTGTTTAGAGACCAACTCTTCTGCTGAGAAAAGATGCTTAAAATTAAAAAGAAAGAAAAAAAAAGAAGTCAGTTTGGAAGCATTGGAGAGCCATCAAGGCAATGAGGAATAGCAGAGCTAAGATTTGGGGGCAGGAAAGTTCCTTCATCTAAGAGGTGAGCCCAGCTTTTGTATCTTCTTCTAGAGACAATTATCAATTGCAAAAGTAGTGGCTAAGAGACTAAAAACTTAACAGAGCTTTCAACAAACTCATGGGGTTAGGTAGTCAAGTCCTGCCAAGGAGCACAAACCCTAGTAAACAACCTCAGTTTTCGTTTGGAGCTCTGAATCAAGATGAACCAGAAATAGAAAAACTCTCACAGGGACTGAAGCCAAAAATGAAATATTTTCAGATTAGTGTCACTAGCTTAGATGCCTGCCAGAAGCCAAAGCAAAAATCCTCTCTGGAGGAAGATACATCTTCCAGAGCCTCATGTTCACTAGAGTTTTTCATGTACTATATCTGTCACCCAATGAAAAATAACTAGATATGTGAGAAAATGAGACATAATCAAAAACCAAGAAAAAAATTTGACAACTAAGATATACCTACAAGGGATCCACATAGTGAATTAATTAGATATAGTCTCTAAAATAACTATGATTAATATATTCAAAGAATTAAAAGATTTAAAAACTTGCCAGAGAACTGAAAATTATAAGCAAAAACGTAGAACTGAAAAATATAGTGACTGAAGTTAAAATCTAAATAGATGAACTTTTTGGGGTGATGGAAATCCTCTAAGACTGAATTATGGTGATGGTGATGGTTGGACAACTGAATTAACATACTAAAATCATTGAATATACATTTACAGTAGGTGCATTTTATGGTATGAAAATTATACTTTAATAAAGTTGTTAAAAAATGGATGGATTAACCAGATGTAGTTGAAGAGAGAGTTAGTGAACTAGAATATAAGGCAGAAGAAAATACCCAAATAAAGCACAGAGAGGCAAAATAATGGAAAGTAATTTGAAAGATTTGTGAAATATAGTAGAAAGGCCTCATATACAAATAATTGGAGTTTCAGTAGGTAGGGAGAGAGAAAATGGAACAGGAGAAATAATTGGGGGAAAAAAATGACTGAGAATTTTCCAAAACGAACAAATGGCACAGAGCCACAGAATCAAGAAGCCCTAAGACACCAAGCAGGGTCTGTATAAAGAAACTTCACCTAGGAACAACACAGTGCGATTTCTGAAAATCAAAACAAGAGAAAAGCTGAAAAGCAGTCAGGGCTGGAAGAGTGGGTACCTTTTGTCTTCAAAGGAGCAACAATAAGATTGACAGCTGACTCACTGAAACAGTAAAGTCAAAAGGGAATGGATGATATCTTCAAGTTGCTGAAAGAAAACAACTGTTAACCATGAATTCTATATTTACCTAAAAGGATTTTCAGAAAAAACTAAAAATATTTTAAAAAATTATTATGAGCACATTTATCCTAAAGAAAATACTAAAAGGCATCCTTTGGACAGAAGGAAAATTATCCCAGATGAAAGCTCAGAGATGTAGGAAGGAATGAAGAGCAATAGAAATAATAATTAGTTAAATATAAATAAATACTAGCCATACAAAATAATAATAATTTTGTCTTGTGGAGTTTAAAATATATAGGGAATAAATATATATATGATCAAAGTGGAACTCAAGTCTGGACAGATTAATGAAATGAAATTGTTCTAAGCCCTTTATATTGTAAAGGAAGTGATAAAAACTAATTAGTGTTAGCCATTAATAAGTCAAGGGTGCATGCTTTCAACTCTGGATAATCTTTAAAAGAATGATGAAGGAATATATAAATAATAAGCTAAGAGAAGGGGGAAATAGAATAATAAAAAATACTCAAATAATTCAACAGAAGGTGGAAAATGGGAGAAAAAGGATCCTAGACTAGGATCTTAAGATCCTAGACTAGGATCTTATGAGACAAATAAAAACTAGTAGGTTTAGGCCCAGATATATCAGCAGTTATATTAAATATAAACAGAGTAAATACCCTAATTAAAAGTCAAATATTATCAGATTGAACTTTTAAAAAACCTATATACTGCTTTAAAGAGACACACATTATTTAAAAATATATGGAAGGGTCAAATATAAGAGGATGTAAAAAGATATACTATGCAAACACTAACCAAAAGAAAGATTCTGTAGCTAAATGAATGTCAGATAAAGTAGACCCTCTAACAGGCAAAAAGTGTTGTCAGAGATGAAGAGAGATTATTTCATAACAAAAAAGATTCAATTTGCCAGGAAAATAAAATATTTCTAAATTTGTACGCACTTTTAAAACACACACACATATTCTCATACACATACAATTATAAGACCTATAAGTAGAAATAGATATTGATATAGTTAGAAATTTTAACATATCTCTCCTGGTAATAGATACAGTGAGCAGACAGTAAGAATCAGTTAGCATATAGTTTGAACAAAGTTAATTAACAGACCTGATCTAATTATAAAACAGTGCACTTCGGGCTTCCCTGGTGGCGCAGTGGTTGAGAGTCCGCCTGCCGATGCAGGGGACACGGGTTCGTGCCCCGGTCTGGGAGGATCCCTCATGCCGCGGAGCGGCTGGGCCCGTGAGCCATGGCCTCTGGGCCTGCGCGTCCGGAGCCTGTGCTCCGCAACGGGAGAGGCCACAGCAGTAAGAGGCCCACGTACCACCAAAAAAAAAAAAAAAAAAAAAACAGTGCACTTGACAAATACGAAATACTCATTTCTTTCAAGGGCACAGAAAATATTTGTCGACATTGCCCATAGTCTGAGTCATTAAGCAACTCAGCAAATTTCAACGGATGGAAATCATACAGAGTGTATTTTCAGATAACAGTGACATTAAACTAGAATTCGACAATGAAAAAGATACCTGAAAAATCCCCATATGTTTAGAAATTAAGCAATCATGGGTCAAAGAAGAGATGGCAATGAAAATTAGGTAATATTTACAAATTAATGACAATGAAATATGAGATACCAGACATGGAATACAGCTAAAGCCATGATTAGAGGAATATTTACAGCCTCAAATATATACATTAGGAAAAAAAAAGCGGTTTAAAAATAAATAACCTCAGCATTAATTTCAAGAAGTTAACAAAGAAAAGCAATTAAATTTTTTTAAAAGGTAGGAGGAAGGAAATAATACAAATAAGAGAAGAAAGTAATGAAATAGAAAACAGACATCCCAAAGACAGAATCAACAGAGCCAAAAGACCTTCAAAATCAATAAATTCTGGTGAGACTAATCAAGGGAAAAAAGAGCACAAATAGCCAATATCAGGGATGAAGCAAAGGACATCACTATATTTAAATGATAAGGACAGAATATGATGAATAACACCATGGCAAATTATGAAATGAAATTTTAGAAGAAATGGACAAATTTTCTAAAAACGCCACTTATCAAAACAGACATAAGAATAACAGTCTGAGTAGCACTATATCTACTCATATGAATATGCAATTAAAAACCTTACCACAAGGACGACTTCAGACCCAGATGGTTTTTCTGTTAAATTCATTAAATATTTAAGGAAGAAATAACACATTTTTTTCCACAAACTCTTCCAGGTAATGGAAAAAGAAGAAACACTCCCAACTTGTTTTAAGAGGTCAGCAGAATTCTTATACTAAAACCTGACATAAATAAGAAAAATTCTGGGCCAGTTTCACTTATGAATATGGATTCAGAAATCCTAAACAAAACACTGGCAAAGTGAATCCAGCAATAAATTACTACATTATGATCAAGTTGATTATCTTCCAAAACTGTAAGGTTGAGGTCATATATTTGAAAATCAATCAGTGTAACTCAGTATATAACAGAATAAAAAATCATACGATCATCTCAATAAATGCAGAAAATGTATGTGATGTAATGCAACATTTATTCATGATTTTTTAAAAGGGTCAGCAAACTAATAAACAGGAGAAAATTTTCTTACTCCTAGAAGAGTATATACAAAAAATACCATGTATCGTTAAAAAGTAGAAAACATCATGAGTAATGGATGCAATGTTAAAACTTTGTTTGAGAGTAAGAAATAAGACATATGTCAGTTATCACCTCTTCTGTTCATCATTGTATGACAAATCCCAGCTAATGCAATGAGGCACAAAAGAGAAATAAAGATATTAGGATTGAAATGGAATAAATAAAACTATAATTATTGGGGGATGAAATTACTATGTATATAGAAAATTCAAAAGGAATTTCAGATAAATTGTTGGAAGTTAAAAGTGACTTTAGCAAGTTGGCTGGATACAAAGTAAATAGGAAAAAATAAATTCTATTTCTACTTATTACCAATAAACAGATATACAATGACTTTACATCAGAATAAAAATAATCAAATACCTAGGAATAAATCTAACAAAAGTTATGAAGACCTATGTTGAAAACCATTTGACATTATTGAGAGAAATTAAAGAAGATGTAAATGGAGGGATATGTTATGTTTATGAAACGGAGGGCTCCTTTTTTTTAAAAAGATGTCAATCTCAAACTGTCAGTGAAATCTCAATCAAATCCCAAGAGGGTTTTTGTGAAAATTGATAAGCTGATCCTAAAATTTATATGGAAACACAAAGGACCAAGAATAGCCAAGATACTGTTGAAGAAGAATAAGGAAAGAGGACTTGGTCCACCAGATATTAAGATTTACTGTTGTCCTGCTAGAGTAGCTGGGGGAGTGTGGCACTGGTGCAAGCATAGATGAATAGATGAGTGAAAAAGAACAGAGTCCCCAGACACACCTGTGTATATACAGACACACTATCAATGATAAAAATCCCATCCCCTTGGGGATGGGATGGCCATTTTTAAATAAACAGCCCTGGAACAATTAGATATCAACATACACCCTTGACCCTAAATTTACACCCTACACCAAAACCCATTCCAAGTGAATTCAAGATCTAAATGTGAAAGACAAGATAATAAAATATCCAGAAGATAACGTAGTATAATATAGTCATGACTTTGGCTAGGAGAGGAATTCCTACACAGGACCTCAAAGAAAAAAATCATAAAAAAAGACAATAACGTTGGACTGTATTAAAATGAAGAACTTACATTCATCAAAAGACATAGTTAAGAGAGTGAGAGACGAGTTAGAGGTATCTGCAATATCTATGATTTACATAGGGCTTGTGGGAAGAATATACAAAGAATTCCTCAGATCGGTAAAAGAAAGATAAAATAGAAAAATGGGTAGTAGACCTAAACAGGAGCTTCACAGAAGATGCTATCCATATGTCCAATAGACTTGTGAAAAAAGGGTTCCACTTCGTAAGCCTTCAGGGAAATACAAGTTAGAAACCACATAAGATGTGACTACACTTCCACCCACTGCCTAAAATTAAAAATGACTTTCAATACTAACAGGTGGTGAGGATTTGGAGAAATGAGAATTCTCATACACTGCTGGTGAGCCTAAATTGGTACAACCATTTTGGAATACTAATTAGCATTATCTAATAAAATTGAACAAGGGCATATTCTGTGAGTCCGCAATTCTAATCTGATGTACAGTTTCAAGGGAAAAGTGAATACATATATACCAAAAATTATGGAGAGAAAATGTCATAGCACCAGTATTCATAAAGGCCCCAAACTGAAAACCACCCAGTATCCATCAGGAGTATAATATAATGTGTGCATGTGTGTGTATGTGCACACACGCTTTATGGTATATTTATATAAATAAAAAAAGCAATAAAAACAAACTGCACCACAACCTGGATAAGTCTCATTGACATTAATGTGTGAAGGAAGCCACACACACACACACACACACACACACACACACACACACACACACGCCTCTGTGTTTCATTTATATAAAACACAAAACACAGGCTTGATGAAACTATATTCTTTAGGGATGCATGCTTAGATAGCAAAACTATGAAGTGATTACTATCAGAGTTAACATAATAGTTGTTGGGGAGGATCAGGGTGCTAATTAAGAGGAGAAGGACGGGCTTCCCTGGTGGCGCAGTGGTTGAGAGTCTGCCTGCCGATGCAGGGGACGTGGGTTTGTGCCCCGGTCCGGGAAGATCCCACATGCCGCGTGAGCGGCGGGGCCCGTGAGCCATGGCCGCTGAGCCTGCACGTCCGGAGCCTGTGCTCCGCAACAGGAGAGGCCACAGCAGTGAGAGGCCCGGGTACCGGAAAAGAAAAAAAAAAAACAAGAGGAGAAGGATGAGAGTTTCAGGGGTGCTGTCAAAGTTCTATTTTTTGACTTGGGTGATGATTACCTGGATGTCTGCTTTTCGATAAATCATTGAGCTGTACATTTTCTTTTGTTCACTTTTCTCTATGTATTGTATGTTATAGTTCACGATGGAAATTTTAAAAAATCAGTAATGTACCTTTACCATCATTTTCTTGATTTTTAATCAATTTAAATACTACCCCTTGACTTGGTACTGTGATAATTAAGACCTTTTCCCTTTCCCTACTTTTGAATTGACACCGTTTATATTATTATGTAAACACTATGAATCAGTGAGACCAATGATATACTATGATTACAAATCCTTTCTTGTGCAACTTTTCATTTTTTCCTACTAGTAAATATTGCTTCTTTTTGATTTGTGTATATATTTGTAGATATGCAAACATACACTTTCCTTTCACCCTCCCTCCCTTCCTTCTTTTTTTCTTTCTCTTTAATTTTTCCCATGCCTTCTAATAGCATCTCTCAATCTCATTTTGCTCTTGGCCAAACGTATCAGATCATGTACCCCTTCTGTTTTGTTTTTCCTGCTGTCATCTGCTGTGGTTGCTCTATAGCCTGTTCTAGAACAGGTTTTGTGCAGGGATTTCTTTCTCACCTGTGTCCTGTATGGTTCCCATTTCCTGGATCCCATGTCTTTTCTTTTATGGTTTGCTGCTTTTGGTGGAGCATATGTGGTAACAGTTTACTAATGCACAAACATAGGAGATAAATTCTCAAAGAACTTAATCTTGGGGAATGTCTTTAATTCACTATCTTCCTTAGTCAGCAGTTTGGGTATATATATGATTCTAGATTGAAAATCATCTTCCCTCCATATTCTGAAGGTAATACTAATTGACATCTAGCTTCTGTTGTTGCTGTTGAGAAGTCATATGCCATTTTGATTGTTCATCTTTTCTATGTAAACAGATTTTTTTCTTTCTGGAAGCTTTTAGAATTTTGTTGTGTCTTTATAAATCATTTTGCTGTGGATTTAATCAAACCTTTCAACTGAAAGACTTATGTTCCTGTTTTAGGAAAGGTTCTTACGGATTTGTTTGTTTGTTTATGTGTTGTTTTTAATCATTTTCCTCTCACCATTTTCTCTGAACACTTAGAAACTCCAATAGTTGAACTTCAGACTGATTTTTAAATTTTCTTATTTTTTTTTTCCCTTTTTTCTTGATCATCTTTCTGTCTTATTGCCTTACTTTCTGGATGGTTTCCTTTTCTTTATTTCCAAATCATCTATTGAATTTTTTATTCTGTCTATCATATTTTTAATTTCCAAGAACTTTACATTTTTCCTTGAATGTTTGTTTTTGCAACAGCCTGCGCTTTTTTTTTAAAGCAATGCCTTTTCTTATCTTACATAATATATTAATTCGTGTTTTTGATATTTTCTTCTGTTTCCTGCATTATCTCCGTTTCCTCAGACTTTATTGTTTTTCCTGATTGCTTAGGTTTCTGACTTGTAGTGTAGGTTTTCCTTGGATGCCCTTTCATATTTAAATGGAAGGTTCTGAATAGCTTATTGGAAGCTGTGTGCTTCAGGAGCGGGCTTCCTGTGGAAGTGGCTGGACTGGGACCCAGTTTTTTCAAATTTCGGTATCTCTCAGGAGGTTTCCTTCTGGGGCCATTCCGTTTCTTCAGAGAAGGATCTTTTAATCCTGTAGGAGGGATGTAAGTCTGGGTGTTGGTATTCTGATACCCAGCTGGGCAAGGGGCTACAGACTCTTGTTGTCCATTTCACCTTCTGTTTTTAGCCTGGTGTCCTACCCCTGTGCTCTTCTTTTCAATTTATCTAGCATTAAAATTGACTTGTACGGGAAAGGGGAGGGGGAATCACCTGGTTATGCCCCCAGGAAGTGTTGAGAATGTGAAGGTCTAACTTTTCATTGTAGAGTCTCACTAACCTCCACATCTCACTCCCGTAGTCCACTGTGCTTGACGCCTGCAATTCCAAAGCCTTTGTGGGATTCTGTGAGGCTAATCCACTAGCATCTGATCAGTTTTCCCTCTGCTGGAATTTTCGTCTCAGCTTTCTTCAATATGCCTAAATTCAGCCATCACTCCTCTATCTTTAGATATTGCTTGACAGCTCTCATCTGCTGTTGTCTCCTCTCTCATTCTTTCTGTCTTTGTGGGTTGTGTTAACTCTTTAAGGACAGAAACCATGACTTACACATCTTTAGTTTACTTGCAGGCGCAAGCACTAAGGCTTAGGAAACATTGATTGACTGACTGATGCCGACCTCCCTAATCATTGCAGTACTCTGCCTTCTTGCTTTCCTTTTTTTTTTTTTTTAATAAATTTATTTATTTTTGGCTGCGTTGGGTCTTCATTGTTGCGTATGGGCTTTCTCTAGTTGCGGTGAGCAGGTGTCTACTCTTCCTTGCGGTGTGCGGGCTTCTCATTGCGGTGACTTCTCTTGTTGTGGAGCACGGGCTCTAGGTGCGCGAGTTTCAGTAGTTGTGGCTCCCCTGCTCTAGAGCGCAGGCTCAGTAGTTGTGGCACACAGGCTTAGTTGCTCTGCGGCATGTGGGAGCTTCCCGGACCAGGGCTTGAGCCTCTGTCCCCTGCATTGGCAGGCGGATTCTTAACCACTGCACCACCAGGGAAGCCCCGTCTTCTTGCTTTCTTTACCCTTTCCCCCATGTTCTCTCTTGTTTCTCATTTGCCGGTGTGTAGATGCAAATGATAACATCTACTTGGGTGCTGCATCCAACTCTTGGTAGGTTCTTCCTTCCTTCTGTCTCTTGGGTGCCCAGCAAACCTGGACCCTGCCAGGCATCAGCCCATTACATGTACCCAGCACTTCTGCCTCCTTCCAAGCTGTCTTTGCTTCCAAACTGTCTGGAAAAGAGGAGTAGGAAAGGGAAGGGGAATAGCTCTGAGGTGCCCGAAGGGGCTGAGTTTCTCTCCCCCGCCTAAGTAGAAACGAGGTGCTCTTAAAATAGCCTTCGAAGCTTTGTGATGTGAATACAGCCACACAGCCGTTCTCAGGATTGGCTTATTGTTGAAAATAAAAGTCTCTGGGAATACGCATGCCACACTCCATTCTCATGACAGATTTTTAGAAGCTGCATCTTGACCGCTGTTGCTAAGTGGTTTCAGGGTAGCCAATTTCCAGTCCTAGGCCGGTGTTCAGAGCATCTCTGATTGATGCTGCATGGCACTCTGCAACTCCTCTCCTGTAGACCTCAGCTGAGTAGGCTTTTTCTCCCTCCTCTCATGCATCCAAAGCTGGGAATGTGAAATAGGCTGCATGGGTATGGGATTCTCCAATTATGAGGAGCCTTGAGACCGTGCCCAGTGGTCAGTAGGGTCCGTCTCCCTCTCCCTTATTCCTTAGTAACTGGAAAATTGTTTAAGCACGGTCAGTTTCTTTAGCTACCTTGAGATTTTTAAATGAGACTCCTTTGACTTTCATCAGTAATTTGATTTGGAAGAAGTTAATAAAGGTTCTGGTAAGAGTATTGTGTTTTGAATGGCCCATACCTATAGGTAAACTTGAAATGCTTAAGTAAGTCTGGTTTCACAGTGATCTGGAGGGAGGAGTGCCTCTTTCCTAAAGATTATAAGAACACATCGTCTTATATAAAGACAGATATGGGGCTTCCCTGGTGGCGCAGTGGTTGAGGGTCCGCCTGCCGATGCAGGGGCCGCGGGTTCGTGCCCCGGTCCGGGAGGATCCCACATGCCGCGGAGCGGCTGGGCCCGTGAGCCATGGCTGCTGAGCCTGCGCGTCCGGAGCCTGTGCTCCGCAACGGGAGAGGCCACAACAGTGAGAGGCCCGCGTACCGAAAAAAAAAAAAAAAAAAAAGACAGATATGTCTTGGGTTGGGTCCAGTGGTTAAGACTCCGCGCTTCCAATGCAGGGGGCGCGGGTTTGATCCCTGGTCAGGGAACTAAGATCCCACATGCCGTGTGGCTCAGCCAAAAGAAAAAAAAAAGACAGATTATGGTTTTAGTCTCATTATCTGGAAGTGTCTGTGGTAGGCAGTCAGCTCTGCTCTTTAGTTATTGCCAGAAAAAAAATGGTTGCAGTTCAAATACTCTTAAGTGATTTAATTTTTTGGTAGGTGTTTCCCCATCTTAAACTGGTTTATAGTTAATAATATCATACATCGGGTCACTAAATTTGTGGTGTATGTTTTGCAGCTAGTTAATCTTGGAGGGCACGCCAAGGAGTTTTCTGATTGGGAGATAGGCATGGTACATCCTTTCCAAGATGTGTGTTTGATTATGTTTTACAAAATTCCAGGCTAGAAGTATTTCAGTCGTGGAAACTTGGTTGCCCATTTGTCTGTATATTAAAGTGTCCTGAAATCCTTGTTGCACAGGGGAGTGTTAGCTCTGCCCACGGGTACTGAGTGCCTTTAGGCTTTGCCAGGTCCTTCTTCCTGAAGATGGAAGCTCTACCCCACAGCCCTGCTCTGTCTTAAATCACATCTCTCCATACTTAACAGGCAACACAGATGCCAACCAGGAATTTAACCTCAAATATGCTCTTCAACACTGATCAAACCTTTGATTGAACAGGACCATGTTTATGAAGGATTGTTGGTTGTCTGACCCATTCCTAATTTCAGCCTGACTACTAGAAAGCTCCGTATCTGACATAATATTAGCCTGGAACTTTCATGGAGTTGTGCTTCATCCTGCTGCCGTTGGGCGGTATCCCCTGTGGACCCCATTGGTGTGTTTGTGGCCTAGGTGATTCCTAGGTTTTATTTGTCCTGCAGAGGGTTGTTGCTTCTCCCAAACCGTGGTTTTAAAATTTTCGAATTTGATTGTCTTTGGATGAAGCAAACACCCTCCAGCTGTCCCCAGACCCCACCGTTCCCTATCATCTGACACTAGCTTCACTCAGTTACTTTGCCTGCTTGGCTCCTGTGGGAATTTGAGTGTGCAAATCCTCCTTTGCACAGTGTGACGGTTAATTTTGTGTGCCACTTGGAGAGGCCACCTTACTCAGATAGTTAGTCAAATACCAGTCGAGACGTCGCTGTGGAAGTGTTTTTAGGTAAGATTAACATATAAATCTGTGGACATTGAGTAAACCAGATAACCCTCCATAATGTGGTTGGGCCTCCGTCAATCAGTTGAAGACCTTAGGAGAAAAAGACTGAGGCCCACTGAGGAACAGGGGGTTCTGTCTCCAGACTGTCTTTGAACTCGAGCTGCAACATCAGCTCTTCCTGTGTTCTCCAGACTGCTGAGCTTCACTGCAGAATATGGAGTTGTCAGCTCCTATAATTATATGAGCCAATTCCTTAAAATAAATCTCTCTCTCTCTCTCTATATATATATACACACGCACACACTCACCCATTGGTTCTGTTTTCTGGAGATCCCTGACTAGTATACGTAACAAGGTCTTTATAGAGAACTACAGGAGCAGACAGTTGGTTTGCTTGTGTCTTACGGTGACTGAGTCATGTGACTGAAGATACTTCCCTTTTTGCATTGACTTGAAAAGCTTAGAACTTAGTCTGCGTCTTAGCTTTAACAGCTTTAGCAAGTAAATAGCGAAGGATACAGACGGCACATCACTGGTAGTAGAGGCACACCAAGGCCATGGTGGTAGGGGTACTGGATTCAGGTTGTACTAGGAGGGCATTTGGTTACCATGTTTAGTTTGAGTCCACCTCCCCATCTCCTGCATTTGGTAAGTATGTCTGTCTGCTGGGCGGCTATAACAAGGCACTGTAGACCAGGTGGCTTGTGAACAATCCAGTCCTCGGTATTTGCCTGAGAGAAATAAAAGCACACATTCCCCACAGATCGGTATATAAGTCTCCATAGCAGCTCTGTTTAGCATAACCCCGACCTGGGAACAACCCACATGTTCCACAGGTGAATTGCGAAACAAACGATGATACATCCGTACAACAGAACACTGTTCAGTAATACAAATGAATAAACTGTTATACATGCAACGTCATGGATGAATGTCAAAGTGATTTTGTTGAGTGAAAGAAAGAGAGTATATTGGGGGAGAGCAGTCCCAGTTCTGGAGGGTTGATTACACAATCAGGTATTGGTACAAACGCTTATACACATGGGGGCTGGTGTGGGGGACCCTCTAGAAACCACCTCTTCCCTTCTCTTGCCTAAAACCCTGTAGTAGGATGAGATCACCTCCCCTTTAAAGGGTTTTGGGAAAGTGGATTCCACATTTGGCAGTATTTTGTGGTCTATAACTCTGGCCTGTATATGTATGATTACTCAATGTAATTGAGAACCCTGCACAGGGGTGTCTGCACAGAACACATTTTAGTTAAAACTGCTCAGCATGGTAGTCCTGAAAAACAATCATCTGAGAGTTTACAAAACTTTTTATAATCAGCAAGGAAATTATGTCTTCTAATACTTCCATGAGAAACTCATTTTGTTCACCCATTTTATAGATGGCAAAGTTGTGGTAGAAGAAGAAATTCTGAGTCTAATACAATTTCCCAGGCAGTTTGTTTCTGGAAAATCTTAGGAGCAGAGTTTCTCTTGACTGGATTTTTTAAAAAAATATTTATTTATTTGGCTGCATTGGGTCTTAGTTGCGGCATGCAGGCTTCTATCTAGTTGTGGCGTGCAGGCTCCAGGGCACGGGGGCTCAGTAGTTGTGGCATGTGAGCTCAGTAGTTGTGGCACGCAGGCTCTCTAGTTGTGGTGCATGGGCTTAGTTGCCCCATGGCATGTGGGATCTTAGTTCCCGTACCAAGGATCGAACCCGCATCCCCTGCAATGGAAGGTGGATTCTTAGTCACTGGACCACCAGGGAAGTCCCTCTTGATTGGATTTTCAAGACTCGTCTAGAAATACTAATCTGGTATCTGGAAAGATGGTCATTGGAGTCAAATAGATTCAGGTTCAGATTCTGATTTTGCCTCCAGTTACCTGAATGACCTTGGACGTACTCCTGGAAACCTCAATTTTTTCCGCTTCAAAATAGGAATAATCTATCTCATAAAGTTAGGGGAATATATTTATTCACTTATGTACTTACTGAGCAAAGATTATTGGGTGTCTACTCTGCAGCAGTGAGGAAGATAGTCAGTGTTCCTGCCATCATGGAGCTGACATTTGATTGAAGGGACAAGGAAACAATAAGTAGCTAAACAAATAAATGTATAAGATACTATCGGCTGTAAAATAACCATACAAGGTAAAGAATGGGAAAGAATTCTGGTGGGACCACTTTGATACGAGTGACCAGAGAAGAGTTCTTTAGTAATAAAGGGCCAGCCAAAGGGCACAGTACATGCAAAGGCCCTGAGGTGGGAAACAGCTTGCACATTTGAGGAACCAGAAGAAGGACCAGTGTGGCTGGGGGTTGGTGAGTTGTGGAGTGAGTAGGAGATGAAATGTCAGGGCCTCATCTCGTCGGGTTTTATGGGCAAGGGAAGTATGGACTTTATACTTGGTATACTGGGTATACTGGGAAACCACCAGGGAATTTTAAACAAAGGAGTTGCCGAATATGGTTTATTTTTTGAACGTTCTCCCTACTGTGTGGAGGATGGGTACAGAGAGACCATTTAAGAGGTATGATGGTTTCTGGGAGAGAAGGAGCTTCAACTACAGTGGTAAATTGGAACGGTGAGAAGTAAAAAGATTCAGGATGTATTTTGAAAGTAGAGCTCATGGATTGGAAGTGTGGGGAGGGGAAAGGAACAATGGAGGATTATTTGAGGAAGTTGGAAGGCAGTGTCGTTTCTGGAGATTGGAAAGACCTGGGGTAGGGAGCGGAGATCCGGAGTTCTGTTTTGGACACACTAGGCTTGAGATGCCTGCTGGGCATGTCAGGAAGGCACTGGGCATTGACATCTACAACTTGGGTTGGGGGGGTGGTCATTGGCACGTAGGTGGTGTCTACAGCTATACGATTGGGTGCTATCATCCATAGAGAAGGGGCAGAAAAGAGAAAAGGGCCCAGAACAGAGCCCTGAGCACTAAAGTTTAGAGATCCGACCAAGAAGAGATGAGCTAGCAAAGATAACTGAGAAGGAGCTTTCATTGAAGCTGGAGAAGAATTGGGTGTGGGGTGTCACAGAAGCAAGAAAAGAATCGTATCTACTAGCCGGCGCTGGACACGCTCAATGAAAGTTAGTTTCCCCTTAATGGAAATAGTATCATTCATTTACTTTAGGTCTTTCAAAGGATCTAATATTACCTTTCATCCCAGCATAAATTCAATTTGCAATGGCATTTTTTACCTCTTTCATATGTCTTTCAAGGTTGAAATGTGGAGCCCCGAAGAGCTGTGGGTTGGTTACCCCTCTTCGAAAGCATCCATTTACCAGCTTGCAAATCCACCAAGCAAAGATTTCTCCTTTTCCGCCTTAAGTTCTCATGATTTAATTTGCCTGAGTAACCTGCTGTCATAGGTTTTCATAGAGTCCTGACATCTAACAGAGTAATTAATGCTTTAGGCTTTTAGGAACCGTTTCAGGATTTTTATTAATCACCGTTGTGATTGCACATATGAATTATGAAGGAGTTATTTTGGTAGTTGGATTTCCCCCTTAGAAAAATTTCCATATTTGTTCATTATGAACTGATAGCCTGGAGAAGAATAAAAAGGAGAATGTTCCCTGGGTCCTGTGCAGGCATTTCAAATTATCCAGAGTCAGGGTGACTTCATAGTACATGGACAGAGTGTGAGTTGTTTGAAGTTGGTCCTCAAATGCTTTCTCTTTCTCTTTCCCTCGCTGTAAATTAATTAGAGATTCTGTGTGACTGGCCCAAATATATGGATTTTGTGAACTGTTTAAAGATGCATGAGCATCAGAAGGAATTTGTGTGTTTTGTTTGATTCTGCTGTGATTCTCATCATTGGAGGAACCACTCTTAGAACCATCATAATTAGTGTGCTATTCTTTGGGGGGTTTTCCAGGAGAAGGAGGGTATCCAGGTAACTGCAAAGAAATAGAAACCTATCCTCCTAATTCCTTTTTCATTTTGTTTAGGGAAAGCATCATGGATTTTCAAAATTATGTGATTGTACTTGAAATCAGTGTATCCGAGAGGAGCGTGATGGGTGCTGTCTGTCTGGTCCTTAGGATTCAGTCTGAGGTGTGAAAAACAAAACACCATCACTGTTTTCTTTGAAACTCCTCCTCCTAAGGCATCCGCTCACCCCAGACCTTTGCAGATTCTCTGCATAAATGATCCTGCGGCTGCAGGTGGGTCCTGCTGGCCATTTTCCTTGGCATGGGGGTAAATGCAGGTTCCCCCGTGTTTGGAGGAAATTTTACTCCATGCCCTTTACTCTGACAAGAGAAGACTTGCTGCTTTACTGGGAACAGGGCTCTTTTCAATGATTAGAGTGATTTTCTGTGATTCTGCCGTACTTGGGGAAGATTTTTGAGACTACAAATAAAAGACAGTAGTTATATCAGTGTACGGACGGAGGCAGCCACTCTGCTTAGAATCTGGTGCCTTGACTATTGAGTGAAAATACCTGTTATTGCTCTAACTGCCATTTTTACTCTTCCTAAGTGGCCGGTGGGATAAGGGATGGGGAAGGAGCGGGATAAAGCAGGAGGAAGTCCATTTGCAAAGTCAACAGCGGAAGTATTCAGGCAGAGCAGCAGACATCCGACCTGAATTCTGTATAGATAAGGGAAGGATTTGATACCGGCAGCTGGGCCACCCTGCTAATTCTCCAGTAGCTTGCCGTGACAGACTAATCTCATGGTATTTTCATCTTAATTTACTTGCATCCTGCTTTTTGTAGGTAACAGCATTTCTGCCAAAGGTGATAAATTTGCTAAAGCTTAACATTCAGATTCTTTCCTCATATGAGTGTTATATAATTATATATACATTTGGGCTCAAAGGTCCCCGTCTAACAAATTCCCTTCACCGGAGTCCCATCTGAGGGCCCATTCTCTCATTAATTTTATTTGACATTTATGTCAACATTACATTCCTCACCTAAAAGGAGAAATCACATGCGAACACGGGGGTATGCTTTAAAGTGGAGTATTTAGTTTGGCAGTGAAAAGCAGTCAGCTAAGTGCGAAAGCAAAATGTTCGAAATTAGTTAACGCGGAGTGGTCTAAAGCACTAAACAAGTTGCTCAACAAAGTGCCAAGTGCCCGTGCACGTGGCCGTTTTGATATTTCTAACGTTTTTCCTCCAGGGGTTCCCAGAGTTCACTGACATCGTGTCTGGCAGATTAACTAGGGAGTCATCAGAGGGGAAGGAAATGGGCTGAAAATAAATTGTTATGGTGTCAGGAGTGGAAGTTGCAAAAATCAAAGACCTGATTCTTCTCCCACTCGTGCTAACTTCAGAGTGAGGAGTTTATCAGTGAAACATGGCGCGTCCAGCTCCCAGTTCTGCTGAGTGGAGAGTTTTATCAACGGCTGCCGCCGAGGCAGGAGGGCAGCTGGGAGCCCCATCCAGGCATCGAGAGTTATATTATTTCTCGGACCACGTGGCCGGGGCATCGCTTAGCGCTTCCAAAGGTACACAAAAGCGTGATCTGGGGTTGTTAACCCTAAACAAGAAACGATTGTTAGAGAACCTGGCCGTCCTCCGATTTGGGGTCTAGGTTGAATTTCGA
Source organism: Globicephala melas (assembly GCF_963455315.2). Lineage (NCBI taxonomy): Eukaryota > Metazoa > Chordata > Mammalia > Artiodactyla > Delphinidae > Globicephala > Globicephala melas. Next base: position 163,344,619 of record NC_083315.2, on the reverse strand, counting down.
GTCCGTGGATGCCTCGAGAGAGGGAAGGAGTCAGCTGTAATCAACATCCAAGGGACTGAACGTGGCAGTTCCTTTTGGTTCCAGAATGCTGACTTCTACATACTTTGTGGTTTGTGTGTTCGCGAGCTGTGCTTTGTGCTTGGCTGTAACGGTGAACTGCAGACTGGGCTTTTGTTTTGCAGAGAATTCACCAGCGGTGGAGAGGACCGGCCTTTGGCATAAGTGGGGGTGGGCAGGTTGTCTAGCCCCCTCACTCTTTTTCATTCCAGTGTTCACCCCTACACCCCCGTCCCCCAGCCCTGCCAGGCTTCACTGACCCAAAACAAACACTGGAGTCCCCCCCTCCATGCTGTCTTCAAGCGGTTGGTGACCAGCAGACCTGCAAGCCTGTCCAGGTGCCCGGGTCCCTCAAGGTCATCACTTGAGTGCTTTTAACTATGACCTTCTGGAATCAGTATCTCCCGGGGGTCCCCTTGGTGGTCTGGCCACTTCATGTCTCTGAAAGGTAGGGATTTTATGAGGGAAGGAGAAGAGGAGGGTTGCAGTTTGTGAAGGAGAAACTGAGTCTGGGTCGACCTCATCACTGTCAGCTCAGATAACTTTGTTCTCGGCACCTCACGTTGGCTTTAAGGACTTTGTGATTTTCTCACCTGATCTCGTCTGCTTAAGCTTCTGGCTTGTGTTGCTAGGTTGTTTGGGTACCGGGTGAGCTCTGGCAGTGGGGTGTGTGTGTGTGTGTGTGTGTGTGTGTGTGTGTTTTGTTTTGGAGTTCTGGTGTGCACTTCTAACCCCTTTAAAGGCACTGCATACAGAACTAAGAAATTCATAGTTTTCTGGCTATGAAGGCAGCTCTGGATCTCACAGGAAGAGCTTTTGAGAGCTGGAAGGGCCACCTTTCATGTGTGGAAAAACCCAGAGAGTTAAGAGCCAGGTCTGGGACAGTTCCCCACTCTTCTTTACTCCTTCTGGCCACAGCCTGTAGGATGATCAGAGAAGCTTCCCATTGCAATGCCAGCGTAGTGAGATGGAAAGTGGTGGGAATACCTTTGCTGAGAGCTGATGACAGTTATGTTCCAGCACCCTAGAATGAAGGGGCCCTTCAAGACTGTGGAGTCAGGGATTTCCCTTGTGGTCCAGTGGTTAAGAATCCACCTTCCAATGCAGGGGATGCAGGTTCGATCTCTGGTCGGGGAACCGAGGCAACTAAGCCTGCACGCTGCAACTACTGAGCACACGGGCCACAGCTAGAGAGAAGCCCGCGTGCTGCAACGAGGAGCCCAAGCACCGCAGCAGAGGATCCTGCATGCCGCGACTAAGACCCAATGCAGCCCCCCAAAATAAATAAGTAAATATTTTTTTAAAAAAAGACTGTAGAGTCAAATCCTGAGGCCGTTAGCTCTGGGTGGCAGAGCCAGGACTGACACCTGGCTCCTTTGAGCCCTTAGTTCAGTTATCCCCGTCAACGCTTTCTGGGTGCAAGAGAATTAGAGGCACCCACTGACTGACACCTGCTCTCTCTCTCTGTCCTCTTCCTCCTCCTCTGCTCTCTCCCAGGCCTTAATCAACCCCCCAAAAGGCCTAAAACCTTCTTAGGGGAGTGTTTACCGTGGAACTAATCTGTCCTTGTTGAGCCTCTGCTTACATTTTAAGCTTGGTTAAATGAACCACCATTCCCTCAGGAAACAGCCATTTCTCTGGACCTCTTTGCTGCTGACACCAGTTGCCCATGGGCGTCTTAGTCTGTTCAGGCCGTTAAAACAAAATCCCACAGACTGGGTGGCTTATGAACAACAGAAATGTATTTCTCCCAGTCTGGAGTTGGAAGTCTGAGATCAGGGTGCCTGTGTGGTTGGGGGAGAGCCCTCTTCTGGGTTGCAGACTTCTCATCATAGCCTTACATGGTGGAAGGGGCTCCGGGGCTCTCTGGGGCCTCTTTTATAATGGCACTAATCCCATTCACGAGGGCTCTGCCTTTGTGACCCAGTCGCCTCCCAAAGGCTCCGCCTCCTAGCATCATCACATTGGGCATTAGCGTTCCAACAGGTGAAATTTCAGGGGGACACAAACATTCAGACCATAGCAAGGGGTGACACCTTCCAGCCAGCAAGTGGTGAGGGTCTGTTGTGGAGAGGACTGGATGATTGGGGGTGCTGCAGGGGGAGTGGCTCAGATCAACGGTACTTGTTGTAGACAGTGACCATGGAGATAGTTCCCTCTGCCTCCGGTCCCCTTAAAAATGTCCCCTCTTTGAACCCATTCCTACACTGTTGGTGGGAATATAAATTGGTGCAGCCACTATGGAAAACAGTATGGAGGTTCCTCAACGAACTAAAAATAGAGTTGTCATATGATCCAGCAATCCCACTCCTGGGCATATATCTGGACAAAACTATAATCCAAAAAGATACATGCACCCCTATGTTTGTAGCAGCACTATTCACAATAGCTAAGACATGGAAACAACCTAAATGTCCATTGACAGATGAATGGATAAAGAAGATGTGGAGAATGGAACATTACTCAGCCATAAAAAAAGAGTGAAATAATGCCATCTGCGGCAGCATGGAGGGACCGAGATAATATCCTGCTAAGTGAAGTAAGTCAGAAGGAGAAAGACGGATACCACGTGATATCACTTATATGTGGAATCTAAAATATGACACAAATGAACTTATCTATGAAACAGAAACAGACTCACGGACATAGAGAACAGACTTGTGGTTGCCAGTGGGATGGCAGGGTGGGGGAGGGATGGAGGGTGAGTTTGGGATTAGCAGGTGCAAACTATCATACAGAGAATGGATAAAGAACAAGGTCCTACTGTAGAGCACAGGGAACTGTATTCACTATCCTGTGATAAACCACAATGGAAAAGAATACAAAAAAACAATGTATGTGTGTATATATACATATACATATATATATACACACATATGTATATATATAACTGAATTGCTTTGCTGTACAGCAGAAATTAACGTATTGTCAATCAACTCTACATCAATTAAAAAAAAAAGTCCCCTCTTTGCTACTAAAGACCTTGCTTTGTATAAATGCCCTCGCTTCCTTTAGCCTTCAGGCCTGGCACGGAGAGCTGTTCCTGAGGGGACCCCTGATTCTTGTCCCTCAGAACTTGTACACGTGGCATCTGGCTTGTTGCTTGGCTGGGAATAGGAGCTCAGGTGATGTCCGTGCTGTTTGAAGCAGGGCTCACAGGCAAGCTTTCTTCGCCACACTTTAGAAATTGCTAAGTGGACTAGCTCTTTGGACGGAGGGTCCAGTTCCTCCTTTAACGGAAATGTTCGGAACGCACCCAGTGCCCCTGGTCTTCTCCAAGTGCAGCTTTATTGGCATTTGGCTCCTTGTAATATATTTTTAATATACTATGTATGCTGTATCTGAGTAAATCAGTAGGTATGTTTTGAAATTAAATATTTGCTAAGGGCTAGGTTCTCCCGTTGTTAAATTATTGATAACAAACTTCACAGACACTGTGTGAGACTGGATGATATATGAGTTTTGAGGGACCTGCCACTTATTAGACTTTATCTGCCCATGAAATCCATTTCCAATTCAGACCATATCTACTTCGGGATTGCTTGCTAGAAATCTAGTCCCAGGTTTCTCCTTATTTCAGTGCAGTATCTCTGGCTCAGCACCTTTCCCAAGGTGGCTGATCTAATCGGGGCCCAATCACTTATCGCTTCTCATTTCCTTTGGCAGGTTTGTCAAACCGGGAAGTGCATCTCGGGGACACTCCAAAGCAGTAGTCGACCCACCCCCTTCGCCCTTCTCCTGTTTAGAGGAAGGTGAACTCCCTGAACCACAGCCCTGCTCTGGGGTCTGTAAACAGAAACAGGACCACTTGTGTGGTCAGGAGAAGAGAAGTGGTCTCCCTGCATTCCCTGGTGTCAGGAGCTGTCAGGAACCTCCCCAAGATGAGCAGTCCTCAGTGACCCTGAGCAATTAGAGCTCATTTGCATGGTGTGGCAGGCCACTGACCCCCCCGTCTCTTTCTGCTCCCCCACTCCTCTCTGACTTCCCCATAGACAGGTGCGTGCTTCTGACTGCTGCAAGGTCCAGCTGGCAGGAGTACTCTAACTTGTCATCACAGAAATAAAATTTGTCACCTCCGTGTTCCCAACCTCTGTTCTTTCATGTTTAACCAGCATTTGGAATCTTTATAAACATGTCAGGAAATTAATTATTTCCTAATTAATTCAGAAAAGGAGCAGAAGACATTGCTAATGATAGAAAAGAGAAAGGGACAGGTAGGACTGAGGGTGGCTTTTGTTTTTCACTTAGAATTGAATGAATATGGGCATCCAGCAATTTGAGAAATTACTTGGGGCCTGCCAGTGCCTTGGTGATTTTTGGGCTGTCCTGGAAGTGGTCAGAATTTATGAACAGGTCTAAACTGATCAAATACGATGGCACGCTTTTCTGCTCCTACTAATGGACAAGCGGTACCTCATTTCCCCATGCACAAGGGAGAATAGAAATTTCCACGTATATTAACTTTTTAATTATTTGAAATGTATTCTTTTTATCCCTACTTCGGAAATTATATTCTCTGAGGACATTAAACCTAATTTAACCTTTGTCTTGATGATTCACAATCATCTTTCTAAACATCTAGAACTGTGTATTTTAGTGATTTCAGAATCTTAACAATCTCAAGGGTGTAGTGTTTTAATTAAATGAGCATTTCCTCTATCCATGTTACCGAAAGGCTAAAATAATAGACATGGAATAATGGAAAGAGTTCTAAACATAGAATCAAAACCCTGCTTCTAATTTAAGTTTAATCATTAATTAGCTGTTTGACCTTTAGCAAGTCCCTTAACCTCTCTGAGAATTTATTTCCTCATGTGTAAAAATGGGAAGTCGGACCATAATATTCCCAAGGCTGTTTAGATTTCTAAACTTCTATAATCTTATGATGAAGGACCATGATATTCTGTGATGCCGGTTGTCCTAAGGGCTGTTGAGGTTGGGATTATTTGTTTCTTTAAGCTATGGTCCCAGACTGCTGAGATTTTCTAGATATTGTGTTGGCGTTGAAGCTTTTTTCTATTCCACGGTTTGCAAACTGTAGCCTCTGGGCCAAACTTGACCCACCACCTGTTTCTGTAAATAAAAGTCTATTGGAACACAGCCATGCTCCTTCATTTACACATTGGTCTGCGGCTTATTTTGAGCTACAAGGGTGAGGTTGAGTCGTCACAACAGAGAAAGTATAATCCATGATGCCTAAAATATTTACTCTCTGATCTTTATCTTTACAGGAAAAGTTTGCCAACCTCTGCCCTATTCTTTTCTTTTCTTTTTTTTTTTAACTCTCTATCACTTTTCATCGTAATCACTCTCTCTCCCTCCAGGAATCCATTTTAATTGACCACGTCTCCCAGGCCAGAGGCTAAGAAATCAGAGAACACAAGTGATTAGAATTGTGTTCAAAGAAAGAGTTAATAGGTTTCTGAACAAAAGTTCAAGGGCACAATCTCTGAGTGCAGTGTTGAGGGTGTGAGCTTTTTACCTACTGAGAGATCCTTCTTATTTAAATCTCTGGGTTACTCTGGAGAGTTATTCTAGGTGGTTGAAGTCTTACCACAATTTGAAATTTCTAGAAACAGTTGCTTTTAGGTTGCTGACTGTGGTTATGGATTGCCCGTAACATCTGCTTCCTACATAGACATGCCGTTCATACATGTGGCATTTCCTATCATGGCGAGGCTCAATGCCAGAATAGTGATCTGAACTTGAGATCAAAAGACCTGGGTTTAGACCCTCCTCAGCTGTCCCGTGGCTGTATGGTCTTAGGCAGTCATTCCCTTTACTTCCCCAAGCCTGTTTCTTCATCTGTAAAACAGGAACGATATTAACTACATCATAGGGTGTGCTGCAAGGGATATGTGTTTCAGCTCCTCCCTCAGTTGCCCTTCCCGCCACTTGGGTGGAGCAGGTGTGAAACTGATATGCCAAATATAGAACATGAAATGGGCCACAGCAATGGTGGGCAAGATCACTATGCCTTAAAAATTACCAAGTGTTTGCCCTCGTCTACAAGGCCAGGTGAGTAACCCTTGCCAGAGTGCTGGATTGGCTCAGCTCTTGATATAGTCAAACTTTGATTCCTGTTGGGCCCTTGTTCCTGTGTATAGCTCCATGGGTGGTAAAGTGAAGGAGTTAGGGTTAGGGGAAAGATGCAGACATTCCTGTGTCCCTGTTGTAATAGAATCAACCCCGATTCCTATCAGCTGCTGCTGAGAGTACTGTTTCCTGGCGTGGATCTGAGGCCATGTATGTATAGATGACTGCCTCCCACTCTGGTCTGTAAGTCCCGTAAAGGCAGGAACTATTCTTTTAATTTTAGCTGCAAATTTCCATTGACTAGAACGATACCTGGCTTCAACATATATATGTTGAATTGATTTGTCGTGACCAAGAGTTTCTGATGGCATAAAGGTTTCTTTGAGGTTGACTGTGCTAACTGTATGTTTAGGTAGTAGCCATAAAGTGCTAAGTGTCCAAACAGCCACCTGATGGAGGAAGTAGCCCTTCCCTCAGGATATAGAAATAGAAGGCAGGCCACAGCTACAGGTGCAGCAGAGCTGGGCTGAAATCTCAGCCTGCTACTCACCCAAGATCACCAAGGCTTTCCACCACTGCTGCTGTTTCCCTGACTCGGAGGCTGCCACCCATCCCTCACCTCCATCCCTTTTGCCCCTCTGCTGCCCACGGATAATCTGGATCAAACTGTGGAAACTGAAAAGAAAGACTAATCTACAACTCAGCTTGAAGGTTATCCTAGAAAGGGCCAAACCATCCATGATCCAAGCCATGTGTAAACACATATATTGATGTATATCGTCCCCATGTGTTACTTATGTCTTTGTTGGGAAATGAATAACGAACACTTGATTCATTCATTTAAACAAACATTGAATCTTTGATTGGTGCCGGGCTTTACGCTAGTTGTTAGGGTTATAGCCCGGTGGAGGCCCAGCAGGGGATCTGGGGCAGGCTGCTTTGGGAGGGGGTTGGATTTATTTTGTGCCGTGGGAAACCTTTGGCCAGGTTCACAAGTGCGAATGGCACAGTCAAGTTTCTGTTTAGATCATCACTTTTGCTGTTGTGTATAGAGAAGTTCCAAGGTGGGTGAGAGTGCAGTCCTAGAGGCCAGGTGAGGGATGTCCCTGGACTACACAGAATAAAGTGACGATGAAGAGGACTTTCTGGTGGATTGGAATAGAAGTGAGGAGGGGCAAGGAGGTCCCGGGATGCTGACATCTAGGAGGTGGCATTTACTGAGATGGGAGAAATTTGGGGGAGGGGTGGGAGGACAGATGTGGGTGGGGGAAGGGTCTCAAGTTCTGCTTTGAAATTAGGTGCATGGGTGGCACAAGCACCTTCTGGAGCTGGTAAGCGCGAACCAGTGTAACCTTTCTTGTCCTCACTGCTCGTGAGTTGTACCACGCTCTGATAAATGACTAGCTTTCTTCCTACACATGGATCTTCCCTGGGTACCACTTTGTACCTATGTTTATACCATATCGCCCCCTCAGTAGTTAACACCATTGCTCACTTACAGTAGGTGCTCAATAAATATTTGGAGATGACTTGCCTGCACCAAGCATCCCCAACTTGTTCACAGAGCTCGACTCTGAAGCAGGAACTCTGTGGGTAAAGGGGAAGAGAGGCAAATGAAGAGGCTTTTTTTTCGTGGTGTTGATGATGAAATGGCTACTTTTCTGAAAAGAGACTTCAGATGAGTGAGGAGGAAGAAACGAAAGAGAAACCGGATTGAGGAACACATCTAGACCTTTGGCCCTGATGCTCCCTTTCTTGGCCTCTAGACTTGGAGTCTTGGGTCAGCTGTTGTTGGAGTCAGGGTCACACCTGCACACCTGTCTTCTCTCCCCTTTTCCATTCAGCTTCCTTTCTCCTCCCTGTTCTCTTTTTCCCACCTTAGAGAAGACACGGCAAAGTTTTACTTGGAGGAAGAGGAAGGGGAGAGTGAAGCCGAGGCCTTCATTCAGGTGTCCAGGGGCAGGGATATTGTTTGGAACATGGAGCTGCTGTCACATACAAACCTGAATGAGTCGTGAGTATTTCATCCCCTGGAAACCAGCACGATGTACATAATTTTCACCACATTGTCTTGGTGTTCCGGAAGATCGAAGCTGGTGATAGTGGTAGCTCTTATTAACTCAAAAGTGCGTTTCTGTGATATATCCCATCTCTACACCTAGTATTTTTGACAAAGCAAAATAATGAGGGCAGCGTCTTGGCGATTTTAAAAGCTAAGCGCTTGTTGGATTTTTTAAAAATTTAAGTTATTTCTTCCCTGTAGGAAAGTAAAGAAATCCGTGATAAAATAATAATTAAATGCTGACAGTGCTAAATTTCTACGCTGCGTGAGCGGGCAGCAGTTTCGTACCAAAACATTAGGTCATTGGAAGAAAAAAAAAATCTGATTAAATACCTCTGTAGGCTTTTCTGATGAGCTGTTCTTAAAAGAGTCCATGACAGTAATGAAAGGGTGTAATTTGACAGCCGCGATTTACTCTTGGAAAAAAAAGGTACAATAGAATAGTGCGTATGTATGAGGTTTTTACAGGAATTTCTTGTTGGTCTTTACTAGTGGGGTTTGTTTCATAATCATTAGTTTCTAGCAGTTTCGAAGAGCACCCCCAGCTGCAAAGCACGTTGTATGACTGGGGTGAGGGTTGAGGGGACAGTTTCAATGCCAGCCTTCCTTTTTCTGCTTCTTTTTTTTTTTTTTGTCTTCTCCAGGCAGCAGGTTTCATATTTCTGGGGTTAAATGACCTTGACACGAGCAGGTTTGGGAAATGGAGTGTCGCTCGTCGAGATTCTCTTATCCCCTGTATTAACCTTCTGCATCTGGCAGCTCCTAGCGTCTCTTTGTATTAAGTCGCCATGGCATGGGGGCTGCAGGCCAGATTTGACATGAAGATGGAATGATAATGTGGCATATGGTAAATGCAAGGACCGCCGCTAATTACTCTTTCTTTTCCCTTTCTCCTTGACTTCTACTGGTGATGGGAGTTTTCTCGAATTTGTGTTTTCCTTTTTCAGCCCCGTCGTACTCTCACCTTCAGTAGATGTTCGAGCAGATGACTTTCTTGGCTATGATGTGATAGATACAGAGTTTGAAACCAAAAGAGGACTTAGGGCTCATCCAGCCTAAATGCTTCATTTCAAAAACGAGGATTCTGGGTCCAGGGAGGGTCACCTGGGAGGTGGTTGCAAAATGGAGCCTGGAATTCAAGTCTCCAAGCCCCCAGATGTGCCTGGTTTTTCCTTTTCTGTCCTACCTCCCAGAAGCTGAAATGAAGCCAGCGTATTTGCGCCCTAGGGCTGCTATAACGAAGGATACAACAAACTGAGTGGCTTTAAAGCAACAGAAAGTTATTCTCTCATATGTTTTGGAGGCTAGAAATCCAAGATCAAAGTATTGGCAGGGCTATGCAGACTGAAGGCTCTGGGGGGAACTGTTCTGTGCCTCTCTCCTGGCTTCTGGTGGCACTGCCAATCCTTACCTTTCTGTGGCTGTGTCAGCATAGTTCCAGTTTCTGCCCCCAGCATCTCGTGGTTTTCTGCCTGTGTGTGTCTGAGTCTTTTCTCTCCTCATAAGGACACCCGTCATGTTGGCTTTAGGGCCCACTTTACTCCAGTGTAACCTCATCTTAACTAATTTCATCTACAAGATCCAGTTTCCGAATAAGGTCACATTCAGAGGTTCCAGGAGTTAGGACTTCAGCGTATTTTTTCAAGGGGACGCAATTCAACGCAGAACAGGTGGGCTTGGGTAAGGTTTTCCATGGAGGGTTTCTAGAGACGTCGAACTGCGATGAGTCATTATCACCTTCAACTGTACTTTCAGAGCTTGTTCTGTCTTGATGCTTTTCCCGTCAAGTGCAGGAACCTGAGTCTTTTCCATTTATTATTAATGAGGATGATGCGTAGCTTTCACTTTTTAGCGAGGAGTGAGAGCACGTGAGTCAACCCGAGGATTAGCCACAGAAAAAGGATAAAGTTAGAAACAATTCAGAGACAAGATCTGAGCTGTAGACATTATTGTAGAGATTCTCTGAGTTCTTTTTCTCTCTCATTAGAGCCTTCAATTTGGAGAGTTGATTCTTTTTACTCTTACACGTGTTCTATATTTATTTGTAATTTAGAATAATTATAATTTAGAATATACAATTTATTCTATATTGCTTATTCTATAATTTATTCAGCAATCACCATTGTCTACTCGTCTCCTTAACTATTATTTGTTCACTATCCCCTCACTCTAAATTCACCTTCTGGAAAGCTTGACATTTTAATTCCTTCTGTCCTGTCGTGCTCTAGACAAAATTCATAATGGCACCCCATTTCCACCATTGTTGTCTCCTTGTGGTCGCCCCATGGAGCGTCCTTCAAACCAACATGATCTACTTCCTGATCTCCACGTACACACTGCACCTGTCCACCTCCATGCTTTGCTCTGGCTCCTTTTGCATCTGCAGTGGTGGCCCCTGCTCTTGCCACTCCTCTGAACACAACCTACCCTCAAAGGCTTGTATCCATCCCTGTTCTCCGTGGATGCTGCCCAGATAGGAAGTGCTCTCCTCCTGAGTGCAGTCCTGTAGAACTCCTTGTCAGTACCTCCTCTGGATCTCACAGGACTGCCTTTTAACGCTCTCTCTCTATAGAAATTATGGATTGGCAGCCACAAGCCCTGCCTTCTACTCAAGGTTCTGCCATTACCACTTTGTGTGCCTGTGTCTGATGCTGCCTCTCTCACTGTGGTTCTATGAAGATCAGATGAGATAGAACATTAAAATTATTTAAGACTCATCTATGAGAAGTACTATTTAAACATTTACTACTTAATGTGCCTCAACTTACTCATCTGTAAAATGGACCTATTAATCAGTAGTACCTGGTGGAGATTAATTTAGAAAAGCACATGGGACAGTTACCTGGCATCTAGTAAGACACTCATCCTCGTCCTCATTGTCAGCATCTTTGGATGGAACTGTGTGCCCTGTTAGGACAGAGGTTGTGACTTAGAATTTCCTCCATGCCTAGGATGGAACCTTGTACTGGATGCTCCATAAACACTGGCTGAACTGTGAGTTCCAGTCTTGCTGCTGTGTGCGGTACTCACATTCTCTTTTTCCTCCCTTTTCCCAAGACATTAAAATTCCCACTGATCACTCTTGAGCCTGGAAGTTTTTAAATGAATAGAAATCAACTCTCTGACAGCAGTGTTGATTTGGGCTCTAAGCCTAAATTAGTTTGATAGGTGAATTGCCGTGGTAATGCAGATGTCATCATTCAAAAGTGATCCAAATTCATTTTGTTTTGATACCTCCTTATCAGGATGTAACACAGGCATGTTTTGAAATGGAACAACCTCTATTAGTTTAATTGAGCATAGTTTTGACAGTGTCAGTGTTTGTGTGATGTCCTCGTAGTAACCCTTTGAAGGTATTGTTCTACAAAATGGTGGGGCAGAAAATTTTTGGTTCCGCGTCTGGTGTAGGGTAGCAGCCCTGTCATCTCGGTTGAGGCTGTACCTCTTGTACCCCTGAGCTCACACTCAGAGCTGATTTCATCCGGAAGGCACATGGAGCCCCTTACCTGTCACTCACTGCGTGTCCTTTCCAGTTGGTCTAGGCATGGGCATGGCAGTTGTTACATGTTTTCAATAATCTGGAGGACCTCTGTTGGAAATTTCTGAACTGAGACTGTATCTGGATGCCACAGAGCAAAGCTGGGAAGGGGAAACCTGGTTTCCAATGTCAGCTTGTCTAGTAATTGGCTGTGTGACCTTGAGAAAGTTAGTTATGGCCTCAGAGCCATGTGTGTAAAGCGCTTATGCCAGTAACTGGCATGCAAGACACATTCAGTAAGTGGTGTAGCTGGTTTTATTTTTTTTTCGAATATCCTCAGAGATAACAAAAAGTAACTCACTTGCAAGCAGGTAATACTTGCTGGGTAATGTAATTTTGGGTCCATGACGATAAGTCATTGTAAAGTAATGCGACCCAGACTTGTAAACCGGCTCTGGAGTCACTTCTAAAATCAGTGACAGGACTTCCCTGGTGGCGCAATGGTTTAGAATCCAGCTGCCAATGCAGGGGACATGGGTTCGAGCCCTAGTCTGGGAAGATCCTACATGCCACAGAGCAGCTAAGCTTGTGCACCACAAGTACTGAGCCTGCGATCTAGAGCCCATGAGCCACAACTACTGAAGCCCGTGTGCTGTAGGGCCCGAGTGCCGCAACTGCTGAGCCCGCGTGCTGCAACTACTGAAGCCCGCAAGCCTAGAGCCCGTGCTCCGCAACAAGAGAAGCCACCACGATGAGAAGCCCGCAGACTACAACGAAGAGTAGCCCCCGCTTGCCGCAACTAGAGAAAGCCCGTGCACAGCAACGAAGACCCAATGCGGCCCAAAATAAAACAAACAAACAAACAAATAAATAAATAACTGCAGAAGGAATGACAGAATTAGAAAATTATTTAATAAATAAATAAATAAAATCAGTGACAAGATTACTACTTTTCCTGAAGCCAGTGCATCCCAGGGCTAGAGTTTTGCTGCCCAAAGCTTCAGTACCAGGACTGAGTTGTATGGGTAACTGGGGGCGGGGCATGCTTCCCCCTCTTTGCCTCCAGTCAGGACAGGTGGAGTGAGGGTGGTTCCTGGTTTCTCTCCCCATTCCTTCACCAGTGACGCTGGGGCTGCACGTGGCCACAACCTGGTCCAGCTCCTTGCCAATGCTCGTTACTGACTTGTGTAAGGAGGACTAGCCTGGCAGACCCTCACTGCTCTGGGCAGACTCCCTCTCCCCAGGGTGTATATTTGAGTGAATACAGCTGCCTCTTTCCCTTCCCTGTTGCTGCCTGGTCCCAGAGAATAACTTGACTCTTTCCCGACATCCTCCACTCAGTGGTAAGAGGAACTTGGCTACCGGACGCTATTCGTACAGAGAAGTTCTGATACACTGTGTATTGTAATTGCACTTTGTTATCTTTTGGTACTGCTGTGCCTTCCTCCCGTGCCGAGAAGGCCAGTGAGAACCTTAAAGTGATAAATAGGAAGAAGTTTCGTGTTAGGAGAGGCCTAAGCCTGCTCAGATGTGAATAGGTTTGCAGGAATGCATTGAGCGTCTCAGCCAGGTAGTGAAAACTAACGTGTACCCATCTCGCCCTGTCGTCACCCCTGCTTTCCAGCTGGCTCCCCAGGGCCTGCTGGAGCCCCCATGCTGGTCCGCCTGGCCCGCTTCCTCCCTTACCCCTGATGTGGCTGGATGTGCCGGACCCCTGGGCTCCAGACCTAGGCATCTCTCCTCACTGCACGGCCAAAGCTGGCTCAGCCTCCCCTGAGGGACGGGCTTGCCCAACTCCTAGGACAAATCTTGATCGGAGGCAGGGTTTAAGGAACTCCATTCCAGAATCCTTGTTGCCTAGTCCAACCTTGACCTTGGGTCTTGGTTCTTTTTATAGGTTCTGCAAACTGTTCCCTACCCTGTTTCTGTGCCCAAACCTCCTGCCTTGTTTACCTGGCTGAGAACAGGTACTGAAAGGCCTGTGCTCAGCCCTGCCCTGTCCCTGCAGTAGAGCCTGCCTCTCAGTACCAGCCCAGCAGATGGGGGCTCTGCTCCCCTCTACCCACCGTCTGCCTGTCAGCTTTGTAGTTTTGCACTGCTCCTTTCCCGGTTCAGTCACCCTGTTTCTGACTTCATCTGCCTCTTTCCTGTACTAATTCACTTGTTCTTTGCCCCCTACCCTTTGTATACAGTGGAGATACTGCATGGCCAAGATATGCTCCTGGACAAGATAGATGATAGAGAAACGGAGAGAGAGAGAGAGAGAGAGAGGGAGAGAGAGAGAGAGAGAGAGAGACAGAGAGAGAGGGAGGGAGAGGTTGTCTGGAGAAGTAGAAGCAAGTCTTTAATATCCATCTTCGTTGTCCCATCAATAACTACACATTGTTAATTTTTATATCTGAAACCACACAACTCAGATTGGGACTTGAACCCACTCTCTTTTAATTGCAATCACACACCTGGTCTCAGGACTTAATGAAGCTCAGGTTTTTGATGTCTCGTTGCAGAAAGAATTCAGTGAGAGACAAAGTATTAGGTAAGAAGTGGATTTATTTAGAGGGATTCACATTCCAGAGACAGAATGCCATCCATCTCAAAAGGCAAGAACGGCTTTGGGAGGAACACACTCCACAGAGTATGGGCCATCTCAGAAGGTGAGAGGACCCAGAATACTGGGTGGTTAGTTTTTATGGGCTGGGTAATTTCATAGGCTAATGAGGGGGAGGATTATTCCAACTGTTTTGGGGATTTCCAGGAATTGGAAATGAGCCTCAGAACTGTCGTGGCGCCTGTAGGTGTGTCATTTAGATGCTGATGTATTACAGTGTGCGTGTAATGAGGCTCAAGGTCCGCTGGAAGTCGAGTCTCCCGCCATCTTGGACCTAGTAGGTTCTAACCAGTTTCTGTCATGTCCTCAACGGCTATGTCATTCTTTTAAAGGTTGTGCCCTGCCCCCTTCCCTCCTGTTTCACATCTATAAGGTTCCTGTATCTTAATTTTTTTTGGCTGTGCTGCACAGCATGTGGGATCTTAGTTCCCTGACCAGGGATCGAACCCGTGCGCGCTGCAGTGGAAGCGCAGTCTTAACCACTGGACTGCCAGGGAAGTCACACTCTATCTTAATTTTAAAATTTTAAAGTATTTTGTCTACACTTGCTTTTTTGCCTTATGTTTTGGCTTTAGTACCTAACTTCTGCTTAACATGAGATCACATTTTGTGTGATGTCAAAGACCTCCTTCATGCTTGCAGTGGAATCTTTGCCTTTGGCACCTGTCCCACCTCAGCGAGCAGGTCTACTGCTGAAGACCTGCCAGGAGGCCCCTGTCTAACCAGCTAACCAGGCGAAGTCCCACTGTAGGGTGGGACCTCAGCCAGCTCTTGGGGCTGGCTGGCTGAAGCCAGTAGGGGCGCCACTGAGAATGAGTTAGATTCTCTTGGAATGGTCCCTTTCACGTGTTGAGCTGCGTTGCACGTATCACCCACCTTACGTGTGGGACAGGAGCTCCAGCAAACTGCCGTGGAATTTCTGCACAGTCCTGACATGCTTACTCTGCCAGGATTCAAGTGGAAATTAGGAGGAGAGTTTTATGGAAAGGACTGCCTTTGAAGGGAATGAATGAATGAAGCAGTAACTAAACTTAAGGATGAAATTGGCACCTTTCACTAAAGGCTCAGATTTATGAAATATCGCTCATCATATGTTCTGGCCACACCGGCTTTGAAGACAGTCGAGAGCTTGGGTGACAATCTCAGGGTTTTGCATCTAAGTCCCACCTAGTGCAGTTTACTGCTGGTGTTTCCCCCAGCTTAGCACCTGAACTACTGCTGGGCCCAGTGAGCCCTTTTCTGCCCTGTAGGGTCTGGTGGCAGCTCTGATTGTATTTTTCCTCATTATGCTTTTGTCCCCATCACTCACAGCTTTGGATCCCTTGCCCCACTGCCCCCCATCCCCTGCCCCAAGATGGGGCAGAAGAAGGTCTTCCAGCTTTTTTAGAGCCTTCCTGTCCCTTTTCCCAAATTAGCTGGGTACTTTCCACCCCACAGCCTCTTCCTGGTAGACTAGAGACCAGCTCCCCCGGGACGGGCTGGAGAATACTTGGGAATCAGTACCCTAGGTTGAACCCAGAAGCGTTCCTTGTCAATAGCACCAAGTTGACAGACCCCTATGGCTTATGACCTTCTTCTCCTTTGTCCTGGGGACTTCTCCTTCTGCCCCCTCATAGGAGTTCGTGTATTCATGCTCTCCCCCAGGACATTCAACATGGGAAGGCCTCTCGAGGGTCCCCCTCTTCCTGGGGAGGATGTATGTCAGTACTGTTCTATCTCCCCTCCACCCAGTACTCGGTCCATCCAGGTTGGTAATAAAAGGTTGATAGCTTGGTGATGTGCGATACATGAAGACTCAATGCTTGTCCATGCTTTGGCCTGAGCAACAGAATGAGAGCAAATAAAGTTTTAGTTTCCTTTATTTGCTATACAATGAAAACTGGCCAGGTAAATAGAAAATGCAAATTCATCATTAGAGAAAAAGAGAATATTTCCTTTCTCATCCTTTCTACAATCTAAGAGGCATTTTAATGCAGTAAACACACACCGGAATGCATGCACGCACGCACAAATCGTTAGACTAAAAGGTAAGCTACGTGAATTCTAGTTCTGGCTACAAACTTCCAGTGAGCTTGTTGGTCAAACCTACAAAACCTTGGCTTCCTCACCTATAAAATGGAGAAAATATTTTTGTGCCTGCATACTGGCTTATTGCAATTATTAAATTAGATGATATATGCACGGGCTTGAAGAACTATACAAAAGACCAGTTTGGAGGGGACGTCCCTGGAGGTAACAGTGGTTAAGACTCCATGCTTCCGATGCAGGGTGTGCGAGTTCGATCCCTGGTTGGGAAACTGAGATCCCACAGGCCACGCAGCGCGGCCAAGAAAAAAAAATTAAAAAAAAAAAAAAAGACCAGCTTGGATATCATTTGCTAGAGACACTGCCTTTACTGAAGAGAAAGAAGGTGGTAGAAAGTCACCTAAGATATGAACATGCAGTTGACAGGATAGGAAGTAAATGGCTCTTAAATATATGAAAAGATACTTGCCCTCCTCCTAATAAGAGAAATATAAACTAGAACTTTAAGAGATCATGTTTACCTGTCATGGTTGGTGCCGTGGGTTAGCCAAGGTGAGGAGAAGCAGACACTCACGTTGCTGAGGGGCATATAAATTGATACAGTCTCTAGAGAAAGCACATTGGTAACATTAATTGAAATAGAAGATGCATATATTTGGGGCAAGCAATTCCATTTCTTGAAATTTATCCTACAGTTGTACTTGCACTTATATAAAGTTAGGCATCTCTGTATTTACTGTTAGGGATTGACCTTGAAGCTATGTTGAGAGAAAAATGCAAAGTACAGAACAGTTTATAAAAAACATTGCTTTTGTCTTTTCACAAAGAAAAGAAATGCTAATATTTGCATAGATTATATCTGAAAGGATACACCAGATTTAGATCATTGTTTTAGGGTTTTTTTCTTTATTTTCTTTGTCTACTGCCACCCACCCTACCCCCCCAAACACACACACACACTTTGGTGGTCATTGCTGGTTTTTGTTTGTTTACTGCCCTGCCCAGGAGTAGAATTGGGTGGCTGGTGACAGGGGGGTGATAAGATTACTTTTCACTGCATATCCTTTTGAACCTTTTGAATTTTGTCTATATGTAGCTATTACCAACAAATTTTAAAAATCGAAACAAAACAAAAGTAAACAAAGAAATCAAAGTGAACAACAAAAAAATACGGACAAAGTCCCAACTCTCCTACTTTCTTCTTGCTAAAATAAAGTAAAATAAAATGAAAGGAAGAAAGGCACTTAAGAGGAATTACCCGGGGTTTTTTTTTTTTGTTTTTTTCCTGCCCTTTACCATGCTTGACTTTCATATGCCTCTTTGTTTGTTAGAGTATTTTCCTTTCACTATTTGGAAAACTAACTTGAGCTGGCTCTTTACAACTGCAAAAGGAGATTTTAGTTTCACGATTCTAATGAACCAAATGATCGTGTCTGTGCTCTCTCCTTGATCTGCCAGTCTTTATTTCTGAGATCTGAGTAACCCTTGAAAAGTTGTGAGCATCAAACCTAACCTAGATATTCATCTTCCCTGACTTCCCAATGAGTGATGGAGCTGGCTAGAAAGGACCCTTGGGGCCTGCCGCCCAGGGAATTAATCTCCGGGGTAATCAGATAGCTGTTCAGGGACTGTGGATCCTAATTGGGTATTGAGCATTTTGTTAAGTGACTGGAGTTCTGCCTTCCTGCTTTATTAGAAATTACAAGTTGTGTATCTGGGGACTGTACCTCCTGAGTTTTGCTTTCTTTATTTTTATATATTATTTAAGCAAAAGGCTCTTTTAATTGGGCTTGTCTTTTGACTTGATTAACTCACAAGCACTACTTCATAGAGTTAGTTCTTCTTTACCAAATTGTCCCCTTTGTGTAATTATGGAGAACTGTGTGTTCTCTTTGCTATGAAGACCAAATGGAGCCCCGTGGACCAGGTGGGGTCTCTTGAAGATTTTCAAATGAAGAGGCCCTCCATGAACACGTGTCAACATTCGAAAGAGCCCCTTCATGTTGACTTATCACGGCTTTCAATTAGGAGAATTCACCACAGCCCACGTGGAGACGCCCTCCAGGCCCAGTAAAGAGCTTGTTTTATTGTGTATATGGGCAATTTGGAGTTAAAGGCTATCTTCAACTAAGGGTCATGTTTACATTTCCATTGTGAACTAAAGTCACTTGCTTGTTGGAATGGGGTTCAGCTTGTTTATACGTTATTCATACCTGTAAGTCAGAGATCATACGTGTGGTGTGACACATGTGTGAACTGCATGCGTGTATTTGCTGGTAGGGACTTGAGTTTAGCTAATATTTTCACAGAACGTTTCCAGCAATCCTTACAGCCTCACTTAAGCAAACAAATAGCGATATCCTTTGCAAAACAACCGAGCACACAATTCTGAGTAATTTTTCAGATGCTCTTTACAATGATTGGCCCAAGGCCTATCCTAACATCATGTACTATAGAAGCAACTCCGAGTTCTTTGAAGAAGAAAGATAAATCTCAAGGCAACAGATTTCCTTCTGTTTTCCTTCAAGTGTTTGGCTCCAGTTCAGTAATGAGTTTTATGTAGCTTATCAAATCATGAAAATGATGGCATACAGCATTATTACCTTTTCTTAGGTGACTATTAGGAGATTCCCAGAATCTCTGGATTCCCAGTTTTTCGGGGTCTTGCAAAAGAACTTTTGCCATGGCCTGAGATTAAAGCAAAAGCAAATAAATCAAACAGCTCTGGCAAGTGAACGTTCTTGTGCCCAAGATTGAATCATCAGGGAGACCCTAAAATAGAGTGTACCCCAAGACAGAAGATACCTGGCAGAAAGGAAAGAGAAAACGTTGGGGTGGAGGTCACTGGGCCTTTCTTCTACAAGCGTGTCTTGAGTACTTACTATATACTCAACACTGTGCTGGCTGGGCACACAGCGTGCAGGGATGCAGTGGTTGACCAGATAGACGGGACCCACCATAAGGAAGAAACACAAGTCTAGATGCCCTAGAAAATTGTGTGGAGGCAGCAGTGGGCACAAGGCTCCTCCTCACCACCCTGTGGGGGACGTTATCCCACCTTGGACTCCTACTCAAGAGGTAGCATTGGAGGGAGCAGGGGGTACCCTTTCTTTTGGGTTGAGGGGAGATGGGTTACAGAGATATAGTGGTGTTGGTAGGAAGCACAGGCATTGGTAGGGCACGTTGGACCAGGGATGAGTCAGAAGGCGGGTGGCAGCATCAGAACCTACTCTGCTTCTATCACTTTGACGTGAGTTTCACAAAACTGATCTGAATGGTACAGAAGATTGAAAATAAAGGAGGTTAACCCCAGAAAGTTAGATCTATAGCTCTTGATCCCCTTAACACAGTGCGGTGCCCCCTATAAAGGGTGTTTTCCCCTCTACCTCACCATTCTATCATTTGCTGTTTTCAAAAAATGGCTCTTTTGCCTTGTGCCGCAGCAAAAATATTTCTACAGTTCTTTGTAAGTAAATGGAGTCTTAAAGCTTAAACCTCTGCCCTGGGCAAGGAACCAAAGGATGTCATTGTGCATAACTTCAAAGGCTGATAAGATGTTTAAGGTCGCTGCTCTCTGAAAGAGTTTCTTTCTTTTAAGGCCAGCCAGAAACATTCTTGTACACATCCCACCATTATTCCAATGAGAAGCAGAAGACCGTTTCTTCAGTGCGTCGAGGCTCTCGTGTTGTTGGGTTTTTTTTCCGCCGCATGCCTCTACTCCACAGAGTATATTCTCTCTCTCTGCCCTACAATGGTTGCATTGTGCGTTGGATGATGGATGTCCAGTAAGCATGATATTAAAGGCACTACCTTTTCCGTCTGGAGGAATCAAAGAAACAGTGGTTCTGTTGCATTATTTCCATGTTTGCATGAAGCAGTCACTCAAGGACTTGGGGGTTCTTGATATTTTGGGGATTATGACTGGCGTGGTATAAGCTGGTGAAAGATCTCTGATCATCCAGCATTTAAAGTCTCTCGGTAACAGGTGACTCAAGAGAAGTTCAGAGTCTACTTCTGTCAGGGACACTTCTCTCTCGCTTTTCAGTTTTATCCCTGGGCACTGCAGAATGTGTTGGTTTCTCTCTGTCACCAGCAGGCAGTTTGGCACAGCAGATGCCCTCAACCTATGAAAGCAGGGGTGGAAGATTTTTAGTAAATTGTCCAGGAAATAGGAAAATACTGGCTGTGCTGTTGGAAATGTTTGCTATTTACTGCACATTCTTTCACACAGGATATCTTCCAGCTAAACGGGTTTTTTATACATTTTGATTTTGAAAATGGAGGCCTGCACTGTCAAGTCTAGGAGGAGAAGGCCCCCGGGGTAGAAGGGATGGAGCTCTTGCCATGATTCATTACCCACTGGCTGGTGGAACATGGATGCTTTGATGGCCAAAGATGGTGATGCCTCCGTTGCGTCTTAATAACACAGTGCTCAGAGCTCCTAGGTGCTTTACAAATGCTTGTGGGTGGCTTAATAAAAGTATAATTTAGGGTTCTGGTGCTTGCTTGTAGTTTCCCTTGTTCTTCGCCTGGATTGCTGGCCCAGAGAATAGAGACAAAACTCTCTAGTTCTGCCTTATGATGCCATTCTGCGTTACTGCACTCCACGGGCACCCCATCGCTGCCTGCCATGGAAGGAGCATTGGCCGGCCGGCCGGCCAGAAAAAAATGTAACGTAAATGAAGACTTGGGAACCTCACTGTTTGAAGCTCCCGTTCTCGCATTCCAGACCGAGGCCCTCAGGCAGACTGGAGATAGCTTAATACAAGCATATTTGTAACACTCCGGTTCCAACCAGATCAAAGGGCAGTGAGCCTGCCTGGGCTGCAGCCTCCAAGTGAAAACTGGACCCTGGAAGTGAGCCTGTGTGACTTGGCCATGCCTTGAATCCGAGAAGAAATACCAATTCTGTTATGGATGTTTGAGCCATCGGATGGAGACTTTGAAGTCTCTCTGCCTGTAAAAAATTGGATTCGGTGCCTCCCTCAGCCTGCCCCCACCTTGGACTGGTTTAAGATTTGGGGTTTCTTCCGAAGTGGTGCTTCTTGTTGAGGCTGCTGGGGAAAATGAAGTGATCACGCAGAAGCCGAATGGGTGCTGGACTGCTGGGAGCCTGGGAGGGCTCAGCTCAGAGGCTGGATCTTTTGGGACGTTCCAGATGTTACTGGGATTGGATGACTAGAAGCACTAAAGCTGCAGGTAAAGGGGAGCCTCACTTTCTTTTCTTGAACAGACTATGGAAATGTTGGTGTTTTTGTTGCCTGAATCAGTTTTTTTCAGACTTTTAGGTTCCATGGATTAATACATTAATACATTAATACATTTTCAAAAGAAAATTTTCTTCTTTTTTTTTTTTTTTTGGCAAGTAAGGGCTTTAAAAATTACCACTCGTTAGCACTATAATTCGATAAAGCAATGGACTTTGGAACAAACCAGGAAAAAAAATCAGTAAGAATTTAATTTCAGAATAAAAGCAATCTTTTAAATATAATACGTTTAACATTGTATTTTTTAAAATCTGTAATACATTGTTAGGATTTTTCTCCTTTTGCCTCTGGCCAGTGAAAACTTTGTCACTGACCAGTATTGGTCTGTGAACAGGTATTTGAAAACTATAGTGTTAGGCTGTTAGGCTACATATATACTATATAAACAGACTTATATACGTACATACAAATTGAAAGAAAAATCATAATTATTATGATACTAACACATTTGCATTATTACAGAGTAATACATGTTAATTACAGAGTACGTTTACATATATTATCTCATATGGTCTGTTAGTGTATGCCTTTAAAACATAAATTAGTCTTAATAGCCTAAGCTAAATAGAATTAAGAACAGAAGGGAAGTCTAATGTTTAAACTGTTACTGTCCTAGAGTCAAATATGAATAATTTAAAAAATTATCTACTGCTTTGATTTTTCCATGTCTCTGCTACTCTGCTATGTTAGTGAGAGTAAAGAAACAGATAATACTGTGATGATATGCACACATCTTTAGAAACCTATGTATAGCCTACTCGCATTCACACATATATTTATGATTTCTTTTCTGAATAAAAAAATCAGAGCATGTATTTTGACGAACATAAATAAACAGTGAAAAATTGGGGAAAAATTAAATTACCTGATACACATTATGAGAAAAATCTGCGGACTCTGTGGGGCAGGGGTTAAGGGGGGCAGGCAGGGGAGGACGAGAGGGTGGACGAGTGAGAGAGGATTTTTACTCTTAGTGAATAGCGGTGTTTCTAGTCCCAAACTTGTATTTAAAAACAAATGTGGGGCTTCCCTGGTGGCGCAGTGGCTGGGAGTCCGCCTGCCGATGCAGGGGACGCAGGTTTGTGCCCCGGTCCGGGAAGATCCCACATGCCGCAGAGCGACTGGGCCCGTGAGCCATGGCCGCTGAGCCTGCGTGTCCGGAGCCTGTGCTCCGCAACGGGAGAGGCCGCAACAGTGAGAGGCCCGCGTACCGCAAAAAAAAAAAAATAAATAAATAAACAGAAAAAACAAATGTGTATTTTGACTTCAACTCAAGTGTCTCTGTCTTGAACATCTGAATATAGGTGTTTCTGATTTTGAATGTTCTCTTCGAATAAAATAACAGATATTTTCCCTTTGCCAGCTTCTCCTTCCAGCTCCTACTGGCTCTCCTAGGATTTCAGGCTCCCTAAGTTTCCCTGAAGGAGGGCACTAGCTTCGGTATTCTGGTTTGCAAGAGTTTCTCTGAAGCAAAATCTATTGCAGGACCAGTAGACTGGTTGCCCAATCGCGATCTTATTTTGAAGACCCTCAACCAAGCCAGAACTTCAGTTAGGCACGAATTTATCGGTCAGTTAATTACTTCAGGCAGTGATCGTTCAGCAGGTGTGTGGGTGCCTCATCCATGTCAGGCTCGGTGCTGGGCAGTGGGGATACTAATAGAACTCAAGATAAAATGGTTTCTACCCTTGGGGAGCTACCAGTCTATTGGGGAGACAAACTAGGACACAACAAATAATAAATTACAAATAGTAATGAATCCTGGATAGGAAACATACAAGGTGCTATTATCAATAAACTTGGAAGAAGCCATCTTGCAAACGCATCAGGTAAAGTGAAAATTTGACAATCAGCAATTGAT
This sequence comes from Globicephala melas, assembly GCF_963455315.2. Lineage (NCBI taxonomy): Eukaryota > Metazoa > Chordata > Mammalia > Artiodactyla > Delphinidae > Globicephala > Globicephala melas. Next base: position 163,321,225 of record NC_083315.2, on the reverse strand, counting down.
ATTGTGTGCGTGTGTGTGTGTGTATATATATGAAAAAGACGAAGGCTATATAATACATTTGTAAGGCTTTTATTACGTAGGAGATTGTTTCAAGAAAGGAAAACATTAGGAAAACATTTCATCAACTCTTAATTTTCTCATGGCCTCTGCTTACTGAATAATTCCTCTGCAAAACTACAGTGTACTAGATTACTTACATGGTGCACAAGGTACTCCAATAGGAAGGCTTGATCTGCTTGGCTGACTTAATAGTCAGACCACAGGCTCTTCTTTCCATGACACAGCACTAAGGGTTTGGCCAGATATCTCAGATTACCTACAAACTAAAAAAAAAAAAATTTTAATTTTTCGGGGGTTGTATTTACCCACCGTTTTGTTTTCTTCCAATGAAAACCAAAATCACCTAACACTGAACATCGGCTCTGGATAAGGCCCTGAGCTTTAGCTCTTGGGGAACATACACCTGGTAGGAGAGAGAATGGTTGTATGCACAGGATGTATATACAGTAGAAAAGGTTCAGTGCAGGAGCAGAGCTGCAGGTAACAGGAAGGGCTGAGTGTAGGGGTGGAGGGCTCAGTTAAGAATTGCTGGAGTGGCATTCAGACTCGATCTTAAAGAGTGGGCAAGCATTAGACTTGTGGAGAGTGGCAGTGCCGTGCACCTGCTCAGCCACCTGCCAAGCTCATGCGAAGACCCATTAAGCCTTTTTCATATTAAAACTAACAACTCTTTGTTTCCTGAGGGCATATGTCTTGATAGGGAGCGATGATAATATATCGATTTCCATCAAGTTGCATTTTATCATCATAATGGTTACAGAGGAGGCTGCTTTTAGTCCCTGCAGTGCATTTGAATGTGTTGCAAGAAACATGGAAGTTGACGAAAGGCATAATGGATCCATAATGGATGAGGGGCTGACGAGGCCACAAATGGGACATGCCACGTCTGGAACACGAATGCTTCGCTTGGTGTCACGTGCATTCTCCACATTAGAAGGGGCCGATGGGCACAAGCTGGTTTTGCCTGGAACTCCAAGGAAATGTGTGGGCACCTCTGCTGGGCTGCTTCATCCGGTTGCCTTTGCCTTCAGCATCCCCTATGGTGGGCCTGTGGCTGCTAATGACCACAGGTTCAGGATTGCACGAGAAGAGGATGCCTCTGTCCATGCGAGTATGTGCAACTTTCTGAACGAAAGGATTTTTTTTTTTTTTTTGTGATACGCGGGCCCCCCACCGTTGGCTGGGCTCCCGTTGCGGAGCACAGGCTCCGGACGCGCAGGCTCAGCGGCCATGGCTCACGGGCCCAGCCACTCCGCGGCATGTGGGATCTTCCCGGACCGGGGCACGAACCCGTGTCCCCTGCATCGGCAGGCAGACTCTCAACTACTGCGCCACCAGGGAAGCCCCGAAAGGATTTATTTTTTATTTTGCCACGCCGCACAGAGTGTGGGATCTTCGTTTCCTGACCAGGGGTTGAATCCGTGCCCCCAGCAGTGGAAGCGCGGAGTCTTAACCACTGGACCGCCAGGGAAGTCCCCAAAAGGAGTTTTTTTTTAAATGAAAGGAGATACACTATGAATGTTGTGAAGGATGTTTTTCTAAAAGAGAAAGAAAAGTTTGGGATCAAGTGTGAGTATATTTTATGCTATTCAGAGCCCTGGCAGGTAGGCCTGGTTCACCCCAGAACCCTGGGAAAGGACAGGCCTGGCCTTCAGTGCCGTCTTCATCATTTGGGAAGTCTAGTCAGCTCGGTCAGTATGTCTTGGAGGTGGTTTTCGTAAGCAAACACAATCAGTGCCAAAACTAGCCTTTTGCGGAAGAACTTAGTTGGTGAGAGAAACCATCTTACCTTATGTCCTAAAGTAAATGTGTTCTGAATGAGGCCTTGGCCCAAAGTCTTACATTTTCTTCCATCACGCCTACAGCACAGGGGTGGGATCTCAGAGCCCTTAGCGAGGGTTCGCCGATTATTGAGTAATGTGCTCAGATGTGCAAACACCTTCACCAACGCGAGACACAAAGATGCATTTGAATCCACAACTCCTCGTAACATTGAGGCTCCATCTTTATAACGTTAATATTTTTCCAAAATATATATTTGTAATGGAAGTATAACCGACCTACAATACTGTTAGTTCCAGGTGCACAGCATAGGGATTCGATATTTCTGTATATCACAAAATGATCACCCTTATAAGCCTAGTTACCATCTGTCCCCATACAAAGATATTCCAATATTATTGACTATATTCCTCACGCTGTACGTTTCATCCCTGTGACTCATTTATTTTGTAACTGGAAATTTGTACCTCTTAATCTCTCTCACCTATTTCACTCATCCCCCCACCCCCAAATATTCTTGAATGCTGTTTTTTCCCATTGCTTTTGGATATTCTCATCTTAAAATAACATTGTGTGTATACTAGGATGTGTAAGAGATGTATCACCCAGCAGAATGACCTTTAGTGGATTCTACTTTTCCTGATCAGTTAGTCTTATGTTTGGTATTGGGATGTCTTCTGTCTCACCCAGATTCCTGAATTTGGAAACGAGTGACTTACAGTACCTTTTGATTTGGTTTTAATCCATCAAAATCAAGTTAGTTATAAGTGATGGAAGAGCTTACTTTGTGTAGTCCGGGCTGCCGGGAGACATCAGCCACATGCCAAAAGCTTGCTCGTTGCCCGGCAACCTTGCTGGAGGAATAGATTTTCTGCCACTGGCTCCCTTTTTAGTCGAGGCAGAATCTATTAACACTACTATTCTAGCCCAGAGAACCGGAGCTGGAGTTTAGCTGCAAAGAATGGTTGGAGTTTTTTGTTTTTGCTTTTTAAAATAATCCAGCCCGGTGTTTCTGGCTTCTAAACTCTGCTGCTAATTTCATTGACTTCCAAGTAAAGATTTAGAGCTTATTAAGATCGCTTAACACTGCCCAAGCTAAAGAAGTTTGTTTTCTGCCTGCCTGGCCCCTGAAAAAGCTCTTTGTTTAATTTCTGTAGAAACTACCACGCAGGGAATGGGTGGGGGCTGTGAGCATCCAAGGTGAAGGTGGAGCAGGTAAGAGCGACTTCATTCAACCCCAGACTTTTCGTAGCCTTCACGGGTATACTTGCTGGCTCCCACTTTCTAGAGGCAAACTTAACGTCTGGCTGTCGAAGCTGTTATTTCTTCATGTATACACGATCTAGCTCTGATTGAAAAGTGGCTGTGTATTCCTTCCTCTTATCCTGCAGTCAAAGAATGTCTTTTCTCCTTCTGTAGCTAAATACTTCTGTAGCTAAATACTTCACCAACAGGATTGATGGTTTCCGTCTACCAGGGGAGCTTGCATTGCTGTCAGCTCTATTGTTTTGCTTATGCTTTTAATGTAATAGCTTTGGGTTGTAGCAAGAGAAGATGATGGCTAAGCCCAGCGTCAGGTGGCTGGAGTTATTTGCCTCTGCTGAAATGCAATTTTAATAATGGACTGTATCAGCTCAATGTGTTTTCTTGCCCCTTTGTAAAACAAAGGAAGATCTCAGCGCATTAACCCGTTGGTGGCAGGAAAAATCAAAATCTCTAAGAACCACTTAATTAAATGACAGTTGCACCTCATATTAGAAATCTTGCAAACAGGCTGCAGAAATTATCTGGACAGGGGGGAAGGGGGTTGCTCTTTTTTTAGAAAGTGGACCTTAGCCACCTCATCAATTTCGCCCTTTCTAAGGGCCAAATGCTGAAAGGTAAATACAGAGTGTGACCTGGCAGAGAAATGAGCTAACTTGAAGAAAACCATGACTAACGCTATAGAACAATCTTGAAATTCACTTGTTTATTTGTTCTGATCATTGTAAACTTTATTAATTATGAAAATGCGGGTGTTTTGGGCTTATTTTCCCAAATAATCTTAGAATGTTACTGATGCAAGGGACCTTTGAGAGAGTAGTTCAAGTGCCCCCAAATCCTCCTTTACAAAGAAGGAAACCAGAGAGGTGAAGAAGTTTGCTCAAGGATACACAGCTATGTTGAGAGTGGCCAGCCAGTTGACTCTAATGACAGGACCACCCAAACGATGCTTCTGAAGGGAAATGAGAGAGGAAAAGCTCCTACTTCCACAGCGCTGATTCCATCTGTATAACCAACAGATCTTTAATGCACATCTTCTGCCTATGTGCAGGTACTGGGCTAGGTGCCGGGGGAAGGCGCGGTCTTTACCTTCATGAAGTTACATTTAGAAGTGGGAGATGCCCACAGTCAGCGGTGAAACAGTAAGAAAATTACAGGTTGTGATAAGTACTTAGCTAAGATATAAGGGGAACAGAGGAATGTTGTTGGCAATTAGATAACAGAAGTATTATCTGTTGAAGTACTTAACTCCTTGGGAACACCTGCATTCTTACCACTAACAGAAAATATGTTGGAAAAAAAATATGTTGGATAAACTGAAACCTTTGGAAGGGTTCATTGTCACCCATTATGTTGTTCCAGTGGGGAGGTCTGCCTGGTGAGATTGTGAGCTTCCCAAGACAGTGTACAAACCAAAACCGAAATTGGTAGGGATCTTAGAACTCTTCCAATTCATGAATGCTGGGATTCAGCCCCTTTGTTCTTTTGTTTGTTCATCAGTTCGTTCCATTCCTTCATGTGGCAAATACTTATTAGGTATTTCCCACTTGCTACCGAAAGTCTCTGCACAACAAAAATGTTTCCAAGACCTAATCTGGCACACTTCTATCAAGGAATATTCCATACAAACTCCTGTTATCAGCGATCTTGGGACATTTTATCCTAGCAAATTGGATTTTTAAGTCATATAGCTCATTCTTTTTCTTTCTAACTGGTTGCTTTAGTGCTCCAGGCAACTTTACATGCAAGATTTTTTTTTTTTTTTTTTTTTTTTAATGAGTACTATGAAACTCTAGTGTGAGGATTTGCTTTTGTTGTAGGTCTGTATTCAGCAGGTCTACTAGAGGGCAGTGGTGAGAACTAATGGACTTGGCCAAGTGAAGGATCTGTTTCAAAGTCTGGATCTTTCCACGAATCACATGGTCATTTGTTGCTGGCCTTGCCACTATCTCCATATATTTCCTCAGAAATGTCCTGGATCTCAAAATCTGCTGTAAATTTACCACACATGGATCCTGTGTTTCCTTCCCCGGCCATGCTGCTAACACTGATTCGAAGGCTCTGACTGAGAAAGTGACTAAAAGCGTTTATCATGCTGTTCTGTGCATTTTCTTTGTTCTCCTGATACTTCGTTATATCTGCGTGTCAGATGTCAGAGAAAAGTAGAAGCAGCCCCGAGGGCACTGTTTTTGTAATTTCATATAATTCATTTCCTTGAAAATTTGGCTGGAGAGGATTTTCCTTCAGACTTCTCTTCCATTTTGGCATCTTTCTTGCATCTTTTCTTGCCCGTGTGGCCGATGTCGAGTCTTTCACTTGTGTTCAAGTTGAAAGCATCTTCGTTTTAGCCTAAGAAGACACAGCTACAGCAGACTGACCTTAACGGGCCTCCCTGCCACCCTGGAGTGTCTCATGCGATAGTTTCTGAACATTGAGAGCTTGCTCTGTGCTAAACGCTCTGCTGGATGATTTGAGTACACAAATATTCCCACTCACCCTTAGGGGCAGGCAATGCCATTATTCCCATTTGACTGATGTGGAAACTGAGGCCAAGAAAGTTTGAGCAATTTTTAAACCAAGGTCTCATAGTATAAGTGGTGAGCATGATCCGAAGTTGGACTTACATAATTTTAAAGCCCCTCTACTGCTGCAGGTGCTAGCTATAATGCCCCCTTTATTTGTCCATTATAGGCACTCACTTTTTTCTTTAGACCTGTGACAAAGTCTGTAATATTACAAGAAGGGAAGGTGATTTATTTGTCATTTTTACTAGACCAGTATTTTCTATGTGTTTTAACAGAACACTAGCCAGCAAGATGTTAGATGTTTCTAAAAAACAAACAGACCAAAAAAAAGGAGTCTTGCGTTAAATTAATATGGTCAAAACTGCATATTAAATCCCCTTCTAGGTGATTCTGAATTCACTTTTGCATATTAAGAGGTCTGTGCCGTCCTTCAGCAAAAATGTATTTTTATTCTAAAATTTAAAATTTTAATTTAATTTCCCCAAATTTCCATTGGACTACAGAACCTTTATTTTTTCTCCTAATGCCTTTAAAAGCATAATTTGGAAAAGTCTTCAAGTAAAAGGCAAGGAAAGAGCTTGGGGCATTCCACTATAGAATTGAATTTTTAAAAAAGGAAAAGAAGAAGAGAAAACAGAATGTTCTCAGGCCCTCTAAAGTTCACAGCCTCCTGTTTCACCCTGTTCCACCTTAAAACTGTTTATATTTTTCACCCAGGTTCCTCCAAGGCAGGAAATGTGAGTCCCCTGGTCTTTATCTCCTGCCTTGAGACTTTTGTTTTTGGCCCAGGTCTCGACTAGGTTTTTTCGCCATCCGCCATCCGTGCACTCCACCCACCAGTGTACATTAAGCTCCTTGAGGGGAGGACCTGGGCTGTAGCATCTTTGTGGTCTTACAGTGGCTCAGTAACTACATAGAAAATATAGAAATAAACTGTATTTCGAATAAAAATGCAGGATATGGCTCTGTTTTTCTGAGTTATTCTAGCCCAGTGAAGAACCCCCTCTTTGAGTGACAGTGAGAAATTCGAGAAGCTGCAGTAACTCATTTATATCACTAGGGTTCCATTTGGAAAATGATACCTCCCCTTGTCCAATTTAATTAGTAATTGTGTTTTCAGTTGCAATTGAAAGCCTCAGAAGAAAGGATTGTAGTAAACTGTGGTGTTTGGTATTATTGTTGTTATCTAATTATATTTACTATTGTGGCAGTTTTAAATTAAGGCACTTTTCAAGAGGAGCACCTCCTGTTATCTGATTGGTTTTTCTCTTCTTCTTCCCCCACCTCCTGTGTATTCTAAAGTCCAGTGTTAAGCGTGAGCCCTCTTTTACAGATACAAATCGACGCATGCAGATTTGTGGTTATTTTTGTTTGTTTTTTAATGCGTGGCCTCAGGTTACATGGCAAGTCCATTCTGAATACGGAGGTTGAGCCTCAGGGTCTTTTCTGAGATGTCACCCACACGTTGACAAAGGCAGTGTGGTTTCAGGGAACAGCGGCCCAACAGGAAGTTGGAAGATGTGGGGTCCTCTCTGGCCCTGCCGTTTATTTGTTGGATGGCTTTGGACCATTCATTCATTCATCAAGCATTTTATGGGCTATCTACCAGGTGTTCGGTGCTAGGCTAGATGCTAAGGCTACAGAGATGAATAGGACAGTGTTCTTGTTCTTAAGGAACTTCCTGTTTAGTGTATAGATTCAGAAGCATAAACCAACGTGCTCAGAAAAATGCCATGGGTGCTTTGCTAAAAGTGTGTCCAGGTAGAGTGGGAGCCCAAAGGAGGGAGGGGCAACACTTTCTGTGGTGCTGCAGAAATGCTTAGTGGCAGAAGTGATTTGGGGTTGAGTTTTGGGGAAAAAAAAATCTTATCCAGGGATTATGCCATGATAGGGAGTTTGGACTTTATGCCTCTTTCTAATTTCCTGGTCATGAGAGCCACTGAAGAGTTTTTAACAGGGAACAGCATAGTCATTTTTGTGTTTTAGAAAGCTATGTGAGGAGGATGAGTTTATTTCGTCTCTGGGAACCTTACTTTTCTCAGCAGTAAGATGCATATAGATAATACCCACTCCTCTTGCCTCATGGGTTTGTTTGGGTTGCATTTCCTTAAAATGCAGTAGGAATAGCTGACCTGTACTCACTACTTTCTAAGCCCTTTAATCCTCACAGCAGCCCTGTGAAGGTCATTATTGCTGTTATTTGCATTTTATTTTATTTATTTTTTGGCCGTGCGGTGCGGCTTGTGGGATCTTAGTTCCCCAAACAGGGATTGAACCTGCACCCTCGGAAGTAGAAGTGCGGAGTCCTAACCACTGGACCACCAGGGAATTCCCATTATCTGCATTTTAGAGATGGGGATGGTCATAGGCTGACTATCCGGCCCAGGGAGACACAGCCAGGATTTGAACCCAGGTCTGCCAGACTTGGAGGCCTTGTGCCCTTAGCCCACTATCGATGCTGTTAAGATGCTGGCATGTCTCTCTTGCCCTTCATTTCTCACCTGAAACATTTTGGCTGGTCGCTGTATTTTGCCTCCAGTGACCTTTTAGCAAAGAGTGTTGATGTATTGGAAAGACTCAAAATCAGCACCAAACAAATGTGCCATTATTTGCAACTGTTTAATTTTTGTCTTTAATCATGTAGTCTTTTATCTTAAATAGAACCAAGTTTACGGAGTAGAATATGTGACTTCAATTCTTTTATACTAACTGGGAGTTACAAAGAACGTATGTTTCTACGGGCATATACATAAATCTTCCTTCCGATGTTAACAGAAAATTGATCGTGATTCTGACACCCTCCTTTTGGGGAGTTCCTTTGAAGATCCATATTATGAATAGGTAAACGTAAAATTGAAGAGGATGTAATGAGATGGATTAGAGCAGGGGAAAGACCTTGAATGGGGTAGCCTGTCAAAAGGAGTTGCCAAAGAACAGAACAGACAAAGGTAAGGAAGTAGGTTTGGCAAACTCAGCAAGCTCTGCTTGTTGAAACGACAATTTGGAAAATATTCTAGAAGTTCGCACACAGGCAGTCGCAATTCAAGGACAAGTTAACGGCACCTCTTTGGTAAAAAAAGAAAAGAAGTGTATTCACTATATTTTCTCTGTACTAGGTCACTGCAGGGCGAAAAAAGGCTGCATTATCTGCTAACCATGAATGAGTTTCTTTAAGAATTGCTGCTTGAAGATTCAGGAGGTTCAAGAAGAAGAATTAAAATAAAATGCTGTCTCGACCTGTGTTCAGTGTGCCAAAAAATAGCCCAGAAAAATGCCAGGGTTACACATTTTGTGGCTTGGGAGGAACGTTTTGATCAGCCTTCAGCTACTCATAAAAAATAAATACGGCTGTGTTCTTACTCGGACTGTTTCTTGAAGATCTTTTAGAGTAGATTTCCAGCTGAAATTTCACCTCCAGTAAAAAAAAAAAAAAAAAAAAAGGAAAGAAAGAAAGAAAAGCTGAGCCTTACTTAAAGCATTAGGCATGTCATGCCACAGTAAAATAATGGAATCACGAAGAGAAAATGCTGCATTGAGATAGAACAGCTGTCCTTTATACTCACTGCATAAGTATAATTCATCTGTTTGTAGGTTATGCTTTAATGGGGAGCAATATTAAGGGAATGAGAAAGAATTTCTCTATTACATGGAAGAGCATTGCAAAGAAATATACCCCCATTGAAGCAGCTATTTCAGAAGAGCACGTTCTGGAACGTGAGTGAAAGTATATCCCCCAAGATTCTGCTGCCTGGCTCGTAGGAAGAATGGAGAAAATATAGGAGGTGCGGAGCCACGGATAGAACCGACCTCATGGCGTCAGCGTGAGGTTTTGTGGGTGTCACTGCCAGGCTCATTGGTTCTCAGACTTGCATGTGCATTGGAATCACCTGGGGAGTTTGAAAAATATATGATGCCTGGTTCTGTGCCCAGAGGTTCTGACCTAATTGGTCTGGGGTGTGGCCTGGCCATGGGGATTTTTAAAACCTACCCAGAGGACTCTGACGTTCAGCAAAGATTGAGAAACCATCGGCCTAGGAGATGACTGATTTCCTTCTTTTTCCGTGTTCTTTGCAGCTAGGGTGGTTTGCTTGTAGGGACTTTGGTTTGGAAGCCTCCATCCTGAGTGGGGAGCAGAGACCTTCAAAGCCAACCCAGAGAGCACTTGATTAAGTCTTTAGTTTGATAGATTCCTCTCTTTAAGGGCTAAAAAGTAAAATTCCAGTGTTCCTTTGAAAAATGAATCCTGGGGTTTCTTTCCATCACAGAGAAAGTATAAGTATATTCTCTCTGAACTCCGAAGTAGGAAAAAGAAAAAAGTAAACAACCACATCCAGGTGCAGGCAGACTTCCAAGTAGTGGGAAGATGCTGTGAAGTGATATTGATCAAGGTATCAGCAGGCACTGAGACTTGACCCTAATTTACCGCTGGGGGAAAAAAAAACAAGAAAGAAGGAAAGAAAAGAAAAGTAATAGAGTACCTTCTTGATTATAGGTCCGGTGGTCAGAACTACATTCCCTAACTTAAGTGGGGCTTTTTCCTTTTCTTTTTGGGATTTCTAGGAAATACCAGACGGTACGGTATAACATAAGTAAGAAGAAACACGGTTTTTAGTTAGTACTTCGCTAATGCTAAGCATTGACCTTCAATCATTCTCTATTTTTCTCAGTCTGTAGAACAGGAGTCATACTATCGCTTGTACTCCAGTTTGATAAAGAACATTTACTTCTTTACAAGGAACTGCCTACTGAGCAAATATTTGAGTTTGGGGTGATTGAGAAGGGGTGTCTTCACCTCAACACCAACCAGAAAAAAGTCAGGAGGTCACAGGTGGGTCCAAGAGACCGAAAGCAGGCTTGAGCAGCTCTCCTCAAGTGGGATGTGCTCACAGATCTAGAGATGTTGTTAAAATGCAGATTCTGAATCAACAGGTCCAGGGAGGGGCCCAAGAGAGTCGGCATTTCCAGGTGATGTTGATGGTTCTGACCCCCGGGCTCACACTTTGAGAGGCACATCAGTCCAGTACATCTGCTGGTGTGAATGCTTTTCTTAGGGCAGCTGGAAGAGAATAAGACATGGATGGAGAAGACTGGTGTGTAGCTGCCCTCTGTGCAGGTGATGTGTGAAGCACAGGCACAATAATAATTTTTTGACTTTGAGTTCATGTGGCCCCAAGCAACTTGGTATGATCAGTGTCTATGTTCTCAACTGCTCTTTTTATAGATACTAATTTTTATATGCTTTCCATTCTCTACATGACCTTGAGGGGAACCTGAGTATAAAAATTTAGTTTCTTTTTTGGGGGGACTGCGTTGGGTCTTCGTTGCTGTGCGCAGGTTTTCTTAGTTGTGGCGAGCAGGGGCTACTCTTCATTGCAGAGCACGGACCCTAGAGCACACGGGCTTCAGTAGTTGTGGCTCACGGGCTCAGTAGTTGTGGCTTGTGGGCTCTAGAGTGCAGGCTTAGTTGTTTTGGCACAAGGGCTTAGTTGCTCCGTGGCATGTGGGATCTTCCCAGACCAGAGATCGAACCTGTGTCCCCTCCATTGGCAGGTGGATTCTTAGCCACTGCGCCACCAGGGAAGTCCCCCAAATTTAGTTTCTTTCTCCATTAATTTTTTCCTGTTTTTATCGAATTCTGGTATATCAGCCTACTACCTTTCTTTGTGATTCAATCTAATTTATCTTCTGAGTCTTTCTTACCTACATGTACAGCTAGTTCTCTTTTATCTGGTGCCTACCATGGTGATTTTTAAAAAATCTCTGGGTAAATGGCAAAATTATTCAAAATAATCTGGTTGACCTCATCCTCATTGGGTTATCAGTGGAAATGTTGGGGTAAAATCAACTTGCCAACATTGATCTAAATAAGATCCTCTGATTATGTTGTTTGCCCGATGGATAGATTTTTGTTTTGCCACTCTAAATTGGGGGCTGTGTCGTGTTTTCCTGATCGTTTCATAATGTGCTCACACATTATTTAAGGTTTGTAAAGTTTAAGAATAGATGTAGTTTTGTGTGTTCTAATTTAAACATAGAATTTGGAAAGGGAAGAGGGTTTTAAAAAATATGGTTGTGACATGTTTATTATAAATAAGTGAAAATGGAGCCCGTGATTATGCTGGTGGTATATATATATATATATATATATAGTACCTTGTCAACAAGAAAGCTTTTATGTTTGTGTAATTTCACATGGTATTTTCTTTCTTTAAAAAAAATTAGAGCTGATGATGTCTCCTGGAAGACTTAAACGCATTCTGGTTTAAAATAGTCCTCTATAACTGGGCTTCTTCTGGAAGTTTCCATGGCTTTCTCTTAGAACTGCAGGCCTGTTGAAATGGACCTGGTTTTCACTAGCTGCAGTCAGTTATTCCCTCTTTTCTCTAAGTCAGAGGTTCTCAAATATCAGTGTGCATCAGAATCACCTGGAAGGCTTATTAACGCACAGCCAGCTGGGCTCCATCACCAGTTCCTGGTTCAGGAGATCTGGGGTGAGGCTGGAGGACTTGCGTTTCTCCTATGTTGCCAGGTCATGCTGATGCTGCTTATCCAGGTACCACATTTTGAGAACCACTGCAGTTTCAGCCCTTGCTAAGTGTAGACTGGAACCAGCAGCATGTATGTTGTACTTGGCTGATGTATCACCTGGGACCTTTTCAGAAATGCAGCGTCTTAGGCTCCAGCCCAGACCTACTGAATCAGAATCTGCATTCTAACAAGCTCCCATGTGATTTATGTGCACATGCAAGTTTGAGAAGCCCTGCTTTAAGCTACTTGCAACATCATTAATGCTCTGATGTTACTAGCATTGGGATTTCATAAGCACTGAGTGAAGGGGAAAGAGAAAATCTTAAAGAAATTAGAACTCTTAGGTACTTAATCTTTCTGACAGCATCTTCTCTGGCAAGCTGAGGTCAACCTGGCCATAGCTGAACTCAATTCTGTATTATTCCAAGAAGTAATTTTTAATCATTTCTTTAATTCTAGAGAAAATGACTTATTTTAAATCACTTACTTAAAAAGCATCGTAAAATTACAAATTGTTTATCGTAAAAAAGTGAGCTCACCTAATCAGATTCATTCATTGCATGTTCTGCCCACAAGTTTTGCAAGTACTCAGGAGACCACAGCAGACAGATGAGCCTATAGACCCGGGAGACTGGGGCAGAGGGCCACTCCACTGCAGATTCTTCTCCATCCTTCTCAACAGCCACAGGACTGTGGAATGAAACCTAAAGTGCATAATTATCATCTGGAGGCTTTATTTAATCCAGTGGAAAGTAAACAACAACAGAAAAAGATTTTCTGGAATATCTAGAATTTTCAGTTATTCAGAACCCAAAGTGCCGCCTTCCTGGATAAATGAAGAGTCTAAAGTATTTTTCTTTCTTTCAAATTGATTGCGTGACAAACATTTGGAATTCTTAGGTGCTACTTCCTTTAAAGAGGAGAGTAGTGCCTAACATTGGCAAGTGTGTTTTCTGTCCTTGTTTTCCAGTGATTCCAAGTAGAAAAAAGAGAACTTGTGGGGGGAGAGAAACACTACAGGAAGACAGTCAAAGCATCTAGACGTCACAGTTGTGCTACTGAAATTTTTTTATACTCCTTTTAGTCATGTGCCGGGATAAGCAATGCCACAAAGAAAACAGGGTACATCTTCTTGAGGTATCTGTTTCACCTGAAGATTTGAGGGGGCGGGCAATGTTACATACTCTGACTAGTTAAGTAATATTAAACATTATGTTTATATTAAAACATATTATTATTTATGGACTAGGCAGTAACATGTGTACAAATTAAGGTATAGCATGAGACTTAAAGAAATTAGATTTTTGTAGCTGGCCACTGTGGGTTATATCCCCAGGCCCCTAGGGTTTGATTCCTTTTATTCTATAGAAATACGTTGTTTGAAAACATTAAGAAGCATGTCTTAAGATATTAGGTAATCTTTTCAAAAAATACCTTTATTGACGTATCATTGATGCATAGTACACTGTGCATATTCAAAGTGTACAGTTGGTAAATTTTGACATATGTATACACCTGTGAATCCATCTAACAATCAAGGTAATGAAGATATTCATCACCTGCAAAAGCTTCTTTCTCCTCTGTAATCTCTCCTTTCATCCCGCCCCTCCTTCAAGTAGGCAAGTGACCTTTAATCTGCCTCTGTCACTATAGATACACTGTCTAGAATTTTATATAAATGGAGTCACATAGGATGTAGATGTGTCTAGTGTGAGTGTGTAGCATAGTACGAGGAGGTAGGTCTAGCTTCTTTCATTCAGGATCATTATTTTAGGTTCATCCACGTTGTAGTGTGTGTTAACACTTCAATCTCTTTACTGCTGAGCATTATTCCTTTGCATGGACATGTCACAATTTATTTTTCTGTTCACCTTTTGATGGACATTTGAGTGTTTGCAGTTTATGCCTTTTAGAAATATAGCTGCTGTGAATATTTGTATGCAAATCTATGTATGGTCATATGTTTTCATTTCTCTTGGGTAAATGCCCAAGATTGAAATGGCTGGATTATATGATAGGTGTATGTTTAATTTTTAAGAAGCTTCCATAATGTTTCGCAAAGTATCTGTACCATTTTACATTCCCACCAGCATTGTATGAGCTCCAGTTGCTTCACATCCTTGCCAAAACTTGGTATGATCTTTAAAAATTTTAGCCATTCTAATTGGTATGTGGTAGTAATATCTCATTATAGATTTAATTTGCATTTCTCTGCTGACTAATGTTATTGAGCATCTTTTCATGTTATTTGCCATTAATATATCTTCTTTAGTGAAGTGTCCGTTGAAGTCTTTTGCCTAGTGTATTGTTGGGTTGGTTATTTACTCATTACTGAGTTTTGAAATATATTCTAGATATGGGTTTTTTTTGGTCAGATATGTGATATGCAAATATTTTATCACAGTCTATGACTTGTATTTTCATTCTCTTAACTGTTTCTTTCAAAGAGCGGACTTTCTTAATTTTGAAGTCCAATTTATCAAATTTTTTTTTTTTTATGGATGGCAATTTTGGTGCTATAACTAAGAGGTATTTGCCTAACACGAAGTCACAAAGATTTTCCCTTATGTTTTTCTCTAAAAGTTTTAAGGTTTTGCATATATTTCTGTGGTTCATTTTGAATATTTTTTGTATGTGGTGCAAGGTACAATATGTGTTGAAGTTCATTTTTAAATATATGGAATTCAAATTGTTCCAGAACCATTTGTTGAAAAAACTTCCTTTTCCATTGAATTACTTTTGTACCTTTGTTTAAAATTAATTGACCAAATACGTGTGAGTCTATTTCTGGACTCTGTATTTTGTCTCACTGATCTATTTGTCTATCTTGATGCTAGTACCACACGGTCTTGATTATTGTGGCTTTATAATAAATCTAGGGTCATGTAGTGCAGTTCCTCCAAGTTCATTCTTTTTGAAAGTTGTTTTGGCTACTCTGGGTCCTTTGTACTTACACGTGAATTGTTAATCATCTTGGCGACTGCTACAAAAAAAGTCTGATGAGATTTTGATTGGGATTATGTTGAATCTTTAGATCAATTTGAAGAGAATGAACACTTTAATGAATTGAGTCTTCCAATCCATGAACATGGTATTTCTGTCCATTTATTTAGGTCCTTAATTTCTCTCAGTAATTTTTTGTAGTTCTTACCATACAGGTCTTGCACATCTTTTGTCAGATTTATCCCTCAGTATTTTAATGTTTATATGTTATTGTAAATTGTATTTTCACTTCTGATTATGTGCCAAGATATAGAAATACAACTGCTTTTGTATACTGATGATGTATTCTGCAACCTTGCTGAACTCACTTGTTAGTTCTAGGGTCTTTTTTGCAGATTGTTTGGGATTTTCTACAAAGATGATGACATCATCTGCAAATACAATTTTACTTTGTCCTTTTTCACCTGATTGCCTTTTATTTCTTTTTCTTGTCTGAAAGTTCTGCTAGAACCTACAATGAAATATTAAATAGAAGTGGTGAGAACAGAAAATCTTGCCTGTTCCTCATCATAGGAACAAAGAATTCAGTCTTTCATCTTTAAGTATGATAGTAGCTATAGGATTAAAAAAAAATGGTGCTCTTAATTAAGTTGATGAAGTTCCTTTCTATTCCTTGTTTGCCGATTTTACCAAGAAAAGATACTGGATTTTGTCAAATGCTTTTTCTGTGTCTACTGAGATGATCATATGAATTTTTTAGTTTTTACTATGATGAACTATATTGATTGATTTTTCTAATGTTATTTCAACCCTGCATTCCTGGAATAAACCCCACTTGGTCATATATATATTATCTTTTACATTTAACATTGAATTTAATTGTTAAACATTTTTGTTAAGAATTTTTGCATGTATGTTCCTGAAGGGTATTGGTGTTTAGTTTTCTTTTCTTGTGATCTTTGTCAGGTTTTGGTATTGGAGTGATCCTGGTCTCATAGAATATAGTGGAAATCTTTCTGTCTTCTTCAATTTCCTGGAAGTGTTTGTGAGGAATTAGTATTATTTTTTTCCTTAAATATTTGGTAGAATTCACCACTGAAATTATTTGGGCCTGGAGTCTTCTTCATGGGAAAATTTTTTTACCTAAAAGTTCAGTTTCTCTAATAAATGTAAACTTATTCAGATTATTTTTTCTATTGATTTTTGTTAATTTGTGTCTTTCATGGAACTTGTCAACTTAATTTAAATTACTGAATTTATTGGCATAAAGTTGTTCATAATGCTTACTTAACATACTTTTAATATCTATAAATTATAGTGACATCACCATTCTCATTCCTGATTTTGGCAATTTGTTTTTTTCTCTCCTTTTCCCTGATAATATTAATTAGAGATTTATTAGTTTTATTGACCTCAAAGAACTAGCTTTTAGTTTCATTGATTTATTCTCTCATTTTTTGTTTTTTTTCCTATTTATTTTTGATTCTATTATTTTCTTTCTTATTTCCTTTCTTCTGCTAGCTTTGGGTTTCATCTGCTTTTTTTTTTTTTTTCCCCCTAGTTTCTTAAGATGGAAGACACTGAAGTTATTAATTTGGGAACTTTGTTTTTTAATATAGGCATTCAGTGTTTTAAACTTTCCTCGAAGTCTGCTTTAGCAGTGCCCCACAAATTGTAATATGTTGTGTTTTCATTTTCATTCAGTTCAGAATACTTTCTGATTTCTTTTTTGTTTCGTCTTTGTCTCATAGGTTATTTAGAGATGTGTTATTTACTTTTCAATTATTTAAGACTTTTCCAAATATCATTCTGCTACTGATTTCTAATTTAATTCCATTATGGATAAAGAACATATTTATATGACTTGAGTCCTTTTCATATATTGGTATATTTTATGGCTCAGAAAGTGATCTATCTTGGTAAATGTTCCATATGCACTTGAATGTGTAGTGTTCTGTTGTTGGGCATAGTGTTCTTGACATTAGATCAATTTTGTTGATAGTGTTGTTCAATTCTATCCTTACCGATTTCCTGTTTACTTGTTCTATTAGTTTTTGAGATCTCAAACTATAATTGTGGATTTACCTATTTTTCCTTGCAGTTCTATCACTTTTCTTCATGTTTTTAAAAATTCTGTTATTAGATATCTAAACATCTAGGGTTGTTATGTTCTCTTGATTAATTGACTCCTCTATCGTTATGAAATTACCCATTCTTTGATTAGAAATCTACTTTGTCTTATAGTAATTGAGCCATTCCAGCTTTCTTTAGATTAATGTTACTGTGGTATGGGTGTATCTTCTTTCATCCTTTGACTTTGTGACTTTATATTTAAAGTGGGTTTCTTATAAGCAGCCTGTGATTTGGTCTTGTTCTTTCTCATCTGACAATCTTTGTCTTTAAATTGGGATATAACTATAACTATTTACTTATAATGTGATTATTGATTTGGTTAGGTTTAAACTGACCACTTTGTTATTTGCTTTATGTTTATTGAATCTGTTCTTTGCTGCCCTTCTTTTATGTCTCCTTTTGGATTGCACATTCTTTTTCATCTATTTAATTTCCTTTGTTTACTTAATAGTTATATCCCTTTGTAGTATTTCAGTGGTTGCTTTATTGGTAGTATATATTTGTAGTATACATCTAACTTACGGCAGTCTACCTTCAAATAATAGTGTACTAATTAATATATAGTATAAGAATGTTAAAAGGGTACATTCCTATTTCTTTTCTCCTGGTCTTCATGCTATTGTTGTCATAAGTTTTACTTCTATGTTTGTTATAAACTTCACCATTCATTGTTATTATTTTTGCTTTAAACAGTCAATTGCCTTTTTTTTTTTTTTTGCGATACGCGGGCCTCTCACTGTTGTGGCCTCTCCCGTTGCGGAGCACAGGCCCCGGATGCGCAGGCCCAGCAGCCATGGCTCACGGGCCCAGCTGCTCCGCGGCATGAGGGACCCCCCACCCCCGGACCGGGGCACGAACCCTCATCCCTTGCATCGGCAGGCGGACTCTCAACCACTGCACCACCAGGGAAGCCCTCAATTGCCTTTTAAAGTGATTTAAATAATAAGAAAAAAAAAAAGTTTTTTTTTTTTTTTTTTTTTTTGCGTTATGCGGGCCTCTCACTGTTGTGGCCTCTCCTCTTGTGGAGTAGAGGCTCTGGACGCACAGGCTCAGCGGCCATGGCTCATGGGCCCGGCTGCTCCGCAGCATGTGGGATCTTCCCTGACTGGGGCACAAACCCATGTCTCCTGCATTGGCAGGCGGACTCTCAACCACTGCGCCACCAGGGAAGCCCAGAAGAAAAGATCTTTATGTTAACCTACATAGTTACCATTTCTGGTGTTTTTTATTCTTTTGTGTATATCCAAATTTTTATCTGGTATCACTTTCCCTCCTCCTGAATGACTTCCTTTAAAATTTCTTATCATGCAGGTCTTCTGGTGATGAATTCTTTTAGCTTTCATATGTCTGAAAAAGTCTTTAGTTCACTTAGTTTTCGGAAGGTATTTTTCACTGGGTATAAAATTCTAGTTTGACAGTTTTTTTCCTTTCAACACTTTAAAGATATGGCTCCACTTCTGACTTGCATTCTTTCTGATGAATAATCTGCTGTCATCTTTATCTTTGGTCTTCTCTACCTAACAGGCTTCCTACCCTTTCCGGGTACATTCACCATCTTTTCTGTTTTTGTTTTTAATTTTTTTTTTCCCTCCAGAAGTTTGACTGTCATGTGCCTAGTGTGGTTTGGTTGTCTATGTGTTGCTTGGTGTTTACTGATCTTCTTAAACGTGAAAATTTGTCTTTAACCAAATTTGGGAAATTTAGGATGTTATATCTTTAAGTAATCTTTGTTCCTCATTCTTTCTCTCCTGTCCTCCTCTCCTCTCCTTCTCAGGCTTTACTTGCTATACATGGGTAGATAGATAGATAGATAGATAGATAGTCTCATAGGTACCCAAGGTTCTAATGTTTTCCAGTCTTTATTTCTCTCTGTTTTACAGACTAAATTAATCTGTATTGTCTTCAAGTTCATATACTCTCTTCTCTTCTTTCCATTCTGCTCTTAAGGCCATTCAGGAGACATTTTAATTTCAGATTTTTATTTTTCATTTGGTTGCATTTGGTTCGTGTTCATTATGAGCATATTTTGTTTATGCTATGAGTAGAGTTTTTGGTGGTAAAATATCATGTGACTAGTTTGAATAGGCTTTTAAAATCTTTGTCTGTAATTCCAAAATCTGGATTTTATTAGGTTCAGTCTTTTTGTTTGTTTGTTTTTTCGCGGCACGCGGGCCTCTCACTGCTGTGGCCCCTCCCGCCGCGGAGCCCAGGCTCCGGACGCGCAAGCTCAGCGGCCATGGCTCACGGGCCCAGCCGCTCCGCGGGATGTGGGATCTTCCCAGACCGGGGCATGAACCCGCGTCCCCTGCATGGGCAGGTGGACTCTCAACCACTGTGCCACCAGGGAAGCCCAGGTTCAGTCTTTCTGATTGCTTTGGACATTTCTCTTGAGTACAGGTTAGATTTTATTGTTTCTTCATATGTGTACTCATTTTGGATTGTAACCTGGATGTTGTGGATGATACATTTTAGAGACTCTGGATTCTGTTATTCTTGAAAAATGTTGATTTGCTTTGTTTTGTCAGGCAGTTATCTTGAATGAATTCTGATTCCAAGCCCTGTCTTTCTTGTGGTGGGCAGCACCTAAATCTTTTCAGTTCTTTTAGCCTTTGCTCAAAGCTTGTAATCTTCCTCACACACATATAGCCAAAGATTTGAGCAGAGTTTTTACACAAAAACTGGGGCTTCCCCTTCTCAGATTCTCCCTTTCTGGGATCTCACCCTCACTTTGTAGCTGCTGTGGATGGCTTAGACTCTGTTTTCTGGTTCTTTAAGCCAGTAACGCCTTGAAGGTTTTCCATCCAAGTTTTAAGTGCTTTATGCAGCACTGACTAGTGAAGTTTTAAAAAGCAGAAATTCCATCTATTGCCTTTTCCTTCATTCAGGTGTAGACAGTGTTTGCCACTTTTGTGACTCCTAATGCTTTCAGGTAGTATTTTCGTTTGTTTGCACATTTGTTTGTGTGGTTTTTTTTTTCTTTGCGGTACGTGGGCCTCTCACTGTCGTGGCCTCTCCCGTTACGGAGCACAGGCTCCGGACGCGCAGGCTCAGCGGCCATGGCTCACGGGCCCAGCCACTCCGCGGCATGTGGGATCTTCCCGGGCCGGGTCACGAACCCGTGTCCGCTGCATCGGCAGGCAGACTCTCAACCACTGCGCCACCAGGGAAGCCCTTGTTTGTGTTTTAAATCTAAAGTTTAGTATTTGTTATTTGCAAGAGTATTATTCTGTTAGATACCCTTCTACTATTATCAGAAACCAACTCTCCTCTTTCCCTAACTTTTAAAGTTTTATCCATGGCTCTAGGTTCTTAAATCTCCCTTGGCTTTACCCCTACAGAGAAGGCATGACTGCCCCCTCCTACCCTAGTCAGTCTCAATCTTAACTCCTGCTTTTCCTTGAGGGACTTTGGGCTCTAGTCTCTCTATTCCTATTGGCCTCATCATCCCAGGTCAGGCTTTATCCTTTTACACCTGACCTTCTGGCTCTGGGCTCTCCTCCTCTAAACCATGTTCAACACCTTTGCCTAAAACTTCCTAATGTATCACATTCCCAGTTTCTACATTGCCAGTAGATCTCCATTGCCTATGATGGGGTCTCCTCACTCACAGATGGTGATAGATCAGTAGTTCTGGAGGAAGCCAGCTACCTTTGCATTCATTTTTGCAACCCTTTCTCCATAATTTTTAACTTTCCTGAAGGTAAAGGAGACAGAGTGAATAGAAGCATGTCACTTCAGCTCCACTCCAAGACTTTACTATCAGAATGTAGCACAACTTCAGAACTTCAGGGAAATAAAAAAAACCTGGTTTTCCTTCAGATAAATTGGCCTCCTCTGGCTTGCAGCCTGAGTGTCCACAGGCGTCCACAGCTGGTGCAGCCTACCTGTCTGATCTCAATCCTCCCCTCCCCTCCAGCTTCATGATTTCCTCCAGCTTGGTCCACCGTCCCTTTGAGCAGGCACCATGCTCATTCACATGCTTGTGGATGAATGCTTGTGAAGAACTCATTCTTGAAGGCCTAATTCCAATCCTATTTCTTTTCTTACGTGAAGTCTTTCCTGATTGCCAGTGGTTGAAACTCATCTTGCCCTGTGCTGGGCTCTTTTGTATCTGTTTTTAAATTATTTAACAAGGTTTCAATACAAGTAACAGAGACCTCCTTCAAACAAACTTAGTTGTTCTTAGAGTGGGGGAGAATATATTTTAAGGAAACTTGTGTGTCTAACTTGCTGTTTCCTATTCTCTAAATCCCGATTCTATATTCCCAAGAAAGATAATCTGAGGCACGTAGCTTGGGTCAGGTATGTACCCCTTCCTCCAGTCAGTCCAGGCCTGGAGAGCAAGGTCACATGATTATAAACATGGCAGCTTGGTGGAGGAGATTCCAGTGATTTGAGGGCTGATCAAGGGGAAAGACATGACCACAAGGTGGCAGTAGCGCACACAAGCTTTATTGGGCAATACTTAGGCAGGTTTGCATGGGGAGGAGGGTAGATACCCTCAGGGCAGTATTCTGGGGGCGGGGGCTTGTGGATTACAGCGAGAGGGTTGAGGGTAGGTACTCGGAAGGGGAAGAGGACATGGGAGCTCCAGGGGAGAGGGTACCGGAAGAAGGGGTTTACATGTGTCTAGGTGATGTCACCCAGCAGCATGCTGGGGAGTCTTTAGGTCAGCGAGCTCCAAAGGGCAGTAGGTAGTGGCTTAGGGTCTTACAACCATAAGCCTCTGTCTTATTAATGACCAACAAATTCTGGGTGTAGTTTTGTGGGGTATGCAAAGCAGGTCGATTCTAAATGACTAAAAATCTTGTTTGGGCTATTTAAAAATAATTGGATGTGTACAAATTTGAGTTTCGCACCAGCCGGCTTTTGAGCTAATGGGTCTCAGAGTGTACTGAAGAAATAAACAGCTTAGGGGCCAATACACAGGGGTCATCTTCGGCTCCTTTATGTGACACTCAGAAGCACCGCTGTTGATCTTGGTAGCGGGGAGGGCTGTTGGAAAGAGAAGAAGACAGTCTCCAAGGAAAGCCGGGTCTTCTGCAATCACTCTTCAGCCCTTGTCACAGCCATTTAAGCATTAGAGATGTTGGTGTGCGCACCATCTCGTGTTAGCTCCTTGGCGTATTTATCTGTGTATTAGCTGGAGTACCCTATACCTGTTACACATGGAAGCCATGTTTGTTGAACGAATGAGTGAATGCTTTTTTCCTCTCTGAAATGCCCTGCATCTGCCTGAAATCTGCTCATGCAAGGTCATCTCCCTGACGGGTCTTCATTTAGTCTTTTCTAGGGTCCTCTATGCCACAGCGTTGACACGCCATCTTACGTGGTTATGTTTATTCTCCGACTGAAACCGTAAACTTCTGGAAGCCTTGGGATACGGCATCCATTTCTTTAATCTTTCACATGGCTAGACCCCTGCCTTGCCCAGGGAGTAGAGAACGCGAACCCCTTTGGTTGGGGCGCCTGCTAGGTGGAGAGCTGGTTCTCAGGTGAACCGGAGGAGCAGAATCTGGATGGCAGTCGTGTTTCAGGAAAGCCTGGGTGGCCGAGAAGATGACCACAGGTGACTGATTTTAGAGAAGCAGTGCAAACAGCAGGTCAAAGGGTCAAGTCAGTGCTGGGGAGAGTGTGGAAGAGGGCAGGTGAGCTCCGTAGACAGGTCAAAATGAGCAGTTCAGGACTGAGACTACGAACAGTGTTATTGGGCAGGTGTCTGCTTTACAGAGCTGCTGGAAGCCTGACCCTTGGTGCCTACCCCAGAGCTTTGAATGCACTAGGAGGCCATTGAATACTGTTGTATTTTCCTGAGTCCTAAGTGGCATCTTAATTACAGAAATCAGAACTTAGGTGACAGCAGAAAGACAAGTTACTGCATGTAGAATACTAAGTGTGTGTTCATTCTTGAAAGTTCATTTCCTTTATTTACTTCTACACCTTAGAGAAGTAGAGGCTTCCATTTCCATCTGGCTTATGTACAGATGTAAAAGATTAAAGCAGTAGAGAGAGCAGAGAGAGGAGAAACTTTAGCCAGATCCCATTTTTCTAAAGTTCAAAGTCCCTGAAGCATTTATCTGCACAGATAGCCATCTCTGTACGTACGATATCTGCACACAAATAAAAAGCTATTCTGTGTGTAGGTGCTTCATAAACAATAATGCTGTGTCTCTGCTTCCCTGAGATGCACAACTTGCAGATGAAATAAACTACTTTTCTGTAACAATTTGGATGCTTAATTTGGACAATTTGGATTCTGGTTTTTTTTTTTTTTTGCCCACAGTCGATGGCATTTTGAAAACCCTGTAGCCGTTTCAAGTGGTGTGGCTTTTGACCGGTGCTCTGACAGAGATGAGGGGTACACCTGCTCCTAGGTCCCAGAGGCGACCGTGCTGTCATAATGGTGGCTCCTCAAACGGTCCTTGGGTATCAGGAGCCGCAGAAATGGTTTGTGCTGCAGCCTGACAGCCTCAACATTCATGACTGGTCATTCTAAAAACCAGGCCTTTAACTTTTCATTACATGTGTTATTTTAACAGTTACGCACATTGGAATACATTCTGACCGGCAGGTTTCCACCTAAATGGTCTTCACTCTATTTGAAACAGTCCTGAAAAGTAAAACCTAATACCTTCCGAAGCGACGGTGTATGCCGCACGTAGACAGTGGTGACCTTATTCTTAGTGGCTGTAAATCTTGGAAGAAATGTTTTTCGCCCTTGCCCAAAGTGGACTGTCCGTCTAGAACTGGCCCTTCAGAATAACACAGAACACACTCAGCTGTGAACGTTTTGCCATCTCTGTGCTGTCGAAATGACAAACAGATGACGATTAATTTAAACTCTTGGACCCCTCTTTTTTTAAGGAGAGTGCCACAGATATCAATAGATAGTTGGGAGGCACTGAATAACGTGAAGCTAGTAGAATGACAAAATGCACAGATGGAGTGGGGACTGTAAAATTCCTCGAAAGCACAAGCCGAATGTTTGATGAACTAAAATTAACTGTGGTGTGTTAGGCAGCGTGGGGGTGGAAAGAGGGCTGTCCTGACAGTCGGCACCGGCTCTGCTCCTCACAGCTTATATGACCTTGACCAACTTCTCGGGGCCTCAGTTTCTGTAATAAAGTTGGGTTACGGTAGCTGATGTCTGTTTCTAAGGTCTAAGACGCTAGCTCTACGATCGTGTGATAAGGGACATTCCTTGGCAATTTAATTGCACTTAATGGAGGTAACATTGCTGTTGTCTTGACATGTGATTTACACAGAGGTTCGCCCCAGGGAGGAGGTGAGGACAGGCCAGAGCTTACAACTGCAGACGCTAGCGTCTCAAGTCTGATTGATGCTGAGGCCAAGGGCAAATGCATGTACAATAGCCGGCTCCCTCTGCGACCTGCAGCAGAAAAGCTCTATAGGAGCAGGTGTTGCTCCATTGTTCTGGCCCAGTTGGCCTGTGCGCTGGGAGTGGGGTAGTGCCTGGTTACCTGGCTGTTAGGACAGCTTCTCCCGTTCTCCATCCTCTTCTTCCCTCATTCACCTCTTTCCCTTTTTCTAACACCTTCTCCTCTGTTCTGGCTTGTCTCCTTAGTATCTTGTTTTCCATTATCAGCGTCATCACCTGGTCCTCAAGCAGCCCTTTCACATTAGCCTCTGACATCCTGGAAGAAAACCGAGATAGAGCCATGTCCCCTCCCTTCTAGTTCATCTGGAAATGCTATCAACTTTCCTCTAAGTGTCGAGGAGTGTGTATGTGTGTCTGTGTGTGTGTGTAAGAGAGAGAAGGAGAGAAAGAAGAAGAGACGGTTACAGTTGGTGTGACAGTGGTTAGTGTTTTGAGATTAAAAACAAACAGGGCTTCCCTGGTGGCGCAGTGGTTGAGAGTCCGCCTCCGATGCAGGGGAGGCGGGTTCGTGTCCCGGTCTGGGAAGATCCCACATGCCGCGGAGCGGCTGGGCCCGTGAGCCATGGCCGCTGAGCCTGCGCGTCCAGAGCCTGTGCTTTGCAATAGGAGAGGCCACAGCAGTGAGAGGCCCGTGTACCGCAAAAACAAAACAAAACAAAAACAAACAAACAAACTCAAAGATGGTGGCATTGGCGACAGCATTAGACACCATGCAAGCTGCATTTGGGAAGTAGGGTTTGGGGAAGCTGTGACTGCCTAGTTTCTCTCTTATATTTCACTCTTCTCACCTTTGACATGTGAGAGTCGTTCCCCAAGCCACCCGGCAGCCCTTGCTTCCCCGTCCTGAACATACCATCCCCAAAGCTGCCACGTCGGCCTGTTCATTATTTTGAGCTGAAGGCACTTGGAAATCAGCAGGTTCAGGGAGGGCTCTCTGCCCTTCCCTCTCTGCCTACAAGCAGAGCATAAATTTCCTGTGAGAAAGGTGTCCTCTCTGTACCAGGAAGAGGAAAATATTCTTATCATTGGAGAAGGGGAGTTGAAGCTGAGATGTGTCTGCCCAAAGACACCTTTTACTAGAATAACCCTTCTTTCCCATTAGTTTCCCCTGTGTACTTCCAAATCACTTTCCCATAAACCCATCTTCCTTTAGTATGTCACATCTCTACAATTTATCACTCTTTGTTAAACTGATATATAAACCCCTGGGTCTAATTCTTTGGGTTTCATTTCTTTCTTTCTTTTTTATACATCTTTATTGGAGTATAACTGCTTTACAATGTTGTGTTAGTTTCTGCTGTACAACAAAGTGGATCAGCTATATGCATACATATATCCCCATATCCCCTCCCTCTTGAGCCTCCCTCCCACCCTCCCTATCCCACCTCTCTAGGTGGTCACAAAGCACTGAGCTGATCTCCCTGTGCTATGCAGCAGCTGCCCACTAGCTATCTGTTTTACGTTTGGTAGTGTATATATGTCAGTGCTACTCTCTCACTGCGTCCCAGCCTCCCCTTCCCCCACTATGTCCTCAAGTCCGTTCTCAAGGTCTGCATCTTTATTCCTGCCCTACCACTAGGTTCATCAGTACCATTTTTCTAGATTCCACATATATGTGTTAGCATACAGTATTTGTGTTTCTCTTTCCGACTTACTTCACTCTGTATCACTGACTCTGGGTCCATCCACCTCACTACAAATAACTCAATTTCGTTCCTCTTTATGGCCGAGTAATATTCCATTGTATATATGTGCCACATCTTCTTTATCCATTCATCTGTCAGTGGACATTTCGGTTGTCAGTTGTTTCCATGTCCTGGCTGTTGTAAATAGTGCTACAATGAACATTGTGGTACATTCATTTCTTTCTGTGAAGTCTCCTATTCCACGTAAAAATATTAACGTCAAGTACAATGTGTAAGTTTTTTCTTCCATTAATCTGACTTTTGTCAGTTTAATCCACAGGTTCCAATCACAGAACCTAAGAGGGTAGAGGAGAAGTCTTTCCTCCCCTAGAGTTGCCAAGCAACTGGTCGTGCTGCCCAGTCCCTGCCTCAGTACGTCTTCCTGTTCTTCTTTGGAGGGATGTAGACACAGTTGTTTGTTCTACGTTGTAGGCAGATGGCTGAGAACAGGGGTTTGCTGTTTTGTGAAAGCAGCACACTGCCCTTCTTGCCTCTAGTGAATCTGCATCGTTCATATCAGGACTGCAAAACCTCATTAAACCTGGGCTACTTTGGGTCCAGGGCCTTTAGGGGATGACCTTTAGACTTCTGGACTCTGAGCGAATATGAGTTATCATTTGAATTATAAACCAGGCAGGTTTTCTGAGGATCCCGACTCCTAAGGTGATCTGATTGTGAGGTGAGGAACTCTTTGCACACTCATGAACGCCTCTAGGCCTGTTCCGGCTAGGTGTGCACATTTGGGATGGTATGGGAGCAGAAAGAAGTAGCCTTTGGGAAAAGGCAGGTGGCAGTGGATTTGGTCATTCATTTCAATCTGTGACTTCAAAGTTGCAACCTCCAAGCTCCAAAGATGTCCTCTCGTTCTGAATGTGATGGTGATTATGATCCTATATCTCTGGGAAGTTTATGGGGGGCTGCTCATGCCCCCCATCCTTGTCTGTGTGATTGGGGATGTGTGTTGGCAAGATGCAGGGCCAGGTCAGAGGGCAGCGTGGGTCCTGGGGTTACGCTGGACACACAGCCCTCTCTGCTCAGCTGAGGCCACCTTTGGTGCGTGTGCAGGACTCTCTCTGCTTCCGTGGATATCATGAGACTTATTCTGGATCCCTGTCACGGATCTTGGAGCTGAAGTCATTCTCAAACCAGGTCCCAGGTTCTGTTTATGAGGAGAAGCACAGTGTAAAGAGTATTGGGAATTAGGGGGCATGGGTTCGAGTCCCAGCCCTGCCATCAAAGGGCAGTGAGACCGTCACTGTCTCATACCTCCCCAAGTGTCAGCATCTCCACGTGCACACCGAGGAATTCCCCATCCTGCTTCCAGCTTTTCTCGACTCATCCCCATTTGTGTGTAGGAATGGGAGGCCCCTCTCATGGGGACGTCTGCCTGCCAATTTTGATCTGTCTCTTGTGTGGGTCCTGTGAGAGGGAAGGAGGAGGAATCCAGGCTGAATGGTGAATGAGAGCTGAAAAACACGGGGAATGCCTTTCTCCACGAAGCCCGTGCTTGCATGACAAGATAAAAATATCTCCCACAATCTGTAACAACGATCCTTTTGAAATCTCCAAGTAGTTTCTTCAGATTGAAAAATACTATTAGAAGTATGCAAACAATCACTGAAGCTTTTGAGAATGATGGTTGGCACTTTAAAATTTCCGCTAAAAATTGAATTCTTTCTTCATTTCACAGATATTTAAATGCCTGTTAGGTGCCACACACTGGAATAGATACAGCAGTGAACAGAACAGACAAAATCCTTGCCTTCTTGGGGCTGACATGCTAGTGGGGAGATGGACAATGGACACAGGAAATAATATATATCATTTGCAATTTGTAGTAAGTGCTATGGAGAAGGACATATACTTTTTTTTTTTTAATTGGCTATGCCGTGCGGCTTGTAGGATCTTAGTTCCCCAGCCAGGGATTGAACCCGTGCCCCCTGCAGTGGAAGCGCAGAGTCCTAACCACTGGACCGCCAGGGAACTCCCGAGAAGGACGTATACTTTTAAAGGGCCAATTGATAGCGATCATTTTATTTTCGCCACGTACAAAGCCTATCATTTTGAGCAGCGTGGTCGGGGGGATGCCTTAAGTCATAAGGTCACAGAATGTGCGGTGTTCAAATCCTGCTACCGTGTGCGGTCCACGGGCCAGCAGCTGTGGCATCCTCTGAGCACTGGCGAGAAATGCAGACCCTCAGCCCCACCCCAGACCTGTGGGGTCGGAACCTGCGCCTGACAGGGCCTGCAGGTGGTC
Source organism: Globicephala melas (assembly GCF_963455315.2). Classification (NCBI taxonomy): domain Eukaryota; kingdom Metazoa; phylum Chordata; class Mammalia; order Artiodactyla; family Delphinidae; genus Globicephala; species Globicephala melas. The sequence continues at coordinate 163,292,650 of NC_083315.2, read as the reverse complement.
CGATGGCAGGTTCACGTCAGAGAAGTACAAGCTGAGAGAAGTCTGTGGCTTTGGGCATCAGAAGCCCGGGAGTCTGCTCAGAGCATGTCCGCTAATGATCTGGCGACCTTGGGCGGGCGCTTTACTGCCCGTCGGCCTCAGTTTCCTCCTGAGTGAAATGAAGAGATTAGAATGATGCTGACATTGTCTGCTCTGGCCAAGTTCCTCTCTTTTTCTGAGTGTGCGCCTCTCCTACCATCACGTTCCTTATCCATCAGACCAAACTCTCTCTGGGGTTGTATAGGACGGGAAGGTGCCTGGGGAGCTGATACTCTGTGCGCTGTGGAATTTCTTTCTCTCTCTCTTTTTTTTTTTGGCCGCACTGTACGGCAAGTGGGATCTTGGTTCCCTGACCAGGGATCGAACCCACGCCCCCTGCATTGGAAGCGCAAAGTCCTAACTACTGGACTGTCAGGAAAGTCCTGCTGTGGAATTTCTAGGATGTGCTCTGTCCTCTTAACATTTAGTGTTACAGATGCCCACGCTCTGTCCCATCACAGGGGACGATGCTGCCTTCTGTGGGTGCATATAACGTTGCTCCCCCACCCTCAGCAGGGCGTATGCTTTGAACAGAGCCACAGGTGGGGTGGCTAATCTGTAGACCAAGTTCCTATTATCTTTGGCCAGGCCCTTTATGGCCCCAGTGGTTCCAGGTGCAGAAAGGGGGTTGCCTTTGAGGGTACATGGAAATGTTGCTTCTGATGATATACTAACTGGTCCACGCTAGCATCGGGTGTCATGGACTCAGCCTGCCCTTCTGAGGCAGAACACACAGCTCTGTGGCCTGGGCATGGAGCCTGGAATCCTGACGATCTAATTTTGGCCTGGCTATTACATGCAAACCTCATTTTATTGCGCTTCGAAGATATTGTGTTTTTTACAAATTGAAGGTTTGCGGCAACCCTGCAACGAGCAAGTCTGTTGGAGCCATTTTTCCAACATCATTTGCTCACTTCATGTGTCTGTGTCACATTTTGGTATTTTTCACAGTATTTCAAAATTTTTCATTATTATTATATTTATTATGGTGATCAGTGATCTCTAATGGTATATTGCGAAAAGATGACAACTCACTCAAGGCTCCAGTGATGGTTAGCACTTTTTTTTTAGCAATAATTAAGGTATGTAAATTTTGTTTTAGACATAATGCTATTGCACCCTAAATAGACTACAGCATGGTGTAGACGTGACTTTTTCTGCACTGGCAAACCCAAACTTCCCGTGACTCGCTTTATTGTGATATTCGCTTTATTGCAGTGATCTGGAACCGAACTCAAAATATCTCTGAGGTGAGCCTGTGTTAACTTCTGAGGAGCTTGGGGCAAATCACTTTTCAGGTGCCTGGCTATCAGGCTGCTTACTGATAAGCTGGGGTTATAATCATTTCTACTTCACAGGCAGGGTATTGAGACTTTATTATATAAATGCTTTGAGAGCTGTTTTAAGATTTTTTTTTTTTTTTTTGGCTGCGTTGGGTCTTGGTTGCCGCACGCAGGCTTTCTCTAGTTGTGGCGAGTGGGGGCTACTCTTTGTGGCCCTGAGCGGGTTTCTCGTTGCCGTGGCTTCTCTTGTCGCGGAGCACAGGCTCTATGTGCGCGAACTTCAGTAGTTGCGGCACTCGGGCTTGGGCTTAGTTGCTCCATGGCATGTGGGATCTTCCTGGACCAGGGATCGAACCCATGTCCCCTGCATGGGCAGGCGGATTCTTAACCACTTCACTACCAGGGAAGTCCCAAGAGCAGTTTTTAAATGTGTGATTTCCATGCTTATGTCACTACATACTAGCATACTCTTTTTTTTTTTTTTTTAACGAGTGTGAAATCCTCTCCCTACTCCTGTTGGTTTAATGACTACAGCATTGATGAGCAAACAGTGGCAAATGCCTATTAATGTTACTCACGGACCACTGTGGGTTAAGGAATGAACTAGGCATTGACCTCCCCTACTTCCCGTTAATTGTGTATGTCCGCAGTGTGACCTAAACAAAGTTAGGGTTGATCTCTTTCAGAAGACGTTTTGGATTTCTCCTTACGATAAAGTTAAGGCAAGCTGATGTATGGCTTGTAAGCAAACAGACCTTTTCAGCGAAGCACTTGCCCAACTAGGGAGTTATTATTATTGAACGTCGGTTTCTGGATGTGGTCAAATTCTCAGCTTTCTCAGGTGTTTCCTGGCCTGCTGAGGACTCTAGGAGAAAACCGTCTTCATTTGTCGCTGCTGTTTTCCATTGGTGGGGCCACCCGATAGCTGCGATGGAGCTGCGTCTTACCTTACCACCTCGGAGGTCCAGATGAGCCCAGTGCTTGCTGGGATCGGGTATTTTCAGATCTTTGCCATCGTGCCGTGAGACAGACTTCTGGGCTCACTTGACTGACTGCTTAATTATCTGCTGTCCACGCTGCGTAAAGCAGATGGGTTCAGGGACGGTGTTTCATTAGCTGTGTAATTTTAGGCAACCCACAGAGGAAAGCAAGTGAGCAAACACCACATTAACAACCAGCACCAAAACTCCCTTGGTCAAGCTGTGATCAAGTTCAGGCTGCAGAGATAAGATGCAACCATCACAGCTTAGCTGGGCAGAAACCATGCAGGGAGCTGAGTCACAGATCATGCATCTTTTCCAGCCCTTGGCTGTACCCCATTGATATTCTGTTTCTTTGCCGGGGGTGGAGATCATTCTAGACCTCTAGGGTGCATGGAGGCCTGTCCAGGAACAAAGCGCTTCATGACAAGGTCGTGTCTGGTTTGGAAGCTGCTGGGCTGACTGGGGATTAGATCCAGGAGCTCTAGAAGGGTTCGTTGGGATTGGGAAGTGGTAACAACTGGTCTTGTGGGCCATGGTTGCTGTGAGAGGCGGTTTGGTCTGGTAATATCATAAGGTGTCATCTTACGGAGAGTTCATGCCAAGAAGAGGTTCTCTCCCCAAGCAGTGTGAAGCCACTTGTCGGAGATTTTCCCCAGACCTGGGGCTCTGATTAAGGTTAAGGTTTTGGGGTGGCAGGGGGAGCTGGGGAGACACATTGGTGGCTGGCCCAGGTTGTCATGGACACTCTGTCTCCTCACGTGGAGCTGTGTCTCTTTGCCCCGCTCTGGCCCTCTCTAATGCCCTTGAGAAGAGCACCAGCCTACATACGCTGGAGCAGGTTGAAGGGCAGTCCATTGGGAATTATTGCCAGGATAGATCCAGAAGAAATGCTATCATTTTGTCCTCTCAGTTTATCAATAGGTTGGTAAAAAGATCGCTCACTTCTGTCACAAAGTGAGATGGGTGCGTAGGAATCAACACATTCAGCATTTGGACAACCCCATGGCATTGTAGCCGCCCTGCAAACACATGGGTTGGACCCTTGACACGTGGTTTTGGAAGTGGGCTAACGTAATACCTCAGATTCCAGTCTTGCACGGTTGACGTTCCCCAAATGCACGTGAGTTGATTAGCAATGCATGTGATCCCTTGGCTTGTATATTCCCTGGCTGAGTGACCCAGTTAGAGGCCTGGCCCGGGGACAGAATGAGCAAGGCTAGCTGGGCACTGTCAGGAAACCCTCCCAGCTAGGGCTGGGGGCTCCTGCCATCCTAGTCATGGGTACAAACAAGAAGGGGGAGAGCCCCTGCTGTTGGTTTGGCCCTGGGTCATTTCCTTTCCGGCTATGTGGATAAATAGAAAGAAGTAAAAAATCCAGTGGGCTTAATATTAGAGCTTGTTTCATGGTGTCACATATGGCTTTTGGAAGGAGCCATTGTGCACGGTCTTCTGGTTTTTCACCCAATTGTTAACCAAACTTGAAACATTTAGCAGCTCTTTTATGTGCTAATATGTCCAGTGAGGCAAGAATCATTATTGCACCCTAATCATCGACCAAGCAGGGCTTCAGAATGGTCGAGACCTAGTGAAAATCACAGGCTTGGAACTCACTAGGCAGGGACAGAACCCCAGCCCCAGACTCCGTCTGTCCTCCTGTTGTCTCTCAGATGGTGAAGTGGTTCCATGTATAAAATGTGTTGTTGCTGTGAATGACTGTTGTTGGTAAGGAGAGCTGGAAACATTCTCATTTCTAGATTACCTTTCAAATATTCAAATGCATGCACCAGTGGCATATGGCTAGAACTCTTATTTTTTCACTCAGATGTCTTCCAGTGTGCTTCATTGAATTCCAAACCCACATCAGGTTTGAATTTTGAAAATGCCAACTGTATACTAACTGAATGTGAGAAATGAAGAAAACTTTCATAAATTAAAAAAAATGGTGATTTATTATTCTGCATTCAAATAAACCAGCTGTATGGATTTTTTTTTCCCATTCTGGTTTATTTGCATCTTGATAATATGGAAGGAACAATGTTGCCTGTGTATTCTTAGCTAATTTTCTACAAGAGAGTTCTACAATAGCATATATCAAAGGAAAAGGGACTACGGTGGTCTTGCCCATTACCTCTATAGGCCAGGAGCATGGACTTCGCTTTGGGTGGATGGAGAAGCCTTTGTTGTCCTCAGATGGCTGTGCCTTCTCAGCCTGTCCAAAATTTTGGTCCATTAATCACCTGACTCTGATTTCTTCCCATGTGGAGGAGTTTCATTTGTAGGTGCCATTTATGCTTTTGTTACTTACCAGGTAGGAGATTCTCAAGCACTTTAAAACTAATGAAGGAGGGCTTTTATCTGCCAGAGTTTCTTCAGTTGCAGAGAAAATTCGTCCAAATGTTTGTGTTTCACACGACCTTAATCAGAGGCACTATCATTGGAAGGAACGTTGGCTTGGAAGTCGGAAAACCACCTAACAGAGAGAGCCCAGGTGTGGGGCTTGAAGAGATTGATAAGCTTTGTGATGCCCTCTTGTGGAAACAGTCCCCCTTCCCCCACTGTCAAACATACTAAAATGCGCCACGGACCACATGCAATAGAACTTATACATTGTACATCTTCAAATCTAACTTATCATTCATTGTAAAGTAAAACATTATATCCCACTAAGAGAAATGCTGCCTAATATAATTAGATGCACTCATTTCAGAGAGTTCAAATGTAGAAAAATGTGCTTTTTAGAATTGATGAAATACAGTTTAGTTATAAGTTGAGTTGCAGTCAGGTCGTTGAGCTAATGCTAAATTTTGTGGATTTTATTATAATTTATTTCTAATATGAAAGCTAAAACACCCATGTAACCATTATCCAACTTTGGTAGATCTCAACATTTTGCAATTTTTACTTCAAATACGTTTTTAAAAAAAAAAATTGAAGATATGATTACAGACTTCTGAGTATCCCTTCCCCAATCCCAGAACTAATCTCTCCCTTGTGCCCCCATGTAACCGCCATCTTGAATTTGGTGCTTATCATTCCCGTGCATGTTTGTCAACTTTTACTATATATGTTTGTGTCCATACATATATTTAGGGTCTTTAAAAACACTGCTAGTTTTCCACCAGTATGCATCCCTTCCTCCTTCCTTTTAATACTAGAACCCCAGAGCTTTAGCTAGCTGAACACCATCTGCCAGCGATGACTAAGTGACTAAGTTCTGGCTGATGGATGAACGTGGAAGGGATGGATACAACATCTGGACTTTGCCTTTAAGATGAAGGAGCAAGTCTTTCACGTTCTCTTTCCTCTTTGCTTCTAATTAGGACAGGGGCGAGGTGGTAGTGAGCTGATTAAGCCCATACAAATGTGGGAGACACACAAGAAGATAGCAGAGTGACAAGATGGAAAAATTCTGGGTTGGTTTGGCCCTGGGTCATTTCCTTTCTGGCTATGTGGTTAAATAGAAAGAAGTAAAAAATCCAGTGGGCTTAGTGGGCTTCAGGGTATCCGTTGCTCCAACACATCCCACTCACCCCCTGCCCTGCCACCGGGCTGCCCACCATCTCAGGCTGTTTCATGAGAAGTAAAAAACAACCATATTTTTATTTAAGTCAGTGTTATTTGATCACTATGAAAACAGACCGCAAAATGTTCTTCATTTGTTTTTGGCTGCGTTGTGTCTTAGTTGCGGCACACGAGATCTTTCGTTGCGGCACACAGGCTCTTCGTTGCGTCGTGTGGGCTTTTCTCTAGTTGTGGTGCACAGGCTCTAGGGCACGTGGGCTCTGTAGTTGGCGGCACGCGGGCTCTTTCATTGAGGTGAGCCAGCTCAGTAGTTGCGGCGCGTGGGCTTAGTTGCCCCAGCATGTGGGATCTTAGATCCCCGACCAGGGATCAAACCCGTGTCCCCTGCGTTGGAAGGTGGGCTCTTTACCACTGGACCACCGGGGAAGTCCCTGACCCCAAAATGTTCTAATAGGAGTGGTTTACATTCTGATTATGTACATTACTAGTGACTTACTGTATTAAAGACTTTCACTTTTCTTAAGCAGGGAGGATTAGGGTAAAACACTTTCATGTAAGTCATTGCATCCTCAGATTAAAAAAGGAAAAGAACACATTTTACAGCTGCCCCAGTGACTAGGTATTAGTGTCCAGTCCTGCAGTGGACATGACCCCATCGAGGGCATGTGAACTGAGCTCCTTATCTTTCATATAAAGATAGAGGAAGTTCATACACACTTAGGACAGCTAGCTGCTCTGTCCCCAATAGAGCAAATGTCACAATGGTAATTTGAGAATGAAAAGGAAAAGTTTCCATTCTCAGGAGAATTTTCTTCCCAAATCCTGACTCAGTACCCAAGTGAGCATCTTAAGATTGAGGCCTTCCTGGTCAGTTTCTCTTCTCCAAGAGCTGGCCCCAGGGACTCCTCACTGCTGCAGCACAAACAGCAGAGCAGCTGCTCCAGGAAAAAGGCGACCCGCACCTGCTGGCCCGCATCCTTGCAGCTCCAGCCAGGGTACCAGGCTGGTTGGAATGCTTGCTCTCTGCAGAGTGGTTCAGCGGCTCAGGAGCTCTGCCCAGAGGGACAATGTTTGTGTCAGAGCCACAAGTGGATAATAGGGGAGTCCAGGGACCACCTCTAATTCTTTCCTGTCCCTCTTTGCAGCCCGGATGCTGTCCGATAGCACTAGCTTGTGCCTGATCTCTTGGGTCAACTTGGCTTCTGGCCTTAAAGGCCGGTCTGGTTTTTGGTTTCCCTCTCAAAGGGCACTTGCAATAGAGTGAGGCAAGGCACCTGGCCCCTCCTTTTGGATGGGTCTGGGGCCATCCGTTCCAGTCATACTGGATGTACCTTGACCTTGGGCCTTTTTCCCCTCTTGCATTAAGTATTGGGTTGTCACAAATGAACTTATCTACCCAAGACTCACAGGCACAGAGAACAGACTCGTGGTTGCCAAAGGGGGTGGGGTGGGGGAGGGATGGAATGGGAGTTTGGGATTAGCAGGTGCAAACTATTATATATAGGGTGGGTAAGCCACAAGGTCCTACTGTATAGCACAGGGAACTATATTCAGTATCCTGTGATAAACTGTAATGGAAAAGAATATGAAAAAGAATATATATATGTGTATAACTGAATCACTTTGCTGTACAGCAGAAATTAACACAACGTCAGCTATACTTGAATACAATAATTTTTTTAAAAAAGACAGCATCAAAAAAAAAAAAGATTTGGGCTGTCAGGTGAGTGGTTCTCAGACTTCTGCAGTCTACGCGTTGCTTTGATGCAAAAGATATTGGGTTCCACTTACGCCGTCTGTGCCTACTGCTTCAAAATGCACAACAGAGGCTCCTGGCCTGAGTGAGAACAAGGTGAGCACTGCTCTAGCTGACACCCACAAGCTAAGCTGAACTCAGTACTGCCCGTAAAGTAAATTCACGGTGGGAAAAAACAAAGTCAAGCAATACCGAATTCCTTCCCTCCTGTGGAGGCTGGAAACTCAACAGTGCAGAGGGTCCTGTGCAAGGAGAAGAAAACGAGGTCCGGGTAGCAGGCAGTGTGTGCATTCTGGGCTGGTTGAACCGCGAGTTTCCTTGGATGGGTTTTTGAATTCTAAAAAAATGAAACTGAGAAGTGAAAATTCCCTTAAAACACCAGTTCTCTTATCAATTTGCCTAATCACCAGTTCACCAGAAATTCAATTCCGTGTGGAGTGTTTTTCGTGTTTGTTGCCACTATCTCAAAAAAAAATTTAATTTAAAAATTAAAATGAAGCGTAAACTAAAATTGAAAAACAAGCTGGATGTGCCCTTCATTTACAAACCCTATAACTCCGAAGAGATGGCAAAAAGAAAGAAACAAACAAACCAAAGGACATTCCTATGTAAAAACATTCAAAAAGGTTTCAAATTATAGGCAAATTGCTCATCAGGTGACTCGCTTTAGGCTAATTGGTCTAGAGTCAAGGGCATGCAGAAGTCGACACTTCTGTGCTCAGGGACACTTTCTCAGGCCTGTATTCATCTTCTTTCAGACAAAATTCTAATCAACTCTCTTATTTGGTTCCCCAGCCCCTGGCATATTAGATGTGAATCAGAACAGGGAGGGAACAGCCAGAACCAGACCACTTGGTGTGTTCAGAAGGCCCGCTGATACCCTGACAGCCAGGGAGGGGCAGGTGGAGGCCAGAGAAAATGAACATGCAAGTACAGGGATGAGAACACTGCACTAGCGAGGGGCCTTGTCCTGTGTGCTGCCCCGTCTGCCCTCCTGCCTCAAGATTCTCTGGCTTCTGAGGGCACCTCTGTATTATAATGCGCATAATGCCAGCCAAATCATGAAACATATTTGTAACAGGCTAAATCACATGTTATCCACTTTGCCCCATTCATCGTTTTCTCATACAATCCATTTTAGAAAGGTTTTCGTCAAAAGGGACCAAATCATTGACTCTTGAATTGGGACACCCATTGGAAGAAACCAGTTTCCCCTGCCCTCTGGGAGAAGCCTCCCCAGAACGCTGCCCCTAAGGGTGCCTTCTGCTGCTTCATCAGCTCCCTCAGGCCAAACTAGAACAAATCCAATGGCCTGGAAGATTTCACTCCGAGAAGTCCTCTTTCACCAAAACGATGTAGCATGACCAAATCCAGTTCATTCTTTTTTTTTTTTTTAGCAGTTAAACTTTTATTTTACTTAAATTTTATTTACCTTTTTCTTTTTCTTTTCTACAAAAGGCAGATAATGATCGTTGATCTGCAATTACCGTGTTGTGCACTCCCCGAAAGGGGGCAAAGTTGGGAGCTGGGGCGGCAGCTCAGAGGATGCCTTCACCGGCAGGACTAAGGGGGCAGGCGCCCCCGCGGCCCCCTCTCCCGGCCTAGATCATGTCGGTGGTGTTGAAGACCCACTCCATGAACTTGTTCAGCTTGTCGGAGGCACTCTGGACTCCTGCAGCCTCACGTTGTCCTCTCGAAAGTGCCCAGTTCATTCTTGATGTGCAGGGTGATGTGGGTAGGAGGTCGTGAATAGCCCAGATCACCATGAAATCTACTTTGGATTAGTTGGTGGCTGCTGGTCCAGAATGGCTTCCTTCCTTAAGGAGACGTATTAGGATTTTCCAGAGAAACAGACCCAACAGTGCATGTGTATGTCTGTGTGTGTATCTATATCTATATATCTTTCTATTAAGGAATTGGTCCATGCAATTATGGAGGCTGAGAAGTCCCATGATCTGCTGCCTCTGAGCTGGAGACCCAGGAGAGCTGGTGGGGCAGTTCCAGTCCAAGTCCAAGGGGCTGGGGACCAGGAAAGTTGGTCTAAATTCCAGTCTAAGTGCAGGAGAAAACCAAAGTCCCGGTTCAGAAATAGGCAGAAAGAGTGAATTCACCCTCACCTGCCATTTGTTCAGTTCAGGCCTCCAGGGGATTGGCTAAGTCCCGCCCACGTTGGGTAGGGCAATCTGCTTCACTCAATCCACAGATTCAAGTCCCATCCAGAAATACCCTCACAGACCACCCAGAATCACGTTCAGCCAAGTATTGGGATACCCTGTGGCCCAGTCAAGTTGACACGTAAAATTAACCATCACAGGATGCTAACCAATTTATTGCCGCTTCCTGCTGATTCCAATCCCCCTTTTACGTCCAAAGCCCAAGGAGCCTCTGATCATCTTTCCCCTCCAAGGCCCTCTCTGAGGAGTGGCCAGGATTTAGGGTGGGACACATGGGAAGGAAGAGGGTTCAGGACGTGGGAGCAGGCTGAGAGGATGTGCTTTGGGGGCAGGGGCTGACCTCAGCCTGAAGGCTGACCCATCTCCTTCCACCCTTGGAAGAATATAGGTGGGCGAGGGCCGAGAGGAGCATTGCCTAACTTTAACCACCAGCCATAATTGATGCCCACACCGATTTATCTGATACTTAGTATCTGTCCTTTTATAAGTATTGTTGCTACAGTTATTTTAAGTCCTTTACAAGCCAGTACATTTGTGAGCACACCTAGAGGCAGTGTGGCTCTTGGAAAGAGCATGAGATCAGTTAACAGCAGGCAGAGTTGTGCCTCTGAATGTGTTGACTCCAGGCCAGTCACGGACTTTGGAATCTCAGTGCTCTCCCATAGGAGATGAGATTGCAGATAATTGCCACACTAATTCATAGTGTAATCTTGTCATAGTCAGATGAGATGACCTATATGAAAACACTTCATAATACTCAACAAATATGGAAGCGTGAAGTAAAGGTAAGAAATGACTGTTTTTTACTACTGTGACTCTGTTCCTTAAGTTTGTAAGTACTGGTCAGGATTAGTTAAAGAGTCATTACTACCTGCCCTGCTGGTACTCGAAGACTAGACTTTAATATACTGGACTCCTCTCGAGATGGCTTTCAAAAAGTGACATAGTTCTTTGGCCAGTAAAGTGTATACACGTACCTATTTTCTGTTTTGCCTTATCTTACGGATGCGTTGATCATTATTATCATAGTGTGTAGCCAAGAATGATTCGGTTTAGGAAAATAATAGTCAAAACTTTGCTGGTCTTTTGTAGGATGGTTTTGCCATAGCCCTTGCAAATAAAGTAGTGGTTTCTTTAAAACATGCCGGTTCAGAGTCACGGATCTGCATTTTTAAAGCCTGCAATTGATTGTTCAGTGTGAAAATTGTATTCCAGTGAAACACATCAGCATGTAAATCTGAAGTGTGGCCATTTTCATCCAGATTGAATATTATTAAGTAGCCCAAGGGATAGGCTGTAATTAAGATTTCGAAGAGCTTACTTTTGTTGACTGTGATGAGTAACCCCAGTATTGAAAGTGGCATACCAGTTTGAAGAAGGGGAAGATGGCCCAGCAAGACAGTATCTACATGTTTTGGCTTTTAGGTGTCACGAAAGAATTTGAGTTTTCTTCACCGATCCACACATTTGATGAGGGCAGCGATTTGAACGTGATGCAAATACGAGAATGTTCAGATTCCAGGGAAATCACATTTCTTTCTGAACGATGGCAGATTTCCACCTTGTTAGTCCCTCACTGATTCTAATACCTTCTTCCATGGGTTTAGGAACAAAGACCAACTGGGGACAGATGAAGCCCTTGTTGGGGTTTATGCTTTTGCCTAATTAAAACGATTGGATTCACAGCCTGCTAATGCAGCTCTAGTTAGAAGGGAGAACAACTCTCAGCTTGGATCCACTTCGGAAAGTTTGCAAAACCGCCCCCTGCCTTTCACAGAACTGAGGTGGCACATTTCTGATAGCGTCTTTATTGTGGTGCAATTCCATGATAACTGTTCTTAGGTGAGACGAGATGCTCACCTTGTTCTGTCCTACGCACACCATTTTAAAAGAAAGAAACAAAGTTCTCCATTTCTCTCAGGAGAAGTTAGTGAAAGGATCCATGCCTATTTGCACCACCTTAAGCAGGTACCCAGCAGGCAAGGTTGGCACACAGCTCGTTTCAGCCATCCGTATTTTCAGGTGTACCATATGTATTTAGTACATCATTTGATAATGCTAAAAAAATATTAAAGCAGTGTGAGACTAAAGGAGAAAGAAGATGAATGTTAGCATTCCCCTGGGGTTCATGGGTGAAGGAATTAACACAGCGTGGCACTCTACCCTAGCTGTGTTTGTTTCCATGGCAACAGCTACGTACATGTTTCAGACTATCTACAGTGACACAGTTGCAGAAATAGTAGCTTGCAGGTTTCTGATATCGCATCAGTGGACAGGCAGCACGTACTATATTAAGTAAGTGTAAAAGAATTTAAAATATAGCTCTGATTCAGATGTATATTAGCTCAGCTAGGCGATGTATTGGGGATTTCGGCATTCCCCTTCCTCATGACAACAAAATCTGGGCAAAGTTGAAAGTTGCAAGATTCCAGTCAAACAATTATCCCTGCTTGGGTAAATATCATCAAATGAAACAAATGTGAGTGAGTTACAAAGGTAAGAAAATGGCTTTTGTAGATGACATATTTCAGAAGGATATAGTCAGTGAAGCTAATTTTTTGGAGGGCGGGTAGTGATGGGTAAGGAACGTAAGCTTTGGTTGAAAATAGCTGAGTCTTAAAGCAAATCAATGTGCACCAGAATCTTTAACTGCTGCTGAGTTTATGGTAACTAAGGTATTTGAATGTATCATTCTAAAATTGCTTTTATATAAAAATGATCAGGTGAGGAGCAGAGAGGCTGACTGGGTATATGCAGTTAAAGAGAAATTGGGGCTCCGTTGTCTTTCTGAATGCTTATGTAAATATCTCCCTTCTCGCCAGGATGACCCTGGTTTGTCTTTCACATTCGCTGCTACTTTTTGGTACCATTTACTGTCCTGTGTGTTTGTGTTATGCTGCCACGTTGTAGCCTGATAAGACTTGAGTGTTGGTTAGAGAGCACCCAAGTAAAGATGATAGACTTTGTAAGTGTGTGACTTTGCAGTCAAATTGTACAGTAATTTAGGAGAACTGTTCAAATGAGTATTTAGTTACAGGCTAGACCTCTGCTTGTGAATAGTAGCCTAGGTATTAGGTTAATGGATTTTGATGTGCACATTATGATTGCGGGAGCTTTCAAGTATGTTGTAGTTCAATTTATACTGAGGTTTTCATGTCAGAATATTTTTATTTATGCCCATTATTCCACGTAAGCCTGCATTTACCTTACAGTTTTATTATTTATGTATCAGGAAAGAGAATGTAAAATGGCATGGTAATGTAAGCCAATCTATTCATTTGAGGAGGATTTGTTTTCTGACCATAGGTGGACTTTTACAAAAAGTGGTATGAGAAACGCAACTCTTGTGTGTGTGAGACTGTTTTTTATGTGCACAGGGAACTGTCTCCCACGTCTACTGCACACTGTTCTTCACAGTAATTATTTGATTGAATGTTCAGAGAACACCTATGGGAGGAGGGGGTTCGGGAGCTTCCTGCACACCTGGGGGTGTGGGGGGCTGGGAGAGATTTGGGGTTGTGAGTCAGGGATGGAACCCTAGAATGTTTGACACCCTAGTGGGTAGATACGACTTGCCTTCTAAATAAGGTGATCCAAAGTGAAACTAGTGTTGAAACCTCCCAGCAATGCCCATCTGTAGCCTGAGCCACCCAGAGACGGGAAGTGAAGTCTGTGTCTTCTAAGGGGAATTTTTGTTTTTGTTTTTGTTTTTTTTGTGGTGGCTCATACTAAAGGCAGCTCCTTTCTCAGACGGGGAGCCCCTCTGCCTATTCTCACACTCATCTCTGTAGTTTCGGGACCCCAGCCCATCTTTGGGGCCGACGGGAGGGCAGGCTTGCAGACCCCCTCCCCCATGGCCTGAGCTGCCCGGCGGGCCCCGGGTATCCTGGTGGGCAGCCTCTCTCTGTGACAGCTGCAGGAAGCCACCTGTGCTTGGTCCCGAGGCAGAGAAACCAAATACTATTGGTGTGAGGGTTTACTTGATGTTCTGCTATTACATTTGAGGGGCCCTGGAAGCCTTGGGTCATTACCCTTGAGCTCTGAAACTGGAAATCAAAAAAGTGCCAATGAACTACTTTGGATGATAGTTCAACTTCTGCCTGTTTGGGGAGTGCAAGCCCTTCCAACAGTTGACACGTTTGTATATATTTTTTTCATCGTCCCAGAGTACTTTCCAGTGTAAACAAAAAATCTCCAGAAGACACCAGTCTAAGCCATGGTATGTTAACTCTTTCGTAAAAATAGAAAAACACATAAACCAAAACATAAAGCCCTAGGCGGCACCAGTCATTCAAATGTAAAATCCTGGCAGTGCTTGTAGGAAACTCAATTGCTTCCATCTGAAGAGCCAGGAAGTTGATTTGGAAAAAAGTAAATTTGAGGGATTCCCAAATAGTGGCAGCATGAAATGAATAAGAGAAAAATGAAGGTACAGACTGATCTTATTACCAATCGTAAATGGTAATAGAATTGCCAGAATAAACTTTCTGGGCATAGAGTCTCCACTGCCTGGTTGTTTCTGAAGGTTCTTAGTGGTCACAGGGTAAGAGCCAATCCCCAGGCTGGTGTCCAGGGCTTTCCACCATTAGTCCCTTTCCAGCCTTCTCTGTCACTAGGTCTCTTTCTTGAGCATCCCGGGGCCTGCCCTAGGGTAATAAATACTATATCCTGGCCTCGTGGGGGAAGTTTCTAGGCCTTTGCTCTTGCTGCTGTCTCTGCCCGGATTCCTTTCCTCCCACTTTCCCGGCTTCAATTCCAATTCCTCCAAAAAACCTTACAGATCTCCCCCTGTCACCCTCCCTGGGATAACTTTTCCATCCTTTCCATCATGCTCCCATAGCAGTTGGTCTTCAAATTATAGCACTTATTTCACTCTATTAGGATGAGTTGTATCTTTTCTGAACTGTGAAGTAAATGTATCAAAGACACAGGACCGGGCTTCCCTGGTGGCGTGGTGGTTGAGAGTCCGCCTGCCGATGCAGGGGACACGGGTTCGTGTCCCGGTCTGGGAGGATCCCACATGCCGCGGAGCGGCTGGGCCCGTGAGCCATGGCCGCTGAGCCTGCGCGTCCGGAACCTGTGCTCCGCAACGGGAGAGGCCAGAACAGTGAGAGGCCCGCGTACCGCAAAAAAAAAAAAAAAGAAAAAAGACACAGGACCCTGATTTAGGTACTTCTGTAGCTTTTGCCATACCTAGAACAGTACTTCAAACTTGTTTTTCGTTGAATTCTTAAACACTTGCAAAGGTATACATCATTGAACAGTCTTCTGCTCAAAGACAGACTGTTAGATATGAGATTCCTAAGTCTATGTCTGTCCCAGAACCAAGCATCGTGACCAGTTCAGCTACTTTCGGATGCTTCCAAACTTCTGGCTGTTTGGCATCATCTAAACACGGAAGCCAGGTGAATGGCTGATATTCTTTTCATCTTCATGGAATCAAAGATTTTAGAGCCAGAAGGAACTTTAGGGAGCTAAAATCATATTACAGAGGAGAGAATTGTGAGCTTGAACCGGTAAGTGACTTTTCCAAAGCCACGTGGTTGTTTAGTGACCCACGTGTGTGGATCCAGCCGGTAATATCTCTACGTGGTCCTGCCTCCTGAGCCTTCCTGGCTGTGGCCTTGGGTTCCACTGAAGATATAACCAGTCAATTTCCTTTCTGCCCCGCTTTGGGATTGGCTGGCCTTCTGTCTATACACACCGTCATCCAACAATAATTCCATTAACTCTTTGCTCGAGGCTGATATCACTGGGATAGAATTAAAAACAAAAGAGAACTGAGAGTTGAACTCAGGGGGACTGAGAGCAATGCTAACAGTTCATTAGCCATCGCCTTGCTAAAGCTACGGCAGCTGCTGGATTCAGTCAAGTTCAAACCCTTAAAAAGAGTGGAAAAAAGAAAGCACATAGTTTCCAGTGCCTGGGCACTGCACAGCTGTCCAGCTGGGTGTAGCACCATGGCAAAAAGATCTGTTCAGTTTCAGAAATACAAGACCCCGTGCTTGCACACAGGGAGGGGACTGTAGCTGCAACTGGGCCTGATTTGGCATTACTTCTGCCTGCAGTTCTATCAGACACAGCTCCTATGGGAAGTCCATTAGTATATAAAGAAAAAACCAACCCTCCAAGTTGACATAAGGAGCAGGCCTTGTGTGTGTGTGTGTGTGTGTGTGTATGTGTGTGTGTGTGTGTTTAAAGGCCTGTGTCTAAGGTCGACAGGCTTTTTAAGAGAAACTCTTGGTTTTCTATGTAAACGGTGTACTTCTTCTGGTCCAGAGTTAGCCTGTTCAGGGAATGAAACACAATTCAGGTTTCTGAGTTGGAAGCCTGATTAATCTTTCTGCCAGTTACATATGGAAATAAATTAGTAAATGGTCCATCTGGGACTAAACTACTGCAGAGATGATAAATTATCGCCCTCATATGTCTGTGTTGCTGCAGACTGAGTCGTGCTCACCAGGAGCTGCTGAAAGATATCTGGATGCTCTAGCGAGGTCAGAGGAATAAAAGTTAAAAAAAAAAAATTAGAAGTAAAAAATTTACCTTGAAATGTGTTTTGGGAGGACGGTTTGGTTGGTGCCAAGTTTGTGCCTTAGAACTGCTCTATCTGCAAATATTTAAAAGGAGAGTCTGGGCATAAGAAACATTTTACTTTTATATTTTCAAAGGCCAATACAGTAACAAGTATTGATTAGTACCCAAATGTCTCAGTGAGTAGGATAGTATAATTATATATACAATAAAAATATACCCCTGTGTAATATTGCACCTTATAACTTTCAGAGCAACTTCTTGTCTGTTTTCTTATTTAAATTTCAAAGGTGGGACATGTCAGTGTCTCTAATTCTTTTTTTTTTTTGCGGTACGCGGGCCTCTCACTGTTGTGGCCTCTCCCGTTGCGGAGCACAGGCTCCGGACGCGCAGGCTCAGTGACCATGGCTCACGGGCCCAGCTGCTCCGCGGCATGTGGGATCTTCCCGGACCGGGGCACGAACCCATGTCCCCTGCATCGGCAGGCGGACTGTCAACCACTGCGCTACGAGGGAAGCCCTCTAATTCTTGATGGATGAAAAAGTGAGGTTTAGGAAGTTGAGTGCCTTGCCCTTAATGACACAGATGGCTAAATGGCAGAACTGGGATGAACAACGGATTGGGAATCCAGCTTCATTTCCATCAGAGCCTTGCATGACATCAAAAACATTTTCAGTTTTTCATCATTCATCTAGCAGCACCAGGAAATAAAGCCTTCTATTTCTGTCAGTTTTCTAGAAGCAAAAGCCATACCTTCTTGATCATGAAAAGTAGTTTTTTCTCTAATGAGAAGTGTTGAGTATTAGTTTAACTTTTTTAGGGCATGTTTTAATTTTTTTAATTGAGGTATGATTGACATAAAATTTTATTAGTTTCAGGTGTACCACAATGATTCAATATTTGTATACGTTGCAAAATGATTACCGCAATAAGTCGAGTTGACATCCGCCACCTTACATAGTTACAAAAAAATTTTTTTTCTTGTGATGAGAACTTTTAAGATCTACTCTCTTGGCAACTTTCAAATATGCAATACGGTCTTATTAACTATAGTCATCCTGTATCTCCACGACTTACTTTATAACTGGAAGTCTGTACCCTTTGATCCCTACACCCATTTCTCCCAGTCCCTGGTTTAACTCTTCCTTTTGACTGAGGCACACCCCTCTCCACTTGAGTTATTTTATAAAGCTAAAACCATCAGTGCCTTCAGGGGCTTTTTAGGTGTGGTAACATTTTGCCCCTTTGCAGAATGGCCCGAGGCTACTGTGACATCCAGATGCCTGCTTTGAAATTTTCTTTTGTGTCTTCCTCCAGGGCAAACCTTCAGCAGTTAATCCTTGAAGCAGCTGAGGTGCTCCCCTCTAGAAAAAGCAGTTCAAAACGTACAGAAAAGCAGACTAGACTTAGAAATTATTAAATCACCTGGTTTATCAGACGTCAGTTTCTAAACATAAGCCATAGGTGCTGCTAAGTAGTCTTCATACAAGAAAGAGAAGCAACGGGCCCCTAGCATTTACGTGTCTGTGCTTGGCAGTAACCTTGTCTCACCGAGATCACCTCCAAGTTTCTCACGTATCAGCCAGACCTGGTTCCTCCATGTACCTGAATAGCCCTCATGCTTTCTCACCTCTGGGCCTTTGCTTCAGCTTTTCCCTATTCCCGCCTGTCAAAATCCTGTGCAGATCTCAAGTCCCATTACGATTGTCTTGATGCTTTCCCTTACCTGCCTCCCCACACCAATCAGAAACAAATGTCTCCTTTGAAAACTTCTAACTCTTTGTTAGAGAAAATAACACGGTCTGTATTTGAGTTGCCTGTATACCTATTTTATCTCCCATAGAGGACAATACATTTCTCAAGGGCAGGGATTTCATCATCTTCTCTCTCTGACCCTTCTTCCCTCCCCAGTCCCTAGCCCAATACTTGGCCCTTAATTGAACCTTAACATGCAGTAGAGTAGGGTAATTTTATTTTTTAACAATGGACTCAATGTCTTTGGATGGGTGGATAAATTAATGATTTAAGATGTATCAGTATCACTTGGAGGGCTTGTTAAAACAGATCCCTGAGCCCCACCTCCAAATATTCAGATTTAGTAGATCTTGGGGTTGGGCCAAGAATCTGCATTTCCAACAAATTCTCAGGTGATACCGATGCTGCCCTTCCAGGGACCACAGTTTGAGAACCACTGATAGAATGAATTTGTTTCCTAACATTCTCACACTAAAGCTCATAGGCTCACACCATTCTTTTCATTAGAGAGCCTACTGCTGTGTCTTCCTTGATGTGTAGGTCAAAAAAATATCTTCCATTAGAAATTATGATGCCGTCTATCCCATGTACCAACTTTTCTATTTTGTAAGATTATAGGTTAACCGTGTTCTCCAAACCTGTAGCCCATTTAGTGAGCTTTAGCTTGATGGCATCTTTTTCTCCAGGAATAGAGCCAGGGTAATTTTATTTTACAACAACAGACTAGGGAGTCATTGACTTTGCAGCCTGTATACCTGGTCTACCCGGAGGATCAAGGCTGGTTCTCATGGTGGAAGTCCGGCCTTGGAGGCTTGCTGGCGCTCTGATGTTTTTCCTTTATATAGACAAGTGTTTCAGTGGCAGCTGAAGTAAAGTAAAATGATCTCACAAATGTCTCAATGGCAGCTAGAGTAAAATAAGATAATCTCATAATATCTATGGCATGTATTTTCAAATCTCTGGGTCCTTTTATGCCCCATGAGGCAGTTTCAAGAACACTCCATCACGAAAGACCCAGTGCTTCAATAACTTGCCAAGAAATAAAGAGGTACCGTTGCAATTGACTTTTCCGCTGAAGTATGTCATGTTTTAGAGAGTCAGGCCAGAGGTGACATCCACCGTGGTTGAGAGGGTTCTCTCTCCTCCTCTGCTCTAATCCCGTCGTCCTTCTGCTCCTCTCCACCAGCCACTAGACGCATCATCTCCTAGAAGACCAGCGTTCTCGTGATCATGGAGGCCTCTCTGTCCTTTCTGTGACTGGAGCAATGCTGACCTCGGTTTCCTGGACCCATTCTGACTCAGGTAACCAAGCTTTGCCTTCCCCAGCTGGCTTACACCTCATGGAGATTGCACTGAATAAATGAAATACCAAAGCTATATTTAAATGCAAATGCCAAATTGATTGTTTCTCCAGCAATTGAAATCCTCCCCCTCTTCCTCCGCGTTTTTTTTTTTTTGCGGTTCGCGGGCCTCTCACTGTTGTGGCATCTCCCGTTGCAGAGCACAGGCTCCGGACGCAGGCTCAGCGGCCATGGCTCACGGGCCCAGCCGCTCCGCGGCATGTGGGATCTTCCCGGACCGGGCACGAACCTGTGTCTCCTGCATCGGCAGGGGGACTCTCAACCACTGCGCCACCAGGGAAGCCCCCTCCGCGTCTTATTTTTCTTTTTTTTTCCCCGCGTCTTCTTAATGATCAATTTATACAGCTGATCAGACTGACAATGTGGTCAATGAATTTAGGCATTAAGATAATGAGTCACATCTTTATTTAAAATTTTGGTGTGTGTCATAGACACAAAGCAACAGGCACATTGCTGGGAATTTTTGTATGGAAACTAGCCTCTGCCGTACCTAGTTTCTCTAAGTCATTTTCTTTCCCATAATACTGTATTTCTTTTTATAAATTTATTTATTTATTAATTTATGGCTGTGTTGGGTCTTCGTTGCTGTGCGCGGGTTCTCATTGCGGTGGCTTCTGTTGTTGTGGAGCACGGGCTCTAGGCGCGCAGGCTTCAGTAGCTGTGGTTCGAAGGCTCTAGGGCACAGGCTCAGTAATTGTGGCGCACGGGCTTAGTTGCTCCGCGGCATGCGGGATCCTCCCGGACCAGGGATCGAACCCGTGTCTCCTGCATTGGCAGGCGGACTCTCAACCACTGCGCCACCAAGGAAGCCCCTATATTTCTTTTGAATTGTATTAATCTTTCTAATGTTGGACCTTTTAATTGAGTTTAATAAGTATCATTGAGTATCTGTTATGTGTTCTCAGGGCAGATGGGGATAAAAAACTATAAGACGTATAAAAACATAAGATACATCCTCATGCAGCTCAGACCTTAGCAAAGGAGCCACGACTCACTCATAAGAAAATGGCAGATGGCGCTCAGTTTCCGGCCGGAGCCGTGCACTATGGTAGCTCTCTGGTTCAGGGAATTAAGAGACCTTGAGGATTGGGATTGAAATAATTGGAGAGTTCATGGAAGAGGGAGGGCTGAAGGCGGGCTTGGTCACAGCCAAGAGGGAAGAGAAGCAGCCTGGTCTGGCCCGGAAGGCGGGAACGAGCCTGCCATGAGCCTAGCCAGTGAGGACCACACAGGGCTTGGAGGACCCCGAGCCTCTTCTATCCCAGCCAGAGCCAGGCTCCTCCTCAGGGCCTGGGTCCCTTAAGGTTCCCCTGGGGACACGCTCCCTGCTCTGTTACAGAGTCACCTTGGCCGACGGCTTCCTTCAGGGGACCCTAGTCTGTGGTGCCCCAGCCCTGGCTTGGCTACCTGGCTGGCCTTCTGCTTCCTTGGGCTTGCCCATACCTGGCCTCTGCCTCTCTACCTGATTGTTTATCCTCACATACCTGCCCCCCTCCCCTCTGCACTCTGCCTGGCGGGTGTGGCTTGACAGGGCCCCAGGATGAACCAGGTGCTGTGTGAGGTCAGTACCTGGTGATTCACAATGGGTGATTCTGAGCTGAGAAGTGGAATGGAAGGGTAGGAAGAAGAAGCCAGGAACGTGAGTTTGTACGTTGATGCCAAGAGTGTATCACGAGTTCTGAAAACCAGAATTCAGGGAGGGCCTCAAGGCTGAAGCTGGGGCCGTAGTCAGGGATGGGAGCCCAGTGTGCTGATTCATCTTGCAATGGCCCAGCAAATCCTGCCCACACCTAGCGCTTTTGGATAAAGCAGTGGCGGCGTTCCTGCCCTGGGTCTTGAGGGTGCTGGTGAGGGTCGCCGGCCGAGGCCCCCGCCCAGCCCGTCAGGTCTGCGTGGCCACACACCACCTTCCTTAGCGTGCACCAGTGCTTCTGGAACTGAGGCCTGGCTCATCCAGGAGCTCAGGCCTTCCTGGAGTCAGAGCCCTGGATCACCAGCCACCAGGAAGTGGAAGAACTAGAATAACAGTATTCGTGTTCCCCTCCCACACAAGCGACTGCCTAATCTGTCGTTGCCCTGCCTCTTCTAAGCCTGGGGTGGGTCAGCTACGGCCCGCCGGCCAGGCGTGGCCCACTGCTTGTCTGGGGTGGACAAGCTGAGATGGTTTTCACATTTTAAAATGACTGGAAAAAATTAAAAGAAGAATAGTATATTTTGCCTCGTAGAGATGATATAGAATTCAGATTTCAATGTCCCTAAATTAAGTTTTACTGGAACATAGTCATGTTTGTTTATTTCCAGATTGTCTATACCAGCTTTCGCGCTACAAGGGCAGAGTTGAATAGGTGCGTCAGAAACCATAAAGTATTTGCTTTCTGACCCTTTATAGAAAAAAAGGTGCTATCCTTTGGCCTAGGCAATTGATTGACACAAGTGTTTGCAAAATTTGAGGTGTGGAACTTTTTCCCTCATAAAGAAAATAGGATTGAAGGATGAGTGGGATTTAAATAAGCAAGAGAGGAAGAGAGGCATTTTCTAGATTGAGATAGAGAATTGGTCCTAGTCTAGTTGGATTTTTCTGTTCATCTATTTAACTTTCAGTTAAAGCTAGATATGACACTGAGGCTATTTCATTTCAGGAATCTAATTATTAGGGTCGTCTTTAAAAGGAGGCATCCAGGCTTCTCAGGTGAACGTAAATGTTGGAACAAATCAGCACCAAATTAAAATATAGCCTGCATTTTGGAACTTTCTTCTTTTTACTTGGCACTGGGTGTGAACTATTTTGTTTTAAACCAAGAAAGCATTTTGTTTTAAATCAAGTAGGCATTGAAGGTTTGCCATGAGTAAGCTATGGCATTTAATCTTCGCAGCATTTTCCCAGTCTGGTGGGGATTTTTGATACTGTTGAGTGAAAACTGGTGCAAGTTGGAGATGCGGGTTCTAATCGTATTAGCTAGCTGAGCCAGGGCAGGCTGTGGGATACTAGGGTAAAAAGTACACTCCAAATCTCAGGGTTTAGTGCAATAAAAGTGTATTTCTCACTCACCCAGAGTTGGATTGCACGAGTGTGGCTTTGCTGCCTCCCCCATCCTGTGACACCTACGTCTCAAACTGTGGCTTCCTGGTTGCTTCAATATGTGAAAAAGAGTTGAGAACACACACCCATTCTTAGGTGCCTTAGATCAGAAGTGACTCAGACCAATTCCACATCCACAGTCCATTGGCCAGAACTAGTCACATGACCCTGTCTCGTTGCTGGGAGGGTAGGAAGTAGGGAGCAGCGTGAGGTACGTTTGGGGTTCCCACTGCCCCTGCAACACTGTAGCACTGTGGGAAAGCCCAAACTTTTATCTGTGCTTTTGTCTGCTCATGATTAAAGGGTAATGAACCCAGACCTACATTTTTTCACACAGTTTATGAAAGGCTTAAAAAGATGTATGAAAGATCTCTAAAAGGTATAACGAGTTGTAAAATATGTAAGATATAATCGTTACCTAACTTCTTTACCGGGTCTTGAATGGTGATGGGCTGGAGTTGGGATAGTCACACGTGCCCCAGTGTGCCTGGAAGCATCCTAGCATTTGCCAGTTGACCCAACAGAATTATAATACAGCCCTTCCTTTCACACCTGGAAATATGCTGGTATGGACAATACATGACATGCTCACCCCAGCTTCACCCCACTGGTCATCCTTGAAGATTAATGTTAGCTACTGTTTATTGAGCCTCTTCCAGAGGTCACACTGTCCTCAGCTTCTGCCTGCCTTCTTTTCATTTAATTCCCCAAACAAACTTGTGAAGTAGGTACAAGTAATGTCATTTTAAGATGAGGTAACAGATGCAGAAAGGTTTAAATTGTGGTCACAGCTAGAGAGTGGCACCAGCTTGCTTTGAACCCAGCTTTTTCTTGCTCTTTCCAGCTCTTGCACGTGACTGCCTCACTCATCCTTTACGAGGATTGTGCCCTTGACCACGTGGGGCCCCCCTTCCCTGACACTGGCTTGGGAGTCTGTTCCCAGACCGCACACGGGGAGAAGGGTACAGCTCTGAGTGGTGAGTCCAGCCCTTTTTGACCCCGATGAGAAGACAAGTCATGGAATCATGAAGGGGTTCTCCGGAGCCAGCAGTTAACAGGTTCAGGGTGGCAAGCGCTGCTCCTGACTTTCACTTGGTCCCTTTCTGCCTGCTTCCTTAATGTTGACAACTGCAGCTCGTTTTAAAAATGGGCACCACCTTTATATATAGGGAGAAAAGATTTTATTTTGAGATCTAGGGTGGAGTAGAACTCCAGCCGGTGAAGACTTGCCATGTGCTGTGCAGTTGATCCAAACAGGCATCTTCCCAACTTAAACAGTGAGTAGAAACTGAGCTCCATTTTCAGGAAGTTTGTTTACAAGTTTGTTTATTAAAAAAAAAAAAAAAAAAAAAAAAGCCAAACCAGAACCAACGACCAGTTTGCTTGAAGAATTATATCAGACAAAAACCCATCTACTCAGGAGATGGTTTTAATTTCCCTGGTTCCTGGCCTTCCTAATCACTGTTCAGAACTGACCCCATGGAATCAAAGGGAATAGTCTCTGAAAAATGGACCAAATGTATCAGAAGCACCTATTGCAATGCTTGCTTCAAGAAACCCCCCAGACAATTATACATGTGGTTTCTAGATGTACAAAGAAAACTAAAGGAATTCCATTATGAAAGAAAAATTAGATGGAAATTTCTAATCCCATCTCATAAACAATATAGGAATAACTTTTAAATATTCTGCTTTAAGCATGCATTTAATGTGTGCTCTGGGAACCAAATAATCTTGCTAAGATAAAACATTCTAATAATGATTTATGTAAATTTATTTGTACAACGTAATGGTGTAGTTGCCTATAGCAAATTGCTTGGAATATGAAATGACATTTATGAGGTCTTTTTTTTCCCCCCCTCTGAATGAATACAGTGGAGAAAATAAGAGACTCCAGAAAGGACAACAGAAATCCATGTTCAAAATGGAGTCTGAGGCCAGAAGAGGCAGAGGCAGCTGGACAGGTTAGGGGGTGTGTAAATAGTCGAGAAACTCAATTCAGTATGTGTTCCTGTGATGGTCTCATTAGTTGAGGCATTTGTAAAGCCATACAAAGAGTGTGTGTGTTAGATTCTTAGAAGGCTAGAACCCTTTATTTTAGTGATCATAACTGTGCAGACACCAAAGCCTTTCAGAATAGCCGACGACAGATCACTTGTTGTCAGCGTGCCCTGAGAGGCAGGGTACTTACAACATGAAGTGCTAAGAGGCCAAATGTAGTTAAAAATCGGGCAATTAATCTCAGTTCCCGGTTACTTTAATGCCAAGGGAAGTTATGCTGGAGTCATACATGGGGACTCCAGTTATGCTGGAGTCATACATACAAAGAGAAAACTCTCCCAGGGACTGATTCATAGACCTATGGGGAGTTTTCCTATGGCTGCCCGCTTAGCACGTTTGCTTATGGCTCTAAGGTGTTTCCCAGAAACATTTCATTACATGGAAATCCCCATATATGTAACAGAGAGAGTTTCTGGATCTGTGCTTTGGCCTTGTACATAAATGCCCAGTGGAATTTGCCAGAACCTGTACTATTTGGAAAAGATATGACATTAACACCTTGGTTGTAGACGGCATTTAATTTTTTGTTTCTCCAAGTATTTTTACTATCTCACTTGGTCGCCACACTCATTTTTGTGAAGAAGGTAAGAGTTTGTCTTCTGTATGTAGAGAAACTGAGGGGCCGCAGAACCTCCAAGGAAGGTCACAAAGCGAGACATTGGTGGGGGAGGGGACAGCTTCCCCACTAACGTTCCTCTCGTTGTCATCACAAACTAAAGCAGATGAAAGAGATTTGTGAACTTTGGAGGGCTTGCTTTATTTAAAACAAGATCAGAGTTTTGGTCCCTCATAAACCATTGTGGAATGACACCAGCTCTCCTGAGAGAAATGGCTTTGTCTGATGGGACTGAATGACTGCTGTGGTGGTCCAAGGCCTGAGAGAGCAGGCATAAAGCCTCAACAGGACTTGAAAGCAGAGTGAAAACAACGCTGGCTTCTAGGAAAGACGGGATGGCCTGCGTTTTTAGCGGTGCTAGTTAAAGTGCATGCACTGTAAAGGCTGTGGCTTCTGGCAGGGCTGCTTGTAGTGAGTGACCCAAGGGTGCCAGGGAGAGGCAGAGGATGTTAGGCTTAGCATATCAGCCAGAGTTTCAGATTCCTGTCCCTCCTCTTTCCAGCTGAATGACTTGGGGTGTGATTTCTGAGCTGTGTATCCCTAGAAAATAATGGAAGGTATCTGAGCCTCCATTTCCCCATCTGTAAAAGGGGGATAATGATATTTAACTTATAGAGTTGGCGTGAGAATTAAATAAAATAATTCTTATAAAATGTTTGGCACAGGGGGAGGAGGGTTGGGTGAAGGGGATTAAGAGATGCAGACTTCCAGCTCTAAAATCAATAAGTCCTGGGAATGTAAAGTACAGCATAAGGAATAGAGTCAATAGTACTGTAATAATTTTGCATGGGAACAGATGGTTTTACTTGTCGTGGTAATCCTTTCATAATGTATTCGATTGTGGGATCACTATGTTGTACACCTGAAACTAACATAATGTTGTATGTCGACTACACATCAATAAAAAAATAAATAAACAAAAGTAAAATACTTGGCACAGTGCTTGGCAGACAGTAAGCGCTCATTTTATGGCAGCTCTTAAAGTGATTATAATTGTCATTACTTAAGAATGTATGTTCCCGGGTGGCACAGTGGTTTGAATCCGCCTGCCAATGCAGGGGACATGGGTTTGAGCCCTGGTCCGGGAAGATCCCACATGCCACGGAGCAACTAAGCCTGTGCGCCACAACTACTGAGCCCACGTGCCACAACTACTGAAGCCCGTGCACCTGGAGCCCGTGCTCCACAACAGGAGAAGCCACTGCAATAAGCCCATGCACCGCAACGAAACTAGAGAAAGCCCGAGCGCAGCAACGAAGACCCAATGCAGCCAGAAAAAAAGAATGTATGTTCCTGACTGATAATTGGAAATGAGATGAAAATCCATCTTTTATTTAATGAGAATGAATTGAAAAGACTTCTAAGTCAGTTGTTCCTATGTACTGCAGATAACAAGGTAGATATGAGAGCTCTTTCAACAAAGAGTTCTTCATGTTTGAAAGCCCTTTGCAAGCTGTTTGCCAGGGAGAGAGAGGCCAGATACAGAGCTCTCGTCTCAAGGGAAGAGGGAGATTTTTGCACACAGGCCCTGAGCTGGCCACTTTAACATATATGGTCTTTGTTTTACAAGAATTCAGAAATTAAGCTGGTCTAAATCCTTAGTTTTTGCTGAAAGCCCTGGTTCGGGTCCAGACTCTGCAAGTTGGTCCCCTTCAGAACCGTCATCTTGGCTGGCGGAAGAGTAGGTTTGTGTCAAAATAAATGGATGGAAATCTTTGGTCATTTGCTCCTTCTGCTGTCTGCCTGCAAAAGACGACATTCACATTCCTTGCACATGTGTTCTTGGCCCTGGTGGGTCAGGCCCCTAGGCTGAAAGTGTGAATACACCCTTTTGTTAGAATTCATTTCCATTAAAAGCATGCATAGTGCTTTCTTATCAAGGGTTGAATTGGATCCGATGTAAAATGTGTTGTTTTTTTTTTGAGATGGCCATATAGTTATGTCACCTTAGAAAAAAAGTGTTTCACAGAAATTCTCTGAAGGAAGATAAGGAAATGTGAAACATTGTGAAGTGAAATGAGAAAGTAAGTAATAATTCTCAGATTCGGGATCCAATCTGTCTATTTCAGTGGTTCCTGGACACCAGGGGCCCTCCTGTGTGGAAGGTAGAGAGATTCTGAGGGGGCTGCTTGAGTTTACAGTTGATGGGGTGTGGGGAGGAGCGGGGAGCAAACAGATATGTACAAATACGTGTTCAAAGATGAACTTTTCCCCAGTCCAAGGCAAAGAGAAAAATAAACTCAAGATAGTGAGTTCAGTATTCTTTACTTGGAAAAATAAAAAGTTGGCAACCTACGCCTCTCCGAAACTATTTTTGAAATTTTATTGTGGTGCAAAATCACGATCTGGGAACCTCCCTGACTTGGCTTCTCTCGCCCCTTCTCCTTGGTTCCCTTCTCACCTCCCTCTCTCTCCTCCATACTGGCTTCTACTACTGTTTACTGGAGGTCCGCAGCCTGGGGCTTGTCTTCCTTATTAAACAGGAGATTAGCAAGCGCTAGAGACAGAGCATCAATGAAGACTTTCTTCCTGCTTTAGGGAGGAGAGAAGAAAGGCATTTGAAACGATGAGCAGACATCTGGCCACAGCACTCCGGCTTAAGAATACGCAGCCACACCTTTGTCTCCTGGTGGAAATCGGCAGACCCCATCCCCCCTGCAAAGGCAGAGGGTGAACTGTTACTCCTGGTTGCTCTTTCCCTGTAGTGGGCATATTTATGTGTCCACGTTTATTTTACTCTCACTCTGGTATATGCATGTGAACTCCCCAAATGGATATTTGGGCGTTAACCAGGGGCCGAGTCTTTTGAGCCCAAACTCAGAACTGTGCTCAAGTCTCGTAGCTCCATCAGTGGTGGTAGCCACGTAGCTCAGGTGAGAGGTTTTTGGCTTTTAGGATAGAGTTAGGTTCAAAGGAATAATTGCAACTCAGAGCAGGGGCATCTCCCAGAGTCTGAAGAGGTAGAGCTGTTTTGAAGTTGATACCCCTTGAAAGAGAATGGCATCTAAATTGGTCTCGTTATTATGGCAGCTCATGAGGAAGGCGCTTTTGTAAAAGGCGTAACACACCCCCAAGCCCAGTCAAGTGGCCT
This sequence comes from Globicephala melas, assembly GCF_963455315.2. Taxonomy (NCBI): domain Eukaryota; kingdom Metazoa; phylum Chordata; class Mammalia; order Artiodactyla; family Delphinidae; genus Globicephala; species Globicephala melas. The sequence goes on along the minus strand of NC_083315.2, from coordinate 163,264,357 downwards.
CTGAATGGTTGGACTTTTAACCAGCCTAGGAGAAGATGAGTTTGTTTGTGACATGAACACATCTGACGGCAGGTAGGTTCAGCTCACTCTTTAGCATTTCTTTCTTCTTGCTGGAAGCTGAGGAGACTTCACTGCCTTTGACTTTTTTCCTCTGAATACCAGAGGATATCATTACCTCAGATAGAAAACGTATTTTTCCAGGTGCACAAAAAGAGGCAGGAAATTGGTTGTAGTTGCTACTGGAAGGTCCAAATGACTTGCCAATTAGAATTTAATAGACTTTCTCTGTGGTTAGTTTGGTCTGTGAACGGACAGCTTCTCTTCTGAATCAGTCTTCGGTGAACTGGTAGAAGATTGGGCGATGCTGTTTGAGACTGCATGATTTCTAGAGGGTTCCAGCATCGGGGGTCCTCTAAGGTAAAGAAGGAAAAGGTTTGTTTTTTTGCAAAGTGGTGTGTGCCTGTGTGCTAGGAAGTTAGGTGCTTGGTAAATGCTTCTAAATAGTGACAGCCTAGTATTCTTATGGCATTTAACTTTATCCGTCACGTGAAAGTACCTGAAACATTATAAGAAGGTTCTTATAATGTTGTATATATATGCATATTCATGTAATGCAGATGTATATGTAAATATATGTGTATGCAATGTGTGTATAAATGAGCAAATGATGTCATTTGATTCTGGGACAGTTTATAGGATTCATTGATTTCTTGTGGAGATATCTAAATGATCCCCGTTGTAAGTGGTTCCACTTTTGTATTAGTCAGTCTCCACTTCTTTTTTAGCTCTTCTACTCGGGACACATAAGTAGTCTCTGGATGTGTGTGTGTTTAACTGAACAAAAATGTCAACAACCTGCTATTTATTTTATTAAACAGCTTGAGCAGAGATGTTTGGTCTGATTGCCAGAAATTGTTAGCTTATCACCGAACTGTCCTGATGATTCTTATTATTCAATTTGCATTGCTTATGATAATAATTATTACTGCATAAAAGAGCATGATGTTTTATTTGCATAGTTCTTTCATTAATAATTTAATTGACTATTACATCCGAGTGGTCCTGCAACACGTGCACATCGAGATTCTTAGAGCTTGGCCCCGGCACCCTGGGAAGTCAGAATGTAGATATAAATTGCAAGGCTTGAGGCACGGGTACGGGTGGTGGGCAGAGGCCTTTCGACCTTGACATCTAGTGGGGTGGCTATACATTTCCCCCCATATTTATTTCCAGGCATTTTATTGATTCACCCACTGTGACTCTGATCTGGTCATTTTAACAACCTAAGAAATTAGATCATGGTCTAGTTATTTTGGTCACTAAAATGACTAGATTGATACTGATTTATAAGTGAAAAAGGTAATGATGGCTAAAACAATAAATCCGACCCCAAATGATTGAATCAGTGGCTTCATATAACAGAAGCTGTGTCTTTGGTCCTGGTCTTTAGAAATGGGAAGATTTCATTGGTCGCAACTTAGCCAGTGTACCTGGACTACATTGCAACTGTGTGAGACGTATATTTTGATACGTTTGCTGTAGAAAAACTTTGTGGATTTTTTTTTAGTGTAGGAGAGTACTGCAAGTTTTGTCTTCATTCATGTTTTATATATTAAATAAAGTGGTGAATTAAAATATGCCTTTGGAGGCATGAGAAATTGGGTTGAACCTGACTCTGGGGGGTGTCAACCCATAGTGATGTTCCAGGAGCTGCATTTTATTTTATTTTATTTTTTGGCCATGCGTGTGGCGTGCGGGATCTTAGTTCCTCCACCAAGGATTGAATCCGCCCCCCCTGCAGTGGAAGCACAGAGTTCTAACCACTGGACCACCAGGAAATTTGCAAGGAACTGCATTTTAAAACTCTGGATTCAACAGGGAAAGAGAGCCCACAAAGGAGTTTCCATTTGGCCAGTCCAGCTTGACGTCTGGGAGGATGAACTCACGTGTTGATCAAGAATGTCATGCGGGAAATCTTCCACGTTAGAAAGTGGAGTTTCTTAAGATGATTGCCTTCTCCTCTGCTGGTAGATGATGTATTTGGAGCAGGTTTAATGTCTGGCCTTGCACCTGGGGACGTGTACACTGGGGCTCAGGAAAGGAGTTAGAGGGTTTGGGGGATTGTTTGAGAGCTTAGTTTTATTTAATTTCTTTTAATTTTTAATTAATTAATTAATTAATTTTTTGGCCGTGCTACATGGCTTGTAGGATTTTAGTTCCCCCGACCAGGGATTGAACCTGGGCCCTTGGCAATGAACGCACGAAGTCCTGAACACTGGACCGCCAGGGAATTCCTGAGAGCTTAGTTTTAAAATTTACCTTTTGGAAAGGAGTTTGGTTTCTCATAATTAAAAATTGTGTCTACGTCTGTAATAAACAGCTAGGTTCCTAGTACTGTGAATTCTCTGGGTGCACAACCAGTTACTGATTTAGAAGAAGGTCATGTTCTGGTGGCTAAGTGGTACGTGTGTATCACTCAGGGTAGACTAGGTGATAGGTTAACAGATGGCCCCCAAAACTCAGGGGCATAAAACAATGAAGGTTTATTTCTTGCTTACCCTACGTATCTATTGAGGTTGCCTAGGGAATGTGCTTCAAGGCGTCCTTGACCTCAGTCCCGGATGGAGGCAATGGAACATTCCCTGTCACCAAGGCTGAGGGAAAGGAGAAAATGGTGAAGCACGTGCTGGCTCTTAAAGCCGTCCAACTTCCGCTCACATTTTATTGGCCAGAGCTAGTCATGCGGCCACACCTAACTTCAACAAGGTGGGAAGATGTTATATAACTGTGTACGTGAAGGAGAGAGAGCTGAAATATTTATAAATAGCTGTGTGATGCCCATAATGTACAACTTCAATATTATAGATAGAACTCTAGAAACCTAGCTCAGTGGAAGCAAGTGAGCAGAGCTTTGAGAGAATTCTTTACATCCTTCAGAAAAATGGACCAGTCGCCTGAAATGGAGTTGCTTCATCTCTTCATTATTGTCCTCTCCAGAGACTGAACCAGGGAGTGGCTCGGGGCTCTAGCCCCGCAAACGCTCCATCTCACATACAACATAAACCATTCAAGCAAGCATTCCGTGTGCTTGTTTTGCAGGTGGGCCATCTGTGGAGTCCCGCAGCCATCCCCTTCTTGGCCAACCCTGTGCCCCTTCTCAGCTCCTCCTACACAGACCTTCTGGAGCAGCCATTTTGCTTGGTTTCCCCCTCTTGGGTGTTCACGTTTATATTTCATCCTGTATATTTCAGTTTCTTAAGTGGGCATCTGAAGGTTTCTTCTTTTTTAAAAAAAATTATTTATTTATTTTTGGCTGCTTTGGGTCTTTGTTGCTGCGTGCCGGCTTTCTCTGGTTGCGGTGAGCAGGGGCTACTCTTTGATGCAGCACGCGGGCTTCTCTTGTTGCGGAGCACAGGCTCTAGGCGTGCGCACAGGCTTCAGTAGTTGTGGCACGTGGGCTCAGTAGTTGTGGCTCGTGGGCTCTAGAGCGCAGGCTCAGTAGTTGTGGCACCCTGGCTTCGTTGCTCCGCGGCGTGTGGGATCTTCCTGGACCAGGGCTCGAACCCGTGTCCCCTTCATTGGCAGGTGGATTCTTAACCACTGCGCCACCAGAGAAGTCCCTGAAGGTTTCTTCTTACAAAGACGAAGCTCGCTTGTTTGGGGCATTGGTCTGTGCGTACAGCCAACAGTAAGGAAGTTGTTCCTCGCTCTCCAGGCTCAAGGAGGCTCCCGTTGTCCTTGCCTCCGTGCTCTCTGTGTCTTCTATTCATCTCTGCCCTGCTGTTCCAGGGTGCTGGCTTTAAGTCTCCCTTTTGGAACTGAACGCTTGGGTTTGGGCTTGGGTTGTTGGTGTACCAATCCCCATCAGGGCCTTAGTTATGTTCTCCAAGTCCCCAAAAGGAATTTATATCTACACAAGATAGCCTCATGGAGCCAGCAAATTCAGCTCTCTGGAATATAGCCAGGAGTTAGGGAGAAACAAAACATATCTCAGAGAACAAAAGAGCCTTCTCCAAATCCATGCACTAAACTTTAAGTTGATCCTTGCTGGTTTTGTGTTATTAATGTAGCCACGCTCCTAATTAACGTGGTTGTCTGATTTTCGAGAAAACTTAGGCACAAAGAGGTAATTTGCCTAAGGTCTCAAAGCTAGGAGTGGTAGAACGGGTTCTTATGATTCGAGACTTAGAAGGATAATCAGTGTTGATGAAGGTGGCAGTGAGATAAGCAGACAGGCTGGACTGTATTTAACTCTTTTTTTTTTTTTTTGAAGAAAGTAGTATGGAAATATATAATAACTGTAGGACGATTCCCTTCAAAATGGCCATGTTTAGTTTTTAATTCTAACGTATGATGAGTGTCAGTTGGCTGAGAAATTCCAGCAAGTGGAGCTGTGCTTCCTATTGCCAAAGGAATATGAAGTTACTGGCTGTTCTCTTTGCTGAACACCTAGTTTAGCGGGTGCATAAACAGATGCTTATGAAATGCTTTTTTGCACAATCAAGGTGAAGCCTCGACTCAGTCTGTGTCATGACGATCAGCCTGGTTCTGGTGTGCTTGGTGTGAGGTGGACGGCTTCAGGCATATCTGGGAGCAGGGGCAGACCCCACCCCATGTCTGAGGATGGCTGCTTCCTACAGGCACATTCTGGCCTGGAAGCCGATGGCGACCAGCTGGTTGACATTCACCGAGATCCCCCATTTGTGTTGAGTCTCACAGTTTCAAAGCAGCGTCACCCACATGATCTACTTAACTTGAAACAACCCTGCAGGGTAGGCAAAGCAGGTATCGGTGTCATTTCCATCGTTCCGGTGGGGACGGTGAGGCTTAGAGAGAAGCACCCAAGGTCACAGCACCAGTGAGACCCAGAAGCTGAGCCCCTCACCTAGACCGGGTACTCGCACCCCTGTGTTGCTCCATGAACACCTGCCCTGTCCCTGCCCGTGGGATGTGGCCAGAGATACTTTCCCTACTGCAAGGAGCTTTCTTTCCCAGTTAATAAAGTCCAGTTCCACAGAGAAGGAGACAGAGGAATGTGAAAGTCCAATCACAGCACGAACCACTTTGCTCTCAGATGGAACAACATTTGATATGACATGAACAGGAGAAAAAACACCTTGGAACCTCAGGCAGTTCGGAGGCAAAGCCTTCTGTATTCGAGCCGCAGTCAGCAGCTCTCCAATCGGAGAGGCCCCACAGCCCTGCTTCCTGGGCCGAGGACGAGGCTGAGATTTCCCTGTCAGGCAGGGGAAGCACATGCCTTGGGATTGCGGGTACCGAGGGAGGCTCTCACTCTAACCCAGGCATCGGAGAGCCACCTGCCTACCCAGCTGGTGTGCCCGGCAGGGAGAAAGAAGAAGTTTGTCCACTGGTTGTCAGCCTCTCCTCCTGGTGCTGGGGGTCAGGGCATCCTTAGGGTGGTCCGAGCCGAGATCTGGTCCAGGCTTGTCTGTATAACTAGCTCAGGATTAGACCTTAAGCCAGTTAGGGGACACTGGGTGTCTATTTTTCTCATCTGTAAATTAAAGAGTTCTCAACCTCACTCATAATTTAAAGAGGCTCAAATCAAAACTACAAATGTGATACCATTCGTCACTTGTATGGTAAGTATTTAAAAATTTGAGAATATCCAATTCTGGGCTGGAGTTGGGAAATAGACACCCTCTCTCTGTTTTCCTGGGGGGATGCATTGGTAGAGCATCTTGGAAGGGCATCTGGCAATATCTATCAAAAGCATTGACCCAGCAAGTTCACCCTCAAGAATGTATCCCATGGATCTACTCACCAAAGTATCAAAAACTGGTGAATGGGAATATTGATATTGTTCATAATAGCAACAGCAAAAAATTAGATACAACCTCAATACCCATCCCTTGGGGACTGAATAAGTGTTTATCCTTGGTAGACAAGTGTTTATCCTTGGTAGACCAGTGTATATCCTTGGCACACTGGGCAGCATTTAAATAGGATAACGTGGGAGGGGTGCAAAGATATAATAAGTAACAATAATACATGTTTTTTGAGTGCCGTCTACATTCTGAGAAGTTTACGTGTATTGACTCACCTATTCCCGTTTTACACTTGAAAAAGCCAAGGCACACTGAGGTTAAATAAACTGCTCAAGATCATAATATAATCAGAAAGTAGCCTGGCGTGGGGAGTACGAAGCAAGTATTTTGGTTTGAGAACTTTGTCCATTGCCTTTTTTTTATTTATTAAAATTTTTTTTTAATCTTTGGCTGGGTTGGGTCTTCATTGCTGCACGTTGGCTTTCTCTAGTTGCGGTGAGGGGGGCTACTCTTCATTGCGGTGTGCGGGCTTCTCATTGCGGTGGCTTCTCTTGTTGCAGAGCACAGGCTCTAGGTGGGTGGGCTCAGTAGTTGTGGCGCAGGGGCTTAGTTGCTCTGTGGCATGTGGGATCTTCCTGGACCTGGGAACAAACCTGCGTTCCCTGCATTGGCGGTGGATTTTTAACCACTGCATTGGCAGGCGGATTCTTAACCACTGCGCCACCAGGGAGGTCCCTGTCCACTGCCTTTTGTCTTAGTCTGTTCAAGCTGCTGTAGCAAAATCCCACAGACTGGGTGGCTTATAAACAACAGAAATGTATTTCTCACAGCTCTGGAGGCTGGAAGTCTAAGATCAAGGTATCTAGTGAGGACCCTCTTCTGGTTTGCAGACTTCTTGTATTCTCACCTGATGGAAGGGGCTAGGGAGCTCTGCAGGGTCTCTTTTATAAGGGCACTAATCCCATTCATGAGGGCCCCATCCTCATGACCTTATCACTTCCCAAAGGCCTTACCTACTAATACCATCACATTGGATGTTAGGATTTGGGGGAGACACAATCATTCAGACCGTAGCAACTTTTTAAGTGGAAAAAAAAGCAAGTTTCAGGTCCTATTTATGTTAAAAGAATCAAGTCATATATGTGTATATATGTATATGCATATATGTGCATGCATATATGTGCTTATATTTTCATACTTATTTTTGGCAGGTTACACAAGATAAAGGTAGGGAGGACTGAGGGTTCAAGGTAGGAGGGAAGCAACTTTGTACACATTCCTGTACTGTTTTGTCTTAAAAAAAAAAAAAAACCCAAGGGTGCATCTAGCACTTTTGTTTTATTTTTTAAGGTTTACATGGGCCTAGTTTGTTTAGGTGGTGTGACTAGGGGCCATTTACATTTTCCTTAAATTTTTCTATATTTAGAAATTATCTAGTAAATAATTGTATTTTTATTTTTAAATTTTTGGCTGCCTTGGGTCTTCATTGCTGCTCGTGGGCTTTCTCTAGTTGCGCGAGCGGGGGCTGCTCTTCATTGCAGTGTGCCGTTTTCTCATTGCAGTGGCTTCTCTAGTTGCGGAGCACGAGCTCTAGGTGCGTGGGCTTCAATAGTTGCAGCACGAGGGCTCAGTAGTTGTGGCACATGGGCTTAGTTGCTCCGCGGCATGTGGGATCTTCCTGGACCAGGGATCGAACCTGTGTCCCCTGCATTGGCAGGTGGATTCTTAACCACTGTGCCACCAGAGAAGTCCCAATAACTGTATTTTTAAATGAAAAAGTTGGACGTAACTCTTTCCGAGAGCCCCTGCCAGATTAGAAATCTCCTGATTGCATTTGTTGAGCGTGAACCCAGCTCTGTTACTTAAGTAACATGTAATGACACCATGTTCTCTGCCCGCAAGGCGCTTAGAGTTGGAGCAGATGGTGGTGGACGGCGATAAACATACCTGGAACAGGTGCAGCACTGGGATCACACCATTCTCTGCTGGAGGCTGGTTGTCTAGCTTGGCCAGCACTCATTTTCTTCTCCGGCAGAGAGTCGTGTCTGAGGCTGGGGTGGTGAGAGCCCCTGCGAGACGTGGCCAGTGAATACAGCTGCTTGTGCTTGAGAGCCCCGGCAGGGTCCAGCCTGGGTGGATTCTTCTGAGTTCGGGATTATTACCACCACCAGCAGTGATGTACCAACAATGAGCACCAACTCTTATTTTGTGCCTGTGATCATCTCTATCATTGTTTTTCTCCCCATTCTTTAGATGAAGATTCAGATGTGCCCCCCTTGCCTCTGCCTTAGTTGTCAGTGATGAGAACAGTGTGCTCCCCACCATGCTGCTGCCCCGGGGCCTCAACGTGGTGACTGGAACAATCACTGAACCGAGAAAACCAAGGAAGGGGGTCAAGATTCTTGGTCAGCTGCCCCAAGCCCCCTGTAAATTTTTTATCTCATGTTAAAGGATTTGCTTTAACTGGGGGGGACCTTGTATCTTGCAGTTCCTCATGACATTCTGTTTGTACCTGCATCCCAGCACTTAACCACACTGTAGAGTAATTGCTGTTATAGGCTGTGTCCTTCACTAGGTGTGGGTTCCTGATGGGCTAGGTCTTGATTCATCCTGCTGATCCAAGTGCCTAGTACTGGCCCTTAATTAAGACTCAGGAACATTTCCAACATGGATAGAGCTGGTGCTCATGGGCAAATCAGTTGTCTGAGCAGTCAAGAGGCACCAGAAAGCAAGTCATTCAAAAAACATAACCCCTACGCTTGCCATCAATTGGAAGAGAGATGAGAAAGAGGAGAAAGGAGTGGGGTTTCCATTTGGTTTGGCGAAGTTGTGTTTGGTAGCAGAATGGCTGCCCCGGGGGGGCTGAATGTGTCGGTTATTCCCATCTCAGTTTGCTTTAAGCAGAGTGACTTGTATGCCTCAGTGAACTGTGTTGTGATTAAGGGGGAGGGGTGCAGACACAGAGGAAGAGAGATGAAGAGGAGGAAAAATAAGTGGAGGTGATGGTCCAGAAGCTGGAGCACTAGGGAGGCTTTGGGGCGGGGCAGGCGTAGGCCCTGCTTGCTGACTCCTCCCTGACTTCTCCCTGCCTGAGTGCTCAGTGGTGTTCACACTGAGACTCGTGTTGGGGCAGCCGGTAGAAACGTGTGTGCGCGCGTATAATTTATAAAAATGAATAAAGCAAATGAGAAGGGGACCACCCTAACGTTCTACCCCTATAATCAGCCTGTAAAAATAACACTGCATGAAAACCTAAAAGCTGGAATAGCATTTAAAACTAATCTTAGGAACAATCCAGAATGATGCTCTAAGGCTACCATATCTAGGTAGCTCCTGGATTGAGATTTAAGTGGGACATCTCCAGAGTGTCCTCCAGTCTGTAGCACCAACAGATCTTAATCTACAGGAGTAAATGGAATGTGACCTCTCATGGCCTGAAATGATAAACAGCTTAGGTTGGAAGTGTTAGATCACCCTTCACAGTCTTTGCAATGCTTAAATCTGTGAGTTTCAGGGAGCCACCTTTTTTTTTCCTTTAAATTTATTTATTTATATATTTATTTTTGGCTGCGTTGGGTCTTCGTTGCTGTGCACAGGCTTTCCCTAGTTGCGGCGAGCGGGGACTACTCTTCGTTGTAGTGCGTGGGCTTCTCATTGCCGTGGCTTCTCTTGTTGTGGAGCACGGGCTCTAGGCCTGCGGGCTTCAGTAGTTGTGGCTTGCGGGCTCCAGAGTGCAGGCTCAGTAGTTGTGGCGCACGGGCTTAGTTGCTCCACGGTATGTGGGATCTTCGCGGACCAGGGCTCAAACCCATGTCCCCTGCATTGGCAGGCGGATTCTTAACCGCTGCGCCACCAGGGAAGCCCGGGGGAGCCCCTTTTGCGTGTAGTCGGTGGTATAAAACACACCTCGTGTGGCCATCTTGCTGAACTTACTGAAGGGTTCGGCAAGAGGGTGGAGCCCACTTCATGAACTAAGCAGAGGAAGCTTTCGCAGCAAGATTTCTGGGAAGGGGGAATCGCTCAAGTTTAACGGGTGTTGCTGGGAAGGTATCCAGACACTGTAGCCATGGGTATGTGGCACCAGGATTGCCGTTTAGTGGGCTGGGAGGATGGGAGCTCTTGGCCATGATTTGAGAAAGGCTGAGTGCCAGAAGAGTAGGCACTTGAACTGCCTCTAAACTCCAAGTTAGCATAGGAGCTCCCCGGGTCTGGGAAACGGGGCAAGCCTGGGGAACGGTAAGAAGATGGAGGCATCTCATAGCCCCACACGTGACCTTTCCTTAGTCCCTTCTCCCTTCCATGATCCTTCCTTATTCTTTGCTGCCCCCATGCCTACTCAGCTGATGGAATCTGGAGAAGACTGGGATCTGTTCCATCTGCCCTACACTCAGCTGGGGACAGTGGACTGGGAGACACATACCCCTGCATATCTCTGAGGCCGGAGGCATTGATCCACGGCAAAACCATCAGCGGAGCCCCAACTTCTTATGGCCCTAGAGCAGTGATGCCATGTCCCTGCCCCAGTGGCTGAGGCTAGAATAAAGAGGCCTCAGGATACTTCTGTAGGTTAAAGACTGTTGAAATACACTCTGTGCTGTAGAAGAACCAAAGTCTATGGGAATAGCTTGAACCCAGCGTACTTGGCTAGGAAGACCTGTTATGGGTAAGAACTGGTTGCTCCAAGACTGCCCAAACTGTGGCCTTCTGAAATGAGGGGTGGCGTGCAAAGTTTTAGTTTGAAACCTGCCCTCCTAGAATTTCCTGGTAACCTTCCAGGTCTCTTCTCCTCCAGCAGTCCTGGTCCAGCTTGGTGGTGGGCATGACAGAAAAAAGGAATTAGGTAGGAGTGTATCACTCATGAGATGGCTTTTGACATCATTAGCCAGATTCCTTAACATCCCAGTCTGATGCATTTGATCTTGGATGAATTTTCCAATATCAGTGTTTCCTGTAAGGAAGAAAGAGGAGGAACTGGACTTCTGTCTGCACGGTCGGGAGAGCTCACCAAAGTGGCCCTCCCCACAATGGAGGGGTCTGCCCCAAAGGGACAAGGGTTCCTACTTCCCCCAATCAATGTTAAATAGCCTCCTGGCTATTCTTCCAGCTAGTAAGAATTCAGAACTATCGAGGCAGTCTCTATACTCCCTGCCATACAAGCAGGAAGCCTTCCTTAATGAGAAAAGTAGATGTTTACGGATACTATTTTATCAGATAGAAAGCTGATTAAAGTGGAAGCTCTCCGGCAGGGTCTGTCTCTCCCGGTCACCGTCCTGACCCCAGCACTGCTCATGACGGGTCACCAACTTCCTACAAGGACAGATGTGGGCCTGGATGCCACTAAGGTTTTCTTTCATGCTGCTTCTCAATTCTGAAGCACCCTTTTTTCTCCCTTCCTAGTTTGACTTCTTTTAAAAACCTATCCATCTTTCCATGTCCATCCAGACAGTTGCTCACTGGACATCCTTTCTGATTACACCAGCTCTAGGGCTGTCTGCTTCCTTCCGGCACCTACTCCAGACATCACATTGTATGTTTCAAGTCATTTCCAGCGAGCCATAGTTCAAGTGCTATATTTTGTAACGAACTTGCTTGTTGTTCTTACTATTTTTATTAGAAAGGCTTTAAGGCTAATAACGTCACTCAGCATCGGTTTAATAATTTACTGGTTTACTAATTTAACTTTATTAAAGTTAATTTAATAACTTTATTAATTAACATATCCATTATTCATCTAAAAGTATTTCTTAAGCACTGTGGGCCAGGATATGCCCTGGTACTGGGGACAAAGTGGTAAACACGCAGATGAGGTCCCAGGTCCTGTGGCATCTGCCTTTTGGTGGGAAAAGACAGGCGACAAACAGACAAGAGATTTCTGATTACGATCCATGCACTGAAGGCAGTAAATAAGCTTGGGGGAAAGTGGCTGTGGTGCTGGTGGTCTGGGAAGACCCTCAGTGGGGAGGACATCGCAGCTGAGACCTGAGGGAGGGAAGGGAGAGAGAAAGCGAGGCTGGAATCATCCCTAACCTGGGAGTATCAGGTGGGAACATGATGGGGTCGCAAAAGGGAGGCTGCAACCCCTCACCTCAGCTGATCATTTGGTACCTGAAACTTCTTGCCTCTTGTGTTTCGTTTATTTTATGAAACTTTTTATTTGGAAATAATCCTAGACTCAGGAGTTGCAAAAATAACATAGCGAGGACCCATGCATCCTTCTTCTGGCTTCCCCCGTGAGAACATCTTATATAACTTTAGTACATCGTTAAAAGCACCATTGTACATCATTGGTACAATACTATTAACTAGACTACAGACCTTGTTTAGAGGACTTCACCAGCTTTTCTACGTATTCATTGCATATAAAGGACTTGTCTGTGTGTGTGTGTGTTACCTTTTTAATGTGCACATTTCTTTATCTCTTTTAAACTTAGTTTGCTGATTGTTTCAGGAATATCTGATTTATTTATTCAATGAACATTAATCAGACACCTGCCACATATCAGTTCTGTGTTGGGTTCTGGAGATACAGGATGAATGATACTGAGGTAAAGGGTGTCAAGGGGGCTCAGTGATTGGTCAGGGAAAGCTGTCCAGAGAAAGTGTTGGAGTGAGCCTGAGAGGTCTGGACAAGAGAAAGGACGGCCCATCCTGGAAATGCCAGCGGCCAGAAGGGAGTGAAGTCAGCAAGGATAGGTTAGCAGGTTGAGAGTACGAGGGGCCCTGAGTGCCAGGCTAAGGGTCTGGGGCTCGATGCCTCTTTGCAGATTACCCACAGTGTAGCCGAGGTGAGAACTCAGAGAGTGATTGTAATCAGCTGATAACTCTACTTAATTTATTTTCTGTCTGATCCATCCTTTTGAGCAACAAAGGCAATGTCTACACTGTGCAGATCTGACCTAGGAGAGCCTCCTGGATGCCGCCCGGCAAGATCCCCGCTCCCAGGCAGAGCTCAGAGTAACCAGAAGCAAGAAGAGAAGCCCATTCGCTATCCACTCTGACAAACTGCTCTTTCACCGTGAAGTGCCTGTGTTTGCATATCATTGACATTTGTTGTACACGAAGAAATGAGGTATTGGATGCTATTTAGATGTTTCCTTCGATCTGAATAGGGAGAGAGATGCCTGTTGATTCCTGGATCCACACAGATTAAACAGCACCTACCCACCAAAAAAGGAATATGCACATTTAATCAAAACATCTAGGGCTTCCCTGGAGGCTCAGTGGTTAAGAATCTGCCTGCCAATGCAGGGGACACGGGTTCGAGCCCTGGTCCGGGAGGATCCCACATGCTGTGGAGCAACTAAGCCCGTGCGCCACAACTACTGAGCCTGCGCTCTAGAGCCCACGAGCCACAACTCCTGAGCCTGTGTGCCACAACTACTGAAGCCTGCGCGCCTTGAGCCCAGGATCCACAACAAGAGAAACCACTGCAATGAGAAGCCCGCGCACCGCAGTGAAGAGTAGCTCCCGCTCGCCACAACTAGAGAAAGCCCGTGCGCAGCAACGAAGACCCAACGCAGCCAAAATAAATAAATAAATAAAATAAATGTATTAAAAAGAAAAGGTCTAGTACTTGGCTCTGACCTTTTGAACTTGTACTTTTGGGGCGGTGACCCTGTTAGACACAGCTTGCACTGCTCCTCTGGAACACTCAAGGAAGAAGATCTAACTCGGATGTCCCTCTTTTAGAACAAAATGCAAGAAAAAGAAGTCCATCACCCTGCTCCCCCCATCTCCCCATCAAGAAGTAGCCTGGGGCTTCCCTGGTGGTGCAGTGGTTGGGAGTCTGCCTGCCGATGCAGGGGACACGGGTTCGTGCCCCGGTCTGGGAAGATCCCACGTGCTGTGGAGCGGCTGGGCCCGTGAGCCACGGCCGCTGAGCCTGTGCGTCCGGAGCCTGTGCTCCGCAACGGGAGAGGCCACGACAGTGAGAGGCCCGTGTACCGCCAAAAAAAAAAAAAAAAAAGAAGTAGCCTGGATTTCTAGAGAAAGGAAAGTGAACAGTAGACCCCAGATAAGTGTGCAGTGGGCTCCCCCGGGAATTCCAGCCCGAGCTGGGTTGCCAGGGTCCTCTCAGCATCCCTTAGCCCCTGTCCGGCAGAGTTTACAGTCTTCCCCTCCTGCTGTGAGGTTGACAGTTCTGAACCAGATGTCACCCCGTGCAGATGTGCACCCACTCGCTCACCCCACGGTCCCCATGGAGCTGTTTGTTTGGTCTTGGGCACGGGTTGCTGAATGCAGCCCTCACTGGGGACTCTGATACCATACAGGCAATTCCCTTCCTGGCGAAGCCTTCTGGGTCTCGTGATGCTTGTGATGGGCCTGCCTTCTCAATCCAGTCGGCACTTGCGCAGACGGGAGAGCCCAGGAAAGCTGTGGCTTACGGGAGTGAGAAGGGGTGTGCTTTTGGCTGTGTGGCGTACAGTGTACACAGTGTGTGGAGCAGATGCCCCAGGTGGGAGGTGGACCTGGATTGGGCAATGGCCTGGATAATCCTAAAGTCTCTTCCTGATCAAATATGCCATCTTTGTACACCAAAGGCTAGTGGTTTGGATGCAGATTTAAATTCAGTCTGATTAAGAGGAGCTTTCTTTCTAAGCTTTCCCAAGCTTTTAAAGTAGCAACAGTGTCATTGTCATTTTAAGTCATCATAAGGTTGCTTAAAACGGCCCTGTTGCTTTTTTTTTTTTTTTTTTAATAATTTGGCCTTTGTATATATGTGCCACATCTTCTTTATCCATTCATCCGATGATGGACACTTAGGTTGCTTCCATGTCCTGGTTATTGTAAATAGAGCTGCAATGAACATTTTGGTACATGACTCTTTTTGAATTATGGCTTTCTCAGGGTATATGCTCAGTAGTGGGATTGCTGGGTCGTGTGGTAGTTCTATTTTTAGTTTTTTAAGGAACCCCCATACTGTTCTCCATAGTGGCTGTATCAATTTACATTCCCACCAAGAGTGCAAGAGTGTTCCCTTTTCTCTACACCCTCTCCAGCATTTATTGTTTCTAGAGTTTTTGATGATGGCCATTCTGACCAGTGTGAGATGATATCTCATTGTGGTTTTGATTTGCATTTCTCTAATGATTAATGAAGTTGAGCATCCTTTCATGTGTTTGTTGGCAATCTGTATATCTTCTTTGGAGAAATGTCTATTTAGGTCTTCTGCCCATTGTTGGATTGGGTTGTTGGTTTTTTTGTTATTGAGCTGCATGAGCTGCTTGTAAATCTTGGAGATTAATCCTTTGTCAGTTGCTTCATTTGCAAATATTTTCTCCCATTCTGAGGGTTGTCTTTTGGTCTTGTTTATGGTTTCCTTTGCTGTGCAAAAGCTTTTAAGTTTCATTAGGTCCCATTTGTTTATTTTTGGTTTTATTTCCATTTCTCTAGGAGGTGGGTCAAAAAGGATCTTGCTGTGATTTATGTCATAGAGGGTTCTGCCAGTGTTTTCCTCTAAGAGTTTGATGGTGTCTGAGATGTGGCACATATATACAACGGAATATTACTCAGCCATAAAAAGAAACGAAATTGAGATATTTGTAGTGAGGTGGATGGACCTAGAGTCTGTCATACAGAGTGAAGTAAGTCAGAAAGAGAAAAATACCGTATGTTAACACATATATGGAATCCAAGAAAAAAAAAAAAAAGGTCATGAAGAACCTAGGGGTAAGACGGGAATAAAGACACAGACCTACTAGAGAATGGACTTGAGGATGTGGGGAGGGGGAAGGGTAAGCTGTGACAAAGTGAGAGAGTGGCATGGACATATATACACTATATTACGTATCTATACGTAATATAGATAGCTAGTGGGAAGCAGCCACATAGTGCAGGGAGATCAGCTCAGTGGTTTGTGACCACCTAGAGGGGTAGGATAGGGAGGGTGGGAGGGAGGGAAATGCAAGAGGGAGGAGATATATGTATATGTATAACTGATTCACTTTGTTATAAAGCAGAAACTAACACACCATTGTAAAGCGTTTATACTCCAATAAAGATGTTAAAAAAAATTTAAAAAATAAATAATTTGGCCTCACCACGTGGCATGCGGGATCTTAGGCTCCTGATCAGGGATCGAACATGACCCCCCTGCAGTGGAAGCGCAGAGTCTTAACCCCTGGACCACCAGGGAAGTCTCCCTCCCCCGACTTAAAAAAATTTTTTTTGGCTCTGTTGCTTTTTTAAAGAATCCATCCTGCACACAACTCTTTGCTGAACACCCTATTCGGAGAGCTGGCTGATCGTCTGTGATCCAGAGACCAAAATGTTGATATTCCCTCAAAGCAGGGACATATTAGCTTAGTCTTTCTATGAGAGGAGACGCACGGGGTAAGCAACAGATAATTACTTTTTCTGGTCTGTTTGGAGAGCTTGCAAACGAAATTTGTTTCCTTTTGTCCTTTTCCACTCAGCAAATATCGACTTTGACTCTTGGCTGTGAGTGGGGCTGGAATGAGCGTGGCTAATCTTAGTTTAAGGGCTTTATCTTCTCCAGGGCCAGATCGGCCAAAACTTTCTGCTGCAGTCATTGACTGGGACCTGGAGGGGGTCCTGATGGCTCTGTTCACTGAGGCTCCCACGGGGCCAGCCAACAGGGCTCCACACCCAAGACAAAGTAGCGGCACATTGTGAGGGCAGCTGGATAACTTTTTGGTAATTATTTGTTCTCAGGCGTGCCAAGGCCGCACTTGAAACTCAGATTATTCACAAGCATAATCGTCAAGCTCTCAGTTCACATTGTATGTCTCTGTGGAGTACAGGAGGAATAGGGTCATTTTCTGAGAAGTGCACTGTCAGACACTTGGTAAAAGGGCACCCAAGGGGCAGTTAGAGTCCACAGTTGACCCACATGCTGAGTTTTGGGGAGAACAATGTGCTTATTATCCCAGGAGGAAAGGAAGTTCTTCAGTGGAGAGCCCACGACTCACTAGGAGGGGCCGCCCAAGTGGCTGTCTCTAAAAAGGTACCTTGGGGCTTCCCTAGTGGTGCAGTGGTTAAGAATCCTGCCAATGCAGGGGATATGGGTTTGATCCCTCGTCTGGGAAGATCCCATATGCTGCGGAACAACTAAGCCCCTGTGCCACAGGTACTGAGCCCACGTGCCGCAACTACTGAAGCCCACATGCTCTAGGGCGCGTGTGCTGCAACTGCTGAGCCCGCATGCCACAACTACTGAAGCCCGTGCACCTAGAGCCCGTGCTTTGCAATGAGAAGCCACCGCAATGAGGAGCCCGCTTACCTCAATGAAGAGTAGCCAGTGCTCACTGCAACTAGAGAAAGTCTGCGTGCAGC
Source organism: Globicephala melas (assembly GCF_963455315.2). NCBI lineage: Eukaryota > Metazoa > Chordata > Mammalia > Artiodactyla > Delphinidae > Globicephala > Globicephala melas. Next base: position 163,247,273 of record NC_083315.2, on the reverse strand, counting down.
AACGAAGACCCAATGCAGCCAAAAAAAAAAAAGAAATACCTTGTGTATTTCTAATATAGGAACGAGACAAGTTAGAGCTGATCCTCCAAGGCCCAGAGAGTGGGCTTGGGTCAATGCAAAGGGAACAGATGCAGATGGCAAGAGACACAGAAAATGATCGATATTTTTTAGAGGGGAGAAGCCTTGGAGGGCTTGGGTTGAAGAGATTTCCGTTAATACAGATTCTAGACCTTGGTTTCAAAAATACAAGATTTTCCCTCACCTTAGTTTGCACCTAGTTTCTTAGGTCAAACAGGTATGATGGACTGTCAGACTTTTTCAACTTCTGAATCACTTATTCAGTCATTCAACATATATTTATTGAAGACCTACTGTGTGTCAAGCATTCTGCTCGTGTTCCTGTAGAGAGAGCCAGTGTATCACCAGCAAGCTCTTTCCTCCACCCTTCAGAGAGGATTCAAGATGATTGATTAATAAAAATAGAAAACATAAGAAAGATAGTCTCCATGGGGTTTTTGCAAATGGGTTGATTGAGTTCCGTGATTTCTTACAAAACCAAGAGAAGCACAATCTATTCCTTTCTTCCCCTCTTTCCCCAGGTAGATACTATTTTTGTCCCCCATTTTCCAGATGAGAGCACTGAGGTTTCAGTTAGTTAAGTAACTTGCCCAAGGTCATACGGTTAAGAGTGGTGGACCCAGGCTTTGAACCTTAGCTTCTGGCTCCCAACTCCATGCTTGTAACCACTGTGGCATGTTGGATTTTCCTTAGTGGAACAGGCTCAGGTATCAGGAGGCCAAATCAGAGTCAAACCTCAACAGTTTGGGCCAGGGCTGAACCAGAAGTGCCCACAAACCTGCTGGTTCTCCTTGACTGGTCTTCACGTCCTTCTGGCACGTATACCTTTACAGTGCTTCGTGGAGGTCTTTGGAAACAATGGATCAACTGATAATGCTCTGAGTACAGCTCTTTGAAGGAGACTGGAAGAACATCATGTTTAAAGAAGAGGCTATTGCTGTGTTTGTTGGTTATTGACTAGTAGCTCACAAAGGGCAAGCTGAACCAAACTGCGTATCTTTTATGTGATGCTTGGGACTGCAGGAGATGCGTGGGCTAGGGTGTGAGTTGGAGTTATTAATAATAATGACACAGTGTTAGTTCCCATTTTCCAAGAACCTACTGAGAACTAAGAAGCCCATGCTGGATGTCTCCCATACCTCATTTCAGTCTCCCCCGAAGCCCTAGAAGGTGGTTATTGTTATTCTGCTTCACAGATGAAGAACCAAAGGCTCAGAAAGGTTAAGTGACTTGCCCAAGGCCACACAGCTTATAAATAGTTAACCCCCGCTCCTTAGATTATGCCGTTTCCACTTTCATTCATTTGTTAAAATATTTACTGAGCACCTACTATGTGCCAGCCATTGTTCTCTGTGCTGGGGATGTTGTGAGGAATAAGGTAGACAGGTCTCTGTTTTTTGGAGTTTACATCAGACAACGGTGCCCTGCGGAACCTGGGACCCCACTTAAAGTAAGCAAGGGGGAGACCAGGGTCCAAAATGTAATAGGAAGGCCTTGAACTGCAGAGCCCAAAGTCTCTTGTGGTTAGGACTTATTCAGGCACGTGACTCTAGAGATGTGGCTCCTTCAGGGAGGTTTAATTTGTTATTAGTGTTTATTAAAGGGAAAGTACGATTATCATAAAAGATCCAGAATGGGCCATTTTGGAGTTAGGCAGTTTGCAGTTTTATGACTCAGGCTGACTTGGGAACAGGCTGCAGAAGGTGGGCTGTCTGGTGGATATCCCAGTGGTCTTGCCTCCTTGCTTTCCTTCGAGACCCACCCACCCATCCAGCACCCAGCCCCAGCCTGGGGCCATGTGTCAGGGAAGGAAGCTGATGGCTACCAGCCTGGCTGGCATCCCTCAATGTTACTCCATGGGCCGCATGGATGGAACTGGGGTGCAACTGTCCCTTTCCTTGTGGCGAGTTTAGCATCTCTGCCCCCACTCAGTATATGCTGCTAGCACCTGCCTTCTCCCATTAGTGTGACAACTCAAACTGTACCTACATATTTACAGACATTCAGTTCTCCAGTTGAGAACCTCAAAAACGTGCTTGTCTTTCCCCTGCGTCAAAACCCTTTTGTTCTTTCCCCCTTGGCTGACTCTACACCACCTCCCAATGATGCTGGTAAGACTTTTCTCAGCTGTTCCTTTTCCCATCATTTCCCCATATCAGGCCCCGTCTCTGTCCTCCAGTATTTCAACAAATGCCGATTGAGTACTTCATCCATGGAGCGTCTGGTCAGGGTCCCTTCAAACCCTTTATCTTATGATGAAAAAGTTGGGACACAGGAAGAAAACTGGCCCAAGGTGATATTCCCAAGTCACAGTCGTGCATTCTGTTCATCACAATGGCCACTTCTCAAGCACAAAATATCTTAAGTGTGAGAGTATTTGAAGCGTTGGGATTTTGAGCCATTTATCAAATGGAATTGCTGGGATAAAATACAGAGCCCATAGCCACCATTCTCTAGAACATACAAGAACAACCACAGTCCTCACTCCCCCTCCAGGATAAGATAAGGGGTTGTAGATAATTAACGTGAAGATGGAGGCATTCATTTTTTCCCTTCTGATTACAAGTTATTGTTTAAGGTTAAAGATAAATGTTAAAATCCTAACAATTTAGAAGTGCTTATCAAGGAAAGTTTAACGTCCCTAATGATCCACCCATGGAAGATTTTTTCATGCATATATTAATATATCTAATGCTATTTTACAAAAAACAGACTTGATACGTGGTTTGCAATGTGCTTTTCTCTCTGAACATCTTTTCCCATAAGCACCATGGTCAGCCTTTTTCTTTTAAAAGCCGTGAGTTTTCATTATATGAATGAACCAGGATTTAGCTAACTGATCCCTTTTTGATGGACATGGAATTCTTTTCCTCTAAAACAGTTTTCCTCGATAATAAATAATGCTGAAATAATCCTTGTACCTGCATATTTTTGCACAACTGTGTATTTCTGGGCAATGGATTCCGACAAGGAGAATTGCTGAGTCAAAGCCGACGTGCATTTTAAACTTAATAGATATTGCTAAATATCCCTCCAAAAATGATAGGACCCACTAACATTCCCATCAATTGAACGAGACTGCCTGTGTCCTTACATCTTCATCCGTTGGGTTTTTACAGGTCTTTTAAATCCTGGAGTTAAATATTTTTATTTTATTTATTTTTTAATTTTAATTTTAATTTTTTGGCTGCTCTGCACAGCTTGCAGGATTTTAGTTCCCCTGCCAGGGACTGAACCCGCGCCCTCGGCAGTGAAAGCGCAGAGTCGTAACCGCTGGACCGCCAGGGAATTCCCTGGAGCTAAAGATTTTTAGAGGCAATCTTATGATCTGGTACAATTTAAGTTCATTTTCTAATGTTTGTTATCTCTTCCGTCAGGGTACAAAGAGCTTAAAGGTATGGTGGTTCCATTTTAGATAGGCATTTCTTAAAAGGTTTTCATTTTGGGTTTACATCTGCAGGCTTTTGGAAACCTGAAACTAAAGTCTTAGCCCTTCCCGGCATTTTTCCCCCAGGGTTTCCTGTTGGAGCTGACTCGTTTCCTGGACCCTGGCTGCAGGTTGTTGAATGTGGATGCACTGGCCTTCTCAGGGCTCCATGAGGGGAAATAACTGATTTCCAAGGCCTCCCATCTTACAGGGGGCCAGGTTGAGGAAGCTTCTTGAAGCCGGCTGATTCTTAAGCTGAGCTTCCCATCAAAACGGGCTTCCCCCAGCAGGCTTTAGAACAACATTTCCCAACCCAGATGGCCTTGCCAGCCTGGACACCTGGCTGGGAAGTAGGAGCCGGCACCTCCTGTGTCCACATTAGTGATGCTCCTGTGATGGCGCTGACAGTCTCAGCCGCGCTCCTTGCCCCCCATCCCCGAGGAGTGCTGGGGAGATGGAAATGGGCTTGGCCAGGGCGCCTTTCCATAGCAGCTCCACTCAGGCACCAGTTAAGCCCAGGTGGATAAATTATCCCTCCTTGAAAGGTCACTGCTACGGGACGCCCCTCTTTTAAAAGCCAAATTAGGAAGAAGCAAGATCAACTCTAGGGAAAATAGTGCAGTGGCCTCTTTGTTCTGGGTGCCCTCAGCCTGTTTTTCTGCCTTTCTCCCTCCCTGCCCCTTAGGGTACACCCTGAAAACACACCTTTATACCTCTTGGGGGCACATGGAGCCCTGCTTTCTCTCCAGCCAGTCCCAGGGGATGACCTTGGTATCAGTCATTTACACACTAGTATGAATTTAGGGTACTAGATTTTGGACACGGCAGTAGGGGGAGGAAGAACTTCAGGTAGGGGCTTTAAGGTGTGGCTGCTTCTTACTCTCTGAAATCACTCCATGAAAATGATCCTTTTTTGAGTGTCAAGTGAATTCAGAGATATTTAGACAAGGTAGGAGGTGAAGAAATAGTGTCCTCTTAAGAAAAATGAATGATTTTGGCCACTCTAAGGTCCCCAACCACCCATGCTTGAGTGATGACTTCCAAAAATACACTTTGTGTTTTTTAAAAGCTCTTTTCATTTAAACCGTTTAATATACTCACACAAGCCTTCAATTTTTTTCACATGGGTAGTGAGTGAATACACTCAAAAATAAAAAAGTGAATCTGCATTGTTAAGACAGGCAGGCAGGGATGATGAAGATTTAACTTGTGGGACTGTCACCCTCAAGCTACAGTAATTCTCCAGAATGAACACAGAGATGTGGCAGCATCCCATACCTCCTGGCCTGTGCTCAGGCTGACACCTGCATGGTGACACATGACTGACAGGTAACACGATGAGCTGAAAACATATCAATCCAAAGGCCAGCCCAAGGAAAGCCTTGTTAAGTTATAACATGCTCCAGAAGTTCCATTTCCAGAACTTTCGGCCCAGTGGCAGTATGTGGTGGCCGGTGGTCATTTTTAGGGTTAGGGTCCTGGTTTGAGGCATTACATTTCCTGACAACCATGCAGACTGTTTAGAGCACAATGTTGCCAGATGGTCTTTGCCTTACCTGAAAGGAGCTGGTTGCCACGGATGCCGCCCCCCCCTCCCCGCCCCCCACCGCCCCAGGGCTGGGCTGATGGTGGAGATCGGGCTCACTCACCCTCTACCTCTGTGGATTTCATCAGCATCCTGGCATCAGGAGCAAAATGAGAGGCAGCTAAAGTTTGGGTCTGCTTCGAGGTGTTCACTCAACACCGGCTTTTCTCTCTTTTTGTCTTGACGTTTGGTGGTTAGCTTGAGCTTTCCACTTGCAAAATCCTGGGCTCTTCACTCTGAAAGAGACCTTAGAATTCTTCGGGTCTGCCCCACCGATTGCAAATTCCAAAACTGAAACATCCTTCTTTAAACCTATGGTGGGAGGATGTTGCCTCCAGGCCATGCAATGTCCCACAGATACCAAGGAAGGAAAGGCTAGCCCTGGGGGACTTCTCTGGCAGGCTCAGTGTTCCAGATTCATTTAACAGGCGAGACTGGAAAGTTATTTCTGTCAAAGGCACAGGGAGCAAAGTTTTAAGAAGAAAAATAGAGAATATTCATTTTCTCAGCTAGAAAGAACTTTGGAGAAGAGCTGTTCCTGCCCCGCCATTGTCAGAAAAAGACACTGAGGTCCAGAGTGGTTCCCAGGCTCATCCAAAAGGACCGAGCTCTAAGGCAGACTTATGATGGATTGGGTTGGGATCCAGGGAACTGTGGAAATTTCAGCAAAGCGTGTTAACCAAGATGTGAGGAAAGAGGAGGAGGGAAGGGAATCCTGCCAGTGAGGGCCGTGGGCTCCGAGGCACCTGGGGGAAGGTGCAGATGGTAGCTGTGGGCCACCAGGGACCTTTACAGATCTGCACCTCGGTGGACAGATACTTATAATGTTCTTGGCTGACATGGCCCTCCATGAAGCAGGATATTAGGACTTAGTAAAATAATGCATCCTACAGAACACATTTCATTGACTCCTGGTCTAGAAACATTTCTGGGAAGGTTGGGAGAATGCGAAGGCCCCATGAAATGGACTAGAGCTGGGTCCATAGGTGGGCACAGTCACAGGCAGCTGTCTTAGAGCAGTTTCTTTCCTGCCATCCCCTGGCTCCGTAATGCAAGAGCAGGGAGTGTCAGAAGCTGCCCGGTGACTCCCCTGCCCAGCGTGGGTTCAGAGCACTTGCCCACACAGGGTAGTGGATGCAGTGGATGGGGGCCACTGGCTCTGCCCCCATGCAACAAGCAGATCCTCCTGTCAAGGTAGCACCGTCAGGGGCTTCAGAACAAGGGGACGTGGCGAGTATGCCTCTAGTGACAGGGGTGCTCTCATCTTGGTCCTCTGCTATGTCCCCCTGCTGGACCACTCAGTCCCCCCTCTGGCCCCCCTGGTCTATTCCTCTATTCCTCTCTCCCCAAGAGGCCTCCTGATGGCAAAGTCCCTTTCGGTGGCCGGAGGAGAAGTCTTTGGGCAAAAGGCTATCGGGCTCCCACGGTGAGTTGGCTGAATTGTGTGCATATGGGGGTGTGGATCCGGCAAAGCCACGGCTCCAAAAGAGAAAGCAAAATGCCCTAGAACTTGGCCTCCTGCCCCCACAAACGTGGTAATTCCAAATGTCACCTTGGCATTTCCTTCTCAAATAAACTCTGTCTTGTTCCTATCATGAGAAAACACAGACCGCGGAACTTCTGTGTTGATTTCTCAGTCCTCTGATTGACTTGCTGTGTGACATGCTGAACTATTAAATTTTCTTTCATGGATAAATGTAGACATGGACTTTGTGATTTTTAGCTGTTGGGTACTGGAGGCCTGTGGTTTATTTTGAGTCAAAGAAAAGAATCTGGACTTCCATATTGTGTGAATGAGTGTGTGTGTGTGTTTATAGGAAAAGGATATAAGGTAAAGAGTAGCTAATATTAATTGATTGTGAAGAGCCACATGGATATTTTTAAAAAAACATCAGAGATGGTTCAAAGGGTAGGAGATACCTTGATAACATTGCCATCAGAAACTAAGGAATGGGGACGATTTGGGTAGAAGAGTTGTGCTTGATGGTTAAGTCAAGAAAGCAGAAGTAATTAACAAAGGAACACCTTGAATTTAAAGAGGTGCTTTGCCTCTCGGGAACACGTGAAAAATGTTTATGCTTCAGTTCTCTGCAGAGTTCTCGTGAAACCCACAAGGGAGATGCAGGGAAAAAACTCCACCCATTTTGAAGATTCAGAAATGAAGACACAGAAGGTACCTGACACAGTAATTCTGGGACAAAGGTGGGATTTGAATCTAGAGTTTCTTTTGTTAAGAATATAAATATTGGGACTTCCCTGGTGGCTTAGTGGTTAAGAATCCGCCTGCCAACGCAGGGGACACGGGTTCAATCCCTGGTCCGGGAAGATCCCACATGCTGCGGAGCCGCTAAGCCCCTGCACCACAACTACTGAGCCTGCGCTCTAGAGCCCGTGAACTGCAACTACTGAGCCTGCGAGCCATAACTACTGAAGCCCTCGTGCCCTAGAGCCCGTGTGCCACAACAAGAGAAGCCACTGCAATGAGAAGCTCACGCACCGCAATGAAGATTAGCGCCCGCTCGCCACAACTAGAGAAAGCCTGGGCACAGCAATGAAGACCCAACACAACAACAACAACAACAACAAAAAGAATATAAATATTTTTTCCTAGTTTGCTCTGTCTGAAAAGGCCTTGGAGAGAAGCTAGTGATTTCCCCGTACAGTCAACTCTTGGCATTGTGGGAAGAGAGAAGGTAGAGGACTGGGAGAGAGAGGAGGGGCCAGCGAATCAAGCTCATCATCACATCGTATCACGAGGGTCTTCGTGTCCAGCGTGGTGGGGACAGGCAGAGAGAGCGCCTGTAGACACTGGACCCTCTTCATTGCCAAGGTACCCCTGCTAGTTTCCGAATGAACACTGGCTCTGTGGAGAGAGTGGGCTTGGGGCTTTCTGGATCAGATCTACACACCTCCGTTTTCATGTCCACAAATGACCTCCTTGACCTACGGGGGGGTGGGGGGGGATCAGTTAAAACATGGATAGATACATTCATTTGGAATTTATTTTGGTGATTTTAGATTAGGAAGAACAGAACTTTTTCTCAGAAACACATATTAAAAGTGTGTTTTTGAGATTAGCTGTGTATCTTTAACGCATGCGTGTAATCAAAAAGACATTTGGAAACCACTGTGGACATTTACTTTAAACTGCAGATATTTATAGACAAGCTCAAGCAAAACACACTTGGTGCCAGAGACACAGATTGGGTGTGGGTCACTGTTTATAGGGAAAGATTGGATTTTTTTGTGCTGCGTTCTAGGAAACCTCCTGTGTTCCTGGGGGCGTTTCCTAGTAGAGTTATCTGTTTGGATGGTAGGGAGTTGATAATTTCCCTTGTGGCAATATTAGGTGCCACATGGTAGAGGATGTTGGAGGGGGAAGCTGGTGAAAGTTCAGAAGGAAACTCTATACTGTGTGGGGCTGCTAGATATTGAATGCACTTCAATTCCAGCCCTCAGTTCCTTATTAAAATACCTACTGAGGGATTCTACAGTTTCCTCTTAACTCACATAGTTACTCTATGGAGAATACTGTGCTTTTCACTCTTCTGTATCACCAGTGGAGGATATAAATTAGGATTGACTTTCTGGAGAGCAGATCGGCAACAGGGATCCAAGGCCTTATAATGTGAATACTCTGACCCAGTGGTTCCACTTTCAGGAATTCATTCCAAGGACATAGAGCTTTGTACACGATGCCTGAATAAGGCTGTTCATCTGACATTGTTCATAGGAGCAGATAAGCTAAGTGTCCAGTAGAATGAGGGTGGCTAAGCCATTGGTCATCACAGTGTCACACGGGCACGCCACGACCATTTACTGAGTGCCTACTACTGTGTGCCAGGCACACAGCAGGTGCCATGATACAGTCTCAAGCCCACCCGAAGCTCAAACTTTTGTAGTAGAAACAGACTTCATACATTGTGAAGTGGAAGAAAGCAGGGTACAAAGTATATTTACAGGATCTCATTTTCATCATATGAATAGAAACACTCTGGAAGACTGTCTGAATTAACAAGGTGTAGAAGCTTTGGGCAGTGAAGTTATAGACGAGCTTTTCCTCCCTTTTTATTTTTCTCTAGTTTCCAAGTTTTTTGCAGTGACAACTTATTATATATACTGTATATACTATATGTATATATAGTGTGTGTGTGTGTGTGTGTATATATATATATATATATATTTTAAACGTGGCTTTGAGGAAAGAGAGAAAGAGAAGTGAGCAGAACTGGGTTCTAGACCCAACTCTTTTTTTTTAAACTCGTGCTGAGCCCTTGAGCGAGCCTGAGAACTGTCCTGAACGTCCTCTGAACGGCTTGCGGAGAGGCCTCCTAGGGCTCCAGCTCAGGACACAGAGATCGCAGCTCTGTCTCTTCTGAGGACGCTGGGGATTTTGCTGCAGGGCTGGCAGGACCGGAGCTCTCCCGGGGAGCCAGACAGCAGATGGGCTGCTGAAGCCCTGATCCCTGGGCACTATTGGTCTCCAGGGCTCTGGTCCTCTAGGAACCTGGGGCTGTGCTCAAACCGGGAAAAGAGTTTCTGTATTAGTCATATAATTAAATTAAGGAAGTGCCTCTCACCTGGTGAAAAAAAATAAGCTGTGGTTGACTTGCACTAACTCAGCCTAATGTCCCCGCACCCCAAGCAAACAAGGATGGCAGCTCCATGGATTGAGCCTTGCCTGGTGCCTGTTCCAGTGCAAAAAGCATTTCACAGACATTTTCCTCGTTGAGGCTCATGATACACCCTGAAGTGTAGGTACTCATCGCCTCCATTTTACAGGTGGGGACCTTGAGCTCAGAAGACAGGTAACGGGAGCAGGTCATTGGAGTAGAAGAGGCTGGGATTCAAACCCCAGTCCATCTGCTTCGAAGCAACATCTTTTTTTGTTGTTGTTGTACGCGGGCCTCTCACTGTTGTGGCCTCTCCCGTTGCGGAGCACAGGCTCCGGATGCGCAGGCTCAGCGGCCATGGCTCACGGGCCCAGCCGCTCCGGGGCATGTGGGATCTTCCCGGACCGGGGCACGAACCTGTGTCCCCCGCATCGGCAGGCGGACTCTCAACCACCGCGCCACCTGGGAAGCCCCGAAGCAACATCTTTAACGTCTGTTCTGTACTGCCTTCCACTCCAAGAGGCAAGCTCTACCATAACCATAGAAACAGATGTCTAAAGCCAGGGGAGTGTGTGAGGGATGAGGTAATCTATCAAGTGGCAGGACTCTGGGAAGCTGAGGAATGCAGAGGCTTAGAATGGGCAGAAGGTTATTTCTGATAAAAGTGTTTTTTTTTTTTTTGTCTTGCGGCATCTTAGTTCTCCGACGAGGGATTGAACCCAGGGCCCACGGCAGTGGAAGTGATCCTAACCACTGGACCAACCGCCAGGGAATTCCCATTTCTGTTGAAAGTTGATGCAGAGAAAGTTACTCTTTTTTTTTTTTAACATCTTTATTGGAGTATAATTGCTTTACAATGGTGGGTTAATTTCTGCTTTATAACAAAGTGAATCAGCTATACATATACATATATCAGCTATACCTGTACATATATATGTATAGCTATACATATACATATATAGAGAGATGCCCCTCCTCCCACCTAGAGGGGTGGGATAGGGAGGGTGGGAGGGAGGGAGACGCAAGAGGGAAGAGATATGGGAACATATGTATACGTATAACTGATTCACCTTGTTATAAAGCAGAAACTAACACACCATTTAAAGCAATTATACTCCAGTAAAGATGTTAAAAAAAAAATCTACAAACAATAAATGCTTGTAGAGCGTGTATGGAGAAAAGGGAACCCTCTTGCACTGTTGGTGGGAATGTAAATTGATACAGCCACTATGGAGAACACTATGGAGGTTCCTTAAAAAACTAAAATTAGAACTACCATACGACCCAACAATCCCACTACTGGGCATATACCCTGAGAAAACCATAATTCAAAAAGAGTCATGTACCAAAATGTTCATTGAAGCTCTATTTACAATAGCCAGGACCTACAATAGCCAGCAACCTAAGTGTCCATCATCGGATGAATGGATAAAGAAGATGTGGCACATATATACGATGGAATATTACTCAGCCATAAAAAGGAACGAAACTGAGTTATTTGTAATGAGGTGGATGGACCTAGAGTCTGTCATACAGAGTGAAGTAAGTCAGAAAGAGAAAGTTACTCTTAGTTGCCTTTTCTGGAGGGTTATAAATGAGGAAACTGGGGTCTGAGTGAGTGAGAGAGAGAGAGAGAGAGAGAATAACCACCCTCCCTTATGCTCACTATAATAACCTTTCCTCCTGCTTGTGGTTTGAAATCAAAGGCCAGCTATTATACCTTACATACCTATACCTCCCCAAAGAGTGATAACTTATACCAAGACCTGACCTTTGTTGTTGACTTTTTTTCTTGAAATTCTTTCCTTGCTGGGTTCTAGCTTTGCTTAATTAGTAGGTATTAAAAGATGATAAGACAGGGACTTCCCTGGTGGTCCAGTGGTTAAGACTTCGCCTTCCAATGCAGGGGGTGTGGGTTCGATCCCTGGTCAAGGAACTGAGATCCCACATGCCTCACGGCCTTAAAACAGAGGCAATATTGTAACAAATTCAATAAAGACTTTAAAGGTGGTCCACATCAAAAATCCCCACAACTTTATAAAAGAGAAGATGATAAGACAAATAGGAGATACCAGGGACACACAGATAGGACAATTTAAGTTAGAATGAGGATAAGGAATTGTTTATTTTCCACATCCAAAGAATGTTCTAATATGATAGGTACTACAGTTGACCTTTGGACAGCATGAGTTTGAACTACGTGGGTCCACTTATATGTGGACTTTTTTCAATAGTAAATACTGTAGTGCTGCATGTTCCATGTGGTTGACGCCACAAATGCGGAGGAACAGCAAATAGGGAGGGATCGTGTATAACTCTAACTTATACACAGAAAACAAATAGCCAATTCTTCCTGTTGTGCATTCAAAATGCACACGTTGGAGTATTAGCTAATTATTTGTCATGCATTTGCCACCCATGACTAATCCTATTTTATGAATGAAATGAAAGCAGGGAGGTGAAAATACTTGCATGACCTCTCAAAGCTGAGCCATTGGTAGAAACAGCACTTGAACCCAAGTTCCCTTCTGCTAACTCACTAGGCTACTGTTCCATTTAAACCATGAGTCATAAGCCATCAGGAACTGGTACAAATACTCTGGTGGCTTTTGTCATCCTCTCTTCTTTTCTCTAAAGGGCCAGATAGTAAATATTTTAAGCTTTGCAGGCTATACAGTTTCTGCTGGGACCGCTCCACCCTGCCTCTTCTCGGGAAAGCAGCCATCGGTGATATATAAACTAATGGCTGGGGCTTTGTTCCAATAAAATTTTATTTAGGCAACAGGTAGTGGACGTGATTGGCTGGCAGGCTGTAGTTTGCTATCGAAGGCTCCTTCTTCTTCATTTCTGATGTTGGGTGGGAAAGTCAAGTTAGCCATGAGAAATGTTCAGTTCGAACACTGAGCAGGCTCTGAAGTTGGGTAAGAGGCTGATGTGTAAATTATGTCCGTGGCTGGGAAGGCTGGCCGCTTAGGATAAAACTGAGAACTGTATGTTCAAGCAACAGACTGTACCTAACAAGCAGTAGACGGCCACTCATCCCATGAACATGGGCGTGGCCTCAAGGGAGACGCTGGGGAGACCCTGGAGAATTCAGGGCACATGAACCCCTGAACTAATCAGCCTGGGGGTGTTTTCCGCTATTGAGGGGGCATAGTTGCATCGTCTGCCTGCACGGCCAGAATGTTCCATCCGGCCCACAGTCTACACCTACAATCCATTTCTCCCATCAGAATGTGGACCCCAGGAAGGGCCTAATTACCACAAATGTGTTGCAATGAGCTCCCTGTTTGCCTCCTCATCCGCAGCAACGAGCAGTTCTCATTAGCGGCAGAGGGCTGGGAGTGACGTAACGCATTTGCGTCGAGGCAATGGTACATCGTGCGGAAGTGTCACTAGAGATGGCTGATACCTGTCCCCTGAGAGGAACAGGTGGGTCTGCAAAGAAAATGACTTAAAAACTAGCTGTCCATGTGTTCAGCTTACCCGCAACACTCCCGCCTAGGAGCGTGCATTCTCCAAGGACAGTGTCCTGCACACTGGGCTGGGATTGGAGAATTTTGTCATTAAGGTCAGGAAAGTTTATTCCGGTTCTGCTGTTAAGAGAGGGAGTGCTATTTTTCTTTCAGCAGAGACAGCACGGGATCTAGGACCAAGATTAGAAAAGTTTTTCAGCAAATCTTCGGGGAGTTGTAGAAAACTTCGAGAAATCCTAATTAATTCCAGGAAAGAATTTCAATGGTTTATTGATACCTTCAACTATAAAGAGGGGAAAGAAGAAAAGGTTTAATCATTCTGCTTGGGAGAAAATGTACGGTATTAGGCACAGTTAATGTAAATAATGAGCGAATAATTCTTAAAGTTGGCTCTTAACTCTCATTCTGTTATAATTCTCTTTATATTTTACATAATAATAGTAAACGCTTGTATAGCATTTACCCTGTGCCATGCATCCCCGTAGGTGCTTTACAAATGTCCCTTTATTTGATCCTCCTTGCAGCCCTATGAGGGAAGTATTATACCCCCATTTTACAGGTGAAGGTAGTAAGGTACCAGGAGGTCAAATGACTTGGCCATGCCGGCAAGCTTGACTAGCCTATGTGCTTGCCCCTCCTGTCGCCTGTCTTTTAAATGGATGTCGTGGCAGTAAAAAGTACGAGTGTATTCCTTCTAATGGATCCATCGTTTCCTAGAACAGATCGATCAATCCCTCATTCCATCCCTTGCTCAGCAAAGATTTCTAATGTTTACTGTCTGCTGGGCAGGACTCTGTCTACTTGGCTTCTCAGGCATAATGACGGTGGGTGGTGATGGCTGACAGCAGTGTTGGGTGAGGTGAAGGAGAGCTCCAGCTGTGTGCCCTCACCTCCACGAAGGGACTTCAGCCCAAGCTGCAAACCTGTTTCCCAAGGGCGCACCTGTTCACTAAGCTCACGGGACAGGTGTGGCAAATCAGAACACCTGTGCGTTAATTTGAAGTGAGAAATGTCACTGCCTAGAAGTGGTCTGGTGAGCTTGGGAATCAGGAAGGGAAGGCTTGGATGATTTCAATGATTTGAATGAGTGCGACTGCAAAATCAATTGCTCACAGCCCCCTGTGTAGCTAGATGCCATTGTTGCTGAGGCCCCAACCTCAAGGCCAGGGTTAATGCTGCCCAGTGCACCGGGCTGGTCTTAGAAAAAGGTCCACCTTTGTGGAATCTGTAAGGGCCTCCAGTACCCTGACCCTCCCACCCAACTCCCACCCCTCCCTCCCTTTCAGGAGGACACTTAGTTCTTTAGATATGTTAACGCAGCCCACCCTGCAGACTGGGGACTGGGTGGTCTCTCCCTTTGGGACTTTGTATATCTATATCCCATCTAGCACAGGAAAGTTTTTTCTGTTCAAGCTGGTGGGGTGTGTAGGACAGAGCTGAGACCCGGAGGGTGACTGAGAGCCCTGGAAATGAGCAGTGACACTAGGTTAAGGGCAAAATCAAAGGTCTAGCCTACTTGCACAGGTTCCATGGGCTCCTCCTGGCTTCCCAGCTCACTCCTTGGAGAAGGTAATCACACACCGCCTTGCAATGTCGTCATTTTTAACATTAAAGGAGTGGTACCAAGAAATGGCAGGTCCAGTCCTGTGTGCAGAGGCTTTGGGTAGTTGGGGAAGAGGCCTCAGAGGAGGGACTGGAGGGCGCAGTTGCTGTTTTGAACTGAGGGGAAGGGATGGCCCAGGCTGGGCGGAGACCCTGGGCAGGGGGCCTGGTTGGAGTGGAAGGAGAGCTGGAGCTTCAGCTGTGCCCTCACACTTCATTCAGGGCTGCCTTTTCCGCAGCTGGACCAGTGTCCAGTCCACTCCCCGTCCCCTTCCTAAATCGGTCATCCTTCAGTATTCAGACCCCAACCAGGCTTGGACACCTGGACCTAGTCTCGCCCTATCTGTTTTGCTGCAGCTTAATAACATAAATAACATCAATAACATCAAAGGAAAGGGCTGGTCACGGACCAAGAGGGTGTAGCTGAAAGGTGACCCGCTGCAGAGTCCCCCTGTTGCTCATTAACAAGGCTTGAACCCACAGCTCTGCAGGGAACTGAAACAGGGCTCTCTCTGCTGCATGGGTTTGAGGTGCTCCCTTTTCCCCAAGCTCTACTGGGAAGCTGCTGCAGCAGCCAGAGGCCAGGAAGGCACACCTCGATCAGAGGAGGGGGTGGCCCTCAACTTTCTCGCCTTAGTGGGGGCGGGCAGGCCAAGAAGCAGACCTGGTGAGTGCGGATGGCGCCCTGGCTCGGAGCCTGCTGGATCAGACTGCTGGGTTCACTCCCGGCTCTGCCACCCCTTAGCTGAGTAACCTGTGGCAGGTCATTTTAACCAGCTTGAAGCCCAGGTCTCTTGTAAAGATAATCGTACCTTCCTCAAAGAGCTGCTGGCCGACAGAGGAGAGAGTCCATGAGAAGCGATGAGCCTGGCACACAGTAGGCGCACATGGGGAAGATGCGGGCTGTGTGTGGCCTGAAGCCTATTCAGTTTGGGGTAGGAGGGAACTCTTTAAGAAAAGAATGTAAAATTACAAATATGGAACCAGGTATAAGTAAGCATTTATTTCAAATGATAAAAGAAAACACAAAAAAGTGTATGATTAAAAAGCTGACATCCTAAACATCATGAAATCAAAATAACATAATATTATTATTGATCAGCTGTTTAACATGTGTCTATGTTACTTTTCTTCCTACAGCTTTTGGGCTCTGTACTCTTTGATCATTTCTTCATATGATAATGGTTTTGGAATGCCGTTTTCTCTCTAGAGAATAGCAAGATAATTCACCCGTTCCTATAGCACGGTTGGTTGGGGTTTGTTTTTTACAGTTGATAGTTTAGAAAAAAAGTTTTTTAGCTTTACAACTGGTTGTCGGTAACGTCAGATAAATTTTTAGGATTATTGTCAAACTTGCGGAAAGCTCTTTCAAGTTTCTTTCAATGTGTGAGCTGTAAGGTTTCAGAGCATTTAAAATTTTTGTATGCAGTGTCTAATCTTAAATATAAAAGATGCCTATTAGACACATTTCTGGAGTCCTTACCTGGGCCGCGGAAGGGGCCTGTGTGAGTGAGGGGTGTTGAGGTTTAAGCTTCAGTATTTCATGGTAAATTTTCCTGTGAGTACTCAATAAATGTTAACTAGATCATATTTTATTATATTTACTGACACTCATCTTTTTAATTTTATAGTTTTAGATTTACTAAAAATGAATTCTCATTGACACTAACTAGAATCTTAATTTAGTTACATTTGTGCAAGTCGTTCATTCAGTATCATTTGTTGACTGTCTACTTTGATCAGTCTACCTCACGTTGATCGTTGGGAGCCTTCGATGACAGAGTGGCAACACACAGCTCAGTGTCTTCATGTAGTGACTACACAATAAACTAAGGCACTATTGTAACTGAAAGTGGGGTCCGGCTGCTCGCCGCTCAAAAGCCAATAAAGAGCCAAGTTGGTGGAAAGGAGAGTTTGCTTTACTTTGGATGCCGGCAACCGGGGGGTGGGGGCGGGAGCGGGGAGGGGGAGGGCCGACGCCTGTCCAAAGGCCAAGTCCCCCTCCCTGACAATCAGGGGGCAAGAACTTTTATAGACGGAGGGAAGGGGCTACGTGCAGAAACAGCACAGTCAGCTCTGACCGTCATCTTGAAATTGGTCATCTGTGGTCTGACCAGCGTCATCTTGATTGTTTTAGCTACAGTTAATCTTCTGTTCCAGGGTCGGTTTGTTCCCATTTCTTTGAGGCCGGTTCTCAGACTTGTGGCAGCTGATGTCATGGCTACAGCCTGCTCATCATGTAGGTAACTTCTTCCACCTGGTGGGGATCTCAGTATCTATATGACAGCTCACGGCATACGGCTCAGAATATTATCTATAGCCCTTAAGGAGGAACTAAAGGTCCTTGACTATGCTTAATGACTAAACTATTATTATTTGGTCTCCTCTGACTGTTTTCCTTTGTTTCTGCATTTTCTCACTTCTCTGATTAAACTTATTCTTTGGCTGAAGTTTTTCCACAGACAAAATGCAGGCAGAGGACATGGTGGGTGAGGACCACAGGGTCCTGCTCCGTTTCACTATGACCATCATCACCTTCCTGTCAGCACCCGATCTGGAACTGGGCACCTGGGGATATAAAGTTCAGATATTGTCCCTCAGGGAGGTTGGTATGGGCTCAGCTTAGGGTCAAACTCTTGAGACCTGATTGGGAGTCATGGTTTGTATCAAATTCTAGGTGGAGCTGGCCTTCCCTCTAGCCATGAATTCTTTCCAGTTAATCTCCATTCATGAATTCTCCCTTCATCAGTAATGCTCTATTAATATGGCCAAATTTATACATTCAGCCGTACTTTTAAAGTGCTCATCGATAATGTTTAATTTCATTTTTCTCCCAAATCTTTTTATTCCTATTAAGTCCAGTCACTAAATTTGTCAAAATGCTGTTTTCTCTATTTTTTTTATTGACGCATAGTTGATTTACAATGTTGTGTTAGTTTCAGATGTACAGCACAGTGACTCAGTTATACATATATATTCATAAACATACACACGTATATATATTCTTTTTCAGATTCTTTTCCCTTATAGGTTATTACCTATAAGGTATAAGTATATTGAGTATAGTTTCCTGTGCTGTACAGTAGGTCCTTGTTGGTTATCTACTTTATATATAGTAGTGTGTATATGTTAATCCCGAACTCCTAATTTATCCCTTCCCTCCCTTCCTTTCCACTTCGGTAACTATGTTTGGGGTTTGTTTTGCCTGTGGGTCTATTTCTGTTTTGTAAATAAGTTCATTTGTATTTTTTTTTTTTTTTTGGCTGCCCTCCGCAGCATGTGGAATCTTAGTTCTCTGACCAGGGATCGAACCCATGTGCTCTACATCAGAAGTGCAGAGTCTTAACCACCAGGGAAGTCCCCCATTTGTATTTCTTTTTTTAGATTAGTTTTCTCTATTTTGTAATGTTAAAGACTTTACTCCGGCAGAAACATCCGTGGACAGGGAGTCAAGAAGTGGTATCTGCCACTAACTCTGCATGGGGGATGTGTTGGGAGGCTTTGGGTTACAAATAACAGAAAATCCAGCTCAGTGTCCGAACAAGACAGGAAATGTGTTGGCCCATCCACTGAGTCCTGGCTGGACCTGCCTGTTCTTCTACACCAGTCCACTGCCCCTGGAGCTGATGATGGGATCAATCCTGCCCAAACCACCAGGCTGGGGAATTGGGTACTGTTGAGAAGGGAGAGAAGAACAGACACCGGAAAGGAAACTACCAGTGTGCGTTCTGACATGTGGCCCTAAGTCACTTCACTTCTCCGGGCCTCAGTTGTCCCATTAAACTGGGGGCTTGTCCGAATCCATGAGTGAAGTCCTTCCTAAGGGTAAGCTTTATGATTTTATTTTTACTAATTGGTTCTCGTAATGAATGAACAAACCTTTTTTTGGCCAGTGCTGTAGAGCTAAGAATGTAATTAGGAAACAAATAGCTCTGTTTCGATAAGTCAGGGCAGTCAGCCTTAGTAACTTTCCTCCTACCCATGAGTTGCAGATTTTGATCTAGAAAAATGAGCAGTGGAGGATGTGAGGGAGGAGCCCCGGAAAACAGCATAGAAAGCCTGCTTTGACTTAGTAAAGCATATTTTGTTCACAGCAAAGCATAATTTTGTTCGCAGCAAACGTAACTTGGATGTTCGTTCACAGGAGATCCGGGAAGGTCTGGGCCCGGCTTATTTTTCTTACCATAACCATTGGAGGCTCTGCTAGGAAGCTGGTATCACAAAGAAGCCGAGAGAGGTTTAATTTGGATTCAGAGGGAGCTGGTGTTGCCAGAAGCCAGAGAATGACTCTAAATGGCAGTGGAATCAGATCCCTGTGGTTAGTTGAGGGTTTCTCAAGAATGAAACCACAGACCTCAGCTTTCTACTTCATCCACTTTTTATGGAGCCTTTGGCCAGTCTGGACATGAGATCCCAGTAGTGGCACCAGAAAAGCTTTCAAGGAAGCATCTGAGGGTGGTTTCTGAGGGAATGAACTCCTGGGCCTTGGTACCAAAATCCAGTTGGGAGTGCCGTGGACGTGAGGGTGGCATGGGTGCTGGAGATGGCGGTGAGCTGTGGGGGCCTGTTTCCTCCATTCCCAGTGTACAGAGCTGTGTGTAGACTCTGAAGACCTGTAGGGCCCAGGGCTGCCTCAGTCGGAGAGTTTACCCTCCTGTCCAGGATCTATGGGGAAGAGTTAATCTGATTAGTAGTACAGTCAGTATATTTTTATTGTGGTTGGCTCTTTTTTGAACATATGTATAGAGTTGGCAAAGGTTGATCTGTGCCTTAATCTAATTCCCTGCAATATAGCGTTTGGAAATTCGTTCTGGTGTGGTGGTCGGTGGTGTTTCTAAACCGGCAGACAATTACCACCTAACTCTGTGTGCAAAGTGAAAGAGAAAGAATTCGAAAATGGTTGCTGGTCAGATGTCTGTGCCTTGGAAGCATTAGCCTGGAGTGAAACCATAAGATCTTTATCCCTGTGGTGGTGGGTCATTTGTTGGACTGGGGGGAGGGAACAATGAGGACTGGAGAGAGAGTAGATTGTTTTATGAGTTGCCTCATGGGCACCTTCATAGCTGCTTGTTCCTTCTGCGGGTCCATGTCCAGATGGGAGGTAGGGACAGGCTTGGAGTTTCAGGCCCGGCCTCTGGAGTTGTCAGCTGTCATGAGGTTTTTTTTTGGTTGTTGTTCCAAAAATCTTTGTGTTTTATAATTCAGGCAGGAGCTCAGTGCTGGTGTGTGGCCATTACCCTGGGTCTTACGGCCTTTTGTAGATGTTTGTTATTCACTGAATGATGTCCATGTCTATGGGAGCACAAGCAGCTGAGCCTGCAGAAGCAGGAAGGGCGTGTATGTTTAGTGGTCCATTTGAAGAATGCTACGCAAGAACCAAATCAGAGAAACCCATAAACCTCCGACGAAGAAGCCCAAGACGTAGACTGCAAGCAAGTTACACTCTGTGATCTTAGAAATGAGATCTTGGGTAGTATAAATAGATCGGAGAGTGCGGTGCTCAAGAGGATGGGCTCTGCAGGCCGAAGAGACTTGGGGTCTTAACTTCTCATTTCACCTCTTAGTGCCGATTATTGACCACCAGCAAACAACTTTTATTTTATTTTATTTTCGCCACGCCACGCAGCTTGCGGGATCTCAGCTCCCCGACCAGAGATTGAACCCCGGTCATGGCAGTGAAAGCCTGGAATCCTAACCACTAGGCCACCAGGGAACTCCCATAACTCAACTTCTTTAAGCCTCGGTGTCCTCATCTGTAAAAGGGGACAACGGCCCCTACCTGGGAAGGATAGTGGAAGGAGAAAATAAATAACGCAGGTAAAGCTCTTGGCATGGTGCCTGGCATGTAGGAAACATTGGAGAGCTTTTGTTGTTTTGTCTGCTGTCTGATTTTTTGGATTGCAGTAATTGGGTACTTGGTGTTCATTGTTTTGGCTTTTGTTATTTAGGTGCCTTGAACATCCCCAGGCAAAACTGACATTCCCTTTGGTCCTCCTCAGGACAGTTAGGAGTAAGGCGGTGTTACGGTGGTCTGTGGACAAGCCAGGTTTCCCACCAATGAAGGAAGAGGCGAACTCTGCCTGTCAGACATGTTACTAGGGAAGAGCCCCCTGTGGCTCGGTTTCAAAGCAATATTTTGTCCCCACCCTTCCACAGAGAGGTGACAGAAATCTAGTCAGTCTCCGAAGAGTGGTAGAGAAGCTGAGACTTCAACGGGATGCCATTTTAGACGTCTCAATTTCTTTGGATGGAATTGGGTTTTTACATGTTTGATTCAAACAACAACAGCAACAAATCTGCAAGAACTCTTTTGCACAGAGGACCGAAAGAATGGCTTCTTACTCGATACAGAAACTTGGGTAAAAAACATGCAAACACGTGAAGAACCACCAGATTGCTGTCGGTAGGTGGCAAAGTACTTTGCTATAAATATTGCAGGACTCCTCTTTCTTTTAAAAGAAAAACTTGCTTTGCATTTCAGACAACAGAAATGGCTGGACAAGTCTTTAGTTCATGTGCAAGAAACTGAAAACAATGTGAAAGATTTTCCTTAAATGGAGACAGAGCTTGGCCTGGTCTCACGTTGAAGTTCAAGCCCTGGTCTGAATTGGCCTTCCATGTGTTATTTCTCTTATGTTATATGCAAGGTTCCCCTGCCCAAGACCGGGGAATCATTCATTTTTTTCCTGTAATCTTGAGGTGTGTACAGGGCACGACTCGGCCTCAGACCTTTCTGCTTTCACTTTTGGTTATTCAGAACCTCCATCTGGCGGTATTTGACTGTGAGTGTTTTCTGTGGCTTTTCTGTGGCTCCTGTTCAAAGTATTCAAAGCAGTTTAAAAATACATAATGTTCAGCGATCTGACCAAGAACTAATGTAAGTACTTATTTGAAGACTATTTTTAACTCTTTAACTCTTACTATGTCTTAGAAATAGATACTAAGATTTAAAAAAGGTTTGAAAAACGTAGGACTACTCCACAGTCATAATGGTTTCAGTGGTGACAGTAGTTGCAAACAGCACAGTTTGTAAAAACAGAAGAGCTAAAATTCTTTCTTTAATATTAAACAGGAAACTGAAAGCAGTCTGCAGCAATGTGGTGGGTTTCCAACAAACCTGCGGGTGGGTTTGTCTGTGCTGAACAGCCTAAATGAGACATTTCCCCTTTTATTCTGTTAAGATGGTGAGTTTTCATGACAATCTCAACCAAAACATGACCATTGGAAGCAGGTTCTGTCTTGTTAGATGTTAAAGCAACCGGTTTCCACTAGAACCTAAGGAAATTTGGAAGCGAGTTGCAAACCTCTCAAAGAGTGGAAAATGCACTTTTGTTTCGCCTTTGTGCAGGGCTGTCACTCACCCAACATGTGCATGTGAATATTATTTCCGAAGACCTGGGCTTCATTTTAAGGTCAGCCTTCAATTTCGAGAGAATATAATTTGCTGCTATTTTTAGAGCATCATGATTGCTCGTAATAACTAATGGAAAAAACTCAACAGAGAAATAAATGTCTAACAGCTGTGTCTGCTTAAACTTGATTAAAGGCAGTAAAAAAACGTAAACAGAAGAATGAATGTGACAATGGACGGAGGGAGAGACAAGTCTCCCTCATTGTGAAAAGTTTTACAGACCTAACTCGTTCTACTTCGGAGGCCGGAGGTGTCTGTGTTTAAAGTTTACTTTACTGTTTGTCTTGAGTGGGATCAGTGTTGTAGTGAATAATTTATAGGCAGCATGAATGAGCTCATTAGTCACCTTTTCAGACTTGAAATGAGTTTTGTGGTTGTCATTACTCGAGCCTTCTGTTCAGCCGCCGCGCACAATGAGAGTTTGGCAGTTGGCCGCCTTGTTGTCAGGCAGCCTGCTCACCCATTAGGTCTGCGTTGCTTTTGTGTTTCCTTGAAACCTCCTTCTCTTCCTGTGCCGGCCCAGGGACTCTTACATTTCAGGTGCCTCTTGCACCCCAAGTTGAAATGAGTTTTTCGGGGGTTAAAAATGATCTTTTAGTTGCGTCTGCCAGCAAGAATGAAGGAGATGGAGTGAGCTTTTCTTTCTAGCAACTCCTGTGTAGGATTCCCTTGGTGCATGGTTTGATATTCAGGTTCTTCAACAGTAGCAAGCTAGGGGGTCCTTGTTGAGCGGCTGAACCGGGCTGTCGCATGGTGGCAGGCGTTTCAGGCGAGGAGATGTCACTGGAGTTTGGAGGGGGCCGGCTGTCTGGGAGTAGGTGTGCGTTAGTTACAGCCCTCAACATCCGTGTGGTGCGGGTGTCTGTGGATGAAGAAACTTATCCCAGCAAAGCTGCCTGGCCAGATTCCCAAGGCCAAAGAGAACCACGTTTTTCCTACAAAGAGATCGACAAGACGACCTTGCAGGAGCCCAGCCAGCTGGAGGGTCCCCGTCACTGGGAATGGCCATTACTTCTTCCCCATCTCTACGTCTTCCCAGTTCAGATTATTAAGAGAAAGCAAATGGTTGCGGCTGCCTCCTTACTGCGCCCTTGGAGACTTGCCTTGGGGGCTGGTATGAGGGGGAGATGAGCCTGGGCATGCCAGTAGCAGGTGGGATTGCTTTGGAACGGACGTCATGACGCTCATCCCTCCCTTTGAACTTGGCCTGGGCAGCCTCCGGAGAGCTCTGACGTCCACTCTCTGGGACTGGACTCCATCTGGAAGTCCAGGACTCTGTGGCATGCCCACCTTGGCCTTCGGGTCGCCTCTGCTGGCGCTCCTGGTGCATGGATGCTTGCCCGGGGAGTCCCAGCCAACCGCCTGCCGCCCCGTGCTGAGGCCTCTTTGACATTAGCTATGAGCAACAGGCACTAATGGCTGCCATCGCCAATGTGGGCAGCACCCCCTTCTGGGATCCATATTGTCAGACAGCTGGCCCCGAGGCAAGGAGGAAAGATGCTCAGTATTCCTCTCGAGAAGAAACGCCTGGTTGTTTAGGGTCCAAATCTTTGGAGCCAGAGTCACATGGCTTTGAGTGCAGAGAAATGAGGTGCTGTTGATCGCACCCACCGAAAGACAGCAATCCAGTTAGCCACTTCCTTCCCAGCCTCCACCCCTTAGCGATGGATCACTCACAGGCACTCATGCCTCACACTTTATGGGCACGTTTTGCTTGCATCTGAATCACAATATTGAAGGTACAAGAGATGCTATTTTTGGAAGGAGGCAGGGTTTAAAAACTGAACGTGTTGGGTGAATTGCACTGCCCAGTAGAGGAGCAGAGACTTCAGGTTTGGCTGTCGTAATAAATTGAGTAACTTGCTTATCTTCATAAAAGGGCTTTGTACAGCAGGGAAATAAGTTGATAATATTTTTAATCTATGTAATCTCTCCAGAGAGTTCACCAGATTCGGAGCTTTTACTTTGTTTTAAAAAGACAGATCTTCAGGAGAAGAATTGATTGTTTTCTTTCACATCCCTCCGAAAAAGTAAAATGAGAGAAGTTATTTCTTGGCATGGTTAAGACTTTGGCAGACATAGTCACCGAAACCCATGAGACTGTGGTACTTGGTGTACTTGCTGAAGAGAGGAAAACAATAAATGCTCTTAAAAACGTTGGAGGAGGAAAAGGTTGATGATGCTACTCTTTCACTGATCCGTAGTTATTAGATACCAGTTTGAGAGAGGAATAAAAAAAGAGCATTTTTTTTTTCCCGTTAAGTGATTGATTTTTTTGATTCCCACTAATTCCACATGCTACGAGCAGAAGAGAAGTGTAAGACGGGGTCCTTGCCTCTCAAGGCACTTAGTCTGTTTGACACTCAGTAGCTAGTTGATTTGTTTTTTATTACAAAGGTACACCATACCATGTTGATTATGAAATAGAAGCTGAACTTTGCCTTTTTGAAAGTAGTCCCTTTTCATTCAGCTTAAAAGTCCCTTTTTTCCTTCTACCTCCTGGTCAGTTTTTCCTTTCTTGAACCTCACCGCTTCCGGCCTTTACATCCTCGACCTCTAAGAGGTTCTTTAAGACAAAACCAAATGCTCTGGATTGATCTGACGCTTCCCTTGGTAGGAACAGGGCTCTAAACTCTGGAGCCAAACTGTGTGGGTTCAAATCCCAGCCCCATCACTTACCAGCTGTGTGACCTTGGGCAGGTGGCTAAACCTCTCTGTGCCTCAGGCTCCTCATTTAATAAAATGGCCATAATAACATTATCTACCTCACGTGGTTAATGTGAGGCTGAAACAGTGAATATTTGCAAAGTCTTAGAACACTCACTGGCACTGAATAAGTGGCCAATTAAATACAATCGATTTCATTCTTCACGGGTTCCATATTTGCAAATTCTCTTACTTGCTAAAATTTATTTGTAATCATAAAATCAATACTTGTGGTGCTTTCATGGTCATTCGTGGACATGTGCAGAGTGGCAACAAATATGAGTAATCCAGGGGCTTCCCTGGTGGCGTGGTGGTTGAGAGTCCGCCTGCCGATGCAGGGGACGCGGGTTCGTGCCCCGGTCTGGGAAGATCCCACATGCCGCGGAGCGGCTGGGCCCGTGAGCCATGGCCGCTGAGCCTGCGCGTCCGGAGCCTGTGCTCCACAACGGGAGAGGCCACAGCAGTGAGAGGCCCGCGTACCACACACACAAAAAAATATATATATATATGTGTGTGTATATATATATATATATATATATATATATATATGTAATCCAACACACACATTCCCAGCTGAGACAAAGCAACTCTCCGCCTTTTTGTTTCAGCTTTCATATTGTAAACAAGCGTCCTTTTAAATGTCTCTTTAGTGTCACTTTTTTGGTGTGCTTTTTGTTGGCGATTTTGCTGTTTAAAATGGCACCCAATCACAAGTGCTGAAGGGCTATCTTGTGTTCCTAAGTGCCAGAAGACTGTGATTGCCGTGTGGAGAAAAGACAAGCTTTTCCTGTGTTCGATAAGCTTTGTTCAGACATGAGTTCTAGTGCTGGTGGCCGTGAGTTCAGTGTTAATGAATCAGCAATATATATTACATCAGGTATCTTTAAATGGAATCGGAGAAAATAAGGTAATGTATTGATCAGTTAATGAAATTGTTGTGACCGGTGGCTCGCAGGAACCTAACCCTAGATTTCCTCTAGGAGCAGAGGTTCAATATTTGCTAATTCAGTGCTTGACTGAATGATAAGAATTGACTGCAGATAAATGGAATCCAAGTACTCAGAGGGGCAGCCTCCTTTAGGACAAGCTTTTGACTGCAGGGAGTATCCCTGGGAGGGCGGGAGAAGCAGGAGTAGTTCTGGCCATGCAGGGTGTGCCTCAGCTGGGCACAGATTTTTCTGGCAGATTGAAAAAAGCAACAACCAAAAAGATGCAACCACATTTGGTCCCTTAGAAGCATAAGTTTTCATAGAAGATCCATCTGGAAATGGAGAGTAAATGTTCCCCCTTCCCCACAAATTCTTAATTCAAGAGTATTTTCCCTCATCTTTGAACCTACCTAAGAGTTTGTAGAAAACGTTTGATACTCAAAACCAATAAATTGAAAGCTTTCCCACAAGCAGACAATAGACCCCATTATGCAGGGTATAACGTTTGTTATACTTAGCAATTCTCTTGTTTGCTTGGAGCACCAGCCTTTTCAGAAAGGGATCATTTTGTCCCTTCTGATTGAAAAGATCACAAAATGCTTCAATTTGGTGAGAAGTTTTGCCAACATATCTATTTTCCCCCAAACTCTTACTTTATGAAATGTTTGCAAATTGTTTCACACATACAGTATATGAGAATGTGAAAGTGATTCAGAAAAGGGAAAGCTTCACTTAAAACGACTGGAAAATGCAAGTAGAAGGGAACAAAGGGAACATGGGTAACTGTGGCCCATATAATTTAATAAACATCCACCTGAAAACGTTGTTGCATATTTCAGTGTCTTCACTCAATACATACTGAGTGTCTTCTGTGTGTGTCAGACACTGGAGTAACTTTGCTGTGTACATTGCTGAATAAAACAGGTATGGATCCTGGTTTTACGGGGCTTATTATCTCATGGGGGTAGGCAGTCTGGTGGGGAAGTTTACTGTCTTGCTTTGGCATGTCCTTAGGATAAACTCCTAGAAGCTGGAAATTTAGAGTCAATGACCATGCTCGCTTAAGTTTTAATTCAGTTCACCAGACTGCCCTCTTAAATAGTTATACCAAGTCACGTTCCTCCGATACCCACACCAGTATTGGTGTGGTTATTCTTTTTAAGTCTGGGCCAATCTGATGGATGAAATGAGATATCACAATTGCTTGAGTTGGCATTTCTGGGATTTTGTTGCTTTTTTTTTTTTTTTTTTTTTACTGAGGTTGAGCATCTTTTCATGGGTATATTGCCATTTGTGTTTCTCCTTTTGTGAATCTGCCCCATTTCTCATTAGGGTGATAATTTTCTCATTGAGTTGTAAGAGTTATAGATTTAAAATATTAACCCTTTTTCATATGTATGACAAATACTTCCTTGTATTTTTTTTTTGTCTTTCAACTTGATTTATGACCTCTGGTCTTACAAAGTTTAAATTGTTTTGTAGTCAAATATGTCATTATTTTCCTTATGATTTATTTACTTAACAAAAATAGCTCTAAGTGCCAGGGCACTGTTACATGTGTTTTACGGATATTCATTCATTTAATCTTTATCACCACCCTACGAAGTGGGTCTTGCTGTATCCTCCATCTTTCCCCCTTTTTTTTTAAGATGAGGAAACTAGGGTTTTCCCTGGTGGCGCAGTGGCTGAGAATCCGCCTGCCAATACAGGGGACACGGGTTCGAGCCCTGGTCCGGGAAGATCCCACATGCTGTGGAGCAACTAAGCCCGTGCGCCACAACTACTGAGCCTGCGCTCTAGAGCCTGCGAGCCACAAGTACTTAAGCCCGCGCGCCCAGAGCCCGTGCAAAGCAACAAGAAAAGCCACTGCAATGAGAAGCCCGCGCACCACAACAAAGAGTAGCCTCCGCTCGCCACAACTAGAGAAAGCCCGTGACCCAATGCAGCCAAAAACAAACAAATAAATAAATTTATTTAAAACAAAAAAAGATGAGGAAACTAGGTAGAGAGAAAGAAGTTAAGTACCTTGATTAAGGTTACCCAGTTAGTATGTGGTGAAGTGAGAATACGAACGTAGTCCCAGGCCACTAAGCTATATCAGCTCTGGTCTTGGTATTAGGCTCTCTGTGTGTGTTTAATTGTGGTTGCTTCCTAAATGCTCACTGAATCTTCCCCATCCTTGAGGGCAAGTGCCACATCTTTTATTTCTCCCAGTTCCTTCCCAGTGCCCTCCACACAGTACTGGGCGTGGTATGGCTAGATGCTTAATAAGTACTTTTTGACTTCTGGATCATCAGCTCACACTTCTGTTTATGCTCGAAGAGGAGCTGACAGGTTCTATATTTTCCATTTTGCTTCCAGCAGGTGACTTGATAGGCTCGGGTTTGGCTAGGGCACCTGAGCTAATGAATGTCCCTCCACGGGTTCAGCTGTACCTTCCCTTACTCCACAGCCCTCCTTCCCTCTTCATTATAAGCCTCCTGGCTCTAATCCCTGCTGGAGAAATTCTAATAAGCCTTTTCCCAGGCACCACCCTTCAGAACCTGTCAGGTAAACACCAAGGACGCACAAGAGGAAAACCCCAAGAGGGGATAACCGGAAAGCCCAAAGGTGCTTGAACGAGCCTTTGAAACTCACCAAGAGATGGAGGGTCTTCCAGCTGTGGTCCTGGGTGTCTCTTCCTTCTGCAAAGGAGGGAAGGAAGTGAGGAACTATTTTACTACGATGGACAGCATTCTCACATGTTATCTCAAAGACACTTAGTCAACCCACAATTAAGGAGTTATCTTTGAACATAATCTCTTGTCTTCTCATATTCAGTCATTGGATAGATTCTCTTGGTTCTTCCTGTGAAGACTCTCATGCATTCATTTTTTCCAGTCTCACTGACTACTTTCTAATTCAGTGGGTCCCAAAATGTGGTCCCTGAACCAGCAACAGCATCACCTAGGAGCTTCTTAGAGACGCAAATTCTCAGGCCCCAGCTCAGACCTACTGAATCAGACACTCTGGGGGTGGGGGCCAGCAAGCTGAGTTTACGTAAGCCCTACAGGTAATTCTGATGCACATTCAGGTTTGAGAACCACTGCTCTAATGGAACCCCCCTTTTATTATTCAAACATTATAAATGTGTTGGGTACTCATTGTAGAAAATTTGGAAAATATAGACAAGTATGAAAGAAGCAGGCAAAAAAATTACCCCATAACTCAACCCCACAGAGGGAAACACTATTTTACTATTTTAACATTTTTTCGTATTAAAAAATGTTAAAAAAGATAATCTTTGTTTCTGTATGGATTACTGCAGTGCTTTCTGATTGGTTCTGTCTACTTTTGGTCTTCCATTTCCTTCTTTCCGCTCCCAAAACTCATCTTGGGTCCATGATCCCATTCTTCTTTTTTAAAATTGAGATATATTTGACATATAACACTGTGTGACTTTAAGGTGTACAGCATACTGGTTTGATACATCATACTGAAATATTATCGCCACTATAGCATTAGCTAATACCTCTATTGTGTCACATAATTATCATTTCTTCTAGTATTGGGAATAATTAAGATCTAGTCACTTAGCAAGTTTAATGCTTATAATACAGTTTTGTTGTGTGTAATCACTGTACTGTGTATTAGGGCTCTAGGACTTATTTATCTACTAGAGGCAAGCTA
Organism: Globicephala melas; assembly: GCF_963455315.2. Lineage (NCBI taxonomy): Eukaryota > Metazoa > Chordata > Mammalia > Artiodactyla > Delphinidae > Globicephala > Globicephala melas. The sequence continues at coordinate 163,217,777 of NC_083315.2, read as the reverse complement.
TTCTTTTTTTTAAAGCATATTTCTGATAGAGCAACTTCTGGATCCAAAAATACTCAATGAGTTCCTCTTCCCCTCTGATTACTGTACATAAACTGCTTACCTTAGCATTCAGGGAGTTTTGTGATAGGATGTTTCCTCGCTTATCCACTAATATGCATGCTCCATAAGGAACAAAAACTTTGTATCCCTGGAACCTAATAACGTCATGTACTTGGTGGGCACTCAATATATTTGTTCAAGGAATGAATGCATCTTCTTTTTTTTTTTTTTTTTTTAATTTATTTTTGGCTGCCTTGGGTCTTCGTTGCTGCGCGCAAGGGCTTTCTCTAGTTATGGCAAGCCGGGGCTACTACTCTTCGTTGCAGTGCGCAGGCTTCTCATTGTGGTGGCTTCTCTCTGTGGAGTATGTGCTCTAGGCACACGGGCTTCAGTAGTTGTGGTGCACGGGCTCAACAGTTGTGCCTCGTGGGCTCTAGAGCGCAGGCTCAGTAGTTGTGGCACATGGGCTCAGTTGCTCCACGGCATGTGGGATCCTCCCGGACCAGGGCTCGAACCCGTGTCCCCTGCATTGGCAGGCAGGTTCTTAACCACTGCGCCACCAGGGAAGTCCTGAATGCATCTTCTAATACAGTCAAGTCATAGTTGATAAATCTGTATGCGCCATTCACGGCTCCTGCCTGGAAAAGCAGTTTGTGCCGTGGCACTTTCTCAAAGTGCATATGCCTGGGACCTGTCCTAGGAGATTCTGATCTATTAGGTGTGGCTTCCCAGGTATCCCCAGTTGGGAAGCTCAGGTCTAGAATGTCCCTTCCCGGTTTCTATGGACCTATGTTTATTATTCTCCTTCCAAAGTCACCTCCCTTCCCCTCCCCAGTCCTGTTGTACCAGATGGTTCTACTATGCCTCCTGCTGTTAGGAGGGGAGAAGGGAAGAGTTACCTGAATTAGGCCAAGCCGATCAGTTTATTTCCCTGGGAATCTGAACTATGTAGCGGAAGGCTGAGGCAGTCTGAAGGTGGTGGGTGCTGGCAATCAGAAGGTCCTTTGCACTTGCCGCTGGCAGCCATGTGTGGTGATACATGAGTAGAGGAAGCCGGCCTTCAGGGAGGAGAGTGGACAGACATATAGAGGGAGGTAGGAAAGACAACTTGGTCTCAGCGGGAAAGAGGTGAATGGAGGGGAAAACCACCTAATGATGCCCCAGTTCCACGCAGTCCAGCTGTGCTTCCTGTCCCAGGCTTGACCCAAGTTCCCACTTGGGTATCCTTTTCCCTGGAGTCAACTTGAAGGATCCTGTTCAGAAGCCCGTCTTTCCAGGCCTGCCTCAGATTCCTCCTCGTCTTTGAAAATCCCTCAGGTCTTCTCACCTGCAGCCCTCTCTCACTGCCATCAGTTCAGCTGTTACGATGGCCTGGAGAGGGATCGCGGGGCTTTACGCTGAACTGTTCATAAATAATCGCGTTGGCTAAATAACCAGTGATGAGGGCGGGGCTTTAACGTTCCAGGGCATGTTGGAGAAGAAAGCGCAAAACACCACGGCGAGGGCCAGTCCTCTCCACAGAGGAGGAACCTGGGGTCCCAGGCTGATTGCGGACTGACTGGGCTAGAATCTGGGTTCTCCCGGTCGCAGATACAAGTACTCTCAGCCCAGGCCCAGATAGGGCCGTGGAACGGTCCCATCAAGTCCCCAATCAGGAAGTAGGTGTTGCCCAAAGTGAGTTCTAGAGCACACCTGGGATTCTGCTGTCAAACGTGTTTGTAAAACAATGATTTAAACAGTTCCACTTGTTTCTTTGAGGCTTCTCCGGCTCTAAGGCACAAGGGTCCTTCCTGCAAGTTCAAGAGGGGAATTGAGAACGAGGCTGTTCCTAAGCGAATTTGGCTTTTGCCCCCGTTTGTCAGGCAGCAGGTCCCAGAGATAGGAGTCTATGGAATTATAAGGTGGAAAGACCACTCTAAGCCTTCTTTTGGCTTTTAGCAAAGGTCTGTATTCCCCATTTCAGACAGACAGGCAACCACGTGTACCCCGCTCTCCACATCAGGCAGGGCTGGTCCACCACTTCCTCTTAAGGATTACGATACCTTCTCACAACTCTTGCTGCATTGGTAACGGGAGAGAGAAATTCAGAAATATGTTTGAGAATGGAAGAAACCAAAAGCCGCAGAGGGGAAGAGAGGTGAGCTCATGAAAGGCAGCTTACCTCACCTTACTCCACCCTCTGCTCAGGGGCTGCTCCTGGCCCTAAGCTTGCTGTGTCTTTAAGTTTCTGTTCACGTAGGATGGCTGCTTTACACAGAGTCCTTGTACAATAACCACGCGCTTACATCGCGTCCTTTTGAGCTCTGAGGAAGAAGGAAAGGACAAGGGGTGAACGTAACTGCCACCTCTACTTAACATGGAGATTTCCACCTACGGTGTGTGAGTGTGGTCGGGTGCGGAGGCTTGGGACCTGGCAGTTGAAGGGGAGGACGGAAGAGGACTATTTCTTCCTCCCCAAGGCAGCAAAGGTCTCTGGCCTTGGTTCCTTTGATGAGAGGTTCACCAGCCTCAACTGATAGGCAGATGGAGGTATCTGCAATAGACTGAGCTCCTGTCCTGGCTTTGTTACCACCTCTGACCTTTAGAAACTTCGACTCAGGACTTCAGATATATCTCGTTTGTCCCTCTTGCTTCACGCTTTTTGCTTAGTGACTTGGGGTAGGTCAAGTGTTCAGTAATTTAAGGGGTGGGGCTGGATGACCTCAGGCTGCCCCTGGGCCTTCACCTCTGAATCATCTCCCAGGTGGGTGGGATTTGCCTTGGCACTGGTAAGTAATAAGGCCTGTGGTGAGTGCCCTGATGAAAACTTACCACCCACCATCTTGGAGCTTTGTGAAGTGGAACGACTCTCAGATTGATTGGGGTTTCCTTATTTTTGGAAATTAAAAAACTCAGAAACCCAGTGGGATTTTTCTCCGCCTTTGGCTAGGTTACAAGGTACTGCAACCTGGAGGGCTTTCTGACGGAGATCACTCTGGGCCTTCCCACTGGTTTTCCTGCGGTTTTCAGAGAGCTCAAAAGGGCCTGTCCTCTGGCTCAGGTCGTGGCCGGCAGAATGACCTGGGCTTCTCTTCTGCGCAGGAACCTGCTGCTTTGGTTACCTGGGCGTGGTGTAAAATCGTATTTTTATTTATGTCACCACCAGGGTGTCCCGTTGGACTCTCCTTTCATCTTCTCTTGGTGTGGCTTCAGCAGCGGGTGGCCCATCTTTGCAGGCGCCTGAAGACTTGGAGTGGTGGCCCTGCGAGTTGTCGGTGGGGTTCGTGGAAGCTCTAAATATGAAAGACATGAGGCTTGTTTTCGCTGGAGGCTTAGAGGTCGGCTGGGGCGTTGAGCACAACCCACTGGAGGCCCCACGGTTTGGCCTTCAGGACGGGCCTCTTGCTCTGTAATCTGTAATGGCCACCCTCCCTCCCCCGGCAGACACGCGCCTGCGGACAGACGAGAGGAGCAGCCACCTGGGCGGGAGGCTGCGGTGCCTTTGTGCCTTTCCTCCCGGGGCACGAGGTGGCAGCTGGAGGAGGGCTGGGATGGCCCCCGGGAGTCCCGCCAGGACGCCGTAGTTGGGGAGAAGTGGAATCTCTTCTCCCCCTCGCAAGCCTCGCCCGCATCGTAATTCTTTTTATTTTTACTTTCGAGCCATGTAAGGCATGCGGATGGGTAGGAGCGTTCCGGGGACACGTTGCCAGAGGCGCGGTGCCCGCCGGCCCGCCTGGCCAGAGCCCGGGGAAGGGACAGGCCGCGCGCCGCCCGCCCCACCAGACCCGCCGATCGCGGTCGCGGCTGCCCGGGGTCGCAGAGCCCGCGCCGGCCACCCCCGCTCCGCGAGTCCGCGGGAAGCGAGTCCGCGCGGCCCAGCCGGGTCTCGGCTCCGGCTGCGCCTCGGGAGCGCCCGGGCGCGGGTAGCAGGGCCGATCGTGGCGTGGGGAGCTCCAGCAAGGGCCGCCCCGGCGGGTCCGCGCCCCGCGCCCCAGGCCGCTGGCGGCCCGGCCCACGTTTTCCCTCTCTCCCGCTCCCTCCGCCCCCTCCGCTCCGTCCCTCCCCTCCGCTCCCCTCCCTCCCCGCGCTTCCCCTCCTCCTGCCTGGTCATGTGTCGCCTTTTTTTGTTTGCAGTGGAAACAATTTCTCGCCGCTCGGCGCGCCCCGGCCCGACGCGCCGCGGCGGAGGCGAGCGGGAGGCGGGACGGGGCGGGGAGAGCGGCGGGGCCGGCGGGAGGACGCGCGGCGCGCCCGGCGGACGCCGCAGGTCCCATGCCGCGCCGCGACCCCCGCGCCCCTGCCGCCCGCCGCCCCGGGCTCGCCGCGCCGCGTCCGCGCGTCCTTAGCCGGGCCACCAAGCTATGCCCGCTGGGCGCCTGCGAAAGTTTGTCGGCTCCCGCTGAAGGGCAGCGGCGCCCCCGCGTCCCCGCGACCCGCTCCGGCCAGGTGAGTTTGCTCCCCGCTCCCGCCAGCGCCCGAATGGGATTTGGGTGACTCGGGGCGGGGGCAGTTGTTCGAGGCCGTCCAGGAGGCGACCTCGCCGCTCTCGGCTGACCGGGGACTCCGCAGTTCCTGGGGGAGAGGTCCCGGGATTGGGGGGCCTGGCCGGGCGGGGAGACGGGAGCCCCCGAGCGGGGAAGTTGCCCAGTCCGAAGAGTTTCCTGCCCCGACGTGCGGGCTGTTTCCCGGTGCCTCGATTTCCGAAAAGCCGCCCTAAAGAAACAGAGTTAGTATTGTCCGCGAAGGACTGGATCCCCGCCGTTTCGGGCCGGGGCAGGGGGTGCCGATCAAGGGGAGACCCCAAGACGACAGACAGCCTCCTAACAAAGATTTCCCCCCCCCTCCCCAAACTGTGCAGGCTTGGCACCGGCAGAGAGAGTCTCCGGAGACTCTCGAGGCTTGACTCCTCCTCACCCCGGCCCTCTTTGAAACCCTCCTTGGGTCCTGGAGAAGTTGGGGGACGGCGGGCTTTTATTGATGTGTTTTTAAGGCTCGCCGCGGTGCGGCCAATAAAAGGTTTATGACATCTGACCGGCAGTGAAGGTATGCGAGCTCCCAATTGCCCTGTACACGGGCAGAAGAGCAGTTTCCCCGTTGCCTGGCAACGCCGCTGATTGACGCGGGACGCAGCCAATCGCCGCTCCCACAGGTCCCCTTGAAATGTTTTTGACAAGTACAGTAGACTGGAGTGGAGCGCGTGCGTGCGTGCGCGCGCGCGGGGGGGGGGTTGCCCTCCCCCCCCCCCCCCACCAAACTCGCATCTGCCCTGCTCGGCTTGGAGAGGATTTCTCAACTTTTTAAAGTTCACATTGAGCATCTGTTCAGAGCTGGGCCAGTAATGTCTTTGTCAGTTATTTGGAGCCCTCTGGTAGTGGGCAAGAAACTAGCTTTCCTGCTGCGTTTTCTCCGTTAAAAAGGAAAAAAGGATAAGAAAACACAGCAAGTCATAAAAAAACAAGAAGAGGGTGTGCGTGTGGGGGACGTAACCAATAGCAAACCGAAAAATTGTTAAGGAGGTCACTAGTGAATAACTATTTGCGGATCCGGTGGAGCAACCTTATTGGCAGCAGATTAAAAATGTTTGCTTAACTGCAGACTCACATGATCCGGATTCTTTTTTTTTCCCCCCTCTAAAATAGGAGGAAAGAAAGATTTGGTGAATTATGTAGTTAGAGTATAATAATGGAAAACTCCTCAGCTGTGGTTTCTGGGAACTGTTTTTTAAAATGGAACTGTAGTGATCAGCAGCTCTTGATACCGTTGCTATAAAATGCGGGATTTCTAGGGATGTAGTTAACAGTTGGAGAACATGGGGGGCACAGAAACACAAAGCAGACAAATGATCCAAGGGTGCTGGGACCCGGTAACCCTCTTTTCTTGACAGTGCTGTTCTTCTAATAAAACCATATAGCTGGCAATGTTTGTTTAAAACAAAAGAAAACGTGGAGAATAGAGTGTTGGTTCCTTTGGGAAGCTACTGACAAATAAGCAAATTAAAAAGAAAGAGAGCAGCATGTTGTCATAGCAACAGTGCAATTAAATTACTTTACTGTCAGCCATGATATAATTTTCCTGTTTGGAAGCTCAGGAGACATAAAACTTTCCTCTGGAGCTAAAGTTGACTTCAGTGGCTGGGTCGTTGTTCTCTTTTGTACTCGACCATGTGGATATTCCTGGTTATCAGAAAATTAGGTTTTTTGATGGGGGTACGTCGAAACTTTGAGAGAGACAAGCCTAATTTTGATTTGTTCGTAAAGAAGGTAAAAGAATCAGGCTGGTCTCTGTCTTACCCCCAAATTTAAGATACTAGATTATTCTTTAAAATGTGTCCTGTACTACTCAGGTTAGCCTCCTTTTTTGATGAAAAAATATTCCCTGTGGATGAACCCGAGGTAGGTATCTGAACTGCCCTGCTTCCATGGGACTTTGGTCTCTGTGGATGTTTTCCGTCCTTAGCGTTGGACATCTACAAGCAGCTCCAGAGAGCTCCCCCTCAGGCCTTCGGTCTGTAGGTTCTGTTTGTCCACTTCTGGGGAGGGGGCCTGCTACCGTTCTCAGGCACCTTTGACTAGCTGTTTAGTGCCCCACATTATGCTTTCTAGAATCTCATTCTAGAGCTTCCCTAGCTGAAGTGGCAGTTATTTTAGGCATGTTATCAGTGGGCATTTTGAGCCTTAGAATGATCATGTCTTTGCTCTTGATGTGTTCATTCTTTTTTCTAGATAGACTGCTTGATCTTACTCAGGGGTGGGGTGGAGGATAAAACAGACACCAAGCGCATTGTCTGAGCACTGTAGACGGAGAGTGGGAGACCTCTTTCATTATCTTACTGTTCTTTCCGTCTCACATTGAGTGCTTCAGGGGTGAATGTGCCTTGTATCTGTCGGGGTCATTCTTTTTGTGGACTTGTCACCTCCCCCATTGTCTTTCCTCATCAGATATTTTACTCCCTGTTCTAGGTCATTGATAACAATGGGGGAGGGGTAGAGTAGAATTCTGTAGCAGTTTTTGTTGGATTTGCCTTCCTGTCTTGAAGCTCGTGGTTGCTCTCCTGAATTTTTTCACCGACTTTAACTTCAGTTAATGGCTTATCTTCACATTCCCATGTATTTGTGTGGTGTCTGACGTTACTCACTTTTTTGTTCAGTTTGTAGTGTCCCAGAGAAATTAAATGTACTTCCTCCTCCAGTTTGAATCCACAGAATTCCTTGACATCGCTCTTTAGACTTGCCAAATGTTAAAGTTTCAGTTTTAGGTTATGACTTGTGGAGAAAGAAGGAAAAAAAAAATCAAATAAAACATTACCAAATTTATGCTCATCATAGCCATAGTTTTGATTCCTAGGCAGTTGCAGTGGTCTTTGTATGGAAAGAGCTGAATTTAATCTGAACCAACTGGCCTTAAACTTATAGGTATGTCCCTTTTTTTTCTTGAGAAAGATAAACAGTGAGACCTGTCACCCAAAGTGACATGGGCTGTGGTTGCACTTATTTTGTGGTTATTGTGCAGCTTGAAAGAATTTGTACATATTCATGTATAATAGGTAAACTGAGGCAGCAGGCAATAACTGATTTTTCCAGGGTCACAGTGAGAGTCTTCATAGATCAGGAAGAAGGTATTGTGGAATTTCCCATTCTTTTTTTTTTTTTTTTTTTAATTGAAGTATAGTTGATTTACAATGTTGTGTTAGTTTCTGGTGTACAGCAAAGTGATTTTATACGTGTATATATATTCTTTTTTGTATTCTTCTCTATTGCGGTTTATCATAGGATATTGAATATAGTTCCCTGTGCTATACAGTAGGCGTATCCATTCTATATATCATAGTTTGCATCTGCTAATCCCAAACTCCCAATCCACCCCTCCCCCTCCCATTCTCTTCTTGGCATGTGCACGTTAAAGGTGCTGTGAACATTTCCTGTCTTGTACCTAAGGGCTAACAGGTCATTGTGCTATGTGCGTGGTAGACCGAATTTACTACTGTTAATCGGGCATCTCTGTGTGGTGGAATGTGGGTTAATGTCACTCAGTGTGGGAGCTGTGAGGGGATGTTCCTAAGTGGTAGGGGGTTCCCAGAGGTGGCAGGGGTGGGAGGGGGGCATAATCATTAGGGAGGGCATGGCTGCCTCTCTGTTTTGGGTTTCACCGCCTCGTCTTCTCTCTGTCGTGTGTTTCCCAGGAGCCTTCACGTAAATGGGTCCAGTCATGCCTCCCAGTAAGAAGCCAGAAAGCTCAGGAATTAGTGTCTCCAGTGGGCTGAGTCAGTGTTACCGGGGCAGCGGTTTCTCCAAGGCCCTTCAGGAAGACGATGACCTCGACTTTTCTCTGCCTGACATCCGATTAGAAGAGGGGGCCATGGAAGATGAAGAGCTGACCAACCTGAACTGGCTGCACGAGAGCAAGAACCTGCTGAAGAGCTTCGGGGACTCTGTCCTGCGGAGCGTCAGCCCCGTCCAGGACCTGGATGATGACACGCCCCCATCCCCTGCCCACTCCGACATGCCCTACGATGCCAGGCAGAACCCCAACTGCAAGCCCCCCTACTCCTTCAGCTGCCTCATATTTATGGCCATCGAGGACTCTCCAACCAAGCGCCTGCCGGTAAAGGATATCTACAACTGGATCTTGGAACATTTTCCGTATTTTGCAAACGCACCTACTGGGTGGAAAAACTCAGTGAGACATAATTTGTCCTTGAATAAGTGTTTTAAGAAAGTGGACAAAGAGAGGAGTCAGGTAAGCCTCTGGGTCTGGAACTCACGTTTTTCTTTTTGAAATTAAACCTGTCTCTCCATTAATAAAAAATGTTCAGGAATGTAAATTCACCACAGGGAAGTAGCAGTCAGAAACGCGGGTAATTCGATCTCATTTCATTCATTTAGATAATTGTCAAGAACTTCCTTTTCCTGTGTTTGGGGTTTCTAAAGCCAGATTGAGGGTTTCCCACTGGGGAACATGGTTACAAAACGGTGGTTTACAGACTTGATTGGCTCTGAGTATCATTGTCCTTCAGAGTCGGTGGGTGGGTCCCCCTTTGGTTTTGGACACCAAACAAAAGTCTGTATTTTGATGGCAGCCATGAACCATGAGGTGTGTGTGTATACATACATACATATATATATATGTCTGTGTGTGTGTGTGTGTGTGTGTTTGTATATTTGAGGAAAGTTGCCACTGAGGGCTAGAAAAAAATGGCATCTATTTTCGTTCTGAATATTAACTTGGAGAAAGGCAGCTGGTCCGGGATTCTGGAATAAATGGACAGTGGTGGACATTGCGGGGGGGGATTTGAGCATCCTTCTATACTCCAAGACCAAAGACACGAATTGCCCAGGTGACTCTCTTGAAATCGGGTGTCTACAAAGTGTTTGGCAACTTTGAAACTCCCTCTGAGTGTGGAAGGTGGGCTGAGGGTAAGACTGACTTTCAGAAGGTGGAATTTTGACTTTAAAGCCTTTAAAGCTCCAGCTTCGTGGTTCGCTAAAGAAAGACAGTTTTAATAATTTGCTTTATTTTTCTTGTAAGGAACACAATAGGTACGGTAGAAATAGGATTGACGGTTAGAGCTGGAAATCAAAATTGTGACCTAGCTTGGGGTTCTGAAAAAGTAACGTAGCAACAGTTAAAATAACTTGCCAGAAAACGTACTCGCCACAAAGTTTTCGTGTTGCCCTGTTCTCACGGTTTTGGTTTCCGTGTTAGTGGTGCTGTGGTGTGGAGCTGGCGGTCTGCTTTACAACCTTTTTAAAGTTCAGGTTCGGTCTCAGGACCCCTCTGGAGTGGGCTCAGCAGCTGTGCAGGGTTGGGGCCTTTCATTTCTTTCTTTCCAGGAACAGGTATGTGCTTCCAGTTGAATCTTGAGCCTGAGAAGATTCTACTTGTCCTTGGCCTGGAAGACTACGACTGTGGCAGTGGTGAAGCCCTATTTTTCCTTGCTGCCACTGGACACGTTTGTCTGCAGATGCTGTTCACCCAGAGTTTATGTTAAGATGGAGTGTGGGGGCTTCCCTGGTGGCGCAGTGGTTGGGAGTCCGCTTGCCGATGCGGGGGACGTGGGTTCGTGCCCCGGTCCAGGAGGATCCCACATGCCGCGGAGCGGCTGGGCCTGTGAGCCATGGCTGCTGGGCCTGCGCGTCCGGAGCCTGTACTCCGCGGCGGGAGAGGTCGCAGCGGTGAGAGGCCCACATACCGCAAAAAAAAAAAAAAAAAAAAAAAAAGATGGAGTGTGGGCATGCAGGGTTTGAGGGGGGTGTTGCCCAGGAAGAGGAAAGATGTGGAAACTGCGGAGCTTTGCCGCTGATCGTGGGTGCAGGTGGTGCCTGGATCCAGCGTGCAAGTGTGAACACTCCTGAGTGCTCTGGGCCCTGCCTTCCCAGTTACGTCCTTATTTTTATGTAACTGTAACAATCGCGGGGCACTGCTGCTGTCCCCACGTGTCCATCACTTGCTCTCCTCCCCTCCGCATCCGAGCATGGGCATCCTAAGACCGACCTCCGGACTTGGCTCTGCTGAGTGTTTTAAGATCATTCCTTGAACTTAGAGAAAATTCGTCTCTCCCCTGTAAAGAACCAAGTCTGTGGTCTTAAAAACTTCCATATGGGTGGGTGCTCAAGAAAGGGAAAATCTTGGGAAGCAATTCCAGGGTTAGAAGGTAGAGAAGAAAGGGCTGTCAGGTCCGCCAGAGCAGCACGTCCCTGATGAAGCAATGATCAGGGCTTTAAGTTGGTGTGAAATGATTCTGCAAGTTACCACATGCCTGGGTCGGCGTGTTTGTCATCACGCCGGGGCACATAATAGTAATTTAGCAAATGCACACTCTGAAATGTTAAACAAGACCAGCTCCAAAGTATGCAGAGAGACTCGGGAGTATTATTCATCAGCCTGGGGAGTGACAGGCGGGCGTTGGATAGCACTCTGGCAGGAGCGCCGTCACCCCCTTGCACCCCCCTGCCCCGCTCTGGGAGTCGTGTTTTCCTGGGGTGATGGTTTTCATTCTGCAGATAGCGCCTGTAGAAAGGGAATGGTTTTAAGGGCTCGAGTTTGTTTATCTTGTGAAACGTTGAGTTCTGGCTTCCTGGGCGTACCGACCTGTATTAACATGTTTCTGATCAGATGCCAGTCACTTGTGTGGCTGGGAGTTTGTTCCCGGGGTTTGTGATGCTGTGAGAACAAAGCAAGGTGTGTGAACTCCCCATTTTACTCCTCTTTCCTCGGATAACCTTGGGGCCAGCTGCTGGCTGCCCTGAGAGGGGCAGACTCCCGGGTACCCTCAGGCACTGGTCTCGACCCCTTTCATTTGTGGTTTTCTCCGGTGGCCAGCTGAGTAAGGCAAAGGCATTTCCCTCACACTCTGCCCAGGGGAAGCTCCTCGGGCTCTCAGGTAAGCTCATGTTTTCCCAGAGGATTTTACTTGGCTGTAGCTCCCATGCTGAGGTTCTGCTGCAACACAGTGACTAAATGTGCCCAAATGTTGGTGAGAAAGATGCCAGGGGAAGGGGAGGATGGAAGCCTTGCGAGCTGTGTTTGCAGAGTTAGCCATTCCGCTTTTTGTTTTCTTTTTAAAAGTGTGGGACACGGTTTTAAGCGTGGCATAAGCATGAGAATGCAGAATGTGGTGTGATCCTTGTCCCTGGGGGCTCGGGACAGTCCCCTGCTGCACGGCTGCTTGGTGGGGTGCTAGAGAGGGAGCAACCTGGGTGGCACCGGAATCACCTGCGGCACTTACACACCACCGCCGCTTCTCGGCCCCTTCCTGGAGACTCTCATTCAGTGGGTTTGAGGTGGGCTGGGGAAAACTGAAATTCTCATAAGCTTCATAGGTATTTCTGACTTACAGCCAGATTTGGGAATCCCTGAACTAGATCCCCTTTTGGGTTCTTTCCAGTGCTGAGATTTCGTCAAGGACATATTCTCATGAATGGGTAAGTTAGGTGAGAAGAGAGGTTTTTTTTTTTTTTTTTCTTCCCGTTTTATCTCTAATAGGACTTTGAGAGATAGCGTTTTTTTTGTTTGTTTGTTTTGTTTTTGTTTTTATTCCAATCATGGAAAATTTCAAGCATATACGGTGGAGAGAATCAGTCACTGTATGGTAGTGACTGCATACAGTAGTACAGTGACTCTGTATAACCACCATCACTGCCCACACCAGATTTAGTAGTTAACAAGGGCTTGCCTCTCTTACTTTGTTCATTTTTTCTTTTTTTTTGGCTGTTGCTTAAGTATTTTGAAGCAAATCCTAGCCCTCATGTCATTTTATCCCAACATATTTTAGTGTGCGTAAGAACGGTTTCCATAACCACAATGCCAGTGTCACCTCTGATAAAGTGAACAGTTCTTTGGTATCACCTAAAGGCAGATCTGTGTTCAGATATCCTGGATGGCTTACAAAATGTTTGTTTGAATAAGGATCCAAACATTGTTTACACATTGCATTTGGCTTTGTTTCTTCAGCCTGTTTCCGTCCACGGCAGACCCCTGCCCCTTGCTTGTCCAATAGACCCCTCCACGTAATACGTCTGCTTCATTGGGGTTTCGTGAAGCTTGTTCCTCTGTCCCCTCGTGCATATATTCTGTGAAATGGAAGTAAGTGCTAAAAGGCTAGATCCCATTCCGGCTATTTTCCCTCAGGAATACTTTATAGACGAGTCTCGTGCCTCCTCACATCAGGAAGGCTGGTTGACCCACTCCTGGGGACGCTGCGCTCGTGTTGTGGGTTCACGTAGAGTCGGCTGCTTCCTCCTCTGCAAAGTCCCCGTAAGCCTTTCATCTTACGGTTTCATCTGTGGATGCCCTTTGCCCACATCAATCAAGATTGAGGTCCAAAGTCTGGGATTAAGTTTTGTTATTTCCTAAATACAGTTCTCAGTTGGAACCGTAAGATTAGCATGTACTAACCTCTCCGAGTATTTGTAAATGAGAAGTAAAGTGTACTTTTTATTTTTTTATAAACTGGATTATAATGGCTCAGGGGTGTGTGTTTGCTGTTTCTCTGCTTTTTCTTTACTTCCCCGCTTGACACTTTAACAAAACACATTGTTGTCATAACAGGGTTTATAAAGGAAACAGTGTACAGAAATATGTTTATTATATCCAGGGCTGAGTGCTTTAAGTACAGTTTTAGCTTGTAAATATAAGCAGCTTGTCTTGGTTGAAAGAGGCCTGGATTGGAAGCCAAGATACCTGGTTCTAGTTCTGATGCCGGAGATACATGGCTGTCTTGGGCCTCAGTTTTCTCAGCTATAGAAGCAAGAGTTTATTGTTACCCGAAGCTTCTTAATTTGGGCTCTGTGAATGTGAGAGGCTTTGCAAACAGCCTGAAATTATTGACAACATGTCACGTGACCATGCATTTTCCTAGAGGATCTCAAGATTTTGTTTGCTCAGTTTTTAGGTTCTTAATGGGACCTCTGACCCTGGAAAGGTGCAGACCCACTGGTGTATTATAATAACAATAGTGGACTTACTGTGGAACACTTTCTTTGTGCTTTCCCAATATATCATTTCTTTCTCACTACAACCCTGTGAGGTAGGCCCTAGTTTCATTCTTAAAATAGATGATGAGTTAAGCTCAGAGTGGTTAAGCAACTTGCTGGAGGTCACGCAGCTCGTAAGTAGCACAATAGGAATTCACCTGAATTCCCTGCAAACCTAAAGGGCATGTGCTGAAGTTAACTCTGGTGCCTGAGCACACGTTCTCAGTGTAGACGCTGCTGTAGATGATCTCTATGTGCTTCCCCAAAGTAGCCTATGATCATGAGTTATAGGGGAATTAAAATAACCCAGATAAACTCAGAATTTACTCTGCAGGTACAGGATAGAGAAGGGTAAATATAGAGAATATTTTTGTGCTGTCAGGACGGGGCCAAGCTCTGTCCTTGTCAAGCAGCTGGAAGGGTGTCGGCGTTTGCACGAAGCCTATCATGGCCCTCCAGCTCCCTGTTTCCAGGCTCTTCCCAGGCCCCCTGCCTCCCAGGTCCCCTCCACTGAGGTCTGGCCCAAGTTCAAAGCCCCTTCTCCCTGCCTAGACACTGTTTATACAAGTTCTCCCTCTAATTCCCAGCCCCCTTGGTGTTCGCTTTTCCATCCTGGTGGATGAAATTCTTTTTCAAAGGCAGTTTTGAAAATGGAGCACCTCTTATATGGCAACACCCCCATATCACAGTTGCTCTCATTCCCTCCTCTTGGGGGTGCGACCACAGCATTTCCCTTTCCCGTGAAATGGCCCCCATTCCTGTGATGGTCATTTTAGGAAGAAGAAAGCCCGTAACTACTACTGTTATTATGTTTTGGGGGGTGGGGATAAATGATGCTCTTTGAAAAACTGTGCAGTTCTGTCCTGATGAGTAAATTACTAAAAATCAGGGTAATGTTCGATGGTAGGACATGCAAAAATGAGATGAAGTGTATAAGATTCTTCCGTGGCCTCTGGGGCAAGTGACGGTCCCGTCTGTCCCTGCGCTGGCGCTGCCCTGGACAGCAGTAGGAACACAGCCTCTTTCTCACCAGCGCCCACTCCCTGGCAGGCTGCTTTCCATTGTCTATGTTATAGGCTGTGTAGCCTTGGAAGGCTGAGACGTTACCAGCCTTTCAGGCCGTCTCTGGGGGCCCTGAAATAAACATACCCCCATGTCACAGGCCCTGGAATAGGAAGTACTTCATACCAGCATCCTCAGTGAGGCCAAAAAATCTATGTACTGCCTTCGGCCACGCTGCCCCGCCGATCTTGCCCATTTGTTCCAGGCACTGCTCTGTCTTGATTCTTCCAGGCATAGATGCTTTGGCTGGGGGGACATTTCTGTTGTCTTGCTCTTGCCAGCTGTTCATTGCTCATTCATTCATTCGACAAACTTTTTAAAGCACCTGTTGTGCTCAGTACGTACTATACTTAACTATACGAAGTGCTAAAAGGGTGCAAGATTGAATGTATGTGGCCATGGCCTAGAAAGACTTCGTGGTCCAGTGAGCCCCACCTGCAGAAATTCCTTCTGGCTAACGGAATTCACCAGCAGAAGCCCTTCTTTCAGCTCTCTCTCCCCCTTTTACTTATCTGTTTCTGGTTTCTCACATCATTGCTTTTCTGGCCCTTCCATTTCAAGGATACCCTGCTTTTCTAGTCCTCACAGTGACTCCCCTGCTGTTGACCTTGATGAGGGTCTATACACGTGTTCTGGAAAGCTTGGTTCTTTGGGATCACAGGGCCCCATTAATGTATCTGTCCAATATCATTTTGCAAAGTAGGGCTTGGTAGTCCCTAGGTAGGTCTATGAGATGCTTCTTCATTGACGTACTGGCTGGATATGCAACCAGCAAGAAATTATTCTCAGAACCTCCCCTGTTGAGCTGAAGAGGCTCTAGGATTTCCCTTTGAAATCACTTTAGCTGCAGGATAATTCTCTGTGCTAAATAATATAGGAAGTTGGCACACCGATCTCCTATTTGAAAGTCATATGTTTCGCTTCTTTCACAAATAGTGATGGGTTGTTGGGATTAATCGGTATCCTCTCATGGAGCCCTTGGCCATCTTAATGCTCTTAAGCTTTAGCAATATGATGGCAGATTGTAGATTTTTTGGAAAATTCTGTCTCCTTCCCAGTGGACATTTTTGCACTTGAAACATGATGATGATATATTTAAAAGCTAATGTAATGTTCGTTTCGATGATACTGTGTTTATTAGGCTGGTCTTTTGTTTGCAGATTTGGGATTCGTGGACCCCTTAAAGTGTTTAATTCTTGTTCTCCACCCTTGTCGCTTTTAACTTTTTTGCGGCTTCTCTCAATGAATACATCCAACCAGCCCTGTAAGAATTTATCTTGGCTACATTTGCTTCAACACTGGCTTAAAGTTTTCAGACAGTAGGAATTGCATCCCGCCGCTCCTGTGGAATGCCTCCCTGTTAGTAGGACACCAGTATCTCATTGCCTATAATTTCAGGGGCTTCAAGCACCTTCTGCTTATTAGTTACTTTATTCAATAGAATTGTTTGGTGATATCAAAGGTTAAAATTGAAAACGAGATTTGGTTCTTGCCTTTTAGGAGTTTACATTCCAGTGAAATAGGAGACATTATAAAAATATAAATAAAGAAGAGTAAACCGTCACAGATATGAGAAGTGTACCAGATCAGTAAGTGATTGGTGTCATTGAGGTCAGTCAAGGAGGCTTCCCCTCCGCAACGAGGGGCACTTGGAGCTGAGATAAAAGACAGTAACGGACAAGGTTTGAATATTCCTTAGGGGGGGCGGGGCGGGGGGCACTTGAATAAATTGTTAACAAAGCATGAATGAACATGAGACCTCCAAGAATGGAGTAGTTAGGATGAGGTTTGACTGTTTCTATTATAAATAGAAACTCCAAATAACAGTGAATTAAGCTAGAAGTGCATTGCTTTGTCACATAAAGTAAGTCTTGAGGTATTGGACAGAGATCAACATTCCGTTTATCTTTCTGCTCTACTGTGCTTAATACACTGCTGGTTTCCATTCTCAAAGTCTTCTTATGGTCCAAGATGGCATCTGCTAGCTTGTTCTCATTTTAGGAAGCAGAAAGGGGTATGCAGGGAAGGACAAAAAGGGATTCCATTGAGTTACCAATTTTAAGGACCTTTTCCAGAAACAGCCCCCCCCCCCCCGCCGCCGCCGCCGCCGCCGCCGCCGCCGCCGCCGCCGCCGCCGCCGCCGCACTCTGCTTTCATCTTATTGGCTAGCACCTGGCCACATGACCCCTCTTGGCAGCAAAGAAGGCTGGGGAATGTAGTCTTTTAGCTGAGCCCATTGCAATCGCAAATAAAATGCTGGTTCTCTTACTAAGCAAGCCTGAGATTTTCTGTCACAGAAGTCTAGGCGGTGTAGGAGATGCATGTTGCTGGACCCAAGGGATGTGTTGGAACAGTATCAGAGAAAAGGAAAGAGAGAAATGGGTGGTCGGAGAGGTTATGTAAATGAGTATGAAGAATTGGTGGGGAGCTAGGATGCTAAAGGGGGAAATTTAAATTGCTCTTATAACTTAAAGCAGAGATGATGACCCGTTTTTCAAATATTCCAGTTAATCAGCATTTTGCTTCCAGATATTCTGGTTAAATTGCATTTAATATCTTCAAAAGCAATAGCTTGATAGAGGTGAAGATGTAGTCTGTGGCAGGTGTGATAAGAAGAAAAGCAAGGGAATTATATGGTTGAAGATAGGGAGGAACGTAAAGTAGTTCTTTTAATAATAACTTGATGGTTTGCTGTGCGAGGTTACTGACAGTTCCAAGAAGAGAATGAAGTCTTTGATTTACGTGTGTGTGTCTGTGTCTGTGTGTGTGTGCACGCGTGCTGTTTGAGCACCTTTGCTTGTGAACTCAGCAGGAGACCGGTAAATACTGGCAGAGGGACTGTGCTGCTGCTCAGGGGAACAGGCTCTCCAATTACCCTTCCTTTTCCTCCTTTTGTCCACACAGGGTTTGTGCGGGGTCCCCTCTGGGCCCAGTGAGGTCAAGGTCAGTGTTGCCTTCCACTTATTGGAACTCTGTGAAGGGCCTCATAGAAAGCGGTGACTGTCATCCTTGAGGGACAGGACCCATAAATGATTTAACTGATGTCATTAGATAGAAAACAGTCAGCTAGCAGAACACTTGTACATACGTACTTTGTTTTTAGAAGAAAAGGCCAAGTCAGGTGAGCACTGACTCCAATCATGGCTGTCGTGGAAGGAGAAGAAAATCCAGTCTCCTGGCACCAGAGGACAGGCAGTGTGGCACAGAGCTGGGGTGCAGAGTCATGCTAAGTATTCCCGGAATACTTCACGGAATGCTGAGTTCCTTCTAGAATCTTCCCTAGATGCAATCATGTAAAGTGAGAACCTGCATTCGCAGCCACAGTTCTGAGACCCTACGGAAGCCTTACTTTGCAAAGTAAAAAATAGACTCCTCACAAAAATGTAGAAGTACTTCTCCTTCATCGTAGAAGTATTTTCAGCAGTGGTTCATCTGTGCCATGTGTTTGTGGAGGGCCAGGCACTGTTCTGGGTGCTGGGGACACAGTGGTGACCTGTGATGGTCCCTCACATTTCTCCTGGACCATCCATGGGGTGGGGACAGGGAGGGTGACAGGGAGGCACGTGTTAAACTGTAGATCCATACATGGACACGTAGGTACTGTATCAGATGATGATACATGCAGTGAAGACAGTAAAATGGGATAATGTACCAGAGAGGGGTGGGGAGGAGAGAGGCAGGCTTCCTGCAGGAGCTGACTGGGCCACGCCTTGAATGGCAAGAGGGATGCAGCCGAGCAAAAACTTGGGATAGAGAGAACAGCATGTGCAAAGGCCCTGAGGTGGCAGTGGCTTGAAATGTACAAGCACCAGAAAGAAGGCCTGTAGGAAGTACGTCAGTGAGGGGAGAATGAGGTGTTTAAAGGGACTGGAGGGGGAACATCTGTTTGGGGCTTGTTCCTGTGGTACAGGTTAGAGATGATGGAAATGATGCTGGCTTAGACCAGGATTGGGATTTGCAGATGAAGGTGTATGTGCAAACGTGGGTTGGGAAGTGAGATGGGGGTTAGAGCAAAAAATACTATTTTGGCCATGTTAAATTTGAGATGACTTTCGAACATCTAGGTGGGGCTATCAAGTTGGAAGTTTGGTATGTGAGTTTCAAGCTCACTAGAGAAGTCGGAGTAGAGTTATGAATCTGGGACGCATTAGCGTTTATTTGGTGGAAACTAAAGAGGATTTCTGGATTACCTCTCCATCAGAGAGGAGCTGAAATCAAACCTCTAGTTTAGTTCTGTAGGAAATTATATTTCCATTAGTGTTTGACAAGAAAATTCATTTTGGGGTATATTCAACATGGCGAATAAAAACAAAAGCGGTTTATATTTAGAGGGAGAAACTCCGAATTATTTCAAAAATAACTTATTTGTAGTTATGGTAGTTACTGCCTGTAGTTTTGTAGGCAGAAGAGAACAACTTTTGCTCCTTGTAACGAGGGTATAACTTCTAAATGTGTTCAGGGCCAGTGGCATCTCTGATATGATGAGAAAAATGCACTCCGCTAAACATCCCATTTAGTAGAGCCCCCTAACCCATGGCTTTGGCGAGTTCCCTGCCATCTGGTCTCTGGCTGGAGAGAGGAATTTTTCTTGTATATGTGTCTCCATAGCAACGAGTTTGCATTTGATATGGTAAGTAAGCAGTTGCCTTAGCAACGGAGTTGCTGATGTGGTGGCTCCCCTGCTTTCCGGGAATGGATAAGCTGACCAAACTAGTTTCGATGTATCGTGTAGGGCGCTGTATTTTGTAGGACTGCACACGCTGGCCCTGCTAGTGTAAAATCAGTCCTGCTTTAAAAGAGATCGCTGCCCCTCCCGCTTCCAGGAGGAAGGGCTTACCCAGGTAATAAATCAGGCAAAAGTAGTTGCTGTCAGTTGAAATAGATTCTAAGAGGGATCTCCTGGTGGAATTTATTTAGTTTCATTTAAGGAGAATGTCCTCGTCAGGGTGCATTTGGTTGCAAGGCAAACAGAGTCCCTCAAGTTGCCTTAAGTAGAAGAGTAGTCCTCCCAAGGACGTAATAGTCCCATGGACCAGTGGTGACAAGCGGTAAAGCACATCTGGGGTCCATGGCGATTGGAACTGCTCCCTCTGTCCCTCTGTGGCCACACGGATGCTCATCCTGCCATTCTCTGGGGATCCGTTCCAGTCTCCTCTTAGTAGCCTGGCTTCCCCCGTGAGGCTCTTGATTTCCGCTTCCTCACACCACTGGCTTGATGAGGTGGCGTGTTGACACCAACCCTTGCGATGTGATGGCCCCAGTGCCCGTCGTCGCTGTGCAGTGTCCTTGTCATCGTTTCAGAGTCACAGACTTGTCCTCCCTGAATCAGATGTTCAGCCCTGGTCACAACATGGGCAGGGTCCCCTGGATCAAGGCAGCTGCTGGGACCATCGCTTCATCTGGGGTGGGGACTGGGC
This sequence comes from Globicephala melas, assembly GCF_963455315.2. Taxonomy (NCBI): domain Eukaryota; kingdom Metazoa; phylum Chordata; class Mammalia; order Artiodactyla; family Delphinidae; genus Globicephala; species Globicephala melas. Next base: position 163,197,808 of record NC_083315.2, on the reverse strand, counting down.
TTGGGCTTGAAACATGCCTGCAACAAAAACTTGTCTGGAAAGCCTTTGGTCTTTGGAAACATTTTAATAATGCAAAGAAAAATAATAAATAACTCCGAAGTATTTTGTGATTTCCACTTCCCTTTGTATCCCCTCAGCGTCTCTCCAACAGATAATGGAGATTTTCACACCGAGAATTCGGGGACTGTCTTGTGCCTCCCTTCATTAATGGTCTCTGTGATGACTTCATCTTTCTTGCGTTTCATTTCCGTAGATTTGGGGCTGGTGGTTCTCAAACTAGCAAAGTTTTTCTTTGGTGGCTACTTTTCCCTGCCAGCTGCCCTCAAATTGCCTGTAATCCCAGGGTTGATTGATTACCAAAAATGATGAACTCTAGCCCCCTGTTCCAGACAGGAGTAAATGTCATCTATCCAACACAAGTTGTCCTGATTTTCAAGAACAAGAGATTGGGTAATGGTTCTTGCTAATAATAATAACCATTGTCTACCAGCCCCTGTCATCACATTGAGATGTTCAAAATGGGGGAAAAAATATAATTACTTCATGCCGGGGACTGGAGATACAAAGAGATTATGAAACTCTGGTGGAGTAGACTGGGCAAAGATAAAAAGAGACCAGGAAAGTATCATTTGCTAATTGCCAAGGGATTGATTGTCCAATGGCCAGAATTACATGGTTTGGGAATCCAAAGGAGAAAATGATCCCTGAGGGTTAGCAGAGCCATGGGAGAAATCCCAGAGAGGAGATGGAATTTCATTAGCTGGGTGGCCAGGACTGGGGCTGGTAACAGGGAGATAGGAGGTCACTGGAGTCATTAGGGTTAGGTTGGACATGGGGGTGGGAATGCATTTGGGGAAGACTGGATCTGAAACCGGGAACTGACATTTTCACAGGTCTGTTTGGGGGCTGTTTGTAATTGTGTGAGGCATTTGCATCCATGATCTTGTAGCTTTCCAACAACTGTAAAAGTAGATACTATGTTCTATTTATAAGTGGGGAAACTGAGGCTTAAAGAAATTCATTGGCTTGCCAGTGAAGTGACCCAGCCAGGTGTTGAACCAAGATCTGGGGCTTTTGCTTTTGCCTGAAGCAGAGGACTCCTGTGGGATAGAGAGGGAAAGAGATTTGGAAAGGTCAGTTGAGCTGGACTTTGGGGGTCTTGAGTGCCACGCCAAGGAGTCTGGACTTTGCTCCTAAAGCGGGGGAGAGCCCTTAGACATTTCTGAGCAAACCCAGGGCATATACAAAGATGCAAAGCTGGAGGCAAGTGATTCTTGCTTATGTCTTCAAGGTTTTGGCAGCAGCCCTGTCCTCTGCTGCAGAACTTCCTGCTGCCCAGAGATTTATGGAGAAAAAGACCATGGCCAGCTCTGACTGATTTTCAGTAGATTTAACTAACTTGGGCCAGATTTATAAACAACAAACACTCTGCAACTTATTTTTCATTTTAAGTGTTTTGCTCTTATTTTTATTTAATGAATTCTGTTTTCACTGATCCTTGCTTTTATTTGTTGGTGCCACCAGTTCCTAGGAATGACCTGACCATTCTGGAATTCCTAGAGTTTATAGAGGAATGAAACGAGCGACCCGCCCGCTCGGCACTGCCCTGTGGATTTAATCATTTTTTGGTGTCCGGGTGGATCTTTCCCTCTTCTGGTTTCAGGCGGTAACATCTTTTCCCCTTTGGCATTGTAGGTAAACACAGTAATATTAACCCTTTAGTTCTATGGGAAACAGGGTCCAATAGGTGATTTCTTTCATTCCTTTGTTCATTCAACTACCTTGAGCCCTTGGAATGTGGAGGGCATTGCGCTAGATGCTGTGGGGGACCCAGAGGTATAAGACGGGGTCCTTGCGGAGACTCTGGGGTCATCCCTGATGCTTCCCTCTTTTTCAACTCCGTACCCAGTCAGTTACAAACGTCTCCTGATTCTGCCTCCTTCAAGTCTCTCTGGCCGTCCCTTCCTCTCTAACCCTACAACTGCTGATCTTCGTTGTTTGCTGGGTGGTACTTTACTGTGTCCCCTCAAGTCCGTCGAAACAGGGCTGCCAGAGGGCTTATTTAATTCACAGCCCTATAGTGGCTCCTGTTACCTGGAGTGGTTGATCTCAGAGTGTGGCTCTGACCACCAACCTAGAATGATCTAGAGTGTTTATTAGAAATGCAGATTCCTGAGCCTTAGCCCAGACTTCTGGTGGTGCCGCCTGGGCATCTGCATTTAAGCACACTCCCCAAATGCTTCTTTTTTACACTGAAATTTTCAGAAGCAGCGCTTAGAGGACCAAGATCAAACTCTTCAGCTGGGCTTATAAAGTCTGCCTTCCTTATACTTTGTATTCTGGAAGATGTTAATACTGTAGTATAATGGACTTCAGTGTACCATGTAACCGTCATGGGAGTCCACAAACCGTATGTGTCATTAACATGTGACCTATCTTGTTTCATCCGACCTCATCCTGACCCTTCTCACGCCACCCCCACCCCCCCATTATTTAAAGCAAATCCCAGGCAGTGTATTGTTGTATCTACAGATATTTCAGAATGTATCTCTAATACGTAAGAACTCTCAAACACACACAGACAGCCGCCCCGCACCACGAAACCATTATCACTCCTAAACCAAATTAACCATGATTCTTTACTATGTCTAAAATCCAGTCTGTTTTAGAATTTATCTGATCGCCTGTTTAAAAAAAAAAAAAATTAGCAGTGGTTTTTTCAAATTAGAGTCCAAAGAAGGTCCACATGTGACATTTGGTTGACGTACAGGGTTTCCCCCCACTGTCTGAAAATAGAGCATTCCTATGAAACCTTTCGTAGGACGCATCTTGCTAACGGATGCACAAAGTAAATTAGGGTAAAGCACAGACACAGACACAGTTCAGAGCTCTAGCGGTTTGATGCTGAGATGCTGAGTGTGGTTCCTGGGGAAGGAGCTTGGTGGGGCCCCCCCCGCTTGCTGCTGGGGTATTTGCTGCAAAAAAATGAATGCTCTTTTCGCTTTTTGCCTTTTCTTATAAAAGCAAAGAGCTTCGGATTTCTTTCTGTTAGTGAAACAAGTACTAAAATAGGTCTTTTGTAAAAGGGAAGTGGCATAAAGCAAACTTTGGAAAAGCAGGGGATACCTGTATCTCTCCAAATCTCTTCAATCTCTTTTTAATCTATGCTCCTTCCTCTTCCTTTTTTCCCCTCATCATTTAAAGGAAGCTGTCTTCCCGTTTCATCCTCCTCTTCTGTCATTATTCTGATACTCCAGTCCTTCTGCTGAATCTCTGGGCTCTGTTCCTGCAGAAGGCCCTGTGCTCTAATGCCGACTTCGAGACTTCGACTTGCGTACACTGTTCCCTCTGCCTGGATTGTTCCTCCTCTTTTCTCTTCTGGACGCTGCATTCTCACCTTGGAAGACCCAGTGACCTGCACCCCTCTAAACCTTCTCCAAGCCATCCCTGCCCATTTTAGTTTTTGTTCCCCACTTTGCCCATTATTTTTCAGCACTTATTTTGCAGTGTAATCATCCCCTTAGTATCTGTCCCTGTGGTGTTCTCGCTTCACTCCTTTCCCCACACTGAGGCTGAGGGCAGGGATCACATGGAATCTACTTTTGCACCCGCTGGAATAAGGGAGTGCCTGGTATATGGTGGGTAATCCTTTTTTTTTCATTTCAAAATATTTTGTCTAGTTCTTCTCTCTTTTTTTTTTTTTTTTTTTTTGCGGTACGCGGGCCTCTCACTGTTGGGGCCTCTCCTGTTGTGGAGCACAGGCTCCGGACGCGCAGGTTCAGCGGCCATGGCTCACGGGCCCAGCCGCTGCGCGGCATGTGGGATCCTCCAGGACCGGGGCACGAACCCGTGTCCCCTGCATCGGCAGGCGGACTCTCAACCACTGCGCCACCAGGGAAGCCCCGATGGTAGGTATTCTTGAAATACCTTATAAGAGAATGGACGAGCCATAAGCCACCAATTCAAGTGTTTTAAGATAAATTGAGGTTTAGGTTTTTTGAACACTCGAATATTTACTGTTAATAAGGTTTGTATACCCTGTATGAGTAGCTTTCTTTAATTAGGAAGAACACTGCTTCCAATTTTTTTTTTCAGTCCACTGTAAGACTGTGGGCTTGCCCAGATAACGGCCTCTGTCTACCTTCAGTGGCCAAGAGCCGCCACCCTTTTGTCAAGAATTAACAAAAGGGAAAGAGTCTTAGCACCGAATGTGCTGACCAAGGAGTGTTTGACAGTTGGTAGCTAAAGAGGGGGTTCAGGCGATACGGGAGAATTGACCCCTGCCCTGGGAAATCGCTGAATTGTGGATGACACCGAAGAGTCTGTCACTTTTGTTAAAGCACAGCAGATTTTCTTTGTTCTTTCCGTTCCCTAAATTCTTTGATAGGGATCTCTTTACTGGGATTCTAGAAGATGGGGGGGGTTTGTAGAAGAATCTGAGGTCCAAACAGTGCAAGTGACTTGCTAGAAACTCATGTATCTGGGCGCAGAGTCCAGGTCGGCTGCTCTTTCCTCTGCACCATCTCCTTGCTTCACTCCTTCCTCAAGACTCTGATTAATTGGAAATGGACACAAACTTGTGCCATTTACATGGGATTTATTTTCCTTCATGTGTCTTATTTTGAGTTACTGAATGTAGTAAATTTTTTTTTATAAAAAAAATCATTTGTTTGTGACCTTTGAAAATATGCTCCAGCCTGTCACATTTTTGTTTCATGAATTACTCAAAATGTCCTTGAATTTTAGTCTTTGGATAAGTCTTACAGGCACTATTTTGAGTTACCTGCTCATTAGTATTATGGCCATCGATGAAATCCACCCAGATCTTTCCTGGTGAGCATAGGACCTGTTTGTTGATACGTATGTTATGCGTAGAGAATGCAGAATGCCCAGAAGCAGGGACAAATGGAATCAGAGGAGAGTTGGAGGATCCACTTAAGTATTTGTCTTGATTAGCTCTACAATTATTATCTCTGGTCCTTTAACGTATTTGAAAAGTTTTTCCTTCTTCCTTAGAGATCAGTTTATATTGAGGGAGTTGTTTCTCTGAAATAATATTAATACATTACCACCCCTGTATTGGTGCCTGAAACTTTCTGATAACTCATTCATTCATTCAGCAAGTGGGCATTTCGTGCTTACAAACAGGCTTTGCGCTAGGCATCAGGAAAACAAGGATGATTCCAGTCTTGTGGGGGAGATGAGCATATAAAGAAATTCATGCCCAACTTGGTGTGTGACCTCCATACAAGGTGCTGTGGGAGAGCAGAGGGGTGCCTGCGGCTTGGCTTTTATATGTGTTGATGAACGGGTAACTGTTGAACAGAGAGGGTTAGTAGAAAGCTTGCATGGTGCACAGAGCACTGAGCTAGATGTTTAGGGTCTCTGGGTTCTAGAGCTAACTGGGTCAGCTGACCAGCTCTGTGACCTAGGCATGTGCCTGCATCTCTCTGAACCTGAGATTTCTCCATGCGATTCAGTAATCCTTCTCTTGTGGTCCCACTGTGTTCATTCAGTGTGTTGTCATTCATCTGTAAGCCGAGGTGGCCTAGATCCGTGGTTCCCAAACCACTTGCGCTGGGGGACTGCTTATCCTCCCTCCTCCATGCTTTTGTTACACATACAGGATGTGACCCCCAGTCACAGGTTCTGATCTGTGTCAGATCACCAGTGTCAACTCGGTGTGCCTAGAAAGAACACTTCTGCCCAAAGCACAGGAGCCGGAGGTGGCAGCTTACACAGCAGTGCTGTGCATAAATGTGATTTCCAAAGGGCTTGAGGAAGTGTTGGGAAGAAGCCCTGCCCTCACGGTGCTAGCTCTGTGGAAGACCCTTCCCATGTGGGAACAGCAGACCTGGGATGTGTGTAATCTGCAAGCCCTTTCTCGTGCCGAAATCAAAACTGTATTGGGGGGCTTCCCTGGTGGCGCAGTGGTTGAGAGTCCGCCTGCCGATGCAGGGGACACGGGTTCGTGCCCCGGTCCGGGAAGATCCCACATGCTGCGGAGCGGCTGGGCCCGTGAGCCATGGCCGCTGAGCCCGCACGTCCGGAGCCTGTGCTCCGCAGCGGGAGAGGCCACAACAGTGAGAGGCCCGCGTATCGGGGGGGAAAAAAAAATCATTTCATAAACTCCCAGTGATGTCGGAGGCGGTGACAGGCACTTGTGCTCATCCCCATCTTTTCTCCCCAACTTCCTGCTCTGGACAAGCCACACCTCTGGGCTCTCGCTTCACTTTTGCCCCTCTGTCACCATCACTGCGTCTGTCCTGCCTCCCTCTGGACAAGCCTGCTGCCTGTGCAGGCGTAATTTATGGCCAGATGGTTATTTTCTTAGCAGCGGTTGAGTTTTCTGAAATGTACTCCCAGTTGGTCTTTTTTTTTTTTTGCCCCGTGCAGAGCGTTTGGTGTACACAGTCTGAGCCATCTGTTTGCCCCGGTGCTGAGGTATGGGGTCTGGTGAGGAGCCCTGCTTGTGGCTGTCGCCTGGCCATGGCTGATCGACGGCCATTCGGAGACGGCCGTGAAGGTTTTCAGATCATCTATTCAGAAATGGCAGCTTATTCACACGGTGTCATTTTTGGACGTCTCATGGTGGCCTTCATTTGCCTGTCTAAGCAAGCATTATGCGTTGAATTGTGTCCCCCCCGAAAGACGTGTTGAATCCCTAACCCTCAGTACCTGTGAGCGTGACCTTATTTGGAAATAGGGTCTTTGCAGATGAAATCAAGTTAAGACGAGGACAGACAGGATTAGGGTGGGCCTTAATCCCGTATAACTGGTGTCCGTATGAGAAGAGGAGAGATACACACACAGGGAAGGATGCCGGGTGAAGACAGAGGCAGAGGTTGGAGTGATGTGTCTACAAGTCAGGAAACTCAAGGATTGCCGGCAACACCAGGAGTTAGGAGAGAGGCATGGACCACATCTTCTTTCAGAACTTCCAGAAAGAACCAACCCTGCTGATGCCTGGATTTTGGACTTCAAGCCAGAACTACAAGAGAATAAATTTCTGTTATTTTTAGGGGACCCAGTTTGTGGCACCTTTTTGCAGCAGCCATGGGAAACTAACACAGCAGCAAAAAGAAGTAGCAGTGAGTTTCTGCTTACACTAATGATGTTAAGAGTAAACCCTAGCCAAACATAATTAAGAATCATACAGCGGGACTGTGTCCTTTCACAGAGGAGGGAACTGAGGTTGGAGAGGTGCTTGCAGACCCACAGCGGGGACTGGTGATGGGTTCCGATCAGGAACCCACATCTCCAGAGCTTAGAGCTTCTCCCACTCCTAACACTGCCTATTTGAGGACATTCGAAAGCTGACCTCATTCACATTAAAGTAAAAGAAGCCAAGTTAGGAGACAAACCGTTTCTTTTCCTCTTCGGGTTTGGATGGTGAATGAGGAGACCACGGGTCTTGACGACCAAGTGGGGGGAATTTACAGGGTTCCGGGCATATTTGCTCCACAGACTGCCAGAGGACAGCCTGGGACTCGTTCTTCTGGGACCGTTGCTTGTTGGTCGTGCACTTGAACTTTCTCTTCTTTATCAGTAATGGATTGTAATGAGTGCCCATGTGCTTCTCCTTTGTTTTTCCTCCTTTCTCTCACCTCCCCTCTTTTCTCTGAATGGAAGCATTTTCTGAAAGGCTTTTCTCAGTGTTTCTAGTAGGTGGAGGTAGTATGGGGTGATGGAGCAGGAAGTGGGCTTAACTTTTTAACTTTACACGTGAAAACCTTAAAGATGTCAGCCTGTTTTCAACTCATGTCACTCATCTCATCCTCTTCAGAAGGTACCTTGTTAGAGCAGAGACTTTGCAGGCTCATCTCTGCCTACTTTGAGGTGTTTGTGGGCCTGGCTCAGTCCTCCCCCAAGCCCTCCTGTGCTCCCCGCCCCGTCCTGGGCCGTCTCCTGCACCGGGCGTCTGTCTCCGGGGCCCACTCACGTGCCCCTGTGCCCATGGCAGGGTCTTAGATGCATTGAACCCACAGGATGGTCCTTGCTGCCTGGCAATCGTCTTGAATTGGTTTAACTAGGTGCCGTACCTGCCTGACATTTCTTAGGATCTGTCTAAACCTTGAACTCGGAAGGAGCGACTCTTGTTTGGAGTACCGTGTTGGTCAGCAGAAAAATCCTTTTGACTGAGACATGAAATCACGAGACTCAGTGTGCACAACCCCAAATGGTCACGTCAGATGGGTTCTTGGTACGGAGGGCCTGGCTGCATCCCCTTAGAATTATTAATGTATTGGCTACTTTGTTCCCGATGACTCAGTGTGTGCATGACCTCAGTTCTACTAAGCATCCGAAGGCACTTTTGTCGAGTGTCTTCAGTTTGCACAGTGCAACAACATTTTGTTTCTGAGCAACAGTTGTGCCCTTGAACCCGGGCTGCTTTGCCAGAAGGAGGACTCGCTGGCCGTCCTCGAGAGCTGAGGTCGGTCTGGGACTGGCCATGGGCAGTCGGGCTGCTCCTTGGGTTCAAGGTGATTCTCTTTCCTAAAGTTTTCGCCGGCCTTAACTGGTCCCAGGAGACCAGACATAAGTAAGTAAACAGAGTTCCCTGTACAGATGCCAGTCCTCTTCATCTCCGGCTTGTGTGGGCTGGACCCACTCTTAAGCTTAGCATCTGGAAAGAGAACTTTCTGGAGATACCACCTCCTAAGTGCTAAGGGCAGGAGCTCTTGAGAGGATCTGGACTCCTGAGAGGGTCTCCCCTCCCATATGTGAGGACGGAAGTAACAGCCCCTCTCATGGCATCACCAGGGAACAGCAAGGACTTCAGAAGGGTTGCCTGAGATTTGGGTCATACGTGTGGATTCAGTTACTTTGGTGCATCCTTGTGCTGTTTTTATTTTCTTCAATACCTTGTATTTTATTCCTACTAGGCTTCCCCCCGCCCCCGAATAAAAGCACATTCAATAAGAAGAATTCTCTAGTATCTAATACAGAATGATACTGCTTGTCAGTTGGAAGAAAAAGCAAATTGTCTGCTCTGTGGGTTGGGAGTTCCTCTTTTTTTAAAAAAAAAAAAAAGCAGCTTAGAGAAAATCCCTGAACATAGTCTCCTGATTGAAAAATATATTAGTGGATTTCAGGGCTTTATCATTTTCTTAAAGTAACAGTTTTCCTTACTTTTCAAACATATACCATATATATATATATATGTGTAGTGCTATTGAAACATATGGCTGAAAACATTCCCAGTGCAGAATTTTTATGGTTTACAAAACAGAAAAAAAAAGCCATAATTTTATAAAATTGGGTGGTTGGAAAGACCCTTCTTATTCCTTATCCATCCCTCTTTGATGGTGGGCCAAAGGGCAGTGTCCTCTCTGTGGCCATGACCAGCTGGATCATTTCTGTGCTACCTCCATGGTGGGCTTACTAATATCATGCATCGACACCTCCAGACCGCCCTTTGTGCACCGAATTTGGCTTCCTGTACATCGTCAACAAGCAAATGCCTCTAGCCATCCTACCACCCCCGCCAGCCAACACATGGTCAGTTTCAACAGCTTTCCATCCTTTTCTTCACAACAGTTTTTTTATGCAATCATTTGGATTGCTTGTGTACTTTGCCAGTGTATAAAAATTAAAAATTAAAAAATTTAATAATAAGAGTTATGAAGAGCGTAATTCTCCTAAACACACCCATTGAGAAGGAGCTGGAAATCCTTGGGCGTGAATCTTGGGTCTTGATTGGGGAACTGTGGGAGTCCTCGGCTGGGAAGGGAAAGGAGAAAATTACAGTGTGTGTGAAATGCTGCGAGTCTGAAAGGTTGGGCGTATTTAGGGACTTCATAATTGTTCTTTTCTTGGTTTTGTTTTAAGCACTCTGAGAAGGAACACGCTTTTATGCTGGTGAGGTGGGCGTGGTAACAGAGAAGTGTTGACTTTCCTGTGTTTTACTTTCGAACCCATTTCAGGAAAGCATCCCAGATGGGACGAAAAGGATTGCCCTGAAAACCCAAACAGAGCTCCTGTAAGCTGTCCCTCGAGCTGCAACTGCCCACTGGAGCCTCGCAGGATGAATGTTTCCTTTCTTTTTTTTTTGCGGTTCGCGGGCCTCTCACCGCTGTGGCCTCTCCCGTTGCGGAGCACAGGCTCCGGACGCGCAGCCTCAGCGGCCATGGCTCACGGGCCCAGCCGCTCCGCGGCATGTGGGAATCTCCCGAACCGGGACATGAACCCGTTTCCCCTGCATCGGCAGGCTGACTCTCAACCACTGCGCCACCAGGGAAGCCCAAGTGTTTCCTTTCTTAATGGCAAGACATATTACGGTGTTTCCCGAGTCGTCCTAGTTCCTTCCCCAGTGCTTCAGATGCGCAGTTTCCCAGGACTTTCTCTTTCTGAATCACCTGACTTTGGATCCTCCGATTTCTCCGGGATCCCTTTGTGGATGCCACCTGGCATCACAGAGCAATCCGGGACCGGTACACTGTTAGCACTGGTGAGCCGGCCACCGGCAGAGCTGTGTTCCCTGATGTCTGGGATCCGTTCTGTCTCACCATGTCTTCCCCCATCAAAGGCTTTGTTGTCAGCCTCTTGGGCATCTCATTTTTAAATTTTTGTGCTCTTCCCCCAACCTGACACCTTCTTAACTATCAGGTTCTAGCTTTCATGACACCTCTTCCTAGAGGTCCTGCTTAAGCCCTCCCACTGGGCTCCATGAGGACTTTTCCTCTAGGGAGCCCTTTGCCGCAGGTGTATTTAAACTCTTACATGTTACTTGTTCACCATCTCTCTCCTTCTCCAAGTGGAGCACCAGCGCCTTACACAGGGGACTCCAGAAGTTCTGCTGAATGAGTAACTGGCACCCCCATTCTCCTGGTCCCCTTGGTGCTAGGCCCGCTGTTGTCTTTGATTCCTCCTCTCCTTGGGCCTCTGGAGGACACCTTGCTTGTGGCCCCACCCCCTTTATCCCTGAGTGGCAGGTACAGCCTTTCCCATCTCCCAGCTCTGTCCCCTGTAGTTTGAATACTGTCACCACTGTGTCCTCTGCTCAGGTGTCTTCGTTGGTTGCTGCCACCCATGGAAGTGAGTTCTCATCTCCTCCCTGACTTTATAGCCCCTTCTGAGTCTTCACCCATTTAGCTGTCTTCATCTTGTTGCTTCTCTGCTTCTCTGTCCCCGCTGGGGACAGGTGGGCCCCCTGCCTGCTCTACAGAGCGCACCGTGCATGGTCCACTACTTGTGTTGTCTTTCCCTGGACTTCCTTTTCTTTCTCCCTTCTGTACAGCCCAGCCAAGCTCTTTCCTAAGAACTCAGTTTAAAGCCTATGTCCTTAATGGGATCTACCCCTGATCTTATTACACTCTCTGGCCCTTGGCACTTAAAGTCTGTGCGGCTTATAATAAACTTTATAACAAAGTTTGCTATCTAATGAAATAAGGAGCAGTGCAGATGATTTTTTAGGAGCTTGGAATCAGAGAGACCTGGGTATGAATCTTTGTTTTGCCATCTGCCAGATGTGTGTCCTTCAGCAAATTAATTACTGTTAATGAGTTTCGTGTCCTCATCTGTGATGAGGAGAAGAATAATGCCTTTCTTACATGGTTGCTTAAAGAACAAGTGATATAATGACGGTACAACTCCTGGAATGTACTAGGTACTCAATAAATATTATACTGATGGTCATTTCTCCTATGCTGGTGCTGTGGACTGAATTGTATCCTCCCTAAATTCATATCCCCAATGTGACTCTGGAGCTTTTAGGAGGTAATTAAGGTTAAATGAGGTCATAAGGCTGCAGTCCTCATCTGATAGGATTGGTGGCTTTATAAGAAGAGGAAGAGAGAGCAAGCGCTCTCTCCATGCTCACACACCAGGGAAAGGCCATGTGAAGACACAGTGCATAGTGGCCGTCTGTTAAGCCAGGAAGAGAGTCCTTACCAGGAACTGAATCAGGCAGCACCTTGATCTTGGACTTAGAGCCTGCAGAACTGTGAGAAATAAATTCCTGTTGTTTAAGCCTTCCAGGCAGTGGTATTTTGTGAAGGCAGCCCCAAGCAGACTAATACAGTTGACTTTCTCTCTAATTAGATAACGATTTGTCTAGTTGATGTTAATTGAGCACTTATTATGTGTCAGACACTTTCTCATTTAACCTTCCATGTCTAATCTCTCTCAATTCTCATAACCACCTCAGGAGATTGGTTATGTAACTTGCTGAGGTTCCTATAGCCCAGCAGTGCCAGGTTTAGAACAGCAACTTCACGTTGTAGCCTTTGTGCAGTGGCACCTCCCGGAGTTGTGCAGTGTGTGCCAGTGACCCCACATGACCCTGATGGGAGGCCATGGGTCTCTGAGTCCAGATGATGAGTTCCTTGGTGTCAGGGGCGATGCCTTATGTTTCCTCTCCAGTGGCACTTAGCAAGTGCTATGTGCACAGGAAGCAATTAAAAAATAATTTTCGGTTGGCTAATTTTCTCCAGACTGTTAGATCACCTACATCTGGGCAAAGAGTGGAATTTTCCACCCGCCCCCATTCTCCAGTGTGCATCTCCTGAGCTGTTTGCTGTTAGTGAGGGCATTTGGTGTTGAGGTGCAGAGCTGAAGAAAGTAAAGGAGGATCACGTCTTCAGTAGATGGATGGATATTAAACCTTTGTCTCAACCTTCAGTTTTTTATTCTCTCAGTGAGTGGGAAGTGAGTGAGTGTGAGGATGGCCCTTATGGAGGTGTCTTTACACGTTGGTAATATAAGTAGTTCTTGTCTTGTTCTTTTTCTCCTTTGCTTGCTTCTACCTCTCTTGTGTGAGTTAAATTTAAGAGACCAGAGAGAACATTAAACAACTCTTTTTTTTTTCCTTTCCCCTGCCTCAGCCTTTGTGATTCAAAGAGAAATTTGCTTCACTCTCCTCAGGACCCAGATGGCTTTGTTAGTAATTAATTAGCCCCTTTCCTCTCAGAACTCGATGGGTTTGGGCCTCTGAAAAAAGTTAGCCGTGTGGAATCTAACTTAGGTTCGAGGTGATGAGGTTCTTCTAGCTTTTAGATTTCCAGGGTCATGTTCATAGACAATGGCATACGTACCTTATCAGCACGATTATTATTTATACCCCACTTCCTTGTAATAAAGATTACTGTAAGACATAGAAGACGTGTTACAATAAGGCTGTGAAAGTGAAAATCCAAAATAGACAAACCCTGTAGAGAGAGGGGGGAAAAGCACATATTCCAAATCCTTAAGCTGATATATTTATTTCAGTTGAGTACCCTGACAGCCAAGGCAAAAATGGAAACTCAGCAGGTTATGTAATTCTGCTTCGCTGGTAAGATGACAATTCAGGAGAGAGTCATAATCCTCAGGTGCCAGTTTGTAGAAAGAATACATTGTGGGGCTCTTTCTCCAAGGAATATAAAACCACATAATTTACAACACGTTAGCAACCCTAGCTATAGTTCAAGAAGTGATCGAGATTTTTGCTCATGCTGTTATGGCCTTATCCTTATCTGCCCCTGGATAACTCCTGTTTAGCCTTTAGTCTTTGACAAGGGTCACCTCCTCCAAGAAGTCTTCCATGATGCTCTCTGCCTAGGCCAGGCTGACTCCCTCTCCTCAGTGGAACCATAATACTGTGGGCATATCTTTATCTCTGCCCCTCCATGTTGCATTATGTTGTCTCTTATAACTAGCCCAGGTGTTCCTAGGACTCATTCCTAGTACTGTGGTAGGTGTGTGGCCAGTGCTGAAGGAAAGAAGTTTACTGGTCTAGGTTAGAAAGTTTTCTAAGTGGACAAAACCAATTTCTGGCAGTGAAAACCATTGGCTGATTTTTAGTGTCTGCCTGTAGTAGGTAGTTTGTCTGTGACACAGGAAAGTTGTCCGTCTCATTGAAGCTGTTGGAAGTGGTGGTTGTCAGGTGACCTGGGTTCTAGTCCTGATGCTTCTACCAAGTGGAGGTGCAACTTGTACATTTCACAGGCTTGGCTTCTGCACCTGCAAAGTGAGCATGCTGCATCAGGCCAGGGAGCGCAGAGGTGTGGAGTCCATCTCCAGCCCCGCGTTCCATGCCCAGGGTGGGCAGCCCTCATCGGCCGCAGCTCTCACCTGTGTGCAGATGCAGGCTCAGGCTCCGTCTCTGAGAGTCGCTCCTGGAAGCCACCGCCAGTCCACTGGGGTTGGTATCAGAGAAGAAACGTATTTAACATCCATGGTTATATTTGAAGTTCTTTTTTGCCCTCATGATTCTAGAAAATTCCTTGATTTTCCTCGATCATCACTGTAATGGGTTGGAGTATCCCCCCACAAATTCAGGTCCACCTGGAAGCTCAGAATGTGATCTCATTTGGAAATAAGTCTTTTGCAGGTGTAAGTAGTTAAGATGCGGTCGTACTGGATTTGAGTGGACCCTAAATCCAGTGACTCGTGTCCCTGTAAGAAGAGAGGACACGGACACACGGGGAAGAGTGCTGAGTGATAAGGAAGGTAAAGATTGGAGGGATGCGGCTACAAGCCAAGGAATGCTGAGGATGGCTGGGAGCCACCAGGCCTGGGAGGAGGCCAGGAAGGATGTTATTCCCTGGAGTCTTCAGGGGAGTGTGGTTCTGTCAGATTCTTGGATTCAGACTTCGGGCCTGTGACTTAATATTTCTTTTGTTTTAATTCACCAAGTTTGTGGTAACTTATTATGACATCTCTAGGAGACCAGCACACTCACACTTGTCTCATCAAGGAGGAGACGGTGGATTTGGGGGGCCGTGGGGAAGCTGATGGGTCCTGGCTGGGCCATAGCAGACTCCAGGCACCCAAGGGTCATCTGGAGAGGATGGCCGGTAGACAGCCAATGTGTGGGCAGTGGGTGGGCCAGGTGAAGCTCTGGAGAGAGTTGAGAGGGTCAAGCCAAGGGCATGGGGCCAGCTTTACCTTCATTTAAGCAAAATGAAGTGAGCTTGCTGGTACTTTTATTTAAAAACCATCCATTGTGTTTGCTCTCTCTAATGCTGCTATGCCATCCTCATGTCTGTCTAGAGAAGGCTGACCTGTTGGAAGATGTCTTCTTGCCAGGTGGTGTGTGTGATGGAAAGAACCAGACCTTTCTCTGACTGTTCCTAAAAATTTAGACATTGATGAAAAGCCCCTTTTCCCAATTAATAGATGAAAACATACAAATTAATTTATATTTTTGTGGGACATATGTTTAGTTCAGGCTCCCTGAGGTCTTATTCAAATTATCGAAAACCTGGCCTCTGCAGTGTAATTCACAGATGGTACTGGCTCCAGCCAAAAACGAAAAAGCAACCATGTGCAAAACACAAAACGACTCAAGCATTCTGAGCACTTGGGTTTTAGGGGAACAGTGTTGCACTGGGCCTGCCTCCCACCCCCCCAGCTCGGGACCCAGCAGGACACCCTCCCATTAGATGGGGGTGCATTTCATTGTCTTTTACCTGTCTTGTTTGGTGTGACCTGTAAGCTCTTGTCCACGTTTACCTTGCCTCAGATGCTACCCTTTCTTTATCAAATGTTCTGTTATTTAATGATCTCAGCGGGCCACGAAGTGGGGAATTGTTGTCCCATTTTATAGATGAGGAAACCGAGGCTCCAAAGAACAACGAAGTAGCCTGTTACGGGTCACACAGCGGGTAAGCAGCAGAGCAGAATCTGAGGTGGGGTCTGTCTGACTCTGACACCCATGTCCTCCCAACCCACCTCACAGGGCATCTGTGGGAGGGGTAGGAATGTAGCTTGAGCAAACTTGGAATGGACACAGATGAGTTTGGAGAGGGAGCTGGTGGAAAAGGGGGATGAGGGAACAGGGAAGGGGATGGCACAGGAGAAGGTCAGGAAGCTAGGAAGGTGCAGGCTGTGAGGCCTGGAAGGTGGGATGTTTTCTGTCTACACTGGGAGCTGTCAAAGGCTTGGCCATGGGGAATAGTGGTGATTGGAGCAGTTACACCTGGCAGGAGTGAGCAGCGTGGTGTGTTAGGGGCCAGGGGTTTGGCTGGGGCAGTGAGCAGTTGACTAGGTTGGTAGCTGTAGGAAAGGGGTAGGTGATGCCAGACCTAACTCTCCTGGAGGTAGAGTGTGAGGCTGTGATGACAGCTGGGGGCAGCGGGGTGGGCAGACATGGAAGCGGAGTGAGAGTCGAGGCTTACAGCTGCTTAGAGGAGAGGGTGGTGACATCGGGCACCGTGACAGGCATCAAGGAGGAGATGGTGGATTTTGGGGGGCCGTGGGGAAGCTGATGGGTCGTGGTCTGGCCATGGCAGACTCTGGGCACCCAAGGGTCATCTGGAGTGGGTGGCCGGTAGACAGCCAATGTGTGGGCAGTGGGTGGGCCAGGTGAAGCTTTGGAGAGAGTTGAGAGGGTCAAGCAAAGGGCCTGGGGCCAGCTTTACCTTCATTTAGGCAAACGTCGCGAAGCCCCTCCCGGACTGTGTGTGCTGGGGCCGCGTAGACTTGGCAGCATGCTCTCCAGGGCTGGGGTGTCGGGGCGTGTAGGATTAGTTGGGCTGTTATGGTCATGCCACCAGATGTTGTGGGAAGGCTTTATAAAATTAAGAGCAAACCTATAATCCGTGTGGTTTTGTAGGTTGAGGCCTTGGTCCGAGGCCTAATCCTCTTAGTCGCTTCAGGAATACTGGGAGTAAATAGTCTACAGTGGAGGATTATTATTGGTATTTATCAGTAATAATTGCAGATGACAGTTCAGTTAATTACATTGCTGGTGTCTTTGTGATGATTTTCTGAGAACAGGGCTTTTCCCCTGCCGTTGCTGAGCTTGATTTCAGAGTTACATGCAGAGCTTTAGGCATCTCAGGGCTGGTTTTGCCTCTGGTCCACATAGCTGAGCATCTTCACAAGTGATTCTGAAGGTGATTCCCAGGACTGCTCGTGGTCTGTGGGGCCCGTGAGGTCATGGCCATGGCACTGAGTGAGAAGCAGCCCTGCCTGTGGGTAGCGCTGTTAAGGGACGTGGTTCGAGGGGCCCGCGCTCTGGGCACATCAGGAAGGGCAGGGGCAAGGACTGGGGGTGCAGCGCTGTCAGTGCAGAGCTCATTCTGAGATGTTCTTCTTGGGAAAGCTGACTGCGTTTTGGTGTTAACGTGGAAAAGAAGGTGAAGCTTGACTGAAGTCCTTCGGTGTCCCAGGTAAACAGGACCTTAACAGGAATGAGGCTGGGAAGAGAGGGCCTCAGCCACCCGCAGTGGGGAGGTCAGTGATGTGGGAGAAGGCGCTGTCCTGCGTTCTGGGTTCAGGGAGTCCTCTTCCTGCCGGAACTTAGGAACTTAGTAGTTTATTATGCTCTGGAGCAACAGCTCTTAATGGAGGTGGTTCTGTCCCCTCAGGGGCCGCTTGGCAATATCTGGAGACTGGTTGTCACAACTTGGGGGAGGAGTCCTGCTGACACCTAGTGGGTAGAGACCAGAGATGTCGCTGAACTTCCTGTAACACACAGGACGGCCCCACAACAAAGAATTACCCTGCCCCTAATGCCAGTAGGGCTGAGGTTGAGAAGCCATGGGCTACGGTTCCAGCAAAACCTTCCTATCCTCACCGCTGTCTGCGGGGGAGGACTCAGGGCTCTCACCACAGCCAAGGAGGGTCCCAGAGTGAAGGTCTGGTTGAGAGAAGACTGCGTGGCTGCAACCAGGAGACTGGGGCCAGGCCGCCAGCGGTCTGTTTTGCCCATCAGAGTTTGGGTCCCTTAAATGGCAAATGAGGAGGGCCAACCAGATCTCTGAGACCCTTTCCAGCTCTCACATCCCGAGATTCTAGAACTGACCCTCTATCCTCATAACCTGAGCAGGATTTGAATAATTTGCAGAAAAAAATTTGATGAGACACTATTTTCTTAGTCTTTCTTACCAGTTTTTACTTGCTTTTTTGTTTGTTTCTGAAAAGGTAAAAATTGTGTAATAAAAAGTACATATTTTAAACGTCTCCTCTTTTTAATAAAGAAGGACTGTGCTGATAAACATGAGAATGTTTGTTTTATTTCAAGGAGAAATGATTTTAATATATTTGAAACACTTCTGCTCAGCGATGAAAATTCCACGTCTGATCACTTACAGCAGATAGGTATGTGCGTTTTAAGTGTCTCTCCTGGGATACAGCCCGGCTGCGGGGACCTCTCCAGACATGTCTGGCTCTGAGAGGAGTCCAGTGAGTGTGCAAGAACTTGTGATTCCAGGGTGTCTGGGTGTTCCCCAGCTGATGCAGCAGACACGAAGTCATCCTGGATAGCCATCTCAACTCCCACCCCCCTACACACACACAGACACGCGCGCGCGCGCGCAGTATCCTGGGAGCTCTTGATTTTCTATATCAGTGAATGGCTGATGTGCACAAGGTGGCAAAAACTGTTCCTCCATTTGAATTAGAGGCATAGGCTTCCTCCTTCTCCTGGAAATCTTTCCTATTAGTTTGCCAGATGTGCCACAATAAGTACCACGGACTGGGGGGCTTGAACAACAGAAATGTATTTCCTCACAACTCTGGAGACTAGAAGTCTGAAGTACAGGTGTCGGCAGGGTTGGTTTCCTCTGAGGCCTCTCTTCTTGGCTTGTAGATGGCCGCCTTCTCCCTGGGTCTTCACGTGGTCATCCTTCTGTGCGTGTCTGTGTCCAAATTTCCTCCTCTTATAAGGATACCAATCGTACGTTGGATTAGCGCCCACCCTGATGACCTCATTTTAGCTTAACTGCCTCTTGAAAGACCCTGTCTCCAAATACAGTCACATTCTGAGATACTAGGGGTTTGGATATCAACATGTGAATTTGTGGGGTTAGGGTCACAATTCAGCGCCGCTCGCTTACGGAGATGTTTGGTGTGCCTGTAGATGTATAGGTTCTGTCTGGGACCAGACTTTACAGATCGTGATGAGATTTACACCTCTGCAAAAATACTACAGTGACCCATTACCCTACTACCTAGAATCCGTAATTGTTAACCTGTTGTATTTGCTTCATCTTTACGTATAGATTATATGACCCAGTTAGAAGAAAGTTGTAGCATCAAAACATCAGCATGAATCTCTTAGGAATAAAGATGTTCTCCTGGGTGACCACAACGCTATCTGTGTTTTTCGCTTTGCAGTTAGCCCGTACTCGATGGGGAGATAGTTTGGCACTGTGTGTGTATCCATTGATGATGCTTGATTGAATTCTTTCACTGGGGAGTTGCAAAATGGTGATTTTTCTAATTCTGTCATTAGTTGGCATTAAAGTTCCAAAAAGGAACTGTAATGACCGATGTGTAGAAAAAGGGATTGGTGTAATAGTCACCTCTAATGGTAGCAAAATAAATTTCTCTCTGTGAATACTGCTGTGGCCTCATAGGTTTTTATTTAAATCAATGCTTTATAATCAATTGCAGATTTTTTATACATCTTTATTGGAGTATAATTGCTTTACAATGTTGTGCTAGTTTCTGCTGTACAGCAAAGTGGATCAGCTATATGCATACATATATCCCCATATTCCCTCCCTCTTGAGCCTCCTTCCCACCCTCCCTATCCCACTCCTCTAGGTGGTCACAAAACACTGAGCTGATCTCCCTGTGCTATGCAGCTGCTTCCCACTAGCTATCTGTTTTACGTTTGGTAGTGTATATATGTCAGTGCTACTCTCTCACTACGTCCCAGCCTCCCCTTCCCCGGCTGTGTCCTCAGGTCCGTTCTCAACGTCTGCATCTTTATTCCTGCCCTACCACTAGGTTCATCAGTACCATTTTTCTAGATTCCATACATATGCATTAGCATACGGTATTTGTTTTTCTCCTTCTGACTTACTTCACTCTGTATGACAGACTCTAGGTCCATCCACCTCACTACAAATAACTTGGTTTCGTTCCTTTTTATGGCTGAGTAATATTCCATTGTATATATGCGCCACATCTTCTTTATCCTTATGTCTGTCGATGGACATTTAGGTTGTTTCCATGTCCTGGCTATTGTAAATAGAGCCGCAATGAACATTGTGGTACATGACTCTTTGAATTATGGTTTTCTCAGGGTATATACCCAGTAGTGGGATTGCTGGGTCGTGTGGTAGTTCTATTTTTAGTTTTTTGAGGAACCTCCATACTGTTCTCCACAGTGGCTGTATCAATTTACATTCCCAACAGTGCAGGAGGGTTCCCTTTTCTCCACACCCTCCCCAGCATTTATTGTGTCTAGATTTTTTGATGATGGCCATTCTCACCGGTGTGAGGTGATACCTCATTGTGGTTTTGATTTGCATTTCTCTAATGATTAACAATGTTGAGCATCTTTTCATATGTTTGTTGGCCATCTGTATGTCTTCTTTGGAGAAATGTCTATTTAGGTCTTCCACCCACTTTTGGATTGGGTTGTTCATGGTTTTTTTGATATTGATCTGCATGAGCTGCTTGTATATTTTGGAGATTAATCCACTCTATGACATAAATCACAGCAAGATCATTTTTGACCCACCTCCTAGAGTAATGGGTATAAGAACAAAACGAAACAAACGGGACCTAATGAAACTTCAAAGCTTTTGCACAGCCAAGGAAACCACAAACAAGACAAAAAGACAACCCTCAGAATGGGAGAAAATATTTGCAAGCGAAGCAACAGATGTTGTTTTGATGCTCAAATTATCCCAAACTTGGCCAGTAGGGCCTTTCAGGCTGCTTTTTTCTGTCTTTTGAACAAGCCTCTTAGTCTTTGAGTACTACCTTGCTTTCTTGCACGGAAATGCCTTAGGCTCATCTTATACTTTCCATTTCCAGGCATGGGATCATCCATTTCTCCAAAAAAGCTCCGATTCCATTTAGTGGAGGATGGTATTTAGAAACCGAATCTGTATGCTAGGGGTGTTCACTGTGGCTGCGGTGTTATTACTTTCAGTGGACAGAACTAAGGCAAAATAGAATCACGCGTTTATTGCTATTTCCAAATCACTTTAAACATTAGTGGGTTTAAGTCTTTGATTTTGTATTCATAGCTCTTTGCTTGGCTTCTAACACTACTGTTAATACTGTTAACACATGCACTTTTTGCTGAACTCTACGAGATATATAAAATAGTTTCAACATCATATTGTCTGTTACTATTAATAATGTGATTCTGATGGAAACATAGTATTTCTTTGTAGTTCATTTTGTCCTTAATATACATTCCACTAGAATGCACAGCCAGTATCGAATTCAAAAGTCATGTGAACGAACTCTTTTCCTTGTCAGGTTATATTGCCCACTTGATCCTCTAGTTCGGTTATTTCGTTTGCTTTTTAAATTTTATTTTAAAATTATGGTTTGCTCTTTTTTTTAATCAACTTTACTGAGGCAAAATTTAATAAATTCATAATAAAATGCACCCATTGAAAGTATTTTGACTAATATATATGCGCCTGTGTAAGCAGGTGTTACAGTGGAGACCAGAACCTTTTCATCAGCATGAAATGCTTCCTTCTCCTTTGAGTCGATCTCCTCTCCCTCACCCAGACCCTTGGGCAACCACTGTTGTACTTTCTTTTTCAGTAGATTAGTTTTACTTTTTCTAGAATTTCATATTAATGAAATCATAAATTGTATATTTTATTTCTGGCTTCTCTTACTCAGCATGTTTTTGAGAATCACAAATGTTGTGTGTATCAATAATACACTCCTTTTTATTGCTGAGTAGTATTCCATTTTATGGAGATACAGAATTTGTTTATCTAGTCACCAGCTGATGGATTTGGGATTGTTTGCAGTTTTTAGGAATTATGAATAAAGCTGCTCTTAACATTCTTGTACAAGTCTGTGTGTGGATAGGTGCATTCATTTCAGTTGGGTAAATATCTAGGACTGGGTTTGCTGGGTCCCATGTAAATGTATGTTTAATTTTTTTTTTTTTTGCGGCACGCAGGCCTCTCACTGTTGTGGCCTCTCCCGTGGCGGAGCACAGGCTCCGGACGCGCAGGCTCAGCGGCCATGGCTCACGGGCCCAGCCGCTCCGCGGCATGTGGGATCTTCCCGGACCGGGACACGAACCTATGTCCCCTGCATCGGCAGGCGGACTCTCAACCACTGCGCCACCAGGGAGGGCCCTGTATGTTTAATTTTGTAAGAAAATGCTAAACTGTTTTCCAACGCAGTTGTGCTGGTTTACATTCTGCCCAACAATTTGTGAGTATTTCAGTAGCTTCACATCCTGACTGCATTTAGTATTGTCAGTGTTCTTAATTTTAGCAATTCCCATGGGCATATTGTCATATCTTACCATTTTAATTTGCATTGTTCTCCTTTTGATTGAATTTCTATTTTGAATAGTAAAGTATTTCTTAGTTCCAACATTAGAATTCTATGAAAAAGTATATTTAGTGAAGTCTCAAGCTTATTTTTTCTCAATCCTCCTGTGGGAGGTGTGGTTTAAATGATTGGAGAATCTGTTGAGCACTTGTATCTGTGTTGGCACTGGGTCTTGAGTAGAAATGGAAATAGACCCTACCTTCAGAGAGTTTACATATTAGTGAGGGGAGATAGGCATTTATCACATAGCCTCACAAATAAATGTAAGATCGTAACTTTGCCGTGTGCTTTGTAGGACAGATACAAGGAGAGGGCTAAGGCTGTGGTGTCTGGATTTCATCATGGTTTCCCAAGAAAAGATGTTTACATGCTCCCTCCCTTAATACCTGTTGCAAAATTTCTAACCTGCTGTGACTCTGGGATCTGTAGCAACAGGTTCAACCCTTGGAAAATAACCAGCACCCCACTATTGGAACCCAGGTCTGTGGAAGAACCATGATAAGCCTTCACTTAACTATTTGGTTTTAGATGAAGTTGTATGGGCTTGTTCCTTACAGAGTCCCGGTTGAGACAGACTTTCAGTGTTTTTACAAAAAATACATTGCTAACACCTGGTTTACATGTAATTTCTTAAAAGCCCTTTTTAGTTTAGTTTTTAACATTGTAGATACCGGCACTGGATTTGAACCATTTCTCAGTGATTAAAGAATGTCAGTTGTTACGTTATCAATGGTTGTTTTTTTTTTCCTTTAGTAGGTTTGTTAGATATCCCCATCCAACCCAACCCCATCCCAAAACAGCTCATAGTTTTTAGATTTGAAACTTTGGTTTATGTTTTGATTTCCTAGGTCACCCTGACCTAGTATAGAACACCAGGGGTCTTCAGGGTGAGGTTGACTGTTAGGTCTTAAATTCTTAGAAATTTTGATTTTATGTTATTGTTGTTATAATCATTGAATTCATACCATAGAGCTATTATCTACTCTATAAAACGTTTTAGATAAGATGCAGTTTCAATCTGCTGTTCTAAAACTGGAACTTCCCGACAAATGCTGTCCTATTTGCAATTTTTACGCATGGTTAAAGTGACTCTGAAACATAGTCGAAATCATTGATGATGCACTTATAAAGGAATTCTACAGAGAATATTTTTAGGAACAACATACTTTTCTAATCCTGTAATTGAGTTTTCATGTTTGAAAGCTTACTTCACTTTTTAAGAAGATGAATTCTGCTCTTTCAAGGTACACAATAGAGTAAATTATGATGGAAGTATTGGTGGCATTTTTTCCCCCTGCCTGATAGCGATCCTCTCTGCCTTGCAGAAATTGCAAGGGGATTAACATGCACGTATTGTGGCACGTAGATTCCAAGAGTGAAATTCTAGGGTGATCAGTTTGGTTTTTATTTTTGCCAGTCACTGCCGTGGCAGGAGACAGATGGCACGCTCAAGCCGAAGTAACCAAGGAGTGTTTAATAAAAGACTAGTTGGCAGCAGTGGGCAGGGATAGAAGAAACCAGCAAGGGTGGTGCACTACCCCCGGAGGAGGGGGGATGGCTGGCTGCACCGGGGAACTTTCCTCACCTCTGGGTCCAGTGGCGAAGGAAGGGAGCAAGAGCTGGAACCCGGGGGAGAAAGTAGCTGAGGTTGTGGACCCTCAGTAGGGGCAGGGCCTTTGGCCGCGGGACGCAGCTCACTTCTAGGAGAGCCAGGAGAATAAATACCCTGCCCTCATTCTCCTCCCACCCTAACTTCTCTCACCGGTACCTCCCATTGGAGGATGCAGACCGGAGGTCAGTGGGCCCGGGAGACTGTCCATGTGTCTACAGGCGTCAGCCTCCGAGGGTTGTGAGCAGAGCAGAGGAGGGTATAGTGTCCTGCGGAGCAGAGGGAGTCTATCCAGCACACTTGTAAGATATAGAATGGGGCGGGGGGGGGGGGTGCTAAGAACCGTTGCGTTGGTCCTCACGTGCCCTGAATATCTAGTGCACGTGTGTGCTTAGCCCTGGCAGAGGCCGGAGAGGAATGGGGCTCCTGGTGGTCGGGTGGATCACAATGGGAGGTTTGTAAAAAATATCTGAAGATCTTTCCTTAATTTAAAATACCTAAACAGGGACTTACCTGGCGGTCCAAAGACTCTGCACTTCCACTGCAGGGGGTGTGGGTTCGATCCCTAGTTGGGGAACTAAGATCCTGCATGCCAGGGGCGTGGCCAAAAATAAAACAACAACGAGCAAACCACACTAAACAGGACCCCCAGCTCCTTTCAGCTAAGTTGTAGTAGTCTTCATTTTCGAGTGTTTGATACTTACTTTCCCATCACTGGAGGATGGTACAAAATCCGGAGAGATCTCTCCCAAAGGAGAGCTTCCCTTTCTCCAGGGCTACCTTTGGGAATGCGGAAGACAGAGCTGGCCTTGTGAGCAGGATGCATCCCCACAAGCTCTTCTTGTGTATATGGAGAGTCTCTCTGAGCTGGGACTCCCGGGACCCACCGCACAGGTTCACCACAGCTTAAATGCCCAGAGCATGCTTTCCATTCCATTCGAGAGCACAGGGAGATCAGCTCCTGCTTTGTGACCACCTGGAGGGGTGGGATGGGGAGGGTGGGAGGGAGGGAGACGCAAGAGGGAAGAGATATGGGAACGTATGTATATGTATAACTGATTCACTTTGTTGTAAAGCAGAAACTAACACACCATTGTAAAGCAATTCTACTCTAATAAAGATGTTAAAAAAAAAAGATCCTGCAAGCTGTACGTTGTCCTCAGGGCTGCCACGTGGGGGAAGGAAGTGCTGCCGGAATAGATGCTGTCTTTTGTTGTTTTTGTTTTGGGGAACAGCTGCATCTTTGGAACACCCGAAGTACAACTTTTCTTTCTGTTGTCTTAAAAGATTGATACCAGTGTCTTATAGATGTACTTATAAGTACTCATTATGTACTTATAAGGACATAACTTATCAGAAATGTAAATCACATCCTCCCTATGGTGTGTGGACCCCACAGGCCGTGGAGACCTTACCCCAGAAGTTGAGTGTAATTTAAGGCTGTGTTTATGTTGCCAAACGAATCCAGTGTAGATGACTCCAGCGGAAGGATGTTGGAGTTTAGCTTTTTCTCACCCATTTCAGAACATGTCCGTCAAACCAAAGCCCTTTCTCTCCTAATTCCCTTTGAGAATTTCTTTAAAGTAGCACATGATTTTAAGAATCTCCTTCCTGCCGGGTGAATTCAGAGACGTGGGGTCCCACCTGGAGGGGAGAGGATGTAAAAAACATTGGGTCAAACATACACAAGTTGCCCCAGTTTGTGGGATTCTGTTTATCTTGGTACAGCCCTTTCTGTGGATTGTTGGAACCCTCTGAATGCTAAAGATTTGAAAACACTTCCAGGAGGCTGGATTTTCTCATGGAAGCAACATGATTTGCTGGAAAGATGGGGGCAGCTCAGAGGACTGTGGCTGGCTCTGCTTCTTGCTGGTTAGGATCTAGGGAAGCCCCTGTCTTTTCGGAGCCTGTTTTTCTTGGCTATAAACAACCTGAATCTTCTCAGATTCCTTCATCGAGTTGTTTAGGGCCACCTGAGATATTTGCTTGCCCTTCGAAATTTGCTTTACAAACAGAAAGGTGATGTTTTGTCTGCAGAGGGTCACGTGCCAGCAATGCAAATATAAAGTCATCGTAATAACAATAGTAACTTTTTCACTGTTTTTCATCTGACGTGAACGATTAAAGAAAATGTGTGTGTGAATGAGTGTGTGTGTATCAGAAAGCATTTGTATGCACACTCCCATTTAAGGATGTACATCACTTCGTACAGTAGATCATCCCCAAATTATTCGTGATTTGACTCGGAAATGTGTGATAGGTTTTCTTGCATCTGGTTACCTACCTACTGATGTTGGTCACGGGACTCTTACTTCGGTGGTGACACGCACGGGTTCCTGAGTCAAACTGAGGCAAGTTAGTTAACTTGTTTGAACCTTAACTTCCTTATCGGTAGGGCCATCCCACTACCCACCTTCTAGGTTTGTTGGGCGAATTGAACAAAATAATGCACATGAAATGCTAGGTTGGTGCCTGGCACATGGTCAGTTCTTGGTCAGCGTTCATGGTCATTGCCGTTACTACCGCCGCTACTCACGTGTGTGTAGCTTGAGTTCCGAGTTGGACTGACATTTAGGCCAAGTGACTCTGCAAGATCCTGAGTGAGTTAAAATTTCTTGTGTATAAAATTTCCATGGATAATCAAGGGCTGGCTGTTTTGGGAAACCTTAATTAATCATTGTGGCATGGTCTGAGTGCGGTTGGTAGGAATCCCCGGGTATCCCTGGGCAACGCACCTAGCGTCCCTGTTTCTCCCCTCCCCCGTGGGGGGGATCACATGCCGGCCGCAGGAGTCCTTCCCGAGATCCAGTTCGGGACTGAGGAAACGGTGGTCAGAGAGGACTTTTACACCGTGAGATGAAATGCGCTGTGTAGCAAGCCAGAGATACCCACCCCCACCCAGGCGTTGTAATCAGGTAACTCAGAACCCTTGGCAGACTTTCTCCGAAGGTCCTGTGCTTGGCTATCAGGTCGCCTTGTGTAATTGTCAGTTATTAGGTACCCTCATGAGCTTCTGGTTGACTCTCTAGAGGGCTGTTCTCTGTGTTCTGCCCCTCGGGTTGCAGTGAGTTCTCAGGTGAGCTGAGAAGCATCCAGACGCAGGTGTGCTGTCCCAGGTTGCCTCTGTGGCCCTGTACGAATCTTCTAGGTCACTGTGCTTGTGGCGCAGGTGAACCCCCATAGTGCCCAGTGCTCAGTTTTGACACTGGCCTTTCCGGGTGACACCTATCCCATTATCACCAAAATCAGCAGTTTGTGGGAGAGACATGCAGACACTGAGGTATCTGCCCTTTTGCAGGACCTCCCAGGAACACAATTTGTGAGGATGATATGATGATGAGGTTAAGGTTGATGATGATGAGGTTAAGGTTGTAATTTGCTTTTTAAATACAGTTGACCCTTGAACAACAGGGGTTTGAACTGCTCGGGTCTACTTTTGTGCAGGTTTTTTTCAGTAAATATATTGGAAAACATTTTGGACATTTGTGACCATTTGAAAAAACTTGCAGGCGAACTGTGTAGCCTAGGGATATCGAAAAAAATTAAGGAACATACAAAACACATGTTAATTGTGTATGTTATTGGTAAGGCTTCTGGTCAACAGTAGGCTCTTAGTAGTTGAGTTTTGGGGGAGTCAAGAGTTATACAAAGATTTTTGACTGTGCATGGGGGCCTGGGGGTCCGTGTCCCCCAAACCCTGCATTGTTCAAGGGTCAGTCGTACTCAGAAATGGGCCTCAGGGAGACTCAGTGTGAGGCCAAGAGAGGACGTTTAGACACCAGGAAGCTCAGACCTCACCAAGGTTTTCATGTGGTTCCTAGGGTCCAGGTCAGCGAGTCTTTCTGGGGGACTCTGTTCACTTATATGTTTCTTCATCATTAATCGCAGGATCAGATCATCCTCTGACTCTATCTCCCCTCCCCTCTCTGCCTAGCGCTCTGTCAGGCGTGTGTTCCTTTGGCGTCCTGGACCAGCCACCTCTTACCTGCAATTGTCCTGGGCACCCTCTCCCTGTCCCGCAACAAATTCGGCCACTCCCTCTGCTCCCAGGGCCCCGTGGATTCTGTCTGACTAGCACCCACAGTAATATCAAAGGAATCTTACAGGGTCCTTTGATCATTATTGCTTCCCCCACCTGGGTCAGGGATGGTCTCAGATTTATCCTCGTAGCGGACGCTACAACATCAGGGGCCCAGGCTGTGCTCAGATACCATTTGTTGAAAGTGTCTCCTTTGCTGTTGGGGTGCTTGTGCTAGGATTTAGAGACAGTGTAAAGATAATTTCTCCTGCAAAGCGGGCCGGGTTGCTTATAGCAAAATACTGTGGCGAGAAGCTGGATTCCCAGCCTAGGAACTGCCAGCCAAGACCCCATGGGGACGAACCATCAGGGAGAGTGGGTGACTCGTTGGTCCCATGGCCAGTGGTCTACTCTTTAAAAAACCAACCAAACCAACCAAACTACCAACCCAGCGTGCGTGTTCTACTGAGAGGGTCTTTATGATTATTTAAAAAAAATAAAAGGCCGTAATCGTTAAGCTCCAGCCCAGTAGACACACAGCCTGTAACTATAACTCTTACCTGGCCAGGCACATTTAACAACACTTAGTTATGGAAATAAGGTGATCAAATTATATGTGCCAATTAGATAAGATCATATTGGAACATTTAAAAATAGATGAGTAACTATGGACAACCAGAAGATAAAGTGGCACTGGTGGGCCAGTTGTAATCCAACCACGGGTGTCTCTGTCAGACCCACGTGGGCCTTTGTCACCCTCCATAAAACGTTACTGTGGTAATTCTCATTTGCCACGTTTGAATCACTTTTTAAAAAGTAGAGGTACCAGAAGGAGTGTAAGTTCGGTCCAGAGTTGGAGCTGGCTGTCATCTTCTCACCTCTCCATAGTGTGTTTATTAAAAATCCTTTCCTGGGTCTTGAACTTTTAAAATAACTGAGTTCTTACTTCTGTCCGTGTACTGAATGGTGAGTTTTACCTCCCCTCCTATCCACTAGCTTTAAGTCAGTTTGCTTTTTAAATTGGGGGAAAAAAAGGCCTGAAAAAGGCAAGTTAATATATGTCTTTTATTCTCCCATGTAGCCTCTTTGCAATTTGCTTATGCAGTTTTAACTTTAAGGTTGTAGATGTGATGCAAACAACTGTTATTTATGAATTTTAAAACGGAATATATCCACATTCCAAACAACTTTATCACGTACCGTCCTGTTTTATATATTTATATATAACCTGTTTTATATCGGTGACAAATAAAACCTTGTAAATTTGCTCATCTTTGTTTCTGTAATAAAGTTATTAGCAGTTAAGTGGTCATGTAGAATTTATTTATCTATCCGTATATCCTCTGCGTATGTGTATGCGAGAGAGAGAGGGAGGGAGGACTGTTTGATGCCACAATATCTCGATTTCATTTGAGTAGTAATTTCACTCTTTGAAGTGGTGTAGCACGGCTGGTATTGCAAGTATATAAAACCACCAGCTTTTTATATTTCCTGTGTGTTTTGGGAGCGTATGAAGTTTTTGTAAACTTCTCTGTGTCTGTACTTCTTCTCAGCTTGCCTAAGCTAATACTGTGAGGTTTCAGAAAGGCAAGAATAGTTGACTCTTATTTGCGAAAGGGCCCCAAAGGACAGATTGGTGAAACTAATTGGGAGAATCCCAAGATTTAGTTGGATAAAAGCAGTGATTTTAAAGATGCCAATTCTTGGGCTTCCCTGGTGGCGCAGTGGTTGAGAGTCTGCCTGCCGATGCAGGGGCCACGGGTTCGTGCCCCGGTCCCGGGGGATCCCACATGCCGCGGAGAGCTGGGCCCGTGAGCCATGGCCGCTGAGCCTGCGTGACCGGAGCCTGTGCTCCGCAACGGGAGAGGCCGCAACAGTGAGAGGCCCGCGTACAGAAAAAAAAAAAAAAAAAAGCCAATTCTTTGACTTGCTGACTTGGAGTATCAGAGTGCGTGTGTGCGTGCCTGCCTGTGTGTGTGTGTGTGTGTGTGTGTGTGTGTGTGTGTGTGTGTTCCCTTTTCTTTATTAGAACTTACCAGCATAGAGTTTGACAGTATTTTTAAGTAAATGTCTTTTAGGTGTTTTGGCGATCATTTTATTATTGATTGTTGTTAGTGCACTAGCTCTTGACTGCCTTTGGTAGTTGGAAAACAGTAGTCTAGAGAGTACCAAAAATAACTCATTTCAACCCAAACAAACACTTGCTAGCTTTGCCAGCCGCCGTGAGCTGATGCGCTTCACGGTTTCTCTCCCTTTGGCCTCTCCTAACCCCCGGTGGAAATTAGAGTGATGAGCGGTGGAAGTCAGCATCATAGTGAGTGAGAGAGGAGAGATTCCTGTAGAGCAAGAGCCATTGGTTGTAAACTCCAATCATCTGGTGTCCTTCTGCCATTCCCACCCCGACCCAGCTTCACCTGCCAGGTTTGTCCTAGAGATCAATTTGGTTTTAGGCAGATCTTGGAGCCATTTTGGTTTTATTTAGGTGTTAATGCAAGGAAATGATTGACTTTTCCTGCACCGATTAAACACACACACACAATCTGTCCAGCTTCTCCACTAGAGGTGAAGCATTTTCCTCATGCCTAAAAAGTTCCTTCCCCACCTGTGCCACCTGCATTCCCTCGTCCCCTTCTCCATGGATGCTTGGTGAAGGGAGGGAGGCTTTCAGAGACAGCCGAGGCACGCTTGTGGGAAAGCCTCATTATAGAGCTCACGTGTCTGAATATCGTACAAGTGACATGTTCATCTTGATTTCCGCCTTCCTAGCTTTTAGAATACATCTGTAGGGACTGGAGGAGATTTGTGTATCTGATATTCAGAAGATGCAATGTTAGTAAGTTCGAAATAGTCAGAGGCTGTGAATCTCGGGGGCTCTGTGTCCAGCTCCCGATGCCCACAAGCTGGGCTGGTTCTCCAGGTGCCGGGGCTGCCCTCCCCGCCTGCAGGGCCGCTCCCCGGAATGAAGCTAGACTGAGGCCCACCAGGCCAGGGTCTTGAGAGAGGGATTCCTGTCTGGACCAGGTATGTAATATCTCTTTTCCATTCCTCCTTCTGCTTTTGGAAAACAAACAAACAAAAAAACTATTTAGAAAGCAAAGTGGGACATTTAAAACACTGCAAACAGTTTGGGAAACCCAACTGTCTGATGTGATTTCTTTTTAAAAATATCTTTCTTCTGGTGTAGTTGTCTATTTTGTTATGATGTATCTAGAAAAAAATTCTTTGTGATCAGTTTTGTTCTTTTTCCCTCTCTCCTCCTCTGTTTCATGTATTTGGCTAATTTTTCAGATCCTTTTCTTTTTTTTTACTTTCTTTTTTCTTTTTTTTTTGGCTGTACCCACTTGCGGGATCTTAGTTCCCTGACCAGGGATTGAACCCATGCCCCCTGCATTGGAAGCGTGGATTCCTAACCACTGGACCACAAGGGAATTCCTCAGATCCTTTTCTTAACAGTTTTAAATTTTAAAAATCCCCCTTGATGTTTTTAGATTATAAATTATAGAATTTTAGGACAAAAAGGGCCTTTAGGAATCACTCACTTGCTAAGCATCTTGTTGTGGTATGACGTTACTGGCACTTGTTAGAATAACTTTTCTTTGTTTTATTTGCTCTTTCCAGTTTCACCCAACTTCTCCTGTGACGTCCTTTGACAGGAAGTAGAATTAAATTAAGTGTCTTTTTCACGCTGGGTATGGTGTTAGGCGCATTTTATATGTTATCACCTTTAAGCCCAACAAGACTGGGAGAAGCCTGTTTTACGTCTAGTACGTAGGTGAAGAAACTGGCGGTCAGAGCTGACAAGAGGTTTATTCCCGGTAACACCACAGTAGGGTAGTGGTGTAGACAAGATCCACACAGGCGGATCCCTTTGTTGCTTGGGAGCCATGCGCGTGGTTGCATTCTGGAATTCTCCCTGGGAAGCCCTGGCATTGCCTCTTGCCCCCTCACTGGTCAGAGTCAGTGAGGAGTGTTTGCCTCTCACTGTTGACAGTCCCAGGGAGCCTGAACCTCAGAAAGCCAGACTCTGTCCTGGGGCTTTGATGGGAAAGTAAGAGGAGGGATCGGGAGAACACAGTCTCCAAGGGGCTGCAGTTTCTAGCGGGGGCAGCCTGGGGTAGGGGGGTAGCTGGAGGGGGCGTGGGCGTTGGGTGGGTCCATAGGAGGAGCTGGCCTGACAGAATATGTGTGTGTGTGTGTTGTGTGCTTGTGTGTGTGTATGTGCACAAGTGCGAGGTTTCAGCACCTTGGTGCCCCGCAGGACTCATCCTTTCCCTCCTCTGCCAACCTACACTGCATCGGCCAGCTTGCGCTGTCCTTTATAGTTGTGTATTGTTTGTCTTCCTCTGGAGGTTCTGCACCCTAAAAAATGGACCCTGCCTTGCGTCATGGTTATAGGTGTTGTTTAGTGGCCTGCTTCAAAATGAGGCACGACAGCGTTATTCCCTAAGTCAGCTGTCTCCCCACCCTGTAGCAGGGCAGCGTGGAGGGTAGGGCCTCTCCACTCAGGAGGTGGCAGGTTTAAGGTCTGAAGGGTAGGGACCTCCCTTGGGAAGTACTGGGTTGCCACAGGGTCCTGGCGCCCAGGGGCCTCGATGCACAAGGAAGCGACTCAAAGCAAGGAGCATCCTCAGAGCCTCGTGTGCCTCCTGGCATCACTCCAGTGCCCACGTCTCTGCTTTGTTCTGTTTTGATCCTTTCTTTTCTACCTTAGTACGTCTGATATAAAATGCTTCCTTCGGACCAAGGAAAGTACCATCAGACAGTGGAAAACAAATAGCCATGTGTGTTTTTTTTTTTTTTTTTTGAAGACGAAATTCGCATTATTTCACAATTTGGCAAGTATTCCCCCTCACGGGGCAGGGCCTGCGTGTTTTGGAGCTTGATGTCAAGGAAAGCGGGCTATTTAATATTTTACCATCATGATCAGGAGAGCAGTGTTCGTGGAGCTTTTATTACGTGCCACGCATAGGATTATCTCATTTAATCCTTGCAACGGTCCTGTGAATCAGGTATTATTATATCACTCCCATTTTATAGATGAGGACGTTGAAGTTCAGAGGAGTTAAGTAACTTGCCCAAAGTGCCCAGAACAGAAAAATGGCAGTGTTGGGAAGCTAGGAAGGAGATGGGGAATTGAAGGTACGTGTATACTAAGTAATCTGTAGTAACACATTCTCAAAGCATAGAGTTAGGAGCCCGTGGGATGATTTAGTCTGACCACCTAATTTATAGATGAGAAACTTGAGACCCAGAGAGGGAAAGTGAACTGGACATACACGTTGACTTTCAGAAGCAGTGGTGTTAGGTGCAGCTCAACAAATACTAATACGTGTACTCATCACTGATGGGCATACTGACTCCAGTGCGCGTCCGTACCTCTTCCCTCCCGCATCCCTGCAGATGGGCCCCTTTCCTGCCTTGGAGCACTTAGATCATCATTGGCTTCCCCTCCCCGGTTCCACAGGACCCAGCCCAACTCTCTTAGCGCCTGAAGACTCCCCTTACCTGGTTTTAGGTTCCCAAACTACAGGAGCTTTGAGTCTGAACCCTGGGTTCAAGTGCAGAAGCTGTAGAGAGGGACCAGCCAACAGTGGCCTGTGTTTTTGTAAATAAAATACTGTGGAAGCACAGCCATGTCTGTTCATTTACATCCGTGGTTGCTTTTGTTCTGCAACGGCAGAGGTGAATAGTTGCAACGGACCGTGTGGCCTACAGAGACTAAAAGTTTTTTTTTTTTGGCTGCGTCGTGTGGCTCGTGGGATCTTAGTTCCCCGACCAGGAGCTGAACCCGTGCCCCCTGCTGTGGAAGTGCCAACTCCTAACCACTGGACCGCCCGGGAAATCCCCACACAGACTAAAATGGTTACTCTGATCCTTTAAGAAAATGTTTACCAGTGCCTGCTGTAGAAGAATCAGTTAATGTTAAACCTCTAAAGCCAGACCACCTCAGATCTACCTTTCTGTGTTCGTAAGCTTTTGCTATAAAGTTTGGGGTCAGTGAGGGGACAGCAGAGGGAAGGGAGTGGCATATGTCCAGCAAGTTCCTTCAAGTACCTTAATCAGTAGCTCTTAATACAAAGACTCAAAGGTTGTATGTTCACCTGAGCACTGGATTTCCCCCTGCCTCCCAAACTTTGACCTAGTTACTCAGATCAAACCATTCTTCTTCTCTTTTCTTCACCTGCCACTTCTAATCCATCGCCAGGTCCCATTGCTTCTCCATATTACATCCCGAAGCTGCCCTCTCTTCTACGTCACTGCTGGCACCTGGGCACGTCGGGCCTGGTCTGTGGCATCAGCTCATCATAGATCCCGGCAGGTCCTCTTCCACTCCCAACCCTTTTATGTTTCACACAGCAGCAAGTTCCTGTCTTCCAACTCACAACTCTCTTTATTTCCTTCACAGCAGGCGGTACAGTCTGTCATAATCTTGCTTATTTATTTCTTGACTTACTTACCGTCTTCTTCCCCCTCCAGAATCCAAGCTTCAAGAGAGCAGTTGCCTTATTGTATTGTTCTGTATTCACTCATGTACCCCCATGGTGCCTGGCATACAGTGGGTACCATATGGGTGAGGGAACGGAAGAGGGTGGGTGGTGTTGGAAACATCCGTGGAAATGGCATATCAGAAGCATCAAAAGGGATTGTTTGGAATTGACGTGTACACACCGCTGCTATATTTAAAATGGATAACCAGCAAGGACCTAGTGTATGGCACAGGGAACTCTGCTCAATATTATGTAACAACCTAAATGGGAAAAGAATTTGCAAAAGAATAGATACATGTATATGTATAACTGAATCACTTTGCTGTACACCTGAAACTAACGCAGCATTGTTAATCATTATACTCCAGTACAAAATAAAGAGTTAAAAAAAAAAGTGGGGGGCATTTTTTCAGAGTCACCAGAAACACGTATCCAGCTCCCTGCTCCATTTTGCCATGGGTCCTGCCTCATTAACCCCCATCCCCAAGCATGGTCCCTCCCCTGTGAATTGGGGGTCACATCGAGGGAGTCCTCCGTTACAGCTGGGAAAGGGCTTTATCCTTCAGAAGTGACGAGAAGGAAGAAAATGGAAACCATTGCTCTAGAAGAGTGTTTACTACCCGTTTTGGACCCAGATCCCCAGTAAGAAGTGTATGTTACTTTGTGATCCACTGTACACCAACACGCAGGTGTACTCGCACACACACTTCACAAAATATTACTTTAGTACAGATGCTTTCTAAGCTGTTCTATTTGGTTCTAGTCCTTTCCATGAAGGCAGTGCTGGTTGTGACCCATTACATTGACTGCGTGCCCCAGTAATGTATCATGGGCCACATTTTGTAAACAATGTTTTAAAATACAGTTTATCCTCAGGGACAACCTAGCGAAGAGACCCGCGGTGAAGGCCCGATGTTCGGCAGACTGACCAGTGCTACCATGCGGGTCTGCAGAGTTCCGGGAACAGGGAGAAATTCATGGCCTGCCAGGGATGCCCCTGGATCCAGACCTCTCAGGGAAAAACAAGTTATCCTTAGAAGTTAGATTTAAGATTTAATTTAGTTGCTATTCTTATCTCTCTCTCTTTTTAAAACCCTTCTCACTAATCAGTTCTTTCTATAATATAGGTTCTCCTTGTCTTTTTTTCGTGCTATATACTGATATTTTTATTGCTAACAAGGCATTGTCTGTTATTCCCCAGGTGCTTTTTAATTAAAACAATAACAACTTGGCTTCATCTGTATGTTTTTACTCCTCTTTCCTTTTCACATTAGTTTTCTCAAACTCTGTGTGTGTGTGCACACACCCGTGCTCATGTAAGAAAGATCTTCCTTCACCTCTCCCTTCCTTCACAGACATGTTTTTGTCTTAAATGTATATATATTTATATATGTAAAATATATAAAAACGTATTTATAAATATGCATTTTATATATTATATATTTATAAATATAGAAAATATGTATATTTATATATTTTATAAAAGTATATTACCTATATAACTATTTTTCAAAGATGAAAATGTGTCTATGAATAGAACTCTTTCTTCCCTTATTATCTTGAATTCCCTAACATTTAATGGTGCACGAGCCTCACAGTTATTATGGTTCAACAAAAGAAATCCATATTCTTTAGATGAGATGCAGATAATTCTAAAAGCTCTGACCCTCAAACTTATTACACAACTCTAATCAAATTACACCCTTTTCTCCCCTGTTATGGGCATTAAATGTAATTTTTCCTGGCCGAATAAACTTGAGCATTCTCTGCTCTGCATAGTTCCATTTTAAAAGTTTTCAAGTCAACCTTCTTACTATTCTGAACTGTTACATGAAACCAACGAGAATGCTTGCAAATAAGATGCGGCGCCAGCCTCTTTCATGCTCCTTCCAAGCTCTGCCTGGAGCTCTCCACTGGAAAATCATTGGAGGGATTTGAGGGATCTCCAGTGTCCCCGTAGGTGTGTCCTGAAGATGCCCTTTTGGCTTATTTTCTTTCTCTCTGGAAATTCTGAGTGTGAGATACTGAAATTAGTGTTTGGTCTGTGAAAATCTATCACAGTTCCAGACCACGCTCACCGTAAAATGCAGCACTGATCAAGGTAGGAACTGTGATGATCCCAAGCTCAGGCACATTGCCTGCAGTGAAGATACTGTGACTGTGTGCTGACCAAGTGTGGAATTAAACCTTAGCTTGGTGATCACTGTGCGAAGACCCAAGCAAAAGAAAACTTCTAGTAGGGAAGTCAGAATTGGCTTCCTGAGCAAGGGAGAAGTAACATGGAGTGAGGGGTTCATAGAAGGGTGATGGGGGGGTGGGGTGGAAATAAAGTGGGGCGTCTTAGAGAGTAGCAAAGCTCTCCAGAGTGCACTTGCTGGGCCGGGGCCAGTGGTGCTCCAGGAGATTAATACTTAGTCCTCACGTGGAAGGTCTGCTTGCCGGGGACCCCACCCACTGCCTCTGTTGGAATTTGGTGATTCTTTCATGATGGGAGAATCGGATGTGGAAAGCATGGTGCAGCCAGCTTTGCCTTCTTTCTTCTGTCCAAAAGGACCTGTTCGTGGTCCCCTCCGCCCTCCGCCATTTATCGAATGCCTGTACGTTCTCCACTGTTCTAGGTGTTTCCTGTCATGCTGGACCGCACACCTGTCTCTAAGGGGGTCTTTATTTTGCCACTGAGGAAGCTTGGACTTTCTAGGGGACCCTGATTTGCCCCAGGCCACAGAGGAAACATCGGTCTGGCTTTAGAACTCCCGTTCTTACTGTAGCTCGGCCTGCCTCTTGTACCTGGATCACCTACCTTGCGATCCTCCCCGCACCCCAATCCTGCGGGGTTTCCCCCTTTTTCTTCTGGTAAATAGTAGTGTAGTGTAATAAACAAGGTGCTAAGGATTAGGAGAAACCGCCTTCTGGCTTATTGTTATTTCCCTCCATTTGTTTGTCATATTTTTATTCCCTGTAAGATTAAACGGCCCTACCCTGAAAGCCACCTTGATGAAAACAGAAGCCCCATGTGGTTCCCAGAACCAGGGTGATCTCATTGCAGAAACGTGTGGGTTGCACATGGGCCCTGGCCCTCCAACTAGCTAGTTGGGAGCCTTGTCTTCAAGGGGATTGGAAAGGGAGTCCCACTGGCACAGGGCTCGACAGGGAGCCTTTGATGGACTCAGGCCAGGACCCCTGCTGCCCAGGAGGTGACTGGCTTTTGTGGTTTGCTTTACGTTATCCAGATCTGGGAGTTACTGGTCTTCCTCCATGCCTCTCAGCATCTTGGCTTTTGCTTTCTTCTAAAAAGTGTGCCGCACAGCTTTTTTCCAAAGGACAGAATGGAAGGTCCAGGGCTGATCATTGATGGCCTGCCTGCTTTACCAGGAAAGTGTCATTAGTCCCCCTTCTGGGCTTGAAAATGTATGCGTGGAAGGAAAGACCACGTAAGGGTGTTGAGTTTTCTAAAATTGAAATGTTTCATTTCTTTAAACATCCGGGTGGTTAAACTGGGAGCTTTGGTGTTTAACCCAGGCAGGTTGGCCTGACTGGGACTGTGTTTGGGGTCAGGCCTGCACTTGCGGGGCGGGTGGGGGGAGCAGTGGGGG
Source organism: Globicephala melas (assembly GCF_963455315.2). NCBI lineage: Eukaryota > Metazoa > Chordata > Mammalia > Artiodactyla > Delphinidae > Globicephala > Globicephala melas. The sequence goes on along the minus strand of NC_083315.2, from coordinate 163,159,897 downwards.
AGGGGGAGCAGAGGCTCTAGCCCCGGATCTTGGCTTCGAGCAGTTCCCTGTGCTGAGTGCGCTGGTGGTGTTGATAGTAAAGAATTTTAAGGGGTTCTGTGAATAAGTATGTAAGTAAACTGATGACTGAAATACAAATTTTTAAAACTTTAAAGATTTTAGGAATAATTTTTTATTTATTATTTATTATATTTATTTTTATTTTTTTTAGTTCTCCTTCTAGGGGATTTTCTTGGACTTTGCCCCCTGCATAATAGTTAAACGATTTTCTTGTTTGCTTTCTAAATCTATCTGTAGTATGATAGTTGTGAAAATTAGAGAGTCGTTGGCTGGAAGCATGGGGTGGGTGTGGGTTTATATAATTTGACTTCTTTTCTCTCCAAATCAGTAAATGTTTACAAATGACCTTATCAAGCAGCTTGGGTACATTCGGTCACTTGAAAGCGAGCAGTCAGAACAGTGACTGCCTATCCTATCAGCCTGCCGCCAGATCCAGCGGGCCTCAGAGGCAGATCTTGCATGTGTTTTATAAAATGCTGCGCGCCCAGAACGAAAGCGTCCAGCTGAAAGTGGGCCTCCGAGCAAGTCTCCCTCTCTCCATGGAACCAGTTTGTTAAAATTTGTATTTTAAAAGTTTCTGACTTCTGAAGATTCAGGTCTGGAGCAAAATCCAGAATGGAGGATATCAAAAAATAAGTACTGGATTCTGGCTAAGGTTTACCACTGCTGCCTGAGTTCTTTTGTTTCTTTGGGAAGGTCATTACAGAATTCCATTGGAAGCTTAAATAATGTCATTCTTTTGTTAAGCAGGAAAAAACAAGGGGATTACTTTTTTGTTTTTGTAAAGTGGCACCGATGTAATAGGGTTTGAAAACATAACCCTCGAATTTTTAAAGCAGAGACAGAGTTTTGAGGGTGTCTCTGCCCTCTTTTTCTCTCAACCCTTGATACCTGACAAATTTAAAACTCACTTTTTAAAGGGGATACATATGTTTTTCAAAGTTGACACTGAAAAATCATAAGGGAACTGAGGGTTTTGGTCAGTAGGATATGAAAATTACAATATTATTGTAGCAACATCACCTGGAAATAACATATTCATTTTGTTAAACTTAATGTGTATACACAGAAACGCATTGCCTGGTGTTCTGTTGTCAGAGGACAATAGTACAGTAGTTAAGGCTGGCAGACAGTTAACAAAGAAGTGAGAGGCTTTTCAAAATAAGTAACTATGATGAGAGTTATACATCTACTTACTGCACAGTAGGTACTGTCTCTATATTAATCACTGTTGTATTTTATTGTTCTTTGCAGAGTATCGGGAAAGGGTCATTGTGGTGCATAGACCCAGAGTATAGACAAAATCTAATTCAGGCTTTGAAAAAGACACCTTATCACCCACACTCGAATGTGTTCAATACACCTCCCGCCTCTCCTCAGGCATATCAAAGGTAAGCCATTCAGACCTTTTTTGTTTTGGGGTTGGTTTGTTTGTTGTCTACTGAAGTTGCATTATTTTGGCAGAGACAGGCACTGAAACTAATTTAATAGGCTGTATGATTTGAAAAATAACTGTAGATAAATGAGAAAGAAGTTAAGTATTCTTGGAGGCATATCCAAGTGTTTTCTCGGCAAACCTTACCGCTTCTGCTGCTTGGGACGAATGTGTCTCCTTCCAGAAGGCTTCATGGTGGGTGAAATAATGTCTTCCTGGGTAGAAACATTTACAAAGGAAAGCTGTCAGCTTTAACATCTCAGAGTGTGGCCGTTTGCAGGGATGAGAGTCCAGGAGCGCGTCGGGTAAGCGATTCCAACTTCCCATCCTCCAAGCCAGAGTGTCTGCAGGTGTTTCACTGAAGGATGCACAGAGTTGTTGCCGCTCCCCGTCTCCATGTAGACGGTGCTCCAGAGTGATCGTTTCGTTGTGGTTACTTGGTGTTTGCCTCTTCAAGGAAAACAGCAAAGAACAGTAGAGACTAGGATTGCCCGTCACATGCCCATTTGTTTTTTGAGACAGTGAGGTCACGGGTGCCATTTTTACAGAGATAGAATTGGAGGGGAGGATATGCAACCTGTCACTCAAAAAAATAGGTTACTATTTTTAGTATTTAGGCTAAAAAAATAGCCCTATAAAACAGAACCAATTTTTAAAATTGATTTTCTCTTGCATAGTGTTTGGGTTTGAAATCTATCCCTCAACTCTACAAAAAAAAGGGTTTTTTTCTTTAATGTATAGAGATGTTTCTATTGTTACCAGTCAGTTAAGAGAATGATCCTTGGACTACAAGTTTACGTCAGTGAGGAAAGGCGTGAATTCATAGATGTCGGTAGTTTCACAGTCTGTGTCATTGCAGATTCTTTCCCTAGTCTGGTGTTTGTTCTGCAGAAGGGAGCACAAAGTGATCCTCTGAAACAGCATTAATGAAGTTCTTGTACATCTCAGTTGAGAAGCATTCCATCACAGGCCTTAGACAATCAGTCTTCAGCAAGAGACGGGGAGGAACAGCTGGGCTCTCTGAGAAGACTGCTGTATGTCTGCCTTCGCTAGGCGATTAGCGTGATGGTAGCCATAGCAACTGCAGCATCTCCATAGTAACACGTAGCCGAGACAGGTGCAGTTGCATCACAAGGCTGTTTGTTGCCTGGCAAAAGGACAGGCCATTAGTACTTAGATATGGGCTGTTGCCTTAGAAACAAATAACCCTACATAGCAACTACAGTTGGCTTGAAAGATTTGGGGGCAAAAAAGGTTGTAGCAGCTTTTGTCTATGTTCATAAAAATCAGTGGAAGCATACTTTATTGGAAATGACAACTTGAGGTCATATAGCTGTAGGAGATAACATGGGATTTTCCAAAGCAGCCCAGCCAGCATTGTAGAAATGTCCAGAAGGGCAGAGCCATATGCTTGGTTTTCTCCTTGTGGCCGTAACCACTCCTGAAATGGGAGAAAACTGGGTTTGGAGTGGAGACTTACTGATGTGCAGGGTTGATGGGGAAGGGGATGACCCTCATTATTGGAATAATTCCCAGATTCTCATGTTCCTTTGTCATCCTGCTCCCCTCACCCTCCACACCCCACAGAAAACCCTTCACTTTCCTCCCAGTTTGTACCTCGGAAGTATTTCGTATCCTTTTGCTTCTAAGAAGTTAAGAACATAAGTGTTATTCACTGGGTCACATCACTGGTTCATTTAGGCCAGTATTTTGTTGCCAAACGCGACCCCAAGGGAAACACAGTAATTATTTAATAATTTGAAGGATTAGAGTAGAGCTCTAGAGGTTGCCAGAGGGATGCACGCTCAGGCGAGGGGCTTTGTGAGCTGGCCTAAGCCTAATGACTTCATTTGATTTTTTAATATAGGAATAAAAATGCAGATGAACTGGAACTTTTGTAATGAAAATAATTTCCAAACGAAAACTTCAGATCCCAGTATGTCACATCCAGTTCCTCTTCTCCCAGTTGACTGAGGGGGAAAAAAAAGTTTCTGCCTCTGCGCATGCGGGAACTTAGATTTCACCTCCATAAAGATTACTGGATGTGGAGTGAGAAGACAGACCAGATTTCAGCCTGCCTCTTCCATGTCTTAACTCTAAGAACAAGTCACTTTCTCTTTCCCGGGGACTATAGTTCCTTCATCTGAAAGCTTAGTATCCTGTAGTGTGTAAAATTGTACTAAGGGTCCTAAATGCTGGATGATTGTATAATATTCGTATAGCTGACAGTGACGTAGTCAGTTCCGTTCTAAGCCATCGGGCCACTTGTGGACGTGACTTAGGGAAGGTGGAAGTGGGACAAAGCGAGTCATTAAACAGGGACCACAAATGACGACCTGACACGATCTGGCTGGGTCCTCTGTGATGCAGGGAATCACCTGTCTGCCCCGCAGGATTGCTGTGAGGGGCACCTGGGAAGCGCTTGGATTTCACAGAGCTGGTACTTAGCATGCTGAAGATGGTGATTATACTAGATGGGTGGTTATTGCTAGTACTTGCAGGTGTGCTTGGCAAGTAGTGCTCTGAACCAAGCTGCAGGTGGCTGGAAACTCTGCAGGGAAAATGAAGCATCTGAAAACACTGACCCCGAAACCTTGTTCACGTCCAAATATGATGCTCAGTACTGTGCCTCTGTTTTCCAGTATGCCCTTTTGAATGTTTGTTAGAAACATCACTGTGATCTCTGTCTTCATCTTCACTGTGTGATGCACTTTGTTCTTCCTGTGTGCCGTGTCCAAATTTCCCTTTTTTAGAAGGACATCGGTTATACTGGATTAGGGGACTACCCTATTCAGTATGATCTAATCTTTTTTTTTTCTGTGGCACGCGGGCCTCTCACTGTTGTGGCCTCTCCCGTTGCGGAGCACAGGCTCCAGACGCGCAGGTTCAGCGGCCATGGCTCACGGGACCAGCCGCTCCGCGGCATGTGGGATCTTCCCGGACCGGGGCATGAACCCGCGTCCCCTGCATCAGCAGGCGGACTCTCAACCACTGTGCCACGTGGGAAGCCCAGTATGATCTAATCTTAACTAATTACATCTCCAATGACTCTATTCCCAAATAACATCACATTCTGAGGTACTGGTAACCAGGACTTTAATGTGAATTTTTTTTTGTATGTTGGAGGGGGAACACAAAATTCATCCCATCACAACCCTTTTCTTAAGTAAGGCATTTCACTAATAAAAATATGGAGAAGCAGAAAGTAAGGAAGTGTTCAGAAAACAAGGATGTAAAAAGCCTACCAGAGCCAACCTGAATTTGCTCCCCGTGGCCAAAGCTGGGACAATATGAACAACAAATAAATAACATAGCATTGGGATATAACCCCAAATATAAAATACATGTCTGTGAATCCATACTGATATAAATAAATGCTCAACTAAATAAATGAGAGTAGAGACAAATTTCCCATACGGAAGAATTCTAAATAATTTATGTAGATATTCATCCATTCAAGGAGTGGGAGTTTAACTCCCCACCCCTTGAGTGGCTGCACTTAATGACTTACTTCCAAAGAGCAGAGTGTGGAAAGGGGGTGGAAAAGGAAATTTATGGTGGAAAACCTGGCAAACACTACCTTGGCCAGGTGGTCAAAGCTAACAGCATCTGTGATGTGAAGTTGACAAGATGTGCCCGTGATAACGATGTCAAGAAATTATCACTTCACCTTTGTTGTCCTCCTCCCCCAAATCCCTAACTTCTCTGTAATCAGAGAAAAACATTAGGCAAGGTTTTGTCCCCAAGGTGGTGCGGCGGGGGTGGGGGGGGCATTCTTAAAAATACCTGACTAATTGTCTTCAAAGCTGTCAGGTCATCAAAAACAAAGAAAGTCTGAGAAACTGTTACAGACCAGAGGCTACGAAGACATGGTGAGACATGGTGACTAAATGGGTAATGGGATCTCTTGGATAGGTTCCTGGAACAGAAAGAAGACATTAGGGAAAAACTAGTGAAATAAGAATAAAGTGTGCAGTTAATAGCAACGTATCATTGTTGGTTCCTTAGTTGTGACAAATGTACCATAGTAACCTAAGATGTTAACCTTGGACAAACTGAGTGTAGGGTCTGTGAGAACTCTCTGCACTGTCTCTGTAACTTTTCTGTTCAAGAAAAAGCAGTCCCCGATGCGCAGACTAGTTGAGTTTATCAATTTAAAATAACCATGTCCCTTTTGTTGTAATGGAAAGTGAAAATCACTGCATCGCTGAGCGGTTTGCCCGACCCATTTGGAGTCTGTCTCTATCATGTTACGAGACAACTGAAGAGCTCTTGCTTTTACCTCATTCTCCCTAGGATCTGCTGAGCCGTACAAGGGGCTTGGCTGTAAGTTGGCTCTTACAGTTCTTGGAACTCTATTTCTGTGAAATGACGCTCAACTGTGCTTGGTAGGGTCCCCGAGGTCAAGCTGCCCGTGCCAGATCAACTTCTTTTTGTTCCCAGCTTTTGCCAGTGTGACTTTCAGACTCTAGGTCTGGAAGGAGGAGGGAGGATGGTGTAGTTGGGTTTCTTGCCCATACGTCTTCAGAAAAGTCCTATTATCTGGTTTAATGGTTTTGTTGCCTATGCCCCTCTTTCGTGGACGTGGGATTTCTCATTAATGGATATGCACATTTTAGTGCTTTTGATATAGATATTGCCAATTTGCCTTCCAATTTTAGACTCTGTTCCAATCTACACTCCCTCCAACTTATTAGGAATTTTCCCTTTTCTAATCTTTCTCCGTGTCTGATGGTTAAATAAACAGCTCCCCAGTGGGTGACCTTGACTTTTATGATTTTGATACTGTATAGTGGGGGCCCTTAAACTTGACAATACTCAATTCACACCCCTTAAATAGTGGGTACCCCAAAACAATGTTTATGACAACAGATTGTTTTCAAAAGTTATGTATAGGGTCTTATGTAGCATCCTCTCTGGGATAGGCACCAATCCAAAATCAGTTGACAGAAAAAAAGTTTCAATCATCTCTCACCATAGGCGGGAACAGGTTTTATGATGAATCAAACAGGATGGGTTATAGAGAGTTTCTTGGATGATCATTTTTTCAGAGAAGGGAAATTTAGTAAAATATACCTAATTTGGGAGCCAGAGCCACTATAGTTTTATGCTTCCTTGGTACCTCCAAAGAAATCTCAGCATCTTATATGCCTCTGGTCTATGTGATGGGGCAGCCATGGTTGGGCTTTGGAGGAACATAAACCCTGATTGAGGGGACTTCTGTTGCCCAATGCACCTTTCACTTTTTGCTTAAATATCTTTAAAAATAATGACAATGTATTTTATATTTTATATACAGTATTGTAGCCTAACATGTACAAAGTTAGAAAAATCCATAAGACTTTTATTTGCTGATCTAGGTCTGAAGATTTATTTTTTGGATGACTTTAAAGTTTACAGAGTCAAAACATTTCAAGAAAGTTTCTGTCGCTCTCACCTTTTTTTTTTTTTTTAAAGAGAATTCCGAACATTTAAGCTTATCATTTAGCTCCTTATGTTTCTTTTTGCTTCTTCAGAGCAGTTTAATGAGCCGCAAAAGATACGTTAATGACCTCTCCAAAGGTTTTGGCCTTTCAGATATTGAGGGTCTTAATGAAAATGGCTGATTTTAGTGCTGACTCACCAAAAGGTTTTATTTTTATCCTGCCTGCTGCCCTATTCATGTGCTTTGAGCTTATTCTTTATAATTTTTAAAAATGCCTACATAGCAGAACTATACTGCTAAGGATATAGAAATTGTACAGAGTGGCCAGTATATGTTTGAATTAAGGAAATCATCAGGGATTCCTCACCAGGTAAGTAAACATTGGCCGAAGGAGAGACCTGATGATGGCAGATGGGGGATTGCGTTGGGAGGAGGTAGGGAAGGTGGGGTGTTTAGGGAACTCATCCTTTTAGACAATTAAAAGATTAGAAAATCCTAACAATGTTAAGCTTGTTAACATAACCATGTTAATTCCCCCACTAAAATGCTGAATTTGTACACAGCAAGGAATAGCTTATTCATTGCTTGGATAACATCCAATAATTTTTTAACTTATAAGACATCTTTCATTCCAGTTATTCAAAGTGGTATGCATTTAATTGTTGGCAGAAGAACTGCAAAGCCCAAATAAAATCAGTTTTAACTTGTATTAAAGGGGTTTGTTAGATTGTTGTGTCATCGCAACTTTTAATTCAGTCAAGTATAAAGAATGAGTGTGAGGATTTAGATTAGTTACATCATTATTACACATTACACACCTTATATTTACTTGTAAGCGACATATTTGATGGAAACCATGAATAGTTTTTTAAAAGCTCCTCATATACAATACACTTACTTGTGTAAGTGTAATTAAAAAGGGTGAGGTATTAGCTATGTTGAAAGCATATGCGTTAAACTGCAACATTATGCTTAATTTTTTAAAGGACAATATTCTTTTAAAATTTAAAAATCTTTTAAAATCAGTGTGAAGCTTCATTGTGCTAAATATATTGAAGGATGTGCTAAATTAATGTGGTAAAATGAATATGGGATTGAATGACAAGATTTTCTAATAATAGTAATTTGAAGTACAAACTCTGTTTTGTTAAAAAATTGGAGGAGACATAGAAAAGGCTTACAAATTTAGGGGTTCACTTATATATAAAAAACAATGCTCATTTACAGTGTGAGCTTTAAAAATCCATTAGTTAGCCATGATTTTCTTTGCATATCAAATCATATTGTCTATTGACTTCCATTCTATTTTCTGAGTTTGTCTCGGAATATTTTTAATCTCAGCATTTTACCTGCAGTATGCTGTCCATTGTACATTTCATCCTCCGTTATTTTATTTAAATGGAAAATAGTCTCTGTTATCTTTGAGCTCTTATGTACTAGGTGTATCGTATGAATATAGTGCCCAGTCATCCAATTTCATCCTGTTTTCACACTCACTTTGAAAGTTGAATGTTTCAGCAGCTATCTATTTTACTCAGGTGCGGAGTGAAACTCATGGCCAAGAGAGAGCCAAGCTGAGTTCTTTTTCATCCTCTGAACTCTTGGGGTGCCCTCAGTCCCTGGTTGGTATTCTGTCAGCAGAAGTGTTAGGATCTCTTTAAATCTGCTACTGGTAAATTTCTGTTGATCTAACTACTGAGATAATGGATGACAAAGGGGTTCTGTGTCCCTGATTCCTGGTTAGAAAGTTGAAGTGTTGATGGACTCAGCAGGAGTCTGGGGTCTTTACCGATTTGCTTCCTGTTTATTTGCATCTCCAAATAGCCAGCAGAGGACCTGGCAGATTCCTGGTCAGAGCATCTTAGGGGCCGACCTGCATTCTGCATGTTTGTCAACCCCCTCACCTTCTCGGAGGGGGAGAAATTGATCTCCATGTTAGAAATATGAAAGAGCTGTCAAAAACGCATGGAATCAGTGATGTACAACATGAGACAACAGACTGCACACTCTGTTTTGCAGGAGGGTAAAATTGGCAAATTAAAAAAATTTTTTTATTGGAGTATAGCTGCTTTACAATGTTGTGTTAGTTTCTACTGTACAGCAGAGTGAATCAGCCACATATATATCTCCCCTCTTTTTTGGATTTCCTTCACATTTAGGGCACCACAGAGCATTGAGTACAGTTCCCTATATAGTAGGTTCTCATTAGTTATCTAAAAATCGGCAAATGTTTCATCACAATAGAAAATTAAAAGCAACCACTGCCATTTGTAAGACTCCTCTTTCTCCAACTTCTGGTTACACTAAACACTCCTAGATTTTATAGACTGAAAAGGAGGGGAATTAAGAAGTAGAGGCCTGATATAATTAGATTAGACAGTAGAACCCATCATTCACAAAAGATTTGAGGAAGGAAGAATGGGGGTGGGGAGAATTCGTGTACTATAAGTGCGTCAGCTGTGAATTAATGTTGGTCAAAAGCGTACTGTTAAGTAGTTTCAGGTTATATTAATAAAAGGTGAGTATTTGAACAAGTGATATGATGACCAGTAATTCCCACTTTCATTGTAGACCAGACCTCACTGCGATGTTTCTGACCAGGTGGGAGGGGGACTTTAAGATAATGAGAAAAGCAGTGAAGCTGGTGGAGGAGCTGGAAATGTGTGATCTGGAGAAAATACTTTCAGAAGATCAGCATGCCAGCCGTATTCAACTTCTGCTAGGAGGGTTTTGGGTCCAGTGGGTTGAAGTTATAGAAGGAAAGATTTGGGCTCACTTAAAAAAGATCTCTCCAACAGAACAGCATCTAACAATGCCAGACACATACCAGGATCTGGGTAACTGTTTGGATGGGTAAATGTTTGGGTGGATGGGTAACTGTTTGGGTGGGTAAGTGTTTGGGTGAATGGGTAACTGTTTGGGTGGGTAAGTGTTTGGGTGGATGGGTAACTGTTTGGGTGGGTAAGTGTTTGGGTGGATGGGTAACTGTTTGGGTGGGTAAGTGTTTGGGTGGATGGGTAACTGTTTGGATGGGTAAGTGTTTGGGTGGATGGGTAACTGTTTGGGTGGGTAAGTGTTTGGGTGGATGGGTAACTGTTTGGGTGGGTAAGTATTTGGGTGGATGGGTAACTGTTTGGGTGGGTAAGTGTTTGGGTGGATGGGTTACTGTTTGGGTGGGTAAGTATTTGGGTGGATAGGTAAGTGTTTGGGTGGGTAAGTGTATGGGTGGATGGGTAACTGTTTGGCTGGGTAACTGGGTGGATGGGTTACTGTTTGGGTGGGTAAGTGTTTGGATGGGTAAATGTTTGGGTTGATGGGTAACTATTTGGGTGGGTAAGTGTTTGGGTGGATGGGTAAGTGTTTGGGTGGGTAAGTGTTGGGTGGATGGGTAACTGTTTGGGTGGGTAACTTTTTGGGTGGGTGGGTAACTGGGTGGGCAAGTGTTTGGGTGGATTGGTAAGTGTTTGGGTGGGTAAGTGTTGGGTGGATGGGTAACTCTTTTTTGGGTGGGTGGTGGGTAACTGGGTGGGTAAGTGTTTAGATGGATGGGTAAGTGTTTGGGTGGATGGGTAACTGTTTTGGTGGGTAACTGTTTGGGTGGATGGGTAACTGTTTGGGTGGGTAACTTTTTGGGTGAGTGGGTAACTGTTTAGGTGGGTAAGTGTTTGGGTGGATGGGTAACTGTTTGGCTGGGTAACTGTTTGGGTGGGTAAGTGTTTGGGTAGTGTGTGAACCAGCTACTCTTGGGATGCTAGTCAAGTTGAGATGACCAGCTGTCAGGGTCCCTTGAAGAGATTTAATTATTGCTGGGAGAATTGCAAGGTCATCCCTTCTAGCTCTTGCAATGTTCTTTTTCTAAGTCTGTTGAGCTGCCAGCACAGGAGAGTAATGGAATATCACTTGGTAGCGCAGTGTTTGTAGTTCTCCAAGCCCACAGTGTAGGTTGGAAACAAAACACAGGGAAGATATGGCTTTGTTACTCAGAAATGAGAGGTCAGATTCTTCTCTTGAAATCGTTAAGTCCAGATTTCAAGGCCATAATGGTACTAATTTAGTTACTCTTCATTCTGTGTCACCCAGTATTTTGATTCCTGCCCTATAATTACCTCTCTTGTTTTAGTGACACTTCTTTGCATTTCCTTCCGTGTGAAGAAAATTATCACTGCGGTGTTTTGCCAAGCAGAAGATCATTTCCAAAAGCTGTCCATCAAATCATCCAGACCTTCCTCCTATTGTTTATCCACTGAATTAACGAGAGCAACACCCACCCTTTGTATAAATCTCTGTGGAAGAGCCAAACCCCTGTCTTTATTCTGTGGTATCACATGTTTTGGGCCGGTCTCTGGTCACATTCTTAACCTTTTGTTTTTTCTTACGTAAGGACCACATCGCGTTATTTGTCAAACCATCTTTGAGACTCTGCTGTGTATGTGAAAGGTGCAGGAAGAGTGTGAGAAGCGTCACACGTTAATTCCACATTAATTGCTAACTCTTGCTGATTTTTCATTCATCTGGAGACAGCATCCATAAACCCTTTAGACACATTTCTTAATCCTTATCTTCTTAGATTGAGTTGCTTAATCGCAGTAGTCCAAGTAGAGACATGTATACGGTGTGTTTATCTATTTTAAATGGAAGCTTTTGGTCAAAGTCTGTTAGCCACCCATATCTCTCTAACACACTAGTACCCCGCCCCCCACCCCCCCACCCCCGCAAACACACACCACCACCCACCCCCATATAGCTTGGGAAGAATAAAAGTGAGTGGAAAAAAAAACATTCAGAGGAAACAAGTAGAAGGAGTTTAGTGGCTTTCTCTTCCTACTCACCCTCTTCTACCACCCGTCCCCCTCCCCTTTCCTCCTCTTCCTCCACCCTCCCCTCCCCCTCCCCTTTTCTCCTCTTCCTCCACCCCTCCCTCTCCCCCTCTTCCTTTTCCTCTTCCTCTTTCTTCTCTTCTCCCTCTCCCTTTCCCTCTGCAATTGTGGGACTTTCAGTGAAAGGATTTTGTTTAATGATAAAGAGAGCAGAGTTTAGTATCTTAGGATTCCTTTGACCTAGAAATTGACTCCCTCCTTCCCTCCCCATTTCGTTTTTTGCTTGTAGAGAAATTGAGGAACATAGAGAGATTCCCCCCCTTTTAAACTTTCCAGCAGAAAGCCACTGGAATGGGTGTTCTGACGGGCTTTAGTGAGTTCCTCAGGCCCACAGCCCCCTGCCTGGCCTCATGTCTGCCCGCACTTGCTAGGGAGTGGACCCTAGCTGGTCCTGCAGGCGGATGGACGGGTGCAGTAGCTGTGACGTCCTCAGGAGGAAGAGGCAAGTCTGGAAGAACAGTAAGAAAGCAGAAAAACGAAGAAGAGCTAAAGATCTTATGGTCTCAGAGTGGGGTGCTGGCATCCCCGACCCTCCCCACCTGTCAGAATCCTGCCCTGTGGTAGACCAGAAGTCACACAAGGCGACCTGTCTCTGATGAGCTTTGGTGCCCTCGGGCAGGTCCTTCTGCGTCCCTGGGCCTCAGCTCCTCGTGTGCAACAAGGCACATCAGGGAGCACAGCCTGAGAACCCCACTTGACCATCCCCAGGCTCCCTCCCAGCTCCTGCAGGCTGACCGTCAAACCAGGCCTAGAGCAAATCCCAGTACGTCTCAGAAAGATGCGGGTTAGAACCGTGCCTGGGCCACTGCCTATCTGTGTGATCTTGGCCAAGTTGCATTTTGTCATTCCTGTTGTGGCATAAGAATACCTAGCTTAGGACTTTCCTGGCGGTCCAGTGGATAAGACTCTGAGCTTCCACTGCAGGGGGCGTGGGTTCGATCCCTGGTTGGGGAACTAAGAAACTAAGGTCCCGAATGCTGCATGGCGGCCAAAAACAAAGAAGAAAAAAAAGAATACCTGTCTCAAAGGGGTGCCATGGGTATTAAATTAAGTAAAGGACTGTATCGAGTGCATCTGTGCCCATGGAAAATCAACGCATTTCAATTTCTCCTTCTTCACCTTCGCAGGACTCTCTTTTGGTAGTTGTACAGTCTTGTTTTTACACATGCTGTCTACCAATTTGGCCCCTAAATATTGGTTTGCACTGTAAGGCATCTTTTTATATATTATCTTCCGTAGTTTCCACTAGATTTAAGATCTGTGAAAACCAAGATTCTTTTAGAGTTCTCTTTCCCTGTGCTTTAACCCTGCCTATAGGTGTTATTCAATAGATATTTATCAATGGTTTCCCTTAGATAGCAGAGTGCAGATTATGAGAATAGTGCAAAACATATTCTTCTAGTTGCTCAGGGATGCCCCGGAATAATTGTAATGCCCTCCCTCCCTTTACTGTCGTGAGGCAAGGGACATATGGGTGGGGGGGCAGCTCACTCTGTATCCTTTCCCTCTGACGATAATTGAGCGGGTTTGTAGTGTTGGTGTCTCTGACCTTCCATCTCCTTCCCCATCTGTCTGCCAAGGCCCTGGTGTACCTCTGGGTATCACAAAGCCTGACTCTTTGGACCGGGTCATTCTTGAAGCCTCAGAGACCCATCAGGTGACTCTGTGATGGAAAGGTTATACATTCCAGGCTGTTGACTTCAAGGCACCAAATGTTGTCAGAGGACTAAACATTTTGCAGCTGCCATAGAAAATTCAAATGCATGTAAGGTGGTGCTAGCCAGGAATTGCTCTCGCTTTGTCTCATTCATTATTCCTTTGAAAAGAAGCCTCCCTCTGCTCCTTACTGAAAGGAAACTTCCTCTGAACACTTAACTGCAGAACAGAGCACTTGAAAGGTAAGGCACTTGGGCTCCCCCTTCCTTAATCATAATGGGAAAAGTTTTCACCGCAGGCCGGCCAAAACACTCAATTGTGTGCATTCTCTACCAGATACACAATCCGTGTTTAAATCTCTTGGCAGTAACTCATTAGTTTTCCCCCCTACATTCTTTTCTTCTTTGATGAGAACAAAGCCCGTCTCCCCCCTGCTCCAGATCTTGCTTCTTTCTCCCAGGAAATCTCACTGTTTCCCTTTCATCCCTCAAGAAGAAAGTCACCCAAATGTTATCCCTCCCTCCCTGCTAAAAGATGGTCTTGATTCTTTGTACTTGAAAATCTGGGTTCAGAACTCACAAATAGGTGATACCACAGGCCCTGGATTCTGCAGGAGGTGTTCTGGCCATACATCGTGGCCTGACTCTGAGGACCCCCTCACTTGAACAGTGCCTCCTTCAAGCTCTGTAATGGGCTGTTCTTGAGAAAGGCAGGTGGGGCGTATGGTAACTCCAATGGAATTTTATTATTTAAGCCCTTTGAAGTTCCCTCTTTCTAACCCCCTCTTACCCTCCCCTCTTAGATGCGGAATATTCTGTCATCACTGGTGTTGAAGTCGAAGTTATAGGAGAACCACCGTGAATTTCTCTAATACAACTCTTTGATGCAGAGTCAAACAAAAATCTCTTTCCACCCGATATTCCAAACTTCTATGAAAAAACTATGTAATGGATGTGAGCTCTTTAGCACTATAGGATTACAGGCAGAGCTTGGAGATATTGTGGGTTTGGTTCCAGACCACTGCAATAAAGGGAATATTGCAATAAAGTGAGTCATAGGAATTTCTTGGTTTCCCGGTGCATATAAAAGTTATATTTATACTCTGCTGTTGTCTAGTAAGTGTGCAATAACATTATGTCTAAAAACAATGTATATACCTTAACTTAAAAGTTCTTTACTGATAAAAAAAATACTATCATCTGAGTCTTCAGTGAGTCATAGTATGTACGAACATCAAAGATCATTGATTACAGATCACCATAACAAATATAATAATAATGAGAAAGTTTGAAATATTGTGAGAATTACCAAAATGTGACACAGAGACACAAAGTGAGCAAATGCCTTTGGAAAAATGGCACTGATAGATTTGCTCAATTCAGGGTTGCCACAAACCTTCAATCTGTAAAAAATGCAATTATCTGGGCATGCAATCACGTGAAGCACAATAAAATGAAGTATGCCTATATAAAGAATTTAAAATTTAATTAGTTCCTCCTGCATTGAACCCTAAATCAAGGCAGAAAACCAAGCATTTATTGAGCATCTACTATGTACCAGGCTTGGTATTAACAGACATCATGTATGTAATCTGTCTTAATTCTTATAAGAATCTGATGAGATTGATTTGATCACTGTTTTACATTTTAGAGAACTGAGGCTAAGAGAGGCAGTCCTGTGCCTGCCAATGGCAGGTCACCCAGGTCACTCGTGAACGACTGAGCTGGGACTTGAGCCAGCAGTCTCTCCCTATTGTGACTCCAGAGACTCAGCTCTTCCCACCTTAACTTGGCACCTTGTGGTCGCTTCCTTCTATGGAAATATTCTCCAGTATCTGATAGTTGGAGGGGTGAACCTGGGAAAGGAAGACTGGCACATCAGTTTTTATTTTTAATTAATTTATTTATTTATGGCTGCGTTGGGTCTTCGTTGCTGCTCGCAGGCTTTCTCTAGTTGCAGTGAGCGGGGGCTACTCTCCATTGCAGTGCACAGGCTTCTCATTGCAGTGGCTTCTCTTGTTGCAGAGCACAGGCTCTAGGTGCGCGGGCTTCGGCAGTTGTGGCACGTGGGCTCAGTAGTTGTGGCTCGTGGGGTCTAGAGCGCAGACTCAGTAGTTGTAATGCACGGGCTTAGTTGCTCCGTGGCACGTGGGATCTTCCCGGACCAGGGCTCGAACCCATGTCCCCTGCATTGGCAGGTGGATTCTTAACCACTGAACCACCAGGGAAGCCCTGGCACATTCCTTTTTAAAAGGCATTTTCAGTTCTGTAACGTAATGAGGGTGGGACAGATGGAGGCGAGAGCAGTTCAGAGGCCCCTGCAGTAGATCACATCTTTGGAGATGAAGGTCTGAAACAGCTTGCGAGGAGGGAACAAAGACAGTTGGAGGGAGATCCCTAGGACTTGGTGCGGAGCGGGGTGGAGAGGCAGCTGAGAGGGGCCTGACTCGTGTGGATGGAGGAGGGCACCGCAGAGGGAAACGGAGAGGGAAGTGAGTGAGGGCCGTGGGGTGTGTGTGTGTGTGCGTGCACACTCCATGCTTGTGTAAGGATCGCTTCTGTTTTAGACAAAATAGAAAAGCAAATGTAGATGTGAGGTGGGGGAGAATCATGCAATATTTGCTCAAACTTGTGGCTTGAGTTTTATGATTTGGGAGATTATTTATACTGACTGTTTAATAAGAATAAAGAAATTCAACATTCTCCATATTAAAGGTCTTGCCTTGGGGAGTTCCCTGGCGGTCCAGTGGTTAGGACTCCACGCTCTCACTGCCAAGGGCCCGGGTTCGATCCCTGGTCAGGGAACTAAGATCCCAAGTGCCGTGCGGCATGGCTAAGAAAAAGAGAAAAAAAAGAAAAGAAAAGAAAATCAGTGTCTGCCATATGTTCAATTTCAGTAGAAACAAATTAAAATTTTAAAAAAAAGGACTTGCCTTGCCGATGAATTCCATTCTCAGAGATCATTAAGGTTTTGTTTTTTCCTCTAAGCTTGCTTAAATACTCTGTCATCTTTGGGAATAAATGGCCACACAGCCATCTTTCTAATCATTTTTTATGTGTAATTAAAAAAAATGTGTTTGTAGGGAGAACTGACAAGAGCTAACTGCCTTTTGGGGTTAAGTTTTTTTGGTCATGGTTGTTAAAGCAATATATTTTGTAAACATTCTTTTAAAAAAACTAATTATTGACCCGAACCTCCAATATGTACGAACCCAGTAAATATTTGTGAAATCAAATGAATAAATGTAATTAGCATCCTTTATTTGATATTGAAATCATAAAATGGCTGAAAGACACAGAATTAACTTTATTTCGGTACAGAATAAGCAAGTGAAGATTCTTCCGAAAATACCTGGCTAATTCTGGTTGACCCACGTGTATACAAATTAAACTGTAAATAACTATCAAAATAGTGCTGTGAACGTGTATAGCTGCTAAGGCAAGACTTAGATTGCTGAAAATGATAAAGCTCTCCTGGTCACTTTGGCTTCTATGCGCCAAGTTGAGTGGACTACTTGGGTGGCAAAATGCAACAAGTAAGGACATTTTCAGTAATATAAAAAGGTGTAGGAATGATACTAAATTTGAGAGAACCAATTGATATTAATGTGCTAGACCACTGAGCTGTTTTGCAGTTAGTCCTGGAAGATGTAGTTTTAACGAAGTCTCTAGATCAGCATTAAGGGAACAAGAGGTGGGGTGTCAGAATCACTAGAGGGAATTTTAAAAAATTATATAGGCTCTTGATGGTGCAGTGGGCTGTGTGTGTTGGGGGAACTTTTTGCTGTGAACATAAAACTTCTCTAAAAAATAAAGTCTATTATTTTCTTTCAGACGTTTATGTGAATAGATGAAGGGCATGACTCTGGGAGTCAGGTATAGCATTACTGTGAAGGGTGCTTGTCTCCCTCTATAGCGTGCACCAGGAAAATCATGCTGAGAATTACTGTCCCATGTCATAGAAAGTGGGGCAGAAAAGAACCTAAAACCACCCAGTTTAGTTTCCCCAGACGGGTACTACAGTGAACAGTTTCCAGAGATGTTCGGACTTTCCTATCGAATATGTGTGGAGTTTTCCATGGCCAATAAATTTGGGAAATGCAGCTCATGATAACTTTGTAGTGAGCTAATTCAGATCTTTTCCCGCACTTTATTAGACAGATACTTTTTGGGGGGGGGGGCACACTTACCAACATGTTCCAAGGAACACCAATTTGGGAAAAAGTAATCTAAAATAAGGGTGTTTTCAAAGCATGAGTTGCCACTCGCTAATGGGTTGTGAAATCAATGTAGGGCTTACAACCATTCTTTTCTTTTAGTGAAAAATAATAGAATAGAAAATGCCAGAGTGGGTTGCACATAGGAGGGTAAATGTTATTTTGTGAAACTTTTGTTTCAGTTATATATGTGGGTTTGTGTAAACTCAGTCATAATGAAAACTCTATTCCTTACTGTAGATGATGGCCAAAAATATTTTGGAGATCACTGGTCCATTTCAGTTCCTCAGTTTTATAAGTGAAAACCCTGAGACTCAAGGGTTTGAGTGGATCTCAAGATCACGTGGGGAGTTAGTGGCAGACAGAACCTGAGTCTACTCTTCATCCTCTTTCAGCGACACCAGCGCTCTACCAAATCCATAAATCATCCTGTTTAAAAAGCAGCCCTGGACTTCCCTGGTGGTTCAGTGGTTAAGACTCCACGCTTCCAATGCAGGGGGAGCTGGTTTGATCCCTGGTTGGGGAACTGAGATCCCACATGCTGCGCGGCGCAGCGAAAAAATTCAAAAAACAGAAAACAAATAAAAAGCAGCCCTGGTGGAAACAACCCAAATGTCTGTCAAAGGCAAGTGGATAAACAAAACAAGGCTTATATGTACAATGGAATATTATTCAGCCTTTAAAAGGAATGATATTCTGATATGTGCTACAACATGGGTGAGCCTTGAGGACATTATGGTAAGAGAGACAAGTCAGACACGAAAGGACAAGTGTTGTATGATTCCACTTAAACTTAATAGAGACAGAAAGGAGATTGGAGGTTACCCGGGGTTGAGATGAGGGGCAGCCAGGAGGTAGTGATATTAAACCACTCTGGGTACAGAGTTTCTGTTTGGAATGAGGACAAACTTCTGGAAATAGATAGTGGTGACGGTTGCACAACTGTGTGAATGTACTCAGTGCACTGAACTGTACACTTAAAAATGGTTAATATGGCAAATTTTTTGTTATGTATATTTTATCACGATAATAATTTAAAAGAATCCAGCCACAAAATAATAATAGTAATAATAATAATAATAAAGGCAGCATAACACTTGTTTTAAGCAGACCTCATTTCACACTCTAACACCTGTTCCTTCCTTTGGCCCTTCCCCTGTGCAGGCCCAGGCACTGAGATTTCTGAGGCCACCTAGGCAGGCTTCCTGCGCTTAGGAATCCCTGGAGCAGAGTATGGCCACATGTGGCCTTGATTCTAGACTCCCTGGCAGGTGATGACGGCTAGCATTTTCGCAGGTGATGCATTTTACAGTAGTGGGTCCTGCTCAGCAGATGACCTTTTCCGTCTAATAGCTCTGATTTTCCAACGCGACATTTGGATAAACCCACAATTTTCTTTTGGAAGGCCAAGGAGAAACATGTATCATGGTTTTTCTCTTGGTTTCACCCCTCTCCTCCGTTGACCTTTAGCCCTGACCCATTGACAAATACCCTGTTCTCCTTTCCTCTTCCCTCTTCCTTTACAAGACCGCCAGGCTCGCCGCAAACAGCCATTTAAGTGAAATGCTACTACCCACAGGCTGCTGATAGTGATTCCCACTGTCTCCATTCTTCGCTCATGCTTCACATGTTTGGGTATGAGAATCAGAAGAAGCACGGTGAACCAGAAGTGAGACCAGGGGCGGCCAGATAGCAGAAAGTGGATGTGTGCTTCTTCCTTGGAGCCAAGAAGGTTTTTGCAACTCCCAATGCAAGGCAACTTCTGCCCATAAAAGTTGCAGCAGATGGCAGTCACTGATTGGCTGTGCTTGAGGACTTGGGAGATTTCTCTCTGTCCTGTAGGCACCCTTTTGCTTCCTGTTCCTCCACAGATATTGACAAACAGCTGGCCTGTGCTTGCAGCGACCCCATCGGAATCTCTGCGGCCCTTAAGTCAGCATCCACGATAAAGGAAACAGAGAAAATGCCTCTGAACTTAATCAGTGAAAGTATTTAACTCGGTTTACTGGGAGCTCAGAAGTACTTCAGAAATAGTTTATTCTTATGTTACCTGAAATTCACCATGAGTGAGGCTGGTAGAATTTCCCTGAATTAGGGGAATACATCATGATATTTACCTCAAAACTCAGCGTAACCTTGTGATTTGAAATCAAACCCAGGGTTTCTCTACCTTGGCACCGTTGATGTTTGGGACCCGAGAATTCTTTGTTGTGAGAGGCTGTCCTGTGCACTGTAGGATGGTTTGCAGCATCCCTGCCCTCTACCCACCAGTTGCCAAGAGCAGCTAGTAGCACCGGCCGCCCCCCCCACCCCAAACTCCTGATGATCAAAAATGTCTCCAGACATTGTCCTGTGTCCCCTGGGGGGCAAAATCGCCCCTGGCTCAGGACCACTGGCAGCCAGGATTCTACCATGTTCAGGGTTTTAGGCATTGAGGACTTTGTCAGTTGTTATTCTGGAAATAATGGGAAATGGCTTGGGGTTTTTTTGTTTGTTTGAGCCCTGCCTCATTTGTATAAAACTCCAATTTTTAACGTGTGTGTAAAGTGTCATCAACTGTGAGAAATTAATACCTAGCACTGCTGTGAGGTGAAACCATTACCCATGTCATGGGCTTGTTCTGTGATGGGTATTTGGTTATGATTTCAGTCCAGGTCTCCGTGCCTATGCCAGTCACGTGGCTGAATGATATGAGCAAGTTATTTACTTCCTCTCCTGTGTCTTTCTCCCTCCACGTCTAAGTGGAGGATACCTGCTCTTCATCTTATTAAATAGCCATGATGTGGCCAGTTCGTCTGCTGAACTCACCTCATGGGGGTGTTGTCTGGGACCATGGAATTCTTCATGGTTTCATTACCTGTTCCAGAGCCCCCAGTGGGTTCCCAGGTTCCATCTTCCATAAAGCAAAGCATTCGTTTCCTCCCCTAGGCTGGGTAAGCTGGAATGTTTCACTATTCAGTCATTCATTGTTGCTGGAGCCCCCGCGTGCCATGCTTTGTTCAAGTCACTTGAGACACTTTGATGACTAAGCTGGTTTCCTATCACACTAGTTTGAAAGGTGGACTTGTAATAAATCTGATGTGTCACGAGAACTGCTTTCTATCACCTGTACGAAGTGCTGCGGTTTAATCTTCCTGCCTAAGTCTGAAGAACTGATTGTGGTGGTGATTATTTCGGAAGGTACTAGCATGCAGTCTGGGAGAGCACTGTTCTGGGAGTCTGAAAACCTGGCTTTTTTTTTTTTTTTTAATGTTGACACTGGTCCTGATTAGCCGTGCTCCCTTTCCCAGGTCACTTTCTTTTTCTGGATCGCACTTCCTGGCTGTGTAAGATGATGTGTACGGGCTGGATCATCTCTGACTCCAGCAGCCTATGCTTATTTTAATAGTAATTGTATTAGAATTATTAGATACTATTATAATAGGTTTCAGAGCTAGAAACCTCGTGATCAGCCAGCCTTTGTGAGGAGGCCCTATTTTATGTTGTTACAGTGGGTTCCCGGCTCACTTGTGCCTGGTGGGGAGACTTGCACAACTCTGCTGGGGTCGGAGGCCTTGCAGCACTTAGAGGTCCCACAGAAGGGGTAAACCAGAAGTCTGAAAGCTTGCCCTGAAGCTCCATGAAGCAAGATGCTATCTCTAAACAGACCCATCCATTTCAGAGGGCTTCTTTCCACGGGGCTTTCTGGGGGCGGGGATGCCTTTTGCCAGTATCTTTCTGCTCACCTGTGGAATTTTATAAACTTATTCGATTCACGTGACCCACTCCTTCCGCACCTGAAGCTGTAGGTAAATTTCCTGTCCAGTTTAAACCTTGTCTCCACACCTGTCACTTCTGGATCCTATAAGCTCCATCCCCAGCATTCCAGGGTCGGTCACCTCAAAGGTGTCCATAGCCAAGCTCCCAGCAAGGGACGCCCAGTCGGGAATGAGATCTCTAGGCATATGTAACGGGAGAGAAATATTCGGAGCATCCTTCTCTTTCTCCAAGACAGCTCTGCCTACTTATTGCCCTTTCAGGTGTAGTCTTGCAGGTAAATCTCACCTTCTCCAAGAAACCAAATTTTGAACTCTCACTGCATGTCAGGATAAATTTCCCGAATCACCTGGCTGATATTTGGCACATACTGCCTTATAGTGTGGTCCTGTGTGGGCATGTGCCGTTTCTCTTAAAAGATCGTAATCCTCTCCCAGAGCCATGATTATATTTAACCACCTAGAAGGACCCTACAGCCCAGGTCGGGCTGTGCGCGGATGTGTGTGCGTTAGACACCAGTAAACATCAGCGGAGGGAATGGATGGATCTCGGTGTCAGGCACTGGGGGGCACTCAATAAATAGTTGTAGAATTGGACCAAATGGTAAGTGCTTAAATATTTCACAGTTCTCTAGTCTTTCTACTTTATGCCATTTACTGGGGGTTAGAAAATAAGATGAAGCTGTGTGTACGCCCTGAAGAGTGATCAGTGGTTGCTGTTATCTGAAGAGCCGTAGAGCTCTTAGCTGTTTTACAGCTCTGGTTCTTTTTTTTTTTTTTAAAGCAGTGTTTACTATTTCTGGCCATTATGTACACTAATATAAAAATTTAATTAGACCCTTTCTTTTCAATTAATTTTTACAGCCCTATTTGTTTGCTCTCTCGACAGAGCCTGTATTGTGTGAACAAGAGAGATCAATTTTCTATCACAAAATTCATTACTTTTGACTAAAGTCCAGTGAGTCTGTGATTGTACGCGCCACTCTGGGTGAATTTTCCTGCCGCTGGAGAGAGCTATGGATGGTGAAATGAGCCGAGTGTTCAGGTAGCCAAAGAGAAGTTTTGATTTACTCATGGTCCTCCTCAGGGCGGCAGGTGGAGCAAAGTTAAAAGGCTCTGCAACTCTTGAGATTAGAAATATGCATGTGTTTTATTCATTCCTCATTCTTTTTTTTTTTTTTTTTTTTTTTTGCGGTATGCGGGCCTCTCACTGCCGTGGCCTCTCCTGTTGCGGAGCACAGGCCCTGGACACACAGGCTCAGCGGCCATGGCTCACGTGCCCAGCCGCTCTGCGGCATGTGGGATCCTCCTGGACCGGGGCACGAACCCGAGTCCCCTGCATCGGCAGGCGGACTCTCAACCACTGCGCCACCAGGGAAGCCCTCATTCCTCATTCTTTAATATTTTTTTAAAGAATCTAGAGAAGTGAAGTTAGGTATAGAATATGTAAAGGTTAAGAGAGGCCTTTTCTTTCAAGAGCATGTATAAAAGAAGATGTCCATTCCAGGAGGGCAGGGACCTATAGTTTTGTTCATTCTTTACCTCCAGGGTCCACACAGTTCCTGGTACCTGGTAGCTGTGTGGTAAATAGTTGTTGAGTGAGAATGCATGAGATAAATACTAACTAGTTTTGCCTTTTATCATTGATTAAAGTGTTTTCTGGATTAAAGGGTCTCTGTGACTGTCTCTGAGTCTCCATGAATAGCGTCTTGGTTGGGGCTGCTCTCCAGCGTTGGGAGATACGACCACACCTGTCTTCAAGGGCTGCAGCTCCGATGCCTAACTTGGCAGGGCAGGGGCTAGGCCTGGTCCCCAAGAGGCACAGGTAACGCCCAGTGTAGCTAACACAGCCCCTGAGGACAGAGCATGAGCTTGGGAGTCACACACACCTAAGCACAAAGCCACCTGCCACTAGCTCTTGACATGGGGCAAGTCGTATAACCTCTCCTGTTGTCTGTTCATTGATCTGTAAAGCTGGGCCAGTGACACCTGCCATCCTGAGTGGGTGGTGGGTGATAAACGAGGGAGCGGGTGATGTCCTCCTTACTGAGATATTAAATAAATGTATTCATTTAAATTCCGTTATCTTCTAGTGGTGTGTTCTCCATCCTCCTCTGTACTGAACGCTTTACCTCTTCCTGTTGCATGAAATGGGGCAGGTGGGAGAAAGGGCCACAATAGCCTCGGTTCCTTAGGGAATCTTTGATATGGTGCAGAGTTCGAGGCTAAAGCATGAGTACAGGAAGGACTCATTCTAGGTGGGAGCAGCAGTGTCCAATGGAACTTTCTGTGATGATGGAAATGTTCTGTATCCATGCCGTCCCAGGCACAGTCACTAGCCACAGGTGGCTGTCGAGCACTGGAGATGTGGCCAGTTTGACCGAGGAGCTGAATTTTTCATTTCACTTCATTTGAATTTGAATGTAAACCCGTCGCATGGCGAGTAACGAGCGCATTGGACGGCGCAGCTCTAGGGCCTTGCTGGGGCTTAAGGACTCGTGGTCTGTCCGTTCCCTGGGAGCTTGTGAGAAATGCAGACTCTCAGACATCACCCCAGACCTACGCGATCAGAATCAGCACAGGTGGTTCACGTGCACATTTGGATTTAAGAAGCACAGGGCTAGCCTCTGAGCTGCTCAGTGTTCTGCATGGACTTCCACGCAGCTGTAGTACTAGGGAGGCTGGACCCTTGGAGCTGGAGGGTTCTCACCGTCACCTTTGCCTTCTCGGCTACTCATACACCCTAATGCAGTCTCCAGGGGACCCAAGCGTGTGGGTCGCTGCATCCTGTGGTTGAGAGATCAAAGGAACAAGTTATGTAGATTTTAACTCAGGGTTCAATGCTGTTTTGCTTATTCCTCCTCATAAACCTTCTTAATCTCTATGTTCCCAGGTTCTCTCCCCAAAAGGTAACTCTCTTTTTATCTTCCCACTCATCCTACTATAGCTTTATTTTTCCTACTACTTTGCCTTAAACTGGTAAAGATGTGGGTATGTACGTATGCATTTCTCTCTGTCTCTGTCTCTCTCTCTCTCACTTTCTGGATGTTTCAAACCGAATCAGTACATTCAGGTTGTGGTTATCTTAATGCTTCTAGCACTCTGGCTACTGATAAATATTTCAAAAGCATAAATAACATTTTCTACATGAAATGAGAGAAATGTCCCCCACCTCTCTGAAAGTATTAATAATTTCTCTTCTGTAATGGGACTGATTTAGCCAATTGAAACACAGAAAACTTCGCAGATTTTTTTGACATCCAACGGTCAGATCACTTTGGCTAATGGGGATGTTACTTGGGTATTGCTGACATTAGCCAAGTTGGGAATTTGATGGAGACTTTTCATTCTGCCCTCTTTTCAGTCTTGAATCCTCGCAGACATGATGTGCTGATGGCTCTCCACCGGATGTTTGTCTATATGATGTCGGTGGCAGGTTGCAAAACTGTATTAAGCTGCATCTTGGGAGCTGCCGAGGGCACTGTGAGGCAGCTGAGGCACTGAGCTAGAAGGGGCACCACACCAGGATTCCGTGCCCCTAAAATATGTCTCTAAAACAGACCCGAGGTCACAGCACTGGTAAATGAGGAGCCATAGTGTGACCCCTGGAGGTTTGGTTCCAGATTTTGCACGATTCGCCATCCCCCGCGCCTGCCTTTGCTTCCTGCCGGGAACAGGCCATCTCCCACATCCCCTGTGCTGCTTCCCTCTGAGTGTCGATGTCATTGCATCTGGTCTCTCCTCCTCCAGGTCTTTGCTCAGATGTCACCTTCTCAAAGATGCTTTCCCTAGCTGCTCCATCAAAAATAATGCATACACACGGGCTTCCCTGGTGGCTCAGTGGTTGAGAGTCCGCCTGCCGATGCAGGGGACGCGGGTTCGTGCCCCGGTCCGGGAAGATCCCACGTGCCGCGGAGCTGCTGGACCTGTGAGCCATGGCCGCTGAGCCTGCGCGTCCGGAGCCTGTGCTCCGCAACGGGAGAGGCCACAGCAGTGAGAGGCCCGTGTAAAAAAAAAAATAATGCGTACACACACACACACACACACACACACATACACACACACACCCCCCCCAACATTCTCTATTCCCAGTGCCCTTCTTTATTTTTCTCCTTAGCTCTTATTCTTACCTGTACCATATACATTTATTTGTATGTATGTCCCTTGAGAGCAGGGGCTTTGTTTTGCTCACTGCTGTGTCCTCTAGATCTAGAACAGTGCTCAACCCCAAATAACACAAGATACATTTTTTTTTTTTTTTTGCGGTACGCGGGCCTCTCACTGTTGTGGCCTCTCCCGTTGTGGAACACAGGCTCCGGACGCGCAGGCTCAGCGGCCATGGCTCACGGGCCCAGCCGCTCCGCGGCATGTGGGATCTTCCTGTGACCGGGGCACGAACCCGTGTCCCCTGCATCGGCAGGCGGACTCTCAACCACTGCGCCACCAGGGAAGCCCCAAGATAAATATTTTTGAATGGATGGATGAATTAATGGCTCTCTAACCTGGAGAGCTGCCGACGCCTCTCACTTGGTCTCCTCCTCGCCTCTTTCCTGGTGTGCTTCCCCACTCCAGGTGGCCAGAGTGAGCCTCCTGAAACGTCTACTTGCCCTTGACGGTTCCTTCCAGAGGCTTTCTGTGCTTATGGCTCCTGACAGCTTTACAACTCCTCTTCCTGCACCCTTACCAAATTTCCTTCATTCTTTGCCTATGCCGCCGCGTCGTTCCCTGTGTTCTCTGTCCTTCCCTCCACCAGCCCTGCAGACCCGGGCCCTGTGTCCTCAGATGGCCTGAGCTTCGTCTGTCCGGCTTTCATACTTCACAGTCATGTCCGTCGACTCCACGTTATGTGAGGACAGGAGCCACGTCTATCTTGCTCCCCTTTGCTCTCCCACCTTCAGACTGAGCACCCCGCACAGAGCAGGCGCTTGACCACTGTGTATTGAAGGATGAATGGGGCCATTTAATTCTATGGGCAGAAGGAAGTCTCACTTCTGTAGAATTCAGGGTTTCTTTGGCACTGTGAGGCCTTACTGTTCAAGCTGTGAGATTTAAAGACAGAATGCTTCCTGCTAATTATTAACAGTTGCCCTGGAAGAACAGAGCCATTATGGGGCCCTGAACCCTGGCACGCTGCCCCCCGCCCCACAGCCCCTGGTGAGCAGTGCCATAGAGCAGGGCGGGAAGGCAAAGGCAGGTACCGCCCTGGCACCTGCTACCGTCCTGTTACCCAAAGAGGATTGCGATCTTGGGGCCAAAAGCGTAGGGAGTGGGTAAAAGGCTTTGCAGTG
Organism: Globicephala melas; assembly: GCF_963455315.2. Taxonomy (NCBI): domain Eukaryota; kingdom Metazoa; phylum Chordata; class Mammalia; order Artiodactyla; family Delphinidae; genus Globicephala; species Globicephala melas. The sequence goes on along the minus strand of NC_083315.2, from coordinate 163,133,185 downwards.
AGATTATAGCGCCTAAAAACTCCTTGCTTTTGTTCAGGAAATAAGGTATTGGTTTTCTTTAAGGCAGCGAGACAATCCAGTTTAGGGCCTGGAGTGGTAGATCGATGTCCTGGCATTCTTCAGATACTGAAAAATCAGTTGATCTGTATTTGTACTTACTGGGTTTCTTGTTTAAAAAAAAAAAATGGAAGAAGAGCGACAGGAAAGGAAAGAAATTTTAAAAGCTCATTAAAAGTCCTCTAAATGAAGAAAATTGAACACCAGATCTCTTAAGAACATACAAAGACAGCCTCCCTTTAAAGAACATCCTATTTGGTCAGTGTGTCTTCAAGCCAAAGTCTGGAAGGTGAATGGGCAGTGTGGTGAGAATGCAGTTTCTTTGTTTTGGACCTGGAGAAGAAGGATCCTTGCCCCTTGACCTCAGCTCCCTACATGTAAGATCATTCATAGAACTTCTCACGTTTGGTCGGGGCTGGGTTACAGTCAACTCACTGTGCTCTCTACCATTGTGGTGGGCTGTATAGCCGTCAGAGCAATTCTCTTAGTGCTTGAAAGTCATCTTCACCTCTGATGCTTCCTGGAGGTGTGTTTTGCTTGGCTGTTGGCCCAGGTGCCTGAATCTTAGCCCTCCCTGCCTTACCTAAAGTTTTTATTGATATGAAGCTTCTTTTTGCCAATGGGAGAGCAGGCCTTCCTCCTGTTCCTTCAGGTGTGAGCAGAGAGACCCACGAGGGATTTGTCCCCCTGCTAATAATACTTGGGTTTGATTCTTGCATTATGGTTGGGGATTAGCTCACTCACAGAAGTTTCCATTTCCAGAGAGGGGAGAAGTCTGTGGGTGATTCCGAAGGAAACGTTCAAGAGATTTTCTTCGTACCACAGAACCCGAGTTAACACTGAGTTTGGGAAACCTCGGCACCCTGGTTACAGAACTACCACGCCTTGTGTTTGAACTTCCATTGTTAAAAATTTATTCTGAATCTGTGTGTCGATTTTCTGCTAATAGTTAGAATATGCTGAACGAATACTCGATGTGTTGGAGGACATTGCATTTTGCCCTTCAGTGTTCGGTTTGTAATAATTGATGTAAAATACGTGTCCACCCTCGAGAGGCGGCAAGAAATGATTGCTTTGAATAAATCCCCAACTGGAGCATCTGACCTGCCCCTTTCCCTTAGAAGTGAAATAATCTCTATCCTCTGCTTTCCCTGCCACCTGGAAATGTTTTTATTTGAAGACGGGGGCTAGCTGGGTTTCAGTTAATTAAAGTTTTAATTGTGTTTGATTCTGCAGCAGACCTCATGTTTGCTTTCCTTAATAATGAAATGCAAAGTGTCATCTCTGAGCTCACACTCCAACTGGACAGCAAGGGGGAGTAGAAGCAGGCTCGGAACCTGCTAGCCCTGCCTGGGAATTTGTATTTGCTGTTTGCTTTTGGTATTATATTCAGGTCTGAGGAAAGTACTGACTTCAGTTTCATAATCTGAACATGACTGAAGAATTGCTCTAGTGTCTAAAATTCGAGCACTTGTGCGTTGGAAATAAAACATTGTCTGTACAAAACATAAATACTTGTCCTTTTGTGGAGAAAAAAATTAACCTGTCTGGCGTCTTCTTAGCAAGTGTTCCTTGCCAAGCTGGCCTTCGGCTGGTGTCTGGGTACTTAGATTGTGAGAGGTTTCCAGAACTGGTAATGAGAGTGGTTCACTGTGTCTCAACTGTTTGTATAAACAATGTATGTGATGATGAAAGAAATTTGGGATTTTCACGCGAGCCAGGCAGGGGGTGCCTTTGTGCACAGTCCCCAGTAAAAACCTTGGGCACCGCTGGGAGGGAACTCGTGAAAGCTTGTGCCTGGTTTCTTCCAGACTTCACCCCATGTGCCTTTTCCCTTTGCTGAATACACTTTGTATCCTTTTGCTGAAATAAATCGTAGCCATGAACATTTATGCTATATACTGAGTCCTATGAGTTCTCCTAGTAAGTTACCGAACCTGGGGGTTATCTGGGGTTTGGATAGTCATTCAGTGTCAGTTTGAGATAATCATTTCTTGGCCTGAGTCAATTATGTTTACTGGGGTATCTTGACACACCTTCTAAACCTGTTCTGCCTCTTGATTGTTTCTATCTCAGCAGTTCCCTCCCTTCAACCCAGTATTCATAGTCAGAAACCTCAGAATCATCTTTGATTCTCTCCTGCATTCAAAGCACCAGATTCTGTCAGTTTTGCCTCTGAAGTGTCTCGAATGCAGCCTTCCCGTAGCCCCTGCCACCATCCCAGTGTTAGCGCTACTGCTCTTTGCTGGACTTCGTGCAGCAGCTTCCCTGTCCTGGTTTTCTGCCTCTGATCTGCAGTCCAGCCTGTCCTTCGTGTCACCTCCATCCAAAACCTAGGTTGAGTTACTGCCACCATTGAAATAAAACACAAATGCCTCGGGTCAGCCTTCCAGGGCCCTTCACTGGGAAGTGGCGCAGCAAAGCGGGTGGTGTGCAGATTTGTGTTGTCAGCTCTGCCCCTCACTGGCTGCCACGGGCAAGTTACACACCCTGTCTGTGCGTCAGTGTCCTTATCTGTATGTGAGGATAAGAACAGTACCTTCCTGCTAGGATTGGTACAGGTTTAAATGAGTATACGTTTAAAAACCTTAGAACATGTGCCTGGCAGATGAAAAGTGTTCCATAACTATTAGCTGTGCTTAGTTTTATTATTATTATTATCATTTTTATTTTTCGGTACGCGGGCCTCTCACTGTTGTGGCCTCTCCCGTTGCGGAGCACAGGCTCCGGACGCACAGGCTCAGCGGCCATGGCTCACGGGCCCAGCCACTTCACGGCATGTGGGATCTTCCCGGACCGGGGCACGAACCCGTGTCCCCTGCATCGGCAGGCGGACTCTCAACCACGGCGCCACCAGGGAAGCCCACTAGTTATCTATCTTATATATAGTAGTGTGTTTATGTCAGTCCCGATCTTCTAAGTTGTCCCTCCCTCTCCCTCACCCCCTGGTAACCATAAGTTTGTTTTCTGAATCTGTAACTCTATTTCTCATGCTTGGTTTTTATGATTATCTCTTGACTTGCTTCCTCTGGGCTGGGAGCTGCTGCCTGACATTGTCTGGCTCTGGCTCTTTAATAATCAGTTGCTGAATGAATGAATGAATGAGAAAGGGGTTTGTGCTCTCAAGAAGCTTATGGTTACTTGGGGGATATAAGATGCTCTGATGGATTAAACTGAGAGTATGAGGGGAACACGGATGAAAGCGGCACATTGTGTAAAGGGCTCAGGTGGGAAAAGAGGCGCACCAAGTTGTTTAAGTGAAGTTACCAAACTCATGCTTTACCCCCACTTCTGATCCCACAGAGAGAGGCAGAGAAGTGTCAGGATTGGGTGTGCCTCCAAGAAACAATCCTAAAAACAAAGTCTTCCCGGGAGACCCTGAGACTCTAACTCCTGCTGAAACTCGTCTTTCTCTGGAGTGACATTTTGAGCTACTTAACGGGGTGTGCGCCCTTCTGAGGATACGATCCCTGTCTGGTGATTTCTGAACGATTCTCTCCAGGGTGCCTAGATTTCCTCCGGCTCTCTGTGGTAGAAGGGACACAGGGAGAGAGGAAAATAGATGTCAGTACCAGTGCAATCTCCCAGGACCCTGGCCTCCTAACACATGTCTGAGGATTGGACTGGCCATCACCGAATCTTGCATCATGGAGTTGGTAGAAAGGGTTGGTGTAAGTTGCTGTTGGGTGTAAGGCAGCTGTGCCACATGGGAGCAGTCCTGTCCCAGGAGCTCCCTGAGTGACTGCCAGAGGCCACGCTGCAGAAGGTGTTACCAAGATTGCTGTTGCTACTTTCCCTTATTTGTATTAGGCATCCACTAGAGTCATGTAAAGCTGCATCTTGAAGCTCCATCACAATCTTGGGATTGTGGTTTGCTGTACAGGTTCTGTTGTAGAGATCTTTGTATCATTTAGTTTATGCTGCGTAACAAACACCCCAAACTAAGTGAAAGTGACTTACAGGAATAGTCATCTCTGTGCTCATCATTCTGTGTGTTGGCAGTTTGGGCTGGGCTCAGTGTGGCTGGAGCATCTCTGTTCCGGGTGGTGTCGCCTAGGCTGTCTTGTGTATTTGGACCTCAGCTAGGATGACAGGGACAGCGGGGGCCTCTCTCCATGGGCTCTCACATCGTTGAGGAAGCTATTCCAAGCTTATTCACGTGGTGGCAGAAGGGTTCCGAGCCACTAGAGAGAACATATTGCTCCGCTATGCAAGGACTTTTCCAGTCTCTGCTGGTGTCCTATTTCCTAATGTCCCATTGGCCACAGCAAGCCATGAGTCCAAGGCAGAACCATTGGCAGGGCCCATCTGCGGGTGTGGATACAGGAAAGTCTGGTGGTTGTCGGCTCTAGCTGCAGCAGTTTGCATCAAGGTGTTTAGCTGGGGTCTTGCCAGAAATGAAAGCAGCAGTATTACTGTCTGCTCTCTTTGCCTTTCTCCTCCGGACAGTCTCCTGGGATGGATGCAGTCAGTGGATTAGATGCTCTGCTCCCTGGTCCACTGGGCCCTCTTAGCACCATTCTCTCTATGCCCAGCCATACTACAAAGGCTCGAGCCATCTGGCTCACAGATTGATGGGTACTCCCAGTCCCAAAGGGCCCACCAGGAGAGTGTAGCTGGATCAGCACGAATCTGACGTCAGTGCTTGAAAAGGAACTCCAAGCTAACAGCAAATACAGCCCATGCAGATAGTTCTGACGAAGCAATATCTAAAATCCCCCACAGTCTCCTCAGCCTGCCCCGAGCCTGGGCCGCGTCCTTCTTCCGTTCTTGAGCATCCTTGAGGAAATGCCAGCAGCTGTCCTCTGTGGCCCTCACAGTGCTGTGACGACAGCAGAGCAATGGATGAAAGTCTGGGGCTGTGAGAAGGAGGGACACTGCCTGGGACTCTGGACACCCAGACTCGTTAGTTGGGTTTAGTGCCAGGAGACTTGAACTACTGGGCACGTGGAGGGGCGGGCTGATGGCCTCCGTGACAGCTGCTTTCATCCCATTCTGATCATCTTATTTTAAGTTCTGTATCTTTTCAGGTTTATGCTCATGTTAAAGATTGTATTCACATGATGCAAAGTATAGATAAAATTTTACGTTTTTGCATATGGGTATTCAATTGTTCCTGCAGCATTTGTGGAAGTCTATCATTAATTACTGCACTAATTTTTTTTGTATTTTGTCAATAATCAATTGTTCATATATGTGTGGATCTAAACACAAATAAAGATTGTATTCAGCAAATATTAGAGAAATATTGCCAAGAGACAGGAATCAAAGGGATGATTTTGAGGTCAGATAGGTGTTTGGATGTAGAATCTGGAGTGAGTAGGGGAAGAGAGCAGAAGGATGGATGGTCTTCGGGTCCCAGAGTGAGGCTGGGCCCTGGGCAGCAAAGATACTTGTTTGGCCAGGTGACAGGGGATGGGACTGATCAGGTATCAAAGAACTTCTATTAAGTGCATTTGGGGAAATCAAGATGACTAGGCGTCTGGGGCATGAGTACTGGGGAGATGACTTTTGCTGCAAGCAGGGAAGAATTAAATTTGAGCAAGGATGAATTTTCCATTCTTTCAGTCTGATATTATGACAATATCTCAGGTTCAGCAAATTCGACTGTTAATGGTCAGTGGGCGTCAAGAGCCCTCCTTGGTGGGGACTGTGCAGGTTCTAGGTTGGATAATAACATCAGTATCGTTGACTGTGAAAGCTGCTTGGGTGACTGCGTGTGTGTGTGTGTGTGTGTGTGCGCGCGCGCGGGTGACTGCGTGCGCGTGTGTGTGTGTGTGTGTGCGCGCGCACCCGTGCATGCATGTGAATGCATAGCCTAGCATGGAAACACAAGTGGAGCCCTATCAACCTGTCTGTCTCATGTCTGCCTCCGCCAGTTACGTTCTAAGCTCTGGGAGCCTGGAACCGAGCTTATCCTGGGCACCACTGTGTCCCCAAGGCTTTGCGTGTTGCCAGGCGTCTATTAAGCACTTAAGAAATATTTATTGAACAAACAAATCAAGAAAAGCTGGAAGAGGAATTTTTTTAAGCATCTTTACTTTCTTTTTGCATTAATTTTACATAATTAACCTGGACATTTTAAACAGCCCCAGAACAATGACTGTTGATGGCTTTTAAGCTGTTTTGGTGGTGGTGAGATAAGAAATGAAAGGAAGCTGACAAAACAAGGGACCAAAGTGAAATTTCTACACTATTAAAAATAAACACACACTAAAAGACTAGGAACCTAAGTTATATGGATTACCGGCCTAGGGTAGTAGACGTATACCATCTTTTCAAAGTGTATTTACCTTTTTCCAGAATTAAAATAGCTTTTTTGTATTTTCTGATTATGAACTTAGTACATACTCATGTAGAATGGTCACACAATGGAAGAGTGTAAAGCACTCAATAAAAGTACCCTTATTTCCAGATTGTTAACATTTATGAAAAAAATTTTAATTGTGGTAAAATGCACATAACATAAAATTCACTGTCTTAATTTTTTTTTTTTTTTTGTGGTATGGGGCCTCTCACTGTCATGGCCTCTCTCGTTGCGGAGCAGAGGCTCCGGACGCGCAGACTCAGCGGCCATGACTCACGGGCCCAGCCGCTCCGCGGCATGTGGGATCTTCCCGGACCGGGGCACAAACCCATGTCCCCTGCATCGGCAGGTGGGCTCTCAACCACTGCGCCACCAGGGAAGCCCTGTCTTAACTATTTTTAAGTGTAAAGTTCAGTGGCAGCAAGTATGTACACGTTGTACAACCAGACTCTCGAGAACTTTTTCATCTTGCAGAACTGACACTATACCCATTAAACATTGGCTCCCTATTTCATCCTCTCCCCGACCCTTGGCAACACCATTCTACCTTCTACTTCCTGTCTGTGAATAGGACTACTCTAGGTATCTCATATAAATAGAATCGCACAATATGTGTCTTTTGTGTGTGTGTCTGTCTTATTTCACTTAGAATACTGTCTTTGGGGTTCATCCATGTTGTAGCATGTGTCAAGATTTCTTTTTGTATGATATTCCATTATATATACGTATCAATATATGTATATATAGTTTGTCAATCCATTCCTTTGTAAATGGACACTTGAGTTATGACACCTCTTGGCTATTGTGAATGATGCTGCTATGAACATGAGTGTTGAACATCTTTTAACATATCCCTTTACCCACCCAAACTATATTTATAAAGGGCTCATACGGTGCTCCTTTGTAACGTGCATTTTTACTCCACACTGCCATGTACCTCTTCTCTTGTCAATTCATATTGACAGGCAGTACTCTTTTTTACTCTGTGCATGGTGTGTGTGCCCTTGTATAGATTTACCTACTTGTGGTTGGACATTTAAATTGTTTTCCATTTCTTGATATTCTAACCGTGCCTCAGTAAGCAGGGTGAGACTTATACGTTTGCCCCCTTGCCTGGAAATAAAAATCATAACATTTGGGTCTTAGGCTGAATTCTGCAGAAGCAGAGCCCAAGAGGGGGATCTGGGTAAAAGCGATTTACTAAAAAGGTGTTCTCAGGGGAAAAGGAGTGAGGGAAACAGGATGAGTAAGGAACTGAGCAGAGAAGTCCTCAAATATAGTCTCGGCCCGATTGGAGTGTAGTCACCCTGGCAGAGCTGCCCCTCTTTGGTCTGGGGGTGCTGTCAGCCTGTAACTTGAAGGCCTCTCGTGGCCCTAAGCCATGGGCAGTTCTGGAGGAGGTGCAGGGTGTGAGCTATTTGTGTAGCTCATAGTGGCTGGTGGGGGGGGCAGCCCCTGGTTCCGAGGCTGTGGATGGGACAGCATCACCACCAGCGCTTGCAACAGTCGTGGCGCTTTCTTTCTGCGTGGACTGTGCTAAGTACCTAAATGCACGTTTAACAGCCTAGGTGCTCACTTATCCCCGTGCTACAAATGAGGAACTAAAATTGAATGATGGTAAGTAACTTTCCTAGTGTTCCACAGTCAGGAAGGGGTGGGTGGGATTTGGAAGGGTCTGTTCTATACGAGGGCCTGGGCTCTTTATCAGTAGCCTCTGGTGCGTATTGATTAACTCCTAGAAGCAGAATTGCTGGGCCCAAGAGACAGGCATTTTAGAAATGCATGTATATCCACGTTTCTCTCCCCACCCCTTCCCCAAGTTGTATCAATTTATAGTCCTGCCAACACTTTGACTATTCTGCCATACCTTAGTCTTGTCAATCTTTCAAATACCTGCTAATCCAACTGGTAGAGACTTTTTGCCTTGATTTTCCTTTCTCTCCTTATTGCTGAGGTGGACACCCTTCCCCGTGATTTGGGCCAGCTGTATTCTTCTCAAGGCCCAGTTTTTCGTTAAGTCCTCGTGCTCATTTTTGACGCCTTTGGACTACTGTCAGATCCCCGTCCCCGGGGTTGGAAATGCTGCGTTTATAGTATACTTGTTTCGTCCCAACGCTTCATTCTCTTTCTAGACTCTCACTGAGTTCTCTGTCTAGTCTTATGCTAGGGCGATACTCTTTGGATTACCACACAGCTCATTTTTAAAGATGGAAACTTGTAGGATTTCTTTTGTCGGCTAGATGCTTCCTAAAGAGTTGTCAAGTCCAGGACATTTATAAGCCATCCAGCCCCAAATAAGAATAGGTGAAACTCTCTTGTTAGCAGTTAATAATGGTGTCTGTGGTGCTCGAGTGCCAGCAGTGACTTTTCTCTAGTGAAAGCACATTTCTCTCTTCAGCCCTGTCTGTAAACTTCATTTGCATGGCAGACCTTTTTCTTAAAGGAAGTGGGAGAAGGAACTTTGAGCTTCATCTCCATCTGAATTATCGGTGTATCAGTTGGTACTAAATTTGCAATTGAGAGAAAATTTGACTTGGAGTGTCTTGAGAACAAATGGAAATCTGTTAGGTTTCTGTGACTATAGAGTCCAAGAGTAGGTCTCACTTCAGGCTGAGGTTGTTCTGTGGGTCACACAGTCATGGTTCCTCACTTTCCACCCTTTGGCTTTTCTTCTCTGTGTCGGTTCCATTCTCAGTCAGGCTTTCACCTGGTGGAGGCAGATGGCTGCCCAACCTGACTTGAATCCTTGAAGGTCAAGGCCAGTGGAAAAAAGAAAGGATCTCCTACTCCAAAATGTAGGTCTGACTGCCATCCGCCTAACGACCAGTAACTGTAGCAGGGGATGGTGTACATGTTTCTGACTTGTGCTCACCCTGCACGAGGGGAGGACTGGTACCCAAGGCAATTTGGGGAGTGATTACTGGAAGAAGAGGGAATAAATTCTGGCTGGCCAGGAATGTCAGCAGGTGTCTACCACGTCCACATTCATGGCGCTTTATTTTCACGGTGAGAAAAGTTCGTGACGGGAGGGGGAAGGGTAAGCTGGGACAAAGTGAGAGAGTAGCATTGACATATATACACTACCAAACGTAAAATAGATAGCTAGTGGGAAGCAGCCGCACAGCACAGGGAGATCAGCTCGGTGCTTTGTGACCACCTAGAGGGGTGGGATAGGGAGGGTGGGAGGGAGGGAGACGCAAGAGGGAGGAGATATGGGGATATATGTATATGTACAGCTGATTCACTTTGTTATAAAGCAGAAACTAGCACACCATTGTAAAGCAATTATACTCCAATAAAGATGTTAAAAAAAAAGATCGTGACCTCAGGCTCGGAATGGGAGCTATGTTTAGAGAACAGGGCTTGCCCTGGGTCTGGTGACTTGAAGACAAGAGAATCCCCTTTTCAGGTAAATTCTGTGACTGTGGGCCATCTGCAGAGCCTGGGGCCGCCAGGGCCATCGGTGACTCTTGGCAGACCTTGGTGGGGTTCCTGTCTTTTTAATGAGTGAGGTGAGCTTCCAGCCTGCCATTTCAGTATTAAGCCAGAAAATGGTTCCTCAGCACCACTGTGGGACTCACTCTCCAAGGACCCAGCATCCGCTGGCTGCAGGGGGGTAGATGGCACACCCAGGAGGCACATTGCCCGTGAGCCCACCCTGACCCTTGGCCAAAGTGCATCTCTCCCCACTCTTGCTTGGGTTTTGCTGTTACTGAAATGGTTAGCTGTGCCCAGTCAATGAAGGTGTTACTTAAATTCCTTTTCCTTTGCTTAAAGCATGAACTTTTAAATGGAATTCCCCCTACCCTTTTAAAATAAAATTTTAAGTCTAATAACAGAGGCAGCCTATGTAATGGAAACAGCAGTGACCTGGTCTCCCTCTGCTCCTTATCAGTGCAGGGCTATGCAAAACCTCTCCCAATCAGTTTTGTACACCGTAATGTGAAGTGGTGGTGCTAGGTGCCCTTTGAAAACACAGGAGTGGGCTTCCAGAATGTGAGTCCAAAGTGGCTGTAGAGAATGCTAGTCCAACCCTTACACTTATCAGAGGAGAAGGCCTAGTGAGGCGCAAGGGCTTATAAGGGGTGAAATTGGAGGGAGGGCCTCAAACCTGGTCTTTTAGTTTGGGCTCTTAAATATAAGGAGCAAAGGACAACCACTTAAAAAGTTAAAAAAAAAAAAGAAGTGTAACTGATACGCTAAAAGAAGAGAGAAAATGGTATTATATAAAGCATTCCATTAAAACCTCAAAAAGCAGGAAAAAAGTGGAAGACAAAAATAAGAACAAGGGCAGTGAATAGAAAACACGAACCAATAGGCTAGATATTAATGCAACTGTATCAGTAATCACTTCGAATGTCAGTAGTGTGAATGCACCAATGAAAAGGCAGATAATGGCAGAGTGAATTAAGAAACAAGACCCAACGACGTGTTGTCTACAAGAAACCCACTTTAAATATAAAGGCACACATAGATTAAAGGTAAATTGATGGAGGAAAATGTACGGAAAGAAAGCAGGAGTAACTATATTAACTTCAGACAAAGCAGACTTCAAAGCAAAGAAAATGATCAGGGATAAAGAAGGGCATTACATAATGATAAATGGGTCAGTTCTACAAGAAGACGTAATTTTAACGTGTTTGTGCCTAGCAACAGAGTGTCAAACTATGTGAGGCAAAAACTAATAGAATTGCAAAGAGAAATAGATACATCCACTGTTATAGTTGGAGACTTCAACACGTCTTTCTCAGAAATGGACCGATGCAGAAGGCAGAAAATCAGTGAAGACATAGTTGAACTCAGCACCACCATCAACCAACTGGATACAGTGGACATCCGTAGACTAATTCATCCAACCATACCAGGTTACACGTTCTTCTCAAACTCACATGGAATGTTCACCAAGATAGTTAATTGGAAAATGCCAAACTGTGGGGAGATTAAACAACACACTGATGGCTAACGCGAGTCAAAGAAGAACTCTTAAGAGAAATTTTAAAACAGAATAGAGAAATTGTAAAATATTTTGAACTAAGTGAAAACGAAAGCACAACTTATCAAAATTTGTGGGATGCAGTGCTTAGATGGAAATTTACAACATCAAAAGGATATACTAGAAAAGAAGAAAGATCTAAAATCAGTAATCTAAGTTTCCACCTTAGGAAACTAGAAAAAAGAAGAGAAGATTAAATCCAAAGTAAGCAGAAGAAAAAAGATGAGCGTAGAAATCAATGAAGTTGAAAACAGAAAATCGGTAGAGAAAAATCACTAAAACCAAAAGCTGGTTCTTTGAGTAGATCAATAAAATTGAGAAGCCTCTAGCCAGGCTAACTAAGAAGAACAAAGAGAGGATGCAAATTAGTAATATTAGAAATGAAAGAAGGAACATCACTACAGATCCCATGGAAATTAAGAAGGATCATAAAGGACTATTATGAACAACTTTTTGCCCACAAATTTTATAACCCAGATTAAATGGACCAACTCCCTGAAAGATACAATCTGCCAAAACTCACACAGGAAGAAACAGACAATCTGAAATAGACAATCTGAATAGGCCTCGGTCTATTAAAGAAGTTGAATCAATAACTAATAACCTTCTCAAACAGAAAGCCCCAGGCCCAGATGGGTTCACTGATGAATTCTATCAAACATTTAAGAAAGAAATTATACTAATTCTTGCCAGTCTTTTTCAAGCAGAGGAAATACTTCATAACTCGTTCTGAGGCCAGCATTACCTTAATACCAAAAATGGATGAAGATATTACAAGAAAAGGAAATTACAGACAAGTATCCCTCATGAACATAGATGCAAAAATCCTTAACAAAATATTAGCAAATAAAATCCAACTATGTATAAAAAGAACTAGAAACCTTGGCCAAGTGGGATTTATTCTAGGTATGCAACAGTGGTTCAACATTCGAAAATCGGTATCATCCATCACATTAACAAGCTTAACTTATATGTGTGTGTACTTCTGCTTCTATTCTTATAATTCCAGGCCTGAGGACTCTGAATGGCTCAGCTCCTCGTTTTGAGCTAGATCAAGTAGATTAAGGGTCACCTAAAACTGATGTCCCTTAGACCCAGAACCTGGGTCAGGTTCTACCCTGGCCCTGTCAGCCATGGCCATTGATGCAAAGCATGACCACCCTGGCTCCGTGTGCTGAGGAGGGCATTTTCCTGAGGAGAGTGTGGACCAGAAGTACCAGCAGACCACCAAGTTCACCAGGTGTCCCCAATCACACATTTTACCCACTTCAGCCTGAAAATACTAGGATTATTTTCAGAAAAAACTGGGGGCCTTCATGACCCTACAACTGTGTCCATCTGCAGAGAACAGTGTAGCGCAACCTGAGGTAATTCCAGAAGATTCAAGTTCATTTTAGAAGAGCTAATTCTGGACCGGGGCATGAATGCTATTTTTATTTTGATAATTATTCTTGTGCTCTTCTTCCAAAATTGTCATTGTCTTAAATAGTGACCAGACTTGAAGGTCTTTCCTCTTTCTTATGTCAGGTGCGGAGTGTCCAAAAGTTGCTTCTATCTGGCACATACTTGCGTTTAGATTAATGGAAGATTGCGTTAGGGTTTATTGTAAGTGATTCTGGAAGGCTTGGAAGAATGGCACTTTTTCTAAGCTTTGGTTGATAGTGGAATTTGGAAGGATGGTTAGATGGTGAAAACCACGGTTGTACAAAAACCGTGGGCTGTAATATGATGCAAAACATGTGTCTCTAAAGTATAAACAGAAGTGCAGGCTGCCAGTGAGCTTCAAGGAAATACTGTGGCTTGGTAAATGGAGAACCCAAGGGAGAGGGTAGCAAAAGCGAAGAGTCCTTGGGCTGTTTCAGACTTGAGTGAAGCAGCATATCCATGTTTTAATCTGGATCAGCACTTTCTAACAAAGTTCATGGACGACGCAGCACTATCTGGTGGGCAGGCTTATTTACACACAAAATATAATTAATTCCATATTCTCCTCAGACCCAAAAACAGTACTCATGTTTGTTTTTAATAATAAAATTATTTCCGTTTAGAAAATGGTGTAGATTTACATAGACCATCTGATGAGTTACTCAGATTGTTCCACTAATAACAAGATACAGGAGAAACAATCTAAGAAAAACATTTTGAAGAGAATTTGTGTGTGTGGTAGGGGAGGGAGGGTTGGTTAGCTGAAATCAAAAAGATTCCAAGTAACGATGATTAAATTTAATACTAATTAAATTAGCATTCCACAGGAACTGTTTTCTGGAAATTTTGGTAGTGCCTTCACGAAGCAGCCCGGACTCAAGGCCATTTGGTGGGAAATGGCTCATTTGCTTTGTTTTGGTCACGTTTAAAGTTAATCCAAAATCAATTTCTTTTTCAAGAACTAAAATGTCCCTGGTCTTTATTCCACTTCAGAGATCTGCAGACTTTCATTGTAAAAGGCCAAATACTAAATATTAACACGAAGCAGACATACACATAAGTGAAGGACCTGCAATTTGGATTTCATATTTCATTTTTTATTTCAACCACTTAAAAATGTAAACGCCATTCTTACCTCTGGGGCAGTACGCTTTGGCCCATAGTTTGCAGACCCCTGTTCAGTTCCTATACTGCCTTTGAGGTTGGTGTCTTGTCTTTTGGGGAGAATATTCCTACATATGAAATCCTTTTACATTGGCATGTGAAAGGGGGCCAAACTCTGGTGCTCACGCGTGTGCGTGTGTGTGCATGCATGCGTGTGCGTGTGTTTTGGGCTCTCCTGATCCTCCTGCCTCCACTCTAGGGGATGAAGCCAGGTCTCTTGACTTTAGAACTTTGATTGCTCAGAACTTTGTCAGCAAAATAGCCTTTATGGCAGGGAGGCCAGCATGGTGGACTCTGAAACAACTCTGGGCTCATTCTCCACGCAGAGAACTCTGAGTGGCTCTTGAAATAGAGGGAATCGAGAATGCAGGCAAATGTAGGAAATGAAGGTAGGAAGCTGCTGAGCTCTCCATCCAGATATCCCTGTAAGAGTTGTGAGAATTGTGATGGTAGCCTCCTAATTTCTTTGCAGATACATATATTTTAAAAGGCTTAGGTGTCTCTGGTGCTTCATTTCCTCCTTATTCTTAGAGTAGTAAGCAAAAGACGTGCTTCTACAAAATATAAGCACATGGTGAGACACAGATGTAGAGAACAAATGTATGGACACCAAGCGGGGAAAGGGGATGGGTGGTGGTGCTGGGATGAATTGGGAGATTGGGATTGACATGTATACACTAATGTGTAAAATAGATAACTAATAAGAACCTTCTGTATAAAAAAAATAAATAAAAAGCACATGGTTTCGTTTAGTACAATCTTTGGAGAAATTAGCAAAGATGCAAAAACATCCAGTTTTCCTAAAATGATCTGCATAACGTGGGACAACGAAACAAAGACAGATTTGTGTTGTATTTAGTTAAATTTGTTTAATAGAAATCATTCTTATTAGGATGCCCTCCCCAAATCCTTAATAAATATAAAGCTTTTAAATATTTGTCCCATTTTGTAATTAGTCTAGATTTAGCAGTGGTTCTTCCTGATTTGGGAGGAAGCATGCTTGACTGTTGCTAGGCAACGGCTAATCGGGGGTATTAGCTGCCAGCAAGCCGTTGGCAGTAACTGTAAATTCTTTTGTCTTGTTAACCCAGAAATGAGTGTTAAAGATACAGCAGTACATAAAGTCTGTTCTGTTGTTCAAATACATGCAACTTAGCTGATAAATTCCTCCACTAATATAACCTTGAGGTGCAGCTAAAATTTATGGTGTGTTTAGGGAGCCTGTTCATTCTTGTGCTTGAGTCAGACGTCTACTCACAGCACCGAAGCTCATAGAGTGGGACGGTGATGTAATAGAGGCGTTGTTTTCTCCAGGTCTCCATAAAATAATCTGAGGTTTTTGTTAAATTATGGGTTGTGAAATGTATGTGGAGTTCCAGCATAAGCGTCCCAAGTGAGGACCCTGGCTCAAGGATGGACTTCGCCGTCCTTGACCTAGGTCTCCATCTCCCAGTGGCCCGCAAGTGAGCACCCAGCACCTGTGATAAGTCCTGTGGCAGCCAGAGCCCTTGTTCCCCTGAAGCTCAGCCAGTCTCCGTGCAAATTTTCTAGGACAAAACCCTTGGAAAATGAATTCTCACTTCATAAGCAAATATGGTGTGAGTCATCCTTTGGACATTAGAATTAAGAAGGAAGAAAGAAACACAATTTATTTGGTGGATGCTTTTTTTTTTTTTTTGAATGAAACTGCTGTATTCCAGACTTGACCCCAGACACTCTTTCTTCTGGTCACATGTTTCTAAAGGACACTGTTGATTGTCTGTTAGGGGTCGCCCACCTCACCAGGCTCTTCGGAGTACGTTTTTTCACTTAATCCTCGTACCCTGGGTGGAAGATAGGGAAGACACAGCAGGTCCTTTGGGCCAGAAGGGGAGGAGCTGGGATGAAAGTTCAGGTTTCCTCTGGTTCCCAAGCCCATGCTCTGCTTTGCCTTCAGTTTGGGTCCGGTTGCCCAGTGAACCAATATGAGGCATCCAAGGCATGGCCAAGATGTTGAATATGTTTCATTCTTTGTTTCCTTGATTTCTAAAAACAGCTCTTTGATGTTCTCTACAAGGTAGAAAAGTACCCCTCCTTTGTAAGTTCTCTTCTCTAAAAGTACCATTTTCTTGGCCACTTCCCCACCCCTACCTCAAGCATAATCGGGAATCTCACATCTTAGGAAGCAGTCTCTCTCCTGTCTTCTCCACAGTTGTGCTTCAGTCAGTTTCCCCTTGAAGCTGGGCATTTTCCCTGCCACCCCACTGTTCTCCTGGGGCTCCAGTTCAGCAGAAAGCAGTGTTGTCACCAGAGGCTGCAAACCCATTTCTGTCCCTTTTTAGTGTTTTTCTTTTTTTCTTTTTTTCACTACGAGCCAAACTACTTCAGCATCATGTAAACACGCTGGAGTATGTTAACAGCTGCCTCTCTTAAAGTTGAACCTGCTCAGAACTAAACGGGGAATGCTTTCAGGTTCTGCCTAAGTTTGCATGTGACAGCATCAAAGCTATTTTTAGTGGAGTGATCACCGGCAAGAAGCTGAAAACGGCTGCTTTCAACTATAAACAGTGGAAAGAAAGGATCATTTATGCACTGCTGCAGCTCTTGAGTCCATTTCTATGGGAGACAAAGAGGTGTGTAAATCTCTTCTTCAAAGTTATGCAGGCGTCTTGTGCCTGTTCAGAGCCCCATCACCTCTGCAGAGAAGAGTAATGTTAATTTAGCGCTTGGCTGCCTGGGCTCTGAGTTAAACTAGATGCACTGATAATGGTGAATTATAGGACTGTCCTTCTAGGTGTCCATTCTGAAAAGAAGGCTATGTATAGATGCTTAGGAGCATCCAGTAAACTTTTATTTCCTGTAGGTCACAAAACTCCAGAGATAACAGGAAATGAGAGTTGGGTTATATCAACGTCATGGTACAGTGGAAAGAACATGAGTCACTTACTAGCTGCAGGACCCTCGTGACCTCACCTTTCTGAATTGTGTCCTTAGCTGCAAAATGAGGATCCTGATACCAGCTCTGTAGACTTCATCGGGCTAGTTTTTTTTTTTTTTTCTTTTGACATTAATTAATTTATTTATTTTTGCTGTGTTGGGTCTTCGTTTCTGTGCGAGGGCTTTCTCTAGTTGTGGCAAGCGGGGGCCACTCTTCATCGCGATGCGCGGGCCTCTCACTGTCGCGGCCTCTCTTGTTGCGGAGCACAGGCTCCAGACACGCAGGCTCAGTAGTTGTGGCTCACGGGCCTAGTTGCTCCGCGGCATGTGAGATCCTCCCAGACCAGGGCTCGAACCCATGTCCCCTGCATTAGCAGGCAGATTCTCAACCACGGCGCCACCAGGGAAGCCCCCAGGCTAGTTTTTTTCAGCAGACATTTACTGAACACCTGCTCTGTGCCAGCTACTGAGAACTTTAGACTCATAGAAGAGTCGCCGTCATCCTCCCAGAGTTCATGGTCTAGCCGCATAAACAAATAGATTACAATACAGGGTGATACCTGGAGAGAACAGCATGGGAGAGCCGGATGTGCTCCGGGCATGGATGAAGACAAGAAGGAGATATCGGAAGAGCAGAATTTTCGAGAACGCATCAGAGTTTGCAAAGAGGACAATAGAGGGAGAGGTGTTTCCAGCGTGGCAGCTGAGTGAGCAAAGACAGAGGTGAGAGGCATTCTGGTGTGTTTGGGAGCCCATGAGCAACTTGGTGTTGCCAGAGCGAAAACCAAAAAAAATACAAACAAATGAACACAAACAAGCAAAAACAAGACAAGGGATGGTAGGAGATGAAGCTGGAGCAGGCTGAGCCAGTCGCTTAGAGCTAGGAAAATTTGGAGTGACACAACCCACAGGGAGCCCAGGGAGTGGTTTTGAACACACGATTGACTGAATTTCACAAAAAGTCAATGGAGTCACGGCTAATGAAATCCGTACATCTGCGGAGATGAAGTGGCGGCAATTATAACATACGTGTGATAAGGGTGCCCTAAACGTAAAGCGTTGTCCCAGGAAAGGCTAAGCCTGGGACAGTGGTCCTGAAACTGGGTGGCACGTGACTCCGTGGGGCTTTGCCTTGAAAGGAGGGCAGTGGAAGGTGCAGAGGTAGCACCGTGGGAAGACCTCTTCCGGCCAGATTCAGTGCTGGGCTCTGCGAGCGAGTCAGGGGCATGACTCGTGTCCTTCAGGAGCTCTCAGGCCAGGTGGCACCAATGAGGATGCTGTGAGCCTTGGACGTGAAGCGTGTGCTGTGTGTGATCAGCGGACACTCCCAGGAGAGCATGATGACCAGGCACCAGGTCTACACATGGGAGTCGAGTTCTCCCAAAGTTTTCAGGAAGCTAAGGGTTTCCTGAATACGCTTCAGGCTTCGCTTAAGTTGTGGTAAGTCAGAGAAGAGGGAAGTCCAGAACAAAACAAAGCAAAACAAAAAACCTCTCACACAGCTACACCGACTGTTTTTACCCAGGAAGAAATGTTCCCACCAGTCACCATGTACCATGGAACTGTGTAAAGCGCAGTCCTCACACCCCCATCTCTGTAACTGTGGCCAAGAAGTAACATTACTGTTCTGAAACTATATTCTCCTGACTTTAATACTGTTAAGGAAGTTTAGCAACATTATTTGCTCCTTTGTCTTTTTTTTTTAATTTTTATTTTATATTGGAGTATAGTTGATTAACAATGTTGTGTTAGTTTCACATGTACAGCAAAGTGACTCAGTTATACATATACATGTATCTATTCTTTTTCAAATTCTTTTCCCATTTAGGTTGTTACATAATATTGAGCAGAGTTCCCTGTGCTGTACACTAGGTCCTTGTTGGTTATCCATTTGAAATATAGCAGCGGTGTGTACATGTCAATCCCAAACTCCCTAACTGCTTCGTTGTCTTTTAAGGAGAGGAGTGGATGTTTCTGTAGGTTTTCTAGAAGAATCCAATGGGTGTGAAGTTTTAGGTGAAGAGTCAGTTATATAAGCTCTAGCCCACATGGTGTGGGAAGAGGACCAGTCCTCTTGGGTTTTCCAGTCATTTCTTCTCTGGTTTTCCTGAGTGGGGCTCCGGGTCCACATGGGACGATTTGAGAATAAGAGAGTCACAGGCAAGTCACGGCTTGGTACAGGTGGTGAGGGAGGTGGCGAGGGATCACAGGGAGAGGAAGGAGTGGAGGGCGCATCTTTGAAGGTAGAGCCAGTTCTTTATGCTCAGTTGGAAGTATTAGGACAAAGGCATAGTTTAGACGCTGATGCCAATCACAATATTTGTTGCCTTGGCAGATATAAGAGATTACTTTCTGGAAATGGAAAATTGCTTTTTGTCACTTCAAAGCCAACCATAACTAGATCCAGTAAACCATAGGAGAAATATTAAAAAAAGAAAGAAAGAAAGAAAACAACTTCTGTTATGTACAACTTCAGCATTTGAACGCCTGGATTTGGTACCCTTGATAGAACGTGTAGATGGAGATGTCCAGCTCTACAGCATCAGCTTTCCAAAATCAGCATTTATGTCTCTCATCTTCTCGGTGGAGTCCGGGGGTGGGACTGGCTCTCAAAGGGAGGAAATGAATTGTCAAAGTAAACCACAGCTTTGCCACAAATAGGTCATTTTCTTGTCTGGGACCAGTTTTCAGCATTGTAGGGAGTACTGGGAATCAAACTGTGTCCAAAACTTCGACTAAACGTTTATATCTCTTGATCTCCACAAGCCTGAAAGATAAATAGGTCATAGTGACTTTTGTCTCTGTTACTGAGGTTTTTCCCTGAAAGCTGTATCAGTGCAATGGAATGGCGATGGGTAACGTTATTAACATTATCTGTATTGTGCAGTGCGTGGTTGTGACAGCCTCAGGACAACCCTTCAGTCCTGGGACAGAAGATAGGAGTGTGGCCGACCCTTCCTGCTTCTTGGTGACGGGCGATGGCCCAAGGATTTCAAGGCAAAATGATATTGAGTTCAAAACAAAATGATATTTTCGCTCAAGAGGTGATCCTCTTAAAGGAGTGGATTTTGGGGAAAGATCACTTGTCTCCAGCTACATGATACTGTTTCAGGTCCCCAGCTGGTTCCACCTGTTAAGCTGGAGCCTCTTTGCACAATTGTTCAAGATCGCCACAAAACCGCCACCAAGGGAAGGAGAGAAGGGTTGGGGTTCCTCAGTCTTGATGCCCCTGCAGCCCAGCATGGCCAGAGGGCCACACTGTCCCTGTGCCACCCTAAGTCACTGCATCCCAGACCTGCGCCCTCATCCAAGCTGCTCCTTGAAGGGTCTTGGTGTCTGTATTCATGGGCAGTGACCCCGAGATAGAGAAATTCCATGACAAAGCCTCCAGGTTTCAACCCCCCAGGAATGCACCTAAGGGTGTATTGAGGGGCTGCTCTCTGGGCTGGGATAATAGTCAGTGTTTATCGAGCAGGTACTAGGTACCATGCCCTGTGCTGAGCACCCAGCAAGATGGATGACACTTTTGGGGGGTCTGTAGTTTCCCCGGGGAGGCAGCTGGAGAACTGGCAGGACAGTTGGTGTTGAAGTCTGTGTGTTGATGGCGGGGCTGCCAGGCTTCAAACAAGGGACAGATAAAGATCAAATCAGGGTAGGCCTCATGGAAGAGAGGAATTGTCCATGGTTTCTGCCCAAAAAGAGGGTTGTTGTCCAGAAGTTGCTAGTGTCCAGATTCATGGCTTAGTAATTGAGGGACCCAAGGGCAGTAGGATCCAGAGCTGTGTGTCGTTCTCTGAACAACCACGGATTCTTTATTTTATCTGTTTAGCCAGCCATGACCCTGCCTCTTGGAGGACAGTATAGTTTCTTCATTGCTGTGTCCCCATAGCAGGTGTAAAGACATGTTATTCAATGAATGCATGAGTCAGAGAAAGGAAGGTGGGCAACCCAGCTCTTATTACTGGAGCAGAAGCTCCACCTGTCCTACGTGAGTGTCTGGCTGGCCGTTAGGGCATAGCTGTATATTTAGTTACTTATCTAGCTAGCCAGTTAGCTACTATTTGTTTTTATTTTTTTAAATTTTTATTGGAGTATAATTGCTTTACAATGTTGTGTTAGTTTCTACTGTACAGCAAAGTGAATCAGTTATATGTATACATATATCCCCTCTTCTTTGGATTTCCTTCCCATTTAGGTCACCACAGAGCATTGAATAGAGTTCCCTGTGCTATATATAGTAGGTTCTCATTAGTTATAGTAAAATCCACATAATAGTAATTTATCATCTTAACTATTTTTAAGTGTACAGTTCAGTGGCATTAAGTACATTCACATTGTGGTGCAATCGTCCCCACCAGCCATCTTCAGAACTAACTTCATCTTGCAAAACTGAAACTCTGTAACCATTGAACGACAACGCCGCATTCCCTCCTCCCCACAGACCCTGGCAACCACCATTCTACTTTCTGCCTTTCATGAATTTGACTACTCTAGGTACCTTATATAAGCAGAATCATGGAGTACTTGTCTTTTTGTGACAGGCTTATTTCACTTAGCATAATGTCCTCAAGGTTCATCTGTGTTATAGTATGTGTTGGAATTTCTTTCTTCTTTTAAGACTGAATAATATTCCATTGTATGTATTTACCAGGTACTCTTTATCCATTCATGCATCGATGGACACTCGGGTCGCTTCCGCTCTTTACCTATTGTGAATAATGCTGCTGTGAACATGGGGGTACAAGCAACTCTTTGAGTTCCTGCTTTCAGTTCTTTTGAGTATAGTCCCAGAAGTGGACTGGGTCCTGTGGTAATTCTGTGTAATTGTTTGAGGAACCACCACACTGTTTTCCATAGCGACTACACCGTTTCAAAGTGATGCCTCAGTTACTTAATTTTTTGTGTCTTGCCTTTCCTCTGTGAGTCTTACAAATGCAATCCTCCTCCCTTCTGCACCACTTATGTCCTTTGAACTGGACGGATGACCACAGTTGCACAGTCAGCCCAGATTCGGGAGCTGCCTCTAACCTCTCCCAACCACCTTTGAAAAAGCTAAGTTTATCCCATTGGCCCCTGGGCAGTTGTCCTCTGGGGAGTCCCAGGCTGCTCCTGAGATTAAGCTGGAACCAAACTGGCCCTAGACTTGTAGCTCTTGGAACAGCTGCTCAGCTTTCCTCAACTCCACCATTTTAATTGTGATTAGTAGGTTCATTTGCATCTAAAAGGAGTCGTTTTCTTATCAGCACCATTGAGTTGCGAACCAGTGTGCTCCATTTATATAGAGTGGCCCATTTTAACCAGGCCCATTAAGCAGTAAAAGTAAATGTGGGTGTTTTACAAATGCAAATATATCATGCAAATAATGTACTTTATGCTGAATGATGCCTTGGTTTTCATATGTAAAATTAGAAACTGTGTAGCACAAAGATAATGATAAACACCTTTGCATCTGTTCATAAGATGTATCATGAGCTGTATGCATCTAAAATTGTAGCCCAGGCTTCAGGCAGAATTTCTTTGGTATACTCAAACATGCATTCCATATTATCAAAAATATACATGTACTTATCTAGTTATTTATATATTCCTACGTAATCAAAAAATCACAGAAAAGAGTAATCCAAATTACCTCACGTATTACTTACCATCAAAGATGAGATTTGTAATTTTGTTTCCATTTTTAAAGATTTTTAAGTTTTTATCTGAGATGATGATAGTGGAAGAAGGAATGTTACTATATAGGCTAGTTCCTTTGTAAGAGAATTATGTCTACTAAGAGAATTTTTTAGAAATCCTACTGTGTGAAATAATTCTGTTTATGATATGCAGGTAGCACTTCTGCTGCTTTACACCATCACTTAGTAGAATAATAGCAACAATTTTTGTGTACAGTGAACTCGGCTAAATTCTAGGAGGGGAGTCACCTTTAGTCTCTGCCTACATGGGGTTTCTGCCCTTTGGAAAGGTAAGACACACACCTATGGAAAGTGAATTAAAGGTGTAAGACATCAGATCAGGAAATATCACATAGTACGATCAGCTGTACTATACAGGAATTACCAAATAGACTTGAGTGGGGAGAGGTTCCAGTGTAGGAGTGACCAGAAAAAGATCCGGGATTTGCGTTGAACCATAAAGGATGGATGGGAGTTGAATAGGCAAAGAGAAGATGGGAGCAGGGCATTTCAGCAGAGGGGAACAGAATCTGAAACCACACAACCCAGATTGGCACTTGAACCCAGTGTCTTTTAATTGAGATCACACACCTGGTCTCAGGACTTAATGAAGCTCAGGTTCTTTTATGTCCCCTCACAGAAGGAATTCAGTGAGAAATAAAGTGATAGGTAAGAAGTGGACTTATTTAGAGAGAAACACATTCCGTAGACAGAGTGTGGGCCGTCTCAGAAGGCGAGAGGCCCCGAAATATGGGGCGGTTCGTTTTTCCGGGCTGGGTAATTTCATAGGCTGATGAGTGGGAGGATTGTTCCAACTACGGATATTGTGGAGAAGGGGTGGAGATTTCCAGGAATGGTGCCACGGCCCACTTCTTGACCTTTTATGGTTAGCCTCAGAACTGTCATGGCACTTGTGGGTGTGTCATTTAGCATGATAATGTATTACAATGAGCATATAATGAGGCTCAAGGTCCACTGGAAGTCGAACCTTCTACCATCTTGGACCTAGTTGGTTCTAACCAGTTGATGTTGTGTCCTCAGTGGCTGCGTCATTCTTTTAACGGTTGTGCCCTGCCCCCTTCCCTCCTGTTTCAAGTTGGCTTGAATGGGTCATAGAAATATATGGGGTACGAGTGTGTTCTGGAGACCTGCCTCAGGTGGTATGTTGGGGATCAGGGGGAACGTTTGAGAAGGAATAGAAAGGCCTCTTGGGGCAGAGAACCTATTGGACTTAACTCTGCCCTATAAGCTACTGGTTTTCACCCACTTTTATAAGCATCAAGCTCTTCAAATGAAAAATTATGTGGAAACTCAACACGTCAGACACATGAAAAATGAGATGCTTTTTTTTTTAAAATTAATTTTTATTGGAGTACAGTTGCTTTACAGTGTTGTGTTAGTTTCTACTGGACAGCAAAGTGAATCAGCTATACGTATACATATATCCCCTCTTCTGGATTTCCTTCCCATTTAGGTCACCACAGAGCACTGAGTAGAGTTCCCTGTGCTATACAGTAGGTTCTCATTAGTTACCTGTTTTATACATAGTATGAGATGCTTTGTTGACATTGGTGCAGGACCTCACCTAGACACCCGTCCCCCACGCCCACCACTGGCAGCACTATAGGCACCCCCTGGGGGTTCCCTGGGGAACAGTTTGCAAACCAAGGGGAGAGCTCAGGAAGATACTGTGCTCTGAGAAGACTGTAAAGGTATTAGGCAGGGAGAACTGGGGTTGGGGGAAAGACTGGAGATGGGCAGACCTATTAGGATGCTAGTGGGAACATCTGCATATGAGTTGACACAGTAGAGTAGAAACACAAAGGAAGGGAAATTGCAAGAGTCTTTTGAAAGAAGGGGTTGGCAGGAATGGATGACAGCAGATAGGGGTTCAGGAGAGAACCTTGGTTGAGATCCCAGATTTTTTTTTTTTAACATCTTTATTGGAGTATAATTGCTTTGCAATGGTGTGTTAGTTTTGCTTTATAACAAAGTGAATCAGCTATACATCTACATATATCCCCATATCTCCTCCCTCTTGCGTCTCCCTCCCAACCTCCCTATCCCACCCCTCTAGGTGGTCACAAAGCACCTAGCTGATCTCCCTGTGCTATGTGGCTGCTTCCCACTAGCTATCTATTTTACATTTGGTAGTGTATATATGTCCATGCCACTCTCTCACTTTGTCACAGCTTACCCTTCCCCCTCCCCGTGTCCTCAAGTCCATTGTCTACGTCTGCGTTTTATTCCTGTCCTACCCCTAGGTTCTTCAGAACTTTTTTTTTTTAAGATTCCATATATATTTGTTGGCATACAGTATTTGTTTTTCTCTTTCTGACTTACTTCGCTCTGTATGACAGACCCTAGGTCCATCCACCTCACTACAAAAACTCAATTTCATTTCTTTGTATGACTAATATTCCACTGTATATATGTGCCACATCTTCTTTATCCATTCATCTGTCGATGGACACTTAGGTTGCTTCCATGTCCTGGCTATGGTAAATAGAGCTGCAATGAACAATGTGGTACAAGACTCTTTGAATTATGGTTGTCTCAGGGTATATGCCCAGTAGTGGGATTGGTGGGTCATATGATAGTTCTGTTTTTAGTTTTTTTAAGGAACCTCCATACTGTTCTCCATAGTGGTTGTATCAATTTACATTCCCACCAACAGTGCAAGAGGGTTCCCTTTTCTCCACACCCTCTCCAGCATTTATTGTTTGTAGATTTTTTGATGATGACCATTCTGACTGGTGTGAGGTGATACATCATTGTAGTTTTGATTTGTATTTCCCTAAGGATTAGTGATGTTGAGCATTCTTTCATGTGTTTGTTGGCAATCTGTATGTCTTTGGAGAAAGGTCGGTTTAGGTCTTCTGCCCATTTTTGGATTGGGTTGTTTCTTTTTTTGGTATTGAGTTTCATGAGCTGCTTGTAAATTTTGGAGGTTAATCCTTTGTCACTTGCTTCATTTGCAAATATTTTCTCCCATTCTGAGGGTTGTCTTCTCATCTTTTTTATGGTTTCCTTTGCTGTGCAAAAGCTTTGAAGTTTCATTAGGTCCCATTTGTTTATTTTTGTTTTTATTTCCATTTCTCTAGGAGGTGGGTCAAAATGTATCTTGCTGTGATTTATGTCATACAGTGTTCTGCCTATGTTTTCCTCTAAGAGTTTTATAACGTCTGGCCTTACATTTAGGCCTTTAATCCATTTTGAGTTTATTTTTGTGTATGGTGTTAGGGAGTGTTCTAATTTCATTCTTTTACATGTAGCTATCCAGTTTTCCCAGCACCACTTATTGAAGAGGCTGTCTTTTCTCCATTGTATATTCTTGCCGACTTTATCAAAGATAAGGTGACCATATGTGCATGGGTTTATCTCTGGGCTTTCTATCCTGTTCCATTGATCTAGATTTGTGTTTTTATGCTAGTACCATACTGTCTTGATTACTGTAGCTTTGTAGTATACTCTGAAGTCAGGGAGCCTGATTCCTCCAGCTCCATTTTTCTTTCTCAAGATTGCTTTGGCAATTCGGGGTCTTTTGTGTTTCCACACAAATTGTGAAATTTTCACAATGTTGATTCTTCCAATCCAAGAACATGGTATATCTCTCCATCTGTTTGTACCATCTTTAATTTCTTTCATCACTGTCTTATAGTTTTCTGCATACAGGTCTTTTGTCTCCTAGGTAGGTTTATTCCTAGGTATCTTATTCTTTTTGTTGCAATGGTAAATGGGAGTGTTTCCTTAATTTCTCTTTCAGATTTTTCATCATTAGTGTATAGGATGCAAGAGATTTCTGTGCATTAATTTTCTATCCTGCTACTTTACCAAATTCATTGATTAGCTGTGGTAGTTTTCTGGTAGAGTCTTTAGGATTCTCTATGTATAGAATCATGTCATCAGCAAACAATGACAGCTTTACTTCTTCTTTTCCGATTTGGATTCCTTTTATTTTTTTCTTCTCTGATTGCTGTGGCTAAAACTTCCAAAACTATGTTGAATAATAGTGGTGAGAGTGGGCAACTTTGTCTTGTTCCTGATCTTAGTGGAAATGGTTTCAGTTTTTCACCATTGAGAACGATGTTGGCTGTGGGTTTGTCGTTTATGGCCTTTATTATGTTGAGGTAAGTTCCCTCTATGCCTGCTTTCTGGAGGGTTTTTATCATGAATGGGTGTTGAATTTTGTCGAAAGCTTCTTCTGCATGTATTGAGATGATCATATGTTTTTTTCCTTCAGTTTGTTAATAGGGTGTATCATATTGAGTGATTTGCGTATTTGAAGAATTCTTGCATCCCTGGGATAAACCCCACTTGATCATGGTATATGATCCTTTTAATGTGCTGTTGGATTCTGTTTGCTAGTATTTTGTTGAGGATTTTTGCATCTATGTTCATCAGTGATATTGGCCTGTAGTTTTCTTTCTTTGTGACATCTTTGTCTGGTTTTGGTATCAGGGTGATGGAGGTCTCGTAGAATGAGTTTTGGAGTGTTTCTCCCTCTGCTATATTTTGGAAGAGTTTGAGAAGCATAGGTGTTAGCTCTTCTCTAAACGTTTGATAGAATTCGCCTGGGAAGCCATCTGGTCCTGGGCTTTTTGTTTGTTGGAAGATTTTTTTTTTTTTTGCGGTACGCGGGCCTCTCACTCTTGTGGCCTCTCCCGTTGCGGAGCACAGGCTCCAGACGCACAGGCTCAGCGGCCATGACTCACGGGCCCAGCCGCTCCGCGGCATGTGGGATCTTCCCGGACCGGGGCACGAACCCGTGTCCCCTGCATCGGCAGGCAGACTCTCAACCACTGCGCCACCAGGGAAGCCCTTGTTGGGAGATTTTTTATCACAGTCTCAATTTCAGTGCTTGTGATTGGTCTGTTTATATTTTCTATTTTTTCCTGGTTCAGTCTCGAAAGGTTGTGCTTTTCTAAGAATTTGCCGATTTTCTCCAGGTTGTCCATTTTATTGGCATATAGTTTCTTGTAGTAATCTCTCATGATCCTTTCTATTTCTGCAGTGTCAGTTGTTACTTCTCCTTTTTCATTTCTAATTCTGTTGATTTGAGTCTTCTCCCTTTTTTTCTTGATGAGTCTGGCTAATGGTTTATCAATTTTGTTTATCTTCTCAAAGAACCAGCTTTTAGTTTTATTGATCTTTGCTATCGTTTCCTTCATTTCTTTTTCATTTATTTCTGCTCTGATCTTTATGATTTCTTTCTTTCTACTAACTGTGGGTTTTTTTCGTTCTTCTTTCTCTAATTGCTTTAGGTGTAAGGTTAGATTGTTTATTTGAGATGTTTCTTGTTTCTTGAGGTAGGATTGTATGGCTATAAACTTCCCTCTTACAACTGCTTTTGCTGCAGCCCATAGGTTTTGGGTTGTTGTGTTTTCATTATTATTTGTTTCTAGGTATTTTTTGATTGCCTCAATGATCTCTTTGTTATTAAGTAGTGTATTGTTCAGCTTCCATGTGTTTGTATCTTATAAAGATTTTTTCCTGTAATTGATATCTAGTCTTAACAGCATTATGGTCGGAAAAGACACTTGATAAGATTTCAATTTTCTTTAATTTACCAAGGCTTGATTTGTGACCCAAGATATGATCTATCCTGTAGAATGTTCCATGAGCACCAGCGTTTTTAACTTGCACATTTTACAGGCAATCACCAAAAGCTGGGTCATTTTCTTTTCTTTTTTTGAGGAATGCTGAGTTAAATTAATTGGTAACTTGTATTCTTTCAACAAGCATTGACAGGTACCAGCCAAGTTCCAAGCATTGCCGTAGGTGGTAGGGATTTAGGAGAAGACAGACTCAGATGTCGCAGTGTGTCAGGGAGTGTGAGTGCACCGTGTGTAAAGGGAGACAATCACAGACACTGTGTTCGGCTGAATTGTCCCCTCCAAAACTTCATATATTGATGTTAGGTCCTAACACCCAGCACTCCAGAATATGATCTCATTTGGAAATATGGTCATTGCAGTTGTTAGTGAAGATGAGGTCATACTGCAGTAGGGTGGACTCCTAAGCCAATATCAAAAGGAGGAATTTGAACACAGAAAGCACACATAGGGAGAATGCCATATAAACATGAAGGCAGAGACAGGGTGATGCATATATAAGCCAGGGAAGGCCAAGGATTGCCTGCAACCACCGGAAGCTAGGGGAGCGGCATAGAACAGATTCTCACTTAAAGCCCTTAGAAGGAACCATCCTTGACTTTGGACTCCTAACCTCCACAACTGGGAGAAAAGAAATTTCTATTGTTTTAAGATACTTATCTGTGGTACTTTGTTATGACAGCCCTAGAGAACCAATAGACACACTGAGAAATCCAGGGCAGTGTGGAAAGTGCCCGTGGGGACCAGCAGGGGAAACAGAGGTGGGAAACTGGCTCCCTCATTTGAATTGATGCGGCCTGGGGGGATGCAGCCAGAAATACATTCCAGAGTCTGGAGGCAAGATCAGCTCGAGATACAGAATTGGAAAAGCCAGATTCCCCAGGAGTTTATGAACTCTCCTAACAAAGGAGAATGAATAGAGAAGAAGAGAGGGCTACAACTCCAGGAATACCCATCATTATGGGGGTAAGGCTGGACAGAGAGCTAGCAGATTTCATAGAAAGGAGAGTGGGAGGAGGAGAGCCAGGCTAGCTGGGTGTTGTGAGGCTAAACTTGGAAAGGATTTTAAAGAGATAATGTCAAAAGTGATAGTTTATGTAATTAGAAAAAAAAATAATAAAGTAAGCCTCTCATATGCGTGCATGTGGGCGGGCACGGAGTGGGCAGGGGAGAGGGGCTGTAGAGCCATCAAGGCCCTTAGCCCTGAATGGCGGGGTGACTTAGGGGCCTCTGATGACCCAGACGTGAGGGGATCGCAGCCAGTCCGGGGACACCATGACGCAGAAGAGCGGAGGTCGGGCACTGTCGCCCAGCTCCTGTGCTTGGTGAGTGCATGGCAGGGTCATGGGGGCCAAAAGGAGCATTTGGACACTAGGTGATGTTGGATGATGGGTCAGCTAAGAAGTCCTGGAAGGGGGAGGTGAGGGGAGACAAGGGATAATGGCAGGAGGAAAGATGCCAGAGGAAAAGAGGGCAGTAGGGGTGTTGCTTTGGCAAAGAAGAAGGTGCAGACACAGGTAGAAATAACGGAGGGTGAGTGAGCTTGTGAGGAATGGCTTTGGTTTTAGAAAAGAGGAGGTGACGTTTTTGCCTGATGAGGTATGGAGCGGGGAGGGGGGGTGTTGGGACTTGGCGAGTGGAGAGAAGAGTGAGGGCAGCTTAGTCGGGTTGCTGACCATCGGGTAATGGTTCTTGGCTGGGGGCCATTTTATCTCCCAGAGGACACATGGTAGTTTCTGGAGACATTTTTATTTGTTACAGCTGGGGAGGGTTGGTGCTGGGATCTAGTGGGTAGAGGCCAGGGAGGCTGCCGAACACCCTAGCACCCACAGGACGGCCCCCACCGTAAAGATGACCCAGCCCCAAAGGTCAGCAGTGCCAAGGTTGAGAAACCCTGTCACAGGTCAGCAGCACATCTCAAACGTGTCTGAGGAGGGAAACCCTAAACTTCATAGCATACTTCGTGGAACATTATTGATGTATTTAAAATCGCCCAGTAGCTCTTGCTCCAGAGCAGCCAGCCCTGTCCGAGTCTCGCAGCCGTTCCCCCCCATCCGCTGCAGCCTAGCGTACCCTTGGCTGTGATGGGTACACAGGAATGCTTTGCGGGTTGATCCAGTTGGAGACAGGATGAGTCTCCAGTCTTTTTAAAAAAATTTTAAATTTAACTTTATTTTTTTATACACCAGGTTCTTATTAGTTATCCATTTGATACACATTAGTGTATATATGTCAATCCCAATCTCCCAGTTCTCCAGTCTTAACATTGGCGAAGGTGACAAAGCCATTCCATTTCTTACCAGGATCCGAGTTTTGCCTTCAGAGAGATCTTGCCACACTCTCCGTTGTGGCTTTTGTGGTCCTTGCTGGTTATTGTCTGATCACTCCAGTAATGCCTTCCCAGTAATTGTCAGCCTCTGAAAATTGGCCAGTCCTGATACGTTTCCACCTGGTCTCTTCTGCCTCTTGATTGCCTGACCCTGAAAGGTCACTGTGGGCAGCCGTACTTAATAGTTTGGATCTATGCAGGATTCTGGGCAGAGCTGTCTTTTTTTTAGCTTTCTTTGGAGTAGGTGGCATCCGTGAAGCTGCTTCTTCCAGCCTATTGATTTTTAGAAAGTGTTCATTGCTACTTCGGGTGGAGGAACGTTTGCAAATGAGATGATCTCAAAGCATCCTTAAGGGGAAGAGGAAGATGAAGGTGTGGTTAGCTCTTCTGTCACAGAAGTGAAGCCAAGAGCCTAACTGGGAGAGTCCACAGGATGTAGGAGGAAGTGTTGGCACCGAGCACATCATTTAACTTCTCTGAACTGCAGTTTTCTTGTAATCAAGACAACCACTGGGATATTTGCAGTTCACAGAGTGTCCTTTGTACATGCATCATCTCATTTAATTCTCCAGCACTACATGCTGTAACTGCTCCCTGTTTGTAGGAGTGGAATTGAGACCTGTTTTCAGCTTGTGTTTTTTTTTTTTTTTTTTTTTCTGGTACGTGGGCCTCTCACTGTTGTGGCCTCTCCCGTTGCGGAGCACAGGCTCCGGACACGCAGGCTCAGCGGCCATGGCTCACGGGCCCAGCCGCTCCACGGCATGTGGGATCTTCCCGGACCGGGGCACGAACCCGCGTCCCCTGTATCGGCAGGCGGACTCTTAACCACTGCGCCTCCAGGGAAGCCCTCAGCTTGTGTTTTCAACA
Organism: Globicephala melas; assembly: GCF_963455315.2. Classification (NCBI taxonomy): domain Eukaryota; kingdom Metazoa; phylum Chordata; class Mammalia; order Artiodactyla; family Delphinidae; genus Globicephala; species Globicephala melas. The sequence continues at coordinate 163,101,837 of NC_083315.2, read as the reverse complement.
GACAAATTCCTTGAGTCCAAATCTTGTGCTCTCCCCACCACAGCTCGGATGGAGCCAGGTGGCCACTGAGATCTCTTTGAACGTCAGTATAGTCCGGTTTTGTATGGAAGGTCGTAAAAGTCCCTGAGATTTCTGAACTTTCAACTGGACTCTTTAGTGATGCGTCTCAAATTATGAAGGGTGTTTTGTGAAACTTGAGACCATCTCACACACGTCCGATTCCTGCATTCCAAACTTCAAGACTGGCATCTTTCACCCAGTGTGTCTGTGTTAGTATGTGGTGTAGGTCGTATTTGTTTTTCTATGACATTCTGTTGATCAATCCACAGTTAGAATTAACAGTAGAATTCCAAGTATTTTTTCAGGAATTTCCCCCTTCATTACAACTGCTTTGACTGTTTTATTCCTGGAGAAACACAGTCTGATGGTAGATTTCACACATCCAAGGGGACTGCCTTCGCATTGTTTCTAGTGCTAAGAATATGTCAGAGATCTGCTCAGCTGCCTGAACACTACCAGACAAGCTCTGGCCTCTGTAAGGACCAGGTTAGGATAGGCTGGTCTCACCATATCCCTTTCTGTTGTTTAGTGTACTTTGGGCCACTCTGGCAGAGATGCTAACTGCAGGGGACCTTCAGAAACGCAGCATGTAGGTTGATCTTTCACTGCCCAAAACTCTTTAGACTTTGATTCACTTCTTCTGGGGTCCTTCCTGTATTCATTCTTTCTTTCTCTCTCTCTCTCTCTCCCTCTATCATTTTACAGTAAAAATTTTTTGTTGTGGTAGTAAAATACACATAACATAAAATATACCATCTTAGCCGTTTAAGTGTACAGTTCAGTAGTGTTAAGTACATTCACGTTATTGGGTAACCAACCCCCATAACTCTTTTCAACTTACACAACTGCAACTCTGTACCCACTAAACAACTCCCTACTCCCCCCTCCCTCCAGCCTCTGGGAACTCCCCTTCTACTCTGTCTCTATGAACTTGAAATTTGTCCTTTTGTGACTGGTGTATTTCACTTAGCATGATGTCCTTGGGGTTCATCCGTGTTGCAGTACCCTGTTCTCTCTTTCAGATCAACCCGTTCACTTTTGGCAGCCGGGTTCTTAGACAAAAAGTACTTTTTAAAAAGTACTTAGAAAAGAAGGACTTTTCCTAATTTTCTTTTCTTAGACTCACAGAAAGTCCAGGCTGGTGAAAACAGGTGTGGATCTTGCCAGAACCTCCCAGGGTCTTGGTTAGAGTTCATCTGGTTCTGACAATGATGGCAGCTCATGGATGTCGCATGACAGATGGCATCATTATGCCAAGAGCCACCTTAGGGCCGGACGACCTGTTGACCTACAGTCCCCTTGGGAGCTGGAAGAACTGCAGCTGAGTGTGTGAGGCCCAGGGAGAGACAGAGCTCTGAGTCTCTGGCAGGTGCTGGTGGGATGGTAGGGCACTTCCCTTGGGATTTGCTGGCTCAGCTCTGGTCTTAATGATCAGCTGGATCAATGTTCTCAAATGCCAGTTGACAAACTGCCTTTGCTGGCAGGCCAGGCCCTCTTAACCTGTTGCTCGACTTCCTTTGCCACACGTGGGTTTGGCTTCTGGTGCTGAAGGTCATGAGATTTTGTTAGAGCGTTACTGAAGTGAGACAGTTGTGGCATCAGCGCTGTATTGTTTCTGCTGATATGAGCCCACGTGTCTGTCTTTCGCATCTGGTGAGCCTGATTGCTTTTTCTAGCCTGGGATTTTGTCTTGGAGAGATTCCTAGTGAAATACCGTCCACAGCCTTCTTCCATGGAGGAGGATAGCTAAGGGTTTGGTGCCGAAAGACTGGAAGAGAAAGCTGGATGATGAGAAATGAAATCGGGGCCGTTGACGTGTGTCTTTGTGGTACAGTGGGCTGGTCTTGGGCTGATCACTGACAAGCCATGTGATGACTTGGACAAGTCCCTCCATCACCTGAAGAATGGGGACAGTGGGTTCTGCCTTGCCCTCTCATGGGATTGGAGGATCCCACGGAAAAGTGTTGATCACTGTGCTCTGTACATGGTAATGTGGTATCCTGTCTTCAAGCAGTGTGAGCACCATTGTAACGTGATTAAAACCCGCTCTGGTAGGTTGAAGGGGGCCCTAGTGGCCACTTCCCATCGCAGTGATTATTTACAAGTTCACTGGCGTTTAGGTGACTTGAGTGTGGAGAGTCCCCCATCCTGCTCTGCACAGACCACCCACCCTCCCCTCCTTGATTTGCCACACAAATGAGTGGTTTCCAGAGTGGCCTGAGATACTCCCACAAAGATCTCAACCACTAGCTTCTCTGAATTACTGTGGTTGCTATACATTTTTAAGTAATTTTATATACCTTTTAAAAGCTAACTTTGAGCTTTAAAGCCCGGTGAACCAGGGATATCTCCAGATGGAGGGAAAAAATCAGTTTGCTCTCTCCCCAACCTGTAGCCACTAGGCCCATAACCGTTGGCCTTTCCACAAGCATTTCTAGTCTCTTTAGATAGAGTCACAAGAGGTTGGAGCTAGCTAAGTATGACAGTAAGCTCCTAGAGGCCATAAAATATGGCTTCTAATTTTTCTCTCCATGTCCAAGCACAGTTTTCAACAAGCTCTTAATAAATCCTTGAATCTCCTAACAGTTAGAAGATGTCACTTGGAGGGACCATACCAAAGAAGAGTGTAGAATATGGGGCCAGTGAGCTCAAAAGCTTTGCAATTAGCATGGCAGGAACCGAGCCCACAGGTGAATGCATCAGTCACTACAGGGGCTACATCAGAGCGGGTAGGTGGGCCACTCCAGATCTGTCTCCACTGTGAGAGTGTGGATTACACGGCAGCACAGCAGAACGAGCGGAATAGCGATCGGTGACTTAGGTACATTCAAAGGATGTTGTAGAAATCTTGAAGTAGATTTCTATCGTACAGAGAATTTTCCTTATCTACACCACTGGATTTACCCGTCCTCCGTTCCCCACGTTTACTCCATCCCTGGCGTCTACTCAGTTTTCAGGCAAATCAGGGTCAGAATGAAGAGGAGATTTGGAGGGAAGTAAGCTAGATATTCAGGCTCCTGCAGTAATAGTCAATTATCGAATTCTCCAGAAGCGCCAACTCCTCTATTGTGAACTCCTCAGTTTTTAAGTATCTTTAGAAATCAGGTGATTCAGCGTTGGCCACAGCCAGCTGGCTATTTCCTGCTTTCTTATAAAAATCAGATGGTGAGATCCCAGGAGCTGGCTGGGGTTGTTCAAAGATAATCTTAAGCATTTTAACGCACATTATTCTTCATGCAGCTATGAGCCTTAACAGCCTCAAATCGGAATAGGACAGGAATCATACAGAAGAGAACTCAGCTTGCTGCCATCATCCTGCAGCCCTGAGACCCCGGCCAGATCTCCTGCTGTCCTGCGCAACTCCTGGCCACTCAGAGGCCACAGCAGCCGGAGCTGAGGATCAGGGCTGCAGGAAAAGCCATAGCTGAGATGCATTATCCTCACTTACTCTGAGTAGAGTGGATCCAAACCACAATGAAACAGAAGTTTTATCATTTACATCAAGGTTCATACTGTGTGTTTTCTGACACGTTTGTCATCATTTTGATGTATTTGTGTGCTGTAGCACTTTTCTTCCTCCTTCTCTACGCCTCACCAGCCATGTACCATGTCCCCATACCTGGTGTGCTCTTTGTACCTCTGGGGACGAAATGTTGGTCAACAGAACGTGTCACTGGCATTTCTCCTTCCTGTTAACAGTATTGTTCCCCTGCATCACTAGAGACCCTGATGGACTCTAGAAACATTCATCGGGTAGTCCTTCAGATTTCTTATTCTGTGTGTGTGTGTCCGTGTTTGCCAAACTTACAAACTTATTATTTAGACCAACTTTTTAATTTTTTTTAACGCTGAAGGTGATTGATGATGCATTAACCGGTATCATTTGCCACGTTCTATCTTGGAGAAAGTAATTTATGCTGCCTGTTGGGCTGGCTGTAGGCACAATTTTGACTAAGTGCTTTCTAACATTAATCTAAACCAATCCTTGATTTAGAGTCACCTCCTTTCTACTCCAAGACCGGCTTGGTTATAAAGTTTTTCACTGGGTGTCTTAAAACAGTGAAAATGCTTGTCTATAAATGTAGTAAAGTGTCATTGTGATACATTAATCTTTCGTCTTTTCTTGCCTCTCCTGTTGCAGGACTGTGAGCGGTAACATACCTGAAAAGTGTTTTATGGGATATGGGGTGCAACATTTTAAGCCAAGAAATTGAAAACGGGATATGAAACAAGAAGACAGGGGAGGAGGGAGTTGATCAAGGTCATATCTGTATAATAAGAATTTGGTGGTAGAAAAGCCAGGAAAGGCAAGCTCGCGTTTATAATGGGCAGGTGGCACTAGGAAGTGGTGAAAAACCTGCTGATCTCAGAAGACATGGATGGGAGTTCTTTGCCTCATAAAATTATGAAGAAATGAGCGAAAGTTATAAGCTATGATGTTGAGCATCTGATGTGGCCATTTTGTTTACCTGCAAATGATTTCAGTGCCCAAGAGGGAGCAGGGTTAGGACAGTAACCTGAATACCCACATGGACGGGTTATGCACGTTGAAATATGAAGCCCATTCATCATAAAACAAGACTAACGGTTTTTAAAGATACATTTTCAGAGGGTGTAAATAATGCATAATTGGGAAAGTGTTCTGAGGCCATTTTGAAGGATGTGTTTGGAGGAAGCGTTGTTTTCTGAGTGCTGCTGAGTGAGTGTAGACAAGCTCGCCCTCACGCTGGTTTCTCTTCTGTTTTAGCACATCAGGTCCACCCCTCTGGCCGGGCAGCACCTTCTTCAAGAGAAATGGAGCCCTTCTACAAGGTAGGTCTCTGACAGCCCCCCCTCCCCCTCCCCCACACTACTCCTTCGCTCCTGGTGTCCGTCGGGAGAGTTCTGTCTGCTGCAGAGCGGGCCCTCTGTGACTGCTGTGGGATGGCTCTGTTTGTCCAGTTCTCTTTATTTCTTCCTACTGACGTCTCCTGGTTGATATGAACTGTTAATCTGAGATAAGACGACTTCTTTGGTCTGTTGTCACTGGTCAGATTCCAGAAGTGGTCGGCTTGCTTTGGTGAAATTGGAATTACGTGGCAGTTAGGATGCAACGATAGCATCAATTGGACTGGTAAAATCAAACCCTATCGCGGATTTCCAGTGCCTGGGCTGTGAGGAATGCTGGGGGTGTTCTGGCACTTGGGTCATCGTGGAGATCCACGTGTTGCTTGCTGTGCCCTGACGTCCACGTGTGCCTGGAAGGGTGACTGCGGTTTGTTCTGAGGCTCAGAGTTCAGACGCCCTCCCTCATCCCTGCAGGCGTCATTTGCAGGGGGGCATTCTTTCTGCTGTCCAGTCCATCCTCAGCTGCCTTGCGCGACTTCCTGTCCAATGCACTCAAGGAATTCAAACCGCCTTTCATCTCTACTTTTGCTGTCAAGTTTCTTTAAAAATGGCCAAAGTCGAAGAAGAACACAGAGCTAAAAATAGCAATGAGATGCACTCTAACTACTTGGAGAAAGTACTTTGGGGAGATGTCTGCTCTGCAGATCAGCTGGAATTGGCTGGCCCCCAAGTGTCTTCTGACTTCCCTTCCTCATTAGCCTCTCTTGATTGGCTGGGTGTCAGAGTGGCACAACTGGCCCAAAGCAGATGGATTTGGTTTTGCCAAGAGCTTTGAAACTGTACTGGGCTTAGGGTGAGGAGTTTCAGTGCATCTTGGTTGGTTTAGAGCTGTTACGCCTCTTTCCCCTAAAAGTTACACGCCCAGGGCCAGCCATGTGTGTGAAGGAGTAGGATATATATGTAGCTAATAAAAGAGGCATTTATCTTCAGGTTTCCAGAGTAGCTCAAACAATTGTGAGAGATGTCATCACATTTGTGCTATTGTTTTCAAGGCCATACAATTGTATGTTGTCTTTTTAATAGCCTGTGAAATCGGGAACTTCAGAATTCCTTTACATCTTTGCTTGGTCCAGGTGAAATTTAGGTAGGTAGGTCTGATTAATCCTAATTTTAATGACCATCATAAATATCCTAAATATTTAAGAAAAAAAGGGAACTCCCCCCACTCTCAAAAATTAATACAGGGCTTCCCTGGTGGCGCAGTGGTTGAGAGTCCGCCTGCCGATGCAGGGGACACGGGTTCGTGCCGCGCTCCGGGAAGATCCCACATGCCGCAGAGCGGCCGGAGCCTGTGCTCCGCAACGGGAGAGGCCACAACAGTGAGAGGCCCGCGTACCACAAAAAAAAAAAAAAAAAAAAAAAAAAAAAATTAATACATAATTAAAAAAAAATCTATTCTGTTCTCCCTTCAGAAAGTGTAAATGGAGACCTATTGGGTTTTTTCAAGTGGATTTCAAAGTTATGTGCATCCTTATTTTTCCTCTAGATCTGTAGCAATGATATGAATATCATTCATGGTTGGATTATTTTCACAAAAGGCATTTTATTTACTTAGAGCATTTTCTTATAGGATTTTTATTCATTAAGTTCCACATTAGGGAAGATTTGCTCTAAGCATGTTAGTTTTGGGTTATTTCTGCAGGACAGAAGCATGAGGGAAAAATTGATAAGGTTTATGAAATTGAGTGATTTCACCATGAGATTCTGTCTCATGGGTGGTAGACTTTTTTTCTTTTCTACATAGGGTTAAACATTCTCCTAATTACTCTAGGCATTGAGAATTAAATTATTACAGATTTCAGATGCTTCTTGAATCCACATCCAATTCAATACATCCCATTTACTTTTTATGTATATGTTAAAATCAGAAGTATCGTGGTGAGAATTCTGGAGTGTGGGTGGGGATTTGCTAATGTTTTTTTTCCTGTTGTGTTTCTGCATTTGCTGTATCTGTATAGAGGGTTCATGAGACACTTACATTGTAATAAGGTTTTTTAAACTCTGTGTGTATTCTTCTGAATTATTATTTTTTTAACTTTATTTTATAGTTGATTTACAATGTGTCAGTTTCTGCTATACAGCAAAGTGATTCAGTTTTATATATATATATATCTTTTTTATATTCTTTTCCATTATAGTTTATCACAGGATATTGAATTCAGTTCCCTGTGCTATACAATAGGACCTTGTTGTATATCCATTCGATGTATCATGGTTTGCCTCTGCTAATCCCAAACTACCATTGCATCCCCCTCCCACCCCTCCTCCCCCTTGGCAACCACCGTCTGTCCTCTATGTCTGTGAGTCTGCTTCTGTTTCATAGATAAGTTCATTTGTGTCATATTCTTGTGTTCCCCTGGCGGGCAGTACTGGCTTATCAAGAAGTTGCTGATGCCCACGAACAAAAGTTTTACAGTAAAGATACTGGCATAGAAAGAAGGGAGCTGCCCAGTCATGGCAGAGGAAGGTTTAGTTTAGAATCAAGTAGAAGAAAATGTAGCTGATTTATGCTCACTTTCTCACCTTTATACTTTGTATTTTCAATGTATGTCCACATTTTTTCTTTATGTCTAAAGCGAGCAGGAGGATGTTTGTCTAGATAATCAGACTAGGAAAGAGCTCTGTTAGTAGGTTCCAGCCACAAGGATTGGGAGTGCAGGCCAGGAGGATCCCCTAAAAAACCCAGTTCCTAGAAGCAGGGTAGTAGGTGAAGCTTGGTCACACAGGGACCCAGCAACCGGCCAGCAAAGCCCAGCTGCGACCGTGGGCCCTGACCACAAGCAGAACTGGCGAAACCGGACTGCACGGGGCCGGGGAGAACCTGCTCTGTGAAGTCACCCTACGGGTTGAGACTAAAAGAACCCAAAAGCAGCAAAATGAGCAGATGTGCCCCATTGCTTCGAGGACAGAGCCTTGTTTTTGACAGGAGGGAGGGAACGTGGGCCTGTCACTTCTTGGGAGAGTTGACACTTGTACAAGGCCTTAAAAAGTAAATAGATGGGGGTGGTGCCAGGAGGGAAACAACCAGAGCACACGGGCACGAGAGGACCACAGGTAGAGAGAGCGATGGGGACTCTATGGGGTGGATGCAGAAATGAGGGCTTTGCGGGCACTTTGGAATAATGACATCGTCACGCACTCCAAGATGTTTTTCAGAAGAAAGCTGAGATTTCCAAAGAGGAAGTAATGGAAGGTAAAACCTGAAATCAGTGGGACAGAATGACCTAATTGGTACAGTGGGGAACCGATGTGTATTGTCTAATAGTTGTTTGCTTTATAAGCTGTTGAGCAGAGAGGTAGTATAGTTATTTTTTTCCAGCGTAAAACCAATTGCAAGAATTAACCGGAAGCGCTCAGGGTCCTGTTGAGGGCGACCTCTGGGTTTCGGTTCTTGCAGATTCACTGGCAAGAGGGCCTGCTGAATCATCTTGCAGTTTTGAGGATAATGGGGTAAGATTTGGTTTGGATTACACCAGGCATGGGTACTTAACATAATTGGTCATTTCATCAGTTCACAGTATTTATTTTATTTTAAATGCCATTTAGGCTGCTAGAGACATTTTAGTATGTTAGCAGTTTCAGTGGGTAGAGAGCACTTCAGATCTTGTACAATAGTAACCTAGCTGATTGCCAGAAGGGGACAAACCCTTCGTTAAAAGGGGACCCAGGATGGGGCCCAACAGATGAGTGTGGCTTATTCAGAGGCCTCAGGAGTGGCCAGCTGACAGGTGTCCCCAACTGTCTCCTCTGCCTGTCTCTGTGTGTCTTGGTGACAGTCTCTGTGTGCGAAATACATTTTTTTAACCATCTTTTTTTTTTTAATTTTTACTAGAGTATAGTTGATTTACAATGTCGTGTAAGTTTCAGGTGTACAGCAAAGTGAATCAGTTACACATATACACATAGCCACTCTTTTGTAGATTCTTTTCCCATATAGGCCATTACAGAGTATTGAGTAGACTGTCCTTGTGAAGTACATTTTAAAATTTCTTAGGTCATAATATCTCTTATTTTCTTAATTAAAAGAGTAAACTGGGCTTCCCTGGTGGCACAGTGGTTGAGAGTCCGCCTGCCGATGCAGGGGACACGGGTTCGTGCCCCGGTCTGGAAGGATCCCACATGCCGCAGAGCGGCTGGGCCCGTGAGCCATGGCAGCTGAGCCTGCGCGTCCGGAGCCTGTGCTCCGCAACGGGAGAGGCCACAACAGTGAGAGGCCCGTGTACCGCAAAAAAAAAAAAAAAAAAAAAAAAGAGTAAACTATTGTAAGTTTTCTTCCAAACTCCCTGGCCCCAAACTCCCCCCTCTCCTTCTGCCACATAGACACACATATTCCCTTCACCCATCAAACTTAAAATTAGGTTACTTTATTTAAACATCACCCTTGGATGAATTATTTTAATGAGTCAGTGATTCCTAATTAAAGACATTCCTCACCTCTGGTCTGACCCTTCAGCGTCTGCCCCTGGAGGGTGCATCCCCCAGCCGCACATGGCATCGCTGCTCTTGCTCGCATCATTTCTTCTACTAAGAGTTGCTACGAGCTGCCGCCCATCCGATCCGCCACGTCTGCCCCACTTTGGCCTTCATAGGCTCTATAGGCCTCCAAGCTCCCCACGGAGTTCTGTTCAGAGAGAAGCTGCTGCCTGTACAGCTCTGAGCCAGCTGACCATCTGGGCCTACCCACACTGCCCCACCTGCAAGCATTTCATTAGTCTTTGTCTCTGTGTGTCAGGCACTGGATTAGGCTGGAACCTCCCTGGGAGGCCCAGGGACTGCCCCTCCACCACTGACCGCCCGTCCCGGGGTCAGACCACACGTCCCAACCCTTCTTGCAAAGCAGCTCAAGCCCTGATGCCACCACAGGTCATGCAGACCTGCCCAGTTAGCAACTCCCTGGCAGCCTTCCGGGCCCTCCCTCCACTTTTCTCCTCTCCATCCCTCCTGTATGGGGCTACTAATTATTATTAACTCTATTCCCATAGGATGCAGGGGTGGAATTCAAAGAAATTCCCTAGCACGCATAGCAGATGCTTATTTCTTTTCACTCCTGACAGCCCCCTGGATGAGCTAATGAAATGGAAAGAAGACCTTCCAGGCCTTTTCAGTGCACAGAGCAGGACTGAGCTGCCGCAGGCCCGAGAGCAGATAGGGGAAAGGAAACCAGCTCTTCTGCTGTCAGATGCACGTTGTCCCCACGAGCGCACAGATGTGCTCGCCACTGGTGTGAAACATGCAGGAAGTTGATTATGCCCAGTAGATGGCCTGCTTTGGGGAATGCCCGCTTCCCAAGTTCTAGGCCGGCTTCGTGCACTTACTTTCCTGGGAGTCCTATTACGTACCGCCCACTCTCCACAACCCTTACGCCTTACCCTCTCCCACAGCTCCGCAGTGGGTTTTTTCTGGTAAAATGTATGCAGTACCTCCCTTTGGTTGTGTTTGGGGCTGTGAAAGGCTCAGCAGCAAGTAGTCAGTATATCAGAAACGAGTTTTCGTGGAAAGGAGCCTTGGATTACCAGTGAGGGGACCTGGCTGTGGTCCCAACTCTGCCACTTGGTAAACTCTGACCTTGGGCAAAACTCAGGCATCCCTAGGGTTTCATGTTCTTGCCTGTGAATTCAGGAGCGGACCTCAGGAGTGGCAGGGGTTTCCTGTGGGTTACAGCTCTGATGAGCCATACTAACAACTTCCCTAAAGTGGGTCGAGGACTTTCCTGGTGGTCCAGTGGTTAAGACTCCGTGCTTCCACTGCAGTGTACACAGGTTTGATCCTTGGTTGGGGAAGATCCTGCATGCTGCGTGGTGCGACCAAAAAAAAAAAAAAGAAAAGAAAAAATGAAATAAAGTGGGTCAAAATGGTTTCGAGGCATAGCTCAGCGGGAGCAGTGCCACCTTCAGCCAGCAGTGTCAGCGGATGGCCCACGGAGAGGAAACAGGGTGACGGCTCCCTGGGTGTATCTTGACCCTTGAACAAACCCTTTCTCGTGGATCGTAGGGAGGCAACATACTATAGATTTGGACAACTTGGAAAGGACCCATCTTGGCCTCGTGGGCACCTGGCTTAACCCTCTCTGTGGGGATGATAATAAACATGCTTGCCGTATGGGGTTCCTATAGGGCTCAATGAATTCATATCAGTAAAGCCCTGAGAACAGGCTAAATTCCCAGAGTCAGTTATTATAACATTTTACAAAACTATGAATCTTAGGAAAGCAGGGCTAACGTCCTCTGAATGTGGTGTCCCTGTGTTATTTCTCTTATCTGCTAAAATGTCCCTTGTCCATTTGTTGGGTCTACTGATTCTCAGAACAGGGCAAAAGACGGGATAGCCCGGATCCTTTTGGATTTATACGTGGATCTGAAAGACAACTTGTTCAACTCTTTATATCAGATTCCTTTCAAATAGGACTGCTTCCTTGTGAGGTTCCCCCAGCTCACAAAGACTGAGTTATACCCCTTGCTGTACGGTTGTACATACCCAGCAGGAGCATAGATAACCACGCAGAAAAGCACGGATTCAGCAGCACGTCAGCCCAGCTTTAAATCCCTCTCTCTTTGGGCACCAGCTGTTTGACCTTGGGCCTCAGTTTCAGTTGTCTGTAAAACGGGGCTACGAGTTGTGCTCCCCAGAATCTTGGCAGAGATTAAAGGAGGGTGTGAACGTGGAAACATTTGTCCAGTCCAGTGCCTGGCCTGGCACCTCACAAACACTTAATAAAGAGTGGAGTTAACCTTTGACTCTGTGCCCCTTAATCCTGGCCGGTGTATTCAGGGTGAAAGGTTCCAAAATTCCTTAAAGGAGCGGTCTCCCAACAAAAGCCTCTCCTGTGCATGAGGTCCACGCACACTGCCAGCCTCGCCAGTGTTTCCTTTCTGATGGAACCAGGGTGTCTGCGTGGCCTGGGTCTCTAGTCCAGGCGCTTCCTTCTTTCTGTCCATCAAGACGCAGACTGAAGGCTTTGTTCGGGTTTACCCTGCCCCTCCCCTACATTGCTTTCCCATTTGGTTGCCGCCTCTGGGCTCTTTGGCTTCTTTCATCTAATCTGCTCCACAAGCTGACTCTTTTGTCCATTTTGCAAAGAGGGCATCCACCTAATGCATAAATCTCTTGATTCTTGCCTCCAGGCACACCCGTTTCAAAAAAAAAAAAAAGCAACAGTAATAGCAGAAAGGAAACCAAAAAAACCTCTCTACTTTCCCCCCTAGTGCTAATTGCCTTCTGTCTTTGTTTGGCCTGCAGAAGCCCTTTGGTTTTTCGGAGGAGCTCTTATCTCTTGGCCTGTTTGTCTTATTGTTCTGCCCTGAGTTATTTGTAAAGATATTTATGTAATACAGTAGTAAAGTCACCTGCCTATTTTTGTTTACCATCAAGTGAAGTTAAACGGTTGCTGCTCTGTTCTTCTCATCACTCAGGTTCTGTGCGGTCGCGGAGAACATGTTCTTAAGTTACTTAAAAACTGTAAGGAAATGCAGTTTTATTTTATTTTTACCCCCATCGTTTTTTTTTAATTGAAGTGTAGTTGTTGTACAATATTATATGTTACAAGTGCACAGTATAGTGCTTCACAATATTTAAAGCTTATACTCCATTTATAGTTATTATAAAGCATTGGCTGTATTCCCTGTGCTATACAGTATATTCTTGTAGTTTATTTTGTACCTAATAGTTTATACCTCTTAATCCCCTCCCGCCTTTCCTCTCCCCACTGGTAACCATTGGTTTGTTCTCTACATCCGAGTCTGCTTCTTTTTTGTTATATTCACTAGCTGGTTGTATTTTTTAGATTTCACATGTAAGTAATACCATACAGTATTTGTCTTTGTCTGACTCAGGAAATGCAATTTTAAAAGAAGCCTTTGATAGAATTCTGACCTTCCCTGTCTTTTTTCCCCCTTAATTTATTATTATTTATTTATTTATTTTTCACTGTGTTGGGTCTTCGTTGCTGTGTGTGGGCTTTCTCTAGTTGTGGCGAGCGGGGGCTACTCTCCGTTGTGGTGTGCAGGCTTCTCATCACGATGCCTTCTCTTGTTGCGGAGCACAGGCTCTAGGCGCGTGGGCTTCAGTAGTTGTGGCATGTGGGCTTCAGTAGTTGTGGCTCACAGGCTCTAGAGCGCAGGCTCAGTAGTTGTGATGCACGGGCTTAGCTGCTCCGCGGCATGTGGGATCTTCCCAGACCAGGGCTCGAACCCATGTCCCCTGCATTGGCGGGCAGATTTTTAACCACTGTGCCACCAGGGAAGCCCTTCACTGTCTCTTGGGAATCCAGATTTGCCCCAACTTCCCAGTGTCTGCAGCCTGACATGGACTCTCCACCAGCCAGATAGCCTGTGTTTTCCTATCTGACTTTAATTTCAGCCAGTCTCTGTACCATTGTCCATAGAAACCCTTTTCATGAAAATCCAGTGTTGTACTCGGCCCTGTAGGCAGAAATAGGGAAGCCAGCAGGAACTGCCAGCTTTACCAGGGACCTGGCATTGAGCGCTTCCTCTGGGCCAGGCCCCTGCCTGGTGGGTGGGTGCAACCTGGTTCTGCTGTTTCCAGAGGAAGGTGGAAACTGGGGCAGGAGTTTAGGAGATGGAGGGCAGGGCCGGAGAGGGAGTTTTAGAAGTTGTCAATCCAGAAATGACCGTGGAAGTTATGAGCCTACATGAGATTTTCAGGGGGTTATAGAATGAAGAAGAGGGAAAAGCTCCATGTTGAAGACCTAGATTTGTGATAGAAAGAGGAGTGCAGCTGACAGCAAGCAACCATGGCATCAAAGAAGCCGCTCAGTCAGAAACTGGAGGAAATCACTGAAATGAAGGGAAAGAGTTTCAGAGAGAGGGGACTGGGCAAGAGCATCCACTCTGCAGAGAGGCCAGTGGGGGCGTGGGGGGGATGGATGGGGCTGAAGAAAAGCCACCTGTGGGCTCTGATGATTAAAGTGGCACTAGGGCCTTCGGGGCATGACCGCTAATCTTCTGTCTCTATGGACCTGCCTGTTCTGGATGTTTCACATAAATGGAATCAGACAGTAAGTGACCTTTTGTGTCTGGCTGTATATATTCTTTACACTATTCCTATATTAGCTTTATGCCTTAGGTATTATTACTCCCGTTTTGCAGACGGAAAAAATAAGGCCTGGAGCAACTGTGCTCCTCAAGGTCACAGAGCCAGGATCAGAAACCTGGACTCACACTCATCTTTGGCTCAAAATGGCATCAGTATTTCTAAACAGCTTTGCACTTTAGGTGTTTAGACAGACAGTCTGCTGTGTTTTGCAGGCTGGGGCTGGGGAGAATCCAGTTATAATGCTTAAAAGCAATTTATAACGACGAGACAAAAAGATGGAAGTGAATGCTTGTCTTCTTTTGTTTGAGTAGTTAAGAGGCTTCCTTTCTTCTTTTGTCCCCTCACATGACTATTGTAAACAGCAAACTTTAAGATATTTTAAAGGCTGAGGAAAGAGAAAGGGAAATCCTGAAATTAGTCATTCAAAGATTAATGCAATGAGAGGGCGTAATTCTTAACAGAATGAATATTTTATTTGAGTGTATCTGAATTTTGTACTAGGAAATAGAGAGATAAAGATAGTTTTACACGGATTACAACTCAGCAACAGGAATATTTCCTTATAGTTTAGTTTTTGGAGCATTTAAAAATGTTTTCCTTGTCTATTAAATTATATCATATAGATGATAAAATAAAAAGATTAGACAACTTTGGATCGTATTGTACTGTAGAGCCTGCTTTTATCAAAGTGCTCAATCTTAAAATACAATGGAAAAAGTCAGCCCCCTTGAAGTCCTGTTTAACCGTGCGTGGATGGAAGTTTAGAAATATTTCAATACAATTGCCAAGAGGCTTGCAATGAAGAATCTTTTAGAGTAGACTGAGGGAAATGTTCACATTACAGTTTCAGAAGTGAACTTGAAAGCATCCACCTGTAAACTGCAAGAGGTCAAGTTTGTGTTCTTGTTTGGTTCCCTTGACGACCAAAAGGTGTGGCTCAGAACTCCTGGGTGGTACTGGCTGCAGTGCATGTGATAGGTCAGGAGTGTATGGCTGTGTGTGTGTGTGTGTGTGTGTGTGTGTGTGTAGATGTGACTCCCCTGCCAACCCCCTGCCCCTCTTCCTCTGGTGTTTCCATCCCACAAAAGATGGTATGAGGATAAAAGACCTCAGTTTTCAATTCAGGCCTTCCTGGATCCATTCCCTGCCTTGCTGCCTAATTGCTGTCTGACTTTGGGAGAGTTATGTAAACTTCTTTGAACTGCTGTAAAATGCAAAAATACCAGTCTTGCAAGATGAGTATAATTATATGTGAAGATTAGATGACAATCTGCGTATTGTCCCTGGCACTTAGTAGGTGCTGCAGGTGTAGCTGCCACGGCCACTACTTTCCCTCCAGGGGAGGCAGCGTGACTGGGAGAGAAGAGTATGGATCTCGGAGCTGGCCAGTCTTGGGTACAAAGGCCGACCTCTGCCGTCCACCAGCTGCGTGATTTCAAGCAGCTTATCCGATTGTTCGAGCCTTTCCAGCCAGTAAGACAGATAGTAGTGCTTCATGGGATTTTGTGAGAATTACAGTAGTGTATGTACAGGGCTGGCACAGGGCCTGGTGATTATTGTGTTCAGTAAATAGGATTCATTATGTTTATGATAGCATTTCTGCGATTTCCTAAGGTTTTCAATTCCTTCCACCCCCAGACAACAACATAAAAAAAAAAAAATCCTTGCCCAGTTGAACTGATGTTATATCTTCAGGAATGTTTAAGACTGTTTTCAGCCTCTCTGAAGCTCCTGCTACATGAAGGCAAATGTCTACAAGATATGCACAGGAGGAGGAGAACTTGAGGCCTCACCAGCTGTTCTCACGGACGCTTTTGAGTGACTAAGATCTTGCAGAAATATGACACAGAAAAAGAAGTTTCCTTGGGGATGGTTTGGAATAGTTTGTGATCTGTATTCCTGTTTCTTCCTCTTAGTGTCTCGATGGTGCCAGAATACGAACTATTTGCAAAGATGCGTTTCAAAGATGGGAGGGAGGGAGAGGGAGAGAAAGAAGGAGAGACGTACTTGCAGTGATAAAGAACTTTAGAACTTCGTTTAAAGGATCTCGTTGAGCTTGTCCCCTGCTCCACGGTCACTGTAGCGCACATGGTTGGCCCCTCTTTGGGCTGTGATTTTTTTTATGCGGCGTGCTCAGGATGACCGCATTCTGCTTATTGGATACACCTTGCAGGGAGGTGTTAGAACCACAGGTCTGTGCCTGATGACACCTGCCAGTAGGGCTACTCTAACCCAGTGTCTTGGCTATGGAGTCATTTCCTACACGTTGGACAAGATTCTGAGGACATTGTGACAAGAGACCAAAAGCCTGTGACATGTAGAAAGGCCAGTTCTGTATTTAGCATTTGTGTGTACCATAGTTCTCAGACTGAGAGACTTCCTTTTTTAAGTTTTGCCATGGTTGGGAAATGAAACAATTATGCATGAAGTTTTCACTTTTAAACTTTTGCAGCTGTTGTGGGCCCTAATTGGGGTGCTCACGGGGACGGCATGGGTACCAGTAGCCATATCAGGGCATCAGTGGCATCTTTCTTCTCTTGTGGGGCCCACTGTTCGCTCCCCCAACATGATATTGCAACATAATATTACAAATGAGAGGCGCCAACTTTTTACAGGAGCTCCCTGGCCTCGGCGATTGGTTGAGAGACAGGCACATGACCGAGCCCAGGCCAGAGTTCTACTCTGGTCTTTCTTCTCTTGGGTATGGGAGCTCTAAAGCATGTGCTGTCATCACAAGGCCTTCCATGTATCAATAGAATTGACCAGTGTACAAGAAATGGCACCAGCGCAAAGAAGCAGAGACAAGGGACCACTCTACTATGGTCCTTCCTGTGGTTCGATTAGATGAGCTCATAAATTCTCCCTTTTACTTGACCCAGCTTGACGTGGGTGTTTTTGTCTGTGTGTGTATGTGTACATCCAAGAGTCCTAACTAATAAAGAATCTCGATAAGTGAATAGCATCCATTCAGCTAAATGTATATCACTGATGATTTCTGTGTGTCAGTGAAATTCCAACCTCCCCATTGTCCTGGGAGGCCCACTTAGTGGTTTGGCTGTCATTTGAAAGCAGATGAGCTTGGAGAGCTTTCCGGAGATGGTGACTTGAGTTAAACAAACAAAGTAGGATCGTGGTAATAATAATACCTATTCTCTCTGTCCCCCAACTCAGCGTTGCCTTTGGTGGGAATAGGCTCAGAGAGGCTCAGACTGAATTTACAAAGTGGCTGCCTGCAGCCTCTTGGGCTACAAACTTTGACTCTAGCGTTTTCCCAGTGTTCCCAGAAGAAGTAACGAACAGCACTGTAATTAGACCAGCTTGGATCACATGACCACCTGGAACCAGCACTGTAATCCGAGGAATGGGAGGCGCGGGTTGGGTTACACGGGGGGTGGAAGCATCACTTGGAAGCACATGGACGGATGGGGAGATGGAAGGGTCTCCAGATTGCAAGTCAGGGTCAGTTCCCAAAGAGGGGGAAAGGAACTGTCCACGACAACAGCACAACCATTTTAAAAAACGAGGCAATGGACAAGAAAGCGTTAGGTCACATATGCAAGTATTCGTGGCCATCCAGTGGAAGGTCAAAGGCTGAGTGCACATCTTCCCATTTGAGACTCTTCCAGCTTTCTTTGCACGAGAAGGGCCATCATCCACGGGTGTACAGGTGCCAAGGTCTCAGGGCATATGGTGGTGTCGGTCAAGTTAAGTAATTTCGCAGAGGCCCAGGATCTTGGGCAATGATGACATTCACCTTTCCTGGCAAAGTGGGGGTCGGTGGAATGCATTACTTTAACCAGACTTGCCTCATTGGTGATAAAGGAGAGGAAGAAGATGGGATACAACTTCCCTTTGTTGAGGATTAACCTTGAGCAACCAACCTCGGGTTGTCTGAGAAGTTCTCTTAGCAGCCAGAGTTGATCCCCAGGGTCCTCACTTCAGAATACAAGATGCTTGGACAGTTCATGTGTTCATCAGCTAGGACGGCCACAACAAAATACCTCAGACCGAGGGGCTTCTGCCACGCAGATTCATTTTCTCACCATTCTGGAGGCTGGGAGTCGGCAGGCTTGATTTTTCCCGGCCCTCTCCGTGGCTTGCAGGTGGCCACCCTCTCACTGTGTCCTCACATGGCCTCTTCTTTGTACGTGTGCTTCCTCTGGTCTCTCCCTCGTCTTAGAAGGACACCAGTCCTGTCGGATTTGGGCCCTGTTAGGGTCCTGTTGCCTTAGAGCCTCACCCTTACTTCCCGTTTAATCTTAATTACCTCTCTAAAGGTTCTGTATCCAAATTCAGTCATATTGGGGGTTAGAGTTTCAACATAAGAATTTGGGGAGGGAGACACAGTTCAGCCCATAATAGTGAATTACACGCATATATTTCACGAACATTCCTTGATTTTCTATGCGTGATTACACGCATATATTTCACGAACATTCCTTGATTTTCTAGGGTAGGGTGCCAGCTACCCTAGCTGTGACATCGCAGTCTAGCTGGGAGACAGAACCACTAAGAAGCCTGGGTGGTTTGTGCCACTGCAGAAGTGCTCAGATTCTGGGAGGAGGAAGTCAGGAGTCAGGGAACACTTCGCTGAGGGGTGCTGCTCGTGCAGTGCAAGGCTCTTGGCCCTGCAGCTCCTAAATCTGCCCATATGGACTCCTTGACACGGTTAACTGTGCCCTTCTCCATCACAGTGTTGCTCCGGGCCTCAGTACCAAAGATGCGTCACATTACATCAATGGCGGAAACGCTCACTTAGCCAAGCTTACAAAGTCACGAAACCCACCCCAAAGGCACAAGTCATTAACAAGTGCACAGACAGTCATATGTGACGTGCGTGGCTTCGAAAGCAGTGGCGAGATACGATGATCCAGGATGGAGATGGGAAAGTCACCATGTCCGTTTCAGGTAGCTTTCCTAATTCCTTGCAGGAAAGAAGATGGGGAGGTGAAAGAAAGGTGTTCCGGGCAGAATTGTGGGGAGATTCTTAGAAAGGTAGTAGAAGATCGGTTTGACTCTGAGGTGAAGGGAGTGGCTAGATAGTGGCATTGGGCTGGATGGTGCAATTTAAATCTGGAAACCAGCCGTATAAGGAGGGGTCAAGAACTAAGAGCCAACAGTCATAAACACCGGAAGCTCCTGCAGGATGGTACCCATCATATCACACGATCACAGCAGAAGGTGGTCAGGGTGACTTGGGTCGTAGTGGTCATCGCTGGGCTGAAGCCAGAAAAAGATGCAAGCAGCTTTGCTGAAGAGGTGAGAGGAGAGTGGCAGACCCAGAAGTAGCTTGGGTGGGGGTGAGGTGTGCGGGGCGACTGGGCAGGTGAGGGAGGTGTTAGAACGTCACATACCATTAGGCTGGGATGCTTTGCATTTCTCTCATTACCCAGTCCACTTAGGAAAAATAATGATAATCGCGTCTTAAATCGGTATAATTTGAAGAGTAATTGGGTAATGAAAATCCAGTTCGGAGCCAGAGATGGAGCCTCTTCCATTTCACTTGCTGGTTTGCAACTTAATTTTTAAAATTAAGATACCTCTAACGAGTCTCAAAATTGTTCAAAATCCAAAATATAGTGAGGGGAAGATAAGATGCTGAGTGGGAAAATGGATTCATGTCAAAACCCGCCATACTGTGTGTGTGTGTGTGTGTGTGTGTGTGTGTGTGTGTGTGTGTTGAGGGTAAGGGGGGCGCTCAGGGGTGGGATAGTTCTTCTCTATATAAGGACATTAACTACAAATGGCATTTGTTGGACATGTGAATCAATGAATTGGGAAAAAAATGGGATCGTCTAGAATAGCTTTTATACTGCAAAACTGAGCTTGGCATTGGAGGGACCTGACTTTGAATACTGACTCTGACAGCCCCTCATAATCAATCTCTCGCTCGCTCGCTCTCTGTCTCTTTCTCTCTCTCTCTCTCTCACACATACACACACACACACACACACACACAGCTGCACGTTCATTTGCATATGTTCTTCTTGGCTTGCTCAGATACTCAGCCTTGAGCTTCTGTTTCTCCATCTGTAAGATCAGGAGGTTACCACCTAGCTCTCAAGAAGTAAATGAAATCACGTGCAAGCCAGTGTGCTTTGTGGTCCTGACGGTGTGGTCACCTGGGCTCAGTGTTGCCCCAGCCAGAGCTCACAGGGAAGGTGGGCAGAGAGAAATCGAGTTACGGTTCTCCTTGGGGTGTGAGGTAGTGACTGGAGGGGGTAGAAGGGGGCTCCTGAGGTGCCAGTTTGGTTACCTGGGTGCTGGTTACCAGGGAAAATTGTTTGTAAAAATTCACTGAGCTGGACACAGATGTGGACTTTGCTGGGTATACGTTGTTACTTCAGTCAAAAGTTTCAAAGATGATTCGGCAACAAAAATTTCATTACACCTGCTTGACTTCAGATTATTTTTTATGCATATGTAGTGAACCTCAGAATTCTTACATGATTCAAAAAATGAGATTGTCATAGATTTTATTAAATCAATGTATTAAATTAAAGCTGGGTGAAACAAAATAATGAGAATTTCTCTCACAATTCAGGCGTGTTTTATTAAGGCCCACTGAACCTGCTTTTTACTCATATCGTTAATACAATATTTAGATTCCATTTTGAACGTGCCAGCTGGCAAAGATTAATGTAATGTCCATCTTTTCCGAGACTGGGTTGTTATTTTTTAACACTCATAACCAGAGAGTTAGGTTCTTAAATGTAGATTAAGATGAATCTATGTGACTATAAGTGACATTAGAAAAATAAATGAAAGCTCTTTATCAGAAACTTTGAGTAGGTCTTTGCCAAAACACATAGGAGACTCATGTAAAAGTGTAAAAGTTTACCTAAACAAAAGTGGTTTTTCTTTCCATCATAGTGTCTTGATGGATAAATACGTCGGTAAAGTAATTGATCTAGAAATCATTATTTAAACCTTGAAACTTCCTAGCAAGCATTTTGCTAGTGGAGAAAACGTGTTTGAAAACTTTTGAGATTTAAAAACAAGCAGGCCAGGGTCAGGGTGGTAGGGGTGCAAAATGGGTGAAAGGGTCAAAAGGTACAGACTTCCAGTTATAAAATTAAAAAGCCTTGGGGTGTAGTGTACGGCGTGGCGACTATTTAATAATACTGCATTGTATGTTTGAAAGCTGCTAAGAGAGTAGATCTTAAGTTCTTATCACAAGAAAAACAACTGTAACTGTGTGGTGATGGAGATTAACTATACTTACTGTGGTGATTATCTCACAATATATACAAATATCAAATCATTACATTGTACGCCCGAAACGAATATAATGTTACACATCTATTATATCTCAATTAAAAAGAAAAATAAAAACAAGCCAGGCCAGTTACACTGAGATTTGTAAGCTTCCAGTGGAATAGGAAATAACCAAGATCTTTTTCAACTGATAGCACGTAGAATTGTGGTTGTACCTTGAAGGCTGACTTAGAAGAGAGGACCCTTCCTCTGGAGCATTTGTTGAAATGATTAAGGTGTTCAGGAAAGCCTGTCAGACCACTGAACCATTTGTTATCTTCAATTAAACTCTAAGTCTTTACATCGGCCCTTTTGTAAATACTGTCTAAGTGGCTACTGCTGCCTCTTAAATTTTCAAATCTTCTAAGAATGTGTTGTAATAATAATAATAAACCATAGCGTCATTTTTATGTTACTACTCAGACCTAGATTTTGTCTTGTGTGTTCCCAAGCCAAAGGCTGTGATACTCCCCTATTTCAGGGACAGAGGGAATCTCAGATATGTCTGTATTTGTTTTTCCCCAAAGAGTTAAGGCAATACTACAGTATGCTTTCTGTTTTCCATCAAAGCTTAAGTACCTGCACGTTCTGATTGTGATTAGTTTAACTGTCGAGAGTCTGCACGTTACAAGTATACTTTGCTTTATTGTGCTTCGCAAATATGGTGTTTTTTACAAATTGAAGGTCTGTGGCAGACCTGCATCAAGCAGTTTTATTGACACAGTTGTTTCCAGTAGCATTTGCTCACTTCACGTCTCTGTGTTTTGGTAATTCTTGCAATACTTCAGACTTTGTCATGATTATTATATATGTTATGATGATCTGTGAACAGTAATCTTTGATGTTATTCCTCCGACTTGCTGAAGGCCCAGATGATGGTTAGCATTTTTTAGCAATAAAGTATTTCTTAGTTAACATATTGCATACTTAAGAGACAACAGTAGAATGTAAACATAACTTTTATCTGCACTGGGAGACCAAAAACTTCTTGTGACTGAGCTTTTTTGCGGTGGTCTGGAACCGAACCCGCAGTATCTCTGACGTCTGCCTATAAATATTTCTGAAGGACTTTCTTCACTCCTGTAGTCATTTATGCCAGGCTTTGAAGTATCAGTAGTGTGGCTTATATTCATACCCTACATCAGGTGTTCTGCTATTTTTATCTCAGTGATAGTGCAAGAAAGTACACACCCTTAGTTTTGGGGTCGCATCACAGTACAAAATTAAGTTGTGGGAGTGTCTGCGTGTGTCTCTTACGTGACTTATCATATGTTTTCTGTCCGAATTTGTCCTCATCCTCCCCTCTTGTCTAATTAAAAAGTACTTGCTTCCTTGTTCGGAACAAGGTAATTTTGTATTCGGGACTGTTGTTTCGGCGATAGCAGCGGAGTGCCACAGATCACACAGGCCTCCAGTTTGCACTTGGTGCGTTTATGCAGGAACCAACTAGAGTCATGGAATTTCGGAGCTGGAAGGTTTCCTAGACACCCAGCTGGCCACACCCTCAGTGAGCAGACAGGTAAGCTGGGCCCAGGGAGTCCAGGATCTCTGGGTCACAGGGCAGATTGGTGGCAAAAGCAGCCCTCCCCAGGCCAGGCCAGCTCTCCTTTTCTGCCATCCTTGCAAATTGGAGTAAACTCCCCTTCTCTTCCTGGTATGCTCAGAGGTATGGAAAGGAAGGAAAGAAATCCCAAAGGGCATTGCATAATCGAAAGCAGTAATATAAAACGGATGCTTCTTCCTTATCACACTGGCACCAGTCCTGGCCTCGGATCCCAGCTTTTCTTATTTTTTTTCTAAATTTATTTTATTGTAGTATAGTTGATTTACAATGTTGTATTGATTTCTGCTGTACAGCAAAGTGATTCAGTTATATATATTATACACACACACGCACACGCGCACACACACACATTCTTTTTCATATTCTTTTCCATTATGCTTTATCACAGGCATATATAGCTCCCTGTGCTACACAGTAGGACCTTGTTGTTTATCCATCCTATATATAATAGTTTGCATCTGCTAATACCAAGCTCCCATTCCATCCCTCCCTCACCCCACCCCCTTGGCAACCACAAGTCTGTTCTCCATGTCTGTGACTTTGTTTCTGTTTCATAGATAAACTCATTTGTGTCATATTTTAGATTCCACATATAAGCGATATCATATTTCTCTGTCTGACTTAGTTCACGGAGTATGATCATCTCTAGGTCCATCCATGTTGCTCCAAAAGGCATTATTTCATTCTTTTTTATGGCTGAGTAATATTCCATTGTATATAGGTATCACGTCTTCTTTATCCATTCATCTGTTGATGGACATTTAGGTTGTTTCCATGTCTTGGCTATTGTGAATAGTGCTGCTATGAACATAGGGGTGCATGTATCTTTTTGAATTAAGAGTTTTCTCCGGATATATGCCCAGGAGTGGGATTGCTGGATTGTATGGTAGTTCTGTTTTCAGTTTTTAAGGAACCTCCATACTGTTTTCCATAGTGGCTGCACCAATTTACATTCCGACCAACAGTGTAGGAGGGTTCTCTTTTCTCTACATCCTCTCCAACATTTGTGATCTGTAGACTTCTTAATGATGGCCATTCTGACCAGTGTGAGGTAGTACCTAGTAGTTTTGATTTGCATTCCTCTAATAATTAGCGATGTTGAGAATCCCAGCTTTTTTACCCACTAGCAGTATTGTATCTTTTCAAGTCTCAGTTCCTCCATCTGTGAAATGCGAAGTAAGACCCACCAGGCGAAGTCACAGGGAAGATTTACATGGGGTCACCTCAATGCCTGGGATACAGTAAGCAGTCCGTAATTAGAAACGACTACAACCATGAGGGCTTGGTGGGTTTCCTTAGGTGCAATTAGAAATTGCACGCCCCACCCCAATAAAAATTTAAAACAAACAATAAACAACAACAAAAAAGAAACAATAGTTCAGCCTTCCGGCCAGGGTCCTGATTCCCCCTCAAGGAATACACATAACAATAACTTTGAGCTGTTTTGCAGATACTTAAACCCCCCACCAGGTGGGAGAAGTTAACTGTCTGCTGCCCACAGGCATGTAGACCCCAGACTGGTTAGAACCAGAAGGTTGATCATGTGGACTCCCACTTACCTCCCCACCAACCAATCAGAAGAATGTCCACGAGCTGACCACGCCCTCTTTGAACCATTACCGTAAACCTCCTCGCTAGCCCTCCAGGTCAGAACGTGCAGTTCTGAGGGCGTGAGCCCGCTGTGGCACCGTTTGCCTGGCAAAGCAATAAAGCTCTTCTTTTCTACTCCCCCCATACCCCGCCAAAAAAGAAAGAAAGAAATTGCACGCCCCTGGCTTTGAATCCAGCGCACTGCTTCTGTGTATGGCCCAGACTGAGCCCAAGATACATACATAAGTGAGGATTGAGGGGGCATCTACTGAAATTTTCATTGTAGTTACTTTGAGCCATGGGATCATGGGTAGTTTTTTATTCACTTTCTACTGGCTGCCATCAGGTTGTGTTGGTTAGACAACTAAAGTATATAGAAGAATAAAATAAATTGTACAACTGCTAGTTTATGTTCATTAGGTTATTGTTAGTGGTTAGTTTACATCTTCAAAAATCGAGCAATGTTTGCAATAATGTAAAATGGCGGAGTGTTTAAGGCATTCTGGGCTACTTAAATCTTAGAGAATAGGGAAGCTTTAGATCTCATCCCCTCCTTGTGCCTGATACATGTACCTGAGACTTCTTTTCTTTTTAATAAACATGAACCATATCCTCACATTGTTACGTGAGAGAAATAACAACTAGCAGAATGACAGAAACAGGTCTCGTTGCCCATACACGTGAGACCCGGGGCAAAGCTGGTATGCACCCAGACCATGCCAGCCAGGAGACCTTTTCTGGTCCACCCTTTTGATGCAGATGGGCAGAGTTAGGGCTAAGAAGGACCCGCAGCCCCTCTGTATTTTAACGGTACATGGCAATCACCACAAGCACAGGGGAGGTCTTCCCTGCAGCCCAGAGCTCTGGTCCAGGCTGCCCCACAGGCTGAGCACCCCCCCACCCCGAGATTCTTGGCCACATCAGAAGTGCTCCTGGCTCTGTGCTCGGGAGAACAGAGTCTCTAACCGATACAGGAAAGCACTTCAGTGGCAGATAATAATCTTTTTGATCACGTTGGAGAACAGGTAGTATTTGGGTAGTTAGCTCAGTTGAAAGCATGAAGGAGGGTGATGTGGGGACATCGGGTGCAGGCTGTTTGCTGTATCCAGGACTTTTAAAAACTATTACGTGTTTTTAAACAACTGGAATAATGTTCCGGTCTTCTGAATGATCTCTTCTTGTCTGATACACAGTGCCACAGACTTCCAGGATCTATTACTTGCCTGTAATTTTGCAGACCAACCTGGTACATTTCGATGAGGACCAGAAATTCCATGTGTGGATCTGCTCAGTGGGATTGAGAGACAGTAGGTTCAGAATTGAACATCAGGATTCCCGATTTTGAATGTGTATAGCTGTTGAAAATATTCATAATCTTAAAACATATTTAATACGCAGTTTAGAAATGTTTGCAGGTGTTCTGGGACAACTGGGGCCATTGGAAGGTTTCTGTTGGGGGTAGTGACCCCAAAGCCAAAAGGTTTCCTCGGAGCCCTAGTCTCTACTTCTGGTGCTTGTTACCATCTGCTTTAGGGCTGTTGTGATGAAAAGGGCTGCATGTCAATGACTATATTTAATTAATTTGTCTAACATATCCTACCTTGTTCCAAAAAGAATTTGCAATAGCTTATGAAAATGCAGTGCAACTAGAATTTTTTTTAAAGGACATGCAACAATCAAAATAAAGGGAAAGGAAGGGTAGGATACCCAAGGTAAAGTTAGGAGATAACATTAATATATAAAATTAATATCCTAGGTTCTATGTATTGGTTTAAAGGATAGAGCGGTCAGTCATGAATGTGGCTCTAAGCTTCCCGGTAGCCAAGGCAACGAGAGAAACACAATCACTTGTATAGTTTAAATGTTCAGATTAAAATCAGCTTGTTACCAAAGAGGAATGCAGAAGTCCCTGGTACTAATTTGTCCTTTAGATCATCAGACTGAGAGAAATCCTTAGTTATGTAGCAAGATGCATCCTGAAGATTATGCCTAGTTTCACGGGCAGTTTTCTGTAACATCTCTTCAGGCAGGGCAATGGCAACGAGGCGTTTAGAAGCCAGTTCTTCAGTGATAGCCCAGGGATGTTGCCGTCTTTAGGCTGGGGTAGGGCCATGGAATCTGTACTTTTAAAAGCTTCCAGGTGATGCTCATGTTCATACAGACTTGATAGCTTCTGTTTTAGGTAGTGAGAAAAAGGTAACTAAACCAGGTAAGTGTCCAGAGCTAGAAATACTGGGTTGATGAGTTGCTAGTGACCAATCATGTGAGAGGCCCAAATTCACCTGTGGAAGTAAGTCTAGAGAGGAAGGAGGGGAGAGCGAAGGAGCTGAAGGGACACAGGGAGGGGAGAACGGGGCGCATTCCCATGGCAGACCTCTCTTCACATTTTCTCCACCCCTTTTCGAGGTAGAGTTTAGAAGGGAAGCGATACAGATTGGGAAGGTATACTGTAATGTGAATAAAGACGTTTGAAGGTAAGGCACATTGAATATATCTTTAAATTGGATCACTTGAATTATTAGTTATACTTATCATTATTGAATATGAATTCTTTAAATTAGAAAATATAATAAGGTTTAGAAAATATTTACCAGTAAACAGGGCTCCAGTGGTATTGGCTTTGTCACAGGGGCTGCCACTTACTAAACTTGCCTCTTATGTGCTCGGCATCGAGCTTGGGCCATACCTGCTCCCCCCGCTTGCTAGACCTCACCGTAGCCCTGTGAGGAAGAGGCATCATAGTCATCTCCCAGTCACTGGCGAGCAACTAAGGAAGGAAACAGAGGAACTGGGATCTGCTCCAAATTTGCCCATTCCAGGAGAATCCAGAAACTTGGCACTCCATTTGTGGTTAAGTGTTCTTTTTTCTTTTCCTTTCTTCTTTTCCTTCTTCTTCCTTCTCCTCCCCCTCCCCTCACTTCCCCCTGACCCCCTTGCTGAAATAAGGTCAAACATGAAATCAGAAGTGTCTGGTTGAACTAAGGGGTTAGGGGCCAAGAGTCCCCTGCCTCAGCCTCTCTCACAACCCCAGTGTCACCCTCTCAGAAAGGCCATAGAGCGCCACTGGGCCAGGATCTCACTGGCATCCCAAGCTGTGGCCTGCAGCGCTTTTGTAATGTGACTCTAAGCCCCATTTGTCATGGCTCTAGTGTGTGTGTGTGTTCAAAGACATTCCAATTTTCAGCCAAAGGACAGATGGTTATTTCCTATTTCATTCTTTATGAAGTCTCGTTTACTTTTACAAATTAGAAGAATAAATAGACAGAGTCTCTATCATGGTATTAGGATACGATGCCCAAAGTTTGGCACAAGTGCACACACCACTGTCTTTTCATCTGTGTGTTCTGAAGAAACCCTGCCCCTTGGAGAGTTCTCACTGGTACCCAGGCTGTGCACTTTGTGTAACGCTGAGGTTCAAATCGGCCGAAGACATGTGACCAGAGAGCATCTCACACCAGGGCCGCAAACGGAAATTGGCTCCAGCGTTTCAAACTTTTTGTGGTGAAAATTCAACCTGATGGGGAAGCCCAGAGGGGATTTTGAGAGATTTTCTCATCTAGCCTCCTCCCCCAGAATCGGATTACGCACAATTGGTACTTACAGGTGGTAATTAGTTCTGTTCTTAAAAGATTTCTCTGGAGGATAATTTTACTACTTTCTTCAATAGTACGTTTCAGCCTGAATTTCTGGAAGGAACTTCTTCCCACTCTTTAATTTGAAATTCTCTTCTTATGGTTTAAATATAATTTCCTTCTGTGCTCTGTGAAGAAGAAAACAAATAACAAAACAACAAAATGGGTTGGTCCCCTGCCTCTTATTATTATAACACCTTGGAAGTGTTGCCCTCACCATCAACACCCATCAACCCTGTGGGAAGATGGCGGGACTCAGCCTCTAGCAGTAGGGTGGGTGTGTATCCTTACGTGTCCGTGTGCCCGTGAGTCGGCAGAGGAATTGATGATGGTGATTAATGGGAACCTCCAGCCCCTGCCCCAGTTACCCCCACCACATACCTGCAGTATGGGTGGCCAAGGAGTGCTTCATTTTCCGACTAAACAGTGGAGTTTTTCTCGGCTCGAAGGTAACTGATTTATATTGGTTTATACAGGGTTCGAACCTTTGGCCTCAGTGGTTAACCCCGTGTGTTTTCCTACTCACCTAACCTGCTACTCACACAGAAAACAGTCTAGTTTTCAGATTGACCAGGTCTTAAATGAATAACTCGAGGAGTCTAAACTACACTGCTTTTTATAGGTTCTGATTCTTTGAAGATTCACAGAGGTCCCACCTGCTCAGGCTTCTGTTGGCAGGATATCAACTGTGGCCTCATCGCCAGGTTTTCCCTGAATAATGAATGAGGCAGTGTCGAGCAAGTCAGAAATAGAAATCAATAGAGCTAAATCCCACCAAGAAGAGGCAGCCCGGCAGTGGACTGATAGAGAACACTGAGGCCATTGGGTGCCAAACACAGTAATGCACAGCTTTGCCCTCTTGCGAGCTGGGGAAAGAGAAAACAGAAGGCTCGTGACCTGGGAAGAGTCGTAAGGGATCAGAACTTGGGATGTACCTTGCTCAGTGGGAATGAGGAAACGTGAGCAGACGGTCCAGGGCTCAGCTTCTTTCCTGCCGATAGAGCAGCAGCTTGGTGCGCAGATCTCCCGGGAGCCAAGCACCAGACATCTTCATAAATCCCATGTGTGCAGCTGTGTGACCAAAATAGACCCACACACGGCCTGTTTGTCCTGGCTGCGAGGAACGTGGCAAGACCGCGAGGTCTGCAGAGACATCCTTGATCCCTGCCCCTGCTTCCCTTGGTGCTGAGCTGCCCATCAACCGTCTGCTCAGGTGCAGCCCCCCGCCCCACCCCAGGAGGGGTGCACAAAAACAGGCTTGGATCACAGGAGGCACTGTCTTGCTGATGGACTGATTTTAGTTTGAGGGAGATTGAAACTCGTGGTGTGGAGAGCCTTTTCCAATGCCAGTTGTTCATGAAAGACTACTCGATCTCCCCTTTGAAAATGATAGCAGGCATCCTTCGGGAGGATGTGGGGATGGCTGGCAGGAAGGGCAGGGCTGTGCCAGCTAATTCTACTTAGTTGCCTGGCAGGTAACCAGACTTAATCCTTTCATTAAAGGCATATCAGGTGTGCCCGTTGGATAAGTGTTCACACACACACACACACACACACACACACACACACACACACACACCCTTCAGACTCCTTGTGAATCTCCATCACCCATGGACGGGTTTTGTGCCTTCGGTGCATTGGAACATTAACCCAAAAAAGCATGAGGACCACTCGGTATGGTTTTAGAATGTGTAGGGAGGGCTTACTATGCAGAAGGCACTGATGGAATCTCGCTGATGAATTCTTGAGGACCTTGATGAGGGTCATGTTTCCCTGAAGATCCCAGTTTGCTGACATCTGAGTTTGGACACCAGGCCTTATTAATGGTTCTGTTCGAATTCCGTTTAGAATATTCTGTAAGTTGTTTTGAAAAGAGTGTTGGACCGGGAACAAGGACTTCTGATTTGATCTTTGTACCACTCCTTCAGAGCCAAACGTGTAGAGTTTGTGTTCAACTCTGCACCTCATCCGGATGGGAGTGTTGGGTGGCATCATTTCCTAAGGTCCCATCTAACCTCTGTTTACAGGAATAGACTTCTGCCATAGGATTTATTTATTTATTTATTTTTGCGGTACGCGGGCCTCTCACTGCTGTGGCCCCTCCCATTGCGGAGCACAGGCTCCGGACGCGCAGGCTCAGCGGCCATGGCTCACGGGCCCAGCCGCTCCGCGGCATGTGGGATCTTCCCGGACTGGGGCACGAACCCGTGTCTCCTGCGTCGGCAGGCGGACTCTCAACCACTGCGCCACCAGGGAAGCCCAGCCATAGGACTTTTTGTACTTAATTTTTCTGGCTCTTCTCGTGCTCAGTGCTGTGTCTGACCTGGAGTGAGTCGATGCTTGGTGAATGAGTAGATGAATGAATGAACGCAGACCAGCAGTACTCATCTGAGTAGACAGCCTGTGCCTGATATAAATATGGAGAGCTCAGGCTCCTTGGGTTTGACTTGAGTCCACACAGTTGGAGATTCGGGCATCACTTGAAACTGTGCATTTGTAGAAAGGAGAACAGAAAGTGGCAACGTGGGCAGGTGGCTTGTGGAGACAGAAGCGTTGGCGTGACTGTGTGAATTTCTCCAAAGACACTGGACAACGCACTGTGCCCTTAGCCTTCTGGGCTTCATCAGGAGAAGGATTCGGCGGCACAGAGTCACGCACTCCCTGTGTGCGGGGTAGGGGGTGGGATGCTGGGGGAGAACCTGATGGAGGGGCCCCTGGCCTCTGGGAACCTAGCCTCCAGGACAGTTCACTGCACAGATGTACTGTGTTCAGGAAATCCAAGTGGAGGAATAAAAAAAGCTCTAAATCGATATAGGAGTGTCATTAAAGCACTTAGCTCTCCTGCGGATCCCCGCTAAGTGCCTCTAATGCACTGTGTGTGTGGGGGGGGGGGGATCAACAGAAGGTCCACTTTGGGCGGCAGCCGGGAGGGTGTGGCCAAAGAGGGTGGCCTTGAGGGCTCTGGGTCTGAGGAGGTGAGGACAAGAAGCTCTGCTGGGGCCCCTTAGGAAGAGACGTATGTTCAGAAGCACAATTTGTCAATGACCCCACCCAACGGAGGGCACAGACTGATGGGCCGGGGAGGGGTGGGCGGAGGGCAGGTCTGGCACACAGATGGGTTTTGTTTGTCAGACAGAGTGACTTTGAACATATAAATTCATCGTCAATGCTTAAAATTAGGAGTTTTCCCAGCAGTGTTCAGATTTCTGGCTCCTCTTGACAACTTGGAGATACAGCAGCACGGGGCCCACCCTGCCTCGGGCCAGGAGCTGGCTGGACCTGAGTGGCCGTGCTCCGTGATGTCCGGGTTCATGGTTCTTAGCACCATACACCCTGCTTCACTCGGGCTCTTGCCTCTGAGTCACTGGTTAGAGAGCAAGCTTCCCAGTTCTACTGGGGAAATAGTCCAGGTTTGGGCAATTAACGCAGCCCTGCTAAAGGGAGGATAGGATGGTGGCGATGGCCGCTAAAACATTTGGAACTAACTGCTCGCTATGAGTGGACTCTCTTCTAAGCGTTGCGCTGGCTTTGATTCACTCAACCCCATGGAAACCCATGCAGGCAGGTACTGTTATAACCTGTTCTGACAGATGGCGAGACCAGAGCACAAGTTTCATAATTGGAATTAGCTGCTCAGGTGCAAGCAGTTCTTCTGTGACAAAGCTGGGATTTCCACCCAAACAAGCTGGGTCCTGGGGCCGCTCTTGACGGATCAAGGAAATTGACCATCATTGAGTCTGGTGTGGGTAGCACTGGTGCCCAGGGCTTTGTGTGGCCCATTGCCACAGAGTCTGGCACAGCCTCTGGGACACATACAGATGAGGGAGTGGAGACTTGGAGAGCATAAGGGACTTCCTCAGGGATACAGCTGGAGTCTTGAATGAGGGCCGGAGAATGAGGAAATCCTAGAGGATTTCAAGAAGGCAGTGAGGGGGCTTCCCTGGTGGTGCAGTGGTTGGGAGTCCGCCTACCGACGCAGGGGATGCGGGTTCGTGCCCCGGTCCGGGAAGAACCCACGTGCCGTGGAGTGGATGGGCCCGTGGGCCATGGCCGCTGAGCCTGCACGCCCAGAGCCTGTGCTCCACAACGGGAGAGCCCACAACAGTGAGAGGCCCGCGTACCGCAAAAAAAAAAAAAAGAAGGCAGTGAGGGACTCAACAAACACAACGATGGCTAATGAGAGGGAACAGAGGAACTGGAAAGAGGGAAGAGGAGGCAAAAGATTTATAAGGAAGGATCTTGACAGACGTTTCTGTTTAGTCTCTTTCATTTGGAGCAAGGTTGAACTGCGGTTCCCTTCTGGTAATTTGTCATGTTTCTGGGTGCTCCAGCCCAAAGGCATTAGCTCCCACCAGCCAGACTTTTACCT
Organism: Globicephala melas; assembly: GCF_963455315.2. Lineage (NCBI taxonomy): Eukaryota > Metazoa > Chordata > Mammalia > Artiodactyla > Delphinidae > Globicephala > Globicephala melas. Next base: position 163,069,427 of record NC_083315.2, on the reverse strand, counting down.
TAAGAAACGACTCTGGGAGTGAAATAAGATCTGATCTTTTCTGTGCTCTCAGTTGAGATTTCTGCAGCCCAGTCTATTTCATGGGAAAGAACCATTTGATCTCCCCCGCGGACAGCATTTCAGGGCCAACAGGAGGGACCGGGCCTAATGCAGTGATGAAAACTGGAATCGCCTCTCCACCCCGAGGCAGCATAAACATGTAGCAGCCCTGGGCAGCGCTCCCTGGGGAGCTCCTTGGATTCAGTCTTCCAGAACCTTCAAGCCCTAGCGTGAATGTCAGGTTCCTGCTGCAGGCCCTTTTCCACGATGCCCATGAACCCTTACGAGAGTAAGGCAAGAGGATGCCTGCACACGCACGCGTGCGCCCTCCGTTTTTGGTCCCCCCAGGCCTGGGCCATCTCGTGTTATGCCTCGATGAGCACTGACAAGCGGGGGCAGCAACAAAGCCATTTATAGCTGAACTGTGGCGGCCCAGGTGCCCAACGCGCTGCGGCACGCTCTTCTCGCTGGCATGGCCCACCAAGACCCATGCGGAGACAAGACACAGACACTCAGTGCCCTTGACAGCTCCCTTCCAAGCTCTGCCTGACCTTGTCGCCTGTCTCTCCATAAAGAGATGCCCTCTTCAGGTAAATCGGATGGTTTCCACAGTCCTAAACCTCCCCACGCTTTGGGGCAATACATTCACTGCTGTATTTTCCATTTCTTTCATGGAAAACCTCCGCAAATTTTATATTCTGTTCATGCCGTATCTGTGTATTTAGTCGAGTAATAGTGTTTTTGTTTACTTTTAACTCTCCCTAAAGTTGCATATAAAATGAGGCTCAGGTAAAAGGTATCATTTTCATCTCGGCTTTTCAAATACCATCACGTGTCAGGGGTGCAGTGTGGGTGGTAGCACATGACCCAGTTTGAGAAGCTCATGTCATAAAAGTAATCCTAAGCTCTGTAGCCTGGGTTTGGCTTGTAGTTCACCAGGTTATTGGCTGAGTGTCCTTTGTCAAGTTGCTTAACCTCCATTTCCTCATCTGCTAAGTGGGTATAAGGATCACTGCTTTGTTAGGTTGTTACAAAGAGCAAAGGAGACGATTCAAATGACTAAGCATGTAAATGACGCCTAGTAGATACTCAGTAAATGGTTGCTGTTCAACATACAGTACTTCCAAAGAACTTTTCCCCAGCATTTTCAACCAAACCTGTGAATTCTTAGCTAGTGTATCACAAAACTACTTTATGCCTTTGAGTTGTTTTATGACTCTGTCCCCTCATTTGTAAATGCTTCAAGGTCAAAGACCATATATTCAGACGACTTCATGCTTCTCATAGCATATCAGTAGTATTCTGTAGGTATATTCTATTATTTGTGCCTAGAAATGATTTTATGGATCAAAAATAGCACATTCTATTAGAACACAAAGAAAATAACTTGAAAATGAAGAAACATTTCATAAAGGACATGGCAGTTGGGTGGGGTCTTTATAGAGAAGGACAGCAGGGCATCTTAAGTGTTTGTTTAGCTCAAGTCAGCCCCCTCTATCCTACTAAACTAACAAGGTACACCTACCTCCTCCCACATTAAATATCATTATATATAAACTATGCTCTTGACTGGTTAGTATAATGTTACTTTTAGAGACATTTAAGTGATTTTTTCTTTCTTTAAATTTACAAGGTGCTTTTGCAGTGAGTTTGCTTTTCAGGTCTCATTTTTGTAGGCCTTGGAAAGCTTGGGGACCCCAAAAGCATTAGAATTAGGGGACCTGATGGATCAGACAACTAAGAAAAGGATCCCAGGCAGAAGGGTGGTTTTGTGAGTGAGGTTGGATGGCCTAGGACGTATTTCGGGACGGTGCCTTTATCAGGTGTGACGGGGCTGCAGGAAGCATCTGGGAAGTGGAGAGTACAGTGGGAAGAAGATCAGAGGTTAGAGAAGGAGGAGGTGGTGCGTTCTAAGGAGGTTCTCAAGTAGGGGCGCTTAGTTAGGACAAATATAAATCTATATATTTCTATAAATCTTTCAAAGCCTAATTTTATTTTTTTAGATAGTTCTCAGTAAAGATCTTTTGTTTTTTTCTTTCAGTTAGCAGGATGGGACATATATGAGTTTGGGGACAGCAAGGACACTTTCTTGACTGTGCCGTTCCCTATGGGCCTGGCAGAGTAACTTGGCTTCTTGGGGTCCAGTTCCTCACCTGAAAAATGTGAGTGTTGGTCTAGGAGACATCAAAGGCTGTTTTACATTGTAACTAACAGATGTCTTTGTGGATTCTCTCAAAAGTGTCTCATTGCTAACCATCACACAGTACACTGGAGTTAGTTATACATTTATATCTTTTAAAAACAAAAAACCTCAGTCCTGCTCAGTGGCATTAGTCCAGTGGACTGGAGGAGTCAGCTCACTTTTTCTATAAAGAGCAGATAGTAAATATTGTAAACTCTGCAGATCACACAGTTAGGTTTTACAGCTTCTAAACTCTGGCTGTGTCCTGTAAAGTTTTATTTACTGACACTGAAATTTGAATTTCATATAATCTTCATGTCACAAAATATTCATTTTTTTTTCAATAATTAAAAAATATATAAGCCATCGTCAGCTCGTAGGGCATCCATACAGAAACAGACACATTTGGCCCATGGGCTGTCTGTAGCTGGCTGACTTCCGAATTAGTCTGCCCCTCCTCGGCAGCTGTCGGATTTTATCCAGGTCCCTGCTGTAGTCCCGCACACCTCTGGGCCTCTATGGCGTTGTGCCGTCATGTGTTTCTCCCCAGCATCTTATTCAGGGACTGTGAGACCTTTCTCCACAGCCACAGTCCCTGGCGGATAGTAGGTGCTTGCCGAATGCTTTCCAAATGAATGGTGTAGTCATTGTCCCACTTGCAGGATGACTCTGTCTACATGAAACATTGGGAAATTATTGTTTCATTCCTAGAATGCAGCATCTGTTTGGATAGATCCATACTGGAAGGTGTTTATTGTCTGTCTGCATCGCTGAGTGGCTCTCCTAGCATTTCAAAGGCTGCAATGCTTGTAAATAAATTCTCCTTACCTGACAGCCTCTGTTCTAAGAATTACTCAGCTGAGGAGCTCTGTGTCTGTGATTCCAACTAAGTGAAGATGCTGTCAGATGAAAGGGGAAAGGGCTTGGGAAAGGAGGATGGAGCAGTGACAGGGAAGACAGCAACAGAGGCCTTGACCGCCCCAGGTCTTCTATAAATACACCATGTGGGTCCACAGGAATTTCTAGATACCTTCCTCTCCACCTTGGCAAGCTTTTGAGAATACAGCCCATCTGTTGAGTCCAGACTCCCAAGAGGCTCATTTAAATGAGCCCCTGAAATATTTATTTTATCGCTTGTTTGTAATTTTAAGGCAAGAGCTTTAAGGAATGGTGTTCAGTATTCAAGCAAGGTGGTGTTTGTCCTGGCTTCCACTTGCCCGTGAGAGACGCGAGGCACTTAGGGAAGATGACTCTTGCACAGAGCTGTATATCTGGAGGATATAATGCCAGGAAGCACAAAGAAGAAATTATGACCATTTACTTGTGTATTATTTTCTCAATTTGAAGCACTTGAATTCCAGAGCTCTTAAATCAAGAGGTTGGATTCCTGGCATTTTAAAGTAGACCACTTGAATAAGCTGTTTAAACCATTAGAATGGCTTTTTAAAAAATTCACCAGTTTCTTGGATTATTTGCTCTCGAGATTTACTTAATTGAAGTTTTTGCCTTTTCATTTTCCTTCAAACCAAAATGATTTCTACAGTTAAGGAAGTTTTAATTTTATTCCTCTGGATAGAGTAGATTTCACACTTCAGTCAGTTCCCCAACAGGTAAAAGCAGGCAGTTTTCCACAAGTTTCACATAGCGCACTATACACAGATACACGCTGAGGGTTTCAGCTTTGACTTTCTTCCCCATGGGCATCATATCTGTAAACACAATGGTTGCTACATTTTCAGGGTCTTAGGCCCATATCAGCTGAAAGCTGCCTTTGATTAAAACCAGCCATCAGGGAAGGGAGAAGATAGGGATGGGAAAAATATCAATAATGAAGTTATAAAATTGTTCTAGACACCGATTATAGATCATTTGCTTCTGTTGACGAAAAGCAAAACAATACTAAAATGCAGAAGTGTGGAGGGTAGAACTAAGATCAGAATCATCTATTTGCACATTTATAAAATGCCTATTGTATGTTAGTGACAGTCTTAGACCCGCAGGAAACCAGCAGTGAATAAGTACTAAGGTCTCTACCCTGTGACATATATATTTTAGTGGGAAGACAGAAAGCAAACAAATGGAGAAATGAATATGTAGTGTGATCTCAGGTGGGGATACTTGCCATAAATAAGAATAAAGCAAGGCAAGGATAGAGTGGTGGTCTTAGGGTGCTATTTCAGGGAAGGTAGGCAGGAAAGGCCTTTCTGAATAATTGATGTAGGAACCAAAATGATGAGAAGGTACCAGTCATGTCAGCATGTAGGGGAAGAGCTTTTTAGGCAGAGGGCAAGTGCAAAGGCCCTGTGGCAGGAACAATCATGGCTTGTTGAAAGAACGGCAATATCAGTGTGGCTGGAGAGGTATGAACAAGACAGAAGGTTGTAGGAAAGGGATTGGGAGTAGCAAGCAGAGGCCAGATCATCATAAATCATGAAATAGAGACTGGGGTTTTATTCTAATTATGATGAGAAACTGTTAGAGGGTTTTGAGGAGGGGCAAGACTTAATCTGGTACGCTTTTTGTAAAGATCACCCTGGATATATGTCAATCCCAATCTCCCAGTTCATCCCACCCCCCTTTCCCCACTTGGTGTCCATATGTTAGTTCTCTACATCTGTGTCTCTATTTCTGCTTTGCAGATAGGTTCATCTGAACCATTTTTCTAGATTCCACGTGAGAACCTACTTTATAGCACAGGGAACTCTACTCAGTACCCTGTAGTGACCTAAATGGGAAGGAAATCCAAAAATGAGGGGATATATGTACACGTATAGCCGATTCACTTCTCTGTACAGCAGAAACTAACACAACATTGTAAAACAACTATACCCCAATTAAAAAAAAAAAGTTAGGGAGTTTGGGATTGACGTGTACACACTGCTGTATTTAAAATGGATAGCCAACAAGGACCTACTGTATAGCACAGGGAACTCTGCTCAATGTTACGTGGCAGCCTGGATCGGAAGGGAGTTTGGGGGAGAATGGATACATGTATTTGTATGGCTGAGTCGCTTTGCTGTGCACCTGAAACTATCACAACATTGTTAATCGGCTATACTCCAATATAAAATAAAAAGTTTTAAAAAAAACTGTAAAACAAACAAACAAACAAAAGATCACCCTGGAGAGTGGAGGACAGAATAGCTGGGCAAGTGGCGGGGTCTGTGGAAGTGGAATTCAGTTAAGAGTCTACTCTCATAACCCAGGTGAGGATGACGGCAGTTTGACCAGGGTGCTGGCAGTAGAGGTGGTCAGACATGGCTGTTTACCGTAATCTCTTAGCAGAGGCCTTGAACTATACAACTTTTTCTCTCTCCTTAACATAATTTAAGCCTAAGGTGTAAACTTACGGAATTGTCTGTTTAATTGAACCTGGAAGTACGATCTAATTTGACATCTTCTAGTAATTCTTCTCTGCCCTCTCCTAGCTCTCCTGGATTCCGTAAAGCTCCACTAATAACCCAGTTTCTTTGGTTTTACTCATCGAAGTTTTCTTAGTTCCCAGGCGTGGATATGAGGGCAAAGAGGTAAAAAGGATATCCTTCAGGTTTGATTACAATAATCATACTTAAGTTCTATATATACTTTTCAATTTACAGAAGTTATCTTATTTGTATCTCTGTTTTTGCAGCGGAGACTCTTCATAAAGGATGGGTGGATGGATGGATGGACAGTTGGGCGGATGGATATTTGACGAGTGGAAGGAAGGAAGGAAATAAAGTCTCTCCCTATAGTCTACACCCTGAAATTGGAGGGAGAGGAGATAATATTCATTTAATTTGATTTTCTCAGTAATCCAGATTTGAGCTTTTTCAACCATGTCCTGCCTTCTCTTTTCTTCAGCTATGCAGCTCCATTCCCCAAACAATGTGAGTTAGGGATAGGGACTAAGCCAAGATTCTCCCCACTCTCTCTAATTGCCCTTCACTGGGGCCTTCAGAGCACTGAGCATAGGAATATGTGAAACCCACCGTTTCAGGGTAAAGGACCTCAGCCCTGGGCTATGTTCCTCATGGGCCTCTGATCTGCTGTAGTGCAGACACCCAGGCCTGGAGGAAATCATGCCCTGGGAAAGTATATCTTTTCATTTAAAGATGTAAAACAATTAAAATGTGAACAGCAGCTGTCAGCGGTGGCCTCTTACCATTAGGGTAATGTAATGGGAAAGACTGTTGATATTTTGGGGTTGATGAAAATGTCGACCTTTTTTTTTGATAACAGCTTTATTCAAGTGTAATTCACATACCATACAATTCACTGGGTTTTAGTGTAGTCACGGAGTTGTGCAATCGCCACCACCATTAATTTCAGAATATTCTTATCACCTCAAAACAAAAAAAAGCCCATACCCTTTAGCCATCGCTCTGCCACCACACCCCCAAAATGATCATTTTTTATATCAAATTTGTAAGTCCTTGGCCTGCTGGAATTTGCGCTCTGATCGTGAGCTCTCAGAGAGGGCGCCTGTAGGCTTGCAGCATGCGGAATGGGTAGGGCAGGTGGGGCTCTGTCCCCTTGCTGCTTACCATGTGTCTCAGGGGGCCCCCTTCCCTGCTGGGGTCCTCCAGAATTTGTGTGTGTGTGTGTGTGTGCGCGCGCGCGTGCGTGCGCGCACACGCACGCATGTGTGTTTAACCAGGCCACTTACAGAGCACACACAGGGAAAAGCTCCACTTTTGGGGGAGAAGGAGGGAGAAATGTGAATTTTGAAGCATTCTCTTATGTCTCTTTTCCCTGAAAATTGCTTCTTTCTCACGGAACTGCTTTTCCAGAAGAGGGCCCTAGTGGATGAGACAGTCTTCTTTACTTTATTTCACAAGTGATTTGTAATCTTGAGGCTAGGCGCTCCAAATGGCGGAAAAACGTATACCGCAAGAAATATCCAGTTCAAGAGACGGGGACGAGAAAGACCAAGCTCCTGTTTCTCTCTCTCTTTTTTTTCCTTCCAGCGCCTTTTTCAAGCACTAAAAGCCCAAAAAATTTTAAAATGAGAAACCTGTAGTGACTATTGTTTCTTGCTTTCAAACAAGAAAACATTTCTTGCCCTGGAGTATTTTATGCCCCAGAACACTTCTTTGATATTTCGAGCTGCAGGGTGAAAATTGTCAGCTCTCAGTCGATAGATCAGTGCAGCATCCTAAAGACGGAAACAGGAAGAACGTGACCGATGCCCACCTGCGTCTCTTTTGCATGTGCTTCCAAAAATAGGATGTGTGTGCATTACACTTAATTTTTCCTTTGTATTTATTAGCGTTTTGGTATTCCTTTGCTGCATAAAAACATAAAAAGCCCAGAACTTAGGTTATCCAGTTCTGCTGCTGCTTTGAATTCAGACTAGCTTTGCAACTTTTGAAGCTTCAGTTTGCCCATCTGTGAAATTCATTCAGCAACCCCTACTGTGTATCCCATAGCACTTCCATCCACCTGACAATTTAAGTCTTGATTATTTTCCATCTCCTCCTCACACCCCTAGAATATCAGCTCCTTAAGGCCGGGACTTTCTTCTTTGTTCATTGCTGTATTCCCAGCATTTAGAACAGTACTTGGCATATGGTAGGTGCTCCGTTAGGTGCTCCGTTAATATGAGTTAAAGGAAATGAGCACACATGTGCTCATTTAGGAAGCACGTGCTTCAGCGCTTCCTGACTTCCTACCTGAAGTCAGGAAGTTGGACTTAGATGATTCGGAAGGGCCCCTCTGGTTTTTAACATTTGATCATCCATGCCAAAAGCCCTCTCCGGAAGCTGTTCTGACACATTTTTGTATGTGTATGAAGGATAACGGGGTTTTCACATGCCCTGATCTGAACTTCTTGTGTGTTTCCCTTTTCTGTAATCTTAAGGAGAAAGTTAAGTCTGGGGCATCTTCACTCTTGTAGCTATAAGAAGACAAGGTAAGTGTTTTTCTCTATGGTCTCCTTTGAAGTGAAATGCTTACACACATCATATCCTGAAGGGCAGATTTCTTTCTGTGTATGTATATGTCAGCTTACATATTAGCACATGCCCAGAGCCTAATGGGAAATCAGACAACAAACCTAAAACAAGTCTAGTAAATTTGCCTTTTCATACCCTTCACACTTGATGAGATTTTCATGAAACTGGTAGGTGAGCTCTGAACATATTTGGCCATAGGCAGATTCCTGTGTGTCTTTGCTTCCTGAAGGTAGGACTCGTAGAAGGACTTGTAGATGGCATTTGTAGGTATGGGGTAGACAAGGGAAAATATTTCAAGACTCCTGGATTATTTGGGGACCTTGCCTTGGGTTGCCTTTGTATTATAAGGTCAGATTTAAGGTCAGGAAAGACGAGTACCAATACGATACGTTTCTGCCTAAGAAAATACTTCGGCTTTTGCTGAAACTTGATTTCATTTTGCTTGGTTTCTCAGGGTGATTTTGCCTCAATTCTGTACAAATAGGATTTCTAGATACTTGGTGCGAAGATAAACTGCATGTCTCTACTCGTTGACAATGAGTTGGGTTTTGCAGGTTGGTTTGTTGTAACTTTTTTCTCTGAGCATCTCCGTTATAGCATCAGTGCAGAGAGATTTTCTTGTGTAGCCAGGGCTGCATATAGCTTTTTACTGTTTTCATTCTCCTGCGAGATGGACTTAGGGGAGCTCTTATGTGAACTGAGGCGTGTCAGGGAGAGCGCTCACATGGGTCCATTGGCGGATGCAAGGCAGACACGGCTGTGTTTAGATCCTCCCTCAGAGTTGCAGGAGCCCATTCGCGCCGCTCCCTCACCTCCGTAGGTCATGGAAAATGGCAAAAGTAGGATCGTTGAGGTAATTTTTTGAAGCACTGTTATTGTGGTTGACATTGATCACTTACTACTTCAGTTGCATTCCATGATGTCAGGTTTACTGCATTTACCTGTAGAAGAAGGAAAATAAACCCTCTCAGAGAAGAAAAGGGCAGCATTATTATGTGTTCATGGAGTCATAATATGGCCTCATTGTCTCTCGCTGCGGCCATCAAGGATGTATTCATATAAAATAACACAGCAGAGCTGATGCTTAGAGGTTATGAAAGAACATACAGGGGTTGTCAAAGCTATATCTGGGTTAAAATATGTTGTGAGACTCCCAGCCCTCCTCAACAGAGGCTGTTTGAGGTACAGTGCGGGTATTCGTGCTGCTTTCATTGTATGCATCCTGAATGAAGAATCAGCTCTTTAAAAAGAACGTTGAAAATAAAACCCATGTTGTAGAAATCTGACTTAGCCCAAAGAGATTGTGGGTGTCTTAAATGGCTACTCATTTCCCAAGGTGGCTCAGAGGTTTCCTCTTGGTCGTGAGATATTTTGACATGGCATCTGTACTTTGCTTTTTAAAAACGATGTTCTGTCTGTGAAAATACATACATACTTCCTCACAGTCACTTGTATGACTCTTCGGGGATGTGAACCCCAAACCTCCTAGGAGGGAGGGTTTGTCTCCTCCTGTTTCGGAATTGGCCTCACCCCAGCTTCTTGCCCCACCAGGTTCTGGTTTCCAGCTTGGACCATTTCATTTCTCTCTCCCATCAGGGGGCAAGACTGGTTGAAGAAACTCTTGTATAGAGAAAGTGTAAATCATACCTCAATAAAGCTATTAAAAAACACACACACGCAAGCACCCTGATTAATGGACTGTGCCATCACTATGTGAATACTGTGCGTGGTTTTTAAAAATAGCTCTTTCACTAGAGTGTTTCGGTTGAGGGTGTGTATTCTTGGATTGTTTTTTATTATTATTTTTTTGTATAGCATTGATAGGAAAAGATAGAACTCTTACACTAATACATGCAGTATTTAGATTGGATAATACTCCCTTCTCTTTTTATGGTGATTTCCTGACTTTCTCCTTTGCTTTTCCCTGCTACTTAAGCATCAAGTCTCGGGCATTTTCCCAGTGTAATTGTTGATTAAGTGCTGCATATCCTGCAACGATTATGAGAAGATTATTGTATTCAGCTTTTAATCTTATGAGTGTCAAATATTTTACTTTAATGGTATCTTTATTGTTATTATTCTTCATAGCTCTTTCTGTTTGAGTAATGTAATCAGGCAAAATAAAGGTAACAGCACAAATTCAGCACTTCTAGAGTAAGAATTCTTTGTCTCAGAATGGAAAGCGCCACCTGCTGGCTGTTCTGAAATGCTGATTGGGGTCTGCAAAGATGGAATTAGGAATGCCTTAGGCCTCTTTTGGTTGCAAGTAACAGAAAGCAGCTAGCTCAAGAAGAAATATATATAAAGATAGAGACCTATTGGAGGCAGTACCAAGGGTCTCAGGACCCCAAGGCCAGGCTTGTAGCTGGGAGGCACCAGGACCGGGAACCAGACGGCTGCCAAGAACACAGGCAGCGCTCGCCTCCTCGCTGCTTCTTTCTGCGCGTCCTCTGTGTTTTCTCTAACGTTGTGTGTGAATTGGTCAGTGGTCATCGGTAGCTTTCAAGCTAAATATCCTCTGTAGACGAGAGCAGCCCAGGTGGACCAGCCATCTTTTGGTCTCAGTTCCCAATTCCCAGGAGCAATGGGAATTCTGACTGGAACAACTGTAGTCATGTGACACCCCCCCACCCCAGTCCAGTCAGCTGGTCCAGGAGTGCCGTCTCATGACGTGAATCACGGCAACCAGGGGCTCTCCCCGTTGGCGAGGGAAGGCGCAGCTCCAGAGAAAGAGGCTCGGTGTGAATGGACCTGACACCTGCAGTAGGGCTGTGTTTGTGAGAAGGACGGCGACCCTGACTCCTCATGCAGCCTTCAGGGATGCCCCACACACTTCTGCAGGAATCTGAATGCATATTCCAGAGCTTGGGTTTCTGAGGGGAACCCCCAAAAGCAATTTCTAGTCAACTGCCTATTGCTTAGCTAGGCGAAAGGAATCAACAGTATGAGTAGCTCCAGTTACTGTTTCCACAGAACCACTGATGTCTCCACTTTATAGATGGGGAAACTGAGGCTGGAAGGACAATGTGTCACCTGTTGTCATGTCACTTGTTCTGGCTGACTCCAAAATGCAGAGCCAACCATGGTACTAGGTTTGGGCTTTATCTCTACAAGCTGACAGCCGATGCCTCATGGGTATGTAGGGAGGACAGTAGGTGGTTAATAGGGAAGTGGCTGGTTACACGTTGGCCTGAAGTGGAAAATTTGCTGGGAATAATCCATATTGAGTAATATTTGTGCACATCGTGAGGACTTAACCTCAGCATGAACTTTCTATATAGAAACCTAAAATCCATGTAAATGTTTTAGTTGGACTTCAAGCCATAGGGCATCACTTTGAGTAGAGCGTGTCACAGGGATAGAGTTCTGACTGGTCCAGCCAGTGTCATCCCCTACTCATCGCTCAAAGGATTGCATTGTCTGTAATATGGGGGACGGCGCTAATTGGAAAACTGTGGCTTATCTATCAGTGCTAACTAACAAGATCATGGAGCCAGGGAGGTTGGAGCAGTTTCTCCAAGAGTGATCATTGTGGGTGGTGAGTATTGAGTGAGGTGTAGAGAATCAAACTGTCTATATAGATGCTGCTGCCATGGAAAGAGCACTGGGCTGACAGTCAGGGTTCTGGGGGCCGGGCCAGCCACTGACCATCTGTGAGACCCCAGGCGAGTCACTGCCTGCTCTTCACCACTCCGCTTTGTTTCTCCCTTTCTTTTTAATATGTTGTAAAAAAAAAAAATCATAAAGTACAAAAAGATATATAGTGAAAACTGTCATCCTCCTGTGAAAGAAATACAGCTCTAGTCCCCCTCCCCAGAGGTAACCGGCACGATCAGTTTCTTACGTGCCGTTTGATAGCCGATGCCTTTACACACCTGAGTAAGTGTGCACATGTATGCAGACGGGGACATACCATATGCATTATTCTGACCATAAAGATCTTTCTGTATCAATGCATATAGAGCTATCCTTTTTTGGGACTCCGGAGTTTTTCACTGTGTGGCTGGATTAAAGTATCCTCTGGTCTTTGACATTCTACAGATAGGGTTGCAAAGTGGCGTTTTGTTGGTTCATTTCCTTAATTGAGCGAGGTTGAAGGCCATGTATATTTTTTTCTGTATGTTCCCTCCTTGTGCCCGCTGCTCTTTTTTTTTCCCCCATTGAATTTTTCTTTTCTTACTGCACCTCATTTTCCAAAGAGGTAATGATCCAAGTACGTCATTTCTACAATTAGGAATATTTCAGCCAGGGGAGAGATCTGATGGATGTTTACTGAGAAGCCCGAGTACCTGGGAAAAGGCCCCGCGTCAGCTGCGGAGGCCGACTTCGTTTACCCGGTCCCTTTCTTCCTCCCCATTGTTGTTGAGGTGAGGTCATGCCGAGTTCCTCAACAAGCCTCAGACTTAGTAGGGGGAATACCTACCCAATAGTGGGGCTTGACCAGTTTTTGCCGGTTGAACAAAAGAGAGAACATGGCATTGTGGGACGAGATTATCTTTGGGATCAACTAGTTCTCTAGACATTGATCTGGGTTCAAATCTTCTTGGCTCCAGAATTTGCAAGCCATGCAAACCTCTCTGGACCACAGTTTCCTCGTCTGTAATATGGGAATAATAATACTGATGTTGCCAGGCTGTTCTGAGCAATAGAAAGAACATAATAAACTATCGAGCACATGACAGGTTTTCAGTAATTGACAGCTTCTTGTATTAGTGTCATTGTTCTGATCAGGACTATTATTGCCATCACCATAAACCCAACGAGTGACAGTAGGGCCATGGGCTAAGACTAAACAATTGATTCACGAGATGACCATGTTATATGAGATTGTGACTTTTGCAGACCATCTGCGTCTTTGCAATAAAAGTTTATTTGCACCTACATTGATTTCATTTGTCTTGTGACCATCATTTTCTTACAGGCTTTAAGCCTCTGTTGCTAGACATAGTACATAATGCCCGTGTAGTTTCAATGCCCATCCAGTTTTCGGGCCTTGAAAAGGGAGAGTGATTTGAAAGTATTCTACTTGAATTCTTAGTGAGAAAGATCTGAAAACTCTGCTCCTCCCCTTGCCTCCCCCAAGAAGTCTGAGAGATCAAAACAAATAATCTTTCTCTCTGCATCCCTTAAACCCAACTTAAGAAATTAACGAAGGAAGATGGATAGAGTGAAATAAGACTCATCGAGAAGAAATGGGAGCCTCCTAATTGATTCCCACAGAGCTGCTGGTTATTTACAACTAGGAAAATTGCCTGCTTGGAGATACCAGTTCAGCGCTCTGGTTCCACTGGTTTGACAGGAAAAAGTCACTGCGCCTGGCTGGAAAAGCTCTTAGGGAGGAGGAAAGTAGAATGAATTACATCTGACTGTTTTTCTTTTTTTTATGACTATTTCTTATTTTTTTTTAACTGTTCTTTTTTTTTTATTAATTAATTAATTTATTTATTTGGCTGTGTTGGGTCTTCGTTTCTGTGCGAGGGCCTTCTCCAGTTGCGGCGAGTGGGGGTCACTCTTCATCGCAGTGTGCGGGCCTCTTACTGCCGTGGCCTCTCTTGCTGCGGAGCACAGGCTCCAGACACGCAGGCTCAGTAGCTGTGGCTCACGGGCCCAGTTGCTCCGTGGCAAGTGGGATCCCCCCAGACCAGGGCTTGAACCTGTGTCCCCTGCATTGGCAGGCAGACTCTCAACCACTGCACCACCAGGGAAGCCCACATCTGACTGTTTAACACCATCTCATTCATAGATTTCTGCCTTTTCCCCCAGTGGATCATTCGCAGTCTCTTTTTTAGTATATAATTGTTCATTTTAAATTTTCATGTTTGCTCTAGCTGGGTGTATGTTAATTACTGGCAGTCTGTAATTATGTTGTCTATTTGTCATTTCCATGGCAGCAAGGGTAGTAAGCTAGAACTCTTCCAATAGCAAGAATTTTAATTTATAATTCCCTCCCCCCAAACCATTTAGAAATTGATACGTTTCACTCACATTCTAGATGTAGTTCAGTAAATGCCATGTTATTGATGTTCATTATCAGGTTTTAAGCTAAGAAATGCCGCTGTAGCCGGGCGCGGTGGCGCGTGCCTGTAGTCCCAGCTACTCGGGAGGCTGAGGCAGGAGGATCGCTTGAGCCCAGGAGTTCTGGGCTGTAGTGCGCTATGCCGATCGGGTGTCCGCACTAAGTTCGGCATCAATATGGTGACCTCCCGGGAGCGGGGGACCACCAGGTTGCCTAAGGAGGGGTGAACCGGCCCAGGTCGGAAACGGAGCAGGTCAAAACTCCCGTGCTGATCAGTAGTGGGATCGCGCCTGTGAATAGCCACTGCACTCCAGCCTGGGCAACATAGCGAGACCCCGTCTCTTAAAAAAAAAAAAAAAAAGAAATGCCGCTGTACTCTAACTTAGAGATTCCCAAGATTTTGGTGTATTCATTCACTCCACAGCCACTTATTGAGCACCCACTGCACACTAGGTGCTTGGGATATATTCTCTGAATAGAACAGACAAAATAAAATATTCTGTAGTTCTCTGTGTAACAGGACTGCCCAGCTGACCCCTAAAGCCACTGTCTGGCTGGCGGCCATGGCTGTGTGTCCCCTAGGCTGCCAAACACTTGTCTGTTCCCAGCACTGTAATAATGAGGAACATGGTAAGAAGTTAGAAGCCACTGGCGATTAAAGTTATTATTTCACATTAAAGTCCCCCGATATGATATTGGCAGCTGAGACATACATGGAAAACATAATAGTTTAAAGATCATCAGATTAGTTCCAGACATCCCCAGGATCTGGGTGCAAATTAAATTAGAGGTACATCCAATCGATCCAATCAAGAAACAGGTCTGGGATTAGGGGGCATGTTCTTGCTGTATGGACCAGGTAAACAGAGTGACCGTTGATACTGCCTAAAGCCACATGCCTCACAGGAAGTTCCAGCACCCTAGATTGAAACTGACCCCTGGAAATGATTCCCAAGACTGGGCTGTTCTGGTGCTATGAGTACAGAAGGTGGGGACTTGGGAAGGGTCTAGAGTGGAGCGGAAGACTAAAGGTTCAGTGAAACTGATTTAAGAGATGGTCCTGCTGGTGGGTAATGCTGAAGAGCAGGTGCTTACAGGAGAAGGGATCTGGGGGAAGTTAGGCAGTTGGAAATGCTCTATCTAAAAAAGGCATATGGGGCTTCCCTGGTGGCGCAGTGGTTGAGAGTCCGCCTGCCGATGCAGGGGACACGGGTTCGTGCCCTGGTCCGGGAAGATCCTACATGCCGCGCAGCGGCTGGGCCCGTGAGCCATGGCCTCTGAGCCTGCGCTAGAGACCACAGCAGTGAGAGGCCCGCGTATCGCAAAAAAAAAAAAAAAAAAGGCATATGACTTGAGTTCCCCATAGTCATTCAGCAACTTTTTTTTAGTACTTATAGAATGTGGTAGAGTGTGAACAATACAGAGGTCCTGCCCACACAGAGCTTCCATTTCACTGGGGGAAGCAAGACAGACAAATAGGACAGACAGATGGACAGATAACCAAATGTGATATAATATAATATAATGTTGTACAGTTGTGAGTGCTACAAAGAATTATAAATGGGATAAAGGAATAGAGTGATCAAGGTATCCTACTCTATTAGTCGTTTTTTGCACTTCACTAGTTCTCAGTATGAGAAGAAGATATTAAGGGGAGGGGTGGTCACAGTTTGTTCCTTTGGGGTGTTTTGGTTTTGTCTGTCTTCCCCCAAATCAATACAGGGCTTTTAGTGACTCTTTAAAATATCACAGAGAGGTCTTAGGAATCATCTGGCATCTTGTTGTTTCTGTAGCTGGATAACTTAAATCTTATTCATCACCTGCCGAACTGGTCCTTCTGCAGAGATGTAGATACCATCTAAAATTTTTCTAATATTCTTGTTTTCAACTGTTGTGGCTTGCTGAATCAAAGCAGCTGAATTTGATGCAGTTTCAATGTCATTTTCTTTGAGAATTAACTCACCTTTCTGGGCTTGAGGTACTGAACAAGCGATGTCTGGCCTCACCTGAACCCGGAGCATCTATTTTTTGCCCAAGAAATTTCAGATTTCAACAAGAAACCTGTTCTGAATAACAACATTGATGGGGAGATGAGCATATAGAGACCTCATTTTGTAATGGAAACCCAACATAACACCCTTGATCATGTTCTGTTCGTGATACAGATAGTCGAAAAGTGGCCAGTTTCTTTCTGTATCCCCGCCATTTGTCAACCTGGAGCCTCTTTCTTTTCTTTCCAAGGAAACTGAGTTCTACATTGATATGATTGAAGCCCCTCCAAAAGGCTTTTCTGGTTCCCTTCACAGTAATTGTGTGGCCCTTCACACAGTAATTGTGTGATGTCAGAATTTTCTGGAATATCTGCAGTCTGATTGCTGAGAATGGTCTTCATTCTCATAGTAGATGCAGCAAAGAACAGTTTTTATTTTTAACAAACCTTGTGCGATAATTGTAGATTCATATGGAGCTGTAAAACAATTGTAATTCAGAGAAATTCTGTTTCTCCCAATGGTAACATCTTGCAAAACTATAGTATAATATATATAATCTCATCTGTATCTACAAAAGAATCTTGCTGGGGTTTTGATAGGAATTGCATTAAGCCTGTGTATCAGTTTGAGGACAAATGACATCTTTACTATGTTGAGTCTTCTAATCCATGAACATGGTATACCTCTCTGTTTGTTTAGATCTTCTTTGATTTCTTTTATGAGCATTTTTGTAGTTTTCAACATATAAGTCCTATACATGTTATATTTACACCCAAATATTTCATTTTTCTTGAACAATTGTAAATGATATTATTTTTAAATTTTTGGTATCCATTCATTTATTGCTAGCATCTAGGACTATAGTTGATTTTGTACGCTTATCTTATATTCTGAGACCTTGCTGAATGTACATTTTAGTTCTAGGAGGTTTTTTGTATATTCCGTAGGAAGTTCTATGTAGACAGTCTGCAAATAAAGACAGTTTTATCTCTTCCCTTTCGATGCCTTTATTTCACTTTCTTGCCTTATTTCACTGGTTAGAACTTCGAACACTATGTTAAATAAGAGTGGTGAGAGCAGACATCTTCACCTTGTTCTCAATCATAGGGAGGAAAGCATTCAGTCTTCCCTTATTAAGCATAATGTTAGCTGTAGGGTTTTTTAACAGATGCTCCTTGACAAGTTGGGTAAGACCCCTTCTATTCCTAGTGTGCTGCGCATTTTTATCATGATTAGATGTATTTTTCATATGCCTTTTCTACATCAGTTGATATGATCATATGATTTTTCTTCTATAGCCTGTTGACATGGTAGATTACTTTGATTGATTTTTGAATACTGAACCAGTCTTCCATCCCTGGAATAAACCCCACTTAGTCACAGTATATAATTCTATTTAAATATTCCTGAATTATATTTATTAATATTTTGTTAATTTAGTCTGTACCTTGCCTTTTTTATACGGTCCTTAGTTGTTCTGCTTTCTTCTCTCTACCTTTCAGAATCTTCTTATGTTTGTCTTATATTTAATGTCCATCATTTTTTGTTGTGTTTGGTGGGAAGAATAGGGAAAAGTATGTCTATTCCATTTCCTGGAAGCAGAAGTCCCTTCAGATGGTCAATTTTTAGGTATACTTTTAAGCAGCTGTATAATTTACTACCGGAAGAAAAGAAAATCCTGAATTCAGGTCTTGATGAATAAAAATGTTCGACCAAGTTACTGGTTTGACTTGCTTGATTCTAAAGAAGCTGAACAAAGAGATTTAGGCTGAGCAAAAAGGTGTAAACATATCAGATCTTCAGTATCACTCCTGTACTTCCCAGCAGAAGAAAGACCTGTTAGGGTCATCAAAGCGTCAGGGACACTATACAGGCTTTTACCCCAGCAGATTGGCACGCACCGATAGAAGCCTTTTGATGAACTTCAATCCACTGTCGTGCCGACAGCATTCACTTAAATTGCATTTCCGGGACTTCCCTGGTGGTGCAGTGATTAAGACTCCACGCTCCCAATGCAGGGGGCCTGGGTTTGATCCCCGGTCAGGGAACTAGATCCCACGTGCATGCCGCAACTAAGAGTTCGTGTGCCGCAATTAAGACCTGTTGCAACCAAATAAATAAATATTTATAAAAAATCAAATTGCATTTTCCTCAAGCTGTTGGTAATACCAGATATTTACAAAAAGGTGCTGTGGGCACTGCCGCATGCTCTCAGTTGCCTGTCAACAGTTATTTGCCAAATAATTGTGTGTTGGGGGGCCTGAAACTTAGGCCAAGGGGGACTTTTCTTCTGTTGTAGACAGATGATGACTGGTCAAGGAGATGAGTTCTCAGAGGGTCAGCGAGAATCTCTTCTGCATCAAAAGAGTGCCCATTCTTTGCTTTCATTGGTTGGCTTATTTTTCTGCCATTCTTATGATTTCCAAGAAATATGGCACGGTAGCAGAGGTCACAGATTCAGTGGGGGAATCAATAAGCCACGGAGTTCTAACAGCCCCTGGTTTCAAAGGTCCCTCTCCATGGTGAAGTTTTCAAAACAGCAGATATTTTCCACTCTCCTCTTATCTTCCTGCTGGTTTACTTTAGCATATATTTGCACGCACCTCCTGTGAGTGCAGTGATTGAGTAAGAAATGATCCCTGCTCTCAAGGAGTGGTAGGCACAGAGGGTGCAAATGACCGTAGTTCAGGGGTCACCAAGGAGCAGACAAAATGCCTTCAAAGGTCAGAGGCAGGTAACCTGGCTTTCTGCTGGTGAAATTTGAGCTGGTGCTTCCAGAGTTAGGAGGATTTCAGCAGCTGGGGGTAGGGTGGCACTGCTGGCAATGGGTGGGCCAGGAGGTGAAAGCATAGGCACGTCCAGGGAACATAGCACAGAGCACGTAGGGCTGGACTGAAGAGAGAACAGCACTTTCCTCTCCAGCGCTCACCTGCCCAACCATTGAAAATAAACATCTTTTCCCCATATGACCGTTAGAACCGTAATGTCTTTCCACTTATGTTTTTCCTTCCACTTTACCTAAAGTGGGCTTTTGTCATCCCCTCATTCATTTGTGCACTTGAGTTAAGACTTCAAAGTGTGCTTACCTACCTAGCGTTAGGGGTTGAATTGCACCCTCCACCCACCCCAAGATATGTTGGAAGTCCTAACCCACCCTTCGGTACCTGGGAATGTGACCTTATTTGGAAATAGGGTCTTTGCAGATGGAATCTGTTTATGTCTTGTAATCAAGATGAGGTCACTAGGGTGGGCCCTGATCCACTGTGATTGGCGTCCTTATTAGAAGAGGGAAATTTAGACACAGACACACACGGGAAGAACTCCACGAGATGATGGAAGCAGAGATTGGAGCTGCAAGACAAGGGGTGCCAGGATGGGTGACCAGCACTGGAAGAGGCAAGGAAGCGTTCTCTCCTACGAGTTTCAGAGAGAACATGGCCCTGCCAGCACCTTGATTTTGGACCTCGTTGTTTTAAGCTACCCAGTTTGTGGCTCTTTGTTATGGCAGCCCTAGGAACTAACATACCTAGTTTATACCCGGCCCTCTACTCGTGGAATTCGACTTGGATTCTACAGTCTGTCAGGGAGGTTCAGTTGTGCCTGTTGAGGTCACATCGGTGGCTAATAGGTGGTCTTTGCAGGGGGAATTTGATCATCAGAGGGGCTCCTCGGCTTTCTGGTCTTTAGGCTGAGGTCTCTGGGATCTCCGTGGAGGACAGTGAGCTGGTGACAGAGGGTGGAGTGAGCAGGCACTGTGACGTGGTTCCCATTAGAAAATTGGAGTAGATGGGAATTAAAGGGTTCTAGGGCAAAAGACTTCAGAGTTCATTTACACCAACTCTTCCTCCTGCCTCTCCCTGGAAAGAAGTATCACGTGACCCATCCAAGAGCCACTCTGCTAGTAACAGAGTAAGGACTTGAATTCAGATCTTAAATCTCATATCCAGACTTCTAAGATTTCTACAGGGACTCTAAAGTCTGTGGTTCTGATTTCGGAAAGTTTTTTGGGGGTCACAGAATTCTAACTTACGCCTTTAGAGGCTGGTGGGGGGAAGAAAGAAGAGGCACTTTAAAAAAGAAAAAACAAAAAAGGGGAACATGTTGACCTTCAGGAAAGGGATTTGAAAGAATGAGTTTATGCATCTTTAAAATAAAAGACCCAAGGGTATTTAGTTTTACTCTGTGTCATTGAAAAATAAAATCCACCCCAGCCTCAAGTGGATGGGAAGTTCCAGCTCACAGGTTCATTCACTGACCGTCCGACCCACGTGTTGCAGAGGGTAGAATTTATAAAATCAGCAACTGTTATATGACCTCAAACACCACAAGTTGCACTTTCAGCGTCATTCTGAGTTTCCTGTCCCTCTGCAGGGTGGAGTAGAGCCACTAATGTTGTTTCCATGGATCTCATCTTTCCAGGCTTGGTTTAAATCTCGAGTGCAGGTTGCCAGGTAGATTCATTATGGCAGTAGCAATGCACACACGCCATCGTGGTAGCTTTAAATCAATCTCTCTCCTAAAGGTTCCGAGGAATGTCACTTACAAGGCACATTGCTTGCATGAGTGTCCTTTGTGTTGGGTGCCCTGGAATGTAATTTCTATCAGGAAGACGTAAAGGAGACACGGGGAGGAATCATTTTGCTTGACAGCACACTTTGAAAGGAAGGGGAGTTTGTTATTGTTATTTTTTGTTGTTACTTTGATTGTTTCTTGGGTTCCTCCAACAAAGAAATGCCGTGTGGCTTTCAAAAGTCTCCCCGTGCAAATGCTTCCCGTCACCAGTGATCAGCGTCCTGCCATTTTGAAATCCAGAAGTGGCTTTAGCAGCCCTTATGACATAATCATTGCCGGGAGCTGGAGACCAACCTCTCAGAGAAATTGACACTCTCATCTTCCATCTTCGTGTACGCATTCTAAGTGCTGGTGCGCTGTCACTTTAACAAACTGTCACCCTGAAATAGGGTTGCTTCATCCAGTGCTGTGGAAAAACAAGGTTAGAAGAGCAGAGGCTTTTGTTGATAGTGAGCAAGTGGGATTTGTTAAACCAATATTGAAAGGTGGTTTGCACAACTCTCGGCAGCTCACGTTACTTCTGAAAAGATGTGGTCTTTCAGCCCTGGTTGGCACGGATACAGTTAAAGTTGCATCAGGACCTTTGTTATATAATCCTTCCCGGTTATATAATTTGGGGTCCTGTTTTTTCTTGCCCTGGTTTATAAAGATTGAAACAAGGATAGAAGATCACAACAGTTCATAGTTTCCTGTAATAGCGGAGGCAGTAATGTTATTGATTAAAGCACATGGGATCTATTGGTTGTCAGTAATACTATATACAGGATGAACTATGTGTATGTGAACAGTTTGTGTATGAAAAATATAAAATGAGTTTCAGACATATCCTACAGATGAGCAGTTTAAAAGAACTGACTTTCAGATTCTGGCTTATACGAACCTTCTGGTCTCAGCCCATGTCTCTAGCGGGTCAGAAACTAGAAGCCAGCCTAGATATGGAAACATACAATACGGTAGGGACTTTTTGTGGCTGCCGTGAGTGACCCCTGTGACTTTTTCCAGACCTGGCCCAGATACAATTAGGAGATGTTACAATCTAAGGGCAGGTAGGATTCTTGAGACTTCGGTTCACACTTTCCTGCAACACTGAGCTCACCTATCTCTGAAGTGACTGCTATCACCTGTTTCTATCTTGGCCTCCTCCCAGTTATTTCAAATATAAATTTAGTAGCCAATAATTCGCGACCCCCAGCCAATTGATTTGAGCAGACCTAGAAATCAATTACACCACTGTCCCCCTACTCCCACCTACCCAGCCTGGGAAGATTGTAGAACAAGCACATCTGTCCCATGCCCCAGCTCAGAGGCACCCCTAAGTAGGCGACACGGATCAGAAAACAGTACCACATGGGGCAGCCATGCTATTACTTCACGTACGTCTGACTCCAGATGTGAGGGTTCTGTGTCTGCCCCTTCCAGGGCCCCAGCACCCTGACTGTCTGGCTGGGACCTTCTCAAGAGCTCTTGGTCCTCAGGGAGTGGTGCTCACATCCTGCTCTAACAAGACTCTAGTCGTCGGAACCGTGAACCGTGAAGGACACACCTTCCACGCTGCCAGCAGATCAGATCCGACCCCCACCTTTGCCCTTCCCCACCACTTGGACCTGGACCCACTCTACTCCTTTTCATCCTCAGCCACCCTCCCTCTCAGGCTTCTGAGCTCCTGCCACCTCCCTGCCACCCCCTCCCCAGGCCTGACTGCTCTTGACTCCCAGAATTCACTGTGGCCAAGAAGCCACGCTAACATCTTTCTACAAAACAGTAATATTTTGCTTCAGATACTTCCTAAGAAGCAAGTACTAACATCAAATTGGGTTGTGGGTAGTTTCAGTTTTCTTCTTCATACCCTTCTTTCTTTTTTTTTTGGCTGTGCCACACAGTATGCAGGATCTTAGTTCCCCGACCAGGGATCGAACCCACGCCCCCTGCAGTGAAAGCGCAGAGTCCTAACCACTGAACCACCAGGGAATTCCCAACCCTTCTTGCTTTAAATCAAATTTTCTACAATGAACATGTACTAGTTTTTTAACTGGAAAGAAAATATATATATTGTAAAATAGCCGTTGGGAAGATGGCAGATAAAAACAAGTAGTCTTTTTTGTTCAGTAGAATAACAACAACAGTAAAATCACCCCAAAGTAAATCAGTGCAAAAATATGAGGCAGCCTTGCTCCTCCTCATCAAGTAATAAATGGCCTTTCACAGGTGAGATGAGGTGGGACGTTACCGTCATTACCATCAACCTCCAGTCCTGATACTTCTGCAGAGATGCTGGGCATGTCCTACTCCAGTAGACACCATGGGAATTTATTACAGGGTTGTTGGGAGGCTCAAATGAGAAAATAGATGTGAAAGTACTTTATAAATGGAAGCTATTATTTTCAACAAAAAGTAGAGAACTTTCATCTACATTGGGAGACAAGGCAGAACACTGTAAGGATGTTTATACAATTTAACATAGGGGAAGATGTGGCCGTTACGATCTAAGAACTTAAGTTCATCTATTCATTTGATAAATATTTATTGGGGGCCTGGAACAGTTCTTGGTGTTTGGGATTCATCAGTGAAGAAAACAGACACAAATCCCTGCCTCGTGGAGCCTCGTGAGGGAAACAGATGAGAAACAAAAACATCTAATAAATTAAAAAGAAGTGGTCATCAAAATAACAACAGTAAGTAACACTCCAATAGTGCTTATTTTGTGCCAGGCATGTATGTAATATATTTAATCCCAAATACTCTATGAAGTAGATACTATTTTCAACCCCATGGTGGGGGGAAATGACCCACAGAGAGGTGAAGTGACTTGCCCAAGGTCACGCAGCTAGTAATGCTGGCACTGGAAATCAGTTTCACAGAGGAAGTTCGTGGGTGAGAAGCCAGTGGAGAAAGAAACGGAACGGGGTAAGGGGTTATCCATTCAGCAGACATTTCTGAGTGCTCTGTGCCTGGCACTGTGTTGGATGCCTGGGATATAGAAATGCAAGGGGCATTATCCCTGCCCTGGAGAGGTTCACAGTTTCTTAGGGGAGATTAGGGGTACACAGACATATGAGCAAACCATGTGGTGTGATATACCTTCCTCCTTGGTTACCTAGGGCAGCAGAGGTACCATACTGGAAAAGCATTCTATTTGAGCAGACCCAGATCACCTAGTGATTTCATGGCATCAGCGGCCTTACCTTTGTCCAAAGACCATTGATCGTGGTGTCGTACTCTCTCTTTCCCTGCAGAACTTCTAGGCATGAGAGGCTGATCAAGCCAATAGCTACTTTGGTTAGACTCCAGGCCGCAAAGCCAAGGCCCTTGGCCTTCCTGAGCTGATCCCTCCTGTCTGCACCAGGAGGGCCAGTTCAGTTCCCCTTGATGTCTGTCTGTTTAGTTGGTGTCTGTGGTATAGCCGTTGTTCACTCTTTTGAATGTCACCCGTCCCTCCTTTCATCTCTCATTGACCTCAGAGAGTGTCACACGGAGGGACAACCCTTTGCATCCCCTGCCTGTTCCCAGCCCTGCCCACGGTCCTCCATCCCATCATTGGCAGAGGTGGGCCAGGGAGACCTCATGCCTACTGAGGATAAGCCATTGCAAGTTTATTTCCTGCTAGTGAGGGGTCAGTAGCGAATACAGCCTATTTATTCCCAGAGCTGAAAGTCACAAGGACTTAATACATGCTCTGGTGCTGTAGGGTTTCTGTTGGTTTGAGGTTATATTTGTTTCTTTACTTCTTTTGTCTGACAAAGTCTTCTGAAGAGGTGAATTGTTTTTGCTTTTGCTCTGGATTCAAGAGATGAGTATTGTCGTGGGGAAGTTCCCCCTTATCTTTCCCCGGGGCAACCACACTTAACCTCTTTTCTCATAGACATCAGTGCAGGAGGATGAGATCATTAACATTGAACATCCATCATAGGTCGGGACTGCCCTCCCCTCTTCAGGGCAGCTGAAGGATTTCGCTCCGTTAGGCCCATGGTGGTTGTTTTGCTTGCTTATGAGAAGGCCTGGCACGTATGACTGTTACTTCACCTCGTTCTCAAAACAACCCACGTTAGGGTGGAGAAAACCCAGGCTCGGAGAAATAAAGTAACTTCTTCCCAGGCACAGAGCACGCAAGCAAGTAGAACAAGACTTAAACGCAGATTTTTAAATTTCTGTGTGTTTTCTTTCCAATACTCTTTCTACTCCAAGTACTCTTCTGTGGGGAAATGAACTGAGCCTGTCTTCCTAAAAAGTGTCCTTTTTTTAAACACTTAAAAACACTTCCTTCTTCCCGCAAGCCATGCTTCTGAGTTTGTTTGTTTGCGAGGTTTTTTGTCTGCTGGTTGGCTGGTTGGTTGTTTTTTTGGTTCCTATTATTAAGCTAGAAGAGGCAGGAATGAAGATTTTTTTCCTGGTAAAATAAGAAATTGCCTTCTCTCTTCAAATCTGTGCTTTTCTATCTCTCCAACAAGTTGAAGATGATATTAAAAGAATAGCTCTGTCTTACAGATTAACAGTGAGACACAGATTATTTAAATTCACATTTTAAGCTGTAGAAATAGACTAACAGGTGATCCTTACGTACTGTGACCTTGTTATTTTCTCAGACATTACCGCGTTTTGCAGTAAATAGTATTGATCAGACAGAAAGATAGGTTCATAACCGTGCGATCAAGAACATCTTGGGGCTCATTGATGAGGTTTAGGGGGTCTAGACAAATTCCTGAAATTGTGTTCAAAACATGTGCCTTCCTGAGCTTTTCTAATTAAAGAAGGCTTCTTTTTCATCAGACCCTCAAAGGACGTGGTCACCACATCAGCATCTTCAAACAGCACATACTTGTAATCTCACAGTTGCCCTGGGTCAGGAATCCAGGCCCAACTTAACTAAGTCCTCTGCCCAGGGTCTCACCAGGCAGCAAACAAGTGTCTTAGGGCTGTGGTCCTTTCTGGAGTTGAGTCCTCCTTCAAGAATTCTGAATTCAGAATTCAGATCCTTGTGGTTGCAGGGTGGAGGTCCCCTTTTCTTGCTGGCTCTCAGGCAGGGGTAGATACCCACATAGTCTCTGCCACGTGGCCCCCTCCCAGACTCTCACAATCAGGCAGCTGCTTCAAGGCCAGCAAGAGAATCTCTTATTCGGGTCTGCTGCGACACAGTCCTACCTGATGTGACGTGACCCAGGAAGTGACTACCCATCACTTTGCCGTATTTTATCACTAGAAGCAAGTAACACCTTCCATCTGTACTCAAAGGGAAGGAGATTATACAAGATCATGACCCACCGGGGGTCTCCTTGGTCTTTGTCTGACATAATCACCTCCTGAAAACTCAAAAGAACCTCTGCTCTGGAATCTTTGAAAAAAGACACAGTTGACATCCTACAAACACGTCGTTAGTTCACTGAGGAGTCGCATCATATCCGTGGGAAGAAACCCGACATGACTGAATGGGGAAAAATTGATCAGTCTTATTTTATCTAGACGGAGTCAGCGCCGTGAAGGGAGTATTAAGTGAGAGAAAAGAGCTGATTCTAGGCTGTGTGGGAGAAGACCCACAGCAAACATGTATTACGGCCTATGTCAACATCGTGGCCACGCTTGCTCTATTTTTTGAGACAAAAAGATCATGGTTTGGACAAATGAGAGGCAGCCAGACCCCAAAATAACTTCAGACTCCTCATTCCTGGGTGCTGAGGGGGTAGCTGCATGTTGACTGAGATGATTCTTGGTTTATTTCGAGTCTAATTCAGCGTTAATAAAGAAGTTCAAAATTGAATGTGAGTTGGTCTGTGGTAGAACTTAATGGGAAATTCCCAGAGTTGCTCTTCCTTCTAGCTCTGTTTTCTTAGTGTATTCGTTTCCTCGGGCTGCTGTAGCAAAAGTACCACAAACCGGGTGGCTTAAAGAGCAGCCGCTTATGCTCACACGGTTCTGCGGCTGGAAGTCTGAGATCAGGGTGTCAGCAGGGCCGTGCTCCCTCTGAAGGCGCTGGGGAAGGATGTGCTCCAGGCCTCCCTCCTAGCTTCTGGTACTTCCTTTACTTCGGGGGCATCACTCCCCTTTTCACATGGCATTTCCCCTGTGCTTCTGTTGTGTCGGCGTCCAAATTTCCCTTTTTTATAAGGACACCAGTCATATCGTATTAAGGGCCCAACCTACTCTAGTATGACCTCATCTTAACTAATTCTATCTGTGATGACCCTGTTTCCAAATAAGATTATGTTCTGAGATGCTGGGTAGGACTTCAACACGCTAATTAATTGGGTGGGTGAGGGTGGGGGAAGTGGACACAATTCAACCCATAACACTTAATGAAGAATAATTTTAAATTTTCCTGATAGTCATGTTGTTCTGGCAAGTAAATCAAAGTCTCCCTGGTGGATCGATGGTCAGAGATCATTAGATTCCCCTCTCTCCCTCCACCCTCTCATTTGGGAGTTTACTATTTTCTCACTAGAATGGCATCCTTGCCTTTTGGACTTAATTTTAGAAATAAAACAGCTCTCATTCTGCGTCTAAAATTGGTCAGTCATAACCCTATTTCTGGTAGTAGGATGCTTATCCAGAGGTCAGTTATCTGGCAACCTCACCTATAAGGTAGGTGGGGAATAGAAAACCAAGGTCACAGAGAAAACAGAAAAAATGATGAGCAAAGATGTCACAACAGTCACAAAATAAACCCTTTTAAGAGAACCCTGTGGACTTTTGCTCACATCCTATTAACCTTTACTCTGCACATAATTCTAACAGACTTTTAAAGTTCACAGGACAGTGGAAGCATCAATATGTGAATGACAGACTCAGGGAAAATTCCAAACTAAATTCAGTTTAAATATTACTTCCGTTATGATGCCTTCATCAATATCTTCCTCTGAATTCCAGTATTATTTTATACCTTCATTAGTCACTTGTCACCTGTTTTCTAACAATTTGTATCCATATTCTACTTTGTTTACATATCTTAATCTCCCCTACCAGATGCTTGTAAGAGCTGGGACATACCCAGTTGTGCCTAACACAATACCTGACACACAGTAGGTACACCAACAAATTCGTATTGAAGACTGAAAAACCGGAAAGGATATATTTTTAGGTGGACAGTAATTAGGTAAGATAATAATTTAGGTGCCTAATAATTTTAGGCAGGGTGGAGTTTCAAAGCATTTTGAGCAAAAAAGATTCCTCTGATATTTCCTTTTTAAAATTAATTTTTATTAAAGTTACAAAATTTGAAACCTTACCTTTCATTAGGCTTTTAAGAGGTGGTCAGAAGATCTCAATTTATTTATTCTAGCAATTTTTAACAATCACTTTTAAGGGGACCTTTTATTAATGCTCGGTCTGATTTGCAAACTTAGTTAATTAAACTCCTTTAAACATTTTAAACTACATTTGTAAAGGAAATCGAACATATTAAATGTATAAGTACTCAATTGCCTGACTCAACAAACAAGCCGCCCAGAGCACTTAAGCAATTCTTATAAATCTAATTAAGCTTATAAGTATGTTACACCCTACGGGCTTTTAAGTTTTCTTCTACTGTATGTGACTTCAGTGAGATTTTGATTTAAAATCAAAGTCTCAATTGGTTATTTAATTCCACAGTTTAAGTTGATGTTTCAAGGCTGGTCGTTATTCTTACGGGCCAGTTCTCTTAGTTGTAGCAAATATTTAAAATACTAGATCTACATTGATTTCTTTTTAAAAATAATTAATTTGACAGATCTCATTTTCTTAACCATGTTTGTACTTTATTCTAAATCTTCTTTGGGTTTAAAAAGTGCTCACTCACATTGTCCAAGAAGGAAAAGAAGGACACCCTCCCCTCTGCCTTCCAGAACCTTCCGCACATCAGGGATCTTTGGAAACTTCTGTTCACCAGCAGTGCCTCCCCTCCCATCCATGACTGTCCAGGGGAAGAACTACCACAAATCCCCATCAGGTGCTCCTTGGAGGGACCTCCCATGTACTTCTGGCAGCTTTTTTTTTTTTTTGCGGTACGCGGGCCTCTCACTGTTGTGGCTTCTCCCGTTGCGGAGCACAGGCTCCGGACGCGCAGGCTCAGCGGCCATGGCTCACGGGCCCAGCGGCATGAGGGATCTTCCCGGACCGGGGCACGAACCCGCGTCCCCTGTATCGGCAGGCGGACTCTCAACCACTGCGCCACCAAGGAAGCCCCCTTCTGGCAGCTTTGAGAGAGAAAGTCTGAGCAATCTGAGGCTCCCGGAAGCTGCTCGGGAGCACCGCGCCATCCTCAGGCTGTCTGCACTTCCTTTACCCCAAAGAGGTTTCCAAAGATGGGCAGACAAGCCCCACCCAAACTCTTGGGGAGCCATCAGCTGCCGGTGCTTGGATGTCCCCGAGAGGTCCTGCCCATCGTCCTCACGGCCGCCTTCGTAGTGGGCCAGGAGGCAGCGAGGGTCTGGCCATGGCACCAACGTCAATGGTCTGCACCCTGCCCCGGTCCAGAGCTCTTCCCGAGGGAGGCTGGCCGTCAGGACCACACGCCGCAGCTTCCCTTCCCACCTCAGTCCTGCGTTCTCTCCTCATGCAGAAATCTGCACAGTGGTAAAAGGTTGAATTCAGAGTGTGGGCCTGGGTCAGAACCATGATGATCATTCAAATTACTGAAAGTAGCAAACCAAATCTGGCTCCCTGTGCACATTTTAAAAAATTTGAGCCCAAATAGTTTCTCACCCTGCAGAAATAATAAGACCACATTCCGTTGTTCAGATATTGTCGACAGAACTTTTTTTGCCCCCAGATAACAAGTTATAAAAAATAAGCAGTTGTCTACATCTTTAAAAAAAAAAAAAAAGAAGAAGAAGAAGAAAAAGGGCTTCACTGGTGGCGCAGCAGTTAAGAATCCACCTGCCAATGCAGGGGACACGGGTTCGAGCCCTGGTCTGGGAAGATCACACATGCTACAGAGCAACTAAGCCCATGCGCCGCAACTACTGAGCGTGCGCTCTAGAGCCCGTGCTCCGCAACAAGAGAAGCCACCGCAACGAAGAGTAGCCCCCACTTGCTGCAACTAGAGAAAGCCCGTGCACAGCAACAAAGACTCAACTCAGCCAATAAATAAATAAATAAATAAATTTATGAAAAAAAAAAAGAAGAAGAAGAAGGAAGGGAGGGAAGATGCTTACTTCACTTAAAAACAGTTAATTGTTCTTTGAGGTCATCTCAAATAATTTTGAGCATCACCTTCCTAACTGAATTTCAGGGGCAGGGCAGTGGTGAGGGAGGAGCTGCCTTCTCAGCTTGCTGGGATTTCTTAATGAGCAGTGGGTATCAACCAGCACTCAGTTGGATATATATGCCCCTGACAGCTGGGTGAGCCCCTTCTTACAGTCACTCTGTAAATGAGACCGCAACTTAAAGAGGTAAGTTTCACTTGTCCTCCATCCCTTACATTAAAGGCAAACATTACGGATTCTTCTGTCCACTCACCGAGATCTATATCCCCTACCCTCTGGTTGTCACCAGAAAGGATTTTACATTTTCTAAATTTTAATATATGCAGATGTCTTTCCATGAGTGTCCAGAGACCTTGAAACTCTGTGGGATTGTGCACGATCTTCATATACAGGCATATCTGAGATATATATAGTATCATGGGTTTGGTTCCAGACCACCGCAGTAAAGTGAATATTGCTATAAAGTGAGTCACATTTGGTTTCCTGGTGCATATGAAATTTATGTTTACACTATACTGTAGTCTGTTAAGTGTGCAGTAGCATTGTGTCTAAAGAAACCAATGTACATATTTTAATTTAAAAATACTTCATTGCTAAAAAATGCTAACCATCATCTGAGCCTGCAGGGAGTTGTAGCAGTAGCATCCAAGATCACAGATCACCATAACAAATATAATAATAATGACAAAGTTTGAAATATTGTAAGAGTTACCAGACTGTGACAAGGGGACATGAAGTGAGCAAATGCTTTTGGAAAAAAACGGTGCTGATAGACTTGCTTGATGCAGGGTTGCCACAAACCTTCAATTTGTGAAGAATGCAGCATCTGCGGAGAGCAATAAAATGAAGTATGCCTGTAATGCTAAATGCTAATGTGGGCCTGTGGAGCCTCATCTTTGGCTGCCAGAGCTCCCAGCCCCCCAGCCGGCCACTCCACAAGTGACATCAGTCCTGGAGAGCATCATGTGTTATAGCAGTGCCCAGTGATGGGTTTCCATGGTGACAACTCAGTCCTCAAGAAAATATTGTGTAGACAGGGAAGTATACGATATAATTCTTAAATTTTGTTAAAATAGTTAAAATGGAAAAAAAAAAAAAGATATTTCACCCAGAGGCAGTGCTTCATGTATTGGAAAATTGTCTTAAAGAGAGTGCTGTATTTCCCGACAATGTGGCTAAGTGAGTTCTTGCTTCATGAAAAAAACATTTGTAAAAGTCTGACAAAGGTTCTTGAGCCAATGAGAAAGTTGGTAAAAGCAAGTTCTTTATAACTATGTTGAAGAAAAACCAGAATAATACAGTTTGGTTATCATTTAAAGTGTGAAGGGATTTGCGAGGCTTCCTGGCTTTTGCTACATGTATCACGAACCTGACTGTAACCAAAGGTTATATATAATGTGGTGCGGTGAATAATGCATAGGGAGTGATAACGGACTTTAAAAGAGAGAGAGAGAGAGAAGGTGGCTTTTAAGTACAGTATGGCATTTCCTTCCTGCCATGGTGATACATGATATAGTGCTCTGTGGTGTGCAAAGTGTTACTGGTTGTCATAGCAGTAGAACACCATCCTGGAGAAGGGAGGAAATGCTGGCATAAGACGCTTCGCTGGAATAGAACTACAGTTCTAACAAAACCATCATTGTTAGCTCCGTATTTGTTGTCAAATAGTAAAATCCATGCTAGTCTTTTTCTTTCTTCGTGATAATGCTGAGTAGCCCTGATACCATCCCAGGGGCTTGTATTACACACACAGGCTTCTGCCTTCACTTGAGAGTTTTATGCCTATTGCTGGTGTAAAAATAGCTTACGTTATGAATGCCTCCCTGAACTCACTTCCAGCCACTGGCCCAACTCACTAAGCTTCAGAGTTTGAATACCTTCTCTGTAGCGCCTGTAATAAATGTCAGTGGTTCTCCTTGCTGTCAGGATTGCCTCTCCTTGGTCACATTTCAGTCATTGTTATATTTTGTTAGACCCTGAGTGAACAGCCCTCTGAAAGAAGCATCTGAACCGAAGCTAATCTTTGCTTTCTGGTGGTTCTCAGGGCAGAGTCTCTGATGTGTCTGTCCCATCTTTCAAAGTGTATATTGGACGAAATTGATGGAAATTCCTCTGATACAACTACTGATGTTCAGTTGCCTGGGTGGGTTTCAAAGGGAGCCAAGGCCAAGAGAACCAGTGAGTCCAGTTCGGTCGTCTTTGCCACATCATGGCTGTATCCTCTTCATCATCCAGCCCATGAATCCACATTCTTCACCCAGGGAGGTATGGAGTAGGTAGTGTGGAAAGAGTTGTGTGTGTGTACACAGTCCAGAAGAATCCATTACACCACCCGCAAGCACAGCTCGCGCAGCAGGACCTCGAGATGATGGTACTTGGGTTGCATCATTTTAGTCTGATGATGATGATACAGCACTCCCGAGTGCCAGGTTCTCTCCTACACAATTTGTGCACGTCAGCTCATCTAGAACCACAGCCCGATTGACAGATAAGGAACCTGACGCACAGAGAGGTTAAGTATCTTGACTGAGATCACACTGCTAGTAAATGCTGGGGCTGGCCCCAGAGCCTGTGTTCCCAACTGTGCTGCCTCTTCTGTGATCCAAAGTGGAACCAAGGAAGGCCCTAAATACATCCAGAGAACTGGGCACCTCCTGGGGGAACCACTGGAATCAATGGTGTAAAATGAAGAAGAAAAACGTGGTGATAAGCAAGGAAGAGGAGGGGACTTTGAAACATAGATGAGAAAGCCTCGCTTGCAAAAAGCACAATAAAACACAAAGTTCTGTTCATTAAACTGTTATCAATATGGAATTATACATCATTGTAAAGAAAAGGATAGTAAACTGTAAGCAGGATACGAGTACCATGAGTGACAGGGACGCTACCCCATACTTCTGTCTCACTCACAGCTCTGGCATATCTGGCTCAGATATCCTAGCACTGCATCCCCACAATTTCAGGGGTGGCCCGAATACAATATCCCATTGATCAAGTGGAATATCACACTTACCCAAGTTACAGTGATAACTGTAATAACAGCTAATATTACTTGACTGTGTCTCTGTACCAGGCATTGTTCTTAGGGCTTTGCATGTGTCAACTTGTTTGATCCGCCCAGCAGCCCTGTAAGGGAGGGAGGTGCTATTTTGCGTTTTCCAGGTGAGGAAACAAAGGCAAAGAGAGGTTAAGTCAACTTGCCCCAGACTTCACTCCTAGCTCACGGCCAAGGTATTGATAACAGTCATCCATTCACCAGATATTTGATGAGAGCCCACTGGGTAAGGGGCACTGCTCCTGACTCCTGGGGCACGGTGAGGAGCAAGCAGACGAGACCTTTCCCCGAGGGGCTGGCCTTCACGCAGACGTGCACACACACACATGCGTCATAAGCTCTGAGCACCTCCAATGATGCCTGTCGAGTATTAAGGAAGGGCAGGAATTTCTTAGGAGTGAGAAGGACTTTACAAAGATGGGTCAGGAGCAACTGGATGTGTTAGATAAAAGCAGAAAATAAGGATAAATGAGTTCAGATTATGGAAGACCTTGGAGAGGCATAGGAGAGTCTTAGCTGGGGGCTGGATTGAGTTGTGTGTAGAAACGCAGCCTTCTTACAGTTGCCTCTAATGACACACAACATTGATTGGAAGTACAGTCACAACAGACTGTTCAGTCCAACCTTCTCGTTTTGCAGACAGGAAAGTGAGGCCCAGAAAATTTCTTTAGGACGAATTCCCTAGAAGAGCTGTCCACATGTTTCTGCTGCAGCTTTCTTTATAAAAGCCAAAAATTAGAAACAACCTAAATAAATGTCCATGTCCAGGGAGATGTTGAAATAAACCACGCAGCAATGAAAGACACGCGCTCCATCCCTCTGTACCCCAGATGGAGAGAGGCCAACACTTACTGTTGAATGAATGAAAGAAACACATTGCAAAGCGATGTGTAAGTCTGTCTCCATTCATCTAAGACAGCAACACTATATTGTTGTGAAAGATACAGATTCTTGTCTGCTTGTCTGCAAAGGAAAAGCTCTGGTCAGATACACACCGAGGGAATGTCACCTTCAGTGAAGGGGCAAGGCCATAGGATTAGGTGATCTTTTTAGTAGTAGCCTAATTTTAAAAATAAGCAACTATATTCTTGTATTAATCGTGTGATTAAAAATTAAGTCAAAAAAGAAAGGTCTATTGACTTGTCTGATTGCATATGTTGAGTTAGTTGAAAAGGCAAGTCTAGGACCACTCAAGTTTCCTGGCTTCCAAACCCCACTCAAACACCCAAATATTCAAGCATGGAGAGGTGGGGTAGAGGGGAATCCAGAGCTTCGTAACCAGCCAGATATTGTTTACGAATCCCAGGAACCATACACATGTCAATGGGTTAAACCGGGTTTTGCTAAATGAGTGTGTGTGTTTCAAAAAAAGACTCCAATTTTTAATGGCATTAGTATTCCAGTCAGCTGAATCCCAGGCTGGAGAAAGGTACAAATGATGATTGCTCATTAGCAAATAGAATACAGATGTTAGCTTCATTTTGCCTGAGTGCATTGGCACCTTGGGGAGCCACCAGCTTAGTGAGCCAGACCCACAGTGCTGCTGCCGGCCCGGCGCAGGGGAGGGGTCTGCAGATGGGAGGGGATACAGGTCACTTCGGAGCTTACAGGGCTGGGCTTTGTTTCCAGCAATAATTTGTTGGGACTGATTAGTAGAAGAGGGAAACTAAGATTTCTAAAGGAACTAAGCAAAAAATTTTAGTATTTTTTTATTATATATTTTTTTCATTTAATTCTTAACAACCACCCTATGAACCTAGGGTATATGATTCCCTTTGGAAAGGAAAGTGAGGCGCAGAGAGGTGAAGTGAATTGCCCAAAGTCACACAGCAACGAAATGATATATTAGAACCCACGTGTGTCTGGCTCCAGAACTCAGACTTCTGGGTGCCCTTCTCACTAGCAACTGGGGCTAAGGAAGAGAACGCATCTAGAGATCTCCCTTTGAGCAGTTTCCAGGACGTTCACATCTTATTTTCTCAGGAGCCTCATAAAAGATAAATGAAGGTGTTCTCATAAACAAAACCAGCACAGAAAAGGTCCAAGCTGGAGAAGGATAGATACGAAGGATGGTAAGATGCTACTTCAACAGTCCTGGCCCCCAAAAAGCATCTAGCTTGGTTGCAGGGTCATGAAGATTGAAAATCAAATGGGTAGAAGTCCTTACTGACCGTTCTACACGACAGGGAATAAATGTGCAGAAGTTGGATTTTCATTAAGGGGTGGGTACAGTTTTCCTAGGAAGAAAGGATGGGGAAGGGTTCTCAGGTTGGCGGCGACATGAATAAGAACACCCACGAGGAGTGCCAAGGCTGGCTGGAGGGACAGGGCTGCTCCGTGAGAGTGGCAATTCACTTGGCTTTGAGTACCAGGCAGGAGGGTTGGACCATGTCTTACAGGTTGGAGAAGAGCTGGCGGAGGTTTAGAAGGAAAGGGGTTCTTGAGACTGGTGCCACGTGGACAGTGGTTTAGCAAGGGGAGAGCTCGAGGCGGCAAGACCTGGTTGAAGGTGGTTCCTGGGGTTCTGGCACAAGCTGGTGAACACTGGGTTAGGGGTGTGGGGTGGTGGCCTGCGTGCATTCTAAATGCATTTGCAATATGACTACGTTAGAAACGCCTTATCTGCCAAGACATTCCCCCCCGACCCTTGACCTATCTCATAGATTATTTTGCCTTGGGTAAAATGCTGGGGTTTTAAAGATTTGGGTTTTGTTTTTTTTTCCAGTAAGGAGGATGAAAAGTTTATACCCCATCAAGACATAATGCCTTTTATGACTCAAGTGTTCTACCCACACACAACACCTCAATAAACACACATCACTTACAAACTGCTTGTGCGTCTGTTCACACTAAGTCCTATGTAAATGCCTGTTAACCAACTTTCGTATCAATGGAAGTGTGTCAGCCTAGGTGCCTCTGGTGATGTGAGCCCGACCCGTTCCTAGTGCCCCAGCCAGTAAGGCACTGTGCTGCCCACCTAATCTTCTTGCTCATTGTCAAAAATGTCCCGCTTCTCACCTGTGCAACTCTCAGCAAGTGAGTAAACTTTTTCAAGAGGAACTGAGGTTACTTTCTTAAGAAGATCCTGGTCTGTCTTCAAGGTGAATGAAGAGTTTTAGATACAGGGACCCATTTCATTATGCCCTCAGCATCTGCCCAGCTGTTAAAATTTTAAGACAGCAAGTCATCGAATTTTTCAGCTGTCCCACCACCACCACCCAACCCATGTATCGGATGTCACTATAGATCTCTTGGTCCAGCAAATTCTCTTTACTGTCCTGCAACAGAAGCTACCTCCCTTCTGCATTTGGGCTGACAGGGGTAAACAGCTGGCGGCATGCCCTATGAAAAAGCAAAACCAAGCTTCCAGAAACAATTGACTTTAACTTCTTGTTCTAAACTGAAAGTTTTTACTGTCGCTTTCACTAAATTCGTGTCCGCGAACTTTTCTCACCTTATTAAATGGATAGAATTCAATGTGGTCAGATGCATTCTGCCTCGGGAGTATAAAATTAATTTAGAACCGACATTTTAAATAGTGGAAGCCTTTTATATAGTGATGTGAAAAGTGTTCTGCTTTTGAAAACCAAAATCAAACATTAAACAGTATGTGTCTCTGTGAAGAAGTCAGATATCTTGCTGGGATATTACTTTGGCTTTCTGCCAAAAAAAAAAACAAAACAAACCTCTATTCTTCTAACTCTGAAGAAATGAAGCAAAAAAAAAGGTATTTGAGGAATGGGGAGGGGGTTGTGATTGTTTTATCCTGGAGACTGGAAGCCAGATTTGCAAAGCAGCACTTTTTTTTTTTAACTCGAATCCAGACAAGAAAAATTGGGTGCCTTGCCCACATAGAATCTCTAAACTGTGCCCAATGAAAGCTTGAATAACTGGTTTGGATTTTGAAAGATAGAAGACCCAGCCCATTGCTGACTGCAGTTTAATTACATAATTAACCAACCAATCCTGTTTTTCTCTGGTGTAGACGCCTTGCAAAATAATTTTCCATATGCCCCACTAACCCTCAACCTCACGTTCTTGTCTCCCGTTTTTGTTAACCATCTGAAGGCAAATTCTTTTAATTCTCTTGCTTTTTTAAAGGGCTTGGCCGGGCTCACCTTACCCGATAAACAGTTTAACAGTCAGAAGCAGCGTCTGGCCCTCTGATACAGATCAGAAGATGGAATCGTGTTACTCCCAAGCTGGTTGTAGCCTGTGTTTTTTCTTTTAAGAAAATATTCTGCTTAGCTAGAAGGCGTTCACATTTCTTGATCCCCACTGGGCTGAGAAGAAAGAAAAAAAAAAGTCTGACAAAATGCAGAAACTATGGTCGGTTGCCATCAGAGTTGAACCACCTTCAGGGGCGAGTCCAGGGAAGGAGCTGCGGGGAGGGGGTGGGGGTCACTGTGAAGCGCCTGCCCTGGAAGGGGGCCTTTGCATCTCTCCATCTTTTCACAGCCGTAATTGAGTGAAGAATATCACCAGCTTGATATACAAAAGCTGCCGCTTGCTCCCTCCTTGTGCCCCAAAGCAAACAAAATAGGCAGGTTCCCAATTTGGAGCCAGCGGCATGAAGCCCAGGCCTTTGTTTGCTGTTGAGTTGTCCGGGCAGCCGAGCAAATAGATGTGAAGAGATTAACCAAACAAGAAAGCCCAGCACGGGCGGCCCTTTCTGTCCAGCCTGGAAAGTGCAGCCAGCGGGGCCGGCCGAGGGGTGGAAAAGGCACAGGGCCTGGGCTCTGGTCGAGACTTTCGCAGACAAACCTTGTCCTTTCTCAACATCCCAGTGGGGAAAATAGGATTGAGCCTGCTTCACCGGTGATAGAAATTAGAGATTGAGTCCAACCTCCTTAGCTCACAGATAAGGAAACTCCCTTGTTAACAGATAAGAAGACAGAAGCCATTTGTGCTAAGTAACCTGCGCCCAGACTGGTTGGGACAGAATAAAGAGAAGACACCTCATCAGAGTTGGGAGCGCATCCACGCTGACTTGTTATCTTTAGGGATTTTCTAAATTCTTCCAGAATGTTTTAATCCTTTTGTGCTTGCCTGTTGCCCCGAAACGCTTAGTTTTTTCAGCCTTCAAGGATCCGTGAGAAAGCTCATTGAGGAAAGACCCGTAAGTTAGGAAAGTGCAGCGATAGTAGCATCTTCTTCAATACTGTCGAAGCGAGTATAAAATTGGAAGCGATGGCCTAATAAATTATTAGGTGTGCCCTTGAGCAGCTGCATCACAAGTTTTGGTAATTGCCTGCTTCTTTCTAGAAACACAGTTGTCCAGTTTCCTCTGGGT
This sequence comes from Globicephala melas, assembly GCF_963455315.2. Classification (NCBI taxonomy): domain Eukaryota; kingdom Metazoa; phylum Chordata; class Mammalia; order Artiodactyla; family Delphinidae; genus Globicephala; species Globicephala melas. Next base: position 163,031,170 of record NC_083315.2, on the reverse strand, counting down.
GGCAGTCTTCCCGTCTCCTCCAGAGCAAAAGGGAAAGGGTCTCATTTATTATCCTTCTTCAGTATTCCTCACTTAGGTCAGCCGGCAGGGTCATATCCTCAGACCAGTGGCTTGCCCAAAGCAAATATTTTAGTTATCTATACCTCACCTATCTCCAAAAAAAGAAGGGAGGTGACTGATGATCATAAAAGCACAAAAAAGCAATAATACCAGCAGTCCCTAATGTAGGATTTTTTTAAGAGTAGCTGTATGGGAAGGAAAGGGAGGGAGGGTCACTCCTAGGGGTTGTACTTCAAGAGCCTAGGCCACGAAAATGACAACAATTGATTCAAAACCCAGCTCTGACAACAGCAAGAGCAAAGAGCGAAATGTGGTACACACAGCTCTCATTTCTAGGACAAGCACACGTACCAGTGAGGTGCCTGACTCTGAGAACAAGGGTGATCTGTAATGGCTTTTTATGACAGGGGTAAGAAATAGTGCCTGAAACCAACGGTCCCCAACCTTTTTGGCACCAGGGACTGGTTTCGGGGAAGACAATTTTTCCATGGAGGGAGGGGGAGGGATGGTTCAGGCAGTAACGCGAGCAATGGGGAGCAGCAGATGAAGCTTCGCTCTGAAAAATGAAGAAGTTGAGCTTCCCAACCTCTCCAGCTAGAAGGCTAATGGGCTACAGGCTGAGCAATCCAGTGTCGGCTGCACACAATCTTTGTGAATTGTTGAATTCTGATAATACAACACCCCCAAGGAACATGTCTTAGTCTACTCCAGCTGCCATAACAAAACCCATAGATCGGGTGGCTTTAACAGAAATATATTTTCTCAGTCTGGAAACTGGAAAGTCCAAGATCAAGGTCCAGCAGGATTTGGTGTCTAGTCAGAGCTTACTTACTGGCTTGCAGATGGCCACCTTCTCCCTGCATTCTTGAGAGAGAGAGAGAGAGAGAGAGAGAGAGGGAGATTTTTCTCTCTCTTCTTATTCTTATAAGGCCACTAATCCCATCATGAGGGTGCCACCCTCATGCCTAAATCTAACCCTAATTCCTTCCCAAAGGCCCCATGTCCAGATACCATCACATTGAGGGTAAGGGCTTCAATATATGAATCTTGGGGGGGACACAAATGTTCAGTTCTTAACAGAATACATCTTTGTTGGCATTGCAGATATTTCAGGATCATTCCGGAGCAAAGACTCGTAATGCTTCCTTTCAGCAAGAGGGGAGCATTTAGTCCTGTCCTAATGATGCACTCCAGGGTGAGACTCAAATCTCTGATGAGCGAGTGTAGAGCTGATGATTCTTACCCTTTTCTGGATAGTCTATCCCTGAGACAACTGCATAAAAGCTATGGACTCTCTCCAGAAACATGCACAGAATCCCAGTGTTTGTATGCACTTTCTGCAGGTTCCACATAAGTCTTCCTATGGAAGGGCCACCTACCCTCGCCCCTCCCCCTGGGGTTTCCTGCTCTGTCTTCAGGGCAAGCATCTCTTTCCTTCCTTGCAAACTGCTTTTCTTTGGGTGGTCATCAAGAATCCGAGGTGCTGCCGTTCAGTCCCAGGGCACTAATGGGATCCAGTGGTTGGAGTTGAGAACCATCTGTTCACATTCACAGAGAGAGAATTAGTTTGTGCAGCTGCATACACTGAGGCTCTGATTAGGATCTTTGCTATTACCTTTAGTTAATAAACACGACCAGGATGACTTGGCCACTTTGGAACATGAAGATTGTGATAAAAATGAATTTACTTGGGAAGCTTAATCTCCAAAATTGCTTCAAGTTTGGGTTCTCCTCCCTCTAGCTCTGAAAACCGCAGAGAGAAGCATATAGAATGACATCAGCTGGTTTGGAGGGACACAGTATATTCCAGATGAGAGGTAATGAAATAAAAAAAAGAATCAGAAAAATGAACAATTTTATGTGAAATGGAATCAATAAAATTAAATCCACTTTGGATTCATTAGCTAGTCTATTTGGGTTTTTGCAGAGTCCTTAGATGGAGAAAATAGGCAGCTAGAGAGTGGGAAGAAATGTAGAAATTGTGTTCTGTAGTCCAAACTGTATAGTTTCTTTTGAGAATAAAATAAAGCAAAACGGAATGAGCTGGATTTGCTACTCAGCAGATGCCAGGATTTTACAGTGTGGAAGGAATGTTTTACTTTGAAACATGCGCAGTCTGATGACCCCCACAGGAAGGGGCTGACCTAACCAGGCCATGTTTTTAACCCTTTCAGTCACTAGGTGCTGAGGCTGCCCCACTGCCGGGGCCAACAAATAGCTAAATGAAGTGTGCAGTCCAGATTCAAAATTTAATTGAAATAGGAAATGATGGTATTTAATTTGACGCTTGTATGTGTAAATTAATGCAGCAAATAGCACTTAGGGATAAATACGGTGGATGCTGATTTACTAGGCAGTAAAGCAAAGCTCTAAGGAACCAAGCCTTTTATTTTCATAGGATGTTTGAGTGACAACAGTATACTGGGTGCTGTGACAAACCACAGTTCTGGAACTGTGACACGAGGGCGCGTAATTTTCAGAATCCTTGTGAAGCATGGAAGTGGAGTTTCTGGGCCGAATAACTACATGAAATGTTCCAGTAAATAATGTAAACTTGAAGAATTTACCACTGAACCATTTCCCCTTTTTCATTGCAATGGTAGGATGCACTTTATCAATGTGTTTGCATTCGTATATCATGCATTGATTTTACACTGAGATGCAAATGAACTAGTCTCAATTAAATACCTTTGTTGTGATGTATTTAGACTTGTTCCTTTGACTTCTTTTACTGCACCAAGAGAAAATAGTAGTAAAGTAGTATTTCTTCATAGTGACGTGCCTATAAAAGCAGTAAGGCAATCGTTCTTTTTTTTTTTTTTTTTTTGCGGTATGCGGGCCTCTCACTGTTGTGGCCTCTCCCGTTGCGGAGCGCAGGCTCCGGACGCGCAGGCTCAATGGCCATGGCTCACGGGGCCAGCCGCTCCGCGACATGTGGGATCTTCCCAGACCGGGGAACGAACCCGTGTCCCCTGCATCGGCAGGCGGACTCTCAACCACTGCGCCACCAGGGAAGCCCAGGCAATCGTTCTTTTATTTAAACTCTAGTTTGGGACACTTCTGAATAGCAGTTAAGTTTTTCTTTTCTGCATAGAGGAGCTTCTACAAATATAGAGAACCATCATTCACTCTCAGGCTGTTCTATTCAAGAAAAATATATTGGTGGAAAAGTACACTTCTCAGGCCTCCAAGCGGGAATTGTCACTTGGCTGTAAATGTTGTGAATTGACATTGTCTTATCCTTTTTGAAACCAGTGGTATCAAACTTGGGAATTTTTTGATCCCTTTTTTTCAGCCAGCAAGAGATTAGCTGGTGCTACTGCGTCTCTCTTTCCAATTTTTCAGGCACTGACTGAGCATTTCAAATACTGTTGGTAAGAAGTCAGCTATTTGTCAGGGTTATTTAGTGGCTTCTGGTAAAGGGTGAAGAATCAGATGCTCCTGAGGAAAGGAATAGGAGACAGAATAGCTGCTTAGATGTTGTGTTGGAAGCGGGAATTGGAATTAACTTGACCACTAAATAAGATGCTGACCACCGGTTGGTCCTGAAATGTTCCTGTGAGTTCCTCAGCCCATCATTTTCTGCCGTCACATTTGCTCCCCCTTCTTTCTGGACCTGCCTCGGGCTTTTTATCCAGAAATCTGAAGACCCTAGGTGATTTCACAGGGTCTCTTTGAGCTCAAAAATTCTGTCATTCTCTGCTTAGAACTGAGAGAAGTCTGGCTATATGAAAATCCAGGTAGGTTTTATTTCTCCACAAAATGGTTTGTTCTCGATGATGATTCAGGCTACATAAGCCAGAAATATTGCTAGGTGTGGCCGATTATCAGATGTAATAAAATAACAATAAATCAGAATTTTTAAAGTGAAGTGGGGTCTCTGTAGCAACTTCACAAAACACTACAGTGGAAAAATGATCCAGAATTGATCTTTTCAACTTTGTCATTACATGGATAATTAGACAGCCGAGGCACATAATTACTGGAATATTAATTTGCATGGTTGCTTTTGCGTTTTTCCCATGGTCAAAAAGACAGTGGAATGCTCTGGCTCGTCTGTGTCTATTTAAAGAAATAAAATGTGTCTCGGTGAAAAATGGTAATTCGTAAACCCCAAACAGATCGAAGTTCCATGGGGAATAAGTACGGTCTCCTGACCTCAGAAACTGCGCGGGGACTCTGGCTGCCCGTCACTAGGCCGCCTGTACCCTCCTTTTATGTACTTCCCAGCATGTAGGCAGCGCTGCCACGGGAGGTCAATTTGGATACTATGGTCACATTTTAAAAAGAGAACCGTAATTATGACCTCTAATTATGTACAGTTATGCCTGCTGAGTTAAAGATAATAGCACCTCCTGCTTGGAAGTATAAGCTAATTGCCTACAGGGGTCAGGAGGGTGCTGACCCCTCTCTCTTCCCCCCAGCCTCAACCAGGCATACACCATAAGACAAAACTAAATTGGGCCTGCTGTGCTTTATCATGCTGTTTAAGTGTTGGGTTTAACCACTGTTTAACAGTTATTCTAGTGGAAGTTCAAATTTAACTCGTGTTCAAGAGGGATCTAAAGCTTCAGTTGAGTCTAGACCTTAGTCTGTCTTCCATGATGGCCTTCTCAGAATCCAGCTTCACCTGGAGCTTCATGTCGTGGGTCCTGTTTTTGTTCATTAAGAGCATATTCCACATCTGGTACAGTTGGGCTGGTGTATTGTGCCACCTTTTTTTTCTAACTATTAGAAATTTTTATTAGAGAATATTTCGATGTATTGCAAAGAATAGAATAATAAACTCCTATTACCTTTCACCCAGTGATCCTCAAATCCTGGCCAGGTTTGTTCCATCTGTGCCTCTCCCACTTCCACCCCCAAGTAATGGGAATTCTGGAGCAAATCCCTGGATATCATGTAACTTCTTCTATGTCTGTCTCAAAAATGTAGAAACGTTTAAAGCACAACCACAATATCAATAATACACCTTAAAATTTTTAATGATAATTCCTTTGATCTTAAAAGTTCTCAACATGAGGAAAAACAGTTGTAACTGTGTGAAGTGGTGGATTTAACTAAATTTATTTTGGTAAGTTTATTTTTAATTGTCATTTTGCAGTATATACATATCTCAAATCATGTTGTACACCTTAAATTTACACAGTGTTGTATGTCAATTATATCTCAGTAAAACCAGGGGAAAGGATAATTCCTTAGTAATTTATCAGTGTTACTTTTGCCCAATTGCTTGTAGGTTTTTATTTAACCGTTTGTTTTTCAAATCAGGAAGCAAATAAAGGTCATACATTGTAATCGATTAAGTCTCTTTCAATCTGTAGGTTCCCTTCCATAATTATCTGTCTCTTTTTCTTGCTGCAGCTGTTGTTGTTTAAGAGGTTGGGTTGTTTGTCTTCCACAGTCTGGATTCTACAGATTCATTCTGTGTTGTCTTTTTACTTGTTCCTTTGTCCCCTGAATTTTCTATAAATGGGTGGCTCAGTTGAGAGCTGGGTTTTTCAACCTTGGCACTTGATGTTTGGGGCCAGATCATTCTTTGCTGTGAGGGGCCATCCTTTGCATTGTAGGATGTTTAGCAGCGTCCCTGGGCTCTACACACTAGATGTCAGTACACACAGACACACATACACACACCAGTTACAACAATCAAAATGTCTCCAGACATTGCCAAGTATCCCCAGGGGGCCACAGTCACTCCCTGGTTGACAACCACCGCTTATGGAGGCTTGAAGAGATTCAGACTGAACACTGATTTGTTTTGGTAGGACGACTTCTAAGTGGAGTGTTATTCCTCCGTCAGGTAATATATTGTGTCTGGTTGTTTCTTTTCTGTGTTGTTAGCAGCTGTTGATTATCACTGCTTAGATAAAGTTATTCATCAGAGGCTTGCAAAATTCTGTAGATGCAAACTCTCATCTTGCCTTCTGCATGTATAATCTTGAATATTTCTTTGAAGAGAAACGTCTCCTCATCAGTCCCTTAGCTAATCTGGGTACGCTGCCTATAAGAAAGGAGCAGTCACTTGATTCTTTTATTAGCTCTCAAAGAATGAGTCAGTTCCACAGCACTTCCCAAAGTCGACCAGTGAGTTTCAGTTTTTTCAAAATATCATTATGAACTATTGGGTTTAAGCGTATTTGATGGGTTTCAGTTTAACGCAGTTATTAGCTTTATGGGAGCTCGAATTGTCCCATCTTTGGCCAATGGGAGAGGCTTCAGGTAGGTTTCTGAGTCTTTTTGACATGAAGACCATAGACTTCAATAGTGTCTTCTTCTGATATGACAGGGCACTCTGAGCTCATTGTGTATATTTCCTGCTCCAGACCAGGAGTCAGCCATTTCTCTAAGAAGCCCTGGTTTCTTTTCCCAGGAAATGGTGGAGACTACAGTCTGTTGCCACCGGTAATTCTAACCATGTAGTTCTTCTGTTTGTTATGGATCTCGGACTCTACCCAATTAAGTTCTCAGCACCTTGATAATCTGTATAGCTTCTTTGGATGAGTGGTTATAAACTGCTTAGAAGCACCTCTTGTTTGCATATAAGCCCCTCTGAGACCAATAAGACTAATGTTTCTTTTGCCTTTGAAATCAGTGTTACAGGGTGAGATCACAGTATATGGAAAGATCAAGCCCAAGGAGGCCTTTGTGGTTGAGTCACGTAGTAGGTTCTAGAAGTAGCAGAGCCGAGAAACTAATCAGTTACTTAGGAATGAATGGGACATCCTTAAAAGTCCATCTCTTGAGGACCAGAAGGCCCTTGATTGCAAGCTCTTGATCAGGTCTTAGCAACCTAGGAGAGTCACGGTCTTTGCAATTTGCACACCCTGCCTGGAACTTCAAGAACAGGTTCTTCCTGGTTCCGCTTCATGCTACTCAGACACCTGAAGTTGTGGCTCACTGTCAGAAGGTATGGGCTGGCTACCTGTGTGCCTCAGCATTGTCTTCTGCTTTTGAAGCAAGCATCCTTCCCAAGAATTCCGTGGCCAAAGGAATTCCTTGTTTTTCCCATAATGCAAATAAGGCAAGTGTGTTAGAAGTGAGATATTGTCCAGAAGGTGAATGAATGCTCACTAGCTTTGGGAAGACCCTCTTTGCATCTTTTTGGTAAGACCCTAGGTGTGTAGCGTACAAGACATGATTAGAAGATAACCCGAGACAGATGACAGGAAATAGTAAGGAGAGCTCTAGGTGTCTAGGAAGGGAGAGACCGCTGTGGGTGGGAGTTTCAGAGGAGGCTTAGTGGCAGAGCTGTACTTGGCAGTTCCAGGTACTCCTTGCCTCCGTGCGTTCAGACATGGCCAGTCATCCCTCTGCTGCTAGCATCCCATGAACCCTCACCTGGCTATGAAGGCACCAGGTGACAAGTTCTAAAAGTGACTCGGGAGCCTTCTTTGGCAGGAGACAACAGGTTGGTGATCTCAGAGGAGCATTGCTCAGAAGGTGGATGCGCTGGTATCTGGGTTCATTCATTCCATTTTCGCCATCAATTCCATCAGTCTACACACACATTACAGCAGACTGGGTGAAACGTAACTTTGAGGGACTACCGTGTATTTTGTTTGTTTTTGTTTCATTGGGTTTTTTGATGTTTCCTTTTATTGGCTTAGTCGGCAGGATTCAGGGAATACCGTGTTGAATATGTGGGTTCAATTTTAGGTGAGATTGGCTCTGTGAAGTACTTTTTTAAATAAAAAGCAGAAACACCTTTTTTAAACAAATTCTTTGTCTTATCTAGAGAGAAACAGTCGAACTTCCCTGGCGGTCCAGTGGTTAGGACTTGGCACTTTCACTGCCAAGGCTCCGGGTTCGATCCCTGGTCAGGGAACTAGGTTCCTGCAAGCCGTGAGGTGCGGCCAAAAAAAAAAAAAAAAATAGAAACAGTAAGACCTAAATACTAAGTGGGGGAGGGAAGGAGGGAACACTTCGGCTGCTCAGCATTTTCTCTCCGTCGTAAGCCAAGCCAAAGCCCAGATTGCTAGAGTGTGAGTTTTGTCCTTACCTCTCCCTTCCACACCCGACGTGCCCCATCACACACATGCACGTTCTCTGAAGCAGTAATCATTGGTGGGGACAGGAGGCTGGTGGCAGTGGGTCAGCTCGTGCCTGGCCTCGCAGGATGGGCTGAATGCCTGTCACCAAGCACCTTGGTGGGCAGAGCTGGCAGCAGCAGGGTTTTGGGGGTCCGCTGCCACACTGACCTGAGGCACAGGCAGGTCTGAGGGCTCCAGCTCAGTGAAAAATATACCAAAAGCCTTCCTAGAAGAATCTTGAAAGGGAAGAGAAAACCACAGGTGCCAGCATGGAGACAGTTGCTCTGGTTTTCCCTTCTCTGTTTTCCAGTATTCTTTGTTTGGTTTTGCTCATAGAATACTTGCTGTAACTTTTTTCTCCTTTTGAAAGATGAAATGTGCCTTTCACGGTAAGAGAAGGAACGCAGTTGCTGTCGTGAAGTCACCTGATCCACCTGCTTGCTGGGCTGGCCTGCAAAGCCGTCTCCATATGGTTTTGCCCTTACGCAGCCCCAGTGGGAACAGACCTTACCCCACCCGCACTGGCACCTTTTGTCCATTTTACCTTCAGAGTCTACCTGGGTCTGTTCATCATATTGTCTGATGACCGTCCTCTCTCTTGGTTTTTCCGAAGACAAGTGCGCCCCAGACACAAGCTGAAAACCTTTCTTGGCGTAGCATTTATAGTTCTGGAATGAATACATAGCATCTGCAAAAGGAAATCAGCTCTGGCCTGAACTCACCTCCTTTAAAAGCATGCTTCCCTAACCAAGCTCTTGCCCTCAGCACTTGGTCTACCTTATTCCACAGTATATTTACTTAGTGTTTTTATGTGCTGGTTGTTTTACTCATGTACGCTATGTGGCTGGGAAGTAAGGAGCTCAATTTTTTCTTTCAAGCACATCCAAAAAAAGAAGGTCCTTCAAAGTAGACTGAAGGCAAAATACTTGTTCCAGGGATGAAGACATTCCCAAAAATTGTTCTGGAAACTTCTGTGGAGGTTGTCTTGAGAGCCAGTTTCCCATTTTCCCACCAGAAGATCAGCTCATTGCTTCATGGTTAGACTAAAGTCTAAACCCACGCCAGTCATTCCCACCCTCCCCACCCATGGTCTCTCAGAGTGCAGGGATCTTCCACCCTTTTAGGGTCTGTAGCCTTCTCAGCTGGTTGGTATCTCCTTCAGGATTTCTCTCCCAGTAGCATAGCGTTATATGTAAATCTTGTTGGGTAGAAAACTTAATCCTTTTATTTCCATGATACTTTCATTTGTAGTCTTAATCTTGAATCTGCATTTCCATATATTTCCATATTTAGTTGTGTCTAAAATGAATTACTTCTTAACAGCCTCACGCTATTTCTTGTTCTCAGTAATGAATGGATGGGGCCAGTCTCTTTGTATGCAATTGAGTAGACACTATGCAGTGAAAATGGAATCAATGACAATTACATTATTATAGCCCCCTCATTGTATCCACCTTCTCTGCAACCCCTAAAAGGTGCAGGACATCCCAGGAGCCAGCTTTGAGAGACACATTAGGTAAAGTTCCCCTGTAGGATAAAGGAAAACAAGTGCTTTGTTTTTATTTTTCAATCAGTATATTTCATAGTGTAAGTTGTTTCTGAATAAACATGTTTCAGAGAACTACACACACACAAAATACCAAGCAACAGATGTGCTTTTATCTTTTTTTTTATAATGTATTTGGGGGTAAGGATTAGACCAGAAAGCATAAAAGGCGAAGCATTAAAACTGAGGCCCAGACAGAGCTCAGTGACCAGTAATCCTGTTGCAAGAATCAGCAGCCTTGATTCACTTTGGGAAAATAGCAGAGGAGACGGTTGGGCAGCGTTCAGCATCAGTCCTGGTGAAGAACGCGCTCCAGTCCCCCAAGAGCGATGTGGAGTCTTTAGGTTGGTGTGTACAGACGAAAGCAGGAATAAGGACTTCAAGGTCTTTGATGGGAAATGTGCTTCCCCTGTTCTGGTTCCTCTTTGTTTCTGAAACTCAGGTCTCTAAGGGAGAAAGAGACGGGTTTCCCAGGACCCCCTCCCCAGTGGAAGCAGGATGGTGTCAGCCGGTGATTGTTGTGTGGGTATGTGTGTGTCAGGGAGGGAGCCTGTTTGCTTCCTTCACGTCTTTTATTAAGATGCCCCAAATAGGATTTAAGTAACTGGGTTTTAGTAGTAAATTCTTATGACTTTCCATCTGGAAACAGGGTGGCCAAAGAGTACTAACATATTTCCTTTCTTGGAGCTGAAAGCGTGCAGAAGTCCCTGCTTTGCTGGCCCACTCCTGGTCAGCTGCCCAGCTCTGGGGCACTGTGGATGGACGGAGCCCTCCAGACTAGCTAGGAGAAAACCATAGACGGTTACACGAGCCTGCGGTGATTCTGCTTGCGCTCCACTGACCTGTCCCGCCCCCTGCAGCCCAGCCCTGTCCCCATCCGCGTGTCTGCTGTCTGCTGCCCCGTGCTGAGATCCCAGTGTCTGAACCACGCTCGGTAGCCCTTCCCAATCTCACTCCGCCTCCCCACTGCCTGACTTCCTGTCGGTTGGCTTTGTCTGCTCAGTTTTCTCACTTGAGGTTGTGGGCCGGGTGCTGGCTCTCCTGCCCTCCATCCTCCCCCCAGAAGAGGGCAAGTACTCCTACACACCCGGGCCTGGCAGGCTGGCCTCCCTCAGTTGCCGTGGACACAGGGCACGGTGGAAGGGAGAGTGCTCCGGCCTTGGTGGATAGCTAGGCCTCTCCCCAGAGAATACCCTAAACGTTCATCTGGAAATCCACTGTACCAAAGTGAGAGAATTCTACGATGTGCACTTGAACTCAACCCCTGGGGTGCAGACGCAGAGAGTCACGGTGGGGGACTGCGTGTCCCTCTGAAGGCCCTTCGCCACCACATTCGTCCAGCCACCCATCACTACTTACCGCGGGCTCTGTTCCAGCCTCCCAGGGAATCCCTCTCTGGGGATGGTGTAAGCAATGGGCTGTGGCAGGTGAATTATTTTATTTTTAATTTGTTCCCCTCGCCCCTACCCACATCCTCTGACTGCAGATGGGTTCTTAGAACACCCTCCGACTTGTCTTGAAGTAAAAGAAAGGGAAATGCTGGGCATCGCTCCCAGGGCATAACCGTTGCCCAGCTGTGGAGTTACCCTGATGGTGGAGATTAGGGTCCAGAGTGGCAGTGGTCTCCTCTTCCAGGTTCTTGAGGAGCAGCTCTCTGGTAAGGAAGTTGATTTCAGCATGGGAAAACCCTTTTTCAACTCAACTGAATGATCGTTTATGGCAGGGGTCCCCAACCCCCGGGCCACGGACCAGTGCCTATTAGGAACCGGGCTGCACAGCAGGAGGTAAGCGGCAGGCGAGCGAACGAGCAAAGCTTCATGTGCCGCCCCCCATCGCTCGCGTTACCTCCTGAACCATCCCCCCACCCCCCAGTCCGTGGAAAAATTGTCTTCCATGAAACCCGTCCCTGGTGCCAAAAAGGTTGGGGACCACTGGTTTATGGCACAGGAACACACAGATGGTAACGCATTGCATGGGATGGTGTGTGCGACTCAATATGGTAGACTTGATGTGGAAAGCACGGGGCAAGGTTTATTTATTTTATTTTATTTTATTCTATTCTATTTTATTTTTTGGCCGTGCCGCACTGCTTGTGGGATCTTAGTTCCCCGACCAGTGATTGAACCCATGCCCTCGGCAGTGAAAGCACGGAGTCCTAACCACTGAACCACCAGGGAATTCCTGAGGGGTAAGGTTTAGTTCTGACATGTCCTATCTGATGACAGTCGCCTGTCAGATCTGGGAAAATCAATGGTTCCCTGTTCCTTTTGAAATTCTTTTGAGTCAGCATAATACATACATTCCCAGACAAAGTAAGCCTTGTGTTTAGAGTTAACTTCCTCCGGTTCTTCATCCCTTGAACATTAGGGAGGAAGACAGTTGAAAGCTGGGCAAGCAGTCGCTTTGTGCCTTGGAACACTGATGTCAGCCTTCTGTGTGATGTTTACTTTCACTAACACACCTGCCGGTGTCACTCTGAGATGGAATCTTTGCTTCTGGAAAAGGGGCTTTGCACATCTACCCAGTTTAAGACACAGCTAATTGGAGATGCCGTGCAAATGGAAATATTCAATTGTCAGCAACAACAAGCATTGCATGCCTGGTGGGGACCGGGCCACCACGAGAACGGCTGGAGCCGTGGAAGAGTTTGTGCAGGAGCTGCCAGAAATCCTGTGACCTTTCCTAGAGGTGGAAGTGGTTTCTAGGGTGGGGGCTGTGCAGGAGCTGATTTTCCAGTAGGTGGGAAGAAGTGATAGCTGGGGAAGACAAGCTCGCAGCATGGGGAGGGGGGAAACCGGCTAAGCTAGATGCCCTGGAGTTCCCCTGCCACCTCCCGCCTGTTATGCGTCCAGCCCTCTGGGGCTCCTGTTGTCCCACTGGGCCTTTAGCTCCTGTCTCAGGGATCCCCAGCCTGGTTCTGCCTCTGGTTTCTGGACTTGGTGCCTCCTTCCTCCGAGACATCAGTGTGGCCAGGCCTTCCGGTTCTCAGGGCTCTTTTGGGAGCACCCCATTCCCGTTCCTGCCCCTGGAAGCCTTCCATACCCAAGGGCTGTCTTCCTGGTCCCAGCTGGGTGGTGGGCTTTTGCTCTATCCCTGGTTAAAGAAGCCAGGAGCAAACACAAGGTTTTCAAAGCAAAGAATTCCAGAGTCTAAAAGGCTGCAGCATGTATCCCCTTCAGTCCTCCCTCCCAGCATCAGAAGCCCCTCTACAGAATCCCCGGATGTCTCCTGTGCTCATGGTTGTCATGTACAGCATCCCCAGAGAGGCAAAAGTCAGAGCATGCAGTAAGCAGAGATCTACAGCTGAATGAGGCGCAAAGGGGAAGGCACTTCCGAGGAATGTGTAGTTTCTCATTCACCTACAAGAAGTTTAAAAAGAGTTTTTTTTTAGAAACTCCCAGCAGACAAGCAGCTGTAGAACAGTTGAACAAGCCAAACAGAACCAAACCAGAACTCCTTGCCTCTTAAGTAGTGGTTACATCTCACAGGACAGAAGTCATAACCCGTTCTGGGTTTCCTGTCACCTTTGCCCACATGCTCCAGTTCTAGAATTTTGAACCCTTTGTACTGTCCACCTTGGTCCGCGTGGTTCCTTTCCCTTCGCTCCCAGGCAGCTGCTAGAAAGAGTTCCATCAACTCGTCAAAGATATTAAAGAGGCAGACATTCATCGTGGGGAAAATTCAGAGCGCCGATGTGAGGTGTTGGTGTGACAGTGTCTTGGCTGAGAGGAGAGGGGTGAACCTGAAGTGAGCCAGGAGAGGGTGGTGGCATTGCTTTCATTGGAAGCACAGACTTGGAAAAGTAGGGAATGAAACGCAGACCTCTGAAGAAGCAAAGGAGACTTTAGAATTAAGCGACTCAGAACACAACAAAGTTAAAGTGTTTCTTGTTCTCCAGAGAAAAGCAGAAGGATGGAAGCGTCTGGCCTGAGGAGTGTCAAGGAGCTTGCTTTTACTTCTCAAGCAGGGAGGGAAGCAGCAGCAAAAGTGAGTGACTCGCAGAGAGTTCGAGGCCCCAGAGGGCCGGCAGCTCAGCCTCCCTAACATCACATTAGAAGCAGGGCGTCTGAGACTTACAGAGGTGACAGCCCATGTCACCTGACTCCCAGCCCAGGGTGCACCCTGAGCTCAGCACTTAACCTTCCAGGTGCTTTCCCTCCAATCCCTTCTGCATGAAATAGAATCAGCGTAATCAATGGGCAATTTACAGGCGTTAGAAGGATGTCCCTGGTTGGGAAGCTGGCTTGTAGAACTGTGGTCCTGATTTGCAGAGTTGACCATGATGCTGCCCCTCAGAGCCAGTAAATCCCTCATTTAGAGCTCACCAGTCACTGGGTTTAAGCTGAGGAAGAAGCTGTGTGAATGGGAGCCTAATAATCCTAAAATGCAAGTAGAATTTATCCATCCTGTAGTTCGCCCCGACCTCATTTAGATTCTCTTTTGTGACAACAAACAACTGTTAGTTTCAACTTGTTTAATTGTTAGTTTTAACTCAATTCATTTCTTCAGTGTAGCAAGTTTGGAGGTTGTTTTTTTTTGTTTGTTTGTTTGTTTGTTTTTTCACTTAATCTTTTGGAGAAGCAGGACTACTCTTGGTGTTCTCTAGCTCCAACTCTCATCCTAAAGATAGTTTTTGTTTGTTTGTTTGTTTGTTTTTTGCGGTACGCGGGCCTCTCACTGCTGTGGCCTCTCCCGTTGCGGAGCACAGGCTCCGGATGCGCAGGCTCAGCGGCCATGGCTCACGGGCCCAGTTGCTCCGCGGCATGTGGGATCTTCCCGGACCGGGGCACGAAACCGTGTCCCCTGCATTGGCAAGCGGACTCTCAACCACTGCGCCACCAGGGAAGCCCCTAAAGATAGTTTTTTAAAAGTCACAACTTGGAGTCAGTTTTTGTGTGAGGCTGTTATTCCCTAAAACCCCATCCATCGTGAAGATCGTCCACCGGGCTCATTGGTGTCACTTTCCCTCGTCTGGCTGTGAGAGCCTCGCAGATATGTAGCCGTGGTGAATACCATCTTAATCACCTCCAGCCAGAAGGGAGGTGGAAAAAATATTCCTGGTAAATGACCTCAGTAGATCTGACAGCACCGCCGCCCGCCCCCGGCCCGCCCCAGCCCGTTCTGTTGCCTTTGAGATCAGAGGCGGCTGGTGCAGATGTCTTGATCGATTGCAACAGCAGCCAAAGCGTGTGACTCCTACTTCAGTGGTTTCAAAGCCACAAATGTAGATATCCCATCTCTGTTAACCGACACCTAGGGATTTTGCAAAAAGGGGAGAAAAAGAGACATCAACAACAGAGTGAATTTCATGTCTGTTTGTTTACTTTTGATGTATTCTATTTGAGATAATTTGGCTCGAAGAACTGTTTTTCCTGACCATAGCACATGTACATGTAAGCTTAATACAGAGTTTCTCAACCTCAGCACTATTCCCATTCTGAATCCAATAATTCTTTGTTGTGGGGGACTGTCAGTACACTGTAGAATGCTGGATAGCATCCCTGGGTTAAGTGTTGCCGCTAGGTGCCAGTAGCACCCTCCCCGTCCCACCCAGTCATGACAATGAAAGCCACCTCCAGACGTTGCCATACAAGGGGCAGACAGCATTGCCGTAAGAGGGAAGGGGTGTAAAATCATCCCTGACTGAGAACCACTGACTCATGGAGTTTACGGAATGTGCATAATGAAACCATGCGTATCTACTCAGAATGCCCCAGGAAGTGGACACCTTATTGAGATTTTTCTTTCTTTTCTTGCTTGTGTATTTGCTTTCATCTATTTCTTGTTCCCTTAGCCCTAAAAGTTATCCAAGTATTTTTTTCCTCCATTTTCAGGGATTCGTTAAATACTTTCAGATGTCACTCTCATGCAGAGTTACAGGAAAATGGATAAAGATATTTCAAAGCAAAGAGATCTAGGAAAGTTATAGATGATAAAGGATCTCTAGGGAGCACTTGCCATCCTCAAGTGCTTTGGATGGAATTCAAATCCCCTACTAAAGGAGGCTCTTTCCCTTTCCTGCACATCAGAACCCCCTGATAAATTTTTACAAAACTCAGTGTCATCTGGGATGGGGCCTGACATTTAGTTTTCTGGAGTTTCCTGGGGATTCCACTGCACATCCAGAGGCTTATGCCCTGGGAGCATCAGACAGTTGGATTGGATGAGGTGTGCATTCAAATGTTCAACATCTATTTTTCTAGCACCCCCTGTGCTCCAGGCACTGTTCTAGGTGCTGGGGGTACAGCAGTGAAAAGGCAGAGAGGGAGGAACCCTTGTAGCAGGGCTCACTTTCTTGTGAAGAATGTCAGAGAGAATATGAGCACCTTGGTGTGTGCATCTGATTGAATGTGTACTGTGTCCATATGTCCAGTAATTTTTTGGCCGAGTGTTTGTCATCCATTGTTTGGCTTTTTTTTAATGCTTCTTAAATCTCTTTTATTCAGTTACATAAAGACCTTTTATCATCCCGTAAAACATTTCAGATATGAAAGGGAGCAGGGAGAAATAGAGAAACCGTGATTTCTAAGAGAGCTATGATTGTTGGTTGTTCTCAGGCTTTATCTATGGGAAAAGTTTCATTATCACTGTTTTGTTAGGTTGGTCAACTCAGAGATGCTAAGGGTGGTACTCACATTTTTGCAGCCTTTCTGTAGCAGTGAGGATTGAACCAGGGGTTTCTGGCCATCTTTTGTATTCTTAGTTTGTTAAAACAGATGGTCTCTGCAGTCACTTCCCTATGACCCCAGATCCTAGAGGAAGGGGCATGGATATAAACAGAAGCCGCACCAAGAACCCACAACATACCCATGCCA
Organism: Globicephala melas; assembly: GCF_963455315.2. Classification (NCBI taxonomy): domain Eukaryota; kingdom Metazoa; phylum Chordata; class Mammalia; order Artiodactyla; family Delphinidae; genus Globicephala; species Globicephala melas. The sequence goes on along the minus strand of NC_083315.2, from coordinate 163,014,716 downwards.
GGCCGAATGGATTGCTCTGAAGTGGACCCAGCAGACGCCCACCACACTCCAGGGACACTAGGATAGTCTTCCAGCCTTGCTAAGAGTGTTAACTGCCTCCAGAGGCCTTGGAGCAGATGCCCCATTTGGTAGATACTCCTTGGAGTCCATAGTTCTGGCAGCTGTGAGCTGGAAAGGGAGGAAAAAGTCAGGGGACTTTATGGGGCCTTATGGGTGGAGCCAGGAACTCTGTGGAATGAGATTTAAAACCAGTTCAGCCCCTCCCATGTCTGTAGCCACCCATCACCCTTTTAAAAGGAATGAGCTCAGACCCAGCAAAGTGAAAGTCACATGTTGATTAGCAGCAGCCCCAAGACTCAAACCCCAGAACACTCACGCCTCGCCTTGTGCTCTTCCCGTGATACTCGCAAAGGAAAAGCCTCCTCCCGGTGCCCAGAAGGAACTGTCTCCACATTTTGGTAAAATGAAGCACAATCTTTTTTTTTTTTTTTTTTTTAAATCCAAACAGCTGAACCATTGGTTCTGGAAACTTTGTTACCTGTTATTTCACTGTAGGATAACATAATTGTCTATATACCTTCAGGAGAAAGAGGATTTGAAAACCTCTTTAAGATGTGTGACCGTTTTTCAGTCTCATAGTACAGAGAAGAGGCAATGTGATAAGACAACTGTATTAAAGATGAAAATTGAAATGGGCCGCTGGGAGCCAGGCCAGAGGAGAAGTAACATTTGTTACTGAAGCATGAGAAAGGAGGAATTTTTTTAAATATGGGATTTGAGATTCGCTGGGTTTTAAGGATGGTCATTAAGCATCCGTGATGGCACTCTTGATGTTTTACTGAATTAACCGAGTGGTAAATGATACGGCCTCTGGTATTAGGACGCTGAACTCGGTACTGCTGTGAAACACGCCCCCACCCCCTCCAAAAATAAAGAGGGTTGTGCTGCTCTGTTCTCCTGTCCCCCTCTGCCTCACGCACATTCCCCAGAGATACAACATAAAGGATACTTCTGCCAGGTGGATCTTCTTTCCTAAAAAGAGTTCCTGGCCAAAATATCTTCTTCCTCTTTTCTTATGCTGGTAAGCTGGATTGAACCATCTTGGGGGTAGAATTCCTTTTTTTTAAGCCCAGGGAAAAATTTGACGCAGCCAACATGCAGCTCTTCCTTCCCGAATCTGGTCCTGGACCTTTCATCTGTCGGAATCAACCATGCCTCCGAAGCAGAGCATCCCTGGCTCCAGACCAGCTGCCCAGTCCCCTAAAACAGCCCCAGCCAAAGAGCTCCAGAACAAGCATCCTTGGTCAAAAGCATCCCACCAGGAAGATGTGCTTCCATCAGAAAGCCCCTTGGCTGCCTAAGGACACAGGCCACTGCCAGCTCTCTCCTGAGCACAGGGATTGAGAGGCTTTTAGGGACACCCAAAGTGTGCTCATGAAAACTAACACGTCACCAAGGTGGCAGCTGGGGGTGAGCCCCAGAGAGAGGTTGAGAAGTAAGAGCTGTGCATGGCAGAGGAGGGAGAGATGGGGGCCGGGAGAGAAGGAGGGGATTGCTGTGCTAAGGCGGTGTCTTCAGGGGCTCAGGATTTGTAGGGAGAAAGCAGTGTGCTGGGCGCAGGTTTCCTGTTGCAAACGCTTTGTGTCTGCCTTCTGAGAGTCTGCAGTCTAAAGGCGAGGGAATGTCGGTACGAACACTGTGGTGTGTTTTTATGCATGAAAAAGTCACCGCAAAAAAACTTCGGCTTATGTATACTAATATGACAGTGTGCCAAGATCTGTCATTAAGTGAAAAATAGGGGGACAAAGTTATCTTCAGAAGACTATTTTCCACATGAACCAATTTTTAAAGAATAGGTATGTGTGCATGTGTAAGCGTATGTGTGCTGGTATTTCAGTGAATATATATAAACACCTGTATTTGTATAGACAGTTTCTGGACATATGTACAAGAAAATGTGAATCTGGGAGTGGGTCTATGGGGAAGGCATTTATTTCTCAAATTATATCCACCTAGTGTATATATATATTTTTTTTTATTTTATTTTTATTTTATTTTTTTTTTTTTTTTGCGGTACGCGGGCCTCTCACTGTTGTGGCCTCTCCCGTTGCGGAGCACAGGCTCCGGACGCGCAGGCTCAGCGGCCATGGCTCACAGGCCCAGCCGCTCCGCGGCACGTGGGATCCTCCCGGACCGGGGCACGAATCCATGTCCCCTGCATCGGCAGGCGGACTCTCAACCACTGCGCCACCAGGGAAGCCCCCCTAGTGTATATTTTTTGTTCACAGTGGGCATGCATTACTTTCTTGATTTTTTTTTAAGGGAAAAAATCGTAGACATTTTAATAATATTGTAGCATCTCTTTAGAGAGGAGGGATGGGTGGTTTTCGGCTCTGAAGACTGAAGCACGCACAGGATGCCTGGGTGTGACAAGTGTAAAGGTGTGTCAGGTGTTTAGTAGAGGATCCGAGAGACTTTTTGACATAGAAACAAGGCTGACTGAGGCTTCTTTCGGGCTGTCTGGTGTTTCTTCAACACACCTGGAGCCAAAGCTGGCCCTTCTAGCATTGATCTGTACAGTTCTGGGAGATCTGTGCTTAAGCAGCTTACTGGATCAAGAAAGAGGTCTGGTTGATTACTTCCATTTTCATTTATCTGTAGCTGAGTATTGAACCCAGATAATGTTACATTTGATACACTAACAAATGAGACAAAAAGATGCCACTCAGGAGACAATTCTGTGCAGTTTTGGGGTAGGCAGAGATTTCTTAGTTGGGACACAAAAAGCATTGAGCTGTAAAAGAAATCAATAGATTGGATTTTACAAAAATTTCAAACTTCTGCTTATTAAAAGACACTATTAAGAAGCTGAACAGACAGGCCGTGGACTCAGAAAAATATATCTTGCAAAGGACTTCTATCTAGAATGTTTAAAGAAACCTTACAATTCAATCGTAAGAAATTTAACAACCCAATGAAAAAACAGGCACAAACTTGAACAGGCTTTCCACAAGAGAAGATCTACACATGGCCATTATGCACATGAAAAGATGTTCAGCATCGTTTGTCAGTAGGGAAATACAAGTTAAAACCACCAGGAAATACCACGACACATCTAGAAAGGCTCAAGTTTTAAAAGATTGACAAAAATGTGGAGCAACTGGAACTCATACGTGGTACAGCCTCTTTGGAAAAGAGAATCAATCCTCTGTAAAGTTAAACGTACACTTACCAGCGGTTACCCAAGGGAATGAAAAGCTGTTCTCAGAAGACTGGTAGAAAAGTTCACAGCAGCTTTTTCTGTAAGTTCCCAAACTGGAATCAACCCAAATGTCCCTCTACGGGTAGATGGATGAACAAATTGTAGTGTATCCATACAGTGGGGTACTACTTGACAGTGACGGTAATAGGAATGAACTGCTGACACCACAGCCTGGATGAATAACAGAAAGCGAGCCAGTAGTTGCCCAGAGCAAGGGTAGGGATGACAGCAAAGGGGCACAAGGAAACTTCGGGGTGATGGAAATCTGTATCTTCACTCTCCTCTTTACCTTGATTACGGTGGTGGTAGCGCTGGTATAAAATTTGTCAGACTCATCAACCAGTACGCCAGGGATGACACTCACTGTATCCCCCAGGGAAGGGCTGGCACTGTCGTGCCAGGGTGTACACACCTGCACAAACTCGTGATCACGTTTTCTCATACCATTTACAGTTCTCATGTTTGCCGATTCACCTACCAAGATAGCATGAGGGAGGAATCCCGTGCCTTGCCCTCCATTCCATTCTGCTCCTGGGGCTTCATGAGCAGGAACTGACCCGTTCAGAATGGAGAGTGGGGCTTAGGAATTGATTATGAATGAAATAATGAGAAGACTGGGTGTTACATTTGCCCCAGTTGCCTGGAGACCAGCAGGAGTGCCAAGGTAGCAACAGAATTCTTATCTGTGGAGGCCTCAGGCATGGCAGATCTGGTTGGAAGGAAGGATTGGAGGGCTTGTCCTAAAGCATCCTATTTTTACTTAGATTATATGTTTCTTTGGCTTGGCTGGGTGGGGTGGGGGTAGGGGTCATGGGTGGATGTTCCCATGTTGCCCTTGGGGCTGCCCCACTTAGGTTCGGTGAAATCCACGTGATGTTAATACTCTTGCCCTTTAAAGTTCTCTTTCTCTCCCTTCTTTTTCCTTCTTTCATTACATCTTTCTATCTGTGGCCCTTTACACCTTCCTCCTGAGGTCGAATGTGTTTTTGAAGAGTACGGAACTACTTTCTTTAGTTTTCTGGCAAAATAAGTAGGAAAAGACTCCAGACTTCTTAACTATATTTCCTCTTGTTCTGCCCGCATCAAACCTCCTGGTCACTCAGGAAAACTCCAATGAGAGTGGCCCGGGGAGGTGGGGACCGTCCAGCCAGGCCAAACCTGGGTTGCCTGCAGCACTTGCATTCTCGAAGATGGCAAAGAACCTTTGCTTGGCGAGGGGAAACAGGCACGTTTTCTCATTCCTGAGAAAGGAAAGGCCCTTTCCAAAGAGAGGGACTAGGAGAAGAAGGCCTCAGCCTTGCTGCCCATGGCTTGTGGGGTACCAGCAGTACCCTGACACTGCGAGCCCTTTGTCCTGGTGGGGACATGAGAGGGCAGGGACAGCGGCAACCCTGGGAGCACTGAGTGGGACTTTAAGTTTTTTGGTTCATCATTCAACTAATATATATATATATTTTAACATCAGTGGGAATCGATGACTGTTTTAGGAGTTTCACCCCAGGAGTTGTCAAATAAGTTAATCTACCTGTTTCTCCTACAATATACTTCTTAAAATAAAATTTCACTCCATTATGAAGTGTAAGTAATGGACCTCCTGCAGGCAAAATAGAAAAAGACCTGAGGAGTCAAGTTCCTTTGCCTTTGTTTGTTTTTTGGGTTTTTTTTCTGTTTTGAGACACTGTCTTCTGAAACCAGAGTCAACCGTATTATTAATCACTGGTAGGGCTTTATACTGTATCACGTTACTCCCCTGGAATTAAACTGCACATATAAAGTTATGAAACATGTACTTTTTTAAACGGTAAAAAAGTTATTTTCTAACATAAAACCCCAGATAAAGTGCCATGGAGCCATTAGCAGTAAATCGAATTTTTTGGTATGTAATTTATACGAAAACTGACAAGTGCGACCCCGCCACCCCGCACCCCGTCATTAGTCATCGGTTTAGTGGACGCGGAGGTAGTAATCTTCAAGGGCAGGCATTTGGATGTAGACTTCCTTTATTTGGACCGGGCTCAAGCGGCAGCTCCTGTCACTCGGCCTCGCTGCACTATTAGCGAATTTTACCCCAGGGCAGCTGGGACGCTGGGCTGGGGCAGATGTTCTTTTCAGCCTATTCAGTGACCATTCTTGGGGGTTGTTTACTGTTGCCATGGTGACTTTCATTTCCATAGCAGCAGAGCTGCTGTTTCTCAGAGGAAAATGAATTTAGTTATAAAAGGATAATATTTTTCTGTCTGTATATAACCTGCCATCTGTCAACCGGTGGATCAGAAAGGATTCAGAAACCTATTAAGACTGATAGCAATGAAGTGATGAGTTGTTTTTTTTTTTTTTGGTCCCATATTAAAAGCAATAATAGATGTGGAAACAAATGTTGTCCCCTCAACATCAGAACTTTAATTTTTTTCTTTATATTGATGTATGTGTGTGTTTAATGCCTTCACCGCCTCCACCACTGCTGCGACAACCTCATAAAATACAGTTTACATTCTGCTGACAAATGGAAATGACCGAATATCTTGTTTGTATCTCACTAGATGCAGGTGTATTTAGTGCTTTCTTTTCTTGGTGCTGTGAGCTTCCCTGGTTCATTAAAGATTCCGGTGGCTGAACTTTCTATTGTCACCCCACTCTCCTCTCCTCCACCTCCGGGGACAAAGCTGTGCGGGTGAAAAGATCAGCAACTTATCAGAAACATACAGTGCAAATTATGAAATTAGCAAACTGCGAAAAAAAAAGCCGTGCTTTATCTGAAAAACTTGCTAACATGCCCCTTAAGTCTCACTCTAGAATAACATTCTTCCTTGCAAATCCAAATGGGAAGAAAAGTCACCTTTGGGATAGCTCCTCTAGTTCCTGGAATTTTTTTTCTCTGTTGCATTCATAAACTGTAACGTGCAGGGGGAAAAACACCCACACACACCGGCCCCGTTGTAAATAATGTTGTTTATTGGTTGATTTTTCCAGATCCTGACATTGATGCTGCCAGTGCCATGATGCTTTTGAATACTCCCCCTGAGATACAAGCAGGTTGTGAGTAGATATTTCTATAGCCTACAGCACCATAGTTTGTGAACTTAACCTTCTCCTTTATATACCAGGCCATAGGAAGAACTAATGCTCAAGCCAACCTTCCCTTATAGAATCACTTTAAACTACCTCAGTGCATGACTACATACATGTGCGCATAGAGATGCAGCTACGCATATGTATGAATGAATGCATAGGTGTGTTTCCAAGATGAGAAAGTTCTAATATAATTTCAGGGCTTAAGACTTGGGGGCAGGGAAGTGGACCCTGTAATGAGTCCCAGAGGAGAGACCCTTTGTCCTGCAGGAATTGTTCCCGTGAGTTTGTAGTTTCTGCTAGAAGAGGCTACAGGGGGCCAGCCTGACAGTCATGGAACTCAGCAGTGTCCGTTTTTAGACATTCCTCTCCCCTTGGGGACCTCATTAATAACAGGCTGCCATTTAAGAGAGAGGAGAGGAAAATCTGGCGAGGCGGGGATGCAGGAGTTTGGAACAGCCTTAAAATGGAAACACTGTGGTGCCCCCCACCCTGCGTCTTCCCCACCAGCTTTCCAGGGTGCCACAGACAGAAGGGCAGGGCTGGTTTAGCGTAAGCAGGGCTCCTGTCTTCATCTTCTGTTGGCCCTTGAGCAATGGCAAGCTTGAGACAACTCTTTTCCTAACTTGAACTCCCTTCTCTCCACCATCGGATGTTTCTCCCCACCTCTGGCGCTACAACATTGTTAGAAAGGTCTCCTTCCCAAGTGATGACAAATGACCCAAACGCAGACATCTGTCCCCTCCTCCTCCCAACTTGAGGCTAGTTTCTCTGGCACATTCCACCCCCCACCAGAAGCCTGTTGAGCAGATAGCCACCACGGGCCGCTCAGCTCGCTGGCAGGACAATTGCATCGCCGCCTCCTGTGCATGAAACTCACGGCGTGGAGACGGCGGCGTGAAGCGGCACACCCCGCCACGACGCCCACCAGGGCTGGCGCCCACCTGCCTCATTCTGAGCGCTGCATGGCCTCCCGAGCGAAGGGAATCCCCCGCTTCTGGAGCTGATAGGGTTTCCCACAGGAGAACATCTGTTCCCAGACCCTACCCAGGTGTCTTTTGATGCGGAGTTCCAGACCATCCCTCCTAGCCTTCTACTCGTCACAGCCTTCCAACAGCTTTAGGAAACTTGGCTCCTTCCTTACCTGGTCCATTTTTTAAAGGACCCATGAGATGCAGCCAGGCGTTCTCGGGAGAGACTCACCCCTGTGCCGCGGGCTGCCATTACCTGATCCTGAAGGCGCAGAATTCTCATTCTCTCTTTGCTAAACTCAGCTTGCCGGCAGTTGACATAACGTCTGCCCACACCTCCGAGAAGGAAACACCACCGTAAGCAGATGTGTACCGGTGCAGTCCTCTCACTAGCGGCTAACCTGTAGTGTGGGTTTCAAATGATGTTTGAAGTTAAAAGGAAATGAAAAAAACAAAATCAGAAAAAATAAAAAAAACCCTCCATTCTCAGATGACTCTTGCAGGAAGAGTATAGACCAGACTGTAATTCAGTTACGGTCTGAAATGGTTTCTGAAATCGAGTTGCGTAATTCATCATGAGGCAGGCGTACTGATTTTATCAGAGCTGTGTAAGGTTCAGGCACCTTCCTTTGCACCCAGCCGCCGCCCGCAGTGATCATTGGTTTAAAGAAATAACTTGGGGCTTCCCTGGTGGCGCAGTGGTTGAGAGTCCGCCTGCCGATGCAGGGGACACGGGTTCGTGCCCCGGGCCGGGAAGATCGCACATGCCGCGGAGCGGCTGGGCCCGTGAGCCATGGCCGCTGAGCCTGCGCGTCCGGAGCTCATGCTCCGCAACAGGAGAGGCTGCAACAGTGAGAGGCCCGCATACCACAAAAAAAAAAAAAAAAAGAAATAACTTGATGAACTGGAATAATGGAGTTAAGCAGGAAAAGGCAAAGGGATTGGTCATTGACAGCAGCTTTATAAAAATCCATTATCACTAGATTCTTGACCACAGATAGAAGAGGAAAAGGGTTGATCCTGATTAGCTGAGAAGTGAATTGTTTTAATGTTCTCATGGCTAAATGAACTTCTTCTCTCCCTTACTGTAACACAAACTGTAATAATTATTTTTTTCAAGGCATCCATAGTCTTATTTACATTGAAATGCTGAATTTGAGTTTTCAAAGCGCGTTCACGTCTTGAAGCTGTAGAGTCATGTAGGGCTTTCCTACCGCGCTCTCACCACTGTGAGAAACCTGGCTGTAGCCTTCGTGAAGGCCCCCGCCAAGAGGGGGTCCCAGGGTCCTGGAAGGAAGGAACAAGGAAGCCCATAAAAGTCGTGGAAGGAGACGCATTGGCAGGAGCAGCAGAGAAGTAAATTTAAGGACTGGGCAGAGGGTAGAACATCACCTTCATATTCACCTTCCTGTCTGACCCCAAGCCTTGTAAAATCCCCTTGAGGCCAAGCTAGGGCATACTCAGTGGGCCGAATGTAAAGCCCCCCAAAATTGGACCAGTACCATCGGAAGGAAGTGAGTGTCTGTTGAGCATCCGCTCCAGGCACTTAGGGGAGCCAGGGGGTCCCTCCTCAGCCTTCTGAGAAACGCAGTCCGAGGTTTGTGTCTCCGACGCCAGGCCTCTCTTTTCACTTAGCTCTTCTTTGCCTCACTCTCCCTTCCCCTCCCTGCCTGATGTTTCTTGTCCTGGGAAGTGATGCAGTACCTCGCCTCCTGAAGGGAGACGCATTCCATACATACGGTGGTGAAGCCACCGTGCCCTACACTGCTGGCTTTGTGCAAAGCCTGGAAAAAGTGAGAGGTGACCCCTCGACCAAAAGGTTCAAAGGCAGCAGACGCCCAGGCAGTGATGGGGTGTGGGCAGCCTCCCGAGGGGTGTTTGTGTGCCTGTGTCCCGGTAAGGATGTGTGTGTGCATCACCCAGGTTCGGGGGTCCTGCCACTGCCCACGCGTGGGGAGCGTGGGTTCCTGTCTGCACGGCGCCTGCCTGTGTTCTCCCCCGTGTTGCTCTGTGGCTGGGCTCTGTTTATAGAGCTTCCTCGTGTGCTGCTATTTATAGCCCCTTGTTTTCACCTCCCAGGCTGTGTGATGCCCCTCTTTGAATGGGGGCCACCGGCCACCAACCTAGTCTGTCTGCCACTGGCACTCCCAGCAGTCGGAGGCTGTCCTGGATGGTTTGAAAGCCTTTTCCTTTGTCATTGCCCTTCGTAGCCAGTTCACTTCAGGTCACCAGATGGCAGCCACTTAGGTCTTTTCCACTCATCCTCCCTGCTTAGCATCTGCACAGCTAGCTCGGTGCAGACTGGCCTCAGTCTGGCTCTGAGCTGAGTAGTTCATAGAAAGGAAACTTCTCCAGAAGTTGACAAGAACCCCAGTCAGCCAAGACGCTTATCTTGGGGGGACCTGATCCTGCCCCAAGGGTGCTCACTGCACTATGTGTTGCTTGAGCTGGACTCCCTGTGGGTCCCCTCAGCCCCTCCCTGTGCTCTGATGCTTCTCTTTCTGTGAGGCAGCAGTGCACATCTAATCAAAACCTCAGGCCACAGCATTTTGTCTCCTCTGGTAGCACCAGCGGTAATGTGATCTTTCTCAGACTTTCCCAGATTGCCGTATGGGGAACATTCTACAAGGTGTGCCATCGTGTCTCAGGTGCTCTGAAAAACACTACTTCCAGAAAAATCCAAGCAGGACACTGCTTCCTCCTTATCTCTTAACTTTGGATTATGCTTCTGGTCAAGTCCATCCACCTACCCCCCCCCCATAAAAAGTGTCTGTGTAGACTAATTCCAGCTTCTAGAGTCTACTTAAATACCTGCTTTGCAGTTCCCCTTCGACAAGCCCTGTGAGTCATCTTTAACCCCAGTGGAGGAATTGTTATTAAGTCCGGAGAAGTCAGATCACCATTACTCATCTTCAAAGGCTTGCATGATCCCTGGTTGGAATGTTCCAGAGAGGAACTCTAGGTAATAAACAAAACAACAAAATGGGACGGAGGGGGGAGGCGGAGTTCTGCATCCCCCTCCCCAGAACTAGGCTGTGTATAGATGCACCAGCCACCGGCGAAGAAGGGCAACCAGGAAGCAGGCTCCCCTCTCTCAGCCCCCTCCCCAGCATCTTTCCAAGGAAGCAGGTGGAAAGGCCAATTTTAGGAAAGGGAAGGATTAGCGGAATCACCTGCTGCTCAGCTTATGGCCTCTGGTAGCTTAGCCAGGGCTGCTCTCCAAAGGCGGCAGCAGGAGCGCAGGGGTTACTTTCACAAGCTGTGAAAATCAAGGAAACTGAGCATCAGGAGGGAAGCTGGGGAAGCCAGGATGGGGCGGAGCTGAGGGGGGCGGAGCTGCAGGAAGGTTTCTCTTGTGCCTTCAACTTTTTTTTTTTTAGGTTCTGGAGACGATCACATTTAGATCACAGTGAGCGGTGCTGCTTGATTGGAGTGTGTGTGTGTGTGTGTGTGTGTGTGTGTGTGTGTTGCTTTCTTGCTGGTTAAAAGTAAGAAAGTTTAGGGTCACCGTATAACTTAAGGTAAAGTGGTCGATCAGCTGGGAGCCCTGGTGCTGATGTCCTTAGGACCTCATCCCAGGATTTGAGAGTCTCCGAAGTATGTCTTCTCTCCTATAAAAGCCATTTTTAAAAATTTTTATTTTATATTGGAGTAGGTTGATTAACAATGTTGTGCTAGTTTCAGGTGTACAGCAAAGTGGTTCCGTTATACATATACATGTGTTTATTCTTTTTCTAATTCTTTTCCCGTTTAGGTTATTACAGAGTATTGGGCAGAGTTCCCTGTGAAGAACCAGATATTTAACTGATCTAACAGAAGGGGATGATGCTGGAGGCCCGTGCTTTTTTTTTTTTTTTTTAATTTTTGTTGGAGTATAGTTGATTTAGTGAGAGCCACAAATCTGAGTTTAAGGTTGATTTTGAATGTCCAGTTTCTTATGACATCTCTTCTCTAGCTGGAGCCTAGGTATAATTTCAGCACATTGGGTGGGGTGCACTGGGGTTCACGTGCTTTGAAATACGTTGAGGGAAATGCAAAGGAAATGAAAGGACGTCGACCTGCTGATAGGAGAAGGACTGAGGAGTGGTGGACTCGGGTTCCTCCAGAGCCCAGAGTCAAAAAAGCCATGCAATAGGGACCTCAGAATGCCTTTCTCAGACATTTTAGACTGGCTGTGATTCATCTTTCAGAAGCCACATTCTTGAAACTTGGGGATGGAGACAGAAAGGAGAAAAGATGGGAGGACAGTTAAGTGTCACAGCCGGGCTCCTGGCAGCCTGTGAGCAGAGAGGGGCACACCCGCCCGCCGCACGTGAGGCGCACTGCCAGTGCTGAGGACTGAGAAATGCCGGGCTTGGCCGAGGCAGCGTTCAGTGGCAGCTCATTTGAGAACGAGCTCCAGGATTCAGAAGAAGAGCCTAGTCTGCACACCAGAAGTCTTGCGAGGTTCAGAAAATAGCTCAGGGAAAACCTTTTAATGCTGAGGGATAGCTCCGTTCGTGAGAGTGTCTTTGAAGTGAATACAGTTCATTAACCAGGAAGATGTTTTCGGGGGTGAGTGCAGAGTTAGGGAGAGCTACAAAAAGCATAATAGGCTGAAAGAATTTCCCTGTGTCCTGACCCCGTTAGGTCCTATGCCTCAGAGATAACTAGTAAGAAGATGCCGTTGCGGTGAGATGGCATGGTGGAAGGATGAACATGGTGGTGACGGTGATGATGAGCTTATATAATGGGCCAGCCACTGAGCTAGCAATTTGTGTACTTTGTCTTGTTTAATCTTCAAAATGATCCTCTGAGGTACGTTTATGCCTACTTTACAGATGGGGAAACTGAGGCACAGAAAGAGTAAGGCACTTGCCCAAAGCCACAGAGCTAGCGGTGGGGCAAGACTTTGAATGGAGGCCATGTGACCCCATGACTTGTAACCATGCAGGAGGCTTCTTCCCTGAAACTTAAATGCGACAAGAGGGTCAAAAGAACCCAGTCTCCAGTAGGTGCTCAGTGAGGGCTGGCTTCCTTTCTCTGTTTCCTTTCACGCCAGGTGCGCCCCTGGTGCTTAGAGGTTCTAGGCACTTGGGCAGAGGACTCTGGGCAAAAGAAAAAGTGGGGCTGCATTTCTCCTTTGACTGGCAGGTGATTCTGTGGCCGTACTAGAGGCCAGGGGAATGCACGCTCCATGACTCTCATCCGCCCTCTTCACTTTCCAGGGCTCCCTAGTCTTTGTCCCAGGATTTTAGGTGGTTCCGGTGTTTTTGCCAAAATGGTGACTCTGACATGATTTGTTCAAGGAGAACGGAAGCACCGTGAGAGCAGTGGTTGCTCTTCCGGCTAAGTCTGTGACCAGAAAGATGGTCAAGGTCTTCCAATGCGGTCTGGTTTTGTCTTTACGCATTCTTACCGGCTTTCATCTTAGCTGGACTGGAGACAACACAGGCCATCCCAGGATTGCTCTGGGAATGTTGAGCATGTTGGTGATGATGACGATGATGATGATGATTGACGGCTAACGGGTATTTTCAAAATAGCAATGCCTTTATTAATTCAGTTAAATCTCTAAATACTCTGATAAATACCATTTGTCTCCTTCTTACTTAAGTAGCTTGTCAGGGGACACAGGCAGTAAAGGACACGCATGGGAAACACCAGAGTCTGGCTCTCAGCCTCTATGCTGCAGACCACTTCCTTGCTCAAAACCCTTTAATGGTTTTCCCAATATCCGTGGGATGAAGTCCAAAGGCATCTCATGCCTGCTAGGATTATGTGCTTTATCAAAATTACTTTTTAGTTCGTGTGCACATTGTGATTTTTATCACTTCTAGGCCTGGTTTGTGCCTTTGAATCCCAACTTCGACGGCACTTCCTACAGGAAGGCTTCCCAGATAGCTTTTTTTGGGGGGTTCGGTGTCTCCATCTTTCATGCCTATAGGCCCCCTGCCCTAGCACTCGCCATAGTATATTTTCATTGCCTCTTCAGTTTTCTGTCTGTCCCACTTAGCTGTGGGGACCCTGTGTCCCCTTCGTCTCATACATTGGCAGGCAGTTGGTAGTTTAATCCATTAATTGATACAATCTGTATATGGGACTGTAATAATTTTTACTGGTGAGAATTATAACCATGGTATAAATTTTAAATATTTAAGTTTTTTTGGGGGGGTACCATTCTATGAGATTTGCCTGCTATTCTAGATGAGATCCCTAGTGCCTGGTATATTAAATAGTATTATCAGAATTAAACTGAACCTGTGGTCATCTGACCATTTTGAGGAGAGTACCCTACAGCAAAATAATTGAAAAACCCTTTCCCACTATCCCCAAAACAGAGACAAACCAAAAACACCTCTCTTTTCAAGCAACCTGAAGCATCTGTCTACAAACTGCATAGTTCTACTGGTTTTTACATATGTCTGTCCGCAGAAGCTATTGGTATTTTCTTCTAGAAGTTGCGTAGTTTTAGTGCTTACATTTAGGTCTATGATCCATTTCTAATTAATTTTCCTAATGGTATGAGGTTAGGACCGAGGTTCATTGTTTTCCAAATGGATCTCTGATTGTTCTCTCTTTTCCCCCATTGTGTTGTCTGCATATTTTTTGTCAAAAAATCAGTTGACCACACACATGAGTCTGTTTCTGGACTCTATTTTGTTCCATTGATCTATATTTCTGCACTTACACCAATACCACACTGTCTTGTAGCTTTATAGGAATAATTCAGGTAAATATAAATTCTAGACACTCTTCTAGAGTTCTAGAAAACTCATCAACTGGGCAAACTATGATAATTAGCTGCAATATCACATCATAACAGGTTTCATGCTTTTAAGATACCTGCCTCAGATGATCTGAAATCAGGCTGATAGTATGGGATGGGTAGGAATTCCTGATCTAGTTCAAACTACCTTCATAATTAAATATGGGAAGAGACAGGGGATTCTGGAACCCTGACTGCACTGGTAGTACTGACTTCAGGCACTGGTTTCAATTTTGTCTCCCATCCCACCTTTTATAAAGCCTAGTAACTAGGGCCTTACACAAACCTGGATGAGAAATGGCAAAAAAATATTAGCAGGAGCTACAGAACGCCCAAGGAATCGGTCTGTAACTTAATCCCATGTTCCAGAGTGGACATTCATCCTACGTGAAGGACCTGACTAAAGGTTCAGAATATTTAAGTAAATGTGCTCTTAGAGACCTGAAAATGATAGGAGTAAAAAGTATATGCTGTGTATTTTGGGAAAAGTAGTTATTCTACACAAATAATGTCAGCTTTAAAAACTTGATATCCAGAGTGGTTTTTATTTTTGAAGGTATGATTTTCTAGAGTCTTTTTGGTAAGGTGTTTGTTTGAGAAAGCACAATTTGTCCACCTTGCCCCCGGATGAGACTGTGCCAGGGGCTGCATGAACACAGCCAGGGCTCTGGGGACTCTTTCGGATGCTGGCAGCGGAAGGGGTCTTAGAGAACACCGTTCAAAGAGGGACACAGAGATTCCGTGAGCTTGCGTGAAGTCCTACCAGAAGAACTAAGATTAAAACCCAGGTGTACAAGCCCTGTGTCAGTGTGCTCACACAGGATGCATGCCTGACCCCATATACACACACATGGAGGGGTGTTGATGGTGCAGTAAGAATATTAGCTTGAACCAGAAGAAACTGCTGTTTGGGAGGTCAAAAAAGATCGAATATCGGGGATTTCCTGTGGTTCCCCTCTTCTGCACATCCTCAGATTCATGTAAGGCCACCGTGAGTTTATATGCAGCATGGGCAGTATCTGATGGTCACTGGCGTGAAAGGTTGGCTCAGGATTAATCCAGGGGTGAGTGTGTATAGGGGACCATGGGATGATGAGATTTGCTTAGAGGAAGCTTCTGGGAACGAGGAAGGCGGCCCTCCAGAGCGGGCTGTGTGATTCTGAGACTGGAGCCAGATCCACGCCGCTGACAACCCTTCACTCCCAACAGAGATGGTTGTGAGGATTCTGAGATGATGAGATGATGCTGTGAGCGCTGAGGTGCTGAGTAGTTTGTAACATCAGCTCTGCTGTTCCCTTGGCTGTCTTTTTCCCTTGTTGGATTAAGGACGCTTAGAAAGATGTTCCCAATTCTGACCATGAACAGCGAAGCATGAGGAAATGCTTTTGTTTGGTCATCTGCTGTCAGGTGGTGTCAGGTTCTTAAGATCGTTTTAGGGTCTGACTAGAGATAAAAGATTATATTTAATAAATGCAAGAAAATAATATTTGAAGCCCACTTTTTAAAACTCATCTTTTTTTTTTTTTTCCCCACCAAGGCATCAATAATAAGCTATTGGTCTGACTTGGCTGACTAGTCCCTTTCTTGAGGTGTGGTATCTTTCTCTCTTTCTGTCTCGCTCTCATGGTATTTTTTTCTGTATCTGTCTCCCTGTGTGTGTGTGTGTGTGTGTGTGTGTGTGTGTCTGTGTGTGTGTGTGTCTGTGTGTGTTTCTCTGTCTCTGCTTGCTCTATGTACCTATGACTATCTCTTTCTCCCTTCTCTCTCTCTATCTCTCTGTCTCTCTCTCTCTCGTTCTCTGGTGTATCCAAAATTTCTGACTCAGAGCAGAAATCTTCACAGTTGGGTTCATGTGTGGTGTCTTTTCCCTTTTTGCTCTTTCAGTTCCTCCAGGAGTGATCCAAAACGGAACGCGGGTTCTGAGCCGAGGCCTGTTTCCTGGAGTCCGGCCGTTGCCAATCACTCCCATTGGAATGACAGCAGCCGTGAGGTAAGGGAGAAGCTTGCTGGGCAAAGCCCACCTGAGGAGTGGGAAGGACATTGTGTGTCCCACGGGGCTACTCGAGGGGATGGAGAAGACCAGCCTCAAGTAGTAAAGACAGAAATAGTACGGGTGTTCAAAAAAGTTACAGTAGCTCCCAGGGACCCCAATCCAAGTGCCAACTACTCCTTCTTGGGCCATCAAATTATCCTGGTCTCTTTGCAGATTAAATGAAGACAGATGAAACTAAGTTGCTTTGTGCTAAAAAGGTGGGGTAAGGTGAACAGAAGGAAATGGTGGGCAAGTTAGTCATTAGATTCTAGGCTAGCTGGTCGACCTCTAGACTTAGCCCTGTCACTCCCCAGTCCTTTGACTTTGGGTGGATGTCTGACCTCTCTGGGCCTCAGTTCCCTCATCCACGAAATCCTCTAGTCCTGGGAAGGGTTGCGATGAAACTCACATGCAAAAAATCGTGTGTGAAAAGTGCTTTGGTAAGTGATGTATAAATACCAGGTGGCATCAGTCTCCTGCTTCTGAGACTCCAGTCAGTTGCCAAACCACATGAACTCTTCCTCGGGAAATTTCTTTCCTCCATCCTTCTCACCTCCTCTGCCAGCCCCAGAGTAGGGTCTGTCGCTAGCTTGGAAGCCTCACACGCACCAGTTTGAATGCCTTCCTCCTATTCCTTGCTGCTTCTCTGCCCACCCTCGCCCATCCATCAACCATCGCCAGACTGATTTCCTAAAATGTGCCTCTCCAGCTGTCTGCAAAAGCATCCTCCTTGGCTCCCACCACATCACCCTGATGTCCCCCTGGTCCTCCCATCCCCTTGAGCCAAATTTGTTCTCCGCATACATCCAATGTTTGCCCATCTTATTCATACAGTTTCCTCTCTGTCAATTTCCCTCAGACTCCATATACAAGGCAGCATATCCTTCATGGCCCATCACAAAAATGATTCCTTCACAAAGCTTTTCTGCACAGGCCTCTGAGCCAACATCAGATTAATTTCTCTTTTCTTGGAACCCATAAGCCCATGCTTTGGTTGTGACCCTTTGATGAGTGACCCTATGTGTGTGTGTCCCTCTGTCCTCTGTGGTTTGCTCGCTGAGGACGGGGGCTGGGTCTCACTCACTTGGCTGATGTCTCATTGCATGTTGCACAGCTCCTTGTTTAGAAAAGGCCTGCCATGCTGAGCTGCATCCCTTCACAGCATCACCTTCCAGCTTCTTTCCTGCACTTTTGGATCAAGTTCACACCTAATGGCGATTTTGCTTTCATAGTGTTTCATGTCCCAAAGGAAACCATCCCAGGAAGTCTGTTAACTGGGCCCTGAGGGACACGTAGGGTCGAGCTCCCTGATGGGAATCAACCATGTGGAGATTCTCCACTCACTTGTGTCTTTTAATCCTCCCAGCAAACCAACTACTTTTGCCAGGATGGAAGTCCTTAATCTTCAGGGCAGGCGCTGGCATTTGGAACCTGCTAAGGAGGAAAGTTGGTAGGAATTAGAAGAGTCATAGAATGATAAAAACCACTTATCATTTCTATTAACCAGACATGGTGACACTTTCCAAAAGTGTATGGGAAGGTTCTTTTTCTTGTACTTCTCCCATATTTTTCTTAGATATCCTAACATCAGTAATTGAATTCATAAATGGTAAGCCTCTTCCATGAAGCCGATATATCCATGCCTTGACCTCACATTATGAGAGAGACATTCTGTTTTCCGTTCTTTCTTAAAATTGTTTCTGCCTAACCTCCTAGTTTGCCTTTTTGGTTGAGAAGACTTTGAGACCGTAGACTATTCTTACGGGGAGCAACAATCTGCTTTTCTGGGCGGAAGCTAGGTACAGACTTCCAGTTTGTCGTCTTCAGCATCTTTTCAGTGCCTTTGAAAGCGAACGAAGCTCTCCACGTGGCTCCAGCCATTCCCTCAGAGAAGGGAAGAGCCAGGCAGAGCGAAGGGAGGCCTGAGACCGGGCTGGCCTTCAGCAGGAGCTGCTCCTAATTTTAATTCCTAATTTTAAGTATTACCCTCATGGCATATATTATTGCAAAAATTTACTGATTAGCCTCTAGAAGCATTATGTAAAATATAATTTTTTTTAACTGGTTATGTTCTGGTTAGAAGATAACATAGCACTACAGCAAAACAATGATGTCTTCTTTCTGGTAAAAGAGTTGCTACTCATGCAGTCCAGCCAGTGCCTCACCTAGGCTCCTTCCACGGTAAAAGGCCACAAAACAGGTTCAGGGCTAGACCTGTGCATCAGTCAGATCCAGTTGGGAGACAGAAGCCACACTAGGTACTCGAACAGAGAGACTTCAAAATAAAGAACCATTAACCAGGTAGAAAGTTATTAACCAGGCAACTGGAAGGGTAACAGAGAACTCAGGGTATCACGGAGGAAACAGCTGTAGGAAGTAGCCACATCCCCTCGGGTGAGGTTGGAATGACTGCCTCTCAAAGCTGGACCTCAGAGCTCAGAGGAGGGGCTGCGGCTGGGATCCAGACCTCTTAGGAGGTACCACTGAGCTGGGCTGGAATCTCTGAGCTCAGAGGAGGGACCCGTGGAAGGACCAGAGGTATCTCTAAGGAGAAAGCTCCTCCTGCTAGGGCACGTACCTCTCAGGGAACGTGAAGAAGTTGGGTCTCCAGTATTGGAAAAATCACAAACTGGATTCAGCACCTACTATAGGAATGAACTGGCGCTGCAGAGGGGAAGAGGCATTGCTGGGGTGACGCAGGAACAGGAAGCACACAGGAAGGAGCGTGTCCCCTCTTCCTCCACCCCCTTCCCAGTCTCTCGAAGGCAGAGCCAGGAGTGCTGCAGAAATGTGGCTTGCCCCAGCCCAGCCTGCTCCAGCTTACGAAACACTACAGTAGTCTGGGGTTGGGGCTGAGTGACAGTAGCTTCATAACGCCTGTCCCCCTACAAAAGCACTCATAGTCGAAGAGTGACCTTCCTCAACATCACAGGAGGTTTAAGCAGAATCATTTCAGTGAAATGTACAACCGCAGTTTGCAGAAACTAAACAAGTTCCCATTTGCATAAATAGAGATAAAGAAAACCATTGTGCCTTAGCAGTCCATTATCCAAATACCAATTCTGCACTTTCCACCTCAGTTTAAGAGACATTAGGGAGAGGAATGTCACAGGCTCTGGAAGATCAGGGACCCTTGCTTATAATACCTTTGCCCTCTTTATAGCCCAAATAGGAGGCAGTGCGACACTTTCAGGAAAAATGAATATAAACATAGCTAGGTGGGTATTTGCGGGAGAGACTGTGTAAAACCCATTAAGAAGTGTTTGGAGGGGAGGGGGGGGGATCTTGTTTTGCTTTTTCACATTCATTGCAATTGCAATTGTTTTAAATTTGGCCATTTGTCAGTTGAACCTAAATTCAACTAAGGTTATAGGGAAAACAGTCCAGCAGAGAATAGAACAACAGCAAACGTCGTCCGCCAGACCCCGTGGCAGTGACCAAGGGTCCCTGGGGGTGTTCACATGTTTACAGGGGTTGCTGTCCCCATCGGTTCAGCTGGGGCTGGCAGGAGGGCCAGAAAGTCGTTAGCACCCCCTGAAGACCTGTTTCCTGCCCTGCTTTGTGTGACAGGTTTTCTGTGTGAGTCTAAGCAACTTCTCCTTAAGTGAAAATATTTGTCTTTCAGGGACTTTTTTTTCCTCCACTGAGTGGCAAAGGCCATGTTTGTTTGTCTTAACTCTGAAACTG
Source organism: Globicephala melas (assembly GCF_963455315.2). Classification (NCBI taxonomy): domain Eukaryota; kingdom Metazoa; phylum Chordata; class Mammalia; order Artiodactyla; family Delphinidae; genus Globicephala; species Globicephala melas. The sequence goes on along the minus strand of NC_083315.2, from coordinate 162,994,947 downwards.
TTATTGACATAGATGAAGTGTTACTTTTATTAGCTGATCATTACACAGCTTGTATTTGCTGGGTTCCTTTGCATATAATTATGATGTGTAATCTCCTTGTAAGAGTATCTGTCAATAGCATAATTGACTTTACAGTGTTGACTTTTTACTCAATAACCTCAGGGATCGGCCCATCCTTAGACATCGGAAACCTGCTTATTTTTAAATTTGCTTGGGCAGAGAGTCCTCAAGACACATTTTCCTCAAAATAACTGCTCCCACGTCTCATAGTTTTATGCCCGTGTCTTCTGCTGCTTCTCCAGTGAAATTTCTTGCAGAGAATACACTGAATGGGACAAACAATTCTAGTCCAAGAAGAACTGTTTCTGGAACTCTTGGGAAATGGGAGCATAAGACTTCTTACATTCATAGAATTATGGGCTGCTTCCCAGGTACAGGCCGTAGCACTCTCCTGGGTCTGAGCCACCTTGTTTTCAACTCTTAAGGCTTTTTGACCCCAAGTGACCTCTCAGGTGGCAGAGAAAAATTAAATGTCCAGGGCTTGCCAGAGGATTGAGAGAGAACTGGTGGAAGGGCCATCCTTCGTATGTCAAGAGAGCCCAGAAATTGCATGCATGAACTTGGGAACCAAGTTTCCTGGGTCCATAGCCTGCAGCTGTGTGACCTTGGGCCAGGTGTGCCTGGGCTTCTCAAGAGAAAACCAGCACCTGCCTCATGAGTTATTAGGATTAACACACAGTTACATGCCTGGCGCACAGTAAACATTATACAGGTGTTCAATAAATAAATAATTAGAAAAACAAACAACCCTATTCATAAATGGGAAAGGACTTGAACAGACTTATGTCCAAAGAAGATACACAAGTAATCAATAAGCACATAGAAAAATGCTCAACATCACTAATCATTAGGGAAATGCAAATCAAAACTACAGTGAGATACCACTTAACCCCCATTAGGATGGCACTGTCAAGAAAACAGGAAATAACAAGAGTTGCCAAGGGTGTGGAAAAATTGGAACCCTTGAGCACTGTTGGTAGGGTTGTAAAATGGTGAAGCCACTGTGGAAAACAGGATGGCAGTCCTCCAAAAATTAAAAATAGTAACTGACATATGAGCCATCAATTCCACTCCTGGATATATACCCAAAAGAATTGAAAGCAGGTTCTCAAAGAGATATTTGTACATCCATGTTCATAGCAGCATTATTCACACAGTAGCTAAAACGTGTAAGCAACTCAAGGGTCCATCAGCAGATGAACAAACAAGCAAAATGTGGTATATATACACACAATAGAATATTCAGCCTTAAGATGGAAGGAAGTTCTGATACATGCTACAATATGGATGAACCTTGAGGACATTTATGTTGAGTGAAATAAGACACTCACAAAGACAAATACTGTATGATTCCACTTATATGAGGTACCTAGAGTAGTCCGATTCACAGAGAGAGAACGTAGAGTGGTAGTTGCCAGTAACTATGGAGAGAGGGAATGGGGAGGTAAATTGTTTAATGGGGACAGAGTTACAATTTTACAAGATGAAGGGTTCTGGAGATGAATGGTGGGGATGCCTGCACAATGTTATGAATGTATTTAATGCCACTGAACTGTATGCTTCAAAAGGGTTAAGATGGTAAGGTTTTTTGTTTGTGTATTTTATCACAAACTTTTAAAAAGGAAAAAAAATGAGTAATGGGGAGAGCCTTATGGATTCATCCAACCTGCCCTCCACAGACCTTCCCAGGCCCCCTTTCTGGGTATCTGAAGCTCAGTCCCAACCGCCAGAAAAGGCTTTAGATTGGGCTTCTGTGCCACCTTGAGGACAGTGCACATTTGTGGCAAAGCCATGGTTTTGAGGAGTCATGACAGTAGTCTAAACCATAGCCTGTTGTAAAATTATAAGGAAGCTCCATTTGATCACCACCTAAGGCTGCTTAATTTCATTTGGATCTCTAAGAACCTCAAGTGAAAACTGTCCTTCCCGTGGAACAGGAAGCAAGTCAGAAATTAATAGTTCTATACATACAAAAGATTAATACGTAAGGTCCTGTCCATATAGAGTCACCAGGAAAACCTACGTATCAGCTTTAGATCTACTCCTTGTCATTCTCTTTGTCTTTCCCTTGGAGAAGGTGTTTGTCACAGGAGTTTAGGAAGCCTGCAACCTTCAGTTTTAAGATAGGGTGGGGACCAGTTATACAACTGGAGGGAAAGTTTGCCACTGATCTCTTTCTTTTGTATTGTATTTTGTTTTGTTTTTTAAAAGCCAAGTACCTGTCAGATTTTATCTTCTGAAACCATGGTCTTTGAAGGCAATTCTAAAACTCAGTATGAGGTTATGCTTAGTGGTGGGAAGGAGAGGAGGAAATATTACTAAAGGGAGCGGTTAAAGGGAAAAGGAAAAAACAGTACCAGGAGGACAAAGGATGCACAAGAGTTCCTGCTCGGCTGCCAGCTCGGCTTTTTGTCTTGACTTCTGTCTCTTCTGGTCCAGAAATCTAAACAATGACCAGCAAGTTCCCTGTGTAAAATTTGATCAGCGTTCTGGAGCTGCTCCTCGTGTTTCAAATCAATGGCATTGGTTTGAAAGTCCAGGGGGCTTTTCCTATTGTATCTAAAAATCCTCTGCTCTCCCGGTATGCAGACCTGTGCCAAATGCAAAACGGTTCATAGAGGAGAGTTTTAGGATCACTCCTGTTGTGTTCTGCGATCTAGTACAGAGAGGGAGTCACATTTACCTCAGTCTTTTAAGGGGACGATTTGCAGCTCATGGGAGAAAATTATGCTCCTTCCTGCCCCCGCCCTGGGGGTGACCACTGAGACAGAAGTCCTGGAGTTGTTGGACCCATATGCTTCCTGGCAAGGGCTACCCAGCTGGAGCAAGCATCAGAGGCCCCTGCACTCACTATCTGAAAGATAACCATAATCCCAAATTTTGTATTTACTGTTCCTAGGCTTCTAAAAGTATTTTTGATATCTGTAAATACTGTATTTAGTTTTGCTTGGTTTTGAGTTTTATATAACTAGAATGATACTATATGTCTTCTTTCCAACTTGCTCTTTTTATTCATTATTAAGTTTATTTGGTTTGCTGCATATAGTTGTAACTGATGATGATTTTCATGGCTGTATAATATTCCACTCTGTGGCTATACCACAACTTTTTTTAAGACATTTGAATTGTTTATAGTTCTTTGCTGTTACAAGCAAAGCCGCTATGGAAATTCCTATACATGGCTCCAGTTTCATTTAAGATGCATGTCCAGGTGTGGGAATTGTTGGTTTGTAAGGTATGAACATGCTCAGCTTTACCAGATGATGACAAATTGTTTTCTAAAGTGCTTGTATCCATTTACACTCCTACCAGCAGAGTATGATGCTTCCCATTCCTCTTCATCTTCACAAACATTCGGAATTGTCATACTTTGCAATTTCAACCAATCTAGTGAATATGTGACAGTATCTCGTTGCATTTTAATTTCCATTTCCCTTCTTACTAAAGATATTGCACAGTTCTTCATATATTTAATTGGCTGCTTGAATGTGCTCTTTGATGGATTGCCTGCTCAACATTTTTATTCATTTTTCTATCAGGTTGTTTCTGTTTTTCTTATCTTTGTAGGAGTTCTTTGTATATTCTGGGTATTAATCCTTTATTGACTATATGTGTTACTAATAACTTTTCTAAGTTTGTGGATGGTCATTTCACGGTCCATAGTAATGTCTTTTGATGAATAGAAGCTCTTAATTTTCATGCTTAGTAATCATTTTGTAATGAAATCTAGTGTCTTTAAAAAGCCCCTGTTCCAAGATCGTATGGTCTTCTATAGTTTTTTTCTAAAAGATTTAAAAAGTTTTTCCTACTCATTTAAATCTATAATCCATGTGGAGTTAATTATTTGTATATTGATTTTTTCCAGCAACCTTGCTAAATAAAATAAACCGGCTTAGTAACTTTAATAATTTATCTGTAGATTCTTCTATGTATAAAATTATATCTTATATAAATAATGGTGTGGATTTTTCTAATTCTTATATCTTTTATTTTTCCTGTCCTATTGCAGTTAGGACCTCTGAGTAAAAGTAATGGTAATAGACATCTTTATATTGTGTCTTATTTTAAAGGGAGCTATGTTATTGAACAATTGATAGAATGTTATAGGTTGTTTTAGGAAATATACTTTATCATAACAAAAAAAATTCCTTCTATTTTTGGCTTGCTATGATACTTTATCATAAATGGTTGTTGAATTCCATCAACGAAATGTTTACATCATTTAAGATAACTATAAATTTTTTCTCTCATTGGTTTTTTTTGTTTTTTGGGGTTTTTTGCGGTACATGGGCCTGTCACTGCTGTGGCCTCTCCCGTTGCGGAGCACAGGTTCCAGATGCGCAGGCTCAGCGGCCATGGCTCACGGGCCCAGCCGCTCCGCGGCATGTGGGATCTTCCCAGACCGGGGCACGAACCTGTGTCCGCTGCCTCGGCAGGCGGACTCTCAACCACTGCGCCACCAGGGAAGTCGATCAACCCTCTCATTGTTTTTTACTTGGTGAATTACATTATAAATTCCCAATTTTGAGTAAAATCTGCATTTCTGATATGCTTATGATACATTATACTTTTTACATATTGCTAGTGTTGGTACGCTAACATCTTAGGTATGAATTTTGCATATTTGTCCATGTCCATGTTTCTCTAGTGCTATTTTTATCTAGTTTTCATGTCAGGATTACATTATTCTCATATAATGAATTAAAGAGTATTCGCTATTAGATTCTCTGAGATTAGGTAAGATTGGAATTATCTATTGCTTAATGTTTGATGGAACTTACTTGCAAAACACTGTGGAGCTGGTGTTTTCTTTGTGGGGTGATTTTTTTTTTTTTTTGCGGTACGCGCGCCTCTCACTGCCGTGGCCTCTCCCGTTGCGGAGCACAGGCTCCGGACGCGCAGGCTCAGCGGCCATGGCTCACGGGCCCAGCCGCTCCGCGGCATGTGGGATCTTCCCGGGCCGGGGCACGAACCCGTGTCCCCTGCATGGGCAGGCGGACTCTCAACCACTGCACCACCAGGGAAGACCCTGTGGGGTGATTTTTAACTATTGATTTAATTTCTTTAATGATTATAGTATAATTTATTTTTTATTTCTTTTAAAATTCATTTTGGTAACTGTAGGGATTTGTCCATTTCACCTGTTTTCAAATATGTTGGCATAAGGTTGTATCTATTCTCTATTTCATTGATTTCTGCTACTTTATAATTTCCTTTCTTTCTTTGAGCTTATTCTTTTTTGTTGTTTGGTCTGGATTGGATACTTTTATTTTAAACTTTTCTTCTTTTTATATAAAAGTTTAAGGTTATAATTTCCTTCAAACTACTGCTTAGTTGCATCTGTAAGTTTTGATATCTTTTATTTTTATTATTGTTACAGGTTCAAAGTATTTTCTAATTTCCATTTTGATTCCTTCTTTGACCCATACATGTTTTTAAAAGTGTGTCTTTAAATTTTCAAACCTAGGAGGAGATGGTTATTTCTTATTTTTGCTTTTAGTTACCTCTTCAACATTGATTATTAATTATAATACATTGTGGTCAGAGAATTGACCTGTAAGATACTGCTTTTTTGATATTTGTGGAGACTTGCTATGTGGTCTAGTAGTGTATATCAGTTTTTATAAATATTTTGTGTGTGCTTCAAAATAATATACCTTCTCCATTATGAGCACATGTTCTATGTATGTCCATTAGATCAAATCTACCTATTAACCATGTCTGTGTGTGTTTTGGGAGGGGGCTGGTGGAGGGAAGGAAGGAGGGAGGGAAGGAGATGTGGGTTTGATCATTTCTCCTTATAGCTCTTCCAATTTGGAGTGTATTTTGAAGCTATCTTATTGGAGGTCTCCATGTTTAGAACAGTTATATCTTCCTGGTGAATTGAACCTTTATGAATGTTTAATGACTCTCTTTATCTGTAATAATGATTTTTGCCTTAAAAATCTATCTTATCTGGTTTTAATGTAGCTACACCAGCATGGCACGATGTTTTTCCTCCTTTTACTTTTAACCTTTCTTAATCCTTATGTTTTGGGTTCATCTCTTATAAGCAGCATATGGCTTTTTAAAAAGTCTGTGTTAATGATCTTTACCTTTTAATGAAGATTTTTAGCCCATTTTAAATGACATATTTGGATTTATTTCTACCATCTTAGTTTGCATTTGTTTGTCCCCCCTTTTCCAGATTCCTTTCTAACATTGTTTTAAATTGATCATGATTCTTCCACTCCTCATTCCTTTTACCCCTCTTCTGATGGTTTAGAAATTATATATATTTTTCTCTTCTTTTAGTGTTGATCCTTGAACTTTTAACATGAATATTTTAAAATGTGTAGAGTTAATCAGTATCTTTAACCTCCTGATCGATACAAGGCCCCTGGAATGCTTTAACTTCTGTTCTCTTCACCTCCCAAATGATATGCTACATTTGTCGAGGACTTTAGTTCTATTTCAGTTTCTCGTTTGTTTTTTTTAAGTCAGTTGTTATTATAGTCAGCCCTCCGTATCCACAGATTCTGCATCCATAGATTCAATCAAAATATTCGGGGAAAAAAAAGAATTCCAGAAAGTTCCAAAAATGAAAATTTGTTTGCCCTGTGCACCAGCAACTATTTACATCGCATTTACATTGAATTAGGCATTATCAGTAATCTAGAGATGATTTACAGTATATGGGAGGATGTGCGTAGGTTATAAGCAAATACTATACCATTTTATATAAGGGACTTGAGTGTTTGCAGATTTGGGTACCTGTGGGGGTCCTGGAACCAAAACCCCACAGACACCAAGGGACGACTCTATTGTATTGTCTGGTCAATACCTGAATACATTTTCTTTGCTTATCATTTTTTTTCTTGCATCTGAGACCTTTCTTCTTGTTTTTATTTTTCATTTTTATTTTACAGTGGAGTATAGTAGATTTACAATGTTGTTAGTTTCAGGTGTACAGCAAGGTGATTCAGTTATACATACACATATATCTATTGTTTTTCAGATTCTTTCCCCATGTAGGTTATTACAGAGTACTGAGTAAAGTTCCCTATGCTATATAGCAGGTCCTTGTTGATTATCTATTTTATATATAGTAGTATGTGTATGTTAATCCCAGCCTCCTAATTTATCTCTCCCCTCCACCTTTCCTCTTTTGTAACCATAAGTTTGTTTTCTAAGTCAGACCTTTCTTTTTGGATCATTTTCTTTTTTTTCCTGAAAAATATTCTTAAGAAGGTCCTATAGATGAGTATCTGCTTTTAATTAAAGTCTTAAATTTTTGTCTGAAAACATATTTATTTTGCCTTCATTCTTAGACAATAGTATTGTAGTTTGACAGTTATTTTTTTTCTCTTTCACTTTGAGAATATTGTTCCACTTTCATCTGTGTCACTGGTTTTATCTTAATTGCTACTTCTCCTTAGGTAATGTGTTTCCTTTCTACTCCTTTTTTTTTTCTTTGTATTGTCTGTGATGACTATGATGTATCTAGATATGCATTTCTTTTTATTTATCCTCCATGGGATTTGTTGGCTTTCTGAATCTGAAGATTGGTAACTTCCATCAAAACTAGAAAATTCTCAGCCATTTTCTATTCTGGGATTGGATCTTCCCCATTTTTCCTTTCACCCTGGAACTCCAGTTAGATTTATATTGGATCTTCTTACTGTGTGCCGTATTACCCAATCTCTCTTCCATATTTTCAATCTCTTCATCTCTCTCTGCTGCATTTTCTGTCATATCTTTAGCTCCATCTTTCAATTCACCAATTTTTTTTTACTTTTTTTGTTTTACAACTCAATTACATTGAGTTTTTTAATTTCAGGGATTATATTTTTTCAGCTCTAGAAATTCTATTTGATGCATTCCAAAACCTGTCTGCTTGGTTTTAATAATCCAGTCTTTCTTTCTAATATTTGTCAATTCCTTCTTTTATTTTTTTATACATAGTTTACATTCTGTGCCTAATTATTGCAATATTTTCAGACTTTGCAGTTCAGATTCTATAGGATGTTTTTTCTGTTGTCTCTTTATGTTGGTGTATTTCTTTTGTGTTTAATGATTTTTTTTTTAATTGTGAACATATGTTCCTTAAAATCTTATCTGTGGGAATTCTTTGTGGCCTGGGTTTAAAGTATGTTCTTCCAAAAAGGGTTTGTATTTTCTTTTAGTAGGCACAATTGGGCACTTGAAACTAAATTTAGCTTAAGGTCTTTTGGTCCACACAGTAGAATTCTGGCCTCATACCCGCAAGACTTCAGGCTTGTGGTTAAAAATTCTCAAGGGAGGCTTTTCTTGTCTCCAGTTCCATCTGGAGCTGAGGTCAAGGCTGGCTTTTATCCCCATTGTCTGCCTGTGAGGGGCAGTTATTTTTCCCTAGGATCTCATTGAAGGCGTCATCATTCAAGGGTCCTAGCTTTTTATGTGGCATTTTTACATTTATACGTTCCTAGTGGCCTTTTTGGTGATTTTAGGTTATGAGCTTCTACTTGAATGTTTGATTAAACTTGATATACAGGAATCCTGATGGCCTCAATGTGGCTTGCTTTCTTCAAGAGAGCATTTGCTTTTAAAATTTCTGCTGGTAGCCTGGGGACCAATGCATCCAAGGCCACTTTAACCCCCTCAAGGGGCCACAGAAACCCGGGAGCTGCCAAAATCAATCCTCCTGCCGCTCCCTCCCCCTAAGATTGGGCTCTTGTCCCAGGGCTAGAGGAGGCATTTGCTTCATGAAAACCCTGCCTTTCTTGGTTGCCTACTGCTCACGTTTCAGATTCTGTCCCGTTTTTTTTTAGATTTTCGTCGGTGTGTGTGTGAAGTCCTTTTGGTACATGTGCATTTATGTAGAGCTTTAAGAGTACCCTTATTTTCCAGGGAACCCAACAATGACTCAGAAATATGTTGCTGCCCTTTATCCAGTATCTTTTGTATGATAGTTGGAAGAATGCCTTCTAAATATCTCCTCTGCCAACTGGCTGGAAATGGAAGCTTCAGGTCATCTCTTGTCCTCTGTGTCTTTCTACCTACCGTCGGTTTTGGACAGAAGCGCCGCACTTCGAGTGCTGCTTCTATAATCCCATTAATTGCACCTTCTTTTCACAGTTGGCAAAAGACCAGTATTCTCAAGTAAATCCCTAAGGAGGACAACTTCACCCTCAATGCTAGCTAGGTTTAAAACCACCAGCTCCAGAGAGAGAACCCTAGTACACAAGTGAAAGGTGGAGACAACACTGATGAGATCAATACTGATGATACGATAATGGAACAAATCATGAACCCGTAAAAAAAACCAGCAAAATGGCCATGTCTGATCAGAAGCTATACCTTAACTTGTTAGTTGCAAGCGTTGCTCATTGTCGGCCTGAACTAATGTGATTTCTCACCTTTTATGTTCAGTATTTCCTGCCCACCCACCCCCACCCCCCCCCCGGCCAATTTGACAAGAGAATGAATACCAGGTTTTTATTTGAGATGAATAACATGCGGTTCTGTGTCATCCTAGTAGAATCAGGTGGCTTTAATTTATGCTCACATGAGTGTTGTGAGTACTGTTACATAGAAACTCAGCTGAAACTGAAAAATGGCAGGCATTTCAGATGTATCGAGTGTTCATTTTAATGAATGATTTTTAAGGAGGTGGTTAGAAATCCCCCTTCCAACATGTCCAGGTTGCCCGGTTTCTTCTTTTAAAGTAATTGGTTCCCCGGAACGACAGCCCCTGCAGCAGGAGGTCTCTGACACCAAGTCAGTGCAGCCAGCATGTCCCACCATGAACAACATTGCATCGAGTGATTAATAATTGAAGGAGCTTGTCTCTTCCTGCTGAGCTTGTGTGTAATTTATGGATCAGGAGCCCATGCTAAAATCTCAGGGAAAGCTAATTGTATCAATATCGAGTGTGAGAGAGATGTATTTATATTGTAATTCTGACTCCGCGTGAAGTTACGTCTGTGTACCTGTTTTCACCCAGAAATATTGTCAAATGGTAAGTTGTTTCCTGTCTTCATCACAGTAAGCTTGCTTCCTGGGGGGGACGGAGACATTTCAGTTTCCTGCCTGAGCCGTCTTTGAGATCTAGCAGGGCCACCTCAGATGAGTCACGGGGCTCCCTGAGTTTATTCTCTTTGTCTGTCTGTGAAGTGGTTGTGTGGGGCCGGCGCTGCAAGGTGTGGGTTGTGGAATCCCTGTTGACGTGCAGTGTTTCCAGGAGGAACCAGAGACCCTGCACTGCACAGCCTTGAATTCATGAGCTAGGGAAGTGATTTGCTTCTCTCTTATCCTTCACTTCTATGATGCCTTTAAGAAGAAGGTCTCAGTGTGATTCTGGTGTGTCTTGAGTGCTTCTCTCATGCTTGCTTATATCCTTGTGGGTTTTTTTTTTTAAGTATAGTTGATTCACAATGTTGTGTTAATTACCGCTGTACAGCAACGTGATTCGGTTATACTCATATACACATATTTTTAAATATTCTTTTCCATTATGGTTTATGCTTGCTTATATCCTTGAAAGAGAGAGAAAAAGAAGCTCTCAGGCTCAGAACGTTCCCTCTTATGACAGCAAGGCACTGAAATGTACCGTTGCTTTCATTCTGGTGTATTTCTCCCACTCCTCTACCCTGCACCCCAAACGTTTTACTTAAAAATATGCTTCACCTGTGGAAAAAAAAGAAAGAGAAGCACAATGAACACCATATATACCTTTCACCCAGATTCACTAAGAATTAGATTTTTGCAACACTTGCCTTTTTCTTACTCTTTTGCTCCCGGAATTCTCTCCCTCTCCTCTCCCGCTCCGTCTCCCTCTTCATACGTGCTCAGAGATGTATCAAATTCTGCTTAACTGTGGTAGTGAAGTGAATCATAAGGCCCATGTTGTTAAAAAAAAAAATAAGGATTCAGAACTGAATTGATTTTCTAAAAGCCAACCATAGCCCAGTCAACTCATCCAAGTATAGCTGGGTTCATTCAGAACCCTCTTAGGTTAGTTCAGTAGACTGATTATTTGGGGATTTCACAAGAGTTAACCGGCAACAGCAGCAATCCTGAGAACCATTGTACGGGACTTTCATTTTCATTCACTTTAATACCTCTTCATAGCTACCTGTACAATTTATGACATTTACCCAGTTTCATGTTTGGTAACACCTCACAGGAATCTTTCCCTGGCCACTTTTGTGCATCCAAAACACAGCCAAAAAACAGGAAGTCTGCAGAAAACGTATCGCAGAGACCATACCCCAAAGCACAGGGGCTGTCTGTACAGGCAAGCCCGTGAGGAACTTCTGTCTCCGAGCCTCTTCCCTCTTACTTTATGCTGCATTCCCATCAGCCTGCTGACCTGGCCTAGAAGGAAAATGGGACTGCTTGGGGCAGCAGAGAGAGCTCTGGGCAGGCAGACAGCAAGAGAGGGGACGGTGTCAGAATTCTCAGGCACCCCTAAGAGCCGTCTTCTGTGCTTGGAACTTTTCATTTTATCGTCACATAGCCCCGTAAGGCAGATGAGGGGCCTGTAGAAGGTCTCACTAATAAACAGTGTTGGGATGTGAACCCCAAAGTCTGTCTGTCTTGAAAGGCAGGCTGTTTCTATAAGGACTTTGGGGAGGGGGTGTCGGTCTGGGATCACAGAGTGCAAGGCAGCTGCTGGGATCCTTCCGGAGCCTGCTAGGACTTTATCATACAGATGCACACATTGTCATCGTCACGGTTTATCGTGATGATCGTAAGGCATCTGGCAAGGATGGAATTTTGATAACAGCCCTCATGAATTTTGCTGGTGCACATTATGGGGGCGGGGGGTTCCTCACCACCAGCTTAAATTTTTTTTTTTTGGTCAGATAATCTAAAATTGAACATTGGGCTCTTTATTTTTTTTAATTTATTTTTTAATTTTTCATCTTTATTGGAGTATAATTGCTTTACAATGGTGTGTTAGTTTCTGCTTTATAACAAAGTGAATCAGTTATACATATACATATGTTCCCATATCTCCTCCCTCTTGGGTCTCCCTCCCTCCCACCCTCCCTATCCCACCCCTCTAGGTGGTCACAAAGCACCCAGCTGATCATCCTGTGCTATGCGGCTGCTTCCCACTAGCTATCTGCCTTACGTTTGGTAGTGTATATATGTCCATGCCTCTCTCTCGCTTTGTCACAGCTTACCCTTCCCCCTCCCCGTATCCTCAAGTTCCACCAGCTTAAATTTAACGGAGCACCAGCAGGAAGGAGATGCCTGCTACACCGTTTACACCAAGGACTCTCCTCGCCTCTTCCTTTCTCTTTGGCCTGCAACAGGATCTCCCTGAGCCTCGAGGCCCACAGGGGTGGCAGGAGAGAAAGGGAAGGGGCTCCAGACTGACTCTCATTGGAGGGCCCACCCCACAGCCTTTCTGCCGGGGCCGCTTCCTCAGGGAGTGTCTGGGAAGACGTGCTGGTGGAGACCCACAGCCATCTCCCCAGACTTCCTACTCTCTGCCAAAGAATCCCATCTGCTCCGACACTTGCTCGGTGTATCTGTTGTGGGTCCACTCCGTGCCTGGCACAGTGCTAGCCCCTGAGGACAGGGCCTAGCACCACTGGGCCCTGCCTTGTGGTGCTAACTCTTTAACGGGAACCACCGACACTGGACATCACCACACGATCATAGTTATGGTGGGAAGTGCTGTCTATGGAGGGAACGTAGGGTGCTTACAGTTGGGGCTGTGTAGGAAGGAAAAGTGTGCCCATCTTCCCAAGATCTAGAAATATATTACCCGTGGATGAGTCTACGGGAAATGGGGCCAACATGGTACAGTGGAACATCCTCCTCCCTGCCCAAAACCTCCGGCCCTCCCATCCAAGGCCAGGGAGGCCATGTCTTCCACAAACCTCCTTGTGCCCTCCCTCTGCCCCCTCCAGCTGTAAGTAACCCTCCCCACCTGTGTGTCTTCATCTCTGATCACTGCCTCTTATGAACACCTTCTGTGTGCCAGGCACCATCAGAACCACAGCTGCCGTGCAGACAGGATTGGTGCTCATTCCACAGAGTGTATGGCCGAACCAGGAATAAGCATCACCGTCCTTGCCGCTATGCCAGGCGCTGGTCCAGGTGCCGGCAGGCGTTCGCCCACATCCTCAGCCCAACAACCCCGTGAAGCAGGGGGCAGGTACTATACCCACTTTGCCAGTAAGGAAGCACAAGGGAGGTCCGTTCACTGCTCAGACATGTGGACACAATAACATGATCAGAGGTGTGATGGGTGCTGTCGGGTCCCGATGGGAATATATAGCAGGTGACCTAGTTGTAGGGAAATCAGAAAAGAGTGAGAGTCGGTCTGATGATGTTACGAAGAGCTCAAGCTTAAGACTTTGGTTCTCATCCCAGCTCTGCTACTCATTAGCTGTGTGGCTTTAAGTAAATTACCAGACATCTCCAGACCTCACTTCCAGCATCCGTAAAATAAGGATGCTAATATAACCACTTTATAGAGTTAAACGCAATCATCTGTGCAGACGCAGCAGGGCGCCTGGCAGGTGGTGAGTTTAGTAGATGGTAGCTTATTGCTGTCTCGTCTGTGATCTAACCATGACTTGCTTCTCTGTTCATCTGTGCACATTTTTGTGACAGTCTGGATTTGATTCCACCTCGGATGCCTCCCCCCGGCACCCTCCCTAAGGCCGTGCATTTCTATTAGGTGTGCAGTGAATATCTGTGGAATGAATGAATGAGGGAAGGGACGCAGGAGTGAGTAGCTGTCACCACATGGCAGGTGTCTCTTTTTCCTGAACATCAGATTTAGTCCTCCAACAAAAGGCTCCTACCAGAGCCGCTTTAGAACAGAGCGGGCTTTTTTCTCTGAAGTACCCAGCCAGCATCGCCCGGTGGTGTCTCCTCCGCGGTGTTGATGGGTATGTGAAACCAGGCACAGCTTGATTTTTATGGTTTAATAGAAGCGATGGCGCTTCCACCGCTGTCACTTCAAAAGAGTGTTGTTTTGATGTCTCAGCTGCACAACTTGAGTGAAAATGTCAGTGATAGGAGATAAGCAGGGAAGACGGAGGTGTCAGGATTTAGGACCCTGTCTTCAAAGCGGACCCACCTGTTGGGGCATCGCCGGATTGGATGTCAAAGCGTCTGCTGTGGCAACTCAGTGGGCTGCTGGGTGTCTCGTCACAGGGGTTTAATCCGTGTCCTCTCTTGTCTCCCGTTCCCCGCCCCTCTCCCCGCCGCTGTCCCCGCCCCGCAGGAATGGCCTCACCAGCTGCCGGATGCGGACTGAGAGCGAGCCTTCGTGTGGCTCCCCGGTGGTCAGTGGAGACCCCAAGGAGGATCACAACTACAGCAGTGCCAAGTCCTCCAACGCCAGGAGCACCTCGCCCGCCAGCGACTCCGTCTCCTCCTCCTCGGCCGACGACCACTACGAGTTTGCCACCAAGGGGAGCCAGGAGGGCAGCGAGGGCAGCGAGGGCAGCTTCCAGAGCCACGAGAGCCACAGCGAGACGGAGGAGGATGACAGGAAACGCAGCCCGAAGGAGGCCAAGGATGCTCTGGGGGACAGCGGCTACGCGTCCCAGCACAAGAAGCGCCAGCACCTCGCCAAGGCAAGGAAGGTCCCCAGCGACACGCTGCCCCTCAAAAAGAGACGCACGGAAAAGCCCCCCGAGAGCGATGACGAGGAGATGAAAGAGGCGGCGGGGTCACTCCTGCACTTGGCGGGGATTCGGTCCTGTTTGAATAACATCACCAATCGGACGGCAAAGGGGCAGAAAGAACAAAAGGAAACCACAAAAAATTAAAAACAAGTCACTGATTTGTTTTGAACTTACGGCCATTTGGTTTCAGCATGTCAGGAGATTTCTAATGATTTGTGGCAATATCAGCAATTTATTATTATTTTTTCTTTTTTCTTTTTTTTTTTTTTTTGGTTTGGTTTTCTTTCTTTCTTTCTTTCTTTTTTTTTAATTTGCCCCCCTCCTTTGTTTTGGACCCTTAAGAATTTTATGTTTAAAGGAGATTGAAGCCATAGAACTCATATTGACACTCAGCTGTTTTACAAAAGCTTTTCATTATCTGAAGACAAAACCGAAAAAGCCAAAATTACCATTGCTTCCTCCAGCTTGTCAGAAACCCGTGGCTGAATCCACAGGGATGGCAACAATAATGCCACGGGGATACACATCTGGCACTTAGAAGGCACGTGTGCAGAGTAACCATCCATCAGGCCCAACCTTTAGGTTTAAAAGGTCAGGATGTGCACCCAGTTGGGTTCGCTGAGTGAATGCACATAAGGCAACTGAGGAGAAGGAAGGAGCAGACCCAAGCTTGTGGCGCTGGGCATCAAATTGTGCCAGAAAACCCTTGGCATTGCCCCAAGCGTGCGATGCAGGGGTGGGTAGGCGGTCACCAGTCCTCTGTGCTTCTTAACCGTGAAGCCTAGTAGCATCTTCCGGGGTGGACACTGGACCATTCATGTTCAACAGGTGTCAGTGACTCATGAGAAGAAACTGGGTCAGTTTTTAGTGATGTTGCTAATCACTGAATTCTGTTCTACATTAAATGAAGAGAAGGTTCCACAAGCCATAAGCCTGAAGGTTGGTCCTGCACACACGCGTGTGCACACACAGACACACCACACACACACACACACACACGAGAGAAAAAGAAAAAAACTGATGCAAAAAACAAGCTATGTCTTCTTAACTGCCCAAGTGAAAATCAAGTTCCAAAAAATTACAGTAGCTGTTAACAAAGGAAATCATGGTACAAATCTTTTTCTGTCTGTCAAAACCATTTGATCCAAGTGAAAGCAAAACAAAACAAAAAGCTACAGAACCTGCCATTAGTATTGTGGTGTATTTTTAAAAGATGAAAGGCACATTGATGGACAACTAAAGTAAAACATGGCAAAAAAGAAAGGAAAACAAATTCCTATACTGCCCTCAAAATGGAGTTTGCAATTAATGTCAGTCAAGGTTCATCTTTGCGAAAATCAATGATTTCCACATTCAGCCAGTGTAGCCAGCAGAAATTTCTGATCCACAATGCATGGAATTCCTTTGAAAAAAGAAAAAAAAAAGAAAAAAAAATCACAAAAACACAAACTTTTTTTATTCAAAAATAAAGTTCTTGTAAGGTAAACAATGTATTTAGCATGAAGCATGAATTATTTTCATATAAATATAGAAAATAGAGAAAAGGCTATGCCTCTAATTTTTAAGCCCTTAGGCTTAGAGGTTCTTTTGGTTTTCTTCTTTTTTTCCTTTTATTTTCCTTTCCTTTAATTTTTTTCGTTGTTTTTTTTCCCCCCTTTTTTCCAATTATTTTGTTTTTGTTTTTTGAAGCAGGTGTTTAAGGTTTAACCTTCTTCAGGGACAAATTCTGACTGTTGGGGAGCTTACTCTGCAATACAAAATCTCTTCATGTTCTGGTAGGGCCTGGATGGTGGAGCTCTGCACTGCCTTGTCTGCACTTCAGCCCCGACCCCCTCTGATTCTCTGTTGAAAAGTGTGTCCTTTCTCTTTGTCTGTACATGTTTACCATGACGCAATAATTTGAGGGCAAACTTAGTAGTGAGTGTGTATGATAGAATCAAGAGAATTATGGGACGCTGACTTGAGAAAACCATGACCATGATTTGGTTTCGAGGAAAAAGGCAGTGAATAATTATGCAAATTCACCAGGAGAAGGGGAAACACACTAATGGGCCTTATTGGATGAGGGTGTGAGTTAGGGTACACGTGAAGGAGGAAGTGACACGGGTGTTGGAAGGACCAGCCCCAGATGTTTTCCCGTGACGCCATCTCATGGTGGGAAGGAGGGGCTGGCCGTCTCTACCACCTGGGCACACGAGCCAACCTGGAATGAAGCCCACCTAGATTGTGAGCGCTGAATCTAGACAACCAGATGATGCCACGCAGACCAGAAACTCCTGTTATCTTTGCCTAAAAGAAATGATCTGGGGAGATCCAGAGAACCCTCTAAAAGAATTTGATCTTCCACCCACATGGAAGGGAATTTTAAAACATAAACAAAAATGCCCACTCCCATGGCTCAAGATATGATGGTGAGGGAGAGGGAGGGAACTGGGGTGATCTTGATTTTTAAGATAGGACAGGGTGGGCCATTGTGGAGCCCATCTGCCAGCATCAGGCACTGTCAGAAGCTCCATCAGCCAGGACGGTGAAAATTAACTGGTGCATTGTATTCCTCTGGGTTGCTGCTGAGAGAACCTGAGGGGAAAAAAAAAAAGATCTACGCCCCTACACAGGTCAGATTCATTACCTGAACCTGAAAACTTCCAGCATACTTGTTCAGGGTGTAGATGGGAATAAGGATGTCTTTTTGAAGTGCTCTGTTCCCTCTGTCTCCCCAAACATCTGACACCCCAAAAGCCATCCACAGCTGTGGAACCTGGGTGACACTTTCTCTGTTGTCAGCTGACTGAGCCCACCTCAGTCCCCCACCCTCACCCCACCCCCAAGGTCAAATTCAGACTTCCCTTCTGAAAGACAGAGGTAAACATCCAGGACTGTTTCTGGCAGGGGATTTCTTCCAATTCAAACCCCACCGTGGGCTGTCTCCCCTCATTTCCTTTTTCTAAAGGAGCAAAGGCCTCTTTTAGAAAATAATAAAATGCAATGTGTGTGATTTACTTTTCTGATCTCTTTGAGAAATAGATAAGTATCTTATAAAAGTGTGTTCTTAACTCCAGAACCACTCTTTTTGCATAAATACCTCATCGGGCAGCTTTCTAAGTGTTATTTTTCCCGAGTCTCCCTCAGTCCCTCCGTAGGAGCCGCTGGGAGACCTGGGGGAAACTTTAGTGAGGGTACTTTCTTCTATTTTTCTTCTGTTTTTGGAGGCATACACATTATGCATAACCAAAACAATGGCTCAATTGTGTTTAACTTTGTATTTTGATTGTTGAGAAAAAAAAAAAAAGTATCGATGTGTATGTGGCCGTTTGTAGTGAATTCATTGCAGAATGAGGTTGTCCATGTCCTTGCCAAGCCAAGGGGCAGGAGGCACCCTCTCTCACCCCCTCCTCCAAGAGCAGTAGAGAATTTAAGCACAAGCCTATTTGTGAAAGAATATTTTGCTCAAGTGTAATCACTTTAGTCTTGGAATTTCTTCCCAAACGTCAGGTGTTCTTTTAGCTTCCAAACTAGCCTATGTACTCATTAGTCTGACAAAAATTGCCTGAGCACCGTTCAAGGGGTGTGGTGTTT
This sequence comes from Globicephala melas, assembly GCF_963455315.2. NCBI lineage: Eukaryota > Metazoa > Chordata > Mammalia > Artiodactyla > Delphinidae > Globicephala > Globicephala melas. The sequence continues at coordinate 162,976,690 of NC_083315.2, read as the reverse complement.
TTGCTTTCATTTCTCCTGCTGGGAGAAGTGGCGTTTCATGTGTCATTCCAGTATCTCACATACTCACGTGGGGCAGGGGGGAGGGGAAAATGGGGAACTATAGCAATATTTGAAGATGCTTTTGGAAAACAAACGTGAACACATCCGTCGGCACCATGACATCTACAGTTACTTGCTGTTGGTCCTCGGACACATTTAAGAGAAGGAGATTGTAAGCTCTTTTTTCTTAAATGATATACACGTAGACAGTTATTTTTATGCTTCTACAGTTGTCTTTTATCTTCACCTAGTATTATGTGGAAAAAGTTTGCATCATAGATTTTTCCCAGCCTTATGATATACCCTAAGCTCCTACTTCCCTTCCCCCTCTCTAAGCAGTATATATACGTTCCAGAGTTCTTTGGTAAAACTGTCTATCTGAAACTAAAATGAACCCAACCCACATCGAGATGGTGGTGTGAGAAAACCCTGGCCAAGACAACTGTAGCAGGTTTTAGTCTTGGGGCTGAGTTTTTAGAAGGGATGTGTGGGAGGCTTTTCCTAAGAGCTGATTTTCAGCATGTCTAGCCCTTGCTAGGCATAGCTGTGAATACCACGGGGCCACTGGAGAAGGCCATCGCACTGAATGTTGGTCTCACCCGGCACGGCTTCAGGCTGTGGGCTCTGTAGAGTGAAAACCGTCCGGATGGCTTTTGCGCCCAACTCAGTCCTGGGACGCGGCAGGACTGCTCGGCACCAAGCGCTACCAGTTCCTCCTTTCAGTGACCGCCACTCCACGTGTGTGGGCCCTTGGCCTCTGTCATCAAAGGGCTCTCGGAGAAGGAATCAGAGTTATGTACAAGTGACCTACATGGGAGGGTTTTCCATATGGGATTGGATTCAACTCAATGTGACTTCTCTTTCCCTTTTAAACTTGATTCAGGTTGGGACTCGTTTCTTTCTGGTGGATCACAGCTGCCCAGATGTTGCCTTTTTCTTTTTTATGTTTCTGTAGAGGAGTACTTTTCTTTCATCTTCAGGATTTTTTTTTTTTTTTTTTTTTTTGCCACCAAAAGAACACATTTGAACTCCGTGTCCCCTCTTGATTGTGACTTAACCAGTGTTGACAGTTAAATCCTTTGTGTCGTAGGTCCCAGCTCGAATACTATATCAAACACTGTTATGCACATAATGCAGCACTGTGATCTAATTTAAATAATACTTTTTTATTATTTATACTACTATATATAATATACATCAACACTTTTGCTATATAACCTAAGTGATAACCCTCTTTTTAGTTACCTGCCAAAACTCCGGGACTTTGGTTTATATTGCAGTTAACACAGTTACAAAGTTGTAATGGTGTCTTTTTTTTTCTTTTCTTTGTAACGGAATGTGTAAATCAAAGTATATACGTTGTGTGGTGTTCCCCCTTCTGGAATCCCATGAGGATTTACACATGGCATTCAGTGTTCTGTATAGTCCCGCCTGCCTTTGTGAATTCATCTGTCAACCCCTCTTCCTTTGAGAGAGAGCCGGTGATGGTGGTCAACTCCTGTTCTCTCTCTCTCTCCCCTACTGGTTAGTCTTGAATTAAGCACAGACTCATCAGCTCCGTTGCTTTATCATGAATATAGCGTGTGACCTTGCAATTCTTCCACAGTTCAGCAAACAAGTGCTAGCTTCACTGACCAAAAATTAAGGAAGGAAAATCCGATTTTTAAAACGATCCATCTTTTAACAGCCGAAACCAATGTGTCTATGGTGCTGCATTTTGCTGTCTGTCCTACTTTTGAAATCAGACGTGGGTGAAAGATCACTTCTGACTTACTGTGATCATGCTCACAAGTACCCTTCCTGTTCGTTTTGTTAGTGTTGAAATCAAGACTATTTATTTGGAATAGATGCAACAGTGTTGTCCACTGTATTTCATTTGCAAAAGTTGAGAATAGCCTTCCCTACTTTTTGCAAAGAGTTAATATTCCATATTGGATTCTCAAAGACTTCGATATGGTGAATCTATCAAACCTAGAAATTGTCTTTCATCCTTTCATGACTGTGGCCTGAGTTCCCAACCCCTCCCTTTTTTTTAGATGAAACCCTTAGCACAATTTCAGTTATTTAAACACTCAGCATTTCTTGAGTATGTATGTTGAGACATCGACGCTCACAGCTGATTCAGTAACCAGTTTCCTGCTGTCATTCACACTCACTACTTATACTGCCATGGTAACAATGTGGAAGAGACAAGTATCCGTGTATGTCTGGGAAGCATTATACACTTGTACATTTTTTTTATACTCTGATTCTGTAACATTTCTGAATTCTGCTTTTGTTTTACAGAAAAATAAATAAATAACAGTGATAAAGCAATCAGAAGACAAGAGGTTTACTCTCAATACTTAGGGTCATGTGACCTCTGGCCAATAGACCTCAATGGCCAAATTCATTTACTAGAGTAATAAGGTTTCAAAAGCCAATTTTTTTCGGTATTTTTTTCTGTATGAAACTGCCAATATCATGACTAGAAAGGGAGAACCATAGAGGAGACAGTGACGTTCAGTTGCGTTTGTGTTACCTAGAGGAGCGGTGTGGAAGCAGGCACAGTCCGCCGAAGTTTAGGGACCTGATGGTGTTGCTTTGGAGGCATTCATACTTGCATTTCGCATTCTTCGTATGTAATCATATTGCCAAAGACAAACTATTTCATCATTTATTGTAAATAACACTTTTCCCCAGACCTACCATAAAGTTTCTGTGATGTATTGTCTTCCAGTTGCAATAAAAATTACTGAGTTGCATCAATTGAAGAAAAATGCCACGTAGTATTGTGTGCACTGCGTCTCCACGTGCAAATGCTGAGCAGTAAAATCATTTCTATTTCTTACCTGCACTAGGGTATGTGTTCTGTTTTTTACGGTCTGGTGTTAGAGTCTCCACTGTACTTATCTGTGCCTATCCTCACGCATGCTTGTTTTTCAGTAGAAAATCACACATCTTTTGCAAATACACAGATTCACAGCCTAAGGGTGGGCTCACCTGTGGAACCCCGGAGAATTCCAGCTCTGACCTGAAGAATTGTTGGACAGCAGGCCTCCTGCCACGAACCTTAGAGCTTGTGGTTAAGAAAGAGTGTGCCTTTCATTTGGAAATTGTCAAACGATATATTAAAATTATACAATGGGGCTGGAGCCTGCCAGCCTATCCCAGGTCCCGAGGGCTTCTTAGGATAACTTTCCTAACCCTGAGACTCTGACCTTCCAGGATTTAATCCATCACCACTCAAGGGCCACACACACGCCCTAAGAGGCACGAAGGAGCTGGTTGGGAGAGGAGTGGTTGGGACAAGTAATAGGTCCCAGGGCACCAGTCACCGTGCTGGAGGAGTAGAAAGGATGTTCTTTCGGAGTTCTGGTTCCTTTTGTGATGGTTGTTCTAGTGTACTATGTCCATCTGTAGATCTCACAGTGGCAGCAGCAGCCCTCGTAGATCTGGTCTCCACCGATACCCTTCTGCTGGACCCTCATACTCACGGGTGTCTTCTAGGTGCCCAGGCTGTACCTCCTGCGGTCAAGGTGTTACTGCAAAATCACTTCTAGTGGGCCTGCTGGAATGGATTCCCAGCAAGGCTTCTCAGAGTGGTCGCTCCAGGATCCAGTATGTTTGCCAGGGTTGCAGCCATGTCCATTTGCACTGTTGGAATCACCTTCAAAGCTGTGGTGCTCCCTCCTGGTTGACAGATCTTCAGTATTTCAGGGGAATTGATTGGGAGGAATAGCAGAAAGTCATTTGGGTCAAATCTGATGAATCGGGTAGTTGACCAAGTTGGGTATGACAATACCAAACATAAAGTGTGGCCACCCACCATAAAAAGCCCATATCAAACATTTCGTAAGTGATTCTCAAGGTGTCTGAAGACAAGACAGCCAGTTAGATTATCAGAATATCTGAGGGAACTCTGTCAAGATGATAACACCTCCAAAATTCTGATCTGACCTCCGGGGGACATTGACCATTCCACAGAAGAGAGGGAAAAAAATCTGGTAGTTGTTCGTAACCTGCAGTGAAGACCGTTTTTTAAAAGACTCAAATATAAGTTCAGAGTATTGTCGGGCGACTGATTTGAAAGGACAGCACTCGCATGTCTCTGAGCTGCTTCTACGTGTGTTCAAGCAGTTTTACTTCCTTCCCTTGTATTCACGTGCCTCTCCGTCTGTGTCCTCTGCGCTCATCAAAATGGGGCCACAGCCTCCCTCTTCAACTCACTCTCCAGTTCCTCCAAAAGAAGTAAACAAAGGAATGACCAGTGTCTTCATTTTATTAAAAGCAGCCTGGTATAAATGCAAAGAAAGAGGAAATCAAAAGTACTAATAAAACACACTCCTCAGTGACTTGTATTCCGCGTTTGCGATCTGTGCTGTGCATTTCGCTGCGGAACTGTATGTCTAACGTTTTGTGTTTCCTTTGAGCAAAACTACAAGATTCTGGACTCTGCCTTGAGGATGTAATTATGCGCTGGATAGATGCCTCATTTGCATATTTAAGTAAAACGCAAGCTCTCCTCTAATGTTTAGGTAATCTAGATGTGGGCTCTCTCTGCTACTTAAAAATTCTTCCTGGACAATTGAAAATGGAATATTTTCTGAAAAGATCAGACAGCACTGTCTGCAAAGTTGTATGAATCCTCAGAGCAGTGAAACTACCCACCCACCACCCGCGCCCCAGTACCTCAGGGACCACAAAGGCCATTTGGCGTGTTGATGCTGCACCGGTGGGATGAGTGAAGGTGAGCGGTGCTGCTGCCCCTGACCAGTTTCTCTTCGCCTCTTGCCTGCTCTGCCTGATGAAAGGAAGTGTTCTGAACTAAGAAGTCACCATCCTTCTAGAAAGTTCTGAACAGATGAGGGCAATTTCAGAGGGAGTCTGGCATGACTAGGAGGCTTTTGTTTATCACCTGAAAGCTCATGTCTGTCACCCTGCTTCTCAGATCCCCTAGGAATCAAATGGTCTTGTAAGTACACAAACATAAATGTGTTCTGACCATTATAACGTCGATTGGGATAAAAAACCAGGGGTTCAGGAACTTGGTAAGGACCGCTTTTTTTTTTTTTTAACATTTTTATTGGAGTATAATTGCTTTACAATGGTGTGTTAGTTTCTGCTTTATAACAAAGTGAAGCAGCCGCATAGCACAGGGAGATCAGCTAGGTGCTTTGTGACCACCTAAAGGACCTTTTTCTAAAAGACTCAAGTATAAGTGAATAAACCAGCTTATTGGACGTCCACCTCTTCCCGTTGTTTCGTGTGAATAAACCCAGAACGGTGCTTTAAATAATACTCAAACAACGGTATCTTGAGTTGCAGTCATTCTGGGGCATTTTGGGATAGAGTTTCCTAATGTTTTATGTTACTCCATAGTAAAGTACTTACAGAACATATGGCTAAATCTCCTTCAAAATGCAGCAATTTATTTGAGAAGAATCAAGGAATTCTATTTTTTCTCATCTGTTACTCATCTCAAAACTGATTTCTAAAAATGTAATATGGATGAAGCACTGTATGATGAGGGAAGTCTGAAAACAAGACAGTGGCTGATGTCTTAATCCCACTGGGATGCAGTTTCTTCATTAAATGGGTCCATTCTAGTCACATCATAAAACTGGAAGGGACATTGGGGACCGTTGAGTCCAAACACCCTGTTTTATAGACCTGGCAGCTGAAGCACAAAAAAGTTAAGGGATTTACCCAAGATGACACAGCTGTCTAGTGGCAGACCTGGACTCAAGAGGAAATTTTCCTTCTTATCTTTTGCTATATCCATCTATTTGGTATGTAATTATAATCATCACATCTCTAGAATTTCATAGCTGACAATTCCCCACACATACACACTTAATATCATGTCCTATGCATTTTGCCTACAGCTGTAGTGAAAATGACTATCTTTGTAAATGATATATAACACTCTATCGAGTAGGTGGCCTGTCACCTTCAACTGTTACCTTCCTTTTTTCATTGTTTAAATTGCTTACAGTTTCTTTCTATTTTAAGTAATACCACAATGAAGATCTTCAGGCAAGTGGCTATTTGCATATTTTCAACTTGTCTTTTGTAGATAGCCTGTTGGACTATTGGAACAAAAGTATTACCAATGTTACAGCACTTTATATACCAGCTTTCCAAAAGGCATCAGTGCCAACAGCAATGAATGAAAACCCCAATTTCATTGCACCCTTACCAACGTTGGAATTTATTTTTCTCCTTAATTTTTGCTACCAGACAATTGCTGTTTTTTTAAATTGCTGTTTTTTAAAAATTGAGGTTTAATTGACAATTTATTACTGTGTGAGTTTTCATTTAATTACTAGCAAAGTTACATGATTTCCCATCATTTACTGGCCATTTATTTTCTTCTTTCTGAATCATCTGTAACTGACTCTTCAAGAGTAGAGGAGAAAGAAATGAGATTCATAGTCTCTTTTCTAGCAGTGCTCCTGATTAGCCATTAAATGGCGCCATGATGACCAAACACGTCAGCTGTCCCCAGATGGCCCTCTTTTCTTCAGACACTCTAATTGTCCTTATATTGAGACAAATTCCACCCCCTAAAACGTTTGGCTGAAGTTCCATGGACTAGCCTGGAAAGCCACAAAGATGCAAACCTAACTCATCTTCTACATGGCAACCATTTATATGTTTGAATAATTTCTTCCCAAAGTCTTTTCCAGAATAAATATTCCAAGTTCTGTCTATTCTTTCTCTCTTCTGGACATGTTCCAGTTTGTAGTCAGAACTGAGTACAGTTTGATGATGAGAAACTATCACTTTCTTCATTCTAGATCCTCTATTAATGTAACCAAAGGCTAAACTCTTTTTTTTTTCAGAAGTATCACACCGCGGATTCACGTTGAACTTGCTATTAATTAAAACAACTAAGTCCCAGCTGTTGGTGTGCTTCTCCAGTTGTTCATTTTGGATCAAAGTGCTGGACTTTATATTTATCTCTATTAAATGTCACCTCCTTAGATTTGGCCCATTGTTCAAGGCCAGTTGAGATTAGCAGTGGGGTGGGGGTATGAGGGGCCATCGGAAAAACTTGCTTTCCCTCCAGGCATCATTGGATCACAAATTTGAAAATGTCTTTTGTTTGCTGATTAGGACAAAGCTGGAGCCATGTAGCATGGTTCTGGAGACCCCCTTGTCATCCCCCTTAGAGGGCAATCATTCAACTAGTTATACGTATACCTGGCTTTATGAAGATATATGAAGCCTACATGTCTCCATCCAGTCAAAAGTTTGTCAAGCACACCCTTGATCTCCAAGTATAAGTCCATAGTCTTCCTTTATAAAAAAAGAAATAAAGTCCTACTCTATGCTAATGTGAATTATGCAAATTTGAAATAAGGCAACGGAGAAGAATAAAGTTTCACCTAATGTACAAACCTTGAAATAATGTAAATCCTACTTTATTCCTACGGGGGGAATTAGTCTTGATTTATGCATGTATTAAATAATATGAGATTTTAAGGAACATACCCCTCATATGAAAAGCAGCCCCAATTTATTCATCCACATCTTCATCCGTCCGTTCACTTACTATATCTTAGTGAGCTCAAGTTAGCTTCCTTGCCAAGAGCTTACAAACCATTCTTGTAATAATCCGTCCCAGAATTTTGCCCAAGGACAGCATTGAGACTATAGATCTGAAGTTTGCAGTCTTCTCCTGTTTACAATCAAGAAGTTTCAGCATAATGCTGGTGGTATTTCTTCACTCCTTGTGCAAGCCCGTTTAGAGCACTGCCATATCTAGCCGGTAGTGAGTCTCTAAACATAGTCAAATGCATCTAAAATAATGGTCTTCCTTCTTAAAACAAAACTCAGAACTTGAGTTTGGTTACTTCTGGCACCTATTTCTTTTTAAATACTTGACACTATCCGGCATGGCATATATAGTTAAGCACGCAGGACTTCAGTAGTCTGAGAAGGCTGCCCGAAACATGAAAGGATACAGAAGAAATTAAAGAAGAAATAGGTTAAGGAAATTTTAAAATAGATTCTCTCCTTCACAGTCATAGTCAACCCACCCGTGTTTTTCAGCAACTTTTTGCCAATCCTGATGGCTCTGGGGATGAAGACGAAAAATCTGGTTCCTACCTTCAAATATGATCACCTCCAAAAATGCAGCTGTATCAAGTAATGGGTATCTCACTGGTGGCTGATATATCGTTCCCCAAACTTCTCAGTAGTGGGTGGCCTTTTCAAGACGTAAAAATACTTGTTGCGGAAGATCAATACAGCTTTTGTCTTCCTCTTCCTCTCATGTCTCCTCTTCTCACCTCTGTTGGCTGGTGAGGAATTAGATAAGAGCCTGTTTGCCATTTGCAGACATGGCCATCCCTCCCGTGGGAGAATGATTTCTTACCGAATTGATGCTTGCTACTGGTTACCAGCTCTATGATAAAATAATTGGGTGTGTCCTTCTCTTCCACACAATGCTTCAAGTTCTCGATTTATAAGCAAGCAGTCAACCTCACCCTGCCCCCCTCCCTGCTTTCTCTCCCCACTACCTAGCCATCATCACTCCCTTCTCAAAATTGCTGTAAGAGCGAAGATTGGAGAATCCAAGCGGCACGGCATCCTCTTGCTTTATTTTAGTAATTCCGCCACCATTATGGGCGATCAAGGATGTGCAGAAAGACGCATGAAGCATTCAGTTGATTATCAGTCTAGTCCTTTCCCTGAAACTCTTCCTCACTGAACATGGACCCATAGACCTGAGAAGGTTCATTGTGTTCAGCCTCCTGCCCACAGGTGGACCATGGCAGCAAACTCCACTCGGAGCTCAGAGGGGGCATGCCATGCACACTGATTATCAGGGGCTCTAGTCACACAATACAAAAGCCATGACTTTTTGATGCTTAATCCTTTCTACTAGACCATTTCTTTCAGACTGAAAATGTCATCTAACCCATCCTGACCCATTGGCAGGGAAACTACTCGGTATTTTCTCATCTTTATTGGCAATAACTTGCCCCTTCGGAGTGAAAAGTTCAAGTGCCAATTAAGAAAATTCAGAAGGAGGTTATACTCACGCTTAAGTTAAAATTCTTACACTTTGAGGATGGAACTCGTTTCATATATCTAAGAACTCATAACCTAATAATAACATAAACACGCTGCACATGAAATTGGTCCTTAGTGTTTACAAGGTGCTATCAAGAACGCAACCCACCCATCCCAAACCAACCTCTCTAAGAGCCCCCGAGTCATCCTGAATCCCTTCTGCTCTGGCAGCTCCTCCAGGGAATCCAGCACCATATTTGGTCAATTGCACCTCAAACTCACCTTTGCTTTTTTCTGGTCCTCCACCTTCATGACCACCTTCCTGGTCAATCTCCGTTGCTTCTCGTCTGGACGTCAGCCATAACCATGAGCCTCCCCTGACCACACGTTCCCCACAGAGCCACGAGAATCATCTTTCCCAGTCACTTTTTTGTTGTTGTTGTTGTACCTCACGACATGTGGGATCTTAGTTATCCCACCAGGGATCGAATCCGTGCCCCCTGCAGTGGAAGCGCCGAGTGCTAACCACTGGACCGCCCGGGAAGTCCCTCCCAGTCACTTCTGATTGTATCATCTGCTTCAGATCTTCACACCTGGCTTCATTGCCTGCAGGAGAACGGCCAAATCCCACAAGGTGGCCCTTCAAAAGGAGCCCCAGCCCAAATTTCCAACTTAATCTTGAGCCCCTCCACCCACGTGGACTGTGGCCACCCTCGGTGACCCCAGCCTCCAAATTCCTCAGGTTTTTCCTGGCTTGGGCTTCCTCATGTTCTTTCTCTCTCCCTGGAATGTATGCTCTCCCCCCTCCCTACCTCTTTCCTCCAGAAAAATCCCTGTCAATCCTTTAAGACCTAAGTCAAATTATTCTCTCCCCATGTCCCCATAGCACCAAAGTCCTGCCTGTATGGTGGCTTCCATCACACGAAAGTAAGATTCTTCATCTACCTGTCAGCTCCCTTCCCTAGAGGGGAGCTCCTTGGATGAAGGTAGGCATCAGATCTTGTTCTACACTGAACCCCCAAGACAGTCGCTGCCACTTGGATACTTTAAACATTTTTATTTAATTCAGCCTCATCCCATTTTATCTACTTGATGGTTCCAGTGTCCCACTGCTCTCAAAAGAACTTATAGGTCGGTAAATTCACTTGGCACACTCCATTCAAGGGAAATTTGGACCCGGAATGAGGATAACTTCTCCCCACTTGAGACCACCGGAATAGCTGGAAGCTCTTATTTGCTGGTCTACAAGGATCTATTTAAAATCAAAAGCTAAACTCTGTCACGATATTTTGCCATATGCTGATTAGTAAGCTGAGAACTCACTGACGTTCAGCCAGTTTATTTTGTGAGAGTGTCTTACTCAGTGAGGCAGGAAACGAAGTTTTGATTCCGTCTCCACCAGCTTTGCGAACGTCATTTAACTTGTGTAGGGTGGCCTTGTTCATCAGTTCTGATGGCTGGTTGGTGAACCAGCATCAGCTCCTGACAAAGTTCTTGGCGGTTGGCAAGACAAGAATAGTTGAATGATGGAGGGAATTTTTCAAAAAGGTCAAATTATTCCATTCAAAAGACTATCCTTTAGTCTAAGATTACATCTCTTCTGCTCTCTTGGTGTTAGAATGTCCTGTCTTCTATAAAATTATGGTGATCATAGATGGAGATGTTAGTTTTTAATGTCCTCATTTGACTAAGCTGATAGTTGGCAATGATATGTCAGTCCACCCAAATTTTCCTTTGATCCTGAGCCAATGCTGCATCTCTGTCTCTTTTCCACAAGAAAGTTGCCTAATATTCATCCTTAGCCAAGCTGTTAAGCAAAGGTAGAATGAGTCTGAGGGAAAGTGGTTCTGTAGTCAGAGTAGTCAGGGATCCAAAGCAGGTGTTGTGTCATTTCCAGACCAGAAATTGGGATAAGGTATGTTCTTGACCCTAGATCTGCAAATTAGATTACCATCTACGTTTGAAAATTCTCTCCCCTGGGTCCTCTAAGACCTCCCATCCCCAAGTGTCTGCATGAACTTAAAAAGGCTCATTTATTCATTCAGCGAACACATACTAAGCATGGACTCTAGGGTCAGATGCATGCTAGGCCCTGGGCATACAGAATGACTAAGACAAGATGCACGCCCATAGGAAGCTTGCAAGGCATTGCAATGCTGCAGTATAGTAAGATAGAATTCCCAAATGGGAAGCCGCCTGTGTGTCATTGCACCAAATCTCTCCAGGTGGGACACTGGGGTCCACAGAGGGAAGAGTAAGCCCCTTCCCAGGGAGCTTCCATCTTCACATTTGGCTCCAACCATTTGAGAGTGATTCCACATCACCTCTTAGACCCAACCTCCTTGCCCAAGATCCAGACCTGTATGGCCAGATTAGAGACCTCCAACTCAACACAGCCAAACCAGCACTGTTGACAGAGACCTCTAGTTACCCATCCAATGTCCATTCACCCTTCACCACTCACCAGCAGAACCGTGATTTCAATGGGAGTGGCTGTGTGCCCATCTGAAAAGCTGTTATACGTTCCCCAGCTTCCCTTGCAGATTGATGCCAGTGGGATGTAAGGGGAAGTATTGGGTGGGGCTTCTGGAAAACTCTTTAAAAGAGGACTAACACATCTTTTACCATTACTGAACCTCCTACCCACCCTCCTTCCTACAACATGAAACGCCACTGTGAAAGCTGGAATTCTAATGTGATAGCTGGGAACTTCCCTGGTGGTCCAGTGGTAAAGAATCCGCCTTACAATGCAGGGGATGTGGGTTCAATTTCTGGTGAGGGAACTAAGATCCCACATACCGCAGGGCAAATAAGCCCGCGAGTCACATCTACTGAGCTTGCACACCTCAGCTAGAGCTCGTGTGCCACAAACTACGGAGCCCACGTGCCTGGAGCCTGTGCGCCACAACTAGAGAGAGAAAACCTGCACGCCACAACTAGAGAGAAGCCCACATAACACAATGAATATCCCGTGTACCACAGCTAAGACCTGATGCAGCCATAAATAAATAAATAATAAATCTTAAAAAAAAAAAATAATGTGATAGCCGGAGAGCAGAGGTCATTTGGTGACCATGAGGCAACTCTGAGATGACCTTGAAAATGAAAACCAGGTGCTAAGGATGGTGGAGAAGAAAGTTATAAGGAGCCTGGGACAACACTGGCGCCATGGAATTGTCATAGCAGCCCTGTACTCCCAACCTCCAGGCTTCTTTTCCATGAGAGAAAATAAAACCCAGTCTTCTTTAAAACATGATTATTTCAGATCCGTTACTTGCAGTGAAATACAATTCCTAATGGATGCAGGACACACCATTATACCTCTCCCAGCTCTCCTCCTGACTCCTGTCCCACATCAGTGTTTCTTCCTGGATGCCCTATTGTGTTCCCAACACTACAGTCCTTCCGTCAGCCACCTAAGGCCCGAGCTTAGGAGTCGGCAAACTACATCCCACGGGCCAATTGCAGCCTCCCTCTGTTTTTATAAATGAAGTTTTTGGGAGACACAGCCTTACCCATTCTTTTATACATTGTCTATGGCTACTTTTGCACAATAACAGCAAAAATTGTGTGTTTGAGACAGAGACCAATGACTTACGATGTCTAAAATATTTACTATCCGGCCTTTTACAGAAAAAGTTTGCTGACCCCTGTATTACCCTGAAGCGGTCCACAATTTCTTTTAGCCCTCGCTTCCCGCATTGTGTCAACAAGCCCTATCAGGTGTCTCTAAGTTCCATTCCAACTACAGTCGTAACCTCTGTTCAGACCTTTGTCATCACTCCTTCGGACTTTTGTGGTGAGAGAATTTGTATAATTGGCACCCACCAGCCCCCTTCCTCACTGTGTCAGTCAAGTCCAAGCAGGGAGAGACCCCGGGGGGAGCTGGCTGTGCTGGTGATGGAGGAGCTGAGGGGGCTGCTGGGCCCTCTGAGGGGGCAGTGGGGCGGCCCAGCAAGAGCAGAGAGCCGTCACCACCCCAGAATTGAGAGGGGCCGGCGGGAGGCAGGGTTACTAGAAAGCACAGCTGCACAGGCCTGTCTAGCTGGAAGCGGCCGTGGAGTCAAAGCCACGGACAGACCACCTGGGTAGAGAAGTTTGGAAAGAAAAGCCCTTTCCTCCACCCACCTGTCACTGCTTCCCACTGGACAAACCCTGAGGGAAGCCAAGTGGCACGAGAGCAGGAAACACAGCCTCCAGGGTGAGCCCTGCGGCAATGCCTAGCCGAGCTGAGCAGAGCCAAGCAGAAGAAGGTCAAGCAATGAAACTGGGGGCAACAGGCCCCTGGCCACACTCTGGTCCTGCCCCTCTTGTGTGTCCCCTGCACTACAACAGGCAGGCTGACCGTCCTGATCACCCATCTGACACTTCACCTGCCTAAAATCCCCCCATGTACCCTGAGCTCTGACTAAGGTCCGGATTCCGAATATGGCATGTGAGCCCTGCACGCCTGGCCCCTACCGGCCCCCAGCCTGATCTCCCGACCCCTCCCATGCCCACTCTGAGCTCCAGCTGCTGCTCAGTAAGTTGCAATTTCTAGAATGCCTCCTGGTGTCCCCTGTCCCTTTGCACAGACTGTCTTCTCTGCCTTTCTGGGATGGCCTATCATCCTGCAAAACTCCCTTCCCCTGTCTTCTCTAAGCATTCAACTTCCATAGTCTCTGCAACCAAGGTGTTTGTGGTGAAAATTCCTGTATTCTAGCACTTGCCATGTTTCCTTGTAGCTATTGATTTCCAGGTCTGTCTGTGCCATGTTCTCCTAAAGGACAAGCCTTTCACCCTGCACATTTCTTATCCCCAGGGTCTACCAAATCATCTGGCATGCAGTGGTCACTTGGTTAGTGTTTCTTGGATGGATGGGTGGATGGATGGACGGATGGGTGGATGGATGGATGGATGGATGGATGGATGGGTGGATGGGTGGATGGATGGATGGATGGATGGATGGATGGATGGATGGATGGATGGGTGGATGGATGGATGGGTGGGTGGGTGGATGGATGGATGGATGGGTGGATGGATGGATGGGTGGGTGGGTGGATGGATGGATGGGTGGGTGGGTGGATGGATGGATGGGTGGATGGATGGGTGGATGGATGGGTGGATGGATGGATGGATGGGTGGGTGGATGGATGGATGGATGGGTGGGTGGATGGATGGATGGATGGGTGGGTGGATGGATGGATGGATGGGTGGATGGATGGGTGGGTGGATGGATGGATGAATGGATGGGTGGATGGATGGGTGGATGGGTGGGTGGATGGATGGATGGGTGGATGGGTGGAGGAGCACATGTCACTGGGATCTTAGCCCAGATGCTCTGTGGGAGAGCCTTGCATGTGCTCTTCCAACTGCAGCAAGAAGCAGAACGAAGGAGAGCTGGAAATGCATTCAGGAGCCCTTGAGAACACAGTATCGCCTCCCGCCTAGGAGAGCTCCTGGGCGTGAGACCACCCTGCCTGGGGTTTCAGGGAGTAAATAGACGGTGCTTTGGCTTGGCTTGTCCTGACCACATCCATGGCCAGGTCCTCCATCTTCAGATCGTGCTGCCCCTGTGGCCAACAGGATGAGGGGACCATTCTCTTCCCATGGAGCCCCAGACCCAGAAATGTCACATCTCGAAGGGCTCCTAGAGCATCCAGGCAAACAGGACCAGTGGGAAAGGGACGGTCCCTCTCCCAGGCCCCATAGGATCACCCACCTCCCAGACCAGACGTGCCAGTCATCTCCTGCTGCCTGTGGGGGATGGGATGGAGGAGAGAGACGTGGACACCCGTCCTTTGTCCTGGCCTCAGTTTCCTGCTTCTTTTACACTGACTGGCCACATCGGATCCCGTTTCCATGGGGGAAATCACATCACAAATGTCTCTGCACCGATGCTTTTGGCATCGCTAAGTCAGAATCCTCAAATCATCACTGGGGGACAATCAACGCTCTTGTCCAACTTTTAATGACGATCAATTGTCTCTCTGGCTCTTTGCTAAGTAAGTGTCATTGAGAACAATTGCATTGTGGGAACCTGGTCACAGGCCTTGAAGTTGCAGCTTCCTCCAGCTGATGAGAGTCAGGACATCTTGTTACTGCTCTGTTCTCAGTCACACAGAACACTCTGCTGTACAATTAATGTTCTTACTGGTCTTTTTTTAGTCAACGTGGCAGCTCCACTAATCTGAAAAGAAAGTCAACCCTTGTGCCCAGGCTCTAAAGGAAGGGCTGGGGCAACCTGGCCGCTGGTTGGCCTCTTTGCTGACCCTGAGCAAATGAGGTAAAGTGGCTGGTGTCAAGCCAACTAGGTTTCCCATTCCAGCTCTGCTGTTTACCAGCTGCGTGACTTTAGGCAAATCACTCACCCTCTCTGAGGCTCTGTTTCTGCATCTGTAGAATGGGATGATAACAGTACCACCATGTAGGGCTGTTAAAAGGATTACGTGAGATGATGAATGACAAAGAGGATTAATATAGCATGTGTCACATCTAAGAGGCTCAAGAAGTGACTATTATTATTGCTATTATTATAGGAATCCCAGAACTACACAGTCTAGCCTCTATATCTGTGCTAGCACTGACAAATATAGGAGCCACAAGCCATATATGGCCACTCTAGAGCAGTTGAAATGTGGAATCCAAATTGAGATGTGCTCGAAGTACACTGGATTTCAAAGACTCAATATGAAAAAGAGGATGTAAAAATATCTCATTAATATCTTATAAAATATTGATTACATTTTGCAGTAATATTTGGATATATTGTATTAAATAAAATATATTATTAAAATTCCTTGCACCTTTTTTTTAAGTGGCTATTACTAGAAAATTTTAAATTTCACATGTGGCTCAGGTTCTATTTCTCTTGCACAGTGCTGTCCTATGAGTTGCTTTCAAAGAAGTCCTGTCAAATAGCCAAAAGTCATCAACAGTAACAACAACGAAAAGCAAGCGACGAACAAAACCCCTAGGAATTCCAATTTTTAATTTGTATCTCTTTAAAAAACAACAACAAACAAGCAAAATATATGCGGCATTAATGCTTTTCATAACACCTTTCCTCTCCCCCCAATTTTCTTGCAACCAGTGCTGTTTTAAAGCCTTTAATTTGCCACGTCCCTGCCCCCCACTGCCACGTACACATGAACAATCTCTCCACTTCAGCCCACAGGACGTTTGTTTTCTCTCCACCTGTTCCACCAGCTCTACTCCAGTGCCCTCTCTCTCTGTCCTTCCACTCCTCCCCCCTCCTCTCAAGCCTTGCTTTTTCCTTTCTATTCTCTGAATTAGCATCTCCAGGGAATTGGTCTCTGGATTTGGTAGCTGCTCCCAGGGGAGAGGTGGGGCAGGACAGACTAACATTAACTAAGGTCACAAAAGACTGATGGATAAACCATACTGTCAAAAGCTGAATTGAGGGCTTCCCTGGTGGTGCAGTAGTTGAGAGTCCGCCTGCCGATGCAGGGGACACGGGTTCGTGCCCCGGTCCGGGAAGATCCCACATGCTGCAGAGCGGCTGGGCCCGTGGGCCATGGCCACTGGGCCTGTCGTCCGGAGCCTGTGCTTTGTGGCGGGAGAGGCCACAGCAGTGAGAGGCCCGCGTACCGCAAAAAAAAAAAAAAAAAAAGTGAATTGACAACAGAGTCGTTTTGGGGGTGGGGGGAGGGGGGAGACTGTATACTCCCTCTGCAGTCCAAAGAACCCTGACCCCAGATCCATATTGTAGGTCGTGTATTAGGGTCCCTGAGAAAGTGAAGTAGTGAATTTGATGAGCTCAAAACTAGAACCAAGAAGATCTTGAGAGAGATTTCATCAAAACCAAGGAAAAGCCTGGTGGGCACTCTGGAGGCCAGGTTGCTAGAGTACCCAGGTTTGCTGACTCTCCCTCTCGGCTGGGGCTGGATAAACACGGACAGATTCTTGCTGTTTGGCTTTCCCTTTTTCCAGGCTCCAGGAGAAATCTTGCAGTTTCGATTATAAGGTTTCCCTCCAGCCTCGACATGAGACGTTCAGTTCGGTTTCAGCTCAGTAACATGTCAGCTTTTCCATCCAAGAGAACAGCCCGGTCCCTGTGACTTGATTTCAGGGTCACCCATGTCCTTGGCCACAGTTACGAAAATTCATATGTTGCAGTCCTAACTCCCAGCACTTCAGAATGTGACCTTGTTTGGACATAGGGTCATTGCAGATGGAATTCGTTAAGGTGAAGTCCTACTGGAGTAGGGTGGGCCCCTAATCCAACATGACTGGTGTCTTTATAAAAAGGGAAAATGTGGAGACAGACCCAGAGGGAGAACAGCATGTGGAGACTGGAGTTATGTTGCCATAAGCCAAGGAAGTACCAGAAACTGGGGAGAGGCCTGGAGCACATCCTTCCCTAGAGCCTTCAGAGGGAGCATGGCCCTAGTGACACCTTGATCTTGAACTTCTAGCCTCTGAAATTGTGAGACAATACACTTCTGTTGTTTAAGTCACTGGTGCTTTGTAGTGGCAGCCCTAGGAAACCAACACAGCCATCAACCACTTGGGCTGCCTCTTTACTGGTGGCCAATCTTGCTGCCACTGTGTGGAAACGCTTCCTAATTTCACTCTTGAAAAAAAAACTTAATAAGGCTTTGGGGATTATCTGGCTATCACACATATGTACTAATCACATTATTAGTATTATGAACAAAATCTTTATAAATAAAACATTTAAATTCTTGGCTTTATTTATTATAAGATAGCTTCATAAATTTCTTTAAGGAAACCTTACTTTATTGTGCAGTCATCTTGTTTTAAGAAGTGATATAAGAAACTGTCAATAAAAGGAACTCTTCTGTGTTTGAGAATGACATTTAAGGTATTGTTCCTTAAGTTACTCAAGGACCCCGGCCAAAACCCCCACGATGATAAAATCTTCTCAAAGCTCAGAGCCAAGAATCAGTTGAGTGTTTGTTTATTCCCCCCACCATGAACTTGTATACAATGAAATATACATGGTATATATTTTCCTTCCCTTTTTTTCAGACAGCAAGGAAGCTTGGGTTTCACTACTGTAACTTCCCTCGGCTGAGGGTTTTTGGTACACTTTTTCTCCTTTCTCTTTGTTACATTTTCCTCTTCTCTTATGCCTCATGATGGCTTGTTTTATTGTTCCTTTAGTATGAAAATAAACTACCTCAATTCCCTTTTGGAACCAAGCAAGATATGAATCAACACATTGCAATTAAGATAAAAGACCCAAAGCAATGACGTTTGGGGAGATGAGGAGGAGGGGTAGTTATACCAGGAGCCCAGTCTTAAAACACCCAAACACGAGCAAAACAAAAGAACAATCCTCAGCCCCCTGACATGCACTGCAGGCATGTGGCAGAAGGTGGAGATGAATTAAAGAATGGAGGGGAATGTTCTCAGTAACCCATCAAGAGCTGCGAGCTGACGCCGGAGCCTGCTGCCCTACAACTTTTCTACAATTGTTTCACGTCTCTGCTAAATGGGGAACCAAGCAGTTCTGCAACGACCCAGTTTAATCATCTTACGTACTCCTTTCTGCATCTGGAATAAACAGCAAGCCTGCTCCAGGAGCTCTACAAGTAGCCAGCTTCCGTCCCCGGCATTCCCATTAACACCGTGTGCTGTGCCCATCTGGGACTGGTCTTGGGTCCCTGTGGGGAGGGGCCACCATGCCCAGTCCCTGGGGTCACAATGTTACCAGAAGCAGGGGGGCCAGGCCCAAGACAAAGGCCAGGCGGAGCAGGACTGCGTTCAGGGATCCTGGCCTGAGTCCCTCCCAAGCCCCCCACTCATCAGTGGAGGGTCTTTTAAAGCTGGCCCCGTATTTTGGAGCCCCAGAGTGACTGAGGGAGTGGGGAGGAGCCCCCATAAGGAATTCTGGGGTCTGGACTGGCTAGGAAGCAGCCCAGGGCCCCTGCTGGAGGGTGGCTCTGTCTGATGCCTCAGCTGCTCCCGGCATCTACACACATGGGCACAATTAGGCTTCCCTCCCACAGACAGCAGGCAGGAACCTGGGCGGGGAGGACGTGTGATCAGGACAATCCCAGGATGTCATGAAGCTGTCTGTGTCCCCTGCCCGGGCCCCCTTAGCATGCAGGCTCCTGTCCCCACCAACAGGGCCTCAAGCAGCAAAGCGCCCTTCCAGGGCTGGTCAGAAGGGCCCCGGCAGCCCTCAGCTGATGCTGGATGGGAAGTGGAGTTAAACATCCCAGCATTCTCCGCCTTCCGGTTTGGGGTCATTCTAATGTGTGTGCTACACCCTTGCTACTCAAAGTGTGGTCCGGGGCCCAGCGGCATCCACATCGCTGGCAGCTTGTGAGCCGTGCAGACTCTCGGGCCCCCCCCCAAACGTCTGTGTCAGAATCCGCATTTTTTCAGGGTCCCAGGAGATCTGTGTGCTTCTTAAAGTTTGGAAAGCACTGTCCTTTGCTGTTTCAAAGTTCTCCCTAGGGAGGAAGGCCTGGTTGCCCATAGAGTTTGCCTTCTCCATACCATACCTTTATGGTTTCCTACACTGTCATGTCTCACTCTCCCTGCCCCCACTGCTTCCTGGGACCCCCTCCCAAGTAAACTATGTTGTCTCCAGATCTGCTCCTGCTGGAACCAACCTAAGGCCCATGGCCTCTTTGGAGCAAAATAATGGAAGTGCTGCAAAGCCCAGTCGACCCCTTCCAAGCTGGGCAAGTGAAATGGGGAGAAAACTAGTATTTAGTTCTTAGAATGCCTGTGAGGGTTAAATGAGATGGTTCTTGTGAAGAGTTTGCACAGTGGCTTGCCCAGACTAGCCTTTTCATAAATGTTAGCCAATATTACTCTCGTGCTCCTTCTTCTGAAGCCTGCTCAGTCCCCTGTGCTCTGCGAGCCCCCAACATACAGGTCATGCAGGAAGGTGACCAGAGCTTTGGACTTGAGATAGGAGAAAAGGGTTGGATTCAGCTGTACCACCAGCTAAGGAAAATGAACCTTAGTTGGCTCATCTGTGAAATGGGGATGTAAATACCAACCTCCCAGGGCTGTTGTGAAGAAATTAAATGGCGTGTAGACTGCCTGTGGCCGTGAATCCGGTACGTGGTGGGTGTTCGGCAAATGCTTGTTGAAGCAAAAGCAGGAGGAACAGCGTTCTGAACAATCTTCTGGGATAGGGGAAACTCTCCCTGCCCAGGGCACCATCCCAGCATGACTCATCGCTCTTAAACCTCAGCATGGGTCTGATCCGTTGCCCACTGGTGCAGCCCCTGCATAGGTCACCCCAGTGCCACCTTGGCCTGAGCAAGCAGGAAGAGTCCACAGTCAGAAAGACCTGGCTTCTTGCCACTCCAGTGAGGCTCCATTCCTTGCACCGTGCCCAGCCTGGAAACAGTATTATTCCATGAGCCTGACCAGGCAGGGCCAGCAGGAACCACTAGGGTGCTGCTGTTCTTTGTGAGTGGACTGGGCGGGACTCTTGGGTGGGCTTGACCAGAATGAGGGAAGGTGTGTTCTCGAGGGATCTCACCTACCCCAAACAATGGAGGAGGAATCTCCATAGAGAGAGAGAGGAGACACAGATCTGCTGCCCTAGAAATGGGTTTCAGCATCAGTTGGGCAGATTCACCATGAGAAGCTGTTTTCTTGGAAGGGGCTGCAAAATTCAAACAAGACCAGTCATGTTGTAGGCTGCTTTAATTTTACAAAAGTTTGTGATTTATTAGTTTATTTTATCTTCACGACCACCTGTAAAACAGGCTGAGACAAAGGATCCCCTACTTGACAAGTGAGGGAAACTAAGGTCCAAAGAGGCCAATTGTCACCTCATTTGCTAGAGGAAAAAGCAGGAAGAGTCTCATGTTGTGGGTCCCAATCCTGTGAATTATCTGCTCCAGAAAATGGACAATTTAAATGGCAAGAGGAGAGCATCTGCTCTAATTTTTAAACATATTTTCAAAGTAAGGGGGAAAGTCTTTTATATTCACTCACACAGATGCCATTTCCAGTGCTCTTCATTCCTTTGTGTGAATATACATATTTCCATCTTGTCTCATTTTCCTTCTGCCCAAAAGACTTCCTTCCTTCCTTCCTTCCATCCATCCTTCCTTCCTTCCTTCCTTCCTTCCTTTATTTTTTGGCTGAGCCGCACAGCTTGCGGGATCTTAGTTTCCTGACCAGGGATCGAACCTGGGCTCCGGCAGTGAGAGTGCCGAGCCCTAACCACTGAACTGTTAGCGAATTTCCAAAAGACTTCCTTTCACATTTCTTGTAGTGCAGGTCTGCTTGGAATAAATTCTTTCAGCTTTAGTATGTCAGCTTCTGTTTCTTGAAAGGTACTTCTGCTGGGTATAGAATTCTAGGTTGACAGGTTTTTTTTTTTTCCTTCACTATTTTAAAAATATGTCTCTGTGGTCTCCTGACTTACATTATTTCTGGTGAGAAAACTTCGGTCATCCTTATCTTTCTTCCTCTGTATGTAATGTGTGCTTTTTTCCTTTGGCTGCTTTTAAGGTTTTCTCTTTATCACTGGTTCTAAACAATTCCATTTTTGTTTACATTGGTATAGTTTTCTTCATGTTTCTTGTGCTTGGGAGTCACTGAGCTTCTTGGATGTATGAGTTTATACTTTTCTTCAAATTTGGAAAAATTTTAGTCATCATTTCTTCAAATATTTCTTTCCATTCCTCCCACCCTCCTTCAGAGGCTTCAATTACATGCATATTACACTGCTCGAAATTGTTCCATTGATCACTGATGCTCTGCTGGCTTTTTCCCATTTGCTTTTTTTCTGTTTCATTTTGGATGATTTCTATTGCTATGTCTTCAAGTTTATTAATATCTTACTCTGCAGTGTTTCATCTGTTGTAACTCTCACCCAGTGTATTTCTTATTGCTGACATTGTATTTTTCATCTCTTGTAGCTCTATTTGGGTCTTTTTTTTTCCATCTTCTGTGTCTCTCCTTGGCATGCTCATGCTTTCCTCTACCTTCTTAAACATATGAAATACAGTTTAAATGACTGTTTTAATGTCCTTGTTTACTAGTTATATCATCTGTGTCATGTCTGTTTCTATTGAATTATTTTTCATCTCATTTTGGGTTATATACATTTTCCTGCTTCTCTACATGTCTAGTAATTTTCTTTTTAATTGAATGCCAGATGCTACGTTGTTGAGTGCAGGATATTTTTATGTCTCCTTAAATATTCTCAAACTTTGCTCTGGGCTGTAGTTAAGTTACTTTAACCCTTTTGAGTCTTGCTTTTAAGCTTTGTTAGGTGAGACCAGAACATGCTTTAGACTAGGGAAATTTTTTCCCACTACTGAGACAGGCCCTCTGAGCACCTCTGTCTTCGCCCTGTGTGTTGTGACATTGTTTTCCATTCTGGCTCGTGGGAACATGCACTACTTAGCCCTGAGTGAGCCCCATGGAGTGTTTGGTCTGCTCTGTTTGCTGGTTCTTTTTCCAGCCTCAGGTAGTCTCCTCACATCATACAATGATCAGCAGCCATTCAAGGAGAACCACTGCAGGTCCTCAACACTCCTTCTCTTTGTAGCTCTCTCCTCTCCATGCAGCTCTCTTCTCTCAGGTATTCTGCCCTGTGAGTTCTAGAGGCTATAATAGCCTTGAATTCTCAACTCTGTCTCCCAACTCAGAAAGACCATCAGGCTCTGTTTGGGCTTCCCTCCCTGGCTGTACCTTGAAATTCATTCCCCTTATTTATTTCTCTTCTCTCAGGGATCACTTTCTGTACTGCCTATTGTCTAACATCTGAAAAGTGTTTTTTCATATGTTTTATCCATATTTTTAGTTAAGGAAGGAGAGCAAATCCAATCCTTGTTACAGTATCATAGCTGAAAGCATCAGTTCCCATAAAATTTTAATTAAAAACAATTTTTATTGTGGTAACATGTACATAACATTTATCACTTTACTTATTTTTTAAGTGTACAGTTCAGTGGCATTAAGTGCACTTCCTCTGCCTTAGTTTTAAGTGAAAAAAAGCTTTACTTTTCTTCTAATAATTATTAAGCACTTACTACATGTCAGGTGTTGAAGTAGATATTATGATTACACCCATTTTGCAGGCAAGGAATGTGAAATTTAGAAGGTAACTTGCCCATGGTCTCAGGGTAGTATGGTGGTGAGCTCAAGATTTAGTCCTATGGGGCCAGGCTCTGAGCTTCATTGATGAAGCGTCCCCAAATCACACAGACTTCACCTCTCTGTAAGGGCTTCCACTAGAAGGGTATTTCTTGGCCTGGAGCAGACATCCCTGAAATCAACTCCCACTGCATGGCTGCAGGGGCCCATTCACGCATATACCAGAGGCACACTGGGCTCGGGGACAGACCAATGTCTGAGTGGCAGAGTCTTACCAGCTCCAAATGGGCATATCGGCAGCACTTGATCCAGCACATCAGGGATTCTTGACTTCAAGGAGATGATCCCTTTACGTACATGAAAACAAGACTCTTGTCTCAGAAATACTCTTGTGGCCTCTTTGCAAAGGCTACGGTTCACTTACTCCCAGCCTTTCACAAGAAAACCCAAGAAGCACATTCCTTTGTATAGTTTCTGTTTGTGTCAAATGCACTTTAAGAATCACAAGTGGGTTTTTATTAGTTATTTCTCGCTAGCAACCTATGAAGTTTGGAGCATTTTATAGATGCTTTTTTTACAGACAGGAATATCAAGGCCAAGAGACATTTACTGTCTCACAGCCTCTTCCATCAAATCGGGGCAGCAGAGAAGCCACCACCTCCCCCTTGCCCCTTCTCCAGTGAGTCTCTGCTTGCTTCTGAGGAGGGCTATCCCTCCACTGTGTAAGGAGCCCTCTGTGCCTTGGAAGGCTGGACTGTGCTAATTTGTCTTTGTTTCCCTCCTATGTCTGGGAATTGGACCTCAATATGCACTGAAATAAAAATTTCTTACCTTCATCACCATTGCTTTATCTTCAAACAGTCGCAGTTTTGTGACATCCAAACCGTCGTTAGTGTTTTCTTACTATGGTGTGCAAGGAAATGAGTAGGTCAAATTTTACCTCTCTCTACCCAGCACAGATTTGGCATAAAACTCATCCCCAAAGAGATCACAGACAAGGAAACAACTACCCAACAGTTTTTCCAGAGATGCAATAGAGTAAGAACTATTCATTTGGTAAAATAATAATTTTTTTTTCAAGAAGATCTGGGAGTGGGCAGTTCTGGGAAATCAACTTTTCAAAAGTTTCATGGTTGTCTCTGCACTTTGGTTGCAGCTGGGGGTGAGAAGGATGCGCTGATTTCATCAGTGGGGGATTGGTTCCGAAAACTTGGCCTCTGTGCACTGGCGCCGAATCAAATCTCAGAGACAGAGTTTTGGGTGAAGTAGAAAAGAAGAGCTTTATTGCTTTGCTTGGCAAAGGGAGACAGAGTGGGCTTCTGCCCTCGAAATCTGTGTGTCCAAACCTGGGAGGATTTGCTGAGGAGTTTTATAGCAATAGTTCAAGGGCAGAGTTGCTGATAAGATTAAGGTATGTGCAGGGCCTGCACTCCTTAATCTGGTCTCAGGTACTCTCTCTCTCTCTCTCTCTTTTTTTTTTTCTTGGCCACACTGCATAGCATGCAAGATCTTAGTTCCCCAACAAGGGATCGAACCCATGCCCGCTGCAGTAGAAGCATAGAGTCTTAACCACTGGACCACCTGGGAAGTCCCTCAGGTTCTCTTGTTGAGTTTCTCTGGCTCCTTTAATCTGGCCTCAGGTGGTCTTCTCTGGAATGAAGAATGCTGACATCTTCCATTTGTTGGGGGTTTTAGTTCTGCAGAAGAGGTCAAAGATATTGTTATGTGTATCCCTTGAGGTAGAACCAGGATCCTGTCCCAAGGCTGCACTATTGTTTCTTTTCTTTTCTTTTCTTTTTAATAGATCTTTACTGGAGTATAATTGCACAATACTGTGTTAGTTTCTATTGTACAACAGAGTGAATCACCCATATGCATACATATATCCCCATATCCCCTCCCTCTTGAGCCTCCCTCCCACTCTCCCTATCCCACCCCTCTAGGTCGTCGCAAAGCACCGAGCTGATCTCCCTGTGCTATGCAGCAGCTGCCCACTAGCTATCTATCTTACATTTGGTAGTGTATATGTGTTGATGCTACTCTCACTTCACCCCAGCTTCCCCCTCCCCCCGTGTTCTCAAGACCATTCTCTATGTCTACGTCTTTATTCCTGCCCTGCCACTAGGTTCATCAGCACCACTTTTTCTTTTTAGATTCCATACATATGCATTAGCAAACGGTATTTGTTTTTCTCTTTCTGACTTCACTCTCTATGACAGACTCTAGGTCCATCCACCTCACTACAAAGAACTCAATTTCGTTTCTTTTTATGGCTGAGTAATATTCCATTGTATATATGTGCCACATCTTCTTTATCCATTCATCGTTGATGGACACTTAGGTTGTTTCCATGTCCTCGTTATTGTAAATAGAGCTGCAATGAACATTGTGGTACATGACTCTTTTTGAATTATGGTTTTCTCAGGGTATATGCCCAGTAGTGGGATTTTGGGTCATATGGTAGTTCTATCTTTAGTTTTTTAAGGAACCTCCAAACTGTTCCCCATAGTGGTTGTATCAATTTACATTCCCATCAACAGTGCAGGAGGGCTCCCTTTTCACCACACCGTTTCCAGCATTTATTATTTGTAGATTTTTTGTTAATGACCATTCTGATAGGTGTGAGTTGATACCTCATTGTAGTTTTGATTTGCATTGCTCTAATAATTAGTGATGTTGCGCATCCTTTCATGTGTTTGTTGGTCATCTCTATGTCTTCTTTGGTGAAATGTCTATTTAGGTCTTCTGTCCATTTTTTTTTTTTTTTTTCCGGTATGCGGGCCTCTCACTGTTGTGCCTCTCCCATTGTGGAGCACAGGCTCCGGACGCGCAGGCTCAGCGGCCATGGCTCACGGGCCCAGCTGCTCCGCGGCATGTGGGATCTTCCCAGGCCGGGGCACAAACCCGTGTCCCCTGCATCGGCAGGTGGACTCTCAACCACTGTGCCACCAGGGAAGCCCCTTTTGTCCATTTTTTAATTGGATTGTTTGTTTTTTTGATATTAAGCTCCATGAGCTGTTTGTATATATTGGAGATTAATCCTTTGTCCATTGTTTCATTTGCAAATATTTTCTCCCATTCTGAGGGTTATCTTTTTGTCTTGTTTATGGTTTCCTTTGCTGTGCAAAAGCTTTTAAGTTTAATTAGGTCCCATTTGTTTATTTTTGCTTTTATTTTCATTACTCTAGGAGGTTGGTCAAAAAAGATCTTGCTGTGGTTTATGTCAAAGACTGTTTTTCCTGTGTTTTCCTCTAAGAGTTTTATAGTGCCTGGTCTTACATTTAGGTCTCTAATCCATTTTGAGTTTATTTTTGTGTATGGTGTTAGGGAGTGTTCTAATTTCATTCTTTACATGTAGCTGTCCAGTTTTCCCAGCACCACTTATTGAAGAGGCTGTCTTTTCTCCATTGCATGTTCTTGCCTCCTTTGTCATAAATTAGGTGACCATATGGTGCACTATTGTTTCTTGACTGCTCCTCCCTTGTCTGTGCATCCCCTCCCTTCCCTGATTAGCAACTGTTCGAACTTGCCCTTTGGAATTCAGGGAAGGTCATGGAGGCTGGAGTCTATTCCCTACAAATAAGAAACAGGGAACACAGCAACGAGTCCATGCCTAGGAGCCCCCCAGAGTCCCGTTCAAGTTCAGGATGATGGAGAATGTGAAGGGTGCTGGAGCCATCCTGCTGAGCTGCAGCTCTGCTCTGATGGCTGGGAGGAGGGGTAGCAAATATGGGGGCCTCACCTGTAGTCAAGGAGGGGAACCAACCTGGGGGCAATGGCATTCCCAGCATACTGGACAATCAAGAGTCAGGGCCAGCTTCGTGGGTGTGTGGTCTTTGAGTCACACAGCCCATGTTCAGAAGGGCTCCAAACTTGGTTTAATGCTGTACTACTGTTTCCATCTTGAAATTCTTAATCATTTTTTGAGCAAAGGATCTTGCACTAGGCCGTTGAAGTGGTATAGCCAGTCCTGCTTGAAGCAGGCCACTACTTAAACCCCCTTTACAGGGCAAAATTCTTTTCAGTAACAGTCATGAAATAAAATGAATAATAACAATGGCCAGAAGAGAAATGCAGACATTGACATTTTTCTTTTATTGAACTTTGTACGTATAATATATAAATAAAATTTTTTAAAGTGTTACAACACAAAAATGGATAAAAGCTCAACTGTTTATTCAACAGTTTTTATATTTACCTAACAGTTTGAACTAATAATGTTTTATGAAAATAAGTGTCCAGTAACTAATTGTTAAGTAATGTTTTATTTTCTTGACCTGTTTTTTCATTTCTAAACAATGAACAATGTACAAAGGAGAACAGATTTCAAAGATTTTAAAGATCGTATTTAAATTCAGTGAAATAGTTCAGGCACGAACTAAAATTTGCACTTTCAAAATTAAATTACTACACTGTACTTTGTTTCCTTTTAAATTTAGACACAAATGCAAATTCCAAGTGGTCACAGCAGAATGAAATCATTCAAGTTCTGTGCTATCATTATTTATTTCAAATCATTATTTCAAACTTCTGTTCAAACCCAGCCATCTGGCTGGGGATAGGAACTGTGCCCCAAGTACACTCGAAGGACTGCAAGCCATCATGAATTTAATCTTGAAAGGAACCTGAGTAGCTGCCCGACATGTGTCCCAAACTGGGAACAATCACATAACCAGGAGTTCTCCAAATTAACTCCCATATAGAATACAAGTTATATTAAAGGATAAGTAATAAAAATGCACTAATTTTAAGGTAACATATAAGGTATTGAAACAACAATAACCATAGCAATTGTTTAGAAAGTAGAACCCAAAAAACTCTTTGAGGAGTATTTATCCATGATAATGTTTAGTATTGCTGACGTATGGTGCTAATAAAAAGCATATTGCATTATTGTTTTTAAATTCTCCACAGAGGATGCACCGCCAATTGCCTGCATCTGGGAAGACATACACCACTGCCAGGAGATGCCCTTTTAATTTTGCCATCAAAAGTCACAAAATTTTTTAATGAAGCAATAGTCAGAATTGCTAAGGGTTCAGGGCTGCCGGTGGAAATACAGTCTTTGCACAGGACAACGTGGCCAAATGTTGAAAGTGCCTATCCTTTGGCCTAAAACTTTTGCTTCAAAGGTTTTAATCTAAATAGCTTGGCCTGGGTGTATTTAAAGATTTAGCAGTAAAGATATTCATCGCAGTATCACTTATAATAATGACACGAAATAAATTGTTTGAATAAATCATGGTACCTCCGTGCATTTGAATACGTGGCAGCCATTTTATAAAATGTCATGTAAAAATATTTAATGTTATGGGAAATTTTTTATAACATAGTCTTAAGCAAAACAATCAGGTTATAAAATACAATATAATGTGTTTCCCTCTTTTTTTTTTTTATAAGAATATGCATATTATTAGTACATGCCACCCACTTCCCAGCTGGAGCACAGAAGTCGTTTACATTTCCTTTTATATCCAAATTATAATGATCCCAGACTCCCCACCCCAAAGATCACAGGAAATCCATTCTCTTTCCTGTTCCCTTCCAAGGTCATTCTCAAGAGCTAGGGAATGATTGGCAGGTCACAAATCCGACCTGCCTGCTCTTCCTGTGGCAGCCCTGCTTTGCTGCACTAAGTACAGCTTCGAAGCCCTGTAGGTCACCTCTGGCAGCTGTTTTGGGAAGTGGCTCTCTTTTCTAAGCCACTAGCTCCAAGCAGGGCCCCTCCCTTAGCTGCTCCATCTGCCTAAATCCAAGCTCAGGTGTTCAACAAGTCTTTGCTGAATGCTTGGGGGAATAACCCAGAGACAAGCGCAGCAAAAGCCTTGGCAGCTAAGGGCGCTACAGCCCACTGGGATTCACTGGCCCAAAGCCCGCCTCAGGGTCTGTGCTTAGAGCCTGGGAGGCCCCACAGGCACCAGCCCAGGGCAGCCACCAGCCCAGCCCTCCTCCAGCCCTAATGAGGTAAGGCGGCCCCTCCCTGGTGCTAGAGCTGACTCTCACGCCCACCCCAGATGACTGAGAGAAGGGATCTCTTTCCTTCTGGGCTTCCACCCCACACGCACATACCCACCCGCGCACTCACACCCCACATGTCTATGGGCACACAGGGTTTGTTCTGACCTCTCTGACCCAGAAAAAAGCAAGAACAGCGGTTGTCAGCACAACTCCTAAAGCCAGCTATATAACTATAAATAACACAGAGAAAGGAACACCAACAGTCCAACCCAAACTGTCATTTAAATAAAAATCGTTTCTCCGATGCATTAAGGGCTAAAGAATGGCCTTGTTTCCATCAGTAGCCATGTCACACTACACAGCTGCGGTCACATATGGTGACCTTGCCATTTTCTCTCAGTATCCTGGGTAAGTTCTTTACATCTGTGTAACTGAAGAGCCCAGACTGGGACATCTTCTGAAAATATTAGAAGTCTACTCCAAAGGAGAAACGATGTGTCCACCTCCAGACACATTTCAAATATAATACTCCAGTTACAAACTTCCACCAGGAAGGGAGCACCCCCAGCCATCACCCTACTACCAGATGTGTGAGTGTGTGTGTGTGTGTGTGTGTGTTGCCAACTAAAAATTAGCACTTGCCATCTGCCTCTGTGATGATTAGGTCACTAGACACTGCAGCAGCTGACCTTCAACACACCCTGAAAGAAGTTCAGGGCGGAGATCAGGAATGAGGTGCTCTGTGCTCAGGGAAAAACTGGCAGGACAGGCCCTCCAGACAAATATTTTCAGGAGACTTTATGAGCCCAAATTCTTGCACCTCCTCGTATCTAGAAGAGCACTAAAATCATTAACGGTGACGTCTGCTCCTTGTGACTGGCCCCAAGCCTCTGCCAACATGTGTGCTTGACTGAACATACCCCCTTCACTAAAATCATAGATAATACTGACCTTCCCCCCACCTCTTTGGAGCAGTTCCCCAGAGCTATCTGAGTCGCTGTCTCCCGGGCTGTAGTTCTCATTTTGCCCCAAATAAAACTTAACTCACAACTCTCATGTTGTGCATTTCTTTTCAGTCGACAGTTTGCGTGTGCACGCATGTGTTTTGCGTATGCATTGAAGACTGGTAACATGGGTAACGTGCAGAATCACAAATGGTGGCTGGATCAAAGTGAAGAGATTGTAGGCTATGTTAATTTTATTTGCTTTTGGGGGTTTCTTTCTGCTTGGATTTTAAGATTCGTCTGAAAGTGGGGAAGGTAAAAAGCACATGTGCAAAGCTGGGCTTTAGGGGCTTTTTGTTGGTTTTAAGGCCCTAATATTTTATTTTCTCTTCCCTTGATCTTTCTCCTAAAAACAAAGCCCCACAGGTCTAATTAATTAAGGTTTTCAGTTCATCAGATTTTATTAGGTATTTTACAAGTTTTGTAGGCAATTGTCCTAAGCTGGCCTGATGCAGAATGGCAGATGGGGCCCATCTGATCACAGAGGAGAGCCTGGTAAAGAGAACAGACTGAAAAGCAAAGATGTTCATTTAAATCAATGTGATTTGGAATCGGAAGAGTTTGTTTCAAAAAACATTCATTTTAGCAAATAGTGAGTTGAAATGAGTCTGATGTTTATCTAAAACTACACGAGTTTGGAAACCACGGGGCACCTCGATTATCTTGTCTGTGGCTCACTCTTTGGACTCAGATCTGATTTTAAAAAAAAATATTAATTTTAAAACTTTAAAGCAATTGTTTTTTCTCTGTGCTTGAACAGTTTCCCATCTGTCAGGTGGCAAATGGGCTGGTGCTTTTTTAAACACTTTTTTATTTCAAATTACCAAAGTAATACATATTCATTGATGAAAATATGATAAATACAGAAGAGCCCAAAGAAAACAATCATCCATCATTTTGCCATGCTGTTCGTGAAAAAGCTGCTCATTTGAGGTATTTACTTCCAGCCTAACACACACACACACACACACACATATACACATACAGACATACAGACATAATTACATGTGAACACACCTACCCAGACACATTCACATGTATACAGTAACAGGCTCAGCCTGGGCACACTGCTTTATAATCTGCCTGCCATAACTCAGCAATATGTTATAAACACTTTAGATGTTCTTTAGATATTCTTAGCTAATGTCTTTTCATTGTTTTTTTTCATTTAGGTATAGTTGTTGTACAATATTTTATGTTTCAGGTGTATGACATAGTGATTCACAATTTTTAGAGGTTTAAATGGATAAACTATCCATTTATAGTTATTATCAAATATTGACTGTATTCCCTGTGTTGTACAATATACCCTTGTAGCTTATTTTATATATAATAGTTTGTACCTCTTAATTCCCTACCCCTATCTTGCCCCTCTCCTCTTTCCTCTCACCACTGGTAACCACTAGTTTGTTCTCTATATCTGTGAGTCTGTTTCTTTTCTGTTATATTTCTAGTTTGTTTTATTTTTTAGATTCCACATATAAATGATAACAAAGAAAGTATTTGTCTTTCTCTGACTTATGTCACGTAACATACTACCCTCCAAGTCCACCCATGTTGCAAATGGCAAAATTTCATTCTTTTTTATGGCTGAGTAGCAGTCCATTGTATATATGTGCCACATTTTCTTTATTCATTGATCTGTCGATGGACACTTAGGCTGCTTCCATATCTTGGCAATTGTAAACAATGCCGCTATGAACATTGGGTGCATGTATCTTTTTTGAATTAGTGTTTTGGGGTTTTTTTGGGATAAATACCTAGGAGTGGAATCACTGGGTCGTATGGTGGTTCTATTTTTAGTTTCTTGAGAAACCACCATACTGTTCTCCACAGTGGCTGCACCAATTTACATTCCCACCCACTGTGCACGAGGGTCCCCTTTTCTTCACATCCTCTCCAACATTTGTTAGTAATTTATTTTACTTTTTAAAAATTTTATTTATTTTTTATTGAAGTATAGTTGATTTACAATGTTGTGCTAATTTCTGCTGCATTTGTTAGTAGTTAATATCTTCCTAATGGCTGCATTGTACTCTAGCGTATTGTTGGATATTTAAATTATTTCTAACTCTTTGTTATCAGAATGACTGCTTCAGTGTACATTTATATATTTTATGTTCATGTATATTTATGTATTTAATATTCAGTTGTATATTCCCTGTTTCCTCTAAATGATTTTTCTTAAAGTAGAATTTCTAAAGCGAAGGAAATGTGCTGAATTTTCAAGTTTTTTGATACATATTGACAAATACCCACCTGGACAAGTTGTACTAATGTATACTTCTTCAAGCCAAATGTGAGAGCACTGGCTTCCCCCCACCTCACACACCCCTATATTCGGATGCCAATATTTTAAAATGTCTTTGGCTAATGGGCTAAAACACTGATATGTTAATATGTGGTTCTGACTCAACAGTCCTAGAATGGGGAATTAGAACACTACCAAAGTACAAGGCAGTAGCATGCATCTATCTTGTTCCCTGACGCTTGAAGCTGGGTCCCTATCCTGCATCTCACTCTACCACTGTTTGAACAGCAGGGTTGCTGGGATAACAGCAAAAGAAGCCAGATAACAAAGATATATACCTGTATATACACACACACACATATACATATACATGTATAACTACAGCCCAATTTTGTTAAAATATTTAATGTTTATATACTCATACATACATGCTCCCATAAGACATAACAATTATAAACCAAAATGTTAATAGCAGTTACCTTTGAGAGGTGGGATTATAGATGACTTTTACTATTTTTCCTTTTACCTATGATGTTTTCAAATTTTCTGCAAGAATCATCCATTACTTTTAAACACACACACACCCAAACAATAAATTTTTTTCTAAGCAAACAAAATTCATCCTGGTGTTCTGGCCAATATGTATTGTCCTGCTATCGTCCAACCATTCCTTTCACCCCACATGGTCGTTACATTTGAAAACCAGGGTGGGGAGTCGGGAGCTCAATCATTGGATGAGGCAAGTCCTGGGATCAGTCTGCAACTAACCATCTGAAGCAAATCTCTGGGTTCCCGTTTGCTCATTTTTGTAATGAGAAATCAGAGATGGCATTAGATTTCAACTCAAGTATTAACTTTGCTGGACTGGGGAACTGTGTTGAGAAAATGTTGGAATCTTAATTCAAAATTGAATCTGAAATGTTGGAAAGACTTCTGTGATTGACTAGTAATGTCTACCATGGGAAGAAATGCAGTGATTGACTACTGATGTCTGCCGTAGGAATAAGAGTCCAAATCCTCCAGTCTCTTGCAACTTAGTTGCTGTACCCGGAACAAGCATCTCTAAGACCCCTTCCGAGTCTTAAATTCTACTTTCTTGTGCTTCTTCATTCATCTTGCCTTTCCAAGTTAACTTTTCCCTTTTTAAATGCCTCACTTTTTTAAAGAAAATCAGATATTTAATTTGCTGTAGGAAATGTAAATGTAAATAGGTTTTGGTCCATGCTCTCGAGGAACCCCCGATTTTAGGGATGCTGGAGAACGGAGTCCAGGACTACATTTCACGGAAATTTTTTCTTGGCTTGTAAAGGTGACTCAGCCTAGTGATGGCTAAGGAGTTCATCCAAAGGAAAAAGACAGGGATGCAGGGCCCCAGGAGCAATGGAAAGAAAGATCACCATGCAGAGGAGGGAGGCGCACCGGCTGACTGTGTAACTGGCTCCCAGCCCATCCTGCATGCAGTGCGGTTGTGCCTCACCTGTCCCACTTGCCTGCATCCGAGCTTTCCAGGCTGGCGGAGGAGCGCTGGTTGTGCATCGGGATGAACATTGGCTGCCTTGCTGGGTCCTCTCTAGTCTTAGACCGGCATGAAAGGCAAAAGTTTAGGGATGGGGGAATGGGCGAGCTGTTGGTGGTGATAGAATCCCTTCAATGTGTGGTAACTGGTGTTGGATTAGACTCCCCCATGCCAGAGAGTATGGAACCTTGACCCAGAGACACCTGCCCTCCCCGCAGGGGTGAGAAAAGAGGAATAGAAAAATACAAAGCTTTCATTGGGAGGTTGGCCTTGAGCCTGCTACCCTGGGTGCTTTCCTGCTTTGGCAGAGTTTTTGGTCCCAAGAATATATCCCTCTGTGGGAGATGCTCTTTTCACTCAATAGAAAGCAGAACTTCCTGACTTGTAAAGGCATCTGAACGGGAACTTTGAGCCTCAGTGGGAAATTGGATCAGATGTTCTCAAAGGTCCCTTCCAAACTCGAGACTCTGTGTCCTCCTCCCCTCAAAATGCCACCTTGGAAGCCATTGGATCACTCACCCTGTTAGCTCAAAACACTGTTTCTGTGAGGCATCACCAAGGCTGCCTGACCTCCACGTTTCTCCCAGCTTCTCCACTTACCATCTTTGTAACCTTGGGCAAATTATTAAATTCCTCTGCCTCAGCTTCCTTCTCTATTAAATAGGGATAATACTACTACTTACTGCTGTGTGAATAAAGTGAGCTAGTATGTGCTCAATAATTATGTGTTGAAGGTTGAATGAACATGTCTGTTCTTCCCTCTAGACTGAGTGTGTGGACCATGATTCATCTCTGTGTCTTTGGTGCAAAGACAGATTGCACCTGAACTTTCAGCTACAAACATTTCCCTCAGTCTTCTTCTTTCAAGCGAAGGACATACGTAACAAAGTATGCAGGTGTATGAGATGTGGGAAAAGAAAGGAAACTTCCAGTGGAACACCAAAGTCAGTAGGGCTCCAGCTAACATCCTGTGTCTTCTCAGACAACAGTTCTGTGCCGATTATCACGATTTGCAGGACACACAGGAGTCTCACGCAGCAACTCAAATGTCAGGACAGGGCCTCGTGCCAACATTTTAAATAGCAGGGCCTGTAGGGGGGCAGCTTACAAACACGAACTTATTTATAGATGTGGGTGTAATAAAGGAAAAAGAATAACAAAAACATAAAAATTTAAAATACAATAAATGTATTTATTTTATAATTTATTTGTTATACTTTAAAATATAAATTTAGTGTACTCTATAACAATAGAACATAGGGTCTTTCCTGGTGGCGCAGTGGTTAAGAATCCACCTGCCCATGCAGGGGACACGGGTTCAAGCCCTGGTCCGGGAAGATCACACATGCCGCGGAGCAACTAAACCCATGCACCACAACTATTGAGCCCACGTGCCACAACTACTGAAGCCCACGCGCCTAGAGCCCGTGCTCCACAACAAGAGAAGCCACCGCAATGAGAAGCCTGCGCACCGCAACGAAGAATAGCCCCCGCTCGCCACAACGAGAGAAAGCCTGCGCGCAGCAAGGAAGACCTGACACAGCCAAAAATAAATAAAATAAAATAATTTAATTTAAAAAATCTTTATTAGAAAATAGAATATACTTTAAAAACTAATAAAAGCATATGCCACATTGTAATCTTCCCACATAACAAGTTGTATTCATAAACATCCTTCCCGCTGCAGGCAGAGTCTAAGCAGGTGTTGAGTAGCAGACAAGGGGGGCTGTGTCTGACAAGCGAGGGGTGGCCCTCAAGTTCCCCCATCACCTGAGGATCGGGAACTGGTGGAACCATTTTTAACCCCTGTAGCACTCAACCTCAGCTGCACATGGGATCACCTGGGGAACTTTAAAAAAATACTAATGTCCAGCTGATTCACAGGTGCTGTCAAGGTGGAGAACCACTGGTCCAGGGCACGCTCAGCCTCAAGCTCTGACAGGTGTTTATCATCACAAATTATAAGTAAGGGAGGGGCCCCTCCTTCGCAAGGGGCCGTGGGGGCCCATCTCTCTGTGCTTAGGATCCTTCAGTGGAGAGGGCTTGTCACACGACTGAGATTATTACGCTCGCAGTTGCCACATCATCTGCTTACAGGGCCTTCTATGGATAATGCAGAAGAGATGAAATTAAAATAAATAGTTGTTCTGTTAAACAGAGGAGAATATAGGGAGAGTTTTTAAATGTTGAAATACTTTAAAGTTGATTCTAGTAAATCAACATTTAAAAATTCACAGTTGCATTTCTTTTTAGAGAGTTCTTTTAGAGACTCTGAAAATGTGATTCTGTGCTGTGGTCCAGCTGACTCCCCTCAGGGGGCTTCTTTTCTAAAATCACTGCCATGGAGAAACCTGGGAAGGAAGCAGGAGTCAGGTCCCTCAGGGCAGGTGCAGGGCACAGGGACATGTGTGGGAGGACGAGGTCGTTGGACCATCGTTCTCGGCTTTGCTCATTAAGGAGACCTGCTGGGGGAAGAAGGAAAAGGATAACTCTGCAGACAGGAAGCTATGGGGGTGTGAAAAAGGGAGGCATGTAGGTTACAGGTCCTGATCACAGAGTGACAGAAGCCAGGAAGTGTGCCCCGGTCATGGCTCTCCAGCAACAAGATGGAGTAGGACATGATGTGGTGACTTTCATCTCTTCCCATGAAAAATGGGGAAGCGTTCTGAAATAGATGATGCCTGAGGCTCCATCCAGCTCAGATAGTCTGGGAAATGATACCTTTGAAAAGTAGCTTGCTGATTGGCTGCTGGGAGGGAGAAGTAAGGAGATCCCAATTGAGGGAATAATCCTTGGGAGGATTTGGAGAGGGAACAGGGGAGGTCAGATGACACTTAGGGAAATCAGGGACCTCGAGACAGAAGTGAGCCTGGGTTCTTGGTAGCTCTGTCCCCATTTTTCCCCATGACCTAGAGGCTACCACTCAGACCATGAGGCAGAAAATGGCCGCAGTACCCGCTTCCTCTTCCCAGCTCGGAGGGGACTTGCTTTTACCATGGTGATAGCTAGGCAGTGCGATGTGTAGCTTTGTGCTGTGACCACTTCCTTCTTTGTTCTCATCCCGACTGTAGGTACCACCTCTGGGGCTCTAAGAAAGGGCCCAAGTAGGGAATTTCTGTGCCTGTTTGCCTCACCTCAGGAGCAAATCTATTTCTCTCCTGCCATTGCTTCTCTCCTCCAAGGAATTCCATTTCCTGATTAATAGTTCTGAGGCACTTGGATCCTATTTCTTGAGGGAAGCAGAGGACAAAATCTGAAATATAAAACCCACTAAGCGGGCTTCCCTGGTGGTGCAGTGGTTGAGAGTCCGCCTGCCGATGCAGGGGACGCGGGTTCGTGCCCCGGTCCGGAAGGATCCCACATGCCGCGGAGCGGCTGGTCCCGTGAGCCATGGTCGCTGAGCCTGCGCGTCCGGAGCCTGTGCTCTGCAACGGGGAGAGGCCACAACAGTGAGAGGCCCGCGTACCGCAAAAAAAAAAAAAAAACCACTAAGCAAGAACAGAATAAAGTTTGCTCTGTCCCTTTGTTCTGTCTCTGGCAGTAGTAGCAAGAGATGCTTTATGGGAAAGACACAGTAGTTGCCTTCAGTGAAGTCAATTTCCTAAGGTTAGGGATGTGAGCCTCTTTGACTTGCCCTTAATAACTCATTCTGGCTCTATCATTCATGTCAGCTCCTCTAAGCCCTGCTGAAACTTATTTATTCTTTCAGCTTTTATTGGATTCCAAATGATAGAGGCGACCCCTGAGACTTGTGGTTGAGTTGTGCCCTCATCCATCAGCTGTGGACTCCAATTGTGAAGTAATGTTCTCTGTAGAAAATTCTCTGCTGGGGTTCTTTCCTTGGCTCTGCCCCAAAAAAACTATGACTGTGAGCAAAGTCCTTCCATCTCTCTG
Source organism: Globicephala melas (assembly GCF_963455315.2). Classification (NCBI taxonomy): domain Eukaryota; kingdom Metazoa; phylum Chordata; class Mammalia; order Artiodactyla; family Delphinidae; genus Globicephala; species Globicephala melas. The sequence continues at coordinate 162,938,970 of NC_083315.2, read as the reverse complement.
AGACTAGGTTTCTTGTTCTAGAAAACAGAAGCAGAAGCATCTGACAACCCCTATAGCTCATAGGGTGGTTGTATTTTGAGGTCAGGAACTGTACCCTATTCATCGTTGCATCCCCAGAGCCCAACATAGTCCCTGACACATCACAAAAACTCAGGGAAGAGCTGTCAAATGGAAGAGATAAAAGGAAACATTAGTGGTGATACTTCTGTACCAGTGGGAACACTTGGTGGCAAACAACAGAAACCAAGTCAAACTAGTTTAAGCAAACACAGGGAGTTTCTAGCTCATATAACCCAGAAGTCCAGTGGTGGAGTTGGTTTTAGCCATGACTAGATTCCAGGGTCTCTAGGAAACCATGAGAGCATAAACCACTGGAGCAAAAAATTATTTTTCTTGTTTGGGGTCCACACCTCTGCAGGCACAGAAAGGAAGTAAGTTTCTGTGTCAAAAGACACCTGGATTTCTCATCCTGCCCTCCCCTTCCAAGGTAATTGACCTCGGGTGAATCACTTTTTTCTAAGTCCTGGCTTTCAACTCTCTAAGAGGGAGATGAGAATATTTGCTCTGCATAGGGTGATTGAAAAGCTCAAAAGAGGTAAGAATGTGAAAGTTTCTGCTAGCCTTAAAAAGTAATTTAAATGCAAGTTGAGTGGCATGTATATTATCTTTGGTTTAAGTAAACATACAAGCCTAATTTATTTTGCAGGAATTCGTTTTTCAAAGCGTGTTCCAGACACCTCTTTAAGTAAGTCTATTCCTGTGCTGACTTATATCTAGAATTTATTGAGTACTTTACATGGATTATCTTATTTAATTATTACCTAACTCTAGGTGGTAGGCACTACTATTAGTTCCATTTTAAAGGTGAGAAAACTGAGGCTTCAGGCATGCAAGTTACTCTGCCAAAGAACACAGATAGTAGGTAACGGAGGCAGGAGGTTAATACTCAGGTCTGTCTGAACATCCTGCATGTGTCACACCTGGGGATGCTGCTTCTGTTCTCCATGTTCTCCTTGCCTCTCATGACGTGGTAGAGCTGGATGGGACTCAGAAAGTGTAGGGTCCCACTGCCCCCCCCCCTTTTTTTTTTTTTTTTGCGGCACGCGGGCCTCTCACTGTTGTGGCCTCTCCCGTTGCGGAGCGCAGGCTCCGGACGCGCAGGCTCAGCGGCCATGGCTCACGGACCCAGCCGCTCCGCGGCATGTGGGATCTCCCCGGACCGGGGCACGAACCCGCGTCCCCTGCATCGGCAGGCGGACTCTCAACCACTGTGCCACCAGGGAAGCCCGCACTGCCCCCATCTTACTGAGGCCCAGTGGAGCCAAGACTAAGCCCCAGCCTTCTGATTTCCATTCTGCACCTGCTAGAGCTTCTAAGAGGAAGCCACAGAAATGCAAACCAAAGGAATGAATGAAAGGAGAGCTTACAGAATTTCTGGAGAGGCTGGAGAACCAGGCGGGGGTTATGTGGTAAGAGCAATGCACGAATTGCTGCAGAACTGGCTGGCAGGACACCCCCTCCACCACTGCCCAGCACCAGACACAGCAGTTGGCACCACCAAAACTACCAGCACCAGATGCCACCCCTAGCCACTGGCCGATGTCACATGCACACACGTGTGCACGCACACACTGTAACTCCATTTTCCTACACGTGCTATGGTTCCTGCCTCCTTATCTTGCTAAGCCTGCGTTCAAAGTCTGGTTGGGTACATGTGATTGGTGGAGCCTATGTCATGCACCCATGTCCTAGCTGCAAGGGAGGCTGAAAGTAAGGATCTGGCAACTTTAGCTTTTCGAGTGAGAAGCGCTCGTGCCACCCACCAATACTCGAAAAGGTGGTGAGTTGCCCAGACCTCAAAAGGGGATTCAAGTATTTGATGGCCAGAGCTAGTGTTTTTGAAATTCTGAATGGGAGTAAATGCTGCCTCAGGAACTGTTGACTTGTTCCCCAGTCCTCACCCTGGGAGACAAAAGCAAATACCATCTGTCCCCCTTTCCTGCTTCTGAGAGCTTGTGCCCTCTACTGAGCTTTCCGAAGCCTGCCGTTCTCAGCTCCCAGCAGCCTCTATACTGGGTCTGCTTCACGGGCATATGGCACTGTATCATGTTGTTGTAACATAAATTAAAAGGTTTTACATAAAAACTTAAGGGATGGAGGCCTCTTGGAGCCCCATGCTCTATTAGTGACCTCAAGCTATAAAGGGAAGAGTGGGTTTGGTGTCCACACTGCCTCCGTGGGAAGATGCTGGGGGCAGGCTGCCTCTCTCCTGCTGCCTGTTTTGAATCTTTCTCCTCATGTCTTCCTTCTCCTCCCCTGCCCTGACCCCCAAGGCAATTAATTAACTGGGCATGGCTTGGAAAGGCAGAGGCTCCCTGTGTAACTGAGCAGGACCCTATGGGGCCTTCCCAAGACAGGAACCCCCCACTCCCACCCCATGTTCTCCGCCTGCCTCTTGTCTGTAGAAAAACTTTAGCCTCCTATGCCTTCCCTGAGTTTCAAAAAATCCAGAAAAGTATTTCCAAAAAAATTGAATCGGAGAAGTGAGAAAATGCAGGAAGGAAAACAGTCAGGCAAGACAAAATAACAATGGTTTAGCCATTAAACAAAGTCAAGGACTTTTAGTTCCTCCTCAAGGGCTATAGATAACATCCTGAGCCACGTCCTTTGGGTTGTTTTGCAGATGCTGAAACCCACACCAGGGGGCAGAGGTTAACTACATGCTGACCACGAGCACTTAGACCCCAGACTGGATGGAACCAGAAGGCTGATGATGTCGACTCCCAACCACCTCACCACCAACCAATCAGAAGAATGTCCATGAGCCAATCATGCATCCCACAAGCCCCCTCCCTCACCCCTTGTCTTTAAAAACCTTTCCCTGAAAGTCATCGGGGAGTTCAGGTCTTCTGAACGCTCGCTGCCTGGCCCCCTTGCTTGGCGCCTGAAATAAATGCTGCACTTTCCTTCACCACAGCCTGCTGTCAGTAGACTGGGTTTACTGTGCGAGGCCAAGCAGACCCAAGTTTGGTTCGGTAACACCTGGTTTGAGGTGTGACTTTTCCAGGAATCTAGTAGGAGAGAGAACACTTAGGATGGAGAAAACCACACCTGTTGGTTAGTTGGTTGGTTGGTCGATGGCTCTATTGACTCTGCCGTGGCTCACGTCCTGGGTTGACAGTCTGTGATAGCACAGGGAGTTTCCTGCTCCATTAAAGAGATGGGCTTTTGGGTATCTGAGTTCAACATTTTAAACAGGTTCACTTGTGTAGTATTTATGATGTGTCAGAGGCCTCCTTCATCTGACATCTCATTGTCACCAAGTTATTACCCTGAATCGTAAATGGGTAAACTCAGCAAAGTGGGGAAATGACCACTGGCCCATCACGTGGCTAGTTCTTGATGGTCAAAGACTGGTGCCCAAGTTTCCTGCCTCCGAAGCCAGAGTTATTCTAGACCAAAGACTTTGTTTTTTGGTTTTTTTTTTTTTGTGGTACACGGGCCTCTCACTGTTGTGGCCTCTCCCGTTGCAGAGCACAGGCTCCGGACGCACAGGCTCAGCGGCCACGGCTCACGGGCCCAGCCGCTCCGCGGCATGTGGGATCTTCCCGGACTGGGGCACAAACCCGTGTCCCCTGCATCGGCAGGCGGACTCTCAACCACTGCGCCACCAGGGAAGCCCTAGACCAAAGACTTTGAGTCAGAAGGAATCTTAGAATCCCTCTCATTTTATAGGTGAGAACACCATGGCCAAGGTTGGTTAAATGACTTGGTAAACATTGGCACAGCTGGTTAGTGGCCCAGTGGAGACCAGAACTGGCACAGACTATGGCTTTGAGAATCAAACAAACCAGGTTCAAATTCTGCCTTTGCTTCATTGCCAACCAGCTGTCGACTTAAAAAAAAAAAAGCACAACGTGAGAGTTGTGAGTTAAGTTTTATTTGGGGCAAAATGAGGACTACAGCCCGGGAGACAGCATCCCAGAGAGCTCTGAGAAACTGCTCCAAAGAGGCAGGGGGGAAGGTCAGTATATATGTGATCTTGGTGAAGGGGGAATACATGCAGTCAAGCACAGATTTTTACAGAAGGTTTCTGCTAGTCTCGTGCAGATTACTGCTAGTCACAAGAAGCAGACGTCACCAGGTAGGACTTTAGTGCTTTTCTAGATATGAGGACATATAAGAATTGGGCTCATGAAATTGGCTCCTGAAAGTATCTAACTATCTGAAGACCTGTTCTGCTAGTTTTTCCCAGAGCACAGAGTGCTTCATTTCTGCTCTCCACCTGAACTCCTTTCAGGGGGTGTTGAAAGTCAGCAGCTGCAGTAGCTCATGGTTTAATCTCTGTGGAGGTAGGTGGCAAGTGACAATTCGTCGTTGACACGGCCCACCCCTGTAAAATGGGCACAGTCCCCTCCATTTCGTAGCATTGCCTTAGCAGTTGAATGAAATAAAAACGTGAAACCCTAGAGCGGTAGCTAGCACACGGCAGGCACGTAGTACGCGCTAGTTCCTCTCTTCCCATCGCGTCTTGCTGCTGATTTGGCGTGACTGTCCCCGATCTTCGAGACACCTTCCGTCTCCTCCCTTGCGGGGGTGGGGTAGGCCCACCCCCTCATCAACCACAATGACTTTGATTAAGTGTCAGCCTGTAATCCTAACAATGTCCCATTATTGAGACCTAATAGAATCCCCAATCACAATCCAGAAAACCATCCTCAAAAGAGCCAGCTAACCAAGCTTTTCCTCGTGTGTCTCGTGCACCAAGATTTTAGGAGCTGTGATTATCATCGTTATTTTTTCCAGCTTCTCATTTTCAGGGATTATTTATGCTCATGTCCTGCAAATATGTGTCCCCGTGCATTCTCAGGGTGGTGAATTGAATGAGTGTCCCTCTCTGCTCCCTCTCAGCCCTGATTTTTTGCTCGGTGATATCTCATTATATTCTAAAGAGCTATGCACAAAGCAGGGCACCGCGGATGCAATTAAATCTGCTTCTGTAGCAACACTGCTCTTAAGCAAAATATATTGATCGCCAAAGCTCTGGACCCACTTTAATCAAGTAATCTAAACAGGGCTTAAGCTGCAAAAGCCGAATGATGTGCCCGGCTTCAAAGTGCTTACTTACACTGAATTAATTCATCCACGATGTACTAATGCACCCCGCAACCCTGTGGATTATAATGTTAGAGGTTGCAATCAGGGCTCTGATAATATCCCCAAAGCCCAGCGTCTATTGATTGTCATGTAAAAAGACACAAAGGGGAGTGGGGTGCAGGGGAAGAGGGAACAAAGGGATTGAATTTGATTGAGTAGGGCTGAAACATCCCTGTCCCTGCCATCTGAGGGCCCTCATGGCTCTGCCCCTGGCTCCCAGGGTTAGTTTCTGGGACGGGATTGAGAGCAGCCAGGGTCTGTGTGCAGAGGTGCTACATTAACAGGTGGGATTGCTGAAGGATGCTCCAGCTGTGACTGAGTGGAAGCCAGAGGTATGGCGCGCACCTGTGTGTGTGTGCGCGCGCGTGCGTGCACGTGCGCGTGTGTATTGCGGAGAGAGAGGGAAACTGGACATCTGCTGTGCTGGAGGCCAAGCTGCCAGTCACCCTCCTGCTAGTAGATACCCCTCCCACCAATTTAGTCAGGGAACTACTTCTCCTGACCTCAATCCTGCCTTCAGATCTGGAGTTTCTGACCTTGTTACTCATTCATTCAACAATTTATTGAGAACTTGCTATGTGCCCGACATTATTCTAGGTCCTGGGGACACAGCCATGAATGGGATGCACAAAAATCCATGGCTTCATGGAATTCACTTTCCACTGGGGTGGGTGGGAGAAAACTGACATGTCTTTTTACTTACTGATTTGGTGATAGGCTGATGTGAAAACGTACCCTAGGGAAAATAAGGCAGGAAACAGGGACAGGGAGTATGTATGCGTAGGTGGTGTAACAGTGTGAATTTGAAATCCAGTGGTCCTAATTGGGAAGGTGACGTTTGTGTAAAGACCTGAAGGACATGTAGGAGGGAGCCACTATAGACTTCTGGGGGGAGGGTGCTTCAGGCAGAAGAAAGAGCACGTAAAAAAGCCCTGAGGTAGAGCATATCTGAAGCGTCTGAGTGGCAACATGGAGACCAATGTGGCTGAAACAGAGTAGGCAAGGGGAAAGGTAGGATGCCATGAGGTCAAGGGCCAGATGCAAGGCAAAGTCAACCAGTATATTTAGTTCCCTTGGCACAGTTATTGGTTCAGGGATGGACTATAAAGATATGGGCTGAGTAGTCAGCAGCCATCCTGTCCCCTCATGGAGCTGGAGCATAAAGCCAAAATGGGGCCCAGTGAGGCCCAGAGATAGGTGACATTGTTTGAGTCTCTTAATCCTACTGAGCCCGAAAACTTCACAACACCTAGATTTTTCAGTTTATGGGAGCCAGTAAATCCTCCTTTTTGCTTAAATTGTTTTGAATGTTTTTTTCTAAATAAATCTTGCAGCCGTAAGGGTCCTGCTTCTTGATACTAACTTCAAAGGGAGAACGTATAACCCAAGCATCATTTTCTCTCTGTATCATGCTGGAGGCCTGGTCTGACTCTCGTCTCTTCTTAGAAGGTCCTTTGTGACTCCTTGCCATGGGACTAAGAAAGGACACCTCCTATCCCTAAGGCCTTGTCCCGCTCGCTTCTTTTTCCTCTCTCTGCCTCTAGAATCCACCTGGGCTAACCGGGATTAGAAGTGGCAGAACTCTGAACCCCTTTTTCCAAATTCCATTCTGCTCCCTCCCACTCCATCTCCCCCAGATTGTTTGACCCTGTTGACCCTTTCCTTCCTAAAGTAGGAGAGGACATTAGCATTAATTAAGGACCTACTATGTGCCGCATTTTACATATGCTCCATTTTTACATATGTTATTGCATCTCTGTGAGTTCTGCTATTCACCCAGTATTACCACGATGGTGCACAGACCAGCATCCTATTCTGATGGCTGGTGCCCATGCCATAAAGGCTGCTAAAGTTTTTAGATCTGACTCCTGGATATTATCATCTCCTTGTATCCCAGGTGTCAGCAGAGTCTCCCTGCCCTTTAAGATTCAAATTAAATTGATTCAATGCTACTCTGTGTGTGGTCACAGCCAGCCAGTGTTATTCTCTCTGGGATTTTGTGGAGAGCGGAAATGGCGGCTTATACAGTTTTCTTATTCTCCCCAGCTTCAAGCTCCTATGAGTTACTGATCACCTTGCCCAGGTGTGGACCCCCCCACCCCATATTATTAACAATTCATATTAACACAAGGCATTTGTATGTAGAAGACTTCACTGAAGGTTTAGAGAGATGGAGGGGGATTACATTATAGACTGGGTAAGAAAAGAAATCAAATATGCCTCCTTCTGCACTTACTTGTTTGGCCATTTCCAACAAGAAGACTCTCTCCTTTGTGTCGTTTCTCATCCCAGCCATGTTGCTAAGCCCTCTCTCTTCTTCCAAATCCCTCATTACTCACTTCTTCAGGTTCATCCCCCTTTCTACCTTTCCCTCTCATTCTCTTTCTCCCCTTTCCAACTCGATTTCCAGTCACTCTGCAAAAACAAAGGAGTGTTTTTCACCCCTACCCAAGTTCTGGGCTTAACCGAAGGCTGGTGAACGTCTTTGTCTTCAGCGGGACAGTCACTCTGGGTCCCTCTTTTGAGCGGCACTGAGGAACAAGCTTGGCTTTCCACTTTGTCTTGCCCTTCTCCCAGCCACGCCCATCTCTGCTGGGGGAAGCATGGATTAATGATCTATTCCCCAGTGTTATTATGAATGATTCTACCACACACAGGAGACAGAAGCTACCACAGCCAGCCTCGGTTTCAAGAACTAAACTTCTCTTTATTACACCCATTTTAATGGCGAGAAAATGGTGGCTATGTGAGGTTAGGTGGTTAAAGAACTATCCCAATCTAGCACAGCTAGTACCCAGGAGAGAGGGGATTTGAATCCAGGTGTGATGATGGCAAATTTATACCATTTCCACTAGGGGATCATGAGTTCAATAAAAACTGCATTGTTATATTTACCTAGATTATCCACACACATTCACAGAGTGTTTCCTCTGTGAAAGCACCAGGCTGGGAAAGTTGATGGGGGGGCATGAGGATGAAGAATAAATGATTCCTTCATAAAAGTAATTCTTCATCTCACAGGGAGATAAGCCAGATGGCCCATGAATTAAAGTGAAAATTCAGGAGGTTCAAGGAAAACAGGATAAAATACTCCAAAAATCCTTTACCTGTCTATTAAAGAAGCAGGATAGCAGTCGTTATGAACTTGATTATGAAACCCTGTCAAGTTATTTACCTGCTCTGTGCCTCATTTGTTTTTCAGTTGCAAAATGAAGATAATAATAGCACCTTCTGTATAGGCTTACTGAAAGTTAAATGAACTAATACACGTAACATACTTAGAACAGCACCTGGCACACAGCAAACACTCAATAAACGTTAGCTATGGCTGTTAAATAAGGCATGGTGTGCTTGGCCAGCAATGATTTTCTTTGATAAATATCACTATCCCTTGTTGACAGGGGAGGAAGTTGAAGCAGCCTTTTCCACATCATGAGCTATTTTTGGCAGAGGCAGGGATAGAATGCAGGTCTTTGGATGCTGGTCTGGTATTGTTCCCATATGTTCCAACTGAGACTTGAGAGGGCAGGAAAGCCTACTAGGCAAGCTTATAGAAAAGGTGGGACTGATTTGAGATGGAGTAGATTGTATTTAGGAAAGCTGATGTGATTAAAAAAAAACCCCCAAAACAAGAAAACTAATAGTCCACCCAAATCCACTCTCCTCATCCTGCATGGTGATACTGTTGTAGCTGGACACATGCTACCCAGTTAGGGACTACATTTCCCAACTTGCCTTGTTGCCAAGGGTGGCAGCCATATTGGAAAGTCCTCATCAATGGAATGTGAGTAGAAAAAAGTGTTCCCTTCCCTGGCTGACATCTTAAAACTTGGGATGTGCCTCTTCCATGCTCTTTTCCCATTTCTTGCTTGAAGAATTGATCAGACAGGGTGGCAGAGGCCTAGTGCAGTCCTTCTCAAACTACCTGTGTAGATGCATCAACTCCGCTTGCTGGGACAGTGCCACACCTCCACATGACATTCCTGAGCACCCACTGTGGCCCAGATACTGAAAGATGATACAAGGGCCTCCCTTGCTGGATACCTTATAACGTGTAGGTTCTTCATATGCCTTGGAATGATCTGGACCCAAGAAAGCCCATGTTCTGAGACTCAAACGAAAGTATAGGTGTTCAAGTGCTTTGAAAAAAAGATGGTAAGCAAATTTTAGTTCCTAAAGCAACTGGAGATGAGAGGAGACTGAGGGAAGGATTTAGGGAGCCACAGGCAGAGCCCCATGAAGTCTGAGGGACCCTATGGGGCAGTGAGTAAGACCTAAACCTGGAAGTGAGACCAAAATGCGTTTGATGCCTAGAGTCACAAATTCCAGCTGAGTGGCCTTGGGGGAGTCACGAAGCATCCTCTCTGTGAGGAAAGATTGTTATGATGACATTGTGGGATTGGTATGAAGGTCTGTGAGAAGGTACATAAAGACTTGAGTGCACCAAGTGCCAGCCAGGGCCTGGCAGGAGACAGATGGCACGTCAAGCCGGGTGATTTGGAAGAGTGTAATAAAGGGCAATTTACAAAGGTGTGGCTGGGACGGGGAGACTAACAAGGGGCAGTGAGTCCCGGGGCAGCAATGGTGTGTACAGGGTTGGGGAGTAGCCGTTATTGCCCCCAGGCCTAAAGGGGAGAGAAGGGAGCCGTTATCAGAATCCAGAAGCCATGCTACATCTAGGAGGCATGACGGAGAGGGCCATCCAACAGGAATGGCGGCCGGTTCTCAGACAGATGACATGGACCAGTGGAGTCTCTGCAGGCAGTGAGTTGGGTAATATAGATTCCGACCCTACTCTCTTCCCACTCTCCTAACTCCTGCCGTGGCCTCCCACTTCCAGACTCCAGAGGAAGACAGAGGAAAAGAGGGCCTTTGATGCAGGAGAGGGGAGCCCATGGGTCCAGTGACTATATGCCCCCAATCCAGTGGATGAAGCTGCCCAACTTACAGCAGCACCAAAAAAAAAAAAAGAAAAGAAAGAAAGAAAAAATTTACAGTCTGTAGATGTAACTGCAAACGAGAAGTCCTCATGCTTCTTCCGAGGCACCCCTTAACTGAAAATTGGACCTCCTAGACACCAGGCCTGCAGGTCTGTTCTCACCTCTAGCAAAAAGGATGAGCACATGATTCTTTCTGTGCTGGCCTCTTGCCAGGTCCTTTTTCACCTCTTTATTCCTTGTTCTCTGCTGTCCTTGCCTTAGAAACCACCATCTGGCTGCCCCCGCTGCCTTAAGAGATGATTAGTGGCTGCTTGTCGGCAGATGTAGCTCAGTGGCATTTTCATATACAAATGTCCCCCCCACCCTCAGGAGGGAGGCTGCGGACTATTGAAGGCGTTTCACACAGAGAGCGGTGATTGCGGCAGCAATAATTTCCTTCAACAACCATTAAAACACTTCTAAATGTGTTTTAAAAAAGAAAAAGAAGAGAGAAAGGGAGGGGGAGGGACAGGAGTCCTCCCTATTTCCTTGCAAAAATCAATGTTCACAGAGTGAACTTTAACCGGACGGGATTTTAATATCAGCGTGTTTGTGGTTATTTGCGCATTGTCAGTGCCCACCTTTTATCCTGAGCTCAGCCTGGAGTTGTGGGTGAGGGCAACTTGGAGATGCATCTGGGCTGCCCCTGGACCCTGAGATATAGCACAGGCAGAGCGCTGTATCCCTTTGGTGTGGGTCATGCCTGGTCTGCCCATTGGTCCCGAACGATGTCTTCACGAGTAAATGACCCTTCTCAGTTCAGCTCCTTCACTCCGCAGAAGACCCAGTTCTCCAGCCAGGGCCCATGCTCATACTTGTGGTCCATTTACTAAAAGGCAGGCAGAATACAGTTGTACCTTCATTTATTCACTCAACAAATACTTGTGGAGGGTCTACCAGGTGCCAAGCATGGCTCCAGATGCTGGAGTTGCTACAGGGAAGGTCTGCAGCATAGTAACAGCTGGCAAAGCCCCAGTGATGACCAACCAGAACAGGGTCTGGAACAGGGTCCTGGAGGCCTGGTGGGCCAGGCACTCACCCTTAGGTGTTGAATCCTAGGCAGTAGGGGGCACTTGAGTCTCAGAACAGGGACTGTCAATTGGTCTGGAAGTATTTCAACATCTTCCAATTGTCATAGTCCCACCCGTAAGTGGCAGCTGAAAAAACAAAAACACAACAATCTCCCCCATATGGAGTTTACTTTCTTACAAGCATCAAGAAGCACTTAGCTTGTCTTTTCCACACTTACTGCCGGGATGTTGTTTTAAAATCTTGCCCAAAGTCGGGGCAGCTCCGTTTTCTGTGCCAGGCACAAGGAGACTCTTCTTAAAATGATGAGGTAAAAGTTTCAGGTCACGAAGACACAGGGGTTGCTCAGCAGAGCCACTCAGGCTTTAAGGCAAGACTGAGTGACACTGGAATGTGTCCTCACTGTTTCTGCTAGAGGTGCATCTAGACCGCTGTCATAGGCGCCACACCCAAAGAGGTGAGCGAAGCCTGCCCACGTATCCAGGTACACAGGCAACCGCTTAAGAGGAGACGGGTTCTGTCCCCTCTTGCTGCCTCTCTTAGGGCCAAAATCATGGGCTATGGTAGCCCTAACTCCAACTGCCTGACATAATTTGCACACTGAGGGGCTGTTTTTTTCTACTAGATCTCTTTCTGGTCTGGTTCCTACTTTGGAATTATGGTCACAGATTATGTGTCCAGTTTTGTCTCTGGAAAGGAAGAACTGTAACATGGTCACTGTTGGCATCCCTTGTCCATAAAAACGGGTTTTGCTAGCATCATCCATTCATCGCCCTTGGTCTGGGCACCCTCTCTTCCGAGGATTGCAAATGCTACCGAGAAGGCAGAAATGCAGAGAAAAGCCAAGAGAGAGTGAGAGTGTAGTTTACCATTTACAAAGATAGAAGCATTATTATTACCATTACTATTATTATTATTATTTTAATTACCAAAGGGGAGGATAGATGCCATCTATGCTCTTCTGGGTTACTCTTAGATCAAGTTTGCCAAACGTTTCCTGAACATCCGAATGTTCCCACAGGCTTGTAAACAGGAGAGCAGGTTGCAGGAGAGCATATGACCCATTTGCATAAAAAGGAAGGTACGTACAAATGCATATAAACTGCACAAGGAATATGTGCACACACACACGCAACTGTGCAGCAAATGTTGGAAGAACTCTCATTTCAGCGATTTCCTTCAGACTTCAGAGGCAGAAAAAGCTCTCTTATCTTTGAGATAATGTGTATTGTGAAACTTATCAGATTTCCCTTTTGGCTTCAGCTCCCGGGGAGCTCAGATTTAAGCTTGTATTCTCATTTTAATCATGGTAGGCTCCACTTGAGAGCAGTGATTCGCAACCTTGGCTGCACTTAGACTCACTTGGGCAGCTTTAAAAAATTCCAATGCCCAGGACTTCCCTGGTGGTCCCGTGGTTAAGACTCCATGCTCCCATTGCAGGGGGCGTGGGTTCGATCACTGGTCAGGGAACTAAGATCCTGCATGCTGCACGGCACAGCCAAAAAATAAAATAAAGGTGTATTTTTAAAAATTTGATTTTCAAAAAAAGGTTAAAAAATAATTCCAATGCCCAGGTCACTTCCCAGAGCAATTAAGTCAGAACCTCTGGGGGTGGGGCCCAGACATCCTATTTTTAAAGAATGTGCAGCTGTGCTTAAGAACCCTGCCCCAGTTTGTATGTCTGAATTCTGATTTTCCCTTGTTAAAAAAATTGCTTACATTTATCGACACTGTCCTTGGATTTGATTTTTATTTATGTGTAATTTTTCAATTTGATTTCGTGTGTCTGTAAATTGCCACAAGTCCTCTCTGGAACAAGATAGAATGTAGACAAAAGTGATAAACTTGTGTTCAAACCATATAACAATCAGGCCAGAGCTGTGTGATTTCAGCGGCGAGAATACTCTCTGTAAGAGGGTACCACTGGCAGGTTGGAGGTGTGCTGATGGTTGGAGCTCATGCTCCTGGGTTTGGGGTGAGTCTGCCCCAAAGAAACGCCTTCATCTCGAAGATGTCGAAGAAAGACATCCTTTGGACTAGTAGCTGCCCTTATAAACACTGTATTTTTGGGTGGGAGCAAGGAGGTGTAGAGAATTCAAATTCTGTAAGAAATAAGTTCCAGCATCTGTCTCAGTGTGTGACGGAGAGAAGGTGGATCTGACTCCTTCCCAAGGGGAATTTCCCCATCACCTTTTGCTAAGATGGGGTTGATTGGGATAACTACCTACCACTGGAATTGTGGTCAGTGTTCCTAGGGTGGAAGCCAGGTGGGGCTGGTCCCAGGGTCAGGGAAGCAGGTGGAGCATTCTCTCCTCCTACCAAGATTGCCCCCTTTAAAATTTTCACCCTGTAAGTCTGTCCCTGGAATCTTGTAACCAGCCAATGACCTGTGTATAAGTAGGATTCAAGAAGGATGGCAGGAAGGCTGACCTTGAACTCCGGTTGCATATTCAAATGCCCACAGAGGGCAGAGAAGCAGGGATAGGGTACAAGGACAGGGAAGGGGTTGTGCTGTGACAAAATGATCAGACAGCATTTGAGGGCTGTGCCTCATAGTAAAATGGGGGTGGGGGAGGTTTGGGGGTAACGAGTAGGGTTCTGGGGAGAGAAGGTCCAGAGGAGAAAAGACCTCCAAAAGGGGGGCGATGCCACCAACGACTATGCTGATCTACTCTGAAAATGTGCCCAAGGGCATTGGCTGCCACCTGGCTCAGATGGAAGCTTTAAACTCAGATTCTTCACACACGTGTACCTTTGGTCACAAGCAGGACCAGGCAAGGGAAGGGAATGTCGGTAAATAGCCCAACAGCTACTGGGGAAAAGAAACAGCATCTCTTATGAGCACTATTGCATTATTGCAGATCCTTGAGAGTCCTACCTGGATTAGCAATGCCCCTTGCCCCCCAGGCATCCAGTTCTTGGATAAGTCCTGGGCAGAAATGACCAGAGGTACCTGAAGGAAGTCAAAGCTCACAATGGTGAGAGCAGAAGCTTCCAGAACACTTGGGGCTGATGTCAGCCGGCTTATTGCCCAGGAGACTCTACAACAGAACTTAAAAATAGCATCTTCTCTAATTGCTTGAGTCTCTGGGTGTTTAGTAACCGTGTCTGGCAGAGTCTATACCCCAGACAGGCTGGCTGTGGGGAAAGCCGTTGTTAAAATAAAATCATTAGCTTAATAGGCTTGATGAAAAGAGTGGCAAGATGGGAATTTCCTCTTGCAATATGTTCTCCACTCAAAACAGTTCCTGAAAACAGTGGGCCATGTTAGTTACTGACTAAAATGCCCCAGTATATCTCTCAAGTTGTTGTTTCTTTCTTATGGGCCTAACAAACATCACCTCTGAAAACAGCTTGAAATCCCAGAGTCTGCAGCATCAAATAGGACCACGTGCCACCTAACTGCTTTGCTCTCCTGATATATTTATGATGTTTGTTCCCTAGTGACTGTACACACACATGAGCACACACGCACATGCATGCACCAGCATGTGTACACACTCACACGTGCACATGGTCTTGCCATCTTTCAAGGAAAAGAAACATCAGCTGATGAACTGAAAGCATGGAGTAGTGAAGATGGTTAACGAGGCCAAGTGCTCAGTGATGTCGACATACTGAAGAATATCACGCCAAGAATAAGAGTACACTCAAGAAAGTGGTGCCCAAGCACAAAGGGCCAGGACTAGGTGAAATTCACTGAGGAACTGTATTAAAAATGAGTCCTTCCAAATCTTACCTCTGGTGGGATTAAAGACGGCCCAAAGAGTGTCTGAGAAGACAGGTGATTGTTATTGTCTTTACATCATCATTTTGGTCAGTGTCTCCAAACAGAATTATGTGACCCTAACCCAGTCCCTCTCTGGCAGGAAAGGGGAATGGTTTGGACTAACATTTATGGAGCAGGGACTTAAATGCTAAGCACTGGGCCAGGCACTCTCCCACACACCACATCCCACATTTCTACAGAGACTGGGTCACCCAGGCTGGCCTTTGGTTGCTTGAAATCTGTAATTTATATATATAGTTATCAACTTGAGCCTTGAGTCTTTTGTTATATTTATTTTAACTTAGCGCCTTTTTAATTAAAGATAGAAAGAATATGGCCCAAAATAATACAAAGGCAACTTAGGAGCGAAGAACCCACTTGCAGTATTTATTACCTTTGATAGAAGTGGAAATGTAGCAACATAAATGTTTGAACGAGTACATCTTCCCCCTTCAAATATAAACATGTCAAGAGGTATTTAAAACGTCCTTCCTCCTTGATTTTGTAATTCACATTTCACCCCGACATCTGAGCAGCTTCAACATAACATCACAGCAAACCATTTCCTTCTCATTTAATAAGTCAGGAATTAAGGCATCAATTGTATTTGAATACACCAAGAGCTTGCAGAGAGACAGAGTGACTTTTAAGTACTCGGTTATTGTTGATCTGTGGAAGAACTCAGCTACTGTCACTCACGAGGCACATAAAGGTGAGTAGAAAGAAGGGTTCATGGTAGGGATGACCTGTTGTTTTCCGTGTCTACTGAAAAAGACTAACTGCTGAGAGATGAAAGGACTTCTCATCACCAGAACCGGCTTGAGTGGTGATGAAATGCTTTTGTGTATGCATGTTTTCTAGAATGGTTCGGAAATAGCAATATTTGAAGGTGGGAAGTCAGTCACAGCTTTCTTATTCCTGCTACACTTATTAACAAGTCACGTTCCATTTATTTTTAAAAGGAGCTATAAATAAAGCCGGGGCATGGTTCCAGTACTGTTTAGATTGAAAGGTTTGGGTTTTTTTTTTTTTTTTTTCTGTCCTTTTTTTTGCAAATTTTTGGGGAAAATCACTAGAGCAATTAATAAAATACTTTTTATTTACTGGAGTTTTTATGTTGATAATGCCCCTCCCCTCAGGATATCTCTAACTTTAAATATTCTCTCTTTAGAAGAAAGTATGTTGGTCTGAAATATATATATATACATAATATTTAAATATATATGGAGAAAAAAGTCAAGAGGTGGATGTGGTAGATTACCCTATTTTTTAATAATTCTTCCATTTCTCCCCATTCTTGTCAAAGTTCCCTGAAGCAGTCTTTCCTTTTCACACATGGCCATATTGCTTTGGCTGATAAAATGTGAAGTGAAAACACAGACCACACCAAACAAAAAGTTTTAAATGTTGCTTATGTGGATCTGGCACTGTGAGAAGTGGCCAGGTAGTGGCTAATCTTAGGCTTGGATTTGACATGAAGCCTGAGCCAAGCCACAACAGCCAACCCACAAACCTCTGAGTAGGAAATAAATATTTGTTGTTGCAAGTCACTGAGATTTTTGGAATTGTTTCTTACACAGCATTACCTCAGCAATAGCTAACTAAAATAGGAGGTGTCAGATGATTTTTAAAATGTGTTTTCTTGGGGCTTCCCTGGTGGCGCAGTGGTTGAGAGTCTGCCTGCCAATGCAGGGGACACGGGTTCGTGCCCCGGTCCGGGAAGATCCCACATGCCGCGGAGCGGCTAAGCCCGTGAGCCATGGCCACTGGGCCTGCGTGTCCAGAGCCTGTGCTCCACAACGGGAGAGGCCACAACAGTGAGAGGCCCACATACCGCAAAAAAAAAAAAAAAAAAAAAAAAATGTGTTTTCTTGTTATATATCTGTAGTTCCAGGTTTTCTACAATGAAAAAAAAGTTATTTAATTCATTCAGTCAATGGTTATATTTTGATCACCTACTGTGTGCTGCCCTGGTGCTAGATACTGGGAAAAAAACAAGTGATGAAAAAACAGTTGATATACTTGTGCTCAAAGAACTTATAGTCTAATGGGGGAGACAGGTATTCATCTAATCATCACACACATAAATTTAAAATGGCAATGTGATAAGTGCTACAAATGGGAAGTGTGTGGGGTTAGAACCACATAGAAAATAGAAATGTGACAGGCAGAAATGCCAGGAAAAGACAGCAGAAGCAAGAAGAACTACAGTCCTGCAGCCTGCAGGACGAAAACTACAATCACAGAAAGACAGACAAAATGAAAAGGCAGAGGACTATGTCCCAGATGAAGGAACAAGATAAAACCCAGAAAAACAACTAAATGAAGTGGAGATAGACAACCTTCCAGAAAAAGAATTCAGAATAATGATAGTGAAGATGATCCAGGACCTCGGAAAAAGAATGGAGGCAAAGGTTGAGAAGATGCAAGAAATGTTTAACAAAGACCTAGAAGAATTAAAGAACAAATGAATAGAAATGAAGAATACAATAACTGAAATGAAAAATACACTAGAATGAATCAATAGCAGAATAACTGAGGCAGAAGAATGGGTAAGTGACCTGGAAGACAGAAAGGTGGAATTCACAGCTGCAGAACAGAATAAAGAAAAAAGAATGAAAAGAAATGAAGACAGCCTAAGAGACCTCTGGGACAACATTAAAAGCACCAACATTCGCATTATAGGGGTCCCAGAAGGAGAAGAGAGAGAGAAAGGACCAGAGAAAATATTTGAAGAGATTATAGTAGAAAACTTCCCTAACATGGGAAAGGAAATAGTTGCTGAAGTCCAGGAAGCACAGAGTCCCAGGCAGGATAAACCCAAGGAGAAACATGCTGAGACACATAGTAATCAAAGTGACAAAAATTAAAGACAAAGAAAAACTATTAAAAGCAACAAGGGAAAAACAAAAAATAACATACAAGGGGACTCCCATAATGTTAATAGCTGATTTCTCAGCAAAACTCTGCAAGCCACAAGGGAGTGGCACAATATATTTAAAGTGAGGAACGGGAAGGAACCTACAGCCAAGAGTACTCAACCCAGCAAGGATCTCATTCAGATTCAATGGAGATGTCAAAAGCTTTACAGACAAGCAAAAGCTAAGAGAATTCAGCACCACTAAATCAGCTCTACAACAAATGCTAAAGGGACTTCTCTAAGTGGGAAAACAAGAGAAGAAAAGGACCTACAAAAACAAACCCAAACAATTAAGAAAATGATAATAGGAACATACATATCGATAATTACCTTAAATGTGAATGGATTAAATGCTCCAACCAAAAGAAACAGTCTTGCTGAATGGATACAAAAGCAAGACCCATATATATGCTGTCCACAAGAGACCCACTTCAGACCTAGGGACACATAGAGACTGAAAGTGAGGGGATGGAAAAAGATATTCCATGCAAATGGAAATCACAAGAAAGCTGGAGTAGCAATACTCATATCAGATAAAATAGACTTTAAAATAAAGGATGTTACAAGAGACAAGGAAGGACACTACGTAATGATCAAGGAATTAATCCAAGAAGAAGATATAACAATTATAAATATATATGCACCCAACATAGGAACACCTCAATACATAAGGCAAATGCTAACAGCTATAAAAGAGGAAATTGACAGTAACACAACAATGGTGGGGGACTTTAACACCTCACTTATGCCAATGGACAGATCATCCAGAGAGAAAATCAATAAGGAAACACAAGCTTTAAATGACACAATAGACCAGATGGACTTAATTGATATTCATAGGACATTCCATCTGAAAACAGCAGATTATACTTTCTTCTCAAGTGCACATGGAACATTCTCCAGGATAGATCACCTCTTGGGTCACAAATCAAGCCTTGGTAAATTTAAGAAAACTGAAATCATGTCAAGCATCTTTTCTGACCATAACACTATGAGATTAGAAATAAATTACAGGAAAAAACCCGTAAAAACACAAACACATGGATGTTAAACAATATGCTGCTAAATAACCAAGATATCACTGAAGAAATCAAAGAGGAAATCAAAAAATACCTAGAGATAAATGACAATGAAAATACAATGATCCAAAACCTATGGGATGCAACAAAAGCTGTTCTAAGAGGGAAGTTTATAGCAATACAAGCCTACCACAAGAAACAAGAAAAATTTCAAATAAACAATTTAACCCTACACCTAAAGGAACGAGAGAAAGAAGAACAAACAAAACCCACAGTTAGTAGAAGGAAAGAAATCATAAAGATCCGAGCAGAAATAAATGAAATAGAAACAAAGAAAACAGTAGCAAAGATCAATAAAACTAAAAGCTGGGTCTTTGAGAAGATAAACGAAATTGATAAACCTTTAGCCAGACTCATCAAGAAAAAGAGGGAGAGGACTCATATCAGTGAAATTAGAAGTGAAAAAGGAGAAGTTACAAAGCATACCTCAGAAGTACAAAGCATCATAAGAGACTATTACAAGCAACTATATTTCAATAAAGTGGACAACCTGGATGAAATGGACAAATTCTTAGAAAGGTATAATCTTCCAAGACTGAACCAGGAAGAAATAGAAAATATGAACAGACAAATCACAAGGAATGAAATTGAAACTGTGATTAAAAATCTTCCAACAAACAAAAGTCCAGGACCAGATGGCTTCACGGGTGAATTCTCTCAAACATTTAGAGAAGAGCTAACACGTATCCTTTTCAAACTCTTCCAAAAAATTGCATAGGAAGGAACACTCCCAAACTCATTCCACGAGGCCACCATCACCCTGATACCAAAACCAGAAAAAGATATCACAAAAAATGAAAATTACAGACCAATATAACTGATGAATATGGATGCAAAAATCCTCAACAAAATACTACCAAACAGAATCCAACAACACATTAAAAGGATCATACACCATGATCAAGTGGGATTTATCCCAGGTATGCAAGGATTCTTTAATATACACAAATCAATCAATGTGATACACCATATTAACAAATTGAAGAGTAAAAACCATATGATCATCTCAATAGATGCAGAAAAAGCTTTCAACAAAATTCAACACCCATTTATGATAAAAACGCTCCAGAAAATGGGCATAGAGGGAACATACCTCAACATAATAAAGGTCATATACGACAAACCCACAGCAAACATTGCTCTCAATGGTGAAAAACTGAAAACATTTCCTCTAAGATCAGGAACAAGACAAGGATGTCCACTCTTGCCACTATTATTCAACATAGTTTTGGAAGTCCTAGCTACAGAAACCAGAGAAGAAAAAGAAATAAAATAATACAAATTGGAAAAGAAGAGGTAAAACTGTCACTGTTTTACTTGATGACATGACACTATACATAGAAGATCCTAAAGATGCCACCAGAAAACTACTAGAGCTAATCAATGAATTTGGTAAAGTTGCAGGATACAAAATTAATGCACAGAAATCACTTGCTTTCCTATACACTAACGATGAAAGATCAGAAAGAGAAATTAAGAAAACAATCCCATTCACCACTGCAACAAAAAAAATAAAATACCTAGGAATAAACCTACCTGAGGAGATAAAAGACCTGTACTCAGAAAACTCTAAGACACTGATGAAAGAAATCGAAGATGACACAAACAGATGGAGAGGTATACCATGTCCTTGGCTTGGAAGAATCAATATTGTGAAAATCATTGTACTACCCAAAGCAATCTACAGATTCAATGCAATCCTATCAAACTACCAATGGCATATTTTACAAAAGTAGAACAAAAAATCTTAAAATGTGTTTGGAGACACAAAAGACCCCAAATAGCTAAAGAAATCTTGAGAAAAAAAAAAAAAAAAGGAGGTGGAGGAATCAGACTCCCTGACTTCAGGCTATACTACAAAGCTACAGTACTCAAGACAATATGGTGCTGGCACAAACACAGAAATGTAGATCAATGGAACAGGATAGAAAGCCCCAAGATAGACCCACACACCTATGGTCAACTAATCTATGACAAAGGAGGCAAGGATATACAGTGGAGAAAAGACAGTCTCTTCAATAAGTGGTGCTGAGAAAACTAGACAGCTACATGTAAAAGAATGAAATTAGAACACTCCCTAACACCATACACAAAAATAAACTCAAAATGGATTAAAGACCTAAATGTAAGGCCAGACACTATAAAACTCTTAGAGGAAAACATAGGAAGAACACTCTTTGACATACATCACAGCAAGATCTTTTATTGACACACCTCCTAGAGTAATGGAAATAAAAACAAAAATAAACAAATGGGACCTAGTGAAACTTAAAAGCTTTTGCACAGCAAGGGAAACCATAAACAAGACAAAAAGACAACCCTCAGAATGCAAGAAAATATTTGTAAACAAATCAACTGACAAAGGATTAATCTCCAAAATATATAAACAGCTTATGTAGCTCAATATCAAAAAAATAAACAACCCAATCCAAAAATGGGTGGAAGACTTAAATAGGCATTTCTCCAAAGAAGA
Organism: Globicephala melas; assembly: GCF_963455315.2. Taxonomy (NCBI): domain Eukaryota; kingdom Metazoa; phylum Chordata; class Mammalia; order Artiodactyla; family Delphinidae; genus Globicephala; species Globicephala melas. The sequence continues at coordinate 162,917,564 of NC_083315.2, read as the reverse complement.
CATACAGATGGCCAGGAGGCACATGAAAAGCTGCTCAACATCACTAATTATTAGAGAAATGCAAATCAAAAGTACAATGAGGTATCACCTCACACCTGTTAGAATGGGCATCAACAGAAAATCTACAAACAATAAATGCTGGAGAGTGTGTGGAGAAAAGGGAACCCTCTTGCACTGTTGGTGGGAATGTAAATTGATACAACCACTATGGAGAACAGTATGGAGTTTCCTTAAAAAACAAAAAATAGAATTCTCATATGACCTAGCAAGCCCTCTACTGGGCATATACCCAGAGAAAACCATAATTCAAAAAGATACATGCACCCCAATGTTCATGGCAGCACTATTTACAATAGCCAGGTCATGGAAGCCACTTAAATGTCCATCGACAGATGAATAGATAAAGATGACATGGTACATATATACAATGGAATATTACTCAGCCATAAAAAGGAACAAAATCGGGTCATCTGTAGAGATGTGGATGGACCTAGAGACTGTCATACAGAGTGAAGTAAGTCAGAAAGAGAAAAACAAATACGTATATTAACTAATATATGTAGAATCCAGAAAAATGGTACAGATGAACCAGTTTGCAAGGCAGAAATAGAGACACAGATGTAGAGAAAAAAATGTATGGACACCAAAGGAGGAAAGCAGGGGGTGGGGGAATGAACTGGGAGATTGGGATTGACATATATACACTAATATGTATAAAATAGATAACTAATAAGAACCTGCTGTATAGCACAGGGAACTCCATTTCGTTGTACAGTAGAAACTAACACAACATTGTAAAACAACTATACCCCAATTAAAAACAATTAAAAAAACATTTTCTAGCTTCATTTGATTTCTAATTAAAAAATTTGAACTGTACTATACTGACGTAGTTTAAAAGTTAAAAAAGAGTACAAAATGAAAAAAAAGATATACCAAAAAAAAAAAAAAAAGAAATGCCAGGACAGACTTCACAGAGGATGAGACAATTGAGCTGAGATCTGGAGAATAAGTAAGAGTTAACTAGATGAAGGAGTGTGATAAGAAAATAAAAAACTTTTAGTAATAATAACTTTAAAAATTTTTTTCTGGTTCTGCCTGACTGCCATTACAATGAAAGGTAATATTTAGCCTGAGGACCAAATTACCATTGAGCTTAATATTAACAGCCTAGAGCTATATGCAGGAGCACCTAGCTGTCCATCAAAAAACCCTGATCCCCTCTCATAGTTTGGGCTGTTGTTAGGATGTGGCCACCTTGCCAGGGAATCATTTCCCAGCCTCCCAGCTGTGTTCAGTTGCCATAGTTCTTGCCAGTGGGATTGAGCCCAAATGATGGGTATCACTTCTAGGCCAGGACTGTTAAGAAGCAGATATGCCTTCCCCCCACTGGCTCTTTCCTCTCCCCCAGCAGATGAAGCTGACAACGATGGGACCCTGAATGGCCCTGTGGAAGAAAGCTGTCCACCAACCAAAATCACCTGCCTTGGGACAACCGCTCACTGTTACGTGAACATAAAATAAACTATCAGGTGAAGCTGCTGAAATCTGGAGATATATTTGTTATAACAACTGTGTTACGCTGATTAATAGAACATATATTTTTAAAGTGAATTCAGTATTTTCCTGATTCACACATGCACACAGTTAACCTTTTAACTGGGTGGAATATTTGCTTTGTGTGAATTGAACTTTAGGTTCAAGTTTCATCCCTCCACCTCCACCCCCATCCACCTGGTAGGACCTTTGTTGTGTGGGTCCTGCGCGTCTCAACTGATTGGTGAGTTTAGCGGAACAGCCTGATTTTATGTACTATTAATTTTGTTTGCTTCTGCACTTTCATGGATTCTTATGGGTGCTGCTGTCATTTTCAGGATGGGGAATGTTTTACACAAATCAGAGGTGTTCTGTTGGAACCTGAGACACATTGCCTTGAAAGAAATATCATATTTACTCACATAAATCTAAAAGGCCATATTTGCAATGGTGGGTGCCAGACAGAGAAGCCTGATTTGGGAGCCAGTGGAGAACCATTTTAGGTTGGCTAGCAGGGGAATGATATCCCTGAAGAGCTGTTGTAGAAAGATGAATCCGATTGTAGCACAGAGAAGAAATGAGAAAGAAAATAGCTTAGAGGCATAGGGGCCAGCTCTTACAATAATGCGGTTGTGAAATAAAGAGGCCTGGCTTGGGATGGTGCCAGTAGGAATGGAGAGAAACAGGCGACTAGGTGAGGCTGAAGAAATAAAAGAGCAACACTCAACCACTGTTCCCAGCTCATCAGTTGCTCTTACCAAATCTCAGCGGTCCCATATACCAGTTCACTGCTATGGTTCCCTCAGCACCATCTTCCCTGCAAAAATAACAATACAGACATTAAGGTTATGGTACTGTTTTTTAAAGAGTGGTCATAAGGAAAAAGGAGTAACTGCTTCACTAACAGAAATGAGACAAATGAACCGTTTTCCAAACTCATGTTTAGTAGCTGACTACTCTCTAGAGAGGAAAGGATTGCACATTTTAGTTGGAAGGGAAAATTATGTAAACGCTTTTTTGTTTTTTTTTTTGCGGTACGCAGGCCTCTCACTGTTGTGGCCTCTCCCGTTGCAGAGCACAGGCTCCGGACGCGCAGGCTCAGCGGCCATGGCTCACGGGCCCAGCCGCTCCACGGCATGTGGGATCTTCCCAGACCGGGGCACGAACCTGCGTCCCCTGCATTGGCAGGCGGACTCTCAACCACAGCGCCACCAGGGAAGCCCCTGTAAACGCATTTTTAAGGAAAAGGAAACAAGCTAAAGGCTAGGAGATTAGCATGAGAGGAGAGAGAATACCTGAAAATGTTTTTTGGGGCCTTTGGAAAGTAGCATCTGTATGCGTTTTGCGGGAGTAACAACCAGACTGAATCCTGGCCCCATCCTCCTCCCTGACCTCTGCTACCACCACTCTGCCCTGCCCACTGCAGAAACAAGTCTGCTTTCCGTTCCTCAAACGCACATGCGCATCCCTACCTTAGCTTCCTTAGCCACCCCTCCTCTAGATCTGGAACACTCTTCCCACTGGCTTTTTCTTGCCATTTACATTTCACCTTAAATTGCCCCTTGGAGAGGATTTCCTGACAACCCAATCCAAAGCAGACACCTCCCCCACCCATTGTCCCTGTAATTGTAATCCTGTCAGAGCATTTATTTCTATCTGCTGTCCTCTCCTTTTTCTACTTGTTTGCTTATTGTCAGTCTCTCCTGCTAGAATGTAAGCCCCCTGAGAGAGTACCCAGCCAGTCTGATTCCCCACAGTGTCTGCAGCATCTAGAACGGTCTTCCATTTAGTAGGCGCTCAATACATATTTATACTTCATTGGATGACCAAATCAGGGACCAATGATGAAAACATTGAATGAATTACCCCCCAGATACATTCTCTGTCCTCAGAAGAGGTTATTCAAAGAAATATTTTTCCCCCTGTGGTTATATTTGATTAAGAAATGTATTTTCACAATTATGACTGAATTTTTCCAATCTGTATTTCATATCAGACAGCTAGACTCTAGGAAAATGTAAGGTTCCTAATCGAGGGGGGAAAAAACCCAAATATGTTTAAAATCACCTCTGGGGGAATTATAACCTGAAATGCAAGTCATGAATTTTATGCATGGTCTTCTCTGCTACTAATTAGCTTTTCCCCTCTTCTTAAAGTTACAGTATCTTCTTGATAGGGTCTATCACAGGGTTATGCACACTTTCAAAATTCAGAAAATACAGATCCAGGTTGAGGAGAAGGTGTTTGCAACCTGTGGGTTTGGGTGTGGCTGAAAAATCCAAAATATAATGTTTGTCACCACCTCTGGGAAGCCTTTCTGATTCTTCCAGGCAGAATTGAATTTTATCTTTCTCTGCTCTCATATCACTATTCATTTGACTCTCTAATCACCCTGGTGTCCAACACCAATGAGACACAATAGGCACTCAATTAAATCGATACATAAATGATTGCAATCCAAATTATACAAGAAAAAAAAAACTGTCAGAATTGGGACAGGCTTTAGAAATCACCTAGGCAATGTTCAAAAAACATTGACTGAATGTTCAAAATTCAGTCATTTGTATCTCTCATCACAAGTTTTAGCATACTATTAATTCTTACAGGATTCTTTAAATCAGCCTTTCTACTATGTTTATCTTTTAAGAAAAATGTGTATATAATCATAAATGGGAAACTGGCATGGCTTGCTCTAAGTAAAAAAGCAATCCCCACCCTTCCAAAAACCAGTTAATACTAAATAGTATCTTTAAAATCTAGCTGAGTATTATTTGCTGAATTGTGTCCCCCTTCCATTTTCCTATGTTGAGGCCTTAACCCCCCAGTACTTCAGAATGTGACTGTATTTTGAGACAGGAGCTTAGAGGTAATTAAATAAATTCAGCCCTAATCCAATCTGACTGTTGTCCTTAGAAGAAGAAGAGGTTAGGACTGAGAGAGAAACAGCAGACACACAAAGAGATGACCAACTGAACACACAGCGAGAAGACAAGTCACCTACAAGCCACTAGAGAGGCCTCAGAAGAAACCAACACTGCCAACTCCTTGATCTTGGACTTCCAGCCTCCAGAACTATGAGAAAATATATTTCAGTTGTTTAAGCCCCCCAGCCTATGGTGTTTCGTTATGGCAGCCCGAGCAGACTAATATACTGGGTATTATTGCCGGCTAAAGATGCTGAGCCCAAAGTCTCCTCTCGTTTAGTTGAAAACTGAGATTATAAGAGTAAGAGGAGTATTAAAGACCTATGATCCCCAGCAGAGACTTTCTCCTTGACAACAAATCAGAAGAATTAAGTAGACTTGAAAAGGAAATGACATTTTCACCATAAGATTTATATCAGTCAGGCTGGAATATGCTGTGCTTTTTTTTTTTTTAATCTCAGTGTCTTAATATAATGAAGGTTAACTTCTCACTCACGCTCCATGTCCCACACAGGTCCCCAGGGGCTCTCCTCCACCAAGTCACTCAGGGCCTTGGGCTGATGAAGGCTCCGCCATCTTGGAGCTGCATCACCTGGATACACAGTGGCCTCCCACCACGTGTCGGGAAGAGAGTTTGGAGACTTGTGCATGGGCTTCTCGCACTTCTCACGTGTGAAGTGACACACATCATCATTCCTGCTCACATCTCATTGGCCAGGACTAGTCACATGGCCCCACCCAAGAGCAAGAGGGCCGGGAAACATGGGTAAGCAAATGGATTCTTTAGAGTGTCTTTCTGTCTCTTCCACAAGATCTGATGCTACTTAATGTCATCTTCCTGTGCTTAAAAAATCATCCTGAGAGTATCTCAAGGGTACATTCCATGCTTTGGAAAAAAATAAACTATCTGGGCCAATCTCTTCATTGCATAACTGAAGTCCACAATGTAAGGGTTAATTTGCTATTCCATACCTTCCTCGTGGTGGACCTGCAGCCAGATCTCTGGTCTCTTGAGGCCTGTACTTAAGCCCTTTCCACTCCACCCTGTGAGCACGAAAATGGTAGCAACTGGAGCAATTTGGATGTCTATTTTTGGTGCAAGAACCTTTCACTGCTCATGAAAGATCACGACAGGAAACATTCTAAAGGCTGATACTGATATCGAAGAACAGAAGAGCAACTTGTCCCATTTAATATTCCCATCGGAACACACAGAGACCTTTCCCACTCAAGTTTGAGGCAAATACATCTGCGGAATCAATGAAAACGTATGATTGCCTCAGTGTTGTCTGGTTAGCGTCCAATTATGTACAGTGTATTTATTTTAAATTTAGAAGACACACACAAGAGATTTCCAAAATGAGAAGAAATTGGCAGCGTGCTGAATGTAAAAAATTAATGACTTGAATTATACAGCGTGTGAATCGAAGCCGACAAGAGGGGGACGGCAGGGGAGAAAGGTGGGTGCCGTTATTCACACTGTACACTGCCGATGGTCCTGATAGGTGCCTGAAGAGCGGTCACACTCCACGCAGCTGTCACATCCTTTATCTTTATGGAGAGGCAGGGCTTTGCGGGCCACACGTGTGTCACGGTTTCAGAAGTACAAAAGCGATGCCCCAAACAAACTTCAGCAGCCAACTTCCTTTTAGAGAATAGATTCAACTCAAGTTTAAGCTTAATCACTTTGTCAGCTCCACCGGGCAAGAAGAAGGTGGGGAGGGAGGAAAGGTGGAGGAAAGGAACAAGGATTGGGCTTTGGCCACCTCTGCTGTTTTAGGGGCTTTCACACACCTTGTCCCATTTATCCCTCAAGATTATCAACAATTTTAGAGGCAAAGAAACTGAGGTCAGAGGGGTTGATTACCTTGTCCCAGGTTGAATCGTGTCCCCTCCAAATTCATACGTTGAATTCCTGGTCATCTCAGATTGTGACCTTACTTACAAAGAGGGTCCTTGAAGATGTAATTAGTTAAGATACGGCCTGCCTGACAACCCAGTGTTCCTCTTGGCTTTCTAACAGGAGGAGGCTGAGGCCCAGAGGTTAGTCTGTCCTGCCCAAGGCTGCACAGCCAGGTAGTTTGGGGCAGAGGCAGGTCCTTCTGTGCTCTTTCCTGCACTATATCATGATTCTTCTCTTCATCGCTCAAATTTCAGAGTGTTCTGAGCCAGCTTCTCGGATTCCTGGTAAATCGGGAGCAGTAAGTAGAAAATGAATGCTCCTGGCCTGGAAATGGCTGAAACCTTTTCAGGAGAGGAAGGATTGGAGTCCTGGCTGGCTGTAATGTCAGCCTTGAGATGTAATCTCAGAGCCTCGTTGTGCTGTACAAAGGGAGATTTTCACGTTTGAGGCCTAAACCACAGGCCCTGGGAGCCTCAGTTTGCACAGAGGGCTGGCTGCTGGGTTTGCATCACATTATCTTTATAAGGGGCTTATATTTCTAATTCTCAAACCAACCTTGGGATACCCAACTCAGAAGGGAAGCTAAAACATATTGAGGGTTTGAAATACTGGAGCATTTCTCCCTGGACATCTACAGTGGGAACTACCATTTATGGGGCACTACTGTGTGCCAAGCCCCGTGCAAAGGGCTAAACATGCCTTTTGTCATTGGTCCTGCTCTATGAGTTAAGTCTTACTATTCCCGTATCACAGGTGAGAAAACTGAGACTCAAGAGATCGTGCAAGTTGATGGGGGTGGGGATTTGAACCAGCCCTGCAGGCTCCACAGGCTGGTATGTTCCCACCACACAACGCAGTCCCACCCAGAGCCCTAGGATGCCCTGCCTGCCGGGCCTCCCCTAGCTCAGGCTCATCCCTTGGCCGCCTGGTCCCATCAGCTCTTACCCATCCTTTCTGTGGTTCCCCCTGGACAGTCTTACATGGAAATCGTACCACAGACAACAGATACCACATCCCAGGACCACTACAGAGGATTCCTACAGGCTGATGAGAAACCAGTTTGCGACACTTTGATGACCTTCGCTGGCAAAAGAGGGGCTGGCTGGCTTTAGGGATAGGATTTCTTCGGAGAGCACTGTCCCCATGGAGGTTTCTACCCGTATCTCCCATATGGTGAAAGAGGCTCCAATGTGTGCTGGGAGGGCTTGGGATGTGCCTCTTGGAACTGGGGGGACACAGTGGGTGAAGTGAGCTAAGGAGTAAGAGGGAAGTAGCTGTGTTCTCATCTGACCAAGGTGCAGGTGGCCCATGGACCACACAGGTGGGCCACCTGAGGTGGGCCGTGCTCTCCACTCTCCCGTCTCCTCACTCCGAGTGCAGTCAGATTGAACTAGTTGTAACTCACTAAGTGCACTGGGTTCTCTCTGCCCCCCACACTGCTGTTCGTAGGGGAGCTGCAACCAGCCTAGAACACCCTGCCTCACCCCTTCTCCCGGCCAACCCAAACCAGCCCTGCAGCACGGGTTGAGGTAGCACTTTCCCTGGGATCCCAAAAGCCGAGTCAGTTTTCCCTCCTGGGCTCACGAGGACTCGAGCCTTCCCAGTTCAGCCCAAGAACTCCCGAAGTGAGACTCTAGTTCACCTCTTCCCCTCAGAACCCTCCACAGGGTTTCTCTCATTCTACAACACTTACTCAATGAATGGATGAATGGGGGTCTACAGGGTGCTCCCCAAAAGGGTCATTGTGGGGACAGTCACACCCTAAGAGAGCGGCGGGCTGGTTGTCCCTTCTCGGGCCTGCTGACCCCCAGCCAGGTGATGGGGGGGAAGAGCAGGGGCATGCCTCCCGCTGTCGGCTGCCCTTGTCACTGAGTTAAGCCCTGCCACGGATGGGGGTGGGTGCACTCATCTCAAAGGTGTTTCAGTGATTGGGAAGTAATTTAGAAACGTGATATTGCCAACAGAAAGACTAATTCCTGGGAGAAGGAGCCCAGCCCTGCAGTCCTGAATGACATGAAAAGGAAGGTCTCAGATGCTCTGAATTCGAATCCCATTTGCCCCCATTTACTAACAGGGTGCCTGGAAGAAGTTCCATCCCCTCCCTGAAATTTGATTCCTCAATAATAAAAAGGGCATCACCACATACGCCCCTCCCTGGCTTGTTGTGAAGACCGGGTGGAATCACAGGTATGAAAATACTGGGGCTCTCAAGTCACAGGAAGGAGCTGTGGCTGCTGTTTCTTTGGGGGCAACCCTGTGACAAGGCAGCACCAGCTTGAGGGTGTGTTCTAAGGATACAGCGTAAACTATTGTGAGTGTGTAGTCAACCCACCCCTCTTAGGGACATCAAGGGATGTATCCATTCCAGACCTGGCCCTCGGGTTCTTGGGAGACACAAAGATAAATGCAGTTTCTGCCTTCGAGGGATTTGCAATTATGTAAGGGAGCTAAGACCTCTCATAGCTACTTAAATATACTAATATCTGACTCCGATGTCAGCTGTGATCTCGTAGCTTTAAAAAATCTAAATAAGATTTGCTTAAAGCTCTCAGTCTGTATTCCATGCGACTCCAAAGTCATCCCAGGGTTTGTGAGAACCTGGAGGTGGATCACAGCCTCTCAGTCACCCAGCCGGCTTTGTGTCCCCGCTGCCTCCAACTGTGGGTCAGTTTAAGGACCACCTACGTGTCTCTCTTCACTATCTCAGTGAATCAGACATGGAGCCCAGTCTCTTCCTGGATTCCCCCAAAATCCCACTCAGACAAGTCTTGTGTGTGTGTGTGTGTGTGTGTGTGTGTGTGTGTGTGTGTGTGTGTGTGTGTGTGTGTAGTAGTAGTAGTAGACTTTATTGGAGGCTTGGGAGGAAGGGGGCAGGAAGGGTTTCCATTGCAAAACTTCAACAATGTCAAATTGAATGTTTGCATCAAAGTCTCCCAGCCACTCTGAGTCTGCGGGTGTCACCACATGGTTCCCTGGCCGCATCCCATCTCACTCAATCTTGATTCCTTTTCTGTGTCACCTGGGATCCAGCGTCACTTGGGATCCAGAGGCCTCACCCTCCTTCTACAGAGCCATCTCTTCCTCCCACATCTCTTCCTGTACTTGGTTCCAGAGTCCCCTCTGCAGCTCAAACGCATCAGGGGGCAGGTGGGACAAAAGGGCCTTCAGGAGGTCGACTGTGTTACTCGGGGCTGGGGCCTTCAGGGGCAGGATGGAAGCAGATTCTAGTAGCAGTGGTCCTGGGAGGAGGAGACGGGGACTGAGAGAGCAGGGGACATACCCTCTGACCACCAATGAAGTAGCCAGTAAGAGAAGGGACAGACCCAAGTGGGCCCCCCAGGAAGGACAGAGTGAAGCAGAACCCAGTTCTACTGCTCCAGCACCAGAGGGACCTCTAGTTGTTTGCTTAATTTTTATTCAAATGTTTTATGTATATGTAAATATAGGTGTATATGTATCATATAATACTTATCCATATACACAAGTATTATCTATAATATATTCATTGAACGATATGCTATATATGTTATATGTATTCCTATATATATGAGAGAGAAATGTACACCTCATAGGGCACAGCTCAGTGAATTCTCACAGCTGAATGTGCCTGAGTACCCAGCACCCAGACCCAGAATCAGACCATGCCAGCCCTCAGAAGCCCCCTTTCCCGTCACTCCCCTCCCGGTGAAGCACTCTCCTGACTGTTATCGGCATACATTTGTTTTACCTGTTTTTGTATTTTATGTAAATAGGATCCCGTAGGCTATCCTCCTTAGTGTTTGGTATCTTTTGTTCAACATTTCCTTTGTGAAATGCATCCACACTTGGGGATGCAGTCATGTGTATCTCATCCCCTTTCTAGTTGTGAGTTTGCCACAATTTATTTATCAATTCTATTGTTGATGGACATTTGGGTTGTTTCCAACATGGAGCAACAATGTGGCCTCTGCTTTTGTACCAGATCTTTGCAAAAGGCCAGTTACTCTGAAGGAGACGCTGAACACAAAAGAGAGTCATTCATTCATTCAGCCGACATCTTGGAGGACTGCCCCCAGCGTGCCAGCATGTGGACAAAGCACTGGGACCCGACAGAGAGCGAGGTCCTCATGGAGCTGACCGTCTATCAGGCAGATGGGTGTGTGGACAGACAGAACACAGAGAGGCTAGAGCTTGGTCAAGGGTGGAGAGGAGCCCAGCAAAGGAAGGGCTTGAGGGGAAGCAAGCAAAGGGGGCTGGAGAGAGTCTGTTCAAGGGAGAAGGAGGGATTTGTGCAAACCGTGCATTTGCAAAGCTTCAGTGTTCCTGTTCTTGGGGCCGAGAGAATGTGGTGAGATCTAGGGCAGAGGTAGACAGGGGCTGGAGTTTGCAGGACCAAGGAGCCATTTAAGGCCTTTCTTGGGGACAAAGAGGCTCCATCTAAATACACAAGTGGCATGAATTACTTAACCTTTCAGAAGCCCCTCCTGGCTGCTGTGCGGGGGATGGGATGGAGCAATCCTGGAGGCAGATGGAAGAGGTGGTGGATCGTGGACCAGAACCCCACCCGCAAACCTGCCAGCTGATATGGACCTCACAGCGCAAGCTACAAAGCAATTTGCCAGAAACCAAGATCGAGGGGTCCTTCCTAGCACACACTTGTCTAGGGAATCCCACATACATCTACTACTCTCCTATGCTGCTTAGTCTGGAATCCTCCACAGTAAACTCCCACCTGACCTTTCCGTGTTTCCGGAGCCCTCTCTTCCTGTTCAGAATTCTGACGCTTGATGGCTGTTTGCTCCAGAGTCGCCTGGTTTGGCTCCTTTGAGGCAGGGAGTCTGGGAAAGGGAAGGATCAGCCTGGCCTCGAGGGAAAGAGGCAGCTGCTGGCCACGTCTCCTCCCCCTTGCTCATTCTGCATTTTTGGGTGAGCTGTTTTTGTTTGATGTAAGCAGAGCAAATCCATCCATAGCAAAATCAGAGAAAATAGCTTGTTGATGTGTAAACCAGGATGTCACAAATAACCCTGTTTGTTTAATTATAGCAGGCTGAGTGCTGTGAGCAGGAAAGGGGGCGGTGGCGGCGGGAGTGCTGATGGGAGGGGAATTCAGGATACCGTTGCCGGTGTCCTAGAGGCCTGCGATGAGATCTTGGGGAAAATGTGAGTGCCTGGAGCCACGTGGATAAACATATGGTGCGTGAATCAAGCTCAACTGAGTGGGTAGGTGGCTTTCAGAGCTAATGGGAGCTTGCTGTAGAGTCGCTAGACAGAAAAATTAAATCACAGGTGAAAGGATAAAAAATATGGCTGGAAATCATATGGCTGTGAACGTAGGAAATTTCGACTTTATGAGTAATTGCTTTATGAAAACGTTTGTTCTTCCCCATGAAATGCATTGATCTGGTAGAGGGCAGAGGACAGTGGGCATGGGAAGTGTGGTCTTCCATCCCACTCCACTGCACCCCACCTACCATCGCCTCTCCTTCCACTCTAGGAAGAACACGGAAGCCAGGACTTCAGAAAAGTCAGAAGCAATGTGGTGCAGCATTTAAAATCCTGGCTTTGGATTTGGTTAGTCCTGGGCTCAAGTCTGGGTTCAAGCTTCCCTTCTCTCTTATGTGACCATGAGAGTTAGCTCACTGCCCAGTGCCTCAGCTGGTCTTTGGGTGTTGAGGGAGATCCAACTCAAGAGGCATGGACAAGCTCTTAGCTTGCCTGTATCAGGCATAGAGGGCAATATCACTGAATGAGATATAGGCATTAGGAGAAATGAATGCGATGAACAGGGTTGTGGATCTGGGGGAAGGAATTCCTCCCAGCACACACTAAGCATGTCTTGCACCTGCCTCACCTCCCGGTAGCTGCCCCAGTGTCCCTGTTAAGCCTTATTCGTTCGTTTGTCATTTGTTTGTTTGGCTGCACTGTGCCAGCTTGTGGGCACACACCAATCTCTGGTCTTAGGTCCCCGACCAGAGATTGAACCCATGCCCCCTGCAGTGGAAGCGCGGAGTCAACCACTGGACCACCAGGGAAGTCCCCCCCATTAAGCCTTTTAAAGAATCAGTTGTTCCTCAGGGAGGGTTGCACAGTGGATGCTAATGCAGGTGCAGAACTGACTTTTTCTGGAGATGGCAGAACATGACACTCACCTTCAGAAATTTAAGAAATAGGTTTGAGGGCAAGAGGTGCCGGTAAGACCACATTATAACTTCCCTGGACTCAAGGCACATTTGCCTTCATGGGCCTTTTCTTCCAAAAAGAAAATTAAATTTTATTGTATGACTGCATTGGTATAATGATGAATATAATATAACTTGGATTCATTATTCTATATTAATAGTAATTATCATTAATTTAATTCTGATTTTAAAAGAAATTAATTAAAACATTTTTGTGGCCTCTAGACACACTGCCTGTTGGTGGGTGGGAGTTGGGGCTATGGAAAGTGAATGCATTTTCTACTTAAGTGACATTTTTATAAAAATGGGAAAATGTATTGAGTTTTGTATAAAGCTACCTTTATTTAAATAAAAGAGAACTCTTTGTTCGGATACTTTCTTTTCTGTTTTTGTTTTTGTTTCATGGTTAAAATGGGCTTTCCTTCAGGAGATGATCATGAAATTACATAGTAATTTTATTTATCTTATTTTATTTAACATATTGTTAATCTGACAAGATAAAAACGGCTCTGGGTTCACAAATTACTTTTGTCTACTCAGGATCCTCCCTTGTTTATTATATCAACATTCCTTTGTTGAGCCACCCCTCCCACACTCTCAGTATTTCTGATTTGGGTGGGGCTGGCCACACCTCTTTGAGCTGGTCTAGCCAATCAGAGCAGTCCTTCTTCTGGGCACTGATTGGTTCAATGATGATGAGCACCTGATTGCAGACAGGCCAATGGGAGTCAAACCTGGGATTCTGGCTGGTGATGTGGAAAGGAGGAGCTCTCTTCCTACTAGGATTCTTGGCTATAAAGGCAATTATAAGTTTCCAGCTCCCAGGGGCTACTGAAAGGTAAATGCCCACCAAGAGTGAAACATCATAGAAGAAAACAGAGCAGAGAGAGAGAGATGGTACTCTGATAGCATCATTTGAACACCTGTATCCAATTAGGCCTAAAGCCAACTTAACCCTTCAGATTTAAGTTACCGGAATCAATAACTCCCTTTTTTTTTTTTTTTTTTTTGCTTGAGTCTATTAATTTAGGGTTTTAAAAAATTGAAACAAAGAATTTTGTCTAATACACTTGGCAATCTCAGAAATTTTTAAGTGGTTTAGGAAATATACATATGAATCTCAGAGAATGTTTGTTTTATGCCCAAGTGGAGTAAGAGAAGGTTGTTCCCAGGCATGGTCAACCAGTATTTCCACTTGAATGACCTGGCTTCAGCAACTGCTCTCCTCTTCCTTTTATTTAATTTAAAACAATTACTTTAGGGGGTTCTTTCATCAGCAGCAGGCTTTCTTGAAAGATATTCTTCTGAATCAAAAATTACCTCTTCTTGGTAATCAGGAATTGGTAGGACCAGCCTTCCTTTCACTGGGTCCCAGAACTGTGCTCTTCGATAAGCATGAAAGGAAAGAGGAAAATGAGCAAACATTGACAATTGATATGTGTGATGGGGGCAGATTTGTTCACTGTGGGCAGTGGTTCTCAAAGTGTGGTCTCTGGACCACAACACCAACATCACCTGGGAACTTGTTAGAAATGCAAATTCTTGGCCCCCAACCCAGACTCACTGAATCAGAAACTCTGAGGGTGGGGCCCAGCAATCTCTATTTTTATAAACTCTGGGAACCACTGGCGTAGGGGTTTCCTCTTACTCAGTTACTACAGACACTGCTGCTGGGTGATTAAAATCAAACCTGAGTTACCTTTGCAGAATCACTCTGGTTTTGAGCATTTGTTTTTGCTTTTTCACTTTGAGGACAGAGGGTAGAAGGAGTCAAACTGTAATAGATTGACTGGTTTCTTTTTTTTCCTTTTTATCCATTAGTAGTTTGCTAAATATACATTCTGTTTTCATTTTTCTCTTCAAGCATTTATTTTTTACATTTTACTCAGCATATTTGAATGTATATATTTCCACTGATGTTGAAAAATAATCAATATTTATTATCTACCCCCAATTAAGAAGGCTAGACCTCAACATTTTATCATGTCTTCTTCCGTCTCCATGAACTCTCTGTTCACCCATTCCCAAGTTTTGCTGAAATCTTTTGGAATTTAACAGTTGGACTTTTTTCTCAACAATTCATTAAACTTCGTAGCCATATTGTTGATGATCATCTGGGCTTTACTAGTTTTATTAGTTTCTTTGTACACCGCTGTTGCTTGTATCCTATCTCTCTCTTTCGTGGATTCATTTTTCCTATTGTTGGAGCATATCCTGTAAAGAATCTTTCAGAAAGCATTCATGGAGAGAAATCTTCTGAGTCCTTGTCCACCCAAAACTAATTTATTAAATAATTTTTTGCCTTCAGAACTCTATGACACTATATCTTACAGAATTTTATACTCATTGCGCTTGAGAAGTCTAATTTTCATCTGTTTCTTCTTCCTTTGAGTTAAACTATTCGGATTTTTTTTCCTGTCTGCAATTTTTTTCCTTTATTCTTGGAAATATTACCAATATGTCTAGTGCTGAATCCTCCACACCCCTCTCTCATGTTTCTTTTCAATAGTTTTTGGCTTCATACTAAAGTAGGAAGACTTGAGACTCCTTTAGCTTTGAAATTTGGAGGTATAATTTATTTTATTATTTTCTCTATCCATTCTCCTTCTGGATATTCTCTGAGACAGAGGTTGGAACTCATGGTTCTGTTTTGTTTTTTTTTTAATTCACTTTTTTATCTCCCTCTTTTCAACACCTGGAATTTTGCTTAATATCTGGGTGGATTGCTCTTCTCTGTATTCCAGTTTCGTAATGCACTCTTCCATTGTATGCATTTTATTCATCAATCCATCTACTGTGGGATTTTTTTCATTTGGCAAATTTATAAACCATAGAAGATTGCAGAGGATAACATAACAACATCCATGTATCCATCACTCAGAAATAACAAACATTAACATTTTGTCATACTTGCTTTGGTTCCTTTCTGATAAAATACATTAAATATTACTGATAAAATTGCAGTTTCTTCCTCTCCTTACTAAATTTATTCTCCTCTTTACTGTTTCTCTCCATCTTCCCCACAGTAATTCCACCATCCCTCTGTCTGTTTTTTAGCTTTTTAAGATAAATAGTATCACACTGGAGTTACCTTTCTGTAATTAGCCATTCTTCACTCAGCAATAAGTTTTGGGAAATATATTTAGGTTGTTGCATATCTAGTTCATTCATTTTAACCACAGTGTGACAGACCTTTGTATACATGCAATGCATTTATTCATTCCACTCATGGTGGATATTTAAGTTGTATCTAAGTTTTGTGCTGTGAGAAACACCACTGCAGAGAACACAATGTGCTTGTCTGCTTGTGCATGTGTGAGAGTTTCTCTAAAGTTGATACCTGGAGAGAGAACTGCTGAGTCAAATGATACACACAGATACAACAGACTGGGTGGCTTACACAACAGAAATTTATTTTCTCATAGTTCTGGAGGCTAGAAGTCCAAGATCAAAGTGCCAGGGGTTGGTTTCTTCTATAACCTCTCTCCTTGATTTATAGATGGCCACCTTCTCCCTGTGTCTTCACGCGGTCTTCCCTTTATGCACGTTTGTGTCCTAATCTCCTCTTCTTAAAAGGACACCAGTCGAGCTTCCCTGGTGGGGCAGTGGTTGAGAGTCCGCCTGCCGATGCAGGGGACACGGGTTCATGCCCCGGTCCGGGAAGATCCCACATGCCGCGGAGCTGCTGGGCCCGTGAGTCATGGCCGCTGAGCCTGCGCGTCCGGAGCCTGTGCTCCGCAACGGGAGAGACCACAGCAGTGAGAGACCCGCGTACCGCAAAAAAAAAAGGACACCTGTCATATTGGCTTAAGGTCCACCCTAACAGCCTCATTTTAACTTAGTCACCTCTTGAAAGACCTTATCTCCAAACATTCTGAGGTACTGGGGCTAGGACTCCAACATAGGAATTTGGGAGGGGGTGTAGACAAAATCACCCATAACAGAGTTACTCTAGGGTTCTGCTAGGAAAAATAATCTCTTTCTTGCACAAGACCGCTCTTTATCCTATCTACTTTATGCCATAACATACAAACTGGACAGTCTCGTGGATGTTAAGGTTTTTAATTGAATCCTGTGATTAGATATTTAGTTGTACTTTTCCCCCAGTCCTTTCTATTATAAACAGTCTGGGTGGTAAACTTCTTGTGGCTAAATATGTGTTCATAATTATTTCCTCTTACACAAGTTTCCTTAATTCAAATGAGATAGAATGTGATAGATGAATTAAGGAAAATTATTTGCATTGTAGAGAACTCTGTTGATTACAACTCAAATACCTAGTGAGAATTAGCACCAAACATGGAAAGGAAAAAACTATGGGACAATCTGGAATGAACAACGGTCCTTCTGGAGTGCTGGTAATGTTCTGTTTCTTGATATTGGTGCTGGTAACATGGTTGTGTCCAGTTGGTGAAAATGCATTGAGCTTATGATATATGCACATTTCTGTATGGATAGTGCATTTCAATAAAAAGTAAAAGAGAGAGAACTTGGTAAGCCAGCAGGAGAAGAACACAGTAAATCTGAGTACTGGTTGCTCGGTGGGCACTGCATTGTTTAAAGACAGTTATGAATTATGTGCTGTGTGGCAATTTATTTCAATGGTCTGGTGGTTCTCAACTCTGGTTGCACATTAGAATCATCTGCGGACATGTTTTTAAAGTACTGCTGTAAGTCCCTCTCCAGATCAGCTAAATCAGAACCTCTGCAGGCGGGGCTCAACCATCAGTATTTTTACAAACCTCCCCAGCGATTCTAGTGTGCAGTCAGTTTCAAGCAAAAGTAGTCTAGGAAAGGAATTATTCTGATCAACTGTGTTCTGTTTAGATTTACTCAATGATTTCAGATTTTTTGGGTCAGTTTAGATCAACTGCTTCATTTTGCAATAATAAAAATGCACATATAGTTAAATATATTTTATTACCCAAATTCCTGCAGGAAAAAAAAATAACTTTTTACCTGTGAACATGAATTTATTACCGACACAGCTCCTTTTAAATCATTGCAACAACTTCAATCAAGCAAATTTTTTACATTTATTATTTTTTATTTTTTTGCGGTACGCGGGCCTCCCACTGTTGTGGCCTCTCCCGTTGCGGAGCACAGGCTCCAGACGCGCAGGCTCAGCGGCCATGGCTCACGGGCCCAGCCGCTCCGCGTCATGTGGGATCTTCCCGGACCGGGGCACGAACCCGTGTCCCCTGCATTGGCAGGCGGACTCTCAACCACTGCGCCACGAAGGAAGCCCTACATTTATATTTTAAATTGAAGTATAGTTGATTTACAATGTTGTGAATAAAGCAATTTTTGTAAACTCAGGAATGTGATTATTGTTTTGTAGTAAGATGGAGAGCATTTGCTTAGAATGCATCCTTGGAAGTAAAATTGTTGGATCACTCGAGAGCATTATGCTAAGAGGAAGAAGCTAGATACGTACACAAGGGCACATATTGTAGTCCATTTATATGAAATGTCCAGAAGAGGCAAATCTGTAGAGACGTAAAGTAGATGAGTTGTTGCCAGGGATTTGGAGGGGGTGGGGCATTGGGAGTGACTAAAAATATTGCGGTTCAAATGGATGTTTTACCTTTGGGCTCTAGTACTGCTGAATTGCTCACTAGGGTCCCCAGTGCTAGCAGAGTGAGCCTCGTGCTCTTTAGCCTTGCTACCTACCCTACCTTTTTTTTTTTTTTTTAAGAAAAATGTGTTCATTAGAAAACTCCTAATTTCATATGAAACATTAAGGAGAAAGTTAAAACCACCTGAAGTTCTACCACCTAGACAACATGTTCTCACCTCACCATCTCAGGTTACGTACAGATATATATAACATGCAGGTGGTGAGATGGACCACAGCATCTTCCTTCCTGTCCACCTCCTCCTCCTGGTCCACTGTGGTCAGGAGAATTAGCCGGAGCCTGGTGCCATGATCACTATTATTATTGAAGAACTAAGAATAGAATCACTTCACAATAAACATATACCCATATACGTTAAACAGACACACACGCACAATTTTTTCTTACAGATTCAACTGAGTGCTCTTTGAAAATAAAATTTGGTTTTATTTTAGATGTTTTGGAGGAAAACAGCTCCAGCCTGTTTCTCCTTCCTCCCCCCTTACCATCTCTGACCCACAGTTACACTTCACCAGGACTAAGTAGAAAAGAAAATGGTTAACCCTCCACCTGCTCCCAAGGTTGTGGAATTTCAAGACACAAGAAGGGACTAGGGCGCTGAGGACCTCCTGGGTAGCTGTTCTCTTCAGGAAACTCACGCTGATTATAAACATCTAAAACATCTACGGTCGAATTCTCTACCTATCCCATCTTGATTCCTGGTCCAGGTCTTGCTCAGTGGTGGTGTTCAGGCCCCTAAATGAGAGCTCATGGTCATACTTGGCCCTTCTTGGTCCCTAAGCACAGCCTGGCCATTGTGCCCTGACTGATTCCATTCCAGAAATCTTTTTTTTTTTTTTTTTTTTTGCGGTACGCGGGCCTCTCACTCTTGTGGCCTCTCCCGTTGCGGAGCACAGGCTCCGGACACACAGGCTCAGCGGCCATGGCTCACGGGCCCAGCCGCTCCGCAGCATGCGGGATCTTCCCGGACCGGGGCACGAACCCGTGTCCCCTGCATCGGCAGGCGGACTCTCAACCATTGCGCCACCAGGGAAGCCCCATTCCAGAAATCTTTTTCTTATCTGGCTGCTCCTCTTCCAGCCGCCAGCGCTCTGTGGGGTCAGGCCTCCTCCCTCCACCCTCCTCCTCCCACTCTTGAGTTCCTTTCTAAAACTGGTCTGGTCCTGCTCCTTCCCTGTTTCAAACCTCACTTGGCTTCCTCTGGTTCCAGGGTCAAGTCAAAGCTGGATGGTGAAGGCCTTTTACAGTCAAGAGTCATTTCGTTCTTCATTGCTTCACTCTCACTTCTGGCTGCTCTCCACGACACTGCCAACATGCCAGCTGCTCTTCAAACATGCCAGGCTCTTGCAAGCTTCGGGATTTGCAGGGCTGATCCCTTGTCTCAGAATGCCCTTTTCTACCTGGAGAAGTCATCCTGATCTCTCAAGACCTAGTTTAGATATCACATGTTTGGGGACCTTTTCCCTCCCAGGGCCAATCACAGAGGAGGAGGTTGGGCGGGGGGGGGGGGCAGGAGGGTCATCTGACCTGGGCCACACGTTCATGAATGGTCTCAAACTTGGACTTTTGATGTTATCTTCAAAAAGATGCATGTGTCCGCACATACATACACAGGATGATACACTGACCACATTGAAGAACAAGAAGCTTCACCATTTGCCTTCAAACGTGTCTCATTACCCAACCACACTGGCCATTGGGCACTGTAAATTCATGGTAATTTTCAAATATCCAACTGTGATTATGTAATGACTGATACAATTATACTACATTGTATTTTTTGTTAAAATCATTAATTTCTTAATTGCAAATATTTGAAACATCTCACAAATTGTATAACTCTTTTTTGGCATTTTTGTCTTTTTTTTTTTTTTTTAATATACCAAGAGCAGAGAAGTCTATGTAAGTCTCTGCTTGGTCTCCTGCAGAAGTCGAGATACATTTGTTGTGATTTACTGCGTTAGGTTGCAGCAAACCCAGGTTATCCCGCAGGCTGAGCCCAGTGGGTACCAGAGCAAACAGCTTTACTTTCTCTGCCCACTGCCTCCTGACATGCTCTGTGGTCTCTCCCTATCCTGCCCCATAGCTTTTCAGTCACCTGCAGCTATGAGGACAGTTTTATTTGGGGGGTAGTGGAAAGGCCAGCCCAGCAGAGATCAAAACGTCCATCTCACATCCACTTCCATGGAGCATCCCTCCCAGCTCAGGCCAGTGGCTGGAGGATGAAGGGAATGGATGGGAACAGGGCTGGGATCACTTCCTCCAGGTAGCTCTTCTACTCCTTCCCTCCCTCCTGCTGGTTCCTCCAGAGTTGGGAAGGGGAGAGGGGACTCCAGGGACCGGGTTCGTGCTCTTGAGATCTGCCTGGCAGGCCCTCCCTCAAAGCGTTCATTGGTCAATGTCTTGAGACCTCCCCAGCTAGAGTGATACACCCTCTCTCTGACCCCCAGCAGCCCCCTGCAGTTCTTATGCTCACCTCTCCTGCTGTACCCACAGGATATTTAGGGTGAGGGTTCTGGACTCGGCAGCAGCCCTTGAGAAGGTTCTTCCATGGAGTTCTCTGGGCCCTGCTCCCACTGCCGCCTTCCCTCTTCCAGACAGCTTCCTGCCTTCACTGTCCTGCAGCCGATAGAGAGGCAGCCGACTCCACATTCATGCCTCCCAGATGCCTGGGGACATGTTGCCTTCTCCAAAGAATTATCTTCCTGAACCCCGTGGCCTCTCTGACACAGGCCTTCATGTCTGTGGCTCGGTGAGCTGCCTCTGGCCAAGGAGTGAGGGCTCAGTTCTTCCTCGAAGCCTTTCGTAGTCTCCAGGAGCAGCTCTCCCGAGGTCCCCACCTGGCTGAGGATAGGGGTTCCCCCAGAAATCTAAAGTGCTCTTTTCTCCCACCAGTCCCCTGTGCTGGTTTTCTATGGCTGCTGTAACAAATTACAGTTGCACTTAGTAGCTTAGAACAACACGCAGTTATTCTCTTAGAGTTCTGGAGGGGAGACATCTGACACAGGTCTCGTGGGGCTGACATCAAGGTGTGAGCAGAGCTGCTTTTCTTTAGGCTTGAGGGGAAAATCCATTTCCTTGCTTTTTCCAGCTTCTAGAGGCTTCCACATTCCTTGGTGATGGACATGTCCCCTCATCTATCTTTGAGGCCAGCAACATTGCCTCTTTGACCTTCATCCAAAGTCACGTCTCCCTCTCTGAACACAGCGGGGGAAGGTTCTCTGATTTTAAGGACTTTTGTGTTAGATTGGGCCCGCCTAAATGATCCAGGATAACGTCACTCCAAGGTCTTTAACCTTAATCACCTCTGCCAAGTGCTTTTTGCCACGTAAGGTAACATAGGCATAGGTTCTGGGGATTTAGGACATGGACATCTTTGGGGGAGCATTGCTCTACCATATCTCATGGTTTCCATGAACCCTCCTTCAAATTTCCAGTCTTATCTTACATAGGCTGGAGAAGGGCAGTGGGGATTTACAGTCATAGGATGGGTTTTGCCACATTTCAGTACCTTGTGTAGAGACACCTCTCCCTAGGATACGGGGTACAGGTTGCCTGTTGCCCTCAACTTCAAGGCTGTAACCGGAATTCCAATCATCTGGAAAGGTCACATTCCAGACACAGGGAAAGCTGTGTGTGCTTTTCCTCCCGCTGCAGCCTATGAGATCCTTGAGGACAGGGTCTGCTTCTCATTTGTCAAATATTGGTGCCAGGCACAGTGCCTAGATCCAGCGAGCCTTCTGGAAAAGTCTTTTCCGTGTATGACAGAAGAGAAGAAAAGAGTTTGCTTGATTGCGTAGAGGAATCAGGGATAAATGACAGTTGTCAGAACTCTGCAGAATAAAATGTCATAATACACTTATTTAAGAAACCAGGTAGGTGTTAGACAAACATTAGGCCCCATTAACTTGCCGAGAAGGAAAAGGGACTTGTGACCCTCCAGCTTGATGATTCTCTCTTGGTTATTTTAATTAACACACCAGTGCAGGAGGGCAGCTGAGGGAACTCCAGCTGCCCTTCACGGAAAAGTTTTGCCACTCAGTCCGGATGAGTCTGCCTGGGCTCCTGGTACTGCCTCAGAGCTACGGCTTTAAATCCTTTTTCTCCTCCTAAACAGTCACAAGGTTTACTGCAAGTAGATTATTTTCGGTGCTGCCTTTGGGGCACTTGGAAGGTGGGGAACCCTCTACATGTTGTTAACTCGCAATAGAATTGGGCACTGGTGCATTAAGACAAACTGGCTTTCACCTTCCTATCGACAGTAGTGGACACACTCTGTTATAGATCGGTTTAAACAACTCTGACTGCGCTCTCTTGTGTTTGGTCCCCAGGCAAGTGAATTTCCTCCTGTGACTTTTAAAGAAAGCCCCATGGGGTGGGGTGGTGAAGGAAGCAGGGGCCAGCAGTGGATGGGGATGGAGTCTGTCTTTCACCCTCTGGCTTCCTTATTTTAAGTACCGTGAACACTGGAAATTTAGTCACACTCAGAACACAGTGAAAATCCCCAAATAACTCTGTGTGTGTTTTCATTTATGCTATGATTCTCTTTATTTGGTGTAGTAGGCTGAAGAATGATCCCCTTAATGAATAATAATTATGGATATCCGGTAATAATCCCTGGAACCTGCACATGTTACCTTATATAGTTTTGTTTTGTTTTTTTAAAGTGATCAAGCTAATGATCTTGAGATGGCACGATTATCACCCCACATTTTCAGGGTGAACCCTAAGTGCAATAACATGTATTTTTATAAGAGGGAGGCAGAGAGAGGTTTGACTCCCACAGAAGAGAAGGTCACCTGACCATGGACGAAAGATCTGGGTGATGCAACCACAAACCGAGGAATGCCGGGAGGCCCCAGAAGCTGGAGAAGCAAGGAACAGATTTTCACCCAGGGCCTTCAGAGGGAGTGCGTCCTGCTAACACCCAGGTTCCAGTCCAACGATACTGACTTTGGACTTCCACCCTGCAGAATTGCAAGAGAATAAATTTCTGTGTTTTAAGCCATCAGATTTGTGGTAATTTGTTACAGCCTTAGGAAATGAATACATTTGGTATATAGCTGAGAACTGATAATATATATTATTCATGTATTCAACAAATATTAGCTATGGTGCAGGCACATTTGAACCAGAGAGGCAGGCGGGAGAGGGCTAGCGGATGCTCATGATTCATCCCACCCCCCTCGGTCATGTGCAAAATGCTCCAATGTGCACATTTTTCCAAAGAGAAGTTTTATCCTTTGTGTCAGGCTCTGAAAGGGGTTCATGCCACCCCCAAATTAAGAAAGCTTTACTGTAGATGTTGACGGTCAAAATTCCTTCCTCGGCTAAATGACTTCCCCCACCCCGAGACCTTGAGGACAAAAAAAGCAAAGTGCATCCTTTGCCTCCCTTAGGAGAATAGATAAAAAGATAGAAATTTGAATGTTGACTCTTATTGTTTATATTAAAATTTGAGATCACTTATTTATGCAAATATGTACTGAGCACTCTGCTTAAAGTGAGCACTTAAAACAGCTTAGATCCTGTTGCTACTCTCAGCCCTGGGACACAGTGGGAGCACAAAACAAATCAGAACAGTCCTGCTCTCATGAAGCTGATATTCTAGTTGGGAGGAGCAGACACAAAAACAAATCAACATACGATGACTCAGGAGACATTAAGTGGGAGGCTAAGGGGCTAGAAGCTGGTGGTGGGCACTGGGGCATGCTTCATTTAGAGAGAGTAGGGGCGGGACTCTGTGAAGGTGACATGGGCACAGAGACCTGAAGGAGGTGAGGGAATGAGCCATAACAGTCCACAAGGATATTTATCTTTCTCCTTCTGACTCATTTCCCTTGGCATGATATCCTCAAGCTTTATCCATGTGTTGCAAATGGCAAGCTCTCATCGTTTTATGGCTGAGTAGTATTCCACTATATGTGTATCTCACATATTCTTTATCCATTCATCTATTGATGGGCACTTAGGTAGTTTCCAGATCTTGGCTATTGTAACTAATGAACGTAAGAGTGCGTATGTCTTTTCAAGTTAGTGTTTTCATATTCTTCAGATAAATACCCAGAATTGCTGGATCGCATGGTAGCTCTATTCTTAACTTTTTTCAGGAATCTCCACAGTGGCTGCACCAATTTACATTCCCACCAACGGTGCAGGAGGGTTCTCCTTTCCCCATACCCTCACCAACCATAAGCCTTCACTCATATGTGGAATACGAAAAACAAATAAACAAACAAAAAAACAAGATAAATGAACAAACCAAGCAAAAACAAATACTTAGATACAGAGAACAGAATAATGGTTCCCAGAGGGGAAGGAGTGTGGGGAGTGGAGGGTGGTGAGAAATGGGTAAAGGGGATCAGCTGCATGGAGATGGGTGGAAACCAACTTTGTGGTGGCGTCCACACCGTAGGGTATATAGAGGTAGAAATATAATGTTGTACACATGTACCTTACATAATGTTAATAAACCAATGTTACCGCAATTAAAAAACATATATATCCACTAGGGAAAGGAGTTCCCAGCAGAAGAAAAAGCTAGTGCAAAGGTCTGGAGAGAAGCGAGTTTGGCTTGCTTGGGGAACAGAATAAAACGGGGTGGGTTTTTAAGCAAATGTGAAGGGGTAATGAATTGACCCGATAAAAGCAGTGGGATGTGGTTGGTTGGACATTTTGTAGGATTTTTGTGTGTGTTTGTTTTCAGTATTTTGTAATTGAGCCTCGGGACCCTGTTCCCAACTTCCCTATTAGACACCAGTGATAAACAACTGTTCATATTTGGGGGTTTAAGATAGACACCAGGCTCTGGAAGTTTAATTAGGGAAAGTGACTGAGGGTATGACCTGGAAAGACCTGCCGGCCAGTGAGTCACCTCTGGAAGCACATTTCCAAGGATCTGAAGAGTGTGAAAAAACAGTGCTCCCTGGAGGGCCCGGACTAGCAGAAATGAGATTTCCGGGGCCCTGGTCCCTGAAATGCTGTTAGGATGCTTGTACCCAACAATGTGAAGGTAATAAAACTCTGATTCAATTCCACAAATGGAGACAACTGAGAGGCAGTAAAGGGTGGAAATTGAGAGCTTCGGCTTGGAGGCAGAGCGGACCTGGGCTTGAGTCCCAGTCCCTCTCCTTACTCCATGACCTTGAGAAGTTACTCCTCCCATCTTAGTATCTGGAGTGGAATGAATAATGTCCTCCCCAAATTCACGTCCACTCGAACCTCAGCACATGACCTTAATTGGAAATGGGGTCTTTGCAGATCTTGGATTGGGGTGGGCCCTAAATTCATGGTTTGTGTCTTTACAAGAGAAAGGAGAGGGAAATTCAGATACAGCGACATACAGGGGAGAAGACCTTTGACCATGGAGGCGGCAGAGCTTGGAGGGACGCAACTACAAGCCAAAGAACATGACAGATTTCAGGCTCCCAACGGAACCCGGAAGAGGCAAGCAGGGATTCTCCCCTGGAGAGGGATCCTACCTTCAGAGGGAGCATGGCCCTGCCAACACTTTGATTTCAGACTCTAGCTTCCAACATCGTGAGAGAATAAATTTCTGTTGTTTTAAGTCACCATGTTGGTGATAACTTGTTACAGCAGCCCTGGGAAACTAATGTATATGATACATCTTCATGTATAAATTGAAGAAGAGAAACTGGCACGTGTGCTGCCTTTACACACAGTGGGCACGCACACAGTAGCTGAAAGGCCTAGAACAGCACTGTGGCACGCAGAGCTGGCTGACGTGGGGTCCAGCCTCATGGGTCAGCAGGCCTATATTCTGGTGAGAGACTCTGACAGTAATCTAATAATATATGTAAATGTAATGTGGGATCAGGTAGTGATTAGTGCTACGAAGAAAAATAAGATGGAATAAGGGGATAGAGAGGGCTGGAGAGCAGGGGCTACGTGTTATTTTAAAATTGGCTGGTCAGGGGAAGGCCTCTCTGAAAAGGTGACATTTAAATAAGGACCTGAATGTTAAGTGGGTGGCATGTGGTCAGCCCTCCATAAATCTTAGTGAGTGTTCTGAATATTATTACTTTGATTGCTATCATTAAATGGGCAGATGTGATATTAAAAATGTGGTTCAAATCCAGCCTCTGTGAATAAGCAATGTTGTGGCCTTCTCTGAGTCTCCTGGAAAGTGAAGATGACGACATCATAAAGTAAAAAAACCATAAGTCAGTAATTCAAGGACCATCTTTAGTATATTCGATGGGAAAAGTTTACACTTCTAGTCTAGCCAAATTTATCATTCTTTTTCTTCATGGCTTGCACTTTTGTCTTGTTTAAGAAATCCTTCTTCACACTGAAGTCATACAGATATACTTCTAGAGTATGAGTTTCTAACCATTGTTATGCTATCGTCCCTTTGGCATGGTTTTAAATAGATAAGATAAAAATTATAAATTACAAAGAAAATCAATTATACTAAAATTCAGTTATCAATTAAAATTTATGATATATTATGATATGTAATAAATGTGCATCTTTTTAATGAATAAAATAACAAGAGTTAGCACGAAATCTAATAGCTGCTATACATTTCCAAGTAGTGATGAGCGTAAGTAATATTCTCAGATACTTGCAACAACTGTAGTATAACATGAAAATACCTGTATTCTTATTAGTGACAAAGTTACAGGTACAAAAAGACTACTGTGGTCTGTTGTTTACATTCACAGTTGAATCTCTAAATTTTAGTTAGATTTAGTGAAAAGAAATATCAATTATTTTCCCATCTATGTTCATGAACATACTGAATTCTACAGGTGCATTGGGGGGTCTGTAGAACCTAGGTTAGAAAACTAAGTTTTTCTAGATTTTCTAAAATTTTCCAAAATTTTATCTTTCACATTTTTGTCTTTTATCAATCAATGCGTGTTTATTTATATTGTATACAATATTTCCTTATTGATTCATTTATTCCTTCCCGTTTGATCAGCAATGTCAGTGCTGGGTTTAAATCCCTCATCTTTAGAATGGGTCTATCTGTTTCTAGACTCTTTATTCCCTGCTACTGATCTAGTTGTTGATCTATGAAAACACCACATTGTCTTAATTGCTATAACTTTGAAGTAAGTCTGGCATCTAGTAAGGCAAGTCTCCCCTTTTGTGTGTTGACTTGTCTTGGTCCCTTGCTTTTCTATGTAAATTTTAGAAGCATCTTGACAAATTCCGTGAAAAAGCCTATTGGGACGTTGATAGGAAATCTATTTAGTTATAACTTTCAATAAAATTTTATAATTTTTCCACAAAAGACTTACACATCTTTTGTTAGAGCTGCTCCTGGCTGGTGCTCTCTTTATATATACATATATGTGTGTATATGTATGTATGTATATATATATACATATATATATATATATATTTTTTTTGGCTGCACCACACAGCATGCAGGATCGCTGACCAGGGGCTCGAACCCACGCCCCCTGCCTTGGAAGTGCTGAGTTTTAACCACTGGACCACCAGGAAAGTCCCAGGGTGGTGCTCTCTTGAGCATGTTCTCATCTGCAAAGACCCTTTTGCCATATAAAGTAACATTCATGGGTTCCAAAGATTAGTACTAGGACATCTTTGGGGTCCATTCTTCAGTTACCGTTCTTGGCATGTATTTGATTAAACCATATGTGTTTTTTTAAATTATTTGATTTTTGGCTGCATTGGGTCTTCATTGCTGTATGCGGGCTCTCTCTAGTTGCGGTGAGTGGGGGCTACTCTTCGTTGCGGTGCTCAGTCTTCTCATTGCGGTGGCTTCTCTTGTTTTGGAGCACGGGCTCTAGGTGCACAGGCTTCAGTAGTTGTGGCACGTGGGCTCAGTAGTTGTGGCTTGCGGGCTCTAGAGTACAAGCTCAGTAGTTGTGGCACACGGGCTTAGTTGCTCTGCGGCATGTGGAATCTTCCCGGACCAGGGCTGGAACCCGTGTCCCCTGCGTCGGCAGGTGGATTCTTAACCACTGAGCCTCCAGGGAAGCCCAAACCATATGTGTTTGAGGTGGGAAAAAAAAGTTGAATATTGGTAATTCCATGTGATTAAACCTAAAGTCTCCCAATATAAAGGAGTTACTGTTAATACTAAAAACAAAAGGGGAGATGATTTTACCATAAACTGTCAGCTCCAGGCCTGTCCCTGTTGTCTTAGGAATAGTTGGACAACTTGCAGCAGGGCCCTGGATCTTTAGTCACTGTGTCACTGCCCTGAAAGCACAGGTAGGTCCCCCTCCCCAAGGCCACTTGCTTCCCCACTGTCTTGGAAGAGGGCTTGATAAAGGACTGCAGAAAGGTCCTCTTCCCACAGAGCAAGGGAAGCCCTCTCCCCGGCTACACAATCCTCTACCGCACAGCACAATCATTCTTTTGAGGAAAAAGCAGCTCCCAAAGGCTTCCATGTCGTAAATATGTGTGAGGAAGGGCCGAAGTCTGTGGCAGTGCCAAGCCACGCCATGGTGGAACTTGAACTTGAGGCCAAAGGGAAAAATCAGGGATGCTGGTTCTGTCTTTATTTAAAATTTTGATATTTTATTCACCACGGAACTTTATTCATTAACTTGGCTTTTTAAAAACACTGCATTAAGGGAATTCCCTGGTGGTCCAGTGTTCAGGATTTGGCATTTTCACTGCAGGGGCCCGGGCTTCAATCCCCGGTCAGGGAAGATCCTGCAAGTCGCACTGCGCAGCCAAAAAAAAAAATTCTAAGCAAAAATATTGCATTAAAATGTGATTCATCTTGATTACTGATTGGAGGCGCACCCCCTTAAATTGTGCACCCTCGACTTCACTGTCCTCGCCCTAATTCTCACTCTAGTCTGTGGGTCTCTACGTGAAGCTATTTTCTTTAATGATAGTTTTGGACAGACACTCCCGGCAAAAGTTCAAACTTTATCTCTAGAGAAAAACACAACGGTTAGGATTTACTGAGATAACAGGAAAGGAAGGCCGCATCCTAACCTTGAAACTGCCCATTGTCCGAGTGACTCTCTTTGCTGCCAATTGCCTTCTCCAAGTGAGAAAGAATAAACTGATTTCATACCTATTCAGTCCAATAAAAAGCTTTCTCCCACCTCTACCTCCAGTGATAAGAGACAGGAACAGTTCATTTCCCATTGCTAAGCAACAGCAAAAACAGTGTGCAGCATCTGTGCCGGTCTGACCAGCTGATAGGAATCAGTGTCTAAAGTTCTTGTTTGCATTTTGAAGTCGACAATAATTGCAGTTCTCTATTAGTGTTCATTAAGTTGGTTTATGGCTGGACCAACTCCAGTCTCCACTTGGCGAGTTGAGTGCGTTGTCCTCCTAGGGAAAGAAATATTTGGCAATAAAAACCCTGTGCTGATTTCCTCAACTCATCTCCCCTTGATAGGCTGGGAAACTATGGTCACCAGAAGTAGTTCCCCAGCCCTGGAGAACAAGGCCTCTGTTGAAGGTTCTGGAAGAGTGGGGCGGAGAACAGGGCAGAGAGGAAGGCTCCTCGCTCCTTGAGCTGGCTTCTGTCCACTCCACGATAAAAGTAGGCCAGTGGAGCAGAAGTCTATTACGTGAAATGGGCCGGGGCTGCGCCACTGC
Source organism: Globicephala melas (assembly GCF_963455315.2). NCBI lineage: Eukaryota > Metazoa > Chordata > Mammalia > Artiodactyla > Delphinidae > Globicephala > Globicephala melas. Next base: position 162,887,839 of record NC_083315.2, on the reverse strand, counting down.
CCCAGAGCCAGCACTAAAGTTTAGAAAGAAACTTGTGAGCCTCCTTCATGGACTAGCGCCAGAAAGAGGCACTACCTAGGGACCTATCAGCTCCTGCCTCCCTGCCCTGGGAATGGGTCAAACAGTGGCCTCAGTGTAATGGTAGAAAGTTCCAGCCAGCTTGAAAGAGCCACACTTGGATGCCATTTCCCAGGTGTCGACTCACCCCGGGCAGCTGAAAGGCTGCCAGCCCCCGCCGAGGAGCCCGCCTGCCACCTTACGTAACCTTCCCTTCGTCCCCAGTCCTCAGGAGTCAGGTCTGCTCTGAAAATAAAAACAGAAAACAACTTGCAGCAATTAACGAGGGTGTTGTGCTCCTCGTCGACCCTATTCCAAACCCCCTTCCACTCTCAGCACTTTCCAGAGTGGAAGAGTTGTTCCTGGCCGCCATCACCTTTTCTCCTCTCCGCTGGTGAAAATTTCTGAGGACCGAGCTGGAAAACAAGCCCGCTTGCACCCCCTAGTGTACACAGGAGCCCAACACCATTCAAAGTTGCGTCTGGGTGAGGCCAGGCCTGGCAAATGGGATGGTAGAGATTTATGAGTGATTGGGACAGGAGAGTCTAATTCCATGAGATCTGGGTCAGGTAAGAGGGAACCACGTTTACACTCTTGATTCAGTTCATGACCCAGCAAATTGTCCTTCTTGAGTTCTCTCCCATGTTTTCTTCTTATTCTCATCTCTCTTCTGTTGGCTATGAAGCCAGAGGCTCTTTGTGCCTCCATTACTGAGGGGAAGTGAGGACCAAGCAGTCAAAGTACTTTTGTCTCCTTGAGAAGCTATAGAGTGGCCTTGGCTTGTGGTTAATATGTGCAGAAGCCTAATCGTTGTAAGATTAGAAAGTAATGTAATAGTTTCTCTAAGAAACTCTGAAAGTCCAAAGTCATATGTTTTGCTACAGTTGTTAAAATATGTACTCATTCTGTTGGGTACAGGGACACCCTAAGACCATGATTCCCAAACAACAGACCAGCTGTGGAAGGTTGAGGAGATCTGAACAACAGGTTCATTTTACCTCATAATTCCGTAGATCTTTCCCTGAAAGTTGCAGCAGAGAGTTTGGTAAATGTGAAAAAGAATCTGTTCTCAGCCAACCCAGGGGGGCCCTGGAATATGATGTGGGTATCAAGAACCATTCATTAAAAGAAGAATTGACCATCACCTACCCTGGGGTAACTAAGAGGCTTACCTACCTAGAAGCTTTAAGAAAATGGTTGCTTAAAGAATCTTTCCAGGTTGACTAGTTTGATTAAAAAGTCAAGAACAGGAATGGGAAATAGGTTTAACATTATGTACTAATTTTTATCGACTGAAGAGCCTGACACACTACATTGAGAGTGATCCTGAAGGTTCAATTGGAGGAAAAGTATCATGATTAATTAGTGATGTCTGCCATGAGCACAGGACGGAGTGGTGGTATGCATGGCAGCTAGGCAAGAAGAAGAGAGAATGTACTATACAAACTATAATTAAATTAATTATTAAGAAATCTAAGCCATCTCAGTTTTTGTGCTGTTTTTGGTCATTCTTCTATTCAGGGATTGTCAGGACGGTGTGGTTTTTCTAACTTGCTGTACTAGGAGGCAGGGTACTTACTGCTCCCATCTTCTCCCTGCTTGGTTTGCCTAATGTCTCAGCTGACTTGAAGGTTGATGTGGAATAATAACAGGATGGAGGTGAGAAGGCATCTGATTCTCACCTTTCCTGAGATTATAGAGTGTAGGCTTAGTTCCCAAGTGCTAACTGAATGTTGACTAGCTACCCTCTAGGCTGGTAAGTGCTAGGGGTATGCAGAGAAAGAGAGATGGGTACAAAAATATTCCAAGTTTACACTCTCCTTATTTACTTGACCCACAAGAGGAATTAGAGAGCAGTGCTGTTGGCTGCACACCACAATCTCAGAAGAAGGGGAGGTGGGCAGAAGGTGGAGCAGCCAGGGTCATCTCCCTCCAGCCCTGTAGACCCTCGTGCAGCCATGGATCAGGAGGAGAGCTGCTGAGAGTCTGGCTCAGCCCCGAAGCCATGCACCCTGTCCTGAGGGCCCCCACACATGGCCACGGAGCACCACGGAGTCCTAGTGGGCTCCTCCCAAAATGTACCTTGAACTTCCCACTTCTCTTCATCGCCACTGCCCCTGTTCTAGTCCTGACCATGGTCACCTCTCCCTGGACAGTGCACTAGCCTCCTAACAGCTCTCCTTGCATCTGTCCCCCTACCCTCCCACTCCCACCCCTCTCCTCTGGAGTCCCCTCTCCAAACAATAGTTAGTGGAGTGATCTTTTTAATATACAATTCTGACTCCATCATCACTTAATTCTTCCCTTGGGGCTTAATTCTTAATTCTTCCCTTGGGGCTTCCCATTTTTCTCCTGAATCCCACACTTGGAGCCACACTTCCCTCTCTGTCCCATATTCTCTATGCTCCTCTCCCCTTTACTCTTACCCTGTAGCCACACTGGCCTTTATGTGGCCCCTTGAAGTACTACTTCTGCCCTGGGGCCCTCATGCAGACCCTTCTCCCCTAAATCACCCGCCTTTCCTCTCCTTTCCTTCTTTACTTTGCTAACACCTACCTCCTACCCCTTCTCAGCTTGAATATCACCTCCCGGGGAACCCAGGCAAGATTAGGTCCTACTTGTTATAGTTTCACAAATCACCTTATACTCTCCTTAGGGACATAGATCATAATTGTAACTAGTTATTTGTAAAATTATTTGCATAATGTCTACTCCTTGCTAGATTGTAAGCCCTGAGAGAAGAGATCTGACACATATATGTTGCAGTGTCTCAAGGTCTTAGCACAGTCCCTAACGCAGCTCTTGGCCTGTAGTAGGTGCTTAATACATATTGAATAAATTAATAAATGGAAGGGGAGAGTGACACATGGATGTATGTATGGATAGATGGCTCGCTGGGACTTTCTGAGATTAAAGTTGATTTTAACCGCTTACTAATCATAATGGAAGAGATGAAGCCTGTGGATTTCATATCATCAGGAAAAGGTGAGTGTGGGGAGAAGAGGATGGATGGATAGATGGTTGGGGAGTCCTAGGTTGTAGCTTCATTTCCCAGCAATCTGAGCTTCGCCTCTCCAAGACTCCAGAAGTGAATTTCTAAAGTTCCATTCCTTAAAATGTTATTTAAAAAAGGAAAAATCCAAGTGAGAACCTAATAGATCAGAGGGAAGGCAATCATACTCTGAGCATTCATTCATGTTGCAGGGAAAGCCGGATGAAAGCAGAGCTCTTGTGCGGCTGCTTTTGCACCATTCCAGCGCACCACTCAACCTAACTGCCAAACGATATGTTGCTTTGCCCTGGGACCTTCTGAAGTCCAAGCAGGCAGGCGAGCCTAGCAGTTTCACAGCCTAGTTTTACATACACGTGGCAGACTCCAAAGACGTCTACCCTCTAACTGGCCATGTAAATTGCTACTTCGCGTGTCAATTGCAACACAAGGGAAAATGGAATATAATATTGTTTTTGGCTCTCTAGAATCTAATCAGGTATCTTAGGCCTGCGCTGCCAACTTTTTGGTAGCAGGAGAGCTAGGGAATGGGGCGTGAATGACTCAACAACAGGAAAACCCCAATGGGTCTTCCAAAGACTACACCTGGGGACAAGTTCAAGGATTCAGCCATGGTTACCACAGTCCCTGCCAGTGGCGGGGACTCTTCTCCCCTTGTGGGAGGGCATGTTGCACTGAGGTTTTCTTTGATTGTATCAGGGGTGTGGGCTCCATTCTGCCATCAAGGCCCATCCAAAGGTGGGCTGATGGAGACAAACAGCATGGGCAAGTCTCAGGGCATGTGATATCTGCAGCCATGCCCTGCAGGACTGTTGTGTGGACGAGGGAGCATCCTTCCCTAGGATGCGGCAGAGGGCAGCTTGGCTTGGTGAGGCGCTCACTCCATGCTCCCACGGTACCCCGCCAGGATCTCCCCTTGGTGCTCATCATTCATGGGCCGAAATCTCTGGGGCCAAAGGGACCACAAGGGGCTCGCTGGAGCTGTGCCCCAGTGCCTAGCACCATGCCCGGCCCTGGACATGGATGAGGACATGTTTGCTGATGAAGAATAAATACGTGAATGAAGTTTCACGGATGTAGACATGGGCTGAGTATCAATCAGAACTTTCTAGTCATTAGAACTGCCCATGATGGAACGGACTGCCTTGGAGAGCACCAGTCAGGATCAGCAACTCATTGGTACAAATTCTAGTTAGGCTGCAGCAGCCGAAAGGCATTTGGTGATGGGAGACCGATGTTGAGTCATGGGCTCTGGGGTCAGACACATCTGGTGCGAGTCCTGGCTCTGCTACGTGTGGCTGTGTGAGACTTGAAGGCAGTGTGCCTTCAATGTCCTCATCTGTAAAATGGGGGTAATAACCCACTTTGGGTTCCCTTAAAGAAGAGCCTGAGACAAAGGTATGAGCGCAGGGCATTTATATGGGAGGTGATCTAGGAAACCCAGGAGAGGCAGCAGTGAGAGGCAGACAGAGAAGCAGGTAAAGCCTACCAAGAGGGCCATGTTAAGCCCTGCCCGGCAGGCGGGGCTCACTCCCACTGGGAAGTCTTGGAGGAATTATGTGGAATGCATTTCTCTGACGGGTGAAAATGATCTTGGGTGGCCTCAGCCTGCAGCAGCTTGAAGCAGGATTTCAGTTCCCAGCCAGAGATTGAGGTCGGGCCACAGCAGTGAGAGCACTGAATCCTAGCCGCTAGACCAGTGGCCAGGGACAAGACCCTGGCCCCTACGGCTTTGCAGAAAATGAATTTCCACAAAGAAACAGGAAGTAGTGAAACAAGTAAAGTGTTTATTAGGAGGAAAAAGAGTACAGAGAGAGAGTCACACCCTCGTGGTAGTTTGAATCATTTATATGGGGCATTTCTTCCAGGTTTCCTTTAGCCAATCATCTTGCTTTGCCGGGTTCCAAGTCCATATTTGGTTTATCTCAGGGTCCTCCCGTGTGTGTACATGCATCTCTTAGCCAAGATGGATTCTAGCGAAGAGGGCTATGGGTAGGTTGACGTCACTTACTATGAGGTGCGTCCCTCCCTTTTTGACCTCCGAGGAGCCTTTCTGTGCGTGTGTAGTTGGGAAGGTCTCCTCAACCTTGAGAATGAGAAGTATGTGGGCTCTTATCTGGGCGGGGCTCAGCTCCTCCTCCTCTTCATCTTGGAGTATCTGTCCACAGGGGACAAACTCCAGCTGCTCAGCCTGGGGCCCATCTATCTCCTGCCTCAGAAGGCCTGCCATCTCTCCACCACATCCCATCTCCAGGCTTCCAGGAAGACTCCCCTGCTCTTCAAGACTGGCCTACCTTCGTCTTTCCCCAAATTGGAAGCCACTGGAGGTGGGGAACCATCTATCCAGCCGCAGCTGCAGTCAGAGGTGGACAAATATTTCCATGGTTATAGGATGGAATGAGAGTTCCATGAGAGAGGGACTTGTCAAGACTACAGTCATTCAATACATGTATTTTGAATTAATATATAAGCATTAAATGAAATAGTATTCTCAAATATTCAACACGGTACCCAAAAATCAAGTGCTGCATCCAGTTGCTATTATTGTTATTATTCATTTCTTTTTCTTAATAGACAGTGATACTTTCCAAGGGGAATGGGAATCTTTTGGGGTCACGCTGTAACATTTGGGCTTGAGTGTTTACTTGGGGGACTCACTGTTTTGGAGAAGATGGAAATGGTTCTGGCCTTGACCTACGGAATGAAAGCTCTGGAGGAGTGAGGCCAACCTTTCAGGGATCGGGGCACACTGGAGTTTCTCATCTGGCTTTTAGTGAAGACACCACCTTTAATACTCTCTGATGTGTGGCCTAATAGTTTTCTGAGTTAAACTGACAGTTGTAAAGCAGGAATCATAGGATAGTGTCAGGAAGAATTACCTCGTGACCCCGGATGTACTAAATCGTGGTTTAACTGGATGGATGCCTTGTGGAAAAAAAATACAAAAACTTGGGCAGACACCCTCACGCCATTGAACTCAAACCCTACCCCAAGGTGCAAACAAACAAGCGGCTGAAGTGTTTTTACCCCGTAAATCCATGCTTTGAACCTTCTGGACCAGCTTCAGCTGCGTCAACCATCACACACCTCCTGAATGAAGGCAGCGCCCCGAGGCAGAAGGAAATGGAGGGACAGGTGGAATTTCTTATTTTACTGCCAGAGATGCCGCATTCTGAAGAGCCGCTTTTGCAAGCTTCCATGCTGACCTGGATCTGTTCCCTAAAGGAAATCTCTTCTCCACCCTGAACAAAGTTGGCCTCAGGGAAGAAGGCAGATGAGGCCCCCTGGATGGCTGGTGTGTCCAGGATACCATGGAGAGAGAGAACAAAAAGGATTGTTTGGAAGGAATTCAGGGGGACTGTCCACAGGTGCCTGGGCGTGGCTTCCTGCAGGGTTTTTTTTTTTTTTGGCTGCACTGCACGGCTTGCGGGATCTTAGTTCCCTGACCAAGGATTGAACCCTGGCCCTTGGCAGTGAAAGCATGGAGTCCTAATCACTGGACCACCAGGGAATTCCTCCCGGAAGCTTTAGAATTCTCAGGCGAGACAGACCCTTCCTCCAGGGATGGTGGCTTGGGTATGAGCCGTCCTGGCAGCTACACTGCAGTTTCTCCCATTGCCCTGCTAGTGTTTTCACACTGCACGTGTCCACACCCTACTGAATGGCCACCCTGAAGACTGAAGTTCTCATTTTCAAGCATTTGATATTCTCCTGGCCTGGAAAGATGGGTGCCAGAAGCCAGCTGTCTTTCTTTTTTTCTTTGATCTAATGTGTCTAGCCTCCTATTCCCCCAAACAAATGCTCCTGGAGCACACTGCAAAGAACAGCAGAAGAAAGAATTCTTAAAATACATTGGCTTGAGCTGCCCTGTCGATACTAATGCATTCAGGAAGCTGAGGGTGGCTCCCAGGACGGCTATGTCAGGTCTGGCATTCAAATATTTAGTGGCCGAATAATTACTGTAATAATTAATTTCCGTTGCTTAATCCAGCAAACAGGCATGTCGCTTTACACATGGGAAAATGTCGGTCCCTGTAGACAGGGGTGTGTGTGTGTGTGTGTGTGTGTGTGTGTGTGTGTGTAAAGTACAGATCAGTAATTGCTATTTTGCTAAGATCTGGAGATCTCTTTGTGGAATAAATAAGATGATTTTAGTTTGGCTTTGCAGTCATAGGTTTGAAAGAAAAGGAGGAAGGTAAATAAAGAGAAAAAAATAAATGTCCCAAATTTCAAATGCCATCCTTGTGAGAACTTTTGCAAAGTAGGGTTTGATCAAATGTTACAATTTGCAGATTTGGAAATGGCAACATGAAAGTGGTTAATCTTTCACAAATCCTGCCCTGGGCTACCCTGAGCCATCATGCTCAGCAGAAATATCCTGCAGGACACAGATGTAATTTTAACTTTTCTAGGAGCCACATTTCTTTAAAGTGCAAAAAGATAATGAAATTATTTTTTTAAATAAATTTTACTTAATGCACTAGATTTGAAATACTACCATTTAAAAATATAATCAATAGAACAAAATATTAATGGGATATATTACATTCTTTTTTTCATACAAAGTCTTTGAAATCTGATGTGCTTTTTACACTTGTAGCATATCTCACTTTAGTTCAAAATTCTGTTTCTCAGTCTCACTAGCCATGTTTCAAATACCCAACAGCTACATGTGACCAGTCCGCTCTATTGGCCAACACGGAGACACAGGGTGCTGGACAGAGTCACCTCTATGAAGCCATCACTGATACAGAAATGTATAATGGAAAATGTTGTTTCGTGTGTCAAGGATGATCTGATTCAATTTAAACTGTTCTTGGGCACCTTGATAAGACTGAGGTAGGGTTCATATCTTTCTTATCTTTAAACCTCCTCTTTACATTCATTTTGTGTCCATTTTCGTCTACCCAGGGTGGAGCACCTTGTGAGGACCCAGGAACGTTGAGTGAATGCCTCGCCCCATGCAAGGGGGGCAGGTAGAGAAAAAGAATTGAAATTGACTCTGAACTCAAGGGATTTGCCATTCAGAAGGAGAGGCTGCATCAAAACAAAATGATGGGAGGAGCTTCAAGACGGCGGAAGAGTAAGGCGCTGAGATCACCTTCCTCCCCACAAATACATCAGAATTACATCTACGTGTGCAACAACACCTACTGAACGCTGGCAGAAGACCTCAGACCTCCCAAAAGGCAAGAAACTCCCCACGTACCTGGGTAGGGCAAAAAAGAAAGAAAGAAAGAAAGAAAGAAAAAACAGAGACAAAAGAATAGGGATGGGACCTGCACCTCGGGGAGGGAGCTGTGAAGGAGGAAAGGTTTCCACACACTAGAAGCCCCTTTGCGAGCAGAGACTGCGGGTGGCGGAGGGGGGAAGCTTCAGAGCCGCGGAGGAGATTAAGAGCGCTGCCTAAAGGAGCTCCAGAGACGGGCGTGAGCCGCGGCTATCAGCGCGGACCCCAGAGACGGGCATGGGACGCTAAGGCTGCTGCTGCTGCCACCAAGAAGCCTGTGTGCGAGCACAGGTCACTCTCCACACCTCCCCTCCCGGGAGCCTGTGCAGCCCGCCACTGCCAGGGTCCCAGGATCCAGGACAACTTCCCCGGGAGAACTTACGGCGCGCCTCAGGCTGGTGCAACGTCACGTTGGCCTCTGCCGCCGCAGGCTCGCCCTGCACTCCGTGCCCCTCCCTCCCCCCGGCCTGAGTGCACCAGAGCCCCCGAATCAGCGGCTCCTTTAACCCTGTCCTGTCTGAGCGAAAAACAGACGCCCTCCGGCGATCTACACACAGAGGCGGGACCAAATCCAAAGCTGAGCCCCTGGGAGCTGTGAGAACAAAAAAGAGAAAGGGAAATCTCTCCCAGCAGCCTCAGAAGCAGCGGATTAAATCTCCACAATCAACTTGATGTACCCTGCATCTGTGGAATACCTGAGTAGACAACGAACCATCCCAAATTGAGGAGGTGGATTTTGGGAGCAACGATATATATATATATTTTCCCCCTTTTTCTCTTTTTGTGAGTGTGTATGTGTATGCTTCTGTGTGTGATTTTGTCTGTATAGCTTTGCTTTTACCATTTGTCTTAGGGTTCCGTCTGTCCGTGTTTTTCTTTTTTTTTTCTTATTAATTATTTTTTATTTTAATAACTTTTATTTTATTTTTCTTTCTTCCTTTCTTTCTTTTTTATTCTCCCTTTTATTCTGAGCCATGTGGATGACAGGCTCTTGGTGTTCCAGCCAGGCGTCAGGGCTGTGCCACTGAGGTGGGAGAGCCAAGTTCAGGACACTGGTCCACAAGAGACTTCCCAGCTCCACGTAATATCAAACTGCGAAAATCTCCCAGAGATCTCCATCTCAACGCCAAGACCCAGCTCCATTCAATGACCAGCAAGCTCCAGTGCTGGACACACTATGCCGAACAACTAGCAAGACAGGAACACAACCCCATCCATTAGCACAGAGGCTGCCTAAAATCATAATAAGGCCACAGACACCCCAAAACACACCTCTGGACTCGGTCCTGCCCACCAGAAAGACAAGATCCAGCCTCAACCACCAGAACACAGGCACTAGTCCCCTCCACCAGGAAGCCTACACAACCCACTGAACCAACCTTAGCCACTGGGGACAAACACCAAAAACAATGGGAACTACGAACCTGCAGCCTGCAAAAAGGAGACCCCAAACACAGTAAGTAAAGCAAAATGAGAAGATAGAAAAACACACAGCAGTTGAAGGAGCAAGATAAACACCCACCAGACCTAACAAATGAAGAGGAAATAGGCAGTCTACCTGAAAAAGATTTCAGAATAATGATAGTAAAGATGATCCAAAATCTTGGAAATAGAATGGACAAATACAAGAAACGTTTAGCAAGGACCTAGAAGAACTAAAGAGCAAACAAACAGTGATGAACAACACAATAAATGAAATTAAAAATTCTCTAGAAGGGATCAATAGCAGAATAACTGAGGCAGAAGAACGGTTAAGTGACCTGGAAGATAAAATAGTGGAAATAACTACTGCAGAGCAGAATAAAGAAAAAAGAATGAAAAGAAATGAGGACAGTCTCAGAGACCTCTGGGACAACATTAAGCACACCAACATTCGAATTATAGCGGTCCCAGAAGAAGAAGAGAAAAAGAAAGGGACTGAGAAAATATTTGAAGAGATTATAGTTGAAAACTTCTCTAATATGGGAAAGGAAATAGTTAATCAAGTCCAGGAAGCACAGAGAGCCTCATACAGGACAAATTCAAGGAGAAACATGCCAAGACACATATTAATCAAACTATCAAAAATTAAATACAAAGAAAAAATATTAAAAGCAGCAAGGGAAAATCAACAAATAACTCATAAGGGAATCCCCATAAGGTTAACAGCTGATCTTTCAGCAGAAACTCTGCAAGCCAGAAGGGAGTGGCAGGGCATATTTAAAGTGATGAAGGAGAAAAACCTACAGCCAAGATTACTCAACACAGCAAGGATCTCATTCAGATTTGACAGAGAAATTAAAAGCTTTACAGACAAGCAAAAGCTAAGAGAATTCAGCACCACCAAACCAGCTTTACAACAAATGCTAAAGGAACTGCTCTAGGCAGGAAACACGAGAGAAGGAAAAGACCTACAATAATACACCCAAAACAATTAAGAAAATGGTAATAGGAACATACATATCGATAATTAGCTTAAATGTAAATGGATTAAATGCTCCAACCAAAAGACATAGACTGGCTGAATGGATACAAAAACTAGACCCGTATATATGCTGTCTACAAGAGACCCACTTCAGACCTAGGGACACATACAGACTGAAAGTGAGGGGATGGAAAAAGATATTCCATGCAAATGGAAATCAAAAGAAAGCTGGAGTAGCAATTCTCATATCAGACAAAATGGACTTTAAAACAAGACTATTAGAAGAGACAAAGAAGGACACTACATAATGAGCAAGGGATCAATCCAACAAGAAGATATAAAAATTGTAAATATTTATGCACACAACACAGGAGCACCTCAATACATAAGGCAAATGCTAACAGCCATAAAAGGGGAAATTGACAGTAACACAATCATAGTAGGGGACTTTAACACCCCAGTTTCACCAATGGACAGATCATCCAAAATGAAAATAAACAACGAAACACAAGCTTTAAATGATACATTAAACAAGATGGACTTAATTGATATTTACAGGACATTCCATCCAAAAATAACAGAATACACATTCTTCTCAAGTGCTCATGGAACATTCTCCAGGATAGAGCATATCTTGGGTCACAAATCAAGCCTTGGTAAATTTAAGAAAATTGAAATCATTGATGAACATAGATGCAAAAATCCTCAACAAAACAGTAGCAAACAGAATCCAACAGCACATTAAAAGGATCATACACTATGATCAAGTGGGGTTTATCCCAGGAATGCAAGGATTCTTCAATATATGCAAATCAATCAACGTGATACACCATATTAAGAAATTGAAGGAGAAAAACCATATGATCATCTCAATAGATGCAGAAAAACCTTTTGACAAAATTCAACACCCATTTATGATAAAAACCCTCCAGAAAGTAGGCATAGAGGGAACTTTCCTCAACATAATAAAGGCCATATGTGACAAACCCACAGCCAACATCATCCTCAATGGTGAAAAACTGAAACCATTTCCACTAAGATCAGGAACAAGACAAGGTTGCCCACTGTCACCACTATTATTCAACATAGTTTTGGAAGTTTTAGCCACAGCAATCAGAGAAGAAAAAGAAATAAAAGGAATCCAAATTGGAAAAGAAGAAGTAAAGCTGTCATTGTTTGCAGATGACATGATACTATGCATAGAGAATCCTAAAGATGCTACCAGAAAACTACTAGAGCTAATCAATGAATTTGGTAAAGTAGCAGGATACAAAATTAATGCACAGAAATCTTTTGCATTCCTATACACTAATGATGAAAAATCTGAAAGTGAAATTAAGAAAACACTCCCATTTACCATTGCAACGAAGAATAAAATATCTAGGAAAAACCTACCTAAGGAGACAAAAGACCTGTATGCAGAAAATTATAAGTCACTGATGAAAGAAATTAAAGATGATACAAATAGATGGAGAAATATGCCATGTCCTTGGATTGGAAGAATCAACATCGTGAAAATGACTCTACTACCCAAAGCAATCTACAGATTCAATACAATCCCTATCAAACTACCACTGGCATTTTTCGCAGAACTAGAAGAAAAAATTTCACAATTTGTATGAAAACACAAAAGACCCCGAATAGCCAAAGCAATCTTGAGAAAGAAATATGGAGGAATCAGGCTCCCTGACTTCAGACTATACTACAAACCTACAGTAATCAAGACAGTATGGTACGGGCACAAAAACAGAAATATAGATCAATGAACAGGATAGAAAGCCCAGAGATAAACCCATGCACATATGGTCACCTTATCTTTGATAAAGGAGGCAAGAATATACAATGGAGAAAAGACAGCCTTTTCAATAAGTGGTGCTGGGAAAACTGGACAGCTACATGTAAAAGAATGAAATTAGAACACTCCCTAACATCATACACAAAAATAAACTCAAAATGGATTAGACCTAAATGTAAGGCCAGACACCATCAAACTCTTAGAGGAAAACATAGGCAGAACACTCTATGACATAAATCACAGCAAGATCCTTTTTGACCCACCTCCTAAAGAAATGGAAATAAAACCAAAAATAAACAAATGGGATCTAATGAAAGTTAAAAGTTTTTGCACAGCAGATGAAACCATAAACAAGACAAAAAGACAACCCTCAGAATGGGAGAAAATATTTGCAAATGAAGCAACTGACAAAGGATTAATCTCCAAAACATACAAGCAACTCATGCAGCTCAATATCAAAAAAACAAACAATCCAGTCCAAAAATGGGCAGAAGACCTAAATAGACATTTCTCCAAAGAAGATACACAGATTGCCAACAAACACATGAAAGAATGCTTAACATCATTAATCATTAGAGAAATGCAAATCAAAACTACAATGAGATATCATCTCACACCGGTCAGAATGGCCATTATTAAAAACTACAAACAATAAATGCTGGAGAGGGTGTGGAGAAAAGGGAACCCTCTTGCACTGTTTGTGGGAATGTAAATTGATACAGCCACTATGGAAAACAGTAATGGAGGTTCCTTAAAAAGCTAAAAATAGAACTACCATACAACACAGCAATCCCACTACTGGGCATATACCCTGAGAAAACCATAATTCAAAAAGAGTCATGTACCAAAATGTTCATTGCAGCTCTATTTACAATAGCCAGGACATGGAAGCAACCTAAGTGTCCATCAACAGATGAATGGATAAAGAAGATGTGGCACATATATACAATGGAATATTACTCAGCCATAAAAAGGAATGAAACTGAGTTATTTGTAATGAGGTGGATGGACCTAGAGACTGTCATACAGAGTGAAGTACGTCAGAAAGAGAAAAACAAATACCATATGATAACATATATATATGGAATCTAAAAAAAAAAAGAATAAAAAGAAAAAAAAATGGTCAGAAGAACCTAGGGGCAAGAAGGGAATAAAGATGCAGACCTACTAGAAAATGGACTTAAGGATATGGGGAGGGGGAAGGGTAAGCTGGGACAAGGTGAGAGCGTGGCATGGACATATATACACTACCAAACGTAAAATAGATAGCTAGTGGGAAGCAGCTGCACAGCACAGGGAGATCAGCTCGGTGCTTTGTGACCGCCTAGAGGGGTGGGGTAGGGAGGGAGGGAGGGAGGGAGATGCAAGAGGGAAGAGATATGGGAACATATGTATATGTATAACTGATTCACTTTGTTATAAAGCAGAAACTAACACACCATTGTAAAGCAATTATACTCCAATAAATATGTAAAAAAAATGATGGGAGAATCCCATCAGACAGTATAGAGTTTGATGTCAGGTTAGATACGATTAAATGCCAAAGTGAAAAGTGGATGGGAGCTGAGAGGGTGGCTGCATTCAGTAGGTATAATTTCTAGGGAACGGCAGGGTCCTTCAAGGCTGACTAGGTTTCCAGCAGGCCCAGAAGAAAGGCATTTGGGGAAGGGGAAATATACTATGGAGGCCCAGTGAGCATCCTGCCCCCTCCATGTTCATCAAACCTGGACTCATGCCTGCAGCTGCCTTGCTCTATTCAAGGTCAGCCAAAAATTGGAGTTGTTGTGCTTCTAGGGCAATCAGATATGCCTACTTCTCTGAAAGCCTCCATTTCCCTTTTTGTCCTCTATTTTAGACTCCTTTCCTCACCCTCTATGTAGCCATTAGCACAGTGGACTAGGGATTTCTTGTTCCCCATCTTCTGCGAGGACTGTGCTTCCGGGCTCCCATGTGGTTGGGTGCAGCCGTGTGACCAACTCTGGCCAATGAGCTGTGAGTAGAAGTGAAGGGAGTCACTCCCAGGCCACAGCATTTCACTGCCAGTGTGGGGCTCTCCAGAACATTCTTTGAAGGACTGGCTTGAGGTGGTGGCTGTGCCGTCAGTAACTAGAATGATTCAGGCCTTTCTGCTGACTCCTAATGGTCACGCCATGGGAGACAGCAGTACACTGAGCGGGCTTTCAGTTCCATTCCGTAGATGTTGTTGCCACAACTCGACCTAGCCTGTCCTGAGTGATACAGCCCCACACTGAGAGAGGACAGTCTTCTTGGGGTGCATGGATTTGGAAGAGGGGCCAGGAGAGCAATGTCTCTAAATATACATTCAAAACCCTTGCAAGGCCCTGCCGTCTCTGCTGAGGGGGACCCCTCCATGGTCCCCTAAGACCTTAGGGGGCTCCCTCCAGGAAACTGAGGCTCAGGATCAAGACAAACCCACCTCCAGTGCCCAACCATTGTCTGGCCCCTCCCACGGAGGACAGGCATAGTCTGGCCCCTCCCACGGAGGACAGGCATAGTCTGGCCCCTCCCACGGAGGACAGGCATAGTCAGCCTCAATGATGGGTATATGGGGCGGGGGGTGGGGGAGGAGACACCCAGATCTGCCCCAGACAAAGAAAAAGAAGAAGAGGACAGGGCTCTGGCCTACTGGGGTTGAAGAAAACAAAGGGATTAAAGCCAGAGAGGGTCGTGGAGGACCTGCTGCCCAGAAGGTCCCCCCTTCTGCAGCACTGCACCCCCATGCTGCTTCTCAAGCCCTCCTTCCCTTGATCACCCCTTCCAGACTGTCCTTTAGCGACGGGTCTCACGTGTTCAGTCAGTCATTTAACAAACAGGCATTGAAGACATCAGTGGGCTTGTCTTCAGGATGCACAACTGTGCCCATGTATTCCTGCCCTTAAGGAGTTCCGTCTGGTGGGGCAGAGACAAGTAAGGCTAACCTTCCCTAGACGAGTTTTAAGTACTAGCATAGACCATCCAGAGGGGGTTTCAGGGACCACAGAGGAGCAGCTCTGTCCCCAGCCCGAGAAGTCAGGGAGGGCTTCTCAGCGGAGGTGAGACAGCAGCTGTTGGGCAGAGTTAAGGGAGATGCCGTCCAGGCACAGGCAGCAGGAAGCGCACAGGAGCAAAGGAGTGAAGGCGAGAGAGTGCTGAGCTGGGCCATTCAGAGAACGCTCAGCGGCTGGGCGCGAGTGGCACAGGGGGCCTTGTGGGCAAGCAGTAAAACATGCGACTGAGATGGAGGGGGCAGGACCTGGTCACCAAGGGCCCCGTAACCATGGCAATGGTGATGAGCACAGGTTAGCGAAGAGCTACTGCAGAGATTTAAGCAAAGGAAAACATTGATCAGATTTGTGTGTAGTTGGGAGGAAAAAAGAGTTATTTTGTGAGCTGGCCAGATAGGAAGAGACCTTTTTTTGTGGGTTTATTTGTGTGTTTGTGTGTTTAATTGTGTTAAGCAAAACTGCCCCCGGCACAGGTGATATGAAAAGATGGGCCCCGGGGCAGAGTACAGAATGGGGCAGGAGGGCAGCGGGGTGATAGAAGATTTTTTTAAAAATTGGAGGTGCTTGGTTTTATTCTGGATAAGGGGCCGGGGAACAGTGGGAGGGGTGGAATGGTGGAGAGAGAGACCCCATGAGACGTAAGCAGCCAAAGGCAGAGAGAAGGCAGCTAGGAAGTGACAGAAGCCATCTAGGAGGAGAGAGGGCAGCTAGGGGGAGGCACGGAGGTGAGGAATAGCCTGGAGTGAGGACGGCTGAAGCACTTCTGCAAGTAGGGAGTCCAATGTTAAATGTTTAAGCAGTTAGCAGCACCAAACCTCAGTGTAACCCCAGGCCAACCCTGTCACCCACCAATCCTCACCAAAATGACTTCTGTGTGGACGTGGGTCGGAGACATGGCACCACCACATGGCATGAGATCCAGAGAGGATCCAGAGAAGTCAGGAGAAGCAAGAAATGGGTGTATGAGGTGACGAGGTTAAAGATAGGTCCCCTACAGAGGATTACTGGAGATCCTGGGCAGGGGGAAGCTGGATTTCATCAAGTGTGAAATGGGGCTTGAGGCAAATTTCGTTAATGTAATAAAGAAAATGATGACCAGGAAGGTGATAGCCACTTAGGCTGTAACAACACTTTGAATAAGAAAATACAGGTCAAATATTGTCTATATTTTCTTTAAAACACCTCAGTATGGATATAGGAAGTATATGTGCACGCAAGTTAACTTCTCCACCAAGTTAACCAAGGCGGAGGGAAGAAATTAGTAAACATGTGAAGGACCCCAAGTTTCAAATATTGCTTCCTAAATCTTCCTCAGAGTTTAATTAAGAAATAGTAAAAAAAAGTTTTTTGGCTAAATAAGCAGTGTTAATGGTATGTGGATGGCTAGAAAGATACGTACAGGCATGTCTCCATGCCTGTAGGAAGGTCGCATTAGAATCTATTGCTTTAGGTCTAGAACTTTGGTCTATCCCCGTCCCCTTCCCACCATCCCCAAACACACATAGAGGATTCTGTCACCTAATCAGATGAAAAAGTTGGTTCTGCCATGCGAATATTCTTGCGTTTGCCTCAGATGAACCTGAGCTAATGAGGGTACGCTGTTGTAACCAAGAGCTCCCTCCCTCCACCCCCAAATGCAGTGGCTTAAAGAATTTGATTGCTCTCTCAAATAAACACCTCTATCAAGGTGAGAGATCCAGGTTGACAGGGCAGCTCTGCTACATGAAATGATTCAGGGATCCAGGTTCCTTCCATCTTGGTGCTCTGTCATCCCCTAGGGTATTGCCTTGCAGGGTCAGACCTGAGTTGTGGGATCTCCATTTTCTTACTTGTAGAAAGGGAAAAGAAGGAAACTCGGTGCATGTTGGTTGACTTTTAAGTTGGAGTAGAAGTTTTAGGTTGTCTTTTAAGTTGGATGAGTTGGGCTGTCTCGCAGGAGATAGTAGAACACATCCCTTGTGCTCACATCCCGTTGGCTCACCCTGGGTAGAGAAGGACTAGAGAGAAGAAGGGAGGTCCTTGGCTCGACAGCGTCTGCGTACTTTCAGTTCTATGACCATGAAAGGAGGGAGAGCGGATTTTGGCCTCTCTGCCACAGAACCCTCCCTCAAGGCTCTCATTGAAGGGCTTAAAAGGGCAGAGGCTTGGGGGGCTTCCCTGGTGGCGCAGTGGTTGGGAGTCCGCCTGCCGATGCAGGGGATGCGGGTTCGTGCCCCGGTCCGGGAAAATCCCACATGCCGCAGAGCGGCTGGGCCCGTGAGCCATGGCTGCTGGGCCTGCGCGTCCGGAGCCTGTGCTCCGCAATGGGAGAGGCCACAATAGCGCGAGGCTCGCGTACCGCAAAAACAAAAAAAAAGGGCAGAGGTTTGGGACCTCACAAGAACAGGCTGACTAGTTTTGGTGTCTACTTATAAATAAATGTTTGTATGTGTGGCAGGATTTGGTCTCAGAATTCCTTTCATTGTAACATACTTGATGGTGAAGTTGTGGAGACAACCTGGCTGCTCTGAGCGTGGGGTGACCAGCATCACCTGGGAGCTTGTTAGAAATGCAGGACTCAGGTCCCATCCCAGACCCACTAAGTCAGAAGCTGCCCTTTAACAACACCCCCAGGTAGTTCCTGGAGAAGCACAGTCTCCCTGCACCTTTACCTGGTCTTGAGTTTGGCCTCTTACGTAGATAGTTTTCCATTGATTTTTACAGCTGGAAGACCCCAGGCAGCACCCATGACTGTTTTTCAAACTGTAACTAAGGACCCACTAGTGATATCATTTTAGCAGATCATAACCAGCATTGAAAGAAAGGCAGAAAAGACATACAGTAAAAAAAGAAAATAAAGTGCATCACTCTAATCGAGGGTGAGAGTTGTTTTCAGTCATAGCTACCTATAGATGCGTAGCGGTAGGTCGTCGCCGAGAAATACAAAGGTATTTGAAAGTCACAGATGTAGGAGCAAGGGTCTGTGGCAGGAAGTTCACAGACTTGGTGGTAAACAGTCCTGAGGTTGAAACCACCTCTGAAGAGCGTGTCTTTGGCCGGTATTGAACCTCATTTCCTCATATGTAAAACGGGTTAACTTCAACCTCCTGGGCTGTGGCAGTTACCAGGGCAGGGCCGGGAATAAATCCCTCGCGGGCCCTTCTTTCCCCTTAGTCGTATCCTCTTTGTTTTTAGGACGGGAGAGTGGCTCGCCTGGGGCTTCTACGCTGAGACCAAGTTAGCCAGGATTCCTAATTCTTTGGGTCTCAGTTTCCCTATTTGTGAAGGAAGGCACCTTAGCCTGGAAGACTTCTAAGGGGCTCAGCCCCGTGGTCCACGTAAGCGAGTATGTCCAGAAAGCACGTGCATGTGGCGTGGGAGGTGAGGTGGTGGAATGACCCTCCCTTTGCCTTCGGACCGTGCAGGTGCCGGAGTTCCCAGACTAGACCCTAGGGAGGGGTAGAAGGGAGCATCCCCTCGCCGGGGAGCCCTTGGTCCCGCTCCTCCGCCAGCGGGCGGTGCGGCAGCGCCACCGTGTGGTCGTGCTGCATCAAAGCGCCGCTGCTCTGCCAGCTGGAGCCCCGCCGGGGAGACTTGGTGCGAGCGAGGGCGAAGGGGAGAGCATCTGGTCTTGCACACCCCACCCCAGTTTTCTTGCACATCCCACCACCCCCCTTGCGGAAATGTTCGCGCCACCACATGCAGAGTGGCCGGAGCTGGGGCTGTGACCCCTCCCTGCGCTTGTACGGCGGGGCGGGCGCCAGTGCAAAGGGCACCTCGGGAAGACACGGTCCTGCTCCAGACCGGGGTCAGCTGAAGAAGGATGTGGATTCTGGCGGCACAGGCTAGCATCTAGCTGCCAGCTCAGTATCTCATGGTTCGAGCGCACTGGTCTTGTAAAGCGAGGGTCAAGGGTTCGTGGCCCAGCCACGCGTCTGCCTTTCCCCCTCCCTGGCATCAGATCACCCCTTCCCCGGGGCTCAGGTTCTGCTTTTCCTCTTGGATCCCACAGGGGAAAGAAGCATAACGGGCAGCTCCCGAGGAGGGTGCCCAGATGGATGTGGTTAGAGAAGGGCAGCCCCGAGCGTCCTGAGCTGAGGGGACCCGGGCCTCGCCTTGGGCAACAACGGCCTCCCAGGTCCCAAGTGCCACCTTGTCCCAGGACCCGCGATTCCAGGAATGATCCAGGGGTCTCCGCCCCAGCGCTCGCACTCTCCAGACAGCGGAGTTTTCAAGCGCTTTGCCCTTTGAGCTCAGAGATGACGCAAGAGGAAGATAATTCAGCGACGAGCTCCCCTCGCCACTGTGGGGAGGCTCCCTCTCCCCCACGTCCACTTTAAGCTCTTATTCATCGAGGTTCACCCTGGGCGTAGCCCTTGTGCTAAATTCCCCTCCGAAAGTAATCTTTCGTGGGTGTTTGACAAAGTACAGCTGAGGCATTTGAGGCCAAAAGAGACTGAGTCATTTACCGAAGGTCACCCTGTTCGTAAGTAACAGACAAGAAACGCCAGGTCGGTCCACCTTTCTCCCAAGCCCATCACCATTCGAAGGAGACACCTTTCGCTTCTGCACCCTCAGCCTGGGTGCGGGCGAGGGGCTTTTTATTGAGCCGAATCAGGGAAACCTGGGGAGTTGGGAAGAGAGCTCACATCTAATGAAAGAAATGGTCTTCCTGTCACTCCCTCAGCCCCCATGCCCCCTGCAGAAGCTCCTGGAGCAGCTGCTTCTTCTGCAAAATGCAAATACAGGAGGGGTCTTGCCACCTGTCTGTCTTCTGTCCTACAGCTGTCCATCTTGACCATTTCAACTCTCACACGTGAAGGAGTAGAGCAGAGATGTTTCCACTGAAAGCCTGAGGTTAATTATTTGGCCTGCTGGAAGGACTCTGGAGGTTACTCATGGGCATAGTGATCGTGATGAACTCTGCACTTGGTGCAAGTTATGTACTTAACTTTCTGAATCTGCTCTCCCTTGTGACTACTAGTAACAGCGAATGCTTCTAAAGCACCTGTCAAATCTAAACAGAATCCGCGAATTATCGCAGTGTTGACAACATTATAAGTGGTATTATTAGCCTCGTTGTCCATAGGAGGAAATTGAGGCCCAGAGAAGTTAACTCTCTTGCCTAGGGTCATACCGAGAGCAAGTAGCAGAGTCAGAATTCAAACCCAACCTTCCTGGTTCCTGGCGCCTTCAACCACCATGCTGCTGTGGAAGACATCCAGAGCCTCTGGTAGGGATTTTCTGGAGCCAGAAAAACCAAAACTGTGCCTTCAAGGTAATACGGTTTCTGCAAATGTTCTGTCAAAGTCCTCCGTTTGTAGAGCCAAGAGACTCTGTTCATACCATTCAAGAGAAAAAAAAAACGAGAACCTTAAAAATGAATTCTCCCTTGTGTCTGTTCCTGAGATTTCTCTATGGAAGGAAGATATTCTCTGTGCCTGGAAGTAATATCTTTTCATCCTACATCATGTAAGAGACCAACGCAAAGTCTCCTACTATAACCTCCCAAACACTTCAGTCTTTTTATTCTGCATGGAGTTATGTTGCTGTCCTGATTAAAAAAAAAAAAATACCCACACTTTCATAGCTTTTTAAACAACATCAAATAAGCCAGAATTTCTGTGTATTTCTGTGTACCACACCAGGAACAGTTAGGGTGGGTGGCAGACTGGACTTTCCAAAAGTGGTCACCCCAATACCTCCCCTCACACATGGTCTTAAAATGTAACTGGACACTCCACTTGAATCTGGGTAGACCTGGGCCAACTTCTCTATCTCCCCTGCTCTTGAACCTGAGTGGACTTTTGTGATTACCTTGACCAATTAATTGTGGCAGAAGTGACGATACACGTTTTTCGAGGCTGGACCAGAAAAACGCCATGCGCGTCTGCCTTGCCGCCTCGGGACACGTGATTCTGCAACTTGCTGCCTCTAGCCCCAGTTTTCCAGCCTCCCCCAGCTGATGGAGCAAAGATAAGCTGACTCTACCAAATTCTGCCCAAGTTGAAGATTCATGAGTAGAATAAGTGATTATTGTTGTTCTAAGCCATTAAGCCGGAGACGTTTGTTAGATAGCAGTAAATGCCTGGACCAGGTCCTCTACCCATTTTGCCCTGTTATGAACTGTTCTGCAGTGGACTTCTTTAGACCTATCACTTTCTGCACATACCTGAAGTTTTCCCTAGGGAAACATCTAGAAGCAGCATTCCTGGGCCAAAGAATATTTTGCTTATGGGACCGCACATGTAGTGAAAGTGTGAAAGCATACAGGGGAGTGATCCACTGTAGTGTAAGCCCTGACACTGGGTTTTCTTTTCTTGTAACACAAGTGTCTGACTTAAGCTTTGATTGCTGAGGCATCCACTTCAAAGACGGCGACCTCGAATCAACACATTGCCAGCCACACGGCTAGGTAAAGAGCCAGCCCGCCTCCCCCTACTGAAGCTCTTCTGTTTTAGTTGATTTAGTTTTCTTTTGGTTGATTTTGATAACTAACCATTTGGGGAACTTGTTTTCTCTCTTCCTGTGCTTTTTTTTTTTTTTAACATCTTTATTGGGGTATAATTGCTTTACAATGGTGTGTTAGTTTCTGCTTTATAACAAAGTGAATCAGTCATACATAAACATATGTTCCCATATGTCTTCCCTGTTGCGTCTCCCTCCCTCCCACCCTCCCCATCTTCCTGTGCTTTAAAGTCCTGCTCTTATGTTCTAAATTCACCCAGAAGGAGGGAGCCCTTGAAACCCCAGGCCCAAGCCACCCCCACCTGGGACTTCTCTGTGTTGTTCCCGGTGTGTTGTGTAATTTCCAGGTCCTGCAAGTAGTAAAACTTTATTTTTTTCAAAGTTTCCTGATGGTTATTGCTGAAGGGCGTCTTGCAATCAGAATAAGAACCACTGAGGGCCAGTGGTTGGCCCAATGTGATGACATTGGTTATTGATGGGCTGAAATCGGCGTGAAACATACACATAAAGGATGAGTGTCAGGGAGGAAGAGGTTTTCCTCTACAATGCTAGGTTCTTCTGGCTGGTCTAAGAGTTAAGTTGACTTGAGACAGATTCACAGGAGGAAAATCAAAGTATAATAACATGTATATATGGGAGAGATCCCGGAAGACTTAGGAAATCACCAAAATGGCTGAAGCCCTCACCTTCAGCTAAAGACAAAAGAGGATGTTGGTAGTGGTTTGGGACTCCAGAGGGGAGAAAGGCAATTCACATGAAGGTGGAAAAGCAAATGTTGGGTACATAAATGTTTGCAGAGCCCTGCAGAGACAATGGGCTACAGGATGGACTCTGATCTCTAAGAGTTTCCCACAATACACAGTACCCATACTTTTTGCAGATTTCTCTGGTGATAGCTCTATTCTGGAAGCAGGCCCTCTATCTACATTTTTTTTAGGCAGTTAGGGAGAAGGTCGAACAAAGTTTCTTCCTAAGTCTTTTGGGCCTTAAAAATAATCAAATTAATCCTCATGCCAAAGAGACATATTTTGAGGTGGCAAACCCTACAGCAGAATCCGTAAGATTCTATTTCTTTAAAAAAGAAACCTGAAGGTCTGAAGCAAATACTACAATGCTAACACCTGTTAAATCTGGGTGTGGGGATATATGGGTATCGTAATTTACATTTTTTATTTACATTTCTTAAATGTGTTATGTATTGATATTAAGTTATTTATAATTGTGCAAATATTTTATTATTTAAAAATCTCAACTCAAATAAAATTATGTCACAGTAATTTTGTCCCTTGTGATTTTCTGTTTCATTTGTTTGATCACATCCCTGCTTGATTAAAGCAAGACCTTTGGCCTTTGACGGGCTGGTAGTTCAATGCAAATACCACATCCTCCCTACCACACACCCTTCATCCTGGCCATACTCACAGACCTGCTGTTAAGAAACAATCAGTGCTCCTTTAATTTCCCTGCCTTTGCCTGAGATCGTCCCTCTGCCTGGAATAATAATCCCAGAGATTTCGCTTCACAAATTATTCTCCAGTGTCTCATTTGATCCTTATCTGCTCCCTGTAACAGTAATAATAGTATCATTTACTGGGTGAGCTATATATGCTACGTATGGTGTCAAATGCTTTACGTGTGTCTTTTTAAAAGTAGGTTCTGGGGCTTTCCTGGTGGTGCAGTGGTTGAGAGTCCGCCTGCCGATGCAGGGGACACGGGTTCATGCCCCGGTCTGGGAAGATCCCACATGCCGCGGAGCGGCTGGGCCCGTGAGCCATGGCCGCTGAGCCTGCGCGTCCGGAGCCTGTGCTCCGCAACGGGAGAGGCCACAACAGTGAGAGGCCCGCGTACCGCAAAAAAAAAAAAAAAAAAAAAAAAAGAGTGAATGTGTATTGGGCATTTAGCATGTGCCAGGGACTGTGCTAAGTGACATACATGGATTTAATTTTTGCAAACAGAGTGAACTATTGCTTTTCTTTGTTCGGTGAGCTAGGTGCTCTGGTTTTTACGTTAGTGAATGTGCAAATCGGAATTTTCCGGGGAGGTTTGGAGGAGAGAATAGGATGTCTTAACTCAAAAGCTCTGTCGTGTTATCGTCACTGCTAAGAAGACTCCTGGCGCAGCAGCTTCTCTGAGCCGAGGGTGGCATTTGTCACTTCTTGGGGAGTATGTATGGCACTGACATTTAATGACCATCATGCCATGCTTTGTCAATATCTCTTTTCAAGCAGCAACAGGGAGTGACAGGCAGTGCTCTGTGGAATGATCTGCATTGTGACATCAGACACTGACAAAGTCTCTTTTATCAGCCTTACTTTTCTCATGGAGTTTTGAAGGAATGTTGGCATGGCGCTGTTTCTTCTGTTTTGACACCACAGTCAGTTCACTCATTCAACCCCCCCATCATGGTGTGCACAGGAAGCTCTGGGGCACACAGGGATAGCAGAAACCAGTGACTCAGGTCGCCCCAGTGCTCTGCGTCTCAGTGTCTTGTCTGATCTAAGTGCTGGTGTCATCGTCTCCTCTGTCGCTCAGCATCCTTCATACACTAGGGAAGGCGGTGGTGGACAAGCTAAGTCTCACATCTGACGATTTTGCTAAAAGGCAGAGATTACTAGTAAACTTTATTTGTCAAGTCTGTGCTATGTGACAAAGATTTTACTTCGTTCTATGAAAGCTTCAGGAGAAATTTAAGGCTTGGTCTCTGCCCTCAAATAGCTGAGCTGACTGTGTGAGTAAAATAAAAACCTATGAAAAACTTACAAAACAGCTGAGTTGACAGTATGTCTTACACCCAGGTTCAAAGACCTATGAGCAGAAATTAAGGCTTGGTCAAGATGAAAAAAAAAAAAAAAAGCAATTTCCCATTCTAACCCCATTTCCCTCTCCAGAGGACAAAGAAAGAACCTGATCTGATTGTCATGAAATTCAACTCTTGATCTTCCAGGCCCTATCATCCACAGTAAAAGGAGTCAGCCCGCAAAGCTCTTTTAAGCCACTAGAAGACAATTCAAGTAGGGTCTAAGTGGAAGACCAGCTGGGGCTAAAGTATAATGAGAAAGGATTCCTTATCTCCTCTCAGATGTCACCACATGGGCAGAACTTAGGTGTTCCTTGCTTGGGCCTGGTACTAAAAGTCAGTGAAATAATCCAAAGACCTAACTATTCCCAGACAAAATATTGGAGAGAGCTCTAAGAAACTGTCATTTTATCTACAGAAATAGCATTTGATAAAATCCAAACATGCTTTTATGATAAAAATGCTAACAAAAATAAACAAACAAAAACCCCCAAACAAACAAACTAGGAATAGAAGGGAACTTCCTCAACCTAATAAAGGACATCTATTAAAGAAAAAAAAAAATCATATGAAATGGTACAAGTGTGATAGCTTTCCCCTTAAGATCAGAAACAAGAGAAGTATGTTCACTCTTGCCTCTTCTATTCAACTGTGATACAGATTCTAGTGAGGACAATTAGGTAAGAAAAAGAAATAAAAGGCATCCAAATTGGAAAGGAAGAAGATGCATGTGACATGATCTCCTATACAGAAAAATCCTAAGGAATCCACTGAAAACCTATTAGCACTCATAAATAAGTTCAGCAAAGTTGCAGAGTACAAGATCAATATGCAAAACCAATGGTATTTCTATTCACTAGCAATGAACAATCTAAAAAGGAAATTAAGAAAACAATTCCATTTATAATAGCATCAAAAAGAATAAAACACTTAGGAATAATTTAGTAAAAGCAGTGCAAAATTTATACCCTCCAAACAAACAAACAAAAAAAGCATTGTTGGAAGAAGACCTAGATAAATGGAAAGACATCCCAAGTTCTGGATGGGAAGGCGTAATATCGTTAAGATGGCAATAGTCCCTGAAGTAATCTACAGATTCAACACAATCACTGACGTAATCCTAGCTGTCTTTTTGTAGATTCTGACAAGCTGATCCTAAAACGTATATGGAAAGGCAAGGGACCTAAGGTAGCCAAAACAATCCTGAAAAAGAACAAAGCTGGAAGACTCACATTTCCTGATGTCAAAGCTTATTACAAAACTACAGTAATCAAGACAGTGCAGTACTGGCATGAGTACTGACCTACAGACCAATGGAATAGAACTGAGGGTCTAAAAATAAACCCTCATATGTATGATCAATTGATTTTCAAGGAGAGTGTAAAGACAATTCAATGGGGAAAGAGTAATCTTTTCAACAAATGGTGCTAGGACAACTAGATATCCCCATGCAACAAACAGAAAAAAAGATAAACTGGACTTCATAAAAATTTAAAACTTTTTTACCTCAGAGGATATCATCAAGAAAATTTTTAAAAACCCCACAGAATGGGAGAAAATTTTGCAATCACATATCTGGAAAGGGACTTCTATTTTAAAGATATAAATAACTCTCACAACTTAATAATAAATAGAAACCCAATTTAAAAGTGAGCAAAGGATCTGAACAGACATCTCTCCAAGGAAGTTATACAAATGGCCAATAAGCAAAGATGTTTACCATCATTAGTCATCAGGGAAATGCAAATTAAAACCACAATCAGATACCACTTCCCACACACTGGGCTGACTATAATAAAAAAGACAGATAATAACAAATGTGGCAAACATGTGGAGAAATTGGAGACTTTGTGCACTGCTGGTGGGAATATAAAATGCTGTAGCCCCTTTGGAAGAGAGTCCGGCAGTCCCTTAAAAAGCTAAACATAGAGTCATTGTATGATTGACCCAGCAACACTACTCCTACCTACATACCCAAGAGAAAAGAAAACATGTGTCTGCACAAAAAGTTACACATGAATGTTCATAGCAGTATTATTCATATAAAAACCAAAAAGTAGAAATCAACCGCTGAATGGATAAAAAAAAATGTAGTGTATTCATACAATGGAATATTATTGGGCAATGAAAAGGAATGAAGGACTGATATATGCTACAACATGTATGAACCTTGAAAACATCACGCTAAGTGAAAAAAGCCAATTATAAAAGACCAATTCTATGACTCCCAAACAGGAAAATCTATAGAGACAGAGAGACAAGGGACATGATAGCTAAAGAGCACAGGTGTTCTTTGAGGGTGATAAAATTGATTTTGGTGACGGTTGCATGCATCTGTGAATATACTAAAAACCACTGAACTGTTTGATTTAAATTGGTGACCTATTTGGTACGTGAATAAAGCTGCTGATGTTAATAAAGCTGTCGAAAAAAATCAGTGATATTACAGGTGTCTGGGAATAAAAGAAACAGTAGCAAATTAAATACCACATTAATCAGAAGACACAGCACGATTTCAGAAATGTTGCAGAGTGCCAACCTGAAATTGAGAAAAGTTGGTATTATACCCATTTTGTAGATGAGGAAATTGTCTTAGAGGGTTTAAGAACTTGCTCAAGGTTATCTAGTTAGTTAATGTCCAACCCGAGACTTGGGTGCAGGACAGCCACTGCCAGGTCAACTCCAGGGGGAGCGAATTCTTCACCTCAGATTTACTTTAAAGAAACAACGCATTTAGCTTTTGAAAAATTCGGTGGAGTGTCCTATTGGATATGGGAAATGAAGCAGGGAGGTTGTAAGAGATGCTGTCTTCCTTTGGAACCTGGCCACATCTCCGCGTGCCTTGGCACTGTGTCCGGGATGATACAAGATATTGTGTGTGATGAGAGGTCGTGCATTCGAGTGAGGTCCACACTCAGAAGACTCAAGCCCAGCCACAGCGGTCCTGGGAAGCTCTAAGCCTGTCCACAGGCCTGGGACAGATCTTGTTTGCCTCACGTGGCTGTGGCTTTACCTCCGGTTCACTTCCCCAGCCCCTCGGCCCATCAGCCAGGCTGGTTTCTGCACCTCACGATTGTCTTTATTTTCCCTCCACCTCTGGGAACACTGTGTTCCGGTGGTTTCGGTGTGTGAGCAGAGAAGGGCTGATTTTGTTTGAGTTGGAGCAGGACTGTTGGTTCAGTATCAGTAGTCAGGAGGCCATGGCTTTCTAAGAGATTTTTTCTTTTTTAATTTAAGGTTCTCAGTGTACCACAGGATTGAACCGTGTACTGCTTTGTCTATTAACTTTATGTTTTATGAATTCTCTGTTTTGTGGACTAGAAACCCAGGCACACAGACCATGTGCTTTATTCTGGGTAACACAGCTGCCACATGCTCTCAAGATCCAGTACTATTAACCCGGTAGGGCTACGCTCCTCAGATCTATGTCTTCCACCTCTCTCTGCTGTCTGAGTGTATGATCAGAACCCTCCCCAAGAAAGGTGTCCACTTGGAAGCACCAACCACAGTATCCTCTTTTCTTATTTCGATTCTCACTACAATCCTCATAATGTTATTCCTATGTTTCAGATGAGGAAACTGAGGCTCAGAGTGGTTCCGTGACTTGTTCAAGGTCACATAACCAGGATTTGAACCCTGGAGTGGGTAGACTCTAGACTGAGATTCTTTTCCTGTACCCCTCCCCAGCCTTGGTTTGTGGCCAGGGAAAATTACTGATGTTCTCCCGCTCCCATCCTCAACTGCCCCCAACATCCCTGTCTGTAAACTGGTGAAAGTAATTTGTCTTCAGAGGACATCTATGCAGGCCTGTAGGGAGAAAGGAGACAAGAATGGACAGTGAGAGCCTGTAGGGTGTGTGGGGAAAAGGGATGCAGGACCTTGGCCTTGGTAATGGGAGTGTGGGAGTTGGGGGAACAGGACTAAAATGTGTGAGTGCCTTGGACAGGCTAATAAAATTTGTCAACTCTCCCAAACCAATGTTCTTCCTCTCTTTTTCATTAACTGTTTTTTTAATTGAAAAAGTAATAAATGTTCATGGTAAAAAAATCAAAACTACTTCTCCTCCATACCTCCCAGTCACCATCCGAAGAAGGACAATCTGTCCTCTGTCTCCTTCAGGAATATTCCAGATATATATTCTACATATAGACACACACATTTCTCCCTTTCATTTTCACAAATAGGAACATAATCTGTACACTGTCTTGTACCTTATTTTATCCTCTTATCTTAAAAACTCTTCCACACCAGCTCGCATAGATCTGTCTCATCTTCTTCGTTCTGTTGTTTTTGTTTTTTGTTTTTTTTGGCTGCGTTGGGTCTTCATTGCTGCCTGTGGGCTTCCTCTAGTTATGGAGAGCAGGGCCTACTCTTTGTTGCAGTGCGTGGGCTTCTCATTGTGGTGACTTCTCTTATTGAGGAGCACGGGCTCTAGGCATGTGGGCTTCAGTAGTTGTGGCATGTGGGCTCAGTAGTTGTGGCACACAGGCTTAGTTGCTCCACGGCATGTGGGATCTTCTCAGACCAGGGCTCGAACCCGTGTCCCCTGCATCGGCAGGCAGATTCTTAACCACTGTGCCACCAGGGAAGCCCCCTTCATTCTGTTTTACAATGGCACAGCATCTCATCCTATGGATGTTTCTTCATTTATCCAACCAGCCCCTACTGCGGGGGTCACTCAGGTTGTTTAGGTTGTTATAAACAATGCTGGGAAAAACATCCATCCATGTCTATTCATTTTCAAGTATAATCTCTATGATTATTTCCTAGAGGCTGAACTGATGAAGGAACTGCTGAATCCATGAGAAAGAATATTCTACTCTTTAATTGAGATGCCAAGTTGTGCTGCATCAATCTGAACTCCTATCACCAAGGAAGAGAACCTGCTTCTTCTCAGTGTGATGTAATTTTTCAATCTGTATTACCAAGTGTCACAGGCTGAATAGTGACTCCTAAATATATCACAACCTAATCCCTGGATCCTGCACAGGTTACATAATATGGAATACAGTCTTTGCAGATGTGACTAAATTAGAAACTCTGAGAGGGGGAAATTATCCTGGAAATTACCCAGCTTGGCCCAGTGTCCTTATAAGAGGGAGATGGACATTTGACTACAGACAAAACAGAGGAACATCATGTGATGGAAGCAGAAAGAAGCAGTAGAGAGAGATGTTCCACTGCTGGCTTTGAAGATGGAGGAAGGTGCTGGGAAGCAAGGAAGGCAGCTGGAGAACTGGAAAAGGCACAGAAATAGCCTCCCCCAGCACCTCCAGATGGAAGTACTCTGCCAACACCTTGATTTTAGCCCACTAAAGCCATTTTGGCCTTCTGGCCGATCTAACTGTAAGAGAGTAAATTTCTGTTGTTTGAAGCCATTAAGTGTGTGGTTATTTGTCATGGCGGCAATAGGTCATTAATACTGGAGGGAAGGCTTAGTGCTCTGGTGGGGGGAGAGAGGAGGAAGACCTGCTGTCCATCCCCCACCTCTGCTCCCTGCTCAACTGTTCAAAGCAATTCCCCTCTGATCCCAGGCCTGTGCCCCTCACCCAGCAGAAGAGAAGTCTTCCTCATTAACCCCACTCTCAGGAAGGTGGCTCAAGCTAACCGCAGTTGCAAGCAGCATACTAAAATATTTCCTTCAACCACACACAGATCTCACTGAGAAGATACGGACAAATAACATTTTCTTCTCCTCTGTCCGTTTCCGGCGCTGTTTAGTCACCCCTGTAGTTTGCCCTTAAGGACCTCATTTGTACATCAACATGGAAGATTTAACAGCACTAGCTTTGCGATTCCCTGCCGCAAAGCAATTAGGATGGTGGGAGGGCCCTAACCCGACTGAGTGAGAAAAGCAGTCAGTGTTCTTTGTGGTACACAGGCCTCTCACTGTTGTGGCCTCTCCCGTTGCGGAGCACAGGCTCCGGACGCGCAGGCTCAGTGGCCATGGCTCACGGGCCCAGCCGCTCCGCGGCATGTGGGATCCTCTCGGACCGGGGCACGAACCCGCGTCCCCTGCATCGGCAGGTGGACTCAACCATTGCGCCACCAGGGAAGCCCACAGTCAGTGTTCATAGGGATTTGCGACCTGGCTGGGGAGAGGTGTGAGCTGGGAGGAATTATTTGAAATTTGATACATGCATTCAAAGGTTCAAAGGTTCAAAGGTTCAAATCTGGCTGTGGGCTCCCTGAGGAAAAGGAAGAAAATTGCTGAGCAAATAAACTCCAACTCAAACAAAACCTTTTGGGGCAAATGAGTTACGGAAGGTGCCTGTGGTTTGCAAATAGATACTTGATTAAAGCCAATGGCTCGATAAAGCCATTTTGGGATGCTAGGAAAATCTCTCCGCCTTCGTCCTCCACCTACCCAGTCTCCTGGTTCTGGGCATACCAATTTCTGCTCAGGACCAAGCAGGTGAGAGTTACAGGGCGGTTAGCTCCCTAAACCACCTGTTAGAGTAATAATTCTGGGCTCCTCCGGGCAAGCGGATCAGGCCGTGCCGCAGGATGACAGACTAATTATCCCAACCATCAGAAGTGTCTTCTGTGTCTCTAATCTACCTTGACAATCCAGTGGTTTGTCACTTCGAGGCCTCTTTAATTGGCTGCGTGATTGACACAAGTGTGGGGGGCTTTTTATTTTAAGAATTGAGGAGAGCCTATGCCTTCAAAATTAGTTCAGTTACATATAATTGCTTTGCTATGATGCCAAAGACCTAGTTTGCGCCCTACGTGGGCTAGAATCTGATTCTTGCAGTCACTCTGACTCTAGGTAACTAGCAAGAATGACAAGAGACACCCAAGCAATTTTCTGTGTTTATTATTTACCTTTCACCAAAGGTCTCCTCAACCCTAGGTTGACCTGACATCCCTTTCAATAGGATTATGAAAAGAGCTGCTATGGTCTGAATGTCTGTGGCCCCTCAGAATGCATATGTTTTGGTTGCAAGTGACAGAAATCGAATTAATTTTTTTGTCATTGTTCATATACCTTACAAGTTCAAGAGTTGAGCTGTTTGGAGTCATAGTTGGGTTTGGGTGCTTAAACAGTAAGGACAGGGTTCTGTTACCCTATTTCCAACTCTCAGTTCACCTTCTGAAGAGGTGCTTCTCTTCACGTGGTAGAAAAGATAGCCTCTGGCAGTGCCAGCCTTTCCCGACCCGAAGGGTCCACTCTCCCAGAGAAAAGGCATACCTCACAGGGCTCATATTAGCATAGCATTCGTGGAAGCCTCAGACTGAGCTGGCCTGGGTCACGTGCCCTCCTCTTGGCTCAATCAACGGATGCAGGAGGAGTTCTATGATTGGCCAAGTGCTAAGTGCTGGTCATGTGACCAGGAGGAGGAAGAAGGCACTGTGATTGGCGGTCTCACCAGAACCACTCGAATAGGGGGAGTCCCTTTCCCCAGAGGCAGAGGTGGCCAGCCAGAGTAAGAAAACAAATCGCCTCCACAGACATTAGAAGGGCAACTGTTACAAGTCCGCTCGCCCTGGTAAGTCCTGTGTCTCCACTTTTTCCTCTGAATAGCCTCTTTGTCTGACAATGTAGCCTGTTATGACAATCAGCCTGGAGTTT
The DNA here is from genome assembly GCF_963455315.2 of Globicephala melas. NCBI lineage: Eukaryota > Metazoa > Chordata > Mammalia > Artiodactyla > Delphinidae > Globicephala > Globicephala melas. Next base: position 162,855,518 of record NC_083315.2, on the reverse strand, counting down.
CAGAAGGGAAGGTTCCGAACGTGTGGAATGCTGGTTCAGTTTCCTCATCCTCAGGACCTGGCGCCGGTAAATGGGAATAGATTGCTCTGCCTCTGGTCGTAGAGACCTAACTTATCAGAAGCGATTCTTGCCTCCTCTCGAGGACAGTAAAGGCTGAGAGCTCCTTGGACCGGAGTTGATAAACCCAGGGAGGAAGCAGCAGCCCCACTGGCCGGCTCCTCGTAGACCTGCAAACCCTGCCAGGCCTCCCTTCCCCATTCCCTTGTCTTCCTTGGCAGTTTAGCTGGCCCAGCCTCAGCTAGAATGTCTATTCTAAGACCATGAAACTTGGCTGTTCTTTCTTTTCTGGCCTTTTGTAAGCTTCGAAGAGAACCTTTCCTCGTTTGGATTTTCTCCCCTTTCTTGCCTGGGTATTTCATGGGTTTTCAGGCATCAGTCCTTATATGATCATTGCTTGCTGCAGTTCTAAAAACTTTAAAGAACATTTGGTTATTGGTCATTTAAGGCTTCTTCTATGTGTTTTACAGAATCACTTGGAGCTTACCTGGTCCATTTCCCCATTTGAGACTGAAATCTCTGCTACTGCATGAAGAGGTCATGGTGAGCTCAGCTTAAATACCTCAAGAGATGGGGCACTGACTCTAGTTCGCTGACTCCATTGCTAACCAGCTCCATTAGTTATAATGTTCTTTTTTAGTTGGAGGACAAATCTCATTTTGGCTTAGATCCGGCACACATAATTTGTCTCATCTTCTTCTGTATCCATTTAAATATTAAAAGAGTGCTTTTATGCTCTCTTTCCTATCTCTTAGCTAATATTTATTGAACACTTACTTTGTCTAGTGCTGTACTAACTGCTTGACACACATATGCTCACTTAATCCTAGCAACAACCTATGACGTAGGCAGGCATTATTATGCCCATTTTATAAGTGAGGAAACCGAGGCACATGGGTTCACCAGGCTGACGTGTCAGACTGATACGATGCCAGAGCTCACACTTATAATCCCATATGCTCCTCAATTTTTTTTACAACAAAATAAACCATATAAATTCAAGGTACTAAGCAATCTGATACCATTCAAAATGGCCTTTTAAATCTCCAGAAGGGCTCAAGGAAGGGGGCAAGCTTTCTTTGCAAGCAGTGGAGAGGCAGTGTGGAGACCCAGCCCAGTGGCAAGAAGGAGGGAAAAGCCAAATTGGAGCCCACCCTGGCACCTGGGTATCCACCACTGAGGACGAAGGTGAATTGTTGCAGAAGGCGTCATGGAGCAATGGTCCCAATCAGAGGCTCGGGAGACCTGGATTTCATTCCGTGCCACACCAAAGAATATATAACTTAACGTATCCCCCTCTCAGTTTGACCAACTGAAAAATGGGGGTACCCTTTAACTCCACCCACTTCCCAGAAAAGTTATAAGAAACTGATCAGCTCATAAAATATGGGTTTTGAAGCCCTTGAAAAAAGGATGGTAATAGAAAAATCCAACTTTACTTTCAGGTAATCAGCCCACATGGGCCAGTGTCTGACGGCAACATAGATTTCTTCTGAGACCCGCAAAGAGTCAGCCAGAAACCTGTGCTGTGATGGGTACGTTCTAGGATACAAACTGTAAGCTACTCATCTCCCATGAGGAGTGACGGTAATGGGCTGAAAGGAAGGATATCTTTTCTAGTGAAAACACCCTCTTCTCTCCACATTTGTGTAAATAAATGTGTCTTGCTCTGATTGGCTTCTTTGAGGATTCTCTGAGTGTCAATTTGAGGACAGTTTGTGACTTAATCTATGTGGCGGGAACAGTTAATGTTTAGGCTCATTAGTGTGTTTGTTCTCTCTTCTCCCACTGGGCAAATTTAGCTTGCCTCGCCTAACCACTCAGCCTAGTGTATATTCAGATTAATCTTTCCCAAGCCTTCCTTTCAGCCTGCTGCCTCGTGGTTTTCTACCTGCAGAATAAAGTATAACCTCCTCAACTCTTCAGCATCCACAATCTCTTCCCATCCTGCCCCACTCATATCATCTCCCACTTCATTCCCATAGGAACTTTTTATTTCAGGGACTCTTGTCTTCTGAACTATTCACATAGTTGTGCATCCGTCACCACAGTCAATTTTAGAACATTCTCCATTACCCCCAAAAGAAACCCTACAGACCTCTTATCCACCCCCACCCCCCTGCCATCACAGATCCCTCCATTCCCTCCAGTCCTCAGCAACCACTAATCTACTTTGTGTCTCTATAGATTTGCCTATTCTGGACATTCACATAGATGGAATCATACAATACGAGGTCCTTTGTGACTGGTTTCTTCCACTTAGCATGAGCTTTTCAAAGTTCATCCATGTTGTGGCGTGTATCAGTACTTCATTCATTTTCATCGTCCAATAATATTCTGTTGTATGGAGGCCACATTGGTTTATTCATTTATCAGTTGATGGGCATTTGGCCTGTTTCCATTTTGTGGGTATTATGAATAATGTGGCTTTGAACATTCATGCACAATTTTTTGTGCGGACATGTTTTCGTTTCTCTTGGGTATAAACCTAGGAGTGGAATTGCTGGGTCATGTGGTAACTCTATGCTTAATCTTTAGAGGAACTGCCAGACTGTTTGCTAAAGGAGCTGCATGGTTTTACATTCCTGCCAACAGTGTATGAGGGTTCTAATTTCCTCCACATCCTTGCCAACACTAGTTATTACCTGTCCTTTTTATTATAGCCATCCTGGTAGATGTGAAGTAGTATTTCATTGTGGTTTTGATTTGCAATTCCCTGATAACTAATGAACATCTTAGTTTATTGGTCATCTGTTTATCTTCTCTGGAGAAATGTCTGTTTGGATCCTTTGCCCATTTTTCAACTGGGTTATTTGTCTTTTTATTGTTGAGTTGCAAATGTTCTTTACATATTCCAGATAGAAGTCTATTATCACATATATGATTTTCAAATATTTTCTCCCATTTTGTGGGTTTTCACCTTGATAGTTGTCCTTCGAAACACAAAAGCTTTTAATTTTGATGAAGTCCAATCAATCTGTTTTTTCCTTTTGTTTCTTGTGCTTTTGATGTTATATCTAAGAAGCCATTGTCTAATCGAAGGTCACAAATATTTATGCTTTGTTTTCATTAAACAGTTTTTCAGTTTTAGCTCTTACATTTAGGTCTATTATCCTTCTTTTTAAAATTTATTTATTTATTTTTGGCTACACTGGGTCTTCGTTGCTGTGTGTGGGCTTTCTCTAGTTGTGGCGAGCGGGGGCTACTCTTCATTGCGGTGTGCAGGCTTCTTGTTGCGGTGGCTTCTCTTGTTGCGGAGCATGGGCTCTAGGTGCGTGGGCTTCAGTAGTTGTAGTGTGTGGGCTCAGTAGTTGTGGCTCGCGAGCTCTAGAGCGCAAGGCTCAGTAGTTGTGGCGCACAGGCTTAGTTGCTCTGCGGCATGTGGTATCTTCCCAGACCAGGGCTCGAACCTGTGTCCCCTGCATTGGCAGGCAGATTCTTAACCACTGTGCCACCAGGGAAGTCCCTATTATCCTTTTTGAGTTCCTTTTTTTTTTAATAAGGTGTGAGGTATGGGTCCACCTTTATCCTTTTGCATATAGATACCCAGTTGTCCCATCACCACATTTTTTTTAAAGATTATTCTTTTAAAAGGTTACTCTTCATTATCTTGGTACTCTTGTCAAGCAACTAGCCATTTCTGCCGTAGTATACCTCTTAGCTATTCTCTCCTCCGTATTGTGGTACCACCCAGACCTGACGGCCTTGCTTACCTATATAGGGCCTTGAAAGGGGCTGCTGAGCTTTGGGTTCCAGGTGGAAGTGCGATTCTGATGATGTGGCAAGGAGCCCTCCTCCCCAACCCCCCCACCCCCTGAGCCAAGGAGAGCAATGTCACTGCACAACATCATACAACTCAGAGATGGGGACCAGCCCATGAGGTGAAGGCTTCTGTACTTTTGGAGAGTGGAGAATACCTCCATGGAGAAGCATGTGATGGGGGAGATCTCTGGCTAAAGATTAAACTTCCAAATCTGAGCAGAGTCGAAATTGTATATATGCTGTATAGACTGGATTACTGGTGAGCGAAGATCTCTTTTCTGTCCCACTCACTGTGTGTGAGTTATGTATCTCCACCCAATTGACATTGGACTTGGGTCTGTGACTTGTTTGGTGCATGGGTTGTTAGATATAATGTGAGCAGAGTCCTTAAATATGTTTGTGTTATTGTGTGTCTGCTGTCTGCCCTGAGAAAATGTGCCCTGGTTAGCCACTCATCCAAAGACGTTGGGAAATTATTGTGATCCCCTCTCCCAGTGTTTTGTATTTTCAATTTGCTCTTACTGTGAAGGCTCATTTGGAAGTGAGGAGAACTGGTTCTATCTTGTGTTCTCACACCAACCAGCTGCGTGATGTCACCATCACATGTCTCTGGGTCTTAGTGGGTTTGACTAAATGGTAGCAGATTTGAAACCAGACCGGAGCAAAGCTCAACAATCCCTGGCAAGTGCAGCAGAGCTGCAAAGCAGTAAATTAAGAAAATGAACATGAGGTGTAGTAAGCAACTGAGTTTGGGGATGGTTTGTTACACAGCACATCTGCAGAAATAAATGACTGATATTCATGCAGAGGTGGAATGCAGAGGCCTCTGAATGGGTTACCACAGGTTCCCATGCCTTGATACATGTTGGAGGATTTCCAACTGATAAAAGAATTTTTATCTTGGCAATGGGCCGTTGTAGCCATTGTAGGAAAAACAAAGGATCACCCAGTGGACAGCACAAACCAGAGCCCTGAAAAATCTGGGCAAATCCAGACCCCACTGTGCTCTAGAGCACTGGACAGCTAGATGGAGGGCTCGGTGTCAAGCATTAGAGCTTAGTTCCAACTCATCAAACACTTGCTGAACACCTGCTACCTGCAAGACACTGTGTGGACATTTAAAGGTCTTTGTCTTGTCACTGCTCCTCCAAAACACCATGTGTATTCCTGCCTTAGGACCTTTGCTGTTACTACTCTCTCTGCCTGGAATGATCTTTGCTGGGATCGTCACATGGTTGCCTTGTCATCATTCAAGTCTCAGCTTGAATTTGACCTTCACAGAGAGGCTATTCTGATCACCAGCTAAAGTAGCCACTGCTTGCCCTGATTCATTTACTAGCCCATCGTCCCGGTTTATCTTCATGGCACTTACCACCACCTGGCATGTTGTATGTTTATTTGTTTGTTTGTAGTCTTTCTTCTCCCACTAAAATGTAAGCTCCACAAGAATGGGATATTATCTGTCTTATTCACTATTGTATCCCCAGCTCCTAAAACAGTGCTTTTGTACATTGTAGGCACTCAGTAAATATTCTTTGAATAAATGAGCAAGGTGCTTACACAGGGCAAGAAGGGAAGGGTGAAGAGAAAAAAAAGGTGTGTATCCAGGCCCAAAATTACTGTAGTAAATGTATGTAATGTCACTTCCTGGAAAGAGTTCAGGTTCTTGAGTCATACTCACTCTACCATTAACTACCCTATAAACTTGGGCAAGTTTTTGTATTAGCTAACATACCATTTTAGCTGATATAACAAAAGGCCACAATAGCAACAACTTAAACAATACAGTCATTTCTTTCTCTCACTTAAAAGTCCGAAGAGGTAATCTGGGACTGGTGTGGTGACTCTGCAATCATCAGGGACCCAGGCTCCTTCTATCTTATTGCTCTGCCATCCTTAAATGGGGCTTCCAACTTGTGGCCCCAAAAAAGTACTTGGCTCCTCTCATGTCTACATTCAGGCCAACAGAGAGGAGGGATGAGGGGAGAGGAAGACCAGCCCCTCCCTATAAGGGCTGGGCTCAAAAGTTTCACTCATCACCCCCATTCACATCCTGTTGGGTAGAACTTAGTCATATAGACACATTTGACAGCAAAGGAGTCTGGGAAATTAATTTTTAGCTGGAGAGTAATGTTCCCAGCTAAGAAATTCTATCATTGTAGAAGGAAAAATGCATAAATAGCAGTCTCTGCCCCATTCTTTACCACCACTCCACTCCCAGCCCTCCGCCCTATCCCGTTCCCTCATTTGTAAAACATGTGCCTCACTGTGTTACAATGAAATGAGATGAGTTATTTGGAAGTATCTTGTAAGCTCCGAAGTTCTATCCAAACATATAAGTAACTGATTGCAAAAGAGTAAAAAACACAAAGGGCGCTGCAATCATAGAACAAGGGGAGATTCATTCTAGCTGAAATGATAGAGGAGTTTATGGAGCAGGTAGCTTTTAAGTTGGGCATTGAAATATTGATCAGTATTTTTAAGGAAGGAAACAAAGGAGGTTGGGGGTGGTATGGAAAGCATCCTAGGTGATAGGAAAAGTAAGATCAAAGGTAGTAAGGTGAGAATTTACATGCCTGTTTGAGGTGCTACGTGGGGTACGGTTTGGGGAGTACAGGGGCAAAGGAAGGAAGTTGGACCAGAGCAGGCAGAACCCTGATGCCATGATCAGGAGTTGGAGAGCTTTGGATGGGAAGTGGGAAGCCCATGCCAGCCTCTGAGTAGGGGTAGGATGTGATTTTTCTCCACAGCAGCACCTGTCCCTGGAGGAAGATGGCCTTGGAGATGGGGAGGCCACTTAGGAGGTTGTTATGAGAGTCCCGATGAGATGGGCAAGGGCCTGAACTAGAGCTGTGAGAATGGAAAGATAGGGATGGATTTGGGAACCATCTCACAGGTAGAATCACCAAACTCGGCAGCAGATCGGATGGAGTGAAGAGTTAAGTACTGACCAGGGTTTTACCAGGTATCATTGACCAGGAGGGAGACCCCAGAAAGAGGGGCAAATTCAGGAGGAAGAAAGTAAATTCAGAGTGTCCACTGTGACTCAGAGCACCTCCCAGCAATGGGAAATTTAAGGTGTTTTCATAAAATTGAAGGCAAAGAACTAAAGAACTTACCAAAATGATAAAGACGCTTAATCAAAAGTACTGTTGCCTCTTACAGTATGATCTAACATCTAACAGTTCAGACAGTGCAATTAAAATTCAGTCTTGGGGAATAACTTCTTTCCCTTTCTGGAGCCCTAGCTTTTGTAATTCACTCTTTACACACAAGCAAGGCTGGGCTGTGTCCTTACTTGATACGTGAAGGGCATTTCCAGAAGCCCTGCAGGGTTAGGTGTGCGTCTCACCAGAGCCTGGGGAAATATTTGGCCATTTCTTTTCTTTTCCTCCCAAACATCCTCCTTTGGTCTGAAGATATCCAGATCTTAGTCTTCAGTCCAGTTGTGAAAAAACCTTTCCAATTTTTGTGTTCATAGTGTCAGGAAGAGGTTAAAAATATCTTCATGAGCTGCATCGGAGATCAAAAATGGAAACTGGACAGTAGATGGTGAGTGAGTTTTTTCCCTTTCAAAATTTTCCATCATTGCATAAAATTGATTATGTAAAAAGCATAAACTGTTTTTTTTTTAATTTATTTTTGGCTGTGTTGGGTCTTCGTTTCTGTGCGAGGGCTTTCTCTAGTTGTGGCGAGCGGGGGCCACTCTTCATCGCAGTGCGCGGGCCTCTCACTGTCGCGGCCTCTCTTGTTGTGGAGCACAGGCTCCAGACGCGCAGGCTCAGTAGTTGTGGCTCACGGGCCTAGTTGCTCCGTGGCATGTGGGATCTTCCCAGACCAGTCTCCCTGCATTGGCAGGCAGACTCTCAACCACTGCACCACCGGGGAAGCCCGTAAACTGTTTTTATTTAAACAAGGCCTTGAGAGTTCTCAAGGACAGTGGAAGGTCCCAGATGGAGGTGGAGCCTGGAGATTTTTCCTCAGCCATGCATGGTCATCGGCTGCACCGTTTCACCCTGTAGAACTTGCAGTGACTGTCACTTGGTTCTGAGGAATTCATCTCATCATGTCGTAGATTTGACCTTGAACATCCTGAGCTGGGAGGCAGAATATATCAACCACTCTTGCTATTATTATGATTATTTTCCCATACATTTGGATACCCATGTGGTCCAGGCTAAGAACAGTGTTACATTCATAATCCAACAAACAGGAGTACATGGTACAGCCCAGTCATAATCTGTAATAATACTGGGTAAACGTCTCTCTTCATACCCCCAGTACTCCCATGTGGTTTTTCTACCTCTCTCTCCCCACCTCCTTAATATGAAATTAGCATGGCCTCTCTGAACATGTAACAATACTTCCTTTTTACGAAGGTAATGAGCAAATTCATGGTTATGAGGCAAATAAAGGAGAAGAAACTTGGGAACAATCACACTTTAATACTTTTTCCCACAGCTCAATTATATATTGTAATTCATTATTTATATTATTAATTAAATTGTATAATAATAGCCAACATTTCTGTAGTGCTTTGCCATTTCCAAAGTGCTTTTATATCCATAACTCCTCTAGTGCTCACAACAAGGAAAGCGTGATAGGTATCACCGTCGTTTCACAGATGAGGAAACGGGAGAGGCTGAACAAATTTCCCCAAGTCACAGAGCCAGGAAAGAGAATCCGGATTCCAGTCCAGGTTCTGTGGCTCCGAGGGCCTCAATAACACAGCTGAGGACCTCCTTGTCCCCACACTGGACCTGGCTTCAGATCCTCTGCTTCTTGGGGACCTGGGAGTTCTGTCAGTGGGTCTGCAGCAAGCCTGTCACCGGGCTGCAAGGCTGGGACTACGCTTGTTCGAGTTCAGGGTCCTTACACCTTACACTGTTGGCCCCTCACTTGTCTCACCCTAGTGCTACCCCCGCTGGGCTTATCCAGGAAGAAGGAAAATAAACCCAGCCCCTGCACCCTCCTTCCACAACAAGCGCAATTTGCCTCTTACAGCAGAGGGAGAGGAGAGCAGTGCCTCGTCCACCTTCACGGACAGGAGGCATCCGTTGGCCGTCATGGGCTTCCGCAGCTTCAGGAAGCTGGGGAGGGGGAAGCAGGGATGGCTGACTTCACCGAACATATAATAGGTGTTTGTGGGGCCATTTAAAGTATTTAACAAGCTGTGGGAGCCCACTGGTGGCTGTGCTGCTTTGGTCTCTGTACTTTGCCGAAGGGGAATGTTTCCTGTTCCTAATCTCTCTGGTGCAAGAGACAGATGTCAGGCTTAGTGTTCAAAAAGTGAGTCAGACAGACTGGTTACCGCTAATGTTTTTAAAAGAAAATCACATTCCCCCTCTTTTTTGGCAAATGAGTGAAGGGTGACAAGATGACCCAGGCCACTGGGCCTCAACCACTCTCTCTGTTTCATGGTAGAGAAGGTAGAGAAATACCACCTTGGCCAGAGCAGGGTCCCCAGCATAGGGATGTCTTTGACCTTTAGGGTAAGAAGTGAGTTTCAAGCTTTTAATCCCAAGGGGTGAGGGCTGTGGCCCAGACCAGGTTACAGACCTACTATCTACAGATATACCTCACGTGCAGGTATGTTCGTACGAATGTGTTCAAAATAAGGTACCATATTGTACCAAATCAACCTCAGCCTGGGTTCCAGGCTGCTTCTGCCACGATTGAGTAATCTGCAGCAAGTCTCTGGGCCTCTGTTATCTCGGTTAATAAAATGAGAGCCTTGGTTGGGAGTGGGGCTGGTCAATAGGCATTGTCAGTAGCCTTGGAATTCTTTCAGCTGCACTGCTCCAGGCAGCCATGATTAGTCAGTTAGAGCTACGTGTGAATCGACAGCAGTGGTGTGCTGGTAAATGCCTAACAACTGGCTCTCTGTGGAAAAAAAGCCCTGGTTTGTCATGCTTGCCAATTTCTATGGTGTAAACACTCCACTGTGGCTGATTTCAAGTTTCCATGCAAAGTCACTGAACACACTGTTGGGAAGAGATGTACGTCATGATGTACATCCCCAGCACCCGCAGTTGATCTCCAAAGAGCTGTTTGTTTCCCATAGTCTATGATTCTGAATCAAACCTCTTGGAAAGTTGCATTTCCTAAAGTCACTGCTGTTTGAGTTCCCCCCAAAGCAGATAAGTGTCAGGACTTTGTTGGGAAAGTGAGAGTTCAGGGCACAGAAGTGAAGGCTTGTAGAATGGGGAGCAGGGAGGAGGAAAAGGCAAAGCAAGGATGCACCCAGCGGGAGGGCCGCCCCACCCATCGCACTGCCTGAAGAGTCATGTGAAGTACGTCTGGCTGGAGGAAGAAAAGAGGACGCCTGTATCCATTTCGCCTGCCCCCATAGGTCAAGGTTTGTGCCATGGGCATTAACTCTCTGCCTCCAGGCTGTGCTTTCAAGGGCTCCAAGTGCCAATGGAGAAGCCAGAGGGGAGGAGGTGGGAGGCACAGGCTTAATGAGAGGTTGTTAGGTGTCCCCTGTGTGAAGCTGGCTGGAGAAGAACCAGTCATCCCAGGGGTGGTGGGTATAAAAGATCAGTGAACATGAGGGATCTGAGGTAGTGTCTAAAGTGTCTGAGACACCCCCACGGGAGGAGATGCAGTGGCTCAGTTACTTCGTCTTGTCCCTGGTCCTCTGACCCTCATGAAGATGCTTCCTCTTTATAGTGTGGATTCCAGTGCTGGCTCTGCTACTAACCACCTCTGTGACCTTGGGTGAATCACTTAATCTTGCTGCGCTTCAATTTTCTCATCTGTAAGTTTGACATAAAAATAACACCTAACTTAACAGACTGTTGGGAGGATTAAATGAGGTACCACCAGCAGAGTGCTTAACAGAGTTCCTGACATATAGTACGTACTCAATTAAAGTTAGCTCTTATTAGAGTGTTTCACAATTTTTTAGGAAATTTGCTGTAAGTACCTGTTGCAGATTGTATTTCCCAAAAATGGCCACAGTAGTATGTCTGCTCCCCACCCCCATGCTTTTCACACCACGCCAGCCTGCCCACTGAGAGGTGGAGTCTATGTCCCTCCCCTTGAACCTGGGTGGAGACTTGTGACTATTCCGGCCAATGGGCTGTGGCAGGAATGATGCTGTATGATTTCTGGGCTAGGTCATAAAAATGTTATCAAACTCAGGTTCGGCTGTTCGCCCCTTGAAAGTCAGTACTCTAGAAGACAGGTGTTGGTTGGAAAGGAAAGGTTGCTTTATTCAGGAGACTGGCAACCTGGGGAGAAGGCAGACTTGTGCCCAAGAACCAACTCAGAAGATTCTGCTCCACCATGAAAGTTTTTAAAGGGAAAGAGGGGAAGTTAATCACAGTTAATCATTTGGGGAAGGGGGTCAGAGTCTTCCTTATCTTCCACTGTGTGCAGACTTTCTTCTGAGTGGTTGGAGGTGAGATAAAACAGGGTGGTGTTCCACGATTCTTATGCTCAGCCTGAAGTTACCATCTTCCACGTGGGTGGGGGCCTTAGTTCCTGCAGAAGAACTCAAAGATAAATTGTTATATATATATTCCTTGAGGAGGAACCAGGACCCTGCCCCAAGGCTGCACTATTGTTTCTTGACTGCTCCTCCTTTGTTTCTGCATTTCCTCCCTTTTCTGATTAGCAACTGTTTGAATCTCTTCTTTGAAACTCAGAGGGAAGGTCAGGGAGGCTGAATGAAGCCTGTTTCCTACAAACAAGAAACAGGGGACACTAAAAGATTTACACCCAGGAGGGCTCCAAGGGTTTGCTCTATTTCAAAAAGAATACAACTTGGATCGTGCATTAATCTCTTTCTTGTTCTCTGCCTGTGTCTCTGTCTCTCTCTCCTCAGGATATTTGTCCTGGCAGCCCAGCTACCATGTTGCAAGGAAGTCCAAGCCACTTGGATAAGCCATAGGTAAGTGTTCTAGCCAATTGCCCCCGCTAAGGTCTCCACCAACAGCCAGCATCAACCTCCAGCCACGTGAGTAAACAACCCTTCAGACGATTCCTGCTACCATCTTTGGAGTTTTCCAGCTGAGGTGCCAGATATCACAAATTAGGAACAGGCTATCCCATTGTGCCCCGTCCAACTTTCAGACACCAACCCCCTCCACAAGAGATAATAAAGATTATTGTTTTAAGCCATTCATTTCTGGAGTAGTTTCTCAGCAACAGATAGCTACTAACCCATCATACTTGCATATACAAGTCCGTTTTTAGCCTTTGATTTCCAAATTGAAGAGTCCTCGCTTGTGAAACCTGCCTTCAACCAGGTTAGTACCCCCTTGGAATTCTTGTATCATGTGTTTTGACTTGTGGGGCAAGACTAGTTCTAGCGTAGCCCTTGAGGACCATGGGAACACCCCCCATGTTTGTGGTAAGGCATGGAGTGGGGAGATCTTGGAAAGGAGAAAAAAAAGAAATGAAGGAGGAGGAGAAGAAAGGCATCAGAAAGAGATAAGGAGGGGGCAGATAATGGAGGAGAGGATATATGGTCGAAGAGGCTGATGGTCCACACCAGGTGACCTCAACAAGATGGCCCAATCCTGTTGACTCACTTCCAGGGAGGCCCTGGATGACCCTTTCTCTGCGGGAATCTGATGAGTCACGCACACAACCAGATAGGGCGTGGGAGGGTGTCTGCCTTCCTACTTCATGGCAGGAGACACCAACTGGATATTGTCAAGTGTAACTTTGATTGAACCACCACTTCCTGTCAGGTTCTGTGCTAGACTCTGGGAATATGAGATACTCCAAGTCCCTGCCCTCAAGGAGTCAGAGACCACTTGAGAAACAGAGTTTAAAACAGTTCAGTCACCCGGTATGTTTTCCAAGGGAGGCCTCAGCTAAAATTTGGGAAGAAGTTCTGAAATAGTTAAGTGTGTGAGTGGGGCAGTGGTTGGGTGCGGAAGCAGAGGACGAGAGGGAGGAGGAAGCTGACTGCATGGATTTAATTAAAACAAAAACACCGCCATTGATTTTGAAAGCACTTGGCTGGTGTTCATTAACCATCTGGGACTGATTTGATGGTTGACTCTAGAGACTTTGGTAAATAAAATGAAAATAAATATTTCCAAATTGAGTGTACTTTGAGTCTGATGATTGGACTTCGGTTAGAATACTTTTGAAGAGGCTGAAACCAACTCAAACTGGCTTAAGTAATAAAGGGAATTTATTGGCAGATGTAACTGAGGAGTCCAGGTTTGGGTTCAGACACAGATAGATTTCAGGCTGAGACACATTCATTGCGACTCAGTTTTCTCCATCTCTAGACTCTGCCTTCCACCATATTGGTTTCACCTTCATGTTTCCCAAGAAGGTGCTAGCTTCTCCAAGCTCTCCCCTCATTGTGGCAAGGTGGCAAGGTGGCTGCATGGCTCCAGCCCCTCATCCTCTCAGAGCCACTCTCCTCTAGCCCAGCATGCCTTGCAGATGTCTCTGGTTAGGCCATGTGCCCAACTCTGAAACTTTCACTGCAGGTGCGGTAGGATATAGGCTCAGGCCTATATCATGTGCCTACCCATGGAGCTGGGGTAGTGGAAATGGGGAAGCCTGACCCAACCACATGTACTAAGAGGGGAGGTTTGGATTGTCACATAAAAATTGGGGACTTTCATTAGAAAAAAAGGGGAATGAGTGCTGGGGAATAAAATTAAATGGCCCCACAATGGCCCAGAGACAATGAGATAATGGGACGTCTCAGGGGCAGTGGAAGGCAGCTCAGCACATGAGGGGAGTTAGGCCAACGTGGTTCTGAAGTCAAGGTCAAATTGGCCTCATTACTACAGCAGAGAGTCTTACTGGCCACCATATATATACGTGTATGTGTGTGTGTGTGTGTGTGTGTGTGTGTGTGTGTTTCCCCTCCCACTGCAGAGTGTGACAGCCATGGAGGTGTGCCATTCTTATCTTCTTTCAAGACATAACTGCTCCAAACAGCGCAATTAGCTTTGGAGCTAAAACCGTGCTCTCTCAGGGGACCAACCCCCCCACACCCGCAGCTGATGAATGAGCATGGTGGTACTAGAGCTGGCCGCTTCTGCTCAGCGCAAGACTTCCCTAGCAGGCAATCTTTGCTCTGGATCTCCCTGTCAAGTTGGCTGACACTGATCTGCTTTGCAGTCTGAGGCTTGATCCCTGAATCACTCTGTGGAAGGCCTCCCACTGACCAGGAACACCACATTGGACTGTTCAGTCAGCCAAAAAAATATATTTGGTGGTATCTTTCTGCACTGCAGGCATACTTTCTTATAATTCCTACTCTGGTAAATGCAGATCTTAGAAAAAGTGTTTGTTTGTTTGTTTGATTGTTTTTTAAGAGCTTGGCTGTTGCCTTGGTTTGGACCACTATAATAGAATACCATAGACTGGGTGAACAAAAATTTATTTCTCACAGTTCTGGAGGCTGGAAGTCCAAGATCAAGGTGCCAGCAGGTTCTATGTCTGGCTCGTTTCCTAGTTCATAGGTGGCTGTCTTCTCGCTGGGTCCTTACATGGGAAAGGGGGCAAAGGAGGTCTCTGGGTTTTTTTTTTTATAAGGGCCCAAATCCCATTCATGAGGGCTCGACACTTGTGACCTAAACCCCTCCCACAAGCCTCACCTCTGAATATCATCACACTGGGGATTGGGCTTCAACGTACGAATTTGCGAGGGGATACAAATATTCGGTCTATGGCAGCTATCTTTAAATGTTTGCCCTTAACAAAAGCACAAAACAGCTCTTAAAACCCAGCCGTGGTTCAGTGTTTCAAATAACATCTTTATAGAAATATGACACGTTATAGAAAGGTGCACAAAACGTAAATTCCTCAAGATCAATGGATTATTACAAAGCAAAACACACTTGTACTCACCATCCAGGTCAAGGGAAAAATCATTTTCTCACCCTAGATGTCTCCGGCCTGCCCCACCACACAGCCCCTCTCAAGATTCTTACAAGTTTCACATTCTAAGTTTAACAGAGGAAGCAGATTCAACCAACCCCTTTAGTGAATGGAGTGGCAGACGGGAAAAAGTAGAGCGAAACTTCCTTTGGTTTTGTTTGTTGGCTTTAACCTTAAAAAGCAAGTTTTATCTTGATGTTTTCAAGACCCAGAACATTTTCCAGGCACTTGGATAAGTAAACAGGAAGTGGAGAGGCAGAGGTTAAATTTTGCTCTATCCTTGTTCAGGAGTCTGATCTTGATAAGCAAAGAATATAATTAAAATGGATTACAGACTATTAACCACAAACAAGAACAAAATGATTGCAGTGTGTGTAAGCCAGTCATTAAAGCTTTAAAAGAGGAAAAAGTCACCATCACTTAAAATGTTTATTTGTCAAGGCCAGTGACAAATATTGACATGAGAGCTTTTTTCTTTTATTTTCTTCTTAGCCTCAGGCTCTCAGCAATTAGTGGTGCATATTCCAGAATCAATATGGCCTCAGGTCTGAAGCAGTAAGATCCATACATTTTAAAATGAGTTGGTATAGTAGCAGACTGGCTCCATAAAACAGACTTGCTGGCAGCATATTTCAATTAGTGCTTATTAGAAGACAAACAAGTCAGGAGCAGCATCTCCTTAAATTGGCTTTATCGCAAAGACACTTTTATGATGACCTTCAGGGAGAGACTTTTTTTCATCCCCTTTTAATTTTTTTAATTTATTTTTTAACCATTTTAAAATTGAAGTATAGTTGATGGACAATATTATATGTTACAGGTGTACAATAGAGTGAGGCACAATTTTTAAAGGTTAGACTCCATTTATAGTTATTATAAAATATTGGCTATATGCCCTGTGTTGTACAGTATATCCTTGTAGCTTATTTTATACCTAATAGTTTGTACCTCTTAATCACCTACCCCTATCTTTCCCCTCCCCACTTCCCTCTCCCCACTGGTAACCACCAGTTTGTTCTTCCTATCTGTGAGTCTCCTTCTTTTTTGTTATATTCATTAGTTGGCTGTATGTTTTAGATTCCATAATAAGTGATATCATACAGTATTTGTCTTTCTCTGTCTGACTTATTTCACTTAGCATGATGCCTTCCAAGTCCATCCATGATGGCAAAATTTTGTTCTTTTTTATGGTGGAGTAATATTCCACTGTATATAGACACCACAGCTTCTCAGTTTCCTCATCTGTAAAAAGAATAATAATCATATTTACCTTATAAGGTACTGTAAAGAGTAAATGAGATAATGTATGCAAGGTTCTGGCATGCAGTTCAAGCTCATGATGCGTGAGCTGCTGCATTAGTCAGGATAGGCTGCAAGTGAGTCCCCACATCCCGGTGGTTTTACTCAATGAACTTCATTTCTCACTCAAGCTATGTCCCTACACGGGTCAATGAGGGGAGGGGAGGGAGAGGGTTGTGCTGCACATTAGCCACTCAGGGACCCACACTCCGTAGATACACTAAGTGGAATATCCAACAGTAGCAGAAGAGAAACAGCAGAAACTGACCCCAAAGTGACACGTGTGATTTCTAACATGTCTCATTGTTCAGAATTCGTCAATTGAGCGCCAAAGAGCCTGGGAAATATTAGGGACAGGCAGAATGTTTAGTGAGTCTCTGCCATTATGTTATATTATTATCATTAATGTTGTAGGTTCCATAAGAGTTTTACCGTATGAAATTGGAAGAACACATTTTGATCAGTGATATGGCTGAATCCCTGGAGAATTCAACCATTCAACAGCTGTTCGTTGAATACCTATGATGAGGAGATACCGTTTAAGGTGTGGGATAAACTTGACCAAATAAGTATCCTCGTCCCATGGACGTTAAAATACAAAAATGATGTAACCACATACCAAACCAGCTAATATCTGAGAGCATTGGGTCTTGGCGATGGGGGCCAGTGGTTGGGTGGGTGGTGGGGAGTCGTGTTTGTGCTGAGACCTGAATGACAAGAAGGAGGCAGCCAGAGGGGGATCCAGAAGATGAACTTTCCAGACAGAGGGAAACCAGTAAGTTTCAAGAGCTGTAAACAAGGACAGTGTGGCTGGAGGATAGAGAGACAGGGAGAGGTGACAGGAGGGGAGGTGACAGAAGGCGGCAGGAGCCAGCTTATGTTCAGCATCACAGACCCTGGGAAGTGGTTGTGAATTCAGCTGAGGGGATGTGGGAAGCTGTGGGAGGCCAGAATGGAAGGAGGGTACGAATGGGAGCAGGTGGACCAATCAGGAGGCTCGTGGAGCCACGCAGGGGAGAGGTGGTGGCGGCAATAGAAGCGGTCAGATTTAGGGTACATTCTGGAGGCAGAGTCAGCTTCATAAGCACCCTCCCCCATCACCCACTGCCTGATCAGCCATGCTAAGGATCCAGTGAAACATTCCATCCTTGGATGGATCATGGAAACAGACGATATCTCTAAACCCTTTACCTCTCAGAGACCTCCCACGGGTCCCTAGATAAAAATTATAACAAGGTCTTTGCAAATCTCACCACAGTGAAAAACAAATCAGATCAATGCTTGTTGAATGAATAAAGACGCCTCTCATTCTCTCAGGTTTATAGCTGAAAATCCTCCAGTTCACTTGATGGCACTGCCAGGAGATTTAGCAGTTAGGGCTGCGTGTGGATTGGAGTCTTCTCGGGACTGGAATGCTTCTTGAAGGTTTCCATCCTGTCCAGCCGAGTGCGGGTTTTCTCAGAGGCAGAGATCGGCGTCCCAGGCAGGGCCCTGACCCTGGAGGCCAGGAGACAGCGGTCTCCCCTCTTACCTGCCATGGGGCTTGGACAGTGCACCTGTCTTCCGTGGGACAGCTCAAGCCACAGATACTTACGAGCATCAGGCACAGGGCCTATGGAGATGCATAAAACAAAAGTTCTTCACCTCAAGTAGTCTCTGAGGAATTAGTATAAGTGACCCTTCACATTCCTTCTAATTCTAACCCCTATGATTTCCCAAATATAGTGAAACCCCCTTTACCTGGCTTCGTAAGAGGTGATGGGTGGAGCCTGGAATGCCTTGCCTACCTGTTTACAGATGTGGATGCTGGCTCTCGCACCAGCAATTTGCCCATCCGAGCAGTAAAATACTTGTGGGACCCATGGGTCTGTGAGTTTGAACCCGTGCAGGGTTATAAATAAGCTCCTCTCTCCAGGGCTGTCATGAGAATTAATGAGGTTTAATTCTACAAGGTCTTGCCGAGCAGGGGTCAGGCAATCAGGAGTTTCTATGAATGAAGGAACAGATTGTGTTGATCAGGAGTGATCTCCTTGCACCATCAGGACAGAGGGAAGCAGCCTGGTTCTGCCACGAACCAAGAATGCTGAGCTGGTGGTGGCCGAAGCCCAGAGTCACGGGATATGCAGAGGGAGTGTGCTGACCAGGGCTACCTAGGGCTGCTGGTCAGGCCAAGGCCAGGCCCAGAAGGTGGGCTCCGATTCTGGGAGAAGTGAACTGCATTCCAGACCTCTGGAGGGGGTTCTGGTGCAGACCAGCAAGGAATGTACACTCGGGGGATGGGGGGCAGATCAGGCTCAAAGCAGGGTTTGAAGTGCATCGGAAGGAGAGATCGGTACCATGTGTAAAATGGGGACCATACAACAGTCATCCTAGGGTTTTCATGAGGATTAAACGAATGTTGGCTGCCTCTGGCTACAAACAGCAGAATTTGACTTTATTCATTCAGCCAGCATTGACCTGATTTGCTCTTCACTGTGGGGTGAGATTTGCAAAGACCTTATCACAACTTTTGTGTGAGGACCTACAGGAGGTCTCTGAGAGTAGGAAGGTAAACCCCCTAAAGAGGGATCGTCTGTTTCCATGGCCCACGCAAAGATGCAGAGTATCAATGCATCCTTAGCTTGGAAGATCCAAGCGCTGGGTGTTGAGACGGACCTTAGTGAAACCAACTCCATTATCACCCTGCTCTGCCTCTAAAATGTACCCCACACCTGACCACTTCCCAAGACAAGTGATTAATCAAGCAGGAGCAGCTATAACCCAGCGCCAAGACGTTCCTGCCTCTGTTCTGGCTGGAGGGAATCTCTGGGAACTGCCGGAGCCACAGGGGTCAACAGCAGTTTCTGGAGAGGAAATCTGCACAGCAAAACCCCTCAGCCCGAACTGTAAGCCAGGCAGTTGGGAGAGGGATGTGACAGAAAAAAGATCCAGGTATGGAATTAAAAAAAAAATTTTATTGGGGTAGAGTTGCTTTACAATGTTGTGTTAGTTTCAGGTGTACATATACGTATATGGAATTTTAATTTCATTCCTCCATTGATGAGTCACCTAAACTGAGGGGGATTAAAGGGGCTGAATTCAGTCTGTAGGCAGCGCTCTGTTTCAAGCACTGGTTCCCCAGTTGCTTGAATTTGAATACCATCACCAGGGCATTTGCCACAGTCCACACCAGTCCCTTACTTCATTGGTCTACCGCAGCTTAAGCTACATGCCTGTATCCTGAAGTCACTTGGTATGTGACCCTTACCTCATTGGTGGCAGATTGGAGCCAGCTTATACTGACAGATGAGAGCTGATTGCTGTATTTTCAGAAATTTTCCAGACAGTAGACATCCTATTGGTAGCTTGAAAAGAGCCATGGAGGGAATGGTTATACCACAGAAATTGGCAAATGCTACAAATCAGGGCTTTTTTCCCCCCTGGAGCAGAAGGCACCCTACCACCTTAAATACTACCCAAAAAACCCCCCAAAAACAGACAAAAAAAAAAAAAACTGAGCACAGGGTTAGGGAGGAAGAAGAAAAAGGAGAGATGCAAAGGTAGACCTGTTTCTTACATTCAAAGAAATGTTGAATTTAAGTAATTGCAAACTACCTTTGCTTAAAACTGTCCTATAATGCTCTGTACTGAACAATGGAACTCAGCTATGGTGGCAGTACATTGTAATCACATGGGAGCTTTGAAAAAGCCCTCATGTCCGGGATCTCCTCTCTATAGCTTCTGCTTTAATGGTACTGGCCGGTGGCCTGGCCACCAGAACTTTTGTTCAAAAGTTCATCTCCCTAGATGATTCTGCAGTGCACCTGGAGTTATGAACACATGCCTGACATCTTTATAGCATCAGTTCACAAAGTGTTCTCACAGATCTTCTGCCTTTGTATAATCAGGAAAGACACACTGCTCTAATAAACAGCCCCAATTCTCGGTGATGAACACAGTAAGTGTGGCATGTGGTGAGAAAAAGCACAGATTTGGTGCCAGATAACCTTCTGAGCTTATGGTTTCCTCATCTGTAAAATGGGCATATTATGACAGTCACCATAGGGTTTTCATGAAGATTAAAGGAAGGTAGGATGCTATAAACCATAGAATACCCAAGTAAAAAGGGCTTATTATTTAACATGGCTAGACATTCAGGGGTAGGGCAGTTCCAGCATTGGTTCTTCAGTTCCACAATATCATCAAAAGCTCAGGCTCTTTCCACATTTCTGCTCTGACATCCCTGGGGTCTTTTGACTTTGTGTTCAGTCTTGCTTCCTCATGCTTACAAGATGGCTGCCACAGTTCCAGGTATCACATGTAGACATGGCACTGTCTGGAGAAAGAATCACTTCCTTCCATTGTCACATTTTACTGGGGAGGGAAACTCTTCTTAGAAGCCCCCAGTGGTCTTCTCCTTGGGTATCATTGGCCAAGGTGGGAGTCACATGTTTTAGCTGCAGGAGAGCCTGAGGAAGCAGGTTTCTGGCACTTTGCAGCCTTTGCAATGGCAGGTGGCTGTGCAGCCAAGAAGAAGGAGATGAGTAAGTACTGTTGATGAGGCCACAGAGAAGTCTTTTAAGGGACGCTGCACTGTGCTTGCCACACACAGAGCTCAGTACATGTTTGTTGCTTTCACCTTTTATCCTCTTATCCCACCCTTACCAGCCACCACTTCATCCCTTTACCTTCAATAATTCTAATTTCCTTCCTAGAACTAGCCTCTCTCCCAAGACCAAAGATATAGCATGTCTGATCAGCCACTGGACACCCACAGGTGCATGGCTCTCTTTAGACCCAGGGAGGCCATTACACTTGGCTATAAATATCACCAGGTGTTTGGCTTCCTCTCTCACCTTGGGTGAAGCTAAGAACTAGGGAATAATGCCAGGTAGCTTCACCTCAATAAAAAATAGTCACACCTCACTGGTCTTCCAGCATTCAAGCTATAGGACATCTTAGTAATGCAGATCCCCAGGGCAAGCGTCCCATCTGGAGAATTCCCACCTGCCAAGGTGACTATGCGCTCATTATTAAAACCCCACAGAGCAGTAATGAACCACTCTCCAGGGAGGTCACACCCTCTGATTAATAACATATATGTCAAATCCCATTAGGGGCAACTCCAAGACACCTTTCAGAATCTTTTGTTTCAAGGAAATCAGTTCCCTTGGAATATAGGCGGAAACAAGCCAGCTTCAGGCTGAGAATTAAAATGTTATGCTGCATGTACTATGACACAAAACTTTTGAAAGTTGTAAACTAATATAGTCACATTATAGAAAATGTGGGACATAAGAGAAAAGACAAATCAAAGCACCAATAATTCTACCACACAAGTAAAATCAGTGTTGCCATTTTGGTATAATTCCTTCTCAACATTTTTCCTTTGCTCAAATGTTTTTACATAGTTATAATCACAGTGTGCGTGCTCTCTTTATTGTACTGTTTCAACTTATAGTTAAGAAGCATTTACTGTGTGTGTACTATGACACTAGCCTCAGGGGTAGATGGTGGGAGTTCAGTGGAGTAGAAGACAGGCAATAAAAAACAGACAGTGCAATATGATAAGTGAATGGAAGTGGATGGCAGGGGTCATGGAAATGTGTTAGAGGAACTTCCAATCTGGAGTTATTCAAGCACGGCTTCCTGGAGAAGGTAATCTATAATCTGAGACCCAAAGATACATAAGAATGAGCTTAATGAAGAGGAAATGGGAGGAGTGGTCTCTGCAGAAGGAAGTATTTTTCACGGCATGGGAAAGACCCAAGCTGAACAAGTACATGGTGTTTGGAGGACATGATATGAGAGTAATTCTGGACGGTGGGAGCTTGGACTCTGTTATGGACTGAGTTGTGTTCCCCCCAAATTCATATGTTGAAGCCCTAACCCCCAATGTGAGTATATTTGGAGATAGGGCCTTTAAAACATAATGAAGATTAAATGTGTGTGTGGGGGGGATGAATTGGGAGGTTGGGATTGACATATATACAGTACTATGTATGAAATAGATAACTAATGAGAACCTACAGTAGAGCACAGGGAACTCAGTGCTCTATGGTGACCTAAATGGGAAGGAAATCTAAAAAAGACGGGATATGTGTATACATAAAGCTGATTACTTTGCTGTATAGCGGAAACTAACACAACGTTGTAAAGCAACTATACTCCAATAAAACATTTTTTCAAAAAAGATTAAATGTGGTCATAAGAGTGGTGCCCTAATCCAATAAATCTGAAAGAAAGAAAAAGAGATAGAGATTTATTACAAGGAATTAGGTCACATGAATGTGGAGGCTGATAACTCCAAAATCAGCAGAGCTGATGTCCCAGTTAAAGTTCAAAGGCTGGAAGCTACTGTAGAACCAGGAGAAGCCAGTGCCTCATTTGGAAGGCTGCCAGGAAGGAGAAGTCTCGCTTACTTTGGAGGAGGTCAGTCTTTTGTTCTATTCAAGCCTTCAACTGGTTGGATGAAACCCACCCACATTATGGAGGGTAGTCTTCTTTACTGAGTCCACTGATCTAAAGGTTAATGTCATCCAAAAAAGTTCTCACAGAATCATCCAGAATAATGTTTGACTAACTACATGGGCAGCTCCTGGCCCAGTCAAGTTGACACACACAAGTAGCCATTATAGACTCCAAGTTGAGGAAAGACACGGGGAGAGGCTAGGGAGTTTGTCAGGGACCAGAGATAATAGGCCTGTTAGCCAAAATAAGGAGTTGGTACTTGATTCTGAGGTCAAAGGAAAGTTATTGAATGGTTTTAATCAGCAAATGTCATGTTCAGCATGTTCATTTTAAGAAAAAGCATTGAGGCTGCAGTGTGGGAAACACATTCAGGACTGCCCTCTCTGTACAGTTGGGCAGGTTGGGTAGTACACAACTCTAGTGTAGGCAGTGTTTCCATCCCGGTCTATAGGAATAGCACCTCTTGGAGTTGTGCAGGGTACAACCTGAGACACTGTATACAGTGGTTCTGAACACATTAGAAGGGGCAGAACTGGAAACAAGGAAACCAGTTAGGAGGGCATGGCAGTACCATGGGTCCAAAGAGTTTTCAAACCTTGTACATAGTCATGATTTGGTGGCTTTCTCCTTAGTGATAAGCCATGATTTGCTTAACCATTTTCCTAATGTTGTTTACGAGCAGAGTTTTGCCATAGTGATGTTAGATCTAAACAAATTTCCTCTGTATCCTCCCACGTGACCATATAACGGTACTATCTCGCTGCAACACTTTTTTTTTTTTTTTTTTTTTGCGGTACGGGGGCCTCTCACTGTTGCGGCCTCTCCCGTTGCTGGAGCACAGGCTCCGGACGCGCAGGCTCAGCGGCCATGGCTCACGGGCCCAGCCGCTCCGCGGCATGTGGGATCTTCCCGGACCGGGGCACGAACCCGCGTCCCCTGCATCGGCAGGCGGACTCTCAACCACTGCGCCACCAGGGAAGCCCTCACTGCGACACTTTTGAGAGCAGAGGGGTTATAAGTGATTACACTGAGAGAACAGGCATCATCTGTGGCTGTCCTAGGCACAGCAGAATGAATGGCCACTTCCCTCTCCCTTCCCTCTCTGGATGTCAAGCCTTTTCTCCAGGGAGTTTCATTTCTGGGAGAATCAGGAGCTAAATGCACAAAATGTGCTTGCCTAGTGTCAAAAAACTTCAGTCTTTTTCTGTAGATTGAAACAGTATAATTTTTGTGTTTCAGCAAAGTAAATTGTACTGTCTACGTTTATTTATATTCCCTTCACATCTTCAGTAGCAAGAGATAGCTGAGAACATTTCATTCTCCTCCCACTAAGTTGCTATGATTTCACAAGGGTTTTTTATTTTTTGTTTTTGTTTTTGTTTTTATCTTGGGGAGAACAGTCTCTCCTGAAGCTTTGAAGCAAGACTTCCAGGCCTAAGAGAGCAGAGGGGAAAGAATAATGACAATTTCTCTCTTGTGTTTGGAGGAAAATAGGAGGAAGGAGGAAGAAGTCGAATTATCAAAATTATGTGACTTCCACAGTTAATTTTTTTTTAACTGGGGAGACACAATGGTCCTCCTTCTAACATTAGGAGACTTGCTGTCTGCCTACACCGTTGCCTATGACTCCAATGGAGTTATCCAGAAAAAGATTCAGTTGTGTGGCCATTCTCATATCAATGAAAGATGCCAGGGTTCCTTTTTTAGGCTTGAATGGACCACTCAAAGAAGCTCCAACTTGGAATAGAGGGAAGCTACCCCTAAAAGAATGTGGCAGAGGCTGCTAGAACTCACCAACTTTCATGTTCTAAACTTCTTTCTGGAGAGCTGTGCTGTGTTTCCCATTCTCACTTGGACTTAGGTCTGGCCCTGTAACTGAATTCTGGCCAGCGGTATGTGAGCTGGAATGATTACCACCACTTTCATGCATGATCCGTATAAACACTGTACATGCAATCCTTGCTCTCTTTCTCCATCTTCATGATAGAGAGGACTCTGAGATCCTAGAGTTGGATGGAGCCCCAAGACAGAAGGAACCTGGTTCCCTGAATGACCGCCTGAAGCAGGGCACCCCTACCTGAGCCACACTAGAGCTATATGTTAGCGAGACATAAACTTACTATGTTGAGCAACTGAGCTATGGGGAGTTGTTTGTTACAGAGAGGGCTGCCTAGAGGGACAGATACACAGGTCCCTCCATTCTGTTAACTCTGCCAGAGAGATCTGAGAAGAACAATGAGAACAAAGAGATTTACATGAATGAATATTTATTGAAGATGTCACCATGCACTCAATTTGCTACCTATCAGGAACGAGTGGGTTAGCAGAGAAGACTCCAACCACAATTGCTTTCAGCCCCATCTGCCTCCTTAAGGGAGTGATGGGATCTTCCCCCCAGACTAGAAGCGTCTTTATTCAGCAAAACTCTTGGTGAGCCATTTCGTGATGAAAAGACAGCCCTCAGCATCAACCCCAAATACATGGAAGAAACAGAACTAACAAGACTCTTCATAATAAAAAGCAAACTGGGGGTTTGGGGAGAGAGCTCAGGTAGAGTGGGTTGGGAGAGAAACAGAGCTGAACAAGACGGCAGGGACCGGACAAGAAAGGACCTGGGAGTGGGGACGAAGGCCTTTTAGGACAGTGTTCTAATGGACCACTTTTAAGGCATCTGCTGTGTCTGCTACAGTAGAAGCCCCTGTGCTGTTCCCCAAATGATCAGTAAAGCAGCTGTTCGCCCAGCCCAGAGTTCATGTGTCCTTGGAAGGGATAGAGGTGGGCCTTCAGCCAAGTGAGCAGAAGCCCACAGTGAGATGCCAGTATCAGAGAGAGGTGGTGGAGACACTGACCCAGCTCAGGAGTGGACATGAGGCAAATCCCTTCCTCTGAATATACCAGAGAAAGAGTGACTCTTGAGATGGGTGGCGACCTTGAGGTTCCATAAAGAAGGTAAAATAGGTTATAAAGAAGGATCAAGTTACTTACCACCTAGGTAGGAAGCCCCTTCTCCCTGCAGAATTATTCTAAATAGAAGCAAATGCCAGCCTACCGGCTTGGGTGGTACGGAGGGAGGGCACGTTGGTTAGTGGAAGGGACTCCCCAAGGCAGAGGCCACTGCTGGCCAGGGTTCAGGAAGCTCCGTGAGGCTGGGAACCAAGTGTGCGTGCACTGTGTGCTTGAGAGCAGTTAACGGCCTTCTGGGTGGGATCCTGAGATCAGGTTGTCTGCTGGTCGTGTCATGAGAAGGTGGAGGGCACCAGCTTGATTGAAATTAAATCAGGCCTTTCAGTGCCTGTCCCTCCACGCAGGCTGGTTGTGACCTGGGCCAAGGTGTTACTGCAGTTCCGGCAGCGAGCTGGTGCCCAGTCACCCAGCCCCTCTCTGACTCACCGGCTGCAGTGCCCTCCAGGTGACCCCTTAGCGCTCTCCCCAGGCGTCCGCAGCTCTCTCCCTTTGCACTTCACCAGCTCCATAGGAAAATTCCTATGACCATCAGTTGAAGGAGGTCACAACTAATAAAGACAAAGAATGACTAAATTCAGTACTTTTCCTGCCCCATTTGGGACACCCTA
Organism: Globicephala melas; assembly: GCF_963455315.2. Lineage (NCBI taxonomy): Eukaryota > Metazoa > Chordata > Mammalia > Artiodactyla > Delphinidae > Globicephala > Globicephala melas. The sequence continues at coordinate 162,829,512 of NC_083315.2, read as the reverse complement.
GGTGCCCACAACTTCCTGGATGAGCTACCAGCTCAGCAAACGCCCACAGAGGCCCCGCACAGAAACTGGCACTCAGCGTGGGCTCCACAAGGAAGCTGTACTTCCTCACCTTCTCTCTTTTCTTCTTCCTCCCGCCACTGCTGTTACAATCCCTGTTACCATTATTAATCAATATCAGAGACCCAACTCCTCCTAGGAAGAGGCCAGCCTCCTCGCAGCTATGAATGTCCTGGTTAGTTCTACTGCCCTCCTGCCCTCCTGTCGGTAGATCTTGGCCCTGAGGAAAGCCAGGTGCCCTTAGAATGGCTGTGATGCCCAAGGGAAGCCTAGTGCCGCAACAAGTCTCAGACAGGCTGGGAACAGAGCTCTGAAGAAAATGACCTTTGCAGTTCATAGTGAAATGAAGACAGCTAAAGGTCTCTGCTTAAACACAGAGCAACCCTTGTAATCAAGAATCCGTTTTGTTTGCTGGCATCTCATCGCTCGTTCCATAACTTCTCCCTCATTCATCTCGTGTCGGTGTTCCCCGCTGAGGGAGGCCACGGGGCCATCTGCCCAGGCCCAGAGAGATAGCAGCTGCTGCTTTAAAACGTGGTTTAACTTTGCTGGCTGTCCGGCAAAGCCTGAGCTTAGCCTTGGTGGAGTCTCACGGCCCAGGGTCTTCTCTTCAGGATCTCATTTTCAGAAAATTCAAGTTACTTAAACTCTCTGAGCCTCGCTTTCCTAATTTGTAAATGGGGTTAGCAGTTCCGATCTGGTAAGTTTGTCATAAGGGTAAATTGAGCTTAGATATGGGCCAAGTGCATGGCCCAGTGCCTGGTACCACCTGGGATAGGCGAATGCCTAGCTGAAGTAGAAGTCATAACGATGGTGGTGATAGTTAATCCAGAGTTTATTAAACTCAGGCAGAACTGATTCCACATCGCCCACAAGATGCTGGACCAACTGACAAACTGGAGGGCTGAAGATAAGGAATATGTCGACCAGATAGTCTAGAATGTTTAAATCCTGCAGCATCTTTTCCACTGCAGGGAGCCCTGAGAGTATGCACAGAAGCACGGTAGATGTGCAAATCCATGCAGAGTATCAGTTGAACTTTATGGGGAATGATGATGAGCCATTTTATACCCCAAAGTCACTATCTCCATTGCAGGGATAAAGATGTGGGTGCCGACCAGCCAGTGCTGGACAACTGACAAAGCTCCTTTCCTCAGTGTGCTCTGTTCTGGACCTTGTGGGGACCCTGCCCTTCCATGAGAGCATCCTTCAGCCTGCCCAGCTACCATCTAGCTGTTGAGTGGCAGCCTGCTCCAGTGACATGTAGGTCCTGAGCATGCTCCCAGGCCCCCCACTTGGACTGGTTGTTAACAGACCTCCTGGACAGTACATTCACAGATTGTGCCTCGAGTTGGGGAATCTTTTGCAGGTGGCTGTCATTCTGTCTTTTTTTTTTTTTTTTGCGGTACGCGGGCCTCTCACTGTTGTGGCCTCTCCTGTTGTGGAGCACAGGCTCCGGACGCGCAGGCTCAGCGGCCATGGCTCCCTGGCCCAGCTGCTCCGCGGCATGTGGGATCTTCCCGGACCGAGGCACGAACCTGTGTCCCGTGCATCGGCAGGCGGACTCTCAACCACTGTGCCACCAGGGAAGCCCTGTCATTCTGTCTTTGATGTTGGCTTTTAGAACTTTCATTCTCATAGAGTAACCATTTTTTTCCCCCTATGAGCCCAAATTCTATGGGTTTCAGACTCTAGGACTCTGTATACTGAATACAAGACCCCGTGCAATTATTCTCATTCTTTTGATATAGAGGTGGTTTTTTTGCCCCAGGAGGAAGGTGAAGAGAGGGGCTAGATGCTAAGGAGTTGCACCTTTGACCCTCTTCTCTTTTTATGCCATATACTGTCCATTTTAAGCACTTTCTGGATTTTGTCTGCCATCTTTGACTCCAAAATCTCTATCTCTACTCTCAAACTCTGGTGGTATGCTATAGTTGTCTTGAATGTACTCACAAGGATTGATCATTAAATATTTAAGTAATTTGCAAGCTTTTAAGCCATTGATAACTTGAAATCAACCATGGTAGACATATTTACACCATGGAAATTGGCAAATTCCAAAAATCAGGCTGTTTGTTTGTTTGTTTCAGAGAGCAGGTTTACTGGAAGACCACTAGGTGATCTTCCTCCTAAATTCCAGGATAGCCAGTTGCTTAGTGGACATCTGCACGTAGATGACCCATGAACACCTCAAACTCAACAGCCTCCAAACTGAACTCAATTTTTTCCCCACCAACCTTGTCATCCTCTTATATTTTCTGTTTTCATCAATGGCACCAACAGAGAACAATTCAGGGAATTCAGAATACAAAGGGGATGAATCATGAGTTTAGGCAGAGGGATGACTTCAGAGACGGGGTGAATACCTCCCTTCTCTGTATCCTGAGGTAGGAATGGCAGCAGGGATGGGTGGTGAGTCCCTAAGTAAATGCTCTGATATTTGAGGGCAGAAGTTCCCTTTCTCAGCCGTAAAGGTAGAGGTTTCATCTCTAAGGGGAAGGGGTGAATAATGCTTTGGCAACCACTCAAATAGGGGCACAGAGTATCTGCAAAGGATTCATTCATTCTTGCAGTAGACATCTAGCTGAATCTATAATGTGATTATTTTCACTTTTTTCCTTTGTCTTAAGATCCACGTTGCTGAATATTTTAGTCCAACCTAGTCATGCCAGGAGAAGACAGGCAGAGGTTTAAGAAACAGTTTAATGTTGTTTACAAATATCCCTGAGATACAAACATTCTGAGAAGCAGAGAACATGGTGGGGGCAGCACTTAGGAGGTGCCTCTGGACCAGGTGGTGTGGCCAGTCTTCCAGTACTCTGCTTGCTTGCTTTCAAGAGCTTGCTCATCTTTCTGTCTTCCATTGTTCCACTCTCCACACTTATATGCAAAACAGACTTTGTTAATCAACTTCAGTACTTTTCTCACTGAGCCTGCAACACCCTAGAGTCCTTTCCAGCAGCCACTGAAATGATCCAAGTGGGCACACAAGACAAAAACCATTTGCCATTGCCGCCATAATTCAAAAGGAACACGTAATGAAAGGAGGGGGCTCCAGGGCTCACACATAGTATGTTTGCCACTCATTCTGAAACATCAAAATGATTTGTCTATACTTTAAAAAATTGCCCTGTGTTTACTGTACACACAGAAGCATAGTTTTCTGGAAAAATGATAGCCGACTCCCGCGGGCTTCCTGGCTGCTCTCCCAATTCTTCAGCCTCTTGGCACCTGGATCTCCCTCTTCGTTTCCATGCCATCATCCTGAATGACACTAACCACACAATACCCTGGCGTCCCAGTTGGCCTCAACCCTAATAACCTCCACTTCCCTCCACTTAAGCCACTCTCCCCCTCCCCCAGCCCTTGGTATTCCTTGAACTGCTTTCAAAGTCTAAAACTTTAGAATCCCACACTCTGAACACAGTTTCTTGTCTTTCCCCTTCTCAGAACCCTCTCTCAAAAATGTGCACTCCTCGACCTCCAAGAGACCCCTAGTTGCTCGATGACTCCATTTCCTCACACACATCCCTATCGCCGCCCGCTTCTCCCTCTAGCCTAGAATTTTAGCCTGTACACTATGAATCCCGCTAGACATACACTAGCATACCCCTAGGCATGGTACCTGCACACTGTACAGTCTGTTATGGGGTCTCAGTGCCGCACTGACCTAGAATTCTATTTCCAGCTGGGATTCTATGGAATTCTACTCTAGTCCTTGCTGTCAACCCCCCACATCTAGATTATGACCTGCCCTCTGTCGAAGCTGCAGTGACAGAGACAGACACCTCCACCTGGCACCATGCCAGCCAAGTGGGATGTTAGGGCGACTCCTATGTTAGTCGTCCTTCCTTCTCCCTTACTGGCTGTGGCCACGCTTTCACCACTCTCCTCACATCTCCTATCCATCCCTAGTCTCTCCTCCTAGCCAACTCAGGGAGAAAATCTGAGGCTATTAATCATGAAATACCTAAATTTCCTCCTCTCCGCCTGTCGTCCCCTCAAATCCATTTTCCAGGGCGTATAGCTGTGCTCAACTAGAGACTGCGTTTCCCAGCCTCTCTGCAGGTAGGTGTGGCCCTGTGTCTAAGTTCTTTTTAACAGGAGGTGAGCAAACGTGGTGTGTGCAAGTCATTTTCTTAAAGATCTCATCGTAGACTGGCTCATCCCTTTTCTTCCCGTGGGCTGGGCAAGACCTTGGAAGCTAATGTTGAGGACGGCAGCACAGCCTTGCTGGCCTGCGTCTCTGGGTGATTTTGTGGTGCAGAGTCTGCCTACTCTTCCTGGTCTGTCACACAAGAGAAAAATAAAGTTCTATCTTGTTTGAGCCGCTAAATTCTGGAGTCCCTTTGTTATGGCAGCTTAGCCTTTGCCTGGATAACCTACTCACCTACACATTTTTTTTTTTCTTTTCGGTACGCGGGCCTCTCACTGTTGTGGCCTCTCCCGTTGCGGAGCACAGGCTCCGGACACGCAGGCTCAGCGGCCATGGCTCACGGGCCCAGCTGCTCCGCGGCATGTGGGATCTTCCCGGACCGGGGCATGAACCCGTGTCCCCTGCATCGGCAGGCGGACTCCCAACCACTGCGCCACCAGGGAAGCCCTATACATTTATCTTTATCGGTACCCTTTATTGCCTCATCCTCACCAGCCTCAGAGGTTGAGATGTACCTCTGTTTGTGAAGGTGAATTCCCCTGCCCCCCAGTACCCCCCTTCATTTATTCATGACTTCGCTCCAGCAAGTGTGCTCTCTCTCTTCTAAATCTCTACATGACCTCTTTCTACTGGCTGGGGTCTCTGCAGCTGTAAATGCTGTCCCCTTACATCCTTCACACCCTTAAAGAGAACCTCTGTGACCCCTCTGTCCCTCCTAGCCACAGCCCTTTCTCTCTCCACTGTTTCTCTGCCAAGATTCTTACAGAAGCAGCTAATGCTCGTTGTCTCCATTTCTTCAATTCCCATTTCCTCCACAGCCCCCTGGAATCTGGCTCTCACTGTCACCATTCTGCGGGAGCTGCTTTCGCTAGAGCTGTTCACTGCCTCCGTGGTTCCAATCCCCAAAGGGGCGTTTCCCATCAGTTCCTGCTCAGCTCTAAGTTAGACCAGGAACAAGAGAGCATTGGAATGGTCCGCCTCTCTAGCTTATGTTCCGGCTCCTTCCTCAGCTCTTTTCCAGTATCCACTCCATGGGTGTCTGCTCTCCAGGGTTCCATTCCTGTCCTTCACCTCCACGTATTTGACTTGGACAAGCCAGTGGCCCCCTTGTAGTCTTGACCACCAGGGTGACAGGTCAAATCATACCTTCGCTCTGATCTTTCTCCTGAATCTGACTCATGTCTCCAACTGCTGGCTTCACATCTTAGATATCCTACAGGCACCTCCCACTCAGCCTGTCCACACCCGAGCTTATCTGTCCCCTTTCCCAAACTGCCTCGTCTTGCTCTGCTTCTTCTCTCTGTTGGCCAATGGCAACACCACTTCCCCAAACACCCAGACTGGAATTGGACTTAGGAACTGTCATGGACCCCCCTCATCTCCCACAGCTCCTCAAGAATCGTTATTCCTCTTTGGCTTCACAGATATTTCCCAAATCCACCTGGTCCCTTCCACGCTAGCTCAGGCCTTTACTCACTCACATTTAGCAATAGCAGCAGCTTCATGCTGCCCTCCCCACCTCAACCCTCCCCCACCCATACTGCTGCCAAAATTGTACTTCTGAAGTGCAAATTTTCATCATACCTTTGAGTTCCCACCAGGGCATACAATGTCCCCTGTCTGCTCCTTTGTGAGACACCAGCTCATCAATCTCCACCACAGCCTTTCCACCCTGGAAACTGAACCTCTTGTGCTCTTCCCTGTCTACGGACCCCTCCCTCCTGTATTCTTGGGGTCACTCTTACTCCTCGCTCAGACTCTGCATTGCTCCCTTCAGGAAGGCTTCTTTCAGCATCAGCTGGCCTAAGTCCCCCTTCTCCCTGTTTAGTGCTCCTAAAATTCTCTGTTCATGGCTGTATTGAGCACTTGCCATAATATTCTGAAATACATATTGTATTGGCCTGCAGGGGACGTTTGTCTTTCTTTTTGACCACCTAGCATCCGAACCTCCTTCCTACACTTGGGCCCTCCCCCACTTCTTATAAGCCTACTTCCCACTATCAAAACAGAAAACACCAGATACCCACTCTCCCAGCTTCCTTTCACTGAAACAAGGGCTCCTGACTTGTCTTCTCCAATCAGATACCCTTCCCCAGGCTTGACTCATAAGAGACAGAGCCCCTGGGGACCCCATGCTGATGAGGGTGGCTGCAGCAGTGGCAGCTGTTCCAGAGGCCACAGCTGGGGTCTCGTGTCAGTGGTACCAGGGGTACAAGCTGGGGCATGCTTTCAAGCTTTGGTCCTATTCTGTGCCCCATTCTGCAAGCCCCCCCGATATCCTTTTAATAAATCCTTTTTCTGTTTGGCTTCTCCAGAACTGGGTTCTGTTGCCACCAAGGGTCCCAACTGTGCTCCTCCCCACTGAGACTGTGAGCCAGCCCCTCCAGGGCAGGAGTATCTTCATTGCCTTTGTATCTGCAGCCCTGACACACAGTGGGCATTCTCAGTAATTGCTGCATTTGTGCACAGACTGCCAATAATATCTAGGTGCAACTCAAGGAGACATTATGCATTCTAGCATTTTCATCCTTCTGCTTCCAAGGAGGCAGCAATCAGGCCAGATAACAATTATCTGTCTCTTGTGTGCGCAGATGGTCCCCCGCTCGACGAAATGTCTACCTCCATTACCTCCATTCCCCCACCCCTGCTTCTTCTGCTGGGCTGCAGGCTTTCTCTCTGCATGACCTAGATTCATTGGAAGACAATAGGTGAGCTTTTGCCTTGGCTATACCATTGTCCCCTTCCTCCTTTTACCTGGCGTAGGAAGATTGAAATGCCCTTCCTTGTGGGCCCTGGCTAATGTATCCCATCCAATATTTATGCTCTGCACGTACCTGAACTTCCCAAGCTGTGCCCTATTTATGCATTCATGAGCAAGTGCTCAAGATAATGTCACTTCATCAAACGCAGCTGAACCATGGCTCCACTTTATGAAGTATTACAGGCTGTTTTTTCTTTATTCGTAAATGTGCCAGCCTAAAAAATACCATGTTTTGTCAGAGACAGCTGATTAAACACCTCTGAGTATCTGTCAGTGCAAGCCGCGAGATCATTAATTTATGCTGTAGAAAGAATAGCTTGGCGGGGGTGGGGGGGAGACCTTCAAGATAGCAGAGGAGTAAGACGTGGAGATCACCTTCCTCCCCAAAAATACATCAAAAATACATCTACATGTGGAACAACTCCTACAGAACACCTACTGAACGCTGGCAGAATGGGACCTGCACCTCTGGGAGGGAGTCGTGAAGGAGGAAAAGTTTCCACACAATAGGAAACCTCTTCACTGGCGGAGGGGGGGCGGATGCGAGGGGGAAGCTTCGGAGCCACGGAGGAGAGTGCATCAACGGGGTGCAGAGGGCAAAGCTGAGAGATTCCCGCACAGAGGATCAGGGCTGACCAGCACTCACCAGCCCAAGAGGCTTGTCTGCTCACCCACCGGGGCAGGTGGGGGCTGGGAGCTGAGGCTTGGGCTTCGGTAGGATCCCAGGGAGAGGACTGGGGTTGGCGGCGTGAACACAGCCTGAAGGGGCTAGTGTGCCACAGCTGGCCGGGAGGGAGTCCGGGGAAAATGTCTGGAGCTGCCGAAGAGGCAAGACACCATTGTTTCGGGGTGTGCGAGGAGAGGGGATTCAGAGCACCGCTTAAAGGAGCTCCAGAGACGGGTGCGAGCCGCTAAGGCCGCTGCTGCCGCCACCAAGAAGCCTGTGTGCAAGAACAGGTCACGATCCACAACTCCCCTCCCGGGAACCTGTGCAGCCCGCCACTGCCAGGGTCCCATGATCCAGGGACAACTTCCCCGGGAGAACGCATGGCAGGCCTCAGGCTGGTGCAACGTCACGCTGCCTCTGCCGCCGCAGGCTCGCCCCGCATCCGGACCCCTCCCTCTCGCCGGCCTGAGTGAGCCAGAGCCCCCGAATCAGCTGCTGCTTTAACCCTGTCCTGTCTGAGCGAAGAACAGACGCCCTCCGGCGACCTACACGCAGAGGCAGGGCCAAATCCAAAGCTGAGCCCCTGGAAGGTGTGAGAACAAAGAATAGCAAGGGAAATCTCTCCCAGCAGCCTCAGGAGCAGCGGATTAAAGCTCCACAATCAACTTGATGTACCCTGCATCTGTGGAATACCTGAATAGACAACGAATCATCCCAAACTGAGGAGGAGGTGGACTTTGAGAGCCACTGTAGACTTAGAGTTTGCTTTCTGCATCTAATTTGTTTCTGGTTTTATGTTTATCTTAGTTTACTATTTACAGCTTATTAACATTGGTAGATTTGTTTATTGATTTGGTTGTTCTTTTCCTTTTATATATATATATATTTTTCCCTTTTACTCTTTTTCTGAGTGTGTATGTGTATGTTTCTTTGTGTGATTTTGTCCGTATATTTTTGCTTTTACCATTTGTCCTAGAGTTGTCTGTCCATTTTTCTTTGTTTGTTTGTTTTTAGTATAGTTTTTAGTGCTTGTTACCATTGCTGGATTGGTTTTTTGGTTTGCTTGCTCTCTTCTTTCTTTTTTTTTTTTTTAGTTTTTTAAATTACATATTAATTTTTTTATTTTTAATAATTTTTTTTATTATTTATTTTAATAACTTTATTTTATTTATTTATTTATTTTCTCCCTTTTCTTCTGAGCCATGTGGCTGACAGGGTCTTTGTGCTCCAGCCGGGTGTCAGACCTGAGCCTCTGAGGTGGGAGAGCCAATATCAGGATATTGGTCCACAGAGAGCTCCCAGCTCCATGTAATATCAAACGGCAAAAGCTCACCCAGAGATCTCCATCTCAATGCTAAGACCCAGCTCCACTCAACGACCAGCAAGCTACAGTGCTGGACACCCTATGCCAAACAACCAGCAGGACAGGAACACAACCCCAACCATTAGCACAGAGGCTGCCTAAAATCATAAGTTCACAGACACCCCAAAACACACCTCTGGACTCGGTCCTGCCCACCAGAAAGACAAGATCCAGCCTCATCCACCAGAACACAGGCACTAGCCCCCTTCACTAGGAAGCCTACACAACCCACTGAACCAACTTTACCACTGGGGGCAGACAGCAAAAACAATGGGAACTACGAACCTGCACCTTGTGAAAAGGAGACCCCAAACACAGTAAGTTAAGCAAAATGAGAAGACAGAGAAATACACAGCAGATGAAGGAGCAAGGTAAAACCCATCAGACCAAAAAAATGAAGAGGAAATAGGCTGTCTACCTGAAAAAGATTTCAGAGTAATGATAGTAAATATGATCCAAAATCTTGGAAATAGAATGGAGAAAATACAAGAAACGTTTAACAAGGACCTAGAAGAACTAAAGAGCAAACAAACGATGATGAACAACACAATAAATGAAATGAAAAATTCTCTAGAAAGGATCAATAGCAGAATAACTGAGGCAGAAGAATGGATAAGATGGATAAGTGACCTGGAAGATAAAATAGTGGAAATAACTACTGCAGAGCAGAATAAAGAAAAAAGAATTGAAGAGAGCCTCAGAGACCACTGAGACAACATTAAATGTCCAACATTCGAATTATAGCAGTCCCAGAAGAAGAAGAGAAAAAGAAAGGAACTGAGAAAATATTTGAAGAGATTATAGTTGAAAACTTCCTAATATGGGAAAGGAAATAGTCAATCAAGTCCAGGAACCACAGAGAGTCCCTTACAGGATAAATCCAAGGAGAAACACGCCAAGACACATATTAATCAAACTATCAAAAATTAAATACAAAGGAAAAATATTAAAAGCAGCAAGTGAAAAGCAAAAATTAACATACAAGGGAATCCCCATAAGGTTAACAGCAGATCTTTCAGCAGAAACTCTGCAAGCCAGAAGGGAGTGGCAGGACATATTTAAAATGATGAAAGGGAAAAATCTACAACCAAGATTACTCTACCGAGCAAAGATCTCATTCAGATTTGACAGAGAAATTAAAACCTTTACAGAGAAACAAAAACTAAGAGAAGTCAGCACTATCAAACCATCTGTACAACAAATGCTAAAGGCACTTCTCTAGGCAGGAAACACAAGAGAAGGAAAAGACCTACAATAACAAACTCAAAACAATTAAGAAAATGGTAATAGGAGCATACATATCGATAACTACCTCAAATGTAAATGGATTACATGCTCCAACCAAGAGATGTAGACTGGCTGAATGGATACAAAAACAAGATCTGTATATATGCTGTCTACAAGAGACCACTTCAGACCTAGGGACACATACAGACTGAAAGTGAGGGGATGGAAAAAGATATTCCATGCAAATGGAAATCAAAAGAAAGCTAGAGTAGCAATTCTCATATCAGACAAAGTAGACTTTAAAATAAAGACTATTACAAGAGACAAAAGAACACTACATAATGAGCAAGGGATCAATCCAACAAGAAGATATAACAATTGTAAATATTTATGCACCCAACACAGGAACACCTCAATACATAAGGCAAATGTTAACAGCCATAAAAGAGGAAGTTGAGAGTAACACAATAATAGTGGGGGACTTTAACACCCCACTTTCACCAATGGACAGATCATTCAAAATGAAAATAAATAAGGAAACACAAGCTTTAAATGATACATTAACAAGATGGACTTAATTGATATTTATAGGATATTCCATCCAAAAACAACAGAATACACTCTCCTCTCAAGTGCTCATGGAACATTCTCCAGGATAGATCATATCTTGGGTCACAAATCAAGCCTTGGTAAATTTAAGATAAATGAAATCATAACAAGTATCTTTTCTGACCACAACGCTATGAGAATAGATATTAATTACAGGAAAAAATAACTGTGAAAAATGCAAACACATGGAGGCTAAACAATACACTACTAAATAACCAACAGAACACTGAGGAACTCAAAGAGGAAATCAAAAATACCTAGAAACAAATGACAATGTAAACACGATGACCCAAAACCTATGGGATGCAGCAAAAGCAGTTTTAAGAGGGAAGTTTATAGCAATACAATCTTACCTCAAAAAACAAGAAAAATCTCAAATAAACAACCTAACCTTACACCTAAAGCAAGTAGAGAAAGAAGAACAAAATAACCCCAAAGTTAGAAGAAGAAAAGAAATCATAAAGATCAGATCAGAAATAAGTGAAAAAGAAATGAAGGCAATGATAGCAAAGATCAATAAAACTAAAAGCAGTTTCTTTGAGAAGATAAACAAAATTGGTAAACCTTTAGCCAGACTAATCAAGAAAAAAAGGGAGAAGATTCAAATCAACAGAATTAGAAAGGAAAAAGGAGAAGTAACAACTGACATTGCAGAAATAATAAAGGATCATGAGAGATTACTACAAGCAACTATATATATGCCAATAAAATGGATAACTTGGAAGAAATGGACAAATTCTTAGAAAAGCACAACCTTCCGAGACTGAACCAGGAAGAAATAGAAACTATAAACAGACCAATCACAAGCACTGAAATTGAAACTGTGATTAAAAATCTTCCAACAAAGAAAAGCCCAGGGTGAGATGGCTTCACAGGCGAATTCTATCAAACATTTAGAGAAGAGGTAACAGCTATCCTTCTCAAACTTTTCCAAAATATAGCAGAGGGAGGAACACTCCCAAACTTATTGTATGAGACCACCATCACCCTGATACCAAAACCAGACAAAGATGTCACAGAAAAAGAAAACTACAGGCCAATATCACTGATGAACATAGATGCAAAAATCCTCAACAAAACACTAGCAAACAGAATCTAACAGCACATTAAAAGGATCATACACCATGATCAAGTGGGGTTTATCCCAGGAATGCAAGGATTCTTCAATATACGCAAATCAATCAGTGTGATACACCATATTAATAAATTGAATAATAAAAACCATATGATAATCTCAATAGATGCAGAAAAAGCTTTCAACAAACTTCAACACCCATTTATGATAAAAACCCTCCAGAAAGAACGCATAGAGGGAACTTACCTCAACATAATAAAGGCCATATATGACAAACCCACAGTCAACATCATTCTCAACGGTGAAAAACTGAAACCATTTCCACTAAGATCAGGAACAAGACAAGGTTGTCCAGTCTCGCCATTATTATTCAACATAGTTTGGGAAGTTTTAGTCACAGCAATCAGAGAAGAAAGAGAAATAAAATAAATCAAAATTGGAAAAGAAGAAGTAGCGCTGTCACTGTTTTCAGTTGACATGATACTATACATGCAGAATCCTAAAGATGCTACCAGATAACTATTGGAGCTAATCAATGAATTTAGTAGGGTTGCAGGATACAAAATTAATGCACAGGAATCTCTTGCATTCCTATACACTAATGATGAAAAATCTGAAAGAGAAATTAAGGAAACACTCCCATTTACCATTGCAACAAAAAGAATAAAATGCCTAGGAATAAACCTACCTAAGGAGACAAAAGACCTGTATGCAGAAAACTATGACACTGATAAAAGAAATTAAAGATGATACAAACAGATGGAGAGATATACCATGTTCTTTGATTGGAAGAATCAACATTGTGAAAATGGCTATTCTACCCAAAGCAATCGACAGATTCAATGCAATCCCTATCAAACTACCAATGTCATGTTTCACAGAACTAGAACAAAAAATTTCACAATTTGTATGGAAACTCAAAAGACCTGGAATAGCCAAATCAATCTTGAGAAAGAAAAATGGAGCTGTAGGAATCAGGCTCCCTGACTTCAGACTATACTACAAAGCTACAGTGATCAAGGCAGTATGGTACTGGCACAAAAACAGAAATATAGATCAATGGAACAGGATAGAAAGTCCAGAGATAAACCCACGCACATATGGTCACCTTATCTTTGATAAAAGAGGCAAGAATATACAATGGAGAAAAGACAGCCTCTTCAATAAGTGGTGCTGGGAAAACTGGACAGCTACATGTTAAAGAATGAAATTAGAACACTCCCTAACACCATACACAAAAATAAACTCAAAATGGATTAAAGTCCTAAGCATAAGGCCAGACACTATAAAACTCTTAAGAGGAAAACCTAGGCAGAACACTCTATGACATAAATTACAGCAAGATCCTTTTTGACCCACCTCCTAGAGAAATGGAAATAAAATCAAAAATAAACAAATGGGACCTAATGAAACTTAAAAGCTTTTGCACAGCAAAGGAAACCATAAACAAGACGAAAAGACAACCCTCAGAATGGGAGAAAATATTTGCAAATGAAGCAACTGACAAAGGATTAATCTCCAAAATATACAGGCAGCTCATGCAGCTCAATATCAAAAAAACAAACAACCCAATCCAAAAATGGGCAGAAAACCTAAATAAACATTTCTCCAAAGCAGATATACAGATTGCCAACAAACACATGAAAGGATGCTCAACATCACTAATCATTAGAGAAATGCAAATCAAAACTACAATGAGATATCATCTCACACCAGTTAGAATGGCCATCATCAAAAAATCTACAAAGAATAAATGCTGGAGAAGGTGTGGAGAAAAGGGAACCCTCCTACACTGTTGGTGGGAATGTAAATTGATTCAGCCACTATGGAGAACAGTATGGAGGTTCCTTAAAAAACTAAAAATAGAATTACCATATGATCCAGCAATCCCATTACTGGGTATATATCCAGAGAAAACCATAATTCAAAAAGACACATGCACCTCAATGTTCACTGCAGCACTATTTACAATAGCCAGGTCATGGAAGCAACCTAAATGCCCATTGACAGATGAATGGATAAAGAAGTTGTGGTACATATATACAATGGAATATTACTCAGCCATAAAAAGAAACAAAACTGAGTTATTTGTAGTGAGGTGGATGGACCTAGAGACTGCCATACAGAGTGAAGTACGTCAGAAAGAGAAAAACAAATACCATATGCTAACACATATATATGGATTCTAAAAAAAAAAAAAGGGTTCTGAAGAACATAGGGACAGTATAGGAATAAAGATGCAGACGTACAGAATGGACATGAGGACACGGGGAGGGGGAAGGGTAAGCTGGGACAAAGTGAGAGAGTGGCATGGACATATATACACTACCAAATGTAAAACAGATAGCTAGTGGGAAGCAGCCACATAGCACAGGGAGATCAGCTTGGTGCTTTGTGACCACCTAGAGGGGTGGGATAGGGAGGGTGGCAGGGAGGGAGATGCAAGAGGGAAGAGATATGGGGACATATGTATATGTAAAGCTGATTTACTTTGTTATAGAGCAGAAACTAACACACCATTGTAAAGCAAGTATACTCCAATAAAGATTAAAAAAAAAAAAAAAGAATAGCTGGGGAAGTGTGAATGAGACCGGTGTTGTTCCTTTCCTCATTTGAAACAAATAACATTTACATCTTTGGAAAAAACGTTTAGAAAAATATCACCCTAATGGATCAATGTTTTCCAGAGTGACATCAGTTGCGTCACTTTGGCGCTCATCTATTTAAAGCCTCAAAGTGGATATTTTAGTCTTAAACAGCAGGTGTACTGATATGGAAGATCTCCTAAATTTGCTTGCGTTTGGGACGCTTTTGATCTTTTTCTTGACTCTGTCCATTTCCCTCTCTCCCTTTTTATTTCCTTATCATCTGCCATAGTCTCACCATTAATACATAGTTTTGAAATAATTTCTGCATCTTGTTAATATCTTGGCTTGAATTTGGAGATCAAGGGGTTTGCAGCACCTGGCGGAGTTTGCCTGGTGGGTTTGTTTTGAATGCTGGATTTAAGGAAGTGTCAACAAGTGCTTTTTGTTTTTTTTTCGATACGCGGGCCTCTCACGGTTGCGGCCTCTCCCGTTGCGGAGCACAGGCTCCAGACGCGCAGGCTCAGCGGCCATGGCTCACGGGCCCAGCCGCTCCGCGGCATGTGGGATCTTCCCGGACCGGGGCATGAACCCGTGTCCCCTGCATCGGCAGGTGGACTCTCAACCACTGCGCCACCAGGGCAGCCCTCAACTAGTGATTTTTAAACAAATCAAACATTTAGGAGGAGACAACTTTCCCTCTGGAGATGTAAAGGTTGCATTTACTAAGGTGAACAAAGTGTCTCTAAAGTGGAATGTTTATACCATTTTAATTATAAAAATACCTCATGAATCCTCTTTTCTTATAGAATTCTGGTTTGTCATACAGCATTTGTATGAAATCTGTTTTTTAAATCTGTTACCATTTCCCAAAACACTTTCCTCTGGATTCTATAGTATATTCTACTCTGCATAGATTAAAACAGAGACCAGTCAATTTGCATCATTAAAACTATACAACAAACAACTTGATTATTTCATCTGACCCTCACAATAACTCTTTCAAGAAAACAGGACCCTATTTTGCACGTAAGGAAACAGTCTCAGACATTTCTGGAGGGACTGGCCCAAGATTGAATAGAATCTGTACATAGTTCAGCTCAATATGCAATCTCCTTGCATATGGTGCTCAGAGCTAAGGACACAAAGATGAATTAAATGCAACTTCTGTCTTCAAGTTCAAAGTCTAGCAATTGTGGAGCCAGGAATTTAACTCACGTCTCTGATTGCAAATCCTTGTCGCCCTTTGCTGTCTCAACTCTAAGGTTAGGGCCAGACTTAGGGAAAATCATCAGATCTGAGAAATTTGCTTCCACTAAGCAGCCTCCTCTCTTCTTTATCCTCCTTTCTCCTCAAGCACTGAACACCCTCATGCTTTCCAAGACTTTCTCTGAAATTTGCCTTCCATATTCCCCATATTATCACTCCCTCCTTTCCTCACCCAAATTCATCTTGCCTGGGTCTTACTCTGGCTCACAGCTTCTGAACCTTAGAATTGTTTCCAAACTTTTGACCATGACCTGCAGTAACAGGGCCACTAATAACCCATAGGGCTTCTATGAAAGAACGTTTAAAAGGTGCTCCTTCTTCAGGGGAGTCACATCCCTGCACTGGGTTGCACAGCTTGGCAATCAGAACCCACCCTCACCCCCTTAGGGAGACACCCCTATGCAGAGCACAACCTGCAGAGTGATACAGGACAGTCTGTGTAGTAAGAAACAATACCATATTTTGCATTGTCTTGGGGGCCTAAGTCTAAGGAGCACCACAGCCACTGTCCGTGGTCCTGAACAATCCCTCCATGCAAGGACATGTGTCTTCTATCCCTGGGTCCCCAATGATTTTTGTTGAAAGCTCTTGCCATGTTTAGGTTTTTCTTTATTTTTCATCTTAGTGAAAAGCCGGCCCTTTTTACACTGTCACAACACAAATAGGACCCATGACTCATGTGTTAACAATTTACGAAGGAGAGTGAATGACAACAGCCTGGGTTTGAATGCCCGACCCACATTTGCTACTGGGATCTTGGGGGAGATACTTAGCCTCTCTGGACTTCAGTTTCTCCATCTTTAAAGTGAAGATCAGAGTATTAAAATATCTTGTAAGATTGCTCTGAGCATTAAATGAGATAATGTATGCAAAGTATTGTGAGAGCGTGTTGTTTGTGGGAAAAATTCAGCAAATGTTTTGTAGTACTAGTAACAGTTTTGAACTTAATAATTAATGTAATTTTAGGAATTATATTATGTTTTTATTCAGACACTTCCTGATCACCAGGAAGTTGAGGAAATATGGACCCCTTCTCCACCCGTAACAGTAAGGGTCAAGTCAAAAACACAAAAAAAAATATTCATTATTTCAACAGAGAATATAATATAGTGAATTAAACAAATGTTGAAGGAAGGATAAAGCTAAAAGAGAACACTGAGGTAACTCTGAGACAATAATAGCAGGGAGCAGCTCCCAACCCTTAGGGCTGGACAAACAAAGAGGGGAGGTTGGGGTCTTCAGAGCCTTGAAGGTTGGAGGAAGGAGACCTCTCTGCTCAATGTTGATACATGAAAACAAATTAATGACTGACAATAGCTTGGTGAACTATCAGTTTAGTTGACTAAGAAAGAAGGGCCCTTCTTTAATCTGTGGCTTGATATATTATCTCCTCTATACTCTGCAATTTGTCTTGCAGTACCCTATTTTATATGAGAAAACTGTTAAGAAAAATTATTCAAAATTTGGAAAAAGGCAAAGAATGTTGCATATCCTTTAATATCATATTGGGGCATTGTCTAACAGATACTCCCAAGGATTACTAATTCTCTAGAAAAATATCTTTGTTTCATGTGCTATTAATCAAGGCCTAGACTGTGCAAAGTTCTATCTTAGCTTGAGAAAAGATTGATAAGCTGAAAATAATTTTGTTCAGTAGAGATGTAAGTTATTTCTGTCCTAAGAAAAACATAGCCCCAAAGATTGCAGATTTGTTGCCCGGTAGAACATTCAGTAGTTTTATATCTAATATAGCAGTTTTATTTCAGCATTCTTTCCCTGTCAGACTAAATATCTGTTTCTAAATATCTTGAATAAGTAACTGTTTTTGAATGCTCTTTGAACCAACTTTACCATCCTGTAGGTTCCCCTCTTAATGAATGTATTAACCAGGGTTCTCCAGAAAAACAGAGCCCATGGAATATATACACATAGAGAGAGAGAGAATGAGATTTATTATAAAAAATTGGCTCACATGACTTTAGAGGCTGAGAAGTCCAACACCCTGTCATCTTCAGGCTTGAGACTCAAGAAAGCTGATGATGTAGTTTGAAGGCCTAAGAGGTTGGAGAGTCAATGGTGTAGATTCCAGTCCTAGTCTGAAGCCCTGAGAACCAGAGTGCCAAGGGCAAGAAAAGATCACTGTCCCAACTCAACTAGTCAGGTAGAGAGAGAGACTGAATCCTCTCTTCCTCCAACTTTTGTTCTATTCAAGCCCTCAGTGGATTGCAAGAAGCCCAGCCACTTTGCGAAAGGCCATCTTCTTTATTCAATCTACCGCAGGGGTCCCCAACCCCCGGGCCGCTGACCGGTACTGGTCCACGGCCTGTTAGGGAGCCAGCCGCACAACAGGAGGTGAGCGGCGTGCGGGTGAGGGAACCAAGCTTCATCTGCCGCTCCCCAATGCCCCCCATCACCCCTATCGCTCCCCATCACTCCCCATCGATCCCCATCACCCCCCATCGCTCCCCATCGCCCCCATCGCTCCCCATCACTCCCCATCGCTCCCCATCACCCCCCATCGCTCCCCATCGCTCGCATTGCCACCTGAACCATCCCCCCCAACCCCGTCTGGTCCATGGAAAAATTGTCTTCTACGAAACCGGTCCCTCGTGCCAAAAAGGTTGGGGACCGCTGATCAGCCAATTCAAATGCTAGTCTAGGGACTTTTCTGGTGGTCCAGTGGGTAAGACTCTGCACTCCCAATGCAGGAGGCCTGGGTTCGATCCCTGGTTAGGGAACTAGATCCCACATGCATACTGCAACTAAGAGTTCACAGCCGCAACTAAGAAGCCAGCATGCACAACTAAGAAGTCCACATGCTGCAACTAAGTCCGCATGCTGCAACTAAAAGATCCCACATGCCACAACTAAGACCTGGCACAGCCAAAATAAATAAATAAATAAACAAATCAGTCTGCTAGTCTGTTTTGGAAACACCCTCACAGACACACCCAGAAATAATATTTAACAAATATCTGGGTATCCCATGATCCAGTCAAATTAACTGTCACAATGAGTTAAAGAAATCTTTTACATGAGTTCACTATGTACTTGCATAAGAATCATGTTTTTACATGTTACATTTTGACAAGAACCGGAATGAGAAGAGGACTGCATTTGGCCAAATCACACACTTAGGAAGTCAAGGAGTTAGGATCCCCACTCAAGTCTGGCTGCCTCCAAAGTCCACATTGTGATCTCTTGGTGCCATGACTTCAGAAAAGATCTGTTTAACAGGGAAATCGTTCTAGGGGTTGCTGCCAAGCTCTTGTTAAAGTTTGACAAACCTGGGCATCAGCTGGAGTGATAAGCCAGTCTAAGACACTCAGGGTGGATTTATAGATCGAGATAGGTCAGAAAAGGTCAAGTGTTTATGTAAAGCAGGGAAGATAATGAAAATGGTAATGAGAGTCTGAGAAGCATGGCAGCAGTGTTGACACAGGCATGAATTTTAAGACAAACACTAGGCTCCAGCTGTTGGAGACCTGGACGGATAGCCAGCCACCCCTGCTAAGCCCAGGCAGACAACCTGCCTTCCCCTCCCCTCCTATCCTCAGCGCCCACCCATGGGCTCCCAGGTCCAGTTACACAGGCAGAGAATGCAAGGCAGTTCAGCCAGGCTCTCTGATAAATTCTTAAGGCATTTCCTGCAGAGCCAAGAGGAAATGTGCTGTTTGAGAATAAAAAGAAACAGCAACAGCCTTGCAGGGAGCTAAAGCAAACTCATAAATTTCATTAAAATTTTTTAATACCCAGAATTTAGCCATCATTCAACTTTACAAATATATGAAGACCTCCTGGGTGCAAAGCATTGTGGGGAGAGTGAAAAAAATAAAAAGACTTGGGCTTCCCTGGTGGCCCAGTGGTTGAGAGTCCACCCGCCGATGCAGAGGACACGGGTTCGTGCCCCAGTCTGGAAGGATCCCACATGCCGCAGAGCAGCTGGGCCCGTGGGCCATGGCCGCTGAGCCTGCGCGTCCAGAGCCGGTGCTCCGCAACGGGAGAGGCCACAGCAGTGAGAGGCGCGCGTACTGCAAAAAAAATAATAAAATAAAATAAAAAGACTCTTGGAAGGAATCTTAGAGACCGCTATCTCTCAGAGGTCAATCTCCCTCTCACTTGTCAGTCAACGATTTTATTGTGTTCCTTCTGTGCACCAGGTTCTGTTCCAGCCCTGGAAATACAGCAGGGAACAAGAGCTGCGAGATCCTTGCTCTCATGAGTCTCATAAACTAGCGAGAGAGACATAAGATATTAGTATTATATCAACAGAAGATACAATTATTAACATATATGATATATTAACATAGTCTATATAATATATAGATTATATTAATATATAGCATACAATATAATATATAACATTCTATGATATTAATATGCTATTTTATATTATATATTATTATATTAATATAAGATATAATATTAATTTTATAATATTTATACTTTATAAAATAAGAGGATAGAGCTCTGGGGAATTTAAGGCCTGTATTGTCAGGCCACTTGAGATGGCTGTTCTCTTGCTCTCTGTACATCCCCTCCCGGACCAGTGCCCTCTTCACCTACACCCTACACACATGACTGACCTTCCTACATACTTGCCCCAGGCCCCAGCTAGTGAAAGCTTATCAAAGGGGTGGTGAGGGGCGTGCCCCTCTGCTGGTTTCTCTGGTAACTAATGAGCCAACCTGACTTCAGTTCCTCCTATAAGCGGCAATCAATCTCTCCTTCCCCTTGGGAGTGAAGACTGCCACCATGTCCTGCCTGCTATCCCTCCGCCACACATGGTGGGGTGTTGCTCCAGGACCTTGCTTCAGATGCGTAAGCTCCGCCATCCATTAATCCACTGATGTCTCTGTTGCTGACTCTGGGCTCTTTCTTTGGTCTTGAAGCTGAGCAAACACAGGCCTTGTAGGCCTGCAGCGTGCAGCCCAACAGAGCAATTTTAGAGCAGTCAGGAAGACCTCTCTGAAGAACTTAACTAAGTGAAGGGGCAAACTATTTGAAAATGTTAAGAGAAGGATGCACCTGGCAGAGGGAATTCTTATTTTAAAGCTTCTGAGGAGGGAATGAATTTGGTGGTTGAAGAAGAGTAAGAGACTGATGGGGCTGGAAGTAGCCAGTGAAGCCAGCGACGGGGCAGGGCCAGACCACAGACCACACCAGCCTGTTGGTCCGAGCAGCAGTTCCAAATTTATTCCAGCCATTTCATCCCAGTGCATTTGTTCTGCCATTTAGCAAATGAGGATGCTGTGTCCCCTCGTTTATTAAGCAAATTCTACACAGCAAATCTGTATGTGATTCTGCCCTGGCTAACGCAGAAGTTCTACAAAGATGAGAAAGGAATGATACTCGCTTTGTGGGACGGAGGCGCCCCATTAGTTGAGAGAAGCAAAGGGTCACTGGAGAGTCAGCTCCTGAGCCTCCATTAACGGAACCCCCATCCCCTGTTGCTCAGTCAGAAACCTCATTTGAAATCAGCCACCGAGCCCCTTGACTGTACACCTTAACAGGCCCCCATACATCTGGGGGCCTCTTCCCCTCCATCATCAATGCTTTGGTCAAACATTGTTACCATTTCAGGCCTAGACCTGTACAATGGCCCCCCAACTGCTCTCCCTGACTCCAGGCTCACTCCACCTCCAATCCAGTTTCCACACTGGGGCCTGATTAATCTTTCTAAAATGCAAGTCCAATCATGTCTCCCCTACTTGGGAAGAAAGGTTTTAGTGACTTCAGCGTTTGCTAAAGCCCAAATTTCTGTAGGTCCTTCACCCCGTGGCCTCAAACCCTCTTTCTGAGTTCATATTCGGTCTCATCTCCCCAGACTCTTACTCTGCAGCCACACTGAGTTCTTGCCATTTTCTAACACATTGTGCTCTTGCACGTGCTGCTCCTTTTCCAGATCTCATCCATTTGGATCTTACAGTGAAGATCTTTCCTTGTAGTTTTGATCCTAAACTGTAAGCTACTTCTCCTGCTCTGGGAAGAGCTCCTATCCAAGGCAGAAGAGGATGAGGCCAATGCAAAGAGAAGGAAAGAGAGCAGAATCAATGTACATAGTGATAGAGAGTTGGAATATCACTTGAATTCCTGGATCCGGCCACATCTGAAGCCTATTTCACCTGAGTTCACTTTTGTAAACCAACAAGGAAGCCTAAAGAGTGGCAGTGGGGAATAACCCTGCCTTGGGAAATAGGAGATCTAGCATGTCTATCAACTGGCTGGATCTTATAAGGACCCTTGTGATTACATTGGGCCCACTCAGATAATCTAGGGTAATCTCCCCATGTCAAGATCCTTAACCCCATCACATCTGTGAAGTTACTTTTTTCACGCAAGTTAATATAGTCACCGGTTCAGGAGGTTAGGACATGGATATATTTGGTGGGCAGGGCTGGCGGGAGGCATTATTTTGCCTACCACATGGAGAAAGTGACCTCTGAAATGATAAATGGAAGAAGAGGGAGTTAATTGAGTGAAGTGAGTGAAGGAAGGCAGGTGAGCATTCCTAAAGAGGAAACGGTATGAACAAGGGTCCTGAGGCAGGAGGGAGAGTGATAAGCTGAGGACCTTGGCTTTTCCTAAAAGAAGAGTGGGGATATAATTCGATGTGTCTTTTGAAGATTCCACTGGGGCTTCCCATAGAAAATAGGTTGGAGGGGCCAAGGAGGAGACACAGGGAGATCTTCAGAGGGATGAGGGGATAGAAGCCACTTTGGTCATCACTTAAGTCCCCTGGCCCTTCCAGGTAACACATATGAATCATGCACACCTTGCTCAGAAGCTTTGATGTTAATTTTAATATGGAAACTTGCAAACACATACAAAAGTAGAGTTTACTGAAGGCCCACTTATCCAACTTCTAGCTATAATAATTAGTCCATTCACTGAAAATCTTATAGCGTCTATAGTCCCCTACCCCAGGATTATTTGAAGCAAATCCCAGGTATCCTATGATTTCATCTAAATTTATTTCAGCTTGTATCTGTAGCTGTATAAGGAATCCTTCAAAAAAAAAAAAAAACCATAATTGCCTGGGAGCTAATAAATCCCTGAACGGACTCAGTACATATCTATGGAAGGAAGGAATGAATATTTATGCATTTTTGACCATCTTGTAGGAAGAATATTTGTTTCTCATCTTTGCCCAGGATTCCAAAGCACTTTATATGTCAAAATCCACATCCTCTCGGGGCAGAGGATTTGTCTCCTTGTGAATGCCAAGCTTAGTCTGGCCCCATCCAGCGCCTTCTCTTGCCATCCCCTAAGCATCCCTGCGGCAGGCTGTAGGGCCTGAAGGAAGCGCATCCTGTTTTTCAGATGGGACAATAAAGGTACTGCCCCAGCTCAGCTCACAAGAAGGCAGAAGCCTCAGGGTGGTGTTCCATCCAGCCTCTCTTTCAGCATCAGGGGGAAGGCCTTTTCAAAATGACAAAAGAAATTCATTCAACCCACAACCCACGTGCTGACGCTGCTCATTTCCAGGACACCTGCTGTTAGGCCTCCTCCTCTCCAAATTACTCTGCATTGCTGGCTGTGAGGGTGGGAGGTGGAGAGGCCTCTAATTACACCTTTCTTGCAGTCTTTGGTTCTGTGACTATTTCAAGGAGGAATGGAATGACGTTGACATCCTCCTCTCAAATGAAGACACTCCTCAGAGGTCCCCTCTCCGTTCCTCTCTCCACAAAATCCTTTGTTGTCTGGTGATGCTCTGTTCTGGTTGTCAATTGCTATGTAACAAAATCCCCAAACACAGTGACTTAAAATAGCAATCACTTTATTGTGTTCATGATCTATAAGGGTACTTGGGTGGGCGATTCTGCTCCACATGGTATTGAGCAGGGGCATGGTTTGGCCTGGAGGATCCAGGAAGTCTGGGGCCTGGGCAGGCACAGGTGGATTCCTCTCTCTGACCTTGTGGTCTCAGGGCCTCTCACATGGTCTCTCCAGCAGAAGAGTCAGACTCAGGACTCCAAAAGCACATGTTCCCAGAGACAGAAAGTGGAAGATGCCATCCCTTCAGGCCTGGAAACTGGCACAGCATCCCTTATTCTGCTGCTATTGGTCAAGGCAGTCAAGAGCCTTGATCAGGTTCATGGGGAAAGGACACAGCCCCACATCTCAATGGAAGAGATGTCAAGAATATGTGTCCAGCTTTAATACCTGTCTTGGTCCATTCGAGCTTCTGTAAGAGAAGACCGTAAGAGCTTCCGTAAGAGCCTGGGTGGCTCATAAAAAAAAGGAACTTATTTCTCATAGATCTGGAGCCTGGGAAGTCCAAGATCAAGGTGCTGGCAGATTTGGTGTCTGGTGAGAACCTGTTTCCTGGCTCACACACAGCTGTCTTATCCATGTGTCCTCTTACGGCAGAAAGAGCAAGAGAGATGTCTGGGATCTCTTTTATAAGGACACTAATCCCATTATGAGCGCTCCACCCTCCTGACCTGATGATCTCCCAGAGGCCCCACCTGCAAATGTCATCACATTGAGGATTAGGTTTCAAAAAATGAATGTTGTGGGAGATAGAAACATTTAGTCTACAGCAATCCTCCACAAGTAAGGAGAGAAGAGCACAGATCCTTTGTAACCCCAAGAAAATGCAATGGCCCAACTAATAGGAGTTGTCTCAGGAGAACTGTGAATGGAAAAAACAGTTTTTGACATTCTGAGACACAACTGCAGTCCTGTTATAGGAAAGCCCTTTAGGTGCTTATCGGCCTACATATCTTCTGCTTGGAAGGTAAAAGCATGTTTCCATAGGCAAAGAGAGAGTTTCTACTGTGTTACAACAGTAAATTTTGGATGGTCCTGAAACTAAAAACAATGGCTTTGCTGGTTTCTAAAGAGGGCAAATCTGGTGAATCAAGTTGATTTGAATCACCAACCCCAGGCTACATCTGTTGAAAGTGTTTCCATGCTTGCAGAATTGACCGAAAGTCACTTCACTCTCTATGAGCTCTGTGGCTAATAGCCCCAATGATAGGAGAAGGGCTTTGTAAGCAGGAGAACCTGGCTTGGAACGCTGGCCTTCCCACCCGGGCTTCTATGGTGTGATCTTTGGCAAGTCACGTAACATCTCCCCCTTAGTAAAATGGGAATAGAATACTCCATTTAGTTTTGTGAGAATTAAATACTGAATGTGAAATACTTATTTTAGTGACTGGAACACATACTGGGTGCTTAAATATAATTTAATTCTTTTATTTCTCTCCTGGATCTTTAACTATTTCTTTTTTCCTTCCTCATGCTTTCGTTCCTCTTTTTGTTCTCTCTTAATATTTTTCACTTGACATGAATAAACTACTCCGCTACACAAACTCTGCTCTAAGAAAACCAGGATTTGCTTCTCCCTAAATGTACTTTTGACTTTTTCCTCTCCATACACTTCCCCTCTCTCTAGAACATCCTTCACCTTCTTCCCACTAATCTAAAACTTCCTCTGTGAGGTATTTCCTGCTCATCGCAATTGGAAACTGTCTCTTCCTCCTGTGAACTCCTATAGTCTGGTCCACTTGCTAATTGGTAGAAAGAAAAGAGCTTCATGGTCCAGGAGTCAGGAGACACGAATTGTCTTCCTACCTCTGCCCTTAAATAGCTATGCGATCTTGGGCAAGTACCTTCCATAAGGTTTATATTCTCCATCTATAAAATAAAACCATGAAGCTAGATAATTCTCTAATTAGGGTTCTTTCTGCTACAAATGACAAAAATGTTATTCAAATTATCTTAAACAACAACAAAAAAGGAATTTATTGTATCATATTACTGAAAAGTTCATGGTTAGTCAAGGACAAATGGATCCAGGAGGGGTGATCATCAACGATAAATCTATCTCTTGTTCTTTTCTTTTCTTCTTTGTTGCCTTTATTTACGCCAGCCCCACCAAAATGTGTTTGGCTGAGTGCAGGGGTGGTTCTCTAAAGAAAAGTCTGGGGACTAATATCAGAGGAAGGCAAGGTACTCTGAAAATGCAAAAATACTAGATACCAACTACAGTCTACCCCTTGGCTGCTCATCTCTCACACACCAATGCACTTATAAACCGAGCTTCAAATGTGCCCTGCCCAGCATGGTGCAGTTCCTCCATGTGCAGCACTAAACTCAGTCATCTCATTCTCCAAAGAGGGACAACGCAAAGTCTTGTCTAGTTACTGCATCCACGGCAATTCCAGGCTTTCTTGGTGATGTATGGCTCTTCATAGCCTGCAGCCTTTGGGTAAATGACATATGTAGCCATCCGCCAACATGCCCAATAGACACCAGTGGATAAAAAAATGGGATTACCTGCTATTAAAACATTCACTTGAAAAAGGGAAGCAAAAAAAAAAATGGTTATTAGTCCATGGCATTTACCATATCCTGTTGGAGGGGGATAGCAAATCTCCCTGCTCTGGCAGTGGGATGAGTTCTTTGACTAGTGGCTGCCCTGGGTTTTGTTCTCTTTGATGCCTTCCGGAAATATAGGAGAGAGGGACCTTGGGGTGAATTGCCCTTCTGGGAATGCGGTTCTTATCAGCTGGTTTCCTGTTAGTTTAATTTCAAGTGTATCAGTAAGAAATGAACTCATGTATAAGGAACAGAAGGCCTGGCTAACAGTGAGTTAAACAAGCATGAGCTTATTTTTCTCATACAACAATATATCTAGAGGTAAGCAGTCACCAGCATTAAATTAAATCAAGGGTCAATGAACCTTTCTGTTAGAATTCTATTGGCCTTTCTCAATAGATGGAATGCTGCAGCTCACGCTTGCATTCAAGGGAAGAAGGGGGAAGGGGTCTTCCGGTGTATCTGTCCCATTTTATCAAGAAACGCAAAAGCCTTCCCAGAAGCCCCCCATAAACTTCCATTTAGATCTCATTGGCCAGAATTGTGTCTCATGATCACCTCTAGCTGGAAGGGAAGATTGTAAAAGCCAATACTTTGTCCATTGTTCCCAAAACGGAACTGAGATTTATGAGCAAGGAAGGCCTGAAAACTGCCTCAGGGATTGAGAGTCGGGGTATGAGGGAGGTAAGGTTTTCCAGAAGAAAGTTAGGGATTCATTACAACAAAAAGGAGGAAGGGGCGCCAGGTGCAGAAAAACAACATACTGCTTTACAATCCCAAATCCTCTATTTCTGGCTCTAAAAATCTTTGGTCCTGAGGGCATAAATTTTAAAAAGTTTTCTCTGAATGTAAATAAAATGATAATAATATCTCAAAGGAGTTTCGGAAAGTGAAATCAATGGCAACTTATTTTTAAAATAACACCTTCCTGAGATAACAGAAAATGATAACTTCTGGTTTCATTGGCAATTTCAGAAAGGATGAAAAAGAAGACTTTAAGCATGCTGACATGTGTTTTGCCATCTCTAGCATAAGGTAATATGTCTCATAGGCATGCCAAGGAGCCAGGGCTGCCATCCATCAGCACTGTCCCTATCCCCCTCCCCACAGCATTGGAGTCTGCTTGTCTGGTTGGCTCTCTAATTTGCATAACCACTAAGGTTAAGTAGCCCAGAGCCTCTGATGCCCCTCTCCCCCACCCCCACACTGCAGTTAATATCCCTAGGTCCAGGGCTAAGAAAGATTAGCAGAGATTTTTAGGTGAGTTTCATTACTTCCAGGCCGGATTAGTTGGCTAACCCAACGTGAGCCCAGCCAGGGGCTCCTGAGTGGGGCTCTTGGGGGCGCCTCTGGCACAGTGGCGTCCAGTGGAGTGGGCAGCAGCACAAAGTGGGTTATAATTCTAGGGCAGAGGAGCATTTGAAGGAGTGGAAAGGAGATGCTGCTCTTCCGGGCGTGCCCCAAGGGAGTGAAGCTAATAGAATAGACATCTTCTTGGAAACCAAGTTAATTTCTGAAGTAGAGGCTGAAATAGACGTGGCTCTTCTCTTCTCTTTACTCAGGACCTCACCCCTACCTAAACTGAAATAATAATAGAAGCGATTAGGAACAGGTCTGCTATGCACAACAGAATAAACCTGCTTCACGGGACAACGACCAGTTACGACAACGACCAATTCTGTAAAAGAGCACATGGCTACGTCTTGGTTGGTTCAGCTAAAAAAAGAATGCATGCAGCTGAAAAGCACCTCTAGGCAGTTTCTAGATCCCATGGCCCTTTGTATGTATCACCCCATGGCGAGGGAGTAGAAACCCTTTTTAGGATTCATACTCAGGATTTTCATCTGTTTTCTGTTTTTAACCTTTAGAAGGAAAGACAAGAAAGACCTTGCAAACAAAAAGAAGCCATTATCTTGCTAAAGTAATTTCAGCTGTGAGAGAGATCGCGAGAAAGAGAGTCAGTACAATGTTGCTTTCTAGGTGGTTGTGGGTTTTTTGTTTTTGTTTCTTAATTCCTTGCAAATTAGAGCAGGTGATAACAAGAAGAGTTGGGAAGCTGGAAAAATGGATCCAGGAAAGAGGGTCAGATGTTTCAGCGGGGCTTCTTCAAATCACACATCCCTCCTTGCCCCCAATTCCTCCAGCCTGGACTATACATACCCTTGGTGACTCCTCTCTTTAATCCATCCTCGAAAATTCTGCCTGTGTTCTTTCTCTATGTGGTTCTCATCACACCGCTCCTCTGCTTAAAAACCACCCTGAACTCCACACTGTCTTCAGAAATAAATGCAAACTCTAAAGCAACACTGCACGGGACCCTCCAACTTTCTCCTGGTCCAGCCTACCTTTCCAAGTCATCTCTGTTCTCTGCAGACTGTTGCCGTAGCCTAGCACAGCACCTGCTACACACTCAGTTGTATTTGTCCACCAAGTGCTAGCTAGCCATACAAGTCAACACCTCCTGCCCTTGACGTGCATTTACCCCTCTCCGTGCTTTACACATCCAAGCCATTCCTTTTGCCAGGAACAGCCTTTCCCATTCTATTCACTTGGGGAATGGATACTTATTCCTAAGACTCCAATTCAAATGTCACCTCTTTTCCGTTGCTTCCCTTGACACTCCTTCTACCCACCCACACACCCCTAGGCAGAGTTATTTTTGGGTTACTATCCTCTTTTATGCATTCCTCTGCTGTAGCAGTTCCTGCATTGTATATTTAAACAGTCTGATATGCCATAAAGAAGATAAGTGTGTTCCTAAGAAAATTTACTTTATCAAAATTGAATTATAAAACCAATGGATGGGGTAAGAGATAAAAGGTGTTGAGGTTAGGACTTCGAGGCTCACAATAACAAAGTTAGTTCTCCTGCAGGATTTTCAATAATAAGGGTGCTTTATAGCTATCAGACTATTCAATTGCAAGCTGAAATATCGAATTGCTTGATCAAGAAAAACAAGAATGAACCCAAACATTTGCCTCGTCAAACACCCATGAGCCTTCCAAACTTCAATCATCTTGGCCTTGACCTTCCAACTTTGCTGGCATCACAATTCATAACACACAGTAAACAAAAGAACACAAGCATGAACAGGTGTACAAAGGAGGAGGCACTCACACTGCTGTGTGTCCCGGCACTTTGTTTCCAGTATCTGTCATCCTACTCATCAAGGACTAATCCCCAGTGATGGGCCTCTGGTTACCAATGGCAATCAGGGTAATGCAAATTGTGCTGCTTAATTCACTGACCTATGGTCAATATCCAATTCAATTATGAAAACTCTCTGTGGGGAAAGACCTTTATTTTCTAATCTATTACCTTCCTTCTACATGGGAGGACACAAAAAGCAGGGATGGTGTCCTACTCAACTTTGTCACCCCAATATTGATGAATTGATGACAAACGTCCTGCAATATCCAGATAATTAGTTTTAGTCTTGACTTTGACTAGAGCTTGCGTAGTACCTAGATCTTTTTAACATGAATTAGATACATTTCCATCCCTCACCCCAAATTCTTACATACTGTTTACCAGATTTTAGTGTCATGAGTAAAGAGTGATTTTAATAGACAGCTAGCTTCTATAATACAATATTAATATTTATTGAGAATATATTAAACCCTTTACATGGATTAGCTCATCTGTTCTTCCCAACAGCCCTGTAACATAGGTATTAATATTACTGACCCATTGTACAGAAGAGTAAACTGAGGCTTAGAGAGGTCAATTATATGTCCTACAGACAAATAAGTGGAAAATAATGACATAAAATAACCACTCTAAAATAACGAGTCTCATTTGGAGTAGATATCCCCCAACCTTTAGTTGTTTCATGGCTTTCCACTCCAAATAAGAGTCAATTCATTTATTTGCACATTCATGGATTTTGCAATTCGTTTTTATAAATTTTGCAATTCATTTATCTTGTAGGATTTAACTGCTTAATATTAGATATTTAATGCGTGCTTTGTTTTTATGACTGAGATGGTACTAATTTGAACATTCTTAAGCTAAAATGACCATAGCTGTTTCCTGTAGCAAACAGAAACCGAGGCAGGCCCTCAATTATTCATTTGCCCAGTGTGGTGTGGGACCAAAGATGTTTTCTAAAGAAACTCTTGGCCATATCCAGGGTGCCCACTTATAATGAGGTGTGAAGAGGTGGAAGGTCCCCATGTTTACAAAAGGATCTCAGTCCTCTCCAAGAGTTTGCGTATGGCTCAGCACTTAATCCATACCATGATATTAATACAAGTTCTCCAGTGCTCATCAGGCATACCCTTGAACTCCCTGCTGCCTGATTCATATCAAAAGCCTAGTCTGTATAAATAATATTTACGAAAGATGTCTTGAAGAAGTATTATGAAGTTAATCTTTCAGATTGCAAATAAGGTGTCTTAAATCAATTTTGGAATGAGGCATTATATGGAATTAATTATGGTGATTTCAGACAAGCCATTTAACCTCTTTGCACCTGGGCTTCCCCACTGGTACCATGAAGTAGTTGGTCTAGGTGACCTCAAAGTGTTTTCCAATGCGAATATTTCATCAAGTATTCTCTACTCTAACCGTACCTGGGCTAATGAAGATCTCATCACAAATTATCTAAAGCAGTGGAAGATCCAAGCCAGCTGACCTGAGCGAGCTGGTGGGTGGCGGAACAATTTACTGAGAAGGAAGCCTGAGAAGGAACAGGTTGGTGGTGGACACAATCATTGTTCGAGATGGCTCATCTGCATCTGTGCCCATTCCCAGCCCCCAGCTAATTGATAGTCCTTAAAAGGAGTGAGCATAACCTGCTCATCTTTGAACCGACCACAGCACCTAGCACAGTGCTGACTGAATTGCCATTCTTAGGATCTCCGTGGTGTCAGAGTAGGTAAGGAATGTATGAGTGGAGACTTTTAACTGGCTTTGGCCCCAAGGGGAAGGTGTTGGCTCATGATATAAAAACCCAGGAGGGGCTTCCCTGGTGGCGCAGTGGTTGAGAGTCCGCCTGCCGATGCAGGGGACACGGGTTCGTGCCCCGGTTCGGGAAGATCCCACATGCCTCGGAGCGGCTGGGCCCATGAGCCATGGCCGCTGAGCCTGCGCGTCCGGAGCCTGTGCTCCGTAACGGGAGAGGCCACAACAGTGAGAGGCCCGCGTACCGCAAAAAAAACCCCAGGAAAAGCAGGGGTGGATCTGGGCTTATAGGACGGCTAGAGCCAGTAACTCAAGTGCCCCTAGGGTCTCCTTCCCCGCAATTTCCACTCCTCACGGGGTGTTAGCTTTATTCACTATCATTCACTGTTTGCACCCTTCCTAACACTTAACACACTCACAAATCGTCTTGTTCATTTACTTGTTTACTGCCCACCCCCCTACCCTGCCCTGAAATCATGTAAACTCCATACATGGAGTTTACATCTGTCTTGTTCATTGTTCTTCCCTTGCACCCAACATAGCGCCCCTGAGTGGAGACTTCGTAAAAATTTTACGAATGGAAGAATGAATGAGCGAATGGCTCCTTCATGCAATGGGCAAGGACTATGTCTCAATTTAGCCGCCTCTGAGTCCAATCACTGTGTCCAGGGCTTTGAGCTACTATGATTGGCTCATCTTGAGTCACGCCCCAACATGACTCCTCTCAACAGTGTCTGGCTGTTGAGAGGAGTAACAGGACCAGAAGTAGGACAGAAAGAAAGCTACAGGAAAAGAGGAGAGTTTCGGCCAACATTAAGGGCAAAAGGGATGTCACAAGAGGTCTCTTAGACCCCGCTGAAGGCAAGGTACTCTCCATCCTGAGCTCTCCTTGGAAATGTGTGGGCATCGTCCCCTTCCACTTCCTGGCTTCTGAGTTATAGTGACGTGGACATATTTATAAGACACATGCTCTGAGTAATCTATTTAAACCTTGAAGACAGTGACAATATTCTCCACATAAAAATTCAAATAATCTGATAAATATGGGGGCAACATAATCTGATAAACATAATCTGATAAATATGGAGGCAACATTTAAATTAGGCCTGTTCCAAAAATGTCACGTTGGTTGCTGGTTGCCCTTGTAAATTTCCACCCCAGGTTATCTAGGAAGCCATTAGCCATTTGAGCCTTGACCGCACACATGGCATTTACACAAGGAAGGGCTGGCAGTAACTTATCCACATCATTCCCAGTCTTGCCTGCCTCTGGTATCCAGCAGTGAGTCCAATTTCCCTTAACCATTTGGAAAAATGGCAAATTAGAGGGAGCAAATGTCCCTTCCAGCAGCAGGAGAGACACCTGCTTAATGAATCAGCAGTTATGCAGATGGTGAGATGGAGAAACCAAGCAGGAAAGATCTGGAGTCGGCTTGCCCTGATAAGCAGTCAGTGCCAGAGCCTCTTCCCCCCTCTCTGATCCTGCTCGGCTGGACCACACGGCTTTCCACACAAATGTAGGTCATTAAAAATGCTGTCAGCAAGCTGCTGGTTCGTACTGTCAACACACTGGAAAACCTACAGTGACCAGGAGAACTTATTTCCAAGCTGGTGCTTTTCACTTAAAACAGAGAATCCAGAATTTCTAAGCTGCATTCTATACGCGGTGCCGTGATTATCCTTTAGTGTTGCCCAAACGGCCACCAAATGTGTATATATGTGCGTTGGGGCTGGGAGTGGAGGGAGAGGGAAAAGGAGGGGAAGGAAGGCTCTATTTTTAAAGGTACTAATTATAATTTTGCAAAATTATTTTGAAGGTATTTAAAAACATACTCGGTTATAGAAAAATCAAAATGTCATTATTTATGCCAAGATCTAGAGACACATTTGGCCTTTAATTTGGCTGAGAAAGAAAAATATCTGTTCTGCTGATTGAATTAACCATTTTGCAAAAGTACCCCTGTTTAATTCATGAAATTTAATCACGGTCATGCTGGGATTTATTGCTGCTCATTAATGCTTCCTCTGAAGATGAGTGGAAAGACCTAGGGTTGAGAGGAAAGAAAAATTCTTTCCAAAATACTATAAGACTTAATTTGGGTTTTATTAAATCTCATTAGTTCACTAATACAAAATTTATGACACTTTGGACAGAGAGTCAGCTGGTATTTTTCTAGGTTTAATCTATGAAAAAGTGATTTTTCTCTGCAGGTGAATGATATCAATAAATCCTATGGGGATATTCTATATTCTTGATAGAATATTCATTAGACACTCTTTTACATACCAGTACTATGCTAATTTCAATTTTTTTTCATATTTTCATCAAAGAAGATGGGTAGAGGCTACCACTTGGCAGTACTTTTCCACTTTGCTTACTACTACTATTGCTTATTTATTTATACTCTACCCCCTTCCAAGAAGGATTTGAACCAGCCCACAACAAAGAACACATCTATATAGGTAAAATTAAATTTTTGTCTGATCACTACATCACACAAAACTGTTAAGACAATTTTCACTAAATTAGGGTGTGATCTGTCTTTTAAAATGGGGTGAATCTGAAATTCATTTTTAAAGAGTTCTGGGAAGCACTGCAAAAAGATTGTGTAGCAATTTTATTTAAAAACCCAAAATAAGAGTGGCTTCAACAAAGTAATTATTTCTGACTCACCTAAGAGAAACCTTTAGCTAGATTGGCCAGAGCTGATCGGGTGACTTTCCAGGCATCAGGGACCCAGTGCCCATGTTTTTGTTCCATCATCCCCGTGCTGGCTTTCATCCTTTGGAACCACTTCCTGGTTCAAGATGGATACTGGTGTGCCAGGGAAACTATTCAGTCAACGGATAGGACGAAGAGAGGAAACACAAAATAAGCCCCTTCCAATGGGTCAGCACGTTTAAGCAGCCTTCCTGGAATTCCCACGCAAAACTTACCCTTACAACTCATTGGCCAAAACTTAGTCACATGACCACACCTCATAGAAAGGGAACTTTTGTTAATAAAGGAAAAATAAGAGAATGGATATGGGGGGGCTGGGACCAACAAGTCCCTGCCATGAATAGATAGCCAGCCATCCTTTTGAGCAGCTAAAATTGTGGTAGAATCAGAGGGGGAGAACTAGAAAATTAGGAACAAGAAAAGTAAAA
The DNA here is from genome assembly GCF_963455315.2 of Globicephala melas. Taxonomy (NCBI): domain Eukaryota; kingdom Metazoa; phylum Chordata; class Mammalia; order Artiodactyla; family Delphinidae; genus Globicephala; species Globicephala melas. Next base: position 162,795,360 of record NC_083315.2, on the reverse strand, counting down.
GAATGTATGCAGTTTCTATAATTAAATAACAGTTTTAACACTGAGCTTCCTGATAGCCAGGGAAAAAAAAGGGTAAGAATTATTTTTGCTAAAGAAGCAAATTAAGTTCCTCAGTAGAAGCACAGTGTAGCCCAGAATTGAATTCTATAATGTTTCTCTCACTGGTACCACATATAAGCATAATAGCCACATGTTCTGCATTTAAAAAATTATTTTCATTATTAAATATTCTATGCCATTGTTTTCCATGCATATATTCACCCATGCAAGTCCAATGTCTGTTTTAGAAAACATGGTCACCATGGATATCGAAAATAGTGAAAGGCATAACTGGATGTTCTTGGTAAGTTTTGCAGAGAGTGTGAAAAGACGTTCTGTGGGAATCAGTAGAAGGAATGAACCAGAAATGTCAGAGTGGTGTCATTTATGTCATGATCAAGTCCTAGAAGACTGACTCAGCCTAACTGAAATGTGTGTGAGATGGAGACAGGGACCAACAGCAAGTAAAAGAATTGTTACAAAGACTGAGAGTGCCTTTGCTGGCGCTGTCTGTGCATTCTTTCTCTAGCTAAGACACTTGGGAAGCCAAATCTTCATCCAAAGCCACACTTTGGATGTCTTGAAAAATATTTATCACGGGGATCAGAAATCCTCAAAAGCCCTACAATTAGTTCATTTTCCTCCATAGGCAGATCTACATGGAAATCCAAAGGTTGCTTGGAAAACAAGGAATTCGGGGAAGTTAAGTGAGAGACTAAACATTTAATGGCATCAAGGCCACCTATGACCATATAGATGTGATTGTTCTTCCTAGAGACTGGCAAACACAGAAATCTTTTGGCTGAGATTTCCCTCCCTTAGACAGACTCTAAAGGTGCACAACCAACATTTGTCCCTTTGCTCTTCTTTTTAAGGCCCTTGTGGCTCCTCAAAGCCCCTTTAGGTCATACCATTCTTTAATGATGTTACCACAGTTAATCAGTAGCTCATGTCTTTCTTACCTGAGAAGATTTTTGTCTTTGGGGGTGACCTTTCGCTTCTTTTCTGTTCATCAAATGTTTCTTTCTCAAGTTAACTCTGAGAGGGCAATCCAGGTTCCTGTAAGGCATTGCATTAACATCCCCAAATACAGGTCTTCGAAGGACCTTCCACAAGTTTCAGGAGCATAGCGTAAAAGTTTAGTGGCTACCATATATTGAGGGCCTGCTGTGTCAGCCTCTGATATAGGCAGTTTTACTTGCAGTTTCTATTTAAATCCATGCAATAAATCTGGTGGGAAATATTGTTATATTTCTTACAATTAAGGAAATTGAAACTTGCATAGTACATTCATTTCCTAAGGCTACAATAACAAATTACCACAAACTTCGTGGCTTAAAACGACAGAAATGTATTCTCTCATGGTTCTGGAGGCCAAAATCAAGGTGTTGATTAGGCTTTAATCCACCAAAGGTTCTAGGGAAGAATCCATTCCTTGCCTCTTCCAGCCTCTGGGGTGGCTACATCATTTCAATCTGCCCCCATCTTGACATCATCTTCTCCTCTGTGTGTCTTCTTTCTTCTAAGGAAATTTGTCATTGGATTGAGAGTCTATCCAGGTAATCTAGGATGCTCTCATCTCCTGATCCTTAACTTAATTACATCTACAAAGACTCAGTTTCCAAATAACATCAGACTCATAGATTTATGACATATATCTGGACATATCTTTTGGGGAGGTCACCATTCAATCCACTACAGAGATGCTGCATTTTGATCCAGAGTACTTAAAGAATAATTTTGGGGCTAGACAGACTCCATGTGGATATGGATGTGAAGGGTAGCCCTTGCTTTTTTAGAGAATGAGGCAGGATCCTATGAACCTTAAAAATAGAACATACTCAGACTTACATGAACCCAACTGCCCAGAGACCCTGTCTCCAAATTTTTAGCATTCTCCCACTGATAAGATATAGGAGAGGGCAATAAAAAGGGAATTTGTTGTTTATCACAGCACTCTGGTGCCCAGGTAGACTCCTTACCAGCACTGCCTCCTCCTTGGAGGGACTGAGTGGGGACCAGTATTGACAATCACATCACACAGGTAAGCTAAAGAAAGATACGTAGAAAGCAACTCTTGTAATAATGGGGTTGAGGCTAGAATTTGGTTCTGCTTCATTAGCTCCCATTACTTTGATCTCTGCAGTATTGGATGATACTATCAGAGGCCATGTCATAGAGTTAGGTGGGTCGCTAACACTGTTGCCCAACAAGAGTGGCAGCTTCTGTAGAGCATTAGCTATAGGTGTGCCTCCTAACACCTCCACCGTGTGCCAGGCTCTGTGCTGTGTCTTAGGGATACAGGTACAATCCAGCTATACTTCCTGCTGCTAAGGTGCTAGGAGAAGACAAGCTGGTGATCGAACAATCCTGCATGGTAAAATACAAAACTTGCACTAATAGAAGTTTGTATTATGGAGTATCACAGAGGAGGGAATGGTTCATTTCCAGCAGAGGCAGGACTCATGGGTTTTTTCACAGGGAGGTACTTTGTTCTTTACCCAAAATTATACAGTCAGTAGGCAAAGCAGCTGGAATGGGAGCCCCAGCTTGTCTGACTGCAAAACATTCTTAATACCCACTCCATGAAGACATTTGTGCAAGGGCAAAATTAATGACATAGAAGTATGCACCCCAGACGGTCTGACCTGGTCCAAATTAGAACTTAGAATGCCTTGAGGGATGAATGTAGCATTTGTCTGGGTCTCCTTTTCTGAAATATCACCTGTCTCAGCTGGCTGCTGAAGATGGAAGAAGAAATAGCAAAATATTCTAGTTTTCTTTTTCAGAAGATGTCCTTGAGTGCTGGTTTGCTGCCTTCCTGATTGGGGGAAACAGACAAAATATGGTCATATTCTGTTAATTTCCTTTAAAAAGTATTTTAATTGCATATTTTCTCTAAAAACTTAATCTTTTAACATTTAGTAGTTTAAATGTCTCTAAATTAATTAATTAATATAATTAATAAGATAGATTTGCATACTCTTTAGGGTAAAGGCAGTGTCTTCTCCATCTCTCTGGCCCCCATCAGGTCTAGCCCAGATCCCTTCATATAGCATGTGGGCAGTACAATTCTGCTGAATCAGATTGAGTTCTCCTTGTGCAGTGTTGGTTGGAATGTAAAATGGAGCCACTGCTGTGGAAAACAGTATGGAGGTTCCTCAAGAAATTAAAAATAGAACTACCACATGACCCAGCAATTCCACTTCTGGGTATATACCCAAAATAATTGAAATCAGGGTCTCAAAAAGATATTTGTACACCTGTGTTCATAGCAGCAGTATTCACAATAACCATAACCCGGAAGGAAACCAGGTGTCCATCAACACGTGAATGGATAAGCAAAATGTGGTATACACATACAGTGGAATATTATTCAGCCTTAAAAAGGAAGGAGAGGGCTTCCCTGGTGGCGCAGTGGTTGAGAGTCCTCCTGCCGATGCAGGGGACACGGGTTCGTTCCCCGGTACGGGAAGATCTCACATGCCACGGAGCGAGCCATGGCCGCTGAGCCTGTGCGCCCGGAGCCTGTGCTCCGCAGTGGGAGAGGCCACAGCAGTGAGAGGCCCACGTACCGCAAAAAAAAAAAAAAAAAGGAAGGAGATTCTATGACATGCTATAACATGGATGAACCTTAAGGACATTATGCTATGTGAAATAAGCTAGTCACAGAAAAATACTGTATTTTTCCACTTATTTGAGGTACCTAGAGTAGTCAAAATCATAAAGACAGAAAGTAGAATGGGGGCTGCCAGGGGCTGGGGGAGCAGGGAGTTGGGGACTTACTGTTTAATAGGTATAGAGTTTCAGTTTTACAATATCAAGAACTATGGAGCTGGATGGTGATGATGACTGTACAACAGTGTGGCTGTATTTAATACCACTGAGCTGTACACTTTAAAATGGTTAAAATGGTAAATTTTATGTTATTTGCATTTTAACACAATAAAAAAAAGAAAAATAAGAAAGTGGTAGAGAATTCACACAAGCTTATTTCCCTATAAGGTTTTTTGTGTTTTGGTGCACATTTCAATTTTCATGATAAATAAATTGATGTTCATATTTCTGTTGCTTTGTAGTATAGTTTGAGATCATGGAACATGATACCTCCAGCTTTGTTCTTCTTTCTCAAGATTGTTTTGACTATTCCAGGGCCTTTGTGTTGCCATACAAATTTTAGAATTTTTTGTTCTAGTTCTGTGAAAAATGCCATTGTATTTCGATAGGGATTGCATTGAATCTGTAGATTGCCTTTGGTACTATGGCCATTTAAACAATATTACTTCTTCCAATCCGTGAGCATGGTATATCTTTCTATTTATTTGTGTCATCTTCAATTTCTTTCATCAGTGTCTACAGTTTTCCAAGTATAGGTCTTTTACCTCCTTTTTAAAATTTTTTTATTGGAGTAAAGTTGATTTACAATATTGTGTTAGTTTCAGGTATACAGCAAAGTGAATCAGCTATACATATACATATATCCATTCTTCTTTTAGACTCTTTTCCCATAGAGGACATTACAGAGTATGGAGTAGAGTTCCCTGTGCTATACAGTAGGTTCTTATTAGTTATCTATTTTATATATAGTAGTGTGTATATGTCAATCCCTATCTCCCAATTTATCCCTTCCCCTCCCCCTATTTTACATCTTTTATTAGATTTGTTCCTAGGTATTTTATTCTTTTTGATGTGATTGCAAATGGGATTGTTTTCTTAATTTCTCTTTCTGATGGTTTGTTGTTAGTGTACAGAAATGCAAGAGATTTCTGTATATCAGTTTTGTACCCTGCAACATTACTGAATTCATTTATTAGTTCTTATAGTTTCTTGGTGATGTCTTTAGCATTTTCTATGTATATTATCATGTTATCTGCAAACAGTGACGGTTTTGCTTCTTTCTTTCCAGTTTGGGCTCCTGTTATTTCTTTTTCTTGTCTGATTGCTGTGGATATACTATGTTGAATAAAAGTGGCAAGAGTGGCATCCTTGTCTTCTTCCTATCTTACAGGAAATGGCTTCAGCTTTTCACCATTAAGTATGATGTATTTGTTGGTTTATCCTATATGGCCTTTATTGTGTTGAGGTATGTTCCCTCTACACCACTTTATGGAGAGGTTTTTTTTTATCATAAATGGACGTTGAATTTTGTCAAAAGTTTTTTCTGCATCTATTGAGATGTTTATATGATTTTTATCCTTCAGTCTAGTAATGTGGTTCATCCCACTGACTGATTTGTGGATATTGAACTATCTATCTTTGTATCCCTGGAATAAATCCCACTTGATCATGGTGTATGATCATTTTAATGTATTGTTGAATGCGGTTTGCTAGTATTTTGTTGAGGATTTTGCTCCAGTGATCAAAAAAGTATGGTACTGGCACAAAAACAGACACATAGATCAATGGAACAGAATAGAGAGCCCAGAAATGAACCCACATTTACATGATCAATTAATCTATGATAGAGGAGGCAAGAATATACAATGGGGGAAAAGACAGCCTCTTCAATAAATGATGTTGGGAAAACTGGACAACTACATGCAAATAATCAAACTGGACTACTTTCTCACATCATATACACAAATAAACTCAAAATAAGTTAAAGGCTTAAATGTAAGACCTGAAACAATAAAACTCCTAGAAGAAAACATAGTCAATATGCTTTTTGACATTGGTCTTAGTAATATTTTTTTTAATATGTCTCCTCAGGTAAGGAAAACAAAAGCAAAAATAAAAAAATGCAAATGTTATATCTGATAAGGGGTTAATATCCAACATATACAAAGAACTCCACAACTCAAAAACAAAAAACCCAACAACCCAATTAAAAAATGGGCAGAGAACCTGAATACACATTTTTTCAAAGACAAACAGGGAGCCAACAGACACATGAAAAGATGTTCAACATCACTAATCATCAGGGCAATGCAAATCAAAACCACAATGAGATCGCACCTCACATTTGTTAGAATGTTCTTTATCAAAAAGACAACAAATAACAAATATTGGTGAGGATGTGGAGAAAAGGGAACCCTTGTGCACTATTGGTAGGAATGTAAATTGGTGCAGCCACTATGGAAAACTCCCCCCAAAATTAAAAATAGAGCTACCAGGGCTTCCCTGGTGGCACAGTGGTTGGGAGTCCACCTGCCGATGCAGGGGACACGGGTTCGTGCCCCGGTCCGGGAGGATCCCATGTGCCACAGAGCAGCTGGGCCCGTGAGCCATGGCCGCTGAGCCTGCGCGTCCGGAGCCTGTGCTCCGCAACGGGAGAGGCCACAACAGTGAGAGGCCCGCGTACCCCCCCCCCCAAAAAATAGAGCTACCATACCATCCGGCAATGCCACTTTTGTGTATTTTTCTAAAGAAATCAAAAACGTTAATTGAAAAAGATATGTGTACCCCTATGTTCATTGCAGCATTATTCATGATAGCCAAGATAAGGAAGCAGCCTATGTGTCCATTGATAGATGGATGGATAAAGAAGATGTTTATATATATAGAATATTTATATATACATAATAGAATATTACTTAGCCACAAAAAAAAAAAACGAATGAAATCTTGCCTTTTGTGACAACATGGATGGGCCTGGGGGTATTATGGAGAGTGAAATAAGTCAGATAGAGAAAGACAAATACCATATGATTTCACTTATCTGTATAAACTAAAAAACAAAATGAATGAACAAGCATTACAAAACAGAGAAACAGAATCTGAGATACAGAGAAAAAACAAGTGGTTGCCAGAGGGGAGGAGGGAAGGGGAGATGAGTAAAAATAGATGAGGGAGATTAAGAGGTACAAACTTCCAGTTACAAAATAAATGAGTCACAGGAATGAAATGTATAGTATGGGGAAAATAGTCAATAATAATGTAATATCTTTATATGGTGACAGATAGTAACTAGACATCATGGTGATCATTGTGTAACGTAGAGAAATATTGAATCACCATGTTGTGCACCAGGAACTAACATAGTGTTGTAGGTCAATTATGCTTCAAAAATGAACAAACTCATAGAAAAAGAGATCAAAACCAGAGGTGGAGGGCCTCCCTGGTGGCACAGTGGTTGAGAGTCCGCCTGCTGATGCAGGGGACACGGGTTCGTGCCCCGGTCTGGGAAGATCCCACATGCCGCGGAGCGGCTGGGCCCGTGAGCCATGGCCGCTGAGCCTGCGCATCCGGAGCCTGTGTCCCGCAGCGGGAGAGGCCACAACAGTGAGAGGCCGGCGTACCGCAAAAAAACAAAAAAACAAAAAAACAGAGGTGGAGAGTGGGGGGAGGGGAAATTCAATGAAGGTAGTCAAAATGTACAAACTTCCAGTTACAAGAAAAATAAGTACTAAGGGTGTAATGTACAACATGATTAATATAATTAACACTGCTCTATGTTGTATACGAAAGTCATTGAGAGTAAATCTTAAGAGTTCTCATCACAAAGAAAAAAATCTTTTTTCTTTTACTTTGTATATATCTGAGATGATGGGTGTTCACTAAACTTATTGTGGTAATCTTTTCATGATATATGTAAGTCAAAATCATTATGCTGTACACCTTAAGCTTATACAGTTCTCTATGTCAATTATAACTCAATAAAACTGGAAGAAAAAAACAAAGTACACATACACACACATGATTAACTATAGCCCATGACACACTTTCTCTAACACTGAATCTTCACGTTTAAACATTTTAAATCAAATTTGATTTAAATAAAATTGGATATTTTAAAGTTTAAATAAATAAATAAGTTGGTTGATGTTCCAAAAGAATTTGAATTCTATTCACTATCCCTGTTCAATGTTGAAAACCAGTAAGAATTCCAGTCATGCTAATTTTATCACAAGCTCAAAGCAGTAAAGCCTGTAGATGATATAATTTGGTGAGTAGTTATTATCTGAATGAAAAACTGCTTTGGCTAATATTCTAAATTTATTTTAGATCACTGAAATAATAGCTTCCCAGTGATAATAGAGTTAACACTATGACCTCCCATGAAAATGCTGAATGTCCTAAAGGAGCACAGTGCATTTACAGCTTGCTGTGAGTTGAGAGATGGGGGGGAGGGTAATTTTGTTTTAATAACAACTTTCTTTATCCTGATATTTTCTTTCACTGCCCTTCCCATTCAAGTAGACAGACTACCCCAGGAGGGCTGTAGCAACCACCTAGGAGCCTCCTCCTGGCTTTGGTTTCCAAAAGCCTGAGGCTCTAGCTAGGAGGTGGTTGAAGAGAACTGATATGAACTGAATGTTTGTGTCCCCCCAACACACACCCGCCCAAATTCATATGTACTGAAACCCTATGCCCCAGTGACGGTATTCAGGGGTAGGGCTTTTGGGAGGTAAATAGGATTAGATGAGGTCATGAGGGTGGAGCCCTCATGATGGGATTAGTGCCCTCATAAGCATCATGAGAGAGCTTGCTTTCCCTCTCTGCTCTTTGCCATATGAAGAGACAAGGAGAAGTCTGCAGTCTGAAACTCAGAAGAGGATCCAGCTATGCTGGCACCCGACCTTGGACTTCCAGCCTCCAGAACAGTGAGAAATAAATTTCTGTTGTTTGTAAGCCACCCAGTCACCCAGTTTATGGTATTTTTGTTGTAGCAGGCAGAGATTTAAAAATCTCTTGTCTTAATGACAAGGACTCAGCCAAATTTTAGAAGAAGGAAGGCTTTCCCTGAAGACCAAAAAAGTGTTCCTTAGACCGTGGGAAGGGGAAATGAAGGGGAAGTGATGAGGGTACAGGGCTCAGTAGATTCCTAAACAGGGGCCCCTGCAGCATGCTTCCTGCCAGAGCCAGCAAGACCCCAGAGAGGAGATGACTGGTCTAGGCAGGCACCTGACTGTGGACCCCACAGTAGTGGGAGAGCCCCCAGACCTGAAGGACCCCTGTGGACAGGAATAGGGGCACCCCTGTGACATCCTGCACAGATTGATCACTGTCGCTCCTCCCAGTAAATCTCCACAGACTGCTTTTCCAACAAGGTGGGAGCAGCAGCTGAAGTATTGTCTGGCACTAAATATGGTTGTTTGTTTGCTTGGTTTTCTTTTTGTTGTTTGGGGAGGGTTTGCTGAGCACATAGAATTGAATACCCCAAAGTTAAATATGTATATGATGTAACTCCCCCATGCTACCCAGAAAGGGGTGGAAAAAATGCTCATACCTACAGCCAATGGGCACTACAGGCAGGACAATTCGGCAAATCCTATCACCAGCTTTAAAGCATGCAAACTATTAGACCCTGTACCTCTACTTCTATAAATCTGTCTTAAATAATCCATCTGTACCAAATACTAAATTAAAGATTTAGGAACAAGAATGTTCAGTGGATCATTGTTTATAATAGAAAAATATAGTAGGAAGCTCCCGAACTGTCCAGTCGCTGGGTTGGATCAATCATGCGAAGTTGTAAGCTCTCTCAACTGAGCTAACTGGACTGACCCTCTTTTCCTCCATAAAATCCACTGACTGAGGCTGTGGTCCTTCCGGAGGGCCAGTGGGCTCTGCAGATGAGTGCACTCAATACTCCTGCTCCCACAGCTGAGGTGTGTGTTTACTAACAGCCTGTGGGACTGTCCAAAGTGGTTTATGGCAGTTGTACTGGTTATTTGCATTCCAGAATAAATTTAAATATTATGCAGACTGATGCAATATGGGTACAGAGAGAAAGACTTCAATTCTATGAAAACTACTGAAACAGAGCAGGACCCTATGGGACCCTTCCCAGGACAGAACCCCTCCATGTCCACTGCCTGCCTTTTGTCTGTAGAAAAACTTTAGTCAAAGAATAAATTTAATCAGAGAAGTGAGAAAACGCAAAAGCCAAGGAAAACAAACAAGACCAAATAATAATAGTCATTAAATAAAGTCAAGAACTTTTAGTTCCTCCTCAAAGACTATAGATAATATTCTGAGCCGTATCCTTTGAGCTGTTTTATAGATACTGAAGCCCCCACCAGGTGGAAGAAGTTACCTACATGATGACCAGATAGTAGCCATGACATAAACTGCCACAATTCCAAGAACTGGCCTCAAAGAAATGGGAACTAACTAACCCTGGAACTAAAGACTAACTGTACTTAAGCCAGTCAAGATGATGCTGATGAGACCACTGCATGACCAATTTCAAGATGACGGTCAGAGCTGACTGTGCTGTTCTGCATGTAGCCTCCTCCCTCACCCTATACACCCCTGAATCTCCCTTAAAAAGCTCTTGCTCACTGATCAGCAGTGGGGCGTTGTCCTTTGAACATGAGTCCACCCTCTCCCCTGGCTGCCAGCCACCGGAATAAAGCGCACTTTCCTTTTCACCAACCTTGCCCTTCAAGTACTGGCTTCCAAGCCATGAGCAGCTGGACCTGAGTTTTGGTCAGCACTACCTTGAAAGCCTTGGAAGGGCTTTGTAAATCATAGTTCTATAGCTGTGGAATGAGATGTGGGTGAGAATACTATACATGAGTGAGAAAGATTATGAGAATTTTGCCCCAGGATTGCTTGGTTGTGTCTTTTAAGTTCTTACCTCACTTTAAAGACACAGAAATTAGAGGTATATATGATATTATGCGTACGGTCTAGGTTGAACTAGCCAGCATAGTCTTAAAGAAAAGCCCTGGACTCAGTGCAAAAGACTGGTGAATGAATACACATCCTTATGTTGTTGTTTGAACTAAACTTTATAAGGTTATATGTGTAAAATTTTCTAGGATTCCACAATCTCATCAGCTTTTTCTATGCATTAAGCCACTGCTGAGGCCTTGGATGAGAGGGACACAGCCACACATTCATAGAACAGAATGTTCTTTGGTCGTTAAAAAGGAAATTGCAGAAGAATGTTTTTCATATGAAGGTGTCCTTCACAGTAAATTGTTAAGTGAAAGATTCAGCTTAAAAATACCCATAGTATACAGCCATTTGTATAAAAAATACATGTGTATTAAAATTTTAAAATACCTTTTAAAAAATGAGTGGTGGGAATATAAGTGACTTTTCTTCTTTGTATTTTTCATATGTGCTTGTATGTCTACAGTAAATACTTTGTGGGAAAAAAATTACAATAAAAGCACATTTTGGTTTAGAGAAAATGCACATCTACACCCAGGTCCCAAGAGAGAGAAAGGAAAGTGTGGGAAGGATGTTGATCGAGGGGATGGTACTGCACAAGGAGCCCGGGAGATGGGGTGGGTGCCCTGCGCCAGTGGCCTTCTCTCCACCCCCTGGCACTGCAGGTGTTCAATAAGAGCTTGCTGATTGATTCATTTTCCACTGAATTTGCTCATGGACTCAGGGTTGGCTAGGCGCAGCTAGGCAGTGATCACTTGGGTATCTCATGCAGTGACAGTCGGATGGCCATGGGGCTGGGGTCATCTCAAGGGCCGCTTCACTGAGAGTCTGGCACCTGGGCTGGGAGCTGGAAGCCGGGGCTCCTTGGCAGCAGCCCCTTCTCCTCTCCTCTTCCTCCTCCTTCTCCCCTGGCCCCCTCCATGTAGGGGTACCTGGACTCAGCTGGCACCTGAAGCTTCCCCGAGTGAGGGCCCCATGACAGCTGCGTAGAAGCTGTTTGGCCTTTTATAACCACCCTCTGAAGTGATCATTTCATCCTACTCATAAATGCAGTCACAAAGGCCCACCCTGGTTCGGAACAAGGGGACATAGACCCCATCCCTTGATGGGAAGAATGTCGAAGATTTTTCGGCCACGTTTCAAACCCAGCAACTCCCGGTGTCTGCCACACCCCTGGTCTGTACAATGGGGGGAACCGGTCCAGATGTTGATCCTCTGCACTCAATTCATCTCCCTTCTCTCTCCTCCTCTCAGCCCCCCTCCCCAACTTGCAATTCTGTTTCCATCCTAACTAAACTCAGCTCCTCTTCTAGATTTAACACCTGCTGCAGGTTCCCTGGGAACCTCTGCTTCTTTTCCTTCCCCCAAATTCCCCCAACTCAGAGCCAGGTTAGATGCATCGCTCTGTGGTTCTGGACCCCTTGTACATATCTCCAGTGCAATGCCAGCCAGCAAACACCATCACCACATTTGCCCTCTTACCATCTCCCCTCATGGAGCAGCTCTACGGTATAGCCAGCCCTCGGATCCCACAGGCCCAGCTCTGTCAGACTGGCTCGCTCCAAGCTGTGGGATCTTGAACAAGTCATTTATCCTTAGTTTTCTCATTGGAAAAAATAGGAATGATAATCTCACCTATCTCAGAGGACTCTGGTGGAGCTTCGCAGGAATGATGGATGTCAAGTCTTCTTATATGTGCTCAGTAAATGTCTGCTATTTCCAGCTGTCATTGTTATTATGAATAATTGTCCCTGAAGGTAGGGACCATGTCTGGTGTCAGTCAGTCTTCCCTGGAGCCCTGCCCATCCCCCTGGCACACAGAAAAGACTCTGTACATCCTTGTTCTTCCTTTTCTAGTTTTTTTGTTGTCGGTGGTTCTCTTTGGAGATTTTTGGCAGACTCTTGACCTTTGCCCATACCTGACCCAACCCGTGGTTCAGAACAGTCACGTTAGCCCTTTACGGAATTGCCTTCACAGTCCAAGTCACAGCATTGCAAATTACAAGGATGTCCTACTGGTTCCTAATATAGATTTAAAATATTTAAAATCCTGCATTTCTATTTACGCCTAGACCTTTCTGGCCCCTGTCTGAGGGGTCTTCTCCAAATATACAATTCTAGTGGTAAAGGTACCATTTTCCCAAAGGTTCCAACCTACCGTCCACACGAGGACTGAACTGTAGGCTGGGGTCCTTCAATAGAAGGACCCTGGAAGGAAGGAGGCTGGTTGCTCAGAGTTTGTCAATATACTCACGAGGACCAGCTACATAATTTGTGGGACCCAGTGCAAAATGAAATTACATGCCCCTTCTTCAAAAACAGTTACTAATTTCAAGATGGCATCAGCAAAGCATTAAGGCAACCCTGGGGACCTTCTGAAAACCTATGCAACTCTACAGGTCATATGCTCATGAACTTGGCCTTGATACTCACCTGAAATCAGCAGAAGAGAAAAAAAAATGCAGTCATTGAAGATAAAATGCAATTTAATCGAAGATGAGCCTCAGCAGTTAAATTTGCTTTCACTCCAGGAGGGCCCCCTTCCTCTGACTCCCACCCCATGCCTCCCACCTCTCCCTCCCTGCCCAGGTTCCAACCGCAGTGGCCTCCTTGGAGCACCTGGAACATGCTTGTTCTTTCTTGGTTCTTCCTGTCCCTTCAGTCAGGACCACCCTCCCAGACTCTTAACACAGCTGGTTGCTTCTCCTCTTCAACTGTCAACTTATATCACCCCCACGGCCTGCTACAGGCACCCTGTGATTGTTCTGTACCCTAGAGCCTCCTTTATTTCCCTCAGAACCCCTATGACCATCTGCATTTTTCAGTTTATGATCCGTCACTCCCACTGGAGTGTGGTCCCCTAAATGCAGGAAATCTTGTTGACCTTGCTCACTGCTGATTCTCAAGTAATCAGAGCAAAGCCTGGCATGGGGAGGGGGAAGGGATAAATTAGAAATACAGAATTAACAGATACACACTACCATATATAAAATAGACAAACAACAACAATTAACTCTATAGCACAGGGAACTATATTCAATATCTTGTAATAACCTGTAATGGAAAAGAATCAAAAAAAAAGTGTATATATATAACAAAAAAGTGTTATAAAAAAGTATTATAAAAACACGTGTATATATATATACACAAGTGTATATATATATATAACAAAAAAGTGTTATAAAAAAGTGTTATTAAAAGTGTATATATATATATAAAAAAGTGTGTATATATATAACTGAATCACTCTGCTGTACACCTGAAACTAACACAGTATCATAAATCAACTATACTTCAATTGAAAAAACCCTCACATAGGAATAAAGATGCAGACGTAGAGAATGGTCTTGAGGACACGGGGAGGGGGAAGGGTAAGCTGCGACGAAGTGAGAGAGTGGCATGGACATATATATACTATCAAATGTAAGATAGATAGCTAGTGGGAAGCAGTCGCATAGCACAGGGAGATCAGCTCGGTGCTTTGTGACCAGCTAGAGGTGTGGGATAGGGAGGGTGGGAGGGAGGGAGACGCAAGAGGGAGGGGATATGGGGATATATGTATACATATAGCTGATTCACTTTGTTATACAGCAGAAACTAGCACACCATTGGAAAGCAATTATACTCCAATAAAGATGTTAACAAACAAACAAACAAACAAAACCCTCTCATACCTATCACAGGAGTTTGTAGTGGGCTGAATAATGACCTGCAAATACATCCAGCCCCCAATCCCTGGAAACTGTGACTGTCCTTATATGACTACATGAAGCTTTACAGATGTGACTGAATTAAGACGTCAAGATGGGGGGGATTATCCTGGATTAAACACGTGGACCCTCAATGCCGTCACAAGTGTCCTTTTAAGAGGAAGGCAGAGGGAGATTTGACACAGAAGAGAAGACCACATGACAGAAACGGAGGGAAACAAGAGTCTGAAAGATGAAGGAAGAGGCCACAGGCTGAGGAACACAAGTGGTCACCCCTGAGCCTCCAGAGGGCTGTCAACACCTTGATTTTGACCCATTGAGACCCTTTAAGACCTCTGGCTTCCAGAATTATAAGAGAATAAATTGGTGATGTTTAAGGCCCCAAGTCTGCGGTAATTTGTTGCAGCATCCACAGGAAACTATACAGTGTCCAGTAAAAATGTGCTGAATAATTGATGGTTAAGCAAATCTGTGGTAATTCATTCAGTGAATATTGTCCAGAGCTTCCCGAGTGTCTAGCAACATACAAAAGGGGTTAAGGATAGCTCTTGCCCTCAACATGCTCAGAGTCTCACAGAGAGGCTGTCAGAAAACTTGGAAATAATCAGGCGAAAGTAGAGAGCCATACAAGGCCAGAACACATCAAAGCACTGAACTGGCGATGCTTGTCAAAGGATATTTTATCCCCCTTAGTTTTCTTTATGACTACACCCTGTCCTTCCTTTCCAATCGCCACAATCTTTGATGCCTTTCGTTTGTTAGTTGACTACTCTCTCCCCTTCTCATGTCTAAGCTCCATTCAAAGTATGAAAGTGTCTGTGTGTCAAAAACCAGATATGAGACAGAATTCTATACCAGAAAATTAATCTCTAAGTTGATTGCTAAATTAAACATACAGGTCTGAGCATATAGTTGCTCGGGGAGGAGAGCTCTGTGTCGGCTCCAACTTTTGCGGTGGGAATCGAGGGGCAGGTGGCACTTGTAGTGGGTGTTTGAAGACCTTTGGGCATGGACTGAACCCCTGGGTGGGTCCTGGCCAGGGTCAGCATATTAGTCCCCTAGGGCTGCTGAAACAAAGAACCACAAACAGGGAGGCTTAAACAACAGAAATGTATTGTCTCCCAGTTCTGGAGGTGAGAGGTCTGAGATCAAGGTGTGAGAAAGTTTAGTTCCCTCTGGAGGCCCTGAGTAGCATCTGTTTCAGGCCTCTCCCCTGGCTTCTGGTGCTTTGCTGACAATCTTTTATGTCCTTGGCTTGTGGCAGCGTAACTCCGATCTTCACGTGGCGCTCTGTCTGTTTCTTATCTCTGTGTCCAAATTTTCCCCTTTTTATCAGGACACTAGTCATATTGGATTAGGGACCCACCCTACTCTAGTGTGACCTTGTTTTAACTAATTCCATCTGCAATGACCCTCTTTCCAGATAAGGTCACACGCTGAGGTACTGGAGGTTGGGAGTTCAACGTGTGAACTTTAGGGGGACACAACTCAGCCCATAGCAGCAAGGGACTCCTCTCCTGCCAAGCACATAGTGGGGACCCACTGGATTGGCCCATTTTGCCCTTGCTGTGGGCCCCTCCTTGCATCTGTCTAGAGGACCATTCCACAGGCTTGGCTTTATTCAGAAAGCTTTCTTCAGTATCTCCCCCTATCTTTGTTGCCCAGAGCAGAACAGAGCTGGGCTGCCCAGAAACGACCGGCACCAGCACCGCAGCCCTTTCATCGCGGGACTTGGCCTCAGCTGACTCCCCAGGGAGGAGAGCTATTGCAGTGGCTCTGAGAGCTTTCAAGTGGAAATTTCTCACCCCGCAGGGGACGGCTCACCTTCAAGCTCCAATTCGAGGAGGCAGCTCCTGGGGCTTCTTCTGACTCCACTGGCTTGGGTCTCTCCTCCTTCTTCTGAGAAGCCCTCCCCAGCTGCCCCTGGTCTCCCAGGACTCCTCCACAGGTGATTGGCTTGTGTGTCTCCTCACACCCCTTCTCATCCCACACACTCATCACAGCCTGTTGACTTGTCTGTTTCCCACAGGACAGTGAGCTTGTGGCAACAGAGACCAGGTGTCAGTCACTGCTGTGTGCTTGCACCCTGCCCAGAGCCTGGCTCCCAACTGGGCCAGGGGACGGCAAACTACAGCCCATGGGCCCAATCCATTCCACTGCGTGCTTTCATTGGCCTGCAAGTTAAGGATGATTTTTACACGTTTAAATGGGTGGAGAAAATTCAAAAGAAGAATATTTCATGACACAGGAAAAGGACATGAAACTCAAATATCAGTGTCCATAAATAAAGTTTTATTGGAATACAGCAATGCTCACTCATATATTGTCTGTGGCTTCAGTAAAAATTTTTTAGCTTTACTGAGGTATAATTAACAGATAAAATTGGAAGATAGTTAAACGGTACATTGTGATGATTTGAAATACGTATACATTGTGGAAGGATTCCTCCCATCTGGTTAACCAACATATCCATCATGATATTTATATATACATACTTGGTGAGAACATTTAAAGTCTACTCTCTTAGCAAATTTCAACTATACATACAGTATTATCAACTGTAGTCACCATTGCGCATTAGATTACATTATACCTCAGACTTTTTTCATCTTACAGCTATAAGTTTGCGCCTTTGTACCAGCCTCACCCTATTTCCCCCACCCTATTTGCCCTCACCTCCACCCCTGTCTGGCTTCTTTAGTGCTACAAGGACAGAGTCGAGCAGTTGGGATGGAGACCATCTGTTTCACAAAGCAGAAAATATTTACAATCTGGCCTTTTACTGAAAAAGTGTGCCAACTCACCTCCTGGACACTCAGGAGACATGTTGACCGCCAACTAAACGATTGGATACGTGGTCTCTGGCGCTCACGCAGCTCAGGCCACCTTGTGCTGATAGCTATTTTTATATGTGAGATCCTAGGGGCAGGGATTGGGTCTTCTTTTCCTTTTTTGGCTCCTGCACAGGGTCAGCAAGTCTTGGAAAATGTTGATGCTGATTTGTTGCCTCAGACGCCAGGGAGCAGGGATGCTGAGGATAATGTACTGCACACTGACACCTGCTCATCTTAGAGGAAGGTGTAGACTGTCTACACAGTGAAACCGCTTCCGTGAACATCAGTGACCACTTCCTTCCAGTCTGCTTAGAGTCTGAGGTTGGAGAAGCCAGAGGAGAAGGGTTCTGAGATGCTGAGACTCCCTCACCTCGAGGTCAGGCATCCAATGTCTCCGCTCAGGGAGAAGCGATCCCTCCACGCACTTCGAGAAGGGGCGTGAGGTCCACAGACCTGCGAGAAGCATGTGGCTTGGGGGTGGGGAAAACGAACACAGCACCAGGAAGAAAGTGTGGACTAGATACTGGCAGGGCTGCATTGAAACCTCATCTGTGATTCTTCCTGACTCTGTGACTTGACGCAAGCTGCTGTTTTCTCATCTGCGAAGTGGAGATAATAAATATCTCCCCCTTACAGGGCTGTCCTAAGAGCTAAGAGACACAATTGTGTGTAAAAGGATGTTGAGAGATTTCCCATATCCTAGGAATTGGAACCAATACTCAGTCACTCATTTAATAAGTGCTTATTGAATACCTACAATGTATCAGGCACTGTTCTAGCCTTGGGAGATATTTCAGTGAACAAAACAAAGAACATAACTTCGCGTCCATTTCATTCTCTGCGAGGCTGTAAGCTATAGAATTCCCAAGAGTACAGGCACAATGACACACACTCTGCTAGCTCCGGAGCCATCCCAGCACCTGCTTGCTCCTCTCTCAGGGACACCTGCTCCGTTGGGAGCAGGTGACTTTTAGCCCTGTTACCATCCTGTGGCAAAGCTCTGGGTCTCTGTGTCAGGTTGGTGGGAAGCGAAGGGATGATAAAGGTCTCTTTTGGGTGTTGCACCTCCCTGGAAATGAAGGGGAGAAGTCGCTCAGGGGGGCCTCTTTTGTGCAACTACACAGTTATGGCATTTCCAGCTGCACCAAAAGAGCTAATGTTCGGCAAAGTCTCTATCTCAAGAGCCGATTCAGGGAGGCAGAATTGCCATTGAGTGGTGTCCTCAGAACTCTTTTCCATGCACTGGTGGCTCTCACCCTTTGCACAGCCCCACTCTGTGACAGCAGAATGTTGAAAAGGGAGGACGTTGCACTGCCAAGGGGTCTGGCACCAAAGGCCACATACAAGCTGCACCCCATAGACGCCCAAGAGATCAACTCACTCCCCAAGCAGCTGTGCAGTGGCTGCCGTCTCACACGGCCTTCTCCTTAAAGGTTCATAGTTGAATTCCCAGTGCGCTGGAAGGTTCCAGGTCTCTGGAATCCTTTTCCCTTCCTAGCTTGCTCAAGTGGAGTGCATTGAACTTGGAGGATATAGTTTTCCGAAGAAAGAAAGAGAGAGAGAGGAGGGAGGGATGGATTGAGAGAGAGAGAAAGAGAAAGGGTGAGGAAGGAAGGGAGGGAGGGAGGGGAAAGAAAGAACAAACTAGTGGGAGGGAGGGACTTTTTTTTTTTTTTTTTTTTTTTTGCAGTACACGGGCCTCTCACTCTTGTGGCCCCTCCTGTTGTGGAGCACAGGCTCCGGACACACAGGCTCAGTGGCCATGGCTCATGGGCCCAGCCGCTCCGTGGCATGTGGGATCTTCCCGGACAGGGGTACGAACCCGTGTCCCCTGCATCGGCAGGCGGACCCTGAACCACTGCGCCACCAGGGAAGCCCAGGGGAGGGACATTTTAGCTTAGGTCTCCTCAGGCTGCACCTGCCTCGCATTAAAGATGGGACCTTGTTAGCAGAAGTGAACTCCATCTCTTGGATTCTTGGCCTCACCTAGAACTCAGGTCCCAGCACCTGAATATTTCCGGGAGTTTCTGGGATGTCTTTGTGAAGGAAGAGTTGGTCCTCTTTGCAGCCCAGTGGTGGCTGCCCTTGTCCTCACTGTTAGCAAGCCCCATTAGGAGGGAGGCTGCACCACTGGCTAGGGGCCACAGCAGGGTACCTGCCCACGCATAGCTGTGTCCTGGAGGCTGGCCTCAGAGCCACCACATCTGCATCCGAGTCTGCAGCCTCAAGTACGCAGGTACCTCCAGGGCCCAGGGCACCTGCTGTCCATGCAGGGCTGCGGCAGAAATAAGGAGGCTGCGCTCTGTGCTCTTTCTTTACCCCTGAGAGGGACGCTGAGGATGATGTACGGCACACTGACACCTGCCCATCATAGAAGGTGTAGACTATCTACACAGTGAACCCGCTTCTGTGAACGTCAGTGACGCCCTCCTTCCAGCCTTCTTAGAGTCTGAGGTTGGAGAAGCCAGGGGAGAACATTTTCATTCTTTTACTGAGGTGTGACATAAGTACAGTAAAGAGCACAAATCTTCACTTAATGAGGTCACTGCTGTTCTGACTTCTATCACCGTGGAATCCGTCCCCTCTTCTTAAAACTTTGTATCAAGGGGACCATGTGATGTGTGGTCTTTCATGGCTGGCTTCCTCTCCTCAGCCCGTGAGATCCATCGTGTTGTCCATCAGTTCACTGCTTTTCCTTCGCTCTGTAGAGTTTCCTAGCAAGAGCGATCAGAGTGCTAGGTCCCAGAAGCAACCCACCCCCGGCGCACATGACGGTGGAGAAAAAAGTGATTTTCCTTTGCCTCCATCCTGTGGCGGCGGCTTCATAGGGCCACTCAGAGAGCTTGATTTGAGTTTTGGAGCTGGAGGGGAACCCAGCGAAGCTTCTAAAGGTGAGGGATTATCCAGTGGAGAGAGGCGGCTGCCTTCACAGCAAAGGAAGATGCTTGAAGGTCAGAATCTTGTCGGTAGAAAAGGGCAGGGGTGGAGGAGGACAGAAAGGGAGCAGCAGCTCATCATGGCAGTTGCCCTAGGACCTGCACTTTGCAGAGTCTCCCTCCCTGAAGGCAGACCCAGGGGAAGCCACCCTTCTGAGCACCAGGAGGGTCCTAAGGCATGGCTTAGTCAACTGGCATTAAACTCTAAAAAGTGCATGAGGCTTATGTCTCACTGTCACCAGCGCTTATCAACCTCACCTATGATGGAGACCAGAGTGGACTCCTCTTCAGCTGTTTCACAGTCCTGTGCAAGTTTCTTTTTGCCTCTCTTCTGACTTCTCTTCTCCTTGAGGACCATTCTTTCTATCCATTTAAACCTCATTTGACTTCTCTGTAAATGGTCAGGGTACCCAGAAGTTCATGAAATGTGATTCTTTTCCTCTTACACCTTGCATCCCTCAAACAGCCCTGCCTGTGATTAACATTCCATGTTTATAATCCCCCTTTCTCTGCCCAGGAGTCAGGGATGCAAGTAGACCCAGCTAGCAACCGTCTATCCCTCCCAGGGCAGCATCATGGCCAGGTAATCATCAGGCAATGACCAGGTGATCGATTGATAAATAACCTGGTTCATATTCTTATACTAGGATTTCAAAGAAAAAGAGATTCTTTGAAAGTCATTCATATACTCTTGACTGAAGCATAGGTCTCTTCTATCTGGGTAGATCATCTTCTTTCATCTCAAGACTTTGAAAGAGAAGTGGAGGAAATGAGAGGGAGAAAGGGGACGGCCTCCTATGGCCCATATCAGATGAATCAACCCCAGTAATCATGGAGTGTCGTATGTCACAGCCAAATTCCTCTCACGTTCATAGGCTTCATTAATTCATTTTGCAAATATTTATTGAGCATGTACTATAGGCCAGGCACTGGAGATAGAGTAATGTGTTAGTTTGGGTGTTTTGGGTAGATGCCAAAACAGGATTAGCTGTGCAAGAGATTCATTAGAACACGTATGGGGGAAAACGAGAAGGGATCCAAAGGCAGGCTGGGAGAGAAGTCAGACCTCAATTCAGGTCTGATTCCAGGTGAAGAAAAGACAGGGAAGTGTGAAGGTTAATTTTATGTGTCAACTTTGCTGGGCCACAGTACCCAGATACTTGGCCAAGCATTAGAAGTTTCTGTGAAGATATTTTTTTAGATAAGATTAACATTTAAATCAGTGGACTTCGAATAAAGCAGATTACCCTCTATAATGTGGGGGGCTGCATCCAATCGGTTGAAGGCCTTGATACAAACAGGCTGACCTGCACCAAGGAAGAGGGAATTCTGCCAGCAGGTGGCCTTTGGACTCAGACCACAACTCTCTCTGGGTCTCCAGCCTGTTGGCCTACCCTGAGAATTCTGGACTCACCAAACTTCCATAACTGCGTGAGCCAATTCCTTAACAATAAACCAATCTCTGTCGCGTACACATTTGCGCTGTCTCTCTCTCTCTGTCCCTCTCTCTCTCTCACACACGCACGCACACGTCCTGTTCGTTCTATTTCTCAGGAGAGTGCTGACTCATCCAGGAAGGAAGGAAGGTAAGAAGGAAGCGTCTTAGACTGAGTACAGTTCTAAGAGGGTTTGGCAAGGAACTGTTTACAAAGGTGTTGAAAGCCTGAAGGAACAAAAAGAGGACACAGAGGTAACCCAGAGGCGAGTAACTACAGGCAGCAGCCACAACCTCGGAGGAGTAAAAGGGGGGAAATGGTGCTGTGAGAACCTGGGAGCTCAGAGCAAGGCCCCACAGACTGGTGGGATGCCAAGCTGTCCCCTCCACAGCTGATATTTGGGTTCCTGAGGAGAGGGACATCCTGGCACTCAGGTCTCTGAGGAGGGGTCTGAACCTACTGGATGTCTGGAAGGCCGAGAGACCATGGCCCAGTGGATGAGGCAGTATGGCAGGTTCTGGTACTCCTAATGCAACATGACGAAGCTGCTGCTGGGGGTACTGAAAGAAATTGGAACCTGGACCCATAACTTCTGCTGCTACTAGAGAGACACTAACAGGAACTGGAAACAGGGAAGGTCTCTTCTCCTCCCCTCCTGCCTCCCAGTCTCCCTTCAGTGTCTCCCATTGGTGGAACCTAACAAGATTGGCAAGGGAGTCTGGGAAATCGAGTTTTCAGAATCCTAGCTCCAATATCCCAGAGCACAATATAGAAGGGTGGGCTTAGGACTGAGAGCCATTAGGTCAATAATGCAAGGAAGCATTAAGGAATTAGTGAGAAAAAGGAAAATCACACATGAGGACAGAAAATGGAGACAGGAACAAGGCTCCTTTCTTCAGAAATGCCATGAAATCTTCCACATACACAATGGGAGAGCATAAGTTTGTGAGCTGTTCTTACCCTTTTATTTTCCTTGGCCCACGTGAAGAATCCAGTCCATTCTCATCAGGCACAACTGAATGTGTTACGTGGTGCCACACCATTTCCTCTCATGTGTACTCCCAGGATTGAAGTCTCGATGTGTCTGCCATTCCACCTGTATTTTTATAAAGCATCTTCCCACACAACGCTATAGCTTATCGCTTCTCAAGGCTGGAGCCTTGTCCTCTTCCAGAAATGGAAAGCACAGGTATGTGAGCCAAACCCTCAGAATCAACTACGCTCTTGAAGGAGATAAAGTCCTTCCTCCTGATCACCACAGTGGCCACACCCATCACCGAATCCTCCTCAAGACTCATGCAGAGTGCCTCAGGCCATTGGTTGGAATGCTACGGCCTACATATAACAGAAGACCCAACTCAAAATATTTTATTATTTTTTAAATATTTACTTATTTATTAATTTTCTTATAAGTCATCCATTTTATACACATCAGTGTATACGTGTCAATTCCAATCTCCCAATTCATACCACCACCACCACCCCCACCCCCCCGCTGCTTTCCCCCCTTGGTGTCCATACGTTTGTTCTCTACTTCTGTGTCTCAATTTCTCCTCTGCAAATTGGTTCATCTATACCATTTTCTAGGTTCTACATATATGCATTAATATACGATATTTGTTTTTCTCTTTCTGACTTACTTCACTCTGTGTGACAGTCTCTAGATTCATCCACATCTCTACAAATGACCCAAGTTCATTCCTTTTTATGGCTAATATTCCATTGTATATATGCACCACACCTTCTTTATCCATTCATCTGTCAATGGGCATTTAGGTTGCTTCCATGTCCTGGCTATTGTAAATAGTGCTGCAATGAACATTGGGGTGCATGTGTCTTTTTGAATTATGGTTTTCTCTGGGTATATGCCCAGTAGTGAGATTGCTGGGTCATATGGTAGTTCTATTTTTAGCTCTTTAAGGAACCTCCATACTGTTCTCCAAAGTGGCTCTATCAATTTACATTCCCACCAACAGTGCAAGAGGGTTCCCTTTTCTCCACACCCTCTCCAGCATTTGTTTGTAGATTTTCTGATGATGCCCATTCTAACTGGCGTGAGGTGATACCTCACTGCAGTTTTGATTTGCATTTCTCTAATAATTAGTGATGTTGAGCAGCTTTTCATGTGCTTCTTGGCCATTTGTATGTCTTCTTTGGAGAAATGTCTATTTAGGTCTTCTGCCCATTTTTGGATTGGGTGGTTTGTTTTTTAATATTGAGCTGCATGAGCTGTTTATATATTTTGGAGATTAATCCTTTGTCCGATGATCCATTTCCAAATACTTTCTCCCATTCTGAGGGTTGTCTTTTGGTCTTGTTTATAGTTTCCTTTGTTGTGCAAAAGCTTTTAAGTTTCATTAGGTTCCATTTGTTTATTTTTGTTTTTATTTCCATTACTCTAGGAGGTGGATCAGAAAATATCTTGCTGTGATTTACGTCAGAGTGTTCTTCCTATGTTTTCCTCTAAGAGTTTTATAGTGCCCGGTCTTACATTTAGGTCTCTAATCCATATTGAGTTTATTTTTGTGTATGGTGTTAGGGAGTGTTCTAATTTCATTCTTTTACATGTAGCTGTCCAGTTTTCCCAGCACCACTTATTGAAGACACTGTCTTTTCTCCATTGTATATCCTTGCCTCCTTCATCATAGATTAGTTGACCATAGGTACATGGGTTTATCTCTGGGCTTTCTATCCTATTCCATTGATCTATATTTCTGTTTCTGTGCCAGTAGCATATTGTCTTGATTACTGTAGCTTTGTAGTATAGTCTGAAGTCAGGGAGTCTGATTCCTCCAGCTCAATTTCTTAGCCTCAAGACTGCTTTGGCTATTCGGGGTCTTTTGTGTCTCCATATAAATTTTAAGATTTTGTGTTCTAGTTCCATAAAAAATGCCATTGGTAATTTGGGATTGCCATTGGTAATTTGGGATTGCATTGGGATTGCAATGATAGGGATTGCATTGAATCTGTAGATTGCTTTGGATAATATAGTTACTTTCACAATATGGATTCTTCCAATCCAATAACATGGTATATCTCTCCGTCTGTTGGTATAATCTTTCATTTCTTTCATCAGTGTCTTATAGTTTTCTGCATACAGGTCTTTTGTCTCCCTAGGTAGGTTTATTCCTAGGTATTTTATTCTTTTTGCTACAGTGGTAAATGGGAGTGTTTTCTTAATTTCTCTTTCAGATTTTTCATCATTAGTGTATAAGAATGCAAGAGTTTTCTGTGCATTAATTTTGTATCCTGCAATTTTACCAAATTCATTGATTAGCTCTAGTAGTTTTCTGGTGGCATCTTTAGGATTCTCTATGTATAGTATCATGTCATCTGCAAACAGTGACAGCTTTACTTCTTCTTTTCCAATTTGTATTCCTTTTATTTCTTTTTCTTCTCTGACTGCCATGGCTAGGACGTGCAAAACTATGTTGAATAATAGTGGCGGGAGTGGACATCCTTGTCTTATTCCTGATCTTAGAGGAATGCTTTCAGTTTTTCACTATTGAGAATGAAGTTTGCTGTGGGTTTGTCATATATGGCCTTTATTATGTTGAAGTAGGTTCCCTCTATGCCCACTTTCTGGAGAGTTTTTCTCACAAATGGGTGTTGAATCTTGTCAAAAGCTTTTTCTGCATCTGTTGAGATAATCGTATGATTTTTATTCTTCAATTTGTTTATATGGTGTATCACATTGATTGATTTGCGTATATTGAAGGATCCTTGCATCTCTGGGATAAATCCCACTTGATCATGGTGTATGATCCTTTTAATGTGTTGTTGGATTCTGTTTGCTAGTATTTTGTTGAGGATTTTTGAATCTATATTCATCAGTAATATTGGTCTGTAATTTTCTCTTTTTGTAGTATCTTTGTCTGATTTTGGTATCAGGGTGATGGTGGCCTCATAGAATGAGTTTGGGAGTTTTCCTTTCTCTGTAATTTTTTGCAAGAGTTTGAGAAGGATGGGTGTTAGCTCTTCTCTAAATGTTTGATAGAATTCACCTGTGAAGCCATCTGGTCCTGGACTTTTGTGTGTTGGGAGATTTTTAATCACAGTTTCAATTTTATTCCTATGATTGGTCTGTTCATATTTTCTATTTCTTCCAGGTTCAGTCTTGGAAGGTTATACCTTTCTAAGAATTTGTCCATTTCTTCCAGGTTGTCCATTTTATTGGCATAGAGTTGCTTGTCGTAGTCTCTTAGGATGCTTTGTATTTCTGCAGTGTCTGTTGTAACTTCTCCTTTTTCATTTCTAATTTTATTGATTTGAGTCCTCTCCCTCTTTTTCTTGATGAGTCTGACTAATGGTTTACCGATTTTGTTTATCTTCTCAAAGAACCAGTTTTTAGTTGTATTGATCTTTACTATTGTTTTCTTTGTTTCTATTTCTTTGTATGGGTCTTGTTTTGTATCCATTCAGCAAGCCAGTGTCTTTTGGTTGGAGCATTTAATCCATTCTCGTTTAAGGTAATTATTGATATGTATGTTCTTATTACCATTTTCTTAATTTGGGGGGGAGTTGTTTTTTTTTGGGGGGGGGAGTTGTTTTTGTAGGTCCTTTTCTTCTTTTGTGTTTCCTGCCTAGAGAAGTTCCTTTAGGATTTGTTATAGAGCTGGTTTGGTGGTACTGAATTATCTTAGCTTTTGCTTGTCTGTAAAGCTTTTGATTTCTCCATCGAACATGAATGAGATCCTTGCCGGGTAGAGTAACTTTGGTTGTAGGTTCTTCCTTTTCATCACTTTAAGTATATCATGCCACTCCCTTCTGGCTTGTAGAGTTTCTGCTGAGAAATCAGCTGTTAACCTTATGGGAGTTCCCTTGTATGTTATTTGTCGTTTTTCCCTTGCTGCTTTCAATAATTTTTCTTTGTCTTTAATTTTTGCCAATTTGATTACTATGTGCCTCGGTGTGTTTCTCCTTGGGTTTATCCTGTATGGGACTCTCTGTGCTTCCTGGACTTGGGTGGCTATTTCCTTTCCCATGTTAGGGAAATTTTCGACTATAATGCCTTCAATTATTTTCTCGGGTCCTTTCTCTCTCTCTTCTCCTTCTGGGACCCCTACAATGCAAACATTGTTGCGTTTAATGTTGTCCCAGAGGTCTCTTAGGCTGTCTTCATTTCTTTTCATTGTTAATTCTGTTCCGCAGCAGTGAATTCCACCATTCTGTCTTCCAGGTCACTTATCCATTCTTCTGCCTCAGTTATTCTGCTATTGATTCCTTCTAGTGTATTTTTCATTTCAGTTATTGTATTGTGCATCTCTGTTTGTTCTTTAATTCTTCTAGATCTTTGTTAAACATTTCTTGCATCTTCTCGATCTTTGCTTCTATTCTTTTTCCAAGGTCCTGGATCATCTTCACTGTCATTATTCTGAATTCTTTTCTGGAAGATTGCCTATCTCCATTTCATTTAGTCGTTTTTCTGGGGTTTTATCTTGTTCCTTCATCTGGTACATAGCCCTCTGCCTTTTCATCTTGTGTGTCTTTCTGTGAATGCGGTTTTGGTTCCACAGGCTGCAGGATTGTAGTTCTTCTTGCTTCTGCTGTCTGCCCTCTGCCCCCATATAACTTCTGAAACTTTTGCGCTGCACTAGTCTCAAAGCTCCCACCCCTGCTCCTCAGGTCGGGTCCCCATGGGAGGCGGGACTGCATCTAACTCAAAATATTTGAAACCAATGGTACTCAACACTGGCTGTCCATTCAAATCAACTGAAGAACTTTTAAAAAGACATCTTGCCTGGCATAAAAACAAGATTGAGAACCAATGACTAAAATAATAAAGGGATTTATTAGCTCATATAATATGAGGTCTGGAGGAAAGGCTAGGGATGGTTTATTTAGCAATTTCAACAAGGCTCATCAGGGAGCTGGGAAGATTCTGTCTTTCTGTTCTGCTGAGGAGGGCATCCTTGGCATAATGATTTGTTTCTTCATCTTTGTCTTCTCATGGTCACAAATTATATGCAGCAGCTCCAAGATGCTCCTCACACAACAATATCTAAAGATGGGAGAGAATGACTCTTTGAGCCTTTTTTAGTATCAAGTTTATCTCATATTTTAGTGGCTACAACTGTGTCACATACTTATCCTTAATCTAAGTACTGGTAAAGGAGATGGAATTATATGCCTGGCCTAATCTAACCAAGACCCATCCTCTGAATCTGCAGAGGGGCTTAAAATACAAAGCACGGAAGGAAGAGGACCGTGTCTCTTGGGTAGGCAGGCAACAGTGTCTGACACCATTTACCCAGCATCTTCATGAGCTCCTACTCTGACCTGTCGATTCTACATAAAGCCTTTAAGTAATTCTAGACCCTGAGTTACACACAGAATATAATTCTCATGGAATTTTTCATAGAATTATGGAATTTATAGGGTTAAGGCCTCAATGCAAAGTCTAAATGCTAATGAAATCTGGGTTTTCGCAAACTTCACATACTTCCAAAGCAACTGGAGAATATTGCTGAAGCAGGAAGCTTTGAAGAGTTTCAGATTACCAAAAGAATTCTCCTTGAGCAGTAATACAGAAAATAGGCTTTAAACAGTGGCCAAGTGTAAGCACCAACCTAATTCTTGGACTCAAAGTTTTTTATGTGACTCAGGTGCTGTTGGTTTCTGGAATCATCTCCTGGCAATATATTGTGGCTTTATTTCCTGACACATCACAGAGAAAGCCTTTTTTCTATGAAAATTGTTTTCCTAAATATGACCCATCTCTGCAGAGGCAGGCCACTTGGTAGGTAATTGATTTATACGTGCTCTTCAGAGATGTGATGAGGTTACTCAACAAGATGATAGGAAAGACAGAGCCCCATACTTCTAAAAATGCTACATGTAGGCAAGTGCTGAGTGAAATTGCATTAAAGCTCCCAACATTTGCAGCTTCTTCCTTCACATCGCCCTTGGGTGGAGATGAGGACTTCCATAGCAATTGCTATCACTACCTTGTTGGTCTACACTTGAAAAGAAAACAATTTTCTTCCAAGATAAAACACCATCTGATTTAGTAGAAACAATGACCAGTTTACCACTAGGGAAATATTTTTATTTCAGAGGTTGGCCACTGTATAATTTCCTTAAAATCCTTAGAGATGTGTTATAATGATATTAAGTCCAGGAAACATAAGTGATTAAAGGGTGGAATGGCCAGATATTTAGCGACCAGTCAACTTGGATGCAGAATGACATCAAAGGCATAAATTACCAAATTCCATCCAGTGACTCAGAGCCCTTAAGGATAGCCAGAGTGAGTATCAGTTCCATTTTCTGACTTTTATTTGCCATCTCACATGCTAATAGATAAAATTAGCAGCCATTTAAAATTAAGAGTTAGGAAAGTAACAAATCTCTTCCACAGACAACGTAGTAGATCAAGGGTCTTGCTCAATGGTTGGTTCTTGATCACTTAACCACTTAACCACTCAGTTTTCTAGAGAGTAAAGAAGAACAATGACAAGGAGAATAACTTATTACCATGGGAGTCAGAGATATATTGATTTTTTTTTTAATTAATGATCTTTATTAAGCGCCTGTTACATGCTGTATACTGGGCTAGCTCTTCTGGGTACTATGGTAGACCAGTTAAGACATGGTCCCTCCTCTCATAAGGGTTATGATATAGTGAGGAAGATAAGCATTAATCAAACACACAATTAAATGTAAAGTCCTAAACATAATAAGGCCTCTTCTTAGGAAGAGGAAGACAGTGCAAGGAAAAAAAATCGTATGAGAATTAAACTTATCTGAGGAGATCAGGAAGGTTCCCTGAGGAAGAGACATTGAGCTGAGATCTGAAGGAAGAGAAAGACTTAATTAGGTAGAAGGGTAGAGGGAGAATGCTCTGGCAGAGGTAGAAGGGGACACACACACAAAAGACAAAAAGATATACGATGCTTGCAGTAGTTAAAGTTGATGCTAAGTAGCTATGACAAAAGACCCCCAAAACACAACTCACATGAGAGCAATTTATTTATTTCTCTGTGTAATAACTACCTAGGATGAATGGAGCTCTGCTCCATTAGGTCATTCAGAGACTCAGGTTCCTTCCATCTTGTTGCTCAGCCATCCCCCTAGAAACACAGGGTGTTCTCCTTATCTACATAATCAAAGATGGTTCACCACAAAAACCATATCAGCATTTCAGCCCAAATCAAAAGAAGTCACTAGCAATCACCGCTGGAGAGGACTTAATCCCAGAGCCAGATGCAGCTGCAGGGGAGGCTGGGAAATGTGGTAACCAGCAAGATGACCATGCACTCTAACAAAACTTATCTGGGAGTGAGAACAAGCTCTACGCTAAAGGGGAGAGGGAAAGAATGGGTATCAGGATATAATAGCCTCTTCCACAAAGCAAAAGCACTCCCAGCATGCAATGCTATTTTCATTGAACTGGTGAATATAGGTGAATATCAGCTGTTGCCTTGGTTCAGTTGAAATGACTACAGCATGAAGATCATTTCTTAATTTTATAAGGTTCCTAGAAGTGTCCTTGTTGCAGCTCCCCATCTTTGCAGATCATGAATGAAGCATTGAGGAAAGAGCTCCCAACACTTTTTACCATCTATGAAGTGCATACTACGTCAAGCACTGTATGTGCTTTGCATACATTATCTCATTTGAACCTTATAGCAATCCATTTTATAGATGAGAAAACTGAGGTAGAGAGAAATTAAGATCACATTAGGTCACATAACAGGCATCTGATGGATTAGAACTCAGCTCTGATTCTAAATTCCACGCTTTTAACAGGTACACTGTACGACTGCTCCTAGAAAATATGACTCTGATGAAAGAATTTAAGAACTAATGCATAGTCTATATCCAAAAGAAACTAAACCACTATACTGAAAAGATATCTACACCCCCATGTTCATTGCAGCATTATATACAATAGCCAAAACATGGAAACAACCTAAGTGTCCATCAATGGATGAATGAATAAAGAAAATGTGGCATATATATAATGAAATATTACTTGGCCATAAAAAGAAAGAAAGAAATCCTGCTATCTGCAACAACATAGATGGGCCTTGAGGGCGTTATGATAAGTGAATTAGTCAGACAGAGAAATATAAATACTGTATGATAGCACTTATATGTGGAATCTAAAAATAATTGAACTCATAGAAATAGAGAACAGGTTGGTGGTTGCCAAGGGCAAGGCAGTGGGGGTGGGGTGGAAGAGTTGGGTAAAGGTGGTCAAAAGGTAAAACGTTCAGTTATAAGAGTAAGTTCTGAAGATGTAATGTACAGCATTATGACTATAGTTAACAATACTGTATTGTATATTTGAAAGTTGCTAAGAGAGTAGATCTGAAGTTCTCATCGCAAGGAAAAAAATTGTAACTATGCGTGGGATGGATGTTAACTAAACTTATTGTGGTAATCATTTTGCAGTATATACATATATCAAATCATTATGTTATACGCCTTAAACTATTACCATGTTATATGTCAATTACATCTCGATAAAACTGATGGGGGAGGGGAAAAACAAATTGAGGTATGACTTGGCAAAGGACAAGGAAAATAAAAAGAAGTAATACAGATATAACTTGTTAAATTCTTTCTATTTTATGTCCTTAGGAATATTCTGGTTTAAACGTCTGGCTTTTTGTTTCTTTACCCTTAAATGCTGGCTTATACCAGGTACTGGACATTGAATACTGATTTTTCAAGGAGTGAAACTCTCAGAACTGATTGCTTCTAATTCACTGAAAGAAAGAAATTTAACTTTTTTTTTTTAGCCATTCAAAAGTTCTCAACTTCACTTCTTCAACAAACTTTTACTGATCATCTATTTTAGGCACAGTGTTAAGCACAGGCTACGAAGACTAACATGGCCCAGACCCTGCCCTCAATATGCTCTCAGCCTTATGGAGGCAAACACACCAGCAGG
This sequence comes from Globicephala melas, assembly GCF_963455315.2. Classification (NCBI taxonomy): domain Eukaryota; kingdom Metazoa; phylum Chordata; class Mammalia; order Artiodactyla; family Delphinidae; genus Globicephala; species Globicephala melas. Next base: position 162,763,938 of record NC_083315.2, on the reverse strand, counting down.
TGCTGCCATTAGCAGTACTGCCATGATACAGTAGTCAAGGACACTAAAGACTGTGTGGGAAGCAGGATAGGTGCTAAGGACAGGAAAGGCTTCACAGGCAAGATGTTATTGGAGGAGTCTTGAAAGGTGAGAAAGACTTAACTAATAGAGAAAGATAAGGAAGGCCTATCAGGCAGATGGAAGAGCATTTAGCAAAGGCACAGAGGTGTGACATATATGGACACTTGCTTTACAACAAAAGCCCTATGGAAACTGATGGTCTTTTTGGTCATTGATGCTGAGTCATGGGATATTCATATGGGAATAAAAGAACTTCAATCTCTACCTCCCACTGTACACAAAAATTAATTTATGATCGATCATAGAACTAAATGGGAAAGTTAAAACAATAAAGTATGTAGGAAAAAATGTAGGAAGATATTTTCATGACCTTGGGGTAAGCAAAGATTCCTTAAACAAAACACAAAAAACCCACTAACTTTAAAAAATTTGATAAATTGAATTAAATTAAAACGTAACACTTTGGCAAAAACAAACAAAACATTGAAAGAGTGAAAAGGCAAGCCACAGGCTGGAAGATACACACTGTATCCCGCAAAGAGCTTGCATCCAGACTGTAGTATGAACTCCTAAAAATCAATAAGAAATAGACATAATGGGCAAAAGAACTGAACAGGCACTTTACAAAGAAGAATATAAAAGTGGCCAATAAAATGTGAAAAGGTGTTTAACATCATTACTCATCATAGAGGTACAAGTTAAAATCACAGAGAGATACCACTACCACAAGGAGATACCATTATACTTTTAAGTGGTTAACATTTAAGATTAGTAACATCAAATGTGGGCTGCAAAGTAGAATAACTGGAACTTTCTTTTGTTCTTCGTGGGCGTGTAAATTGGAGCAACCAGTTTGAAAAAGTTTGGACAGTAACTACTATACCTAAACATACGTACATTCTATGGCCCAGCAGTTCCACTCCTGGATCCACACCCAACAGAAACAAGCGCTCATGTCCACCAAAAGATTTGTACAATAATGTTCATAGCAGCATTGTTCATGGTAACCAACAATTGGAAGCAGCCCAGATGTCAATCAACAGAAGAACAAGTAAATAAATTGTGGTGCTGTCATATAATGGAATACTACTCGGCAATGAAAAATAATAAACCAGCATACCATATTGAAAGAAAGAATTAAGACACAAAACAGCACACGCTGTATGGTTGTATTCATATCAAGGTCTAAAGCAAGCAAAACCAATCTATGGTGCTAGAGGTCAGAATAGCAGTTATCTTTAAGGGGTACTAACTGCCGAGGGACTAAAGGGAGCCTTCAGAAATGATAGAAAAGGCCTATATCTCAATCTGGATGGATACACATGTATGCATATATGTGTGTAAACATGTGTCAAGCTGTACAATTAATATCTGTGCACTTTACTTGAAGGGACACCTCAATCTAAAAAGCATTTTTTAAGTCCAGAGGTGTGAAACTACCTGACAAGTTTGGGGATTATAAGTGCTCTGGACTTATTAGAATGTGTGGTGCTGGGGACAGTATGGGAGGAGATTCATTCATTTAACGAGTGCCAGGTGTGGTGCCTACTATGGGGCACTAGCAGTCTGGACTCAAGGGCTCCTGCCCTCATGGGCACTGCATTTTCGTGCAGGAGACAGCAATAAGAAAAATAAGCAACAAACATGTGATTTCAGGTGTAATGAAAAAAAACCACACGAAATCAAGGTAAAAAGATAAGTGTGACAAGAGTTGCTATTTTCATGAAGAGAGGTCCAGGAAGGCCTCTCTGACATTTGGTCCATAACCTGAAGGAGCTGAAGGAGGGAGCCATGTGGACATCCAGGGAAGAGGGCTCCAGGTCGAGGGAATAAGAAGTGCAAAGGCCCTGAGGTGGGCTATGGAACAGTGCAGAAGCCAGAATGGCTGGTAGAATGAGAGAGAGAGAAACGGTAAGGGATGACATTAGAGAAACATCAAGGGGCTAATCACAGAGACTCTCCAGGACCAACCAAGGTGAGGGCCTGGGATTACAGCCTGCATACACTGGGACTCCGTGGGGGGACAAGGGGGTGCAGAGTCTGAGCAGGGGAGTGACATGACCCAATTTAGGCTCTCTGAAGCACGTGGAAGCAGGAAGACATGTTGGTACATGACGGGAAAAGTCAGCAGGGGTATATGGTCATTAAAGACCTTACAGCCAGGACGTTACTTGCTCAGATTCATATTTTAGAAAGATCCCTCTGGTGGGCGTGGAGAATGACCCTGAAGTGGAGAGTGGGTAGGGAGGAGACTGTTGGCAAGGAACCAGGTGAGTGGCCATTAGAAGACCCAAATCTTCCCCAGGATCAACATTCTAAGCATCTATAAACAGCTTGTTCTAGGTAGATGGGCGTGCTGACGAGTTGGGAGCTCTGGTTAACAGGATGCCCGATGCCAGAGACCTTTCTCGACAGAATCCACACAGCAAAATGACAGCATGCTCCTCAGCCCTTCCTCACAGCGTTTTACACGGAGGCAAAATGAACAGCTGCCCGCGACATGGACTTTTCCCCCCCTTTTCTTCAAACAAAATAGCAACCGGAGCAGAGCACAGCAGAACCGGGAGGGTCTGGCTGCTCTTTTGGGTCTAGCCCAGTTTCCTAGCTCCTAGTCACTCCCATGTGCCCATGAGGAGCTGGTTTATGGCACACGAATGAAGACCAGCTGTGAGCGAGGCAAGCGAAAGAAGGGTCATTATCATAACATCTGATTTGAATTTCATTCTAGCGTGTCCAAACAACAGAGGAAAATTGAGAGATTAAATTCACTGAGAGTCAAATGGAGCTTTCTTAGTTTCAAAGAGACTTTGCAACTCATCGCTGAAAAAATCACAGAGGCCTGGGGGCAAACAGCCATTTGCAAATACCACCGTGTCAGAGAAGACCTCTTTCTGGGTTCAAGCTCAGGAATTCAGTGTAACATTCAAAGGAGTGTAGTACAAATTCTTTTTTGTGCTTTCTGAGGGGGGCTGGGGAATAGGTTTTAAACATCGAACAAGTATAAGCAAACCAGAATATTGCTTATTACACTCAAATGCTGTAGAAATAATACGAAAGGCACTCCCTTTTATCTGAAAAGCAGGGAGCAGTGGGGTGGCTGTAAGAAAATAACAGGGAATTCGGAGTTGGACAGATCTGGGTTAACATCCCAGCTCTACCATTTATCAGCTGAATGACCTTTGGAAATTTATTAAACCTCTCTGAGCCAAGTTTCTTTCTGTAAAATAGGGATAAAATGCTTATCTTTCAGGGTTGTTGAGAATACTAAACTAAAAACTGCCCATAAAGCATTGGACACATAGTAGGTACTCAATAAAACAAGATATTTAAACAACACCTTACCATCTACATAATGCTTTCATATGTGTAATTGTATACACTCGATAATAACAAAACGTATTGGAAACATCAAGTAAAATGGTCATTTTGAATATTCCTCCACCAGGCCTCCTACATGATGCTCCAAAGGCCCATTGTCACAGGACCTTCTTCCATGTGAGACCTCATGCCAGCCCAGGAGGCATTCGCAAGAGTCTCCAGGTCCCCAAAGGCCTTCAAAGGAAATAATGAGGTCTCAGGAGCTATCGTTGGTATTTCAAGAAAAGGCCAACAAAGGCTTTGCCTTGTATAAATCTGCACAGACTATCTAAAAGGTCAAGTGTTATTGCTTCTGTCTGGAATTAAGACAGTCCAGGTGTTAACTCATGCTGAGCAGGACCTCAGATTCTTCGCCAGACATGTTCATGTCTTTGATGATTAAAGATAAGCAAAGTGAATTATACATTTTTTCTCAGATTGTCTTAGTACATTCAGGTGACATAACAAAATACCATAGACTGGGTGGCTTATAAGTAACAGACATGTATTTCTCACAGTTCTGGAGGCTGGGAAGTCCAAGATCATGATGCTGACAGATCTCTGAGGCTGGTGAGAGCCCGCTCCCTAGGCAGCTATCTTTCTTCTGTAATCTCACATGAGAAGGGGCAAGCGATCTCTCTAGGGCTCTTTTATAAGGGCATTAATTCCATTCCATTCTGCCTTCATGACCTCATCACCTCCCAAAGGCCCCACCTTCTCATACCATCACCTTAGGGGATAGGCTTTCAGCATATGAATTTTGGGGGATACAAACATTCTGGCCACAGCACAGATGAAATTTTTCTTATGGGAGCCAGAGGTCAGCTGGGGCCTCCCTGCTCCTCTGAGATCTGGGGAAACCTGGCTCAAGCCTCTCAGTTCCATAGTGTGAGAAAGTCCAAGGCCATTGCTGAGGTGTCTGCAGATCTCTGGGGCTTTGGTTCCCATGATGACCTCACTCTCTGTCTCCCGTGCTGCCTCCTCTTTGACTCCATTTCAATCTGGGGCTAAATCGCCATTTACACACACATACACTGTCCACTCACAACATGCGTGGATTTCGTGAGTTTAGTTGACCTCGCTAAGGTTTGGGGGTCACAATGATGGGGGTCACGGGCAAGGACCCCTCCTCCTGCTGACTTCACACTAAAACCCCCTTTCTTTTCTGTCTCCCTCTTGCCTCCATTCCTTTCTCATTTCTCACCTAGTCTCAGCCATGAAGTCTAGCCACATCCTTTGTAGCTAGAGCATAACTTCTGTCTCCCTCCAAATATGGCTCTCTTCCTCCAATGAATGGCAAGAAATAAAAAGTTTTCCCACTTAATTAAGCTTAATATAAATTTCTTTGAGGAAAATCATCAAGAAAAGGGGTCTTTGCAATAAAAAACTGGGCAGAAGTCCTAAATAGACATTTCTCCAAAGAAGACATACAGATGGCCAAGAAGCACATGAAAAGCTACTCTACATCACTAATTATTAGAAAATCAAAACTACAGTGAGGAATCACTGCACACCAGTCAGAATTGCCATTATCAAAAATCTACAAATGATACACACTGGAGAGGGTGTGGAGAAAAGCGAACCCTCCTACACTGTCGGTGGGAATGTAAATTGGTGCAGCCACTATGAAGTTTCCTTAAAAAACTAAAAATAGAGTTACCATATGATCCAGCAATCCCACTCCCAGGCATATATCCAGGAACAGTCTAATTCGAAAAGATACATGCACCCCAATGTTCATAGAAGCGCTATTCACAATAGTCAAGACATGGAAGCAACCTAAATGTACATCGACAGATGAATGGATAAAGAAGATGTGGTACGTGTATGCAATGGAATATTACTCAGCCATAAAAAAGAATGAAATAATGCCATTTGCAGCAACATGAATGGACCTAGAGATTATCATATTAAGTGAAGTAAGTCAAAGACAAATATCATATGATATCACTTATTTGTGAAACCTAAAAAAAATGACACAAATGAAATTATTTACAAAACAGAAATAGGCTCACAGACACAGAAAACAATCTTATGATTACCAAAGGGGAATGGGGGGGAAGGATAAATTAGGAGTTCAGGATTAAGAGATTCACACTACTATATGTAAAACAAATAACCAACAAGTACCTACTGTATAGCACAGGGAACTATATTCAATATCATGTAATAACCTAAATGGAAAAGAATCTGAAAAAGAATATATTTTATATATATAACTGAACCACTTTGCTATACACCTGAAACTAACACAACATTGTAAATCGATTATACTTCAATAAAAAAAAAGAAAGAAAAGAAAAGGGGTCTTTGCAAACAGAAATATAGGAATTGTTAATCTAGGGCAGTGGTTCTCAAAGTGTGGTCCCTAGACTAGGAGGAAGGGCATCACCTGGGAACTTGTTAGAAATGCAAATTCTTGGCCCCGCCCCAAACCCTTGGAAACAGAAACTCTGGGGATAGGATCCGGCATCTTTCATTTTAACAAGGCCTCCAGGTAATTCTGCTGTGTACTAAAGTTTGAGTAGCATCGATCTAGAAGTAGGACTTTGGCTGTAACAAGGTGGGGATTCCAAACCCAATGTCCATAGAGACAGGTGGTAATAGAAAGGGTAGTAGGCAGAAGGGAGTGTGGTGGAGATGGGAGTGAACTGTGGCTGATTTTTACCATGTGAAAAGGGAGATCCAGGATGGTCAGTTTTTCTAAATTTGTAAGAGAAGACAGAAATCTGAATTTTTATGTGCAATCTCCAGATGTTTAAATGTTAGCAACAAATTCGTTTTGTCCTTCAAGTTTGATTCAAAGCCTTGCAGGCACTGACAACATCTTCTCCCTGTTTAAATGAAGAATCACAGGTTTCCAAGCCATGCTCCTGGGTCTGCTACTTTCAGTTCAATTTTTAAAGCACAATTAGAAATGGAAAAGTAAAAAGAAACAGAGACTCTCATTTAACATGGATTTTGTGTCAAACTTTAAAAATGGGTTTTTACGTTAATACAGGGCTGTGGAGTAAAGAGCACATAAAATGGCAGTGAAATGGCAGTTGGACTAATGTAAGGTATTGTTTCTGGGCAGCCTTTTTATTTCTGTCCTTATTTTCTCAGAAAGTCACCAGGGAATCCGTTTCGTTCCCCATATCATGTTTAAAGCCAGGCTTATAGAATATATGCAGTGCTCAGCCATCGCCATGGCAACCTATCTTCTCCTAATTCCCTTTCTTTTCTAAAAATAAAGTGCCCTTTCTCAAAGTATCTATTACCAATTTTTATTTAAATTTCACTTTTTGCAGAGGTTCTGTCTCCCTTTGACCTGAAAGCTATTTTTGTTTTGCTCAAGAAGAGATGGTGGTAACACACATTCTGGGCATGACTATCAGCTATCTCCAAGTGTTTCATTAGAAGACTAATGAGAGCTACAGACACCGGCCGGGTTGGAGGGTGGTTTTAAAACAACCCCACTGATTTCATAGAGGGGGTCATGGTCACCTTCTTATAGTGCAGATACCACTTGGAACAGTGTTTCTCCAGTCCGTTATTATGTCTGCTGCTTCCAAAGAATAGTATTTCTACTACATAAAAGAATATTCAGACAAAGAGATGGGCTGAGGACCCAAAGCCCAAACATCTGATGGTGGATGGAGCCTTGGACACTCACTCCTTTGATCCGTAACCAGAGAGTTCTCTCTCCTTGGTTCCTTGCCCTCGTTGCAGGCTTTCCTTTGCCTGCGGAGGGGTCTTGAGGGTCCACTTCTGAGCCATTAGAAGAGCTGCAGGGGAAGGAAATGTTGAACATCAGCCTAAATTCTGCAGCCTTTGTACATCAAAGACCAGGCCTTGATCAAAACGCCCCTGAAAAGTGATTGCTTGGAACTTCTGCACCGAAAGGGAAACACTCTATAGACTGTCCTTTTGGGGGCCATTTGCCATGCTGAGATGCTACAGAGATGCTACAAAACTTGGGTATTGTCATGAGATAAGATGAAAAAATCTGCCCAAGACAGAAAAGACACATGGCTGGGATTCCTGCCTTCTGTGAGTCCACACCCAAACAAGGCCACATTCATGTGTCCAAGCAAATGAGCAGATTTCGGAAAGTCACGGAGGCGTCCGTGGCTCTCGGGAGGATGTGTGCTCGGAGTTTTCTCCACAGTTGGCGAGCCATCCACACTCTTGCCTCTGCATCTCTACCATGGCCAGCCTGCTCCTTGACTCCAAGCCTCTCTATCAAGTCTGTGACGGTGAAAAAGGTGTGTTCCACCCTGCCAAGCTAAGTCGCCAAGGCAGAAATGGGAAGTGTGACTCTGACTCACTTACACCATAAACAGTTTGTGTTTGGGGCACAATGGGTCTAATGAGAGTCTGAAATCTTGCCCATTACAGATAATACAGGGTTAGGTGAAAACATTACTTTCTTTCTCTTCCTCTTGCCATTTCAAGGGCTAGTCCTGTCCAACGTTCTGTCCTACTGTAGTGTTGTTCCCTTGGATGATGGTCCTTTGGCACAGCTAATCTGGAGCCTGAGCTCTGTGGTGTCTTTGCTGAGGGAATGTCACCTCAGTAAATGTCACACCCGACTGTGTACCATGGCTTGGGGCCAGGCTGGACATGATGGGTCAGCCACTTGGGACTCAAAACAGATGATTGAGGATTGCTTCTCTGGACTAGACAGCAGCCAAGATGTCCAGGGCAGCAACTGGGGTCCTGACTGTATCTTCAGATGGACAAGTTGCTCACCGCAGAGGGCACTGAACTGTGGTAGTGGCACTGGGCAATCCAACCATGAGGAGGAGAAAGTCCAGGGCTGGGACCTTGCCCTGTGGGAGGGTGGGGTCACCAGCGCAGAAAGGAGGAATGCACCGCGCTCTGACCGCTTCCCCCTGCATCTCATAGCCTGATCCCTAAAGGTGCGATCACACACGCATCAGCTGCGGCTTGCCTTTCACAACACTTTCTCTAAGGTCTCATCGTAGGCTTAATAATCTTCATGTTAATACTTGATCTTAAAAACACTCGTTGACCCAAAAGAATGCAAAGTGGGGCTCAGGTATTTGTACACCTGTGTTCATAGCACCCTTATTCAAAATTGTCAACAGGTAAAGCAACCCAAGTATTCACCAACAGATGAAAGGAGAAACAAAATGGGATACATACATACAGCAGAAGATCATTCAGCCTTAAGAAGGAAGGAAATCCTGTCACATGTTACAAAATGGATGAGCCTTAAGGACATCGTGCTAAGTGAAATGAGCCAGTCACAAAAAGACAAATACAGTATGATTCCACTTATATGAAGTACTAGGGTAGTCAAATTCACAGAGACAGAAAACACAATGGGGCTTTCCAGTCGCTGGGGGAGGAAGAGAATGGGGAGCTATTGTTTAACGGGTACAGAGTTTCCATTTTTCAAGATAAAAGGAGTTCCGGAGATTGGTTACACAACCGTGTCAATATATCTCACACTGCTGAACTGGACACTTAAAAATGATTAAGATGGTAAATTTTATGTTATGTTTATTTTACCACAATAAAAACAAACAAAAAGGAAAAAAGCACTTGTTGAGTAATTCCTCTTTGTTTCCTCAGCTACTCCACTGAGATGCACTGAAGCTCTGGTCCTGATACCAGAACTGCTATTCATAAACCCAAAGACACTGTGAAGCTCACAAAAGCTTCCTGAGCCTAACTTTCTTCATGGGTACTTGGGAATAATAATAGTGACCCTGGAGGATCATGTGAGAAGAGTTCTGTGAAATAAAACGTGAATAGCACTTAAGAGATAATGAGGATTATGAAGCCATTATACCCCACACACCACGTAGCACAAGATCTCGCATCTATTAAGGATCAAACGTAGGGAATGAAGGGATGGATGAAGAGATGTGCCCTGGACAGCCATTGACCAACTGTGTTGAGACAGAACAGTGAGGTTAGTGAAATTGGTCTTCAGGCTCCACCTGGGTACCTGGTTTGGGTATCTTCCTACCCCCCTAGACCCTCAGTGCTCTCATTCACCCCTTCCCAGAAAATTAGGTAAAGTTTTACACTCAGATCTCTGTTCACCGATATCTTGCACGGGTATCTGCAGTTTCATATACACTGGGGAAAACAGAGCGCTTACCCAAAAGAATAAATGCCGATGATGGAAGTTCAGGCACTAATGATAGCATAATGTGGAAGACGTGCTGGGGAAGGGGGCAGAAGAAAGGATTGTGACTTCTCAGCAATCTTTGAATCACAGCACACAGGCAGATGCTAGGTCCACCACCATTCTGCCAATGGGGAAGTCAGCAAGGAAAAACAAGGTCCTTATCCGTAAGTCATGCCACCATTTTGGTGATAAGTATCATAGCTTAGGGTTAAGAGCAAGGACACGGGAACCCAACTAACTGGATTTGGATTCTGGCTCTGCCACTTAGCAGCTGTGTGGTCTTCCACTTATCATTTAACCTCTCTGTGCTTTTCAACTTTAAAATGAGGATGGTGAAAACAGCACCCACCTCATAGGTTTGTCATAAGGATTAAACGAGTCTTTACTCGGAGAGCTCTTGGCATATAGAAAGTGCTCTATGAATATGTTAAATAAAGTCCAGAAAAATTTGTAACCCCCAGATCTATTCCCTGGCTTCTCCATTTGCTCTCCCTCCCCATTCCTCCTATCATCCGGATTCCCTGAGTGGAAAATGTACTCCCCGCTCATGTCCTGACCACAAACAGATAAATCTTTCAGACTAGATTCCTGGCTGCTAATAAAGCTGGCTTTCAGACCTCATTTCCTAGTTAGTTGCCTAATTTAGAGACCTTGTCAATTTGCATTACATAGAAATAATGCAATAGGACTTCAAAGCTAGTTGGAACCATGCCCTGCAGCCCATAGCTCTGAATCTTCCAAAGTGGATTGGGATAATCGTAAATTATTTGAGAGCATGAAACTTCTCCTTTGCCGATTCTCTTATGATCACCGGGCTAGGACAATTTGGGGGGTAACTGTATAGAAATAAATGCCCAAAGTGTGCTATTTTCTAACTACAGATTGAAGGTGAGTTGAAAATAAATGTTTTCATCATAATGATTTGGGTTATCCTGTTGTCATCGCTGCTCTTGTTCATATCTTTCTCCTACTTCTTTTCTTATTTTTTTAATCTAATAAACCTGTTTGAGTTTTAGATAAAATAGTGAGAATGCGCAAATGCAACCTGCACCCCAATTTAAAAATATATATATTACAAGCCCCTCGAAGCCTCATCATGACCCCTTCTAGTCGCTACTCCCCCACCGTATTTCTAAGGGCGCAGAAGAGTTTGGACTGTTTTGATACTTTACATGATTGGAATCTTACACAATGTATGGTCCTGTGTCTTTTTTCACTCCACATTGGGTTTGCAAGATTTGACCACTTGATTGTTACGTGTAGTTGTGGTCTGTTCACTCTCACTGCTGCATAGTGTTCCACAGCATGATTATACCACAATTTATTCATGCATCCTAGTGCATGGACATTTGTGGAGTTTCCAGTTTGGGGCTGTCTTGAATAGGGCTGCTAGGAACCTTCTGATATATGTCTTTTGGTGAATGCGTGTAATCTACCTTGTGGGTACGGTTGTTTTAGCTCCCCCTTTTTCTAACAAGCCTCCCTCCATTTGTCGCAGTGAGGCAGGGTAGCCCAGAGTGGGTGGAGGGTAGGAGGAAGAAGGAAAGGGAGACCCTGACTGCCTGACTTCCAGCCTCCACCTCCCTTCTTCCCCACCCCATCCCTCATACTTGGGGTTCTGTCCTACCCCAGCCGGTGGCCGCCTTCCTGATGACGTGCTTTCCTGCAGCTCCTCCCTGGAGCTCCAGCTCCTGTGCAGAGGTGCTGCCACAACCTCTTTCACTCCCCTGCAGGTCAGAGTTCCTGGGACCTCAGGTGAGTCCTCTGAGGGCAGACTCCCAGCCCCGACCGACACTCTGGCCTGTCCCTGTCTTCACTAGATGCCATGATTCTCCTGCTCTGCCAGACTTCCTTCCATCCCTCATAGCTGTTGCTCCCGGGCTTTCATCACCCCAGCAAACTTGTCTTAAGCACTTTTAGTAGTTATGAGTGTAGGATTTGGGGTCAGGATATCTAGATTTGAAATTTGGTTCAAGGTTCTAGTTGTGTGATCCTTGCAAGCGATTTCATCTCTCTGCATCGCAATTTTCTCATCTGTGTTAACAGTCATAATATACACTGAGCTCATAACATGACTGTTGAGTTAAGTAAGATAATACCTTTATTGTGCTGGTGGTCGCTGTTACCTATGCTCTGTGTTAGGTATGCTGCTTTTTGCCTTCTAAAGAGGGATCGTTCTAATTCTTCAAAATCAGCCAGTTCTTATCATAAAAATTACCTTGAGAATGCTATTGAGAAGTAATCACAATTAGTCTGATTCTTTTGCCCTTTTTTGAATACAATGTAAAGGCAGAGGGTTGGGAAGTATTCACGATATACTGTTACATCTTTTTAAAGAGGCAGGATAATAATTTACATATACATACACGTAGTTTTCATTTTAGAAAAATCAAAGAAATATATAGAGAAAGACACTGCAAAGAAAGATATAAAAAGCTAGCAATATTTCTCTCTGGATGGTGGTATTCTGGGTGATTTTTATGATACCCCTTATATTTTTCTATAGACGCTGATATATATAGTTACCCATATATATGTAAACACATATACTTTTATACACATATACACATAAAATAAGCCTAGTTTGACCAATGAAAAGGAAATCGAATTAATGGGCTGGTTATCTGAGGGTGGAGTCAGGATATGGTTTAGTATTAGCCTCCTGGGTTTCACTTGCTTTTTCTGTGCAGAACCAACTTGGGTTGCTGCCATGCAACGGGGGTGAGGAGTAGTGGGTTTGGCACCCAGGTGACTCATTGGAACACCTCTTGGTACCTGCACCATTTTGACAGTAAGTATATGAGTGCAGCAAGCCCAACCTGAGAAGGGCAACAGGGGCACAGACCCCTCTGGGATGCAAATCTTAGTCAGACCACCAGGCAAGCCATCCAAGAAGCAGAGGTGCTGGCTGAGGGTGAGAGGAAGCTGGAATGGATGGTAGAGAGATGATGATGAATAGCAGTCATGATTCTAAGACGAGATGCAACAGCAGGGACTCTAGCTTGTCTTCCTAACCTTCCTCTTCTAAGCTTCCCCCTGGAAAGAGGCTCCCTGAGCTGTGGAAGGAGCTGCTTCCAGAAAGTACGTGAAGCGTGGATCTCACTACACAGGGTAGTTGCTGTGATGCATCACCTATGTCCCCTTTCGGGAACGGCTTGCGGTCCATCTTCTGGGCGTGCTGTTGGTGACTGCCTTTAGCTGTCAGCCCTTCAGGACGAAGAAGTGCAACACCAAATCTGTGATTTAGAGACATTTCTCTGACAGCTGTTAAAAAGAATAATCTGGGGCTTCCCTGGTGGCGCAGTGGTTGAGAGTCCGCCTGCCGATGCAGGGGACGCGGGTTCGTGCCCCGGTCCGGGAAGATCCCACATGCCGCGGAGCGGCTGGGCCCGTGAGCCATGGCCGCTGAGCCTGCGCGTCCGGAGCCTGTGCCCCGCAACGGGAGAGGCCACAGCAGTGAGAGGCCCGCGTACCGCAAAAAAAAAAAAAGAATAATCTAGATCTGTACACATCCACACAGAGAACTATCCAAAACAAATCTTGAGGGTAAAACTCAGAATGTAGAAAAATATATCTAGAATGTAACCATTTGTGTAAACCTTGGAACACATACCAAACACAGCCATATATTGCTTGGATATCCACATATGTGGATATATATGTGTGTGTGTGTGTGTGTGTGTGTGTGTGTGTATCAAGATATACAAAATGAACACAATAGACACATTTGTGTTCATTTTGTAAATTTTCACATGCGTAAATATTTTGAATTAGGTTTTTTTGTTTGTTTTGTTTTTCTGCTGTATAACAAATAACCCCTGCATCTTAGGGGCTTACGATAACAAATGTTTATTTCTACTCACATTACTTGGAGGCTGCAGGTCGGCCATGGCTCTGCTCAACTCTGCCAGGCTCTGTTGTACTGTGATGAGCTATGTCCTGCCTCTAGGAAGACCAAGAGGATGAGAAGGTAACAAATTACTGTGGGAAAATAACACGGACTACTCTACACATCAAACTTCTGAGGGCAATTGCCCCTGGAAGAGCAGGAAGAATGAAAAAAGGAGTTAGTGAATAGAGGGGCTGTTATCTAGAACTGTGGCATAATTTTAGAAAAGGTTGGATGCAAATATGACAGTTCTGGATGACGGAAACAGGGATGATTGTTTAATTATCCTTGGGACTTCGCTTTCTACTTTTGCAGAAATGATAGATTGATCTGGGAAGACATTAAAGATGGAGTTGGGAGGGGGCGATTAGGAGGTAGAATTCCAGGCAAAATGATAAAGACCTGAACCATGACTAAGCATAGAAATGATATCATGGGGACTTCCCTGGTGGCGCAGTGGTTAAGAATCCCCCTGCCAATGCAGGGAACACGGGTTCAAGCCCTGGTCTGGGAAGATCCCACATGCCGCAGAGCAACTAAGCCCGTGCGCCACAACTCCTAAGCCTGCGCTCTAGAGCCCGCGAGCCTCAACTACTGAGACTGCGTGCCGCAACTACTGAAGCCTGAGTACCTAGAGCCCATGCTCCGCAACCAGAGAAGCCACTGCAATGAGAAGCCTGTGCACCGTAACGAAGAGTAGTCCCTGCTCATCACAACTATAGAAAGCCCGTGCACAGCAAGGAAGACCCAATGCAGCCAAAAATTAATAAATTTTTTTAAAAAGAAATGATATCATGGAGTTACTTAAAAGCTAGAGGTCACGAGACTTGATGATCAATTACATGTGAAGAGTGAGAGAGAGGTGAGTCAAGAATACCTCCAGAGATGAATCCATGGTGATGGCAGGGCTCCCGGCTCAGGTGTCTGGGTGAAGGAGTAACCATTCTCCACCCCAAGAAACAGAGGAGAATCAGGTCATCGGGTGGGTGGGCCAGGAGGAGGTGATGCCTGTCATCGCAAGGCTTGGTTGATAACTCTGAATCATTATGATTTTACTTTTTTCCCTGTTCATTTGTTTACGTATTTGTTCCTTTGCTTATTCTTTCCTACTACTAGTTTACAAACCAGGGGTACATACATCTAACTTTAACTGTTATTTTTTATAACAAGGCCCTTCGCTTGAGGCTGTGATTTCTGCAAAGATAAGGCCAATGAAATACTGTAGTCTGGTCAGGAGTGAGTTGCTCTCAAGAAGAAAATGACCACAGTGACAATTCAATGACTGACCAGCACATACATACTGCAGACTTCTTAACTTTGCTTAGGACATTGCTTTACCATAACTAAATACATGCATTTGTTTATTTGATATGAACCTGGAGCTTCTTACAGAGAGGTGCTTCCATGAGAGCCTGCTAGACAGCAAAACAAGTCTTATAATTTAGAGTCTCAGTCCTTGTGACCTTTTGATTTGGGTTTCATATTTGAAACCACTGTTCATCTCTCTCTGTCGTTTTATCTCACTTTCAGCCAGTCTTGAGGGAGTCCCTCTGCCCTTACTCCTAGGACTTCCCAAAGGAAATTTTTAAACAAGCCAATCAATATTTAATCTCCAAATTGTTAAAAAAAAATCTCTCCAACCTTTTCACATGATGAAATACCAAACAAAAGAAAAATAAGTAGCTGCATTTGGCATTATGTATAGAAATAAATCCTAAACAACAAAAGGACTACTTTTTCTGATTGTAAGCCAGCCTGACATTGCATCTGGCCATGACTTAGTTCTTCCTCAATCAGCTGTGCTTGAGGAAGAGACTAGAAGCTAATAGCTAATTCTCTACCCACCCTTCCGTTTCCATCTTTCTCCATAGCCCTTCTCCACGATCGCCTGCATCTCTAGCTCATTATCTGCAGAAATGATAGATTTCCACAGTAAAGTGCTACAATCTTACTCCACTTAAAAACGGTACTGGAAGAAACTGTGGTCCTAAAACTGCCTGGAACTCACCTGCTGCTTCCATCCCAACAGTACGGAGAATATAATAGAAGAAATGCCGGGCTTGGAGACCCAGTCTCTCCTTTCCATTTTGTGGTTTTGAGCAAATCACATAACCTTTCAGAGGCTTGATTACCTCATCTGTAAAATAGGGAGAGCGATATCCACAATGCAGATGTTTTTATGAGGATCGAGTGAAATAAAGTATGTGAAAGTGCTCGTGTTTGTTAGAGCAGAGCTTCTCAGACATGGATTTGTGTACCAATACATGGGAATGGAAAACAGGCTCATTCTCTAGGTCGGGGCTGGAGCCTGAGGTTCTGAATGTCTCACAATCTCTCCAGTCACACCAAAGCTGCTGGTCCGTAGACCATAACTTGAGTCATAGGCTGTTTTCTGTGCTGTCCATTATGGTAGCCACTGGCCATTTGTGGCCACTTAGACATAAATTAATTTAAATTTAAATTCATTTAAAATCCAGTTTGTTAATTGCAGTAACGACATTTCAAATGTTCAATAACCGTCGGTGGCTAGTGGCTCCCATATTGAACAGCACAGATCTAGAACATTTCCATCATTACAGGAAGTCCTACTGACCTTTACTGTGTTAGAGCATCACAGAGATGTTAGAGAGCCGTTCGACAGCACTCAGACTGTATGTACTGAGCACGTTCCAAGAGCCAGAAGATTTTCTAGGCCCCTGTGATATAGCAATGAGCAAAATAGCTAAAATTCTTGCTCTCACGGAGCTTACCTTTTAGTGATTATTGATTTGAAAACATAAGAGATCATTATTAGATGGACGTAGACATGGCTGCTGTCCCATAAATAGACTCTAACTTTATTTTATGACAGCCTCACAGTGGAACTCAACATTCCGTTATATCTCCCCAGAGCACAGCCACTCAGATAACCATAAGTGAAGAATTAATCTGAAGATTTTACTGAAGATTTCTTTTTTTTTTTTTTTTTTGCAGTACACGGGCCTCTCACTGTTGTGGCCTCTCCCATTGTGGAGCACAGGCTCCGGAAGCACAGGCTCAGTGGCCATGGCTCATGGGCCCAGCCGCTCCGCAGCATGTGGAACCTTCCTGGACCGGGACACGAACCCATGTCCCCTGCATCAGCAGGCGGACTCTCAACCACTGCGCCACCAGGGAAGCCCTGAAGATTTCTTAAAAGATGGTAAGGGGAAGTTTATATTACATAACAAAGAGCACTTTTACTATTAATTTTCTTTTTCATTTTTCAATTACACAGGTGGTAAATGACAAATAGGATTTTACCTGCTTCCCACTCCTAACCCCCCAAAAATATCCCATATATTTCTTCCTAAGTCTTTCTCTTCCTGGCCACCCACTACAGAGATCTCCCGCAATATATCTCTTTTTTTATGATCTCTGCCCACCTCCTCAAGGTGTGCATCCCTATACCTCTTACTTCTCTGGGTCCCACCACAGCTTTAATTAGAGCAAGAGCCGAAGTCCGCCTGCCCTCACATTGTTGACAATAGAACACTGATGGTGTGCTGGGGCCAGCTCAGAGAAGCTCACAGGAGCCAGTAGTGAATATCTCCTCCCAACTCTGCATTCAGTGACCTCACGTTGGAAAGCTTGCAGTTGGCCATGGTGGAGGTATTTACACCACAGCAATTGGCACATGCAATAAGTCAGGGCTCCCTGATTTCCCCCACCCCCAGAGAGCCAGTTGTTAAACATTTACTAGCACACCACTGGGTGCAGAAATTGTGGGGAGATGACATGGTACCCAATGTAATTTAGAATTACTTGGAGGACTCTTATTTTGCAGTCCCAGATGCTTCTTTCTCTTTGTTTTCTGCTATGGGGTCTGACCTGGGAAACCTGCCTCACCTCTCTGACGGGAACCCTTCCTGACAAGATACAGGAGAAGCAGCCAAACATTGCTTGGTTCAAATGGCACCAAATGGTTCAAAGTCACCATTCCATGGCTTAAGACAGTGTGATCTCCAGTGTCAGAAAAGATACCAGGGAGATAATGAGACATGAACCAACACCCTCCACACACCCCACTCCTGATAGGCTGCACCTCTTACCTGTCTGCAGGTGTGCTTCCTTGGGTTTGGTGGTCAAGCCAGTTGAACTCATTTCTCCTGTGAATATTAAACTGAAAACCGAAAATGTGCAGAGGTGATAAGGGAAAACTGGGCTTACTTTTCATATCTCACAACTGTCCTCAGCGGGCCATAACCATCATAAGAACACTCTGGAAGTAGGGAACACCAAGAACTAGGTGATAGTCACCTCTGTGCAGAACTGGGGCTGGTGGTGAGGAATTGAACACAATGATGTGAAAGTCATTTGGGAGACAGACAGAAGCTCTGGGTGTGGCAGCCCCTGGGCATCTTCTCTTCAGCTCTGTTTTCTTTCCTTTAGAGAAAGTACGCCAAGGACTGAGGCTAGAGCCAGCTCTACAGGATTGCAGTGGAAAGTGCCTCATGAGAGATTCCTACATCTATGCCTGTTCTTCTGCACTTCCCTGTTCAGTTTCTTCTGAAGGCTGACTTTGACGTTCAGTGAAGCCTCTTTTGCTTTGGTTCAAAGTCCTGGAAGTGAAGAGGGAGAGAGTAGGGAGGTTTCCACTATGATTTACCCTATAGTTTCAGCAGGGCCCCAGGTTCACGCCCTCACAACAGCACTGGATGTTAGGTTCTTCCCTAACCCCCTGCACCCTGAGGCTTCAGTGGAGGGGCCACAAGGATGGTGGCAGCTCCTGAGGAGCGGGGTCTGCCTCTGGCTGAGATGATAGGGAGAGAAGGAAAAGAAGCACCACTGAGAAGAGTAGGATCCATGGACGACACTTCCCTGTCGCCTTGGCCCTCAATTCACTCTTCTGCTCCTTTATTCCATTTGGATCAGTTGTGGGCTCTTTCTCTCCTGATTACAGTCTATAAATGCCAAGTTTTCAATGAGTTGGCACCTAAATTGAGGCTGCACTTTTCCACAGTGTAGTTTGGTTTTTAATAGCCTAATTAACAGACAACTCAGGTGAATCAGCATGCTTGTAAGAATGTATTAGTGCTATGGGGGGGGGAATGTCTTTATAAGGTGGCCCTCTTAAAGGTAGATCCAGACATAGCATGTCAACAAGGAACTCCGTCTCTCTATGTCTCCATTTTCCTATCATGAAATAGAAATAACAGTACTTTCCACATAGAACTAAGATAAGGTTTAAATGAGATAATATATGCAGAGCACTTAGAACAGTGTCTGGCACATAGGAGATGCTCAAAATATGTTAACTGTTGGAGCTGTGATTGCGGTTTTTGTGCTTGTCTTATATTCTATTTGACCAGTAGGGTATGGTGCCAGCAGCATCCTTGAGGACTGGAAGGTCGCTGAGATGATTGGATGTGGACAGAAACAGCATCGATGGCTACAGTCAATAGATAGATAGCTATTTTAGGCACCTCAGGAGGCTATGATAAAACTACCATTGACTGCGTGGCTTAAGCGACAAACATTTGTTTCTCACAGTTCCAGAGGCTGGGAAGTCCAAGATCAAGATGCAGATTCAGTGTCTGCTGTAATCCCTTCCTGGTTTGCAGACAGCTGCCTTTTTTGCTGTGTCCTCGTATGGCTGAGAGAAAGAGATTATCTCTCTGGTATCTCTTTTACAAGGGCACTAATCCCACTCGTGAGGGCTCCATGTTCATGACCTAATCACTTCCCAAGGATCCCACCTCCAAATACCACCACATTGGAGATTAGGGCTTCAACGTATGGACTAGGTGGGAGCCTGGGGCACAGACATTCAGTCCATAGCAAAGGCAGAGTCAGAAGTCACCTTATCGTGCAGGCCTTCCCTAACCACTGCTAAAATATCACACGCACACACAAACACAGATCACTGTCTTCCCTATTCTGCTATGATATTCATCACCCCCTGAGACATTATAAAGTTGTTTGTTTGGGGTCTTCCATTATTGTCAACCTCCAACCTGACTATGAGCTCCACAAGGGCCAACATCTTGCTTGTTTGCTGCTTTATCTCCAGAGCCTCTAAATGGGGCTGGCAATACCAGGTCTCAATAAATAGTTGCTGCCCAAAGGAATGAGCAAACGAATGGGCATAGTGTTCTGTGCCATGGTCCAGTCCTTAGGGAAAGATGAGTAGTGAACTTAAAAGAAACAAAGAATGCCAAAAGGGGCACTTTTTTCAATCAAAAGTTCTGTGTCATAGGGGAGCAGGGTCATATGTGGCAATAAGTTTGGGGCAACGAACACAGCCATCTCCAGAATAAAGTAGCGGGGTGTGGTATGGGTACAAGGCTGCTTTTGTGACATCCGCAGAGCCTGGGGATGGAAGCAACAGCAGCGGCAGGGCTGGGTGGTGACCTAGCAACAGGAGAGCATTCCGACTCATTAGATGGCAGTGGCAGGCCTTTCTGCAAGGGCAGAGCTGGGGCTCAGACAGCTTTAACAGCTAAGGCCGTCGCCTTCAGCTGGCACATCATGGGAGCCAATAGCTCCTGTGGATGATGGCAGCAGCACCCTGGACGGCAGGTGCAACCATGCACGGCAGCACCTGAGCTTTAGTGGGTGCCAGACCCTTTAGTGGCAGAGCCAATGGGAAAGCCACAGGAGCACCAGCCTCAAAACTCCCCAGGGCAGGGCTTCCCTGGTGGCGCAGAGGTTGAGAGTCCGCCTGCCGATGCAGGGGACACGGGTTCTTGCCCCGGTCCGGGAGGATCCCACATGCCGCGGAGCGGCTGGGCACGTGAGCCATGGCCGCTGTGCTCCGCAGCGAGAGAGGCCACAACGGTGAGAGGCCACAACGGTGAGAGGCCCGCGTACCGAAAAAAAAAAAAAAAAAATCCCCGGGGCATATACCACCAAACAGAGCCCCAAAGAAGATCCCATCAGTTGACAGATGATACCCAAGAGTAGTGCGTTTATGGATAGCAGCACTCGGAAATACTCCAGAAGGCCCACGGGAATATCAGGAGGGTATCTTAGAGAGAGCTGAAGACCCCGTAACTGTGCAGGGGGCAAGAGCCAGAGGAACGCTGGTTTTGTCAACAGAGCCCTGGTACAGAGGAGAACACTGGGATTAAACGTCGTGCTTGGATGAAACATTGTCTGTGGTCCATAACCACCTTCATGTGCTCTCAGCAAAGCAGAAAAATTCCATTAGGTTCTGCTGACAAGAAGCGCGCACCAAGGCTAGGAGCGGGGAGGAGAGTGGATGCCGTTTCTTTGCTGGTCCTGTTAGTGGTTAACCAGGGGGAAGGCAAGGACCACGGGCCCCTTCTGGGGCAGCAGCAGAGTTCTGCACTGTCTGGACTCTAGGGAACATCACGCTTTGCTGCTTTCTGCTCCCACAGCACCTCCCAAGCATTTTGTGACCTAATTCCTACGTTAAATTTCTCTCCACCTAATATCCTAGAGGGGTTTCTGTCTTCTGACTGATAACCCTGACTGATAAAAATATGTATCATCCATTTGTTTAATGGTTTATAGTGTTTTTAAATCTTTTAATTATCTTATTTAAATTCTATAACAATTCTGTAAGGTTGCAAGGACAGGGATCATGGTGACCATTTTTATGTGGCGGATAGAAAAAGAGAGAGACTAGCAGGAACCTCATTGCAGGTCCTGTCTTTTCTTCTGAACAGCTGAGTGATTACGGCCCACTTACTTAATCTTTCTATGCCTCAGTTTCCTTTCCACATGAAGCAATTGGGCTAACATCATTAGCTTTCAAACAGTTTTTATTGCAACTCACAAAAAGAAAAATATTTTATATCACTACCCAATACTTACATCTGCATGTATATAAAAAACTATAATTATAGTTTCATGAAATAAGATGCTTAAGAATCACAATGTACTCTGATTTTTTTCTATTCTATTTATTTTTAAAATGCTCCTGGTAATTATTATGTACTGAACGTGTGTGTTCCCCTCCAAATTCATATGTTGAAATCTTAACCCCCAATGTGATGGTATTTGGAGGTGGGACCTTTGGAGGTAACTAGGTCATGTAGATGGAGCCCTCATGAATGGGGTTAGTGCCCTTATAAAAGAGACCCCAGAGAGCTCTCTCACTCACTGTCTCTCTACCATATGAGGACACAGAGAGAAGTCGGTGGTCTGCAACCCCGAAGAAGGTTCTCACCAGAATCCAAACATGCTGGCAACCTGAGCTCGGATTTCCAGCCTCCAGAACTGTGAGAAATAAGTTTCTGTTGTTTAAGCCACCCAGTCTATCTTAATTTGTTTTAGCAGCCTGAATGGACTACGACAGCAACCTACTACATAGATTTCAAAACCCAAGTACTTGGGAAAAGTAACATCCATTTCCTGAGTCTCAGTTTCATCATCTGTAAAATGGGAGAAATAATACCTCCTTTATAGGGTTATTGATAGAATTAAGTAACAACTAATTCTGGCTCAGGGTTTAGCCCAGGGTTGATGTTAGATTTATCCCTGAAATCCAACTGACAGGATTAGATCATACCTAGTAGTATGATTACATTAAAATGAAGAAGAGGGTATGAAAACAGCCCAAGGGGAAAAAAAGAAACCTTAATTGTTTACAATATAAGAACACCAGCTCTGCCAAGTAGTTCAAAACCTCCCCTTCAGTTGCCAGGAATTCAACGTAGAAACACTCCTGAGGCATTATACATGCTTGGGGGTGTGAAGTTGAAAGGAAAACAGCTCATATTGGGAATGGATATCATACCATCAAGCGGTGTGCCAGTATACGTGTAAGTGAGAAGTAGCCTTATTTGACCTGCTTACGCAGCGTCCCACTGGGGTATTTTACAGTCCAAATGTCTTTACAGGTTTCTAGTTGCCAAATACCTGCCTTCTGCTTAACGGTAATGTTATTTCAATAGTTTTGCTCTCCAAGAGGTTGTGAGAAAATTGGATTTTTATAAATCAGCTATCATCCCCCCACTGGCTTAAATTATAACTTGCAGAGGTTTTGTTTCTAATTCCTCATTCGTTTTCAACCCTAACACTTCACTGAAAGTGTCTCTGCCTCCTCTAACCTACCTGCATCAGTCAGAGTTCTCAGCTGAGAAAAATAGAAGACATTCTAGCAGTTTACACAGAGAAAGGAATGTATTAAATGATACAAGGTCACTTAAGGAAATTCCTGGAGGGCTAGACTCACAGCTTGTTTTATTTCTTTAAGAGTACATACTGTTATGATGGGCAGTTACTTCATTTATTTGTTTCCAGTTAATTGTTGGTCTTCTCCTTTTGGAACATAAAAGCCATGAGCAGGAGTCTTGTCTGACCAGCTCCCTGCACCCAGGACAATTGATGGCATACATTAGGTGCTTAATAGGTATGGACTGAATGAATGATTTAAACCTTAAAGGATAAGTAAAAGTTTGTAAAGAAGGAAAATAGGGACAGGCATTCTAATCTGAGAGAACAGAAGAGTGTGTGTAATTAGCACTAATGAATAAAACAGCTTGACACTTCGAGGAAAAGGCGAAATGTAGGCAGGCAGAGGTCAGGAGAGTCCTGTGTGCCGTGCTGAAGGATGGGAACTCATTCCTGCGGGGAGTGAGGAGCCATTGGTAGGTTCTAACCAAATGTGAAAGGAAATACACTGAAATGAGACCAACCTGCAGAGATAAAGACAATGGAAGGAGAAGGTACTTAACGTCAGGTTGAAGACCTTGGATTGGATCTGTTACAGGCACTCTTAAAAAGCCAGGTCGTTATATGGGCTTGGCAGACACTGTGTAAGACGCATTGGGGTAGAGAGAAGCTAGAATCAAGGAGACTAATTAGGAGATGCACATATCCCAAACAACATGTCACTAGGGTCTAAACAAAGATGGTGTAATTTACAATGAGAAATAAGGAGCCACGAGACACTTTAAAGAACCAAGAGGATCTGGTAACAGATTGGCTATTGGAGTCAAAGAAAATGACTGGGTTCTGGTGAGACCCCTTTTCCGGACTGCAGACTGCTGACTTCTGTTTGTAACATTCCCTGGCAGAAAGGGGGCTGGAGAGCTCTCTGGGGTCTCTTTTACAAGGGAGCTCATCCAATTCACGAGGGCTCCATCCTCATGAATTAATTACCCCCCAAAGATCCCACCCCCAAATACCATCACATTGGGACTAGGGGTTCAACATATGAATTTGGGGGCACACAAAATTTCAGTCCATGGCATTGGCCGTGACCCTCCCTTTTCTCCCCTGGCTCCTCCTGCCTGTCCTTGGAGTCTGGTTCTCCAGCCATCCCTCCATTTCTGTGGTCTATCTCACATCCTTCAGATACATTCACTTTCCACTCAAGTTAATCAGACTTATTTCTATTATTTGCAGCCAGGAACCCTGACTATCCCAGCACCTAATAAAGAGACTTATAAAATAAGTCAAAAAACAAAAAGAAACAAAACCCAAGATATTTGATTGTTACCTGAAGAACTTGAAGTTGTGAAAAGAAAGAGAGAAACTTTCTTCCAAGCATATAGTAGTTGCGCCTATACTTTAAAAGCTTCCCTGGCAGAAATCCCTGTATTCAGAAGGAATGTTCACAAAAAGCAGCAGCTGGAATAATAGTAAGATGCCGGCCCATCCTGCTCCAATACTCCTTATATTCCTGTGGTTTAAACCAGAGCAATAATATCCAAGTCACTGTATGGAATGGATGGTGATACATGCCTAGGAAAGAGCTGAGATGTAATCCAAAAGTCATAGCAGGCCCCCAGAGATAAAAGCTGGGCTGTTATATGGCAGCCAGGAGAGATAAATTGCTACAGAACATAGAAGTTAAATTCTTAAAAAAAAAAAAAAGGTGGGGGAGGGAAGGTACTTAATTGGTGCAGTATATGATGGGACACGTCTTCCAGGATTTAATAAAGTTTAGGTTATGTGAATCAAATTGTGAGGCCATTTGCAACATCAAGTTACTAGACAGCGTTTTTCAAAATGACTCATGTTACCAGGAAGGGCTGTAGCACAAATGATTCCCTGAATTATCCCTGAAGGGGGTTCTGCTGGTCAGGAAGCAAAGCTCCTGGAAAACCTATCACATGTTATATATAAAATATGGGTTTGACGGTCCCCTCTAGCAGTGGGGAAAAGAAGAAACTTAGTGAACATAACAAAAAAGCAGGTGAAGGTGACCACTTGTCATCATCTCCTGGTCCATCTCACACCTGGGTTTCTGTAATGGTTTTCTAATGTCTCCTTGTTTGTGCTCTTATCCTTTATGTCTATTCTCATCACAGCAGCCAGAGTGATCCTTTTAAAACCTTTATGATTCTAATCAAACCCTCCAATGATTTCCCACCTCACTCAGAAAAAAAAGCAAAGTCCTTACAATGGCTTAGAAGACCCTAATGATCTGTCAATATCTCCCTACACACACACCCCCACACACCCACCCACCCACCCACCCACCCCCACACACCTCTGACCTCACCTTGTGCTGCTCTCCCCCTTTCTCACCTCCAGCTGTACTGATCTTCTTATTGCTTCTTGAATAACACCAAGCCTGAGCTGTTCCCTCTGCCTGGAACCCTCTTCCCCAAGATACCCACTTAACTTCTTCCGTCAACCTTCCTTAAGTCTGTGCTCAAATGTTATCTTCCTCACCAGCCCTACCCCATCCTCTCTATTTAAAATTGCAACTTGTGGACTTCCCTCGTGGTTCAGTGGTTAGGACTCTACGCTTCCAATACAGGGGGCATAGGTTCGATCCCTGGTTGGGGAACTAAGATCCCACATGCTGCATGGCATGGCCAAAAAATAAAAATAAATAAAATCGCAACTTTCTGCTCCCCTGCACACTCCTGACCCCTTTCTCATGTTCTATTTTTCCCTCATATGTGTCCTCTCCTAATACACTATATACTTTACTTATTGTTACATTGATTTATTATTGTCTGTCTTCTCTTCTTGAACACAATAAGTGCCACGTTGACAAGAATTTTGTGTATTTTTTCCTCTACTGTATCCCCATAGCTTAGAGCAGTATTTAGCATTTAGAGGATGCTCAAAAAATGAATGAATGTCTCAGGGGAGATACACAACCAGGCAGAGAATAGAGAAAGTCTTCCTCAGTTTTTAAAACTCTAAGCCACTGAGCAATAGGAAGCGTAGAGTGTAGACAAAACGTTTGGAAGAAACTTGAAAGGGAGAAGGATTCCTCCCTGCTCACTTATTAGAAAAGTATTTGAGGGGATTGAAAAAGAGTGATGAAAGCAGAGAGTTTGGTGAGTTCTGGAGAGTGAAATCTATGTCTTGCCTTATGGACTCAGGCCTCAAGACCCCTGAGGAGGATGCCTGGGTGCTGCGTCCATGTAGAAAGGACCAAAACAGCATCTCAGAGAAGCACACACCCACGAGTGAGCAGAGCAGCAGAGAGAGGTACAGGACCAAAGATTGCCACGTGGACAGAAAGGAGGGAGGTCTCAGTGACAACATGTGTCCCCAGATGTCCCCTCCCCAAACCTGACAGTATGTAACCAATCCCTCCGCAAAGCCTTCATATAACCCTAAGAAAGTGAAGCGATCCCAAAAGACATTAAATTTTCCCACCATCCCATTGGGATAAAAGTAGAAACCATAACTAAGTTAAGTTGTGTAAAAATAAAACTCTATTTCTGCATGCCAAATCTCTAACCTGCCTCATTTTATTTTATGTCAAAACAAGCACTAATATTTTAAGGCATGGGATGAATTTTAAAGACATTTTGATCATGTGCCAGGCAGAGACCAATTTTGTCCCCAGGAGTCTGGGAAAGCACTCGGCTTCATCCTCTGCTGACCTTGTGTGCACTTCTGTAGGGAAATCAGAGAAGCGTTAAACACTGCACGCAGCTGAGTAATTGCCATGGCAACCAGAGGCCCATCACCTGAGCTTTATTCCAAACTGCTTTATCAGGAGTGAACTGCAGACAATCGCAGAAAATGAAAGATGGATATTCATATTCTCACTCTCTCTTTTTTTCCTCCTTTCTTGTGTTTTGATACTGGAGTTCTAAAAGTGGCCCATCCCTTCTCCTCCTAAATTATTCTCAGTGCCTTTTATTTCTGTCTTTGATGTGCCGTCTGATTCATGAATGTTCGTGCTTGATGAGGTGAGGGATTGGGATAGATTTAGCACACAGCAGTTCCTTGGGTGTGACCCCCCGTGTCACATGTTGGCAAGGCTGGCAGAATGACGGTGTGTCTCTGAAGAGGTCACACTGGGGCGAGCACATCTCGGTCCGTTGAAGGGGATCCATGACCCTGTCACTCTACTGTCTGGAGGGGACCATAACCAAGATAGAAAAGTTGTCATGTCAGGCAGTTTCTGGACTTGAGGTGGTGTTAACGAATAAATGATGACTTGTCGACCAGAGTTTTGTGGGGTTTTTTTTCCTCTGATCTATCATTTAAAGTAGAAGGCAGTAAACACAAAATCATGTGAAATATGGTTCAGGTGATGGGTTCTTCCGTTGCTATGGTGATAACTCAGCTATGAGTCAATGTCCCTTCTAAAAACAGTTCTACCACCTTCATAAGCCTAAGAATCGACTACAGAGCACGTCTAAAATGTTTATTCCTAGGACCCTTTATTCCACAGGATCTGATTCAGAAGAGATAGATAATAGGGCCCAGGAATTTGTGTTTTTAAAAAACACCTTCTCCCTAAGCGGATTTTCTTTCGTATGGTCTTCAGAACACACTATGAGAAACAATACTTCCAAAAGCTGCCCCTGTGAGTAAGGTTAGTCTCCACCAGTACAGGTGTGGTGACATGCCAGCGGGTACCAGCTGATTTGGAGGCAGAAGAGCATGGCTCCAGTAGGGTCTGCTACTTAAGTATGTGCCCTTGGGCTAGTTATGACCTCAGTTTTCTCATCTATATTTCCTTTATGCAGGGATACTTGGACTACTTATGAATGAATAGCTAATACAAAATCACTAACCCCTGAATATCAAACGTATACACGGGCAGGCAAAAAAAAAAGTTAATTCTAGTCTGGTTTGTATGAAAATAGACATTATTTTTTCAGAAACGTTGCAATAATGATTTTTCTCAAGTGAAAGGAAAGTTCAGTCTCCTAACTTGATGTTGAGATTGCATAAGAAATGTGTTTTTATATCTCTGAGTCTCCAGGGCAGGTGTAATAAGAAGTAATATAGATTTTATGAAAACTTTTATTACTTTGCCTTAAGGGGATATACATATACATTTTGGTGTGGAAGATGTAAAATCATTACATATATGGTTATATTGGGCTGCAGAGAAATGGATGGAATTGAATTAATTGTCGGAACTGAGCTAAATCTGTCGCTAATTATCCCTTGAAAAAGAACAACCTTATAGGTCAGTTATAACTTATAGACAAAATCATGGGTTTCAAACAGAAAAAAAAGAAGAATCATGGAATTTTAGGTTGAAAAAGACCTAAGAGATCCTCTATTCCATTATTTACATTCACGGATACTCAGAACTACCCAAATTATATTGTACTAGAGTTTTATCTTGCTGATTATAATGAAATAGTTTTCCCTAGTATTCAAATATCTTTGCCATTCAGGTTTTATTTATTTGTTTGTAATTTCTTTGCTTTTTAGTATTTGGATTTGACTTCTATTTTTCAAACTCCATTTGGGGTTTTTTTGTTTTGTTTTGCTTTAGAGAATGGAGTCAGATGAAGCAAGTTGTTTGGAATAATAGAAAAACAAGCTGATACCAGGACTGTGGAAAAAAGAAAGAAAAACAATTTTTAAGGGATAATAAGGCTGTCTTAGTCACCTTGGGTTGCTATAATAAAACACCATAGACTGGGTGGCTTAAAGAACAGACATTTATTTCTCATAGTGCTTGAAGTTGAGAAGACCGAGATCAACGTGCCAGAAGATTCCATTACTGGTGAACGCCGTCTTCCTGGCTTGCATAGGCTGCCTTCTCACTGTGTCCTCACATGGCAGAGAGAGAGAGATCTCTGGTCTCTCTTTCTCCTCTTACCAGTCCCATAGTGGGGGCTCCATCCTCACGATCTCATCTAAATTTAATTACCTCCCAAAGGCCCTATGTACAAATACCATCATGTTGGAAGTTCGGGCATCAATGTATGAATTTAGGGGGAGCATAAACATTCTGTCCATAACAACGGCCTTGTAGAAAGAGCATTTGATGTGGCTCAGAAGACCTGAGCATACAGTTTCTTTTCTCTTGACCTTCCCACAACATCTAATGCGACCTGGCTTAGGAATCATCTTCAGCTGGCAGATCTGGGTATCACCTTCCCTGGCCATTGATGATCTCAAGCCAGGCCTTTCAACATTTTGGACAATGACCTTATCTGAGACACAAAAGGGAAGGATTGAACACTTTGTATAAGTTCTCTGGCTTCCAAATGCTATGACTCCATGATCAGCTAGTGTCTAGCTCCTGGTAAGCCCTCCAAAATGTGACCAAATGAATGAATACATGGCTTGCGTGCCTATGGAGAAAAAGAAATCCTCTGGCCTCTAGGAGCTTGCCAGATCTTTTATCAAAAGTCACAATTTTGAGATAAAAGAAATCATCCAGTTGAGAAGCACAACTGTTGAGGTAGACGTACAAAATTGTTTTGGTGGAAGATGTTTCCACTTCTTTCCTTTTAGCAATTGCTTTTTTACATAAATCCAAAAAACAACACATTTTCCTGAATATTTGATAAAGCTCACTGTTTCTTTTCTCTTGACCTTCCCACACATCTAATGTGACCTCGTTTAGGAATCATCTTCGGCTGGCAGATCTGAGCATCATCTTCCCTGTATTTCATGCTGGTCTTGTCTGAATCTCTGAGCCTCTTACAAACCCTGACATTTACCTAGATATTTACCATCAACACTCCATGCTTTAGTTAACTCAGTGCTTGAAACAACACTATATCATCTTCAGATGAGCTTTCCCACATTTTTTGGGTAAATAACTGTAAGAAAATATGCCTATAATTGGTATTTGAGTTATGCTGAAGAAGAGATACACAATATAATACGGTGCCTGGCATAGAGTGAGCCTTCAAGAAAGGTTTGTTGAACGAATAAATAACTGGATTCTAAATATTCTTACCAAGATCTCTCTTTCCCCACTGCCTGCAAACATCCCTTCACTTGCTGGCCATTCCTGCCCCAGAACTTTGAGCCCATGTGTTCACCACACACAAAGAGGTGGGCCCCAATTTTACACTGATTCTGCCATACCTCTAATAGCCCTTACTCCTCCCAGCAGGCTTGTATTTCTGCCATGTGGACTTCACCATGAACATGGCCCTTGGCTGGCAGTTTATTCTTCCTTTGAGTCAGAGCTTTTCATCAAGAATATAAAAAAGAGAGTAAGGAAGAGGTTCATTTTTCCAGACCCTGTAGGGTGTGCAGCCAGTGCTTTTCCAATTTGCAGAAGGGAACATCAATCTCTCTTTTATTAGAATACCTTTCCTGTCATGGCCCAATGTGCCCAAAGCACCATTCTGTCCTATACAATCTACCAAGACTTTTGCTCCTAAAAGTACCTTAAAATTCTCTTTCAGAGAGGACTGGCCCCAGTAAGGTGATGGGAAGTAACAGACTTCATTCAGAGGCTTAGACCATTCACTATACCCTTACACATCATCCCCTATGGTGGGTTAAATGGTGTCCTCCAAAAATTCATGTCTACCTGGAACCTCAGAAATTTGGAAATAGGGTCTTTGCAGAGGTAATTAGTTAAGATGAGGTCATAACTAGTAGAGTGGCTCCTCAATCCAGTAACTGGTGTCCTTATAAGAAGAGGAGAGGACACATACAGACACATAGGGAAGGAGGCCATGTGACAATAAAGGCAGTGACTAGAATGAGGCAGGTACAAGCCAAGGGATGCTGAGGATTGATGACCACCTGGGAAGAGGCCTTCAGAGGGAGCATAGCCCTGCTGAGAACTTGATTTTGGACTTCTAGCTCCAACACTGTAGGATTCCCCAAATAAAATTATATTAAGGTAAGACAATATTGTTCTGCATTCTGTACCATGACACCACTGGCCATCAAAAGCTGGGACCATTGTGAAAGGAGGAGAAAGAGAAGGAAAGAGATCGAGCACACACTGGCTCAACAGAAAAGCACTGAGCTAGATATTTAGGACGTAAACACACATAATCTTATTTACTACCCAAATCCAAACCCTGTGAGATAGTTTATCAATTTACTATGCTTTCAAGAATCAGACAAATTTAATAGATAAAAAAGGCAGTAAGGACATATGTATACTGAATAATAAAATAAATTAAATAGAAAAAAATATTTGTACATTAGAGAAAGAGAAAAAAATCTGATATCTCTTATGTAGAGAATAGACATTTTTATGTCCATGAACACATATCAGATGTAAGGTAAGTCTCCCTGAGAATTTATAACCAGATGCCACAAGTCATAAGAAGAACTGTGAACAAAGAAACTGGTCATCACATAGGTATATCTAAGCAAGCATTAGCAACAGTAGTAACAAATGACTTTTTTGAGAGATAGAGATACAAGGTGAGATTAAAGTACTTGTAACATGTTACCACGTAAAACTGGAGGATTTTGAAGTATGCAGGGAAGGGGTGGAAATATTAAATTTAAAATAGGCTTAAATTGAGTATGTCTCTTAATATTAAGAATAACTGCTAAAGACACAGAAAGTGATTCTGAAACTTCCAGATCAGTAGAGAGAAGCTAAGCGGAATATTCTCTGACTCTCCTCAAGGGCAACTTTAACTCATCTCTGCCTTTCAGTTCACACCACAGTGAGAGCAAGCCAGCCAATGGATTTGCTACTCCCCATCCCTGCAGCTGAGGCAGGAGGGGTGGGGGTAGTGTCATGCCCTTTAAACAGTGTCTGTGGTTACGGAGCAGATTCTTCCCAGAGAGATCATGGACCTTAACAATATGCCTATTGCATATGGTTGAGTGATGCTGCTAATGTGAGCCCCCATGACTATAAAGATTGTCTCTGTATTAAAAGCAAATAGAAGATTTTGATTTCCCAAGAGGCACCTACACCACAACTCTCAGGATGAGATTAACTTGCAAAAAAAAAAAAAAAGAATATGATGTCCTCCACTATACATACACCCACACACACACACATACACACACACACACGAATGCACAAAGAAACCACCCCACAGAACCCCGAAGGTGTAATCTGTGTGGCACCATGTGGGCAGAAATGGATGTGTGAGCGGAGCCAGCACAGAAAGTGTCTCCAAACACTTATTCATCCTCCCACTGCCTTCCAAAAACATTGTGTTGCATTTACAGCTTTGAAACTGTAATTAACACTTTTACTCATGGGAGAGTAGGTCCTGAGAATTTTAACAGGACATACTAGAAACCGATTCAAATCTCAATGAGCAAAGGTTTACCAGAAGGATAAACCAAGTGCAGCCACCATTTCCTGGTCTCCTGGGAATCTGGAGACCAGCATGGGCGTGGGCCAACCTTTCTTTAAATCCCGCTGTCATTGTTGTCATATCCCTCCATCAGATTGGAAAATTAAACCCCGCCGAGTACAGCTCTGAGCAATACCATGGTGAAAACCCCAAAAGTCTATTTAAATGACCAGGACCTAAAACCTTCTGGCTTTCTGCTCTAACTTCGCCAGCCACTCTCATGGCTTTGGGATTTGCAAGAGCGGTGTCCCTCCCGGGATGGTTGTGCTTGGTTGTCCAGGTTCGTGCTGCTCACCGCATGACAGGCCAATAAGTAGACAAGTTGCTGGGACAGGGAATAGCGAGCAGACACAGAAGATGGTAGACGACTGTCCCAAAGAACCGTCTTGCCCAGATTTGGACACTAGTTTCTTTTTAGGGCAAAGAGGGGGAAGTAAGGCTGTAAAGTGAAAAGGCAATAAGCTGTGCAAATATTTCCTCGTTCCGGCCAGAGTCCAGAGGGGATGTGTTCATTTCTTCTTTCCTACAGCCATTCACAGCCATTTAAACACCCTAGTCGGGAGGTTTTCTGTGAGCTAAACAAAGGTATTTTAGCTTAAGGCTCAAGCATGGGAGGCAGAGTTCCCAGAGTTGGGCCATTTTGTGTACTTTAAGCTATAGGCAACGTTCCTTTAGTGTAACAAAAGCAACAGAATACAAAGGTAAAAGTAAAAGAAACAGATCCATTATGGAGTCAGGTTTGTTCTTCAACTGTTACAGCAGCTTTCAGGGTGTGAGCTCAGGGATGCCGTGGAGCAGGGGTCCCCAAACCCCCAACTTTGCTTTGCACAGCAAGCAAAGCTTCATCTACCACTCCCCATCGCTTGCATCACCTGAACCATCCCGCCCCGCCGCCCCCGTCCGTAGAAAAATTGTCTTCCATGAAACTGGTCCCTGATGCCAAAAGGGTTGGGGACCGCTGCCGTGGAGCTCTCCTGGGCCCCAAGTAAGTCTCATGTAAGTCTGCCATGATGTCTGAAATCCCACGTGAAACTACAGGTATTTTACTTAGGAGGGAGAAACACACGAAGTTGTACACATTAGACAGAATATGGCATAATCTTGGAAGAAGATGCAGAACTGGCAGATTTGGGTAAAAGGACATAAAGGTCCCGAACAGGAGACGCTGCCGAACAGGACAGGATAGAATCCTGAGCCCTGAGCATGGGGGAAAGGAGGCTGTGTGAGCCAGAGGGGGAGGTGGGGACAGGAAGGTGCTAAAAAAGGCAAACCTCACCCACTTAATTCTTCTACATAGAACTAGAAATAAGAAGGATAGAGCGTGGGTACTGCTGGGGAAACCACAGGTCAAATTATAGACCTTTGCCCTGGAACAGCTGCTTTATGTGAAGATGTGAGAAATATATTATTTTTATATTAAAACAAATATAGATTTGCTTTGGGGATAATTGCAAAATCCAGGTGACTATTTTTTAATTGAAGTATAGTTGATTTACAATGTTTCAGGTATACAGCAAAGTGATTCAGTTCTCTATCTATATACACAAGTGTGTGTGTGTGTGTGTGTGTATATGTTTTTTTTCAGGTTCTTTTCCATTATAGGTTATGACAAGATATTGAATATTTTTCCCTGTGCTATACAGGAGGTCCCTGTTGTTTATTTCTCTTACAGCAAAATTGAGAGAAAGGTAGTACAGAGATTTCGCATATCCCTCCTGTCCCCAGATGTACACAGCCTCTCTCATTTTCAGCATCCCTTTCCTTTTATATATAGCACAACAATCCAAACTATTACCCAAAGGTGGAAAGAGTTGAGGATGTGACGCTCTTTGATGGTAGGCTGAGGAACGTCTTTCAACGCACATCATTCAAACTCCAGTCCCCACACTTGAAAACTGGTTTCTATTGCACAGACTTGATAATTTGCACTATGTAATACATGCCGAGCCACGTTCCTTGGAATCCCCTTCTGAATTCCACAGACAACCTTGCTGCTGGCCACTCAGCCCGTTTATATGTTTTGTATGTGGTAGTGTGTATTTGTTAATCCCAAACTCCTAATTTATCCCTTCCCTTCCGCTTTCCCTTTTGGTAACCCTGAGTTTGTTTTCTATGTCTGTGAGTCTATTTCTGTAAATAAGTTCATTTGCATCTTTTTTAGATTCCACATGTACGTAACATCATATGATATTTCTCTTTCTCTGTCTGATTTACTCCACTTAGTATGATAATCTCTATGTCCACTATTTTAAAGAGAAAAACCCAGGAGGCTCCAACTTCAAATGTCCTGCTTACGGTGGACCTCTTGGGTGGTGACCTGGACTCAGATTTTCTCAGCTCAGTCACCTCCCCTCCTCTTGCTACTGAGTGTCACTGTAACACCTGGAAAAGCTACTTGCTGATGAGCTTCATGAATGTGAAACTAAGAAGCCTTGTGCTGGAAAGCCATATCAGAGCATAGCTCAGTACTAAGAACACAGGTTCTTTTCAATCAAAGTTCTTGAGACATTTTTTTCTAACTGAAATCCTATCAGGGACTATAAAACCAAAGTAAGCCCGCCGTAAGCTTGCACAGGTCAGAATGCAGGGTTTGAAACACAGCCCGTTTCTGTCAGAGCCATTTGGGGTCTTCTGTTTCTTCCTTTGGAATCAATGAACATCCTCCATGCTTACTCAGTGTGATGTACCTAAAGATGTACTCAGACCCATTTGAGGTAACCGTGTTTCTAAACACAGGTCTCCTTTGCCTGGAAAGTTTAATGCATGCAGCTTTGCCTTTCAGTTCATCTCTGTGTTATTAACAGTCTGCGTGGTTGGGAAAGTGGAAATGAATGGTGTAGAAGGGACTAGAAGACCTGTTGTTAAGTCCCTAATCTGTCTCTTACCAGCTATGTGACTTTAGGTGGATCATTGTATCTCTCTGAATTTTGTTTTCTCATCTGGAGGATGGGGATATGAACCGCTGTGTTGCTAGCCCCGCAGGGTTGCTGAGAGGATCAGAGAAGATCCTGAAAGCACTGTGTGACCCGTAGAATTTGTGGAGCCCATTCTGATGGGAGACATCTCATTGTTTGTGGACCATCTGTTCCCTGTCACACCTCATTTCTCAAATTTGTGAGGAGCTACCAATTCGTCTTCTACTTTTGCTAGTTTATCTGTTCTTAACTGGTTGAAAGAAGATAGCATGCCAGGATGCTGAGATTTCCAGCTCTGCCTTTTACTATCTAGGTATCCTTGGGCAAGTTATGTAACTTCTCTGAGGTTTTCACCAGGAAAATGGGAGTCATAATAGTTAATGTGTAGAACTGTAAAGATTACAAGCAGCAGGCCCTTGATACATAATAATTACTTATTATTTTGTTGTCCTTTCTCTGCACCTCTGTTCACAAGTACTTCATGAGGGTCTCAAAAGATGGCCTAGATCCTTCAGTTTAAAACCCTCTCTCAAGGAGTCTGGGACACCTCTCATTGACGCTGTACTGGATATCTCCCATTTGAATTGTATTAATAGGTAGACTCTTTAATAGATATAGGGCTATTTAGGTTATCTATTTCATCTTGAGGGATCTTCTGTAGTTTGTGTCTTCTGAGGAATTTAGAGGTGAAAGTGCTCTTAGAAACCATGTAGCAAAGTGGTTCTCAAAATTTAGGGCACATCAGAATCCCCATAGCCTACCCCCAGACACTAGTTGTAACAAATATTATAATGGAGGAAACTGTAGTAAGTATTAATGTTTTTCTTTCCCCCAAATTCCTGTTTCATGAAATGTTAAAATATCACATAACTCATAGACTCACTTTTGTGAAAAGACAGAAATCTTAAGAAAACTATTTGTTGCAAACCGTAATTAATGAAGCACCATCTGTGATACTCAGTGTTCTTTGCATAAGCTGTGACTAGGCTATTTTTTATGCTTTTTAGCACTCATGGGAAAGAGAAAAGTGTGTAACCAAGCAGAAGTGTGGCATGAACTATCTGATTGGCTGCATATGCAATGCAGTTGAGAGATTTTTGTCTATTATCTAGTGTAAATATATTCATTTTCACACTCTTCCGAGAAAACTTGATTTAAAATCTATATGCAACTCTATATTCTCCAACTAATCCTAAACATTGTCCCCAGGTCAATTCTTACAGAATACCTGCTTCCTTTTCAACCCTCAGGTAAAAACTCCTTAACTTGGCATTCAAAACCTCCTCTGTGCCAGTCCTTCCTGAGCCTCCAAATCTAGCTCTCATGAGCAGCCTACTCCTGCTGCTACTGCCCAGCTCCCATCCAGCCAAATTCATGTTCTAATGGCCCCCAAAGCCCTGCCTGGAATGCCCCTCCATAGTCTATCTCTGCTCTCTGGTTGTCAAAATCCTACTGATCCTTCATCCAGTGATTTCTCCCATATGCTCTCAACCCTTGTTATTTAAAAAACATTTATAGAGCTCCTAAACTTTTACAGCCTTAAAGCATTTGGGGAAAAAAAAAAGCATGGCGCTTCAGTTAACTGTGATATATTTATTTTTTAAATCAGGTCTATTAAAGTATAATCTACATATGGTAAAATTGATTTTTTTGTAATGGTGTAGAATTCTATGAGGTTTTTTGTTGTTTTTTTAAAAAAACTTTTTATTGAGGTATAACTGACATACAACAAACTGTAAATATTGAAAGTGTAAAATGTGATAAGGCTGACATACACATACATTGATGAAACTCTTACTACAATTAAGATAATGAGGGACTTCCCTGATGGAGCAGAGAAGAGTTAAGACTCTGCACTCCCAATGCAGGGGCCTGGGTTTGATCCCCGGTCAGGGAACTAGATCCCACACGCATGCCACAACTAAGAGTCCGCATGCCACAACTAAGGAGCCGGTAAGCCACAACTAAGGAGCACATGTGCCGCAACTAAGGCGTCCATGAGCCGTAACTAAGAGCTGGTGCAACCGAATAAATAAATATATATATTTTAAAACACATCATTTAAAAAAAAAGATAATGAACATATCTATCACCCCCCAAGTTTCCTCATGCTCCTTCATAATCCTCATAATCCCTCCTACTCCTCCCTGTATCACCCCACTCCCCTCCCCAGGCAACCACTCATCTGCTTTCTGTCAATATAGATTAGTTTGCATTTTCTACAATTTTATATAAATGGAATGATATAGCATGTGCTTCTTTTTGTTTGGCTCTTTTACTCAGCAGTTATTTTGATATTCATCCATGTTGCACATATATAAATAGTTCATTCCTTTTCACTGCTGTATAGTATTCCATGTGTGGAATATGCCACAGTTTATCCATTCAGCTGTTGATGGACATTTGGATTATTTCCAGTTTGGGACTATTACAAATAAAGTTGTTATAAACAGTCATGTCCAACTCTTTTTTTGAAGGTATGCTTTCATTTCTCTTTGGTAAATACCAAGGAATAGGGATGCCTAGATCATATGGGAGGTGTAAGTTTAACTTTGTAAGAAACTGCAAAACTGTCTTCCAATGTGGCTGTACCAATTTACACTCCCACTGCCAGAATATGATAGTTCCAGTTGCTCTACATGCTAACCAACACTTGGTATGGTCTCTCTTTTTAATTTTAGCCATTCTAATTTAATTTTAATTTGCATTTCTTTAATGAATAAACATACTGAACATCTTTTCATGTGCTTATTTGCCATCCATATAGCTTCTTTGGTGAAGTGTCCATTCAAATTATTTGCCCATTTTTAAATTGTGTTGTTTTCTTATTGTTGAGTTTTGAGAGCTCTTTTTCTGGGTGCAAATTCTTTATCAGATATAAGGTTTGCCAATATTTTCTTCTAGCCTGTGGTTTGTCTTTCCATTCTCTTAACAATGTCTTTCAAAACGCGAAAGTTTATAATTTTCATTATGTCTAATTTCTCAATTTTTCCTTTTTTGGAGTGTGCTTTTGGTGCTATAGCTAAGAAACCTTTGTGTAACCCATACTCACAAAAATTTTCTCTTGTGTTTTCTTCTAAAAGTTTTATACTTATAGGCTATGCATTTAGGTCTATCATCCATTTTAAGTTAAATTTTGTATACAGTGAGAGGTATGAATCAAAATTGGGTTTTTTCTGTTGTTTTATTTTGTTGCATTTGATATTTAAGTGTTTCAGCATGCTGAAAAGATTATCCTTTCTTCATGGAATTGCCTTTGCACCTTTGTTGAAAATCATTTTCCATATACCTGTGGTTCTATTTCTAACTTGCTTTTCTGTTCCATTGATCTATTTGTCTGTAATGATACTAATATCACCTTATACCAATTATGGTACCTTTAAAGTAAGCCTTGAAATCAGGTATGTTAGTCTTTGTCAACATGTTTTGACTATTCTTAGTTCTTTGCATTTCTATATTAATATTAGAACCAGCCTGTCAATTCCCACCCAAAAAAGCTGGGATTTGGCATGGGATTGTATTGAATCTATAGATGAATTGGGAAGGAAATAACATATTAAGAATATTGAGTCTTCCAACTAATGAACATAGTATATATCTCTCCATTTATTTAGGTCTTCTTTAATTTCTCTTGGCAATATTTTTAGAAGTCTTGTATATATTTTGTTAAATTTATCCCTAAACATATATTTTTGATGCTGTTATAAATGGTATTGACTTGTAATTTCAATTTCCAACTGTTAATTGCAAAGATATGGAAATACAAATGATTTCTGTATATTGAGATTCTGCCCTGCAACCTTGCTAAATTCACTTTTTAGTCCTGGTAGCTTTTTGTAGATTCCATAGAGTTTTCAATATAGACAATTATGTCATCTGTAACTAAACATTGTTTTATTTCTTTTTCTTGCCTTATTGCACTAGTTAGAACATCTAATACAATGTGACTAGAGGTAGTGAGAGCCAGCAACCTTGCCTTATTCATGATCATAGGGGAAGGCACAACTGTATCAGTTTCTCACCATTGACTATATTAGCTACAGGCTTTTTGTAGGTGCTTTTATCAAATTGAGGAAGTTCCTTTCTATTTGTAGTTTGATGAGTGGTTTTTTAAATAAAAAATGGATGTCAAATGCTTTTTCTCAGTTTATTAAGATGATTTTTTGTTTGTTTGTTAATATGGTGACATATTGATTGACTTTTGAATATTTTAACAACCTTGCATTCCTGATACAGGAGCTTAATGCCATAAATTTTCTTCCAAGTACTACTTTAACAGATTACCACAATTATTTTTATGCTTTGTTTTCATTTTCATGCAGTGCAAAATAATTTCTAATTTCCATTTCAATTTCTTCTTTGACACTATATTGTTTAAAAGTGTGTTATTTAGTTTCCAAATATTTAAGGGGAGGGGTGTTGAGATACCTTCCTGTTATTGATTTCTAATTTAATTCTATTATAGTCATAGAGCACACTTTGTGTGACTTAAATCTTTCTAAGTTTGTTGAGATTGACTTGATGACCCAGAATACGGTCTACTTGGCCTTTCAAATTCTTGATGCTGTTATACTGGTATTGATTTATAATTTCAATAGAAATATGTTTAATGTGCATTTGAAACTTGTTGTTGGGTGGAGTGTTCTATAAATGTCAGGTTGATACTGGTTGTTCAAGCTTGCTATACTCTTACTGATATTCTATCTTCTTGATATACCAATTACTGAGAGAGGTCTATTCAAATTTCCAATTATATTTGTGGACTTGTCTATTTCTCCTTGCATTTGTTTTTGCTTATGTCCTTTTGATGAACTGACCCCCTTATCACTATCAAACAGCTTTCCCTATCCGTGGTAATATTCTTGGCTCTAAAATCTACTTTATCTGATATTAATGCAGAATTTCAGCTTTCCTTTCATTTGCATTAGCATGGTATATCTTTTCGTGTACTTTTACTTTTAACCTATTCATGTTTTTATATTTAATGTGTGTGTTTTGTAGGTAGTATGTATCTGGGTCTTTTTTATCCAGTCTTAAAATCTCTGCCTTGTACTGGGGATAGTTACATTTAATTTAGACCACGTTATGGACTGAATTGTGTGCCCCCAACCCCCAACCCCTGCCAGATTCATATGTGAAACCCTAACTCCCAATGTGGCTATCTTTGGAGACAGACCTATAAGGAAGTGATTAAGGTTAAATGAGGTCATAAGAGTGGGGCCTTAATTCAATACAGCTGGTGTCCTTAGATGAGGAAGAGAGGCCAGAAATTTCAGCCATGTGAGGACATGGCAAGAAGGCAGCCACCTACAAGCCAGGAAGAGAGATCTCATTAGGAACCTTGATCTTGGTCTTTCCAGACTCCAGAACTGTGAGAAAATAAAATTCTGTTGTTTAAGTCCATATAATACAATTATTGATGTGGCTAGGTTTAAATGTACTGTACTACTTGTTTTCAACTTGTGCCATCTCTTCTTTGTCTACTTTTCCCTCTTTTCTGCCTTCCTTTTCTTATTTTGATTTTTTGTTTGTCGTTGGTTTTCATTTTGAAGATACAGGGAGGTGCAGATACATTGTTGTGGGACTTCAGAGATAGGTGACACCTAATTAGGAAGCACTTCATGAGGGAGCTGGATCCGAAGGGGTCCTAAGATTTGGACATACAGAGGTTGAGGTTAGGAGCATCCAAGGCTGACAGAAAATCACACCCCAAACCTCAAAGGTGCACTGAATATTCTGAGAACTAACACTTATGTTTGACTGGCACAAAGGTGACATAAAAGAAATAACGTAAAGGGTGGAACTGAAAGTACGTTTGAACCAAATGCTGGCAGAATGAAAATACCTGAGACATCAGTTCAATTTATAACAAACTCCATTTGATTTAAGTACTATATATGTTTTTTGAAATTTTGCAAAATTAATAACTTGCCTAGAGTCTCCTCAGCCAACACATAATTTTGAAAGTCTTTTCATGGGAAGAAAATGCACTTCTCTAACTTTTCCTTTGTTTACTCTGCCACTAGCACCCTAAATTATTACTTGCACCTGAGTTTTACCTATATATGTTTTCCCCTAGATAAGAAAAAAAAAATAATGTCAGTCAAAATATAATATAGTAGGTAGCTCTGAAATATAAAATTAGTGAGAATGACCAAGCAATTCCTACAAGAAAAGTAGGAGTCTGCAAGTCTCTGATCTGGTAGGATAGCCTTTTAAAAAGCAAAAAGTTGGGCTTCCCTGGTGGCGCAGTGGTTGAGAGTCCGCCTGCCGATGCAGGGGACACGGGTTTGTGCCCCGGTCCGGGAAGATCCCACATGCAGCAGAGCAGCTGGGCCCGTGAGCCATGGCCGCTGAGCCTGCGCGTCCGGAGCCTGTGCTCTGCAACGGGAGAGGCCACAACAGTGAGAGGCCTGTGTACCGCAAAAATAAAAATAAAATAAAATAAAATAAAATAATAAAATAAAAAAAAGAAAAGTTTTTTAAAAAAAAAGCAAAAAGTCTTCATTATATAATATGAAACACTAAAACATCTGTTAAATTTAAAAAATTTTTTAAATTGACATATAACTGACATATAACATTATGTTAGTTTTAGGTGTACAATGTAACAATTCAATATATGTATATATTTCAAAATAAGCAACATAATAAAGCTAGTTAACATCCATCATCACACATAGTTATATTTTTTCTTGTGTTGAGAACTTTTAAGATCTATTCTCTTAGCAACTTTCAAATATACAATATAGTATTATTAACGATAATCACCATGCCGTACATTATATTCTGATGATTTATTTATTTTATAACTGGAAGTTTGTGCGTTTTGACACCCTCCACTTATTTCACCCCACCCCTCACCTTCCTTTGGTAACCATCAATCTGTTCTCTATATCTCTGTATCTATTGTTGTTTGTTTGTTTTTAAGATTCTACACATAAATGGAATAATATGGTATTTGTCTTTCCCTGTCTATTTACTTCACTTAGCATAATGCCCTCAAGGTCCATCCATGTTGTTGCAAATGGTGGGATTTCCTTCTTTATGGCTGACTAATATCTATATCTGTATATATCACATTTTCTTTATCCAGTTGTTCATTGATGGACAATGTTTCCAAATCTTGGATATTGTGCATAATGCTTTGGTGAACATGGTGGTGCAGGTATATTTTTGAGTTGATGTTTTCATTCCCTTTGGATAAACATTCAGAGGTGGAATTACTGGACGTATAATAGTTCTATATTTAAGTTTTGAGGAACCTCCATACTATTTTCCATAGGGGATGCCTCAGTTTGCATTCCCACCAATAGTGCACAAGGGTTTGCTTTTCTCCATAACCTCACCGACACTTGTTATTTCCTGTCTTTTTGATAATAGCCATTATAACAGGTGTTAGATGATATATCATTGTGGCTTTTGGTTTGCATTTCCCTGATGACTAGTGATGTTGAGCACCTTTTCATGTACCATTGGCTATCTGTATGTCTTTTTAAGAAAAATGTCTGTTCAGATCCTCTGCTCATTTTTAAATCAGATTGTTATTGTTTGGTTGGGGTTTTTTATGTGAATTATTTATATATTTTGGATATACGGTTTGCAATTACTTTTTCTCATTCAGTCAGTTGTCTTTTCATTTTATCAATGGTTTCCTTTGCTGAGCAGAAGTGTTTTAGTTTGATGTAGTCCCACTTGTTTATTTTTACTTTTATTGCTTTTGCTTTTGTTGTCAGATTCAAAAAATCATTGCCAAGACCTATGTGAAGGAGCTTGCCGCCTGTTTTCTTCCAGGTGTTTTATGGTTTTCAGGTCTTATATTCAAATCTTTAACCTGTTTTGAGTTAATTTTTGTGTATGGTTTAAGATAGTCGTCCAGGTTCATTCTTTTGCATGTGGCTGTTCAGTTTTCCCAGCACTATTTATTGAAGAAACTGTCCATTCCCACTGTATATACTTGCCTCCTTTGTCATAAATTAATTGACCATCTTTATGTGGGCTTATTTCTGTGCTCTCTATTCTGCTTCATTGATCTATGTGTCTGTTTTTATGCCAATACAATTTTGACCACTATAACTTTGTAATATAGTTTGAAATCAGGATGTGTGATGCCTGCAGCTTTGTTCTTCTTCCTCAAGATTGCTTTGGCTTTTCAGGGTCTTTTGCAGTTCCACACAAATTTTAGGATTGTCCTATTTCTGTGAAAAATTTCATTGGAATTTTGATAGGAATTGCATTGACTCTGTAGACTGCTTTAGATAGTATGGACATTTTAACAATATTAATTCTTCCAATCCATAAGTGTGGAATATCTTTCCATTTATTTGTGTCTTCAGTTTCTTATACCAATGTCTTATAGTTTTCAGCACACAGGTCTTCCACCTCCTTGGTTAAATTTATTCTTAGGTATTTTATTCTTTTTATGAAATTGTCAATGGGATTGTTTTCTTAATCTCTCTGACAGCTTGTTGTTAGTGTGTAGAAACACAACCGGTTTTTGTATATTGACTTCGTATCTTGTAACTTTACTGAATTCACTTTTTAGTTCAAACAGTTTTTTTTGGTGGAGTCTTTAGGGTTTTCTTTATATAATATTATGTTATCTGCAAATAGAAACAATGTTATTTGTTCCTTTCCGATTTGGATGCCTTTTATTACTTTTTCATACCTAACTGCTCTGGCTAGGACTTCCAATACTATATTGAATAAAAGTGGCAAGAGTGGGCATCTTTGTCTTGTTCATCATCTTAGAGTATAATTTTTCACCTTTTCACCGTTGAGTATGATGTGAACTGTGAGCTTGTCATATATGCTCTTCATTATTTTGCAGTACACTCCCTCTATACTTAGTTTGTTGAGAGGTTTTTTTTTTATCACAAACGGATGTTGAATTTTGCCAAATGCTTTTTCTGCATCTATTGAGATGATAATATGATTTTTATTCTTCATTTTGTTAATGTGGTGTATCACGTTGATTCACTTGCCAATGTGAAACCATTCTTGCCTCCCTGGAATAAGTCCACTTGATCATGGTGCATTATCCTTTTAACATACTGTTGACTTTGGTTTGCTAATATTTTGTTGAAGATTTTTGCATCAGAGTGATGATGGCTTAATATTGTTAAGATGGCAATAGTCCCCAAATGAATCTACAAGCTCAACAAATTCTGCTGAGGGAGGAGCTTCAACATAGTGGAAGAGTAAGACATGGAGATCACCCTCCTCTCCACAAATACATCAGAAATACATCTACATGTGGAACAACTCCTAAAGAACACCTACTGAACACTGGCAGAAGACCTCAGACCTCCCAAAAGGCAAGAAACTCCCCACGTACCTGGCCGTGTGGATGACAGGCTCATGGTGCTCCAGCCAGGTGTCAGGGGTGTGCCACTGAGGTGTGAGAGTCAAGTTCAGGACACTGGTCCACAAGAGACCTCCCAACTCCATGTAATATCAAACTGCAAAAATCTCCCAGAGATCTCCATCTCAACGCCAAGACCCAGCTCCACTAGACGACCAGCAAGCTACAGTGCTGGACTCCCTATGCCAAACAACTAGCAAGACAGGAACACAGCCCCACCCATTAGCAGATGACATGATACTATGCATAGAGAATCCTAAATATGCTACCAGAAAACTACTAGAGTTAATCGATGAATTTGGTAAAGTAGCAGGATACAAAACTATGCACAGAAATCTCTTGCATTCCTGTACACTAATGATGAAAAATCTGAAAGTGAAATTAAGAAAACACTTCCATTTACCACTGCAACAAAGAGAATAAAATATCTAGGAATAAACTTACCTAAGGAGACAAAAGACCTGTATGCAGAAAAGTATAAGACACTGATGAAAGAAATTAAAGATGATACAAACAGATGGAAAGATATACCATGTTCTTGGATTAGAAGAATCAACATTGTGAAAATGACT
The DNA here is from genome assembly GCF_963455315.2 of Globicephala melas. Classification (NCBI taxonomy): domain Eukaryota; kingdom Metazoa; phylum Chordata; class Mammalia; order Artiodactyla; family Delphinidae; genus Globicephala; species Globicephala melas. The sequence continues at coordinate 162,719,223 of NC_083315.2, read as the reverse complement.
ATACTACCCAAAGCAATCTACAGATTCAATGCAATCCCTATCAAACTACCACTGGCATTTTTCACAGAACTAGAACAAAAAATTTCACAATTTGTATGGTAACACAAAAGACTCCGCACAGCCAAAGCAATCTTGAGAAAGAAAAACGGAGCTGGAGGAACCGGGCTCCCTGACTTCAGACTATACTAAAAAGCTACAGTAATCAAGACAGTATGGTACTGGCACAAAAACAGAAATATAGATCAATGGAACAGGATAGAAAGCCCAGAGATAAACCCACACACATATGGTCACCTTATCTTTGATAAAGGAGGCAAGAATATACAGTGGAGAGAAGACAGCCTCTTCAATAAGTGGTGCTGGGAAAACTGGACAGCTACATGTAGAAGAATGAAATTAGAACACTCCCTAACACCATACACAAAAATAAACTCAAAATGGATTAAAGACCTAAATGTAAGGCCAGACACTATCAAACTCTTAGGAAAACATAGGCAGAACACTCTATGACATAAATCACAGCATGATCCTTTTTGACCCACCTCCTAGAGAAATGGAAATAAAAGCAATAATAAACAAATGGGACCTAATGAAACTTAAAAGCTTTTGCACAGCAAAGGAAACCATAAACAAGACGAAAAGACAACCCTCAGAACGGGAGAAAATATTTGCAAATGAAGCAACTGACAAAGGATTAATCTCCAAAATTTACAAGCAGCTCATGCAGCTCAATATCAAAAAAACAAACAACCCAATCCAAAAATGGGCAGAAGATCTAAATAGACATTTCTCCAAAGAAGATTTACAGATTGCCCACAAACACATGAAAGAATGCTCAACATCATTAATCATTAGAGAAATGCAAATCAAAACTACAATGAGATATCATCTCACACCAGTCAGAATGCCTATCATCAAAAAATGTACAGGGCTTCCCTGGTGGCGCAGTGGTAATCATTAGAGAAATGCAAATCAAAACTACAATGAGATATCATCTCACACCAGTCAGAATGCCTATCATCAAAAAATGTACAGGGCTTCCCTGGTGGCGCAGTGGTTGGGAGTCCACCTGCCAATGCAGGGGACACGGGTTCGTGTCCTGGTCCGGGAAGATCCCATGTGCCGCGGAGCGGCTGGGCCCGTGGGCCATGGCCACTGGGCCTGCACATCCAGAGCCTGTGCTCCGCAACGGGGGAGGCCACAGCAGTGAGAGGCCCGCGCACAGCAAAAAAAAAAAAAAAAAAAAAATGTACAAACAATAACTGCTGGAGAGGGTGTGCGGAAAACGGAACCCTCTTTCACTGTTTGTGGGAATGTAAATTGATACAGCCACTGTGGAGAACAGTATGGAGGTTCCTTAAAAAGCTAAAAATAGGGCTTCCCTGGTGGCACAGTGGTTGAGAGTCTGCCTGCCGATGCAGGGGATACGGGTTCGTGCCCTGGTCCGAAAAGATCCCACATGCCACGGAGCAGCTAGGTCCGTGAGCCATGGATGCTGAGCCTGCGCATCCGGAGCCTGTTGCTCCACAGCAGGAGAGGCCACAACAGTGAGAGGCCCGCGTACCGCAAAAAAAAAAAAAAAAAAAAAAAAGCTAAAAATAGAACTACCATACGACCCAGCAATCCCACTACTGGGCATATACCCTGAGAAAACCATAATTCAAAGAGTCATGTACCAAAATGTTCATTGCAGCTCTATTTACAATAGCCAGGACATGGAAGCAACCTAAGTGCCCATCAACAGATGAATGGATAAAGAAGGTGTGGCACATATATACAATGGAATATTACTCAGCCATAAAAAGAAATGAAATTGAGTTATTTGTAGTGAGGTGGATGGACCTAGAGTCTGTCATACAGAGTGAAGTAAGTCAGAAAGAGAAAAACAAATACCGCAGGCTAACACATATATATGGAATCTAAAAACAAAAACAAAAAATGGTCATGAAGAACCTAGGGGCAAGATGAGAATAAAGACGCAGACCTACTAGAGAACGGACTTGAGGACGTGGGGAGGGGGAAGGGTAAGCTGGGACGTAGTGAGAGAGTGGCATGGACATATATACACTACCAAATGTAAAATAGATAGCTAGTGGGAAGCAGCCGCACAGCACAGGGAGATCAGCTCGGTTCTTTGTGACCACCTAGAGGGGTGGGATAGGGAGGGTTGGAGGGAGGGAGATGCAAGAAGGAGGACATATGGGGACATATGTATGTGTATAACTGATTCACTTTGTTATAAAGCAGAAACTAACACACCATTGTAAAGCAATTATACTCCAATAAAGATGTTAAAAAATAATAATAATGAACAAATTCTGTTAATGGGTATGAAGTTTCTATTGGGCATAGCAAAAGTGTTTTTAAATTGATTATAGTGATGGTTGCCTAACTGTGCATATGTTAAAAGCCATAAATGGTACACTTTAAAAGCAAGAATTGTGTGGTACATGAATATTATCTTTAAAAACTGTTATGTTAAAAACAACAATAACAACTCTGGATTTGCTAATGACAGTCATTAATGACCTCAGCGAGAGCAGCTGAGTAGTGGTAGGGGTTGAAGCCAGACTGAAGAGGGTCAAGAAACAAATGGAAGATGAGGACGTAGGCAACAAACATCACCTGCCCTTTCTAGATGTTCTGACAAAGGAGATAAAGGAGTTCTAGAAAGGGGAAGGTTTACAGGGACTGTGATGTTTTAAAAAGGAAAAAGAGAGAAAATCCAGTAGAGAGAAAATGTTGGAGCCCATGGAAACTTCAGTTTCAAACACTGGAAGAAGATCTATCTTCTCTGATTTAAAACAGAAAAAATATTTCTTCCTAATATCTGTCTAAATATGACCTTTTCTTCCCTAAGATAATGTGGTGGCTTTCTCCAAGAGTTCCCATCATTTACATTTTACCAATTACTCCTTATTAGTCAGGATTCAGGTAATGGAAAGTATCACATTGCAAGAAATATAGCCTCCAAGGATTATAATTTAATCTTTATGTAATCCTTATTCTTTTATCTCCAGAATTGGACTTTAATACTGAGGACGTAAAATGACAGCATCTCTCAAAAATGTTAAATTTTTAGTCAGCCAAAAATAGGACTAAGGCCATTAATATGGAAGGATGTAAAACTGTGGTTATTTTCAAATCAATAGATAAACTTTTTCCCCTAATATCTGAGCCTAGATAACCATTTTAGAACTCTGGAACATATCCGTGGATCATTCCAATTTACCTATTCCCTAGAATTTAAAACTATCCAGTAATGGCCTTTTACCAAAACTTAATTTCTGGGTTCATTATTTTCCAAGACTGAGTCCTCCTGTGGTAGTTCTAAAATCTTTGTTATTTTTCTGAATGCTTAAATTCAATTCCAGCTGAAAGCTCTTGATAAAAATCCCTGATATTGGTCTTCCCTGGTGGTGCAGTGGTTAAGAATCCGCCTGCCAATGCAGGGGACACGGGTTCGAGCCTCGGTCCGGGAAGATCCCACATGCTGTGGAGCAACTAAGCCCGCGAGCCACAACTACTGAAGCCCGCGCACCTAGAGCCCGTGCTCCACAACAACAGAAGCCACCACAATGAGAAGCCTGCGCACCGTAACAAAGAGTAGCCCCCACTTGCCGCAACAAGAGAAAGTCTGCACGCAGCAACGAAGACCCAATGCAGCCAAAAATAAATAAATAAAATTTTTTTAAAAATCCCTCATATTAATAAAGAGTTGGTGGTGGAAACTATAGTAACGTGTTATCTTTATTAATTTTCCTATTTCTAGGCCATAAATTATATCCTGATGGGTGCTCTGATGCAGGGAAATACCATTCAGAAATGTAACACAACAGTAGTACCATAGGGAACTGGTTCAGATATGACCCTTTTGAAAAGGAAGAACGTCTAACCTCGGCAATTATTCATTGTAGGCAGCCTTCTTGCCATATCTCGTTTTCATCAGCTGGAAGCTCAATAATGTTAGTTTCAGCTGAACAATTTATATATGATAGAACACTTTTTTAATCATGGTAGAAGACAATTGTTAACCTTCCTGATATAGAAACGTTGGCACAGAAGCCAGAAGTTATACGGTCCAGAAATAATTTTGCTACAAAATATATGTAGCTTCTGATGCAGTGTTATGTCATCATTCTGCCCTTAGCCATCCTGACTCATTCTTTGCATTGGTGTTCACATTGAATTAACATAAATTCAAGACAAAAATCTCTCCGTATCACCTTAGGAATGCTGGCTCATTAATTTTTTTGCTGTGTTAATAGTCCCTTATAATTCAACTTTACTAATGCATGTAACATTCATTTTAAACAATAGTAGCTTTATTTACAGGAGAAACACTAAGAGGAGATTTGACATAGTAGTTAAGAACACATACTCCAGGGCCACACAGAAATCTGCTGTTACCCTTATACCCATTCCTTTATAATGTGCATTTGGCTCCCGAGTATGTGCTCTTACCCACTGTATTAAATGTGCATTTGAATCCCAGCTCTGCCATTTAATAGCTTTAGAATTTGGGCACGTAATTTGACTGTGCCTCTGTGCCTCATTTTTTTCATGAGTAAAATGGGAGTAAGAGCATTTCATAGGACTGCAATGGGAATTAAATGAATTACTCCATATCAAGTGCTCCAGAACAGTGCTGGGTACATACAACATCCTCAGTAAACGCTAGCCACTGTTATTAGTTCTTATTTTAAATTAACTAAGAAAATAATTCACAATATAAAATTTGAACCTAAATATTGCATACAGTGTTAGGAAATCTGATAGTGCTTGAGGAAATTCTCGCAAGCTGAACAAGCACTGGCGTATCATGGAGAACCAGGGGAGGTTCAAGTCTGAAGTGCAGGAGCAGGTCTTGTTTCCAGCCTTACCAACCAGCAGTGTGACTCTGGGCGTGGCCTCCTCCTGTCCCATGGAGAGATTCATCTACATAGTCTCTGAAATTACTTCCAGCCTCAAACAGTCTATTCCTTGAATTCACATTTTTTGTGTTCTGTCAGCTAAGTAGTACTATTTGTATAATCTGAACAGAAACAAATGAATACCTGCAAAATAGTTTTCATAAAGTTAAAAAAAGGTAAAGTAACATAGATAGAGCCCAAAGCCCAAAATATGAATGTGAGTGGCCTTGGCCCTTTAACGCATTTTGTTGTATGAACACCTCAATGAGAATTCCACTAAATACTGGAGAGGAGAGCCTGTCTAGGATTTTACAACGCACAGTATTGGGTCCAGCCTAGCCTTCTCAGGGCTGACCACAGGGGACTTCTGGCCTATGACTCCATTTCTAATCCTGATATTCTTATATTGACAACATGATAGCCCATAAATAGCTTCTCAGGAAAAAGCAAAATTGATCGCACATCATTTCAAATAAAATTAGAATAAAGACTTGATTTCTAAGACTCCTGGACTTCTGGAAAACTTTTTTTAACTGAGATGACTGAAATAAAAACTCCTGAAAAATAACGGAATGATGGTGTTTTATACACATTTATTTTAAAGCATAATATATAAGAAAGAGTAGAGTGTCTCACAAAGCATTTGATAAAAAATAGCTTTAAGTACAAATTTTAATCTCTAAAGTCTCTACCAAGGATAAGTGTATACACTTTTAGTCATAAAAGTGCAATTTTAAAGGCAGATTTCAGACCTCTTAAGCTACATGATAGCTAATGGCCAGGACATTAAAAATGTGCATTTATAAAAATTTGAGGAAATTCATGGAAATGTTTTGTAAACATTATAAACAAACATCTACCATATAATGTGGGAGGTTTCATAATCTGCTTACAAATGCTTAAATCCTGTCTCTTATAACATTATCTTATAAAGTTATTATTATGAAGTTTTAAACATTCTGGTTTAGATTTCCTTATGTCACCTTCACTAATATCAAGCACAGGTCTGTACTACACATATATACACACTACTTTTTCCCTTGCATAATGTTCCTCCCTAAGAATATCTTTAGTCTGAGGAAAACTCAGAGCATAGCAAAATGCTGCTTTAACTGCTTAATTAAATGTTGAGTGTCCACGTGATCTGGAAATGCTGCTTCAGACTTTTGAGCAGCAATGTAGCTCCTCTGTAGATCTCCCATCTGTAAGAAAGACCAGACCAGAATAAGACCACTGAATGAGAACCAGAAAAAAAAAAAAAAAAAAAGACATAGTATCTGCACAATGTAGAAACCCAAGGTGAATTGCTTGATTGTGCTACTTCGATTTAAAATTTTTTTCACCTAGATTACAACTCAATCTTGAAAAAACATGAGAAAAGTAAAATAACCAATTAATAAATAATTTCTGCTCTATTACAGTTGTCTAGTTATGAATTCATAAACCTGTGTTTTCTTTTCCTGTCACTGATAGTTATCATAAAAATAAACTGATGTCTGCATGCTAAAACAGCCAGCTCGGTAAGAAAACTATTTGTAATGTACCACAGACAATGACATATTTTGATTAGGGTATTATATTTTAGACAGAAAATTCAAGTAAAAACTATTGTATTTAAGATACAATAACATGCTCTGGGAGCTTTTAAATGGTTGCTAACACAGTAATGTTGGGCAGGTAACCTGGTTTTAAAAGTTTATAAAGGACATATCTGATTTTCTTTTCTTTTTTTTTTTTGCGGTACGCGGGCCTCTCACTGTTGTGGCCTCTCCCATAGCGGAGCACAGGCTCCGGACACGCAGGCTCAGCGGCCATGGCTCACGGGCTTAGCCACTCTGCGGCATGTGGGATCCTCCCGGACCGGGGCATGAACCCGTGTCCCCTGCATCGGCAGGCGGACTCTCAACCACTGCGCCGCCAGGGAAGCCCAACATATCTGATTTTCAATAAACTTTGTGTTAAAGTCCAGTCCCCAAGGAAAACACACACAGTAACCAAATCCATCTGAATGTATCTTGATTCATGTATACATTTCTACAAAGAGAAAGCTTTTTAGTGTGTACACACCAAAAAAAAACAAAACAAATCTAGATCATTCACTTCTGGTAGTTTTTTGGTAACATGCATATGAATTAAAAACGTAAGTTTCCTTTTTTAAATCATAGCATTTCTTTTCAACATGCAGTTTTCTCTTATGGAAATGTAGCCTTTGGCTTAAAGAAATATTTCATTTGCATTATATATTATTAAAATGTAATAATCGTCCTGAAAGAAAGTAATCAAGGCTTCTTTGTGGTTTAACTAAGTGGCAGCACAGTGCAGTGGAAAATATGTGGGAATCCTTGGGAGCTGGGCATGAATTCTGCCATGGGACTCCAGGGAAGTCTTCTAAGTTCCAGAAGCCCTGGGTTCCATTAGAATATAAGCTGCACGAGGTAGAGGTTTCTGTTTTACTCATTGCTAACATCCTCTGTGCCGACAACAGTGCCTGGTACGTAGCAGAGGCTCAACAAATGAAACATCAGTTGTATGAAAAAATGAGTAGGGGAGGTAAGTGTTACCTACATCGCAGGGTTGTTGAGAGAATTAGCGGTTCAGAGAGCACCTGGAACAGTGGCCAGCACTTAACACGCACTCAAAAATGACAACTTATGAATAACAGCTTATTTTATTTTCAAAACAGAAATGAAAGTGCAAATGACTTCACATTCATGCTATGAAAAATGATTTTTATAATGTCTTTTGGTCTATAAAGAGTCTTTACATCAGCAAACATTTTTAGCCATTTCCTTATCCTCAAAACTCACCTTCCATGTTAAAGTAAGGTTTCCAAGTCAAAGTTATTAGATGACTTTTGTTTGTTTCCTCTTATTGTTAAAATGGCACACGATTCCTTTTAGCTCTTGGATGTTAACTGACTTGTAACACAGTATCGATGGTTGCATTTTCCCCATATTGTTCATAGCTAAAACAGCTTTCACTAATATCCCTAATTTTACAGCATCATGCCAGACTTGATGGCAATATGACCTACAAATGATATACAGGATTTCCTTGCTGCAAACGCTAATTACTAAATCCTTCCCAAACCAGGAGTTAATGAATAGTTTTTCAATGATTAAATGTCATATCTGAAAACATAAAATAATTCTTCTGCAATCTATAATGGTGTTAAGTTTAGCTAATATTCAGTGATAAATATACTTAAAGTGTATTAAACTGTCCCTCGAAGTGAAGACATATGTGTACATAATAATTAAGTGTTGAAAAAAATAATCTCTCAGGAAGTTATGGGTAGAATGTCCTTATTTAACTGCACATTGTTTTAAAAGCAAGAAATAAAAACAAACAGGTCAGATGATAAATTGACAAAGAAAGAGAATACCTTATCAGAAACTGTTGCAAAATTAAAATGCGGTTCATACATGTGGGGTGCTAAAGATGAAGCAGTTTGTAACAGTGCTCTTGCCTGTGTTAAAAAAAAAAGGAAAGAAAAGAGAAACCAAAGCTATATGAGCATATATTAGCACTGTATTTGTGATTTTTTTTGTTTATTTTGGTAAAAGAATACTTTACCCAGGATAGGACTTTAATAAACATAACCCTGTAATAAATAAGATGAATTCCTCATGAAATACAACTTACTGATAACCAGGAACTACCTATATCTTGCCAAAATTATATTAATAATAAAATGCTTCAAAATATGGAAAAAATAATGGAATCCAAAAGTTATGTGAGAAACACTGATCTTACAAAGTTTATATTTCAGTATGATGTACAACTGAAAAATAATGCTCTCAATGCTAAAAAGTCTTATTAATCTAGTTTTTGTTGATGTTGATTGATTCAGTAGGCTTCTAATTACCTGTTCTCTAATGCAACAACAAAAACCACCAAAAAACCACTGTAAATTCAAATCCCCAATTTCTGTGCTGGATGACACTGAGCAAGCATTTATTATACTGCTGACCTGAAAATGACAACTGAAGGCCTCTGAAAATGACAAGCTTTCTGTTCTCTAAAGTACTCAAAAGACAAAATTCACATCATTTTTTTGTCCCCTCTAGACTCAAAGGATCACACATTGCAGAGACCACTGAGAGACACGAGATGCCCGTACACTCATTGTTAAGATCACAAACTCAGCATTCCAAGCTGCTGAACAGCCTTTCAACTTGTAGCCAATCTTCTATGTATGACCCTGAGGACAAATTCTTTTATCTTTTTTTAATGGAAAATAAATAATAGTTTAAATAGGATAGTGGATATTAAATTTTGTTTTATGATTTGCTATTTTTTTTAAATTGAGCTATAATTTTTAATAATAATGAAACCTTTCACCAAAACATTTCAAATCAATTGTATGCTGGAGAAACTACAGTAAGTAGGAGGGAAAGAAAATCACCAACATGGAAACAGAGAAAATCATAAAGAACACTTGCTTCAAATGGACACAGGCGAACTTGTTCTATGACAGAACAAGTTCCCAGTTTAGAGTAGTTAGTTTTTGTTTAAAAAATACAAATCCATCTTATTTACTTTGGGAAAATTTTGTGAAACAAAGGCAGCATCCAGTGACGTTTCTTTGCTTGTTTTATTAAGTTTATCAACGTGCTTAGGAGACCAGGCTGGAGGTTAACATCCTGGCGTGCTGCTCACTACGTCTGTGACCTTGGGTAGTTACTTACCCTCCTCTAGTCTGTTTCTTCATCTGTAAAACAGAGAATGTAATATCTATCGATGTTGATTGCCATTAATATTGTATGAGTGTATTCAGCATTTTAAACTTCTTGTTATGTAAATAATAACAGTAATAATAATAAAATTTATTAAGCATCTATCATGTGCTTTTACTACGCCAAGGGCTTTGCATGCACAATCTGCTCATCTTCACAAGCACACCTTCGGGTCAGTACTGTTATTACCCTATTTTATTTATCATCCGCTAATTCCACCAATACTAAGCACCTACCGAGTGTCAGGCAATGTTTTCGATACTGAAAATATAGCAGTTAGAAGACACAGAAGGCCCCTGCTTTCATGCAGCTAGCATTCTACATTTTACATATAAAGATGAAAATATCTAGTAAAATGATAAGTATTGTGAAGAAAAGAATAGTAGGAGATGTGATAGCACCTGAGGGCTCCTTTAGACTGATGTTCAAGCAGGTCTTTCTAAAAGGGCGGTAATTAAGCTAAGACCTGAATGATAAAAAGAAGAGTCATTTCAGGATCTGAAAGTATTTTCCAAAGGCACTACAGTAAGAACAGGCACTGCCCAGTAGCAAGCAGCTAATGCTTCTGGAAGTCAGTAGTGAAGGAGTAGTGGCAAAAGATACAGTCTGGCAGGACCCAGAGGCTAGATTAGGTGGGGCCCCGTAGGCTAAGGTTTGAAGTTCAAATTTTATTCCAAGTGCAGGGAGAAGCCTTTGGAGAATGCTAAGCAACGTAGTAATAAATAATCTTGTTTTTTGAAAATATCCTCTAGGCCAGCGGTCCCCAACCTTTTTGGCACCAGGGACCGGTTTTGTGGAAGACAGGTTTTCCACGGGCGGGGGTGAGGGAGGGGGGCACAGTTCAGATGGTGATGGGGAGCGATGCGGGGCGGCAGAGGAAGCTTCCGCTCGCTCGCCCGCCGCTCGCCTCCTGCTGTGCCGCCCAGGTCCTAACAGGCTTCAGCCCAGGGGTTGGGGACCCCTGCTCTGGGCTGCTCTGAGGGAGATGTATTATAGAGTGCTACTCCTTGCTGATGGAAGTGGAAACAAAAGCAAGAGCTAGGAGACCCTTGTAGTCACCCAGGCAGGAGATGAGAGCAGCTTGGAGAAGGGGGTCGGGAGGGGAGGACTGAAGAGGTGGGGGTAGAACTGACAGGGCTCACTGGACAGCACGGAGGCAAAGGGTGGCAGGGAAGGCACTCAGAAAAGACAGGTTTCAAGGGTGGGTCCTAGGATTTTGGCTTGAGCAGCTGGATGGCGGATGGGGGGCGGTGTGAGTGGTGGAACAGTTCACGAAGATAGGGAAGCCTAGGGAGGAGCAGATTTGTCCTAATAAAATCAAGTGCTCTATTTTGGATACTGAAAGGTTAAGTAACTTGTCCAAGGTCACACTGCTAACATGTGACAGAGCTGGGATCAAACCCAGGCCAGTCAGACTCCAGAGCTCATTTTAAAATTGTAACGTAAAGAGAGCTGCACGTGACAGCTTTTCTTTGAAGAAAGAAGACTGTCCACAGTAACCCAGTAGTTCACTGACCTGTTCGACATGGCCCTTCCGCATCTCCAGCACGGCCAGGTTGTTGTAGGCCTCTGCGTGGTTATTGTTGTTGACCAGAGCCAGCCTGAAGCACTGATGGGCCAGATTTGTATCTCCTATTCCCTACAAAAGAAAAGCACAAACTCGTACACACAAATCCATTCACTTCCCCCTGCCACCTCCGTCCTCCTTTCCTCATACAAATCTTGTGGCCACCACAGAATAAACAACATAGTACCAACACAGGAGTCAAGTGTGAATTGTACATAAGAGGATTTAACCTAAGAAGATAAAGTGAGCTGCAGTGACCCCTAGCAATCTCCAAATTGCTACAAAGGCTGTAACCAAACCTAGATTTCCAATATCTGAAAACTTCTTCAAACTAACATGTGGCTATCTTCTCTATTACAGAAATTATATTACAGAAACAACATACCACAGCTACATGTCCCAAGTTGTACCAGACGTCAGCTATCTCTTCTTCATTTTCAGCCAGAGAAAGGGCACGTTCAAATGAGGTCAGAGTCATATCATACTGCTGGGCATAGAAGCAACAGAGCCCCAGGTTGTTAAAAAGCTGGCAGTTATAGACACCCATCTGCAGGAGTCGCCTTTTGGAAAAAGAGCACACATAGTTTGGTGTCAGACCAACTTTATAAATATTAAGACATATTTTTTACAAAGTTAGAAATGAATTCACTTTATAATTTTTAATACCCTCCAAAGAACATAAAGTATTATAGTAAATGAAAAATATTTTAGAGCAAATACAAAAGCATGTCTTTTGTAATGGTACTAGTCATAGGAAATGCATCCAGAGGCAAGGTCAGAAATAACTTACATCACTTTTTTTTTCCCCAAAAGCTTTGTTAGAGAGTCAAAATAATCAATAAATAGTCACATAAAGTAAAACCCACACATTTTTGCCTCATACAGCTTTGGTGCTTGTAGGTAAATTTCTAAGAGCTTCTAGTCAAATTTGAGGCCTGTGTTTAGCATTTACCGCCAAGTTTTCAGCTGAGTTGGATGCTGTTTTTGGTTATTTGTATTGTGTGGTTTAGCTGCATCTAACGACCTCCGATGAGCTTCTACTCAGGAAGACAAGATTGTCAGAAGATCCCCATATTATCCACTTAGCTTTCACACTGCAGCTCAAGAACCTCATTTTGCTTCTATGTGTCATTAATCCCAAAGGATGAGAGTTCAAATAAGCATATGAAAATCACCCCAGCTGCCCCAAGGAACCCATGAGCCACTGTGGGGGTAGGCGAGTGGAGTCAGCTGTATGTGCACAGGCTACATTCATATTATTGTTTTATGCTTCAACATATATTTGGAAAGAACTCTTGTCAGCTGCCAGTTATCTCCTTGTATACTACCCAGGGGCTAAAGAGGAAATCATAATTAAAAAATTAATTTCAGGAACCATCTATAAGATAAAATAAGTACGTGTTCAAAGAACCAGTGAGAATAATTTTAGATTTTGAAAAAATATTTGGACAAGAGTTGACAATACTTCACAAAACCGGAATCCTGTTTAAGGTCCTCATCAGGATTAGGGCCTGGGGCCCACTGCTCTTTGCAAATCACATTACTATTTAACCTTCAGGGTCTTGATATTATGTACAGTGGTATTAATGGAGGCAGTGATGTGGAAGTGCTTCTAGGAACTGTTAACCTGTTATTGGCGGATAACAAAACGGCCAATTTATACAATGACAAGGTGTTTAAAACTCAGGCAATTATCCAGGTGTGTTTCTGCAAGATGCCAAATACTTGTGCATTTCCAAATTATTAGATATAGCTTTAATATTCATAAAACATCTGGGTGCTTGAATTTTTAGTCTCATATAGACGTGGCCTAAACATTATTTGTCTACATTTTCATCCCATCTTTATTACTGTTGCATCACTATTTCATAGGAAAGCAGTTCTACAAATTGAATGTAAAGTGCACCTGTAAAACCGGAGAGCTACTTCTGGTTGATCAGAGTAAAAATGGTTGCTTCCAATGCATGCAATGGCTTCCACATGAGTATTGTCCTGTTTCAAAACCTCTTTGTAGTATTCAGTGGCTGATGAAATATTGTTCATTTCCTATTCTCCATCAAGACAGAAGAGCAATACTGTATTAATACTGGACAAGAAATTATTTTTATTCTGACTGGTTTAGATTATTTTATTCAATTAAATATTTATTAAGAGCCTACCATATGTCAGACTGTTCTAGGCCCTGGGGACACAATGTGAACAATAAGATAAAATTACAGTCAGCCCTGTGTATCTGCAGGTTCTGTAACCACGATTTCAACAAGCCACAGATCAAAAATTTTCAGAAAAAAATTCCAGAAAATTCCAAAAAGCAAAACTTGAATTTGCTGCACTAGCAAGTATTTATATAGCATTTACATTGTATTTACAGCTAGTTATATAGCATTTACATTGTATTAGGTATTATAAGCAATCTAGAGATGATTTAAAGTATACAGACGGATGTGGGTAGGTTATATGCAAATCCTATGCCATTTTATATAAGGGCCTTGAGCGTCCATGGATTTTGGCAACCAAGGGGTCCTGGAACCAATCCCCCCTGGATATGGAAAGACGGCTGTACTGTCCTCAAGGAGGTTACATCTGGTAGGAAGACAAACAAATGAACAACTATCTAAGAGGAAGTTCTTTCAGTTTTTCACCACTGAGTATGATGTTAGCTGTGGGTCTGTCATATATGGACTTTATTATGTTGAGGTATGTTCCTCTATGCCCATTTTCTTGAGAGTTTTTATCATAAATGGATGCTGAATTTTCTCAAAAGTTTTTTCTGCCATCTATTGAGATGATCATATGGTTTTTAGTATTCAAGCTGTTAATGTGGTGTATCACATTGATTGATTTGCGAATATTGAAAAATCCTTGCATCCCTGGGATAAATCTCATTTGATGATGGTGTGATCCTTTTAATGTATTGTTGGATTTGGTTTGTTAATATTTTGTTGAAGATTTCTGCATTTCCTCTAAGATCAAGAACAAGACAAGGATGCCCACTCTCACCACTTTTATTCAACATAGAGTTGGAAGTCCTAGCCACAGCAACCAGACAAGAAAAAGAAATAAAAGGAATCCAAATTGGAAAGGAAGAAGTAAAACTGTCACTGTTTGCAGATGACATGAGACTATATATAGAAATTCCTCAAGACACCACCAGAAAACTACTAGAGCTCATCAATGAATTCAGTTACATTACAGAATACAAAATTAATACATAGAAATCTGTTGTATTTCTATACACTAACAACAAACTATCAGAAAGAGAAATTAAAGAAACATCCCATTTACCATTGTGACAAAAAGAATAAAATACTAGGAATAAACCCATCAAAGGAGGTAAAAGATCTATACTTGGAAAACTATAAGAAATTGGAAAACCATAAGAAAGAAATTGAAGACGACACAAACAGATGGAAAGATATACTATGTTCTTGGATTGGAAGAATCAATACTGTTAAAATGACTATACTACCCAAGGCAATCGACAGGTTTGATGCAATCCCTATCAAAATAGCAATGGCATTTTTCACAGAACTAGAAAAAGTAATTTTAAAATTTGTATGGAGACACAGAAGACCCTGAACAGCCAAAACAATCTTAAGAAAGAAGAACAGAGCTGGAGGAATCATACTTCAGACTATACTACAAAGCTACAGTAATGAAAACAGTATGGTGGACTTCCCTGGTGGCCTAGTGATTGGGATTCTGGGCTTTCACTGTGGTGGCCCGGGTTCAATCCCTGGATCCCTGGTCAGGGAAATCCCACAAGCTGCACGGTGCAGCCAAAAACAACAACAACAAACAAACAAAACCAGTATGGTGCTGGCATAAAACCAGACAGACATATAGATCAATGGAACAGAATAGAGAGCCCAGAAATAAAACCAGGTACTTATGGTCAATTAATCTACCACAAAGGAGGCAAGAATATACAATGAAGAAAAGACAGTCTCTTCAATAAGTGGTGCTGAGAAAACTGGACAGTTACATGTAAAAGAATGAAATTAGAACATTTTTTCACACCATATTCAAAAATAAACTCAAAATGGTTTTATGGTTTCTGGTGTTACATTTAGGAGAAAACATAGGCAGAACACTCTTTGACATATATCGTAGCAATATTTTTTTGGATCTGTCTCCTAAAGCAGGGGTCCCCAATCCCCAGGCCATGGACCAGTATCGGTCCGTGGCCTGTTAGGAACTGCTCCACATAGCAGGAGGTGAGCAGTGGGCGAGCAAGCAAAGGTTCATCTGCAGCTCCCCATTGCTCCCCATCACTCGCATTACCACCTGAACCACCCCCCGCCCCCATCTTTGGAAAAATTATCTTCCACAAAACTGGTCCCTGGTGCCAAAAAGGTGGGGGGCCGCTGTCCTAAAGCAAAGGAAATAAAAGGAAAAATAAGCAAATGGGACCCAAATAGACTTAAAAGCTTTTGCACAGCAAAGGAAACCACTGACAGAATGAAAAGACAACCTAATGAATGGGAGAAAATATATGCAACTCATATGACTGATAAATGGTTAGTATCCAAAATATATAAACAGCTCATACAATTCAACATCAAAAAATAAACAACCCAATTAAAAAATGGGCAGAAGACCTGAATTGATATTTTTCCAAAGAGGACATTCAGATGGCCAACATACACATGAAAAGATGCTCAATATCATTAATCATCAAAGAAATGCAAATTAAAGCCACAATGAGATATCACCTTACACCTGTCAGAATGGCTGTCATCAAAAAGACCATAACTAACAAATGCTGGCAAGGATGTGGAGAAAAGGGAATCCTCGTACATTGTTGGTCAGAATGCAAATTGGTGCAGCCACAGTGGAAGACAGTACGGTGGTTTCTCAAAAAACTAAAAATACAACTACCATATGACCCAGCAATTCCACTCCTGAGTATATATCTGAAAAAAACAAAAACACTAATTCGAAAAGATTCATGCACCCCAAAGTTCATACAATTGCTAAAATATGGAAATAACCTAAATGTCCATCAATAGATGCATGGATAAAGAAGATGTGATTTTATACACACACACACACACACACACACACACACACACACATAATAGAATACTACTCAGCCATAAAAAAGAGTGAAATTTTACCATTTGCAACAACATGAATGGACTTGGAGTGTATTATGCATAATGAAATAAGTCAGAGAAAGACAAATACTATATGATGTCACTTATATATGTAATCTAAAAAATACAACAAACTAGTGAATATAACAAAAAAGAAACAGACACAGATATAGATAACAAACTAGTGGTTACCAGTGGGGAGAGGGAATGAAGGATGGGCGAGACAGGGACAGGGGATTAAGAGACACAAACTATTATGTATAAAATAAGCTACAAGAATATATTGAACAACACAGGAAATATAGCCAATATTTTATAACCATAAATGGAGTATATAACATTTAAAAATTGTGAATTATTATGTTGTACACCTATAACTTATACAGTATTGTATATCAACTATATCTCAATTAAAAAATTACATCTATTAAATTTATCACCCATTTCCTCAATACTATTAGTATTATGAAAATGGTTTTGACCCTATAGACTCCTAGAAAGGACTTCCCCAGGAATCTCTGAACCACACTTTGAGAAATGTTGATAATTAGAATGATTTGGGGGCCTTCCTTCCCACTCATTCCCTCATTCCCATGAGGCAAATGAGTATGGCTGTCTCAGCCCCTTCTGGGTCTCTTTAGAAGTCAACTTTCCTATAAGTTGCCCACATTCTCTTCCCTGCTGTGTAGAGCAGGCTCTCCTGGGTAGGGTACACTCATGTCTGTGACAGGATGGATTAGTCTGTGTAACTCAGAGATAGAACAATATTAAGTCCTTTTGGTCATAATCTAGAGCCACATGCTCCAATTCTGCTTTTATCAATAATAAAATTAATGGTTTATCCTCCATTTGTGTGAATCTTGTATCTACTTTTCAGTTGGTTCTCAAATTGGAGAAACAGGAGTGTTATTTATTAGTCCCATAAAACCCTGATATAACATCCACAGATTGAGCCAAACTCATGCTTTATATACATTTTTTCACATGCTTTATATTTGAAATTCTTATTCAAAGTGCTTCCAGGATTTGGCTCCTAAAGAGAAGAGGCTTTTTCATTCATTGCTTATAGCTGAAAAATAACTAAACTGTTTTCAAAACACAGGGATGTTGATACATTTGTTAGTTAACTCTGAGTTAATTTTCTCCTGAATTCTACACTGCTTTTATACACAACTATTCCACGTTCTTAATATTTTAAGAACATAAGAACCCATTGAAAAGTATAAAAAATAATTTCAATAGAATTATATTTTCTATTTTTTGGTAAAACAAAAGCCTCGTAAAACTAAAAGGAAACAACAAATGAGCATCTTAACTCACCACCCTGTAATCCCCACCCCTATACATACAATAAGTCCTTCCCTGACATGGGCTGTTTGTGTTCTCCCAAAATTCATATTGAAGCCCTAATCCCCAATGTGATAGTATTTAGAGGTGGAGCCTTTGGGAAGTAATTAAGACATGAGTGTGGAGCCCTCATAATTGGGATTAGTGCCCTTAAAGAAGAGACACCTGAGAGATGATCTCTCTCTCCACCATGTAAGGATAGAGGAAGAAGGTATCCAGACCAGGAGGATCCCTCACTAGGAACTGAAATGGCCAGCACCTTGATCTTGGACTTCCTAGCCTCCAGAGCTGTGAGAAATAAATTTCTGTTGTTTAAGTCACCCAGGTTATGGTATTTTGTTATAGTAGCCCGAGCAGACTAAGACTTTCTCCTTCCAAAGAATAATCTTCACACTCAGGATGTGACCTGACCAGTGAGCCTTAATGGCCCCATGAACCATGGGGCCCCCTGAACATGACTTATCTGGTTTCCAGGGCAACAGCACCCCACAGTACAAGGCTTCATTCAGCGTTACAGCTGCCAAACTTGGTGTATTAGTCTGCTTGGGTTGCCATAACAAAATACCATAGAATGAGCGGCTTAAACAATAGAAGTTTATTTTCTCACAGTTCTAGAGGCTAGAAGTCCAAGATCATGGTGTCAGCATGGTCGAGTTCTAGTGAGGACTCTCTTCCTGGCTTGCACCTTCTCACAGTGTCCTCTCATGAGAGAGAGAGAAACAGAGACAGAGAGAGAGGGCTCAAGTACTTTCTGTTGTCTCATCTTATAAGGGCACTAATCCCATCACAAGGGCCCTATCCTCGTGAGCTCATCTAATCCTAATTATCTCCCAAAGGCCCTATCTCTAAATACCCTCACATTGGGGGTTAGGGCTTCAACATATGAATTGGGAGGTGGGGGGAGGGGACATAACTCAGTCTGAAACAGGTGGTAATGTCCAATTCAAAGAAGACTCCAGCCTCAATGGTCAATTGTTTCAAGGCTTTCAGTTCTATAAAATTACTTTAGTAGTCTGTATCTGTTAATCCCATACTCCTAATTTGTCCCTCTCCAACTCCCTCTCCCCTTTGGTAACCCTAAGTCTGTCTTCTATGTCTGTGAGTCTGTTTCTGTTTTGTACACCTGAAATTAAGACAATATTGTAAATCAACTATACTTCAATAAAAAAGAAAAAAAAGAACATCTTAGAATGTTTGTATACTTGATTGATGGGCATGGACTTAATTTATGTAATCTCTAGGAATTTTAGATTGAAACTAACATGTTTTTGACAACCTTACATGCAGTTTTTCAAACTTGTTATTATAAAATACGTGCTGATGTTAAATAAATTTAAATGCATGTTTAAAAATCTCATAAGTAATTACAAATAGCCTCCAAATGGCTTGTACCAATGTACACTCCCAGCAACAATGTTCATACGTGACCTCTGTTCCTCCACACCCTTGACAACCTTAAATGCCACGGAACTTATTCATCTTTGTTAACTGATTAAGTAAAAACTGACACTATTGTTTGAATTTTTATTTCTTTAATCATTACTGAGGTTAGACATTCAACACACCAGGTATTTACATTTCTTTTTCTGTGAATTGTGGATTTGTGTCTTTTGCCAGTTTTCTTATCCTGTCTCTTGTCCTTTTATTATTTGTTTATGTGTATGAGGGGCTTGGGTGGGAAACCACCCTCCTGGGCTCAGGAGAGCTGGAGACACAGCTGTAGCTCGGGGATCCCTGGACACCGACTGTTTTCTCCTTCCGGATGCAATGAGCCTGTGCTGACGCTGAATTCAGTTCAAAACCCAGCGAGGCCCTGTGTTTATAAACATTCCCTTCAGAGGAGAAGCACAGATGGTTTGGTTGAGTTGTTCCAGATGTGTGTTAACCGGCGCCGGTATGAAAGGGCAGCGGGGTAGCTGAAATGCAGCTGGGGTTTGGCGGTTGTCTCGTCTCTGGGGGGACTTTACTGGCGTGGAGACGGTCAGCAGCCACTGTGTGGGCTGGAAGGACAACAACGGTCACACTGTGATCTCACCTCCACAACTGCTCTGAGGAAATACCGAGTTTCCGTGTTTACATGCTTGACCAAAATGGGAATCTATAAGTTTGTGTATGCACAGGTATGTGTCTATGTGTAATTCTCCATCAATTGGAAACCACCTGAAACCCAGCAATTGTTAAGCAATGTATAAACTGAGGAAATGAAAAGAAGCCCTTTTTTCTGTCCCAGGTACGGCAAATATGTGCCCTGTTTGATATTTTTACCTTTTTTTGTTTGGGTTTGCTTTTATTGGTATTTTTGTTTTTACAGTATAGAAAAGTTAACTTTTACGTTCTCAAATTTATCAATTTTTTTCTGTTATGGCTTTCTGACTTAGTATCATGCTCAGGAGGGTCTTCTCCATTCCAAGTTTATACAGATAATTCATCTGTATTTTCTTCTGGAACATTCATGGTTTTAAATCTTTGAGGCACCTGGTAGCAATGGGTTCTTTTAGTATAAGAAATCATTACTCATCCAGCTCTATTTCTAAACTATTCAATAATCCAATAATCCAATTGGTTTAATAGACAATCTTTAGCACATAAATTTTCATATGTATGAATAAACACAGATTCTATTTTTGTCCTTTAAATAATATCTTCAAGCATATAAATGTCACTTCAAGTGTATAAACAACCGTGGTATCATTTAAGTGATTTTATAGTAGCTATCAGTGGTTATTTTTGAACCAATTCACAGAATATTAACTCTAATTAGATTTTTAGTTATTTAAAACAAAACTGCAAATAAGAAAGTGAATTTTGCAATGATCCTCAAACTCTGTTATACTTCAGAATCACCTAGTGAGCTTGCTAAGCAGACAAAAATCTACATCCCACCTTCCAGGACATCTGATTCAGAAGGCAGAAAATGGGCCTCACTCTCAAAACACTCCCAAAGTCACTTCTATTCACAGTAAAGTTCAAGGACCACAAGAATAATATTTCCTAGGGTAATGTTTCTCATTCCAAATACCTTTTAACATAGAACAATTCAAATGAAGTTTACCATACAAAGATTTCCAGTATATTCCTTTTCTCCTTATGTGACAATGGATTGAGGGTTAATTACTAAAGTTTGTTCCTTAGCGTTGCAGCCTACACAACATATGCCTTAAGGGATTTCTGCATGTCTATCGTACTTTTCTCTGGAGGGATTCTTTCCCTTTATGTTCTTTTTTTTAAATTTATCACTTTCATTTTGGTCTTCTTTCTTCTAAATGAACATGTTGTGCTGCCTATTGTTCATTGCTTGTTCTGTACAGAAACTTGTTTAAAATGATTTATCCTTGCTAATTTTATTTGGTTGTGGTTTTAATTTTTCTTGGGGCCTTTTGTTTATTCATTTGAAAGACAGACCTTTATTTGAACTGTTCTATGTTAAAAGATATTTGAAATTAGAAACATTTAAATCCCTATCTCATACCATTCTCTATACCCTTCTATATGTCTGAAATACTTCATAATAAAAACTTAGTTTGACTAATGCATACACTAAAATCTCTTATTCTGTTGGTAAATCACAGGCCAACAATCATAATTTTATAAACTGTTATCCTTTATAAGACCCCAAGGGACTATGACCTTACTTAAGTAGCATACAACCTCAATTTTACAATAACTTTTTGAATGATATGAACCTTACCTCATAGATCCTGGCAATTCCACAAAGTAGGGCTACTTCTCCTGGAAACTTATCTAAGCCTTGTTTGAAAAGATTTAAAGCAGTCACAGGTTGATCCAATGAGATGTAAACCTAAAACCAAGATACATTTCAATAAAAGTACTGGTTCTTAAAATAATAGCATTTGTTATGACAAGTTTATAATTATTGCTTAGTAACAAATTATCTCCTAGATATTACAGTATAAAAATTTCAGAAATCTGTTGGACTAATTTCCAATAATGATACTATACTTTTATATCCACATGTTGTATATGAAGCATTCATTCATTTATTCATTCAGCAAACACTTACTGTGGACTTACTATTGTCACAGAGACTGGCCAGGACTAGAAAAGAAAGGATCAAGGGAAAATCTTTCTAGGATGGAACAGACATAAGTATATCTATAGGCTGGCACTATAAAGACCAATTATGAGGCTGATTTTGAAGATGCTGGAGAAAGAGGGACGACCCATGGAAGAAGGTCTGAGAAGGAGCAGCCGGGGAGAGCCTCTGGAGATGGTGGTTTGGGAGAAGGACCCTCGGAAATAGAGGAGAAACAGATTTGTAGGGTACAGGGTCAGGGAGTTGAGAGGGTTGGCACTTGATAGTTTCTGCTTAATTAGCAACTGGAACATTAGCGTGGATAAACCATATACTTATTAGGAATTTCTAAAATAAGAGAATTATAGTTTTATGTATAGAAACATAAGATTATGACATTTTTTTCTTCATGACCTTGGATCCTCTGTTTCTTCCTAAACATTCAGATTGTGCTTTGAAGAGGCCCAAATGGATACACAAAAAACTGCTTGCAGTGTTTACTGCTAAAGTATGAGATTAGAGGGAAGGGTATGGATGAAAACTTTTCAATTATTACCTTACATGCTTCTGAACTGCTTTTTAAAATATAGTAAGTATATAATTCCATATACTATGTAATATAAAATATTTAATAATTTTTAAATTAACAATCTAAAATTTTAAGAAATAATGTGGTTCCTAAAATCTGCTTGGTCTCTATTACTGAGCAATAATTCCTTCACATATTAAAGAAAATAAGTAAATTATACCTCTATATAGTCATGTAGGCAACAGTGGATTTAAACAAATAAATTTATGAAAAAATAGTCAAATTAGAACTATTAAATATGACTCTAGTCATATTTAACAATAGTTAAAAAGTACATTTTTTAACCATGCGGCAAGTGATTATCAATTAAGATAATAGTCAAATACTGTGACCTGAGTTATAATTTCAAGCTGTCAGAAAATTTTACTATGATGTTTAGAAAACTCTTTAAGAATTTTAACATATAATGTATAGAATATACTTAGAACCAGATAGCTTCAAATATTTCTGAAAAACCACTATAAACATACTAAGATTATCACAGTAAGTTTATATGGCAGAACTTCCATTTTGTTTCTTTTTAGTATGCAAACGTTAATACCATATTTTTTGAATTTTCTTTTATTTATTTTTTTATACAGCAGGTTCTTATTAGCTATCCATTTTATACGTATTAGTGCAATACCATATTTAGAAAGTAGTAGCACTTCCTTTTACATCTCATCTTCTTTTCAACCTCCTTTACCACACTTTTTTTTTTTACCACACTTCTTAAATTTAAAAAATTCTTAAAGATATAGCAAGATGATATCCTAAGCACCATTTCAACAAATGTTCCTTTAAAGTAGCCCCGGTGAGGGTAAAGAAGTAACTTTATTCCAATACTGAAAATTCTAGGTGGCCCTTCACTTCTGTTGTGGTTTGTGGATGGTACTACAGGGCAGTGAGTCAGCTCTGGAATCAGAAATTCCTGAGTTTGAATGCTGGCAAATAGCCAAGTGAGCTTGAAAATCTTAGTTACCCTCTTTAGGTCTCCCTTTCCTTAAGAATACAAAGGAAATGTTAAAATCTGCCTCGTGGTGTTGCTATGAGGGTTAAATCGCATATGGAACAGACCCGATAGGATACCTTACCACTGAGTAGGTGCTCAGTAAATGGGAAATATTGTTTTTGTAATAATGGCAGAGCCAAAAAGTGAAGGACCTATATAAAAACAATCCCTACTCTCTATAGTCTGCTTAGGTGGGAGACAAGTGTGCTGCAGAAAAGTGCCTCTCTGGGGCTTGTTACCCATGGGGGTAGTAAGCCTGGGGCATTTTCTTCTGTTCTAATGGGCAATATTTCAAAGGTGTTGTCTTATTTTTCACGGCAATCAATTTTTCCTGAGATGGGTATTCTCCATATGTTCTCACCTTTTCCCTTATTATTAAAAAAGAAAAACAACAACAACAAACTTAAGTCTGAACACATTAACTTGTCAAATATTCCTAAAGAAACTGGTAACTCTCCCCATGCACTTGTCAGAATTTAAACATTTACCCTGAGAAGACAAATTCTACTCAAATTAAGAATACTTACTTTTGCCAAGTAGAGAAATGTATCTACCATTTCCTGCTGCTTCAGGGCTGATTTAAATTGTTTTTCTGCTTCACGATACATTCCTAACCTAAGAACAGCCATTTAAAAAATTAGACATTCAATTTAAAATAAATACTACAGCATTTATTCATACCTTGAGGATATGAATTAGAGACAAATTACATCTGTAAGAGCAAGCATGTAGCAAAGAAGGTGATGTTATACACACATACATATTAACATGTATGTTTATATAGTTTAGGAAAAAGATTCCTGTTTTCCCATATTCACTGCCTAATGCTTAAATGGTATGTAAAGCGGCTGTCTGAAGCCTAGTCACAGCAGGACTAATAGCCGCCAGGGAGCAAGGTCACACCAGTTCACCACCCAAAGAGCTTATGATCAGCTGACATATGTCACATGACCTCAATAAATGCTTGGAGCCTCCATTTTATTGGAAGAACTGAAGATGACATTTCTTTGAAAACATCTGCTTTGAGATAAAAGTCCATTTTTTTAAAGTGAGGTATAATGACATACAACATTATATTAATTTCAGGTGTACAACGTAATAATTTGATATTTGCATATATTGCAAAATGATCATCACAGTAAGTCTAATTAACATCCGTCACCATACATATGTTAATATAGTTACAGAATATATACTTCATTTTGTTAATATAGTTACAGAATATAGATATAGTTACAGAATTTTTTCTTGTGATGGGAACTTTTAAGGTTTACTTTCTTAGCAACTTTCAAACATGCAATACAGGATTAACTATTGCTGCAATGCTGTATGTGATATTCCCATGACTTGTTTATTTTGTAACAGCATGTTTGCACCTTTTGACTCCCTACACCCACTTGCCCACCCCCTACCCTCCAGCTCTGTCAACCACCAATCTGTTCTCTGTATCTATGAGCTTTGTTCTTTATTTTTTTAGATTCCTCACATAAGTGAGATCATACAGTATTTGTCTTTCTCTATGAGACTTATTTCACTTAGCATAATGCCCTAAAGGTCCATCCATACCATCGCAAATGGCAAGATTTCATTCTTTTTCATGGCTGAATAATATTCCATTGCATATATACATATATATACACACATACATATATATATATATTTCTTTATCCATTCATCTGTTGATGGACACTTAGATTGTTTCCATATCTTGGTTATTGTAAATAATGCTGCAATGAACATGGTGATGTAGATATCTTTTCTTTGAGTCAGTGTTTTCACTTTCTTCAGATAAATACCCACAACTAGAATTGCTGAAGCATACGGTAGTTCCATTTTTAATTTTTTGAGGAAGCTCCATACTGTTTCCCATATGGCTGCACCAACTTACATTCCCACCAACAGTGCATGAGGGTTCCCTTTTCTTCACATACTACCAACACTTGCTATTTCTCATCTTTTCAATAATAGCCATTCTAACAAATGTAAGGTGATATCTCATTGCGGTTTTGGTTTGAGTTTCCCTGATGATTAGTGGCGCTGAGCGCCCTTTCGTGTACCTGTTGGCCATCTGTAATGTCTTCTTCAGAAAAATATCTATACAGAGCCTCTGCCCATTTTTTAATCGGATTTTTTTTTTTTTTACTATTGACTTTCATGAGTTTTTTTATATATGTTAGATGTTAACCCCTTTTGGATATATGATTTGCAAATATTTTTTCCCATTTGGTAGGTTGCCTTTTCATTTTGTTCATGGTTTCCTTTGCTGTGCAGTAGCTTTTTAGTTTGAAAAAGTCTCACTTATTTATTTTTGCTTTTGTTGCCTTTGCTTTTGGTGTCAAATCCAAAAACTCATCACCAAGACCACTGTTAAGGAGCTTACTGCATATGTTTTCTTCTAGGAGTTTTATGATTTCAGGTCTTATATTCAATCTTTAATCCATTTTGAGTTAGTTTTGTATATGGTGTAAGATGGTGATCCATCATTCTTTTGCATGTGGCTGTCCTATTTCCCAACACAATTTATTGAAGAGACTGTCCTTTCCCCATTGTACATTCTTGACTTTTTATAAATTTTTTAAATTAATTAATTAATTAATTTGTTTTTGGCTGCATTGGGCCTTCGTTGCTGCGTGCGGGCTTTCTCTAGTTGCAGTGAAGGGGGCTACTCTTCGTTGTGGTGCCTGGGCTTCTCATTGCAGTGGCTTCTCTTGTTGCAGAGCACAGGCTCTAGGCATGCGGGCTTCAGTAGTTGTGGCACTCAGGCTCAGTAGTTGAGGCTCATGGGCTCTAGAGTGCAGTCTCAGTCGTCGTGGCGCAAGGACTGTTGCTCTTCGGCATGTGGGATCTTCCCAGACCAGAGCTCGAACCCGTGTCCCCTGCATTGGAAGGTGGATTCTTAACCACTGTGCCATCAGGGAAGTCCCTCTTTTGTAAATTTATTGACCACATGTGCATGGGTTTATTTGTGGGCCCTGTATTCTGTTCCATTGATCTATGTGTCTGTTTTTATGCCAACAGCATACTGTTTTGATCCCTATAACTTTTTAATTTAATTTAATTTAATTTATTTTTTATGCAGCAGGTTCTTATTAGTTATCTACTTTATACAATCCCTATAGCTTTGTAATTTGGTTTGAAGTCAGGGAATGTGATGCCTCCAGCTTTGTTTTTCTTTCTCAAGGTTGTTTTAGTTCTTCAGGGTCTGTTGTGGTTCCATACAAATTTTAGGATTGTTTGTTCTATTTCTTTCAAAAATGCCATTGTAATTTTGATAGGGATTGCACTGAATCTGTAGATTGCTTCAGGTAGTATGGACATTTCAACAATAATAATTCTTCTAATCCATGAATGTGAAATATCTTTCAATTTACTTATGCCTTCATCAATTTTTTTATCAATATCTTATAGTTTTTGGTGTACAGGTGTCTCAACTCCTCGGCTAAATTTATTCCAAGTTATTTTATTTTTTGATGCTATTGTAATTGGGACTGTTTTCTTAATTTCTCTGATAGTTTGTTATTAGTGAACAGAAAGCAACAAATTTCTGTATATTCATTTTGTATCCTACAAATTTACTGAATTCACTTATTAGTTCCAATAGTTTTTTGGTGGAGTCTTTAGGATATTCTATATATAGTATCATGTCATCTGTAAACAGACAGTTTTACTTCTTCCTTTCTGATTTGGATGCCTTTTATTTCTTTTTCTTGCCTAAACTTCTCTGGATAGGACTTCTAATACTATGTTGAATAAAAATGGTGAGAGTGGGCATCCTTATCTTATTCCTCATCTTAGAGCAAAATCTTTCAGATTTCCACCAATGAGTATGACTTTAGCTGCAGGCTTGTCATGTATGGCCTTTACTATATTGAGGTACATTTGCTCTACACCTGCTTTGTTAGGAATTTTTATCATAACTGGATGTTGAATTTTGTCAAATGCTTTTTCTGCATCTACTGAGATGATCATGTGATTTTTATCCTTCATTTTGTTAATGTGGTGTATCACATTGGTTGATTTGCATATATTGAACCATCCCTGCATTCCTGGAATAAATCCCACTTAATCATTATTATGATCCTTTTAGTGTAATGTTGAATTTGATGTGCTCATATTTTGTTGAGGATTTTTGCATCTATGTTCATCAGTGATATTGGCCTGTAATTTTCTTTTCTTGCGGTGTCCTTATTTGGTTTAGGACATTACCATTATCAGGGTAATGCTGGCCCCATAAAATAAGTTCAAAAGTGTTCCCTCCTCTTCTATTTTGTGAAACAGTTTGAGAAAGATTGGTATTAATTCTTCTTTGAATGGCAGAATTTACCTGTGAAGCTCTCTTGTCCTGAATTTTTGTTTGTAGGGAGTTTTTATATTACTGATTCAATCTCCTTACTAGTACTTGGTCTGTTCAGATTTTCTATTTCTATGACTCAGTCCTGGAAGATTTTATGTTTCTAGTAATGCATCCATTTCTTCTAGGCTGTCCAATTTGGTGGCCTATAATTGTTCATAGTAGTCTCTTATGATCCTCTGTATTTCTGTGGTATCAGTGGTAACATCTCCTCTTTCATTTCTGATTGTATTTATTTGAGTACTCTATTTTCTTGGTGAGTCTAGCTAAAGTTCTGTTAATTTTGTTTATCTTTTCAAAGAACTAGTTCTTGGTTTCATCGATCTTTTCTACTGTCTTTTTAATCTCTATTTCATTTATTTCTGCTCTGATCTTTGTTATTTCCTTCTTTCTACTAACTCTGGGTTTCATTTATCCTTCTTTTTCTAGTTCCTTGAGGAGTAAAGTTAGGTTGTTTATCTGAGAATTTTCTTGTTTCTTGAGTAGGCATTTATTGCTAGGAACTTCCCTCTTAGGGCCGCTTTTGCTGCATCCCATAAGTTTTGGTGTGTTGTATTTCCATCTTCACTTATTTCAAGGTATTTTTTGACTTTGCATAAACCCATTTTTAAACTTTAAACAATTTTGAGGTAAATAGTAATTGCCACTCGAGTAAAACAGCTGTACCATTTTATTATTCTACAAACATTTTCTTTTCCTTTTTTTGTATCTAGTCTATGAACTTCAGACTTGTTCCTTGCCTAAATATAACTGCTCTGATGTCAACACGCACTTCTTCTGCCCAGGGAAATGAAATCAATCATTAAAGCGCACTTCAGCCTGTCTTTAATAGATCTGTTGGGCTTTCTCATAACTACTCATCCCCAGACATCTAAGAGCTACTTAGCACTTTATGACAATGCTTTTATTTTGTAAAATAAAGTCAAAACAACATACAATATGGTCCATTATGTTACTTTCATTCTTGAAAGAATAGCTTTGTTCTTTTTTCCTAACCTAAGCCTCAAGTACTGGCATGGCTATACCCAGCTATTTGGGACAATGGACAATGTGGGACAATGGACAATGTGGGACAATGAGGTTAAAAGTGACCCCAAAATCTGGCCTAAAGTTAGAGGATGTGTGATGTAGTAGAAGCCCCTACCGCTTCAAAGGTCCCACAACTTTTACAAGGAGTATTCATAAAATGTTATCAGAGAACTCTGAAGTTCTGAAGAACGGCTTTATATTTATATACAAAGCTTCAACTGAACATTCAAGTCTTAAACACGTGGCTGAAGTTCAGTCACTGAATTCCATGAACACCTAATTATCCATGAGAGTCTATATTTGTAACTAAGTTGTCTCTTTCGAAAAATGATTTAAAAGGGATTACAATAACAAGATACATGTAAAATAAGAATATGAAAACAGAAATAGATTTATTAAAAAAAATGGAGAATAAACAAATTAAAAAGCAAACAAGCAATCAGAGCTATTGAATCACCTGGAAACCAAAGAAAGGAAAGAAGAATGAGTCATACGTGTTTTATTACTGTACCCTTGTCTAGGAATAATGAAAACATCAGTCAAGTTCACAAACACAGGACAATATCAAAGAATCAGAGTCCAGAGATGATCTCCACCAACTGCCAACTTTTTCTCTCCAATTTAATTCAATAAACATTGTCAAGGATCAACTGCATGCACATTTAATGATGGTAAGGAGTTGCAAAAATGAAGATAACAACCATGTTCTGAAGGCACCAGTAAAGATTGAAACAAAACATATTTTAAAATAAATTTAATTGCATTATGGCCAATGAGAAAAAAAGTGTTTTGAGAGCACAGCGGAGGAGCAAACTAAGTTTCAGTGGGGAAGTAACAGGCAAGATTTTGACAGCTAGATAGGATGGGGTGGGGGTGAGAGAATACCTCTGATGGAAGCAAACTATCAGCAAAAGCACACAAGCAGGAAAGTACACAGCATGTCAGGGGAGTGCTGAGTTGTTGGGTTTAATTGAAAAGGAAAACACAACAAGGAATGAGAGAAGTAACAGAAAAGTGAAAAGCTGTAGACTGGGACAAAGTCATGGGTGCCACACTTAAAATCCAGGCTTCATTTCAGAGATAATGGAGATTAACCAAAGAATCCAACAAGAGCTGTTTTTTTTGCAACAGTTACTCTGACAGTGGGGTATACAGGAAGGATTGATGGGACAAGAAAATGGAGGCAGAAAACCCAGATAAGTACCTAATGTAGCAATTCAAACAAATCACACTAAAAGCCAGGATTAAAGCACTGGAGTGGGAATGGGTAGCAGTGGAGCAACTGTAAGAGATACTGCAGAGGAAGAACCAGTAGAACTTAATGATCAGGAGCAAAGAGACAGAAGTCAATATGGGGCTACATCCTCTGGCAATCCATCCTTGCCATCTTTCTCTGGGCTCCCACTGCACCCTGCACTTGCTTCTATCATAATGGGAACCACATTTATAATTGTTTCCTGTTCTCTCTCCTCCATTCAAATGTAAGCCATTTGAGCAAATGAATAAATGAATGAATGCTGAATACATAATAAGACAAGAAGCTATTAAGGAACAGAGGAGAACAATAATTAATATGACAAAATATACTCATTTAAATGCCATCTTATATGGATGGCAGAAGGAATCCAAGTTGTGCTTTTCTCTCATTATTATAGATTTCTGAGAGTTTTGCTTAGAAGCTCAAGATTTCAAGCTTGTCTTCAGAAATTATATTCATAAGAGTTTAATGTTATAATTGTCCAAAATTACCTTTTAGCAGAAAATACTTCCTCAATCTAACAGTAGGAAAAAATACTTCAGAATTCTATGTGAAATATCTAAATGGAAAATAGTCTTAATTTCAATAGAAGAATAAGCATCCTTTTTATTCTATTTATATATTTCCTTTTCCTCACAGTGTTTAACTAATAACTAAAGTTAATAACCATCGAAGGATACTCACAGTACCTAGTCTACCTTGTTTTTGAATAATAAAAGACATATTTATCTTTATAAAATATAATTTTTCATTTGTCACTATTTTTCAAATGCTCCAAGTGCATTTCAATATCAAGCAATCATTTCAGATCCTATTTACCAGTTGCTATATAATATGCATAAATTATTACAACTTTTTTTTATCTCTCAATTAATTTGCTTAAAAATGTGTTTAAACATTAAGTAAATTAGTGTAAGACTATTTAGATCCTAGAGAAACACCATGGGATTGTGCAAATAGTAAAAGAAGTGGCATCAGAAAGCTGAGCTCAAATTCTCGTTCTGTCACATACTAGCTACATGAATTTCGGAAAGTCACTTTATCTTTCTGAGGCTCAGTTTCTCACATCTGGACAAAGGGCTAATAATAGCAACTATATCCAAAGTGCCATAAGATTTAAGTGAGATAATGTAATGTGTGGACAAGCTATCTCAACTATAAAGCACTTTACAGACGTGAGGCATCAGTAGAAATAAAAACTTGATGGGGAAAGAATCTAAAAAAAAAAAAAGTGGATATATGTGTATGCATAACTGATTCACTTTGCTGCACACTTGAAACTAACACGACATTGTAAATCAACTATACTCCAATAAAAATTAAGAAGGAAGGAAGGAGGGAGGGAGGGAGGGAGGGAGGGAGGAAAGACTTGAGAGCCAAGAGGAGTGGAGTGAGAACGAACAGACTCGATTCTAGTCCTAGGTCTGTTACTGACTAGTTCCTGATGCAAATCACAACCTCTCTCTGGCCTCAGCTTCCTCATCTGAAAAGGAGTGTTGGATGTGATGGTCTCAAAGTTTCCCCTTCCCAGCTCTAAAATTTTACTATTCTAAAGGTGTCAGTTCTTAGTGCCATCATGTGATTGCTAAGTAAATGCTTCCTCACGTAAGCCAAAGACACAGTTCTCCTTTCTTCGTGAGGAAATCTATCCCCCAGAAAAGGTTACCAGATTTGAGACTCTAAAATATGTTGCTGCTTCTAAGCCTTTTCCAAATAATCAAAATTTTACCTGTAGTAACATTTTCCAATCTGCACTTTCCACCACCAGTCCTTGTACTGAGAATGCTCTGTGGAAAGGGCAGCCAAATCCAAAGCCTTTGAAAAACAATTCATTTTAGATTAGGATTTTCTTTTCTAACAATAAACAGAAACAAAAAATAATGAAATAAACTATATAATTAGCATCAATCAAAACATGCATTAGAAATCAGACAGAAACTCAAGCTGCTCATGTCTCCAGATGGCCCCACCAATCTTCCCTAAATAATCAGTTCCAGACCAGAGGACTGACAGCAGATGAGAAGTAAACAGTGATCAAAGGGAAGCAGATGTACAGTCTATTTGAATACAATTTTAATATACAAGGTACGAAAATGGTATTTAAAAATCTGTCAGTTTTTACCCTCTCCCAACCAAAATGCCTCCAAACCCAGTAGGAGTCAAGCCTTTACCACGTAAGGCAGGCCCAACTGCAGGCCCCACTTTAACGACAGGTGTAGAGAAATAAAGAAAGATCAAGTATGCAGATAGAAAAAGGTTTGAAAACAGGGTCATGAAGAAGAGTGAAAGGAGCTGGGGTACTTGGGTAACCGCCGTCTTTTAACAACCATCATTCCATTATTCTGACATTACCTCGCATGCCAGTAATTCTAAAGGTCAGACTTTCCTTCGCTGCAGACTGAAAAGGATCTTCTTAACTGCTTTTGCATTTTACATGTGTTTATCCCTTTCTCTCTAACGTCTTCTAGTTTGTTCCTTCTAGTGATTATTTAAGATCAGACAAGAGACATCTCATTAGGAATTAGGATTCTATACCAAAAAAGTGGAAACCATTTGGACAAAGAGGAAAGTAAATCAATCTTTATACAAATTCAAAGCTCACAGAAATCTGAAGCTCATATAAAGATTTGGTGAATAAAAACTCAGGTTATTAGTTTAAAAAGAATTCCGATTTTTTAATAATACTTGTTATTCTTGCTCTTAAGGTTGAAAACCTTTTATTCTTTAGTCAGTGTTAACATCATGATGATATCCAACAGCTCAGTTAAAGTAACTCTTAGATTTTCAGTTCTATAATCTCAGAATGCATCCCATATTATTGCCCATTTCTTAATACTAACGCTTTTCTGAAATGAATGCCAGAAGAGCTCCTTGAATCTCCTACTGCAAAATAAATAACTTTCCTTGTGTTCCCCATCTTCCCTCGCTCCAGGGGAGACTTCTAAATATGCAAACTATTTATAAAGGAATGGTGTCACCATGCTGAGGTTCTAATGGACTTGAAAAATCAACACCTCTACTTGAAAGCTATGGAAATTAAAAGCACACTACACACTATGTTCATATGCTTATTTTTCTTTTTTTCCCCAAGCAAGAGGTAAAAATGGAAGTGAAAAATGCAGAAAAAAAGTATAATTTCAATTATCATTATCTCTGGAAATACCAGAGAACCATATTTCAATCAGCTCAGTTCAGGAGTAAATTGTAAATATCTGAATATATTCATTTTAACTTAATCCTTTAAAAGACCTGTTCCAGCGAATAGATCAGATTCACTTTCATGTTTAATATAACAGACCTTCTATTTTTCAGAAAAATGTCATTCTAAATTTTTTTTACACCTTCTAATTTTTCCAAGATTAGACCTGGTGCTGATTACAGGCTGCTGATTTTGCTTTCAGATATGGTTCCTATGTAGGACCCACAAGTTTGTCTAAACCAATTAAGGAAATTAATATGATTACTGATGTAGAATAAAAATGGCCAAAAAAATTACATATTAATGATCACTCTTCATTTGAAGACTGGGGCTGCACTAGACAAAACCACTTGTGACTATTTCAAATGGACTCTAAATTCCCCGAGGACAGGCATCCACTTCTTAACACATCTCTGTTGCTCTGCAATGTCATTGTGCGGTTAAGAGGCCCTCAAGAATTATTTGTTGACTGAATTAATTCTATTCTTTACTTCTGACTTACGTTGAAAATAACTTAAGAACCAAACAAAACTGTCATAGTAATAAGATTCATAATTAAAAGCTATTAACATTTTAAAATTTTAAAGAGGTTACAGAGAGCTATATTTCTTTAAAGTCTTCCCCGGTTTTTTAAAATAAATTACTATATACTTATATTTAAGGATCTTTGAATAAGTCAATCAATCCGATATCTAGATATTAATAAAGACCTAGAAGGTCATAAATAAAAGGCGTAAGTTTATAAAAGTCCATAAGGGAACCTTGGCAGATCTCGACAACATGTTTGTGAATACATCCACCTGGGCATCCCAGTGACCTTCCTAAGTAATAGTGCTCCAATCTCTAAAGTTTAAAAAACAGTCATCCTTTCACTATTGTTAGAGTTGCGACAACTTCAGCATGACGAAATTAAAGAGCATGTGGAAATAAAGATTCCAGAATCACCAACCCACATGCCCCTTCAGTTTGTCAACATTGCCAATACTGCCCCAAGAAGGGAGAGGAAGGAAGTTATTAAGAACTCAAAGGCAGAAATACAGTTTTCCATAGAACAAATTCTATTTTTTCAATGTAGCTGAAGAAACAACATTCCTCAACAAAATTATGTAAATGCCAAGATGCAGAACAACATCTTCAAGATGAATAAAGACATCATCACTATGACCTATAAACAGCATATGATCTGTCAACTTTCTGAACCCATTGACTACAACTCTTCCCCTTCAAAGACCTCACTCCAGCCACAGTGGCCTCCTCACTGTTCCTTAAACAATCCAAGAATGCTAATATTCAGGGCCTTCGCAGTTAAAGTTCTCTCTGATTTACATGCTCTTCCTCCACCTAACCATATGGTTTGTCTCCCTTCATACAGGTCTCTGTTTAAATGTCTTTTCAGAGTGGACTTCACTGACCACTTCCCAGCCCATATAAAAGGACAAACTTCCCCCATGTCATCTATTCTCTTACCTGGTTTCCCTGCTTTATTTTTATACTGCTTATCCCATGACATTTTATATATTTTTAAGTTTGCTAACTGTCTCTATTCCTTGCCCAACCAGAACGTAATCTCCAAAAGAGCAGAGATTTTGTCTGCTTGCTCCACTCTGTAATCTCAGGGCCTAGAACAGTGCCTGGCACACTGTAGTGGCTCAAAATATGTTGGATGAAAGAATAAATGTCTCTGCAATAAATGAATTAATCTTCAAAAAGTCAGGATATAGCTTTATGATACTCTAGTAATTACAAATATTTACTCATTTATAAAATGGGATGGTATTTGAATGTTTCTTTTTAATGACAGTGTAACTACATGATTTTATATATCACCCTGAAACCCTCTGACCAGCTATATATTGAGTGAAAATGGCATTACTGACTTTTATTTACAGAAATGTGCATGGTTTCTCAGTTGCCCCAACCTTAGTTTTCTCTTTTCTCGATGTGACCACATCCACTATCACTTCATTATCGATAACTCCCATACTCTGTGTATCTGGCCCAGGACCCCTATATTTTAGTGTCACAGCTTCCAATACATGCAGTGACATCTCCACTTGGATAGCCTTTCACAATTTCAAACTAAAAATGCCTTCTAGTGAATTATTCAGCTTCTTTACAAACTGACGTCCTTCCCTAATAATCCCATTTCTGTTAGTAAAACGGTCATTCTTCCAGCATCTTTAAGAGGCAAGTTTGAGCTGTGTCTTTCCTTTGTCTCCCATACCAAATCTAGATCACGTTCTGTCACTTCTTTCTCTAAAATGTCTCTGACACCCCCATTTTTGAGAATGTGGTTTATTTATTTCTCTTTCCGTACTTTGCTCATGTTTTTACCCTTCTTTTACATTTTTTCCCATCCATTCCAAAAAATCCTACTGATTTTATGGATTTTTACTAATATTATCCCCTGATTTTTCCCCTTGATCTTCAGTACCAATTTCACATTCCAGCAATTACCTTTTTAACTGTTTCATTATGTCAATTCTATTTCCTCAGCTAGATTACATGGCTTGTAGAGGCAGGAACAAATATCATATTTTTATTAGTTTTCCTAGTACATAACATAATGGTTGACACATAGAAAACACAATTGAGAAAAATGCTTTTGTCTTCCTGAATACTTAATTATAAGGTTTTTTCCTTGAATAAGAAAATGACAGAAAATACTATCATTAGACACTGTAGAATTAACTACATTTGATTGGACAAGATTTGTGAAGTTACTGCTCATTTGCATATTAGCATGTTGAAAAATGACACAAATGGAGAAGTCCTGAGCATGTAACCTTAAAATTCTCTGTTGAAAGGCTACCAAGACAACTGATTATTGATTATTGTTGAAGCTGGGTGATGGTTGATACAGGCTCATTATACTCTCCACTTGCACATGTTTGAAATTTTCTATCATAAAATGTTAAAGGGGAGGAGATGGGGAACACTACAAAGAGACCAGAAATACATGTATTAGTAAACCTATAATCACTATATGGACCAAAGAAGAAAATGGATCAACAATGCTAACTATTAGTATAAAAAATAAACTTTAACACAAACATACTACGCAGCATTCTCCATTATCTATATCTTGCCCTTTAGTGGAGATCTACTACTCTATAGATCAGGCACAAGTCTTATGACTTCTATAGTTATACAAAGTTTCCTACTGAAACTGACAGTGGATTTGAAAGTATCAGTAATTCTCCAATCTTCATAATTCCATCTGTTTATAAGGTAAGAAATAGAACATTTCAGAATCTAAATCCCCAAAGTCATAAAAATCACATTAAAAATAGTGCAAATTCAAAACTTACAGTCTTAACATCATTTTCATGATGAAAGATATACTCGAACAAAGCCTGTGAAGAAAAAAATGCAAAAAAATACATTAGATTTTATTTTAACAAAGTACTTTATTGTCATATCAAAACTCAAAGGCCATTTTTTTTTGTTTTTTGGGGGGTTTTTTTGGTTTTTTTGCGGTACGCGGGCCTCTCACTGTTGTGGCCTCTCCCATTGCAGAGCACAGGCTCCGGATGCGCAGGCTCAGCGGCCATGGCTCACAGGCCCAGCCGCTCCGCAGCGTGTGGGATCTTCCCGGACTGGGGCATGAACCCGTGTCCCCTGCATCAGCAGGCGGACTCTCAACCACGGCGCCACCAGGGAAGCCCTCAAAGGCCATTTTGACAGCAGCTAGATTGAACCAAAATAACAAAGTACTGTAAAGTGCCTGGGATTTATAAGTAAAGGGTCTATCCATCATTTGTTACAACCATTCATTTTAAAATAAGGCTACTTATAACTGATTCCTGTTTTCACAGAATACGAACTGGAAAGCTCAAATAATTCAACAATTTTTTTCATATTACACATACTATTTTATCAGAAAGAGACAAATGAAAAGACCAACTTTAGGACTGTCATAAAACTGCATGTATTATACAGTGATTATGATATTAATAATGACACTTTAGACATGGGAAAATCTGGAAGTTCTTTCTGAAACAAAGTAGAGTTTAACTGTAAAGTAGGGAGTTTTTCCTTAATATGCAGATGCCTCTATGTGCAGCCAGGGCTGAGAATCATTATTCTAATACTGCCCCCAACCTATCTGGATAAATAAGCATTTACCAGACTACCTCTTGGTGGTACTACATTTGTCCATAACACCATTATTTTATACTTGCAAAGAGGCTAGCACCCCTGAAAGATATCAAGATTATTAACAGAGATGACCTGAAGGCAACCAAAAAAAGAAATCAGGATGAGGCCCTCTTTAGAAAACTATTCCTAATCCTCCATTTGTTCTCTTATTAAAAAAAAAAAAAAATTATGAGAGCAGTTGGTGTTACCACTGCCATGAAAAGGATGTTATAACACCCAAGGCAGTGTCAAGGAGTCACCAGCCACCCCAAGCAATATGCCAATATTAGAAATGAGTCCAGATAAGTCAAGGCAAGTTGGGGACCAAAGACAGAGAAACCTGGCATTATTTCTACAACACACTAAATAAGTGCAAAATCTAGTTCATCTAAATCTAGTAACATAGACCAGGTCTGTCCTGGAAGCATCCTAATTTGAGGGAAATGCCTCTACTGACTACACTCCCTGGTTAGAAAACAACAATGGTATTAAGTAGTCATTCAGCCACCTCAAATAAATGGCCTAAAAAGATAAGGAATCAGATATTCCTCATAAAGGAAAGGGAAATAAGTAAAACTTTATGATTTTGCTAAATGAAGTTGACTGGGTTGCTATCAAATAAGAAATTAAGAAAAACATCATTGGGGGGCTTCCCTGGTGGCACAGTGGTTGAGAATCTGCCTGCCAATGCAGGGGACACGGGTTCAAGCCCTGGTCTGGGAAGATCCCACATGCCGCGGAGCAACTGGGCCTGTGAGCCACAACTACTGAGCCTGTGCGTCTGGAGCCTGTGCTCCGCAACAAGAGAGGCCACGACAGTGAGAGGCCCGCGCACTGCGATGAAGAGTGACCCCCGCTCACCACAACTAGAGAAAGCCCTCGCACAGAAATGAAGACCCAACACAGCCAAAAGTAAATAAATAAATAAACTTTAAAAAAAGAAAAGAAAAAGAAAAACATCATTGGCATTCTTATAGTCTGATTCCTTGTTTGCCAACTGGCATTCCTTTCCCTGATTTAAATTTCAAGTCTGTATGGCTAGTGTCCTTTTTCATTTTCCCTAGAGTGTTTAATATTTACTAAATATGTTAAACGCCAGTAGAACTGATAATAGGAATGAGCTCAGCACTCATGCACAGAATTCATAGAGATTACAGCTAAAAACCTGAGCTAGGCTTACACCAATTTCCAGAAGCTAACTGCTCCTGGCTCTGCATTATTCCATGCTCACCTCTAAACTTTTCTGTACTGGAAAGGTCACGAACATCCTCCTTTCTCTCCCTCTCCCTCTCCCTTCTCACTCTCTTATCACTTTTTCTCTTGCTCTCACTTTCTCTTTAATTTAGAGGAGCATTTAATAGTTAGAAGTACTAATGCAGTTGGCTTGCTGCTGTCTGGCTCAAGCAATCTTTATTGAGATGCCAGATTAATTACTAATTAGAAAGAGAACATTTTTTTATCTTCTTTTTGACAGTTCTAAAATCCTACAAGGATAGAAAATTATTTTTCTGAGAACAGTCCAAGCTGAAAAAGAAAAATATACACACATACAGATGATCTCCTAAACTTCATTACCCAAAGATGGTGGGTAATGGGTAACATCTGCTTTCTTTGTTATAAATTGCTGTTCTTTATTAGGAGAAAAAGAATTTCCTATTATAATGGTATATATGCTTTATTTCTGATTGACTTTCCTTAACTCAATACTAAGAGAAATTTTAGATATTAGAATAATTAAACATTTCCATTTCAATCAAGACAAGGTCTTTTCTTCACAGATTTTTATCCATTTCCTGTAATGTTATGATAACATTTTGAACATTACTTCATAACATAAAATAATTTGAAGTACATACCTTTGCCAATTTAGGTTTCTGGGCATATTTTGTTAAATTCAGTCTAGATAAATTTATAAAAGGTCCATCAGGACTTGTAAGCATGGAAGCCTATGGGGAAAAATGATAGAACAAGAAATCTGAAACTTTCTCGAAACACAAATTGAATTTAATGTGCATAAAATTATAAAGCCAACACAAGTAAATTTTCCATATAATTGTCTACTATAAAAATAGTGAAAAATGATTAACATAACATAAATTACTTTGGTCATACAAGGCTATGGTAAAGCTGACAGAATTTACCGTTCCCAGCCTGACAAATCTTCCAGATGAGCTGGTAATAGGGCGAGCTGTGTAGGCAGTTCTGGGTGTTCTGATGGCCTGTTCCATAGTGCCTGGCCTTCCACTTTGTGTGCTGGGTCTAAGGAAACCTGTAATGGGTCTTCCAGCTTGAGTGATCGGCCTGTGAAGATTGTAAATTGTTAAAATACAAAGAAGATCAATAAAGGAAGATTCTCATGCAGCCCGGTCAATATTTAGTGGCAAAGGGAATGAAACAGGAGTATACTGAACATACCTGACAGCTGGACTAGGCCCTCCTGTCTGATTAGTTCCAGGGAGTTTCAGAGATGTTCCAGGACCTATAAGATGAGATGGCAAATTCAATTTGTATATTATTTATTGATCTGTAAAAACTGTCCACTAACGCAATTTTCACAAATGTGCTAGCCTGGTGAAAAAGACATTAGTAACAGGAAATGTATCTAGAAAAATGTGTTTGAGATTAATATTTATTGAGTACCTGTCACGTTACTTTTGTTATTACATTTAATCTCCACACTAATTCTGCAAGGTAGGTAGTACTAACCCATTTAGCAAAGGCTTAGAGATTTAAATAAACAGGTCAACCTGTTAGTAGAGCCAGCATTCAAACTCAAGACAGGCGGGTTCCAAAGCTCCAACACATCAAAATGACAGTTCTATACTCATAGTTTATTTTTCATACAAACTTCTTCTCCCAATAAAAGATCAGTTACCCCCAATATTTGGAATTTAGATATTTTAACTCCAAAAGAGCAAAATGATAGGGAAAAAAGACATCTTAACATGAAACATATGTACTTTTTTTCTCAATTTCCACGGAAGCATTGAAACAGCTATTACCTTCCAAACATATATAAATGACTGATAACTGTCACAACTAACA
Organism: Globicephala melas; assembly: GCF_963455315.2. Taxonomy (NCBI): domain Eukaryota; kingdom Metazoa; phylum Chordata; class Mammalia; order Artiodactyla; family Delphinidae; genus Globicephala; species Globicephala melas. The sequence goes on along the minus strand of NC_083315.2, from coordinate 162,678,923 downwards.
AATTACCAGCAAGATACCATACGTCATGGTAATCATCCAATACCATTCACAGCAGCACACCTGCAAGCTGGGACTAGGCCACTGTGACAATCCTGATGGACAGTCACTGCCTAGCAAATCACTCCATCACCTCACATCATGCATTAGAGCAAATCATCGATTATTACAATGAAGTGATGTTTTCAAATTATCATTTTTTTAGAACACTTCTGTTGTTTGGATGCTTCCTGTGTTTAGACTCTCAGATAAACAATCTTTGGTATATTAGATAAGCAGCTCAGATAGAATGCCTTTTCATAAAATATTTTAAAATGCATAATATAGCTTCTACTGAAAAATAGTTATACATCAATCTCACACCTTAAGTTCAAGATAATATAATTGTGCCTTTGTACTATAAGGCAGAATAGAGGTAATATTTTTTCATGCATACACGTGCTTCATGTATGTGTCTTATTTTTATTATAAAAAAGTACACATAGAGAGTATTCCTCCTCCTAATGGCTTTTCATTTACTTAACTGAAAAACCAGTACTTACGTGGAACCTGAGCAATAGCATTTTCATCCAGTACCGTTTCTGCAATTCCTTCCTGATCTACATCAATTTCATCTATGTACACCATTTCAGTTAGTGCTCGTGCTTTTAAAATCCAGGCTGCCTAAAAAGCATAGATAAGATAAAGCATATCTTAAATTGCATTAGAAGTAGCGCATAGCCTATAGAAATCAGCCATCCTTTATTATTATCTAATTTTTTATCAAACATGTTTACCATACTTAATGCATGATACTAATTTAAAGGGCTATGTCCAGGAACTAATACAAGAAGACAAGGTCATTATTAATCAAGAAACAATCAATAGATCAATTACCTAGTAAACAAAAGTGTGGTAATTACCTAGTAGTCTTCTAACATGCCTTTTTATAAGTGAAAGAAGATCTTTATAGAAAATTTTACTAGAATAATAATTTGAAAACAGATGAGTAAAGCTACAACCACGTGTTCTTTCTGCCTTTCTCCTTCAGGGCCAAGTCCTTCGTGAAGACTTCCCTGATAGTTTAACTCTGAACCTACTTCCCTCTTGTCTTTCTTAGAAAGCACTTTCTTTTATACTTCTATTATTATGTACTTACTATATTCAACCAACACTATAATTATTTGGGCATATGTTTGCCCTCCCTTCCCCCAGAACACAAGCTTTTTTACCTTGTTCACTTTTGAATTTTCCATCACACCTATGGTTTGTGTACACAATAGGTATTCCAAAAATGTTAACTTGAACTAGGATTAATTTTTCCCACTTCCCAATAACTAATCAACACAATCTTGGTTGCTTTGTGATCTAGCCAGTAGATCAGCTAGTAAACCTGCTAGAAAGTGGGGGAAAAAATGGAAAGGTAATTAAGGAACCTAGAAAATATCTAATCAGCTTTGCTTTACCCTGAGAAATTAGACGTAAAGGTGTGCACGATTAAATACCTTGTGAAATATTTAAAACTGCTTTATCAGAAAAGTTTACCGTTCTGCTTCAATAGAAGCAGAGAGCAATAAAGCTTGGTGTCCTGTGGCAGATTTGGGGAGAAGGCAACCCTTGAGGCAGCAGTATAGGACCGACTCTATACTACAGGGGGAGCAGCAGCAAGGGAAATCTGGAAAGGGGTTAGGCCTCATCATACTAGGAATCTGTCTGTGAAGCATGCTGCATGAAGGCAAGGGACTGAGGGAGGAACAGATGGAGGCTACAAGAGGACCAGAGAGTCCTCACATAAGGATATCGAGATGCACTGAAGCATCAGCGTGTATTTATTGAGCACCTCCTACTTATGTAGCACTGGGCTAGGTTCTGAGAAGGAAATGCGAGAAGATAAAGACATGGATCCTAATTTTCCTGAACGTATCACCTACTGGATTAAATAACAAGGCAAAGCAATGCATGATATGTGACAAATGAGCTACATGGAAAATGGTTTTACAAGAATTAGAAGGCAGAGATCCTTTTGTGGGCTAAAGTAATTGGAATGTATATTTTTAAAAATTTTTAAAGAAAAAGAATTTTTAAAAGTCTTCATGCTTTCCTTTTAATGGGAACAAAAGGAAATTACATTGTTGCCTTTGGTCCTCACCATGAGGTATTATCTCCCCTGTGTGAGTCCAGGTCCTCCCAGAAGCAGATGCCAAGAGGGGATTGAATGTGCAGGGCAGAAATGGAGACACAGATGTAGAGAACAAAGTATGGACACCAAGGGGGGGGAAGTGGTGGGGGGAGGGGGGGAGGGGGGAGGGGAAGGGTGGTGGTGGGATGAATTGGGAGATTGGGATTGACATATATACAACTAATGTGTATAAAATGGATAACTAATAAGAACCTGCTGTATAAAAAATAAATTAAAAAAATAATGTTGAAATGAAAAAAAAAGATATATATAGTATCAGCTGTCCACAGAGCTTGTCATCACAAGAGACAGCCTACCACAGGGAAAAAAAAAAAGAAGGCTGTCTTCACAATATATTTAGGTTCCTCAAGTGAAATTACATTTGATTAGATTATTGGGGTTTTGTCTTATACTTTTCTGGTTGAGGTTTACTGGATTCTTAACAGATAACTTAGAATAAAATATTTCAAACGTTATGTGTAAATTTAACCCAATTGAATGAGAAGAATATGGACCCAAAGAACTAATTTGTTTGTTTAAAAAGTCAGTTCCAATTGGAACTGCATCTAACTGTGGGAGCCACCAAAGACTAGGCAAGTTGCCAGATTGATACAGCTATTCTCAGGGGTCAAGGAAGTCGTCACTCATCACTGGCTTGGACTAACGGTTTAATTTAACTTTAAAGATGGAAATAAGTAATCCTGATTTAAGTCCTCACAGTTCCTATTGCCCTGCAAGTATCTGATGGCTTTAATTTTTCAAAAGGGCATATTCTTTGCTGAGCACCTCTGGTGGACAGGAGGAAGGACGGCAGCATTTTCTGTTCACACAGTAAAACAGGATGTGGGCTTCACTAGTTCATTCCCACATTCCCAGGAAGCACCTACTGCATGCCGGGTCCTGGGAACAGAGATGCGTAAGTCACAGCCCAAGTTCTAGCTCATAAGAATTTCAGTGTTATGGGGAAAGTGTAAAAACGAAAACCTGGAACATGCTATAGAAGGACAAAGAAAGGCACGCAGCTGCCTTGGGGTGGAAGAAAAGGTAAAGGAGAGTTTGCCCCACGGCCAAGACAGGAGAGTGCGTGCCAGGTAGAGTGCATAGGGCAAAGGAAGGCCAGCTTGAGGGCTCATATGGAGAAACAAGAGTGTGGTAGAAGAATCAGGTTCAGCTGAGGAGAAGCTGCTTGAGAAGAAGCTGGAGAAAAAGGCAGGGGCCAGTGAGGGATCCTGTATGCCACCTGTATGCCATGATGAGGAGTTAATAAAGCTTCAGGAGTATGATTTGGAGTCCTAGTTAAATTGACTCTCTAAAAGTCAAGTTTTTATTATTATAGTATCATTTATACAGTTGGATATTAATTATCCATGCACATATTTTTAAAACTATTTTCATACCCATTCTGTTATCTCATAGTCCAATCCATCATGCTTCTTGACTTCTATCCTTCTACTAACCCCTCAAATATTAAGAAGGTGCAAATTATTTTACATCAGGCTAAGCAAAACATAGGAATGTAAATCCACTATTCTCTCCCAACCAAATGAATATATGCTTCAGAAGCCAAATAGGAAGATCTTTTTTTTTAAATTTTATTCCATAAGAATTCACTTTTTCAAAAAGGTAAATCTATATTTGTTTCAGTTTCTAAAACCTCATTATTAAGAAGCAGAAATAATGAGGTGAATTTCTGATATTTAAAGATCTGCAATAAGACCTACTTGCACCATTACTTAATTTTAAATTTCATCAGTATTTGAGAATATTAATTTTCCTGACTTTCCTCCTTCTATCCTAACAAAAAATGACCTTGAAAATCATGTATCACCGCTTGATTAAACATCAGATTGTATTCAAAGAACTGCTCTGGGCAACAGGAACAATTCTCGGAATTTTAATGAAAACATTTTATTTTGGAGGCAAGCCAAGCATGTTTTACAGCCCTAAATTCCTCTGCCTGTTTAAATTTTTTTTAAGTTCAAAACTAATCAGTGATTAAAATAAAATGCATACAATATTGTAAATCAACTACACGCCAATAAAAATTTTTAAAAATAAAATAAAATGCATAACAAAGCAAATTGGTAACCCTACACTGCCACTTGAATCTGAATAAAACTATAAACTGGTTTTTATCAGAAGTACTTAAGTTGTTAATAAATGACAGGGTCATGCAGTTTATGTAGATAAATTTGAATACCTACGTATTGGAAGTTCTGTAAAATCGATAAAAATAATAGATGCTTAGGAATTTTTTTTAAGGGAAAAGCATAGATCCTCCCAATGTAAATGAGTAATCATCACATCAATTATTTCCTTTTTTATCTGCGAAACATAATCCCATCTCATTTACCTGCTTAGTTAGTCTATATATAGGACATTACTCTTGAGGCAACTATCTACCAGCTAACATCAGGAAAATACTGACTTCCCTGTACTACCTTCTGTGAGGGTAATCCAATTTTAGTGATAAAAATAGACAAATTAAAAGGTTAAAGCTCTACTGACTGAGCAAAGCAGGTTTACACTGTTTTGTTCCTCTTAATACAGAATGCAAGGCTATGTAAAGCCTTTTAAGACAGGTAAGAAACAATTTTACTAAGTTATTCTTAGAATAAAGCTACCAAAAGAACAGTCTGTCTAACCTGATTTAGACATCATGAGAATCAGTAACATGTGACACTCTGCCTACTCTATGAAAATGAAAATTTAGGCACAAAATGTTGAATTGCTATTGTAAAGCCTCATTTATCTTGAAGTGATAAAAACCTGCAAAAGAGGAAAGGCAAAAAGTGTGAATAGTGAGCTCAAAAGAATCCAGTCAGCCTTGTTCCCTTCTGATTCTTTTAGATCACTATCCAATTAAGTCTATAGTAACAGAGCAGGACATGTCAAATACAGGTCCTTCATGAAGTCCCTGTGCTGGTTGGAAACTTTCAAATACCATTGAAAGTTTTCAAACCATACCAACAATGCAAATTATTGATGTTTCAATTTAATTTTAACTTTAATCAAAATCTTCCAAAATTACTGAAAACAAAAGGCACATTACTTACTCTCTTTATACCTTAGGTGATTCTTATGACTTGTACATGTATTATACAAAAAATAGTTTTCCACCCTCTATCAATTTGGAAATCATGATTATGAACATTCCAATGACAAATGTCATCCTTTTAAAGAACAGAGTACTACATTTTAACCTATTTACCATGTTTGTTTGAAACTGCACAGGCCTCCATCAGAGTATTTTGCATACTACTTTCTTCTAAAAGGTCTGATAATTACACATGTAAACCCCATGAGGTTCAAATTGTTTATTTATCTAAAAAACACTTAAAATTCACTCTTGCTTGGCAGGGCAAATCCCTGACAATATTTAAGTTCTCTGATTTACATCTCTCTCGTCCCTTCTCCTTATTCCCAGACTTACTGGAAACACTCTTGGGCTAAAAGCTTCACTGGCCAGGAGGCCCCCTAACCAGACCTCCTCTTCCTGGGTTCCCTTTCCACTCATCTACTGTCTCATGCAGTTAGCAGGTCTCTCTGGCCACCTCTCATGTCTAACAAAGTTCATTTGGTAGATGTGGCTGTCTGGCCAAGTCTTTTCTTCCTCACAGTGGCAGGCACCTCTCTCTAAAAACAAGACCTTCCCAAGCAGAGTCGGCCTACTCTTTACTCAAGACCTATGATCCAATCCATCACAGACACTCCTGACATCTTGGCTCCCTTTCTAAGCCTCTGACTCCCCTTGCCTCCGCCTTTATTTTTCTCATCCTCTAGGTCAATATTGGTCATTTCTATTTAAGCTACAAGTCTTAATGAGTAGAGTGCCCTAGTTTTACATCCATAGACACAAAGTATTAGAAATATAATAGTTTATATCTACAGAATGACTGGTAGATATAGCTAATTTTATAACAGCACAAGTAGATAGGCAGCAAATTTCCTAATCTATAGCAACAACTAAGCAATAGTAATTAAACTATTCTCTAAACTAAAGGTTGCAGCTAAACCTTTACCTGAGACACTGGCAATTCTGGATCTGGTTCCTGGAAAGCATTAAGAAGGTTGTAAACATTTTTAGGATAATACAGTTTCTAAAATTAAAAGTCTTAATGACCAACCAAGTATTTGTAGGTGGACTCAAACTCATTCAATAAAAACCCAAACATGAACTTTAATCTTTCCCCAAAAGCGCCCTCACAAGTTCTGTACGAGTAACACCCTATCCACTGAAGAGTGCTAAATTTTCTATGATCAGAAAATTCTAATTACTGTTACCTCATTTAGAGCACAGAGAAGAGATCTTTACATATTTAATGAATTCACAGTATCTCAGGAATTAAAAATAATTTTACAACTATACCAAGGAAGCTATTTTTATATTCAAAAACAAGTTCATGGTGGTTAAAGCATTCAGACTTCAATCCCTTGAGGAGGAGGAGGAAAATCCACATACTATAAACCCTTCGATTCCCCATAAACATAATGGGATCAGTGGCTAAAGATAAGAAATTAATTCTGACTGCAATGTCTTCCGAGAAATTTTTGTAAATAGACTATATAATATATATCAGGGTCAGGTGCTGATAAACTCAGGGTTTTTTTCTGTCCAAAATTAAATAGAAATGCATTGGTTAAAAACACAGATTTATAACAAATTTATTTATAAAAGATCTACACTTTCACATCTACAGTCAGCAGCCTCTGAACGCTCAATCTGCAGCATGTTTTACTGGGAAAGCTACTAAGAAACAGAAAAAGGAAAGAAAAAAAATCCTTGCTTTCCTTGCTTTCTACAGCTCTAAAATCCAAAAAGAATACCCGAAATATTTTTTAAAGAATATATTATGTGTGCAAGCAATGTGTAAACCATCTGGTCACCAAGCAAGGATAAGCAATTTCACATGACACACAGCAGCAACAAGAGAGGAAAAGGCTAAACTAAGCTAGAAAGTGAGAGTCCTAGGGGGTGGGAGTTAGAGAATACTTGGCAATCAGCTGAACAGAACACAAAATAGCAACTAAGAAGACACAGCAATTGGAGGTTTTCAATGCCAGCGTGCAGAAGAAAGAGCTGGAAAAAGAATAGATTTCCTAGATCCCACAATCCATATTTAGAGAAATACACTGATACAGGCAATGAGATGACAGAAGGAATAACCCCTTCTATTCTTTCTTCTATTTATTTGTATACGTGTCTAAATGACCCCCCATTATCTCATTTGAGTCCCACAACAACCATTTCAGGTAGGCAGGTAAGTGTTATTATCCATTTTACAGATCAGTAAACAAATTCAGGGATGTCATGTAATTTGCTCAAGGTCACACAAAGAAGCCAGAGCTCTTTCTTGCCAGTACACCTTGGAGATTAAAAAAAATGAGTTGGATACATAAGGCAGGATTGAAGGGTAAAGTGTAGGAGAGATACAAGATAAGTTCCATATAGAAACAGGTAAAAAAGTTTACCAGAGGTGATTGTAGACAGCGTTTGAAAAGGAAAACAGTGAAAGGAGACAGAGCCACGGAGAGTAAGTAAATGCTGGACGCTTGTTAGTCTGCAGGGAGATTCCTCCAGTGGCCCAAACTGACCCCGGCAGCTCAGCCTCAGAGCGCTCTGTTCACCAACGAACGCCTTCATGCTCTCTGTGTCTCATCCTGCCCCGCAGGATTGCACTTACGACTTACCAGGCAGGTAAAGAACATTAGGGACCTGATGTGAAATGAGAAGAAAATGAGAAGGGAGAGGATGGAAAGGTGTAGGGACCGGTGAGGTAGTATGGATGGAAGATGGAGGCAAGGCTTAACCACGAGTAGGCAGAGAATACATTAATTCCACAACATTCTCCTGGCATCCCTGGAACCCCGAGAGGCACTGAAAACATTCTATGTGGGAAGGCACATAATTAAATAAATTACAGTACAATGTGTTAAATGCCATACTCAAGCATGGACCAATCACAGATGACTTAGATGGAGGACAGAAAAGCAGAACATGAGAGATAAGGAAGTCAGGGTAAAAAGAGAGATTATTCTGGAAATGAGTGTGTACCAATGATCTATGAAGTATATTCCACATCATTTTATCATCAATTTCACTGGACACTTTCCTCACAGATGCTCTCCAGATTACCAACAATCCTTTCAGAAAAATACGACAGAATCCCACCTGCAAATATCTCTAGCTAACTAGAGATAATAGCAGCTCACTTTTTTGATCACTTAGCATGTGTTAATGAACTTAACCCTCACAACAACCCTTTGAGGTAGGTATGTTATCATGGCCATTTTACGGATAACTCTGAGGTCAAAGTGTGCAGGCAGTATTTGAACCTAGACACTCTCAGTCAAGAGCATGCACTTTGCTTTACATACGAGACCACAGCAAGGTCGGAACGCAGACTACTGTAGAGTGCGGGAAGACCAAGGAAGACCAAGGCCAGGTATGGCTGGTCTGGAGATCCACCAGGAGCAGCAGAACGATGGAGGAAAGAGTCAGGATATTTTAATTTAGAGACAGGGCAAATTTAGTGATTTTGTTTTTGTTTTTGCTTTTTGCGGTACGCGAGCCTCTCACTGTTGTGGCCTCTCCCGTTGCGGAGCACAGGCTCCGGACGTGCCGGCTCAGCGGCCCTGGCTCACGGGCCCAGCCGCTCCATGGCATGTGGGATCTTCCCAGACCGGGGCACGAACCCGCGTCCCCTGCATCGGCAGGCGGACTCTCAACCACTGCGCCACCAGGGAAGCCCAAATTTAGTGATTTAATTTTTAAATCACTAAGACCTTCATCTGGGTCTCTCTCAATTATAGTTTTTATGATTTAAATTAATCCACATACACAGGAAACCACAAGTTAGGTTCACTTGGTCTAGCAAATTATTTCCATGGGTATTATCAGCATAGTTTGAGTAGAAAGCATCAGGCCCAGGCCTAGAGTCAGAAAACCTGGGCTTGATCCTCAGGGAGCCACTTAGCTGCATGACCTTGAACAACCTCCATTACCCAGTCCTCCTCTCAAATTAGAGCAATAGTGCCTACTTTATAGGATAGCTTTAAAAATAAAACCTTGAAGATTATTTCATAATTTTCAGAGTTCTTATACCACAGTAGTTCATGAAGTATAAGGTGGTAGTACTTTCAACAAGAAGTATTAACCACACAGAATTTCTACATAAATACATGTACATAATGAACAGAAAAGCACCCAACTCTCTATTACTTCCTTTTTCAGAACTCAGAACTGACTCCCAGTTATGGCACATCAAATTAAAACTTCCCTTTGAATCTCCGTGAAAGTAAGAAGACAGGGAAAGTAGAGTGGCACTGCCTAGAACCAGCAAAAACTCACCAGCATAAACTTCAATTCACAGTAGTTTGCTTCCTTCCTCCCTCCCTAGGGCATAGCTTTCTCTTAGGTTGTTGCTATTACTTTAGGGAATTAAATCTCCAGATGATTCTGAATGCAACTTCCAAATTGCCACCAATACTTACTCTGGCTAATGAGTCTGCCCAACTCTGCTCTTAAACTACAGAGTCATTATTCAGAATTTAGCAAAAACAGGAAGGAAAAGAATGTAAGAGAACAGAGAAATGAATGGATTTCAGAAGGTTTAGGGAAATCTAGTGACCAAGGAGCCAAGTGGGAATGTAATCTTTAAAATTCAGCAACATGAACTGCTCTGCAGAGTACAGAATCAAAAGAATGCCTGGTTATAAGTCTCCATGGCCCCAATGAGGAAATAAATTAGATAATCATACAGAAAGATGTTTATTTGGTTTGGATCACCAGATCATTGTCTCAACCAACTACTAACATACAGCTCATTGGGGACCCCCGCTTTTCGACCTTTCATCTAAGCCAGTGGCTTTCAGCCTTTTCTCCACCTTCAAACCATTGACAGTAATAACCCCCTCCTCTCTCATTATAAGCAGAGATTGCGGGTGGCAAGAAAAATGTGAATTACCCCCATTCCGATAAACAGCTAACCCTCCCACTCCCAGAATCACAGATTTTAACAATTTAAAAATCTATCAGCAATCTACCTCATTAAGAAAAGTATATTAACTTTAAAAAAAAATCAACGACTACCTCTATGTTTTATGAACTGTTGAATTATACTGGAGCTAAAATCGGGGCTGCTTTTAAAGCCATGAATCTGACATATGGAACACAAAGAACAGTAATCAGATTAAGCAACTAATCAGGATGACCGACATGAGCCGTAAAAGCAAGCATTCCCTCTAGGTCATGTTGCTGCATGGAAGGCCATTTTGCATTTCTCTCTTTTATGTCTTTTAACTTTTAACCACTTTTCTAGTCACGATTTAGAGAAAACTTTGAAAAAAGATAGCACTTCTCTATGAATTGATTGTTCCTACTGTCTTTTGTCAAATGGGGAAACTACGATGATGAATTAACCAGTTATCCTTCTTTATTCTTAACTGATCAGAACTTTAATGTCCTTCAGGCTTACAGACCCTGCCCTCTGTTTCACACCATTCTGCATCTGGGAAAAGCAGTTCAGAATCCATCTTTTTCAGGAACCCTTCCCAAACATCATGTTATTACCTTCAACCTAACCTTCAGTCCTCCCGTATCCAAATAAAATTGTGTAACGCTAAGGAAACAAGCTGGTCCATAGTATATCACACCTCTCCAGCCAACCTGACTACTCTGGCAAGAATCAAAACTAAATAAAATCCACATGTCCTAACAGAAAATACAAGGCACTAATTAAATATTTTTGATGATACTATACCAAAATGGTATCTCTTAAAGGAGAACTAAACGTAGAAGAAATAGTCTTAGAGGTGGGCTTCATTCCAAAAGGTTAATGTATCACCACCAAAACGTCTTTTTGAAGCTCCCTGGACCAGCTTATAAAAAGATTAGCAAATAGCAAATCACTTTAGAGAGGTTCTCCTCATCTGGGAGAAAAATAAGCAAAACCCAAAGTGAATATTAACATAAAAAACAAAAGCTATTTTTGTTCTAGAAAAAAAAAAGCAAGAGCAAAAATGAATCCATTTGGCACTCAGGAGAAATATTTTAATTTCCTTTCTCTTCCATGTGTCCAGGCACTGCTTCAAAGTCACTCATTTTGTAATCAAATCAGTTGCGTGGCACAGGAATGCTAATTCAAGAAGCTGCAGAGGAAAAATATTCTACTTTAAAATGTAGAAGCCTCAAAAAAAAAAGCCCATGAGGCTAAAGGGGTACATGAAGATAAACCAGGGAAACCGCAGGGGCTGAGAGTCATCTGCCTCTGCTCTGATCACATTACCGTTAGCTTTTCATAGATTGCTAGTCTCTCCATTTAACTTCTTCCACTGAAACAAGAGCGTTGTGAAGAAATACCAATGATGATAATGACTATCAGAAACACTCTCCTGGAGGGATCCAGGAAGAATTTGCTCAACTGATTTAAAAAAAAAAAACTGACCCTCGAGATAAGAAATGAATTAAGAATGTCCATAATGCAATTACATATGTATGAAAAGGTGAATACATATAAGAACCTATGGTGCTGAGAATTAGGATGGGGGGCAGGGAGAAGCAAAGACCACCAGGCAATTAGGGTGATCTCCATAAACAGAGTGGAAGTTGGCACACATAAATAACACCATCCAGGTGCATATATGAATATGATCAAGGCACTCATTCAGCAAAATACATAATGACGGCACCTGTGTGCCAGATTCTGTGCCATTCCATACAGATCTGCCATCCTGGACTCATATTCTAAGAAAAAGAATGAGAATTTTCAAGCTTTTAATCAAAGGAACCTCCTAAAGCTTCCTGAAGCTCCTCATTAAATGCATCAGCACTCTAACATAAATATTTAAATTCTTTTTAATTAATTAAGAAAAAAGCAGGATTGCTTTAAGCTTGGGGAAATCATAATGGAAAATATTTCCAAAATGAAATAACACTTGGATACAAAATGCACAAATCGGTGCTAAGAGAAGCATACAGAGAAAAAGCGCAGTGTTTAAAGGCTGGATCAAAGAATAACTAACAGGAGTGAGCCATGTAAACTTTTCAGAGGCCCTAACCAGGAATCCAAAGGCCGGTTTGGTAAGGTAACATCAAGTTAAAACTTCTGTTCCGGGATTCCCTGGTGACACAGTGGTTGAGAGTCCGCCTGCCAATACAGGGGACACGGGTTCGTGCCTCAGTCCCGGAAGATCCCACATGCCGCAGAGAGGCTGGGCCCATGAGCCATGGCCGCTGAGCCTGCGCATCGGGAGCCTGTGCTCTGCAACGGGAGAGGCCACAAAAGTGAGAGGCCCGCGTACCGCAAAAAAACAAAACAAAACAAAACTTATGTTCCTGGTGAAGTGCTACTCGTCATTCTGACAATATATATAGTTCCTCCTTAAATAAACTATCTCAGCATAACAAATAAAAAGGATTAGAAAGGGAAAAAATGTCATAAATTTCTTCTAGATCTGGTAGATTCTCCTCGGCAGCCTTTGATATTTGTAGGAGCTAAACATATCAACCCCTGCTTATAACAGTAAAACAGTAACAAAGAATTACATTAAAAAAAACATTTCTAGGATATTAAAATTAATTTTGTATCACATTACGAAGTATTATTTCAAATCCACAATAAATAGGACAGTGGAAGAGGCCAGAACTTAACAAGATCTGTTGCCATAATGATCTTAACCATGTCAGATGGTTAACCAATGACAACAGCAATATTTCCCAGTATGATCCTGTATCTTTTATTCTTCACCACCATTCTCAGAGTCAGATCCACTAACCATTCCCTGTAACAAGTCTTAATTTTCCAAGAGGGCCAGCAAGGCCTAAAGGGAACTATATAAGAGGCCAAATAAAAAGATCCAAGTTACTACCTTGTTTAGCTGTTAATTTTGGAGACTTTAAATGAAGTTCTTAATTTGTTCACCCTGTTCTCCCTAGGTACAAGGAAAGGGGTCAAGATCTCCGCTACAGCTCCTTCTTAACCATTAATAGAAACGCTGATGCTTTGCCTATGCAGTTCCCAAAGTGACAACATCTCCCCAGGATAAATTTGTACCTCTCCCCCAAAAAAGGAATCAGTCAGCGGTCGAGTAAGTTTCAGAATACTGTCTTAATCAAAATTAGGCAGGTTACCTTCCTTCAGGACTTCTCAGAGCCTTTAATCCAAGTACACAGATATGTCAAATTCCCATTTAGCTAAAAATCTTGAAAAAGGAACAGCACATGGGAAAATGTACTGGAAGAAGTTCAGAAACACAGAGTTTTGAAAAATTAGGCTACATAAGCACCAAAGAAGCAGCACAGGATAGACAAAGGGTATGGGCTTACCAGCTTTGTACCTTTGGACAAATTACTTCACCATGTGCCTCAGTGTGCTCTATCTGTAAAATGGGGGAAATAGTACCAACTTCCTAAAATAGCTGAGGATTAAATGAGATAACATATAAAACCCTCTGAATCAAGCCTGACACAGAGTAAATACTCAATAAATGTTACCTATTATCTTTGTTACATACTTTGCAAGGTTATTCTAAGCAAAGAAATACACATAATTTATAGAATATATCCCTGGCAAGTAGTAAGCACTCAATAAAAGGTCATTGAACACTGTAAACTCCTGATCACAGTGTCTAGCACAAACTAAACCTGAATTGCAGTACTGAATGTCACTATGATTACATCATTAAGATTAGAGACATGGAAAACAAACTATGGTTACCAAAGGGGATAGCAGGGTGCGGGGGGGGGGTGGTGGTGGATAGATTAGCAGTTGGGGATTAACATATACACACTACTATATATAAAATAGATAACCAACAAGGACCTACTGTATAGCACAGGGAACTATATTCAATATCTTGTAATAACCTATAATAGAAAACCTGAAAAAGAATATATGTATGTATAACTGAATTCCTTCGCTGTACACCTGAAACTAATACAACATTGTAAATTAACTGTACTTCAATGGTTAAAAATGGTTTAAAAAAGATTATAAGGTCTTAACCATTAATAAAAACCCTGCTGCTTTGCCTATAACACATTTCCTAATGTGACAACATCTCCCTAGGATGATAACAACAAAGATATCTGAGCCTCGCCCACTGCCAAAAAAGGAATTAGTGATCAAATAAGTTTCAGAATTATTGTATTCATCAAAATTAGGCAAAGTTTCTTTCTGCAGAACTCCTCAGAACCTTTAGTACGAATCTCTAAGTAGGGAATATACATTTCCCAAATGCATTTAATGAGGAAACTTTCTTTCACTGAGCACTCTTGGGACTGTTGTTCTTTGGAACACAGAATGGAAACTATCCTAACTCAATGGAAAAATAGAACAATGTCTGGTACATCACTAGTTTGTAACAAACTTTGGTTGTACAAATGTAAAGGGGTCCATATTTTGTCGTGGTTCCCAAACATATCTAAGGGTGAAATCCTTTTTTTTTTTTTTTTTTTAAGCAGCATTTGTGGGACTACAATGCCAGGAAACATATCTGGAAGCGTGCTTGTCTATGGAAATGCAGTCCTATGAACCAATGTGACCTAACACAAGCACAACCTAGTTTAGCATTCCTACTAACACAGATTGCTCTGTGGGAGATGTGCTATCTATCTGAAGGCCAAAAGATTCACTTTAATAGGTTATCCTCAATCCATTTGCTGGGCACTAAGGCAGAGCCTAGTGACAGTTTTCACGCCTCAGTTTACGGAACTCCCCCTCAATTTTCCTTTTTTTTCTAACATCTCCAAGGCAACACCACTAGAAGAAAAGCTGGGAAACTATAACTACATGGGTACGTTCTGCATTTAATAGACGTACTCACAAACTACCAGAGTTCTGCTCTCCCTTTTTCGTCTCTTCCAGGAACTACCTGACCCCCAGAGTTGTACCTCTCTTATACCTAGCATAAAAGCCTTTTCACTCACTATATTTAATATTATACTTTATTTAAGAAACCCTAAATAAACTACTATAATCAATGCCATCTTTCCTTCTTTTACAGGAACTTTTTTCCCATCCCTCCCTCCTAATAATGAATGTATCTTATCCTCTCCTAGATTCTCATTCCTCTAATTTGCATTATTTGCCTCAAGTTGCACTCAAGCCCCAGCATCGAAGGTTCCCCACTCTTGGACAACAGTCTTAAGATGAACCAGAAGGATTACACGTTTGATCAAAAGAAAAAAAGGCAGCTATTTCAACAGGGAGTGGGAAGTTACAGATCTTTATGTTTATACATAATGGTTTTAGAAATCAATACCGTACGTGCAGCGAGCTTAAGAGCCCATCCACATGCAAGTATAAAGGAACTAACAAAGTTCGTCACCAAATTGTTCCTTTAAGCGACGTTTGAAGGAAAGGGTCTGCTGAAGTTTGAGGAGGGGGCGGTCGTGGCACAGCACTCGTGGGTCCCGCGGGCAAGGACCTACCGGCCAAGGCTCCAGGGGGTCTCGCTCCAGGTGCCTGTGCTGACCACAAGGTCAACCTCGCCCTGCGCCTTCTTCCCTGGAGACCCCTCCCGGGGACCTGGGAATCCCCCAGAGCCCTCAGCCTTATTGCCGGGATCCACAGGGCTGACGGGGTCCGGCCTGTACCTGGTCATAAGGGGACTTCTCCAGCATCTGCGTGCACAGATCGGCGCAGAGCTGGAACTTCCTGCGCCTAAAATAGCTCCAGGCCAGGAGCAGCGGATCCATCTCCGAGCCCATGGCGGCTCCGAGAAAGACCAGGGCCAGGCTCAGGGAGGGCGGGGGGCGAGGAGCAGGCGGCGTCCAGCCCTGCCCGGCAACGCGCGGGGGCAGGGGCCTTGCCAGAGAGGCGCCCCGCGTCGCGCCTGAGAATAGGAAAAAGAAAACCCACCTCGAGTAGAACTCAGCTATAGGACTGCCAAACCTTGGCTTTAAAAATCATATACTTTTAAAGACTACATATTTCATTAATTTTCTGGAAGAAGGAACCGTGGCTAAAGTAAGAGGCAGTGACTTAGACACCTGCAACTGGGGTCCTCCACCCACCCAGAGGAGGACCGGTTGCCTGGCAACCGAACTCTCCGCGTACTCTGCCAGTCCCAGAAAAATCCCGAGAGTTGACCGTACGGCCGGTCGTTGTCATACTCTTACTGTTCAGGCATTCTTACCCCTACCACTTATCCCTCCGACTTTAGAAACACAAACATGAGAACAGGTTCTCCAATACCATCTCGCCCACCAGAACCCAAAGACCTAAATCCTAAAACTCCCAGTCTGTTTTTCTAAATCCCTCTCACCCAATCTCGGTGTCCGAATGAAAAGGTACATTGAGGATTGCTTAGTCCAAACCGTTCGTTTTACAGATAAGAAACTGAGATGAGCTCAGAGAAATTATTAACCTAGTGTGGCGTGGAGTTAGGGAGCTGGATTGTAATCCAGATGACTACAAACTGTTAATACCATTTGTTAATTCCACGATGCCTAGGGGTTCTGGATTATAAATCGGTGACATTTTTGCCAAACAAAATAATGTACGAAAAAAAATCTTTAAGGAGGTTTTGAAACACCATCTCCACGTACTTGTTGTTTGTCAAATGTTTACTTGTGCAGAGTGATTTTTTCAGGTACAATTCTGACTTTCCTCTAGAGATTTACACAGATGACAAATATCTTTTATGGTTAGGAAAAGAGAAGTGTGACCAAGCTAAGTCCAGGTTGACTTCATTATGGAGGACTAGGGGATATTTTTTCCTTGCCTTCTTCCTACCACAGTGAGAGAGGCGGGAGAGGAAAAGTTAACTCGATATTGAAGAACTTTCTGATCAGTTCTAAATCTCCTTTACAGATAAGAAGCGAACTAACAGCTCTTAGTAAAGATAAATCACTCGTAATTTTCTGAAACCACTAAGGTACCATAATGAAGACATTATATTGAATCCAGATATATATACGTCTCATATATCATAATGAAAGCTTTCTAAAATAAAAAATGGGTTGTGAGTAGTTTTTTCTCCTTTACTAAGCAGTCATTCTTGAATTTTTGTATCTTGGAAGCAATTAATTATCAGGATTGTGATTATTCCAGTTACGTTTACTACAATTAGTCCATTTGTGTTTCCCTGGAGGTGCCTCTAGAAATGTAACCGGTCTAATGCAGCAGCCCACTCTTTCTAGGGGTCAGGACTTTAGGACCGTACATGCTGGAACTGGCACTTGGGCTCGATATTTCACAGGGTCCTTTTGTTTTCTGGTAAAATGTAAGTGGAATCTATGTAAGTGATTCTCAACCCTGGCTCCATATTAGATAGATTTTTTTTAAGTAAACTATTTTAGAATATATTTAGATTTATGGAAAAGTTACAAAGATAGTACGGAGAGTTCCCATCTACTCCTCACCCAGTTTCCCATTGTTAACAACATTACTACAGTACATATGTCACAACAAAGGAACCTACATTGGTATATTACTATTAACTCCACAATTTATTCAGATTTCCGTAGTTTTCCCCTAATACCCTTTTTCTATTCCAGGATCCCACTTTGGATACCATATTACATTTAGTCATCAATGTCTCCTTTGCCTCCTCTGGTCTGTGACAGCTTCTCAGACTTTTCTTGTTTATGATGACTTGACAGTTTTGAAGAGGGCTGGTCAAGTATTTAGTAGAATGTCTGTGGAGCTTTGAAAAATACAGCTGCTCACATTCCATTCCTAGAGAGTCTGACTTAAATGGTTTGATATAGGGCTGGAGCATCGGTTTTTTTGTTTTGTTTTGTTTTGTTTTTGTTTCCCATGTAATTCTAATGGGCAGCCAGGGTTAAACAACCTCTATGCTGAGTTCTAAATGGTTTTGTATACATTGTGATTATTGTCACCTTCCTAGAGAAAAAAATGTGTGTGTGTGTGTATATATATATATATATATAATTTTAAGAACATGTAATTCATCTTAGCTTCTTCCAGAAGGCTGTTAATTTTTTTTCTTTCAGAAAAGTCAAGTGGACAAGAAAAACTGTAGAATCTTAGCACATTGCAGATTGTTAAGCATGTCCAAATGTGGCATAAAATGTTACTTTAAAAGCTTATAAACATTTGTTTTTTTTAATCTTGTTAATATGTGTATAGTTAATTTTATGAATACATAGATAGATTTTGTTACATATTTTATAATTACTAATCCATAATGCAGAAACCTTTTTGTTTTTTATGGCCATGCCACGCAGCTTGTGGTATCTTAGTTCCCTGATCAGGGATTGAACCTGAGACCTCAGCAGTGAGAGCGTGGAGTCCTAACCACTGGACCTCCAGGGAATTCCCAACCATTATTTTTTTTAATGACATGCTAGTGATAGGAAAAATAGTAGATGTAACAGTTCCTGGTGAAGGGGATGGATAAGAATTACTAGGGCTATTTTCCTACTGGAGAAAATGAAGCATAGAGAAACGACTTAATCTCTTTGAATGGCTCAATTTCACAATCAGAGTTAGATCTCAGTTCATGGATCCTTATCTTTTGCTTTCTAGCAACTGGATCTCTTTAGGTTAATTCAGTTTAAAATCAGATACGGAAGACAGTGTAACTTTAAATGCAAAAGATTAAATTTTCTTAAATGTTAAATTGGAATCACTCAGGCCATTTAAACTTAACCCAAAACAAAAATAGAAATGTAACATGAGGTATTCTCTTGATCAACAGCTCCTATGCTTGGTGATAAGAATGCAGAGAAGAAAAAGACAGATCTGCCCCAAGGGTACTTATACATGAAGAGTAGTTACAGGAAAGAGCATTGGGCTTGTGGTTAGACTTGCTAGCTGTGTTTTCTCAGCAAATTAGGAATCAAGATAGGATGGTGATTAAAAAGTGGGCTCTAGAGCGAGATTTCCTATATTTGAAACCCTGTCTCTGCCATGCAGTAAATGTGAGGATCTTAGGCAAGTGGTTTAATGGTCCTGTACCTCAGAAATGTGCTTCATCCATAACAGAATAAGTGTTTTCTGTATGCTTTAAGAAGTTTAGATTCTGCTTCAAGAATTTTAGACTCTGCTTTAAAGAACAAGAAAAACAATGGGATGGATGAAATTCATAAGAAATGTTAAGAATACATAGTAAGTACATCTTTAACCTATAGGACACGTTAAACATACATAGAATAAATAGACACTCATGGCTTTTTCGCAATGGGTTTGCCGCCAGGATAGAGGTGTCGTGAAAACCACCGCTAGACCTAAGCAAAAATGGGAAAGGAGAAGATGCACATCAACATCGTTGTCATCGGACACGTAGATTCCGGGAAGTCCACCACTACTGGCCATCTGATCTACAAATGTTGTGGGATCGACAAGAGAACTATTGAAAAGTTCGAGAAGGAGGCTGCCGAGATGGGGAAGGGCTCCTTCAAGTATGCCTGGGTCTTGGACAAACTGAAAGCTGAACGCGAGCGTGGCATCACCATTGATATATCCCTATGGAAATTCGAGACCAGCGAGTACTATGTGACCATCACTGATGCCCCAGGACACAGAGACTTCATCAAAAACATGATTATAGGCACATCCCAGGCAGACTGTGCTGTCCTGATTGTTGCTGCTGGTGTTGGTGAATTTGAAGCAGGTATTTCCAAGAATGGGCAGACCCGTGAGCATGCCCTTCTGGCCTACACTCTGGGTGTGAAACAACTAATTGTTGGAGTTAACAAAATGGATTCCACCGAGCCACCCTACAGCCGGAAGAGATACGAGGAAATTGTAAAGGAAGTCAGCACCTACACTAAGAAAATTGGCTACAATCCCGACACAGCAGCATTTGTGCCAGTTTCTGGCTGGAATGGTGAAAACATCCTGGAGCCAAGTGCTAACATGCTGTGGTTCAAGAGATGGAGAGTCACCCATAAGGATGGCAGTGCCAGTGGAACCACACTGCTTGAAGCTCTGGATTGCATCCTGCCACCAACTCGCCCAGCTGACAGACGCTTGCGTTTACCCCTCCAGGACATCTACAAAATTGGTGGTATTGGCACTGTCCCTGTGGGTCGAGTGGAGACAGGTGTTCTCAAACCTGGCCTGGTGGTCACCTTTGCTCCAGTCAATGTGACAACTGAAGTGAAGTTTGTTGAAATGCACCATGAAGCTTTGAGTGAAGTCCTTCCTGGGGACAATGTGGGCTTCAATGTCAAGAACGTGTCTGTCAAAGATGTTCGTCGTGGCAATGTGGCTGGTGAGAGCAAAAATGACCCACCAATGGAAGCAGCTGGCTTCACAGCTCAGGTGATTATCTTGAACCATCCAGGCCAAATCAGTGCTGGCTGTGCACCTGTGCTGGATTGTCACACAGCTCCCATTGCCTGCAAGTTTGCTGAGCTGAAGGAGAAGATTGATCGTCGTTCTGGGAAAAACCTGGAAGATGGCCCCAAACTCTTGAAATCTGGTGATGCTGCCATCGTTGATACGGTTCCTGGCAAACCCATGTGTGTTGAGAGCTTCTCTGACTATCCTCCTCTGGGCCGCTTTGCTGTTTGTGACATGAGACAGACAG
Organism: Globicephala melas; assembly: GCF_963455315.2. Taxonomy (NCBI): domain Eukaryota; kingdom Metazoa; phylum Chordata; class Mammalia; order Artiodactyla; family Delphinidae; genus Globicephala; species Globicephala melas. Next base: position 162,658,264 of record NC_083315.2, on the reverse strand, counting down.
TTGCTGTGGGTGTCATCAAAGCAGTGGACAAGAAGGCAGCTGGAGCTGGCAAGGTCACCAAGTCTGCCCAGAAAGCTCAGAAGGCTAAATGAATATTATCCCCAATACCTGCCACCCCGGTCTTAATCAGTGGTGGAAGAATGGTCTCAGAACTATTTGTCTCAATTGGCCACTTAAGTTTAATAGCAAAAGACTGGTTAATGATAACAATGCATCGTAAAACCTTCAGAAGGAAAGGAGAATGTGTTGTGGACCATTTGTTTTGTGTGTGGCAGTTTTAAGTTATTAGTTTTTAAACTCAGTAATTTTTAATGGAAACAACTTGACCAAAAATCTGTCACAGAATTTGAGACCCATTAAAAAAGTTTAATGAGAAAGAAAAAGAAAAAAAAATAGACACTTATGTGTTAAATGTAGATTAAACTGATGAAACAAATGAGAGTGTTCATTTGTAGATAGAGAGTGATGGAAAGCAAAACCTTAAATGTTCACAAAGCATGGTTCAGCTTTACCTACCTCAAATTGGCCACCCACTGGTAGCTACCCATTCTAGCCCACTTATCCTGTGGTTAAAGCATGCACTGCTGCCCACCAAGTCATCACCGAGCTATAGCTGTGGCCATGCATACTTGCCTTTTCATCTCTCCAGCAGAACAAGCATTTTGGGACCATGAACCTTCCACCTCTGAACTTGCTTGTTTGCCCTCAACTCTGGTTCTTATAACCACACAATCTGTGGTGTAGGCAGTTGAGGCAAAGAGTCAGGATATAGGAGCCTTAAGTGAGCCACAAGTAGTGTGGTCATTCTACCTGCTTTCACTAAATGTCTTAACCTACCTAATCTCTTTCCTCTTGCTTCTCACTGTATGTTTTAAGTAGATTTAACAAACTAAATGATTTGAGCATCTTAATTTGGTTTATGAGCATTTCAGTTCCAGGACCTCTGGGATAGCCTGCTAGGTTGTATACTTAGAGGCCACCATAGCATTTCCCTACTACGTATAATATGGGGGTGATGACGCTGCTGAGGAGGAGGGTTATGATGACAATGATGATGATAATAGTAAATATTTTATGGGAATGTTGTAGAGATCAAGTCAATTTAATTCAAGTAAGGCATAATTACATTGTCTTTTCAAAGAACATACAGACTCATTGGAGTGGAAACCAGCAATATATGCAACCAGGGATCACATCAATTTTCAGTCAGAAAAGATTTATTACATGCTAGAGATAGAGCACTTTGAGACAATGTCAAAGACATTGAAGGTAGTTCTCATTTTCCCATTTGAGGAAATGCTTGATAAATATCTGTTGATATTGATGTTGATGCAAAAAAATGGTTTTAAATACAAACTATGAGATGCCAGAGATACAGAATGAATAATGCATGTAAACAAGTTCAATAAAACCTATCCGGGTAATGGATACAAGTGAAGACACAGGACTGGGCAATTCTACTTCTGCACACATGGTTGGTGAAGGGCTTTGCAGTCAGCAGCTCAGGAAAAGGTTCACAACAGCATGGAGCCATGTGACCAGGAAAGAAAGTGTGGAAGGAAAGAAGAGGCAAAGGTGGGCTGAATGTGACACATGATACAGTGGAGTTTGCATGAAAAGCCCCCAGAGAAGTTTTATAAGGGAATAAAAGCAACTTGACTAAGAGTGAAGGACAGGAGATTGCTTAGGATACTATGGCAGGAGTCAAGGTGTGAGAAGCTGGGAGTAAGGAGAATGGACAGAAGAGGCCGAAAAATATTAAAGTAGAATCCATAGGACTTGGACCCTTGATTGGATATGTGGAGGGCATTTGGCTAAGGAAAAAGAGGAATCTAAGCTAGCTCCCAGGTTTCCAGGTTGTGAGGGGGCACCAGTCACCAAGATCAGAATGAAGGAAAAAGAATAAGTTGAGAAAAAAAGGGATTAAATCCAAATGGGACATAATGATTTTAAGTGTCTCTAGGACAGCCAGATGGAGATGTTCTGTTGATAACTGGAGACAGATACATGTCAGAAGCCATAGAAAGAGGTCAGGGAGAGAGAGAAAATTTGAGACTCATCTAATCATATGTCTGCTCACTGAAGGCAATGGAGAGGATGAGATACACCATGGAGAGTTTGTGGAATGAGAAGACAGCCAAAGAAAGAACCCTGCAGACGCCCAGCATTAAGGGACAGCTACTGAAAAGAGGAAAGATGAACCATACCAAGAAGAAACAGTCAGAGATGTAATAAAGCAGATGTAAGAAAACCAGGTGAGTGTGGCTTCATGAAGCCAAAGCACAGAGAGAATTTCAAAAAAGCAGAGGCATTTCAACCATGTTAACTTCTGTAAAGAGATGATGGAAACTAAAAGCTAAAAAAAAAATCACTGGATTTGGTCATTAGTCATCTATTTACAATATTTGTCAGAGAAGTCAAAAGAGAATAGGCACGGAAATCTGAGTGCAATAGGCTGAGGCAAGAAATAGACCTAAAGAAATAGACATATAAATACAGCTTACTCTTCCAAGGGACAGACACTAGTGCAAATGATTTTAAAATACTTGCAAAGCCACATGCCTATGTGTGAATTAATAAAAGTGTTATGCTTTTTGGCTATTTACCACGTAGTAGATGTTCTTTCAGAATTTTAAAGCTTTAGAGTTCTATTACTGGCAGTTGCATAAACCGCTGATTCTGGGGTGGAACTTTTTCTCTAAAGTGGATAGGATCCGAGGTAACGTGTTTACAGTCTTTTTGCTCAGGAAGAAGTGATACTTCCTCTTGGGTTCTTTACGGAAAAGTGAGCTCATTATTAGCACTAACATAAGAATTATTCTGCTTTTTAAGTTAAAAAAAAACATGAGGTAAATAATTCTCAGCACTACATAAGCAAATCACTACTTGATACTACTTAAAGGAGTCACTAACAGATTTATCTATATACCAATGTAAAGATGACTAACATTTATTGAGTCTTACTCTAGTTAGTAGTCTTCCTACTAGCCCTTGGTACTATTATTATCTCCATCTTACAGAGGAAAGAACTGAGACTTAGTTATCTGCTCAAAGTCATCCAGCTAGTGAGTGGCAGAATCAGGATTTTAACTCATATTGACTCAAGATCCTACACCCTCAACCAAATGTGCAACTTGAACTTTTGAAAGTACAAATACTCTAGTCACACTGCATTTCTTCCTATTCTCTGTACACTTCATGTACTTTCAGGATTTTGTGCCTTTGCATATGCTGTCCCATACCTGCAGTGTCCTTATCTCCTTCCCCCATGCCTTGTGTCTTGTTGGTATAGATCCAAGCCAAATTTCAACTCTACTTTGAGTTCCAATTCTTCAAAGACCTGTCTGCAAGATACTCTCAATACTACAAACAATAAATGCTAAAGAGGGTGTGGAGAAAAGGGAAACCTCTTACACTACTGGTGGGAATGTAAATTGATACAGTCACTATGGAGAACAGTATGGAGGTTCCTTAAAAAACTAAAAATAGAACTACCATGTGACCCAGCTATCCCACTACTGGACATATACCCAGAGAAAACCATAATTCAAAGGGGCACGTGCACCCCAATATTCACTGCAGCACTATTTACAATAGCCAGGACATAGAAACAACCTAAATGTCCATCAACAGAGGAACGGATAAAGATGTGGCACATACACACAATGGAATATTACTCAGCCATAGAAAGGAATGAAACTGGGTCATTTGTAGAGACATGGATGGACCTAGAGACTGTCATACAGACTGAAGTAAGTCAGAAAGAGAAAAACAAATATTGTATATTAATGTATGTATGTGGAATCTGAAAAGATTGGTATAGACAATCTTATTTACAAAGCAGAAATAGAGCCACAGACATAGAGAACAAACATATGTATACCAATGGGGAAAGGGGGGCTGGGATGAATTGGGAGATTGGGATTGACATATATACACTATTGACACTATGTATAAAATAGATAACTAAATGAGAACCCATTGTATAGCTCAGGAAACTCTACTCAGTGCTCTGTGGTAGCACCTAAATGGGAAGGTAGACCTAAATGGGAAGGAAATGGGAAGGAAATCCAAAAAAGACGGGTTATATGTATATGTATAGCTGATTTGCTTTGCTGTACTAACAACTAACACAACATTGTAAAGCAACTATACTCCAATAAAAATTAAAAAAAAAAACCCGATACTCTCAGTACCCCTCTTATAAAACTTATTGTGCTACATTGTAATGTCTGTCTCCCTAGCAAACTTTAATGTTATTTAGCCCTTTTCCAAAAGCCCAGCACATGGTACATAGTAGTAGGCATTTCGTAGATGTTTGTTGAATGACTAGATGAATAAAGTTCAATAAATACTATACTTTTCTACTAAATGCAAAACTAACAGTTATATATATATATATATATATATATTTTTTTTTTTTTTTTTTTTTTTTTCCGGTACGCGGGCCTCTCACTGTTGTGGCCTCTCCCGTTGCAGAGCACAGCCTCCGGACACGCAGGCTTAGCGGCCATGGCTCACGGGCCCAGCCGCTCCACGGTATGTGGGATCTTCCCAGACCGGGGCACGAACCCATGGCCCCTGCATCGGCAGGCAGACTCTCAACCACTGCGCCACCAGGGAAGCCCTAACAGTTATGTTTTTAAATAAATAATTTAATGTTTGAATATACATTTTGCCATCTATTTAAATGTTTAGGGAACTAATTTTAACCATTTCAAAACTTAGTGCTATATAACTTTTTCTTTAAAATGCCAAAGCCTCTGAAGATCAGTCTATGTAAGTAGCGTTTACCTAAAGCAATTTGAAAATTATTTTTCACTTGAAGGAGGTAAAAGTCAGTCAAACTGGTTTTTGTTCTTTATTTTTTTTAATGACCAGTTTAAAGATCTTTGTGCATTTTAAGGTACTTTAATTATTGTACAAACTATGAAAAATTTCACTTATTTTAAGATAATGGATATATTTTTCTAATACAACTTTTCTCTTTTTTTTAGTTTTTTAAAATCTTTATTGGAGTATAGTTGATTTACAATGTTGTGTTAGTTCCTTCTGTACAGCAAAGTGAATCAGTTATACATATACATATATCCACTTTTTTTTTAGATTATTTTTCCATATACGTCATTACAGAGTATTGAGAAGAGTTCCCTGTGCTATACAGTAGGTTCTTATTAGTTATCTATTTTATATATAGTAGTGTGTCTATGTCAATCCCAGCAATACAACTTTTCTATGTGTATAATTCCAATATTGTTAGATAAATTATTAAGATCTCAAATATTTTCAGAAAATTTTATTGACACTTCATATGTTTTCTTGATACAATCCTCTTAATTTCTTATTCATTTGCCAAGCATTTATTGAGTGCTCACCTGTGCCAGGCACTTTCTAAACTATGGGGATACAGTACAGACTAGAGCAAAATCTCTCTCCTCTTATGGATGGGAGAGAAAGTGATAACTATTGGTAAACTAGGAGTATAAGGACATTTCCTTATGTCCTTGTTAAAGTATAGCTATAGCATGTTAAAGTATAGCTATCTTAAACCACATTCAACAGTACAACCTTAGAAGCATCCCCAGTAAAATCTGGGATAAGACATGCTAGCACTACTATTATTTAATATTGTTCAGAAAATTATAGTCAATGCAGTGAACAGAATAAGACATTTGGCTATTGGAAGGCAAAGCCAAAGTAATTATTATTTGCCAATTGCTGATAATTGTCTTTCTAGGAAATTTTGTTACACAGGAAAGCTCTTGGGCTTTTAAAAATATTTATTTAGTATTCCATAATTTATTAGACATTTTGATTCAGTGATTTTGAATGCTACCTTAATTATGTGCTAAATTATAGGATAGAATGAATGCTGTTTCTGGATTGTCTATCCAAGGCCATTGATATGAAGGTCAATATTTATGAAAATATAACACAACTTTAATTACTACAGCTCTATTTACAAATCTTCACATTTTCTCAAGTCTTCAAACTTATGTAAAACTTTATTCATAGACAAACTACTTTATGCAATGAAGTTAGTCACAATCTAATATTCCTGGCGTTTCAAATATTTGAAAAATAATTTTTCCTAGCCTGGTGGGAAATATTCTCTGAATACTCTGCTACTACCATTGTAATTTCCAAATTGAAAAACACTGTAAAACTAGTGACTTCCCTAAAAATAAATAAAATGCTTCTCAATTTCTGTACATGAGCTGCGTTTCATTAACCTCAAATTGCTGACCATCTGCCAAGATCCATTTTCTTCTTGTGGCTCTCCCAATGAAGTCATCACTTGTTATTTTGGCAAATGTCTTAGAAACGTGAAAGTACAATTATTAAACATTCCGTTTTATTCTAAATTTGCTTGTTTCAGTCTGAATTTCACAGGCAATTACACATCCACTAAGGTGAGCATCTAGGTGTTCTAACGAATATTTATCAAGTCTCTCTGATTCATATCACATACGACAGCCTAAACAATTTTAAACCGAACACATAAGGAGAGGCTGATTGCATTCAGTTGCTTTTTCCATCAAGCTTCTTGTACTCTGAAAATCGGATGCTGACGTCTGAAAATGAATTAATTTTCAATAATTGAAGTAAGCTTAGAACTCTGCTGATATAAATTCTATTTATGTGACAATCACTTCTGGCTCCATGTCATACTCTTTCGATTGAACATGATATGAAAGAGTGCCTTATTTCTATTCATTGGTAAGTGGTCGTGCAGATCCTTTTCAAATTATTTTTAAAAAGAAAAATAGACCTAGATTTTTTTTTAGCTAAAATAATGACATTGTGATCAAACCAAAATCTACTTATCATATGGCATTTATATACAGGGAATCCTGGTATAAATATTTAAAATGCAAACTAAAAGTACTGGTTTTTAAAATGCAATATACATTATATTCTTACATCCCTGCTTGCTATAATACTTTGATCTACCACAAGGACACTTATATACACCTATGACAGGAGGGCAGTGTGTAATTAAATGTCTTTGATTTGGCGAGAGTACTGTTCTTTAAAAAAAATTAAGTTCTGTAATGCTCTAACACCACCATCCAAACTCCCTACCAAGGTCTAAAGGTCCTACAGGTCCTAGCTCCTGCCTACTTCTCTGGCCATATCTTACCCGTTCTGATTTGCTCACTCCACTGAAGTGACAATGGCCTCCTTATTGGTCCTTGACTGGGCTTAGCAGAATAGTGTTTGCTGACAGCCACACTCTTCCCCCAGGTAGCCACTTGCTTCACTCTGTCACTTCATAAAGTTCCCCACTGAAATGTCACTTTATTAAAGAGGTTCTCCCTGCAAATCATTCCCAACTCATTTCCCTGCCACACTTTTCTCCACAGCACCTATGGCCACCTGATATATTTCATTTGTATGCGTATATATATTTACTGTCTCTCTCTACCCTTACCCACTCTTTCCCAGGATGCAAGCACCGAGAGTAGAAAGTCTGCTGCATCTTCAGCGCCTAGAATAGTGTTTGGCACATAATATGTGCTCAAAAGATACTTGCTGAAAATGGCTTTCTTTCCAATAATATTATACTTAATAATACAAGTTCTGGATCACTATTTGAGTTTAAAGATCCAACTATTAATTAGTATCTTGAGAAATATTAAGACTTGGTAGTGTAGATTATTTAACTGAACATAAAACCTACACCTCTTCATCAAACCAAACAGAAAACTGTCATCTCAAGAACCTCTGCACGTTTATTCTATTCTCTTCACAATGCCTGGCCTTGTCCCTCCCTCCATTGTTAGAGGAAATAACAGAGTGCTACCCTACAGTATTCTTACTAAATGGGTTTAGGAGAGAAACACAATGAAGAGGGAATCCAGAAGAGTCATCTGCCCAGCAGACCTACCTCATTCACATCCTGACCACCCATCCCTGAACCCCCGCTAGCACCTGAGAAGAGTAGGAATGGCTAGAGTTAACATCTCACTGCAAGGTGGAACATATTTTTGTCTTCTTGTGCAAGTCTCATATTTATACTTACTGGCATTCCCCTTTCCTTCCCTCATATTCTGAGAAATTTTCCATTTTACTCTGGAAGTTCCAAATTTTTAAGTGTTTATAGGGCTTTGAATTCCATGACATTATTCCTTTTCCTTAGGATACTGTGGCAAACTGTATTGTTGTCCCCAGTTATTCATTCATCCCTTCTCTACAGGAAGATTAAACATCCACCCCCTACTGCCCTGTGACTTCCCTGCCCCCACTGACATTGGAGTCGGCCATGTGACTTGCTGCGGTCAATGGGTTATGAGCAGAAAAAATACACTCCATGTTTTACCAGAATCTTTAAGAGCCTTTGTGTGGTTGGCTTTTGTTCTTTTCCCTCTGCTTCTTCAGCCTGAGTTCTAGAGTGAGATGACAGGGGGAGCAAAGGACAGCCAAGCGACAGCACTGCAGCTGACCCTCAAATGCCAACATGCAATGTGAACAGGAAAGAAATGTGATTGTTGTAAGTTCCTGAGAAGTTTGGGTCATTTGTTATTGCAGCAAAACTGACAAATGCTAATACGTTCACGCTCATTTTTTTTCTCCCACGATTAGATTTTGGACATCCACTGATAGAAAGTTAGCAAGACGCAGCTAACTTCCACAGGAAGAACACTGCTACATTTTCCTGAAGGGCACATGAAAAGAAATACAAATATATACCATGTTCCTAGATAGGAAGATCAGATAGTGATAAGTTTCAGTTCTCTTCAAATTACCCTGTAAATTCTGTGTGTTTTTAATAACTAGAATTATTGAGTCTGACAATCATCAGGAAGAACAGCCCCCTCCAAAATTGAGAAAGAATAATAATAAGGGGGGATTTGCCTTACAAGATATCAAAAACTTACATTAAAGCTATAGTAATCAAAACAAGGAGGTACTAGAACAGGTTCCCAAAGAGACCAATGGACTAGAATAGAGAAGCCAGAAATGGCTGCAGATATATGACAACTTAACATACGACAAACATGGTATTTCAAAATGGTAAGGAAAAGATAGCCTTTCCAACAGATTGTGTAGGGGATAGTTAGCTTTCCTTCTGGGGGAAAAAAAAAATGAGTCAACTCACCAGTGTACAAAAATAAAGACCTCCTGGTTAAAACAAATTCCAAAAGTAAAAGAAGAAAAGTTAGGAAGCTTTTTTTTTTTTAATCTTCAGCAGGAGAAATTTTTACCAAACAGGCACAAAAACCCAAAAGTTGTCATTGAAAGATTGGCTTATTTGACTATGTAACACATTTTACTCCTATAAAGCAAAAGAAACCAAGAATAAAGTTAAAAAAAATTGTAAAACACATGACAGATAAAGTATAAACATATGCGGAGTTGATCCACCTCCCTGTTAATCAGAGAAATAAAAATTAGAGCAGCACTTATTTTTCACTCAGCAGGTTAGGAAAAGTTAGAAAGATAAAAATTGTGTCGGCAAGAATACGAAGAAAGAAACCCTTTCATCCATTGTAGGATTACTGGGAATTTTGACAACCTTTTTAGAAAATAACCTGAAGTTTAAAATAGAAAAAATCTTTGATCTCACTTTTGGAAATTTAGCTTTCAGGGAAAAAAAAAGCATGCTTTTAATATATCTTCAATTTTTATAATGAAAATCAATGTATTAGTTTTATAATATAAATTTTAAAATTTAATATCACACTTCCAACCTCCACCTCACGTGCACCCCTATTCTTTTCAATAGCTTTACACATTCCAGGAATGTCCTCCTTCTCCTTTACAAGTTATCTACCTACCAAATTTTAGGCCCAGCTTAAATTGCTTCTACTCTCTAAATTTTTACTTATTCCTGCAGAGTATACTTGTGATCCTACCTTACACAGCAGTTTTTATGTCCCCAATTGAACATGGTTTTATAATTAAACTTTTTAAAAATATATAGTAGCGTTGTCCCCCTAACTATTAGTAGTCACTGCTGAATACACCTAGACCTGAGATTCTCAACCCTGTCTACCCACTAGAATCATCTGGGTAGCTTTCACAAAATACAGATGCTCAAATCTCACTCAAACCCAATTAAGTCTGAGTCTCTAAAACTGAGTCCTTGGTATTAGTAAATTTTGAATGTTCCCTAAGTGATTCTAAGGTGTAGCCAGTGTTGACCACCATGACACTAGATGCTCCATAAAAAATTACTTGTTAGTTGACTGCACTCTTCCACTTTGCCAAATCCAGTGGCCAATCATAATTGATATTTCAGCAGAATTTGACCCTGTTGACCATGCCTTCAGTCCTTAAGCTCTCTCCTTCTGGAACTCTACTTCCTCACTGGCTCTTTCTGTGTCCTTCATCAGTTTGCCTTTATCGCTCAGGCCTAAAAGTTAAGAGTACCCCAGCGTTCAGTTCCTGGGTCTTATCTCTCTATCAATATTTATCCGCTAGGTGGTATGATCCAGCCTCAAGGCTCTAAATATCATCCACCTGTTGCTTATATTTTCCCCCCAGACGTTTCTCCTGTACCCCAGACTCATAAGAATCACTGGACATCTACACTTGAGACAAACAGGCATCTCAAGTTGATACATCCAGAATGAACCCTTGATTTCCTCTCTGTACTGCTAAACCTGTTCCTTCTGAAGTCCTTCCAATCTCAGAAAATGGCCCATCCATCCTTCTAGTTGTCCAGGCCAAAAGCCTTACATATATATTTGTCTCCTCTTTCTCTAACAAACCCATCCAAATTCATCAGCAAATCCTGTTGGTTCTACTTCCAAAATAGATCTAGAATCCACCTCTACCTAAACCATGTTGCCCCAGGCAATGTTGGCTATCTCACTCAGGTTAGAAGCCAGAGTTCTTACACTAACTCATAAGACCCTACATGATCTACCCACTCACTGTACCCAGCTCTCTGACCTTATCTAATGCCATTTTACACTGGCTTACTGTACCCAAGTCACACAGGCTTCTATGCTATTCCTTGAACTGATCAAACATGGTCCCATCTCAAGTCACGTGCACTTACTCTTTCTTCTACCAGGAATGCTCTATCCCCAGAGGTCCATGTGAATATCCTCCTCCCATCCCTCATGTCCCATATCAAATGTTACCTTATTAGAGTGGTCATCCCTGACCACCAGGACTAGCTACCTAACCTACAGGGCTCAGTGCAAAATGAAAATTCAGGACCCCTTGCTATCAAGACTTTCAAGACAGCAACCCAACATCAAACCAAGCACGGGACTCTGCTAAGCACGAGACCCTGCTAAGCATGGGGCCCTGTGCCACCACAAAAGTCACACACCCATGAAGCCAGCCTCACTGACAATGTCACATAAAAAAGCAACTTCACTCCCACAGTCCTGATCTCCTTATTCTCCCTTATTTTGCTTTGTAGAGACATGTATTTATGTGCTTATTATCTGTTTTTCCCCACTAGGATATAAGCTCTGTGAAGTCAGGGACTCTGTGTTTTATAAACTGTCATGACCGCAGGATTTAGACCAGAGCCTGATACATGATAAACACTCAATACGTATTTGTTGAATGAATGAATATCCAATCACAATACATGTTTATAGGTTTTGAAAGAAAAGCATATGACTATATTTATAAAGAAAAATAAAATTAGAGGTGTGAGCTCCTGTCGTTAAGAATGCAAGTAAGTGACTAGTCAGTAAATTGCTTGCTTTCTAGGAAAAAGTTCAAAACTAATACATATTTTTCTGTCACTTTATTAATTGCACATTAAGCCACTGACACGAAAGGAAGACAACAAATTTTACTAGCGTTTATATCATTTTATGTTTCTGTTACGTACATTAAGACAATCTCAATGATAATGTTTCAACCTCTTTTATGATATAGCTAAATAATATTTCACAAGAAGCAGTAACTCTTAGAAAAATTAATCACTGTTCAAAAATTGCGTCAGGGCTTCCCTGGTGGCACAGTGGTTAAGAATCCGCCTGCCAATGCAGGTGACACGGGTTCGAGCCTTGGTCCGGGAAGATGCCACATGCCGTGGAGCAACTAAGCCCGTGTGCCACAACTACTGACCCTGCACTCTAGAGCCCGCGAGCCACAACTACTGAATCCCACACGCCTAGAGCCTGTGCTCTGCAACAGGAGAAGCCATCGCAATGAGAAGCCCAAGCACTGCAACGAAGAGTAGCCCCTGCTCACCACAACTAAAAGAAAGCCCACGCACAGCAACAAGGACACAACGTAGCCAAAAATAAATAAATAAATTTATTTTTTTTAATTGCATCAGATAAGGTCAATAATTCAACAGTATACTTCCTAAGCTTTTCTTAAAGGTGCCTTGTGTTCAAAGGCTACAAACCCCTCAATATATGATTATGTAATGGAAAGCTATCCCATGTTCTCTTCCTACTAAGGTAGATTATTTTTTAAGTGATTTCTGACACTTTTTCTGAAATCCAAACTTAATACATCATATTTTATGTTTGTTATTTCTATTCCAGCAGGTGCATCCTGTGCTTATATGTAACCAATCCAAACTTTCATTCTATGGCACAGATTTTCATCTAGGTGTATTCCCAGTCCCTGTGTGTAATATTGCTTGAAAAAAATCTTTACTCTTCATCTCTGATAACAACAACAACATAATTACAGTAAGTATTATATAATTCCTTATGTGATTCTGGCCTCCTCTGTGATCTGCCAGTTCACTGGAACCTGAGTCAAGTTCACTTAATGTCTAACAAAGTAGGAGCAATCAATGCTATTGAATTACTTTACTTCAATACTTTGTTCTGTTTAATTCCTGTTTTGATAAGGTTTATCTTTAAATTTTTTTATTGAGGTATAATTGACATATAACATTATATTGGTTTCAGACATAGAACATAATGATTTGATATTTGTATATGTTGTGAAATGATCACCACAATAAGTCTATTTACCATCTGTCACCGTACAAAGTCAATCTTTAGGATTTACTCTCTTGGCGACTTTCAAGTATGCTCTAGAATATTATTGTCTGCAGTCACCATGCTGTACATTACATCATCATGCTTTATTTATTTTATAACAGGAAATTTGTGCCTCTTGATCCCCTTCACCTGTTTCGCCTGCTCCCCACTCCCCTGTCATCTGGCAATCACCGTTCTCTGTATCAGTTACTTTTGTTTTGTTTTGTTTTATTTGTTTGTTTGTTTTGTTTTTGAGATTCTACATATAAGTGAAATCATACAGTATCTGTCTTTCTCTGACTTATTTCACTTAGCATAATTCCCTCAAGATTCAACCATGTTGCTGCAAATGGCAAGATTTCATTCTTTTTTACACCTGAGAAGTAGTCCATGTTATTTATATATCACATCTTCTTTATCCCTTCATCCATCGGTGGACATTTAGGTTGTTTCCATATCTTGGCTATTGTGAACAATGCTTCAGTGATCATGGGGGTGCATATATCTTTTCAAATTAATTTTTTGCTTTGTTTTGTTTTCTTCAGATAAATACCCAAAAGTGGAATTGCTGGATATAGGGTAGTTTTATTTTTAAATTTTTTGAGGAAACTCCTTAATGTTTTCCAGTTTTCATTCCCACCAGCAGTGCTTGAGGGTCCCCTTTTCTCCCCATGCTCACCAACACTTGTTATTTCGTGTCTTTTTGATAATAGCCATTCTAACAGATGTAAGGTGTGGTATTGACTTGCATTTCTCTGATGGTTAGAGATGTTGAGCATCTTTCCATTTGCCTGTTAGCTATCTGTATATCTTCTTGGGGAAAATACCTATTCAAATCCTCTGCCCATTTTTTAATCTGACTGTTTTATTTTTGCTATTGAGTTTTATGAGTTCTTGATAAATTTGAATATTAACCCCCCATCAGATACACAATTTGCAAACATTTTCTCCCATTCAGTAGATTGTCTTTTCATTTTGTTGATGGTTTCCTCTGCTGTGAAGAAGCTTTCTAGTTTAATCTAGTCCCACTTGTTTATTTTTGCTTTTGTTGCCTTTGCTTTTCAAGTCAGATCCAAACATTCATCAAGTCTGATGTCATACGTTTTCTTCTAGAAGTTTTATGGGTTCAGGTCTTACATTCAAGTCATTTATCCATTTTGAGTTAATTTTTGTGTATGGTGTGAGACAGTGGTCTAGTTTCATTCTTTTGCATGTGGCTGTCCAGTTTTTTCCCAACACCACTTATTGAAGAGACTGTCCTTGCCCCCTTTGTCATAAATTAATGGACCATAAATGCATGGGTTTATTTCTGCGTTCTCTATTTTGTTCCCTTTATCTATGTGTCTGTTTTTATGCCAATAGTGTATAGTTTTGATCACTATAGTTTTGTATTATAGTTTGAAATCAGGGAGGATAGGATTAATAGTTAAGCAAATCATTGCTTCCTTTTGGAATATTCCACAGTTCCTTTTTGAAATGATTATATTGCATAAGTGCCTTCTTTAATTTACTACCTAATTTCTATAGCAATGTTATAATTTTAAAACTGCTTTTCTTGTATATACATTTTATAATCTAATTTCAACATTGAGTTTTCACCCTTCACTCTAGTCATTGACTCCAACCTCTGCCCATTTCTCTGCTTTTGGCTAATGCTCTGAATAACTGTTCAAAATTGTTCGAGTTATAATTAAAATTTTTTTCACAGTCTTGCTCAGGAAAGAAGCAGAGAAAAATCAAATAACTCATTGAATAATGAGTTAAATGGACCTATTTATCCTGTAGTCTTCCAAGAATCCTGCGGCTCTACCGCTGTCACTGTGTGAACCCTGTTGGAATATTGGTCAACAGAAATGATCAGATATTCATAGTGGTTACTTTCTATAAGCAAATTTTTATTTACAGTCCTGTGTATTATCTGATCTTTAAAAATTAATAGAAAAGGATTTTAAAAACCTCAGCAACAAAAATTAATTTTCAGGAAAGAATGTGTTTTAAGATGTGCCAATATTCAAAATGCTCCATTGTTACCTTTTAAAAAAAATTTCAACCTGTAATAGACTAGCTGATTGTCCTTTGAACAAATTTAATTACTATAAGAGTGAGATTTTTATTCTGAGCATTCATAGAAAATGCTCTACAGAATTTAACAAACATCATTTAACAAACTGACTAAAGATGTTGTCACATGCAATTGTCAATCAGAGATTAAAATAATTATATTCTAAATCAGTAGTCTATAATCTTTTATTACCCCTCAAATACCTCTCATGAATAGCATGGCTTGAAAGATTATGTGTACCAAACTGTAGTTATTGTCAATTTATTTTCCAGTGCTTATGAATCAAAATTTCATATAAAAACTTTTAAATTAATTCCCCACAAGATACTAACTAATTAACTGTAACTTTATAGAGGAGAAACCCATCAGGCACCACCTTAACCAAGTGGTCAAAGTTAGTATAACCAGTAAGAGAACAAATAGATATCATTTGCCTCTGGATATGATGTACTGAGGTGGATAGAATATTGTTTTTTGTATTACTGCCGAAAATGTATAACCTGAATCTAGTAAGAAGGAAACATCAGATAAAACCAATTGAGAAACATCCTGCAGAATAACTTACCTGTGTTCCTCAAAATGTCAAGATAATGGAAAAGTAAAGACTTAGAAACTTTTTCCAGATTAAAAGAGACATGAAAATTAAATGCGACACATGAATAGAATCCTGGATCAGATTTTTAAAATTCTCCTGTAAAGGCCGTTAATTGGACAATAGGCAAAATTTAAATGACTTGTAGATTAAACAATAGTAGTGTATCAATGTTTATTTGATTATTTTGATAATTATCCTATAATTAAGAGAATGTCATTTTTAAAACAAAATACACACTAAAAAAGGGGAATTCTGTCAACAAATTACTCTGAAAGGATTTACACACACATATACATATATATGTGCATATATATACACACATGTATGTACATACCTATATGTATATACTTATTTCCATAAACACATATGGAGAGAGAGAGACAGAATGGTAACGAGAATATGATAAGTGCTAATTAATATTCAGGGTATCAGGAATATGGATAAATATTAAAATATACAGGAATTCTTTTATCATTTCTATCTGCCTGAAATTATTTCAAAGTTAAAATTAAAAATTAGAACACAAAAACTTCTTATTGAAATTAAGTAACCATTGTATCCAAGGTGAGATCCAGTCCAAAACAAGTTGATATTTTAGCTTGTGCTGGAAAGTATACAATTACCTTTCTATAGTTGAAAGATTATTACTTTCACAGACTTCTCATGATCTGAAGGCCCCAGAATGAGAAATACTGCTTTAAATCATGTGTTATTGTTATCCGAATTACAATACCTAAAATTTTTATAGAGCCTTAGAGGAATTATGCCTCTGCAAAGTTGACTATTTGCTTGCACACTGTTTTTAATGAATGTTTCGTCAAAGACCTTCATCAAAAAAGTTTAACAAACTGTTTTTGAATTACAGTAACCATTAGTAAAAAGATTTTTTTAAATATACTGACCTTGTTTATGTGACGCTTCTAAACTCACTTATTAGCTCTGGTAGCTTTTTTGGGTAGACTCTTCAGGATCTTTCGTCTTCTGAATGTAATCTTTTTTCTTCAGAAATTTTCTCTTTAGCTTTGATTTTCAGTGGTTTGACTGTGATATGTCCAGGAGTACGTGTGTGTATGTTTTAATATCCTTCTTGAGATACTCTGAGCTTCTTGGATCTGTGGTTTGTAATTTTTCATTAATTTGAAAATTATTTCTTCAAATGTGTCTTCATCTCTGTTTTCTCTCCTTGTGAGACTCCAATTACCTGTGTTCGACGATTTGATATTGTCTCACAGCTCTTACATGCTCCATTTTCCTTTTGCCACTCTTTTTTTCTCTTTATGCTTCATTTTAGACACTTTCTAATGCTTTAACTTCAAGGTCACTAATCCCTGAAATGGAGGTGGAGAGATAGGATCCTGCTGGGGTCATTGGCCTTGCTAAGGATTTGGGTATTTATTTTAAGCAGTGGGAAACCTTTAGAGAATTTCAAGTTAGGGTTGGTGATGGTAGGGGGAGTAATTGTAGTTAATGCAACATACAGTTCAGATCCTACAGTGTTTGTATTTTGCATATTAAAGCCTCCAAGTTCTTGAAGATAAACCAGGATGTGCTAGAAGGCATCATAAATAAGAGAGTAAACAACATTTGAACAACTCAGTGATATGCCAGTATTTTGTACTTGGTTATAGAATGGGCATAGGCAGCTAACCTCTCCAGACCATAGTGCATGGATATAAGTTGTTTAAAAGAGTTACAAAATATGTAAACCAAGTATTTATTGAATACTCATAGGGTGCAGGGATTAAAGTAAAAACAAATATTACAAAATGTAAAGATATTACTTAGAGACGGTATTTCATTTGTTGACCAAAATATTTTCCCAGTGTAGTATAAAGGCTGTAACTTTGAAATATATATGGCATTTTATTACTGTCCTGTCCTTTATACGTCCCAGCTTTATCTACTTTTAGCTCTAATTATCATATCTCCTTTTTCTAGAACAGTCCTATCTACAACTAAACTGTATTTGCCTCTCTAGGAAAGGTTCTCCTACATCAAAATTAGCTTAAGGGGCTTCCCTGGTGGCGCAGTGGTTGAGAGTCCGCCTGCCGGTGCACGGGACGCGGGTTCGTGCCCCGGTCCGGGTGGATCCCGCGTGCCGCAGAGCGGCTGGGCCCGTGAGCCGTGGCCGCTGGGCCTGCGCGTCCGGAGCCTGCGCTCCGCAACGGGAGAGGCCACAACAGTGAGAGGCCCGCGTACCGCAAAAGAAAAAAAAAATTAGCTTAAGACTTATTTTTTCGTAGAAACTTTGCACCTAAGTTTACTTTTTTGCACAAACTATGATACATTTACTTTTCTTTCTTATCGTCCCTACATCCATCTTTTAAATGTAGTAGGTGTTAATTATGAGTAGAATTCAATAAAGTCTCTCTTGATAAGAGCATGTTTATTCTATAATCCTTTTGTAATTTTTTAGATATGCCATTCAATTCTATTAAAAATTTGTATATATAATTCACTTGTTTATATATTTTTCACTTGTCTTTAAAGGTCTGTATGGTTTCACCTTGTTTTCTTCACTCAAGCGTAAATTCTTCAAAGCACAGACTGTGAGTTCATTCTCCTTGATTACTCCTTCATAGTACCAAGCCCAGTGATTCACACGTTGGTGCTCAATTTATGTTTAGGGAAGATTATGGTGGTGGTTCTTAACCTTTTTCTTTCTGTGGCATGCTTTCAAATAATAGAATTTTGGGTGATGTTTGAGGGCATTAGAAACATGAAGCAACTTGAAACAAGTCAACAATTATTACAGAATAATTGCTACTACAGTATATAAAAATGTCTTCAGTATCTGTACGAGCATTTACAGTTACTTCACTGTTTGAATAGAGTTATTTATGGTCCTGAAAGTGTTCTGTTAAAAGTTCGTTGAACAAAAAATTCTCATGGGGGAGAGCTGCGGCGAGGCCGATGGCGGAACAACGCGAGGGTGGAGGCTGGTGCCGAACTCCGGCCTCTAGCACACAGGATTTACTTTCTACTTGCGCTCGGCTGGGGTACCCATGACGGAGTTATCCGAGCCTGAGAAAACCTGCTCCGGGTGAGCCCGAGCCGCCCCGGAAATGCGATGGCCAAAGAGCGGGCACTGAGGACCAGACCGAGATTGGATTTCAAACCAAGGTACTGGATTCTCCTAGAAAACATAAAGAGTGTGTAACAGTGAACATGGCATAATCTGCATTAACATCCCACAATGTGAAGGCATGACAATTAAGGAACACACGTGGACTTGTGGCACATGGAAATGTATGCACAGAAAAAGGAAATCTATAGTTCTTTAAAAACAGGAACGAGTTCTTCCTCACCAAAATGGGTACATTCTGCTCAGTTATCAAGTTTGAAAATCTACAAGAAGTAAAGAGACTTTGTCACTGGGGTCCCATTATAGCCCTTGGTGTTATAGCAATATGTTCTACCATGGCCATGATTGACTCTGTGTTGTGGTATTGGCCTTTACATACCACTGGAGGAAGCATGAACTTCATCATGTTGATAAATTGGACTGTCATGATTCTTTATAATTACTTCAATGCCATGTTTGTTGGTCCTGGCTTCGTCCCTCTGGGGTGGAAACCGGAAAATTCTCAGGATACCATGTACCTCCAATATTGTAAAGTCTGCCAAGCATACAAGGCACCACGGTCACATCATTGCAGAAAGTGTAACAGGTGTGTGATGAAGATGGACCATCACTGTCCTTGGATCAACAACTGCTGTGGTTATCAAAATCATGCTTCGTTCACACTGTTTCTCCTTTTAGCACCACTGGGTTGTATTCATGCTGCCTTTATTTTTGTTATGACAATGTATACACAGCTTTATAATCGGCTCTCCTTTGGGTGGAACACGGTAAAGATTGATATGAGTGCAGCCCGGAGAGATCCTCTTCCGATTATTCCGTTCGGATTAGCTGCATTTGCTGCCACCTTGTTTGCCTTGGGATTAGCTTTAGGAACAACCATAGCTGTTGGGATGTTGTTTTTTATCCAGATGAAAATAATTCTCAGAAACAAAACTTCTATTGAATCATGGATTGAAGAGAAGGCTAAAGATCGAATTCAATATTATCAACTAGATGAAGTCTTTGTTTTTCCTTATGATTTGGGAAGTAGATGGAAGAACTTTAAACAGGTTTTTACGTGGTCAGGGGTCCCCAAAGGAGATGGACTGGATTGGCCAATAAGAGAAGGCTGTCACCCGTACAGCTTAACAATAGAACAGTTGAAACAAAAAGCAGATAAAAGAGTCAGAAGTGTTCAGTATAAAGTAATAGAAGATTATAGTGGTACCTGCTGTCCTTTGAATAGAGGAATCAAAACCTTCTTCACGAGCCCCTGCACTGAAGAGCCTCGGATAAGGCTACAGAAAGGGGAGTTCATTTTAGCCACAAGAGGCTTACGATACTGGTTGTATGGAGATAAAATTCTTGATGATTCCATTAAAGAAGATGTTTCAAGAATAAGAGGATGGTTCCCTAGAAACTGTGTAGAAAAGTGTCCCTGCGATGCTGAAACAGATCAAGCCCCAGAGGGCGAGAAGAAAAATAGATAGCCACTTTTGAAGTAAAATTACTCTAAGTCTGCTCCATTACTTGAAAATTGTACATATTACTAAAGAATTATGCAATGAGTCTACTCTGGTTAAGGTGTTCTTTTCCTCAAAGGTGCCCTAATGCCATGATCTAAATATTTTTATTATCATTTTGAAATGGAGAAGCCATTCTGCACATACCTTTGAATTCCTGCACCTCGATGCCACCGCTCCCTCTCCCCAAAAGGAAAAACACTTCACCCAAGTAAGTCGATTGCATTTTCTCTAGGATTTTTTTATGCACTGCACACGATGGACCTCACCTGCAGATATAGTTCCCCCTTTGCCAGGAGCATCTGCATGTGATGCTTTTATCCTCTCTCCCCCTCTGCTGAAATTTCTTATGTAATATTCTAGATACTATAGAACTTAATTTGCAGATTCAATGTAAGCTCAGATTTTATTACCCGTCTTTTAATAATGAAGATTTTGTCAAATCAAATAAAGATCAATGGATGTTCTGTATAAAAAAAAAAAAAAAAATTCTCATGCTTTCTGTTATTACATTGATGTCAAGATATGCTTCTTATTTCTTACTGGTAGCTAGTTGTACAACTGCTATACTGAAAACTGCAGAACTCTTGGCATATAGCAATTCCATCCAAACCTATGCATTAAGAGACTTGACAGACTCTAGGGGGATTTCCCTGGTGGTCCAGTGGTTAAGACTCTGCACTTCCACTGCAGGGGGCATGCTGGGGAACTAAGATTTTGCATGCCACGCAGTGCGGCCAAAAAAAAGAGAGAGAGACAACAAACTCTAGCTTGGCTCTAGCAGCTTGAGGCCATGTCCCTAGAAGGACCCCAGACCCCTGAGAAAGATCAATGCTCCCAGGAGAATTTACTGTTTGTTCGAGCCAAAACCTGGTGATAGAGCCCTGAACTCTCTCTTAGAGCAGTTACTTGAGAATGCTTGCAATTATAAATCCTTTCTTTGCCCTCTAAGATGTAAATCTACCACCCAAAACTGTTTCTTCAAAGCCTTGAGAGCTGTCTCTTTGAAATGTAAACATCCAGGGAGATAACTCTCTCTCTCATCCTCAGTCCCTGCATCTGCATAAATAAACAATTTCCTAAAATTCAATATGATAAGTGCTATCATATTGGGGATAACCGCCTAACTTCAGTGGCTGTCTGGCTTCAACTTGCACCAACGCCTCCTGCCATAAAGGTAGATGTTTATTTCTCCTCTGAATAAACTCCAGTGAACAACTCCAGGTGTCCTAGTCACATAAACTAACCCCCCTTAATACCCCTGCAGTGCCTTTCCCTGAACACACCCAGCCTTTTAAGTCTCCAGCCCTTTGTTTCAGGAAAGGTGAGTTCAATTCACATTGGACCCTCTTTCTTATTGCAATAGTATTACTGAATAAAATCTGTCCTCACAGCTTTGACTACTGTCCAGTTTTGTTTTTGACGATATTATATTGCATTACCTGCAGTTGCTGCAGAAAAGTATTTTATATGTTGATCACAATTTAGTAGCATTTCCACTCAGGAAATAAGCACTGGGCAGCCGCATATTGGATCTGTGTTAGGGGACAATGCTCTATGGGTCTCCTGTGTTTCTGCATGACTTGTTTACAAAGGCACTGACTGCCTTTGTTCCAGACAATCTTCTCAAGGATGTTTGTGTAGTGAACAACCCTGGAAGATAAAGTTAGTATCTCCCTTTGGAGCAAAAGGTAAGTCTGTTTATTGTCCAGTATAATAAAGATGGTACCTCCCTTCAGGGCAAACAGGCTTACTGCCCATTATGAAAGATTTAGGTTCCCTGACTTTGGCAGAGATTCCTCCCTGTGATGCAACTCACTGTGTGTGTAGTTACTGTGCAGCCCTCTTTCTATTACCCTGTGGGAAATGGGGCTTAGGGAGCCAGTGGCCCAGAGATCACAGAATAAACTGGATGATGCCACCTGGAAGTGTGGGCATTAACTCCAGCTCCCCATGGGTGAACTTTAACCAGTGGGAAAGACGAGACAAGAGGGAGCTGGACAAATAAATTCCCCCTCCTTCCCCTTCCTTCTTCCCATAGACTACTCCAGGCCACACTTTGCCCTTGCAGCCCATTAAGGGAAATCCTGTGTGCCTGGTGGATGCACCTGCATAGTGGTCTGCTCTGTCTCTTGAAGGCATCTTCTAAGGTGGTAGCCAGGCAGTAATGTACTACATATTGTTTCAAGTTTTCTTACCTCACTTTCTTTTCCTCAACCTCACTGCCCTGGGTTTGCCCTTCCCAACTGAAAGAGCCATTCCTTAATCATTGTCTCAGTTTTCTTGAGAATCCAGGCTGAGGTAGTGGCTAAGTAAAGAAGGAGGACTATAGATTGTAAAAGGATAAACACGTAAAAATATGCTCTCAGGAACACACATTTTAGAAGCATAAATAAACAATTTCCAAAAGTTCAGTATGATAAGTGCTACTATAGAAATATGTATGATTGGCTTCAAGGAGGCAGCCCTGAGAGAGCACTATGGTGTTGAGAACATCTGGACAAAGTACACGTGACTCAAGGCAGAAATGACTTAAAGCAGAATGGACTGATTAAGAAGCAGTTAGGAGACCTTCAAGATGGCGGAGGAGTAAGACATGGAGATCATCTTCCTCCCCACAAATACATCAGAAATACATCTACATGTGGAGCAACTCCTACAGAACACCTACTGAATGCTGGCAGAAGACCTCAGACTTCCCAAAAGGCAAGAAAATCCCCACGTACCTGGGTAGGGAGAAGAAAGAACAAAGACAAAAGAATAGGGATGGGACCTGCACCAGTGGGAGGGAGCTGTAAAGGAGGAAATGTTTCCACACACGAGGAAGCCCCTTTACTGGTAGATATGAGGGGTGGACGGCAGGGAAACTTCAGAGCCACGGAGGAGAGCACAGCAACAGGGGTGCAGAGGGCAAAGTGGAGAGATTCCCGCACAGAGGATCGGTGCCGACCAGCACTCACCAGCCTGAGAGGCTTGTCTGCTCACCCGCTGGGGTGGGCGGGGCTGGGAGCTGAGGCGCGGGATTCGGAGGTCAGACCCCAGGGAGAGGACTGGGGTTGGCTGAGTGAAGACAACCTGAAGGGGGCTAGTGTGCTACGGCTAGCCGGGAGGGAGTCCAGGAAAAAGTCTGGACCTGCCTAAGAGGCAAGAGACCATTGTTTCGGGGTGCGGGAGGAGAGGGGATTCAGAGCACCGCCTAAATGAGCTCTAGAGACGGGCGCAAGCCGTGGCTATCAGTGTGGACACCAGAGGCGGGCATGAGATGCTAAGGCTGCTGCTGCAGCCACCAAGAAGCCTGTGTGCAAGCACAGGTAGCTATACACATGCCCCCCCACCCCGTCCCCCACTGGGAGCTTTGCAGCCTGCCACCACCAGGGTCCCAAGATCCAGGGACAACTTCCCCAGGAGAACACACGGTGCACCTCACGCTGTTGCAAAGTCTGGCCGCCAGCAGACTCGCCCTGCATTCCAGTTATAACTACCTTACCCCTCCCTCCCCCCAGCCTGAGTGAGCCAGAGCCCCCTAATCAGCCGCTGCTTTAACCCCGTCCTGTTTGGGCAAGAACAGATGCCTGAGGGCAACCTAAACACAGAGGCTGGGCCAAATCCAAAGCTGAACCCCAGGAGCTGTGCAAACAAAGAAGAGAAAGGGAAATTTCTCCCTGCAGCCCCAGGAGCAGCAGATTAAAGCCCCACAAGCAACTTGAGGCACGCTGCCTCTGTGGAATACCTGAATAGACAACGAATCAACCCAAAATTAAGGCAGTGGACTTTGAGAGCAACTGTAGACTTGAGGTTTGCTGTCTACGACTGATTCGTTTCTGATTTTTACGTTTATCTTAGTACAGTTTTTAGCACTGTTATCACTGGTGGATTTGTTTATTGATTTGGTTGATCTCTTCTTTTCTTTTTTATTACTTTTTTATGTTAGTAATTTTTAAATTTTTAATTATTTTGTTTATTTATTTATTTATCTTTTCTTTTTTTCTCCCTTTTCTTCTAAGCCATGTGGCTGACAGAATCTTGGTGCTCCAGCCTGATGTTAGGCCTGAGCCTCTGAGATGGGAGAGCCAAGTTCAGGACATTGGACCACCAGAGACCTCCTGGCCCCATGTAATATCAATCAACAAGAGCTCTCCAAGAGATCTCCGTCTCAAAGCTAAGACTCAGCTCAACCCATCAGCCAGCAAGCTCCAGTGCTGGATGCCCCAGGCCAAACAACTAGCAAGACAGGAACACAACTCCACCCATTAGAACAGAGGCTACCTAAAGTCATAATAAGTTCACAAACACCCCAAAACACACCACCAGACACAGCCCCGACCACCAGAAAGACAAGATCCAGCCCCACCCACCAGAACACAGGCAACATTCCCCTCAACCAGAAAGCCTACACAAGCCACTGAACCAACAATACCCACTGCGAGCAGACACCAAAAACAACGGGAACTACGAACCTGAGGCCTGCAAAAAGGAGACACCAAACACAGTAGGTTAAGCAAAATAAGAAGACAGAGAAATATGCAACAGATGAGGGAGCAAGGTAAAAACCCACCAGACCAAACAAATGAGGAGGAAATAGGCAGTCTACCTGAAAAAGAATTCAGATTAATGATAGTAAACATGAGCCAAAAACTAGGAAATAGAATGGAAAAAATACAAAAAGTGTTTAGCAAGGACCTAGAGAAACTAAAGAGCAAACAAACAATGACAAACAAACAATAAATGAAATTTGAAATTCTCTGGAAGGAATCAATAGCAGAATAACTGATGCAGAAGAATAGATAAGTGACCTGGAAGATAAAATAGTGGAAATAACTACCACAGAGCAGAATAAAGAAAAAAGAATGAAAAGGATTCAGGACAGTCTCAGAGACATCTGGGAAAACATTAAACACACCACCATTCAAATTATAGGGGTCCCAGAGGAGGAAGAGAGAAAAAAGGGACTGAGAAAATATTTGAAGAGATTATAGTTGAAAACTTCCCTAACATGGGAAAGGAAATAGTCAATCAAGTCCAGGAAGCACACAGAGTCCCATACAGGAGAAACACATGAAGACACATGTTAATCAAACTATCACAAATTAAATACAAAGAAGAAATATTAAAAGCAGCAAGGGAAAAGCAACAAATAACATACAACGGAATCCCCATAAGGTTAACAGCTAATCTTTCAGCAGAAACTCTGCAAGCCAGAAAGGAGTGGCAGGACATATTTAAAGTGATGAAAGGGAAAAACCTACAACCAAGATTACTCTACTCAGCAAGGATCTCATTCAGGCTCGACGGAGAAATTAAAACCTTTACAGACAAGCAAAAGCTAAGAGAATTCAGCACCACAAAACCAGCTCTACAGCAAATGCTAAAGGAATTTCTCTAGGCAGGAAACACAAGAGAAGGAAAAGACTTACAATAAGAAACTGAAAACAATTAAGTAAATGGTAATAGGAACATACATATCAATAATTACCTTAAACATGAATGGATTAAATGCTCCAGTCAAAAGACATGGACTGACTGAATGGATACAAAAACCAGACCCATATATATGCTGCCTACAAGAGACCCACTTCAGACCTAGGGACACATACAGACTGAAAGTGAGGGGATGGAAAAAGATATTCCATGCAAATGGAAATCAAAAGAAAGCTGGAGTAGCAATTCTCATATCAGACAAAATAGACTTTAAAATAAAGACTATTACAAGAGACAAAGAAGGACACTACATAATGATCAAAGGATCAATCAAGAAGAAGATAGAACAATTGTAAATATTTATGCACCCAACATAGGAGCACCTCAATACATAAGGCAAATGCTAACAGTCATGACAGGGGAAATCGACAGCAACACAATCATTGTAGGGGACTTTAACACCCCACATTCACCAATGGACAGATTGTCCAAAATGAAAATAAATAAGGAAACACAAGCTGTAAATGATACTTTAAACAAGATGGACTTCATTTATATTTATAGGACATTCCATTCAAACACAACAGAATACACTTTCTTCTCAAGTGTTCATGGAACATTCTCCTGGATAGATCATACCTTGGGTCACAAATCAGGCCTTGGTAAATTTAAGAAAACTGAATCATATCAAGTATCTTCTCCAATCACAATGCTATGAGACTAGATATGAATTACAGGAAAAAATCTGTAAAAAAAATACAAACACATGGACGTTAAACAATACACTACTAAATAACCAAGAGATCACTGAAGAAATCAAAGAGGAAATAAAAAAATATGTAGAAACAAATGACTATGAAAACACGATGACCCCAAACCTATGGGATGCACCAAAAGCAGTTCTAAGAGGGAAGTTTATAGCAATACAATCTTACCTCAAGAAACAAGAAACAACTCAATTAAACAATCTAAACTTACACCTAAAGCAATTAGAGAAGAATAAAAAAAACCCAAAGTTAGCAGAAGGAAAGAAATCATAAAGATCAGATCAGATATCAAGGAAAAAGAAATGAAGGAAAAAATAGTAAACATCAATAAAACTAAAAGCTTGTTCTTTGAAAAGATAAACAAAATTGGTAAACCATTAGCCAGACTCATCAGGAAGAAAAGGGAGAAGACTCAAATCAACAGAATTAGAAATGAAAAAGGAGAAATAACTACTGACACTGCAGAAATACAAAGGATCATGAGAGATTACTACAAGCAACTATAGACCAATGAAATGGACAACCTGGAAGAAATGGACAAATTCTTAGAAATGCACAACCTTCCAAGACTGAACCAGAAAGAAATAGAAACTATAAACAGACCAATCACAAGCACTGAAATGGAGACGGTGATTAAAAATCTTCCAACAAACAAAAGCCCAGGACCAGATGGCTTCACAGGAGAATTCTATCAAACATTTAGAGAAGAGCTAACACTATCCTTCTCAAACTCTTCCAAAATATAACAGAGGGAGGAACCCTCCCAAACTCATTCTACAAGGCCCCCATCACCCTGATACCAAAACCTGACAATGATCTCACAAAAGAAGAAAGCTACAGACCAATATCACTGGTGAACATAGATGCAAAAGTCCTCAACAAAATGCTAGCAAACAGAATCCAACAGCACATTAAAAGGATCATACACCATGATCAAGTGAGGTTTACCCCAGGAATGCAAGGATTCTTCAGTATAAGCATATCAATCAAAGTGATACACCATATTAACAAATTGAAGGAGAAACACCATATGATCATCTCAATAGGTGCAGAAAAAGCTTTCGACGAAATTCAACACCCATTTATGATAAAAACCCTGCAGAAAGTAGGCATAGAGGGAACTTACCTCAACATAATAAAGGCCATATATGACAAACCCAAAGCCAACATCATTCTTTTTTTTTTTTTTTTTGCGGTACACGGGCCTCTCACTGCTGTGGCCTCTCCTGTTGTGGAGCACAGGCTCTGGACGCGCAGGCTCAGCGGCCATGGCTCACGGGCCCAGCCACTCCGCGGCATGTGGAATCTTCCCGGACCGGCGCATGAACCCGTGTCCCCTGCATCGGCAGGCGGACTCTCAACCACTGCGCCACCAGGGAAGCCCCAACATCATTCTTAATGGTGAAAAACTGAAACCATTTCCACTAAGATCAGGAACAATACAAGGTTGTCCACTCTCACCACTGTTTTTCAGCATAGTTTTGGAAGTTTTAGCCACAGCAATCAGAGAAGAAAAAGAAATAAAAGGAATCCAAATAGGAAAAGAAGAAGTAAAGCTGTCACTGTTTGCAGATGACATGGTACTATACATAGAGAATCCTAAAGATGCTACCAGAAAACTACTAGAGCTAATCAATGAATCTGGTAAAGTAGCAGGATACAAAATTAATGCACAGAAATCTCTGTATTCCTATACACTAATGATGAAAAATCTGAAAGAGAAATTAAGGAAACACTCCCATTTACCATTGCAACAAAAAGAATAAAATACTTAGGAATAAACCTACCTAAGGAGACAAAGACCTGTATGCAGAAAACTATAATACAATGATGAAAGAAATTAAAGATGATACAAACAGATGGAGAGATGTATCATGTTCTCGGATTGCAAGAATCAACACTGTGAAAATGACTATACTACCCAAAGCAATCTACAGATACAGTGCAATCCCTATCAAACTACCAATGTCATTTTTCACAGAACTAGAACAAAAAATTTCACAATTTGTATGGAAACACAGAAGACCCCAAATAGCCAAAGCGATCTTGAGATAGAAAAACAGAGCAGAAGGAATCAGGCTCCCTGACTTCAGACTAACTACAAAGCTACAGTAATCAAGACGGTATGGTACTGGCACAAAAACAGAAATATAGATCAATGGAAGAGGAGAGAAAGCTCAGATATAAACCCATGCACATATGGTCACCTTATTTTTAATAAAGGAGGCAAGCATTTACAATGGAGAAAAGACAGCCTCTTCAATAAGTGGTGCTGGGAAAACTGGAGTGCTACATGTAGAAGAATGAATGAAATTAGAACACTCCCTAACACCATACACAAAAATAAACTCAAAATGGATTAAAGACCTAAATGTAAGGCCAGACACTATCAAACTCTTAGAGGAAAACATAGGCAGAACACTCTATGACATAAATCACAACAAGATTCTTTTTGGCCCACCTCCTTGAGAAATGGAAATAAAAACAAAAGTAAACAAATGGGACCTAATGAAACTTAAAAGCTTTTGCACAGCAAAGGAAACCATAAACAAGACAAAAAGACAACTCCCAGAATGGGGAAAATATTTGCAAATGAAGCAACTGACAAAGGATTAATCTCCAAACTTTACAAGCAGCTCATGTATCTCAGTATCCAAAAAACAAACAACCCAATCGAAAAATGGGCAGAAGATCTAAATAGCATTTCTCCAAAGAAGATACACAGATTGCCAACAAACACATAAAAGGATGCTCAACATCACTAATCATTAGAGAAATGTACATCAAAACTACAATGAGATATCACCTCACACCAGTAAGAATGGCCATCATCAAAAAAATCTACAAACAATAAATGCTGGAGAGGGTGTGCAGAAAAGGGAACCCTCCTGCACTGTTGGTAGGAATGTAAATTGCTACAGCCACTATGGAGAACAGTATGGAGGTTCCTCAAAAAACTAAAAATAGAACTACCATATGACCCAGTAATCCCACTACTGGGCATATACCCTGAGAAAACCATAATTCAAAAAGAGGCATGTACCACAATGTTCACTGAGGCACTATTTACAGTAGCCAGGTCATGGAAACAACCTAAGTGTCCATCAACAGATGAATGGATAAAGAAGATGTAGTGCATATATACAATGAGATATTACTCAGCCACAAAAAGAGACAATATTAAGTTATTTGTAGTGAGGTGTATGGACCTAGAGTCTGTCATACAGAGTTCAGTAAGTCAGAAAGAGAAAAACAAATACTGTGTGCTAACACATATATATGGAATGTAAAAAAAAAAAAAAGGTTCTGATGAACGTAGGGGCAGGACAGGAATAAAGACACAGTCTTAGAGAATGGACTTGAGGACATGGGGAGGGGAAAGAGTAAGCTGGGACGAAGTGAGAGAGTAGCATTGACATATATACACTACTAAATGTAAAATAGATAGCTTGGGAAGCAGGTGCATCGCATGGGGAGATCAGCTCAGTGCTTTGTGACTATCTAGAGGGGTGGGATATGGAAGGTGGTAGGGAGATGCAAGAGGGAGGGGATATGGGCATATATGTATACATATAATTGATTCACTTTGTTATATAGCTGAAACTAACAAAACATTGTAAAGCAATTATACTCCAATAAAGATGTTAAAAATATGTATGATTTTATATTATGTACTAGGGACTTAAATGAAAGCTGATTAATTCTGGAGAGTGGATGGGGATGTCACAGCAAACCACAGAGAAGAGGTATGTATTAGTTTGTTTGGTTTGCTGTAACAAACTACCACAAACTGAGTGGCACAAACAATAGAATCTTACTGTCACACAGTTCTGGAGGCAAGAAGTTTGAGATGAAAGTGTTGGTCGCATTGGTTCCTTCTGAGGGCTCTGAGGGATATATCTGTTATATACCTTTCTCCTAGCTTCTGGTGGTTGTGGCATTTCTTGGCATGTAGATCTCTGCCTTCATCTTTACGTGACATTTTCCCTGTGTGGGTGCCTGTGTCCAAATTCCTCCACTAACCCTTTTTAAAAATTTTTTATTGGAGTAGAGCTGGCTTACAATGTTCTGTTAGTTTCAGGTGAACAGCAAAGTGAATCCCCTTCGGTAACCATAAGTTTGATTTTGAGATCTGGGAGTTGGTTTCTGTTTTGTAAATAAGTTCATATGTATAATTTTTATCAGATTCTGCATATAAGTGATATCATATAATATTTGTCTTTCTCTAAATTTCCCCTTTTTATAAAGACACCAGTCATTTTGGATTAGGGGCCCACCCTGTTCCAGTATGACCTCATCTTACTAATTACATCTGCAATGGCTCTATTACCAAATAGGGTCACATTCTAAGGTACTGGGGATTAGGACTTCAACATATAATTTTGGGAGGACACAGTTCAACCCATAAGAAGATGGTACATTTGAGCTTGACCTCAAATCTTCAGTAGGAATTTGCCAGGCTGACAGTGGAGAGCTGAGATTATACACATCATGAATGACACAGGGGTGCATGGAGCTTTGGAAATGTCTGGTTAATTTTAGGGAAGACCAGAATATAGCTAGTAGGGCTAGTTCAAGGCAGGGAGGAACTGACTGGAGATGATTGTGGCAAACAGGTTGGAGGCTTCATGTGTCTCAATGAGGGGATGGTCCTTTATTCCGTAGTCCGTTGGAAGCTACCCAATGTTTGTTAAAGATTACTTCTGTTACTTCTTCTTAATTATAGAAGCAACTGGTGTGTGTAACTGACATGTCAGCTGGGACTTCCCTGCCACTTGGAGTGTTTAACATGGCTTGACCCCCAAGTTTACCACCTCTTAGAATCCTGGGCTTCCCCTACTGCCTCCCCAGCAACTTTATAATTCTCTTCATGGGGTGTTGCTTCCTACTACATCAATCTAGATTAGAAGCCCTGTTTCTCTAATTTCCAATAAAAACAACAACAACTAACATTTCAGTGTTTAGAAACTCTGAGAGGCTTTGGAGATGGTTGCATGGCAGAACTTGCAGCTTTGCCATCTCTCTGATTTCATTCCTTCCTCGTCTGCCTGGAGCAACAAATCATTTCTCATTCCTCACGAGGAACAGTTCTGCCTACATTCAACTCATTTGGGATCTCATTTTCTGTGCCAAGCATGCATTTGAGTATTTTTTCCCAAACAAATATAATTCTCTTCCCATCTCAGAAATAAAATTCTCTCATCTCATGTATGTTTTAAAGAGCTTAGAAAACACACCAATAAAAGTGTAAAAATTACCCATCCTATTATAAAACGGTTAATATTTGGTATCTTTTGTTTTAGCTGTTAATATATTCTATAACTGGGCTCATTCTGTATATATTAATACATTTTTGTAACTGGATTTTAAAAACTTTTTATATTACATTATGGGAAATTTCCAATGTTGCCAAAATATATTTGCAAACCTAATTTTCAATGGTTTTATGTATTTTTAATATGGGCTGAATCAATTTACTTAGAGTTTTCTCTATGGTTGGACAGTTAGGTTTCCTGATTTTTTTAAATTTATTTATGTATTTATTTATTTTTGTCTGCTTTGGGTCTTTGTTGCTGTGCTCGGGCTTTCTCTAGTTGTGGCGAGTGGGGGCTACTCTTCATTGTGGTGTGCAAGCTTCTCACTGTGGTGGCTTCTCTTGTTGCGGAGCATGGGCTCTAGGCACGCGGGCTTCAGTAGTTGTGGCTTGTGGGCTCAGTAGTTGTGGCTTGCGGGCTCTAGAGCACAGGTTGTGTAGTTGTGGCGCACGTGGGATCTTCCCGGACCAGGGCTCAAACACGTGTCCCCTGCATTGTCAGGTGGGCTCTTAAGCACTGCGCCACCAGGGAAGTCCCAGGTTTCCTGATTTTTATTGTTGTAAATTATGCCATGGTAAATGTTTTGATACATGAATCTTGATCTGAATTTTTAATTATTACATTATGACAGATAACTAGATGAGACATCATTGAGTCAAAGGATAGGAATATTTCAAGGCTCAAGATGCCTTCATTGCTTCTAGAAAAGTTTCTTGAAACAGGGGAGTGGCATGATCAGATACACGATCTGAATCAGAATCTTGGGAAAAGATAATTAGAAGTTAAATGGCAAATAGAGATTGGGAGGGTGTAGACATAGAGATTGGGATGCAGTTTAGGGATATTTGTAAAATAGAGTCAAAAGGGCTTGCTGATTATGGAGGTGAGAAACCAAAGAAAACTGCTTTGCTTTCCAACCTGCCTAACTGGGGGAATACTGAAGTTGCTAATACAGAAAGAGAAGATGGCAAGGTGTGTAGATGTGTAGAAGAGGATAATTTGGTTTGAGACTTTTTTTTTACTTCAATTATACACCTATTTTGAATGGCTTTAAGTGGAATCAAATAGGCATTTGGAAATATGTTTACTGGTGGGGAACATCTGTAACTTTTGCCTCCCCTAAATATGGGACTAACTTTAGAATTTTTTTAAAAGGAGGGCATTGGGGTGACAAGCTGGTTAGAAGAAGTCTTGTCTTAAAGCTGCATTTTTTTTTTTAGCAAACTCCTGTTTTTGTTTTAATTTAGATAGCATGTGTATTTAGTTATGCAAACGGAGATTGGAGAACACTAAAGATTCTAAGTCAGCCCTGGATAGCCACTGCTGGCATCCATTGCTTCTCATTCTGTTAATACCACTTCAATTTTCCTTGGGAGAATCACCCCTCTCCCACTCCCGCTTCCTGTGGTTTTAGCGCACCTGGCACTACTCTGTGGATCCAAGGATGGGCATGTATCTCAAGTCAGCCAATCAGAGTCCATGGGGTTGAAGTCAAGGAGTTTCCAGGGGAACTGCTGAAATACTCTTTCCACAGGGATTGCTGAGAGAATCAGATGGTAGAACTGGAGTTGTTAGCAGCTATTTTGCTGATCTGGCAATGGAGTCAACCCAAAGGAAAACAGAACTGAGTTAATTCTGATGACCTGGTTCTGATGTTATCTCTCGAGCCCTAGGATCCAAGTGCATAGATACCAGTTCTAGTTGCAGTACTTTTCGGCATTAAAATTCCATTTTTATCTTAAGCCATTTTGAGTGGGTTTCTGTAACATACAACTAAAAAAGTCCTGACTAATACAGTATTGAAGATCAGAAAAATGTTCAAGTTTTCAAAAGTTTCAACTATTCAAAATAAAACTAAGAGGAAACCTATTATGACTACACATGTCTTCTCTTTTGTATTTAATGGTTGACAAATATGTATGGAATATCTACTGTAGGGTCAGGCACTGTTATGCTCTGTACATAAAACAGGTTAATGAAAGGTATGGTTACAGAAACATTTTTATGGACGGCATATTAAAAAATCATTATGATTCATAAGTTGGCTGAATTAGCTAGCTAGAATTAATAGCATGAATTTTGGCTTTTATGCTTTATATACTTTGCTTTTCGTTTCTTTTGTAAAGACCTGAGGGTAGCTAAAAGTAGTAGCCAGCAAAAAATTTATTTGCTTGAACTTTAATATTTCAACTGTTCAGAATATAAAGCTCCATACTGGGAATTCAAGTTTCAAGATATAGATTACCAATGGGTATTGTAGCTTATATTTAAAATGCCTAAGGGAATTCCCTAGCGGTCCAGTGGTTAGGACTCCGTGCTTCCACTTCCGGGTCCAGGGGTTCGGTCCCTGGTGGGGGAACTAAGATCCCACAAGC
Organism: Globicephala melas; assembly: GCF_963455315.2. Lineage (NCBI taxonomy): Eukaryota > Metazoa > Chordata > Mammalia > Artiodactyla > Delphinidae > Globicephala > Globicephala melas. Next base: position 162,624,222 of record NC_083315.2, on the reverse strand, counting down.
CACGTCGTATGGCAATAAAATAAAATAAAACAAAATAAAATAAAATAAAATAAAATGACTAAAAAATGCCCACCTGTTGATATGTAGAATTTGGGGGTCTTTCTCCTGCATCCTTATTTGCATTACTTTCAAAAGGTACGGATGGTGAAATCACATCTAGCAATAAAAGCTTGATTAAGCTTTTTGATGTGACATTAGTAATAACAGATTATATATAAAGTTGTAGGGGTAAGAACTAATCAGGGTTTTTTTTTTCTCCTCTCTAATATTCATGAATGTTTTACATTTTAGCCACCCTTGTGCCTCAGCTGTCTCTTTTGGTCTTGAGTTGTCAGTTGAGGATGGTTTAATTAAGAATGATTTTCCTTCACACTCCACCCTTGGGTCATTAAAAATTGCAATGGGGGCTTCCCAGGTGGTGCAGTGGTTGAGAGTCTGCCTGCCAATGCAGGGGACACGGGTTCGTACCCCGGTCCGGGAAGATCCCACGTGCCGCAAAGCGGATGGGCTGGTGAGCCATGGCCGCTGAGCCTGCGCGTCCGGAGCCTGTGCCCCGCAACGGGAGAGGCCACAACAGTGAGAGGCCCGCGTACCTCAAAAGAAAAAAAAAATTGCAATGGAAAATATGATAATGGAAAAATAAATTATTTCAATCTGTTATTAATATGCTTACTACTTAAATATATATCGTGGGATCCATAAGACATTGTACTGAAAAAGCCCGAAACATAGAGAAAAGTATGTCTTATTCCTCATTATCCTACATCTCATAAAATTTACATGTAACCAGTAATTAATGTACCACAGTTGTACAGCAACAAAATATTTCATCTTTTGTAAGTTCACTACTTAAATTTAAATAAGCCACAACTTTTTCTTTTTCTCACCAGAGGTTTTCAAGGAACTCAGTAGTGAGTTAGAAAACATATTCTTATTAAAAAACAAATACATGTGACAAAGAGAAATTGTATGTGCCTTTGTCCAGGGAACCCCCCACAGGCCTTTTTATGGCTTCAGAGCCACTTCTCAAGCCTGAGTTCTTTCTTGCTTCCCAGCAAGTGCCAGAAGCCTAATCTGCATTCCTCTTCGCTTTCTGCTAAGATTCTTGTTATCAGAAGCCAAAGACAAGCTGTTGAGTGTGGCACATTTCCCCCAGTCTTGCTCTCCACCCCCTTCTAATTTTTGGCTGCCCTCATTACAAGAGTTCTGATGGAAGAAATTTTCACATACTGAGGTATGTGGAAGTCATTCTGGCTCATACATGATTTAACTTAAACCTTATGCTAACTAGAACAGTCTGTTTTGTGGCCTATTAAACATGCATTGTACATCTGCTTCAACCATTAAAGAAAAGAATGCATTTAAAAATCAAAATGGAAAACCTGTGGTTCAGGCATCCAAAATGGAGCTGGGTGGCCATTGTGGATGTGGTTTCAGATATGTTGTGCATCACTTAGAACTTCTTAGAACTTGAATTTTCTGAACAGTATCAGTCTCAAGGACACCACCAGCCATTCTCAAAATAATCATCTGCTAGCGGCTGCCAGCCACAGTCTAATGGTCCCAAGGTCTCCCCTTGTAACTCTGCAATCATTTCGGACCCCAACGAATTCTTGCTTAACAAGCACCCTTACTTCTTGCCAGCTCCCATCCTAATTCTTGACAAACAACTTATGTAATTTTATGGTTTTTGCCTTTATACGCCACCCCCTTTTTGTAGTCCAGTGGAACACAATTCAGGTGCTTCTTGAATCTGTGTATCCCAGGCTATTGCCCTCAGTTTAGCTCAAATAAAACTCTTTTCTATTTCTATCATAGATTGGTTTATTGATTATTTCTATTGACAGTTTTATAGCTAATCACTCTGGGAATAGCAAAACTAATAAACTTTTAAAAATGTCTGAAAGCTTGGTAATTGTATAAATCTCTTACAGTCAGTTCTTCCTGCATCATAGTTCCTCACTACCCTGTTAGATGATTATTCTGAACTACACCAGATTGGATTTCTACTTTCAGCCTTCCTGGTGGAGCTCACCAAATCTACTCACTCCTTCAGAGTTTACTTTTCATGACATTTATGCAAATTCCTTCCTCTGAAATGGCCCTTCTTTCCTACATGTAGACTAGAAGTCATAACCAAAACTAAAAAGATATCCTCTTGTATCAAACTGGTAATTTGCATCTTTGAGGAAGCATAGATTGGGTAACATCCATTGCAAGGTATGTGTACCATCTAGGAATCATCACCTCTGTGCAGTCACATTTCTTAAAAGGATGTTAGTTTATTCTAGCTTTTCTCAGGTTTCCAAGTTTTGGTATTTCCCAGGGAAATCAAAACGGATTTTTTTTAGACACGAAAGATTCATATTTGTATTTTATAAGTTATTATTTCTCGTTGTAAACCTTATGGTTATCATTCTGCATTTAAAACCTTTTAAAATATGGATTTCAAATTATTTTACAGGTATTGGTAAATCCTGTGAGAGAGGGGGCACTTAGAAAACTGAGGAGGAGGGGAACTGACAGAGGAAGTCATCGCTCCCAGTACTTGTGTTTACAGGCTCATTCTCCAGAATTATGACTCAAGACATTTTCAACATCACTGCAATGCAAAAAGTATCGAGTTCATTGGTGTTCAAAACAGTAATTTAAAAAATTCAGGTACCACTGCTATTTCTTAAGAAATTGGATCTGGCGTGTCATTTTACGATTTAAATTCTACTTTAAGCTTTGAGGTCACGTATACAAATAAGAAAATGTGCGCTTAGGAAGTCAGGTTTTATTCCCACTCAATGTTTGGTATAGTGAGCACTACGAAGCAGCTAGAAAACACACGCACACAAGGTATCAGGAAAAAAAAAAATGAGGTTAACATCCTAGTGTTGATTCTTCCACGCATAAACGTAGCCCTGGCCGGTTCAGGGGCCTTGTGAGACAGGCGCTTCCCGGGCGAGACATCCCAGAAGCAGGGAATGAGGGTGGCCCAGAGTGCCGCCGGGGCCTAAGCGGGACGCGGTCAGGGCGGCTGGGGTCGCTGGTCCTGGCCGAGGATAGCGGGACTAGACGTTAGGTGAGAGCGAGAGGACGGGAACCGCGACCCGGCAACGGTACCCAGGGAGCACCCAGCGCCTTCGCGCTCCCCCGCTGGGAGGGGCGGGGCAGGGTTGGGCAGGGCGAGCGCGGGCGTTGGCTGCGACGGCGGCGAGGGGGCGGAGCCGCGCGAGGCTGCGCGCTCGCCGTTTTCCTGCGCTGGGGGGCGCGCGGCGCGGGTCCGCCGGGCTGTGGGACGAGGCCGCGGCGGGACGTGAACGCCGCAGGTGACCCGGGCGAGGAGCTGGGTGCCAGGGCGGCGGCGGAGGCGTGGAGGCGGGAGGCGGGCCCTCGCTCGGCTCGGCTCAAGGCTTGGGCGCTGCGGCCTGAGGAGACAAGGCGACCGAGGTGGGCGAAGAGAGGGCGCGCGGCACCCTCTTGACGGCCGGCGGCGCCCGCGGCCCTCAGTATGTTCCGCGAGGCTAGGGTTTTCCTCCCGCCCGTGGGCTGAGGCGGCGCCGGCGGCGGCAGGAGAAGCGACATGCACCTGCCAGGCGCGGCTTAGAGGACGCGGCAGGCGGCGAGTCCCGGCCGCCCGCGGGAGGGCTTGTTTCGCCCGGACGCTGCCGCCTCCTGTCTCCCGCCGCCGCCGCCGCCGCCGCGGGCCCGAGCGGAACGGCGGGGTGGGCGCCGCGACATGGCGGCCCGGAGCGCCCCGAGCTGCCACCTGCGGCTCGAGTGGGTGTACGGCTACCGGGGCCACCAGTGCCGCAACAACCTCTACTACACGGCGGCCAAGGAGATCGTGTACTTCGTGGCGGGCGTCGGCGTGGTGTACAGCCCGCGGGAGCACCGGCAGAAGTTCTACCGGGGCCACAGCGACGACATCATCAGGTACGGAGGGGCGGGGGCGGCCGCCGTCCCCTTGAGATCCGCGCGCCGAGTTTGCACTTGCCGGTCCTGGGTGCCCGTGACCCGCTCCTTCAGGGCGTATCGCCCGGGAGAGAAATCCACAGCCATCTGGTCCCGAATCCACCCTGTTATCACCGGAGAAATGCCTTTCCCCATCTTCGCGTTCTAGATGCCTTTCCCCATCTTCGCGTTCTAGAGTCTCTCCCTCTCGGTCGGTGCGGTGACACCAAGTCCGCTTATCCACTGGGCGCTCGGTTTTCTGGCTGTGTACCCTTCTTCTTCCATCAAATTTGTGAAATGTTCGAAAGGTTATTTTGGTAGCATTTTACTCCTTTAAATCCCTTCGTTGATTTCTTATTCAACGAATTCTTAAAGCGCCCGAGGGAAGTCCTTTACCTAGTAGAGGACTGATAAAAGTCCCCTAAGCTCTAGGCTGGTCCTGGGGAGCGCGCCCAGGATGGCATCCTGGAGGGCTCTCATCTCTTGGCCATAATGATTAGTTGAGGTTTCGCTCCCTGCTGTTATCAGCAGATAGAAAAGAAACCCTGGCAACCTTCAGACAATTCATTGGACTTTAAAATGTGCACACCTATAGGCAGTTTGGGGATAGGTTTGATCCGAGGAAGGTGCTAAAAATAATTCTGATTTCCAATTCTGTTTCCTTTTCAATAAAGCAATGCTAAATAAATATACTTTTGTATTTTTAACTTAAATCACAGTTTTGTCTTCATTTTAATTCTTTTGTGGGCGGCATCTTAAAGTTGGTCCCAGTGCTTGTTTACATTTCTTTAGTGAGCGGTGTATTTGAAATGTAATTTTCAATCAGTGTCTCAGCAGAACTTTTGTGGCAAATAAAGTTAAAAGCTGCAGAAATTATTCTTGTCCATTGATTATTGTCTCAAGCACAGTATATTTGTCGTTGATGATGGAGAATGTGTTTTAAAACATTTGGAGACTATGTGTGTGTTTGTGTGTGTGTGGGCGCGCACTTGCGCTTGCTTCTTCTGGGTTTTTTTAAAGAGATTCTATGATTGGATTTGGTTACTCAGTTTTATCCCCATGTCTATTTTCCACAGGATTTAAATTGTGCATTTCAAATCCAGTATCATGGTTTGATGTCTTGTAGGCAAAAAACTCTGCCACTTAAATTCTGTAAATAAAGAAGATCTTCTATTTTGCAAGTCTGTACGTTTATGCTCTGTAAGAGGGAAAAGGAGGCCTAGGACAAACAATAGGTAGGGCAAGATGGAGTAAAGATAAGGAGACCAGAAGCTGAGATTGTGGAGTAGGAAATGAGATAGTGTTTGGGGTTCGGTTGTTTGTTGTTATTCACCCCAAGAGTAGAATTTACCCCAGTTCTTTGTCTTTTTCCCTGATCCTTTCCCGTTTCTCTCTTCTTTTCCATGTGTTAGTTCTCTGACAGTTCAGGGGATAGTAGCCTTATATAGTTGAAGAAGCCTTGACTGAAGCCCTCCTCCAGATAGTCTCTTAGGTTCGATTCAGTAGGTGGGGTAGGTAGGTGTGAAGGATTTTGAGGTGCACTTCTGTTGTTTTTACTACTTGGTAGTTGAGAGCAATATGGTATGAAGATCTTCTGAAACTAGATATGATTTATTTGATGGGGTAAATGATGTTTTGTTTATTCTTCCAGCAGTAATTTAAAGCTATATTATGTCACACCGCTTGAATTTTTATAACTGTGTTTCAGTAAATTGTAAGGAGGTGATGCTTTGCCTTCCTTTGGTATATAATATATACCTAGTTGTACAACCATATATGTAGTATCTCAGCGTGTTTCAAAAGTGAGATTACTCTAATTTTTGTCATAATTGGATACTTGCTTATGATTTTATGCAAAGGATTCACCCTTAAAATAATTTATAACAATAAAAAGTTTTCTTGAAAATTTCAATGGGGTAGTAAAATCTGAATATATAGCATCCTGAAATTGTGGCACAAATTTAGTACAGTACTAAGACTATAACTTAGAAATCGCTCAAACTGTTTTGGAAATTTTGTTTCATACAATAATGGTAGAGATCATTCTTGTTTGTGAAATAGATCAGGAAAATGTTCAAAGCTTTCAAATTTGTTTCAATTCAGTGTTTGAAATACAAATATAGTTACTACTCCAGTGATTTTTCAATTCTGTCACAGCAGAAAATGTAATATTCATAAATGTGATGGCATGGTGGAAAACTGTTGCTGTAATATTAGCCTCATTAGTAAAAAGTATAGTTTTTATCATCTGTTTTGTTTTCATACTTGCTTGAAACTTAGGCAAAACATATTAATTGAATATAACTTAGTCTGAAGCTGACTGTACCAGAATGAGCAAGTCGTTGTCTTTAGGTTTTGAAAGTGTAGGTGCCATATTGGTTGTAGACTAAATAATGATCAGTTGCTTACCAGTTCTATCATCTTACTACATCTGGCATTGCCAATGGTGGTGCCACATGACTTTATCATTTTGTCTGTGTTGCATGTAGTTGTCTTACTTCTTTTTATTAGGTATGCATATATATAGTAATTTGTCCTTTAGTTATATTTATTTCAGTATTACTGACTTATGTAGAAATTAGTTTCACTGTCAGAAATAACACAGGAATTTTAGAGTCACTTTTTCTTTCTTAATGTTTTTTTTTCCTGTGTCCCAAGTTATATTGATAAAATTCTCTAGTTATTAAGTGTTTATTACCGGCTTAAGACTAAGTTATAAAATAGACTACTAGTAGTTTTAATATACGATGAACATCTGTAGCTTGGTCTATATTTTGAAACTTTTGCCAGCTGTCTTCCCAAAGGATACAATAGCTTTTAAAATTAATTTTTCTAGATACTACCCATCAACACATTTTTGACAAGTTTGTGCTTGAAGTAGTGAATGTTATTGATAGTTTTCAAGTCATACATCACCAGTGAAGACCATTGATGGAATGTAGTTAGCTTGGTGCATTTTGTTACTACTTTTTTTTCCTTTAGACAAAATGAAAGGTGTAGTAGCTCTTCAATTGTGGTAGGTGGTGTTTTGAAGAAAGAAAACTGATCAAGCTTCATCATAATCTAGTAAAAGTGGTTTTTAACAGCTCTGTATTTATAGTATGGAAATTTCATTTATTCAACACAAATCAAAATTGTCTTGAAAAAGCGTTTCAGAATGTATGATGTCTCCATGGTGGATCAGTAGTTTTTGTGTTTATGGGTTGAGGGTAGCAACTTTTTAAGGTCTGGCAGGAATTGCTGCAAACCTACTTGTTGTCTACTTAATGTTTCCAGATATATGGTCAATATTTCCCAAACTTGACTGATCAACAGAATCAGGAGCTTTTTGCCAGTTTAAGGAACTTTTTGCCAGTTTCTAGCCTTTTCATCAAATGTGCTAAGCTAGAATCCTCTAGAGCTGGATCCCAGAAATTTGTTTTTCAAACAGTGCCCCAGATGATTCTGTTTAGGAAACATGTTGCCAATCTGTATCCCAAAACATGCACACATAGAATTCTTAAATAAGCAGTTTGAGAAATGGGTAGAAACCCTGCCCTCAAACCTGATACCAGAATTTTCTTAAGCATTGTGTAATATCTAGAAGCAATACTTCAGAAAGTATTAGATTACATACAGATTTAGTAAAATGTCCCTGTGTTTAAGTAACTAGAATTGGTGACCTGAACTTTCACAGACTATTTAATAATTCTGTTCTGTAAGATTTCACTTTATGTACTTGGATATCAAAATATTTATGGTTGTTTTTCAAATACTGCACAGTTTAAGAGATAAAATTAAGATGTTTTTAGTCAAAGGTTTGAATTATCCAGAATAATAGTTCAAATTGTCATAAATATACATTAAATGTATCTATTATTTACTTGGGGAAAAGACAAATTTTACATTTGTGTTATAATAACTTTTCCTTTATTATTTTATAGTGTCTAATACATAGATAACTAGTAAAATATATTTGGATATAAATTAAGGAAAACATGGTAAATAAATTCTTTGAAGCTATTAAGAAGTAATAGTTTCTTAGAAACTATTAACTTACTGTTCTTTCAAGGTCTTTTCACTCATCAAAGAAATATTTATTGAACATCTTTGTGGAAGTATCCCAGCTTTAACGTATTAGGAGTTTAAGACACTATCAGTCAAGTAAAGAATCACTTAGAATACTATGTGTACTGTGGATAGTGGTATGTACATGGGCACATAACAGTTACAGTGATGTTACCTAGTGAATAGAATACGTAAGCTGTCTGGATCTTTAAGAAAACAGAGAAGTCGTCATCAGAAGAAATGAGTGAAGGCATAGCATTTTGAGACGAGGTAACATCATATGCAATCGTCTTATGTTAAGAGAAAATATCTGAAAAAGTTGTTTGTACTCACTATCTTCAGTTCTTTTTCTCCCATTCAGTCTTAGCTCTGTTCTATTTCACCCTAGCAACTCCTGTCAAGGTCACCAGTGACCTCCACAGTGCTATATCCAGTGGTCAATTCTCTGTTCTAATCTTATTTGATTTATCATCATTTGCCACAATTGGTTATACCCACCTTCTTAAGACACTTTCTTTTTTTTAAAAGATATTTTTTAATGTGGACCATTTTAAAAATCTATATTGAATTTGTTACAATATCGCTTCTGTTTTATGTTTTGGTTTTTTGGCCCCGAGGCATGTGGGATCTTAGCTCCCTGACCAGGCATCGAACCTGCACCCCCTGCATTGGAAAGCGAAAACTTAACCACTGAACTGCCAGGGAAGTCCCTTAAGACACTTTCTTAATTGGTGTCTGGGACACATCTTAGTGTAAAAATAGGTATTTCTTGCTTTCCTTATTCTTTCAGCAAATATTTATTGAGCACCTATTAGTATTTACCAGGGACTATTTTTAGCTCTAGAGTTATAGTGGTGAACCAAGCAGGTGAAATTCCCAGCCCTCATGGAACCTGTATCTACTGGGGGGAGATAATAAACAAGGTAAATTTCATATTTATATACATAATAAATATGTATATAGTGTGTACATATTATCTATTATTTTTGTATATATAGTGTGTATATCTATCTATATCTATATAGTATGTAAGGGCTAAGAAAAAAACAGGAAAGTGAGATAGAGACTACTGGGAAGAGTTTAGATAGGTGTTTGGATAGGGTAGCCAGGAACGCCTCACTGTAAAGTATACATTTAACACTTGAGTAGAGACTTGGAGGTGAGGGAATGTGCTGTGTGGCTATGAGGGAAGGACATTTCAGTCAAAGGGACTATCAAGTTCAGAAGCCCTGAAATGGAATGCCTCATGTGCTTGAGGAACAATGTGAAAGCGTGGCTGGAGTGCAGTGAATTCACGTGAAAGTAGTAAAGAAATGAGGTCTGATGAAGTAATGGTGGTGGGAACAGATTGTGTACGACCTTACAGGCTTTTGAGAGGATTTTAGCTTTCCCATCTGAGGGAGATTAGAAGCCATTGGAGCAATTTAATCAAATTAGTGACATAATTTGAGTTAATGGTTTAACAAGGTCACTCTGGCTCCTATTTTGATGACAGACTGAGGGAGAGGGATAGGATGGAAGCAGAGAGACCACTTAGGGGACTGTTCTAAGACATATTGGTGGCTTGGACCAGAGTGGTTACAGTGGAAGCAGTGAGAAAGGATTAGATATATTTTGAAGATAGAGGCTACATGATTTACTGATGGACCAGGTATAAATTGTGACAGGAAAGAAAGATCAATGGTGATTGCAGTTTTTGGCCAGAACACCTGAAAGAATAGAGTTGCCAATTACTGAATTAGCAAAGACTGGCAGGAGCAAATTTTCTGTTTTGGGAGAAAGGGAAGATCATGAGCTCTTTTAGAAGTGTTCTGTTTTAGATGCTAATAGACAACCAAGTGGGGTTGTACATTAGGCAGTTGAACATGCATGTCTATAATCCAGGGAAGCATTCTGGGCTTTGAGTGTTATCAGCATCTAGATAGTATTTAAAGCCATGAGCCTGGATGAGACTACTGAAGGAGTGAGTATGGATAAAGAATCTGAAAAATGGATTCCGGCAGCCCTCCAACATTTAAATATAGGGGAGGTGAAAAAGAACTGACAAAAACGTGGCTAGAGAGGTAGGAGGAAGACCAAGAGAGTATGGGGTCATGGAAGGCAAGTAAAAAGAGTGTTTCAGGGAGAAGGAAGTGATCAGCTGTATCAAGTAAGGTGAGTAGAGCTTCACGTTAGTGGAGATGTTGGCTGTTTCGCAATAATTACATTGTAATCACGAGACTGTCCAGGAGACTGTGTATGTTCAGGTGATCGGGGAACAAAGAAAGAAGTCATCAAAATGAGTCATGTCATTATTAGTATGCAAAACTGGCCTCCTTGAAGATTTGCTCCAGCAGCTTCTAGTTTGCTTGGTTATTTAAAAAATGGCAGCTCTAGATCCCTGCTGTTCAAAGATGTGGTCCTTAGACCAGCAAGAAATGCAGGTCTCAAACCCTACCCCAGGCCTACTGGATTAGACTCTGAATTTTAACAACGTTCTCAGGTAATGTTTTGGGTTTAAAATATTAAAGTTGTGGGTTTTAATATCAAAATTTGAAAAGCACACTCTCGATCAGTGGTTTTCAGTGTGGTCCTTTAACCAGCAGCATTAACATCACCTGCTAATGCTAGCATTAGCACTTAACTAGGTGTTAGAAATGCAAATTCTTGAGCTTCACCCCAGACCAAATCAGAAAATCTAGATGGGGGCCCAGCAATCTACTTTAATCACCTACATGTGATATTGATGTATTCTAAAGTTTGAAAACCATTGCTCTAGATTCTTGATTTTCAAACCTGGCTGCATATTAGAATCACTTGGAGAGTTAAAGCAAACGTAATAAAACCACCAACGGCTGAGTCTCATCCCTAGAAACTTCAATTTAACTTATTTAGGGTGGGTCTCAGGTATAGTTTCTTTGTTGCTGTTTGCTTCTGTTTTTAAGCTTCCTAGATGATTCCAATAAGCAGCCAGGGTGAAAAACCACTGCTCTAGATATAGAAGTAATCCATGGTAGTGGGCTGGGAAGTCAAACTCAAAAAACTCAGCGCCTACCCAAATTTATTCATTTACTATTATGCATTATATCACAATATTGATCAGTTACCAAGTATTGAGACCCCTTTAAAAATTTGGGCCTATTACCTAAGGTCCATTTGGAGATTTTTTATCAAAAAAAGCAACCCTTTGTATTGTTTTCCATTAATGGATCTGCCCAGTGTCATCAGTGGCTGAAAACATGAAAAGACAGATACCTTGCATCATCAGTCCAGAAAAATGCTTACTCACTGGGGACCTGGAAGGTTCACTTAATGGGCAAAATTATGTGCATCCTGGATGGTACCAACTGAGGTGTAACTCCATGCCCCAGGTGTTGATTTCAGCAGACTCCTAGATCAGTTGTAGTGGGTTTGGGCCAATGATTTGGACCATGGAAAGCCCAAGATTGTCCATTAATAAATTTCCATTTTGGAGCCAGGATCTGCAGTCAGAAATAGACCAAATATCCAATATGTTAATATTTGAAGAAGCATCTAAACGCCCCTCAGAAGGACAGATCATCCCCCCTCTATGAAATTCTAAAGTGGACATATTCACAAGGACAGTTGAAATAGCACCCTAGATTCATGTCCAATGAGGGCAAGGTAGCTGAGACTGCATGTTGCCACTGACAGCTGACTGGCTTCTCTTTAGGCCAGCAAGTGTCCTCCAAGTGTCTTCAGTATGAATCAATATTCTGAAACAGTATAAGGACTGGCAAGGGTTTACACCTAGCCAGTGTAAACAAGCTGCCTTGGCTGCAGTGGTATCTATTCTAATTATAAGGTGGCACATGGTATCACCATATTGGCCAAAGACAGCAAGAACTTGTATGAAAGGCTTAATAGATCCTGGATTTCCTGTCTACAATATCACCCTCTGTGTATTGGATTATTAAAAGATCAAGGGAAATATAGTGCCCACCTTACAACACTGGCATGCCTATCCATCTGTATTAGTAAGCATGGCAGAAAAATACTAAAAAATTCTTGGAATGAGGGGATAGGCAGTGGGACTGAAGATGGACATTGGACCCTGGATCTAGCGGTTTTTGAGGCCACAGGCAGGCTCAATTCATCATAACACCACTAAATTCTAAAAAAAATTTTGTTTTGGGATGGGTGGCTCATAATGCTGGATTGGCTAATAAGAGGTTGTGATTGTAGGAGGTGTTAACTCATTTCACTCTAAAAGTTACCTTGTTCTTAACAATCAGGGAGAGATACCTGATTTTAGTTTAATACAGGGGCTGGGGATATAGAAACAAAGCAAAGAGGTTGGATGTGAGGTCAGAATTCTGGATTGTATCATTGCCAAGGTATAGATGGGTGTTCAACCTCTCAATGGAGCCCAAGAAAGGGAGAGGTCATAGTCATGGGTGCTGGAAACATGGAATGTGTGGCAGAACAGGAGCACCTAATTGAACTTAAAGGCCCAGAAATAAATTTTTGTTAAGAGAAGTGTATATAACCTGTTCCTCAAATCAGTTAGAAGAACTGAGATGCACGGTTGCCATAGGTCTCTTTGTTGAGGAAATCCTGCTGCTCTCTCTGTTCCTGGGAATCACGTACCTATTTCACCTCCCAACCAAAGAGGACATTCATTCTTTATCTTTTTTTCATTACTATGAGAGGACTTTCTTTCCTGGTCAGGAATACAGTACTAGACACTACTGCCTCTGGTGTGGAAGCTCACATTACATATTCATTTCAATCTATGGAGAGTAATGACAATTGCCACAGGCAGTTACTCCTAAGAATTTTGCAATTTTTACTCAGTATGATGTTGCTTGTGATAATATTAAATTAGCCACAAGATGATGGTGTAACCAGGTCTAACCACCTCAGTGTCCATATTTTTACAGATATTAAGGTTGATCAGGAAGCAGGGTATAATTCCCAATTAGGAGTGGAAAGTGGAAGGCTATTTTAAGTCTTAGAACATAGTTGACAACTAATTACAGAGTCCACAGACTGGTCATCATTACCTGGTTGCAGTGTGACTTTCCTAATTATTAGTTAACCCGTGGACAATGTATATAACACACAAAACACCAAAGAGGGTGGCACTACTAACATGGTAAGAAGTTTTACCAGAGTCTGGATGTTAGATTTAGATTGCAAGTTGACATGCACCTGCAAAAGACAATTTTTGCAGCAAACAAAGAGACCATGTAGGATTCTGAAATTGACATAATAGGGAATATGAGAGGTTTGGTAGGTCCCCTTTTAGAGGGTGGTTATTATATTTTAAAAATTATTGATACATATTTATAATAGAAAATAGAAAAATATAGAAAAAGGAGAAAAAATTTACCCACAGTCTTGTAACCTAGAGATATTACTATTGTGTTTTAGATTATTTTTTTTGAAGTCTTTTTTTTTTTTTAACATCTTTATTGGGGTATAATTGCTTTACAATGGTGTGTTAGTTTCTGCTTTATAACAAAGTGAATCAGTTATACATATACATATGTTCCCATATCTCTTCCCTCTTGCGTCTCCCTCCCTCCCACCCTCCCTATCCCACCCCTCCAGGCTGTCACAAAGCACCGAGCCAATATCCCTGTGCCATGCGGCTGCTTCCCACTAGCTATCTACCTTACTACGTTTGTTAGTGTGTATATGTCCATGACTCTCTCTCGCCCCGTCACAGCTCACCCTTCCCCCTCCCCATAACCTCAAGTCCGTTCTCTAGGAGGTCTGCGTCTTTATTCCTGCCTTACCCCTAGGTTCTTCATGACATTTTTTTTTCTTAAATTCCATATATATGTGTTAGCATACGGTATTTGTCTTTTTCTTTCTGACTTACTTCACTGTGTATGACAGACTCTAGGTCTATCCACCTCATTACAAATAGCTCAATTTCGTTTCTTTTTATGGCTGAGTAATATTCCATTGTATATATGTGCCACATCTTCTTTATCCATTCATCCGATGATGGGCACTTAGGTTGTTTCCATCTCCGGGCTATTGTAAATAGAGCTGCGATGAACATTTTGGTACATGACTCTTTTTGAATTTCGGTTTTCTCAGGGTATATGCCCAGTAGTGGGATTGCTGGGTCATATGGTAGTTCTATTTGTAGTTTTTTAAGGAACCTCCATACTGTTCTCCATAGTGGCTGAACCAATTCACATTCCCACCAGCAGTGCAAGAGGGTTCCGTTTTCTCCACACCCTCTCCAGCATTTATTGTTTCTAGATTTTTTGATGATGGCCATTCTGACTGGTGTGAGATGATATCTCATTGTAGTTTTGATTTGCATTTCTCTAATGATTAATGATGTTGAGCATTCTTTCATGTGTTTGTTGGCAGTCTGTATATCTTCTTTGGAGAAATGTCTATTTAGGTCTTCTGCCCATTTTTGGATTGGGTTGTTTGTTTTTTTGTTATTGAGCTGCATGAGCTGCTTGTAAATTTTGGAGATTAATCCTTTGTCGGTTGCTTCATTTGCAAATATTTTCTCCCATTCTGAGGGTTGTCTTTTGGTCTTGTTTATGGTTTCCTTTGCTGTGCAAAAACTTTGAAGTTTCATTAGGTCCCATTTGTTTATTTTTGTTTTTATTTACATTACTCTAGGGGGTGGGTCAAAAAATCTTGCTGTGATTTATGTCATAGAGTGTTCTGCCTATGTTTTCCTCTAAGAGTTTGATAGTTTCTGGCCTTATATTTAGGCTTTGAAGTCTTTATGATACATGTATCATAAGACTTTAAGACTATTGTTTTAGAGCAGTTTTAGGTTTACAGCAAAAGTGAGAGGAAGGTACAGATTTCCTATATTCCCCACACATGCATTGCCTCCCCATTATCAACATCATTCACCAGAATGGTACATTTTATCCAAAGATGAACCTATATTGACACATCATAATCACTCAAAGTTTATAGTTTACCTTAGGGTTCACTCTTGGTGTTGTACATTCTATGGGATTGAACAAATGTTTAATGACATATATCCATCATTATCATATCATACAGAGTATTTTCACTGCCCTAAAAATCCTCTGCTCTGCCTGTTCACATACTGCCCCTCCCTGCAACAACTGATTTTTTTTTCCTTTTTTTAAATTGGAGTGTAATTGCTTTACAATGTTGTATTAGTTTCTGCTCTACAGTGAAGTGAAACAGCTATATGTATACATATATCCCCTGCCTCTTGGACCTCCTTCCCACCCCCGCATTCCACCTATCTAGGTCATCACAGAGCACCGAGCAGAGCTTCCTGTGCTTTATAGCAGGTTCCCACTAGCTATCTATCTTATGCATGGTAGTGTATGTAATTACTGACTCTGTAGTTTTGCCTCTTCCAGAATGTCATATGGTTGGAGTCATATAGTATGTAGCCTTTTCAGATGGCCTTCTCTCACTTAGTAATATGTATTTATGGTTCCTCCATGCCTTTTCTTGGCTTGATAGCTCATTTCTTTAGTGCTGAATAATATTGTATTGTCTGGATTGACAATTGTCTTTGACATTGTCTTTCACAGAGCAGAAGTTTTTTATTTTAATGAAGTCCAGCTTATCAGTTATTTCTTTCATGGATCCTGTGTTTGATGTTATAACTAAAAAGGCATCACCAAAACCAAGGTCATCTAGGTTTTCTCCTATGTTTTCCAGGAATTTTACAGTTTAACATTTAGGTCTCTGATTCATTTTGAGTTAATTTTTGTGAAAGGTATAAGGTCTCTGTCTAGATTCATTTTTTACATGTAGATGTCCAGTTGTTCCAGCACTATTTGTTGAAGGAGACTATCTTTGCTCCATTGTATTGCCTTTGCTCCTTTGTCAAAGATCAGCTGATTATATTTATAGGGGTCTATTTCTAGGCTCTGTATTCTGTTCCATTGATATGTTTTGTCTACTCTTTTGCAAATACCATATTGTCTTTTTTTCCTTCTAATTTTATTAAGTTTTATTTATCTTATAAGTGGAAGTTTGTGTCTTTTGATCACCTTCATCCAATTCCCCCCCACCCCCACCCCCCGCCTCTGGTAACAAGAAATTTGATCTCTTTTTCTGTGAGTTTGTTTGTTTTTGAAGTATAATTGACCTGCAATACTATGTTAGTTTCTATTACACAACATAGTGATTTGATATTTCTATACATTTCAAAATGAACACCATGATAAGTCTAGTTAATATGTGTCACCACACAAAGATACTACATAGTTATTGACTATATTCCCCACACTGTACATAGCATTCTGTGCATGTGTGTGTATGCGCGCATGTGTATGTATGATTACTTGAAGTTACTGATCTCTTAAGTGCAAACTCATTTTAACAACCCTGCATTTTTACCCTCCCCCTGCATGTTTACTGTTTTTGACATCATATTTTACATCTTTTGTTTTATATCTTTTGTGTATCCCTTAACTACTTATTGCAGATATAGATGATTTTATGACTTCTGTCTTTTAATCTTCTTACTATGGCTGATTTACTACCTTTACTGTATATTTGTCTTTACCAGTGAGATTTTTTCCTTTCACAATTTTCATCTTTCTAGTTGTAGCCTTTTCTTTTTCACTTAGAGTTGTCCCTTTAACATTTCTTGTAAAGCTGGTTTAATGGTGCTGAACTCTTTTAGCTTTTGCTTGTCCATAAAACTTTTGGTCTCTCCATAAAATCTGAACACAAGCTTTACCAGGTCGAGTATACTTGGTTGTAGATTTATCCCTTTCATCACTTTAAATATATCATGCCACTCCCTCCTGGCCTACAGAGTTTCTGCTGAAAGGTCAGCTGATAGCCTTATGGGAGTTCCCTTGTACATAAATTGCTACTTTTCCCATGCTTCTTTTAACATTCTCTATCTTTAATTTTTATGTCTTGGTGTGGTCCTCTTTGGATTGATTCTCTGTGGGACTCTGTGCTTCCTGGACCTGGATGTCTGTTTCCTTCTCCAGGTTAGGGAAGTTTTCAGCTATTATATCTTCAAATATGTTCCCTGCCACTTTCTCTCTTTCTTCTCCTTCTGGGACCCCTATAATTCAAATGTTAGTATGCTTGATGTCTCAGAGGTCTCTTAAGCTGTCCTCATTTCTTTTTATTCTTTCTTCTGTTCAGCTTAAGTGATTTCCACTACTTTGTCTGCCAGCTCACAGATCCATTCCACTGTATCATTTAATCTGTTGATTCCTTCTAGTGTATTTTTCCATTTCAGTTATTGTATTCTTCAGCTCTGCTTGGCTTTTCTTTATATTTTTAAACTCTTTGTTAGAAACTTTTAACTTCTCACTCTGTTCACCCAGTCACTACTTTGAACTCTCTATAAAGTAAATTGCCTATTTCCTGTCACTTAGTTCTTCTGCACCCCAACAGCACAATCCCCCCTGGTCACCAGAGCTGTATGCTCTAGGGGTGCCTGCTGTGTGGGCTATGTGGGTCCTTGTCTTGTGGCACACTGACTACTATGGGAGTCTGGTAGGTGTGGCTGGCCCACACTCCAGTTAGTTGCCAGGCACTGCCTTGTGTAGAGGATGCTGGCCACTGGTGGGCAGGTCTGGGTCATGAGGCTGCTGACTGTGGCCCAGTGGTCCTGGGGCTAGTGCTGGCCCACTGGTGGTTGGAGCTGGGTTCTGGAGTGGGTATGGTGCTGGGATCTTCCAGATATAGTGTCGGCCTGCAGGTAGGTGGGGCCAGTTCCAGACATAGCTGGCTGCAGGGTCTGGGGTGTCCCAAAGCTTGTGTTGGCCCACTGGTGAGAGGAGCTAGATCCTGGGACAGCTGGCTGAGGGGTCCAGAGTGTCTTGGAGCTGGTATCAGTCAGCTGGTGGCAGGGCTAGGTCCTGGGGTCTCTGGCTGCAAGGCCTAGGTGTTGCAGAGCTAGTGTCGGCCTGCTACTGGGTGGGGAGGCCCAGGGGATTCCAGGCTAGTTCCTGTTCACGGGTGGGCAGAGCTGGGGGTCCCAGAGTTTGTGTTTCTGCCCACTGGTGGCTGGGGCCAGAGCCCAAGGTATCCTGGGACTGTTGCCTATCCTCCGGTGGGTGAGGCTGGTTCTGGGGCTAGTGCTGCCCACTGGTGTGCATGGCTGGGTCCCGGGCCCTCTGGCAAACAGTGTTGGATCCCCGGGTGACTGTGGCTCAGGGGACCTTAAGGCAGCAAGCCTGCTGGTGGATGGGGCTGTGTCTCTGCTCAGCTAGTTACTTGGCCTGAGGCATTCCAGTATTGGTGCTGAAAGGCTAGTGGATAGGGTTGGGTCCTGACACTAATAAGCTAGAAGGAGGGTTCAGAAATGGTGTTTGCCAGCACCAGCGTCCATGTAGTAGAACAGCCTCCCCCAAATGACTGCTACCTTTGTCTTGTCCCCAAGATAAGCTCCAGTTGCCTTCTGCCTCTCTGGGAGGCTCTCCAAGATCAGTAGGTCAGTCTGACCCAGGCTTCTTTCAAATTATTGCTTGTGCCCTGGGTCCTCCTGAAGTGTGTGCGATTTTGTGTGTGCCCTTTAAGAGTGGAGTCTCTTCCCACAATCCTCTGGCTCTCCCAAAAGTAAGCCCCACTAGCCTTCAAAGCCAACGTTCTGGGGGCTCATCTTCCCAGTGCAGAAGCCCCTAGGCTGGGGAGCCTGATAGGGTGCTCAGACCACTGGCTCCTTGGGCTGAACCTCTACAGTTGTAATTATCCTCCTGTTTGTGGGTCATCCACCTGGGAGTGTGGATCTTGACTCTGCCACATCTCCACCCTTCCTACTCATCTCATTGTGGTTCCTTCATTGTATATTTAGTTGTAGAAGATCTTTTCTGCTAGTATTCC
The DNA here is from genome assembly GCF_963455315.2 of Globicephala melas. NCBI lineage: Eukaryota > Metazoa > Chordata > Mammalia > Artiodactyla > Delphinidae > Globicephala > Globicephala melas. Next base: position 162,605,457 of record NC_083315.2, on the reverse strand, counting down.
CTTCTTTCTCATCAATAGTTTCTGTGTAAATAGTTGTAATTTTGGTGTGCCATGGGAGGAGGTGAGCTCAGGGTCTTCTGACTCTGCCATCTTGGCCACTCCCCCAGTACCATACTGTCTTGATTACTATAGCTTCATAGTAAGTCTTGAAGTTGGGTAGTGTCAGTCTTCCAACTTTGTTTTTCCTCTTCAATATTGTGTTGGCTTTTCTGGGTCTTTTGCCTCTCCATGTCAACTTTAGAATCAGTTTGTTGATATCCATAAAGTAACTTGCTAGGATTTTGATTGAGGTTGCATTGTTGGTTCACAACCTCACGAGTTCCCTGAGTGAAATTCTGAACTGGCCCCCATACATAGAGGGCAAGGAGGGACTGAAGAAAGGCAGACCACTCCAGTTTGGAAGGTGGCAGTTTTAATAAACAAGGGAACTTACATACAAGGCATGTCTTGGGCAGCTGCATGACAAGTAGATCTCCGTACCCACCCTCCAGAATCTTAAGCATTTATCTAGAGACCTTCATGGGGTTCAGTCATGTATATAGTCCAGATGGTCTCAATAGCACATTACTTTCTCAAGGCTGTGTCCTTGAAGTGGCTCCTTGTATGAGAACAGTGGGCAGAATGGACATCCCACGGAGAGGGTAAGGAGCCTCTGATTGCCTGGGTCCATTTCTCAGGTCAACCAGTGGTCATGTCCTCTCAATGACCTCCTCCAACATGCAGATAAGTTGGGAAGAACTGAGATCTTGGTGGTACTGAGTCTGCCTATCCATGAGCATAGAATATCTCTTCATTTATTTGGTTCTTCTTTGACTTCATTCATCAGAGTTTTGTGGTTTTCCTCATATAGGTTTTGTATCTATTTTGTTAGATTTATACCTAAGTATTTCAATTTTTGGTGCTAATGTAATGGTATTGCATTTTTAAAAATTTGTTTATTTTTTATTATTAGTTATCTTAGGATCTTATTAGTTATCTACTTTATGCATATTAGTGTATATATATCAATCCCAGTCTCACAATTCATCCCACCACCATGACGACCCCCTTGGTGTCCATACGTTTGTTCTCTACATCTGTGTCTCTATTTCTGCCTTGTAGACTGGTTCATCTGTACCATTTTTCTAGATTACACACATGCATTAATATACGATATTTGTTTTTCTCTTTCTGACTTACTTCACTCTGTATGAAAGTCTCTAGGTCCATCCACGTATCTACAAATGACCCAATTTTGTTCCTTTTTATGGCTGAGTAATACTCCATTGTATATATGTACCACATTTTCTTTATCCATTCATCTGTTGATGGGCATTTAGGTTGCTTCTATGACCTGGCTATTGTAAATAGTGCTGCCGTGAACATTGGGGTGCATGTGTCTTTTTGAATTATGGTTTTCTCTGGGCATATGCCCAGTAGTGGGATTGCTAGGTCATATGGTAATTCTATTTTTAGTTTTTTAAGGAACCTCCATACTGTTCTCCATAGCGGCTGTATCAATTTACATTCCCACAAACACTGCAAGTGCGTTCCCTTTCCTCCACACCCTCTCCAGCATTTGTTGTTTGTAGATTTTCTGATGATGCCCATTCTAACTGGTGTGAGTTGATAGCTCACTGTAGTTTTGATTTGCATTTCTCTAATAATTAGTGATGTTGAGCAGTTTTTCATGTGCCTCTTGGCCATCTGTATGTCATCTTTGGAGAAATGTCTATTTAGGTCTTCTGCCCATTTTTTGATTGGGTTGTTTGTTTTTGTTGAAGATTAAGCTGCATGGGCTTCCCTGGTGGCACGGTGGTTGAGAGTCCGCCTGCTGATGCAGGGGATGCGGGTTCGTGCCCCGGTCCAGGGGGATCCCACATGCCGCAGAGCAGCTGGGCCAGTGGGCCATGGCCGCTGAGCCTGCGCATCCGGAGCCTGTGCTCCGCAACGGGAGAGGACACGGCAGTGAGAGACCCACATACCACAAAAAAAAAAAAAAAAAAAAAAAAGATTAAGCTGCATGAGCTGTTGCTATATTTTGGAGATTAATCCTTTGTCCGTTGATTCATTTGCAGATATTTTCTCCCATTCTGAGGGTTGTCTTTTCGTCTTGTTTATGGTTTCCTTTTCTGTGCAAAAGCTTTAAGTTTCATTAAGTCCCATTTGTTTGTTTGTTTTCATTTCCATTACTCTAGGAGGTGGGTCAAAAAAGATCTTGCTGTGATTTATGTCAAAGAGTGTTCTTCCTATGTTTTCCTCGAAGAGTTTTATAGTGTCTGGTCTTACATTTAGGTTTTTAATCCATTTTGAGTTTATTTTTGTATATGGTGTTTGGGAGTGTTCTAATTTCATTCTTTTACATGTAGCTGTCCAGTTTTCCCAGCACCGCTTATTGAAGAGACTGTCTTTTCTCCATTGTAACTCCTTGCCTCCTTTGTCATAGATTAGTTGACCATAGGTGCGTGGATTTATCTCTGGTTTTCTATCCTGTTTCATTGATCTGTGTTTCTATTTTTGTGCCAGTACCATACTATCTTGATTACTGTAGCTTTGTAGTATAGCCTGAAATCAGGGAGTCTGATTCCTCAAGCTCTGTTTTTTTCCCTCAAGATTGCTTTTGCTATTTGGGGTCTTTTGTGTCTCCATACAAATTTTAAGATTTTTTTTCTAGTTCTGTGAAAAATGCCATTGGTAATTTGATAGGGATTGCATTGAATCCGTAGATTGCTTTGGGTAGTATAGTCATTTTAACAATATTGATTCTTCCAATCCAAGAACATGGTATATCTCTCCATCAGTTTGTGTCATCTGTGATTTCTTTCACCAGTGTCTTATAGTTTCCTTAGTACAGGCCTTTTACCTCCTTAGGTAGGTTTATTCCTAGGTATTTTATTCTTTTTGTTACAGTGGTGAATGGGATTGTTTCCTTAATTTCTCTTTCTAATCTTACATTGTTAGTGTATAGGAATGCAAGAGATTTCTGTGCATTAATTTTGTATCCTGCAACTTTACCAGGTTCATTAATTAGCTCTCTAGTAGTTTTCTGGTGGCATCTTTAGGATTCTCTATGTACAGCATCATGTCATCTGCAAACAGTGACAATATTACTTCTTCCTTTCCAATTTGGATTCCTTTTATTTCTTTTTCTTCTCTGATTGCCGTGGCTAGGACTTCCAAAACTATGTTGAATAACAGTGGCGGGAGTGGACTTCCTTGTCTTGTTCCTGATCTTAGAGGAAATGCTTTCAGTTTTTCACCATTGAGGATGATGTTTGCTGGGAGTTTGTCCTATATGGCCTTTATTATGTTGAGGTATGTTCCCTTTGTGCCCATTTTCTGGAGAGTTTTTATCATAAATTGGTGTTGAATTTTGTCAAAAGCTTCTGCATCTATTGAGATGATCATATGGTTTTTATTCTTCAGTTTGTTAATATGGTGTATCACATTGATTGATTTGCATATATTGAAGAATTTTTGCATACCTGGGATAAATCCCTCTTGATCATAGTGTATGATCCTTTTTAATGTATTGTTGGATTCTGTTTGCTAGTATTTTGTTGAGGATGTTTGCGTCCATATTCATCAGTGATACTGATCTGTAATTTTCTTTTTTTGTAGTATCTCTGTCTGGTTTTGGTATCAGGGTGATGGTGGCTTCGTAGAATAAGTTTGGGAGTGTTTCTGCCTCTGCAATTTTTTGGAAGAGTTTGAGAAAGATGGGTGTTAGCTCTTCTCTAAATGTTTCATAGAATTCACCTGTAAAGCCATCTGGTCCTGGACTTTTGTTTGTTGGAAGATTTTAAATCACAGTTTCAATTTTTGTGATTGGTCTTTTCATATTTTCTGTTTCTTCCTGGTTCAGCCTTGGTAGGTTTTACCTTTGTAATTTGTCCATTTCTTCCAGATTGTCCATTTTATTGGCATACAGTTGCTTGTAGGAGTCTCTTTGGATGCTTTGTATTTCTGCAGTGTCTGTTGTAACTTCTCCTGTGGGACGCCGCCAGGCAGGAGCTGGATTCTTGGTCCAGAGGAAGGCGAAGTTACATTGTTGCATCTTGCTTGCACTACCCGGGAGTGCCGCGTAAGGCGCCACGCGTGCATCCCGTGGATTGTAGGCGTAGCAATATATTGTCACATGTACTGACACACACCAATCCAGGGCTGTTGTGTGGACCTTCTGGCCAGTATAAAGCCTGCCATATTCTGCTGCGTAGGGTCTTCCTTCCATCTTTCTTCAACCAAGCTGTGCTCCAATAAAGTGTGATACGAGAAGAATCTTGCGTGTGGCGGCTCGTTATTCTGCTGGTCGGAAACGGCCCGCTGCAAGTGGTGCCGAAACCCGGGAACTTCGCGCCTTGCATGGAGGACCGATTCAGAACTCGACACACGGAGTGAACCGGTAATTTTGCCGGTACGTAGCTTTTGTGCCTTGCACTGTCTTGTTGTGTGTGTAATGGTGTAAATCTTTTAGTGAAAGTCAGTCAAAATACATAATGGGGAATACTCATGTTAACCCCACGGCAAATTTTTATGAGCCGATACAGGCACTTTTACGGGATCGGGGGTTGATGTTATCTCACAAGACTATTGGCCGTTTACTGAATGATATAGATCAAGCAGCGCCATGGTTTGGAGTTTCGGGTACTTTGACTATCCCTTCATGGGAGAAATTAGGAAAGGATTTGCACCGTTTTCATGAGGAGGGTAAGCTGTGCTGTGGGACTTTCCCTTTGTGGAATTTAGTTCGATCTTGTCTTAAGGAGGGAAAGTGTACAGACATAGTGAAACAAGCGACGCAAGTTTTGCGGTCATATCAAGATAGTGCTTCCGAAGCAGGCAGTCATAAGGCTACAGATGATAGGCCTACAAAAGAAGAATTAGTAGATAATAAGGTTAAGAAAAAGTTAAAATCTAAACAACCAGACGCCCAAGAGACTGGGCGAGAACCAATGTATCCGCTATTGTCTGGCTTGCAAGCCATGTATTTATCAGATGATGAGGAGCTAGATCCCGGCGATGCTGCGGATTTGGCAGAAGCTGCTGCAAAATATGAGGAGGAGCGTTATGGCCCTTTTGGGGCTTTGCCCCCTTCTCGACCTCAGGAATTTTTTGCCTCAAAGAGTGTTGTTCAACCTAGGCGTTCTGCGCCTTCCATTCCTTCCCCGCAATGTACTTTTATTCCCCGCGAGGCTTGGTTTCAAATTCCTTCTTCTTTGTCCAATGCGTTTCCAGTATTTGAAGATCCGGCTACACGCCAGCGATATTATGATATGATAGATCATAAATTAATTAGAGATCTTGCAGAAGCTTCCAAACGAGATGGCATTTCTGCTAATTATACTATTATGCTTTTGCAGCGGCTTACAAGAAATGCCTTGACCCCTACTGATTGGCAAGATATTGCTCGTGCGTGTTTAACGATGGGGCAATATTTAGACTGGAAGTCTATTGTTTCTGATTTGGCTCACAGTCAAGCGAGGGAAAATGCTGCCAATGGGCAGCCTGCCTGGAATGTAGATATGTTATTAGGACAAGGACAGTGGATAAATAATCAGACTATGTTCCCTGTACAAGTTTATAATCAAATAAATGAGATTAATATGCGTGCATGGCGAGCCCTCCCAAATAAAGGGGAGGTGTCAGGGAATTTAACAAAAATAATACAGGGAGGCACAGAGCCATTTTCTGATTTTGTAGCCCGGATGATGGAAGCGGCGGGAAGAATTTTTGGTAATGTGGATGAGGCGATGCCTCTAGTGAAACAACTTGTTTATGAACAATGTACAAAAGAATGCCGCCGAGCCATTAGAAAATCAGAATCGCTTTAATACACATTTACATGCTGGCATTTTATCTTTAAATCAACGGATGGATTTGCTGGAGGATGCCTTTGAAGAGTTGTATGATATGCTTCAGCTTGGTTGTGTTGCTAAATTTAATCATCTTTGTGTTACTCCCTATAAAATTATAGGACGTCTGAACCAAAGTAAATTGATTGGAGAATATTTAAAAGGAAATTGGTCTGAAGAAGCAGAAAGACTGCTGTTTGAACAACGATTACAGATTATTCATCTTAATACTACCGAGTTACACCCTATTTCTTTTGGGAATTTTGCTTCATGGCTATCCTCTACTTTTCTTTTCTTTAAAGAATGGGTAGGCATGGGGGCTTTTGGCATCCTTTGTGCAGTGGGGATCGCACTATGCCTGTGGTTGGTGTGTCGTCTGAAACGTAAGTCACACACACAGAAGATCATGTTGATGCAAGCCTTGGTGGCCATTGAAAACGGCCAGCCTGCCGGTGCCTGGATCTCCCTGCTAAACAAGTCCTAGTGGTTGCCCCTGCACAGGATGGCCATGAGCCATTGCACTCCTAGTGGGAGCCTCTGCCTGAAATCAGCCCTTGCACCCCGCGCTGTAAGCAGCATTGCACTATGGGAAGGTGATTTCTGCCGCCCATGACAATAGCCCTTGAACAGCCATGTCCCCTTGGGGGCAAGACTTGTACGGGCGACCGTTATGTGGTCTAAGGACATAAAGAAAAAGGGGGAGATGTGGGACGCCGCCAGGCAGGAGCTGGATTCTTGGTCCAGAGGAAGGCGAAGTTACATTGTTGCATCTTGCTTGCACTACCCGGGAGTGCCGCGTAAGGCGCCACGCGTGCATCCCGTGGATTGTAGGCGTAGCAATATATTGTCACATGTACTGACACACACCAATCCAGGGCTGTTGTGTGGACCTTCTGGCCAGTATAAAGCCTGCCATATTCTGCTGCGTAGGGTCTTCCTTCCATCTTTCTTCAACCAAGCTGTGCTCCAATAAAGTGTGATACGAGAAGAATCTTGCGTGTGGCGGCTCGTTATTCTGCTGGTCGGAAACGGCCCGCTGCATTCTCCTGTTTCATTTCTAATTTTATTGATTTGAGTTCTCTCCATCTTGTTCTTGAAGAGTCTGGTTAAAGTTTTATCAATTTTATGTTCTCAAAGAACCACATTTTAGTTTTATTGATCTTTGCTGTTGTTTTCTTTGTTTCTGTTTCATTTATTTCTGCTCTGATCTTTATGATTTCTTTCCTTCTATTAACTTTGGGTTTTGTTTGTTCTTCTTTCTCTAGTTCCTTTAGGTGTAAGGTTAGATTGTTTATTTGAGATTTTTCTTGTTTCTTGAGGTAGGGTTGTATTGCTATAACCTTCCCTCTTAGAACTGCTTTTGCTGCATCCCTTAGGTTTTGGATCATCATGTTTTCATTGTCATTCGTCTCTAGGTATTTTTTTATTTCCTCTTTGATTTCTTCAGTGATCTCTTGGTTATTTAGTAACGTATTGTTTAGCCTTCATGTGTTTGTGGTTTTTATGTTTTATTCTGAGTAATTAATTGCTAATCTCATAGCATTGTGGTCAAAAAGATTCTTGACGTGATTTCAGTTTTCTTAAATTTAGTGAGGCTTGATTTGTGACCCAAGATGTGATCTATCCTGGAATGTGTCATGTGTACTTGAGAGGAAAGTGTAATCTGTTTCCGGATGGACTGTCCTATAATTATGAGTTAAATCTATCTAGTCCATTGTGTCCTTTAAAGCTTGTGTTTCCTTATTAAGTTTCTGTCTGGATGATTCTGTCCATTGGTGTAAATGAGGTGTTAAAGTCCCCTACTATTATTGTTTTACTGTTGATTTCCTCTTTTATAGCTGTTAGCATTTGCCTTATGTATTGAGGTGCTCCTATGTTGGGTGCATATATATTTATAATTGTTATATCTTCTTCTTGGATTGATCCCTTGATCATTATGTAGTGTCCTTCTTTGTCTCTTGTAACATTCTTTATAAGTCTATTTTATCTGATATGAGTATTGCTACTCCAGCTTTCTTTTGATTTCCATTTGCATGGAATATCTTTTTCCATCCCCTCACTTTCATTCTGTATATGTCCCTAGGTCTGAAGTGGGTCTCCTGTAGACAGCATATATGTGGGTCTTGTTTTTGTATCCATTCAGCAAGCCTCTGTCTTTTGGTTGGAGCATTTAATCCATTTACGTTTAAGGTAATTATTGATATGTATGTTCCTATTACCATTTTCTTAATTGTTTCAGGTTTGTTTTTATAGGTCCTTTTCTTCTCTTGTGTTTCCTCTTTAGAGAAGAGGTTCCTTTAGCATTTTTTGTAGAACTGGTTTGGTGGTGCTAAATTCCCTTAGCTTTTGCTTGTCTGTAAAGCCTTTGATTTCTCCGTCAACTCTGAATGAGATTCTTGCCAGGTAGAGTAATCTTGCTTGTAGGTGCTTCCCTTTCATCACTTCAGATAAATCATGCCACTCCCTTCTGGCTTGTAGAGTTTCTGCTGAGAAATCAGCTGTTGTATGTTATTTGTCATTTTTATATGACAAATGTATGTTTGTATGTTATTTGTCATGTGTTGTATGTTAATTGTATGTTATTTGTCGTTTTTCCCTTGTTGCTTTTAATAATTTTTCTTTGTCTTTAATTTTTGTCAGTTTGATTACTGTGTGTCTCCGCATGTTTCTCCTTGGGTTTATCCTGCTTGGGACTCTCTGCACTTCCTGGACTTGGGTGGCTATTTCCTTTCCCATGTTAGCGGAGTTTTCGACTGTAATCTCTTCACATATTTTCTCGGGTCCTTTCTCTCTCTCTTCGCCTTCTGGGACCCCTATAATGCGAATGTTGGTGCATTTAATGTTGTCCCAGAGATCTCTTAAGCTGTCTTCATTTCTTTTCATTCTTTTTTCTTTCTCCTCTTCCAGAGCAGTGAATTCCACCATTCTGTCTTCCAGGTCACTTATCCGTTCTGCCTCAGTTATTCTGCTATTGATTCCTTCTAGTGTATTTTTCATTTCAGTTACTGTTCATCTCTGTTTATTTGTTCTTTAATTCTTCTAGGTGTTTGTTCTTTAATTCTTCTAGGTCTTTGTTAAACATTTCTTGCATCTTCTCGGTCTTTTCCTCCATTCTTTTTCCAAGGTCCTGGATCATCTTCACTGTCATTATTCTGAGTTCTTTTTCTGGAAGGTTGCCTATCTGTACTTCATTTCGTTGTTTTTCTGGGGTTTTATCTTGTTCCCTCATCTGGGACATAGTCCTCTACCTTTTCATTTTGTCTGTCTTTCTGTGATTGTGGCTTTCGTTCCACAGGCTGAAGAATTGTAGTTCTTCTTGCTTCTGCTGTCTGCCTTCTGGTAGATGAGGCTCTCTAAGAGGCTTGTGCAAGCTTCCTGATTGGAGAAGTGTTGGTGGGCAGAGCTGGGTGTTGCTCTGTTGGGCAGAGCTCAGTAAAACTTTAATCCACTTTTCTGCTGATGGGTGTGACTGGGTTCCCTCCCTGTTGGTGGTTTGGCCTGAGGTGACCCAGCCCTGAAGCCTACCCACTCTTTGGTGGGGCTAATGGCAGACTCTGGGCGGGCTCACGCCAAGGAGTACTTTCCAGAACTTACGCTGCCAGCGTCCTTGTCCCTGCAGTGTACCACAGCCTCCCCCCACCTCTGCAGGAGACCCTCCAACACTAGAAAGTAGGTCCGGTTCAGTCTCCCATGGGGTCACCACTCCCTTCCCTGGGTCCTGATGCACACACTACTTTGTGTGTGTCCTCCAAGAGTGGAGTCCCTGCTTCCCCAAGTCCTGTCGAAGTCCTGCAATCAAATCCCACCAACCTTCAAAGTCTGATTCTCTAGGAATTCCCCCTCTTGTTGCTGGACCTCCAGGTTGGGAAGCCTGACATGGGGCTCAGAACCTTCACTACAGTGGGTGGACCTCTGTGGTATAAATGTTCTCCAGTTTGTGAGTCACCCACCTAGCAGCCATGGGATTTGATTTTATTGTGGTTGCGCCCTTCTTACTATCTCATTGCTGCTTCTCCCCTGTCCTTGGATGTGGGGCATGTTTTTCATGAATTCCAGTGTCCTCCTGTTGATGATTGTTCAGCAGTTAGTTGTGATTCCAGTGCTCTCGCAAGAGGGAGTCTGGTATTGCATTTTAAATTTCAAATTCCATTTGTTCACTCTCAGTGTATAGGATAGCAGTTAACTTTGTATATTAACTTTGTGTCCTGCAACCTTGCTATAGTTGCTTTTTAGTTCCAGAAATTCTTTTGGCTCATCCTTTTGCATTTTTTTTACATAGATGATCATGTCATCTGCGAACAAAGACTGTTTTATTCTTCCTTCCCAGTCGGTATACGTTTTATTTCCTTTTCTTGCATTATTGCATTAACAAGGCCTTCCAGCACAGTACTGAAAAGGAGTGGTAAAAGGGGGCATTCATGACTTGCACCTGATCTTTGTGGGAAAGAGTTTCTCACCATGAAATATGATGTTAGCTGTGGGGTTTTTGTAGATACTCTTCATAAGGTTGATATGAAGTTCTGTATTCCTGGTTTCCCTTGAGTTTTTATCATGAATGGGTATTGGCATTTGTCACATGCCTTTTCTGCATATGTTGATATGATTGTGTGATTTTTATTTTAGTCCATCGATATGATGGACCACATCAATTGATTTTTTAATCATACCTGGGATAAATTCCACATAGTTGTCGTGTATAATTCTTTTTATACTTTTTAGAATTCGATTTACTAATATTTTGTTGAAGATTTTTGCATCTATGTTTATGAGAAGTACTAATGTGTGGTTTTCTTTTCTTGTGATGTCTTTATCTGGTTTCATAGTATTAGGGTAATGCTGGCCACATAAAATGAGTTAGGAAGCATTCCCCCTGCTTTTGTTCTCTGAAAGAGATTGTAGAGAATTGGTATAATTTCTTCCTTAAATGTTTGGTAGGATTTACCAGTGAACCCATCTGAGCCTGATGCTTTCTGTTTTCAAGGTTATTAATTATTGATTCAACTTATAGATACAGGCCTATTGAGATCATCGATTTCTTCTTGTGAGAGTTTGGCAGATTGTGTCTGATACATGTATTCTAAAGTAATTAAGGTTACATTATATGTAAAATCTTGGATTCTGTGCTTTTAATTTAACATTATAGCATAACTTTTCTCCAGTACTGTGAAAAATCACATTTTTAATGACTGCATGAGAGTCCATCCTGTGATTGTACCATAATTATTTAACCATTTCTAAATGTTGGACATTTAGGTGGTTTTCAGGTTTTTACTGTTATAAATAAGGATTCAAGAACAAAAAAGCTACTTAAGGATTTTTCTGTATTGAGGATTATTTCATTTTTAAAAATTTCTTTTAACGCTAGCAGCTCCTTTGGAAATTCAGTTAACAAATACTGATTGAATACCTGCTGTGTGCTAATTATTGTTCGAGGCGCTTAGGGTATAATATGAAGAAAAAGGGGAATCCTCTGTCCTAATGAAGTACACATTCTAGTGGAGGAGAGTAAGATAATAAGTGCACGATAGTAATTTTAGACAGTGATAACTACATATAAAATAGGGTAATGGAGTAGAATATGTTAGGATGACTAGGAAGGTTTCTCTAAGCAAGTTACATTGACCTGAAGCATGAATGATATGAATGAAGCAAGATTTGGGAGATCATTCTAGACAAAGACCTTGCGAGTATAATGAGTTTGGCCTTTTCAAGGGACAGAAGGGCCAGTGTGGCTGGAGTGTGGTGAACAAAAGGGAGAATAGTAGAAATTGAGGTTTGAGAAGTAGGTGAGGGTATATCTTGTAGAGCCTTGTAAGTGCCAAGTTAGATAGTTTGGATTTTAGTCTAATTGTAATAGGAAGCTGTTGGGGGATTTTAACTAGGTGAAATTTATATTCTTTTAAAAGATCACTCTGGCTATGTTAAGAAGACCCTAAAGGGGAGCAATAGAGGAAGAAGGGCAGGTGGCTCAGATTAGGGTTGTAGCAGAGAAGATGAGGGTGATGATAGAGTCAATAGGACAGGCTAATAGAATGTGTGTGATGAATAATAAGAAAGAGAGAGGTGGTGAGAATTAAATTTAGATTCTTGGTCTGAGCAACTGAGCGGATAGTGATGCCATTTACTAAGATGAGAAGTGGATTGGGGGGTAATTAAGGAGGAAAAAAATGCTGGATGTGTTAAATGTGAGTTGCCCGTGACACATCTGTTGCTGTTGGCTGGTGATATAGATTTGGGTGTTATCACTATATATGTGCTTTTAAAGTCATGGGATTGGATGAAATCAGCTGAGAAAGGAAGGGAAGACAGCCAAGACAAGGCCCTCGGACACTTTAGCATTGAGAGGTTGGGTGTGGAAGATAGGGCCTAGCAAACGAGACAGAGAAGGGTGGGTTAATAGATTATGGAATCAGGAAAGCCTAGAGAGGAAAGTGTTTCTAAAAAGGAAAGAGTGGTCATTTGTGTTAAATACCGTTGAAAAGTGTTGGAAAATAAGGACATACAGTTGACCATTAGATTTGACAGGGTCACACATGACCTTGAAAACAACTATTTTAGTGAAGGAGAAGTGGTGGAAGCTTAGTTGGAATATGTGGAGAAAGTAAAGGGAGTGGAAAAATTGAGACAACTCTTTTGAGGCGTTTTACTGTGAAGGGTCAAGGGAGTGTTTTTCACTAAGTATATTTGAGTGTTAATAGGAATGACTCAGTAGTGAGGAAGCAATAATTCCAGAAAACATAGCTCTAGGAATAAAGTAAATAAGTTTCCTTTACTTGAAAGTAAAGAGAACGGGATCCAGAGCACAAGTGCAGAGTGTGTGGGTTAGAGACGTTTCTTCCATTTTACAAGAGGGAGGGCAGAGTCAGCTGTAACAGTTGCACTTAGGTTAGTGAATTTGTTGAGGGCAAAGTAATCTTCTCTAATTCCATCTATATTTATTCATTGAGTACAAGGCAGCTTTATCAGCTGCAAAGGAGGAAGTTGATGGTGGAGGACTGCGCTCATGAGGAGCTTGGAGGTTGAGAGGAAAACGCAAAATTTATCAGCTAAGGGTTTAAAAGGATTATGTTACAGTGTAAAAATGCACATTTAAGATTTGTGAGCATAAATTTAAAGAAGCTGATGCACAATTGTGTATAAGAAGGGAAATATATGAAGATAACTGTCTTGAAGGAGACAGCCCCCTTTATGTTTGTTTATTGTGTTACTACTTTATAGTTATGATAAATTTAGAGATTAAATGCTTAAAATAACTTATGTGATTGTCAGATCTGATGACAGTACTCTTACCTAATTTCTAATATTCAGGAATAGTAATAGGAAAAGGAACTTAAAAGAGAATCTGTTCTTTCCATGTATTTCAAATGATGATGTCACAATATGGATGGGTAGTCACCTATGTTTTAGGCTAGGAATACACCTTGAAATGGTTACTTCTATCATCTTTCTCCCAAATCACTCTGTAGCATTGTTGAGTATCCCTATATGTTCTGCAATTTAGTAGGCAATATGTGGGATAAAACTTAACTCTAAGATATTAAGTTAACTTCAAGATTTTTGGAAAAACACTCCTGCTTTCTTTCTCATTAAGAAACTTGGAGCTATCAGAAGAGAACTTTCAGATTCCACCCATCCATCAGCAATACATGCAGCTCCTTCCTCACATTAATCCCTCTACTTGTGCACAAATCCCACCCTTTTTTCCCTGTTCCAGAAATTCTCCCAGTCTCCTGTATCAATGTTTTTGATGATCTACTGGATGATTTCTGTGAGCATATAAAATATGCTCAAAAAATAGTCTTTTCAACAAGTAATGTTGAAAACAGTTAAATATCCATATGTGGAACAAAGTGAACCTTAGCTATATTTCACCATATACAGAATTTAACTCAAATTGAGCCATATACCTTAAATGTAAAAGCTAACACTATAATATTTCTGAGAAGAAGTATAGGAAATAGGGCATAAAAAGTGTGACTTCCAGAAAGGAAAATTATGAATTGAGCCTCATTAAATTTAAAACTTTTCAAACTTCCAGGTAACTGAGGACAGAGGCAGGTATGTAGTAACCTCACAGAATCTTTTCCCTAAACAATGCAGAATTCACTTCACAACTATGATGTTTCTATGCAAAACCCTAGTCTCACCATTATTTAAACAGAGAATACCAAAACTGAAAAAATAACTATAAGTAAAAATAGAAAAACAAATTCCAACCACAGTTTCACAAGCTTTCTCCTCTCCACTGCTGGGCTTTACAGGGAGAAGCTTAACCTAAAAATCTGAAAAAATATCTGGACTGGATACTATAAGAATGAAGACAAAGATAACTGTAGATAATGCTATAATCTGGTTAGTAAAATTGTTTCTCACAGGGCTAGCAATTCTGAAACAGCTTTATATATACTAAAATTAAATAAATAAATAGACTTCAGATTATGAGAGCCTAATAAGCCTTCCACTCTTGGAGGAAGAAATTATACAGGTACACTTCAGAGATACTGCAGGTTCAGTTCCAGACCACTGCTAAAGCGAAAACAGCAGCAGTTAGTCATACGAATTTTTTAGTTCCCAGTGCATATAAAAGTTATGTTTATACTATACTGTAGTCTTAAGTCTGTGATAGCATGTGTCTAAAGAGACAATGTACGTACCTTAATTTAAAAATAATTTATTGCTAAAAACGCTAACCATTATCTGAGTCTTCAGTGAGTCATAGTAGTAATATCAAAGATTGCTGATCACAGACCACCATAACAAATATATAATAATGAAAAAGTTTGAAATATTATGAGAATTGCCAAAATGTGATACAGAGACACAAAGAGAGCAAATGCTGTTGGAAAAATGGCACTGATAGACTTAACACGATGCAGGGTTGCCACAGACCTTCAATGTGTAAAAAAACGCACTATCGATGAAGCACAGTACAACAAGGCATGCCTGTAAATAAGGAAAGAACCTTATTTACAGGCATACCTTATTAAATGAACCCTGTGGTTTTGGATTAAAATCGGAGGTATTGAGATATCATCTCACAGCGGTCAGAATGGCCATCATCAAAAAATCTACAAACAATAAATGCTGGAGAGGGTGTGGATAAAAGGGAACCCTCTTGCACTGTTGGTGCAAATGTAAATTGATACAACCACAATGGAGAATAGTATAGAGGTTCCTTAAAAAACTACAAATAGAACTACCATACGACCCAGCAATCCCACTACTGGGCATATACCCTGAGAAAACCATAATTCAAAAAGAGTCATGTACCAAAATGTTCATTGCAGCTCTATTTACAATAGCTAGGACATGGAAGCAACCTAAGTGCCCATCATCGGATGAATGGATAAAGAAGATGTGGCACATATATACAATGGAATATTACTCAGCCATAAAAAGGAACAAAACTGAGTTATTTGTAGTGAAGTGGATGGACCTAGAGACTGTCATACAGAGTGAAGTAAGTCAGAAAGAGAAAAATGAATACCGTATGCTAACACATATATATGGAATCTAAAAGGAAAAAAATGGTCAGAAGAACCTAGGGGCAAGACGGGAATAAAGATGCAGACCTGCTAGAGAATGGACTTGAGGATACGGGAGGGTGAAGGGTAAGCTGTGACAAAGTGAGAGAGTGGCATGGACATATATACACTACAAAATGTAAAATAGATAGCTAGTGGGAAGTAGCCGCATAGCACAGGGAGGTTAGCTCCGTGCTTTGTGACCACCTAGAGGGGTGGGATACGGAGGGTGGGAGGGAGGGAGATGCAAGAGGGAAGAGAAATGGGGACATATGTATATGTATAACTGTTCACTTTGTTATAAAGCAGAAACTAACACATCATTGTAAAGCAATTATACTCTAATAAAGATGTTAAAAAAATAAAATAAAATCGGAGGTATCAGTATGAACTCATGGGGTTTTGTTTTTAAAGATTATATTCTATAGTTATTATAAAACATTGGCTATATTCCCCGTGTCTTGTAGCTTATTTTATACCTAATAGTTTGTACCTTTTAATCCTCAACCCTTATATTCCCCCTCCCCACCTCCCTCTCCCCTCTGGTAACCACTAGTTTGTTCTCTATATCTGTGAGTCTGCTTTTTTGTTATACTCACTAGTTTGTTGTATTTTTTAGATTCTGCATGTAAGTGATATTATACAGTCAGTATTTGTCTTTGTCTGACTTACTTCACTTAGCAAAATGCCCTCCAAGTCCATCCATGTTGCTGCAAATGGCAAAATTTCACTCTGTTTTATGGCTGAGTAGTATTCCATTGTGTGTGTGTGTGTGTGTGTGTGTGTGTGTGTGTGTGTGTATAAAACACCTCTTCTGTTAATGGACACTTAGGTTGCTTCCATATCTTGGCAATTGTAAATAACGCTGCTATGTGAACATTGGGGTACATGTATCTTTTTGAATTAATGTTTTTGGTTTTTTTGGATATATACCCAGGAGAAGAATTGCTGAGTCATACAGTGGTTTATTTGTAGTTTTTTGAGAAACCACCAAACTGTTTTCCACAGTGGCTGCACCAGTTTACATTCTGACCCACAGTGTACGAGGGTTCCCTTTTCTCCACATCCTTGCCGATATATGTTGTGTTGTTTTGTTTGTTTGTTTGTTTTTTGTGGTACGCGGGCCTCTCACTGCTGCGGCCTCTCCTGTTGCGGAGCACAGGGTCCGGACGCGCAGGCTCAGCGGCCATTGCTTATGGGCCCAGCTGCTCCGCAGCATGTGGGATCTTCCCGGACCGGGGCACGAACCCATGTCGCCTGCATCAGCAGGCGGACTCTCAACCACTGTGCCACCAGGGAAGCCCTGTTGTGTTGTTTTTGATGATAGCCGTTCTGACCAGTATGAGGTGATACCTCACTGTGGTTTTAATTTGCATTTCTCTGATGATTAACAGTGTTGAGCATCTTTTCATGTGTCTGTTGGCCATCTGAATGTCGTCTTTGGAAAAATGTCTATTCAGGTCTTCTGCCCATATTTTGATGGGGTTGTTTTTTTTTAATGTTAAGTTTATATATTTTGGATATTATCCCCTTATCAGTCATATAATTTGCAAATATTTTCACCCATTCAGTAGGTTGTCTTTTTGTTTTGTCAGTGGTTTCCTGTGCTGTGCAAAAGCTTTTAAGTTTAATTAGGTTCCTTTTTTTATTTAATTAAAAAATTTTTATTGGAATACAGTTGATTTACAATGTTGTGTTAGTTTCAGGTGTACAGTCCATTTATTTATTTTTGCTTTTATTTCCTTTGTTTTAGGAGATGGATCCAAAAATATACGGCAGCGATTTATGTCAGAGTGTTCTGCCTATGTTTTTCTCTAGGAGTTTTATGGTATCTAGTCTTACATTTAGGTCTTTAATCCATTTCAGTTTATTTTGTATATGGTGTTAGAGAATGTTCTAATTTCATTCTTTTACATGCAGCTGTCCAGTTTTTCCTAGCACCACTTATTGAAGAGACTGTCTTTTCTCCATTGTATATTCTTGCCTCCTTTGTCATAGATTAAGTGACTATAAGTGCATGTGTTTATTTCTGGGCTCTCTATTCTGTTCCATTGATCTGTGCACAAATCCCACCAGTACCATACTGATTTGTGCCAGTTTTTGTGCCAGTACCATACTGATTTGATTACTTTAACTTATACTATAATTATATACTATATAATTTTAAGTCAGGGAGTCTGACTCCTCCAGCTCTATTCTTTCTCAAGATGGTTTTGGTTATTTAGGGTCTTTTGTGTCTCCATACAAATTTTAAAATTATTTGTTCTAGTTCTGTGAAAAATGCCATTGGTATTTTGATAGGGATTGCATTAAATCTGTGGAATGCCTTGGATAGTATAATCATTTTAACAATATTGATTTTTCTAGTCCATGAACATGGTATCTCTTTCTATCTATTTGTGTCATCTTCAGTTTCTTTCATCACTGTTTTATAGTTCTAAGTACAGGTCTTTTACCTACTTAGGTAGGTTTATTCCTAGGTATTTTATTCTTTTTGATGCGATGATGAATGGGATTGTTTCCTTAATTTCTCTATTTGATACTTCGTTGTTAGTGTATAGAAATGCAACAGGTTTCTGTATGTTAATTTGTATCCTGCAACTTTATCGAATTCATTGATGAGCTCTAGTAGTTTTCTGGTAGCATCTTTAATATTTTCCATGTGTAGTATCATGTCATCTGCAAACAGTGAAGTTTTACTTCTTATTTTCCAATTTGGATTCCTTTTATTTCTTTTTCTTGTCTGAGTGCTGTGGCTAGGACTTCCATTACTATGTTGAATAAAAGTGGTGAGAGTGGGCATCCTTGTCTTGTTCCTGATCTTAGGGGAAATGCTTTCAGCTTTTACCATTGAGTATAATATTATCTGTCAGTTTGTCATATCTGGCCTTTATTATGTTGAGGTATGTTCTCTCTATGCCCACTTTCTGGGAGTTTTTGTCATAAATGGATGTTCAGTTTTTGTCAAAAGCTTTTTCTGCATCTTTTGAGATGATCATATGGGTTTTGTTCTTCATTTTGTTAATGTGGTGTATCACACTGATTGATTTGCAGGTAATGAAAAATCCTTGCATCACTGGGATAAATCCCACTTGATCATGGTTTGCTAATATTTTGTTAAGGGTTTTTTGCATCTATGCTTTTCAGTGATATTGAGCTGTAATTTGCTTGTTTAGTCATATCTTTGTCTGGTTTTGCTATCAGGGTGATGCTGGCCTCATAGAATGAGTTCAGGAAGTATTCCTTCCTCTTCAATTCTTTGGAATAGCTTGATAAGGATAGGTGTTAACTCTCATCTAAATGTTTGGTAGAAGTCACCTGTGAAGCTATCTGGTGATGGGCTTTTGCTTGTTGGGAGTTTCATTACTGGTAATTTCCTTGGGGGAAATGTGTATTCAAATCCTTTGTCCACATAAAAAATAGGGTTGTTTGTGGTTTTGTTGTTGAGTGGTTGTTTTTTTGTTTTTTGTTTTTTTTTGTATTCTGGATGCAAGTCCTTTATCAGATATATGCTTTGCAAATATTTTCTCCCATTCTGTGGGTTGTGTTTTTATGTTCTTGATGGTTGTCCTTTGAAGCACAGAAGTTTTTAATTTTAATGAAGTCCATGTTATCTGTTTTTTCTTTTATCACTTCTGCTTTTGGTGTCAGATCTAAGGACACCTTTGTTTCATCCAAATTAAGTAAGATTTATGCCTATGTTTTGGCTTTTATATTTTGAGTGGATTTTTGTATATGATTTGAGGTATGGGTCCAGATTCATTCTAGATATTCAGATGTCCAGCACCATCTATTGAAAAGACCTTTCTTATTAATGGAAAGGCAATTGACCATAAATATATCAGTTTACTTTTGGACTCTCAATTCTGTTCCATTGATCAGCATGTCTGTTTTTATGCCAGTGCCATACTGTCTTGATTACTGTGGTTTTGTAGTAAGTTTTGAAATTGGTATGTGTGAGTCTTCCAATTTTGTTCTTTTGCAAGATTGTTTTTCTGTTCTGAGTTTTAGAATCAGCTTGTCAATTTCTTCAAGAAAGGTAACTAGTGTTTTGGCAGGGATTGTGTTGACTCTGTAGATCAGTTTGGGAAGTAATACCATCTTAACAATATGGCCCTCCAAGAACACGAGATTTCTTTCCATTTATTTAGTTTCTTAACATTTCTTTAATGGTATTGTGTAGTTTTTAGTGTATAAGTCTTGTACCTTTTTGTTTAATTTATTCCGAAGTGTTTTGTTCTTTTTGATGCTGTTATAAGTGGAATTGTTTTCTTGATTTAATTTTCAGATTGTTGCTAGTGTATAGAAATACAATTTGTATTTTTATATTGATCTTATATCCTTCAGCCTTGCTGAACTCATTTATTAGCTCTACTTGGGATTTATTCTGTTGTTGTTTGTGGATTCCTTAGGGTTTCCTATGTATGAGATTATGTCATTTGCAAGTAGAGATAGTTTTACTTCTCTGTTTTATTTCTTTTCCTTGCCTAATTGTCCTGGCTAAAATATCCAGTATCATGTTGAAGCGAAGTGGCAAGAGCTGACATCCTTGTCTTGTTCTTGTACTTATAGTGGGAACTTTCAGGCTTTCACAATTAAATGTGATATTAGCTGTGCATTTTCATAGATGCCCTTTCTAGTTGAGGAAATTCTCTTCAATTCCTAGTTTGTTGTGTTTTTTACTATGAAAGAGGTTAGATTTTTGTCAAATGCTTTTTTTCTGCATCTATTGAGATGAACATGTGTGGGGGTTTGGGTGTTATTATTAATATGACATACTTATTACATTGGTTGATTTTAATATGTTGAACCAACCTTCCATTCCCGCTTAACTTTTCTCTCCATAATTTCTCACTTAGTATTCCCTGACTTGATGATACCACTCCAGGCCATCCAGATGCCCAAGCCAAAAACCCAAGAGTCATCTTAGACTGTTCCCTTTCTGTTACTCTGTACATCAAATCTGTTAATTCGGTTTTAATGCCCTCCTAACTTTTCCCTCTTTCAGTTCATCTTCCACCCTGATGCTCGGAGTGATTTTTTTTTTCTCCCAAAGGAGAATTTGATCATCTAAATATACTTGTGGAATAATTTATCAAGGAGAAATTTATATTCATTGCTTGCCTTCTACTGATGTACATAAACCATTACCAACTATTTGGTCTTTGTCTTGTTTTTAAAGACTTACAGACTACTTTCTGTGAATTATGGGTGACCTTTCTGTTTTTTTAAATGGGATTTGTAATTTAATATTAATGTTATAATAGGAGGGCTACTCAGTGCTATTTTTGGACACTAACATTTGGTCTAACTTTATACAATAAAAGAGTAAATGGGAGAGAGGGCTTAAAACAGATGAGATGAATACCAGATGAGAAGTTGGCATGTGGTAGGGTTGCTACTGCTTCATTGCTGTGGTTCAGTTGACTACTTGTGAGAATTCTTTTTTTGAAAAGTTTACACACACTATATCATATTACAAGATTATGAAGTCTATCATAATTGATTATTACATATACCATTGAAGTAGTAACTCTTAAGATGGATTTTTATGGAAGTTATTTTAAGGCCAAATTATTTTAAGTAAATAAGTAACTAAAGTCTAATTTTCACATTGATATAACAGCTCTGTAAGCAGTTTTAAATCTGTTTATTTATTTATTTTGCAGCCTTGCATTGCATCCTGAACGAGTATTGGTGGCAACAGGACAAGTTGGGAAAGAGCCTTATATCTGTGTTTGGGATTCATACACTGTGCAGACCATATCAGTTCTAAAGGATGTTCATACACATGGTATAGCTTGCTTAGCATTTGACTTAGATGGACAGGTATGTGATAATTTTTTTTCTTTTTGTAAACTGTGTTTTTAAAGTGTGTACTATAAGAAATTATTATAAATCTGTAAATATTAAATTGGAAAGCATTTGACAAAAAGCATTTATTCAAGGTGGAGGTGGGTAGAGGGGGTGGGTGGTAGATATATATAAGAAAAATAAGAATAATAATGAGTTTTTATTTCATTGTATCAAGAACTTTTCAGTTGAATTAATTACTACTATTAGAGCCAAAGTGATTCTGACTCGGTGGAACATTACCTGGTTGTTCTTGAAAATTTTACATGTAACTCTTTTCCAGGTATTATATGTTAATAGGAAAGATGGAAGATATCTTAGGAAAATTCACTTTCTCTAAGTAGAGCTGTAAACATTTTAATTTTTAGTTATTTTAAAGGTTTCTATTAAAATAATTATTATTTTTTTTGCGGTACGCGGGCCTCTCACTGTTGTGGAGCACAGGCTCCGGACGCGCAGGCTCAGCAGCCATGGCTCACGGGCCTAGCCGCTCCGCAGCATGTGGGATCTTCCCAGACTGGGGCACAAACCTGTGTCCCCTGCATCGGTAGGCAGACTCCCAACCACTGCGCCACCAGGGGAGCCCAAAATTATATTTTTAATTGAAAATAATGCAGTTTTTATAATATGAGCTATTTTATATAAAATCAAAGTTCATAACAAAAGGTGTAATCTTTGTTCCACTTACTAATCAATTTGCAAATTATTATTTACTTCTAGTCATCGATTTTTAAAAAATTAAGCCAACAGCTCTTTTGTGGTGCTTTCATGGAACTTGTTGTACCTAAAACATATTTAAGAAGTGATAAGAAGTTGGGTTTTGCAGATTTAGTTAATTTATAGTCTTTAAAAGTTTTATAGTGAAATTAGACTTTAAAAATTATTTTAACTTTTAGAAGAATTTTAGTTGTCTGCTTTTTAATTCTTAAAATTAATTTTGTAGATCTATATTTTACAGAAACAGATTACGTTTTGTTCTAGTCACTTGAAAATGACAGCCAGTAGATGTTTTATTTTCAACTCTGAGAAATAGCTTCTTTGAGTAGCATAGATTAATATACCTTCTGTTTAGAGTCCGGTAAGAGATCTATAAAGATGTAACTTGAACCTCTCATTTGGGGAAAAAATGTGTTTCTAGGTTTAGAACCACTGTGTAGCAGTGATTGGCAATTCCGGAACCTTAATTCATTTCCCATTTTTCTGTTATTTTTCAAGTCCCTTAATGTCCTCATATCAAAATTTCATTTTCCTTTTTAAAAGGAAGAGAATAATACTCTTTGCTTACTTCACAGGAAATTATATTTTATGAAACAAACCAACAAAGTTGTTTTTTAGAATTATTTACCAAAGGTATTATGATATCCACAATGGTTTAACTATAAATGTCTGTATACTTTAAATATAGATGTTTTCTTCTTAATTTTAAAATTGCCCTTTCTAAATGCAGTGTATTGCATGGCTGAGGAAATTCTCTTACATACAAGGAGAAATCATGCCCATAGCTTTTACTAGTTGAAGCTTTAAATTTTGCTTACTTTAAGCAACATATAAGAAAAGTCTTGGGTACATGCATTTTATTTTCACAGATCTTCATAAGAATGTGCTACTTTAAAATGTAAGCTTATAAAAAACATAATAGCTAAAAGTTATTGAGCACATACTAAGTGTCAGACATTGTACTAAGCCTACATTATCTCATTTAATCCTCACAACAGCCCTATGAAATAGATATTATTATTATCTCTATTTTACAGATAAAGAAACTGAGACTTAGAGAGGTTAAATAACTTGCCCCAGGTTACACAGCTAGTAAATGGAGCCAGAGCGGGAACCCAGGTCAGTCACACTCCAAAGCTCATGTTTTTAACCGCAATGCTCTACTGCTTCCCAAACATGGAACTTAGGAGGTGGTTGTTTATATTTCAGAAGGAATTCATCCATCTTAAGTACAGTTAAAACTTGTAAGGAACTGCTGCCAATTGAAGATTAAGTTAAGAGTATTTCTGAAATTATGTTAATGAGAAGATGCTTTAGTTAAGAAATATATTTGGGAACATATCTATTTATTCACTAATATCTGTAAACTGTTTATGAAATACCAATTAGGAAATACTGTATAATTTTTGCATTTTCTACTAGATTTGAAACTGTAAATGATCAGTTAAGGTTTATCCAATGAATGAGTCTCCCTGTTGGTAGTATGCTGAATTCTCTTTCCCCAGAGGGTTTCTTCTAAATGGATTGACTATCCATGCTAATACTGGAAGTCTGCCTCATTGAGAATAATTAGGGCATGAAAAGGCTATATAAATCCACATCAAACAGATTAAAATTTCATAGTAAATGGTAGAGAGGGGTAGGAGGAGGAGAATTTGATACTTTATCTTGAAAACACAATGATAATTTATAAAAACACATTCCCATATTTAACAAAATCTAAGTTATAGTTAAAACTCTGCTAATTTATAGAATGAACTAAGAATAAAATGTTAATTTTTCAGCCTAACTTTGTCGATTATATGCTGGTACATGATTATGAAGAGTCGTATTTGCAAAGATATTAAAGGAGTTCACTGATTTTTCCAAGGACCTTTTAGTAATCTCTTGATATCTAGACATATCTCAAGTGCCTATTGTATTAGTTTTGAGTTTTCATCTCTTCCATTGCTCTGCCAGATCCTAATTTCTGATGGCTTTCTTTATGAATTGACCAATATTTACTACATTAAGTCCTGGATATTTTGCAAAATTTGTGATTTTTACTTTGTAACATTTGTAACAACTAGTCCTCACTTAATAAATACTGAGATCACAAGGACCCCCCACCCCCATATTAGAATCTTTTACGTTTGTCTATTATTTGAATATGTTTCACACTTGCAGGAACTCATGGAATTCGTCTAGTTGTGCCTATTAAGATACTTTTCTCATTTGAGTATTTAGTGTGCTAGAACTTTTTAATAAATACAGTTGACCTTTGAACAACACAGGGGTTAATCTGCATATAACTTGTAGTCGGCCCTCCGTATTCACGGTTCCTCTATGTCTGTGGATTCAACCAACTGTGAACCTGTAGT
The DNA here is from genome assembly GCF_963455315.2 of Globicephala melas. Classification (NCBI taxonomy): domain Eukaryota; kingdom Metazoa; phylum Chordata; class Mammalia; order Artiodactyla; family Delphinidae; genus Globicephala; species Globicephala melas. The sequence goes on along the minus strand of NC_083315.2, from coordinate 162,581,172 downwards.
ACTGTAGTATTTACTGTTGGAAAATATATGTGTGTAAGGGGACCCAGGAAGTTCAAATCTATGTTGTTCAAGGTCAGCTATACTTCCGGTTTAATGGACACAACCAAGATTTTGTTTGGGAATAGGATCAGGGAGAAATTTGGGAAGCTGGATAGAGCCTTCTTTATCTGGTTTTCTTTCTCCCTATCTGACTGTTAGTTCTTAGTTATCTTGAAAGGAGCTGTTCCTTCTGTCTGCTTCTTAAATGTCAGTGTTCCTAGGAGTCTGTAGCCTTCCTTTCCCCAGCCCCCCTCACTTCACTTATTCTCTTTAGGTGATTACTAGATCCATGACTTTAACTCCTGTGTCAGTTAACAGTGGCCTCAGCTTCTCTCCTCACCTCCATATACTCTCCTTGAATGTCATATAGATATACCATTTATTACATGTTTAAAACTGAGTTCTCTCTTTATTCTAACTCATTAAAAAACAAAGCTCATTCTTTCTCCTGTTTCTGGCCTACCTCTCCAGTCTTGTCTCCTGCCACTTCCCCGTTGGCAACTCCTCCCCTCAGCCACACCAAAGTACTAGCTCTTTCCTGAAAGCACCATGAGCTGTCTGATCTTGGTATCCTTTGGCCTTAAGTGAATTTTCTCTTATTTTTCTACCCGACTGTCTCTATCTTCTAAGATATGGTTCCAGCATTGCTTTCACTGGAAAACTTTCTTTATGCTCTTCCTCACCTGTGAGAAAGGATGATGAAGTAAAAAATGATAGAAAGCTAAGAGAGGGGGTAGTATTTGCTTGGTTATTTTTATCTTTTCCTCTCTGCTGTTACTTAACCTGTTGTTAGGGAGGTTGATTTTGGCCATGATATGTTTATCAGGGCTACAGAGGAAGTGCTCCCAGGTCTATTTTGTTACTGCCTGTGCAGAGCCAGATGCTCTGGGGCTCTATTGAGGTACATGGAGTTTTAAAGCTTTTGACCAGTTGTGGTTCACTTTGTGTGTGATGAACTTAGCCAGAGAGAAGAGGCATTGATAGAAAGGGCAGTGCCCCTCTGACTGTTCCTCACTTTATACTTGTCTTGTGAATTTTAATCTCTACATAGTATACTATAGCGAGAGGTAGATATCTTTGTTTTAGCTAGATATTTGCTGATTACTCTCTAGTTCCCAAATATTAAAGACTCTTAGGAGGAGCAAATCATCTCCTCTAGTTCATTTGGACTTTCTGCAAGTGTGACTTCATGGAGAGCCAGATACAAAATATATTCTGTATCTTTTTATGCAAGCCATTCATTCTACCCATTTGGGGACTTAGATAGTAATTTTACTATGTGGAAACTTTCTAGCTAGGTACTAAATGACATTTCTCATTCAGACGGGTGGAGGGCATGGGTTCTTAAAGTTAATTATGGTTATGGGAACATCATAATAATGATGATAACAAACGTTTATATAACATTAAGGTTATGCCAAGCATTCTTCTAATTCCTTTATATATGTTAACCCTATGAGATTTTTTTTCATTATCCCTATTTAGGCGGTGAGGAACCTAAGGTACAGAGAGGCTAAATAACTGCCCAGAGTCATCCAGTTAGTGAGAGATGGAGCTGGTATTTAAACCTAGGCAGTCTGGTACCAGAATCTGTGCTGTAAACCAGAGATTGGCAAAACTTTCTACAACATGTCAGATAGTAAATATTTTAAGCTTTTGAGCTATGCAGTCTCAGCTACTCCAGTAGCTGGAGTCACAGCTAATCCAGTTCTGCATTGTAGTGTGAAAGCAGTCATAGACACCTTATAAAGGAATAGGTGTGGCTGTGTTCCAGTAGAACTTTATTTACAGAAAGCAGGGTACAGGCCTGAGGGTTATAATTTGCCTACCCCTACTTCTAAACCAGTGCTTTTCAAAGTACGTGTTGTGGGTGGGTCCTTGTGATTTCTTCTTTAACTCTGCGGTTACTTAGAATTGTACTGATAGTTGCCAGATATTTGGAGGATTTTCTGCATAACTTTCTGTTATTCTGATTTCATTCTGTCTTTGTCAGAGAACATACTCTGTATTTTAATTTTTAAAAATTTGTTTAGGCTTATTTTGTAATTCACAATTTTGTGATCTTCATGAGGTTTCCTGTGCACTTTGAAAAAATACGGGAAAATATGTATTCTGCTATTTCTTTTTTCTCCTTCTGTTTATTGTGCTATTGTTGTCATTCATTTTACTTCTTTCATTTTCATTCATTTTACATGCTTTGTAAACTCCATTATAACTGTTGTGATTTTTCCTTAAACAGTTAGTTTTCAAAGAAAATTAAAAGTAAGAAAAGTCTTATTTACATATTTACCATTTGGGTACTCTTCATTGATATGTGTTAATTAAGTCTCTCTTTGGTATCATTTTCCTTCTGCCTGAAGAAACTTCTGGTATCATATCTTATAGTGCTGATTTGTTGATGAATTTTCTCATCTTTTGTTTATTTGAAAAAGACTTAATTTTGACCCAGTTTTCAAAAGATATTTTTGGTAAGTATATAATTCTGTGTTGACTTTTTTTCCCCCTCAGCACTTTAGAGAGGTTATTCATTGTCATCTGATATGCATAGCTTCAGATGAGAAGCCCAGGATTATTTTTAAATCTTTGTCCTTACACACCAAAATTCTCTCTCTTATTTGGCCACTTTTAAGGTTTTTCTCTTTAGCACTGGTTTCAACAGTTTGATGCCCATGTGTGTGGATGTGTTTTTTCTGTGTGTGTGATTTATCCTGCTTGAAGTTTATCGAGCATCTTAGATTTGTGGGTTTATGTTTTTTATCAAATTGAGAAAGTTTTGGCCATTATTTCTTCAGTTTTGTTTTTCTTTTCTTCCATCTTTCTTCTCCTTTTAGAATCACAATTACCTGTACGTTAGACCACTTGAAATTTTTCTAAAGGTAACTGAGGCTCTGTTACTTTGTTCCCTTTTTCCTTCTGTGCTTTATTTTTGATAGTTTCTGTTGCTGTGTCTTCAAGTTCATTTATTTTTTCTTCATTGTCTAAGCTGCTGGTAATCCTTTGGAGTGAATTTTCATTTCAGATAATTTAACATTTATATTTAAAGTTCAACATGTTTTTCTTTTATATCTTCCATTTCTCTTTTTATTCTTTATGTGTTTGTTTTAAAATAATTCTGGAGCATCTTGAACATTTCCATCTTAACAGCCAATATCTTCTAATTTTAATCATTTCTGTGATTCTTGGGTCTGTTTCTATTAACTGATTTTTCTCCTGGTTATTGGTCACATTTTCCTCTTTTTTAACATGTTCAGTAATTTTTTTTATTGGATGCTGGACATTGTGTATATTATATTCTGAATGCTGGATTTTGTTGTATCCCTTTAAAGCATGTTGGACATTGTTTTTGTAGGTAGTTAAGTTCCTTGTCGATCAGTTTGGTCCTTTTGAAAAGCTTGCTTTCAAGCTTTTTTTGGTCAAGCCTAGAGTAGCTTTTCCTCTAGGACCACTGGTTTAACTTCACTACTATGGTGTGACCCTCCTGGAATCTCTACTGAATACACGGTGAATTCGAGGATATACCTCCATTCTTGCTATTGGGAATTTGAGTGATCCTGACCCTTTATGATCTCTGGGAATTGTTTGGCTTTAGCTCCCCAGTAATTGTTCTTTTTTCAGAATTTGTTCTTTGCATGGCCTCATGGATTTCACCTTATACATGCAAGCACTGGTGTTCTCAAGGGGACCCATAAACAGATTTTCTAGAGTTCTTTTTCTGCTCTGCAAATTGTAGCCATCTTGGCCTCTCTGAACTCCAGGCTCTGTCTTCTCAAATCAGCAAGTCTTCTGGGCTCTGTTTGGCTTCCACCTTTCTGTGCTATAGTCTGGAAAATGCCACCTAAATGAAGGCTGGGGCAATTGCAGAACTTACCTTGTTTGCTTCCCCCTCATTCAGGGTTTACAGTGCTTCACTTCCTGTTAAGAATGTCCAAAAATATTTGTTTTATATATTTTGTACAGTTTTCTAGTTGTTTATGGCAGGGGGGCAAGTTCAGACCCTAATACTCCTTCATGACCAAAGGCCATCTTTCATGTTTCCTAACCTCTCTCATACTTCTCATCTCACTGTCCCCTCTTTTCAGCTCAGTCTCTTCATCTCCCTCTAATCGCCTATATAACTCTTCCACTGAGGTATTTTTTTCTTTTTTCCACTGAATTTTTAATTTCATTTATTTTTCATTTCTAGAAATTGTTTGCTTCCTTAAATTTGCTGGGATACTTTTTATGGTCTCCCATTCTTGTCTCATATGAAGATATTTTGAAGCCTTAATTTTATTTCTCTACTCATATTAAGCTTATTTTATATTATCTGATAATTCCAATGTCTGATACTTTTCAAGACTGATTGTTCTGTTTCTGGTGACTTGCTGATTCTCACTCATGGTCCCTTATTTCCTCTGGTTATTGGGTGTGGGGGTTGTTTGTTTTAAGTTTATTTTTTATTGACTTGCTACTTGTAGGAATTCTTCGAGGGATGGATTGATGTATCAGTCCTCCATATAGGATTTATATTTGCCTGTGCCACATAGTTGAAAATGCTTGAAAACTCTGCAACCCTTAGGACCACTCTGAATGAAATTTTTCATTTGAAGGATTCATGATTCATGTGGACATAGGCCCTACAACCATGTGAAGGTTGTTTGTGGCTACATATTTTCAGGAGAGTTTTTTTCCCCTTCATGCATCACTGCCCCTTTCTTTGAAACGGGATGGTTTCTTGTTCTCCATTACTCTGAGGAGTTACTGCTTTAGTCAAAGGTCTGCAATTCAAATCCCTACCTTGGGCAGGCCCTAAACTTTATCTCCTATTCCTCTTTAGCCTGAAGAACAAAAATTAGGCTTACCAGGAGTTAGCTAATACCTTTAGAGTAAAGTGGGTATAGGAGCTCTCTTACTTCCAGGATTCCCATAGGAAATCACTTTGTTTTTGTTCTCAGATTTCTTAATTCCTTGACAGCTCAACAGTGCATTTAAAAAGATGTTTTTTCATTTTATCTAGCATTTTTAGTTTTTGGCAGGAGAGATGTTTAGGGTGTTCTGTCAATCCTACTGTTAGAAATGGAAGTCTTTCTTCTGTTTCTCATATGAAGAACTACACATATATGCAAATATTAACAAGATGAAATACATCCAGCCTTTCTCTATGAGGTCTATAAAATATAAGTGTGTAAGTTTTGATGTTTATAATACCCATGAGTAGAATTTGTTTGCCATTTATAATTTGGTTCCTTTTTTATTTGTTTACTTTTTTATTCCCCCTGCTCCCTGGTCTTCTTGGACATAATTCAGCGCTTGGTTTCAGTTGGACTTGATTCAAAGAATGCAGTTTGCGTTTGGGATTGGAAAAGAGGAAAAATGTTATCTATGGCTCCAGGTCACACAGATAGAGTAAGTATTCTCCTTTGGAGTTTCTAATGGGTACTGCGTGGGAAAAAGCCAGAGAAGAGTCAGGAGATTTTATGTTTCTGTGTTTTGTTATTGCCAATTGCTCATGTGTAATTTAAAATTTTAAATGCAGTTATAAATACTCATAAAATTTTAGGATGCGTATATGTATTGTGGTACTCAAAAACATGACTTGATATGTATAGTTTTAGCATAAAACCTTTAACCCAGTGTTTGCTTTGGCAAAAATGATGAGTTTTAAGTTATTCAAACCTAAATTTAAAAATTGAATGGTTCATGCCTAGGCTCTATTTATTATTCAGTTTGATTTATCACATATGCATCATAGTTAAGGTGAATACTGTTGCACGTATGAATTTGAAATTATGTTAGAGACCTAACATTTTTCACTTTGGAAACTTGTTAAAAATACATTCCTTATTCCAAGTTGTATGAAATTAATATAATGAATACTTTGTCTTAAACTCTTTAAAATGTCTGATTTTTTGGTGTATCTGCTGTATTCTGCTATCTGGTAGTCTTTACCATGTTTCTTTGACACCTGTCTGCATAATCACCTAACCTGAACCAACACAGGAGCTACAGTTGTTGATTCTATTTGGGGAAAATCTATGAATCTGTAAAAACTGTATAAAAAATTTTAATGTATTTGCATTTTGGAAAATAAACTTGGTTTTCAGCAGATTCTCAGAGGGGCCTGTTATACGCAAACACAATTTAGATAATTATTAAAGTGTTAGGTACATTTTATTAGACAGTTGTGTATTCTGACTTACTTAGATCAAAGCATTTCACACATTAGTACTTTGGACTTAGTAAATAGACTGATTACTATGAAAAATGGTACTGTCATTGGAATTTTTGAAAAGTATTTTTGTGGTTAGTATTTTAAAGGTGCATCAGTATGTTTTTCATTTAATCTGTATATTAAATGTATGGTGAGTTGTTAAATGTTAATTTATAAGATGTATTCTTTCTTCATTATCACTAAAGACTATCACTTGGTAAATTTTTAGAGGTAGTAAGCATATTAGGTGATTATACAGGCAGATATCAAAGAAACATGGTAAAGACTACCAGATAGCAGAATTGTTTTTTATCTGTTATGAGATTATTTTTCAAATATTAATTTTTCTTTCATTTATTATTAAGTATATATTTAATGCATATTTTATTTCAGCTGGGTTTTTTCTTGTTTGATTTTGTAACAAAAATTGTTTGTGTGTATTTATAATTTATGGAACCTTAGAAAAAAATGAAGCCTGGGGATCTCCAAAATGTAAGTTAGTTTTGTTTGACCCATAAACAATTTAAAAAAACTGAAAACTAGAAACAGAATTTTTACTGTGAAATAAATGTTTGGATCTTTTATGTAAGTAATTCTGTGTGATAGAAAGCTACAAAAATGTTCTCTATTTCTGGCTGTATAAGTGTTGTGTATGTTCTATTAATTATCTTTCCTCTTTAGAAATTATGCACTTACCTGCCTCATTCCCTGTTTCTGTTGAATCATTCTTGTTATTTATAGACCAAATTTTTTTAAAAAATTAGAAAGAGATGTTAATTTCCATTCCACTAGTAGTTTCATATGGTTCATAGAAACTAAGAAATAGTTTTTATTCCTTATCATTTACATACTTTATTTCTCATAGGATCTTGAAGTGTAGGGTTCTGATTATTATTTATTGAGGAATATTGTTTTATGATATGTAGGGTTTGGGGCTATTTGGGCTTTTGGACAGGATTCTTAAATGATTCTGGAAATAAGTATTTTAACCATGAATCTGATTTGTTTACAGATATTTGATATTTCTTGGGATGTGTACCAGCCAAATAAACTGGTCAGCTGTGGTGTAAAACATATCAAGGTACTAGAAGGGTCTTGCTTTATAATAGTCATGATTACTTATTCTCTGCCACTAAGCACACATCACACTACAATTTAGGATATATATATATACACACACACACACACACACACACACACACATACACACACATATTTGTGTGTGTGTGTATATACGTGCGTGGGTATATATATATATATAGAGAGAGAGAGAGAGCGAGAGAGAGAGAGAGAGACAGAGAGAAACAGAGGTGGATGAAAAAGAGATTAGTATGTTGCTCTCTGATATTTTCAAAGCTGAGCAGTTCCTTTACTTGTAAAGCTTAAAAATAAGAAAGATACACATTTGGAATGATTTGTTCATTTTTGGAAGAAGATAGGGAAGTCAAACATAAATCTTCATGATGAGGGTTTTTGTTCTTTTATGTGGATTCAGGTAAAGTTAATGTTTGCAGAAAGAAAGAAATGAATATGGGGCAGGGCAGGAGTATACACATTAGATAGTTCTGCGTAAAGAAGTTAGGCCCAGAGAATAAGTTCAACTTTATAATAAGTAAATTGCCACTTAAAGTAATATGATTTATTAATATTATGTACTTAAAAGATCTTACCTGATCTTCAAGATCTTATTCTAAGACCTAAAGATCTAAGTTTAAAATCTGAAGCCTTAAAGAACTAAAAATGATCACTTATCCATTCAAATAGCTAATGAATGCTTTAATCAATGTATGATTTTTAAATTTAAAAATCTCCGTGATTTCTGTGCATAAGTATAGCTGGTTCTCTTCCTTTCAGTAAGTCCCAATTTCAGTCTATTTTTTTCTTCTAAATTAGTGAGTCTCAATTTTGGCTGCATATTAAAATCACCTGGGGGAAATTAATGACGCAATATACCTGAACCCACCACTGAAATAAATTGAGACAGAATCTCTGGAGAGTGAAGCCCAGCTATCCAAATGATTTTGATGCTCAGCAGGAGTTAAGAACCATTGTTCTAGAATCCACATCAGTGCTGTCCCATAGAGTAACCACTAGTTAGATGTGGCTCTTGAGCGTTTGAAATGTGACTGCCAGTGTGACTGAAGAAATGAATATTAGCTTCATTTTCATTGCTAACCCTTCCCAACTTTTTAATCTGTCTAAAAGATTATGTAGTTTTTTTTCCAGAAACCTAAGGAAAACACAACATATTTTTAAAATAGTTTAGTTCAACCCCCCCTTATTCTTACAGTAAGGATTGAAACAGTGATTTATCTGCTATAACATAGCTAATGACAACACTAAGATGAGGATGTGAACATTGAACGCTATTGTATCATAAGGGAGTTTCTTAGGTAATTTCTAGTCTGCTGCTCTAATATAGCATCAAAGTATTGGAAATGTTTTTGGTTATATTATGAGCATTCTTTGGTAATTCGATTATACTATGTACTTTTTAGTTCTGGAGTTTATGTGGAAATGCTCTGACCCCAAAACGAGGGGTCTTTGGTAAGACTGGTGACCTTCAGACAATATTGTGCCTGGCCTGTGCAAGGGATGAATTAACATATTCTGGTGCACTCAATGGGGATATATATGTTTGGAAAGGAATTAATCTTATACGAACAATACAAGGAGCTCATACTGTAAGTATATTTAAATATTTTAAATACTTTTAGGTATTAATTACTTACCTTCCTGTCTTAGAACAAAAGGTTCCATAATATAGCAGACTTTCTGTTCAATTCAGTAACTTGAAAACTACTATTACAATTGAATTAATTTGTTTTTGTTTTCAAGATTTCAATGAAGAAACATTATGCAATTAAATTAGTATAATTATTATTTTGTTCAAACCATTGCTTTAGTATGGTGTCTTTTTCATTGTTGAAAAAAGTTTGTTAAATTTAACCTAAAAGTATCCTAGATTAACCACATTAGAATAAAGCTAGTGCTTTTGTAGCCAATTTACCAGTGGGAAATTTGGGGATAGCTCTAGGATAAAATTAACTTTTTAATTTTAATATCATTGATTCATTAAGTGAGTGGCAAAGGAATTTAATTTTTGTACTTCATGAGATTTTCATATAAATAAGTTATCAGGAAAAAAAAGCTGTTGTTAAAGCCTTTTAGTGTTTAGTCCCTTTTAGGGACTTCCCTGGCTGTCCCAGGTTCGATCCCTGGTCGGGGAACTAAGATCCCACATGCCATGCGGTATGGCCCAAAAAAGTTTTGAAAACAAACAAACAAAAACCTTTTAGTGTTTTTTGATTTGGGCTTTTTTAGCAGTTGAGTCCCTCACATAGTGAGGGGAGCTAGAGAGCACAGAGCTGCCATTTTGGTAGCAGGACAATCTCAAGTAGAAAAGTGATTACATATATTAATATGAATCACTATTCAATATATATTACATATTAAGTATATTAAAGAACCACTTAGAGCAGGACTTGCTTTAAGCAAAACGCCTAAAGACCAGAAATAGCAGATTCTAACAAAGGTTGTGGCAATTCACATTTTTACCATCAATATATAAAAATACCAGTTTCTTCCTCATACTCATCAGCAGAGGTTGTGTCCACTCTTGGAAATTTTTGCTTGTCTTCTGGGTGAAAAATAATAACTATTTGTTTTAGTTTGCTTTCCTGTCTATTTGTGAAATTTCATGTATTTATTGACTAGAGCTGACCCTTGAATAACATGGGTTTGAACTACAAGGGTCCACTTGTATGCAAATTATTTTCAATAGCAAATACTGTAGTACTACACAATTTGTGGTTGGTTGAATCCATGGATACCGCAGAACTTGCAGATATGGAGAACCTTGGATGTGGAGGTCTAATTCTAAGTTTTACTAGAATTTTCGACTACACAAAGGTCGGCACCCCTAACACCTGCATTGTTCAAGGGTCAACTGTACTTGAATTTCCTTTTCTGTTAATTGGCTTTTCTTATCCTGTACTCTTTTTTTGTTACTGTTGTTGTTGGATTTTCTTTCCTTTATTCATTTGTTCATATTCAATATTATTATTCAATATTATTCATATTCAATATTATTCATATTAGGGATATTAACCTTTTGACAGTCATACACAATGCAAATATTTCCCCAGTTTGTTTTTTACGATATCTTTTCTCATACGAAAAATTGACAATTTTTCCTTTATGCCTTGGTGGGTAACCTGCCACGCTTAAAAAAAGTTCTCTCACAGCCCAAAGTTACGTAAGTGTTCTGACTCTTCTAATATATTTGTTTCATTTTTTACGTTTAGAATTTGGTCTGCATGTTTTTGTTTTTGTGTAATTCATTTCTATATATGGTATAAGGTTTAACTGAATTTTCTTTTATGTTATGCCCATCTCATTAAATACCACCTTGGTCACATATTGAGTTCCTATATATGCATAGATTTGTTTCTAGATTATCCTTTGTGTTTTCTGATGTATTTGATTATTCCTATGCCATATAAAAAAATTTTAAGTGGATTTCTACCATCATATATAGTGTATTTTCTTAAAAAGTATATATTATTAAATTATTTTATTCCCTCTTCTAGGCGGGAATTTTTAGCATGAATGCTTGTGAAGAAGGCTTTGCTACTGGTGGCAGAGATGGCTGTATTCGTCTTTGGGATTTAACTTTTAAACCAATAACTGTGATTGATCTCAGGGAGACAGACCAGGGGTACAAAGGTAATAACAAAACAAATATCTCATTACTAGGCAAATTCTAAATATACCAAGGGTTGTTGGTTTCTTTCAGTAAACTTAAAAGTATGTTTTGTAAAATAAATGAGACTTATATTTGCCCCTTCATACTGTATACATTTTAATTAAAATCCTTCTGCTGAAGAGGAGAAATTTTGCCTGAAGACCATCTATGTTTAGTGTTATGACAGAGGTTCTTTTCATGTCTAATGCCTGTTATAATGGGACCTACAGAGAGATGTGATAGGTACTTACTTTGGTAACCTTAAATTTTGAAAATATTTTACTATTAGAACGCTAAAAAAACTGTTTAGCAAATAAACTGTTGAAAATAGTGTGTTGAGAGCTAGGGGAACTTTTGTTTAGGATTATTTAAATTCATGTATATGTGTTTTTCCTTCATCCAAATTTGTCAGCAATCAGGAGATAATTTTTTCTTTGGGAGGGTTTTTAAAAATTGATGTAATAAAACAGAATCTTTCACTATAAAAGTAAACGTATTATACACTAGTGTGGAATTATAAGAGAGGATTGGAAGTATTAGATGTGTGACCTTGAGCTGCATACCTCATCTGTAAAATGAGAATAAGAGTAGCTATTTCAGAGAATTAAATGAGCTAATATATGTAAAATATTTAGACGTGTCTGGCACATAACGATCATCCAGTGTTAACTGTTATACCGTTTTCATTAGTTTTGCTGAGCATTATTGTACTTTAAAGTTTACAAAATAATTTGACACTTTTTCTTATTTGATTCTTACATTGTAAGTTACACAGGAGCTTAATATTGACCATACTATATAGATGAGAAAACTGAGGAAAACACTAGCTTTCCTGAGGTTACAAAAGGGATTGTATATAGAAAAAGTAGAAGTCTCTCTTCTTAATGATTTTATGAGCACATTGAAGAAATGAAATATAAACACGAGAAAAGTCAGATTATTATAAGAGAAAAATAATACAGTTCTTTAATTCTGAATAATTACTCTGTGGATGATGCACACTGTTGTTATAAGCCTTTGGCTGAGGAAGTGGTCAGACTATGACTGATGTTGTCCAGTAAGGAAGAAGAGTGTATTCCCTGAAGGATGGGTAGAAATTAAGTACATAAAAATAGAAATAGTCCACATAGAAAACAGTACAGATAAATGAAGAAAATGTGTGGATCCAAGACTTTCAGTTTCCTTTTATCTTATATCTAAGGTATAAAAAGTAACAGTGGTTTAGGCAGATTGGCATTCTGTTATTACAGTACTGATCTTAAATACAATTCAATTTGACTAGGTTTGTCTGTAAGGAGTGTTTGTTGGCGAGGTGACCACATTCTAGTTGGAACACAGGACAGCGAAATTTTTGAAATTGTGGTGCATGAAAGAAACAAACCTTTCCTAATTATGCAAGGCCATTGTGAAGGTGAACTTTGGGCACTTGCCGTCCATCCTACTAAACCTTTGGCCGTGACTGGAAGTGATGATCGTTCAGTCAGGTAAGCAATTCATAAAGTAGTTGCATAGGCTGGAATTTGAATTTTTCCTTAGGGAAACATAAGAAAAACTTAAAAAAAAAAACCCTTAGTTTAAAATTTTATCTGCTTATGGTGTAACAGATGAACATAATAGGTGCTTAAAATTAATAGAATTAACAACTATTTATAAGATTTGGGTTTTTCTCTTAAAAACCTAAGTTGGAGTTTGTTCCATATCAAAATGTACAGGATTGCCTTTTTAACAGCTATATAATACTCCACTGTGTATTGTAATTTATTCAATTAATCTATCATTGATGGGAGTTTAGGTTCTTCCAGTATTGTGCTTCTAAATACACTGCTTGCAGCAAATGTCTTTATACCTTTGCCATTTTTTACATGTGTAAATATGAATATTTCTATGGTAAATTCTTCACAGTGTTCAAAAGACATATGCATTTAAAATTTTGGTAGATAATGCCTTACACAGTGGCAATAACAATTTACATACCTTACAGCAATGTGTGACAGTGCCTGTTTTCCCACACCCTTGCCAGCACTAATTATTACCCCAAAAGGTGAAAAATGATATCTTGTTATGTTTTGAAAACATGCTTTTCTCTCATACTGAGGGGTCTTGAGTATGTTTTCATACGTTTGGAGGACAGTTGTATTTCCTTTTCTTTGACCTGTCTGTTCAAGCTCTTTGCGTATTTTCCATTAGTACATTGGTCTTTTTCTAATTATTTTAATATAGGATCTAATACCTGTCTACATATGAAAGCAGCAATTAGCCTTTTGTCTATGAGTGGTTTTTAAAGTGTGATTCCTGGACCAGCAGCATCAGCATTACAGGGGAACTTGTAAGAAATGCAAATTATCATGCATTATACAGGACCTTGTATCAGAAATCCACCAATTTGGGGTTTTCCAGGTAGCTCTGATACACACTAAAGTTTGGGAACTACTGGTCAGTGATGTGAGTTGAGATATTTTTTCCACTTTGATGTCTTTGTTACTTGCTTTTTTACTATGTTTAGGTTTTTTGCTATGAAGAAGTTTTTGTTGTTGTTTTGTTTTATGCAGCTGAATTTATCAGCATTTTCTTTTATGACTTCTGAGTTTTCTAGCATAGAGAAATCCTCCCTAAAGTTAAAAAGTTTTCCAATACATTTTTCTAGTACATTAGTGGGTTTATTTTTTATGTTTAACTCCTAATCTGTGTAAAGTTTACTTTAGTATAAGAAGTGAGGTGGGGATGCAACCTAATTCTTTCTAGATAACTACTGATATTTTAAATGGTATGTTAATCAATCATGCCATTTACTCTCTCTGTGTTACTTAGTTTTATGTAGGTGGGGGATGCCATAGCTCTGGGTTCACATAGAAACTCTCTGTGGGGCTACACTTCACCCACATGGTTTGCTAGGATCTATTGTTTAGTTTCTTGCATTTTAGGAGGACTGCTGTCATTAGCTGCCACATAACTATGAAAAAAGGACAACTGGTGCTTTAAAAAGTAACTGTGGTACCTATAAACTGGGTTCACCTCTTGGTGGGTGTCGAACCAAAAGACACAATCAAGCCAAAGATTGGGAGAAGGATTTATATTACTTGAAGCAAGTAAGGAGAACACCAGGGACCTTTCCCAAACCAGTGTCTCCCCGAATAGCAAAATTGGGGAAGTTTTAAGATAAGGGCATATATTCATGAAGGGGCTTGGGCAGAAGAGAATTCAGCATAGAATTAGGGCAAAAGTCAACAGAGTCCAAGCTTTAGTTGATTGAAATCACAAGAGTCAGAAAAGGTCAAAATCATCATCCATTAGGTTCCAGTTGATCTGGTAGTTGAGCACTTCTGACTAATCTTTACCACTGAAACAGAACTGGGAGATTTTACAATTGATTTATTATCTTTGCTATTGATAACAGTCATTTGATTCTGCATTCTTTTGTTTCCTTAAGGCATTAATTACTGAGACCTGTACAAGGACAAGCAGTGTGGCCAGGCTTAGATCACAAAATGACCTAGGCCAAAAATGACCTGTCAAGGCCGTGCCTGGTTCTCTTTCTCTGGAGACTCACTTTTCTATCTGCTTGCAGTTGCTCAGACTTCTGTTTCTATTACTGGTGGGCAAGTTATTCAGAAAGAACTCTTCCTTTGAAAACAACTAAAAATGCTGGTTAAAATGTAAATCACCTTTAAACTGTTCTTTGAACAGTTTAAAGGAACTATCAGACAAGTTGTGGGAAAAAAAAAAGGGAATTTAAGAGCAGTTGTGGGCCAAAGCCACTTTTGCACTGAGGGCATTTTTCTTCCCTTGATTAAACTTGGGCTCTTTATGGCTTTCTACTGGGGCATAGGGGCAGAAGTCAAGACCAGGGCTTGCCCAAGAGGAGTAGTCCAAAACACCATGCTAGAACTATAGATTAGGCTATGAAAAGATATCCCTTGCAGATTTATGTGGGGATGGAGATCTTACTTCTTGTTTCAAGTTTTGATAGCACAGGAAGTAAATAAAGCAGGTTGATGTTATTATTCAAACAACATTAATTGTTCCAATAACTTTACCACAGTGTTGTTTAAAAAACAAAATTCAGCTGAGTAAATTTGAAGACCTAAATGGCTTTATTAAATGATTCATGAATTGGGCAGCATCCCATCTAGAAAGTAGAAAAGTGCTCTGAGGAGCTGTACAAAATGGAAGGTTTTTGAAGGCAGAAAAAGAGTGGGACAAGAAAGTCAAAAACAAAAGAAAGGATTATTTCAGGCAAGGTCACCTTCCTTTGAAGGAGGCGGGGGTTGGGGGTGGGGGTAGGGGGGTGGGGGTGATCAATCTATCATGCAGATTACCTCATTACTGTTGATCAGGAAATTCCAGACTGATTGGTTTAAAATTCCACTCCTGGGAGAAGCTGAAACTGCAGTTAGGTTAGTTATTAAGTTTTGGTTTGTTGATGTGAGGCTTAGCACAAGTGACTCCATTTTGGGCCTGTTGTTTCTTTTCTTTTCTCCCTCCCTCCCTTCCTCCCTTCCTTCCTTCCAACGGTTTCAAATAAGTTCTGCTTTTGCCTTATAATTTTAGGTTGAATTTATTAAGAAACAGTATCAAATGTGCAGCAAAAGCTAATTTCTAAAGCCATTCAGTGTTTAATAATGGTAGTTGAGGGAGTTCCCTGGCAATCCAGTGGTTACGACTATGTGCTCCTGATGCAGGGGGCACAGGTTTGATCCCTGGTCAGGGAAGTAAGATCCCACATGCCATGCAGCACAGCCAAAATAATAATAATAATAATAATGGTAGTTGAGGGCAATTTTGATTTAGAAAAATTTCAGTCTTGGCTCTGAGATCAAAATATCATAATAAAACTTTACCATTGCTAAGCCATTAACCTGCTGTGTGGGCAAGTCAGGATTTTTAGCTACTGTTCCTGATAAAAACTCAGAAACAGTAATGGTTAAATCCACTGGAGAAGATGAAGTTCACCATTAACACCATTGGTTCTAAAACACATGATTCAAGTGTGTGTGTGTGTGTGCAAAATACTTGCAAAAGAATAATACAGTGAATACTCATAGGCTTTAAACAACTTACATTTTTAAGTAAATTTGTAAATTTGTCCAAGCCATTTTTCCCCATACATATTTTTATACCCCAATGTGGTATAAAAATACATTGTATTGGATTATTGCTTTCTCACTAATGTCTTTGAAAATATTCTAGCATGTAGTTGTTTCATGCAAACTATTCGTAGAAGCTAATTCTTTATCACTTCAAACTTGCCATTGACTCCTCAAATAAACAACTGAGTTGTATTAGTAACATCTGTTGACTTATCAAGACTCAAAGAAAACCACTCAAAAGTATTTGCCTTGTTTTAAATTAACTGTTGGTGTTATTCCCAACACACTCAACTCTTTAAGCAACTGTTCTTGCCAAAAGGCTAATTGTCTTAAACAAGGTTTTTTTTTGGACACATTTCTTCAGCTACTGCAATCTAAAATGATTTAGTTAATACATTACCAATAGACAGTTTCTTTGCTTGTCTAACAAATGAGCCACTCAGAAACTTACTTTTGTAAGTAAAACCTCATTCTGCTATAATTTTAAATTTCTGATTTTTCTGACCATTGCTTTCCTGTGAGTTGAAAATATTGTGATGAGTGCTTAGTCTGGTAATGTTAATGTATCTTTGTATTCTGTCATTGCATAATAAACATAATGCATTACCATCTAATTCAATAGCGGTGTAATCCACACTCCACTGCCTTAAAAACACAACATTCGAAGTTCACTTTTCTCTTTTTTTTCTCTTGTTTTGACATGATGGGTTTCTGCTGGAAATAATAAAATGCCATGATGTGACAATACACATAGGACTCAGAATTCTATCAGGTTATAATTGTGTCACTGCAATTTGTAGTGCACCAAAGTAGTGCAAGGTGATCTGTGTCACATACCATCTACTGTCTGTTTTGCAAGCACTCAGGTCCACCTCTGTAGTATGAAGGGAGCCATAGACAATATGAACACAAACCAGTGTGGCTGTGTTCCCATAAAAATTGATCTATGGACTCTGAAATTTGAATTTCATATAATTTTCTCATGTCTCAAAATGTCATTCTTTGAAAAATGTTTTCAACCGTTTAAAAATGTAAAAGCAAGGAGGGGGATCAAGATGGCAGAGTAGGAAGACATGGAGCTCACCTTCCCCCACAAACACGTCAAAAATACATCTACATGTGGAGTAATTCTCATGGAAAACTAACTGGAAACTGACAGAACTCCCATACAACCAAAACTGCAAGAAATATTTTTCTATAACTGGGTAGGATGGAAAAAAAAGATATCAGGTCAGGACCTGCACCCCTG
The DNA here is from genome assembly GCF_963455315.2 of Globicephala melas. Classification (NCBI taxonomy): domain Eukaryota; kingdom Metazoa; phylum Chordata; class Mammalia; order Artiodactyla; family Delphinidae; genus Globicephala; species Globicephala melas. The sequence goes on along the minus strand of NC_083315.2, from coordinate 162,563,860 downwards.
GGAAGGATCTGAAAGGAGAAGGTCTGCATGGAAGGACCCTTGCCTTGGAGAGCAAGCAGGTTGAGCTACATCTGGGCATCCCAGTCCTAAGAACTGCGCAGAGGAGACAAGCCCCCTTACCTTCTGGGAGAACTACTGGGACAGACAGAAGGGCTAGAGCAGCCTAGACTCTACTTGCAAGGAGCGTGCACATGCTGACTTGCCAATAGGGTGGAGAGAGCCCTGCACTGGTGTCTGCCACCTCACCATACTCCCCAGTCTGAATGGGGCAAACACCCTGGCCCCGCTTGCTCCATACCACAGCCTGGCATGAGATCTGGGCCAACCAGGCTCTGGGAAAAGACGCAGAGACAGACTGTGGGCCTGGGGTGGCGGTGACCCTTGTCAGCACACACAGGAGCATGCAGCAGTTGGTCTCCCAGTGAGAGTGCCCTGTTCCCACTCACTGCACACTGCAGATTAGCGTTAGATCTGGGGCAGACAAGTCCTGGGAGAGGACTGCCACAGAGGCAGCCCATATCTCTGGCAGCAGTGCAGCCTCAATTCCTGCAGCCACAGTACCCTGACCCCCAGCCTACTCCACACTATAGCCTTGTGCTAGATCTGGGATGAACACAACAGAGGAAGGGATGCAACCTCAGCCTGCTTCTAAGTGGAGCCGCAGATGCCTACACAGGCGGCATGTAGGTCCTCTGTGAGTGCACAGGCCTCATTCGCTTCAGCACTCACTTCCTTTGGGGCAGGGCACACACTCAGGGGCAACAGAGCCTGGTCAAGCCCGACCCTCAGGGCTTCTACTCCGACAACTGAGGAGCAGACCCTGTCCCTGACAGGGTGGCAATAGCCATGGAGCAGAGAGGGAGTCCTGCCTTATGCCCTGAACAGGCTTTAGATCCTCCAGCACCAACTGCCACCCCCCTCCCCCCCACCCCCACCCCCTCCCGATCAAGAGGATAATGGCCAGCATACCCTGAGGAAAGATGTGGCTGGCATTCACACCAAAACCAGCCCTTGCACCAAAGGCATTGGACACACATAGTCTGCACAGGGACACTCCCACATAAAAACATCCCTATAAGATTGTAGTCAATAACAGTCTCTCCTAAATTCATAGAGACAGAGAAAGTTAAGTAAAATGAAAAGGCAGACGGACTACTCCCAATTGAAAGAACAAGAGCAATTCCCTGAAGGAACAAATAATGAAAGAGAGCTCACCAGTCTACCAGACCCCAAGTTCAAAAAGGTGATAATAAAAATGCTAACTGAATTAAGGAGGATTATTGATAGGAAAGCAGATCACTGTAACAAGGAACTAGAAACCGTAAAGATAAACCAGTCAAAAATAGACAATTCAAAAAAAAAAAAAAGAAAAAAAAAAGGACAACTCAATTGCTGAGGTAAAAACCAATCTAGAAGCAACAAATAGCCAACTAAATGACACAGAAGAATGTGTGATCTGGAAGATAGAATAATGGACATCACCCAATCAGAACAGCAGAGAGAAAGACAAATGAAAAAAAAAAAGCAATATATGAGACCTATGGGATAATATAAAATGTGCCAACCTATGCATAATAGGAGTTCCAGAAGGAGAAATGGGAGAGAAGGGGATCGAAAATGTATTTAAAGAAATTATAGCTGAAAACTTCCCAAACCTAAAGAAGGAAACATACACAGGTACAGGAAGCACAAAGGGTCCCAAACAAGATGAACCCAAACAGACCCACATGTAGACATATCATAATTAAAATGGTAAAAGTTAAAGAGAGGGTTCTAAATACAGCAAGAGAAAAACAAAGAGTCCATTACAAGGGAACTTCCATAAAGATAACGCTGATTTCTCTGCAGAAATTTTGCAGGCCAGAATGGAATAACATGATATATTCAAAGTCCTGAGGGAAAAACCTGCAACCTAGGATACTCTACCCAGCAAGATTATCATTTAGAATAGAAGGAGGGATAAAGAATTTCTCAGACAAGCAAAAATTAGAAGATTTCAGCAATACTACACCTATCCTGAAAGAAATATTGAAGGAGCTTCTCTAAATAGAAAAGAAGCAAGAATCTATAGGCAAGGGAAAAATCACAATAGGAAAGGCAATATATAGTAAGGATTGAAGGTCACTTAAATGAGCAAGATGTAGATGAAAAAACAGTAAAAAAAAATTGTATAAGTGATTATGATTATAATAAACAGTAAAATAAAAGCATGAAAATGTAAAATAGAACATCAAAATTACGAAATGTGGGGGAGGGGAATATAAAATGTAGATCTTGTGTAATGTGTTTGAACTTGAATGACTGTCAGTTTAAAGCAAGTAGATATAGTTATAAGTCAACACACTAGAACTCTGTGGTAACAACAAATCAAAAACACGTAATAGGGGGACTTCGCTGGCAGTCCAGTGGTTAAAACTTCACCTTCCAATGCAGGGGGCCCGGTTTCAATCCCTGGTCAGGGAACTAGATCCCACATGCATGCCACAACTAAGAGTTCACATTGCCACAACTAAGGAGGCTGCATGCCACAACTAAGGAGCTGTTGAGCCACAACTAAGGAGCCCATGTGCCACAACTAAGGAGCCGGCAAGCCACAACTAAGGAGCCCACCTGCTGCAACTAAGTAGCCCACGTGCTGCAACTAAGGACCAGGCAGGCTGCAACTAAGGAGCCTGCCTGCTGAAACTAAGAACCGGTGCAACCAAATAAATAAATAAATAGAAAGATAAAGAAGGGCATTGTATAGTGATAAAGGAATCAGTACAAGAGGAGAATATTATACTCATTAACATACATGCTCCCAATATAGGAGCACCTACGTATATAAAACAAATACAGACATAAAGGGAGAAATTGACAATAACACAATAATAGTAGGAGACTTTAACACTCCACTGACATCAATGGACAGATCATCCGGACAGAAAATTAATAAGGCAACAGAGGTCCTAAATGACGTAGTAGATTAGTTGGACTTAATTAATATCTACAGGACACTACATCCAAAAAAGAGTACACTTTCTTTCCAGTTGTGCATGGAATGTTCTTTAGGATGGACCACACATTAGGTCAGAAAACAAGCCTCAGTAAATTTAAGAGAATAGAAATTATTTCAAGCATTTTTTCTGACCCCAACAGTATGAAACTAGAAATCAACCACAGAATGAAAAACAGGAAAAGAACAACCACTTGGATACTAAACAACATGCTACTAAAAATCCAATGCGTCAATAATGAAATCAAAGAAGAAATCATAAAATACCTAGAGACAAACAAAAATGAAAACACATCTTTACAGAATCTATGGATGCAGCAAAAACAGTTCTAGGAGGGAAGTTCATAGTGATACAGCCCTTATTCAAGAAACAGGAAAAATCTCAAACAACCTAACCTACCAACTAAAAGAATTGGAAAAAGAACAAACAAAACCCAAAGTCAGTAGAAGGAAGGAAATAATAAAGATCAGAGAGGAAATAAATAGAGATCAAAAAAACCAATAGATCAATAAAACCAAGAGCTGGTATTTTGAAAAGATGAACAAAATTGACAGACCTCCAGGCAGACTCACCAAGAAGAAAAGAGGATCCAACTAAACAAATAAGAAATGAAAGAGGAGAAATAACAACTGATACCACAGAAATACTAAAAAATCATAAGAGCATACTATGAACAGTTACATGCCAACAAATTGGACAACCTAGAAGAAATGGATAACAGTAGTTATCCATATAGCAGTATAACTGCTATAACTGAATCAAGAAGAAACACATAATTTGAACATACCAATCACTAGAAGTGAGATAGAATCTGTAGTAAAAACAAAAACAAAAAAGCAGCCTCCCTGCAAACCAAAGTCTAGGACCAGATGGCTTCACTGGGGAATTCTACCAAACATACAAAGAATTTATACCTGTCCTTCTCAAATTATTCCAAAAAATTGAAGAGAAGGGAACATTCCCAAATTAATTCTGTGGGGCAGCCATCACCCAGATACCAAAACCAGACGGAGACACTACAGAAAAAAATTACCAGTCAATAATCTTTGATGAATACAGATGCAAAAATCCTCAACAAAATATTAGCAAACCGAATCCAGCAATACATTAAGAGGATCATACACCATGATGAAATTGGATTCATTCCAGGGTCACAAGGATAGTTCAGCATACTCAAATTAATCATTGTGATGCACTGTATTAACAAAAGAAAAGACAAAACCCACATGATCAACTCAACAGATGCAGAAAAAGCATTTAAAAAAATTCAGTATCCATTCATGATAAAAACTCTCACCAAAGTGGGTATAGAGGGAACATATCTCAACATCATAAAAGCTGCTTATGACAAGCCTACAGCCAATGTAATACTCAACAGTGAAAAGCTAAATGCTTTCCCACTAAATTCAAAAACAAGACAAGGATGCCCAATCTCACCACTTCTATTCAGCATAGTATTGGAAGTCGTAGCCACAGAAATCAGACAAGAAAAAGAAATGAGGTATCCAAATTATAAAGGAAGAGATAAAACTGTAACTATTTGGAAATGACATGATACTCTACATAGAGAACCCTGAAGTCTTCACACAAAAACTATTAGAACTAATAAATGAATTTATCATGGTAGCAGGATACAAGATTAATATACAGAAATCTGTTGCATTTCTTTATACTAATAATGAAATATCAGAAAGAAAAAATTTTTTAAAATTCCATTTAAAATCACATCAAAGAAAAAATAACTAGGAATAAGCTTAACGGAGGAGGTGAAAGACCTATGCACTGAAAACTACAAAATATTGAAAAAGGAAATTGAAGATGATTCAAAGAAATGGAAAAATATACCATGCTTTTGGATTGGAAAAATTAATATTGTTAAAAATGTCCATACGACCCAAAGCAATCTACAGATTAAATGCAATCCCTATCAAAATACCTATGACATTTTTCACAGAACTAGAACAAATAATCCTAAAATGTATATGAACCCAGAATTGCCAAAGAAATCCTGAGAAAAAAAGAACAAAGCTGGAGGTATAATCCTTTCAGACTTCAGACTATACTACAAGCTGCAGTAATCAAAACAGCATGCAACTGACACAAAAACAGACATAGAGATCAATGGAATCGAATAGAGAACCCAGGAATAAACTATGCACCTGTGGTCAATCTACGACAAAGGAGACAAGAATATACAATGGAGGAAAGATAATCTCTTCAACAGGTGATGTTAGGAAAGCTGGACAGCTGCATGTAAATTAATAAAATTAGAACATTCCCTGACAACATATACAAAAATAAATTCAAAATGGTTTAAAAACCTAAGTGTAAGACACGATACCATAAAACTCCTAGAAGAGAACATAAGCATAACATTCTCTGACATAAATCAGAGAATTTTCTCTGTTTTCTACTGAGCCCACGGGCCGCAACTACTGAAGCCTGAGCACCTAGAGCCTGTGCTCCACAACAAGAGAAGCCACTGTGATGAGAAGCCCTTGCACCACAACGAAGAGCAGCCCCCACTCACTGCAACTAGAGAAAGCCCGTGTGCAGCAACAAAGACCCAATGCAGCCAAAAATAAATAAATAAATTTATTTTGATAAATTTAATAAATAAATAATAAATAAAATAAAATTATTTATTAATAAATAAATTTATTTTAAAAAAAAGAAAGAAGCTTACGGTCACCAAAGCGGGTCGGGGGACAAATTAGGAGTATGGTATTACCACATACAAACCACTCTACATAAAATAAACAATAAGAATTTACTGTATAGCACAGGGAATTATATTCAATATCTTATAATAACCTATAATGGAATATAATCTGCAAAAAAAATAATAACTGAATCACTATGCTGTATACCTGAAACTAACACAATATTGTAAATCAACTATACTTCAATTAAAAAAATGCAAAACCATTCTTAGCTTGTAGACTATACAAAGACAGGCAGTGGGCCCAGTGTGGCCCACAATCTGTGGGCATAGAAAGTCATCAGGAAGTATCATGTTTAATGTTGAAACACTGAAAGTTTTCCTTTAAAATGAGGAAGAAGAAAATGGTGCCCACTTTCACCATTATATTTTTCATTATTTTATTCTTCACTGTTATATTCAGCTACAGACTAGAAGTGTTTGTCAGCACAGTGAGCCTAAATATATATATATGTGTATATATATATGTATATGTGTGTATATGTGTATATATTTTCAATAGATGTATATATATATATATAGAGAGAGAGAGAGAGATTTTTGAATAGAAAGGAAGAAACAACTGTCATTTGCAGGTGTTATAATTGTATATGTAGAGAATTAAAAGGAAAATACAGAGAAATTATTGGAATTAAAAAGAGAATTTAGCAAAATTCCTGGATATAGAAACAATATACAAAATCATAGAAAACAGCAAAAACAAATAGAATTTTTAAAAATAAGATACTGCTATAAAATGTTTAAAAATATACTTAGTTTTGCTGATCTTTTCCTAACCTTTGAGAGTAGATGCTCGTTCATTAAGTTGTAGCCTTTATTTTGATAATATCTGCATTTAAATTTCTCCCTAAGCACTATTTCAGCTATATCCCACAAGTTTTGATATGAAATACTTCTGTTGTAATTTATTTCTAAAATGTTACTAGTTTTCATTAGAATTTTGGTCTTTGTCCTTTATGTTATTTGGAAGTGTAATACTTAACTTTCAAACAATGGGCATTTTTTACTTCTTGTTACAGCTTTCTAACATTAGGGTCTGGAAAAGACTAAATTTGCATAATCTGAAGTGTTATTCTTAAAAGACTAAATATGGTGTATACCATACACCACTATACTATATATGTATCTCGCCTTTAATCAGGGTAGAAATCATCCACCTAAAATGAATGATTGGAAAAAATTAATGTTATTACATCGTCTTAAAAATAAAAGATTCTGGTATCCTGCCCACTGCTCCCACAGTAGGAGCTGGTTCCGAGGACTCGCCTTTAGAGAGTAATATGATGTTGAGACCACCTGGACCGGAGACTCTGCTTCATTATCTTCAAGGCAAGAAGAGGCAGCATGACAGTGGCCCTGTTGGTAGAGGACTTGATTTGGCACCTGAGTCTACTTCTTACACCCTGTGTACCTGGGGCAAGTTTTCTGGTTGCTCTCAACTTCAGTTTCCTCATCTGGCTAATTGGAAGTACAGGGCCCCAGCTCATCCTCCCACAGCCCCCAGTGAGTAAGGCAGAAGAATATTCCTAGAGCTGGGGAGAGAGCAATGTTCTGCAGAGCCAGACAGCTCAGAAACAGTCAAACTTTTCTCTAGGCCAAAAGGTCAGAATCAGAAAAGTCTGAATGAAAAATTCTGCACCAGAAATTCTGAGGTGCAGCCCAGCAACCTGTGTTTTCACAAGCCCTCCAAGTGGTTCTGATGCCCTAAAAATTGAGAGTCACTGATCCAATCCATTTTGTTGCTTTGCTCCATATTCGGCTGAGTCCAAAATAGCCGTATGGCTGACAAGGTCTTGGTGCTCTGGCTTGCTGTCAGACCTGAGCCTCAGAGGTGGGAGAGCCGAGTTCAGGACATTGGACCACCAGAGACCTCCTGGCCCCATGTAATATCATTTGGCAAGAGCTCTCCCAGAGATCTCCGTCTCAACGATAGACCCAGCTCCACCCAACAACGAGCAAGCTACAGTGCTGGCCACCCCATGCCAAACAACTAGCAAGACAGGAACACAACCCCACCCATTAGCAGGGAGGCTACCTAAAATTATAAGTTCATAGACACCCCAAAACACACTGCCGGACACAGCCCTGCACACCAGAGAGACAAGATCCAGCCTCATCCATCAGAACACAGGCACCAGTCCACTTCACCAGGAAGCCTACACAAGCCACTGAACCATCCTCATCCATTGGGGGCAGACATCAAAAACAATGGGAACTACAAACCCGCAGCCTGCAAAAATGAGACCCCAAACACAGTAAGTTAAGCAAAATGAGAAGACAGAGAAATATACATTAGATGAAGGAGCAAGGTAGAAACCCACCAGAACAAACAGCTGAAGAGAAAATAGGCAGTCTACCTGAAAAAGAAATCAGAGTAATGATAGTAAAGATGATCCAAAATCTTGGAAATAGAATGGAGAAAATACAAGAAACGTTTAACAAGGACCTAGAAGAACTAAAGAGCAAACAAACAATGATGAACAAAACAATAAATGAAATTAAAAATTCTCTAGAAGGAATCAATAGCAGAATAACTGAGGCAGAAGAACGGGTAAGTGACCTAAAAGATAAAATAGTGGAAACAACTACTGCAGAACAGAATTAAGAAAAAAGAATGAAAAGAAATGAGGACAGTCTCAGAGACCTCTGGGACAACATTAAATGCAACAACATTCGAATTATAGGGGGTCCCAGAAGAAGAGAAAAAGAAAGGGACTGAGAAAATATTTGAAGAGATTATAGTTGAAAACTTCCCTAATATGGGAAAGGAAATAGTCAATCAAGTCCAATAGGTGCAGTGAGTCCCATACTGGATAAACCCAGGGAGAAACATGCACCTCAATACATAAGACAAGAAACATATTAATCAAATTATCAAAAATTAAATACAAAGAAAAATTAAAAACAGCAAGGGAAAATCAACAATTAACATACAAGGGAATCCCCATAAGGTTAACAACTGATCTTTCAGCAGAAACTCTGAAAGCCAGAAGGGAGTGGCAGGACATATTTAAAGTGATGAAACGGAAAAAGCTACAACCAAGATTACTCTACTCAGCAAGGATCTCATTCAGGTTCGACAGAGAAATTAAAATCTTTACAGACAAGCAAAAGCTAAGAGAATTCAGCACCACAAAACCAGCTCTACAACAAATGCTAAAGGAACTTCTCTAGGCAGGAAACACAAGAGAAGGAAAAGACTTACAATAAAAACCCAGAACAATTAAGAAAATGGTAATAGGAACATACATATCAATAATTACCTTCAATGTAAATGGATTAAGTGTTCCAACCAAAAAACACAGACTGGCTGAATGGATACAAAAACAAGACCCATATATATGCTGACTACAAGAGACCCACTTCAGACCTAGGGACACATACAGACTGAAAGTGAGGGGATGGAAAAAGATATTCCATGCAAATGGAAATCACAAGAAAGCTGGAGTAGCAATTCTCATATCAGACAAAATAGACTTTACAATAAAGACTATTACAAGAGACAAAGAAGGACACTACATAATGATCAAGGGATCAATCTAAGAAGAAGATATAACAATTGTAAATATTTACACATCCAACATAGGAGCACCTCAATACATAAGGCAAATGCTAACAGCCATAAAAGGGGAAATCAGCAATAACACAATAATAGTAGGGGACTTTAACACCCCACTTTCACCAAAGGACAGATGATCCAAAATGAAAATAAATAAGGAAACACAAGCTTTAAATGATACATTAACCAAGATGGATTTAACTGATATTTATAGGACATTCCATCCCAAAACAGCAGATTACACTCTCCTCTCAAGTGATCATGGAACATTCTCCAGGATAGATCATATCTTGGGTCACAAGTCAACCCTTGGTAAATTTAAGAAAATTGAAATCATATCAAGTATCTTTTCTGACCACAGTGCTATGAGACTAGATATCAATTACAGGAAAAAATCTGTAAAAAACAAAACAAAACAAAAAAAAAACATGGAGACTAAACAATACACTACTGAATAACCAAGAGATCACTGAAGAAATCAAAGAGGAAATCAAAAAATACCTAGAAACAAATGACAATGAAAACACGACAACCCAAAACCTGTGGGATGCACCAAAAGCAGTTCTAAGAGGGAAGTTTATAGCAATATAATCCTACCTCATGGAACAAGAAAAATCTCAAATAAAAAACCTAACCTTACACCTAAAGCAATTAGAGAAAGAAGAACAAAAAAACCCCAAAGTCAGCAGAAGGAAAGAAATCATAAAGATCAGATCAGAAATAAATGAAAAAGAAATGAAGGAAATGACAGCAAAGATCAATAAAACTAAAAGCTGGTTCTTTGAAAAGATAAACAAAATTGGTAAACCATTAGCCAGACTCATCAAGAAAAAAATCAAATCAGCAGAATTAGAAATGAAAAAGGAGAAGTAACAACTGACACTGCAGAAATACAAAGGATCATGAGAGATTACTATAAGCAACTATATGCCAATAAAATGGGCAACCTGAAGGAAATGGACAAATTCTTAGAAAAGCACAATCTTCTGAGGCTGAATGAGGAAGAAATAGAAAATATAAACAGACCAATCACAAGCACTGAAATTGAAACGGTGATTAAAAATCTTCCAACAAACCAAAGCCCAGGACAAGATGACTTCACAGGAGAATTCTATCAAACATTTAGAGAAGAGCTAACACCTATCCTTCTCAAACTCTTCCAAAATATAGCAGAGGGAGGAACATTCCCAAACTCATTCTATGAGGCCACAATCACCCTGCTACCAAAACCACACAAGGATGGCACAAAAAAAGAAAACTACAGGCCAATATCACTGATGAACATAGATGCAAAACTTCTTAACAAAATACTAGCAAACAATCCAGCAGCACATTAAAAGAATCATACACCATAATCAAGTGGGGTTTATCCCGGGAATGCAAGGATTCTTCAGTATAGTAAATCAATCAATGTGATACACCATATTCACAATTTGAAGGAGAAAAACCATATCATCATCTCAGTAGGTGTAGAAAAAGCTTTCAACAAAATTCAACACCCATTTATGATAAAAACTCTCCAGAAAGTACGCATAGAGGGAACTTACCTCAACATAATTAAGGCCATATATGACAGAGCCACAGCCAACATCATTCTCAATGGTGAAAAACTGAAACCATTTTCACTAAGATCAGGAACAAGACAAGGTTGCCCACTCTCACCACTAATATTCAACATGGTTTTGGAATTTTTAGCCACAGCAGTCAGAGAAGAAAAAGAAATAAAAGGAATCCAAATCGGAAAAGAAGAAGTAAAACTGTCACTGTTTGCAGATGACATGATACTGTACGTAGAGAATCCTAAAGATACTACCAGAAAACTACTAGAGCTGATCAATGAATTTGGTAAAGTAGCAGGATACACAATTAATACACAGAAATTTCTTTCATTCCTATACACTAATGATGAAAATCTGGAAGAGAAATTAAGGAAACACTCCCACTTACCCTTGCAACAGAAAGAATAAAATATCTAGGAATAAACCTACCTAAGGAGACAAAAGACCTGTATGCCGAAAACTATAAGGTAGTGATGAAAGAAATTAAAGGTGATACAAACAGATGGAGATACACCATGTTCTTGGATTGGAAGAATCAATATTGTGAAAATGACTGTACTACCCAAATCAATCTACAGATTCAATGCAATCCCTATCAAACTACCACTGGCATTTTTCACAGAATTAGAACAAAAATTTCACAGTTTCTGTGGAAACACAGAAGACCCCGAATAGCCAAAGCAATCTTGAGGTAGAAAAACGGAGCAGGAGGAATCAGGCTCCCTGACTTCAGACTATACTACAAAGCCACAGTAATCAAGACAGTGTGGTAGTGGCACAAAAACAGAAATATAGATCAATGGAACAGGATAGAAAGCCCAGAGATAAACCCACGCACATATGGTCACCTTATCTTTGATAAAGGAGGCAAGAATACACAATGGCAAATGACAGCCTCTTCAATAAGTGGTGCTGGGACAACTGGACAACTACATGTAAAAGAATGAAATTAGAACACTCCCTAGCACCATACACAAAAATGAACTCAAAATGGATTAAAGACTTAAATGTAAAGCCAGGCACTATAAAACTCTTAGGGGAAAACATAGGCAGGACACTCTATGACATAAATCACAGCAAGATCCTTTTTGGCCCACTTCCTGGAGAAATGGAAATAAAAACAAACATAAACAAATGGGACCTAATGAAACTTAAAATATTTGCACAGCTAAGGAAACCATAAACAAGACGAAAACACCATCCTCAGAATGGGATAAAATATTTGCAAACGAAGCAACTTACAAAGCAGTAATCTCCAAAATATACAAGCAGCTCATGTAGCTAAATCTCAAAAAAACAAAAAACCCAATCGAAAAATGGGCAGAAGATCTAAATAGACATTTCTCCAAAGCAGATATACAGATTGCCAACAAACACATGAAAGGATGCTCCACATCAGTAATCATTAGAGAAATGCAAATCAAAACTACAATGAGGTATCACCTCACCCCGGTCAGAATGGCCATCATCAAAAAATCTACAAACAATAAATGCGTGAGAGGGTGTGGAGAAAAGGGAACCCTCTTGCACTGTTGGTGGGAATGTAAATTGATACAGCCACTATGGAGAACAGTATGGAGGTTCCTCAAAAACCTAAAAATAGAACTACCATATGACCCAGCAATCCCACTACTGGGCATATACCCTGAGAAAACCATAATTCAAAACCATAATTCAGTGTTCATTGCAGCTCTATTTACAATAGCCAGGACATGGAAGCAACCTAAGTGTCCGTTGACAGATGAATGGATAAAGGAGATGTGGCATATATATACAATGGAATATTACTCAGCCATAAAAAGAAACGAAATTGAGTTATTTGTAGTGAGGTAGATGGACCTAGAGTCTGTCATACAGAGTGAAGTAAGTCAGAAAGAGAAAAACAAATACCATATGCTAACACATATATATGGAATCTAAAAAAAGAAAATGGTTCTGAAGAACCTAGGGGCAGGACAGGAATAAAGATGCAGATGTAGAAAATGGACTTGAGGACATGGGGAGAGGGAAGGGTAAGCTGGGATGAAGTGAGAGAGTGGCATTGACATATATACACTACCAAATGTAAAATAGGTAGTGGGAAGCAGCTGCATAGCACAGGGAAAGCAGCTCAGTGCATCGTGACCACCTAGAAGGGTGGGATAGGGAGGGTGGGAGGGAGATGCAAGAGGGAGGGAATATGGGGATATATGTATACGTGTAGCTGATACACTTTGTTATACAGCAGAAACTAACACAACAGTGTAAAGCAATTATGCTCCAATAAAGATGTTAAAGTAAATAAATAAATAAAAGATTCTATTAACCCTTGTCATTTTAAGCATTAAGAGTACTTCTGTTTCGTAGATAAGAATTCCCAGCCACAAGCATACAGTTAAAAATCTAGGTTTATCTTGCCTTCTTAAAATGAAATTATTATTTTAACCAACAGTTTTTTCATAGAGTCTGTCATTTTTTAAGCATATGTTAGTTAACTGTTCTTTTATTTTAATTAAATGTTACAGGATATGGAGCCTAGTTGATCACGCACTAATAGCAAGGTGTAATATGGAAGAACCAATTCGTTGTGCAGCTGTAAATGTAGATGGGATCCATCTTGCCCTTGGAATGAAGGATGGCTCATTCACTGTACTTAGAGTAAGGTATGTAATAGGGTAGAAGTAGAGAGAGTAAATTTCTGTTAAGTGAGATAGAGTGCATAGTACTTATTTTTACCCATTTCCTTTAACCCCCTCCCTTCTTATTAACATACATTTTCTCAAATATTAGTTTCATTAAGTATAAAAAATATGTTTTTAAAAATGGCTTTGTCAGAAAATTAAGTTAACTCAAAACCCTTGGTTTGGGGGATTAAGAATGCTTAGTAGATTAATGACTAAAATTTTGAGTTAAATTTGGGTCTTAATTTCCATTTCTTGGTAGTATTGATTTTCAGTAATGATCTTCTAACATAGAAGAGGGAGAATGAGACCTTGAAACTGTTAAAAATGAGTGAATGGTTTTGTTGTCATTTGCAGATTTATGCTTTGAAAAACATGCCTGCATCTCTCCCTTTGTTTGGGTAATTAGAAAAGTTTACAGAATTTGTTAAAGCAGTTAGCATCTTTTGTTGGATTATAGATATGTTGGATTATTGCATTCAGTTGAATTCTATACAGCCATTTAAAAATTTGCTGTAGATCCACACGTGTTCACGATGACAAGTATCTATGAAATTTTTCACATCCAGTTTAATGAATCATAGGGCCATCCACCCAGTTGCCCAATCCAGAAACCATTGATTCATTTCTCTCCTTTGTCTCTCATGTCTAGTTAATCACTAAATTCTGGAGAACCTAATTCCTAAATAGCTCTCAAATTAATCTACTTCCTTCCACTCTCACCACTGTACTCTTTTATAAACTTTTGCCATGTCTTACCTGGATTGGTGGAATAGCATCTCAGCTGGTCTCCTTACTTCCTATTTTGCTTCCTCAAGTCCTTTTTAACACTCTACAGTTATAGTGATGCCTTTTAAAACACATTTGTTTGCATCCCTCGTCTTTCTAAAGTATGATAAAAAGCATCGCACTGTCCTTAGGATGAAGTTCATAATTCTTAACATAGCATATCCTGCCCATCTCTCTAGCCTATTTCTTTCTACTGCAGTCTCTTTCTTTTAGCATGTATAAAACATCTTTCATTTTTTCAGATACATCATGTTCTCTTGTACTTCTGAGCTGCTATAGATATGACTCTTCTTTCTGGGACAGGTTTCTATAATGAGATATGCTGAGATTTTTTTCTTAATCTAATTTTTTATTGTGATAAAACATACATAATATAAAATTTACCATTTTAAACATTTTTAAGTGTAAAACTCAGTGTCATTAAGTACATTTGGGTTGTTTTACAACCAAGAATTTAAGATGCATGTAAAACACCTGAGAATTTCTGTCAGATAGTTGGTATGCATTAAAAATAGTGATTGTTATTTTTTCGTTTGTACATTTACTTGTCCTTTCAATTATTGTATGCAAGAAACTGGGTGAATAAATTATCTCTAATAAGTCAGTATTTTAGCAACTCAAAAATATTCTTTTTTGGGGGTAAGTGAGGCATGCGTCGCACAGCTTGCGCGATCTCAGTTCCCTGACCAGAGATTGAACTCTGGGCCATGGCAGTGAAAGCCTGGAATCCTAACCAATAGGCCACCAGGGAACTCCCTCAAAAATATTCCTAATCCTTCTTAATTTACCTGGTCACTGTTTCTTCTTGGTTCGCTGTGTATATTCTCTGTATCATAGAGCAGAATTTATAAGTATAGCAGTAGTAAAGTGCCCTCACAGGAGTGATTATGTTATGATTAGAGGAACATAGCATAGATTAGAAACTAACACACTGATTCTTAAATTGGGGTACAAGGTGATGTGCCAGGGCAAAATCATATAACTTCTTAGAACGTCTCTTTTCCTTGTGATAAAAATATTAAATAATTTTATATTAAAACAAACACTAATATCATGGAGTCAAATGAAAAATTGCAAATATTTTTCAAATTAGAAGATACATAGGAATACATATAAAACTTTGACTGGTGGTGGGCTGCATGGTATTATCAACATCAAACTCTTCAGAGGCGCTAATTCATTCTCATAAGTAATTAGGGAGACTTCAGTGGAAGAGCTTGGTGAGCATGGTTAATAAATTATGCTGAAGATGGAGTAAGGTTTCCTGCAGTGTATGGGGTAGACTTAGTTGTAAAAATATTAACGTTGCCATTTTATATTCTACCAGTCTCTAGTCAGTTGTCTTTTCTGACAGTGTCACTGCTGAGTTATATCAACTTTAAAAGGATTAGGACAGTTTTTCCCCTAACTAATCACACATTCATTTAATTTTTTTCCAACATATTTATATTTTGTCTGCCTCATTTCATGGGAATAATAAGTTCTGAAAGTTGTTTCCTGGCTTTCAAAAAGTAACTCTTTTATGTCCATTATTTTTTCACATCGAAGGTGTTTTTGTCTCTCTGCCCCCACCAAGAGCACTATTAAAACATGCTCAAATATGTCTTATCTTAAAATTCCTACCTCGAGCCTGAGGCCCTCTTTGGTTATATCACATCTCTACTCTCTTCTCTTTCACAGTAAAAATCTCAAAAACCTGCCTATTTTACTATCTCTCTTTCCTTCCAATTAACTTATCAACTTTCTACCCCCATTCCAATATAGCTTTTGCCTTCATCTTTAAATTGGAAAACCCTCACTAATAGTGCCCTGTAACTAAAACCAGGAGATATTTTTCAGTTCTCATCTAAATTGATTCTCAGCAGTAAATTTGACCCCTTGAACAACTTGCTCCTTCTCAAAACATGGTCTTCCCTGGCTTTAGATGTTAATTCTCTTTGTCTTTGCAGCCTCTGGCTCCATTTTGTTTATATGCTAATTATCTTCTGTCTACCCAGTAAAATTGAAGTCCCTCAAAGCTCAGATTCTAGGCTTTCTGCTCTTTTTTACTCTGTATTTTCTCACTAGGTAATCTCATGCTGCGTGTAGCTTCAGTTACTACCCATAGCCTGATGATCCCAGATGCATAGTTCTAGCCCTGTTATCGCCTCTAAACTCCAGTCATGCATATTCAGTTGCTTATTTAACATCACTTGGGTATCTCAAAGACATCTGCAATTCAGCATGTCCAAAGCTGAACCCAGCATCCCCCCTCCCAAACTGATCTTCTGTCTCTGGGCCCTGTTCTGTCCATGTTCTTGTATAAGCCAAAAACCTAGGCATTATCATTGATACCTCTCTCTCTCTAACCACGATTTTTTTTTTTTTAACATCTTTATTGGAGTATAATTGCTTTACAATGTTGTGTTAGTTTCTGCTGTATAACAAAGTGAATCAGCTATATGTATACATATATCACCATATCCCCTCCTTCTTGAGCCTCCCTCCCACCCTCCCTATCCCACCCTTCTAGGTGGTCACAAAGCACTGAGCTGATCTCCCTGCGCTATGCATCTGCTTCCCACTAGCTCTTTGTTTTACAGTTGGTAGTGTATATATGTCAATGCTTCTGACTCACTTCATCCCAGCTTCCCCTTCCCCCCTCCCCTGTGTCCTCAAGTCCATTCTCTACGTCTGTGTCTTTATTCCTGTCCAGCCCCTAGGTTCATCAGAACCTTTTTTTTTTTTTTTTACATTCCATATATATGTGTTAGCATATTTTTTCTCTTTCTGACTTACTTCACTCTGTATGATAGACTCTAGGTCCATCCACTTCACTACGAGTAACTCAATTTCGTTTCTTTTTGTGGCTGAGTGATATTCCATTGTATATATGTGCTACATCTTCTTTATCCATTCATCTGTCGTTGGACACTTAGGTTGCTTCCATGTCCTTGCTACTGTAAATAGTGCGGTAGTGAACACTGTGGTACATGTCTCTTGAATTAT
The DNA here is from genome assembly GCF_963455315.2 of Globicephala melas. NCBI lineage: Eukaryota > Metazoa > Chordata > Mammalia > Artiodactyla > Delphinidae > Globicephala > Globicephala melas. The sequence goes on along the minus strand of NC_083315.2, from coordinate 162,546,587 downwards.
GGTTTTCTCAGGGTATATGCCCAGTAGTGGGATTGCTGGGTCACATGGTAGTTCTATTTTTAGGTTTTTGAGGAACCTCCATACTGTTCTCCATAGTGGCTATATCAGTTTACATTCCTACCAGCAGTGCAGGAGGGTTCCCTTTTCTCCACACACTCTCCAGCGTTTATTGTTTGTAGATTTTTTGGTGATGGCCATTCTGACCGATGTGAGGTGATACCTCATTGTAGTTTTGATTTGCATTTCTCTAATGATCAGTGATGTTGAGCATTCTTTCATGTGTTTGTTGGCAATCTGTATATCTTCTTTGGAGAAATGTCTATTTAGGTCTTCTGCCCATTTTTGGATTAGGTTGTTTTTTGATATTGAGCTGCATGAGCTGCTTGTATATTTTGAGGATTAATCGTTTGTCTGTTGCTTCGTTTGCAAATATTTTCTCCCATTCTGAGGGTTGTCTTTTTGTCTTGTTTATGGTTTCCTTAGCTGTGCAAAAGATTTTAAGTTTCATTAGGTCCCATTTGTTTATTTTTGTTTTTATTTCCATTTCTCTAGGAGGTAACCACCATTTATAATCCATCACCACATCCTGTTGATTTTACTTACCTGATGAATTGTCTAGGAGCATTTTAGTTAAGGTTTGTGAATAAGATTAGAATGATAATATCTTTAACATATACTAAATACTCTATAATAGTATGGATTGTATAATACTGTATATTTCAGATCATTTCACTTCTTTCTGAAGTCTGAGCAACCACCATCTGTAGTAGTCTTCTAATCGGTCTTAATCCTGCTGTTATACTCCTTCAATTTGTTTTTTACTCTCGAACCAGATTAGTGATCTGATTGATTCATCCCACCCTAGCTTATATTTACAAGTTAAGGCCAAAAATCTTTAGATGTATGAGGACTTTTATAATTTTCCCTTAGTCTTCCTTGCGAGACTCTGGCTCACATCAAAGCCCCCTTTGCTTGTTTCAGTACCACTATACTGGGCTTCTCAAGCTGAGCTTGAATGCTTTCTCTTGCCATCAGCAATTTCACATAGTTTTAGCTCTGCTGGAATGTAGGCTTTTTCCTCCCAGTTCCTGTCTTCTGCTGAGCTAAGTCCCATTAATTCCTCAGAATGAAGTTTAAACTCCACTTCTTTTGGTCTGTTTCCTCTAACACCTTCACCTAGGAACGGTTCTTCTGTTATATGCTCTATCAATATATATGCTCTATTAATATTGTGTACTTTTACTTTTGTGATGTGTTACAGACTGATAATGTATGAGTATTCCCAGGCTTTGACCTCCCTCTGCTTCTTAAAGAAATCACAGAATTTGCATACCAGTTTCCCAGAAGACTTAATTCAGAATTTTTAGAAATCAATACATTTTCATCTAATAATAGTCTTTTTACCTGTAAATTTGTCAAAGAAACTTTGTCAGAGAAGATAGTTATAATTCATAGTGTTGATGTAATAACGTAATACGTACTATAAAACCAGTCAATCAGAATCTCTTTCCCTCACTGTTGGTTTCTTCTCTGTGTGCGTGTGTTGGTTGGTGGACAGGGCCACAGTGGTAGAAAGCAAGAGACAGCCTCAGATATCCACACTTATTTCTCTTGTTAACTGGGAGCAGTTAAGTCCCTAGAACAAAAAAGCTGTAAAAAAATTACCAAAATAATTCTGAAGAATTTTCCAGGAGCATTTTAACTAATGTTCATGATTGATACTGGAATGATTATATTTTAATAAAGAAGGTATAAAAAAGAAAAGCTTTCAAATAGTGTCTTAGATGTTTTCTTAAAAATCTTGCTCCATATAGATATAGATGAATGGCTGGATGTACTAATGGATGGCTGAGTGGATGGATGGATGAATGGTATGAAGAAAGGGAGGTAAGATGCATGGATTTAAATTAAAACTGAAAGGAAGAAGTCACTGGGAAAGGTAGAAGTAGCTACATTATTCTGTGCTTAGGAAGAGGACCTTGCAAGTTGCAGAGTCTAAGGCAAAAGTGACGTTGACCAGGAAAGCTCTTTTAAAAAGTACTTTTTTTTCCTTCATTTATTTTGTTTTGTTTTGTTCTGATTCCCTTTTGTAGTTAAGGGGATGATTTTCGTCTCTTTCTTTATATGATTAACACCAGGGTGAAGCCCAAGTTCCTTGGCAATGTATCAGATCTGTTACACACTGTCCTCAATTTATCTCTTTAACCCCATCAAGTCACTGCTTTTCCCACTTATCTTGTATCCACGTTGTTCAAATGTGCCATGTATTTGCATTGCTCATGCTGTGTCTTCTTTCTGGAAAACCTTCAATCTTTTATACTTAGCCAGCCCCTCAGGTCTTATGCTCAAATAGGTATCACTCTTCCTTGGTCCCTTCCTGCCTTTAGTCTTTTAGTTATTGATTGATTGATTGCCACGCTGGGTCTTTGTAGCTGTGCGTGGGCTTTCACTAGTTGCGGCGAGCCAGGCTACTCTTCGTTGTGGTGTGTGGGCTTCTCATTGCGGTGGCTAGTTGCAGCACGTGGGCTCAGTAGTTGTGGCACGTGGGCCCTAGAGCACGCAGGCTTCAGTAGTTGTGATGCGTGGGCTCGGTAGTTGTGATGCACGGGCTCTAAAGCACATGGGCTTCAGTAGTTGTGGTGCATGGGCTCAGTAGTTGTGGCTCGAAGGCTCTAGATCGTGGGCTCAGTAGTTGTGGTGCATGGGCTTAGTTGCTCCTTGGCATGTGAGATCTTCCCAGACCAGGGATCGAACCCGTGTCCCCTGCATTGGCAGGCAGATTCTTAACCACTGTTCCACCAGGGAAGTCCCCTGCCTTTAGTCTTAACCATTTTTCAGTGTTTCTTATAGAACTTCACACATAACCTTTTGAGCACTCACTACATTTTCTCAATTATAAAGTATAATTACTTTATCTCTGTCTCTCACAGAAGATGAGTTCATCTTTGTGTGTCATGTGCCTAAAACGTTAAATACTTAATGTTACTGAAAGAAATATGAGTTTTATTGCTTTAAATTGTCCATTTAGAAACTGTAAAAATTGGGAAATAACCATTTAAGCTTTTATTCTTGAATTATCTGTTGATAACGTTTCAGATGGGTAATGCAAAATTTATTTGGAAAAAGTCCCTGGCACTAGTTAGAAATAGAATTCTCACTTCCTCCTGCCACTTCTCCCTTGCTGCCTCTCTCTTCTCCGCCCCTCCACCAACTCCACATGTTTGGAAACTCAGTAGTGTTTAACTAAGTGTTTACCCATTTTTATGGCTATTACCAGTACCTGTTATTTTTCTGGAAAGTCAGTTATAAGGCATCATTAAAAATATTTAACTTTGCTGGCTGACATGGTCGCTAATTGGGAAGAATTTGTATTCTATTAAAAAAGGTCAAAGAGGTTGAAATAAAAGTAACTAGTGGTATCTATGTAAAGATATATATTCAAATGTATTACTGAAATAATACAAATCAATTTCTCCTTTCTTTATTTCCTGGATGCAATTTTATGCATTTGCTTCATTACAAAAATTTAATTTGAAAATCATGGCTTTTATAATTAAGCATTTTTCATAAACTCAGTACTTATAAGGAACTTCATCATAAAAATCCATGACTTTATTTCCTTTATTGTATGACTCCAGAAATTTAGTATGAATCTCTGAACTACTTAAAATTAAGTAATTTAGGAACTGAAATTTAGCATTTTTCTCTACTTCCAGCATATATTGTCCTCATATATTTCTGTTAGGCAAAATTATTCCTGAGTTAATACTACTTGTCTCATTTACATTTGTTTTATGGTTTATAAATACTTGATACAGCCTCACAGTCATTTTAGACACATTTGAAAACTGAACTAATTCTGTAGTGACTTCTTTGTTTATGGTCTCATTTTTTTTCTCTTTACAGAGATATGACGGAAGTTGTACATATTAAAGATCGGAAGGAGGCAATTCATGAGTTAAAATATTCACCAGATGGAACTTACCTTGCTGTTGGATGCAATGACAGCTCAGTTGATATTTATGGAGTTTCTCAGCGTTATAAAAAATTTGGGGAATGTGTTGGATCACTTAGTTTCATCACTCACTTGGACTGGTCCTCAGACAGTAGATATTTACAAACAAATGATGGGAATGGTAAAAGACTGTTTTATAGGATGCCAGGTAAAAATTTCCTATAAATTATTTATAATTTGTAGATTTTTAGTTTCTTTAAAATATCTTAGAATTTCATTAGAGGCAGAGTGTAAGTTACATTTGATTATAGGAAATCAAAGAAGATACAAGCTAATATTTCAGGCATTGTGATCTTTATGGCTGCCTTATCATTTGAAATCCTTTTGGTTCTTAATTAAAACTTAATTGCTTGGAGGAGCTAAGACCTATTTTATGTTGAAGTCCATGCCATATGAGTAGTATATGGTAAAGTCCTTGTGTATCTTAGAAAGTCAAAATGCCATTTTTAATGGGTACAACTAATTAACTAAATACAACTGATACAGATGTCTGACTATAAATTGGGTTTTTGTTGTTATCTCAGACTTTGCAAATATTAATAATATAGCTAACAAACTAATTTTGAAAAACAGAATTTTTATCAAAGATTTAAAAAGAGAAGAATAAAAACAACCATCAAAATATTATCTCTCAGCCCTTTATTTAGTATGATGTTTAGTGAATTAGTCACTATATTAAAATAACTTATTTAACAAGAGTAGCTGCATATTTAAATTAATGCATCTCTCCAAAATTTTCATTAACAATCTGTATGTAATGAAGATTGACTGAATCCTGAAGTCCTATTACCTAACATAAATGTATTACTTGTCACTCATCCTTCCTTTGTGATCCTTTCAGTTATCTTTCTCAACTGTGTATCTTCTTAGGTTTCTTTTTCAATATCTGATTTGCCACTTTTGTATAGCTTTTACTTTTCCTTCTAACTTACCCCATTGTGGCTGATCTGTAGCATGATTTTAATAGGGTTCAGTTTTACTGTCCACATGCATGAACCTGCTAAGCTACATCATCATCAAATCTGTATGTCTCTGAATCAGCATAATTTTGGTAGTGGCTTTTTAACAACTCCTTGCACTTAATTTCCTCCTTTCCTTACTATATTCACTTACCTATTCATGTATTATCCTTTAACAGGATGGAGAAGATATTTAAATTTTGGAGTTTACCATGTTATCAGTACAGTTTATGCTTGAGTAAAAATCAAAGGAAATAACTTCTTAAATTAATACTGTGATTTATTTTTAGGAGGAAAAGAAGTGACAAATAAAGAAGAAATAAAAGGTGTTCATTGGGCTTCATGGACATGTGTTTCAGGCCTTGAAGTAAATGGAATTTGGCCCAAGTATTCAGATATCAATGATATAAACTCAGTAGATGGAAACTATACTGGCCAAGTTTTAGTTACAGCTGATGACTATGGAATTGTAAAATTATTTCGATATCCTTGTTTAAGAAAAGGTATCTTTTCTTTCAAAATATTATTAATTAACCTCTGTCTTATAAAAGACTTAAGTTCTGGGCTTTCCTGGTGGCACAGTGGTTGAGAGTCTGCCTGCCGATGCAGGGGACACGGGTTCGTGCCCCGGTCCGGGAAGATCCCACATACCGCGGAGCGGCTGGGCCCATGAGCCATGGCCCCTGAGCCTGCACGTCCGGATCCTGTGCTCCGCAACGGGAGAGGCCACAGCAGTGAGAGGTGCTGTTGGTTTGGTGAAGGATTTCATGAAAATGAACAGAATTATTTATAGTATTTTGATAATTCAGAAATTATTGTCATATGTTACATTTATTTTGGGATATGAAGTTTTTATTAGAAAATTATTTTTGAATTCATATATTATAAATGGGCTAATACTTTACCTCTTTCTTTTTAAAGAATCATTTTTCTCCCCACTTCCAGAATTGCTTCATATAGTTGGGATATACAGTGATAGTTATACTTTTTTTATGGCTTATTATCTTTAATCATTTAACTTGTTGAACATATATCTTTTAGGAGACATTTTTCTTATGTCATTTTCTCAAGAATTCTGATGAAGTAGTCAGCTGTGCGAGTACAGGTCACAGTTTGGAATCTATTGGTTTGTTTGTTGGTTTTTATCTGAGAGTGTGTTTTTGCTTAAAATCCTTAACATGTATTGTTTTGACATTTATTTTTCATAACTGGGGGTGGGAGAAAAATAAGTGGTCTTATCACTGGTTATTTTCTATATATAATATGTATCACCTCTCTTTCTTGGATCTCTTATAAAGTGATGATATTAATCATTCTGTTAATAGACCTGAGAATAATTAAATGAAATGCTCTATTAGTCATTTATTTGTTCCATGCCTTGTTCCAGAAGGTATTTGAGTCAGCTTATAACAAGTCCATAAGTACTAAAATAATTATATGAGTAAATAATTCATACCAGGGGAAGTATAAATAGAAATATTATATTAAAATCAGATAAAGAAAATGTTTGACATTTTCTTCTTCAGTAGTCAAACATCAAAATTGAATCTGAGCTTCCTGGAAACCAAAAATAAAATAAAGCAGGGCACAAAATAATTTTCACTTTAGCTATTTAAAAAAAAAAAAGCATACTTATTACTGCTCAGAGAAAGCCAAGTTTCTTCTGAGATTTAATTTTCAAAGAACTCTCTCATAATATAGGGCCTTATATTAGGTGCACTGAGTGTATTCATAGAGTATCAACATCTATAGCAGATGCAGTCATGATTTTTACCCGGTTAATAAAAGCTGTTGGACAAATGTTAAAATGCAATTTAGTAAAAAGGTAATTTTGGAAACAGCAGAAATAGTTTTATTCAAATAGTTTAGGTAGTCCCCTTGATGTTAAACTTAAGGGCGCAAGTTTCCCAGAAGTCTAGACTGGTAATTGCTATATCTCTACAGTAAAGTGGTGAGTTCCAGATCCTACCAGCTATGCCATGTTGTCACTTCCTGCCTGCAAGATGTCAGCTTCCTAGGTGCATGTGAAAGTACCTCCATAAGTAATGCTAAGGGTGTTAATAAAGGCTAACAAATCTCTAGCAATTGAAGTACCGTATTTCTGGATCCCACCACATAGCCAGGACATGAGAGTCACCAGGCACAACAAATTGTATTGTGACTCAAAATGATACTTGCCTAGTTAGAAGGTGTGAGATTTAGTAAGATTAATCATGGTGATATTAATCTTAGACATTGCTTCTACTCACTGTTTCATACACTGACCTCTCTGCAGAAAAAGAGTAATTTTCTGAGTTTTCATAGTCAAATGCATGGGATTTACTCACAAGCTTTATCTTCTGCAACAGGGAAGACAATATTTTTGTTGCTCAATAATTTTGTTTCATTTACAAAATGTGTAGTAGTCTTCTGAATTGCTGTAGGAATATTTTACCAAAGTCTTTAAGAGAAGTTAGTCTTGTTCAGTTACTGCTTCAAGAATATAAATTGTTTTTCTTATTTTCTGTTTTTTTTAGATTTTTGTTAGACATTTATTTTATGGTAAGGGTTTTTATTTCTAGGCACTTGTGAGTCAGCTTGAGACTATTGGTAGGTAATTGGGAGAGAAGAAGACAAAGATTAGTAGAAGTATTTTAAGATTCTGTATTTATTGAATTTACATAGTTGCATAAAGCTAGTAGTATTACTAGAAAAGCTCTCTTTTAGATTAGTTATGAAGTTGTACATTATTTCATTACAATAAGTTGTACTATTGATCCAACTTAAGTTTGAGAAAAGATTGTCTGATGTATTAATGTATTTTAGATGTCCACTTAAGTAATATCCATTACATTCTAAGAAGTGAAGCTTTTACAAAATGTGGAAAGAAGTTAAATAATAGAAGTAGCTTACGTTATAGAATCATTGTAATTGCAGCACAAAATGTGTGAGATTAGCCCAGAATGTTCCTCTTCCACATTTAGCCCCCTCAAATCCCAGGCCAAAGCAGTATTACTCCTCTTATTTTTTTTTTTTTTTTTGTCCATTGTTATCCTCTTTCTTTCTAGATTCTCCTGCTCTTGACCATAATCTCTCAAATAATCAGACTGTTCCCAGGCAGCAGCACAGAGGCTGTGGTGGTGGGTGAGAAGGTGGGGTGGGGGAGGATGGAGAGGTGAGGGCATGGTTGCTTTAATCTGACACCTTCATCACTGTTAATAATTGCCAAGACTCTTTCAGTACTTATTGACAAATGAACATTTCTATTTGGTAAAAATATTTTTTAGATTCCAGAAGAAAATTCATTGGAAAAACAAATATCAAACAATAAAACAGATTTGTGATGGGGAATTATTCAACACCGCTTTTCTAAGATTCTGAGATTTCTAAGATATTGTTGCATGTAGCTCTAGTGTATTTGTTTTTCATTGCTGTAAAATACTTGTGAAAATGTGGTACAGTTCATGTGTTTATTCTCCTGTCAGTGGACATTTGGGTTCTTTAGTCTTTTGCTATGATATACAAGTTTCCAAAGATGTATACTTAGGAGTGAAATTGCTGGGTCATAGAGAATTTATAAGAAAATGCCAAATTGTTTTCCACAATGGTTATACCATTTTACAAACCCTGTTGATCTACATCCTCTTAAGCACTTGACATTGCCACACTTTTTATTTTTGTAAATCTAGTTGGTGTAAATGGTGTCACATTGTCTTAATTTACATTTATCTAATTACTAATGAGATTGACCATCTTTTCCAATATTTTTTGATTCTCGGCATTTCCTCTTCTATCAAACACAAGTTCATATCTTTTGCCTATGTTTTAGAGTTATTTCTTTTATTGTTTTATAGAAATAATTTTATATACTATAGATACAAATGTTTTGTAATTTTTATGGATTACAGATGCCTTTTTTTGAGTTTGTTAGTTATTTTTTTTAATGATGTCTTTTGTCGACTAGTTTTTATTTCAGTGTAGTCAAATCAGTTTCTCTTTTTTTTTCTGAACAATGCTGTTTTATGTATTAAGGAATTCTACTTTTTACTAGGGTCAAAAAAGATATTCTCATATATTTTATATCTAGAAGTTTTAAGGTCATCAAAACATTGTTAAATGGGAAAAAAATCTTTTGTCATATTGCTACAATTTATTGAAGAGATTTAACTCATATTAACTTTGTGTTAAAATATACCCTAAAATAAATTAGAAAAGACATGGGATCATTGAAGCATAAATATTTCAGTCTATTGCTTTATCCTCACCAAGAATTATCATTCTGTTCTCATTTAAATTAGGAATGCTTCTATGACCATTCTAGCTTGCTTTGATAAATCTTTTCTCTGAGATGTTAGTCCTAATTGATGACATACTGTTTAGACCTTAAATGTTCTTTTATCATTTCCTATCATATATCAGTTTTTAATAATGAAGGGACTTTGAGAGCTTATAATCCAATTTATACTAAAATGGAAATGGAGTCTAAGAGAGGTTAACTGATGTGCTCAAGCTCCTGTGCTATTAAGTAGTCAAGATGACACTCAAACCTAGTCTTTTGATTTCAACTCCAATACTCTTTACATCAGACTTTTTGTCCCCTTTAATGAATTGTAAGTGTTGGAGTTCATGCCCTCTCAGTCTCCTTCACTACTCTTCTTCCCTCCTCTACAATCTAGCATTTCAACTCAAGTGTATAGGCAGAGTAAGGGAAAATATGATCTTTCTTTTTTTTTTCCTTTCTTTCCCTTTCTTCAGATACCTAATGAATGTTTGCTATGTATCAGGCATTAGGGATGTATGATAAACAAGATACAATCCTGCCCTCAAGGAGCTTATAGTTTATTAGAGGAGTTAACAAGTAAATAGACTATTACATTTGAGTGTTATAAATACATGGGGTAATAACAGGGAATTCTGGAAGCATGATAAGAGGATATGATTGGTCTTGGTGAGTCATGGTCACTTCTTAAAAGATGTGATATCTAGGTTTACTTTTAAGATAAACTGTTTATCATAGTTAGATAAGCAGTGCTGGCTATTGAATAATTATTAATAAAGTCACTTTGATTAGAAATAACTGGCTTCCCTTAGACTTATTCCATAGCTTTCTTGTTGAATTGCCTTGGTTCTTCCAGAGGAATTGATCTTTGAAAAGTCACAGAGAAAATCATTTGAAAGGCCTTATAGGATTATCTACACCTCTCTTGGAACTATCACCCAATATAGTCAATTAGAATAGGTGCTCAGATAACTCTTCTTCATTTGCTCTAAACATAACAAAATTAGTACACCTTAAAAACTTGGAATTTTATTTGCTGAAATTTCTGGTTTTACCTTGTAAGTCTCTCTGTTGCCTAAGAGTATGTAAGGGCCCCATCAAAGGAAGTAATAGCCAGAGTCCTCTTGACAGGCAAATAATGCATTCTCTTATAAGAGGGATGGGACTAAATCTTACCTTATTGGACTTGTGGAGTGAATTGTGGCAAGTTACCCATCTAGAAAGTTACTGACTTCTGTTAAGCTACATAAAAAATTGATTCTTAAAAAAATAACATTACTGTCAGGTAGCAGTAAATTGTAATCTATATAGTTTGGGTCACATCTTTTATGCTTTGATTAGATGGCTATCCCTAAATTCATGGCCAAGGTGAAGGTTTTTCTCCAGTTTGTAATTGATGGATCTTTGCCATCCTGAAATACAAGCCTTCTGTAGCTTCAAATAAAACTTCTAAAACATTATCAAAATGAAACCAAACATTATTGTGTTTAGTGTACTCTAACAGGAACATATACATATTGCCAAATATCAAGTTTATCTAAGCAAGATATAGAAAATGTATTCTGAACTTAGAACCACAAAAATGGTTCCTATCATTGCACAGATTTTTTAAAAATTAGCCAGAAAGTTAAACAAATCCTTTACAGTTGGAGAAGTCTGGTATATAAAACCTTAACCAAATGCTGCTACTTAACATCACTAGTGATAGAACTGTGGTGCCCCTTAAAATGATGTATCCAAAAGGACACAACATTGCCTGTGCAAAAAACACATCTTAATCTAATCATGAAGAAACATCAGATAAACCCACATTGAAGGACATTATACCAAATATTTAGGTTTAAAAAAATGACTATAAAAGATAGTTGTTGGGACAACTGGATGTATTTTATTTTGGTTAGTATGGTATATTACATTGATTGATTTTTGTATATTGAACCAACCTTGCATTCCTGGCATAAATCCCATTTGGTTATGGTGTGTAGTCCTTTTTATATGTTGCTAATATTTTCTTGATGGCTTAAGCTTTAAAAGGATCTTCGCAGCTAAGGCTGAGAATAGTGGGGGAGGAGATTGGTCAATATCACTTAAGATCAAAGGTGTCAGGCCAAAACATTCAAATATCTGAATATAAAAACAATTGATCCCCTTGTAGATGCAGGCTTTTCTCAAAGCAGTAAGGTAATGCTTCACAGCTCTTGTGGTTCTTACCAAATTATATTGTGAATCAGTAGAGCAAAGATTTATGTCCCTTGATGTACACTCATTCATTTGTTCACTCAGTGAATTTTTGAATTAACATTTTTCCCCGTTCATCATAATTAAGGTAATAGAAATAGGATGCATTGGTTCAGGTATAGAAATTGTTGTTTATAGTGTTTTTGTGTGTGTGTATTGGCATTTGTTTATCAATTTAAAGGTATATTTTTGTTATAGGGGCCAAGTTTAAAAAATACATTGGCCATTCAGCTCATGTAACTAATGTCAGATGGTCACATGATTATCAGTGGGTTATTTCTATTGGTGGAGCAGATCACTCTGTCTTTCAGTGGAAATTTATTCCTGAAAGAAAACTAAAAGATGCTCTTCACATAGCACCCCAAGGTGAGTAGAACACACTGCCTAAACAATTTCTCTGTCAAATAACTCTTCAGTAACCCCCAAATAACAATTTTACTCTTGAAACATACACAAGCCTCGTATCTTAACAGTATAGATTATTATTATTAGTGGAAATTTTAAATAAAATATTAGGTCTATATGTTTAAACTCAGTTGTCACAGAGCATGGACTACAAAGTACTTTTGGTTACACTTTCATCTATCAAACGATGAGTAAAAAACATGCATTAGTAAAACAAACATTTAATATATTCTCTGGGAGATGGGTATCTAGGTTTCAGTATGGTTTTTTTGACAAAGAAAAATTATCTAATGTCAGTTCATCTGTTGCATTATGGTATTTTCTAGCTATTTTTCATGTTAATTATAGGTTATATTCACTTATATTTGCACAGACATTTAAATTTGATGTAGCGGTCATTGGGGAGCCAGTGAAGGGATTTAAAGGAACTATTGAGTTTGCAGTGAGTGGAGAGGAAGATAATCTGTAGTACAGTTTACTGACATCTGTGTCACTTGAATAGGTAATTTCATTTGCTTGTTTTATGGCTTGTCTCCATGTCAGTTGGCACAGTCAGCTCTTAATCATTAATTTTATTGTGCTGTTTTGAAAATGAATCTTCTTTAAACAGGTAATGTTTCATTTTTTTAAATTACAGAAAATCTGGCTGACTCTAATAGTGATGAATCAGATTCAGATCTGTCTGATGTTCCAGAACTGGACTCTGAAATTGAACAAGAGACACAGCTCACCTACCGTCGGCAGGTAATTTTTATTACCACGTGATTTTTTCCTGAAAAATTCTAGTTTCTTCTTTATCTTGCTCCCTGTTGTTTACTCATCTATTGTTATCTTTTGCAGTTTTTAATTTTCCAAGAAATGTATGGCTGTTTCCCCTTTTAAGAGTTAAAGTATACTTGTGTAAAATGTTATTTATATTAAGTGCTTGATATACTAACTGTGCCTGTATTGTATTGTATTATATATTATATGTGCTTTTTGTCACAGTACACTTACATTTATTTCCTTTAAAGTACTCTCTTACGAAGTATAAAAATTTCATGGAAACTAAATGTGTATTTGTCAGTGTGATACTTAGAAAATGTAAATACGTTTGTCTTTCCAAGAAAGTAAATTTCATAAAGAATCTTCCTACTGAAGACAGTTGTTAAAACTTTAGCGATCATAGTAACCACAATGTCTGAAGTTACATTAGGAATATATAACACCTCTATAAATTTGTGTTCTAAGAATATTTCTACTTATGTACATTATTTAAAGGTTTACACGGAAGATCTACCTCAGCTTAAAGAACAATACAAAGAGAAACAAAAAAGTGGTACTTCTAAAAGAAGAGAGCGGGCTCCAGGAAATAGTATTCGATTACACTTTGTTCACGGGTACAAAACGACTACTTTTCATTTATGTGTTTGAATTTTGGTTCACATTTACTAGCTATGTGACTTTGAGCAAGACACTTAACCTCTCTGTGTTTCTGTTTTACCATCTGTAAAATGGAGATAACAGTATTTTTCTTTATAGGATTCTGGTGAGGAGTAAATAAGTCAATACTTGTGGTGACTTAGAATGTTTTCTGGCACTATATAAGTATTTATTAAAGAAAAAATTAATTTGTCTTATGAAAATTTAGTGTTATATTTATAGAAATGGATCTCTTTAAACAAAATAAGTGAAATGTGAGAGATTATCATCTCCCCTAAATATGTCTAATTTGTAATGATATTGTGGCTTGTTTTGGCCTAAGCATTTTGGCCTATATATTATAATTTCAATAAAATACAGTTTCTGGATTCTCTTAGAATATCTGGCAATACAGATCTCACATTTTATCCCAGGACAAACAGAGTCTCCAGTCCAACTCTTTCCTTCCCCTCACCTAGTAATCATTGTCTTACCTGGCTTATAATGTTTTCAAGAATTTGAAAAAAAAACAGATTTATTTAGTAAAAATATTTTTCTTCCAGTGTTAAAATAGACAGTACTTCTTTTTGTTTGTTTGTTTGGAAGCATTTTGTGTGTGTGTGTGTGTGTGTGTGTGTGTTTTAATTGGAGTATAGTTGATTTACAATGTTGTTTTAGTTTCAGGTGTATAGCAGAGTGACTCAGTTGTACATATACATATATCCACTCTTTTTTAGAGTCTTTTCCCATATAGGCCATTACAGAGTATTAAGTAGTGTTCCCTGTGCTGCTATTCAGTAGGTCCTTATTAGTTATCTATTTTATCTATATTGATCATTTTTGAGGGGATTTGACTACTTGTTTTCTGGATGTGTATAATATTTTTAAATTGTTGTTAAAACTTATTTTTGTAGTATATATTGATATATTTTATTCTCATGGTTGAACAGTGTGTATAAAAGGATACACTCTGAAAATCATCTTCCTACCTCTGCCCTCCCAGCCATCATTTCCCCCCCACCCAAAGGGAATCACTGTTACCTAGTTTCAGAAATATTTATGTATAATATAGTACAAACAAATACAAATATATATTCTTTTCTATACCCTTTCACTTGTAAAAAAGGAACTTTTGCTTTATAGTATACAAATTTAGTATTATGCTTGGATTTAGCTATTTGTAATCAGAGCAGTTCACAAAAGTTTATGGGATCTGAGATATTTGTATTTTTTAAAATTGTTCAGTATCTTGTAAAGCTGGAAATTGAATGTCCTCTGTATAGTCCATATTTATCAGTAAAAGGCCAAAGTTAATGTTATATGATTTTTCTATATTTAGTTACAGAGGGTATGACTGTCGAAGTAATCTGTTCTATACTCAAATTGGTGAAATTGTGTACCATGTGGCAGCAGTGGGTGTCATTTATAATCGACAACAGAACACACAGCGCTTTTACCTGGGTCACGATGATGATATTCTCTGCCTGGCTATTCATCCTGTGAAAGACTATGTGGCAACAGGCCAGGTAGGTCCTTTGAAAGACTATGCAACAACAGCCCAGATAGGTTAGACCTTCGTTTGGGTTTAAAGTTAAGTTAGTCCATTTTTTTCCTTATCTTTTGTATTCTAGGAAATGAAGAATTCTTTAGAATGGGATTTTATTTTCATATTACAAATAAAACTTTTTTCTTATAGTTTTCCTTAGAGTTTTATTGTTTTACTTATTGTAATTTGAATTTGGAACTATGAGCTCTGGCTTGACACCTTTCTGTCAGGATAATATTAATTTTTTAAATTTATGAGTAAAAATTACAAAAACCGTAAAGACTAGAAATCTGTTTTTTTTAATTATTTTAAATAATATAAGTTATCTAAGAAATGTTCTGTGACAAACAGGATGACTATGTTTTTATTTTACAATCATGATAGTAACATATTCGGGTTTACCAAAGTAGAAAACATGGAGAAAAGTCATAACTGATACCTCTCTATATGGATATTCTTAGAGAAGGAAGGGAAAGGGTGATATTTATAAATTCTCACTGTGTGTAAGCACTTTACTAGTTTCTTAATGTATATTTATTTTATTCTCACCTCATCTCTATGAGAGTAAAACCATTTCCCCCAGTTTATAAATGAAGAAGTTTAGGTTTAAAGAAATTAGATAATTTTCTCAAAGATCTGTCAGCTAATAAGTGGTAAAGCCTAAAGCCCTTAGTCTGTTTGGCTTTAAATACTGTGTAAGTATACCTTCTGGGATATATTGAGGGTGGGGGTGGGAAACTTGCATCATCCTATGTAGCTTCCCTGAAAGGAGAGAAAGCTCTTCCCTTTTTCTTTCTCCCATCTTCCCTCACTCTGTTTGTACCTCCCCTGACTCTTTCCTTTTCTCCTTCCTTTCCTTCCCTCCTTTTCTCCCTCCTTTCTTCTATTCATTCAGAAACATTCATAGAGCATGTGCTGTGTACCAGGAAAGACTCTGGGAATATAAATAAAACACCTTGCCATGGTAAAACATTCATACTCTGTGGGGGAAGACAAACACGCAAGAAAATTGTGATACAGTGTCATAAGTATAGATCAGGGCTTCTTACCTTGGCACTGTTGACATTTTGGGCCAGATAATTCTTTATTGTAAAGATAATTGCATTTTTGTGTATAATGCCATCCTGTGCATTGTAGGATGTTTAGCAGCATCTCTGGCCTCTACGGACTAGAGGCCAGTTAACACCACCCACCCCAGCTGTGACAACCAAAAATGTCTCCAGACAGCCTTTGGGAGGCAAGTCACCCCCTGCTGAGAACCACTAGGCTAGAGATATGTATAAAGCTCTCTTGAAATATTATAAAGGACTGATATATTGTGCCTAGTGGAATCAGGGAAACCCTCATAGAGAAGATGACATTTGAGCTGAGTAGTTTACCTGATAGAGGGGAGGTTGGGGAATGTATTTTAAGTGTGTCATATCACGTGTAACAGTGGGGGAAAAAATAAAAAAATAAAAATACAACTTCTTTAAATAACTGTGAGCAACGCAAAGTATTCAAATCTTAGAGTGCATGATGGACATTAGCGGAAGAACGAATTAAATGGGCTGGCAGAGGCCTCAGGGGCACCATTTACTTTCACCTTTAGTTTATATAAATGGTTCCTCTTAAAACACGATTATGTACCCATTGTGCTGTTGCAAGGAGTTTGGACATTATTCTGCTACTACTGGAATGAAGACTGTAAAAACTGGTCATTTACTACCATAATTCTGGAATTTTAGGGAGTTTGGGCCAAATTAAACTATAAGTCAGTATGCCCACAGGACATCCCTGGATACCCAATGACCTCTTCCTCTGCTAGACTTTTAGCCAGAACTCTAACAGAAAGACAGATTAGGGGAATTCGCTGGTGGTCCAGTGGTTGGGACACTGCACTTCCACTGCAGGGGACCCAGGTTTGATCCCTGGTCGGGGAACTAAGATCCCACAACCCATGAGGCACAGCCAAAGAAAAAAAACAGATTAACAAGAGAAAAACAAAAAGTTTATTAACAGGTGCAATTCATATCACCTGGGAGAAACCTAAACCAAAAGTAACTCAAAATGGTTTAGAACTCCAGCTTATATAGAAAACAGTAGATCTGTAGACAAATGACAGGACAGAGGAAAGCAGTTAATAACTTAGTGAAATATTGATCGATTGCAGTATTGTTTTTTGTTATGTCTTTATATAAAACCAATCTCAAAATTAACAGTAATTGGCAGCTATGTTAGTTATTTCAGGAGTTGCTTTCATAAGCAAAGTTATTATATCTCTTAATCTGTATAAAGAAAGTGATTACTTGAGTCTAAAGGAATAAAGAATTAAGTTGTGTTAACCTGCTTGGCGCTTTAACCCCTCTGTATTTTGTTTACACTATTATCCTAGCCTAGAATATACTTGCTTACTTCTCTTTTTATCTAAGACCTACACTCTTTGAAGGCCCACGTCAAGTAGCATCTCTTCCATGAAGATTTTCTCTACAACCTTTTCATCCTCATTAAGCATGTATTACCAGATGTTCATATTTTAACGGAAAATATCTCGTTTTCCCAATGAGTTTGCAAAATTTGTCTAATTGTCTTAGTGCTCATTGTACCTAGCATAGTAATGCTGCCAATAATAGATGCTTGGTAAGCATTATCTTTATTGATGAAGTATAGGATAAGGTTTAGGAGCTACGTAGTTGTAGAACATTCCTTGAAACACTGAGCCTAGTCTCATTAGCTTTTCAACAAATGTAAGGGAAAAATGTTGATCACGTATACAGTCTGCTTTATACTTTTTATTTGATAAATATAGCAAATATGACAAAGGTTGTTAAATCTCCTGTTTTCCTTTTATAGATATGAAAATAAACAATTTAATTGCATAAAATAACTTTTATAATTCTTTCTATTTTAGGTAGGTAGGGATCCCTCAGTTCACATATGGGACACAGAGACCATTAAACCATTGTCGATATTAAAGGGCTACCACCAATATGGTGTCTGTGCTGTTGATTTCTCAGGTAAGGCAGTTTTCTGTCTCAGTAAGAATGATCAAAATGCAGAGGCAATACATGGCATTTTAGTCTAAATTAGTGTTGCCTAAACTTGTCATTTAATAGTAACCTTCACAATTTTTTATCAAATGTGCATACTGTTGTCCTAACCAATCAAGGCTCTGAAAGTGTGGGTTTGCTAGCTGTTTTATAATAATAATTTAATGAAATGTAATTTTAATACCCATTGTTATAAAGATGTTTCTATTAAAATAAAAAATGTTTGTCTACATAACCTCTGAAACCGTCTCAGTTACCACTAGTGGTATGTATTTCCAACCTTGGGCAAACCCTGATCTCATTTAATGTTTTGCAGCCACAGAGTAAACTTTGAAAATGTTTAGGGTGAAAGCTAAGAAAGAGGTGAGAACTGATATATTTGTTGTATAACATTTCTATGAAGTGACAATTCCAATCTGTCTTATCAAAATAATTTCAGATCATGTTAACTCTTTGCTACATATATAAAAGTTTAACAACTACAGATAGATCTACAGTGAAAGCTGGGGTATGGATTGGGAAGAGTGGGGAAATACCATTAATAGAGAATTTTATATTAAGAAACAGTAAATTTGTGCTTCCTGCTGCTCTGACTGAAGTGATAGTGAATTGCTATAGTTTGTGGGGGGAATTGTATATACACATATTAAAATCTGCCAAAGGTGAAGAAACTGAATGGTAAAGGAGTCAACAAGAAAAATACCACTGGTAGCGATAACATACTAGTTGAGGTTTGCAAAAAGTGTGGCAGAGTGGCAAATGTTTTATTATAGATTGCCTTTACAACCTATAAACATATGCACACCTGCCAGCATGACTGACTTAGCGCAATCTCTTGTCTAATAGTCATTACTTGTTGCTTGATGGTAGTAACAACTAAAATAATTGACCTTCACTACAAACAGTCATATTAAACAGCAATATGTATTTGTAACCTGTGTCTTTTGCATTTGATTCGCTTTTTGTAATCCCTATGACTTCTTATATCACAGTAGAGTTCCTATGGTGAAATTCATTGGCGTATATCACTTCTTCCTTCCTTCTTTCTTAGTTTTCCCTTTCCTTCTCATCTTTTAAATATCTTTTTTCTACTTTTCTTATCTTCCTCCTTTCCCCTGTCTTAAGCTGGTAGAAGATGAGGTAAGTGAAGTCAGAGGAAGAAGTCAGCAGATAGGTTTAGATGCATTGAGACACTATTCTTCCCCTTCCTTATAAATTCTGCTTTTTGTTTCATAGCTGTATGTATGCCTAACATTTAACAATATTTTATTTTATAAAAATTTAAATATAGTGCTGTGGTATCAGAATATGTACTGAGTGTTTTTTATCTTCTGAATGTTAATGATCAGTCTATCTCTGTGATTAATTTTCATAGCGGATGGGAAACATTTGGCTTCAGTTGGAATAGATGATAGCCACACTATTGTGCTATGGGACTGGAAAAAAGGAGAGAAACTTTCGATAGCAAGGTAGGGAAAAAACTTGATATCACATTGGCAAAATACTGAAATTACCTTGGACTTAAAATTTTTTTTACTTATAACGGTTTTGAAATCAAGCCAACGTAACTTTTTAAATTGTTGCCGTCTTTATTACCATTGAATAAATAGTATAATTGTGGTAAAAAGACAAATGATTTCATGATTCATTGTAGGTTTATCCCTTGTGCACACACTTTTTAATGTAACTGTAATATGATATTCGAAGTAGTGATTATCAAAAATCTCCATTTATAGGTAGAGTGAATTCCACTGTAAGATAAGCTATTCTGTAGTCATTGAAAACATGATAAAATACTCATTTTATATATTTGAGTGAAAGGAGATACATACACACATGTATCACAAAGAAATTATAGATTATTTTTATTTTCTCTGTTATAGTTTTCATTTTCTAAATTTTCTACAGTGAGCATTATTATTTCTATAATACTAAAAAATATTAGCAATTGCTTTAAAGGAGGAAATAGTCAACAGTTTCAGAGACTATTTTTTTAACTTCCTATTCCCTAAAGTGACACATAAAAGCACTTTAAAATATAGATAAATGGTTTCTGCAGAGTATATAGACAGGACCCAAATAAAAGATAGTTTAAGAGGATTTTGTATTTGGAAAGACTATATTAAGCTGTAACAGAGTACCATAAAAAATTTTTTTTCTTTAACTCATTCATGCCACAAATGGCATTCTCTATGTACAGTACTATAGTTGGTACTATCCAAAAGAAGTTCAGTTCTCACGGTTCCTATCTTTTAAGATTCTGTTGAGAGGAGTTAATAAATTAAAATAATAACAAAATAACAAATGTACAAATGCATGATTACGTAGCCTAAACCTAAGAGACAAGTGGGCCAAGCATTTAGTAATGGAGTAATCAAGATAGGGTTTGGATTAGGCAAAAGGTTATTACAGGAGAGATTTATCTTCAGAGTTAAAACATTTTGGTATTTATTTCAGAGGAAGTAAAGATAAGATTTTTGTTGTAAAGATGAACCCGTACGTGCCTGATAAATTAATTACAGCTGGAATTAAACACATGAAATTTTGGCGTAGAGCAGGTAAGGAAGTGCTTCTTTTTGCTCCTTTGAAATTTAAGAAACTATTACTTTTTTTTTTTGACATCTTTATTGAAGTATAATTGCTTTACAATGGTGTGTTAATTTCTGCTATATAACAAAGTGAATCAGCTATACATATGCATATATCCCCATATCTCCTCCCTCTTGCGTCTTCCTCCCACCCTCCCTATCCCACCCCTCTAGGTGGTCACAAAGCACCAAGCTGATCTCCCTGTGCTATGCGGCTGCTTCCCACTAGCTATCTATTTTACATTTGGTAGAACTACTATTACTTTTAAAAGCGATTTGGTGTTAAGTACAATGTGGTATCCTAAATTGGATCCTGGAACAGAAGTTTCATTAGTTGAAAAATAGATGAAATCTGAATGAAGTTTGGAGTTCAGTTAATAGTAATATATCAAATATGTCTATTTTTTAGTTTTGACAAGTAGTCTGTAGTATTGTAGGATGTTAATGTTATGGGAAACTGGGTGGGCAAGCAGTATATGAGAACACTCTGTGTTATCTTTGCATCTTTTATGAAAATCTAAAATTCTCAAAAGTGAAAAGTTTATTTTTTTAAAAGAATGATTCACAGTTGTCTTGATACATTTTAAACAAAGTTAAGATTTATTTTATCATTATTGGCTGCATTGATATAGCATTCATATTTGCAAAAGAATTTAACTTATGAGATTAATCAAGTGATGTCCAGACTTCGTTCTTCTGTTGAAGACATGTGTTTTAGTCTAAACTAAAAATGAGAAATTGTGTCAAAATTCTTTATGTGCTATAAAATGATATAGAAATGGAATGTTATATTACTTTAGTCATTTAGTAAATTAGTGACTGTAGAAGTTCATATTTTAAAATTAAAAAGTCTCTTTTCCAAATCGAATAGCATACTTATAAATTCCAGCAATTTGACAAAGTCTTAGTACACTTAAACCTTTCAGATAAAATACATAGCTATAGAGAGAAGTGAGACATAGGTTAGAAAAGAATAGGCTTAGTGAAGATATTTCCCAAGTTGAATTAACTTTCAAATTGTAAACTACATAGGACATGAGTCGATTTTCAGACTTGTTTTAATACTTTATCACAGACTCATCAGATCATAGTGTATATACATTTACAAAGTAAAAAGAAGTATCTTCACATTTGTAATTTTCATTCCCATTCATTTAAACGAAACTTTTGAGTATCTTAGTCACTTGGACTTGCAAATACCCAGCAAGTAATGCTATTATTGAGGTTTTGGGAAAAAAAACAACTATAAGTTTGTCTGAAATAAGAGACTTAAAGAAAGTAAATAGCCTTAAAGTGAAAAGATTTGCAATTGAATAACTTTTTTCTTTAACTTTGATTTGACATAAAGTAGACCTGAAACTGAACCATAAAAGGATAAATGTTAAGACTTTAGTGCATTTCAGCATTCCTCACTTTGAGGTTCTGATCCAGAGTTCAGTAGTCAACTGGGAAATAAGTAACCACTTTATTAATCTGAATAAATGCCATCTGTCTGCCCTCTAAATGCATAGCTTTATGTAAACTAAGTTAAAGATGACTTAGGACTAAGGCTAAAAGGGAGCTTCTTACCTCCTATCCCAGATATAGCCTTTGAGAATTGCAAGTTATGAATTATTAATCTCTAAGGAATTTGAACTCTATTCCATGGCTGGTATGACCTTGTACAATACAAACATGTTATGCTGTGTGTATCAGAAAACTCAATAATGATTATCTAAACCAGAGGTGAAAAACTCTGTAAATGGCCAAATAGTAAATATTTTAGACTTTCCAGACACAGAGACAAAATCAAGAATATTATATAGATACTTAGAGAACAAGAGAGAGAACTCCTGCCTTGCCGTACCCAGTTTGCACCCAGTTGCCGTTAACTGGAGACATTCCCTCCAAGATCAGCCTGCTGCAGTGAACAGGACTTGCAGGTTGGACTCGGGGGAGACCATAGTCAGCTTCACTCTGCCCTAGCGACACACTGATTCTAGTGTGTCTTCTCCTCCTGGAGAACCCTACCTTCTCAACTTCGGCAGATGGCCAGAGGCAAGGCAACTCCTGGACTGTGATTTCACTGATGGGTGCCCAGAAGTTTCCATAGCAAAGTCCTCAACTTGTGGATGGTGACCAGCTCGGGCCCTAGGCAGCTGCTAGTTGGCAGCCAAAAGTCAGGGAGGCAGGCTCTGGGAGCAGAGAAGAAAACCGACGTAGCCACTGCAGCTGTACTCCAGTGGGCACTGAACAAAAACAGGTGATGGCAGGATTTGGCCTACAGCCCATAGTTTGCTGACCCTGCTCTGGATGGATAATCTGTGCTCTAGTGAAACCCAGTCCCCTCCACTTGTGCACTAGATCCCATTTCTCAGCTATTCAAGGGCATCATTCCAACTCTTCTTCCCTTTCTCTCTTGCATTATCAGTTTTCCCTCTCTACCAACTCTTTCCTTTCAGTATATAAATGTGGTGTTATTTCTCCATCTTAAGTAAGTAAAACCAAACAAAACTACTCTTTGAGCTCTACCTTCCATTTGCTAATCAATTTCTCTTCTTACCTATGTACTAAAACACATCCACACAGTTGTTTACACTTTAAATTTGTGAGTTATCTTCTCCTTCTTTTGAGAGAAGTCTAACCTGTTTTTTCCCCTTCACCACTTGACTTAACTGCCCTTCCAAGTGCACTAACAACTCTGGCTGCTATGTTAAGAAAAGACAATCTTCTGAATACATTTGGAATATGACTACTTTTCATCATCTTCTATGTTATCACCAGACCCATGCCACCCTTAGCATTTGCCCAGATGATTGAAATAGCCTTCTAACTCTTTTCGTCCTTGCCACTATTCAAATTACCCTCAACCCAGAAATCAGAATGAACCCGGTAATAAATAATATGCCAAGTCTTGTCATTCCACCACCCAAATGTTTTTCATCTCATAAAGAGTAAAAGTTAAATCCTTACAATGGTCTGTAATGCTGCCTTTGACCTCTCTGACCCCATCTCCCATTACTGCCTCCCTTACTTTCTTTGCTACTCCATACTGGCCTCCCTAGTTCCTTGAAGATTCTTGTCACGTTCCTGCTTTGGGGCCTTTGCGTTTGCTGATTCCTCTGTCTTGAATGCTCTTTTTGCATGGCTTGCTCTTGCTACCTCCTTCAGGTCTTCATGAAGATACCACCTTCTCAATGAGGCCTTTCTTAATCACCCTTCTTAAAATGGACCCCTCTCATTTCTTATCTCCCTTTTATGCTTACATTTTCTCTATAGCACCCGTCATCATCTAACATCCCGCACATTTTACTTATTTGTCATATTTATTGACTGTCTCTCACCAGGAAACTCCATGAAAGCAGGGAATTTTGTTGTCTTGTCTGTTTTGTTCATAGCTCTGCCCCCATTGCCTTAAATAGTGTCTGGTATCTATATATATTTCTTGAATAAATGAATGAGTGAATGAGTTCATTTGGAAAAATGGGCAAAAGATATCAAGAGATAATGAATGACCAATAAAAATAGGAAAAGATGATAAAGCTTATGAATAATTGGAGAAATGCAAATTAAAACCACAATAAAATTCAGTTGATATTTCACATCCCCAGTCTGATAATACCAAGTGTTCTGAAAGGTAGGAAACAACAGGAACTCCTTTCACTATTAATGGGAGTATATGTTGGTGTATCGACTTTGGAGGACAATTTGGTCATAGAGATGATACCTCTCATCTACATGCTGTTCCTTTTGCAAATATGCTATGACCATTCCTAGGCATTCCTAGAGAATCTCTTGCACTTTTATAGAAGAGGCCCTTGCAGCAGTGTTTAAAGCAGCATTGTTTTCAATAGCAAAATCTTGGAAGCAATTTTATTAAGTCCCCATTAATAGGAAAATGTTGTATTTATATAATGGAATGCTATATAGTCAGGAAAATGAGTTTTCTAGGGGTACAAATCAACATGTATAAAACTCCACAACAAATTGTTGGTGAAAAAAGCAGGTTGCAAAAGAATACATACAGGATATGTATTTATAGACAATTTTAAACATGAAAAATAATGACGTGTTACCTAAGAATTCAAAAATGAGTAGTAAAATATGTATAAGGGAATGTGTGAGAATAATCCAGATCACATTCAGAATAGTAGCGGGTGAAGAAGGGAGATGGGATTGGCATACGTTTTGATTGTTTAGTAATTTTATGTAAATTGATAATGGATATAGAAGAGCTTATTGTATTTTTTTTACTTTTTGTATTAAATATGTCATAATATAATTTTTAAAAAATTAATCAAAAGACTGATTTAAACTGACTTAATACATATTTTTGTTTATCCAAAAAGCTATGACCTGAAAGCAGCCATGGGTATGCCTGCCGCAGCCAAGCAAGGTGTTGCCCAAGTCACTGATTGAGAGACCTTTATTTTTCTTTTTAACTCTCCTTACTGTTACATGTCTTTCTCTTTAAACAAGAAAAACAGCCGAAAAGAAATTTTATTGCTTTGAATTTTATACGTTTTGAGAGTGGTACTTTCATAATATTTTTTATGAACCAGGGGGAGGATTGATTGGAAGAAAAGGCTACGTAGGCACACCAGGGAAAAATGACACAATGATGTGTGCAGTATATGGATGGACTGAAGAGATGGCTTTTTCTGGAACATCCACAGGAGACGTGTGTATCTGGAGAGACATCTTTCTTGTAAAGACAGTTAAAGCACATGATGGACCAGTGTTCAGTATGCATGCATTGGAAAAAGTAAGTAACCTAAATAAATTTTAAGTTAAACATAGTTTGATCATGGAGTGCAGAACATTTTCACAAGTACAGGGACACTACCTTTCTACTTAGCTGAGCTACCCAATAATAATATGTGAGCTAGAGTCTTCCTGACTGTATTTTATTCCTCTTTTCAAACTCCTGAACCCAGAGTGAAATAGGTCTGCTGTTATTAAAAAAAAGTTTAACTTAGTATTTATTAATCTTTTATTCTGAGTCAAAAATTGTTTAGGTACTTTATATGTTATCACCATATCCTGTGAGGTAGCTGTCATTATTTTTTAATAAATTTATTTGTTTTATTTGTTTATTTTTGGCTGTGTTGGGTTTTCGTTGCTGCGTGTGGGCTTTCTCTAGTTGTGGCGAGCGGGGGCTACTCTTCGTTGCAGTGCGCAGGTTTCTTATTGCGGTGGCTTCTCTTGTTGCAGAGCACAGGCTCTAGGCATGTGGGCTTCAGTAGTTGCAGCATGCAGGCTCAGTAGTTGTGGCTCACGGGCTCTGGAGCACAGGCTCAGTAGTTGTGGCACATGAGCTTAGTTGCTCCGCAGCATGTGGGATCTTCCCAGACCAGGGCTCAAACCCGTGTCGCTTGCATTGGCAGGCAGATTCTTAACCACTGAGCCACCAGGGAAGTCCCGTAGCTATTATTATTATCCCCTCTTTTTAAAGGATGGGATTATGAAGCCTCCAGGAGAAGGTGCTGAAAGTGGTAGAGCTACTTTATGGTTCTAAATTGCAAACTGTGTTTTTAAAGTCCTATTCTAAAAGTAGAATGTTTTGTGTCATGGTAAATATTTTTGCAAATTCCATGTTGATGTTTAAAAAAACATAATGGATTCTATGCTAATTTCTGTTTTTTTACAAGCTGTAACTTTTGGCTATAAATATTCTTTCCTCCAGAGTTTTTCAATATAAAAGAAGGTTATTATTTTTTAAATATTTAGATCTTCATTAACTTAAAACTTTTACTTTTGTAGGGATTCGTAACTGGAGGGAAAGATGGGGTAGTAGCTCTTTGGGATGACTCCTTTGAAAGATGTCTCAAGACCTATGCTATAAAAAGAGCTGCTTTGGCCCCAGGATCTAAAGGTGATTTGAGATTTTGAGATTTGTAGGAAAAAAGATTAATTGCTTATTAACATGGTGGGCACTGAGGTGGAGCACGTAAGGTATATTTTTCCTTCTTTACTAGACAGGCATCAGAGTTCAGTAAGAGAAGCGACTTAACTGGATGCCAGAATCATTGCTGTCCTTTCAAAATCTATTTTCAGTGATACGCATAGTAATATATAAACAAATACAAGATTATCAATGTTAATTTTTCAAAGAAAATCGCCATGTGAGTGTCACATTTTCCACCAGTCAGGGTATTGTTTTCAAACTTGGCCTTTTGTTTCATCTTAGTGTTTTGTTGACTCTCCCTCTCTAGCCTTGCAGGCCCTTCTTCCTTTACCCTTTCTCATGGTGCGTTAAGGCACTACAGCACTCTGTCTCTGGCCTCCAGGCCTTCCTGTATGCTGTCACTTTTGCCTAGAATTTTCCCTTTCTCCTCCCTCCTGCTTCCTCCAGTTTCTTGACCATATGCTCATTTTTCAGATCTCAAACGCTGTTTCTTCTAGAATGATTCCTTACACTCCCATCCCCTCTCCCCCTCACAAAAGGTTGAATTCCCTTTTGTTCCATTTTCAATATGCTCCTCACACAAGGTCTGTTTTCCTCTTTGTGTGCTCTGTGAGGGCAGAAGCTTGGCTCTATCACGTTTACCAGTATATCTCTGAAGTCTGCCTAGGGTACAGTAAACATAAATGAATTAATCTTAAATCAAATTGAATTAAAATTACTAACCAGAATATTGTACATGCTCTAAGAGGGTCAGGAGGTGGATGAGGAGCAAATGTAAAAGGAAAATAAACAGCTGTCAGACTGGTAGTAGGGGATCTGGAATAATATAGAATCATGGAATTGTAGCATATAAATGGTACTTACTTTTGAGATTAGTAAATTGAATGATTGGGGAAAATGTGGTACATTTATTAGAATACTTAAAATATAGGAGAAAGCAACCGTGTAACATGATTTGCATTGTCAAAATAGCATCATTGGCAATATATACACCCTTGTATTATAGTAACTTCATACCTAGAAGAACATCTCCGTTTAACATTTTAGGTCTTCTCTTGGAAGATAACCCATCTATACGTGCCATATCATTAGGACATGGTCATCTTTTAGTTGGTACAAAGAATGGTGAAATACTAGAAGTGGATAAAAGTGGCCCAATAACACTTCTGGTCCAGGTAATTTTAAATGTTAATATGCTTTCTTTTCCCTTTGTATACAGTTGATTCAATACATAAGAGCCAGAAGTTGGCAGTGGTGAAAAATAATGTTAAATTATTTAGGGAAATATTTGTTAATGTTAATATTTACAAAACATAAATTTAATCATAGTTAAATGAGTAGTATCTGTAAATAATATGCACATTATCATGTAGAATAATTGCCAATATTTTCAGTAATTTCTTATTGCAAAGCAAGAAACCAATGGAAAGAAAAGCGAGTTGTAATTAATTTAACCCAGTCCATTTATTTCATATTTAATTTTATTTCTTTGAAGTACATTTGTTGACCCTAAGGCAGTTGTTTTCCTATGAAACTCTTCAGTTTAGTTCATTCTTTCTCAAGTTTCTAACTTAGAAAAGTAATAAATGAATGTACGCTAAAATTTTACTGCTGAAAACATTTATCCGTGAAAATATGTTAGTGATTTTGAAAATCCAGAAGTACACACTTTGTGAGGCAGAAATATAACATAAAACAGCAGGATTAGCTAATCCTTAACATTTCCATCAGGAATGCTGTATTAATTTTTCAGGTTTACATTTCCTATGTATATTATGGTTTTTGATACTATAAAACACAGCAGGTGAAGTAGTATTTACTCTAATGAAAAATTGTCCTCATGCAACTCTGTATAGTAACACATTTTGGGTTTGCCTTTTACCCTGAAAAAGAATTATGTTCTTTCTTAATACAGACTGATTTCTTCTCCAACCCACCACTTCACTCCTGTTAAGACACCAAAGAGCACATGTAGATGAGAACATTGCACATGCTTTAAGGTTAACATAATATCCTGATGTAACAAGGAGAATTTGTAAGCAAATAAAAAAACATTTTATATTAAATTAACTGTCAAACTTTCATGTCTTACTCTTTAATTTCAGTCACATGATGTTCCTTTAAATTAAAAAGATGTTAGAGTCATGGTGTTTAACATATTTATGGTCTCTTGGAAAATATAAACACAAATACACTTTTACAGATGAATCCATAGATGGACCTATTCAAAAATACAATTTCATAATTGTAAGAAGAGATTTTTAGAAGTCATAAATGACATTATTTTTTTAATATTTATTATAAAGTTTAAGATTTCACGTATCTACTCTCTCCTAAATGTCAGGAACAAGACAGGATACCAGGTCTCACCATTACTGTCCAACATTGTATGTGAGGTCTTAGCCAGTCCAGTAAAACAAAACAAAACAGAAAACAATTAAAGGTGTACATGTTGGAAGCAAATGGATGACGCTGGATGGATATCAGTATTTGCGGATATTATAACCCTATGCCTTGAATATTCAAGAGAATAAACTGAAAAATTATTAGAGCTAATTGAAGAGTCCTACAAATTGCATATATGCAAAGTCAACATGTAAAAGTCAGTAGTATTTCTACATATCGCAATGATCAGCTAACACATATGACACAAAATGGTACTCACAAAGAAAACTATATAGTAACCAGAAATAAAGATGGCTAAAAATATGCAAGACGTGTATTAAGAAAACTATAAAATTGTACTAAACGCATAAAAGCTGTAAATAAATTCTGTATGATCATAATCCATATCCTAATGAGATTTTTCACAAATTCTGGAAAGATTTTGTTTAATCATCTAGAAGAGAAACTATTCAAAAATAGTCAAGAAATTTTTGAGAAACTCTCTGTGCTAGAAATAAAGATAATATAAAACTAGTAATTAAAAGTGCGGGAATGTATGTACACAGTAGAAGTGCATTCATGTATATACCAAAAAAAACCACGTACAACAATGTTTGTAGCAGCAGTATTCTGTGGATCAGTTTGGGGACTAGCGCCTCTTAACAATATTAAATCTTCTGATCCATGAACATGGATCTCTCCATTTATTTAGATCTTCCTTAACTTTTTTCAACAATGTTCTATAGTTTTCAGTGTACATGTCTTGTAGTTATTTTGTTAAAATAACTTACCTCATATTACTTCTAATAGTTTTTTGGTGAATTTTTTAGGGTTTTCTGTATACTGTAAGAGATTATGTCATCTGCAAATAGAGATAGTTTTACTTCTCCCTTTCCAATCTGGGTGCCTGTTATTTCCTTTTCTTACCTAATTATGCTGCCTGGAACTGCCAGTACTATGTTGAACAGAAGTAATGAGAGTAAAGATCCTTGTCTTGTTTCTGATTTTAGGGAGGAAGCATCCAGTCTTTTACCATTAAGTATAATGGTAACTGTGGATTTTTCATCTTTGCCCTTTATCAGGTTGAGGAATTACTCTTTTATTCCTAGTTTGTTGCTTATTTTTATCATAAAAGATTGTGTCACATATATATGGAATCTAAAAAAAAAATGGTTCTGAAGAACCTAGAGACAGGACAGGAATAAAGAGGCAGACATAGAGAATGGACTTGAGGACACAGGGACGGGGAAGGGTAAGCTGGTACGAAGTGAGAGAGTGGCATGGACGTGTATACACTACCAAATATAAAATAGATAGCTAGTGGGAAGCAGCCGCATAGCGCAGGGAGATCAGCTGGGTGCTTTGTGTCCACCTAGAGGGCTGGGATGAGGAGGGTGGGAGGGAGACGCAAGAGGGAGGAGATATGGGGATATATGTATATGTATAGCTGATTCACTTTGTTATACAGCAGCAACTAACACAACAACCTAAAGAAATTATACTCCAGTAAAGATGTTAAAAAAAAAAAGATTGTGTCATTTGTCAAAAGCAATTAGGATATTGCATTAATTGATTTTGGGATTTTAAACCAACCTTTCATTCCTGGGACTAATCCCACTAGGTCATGGTATATAATTCTTTTTATATGTTGTTGGAATAAGTTTGCTAGTATTTTGTTGAGGATTTTAGCATCCATGTTTATAAGGGATATTGGTCTGTAGTTTTTTGTGATGTGTCTGGTTTTGGTATCAGGATAATATTGGCTCCATAAAATGATTTAGGAAGTATTCTGTCCTCTTTGATGGCCTCTTTCCCTAACCACATCCAGCTGTTAAACTCTATTAATTGCTCACTGATTATTGTTTCCAGCATTTTCCTGGAGAATAAATTCCTTTACAGGCTAAACCAATCAAATTCAGGCTTCTTAAAAGGGACAGTTCCCTAGGTTACTGTTTGAGATTTGTTCTGAAGTCAAGCAGTCTCTTCCTGTTGTCTATGAGATTTTCCTGTTTTTCCTAGACAGACTAGTTGGCCTTCATTTTAGACACGTCCAGTGAGTCTGTCAGTTGCCTCCCAATTAACTTTCATAACAACCTCCATTGTTTTCAAGAGCACCTTTAGGCTTCAACTTTTCCACGTTGTAGTAAATGAAGTCAGTTGCTTTGAAAAGAGGCTAGGAGCTGTTTTATGGCTTGCTTCTCTCTCTCTCCCGGAAAAATTTCTGATCCAGGGCTCTGTAGTTGAGGGTGAAAACAGTGGAATGCTTCCTTTTTCTGAGTGTCCGTTGCTTTAGATCTCAGTGCTCAGTTGGTGGGGAGGGAGCAAGTAGCCTCAGGTCTTCTTGAGTTGACATTGAGGCCCCAGTATTCTTACTGGCCACTGCACCTAAGATAGAGCCTCCATCTCAGAATAGGGGGTGGATAGAAGGAGGGAGCTCCCACCTCTCAGCAGCAATCACCAAGAATTTAGCCTCAATAACAGGTAGCTGGGGGAGGATGAGAAATGCTGACCCCTGCCCCTTCTGGGAAGAAAGCTCCCCTAGTGGCTGGGGAGAGAGACAACCCTTGTTCTTGGTTACATCAATCTGGTATGGAGTTTTCATGTCAGTGAGTGGGGAAGAGGGAGAAAAGGGGTGTCTCGGTTCAAATACAGCAAACTCACTGTTCTTACTGAATTTTAGCAGATTTTCTTGAGTAAATGTTTCTTCATTTGTTCTATTTCCTCGAAACCATTTCCAGAGACTTAATTTTTTTTTTAATAATTTCTACCAGTTTCACTGGTGCACAGGTCTGCAGTACTCCCTTGCTTTGTCATGCAGGAAGTCCCTCCTGTATGACAATTATTAGCATTCCAGGGCAGCCAATTCCTATTTTCTCTACATTAAATGTTGTAGGATTTTGAAGCTAATTTTCAGCAGCAACTTGATTATATTGTAACTGTGGAGATAAAACTGTTACGAAGTTATTTTAAGGTGTATTCCAAAGATAAAGAGAAAAGTTTTATTAGATTTATCTATTATTCATTATCCTATCATTATTATATATTATTGAATGTTGTCTTCAGTTTTCTTCTAAATACAAGTATCTTTAGGTTAAATTGATCTTAACTATGTTTTATTTACAGGGACACATGGAAGGAGAGGTGTGGGGTTTGGCTACACATCCTTATCTGCCCATCTGTGCTACTGTAAGTGATGATAAGACCTTAAGAATATGGGATCTCTCTCCTAGTCATTGTATGTTGGCTGTCCGGAAACTTAAAAAAGGTAAGTGCCTCTCAGACTTGAGCATAGATCAAATTGTCACAATTATTTAACCCTCACAAATGTAAGAAAGCAATAGTAAATATATAAAAAAGACTTAAAATATTTATTCTGTGTCTACTTGCTCATGATGGTATATGAAGAAAATTAATTATACCCGGTCTTTGCTTTATGGGACCTACTATGATCATGCCTACGCTGAGTCAGTTTTTAATATCATTTTGGAAAAAAGAATATAGGATGAAAACAGAAGCTAAGTTTTCTACCCTTTATGACTATGGATTATATATAATTCAGAATCAGAAATCAGGAAGGCCTTAACTTAAAAAGGGGTAGCAGAGTTGAGAGGAGGATATTTTGGGATGAAACAGAACTGAACACATTTGTAGGAGGTAAATGAGGCTACCCTATCAATATAGAGCGACAAGAGCTTCAATTGTTGGAGCAAGACTGTTACTATTAACTTAGGCCAGATGAGGATATACAATAGCTTCAAATTTCTTTTTTTTTTTTTTTTAACATCTTTATTGGGGTATAATTGCTTTACAATGGTGTGTTAGTTTCTGCTTTATAACAAAGTGAATCAGTCATACATAAACACATGTTCCCATATGTCTTCCCTCTTGCGTCTCCCTCCCTCCCACCCTCCCTATCCCACCCGCTTCAAATTTCTTAGTAAAGTGGTAGGGAATATTATTTTATAGCATGAGGATATTGTAGGAGGAGCTCTGGCTGAAAAAGTTGGGAATTGTGACTGAAAGAAATGTGATAGCTTAAGCAGATGAAAGTAAGAATTGCTAGCAATGTAAAGACCAAGCTGAAGTTAGGTAACATGTTATAATTCAATCAGTTGATTTATTTTTGCTTCCTTATATTGACTTTTAAGTCAATAGAAGTCTATTCTCTTTTTCTAGTGCTGTTATTAAATATTTAACGTATATGCTTAACTAAAAATCTGAAGTTAATCACAATCTCTGGAACTCTAGAGCTCTAGTCACTGTCCTTCCCTTTTTTTTCTTTTTTTTTTTTTGAGTTATTGATGTTCAGCATTTTCATTCTCTGGTGTGTGTGTGTGTGTGTGTGTGTGTGTTGTATTCTTTTGTTTTTTTCTGAAAAACTAGGGAGAATTACCAGTGGTTGTGTACATGAACTTTCGGTGTGAAGGGTTATAGTAAGATTTCAAAACCACAGTCACACCTCTTTGTGCACAGAAAACCACTGTGTCAAAAGATTCTTTCCTTCCCAAGTCCATTGGAAGTCCTGACCAGTCAGATTTGGAACACACTTGTTTTTATTACCTATCAGATTTTCTTTCCTTTTTTAAATTGAAATATAATTGACATAGAACTTTACATTAGTTTCAGGTGCACAACATACTGATCCAATATTTGTAAATACTGTGAAATGATCACCATAATAACATGACTACACATACTTACAAATTTTTTTTTATTGTGAGAAGAACTTTTTTTTTTTTTTTTTTTTTTTGGCAGTACACTGGCCTCTCACTGCCGTGGCCTCTCCCGCTGCGGAGCACAGGCTCCGGACGCGCAGGCCCAGCGGCCATGGCTCACGGGCCCAGCTGCTCTGCGGCATGTGGGATCCTCCCAGACCGGGCCACGAACCCATGTCCCCTGCATCGGCAGGCGGACCCTCAACCACTGTGCCACCAGGGAAGCCCGAGAAGAACTTTTAAGATCTACTCTCTCAGCAGCTTCCAGCTATGCAATACTGTATTACTAACTGAAGTCACCATGCTGTACATTACATGTCTATGACTTCTTTACTTTATAGCTGGAAATTTGTACCTCTTGACCCCCTTCACCCATTTTGCCCACCCCCCACTGGCAACCACCAGTCTGTTCTCTGTATCTTTGAGCTTTTTTTTTTAGATTCCATATATAAGTGGGATATAGTATTTGTCTTTCTCTGTTTGATTTATTTCACTTAGCATAATGCCCTCAGTGCCCATCCATGTTGTTGCAAATGGCAAGAGTTTATTCTTTTTTATGGCTGAGTAATCTTACAGTGTGTATGTATGCATATATATGTATATACATACAGACATATCTATACCACATTTTCTTTATCCATTCATGTATTCGTGGACACATGGGTTGTTTCCATATCTTGGCTATTGTAAATAATGCTGCAGTGAACATGAGGGTTGATATACCTTTTGACTTAGTGTTTTTGTTTTCTTCGGATAAATACTCAGGAGTGTAACTTTTTGAGGATCTCTGTTTGTTTTTTTAACCTCCCTTCAATTGGACATTATTATTGTTTCATGCAGTGTTTACTTAGATTTATCTATGCTTATGCATTTCTTTGTTCACCTATTCTTCTTGTATCTCAAACTTTTTCTTTTGTCATTTTCTTCTAAAATACAGTTTTAGAATATCCATAATAAGTACTTGTTGGAAATTCTCTCATCTTCCTCTGGATGAACCAGTGGCATATAAGACTAGGACAGTGGGAGTGGTCTATTTTGGCAGGAGAAATATTTTATCACTGACATTGCAATTCTTTAAAAGCAAAAGAAATTTTATTCAGTTTTATTGTTTTAAAATTTTTGATTGGCAATATATTGCCCCTCGGGGGAACTGTTTCCACTGCCCTGCCCTTGGTATACTACTAGTCTGAACATGTTTTCATTTTTTACTCTCATTCTTGAATGCTAATTTAACTGCTTCTAGAGTTCTTGATTCAGAATTATTATTCCTATGGTTTCCATTGTTCTCTTTTACATCGTTCTGCAGTTCTGAGGTTTAATAACATTGTGCATGTATGTGGTTTATTATTTATTTATTCTATTTAGGATTTGTTGTGTTTCCTGAATCTTTGGACTTATATCTTATATCAGACCAGAAAAAATATCTACCAGTATTACTGGCTCCTTCTAGGAGTAGATCTTTATATTAGGTTGTAGAGAAAAGTCATGATTCTGTATTTTTGTTTTTAAATATTCTTCTATACTCACTTCATTTTTCCTTCATCATCATTAATTCAAGAGGAAGACAAGTGGATTTTCATAACCTTAAAGGGACATGTATGGTTCATAACCTTAAAGGGACATGCTGGTTGACGTAATTATAACAAAATACTGAAGTCATAGTGGTTTAAATATTATAAAACACAGTTATCTCTTTCAAACATTCAGTAAATAAATACTGTTTTCTTCAGAAAATGAACATGCAAGGATTATGGTCCTGAGGCTTAACATTTTATAACTAAGACATTTTTTAATTTTATTTTTATTTTTGGCTGTGTTGGATCTTTGTTGGTACATGCGGGCTTTCTCTAGTTGCAGCGAGTGGGGGCTACTCTTCATTGTGGTGCTCAGGCTTCTCATTGTGGTAGCTTCTCTTGTTGCAGAGCATGGGCTCAAGGTGCGCGGGCTTCAGTAGTTGCAGCACGCAGGCTCTAGAGTGCAGGCTCAGTAGCTGTGGCGCACGGGCTTAGTTGCTCCGCGGCAGCGGCATGTGGGATCTTCCCGGACCAGGGCTTGAACCCGTGTCCCCTGCATTGGCAGGCGGATTCTTAACTATTGCACCACCAGGGAAGCCCTAAGTCGTTATAGTTAATATAAACTATCCTATGAAAATTTTGCCAAATTATCCAATTTTATGGTAACTAGTTATAGAATAACCAAAGTATAAATATGCAACATGAATTAATGTCTGAATTCTTAATGTGTATAAAGTCAGTATTTTCCAAATATTTGCTAGCCTTTGCACTTTTCTGTATAATGACATATTGGAAAATTCCTGTTAAAAACTCTTATTTATGGCTTTAGCTTTTAACTATAATCAAACCTGAATTTTTTCCTCCACCCCCACCCCCCACTACTCTTGCAACCACTAATCTGTTCTCTGTATCAGTTCATGTACCTTTTGGCCATTTGTATGTCTTCTTTGAAAAAATGTCAGTTCGGATCTTTTGCTCATTTTTAAATCAATGTGGTTTTTTTGCTGTTGAGTTTTATGAGTTCTTTATTTATTTTGGATATTAGTCCCTTACCTGATATATAATTTGCAATTATTTTTCCAATTCAGTAGGTTGCCTTTTCATTTTGTTGATGGTTTTCTTTCCTGTGCAGAAGCTTTATAGTTTGATGTAGTCCCACTTGTTTATTTTTGTTTTTGTTGTTCTTGCTTTTGCTGTCAGTCAAAAAATCATTGCCAAGATCTATGTCAAGGAGCTTAACACCTAAGTTTTCCTCTAGGAGTTCTGTGGTTTCATATCTTATATTCAAGTCTTCAGTCCGTATTGAGTTAATTTTTGTGTGTGGTATAAGATAGTGGTCCAGTTTCATTCTTTTGCATGTGGCTGTTCTAGTTTCCCAACACAGTTTATTGAAGAAGCTCTCCTTTCCCCATTGTACATTCTTGACTTCTTTTGTAAGTTAATTGACCATGTGCACATGGGTTTATTTCTGGGCTCTCTATTCTGTTCCAGTGATCTGTGCATCTGTTTTTATGCCAGTATCATGCTGTTTTGATTACTATGGCTTTGTACTATAGTTTGAAATCAGGGAGTGTGACGCCTCCAGTTTTGTTCTTCTTTCTCAAGATTGCTTTGTCTACTCGGGGTATTTTGTAGTGCCATACAAATTGTAAGATTATTAGTTCT
Source organism: Globicephala melas (assembly GCF_963455315.2). Lineage (NCBI taxonomy): Eukaryota > Metazoa > Chordata > Mammalia > Artiodactyla > Delphinidae > Globicephala > Globicephala melas. Next base: position 162,509,982 of record NC_083315.2, on the reverse strand, counting down.
GTATCTGAAAACTGCCAGTGGAATTTTGATAGGGATTACATCGAATCTCTAGATTGCTTAGGGTAGTGTAGATATTTTACTAATCCATGAGCATGGATTGTCACACACCTGTTGATAGACATTATAAAGTTCCATAGGAATTGTGGGTTCAACTCTGTGCCTTCTAGGCCCTCAGCCTCTTTCTCCTCCAATGTAGTGTGTTTCAAAATAAGAAATCATCATCATACATATTTTTTTGTATTGTATATGTCAAACCAAACTGTCAACCAGTTATTTTATCTTCTACAGCAGAATTGCCTCACAGTCAATTAGTTATGTACCAAAGATGTTTGCGGCAAAATGTCTATGGCAAAGAAGCTTACAGCAAAAATACTTGATATGATTAGATATAATAGTGAGAAGAACCATTCCCACCTCCACCTCTTGATTTCCAGACCCATGTATTCTGCCTGTGAGGTAGACAGCACCATATAATGGTCTATGCTGTGAAGCATATACCACATCCTATAAGACAAAACTCTGGTCTTTCAAGATACTGTTTCCCAAAAGGTGCTATAAATTAGTTTTCAGTAAGCCATTCCATCATTCTGTTAGTAGCCCTCGGTGGGTGATGAGGGTATGTGATAAAATTAGTTAATTCCATGGGTATGAGCTGAATGCTGCACATCCTTCGCTCTGAAATGAGTTCCTTTATCAGAAACACGGAATTCAGTGATGGTGGCTAAGGTATCCTGTGTGTCCACAGGTGGTGGTGCTAGCAGAAGCACTGTGAATAGGGAAGGTGAATCCAAAGTTCATGTGTATTCCAGTGAGGATGACTCTTTGTCCTCTCCATAATGGAAGAGGTCCAATGTAATCAGCATGCCACCAGGTGTCTGGCTAGTTTCCCTGGGGAATGGTGCCATATCAGAGGTTCAGTTGGTCTCTACTGTTAGCAGGTTGGACACTCAGCAGTAGTGGTAGCAAGATCAGCCTCTGTAAAGAAAAGTCCATGTTTTTTTAACCCGAGCGTAGACTCTGTCCTTGCCACCTTTGGCTCACTAAGCAAGTGCTAGCTGGCTAGGAAAAGAGGCTGCCTGATGTCCATAGAGCATATTATTTTGACCATTATTGAGAACCTCCTCTGCAGTGGATGCCCTTATTGGGCTTTCCCTAGGCCACAAAAATCTTCACAGCCTATGCCCTTTCTGAGAGTTTTACGCACAAATCTATTTTCTAGATTTCCTTGTCTCTGATCTTCCAATCCTGTTTCTTCCATCCCTGATTGTTCATTCAAATAGTTAACAGTGGCTAATGAATCAGTGTAAATCTGTCTATCTAGTTGTCTCTCACTACAAAAGTGGTAAACCAGATGTACTGCTTGAAGGGCTGCCCGCTGGGAAGTTTTACTTTTACTGCTGTCCTTCAGAGTCACCCCTGAGTGGGGCTATGATGCTTTCAGGCAGGTACCAACATATTGTGTTGGAACATCTGTAAGTCTGGCTCGGATTTTTTCTTCCTCAGTCAGCTGATCATAATGAACACCTATGAGGCCATAGGTGTAGATTGAGAGAGAGAAGAGGCCTTGCACTATAGGATTTATTGCTGAAAGATTCTGAGCCACCTGTTGTTCATATAAATTACTTGTAACTTCCAGATCTCTCTAAGGCTGGTCTTTTCTATTCTGTGTCCAGTTGATGACAGATTGCTGTTGTGTACACCCAGTCAGTGGCTAGGTTGGTCATGTAGCTTTCAGTTCATGAAAGAAAGCTCAGGACATACAGTCACCTGATATCCCATAGTTAGGCATTTACTTACTGTCTAATAAGACCTAGTAGCAATCCAGAAACTACTTCTCAAAAGGAAAATAGTTATCTGTAAAGGAGGGCATGGAATTTCTCCCAGTCCGAAGTATGCTTCTTTGGTAGCTTTCCAGAGGTTCCATACAGCATCCCTATTTACTATAGACACTTGGAGTATCATTGAATCTGCTTGATCATAAGACCAAAGTGGAAGATCAGCTTGCCTTCTCTTGTTCTGGTCCCCACTGGAAGCTTATAAGTGGCTTGATAGATGGAGAGAGCAGCTCACTCAAATGTGGTATGTGTTGCTTTCCAAAAGGCCTACCAAGCATTCTGCTCCTTTTGTTCGTGGTAGGTGATGGGAGGTGTAGCAACTTGTCTTTCAGTTGGAGGGAATGTCTTGACATATTCCAGATCATTGGATCCACAGAAACTTCACTGAGGTGGCAGGGTTCCTGAATTTTTGTGGGAATTATCTGCCACTCTCTTGATTCACTTCTGTCTTACTAAGGCATCTAAAGTATTATGCTTGTTGCTTCCTGCTCCCCAGATCCATTCAGCATAATGTCATCAATGTAGTGGACCATTGAGATGTTTTATGGAATGTCAAGATGATCAGGATCTCTGTGGACTGTATTATGGCAAAGAACAGGAGAGTTGAAATAGCCCTGAGGCAAGGATTTGAAGGTGTCCACAGATACAAGCCAGGTAAAAGCAAACTGCTTCTGGTGGTCTTTACAAATTGGTATGGAGATAAAAGCATTAACCAGGGCAATAACTGCAGCGAAATGCTAGGGACTGTGTTAATTTGTTCTAGTAAAGATCTGGAAGAGTAGCTTCAATTGGAATCATAACCTGATTAAATTTATTATCCAGAGTTATTAGCTAAAATCCATCTTATTTCAGTACAGACCAAACAAGCAAAGATGATGTGATAGGTATTCTTACCCCTGCATATTTCACGTCCTTGGTAATGTCACTGATTTTTGCAATTCTCAGGCTTATGGTTTTGTTTCTGGTTGTCTTAGTAGAGAGGAATTTCCAGGGGTTTGTACTTACTTCTTCCTGTTGTAATGACCCTTACCCCATGGATCACAGAGCCAGCCGTAGAGCATTCTACAGGTTGCCAGGTATATCTATTCAACTTCAGGAATTGGGTGGGGTCCACAGACCACCTGGGTCCACTATGATTCAAAATTGGACTTAGATTCCATCTATCACATGATCACCATAAGGCCCCACTTTTACTGCTTGTACAACAGCAGCTTTTAGTGTTCTTAAGAACTAGTGTCAGTTCAGAGCCCATGTCCAGTAATTCCTGAAAGTTTGGATCTTTCCTTTCCTTCAGTTCACAGTCATTCTACTAAGCGGCCACAGATCCTTGGAGAAAGATTTATGTTATACACTTGTGACAGTGCTACAGGGTTCTTCCTCATTGGAACTTGGCCCTCCTTCAATCAGGGGGCTCTGAGTATATGAATTGGCTTAGGTCTGAAAACTGGTTGAGAAACTGTGACTCTCCATTGTGGTGATTTAAGTCAGGTGTTTTAGCCACCAGGTCTGGAGTTTTTCCTACTTATAGATCAAACACTAATCTAGTAAGTTACTTATTTTGTTCCTGGAGACACGATGATTAATTAGCCACCAACAGAAATCTCCACAGGCCAGCACATTCTGGTTATTAGTACATCCCTGCTGCCCTTTTTGATAAAATAATCTACCTTATTTTTGTTGGTTAAGTGCTGCTGCTTGACCTCTGCTTCTCCAGGATTATCTTTTGAATCAGGGAGCCCATATTAATGGTGACATTTCCCATTCCTGACCTTTATGGGAGGACAGTCACAGAGCTTTTCAGTGATGCAGGTGCTGCCCTTAATTAATGTATTTCTCAGTGCTTTCATGAAGGGACTATTTTCTAGACTTTTTCAAGGGATGTAATTGATGGGAGGGTATGCAGTTTGCATGTGAAAAATCTCCTCCAACATTCTTACCTCCCTAGGGTTTTGGATTTCTTCCCGTATATCAGAGGTCAGCCCATACATCAACTCCAGCCCACCTCCTGATTTTATAAATCAGGTTTTATCAGAACACAGCCATGCTCATTCTTTCATGTGTTGTCTAGGTCTGCTATTGCACTACAGTAGCAGAGTTGAGTAGTCTGCAAAGCTGAAAATATTTACTCTCTGGTCCTTTAAGAAGTTTGCCAACCTCTGCCTTAGGGCATGCTGAGATTTGATCCGAGTTAGGGGTCTAGTGACAGCAAAGGAATGATTGTGATGGTTCTTCAGAAGGTTAAGCATCCTCTGCAAGGCATCTGTTTCAGAAGGTGTGTGTTCTCAGACACTGGAGAGGAAGCTATTTGCATTGGCCAGTGAAACTCCAAATAACTCAGAAGTTCAAGATTCTCAGTTTTGTCTGAGTCCAGCCAGATGCTCCCACTCCACGGTTAAGGGTTCTCTTCCCAATCAGCGGCCTAACTTTCACACAAGAAAACTTGGTGAGTGTGTGAATTCAATTGACATTGTAAATATTCAGCAATATCAGCCCTGTCAGAAATTCTTCTAGGTTTGTCTTGGAAGTTCTCTACTCAGACCATGACTCGTGCTGAGAGTTTAAAAGAACCTGCGCTTGTTACTTCTTTCTGTAAATGCTCTGTGTATTCAGTGTAATCTTTTGTACAAACACAGAACTTGTGGTCACCATTATTGTTGTAATGGTCAAGGGCAGCAGCCGCTTGGACTCCCAGGGCACTCAGCTTCAGTGGATACTTCACAGTCAACCACAGGAGATAGCTTCGTTAATTGTTATGCCAGTGCATACCTTGGATTGCTAGCATCCATTTCCCATTGACAAGGGCTCAGCACTATGCTCAAGCCCAAAGAAAGGCATGACTAAACCAGTTCTGCAAACCCCATCTTTAATGGTCTGTCTCCTGTGACCACTTCAGTACCAGTTCTGTATCAATCAGAGACAGAAACCACCCCAGTAATTTGAACAGGGAAAATTTAATATGGAGTGTTAGCTAATGAACGGTGATTTAACTACTAAAAGGTGTGAAAGAGGATTCTAAGGGGTATAGAAGTAGCAGATGCAGAAAGCAGCTACTACCCATAGGGCTAGTGGATGGTGATCAAGGAATGAACTTACAGGGTGGACCCTCCCCTCTTCCCCCAGGCTGAGATTCAGATCTCTTTGGAGAGGGCGTAGGTGCCTCAGGAACATACAACCTGCCAGTGGAAAAGAAACTTGCCGGAGGGCTGATCTAGGAGATCTGCTATGATGGCAGAGAAACCCCCCTGTTCCCCCAGTTCCTGTCCGCTAATTGATCCACTGGTTACAGCACAGCAGAAGGAAGAAAAGTCCCTTCCTTCTTCTTTGGCCTTGCAGGAACCCTCCAGCACCCTCTACTGGCCAAAACCAAGTCAACTGGCAATGGAAAAATGTCCATAGGGTCCTGCTCCAGTAATCATATAGCAGGAACAAGGAGGGTGGATTTGGAGCTGAGAGGCAATAAATTAATATCAGGCCTTCTCCAGTTTCATGGCTATAACTGCTATCTGTGTGCTGTTACCTCCCTTATGTATATCTCTAGCCTGTATATATCTTTTCCCTTGAACTCCAGAGAAGTATTAATGTATCAAACTGGCTCCTTGATGTCTTCATTTGAACTTCTCACAGGCATTCATAACAGGTACAAAACCAAACACTTGTACCTCCCCTAGTTTTTCCCATCTCAGCAAATGACATCATCAATCAAACGAAAAAATAGCCTCTACTTTTCTCTTTTTCCTACTTTACTCCCAGTTGGTCAAGGTCCTGCCATCTCTTTCTTCAAAATATATACAAATCCTACCATTTCTCACTACCTCCACTGCTGCTACCCTGCTTCAGGTCACCATCATCTCTTGACTCTTAAGTATCAGAAATCACATCCTAGATTTCTAATGTATGCTTGATAATTACATGACTGCTTATTCTCAGTTCATTCTATAACTTTACATTCTATAACAGGTGTACCCTATCCCTCCCACTCCAAACTTTATGCAAGACTTCAAAAGCCTTAGGGCTTTGAATATGCCTGCTACATCCCTTGCCGTCAAGTTAAGCCCATTTTTTGTGTTTGCCAATACAGCATTCACCCTTATTTTTTTTTAATTAATAATATTAACATCACTATTTCTTCATGTATAGTTTTGAAATATGTATAAATCTTCCGAGCTTAAACTGATAATTGCCTATTGTCAGATTTTTTTTTAATTTGAAAACATTTTTATAAAGATGACCTTATTTCTTAAATTTCTGTTTTGTTGGATAGAAACTACTAAGGTAGCAAACTCCCCGAACAACAACTTTTCCACATATATCATTGACTTTTTATGTTAGTCATCTCTCATTCTTTTCATCAGCTTAATTCCTTTTAAGGTAAATATCAGTACTCACTTTTGTTACATTCAGAAAAGGAAATGGTTTGTATTAACTCACGCTTGGAATGCCATACCATTGATCTCAATAGAAAACTTTATTATCTGCATCTTTATTTCTTTCTAATATTGATTAGAAACCATAATAAATATAGGAATCCTCTTTGAAATTAAAGTTTCCTTAAGCATATACTTTTTTTTTTAATAAAAGGAAATTACCTGATACATGCTCTCTTTCTCTTTTAGGTGGGAGATGTTGCTGTTTTTCTCCTGATGGTAAAGCTTTAGCTGTAGGTCTCAATGATGGAAGTTTCTTAATGGCAAATGCAGATACTCTGGAGGATCTTGTATCTTTTCACCACAGAAAAGACATTATTTCAGATATTCGATTTTCACCAGGTAAGATTTCATTGAAATCATACTTGATTATTAACTTGAGTATGGCAGTGAATGTATCAATGTGTGATTTTTATTAACTGTTATTTTATCTCAGAATTTTAGTTTTTTACTAGAAGAGGCAGTATAATGAAAGGTAAAAGCCCTATATTAGATCAGTGGCAAAATATCTGGCTTAGTGCCAATTCTGTCCCTAAATTTTCTGTGTGACTTGGGCCAAGGCATTTCTTTGAGCTTCATTTTCCTCATTTATAATGTAAGACAGATTGGATAACTGTTTTCATTATATTCTTAATGCTTTTGAAATTACATGAGTTTTGCTTCTTCAATTTCCATATATTCATTACCAATGACAAAACCTACTATAATACAGGATTACTAATGTTAAGGCAAAATTTACTTATGTTGGCTTACTTATATTTTTTGTAAATTTAGAGATTTTCTTTTTTTTTCTGGTTACATGCAAAGAATATGAAAATTACTTTGTATATAATTTTTGATATTTTCTTTCCACTGAACTACCTCACTACATTAAAGTTTTATTTAATTGTGTTAATTATAATATACATGAAAATGTTACCATTTGTCGTTTGACTCATATGTCTTGTTATAACTTAGGAAACATCTAAGAGTTCCTCCAAAAAAAAATTAAGAAAATTGACCCTAGTTGTAGAGTGTAAAAAATATTTCTAAGGGTAGAAAATTTCAAGCAAATATGTTTCTATTACAGGTTCTGGGAAATATCTTGCTGTAGCATCACATGATAGCTTTATAGATATATACAACGTAATGAGTAGTAAACGAGTAGGAACATGCAAAGGCGCTACCAGTTACATAACCCATATTGATTGGGATGTTAGAGGTAAGACTCTAAATAACTTACTATTTGATAAAAGTTTCATTTGACTTAGTATAGCTATTTTGGAGAAACAAGTAATTCAACAGATGAGTTCAAAAGCATTGTGAAAAACAAACGTTATTCTCAAAATGATTTCCACTACTTTATTTCACACCTAAAGATGAATGCTGTGAGTTTAGACTTTGCAGTACTTCTAATGTAATTCAGATGATAGTACAGTAAGTGATAAATTCTTTAATTTGTAAAGTAATTTAAATATTATACAAATTTTTTTTAGTCATTTGTCCTGGTTTTGTCAGATGAGCTTGATATAAATAGTAACTGAAATTTTGGAAAATAGTTATGTTAATGAGGATTTTTTTTTTTTTAATAACAGTATTTGCCCCCACTTTTTTTTTGGCCTCGCCCCACGGCTTGCGGGATCTCAATTCCCCAACCAGGGATTGAACCCAGGCCACAGCAGTGAAAGCCTGGAATCCTAACCACTAGACCACCAGGGAACTCCCAGTTTTAATGTAATTTTCCCAGCATTCAATAAAATACATTCCCTAAAATTGTCATAATTGTATAACATACAGAATTTAATGAGTATCTGTTTTTTAGCAGAATGCGTGGCATATGGCAATGTTTAATAATTTAGATAAATGCTAAATATTTTAAATGCTCCATTTTAGGAATTTTTGTTTCAGATAGTCACCTATATAAATCTCGTGTTGTAAATTAAAGTTTTTCCAAATGTAGTTTAACAAAATACTCTTTAAAAAAAGGTTTCAAATTTTATTTCTAGGATTTTTACGAGTAGGAATATGCAAAGGCACTACCAATTACATAACCCATATTGATTGGGATGTATAACAACAGAAATAGTTCACATATACACACACACACACACAAATTAAGCCATTTATGTTTATTTACGTTATTATATATATGGTTGACTGCAGAGGGTTTAAGCTTAATTTTTCCCATAAAAGTTAAATATCATACTAACTGTATATGTATTTATATTTTATATATGTGTATATTTTAAAATTTTTTTTTAAGGGAAGCTTTTACAGGTCAACACTGGTGCTAAAGAACAGTTATTCTTTGAAGCTCCCAGAGGGAAAAAACAAACCATCCCCAGTGGAGAGGTAGGAAGATAGTAGTGCTTGTAATGTTGATATGACAGAAAGTGGTTAGAAAGCTGATGCCTATCTGGGTAAAGGAAGAGATTCTATATTAAGAAAAGAAATAAATTGCTTGCTTGTATGTCTAGCTCTTCTCTAATTACTTTCCTCAAAGGATAAGAAGCATGCAATAGCATGTAAAAGACATGCCATCTAAGATTGGAGTACTGCATGTCTGTCAGATCTTTTGGAACCCATGTGCCTAAGATGCTTATTGGCAAATTCTCGTTTGAGGGGGAAAAAAAAGAAAAAAATGTGTTTGGTTTTGTGGCTGATATATTAGCAAAATTTTTTGACATGGCCAAGGAAGAGAAGCTAAACAAATATAACGTGAAAGTAGCTTAATAAGGAGAGGGACTGTAAGTAAAATTCTTAATTTCCAGTAATGATTAATTGGAAAATATGCTTATAAACTATTAGTAGAAGTTTAGACATGAAGTGTAAGAATAAATTTCTTGATTATTCTAAAAGCAGAAAAAGTCTTATATATTATCACTGTACGTTCCGCATCTAGAATACACAGTGGATATATAATAAATACATCTTGAATAATGTTATGTTAAAATTTTTCTGTAGGAACTAGTGGACTTGGGAAGCTACAAAACCAAGACAGCTACTAATTTGTTTAACTGTTTTTATTAAAATTTTTAATTTATTTGTGACATATATTAATTACAAAGAAAAATATTCAGATTTTTTGTTGTTAATTTTTTAGGGTTAGATGTTATAACCTTAGAGCATTTTTTTTTCTTTTTTAGGTAGAAAAAATTGGTTGGGCATCATGGACAAGTGTGCTTGGTTTATGTTGTGAGGGAATTTGGCCAGTAATTGGAGAAGTCACAGATGTAACTGCCTCTTGCCTCACCAGTGACAAAACAGTCCTAGCTACTGGGGATGATTTGGGATTTGTGAAGTTATTTAGATATCCTGCTAAAGTATGTGTTTTTCTTTAATTCTCCTAATGATCATAATTATAAAAATGGTTAAAGTAATGCCCTTTCATAGCATTTCTTTTTGTAATATGAATATTACACATGGAATATGTAATGTTGTAATATGAAAGGTTCAGAATTACGTTTCCTATTCTTGACATCATATTTATAGCTTTTATCTATAGATAAAAAGTATTAGCTATAGATAATAGTAGTATTATAATTTATGAAGTAGTATTATAATTTATGATCCTATGCCTTAAGTTATATATTATATTGTACAGTTTCTCAGTATTGAGGAGTATCCATAGCCCTTTTAGAAGAAACATTCTTTTAGCCCTAATATTAAAGAATTTTAGTATTCTTTTGATTACATATATACCATTAACAGGAAATATAAACTTTTGATATTTACAACTGTAACATTTAAAATGTTCTAACAAATTAAATACAAAATACTATAAATGACACTGCCTATAAAGTCAAAATAACTTTCGTTTAATGTGAATGAGTGATGTTATTTTCCTAAAACCAAACTGTAGAGATTCTTTGGAATGTGCATGCCCATGCTACTGTGTGCTGTGTGATGACTAAATTCTTTTATTGCTTTCCTTTATTCAAACCACTGGGAAACATTAGGCTTTCACTTAGCACAAAAATAAAATTCATATATCAAGTATAGATGCATTTATTTCTTAATTGTCACAAATTCAAATATATGTTGTAATCTAGTACCAACATGAACATAAATATAAATTTGAAATATGGCACTGAAATCGTGATATTCAGTGCATGGTGGTCTTAATTAACTGCTCATATGAATATTTTTAGATCAGCATCAAAATGAAAACACAAGTTTAAAAATTCCTGTAGAGAACTCAGGCACCCAAGAAAATATTTCACAAATCCTTGTTTTAGATACACTTAAGTAGTAGTACCTTCTGTATAAGAATGTGTTCCAATAGAACATTTATTAGTCAAAAACATCATTCTCAATATTCTAGATGGTATAGGAACCTTAAAAATACGTTCTAGGATATTGGTCTGCAGATTCCTTCTTCACCTTACTGTAGCAAGAACCACAAAATCTTAGGGAAGCTACCTTCTTACAGTGTTTTGATGACAGATTCACCTTCTATTTCAGCTAATTTTTATTAAGAGTCTTCATTTCCAAAGAATTCACTGATTTAGCTATTACTGTGTTTTGTATATTTAAGACATTTCTTATTTTAACACCCTTGAAAAGATGTCCATCTAAAACCTGCTTATGATATGTTGATCTGAAATTTACTTATGAAATTTGGTAATGCTAGTGTTTAGATTTAAAAGTTGCCAGTATCTATAACTTGGATTTTTCTTCATATTTACAAGAAAAATACATTCCTATGTGTAACATCTGCTTATAAACAAAAACAGTAATGAACTACGATGAAAGATATTTACTTGGGTATATACCGAAATGTTTGCTAATTACTTTTTGTTAATATGGCCGTGCTCTATGTACATAGGCATTTATATACTGATTTTCCCAGTTATTGTGTCTATTTCCAACAATATGTCTGCTTAGCCATTGTTCTAACAGATATGTACTATTCCAAAGATATCCACTGTAATTAGCTATTGCTCTGTTGAATATTTAAGGTATTTAAAATGTTTCACTGCTATAAGTAAATACTGTAGCAACTATTTTTTGCACAGAAAATGTCTTAGCATAGATCTCTTAAAGAGGGATTGGTGAGACAAAGGTCAGCATTTTCATGCTTTTCAATGTAGAATGCCAAGCTGATTTCCAAAAAAGTTATGCCCATAGTACTAGCAATGTGCAAAACTACTAGTTTTATCCTGTCCTCATCAGGTTTGGGAATTGTTATTTTTTATTTTAGTGAGTTTCAGTATTTTCTTTTTTTTTTTTTTACAAGGTGCCTTGTAATGATTAATTTCTAATCACAGATTAAGAAATAAATTCAAAATTATAACAATGTTTTCAAGTAATAAAATTTCTCAGAAAGATTTTTTGAATTTTTTTTTTTTACCTTTAGGGAAAATTTGGAAAGTTTAAGAGGTATGTGGCCCATAGTACACATGTCACAAATGTGCGCTGGACTTTTGATGACAGCATGTTGGTTACCTTAGGAGGTACAGATATGTCTTTAATGGTTTGGACAAATGAAATGGAGGGATATCGAGAAAAAAGGCCTTGTGATAGTGAAGAATCTGATATAGATTCTGAAGAAGATGGGGGTATGTCATTTTAAAATATTTTAGTTTAACGAAAACATAGAAAAAATTTAGCACAACTGATTTAAACTGTGGAAGTTAAATAAGTAATAATAATACTTGAATAATTGTGGTTTTAGTCCTTTCGGTCTATTTAACAACAGAATTTGTTTTGTGACTCAAAAACAACAGGCTGTCATATACTAATAACTTAGATATTCTTCATTTACCAATGAATGATAATCATACTTTAAATTAGTACTGTTAAAATAAATTTATAGCATTGAGCCTCATACTTTAATTTTGGTTTTTTCCTAATATACCAGTAATACCAGCTCATTACAGAAAAATTAGAAAGTGTGTTTTCAATAAAAAATAAACACAGCATCCATAATTTGGCCACTTGGAGGTAATCTCTGTTGAACATTTGGGGTATACCCATAGGGGTATGTGCATTTATATACATTATATTTTTTTAACAAAAATGATATCATATTGAGTTTATTTTTTGTAGCTTGCTATTATCACTTAGCAATACTTTGAGAATTTTATCATTAAATATTCTTCTACATCATTTTTACTGGCTGTATGTTATTGCATAATTTGATTATAACACAGTGTATTAAACTTATTTCATATTGTTGAACATCCTTGTATCCAATTTTTAAGATCATAAGTGAGCTCCTCAGTTATAACATAGAGAATAATTCTTATATTTTGATGTTAGGCTATGACAGTGATGTCACAAGGGAGAATGAAATCAGTTACACCATCAGAGCCTTATCAACAAATATTCGCCCAGTGTTTGGAATCAAGCCTCATTTGCAACAAAAAGAACCCTCAGTTGATGAGAGGTAACAATCAAGTTTAAAACTAGATGAAGAAAAAGATATTGGTATTAAAACTTGAATTGATTGTTTAACTGAATGAATTTTTGCAAAAACTCAGTAACAGTGGTACTCTTGCATTTTACAGTTCCCAGCACCTCTTAGAAAGCATGTTTGTCCTTAAATACTTTTTGGTAATGACACTGTCTTTTGCAAGTAGCTTAGGGAATGATGCTACATATAAAGTCTATATGATTAAAGGAATCTTATTTGCTAACTTTTATAAATATATGTGATAGGGTTTCAAGAAGTAATACAAATTGAATCCAATACCTATTATGTTTTAGGAAGCACATGAGCAGAGAGATGATTAAATTTTTAAAAGGCCTTTTTATCCATGTGCCTTTTTGATCAAGGATAGAAAGTCATTATTTTAAAATTTTTCCAAAAAGGCAAGTTGAAGTATAGCTTGTCTCTAATGGGAATTATTGGTCTTTGTCTAGAATCAGCAAATCAAAAGTAAGGCTATGTGCACTGCAGTTTTATGAGGAAAGAGAGAAACTGTGAGCCTGATGCTTTTAAAATCATTAGAGAAGATAGAAAGCAATAAAGAGGCATATGGATCAGTGAATGGCATGGATTTCAGAAATGAAGAGGTTTTAAGAAATGATAAAGGAAAAATTATTCAGAAACTACATTGAAGAACAAAGAAGCAGTGGGAGGTAGGAACAGCAGTGACCTCTTCTGTAGAAAGCTGTGATGAGGAAAATGTTATTATAAAAAGTTAGTATTTGAGGGAAAAGCTAAAAATGAAAGGGAATTCATTCACAGTGAACAGAATTTGTGGAAAATTCAAGTGAATGTATAGTTAGTGAGGATAGTGCTAAAGACCATTGGAGCCCAGCTAGATAGAAATAATATTAAAAGAAAGCATTGGCAGAGGAATTTGAGTTTGCACCTATGGATTTAATATCCAGGGAAAAGAATGAAGTTGGAAGGGTGAGATACATGTTATTGATGGAAAAGGGGGGAGAACTAGAGATGCTGTTGAACTGAAATTCTAGGTAGAAGGTTGAGGTCATGATGCCTCCACAGCTCCTCTTCCAGGTGCCCCATTTGCTGATGGTGGTATACCTCAGATAATAGCAATGGGGGGTCACCTTACAGAAAGAGGGTAGACAGTGATTATCCGTTTATTCATCACTTATAAAGAGGCAAGTTATTAAACTAGAGGTATGTTTTTTAAAAGCTGAGCAAGGTTGAAATGACTTGGTAGAAGGCTACGTCATATAGTGCAAACGACATGGTTTTTGGAATCAGATAAATGGGTTAAAATATTCATTTTTATCATTTGCCAGTTGTGTGACCTTGAGAAACCATTCTATCTGAGCCTCAGTTTCCACAAAGGAAAAATAAGCATTATAATCCCCAATTTATGGAGTACTTCATGAAATGAAATAATGTATATAAGAATTTAAGTAGTAAGTCTTCACTCGCCCCTTCCTTGGAATAAAATACAAGGTAACCTAAGGAGATACCTGGTTAATACTGACACACTTCCTTTTTATTGAATTGAATTTCATTTCATTTCAGGCCGCGCCGCATGGCTTGGGATTGAACCCAGGGCCACGGCAGTGAAAGTGGCAAGTCCTAACCACTGGACCACCAGGGAACTCTCTAACAGTTTTTCTTTTTGGTACTGAAATTAAATATCCACAAAGTAATGAACACTACCTATATATTTATTAATCAGAAGAGTACATATCAGTATGCAAATATAGATGTTCATAATTAGAATATTTGCAGTATAGTACTTAATATTACCTAAAAGAAATTATACCTCACAGGTAATGAAAAATGTAATATAGGGAAGAAGGAACTCTAGACATTCCCATTAATCTTTTTCATTTATTATATTGATTTTTTGAAGAAAATATTATCACTTATCAGATAAATTTGGTATGTCAGAAAATGTGACCTAATTTTAATCTGTAGGCCATCTCTCATGGTAAAACACTTAAATTTCCTCCTTCATTGCTGAAGAGACCTGAGTTCTGATAGATGGAAACATTTTACTGCTCACAAAGAATGGTTGACACGGTCATAATTGTAATCTTTGCTGTTAGCTTGCATTTTTTATAGCTAACTTTCTCAAAATTATTTTTTATTTTGCATTTTGTCCTCAAATTATTTTACAATTCACCTCTACTAAATTCTTCTGAAAATGCCAACGCAGAAGAAGTCATTATTGTGATTCATAGTTAGGAGCCTTCATTTTCATAAAATGCAGGAATCAAAGGAGATAAAAATGAAGAGATATTTCTTTTCATCAGCTTTGAATTTTTGTGAGGAGATAAAATGGTCTGTATACATAATTGTTTTCATGTTTGAAATAAAGTATATTGTCATATACAAAACAAAGCACTTTTTAAACAAAACAAATGCTTGTCAAATATCCACTTAAAAGGAAAATATTTCTGATGACAGTTTGACAACTTTATTTAGTTGACACTTTCATGGAGTCTTTTTCCTAAATGACATTAATAATTTTATGTTTTTCTTTTTCTATAAATATTTTTATAGCTAATCTTATGTATTTTAAGTAGTTACTTGTCAATCAAATTTCCAGTATTTTTGAATAAAAATATTCAAAACAATGTGACATAAAATTTAGGCCTTTTTGTATTTCATTAGAATTCTGTTGACATATTATCTTTAATCTGTTTAGTAAACTGCTACATTTTATTCATCATCAGTTTTCATGTATATCTCCTTACTTTTTTCCTCTTGCTCCTTTTGAAGGCAGGGAGTAGTAAGGTAAGTATTTTGTTAAAGAAAATACTTTACTCAAAAATTTATTCTTCTATTTTGGTCTTTGTGGTATTTTACGGTTTTGTTTTGTTTTTTTCCCCTATAAAACATTGAACTACATTTGTTGAGAAAGAACCAGAAAGTGAAATAGGACAAATCCTACAGAAGAGTTGCATTTATAGATACAATATGTGGGTGTTGTTATGAGGGTCTTCATTATAATCAGTGTTTTTACAAATGACTTTTCACAAACTCCTATACTCTAATAGTTTAGTTTTTCCTTAAATTTCAAAGACTCATAAAAACAGTTAGTCACACATATTTATCAGTGAAAATTTTTTCAGTTGATAACAAACCTGTTAGCTTCATTTAATGCTTGTTTAATGTATTCATTAATTTCAAAACATTCACATATGGGCAGTAATGATATTTGTATGTTTAATAAAATGATATGTGCAAGAAGGGACTCTTTAGGGTGCTTTTGTAGCTACCTTTAGTGAGATAAAAATGTCTTCAGACAGTTTCTGAAACAGGACAATATGGAAAAGCCTAGTCTGTTTTAGAAGTAAAAAAGGTACCAGTAGGAAAATGCTGGCAGATAGGATGAAAAAGTCGATTTGAGATCAGATTGTACAACACATCAAATATAAGGCACTCCTTAATTAATTTGGCAGATATCAGGACTTCATTATCTGTTTTAAGCAGGAGGTGATGTGTGCAAAGATATGAGTCCAGACTGTGATGTGACTTCTAAAAAAGCCCTCATAATCTTATACTATTTTAAAAGAAATAAAACATTCAGACCTAACGTCAGATCTGGAGTAGCTTATTCAGGACTGATCTCTGCATTTTAAAGGGACATTGGCAGTTTACAGTGATCTAGAAGGAAACAGAGGGTAAAGGAATGTTGGGAGGCCACTTTACACAAAGAATAATTCATCGCTTTGGGAATCACTAGTTTCAAAAAAAGAAAACAAAGTGGAGATATAATTGCTGTCTTAGGTATGAATGACTTCTGTAGGAGTGACCTCCTTGTGACGAGCAGTGTTCATGCAGAGTTTAGTAAATGACCACTTGTCATCAGTGCTATGAAGGGATGTTCTAGACATGTAAAGACGATTCCTGGTTTCACTGGGAGGATGGATAAGATTAACTTCTGTGATCCCTTCCAGTTCTGTTCAGTCATTATGTTGTTAAGGGGAATTTTTTTTCTTTTAAGTTACTTCCTTTGCTAGAAAAGTCCCAAATCCAGCATGGTCCCGAGACTCACTCTGCCTACTTGGTTAGACTGGCTGACTGGGAATCCCTTTTGGGTCAGGGGAGGGGGAGCTTAGTTAGGTTCCTTAGGCAGTCCTTAATAGCAGGGCCAGTGCTACCAGCCATTTAAGTTAATAAACATTAAGAAAGCTTAAATATTTTGTTTGAAATTCAGATTGCACTGTGGAAAAATAAGAATGGCAAGCTTTAATGTTTACAACATAGAACATATTGAATTCTTTTCTTTTTCATCTTCTTTCTTCTGATTTCCCTGCCATGAATGGAGTAGCCCTAAGCCTAGGCCTTTTCTTATATATAGCAATAAATAAAAACAATAGCCCTTTACTATATACAATATAGTTTATCTGCATTAAACTTGTAAACATATTTTATTACAGGAAATATTGTACTACTATTTTAAATGCAAATCTGTGTTGTAATCTTTTCCCTTTTTTATCTGCTGCTGGAAAGAGGTTCCAGGTAATCCTCTCTCTTTGCTATGCTCTATGCGACCCAATTTTGTATCTTCGTTATCTTTCATACTTACCATTAATAAGCTATGTTACTTGGTGTTCTTTACTTCTATTCACAGTTTTCCATGTTTTTCTCCTTTGAAATCAGTATGCGTGAAATGACTACATCTTAATTATTGGATTTGTACTATATAAGTAACTGCTTTACTAAAACTTTATTCATTCAACTTGTATAATTTTCCAAGTTGTAGAATTTCAAGCAATAATATATCTTACATAAATTATCTTTATAAAAATTAAAATATGCTTAACCATTTTACAGGATTTATAGATAAAAATTATACATTTATTAAAGTTCTCAGACAATAATGTTGAATAAAGTTCAACAAAATTGACTTGGAAGTAAAGCCAAAGCTTCTGTCATTCTTCAAAATGATTTTAGCAGAAATATTTTTAAATATTATAAAGTGAGTTATATTTATTACTTACAGATATTCAAAAAAGTATATGAAAAAGGTTTGAAACCAAAAAATTTTGTGATAATTTGAAAAGTTCTTTATAGAGTGTTGCAAGTACATTTAACTTTTATGTCACCAGTCATGCTTCTATACTTCTACATACTGCTTCACATTATATATGAAAATACACATTTCTCTTATATTACATGTTCAAGATATAACACTTCATTTACTTTTTATAGATGTATAATTTGAAAATCATTTTGAAAATGCAAATATATTGTTATGCCTTTAATTTTATGGATTTATTCAGAAACATTGGAATGTTTTCCACTGGAAAGTTAATTTACATCATTTTCTGATTTAGTTGTTACAAAATTAATATTAAAATTTGAAAGAGGAAGTTGATATATGATTGATTTAGATTCAGTATTTAGGTTACTAAACATTTGAATAACGGCTCTCTGAGTTAAAACTAAACTAAATGATGTGTGTGGACTTTTAAAAAATAAAACAAAGGGTTTTTTTTTTAGGGAAGAGTCTCCACATTTAAATAATAGAAAATGGGAACTCTATACACCTAATGACACATTCATTATAAATAGATCCTGAACTAGTGATGGAAACAGAGAAGGAGAGGGATAGATTTGAGAGCTACTGTGTAGGTAAAGTTGAAAAATATGTAGTTAATAGTGAGAATAAGGGAAGAGAAGGAGTTGGAGACAATAGTAATAACCTTTTACAGAGTGTTGTATGGTTTACAGTGCTTTGTAACTGTAAAATGTCTTGCCTGACTAACTGAAGGTGATGCCATAACCATACTAGGGACTTCAGAAGAAGAGAAGATAAAGGGCACAGAGGAGCAGGTAAAGAGTACAGATTTGAACTCACACATGACTTATGTTGCCAACAGTATGGAAAGTTTATACAAATATTTTCAAAATTCAAGAAGAATGTATTGAGTACCTGCCATGTGAAAGATACTGAGGTAGCTTACTTCAGAGCAGTAATCTAGGCTTTGTTGATAATGTACACCATGTAGAAGTTTTTGAGTGTGTAAAACTAACATTTGTATATTTTTATCATCTATATGTTCTTGTGCTATTATATTAGTTACATTTATGAAACATACACCAAAGAATTTAAAAGAAAAATGAATAGAAGTTCTAATATTTTCTTTCCACCTTTCTGCTTTAGAAGATATCAAGATAAGGAGGGTGGAGTCTAGTGAGAAACACAGATTGGGTTCATTTTTGTGAAGGTGTGTCAGAGACATCTGCCTCTGGAGGGCAGGTGAGAGAAGCCCAGTGAAGGCACCCAGTGATGGGTTCCTTTCCTCTTTCCCACTTACCTGTTTCAGGCCTCCTGTGAGCAGGGCCCCGCCACAGCCAGTGAAACTCCAGACCAACAATGTCGGCAAGAAAAAGAGACCCATAGAGGTGAGGAAAATCCCACTCCCCGGTGTTAATTGGTACCTTAAAATGTATACAGGGTTTAGTTTGTTTCCTTTTTGGAAAACATCTAAATCTTTTCTTTATTCTTTATGAAAATAAATGTACTGATGAATATTCTTTTTTGTTTGGTTGTAAAAATTGATTGCTTAACTGTCAAATCTGAGTCTTGGATGGATATCCTGTTCCTTTTTTTAATTAGTCTTTCTTTTAGTTTTCTATGAATAATACCCTAAATTGAACTGTATCTCAGAGAACTTCTAAATGTAAATGTATGAAATGATCTGTGGTTTATGGAAGCATAGGCACTTTGGCAGTGTCTTATACTTAGCAGTTTGAATTTATAAGTTAAAGGTTTAATGCTTACACCAAATCAGGAACTTTTACTCCATGTAATGTATTCACTGTAGGGTTTAATGAAGGTTCTGCTTCAAAGCAAAGAAACCTTTGCACAATAATTGAGCAAAAAAGGAAGGCATTTCATAATCTCAGTATCAGCAGCAACAAGCAAACTGTGCTAAGTGAGGTCTAAAACAAGGCATAAAGCTGTGGGAGGGTGATTGTTGTACTTCCTACCCCACTCAGCCTCACAGGGTCAGTGAAAATGGACACTTGGAGTAGCAGAATTATCTGCTAGAACTTTAGCATGAGTTATCAGAGACAGCCTGCTTAGTGCACAAAGCTGATATACTGTCTGGATCCTTGAAAGTACATCACTTGGACATAAGTTACCCTGAGTTACGTACGCAGATCAAATATTTTGACTAACAGTTTAACACAAATCGAAATATTCTTCTTTGGACACAAGAAGTATCTCAATGTTTAACACATGAAATCTCAAGAACTAAAATTCTTGGAATCAGATGACCTTGTGGTTCTCCTTTCATTTTTATGACTTTATGTAGAAAAGTATGGAATGTGTGTTTCAGCTGCCCAAAACGGGTTACATAGAGAGGTATATCTAGGTTAATTTTGTGTTTGAAATTTGTAAAACATCAAAAATGCATCCTCCATTTTGACTGAAGACACCAGTACTCTATATAACAAAATAATGGTGAACATTTAGACATGAGGAATTGTATAATGGTTTTATCATTGTTATAGGACCTTGTGTTGGAGCTTGTTTTTGGCTATCGAGGCAGAGACTGTAGGAATAATGTTCATTATTTAAATGATGGTGATGATATAATTTATCACACTGCATCCGTGGGAATTGTGCACAACATTGCTACAGGTAGGAAACCCTGATTCTCCATTCCCCACTTTTTAAAATTTAGAATTTTTAATTTAGCATCTTAAAACTCTTTGTTAAAAATATAAATAATTAAAATATGTGAATCTAGAATATAAATATTTCATACTGTAGAACTTTCTAGTAATATTTTAAGTAACAAATTTACAGTCTTGAAGACATTTAACACGGCAAAAAAGGATTTCATAACGCAAAGTGCTCAAAGATCTCGATGAGAAGTAAAGGATTACTGTATGTTGAAAGCACGTTTTATAGTGAAACCATTTGTGACTTTATTCTATTTCCCCATAACCTAAACGCATAAGTGGATGGTTTGGATGGTTGTCTTTGACGGTTAGTGACTGAAAGCAGCACGTTGGATGAGTGATTGCTAGGGAGCGGGGTGGAGTGGCAATGTTCACACTGAGCCCTCGGAAAGCCGAGGAGGTTAACTAAGAAAGCTGCTTGCCGGTGACTTGACTGATGATACCTTGTTAGATTCAAGAAAATGAGAAAATATTTCCTGATTTCTCTTTAACTGATTGGATTGTTGAAAAGCAAAGAAAGTTCTCTGAGCATCATTTGATGACCAATGATGTGATAATTCTACTAGCAATACTCAGTATTAATTTTGAATTCTATTTTATTACATATAGTTGTAAACTTCATAAAAGTCTAAAAGTTAGAAGTAAAAATATAGATTATCTAGTCCAAACATTTCTGGCTTTTTCCTCTGGTAGCTTCATTCTAATTAGGTAGAGTGGATTATGTGAGTCATAATCCCCCAACCCCTGGTCAGTATTAATAATTAATATGATATTTCTGTTTTAGTTGCCCTAAGAAAAAGATTTATCAGTATTACACAAATCAGTGGCAATTTTCCTTTTAATAATTTGGGTCATTTAAAAAAAATACCTCTTAGAAAGAAAATCCTCTTTGAGGCTTCACTTATCCTTCAAAGAGAATAGGGACGATAACAAAAGACAAATTACATAGGGATGAAAGTATAAATACACTTTCATATTTACACTTGTAATTTTCTTTATTTTTAATTTCCTGGTTTTTAATTAATCATCTTTCTAATGATGGGATGTAGCGAGAGATGGCAGAGGGAAGACTAAGCACCTGCTCCAGTCCTGGTTATTTGGCCCCTCGCCATTATGGAGATACATTGCTCTGTTTACAGTCTAAGAAGTCTTGACCTATTAGCTGATCTACTAATTTAGCCAACAGCACATATAATTAATTGTTTGTTCCTTTAACTGAACTCTCAGCCCTGGGAAATATGAAGCCCATTTCACTTCGAGAAGTTCCTTTAAAGTAATGTTAGATATGTTAAATGACATTTTAAAAATGTTTTCTTTGGTTTTGTTTTGCTTTTCGGAGGACCTAGTATTGATGGTACTCTATCATCTGGACCCAGTCTACCGTCCTGACCTCATTTCCCACCCCTCCGTTTTACTTGCACAAGCCTACCTTTACTGCCTCCTGCACAATCATAGTCTGCTAAGGTCTCTTCACTGTCACTACTGCTAGAGTAATCACATTACTTCTTTGATCAGGATTCTTCAGTACCTCCCCACTGACTACAGAATAAGTATGAAATTTAATAATAGGCTTGTTTTCAAAATGCTCTGTAATTCTAGTTCCAATTTGCCTGCGCAACCTATTTCTTTCTTTTCTTTTTTGTTACCCTACACTTCAGCCAAATGAGCCATCTATATGCATACCCAGTACTTTCCTGCCTTTGTACCTTTGCTTCACGTATCCCTCTCCCTGGAAGGCCCTTCCCCACTCACATTCACATTTACAGAATCTGTCGTGTCAGTCCAGAAGTGCCATCTGCTCGTAAGAAGAAGAATCTGCTACAAATTTCCATAGCATTTTGATCTTTAACTCTCTTGTGCCACTTGATGTCTTCAACCTCGTATTACGTGGTTTATGCATTTCAGGGTTCGTTACTTTAAGGATTTCTTGGTCATGTTTCCATCCTTAGGATGAAGTGTATATGTTGTGCTCAAAAAATATGTGTTGGGACTTCCCTGGCAGTCCAGTGGTTAAGACTTGGCGCTTCCACTGCAGGGGGCACAGGTTCGATCCCTGGTCGGGGAGCTAAGATCCTGCAAGCCGCACGGCACGGCCACAAAAAATATATACATGTATGTGTGTTAAATAAGCAAGTGAGTTAAACACAGCAGTTTATTACTCTGTGTAAGTGCATTTGACTATTTCACCTTAAAGTTTTCAGATTTAATTCTCAAATTCTTTTTTTTCTAGGGACTCAGAGTTTTTATCAGGAACATAATGATGATATTCTGTGCCTCACTGTAAATCAGCACCCCAAATTTATCAACATAGTGGCAACTGGCCAAGTAGGTATGTTTCTATATTTTAAAAAGAAACAATTTTAAGTAATTGTCTTGTTCAAATTAATTTAATATCTTAGGAAAAAACTAAAACATATTTGTGTATTGTTCAAAATGCATTTATACATAAAGCAGATACTCAGTTTTACCATATTATTTGCTTCCAGGCACCTTTCTCTCACTTGGGTTATCTGAGTTGGCTCACATGGTTCAGAATTAAGAAGAAGCTATTCTGCGGTAGTTGAAATAGTTGGATTTAGTCCTGTAGCAGAAATTTCTGATGAGCAAAAAGTTTTTATTCAATAGCATATAAAGCAGAAAAGAAGAACTTGAGGAGAGAATGGTAAATAAGAGGAGCCGAGAAGTAACTGGACTGAGAGGGGGAGCACATCTGCCTCAGCAGGGCATAATCTAGAAAGAAGAGAGAAGCCGAGTCTGTTCCATGTTAGTAGAGCCCTTCTGCCCTTTTCTTTGGCAGTGATCTAATTTGCCAACTATTTTTGAAATCCCCTATCTTGCTGTTTTCTTTCAACTCTATAGAAAACTTAAACGAAGGCTGTAACTCCACAAGCAAAATGTTGAGAGGATAGTAGGTCTCTTTAGGACATATCTACCAGTCATTGATCACTATGACTACTACATAATAGACGCGGTCAGTCACATCGTCACAACCCTGGTATAATTTGTAAAAATTATCAAAATCATTGGGTTTATTGGATCTCAGTGGGCCTCAATTGCTAAGCCAGCTTTCCAGATGTCTTTTTCTTCTTGAATAAGATAACTTATGCTTCTAATATCTCCATTTTTCATAAATTACTAAACTGATCAGTTAGAAACTTGTTCTCTGATCAATTAGTTCTACAGTTATGCCACAAAGACCTTTGTAATCTTCCTTTCTGTAAAATTTTCTACTTTTAAAAAGAAAGTAGACCAATACTTCACCTGTTATATACAAAATATTCTAATCTTTGAATATATTATTTATTTATTTATCGACATATAGTTGATTTACAATGTTGTGTTAGATTCTGGTATACAGCAAAGTGATTCAGTTATATATAAATGTATGTATTATTTTCACGTTCTTTTCCATTATGGTTTATCACAGGATATTGAATATAGTTCCCTGTGGTATACAGTAGGACCTTGTTTTTTATCTGTTTTATATATAGTAGTTTGTATCTGCTAATCCCAAACTCCTAATTTATCCCTCCCCCACCCCCTTTCTCCTTTGGTAGCCATCAGTTTGTTCCCTATGTCTGTGAGTCTGTTTCTGTTTCGTAAATAAGTTCATTTGTGTCATATTTTAGATTCCACATGTGATATCATATGGTATTTGTCTTTCTCTTTCTGACTTCACTTAGTGTGATAATCTATAGATCCATCCATATTACTGCAAATGGCATTATTTCATTCTTTTTTATGGCTGAGGAGTATTCCATTGTGTATATATACCACATCTTCTTTATTCATTCATCTGTTGATGGACATTTAAGTTGCTTCCATGTCTTGGCTATTGTAAATAGTGCTACTGTGAACATTGGGGTGCATGTATCTTTCCGAATTAGAGTTTTCTCTGGATATATGCCCAGGAGTGGGATTGCTGCATCATATGGCAACTCTATTTTTAGTTTCTTGAGGAACCTCCATACTGTTTTCCATAGTGGCTGCACCAATTTACATTCCCACCAGTCGTGTAGAAGGGTTCCCTTTTCTCCACATCCTCTCCAGCATTTATTATTGGTAGACTTTTTGATGATAGCCATTCTGACCAGTATCAGGTGATACCTCATTGTAGTCTTGATTTGCATTTCTCTGATAATTAGTGATTTGAACATCTTTTCCTGTGCCTGTTGGCCATCTGTATGTCTTCTTTGGAGAAATGTCTGTTTAGGTCTTCTGCCCAAGTTTTGATTGGGTTGTTCATTTTTTTGTTATTCAGTTGTATGAGCTGTTTGTATATTTTGGAAGTTAAGCCCTGTTGGTCGAATCATTTGCAAATATTTTCACACAGTCCATAGGTTGTCTTTTCATTTTATTTATGGTTTCCTTTCCTATGCAAAAGCTTATAAGTTTGCATACGTCCCATTTGTTTATTTTTGCTTTTATTTCTATTGCCTTGGGAAACTGACCTAAGAAAACATTGGTACAATTTATGTCAGAGAATGTTTTGCCTGTGGTTTCTTCTAAGAGTTTTACAGTGTCATGTCTTATATTTAAGTTTTTAAGCTATTTTGAGTTTATTTTTGTGTATAATATGAGGATGTGCTCTAACTTCATTGATTTACATGCAGCTGCCCAGCTTTCCCAACACCACTTGCTGAAGAAACTGTCTTTTCTCCATTGTATATTCTTGTCTCCTTGTCTAAGATTAATTGACTGTAGGTGTGTGGGTTTATTTCTACACTCCCCGTTCTGTTTCATGGATCCATATGTCTGTTTTTTGTGCCAGTACTGTGCTGTTTTGATTACTGTAGCTTTGTAGCATTGTCTGAAGTCTGGGAGGGTTATGCCTCCTGCTTTGTTCTTTTTCCTCAGGATTGCTTTGGCAATTCTAGGTCTTTTATGGTCACACATAAATGTTAGGATTATTTGTTCTAGTTCTGTGAAAAATGTTATGGGTAATTTCATAGTGATCACATTAAATCTGTAGATTGCTTTGGGTAGTATGGCCATTTTAATGATACTAATTCTTCCAATCCAAGGGCATGGTATATCTTTCAATTCTTTAAATCATCTTCAATTTCCTTTATTAGTGTGTTTTAGTTATCAGCATATTAAGTCTTTCACCTCCTTGGTCAGGTTTATTCCTAAGTAATTTTTTTTTATGCGATTTTAAAAGAGAATGTGTGAGCTTCCCTGGTGGCGCAGTGGTTAAGAATCCACCTGCCAATGCAGGGGACATGGGTTCAAGCCCTGGTCCAGGAAGACCCCACATGCCGCAGAGCTACTAAGCCCATACGTACAACTACTGAGGCTGTGCTCTAGAGCCTGTGAGCCACAACTACTGAGCCCGCACGCCTAGAGCCCATGCTCTGCAACAAGAGAAGCCACCACAGTGAGAAGCCCACGCACCACAAAGAAGAGTAGCCCCCGCTTGCTGCAACTAGAGAAAGCCCATGCGCAGCGATGAAGACCCAATGCAGCTATAAATAAATAAATAAATTTATTTTTTTAATGTGTTTTTACTTTCCCTTTCTGATATTTCGTTGTTAATGTAAGAAATGCAACAGATTTCTGTATGTTAATCTTGTATCCTGCTACCTTGCTGAATTCATTTATCAGTTCTAGTAGTTTTGTGTAGAGTCTTTAGGGTTTTCTATATATATCATGTCATCTGCATATGACAGTTCTACCTCTTCTCTTCCAATTTGGATACCTTTTATTTCTTTTTCTTGTCTGATTGCTGTGGCTAAGACTTCCAATACTGTGTTGAATAGAAGTGGTGAGAGTGGGCATCCTTGTCTTCTTCCAGATTTTAGCAGGAAGGCTTTCAGCTTTTCACCATTGAGTATTACGTTGGCTGTGAGTTTGTCATAAATAGCTTTTATTACGTTGAGATACGTTCCCTCTATACCCACTTTGGTGAGAGTTTTTATCATGAATGGATGTTGAAGCATCCAAAAGCATTTTATCAAATGCTTTTTCTGCATCTATTGAGGTGAACATGTAGTTCTGTTCTGTTCTTTTCCTTCCCTTCCCTTCCCTTCTGTTTTTTTTTCTTTTCCTTTCCTTCCCTTCCCTTCCCTTCCCTCCCCTCCCCTCCCCCCCTCCCCTCCCCTCCCCTCCCCTCCCCTCCCCTCCCCTCCCTTCCCTTCCCCTCCCTTCCCTTCCCTTCCCCTCCCTTCCCTTCCCTTCCCTTCCCTTCCCTTCCCTTCCCTTCCCTTCCCTTCCCTTCCCTTCCCTTCCCTTCCCTTCCCTTCCCTTCCCTTCCCTTCCCTTTTCTTTTCTTTTCTTTTTATGGTGTATCATGTTGATTGATTTGTGTATGTTGAACCATCCTTGTGACCCTGGGATGAATCCACTTGATCAAGGCCTATGATCTTTTTTATGTGTTGTTGGATTCAGTTTACTTATATTTTGTTGAGAATTTTTGTATCTATATTCATCAAAGATATTGGCCTGTAGTTTTCTTTTTTGGTATTGTCTCTTTTTTTAAATTTATTTTTTGGCTGCATTGGGTCTTGGTTGCTGCACGCGGGCTTTCTGTAGTT
Organism: Globicephala melas; assembly: GCF_963455315.2. Taxonomy (NCBI): domain Eukaryota; kingdom Metazoa; phylum Chordata; class Mammalia; order Artiodactyla; family Delphinidae; genus Globicephala; species Globicephala melas. The sequence goes on along the minus strand of NC_083315.2, from coordinate 162,483,119 downwards.
GCAATGAGCGGGGCCTACTCTTTGTAGTGGTGTGCGGGCTTCTCATTGCAGTGGCTTCTCTTGTAGTAGTTGCAAAACACAGGCTCAGTAGTTGCAGTACACAGGCCTTAGGTCATGCTGGCTTCAGTAGTTGTGGCACGTGGGCTCAGTAGTTGTGTCACGTGTGTTCTAGGGCATGTGGGCTTCAGTAGTTGTGGCTTGCAGGCTCTAGAGCACAGGCTCAGTAGTTGTGGCACACGGGCTTACTTGCTTCACGTCATGTGGGAATCTTCTTGGACCAGTGATCGATCCTGTGTCCCCTGCATTGGCAGGTGGATTCTTAACCACTGCGCCACCAGGCAAGTATCTTTGGTATTGTCTGTGTCTTGTTTTGGTATTAGGGCAATGACAGCTTCATAGAATGACTTTGGGAGTGTTCTCTCCTCTTCAGTCTTTTGGAAGGGATTGAGAAGGATCAGTATAAGTTCTTTGCATGTTTGGTAAAAGTCCTCAGTAAAGGCATCTGGTCCTGGACTTTGGTTTGCAGAAACTTGTTCTTCTAGGTTTTCCAGTTTGTTGGCATATAATTGTTCATAGTATTCTCTTACGGTTCTTTGTATTTCTGCAGTATTGGTTGTTATTTTTCCTCTTTCATTTCTTATTTTGTTTATTTGGGTCCTCTCTCTTTTCTTCTTGGTGAGCCTGGCCAGAGGCTTGTCGATTTTGCTTACCCTTTCAAAGAAGCAGCTCTTGGTTTTATTGATTTTTTTCAATTGTTTTTTAAAATCTCTATTGTATTTATTTCCTCCATGACCTTTATTATTTCCTTACTTATGCTGGCTTTAGGTTTTGTTTGTTCTTTTTCTAATTCTTTTAGGTGGTAGGTTAGGTTGTTTATTTGAGATTTTTCTTGTTTTTTGAGGAAGGCCGGTATCGCTATGAACTTCCCTCTAAGAACTGCTTCTGCTGCATCCCATAGATTGTGTATGATTGTGTTTTCATTGTCATTTGTCTCAAGGTATTTTTAAATTTCCTCTTTCATTTCATCATTGATCCATTGGTTTTTTAGTAGCATGTTGTTTAGTCTCCATGTAATCATTTTTTCTCGCTTCTCTTTCTGTGGTAGATTTCTAGTTTCATGCTGTTGTGGTCAGAAAAGATGCTTGAAGTAATTTCTTTCCTCTTAGATTTGTTGAGGCTTGTTTTGTGTCCTAGTATGTGGTCAATCCTAGAGAATGTTCCATGTGCACTTGAAAAGAATGTGTATTCTGTTTGGATGTAATGTCCTAAAAATATCAATTAAATCCAATTGGTCTATTGTGCCATTTAGGATCTCCATTGCCTTATTGATTTTCTGTCTGGAAGATCTGTCCATTGATGTGAGTGGGGTCTCCTACTATTATTGTACTCCTGTCAGTTTCTCCCTTTATGTCTGTTAGTATTTGTTTTACGTATTTATGTGCTCCTATATTGGGTGCAGGTATGTTAACGAGTGTAATATCCTCCTCTTGTATTGATTCTTTTATCATTATATAGTGGCCTTCTTTATCTTTTTTGATGGCCTTTGTTTTAAAGTCTATTTTGTCTGATGTGAATATTGCTCTCCTCACTTTCTTGTCATTTCTGTTTGCATGAAGTATCTTTTTCCATCCCCTCACTTTCACTATGTGTACAGTAAGTCCCCTATATACGAACCTTCACGTTGTGAACTTTCAAAGATGCGAACATGCCTTCCATCAGCGTCATATGTGAGTGAAATTGCAGCTTGCCCTCCATCTCCTATTGCTGATGATCCTTCAGCTCTACTCTCTCCTTCCTAACTCCTCTCTCTCCTCTAGTCAGTAACTCTTCTTGCCTGTTTACTCAATGCCAGCCCCTGCATGCCAGCTGTTGTACTACTGTACTTTTCAAGGTACTGTACTGTAAGATTAAAAAAGTCTTCTTTATTTTTTCTGTTTGTTTGTTTTTTATGTATTATTTGTGTGAAAAGTATTATAAACCTATTACAGTACAGTACTATATAGCCAATTGTGTTAGTTGGATACCGAGGCTAACTTTGTTGGTCTTACGAACACGCTGTCAGAACAGAACTTGTTCGTATATAGGGGACTTATTGTATTCTTCGCCTGAAACCACTTTCATGTCTCTTGTAGGCAGCATATTGTAGGCTCTTGTTTTTTGTATGCAATCTGCCATTCTGTGTCCTTTTTTTTTTTTTCTTAGTATCATGGAGACTTTTCTTATGTTTTTCACACTGTTTTAAGGCTTTGGTTGAGATTTTTCAGGCTTAGGAGCATAATTACTAATTTACAGCTGTACTTGAGAGTACATATGATTTTCTTTTTTTTTTATTGAACTATTAATATAATTGATTTATAATGTTTTGTTAGTTTCAGGTGTACAGCAGGGTGATTCAGTTATACATACACATATATCTATTTTTTTCAGATTCTTTTCCCTTATAGGTTATTATAAAATACTGAGTATAGTTCCCTGTGCTATACAATAGGTCCTTGTTGGCTATTTCATATATAGTAGTGTATATATGTTAATCCCAAACTGCTAATTTATCCCCTCCCCACTCTGTGTCTTTTGTTTGGAGCATTTAGTTCATTACATTTAAGGTAATTATTGATAGATATGTATTTATTACCATTTTAAACCTTGTTTTGCAGTTGTTTTTGTGTTTCTTCTTTGTTCCTTTTTCTTTTGTTTTCTTTTGTGGTTTGATGATTTTCTTTTGTATTATGCTTATGTTCTCTTCTTTTTGGTTTTTGTGAATCTGTTGTATGTTTTTGATTTGTGGTTACTCTGTTTTTCACTGTTTCTCAAGTATGATAACTCATTACTATATCTTTTTGCTTTAGACTGGTAGTCCTACTACCAGTAGGTAGTAGACTAGGTAGGTAGACTCAAACCTAGGTAGACTAGGTAGTAGACTCAAACACATTCTAAAAAAAAAAATTGGGAGTTCCCTTGTGGCCCAGTGATTAGGACTCAGTGCTTTCACTGCCAGGGGCCTGGGTTCAATCTGTGGTCAGGGAACTAAGATCCTGAAAGCTGTGCAGTGTGACCACAAAGAAAAAAAAAAACCACTTGACATGTCTCAAGCATTTCATAATAAAGAATGAGCAAAGGAATAAAGAGACTTTGAGACAAACAAACAATCTACAAAAAATCTACATTTCTTACTCTCCTCCCCCACATTATATGATTTTGATGTCATCTTTTACATCTTTGTGTTTATCCTTTTGATGTTCATTGTAGTTATTGCTTTCACAAATTTTTTTTTGATTTTTTAAAAATCTGTCTATTGGATTATTTGATTTACTTTCCAATTGTGATTTTCTCTTTCCTGTAGATTCTTGCTTCTTTTCTATTTAGAGAAGACCTTTCAATATTTCTTTTAGGATTGGTTTAGTATTGTTGTATTCTTTTAGTTTTTGCTTGTCTGAGAAATTCTTTCTCTCTCTTTCTATTCTAAGTGATAATATTTCTGGGTAGAGTATCCTGTTTTGCAGGTTTTTCCCTTTCAGGACTTTGAATACATCTTGCCACTCCCTTCTGGCCTGCAGTGTTTCTGTGGAGAAATCAGCTGAGAGCCTTATGGGTGTCCCCTTGTCATTTACTCTTTATTTTCTCTTGCTGCCTTTAGAATCCTCCCTATGTCTTAAACTTTTGCCATTTTAGTCATAATATGTCTTGGTATAGGTCTGTTTGGGTTCATCTTGTTTGGGACCCTCTGTGCTTTCTGTACCTGGATATATGTTTCCTTCTAAAATTTTCAGCCATAATTTCTTCAAATATATTTTCAATCCCTTTTTCTTCTCCTTCTTGGGATCCCTCTTATGCATAGATTGGGATGCTTTATATTGTCCCATAGGTCTTGTATATTGCTTTCATTGTTTTTTTCATTTGTCTTTCTGTCTGCTGATCTGATTGGATGATTTCCATTATTCTGTCTTCCAGATCACTTATTTATTCTTCTGCATTATCCAGTTTGCTATTTATTGCCTTTAGCTCAGCTTTTGTCTTGGCAAATGAGTTTTCTAATTTTAATCGGCTCCTCTTTATAGTTTCTAATTGCTTTTTATAGTAATCTGCATTTCTATCAATAGCCCTTCTTCATTCCTTCAGTATTTTCATTATTTCCTTCTTGAACTCAGGGTCTAGTAAACTGGAGAGGTCTGCTTCATTCTTTGTTATTTCAGGGGAATTCTCTTGATCTTTAAATCAGGAGTGGTTCCTCTGCTTCTTCATTTTACTCATATTTCTCTGGCTTTATGAATTTAAGAGAAACAGTTATCTACTGTGGTCCTGAAGGGCTCTTTTTATGTGGAATTGTCCCTATGTATGCTCCATGAGTCTAATATTTTTAGTGCGAGGGCTGTTTTTAGTATGGATACCTGCCACATCTTTCCTCAGTGTGTGTTGACCATTATCCCCTTGATAGGGGGTGTAATTGTTGTTGTGGTGACCAGAGCCTGCACTGGATGTTGAATGGGCCCTCCTCTTTGGTCTGTGCTTGTCACAGCCCTGTTGGGGGCAAAGTCTGCTCCCCACTTGTTGGAGTAGACACCCCCAGATCCGTTTCTGAACTGCGGTGTGAGGTAGGCAGGGCTGGAGCAGGGAGAGGAGCCACTGAGTATTGCTTTGTAGGAGCTGTCCACCAGGAAGTGCGCTCTGTGATGTTGCCTGTCACCCGTTGTGTGGATTCACAAAGTACACTGTTTTGGCACTGCCCTCGGCCCCACCTCAACTGTGGGAATTCAGGCAGTTGTCCTGGGTGTCCCTCAGGTGCTGTGCTCACAAAGCCACTAGCGCAGATCCCTTGGTGCAGAACTGCTGAGATCAGGTACCGGGACTGCCAAAGTCTTGCACCTGGACCCATTGTAGAGCTACTGAGTCAGCCCAGACTGTGGAAAAGCCCACAGCCACTATCGCTGGACCCGCCCCATCCACAAGATCACCAGTAATCTGCTCGGATGTCCCACGGGCACTGAGTTTACAAAGTGCCTAAATTCACAGATCCCACAACCTCTGGGACACTCAGATTTCAGCCCTGCTTCCAAAGTCACACGGCCCCTGGGGATCGGTTTGGATTTCAGCCCTGCCTCCAAGTATGGACAATCCTCTGGTACTTACACTCTCCCAGAGCTCAAAGAGGCAGAGCTGCACCACCATGAGCACTCCAAGAATGGGAGGCTGCTACGGCAGGGGCCCTGCCCCTCCCCTCGAGCATTAACAATGGGACTTCAGTGGCAGACCCAAGCTCCTTCCTGCGCACACCCCTGATTGTGGCTTGGACCACACTTCAGCCCCTTCAGGCTGTCTCCACACAACCAACGCCAGTCCTCTCCCCAGATCTGTCCTCTGAAACCCAAGTTTCAGTGCCCAGCACCCCCACACACACTAGCAGATGCACATCTCAGGCTGGGGAGGGCAGGGAGGTGGCCAGGACCCTCTGTATTGGTCTCTATCTGTTCTGCCTGCTGTAAACCGGCTGCTCTACTCTTCTCTGAGCCTCTGAAGCTCCCTTTCTGTCCCAGCTGATCTCACCACCAGTGAAGAGACTTCCCAGGGTGAGGGAATCTTTCCTCTTTCATAGCTCTCTGCCAGGGCACACGTCCTGTCCTGATTCTTCTTTTTTTTTTTTTTTCTTTCATCCTACCTGGTTACGTGGTGATCTTTCTTGCAACTTTGGTTTTATGAGATCTGCTGGTGTTCAGCAGGTATTCTGTGAGAAGGGTTCCACATGTAGATGTAGTTCTGATGTATTTGTAGGAGAAGGTGAACTCCACATCCTTCTATTCTGCCTCTTGATCCAGCCTTTCTAATCTTTTTTTTTTTTTTTTTTTTTTTTTTTTTGCGGTACGCGGGCCTCTCCCGTTGCGGAGCACAGGCTCCGGACGCGCAGGCCGAGCGGCCATGGCTCACGGGCCCAGCCGCTCCGCGGCATGTGGGATCTTCCTGGACCGGGGCGCGAACCCGCGTCCCCTGCATCGGCAGGCAGACTCCCAACCACTGCGCCACCAGGGAGGCCCAGCCTTTCTAATCTTTGAATATAAATATGTAGATCTAGCCCATTTTCACACTAAGTTTTTGAAATTGAAGTCTTCTTTTCACTTTGCATGAGGAATAAGAGACCAAGTTACCATTTTGGTCATGAAAGCATCATGTTTAGTGCCTCTTGGCATATAGTTATTGATCAGTTAATTTTTATTAAGTTCATTTATTCAACAAATTTACTGAGTATCTGCCACGTGCAAGGTATTGTTCTTGGTGCTCGGGGTATAAGCAGCTTACAAAAAAAGACAAAATCTCTATGTTAGTGGATGAATGGAATCCTAGAAGGTATGGTTCTTCCATTTCCCAGCTTTGCTCCTTCTCCTTTTCTTTCCCCTTTTCTCCCTTTAAAAAAGCAACTTTGGGGGCTTCCCTGGTGGCGCAGTGGTTGGGAGTCCGCCTGCCGATGCAGGGGACGCGGGTTCGTGCCCTGGTCCAGGAAGATCCCACATGCCGCAGAGCGGCTGGGCCCTTGAGCCATGGCCGCTGAGCCTGCGAGTCCGGAGCCTGTGCTCCGCAACGGGAGCGGCCACAGCAGTGAGAGGCCTGCGTACCGCAAAAAAAAAAAAAAAAAGAAAAAAAAAAGAAACTTTGTTTACCATATTAGGGCTATAGTTTTCTCTTTTGATTAAGAAATGTCACAAATTAATCTTTCATAAAATTTGACCTCTACTTCTTTCCTTTTTTAAAATTGAGATATAATTGACATAAAATATTATGTTAGTTTCAAATGCATGATTTGATATTTGTATTCTTTCTCTTTTGTTGAAAGGCAACACTATAGAGAATGTGGAATGGCTAATTATCTCCCCCTCTTTCTCCTTCCAAGTCAAAGTTCAGCCAGTACAGAGATGGATTTTAGATCATGTATGTAGTTCTGTGCCTTGCCCTACTTGTACCATTCCACAAGACATAAAGTTCTTTACTGATGCCTAATTAAGTGTAAGACAGACTCAAGAGAAGATCAAAGAGTAAGAGACTTTTTCTCTTCTGAACCTAAAGAAAATTGAATCAGTAGGTACTTTGCATGCCAGGCTTGTTTAAAACCCACAAAGCACGAAAACACTTTCTAAAATGCATATGGTTCTCTTTGTTAAAAAGTCATGTAAATCATAGAGGAAGTGAAATATTTGCTTTTGTGGTATTTTAGCCAGTTACATTCAAACTTTTCTTTTTTCTTGGAATGTCAGAGCCAAATATATCATTTTATCCATCATTAGCTGTCCATCATTAGATGTTTGAATTTCCTTTTTTACATATTTGATTAAGGATCCTCCTACACGTGCTTGAACCCCATTATCACTTGATGCCTAACAGAGTAACCTAACCTCTCCTTAGGAAGCTCTGTTTGTTTGTTTTTTTTAATCAACTTATTTATTTTATTTATTTATTTTTGGCTGTGTTGGGTCTTTGTTGCTGCACGCAGGCTTTCTCAAGTTGCGCCATTTTCTCGAGTGGCGAGCAGGGGCTGCTCTTCGTTGCAGTGTGTGGGTTCTAAGCACGCGTGCTTCAGTAGTTGTGGCACATGGACTCAGTAGTTGTGGCTTGTGGGCTCTAGAGTGCAGGCTCAGTAGTTGTGGCACATGGGCTTAGTTTTTCCATGGCATGTGGGATATTCCCAGACCACGGTTCGAACCCGTGTCCCCTGCATTGGCAGGCAGATTCTTAACCACTGCACCACGAGGGAAGCCCAGGAAGCTCTGTTATAAAGTGCTTCTTCATATAGAACCAAAATTTATTTCTCTTTCATTGCAATTCACTGGTCCTCATTTTGGGGCACCCAGAATATTTAGACCTGTGATGTTTAGATCTTTATCTGTACTCTTAATTGTCCCAGGCCCTGCAGATATTCTGGGATAAGCCTGATCGCCAAAACCAAACACCCTCAGTCTTTAAACCATTCTTCATGTGACATAGTTTCAAGTCCTCTCATCATTTGGTTGTTATCAGAGCATGTTCAAAACTAAAAGTGCTATATCCTGACTGGTCTGTTCAGCAGAGTCAAGTACTTCATTACCTTTTCTCTCGTATTCCAGGTCAGGATACGATAGGTCTACATATGTCATTGAAATAATTATTTCATAGGGATATAAAGCTCTACCAAAGCACAGAACAATCATCTATTTTGAAAAGATTGCTAAATTTTTCTGCTTTCTTTCTTGCAATAGACTATTGTTTCTAAAATTGTGGTTAATAAATATTTCCACTGCAAATATAATGAGTTTCGTGTTTTCTTTTTTGGTAATCTTTTACTCATACAGAAAATGTTTAATTAAAAAAAATAAGAAAGGGGTTAATTTGTGGCCTGAATTAAGAGCTTTTTTTTTTTTTCTTGAGCTACATGCTAACTTTTGCCATCATTTCTCTCAGAAGGTTTAGATCTAATTCTTCCCTGCATGTAGAGATCCATTAAAGCCCAAAGGACCTGTTAACAGGGCATTTTTTAAACCAAAATAAAGTCATATCAATTTTAAACCATATCAATATTATTTTAAGTTGTTATATTTAAAATTTCATGTGACTCACTATATATAAAGAAAATATTGATCCAAAGATTGAAAGGTCATATGCATAGAATGTTAATATGCATATATAATTGAAATTAGTGGCTTTACTTACAGTGTACTCAATTTTGCATAATAAAATTAATTTTTATATAACAATTATTTAAATTACTTAAAATCATCATTTTATGATAAGTGAGTTTTTACAAATTTTGCTTATAGTATTTATGGATAATTATTATTCTGCTATATTTCCATTATAGGTGATTCAGCAGACATGTCAGGTAAGGAAATTAATCATTTTCTATTTTAGTCGTATTGTTAAGTAATGATAGCCCAAATTTTTATAGAGTAATAAGATACTTGAACCTATTTTGGATTTCTTTTAAATTAAGAATACAGCATTTTAATGTCATGATGCTGAGCCCTATCTGCAATAATAAGTTTTTTTTTAAAAAAAGGTAATATATTTTGACCTTCTTAGTGTGCCCAGCATTGTTGTAAGTCATCACAAGAATTCTTCATAGTAGATATTAACTTGCCAATATCACATAGCTGGTAAGAATAAAGGTGGGGCTAAAACTTGATCTTAAATATGAATCAATAAATTGTATTGCCTAGAAATAAAATTTTTAAAAATTTATTATTTTTATGTAACCATCTTAATTATTGCACATACTAGATCAACAGAGCATTTAAAGATTTGAAAATAACTTTTTATTATTGATTTTTTTTCTTTTTTTTTTTGCGGTACGCGGGCCTCTCACTGTTGTGGCCTCTCCCGTTGCGGAGCACAGGCTCCGGACGTACAGGCTCAGTGGCCATGGCTCACGGGCCCAGCCACTCCGCGGCATGCGGGATCCTCCCAGACCGGGGCACAAACCCGTGTCCCCTGCATCGGCAGGCGGACTCTCAACCACTGTGCCACCAGGGAAGCCCTATTATTGATTTTGACCGTGGCTTTGTGAAGTTAAAAAGCTGTTAGATGAACAATGCATGCCTGTTGTTTTTAGATATTATAATAACTAGGCTTTTTCAACTGTATTTCACTTTACATAATATAGTAAGAATTAGCAGTTTGATAAGAAAACATTTATTTGATTTATACCAATTTATGTGATTTGTATCCATTTCCCTCCCCTCCTCCAGGGTAAAGCATGATTTTGTGATTTGACTATTTAACTACAAATTTATTCAACACAACAGGCAAGGTCCTTGCTCTCTTGGTCTACACTCAAGAGCAGGGGTTAGCAAACTACAGCCCTTGGCCCAAATCTGATCCAGCACGTGTTTTTGTACAGCCCATGATTGAGTATAGTTTTTATTAATTTAAGTAGTTGGAAAATAACACGAGAAGAATAAAATTTCACAAAACATGAAAAGTATATGAAATTCAGATTTCAGTATCCATAAAGTTTTATTGGACACAGCCATGCTCATTCAGTTACATATCGTCTATGGCAGCTTTTGTGCTTTAATGGCAGTGTTGAATAGTTGCAACAGAGACTGTTTACAACACTCTCATTGCTTTCCACTGCTGCTTAGCACACTGCAAATTGCAGTGATTCTCTTTTAAAACTTGACAGGTTTTGAGTGCTACGTGTATTGCTATTCCACAACATTTTTTTGTTATTGAAGTATAGTTGATGTACATATTAGTTTCAGGTGTACAACATTGTGATTCATTTTTTTACAGCTTATACTCCACTAAAAGTTATTACAAGATAATGGCTATAATTACCCTGTGCTATACAATATATCCTTACCTATTTTATACAAAGCAGTTTGCATCTCTTAATCTCATATCCCTAATTTGCCCCTCCCCTCTTTCCTGTCTCCTTAGGTAACCACTGGTTTGTTTTCTATGTCTGTGAGTCTGTTTCTGTTTTACATATACATTTGTTTGTATTGTTTTTTAGATTCTACATATAGGTCATGTCATACCGTATTTGTCTTTCTCTATCTGACTTCACTAAATATGCTACTCTCTAGGTCCATCCACATTGCTGCCATTTTTTTGTTTTTTAACCACGGTATATCTATCATGTCAAAACAAGAGAGAGGAAAGGAAAATAGACTTCAAATGTCAAACTCAAAAGGCACAGTGAAGTGTGGATTATGTTGTTATGAAATTAGTTGGTAAAACATTGTGTTTATTATGCAATGATACTATAGCTGTGCTGAAAGAATACAATATATGTCAACATTTTCACACTAAACTTTATCACAGTATTCCCAGTTCACAGGAAAGCAAAAATCAGAAAAAATTAGAAACTTTAAAACAATATCTCATCACAACAGAATTTCTTCAAAAAATAAAATAAAATGTGGCTACAACCTAAGTAAGGTTCTGAATGACTCATTTGTTAGCTAATCAAGAAAAGCTGTTTATTACTGTGAGTTAATTAAATCATGTTTGATTACAACGAACAAGTGTCCAGAGAAAATAAACTTAAGACTCTTAGCTTTCTGGCAAAAACCATTTCTAAAAGAACTGAGGACATTGGGAACAACATCAGTAGTCTCTAAAAACAAAGCCAGAAAAAGGCAGATGATTTTTAATGGTTTCCCTTGGCTCTTGATGGGTTGACAAATGTTGCCAGTTGTTTATTTGAGGAATCGGTGCAGACTTTTAAGTGACTGAAGTTTGCCTCTATAATCATTTAAGGCATTTATGGCTATTCATTGTGTTCTTTGTCAGCAGGTGGTTTGTGGAAAATATTTCAATCTGTCATGTGTAATTGAACTTCAATATTTTGTTATTTGGAGTCAACAGTTAATTTTGTTTGCTCTCATAGACTTAACCATCATCAGTTCTGTTAATTTATGTTAGAAATAGAAGGTGAAAGTCCTGACTTGCCTTATCCCCACAGCAGTTCAGTGGTTTAGCAGTGGTAACATTTTGGGTTTTTTTGTTTTTTTGGCAATTTATGTAGCTCAGAGCCAGGACTGAAATTTTTCTGAGTGAGAAGAACTGCCCTCAGTCTCTGTTATGGAAAACTCAGTGGCTTTGGAAATTAGTTTTTGCTGCATACTTGATAATGTTTCTTAATGATTCAACCTGAAATAACAGGGAAATTACAATTACAACCTGAAATTTCAGTTACAGTGCATATATGTGAAACTTATACTGCAGGAAAGTCATTTGATGGCAACTAATCTTTGACTCACAAGTAACACCAAACTTCACTATATGCTTCTCATACTGTCAAAAATTAAGATGAGAACTGAGATTCCCATTCCCACAAAAATTTGTAGCAAATGTATTTTCTGGGCTCAAGTTACAGTTCCAGCAGCATTTTTTAGATCTTGATACAAGCGTAGAGAAAATTTCCATATTTAAAAAATCTGTTTAACTGTACAATTGAGGAACTTCCACCTAACCTTCAATTTAAAGTTATTATTCTGCAATGTAATACATGCTAAAATGCAAATATCAAGATAAGACTCTAATAGAATTTTCTGAATGCCTTCCAAGTGATTAATATGCTCAATTAAAATCATATGCTTTCGGGGCTTCCCTGGTGGCGCAGTGGTTGAGAGTCCGCCTGCCGATGCAGGGGACACGGGTTCGTGCCCCGGTCCGAGAAGATCCCACATGCCGCGGAGCGGCTGGGCCCATGAGCCGTGGCCGCTGAGCCTGCACGTCCAGAGCCTGTGCTCCGCAATGGGAGAGGCCACAACAGTGAGAGGCCTGCGTACCGCAAAAGAAAAAAAAAAAAAATCATATGCTTTTGGATGATATTCATATTTGACAGTACCTATCTGTGTGAGACATTTTCAAAGTTGAAAATTATTATAGATCATTATCAGATGAACATTTGTAATTTTTTTAAAAAAAATAAAGAACTCTGATTTTGAACCCTACTTAAGTGAATTATCCCCCCCAAAAAATTTCATTCTCATTAGTAGATCTATATTATAAAAAATTTCACTCAGTGAATTTCACCAATAAAAATTTTGTGAAAATTTGTTTTATTACACAAGTACCTGCATAATACCTTCAATTTTGTCTCTTATCTGACCCTTTACAGTGAAAGTTTGCTGACGTCTGCTTTAGAGGGAGACAGGCAATAAATAAGTACTTTTTTTCCTAAATAACATGATCTAAGATGGTGATAAATGTGATAAAAACAACAAATAGGGCGAGGGCCACAAAACAGTGTTTTTTCAGAGGTGGTAACATTTAGCTAGGCCAAGAATGATACAAAACAGTGATACCTGAAGGGTGACCTGGGGGCTCTAGGCTGAGGCCTGGTTTGGGAATCCTACAACCACCCACACATTCAGTGATTCGCTAGAAGGAATCACAGGACCCAGAGATAGTTACGGTGCAGTAGCTTATTACAGTGATCAGCAAGGGAAAAAGACACATCAGGTGGAGCCTAGAGGATAGAGGCACAGGCTTTCTATGTCTCTTCCAAAACACTCCTCCAGGGCTTCCCTGGTGGCACAGTGGTTGAGAGTCCGCCTGCCGATGCAGGGGACACGGGTTCGTGCCCCGGTCCGGGAAGATCCCACATGCCACAGAGCGTCTGGGCCTGTGAGCCATGACCGCTGAGCCTGCGAGTCCGGAGGCTGTGCTCCGCAACGGGAGAGGCCACAACAGTGAGAGGCCCGCGGACCGCAAAAAAACAAAAAACAAAACACACTCTTCCAGGGGTCACACAGAACCTGCTTCTTCTACCAGCAGCCAGATATATCAATGCAGGTGCAGTGTTTCTGCCCAGGGAAACCCACTGAGGACTCCGAGACCAAGGTTTTTACTGGGGGCTGGTCACATAGACACAAAGCCACAACTACTAAAATACCATAGTCCCAGAAGAAAGCAGGTATTCAGTGCCCCCCGTGGACAAAATAACCTTATCAACATAGGGAACATTTCAAAAGTCAAGTTCTCACACACTAGCAAGCAGGCCATTCTAGTGATAGTAACCTCAGTCCTGCATCTGTTAACTCCCTCCTGGGGAGGCCCTAAAGCTGAACCAAGAAACAGGAAGGTCCGTGTGACTGCAGTAAGGCCTCTGAGATGAACCTAGAGAGGGGCAGGAGTCAGTCACGTAGGGCTTTGCCGATCATGGAGAGGAGTGTGGATTCGTGCTAAGTGCAGAGTCCATCATTGGAGAGATTAAATTTATAATCACATTTATAATTTGAAGCAAATGCTCTTCCATATTTTGATTATTTTACTAAAAGTACTTATGTTCTGAGGCTGAATTAGCTGCTGAATTGACTTACCTATTCCTTTTTATAGGGTGCAATTCTTGAAAAAAGGACAGTCCAAAGCTATGGTTTTTTAACCTAGGAAATACAGAGAACTGGGAAGACATTTTAAGCAGTAGAAAAAGGCTGGACAAGATAAATTTAAAAATCTAAAAAAGAAAAAAAACAACAAATATAATTTTTTAAAAAGATTAGCAGTTTAATTTCTTTCATGAAATCCTGTTTAAAAAAAACAAAACTACTGTCTTATAAAGTGATATGAACTTAGTTTTTTACCAGATATATGCCTATGCAGTTGAAGATTTCCTTTGTGATCTATTCACATGGTTTCCTACCTACTGCCTTTCTCAATTTGTATTCACTTTCTATCTCTCCTTCATATAAATAGGTAATAAATATATCCTGGTATTTCATAAGTGTATAATGTTTTTATATTTCTCCACATAATTATATAAAGATTTAACATGTATCTAAAACATACATTATTTTTTGAAAAGTTGTTTAAAGTTGTGATTACCTAATTTGCTTGTCTAAATGCTATTTTCTCAAAAGTGCAATTTGGACTATAGCCTGAGGAAGTAGTCTGTATTTTTCTCCCTTCCTTTCCTTTCTCTTCCCTTTTCTTTCTTTCTTTTTAATTCAGTCTTAGTTTTGAGCTATTTTTTATTAAGTACAGTCTTTCTTTGGTACATATTTTTCTTGTGTTTCAGAGATGAGTATGCATCAGCCTTAGAAATGGAAACATTTGTAATAGGTGTATTACAACTTTGGGATTTTATCTTTGTTTAGCTACAGCTCCTTCTATCCACATCTGGGATGCAGTGAACAAGCAGACTTTATCTATACTAAGATGCTACCATTCAAAGGGAGTGTGTTCAGTTAGTTTCAGTGCTACTGGAAAACTCTTGCTATCTGTGGGGCTAGACCCAGAACATACAATTACCATTTGGAGATGGCAGGAAGGTAGGAATTTTTTTCTTTGTAATTTTAAAAAATAAAAATGGGGTGATAGGAATTTTCTATTTCATATTTGTGTTAACTTGGTGATTGAAACCATTATTCACTATTAAGCCTTACTCAATACCCATACACAGTTGTAGGTATGTTCTACTTTCAAAACCCAGTGAAATTGTAAACAAAGTATAAACTAATGAAAGTTATTAATATTATAAATGATTCACTGTTCTTTCAGTAAGAAACTATGCATGTAAGTGTCTTGCTAGTTATTATTTGGTTATAGAGGATCTTACTCGAGAATGCGATGAATTATATTGTTAAGTGATAATGGAAGGGCAATAGGGTAATATTACTTTAACACATTTCGGACAAAACTTTTCAGTTACATAGCCATTATAAAAAAGTGAAATTCATAGAGCTACACAGAAAAAAATAAGATATGGTTTCTAAAATGCCCCTTAAATTATAATAAAGCTTTCCATAAATCACACATCACTTGCAAAAATATGTAAAAAGGACCCTCTACACTATTAATTGTATGTCATGTGATTGCTAGGTAGCAGTGCAAGGGACATGCCCTCTCCCTTTTTTGGGGGGCCGTGCCGGCGCAAGTTGTGGAATCTTAGTTCCCCGATCAGGGGGCCCTCAGCAGTGAAAGCGCTGAGTCTAACCACTGGACCGCCAGGGAATTCCCTGCTCTCTCTTTTTATAAGCATTTATTTTTTGAACTATATATTTTCAATAACTGTTTGATCCTGTAAAAATTAGCTTAGTTCTTATACTAACCTAGAAAATTTTGTTGTATCTTTTTTTCAGGTGCCAAAATTGCCAGCAGAGCTGGTCACAACCAACGTATTTTTGTGGCAGAATTCCGACCAGATTCAGATTCCCAGTTTGTCTCTGTGGGAGTAAAGCATGTTAAGTTCTGGACATTGGCAGGAAGAGCTCTTCTTAGCAAAAAAGGGCTACTGAGCACACTGCAAGATGCCCGGATGCAGACCATGCTTGCTGTTGCATTTGGTGCAGTATGTCTCTTAAAATGCATGTGGTAGTGTAACTGTGAATTACCCAAATTGGACGAGTTTGAATTTTCTTGCCTTAGATAGATGAACCACATGAATGTTGTTTATATGGCACTCTAGTCCCCTAATCCTTACATATGTCCTGGTCATGCATATATTTCAGCTTTCAAATTCTGATACTTTCAGAAATCAGGGACTGGGAAAGAGAGTTAACGAGGGAGAAGGATTATAAAACATCTGAGTCCTTGGGCCACTGCCATTCTCAAAAGCCTTCATTTTATAAGTGTCACCCTGAATCTCCTAGGTCCTGTAATAATTTGTCAGAATAGGAGAAAGATAAATCACGAAACGTGATTTTTCTAGTATTTAAGGTGGTACTTGGTTTAGGATTTCCTTTGCTTCCTATCATCTTAACTCACTGCTTATTATGTAGCTGGAAGTGCTCTTGGCCAGTGTCTCTCATTAAAGGGAAGAAGGCGAGCTCAGTTCCTGGTCTAGTTTACTAGAAAGAGTGTTCAAGAGCCATTTCCTCCCCTCCCCTCCCCTCCCCCATTCCATCTGGGCTTGTGGTTTACAAGACACATCTCTTTCCTTTAATACCTTGCCCTGGCCAGGCTTTTTAAATCCTTTGGTGCATCAAAAAACTAAGTCGGTTTTCTTACTAAAGTGTTTATGTGGGTATGTAATACCCGAAGGAAGAAAATTATAATTCTAGATTCTTAAAGAACACTTATATTTTTGAGACCATTGAAAGTGCTGGTTGTGCCATGTCAAACTTCAGTTAAATATTGTGGAGATTCTTAATACAAGACCAGTAATTCTTTCCAGAAGAAAAGCTTATGCATTCAAGTGTTTGCATACATTTAATATGCCCCTTCTACGTTAACTAATCTTTGTGTATAAAATTCCTTATTTAGTCAATTGCCCATTCCCAATAGAAAATAAACTTGAAGATTATACTGTTAGTCATATGTGCAGAGCCTTTAGAAATTATAAGTAAAAGAGTGATACTATTGCCTGTTCATTTTTCTTTTGCCTAAATAAAAACCTTCTCAATATTTTCATAAAAAAAAAATATTAGTCATAATTGACGTTTTATGTTTGAAGCAACAGTGCAATCAGTGCGAATGTTTTGTTATATAATAAAATGGGTTGATGTTCAGTTTAAGCCTTTTTGAGCATCCTCTATGCTAGGGGGCTATGAAAAGAGCAGACGAAGTAAAATGTTAGTTTTTACATTCCAGTCGCAGATAAGGCGTGAATTAAAGATGCTCCTATGTGACAAGTATTGAGTTGGCCAAAAGGTTCGTTCAGTTTTTTCTGTAAGATGGCTCTATTAGCACTTAGATGTCTTTAACGTCATTAGAAACAATTTTGTTAGATTGTATGTGACAGCTGTCATATCAGTGTGCATTTAAAAAAAGACTTATCAAAATTGGTGAATTTTTGTGTAGCCATTTTAATATTGAAGATGGAAGAAAAAAAGCCACATTTTTGGCCTATTATGCTTTATTATTTCAAGAAAGGTAAAAACGCAACTGAAATGCAAAAAAAAGATTTGTGCAGTGTATGGAGAAGGTGCTGTGACTGATCGAACGTGTCAAAAGTGGTTTGTGAAGTTTTGTGCTGGAGATTTCTCGCTGGACAGTGCTCCACGGTCGGGTAGACCAGTTGAAGTTGACAGCAATCAAATCAAGACATTAACTGAGAACAATCAACGTTATACCACGAGGAAGATAGCCAACATACTCAAAATATCCAAATCAAGTGTTGAAAATCATTTGCACCAGCTTGAATCGCTTTGATATTTGGCTTCCACATAAGTTAAGCGAAAAAAAACCTTGACCGTACTTCTGCATGCGATTCTCTACTTAAACATAATGACAGTGTTCCATTTTTTAAATAAATTGTGATGGGCTATGAAAAGTGGATATTGTACAATAATGTGGAATGGAAGAGATCGTGGGGCAAGCGAAATGAACCACCACCAACTACACCAAAGGCCGGTCTTCATCCAAAGAAGGTGATGTTGTGTATATGGTGGGATTGGGAGTCCTCTATTATGAGCTCCTTCCGGAAAACCAGATGATTAATTCCAACAAGTACTGCTCCCCATTAGACCACCTGAAAGCAGCACTCGACGAAAAGCATCCAGACTTAGTCAATAGAAAACACATAATCTTCCATCAGGATAACACAAGACCACGTGTTTCTTTGATGATCAGGCAAACACTGTCACAGCGTGGCCGGGAGGTTCAGATTGATCCGCCGTATTCACCAGACATTGCACCTTCGGATTTCCATTTATTTAGGTATTTGCAAAATTCTCTTAATGGAAAAATTTCAATTCCCTGGAAGACTGTAAAAGGCACCTGGAACAGTTCTTTGCTCAAAAAGATAAAAAATTTGGGGAAGATGAAATTATGAAGTTGCCTGAAAAATGGCAGAAGGTGGTGGAACAAGAAGGTGAATATGTTGTTCAGTAAAGTTCTTGGTGAAAATGAAAAATGTGTCTTTTATTTTTACTTAAAAGCCAAAGGCACTTTTTGGCCAACCCAATGTAATCATTGTTTTCCAAATAAAAGATACAGAGATTAAGTATAAATGCTGAGGAATTTGAAGTAATATTAAATTGTAGGGAAATTAAGCCTACAAACTAGTATTCTCAGAAAGATTCAAGAAAATCTGTTTTTGATACAATCCAAAATCTTATTTTCTTATTGGTTCTTTCCATATTGTTTTTGGTGAAGGATCTTATACAAGTTGCTCTAAAAGTGAAGCTAAAATGAGACGAAACTAGCACATAACGCAGGATTTGCTTTCTCCAGCTTTTGCATAAATGAACTGCATCAGGACTGCAGTTCTCAGGCACCTCAGTCATTCTTAAGCTTTCGGTGCCTTAACACGTTTATATTAGTTTGGATTCATTGCAGAAAGGCAGTAACTTTTGCTGTTTTGATTTTAAGAAATCATGGCAAATATTTTCATATACAATTTCTGAAAAACTACAACTTTGCTACAGATAATAGTTTTACTTTCCATGACAAAATACCTTATCAAACCTAATAAAGTTATTTTCACTCCCTATTCCTATTCTGTTTTTTTTACTCTCAGTTACTAATGACTTTTAAGTTATTTCTTGGGCAGCTAGAGGGAAGCAATCCAAAGAGGTGATATAAACTAGAATTACAGCATATTTGAATTGGAAGGGACCTTAGAGACTTTAGGGATTTAGAGATCCCTCATTTTACACTGAAAAAGTTGATACTCACAGAGGTTAAAAGTCTTGACCAAAGTTATTCCAGCTAATAAACAAAAGACCTGGAAAAGGAAATGGCCCTAACAAAGCTAAGCCTTGACTTCAGGTTTTCTGACTCTTGACTCTACTGTTTTCCCGCCACCCATGCTCTTTGTATCAAAAAGGTGACATAGCGTGACTCTCTCTCTGAGTCCACCCATGTGTCTCTCCACACGTACCCTTTTTCCTCCTAATAAACACTTCACTACCAAAAAAAAAAAAAGTGACATAGGCTCACACTTACATAGAGAATTGCTGTTTGAACTCTATTTGAACTTTTCATGAGTTTATCTCCCCCTTCCCCACTCCTTTTCAGAATAACTTGACGTTTACAGGTACCATCAGTGGAGATGTCTGTGTGTGGAAAGACCACATATTGTGCAGAATCGTGGCCAAAGCTCACAATGGGCCTGTGTTTGCCATGTACACCACCCTTCGAGACGGACTTATTGTCACTGGTGGCAAGGAGAGGCCGTGAGTCCTCTTTCTTTTTACAGCCTTACTGAATATTCATGCGTTGTGATGCCTCTGGTTTGCAGTTAGTTATGTCTAGGCCACATGGATTATCCTCTGACCTTCCTCCTCATATGCTTCTCCTTTACTGCCTTTTATGCACCAGCTTGTTGATTTTTATTTCTGGTCTTAAATCCCTCCCAATGTTTTTCACATTGTAGGTAAGTCTAAACTCCAACTGGGTGATCATTTTTCTGAGGTATGGATAGGTAGCTATCTTGCAGGTTAGGAATTGATTTTCTTAATGCCTCTCTGGCTGTATAAATACTGGCTGAGTAGCAGGTGGTGATCTATGGGGGAATCTTTGCCATTGGACTCAGGATGCATCTCGACTGCCTGCTTTCTTTTTGGTTCAAACTGGATACTAAGGGATAAAATTCATACTGCTGCATTAGAAAAGGATGAGAGGATACTAAAAATAAACTTTGCCTTGTTTGCTTTTGCTTGAGGCAAACTTGTTAGATAAAATTAAGACAAGACCTCAAAATGTGTGAGGAGAGGCCTTTTTCTGAGTGGTTTTCAAATCTCCCAGTGGAAACCAGATACTTATCATTGATTTCCTACTAGCATATTCATATGCATGTTAAAATGGAATGTATATGTGACCAGGAAGTAAGTACATTCCTATACAGCATTGAAAGAACCACAAATATGCAGCAGCTTTTGCTTTTCACATAAAGGAAGACTGTATAAGAGAAAAAAACATAAATGGGCTATATTTATCTTTTGCATATTACTCTGACACTCGTGTTTCCACACCTCATCTAGTCTTGCACACTCCTACTCACTAGTAACCTACTAAACTGTTCAGTAGCATATTTAATAATAGTGGTTGGAAAGAAATGTGCTGCTCTTTTGGCCCTGAAAATATATTCTGTAGCACAGCATCTGTAATCCTATTATCTAGCCTTGCATTTCCATTATCCTCTTAACATTAAGAATCATTTTGGGGACTTCCCTGGCGGTCCAGTGGATAGGACTTGGCACTTTCACTTCTGTGGCCCAGGTTCAACCCCTGGTCGGAGAACTAAGATCCCACAAGCCACATGCACAGCCAAAAAAAAAAAAAAATCCATTTTGCACGTTTCCTCAGTCAAGAAGTATTATGAGAGAGGATATATGATGTATGGGCAGGGGGCGGTGCTAAGTAAACTTATGCTGATGTCAGAAAAATAAGTGTTCATAAAATAAAATTTGCTTAAACTGAATGTTTGAGACACTATATCTAAAAATTGCCATAGAAAGTTTAGAAGAATATAAGATTGGAGCCTCTTTTTCTGTTCTGCTTATAATTTAGTATTTGTTTATAATAAAAATTATTTGTAATAGCCAATAATAAATGCTTCTTTTGGTTTGGGTTGTTATTTTCTTAGGTCAAAAGAAGGAGGAGCAGTCAAACTGTGGGATCAGGAACTGAGGCGATGCCGCGCCTTCAGGCTTGAGACAGGACAAGTCACAGATTGTGTCCGTTCTGTGTGCAGAGGCAAGGTAAGATGTTTCTTGAGGCATTACAGTGCAGCAGACAGTAGAAAACAGTTATTCCTGTGATTCTCTCACCTTCGCAACTTGATGAATAATAACTCAAAGATGGACTTGCTTGCCGCTTTTCCTCTGCCTCTTCTCTGCTGCTTTCTTTGCAGAAAGACAGGAAGCTGTTCTCCTAAGCACTGTATCTAAACCTCCTTATTTTCTTGCATCTGCTAATTCAACTCTGGTAGACAGCTAAATTTATTTGCCAGTTGACTCGTTTTGATTAAAGCAGCTGTCTCCATTTGTTTAAAAAAAACACATTGCTCTAAAAAATTTGACCGTGCATGCACTCACAATAAGTGTGTTTATAAATTACATACATGTATTATCCTGTGTATTAAATATTAGTTAAGCTTACTTTTACTTATAGTTATTTTTAACTAAAATCCAATACTTTCTTCCTGTATCCCAATGCACTTACACCTCTTTGGAGATCTTCAGACTAATATATCATAGTCAAAGTCAAAACTTTGATGACTGGAGAAGCGAGGTGTATTATCTTTAGCGTGGGCTTGCACATGCAGCCTGGCTCAGTGCTCTTGCAGATGCGCCTCTGGTCATAGAAAGCTTTGCATGAGCTAATGGCTGGCTTGCTACTAAATTAGTCAAAGCAAAAAATTCTCTGAAAGTATGTTATTTTGGTTTTGGACCCAAATCCAATGTGTGTTTGTTGAGTTTGGGGGTGCTTCCCACACACCACCAAACAATTCTCCAACACCAGCAGCGTGTCCAAAAATTCAACTAAGTTCTGACAGTATCTGCCAGAGAAGGGATTGGATTCCACAGGTTGAAGGTTCAATCCTACAAGACTGCTCCCCTCACCGCCACTTCAGATGCCACGTTCTTACCTATGCTTCTGACCGGCTGTAGCTTGGGGTTCCCAACAACTCCTCCTGGACTTCAGACACCAGTCAGTTACCTGTCCTTCTGACCCACTGCCTGTAAATTAGAGAGGGTTGTACGACCCCTCCTCGGGTTCAGTTATTTTGCTAGAGTGGCTTACAGAGCTCAGAGAAACATGTTACTTACTGGATCACCAGTTTATTGTAAAATGATATAACTCATGAACTGCCAGATGTAGAACTGCACAAGGCAAGGTATATGGGGAGGGGAGAGGAACTTCCATGACCACTCAGCCTGCATCTCCACGTGTGCACCAACTTGAAAGCTCTCCAAACCCTGACCTTTTGGGTTTTTATGGAGGCTTCTTACATAGTCATAATTGATTAAATCTTTCACTATTGGTAACTGATTCAACTTCTAGCCCCTCTCCCATCCCCGAGGTGGGGAGAGGAGAGAGTGAAACTGCCAGTTCCTAACCCCTAATCACATAGTTGGGTCTCCTGGCAACCAGCCCCCATCCTTTGGTGAGGTCCATAACAAAAGATACCCCTCTTTTGTTCATCACTTAGGAAATCCCAAGGGTTTTAGGAGCTTCATGACAGTAAGCGGGGACAGACCAAATATATAGGCCATCCCCAAGTTAAAGTTTTTCGATTTTAAGATGGTGCAAAAATGATACAAATTCAGTAGAAACCATATTTCGAATTTTGAATTTTTATCTTGCCCCAGCTAGTGACGTGCGGTACAATCCTCTCGTGATGCCGGGCAGCGCAGCAAGCCACAGCTCCCAGTCAGCCGCAAGGGCCAAAAATCAATTCACTTACAGCCATGCTGTCTGTACTGAGACGACCACTATGTTTTTCACTTTCAGGATAGTATTCAATAAACGACATGAGGTATCCAACACTTTATTATAAAATAGGCTTTGTGTTAGATGATTTTGCTCAACTAGAGGCTCAAGTAAGTGTCCTGAGCATGTTTAAGGTAGGCCAGGCTATCATGTTTGATAGGTTAGGTGTGTCAAATGCACTTCTAACTTATGACATTTTTAACTTATGATGGGCTTATCAGATGCAACCCCATCATAAGTTGAGGAAGATCTGTATATTTCTTATTCTAACTCACAGTATCACATAGGCCAGAAGGTCGTTCTCATATTATTAAGAAGAGCAACTGTGGTATTCCATTAAATATATTGGCCCCACTTGTGTTTCAGGGCAAGATACTAGTAGGGACAAGGAATGCTGAAATAATTGAAGTTGGAGAGAAAAATGCAGCATGTAATATTTTAGTTAACGGTCATGTGGATGGACCTATATGGGGACTGGCGACACATCCTTCCAGGGATTTTTTCCTTTCTGCTGCAGAAGATGGGACAGTGAGACTCTGGGACATTGCTGATAAAGTAGGTATAATTTTTTTTAAAAGATGTTACAATTTCTAAGAAGCAAAGTTCTAAATTGCTAGCACTTAAAGAACTATCTCAGCATTGTGTTGAGAACTTGGGGGAGAAACTGGTTTACTTTGTAAGTACTCTGCTTAATGTAGTTCTCTGTGATTCTTTTGGTTCTTATGCAGAAGATGTTGAACAAAGTGAATTTGGGACATGCTGCTCGTACTGTGTGTTATAGCCCTGAAGGGGACATGGTGGCTATTGGAATGAAAAATGGAGAATTTATTATTTTACTTGTGAGCTCTCTAAAGATATGGGGAAAGAAGAGAGATAGACGATGTGCAATCCACGATATCAGGTTAGTCAACAAATGGAATGGTATGTCAAGGATACTCTTTAAATGACCCGGCTTGCATTTGGAAAAAAGGTCCTTAGTGCCTGTAGCATTTCAACACATCATAAATTGTATGCTGAAATATGGCTGTTTGTATACTTAGCTACTTCTCCTTACTAAATTATGAGTCCACTGGGCACCAGCCACAGTGCCTTATAATAGCAAGTATTCAGGGAATGTTTGATGAATTAGTATCACACTGGACATGTCCAGTAAGTTCATCCTGCCAAGAATTATCTTCCATCTGCCCTTAAAAGTCTGGAAAATTAGGGACTTCCCTGGCAGTCCAGTGGTTAGGACTTGGCGCTTTCACTGCTATGGCCCGGGTTCAATCCCTAGTTAGGGAACTAGGATACCGCAAGCCGCACAGCGTGGCAAAAAAAAAAAGCCTGGAAGGGCTTCCCTGGTGGCGCAGTGGTTAAGAATCCGCCTGCCAGTGCAGGGGACACAGGTTCAAGCCCTGGTCGGGGAAGATCCCACATGCTGCAGAGCAACTAAGCCCATGCGCCACAACTACTGAGCCGTGCTCTAGAGCCCATGAGCCACAACTACTGAGCCCGTGTGCCTAGAGCGTGTGCTCCGCAATAAGAGAAGCCACCGCAATAAGAAGCCCGCGCACCACAACAGAGAGTAGCCTCCACTCACCACATAGAGAAAGACTGCATGCAGCAACGAAGACCCAATGCAGCCCCCCCCAAAAAAAGCCTGGAAAATTAAAGTTATAACCCCAAACATCTCTTAGAAAGCCTGAAAAATTAAACTTATAACCCCAAACGTCTTTTACTTCTCTTCATCTCCACTGACTATATAGTTCATTCATTTAATCCATAGTCATTGAACATCTATGCCCCAGATTATGAATTAATTAAAACTTTTCTTGAGCCTTTTTCAGTGCTTAAGCTTATATTAACAGTGGTTACCATTTACTGAGCACTTCTATGTGATCAAGATAGATTATTGAATCCAGGTCTGTCAAAAGCTTGCACTGTTTTCACCAGTAAAACCGTTTTTACAAATGAAGCCTTCCTCAGATCTTCAGTATATAAAACAGTAATTATGGCTTCCCTCAGCTCTCCAGTTTCCCAAAGGTACATCAGCAAGACTTATGGAGTATTTTCAAAAAACTGAACTGTCCCATACTGCTTTGCATCATCGATAGGCAAATAGTACTTTATTATTTTAAAATAACTTCTTCCAAGCTTCAAGTAGTATCACTTCATCTAATAACGTTACATGAGTTAAGCTGGTCTGTGTCCCTTGCTCTTAAGATATGATCTTTCCAGATGAAAGGATCCTATCGTACTGAATTATGTAATTTAGGAATATATGTAAATTGTTAGTGGCTTTTAAAAAACTGAGCTATTTTTAAAGAAATTAGGAGATGAAAATTCAGGAACCACTTAATGTTGAAGTAAAATATAAACCTTCTGTTTTATGTAACACAGACAAATATCAGTGTACACAATCTGTTGTGACTATCAGGTAAATCTGTTTGAGGCCATATCACACATTATTTGTCTCAAATACTTATTTTTGAGAACTGAAAAGTCAGGGGTCTTAAATGTTTATACTATTTCATGTGGTCTAATGCATTTTTACATGGAATCTTTTGTTACATGTTCAGATTTAGTCCAGATTCCCGGTTTCTGGCAGTGGGTTCCAGTGAGAATTCAGTGGATTTTTATGACCTAACATTGGGTCCCACCCTTAATAGAATCAGCTACTGCAAAGACATTCCAAGTTTTGTCATTCAAATGGACTTCTCTGCAGATAGCAGACATCTCCAGGTACAGTACCAAGACTATTCGAATAGTCTTTACATTTTGTTAGTGAGTGCTTTTAAAACTCCTCAGTTCCAGAGCTTCTCAACTCTTGCCTTTTATTCACTACTATTCACTGTTTCTGCATAAATTCTTTACTAATCTATTCTTACCAGTCCTTTTCTTCATTTTTTTTGCTCACAGATTTTTGTAGTCATGTTTTAGTCTTAATAATGTTAGAAATGTAAATCAAGTAGCACTTTGCCAGTTTACTATAAACTACTTCTGGATTTTGCCTCTCACATGATGGAATTGTTCCATTTTAATATTATGAAAGGTCTCCACTGGTTGCTATAAACGGCATGTCTATGAAGTGCCTTCAGGAAAACATCTTATGGATCAGGCTGCCATTGACAGAATTACTTGGGCTACATGGACTAGGTAAATATTTCATGTATCAGAAGGGAAGAGCTGACTGAAGGTCAGCAAGGAAAACTGGAAAATCCTATTTCTGAACAGTTAGAGCCATTCCCACTAAGGAACAGTAATTGAGTTTTAAGTTTTTGTTACCATCCTGAATTCTTCCTAAGAAGACAATGATATACTTACTCATGCTGGGACCCCTTTTGATCAAATATATTTCTATGCTTTATCAGTTCTTTTAATTAAAGGAAATCAAAGTTGTGACTTTAAAGATGCCCTGATACTTCCTTAACATAAGTAGGTTTAATAACAGATAATGAAAACATGTATTGGGTACTGTTAGGCAACTGTATTATTTCCCTGTCTAAAGGAATGCTATTGATAGCAGCTGTTAGAAATGAAACCTTATAAAATGGGTTCAAATTTGCTGGCTGTAGAACAGATAACCATGCATAACCATCAATGAAAATGAAAAATGCCATCAACACTTTTAAGATAGTTCTATCAGTTATCATAAAGTATTAACTGACTTTATAAAGGATTAATCTATAAACCCTTAAAATTATAGAACTTCATTGAGAAAAGGTGTGTGTATCGGGGGTGAGGGAGTGCCATCCCGGCAGGTTCAGGCTTATGACAAGGTAACACCTTGTCATAACTTATTCCTCTGTTTAAATAACATAACTAGGTACTCAGAGGTTAATTACCAAGAAACTTTTTCAGTATGGTAAACCTGTATGTGCTATGGTGGATTTTTTTATTCCTTCTCTCTAGCATTCTAGGAGATGAAGTTATGGGAATCTGGTCCAGACATGCTGAGAAAGCCGATGTCACCTGTGCCTGCGTCTCTCATTCAGGAATCAGCCTTGTAACAGGAGATGACTTTGGCATGGTTAAGTTATTTGACTTCCCATGTCCTGAAAAATTTGTAAGTTTACGTTGGGTTTAGTATTTTATGCAACTTTACTCCTGATTTAGACTTCTGATCATTAGTACTTTTTCCCACATAATAGCTAAAATGTTATTGTCTCATGATTTGAAAATACTTTTAAATTTGTGATTCTAAAATTTTCTCCAAACTTCCTAAATCCATTACTCTGAAATAAAAGCTATTAGAAATTATCTCCCCTTGCCCCCAAGCCGCGCCATCTTCGCAGACTATCCTGTGATTAGTCTTTTATCAAACCTTTAATCAGTTACCAAATTTCAAATGCTTTTCAATGCAGATCCATTACTGATTCTGAGAAAGCATTTCATCATTAGCTGTGCTCCAAACTGCTTTCTCCACAGCACTCATGATGGAGATAATAGCTCCTGATTAAGAACCTTTGACTTCTGTGTTCATCACACACCCTGAGCTTTGTTCTTGTTTTTTAGGCGAAGCACAAAAGGTTCTTGGGTCATTCACCCCATGTGACAAATATTCGATTTACCAGTGGTGATCGACATGTTATTAGTGCTGGAGGTGATGACTGCAGGTTGGTAACTTTCTCAGCCCAAGAAGAGCAGGGACTGTCTTTTACTAGTTAAGAGATTATTACTATTTCTTTGACAGGTTCAGTTTATGGACTCAGCCAGTCATCATAAAAAGGTCGCCTAACCATATGGCTCCTTGGGGTCACATACTATGTAAATACAGAATAAAAGGAGTTGAAAGAGTAAAGTTTTTACACATGTATGATTTGAAAGCTTAATTTAAAACATTGTAAACTGTTCTGAAAATCTATAAATATAGTGAACTCACTGCAGTTCTTTCTCTGATTGCAGTTTGTTTGTCTGGAAATGTGTACATATGCCTCATTGAAAGATATGGATGCTGAGAAGACTCCATAAAGCAACAGCCTTGAGAAACCAGAACTACACAAGAGGAAAAAACCAGAACCAAACGCTGCATGGTCATGTGGTGCTAACTTAAGACTGTAACAGGGATTTATCCAAATTTGTTAAAGTAGAAAGATTGATAAGTTCAAAATATTTGTTATATGCACTAAATAACTGTCCATAATCCATACACTGCCAGATAATTACATTTCAAGGAGGGACTGAATAACTATTTGCTGGTAAAAGCCACCCCCCATTTTAGGGAGGATGCAGATTTGGCAGACTTCCTGGGGAGGTTTGGGAGACAGTGCTCCTCAAAGAAATGAACCAAAACCTTAAAAATCCAACTTGGATAATTTTCTTCCTCTTTTTAGCAAAGCTTTTTCTTTTTAGAATTTATATTTTATTTTCAAGTTTCAACTGTTTAATAAAATATTTTATCCTTGTGTTCACATAAGGAAATACACCATCACCCTAAAGGATCACAGGTTTTAAAAGGCAAACATTATTTTCCCTAAGAAAACACACACAGGCTTTACTGGAGAACATGATGCTTCTTAAGCATTAATAAAGTCCTGTTTATAAGGGACATTTTTCTCCTGGAAATTTTAAATTCAGGAACAAATCCAAAGTTAGTAGTGTATGATCGCTACATTTTCATTTTTGAGCTGTCAATCTTGTGTTCAGAATTCATCCCTATAATTGAAAGAGTAAAATATGATCATGGCCTCATTAATGAAAAAGCAGTATGATGAACAGTCATTTCCAGTGGTGTACAGTTTAAGGTTTTATATAGCAATAGTATTTAACTGGCAGAGAATACTGAGTATTTAAAGATGTAGTCTAATAGAAACATTGTTTAACATGTAAACTAAAACGTTAAGTTCACATTTACGAAGTTATACAGTTTAGTTAACTCTTGAAATAAAATTTTTATAGCCTTTTTTTTCTATTGGAAAAACTTGTTTAGTTAGATGTATGTCACCCCATCGGCTGACTTCAAAAGGAATGAAGATAGGTCCACTTGTAAAACTTGTCTATAAAAATTCCTTTTTGGTGGATTGGGGCTGAACTCTTAGATCTTTACTCCTGTTCACTTTAAATGCTGCCAAAGATCGGTACTTGCCATTCAGGAACTTGCTGTTTAGCTTATCTGTAGTTTCCTGAAGACTGGAAGTTATGCAGACTGCTATTTAAAAATATATTTTTCTAAGTATGAAGAAGTTTAAGATGCTCTTTTGGTCCTATAATTTTTACTTTAATGTGTTAAATATCTTCGTAGCGTAATAGACCCCTTCTTCAGGTTTCTGGAAATCTGTTTGCTATGTGCAACACCTTGTAAATATTAAAAACAGATATGGCTGAATTTTATCATGGAAAGCCTAAGCAGTGATTGAACCTGGCCAGTTTTAAAGCTCTGAATAGCTGTGTCTGAAGGACTGATTGGGGTGTTTGTTAAGAAGCTTGAAACATTAAGGTCATTTTCTTTCATTTTTCTTATCAATGGATTCTCCTAAACTAAGCCCAATTTGAGAAAACACTAATATTAAGTTTCTATTCACGTGTATTATAAAGGAGCAGCCAATAAATTAGAGCAAAAAATTCCCATGAACCACACTCTCCTCTCCCTCTATTTTTGAGGCTGTTGCAGTTTCAAATTTTCCTTCTGAGTCAAGTTCACCTGCTTTTGGCTAAAGAGAAATTCCAGTTCCTTTACAGTGCGGGTAGAAACTCAACTATAACCTTAAGCAAATAAACTATATAGGATAAAATTGCTTCCACTGCATTTTTGTTCTTCCCAGTGGCCAACCTGATAAGCCAGCCTGAATCACTGTTGACAGTTTCCCGATTAAAGGTCACGTTGATTTTAAGTAGTCATCCCACAGCCACCTTGCTTATAGCAGCCATCAACTACGGGAAGGTGAATAACCACAGTAGGCCATGTAGATTATGACCTATGTTTTTTTAACCCAGAGAATTACTTCTGTGTGCAGTATTTGACTAAACTCCCGAATTTGTAACCTGAGCCTTCTCCTAGCACCTTTAGTCCTGTTTCTGGCAGATGCATGCCAGAGCACCCTCTGCACCCTGGTTCCACTGTGGAATGCTAGCCACGTCTGTTCCCTTATTTTTGGTGATCTTTTTCGATGATGGTTCATTTTGGACCAAGTTACCCAACAGATATTTTAGAGTCAACCTTAGCTTGCCCATAAACCATAGCAACTGAAGGAAAAAACTCTTAAATGTGTCTCCAGGCTGTGTCTATTAAATAGCAAAAAAACAATCTGATTTTAGCATGTTTTTATTTCCCTGTAAAATGGCTGAACTAAAACCACTTTAAGCTCTTGTTTCCCAGTTACGTTCTTTACAGTGAAATTATGAGAATGCAACTATACTCCATTTATAAGTAATGATACTAAAAAGTCTGTTTAAATTTCTGGAAATACAATTTAAATCAAATTTCTTCTGCACAGATGTAAAGCATCTCAAGTAAGTTAACACTGGAATGAAAAAATACCTTCAATTCAATGAAGAAAACTTTTTAGAATGAAGTGGAATTGTCATTCATTTCACCCAAGCCGAACTAACTACATGATTGATAGCTTTATGCATGCTCTTGTGTGCACTTTTTCTAATGTTTCAAGTCTTATAAGCACAGCAAAGTGCAACTTAAAAGACTTTAAGTGCAACTTTAATAACTGGATAATTCTTTCTTCTCTCAATGGAAAAGAGATGGCCACAAGGCTGCTGGTTTTAGGCTCTGAAACGTGGACTTTTACATATGTAGTTTTATTATCCCTTGGGTATATGACTAAGCAAGTCAATGAACTTTTTTTTTAATAGTTTAATTTGGTCCTGAGAATATTTTGAGTCTTTACTATCCCTTTTGCATTAACTCTTTTCTAACCAACTTTTAGCTTTACTTTTTTAAAAAACTACATCGTCTTTAAAATCAGTGATCCGTTATTTAATTCTAAAGCATTGGACACTTCTTGCCTTAACAGTTTTAAAACCACATATACAAAAGCCTATTTTCATTCAGTATTCCAAAAGTTTAGTCCTATTTTGCAGTTTACCCATCTGATCTCTGTAATTATACAGTCTGTCATTTAAAAAAATCTAACTTTTACATTTAAAAAATTATCTTCAGTAATAACTATATTTTCTGTGGAGTTAGTTATTTCTTAGAATGTTATTTTTCAGAATGTGAGAATATATATGTATAGCTATAACCTTGTGAGTTTAAAGTTTGTTCTGATACCTTATGTATATACTTGTAAAAAATATTTTGTATAATTTTGTGATAATGTAGATCCCAAAATATTTATTTAAAAAACATGTGTTAACAGTAAATGAAGGCATTTTAAGGAACTGTTCCTATTTTTTGCCCTTGCCATTCCAACTGTTTCACCCTACACGCCCCAGCTCACTCATCCTTTCTCAGAAAGCAAGGGACTGAGATATTTGGGAACCATTTACCAAAGCAGCAGTCAACCCAAGAAGCTTGTGTTATCATGTTTTTCATACTAAATTCACTTTAAAAGTCAGGCTGAATAACTGTCTTAAGCCACCTCAACACTTCGGGCCACTCCTGTTTTCAGAGTCAAAGAAAACAGCAATCCAACTTTTGGAAGAAGGACAATGCCCTCATACATCTCTCTACACACATAGCAACGCTGTAGCCTGAAACTGGATTATCAGTACTAACAATGATATCACCAACATTGTAAACGCTGATACTTGAACACAGCAGTTTCACACACAAACATGCCTCAAATGTTTTAATAGAATTCATCTTCTCCTGAAACTATCTTTCCATAGTCAAAACAAAACAACAAAAAAAACACCCAATGTTAAAATCACTTAATAAACGTACAAACTTGAAAAATTAGACACT
Organism: Globicephala melas; assembly: GCF_963455315.2. Taxonomy (NCBI): domain Eukaryota; kingdom Metazoa; phylum Chordata; class Mammalia; order Artiodactyla; family Delphinidae; genus Globicephala; species Globicephala melas. The sequence goes on along the minus strand of NC_083315.2, from coordinate 162,451,495 downwards.
TCAGATAGGCAATAAACTTCATTATTATGAAAGCAATATATTCCAAGTTTCAAAGATTTGACAAATTCTGTAGAATGTCTTTCATCAGTAATGGAAACTTTCAAACTCCACAGTCTTCTGCCAAGTAGGACTGGGTGTCATTCACTGAATAAAAAAAACCAAAAATTTTTTCAATTAACTGCTTTAATTAACATCAGTTAAGAGAAGTTGTGTTTTTTCAGACAATGAATATTTGGTTCTAATACTAACATATGCATTTAAATTTACAGGCCACAGTAAAAATATTTTGAAATTTACTTTCAATGTTTTACAATTACTAATGTCTAAGAAAACTGATGTGAGATTTGTAAGCAGTATAACTCTTGAAGGCCTTAAGTTTATGTTCACATAGTATGTTCAGAAGTTAAAGAAAAATCTGATGTGGAGATGATCTAGGTAAACAAGCAACTGCTGAATGAAACAAAATTTGGTTTATGTAGTAGATTATTTTTCCAAAGGACCCTTAATTGAACAGCAGAGAAAAACCAAAGTGATTAAGTTTCCCCCAAATTTGTATGCTTATAAATTTAAGAAACTAGATACTAGAAAAGCACTTGAAATGACATGAGAAAAACTGATGTTAACCTTTACCTGGTTTGAGGTCGAATCCATTTCAAGGCATGTCGTGGTGGTACAGTAATGGTGGGATGATAAAATGTGCAGTCAGGTCTTGTACACTGAGTGTTAAACCTACAGTGCTAGGAGAGAGAACAGTTTCAACATCTGCAAAGCTAATACAAAAACACACAGCAATCTGAGATGACAGTAACCAGCCCACCATAAGGTTAATGGGGCAGCAGAGATGATCTGCAACTTCCGCTTTAATACACCACTGAAGCCCTGAAAAATGGACCCCCACCAAGACACAAAATCCTAATGAAAGAATAACAGCAAGTTAAGTTTCAAAAGGGACTTTAGTATGTAATACAAACTGCCTCTAATCAATGTACTAACCACCTTGCACATACTGCCCAACATCCCTTATATTTTACCCCCATCTGTGCCCAACTGCAGTTAGGGAAGTAAATGCCTTTCGTACGGTTTCCAGACTGCTATTCCAAAGAGAAGATGATTCATGCTGAGCAACTAAACAGCTGGAGACACATCAACCAATCTTTAGTACCCGGACAATTAAAACCATGGTAGAAGTATGGATGGTATCATTAAATACTACTGGATTTCATCATCTCAGTTCTGGCATGGGGGCTGCGGGAGGGGGAACACACACAGGGGCAAAGAAGAATGGAAAGTGACCGGCGAAAGTGAGCTTCATTCTCCTAAGAGATTAGGCTACTGACATTAAATCGGTTCAGACAGCTTGGCCTAATGGGCCAGACGCGGGCTCAGGGACAACTAAGGAATAACTTAAAGATCTTAAAAACCATAACATGAACTCTAACAAAAATGTTAAACGTTGGGGGCTGGGGGACGGAAGACAGTATAGTTTGCTAGTGACCTTACAAGCTCAGAATTGAGAAGTTACCACTAAATTCATTTTTGGGAAAATTAAAGTTCTTACTTTTGGATGATAGAAGGGACATTCCATTTTCTTACAAGCAGGGAAGTAACGGCAGAGCTGACTACTAGAAGGTGGTGCTGGTGTTGTAACTGCTGACAAAAATAAGGACAAAGGTGAAATTTATTTGGCAAAATAATTTTTAATGCAGTCTGCTGATATTTTTATGGGACCCACTTTTAAGTTAAAACACAAGATTTATATATTCATTAGTTAAAATAAAATACTTTAGGGTTTCCCTGGTGGCACAGTGGTTGGGAGTCTGCCTGCCGATGCAGGGGACACAGGTTCGTGCCCCAGTCCGGGAAGATCCCACGTGCCGCAGAGTGGCTGGGCCCATGAGCCATGGCTGCTGAGCCTGCGCGTCCGGAGCCTGTGCTCCGCAACGGGAGAGGCCACAGCAGTGAGAGGCCCGCGTACCACAAAAAAAAAAAAAAAAAAAAAAACTTTAGAATACTATAGGATGGGTACACTTGTTCTTTAAAGATTAGTTAGAATAACTGATTATGGCACAATGATTTCTGAAACTATTCCTTGTTTTTCTTTTTAATTCAGTTTATAGTCACAAAATGTCATTTTTCACCCAAATGTAGTAGGGCACAAAGTCACCAACCTGGTTTTGGAGGCAGTACTGGAATTCTTCTACTCATATGAGTGAAGGGACACTCTGGTTTAGTACATTTTGCATCATATTTACAATTTGGATGAACAAACAAACATTTTTCAGCGAATTTACAATTGGGGAAGGCTCTATAAAACAAAAAGACATATTACTCACATTTAATCTCCTCAATGCATTACTAGTTTTTTGTAGAGAGAGTCCATTATACTCCTAATTTCATCACTACTTGTTTTGAGAAACACAGAAGTAACAGAAAAAAAAGGAAACTCCATTTCTAAATGATGCCAGATATCAAAACAGGACACAACTGTCTATTCCAAAGCCTGGGGTAATTGGTAATTCAACTCAAGCCAAGCCACCATGAAAGGTAGAAGGGTTTTTTGTGATAATAAGAAACACCACTTACTCTCTAATTAAGGTCTATGTAACACTGTATGGAGTAAACTCAATTTACGTGAGCACAACATATATGCAAGGCACCATACTATGAGGAAAAAAAAAATGAGACATCCTATGGTCTCCCTCTATATGCACATCCATAAAATTCTCACATCAAAATTTCCTTAAAGTTAAAACATGATGAGATTCCACCTACAGGACCAAAAAAAAAAAAAAATTCATCTCTCAAAGCTCACTCCACAGAACCAGCCAGCTAGCAAGCAAAAATTATACTGAAGTCCAGAATATTTTCTCATTACCTATTAACTAATTTTTTCCCCAAAGTCTTAAAATCTGTGTGTGAACACAATGCAAACTGGGGCGGTTACCATATACCCATCTCCTTAAGTGTACAGAATCCTCAAGGAAACCCAGGAATTTCAGTATCTCAAGGTATGAGGCCCAAAGAAGCCTCCTCCTACCTCCGCCACCAAATACACACAGACACAAGCGAATGCTGTCCTGCGAGCGCCGGAGTAAGTATCACTGCTGCATTTAGTTGTAGAACTCAAACTTGTCCACAGAAAAGAACAAACAAAAGTCAGCTGTATCTAGAATTAACCTGAAAACAGAATTAGTGCGCCGCTACTCACTTGCAAGGCGACACAGGATGATGGTAAGCACACTCATCCCCATTTTTACAGGCAGGCCAGTACTTGCAGCGCTCCAAAAGCTTTTCTGGTTTCTGTGCCACACTCAGTTCACTCATCTCAGCTACAAAGGGAAACAAATTAAAAGGATCTCATTAATTCTGATCAATTCAGGGACATGGCACCTTTAATAAATTTCCCTCAAAACCCAGTCTTACAATCTTATGTTCTTCTACGTGTATAAGTTACACAAAATAAATGAGTCCAATTAATTTGATTAACACGGATACTAGAATCCTATAAAAGATTACTAGGAAGTAGACTACAGTTTTCACTGTGAAGAGTAAAGTGGACAGTGATGCTGCAACTAGAGCCAAGTTCTCACCGAAAAATTCTCTCAAAATTATTTCAGCTGAATTAAGTATAAAACAGGAAAGAATGTCAAATAGGGAGCCAATAAAATGAAATGAGAACTGAGCACACCAGGTGATAAAAAATGTGAACTAATTCTCATATTCAGGTTAAGATGATAAGTGTCTCAATACAAGTGTTCCCACTCGCTGAGGTATGTGCAGTTTTCTAAGTCCAGGTGATAACTTCACATCAATGTATAAAGGGAAGAAAAGATTTTTGCTTAAAATGAGTCACAAATGTCATAACCTACAGGAACCTGGCAGATCACCTAACAGAGTGAGGCTGGCTGGGTGTTAGGTGATCAAATGGCAGAAAGCCTCTTGGAGGAAACAGAGGTTCGGAAGAGCAGCCCAAAGAGCTGTGTGTGACCACCCATGGCGCTCACTGCCGCTCCACTCAGGAGGCCATGTCCCAGATACAATGTCAACTACTATGACGTGGGAAAATGGAACTAGTGTTGCCAGACTGCCTCCCAATTCAGGAAGCCAAAGACCTTTTTATATGATATCTAAATTTTATTTTATTTTTTGGCCAGGCTGTGCGGCATTCAGTATCTTAGCTCCCCAACCAGGGATCGAACCCATGCCCCCTGCAGTGGAAGTGCAGACTCCTAACCATTGGACTGCCAAGAAATTCCCCTATGAGATCTAAATTTTAAATGCTAGCAACTAATTGAAACTTAAAACACAGAATAAACCAAATAAAATTACACCTGAAGGCCATAAGCTGCCAGCTTCTGGCCCAAGACACCCTAGCCAAAAAAACAAAGAATCAAGGGTGTTACATATTATGGTTCGTATTCATGTTCATCAGAGCAAACAGCACTTCAAGCACATCACCTAGTCCTCCTGCAGCTGCAATTTGGCTCTGTCACTTACTGGCTGAACTAGACACTTTGGGCATGTGTTATCCAACATCTCTGAACTTCTGTTTCCTCATCTATACCAAGAGAAAATAATGTCTTCCTTAAGAGTTTCATGATTTAATGGAAAGAAGAATGTAAAACAGGCAACCAATCAAAACCAAACAACGCAACAGCCAGTATCAGGAGTACTCATTGTTGTAGTGACCCAACCTCGGTCTTCATGAAGGAGAACAAGGCACACAAATCCCGTCCTGAAGCCCAGCTAGGAGCATAATCAGACAGCTATCAGGACTGTGCCTGACAAATTTTCCATGCTACTTTAAAAACAGTAAAATTTATTATTTAGCTCCAGGATATAAAAGTATCCAATATGATAGTCTGGAAGGAGGAGTTTTCTCCACTTTTAAATTTTTTTGTGTGTAACTCCTGCAGAGAAAATATGTTTTACCATCCCCTCCTAAAGAACATACTTTAAACCCATATACATGAGAATGCAGACCATGTGAAAGAAGTTAAGAGAATACCCAAGAGCAGGTTGGCTGGAAAATGGAGTAAAGTTGCTAGATCTCATGAGCAATATTAAAGAAGTTAAACACTTTACAAGGAAACTTTATCTTTCTGATGAAAAAATTACATCATATATACACAAAGGTCACAATGCTGGTTTTCCCTAACATTTACTTCATAAGCTATTAAAACTCTTCCTATTTAAGTTTTAAGAGGCAAATTCACTTTTTATTGCAAGCTATAAAATCTGTGCTGCCATAGAAGGCCAGTGGGAGCGGCTTAAAACATATGCTGCTGTTGGTGGCCTCCTTGAAACACTCAACAGAAAGCCACCAAAAGCAATTACCAAGTATCAACCTCCCTACTTGGAGGTGGAGAGCAAGAGAGACCAGAGCCTCTTTGTGGAGTTTTTCCAGCCTCACTTATGACCTAACTACCATTACAAAGCTTCATCTTTGAGCAGCCATGAAAAATTGAGAGTCCCAGATCAAAGCAATGGTAAAGAAGGCTCACCACTCATCACAGTTGTCTCCATAATGGCCACAGCACTTGTGTAACCCAGGCAAGAATTTCTACTAACATGTTATTTAGATTGTCACTGCTATGACACGTATACCAATAAAGCCTAACGTGGACATCTACATTTAAACAAAATTAGACCCTAACACACCAAAAATTAAACTACCAAACTGAAAACCAAAGTACTAAAAACACCAGAATCTTCTCTTATTTTAGACAAATATATACAGGATCAAGAAATCTGGACTGCCTGATTACTATAGTTCTTACCACCTTGGTTAACATGTACAACTTTTCTTCCTTTCAAAGAAAGGTCAAATATTTCAACTCCCTCCACCAATCAAAACCATGACACTACACTACTGACTCACAGCAGAAAAAGCCCTCAGTTAAAGATAACAGCACCATCTCCTTTGCTCAGTCATGATCTCCCCCTGAAGGCTATTTTTAGCGACTGAAAAAGGTATTTGGTACATTTTCGTATCTCTACCAAAAGAGGATTACTTTGCAAAAATATCAAAACCCATTATTGTTTTTTCTTTGATACTCTTCATATTTAAGATTCAGTAACTGTCTCCCCTGCCAATGAAGGTGTCCCTAAAATTTTTACAAGCTATGAGGAGCATGATTATCATTCTCTAACATGAATGAAAATGCTCAGTGGCACTGCACCTGCCACTGGTGTCCAGTGAGAGAAGCACTGATAAGAAATGCCTAAAAGCATGCTGCTATCTGAACTGAGTTCACCTGATTTCCAGTAACTACTATGCCTCTATATCAATTAATTTAAACATAAGGTCTTTTCTAAACTTCCAAGAAGTATTTTGACAGATGAGGTGAGAAACTCCTTTCAAGGGAATTTCACTGAGGTAGAAATAGCATCGAAATCCAAATTGACTTTTCTGTCAAGCTAATTACGAGAGACTACTGCTGGTTCAAGTGGAAAGTAACAAGTATAGTTTCTAAATGGGAAAAAAAGGTAAACAAGGCACCAAGAACGATGGTTCATCCTTTAACAAGTATATTGAAGAGGTATTTTTTGGCTTCCATGGCTGAACTCCATTTTAGCACTGGAATAACAGCCCACTTATGGAACACATAAGGGACAAACAGTCTCAAATTTAACTGGTCATTTTGTCTGAGAGAAGGAAAAAGGCCACTACTGAATTATAAATAAAAGCAAGGCCTACAACCAATATTCATTCAAGGTTGAGAAACATGTCAAAGACATCCTTCACAATGACAGCACCCTGAGAAGGGAAAGTCTGAGCTCCCAACACACCGTTTGTAAAGCTACCATCTGGGTCCTCAAGCTGCCTGCTCAGCAAGTGCAACTGCTGTGGGTGGAGGAGACCCGCGAGTCCCTCGTGTGAGGCTGCAGTGTGGTGTGCGGGTCTCATTCCTTCAAAGCTCATGTCCTCCTCTTGATCTGACATGTATCCTGGGGGGCTGGGGACACCATCCAGCGTCACTATAAACTTGGGACTTGCAGGTTTATCTGGTTGTACAAGATCTCTGCCAGACAGATAGAAAATACCATAGAATTAGGGAAACACGCACAAAAAGCCAAGCCTCCTAGAGTGCTCTTCAACAGAATTATCAGTCCCTTCCTTGGTTTGCGGTTTCTTCATTAACAAAAAAGACTTGGTAGGACTTACAGGTACAGCATCAGTGGATTCCTGCTAACACACAATGACTACGGCCAATCACTGCAGCATCAACACCACCGACCCTTCAGGCTGCTCTCAGGGCAATCTCCCCTCAACCCTGACCCCTGGCATCCGTTTGACCTTCATAGGGTCAAATGGAAATAAACGGAGAAACCAGCATCTATGCTCAGAACACAGAGCCAGCAGTTCTATATTTACACTGATTTTATTAACTCTATGTTTGTTTCTTTACAGAACATTCAGTCCATTATCTAAGGAAATAATCACCCCAACCCAATCTGCTAACTCTCTGGTTAGACTTCCTGATTTTGATCACCTGGCTTTTTAAATTTCATTTCCTGAATGTGCATAAAGAAAAGAATCTCTTCAGATTCTTTTTTTTTTTTTTTTTTGTGCGGGCCTCTCACCGTCGCAGTATCTCCCGCTGAGGAGCACAGGCTCCAGACGCACAGGCTCCGCGGCATGTGGGATCTTCCCGGTCCGGGGCATGAACCCACGTTCCCTGCATTGGCAGGCGGATTCCCAACCACTGCGACACCAGGGAAGCCCCTCTTAAGATTCTTAAGGATCTCTTAAGAAAAGAGCTAAATCATATACTGACTTATTTGCAGGATAATGGATTTCTGAATAAGAAAGATGAACTGGAGTTTTTGAAAACTGGATGTGCCTTATGATACATGGCCTAACTACAGAATCAATAAAGCACTCTACACTGAGGGCTAGGATGGGGAGGGGGGAAGCTGGGAACTAAAGGTTAACCTCCACTTCTAATCAACACAAATTAGTCTACACAAGAAAAAGAAACCATCTACCGTGTCTGCATAAGGTGTCCTGAAAGTACCCGAAGGGTATCTGCAGTCTTCATCCCCGACTCTTGGTTTGGTGCCACTACTATTTCCTCAGACAGCTTTGGCTTCTTCAGAATAAATGATCTTGTGTCTGCATGGACCATGGATTCCATGTCATAGTAATCTGAGCCAAAAAAATTGGCCACAAATGTTTACTTTTGAATATACCTTGCATTCCCAACATCACACACGTGAGAAGAATGTCAATCTTTTATATATTTGTAATTATTTTCAAAGGAAAATTACAATGGTTCTACTCAGGAATAAGGCTGCAATTCTATGCCAAACATCTTTTCAAAGAAGTCAAGTTTTCCTTTCCTCATACAGCATATTATCAAGGCATTCTAATGAACACTTCCTGCCTACAGTATAGAAAGGTTCTTCCATGAGGCATCTAATGGGATATTATTAACAATAAAACTTACTTAAGTACAACAATATTTTCTAAAAACATAAAGAATAGAGACTCTTAATGCACCCTAGAATGATACCAAGGCTGTTTTAAAAAAAACAATCTTTCTAAAATCTGTTTTGTTCATTTTGCACACTTACAGAGCAGAACATACCCTGATGAAAAGAATACAACTGGCATAATTTCTGCCTGGTTGTAGATGGACTACTTTGAAAGGGAATTCTAAGATGAACTGACATTGTTAAAAATACAGCAAGGAAAACTGACCTTTAATGTAAGCAGCCACAGATCACATCATCTACGATATGATTTTTAAGCTAAACTACTTTATACAATACACCAAGCCCTGGAGCCCAGGATGCAGTTGGTTGACCTATCAATAGGCAATCAACAGAATGAAGTTAGTAAGTCACAATTCTCTTAAAATTACCAGGGAAATAACAGAAACCAAAATTCACAGGATATTTATTCACGTTCATTCACTGAACAAACTGAACATGTGAGAGCACTGTGCTAGGTACACAAAGAAAAAATAGAAAAATAGATGTATACATAATTTCAGAACAGCATGCCCCAAAAGGTGATCCAAAAGAGGTATGAACAAAGTGTTGGGAGAATACAAAGTAACCTACTCCGGCTGGGAAATCAAGGAAAAGTTTACAGAGAAAAAAAAAAAGCTTACAGAGGATGAACATTTGAAGCAGGTATTAAAGGAATGATCAGGAATAAACTAAGAGGGAGAGAGAACTGGAGAATAGAGCATTTCAGGTAGAGTCACTGGAGAAAGGCAGGGGCTCTCCTAGGGACACGGTGAGAAACGTGGTGTGACTGAAGGGGTATGTGGAGGGCTGAGTAGGTAAGTGGCAAGAAGGCTGAGGCGTAAAGGATCTTGTATGTGCCAATGAGTTTGGAATCTGGTCTAGAAGAAGTAAGTAATCCAGAGAGTTTTCTAAGTAGGGAAGTGACATGAGCAAGTTGGTTTTTGGAAAAACACAGTGGCAGGAATGGACTGGAGTCCCAGATCTCAGCTATGAGGCTTCTTCCCAAGAGAGACGGAGAGACTCCGAAATACCAGATTCTCACCCCTTGTCCTCTCCTCACACACGTCAGAGGAAGAGGAGACACATTCCACACTCGAATTGGCACTAGACTTCACAGCAGATGCATTTTCAACTACTGTCCCAGGAAGGAGGCAAACCTGCTTTCCCCTGCAAGGGCAGGAGAAACAGTAAGACAAGTGTAGGAGGAGAGGCTTGTCCTTGAAGCAGGACAGGAGAAAGAACAGTTTTAAAAGAGAGCAAAGATAAATTTCAATTTTAGATTTCTTTAGTTTGAGGATTTTGTGGGACACTCAGGTGTTTAGAAAGAAGTTGAAAATTCAGATTCGAGACTATCAGGAGGGGGAGAGAAGTAAGAGAAGCGGAGTCGAAGCTGAAGGTGAAATGAGGACATTTAATAAACTGCACATAGTTGGCGCTGCCGTCTTCTCACTGAATCCTCACAGGGAGCCTGGGAAACAGGTTTTCCTCCATGTTACAGTCGACCACTTTGCAATTCCAAGCTCTCAGATGGTTTACTGAGCTCTCAGAGCTATAGCAACAGGAGGGCCGCAGTTCAGTCCACGGGCTGCTGCCCCTTCTCACCGCCCTGTTCTTTCTGAGGCACAGCAGTTCTACTAGTCTGCATCTTGGGAGAATACAGTAGAGATGGAAATAATGCTGAGGGCACGACAAAGGATAAAGTTAACATTTTAAGGGGCAGTAGCGGAGAAGGGGAGTTGAAGGAGAATGAAAAGGAATTAGTAGAAAAACAGAGAGAGAGTGAAGTCCTGGAAGCCAAAGGATCAAAGATGGAAGAAAACATTGGAACTCAAGTGCCACACACCACAGAGTTTAGAGAACTGTGCACAGAAAACTGAGCTATACACTCCACACGAGCCACTGGTCACCTCTGCAAGACTCACGAGAGCAGCCTGGGTCAAGTAGGGCAGACAGATGGGAGAGTTAGTGACATCTTCTGGGTAAAGACCACAGGCTGAACCCACGCATTGTTTCCTCCTGAAACTCTAATAAAATGTCAATTAAAGGGTTAATTTTTTTAAAAACTCACAGAGAAAATAATTGTAAAAGAAGAGATAACCATATTTTGAAAGTAGAAAACTAACTTAGTAGATCTCGAAAAGCAGAATTGTAAGCCAATAATAAAGCAATCTAATGTGGATCCCAAGATTCTTCAAAGGCTAAGAAAGTGGCAGCACAGGGGACCCTGGGAAAGGGGTTGGGAGAAAACAGGGTACAACAGAAGTGGGTTCAAGTGTCCATTTCTCTTTTATTTATCTGTTTTCTTCTTTTCTGATCCTTACCACACCTATTCCCCTAACCTTTATATTAAAGATACTTGGAATAATTGGAGATGTGCTTTCCCATCGATCATTGCTAGATAAGCTTATGATGAAGCATCATGGTCTCTGACAGAAAGGTGCCACAACAAAATTAACTAAAGGTATATACTATTAGTTTCAAAAATCAGTTAGATTTCCTGGTAACCTTTGACCACTTCTCTCTTAGAGAAAAGTGGAGCTTTAGACTCCTGAAAAGGTAAAAACAGAGAGGGTTTCTGGACCAATGAATGCCAGCCATGTTGAAAGAAGTACGATTCTGAAAACGTGTGGGTTAAGTAAACATTACATAGTAGTTAATGTTGAGGTGCGTCCCTCAGCCCCCTGTCCCCACTTAGCTCCCAGAACCCTGACAGCCATTCCATTTCTTGAAAGATCTTTCTTTGGAGAAGCTTACCAACCTGATAGAAAAGACCCAAAGACACAGACATCATGGTGTCCCCAAAGTAAACAGGCAAGACAAATCACTCTCCACTGCAGGATCTACATTCAAAAGTCAAAACCCCCTACCTCATCCCCCAATTAATGAACCCAAAACACCAACCAGCTTTTTAAGTGCCCCACTCTTAAATGTAAGTCAACCAAGGATCCTCAGACATCTGAGAACCTGTCATGAAATACAGTGATCAAAGCAAACAACCTGGAGAAAACAAGACCAAGGAGGGAGGGGAGCAAAATGTCCAAAACTGCCTTTAATATCTTCAGAGAAATAAGAGAAAGTATTGCATACATGAAATAAAATCAGTAGGTTAAAAAATAAATTAAAGGAATATGCAGAAACAAAAGGGCTCTCAGAAATAAAAAACGTGATAGGAGGTAAGCAAAGGATATACTAACTCATAAGCCTTGTAGAACTGCTTGATGCTTCAAATTGTACATGCATCATGGATAAAAATAAAGGAAACAAAAAAAGTTTAAGAGTTGATGACGCAAATACAACATACACAGACCTTAGCTGCCGAACATTTTGAAAATACTCTTATGTAGAAAGCAGGATGGAATGTGGGGAGATGAGAGGGCAACATCAAGGATGAAGAAAACCTCAACACCTTTATAGACAGAAGGGAGAAGCCAGAAGAGGGTAGAGCCCAAAGCTACAGAAGTGTGGCGACACCAGGATGTTCGTCAACTGAGTAGGATCTGGCATCTGGGTAAAAGGTAACCCTTAGAGACAGTAAGCACACCTTTCTAAGACAGAGGCCAGGACGGGTCAGGGAATATAGTTGCTGACTGTGGAATCCTGAACACGGGTGAAGAAAATTCAGTTAGGAGCCAACAGGGAGGGGTCAAGGGACCACAGCTTCCAACACTGGGCAGGTTTAGAGGAAACAGATGCAGGAGAAAACAGGATCTGAATTAATGATTCCAGGGATCCAATGGCTCCTTTCATTTATTCAGCAGACAGTTATTAGGCACTTACACGCATCTGGCAGGGGCCAGGCACTGAGAACACAAAGATAAATAAGGCACTCACCCCAGTCCTGAGGTAGCCCATGGTATTTCTGTCTGTGTGCTGGGGGTCAGGGAGACAGGTAAACAAGTTACGGTGGCTCTAAGAATGGTAAGCTCTAGGTATAGCCCTGGCCATGAGATTCTAAAGTGAAGCACAAGTGAGGAGATAATGTTGAACATGCCAGAGGACACTAAAGCAGCTCAGGGCAATGGCAAAATTTGGACGGAGAGTAGGGTAGGGACTCAAGTGGTCCCTAAAGCAGGGGCATGAGCAGCCAACAGTTTGCAGGGATCTGGGTGAAATGGCATCAAAGGAAGAAAGTTTCTGCATGAGGTGAAAAATACAAACACCACATAGCATGAAGAAAATGCAGATCTTATCTCCTGGCCCTAAAATATTTTCACAGATCTTAATATGGAATCTTAGGGCAGGATCTAAGACATACAAGATACATTAAATGAGGTGTAAGGAATGGAAATAACAACTGAAAAATGCTAGATTACAAAGAAAATTTAAGATTATTACCAACCTTGACTGATCTGCAGAGTTTCTGCCATTACTGGGTCAATTTGCAGTCGGGATAACAATTGCCTCTGTTGAGTTCCTAGAATACAAATTTTAAAACTTCACTAAGCTTAAAAAACAAACAATACCAGCACGTGTGCTTCCCAGAAATTAAGACCAAAATAATCTTTCTGGGTTCTTAATTGAAAGTCTTTAAAATAGTTTAAAGCTTCAACAATACAATTTAATAATATTTATAGACCAAAGGTCTGTAAGACAAAAATCTGTACTCAGGTTAAATCAAAAATGGCAATGGTTCTCCCTGTCTGGAAGCTGGTTTCCTTGGATTGGAGATAAAGCCTGGTGCTAAAGAAAAAGGGGGTGCAAAAGCGAGGGGGAGGTGCTGCAAGGACCCTCAGCTTGCGTCCTGGGAGACAGGCAACAGCCAACTGCAAGATCAACATGAGAAGTGTTTCTCTCAATCACCTAGGCTCTCACCATTATAAGTCAATCCCCCACCCACAAAAGTGCAAAACAACACCCCAGAGTTATCTGATCAGAGTTCCCAAAAGACAAACTACAGGCTTGGATGGATACAAAAAGAATAATGAACAAGTAAGTAGACACTCAGAGCTCTACAGCCCAGGTCCTAAACCAGCAAAGCATGTAAACAATCACTTGGATCTCCTGTAAGAAAAGATGCTCCGCTAGAGTATGTATTATTTCTTAAACACGTTCATAATTTCCTCATAGTCGCACTGCAAAATGAAATAAAACAGAGACACAGAATTGATTTTTCTATCTTCAGTTTCTATCTTCAGTGATGGGAGAATATCATAACTTCTCCAAACCTCCCCAGCCCAGTGCTCAGCAGATACTAGGTACTCACTTGCTGATTTAGAACAGAAGTGTTACAGTACGGTGTACGAGGGAATGTAATTGATAGGGTTCCAAATACTGAAATATCAGTAAGACGCACGCATGCTAATTCTTAGTAAATCTATTACTGTCAGTTTCACAAGGACAGTCTGCTCACTCAGTGCCGACATGTAAGTTGGCAACTGTTTGCCAACTATCATGTTTCATTAAAATTCAACTTCAGTAAAAATTTTAAAACCTACCAAAGTTTTATCAGCTATTTTCTTTTAAAACATATTATATTATATTACATTTTAGTGGTGTGCAAAAAGAAAGTTAATTCCTTTCAAAATTATCATGGTTAAAAACACAGTAAATCCTGAGGAGCTGACCTAAAATACAGATATCATTTGGTCAAATTGTATTCCTGTAGGACAGCTTGGGAAACTGATGTGTAATTAATTAGGTTACAGGAATTCAAATACTAACAACAGGTCTCTTTAGCATAAACAGTGAACAATGGAAGAATTATACATTTCCAAGTAATTTCACAAGACAGACACATGAAAGAGGACCATTCTCTGACATTTTAAGTTTTGCTTCATCTCTCTATACTCATCTACCTTTTCAAACCATCATTTTAGAGAGATCCACTAAAATGGACGAAATTCTAAAGTCTAGGCTTCTAAGTTAAATCATGTAGAAGAGTCTGATTTTGTCATTAAAGGTCCATGAAAAATTCAAGTTCTCTGTGCCTTGCTGCCTCCATATGAAAACTACTACACGATGAGATCACATACTAGGAATTTACCTTTCTCAAGGTTTCTAAGGAAGCCAATTATTTTTACATCAGTAGTTCCTGACTGTGATTCAAAATCTACTACCTCTTGAAGATATTCAAACTGTCTGCTGCATTCAGATGTTAACATTGAATATTCATTCATTTTAACCTCCAAAGATGAAATTTTTGCTTCATTCTGTGACACTCTAACATTTAAATCAAGAAGATTTGCTTCCATTGTCAAAATTGCTGCTTTCATCCCTTTAATTTCACTGATATCAGTTGATATTTTCCTTAAAAGTTGGGAAATATTGTCTAGCTCACTCAGTGAACAAGAGGAACTTGTTACAGAACCTAAGTCAATTGGCCCAGGTGAAAAGAAAACTGGTAAAGATGGTGATGGAAACCTTGAAGACATTTTCATAAAATTCTCTTTCCTTCTTAGTATTTGGTAATTTTTCTTTCACAGCCCATTAAACTTTCATCAAAAATAAAAGCAATCACTAAGGCTGTTACTTTAAGAAGTATTAAAAGTAACATTTTAAAACCTATAAATTAAAAGATAGAGCTGTACATTTCTGGAGTCAGAGCTCCAAAGTAAATCTGAAAATGCTAAACAAACCAGACCAATGTTCTCTTTGCCACAACTAAGAAGCCCTAATATGCAGGCCCCTGTATCCTGTGAGTCTTACTTATAGCTCCTCTCTAAACAATAAACCCTATTATTACACACAAAATAATTCTGGCTTCTGATTGGCTGGAAGCAGACATGTGACACACAAAGAATTTTCTATTATTTACCTCATATGAGGAGCACTGAAGATCTGAAGCATAAACTAAGCAATAAAACAGCATGACATACTTCATACCTGAATATGATGTGAACTTAATGTACTTTTGCCCCTTCATCAATTACCCATAATTTTCAAGCTTCAGATTATTTTTAAATTGTTTTATCTAGTATCGAGTTTCATTTCCCCTTGAAAATAGTAATAGGACAGTACTTGACACTTCCTTTCTAGGGAGAGGATAGGGAGGGTAATTGGACCCATGATCACAGACAAATCTCTTTAAAAATATATGTGGTGGGCTTCCCTGGTGGCGCAGTGGTTGAGAGTCCGCCTGACGATGCAGGGGACACGGGTCCGGTCCGGGAGGATCCCACATGCCTCGGAGTGGCTGGGCCCGTGAGCCATCGCTGCTGAGCCTGTGCGTCCAGAACCTGTGCTCTGCAACGGGAGAGGCCCACAACAGTGAGAGGCCCGCGTACTTCAAAAAAAAAAAAAAAAATATATATATATATATATATGTGGTGATGGGACTTCCCTGGCTGTCCAGTGGTTAAGATTTCACCTTCCAAAGCAGGGGGTGTGGGTTCGATCCCTGGTCAGGGAGCTAAGATCCCACACGCCTCATGGCCAAAAAACCAAAATATAAAACAGAAGCAGTATTGTAACAAATTCAATAAAGACTTTAAAAATGGTCCACATCAAAAAAATCTTAAAAAAATGTATATATATATGTGTGGTAATAATGGAATTCAACTGTACTGATATAAGATATGGTGGAAATTTAAAGATAGGGAAAATGAGGACTTGGCCTTGGTTTGATACTAGATCATTATTAGATATGTGATTTTCTCCCATTCTGTGGGTTGTCTTCTCTTTTTCTTGATAGTATCTTTTGAAATACAAAAGTTTTGAACTTTGATGAAGTGCAAGTTAACTATTTTTTTCTTTGGTTTCTTGTGATTCTGGTGCCATAAGAAACCACTGCCTAATCCAAGCTCATTTAGAGTTATACCTATTTTTTCCTAAGAGTTTTATAATTTTAGTTCTTACATTTTGAGTTAATTTTTATATATGGTGTAAGGTAAGGGTCCAACTTCATTCTTTTGCAGGTGGATATCCAGGTGTCCAGCAACATTTTTTGAAAAGACTGCTCTTTCCCCAATGAATTGTCTTTGCATCCTTACCGAAATTCAAATTGATCATAAGAATACTGGTTCATTTCTGGATTCTCAATTTGATTCCATTGGTCTGTATGTATGCCCTTATGCCAGTGCCAGTCTTGATTACTGTAGCTCTGTAGTAAGTTTTGAACTTGGGAAATATAAGTCTGCCAATTTTATTATTTTTCAATAGTTATGGCTATTCCAAGTCCTTTTCATTTTTATGTGAATTTTAAAATCAGCTTGCCAACTTCTACAAAAAAGCCAGCAAAGATTTTAACAAAGATTGAGTTGAATGCAAGATCTATTTGGGGAGTATCACCATCTTAACAATATTAAAGTCTTCCAATCCAAGATCACAGATGTCTCTCCACAGCTTTAGTTTGAGAAAGGTTGTTTTTACTTTGGTTTACTCACCAAGCCAACAAATAAGCTGTGCAAAATATAAGGATGCAAGACGGTAAACACAACTCCCCACAGCCTCTCTAAAAGAATTTGTATAAAGAACTGTAGCCTTTGACTTCCCAGTTAAATAGATGTCATTCACAGTTAGAGAACAGAGAAAAAGTGCTGAAATTTATACAAGAATCTTTATTCGTTTCTCCATTACATCTGTAAATTAACCTAAACTCTTCAAAATCTTTACACAGAAAATAATTTTCAAATTTTACAAGGCTTTAGAGTTGCATGGAATTTTTTTAAGAGCACTAGCTAACAGAGGACATGTATAGTCAATATTAGGAAGAGTGGCAAATCCCCAGCCAAGCACCACCTGCAAATCAGCTGGGCAGCAAACACAACTTCAGTGAGCAAAGTAGAAAAGTGCTCTAACAGGGGATGGGTCACAAAGAAACAAAGTGCCTAAAAAGAGGCCATTTGAGGCTTCAAAGCCTGGGCCCTTCAAAGTTGGGCCCAGCCCAACTTTAGAATGCAAAATAAGCAAAGATCCTTCCATAGACTCCAACGTCAATATCCATCAACAGAGGAAGTTCACATATTCTTGGGAAACCAGAGCACAGAAAGGTGAAGGTCAGCTAGTGAGTGGCAGAGCCGGGTTTGCCGCAAGCGGTCTCTCTCCCTGAGCCCGTATTCATAATCACTAGGTTATTATACTTCTATGATACATTAAATGGAACAAAACATGTTACAAAGAAAATCATGTGGTGTAATTCCTTTATACGGACATACATATGTACATATAAATATACAGATAATTCTACTCTATACAGAAAGGATGGACATGTACATACATATAAAAAAAATGCCAAGACTACAGACATACACCAGTCTGTAAATGCAGTGCTTACCTCTGAGGAAGGCAGTGGGCTGAACGAAGGGGGAATTTTCCTTGTTTTCTCTGAATACAAAAACTCCTCTTTACTAAGAGTCTTTCACAGTGATTCCAGTCCAACATGATATATTAAGTATATGCATTTACAGCCTCTCCTTCTGGAGAGTCCGTAAAAATGAAGTAAAGAACTTAAAAATGGCACAAATCCTTAACATAAAGCAATGGATTCCAAATTGGGTCTCTAAGAGGATAATCCACTTTGTTCTAACATACATATCAATAAGAGCATTTGAGTGTGTATATGTAAACTAAATACATACATTTAGCGTACACACTGAAAAATAATTTTAGAATACAAAAAACTGTATGGTCAGAAATCTGGAGATCCCTGATTTAGAGATGGGGGTTAGGAAGGGATCATAGCAGATGAGATTTCAACCACCTCTGGAAAATAGAAAATACATGCACAAATACTGACCAAGCAAAAAAGCCATAAATGAGACACTGGGAGAACCACAAGTAAGATGCAAGCAGGAGTGACACATTCATTAAGGCAACAAATATTTACTAAGCTCCTACCACATGCCAGGCACTGTTCTGGGTGCTCGATAACAGCAATGAAACACACACACACACACACACACACCACCACCACCCCACCCCCAGTCAAAGAACTTATATTGTGGTGGTTGAGGGGAAGGAGATGAGCCTCAAAAAGAAACAAATAAAACACATTTTATGTTGATGATATTTAAAGCTCCAAGTCTAGATAAAAGTATCCAAACTATGAAAATATAAAATATGTATTAGATGGCAATAAGTGCTATGGAGAAAAATTAAGTTTTAGAAAAGGGGGCTGGGGGACTTCCCTGGCACTCCAGTGGTTAAGACTCCGTGCTTCCACAGCAGGGGGCACACGTTCTATCCCCGGTCTGGGAACTAAAATCTCACATGCCACATACCGCGGCCAAAAAAAAAGAAAAAGGAAAATTGTGGTAGGAAGTGTGTGGCTCGGGGGGCTAGGGAAGGCCTCACAGAGATGAGCAAGCTATGTGGACATCTGGAAGAAAACATTGTGTATAGGCACAAACATTTAAAAGATAAAATTTTTTAATTTTTAAAAAAATATTCTTTTCTAAATAAACTCAGCAAATGATATGGGGAGAATCTAGGCAGCTAGTGGGAGTGTTTAAGGGCCCCCCAGGGAAATTCCTCTGCAATTTCAAGACCAATAAAGCAGCTCCTTATCTGCTTTATTTAAAACAAAACCTGCCCACAGTAAAGCTTACAGCCCATGCCACAACACTAGGTACGTCTTCGTACTGCCTTTTCTTATACTAGTAACCACGTGTCCAGACTTCTTAAAAAGAGCCTGCAAATGAAAGTGCAAAAACACCAAACAACCACTGATAGAAAACTATCCATTAGGGGACAAAAGAGAATTCTCTAAAAAAAAATCCAAAAAAACCTCTTATTATGTTCTTCAGACAAATTTGAAATGATCCTGTATTCATAAGATACTATGAAAAACAGAACAAGAGAGAGCTTGTGGAAATTTTAAAATATGCCTGTCTTAAAAAAGAAAAAATAGGGGGACTGAAGATAAAGTCAAGAAAATATTCCAGAGTAGAACAAGATCAAGTTAAAATTGAGGAGAGAAAAGGGAGAAAAATCAAGGCAGGAAATTTATCATCCAACTAACAGAATTTCCAGAAGAAGAGAACAATGAAAAGAACAATTTTTTAATAGAAATAATATAAGAGAATTTCCCAGACTGAAAGCATGGGTTTTCAAATTAAAAGGGTGCCCAGGGTATCCAGCCCGTAAGTAACTAACTAGTACCTAGACTTATCACAGCAGATTTCAGACATCAAGAACACATAAGACTAATAACCTATAATGGAAAAGAATCTGAAGAGTATATGTGTGTGTGTGTGTGTGTGTGTATAAATCAATCACTTTGCTGTATACCTGAAACACTGTATATCAACTATACTTCCATTAAAAAAAAAAAAACAAAGACAAAAAAACAAACCACCACAGAGAAAATCCTAAATATCCCCAGAGGAAAAGCCCTAGTATTAATAATGGAATAAGAATCAGATGGGCTACCAACTTCTCAGCATAAACATTAGAAGCCTCATAAACATTTGAAGCCTCACGCCTTCAAAGTTTTTTGAGGATAAGAATTCTGTACCTAGTCGAAGTATCAAATACTTCCGATTTCTAAGGGCTCAAAAAATTTACCTCCCATATAAGTTTCTTCATGATGTGGTGACAAAACAGAAGACTATACTGAGAAGATAAAGTGGGATCCAGGAAATGCAGAGCAAACTCGGGGGAGGAGTAAATCCTGGGATGACAGCCTTGAACCAGACCTAGAGAGCAACCAGTGGGATGATCAGAAGAGGACAGAGGCTCTAGGAGGAAGGTACCTAAGAAAAAAGGGAAACCCAAAGATTTAATAGTATAAAATGATAGACCTTCAGACTATAATACAGGTAGGCAATGCAAGAAGGGGGAAAAAAAGAAGAATCAAAGAAAAACAAAACACTGTACATAAGGGGAAAAATGTAAACAACTCTAGGGAACCCCTAAATGAAGAACTCTAGAAGATGATGTAAACTTGGCCCTGAGAAGCATTTTGAGTCTTAATGATTTAAACACTGCTTACTGGTTCTCTACTTTTACAGTCAATCTACAAAGCATGGCAACTGTAACTAGAAAAACAGAACAAAATGTAAATTAGATCTTCAGCAATATAAAAGTACGGGTGACAGAATTTAGAAAGTGGGGGGATGAGAAAAGATGTATAAGAATTAAAGGACATAAATATCCTTATCTTTCAGGAGTCAAAATATACTGATACAGTTAATCAGACAAGAAATAGGTGTATTACTTAAAATTATAAAAGTAATCCGTAGATGAACTAAAAATAGTGAATTTACTACATGGGCTTGGAGGCAAGGAAAAGTGAGAGTTAGATACTGATATACTGTAGCAAGAAATCAAAACATAACATCTATAGTTGGTGAATTAAGAAACAGCGGTATAAGCATATTATTACAGACATGGAGAAAATGAAAGAAAGTCATAAACAGAAGCATTTAAAAGTGGTGGCCTCCAGGAGAACCAGTGTGGAAAAGAATGAAGCAAAGAATGTTACTTGTTATTCTAAATTGTTCTATACTATTTGATTATTTTCTAATCTATCAGCAGGTATTGCAATGATTTGTTTTGTTTTTCCAAATTTTCTATGGTGAGCATATATTTCATAATGTACCGTATTTTACTTTAAATATAAAGTTTTATTTAACATATACCAAATAGGAAAAATAAAAGGAAATCCATGCCTAGACACATTGTAGTGAAACTGCAGAACATCAAAGACAGACAGAAGATCCTGAAAGCAGCCAGAAAAAGGACAGCTCACCTACAAAGGAACAACAGACAATTAGAATAACAGAAGTCCACTCAACAACCATGGAAGCCAGAAGACAATGGCATAATATAAACAAGGTGATGAGAGCAAATAACTCTTGTTAACCTAGATTTGTGTACGCAGTAAAGCTAGCTACTGCACAAGAACAAGGAGAAATGAACACTCTTGTAGGTGAACAGACTCTTGGGGAAATTTACCACCAACAGACCTGTTCCAAAGAAACTTCCAAAGAATACACTTCAAAATACTTTAAAATACTGGAAAATGACAATCCCCAAATAACATTCAAGTGATATGAGAAAAAAAAAACCAATAAATATGTAGGTAAATGTGAACAAACACTGCCTGGGTAAAACAGTAATGGTGCCCAATTTATCCATTAAAAAAAGGGCCAAAATGGAAACACTGGAAACATAATGTAAAGTCTGAGGGGGTAAAACTGGAGCTAAGGTATTCTAAAATCTATTTACTGTTTGGGGATGGGGTCAGAATATTAACTTCTGGAATATTAAATCTGTATGGTAAAATTTCAGTGGTAACCAATAAAAGAACAGAAACAGAGTTTAAAACAGTACAAAATAAAGGAGAGCTGGGCAACCAACAACAATTACAATAGTGATTAATGAATCTTTAAAAAAGACAAAAAAGATCAAAAAATGAAAGCAGGCAAATACAAACCAAAAAAAGGTGACAGAAACTAGTCCAACTCCATCAATAATTCTCATATATGTGAATGGTTTAAACTCATATAAAAGCAAGCTCAGACTGAATTTTAAAACAGTAATCTAGCTTTATGATAGTTAAGAGATACGTATGCCTAACAAGGTCAGAGAAGACTGAAAAATGCATGAAGCACGTATATATGAAGCAAATACTAACTAAATAGCTATATTAATATCAGACAAAACTGAGTTGAAGATAAAAGCATCATGTAGTACATAAAGGATTACAGATACAGATAAAAGGTTCAATTCATCAGGAAGATGTACCTTCCTGATTCAATTCATCAGGATAATTTTAAGTATATGTGCACCTAGTTTAATAGCCACAAAGTAACTGAAACAAAATCTACCAGAAGTACAGAGAAATGAAGACAAATTTGTCATCCTGACAGGCAATTTCAAAACCCTCTCAATCACCGATAAGTAGACCGAAAACTCAGCAAGGTCAAGATCTGAACAATATTAACTGGATAGCTTTGTCTACTAAATGCAAAATTCTCAATTCAACAATTAGAGTCCACTTTCTTCCAAAATGCACATGAAAGACGTACAAAACTGACTGCCTTAAATCTTAACTATTTTCATAAGAGTATGTATTACACAGATCACATTATCGGACCACAGTACAACTAAGTCCATAGTATATAATTAAAAAGGTTAACAGACAAAACCCAAAACTTCCATATACTGTGAATTAAAAACACTTTTAAATAACTTACAGGTCGAAGAAGATCATAATGGGAATTAAAGATAATTCAAATGATAATGAAAAATGTATATATCAAAATTTGTGAGGGCTTCCCTGGTGGCGCAGTGGTTGAGAATCTGCCTGCCGATGCAGGGGGACACGGGTTCGTGCCCCAGTCTGGGAAGATCCCACATGCCGCGGAGCGGCTAGGCCCGTGGTCCATGGCTGCTGAGCCTGCGCGTCCGGAGCCTGTGCTCCACAATGGGAGAGGCCAACAGTGAGAGGCCCGCATACCACAAAAAAAAAAAAAAAAAAATTGTGACATGCAGCAAAAATGGCACGTCAAGAGAATTTCATAGCTTAAATGTTTACATTTGCAAAATAAAAAGGACAGGCTAAGATAAATTAGTAAGAAAAATATAGATGGGTATATTAAAAATAAGAGCAGAAATCAATGAAATAGACAACACACCAAAAGAGAATCAATAAAGCCAGAATTGTTGTCATGATAAACCTTTGAAAAGACTGACAAAATACACTTCTAGTGACAGATTAACCCAAGACAAAAAGAGAAAAAGCAAAATATTTTGAGGTGGCTAGCCCAGTAAAACTACAGAGGTCAGAGAGATGAGAGAACACTATCAACAACTCATGCCAATACATGTGCACAGATTTTTAAAAACCTGTCACAGGGCTTCCCTGGTGGCGCAGTGGTTAAGAATCCTCCTGCCAATGCAGGGGACACAGGCTCGAGCGCTGGTCAGGGAAGATCCCACATGCCGCGGAGCAACCAAGCCTGTGTGCCACAACTGCTAAGCCTGTGCTCTAGAGCCCGCAAGCCACAACTACTGAGCCTGCATGCCACAACTACTGAAGCCCGCGCGCCTAGAGCCTGTGCTCTGCACCAAGAGAAGCCACCACAGTGAGAAGCCCGCACACCGCAATGAAGAGTAGCCCCCGCTCGCCGCAACTAGAGAAAGCCCGCACGCAGCAACAAAGACCCAACTCAGCCAAGATAAATACATAAATAAATTAAAAAAAAAAAAAAAACCCTGTCACAGACAAAGCTACAAAACCGTGAGTAAGCACACTAATTAATGACTTCGCAGTGTGTCACTTCACGCTTGCAAACAAATGGTACCGGTAAGAGTAGTAACAGTCCTCATCAGTAGAGATACTTGATACCTTTTCAGTTTTTTAAACTTTTACTTTAAAACAAAACGATGATATAGAAAGCCACACAAAAGTAAGAGTTTAATGAGTTCTTATAAGGCAAAACACCCTTATAACCACCATTCAGATCAAGAAAACAGACTATGTAAGCTACCCCACAAGCCCCACTTCATGTACTCCAATATAATCAGTCCTATTCAAAAGTAACCACCATACGCCTTTTATAGTAATATCTACAGTTTGTGATTTTATCACACAAGTGTATGAACCTAGACACTATAGATTAATCTTACCCCTTTTGTCTTTTAAGTCTTTTAATCTAGAATTCTCAGGCTGTTTGACCTATACAGTGCCCCAGAGAGGGTACTTTGCCTGTTGCACACTCATGGTGCAGCAATTAACATATTCCTCTGGCCTCTGTACTTCCTGCAAGCTGACTGCTGCATCAGAGGCTTGATCACTCAGGTTCAAATCCTCTGGCAAGACTAAGGTAGTGTTTTATTCTTTCATTGGGAGGCACAAAATGGCTGATTTTCACTTTAAAAACCATTTTAGTAGCCATTATCAGTGCCTAGATTCATTAATTCACTGTTAGTTGGGAAAAACCACTAGAATTCTATCATTTTGTTTTCACTTCTTAGCTAGAATAATTTTAAAAGATGCTTCCTTCATCTACTATATCACAAGGGGTAGCAAACATTTTCTATTTTAAATTCTGTGGGCTTTATGGTCTGTTGCAACTATTCAACTCTGTGGTTGTAGTATAAAGGCAGCCACAGACAATACATAAACAAATGGGCATAGTTTACTTCCAATAAAACTTCACTTACAAAAACAAATACTAACTCCTATACTACTTTGATACCCAGTGGTACCATCCTTAAAGGAAAGACAGCATAAATGCTCAATTATTTTATTTCTCTGGTTTCCAAGACAATGAATTAGTATCTATTATCCTCCAAAAGGACCGACTGTTTACTTAAAAATGCCATCATGAAATCACAGATTCAAAACCGTTTGACAGACTTCAATTCACTGGAAATCCTTACTAAAGCTCAAATCCCAGTTTCCAACTACTCTTCACAAATTGGCCCAGTTAGTACCTACTGGCTACTTTAAGGGTTTTCCCATTTTCAGGTCCATGATTTATTGGAACTGCACATAATGCTGACACAGCAAATTGCACACCATAGTCAAAGACTTCTTTAAAAAAAGAGAGAACAGACAAATATAAGATGGAATCCTTAAGGCTTCACAAAACAAGTAAATTTGAGATGAACCTGGAACAATTTAAAGGACACAGCTGAGGAGGAATGAAAAAATGTATTCCAGCACTGTAAAAGTATTAAGTCATGACGAGCATACAGTTTTGGTGGGGTTTTTTAATCAGATCTCAGTAGAAGAGGAAAAGAACTAGACTCTTTCCTGATGGGAACAGAAGAAACAGGTTGGAGAGCAGTGGAGAAGGGCTGGGCAGGCCCAGGGACCAGAAGCTGCCTAAAGGCCAAGCTGATGACATCAGTCCTAGATAATGCACAGTAGGAAGAGAAGCTATAAATGCTCTCACAGAAGAGTCACATGATCAGAGTCACACTTCAGACAGGAGAGTCTGTGCAAGAGTTGGGGGTGGGAGGTTGAGAGAAAGGAAGCAGAAAGATCAGCTGGAAGTATGTCAGGCACAAGGGGATAAAGTAGTATCACTGGGACAATAAGGCAGTTCTGGCAGGTCAGAGACAGGATGCTCAGAGAGGGGAGATTTAAAGATTTCAAGTTCAAGAGAAGAGGGGTAGGATTAACAAAAAGAAGAAAAGGAAGAATGTAGGTATCTATGTATCTTTAAGTAGAAGCTTTCTAAAGACTGGCAATTATTAATGCTAGGTGACTGGGTTCATGGGAATTCATTGCACTATTCTCTCCACTTCTGAGAACACTAAAAATTTCCCTAATGATAAGATTTAAATTCTAAAAAGTGTAGGTACAGACTTTCCTCATGGTCTCTTATTCTATTTGGGGGCCTATTAATAAGCCCTTTTCTCATAGTATAACCAACATTTCATAAATACCCACTGGAAAATACTTAATGCCTCATGAAAAAAGTGTAATAGGCAATGAAATATCATTTAAATTATTACCTTGACTTTTGTCTATATTATCTCCTTTTGTTTCCTCTTCTTTAATGGGGGAACTCATTCTGGGGGCCCTGCTTTGCCCCTGGACCATTTCTGCTAGCAATTCTTCTTGAGAAGTTCGAGTTCTGGGGGCAACTGGAAGTGTCTGTTTCTGTGAGACTTTTATATAAAAAGCAAAAAAGATGGAAATCCAAATGAAGTAATATTTCAAAACTCAACAGTGAATATCACATTAAATATAAATGCCTCCTTGGGTTTAGAATATGAGGAGTTAGAAACAATTCATAGACACCTCATTTTTCCTTATAATATTCTATGACTCAGTTACCCATACTTATGTAAACAACATTTATACATTTTAAACTACATGCCATAAGTACACTGCAGCACACATGTATTCATTTTTAACCAAATGTAGTCTGGGTTCTGCCTCATGGTTCTATAACAATTTCAAACTGTAATCTAGATAACCTAGGTGAAGAAAGAATTTCAATGCTATCTCTCAAAAAACTTGGAAAACTCTCCAATGACAAAAGCAGGAAATTAAGGTCACAGTGATAAGTCTGAATTTCTCATCATTGTAAACACTCAATATTGCTGACAGACCAAAAAAGAAAATGTAAACAGATGAACTGTTATGTCAAGTGTTGGCCTTTGCCTGATAATCCTTACCCTATAAGCCAAAAGCTGTTTATGTTCAGGGTTAAATTAGGGATGAGGAGAAGCAAGGGGACAGGTGACGATCAGGCTCAAAAGTTGCTAGCTTACAGTTTATTTCACTTCAGAAAGCGGTCATATAAAAAGATGCAAAGGAGAATAGAAAAGCAGAACAATGCAAAAAGAACAGTCATCAAATCCATAGCAAAAATAAAATTTAAAAATTTAGAGTGGGTAATCATCACAGCTTATTAACAGAAAATTTTACATATTGGCTATAGCACATGGGGCACAGAGTAATGGGTTCTACTGAGAGGAAAGAAACCAACCTGTTCATATACTAGACAAATTTTTCTAATTTCAGGCTCTTAATATTTTCAAATTTTGCTCCCTTTTAAATAACATAAGTTCATATCTAATGTTGACTCTAATGCTATAAATATGAAAAGTCTCATATTTAGCAAAACTCCCTTTAAGATTTCCGTTATATATTTCACATACATTAGAAAGAGGAAGTAAAAGGCATTAGAGTTGCTCAGAGAACTAAGTTCCACTGACAGTCGAGAAAGCTTCTCAAACTGGTCAAATCTCCTTTTAATCATTCTCTGAACCTCACCTTGGTCCTGACATCTGGCAGGCATCTGTATTTTATCACAACTTGAGGAGCAATCATCTATAGCTTACTCAAGACTTACAGAAATCTCTTACTTAATGTCAACATAATACATTTAAATTACCTGCAGAGTAGTTAGTTGTTTTTGTTACGGATTCTTGAGCTTCAGATATAGCCTTCAAAATTAGATTCTTGTTAGCTTGTTTGGAAGGTGGAAGTGAAGGTCTAAAATAGTTAAGAAAGGTATACTGATTAAATTTTAGATTTGAGTTCTTTACATGCTAGCCATCCATTATACCTTTACTACAGCCTTCTCTTAGGTTTGGAACAGACTAGCTGTAGTTTTTAGGAAATGCCAACTGGATGAGAACCTTATAACTTTTTAAAATAATGAATTTGGATCAACCTTCCTCCCACCCATATTACAGTTTTTAATATTCTTTGCAATCTTCTCCAATTTTAGGCAACTTCTCTTTCATTAATAGAAGTGTTGCTCAAAAACCAATGGAAAAGTCTTACATGGTATTAAATTTATATTTTCATGATACCCTCTTCAAGGAACCCAGAAGACTCCACCAGGCGATGAAAAATTAATGTAGACATATTCGGGTACCTCCGTTCAGGTTTCGCTGGCACTGACACACTGCTGGAGATGCTTCCTGTACGGGACCCACAATCATCATCTTCCTCCTCCTCTTCTCCATCATGATTGAATTTTTTTACTTTAACAACTGAACTTACCACAGGCAACTTTCTCTTCCGAAAGTTTTCTTCCTGCAATCAGATAAATTTCCACTTACCTAGTCTCAGAAAATAAAATTCTACCACAGAATACTTGCTTCTTTTCAAGAAAACGCCAAGCACATTAAGAATTCATGGGCTATTTCCCTGGTTTCTTATAAAAATACAAGTAATATCTCCAATAGCCAACCTTTAGCTAAGACAAAAACCAGTGCTTTAATTCATTTATAAACAGCAGCATATAGCACTGTTGAGGAAACCAATAAAATGGAGTTACTCAATTGTTTACTGGCAGTTGCTGTGAAGGATCTAATACTGACCTAAAATCCTCGCAAAATGATAAGGTAAGGTTAAAGCTATCTCAACTGTTAGCATCCAGGAAAGTAAACAAGATGTAAAGTATCTGTAGCCAGTTGTGGAGAGGAAAATCTGACTGATGTATTATGTTGAGCAGCACAGAAATCAGTTTAAAACAAACTTGCAGTATGTGTTTAGTTATTCCATGTACAATTTAGCATGAAGAACTGACAATTTTCAGCCTAATGAGTCAGAATTTAAAAGTATATACAAACCTCAATGCTCATCTTTTCTGAGCTGTTTCTGAAGAAGGGACTATAAGTCTCTTCTAAGCTGTTAAGCACTTCTGGTTCACACAAACGTCCTGTTTCATATATCCGGCTAGTCTGAATATCGAGTTGCTTGGCAGCATGAATACTGTTTTGCTGCTGTTGAAACTGCAACCTGTTTAAATGAGCACCACTGTCTGCATTTCGACTTGCAGGTGGTCGATAAATTTCAATAGAAGGGCGAGAAGAACCATACGTAAGTGTCACTGTAGGTTTTTTCTGAGATAAGGGATTCTCCTGCACAAAATTGAGATCTTCATCAATGAGATCATCTGGTTCTGGCTTAATATCAATCACATCTTCAGAGGGTGCTGGCTCCCTCAAAGGTTTCACTGTTGACATTAGTCGGGTTGCAGCTCCATCATCGTAAGTCTGTCTGTTAAAAAGGAAAACAAAACCAAAAAGGGTGTGTTACCAATTTAGAGCAGTATCTTCAACTCTTCAAAGGATATTTAGATACATCTTAATGAAAAAGTATGGATAATCCCTTTATGTAGTCCATTAAAAACTACTTTGAAATTGCATTCTTTTTTTTAAACTTTGACTTACTACATTTTATATAAAAGGTAATCATACTTTGGACTTATCCTTCATTATTTTATTCAAAAAAACTGCTCATGACCACCTCATTTCCAAAAATTTCTGAAAACAGCAATTTAAAGACATATTAACTAATGTAAATGTCACATACACACACCCACCTGCCCACAGGTCTACACAAGACTCTTACCTGACATTAGTAGCCTTCTGCTCCTGTGAACTTGTAGAAACCCTAGATTCTCTTTTTTCAGGTCTAGTGCTAGAAACTGCAAGAGGTGGCACTGCAGCTTCATGCCTTCTCTCATCTCCTCGACTGAAACTGCTCTTGTTTGAAGGTACATTACTATCAAAGATGTTGGTATCGGAAGACTTTAGACTAGAGGGGTCTAGAACGAAAAACACACAGTCCCTTGAAGCTATTTTTATTACTTTGAACCTTCCCCTTCTTCACCACCAATTTTAAAGCAATAAATATGTGTTCTTCCACAACATTTTTAATGGGTGAATATCATTCCATACATAGTGATATAATAATATATCTAATTTATTATTACTGGACTTTTAATTTTCAATTATAAAACACTGAAATATCCTTGAAGCTAAATCATTGCACACATCCATAATTATTTCCTTAGAATAAATTGCATACTTTCCCTTCCCTTGTTCAAATCACCTTCGAATTATATTAAGTTTATTGCTTTTAAATTCATAAAAATGTGGGCTTCCTCAAAAACTTCAAATGAACTACCATTTTCAAATTTATGGTTTTTTTCCCCAAAGCAGTATAAGTGACTTCAGAAAAACGATCATATGCTATAGCAAATTCCAAAAACTCACACATCATCTTTATGAACCTTACCAGTTGTTACAGAACGAAGTTTATCTAATACACCATGAAGCCTAAAAGAAAAAAACCAAAAAAGTTAAAGCTTCTGTTAATCAAGAAACATTGGATTTCAACTGTCACTCTAAATTTGATGATATTTTAGATCTAGTCTTCAGATAAACACTGACAGATGGTACTGAATGGAATTTAATGGATAAATAGTATTAAAATTAAGTTTTACATTTTTTTAAAAAGGCTGTACATGAATATTGTAGAATAATCAAAAATCTTATTTTTTCATCACTATTTTCAACACCTAGCCTCTGCAAAAATAAGGGCAATGATTATCATCTGACCACACAGCGCTGATCCACAAAGAATATCATTCTGTTTCAAAAGAACTA
Organism: Globicephala melas; assembly: GCF_963455315.2. NCBI lineage: Eukaryota > Metazoa > Chordata > Mammalia > Artiodactyla > Delphinidae > Globicephala > Globicephala melas. Next base: position 162,421,258 of record NC_083315.2, on the reverse strand, counting down.
AAGATTCAAGGTCGATAAAAGGAGATAAAATACCATAAACGTAAAGTAACATTATTAAAATTGTTTTAAGCACAGTTTAAATTTATTTTTTATCTACTTAGATGGTTTCTGGAAGAACTTTATCCTGAGAGGTGAAAAAACTTTAAAAATAATCTCAAAATATACTATATCACTTCATTATAACTACTGTTTTCAAAACTAATGCTGTAAACAAGCCACAACCTTAATTATAATATAACCTATTTTAGTAGTTATGTACAAGGCAAAACTGTCTTACAATCCTTCCAGGAGGCCAGGCATCCTAAAAACACCAGAAATATCTCATTATAATAATGTTTCACCCAGAACCCAGTCACATGCCACTATCCCCTAGGATACAGTTATTGCAGGGCTCCAAAGAATCAGAATAGTCTGTTTGTGGCGGGTGTAAATGAACACTTAAGAAAGCAAAGTGTCAAAACAGAGACACCATCACTTTTATCAGTACATGGTGAAGAATAAAATTTATGGCAAGATGAAAGAGTTGAATTAATGTGATTTTAAATTCAAATTCAGTTGGCAGTCTGCTTATTAAGAAATTTGTCTAAAGCACTCCCTCAAGTTATCTGAGAAAGGATCTACTAGGTCAATGTCCCATATTACGTTACTGGGACTCAAAGTGATCCAAATGTTGAACCAAAAGTCTAGTCATAAAAAACGTACATGAAACAAAACAAGTACCTGGACCGCTGAAGCATTTAAAAAAAAAAAAAAAAAGCAGTACTCTTGATAATGGTAATTTCCCCAGTCAAAAGCACCATGATCTCTCTTCTTTTGGTAAACTCTGGGGACAAACCATAATAAGTGGGTTAGGTCACCCACACTGTAGGAGTGTATGTACCAAAACATTTAAGGAACAACCACTGCACTCAATGTTCTTCAAAAATGTGTAATATAAACCCAGAGAATTCTGTGTGGAATTTCAAGAAAGCTTCACCGGAGTTATAAAGGATACAGTTTCCCATTGGGGCCAAAATGCCTTTAAGACAAACTTTGGTTTAAAGGCAAGTTAACCAGTTTCATATCCCTCTTTATTGCCTATCTGGTCTCCCAGTCTCTTGCCATTCAAATTAAGCAGGCCACTGCTCATGCAACTTTTGCTCCATCTATCAGCTTGTGCTGCAACTGGTGGTTCCCAGTGAGGACCTTTATATGATCCTTCCTGCTCTGTTCTCAGCCACATCGTTACCCTCCCCCAGCTCTCACTCTACCTCAAACCTGGTACCAGAACCTGGCCTGCCTTCATAAATTAAATCTCATGCTTTTAGTCAGTATTCTCAACCAAAGGAATATGTGGTTTGAAAAAGGACACTGGAAATTAAAATACTGATTTATATTTGAACACAAAGTTGCCTATTTCAAAATTCCAGACTTCAAAAAGCTCCAAACTGGGCTTCCCTGGTGGCGCAGTGGTTGAGAGTCCGCCTGCTGATGCAGGGGACACGGGTTCGTGCCCCGGTCCGGGAAGATCCCACGTGCCGCAGAGTGGCTGGGCCCGTGAGCCATGGCCGCTGAGCCTGCGCGTCCGGAGACTGTGTTCCGCGACGGGAGAGGCCACAACAGTGAGAGGCCCGCGTACCGCCAAAAAAAAAAAAAAAAAAGCTCCAAACTAAAAAATTGATTTGAAATTTTGTCAAAAAACCTTGCCTCCTAAGTTAGCTGACTGAAGAAAGCAATTCAGGAAGTCAACCCAGTCCAAAAAACATCTATAACTGGTTTTGGTGGAGGGAAAGGAATGATAACATGCTGAAGTTTACAAAAGAAACGTATTAACTACAGTCAACACATACTAAGGACTTGTTATGGGCCAGGCACAGCTGTGAGCACATTACATGTATTAGTTATTTAATTTTCACAACCACCCTATAAAGGTGATTTACGATACCCATTTTGCAGATGGAGAAACCAAGGAAAGAGGCAGATCCAGGATTCAACCTTGGCAGTCTGGCTCCAGAGGCTGTGCTCTCAACACTCACAACCTGCCTCACAACACTGAATCTGACTCTCCTCTCAAGAACCTCTTTTCAGACAGAACACCTACTCTTGACTTGAGCCAAACTTTGGTCTGAGGGGTAAATATTCAGAAACATACCATACGGTGAATCGAATTGTGTTGTTCCCTAGAAACAGGGACAGGTCCTCTGTCATTTGGTCCTGACTTTTCTTGTTGGCCACCATCACCATAATGTAATCAGGAAGTTCTTCATCTATTTAAAAGGAAAAGTATATAAAAACTTTTTATGCTTTCCTTAATATTTTCTTCTACTTGAAGCTGATGTGCTTGAAAATATAGATGTAGTTCTAAGAATGTCAGCTCTAGTGGAATTATGCTGGACAAAAAGTATAGCTTTCTTTCTCTTTATTCCATAAGTATTTCAATTACTAGAAGAACAGGAACTAGGAATAACTAATAAATATTTACATAACTAGATATTCTGAATTACGGTATCAAACTTGAGAGTGCATTCATTTCCTTTAATCTTTTTTAATAATGCTCATTAACTTCAGAAAAGCTTCCAGAAAGCATACTGGACATTTCTCAAGAATAATACTGAGTTTTGTTCAGTTTTGTGCGTGTTTGTTTCAAAATGACACTCATTTCTCAAGGAACACCTTTATCCTTGGTAAAGGCAGATTTTAATTAGGGTAACAAACTTGCAGCAACATCAAATAAACTAAAACCACCCCAAAATTATACATCATTTAAAAAATTTAATCTTAAGATTAGTTAAATGATTTCTACTCAACTCACTGTTTCATTCTTATACCCTCCTAACAGTGAATTATGAGGGTGAGGTCTAGGACCAAAAACAAACAAAAAAACCCCAAAGCAAAAGCAAAAGCTATTTATCAGGAACTTTGATCCCTACCAAAAAAAATTCCTTTAGATTCTTTAATACCTTAAATATTCACAACATTTCTATGTAGGCAGAAAGGTTCATTTCAGAACTACTATCAGACATTTGTTTCAAGAAGAAATATCAAAAATCCAGTTCAAGAAAAGCACAAATACACTAAAGCCCTATCTACAAATGGAAACAGAGAAATCAGAATACTTGCTAGAAGCATGCAATTCAATGTGAGGAGATAAAAGAACAAGTAGCCAGTCATTTGTTATTTTCTTTGTAAAGTATCAAAAGGCTCCACTGCTTTCTGGCAACTTTAGTAAATAAGCCTCACAGCTTATTTACACAAAGTGTCCCTACCATGGGCTGCCATTGGTAACCCAGGAAAGGAAAACAAAGTTGGGGTGCTTTGGCAGTCTTGACAGTTTTTCTCCCTCATAATGTCAGTAATGAAAACAAATAGGCTGTGCTTTCTGACACTATATATTAGTTTGCATTTTATAAAATTTTATGTAAATGAGGTCAGCAGTTGCTCTGGTACAGGGTGGGGACAAGGACAGACGGTAGGGAAGGATACAGAAGAGCCCCAGGAAAACCCAAAAGGAAACTTTTGGAAGTGATGGCTATGTTCATTAGCTTGATTATGGTGTATACATATCAAGACATAGCAAACTGTAAATAGGTGGAGTTTATAACAATTATATTTCAACAAGGCTGTTAGAAATTCTAACATCGTTCTCTCAGTAGACACAAAATGAGAAATAAGAATCTAATGAAAACTAACGTGTTTCTGGGACTTCCTTGGCAGTCCAGTGGTTAGGACTCGGTGCTTCAATCCCTGGTTGGGAACTAAGATCCCGCAAGCCTTGTGGCACGGCCAAAAAATAAATAAAATAAAGTGTTCATGATACATTCCTACAGAATTCTAATAGCATTCTCAAGTTCATCTGAAATCTATGTACTGAAAAACAGTAAAATGTTGACGGTTCCTGCAAGTTCATACTTCCTAAAATGTGAATTTAAGACTGCTCTGAATTATAACTGCCATCTCACTAAAGTACTCCATTTTAAACAAACACAAATGAAGCCGTATCAACTCTTAACAAACAGCTGCTCATCTTTATATCCCACTCAATGCCTTGAAAATAGATATTCAAATATTTACTAAAGAATTGTTTCCATAAAAAGGTTTCCAGTACTTCAGCACAAAGAAAGGGATTAGAAAGTCACCCTTTTCAGAAGGACAATGATGCCTATACATTCAAATAATTAGGTAGCTAACTGTAAACAAATAATGTATATTTCAAATAGTCTAATGGTGATCCCTGTTTACCCACTTAATCAACATTTATGAAAATATCTGGTGCTCTGCTAGGCCACTGAGACACAACCAATATGAAGTCTCTGCCCTCAAGAAACTTCCAGTCAAGAAGTAGAGACAAACAAGTTGAGAAGCTGTGCTAATATGTTAACAGCTGGGACAGATGAGTTCAAGAGGAGCATACGGGAGTGACTCCTATCCTTCTGTTCACTCACCAAGTTTCTATTATGAAGCAACCATAATAGAAACATCAACGACCCAGAAGACCTGAGTTCTTGGGTCTTAAATCTGCTGCTGACCAGCTGTATTTAGCCCTCCCAAGACTCCATTTCTTTATTTGTAAAAAAGTAAATTACCTGCCATCCCCACTCCAGCATTGTGTTCAGGTACAAATAGAACTCTATGAAAATATTTTGACAACTATAAAATACATGATATCTTTACTACAATTACACTTCCCATTGGACTTCGTCAAGCTTGTAACCAGGTTTTTAATATTAATAGGCTCAAAATTCTTGGTTTGAGGTTTCTGATAAATGATAGGAATCATCAGATTGAACTTAGACCCAAGTAATATGTGTTTATGTTTTCATGTGCTAGAATTACTAAAGTTCTCACTGTAGGTTTTCTGTGGATTTCTTTTTGACCCAAAACAAGTTCTTGGCACAAAGCTGGCATCCATTAAATGTTGAATGAATAAAAGAATAAACAATCCTGGTTCAGCTTCATCTTTAACCTGTGAGCCTCAATTTTCTTATCTGTTAGTCTTACAACAATCCTGACAACAAATAATTAGTATGTGGCAAACTACCATCTGGTCTCAGGCCCCCCTTTACACTACTGAAAATTACTGATGATCCCAAACAGCTTTTATTCATGTGCGTATAGCTACTGATATTTACCATACTAGAAACTGCAACTCAGAATTTTTAGATTTCTTAATTCGTTTAAAATAATACACCTATGCCATAAACAATAAACCTGTTTTATGTTGTTCTAAAAAAAGAATGTGAAGAAAATCTGGTCTCACACAGGTATGCAACGGGAAAAGGGGTATTTTAGTACCCTTTTCAGATAATGTGGATATTCTCCTGTGATACTACACCAAAACTCAACGAGTGGTAGTTTCTTGAAGGTAAGCAACAATACTGAATCTAAAAACTGTATCAATGACCTTTTTGTACTCTGTTACATGAAAATCCATTGATCCATCCTGCACTTTTAATGGATCTTTCTTATCCCTGTACAGTTTAAAAATATTCATGCATTGGTCATTTGAAAAATTACTGGTTCACTGAGCTAAACAAACCACTGGCATACGGATACATTTCATTATACAGTATAGAAGAACCATTTGCTAATATCACCACGCTGTCAAATTTATGGAGGAAGACAAATTTTCCAAAATTCTGATTTTCATTTGAAAGCTCAACTTTGTCATTGGCAACAAACTTTACTAGTTCTTTACCTTTGCTCACTTTCAGGAAAATGTCTGCCAAAAATCCAAATTATGTAACTAGCCCGTTAGTCTTTCTTAGAAGTTAAAAATGATGTTCCAAAGGGTAAAAGGGGGGAGGGGGATGGATAAATTAGGAGTATGTGATTAACAGATAAATTACCATAATAAAACAGATATGCAACAAGGACTTACTGTATAGCAAAAGGAACTGTATTCAATATTTTTTAATAGCTTATAACGGAAAACAATCTGAAAAAAGTATATATATATGTAAAACTGAATCACTTTGCTGTACACTTAAAACTAACACAATATTGTAAATCAACTAAACTTTAAAAAATAGTTCCAAAAAAAACAAAAGAAAAAAAAATTCCATGAAAAAGGTGGCTAGGTCAGTTCTCAACTCAATCACACAAATTCTTTGCCTTAAGACAACCCATCATGCTTCAGTATGGCAGAAGTACTATGAGTACTTCCTATTTCCTAACACCACATATTAAAAAGATGTAGTCAAGGCCAGGGTTTAAAAAAATATTTTACTTCATCACTTACATTCATAAATGAAACTGGCCTCTTTTTTTTTTTTTCTTTGTAATTGCAAGTGGAAGGGTGGTGAAGAATACGATAATTTCTTGTAAAGTTTGGTGTGAGATACTGATTCGGGCTAAGGTACCAGCAGTTTTACTCACCACTTTTGCACAGTCCAAATGTCAGCACGGTGAAAATGGCAAATACCCTGTCAGTATTAATATGAAAATAGTTTTGACTTCAGAGACCCTTGGGGTCTCCCACACCTGGAGAACCACTATCATAAGTGGTAGCTATTATTTTTACAGGAGGCACCAGCTTTGGAGCCAAACAGACGCAGGTCTCAATCCATAAAACCTTGCTCAAGCCAAGCACCCAAAGCCTGTTCCCCTGCTTGTACAACTGGGGATATTACCACTTACCTTCCAGTGTTCTCCTGGGGATTATCGTGACCTAATGCATATACGACAATAATTAAGCACAGTGCCTGGCCCAGAGTAAACACTCAAGTTATAATTTATAAAAAAATAAAAAGAAAAAAGACACATTACCATCGGGAGGTAAGAAAAAAAGGGGCAGGAAAAATAAAGAGATCTGAAAATAAAACTCACTGAACCACGAGAGAGGTAAATGCCAGACAGCATCATGCACATGCAAAATAATAATTCTGAAAAATGAAGTTCAAGAGGAAAGGAAAGAAAATAGGAAAAACAACAGAAATCAGACAAATATTAAGGAAAATATGACAGAGCCTCAACAGAGGAAGCTAAACGATTTCAAAACACCCTATTAGAAGGGGATCTGGGAAAAAAAACAATGTTGCATATAAAGCTTTCAATGGAAAGATAGTACGGAAAAGAAGTAACCAGGGAGTATCAGATTCGAAGGTAAAAGGGCGTCTCTCCAAAGTCAAAGGCATGATAGGAAAAATGCATTCCTAAAATTAAATTCGCTGCAAATTCTAAAGTCTATTAGGCTAACAACAGAAGACTTACCAACGTAAGCTCCTAGTTCTTGCAATTTCCCCTTAATGGCACTCTGAGGGAAGAAAAAAACCATCGTGCGCGTGAGAAAGGCGGCCCTGGGAAAACAGACCGACTGCAGCGCAGAGGCAACTTCGCGAGCGCGCACACCTCCTGCCCCCCGGGCGCCCGAGTGGGGGTGGGGAGACGCCTCGGGCCCCCCAGTCCCACCCCGGAACCCCTCCTCCGCGGCGCCCCCCGCGGCGCCCCCTCCAGCTCCCCGCGCGGCTCTCGCCGGGACCCCAACGCCTCCCTCAGATTCCCGGCGGCTCCTTCTTCAGCCGCGAGCCCGCTCTCTGAGGCCGCGGCTGCGCCCAGGCCCGAGGCGGCCTGGCCGAGGAGGCGCTGCTCGCCGACCCCGCGGCCAGTCAAAAGCGTCGGCGACGAGCAGGCCGCGGCGCCCAGGCCGGGCCCCACACCCCCCGTTACTCCTGACAACCGCGCGCCCGCCCGCCCGCCGAGGCCCGGCTTCCCGCCCCCGCCCGACGCGGGCCTCACCCGGATCTTGCGGCTGATCTCGGTGCCGATCTCCATGGCTCCGGGGCCGGCGGTGGGCTCAGCACCGCGAAGGGTTCCGCTTACTGGGAGCCGGAGTCCAGCTGCCAGCCCGCAGCCTCACCGCCTCCACCACCGCCGCTCCCGGCCGCGCGCTCTGCGTGACCCGCCCCCACCGGCTCGAGCCAAGTCGAGCGCGCCTGCGCCTAAGCCTGCGCCTGCGCGCACTCGGGCCCGGGGAGCCGGCACTCTGGCGACCTCTACTGGCCGGGAGGAGAGCCGCGGTAAAACCTTAGAATCAAAGTAAGCGTAGAGAGAGGACTCCCCTCTCCCCATATCTGCTAATTCCTGAAGTGGTATCATTAGTTATTAATTGCTGCATAACAAATTACCGCACACATTTACCATCTTGTGGTTTCCATGGGTCTGGAATCTGAACACAGCTTAGCTGGATTCTCCGCTCAGGGTCTCATAAAGCTGCAGTTGAGGTGTCAGGAAGGCTGTGTTCTAGTCTGGAGGCTTCACCGAGGAAGAAGCCACCTTCAAGCTCATTTAGGTTGTAAGCGGAATTAATCTCCTTGCAGCTTTATGAGTGAGGGCCTCAGCTTTCTCCCGGCTGTTGTCTGGAGGCCACCCTCAGGTCAGAGATGTTGCCCACACTTCCTTGCCGAGGGCTTCACCAACATGGCTGCTCACTACATCAAGCCCGGGAAGAGAGGATCCCAGCCCAGTCCTTCTTTTAAAGGCTTTCATTTGATTAAGCCAGGGCCTCCCAGGGCCTGACCCCCAAATCAACTGATTTAGGGTCTTAATTACAAAATTAGATTGCAAAATCCTTCAACCATGCATATTCATTAGCTGCAAGCAAATCACAGGTGCTGCCTGCACTCAAGGGGAGGGGATTACAAAGGGTGTAAACAGCAGCGGCAGAAATCTTGAGGCCACCTAGGGTCTGTCGGCCACACGGTCCTTCATCTCATAGAATCCTTTTTTTCTTCGGAATTACTATAACGTCTATGTGGGAGCTACTAGTATGACACTATCCTTTCTGTAATGTTCATCTCATTTGCGTGCATGTGTGTGTGCACATGTGCGTTTGTTCTCTCTAACAAAATTATAAACTCCTTGTAGGTCTGTATTTCTCCAGAATTTCTTTTGGGACGCTAGACACATAGTAAGCACTTATTAAATATTTGAAGGATAAAATTAATTAATGACCTACATTACAAAAGCATTCCTCACGGATAAATCCAATGATCATGCACTCATTCAACATTGATGAGAGGCAGCAGAGCAGAGTGACTGAGAACAGGGACCCTGGAGCCAGACTGTCTGGGTTTGAATCCCAGCTCTGCTACCCTCTCTGAGACCTTAGGCAAGTTGCTTATCCCCTCTACCTTAGTTTCCTCATCTGTGACATAAGTATGATAGCAGTTTCTCCTTCATAGAGTTATTATGAGGATGAGGTAAGTTCATAGTTGGGAAGTATTTTGAACTGTGCTTGGCTCATTGCAGTACTGTGGTTGTTGATTAAAAATTAAATGCCTACCCTGAGTCAGATGCTCTGCTACGAGCCAGAGCACAAAGATGAGTGAGACTGAGTTCCTGCATTAACAACATTCACAATCCAAAAGACAGGCACCTTATTTCTATCTCTTTACCCACCATTTCAGAACTAAGAATGCAAACACATGTTTTGCCATTACTGCATACAAAATCCTTAGTCAATATTTAGATAATAGTGAAAGAACATTTTATGAAAAATAGAGAATGTTTTCATTAAAATGTATTCAGAATAGGTAAAACTTTTTTTTTAAAATGTATTCAAGAAAGAGTCAACTTTCAAGACAATCCATTTAAAACTGCAGAAAGAGACTCACAGGCTGCTTAAGAACTTGCATATTTAGATCTCAGGAGTGTGTCTGGATCACAGAGGGGATGACCCCACTAAACCGATGGTGTTCAGTGGTCTGACATTGTTACAGGTGCTTCCCTGTAAGATGCATCTTCATAAACCACATTGCATTCAGAGGAAGATGATCATAATGATGCCTGAAAGAAACCATTAAAGGGACTAGTGGTATTCAACTTGAAAAAGACTAAGCAGGACAATGAGAATTATTTTCCGGCGTGGAAGTTCTCTCCAGTTCAGGAGGAATGACATATTTTGCTCTAGGAGACAATGAGGACTAGATTTCAATGAATCCCAGTTGAGGGCTCTGGGCTGTTTTTCAAAGAGAGAAGATTACTAAAAAGAGCATTGGTTTTGAAGTCAAAGAGGTCGAGTACTAACCCCAATTGCATGGAGTCCGTTGTCTTCTAACACTGGCCCCCTAGCATCTCCAGCCTCCTCTCAGGGCAGCATTCCAACTGGGTGCTGCACATCATTTGCAAGTGTCGGGGGAGAGGAGGGCAGAAGAGAGGTGTTTGGGGGTGTCCTTCAGCCTGGAATGCTTTTCTCTTTTTTTCTTTGAATGCCTAATGAACTTTTTATTTGTCCTTCCAGACACAGCCAGAAGCTGATCATAGTGATAAACTGAATATCACTCCACTTAGAATATCTACCCATTAAGTGTATTTGCCTACTAGAATTATATATTCACCTGTTCCTCACATGGTGAGTCTTTGAGAACAGGGCCATACATCTTATTTATCTTTCTCTTTGCAGCATTTGGCTTCCAAGAGATGAGGTTTGAATAGACAAGTTTTTTCATTAGTGAATATCTCATGGCATGTCTACCCTTGGATCAAAAGCCCTTAAGTGTTGGGAATTCCAGTCACAGCAATTGCTTTTGCTATGGAAGCTGACATACTTTTCTTCATTTTCTTGTCCATTGAACAAATATATTGCCAGCATCATCATGGTAATTTATATAGTGAGAGATAGTGGGTACTCACCAAGTATCAAAGCAGATTAATTTCTTAACCCCTAAGGAAGTATCAGTCAGTGTACCACCAAAACCACAATTTCTTTCCCTTTATTGAACATCTTTTCACTGTAGAAATTTTTAAATTTTTACTTTGTTTTAAAGAGAATTACCTTCACAGGAAGAAGAATGTATATCACTTCTGGGTAGCAAGAGGAGGTAAAAATACAGACAGATATGTAATTGCTTATTCATCTACACACTCTCTGTAGACGGGTACATAGTATTATGGTAACACCAGTTACCCCCAGGAGGAGTGCAGGAAAGTAAGAAGGAGACTTTTCCTTGCACCGTTTTGTATCTTTTGGGGTTGAACCATATAAATTATCTCACTTCCTTCCATACAAACAGAAGCCAATAATAATTTCATGCCGAACACTTTGAAGTCTTTGTTCAAGTGGCTTGTCATGGGGCTGTTACTGTCAAATTAACATGGTTGCAGGAAAATAGAGCTTAAGGACTTGGTCAGCAAGTGGCACTTGTGGACCGTGAGGGAGGAAGTTCAGCTCAGTGTATAACATCGCTTGGGTTTTACAATCATTTTCTATTTTTAAAATTCTTTTATTTTCTTCCCGATTCAATTAACAAGTTTTTATTTAGTGCCTACCCTCTGCCCAGTAGTGTCCTAGGAATTCTAGGAGATATAAAAGAAGCCTACATGAAACAGTTTTTAACGTTCTTGCCAAGTGTGGGGATCACTGTGGAATGGGGTGGCTAGCAAGTTGTGCTGGAAGCAGAGCCTTGAATTGACGCTTGGAGAGCAACAGAAGGCTTAGACAAAGGGAAGGGGGGGGGGCGGAGGTGCTCTGGGCCAGGAGAAACGGTTTGATGGGGGCAGTAGGGGAGAAGAGAGGAATAAGGATGGTCATAAGAGGCTGAGGCCGATTTAGAAAGGCCCTAAAAGGTCAGGCAGAACAGCTTAGCCTTAGGGGTCCATTGGGAGTGATAAACCTCAAGGAGACGTAAGCCTAGTATTCACATGGAAAGAAGAGAGAGCACAAACCAGAGGCATGGAGACCGCCCTTGTTGCAGTAAGTCAGATGTAAAATGATGAGGGATGAAGGTTTGGATTAGAATGGGGGGGGGAGGGGGGCATTCAGGAACAGAGAGGAAAGAAAGCATTCATGAGATGTTTCAAAGGAGGAAGTGGCAGGCCTTGATGTTAGGCTGGAGATGGAGAAGACTCACACGTAATTTCAGTTTTTCTATATTGGGAAACCAGAGAGCCACTCATTTTCTCTTTTCTTCGCACACGAATTGACCCCCTCATGGTGTCCAGTTGAAATTCAATTATAAGCAGAATTGATTGATTTTCTTCCATATAGAAACACATGTAATCCTATTTGCCTTGAGCTCCATTACCCAAGCTGAGTCCTGCCTAGGGTTTGTTCTTCCATCGCACTCCTACTTCCAGGATGGCGCTTTCCACTTAGGCCTTGTTTGTCATGCGTATGTGCGGTGTGTAGGTTTATTACCCACTAGACTAGAAGTCCTTTGTGAGCAGGGACCATGAGTAAGTACTCACTAAGTGTCTGTTAACTGTTGAAGAAAATGAGATCTAAATGAAATGTAACATAAGAAAGCTTTCCAGAAACATATTTTTTTAAAAAATCATTTAAATAAAATTTACATAATAAAAATGTCTCTGCTCCAATCACTCAAACCATATGCCAGGGAAAGGCGAAACACCCTATTGTGATGGTGTTAGGGACACAATTTTATTCCTTGGCTTAAGTGTTGCCATGCAGTAATAAAAATAATAATGCAGTGTAATAATACCATGTAATAATAAAAATTGCTAATAGGGCTTAGAATGAAACATTTCACACAAGTTACTGGATAGTGATTATTATTATTATTATTTTCGGTATGTGGGCTTCTCACTGCTGCGGCCTCTCCCGCCGCGGAGCACAGGCCCTGGACGCACAGGCCCAACGGCCATGGCTCACGGGCCCAGCCGCTCCGCGCCATGCGTAATCCTCCCGGACCAGGGCACGAACCCGCGTACCCTGCACCGGCAGGCGGACCCCCAACCACTGCGCCACCAGGGAAGCCCAGATAGTGATGATTATTATTATCATTTTACAGGAGATGAGCAGGCACAGAAAGGTTAAGAAACTCGCACACGGCGACCCAGCTAAGTAAGCGTTGGCGCTGAGATTTGAACCCAGACAATTTTGACTCTGGAGTTCCCCATCCTTAAGAGCTTTACTTTGTACTGCATTAAGCACACAGCTCTTTTGAAGACCTACAGGTTATTTGAGGCATAACCTTTTTCAGGGGAAGGGGACTTTGGCACCCTGTACTACCAATCAGTGTTTTTCCTTTTTTTATGGGCTATATCCTTAGACGTAAGCATGGGAGGAAGAAATTGAATGTTTGAACTGTTTTCAGAAATGTATAAGAGTAAACGAACAACTCCAGCAATAATAGAATTTTACAGAACACCTAAGAACAACACGGGAATAAAACCCTTTACATGGCACCGAAATAATATCCCCCTCCTCTCATTTTTATTAAAAGCCTTGCTTTATTTGGAAACTCTTAAAATAAGTGGTCATAGGATTAAAAAAAGCCGCGGCGCGCCCCCTCCCCTGCGGCCGGGCGCAGCTGTCCGCGCCTCCCCCGCCCGCATTCCAATTCTCTGAGGTCACGGGCAGCCACCGCCTCCCCGGATCCGCCCGCCCGGCCCAGGGGGAGGGACGCCCGGCCCCGGCCGCTCCGCTGCTCCGGCCGCGCGTCCTGTGCCCGTCCGCCCGCCTTCCTGCTGCCCCGGCCCCCGGCCGGTTTCTTTGTGCGGCGCTGCCGGCCGGCGTGTCCCTTCTCCGGGCCTCTCCCCTCGCCGCGGCCGCCGCGGGACCCTGCGCGGGGGAATGCTCTGCGGGCCGAGTTCGGGGAGACAGGAAGTGAGGCGTGCGAGCCCCATGAGCGCGCCGCGGCGCGGGCTGGCGTGCGGGCGCGGCTGCGGCGGCCGCGCGGCGGGGCCCTGGGAGGCGGGCCGCTGAACTGGGCGCGCGGCCCCGAGGATGCGGGAGCGGGAGCAGGTGAGGGCGCGGGGCCCGGGCCGGCGGGCGGCGGGGGGCGGGCGGGCGGGCGCGGGGCCGAGCGCTGGCGTGTGTCCGCGAGCCGGGACCCCGGAGCGCGTCGGCCGGCCCCGGAGTCCTGGAGGATGGGTCCCAGCTCCCAGACCTAAGGCAGGAGCGTAACAAAGAAAAAAGTCTTCTTTTCCAGGTTCTCTCTGATCTACTTGAGTAATTTCTAAAGGGGTCTTGAACTTGTATTCTGAACTCCTCGTCTGATTGTAGCGGCTTAATTCTGGATCAGAGTTTTAAACGTTTTAGGCATATTTGTGCCTCTTAGAATATTAAGTGCGAGATTTGCTAGGTAACTTTGGCGAGAAGGCGAGTAGGGAAGGACTGTTTCGTGGTGATGACTTGTTTTGGTTTTGGAGTAAAGATTGTTTACTCTGGAAAAAAGAATTCTTGGGTCTGCAAATTCCGACTTGTGATTTCTGCAAATCCTGATTAGATTGGCCGCTCTTGGCATGCCCGTCTTAATTTTCTTTTTTGCTGAGAAAGCCTTATAATAATATGCTCGCAAACACGTTCAAAACACTCCGTGTGCTCCAGGTGACAAGCGCTGTATGCCTAATGGTTGCTGACAGATTTTTTTTTTTTTCCTTCGGTACGCGGGCCTCTCACTGTTGTGGCCTCTCCCATTGCGGAGCACACGCGCCGGACGCTCAGGCTCAGCGGCCATGGCTCACGGGCTCAGCCGCTCCGCGGCATGTGGGATTTTCCCGGACCAGGGCACGAACCCGTGTCCCCTGCATCGGCAGGCGGACTCTCAACCACTGCGCCACCAGGGAAGCCCCAGATTTTTTTTTTTTAAGTTTGGGATATGATAGATTTTTACTCTGAAAGTAGTTGTCTGCTGTTCCTAGCACATTTTATTCTCGAGTTCTACGCATAAATGTTTTGTTCAGGAGAAACATGCGTTTGATTTAATGCTATAGATCTATATATTATTCTAAAAATGTCATATACTCATTTAGTGATTGTTTTATTTGAAAGCATCATTAGCAGAATTACGTGTAGTGAGGACTTTAGCAACAAGGCGGGAAACTACAGGATTCAGAATTAAACTGTATTTGAGGAACTTCTGAAAGGTGATGTAAAAACATTAAAATGAATTCACAAATATCTCGGACTGCCTTTTGAAGCCTTGAACAGAATTTAATATATACCTGTTTTTTATTTCATAACAAAGTGATTTTGTAGAGAAACAAAATATCTCCTAGTATTTTCCTTCAAAAGCTAATTATGAATTTTCTGTTTACTTTAGTAGTTAGATACGTTAGAATTCCAGATCCAACTACCTTTCAAATTGTTTCATATTATTTTACACCCGAAATAGACATCCCCCCAAAGCATCTTAAATTTCTACTCCTCTATCCAAACATTCATAACTTTATGACATCATTTGGTAGCAAATACTGCACATAACTGAAAATTAAATGTGTCAATTGTTAATTTTGTAAATTATTAAGCAGAACATTACTTTTGCACGTCTTAATAAACAAAAAGCAAGCTATTCTTATGGATAGATCTTGGGGAAAAATGCATCTGATACACACACACACCCTTCAGCTTTTTCAATTACATTATAACATATACCAAAATAAAAAAGAGAAAACATTGGCTTTTCTTTATCCTTGATGCAGTAAAACATTTCACACTCAGGGACAACTGAAAGTTTTACTCTGTTTGCTTCATCAGAGCTTAAGTTAATGATTAAGTTATATAGTGTAGTACCTACTGCCTACAAGGCATAGTTTTATATAGTGTAGTATCTACTGCCTTCAAGGCAGTGAAGAGAATACCATATTTGAACACCCCCCAATGCAAATTTTCATCTTTCCTCTGTACTTAATCTGTCCTCTTTCCAGTTATCACAATTTCTATGTAAAATTTAAATTCACCATTTAATCACTTGAAAGGGTATTTAGTATATATATGTATATATAATCTTTTAAAATTTATACAGACACTCATAACTTATCAGGCAATTTTCTAGTTGAAAGCTTATTATTTAAAGTTCTCATTTCTTGATTTTTTTTTTCTTTCATTTTGCCTCAGCTATCTATTTGGTTTATACCCTGACATAGAAAAGAGCATTGAAAACTGCAGGTGGAGCCCATGTCTTTTCGTAATATCTATTTTCTATTCCCCCCTTTAGTATGGTGCTTTTACCTTACAAAGGTACACAACAAATGTTAACACAATTCTTTATGTAGTTCTAGTTTTCTTTTTTTCCTCTGGCCTTCTTCCTCTATTCCTGGTTTTTAACTTTTATTTTTCTTACTATCTGGAGATAACCAGAGCTCAAAACCAAAACAAAATCCAAAAAACAAACAGAAAATCGTGGTTGGGTCCTTATTAGAGATACAGCCATGTATGTAATTATAGCATGCTTGTAATCTCCTTAAGAGCAAAGACGGCTTATTAGGACTCGTCTTAGATTTCTCTAAAGGGCCACTACACTGCCTTGTACTCAGAGACGCAATACACTTTTGTGGAATGGAATTATAAAATGTTAAGTTTGGCAAAGCCTAGTGTAATAGCTAAACTATATACTCTAGCTCTGCCACCCCCCAGCCCTGAGTGCCCATCACCTCTGGGGCTGACACGCAGTAGAAAAAGCAGAAAAGAGCAGAGGACTGGGAATGAGGAATCTGGGATCGGTTCCCAACTCAGCCCGTCCTAGTGTGAGGCTGAGAAAGCCGCTTCTCCCGAGGCCTGGGTTCTGTGTCCGCCAGATGAGAGGGTTGGGGGCTGCCCTTGCCCCTCCGGGCGGTTCCCGGCCCAAGTTCAGGGTAACCAGCCGCGGCCGAGCCTTGCCAAACGATTCATCCTCGGGGGAAGCCTCTGTTCAGAAGATAACGGAGAGTGGGAACCGTCCCGGGATTCTGGAACTATCTGGGATTTTGTCGACTCGTTTAGGGGAACAAAAAATCCAGCCAATGTAAAAGTTCCAAGCTGCCGCTCAAGGCCAGTTTGCTTCAGCCCAGGAGGTACCACCAACGGGTGTTGTTTAGAAAGTTTTAAGTCGCGTATTTTGGCGGAGGTCCTGAAGCTCCAAATCGGGATTCAAACGGACCCCACCCAAACCTCCCCCTCGCCTCTGGGGCTCTAGCCGGGTCCTTTAAGTGTTCCCTACGGCATCAGCGGGAGCCTGTACTCTCCTAGAGCATCCGTCCGGAAACGCGGTCGCAGGCGGAGGGTTCCGGGGCCTCTGCGGCTGTGGGTTGCTCGGGCAACGTCGCCTGCTTTTCCGTGGGGGGGAGGACGAGGGAGGAGCCGGAGCTATCCCTAGTCTTCTTGGCCTCACGGGCTTGTTGAGCAGCGTCCTCCCCGCATTAACTTGGGAGGGCGTTTAAGGGCCTTGCCCCCCTCCTCTTCTGGGCTGCGGCCCCGCTTAGGTGAAGGCGGTCACCGCCTCTTTAGGCGTCCCCATCCGGAAAGGGGCCGGGGCCAGGGCCACGCTTTTCAGAACTTCCACGCGTCTGGTAGTAATCCGATAACAAGCATTTGTAGGGTCTTTTATAATTTGTTTATAAATAAATCGATTTTGTGACGTAAATATTTATAAACCAGAGAGTTCTACAAATGCTTGTTAAGTGTTCACCTCGTTTGAACCTCACAGCTGCCCTGTGTTACAGGGGATTATTCCATTCGGGTTCAGGGTTAATTTGCCTAATTGGGACTGAGACTTGAACGTAGCTCTTTTGGAGGGTTTTTGCAATTATCTCACTTAAGGACTAAAGAACCCTAACATTTGGAGTATCGGGGAGCCAAAAAGAGTTAACTATGAAAAAACAAAACTTATGTAAAATAGAAAGAGGACCAGTAATGCTAGCTACTAAATTTGGCGTTTTAGTAGTGTCAGCCATTATCTCATTTAATCCTGAAGTTAGCCACACGTTGTCACTACTATCTGTGGGATTGAGTGAGGGGTGGAATCTGACCCAGGGCGTAACACAGCTCTGATGATAAACTTCCCCACTGCCTCCCAGATCCTGCTAATGCCTTATTTTTCCAGAAGAGAGGGAAAGCTTAGATATAGCTTTATTAATTTTTATTTTTGAAAACAAAGCCCAGATTTGCTATTGCCTATGTAACCGGTGTTCCTCTTTCCCCAGCACTGGCGTGGGTGCTCCCATCACCTGGTCTTTGGAGACTCAGTTGCTTTTTAATGGCGGCAGCAGCTGCTGGGTGAGCAGCCGGAGACTGTACAGTACTCCTCCCTTCAGGACAGGATTGCTTTCTCTCGCCATTACCACCACTGGATTGGTGGCGGTGCTTTTCCCTTTTCACCCCTCCAACTCTTGAAGGGAGAAGAAGATGCCACTGCCATTTGGATTGAAACTAAAACGCACCCGGCGCTACACGGTATCCAGCAAGAGCTGCCTGGTTGCCCGGATCCAGCTGCTCAACAATGAGTTTGTAGAGTTCACGCTGTCCGTGGAGAGCACTGGCCAGGAGAGCCTAGAGGCTGTGGCCCAGAGACTGGAGCTTCGGGAGGTAAGCCCCGGAAAAGGCTGCAGGCTTCTCTGGGCGGGCTTTGTTCCTTACTTTCCAGCTACTATCGTGCGCGCTGTCTTCTCAAAGTATGAGCCTGTAAGCCCTTCTCCCCACCAGGAAGGAATAATACAGAGCAAAGAGGTCTTTCCTTGGGTGTGCCCCGTAAGAGAATTACCAATGCCTGAGTTTTGAAAATGTTTATATGTTCCCCCAAAATGTTATCCAGAATGAGATAGGAATGCATTTTGGAATCTGAGTGAAGAAGCCATCTTGGAAATGGATCCTTTCAGCCCCCCCCCCGCAGCCATCCAGCTGGCACTCAGCCAAGTCATTCCCAAATTCCTGACCCACAGAATTGTGAGCAAAATAAAATGGTTGTTTGAAGCCACGTTAAAAAAAAAAAAGGAATGCATTTTGGATTATCCAAGTAGTTCTGGTCTTCTGGTGTAATGCCACATGGGTTGTCCTGATCTAGTACAGTTTACTGACTTCATTCATTCATTCAACATTCATTGATTGTTTTGCACAGGCCAAGCCAAAATTCGAGAGACATATTGCCCCGGTTTGAATTCTGGTTTCTTCATCAATTAGTTGTTTAACATTACGTGAGTTATGTGACCTGTCTGAGCTCTGGTTCCTTCATCTGAACCATGGGATAACAGTGGTGCCTGTGGTTGTGATTTAATGTGCATGTAAAGCCATAGCTCTAATAACTATAGTCTGTTACAGTAATCATAGGGAAGTTTGCCCTGGAAAACCCCTAATCCAGTCTGTAGGAAGTTGTGAAGTCCTCAAGTATCCATACAGTGTCTTAAATTCAAAATGCTGTGTAAGGCCTGTGAAGAAAGGAGCTCTAATTAAACCCAGGTCCCTTCCAGTCTTTGGCTGCCTGGTTCTGGGGTAAGAGAAAGATGAAAAAACGGGTTATTTCACTTAAATGCCTATGTTGTAGCCTTGACTGGAAATCCTGCTAATGGTGTAGTTCATAAAAAGTCAGGAATAGATAAGCTGTGCCCCTGGTGAACATCCATTCATTTGATCGGTCTTTATTAAAGACTTATTAAGTGCCAAGCTCATACGTACTAGGAGCTCACCCTACTGTTGATACCAGTAAGAAAGCAGGCGTGATGCATGCGATGATGGGGGAAGTAGAGGGTGCTATAGACAGCAGGGAGAGGCAGCAAAGGGGAAAGCTTCCCAGGGCGAGTGATGTCTGAGCTGGGACCTGAAGGTGGGGCAGGGTGGGCCTCTCAAGGGCTGGAAAAGACTATGCCAACAAAGGAACTGCACAAGGCCCAAGACACAGGCAGAGGAAAGGTTGTAGAGCAGGGGCCACCTAATGCGGGGTTCTTGTTAAAGGGTTTGGGCTTGTCCTGAAAGTAGTGGGGAAGTTAGTGAAGAGTTTTTAAATAGGCGTGTGGTGTGATTGTTTTTATGAAGCGTGAATCCTTTGGAGAATGACTAGAAAGGAATAGAGTTGCGGTTCAGATGGTAGTCACTTGGGTTTGGATGGGGCTGGAGACAAGTGAGTGGCATCTGGAGATATTCAGGACCTACCTATCAAGTAATGGGGAGGCACTCGCCGGGGTCCAGGTGGATCCTAAGGTTACCAGTAAATGGTGGGGACTATATAGCTGAGGGAAGACACACAAAAGGAAGAGCAGGTTTGAGGGGAGCTGGGAGAGGCGTGTGGTGAGTTCAGTTTCAGACGTACTGAGTTTGAGGTGCCAACTGGGGACGTTGAGCAGGTAGAGTATGTGCAGGTCTGGAGTGCAGGTGAGAGATCCAGGCTGGAGGAAAGAGATTTGGAGATCCTCAGCCTAGGCCAGTTAACCTGGGAGAGGGTATGAGAGAAGAAGACAATTTAGCATACTCCTTGGAGTTGAACAGAGGGAGAGCCTTAGAAGGAAACTAAAATGGAGCGGCCCAAGGAGAAAGTAAACCAGGAGCGCCGACCTCAGTGACTGGTCCTGCCTACTTGCATCCATTCCATCTTTTTTGCTTCCTTCACGCATTTTTCCTTTTTTCCTATTTTGGTTTCTTTTTCCTGTAATTTCTTCCTCATGCACCAGGTCTGCGTACAACCACTAGAGTCAACTGCTTGAGGAACTGTGGTTAATTTATTTTTGTACCCAAAGTACTACACGTGGAATGGGCTTAATAAATACAGGTTGAACTGAACCCACAGGCATTGCTTTGCTTCTCTGTTAGTCAAGAAGCCCAGAGAAATTGCCATCCCTTGTTTGAGGTTATCAGACTCAGGAACAAGCAGCTTCATACAGCTATGGGTATATAATGAGACGGATTTTTTTTTTTTTTTTTTTTTTGCGGTACGCGGGCCTCTCACTGTTGTGGTCTCTCCCGTTGCGGAGCACAGGCTCCGGACGCGCAGGCTCAGCGGCCATGGCTCACGGGCCCAGCCGCTCAGCGGCATGTGGGATCCTCCCGGACCAGGGCACGAACCCGCGTCCCCTGCATCGGCAGGCGGACCCGCAACCACTGCGCCACCAGGGAAGCCGAGACTGATTTTTAACAGAAGGGAAGAGTGCTCTAAATGGGAACAGGTGTGGTCTCTAGAAAATCTCTTGCCCCTGGACAGGCCGTCCCACTATTTCCAACATTTAAGGACAGTCATGGTTAGAAAGTTTGTATAGCAAACTTTTCAAAGCTCCAGAAGCTCTGCTCTGTAGCATGTAAACAGATGGCTTAGGCCGAGGCCTAATCTTGCCCAATGACTGTTTAGAAATCATCTGAGTCAGGGCAACACCTGTTCTTAGTTTGTGTCCATACATCACTTAGGAGATTCATACCAAGAGAGAGTGGTATGTTATCTTGCAGTGTTCTCCCGTCAAGAAAACTCAGAATTATCATAGCATGTAGATTTGGCTGCTAAGCTTTGCTATTGCCCAAATTTAAGCTGGGGGGAAAAATCTTTACTTTCCTTGCTTCGTTGAATAACATTTCACTTCTATTATGACAATTATAAGGGCCATACGATAATCCCATTGTAATGCTGTACCTGGCAGCTTCAACTATATGGGTAACATTTTATTGCTTAAGCTGAATGTGTGGTTAAATGAGGCTTGTCAGTCTTCATTGTTTTTTGACTGTGTGAGGTATTTGATAATACATTAAGGAACTACAAACAGAAAGGTTAATATATTTGTATCCAATATAGTTAACTTAGATTGTCAACTTTTTTCAAAACCCACCATATTTGCACTGTGGAAAGTGGCTTTTAAAAATGGGGGGAAAAATGATTGCTGCAGGAAAATACTGCTGGTCATTACAGCACCGTCCTCTCAGAGCTGTTGAAGTTCCTTGCATATCATTCACTGAGTTTCATAACACTTTTTCAAGAGAAGCTATGGGAGTCTTTACAGAATTTAAGGGGAATTAGAAAACTTTCTAATTTTGAAAGTATATGTTAGAGAGGGTTGATGGAGGTGGTGAGAGAAGAGTGTATCAGCTGGGCATAACTACTCCCATGGGCGGTGTGTCCTTGAAAGAATATCACAATCTAGAATGAGGTGGTCAGCCTTAAGAACCTGTTTCAGAGAGTAAGACCTGCGTTACCCCAGCTCCTTGAGAATTTGTAAAACCAGGTTGCAAGTTCAGTAATTTACGATGAGATTTGGAACTACCAGGGGCCCCAAGAATGTGTGCCCTCTGGCCAGGCCATGATCTCCCTTCAGGCAGGCCATGTGGAAGCTGGAGCAAACCAGAAATTGCTTGGTGAGCCTGGAATCAGAGAAGGGAAATTGCCCAGAAAACCTTCCATATCTTCATAAGGGGAGTAGTACTGCCTCACGGACCAGACAAGTTCCTCTGTGTATCATTTCTGGGCTGTGCTAGGGTGGGCACTGCCTCTACTGGCCTCTTGAGAAGGCTGTTTAATAGAGTGATTAAGACATTTGCCAGTTGGATTAGAAACACCTGGGTTTGGATCCCAGCTGCCACTTACCAGTTGTGTGACATTGGGCACCTTACTTAATTCCCCAAGTCCAATGGTTTTTCATCTGTAAATTGGGGATGATAATAATGTCTATTTGACAGTGGTTGTGAGGATACAATCTTAAATGTAAAACATTTAATAGAGGACCTAGTATTTAGGAAACTCAGTAAGTGTTATTCTTCAGCACTGCTATTGTTATTTGTGACTCCCATTTCCACATTGTGGTGACTGACCTCTTCAAATTAACTCTTTTCTTGCTTTTGTAAATATCTTTGTTTCTTCCTTTTACTAAGAGATGAATACATGCTTGTTTTATAAGACGTTCTTATAGTACAAACAAGTACAGCAGCCACTGGTAATTGCACTTCTTACATTGCTAAACTTAAATTTCTAGTATATCATTGTAATTTAGCAGTCATATTTGAACCTCTATTTTCATGCCAGCTGAAATTAATTTGTACAATGTCACTGCCTCATTGCCCTCAAATAGAGCTTCAGTAAGTTTTTACTTCTCTGATAGGTTTTACTTCTCTGTTTCTTCCCTCTTGCCCTCAACCTAACCCCTAGGATTTAAACAAAAAAAAATTTTTTAATGAGATTTTGGATTAAGGCTTATATCTTTTCTTTAGGGTACGTCTTTTTCAAGAATTCTTTTAAAATCTTATATTACATTTGATAATCACATTTTAATCATGCTATCATAGGTTTTAATTAGATTCATTGCAAAATATTATTTCTTATATATCTTAATCTTTATCTTAATGTCCTTATTCGGCTTAAATGTACATTTGGTTGGAGTTTTTATTTTAAGTTTTAAAATCTTCAGTTAGGAAACAGGGACATTTTAAAAATCCTCAAACCTTTTGGGAAATTCCCTGACCATCCAGTGGTTAGGACTGGGCGCTTTCACTGCGGTGACCTGGGTTCGATCCCTGGTCGGGGAACTAAGATCCTGTAAGCCATGTGGTGTGGCCAAAAAAAAAAAAAATATCCTGGAAACCTTTTGAAGGTAACTTTATCGTGCTTCTGCTATGATATGATAACACACACATTATGTGTTAGTTTTATAACTTAAATTTTAGAGGGCAGTTTTCTTTCAGCTATTTCTGAGTGTTTTGTGTAGAGGGGAAGGAGGGTCCTTGTTGTCTGCATGTATGGCCTACATACATAACTTTTTCAAATAACAGGTTTGAAATTGAGATGGATCCTAAGCCACCCCTAAGATTACCTCCAAAGCATTTTTTTTTTTTTTTGCGATACGCGGGCCTCTCACTGTTGTGGCCTCTCACCGTTGTGGCCTCTCCCCTCGCGGAGCACAGGCTCCGGACTCGCAGGCTCAGCGGCCATGGCTCACGGGCCCAGCCGCTCCATGGCATGTGGGATCTTCCCAGACCGGGGCATGAACCCGTGTCCCCTGCATCGGCAGGCAGACTCTCAACCCCTGCGCCACCATGGAAGCCCCCTCCAAGGCATTTTGATGAATAAGTTGAAAAGTCTAACAAAACTTAGAAGTTCTTACTTTGGCCTCTCATTTTAAAATTCTAATTATAGGCTTTGATATTTGGTTACTCTGTTGTGGTTTATCACAGATATTCAGAAAATGTTTTTAAAATTGTATTTGAAGTGCATCACACATATGTCAAGTTTTTATCCTTTGGAATGTAAACTCCATCAGAGCAGGACTGTGGTATCACCAGTGTCTGGAATAGTGCCTTGTACCTCATAGTACATGGTTGCTGAATCAGTGCCTACTTAGTTTAAAAATTAAGGTTCTTGTTTTGAATTTAGACTGATAAGCACAGACTGCAGTTCAGTTAAGTCAGCCTTTATTTGCTGTATGATTTTATTTCCTGGAGAGAATTGAACATTTACCAACTTTGAACAGAGGTAGAAAAGAACCTTTCTTCGTTAGATTTTCTTTTTCATTTTGGGCCTTCTTCTCAAATACCTAGAAAAAGGGTTTTAGAGACTCTCTGAGGTTAGATTGCTCTATCAGGGGAGTGTCAACTTCTCTGCTGAACTTTGAACAGGTTCTTATGTTTTCTGACAAATGGAGAAATTTTTTGGCTAAGGGATTTGTTGGAATAGAGAGGAATCATGCACTTAATACAAACCATTACTCTCAAGCACAACTTTAGAAAGTGTTCTTGGC
The DNA here is from genome assembly GCF_963455315.2 of Globicephala melas. Classification (NCBI taxonomy): domain Eukaryota; kingdom Metazoa; phylum Chordata; class Mammalia; order Artiodactyla; family Delphinidae; genus Globicephala; species Globicephala melas. The sequence continues at coordinate 162,396,931 of NC_083315.2, read as the reverse complement.
CCTCAGAGTGTTTTATTTTAAATCAGTGTCTTAGGTATTCCAAATATCCACTGACCTATCTTGACTGTTATCTGAGCAGACCTCAAGAATTTCATGCACATTTCCTTCTGTACTAGCTGTTTTCATTTGGACTCTAAAAATAGCTGAAATATGTGTACGATAAGAGTATAATACCTGCAAACTTTTTAACCTTTGGGCTGAGTAGTTATTCATTCAGGTATGTATGTTATAAAACAGGTAAGATTGACGTATAGACAAGGATCAGTAAATAGTTGAGTTAGATCTATTGGACCATCTGAAGCAAATGTAAATCTTACATTGGCCTCTCTACCTAGATAAAGAAAGCTTTCCAAAGTCCAAACCTGATTATAAATGAGCAAGGATTTTTCTTGATTTTAGATTTTCTGTTATTTGTCTTACTTGGTCTAGATAATTAATAACTAGTCATATATATAAGTAGAGGGACTATACACATAAACATGGAGATATTATGCATTTTAGAATAATGTATTATCACACAAGTTATTATAGAATTTGGATACCTGTTTACTTAAAGAAATGGAATATTCAACCTTCACTTAATTTCTAATAAATTTAAGGGGTAATAGTCTGAGATGTTTTTCTCCCAGTGCTGAATTTTTCACCTAAGAGACATTGGAGATGTCCTTGAATCTCTGTCACCAATGATCTATCATAATAGTGTGGTCTCGAGAAGCCGGTAGGAGGCTGCGACGTTGTGCCGTTGTCTGAAGATTCTTCAATCACTATGTCAAGTGACACAGATGTTTCTCTTTCTTCATATGGTGAAGATTAGGGATCTAAATTTACCCTAAAAGCTAGAGAGGCACCATTTGTCCGCATTGGAATGGCAGGTTTTGCAGCAATCGTTGCATATGGATTATATAAATTGAAGAACAGGGGCAATACTAAAATGTCTGTTCACCTGATCCACATGCGTGTGGCAGCCCAAGGCTTTGTTGTGGGAGCAGTGACTCTTGGTATGGGCTATTCCATGTATCAAGAAATCTGGGCAGAACCTAAACCTTAGAAGAGGAGATGCTGTCTTGGTCTTGGTGGTGCTTGCTTTAGTTAGACATCTCATATTGAGGTTATATGTTTATGTTGAAAATAAATTCTGTGGGTCGGACAATAACATGGTAATTTGAATATTGGCTTCCTTTCTTGCAGGCTTGATTTGCCTAGTGGCTAGTTCACTAGCTAGGTCATTCAGGGGAGTCAGATGAGCACAAAAACATGTCACTTTTAAATGCACTTGATAGTGGTACAATGTCCACCTTCTTAAACTCTTCTGATAAAATTAGTTGTAAAGAGGACAACATGCCAAACCTGTAAATGCTCCCAGTTGCTGCAGACTGTCATATGCTTTTGATGTAATGTAGGAGTCCTATTTACCCCAGTTAATTTAACTCTTTCTGACTGCCTTGTGGACTGAGTACTGTTTTTAAGGTCTGGTTGGCTCTTGAAGAACCCTTTCAGAACAGTGCACGGAATACAACCTTATAAACCTCCCAGCAACTATGTGTGTGTTTTTAAACCAAACCTAAAGAGCTGGTAACAGCTGCTTTGAAGTAGTATCTGTTTCAGAATCATAGTTGTAAACATGAGAGTAACTTAACTGTAGATCCCCGTTTAGCTGTTTTGTAATTGCAGAATTATAGTTTGCTGCTGTTATAGTAGAATAATTTTGAAATGGCATTTTGAAATAGAAGTGTGTATTTTAAGTGCTAATGCAAAGGTAAATGAAAAATACTTTTTAAATGTGTGCAGTCTGTTTATTTTCTCTGAAAGAATCATAAATGTTAAACTAAATAAATTGCCTGTAATGGGAGTGATTTATGAGCAAGTTGGTTTGGTCAGACATTATACCAACTTTGGTATACTACAGAATGCTTTGTTGTACTTGTGAAATTCTCTTGTCTAACCTGAATTTACATTCCATGGTGATAACATGGTAAATGTAGTGTTATTAAAGTAAGTGAACACACACACAAAAATAAATAAATAAATAATAGTGTGGTCTCATGACCATATGGAATTGAGATGCATTTGCTCATATGGGGAGGTTTGTGAGTTGTTACAAAATGGCAGACATGGGGAACTGACGGTGTTTTAGGGGCTCTAAGTTCTGTCCATTGTTCTTGGCGTATATGGTTCCAGATCTAATTCCTTATAATGCTAGACGCTCTAACAGCTTTCTGCTGTCCTCCTCGCGGGTGGATGAACATTGTCATGCTGGAAGCTTGACCTGCCTTATCTCATTTAATCCTCACGATGAGTTGGGCATTGTTTTTCCATTTTAAAAGGAGGAAACAGAAGTTCTGAAAAATTGGGTGATTTGCTGTGCAAATCTGGGCAATCATACAGCAGAAGAGCCAGAATTTGAGTTTGTATCTGTCACTTCTGCTTGAACTTTAACTTTTAAAATTATAAGTGACATGGACCCCTTTGAGACTGTGATCAAAATGCAGAATTTTGCATACAACTTCACGTGGGTCTTGGATACACCCCTCTTTCAGTCGTCTGTGAGCTCAGGCTGTGGGTACAGTGGGTACAGTTGACTGTGGGTACAGTCGTCTATGAGCTCAGGCTTTGTACTCATGCAAGAGGCAATCTTTCCCCTTCTCTCGGCTTAACAGGATCTTTCTTCCCTAATCTTTCTTTTCTCCAGAGTGAAGGTGGTGGTAGGATGGAAGATTTGTGAAAAATTCAAGACCTTCATATTTTTAAGAAAATAATTTGCCTCTGAAGTATCACTCCTCCCCCACTTCCCCTGCAAATGCCTGTTTTTTTTTTGTTTTGGTTTTTTTTGCTGTATGTGGGCCTCTCACTGTTGTGGCCTCTCCCGTTGCGGAGCACAGGCTCCAGACGCGCAGGCCCAGCGGCCGTGGCTTACGGGCCCAGCCGCTCCGCGGCACGTGGGATCTCCCCGGACCAGGGCACGAACCCGTGTCCCCCGCATCGGCAGGCGGACTCTCAACCACTGCGCCACCAGGGAAGCCCCAAATGCCTGTTTTGAATGGCCTTTATCTTTAGATCTCAAAAAAGGCCATGTGGGGTATTCATTTCCTCACTTGGACAATTAATGTTAAGGAAAAAAAATCTCCCTTCAAGGAGGAAAGGGAGGAGGTTGTGAATGGTCGTTCCTTTATTGTACCTCTGATGGTAGATCCAATCTGTCTTCCCTACCAAACAGCACCTTTGTGCCCACCTAGGCAGTAGGTATGCGACAGTTCTCCAGTGAATGAACGGATGACTCATATTTCCTTCACGCATTAACCAATTCCCCCGGCCAGTTGTTGAGCGCTGTACTTCATTTGTCTTGTCAGACACACACCCTACCTGAACATGGCATTTTCTTTTCTGTTAACAAAGCCTTTGCTCATATCACTGCCTTAACAATATGTTGGTTTAGCAAATATTTTCCTATTTGGTTCTCCAAGCAGTTTGTTCATAAATAAATGTCACTTGGATTTATCTTTTAATGAACTGACAGGATACCCAGAGGCAATTTACATTCTTAAGAATCAGCTTAAGGGACTTCCCTGCTAGTGAAGTGGATAACACTCTGCGCTCCCAATGCAGGGGGCCCGGGTTCTATCCCTGGTCAGGGAACTAGATCCCACATGCATGCTGCAACCATGCCATACTAAGGAGCCCACGTGACACAACTAAGGAGCCCGCCTGCCACAACTAAGACCCAGTGCAACCAAATAAATAATAAATTAAAGAAAAAAAAAAAAGAATCAGCTTAAGATGTTAATTTCAAAAAAAAAAAAGAAAAAGATGTTAATTTCACTAGAAGAAACACGCATGTCACAAATCCTATATGAGAAGTAGCAGCATGTTATAGAAATAACTTCTATCAAGGGTTTGTGCCACCTTATGTAGATCATCCAAATGAAATCACAGGTGTGCAGAGTTTTTATTTATAAATAGGACAGAGTGTGTTATTTTGAACAAGCTTTAACTGAGCAGGCTAAGAAAATACACAAGTAATTTCATGCTGGGTGGAAACAGCTCATTTCCTTGTGAATATAAAAACAACTTGTCTTTGCTCAGTCATGTTACAATTATTTAGACGGCTCAGACTTTGACTTGACAAATTAATTTCGATATCAAGTGGATTTTTAGCAGATTGAACTTTGTACCATCAAATTCAACTGCAGTTGGCAAAGCACGGGGTTTTGTAGGCAACAAGGTGGAGTTTTGGTGCTAATTGAATATGGGTTCAAATCCCTGTACACTACCTGTGTGGCCCAAGGAAACCAACTTCTCTGGATTTTGTTTCTTTCATATATGATACGGGATAGTAACAGTAGCTTTCTGTTGGGTACTGACAAGGTGCCTAGCACTGTACTAGATGCTTTACGTAGATTTAATTTAATCCTGAGTTAATTGACTTCCTTCCTCCTTCCACCATCTCAGAGATGGAGTGGACCAAAGATGGGCAGTGTCCACACCAAGGGGAGGTCCTGGTGCAGGTCACTTGTTGTAGTATAGAGTTATTTTTCTTTAGTCATTTCCGTTTTCTTTTGCATCATGTAGATTTGTTCGTTGGTTGGAATAATTTACTGAGAAAGATGGATTGGAGAAAAATGACTCAAGGTGTTGTCATTAAGTCAGCCAATTAAGTTCACAGCTATACCACTGAGAATAAAGATATTCCTTATAATACCCTTTCTCTTCTTCCCAGAGTTTGGAATGAATCATCTAGAAAATAACCTTAATTCTCACCCATATTTTGCAAATGCATATTTGTTTGTACTTTTATGTCTGGCACGTATTTTGAAGTCAGGTTTATGTTTGAATGGTGACTTAAGGAAAAGAACACTTCTACATTCTATGTTGCAGTAGGATAACAGAAAGAAAAGTGAAGCATGTTTAATAATGAAGACTACATCTAAAACTACATATTATTATTTGTTCAATATCTGTGACCCATTGCTAGAGTGCAGACTTCACTGTCCATTACAGTACCCCCTGGGCCTGGCTGGGGCAACTAGTAAGTGACAGCCCCCAGCTAGAGTTCAGGTCTTTCAGCTGCAGGTTTAACACTTTTCCCTCAACGACGCTCTACTTTTCCTTTGAGCCATTGCCATTTTTCTAAAGAAAAGCAATCCAATTGTTGTATTTTTTTAAAATAATTTATTTTAAAAGGAAAGAAAGAGAAAAATTGCCAAAGAGAAAGCCCCATTAGTGAAGGAAGCATTTAAGTGTAGAATTTTCTATACTACAGTAGATGTAATATGAAATTTTATACTGTTTAAGGGGACTTAAACTCTGATAATAAGAGTTAATATTACTTGAGCACTTATTGCATATGAAACATTGTTTTAAGTGCTTTTAATGTTTTCGCTTATTTTGATCCCCAACAATCCTATGAGTGAGGTACTCATATCCATCTTAATTTTACAGATGGTGAACAGAGACAAAGAGTTGTTAAGTAACTTGCTCATGGTTATGTGGCAGAGACCACAACGGGACTAGTTCTTCTGCCTTCTTTTTTTTTTTCGGTACGCGGGCCTCTCACCGTTGTGGCCTCTCACCGTTGTGGCCTCTCTCTCTGCGGAGCGCAGGCTCCGGACGCGCAGGCTCAGCGGTCATGGCTCATGGGCCCAGCCGCTCCGTGGCATGTGGGATCCTCCCGGACCGGGGGACGAACCCGTGTCCCCTGCATCGGCAGGCGGACTCTCAACCACTGCGCCACCAGGGAAGCCCCTTCTTCTGCCTTCTTGATCAGCATCTTTCCTCCCGGTATGTGACCTTGGGCCAGTGACAGGTGGCCTGCCACGGAGCGTGTGCCCTTAAGGACAGCCTGGCACAGTGCAGCCTCCCAAATCTGATGGAGATTGTTTAAAGTACTCTTGAGATTTGTTATCTTTTATTTTAATTACTACTACAATTTATTTTGTTTAAAATATGTTTTTGAAGCCACATCAGGCAAAGGAAGATAAGTCTGAGAAGGAACATGAATCATGATTAGGCCGCAAGACACGGCTGGGAATGTCTGAAGTGCTGAGGGCAGAGCTGTTTGATAGGAAGCCTTTTGCGAGCTTGTTTCCTGGCAGAGTTGGAAGTAGCAGTCTGATGAAATACACCCCAGGAGAGTTCCTTGCTGAGACATTTTCCAAAGCAAGATCTGGTTGCACTGCTGTTGGATGAACTTGGGAGCTTCTAGAGTCAGAATCTGCATCCAGACAAGAAAAAGTGGTAGAACCAGTGAGCCTGTTGAAGCACTTGCTGCCTTTATTGATAGAACTGGATCACTGTGATTTAGCTGCTGTGCACACAGATATTATTTCCACCCGTTACGGCAGTTCACACCACCCAAATGTTTCCGTTCTACCATCTGTGAATTATGAGCATGGGGACAGGGCCACTATAAATTGTTATTCCACTTTTAATTCCTCTTCTGCAAGTCATGATTCTATCATTTAACCTTTGCATCTGGTTTTTTTAAATTGAGACTTTTATCATTATATACCTTGAATATAGGGTAATTGGATATAGAATAATAGAGAATAATTCCTATTACCCTTGATAGCACATACATATTAATGGTAGTTCATCCTCTTCTACTTTTAAGTGTAATGAAAATATCTTATGTATTTTTAAGTAGAACTTCTAATAAAATGTAACTGGTGTTATGGTACTTAAACAATTAAAAAATATCGAATGTATGTTTCTGAGTTATGTACCTCCAACCCCCCACCCCATTCCTTGATCCTCAATGAGGAGCATATAAAAGCAAATCCATTAAAGCCTTAAGTGTGGCCTTTATTAGATGGAACTTTATATTACTGATAGAAAAGGGAAGTAACTTCTGTATGTTAAAAAGGGAAACAGTTTTACTCTTGGAGTATTGGAAGAAGTATTTGCTATAAGTAGAAAACCACCTCGTAAATATGTGGGATAGAAAGTTATTTCTTGTATGATTAAACCATGATTTGCAAATTTTGGTTGATGAAGGAAAAACAAATACAGCTTTTAGTAACAGAAGTCTATGAGTTTCTTCATGTGTATCTGTTTAGGATTTTAACCACGAAAGTAATTTCCCTGATTTTATCATCCTCAGCTTTTTCATGGTAATACTATTGAGAACAGTGGAGCTGCTATACATATATTTTTTTAAGGCAATGGAAAATATGTTGGGTAATATTCTTTTAGGCAATAGATATTAAATGTGACTAGATTCTTTCTTGAAATGTATAAGGCCCATATTCATTTATAGTTTTTGGGGGGGGGTATAATTTTTTTTTTTTTGGCCACACTCTGCAGCATGTGTGGCCTGGGATCTTAGTTCCCCGACCAGGGATTGAACCTGTGCCCCCTGCAGTGGAAGTACGGAGTCCTAACCACTGGAGCACCAGGGAATTCCCCATAACCATTTCTGTATAACATAAAACAGCTATAATTTTAACCTGAGAAAAGTGAATGTCAGAAAAATAAGCAGCTATTCCTAAATATACCCATTTCAGCCCTTCTTTTCATTTTTATATTGTGTGGTTCCAACTTCTAAAAATATTGCTCACACTACTAACTGTCTATGGTGAGACAAGATAGAAGGAATAACTACGACTTGAGTTCAAAAAAACATGAAAAGTATTTTTTTCCTGTGACTTAATTGAAATATAAAAACTGGAATATGGGCCAAATTAGACTGAGGTTATCTGTTTTTTTTCACTGTCCTCTCAATAAAAAGAGAAGAGCTACTATTTATTCATTGCCCTAAAACATAGACATTTGTGAATTAAGCTAATAAGCAAGCCCCAAAAGGCCCAAATTTAGGAGATTTGAACAAAAAGAAATCTAACTAATTCATTTCTTGGAATGGCATATAAGACATGATCCTGCAATATAACAAACTAGTTAACTAAAATGATTGAAGAATGGAAGGCTCTGTTTTACCCTCAGTTTCGTGTGTCCTAAACAAAGTGACCTCGTATGTGGTAGTACAAATAGAGAACATCAACCTTTGATGTTGAAAGTGTGTGCAGTAACATCTGTTATTTCTGTCATTTTTGTGTAGTAAAATGTTATATGTACTAAATTTTCCTGTTTAATTCTAGCATACTCTGTAAAAACATGTTTGACATTTTAATTTTATAATTGAATATCTTTCTTCATAGCATTTATCAGTATCTAACTTCTCAGATAATTTTGCTTGTCTTTCTCCTCCTACTGGAATGTAAGTTACTTGAGGGCAGGAATTGTGTTCTTTTGTTCAGTGCTGTATCCCTACCACCCTGAACAGTGTTTGACTCACAGTAGGTATTCAATCAATATTCCATTGAATGAAAAGATGAATCCTTCTAAGACTTTAGTCCATTTTTCTTAGAAAGTATATTTTTTGAAGAGTGATCTTATTGTGTTTCAGGATCATTGTTTCTTCAAAGCATCTTACTGTCCAGGATGGTAAGTAGAAAAGCTGTGAGCAGTCCTCTGTGTAAATAGTGATCCCAATTCACGTCCTGGACTTTCAAGAAATTGGCTTACCGCTTTACTTTTTTCCTGGAAGTTAAATGCTCCAATAACAACAACAAAATCTGGTCATTTAAGGACTTCAGTTACTTGGGCTTCAGTGTAATAAGTTTCAGTATAATTTCAAGACTAAGATGTACTTTTGATTGTCATCTTCTTGAATCCTCATATGTGTAGAGTACAGTGATATTGTATATTGTAACCTTGACTCTCAAATAGGTAATGTATTATTTAACCAATGATAGAAGAAAATGGATTGAAATTAAACAGAAAAGAAAAAAAAAATACTGTGTGCTTTGAGGCATTGTGACCATCACAGTATCTGTCAAAAGGAAGAAGTGCAGTGCTTCATTATTTATGGCACACACCGTGTAGAGGTAAGCTCTAGACTTGAATTAGGTTAATACTTGTTAACTGCCCTTGTTAGATGATCTCTGCCAGGGATAGGCTTTATCTAGTGCTGTCTCCTCTCATCTCCCTCCTGATGAAAAGTCTTCTGACTTCTGCCTAGTCTAAGAAAAGCATCAGGATAAAATTATAGTTGCAATTTTATATGGGATTAACTTTTATCAAACTCAGTGCATCAGTGGCTTAGAAAACCCTTTGGCTAATTTGTATGTCCCTCTACTTTAAAAATAGTACAACTAAAAAGACTCTTAAAATAATTAGACAAGAAATGACTTGGATTTGGAAAGGATTTACATTCTGACAGGATTTGGACCTGCTTATAATAGCTGGTGTCTCTTTAAATGACTGTGATTTGGGGTACTGCACCTTTTATCCAAGCTCTAAAATTTGTAAACTGTCTTTTCATCTGAACAGAAAGCTGAATTATCAAAATCACCTTGTTTTCAGAGTAAATGTTAGTTCTTTTAAAGTAAGTCAACTATGTTGTGTCTGGAAAGAAGCCAAGTTTTGTAACTGTGCAACTTTTGTTTTTATGGAAAAATCATTGAATAACTTTATGAAAACTCCTGATATGTTTGTTCAGAACAAAATAGGAAAGGGTGACTATAAACATGACAGTGAGGAAGTTTCACAAAAATTATTCAGTGATAATTGAGTATTGATCTAGAGGATGCTAGAAGACTCAGATATTGAGAGGCTTCAATTGGAATGAGTTTCCCCACAGGTCAAGTCAGCTTGATTTGGTCACAGTGGGAGTAGAGAGAGCTGTGAGAAAGAGAAGCCAAGTGGAGGTAAAGTTTCTTATTGGGAAAGGTACTGGGTAGTTAGGAGTGGTGGGAGGCATGAACCAAAAACCATTAAAAAGAATTATTTAAGTATTTATTCATTTATTTTAAATATTTATTTTAATATTTATATTACATATAAATATTATTAGTGTTTATCTTAAAATTTTTTAAAAAATATTTGTTTATTTTTGCTGGGTCTTAGTTGCGGCACGCGGGATCTTCGTTGCGGCATGTGAACTCTTAGTTGCGGCATGCATGTGGGATCTAGTTCCCCGACCAGGGATCGAAACTGGGACCCCTGCATTGGGAGCGTGGAGTCTTACCCACTGGACCACCAGGGACGTCCCCCAAAAGCCAATTATTAAAGGCTGGTTTATGGAGAAATTTTTTTTTTTTTTTTTTTTTTTTGCGGTACGCGGGCCTCTCACTGTTGTGGCCTTTCCCGTTACGGAGCACAGGCTCTGGACGCACAGGCCCAGTGGCCATGGCTCACGGGCCCAGCCCCTCCGCGGCACGTGGGATCTTCCGAGACCGGGGCACGAACCCGTGTCTCCTGCATCGGCAGGCGGACTCTCAACCACTGCGCCACCAGGGAAGCCCCGCTATGGGGAAATTTTTATTACAATTAAACCAAGCCCATAAACAATACAGGATGTGCGTAACCCCAAAAATTTGGACTCAAGGAAGAGAAAACATGATTCTGAGGAAACATCTAGATCAAGTAATGACTGGTAATAGTTGAAATTTAAGGCACACAGGGGAGCCTGTCTGTACCAAAGTTTTTGTATTTAAAAAATAAATAAATAAAAGGTCCTGGTAACTTTAAATAAAAGGAAGACATTAGTTTGACGATTATTTGGACATTTTTATTTTCATGGAAGAAGCATAACTGACTCAAGTTTTGTTCTGCTTTCTCAGACACACCTAAAGAGATCCTATCTGCTATATTTAATGTACTCATAGCAAATGTTCTGAGTGCTTTTAAGTTTATCAGCACAATTAAAACTTGCAAAGGTACTTTACCACAACGTTTTGAGGAAGGCAGAGTCCGTGTCATTTTCCCTATGGATAAGCTGAGACTCAGTGAGGAAGTGACTTGCTCAAGAGGTGATCAGTGGTGGAGCCAGGATTCAGAAGCCGAAAGCCTTTGGACCGTCAGTCTGTGCTCTTGGCACTACACCGTGCTAGTGGCAGCTATGGGAATTGCAGTAGCCCCCGGGAGGAAACATCAATAGAAATAACAGCAGTTCCCCAAACAGCAAAAAACTGAAATATCTTTCATGGCTTTGGAAAATATGGTTGAACTTACAAGTGAAGTAATGAAACCACAGTTGGCTCAAGTACTGTAAAGCTGTATATAAAATAAGTTATTTTTCTAACTATATTTGGGAAATGAAATAATTAACTTTGCCTTTTAACTAAGGAGAACTATTTGGTCCAGACTTTTTTTTTTTCTTAATTTATTTATTTTATTTTTCGCTGCAATGGGTCTTCATTGCCGTGCGCGGGCTTTCTCCAGTTGCGGTGCGCAGGGGCTACTCTTTGTTGCGGTGTGTGGGCTTCTCATTGCGGTGGCTTCTCTTGCTGCGGAGCATGGGCTCCAGGTGCACAGGCTTCAGTAGTTGTGGCTAGCGGGTTGTAGAGCGCAGGCTCAGTAGTTGTGGTACACAGCATGCTCCGCGGCATGTGGGAACCTTCCAGACCAGGGCTCGAACCCGTGTCCCCTGCGTTGGCAGGTGGATTCTTAACCACTGCGCCACCATGGAAGCCTCCTTTTTTAATAAATTTATTTATTTTATTTTTCAAACTATTTATAATGCCAATTTTTAGAAAACTTTATAAACTTCTCTACCCCTCAGTGTCTACAAAAGGACACTGATTAATTTTTAGCAACAATGGTTGTTATTAAATACATGACTAATTAATGTTTAGAGTTATTTGTTCCTTTGAAAAATAACTCCAGGCTACTTTGCCTTTGTAATTCTTTCTAACTTCCTTTGAAAGGGTTTTTGTTTGTATGTGTTCTCTCTTGGTGAAACAGTGTTATCCATCACTTCCTGCTGCTGCCAACATGCTACTTAACCAGTCTTTCCCCTTTATTTGTCTTTTTTTTTTTTTTTTTTTTGTCTGCACTGCAGGCTTATGGGATCTTAGTTCCTCAACCAGGGATCGAACCCAGGCTCAGGGCAGTGAAAGTACACAGAATCCTAAACACTGGACTGCCAGGGGATTTCAGTAATTTGTCATCTTTTAATCTGCTTTTAATTGGATAACCAGATTACTAAACTCATTACAAGTATGTGTAAAATAAAATAAAAAAAAGTTCTGTAAAAGAGGAAGGAGAAATTTCTTCTTTGTCAAGGGCATATACTTTTATTGCTTTGATTTTGACAAATTTTTCATTACTCAAACACATTCTTGCTTATTCTGTGTTTTTCATTTATGTTCACATAGTTGAGTTTGCCAGGTTTTTGTCAAACTGTACAAAATCTTGACCTAAGTATAGATATTAGAAAGTAGAAAATATAATTAACCCGTAGCTAGGTTCATCTATTTCTGGTTCATTTTTTTCCCCTTAGACTTTTTCAAATACACTGAATATGATGTATTTAAACATCTAAAAATAAAGTTTTAAAATTGTGTATTTGATTTTGAGTGGTTCTGATCCTCAAAAATATCTTTTTTGAGATGAAATTCACACAACAGAAAGTTAACCATTTCAAAGTAAACAATTCAATGGCATTTAGTACATTCACAATACTACCTCTGTCTAGTTCCAAAACAATTTTATTACCCTAAATGAAAATCCTCTACCTATTAAGCAGTTACTCCCCATTCCTCCCTACTTCCACACCTCACAACCACCAGTCTACTTTCTGTCTCTATGTATCATCTATTCTGAATATTTCCTTTAAATGGAGTTATACAACATGTGACCTTTTGTGACTGTCTTCTTTCACTTAGCGTAATGTTTCTGAAGTCCATCCATGTTGTAACATGTGTCTACTTTTTTAAAAAATGATTGAATAATGTTCCACTGTATGTATATTCCATAATTATCTTTTCATCTACTGATGGACATTTGGCTTGTTTCCACCTTTTGGCTACTGCAAACAGTCCTGCTATAAACGTGTTTACATGTATTTGTTTGAGTGCCTGTTTTTAGTTCTTTCAGGAAAATATATAGGAGTGGAATTGCTGTGTCACATGGTAATTATATGTTTAATTTTTTGAGGAGCTGCTAAATTGTTTTCCATAGCAGCTGAACCACTTTACATTCTTACCAGCAATATACAAGGGTTCCAATTTCTCCACTTCCTCAGCAACACTTATTTTCTGTTTTAAGTTATAACCATCCTAATGGGTGTGGAATGGTATCTCATTGTGGTTCTGGGTTGGTTTTCACTACTGGTGATTGAGCATTTTTTCATGTGTTTCTTGGCCATTTGTTTGTGTTCTTTGGAGAAATATCGAAGTCCTTTGCCTGTTTTTAAAAATGAGTTGTTTGTCTTTTTGTTGTTGTGTGAGTTCTTTATATATTCTAGATTCTAGACCCTTATCAAATATATGATTTGGAAATATTTTCTCCCATTCTGAAGGTTGTCTTTTTGCTTTCTTGATTTGGTTCTTTGATGCACACAGTTTTAAATTTTGATGAAGTCAAAGATGTTTTTCCCTTTGTTTCTCATACTTTTGGCATCATATCTAAGAATCTGTTTCCAAATTCAGGGTCATGAAAGTTTACTTCTATGTTTTCTTCTCAAGAGTTTTATGGTTTAGTCCTTACATTTAGGTCATTGATCCAGCTTGAGTTAATTTTTGTATATGGTGTGAGGTCAGGGTCTAGCTTCATGCTTTTGAATGCGGATCTTTAATTGTCCCAGAACCATTTGTTGAAGAGACTGTTTTTTTCTCCGTTGAATAGTCTTGGTACTCTTGTTGAAAATCAGTTGACCATAGATACATGGATTTATTTCTGGACTCAGTTCTATGTCACTGATCTAAACGTCTCTCCTTATACTGGTATCTCACTGTTTTGATTATGGTAGCTTAGTAGTAAGTTTTAAAATTAGAAAGTGTGAGTCTCCCAACTTTGTTCTTTTTTGATATTGTTTTGCCAATTTGGGTCCCCTTGCAGTTCACATGAATCTGAGGATTGGCTTTTCCATTTCTGTGAAAAAGGCTCTTGGAAGTTTGATACGGATTGCATTTGAATCTGTAGGTCACTTTGGGTAGTGTTGCCATCTTAACAATATTAAGTGTTCCAGTCTGTGAACACAGAATATCTTTCCATTTAATTTCTTTCAGCAATGTTTTGTATTGTTCAGTATACACATCTTTTCACCTCCTTGGTTAAATTTATTTCTAGGTATTTTATTCTCTTGGATGCTATTATAAATGGAATTGTTTTCTTAATTTCCTTTTTGAATTTTCCGTTGCTGGTATATGGAATCCATACTGATTTCTGCATGTTGATCTTGAACCTTGCAACTTTGCTGAGTTTATTGGCTCTAGTAGTTTTGTTGTTGTTGTTGTTTTTTTGGTAAGGGCTCTTTTGGGATTTTTAAAAATATATAGGATCATGTCATCTGTGCATGGAGATGGTTTTACTTCTTACTTTTCCAGTTTGGACGCTTTTATTTCGTTTTCTTAGCTAATTGCTTTGGCTAGAATTTCCAGTACAGTGTTGACTAGTGGTGTTGAATATGGGCATACTTGCCTTTTCCTGATCTTAGTGCAAAAGCTTTCAATCTTTTACCATTCAGTGTGATGTTAGCTGGGGATTTTCATAAATGCTTTCAAGAAGTTCTCTTGTATTCCTTGTTTGAGTATTTTGATCATGAAAGAGTGTTGGGTTTTGTCAAATGCTTTTTCTGTGTCAATTGAGATGGTTGTTTTTTTCCCTTCATGTCAATAATATGTCACATTGATTGATTGTTTTATGTTGTACTCCTGGGTTGAGTCCCACTTGGTCATGATGTATAATCTTTTCAGTATGCTGTTGGATTCAGTTTGCTAGTATTTTGTTGAGGATTTTTGCACCTATTGTTATAAGGGATATTGGTTTATAGATTTCTTTTATGGTGGTGTCTTTTGTCTGGCTTTGGTATCAGGATAATGCTGGCCTATAGAATGAGGAAGGAAATGTTCTCTACGTGTCTTTGATTCCCTCTCCCCCTTTGTTTTCTTTATGGATAGGTTTAAATTTTTTTGTGGGGGGAGAGAATTAATTATCCGGCTTCTCAAGGTTGTCATCCAAGACAAATACCCCAAAGTGGACTTATACAGAAAATTCTATGCCTGACGAAATTTAATCACAACATTTTATTGCTCAACCTCTACGTACTCATCTCAGAAACAAACCATATTATATTATAAAATCTCTGGAATCAGATGTTGTTATTTCAGTATGTATGTGTAGAAATTCTAAGAAAGCATTGAGTCCAAGGGTTATAATATTATGAGATTTTAGTTACTCATATGTATATAAACATTTCTTGGAGCAATTTTAGAAATATGATACCTCCTTGAAAGTATTTACAAGATATAAACTTTATTTTGGCTAGCCTGAACTACCACTTAAGAGAGAACTTGAACACAGGGACAGGTACCAAAGCAAATACTTTACTACAACATAAAGTGGGTTAGTGTTTAAATGTCTAAAATCTTAGACTTTCCTATGACTAAAATAGCTAATCAATAAATAATTTGCCAAATCTGTATTCAGCTGTTTGCACAAAGTTCTTGATACTCCTTTATAAGGTATATAATTTGTAAATAAAAAAGCTAATTATGATGCAATTTTACAAATGTACTTCTTGATTTTCTATCCATATGTGGCATAATAAATGCATTGCTATAATAAACAAACTTAGCAGATTTTTAAGAGTTTATTTCTTCTAGAATGTGCTTATTTTTAGAATGCCAGCAGATTATTCAGATATTTTTGTATATCATGATCAGTTCACAAAAGGTGCAGCCACAAATTATGTAATAAACCTATAGTTTTATAATTCTATTTAAATTTTTGTGTTTGGAGGATTCAGGCCCAACTAGATTTAAAGGGAAGAGTAATGTTTACAAAGAGTATTTTTAAGACCTTTTAATTTTGATTAAAAGTGATATACCGTTATGACCAAAACAGTTTTAGATTCTAAAGAATATCCAGTCTTCTGTGTTTATGGCAAAAAATAAATATTTATTGAATTAAGTGCATAGCAGTGGTATGTTTTATAGACCAAACATGGTACATGCAGCCTAGTTCTAAAATAGAACACAAAACATAAATACAATGAACAGAAATGTATTGTGTTGTAATCAATCCAAATAAATGTAATTAGAAAAGTTTTTTTTTGTCAGGGTCTTTAATCGATTTTGTTGGTGTTTAGCAGAGTGGGTGAAACTAAATAATCTTTTATAAATATAGTGGTTTTCTAGTGGCAAAATGCATTCATATGTGTTTCACATTTAGGTCTCACGATGGAGTTATGAGGGAGGTATTACCTTATTTTACACTTGAGAAAACCGAATTGTACTGATTGACTTTTCCACTTCACAGTGAGCAAGTATTGGAAATTAAACCCAGGACTTTGGACTTTTAGCAACATCTTTCTGTTACCAGATTTTTCTTTTCTGTAAGTTGCAGTTCAGAAGAAAGAAGGAATAGGAATAGTACCTGTTTTCCAAAAATGTGATACTATTCTTTTCCTACAGGTAACATATAATTTATTTTATAAACATAATCATAACTTCAGAAAATAACAACAGTAGGACTCAGACTTTGTGCTGTATTACAGTGTGTTTGGATTTTCAAAAATAATGATCTCCACACAGCTTTTCAAGGATAGGTTGTTCATATGACTATCTCCTACATAACACTGGAGGGGGGCGGTGTGCTGTAGTGCAGTGATTTTCAAACTTTAAAGGGTACAAGAATTACTTAAGAGTTTAATAGCTCTGTAGGGCTCACTGCTCTCCAGGTAATTCTGGTAGAGGTGGTCCAAGGACAGCACTTGGAGAAACACTGGTTTTAGAGTTTAACACACACAACAAGTATCTATTTGATAAGGTAATGGGGGTGATTTAATCTATGATATTGTTGTAGTTCTTGGAACAGAACCTGATCCAACATAGTAGATGTCCAAAATATTCCATTCGTATGTGATGACTTGGGTGGCAACTGAGAAGCGGAGAACATTCATTCTTTCATTCAAAATTTACTGAATTCCTGCACTATTCTAGCTGTTTGTGTATAAAGGGAAAATGGATACATTCCTCACTCTTGTTGAGTTTCTTTGATTAATAGACTCATTTTAAAGGTATGGTTCTTTCTTTGTAAAAACTTGTAAGATGAAATTATTAATATTGAGGACATGTTTTGTTTTGTTTTGTTTTTTACGGTACACGGGCCTCTCACTGTTGTGGCCTCTCCCGTTGCGGAGCACAGGCTCCAGACGTGCAGGCCCAGCGGCCGTGGCTCACAGGTCCAGCCGCTCCGCGGCATGTGGGATCTTCCCAGACCGGGGCACGAACCTGTGTCCCCTGCATCGGCAGGCGGACTCTCAACCACTGCACCACCAGGGAAGCCCCCTGAGGACATGTTTGAATATTGAGGTCACTTTTTCTCTGTAAATGAAAAACTCATTTTTTTGAGGATTACAGGTTAAAGAAATGGCCTGAGTGTTAGTTCTTGTTTTATTGTTGCTCTAAAGCTATATTATCCAGTATAATGGCCACTAGATGTTTGCGGTTATTTAAGTCAGTTAAAATTAAGTACCATTGGGGATTTGGTGCCTCAGCTGCACTAGCCACATTTCAAGTCCCCAGTAGCCACATGTGTGTTATACTGGAGAGTGCAGATACAGAGCAGTCCCATCATCGTAGGAAGTTCTATTTGACAGTGTTACTCTAAGAATCTAGAACAAAGCAGTGATTTTTCCATTGCCTTGATCTGTAAATGGATTTTTGAGGTAAATATTAGCAGTGGCCTGAGGCTGTCATTTCAACCCTTAAGTGCATTAGCACTTTTTCAGATGGACAAGGCCCAGGGTTAGGATTGATTTACTAGAACAGTTTATTACACAGCAACTAAGATTTGAATGCTCATATCTGGGCATTTTTCTTAAACCTCCGAGTAAGACACTTAAGTTATTTTACTGCTTTAGGTATATAGCTTTTCTCATGGTGTGTGTGTGTGTGTGTGTGTGTGTGTGTGTGTGTGTGTGTGTGTGTGTGTGTGTGTGTGTGTGTGTGTGTGTGTGTGTGTGTGTGTGTGTTTACCTCCACAGCATTACAGTTGCTTAAATTGGTATCTAGTGAACTTTGCGGGGGGCAAAGAAAAGTTGCAATTACATCTTTATTACTAGAATTTTTGGTATTTACATGAAATAATTTATTCATAGATGCCAAATTTGAGCGTAGTGCCAAGTTGGATTAACACTAGTCAGAATTCAACTAGGTCAAACCCCAGTTATGCTTATTATAAAATATTAATTACGGTAATGTAGTATTTTGATAATTTAAAAACTAAACATTTTACGTTTTTTTGTTGAACTTATGTAAAATCCTGTAGCACCTGCTGCATTCTGATGTCTAGACATTTTTCTATGCAGGGTTCAAGAAACAGTCTGCAAGCGTAACCGACTTTTCGTCTCTATTTCCTGAATGAGTATCTAGATAGAGATAGGTCTTGCCTCCTTTTTTTTTTTCCCCCCCTTCAGCTTTTGCTGTGGTCCCTTTCTGAGAAGAGAAGCAATAGGAGACGGTCACTTGGTCCCGGGTCATGGATTAGAGCAATTAAATCCTTTTGTACATTTCTGCTTCCTTCAGTGATTCTCCCTCTTTCCAGATCACTTACTTCAGCCTCTGGTACTACAACAAGCAAAACCAGCGCCGGTGGGTAGATTTGGAAAAACCTCTAAAGAAGCAGCTGGATAAATATGCATTGGAACCTACCGTCTATTTTGGAGTGGTGTTTTATGTGCCTTCAGTTTCACAGCTGCAGCAGGAGATTACCAGGTAAGAAATAATGTGCTGTTTGTTTCTAGGAAATCCAGTGAAATTACAAAGGTGAAATTAAGGTTGCAGTCAGGAGATAAGGCTAAACTTTGCCCTCTTGCCCCTGCATTTTTAGCCTCAGTATTACGTGGAGGTGCTGGTATGTGGTGTGTCACAGTGCTTTACTGCATGTTGCATGAGTTATGGGTTCACGGGTATGAAGGAATGATTCAAAGGAAAAATGATGTTTTTACCCTGGCTGTGAACTCTTCTTGTAGTGATGTCACCTTTAATGTTTTTGTTGAGTTTTTTCTGACCTTTGTAACAATGAAATGAGAGAGGAGATTTAAAAAAAATTGTCACAAAATCTGCGTTTACTCCTCAAGGAAATGTGTAGAAGGGTCCTTCTAATTCTGACACCAGCAGCCATAGTATTCTGTACATAGGTGTGGGGCAAAGGGGAGGTGGGGGAGGTGTTTGAGATCAGAAAAGTTTGGCCAATAAGTGCGCTTAAAAGGGACAAAGGCAGCAAGGGTAGAATGTATTAAGGAGTGGGATAGAGGAACTAAATGTTCTTTTTTTTCTTGGCAATAACAAAAGAAAAAACAAGGGATCAAATTTGGATTCTTTTTTTTAATTGAAGTACAGTTGATTTACAATGTTGTGTTAATTACTGCTGTACAGCAAAGTGATTCAGTTATATATACATATATATATATGTGTATATATACACATTGTTTTTTTAATATTCTTTTCCGTTATGGTGTATCATAGGATATTGAATATAGTTTTCTGTGCTATACAGTAGGACCTTGTTGTTTATACCAAATATGGATTCTTGAGCCTGCCTTTCACATTCTTCAAAATCCACCATTACCTTATCTTTTTAACCCCATTTAACATTACTTTCGAGCCAAGCTGGACTACTTCTAGTGTGCTGAACATGCTGCATGCCTTTTCACCTTTGTGTCCAAGACCTTTCTTTCATGAATATGTACTGGAATCCTGTTCATCTGATTTTAGTTCAAAAGGCACCTCCTCCATAAAGCTTCTGTGGTCCCTCAGGGTGGAATGAGTCTTGCCTCCTCCAGACTATTCTAGAATTTGCTTGTACTTACGATGGCAGTTGTCACAGCCTTTCACTACAGTTATGTTTGTACGTGTCTTTTCCTTAGATTTTAAACCCATGTTTTCTTTAACTTTGCCTTTCGCATAATATCTAACACAATGCCTTGCAGATAGTAAGAACCTGGTACTGCCCTGTGTTTGTGGAATATTCTTTTTAAGTACTGAGTTCAGAGTTAATTTTTGGAAGAAGGTGGATAACCAAAGAAGCTAGAAACAGGTTGTAGGGATAAGCATGAACTGGCTATAAAACAGATCTGAGACATAAATATTGAAGAGAGAAGTAGAAGCCAGGAGGAATAAACAGTGACTGACCACTTTGGCTCATTTATTTAAACATTTATTGAAGATATAATACGGTATGTGAGAATTATATTGGTTACTGTGGGAGATGAATATATAAATGGATATACTTTACTCTTACTCTGGAGGAGTTGCTCACAATCTGGTAGAACTGACAGTCTATGTAAATGAACAATTATAGTATATTATGATAATACATGCTTTAATTAAAGCACTGGATTCCTAGGGGTGGGATGTGGGGAACATGAACAGGGTGTAAAGAAGTTGACTTTTCACTTGACTTCACAAGGAATTTTCTAGTTAGCGGGAGTAGCTTGTGCAAAGTAGGGGGATAGTAAAAGCAACTGATGTTTTCAGGAAATTTCATTACTTCGAGGGGAGAACGGAGACTTGAAAAAAGGAATGTCCTAGTCATAAAGTCATAGATCAACAGGGGCAGACATTTTTGAATTTTAATGGACGGGAATGATGAAATGTGCATTTTACAAAGCACCCATCATGGAGGGTAGATTATAGGTGACAAGACTATAGGCAGGAGACCAGTTAGGAATGTATATGCCATAATCTAGGCATTAGTCTAGAGGGTGGATCTGCTTTCCAGTGATTTGATTTAAGGAAAGAACCAAGAATATTTAGAGTGGAATATGTGGACAGCATATTCAATAGATAGACTTCTTTAGGTGTTTGAAAGGAGCTGCCTGGGAGAATGTTTCAAGGTTTCTTCTTTGACAAGATCTCAGAGCTACCAGCATTCTATTTGCTGATTGAGGGAAGTCTGTGGGTTCTACTAGCAGGTGGAAGGGGATAAGTGGGATCTAAATCCTTGTTTAAAAGGATGGTGTTCTGGTCAAGCTTTTTGGTAACAAAGAATGGAAACCTCAAAGGTAGCTAAAATAGGATGATGTAAGGACATATGAAATGATTAAAAGGGTGGGCTCTCAGGGGAATTCAAATGTGAACTGTAACTGGGTTGAACCTCACAGATGTCAAACCTGGAAGAGATTCTGGATTCAAGATGGTTCTATAGACCGTATTGGCAGAGAGTTGCTGGATCTTCGTTCAGCACCGTATCCCCAGCATCTAGAACAATGCTTGATGCATAGTAGGCCCTAGTAATTACCTAAGTGAAAAAATAAGAGGAAAGCAGAATAAATCTTCACTATAGAGCTTATGGAAATGGAGAAGTGATACAGATGAAATACCGCTGGCTGGCTGGAAGTAGATGATTGCTGATAATAGTATCAGTTGTTTATTAAGTACCAGCTATGTTCTAGTATTATGCCGAGAGCTTTACATATATTCCTTGATATGTTCAGCCTTGTGAAGGGGTGACAGTGCCCTCATTTTACTAGAGATAACTTAAACCCACAGATTATGACTTGCCCAAGTTCATGCAAAATGCTAAATCAGAGATCTGGAATTTAACCTAGGTCTGCTTGACTAAAGCTTGTGCTGGTAACTAATACCCTATATATTGACAACATAAACAGAAGTAAACCCACATCCCAAGAATATTAAGAAAGCATTTTAGAAACTATTCTTTTTGGTATTTCATCAAAGAATATTTTAATATAAGGCTGGTCTGAAATGTCCGGAACCATTTTTTTTCTGGCTTTACTCTCCAGGGCTAGGAAAGTCTTACATCACCAAGTTACGAGTCAGTTTCTAAAGTAAAAATTGGCCATTGATTCTCTATGTCTCCAACGAAAAAGGACAAAACTTAGAGACTTTTACAGGGTATAAAACAGATGACCAGCTGTCTTCTCGATGGTTGCAGCTTTCAAATAACTACAATTAAGGATAAGTGACTCAATAAATTGATTATATTGTGTGTGTGTGTGTGTGTGTGTGTGTGTGTGTGTGTGTGTGTGTGTGTGGGTATAGATATGGTCAAGGATGTTCCTGTCGTTCTTTGAAATCGTCTGAGCTTAAGGTTTTGGCTAGTTTATGCTCCTCTACCAAATTATGATAAAATGCATTGTGTCTCAAGCGGAGGTAATACTGATATTGACTTTTAAAAATTGACCTTTTTTTTTTATAGGTATCAGTATTATCTGCAGTTGAAGAAGGATATCTTGGAAGGAAACATTCCTTGTACATTAGAACAAGCAATTCAGCTAGCAGGCTTGGCTGTTCAAGGTAAATAATGGCACTTGATCATATAATAAATCTATCAGATTAAAATGTATGTTAAACAGAAACAGCAAGGGATTCTTAAAGTAACTGACTTTATAGAAAATAACTACTATAAAGTAGTTTTTTATATTAGTGGAATATTCTGTTATCTAAGGGGCTTCCTTGTGGGGAAAAAAATGAGTTTGGATTACTTCAGTGAAATACGAGACTTCTGGAAGGTTAAGCATGTTACGTCAACAGAGCGCACAGACCAAAAATAGAGAGGAAATACACACATATGCACACACATGTATAGCATTTAATAAGCTGTGTATTCCTTTAGTTCAGGAACTTGATCTGCTGCTAGCTAATATTTTCAGAAGAAAGATCAATGTGGTTGATGAGGTTACGTTCGCTTATACTCTAAGTGTACGTCATTTGTTTGGTTTCTCAGTTGTCCTAGGTTATAGAACATCGTCAATCAGATAGTTCTGCATTTCACAAGTATTTTTGAATTAACTGTCATTTTTCACATGTCTAATCTATATGTATTTACATGTATGTAATATACTTTGGAAAGACTTCTGATGGGGCATTATTTCAAATGATAACTGGCATTTACTCTTGGGAATTGAAATTTAATCAGAAGAATCATTAATAAAGTTCCATCAGATATTAGCAGGCATGGAGACATATGTCATTTCTAGACAAATAAATGCCTGATACACATGGAGCCACATTCCTGTTCAAGGTACTTTGAAGCTTCCTAAGTGTCGTCTTTGGCTTTAAGAGTTAGTTTTTCCCAAGCTTTTTGCTGAACTATCAATGTTTTGAACAATTAAAAGTTTCTAAACAAATACATCTTGCTGTAACATATTCAGATGATCTAGTTCCTTTCCCTAGAGATAATCACTACCATGAATGGTTTGGTTTCTTCCTGACATTTTTCTGTGCATAAGTAAGCATACAGGATTACAAAGTAGGTTTTGTTTGTTTTTTAATGACAAAAAAAGAGATGGTTTATATATAGTCTGTAACTTGGCTTTTTTCGCTTTATTAAAAGGCATTTTTTCCAAGTCAAGACACATGAATCTACCTAATTAATGTTTTTAAAAAGGTATTTTTAAAGTATACACTTTATAAGCTATAAGGCAAATTTGACTTCTAAATCATAAGCACACCATCTTTATACTGCATATTGAATTTAGTTCTGCATGTTTTGCTTCCAGTTAAGCATAACTGACATGTGAATATTTGTCATTTTATATAGCTGATTTTGGTGACTTTGATCAGTATGAATCCCAGGACTTTCTTCAGAAATTTGCCTTGCTTCCTGTGGTAAGAATTCTTTTGACATTGGGCCTTTTTAAAAACAATTTATTTCCATACCCTTAATATTCCCTGAAATGAAGTCCATATAGTAGACTTACTAGGCGGGAATAGAGTTTAAAAAATCAATTTCCTCTTATAAACAGCTCAAGTGTAAATGCTTTGCCTGTTGTCTTCTGGTCCTTGTAAACCCACAGAAACAGAAGGGTCTGTGGTCATTGGACTGCAGCCAGAGAAATTCATTTTGTGTTTGGCTGTGAGTCTAAAGAGAGGGACAGATTTCCAACTTCTGTGGAACCACATAGAGGTTTTGCTTTTAACTGAAGGCTCAAAACCTGACAGAGTTATGTTGAAATGGATTTGGTTTCTCATCAGCAAATTAAAGAGTAGATGACAAAAAGATATACTGCCTTCTACAGTTTAAAGTCACTACTGATGGAACTGACAGGGAAACTGTGTGTCGGAACAACTACGGGAGGTGGTACGCTCTTCCGAGTGTCTACACAACCAGCCAGGGAATGCACAAGGTGTTATGTGCTGGGCTTGGAACTGGCTGATGATGTTACCAAACTGAAATAACTCATCTGAAACTTTCTCTGGGATGAATTGAGAAGGCAGGGCAAGTGTTTTGGCTCCTGAGCAGAAGCCACGTAATTCCTTAGAAAGATCATGATTATGTCCTTAAGCAAAGCTCGCACACATTAACACTAGCCCTAGTTTTGCCTGCTGGTGGCAAGAGTCAGTAACGTTCCTTCTAAGAAATTTGGTTGATTTGTTTACATACTTACTGCAGTATGTTTTTTCCAGGAGTGGTTACAAGATGAAAAAGTATTGGAAGAAGCAACCCAAAAAGTGGCCTTACTGCATCAGAAATACAGGTAACGCTGAGAAGTGGAAATAGGTTAGAGCTAATGCCTGTTTGAATTTGAACCATGCATCGACACCATTAAATTTGGAACTTTACTACTGCTGCTGCTACTACTGCTAGTTACCAGGAGCCAACCTTTGCAGAGCTCTCACAGCGTGCCAAGTGTTCTTATGAGCACTTACCCGTATTAACTCATTTATTATTCATTTTTTATCATTGATGAAACTGAGGAGGTGGAAAGCTGCAGTCACTGAAGGATGACAGTTCTTCATCCCATGTCTTAAAGGTTTTGGTGGTGACTCGGTCCTGTGTAGGTTAATGCAAGATTAGGGAGACGTGTTTTCTTTTGTGATGTGGCAGATGTGATGTTTTCTTTTGTGTCCGCCCCCCTAGTCCCCCACCTTACACCTTTGGAAGCTGTGTTTCTGTCCTCTGGGGGAGCTCTGCTGAGAGCTGTGGTGCTTATTGCCCTGACCCCTGCTTCTGGGCAGAAAGTGACTTTCTTTGAGAGTGAATCTGTATGTGTTGTCCAAAAACCCTGTCCTAGAGAATGCTAGGTTTTATTCTAAACCAAATACCACGCAGTTCCAAGTACTTTATATATCATTAAATTCTTATAACCATTCTTTAAGGTAAATGTTACTATCTCCTTACAGATTGGGAAAATCAAGCTCACAAAGACTAAATAACTTGCCCAAAGTTACATGTGGTAGAGGTGGGATCTGAACCCAGGTCTGTCTAAGTATAACCTATTATTCATCCCCTCCCATTAAAAATAACCTTTTGCCTTTAATCTGTCCCCACTCAAATCCATACAGTCACTCACAAAAGATTAATCTTCCTAAAATATCACTTTTGACTTGTCTCCCCTCTTCTCCTCAAATGTTCATGAATCTCTTCTTGCTTTCCCCCAGCCTAAGTTCATTACCCCTGGGATTAAAGGCTTCCCACAAGTTGGTTAAATCCTGCCATTCCAGCTTTACCTTCTGCTGTCCAAATGAACCTTTTTTTTTTCAGCATAATTAACCCCTCAGGCACACATCACTCTATCTTTTGTTATTTTCACTCATTCATTTGTGCATCTCCTGAAAAGATAGTTTAGTGCTGTTATTCCGTATGAGGCAGAGTGCTCAATGCTGTGGCACAAAGATAAATAGAACGATGATCTGCCATCAAAGAATGTATTCCCTGCTTTGGCATCTTAAGGGATAGGCAGGACAGCCCATGGTAATAGTAATAGTGATACTGCTAATGGGTACGGGGGAGAGGTGTGCACAGAATGTGGTGGTTCTACCCAGAGCAAGGGCATTTGACTTAGACTCAGGGCAGTCACAGAAGGTGACAAAGAAGGAGTGACATGTAGGCTGAGTCTTGAAGGGTATTAGGGACTGACCAGGTACACAAGTGGGTGACAGGTATACCAGGAAGCGGGATTAGCATGTACAAAGGCCCGGAGGCATGAGGGAATGTGGTATATTCAAAGAAATGCTGCCTTTGGGATGGTCGCAGTGTGGGGTGTCTTGTGGCTGTGGGAGAGCAGCAGAAGATGAGGCTGGAGAGGCACATGTCCATGCAGTTGAGTGCCTTCCTACCTACACACCCATTCTTGTAATTCTGTCACCGGAGCTAAGAAGGATTTCCATCTTTTAACCCTTACTTGCAGCACTTACCGTTTGCAATTTAGCACACAGGGCTTAGTATTGCCTGATACTTTGGTGGTTTAGAAAGAATTCTAGCTTTCACTGAAGGTTATTTTAGGTGGTGGTTTTATTTCCTGCCTTTCCCCTTACCTGCCTAAAGTACAAGGGGTAGGATCTTACATAACTAACCCTCAGCATTCAGCACAGTGCTTTTGCATGCAGTTGGTTTTCAGTAAATACTGATGCATTGATATAACTAATCACAGATGCTTAGAAACTTGAAATGTTTCTACTGTTTTATGACAAATTGATATGTAGTTTTTTTACAAAAGCTTTTCGTAAAACATTTTTTTAGTTTTGTGAACAATCTGACTAACTTCTTGTGGGTTGCAGAGGGCTGACAGCTCCTGATGCTGAAATGCTATACATGCAGGAGATAGAGAGAATGGACGGCTATGGAGAAGAGAGCTACCCTGCCAAGGTAAGCGTGGCACGAAGACTGGGCTTGCCAAAGGCATCTTAGTAATTCTGCCAGAAGAGCGGGGAAGCCCAGGGTTGCCCTGCTGTGCAAAGGCCAAAGAAACGTAAAAGCTGAGGTCCTTGTGACCAAAATTTTGTAGTAAAACACATTCCTGTTTTGTGCTTTGTTCTTGGAAGTGCTCTTGAAATAGAGTTCCTTAAGGAGCCCAACTCTGTTTTCATATGTATTTACAAGATGGTAGGTACATTTATACCTTGCAGACTTTTTGCCTTCAGCATAGGTCTTCTGAACATTTCCTATCTGGGACACAAGCGTAGGGAAGTAGGTGTGGTCATTGTGGTTCTTATGCATCTGCTGCCCGAGTTTCCTTTTCCGCTTTCTCCTCTTAGGATAGCCAAGGCAGCGACATATCCATCGGAGCGTGTCTCGAAGGTATCTTTGTGAAACATAAGAATGGAAGGCCTCCTGTGATATTTAGGTATTTTTCTTACATCTTTCTGTGCACTTTCTGTGGCTCCTGTTGGTGATATTTTTTAGTACCTGTGCTAGTTATATCACTCACAAGTAAATCTCTCCCAAGGCCTCACTAGAACATGGAAATATGCCCTCCCTAGAATAAAACAGCACCTGACTGCAATGGTTCTTTTTATAAGATACTTTCTTCAAACCAAATTGTAGAAAATAGTGCTTGTAACGATGGCCTGCTTATGAAATGCTTAAAAATGTGTGACCCTTTTCTTACCATATGAAGGTCATTCTTTGTCTTGGTGTGAATTTTTCATTTGAGCTCTGGTTTCCAGGGCTATTTCTTATGGAAACTCTAGGCCTTTCTCTGATTCTAGTTTGTACCAAAATTCCTAAAATACCAACATCTAAAGAAATTTCAATTACTTCTTATAATGTTGATTTTTCTTTTCTTGATTATAAAAAAGTGATACTATCCATTTGTGGAAATCTTGGAATGTATCTAGTAAGAAGGACAGAAAGGATATATAGCAATGTGCTAACAGTGGCTGGCTCTGAACAATGAGATTTCAGGTGATTTAAATTTCCTTTTCAGTATCCTTTGACCCTTCATTTCCTTTGCTTTACTGTCTTTTGGGCCCTGAATCCTCCATGGTGATTAGGACCACAGAGCGTGTACCCGGCTTGGGGCGTAGATCCCCACTCCCAGGCTGTACTGCACTGGGTCAGGTGGCTCCCATTTGGCGATTGCTCTCATGTCCCCAAGCTGCTCATCGTCTTCCAGACATGCTGAGCTGCAGGGTAGGGGGTAGAAATGGATCTGGCCTGCACCAGAAGGGCAGGGCCCTGACATTGGGAGACATCCCACTGGCTTCCTTTATCTCACTGGATAGGAAATTCTAAAATTGCCTTCTTTAATATGATGCTAATAATCTTTAGGTTTAACGGTTAAGCACCAAATTACTACAAATGAATTTTATTTTAAATTTAAATAAATCTAATATAATGGAGAAGGATAAAGAGGGATAGATTTTGTTCTTCCAGACCTATTTTTACCTTGTATAAAATTATACAGTTACGTAATAAAATGGAATATTAATATATAAAATCTGAACATGGTAAAATAGAGTTAGAAAGTTCCAAATCGGAGTTTGAATCCTGGTGAACACACCCAGAATAGTTCACTCTTTGGATTGGAACTTTATCTTCACCCTGCACCACCAGCTTTTCAGAGCAGCTCTCCTCTAGTTTTGTGCCTTATTTTGCCCTGTATACCTGCAGAACTTAACAGTATTTGTCTGCTTCTGTGTTCTCTATCAGCCCTACCCTCCATCTGTGCCCCTTTGAGGGAAGCACTGTCCCTTACTGATCTTAGTATCCTAGGACCTAACACAATTTCTGGTGTTATCATAGTGGGTATCCTTTAAAATGTTTGTTGAATGAGTGAAGGAGGCATTGGCAACCAGCTGAGAGTGGGATATTTGATCAAATTAGTGCAGCCAATGAGGATAAATAGATTTTACATTTTTAAATACTCTGCCTTCATTTTAGTATACATGCTTTTACTTCTTGCCACTAGCTGTTGTCACTTCAATTAGAAAATGCACGTGAGCTGATTAAAACCACTGTTTTCTTTCTAAAATGATAAACAGATAGTAGCTTATATATTAAGCGCAAAAAGGAAAAACTCATATATTCTCTTAGTAAAAAACCTGAGCACTCACATTGCCATTTGCTGTTTGTTGTTCTTTAGGTGGCATGATATTGCTAACATGTCCCACAATAAGTCCTTTTTTGCATTAGAGCTGTCAAATAAAGAGGAGACCATCCAGTTTCAGACTGTGAGTAAACATTAGGAATCTGTATGTAATGTTTTTCCTAAAATTAACACTTCTGTGTGTATGTGCGTTTGGCGGGGGGTAGGATTAAAATTATATAGTATTTCATAGTTTTATAAAACATAAAATTTTATAATACTTTATAACATTTTGTATAGTAGTACTTAGCAAAAATTAGTTGCTCAGTAAATACTGTTGAATGAATGAATGAGTCTTTGGATAAATACTATCTGATTATGATCTCTAAATTAAATTTAAGGGACTATTAAGTATGGGAGAGAGTAAACACTGGTATCTTAACTTCCACTGATAAGGGAACAGCTCTTTAGAAATACCATTTCACAGTTACTTTTACTCTCTTGACAAAAGCAATAAGTCACTGAGTCATTTTGTTTAAAAATGTCTTTGAGTATCTAGTCGTCAGTAATAAAAACGTTTTATTTAAAAATGTCTTTGAGTATCTAGTTGTCAGTAGTAGAAGTGGACATTTTCATAATTTTAAAATTTCTAAGTCATTTTGAAACTGTTTAATGTAAGAATCACACCGTTGAGCAGCTTTTTGTTTGTCTTCATAATCTGAGTCCTAATTACAACATTCATATGAGGGGTGCAATTTTAGAAAATGAGAGAATCCCAATGTGTGGAAAGTGACTTTGAAATAATATGTCACCCAGTTCTGTCTTGTTCTCAGATAAGCTCTGTATCAGGTTGTAGATGTGCTTTTGTTTACTTTGTGCATATTTTGTTTGCTAGGAAGACATGGAAACAGCAAAATACGTGTGGAGACTCTGTGTTGCGCGACACAAGTTTTACAGATTGAATCAGTGCAGCCTGTAAGTATACCCTGCTCACAGAAACTGGGGGAGGTGATAAGCTTAGAAGTTTTCATCTCGAACTATAGTATATCGTCTAGAAAGGCAAATTTAAAAAAGGAAAAGATAACATTTTTATAATAATCTCTTTACTTTTGGATGTCAAAATTTTATTTCTCAGTTTTAGCTTTGGACCAACCTCTAATAACTACAGATATGCCTCTAAGATTTCTTTCAGCTAGTAACTAGAATTATTCTAATTCATGAAAGCTAAAATGGAATTTTTTTTTTTAATCAACATTTTGAGTAAAAAAAGGTTATTCAGCTTTTCAAGCCTTTTGAAGAATTTATACCCCTTGTTCCTAAATGTACGTTTTCCTTAGCCCACATGGGTTTCCCCCTTCTGCTGGATCATTCCCATCAGGAAACAAACATGCTGTAATATTTTACCTCTTAAAATTTTTCCTTCGTTCCACATGCCCTCTAGCCACGGTGCCGTATCTCTCTTCTCTTCTACAGCTGATTTCTTCAAAAGAGTTGTATAATCTTGCTCTCTCGCCTTCCTTCCACCCCATTTCCCCTAAGCTGCCACGGCACTGATGCCGCTTGTCAGAGTGACAGTGACTTTCACCCAGTGGTCATTTCAGGAGTTCTTTCACTTGACTCCTGGGCAGCACCGAAGCTCTGCTCATCCCTTCCCCCCTGCACCCTGCTCTTCCTTGGCTGCCAGGACCCCACGCTCTCCTGCTTTTTCTCTTTCTAAGCCTATTTCTTCTCAGTCGGCTTTGCTGGTTTAATCCTCGGACCTCTTCTCATCTACACTTGTTCTCTAGGGGATTTGGCTTGACCCAGGCTTCAAAGCAGCATTGATATACTAAAGTGTACCCGACTTCATTTCTAGTCCTGTCTTCCCCCTGAGCACTTGACTTGCACACCCTACTGACATCTCTACTTGGGTGCCTAACAGGCTTCTCCAATTTGATATGCCTAAAACCAAACTCTTGACGTGCTCCTCTTCCTGCCCCAGAGTCTGCTTCTTCCTACTGTCCCCCATTTCGACAGATGGCGGCACACCATAGTCACTCAGGCCCCAAACCTAGAAGTCCTACTTAATTCCTGTTGCCCTTTCATCCCACATCCAATTCGTCAGTACGCTCTGCAAATTCTGCCTTCAAAACATATCTAAATCTGACCATTTGTACAACTCTTTCAGCTGATGACTTAGTGCTGGCTGCCATAGTTCTCATCTGGAATACTGCTGAAGCCGCCTTTTGTTTTTTTTTTTTTTGGCTGCATTGGGTCTTTGTTGCTGCACACGGGCTTTCTCTAGTTGGCGGAGAGCGGGGGCTACTCTTCGTTGTGGTGCATGGCTTCTTATTGTGGTGGCTTCTCTTGTTGCAGAGCACGGGCTCTAGGCACGCAGCCTTCACTAGTTATGGCATGCGAGCTCAGCAGTTGTGGCTCACGAGCTTAGTTGCTCCGCAGCATGTGGGATCTTCCCGGACCAGGGCTCGAACCCGTGTCCCCTGCATTGGCAGGTGGATTCTTAACCACTGCACCACCAGGGAAGTCCAGTAACTTTAATTTTTATGGTCATTTCTTTTAAGGCTCTTAATCCAGACTGTGCTTAGTCACATTTAAAGTGATAATGATTCTGAAGTATTGATAGACTCGTTCTCATGGTCCAGATGGGCATTTAACGAAACCGCAGCAGGCCTGGAACTGGGCAGTGAATTCTGGACATCAGGTTCAGGCTGGGGTGACCAGTGGCTCAGGAGATGGACTCTGCTTGCGTAGAAAGGAGGCCTTTGCTCCTGAGTGTCCCCTTCCCCGCTCCTCAGTCCCGATACATTGTCTAATGGTGTTTGGGGTGGCCTCATGTGAGTCCTCAAACCTTGACCTAGATGACTCTATTTTAGAATTTATAGAATGGCGTGCTCCATCTTCAGTCTTGCTCTCTCTCTCCACTTTCAAAGTACATTAGGTAACAATCATCTTTTTTATGTCACTCAAGCCTTAAAAATGTTAGATAACAATCTCTTTGCTTTTTAATTTATAAAATGGGGATAATGGGGCTTTTACTTAACATTTCTTTAGGGTTGGAATAGGAATTAAATGAGGTAATGTCAATCTCTTAGGTGAAATGACTTCTCTCGCCCTCTTCCCCACCCGAAGCCCCAGAACTGGTCATGCTATAATCGACCTCCTGAATTTATATGAGAAGAGCCTGGAAGGGAAGAGGACTCTTGAGAGGGGTCTTGGTATGGGAGGCTTTTCTCTCTCCTCTCTGGGGGGAGCGGGGGAAGGGGAGGTTGGTATCCCCCAACCTGCAAAGCCAAGTGGTAGACGTTTCCACAGACTTTCTCTAGAGGGGGAAGTTGGATTTCTGTCACCAGTGGGCTGCTTGCTGAGCCTTGTCAGAGGGTTGGTCTGTGTTCCCTGCAGTTTACGTGTAAACTGAATATGGGTGAATACGGCAGCTGGTCTCTGTTCTGGAGACTTCTGTGATCAGGAGATTGACTGGGGTAGGCCCTCCTGGAAGGGGATGGGGTTGCCCCACTTCTTCGAGGCCTACTGCAGGGCTTGAAGAGACTGCGAGAGGCTGGGCAGAAGAGAGTGACCCCTATCCTGTTAAAGGAAGGTCATTAAGATCAACATTTCCTAGGTATTTCCACCATCCAACATATTTTTTGTTCATCCAAAGCGCACTCCTCTGCACTAGCTAGAAATATATAAGAAAGGAAGCTCACAAAGCGAAAGTCGGATGACTCTTAGCAATTCACAGCCTTTACAGCTCAACTGGAAATGCTTAGCCATGAGCATCAACTTCAGTCCTCACTCGCTATTTCATTCATTTATTCAGCAAACGTTTGGCACCTTCCTTGTGTGCCAGGCACCAGTGGTACCATGGTGTGTCGTCTGCCTCCATGGAGCCTACGAATCTGTTGAGGTTGGGAGGGGGTGAGACAGATAGTCAGCTGTTAGGGGCCTGTGCTCAGGAGTCCGACAGACCTGCCTGGTTCAAGTGCCAGTTCTGCTTATTTGCCACATGGCCAGGAGCAGTTTACTTAATCTAAGGATCAGTTTCCTCATCTGTAAAATCAGGATAACTGGCCTCGTTTATGGGGTTGGTGTTAGGATCCCATGAGGTAATCAGGTATAGCCTTCAGCACTGTTTTCAGTAAGTAATACCATTTGTTTTACTTGGGCTAGCAGCCGTTTCTTATTTTGTCATCTCCAGTACATGCATTCCAGTGGTTTTCTTTTTTTTTTTTTTCTAAGTTTTTCAGCTGCCTCAGTGTTAGCAGCACCCATCAGCATAGTAACTGCCCCAAAACACAACCAACAGTTACACCATTTTCTCCTGCGTACTAAGTTTAGGATAGCTGATCTCAGAGCAAACTGCCTTTATAAGAATGTTGGCAGGAAGAAGGAGGAGGTTAGACTATTAGAACTGATGGTGTGGCTGCCTGCGTCATACTTTGGCAGGCGGAAGACGTACTAGTTTGTGTTCAGCAGAAGTGGCCTCTCCAGGGGGCAGTGTCGCCTCCATCCTGGGTGCCACCAGCAAGGTGCCAAAATAGATCCCGAGTGTGGGAGTTGCCACCTGTGCTGCTAAGCTGTGCACCCTTGGATTTTGGGTTTAACACGCTTAAGTTTATTCTCGTTTCTGCTGGGCAGTCCTGGACATGGTGTTGGAGGTTTCTATCAGCAACCTTTCTCCCCATCTGTGAATTTTGAATTTATAGTACTTTAAAAGTTTGGTCAGTTTACTGAGTCTCTGGACTAAATATAAACTTCAAAGGACCCAGTTGGCCTAAACAATGGAGAGTAAAGGGAAAGAAAATTTCAAGGCTACAAAATGCAGTGTCTTCAGATTCTGGACACGAATTTTAAGAATATATTAATGTGCACTTAAGGAGTGCTTAAGAAAAAAAGGCCCAGACACACCCTCCTGACTTGTTCCACTAAGGAGGCCTCCTCCTTTACTAATATATGATGCTTTACCAATTGATGCAGGTATTTTTGCAGTCTAATGGAATTAACATCCATTTTATTATTGTGAAGTAATAATTACTGGCAGAATGGGGAACATCCTTTGGGAAAGAGACATCTTTTTTTTTTGAGACATCTATTCTTCATCAACAATCTTAATACCTTCCAGCGATAATAAAAGGATATTATTAAAGAAAGCATTTAATCAAAAAAAGTCAACTCTTGAAAGCAACTGTAGCTACTTGATAAGCTCCTAATAATCAGTAAAATATCTTTAATCTCAAAAATCTTGTAAAAGTTAGCTAATATTTAGGGTTTGAATATAGGAAATCAGTTGTTAGAGTGCTAAGAATAATGTTAATTTATGAGACATGAGGCTTGAGATTATGGTAAATTTACTGATTAAATGGAGCTAGTGTTTACTTTGTGGATTTTCCAGTAATTAGTCCTTAGAACACTATAACCAAGGGTCACAAATTTTTTTTTTTTTTTTTTTTTTGGCGGTACACAGGCCTCTCACTGTTGTGGCCTCTCCTGTTGCAGAACACAGGCTCCGGACGCGCAGGCTCAGCAGCCATGGCTCACGGGCCCAGCCGCTCCGCGGCATGTGGGATCTTCCCGGACCAGGGCACAAACCCGTGTCCCCTGCATCAGCAGGCGGACTCTCAACCACTGCGCCACCAGGGAAGCCCACAAAATATTTCTGTAACTAGTAATTATGTGTCACATGCTCATGAGCTAGGAACAAATGGTCAAAGTTTTTTCAAAAAGTGCTTTGACAAAATTACATCATCAACACAGCCAAGAATCCTATGTGTTTAGGTTCCTAGCTCTTATTTGCAATATAACTGACCACACATAAGAACAACAATAAAAAAATGTCTACCTCTGTGTTAAAAAGATTGAATTACCAAAGGACTTTTCTGTTTGTTTGTGAGCTATGTTTATTCAAAGATGGAGCTTGCTGTGAATATCTTAAAATCTCAGATTATCTGATAAATATTAGTCGGCACTCCTGAATATTCTCATTCCTTTTTAAAAAGTACACTTAAAACCAGAGAGAAGTTTCTTGCTAAGAAAAGTGAATGGCTTTATCACAGGCCCACCAAACGAATTTTCCTACTGTTTCTCTTTCCCTATCTTTGTTCCTTAGAGGAAATATAGATTCTTAAGTTTCCAAAGTTATAACCTTATCTCTTCATGGAGGTGGTCAGTGCTGAGCCAGGCCTACAGGAGAGATGCATTTGCACTGAATCTTGCTTCCCTTGGGATGAGTTTGTGGCCCTCTGGCATGGCCTGTTTTCCCCTCTGCTTCTGATCACTCCAGACGTTCCACCCACATGGACCAGGGAAAGTTACTGCTGCCCATCCCTCTGGTAGTCCAGGTG
The DNA here is from genome assembly GCF_963455315.2 of Globicephala melas. Taxonomy (NCBI): domain Eukaryota; kingdom Metazoa; phylum Chordata; class Mammalia; order Artiodactyla; family Delphinidae; genus Globicephala; species Globicephala melas. The sequence continues at coordinate 162,361,876 of NC_083315.2, read as the reverse complement.
ACTGATGCCCCATGAGGCTCAAACCCTGGAGTGTGGTCAGAGGGATCTGGGCATCAGGAAAGGGCCGAGGCCCCAGGTAAGGACAGAAAATCTCCTTTCTTTTCTCTAATTTATGATTGGATTAGTTTGTCTTTTGCTTTAGAAGATTTATTGTTTTAACTTCTTATTAACTTATTTTGGTAGAATTAGGAAGGTTATGTATATATGAGTGTGTATATATATATATATGCTCTTCTCAAAGACATGTCTTATTTTACAGGCAAACTCAGACCGTCATAGTGAACCCAATTAGGAGGAGGTCTTCTTCAAGGATGTCTCTGGTAAGAAAGAAGGAAAAATACAATTGGTCTTTTTCTTTTAGTGATGTCATCTTCCTTAATAAAATATGCTTTTAGCACTGTTAATTTTTAGTTTGAACCACAAAAGTGTGCTGATATTTGACCAAAGAAATGGTGATTTTCCATAGCTTAAGCCTAATATTTATATAATATATATAATATTTATTATATTATACATATTTAAATATTAGGTCCAAACTCATATTAAAAATTTTGTGAAAATGACTCTAGTACCCAAAGCAATCTACAGATTCAATGCAATCCCTATCAAATTACCACTGGCATTTTTCACAGAACTAGAACAAAAAATTTCACAATTTATATGGAAACACAAAAGACCCCGAATAGCCAAAGCAATCTTGAGAATGAAAAATGGAGCTGGAGGAATCAGGTGCCCTGACTTCAGACTATACTACAAAGCTACAGTAATCAAGACAGTATGGTACTGGCACAAAAACAGAAATATAGATCAATGGAACAGGATAGAAAGCCCAGAGATAAACCCACACACATATGGTCACCTTATCTTTGACAAAGGAGGCAAGAATATACAGTGGAGAAAAGACAGCCTCTTCAATAAGTGGTGCTGGGAAAACTGGACAGGTACATGTAAAAGTATGAGATTAGAACACTCCCTAACACCATACACAAAAATAAGCTCAAAATGGATTAAAGATCTAAATGTAAGGCCAGAAACTATCAAACTCTTAGAGGAAAACATAGGCAGAACACTTTATGACATAAATCACAGCAAGATCCTTTTTGACCCACCTCCTAGAGAAATGGAAATAAAAACAAAAATAAACAAATGTGACTTAATGAAACTTAAAAGCTTTTGCACAGCAAAGGAAACCATAAACAAGACCAAAAGACAACCCTCAGAATGGGGGGAAATATTTGCAAATGAAGCAACTGACAAAGGATTAATCTCCAAAATTTACAAGCAGCTTATGCAGCTCAATAACAAAAAAACAAACAACCCAATCCAAAAATGGGCAGAAGACCTAAATAGAAATTTCCTCAGAGAAGATATACAGATTGGCAACAAACACATGAAAGAATGCTCAACATCATTAATCATTAGAGAAATGCAAATCAAAACTACAATGAGATATCATCTCACACCAGTCAGAATGGCCATTATCAAAGAATCTAGAAACAATAAATGCTGGAGAGGGTGTGGAGAAAAGGGAACACTCTTGCACTGCTGGTGGGAATGTAAATTGGTACAGCCACTATGGAGAACAGTATGGAGGTTCCTTAAAAAACTACAAATAGAACTATCATACTACCCAGCAATCCCACTACTGGGCATATACCCTGAGAAAACCATAATTCAAAGAGTCATGTACCAAAATGTTCATTGCACCTCTATTTACAATAGCCAGGAGATGGAAGCAACCCAAGTGTCCATCATCAGATGAATGGATAAAGAAGATGTGGCACATATATACAATGGAATATTACTCAGCCATAAAAAGAAACGAAATTGAGTTATTTGTAGTGAGGTGGATGGACCTAGAGTCTGTCATACAGAGTGAAGTAAGTCAGAAAGAAAAACAGATACCGTATGCTAACACATATATAGGGAATCTAAGGAAAAAAAAAAAGGTCATGAATAACCTAGGGGTAAGACAGGAATAAAGACACAGACCTACCAGAGAATGGACTTGAGGATATGGGGAGGGGGAAGGGTAAGCTGTGACAAAGTGAGAGAGAGGCATGGACATATATACACTACCAAACATAAAATAGATAGCTAGTGGGAAGCAGCCGCATGGCACAGGGAGATCAGCTCTGTGCTTTGTGATCACCTAGAGGGGTGGGATAGGGAGGGTGGGAGGGAGAGAGACACAAGAGGGAAGATATATGGGAACATATGTATATATATAACTGATCCACTTTGTTATAAAGCAGAAACTAACACACCACTGTAAAGCAATTATACGCCAATAAAGATGTTAAAAAAATTTTTTGACTCTTAGCCAAGAGTAATCAGTAGATATTTAAAATACTAGATGATTTTGCCTAATAAGATTAAATATACTACATGTAAGCTTCTTATGTTCAATTGTTTATATAAGAATTCAGGAAATTTTTGTCTATTCCTTCTTGCTCTTAACTTTTTGGATACAGCTTGTTTTCTTGTGCTGTCTGATGTCTGATATCAGCGCATAGGGCTTAGCATTGCCATTCTGGCACTGAAAATGAAACACTGAAATGATACACTGAAAATGAAACACTGAAATGAAACACTGAAAATGATAGATATGGTAAGAGCTATAGGGTCTTCATATTTATTTTTCATATATAATACGTTTGGCTGCTTTAGAAGTTTTTAATGGAGAGAAAGAAACCAGCAGAAAATTACTGTACACATATTACATAGGCAATGTGTTTTAATGCTGTTTCCAATTTTCCATTTCTTAGCCTAAACCCCAGCCCTATGTGATGCCTCCCCCACCCCAGCTGCATTATAATGGACATTATACAGAACCGTACACTTCTTCCCAAGGTAAAGTACACTCTTTCTGAAATGCCTTACAAAATTATTATGAGTAAATTAATGAGGACTTGGAGATCTTGAAGCCAGGATAGTTTTTGGCTGAAGTTACATCCAAAGTTGTTGTCATGATTATAGCCAACCTGGATTCATAGAAGAAGCTGCCATTATAAAGTCAGTTTTTTGGAAATGGGTGGAAAATATTCAATATCAAATTTTGATGCTCAAGTTTGGCCCACAGGCGCTCCTTCAAGGTGGTTCCCGTGTCCTGTTAACACACCCCAGTAGCCTTTGAGTGCTTCCTTGCTTTCCAGCTCTGGGATGTCCCAAGCTCATTTTGTTTTTTCCTGCCTGAGACCTTCCCACTGTAAAGTATTAAACATTTTATTTTTATGTATTTGCGTTCCTCTTTCACATGATGGGTAAAGGGAGCTGTATTTAAACAGCGCCTCCGAAGCTGAATCTCCAGCATTCGTTTTACAGACTCTGCCTACAGGGCTCTGCTATAAAGGCTGAGGAGATTTACGCAGAGAAGTAATTCCGTATCTCAAGAAGCTTGGATTCTAATAGTGGAGGATGAGACAAGTACACAAATAACTTAAATACAAAGAGAACATGATTGTTGTGATGAGAGAGAGCGAGCAATTGCTCATCATGTTGGAGAGACTGAGAAAGGCTTTTTGGACCTCAAAAGATGGGTAGATTTCCCTATGTAGAGAGAGGCAGGTTCCTGTTGGGATTGCTGCTCCTGGTTTTGTGAAGGGGGTGTGGATAGTGAATGCATTGGCACAAACAAGGAAGAGGGTGGCTGGACTCAGTCCCACAGGGAACCGGTAGAACATGGTGTGTGAAGGGACTGGAAGGTGGGTGGTGACGCATTGCTGGTGCCAGGCCTTGTGTGTAAGATGAGACTTTCTGTGCAGTGCGACGGGTGGGTGGGAGGGGATGGATTGGGCTCTGGGTTCCCAGAGTGTCCCCCTCAGGATGTTTTCACCTTCTTCACGGTCTTCTCCTCCTTGCACACTGCCCTCCTTTGGTTTTGTGACCCCAGCTCCCACCCACTTCCAGGAAAAGGCTCTTCTCTCTGCACTGTTAGTGTTTCCTTGCTGTTCATCCCTTTTCCTCCATCTGTAAGCATCCTACTATTTTTCCTCTCTTCTCTCTTCAAACTGCAGTTTGAATTATTTTTTTCTTTCATTTTTCACCCCACTTCTGAGAGTAACACGTTTGTGCTCCTTCTGCCTCCTGGTTACCCCTTTACTTCTCCTACCTTTGCTACTCTGTTCAAGCTGCCCTCTCACAGGTCCCCAGAGCCCCGCACATTCTCCTTCCCATCCGATTCCAGCAGTCTAGGCTATTGACAGACCTCTCTTCCCTGCGCTGGGTTCTCCCTCCTCCTGTACCATCGGTGTTCACTGCTCCCAGAGTCTGCCCAGTGCCTCTTCTCCCCCCCGCGGGCTTCTGCAGCAGCCTCGTTTCATCCATGGTTCGGGTTTCAGCGAAGATGACTGTCTGTGTTTCCCACCCCGTCATCACTGCTATGCTCCAGCCCCACATTTCATCTGTCTGACAACTGTTGGGGCAGTGAAAGGAGCTACTGCATGTGAGCCCTCAGCGGGCTACCCGGCTGAGTGGGAAGCACTCAGTGAATATTATCCACCATTACAGCTTGCTGAAGACTGACATCCTGCATTTGAGCCCATCACTCTAGTCCACAAGTCCCTTTGCCCAAGTTCCTTACTTCTTTACGACGAAGTCACCCTCCTGGTTACTTGGATTCCAAACTGCATGTAATTTTTCTTTTCTCTTTTTGCCTTCAATACCACGACAGTTGCAAACCCTATTGCCTCTGATGAACTCCATGTAACACCTCTTCCATGTCCCCTTCGCCCTGTCCCTCTGCTGCTAATCCAGTTCTTTTTTTTTTTTTTTAAACGTCTCATTAGTTCTTGCATCATAGCTGCTGATATCTTCAGTCTTCAATCCCCACTCTCCCTGGTTCACCTGACACTCAGCAGCCAGGCTCATCTTATCCCATCTCCCTGACGATCGTTCCTTTGTCTAGTGTTCAACGTTCTCTGTGATGTTTCTTCATGCTACTCTTCCTGTCTTATTCCCCACTGTTCTCTACCGTCTCCGGCTACCTGGTACTCCAGCCAGACCGAGCACGCCCTCTGTACCTCGTCTCCCAGCTTTGCCCGCACTGCTCTGTCACCCACAAGGGTCCTTATCCCATGCACCCTCCTGCCCACATGCTTCCACCCAGTCAGGATGGGCTAGGCTGCCGTGTGGGAAGCAATTCTAAACTCTTAGTGGCTTACACAGGAAAGCTTACTTCTTTCTCAGGTTACCCGTGTCCATTGTGCACTGGCAGGAGGGCTCTGCTCCACGTCAGCCTGCCCCAGGGACTCGGGCTGGGGTCCCTTTCCATCTGGAATGTTGGGCACGGTGGCAAGGAGAAGGGAGCCTGGAGATTGCTGGGTGGGATCCGAGTGATCCGCGCGCACTCAGAGGTAGAGAGCCCGGCTACTGATGAAACCCCACCCTCATACTCCAAGGCCCCTTGAGGGCTGTATCCCCTGGGGGGCTGTTCTTGGTCTTCTCCCTGTCCCATCAGCCTGGCCCAAGCTGGAAGCGATCCTCCTCTCCTCCGGACTCCTGTAACGCTTATCTCCTTTCATTGTCAAGCTTCTTCCTTGGATTCTGGTGATTTGGGTACACACCTTTGCCTTTATATTTATCTGGATTCCAGTCATTTTCCCCCCGTTAGTTCTTAGCATAGTCTTTTACACATACAGACTCGTAAATGAATGGTTCATGGAGTACCCAGAGGAGCCTGGAGATGGGGAGGCCAGGCCGGCGGGTATTGTGCGAGTCTGGACGGGCTTGAACGAGGCTGAGCTGTGACAGCAGTGAGTAGAGGGGACTCCGTAGACGCACATTGCAGAGTGTTCCAGATACGGGAAATGGACAGGAACAAGGAAGCATTGCGTGTCCACAGGAAGAAACAGTGGTGCGTCTGAGGCCCATCCCTTTGTGGCTGTATGTGCCACACACGAGGCTGTGGCATGTTCACTTTGATAATCGTTTGGCACTTAAACTGCCAAGAGGCTTTTGAATCGAAAAAAGAATGCTTTTCGATGGCAACTGTTCTCTGATGGTTAGAAATCACCCTCGTTAGTTTTCCAGGTGAACTACAGGTTGGACTGAAGAAACATGCCTCCTACCAGCCCCGACCAGGTGCACACACAGCCAAGCTAGATCCTGCTAGCTGGGACCCCAGTCTTACTGCAGCATGGGGGCTGGAGCAGGGGGCAGGAGTGGCTGTCTTAGCAAGGGTCTTCTTGGCGTCTGGCCCCTAGTGAGGTATACAGCTACTGGTGACACTGTTGGACCTGAAGAGGCTCAGATCCTGCCCAACTATTGCCCTTTTGTGTCTTCACTGTGGAAGAATCTATACAGCCCGCCTAGAGTTTCATTTAAGGAACTGTTTACAGACAGTTGGTGCTTGAGCTAGCTCAGCATCATCAAGGCCACATCTCCAGTGAGGGGAGAAAGCAGAGTCAGAGACCCAAAGCCCTGAACAGTATCTCTGCCTGCAGTCCCCCAGACTTCCAGAAAGCCTGCTTTGTGTCTCTAGTAAAACACGTTTTTGACTTTCAGAAAAAGAGTGTTTTGTGGCACAGTTGTACTCTCAATATTGGACTTAGATTTGGCTGCTCTTTATTGGGTGTCACATCCTGAATACCACCCTTAGAGTAGGCAGGGCCATCCCCATTCTCTAGATGAGGAGGCGAGGCTCCCAGAAACCCCCTGTCCAGGGTCACTCAGAGCTGTGGCTAGAGCCAGGTCACTTCAGGGTGGAGTTTCATGAGGTACGCTGAGAATGTCATCAACGTTCGGGGCCTGTCTCAGTATTTGTCTAGAGTAATTGCCACTTTTGTACATTCAGAAAATCTCATTTTAAAATATACATTTTTTTTTTTTTTTGCGGTACGCGGGCCTCTCACTGTTGTGGCCTCTCCTGTTGCGGAGCACAGCCTCCGGACGCGCAGGCTCAGCAGCCATGGCTCACAGGCCCAGCCGCTCCGTGGCATGTGGGATCTTCCCGGACCGGGGCACGAACCTGTGTCCCCTGCCTCGGCAGGCGGTCTCTCAACCACTGCGCCACCAGGGAAGCCCTAAAATATACATTTTAAATGTTTTGTTTTTCCCCCCAGATAACCTGTTTGTGACCAACCAGAATGGATACTACTGTCACTCTCAGACAAGTTTGGATCGAGCCCAGATTGACCTGAGTGGTCGCCTCCGCAACGGCAGTGTCTACAGTGCACACAGCACCAGCTCCTTAAATAACCCCCAGCCCTACTTGCAGCCCTCACCCATGTCCTCGAACCCAAGCATCACCGGGAGTGACATCATGAGGCCTGACTACGTCCCGTCGCACCGGCACAGCGCCCTGATCCCCCCGTCCTACCGCCCCACCCCCGACTATGAGACGGTGATGAAGCAGCTCCACAGAGGCCTGGCGCCCGCCGAGAGGCAGAGCCACTCGCTGAGAAACCTCAACATCGGCAGCTCGTACGCGTACAGCAGGCCCGATGCGCTGGTCTACAGCCAGCCCGAGATCCGGGAGCATGCGCACTTCAGCTCCCCCCCGTCGGCCCACTACCCGTTCAACCTGAATTACAGTTTCCACAGCCAGGCCCCTTACCCATACCCCGCAGAGAGGCGGCCGGTGGTGGGTGCCGTCAGCGTGCCCGAGCTGACCAACGTGCAGCTCCAGGCCCGGGACTACCCAGCCCCCAACATCATGAGGACGCAGGTGTACCGCCCGCCGCCCCCCTACCCGTACCCCAGGCCCGCCAACAGCACCCCTGACCTGTCCCGCCACCTCTACATCAGCAGCAGCAACCCCGATCTCATCACCCGGCGGGTCCATCACTCTGTCCAGACGTTCCAGGAGGACAGCTTGCCGGTGGCGCATTCCCTGCAGGAGGTCAGCGAGCCCCTGACCTCAGCCCGGCACGCCCATCTCCAGAAGAGGAACAGCATTGAGATCGCCGGGCTGACCCACGGCTTTGAGGGCCTGCGGCTCAAGGAGAGGACCATGTCGGCGTCAGCGGCGGACGTGGCTCCGCGGGCCGTCTCCGCGGGCTCCCAGCCAAACGTCGTCACTGAAAGGACAAAGCAAGAAGAGGACGATGAGCAGCAGAGCAGATACGGTCACAAAAAGTCCCTTTCAGACGCCACCATGCTGATACACAGCAGCGAGGAGGAGGAGGAGGACTTGGAGGAGGGGCGCGGGGCGCAGGCGCCCCGGGGCAGCTACTCCCAGCAAGCCCCACGGAGCGGCCCCCACACGCCCGGCCCCCCGGCCGCCGGCCCCACGCACAGCCTTGAGCCCAAGGCCCACGTCACTGAGGCCGAGAGAAAGGGGAGGGCCGGCAGCCCAGTTCCCACGCCCGGGGAAGGCCCACGGCCCAGGAGGGACGGGCTGCTGACGCCCTCCATGTCCGAGTCCGACCTCACCACGTCCGGGAGGTACCGCGCCAGGAGGGACTCTCTGAAGAAGAGGCCGGTGTCAGATCTCCTCTCCGGAAAGAAGAATGTCGTAGAAGGGCTTCCGCCGTTAGGGGTGAGCCGTTCAGTGTGCGGGGGTGGGGGTGGGGGGGTCACCGGGGGGGGGTCACCCAACCCAGCACGGTGCCCTGTGCACCTGACTTTTCTCAATGCCTTCTGCCCTCTATCCATCTTTTCTTTCACTCATTACTTATGATGTTTTTCAGCTTTTTTCCTTTTAAGTTGTTTCAACTCCCCCCCCCCCCGCAGCCAACACATATTTTGCCCAGTTTTTGTCTTATTTTGTAATACTTTGAGTTTGAGTATCTATGGAAATAATGGGGAGGGATTAGAATTTTCGTGGTTTTGCTGGAGGTAATAACTTAGGTGAAGTGAAAGGTAAATGTAGGAGGCTCTGTGGAATGGAAGAGAAAGAATGAATGGGAAGTTTTAGTAATGCAGTGTGATGGAAAAGGGAGTAAAGGTTTCACGACTTTAGCCAGGATTGCTTTGTCAGCCACCCGTAAAAATACCCCGCTGTGGTGCAGGGTCTAGGGCTGCTCTTGTTCAGTTTGCTTGTTTGGGGTCTGAGGGAAGCATTCCCCGAAGTGTCCCTAATGTATTCCTTATGTCGCAGTCCGTGTGGGTACAGCTTGAACTGCTGGGCTGTGACCTCTGAGGGCTGGAGGGTGATTCTGGAGCTGGAAGGTGGCACTTTGTCAAGATAAAAAACCCAAGAGCTCCAGGTCTCTTTATTTATTCTTTATATCTTTATTGGAGTATAATTGCTTAACAATGTTGTGTTAGTTTCTGCTGTACAACAAAGTGAATCAGCTGTAAGTATACATATTCCCCATATCCCCTCCCTCTTGAACCTCCCTCCCACCCTCCCTATCCCACCCCTCTAGGTGGTCACAAAGCACCGAGCTGATCTCTCTGTGCTATGCGGCTGTTTCCCACTAGAAATCCATGTTACATTTGGTAGTGTATATATGTCCATGCCACTCTCTCACTTCGTCCCAGCTTCCCCTTCCCCCTCCCCCACCCCATGTCCTCAAGTCTGTTCTCTACGTATGTGTCTTTATTCCTGCCCTGCCACTAGGTTCATCAGTACCATTTTTTTAGTTTCCATATATGTGTGTTAGCATATGGCATTTGTTTTTCTCTTTCTGACTTACTTCACTCTGTATGACGGACTCCAGGTCCATCCATCTCATTACAAATAATTCAATTTTGTTCCTTTTTATGGCTGAGTAATATTCCATTGTATATATGTGCCACATCTTCTTTATCCATTCATCTGTCGATGGACATTTAGGTCGCTTCCATGTCCTGGCAGTTGTAAATAGTGCTGCAGTAAACATTGTGGTACATGACTCTTTTTGAATTATGGTTTTCTCAGGGTATGTGCCCAGTAGTGGGATTGCTGGGTCATATGGTAGTTCTATTTGTAGTTTTTTAAGGAACCTCCATACTGTTCTCCATAGTGGCTGCACCAATTTACATTCCTACCTCCAGGTCTCTTTAAAAGAGAGACTGAGTGAACTGAGAACCCAAGGAAGGTCCCTTGTAGAAAATGCAGCTCCTTAATATTCAGGATGATAAATAACCGTGGTTTAAGCACTTTTTATCTACTTGAGGCAAAATATAAAAGAGCATAACATCATCTCTAGCTGCCATTCCCAGAGCATTTACCATGTGCTGAGCAGGCCATCTGCTTTACCATGTCCAGTTTACAACAGGCCTATTGTTTCTACAGATGAGAAAATAGACTCTGAGATATTAAGTAACTTTCCCAAGGTCACACAGCTAATGAGTGACCGAACTGAAATTTTAAACCCATATTTATCTCCGCAACTGGTTCTCCTATCTTCTACGTTGTTCTGCATCGAAGTAGTATATTTTATTAAGTAATAATTCCTTGTCTAAGCTTTGCTATTCTCTGTCTTTCCACTGAAACCTTTTAACTCTGAGTTCCTCAGCTTTGCCCAGGCATGTGTGGCATTGTCATGTCAGCGTGTCCACTCTGAGTCATCTGGCTTCCTTGCTCAGGCTCCTCCTTGCCCAGGGCTCCATTCCCTGTGCCCTGCGCTCCTGCCAAGTGAAAGTGATTAATTAGCCTATGCATTCTGTCTCCCAGTTGCTCCCAGTGTCCTGGCAGCTAGGGACTCCTCTCCCCATTTTTGCTGGTGGGCATATTCAGACCTGAGGGCGCGTCACAAATGTGGTTCTGCCCTAGTGTATTATTAGATCTTCTAAGATGCTACAGACATCTTCATAAGCAGGAGGAAAGTTCACACAATATTATAGTGGTTATGAAATAGATCAGTATACACAGACTCAAACTACTTACAGTAGTGCCGTGAATTTAAACGTGTTTTCTTTTAATGGGTTGGAATTGTAAATTTATTTTAAATTTTTCTTGGGAGTACATTCTTACTCATCTGTCTGACAGTAAAGGCCAGTGTCTCAGGTCGGCTGAAGCGGAGGGCATGGGCTCACAATCAGTGATTCAGGGCAGGACAGGGTGTGGACGTGTCTCCCGAAGTAACTGCCTGAGTCCTGAGCCAGCTGGACGGGGCCCTCTCATAGTTGACACTCTTCACTGATTACATCATGAACATAGTTTTTATGTGTGACCTGAGTCTTTCCCCGAATGATACTTGTTTTGAGTAGAGTCCAGTGTTCAAGGCTATTGTCCCTGTAGTTTTGAATGGCCCAGCAAATTCTGCTAAATCTGAGGACTTCTATCGGTGTGGTTCTCTAAAAATACAAAATTTCCCCCCATTGACTTCTAGACCTATAGTATTAGTGAGATTATGTGATTGGATTATCCTTTTTCACCCCTTCTTTTCGCATAAGGGATCTCCCTACTTAAGGAATGTGAATGGCAGCTGTGGCTCAGGAAAGGTACAGGACCTAAGAGTGGAAAACTTGGGTCTGAGTCTAGAACCTGCCATTCATTAGTTCTCTGCCCAGTGGGCCGGGCCCTTCACACACCAGAGCCTCAGCTTCTCCATCCGTAACACAGGACGGTCACCCCTCCTCTGTCTGCTGTGGCATTGTGTTAGGTCCCACATAGGGTTAGGCATGAAAAGTGCTTTCTAAATTCTATGATGCAGCATAACTGATTTTAATGCACGGTTTTTATTGTGTTGACCCTATTTGCCATGTATAAAGAGGCAGCTGTGTGACACTGGGCAAACAACTTAATCTCTCTGACTCCCATTTTCTCATTTGTAACCGAGATGACCCCAGAGAGTTGTTGGGGGAAAATGCTCAGTCAAGTTTAACTTATTACTGTGAGGTGGCATCATACATTTAACTTACTGGCTTCCCAAGAGCTGAAGAGTCCAACCCCCTGCTAATCCTCTGACCCCCTTCATAGTAACTCAGGGTGGCCATTATTTTAATTGTTACAGCAAGCGAATATACTAATAAGAATTATGGTTCTAGAGGTTTAGTATTAAAAACAGTGAAATAAATTGCAGAGAAGCAGGAACATTTTAGAATTCTCCACCCATCTCCACCTATGGCGACTTGATTGCTATCTGGAAAAGGTAGACCGGTTTGAGTGCTTGTGCATCGGTATAAGGAGTTTTTGTTTCACCCTTAGTCTTATGTACATTTAAAACCATGCTCTTGTACTCTGAGGGCTAAGTAAGGGGTATTTGAAGTGAGTTTTGACTATAAGACCCTTTCTTCAAATACTGGCTTTGGGGCTTCCCTGGTGGTGCAGTGGTTAGGAATCTGCCTGCCAATGCAGGGGACACGGGTTCAAGCCCTGGTCCGGGAAAATCCCACATGCTGTGGAGCAACTAAGCCCATGCGTCACAACTACTGCACTCTAGAGCCTGCAAGCCACAGCTGCTGAAGCCTGCGCACCTAGAGCCCGTGCTCCGCGACAAGGGAAGCCACCACAATGAGAGGCCGGCGCACCGCAACGAAGAGTAGCCCCCGCTCACTGCAACTAGAAAAAGCCCATGCGCAGCAATGAAGACCCAGCACAGCCAAAAATAAATAAAATAAAATAAAATAAATTTTTAAAAAAATACTGGCTTTAGAACTGACCTTACCAATCATCCAGCACACGTGTGCTGGGGCCTTTTGAGTCATTTTCAGGCCAAGCAGTGCTGGAGCCACCTCTGCTGGCTGGTGGGAGCTGAGTGTTAAATTTTCAGGCTCTTGTGAGGCCTCTGATTTTCCACTGGCAGATTGAAATTAGCTGTGATGGGAGTATTTGTACCGTGGAACCTGGCAAACTTCACACATCAGAACTGTTCCCAGTCTCCTGCCACAAAGTCCGTTGTTAAACATTTACCTGCTTTCTGCACACCACTGTTTTCTGCACACATGAGAATCATGACATTTTAGCCTAAGCAGGAACCTTTTAGTCTGTGTAGCCTCCCTCTCTCCAAGGCTGACAGAGCTGCAGTAAAGTTGATTTTATTTATGAGACAGAAGAGAACTGCTGATTTCATTTATGAGATAGAACTGAGAAAACCCTTTCTGTCAAATTAGGGCTACAGTCGTGATAATTACGATGGCTTCCAAGGAGGTGTAGACTATTGAAGACTTGGCATTCTTGGGCTCGTTTGCCTCGGAGAGCAAAATCATTGGCTTTAATAATAACTTTAGGAAACACCAGTTTTCAGGAGACAGAATTCCGTCTGTGCCCTCTCTTGTACCCTCTCTTGGTATAATAATGTTCTCCTCATTTAAAAATGTGGTGGTTCTAACTGCATTTACCAGAGGTGTGGTGAGCTAACGCAGGTCACACAAGTCTGCAACAGAATGTAGAATACAATAGAGCCACCAGAGAAGACATTGAAAAAGAACGAATTGTTATTTTTTTTAAATGTATAAAAGCTTATTGCAATGAGGTGACTGCATTTAAAACCCTCTTTGTGGATTGCAGCTGGTTTTTGTGTGTGTCACGGTTTGATATTCAGGAGTCCTGTCTGCTTGGAGCCTCACCTTTCATTACAACAGAGCCCTGAAACCAGTTGCATTTCAAAACCTTATATCTGGAAGACTTATCAGGGCTTTGGCCTTAAAAGGAATGTCTTCCTCCTAATCTTTGTGAAACAAACGTGTGTGTGTGTGTGTGTGTGTGTGTGTGTGTGTGTGTGTGTGTGTGTGTGTGTGTGGAGTGTAAGCTCTCCTGTGGTTGTTGGTTTAGGAGAACCCACCCTCTGTTAACTGTCTTCAGTCCATTGAAATCTCTTTTCAAAGGGATTGTATTTGTGTATATTTGATATATACATATAAATATTTTTGTAGGGAATGAAAAAGAGCCGAGTAGATGCAAAAAAAATTGGTCCTCTCAAACTGGCTGCCCTAAATGGACTCTCCCTGTCTCGACTGCCTCTGCCTGATGAAGGAAAAGAGGTGCCTGCCAGAGCCACGAATGATGAGAGGGTACGTACCGGACCACGGGTCTGCACGCCTGCCCTGGAACAGCTGATACAGTGTTGCAGAACTGCCTTCTTGAGATTTTACTGAATTTTCTAACACATTTGATAATTATAAATGAGTGTTAGGAATTTTGTCATCTGGCCTTCAAAACTGGGACAAATTTATAGCTAATGTCTTAATGGATAATTTCAGGCTAAATGTTGATTTTTGTCTGTTCGTTTCTGAATACTGTTCTTTACCTTCTTCTGGCCATGAAGTTAGAGGAAATGTGCAAATGCGTACACATAGGAAGGAAAGCAGATATCGACTGCTTTCATTACATCGAAAACTTAACAGTGAACGGTTACTGAATTTTTCAAAACTTTGTGACTGAGATGTATTTGCTATGAGGTTCTATTATATCAAAATTAGACAGGCATGAATTATGCTAAGCAAAAATTAATTTGCTTACAACTGGATCCTGGAGATAGTTTCCAATAATGTTTTCTGTTTTTTATATATATCATAAAATTGCAGCATTTGTTCATAGAGGTTGGAATTGATTATCCTACTTCAGGATTTACTGTTCTCCAGGAGAATTTTCCATTCTTAGGGAGTCACATAATTGGCTGTAGATTTAGAGAAGATGAATTCAACGAATTGTTTTAGGCCAAGTTTACACAGAACTTTGCATCATGTTTCTCACCAATAAGATTATTTCATTTGTTCTTTTGTTGTTATGACTTGTTAAATTTAACTTTGGTTTCATCTAGAATTTTCAATATTGGATAATACTGGACTTGAAAAAGAAAATGAGATTTCAAGTATACGGTCAAAATGCAGCTGTGGCATGGGACTGTATTCATATTATTCCTCACTTTCTATTTTTCAGTGTAAAATTCTGGAACAGCGGTTAGAACAAGGAATGGTATTCACAGAATATGAAAGAATTCTTAAAAAGCGGCTCGTTGATGGGGAGTGCTCAACAGCACGACTCCCTGAAAATGCAGAAAGAAATCGGTTCCAAGATGTTCTTCCCTATGACGACGCCAGAGTGGAACTGGTCCCAACCAAAGAAAACAATACCGGTTACATCAACGCGTCACATATTAAGGTGAGGGGAATGTTTAGAGTGATACACAGGATGTGAAGTTTCCAGTTAAATTAGGAGAATGGTAAGAATTGTATTCATGTCTGTTTTCTAAAAACATCCTAGTTTTGAATCGTTGGGACAAACTGTACTGTAAGTTGGGAAATCCATACACCAAAGCTGGACACACAGTGTTTGCTCCCTCCACGTGTTGGATCCCTCTGCGCCCAGCATTGTTACCGGGACTCCGGGACCACTCATTTGTCTGACTTGAGAACTTTGTGCTTCTAAATCTGAAGACCTCTTTATAGCTCATAAATTCTCTCAAGAGCAACTGAATTGCTAGTTTTCCCTTATCACATACCTACACGCATTTTTATGTAAAAGAAGTGTCTGGTGTTTACCAAAGCTTTTCCTTATGGTGGTACCATCTGCACTCTTTGCATACTCTCTTAGTCATTTTTTTTTAAGATTGTTACAAGTTTAAGTACTTCCGTGCCTCCAGCCTTTCTAGCATTCTCCCAGTTTTAAATTTATTAATTTATTTATTTTTATTTTTTAGGCCACGTCGGGTCTTAGTTGCGGCACGAGAGATCTTCGTTGAGGCATGCGGGATCTTTTGTTGTGGTGCGCCAGCTCTTCATTGTGGCGCATGGGCTTCTCTCTAGTTGTGGCGTGCAGGTTTTCTCTTCTCTAGTTGTGGTGCATAAGCTCCAGGGCGTGTGGGCTCTGTAGTTGTGGCGCGTGGGCTTAGTTGCCCTGCAGCATATGGGATGTTAGTTCCCCGACCAGGGATCAAGCCCGCGTCCCCTGCATTGGAAGGCGGATTCTTTACCACTGGACAACCAGGGAAGTCCCTCTTAATCATTTATTTTCTTTTGTAGCCATTAAATATTTTATAAGAACAATTTCTTAAAATTAATTAGTTTATTCTTGGCTGTGTTGGGTCCTCGTTGCTGCGCACAGGCTTTTCTCTAGTTGCGGCGAGCGGGAGCTACTCTTCGTTGTGGTGCGCGGGCTTCTCATTGCGGTGGCTTCTCGTTGCAGAGCAAAGGCTCTAGGCGTGCGGGCTACAGTAGTTGTGGCACGTGGGCTCTAGAGCACAGGCTCAGTAGTTGTGGCGCATGGGTTTAGTTGCTCCACAGCATATGGGATCTTCCTGGACCAGGGATCAAACCCATGTCCCCTGCATTGGCAGGCGGATTCTTAACCACTGTGCCACCAGGGAGGTCCCTCTTTTAATCATTTTTAAACATTATTTTGTTCTTAAGCAGTGCTGCTTTTTCCCTGTAAACAGTATAATGCCGTTTAACTGGGGTAACGTTACACCCATTAAAATGGAAAAGTGATGATTCACAACAGGAAGGTGAGAAAAGCCAGATGCTCTGTCTTCTCCATGCTGGCTGGAGAGTCAGTTCGTTGTTTCTGGAAGAAGAAATTTCCTTATAGTGAGTGAATGAGTAAGTGTCTATGGGCAGGTGTTATTTTCCTTCTTTCCCACATTTTATTTAGTTTGCAAGTGATGTTTGATGAGAGCCGTTTCACACTTAAGACTTTGTAGAGGCCCAGCAGTCTGCCTGTGAAAGCCAGTACCCTTGATGGTCTTTGGGAATTTGTGCACAAGCTTTTTAAACATGGGCATAAGTTATTTAAAAACTGAGCATCTCTTTGGAATAGCTTAGCCGGTCTCCCATGACTGGGTGGATGAGGGTTGAATAACATTGTGGTTCTGTGGTGGTATTTCAGAATCTTCAGAGACAGCCCGAGGAACAGTGGAAGGAGTCTGACTTCAGAATTCGTGGATCGACCACTTAGCAGTGTGGGACCTCGTTGTACTTATCTCTGAATAAGGAAGTGCTGACCTCCCCCATTTTGCTCCCCATCAGATCCTTCCTCCCTGGTTCTTGTTCGCTGTGGTGCCTGGTGCCACCCACCACGGGCCCAGTGGGAGGATGGGGGTGTGACTCAGCTGCAGCCTTAAATGGGGGCATGAGTGGAAAGGGTGCGTGGCCCAGGGTTTACACTCGGGGCACTCGGAAAGCGGTTATGGTCGTCACTCAGCAGTGGGGGAGCCGAGATTTAACCCAGATTTCCTGACTACAAATCCTGTAATTATTATATTAGACTGTTTTCAAGGAGGTTAAATCCTAAGTGGAAATTTAGTATGGAGGGTGATCCTGACTCAGAAGTTCAGAGGTGAACTCCTTAGGCAGGAAGACTTTTTTCCCCTAGAAATTTGATGTTTAACTTAGGTTTTGACTCAATTGCTAGTACTTGATCCAATGTGTGTAGTACTTCACGAGGGAAAATTGTGTTTGAGATTTGGGATATGATGACGTTGATATTATTTTTATGAGAAGAACCTAACAGCAGCAATAACAGTAATTTATTAAGAACCTATCATGTGCAGGGCACCATACATATTGGCTCGCTTAATCCTGACAACATGAGGGTAGGGAATATTTTTGTTGTATAGATGAAAATTGAAATTTGGAGAGCTTAAGGAAATTGCCCTAGGTCACATAGATATTATGTGAATTCATAGCGCATACGTTTATAAAGATATCAGTAATGGAAATGGCACTAATAAGGAAAAAGAATAAGATAAAAGTCTTTCTTTATTCTGCTGAATATTTCAGTTTGCTTTTTTCATGTTACCATGAACAAATGTATATACATGTATTATACACATACATATTAATTTCTTTTAAAACCTTTTCTAATTTCAGGTCTCTGTCAGTGGAATTGAATGGGATTATATTGCCACTCAGGGACCATTACAAAATACCTGTCAGGACTTTTGGCAGATGGTGTGGGAACAGGGAATTGCAATTATAGCAATGGTGACAGCAGAAGAGGTAAGTACTCATTTCTCTTAATTGATTTTCTCAGCCTCAGAAAAACAGTTTATGTTGATCATGTGTAATCTTGACTTTTAGAAAAAGGGGCAGGGTAAGGTTGCAGTTCTGAGTTTCAGACATGCTCTCTGTGAGGGGCATCCTTTGCTGGCTCTTGTATTGTGTTTTAACTGCACTTGTCTCTAACAGGAGGGTGGAAGGGAGAAGAGCTTTAGGTATTGGCCACGCCTTGGTTCCAGGCACAACACTGTCACCTATGGAAGGTTTAAGATCACCACCCGGTTCCGCACAGACTCTGGCTGCTATGCCACCACGGGCTTGAAGATGAAGCACCTTCTCACGGGGCAGGAGAGGACAGTGTGGCATCTCCAGTACACAGACTGGCCTGAGCATGGCTGTCCAGAGGACCTCAAGGGATTTTTATGTAAGTATCTTCATTCCCAGCACAGCCTTTGCAGAGCTGTTAAATCCACCACAGAGAGGAAGACTTAAGTTCCTGAAACATTTCCTGTATTTCCTTTATGTTGTCCCATGTAAGCTGTGGGCTTGTTTTAAAATAAAAATTTCAAGTGTTTAGGGGAGGCTTAACAGAAGAGGTTTTAAAGTGTAATTTGGTAATGAGTAGAATGCCATTACTGACTCCTAGAGAGTTTCTCCTCCTTTTCATTTTGTAGATGAGAAAACGGAAGCCCAGGAGGAGTCAGGGACTTGCCCAAGATCACACTGTCAGTTAATAGTTGGGGTTGGTTAATTGGCACCTGGTGCTCTGTATCTGGAGTTTTCTCAGTCAGTGGAGATGATCTGAAAATTGTCAATTTGATAGGCCTTAATCCCTTTGTATTTTTCTGTTTCATTGATATTTCACAGCATACCTTGAAGAGATCCAGTCTGTTCGACGCCATACAAATAGTACAAGTGAACCAAAAAGCCCCAACCCTCCGTTACTGGTCCACTGCAGCGCTGGCGTGGGACGGACTGGCGTCGTTATTTTGTCAGAGATCATGATTGCCTGTCTGGAACACAACGAGGTGCTTATTTCCCCTGCTGATGAGGGAAGAGGTGGGCTGGGCACAAGGCCAGGGAGGAGAGGGACCTAGTGACCTGACAGCTCTTTCTGAACAAACGTCCTCGGGGATTCTCTATTGAAGATGCTAATGCTCTGATTGAAGCCACATTTCTGCTAGGACGCTCGCTCCCCCCCTCAGGGTGTGCATTACCCTCATCACTGCTTCTCTCAATCTAGGTGCTGGACATCCCACGGGTGCTGGACATGCTGAGGCAACAGAGAATGATGATGGTGCAGACCCTCTGCCAGTACACTTTCGTATACCGAGTTCTCATTCAGTTCCTGAAAAGCTCAAGGCTCATATAAGCTCCCACAACTTCCTACGGGGACCCGATCATGTGAAGCGTTTACAGCGGAAAAAAAAGTGCTTGCCGAACTCATGCTCTCTCCTCCACTCGGTGCACGCGGAATGCTACATCAGGACGTAAGTGACGGGATGCATGGTGGCACATGGAAGGAAGTATGCAGAGCACAAGGCTGAAGAGGGGGTTTAACCTGGGAAAGATGCCGAAGAGGAAGGACTTGGTTCTGAGGGCGTTGCCCTGCTCTGATCTGTCCGATTTGCAGTACTTGCACACATTTGGAGATTGTATTTTCTAGATAATTCTCTATTTTGCTGAAGCTACGCTGGGCAATTCTGGCAATCACTAAGGCGTATAGGTTTCTATCTTAAACTAGTTTTTGATAATGGAATTTTATTTTATGACTAAAATATTTGGGGTTTTCTTATTAAGAAACTGAACTTTCCATGGGGATGATCCACAGATGTGAGTAGTTCCTATATAACTTTGTATTTAAAACTATGTTATTATCTTTTGTTATTTTAAAAAAATCTTGGGTACTTAACAATGTAGTTACCAAACCCCAAGCTACAAGAAGAATCTAAAAGTGTTATTTTGAAACATAGAAAACATTTTTATATTCAGAAAATTTTTTATCCTAAAAATTCTATATATTTGTACCTTCTGTATTTTCTAAACAAGAGTTCAGCTCATTAAGGTACTGAGATGAGTCAGTTAATGTACGTTAAAGTTGGGAATGAAGGCACATTATTTAAAATGTATGAAAATAATCAGATTCACTGTTTTTTTCAGTATTATTCATAAACCCAAATGAGTTTGATTTTATTGGTTGAAAATGAAGTGAAAAACAGTTGCATAAGATGGTTTTAAGCACTTTTTGTTGTTGAAAACAATAAATCTGAGTTTTTAATATATGTGTTGCTTTATAGGTGAAACAGTAACCACGGACATATTGAAAGTGTTTTGGAAGAGATCAGGAATGAGTATGTAGGATGACTAGGACAAGAGTAAGTGCAGTGTACATGCAAGATGGTAAATGCAAGCTGCCTTTGTCTTTACAGAAAATGCAGTGTTATATACTCAGACTGAGATGCTGGCATGGAGAGTGGGGGGCTTGGGAAGAGTCTGGGGGCTGACCTCCCGAGGAAGGTATCCCCAGGAAATTCAGGGCCCATCACTGGCAGTGACTCGCTCTGTTTCCTTGAAGTTCTTCCACCTGCACCTCTCTTCTTTTTTTTGACAAATCAGGTTTATGTGATGATTAAAAGAAGCCTTGGGGCTTCCCTGGTGGTGCAGTGGTTGAGAGTCCTCCTGCCGATGCAGGGGACACAGGTCCGTGCCCCGGTCCGGGAAGATCCCACATGCCGCGGAGCAGCTGGGCCCGTGAGCCATGGCCGCTGAGCCTGCGCATCCGGAGCCTGTGCTCCGCAGCGGGAGAGGCCGCAACAGTGAGAGGCCCGCGTACCGGAAAAAAAAAGAAGCCTTGAAGAGGCTTTATTTTCTTTTTGTTGAAAGAAGGGAAGTGTTAGTAATAGTCTTACCTCATCTCCCAAAACCACGGCCCAGACTTGCGGGGCCCCCAGAGATGACTGTGGTGTTCAAGATGTACCGGAACTTTGGCTCCTTAATCCTCTAACTTCACACCTGAGGTCAACTTTAGCTCGGCTCCCCCCAGTCCCATGTAGGCCCATCCCAGGGGGCAGGACCAGGCCAGGCTGGCATGGCCTGGTCACATGGGAGCTGAAGAGGTAAGGAAGGACGAACTGGTCCGTTTAGCTGAGCAGCCATCTCTTTCTTCCTTCTTGAGGCTGCGTCTCCACAACATAGAGTTTCTGAAATGTCAAATCCAGGATTATTTCCCCAAATTACAATATCCTAGGGATAGTTCTGATTCCCGTGTTAACTCCTAAAGCAGTTTAACTCATTATTGTCACCGCTAAGTGTGTGTCATTAGCTGTAAATCAGGATTTCCTTTATACAGTGTGTGTATCTGCCGAACTCTGACCCAGAAACCAACCACCTGAGAGGAAAATTCAGACGGTATTGATGAAAATGAATATTGAAAGTGGGCATGTTTCTCACTTGGGAACAAAGAATTGATCTTAAATCTAGAATTGTTTAAAGAACAATAGACCCAAGTGCAAATATTCAGGAAGAGCTCCTCAGGAGAATGGAATAAGAGTTTTTTATTGTAATATTTCCCATCTCCACACCATGTAGAGTACTTCTGATGCTTTTTTTCTTCTATGGTACGTTTTTTAAAAAATGCTTTTCTGTCAGGTTTAAACATTTTGAAGTGTCCCATTGACAAGAACATACTGTAAAACAAAATCTAAAGAGTAATATATGGTATGTTTGTGTTCCTGTTGTAATAATTTGATTATAAGAAAATTACTTATGAGGGCTAAATTACACTGTGTAAATGTCACTCTTAAAACTTGCATGTTTGTCATAGCTTTAAGACCCATGTAATTTTTTTGTGTCCCTTTTGAATTTTTAAACTTTTAATTAACAGTTAGTGAATATGAAAGTATTTCTGAATAAAAATAAATCTACATTACTAGACTTTGAAGTAATGTGATTTTCAAGAGCAAACTGTAGAACAATGAGGTTTCCATAGGCTCAACTATGTCTGAGTTGAGGATGTTCTGTCTGCCAGACTTACACAGTGCTTCAGTATTTTAGTGTCTTTTAGTTCGTTGATATTCTTAATTTCATATCAACATTACCCAAATATACATTTTCACAAAAAGTAGGTTATAAACCAGTGTTTTCCACTGATCATTGTTGGCATCTCTGGCATCAGTTTTCCTGATTAGTGGACTCTTTTGATAAAATACTCTAGTTGGTAGTTTTGAACACAGGAAGTATTCATTTTAGAGTATGATTTGAAATGTTAATTGCAATCATTATTACATATATTCTTCTGGAACATCTACTGTGAAATATTCAGAAAACCCTAGAATTTAGCCTTTAAAACATTTTGGCAGGATTAAAACAGAAGCTGTGCTTCCTTAGAAATTCCCAGAAAGATAATGGGTTAAATGGGTTGATAAGTTAATGTTCACAACATTGAGAAAATATAAATGCCCATATTATACATAATATGAAACTTTACATGTATTAAAATATAAAGAATTACTGTTTATTGTAAATCATTTAAAAAATCAGACATTTTAAAGGAATTCTTTTAGATGTAAATTTAGGGAATTTGCTTTCCATCAAGATTTCATGTGGAATAAGCTAAACCATCTCTTTCCAGTTTAAAGTTTATTAAAATAATCTAAATTGGAGGGGGCTCTTTTTTTGAACTGAGGGATAGACATTTCAAAAATAGAGGAATAGATACTTTAGGAATTTGCCTGGGAAAACAATTCTCGAAAGAACATGAATTTTTCAAATTCCTGAGATAAGGGCTCCATTTACCCTAAGTAGCTATAATTACTTATACAAAATGAGGAAAAATCAGGAAGTCTGGTTGTTTAAGGTTTGCATGTGTTAGGGGTGGGTGGATAGAGGATTTCAGAACACATTTGAAGGGGTCCTTGGGTTGTTAAAGTGGCATAGTTTTCTATATAGTTCAGGTAGTTCCCAAATAAGAATTAATGCTCTAAAAGGTCAGATATATGTTAAATTATTGAGAGTATTGTTTACAAGGGGAAATGTTGCTATAAGTCAGTATCAACTTTCTTGGTTTGCCCTCCCAAAGCTTATTTAAACCACAGGGGCTCTGAAAGGTAGACAGTGGTGGTCACCTCCCCGTCGTCCGTACTCTAAGAAAAATACACAGCAGCTTTCCTCCCTACTGCACCCTGCTGGTGAGAGCACAAAGCATTCTCTCTGGGTCTGCTGGGCAGTGGGGACAGGGCCTCAGCAAGCAACTGGAGTCAGATTGATCCAGTGTTCCATGAGAGAATTCCACATAACGTTAACGCCCCATCATTTGCCTCAGAAACTTGAGTGGCACATGAAGAGTAAGGAACAGCATGGGATATATGATGAAGATGAGCAGGGATGCTGCCTCTGAGACTGCCTGTGAGGCGGGGCGGGGTGAAGGAGGATGAATTGTCAATGCCTCCCCGTACCTTTCCTGTTTCCGTTTACATATCTACCTTTGGATTGTCACTGGCCTGAAATGGGAAGTAGAAGATGGATCAAGAAGGAAGTATAAGGTCTGCAGCACCCAGCTGAGGAAGCAGCAGTTCCAAGGCAAATATTCCCATGTAAAGAGTATCTCTAGGTCACATGTATATGATTAGGGCCTGGCTGCACATCATATTTCCAAAAATGTTTAAATGAAACTACTTAGTTTTAAAAAACTAGAGTAAATCTGAACTTTGTCCAATATGTTGCTGGGTTAAGAAAGGTAGTAACCATATACTTATTTTAAATTACCCTTTAATATTATAAATAAGTATAAATGAGTGATAAGAAAGGAGTAATTGTTTGAACTACCTGTAGAACTAACAGTTTGGCTAACACACTGTTCCAAATTTTTGAAAATTACTTATTAGGTAGATATTTTGATCATTATTCCTTCCATTAAATATGACTGTGGTGTGTCATATAAAAGGACCATTTAAAATCTCGAAGATGCTTTGGCTTTGAATCTATAATATAGTGTACCCATACTGGCTATAGCAGTACATGATTCCAGTGTAATAAATCTGCAATTTTAAACTGAACTGGTAGGGGGTTTTTAAACTGTGTATGAAGACCAGTACTTAATTTTGGTTGTCACTACCGACATTTTAAGTGCTCCTGTGTAGTTTAAATTCACGCTCTAAAAGCTTGGTGAAGAAAAGCTGTACAGTATTCACTCTTAGGAACAGGTCTGTGCTACCAAAGAAATTCAGAAGCTTGGATTATCTGGGTTATCCGGAACATGAACCTGTCGATCCTCATTTTTGGGGGTAAGTTGATGAGACTAGTACAGATTTAATGGTAACTGGCTTTTCACTTCCACCTGCTCATTTATCAGCTGAGGAAAACTGAACAAGTAAATGGGAAATACAAGTTCAGTTACTCATTTTTCATAAGAGTGCAAGTATCGCAGGTCAGACTGCTATCATAGATGGTGAGACTGTCCAAACATTTTTTTCCAGAAATTTATTAGAAATCACATGAAAGTAATGGACCATTGAATGAGACAAATCTTTTGTTACTTACTTTATAGTAATATTTATTGAAATGTAATTTAATCTTAGAGTTAAGTGTCCTAAAAGGATCTAATGGTTTTGTAGTTTTACTGGAATAATACCACACTGGTTCAGTCTAACAAATAACCTGATAAAAAGTAAATATTCTCCAGAGGTGACAAACTTATTTCCAGACAGATTTAATAAAAACAAGATTAAAAGTAATACAAAATCTTAAGCCCACAAAACAAAAAGGTGAAATAAAAAAACAGAAGGAAAAAATGCTATAATTTGTGACACCTTTTAGATTAGTAGTGCTCTAGTGGGTTTTATTTGCATAGTTTGGTTTTGTGACCCAATAGAGGAGTTGAAGTAGTTATTGTACAGGGATGATTCTTAATGTTTTTGAAGATTTTCTGTTAGTATCAGTTTAGACTCTCCATATTAGATTTTTTTTCATTTCTATATTAAAAGTAAGCAGCTTAATTTCTTGTTGTAGAATTGAGCTATTACACAATTATCAGTGTATTCAGTTTCTAAACAACACATTGAAAATGAGAAAGATAAAAATATTTTTAGAAATATTAAGCCTTAAGAAAACTTGGTTGCACAGTAAACCTTACTCAGAAGATTGGCATTGGGCCATTAGAATATATTTTTGCTTTTTACTGTATTCTCAAGTAATTTTTTATATTAAAATATAAAACACTTAGTTTTTATCATGCAAATGTTAAATATTTTCCTATAAAAACACCTTAATGTTTCACTCTTTTGTGCTTAAAAGAGGGAGATATTTTGAATTCTAATGATGCTATTTAGTTCAGATGAAGAATTACACTGCAACAGAACATAAATTTGTTGTATATTTCTTTGTTAAAAACTGAAGCAATCCAAGCCCTACCCTATGCTAGCAAAGCATAGTTTAAAAATGAATATCTAGATAACAAGTCTATTTAAATAAAAATTCCAACAGTAAATATGACTTAATAGTCCTAAGAAACTTAAAAATTTGGAGAAAATGTTTATGAAATACATTTCCTCAGAAAGTTGCCCTATAATTCAAACAATGCACTGGGAATTCTACCTTTTTGAAATCAGGTTGTATACATAGTTATCTAGTATTTTCTAGTTTAAAAAGCAATTTTATGTGCTACTGTCTGATGATCAATAATGTAAAAATGTATAATCAGAAGAGCTTAAATCTTCTAAACTGTCATTGGTTTATAAAAGTGTGTACATTTAATGGGCAAAAAAGTTTGAATGAATGTAATATATGTGAAATGAATATATTATAGTCTATTTTTGCCATAAAAATAAATATTGAAGCAAGATATGATTTGTGTGTGAATAGTTCAATTAAATCTTTTTTTGTTTGTTTGTTTTGTTTTATAATTTTAGATCTGATCGCAAAGAGGCATATAATTAGTCCCATTTCCCCAGTGGGTTATTTTAAATTATGTTCCAGACAATAGATGTTTCTTTTAGTAGTTGTCAGTCTGTCGTCACACATCTCCACCATCATCAATCACTTACAAGTTAGAATGCATCTTATCAAAACAGCCAACTTCATTAATCAGGACATTTGTGGAACAATTAATATATTTGAAGAAAAAATATTTATGTACTTCCCAGCAGGTTGGCAGAGCTCCTCACACTATCATCCCTGTAGTGAAACTTACTGTTATTGGTTGAATGTCCACTTCATTTATTAGTGGGGTTGTTTCTGGACCAGCAACATTGGAAACTTGTTAGAATGCAGATTCTTGAAGTACATCCAAGGTCTGAAAATTCTGAATCAGAAGCTATGGGCATGGGACCCAGAAATCTGCCTTAACAAGGTCTCCAGATGATTCTGATATATATTAAAGTGGGAGAACTACTGCTTTAGTTATTAAAAAGCCGTAGATGTTCAATATAGACCACAACTTGGGATTCATTACATAGCCAGGCTACAATTAATAGGCACTAAGGTTTATTTAGGCAAGTTTTATTAGGTTAATGATATTTACAATTGTGGTAGACTGGTGGGCCCCCAAAGATGTCCATGTTCTATTCCCCTGAAGTTGTGAATGTTATCTTACATGGCAAAAGGGACTCTGCAGATGTGATTAAATCAGGGTTCTTGAGATGAGATTGTCCTGGATTATCCATGTGGGCCCAAAGTAACCACAGGGTCTTTCTTTCTACAAGGGAGGCAGGAGGGTCACATTGAGCAGAGATGTGATGATGGAAGCAGAGGTGAGAGAGATTTAAGGATGCTAAATGGCTGGGCTTGATGATGGAGGAAGGGGCCACAAGTGAAGAAATGCAGGCAGCCTCTAAAAACTGGAAAAGGAACATTCTCCCCTAGAGCCTCCAAGAATGCAGCCCTGGCAACATCTTGATTTCGTGACTTCTGGCTTCCAGAACTGTAAGTTGGTAAATATGGGGGTTTTATTTCAAGCCACTACGTTTGTGAAACTTGTTAGAGCAGCAATAGAAAACTAATAAAAGAGTTTAAACTTCCTTGCAGGTAAAATGAAGGTCAACTCACCTTTTTAAAATATTTTTTTAATTTTAGTGTTTTAAATTGAGGTATACTTGACTTACAGTATTGTATGTTTCAGGTGTACAACACAGTGATTCACAATTCTTAAAGGTTATACACCATTTGTAGTTATTAGAAAATACTGGCTATATTCTCTGTGCTGTACAATATATCCTTATTGCTTATCTATTTAATTTTTTTACTTATTTTTATCTTTATTTATTTAATTTTTTTTTTTGCAGTACGTGGGCCTCTCACTGTTGTGGCCCCTCCCGCTGCAGAGCACAGGCTCTGGACGCGCAGGCTCAGCGGCCATGGCCCATGGAACCAGCCGCTCCGTGGCATGTGGGATCCTCCTGGGCCGGGGCACGAACCCGTGTCCCTTGCATCGGCAGGCGGACTCCCAACCACTGCGCCACCAGAGAAGCCCCTTTTATTTATTTTTAAAATTATTTATTTATTTGGCTGCATTGGGTCTTCATTGCTGCATGTGGGTTTTCTCTAGTTGTGGTGAGCAGGAGCTATTCTTCATTGTGGTGCACGGGCTTCTCACTGCGGTGGCTTCTCCTGTTGTGGAGCGTGGGCTCTAGGTGCGCAGGCTTCAGTAGTTGTGGCTCGCGGGCTCTAGAGCACAGGCTCAGTAGTTGTGGCACAGAAGCTTAGTTGCTCCATGACGTGTGAGATCTTCCCAGACCAGGGCTCGAACCTGTGTCCCCTGCATTGGCAGGCAGATTCTTAACCACTGCACCACCAGGGAAATCCCCACTTATCTATTTTATACCTAGTAGTTTGTACCTCTTAATCCCCTGTACCTCTTTTGCCCCTCCCCTTTCCCTCTCCCCACTGGTAACCACTAGTTTGTTCTCTATGTCTGTTTCTGTTTCTTTTTTGTTATATTCACTAGTTTGTTGTAATTTTTGATTCCACAGATAAGTGATATTATACAGTATTGGTCTTTCTCTGATTTATTTCACTAAGCACAAAACCCTCCAAGTCCATCCATGTTGTTGCAGATGGGAAAATTTCATTCTTTTTATGGCTGAGTAGTATTCCATTGTGTATATATACCACATCTTCTTTATCCATTCATCTGTCGATGGACACTTAGGTTTCTTCCATAACTTGGCTATTGTAAGTAATGCTGCTATGAACATTGGAGTGCCTGTATTTTTGCAAACTAGTGTTTCATTTTCTTCCAGCATATAGCCAGCACTGGAATTGCTGGGTCATATGGTAGTTCTGTTTTAAATTTTTGAGGACCCTCCATACTGTTTTCCACAGTGGCTGCACCAATTTACATTCCCACCAACAGTGTAGGAGGGTTTCCTTTTCTCCACATTCTCACCAGCATTTCTTATTTGTGGTCTTTTTGATGATAGCCATTCTGACAGATGTGAGGTGGTATCTCATTGTGGTTTTGATTTGCATTTCTCAGATGATAAACAATGTTGAGCATCTTTTCATGTGCCTGTTGGCCATCTGAATGTCTTCTTTGGAGAAATGTCTATTCAGGTCTTCTGCCCATTTTTTAGTCAGGTTGTTTGGTTTTTTGATGTTGAGTTATATGAGCTATTTATATATTTTGGATATTAACCCCCTTATCAGTCATGTCTTTGGCAAATATTTTCTCCTATTCAGTAGGTTGACTTTTTGTTTTCTTGGTGGTTTCCTTTGCTGTGCAAAAGCTTTTAAGTTTAATTAGGTGCTATTTGTTTCTTTTTGCTCTTGTTTCCTTTGCCTTAGGAGTTAGATCCAAAAAAATATTGCTACAATTTGTGCCAAAGAATATTGTGCCTATGTTCTCTTCTAGGGGTTTTATCGTTCAGGGTCTTAAATTTATGTCTTTAATCCATTTTGAATTTATTTTTGTATATAGTATTATAAAATGTTCTAATTTCATTCTTTCACATGTAGCTGTCCAGTTTTTCCAGCACCATTTATTGAAGAGACTGTCTTTTTTCCAATATATATTGTTGCCATCTTTGTCTTAGATTAATTGACTATAAGTGTGTGGGTTTATTTCTGGGCACTCCATTCTGTTCCATTGATCTATGTATCTGTTTTGTGCCAGTACCATACAGTTTATGTTAAAAAGATTTTTTTTGAAGTATAGTTGCTCTACAATATTACATGAGTTATGGTTGTACTATATAGTGATTAACAATTTTTAAAGGTTATGCTGTTTATAGTTATTATAACATATTGGCTGTATTTCCTGTGTTGTACAATATATCCTTGTAGCTTATTTTATACCTAAGTACCATACTGTTTTGATTACTGCAGCTTTGTAGTGTAGTCTGAAGTCAGGGAGCATGATTCCTCCAGCTCTGTTCTTCTTTCTAAGGATATTTTTGGGCTGTTTATGGTCTTTTATGTTTCCATACAAATTTTAAAATTATTTGTTCTAGTTCTGTGGAAAATACCATTGGTATTTTGATAGGGATTGCATTGAATCTGTAGATTGCCTTGAGTAGCATGGTCGTTTTAACAATATTAATTCTTCCAATCCATGAACACAGTATATCTTTCCATCTGTTTGTGTTGTCTTCAATTTCTTTCATCAGTGTCTTATAGTTTTTGGAGTATGGGTCTTTTGCTTCTTTATGTAGGTTTATTCCTAGCTAGGCATTTTATTCTTTTTGATGTGGTTGCAATTGTGATTTCCATAATTTCTCTTTCTAATAGTTCATTGTTAGTGTATAGAAATGAAGCAGATTTCTGTATATTAGTTTTGTATCTTACCACTTTAATGAGTTCATTGATGAGCTCTAGTAGGTTTTTGGTGGTGTCTTTAGGGTTTTCTATGCGTAGTATCATGTCCTTTGCAAACAGTAACAATTTTACTTCTTCCTTTCCAATTTGGATTCCTTTCTTTCTTTTTTTTTTTTTTTCATCTGATTCCTGTAGCTAGAACTTCCAATACTATGTTGAATAAAAGTGGCCAAAGTGGGCATCCTTGTCTTGTTCCTGGTCTTAGAGGAAATGCTTTCAGCTTTTCACCATTCAGCATGATGCTAGGTGTGTGCTTATCATATATGGCCTTTATTATGTTGCAGTATGTTCCTTCTATACCCGTTGGGTATGATGTTAGCTGTGGCCTTGTCATATATGGTCTTTATTAGGTTGAGGTATGTTGTTCCCTTTATACTCTGTTGTTGTTTTTTTAAATCATAAATAGATGTTGAATTTGACAAAAACTTTTTCTGCATCTATCAAGATGATCATATGATTTTTTAAAAATAAATTTATTTATTTATTTTTTGGCTGTGTTGGGTCTTCGTTGCTGCGTGCGGGTTTTCTCTAGTTGTGGTGAGTGGGGGCTACTCTTCGTTGTGGTGCATGGGCTTCTCATTGCGGTGTTGTTGCAGAGCATGGGCTCTAGGCGCACAGGCTTCAGTAGTTGTGGCACGCAGGCTCCATATTTGGGGCTCGCAGGCTCCATATTTGGGGCTCGCAGGTTCAGTAGTTGTGGCGCCCAGGCTTAGTTGCTCTGTGGCATGTGGGATCTTACCGGACCAGGGCTTGAACCCATGTCTCCTGCATTGGCAGGTGGATTCTTAACCACTCTGTCACCAGGGAAGCCCGATGATCATACGATTTTTATTCTTCAGTATGTTAATGTGGTGTATCACATTGATAGATTTGTGGATATTGAACCAGCATACATCCATGAGATAAATCCCACTTGATCATGGTGTATGATCATTTTAACATGATGTTGGGTTCAGTTTGCCAGTATTTTGTTGAGGATTTTTGCATCTATGTTCATCAGTGATATTGGCCTGTAATTTTTTTGTGTGTGTCTGTTATCTTTGTCCTTTTTGGTATCAGGGTAATGCTGGCCTCATAGAATGAATTCAGAAGCATTCCTTCTTCTGCAATTTTTTGGGAATAGTTTGAGAAAGATAGGTGTTAGCTTTTCTCTAAGTGTTTGGTAGAGTTCACTTGTGAATCCGTCTGGTCCTGGACTTTTGTTTGTTGAGAGTTATTTTCATTACTGATTCAATTTCATTACTGGTAATTGGTCTGTTCAAATTTTCTATTTGTTCCTGGTTCAGCCTTGGGAGATTGTATATTTCTAGGAATTTGTTCATTTCTTCTAGGTTATGCATTTTATTGGCATATAGTTGTTTGTAGTAACCTCTTATGGTCTTTGTAATTCTCTGGTGTCAGTTGTAACTTCTTTTTCATTTCTAATTTTATTGATTGGGCTCTCCTTTTTTTCCCTTGAGCTTTGTTAAAGGTTTATTGATTTTGTTTTTCTTTTCAAAGAACCAGCTCTTCATTTCATTGATGTTCTCTATTGTTTTTTTTAGTCTCTCTTTCATTTATTTCTGCTCTGATCTTTATGATTTCTTTCCTTCTACTAACTTTGGATTTTGTTTGCTTTTCTTTTTCTTTTACACTGAAGGACTTACTCCTTCAGTGTAAGGTTAGGTTGTTTATTTGATATTTTTGTTTCCTGAAGTATGTTTGTATTGCTCTAAACTTTCTTCTTTGAACTGCTTTTGCTGTGTCACATAGATTTTGGATCATTGTGTTTTCATTTGTCTTCAGGTATTTTTTGATTTCCTCAGTGATCTGTTGGTTGTTTAGTAGCATATTGTTTAGCCACCATGTGTTTGTATTTTTGCAATTTTTTTTTGTAGTTGATTTCCTGTCTCATAGCATCATGGTTGGAAAAATGCTTGATATGATTTCTATTTTCTTAAATTTACTGAGGCTTGCTTTGTGGCCTAGCATATGATCTAGCCTGGAGAATGTTTCATGTGCATTTGAAAAGAATGTGTATTCTGCTTTTAAAAAATATATTTATTTATTTAGGCTGTATTGGGTCTTAGTTGTGGCACATGGGACCTTTCATTGTGGCGCGTGGTCTCTTCATTGCAGTGCATGGGCTTCTCTCTAGTTTTGGTGCACGGGCTCTAGAGTGCGTAGGCTCAGTAGCTGCAGCGTGTGGGCTTAGTTGTCCTGCAGCATGTGGGATCTTAGTTCTTCAACCAGGGATCGAACTCATGTCCCTTGCATTGGAAGGTGGATTCTTAACCACTGGACCACCAGGGAAGTCCCCTGTATTCTGCTGCTTTTGGATGGGATGTTCTATATATATTATGTCCATCTGGTTTAATGTGTTAAGGCCAGTGTTTTCCTATTGATTTTCAATGTAAGTGAAAATTGATGTAAGTGGATTGTTAAAGTTCCCTACTAGTATTGTGTTACTGTCCATTTCTTCCTTTATGTTTGTTAATACTTGCTTTATGTATGTAGGTGCTCCTATGTTGGGTGCATATATATTTACAATTGTTATATCTTCTTGTATTGATCCTTTGATTGTTATGGAATGTCTTTGTCTCTTCTAACAGTCTTTGTTTTAAAGTCTATTTTGTCTGATATAAGTATTGCTACCTGGTTTTCTTTTGATTTCCATTTGCATGGAATACCTTTTTCCACCCCCTTACTTTCAGTCTGTGTGTGTCTTTAGATTTGAAGTAAGTCTCTGCAGGAAGCATATGTATGGGTCTTGTTTTTGTATCCATCCAGGCACTCTATGTCTTTTGATTGGAGCATTTAGTCCATTGACAGTTAAAGGAATTATCGATACATATGTTTTTATTGCCATCTTGTTAATTGTTTTGGGGTTGTTTTTGTGTTTCTTTTTTGTTCATTTCTTCTTTTGTTCTCTTCTCTTGTGATTTGAATATTTCTAGTGTTGTGTTTGGATTATTTCCTCTTTTTTGGGTGTATATCTATTATAAATTTTTGGTTTGTGGTTACCATGAGGTTTATATGTATCAATCTATGTATACATATGATTGTTTTAAGTTGCTGATCTCAATTTCTTTTTTTTTAAACATCTTTATTGGAGTATAATTGCTTTACAATGGTGTGTTAGTTTCTGCTTTATAACAAAGTGAATCAGCTATACATATACATATATCCCCATATCTCTTCCCTCTTGCGTCTCCCTCCCTGCCACCCTCCCTATCCCACCCCTCTAGGTGGTCACAAAGCACCGAGCTGATCTCCCTGTGCTATGTGGCTGCTTCCCACTAGCTATCTATCTGCCTTACGTTTGGTAGTGTATATATGTCCATGCCTCTCTCTCGCTTTGTCACAGCTTACCCTTTCCCCTCCCCGTGCTCAATTTCAAATGCATTTTAACAACACTGCATTTGTATGCTCCTTCCCACATGTTACCGTTTTTGATATAATACTTTACATTTAATTGTTTTGTGTATCCCCAGTGGCTTGTGACTATAGATGATTTTACTACTTTTGTTGTTTAACCTTCCTACTAGCTTTGTGTGTAGATGATTTACTACCTTTACTGTATGTTTGCCTTTACCAATGAGTTTTTTGCTTCCATAATTTTCATGTTTCTCGTTGTGGCCTTTTCGTTTTTGCTTAGAGAAATCCCTTTAATATTTCTTGTAAAGCTGGTTTGATCATGCTGATTTCATTTAGCTTTTGCTTGTCTGTAAAACTTTTGATCTCTCCATCAAATCTGAACAAGAGCCTTGCCAGGTAGGATATTCTTGGTTGTAAGTTTTTCCCTTTCATCACTTTAAATATACACTGCCACTCCCTTCTGGCCTGCATAGTTTCTTCTGAAAAGTCAACTGATAGCCTTATGGGAGTTCCCTTGTGTGTACTGAATAACTTGCTGCTTTTCCCCTGATGCTTTTAATATTCTCTCTTTACCTTTAATTTTTGCTGCTGTAATTACAATTTGCCTTGGTGTGTTTCTTTTTGGTTAATACTGTTTGGGACTCTGTGGTTCCTGGAGTTGAATGTATGTTTCCTTTCCCAGGTTAGGGAAGTTTTCAGCTATTATGTCTTCAGATGTGTTCTATGCCCCTTTCTCTCTTCTCCTTCTGGGACCCCTATAATGAGAATTTTAGTGCATGTGATGTTGTGCCAGAGGTCTCTTATTAAACTGTTCTCATTTCATTTCATTCTTTCTTCTGTCAGCATCAGTTATTTCCACTACTCTGTCTTCCAATTCACTGATCCAGTCCTCCATACCATATTTGGTCTACTGTTGATTCCTTCAAGTGTATTTTTCATTTCAGTTACTGTATTTTTCATTTATGTTTGGTTGTTCTTTATATTTTCTAATTCTTTTTAAAAAACTTCTAACTTCTCTGTGCATCCATTCTTCTTCCAAGTTCTTTGATCATCCTTATGAACATTACCCTGAATTCTTTCTCAGGTAGATTGCCTATCTCTACTTCACTTAATTCTTCTGGGGTTTTATCTTTTCCTTCATTTGTTAATGTTCCTCTGTTCCGTCATTTTGCCTAACTTGCTCTTTTTATATTTGTGTATCTGGTAGATTGGTTATGTTTCCCGACTTTGGACAGGTGGCCTTTTGTTGCAGATGTCCTATGCCTCCTAGTAGTGCATGCCCCTCTCATCACCAGATCTATATACTCTACAGGTGCCCCCATGCGGGTCATTCTGTTGTGGCAGACTGACTACTGTGGGCATTCTGATAGGCTTGGTTGGACCCTTGTCTGGTTGGTTGCCAGGCCCTGCTTTGAGCAGAGGCTTCCAGCTACTGGGTGGCAGGCTGAGTCACGAGGTAGCTGGCTGCAGAACCTTAGGGGACCCCAGGGCTAGTGTTGGCTCACTGGTGGGCAGAAGACGGGTCCAGGAAACTCCAGGGCAGTTGCCCACCCACTGGTAGGTGAAGCCTGGTCCTGGGACTAGTACCAGTCTACTGGCAAGCAGGGTCATGTTCTGAGGTTTGGCTGCAGGCCCAGGGGTCCCAGGGCTGGTGGCTGACCACTGGTGGGTGGGCCCGTTTCTTGACACAGCTGGCTACGGTGTCTCGAGTGTCCCAAAGCTTGTTTTGGGCTACTAGTGGGCAGGGCCAGGTCTCAGCTGGTCCCAGGGCAGGTGCTGGCCTCCTGGTAGGTGGGCTGGGTCCAGAGGCTGTGGGGCTATAACTGTCCTGTGACTGGTGGGTGAGGCTGGTCCTGAGGCTAGAGCAGGATCAGTGGTGGGTGGGGTCAGGGATTCTGGTGCTGTTTCCTGCCCACTGGTGGATGGAGCTTGGTCCTGTGGTCTCTAGCTGTGGGTCCCTGGGGGTTCCAGGTCTACTGCCTTTACACTGGTGTGTGTGGCCAGGTCCTGGGCCCACCGGTGGGCAGGACTGGGTCCAGGGGCAGCTGTGGGCTCAGGGGATCTTAAGGCAGCCTATCTGCTGGTAGGTGGGGCTGTGTCCCTGCCCAGCTAGTTGTTTGGCCTGAAGTGCCTACAGGCTGGCGGGCAGGGGCAGGTTTGTGTCCTGAGGCTAATAAGCTAGAGGGAGGATGACAAAACGGTGCTGGCTGGCACCAGTGTCCAGGTGGTAGAAAAAGCTCCCCACAATGGCTGCTTTCAGTGTCTGTGTCCCCAGGGTGAGCTGCAGTTGCCTCCTGCCTCTCCAGGAGACTCTCCGAGCAGCAGGTGTGTCTGACCCAGTGTCCGTTCAAATTACTGCTTCTTCCCTGGGTCCTGGAGCATGTGAGATTTTGTGTGTGTCTCTATTTAGGACTCTAGGACTAAATTAGAGACTTTAGGACTCCTGCAAGTAAGCCCTGCTGGCCTTCAAAGCCAAACGTTCTGGGGGTTCATCTTCCTGGTGCAGGATCCTGGGCTGGGGAGCCCGATGTGGGGTCCAGACCCCTTGCTCCTTGGGGAGAACCTCTGCAATTATAATTATTCTCCCATTTGTGGGTTGCGCACCTGGGGATATGGGACTTGACTCCACCCCTCCTACCCATCTCGTGATTCTTTCTACTCTTTAGTTGTAGTAGATCTTTTCTTGTAGGTTCTGGTATTTTTCATGGTTGTTCTGTAAATAGCTGTAATTTTGGTGTGCCCATGAGAGAAGGTGAGCTCAGGGTCTTTCTACTCTGCCATCTTGGCCCATCTCAACCCCACCGGTTTTAACATCTTGGAAGGTATGGAACACTCGCACCCAGCACTGCTAGGCATTTTTGCCTCAAAACCTGAACGTTGGTACAAGACACTTCTCAAGGCAACAAGGTTGGCTTCGGCGCAAACCTTTTCTTATCCCAATTCAAAAGCATCTTCTTCCTGGCCTTGGAATTCAACATACAGATTTGCTTTTTGGGGCTATGCCATTACCGGCTGCATCTGCTGCTTTTAAAAGTTCTGGGAAAAGTATCATGCTAGGTGGCATATTCTATCACCAAAAAGTGAATCAATTTAGCAGACTGCTTTCCAGAACTATACTAGCACATGAAGGGTGAAGAGGAATTTCCACTTCTAGGTGTAATTTATTTCACTTTTAATTTCTAAAGACCCTAAGAATTAAGCTAAGACTAACTTTGGCGTATTAAAACTAAGAGAAATCTTTGGATCATCTAATCCAAACCTTTTTAAACAAAGGCCCAGGATAAAGTAATTCATTGGCAACCACACAGCTAATTAATCCACTTGGCAAATTGTCATCTTGCCCCATAAAATCTATTCTGATCTTTTCTAACTGGCTTCATGGGGAAAAATGTAACTTTTTAAGGCTTCTCAGGAAGAGGCTAATTTATATTTTAAACCATTTTAAAAGTGAGAAAATGAGGAAATTTTCATGTAATTTAGCAATTTGCTACATTGCTCCTTCTTTATGGGAAATTGGCACTCTGAGTATAAAGAGAGGAGAAAATATCTGTCCTGTTTTCCCTATAACCTTGTCTGGAGCTAAACATCCCCTCAAGGTCAAACTATCTCCCTCCATGAACAAATGCATTCATGCTTTGGGGATCCAAAGAGAAAACAGGTCCTTTCTTTTGAGAAGCCCATAGTCTAGACAGAGACCAGGTGCGTTCGTAAACAATATTATAATTCGTATGGTAGGTATGAAAGATCTCACCCAGAGCAGGGGGTACATTTGTTGCAACTATCACTCAAGGTTTCAGTGTTACATTCAATCTGGGCTGTCAAAGGCTCCCAAGGGCAGTAGAGGGGAGATGATATTTGGAGCAGATAGCAAGTGCAAAGGCATAGAGAGAGAGGACAAACCTCTGTATGTTTAGGGAACAAATAATTAGATGTGACAGACACTTAGGATGCTTGGGAGAACATGGCAAGAGATGAATTGGGAGGAAAACATGACTTTATGAAAAATTCAAAGGGGTCTGTACGTTTTCTTGTTAGCAAGAGGAAACTCTCAAAGATTTGTTTTGTTTTTTAAAGAAGGGAGTGACATGGTCTGTTTTAAAATAATAACAGCCTGTGAGTCTTTAATTCTTATACAACCTATTTAAGTCCTTACAGCCCTGCGATGAAGGCTCTATAATTAGGTACTCCCATCCAACAAATGAAAAGCAGAAGGAAGCTCAGTAACCAGCTTAAAGTCGCAGCTCATAAGGATCAAACCTGAGCAGTTTGGCTCAAAAGGCTCACTCATCATGATGCTACTAGTCAGATGGGCTGTGGGAGAAGTAGAGGGAAAGATATAAATTAACGTCTGCTTCGGGTCTAAGCCAGTGTTTCCCAAACTTACCATTCACTTCCTACCTTTACACAACTTTTACCATCTGAGAACCACTTTTAATGTGTTTTTAAACCAACTCATCTCTTTAAACTTAAATTTTACAGGAAAACCTGAGGATAACAACAGGATACCCTAACAGGTATAAAAGTTAGGATGGCTCATGGCCCCAGAAACAAAAAGCTGTACCCAGAGTTGGATGGTAGAGAAGACGGGACATGTCAAAGCAGGGCAGGCAACAGTAGTCTGAAGCGGGGCCCAAAGGGTGGACGAGCAGCAAGAAGGTAGTTACTGAGAAGGCCTTGAACAGGATGGCAGCTTCAGCACAGGGAGGAAAATCTGAACCAGGGCAGTGAATCTGAGGTACTTACATGGATAGCGGCGTGGGGGGTTTGTGGCAGAGTGAGGCTGAGACTAAAGAAAGTAGCCCCGGGGCCTGAAAGGAGGAGTCCAAGAAGCAAGCAGAGGGGTGAAGTATGACTGATGGGGAGACCCAGGCTGGGAGGCAAGAATACTGCTGGGATATTTTAGCCGGTGAAAGAGGACTGCAGGGTGGGGAAAGGAGGGGTTGTTTAGGGCGTAAGGTAAGAATTCCAGAGGTGAGAGCAGAGGGTAGGTGGAGCCGAGGAAGGACTGCAGCAGCGTGACTTGGGGCACAAGATATTGGGGCAGAATTGGCTTGGGCACCCAGCCCCACCATGTTATATTAGCTTCAGCTATTCACAGAACAGAGCATCATGATTTTCAGTGTTTGAGAGAAAATCGATGGAAAAAGTTGGCAGTACTTGACATGTACTTGCATATTATATTTTGCAGGTAGTCCCTAAGCCTGGATCCTGAACACAGCTTCCCACACATGAGACGAACCTGTCACCCATCTACCACCAGAAATCAGCTCTAAATCTCCAGTGGTAGGCACCACCTTCTGGGAAACACTTGTGTGGGCAAAGCATGATAAAAGCCTGAGGAACGCAATACTTGGAGGAAATTGCCAAGTTTCTAGAAGAACACTTGGGTTATCATCATTATTCTGTTTCATCGTTTTACCCCCCATGGTGCCTAGGCATGAAACTTCGTATATAACAGGCACTCAAATATTTAGTTACAATATCGTGAGTGGTTGAAAAGACATAAGTAAAGATGAGTCTTCTGAGGCACACTGGAATAGTAAGGACCCCATTCATGAACTACAAGGGCAAGGGGAGGGTATCAGACTATTTCTGGTAGAACGTTTTCCGTCACAAGAAGGGATGATTTTTCAGATAGCTGACAGGCCATCCTAGCTCACTGATAACTAGAAAGGCCTTGACACTTTAGATAATGCAGGAGAGTGAGAAGAAAGAAAATTACAGATACTGTAGCCGAGGCTTAATGTTTCAATAGCCACTCCAGATCACAGGCCCTTTCCCACTGCCTACAAAACCACGTATATCTGAGCAAAATATGTTCCCCTATAAAGGAACTTTAGAAATTGTGGCCAACAGATCCTAAGGAGACCCCAGTGATTCTCACTTTCTGGCATTCACACCCTTGTATCCTACCTCTTAAGTGGGGGTAGGACCTGTGACTTGCTTTTAACCAAAAGAATATGGCAAAGGTGATAGAAATCATTCCTGTGATCATGTTATGATTACGTTTTATGAGACTCCATCTTGCTAGCAGTCTCTCTCTTTCTCCTATTAGCCTTAGAGAAGCAAGCAGCCAGGCTGTGAGCTGTCTATGGAGAGGACCAAGTAACAGGGAATGGCAGGCAGCCTCTAGTCGCTGAGGGTGGCCAACGGCCGCAGCCGGCAAGAATCTAAAGCCCTCAAACCTAAAGTTACAAGGAAAGAAATTATGCCAACAACCTGAAAACAGTGTGGAAGCAGAATCTACCCCCAGTCCAGCCTCCAGATGAGACCACAGCCCAAGCCAACACCTGGATCATAGATTTGTGAGACCAAGGGCACAGGACCCATCTACGCTGTGCTCAGACTCTTGGTCCACAGAAACTGTGGGATAAATAATACATGTGTGCTGTTTCAAGCTGCTAAATGTACAGTAATTTATTATACAACATAGAAAACAAACAAATCTTAATATAAAAAAGTAAAAAAAAGTAAAAAAAAGTGAAAGGAATGTTGAATTATTGGCCATTTGGGATATTTATTAATGAAGATCAAGCATCGAAAGATCGGTCCTCAATGCTCATTTCCATGATTTTAAGAGTTGGTCCTTCCATGTCCTGATTACCATCGTTGACACTGCATAACTGAACAGACGGGGAGAGTGCTGTGCTAAAACAACACAATTCATTTGAAGTCTCGACTTTTTCATTGTCTTTGTCTCCTTCAATGACATTCACAGAAGTTTCTTGGTCTAGTAAACTGTCTGACATACTTACATTTTTTTCATCCCAAACTGAAGTTCCAAGATTCATTTCATCATTTACCTGTTGAATTATAACCCCTTCTGAATCCTGTGATTTATAGACAGGCAGGAAAAATTCATTTGGTGAAGAGACTATCTTGTTCTCATCCTTTGGAACAGACAATAACATAGTCAAAGCTTTTTGGTATTCTTGACGTTCCTGTTGAATGGCTAAATCTTGTTCATTTTTATATTCATTTTGTTCTGAATTCTCAGCCTTTTCAAAATCAAGTAAATGCAACATACCAACATCATCTAGCATTACTGAGTTTTCCTTGGAAATGCAGCCTAAGTCCACCTTTAGGATATGTAGCAGGTGGCGCATTTTTTCCTGGAGTTAAAAAAAAAATACAAGAATAATAATATTAATTAAGCTAGTCAAATTGAATTACTTTTGTCTGCAGTGCTGCTAACCTCAGCAGGATTCATACTTCTTCTTCCACATTCTGCCCACACCCCTCACCCCCAGAGTACACATAAAAGCACAAGGGAAAAAAAGTGCTTGCTCTTAATGCATTGATTGAGAGTATGGTAAAACTTTAAAATTCTTTCTATATTAGAAATTTTCTAATGAAGTTCTAAAGACAACAAACCTCCTCCAAATGATGTTTATTTTGTTTTATATGTCTCTCAAACAGTCGTTCTAGAAACCTACAAATGATAAATAAAAATGTTAATGTCTCAAAATCAGAAAATCAACTAAATATAAAATAGCCATACAATAAACTACTAAAGGTTGGAAAATATGTTTTAGATTACCCTTTTTCTTTCCAGAGATAAACACTAATCCTTCCCTGTTCTGTCAAGTTCTCCAATTTGGAAGCTAGTATGGCTTCCACTATGTTTTAGTTATGTAACAGATGCCAATGTTTCTTCTAAAAAGACTGCATGCTACTTACATTTCTGTTAATAAAATATCTTCAGTGACGTTCCACCCCCCACACACAAAAAGTTCTTTATCTTTTTTCTCTCACACACATACACAAACATCAAAAGCCTTCCCCCCTCTTTCTCTTTCACATATACAACCCCCCAAAAGCAAACCCCTAAAGAAAATTCTTTACAAAGAATTTTGTAAAGCGTTACCTTACAATGCTTCCAAATTGTACTTGAAAAAAATTCCACTCATAGTAAATTCACATAAAAACCTAAAGTTATCACTTATTAAGCACCACTAAGTGTTAGACATTTGTGCTGGACAAATAATAATCATTATACGTCTCTGATCATGACCAATACTGGGAGACAAAGGTATTATAAAACCCATTTTAAAAGATGAGAAAACGACATAGTCTAAGATGATGGTTTACTCTCCCCTAAGGTCACAAGCAATTAAGAGAATGAAACCCAGATATGTCTGGCTCCAGACACATTCTTTCAACTACACCATGCTTGTCTAGCTATCACAGGAGTACATCAACCGGTTTCATTTTACCATTTGTTACTCTCAGTGAAGTTATAAGCCAATCTTAGATTTAGTTTTTCTGAATTATTTGAAATGTTTAAAAAGTCCAAGAAATCTGTATTCTGTATTTTAAAACTATCAATAATGTTTGGACCATTCACTTCTGGGCACTGTTCTATGCATATATATTTCTTTACCAAAATTGGGATTACACAATACATACTGTTTTGATATCTATATTGCTTTTCTAATCAACTATATATTTTGAACATCTTTATGCATCAATAAATTCACTTCTACAACATCATTTAAAATTTCTGAACAGAACTTACTATTATATTCTACAATTTATTCAGCTGAACCTTTACTATTCAACATGTAGGTTGATTACATTTTTTGGTGCTACTATAAAAATTGCCATAATAAACAGCCTTATAATCTAAAAGAAAAATGTGAGTTTTTTAAGCATAAATACACATTTTTCATGCCAACCATTTTTGTTTTGGCTTCTAACCTTTGCTTTATTGTTTTTATTTACAGTTGGTATCAATGTTTTTGCTGTGGTAGTGGTAAAAAGAACACATAAAATTTACCATCTTAACCAACTTTTTTTTTTTTTTGCGGTACGCGGGCCTACCACCGTTGTGGCCTCTCCCGTTGCGGAGCACAGGCTCCAGACGTGCAGGCTCAGCGGCCATGGCTCACGGGCCCAGCCGCTCCACGGCATGTGGGATCTTCCCGGACA
This sequence comes from Globicephala melas, assembly GCF_963455315.2. Classification (NCBI taxonomy): domain Eukaryota; kingdom Metazoa; phylum Chordata; class Mammalia; order Artiodactyla; family Delphinidae; genus Globicephala; species Globicephala melas. The sequence continues at coordinate 162,320,035 of NC_083315.2, read as the reverse complement.
GGGGCACGAACCCATGTCCCCTGCATCGGCAGGCGGACTCTCAACCACTGCGCCACCAGGGAAGCCCCATCTTAACCAATTTTAAATCTACAGTTCAGTGGCATTACGTATATTCACACTGTTGTGAAACCGATCAATAGAACTTTTTCATCCTGCAAATCTAAAACTCTACACCCATTATGCAAACATTCCTTTTTAACATAAAGAGGTAAACAGAATTATTGTAAAAAAATTCAGGTCTTTTTGGTGTAGCTTTTTATACTAATAATGACAATGTTCACTTTAAGAAACTTCATATAGAAATAGAAATAACTCATTAAAAATGTCTGCACTTCACATATTATTATGACAGGGAAAGCATGTAGCATATACATAATGGGGTCCTATGATACATATCATAAAGTTTTATCTAAATGAATTTCAGCTAAATAAATGTATAAGCTGGCTCAGGACCACACAGTTTCCTTAAGATATACAATAGTAATCTGGTTTTGCAAACTTCCCCTTTCACTCACAGTGTGCAAATGTAGCCTTTAATTTGTCCTCACGTTACTAGTAACAGTTGTAACCAAAAAAAAGCTTGCTTTTGATTCTCATGACAGTTTCAAATAGTAAAAAGAGATGATGGATCTTTGCAAAGAAACAGCAAAATTTAGTTTACTAGTCTATTATAAACTAACGGATATAACAGTATTTTTTTGGCTTGTTTCTTTGTAGACTATATGGGATTTTTACATAGGTGACAATGTCATCTGTGAATAAAGACAGTTTTATGGTTTTCTTTAAAATATGGATACCAGGGGCTTCCCTGGTGGCACAGTGGTTAAGAATCCTCCTGCCAATGCAGGAGGCTCGAACCCGTGTCCGAGAAGATCCCACATGCTGCAGAGCAACTAAGCCTATGTGCCACAACTACTGAGCCTGTGCTCTAGAGCCTGTGAGCCACAACTACTGAACCTGCATGCCACAACTACTGAGCTGTGCTCTAGCGTCCACAAACCACAACTACTGAGCCCACGTGCCACAACTACTGAAGCCCGTATGCCTAGAGCCCATGCTCTGCAATAAGAGAGGCCACCGCAATGAGAAGCCTGCACACCGCAACAAAGAGTAGCCCCCACCTGCTGCAACTAAAGAAAGCCTGCACGCAACGAAGACCCAACACAGCCAAAAATAAAAATAAATAAATTATTTAAAAAAAAGCATCTGCCTGCCAATGCAGGGGACGTGGGTTCGAGCCCCGGTCTGGGAGGATCCCACATGCCATGGAGCAACTAAGCCTGTGCGCCACAACTACTGAGCCTGCGCTCTAGAGCCCGTGAGCCACAACTACTGACCCCGCATGCCGCAACTATTGAAGCCCGAGAGCCACAACCACTGAGCCCGTGTGCTGCAACTATTGAAGCCCGCACACCTAGAGTCCGTGCTCCGCAACAAGAGAAGCCATGACAATGAGAAGCCTGTGCGCTGAAATGAAGAGTAGCTCCCGCTCGCCGCAACTAGAGAAAGCCCACGTGCAGCAATGAAGACCCAATGCAACCAAAAATAAATAAATTTATAACAAAAAATATGGATACCATTTCTTTTTCTTTGTGATAAATTTTTTTGAAATTGAGGTATAATTGCCATATTATTATATTAATTTAAGGTGTACAATGTAATGATTTGATATTTGTATATATTGTAAAATAATCACCACAATAAATCTAGTTAACATCTGTTAACATATGTAGTTACAGAATATTTTTTTCTTGTAATGAGAACTTTTAAGATCTATTCTCCTGGTAACTTTCAAATATACAATATGATATTATTAACTACAGTCATGATGTTGTACATTATATCCCCATGACTTGTTTATTTTATAAATGGAAGTTTGTACCTTTGGACCCCCTTCAACCATTCTGCCCCTCCTGCCCCACCTCTGGCAATTTGTTCTCTGTATTTAAGAGATATGACAGTATTTAATGAACAAACTCTCTATTCTTTTCTCTACCTCCCCAAACTGTGAACTCGCCTTAGAGTATGAATTAAACATCCTTTATAATTTACTATCAATTATAAGAACAATTACAATTATAAGAACATGATCCCCTAAGAAAGCAATATCATTTTCATTTCCTAATATGTGGAAATAACTTTAAAAAATTAACACCAAATGAAGAGTATTTAATATATCATTCAACCACTATAATACAATTTAAAAAATCTAACCTGTTTGAAAATAAACCAAGTTTCAAAATTTCATCTGTTACATCTTCAATGAAACTCAGATACAACAGTTCTTCTTCACTGTGAAGGCAAAGTGATATATAGCATAAAAAATCACTGCTTATTTACTCTGAAAATGATAGGAAACATGAGTACCTAATTAGAAATATCTGTACTATTACAAATGTACTTCCATCTCACATTATTATGAGGAATATTATAAAATGAACATTACATCTACCTTCTCAAATTATGCAAGGATATTTATTGATATTAAAGATGAGACAATATTCCCTAATAGAGTAAAACTTCATAGATGTCTGAAACATTCATCAGGAAGTAAAAAATAAGCAAGGATTAAACAAAACAAAAAACAGAACAGAAAGCAACCAGGGGCAGCGCCAAGAGGGCAACTAGGTGTGACCCACCGGGGGCCCGTGTTCTTGACAAGCATTTTAAATTTCCTCTGGCTCCTGACCAGGTCCAGCAGCAGAGGTGTGAGTCCCTCTGCATGGCAGAAGGGAAGGAAGAAAGTCATCCAGAGAAACAGGAACTTCAACGATGAAATCCTCTCCTGCTCCTAGGAGAGCATACTGTTTTAAGGTTGAGAAATTTACCGAGCAGAAAAAATTATTTTTTTTCCTCAAAAGGTTTGGAGATGAGGAAAAATATTCTAAAAGAAAAATCTGTGTATATACAGTAATAAATTTTAATTACTTGGACACATTTCTCTGTTATATTATCTTCTGAGTTAACTATATTTTACAAGTTATTACAAGAAAATTAGGGTACTATTATAGGTTTGATTTTAATTAGCTAAAAATCAGTGATGATAGAAAATGTAAATAGCAAGCAACTACTCAATTACTGAAAAAGTAAATACAAGGGAAAGAGTTAATTAGCAAATCAAATAGAAGATTAAAATACTGCATAAAAATTACACTTTCAAACCAATTCACAGGCAGCAAGTTTGAGAATAAATGAAAGTCTATAAAAGTAGATTGTTTTCCCTGAAAAAATACAGCTTAACTAAAACAACATTCAAACCCAGAAGTGGGTTTTTTATCTGCAAAAAACTGGTGAAGTAAGAAACCTCCAAGAATGGTATCCTGAGCTACCAAGCCTACATTTCTCTAAAGCTCATCTTTATTATTTTTATTTATAAAAATAAAAATTATGGGTACTAATTATAAAAAAAATAGCAAGTATTATTAACGTAGGGACAAATTTCTACTGGACATAAAGATGAAGTGATTAATAATTATTTCAGAAAATTCTGGTCATTCTCTCAGATTTGGTGTGCATTATACGACTGAACCCCAAAGCTGGTTGTAAAGAAAGATTAGTGTTCAATCCTGACTAATTTAATAATAATTTGTGTGAGTCTTAATTCTTCATTTCCACTAAGCAGAATGAAGAAGTCAAAAATATCTTACTCAGAATAGATTTTTCTCCCTGAAGGAGGCTGCAGGGAACATTGACATACCGCCCTGGAAAGAGAAAATTAGAGTGTTTGAACAAAACAATGATTTGGCATACAGTAATATGGTAGTAATAATATGTTTCAGAATTTTAAAGCACTTTTCACATTCATTATCTAATCTAATCTTCAGAAAAACCCTGTCAGGTATATTAGGTAGGTGTTATTTTTTCCACTTCTTGAACAATTCACCTGGGGCAGAAAGGCTAAGTAACTTGCCAAGGTCATGTGCTAGTAAGTAGCAAAGAGAGATTTTTAAACTAGTCTTATAATTACAAATTCATGATCCTTTTAAAAATTGTACTATGAAACTTACCTTGTATAAACAATTAGTTTGACTAAGATTAAAGCATAAATGATGTTGGAAACATATCTCCCTATAGAAAAAAGTTTTAAGCTGTTAATTATGATAAATTTTGTCATTATTCAGTTATGTCATCATTAGTTAATTCCAAGCTTCCTATTCAGGTATATTCAATTATAATATTTTACTTTACTTCTTTTAGATAGAAGCTACTGGGAAAGATAACTATCCCTTTCTTTAGGTTATTCTTTATATTCACTGAAGACTGGCTCAACTGGCTCAAGAGAGTATCTTAAGTTATGAGTACTAAAGCATCATGAATTTCCAGACAGAGAAGTCAGCAATAAACCTCCTTGCCACTCCCTCCCCCCACAAAGCCTTTCCAGGTGAGATATCCCTAAGGAAAGGCCTGAGGGAAGACCTGGGCCCTGAAGGGCTGTGTGTGCTTGCTTCCAGTCTGCTACAGGATGTCTCATTCTTGCTCTTTAGTCTTTTTTTCCTTCCACCTCCTTCATCTCATTATCCAAACTCTGACACTGGAAATGCACTTGACAGCTGAAGCTATCAAAGGCATTTTTTAGGTTCTGTACTACCTGCTAACCTATCATTTTTATTTAGGCGCAGTGTTCTGTAATTCCAAAACATGAGGAGTCATTTTAAAAAATAGTGCCTCCTCTACAAAGCACGGACAGATAAAGCACTAGCACATGAGGAATATTCAAAAGCACAAATGCTGAATCCTCAAATGGTAGGGTTCTTCAGTACTATCTGTGCCATGTAAACTGGTTAGCATCACTGCTGGAGGATCTGTCTTGGGGAAAATTCTTTCTCATAATGAAGAGGGATAGTAAATAATACAAGCCTGTGTCCCTTTTCCCTTTATTAATGAATTAGCAAAATGAATTCATTTACACTTTTAGTGACTACCTACTTCGTAATACTTCCTTAGTAAAACTAACAGGGCCACTGAATTGTGTAATACCAAAACAGATGGGACAGCATTCAGTTAAAACAGTACTCATGTTTCCAAGTCTGAAGTGTCTGTCCCCTGCCACCGCCCCGCTACAGCACGCGGCACGTGGGATCTTAGTTCCCCTGACCAGGGTCAAACCTTCGCCCCCTGGAGTGGAAGCACGAAGTCTTAACCACTGGACCGCCAGGGAAGTCCCCTCATGTTGCAAAGTCTGTACGTCTGTTACACAGGAAAGCAGTTAGATATAAACAGGTGAAATACCTTGATGAGGAGCACTGAAGAGCACTGTCTTTAACCTCATCGAATGGTAATTCATGTCCTTGTAAAGGTAAAGGGGTTATTTTTCCTTTGGTACCATACGACATACAGCTAGATGCCTGGGGATGCAATGAGAAGAATAAATCTTTATTTTGCTTCAAAAATACATTATGAAAGCAGAACTAAAGCAAAACAGGAAATTTCCAAAAATAGTTGATGAAAGAGCACAGAGATACCCAGTAGATAAATGTGACTGATATATTAGGACAAAGGATGTTTCAGAATTCACTTTTCATACAATCAAGACTTTTTTCTTAAATTTATTTAAAGGTCAAACAATTTCTTATATTTTAATGATGAATATTTTAAATGACATTAAAGAATACCACAAATAAACATATAAAGAGAAACCAAGCAAATAAGTAAACTTGAGAGAAAATAGCCAATTATTCAGAAACTCAAATAGCCCATCTGTTTCAAATGCCAACCTATCAAATATGTATTGTAGAAGCAGTGGTAGCTCCGGCAGTATGAACAACAATATAAAGAAAAAAACAAAAATAATGGCAGCCTACTTTTATAGAACGCTTATGAGGGGCCAGATACTGTGTCAAGCATTTACTTGCATTATCTGAGTTAATCTTTAGAATGCTAATTTATGTGTAGTGCTTTACCGTTTTAAAAGTGCTGTTAGGATGGTCTATCTACTGTAGCTAATACTCTTACTAGCTTCCTCAAGTTGATTATGGAGTAAGGGGACATGCCGTTTTCTTACAGGGTTATTAGATAAACATTCGGAGCACAATGTCATAAAAACGGACTTCTGCTTTAGTTTATTTAGTTATCTACGGAGCTAAAAACCCTCTTCCTAAATCTCAAGCTAGTCATAGCCATCATTTACTGAGCCCGGGTCAGACTAGGTACTTTACCTACAACATTTAATCCTTCCAATGATCCTGCACATTAAGTAAAGTTTTTCTAGAAGTGGAAACTCAGCTCTCAGAGGAACTGATTTGTCCTTGGGCCTTAAATGGCAGAACCCTATGTCAAACAGCTATTAATGGCTGGGATGGAAAACTACGATCCGCTACCCATTTTCAGAAGGGAAGAGGGAAGCTGAGTATGCTTATATTATCCCTGAATCTGCTTGACATTTTAATAGACAAACCTTTTTCACAAACAATAAATTTAAATTAGTATATGATTAATACCCCTAAAATAAAAATAATCAGTTTATATCTCAAAGTCAGACTTAAAGCTGTAATATTTTAAAATAAATGATTGCTAAACATTCAAAATACAAACACTAAAAAAGATCTTTACAGTCTAGAAAAAAGTAAAAGCAAGCACAGGAGAATGATATCCATCTGTTTTTATAAAATGTATTATTTCCAATAATATAATCAGTGGCAATTCTTTAAAAAAAAATACAGGCATAGAAACTAAAATAACTTCTGTACAACTTTTCTGGCTCCTTTAGTGATCCAAGCCTGCAACTTTGAAAAGAACATATAAGGTATTTTACTCATCCATCCGTCTATCCAGCCAGCCAACCAACCACCTAGAAAAGTTGCCAACAAAAAATGACTTCCCGGATTGGGCAGGATCCACCTGGCCGCTCACAGAGACATATAACCATCTGTAAACAAGCAATACTTCTGTATACTGGTTGTATCACATGCAAGAAGTGTCATCAAGAGATTATTCTTCACAGTCCAAATAGCTACACATGTTCTGTTAAAGCAGCTATAATTCTAATGTAGGACACAAAGAAATCTCATTTTTATTACCTGCTTTATGTTCATTTCTGAATCTGTGAAGTTCTTAATCTCAACTGTCTCAAAATCAGATTGAAAGCTGTAATATTTTAAAAGAAATTATTGTTAAATCTTCAAAGTATAAACACTGTGGTAATAAGCTTTACTGGCTAGAAAAAAATAAACTTCAAACATGAGAGATAAAATGCATCTATTCTTGTAGAATGTGTAATTTCTAATTATATAATCGGGAAATAGATATGGTTTGGATTACATATGCCTCTTTTTCCTTTTTTTGAATAGCAGCTGGATTTCAGTTGGACAGAATGGGACTAGGGAAGAGGAAAGCATTATCTTCAAAAGCTGTCAAAAATATAATCAGAAAAGTATTCGTTGTATTTGCTTCCCTCATTTCTTCTTCACTTAAAAATTCTATCATTAGATTTAATTCCTTAATTCTTTAAATGTATACAGACTGATCTTACTATACCTCTTATCTTTACCCAGACAAAAGAATACTAATCATAAATTGTTTTTTACTTTTAAAAATAATTAAAACCTAGCACCAGATAAGTATTCATTTATATAACACTAGGAAAAACAATCACAAATCCGCTGACACTCAATACTTTACAAGATTTGTTTCTTTCTTCAACCATCTGGCAACCTTTAATGAATATTCATTATGTGCCAGGCACTACTGTATATGAAAATATTACTGAGGCAAATTATACTTAATTTCCAGAAATTATCCCAATTGCCTACATTATACCTGAGGAGCTGTTGCTGAGTACTTGCAGGGAGGGGAGCATAGGGGTAGTTAGACAAACAGTTGCTTTTTCTCCCCCAATATAGCCCATTGTTTTGCCATTTCTAACATAAATCAATAAACATATTTACACAAATGCTGTCTGATGACATATTTTACGGATTCTCTGAAAGTATATTTAAAAACATACAAAAGTTCTAGTACCATGTTTGAAACAATAAATTAAAATACGTAACATTCATGTTTATAAGGAGCTTGACAAGTTTAATAGCTATTTATTTTTTCAACAATTACTCTGATGGTTGTTCTAGTGATTCATGCAGAAGGAAAAGCCACATTAACCTCATTCTAATCAAAAGGGCACTACCAGACCTTAAGTGTGGCACATAGGGTACATGATATAAAGTAAGGAATATTATTTAATTTCTACCACATCTTGAAGGATCTACTATTGGCTGTTGTGCCATACCTGCTTAATTGAGTCTGAGTTTCAGCTTCTATCTGCTGATCTGTAAAATCCTTTTTTCTTTTGGCAGGTGTATAATATCGATACTGTGACAGGAAAGATTTTGCTTCTGTTTTTAAAGTGCGTGGGGTGAATGGCAAATGTCTGTTAGAAAAGAGTTCAGAATGTTTATCCAAAAGGTCCCCACTGGGTGCTTTTGAAATTACTAACTGAAACCGCTGGGAATTTAGGGATGTGCTCCGGGGCCTTCTGCCGTAGGAGGTTCCAGAGGATGATTTCCTGGACCCAGAGGCAGCGTGATCCATGCTGGACAGGAAGGAACTGGAGTTCTTCTCAGTACCATTTGTGAGGACTTTATCAGATTTAGGTGGATTTAAGTGTAGTCGCTCTGAAGAAGTTACTGGTGACCTTTTAAAGGATGGAAATCTGTTCACTTCTTCGATTAACATAGCATCTTCATCTTGTGGTTCTCCTGGAGGCTAAGAACATTTGGTTTAACAGTGATCAGTTACATTTACAAATTCAGATAATTGGGGATCTCCAGATTACACATTAAAAAATGTAGAGCCTCAGGGCTCTACAAATATAGTGTGTATGTTCCTGAAAATTTGTATTTGAAGTTATATTCAAGTTTTTGAATTATTAATATATAAAAATGTAATTCTAAATATAAGCAATAGCAATCATTTTTCTTTCTGAAACTAAAAAAATGATTAATAACATATAACCATATTTGTGGTCTTGAACCTGTGTACTGAGGTAGATCTCAGTTTTGAGTTTCCAAACCAATCGTGAGTACTAATCCCCTTCTCAACCACTGCTGGTGGCAGCATCCACCCATTCCTGCCTTGTCATGACCACCTTCAGTGCCAGCAGTTCCTCTGTGACTTAAAGGCTTTGAAGGAATGAAAAGGAACTTCTCTTCACAATGTATAGATGTATGGAGCCCTGATTTAAGTAACTGATATTTTAAACATAATTAAGAAAGGTTGATGCCATAGGGAAGTTCATATGTTTCTTTCTCAACCTCTCATGAGTGGGGAAAGCTTTGAAAGGAAGGCATTTTGGCCTGCTCTATTTCTTTTTGGTTTAACCATTAAAAAAAAATTTTTTTTTAATTGAAGTATAGTTGATTTACAATGTTGTGTTAATTTCTGTTGTACAGCAAAGTGAGTCAGTTATACACATATATACATTCTTTTTAATATTCTTTTCCATTATGGTTTATCCCAGGATATTGAATATAGTTCCCTGTGCTATACAGTAGGACCTTTTTGTTTATCCATTCTATATGTAATAGTTTGCACCTACTAACCCCAAACTCCCAATCCATCCCTCCCCCACCTGCCCTCCCCCTTGGCAACCACAAGTCTGTTCTCTATGTCTGTGAGTCTGTTTCTGTTTCATAGATAGGTTCACTTGTGCCATATTTTAGGTTCCACACATAAGTGATATCATATGGTATCTGCCTTTCTCTTTCTGACTTACTTCACTTAGTATGATAATCTCTTGATGCATCCCTGTTGCTGCAAATGGCTTTATTTCATTCTTTTTTATGGCTGAGTGGTATTCCATTGTATATATGTTTGGTTTAACTTTGGAAGAACTATTTCTACAGGGTATTCATAAGGTTTAAGAGTATAGGTAATATTTTATTCTTTTACAGACTAGGTGCCCATAGACTAGATGCCTTGTCCATGATTCCAGACTTTAGGGACACCTGTGTATCCTTTACAGAACTTTGAGGCACTTTATTAAATGGCAGAGAAGAAGTTACATGGAAGTTAATCTGCAGTGAAAAAGGCTGGGATTTAGCCAGTTGTATCTGTCCTACAAGCTCATGGGGAGGAAAACAAGAGGAAGATAAGCAAGCTGAATAAGAAAGGAGCTGAGTGCTTTCTGTGCACAAGGTACTGTTATTGCCTTTGAGTAGAAATAAAAGAGGAATAGTAAGAACTGTTACTATTACCACTGCTACTATTACATACGAAGTGCATACTATGTGCAAGGTACTGTTCTAATTAATTTACATGTACGACTCATTTAATCATCACATCAACTTCTGGGTGGTGGTACAATTAGTACCTCTACTATGCAGATGAAGAACCTGAGGGGCAGGGTCTCATAGATTTGAACCCAGGTGAACCTATGCTCTTCCCATTATATCACACTATCTATTTTACAGACTCATTTGAAATTTATACATTTTTAGATTTTTTTTACACCACCAGGAATCTTAAGCTGATTTTAACTCCTTTCATGGTAATGAACAAGTCAGCTAACTTACATATTGATTTACCTCAGCAAGGAAATTGCAGATAACTAGATATGGTGACTACAGCCTAAAATAGGTCAAGTCACCTATTTCCTTTCCAAGTGCTTTCCAACTTTATCCCAAATATAAAGCAGAATTACTCAAAGCAACTAAGTATTTTGGCATTAAACTGTGAGTTACTAGGGTAGTGTTTAGTTAAGGACTTTAACACGTTAGTTGTAAAAAGTGTTCCCAAACTAGGTTCACACTGCAGCTTATGTACCAGAGGAGTCTGGCTCTCCGGAAAGCAATTTCTAAGTATGATCTGAAAAATCTTTTAGGGCTATTAAATAATAATCACAGGAATTATTTACACTTGGGGAACAGAACAAATTGGGATCATAGCAGGCAGAAATGCATAAGGCATTAGATTGCCTGTGAGAAAATTCTTACCAGTAATGGTTATTTAATAAAATGAAATACCAAAGAAAGTCTTTAAAGGCAGGAATATACTCTCATCTGTCTGAAATGGGCTGGGAAAATTGCTCTTGAATCAATTGAAGGCATGAAACTTTTCTATATCTTTATATCTTATAATTCCTACCCTGTATCCTACTTCTTCTTTCCTGGGAAACCAGTAGAACACAGTGCAAAACCAACTGTACCTATCTGCTTTTTTGAGATTATATAATTTTTAACTACGAATATCAGAAAGCTTGGATATGATTTTCATAGAAAATGTGTAACACACTGGTAAATTCACCAACATTAAAATAGCAGATCACTGTAAAGTTCTAAAATCAGAAAAGTGTTCATCAATTATTGTCAATGGAACAAAAATTCTGGTGGTAATCTGACCACTTTCACTTTAATGCAATTTGTTGTAAACTGTTTCTGTGATTTAAGAATTTATGTAAAGTGATAATCATTGACAGTTAACACATACATGTTTTTATGTCAAAAATACCTATCCAATTTTACAATCACAGAATAACTGAGTATTAAATCAATCTTTTTCAGGGATAATGTCAGAAGAAATGGTATACAAAGATTTTCCAATTGTCAGGTTTTAAAACAGTTGAGGAATCAATTCAAGTGCAGAACAGGATAGATACAATTTATTTAAAATTTTGATTAACACTTGTTTTGCAAAAAGCTTCAAATTGTATTTTACAAAAGAAACTGATAGCTTCTGATTTTCACTGTTTTATAGTGCTTTTAAAATAGATTTATTTAAGAACATGAATCACATTCATATATTCAATTAATCTTAATATCACAGGGTATGTGCTGCACCAGTGATGTGAGTGAGTGGTGAATAACTGTGTGTGAGGTATAAGGTGCAGACTTAAAAGTGTCTGAGGTGATAGCATGTAAGTCAAAATGTAAGAGAAAATAAGTAGCCCATATTACAGTGTGGGCAATTAAAGAAAAAGTTTTTGATTACATGGTCTCACGTATATAAACAGCTAATATGTCCAGAGGCCAAAGTTACCACTTTCTTTTGAATTGTAGCAAACTTTTCAGTAAATGCAGGTTATAACTACAGGTAACTGTTAATCATAAACCCACCCAATTATCAAAATATTATGCCCCAAATAATAATTTTAATTTGAATGTATCTAAATATTTATCATCAAGTATTATAAAAAATGTAAGCAAATTGCAAATTACTATTAAGTCTAAATGGAGTAAAAAATATACTTATATAAAAGCATAAATGAACTATTTTTAGAAGCAAAAAGTTACAGGGTTACAGTGACTGAAGGAAAAAATCGTCCGTTTACAGACTTAATTATATATTTTGTTTTCAACAAATCCCATCCTTACCTCAAAATAGATTTATATTCAAAATGCTAGATAATAGAAACATATTTAAAAAATATGTTTAAAAAGTACCATCACTGAAAATGAAAATACATACATGAGTCAAATACTGATGAACAGATTCCCAGATGGTACAGTGTATAGCAGGCTTATTCTAAAGGAAGCAGCTCTATTCCTAGTCCTTTTATCTATAAAACAGCCTTGGGGACTCTTAAACATATTTACAGCTTTCCTGATGACTCCCAAATCTATTTTCAGCCCAGACCTCTCTCCTGACACAGATACTTATATCCAGCTCTCTACTGAATATATTAGATGTTCCAAAGGCATCTCAAATTAAACAGGTCCGAACAAGTAAACTCGGGCAAGCCAGAAACCTGGAAACCTCCCAGTTGCCCAAGCCAGAAACCTGGAAACCTCTTTAATTCCTGCCTCTTGCTCTTCATATCATCTGATCAGTCACCAAGTCCTGGGGATTCTACTTTCTAAATGTCTCCTAAATATATATTCCTTATGCTCCTTCTGCTGTCTTATAGATCATATCTTAATCATTTCTTCCCTATACTGCAACTGTCACACAATTAGTCTGTCCTTCCCTGCTGCCAGTGTAGTCTTTGTAAAGTGTCAATATGATGACATAACTTCCCAACTAAAAACTGGTCTATGGCTCTGCCACACTTCTCAGAGAAAAAGGACCCAGGTTCACTCTTTTTTTTTTTTTTTCCAGGTTCACTCTTAATTAACAAATGCCCTTAGTCTTTACCCCTGCCTACTGATATGTCACATCTTCATGTACAATAGAAAGAGCTGGAGTCAAAAATGAAACGGCTTTTACCAACAGGCAATAGTTTTTCCATATCACAGTTGCTAGGGGACAGAAAACAAAGCTCAGGGCCTAATCTAGACAGTCTAGGAGACCATGCTCATGAATCTGGGATTCTCTCAATGGCGACCCTCCAATTAGATGACTTACAAAGAAACTTGCCCATCTTGAACACTGGCACTGAGAGAACAGTGGCCTTTGAGAATGCAAAATCATATGCTGCTTCCACACAAGCTTGCAGCCTAAATTTGCATTACCCAGATGGTCCACAAAAACCTTAAGCCAAGACAAATGACTCAAGTTTTTTCCAACACATAAATTGTAGGGGGATAAAAAGGTGGGGGAAAGAGAAATTATTGATTAAAAGAAATGTATCAATTAGTTGAAATTATTTAGATTCCAATTCCAACAAACTTAAAAAAAAGAGAGAGAGATAATGGGGAAATGTGAACAGTGGATATTTGATGATATTAAGGAATTATTAATTTTTAAGGCATAATAATGGTATGGTGGTCTATCTTTTAGATATTTAGATATATACAGAAATATTTATAGATAAAATTATATATCTGGTATTTGCATCAAAATAATCTGGGATGCAGGTAGTGAGTGAGGATATACGTGAAATAAGTCTGGCCCTGAACTGATCATTGTTGCACTTAGGGGACAAGAACATGTGGGTTCATTATACCACTCTATTTTTAGAGATGCTAAAATTTTCAAAATTAAAAAGTTTAAAAAGAGACCATCACACACACAAAAAGACTTCCAGTTTCAGTTGACAGATGGAGAGAAATGGAAAGAGCATAGGTCTCACCATTATAATAAGAAAAAAAGCTGGACAAACTGCAAATTAATGATTTTTCTTGAACTATTGAGAGAACTAAGGTCACAACTAACCTAAAATCCACAGTGATATAGGTACCTGCAGGGAGAAACAGAACCTAAGCATTTACTTATTTGGGACAGATGCTGCTGAATGACATATAAACTGGTAAGAAGATTATGCTAGAAGTTTTTAGCTAATTGCTAAGGACTGAGTGTGGACTAGTGTAAGAGTATGAAGCCTCTGAGACTTGGGGAGTTTGTACCCTCTTGCAGGCTTTTCCTCTAGGAAAGAGCTTTTCCACCAAAAGCTCTCAGGGAAGAGCAGGAAGAATCCTGAGAAAATTTCCCCCTTCCCTTGTTTCTTTGGCATGGCTAGGGGAGGGGAACAGCACCCACTGCAGAAATTACTCTCAGACCAATTTTTCCTTTCTCTCAATCTACAGGGGGAAATTCCCTTCACTTTGCCACATAACAATTACAGAAGTGATATTCCATCACCTTTGCTGCATCCCATAGGTTAGAAGCAAGTTACAGGTACTGCCTACACTCAAGACGAGGGGATTATTTAAGGGTGGGGATCACTGTGGGGCTTAGAATCCTGCCTACTACTGTGGGTCAAATAGAAAGTACACAAGAAGAAAGAAGAAATGAAAACATACTAAATGCTCCACTTTAAAAGGCAAAGATTATCAGAGTGAATAATCTGACCCACCTAAAACCTATCTAAAATATTAGGATTAAAAAATGGAAAAAGTGGGGGCTTCCCTGGTGGCGCAGTGCTTGAGAGTCCGCCTGCCGATGCAGGCGACATGGGTTCGTGTCCCGGTCCGGGAAGATCCCACGTGACGCGGAGCGGCTGGGCCCATGAGCCATGGCCGCTGAGCCTGCGCGTCTGGAGCCTGTGCTCTGCAATAGGAGAGGCCACAACAGTGAGAGGCCCGTGTACCGTTAAAAAAAAAAAAAGGAAAAAGATATACCAAAGGAATACTAATGAAATGAAAGCTGGTTTAACTATATCACTATCAGAAAACACTTTAATATAAAAAGCATCAAGGCAAAGAAGTTCAAACCACAGTGACAACAGGTTAGATTCACCAAGAAAATATATCATCTCTAAGTCTGTATGTATATAATAATATAGACTCAAAAATATAAAACAAAAATTGCTAGTACTAATTCTTGGAGAAATAGCTAAATATATAATCATGTGAAAGATTTCTCTTAATAAAAGATAGACTAATTAGACAAAAAGATCAACAAGATTTGAACACCTAAAAGATATAAAACTTAATCTAATGCATACACTATATATTAAATACTACATACAGCTACAGAATATATTTTCTTTTCAAACATATATGACATAGTGCATTACAAAATATTGTCCAAACAAATAAAAGAAAAAAAAACTGTCTACCTACTGGGCCATAAAACAAGTCTCAACAAATTTCAAGAAATGGATATCACACAGATGTTCCCTGATCAAAATACAATTAGGCTAGAAATCTGTAACAAAGAGAAAACCAGGAAAAAAAATAGAGATTAATAAACACTTCTAAAAGACGCTTGAGTTAAAGAATAAATTATAATGGAAACTGTAAAATACTTTGAACTGAACCATAATAAAAATACCACATATCAAAACTTGTGGAATGCAGCTAAAGCAGCACTTGAAGGAAAATATATAGCCTTAAAAATGCTCATACTATGAAAGAAGTGAGGCTGAAAATAAACTAAACAAAAGTAGAAGAAAGTACTGTAACATAAACTCAAAGAAAGCCAAAAGAGGAAAATAAAGCATGAACATTACCCAACTAGAAAACGAAGTACAACAGACAGGATCAATGCAGTAAAAGATGTGCCCTTAAAAAGATTAATAAAACTGACAAATCTCTGGTGAGAATAATAAAGAAAAGACTGAAGGCACAAATAAACAACATTAGGATAAAAAGAAGAACTAATACATATTCAATAGAGATTATGAAATGATTTAAGAGATATTATGAACAAGTCTATGCCACGAATTTGAAAATTTAGATGAAATGGACAACCTTCTACATATGTACAACTTATGAAAACAGTTCTATAATGATTTCAAAAATTGCAGTCAAAAATCTCACAAATAAAACTCTAGGCCCAAATAATTTTAGTGCTGAGTTCCATCAAATTCAAGGAACAAATAATTCCAAACGTACATAAACTACTCTAGGGCATGGAAAAAGAGGAAATAGCACCCAGTTTATTTTATGAGGCTAGCAAAACCTGACATAGCAGAAAATAGGGAAAATGACAGGTCAATATCAATAATGGACATAGATGCTAAAACCCTAAACAAAATATTATCTGTATCTGGTAATGTATAAAAAAAGGAATTACATCATGACAAACCTGTGTTTATACTAGGGATGCAAAGTTGATTTAACATTAGAAACTCTCTTATAATTCACTACATTTGAACAGATTAAAAAGAAAAATTGTACCATCATTTCAAAAAATGCAGAAAAAGAATTTGATAAAATTAACACACATTCATGAGAAAGGAAAAAAATCCTCTTAGCAAACTAGGAATCGAAAAGAATTCCCTTAATCAGATGATAAAGGGTATCACAAAAAACCTAAAGCAGGGGTCAGCAAACTATAGCCTATAGGTCAAATCTGGCCCACCACCTTATATGTTAATAAAGTTTTACTAGAACAAAGCTACGTCCATTCATTTACGTACTGTCTATGGCTGCTTTCCAATGGCACAATAGTTGTGACAGAGACACAATAGTTGTGGCCTGGAAAGCCTAAAATATTTACTATTTGGCTATTTACAGGAAAGTGTACCAATTCTGACCTATAGTAAACATTATCAAAAAGTCAGGTTCCACCACCAATGAAGTATCTTAGAAACATTTACTTTTAAAAGGTAAAAGTACTACCTTACCTTTTGTAGAGTGTTAAATAATGACTTGGAATTACTTTTAGAATTGGATTGCATTGCAGTTTTAGTTAATTTCAATTCCCTTTCACACCGTGCTAATCCCTTTTTGAGTTTCTCTCTTCGTTGTTGGTCTGCATCTGAGGGGAAAAAAATCTTTTGAAATACAGAATAAAATAGAAAAATTAATTTTTTGGTGTTAGACGACTAGTAAAGGGCACTTTTTTCTTGCTAAAAATGTTTATACTACTGATATGTAAATAAAAATCCATATACTTTTCTGTATAAAGATAACAAATATTTAATTCATAGAAACTTCAAATGGATTGACTACTTAAAGAGCAGAAACAAGATATGACAAATTGATTAAGCCTAAGGGCTCAAGGGAGCAATTCCTAGCAGATATAGAGATATAAAGGTTAGAAATGCTTGACCGTGTTGTCTGCAACTGTAATCACCAAATGCAGAGTTTGAATTAATCCATATACTCCCCCGCAAATGAAATATTATTGTCAATACCATCATATGCTATAAAAATTTAAGCTTTATATGAGTCAAAAAAAATGACACTAAATTTTAAAACATTATTTTTAATTAGGATAACTGATTTCCATTTTTCTTAACTGCTAGTCATTTGAAAATACAAAGAAAAAGGGGGTTTCACATTTTAGTGTGCATTAAGTCAGGTATTGAGTCATTATCAAAGACTGAAAATGGCAAAATGAAAGCTAGTCAAGTTTCAGTGTTAAAAAGAAGGCTAACCATAAGTAAAATGACTTGTATTTTCATGTAAAATTTAAAATTTAACATATACTTTTTAATTGGAATCTATATCAACTTAATGAACAAGATAATTTCAAGTTTCAAATCACCCTGATTTAGGGGGGAAAAAAGGGGCAAAAGGTTTGAAAAGACACTTACTAAAGATATACAAATGGCCAATAAGCATATGAAAAAATGCTTTACATCCTTAATCATGAGGAAAATGCAAATTAAAATCATAATGAGACACCACTTCACACCCACTAGAATGGCTATAATCAAAAAAGGAGTCAATAACATGTTAGCAAGGATATGGAGTAACTGAAATCCTAATTATGTTGGAGGCAAGAATATAAAATGGTATGGCCACTTTAGAAAACAGTTTGGCAGTTTCTTAAAAAGTATAATTTACCATATGACCTAGCAATTCTATTCTCAGGTGTATGCCCAAGAGAAATGAAAATTCATATTCACACGAAAGACTTGTACATGAATGTTCATAGCGCACTATTCATAATGGTCAAAAAACAGAAACAGCGCGTCAGTCAATTGATAAATAGACAAAATGTGGCATTATCCATACAACAGAATACTATTTAACAATTAAAAAGGAACGAAGTACTGATTTAGGTTACCATATAGGTTAATCTCAAAAACATTATTCTAAGTAAAAGTCTAATGCAAAAAAACACATATATGACTCCATTTATATAAAATGTCCAGAAAAGGCAAATGTATAGAGAAAGAAAGCAGATTAGTGGCTTCCAAGGCTAGGAGTGGGATGAGGAAGCAGCTGCAAAGCTATCATTTTGGGGATCTTCTTAAGGTGAGGAAAATATTCTGAAACTGGTTTGTAGTGATGATTGCACAATTCTGTAAGCTTAGTAAAAATCCATGAATTTTATGGTATGAAAATTATTTGCCAATAAAACTGCTATAAAAAATAAAGCCGGGCTTTCCTGGTGGCGCAGTGGTTGAGAGTCCGCCTGCCGATGCAGGGGACACAGGTTCGTGCCCCGGTCCGGGAAGATCCCACATGCTGCGGAGCGGCTGGGCCCGTGAGCCATGGCCGCTGAGCCTGAGCGTCTGGGGCCTGTGCTCCGCAACGGGAGAGGCCACAACAGTGAGAGGCCCGCGTACCGCAAAAAAAAAAAAAAAAAAGTCTTTCTAATGCATTAGAATATGGCATTATTTAGACAATTCAACAAAGTATATAGAGATATTCTAGCTTTGATAAAGACTGAAATTATCAAGTCAGTTGTCTGCTATGACAGAAGAGTATATCTTATAAAAACAGAGATGAATCAAAACCACAGATTTCTTTCTTTTTTAAAATATGTCTATAAAGCCTGTTTCTAAGTTAGTTCATACTGATTATAATGAGCATCAGCTTTGTAACACACAAAGTAATGATTATTAATTACACTTTGGTTTGGTGATTACAATCTTTGCAATTCTTCTAGCCATCACAATTTTCTTCATTTACATGGCCAGAAAGAAAAACTCCTGTCTCAACTGACTGAAAGCAGAAAATATCATGGGATAAATAAGCACTAGCTAAGTCTAAATTCTAAAAACAAAAAATAGGAGTAATTCTTTAAATACAACTTATATGCCGTCAATTTCTGAATTTTTATCTCCATCCTCGAACTCTCTCCTGAACTCCAGACTTTGTATTCCAACTGCCTCCTCAGCATCTCCACCTGGATTTCTAAGAGGTATTTATTTTGAACTTAAAATGACCAAGACTTAACTCTTGATTCACTTCCTCCCCTAAATATCTTCCTATCATATTCCTCATTTCAGTAAGTTGTAACTGTCATTTTAGTTGACAGACTCTAAGTATCGGGAGTCATCTTTGACTCACTCTTCTTTTTCTCTCATATTCTATCTACATCCAGTCCATCAGTAAATACTGTTGACACACATCTGAAATATTTCCAGAATCCAGCCATTTCACATTCCCTCTACTTACAGGCACTTTGGTCCAAGTCACCACTATTTCTCATCTGAATTACTGTCTCCTAACTAGTCATTCTGCTTCTACCACTGACCCTTATAGACTATTCTTAACTCACCAGCCAGAAAGATGCTTTTAAAGTTAAACTGGCTCTGTTCCTTCTCCTCTACTCAAGACCCTCCAATGGCTTCCAATTTCATTTAGAGTGAAAGCCAAAGTGCTTGCAAATAGTCATAGCCCTATGTGGTCTGCACCTCTTTGTCCCATCTCAGTGACCTCATCGCTTGTCACTCTTCAGCTGGCTTATTTCACACCAGCTATACAGCTCTTCTTGCTGTTCCCCTGGATCCACTGATCACAATGCCATGTCAAGGCTTTTGTACGTGCTGTTTTCTCCATCTTGATTGCTCTTCCCTCCTTTACCCACTTGCTTCTCCCTTATTTCTTTCAGGTCTCTGCTCACCTTATCAGTGAGGCCTTCTTCTCCAAAGTCCCAATCTCCCTTATCCTGCTTCATTCTTTTTCATTGCACTTATTACCATCTGATATAGTCTATATTTACTCATTTCTTTGCATTTGCTTATCGTTTGTCTCCTTCAACCGGAATGTAAGGTCTATAAAAGCAAACAGTAGGTGTCCAATAAATAATTGCTGAATTAGTCACTGAATAAACTCTAGTGTACTAAACAAAATATGCAAAATGCCTGATTATTTTAAATTGGTGAATTTGGATTTTAAATTGGTGAATTTGGTTCAGTAAGAGGATTAATACATACATTCAGGCTTGTTAATTACACAACCTGAATAAAAAAGAGATAATCTTGTCTTATACATCTATTGTTCAGGAATTTGTTCAGTATGAAAATTTAGCAAAACTTTCCCATTTAGAGCCTAGTTAAAGAAGATTATTTGATCTAATGTCAACTGGGTAAAACCACCTTAATTCAAATGATTCAGATTTTGAAAGCCTAAAAATATTGAACCAGTTTTCTGTGCTATAAAAAGTTACTAATATGATACAGAAGGAGAAATATACAGCATAGAAATTAAAAATCTGGAAGGATCCTTAGAGATTATCTATCTTTCATTTTACAAAAGAGGAGGGAAAGACATAAAATGACTAGCCCATATAGCTTGTGTGCTATGGTGAAACTGGTCTTTAAAAATATATACTCAACACTGTACTCTTGCCTAAAATGCCTTTACCCTTCTTATAAAATTATTCGAATCCTAAGACTCATTCAAAGATATGAGAACCTACATGAAGGCTTGTTGCAAACATAAAGGTCACAGAAGAGAGAGAATACAAAGTGCCAAGCACAGGGCCTGATAAAGACACTATGCTCACTGGTGGCAACTGGCTCAGCTTAAGTCCCATCTGTTCCTATCTGTTCCACTACGAAAATGTACAATCAGAGATAGGTACGACCAATCCCGTTGTCTGTGATCTTTCCCAGATTGCGCATAAGGGGCATTCTCCTATCTATGCTCTCATTCATTTATCACTTAGCATGCACTACTTGAAGCTGTTATTTATTTTTTAATGCAGAAGTTCTCTCTCAAACTGTAAATAACAATTAAGTTCAAACAGCAGCTTAAGAAAATACTAAACTTAAAGTTTATAATATTTGATATTTATATAATTACAATAAGACAAGCACAGGCTGTGATATCCGTGCTCTTTGGCTATTTTAAAGTATGCATTTCTTGATTGGACTCAAAGGCCTCAAAAGGTCTTAAATGGTATCTTTCAGAACATTTTAAAATAGGAATTTCAAATTTTGTGGTCTGATTATTTCCTTAGTAAAGATTTCTAAAAATAGAAATATTTTTCTATGTACATACCATATGTATGTACATACAAAGGGGAGATATATCATGATTCTATAATAATATATGTCAATAGCTTTTCAGATACAAATAACTACCATGTTTATCAGTTAGCTATTAGGATACAAATAGTAGATAATATTTATCTGAAGAAAAGTGCCAGTTATGGTATTTTTAATGAATAATTCAGTAATTTAAAAAATTTATTTATTTTATTTATTTACTTTTGGCTGCGTTGGGTCTTCGTTGCTGCATGCATGCTTTCTCTAGTTGCGGTGAGCGGGGGCTACTCTTCATGGCGGTGTGCAGGTTTCTCACTGCAGTGACTTCTCTTGTTGCGGAGCATGGGATCTAGGCACGCAGGCTTCAGTAGTTGTGGCCTGTGGGCTCTAGAGCGCAGGCTCAGTAGTTGTGGTGCACAGGCTTAGTTGCTCGGTGGCATGTGGGATCCTCCCGGACCAGGGATCGAACCCGTGTCCTCTGCATTGGCAGGCGGATTCTCAACCGCTGCGCCACCAGGGAAGTCCCTAATTCAGTAATCTTAACAAGCTGAGGGCAGTGAGAATCACAGAATTCTAGAACTTAAACCTTGCCAAGCTTTTCAGTACTGAAGTACTTCAGTACTTCAGTACATCCGAATTTTTATATACAGGAAAAATGAAACCCAGAGTAGTTAAATTACTTATCCAAAGCTACACAGTGATTTACTGGCAGAGCCTGGGCTCAACTGTAAGTTCTTATACTGAGAAATACAATACAAGCTTCTTTTATGGATGATTTTTAAAAGCTAGAAAATGCTTCCTCAAAATGCAGCATGTCAATACCCATTAGGAGGGTTACTATCAAAAAAAACAGAGAACAAGTGTTGGGGAGGACGTGTAGAAACTGGAACCCTCAAATTGGAAATTGGGAATATAAGATTAAAAGCAGATTTACCATATGGTCCAGAAATTCCATTTCTGGGTATATACACAGAAAAACTGAAAGCAAGGTCTCAAACAAATATTCGTACATCCATGTCTATAGAAGAATTATTCACATTTGCCAAAAGGTGGAAACAACCCAACTGTTCATTGACTTATGAACATATAAACAAAATATGGTAGTACATACAATGGAATATTAGTCAGCCTTAAAAAGCAAGAAGATTTCTGACACATTACAACATGGATGAGCCTTAAGGACACTGTGCAAGTGAAATAAGTCAATCACAAAAAGAAAAACACTGGATAATTCCACTTAAATGAGTTACCTAGGGAACTAGGTAACATTGAGACAGAATATAGAACGATGGTTGCAGGGTGAATGGGGAGTTACTCTTTAATGGGTGTGAAGTTTCAGTTTTGCAAGATGAAAAGAATTCTGAAAATGGATAGTGGTTATAGTTGTACCACAATATGAATGTACTTAATGACACTGAATTGTAGACTTAAAAATGGTTAAGATGGGGTCTTCCCTGGTGGCACAGTGGTTGAGAATCTGCCTGTCAATGCAGGGGACACGGGTTCGAGCTCTGGTCTGGCAAGATCCCACATGCCGTGGAGCTACTAAGCCCGTGCGCCACAACTACTGAGCCTGCGCTCTAGAGCCTGTGAGCCACAACTACTGAGCCCATGTGCCACAACTACTGAAGCCTGCGCACCTAGAGCCCATGCTCCACAACAAGAGAAGCCACCTTAATGAGAGGCCTGTGCACCACAACGAAGAGTAGCCCCCGCTCGCTGCAACTAAAACGAAAGCCCATGCACAGCAACAAAGACCTAATGCAGCCAAAAATGAATAAATTTATTAAAAAAATAAAGTTAAAAAAATGGTTAAGATGGTAAATTTTAGGTCATGTGTAGTTTACCATAATTTTTTTTTTAAAGGCAATATGTTAAAAATTACTTACATTTGATGCTGGCACTCATGCTTAGTGGAACTGAGCAGTCTACTGCAGCTGAAAGAAAGATCAGTTGTTTAATATTATTCTTAATTTTTATAAATGACAATAAATATCAAATGCGAAAATCACAAAAAGTTCCAGAACTTGCACTTCCTTGTTTTGATTTTTATTCTACTTATAGAGATGAAAAATACCTTTGATAAAAAATATACTGGTTGGGATTAACAGCTCATTAGATACTGCAGAAGGAAATATTAGTGAACTTGAAAACACAGCAATATAAATATTCAAAATGAAACAGAGTAAAGACTGGAAAACAAATGTGCAGAGCATCACTGACTTAACCTACCTGTATCACTCACTTAACATACTTGTAACTGGAGTCCCAAAACAAGCTTGAGAAAATAAAAGAGCAGAATTGGAGCACCTACATTATCTAATTTCAAGACTTACTGTAATGCTATAGTGATGACAGCAGTGTGGTATTCTAACAGACAAACAGATCAACAGAACTGAAGAGTAAGTCCAGAAACAGACTCTTGCATATGGTCAATTGTCTTTTAAAAAGTGCCAAGGCAGTTCCATAAGGAAAGGACAATCTCTTCAACAGATCGTACTTCAATATTTAGATATCCATAGGCAAAAAAGTGATCCTTATATCATACCTTATAAAAAAACTAACCCAAAATGGATTATAAACTGAAATGTAGGAGCTAAAACTTATACTTCTAGAAGAAAACACACAAGAAAATCTTAATGACCTAAGATTAGGCAAAGATTTCTTAAACAGGATATGAAAAGCATAAACTATTAAAAATTTGAAAAGCTGGACTTGATTTCACATAGAACAAAATATTTTTCTTTAGATTTTTTAATCATTTAAAATATAAACTTCAGAAAACATGAACCAAAATTTAAAAACTTTAGCTCTTCTAATGATAAAATTAAAAAATAAAAGACACTGGTGAAAAACTGGTGGAATTCAAATAAGGTCTGTATTTAATAATATTGTGTCAATATTAATTTCCTGGTTTTAATAATTGTATTATAGCTTTGGAAGATTTTGACATCAGGAAAAGCTGGGTGAAGGGTTTCTTTGACATTCTGTACTATTTTTGCAACTTTTCTGTAAGCCTAAAGTTATTTCATAATAAAAACTTCAGAAAATGAAAAGACAAGTCACAGACTGGGAGAAAATATTTGCAAAATATGTATATGACATAGGACCCATATTCATATAAAGAGAACTCTCAAAACTTAATACTAAGAAGACAAACAATCCATTTTTTAAAAATGGGCAAAAAATTTAAATAGATATTTCACCAAAGAAGATATACAGATGGCAAATAAGCATAAGAAAAGTTGCTCAATGAAAAGGGAACCCCTGTGCACTGCTGGTGGTACAATCACTATGGAAAACAGTATGAAGGTTCCTCAAAAAATTAAAAATAGAACTACTATATGATTCAGTAATTCCATTTCTGGGAATTTACCTGAAGGAAATAAAAACAGTAATTAAAAAGCTATATGCACTCCAATGTTCACCACAGCATTATCCACAACAGCCAAGATATGGGAGCAAGCTAAGTGACTATTGATAGATGAATGAATAAAGAAGATGTGGTGTACATATATGATGGAATATTACTCAGCCATAAAAAATGAAGTCTTGTCTTTTGCTATAACATGAATGGATCTAGAGGGTATTATGAGAAGTGAAATAAGTCAGACAAAAAAGACAAATACTGTATGATCTCACTTATATGTGGAATCCGAAAAACAAAACGAACAAACAAAATGAAAAGACTCAGATACAAAGAGTAAATGAGTGGTTGCCAGAAAGGAGGGAGCTGGGAATGGGGGGCAAAATAGGTGAAGGGGATTAAGAGGTACAAGCCTCCCTTTAAACAATAAATAAGCCACGGATAAGTACTACATAGCATAAGGAATAGGGTCAATAATATTGCAATTAACTTTTTATGGGGACAGGTGGTTAGTAGACTTGGTGATCATTTCATAATGTATGCAAATGTCAAATCACTATGTAGTACACCTGAAACGTAATATTGTATGTCAACTATATTTCAATTAAAAAAAGGGAAAAAAAATTTGCTCAACATCATTAGACATTAGGGAAATAGAAACTAAAACCCTATGAGATACCATTACATATCCACTAGGACTGCCAATAGGAAGTGTTGATGAGGATGTGGAAGTGATGGAAATGAAAAATGTCACTCTGGAAAACAGTCTGGCAGTTTCTTATAAAGTTAAACATACACTTTACCATATTACGCCACCATTCCACTCCTAGCAAATAAATTTATCCAAGTGAAATGGAAACATACATTCAAAGATTCTATGTGAATGTGTACAGCAGCTTTATTCCTAATTGCCAAAAGTGAGTCAATACAATCCAGATGTCCACCAACTGATGAAGTGATAAACTAATTGTGGTATATTCATTAAATGGAATACTGCTTAGCAATAACAAGGAAGAAATACTGAACATGGATTAGTTTCAAAAGTGTTAACTAATTGAGATAAGCCAGACCCAAAATGATACATATTGTATAATTCCATTTATATGAAATTCTAGAAGAGGCAAAACTATAGTGAGAGAAAGGAGATCAGTGGTTGCCAGGAACTGGAGGGAAGAGAGTGATTGCAAAGGACCAGGGAGAACCTTTTGGGACGATGAAAATGTTCTATACCAGGAGTCAGTGAACATTCTCCGTAAAGGAACAGAGAGCTAATTCTACAGGCTTTGCAGGGTGATATAGCCTCTGTCACAACTAGTCAACTCTGCCTTTTAGTGTAAAAGCCACCAGACGATGTGTAAAAGAATGAATGTGACTGTGTTTATTTATGGACGACAGAATTTCAATTTTATGTAACGTTCACATGTTACAAAATATTATTCTTCTGATTTTTTTCAACCATTTAAAAATATAAATAGCACTCTTAGTTCAGGAGCTGTACAAAAACAGGTGGCAGGATGACTTGGCCTGCAAGCTGTAGTTAGCCCATCCTTCTTTTATAGCATGACTGTAGTGGTGATCATAAAAATGTATATATTTTTCAAAAATTTCAACTGTACACTTAAAATTAGTTCATTTTATTATATTTAAGTTACACCTCAATAAAGCTGACAAAAAGAAAAAAACTGTAGTTACCATCTTCTCTGTGTAGCTTCTTCAAATTTGAAAACAGAAGAGAAGATCATAAACTTTTGTTATATTAAGATCAGCATCTAATCGCAAAAATATATTAGGAATAACAGGTAAAATGAAACAACATAGATATTACATTCAAATACAGTTAATAAAAATGGCATTTTGAATTTGCTAGGTATATAGAGTCTGTGGTTGGTATCTTACTACACCAAACACAAACCCATGGGTATATAATGTATTCATTTTTGCTACAGATTTACACTAATTAGAAGTGAAGCTGAGAAGGGTTTAAATTGGGTACAGAAAGTTAACATTTGCACGTTTTTACCTTTGGCTGAAAGGATTTTATTATAGTGAACAGCCATGTGATTCTTGACCAGTTGGAGGGTACTTAGTCTGAGAGAGGAGGAGTCAGTGCAAAAAGCTAAAAATTAAAACATATTTAATCATTATATATTTAAAATATAAAAGTCATCATGAGATAAACAAGTTACTGATTATTAAGCTCCTTTTTATAAAATGTTCTGAAGTTTAACCATGGAGATACTGACATCATATCTGTGATGCTGAATATGTCCTAGCTGTCACCTTGCACTGATAACGAGCTATTCACTACTTTGCGTTCAAACCTTTCTAGGAATAAGTTTTACAAGCCTGAGAGTTTTGGGAAGAGACTGAGAAATATAATCTACCATTACATTTACAAAACTATTTCTTATCGACAGCTCTCAATCTCATAACTAAAAACGTTTAGCTGCTTGCCTGATGATAAAATAATGTTACCATTGTTAACACTTGAATACATGGAGTCTGGGAAATCAAACAAATCCCAAACTCCGAAACTCTAGGCAAAGATTCTATTCTGAGATGCAAACTTCTAATTTTACATCTGAAAACAAGACCTACAAATCTGTTTACTGCATTCTTTTTGAAGTATTAGGACTATCTTAAGACAAGTATAATTACAAAGAAATTGGATGACATTAAACTTCTTGACCTCCTCTAAACTGTTAAAAGAAATCTTAGAATTAAGCATGTATATATTAGTTTAAATGTATAAAATGTAAATGTAGGCATAACTTTTTTAAATATTAAAAAGTTTTTGAGAATACATGCATGTGGTTAAAAATTATAGCTAAAATGGCATAGAGACATTGAAAAAGAAGTGAATTTCCTGCCCTGACCCCTAGGGCAGAATTTCCTTCCAAGGAAATTCTATGCATAATAAAAGTATATACAATAATGATAATCTTGACACTAATACTACAACTACTACTAAAAACATTTATTGAATAGGTACCATGCATATATTGCTCTAAGCTCTTTACCTGTAAAAACTCATTTAGTCATTATTATCACCATTTAATAGATGTGCAAACTGAGGCAGAGAGATGTGAGTAAGGTCTTCAAGGTCACACAGCTGATAAAGGATGCAGTTTAGATGTGAACCAAGGCAACCTCATACTTACAATCACTATTCCTATACCAGCTCTGCACATATATTCTTTAAAAAAAAGTTAGTATACGACGTATTGTTCTTTATCCTGCTTTTCTATGTATGTATCTTTTAAAACTAGTTCAAAATTTTTATTTAAAAATTGATTTTCAAAGTTTATGATTCTGGCTCTATGTGTATATATGCTTTATTACAAAGAAATAAATGAAGTAACAGAAAATGATTCTTCTTTCACATTTGGAGGATCAGTATAAAGGATTTTTCATGTAAGTAAGGAAAGAAAGACTTTCAATTAGTATTTTGCCTAAAAACCCAGGCTAAAACATTTTAAGCTATAATTATAAAAATACTTTAAATGTACATTAAAATTTACTTTAAAGGCTTTAAAATGTGAAAACATCTACAGAATACAGATTCCGCTTTCATAGAATCTAGAAGTCCAATTGGATAAAGAGGCCCAGTTGGATAAGTGTTTGCTCCTGATACAAAATGCATTTTTCAAGGGCTCTTTTCCTCTGCACAGCTTTTCCTTTTCAGTGATGTGTCTTTAACAATCTGCTAATCACCATTTTAACAAGGAAGGCATGCCTTCAGCCAGGGTAGTTGGCCAGCAAAGAGAAGAGCTGGGCTGGAGCTGCAGCAGGGAGCACAAGGTAGCAAGGTCCACATCCAGGGCGTGATGGGCTCCTAAATTCTCTAACCTCAAGAATTCCTATAATATGTAATTATAATTGATAATATGAAGTTCAAATATTGATTAAATGAAGTATTTTTTCATCATGTTACATAATTTACAAATAAAGGAAACACACTTGGTCAATCTTTTAACAATCTTTTACCATTTTAAGTACCTCACTTACCATTACTTTTGGTGCTCAAGTGTCCTTTAAATAGGCAGGGTGGACCATATCTGGGAAGGACAGAGGTTGCTCTGACTTTTAACAAAAAAACATGAATTAGGATAAATGAAACACAACTTTCACAAAGACACTACTGAACACATAAAAAATAATAAACTTATCTTTACCAAAATTGTTTAAAATTTTATTCAATCATATTACTAACCAGCAATGATATATCACACAAAAATTCGGCGGCCATAGATAAAAGGCTTTCTCTTTTAAGAAAATAAGTAATTTTCAAAACAGTTGTGCCTTGAGGCTTAAGTTTCACTGGATAAAATGATAAACACATTAATTATGTTATTTGATATATACTGACTTTATTCAGTAAATCACTGACCTACTGGTTTTTAAATGATTTTGAGACAGAACACAACTAGATTTTCAGTTGATACATATGATTAACTATTTCAGTTAATCATAGGCTGGTCTGTCCTTAAAAATAACTTTAAGTAATCCTCTCACAAAGTAATTTGGTAAATTATAAATTATACAGTATAATATTATTATATATAAGTATATAAAAATGTCAGAATCAGAACTTAATGATTAAAGGTGTCTTAAGGTTCATCTAGTCCAACCCACTTACCCTCTTGGTTGGATTCTATCTAAACATCTTATATTCATAAATTTATTTATTTATTCATTCATTCATTCATTTATTCATGGCTGTGTTGAGTCTTCATTGCTGCCCATAGGCTTTCTCTAGTTGCAGCGAGTGGGGGCTACTCTTTGTTGCAGTGCGTGGGCTTCTCACTGCGGTGGCTTCTCTTGTTGCGGAGAACGGACTCTAGGCACCCGGGCTTCAGTAGTTGTGGCATGTGGCCTCAGCAGTTGTGGCTCGTGGGCTCTAGAGCGCAGGCTAAGTAGTTGAAGCCCACGGGGTTAGCTGCTCTGCAGCATGTGGGATCTTCCCCAACCAGGGCTCGAACCCGTGTCCCCTGCAATGGCAGGTGGATTCTTAACCACTGAGCCACCAGGGAAGTCCCTAAACATCTTATATTTAAAAGCACCTCTAGTGATGGAAAACTCACTCTGTCCCCTAAAGTCAGTGTCTCATGTTTCAGACCAGATAGGCTGTCAGAAAATTATATATATACTTTATCACAAAATAACTTCTCTCCCGAAAAAGTGATTGTGTTTTGAGGGGTAACCTCCAAGATAGGAAGGCTGAGTTACAGAGTTTAATGGAATTTAACGTGCAAAATATAGTGTATCCCAAGACATGTTTTAAGTGGGTAAAATGGCCAGTCTGCTATCAGGTGAACTTTTATAAGCTATAAAGGTGTGGGGAAGACACAAAGTCTGGAAGAAATATGATGTTTGAAAATAGAAAAAGAGTTATCGAGATAGTAGAACTAAAGTCTAGGATCAGAGAACAAAGCCTGCCAGAACAGACTAAAACAAAAAACAATCTGAGATCAGAATACCCAAGAAGCTCCTTCTACATCATAGGCCAGAGAGCCAGAAGGAAAATTATTAACTTATTTAGGACAAGAGAAGCCAAGGTGATACCACTTGAGCTGGTAATGAAGACAGTCATGAAATTAGCATAGTTTTTGCCCAGAGAGAGAGACTAAACATAAAAAGAGCAAACTAACCAACAAACTCTCAAGCAAACCTTATTTCTCCAGAGGGAAAAAAGTGTTGACTTTTTGCCTGCCCAGAATCCAATGCCCCTTTATCTGGAAATAGGACCTCAACCTGCTTGGGGAACCACTCCTCCCCTCTCTTAGCCCAGCTGGTTCAAGTGGAGCCCACTGCTCAGAGGTGGGCATATCACCCCAAACTGGCCAGCAATGATGACTGAATCAGGAATGACTATGTGACCCAAGTCCAGCCAATGAGACATAATCATGGGACTTTTACTGGAACTCTTAGGAAATTCCTAGAACATAAATAAGTGTGGCACTACTGGTGGCCATCTTGCACAACACAATGGGAACCTGTCTGAGAACGAAGCCTACACAGAGGGAAGTGTAACCAAGACCAAATGAGATCCCTGGTAACATCGTCTGAGTATCGGGGTCTAACCATGTTTGAAGCTCTACCCTCCCTAGCCTATTCGTACATGAACTCAAAAAGTCGTATTTTAGCTTAAGCCATCTTGAGTTGGGCTTCTTCACCTGTAGTCAAATGCTAACTTACTGAATACCGCTAACTGTGCCTGGCACTGTTCTAAGCACTTTGTAGAAACAAATTCACTTAATCCTTACAACAATCCTATGAGGGGTACTATCATTATCCCCACTTTATAGATGAAGCACAAAGAGGTAAGCATGTAACTTCCCCAAGATTACACAACTACTATGTGACAGATTTCGGGTCTGAACCTAGGCAGTCTGGCTTCTGAGTCAACCATTACACTATCTTGATCAATATAAATTGCTTAGGGCTCAAACCATGCTCCAAGCTACTATATCAAGTGAAACAGGCTAAGAAGTATGTAGTTTATTCCCTGTATGCAGTTTATTCCCTCCAAATTCCTTTCTAATGTATGTGTGTTTCCCTTCAGTTCACAGAAAAAGAAAAAGCAGGTATATCTAGAGAAGTTAGAAAGCACAATGTCAGAGAGAATAAATGACAAAAGATAAATTATAACGTTCGATGTCTTAATATTTTGTGCTCTTGAAAGCATCAAAGGTAACCTCTTAATGAAATCAAAGAAATTTAGAAAGTGCAATACTTTCAGTTAAAATTAAGTATTTTAGCTCTGGCTAAAATTACTTATGGTTTCCTATTAATAATTATGGTATGGGAGAACTGACTACCCTAGATCTCTGTTGAATATTGCATTTTGTTTAAAAACTCAAAATAAAAAACGTTTGATACTATATATTATATAATGTCCTAAAAATGAAGCTAATTAAATTGGGTAAGTTATAAAAATAGAAACCTTTTTACATTTTGACATGAGCCTGACTTTAAAAATAATTTAATTAATAAATACTGACACTAAGTCTTACTAAGTCTATTATATTCTAAATTTTACATATATCCTTTCCCATGCTCCCACTTCTACCATGGGATAGTTAAGTAAAACAATGGCTCTCGGATTTCACATTCATCACACCTGCGTTCAAAGCCTGTTGTGCCACTTAACTGTGACCTTGGCAAGTTACTTATGATCTTTTAGTTTCTTCACTGTAAAATGAGAAATACCTATGTACAAGATGTTCTGTGGATTGAAAAACGTTAACTTGGGAATAGTTTCTGGTACACAGCAAGAGTAATGTTAGCCTATGTGGTAAAACTTCTGAAAACCATTAACAGCACTTTCGTTTGCTTTTTCTGGAACTTAGGTGGCAAGGTGTCAGAGTATACCGTTTGGTGATCAATGAATAGTTATCTCCTACATTTAGAACAGCACTTATTTTGATCAATGATTACCTAATAGAGGTGCACTTGTATTCAAAGCAAGACTTGTTGCAAGGAACCATCCAGCAGCTTGGTTTAAAGGTACAGTCTAAAATAGATAAGAACACTGAATTGGGAGAAGAGGTCTGAAGACTGCCTTATCTGCCTCGCTCAGAAAGTGCGAAGATGCAGATTATTTGGACTGGTCTGACTCCTAGAATAAAGTTATATGGCTCAAATTGTTCCACAGTGATGTACATTTTAACCTAGAGTATTCAGTCAAGGGCAGGTATACATACTGACCATGGATTAGTCCTTTGCTCCTAAAACTGTAGCCAGCAATGCTGCATCATTTGGAAGCTTATTAGAAATGTAAAATCTCAGCCCCGCCCCCGCCCCGCATCAGACTTACTGAATCATAACCAGCATTTTAACAAGATTCCTAGGTGATTCCTACTCGCACTAAAGTTAGAGAATCCCTGGGTTACTCAATGGTGTTTTTTTTCGGGGAGGCGGGGACGGGGTTACAGTATGAAGGATTTTGTATTTACTGAGTACTTACAATGTGCCAGGAGCTTTGTATGTATTATCCGCATTTAATCCTCAAGATTAAATGGGTGTTTTTACCCATTTAATGTAAAAAAAAATCCATGGGTGTTTTTACCACCACCCATGGTTCGAGATGAGGAAACTGAGGCTCACCCCTCGGGAGTGCAGCGGGGCTTAATTTTGGGCCCGGGGAGGTCTGACTCCAAAGACCACATTTGGTTCCTCTGCCTCCGACCCCGAATTCAGGGGACAGGGCCTCCTGGAGTCAGGGCAACAAATTCTGAGCAAGAAGTGGATCTGTGAAGCCCGCAAGCAGGGCTTCATCCCGGGCGAGAGGCCTGGGCAGCTCGGGGCAACATTCGGGTCAACACCGGCGACTAAGCAGGGGTCGGGGAGCGCCCAGCGCGCGGCCTCGACCCGCGCGGCCCGTTACCCGGACCCCAGACCCGAGGGTCGGATAGCGGGTCGACGCGAGATGGCGGTCGCCCGCGACAGCTGCCCTTTACCTCTCCGCCTGCCATCCATGCTTAGATCCTCCTGCAGCCGCCGTGGGGACACGCTGGGTCCCCTTTGGTCCTTCCCGGGGCCGGGCCAGCCCCTGCAGCAGACGTTTGGCGAGAAAGAAGCCGCGGGCGGCGGCAGGAGCTGAAGACTGACGCAAAGCAGGTTGCTAAGTGCAGGCTCCAAGGCGCCGGGATTGTGACGTCACGGCGCAGGGACGTGCGCTCCCGCGGCCCCGCAGCCCCGCCCCCCGCCGCAGAGGACGCTAGGGTGGACAGACTGGGCGGGGAAAGAGCCCCAAGCGCCAGTCTGTTGCTCTGGATCTCTGCTAGTAGTCCACAGAGCGGCCGCCAGTCAGGAGTCGAGCCACCAGCACCTGGCAGGCCTTATCCCTTCGGGAAGAGAGAGAAGAGATGGTAGTCTCATCTGGCATCCATGTCCCTTGGGTCCCGGAAGGAAGTCAAACGCAATTGGGTAACATTTAACCAGCTCCAAATAATTAAATTTCCAAGCAGTACGTGAACATTTGGATTAGTGAAAATCCTGGGGATGAAAAACATCTACATATTTATATCTTAATTCTTAACCCCAGTAATCAGTTTGCATTTCCTTTCTGCTTACTGAGCTTCCTCCATCCTCTTCCACCACCCCCCTCCGCCTTTTTTATCTTAAGGCGCCAATGTGTTTTCCTTTATGATGGAAGAGAGTTGCAACATGAACAAGGCATTGATTTATCCGTGACTTTGAACAATTCGTTTAATTTTGAAGCAGTTACTTTTGAATTCTTGGAAATAAGAACAGAATGGCGTGTGGAGCATAGTAATGTGTCACTTCTCAGCAGCAGCTCTACTGACATTTTGGGCTGGATTCATAATTCTTTGTTGGGGGGTGGCTGTCCTGTGCACTGTAGGATGTTTAGCAGTATCCCTGGCCTCTATGCACTGCATGCCAGTAGCAACCCACCCACTCCACCCCTGGTTGTGACAAAAAATGTCTCCAGCTGTTGCCAAAGTTCCCCTGAGAGGCAAAACCGCACACAGACACATACACACACACATACACGCCCCCAACCTCTGCTGTAATGGAAAAAGTACTGGCTTTGGAGTCAGATATGTGGAACTTAATTGTGAGTGTTTTGCCACAGTTAGTTCCTAAATTTCTTGAATTAGTTTCCAAACCTCTCCAAGCCTCAAGCCCCTCTTTTCTAAGATGTAAGAGATGCTACTAACTTTGTAGTTGTAAGGATTAACACATACAGTGCCTGGCAAAATGAGATGTTCAGAAAATAAAAGTTTTCTCTCTTCTAAGACTTTGTCTCGGAAGAACTTGGGTATCAGGAAATTCAGGCATAAGGGAGTAAGTCAGGAACACTATGAAAAGGAAAGGGGAATAAGCCAGAAATTCATCTGAACTCCTGATTCTCTAAAACTCTAGGGAAAGGAGAAAATTAGCTTCAAAATCTGAGAACTATGAAGTGTGTGTGATGGTTCTGTGGCCCCCAACAGCAGAAGTCATTTAGAAGGGTGCAGGGGTAGAGAGTCAGGTGTTACCGAGAGAACAAAAACACTCTTGCCTACCTACTTATTAATGCTTGAAATCCCTGTCTAAAAACATGAAACCTTTTATTCCACTACTAGCATCTGGAAAATATCTTGCGTATAATAGGCCTCCAGTAAGCATTTGTTAGATTGAATTAAAACCAGAACATAAAGGGCAAACGCCTCTGGGAGAAGCAACACAGTGACTTGACTCACACAAAGGTGATGCCAGCTTCTCTTGTGAAAGTAGATTTTGGGTATCAAAAGTAAATTTGAGTTTCAGATAGGAAAGGGCCTCCACGATTAAGCGAGGACCGCAAAGTGGGAGAGGGTTCTGAAGACTATATTGCTTGCTATCCAACTTCAGCTGAAGCCATCCTCATTTCATTATTTTTCTTTTAAGTATTTTATTCCAATTCTTTCAAGAAGTGGACAATAGGGTCTTTTTCTCTCCAATTTTAGCAGAGAACATATTATCATAAGTGCATTTTAATTTGTCCTTGGCTTTCACTCTATGTGTATAAAGAAGAGAGAGAAGATCCTTTCTGGTTGCTGTTCCCAGGAGATAATCCATGATCATAGGCAGATGCATGCAGCTAATATGGGCTTATTGTAGATTTAGCTTCCAGGAACACGCTTCCACTGGGGAATCACCACCAGTTGCAATAGTCTTGGAGAAGAGACATTCCTGAAGACCTTTTGTTGAGTATTTAAACATGAATTTCTCATTGTTAAGAAATCATTCCAATGGTACATTTTTGTTATTGATATCTGGAGGCTTGTATCTGTATTTTAGAAGGAAAACAATTTTCTCCCTTAATGCATTGCTATGTTTACTTTTATTATTGAGTTTCTTCTTTTTGTCTTAGCTTGTCAGCTCAAAACTAAGACTTGTGCTCAGTTGCAATAACTATTCATAGCCTATTTTTCTATTTATCTCTTTAATTCCCTTTATTAGGCAGGTGGCTTTTATTCTTCTACTCTTATTTAATGGTTTAATCAAACCTATTTTTTAAAGCATTAAACATGAGGTTTATTTTAAGGATGAGTCCACTGTGTGTTATACTGACAGTAGATACAGGGCCAGAATAAGTTTGTAAATATTCATACATGTGTAAAAAAGACTGCAACTTACACATACTTTCTTTACTTGATTGAAAGACTTCTTATGGTACATAAAATGCTTTCTGTAGTTGATCTCAGCTTTGTTCACACTGAAGTGAGTTGCATCCAGGTTTTCTAAGCTCAAGACTGCTCAATTGCTGCTGCTGCCACCGTTGGTTTGTTTTCTTTCAGGATCAAGGTGGATACTTTCATATAAAATCTTGTTTTTAATTCCTTCTCTGGCAAGTCTTTCCTGGATTCTTAGCTTTGCATAATTATACCTACAATTGAACCAGCATCCTAAAGTTACCAAGATAAAACCTCCTACTTCCAACATCACGTGATCTTCTAATTCTACTGGTTAACAAAAAATGTCCAAAGCCAGCCTCAACAGATCCTAATGAGCCGTATAATATCGAATCCCGTGCATAGGGAATGTTTTCAACATCTGAAATTCATAGGAGCTTAAACGGCTTCCCCTTCCTGGGCTCCCCGGGCTCCAGCACAGCTGCCATGGGGACGGTCGGCGCCTTTGCCCCTAATCAAGCCTATTTTTAATTAGATGAGTTTGAAGCCCTTTGGAAATGGGGATATAAATAAAATAAACTATGTATTATTACATACCATAATATATAGCCTAATACATATATAGTTCATTTATTCTATTTTATTCTATATTATTTTAAGACATATTGTATTATTACATTTACATTTAATCTATATCTTTATAGAGTACCATTACTTGCATAATTCAGAGGATTCCTGGAATTTATATTTGTCTGCTTGGCCATGCTCAGTATCATCAATGAAAACTATCCAGTAAATGCAGTGAAAGCACCAAGAGGTAAAGGCCAAGATAATTTTTTCCCATTCAATGGCTAATTATGAACATATTTTCATCTTTAAAGTCCCTGAAGGACAAAAATGAAGGACTTTTTTTAGGGAATATTTTTTAAGGTGTACCTATCAGGGCAGAGAAAAGAAATGAAATGAAATGATCAATGTGCCCTATATGTTGGCCCCAGTCTCAAAACAAAATCCCTTAGGTTTTGGTGGAAACCTTGGAAATTTGAGCTATTGACTATTTCTCAGTCATTCTCCAATCAAAATACTGTAGCTATTCATTCGTCTAATAAGTAAATGAGAAAATGGAACTTCAGAGCTTGGCGGTATTAGCATGTTATGAAGTAATGGATTAATTTGCTGTTTGTCACTAGAGGGGGCTTTAGGAAAGTTTTAAGCTGCATCTCTATGAGGAAGACAGTCAAGCCATAGGAGGCAACATTAACTTACAAATCTTACTCAAGGAGTGTAAGGAGTGAAAAGCATTTTGAAACGTGACTTCAAGGTAGAGCTTCTCCAATAATTGTTAGTGACATATATACCGAGTTCTTTCTTGAGCACAGGAAGAAATTACTGTATTATCTGAAGGCCCTTCATGAATAAAAAAATCTTCATCATTGTCAACCTATAACTTGAGTTTTCTTAATTTTATTGTTAAAGCTGGAGAGAACAGTAATGACCATAATCTCTATAAAGCAACATGTGCTTAACAGATAGAAAAAAAGGACAGATAGACAAAAAAAGAGTGATAATAGGATAAACTGATCCCAAATGACCATTTTGAGTTCTCGTAAGAAAAAGAACTCTGATATCTGAACACAAATATCATCTTGTCCATAGAAATTTATCAGAGCTGTAACACCACAGAGTTCACTGCACTTTTATGCTCCATTCCACACTTTATTTTCATTTTTCCTATATTTTAAAAGAGCACAAAGTTATGACTCTGGAGGTAGCTTAGCTGGCTTCTTGTTTCTTGAAAAGAATCACTCATATCGTGACCCTTTGGAAAGGCTGCCAGAATTGCAGATATTAAGTCGGCTAGTAACTGTAATAGTCCTCCACAGCTCCAATTTCTCCCCAGCTGTGTTTCTTAAATCTTTCTGTCCAATTAAGAGAAGTCTCTGTGAACAGAACTTAAACATTCTATGGTTACTATGTAACCTGTCCCTATAGCTTAAGAAGAGCATTGTATCTATTTTTCCACTGCCAATCAGTTGCCCACAATATATCTGGGTGGAGGCTCAGACTGAAGTTTTGATAATCTCCACCTAATGCATTCTCTGTTTACAAATGGCTTCACCGCTAAAAAGAAAGCAAAGCAAAAAACATAACCGAGCTGTTAGTTTATCCTGATATTATTTCTTTCAGTTAAAAAAATAGAGTTTGGAGTTTTAACCATTAGTGGATTTCTGGGAAGTTGCAATAAAGCTCCTATAGGTGCGTCTATGAATAGCAAATAGCCACATAAAATCGGTTAAAAAAAACCCTGAGTTTGTAAGCCACCAACGAAAACCATCCTTTTATAATGCCCTACCTAGTTTTCCTAAGGGATTCAATCTCCACTCCAGACATAATGAAGGACAGAAATGAAGGACATTCGGGAATATTTAAATTTATATTGCATTAATTATTTCTTTATAATTTTGAGCAAATAAGCTTAGACAATGGAGATGCTCAATCTCTGACTTGCTTGGCTGAAATGTAGGGTTTCTCTTACCTTCTTTGAGTCCTTCCATTTCCTGGTCTGCAAACAACAGTTCAGTGTTCATTGTGTTTCATGTTTCAAAACAAAAATCGAAATTCTCCAACATTATGAAAATATGTAATGAAAACAGCTTCTTGTTATATAACGTTGTGTCCACTGAAGTTTATACCCATAGGCAACTTTACATTAAAGAAAAACATTATGAGTCAAGAAATGAATACAGGAGACCTTTCCCACAGTGAAGCCACAGTCTAGAAACTTTGGTCATGGGCTGGGCACAGAAAGATTTCCTCTGTTGTAAAGATTTCTTTTACAACATGCAGAGTGGATCCTTACGTAAGATAACTGGACATATAAGGTAGAATAAGTGATGCACTGAGCCTTATTAATTTACTTTCTAAACAAGGCTGGCAGTAAACAAATACTTTTCCTTGTATGTCAGAGAATGGGGGGGCTGGAAGGGTGCCAGTAATCACCAAGCCAAAAGCTTCATCTTGCAGAAAAGACTGCTAGAGCCCAGAGCATGTAATTAGCCCATGCAACTCAGCTTTCTGACTCCGGATTTAGTGCTCATTCCAGTAAATCAAGAAACAGGCAGATAACCAGACAATTATCTCAGTGACATTTCATTATGTATGTTTGCTCTTTTATGCGTCTACTACCTAAAACAATGGAAAATTTCTTTTATTGTGCAATCATGAACACATAAATGGAAAAGGTAAATGAGAATTTGCTTAAGTCCTTTGTCTTAGGCAAACCTGTACTTAAGCTGTCTGAGAGAAATGCAAATAGGTATATTTTAAAGTCATACATTTTTCTAAAAGACCAGCATATATGAGTCTTCCAAAATGAAAGTGAGCTCAGTTGAGCCCAGTTTTCTCCTACCCTGGAGATGTTTACTTTACCATAATCCGGAGATAATCTGTCATTCACATGGAGTTTGGGATCATTTTTCATTGGAGAATTAACCCCTCAGAAGGGGTAGCTTTTCTTTTGCAAGGATGGCGGAAAAGAATAACATTCGTGACTCTTCCTGTAAACTAAAAACTGCCATACATTATTTCAACTAATATTAATGAGCACCTACTATGTGCAAGGCCTGTGCTCTTCAGCTCACATTTCCCCTCTTAGAGCCTACAGGACACAACCTTACCTTCTCCAGGTCATTTGCAACCCCTTCAGTGATCCTCTGGGTTTTACCTGCTTTGAACAGAATCACTGAAAGCTAGACATCTACAGGGCTATTATAAAGTGTCAGGTAACGTAGAATAGCCATTAAATGTGTGTTGGAATCTACTTGCTTTTGAGTCCTGGGTCTGCTGTTTCTTGGCTCTGCAACCTTGACCAAGGGCTGCATGTCTTCATCTGCAAAATAACAATAATAGTGTCTATTTCATGTGATTGTTGTGAAATGACACAAGATAATATAATAGCCTTCCACAGTGCCTGGGTGCCATAATTTAGGTTCCCCCAGAAGCAGACCCTGAGGCATATATTCAAGTACAGGTAGTTCATTTAGGAGGTCATCCAGTAAACACCAGTAGGGGTGTACATAAGTGACACGAGAAGGGAAGGAAGCCATAAAGAGATGCTATCAAGCAAGTGGATGAGGAACTCTGTGAAACAGTACAGAACACCTCAGAGTTATCCTCCCTGAAGGTCGGGGAGCTGGGGTATTTATCTACCACCTATTGTCAGTCTTTGTCTAAGGGCTACTGGCCTTGGGTGGTTAATTCCCCATGGGCGGGTAAGGTGGGTTTCAGTATTCAGAGAAAGCTCTAGGCAATAAGGTGCAGGTGCTGACTGTTGAAGTAGGGATTGACGTGCAAGGAAGTGGCAAGAGCTGAGGACTGACAGTAGCCATTCAACACACATTTACTCTTTTTGTTTTTAAATGTTATTATTATTAAGTGACTTATTATATTCTTTTCAAATTGAATATGCATGGCACAAAGAAGGCGTTTGTTATGAACACCTGTTATTTGTGTCTGCCCAGCATCCTTTCCCTTTTCTTCCGATGGGAAATGCATCCCTTGTCCTTTGGGTAATACTGTCTTGATCCTCTCTCCTTTCCAGGTCCCTCTCTTCTCCTGCCCCTCTGTTATCACAGGAAGGGGGAATGTGACCCCGGCCTGGCTGGAATATATCCAGCCAGCTAGCTTCAGGGATTGATTCAAAGGTGGGTATGGAACCCTAGTCAGCATCCCATCTGATCAGTGCCCTTGCTAGAACTTAGCTGCTAGAGCTGTTGGTACTGATTCTTTCTGCTGGGTCTGCTCAGCTGGGTAGAGTTCTGGGCTGCTGACAGCTATGTTGCTTCATTTGGAAAGCATATGTGCAACAGATAAAGAAATAGAGAAGTGTGGTATGGTGGGGAGAGAGAGAGAGAGAGAGAGAGAGAGAGAGACTGTGAAGACATCATTTGAACCCCCAAATACAGCTCTGGTTGAAGTATTGAATATTTGAACTGGTCTTCAAGTTATACGAGCCAATAAATTCTTTGCCGTCACTTGCAATGAGTGAGTCCTAGCAGAGCATTTAATACGTATTTGTGGCGTTTCATGCTCTAAAATGCTAAGACTTATCTTTTAATACATCATATTAAGTGTAAATTCCCAAGTAATTGTGAAAGCTGCTTAGCAAGATGTTGGAGACAGGTGTGTACTGACAGTATCTTTATATTCCAGAATATTCTTCCCCTCATTTGAGATTTTAGCATTTCATGTCTCAGTCACATCATTAACTTTTTTTTTTTTTCTTTTTCGGTACGCGGGCCTCAGTGTTGTGGCCTCTCCCTTTGCAGAGCACAGGCTCCGGACGCGCAGGCTCAGCGGCCACGGCTCACGGGCCCAGGTGCTCCACGGCATGTGGGATCTTCCCGGACCAGGCACGAACCCATGTCCCCTGCATCAGCAGGCGGACTCTCAACCACTGTGCCACCAGGGAAGCCCATTAACTAACTTAAAAAAAAAAAAAAAAATTATTTATTTATTTTTAAATTTTTGGCTGTGTTGGGTCTTCGTCACTGCGCATGGGCTTTCTCTAGTTGCAGTGAGCAGGGGCTACTCTTCGTTGCAGTGCGCAGGCTTCTCATTGTTGTGGCTTCTCTTGTTGCAGAGCACAGGCTCTAGGTGTGCAGGCTTCAGTAGTTGTAGCACGTGGGCTCAGTAGTTGTGGCTTGCAGGCTCTAGAGCACAGGCTCAATAGTAGTGGCGCAGGGGCTTAATTGCTCCGTGGCATGTGGGATCTTCCCGGGCCAGGGCTAGAACCTGTGTCCCTTGCATCGGCAGGCAGATTCTTAACCACTGCACCACCAGGAAGGCCCCATTAACCAACTTTGAATTGCCCCAGGAGAAAGTTATTTCACTCCTGAGCACATCAAGAAGAAAGTCTCAATTTGAGACTAGTGTGGTTTTAGCTCCTCTCACCTTTGCTAATCTCTCTTTCTAACAAGTACTGAAGCTCTAGCTCAGGCCATAGCATTTGAGGGAATCGTTTTTTGCCTTTGTTGTGCTTATGGCAATTACTACCATCCTTCCAATTATAATTGAGGTATTAGTTTTCTTTAAAAATGTTTAACTTAAAAAGTGAGTAAATTCAAAGGAAAGCTATAAAGTAAATAATAGTATGATGGTGTAACAATATGGCAAAAGTCGTGGGTGGCATTTAAAAGACTGAAGTTTGGGAATTTGAGGGAAGCATTGGCTTATTATAAGGTATCCCTGCTTCCATAGGGAAAAGAGAAAGGCTAGATAGACAAGGATCCATTCAGATTTGCATAGGCTAATTCTCTGATGTGATTTTGATTAAAGGACACAATTGGCTTATTGGGGAGTTTCAACTCATTTGGGGGTAAAAACATAGAAGAATTTTATTTTTTTCCAGTCACTGTTTCACCTGTGCTCTAATGAAGTTCCTTCCCCACTGGGTCACAAGGGCTCTTACAGACACTTTGGCCTGATTCTTTAGCTTTTTGTCATTTTTGGTAATTAAAAGCATGATCAGTTTTTAAGACTCAGTTCTGCTTTTTAAATAAATTGTAACTTTTGTCAGATCTAAGGCTCTTCCCTTCCCCTTTCCCAGAACTGGCTAGACTGGGGGCTCCAGGGGCTGGTACTGGAGGTGCACTTGCACTGAGCGAGTCCTAACAGAACATTTAATACGTATTTGTAGCATTTTGTGCTCAAAATGCTATCAGCTATTATACACCACTTCTCCCTACCTTCTTGTCCTGGTTCCTTTGATACTGAGGTGGAGAGGCAAAAGGAATGTCTTTATTTCTCTCTTCTTGCATGGCTGTCTCTGTTCTTCTAGCTCTTCGTCTAAGAGCTCAATGTGAAGGAGTAGTGGCTCCAACATGCCTTTTAATTTTTTTGGCCACACCGTGCAGCTTATGGGATTTTAGTTCCCCAACCAGGGACTGAACCCGGGCCCTCGGTAGTAAAAGCACACGTCCTAACCACTGGACCTCCAGGGAATTACCCCCAATATGCCCTTCTGAGGGCATTTTAGTCCCAAGCAACTTCCTCAGATGCTGGTAATATGCTGCAATACTTGACTCCAAATGAATCCCATCTGGCTGCATCCTTCCCCACTGATTCAGTGCACCCGCCTGTTTGGCACCTGCTGTAGCAATCCCCAGCCAGACTATAGACTCCAGTTGCATGGACTTGCAGGTGAGTGTGGGATCCTTTTCTGTATTTGGGGGGAAGTAGAACTATGGGAGAAGTGCATGCTCCTGTCTGTCTGACTACCCTCCATCCTGCTTTGTCTCCTTAATTCATTCCCTTTTGCCTGGATCACAGGGGCAGGTGAGCAGATTCACTGGCTAACAGACATTTAACCAGAGAGTGGAATCAGAATACCCCTTTCCTTTCTTTGCTTTTTTTTTTTTTAAAACATCTTTATTGGAATATAATTGCTTCACAATGGTGTGTTAGTTTCTGCTTTATAACAAAGTGAATCAGCTATACATGTACATATATCCCCGTATTTCCTCCCTCTTGCTTCTCCCTCCCACCCTCCCTATCCCTCCCCTCTAGTTGGTCACAAAACACGGAGCTGATCTCCCTGTGCTATGCGGCTGCTTCCCACTAGCTATCTATTTTACATTTGGTAGTGTATATATGCCAATGATACTCTCTCACTTTGTCCCAGCTCACCCTACCCCCTCCCCGTGTCCTCAA
This sequence comes from Globicephala melas, assembly GCF_963455315.2. Lineage (NCBI taxonomy): Eukaryota > Metazoa > Chordata > Mammalia > Artiodactyla > Delphinidae > Globicephala > Globicephala melas. The sequence goes on along the minus strand of NC_083315.2, from coordinate 162,276,405 downwards.
GTCCATTCTGTACGCCTGCATCTTTACAGAATACCCTTTCTGTAGGCACTTATGAATTCACCAATGAATGATTCTCTTGGGATCTGCCTCCCTTGGTTTCCAGTAGTGGGAGCGGGGGGTGGGGTGGGGTGGGAGCAGCTTTTCCTTTCCTGGCGACAAAGAAGAGAGACAGGGGATGGCTTCTCCTTATAAGAAATGCCCTCCACCAAAAGGTGACTTCTTTTTTCTCCAATCAGCCTCACATTTTCTTGTTGGTGGATGTAGTATGCTGAATGATGGCCACTCAAAGATATCAGGTCCTAATCCCTGGATCTATAAATGTTATTTTATAAGGAAAAAGGGTCTTTGCAGAAACGAGATGAGGAGATTCACTTGGATTATCTGGGTCAGGGGTCCCCAAGCCCTGGGCCTCGGACAGTTAATGTTAACAGACCTCACGGCAGGAGGTGAGCAGGGGGCAAGTGAGCTAAGCTTCACCTGCCGCCCCCCATTGCTCACATTACGGCCTAAACCATCGCCCGCCCCCCACCCCAACCCCGTTCGTGGAAAAATTCTCTTCCACAAAACCAGTCTCTGGTGTCAAAAACATTGGGGACTGCTGATCCAGGTGGTCCCTAAATACAATCACAAGTATCCTTGTAGGAGGAAGGCAGAGGGAGATCACTCAGACAGTAAAAGAGAAGATGATGTAAAGATAGAAGCAGAGATTGGAGGGATGCAGTCACAAGCCAAGGAATGCCAGCAGCCACCAGAGGCCAGAAGAGGCAAGGAATGGATTCTCCCCTAGAACCTCCAGAGGTAGTGAGACTCTGCTTTTGGCCCAGTAATACTGATTTCAGACTTCTAGCCTCCAGAGCTGTGAGAGAATAAACTTTCGTTGTTTTAAACTACCCAGATTGTGGAAATTTGTTATAGCAGCCCTAGGAAATTAATATAGTGGGATAGGACACTTTTTGCTGAAATGATGCCTCTTACTGACTGTCATCAAGAAAGGCATTTCTCAGAAATAACCATGTGGGGACCTGTAACTTTTTGTTCTGATTTTGGGTCTTTTGTTCTGGGTATAGGGAGCCCAGGAAAGAAATTCCACTAAGCACTTAACACCATCCTGTTCCAAAAAGGAACATCACCGTTAACTCCCAGCATGGTCATTTAAATTTTTTTTTTTTTTTTTTTTTTTTTTTTTTTTTTGCTTTTCCTGGCAATTGAGAATGTTGGTTTCCATTTATATATGACAAACAAGATTCTCTCACAAATTATAGCAGAAACAACTTTGCCAAGTTGTTTGATCCCAAATAGGGATCAAGGTTTGGGATCCCAAACTTTGATCCCAAATAGGCGATTTTCCCTTATATAATAATAGGACTGCCAAGTTTTAGCTGGGCCACGTGGAATTAAACTACAATTCTCATTCTCCTTTGTAAGTAGGAGGATGACAAAAATTTGGTTAGTGTGTAAAGTAGAAGAGATGCATGCAACACTAGGGCTGTGTCCTTAAAGCAGAGAATTTGCCTTTCTTTTTCCCTTTGCTCTTCCCAGTGGCTGGAATGTGGATGTGATGGCAGGACCTGGAGCAGCCATTTCAGACCATGAAGTGGCCCTGGGAATGAAGGCAACGCAGCATAGAAACAAGCTAGAAGGAGCATGAGTCCCTGACACAGTGGCGTTTCATACCAATCCTGGAGTCAGACTTTCATAACAGAAAAAACTAAACTTTGGCGTTTTCTGTTACTCACTGTTATATGTAATCCTAGCCAAACATAATTAGAATTTTGTAGACTTCAAACTACACTATGGAAATGGATTCTCCTAGAAAGTAACTTTTTTGACCACTTGGAATAGTCAATCAATTCGAAATGTCTACCTGGATTAGACCGAAATTATAACAGTATTTTTACTGTTATATATATGGGTATTTTCATTATTTCTAATATGAGCAATTTGAGAACTGACTTGAAATAAACAAAACCCACATTCAAATTTTATATAAAGGTTGCCTTTTCCACACTGTATTCTCTGTTCTTGGTGTCATCCAGAATAATTGTTTTATCATCTCTAAAGCTTTGGCTTATGATAGCATGGAAGTATTATAGAATGAAGACATGAGATGGGAATCCTTGAGTTACATGGTGTTAACTAGTTGTGTAAATTTGAACAAGACACCTCTCTGAGCCTCAGTTTCCTGACCTTTAAAATAAAAGAGTTAAAATACAATAAGTTTTGCTTCCAGTTCTTATTCCATGAAAAAAAGGGTATTTTTTAAGAGTATCATTTTCCTAGTGTTCTGACAAAGACCAAATCTCTAAAACTTTGGAGTTATTTTAGGACCCATGCTATCAAGCTGCTTATGGAAGATGGGAGATTTATTGTTAGTGATTTCACTGATATTTTATTCTTAGAAAATTATTCATGGTCTTAAATCATGTTTAAACATCCAGATTGTTGACACTACCATTTTATAAAAATGGAAGAGTTTCAGAGTGAGGAAGTAAATTATTCTGCTGGGTATCTTCTTGACTGATTGGAGTGAGGCATCTTGTGTTAAACCTATAAGAAACTGATTTCTTTTACCCTCTTTTGTTAGATAAGTTTTTACATATTCCTTATACCATAGTTCAGGGTCCTCTAGTGGTTACAGTCTAAATCAGAAATCACAAAAGCCTGCAGTGAGTAGGCAGTTGACATAAACGTGTGAGGACAATAGGTGCTTGGACACTGGTACTGCTGCCAGGTGTAACCACTGCCTGGGTACTTTGCATTTTCAACAACAGACATAATCAAACACATTCCCTGGCTGCACATCACACATAAGCACCAACTGGTGACCCATGATCTTCAGGCATTGGTGGCCAAACCTGGCTGCTTATTAACAACCTCCTGGAGAGCTTTTGAAAAATACTGATGCCTGGGCCTCCCCCATAGCAATTCTGATTTAATTCAATTTGGGTTGGGCTTGGACACTGATATATCTATATCTATATCTATATCTATATCTATATATACAGCATCTCCTCTGCCAATACTCATGTGCTTAGGTTTGAAAAGCACTGGGGATATACTGCTATAAATTGCTTACACTACAAATAAAGTGGTATAATACATTTGCAGGGAGACTCTCATTAATTAAAGATGCATATTGTAAACCTAGGGTAACCACTAAACATTTTTGGGGGGCTGCATATGGCTTTTTTCCCTGCCAGTTTTATTGAGGTATAATTGACATACAGCGCTGTATAAGTTTGTGTACAGCATAATGATTTGACTTACATCATGAAATAATTATCACAATAAGTTAGAGAATGTCTGTCATCTCATATAGACACAAAATTTAAGAAATAGAGAAAAAATACTTTTCTTGTGATGAGAACTCAGAATTTACTTGTTTAACAACTTTCATATGCAACATACAGCAGTGTTAATTACATTAATCATGTTGTACATCACATCCCTAGTACTTGTTTATCTTATTACTGGAAGTTTTTACCTTCATCCAATTTTCTCTCCCCTGACCCCCTGCTTCTGGTAACCACAAATCTGATCTCTTTTTCTATGAACTTTTTTGTACATTTAAGAAACAGATATAAATAACGTCTGTAGAGGTGAACAAATGGAATCCTAAAAAATACTCAATGAACCTGATAGTGGGCAGAAAAAAAAGGGGAAAAAAACCTAAGAAATCATGGACAAATAGAAAACAGCTAGTAAGAAGGTAAATTTTAATGTATTTTTCATGTGAATGGTCTAAACATTAATTAAAGGACAGAGATTGTCAGATTAGATAAAAAATAAGACCCAGTTTATTCTTCTTTGCTGCTCTCAAGAAGCTGATTCTGGAACTTATATGGAAAAGTAAAGGAGTTAAAATAGCCAAAATAATTCTGTCACATAAAAGCAAGGTTGGAAGACACATACTACCTAATTTGACCACTTACTATAAATCTACAGTAATCAAGATAGGATTGTATTGGTGAAAGGATAGAACACAGATCAATGCAACAGAATAGAGTCTAGAAATAGACTCACACAAATACAATCAATGCGTTTTTGATAAAATTGCAAAGGCAATTCAATGTAGAATGGATTGTCTTTTCAGCAAATGGTGCTGGAATAATTGTGTGTCCATATTCAAAATATTAACCTAGACACATATCTCATATCTTATACAAAAATTAATTCAAAAATGAATTATGAACCTAAATGTAAAACCTGAAATTATAAAACTTCTAGAAGAAAACATAGGAGAAAATTTGCCTCATTTTTGGGTTTGACAGAGCATGACACCAAACTATAGCCAATGAAAGAAAAACTAATTGATAAATTGGAATTTATCAAAATTAAAAACATTTGGTCTGCAAAAGACATTCTTAAGGGAATGAAAAGATAAGCCACAGACTTGGAAATGTATTTCAGATCACATGTATAATGCAGGTCTTATAATATAGAATATATAAAAAACTCTTAAAACTAAGTAGTAATTAAAAATGGGCAAAAAATCTGAATATACACCTTACCAAAGAATATATAAGGATGACTCACTTCTATTGAATGGGAACAACAGTAACTTTACTCTGGGGAATCATTGCAGACACCACCTCAACCAGATGATCAAGGTTAACATCACCAGTAACAAGTCTTGTTGATGTTATGTACCTCCTCACACGATGTGATGTGAAAGACAGTTTACCTCTATGGTATTCTTTCCCCAAATCTATAAACTTAATCTAATCAGGAGAAAACACTAAAATTGAGAGACATTCTACAAAATACATGACTGGTACTCTTTGAAAGTGGTGAGGTCACAAGATACAAGGAAAACAAAAAACTGTCATAGAGTAAAGGAGACTGAGGGACATGATGACCAGATGGAAGGTGGTGTCTGGGGATTGGACACTGGAACAGAAAAAGAACATTTCTCCAGAAAAACTGGAGAAATCCCAATAAGTTGTGTTGTTTAGTTATTTGTACTGTACCAATGTTAATTTCCTAGTTTTGATAATTATGTGATAGCTATGTGAATTGTTGACATTAGGGGAAGCTGGGTGAAGGGTAGGTGGGCACTCTTTTGCAACACTTCTGTAAGTTCAAAATTATTTTGAAATAAAAACCATGTTTATCAGGTATCATCCTAGTTTAAAGATGAGGATACTGAAGCACAGACTGATTCATTTTCCATAAACCAAATAAGTGGCTTATCTGGTATGTCAAGTCAGTTCTGTTCAACTCTAAAGCATATGTTCTTTCATTAGCCAACTATCTTTGAAGTCATGTTTTCCCCCCAAATTTGTAAACTTGTAGAAAGATATGACCGTATCTTTTGTTTTTGTTTTAATTCCAAGGTGGAGATGAGGGCTTTGTATTCCTAGTACCTAGCAGAATGAATCCTTTAGAGAATGTGTCCAACACACATTTGTTGGTTAGGATAGCATTTCTCTCCTCAAGAATACGTGTTCTTCTCTTATCTTCATAGTGTCTTTTCCAAAGTCAGATTAACATGCTAGTATGGGACAACCTAACATGTTTCTCCCCACCATTCTCTAGCTCAGGGTCCGTTATTAGAGAGCAAGCAGAAGGGGAGGTCAAAGAAAAGGTGACCAGAAAGGAGGTCAGAACAGGCACGTTCAGACTGAGCATCATTTACTTCCCCTAGGCTCTTGCATGCTGCATAGTCAGAGTAAGATAACTACTGTAAAAAACCTCCCTCACCTTCCCACCCACATTTCAGGGGCCTGATATTATAGACATTTATATTTTCTTTTTGTAAATTCCAGTTGACATGGGTATTGATGTTAGCCAGCTGACCTTCAAACAATCATTCAAGGATCTGGCTTCCGGAGGCTTCACCATTCTTCCAAGATGACTTCATGGTTACTTAGGCATGGATTTCCAGCTGGCAGATGAGAGAAGACAGAGGACGATTACCCACGGAAATTTTTATGGGCCCGGCCCGGAAGTGGCCCTCATTACTTCTGTTCACATTCCATTAGCTCTGTTCTCAAGGGAGGCTGGGAAGCAGAGTCTAGCTATGTGCACAGGAAGAAGAGGTTATGGGTTTGCTTGTATACTTGTATATTGATGCCCAAACAGGAAGTCATTTGTAGGGACAGGTTGGAATTCCAAAAGTTATCACAGCAGCAACTACTAAAAATAGAACTAGTGGCAGCCAACCCTCCTCCTCAGCATTAGTCAGAGAAAATCTCTCACCTCTTAGCTGTTGCTCTGTTGTGTCATCTGTTTTGCCCTCTCCATGAGCAGTGACTGACAACAAATGCATGGGCATAAACACACATAAAAGAGAACAAAGCCACCCATGTTCCAACAAACTCCAGCTGTCAGGACACATCTCTAATACCGCAAGTACTGATCCCAAGTGTTTCTTAGAAGTGATCTCTTTAAAACAAATCAAGCCAGAATGTACTTAACATTTATCATCTCCTGCTTTTATGTAGCTCTGTAGTATGAGCTCTGCGGCATTTTGTCAGACCCTTTGTTGTTGAATAATAACACGTTTGTCTGGGGTAAAAAGATGGCAAATTGGAAAGGAGAGCATGAGTCTATTGTAGCAAATATAATAGGCCCACTTTTATCCCTGGGAATGGGCTGTCATTGCAGCCCGTGTCCTTACCCATGGTGCTCTCTTATACAGAGGTTAATCTTACAGTGGGGTAGACCACCATCGAAGGCTTGTCATATTGAAGAGCTTGCAAAAACCATAGACATTTATCAAAATCAACATTTCCTCAGCTTAACCAAGGCACATGGAACACTTAGTCATTGTTTGGAAATATGGCCCAGCTTTACACACTAAGTGAGGTTTATGTGATCTTTACAAAGGAAATGTGTATGTCTTTCCAGCTGTTTTTTGTGGATATTTAATCTGCAGAAACCATTGAATTGCAGCTTGTCATATATTTACACAAAGCATATTAAAAAGCTATTTTGCACTATGTGAAATATGAAACATGCATTATATGATTTCTTTGCAAGAATGGTTATGAAGAGTCTAGATCCTAGACCATTGTGAATGCACATCAGCCACTGACTTTTGGACCTGTTGACCCCAAGTGAATATAACCAATAAGAATTCAGTAATATTTTGGTTCTGACCTGTCTCTCATACTGTATGTTAGCTCTCAGAACTAGTAACTAAGTTAGAATTGTGGTAATTGAGATGTTCCATTTTAAACCAACACCGAACCATAGAAAATGTGAGTTACCCATGGCTAGTGATTGATAGCAATAATGATAATTATGATAATAATCTTGATAAAGTCTAAAGACACTCTAAAAATGTTAAAGGGCCAGGGAGAAAATGTCAAAAGTATAAAGCATAATAATATTTTAATCAGATTGTATAGAAAATAAAGGCAGAACTTTGAGTACAATGTGCCTCCCTTGTGCCCCGGAGCTGAGTGTTCTATTGCTGGATCTCACTCTGTTTCTATGGGCTTATGGCTCCAAGCCTGGTCAGGCTGGGTAGGGGAAGGGGGCTACCAATTAGGTGTTACAACCAATCCGAGACTAAGAGCTTGCTAGCTGTCGGTCAACTATCATATGGTAGGACCACCCTATCCACAATGAGAAAATTTTAACCCTCTTGGACTAGTCAGACAGAGTGGGAGGAGCATGGACAATATTTATTGAGCATCTATCATACATAAGGCACCACTTTGAATGCTAAGGGAATGACACAACCTGGTGATAGGGGTGGGTGGAGGAAGACAAGGGCTTGACCTTAGTTATCACAAGATGTGACTTAAAATTATTTTTATGTGAGTCTGGTCTGTCCTACAATTCCCACCCCTGCCTCAGAGTAGACTGTATATTCCTGAAGGACAGGAACCCCAGTGAGATACAGCATGATATGGGAAAACACCCTCAGCTTTCTTGTCAGATAACTTGCTCTGATTCTACTTTTATTTAACCCATTCTGAACTCACATATTTTTGCTCTATAAAATGAGCATTAAAACAATGATCTCAAAGGGTTGTTTTCATACACATTAGATGTTCTAGGTTAGCTTCTCTTCCCCTGGGATCTTGCTTATAGTAGATGCTTGATAGAGGAGTGAACTGAGGACATTTTGTAGAATTATACAGTGTTAAATTTGGAAGACCCTTTCAAAATCATCTATTATAGTTAAATTATCTCATTGAATTGAATTATATTTCTCCTTTTCTTAGATTTATGAATTGATGGGAGAAGAGCTGCTACCATCAAAATATAATGATCTCTTTCCTATTAGATAGGAAAAGATAAAGAATGAGATATCCAATATTGGTGTGGGTATAGAGAAACTTTACACTCATGCCTTGTTTATGTATACAATGGCTCAACTTTTCCAGGGTGCAGTCCTGATGATATGGACCAAACATTTAAATATATATATACCCTTTGACTTAGCAATCTCACATCTAGAAATTTATCCTGTGGAGATCATTGATCAATTGCACAAAGATGTATGTAAAAAATCTTCATTGTAATGTTGTTCATAATACAAGAATGCTGGACACACTCTTAATATTCTAACAAGGATATTATTTAAATTAATGTTGGTGTATCTATGTGGTAGAATATATAACAAATCTATATTAACTGTTATGGAAAGATCTTTGCAATGAATTGAGTGGGAAAGCAGGTCACAAAACATCATGCAGAATACCACTTTATTTATATAGATTTATTAAGGCATGCATGTGTCTATACACAGAGGGATGTTGGAGGAGGGTCACCACAATTTTAAACAGTTACCTCCAGATGATTTGGGCTGATTTTTACTTTCTTCCTTATACCTTTCTAAAATGAATGGATTGTCTACTTAAGCATGTATTGACTTTACAATCAGAAAAAAATCATAAAGTTATTTTCAATTTGAAACAAAAGTCAGAAAAGTAAATATTCGTTCATATTTCACAATTTAATTTTGCTACTTGGCAGTGTCACTGTGCAGAATCCAATTTTATTATTTAGCTGACTGACAAACCAGTTGTTTACATGGTCATAACTGTAGAAAGCCCACACTCCAATCATTCTTCTCATTTTCTTCATCTCCCATTTTGGAAGTTCTGGGACTTACCATAGATCTTTTTTTGAAATAAGGCAGTGAATAAATAAATAACTAAATAAAAATGACTCTGTCTCTCCGTAATTTTAAAGCTTATCCTATCATAAATCCCTTTTTTCCTAAATAAGAGCAGATGGTTGACTATCCTGTAGTGTAAATCTGTTCTTAAATGACAACCAAACAAAACAGATTTCCTGTCTTGTGATAAAAGAATTTTAAGGACTACTGGGCAAGATGCAGGATGTGTACTGTGTATTGGTCGCCATAGTTTCAACTGAGGACAGGCTATTTAAGCTTACCCTTAATTTGGATAGACATGAGTCTCAGCTTTGTAGGGTTAAAAATGGTGCAAGAGTATGGGTATATTTAGATTGAATGGGAGCTGACTATAGTAACAGCTAAAAAAGAGGTTCCTATTTTTAATTAACCCTTTGGCTACAAACTGGAAAAAAGAAATGAATTGAGTAGATTCTCTTTAGAAAATAAAGCTCACATTACAGAGAGAAAGCTGGTGTCTAATTATGTAGCATTTTTTGTTGTTGTTGTTTGTTTGTTTTGCAGTACGAGGGCCTCTTGCTGTTGTGGTGTCTCCCGTTGCGGAGCACAGGCTCCCACACAGGCTCAGCGGCCATGGCTCACGGGCCCAGCTGCTCTGCGGCACGTGGGATCCTCCCGGACTGGGGCACGAACCCGTGTCCCCTGCATCGGCAGGCGGTCTCTCAACCACTGCACCACCAGGGAAGCCCATTATGTAGCATTTTTGAACAAAAACCCTGATATTAAAAAACGCTGAAATATATATATATACTTTAAAAGTCTGTTTTAAGCTTAAAAATCAGCTAGTCAGTTCCCATGGCAGTTTTACTCTGGAAGGATTCTAGACTGTAACCAATTAAACATTTTTAGCAGCTAATTTCTTTTTCTATTTGCAAATAGCACTTTGGAGCAAGCAGGCAATGGACTCTTAATAGTTTACCCCGGTTCTGTTATCCATATTATTTCACGTAGCATGCTACACATAATTTTAAAAAATGCAGATGGTCTCTGTATCAAGGGCTTTAACACTGACATTAAAGGAATCCATAAAGGCTGGAAAAATAAGCATGAACTAATTTCAACTCAAGATTTCCAACCCCTCTTTTTGGAAACTGCAGAGGCTCTTTATGGGCACTGGTAGTTTGGAAAGTCCATCCAAATCAGAATCAGAAAGCAAAAGTTCCAGCTACAGTCCTGCCCCTGGTTGGCTCTGAGATTTGGGACAAATCACTTAATCTGCTTGAGCCCCAGTTTCCTTAACTGTAAACTCATCAACTTTGAGAATACTTGGACCAGATGAGTTGTCTACTGAAAATTTTTTTATTATTTCTTATTTTAAAATCGTTGAATACTTTCTTTAAATAAAACCCGGGTGGAAGCCCGTTGTGAAACCCAGAAAAGCGGAGTTCCATTTGTTAATGTTGGCCCAAGGTTGGGAGTGTCCTGAGTGTTTTTCTTTTGGTTCTTCTCCAACTAATCCCTGGCCACCATTGACATATTAAGTAGGAGCCCCTAGGGCTCCTTAGAGCACAATTTGAGGACAACTGGTCCTCATATCAAAGATATATAAAAGATAAATTTTAATATCTTATTCAATTTTATAAGTCTAGAGTTCTGAGAAATCTCAAAAAATAATGTCATAACATTTTTAGAAGTTTGGACTCTCCATATTTCACCAATAAAAACAAAGCATAGCAACTTCCAAAAGATAGGAATTATTATTTTTAACATTATGGGTTAGAAGCACTGTTGTCTTGATTCTCCTGATATCTGACCTTCAGGGACACTGATGTGAGTCCTCTCCCTAGTGTTGATTTGGTTATAACTTACAATAAAACGATTAACTGCTTGACGCATTCCCTTTGCTGCTTTGTCTGTTTATTTTGCTGGGTAAATATCTACCCATTAACTCATCATTTCATAATTTAAAAGTTTTTACATTCTTTTGGATTTTTTATGGCTTCGCATAGCCCACGAACTCCATTATTCTGAACAATAGAATGCTGCTTATAGGGATAACTTTTTTATTCTCAGTGTTAATCCAGCCTCTCTCTGTATTTATGCAGAACTCTTGCTTTTCCTTACAGAGGAAGTAGCAACACTGAGAAGAGCTCTGGTTGGATCAAAGACTTGTGGGTTCCTGTGGAGGAAGCTGGAATTTGGGCTCCAAAATGATTTTTATAAAAACCTGACCATTGGTTATTCTTTATCTACTAGATATAAACCATTACTGGGAAATAGTAATAGTATGAAAAAAGACAGCACATCTTCTCAGAATTTCTTCATTATTTCAAACAAGATTTCAGGATCAGCAATGAAGACTTTATCTGATTCTTGCCTTAATGTCTCTAGTAGCTGAGATCTGCATAGGAATCAATTGTGGTATAACCTGCAGCTGGCAATCATGGGTGCTTGCAGGTGCTGTGCTACACAGATAAAATAAAACCGAGTAAAAGTGACTTAATAGTGTCATCTCTATGAGGAAAAAGTATTGTGCACACCCCCAAATGCTTAAAACTAACATTTATACTGTACTTCCAAAACCACTCTACCAATTATTTATAGAGAAATCACATCAACCACCCACCACTTGTTAAAACAGAGCAAGTATTTTCAAGTTGACTGCAAGTCAACTTATAAAACGTGAAGGGGATTGGTAATGGAAGGAAATGATAGGCTGGAAATGACAGGCTGGAGACAATTGACTTTTCCCTTTTTTATTTTAACCTTTGAAGTATAATATGTATTCAGAGAAATGCGCATAAATGTCAGCTATCTGAATTCTCACAAATGTAACACACTTGTGTAACCAGTACTCATAAAGAAACAGAATATTACCGAAAACCCCCAAGTCTTCCAGGCACTGTCCTCCCTCCAGTCACTGGTATCTTGTCTTCTAATGGCATACGTTAGTTTAGTGTGGTCTTAACTTGTCTATAAATGAAATGATACAATGTGTACTCTTTTGTGGCTGGTTTCTTTCATTTAACTTTATGTTTGTGGGACTCATCCATGTTAGTTATTCATTATGCTGCAGAGTATTAAATTGCGCAGCTATACAATTTACTGAATCATTCCACTGTTGGTGGTGGTGTGAATTTTGGTAGTTTTTGGGTTTTGACTAGTACAAATTGTGCTTCTAATGAACATTCTTTTTTTTTTTTTTTTTTGCGGTACGCGGGCCTCTCACTGTTGTGGCCTCTCCCGTTGCGGAGCACAGGCTCCAGATGCGCAGGCACAGCAGCCATGGCTCACGGGCCCAGCCGCTCCGCGGCATGTGGGATCCTCCCCGACCGGGTGCATGAACCCGTGTCCCCTGCATTGGCAGGCGGACCCTCAACCACTACGCCACCAGGGAAGCCCTAATGAACATTCTTGATCATGTCTTTTGAGTACATGTTTAGGAGTGAAATTGCTATGTCATAGGACAAGCACATAATAGGTACTGCTAACTAGCTTTCCAAATGGTTGTACCAATTTACACTCTCAACAGCAGTTGATGAGAATCCTCGTTGCTGTATATACTCGCCAACATTTGTTATTTTCTGGCAGGTGGGTAGTGGTATCACATTATGCTTTTAACTTGCATTTTCTTGATAACTAAAAAGTTGAGCACCCTTTCACACATGTATTGGTCATTTGGATAGCTTCTTTTGTGAAATGTCTGTTCAGGGTTTTTGCCCAATTTTCAGTTGGTTGTCTATCTTGTTCTTATTGATTTGTAGGAGTTACTTATGGGTACTGGATAATTTCTTGATTTTCTTAGGTACAATGTGATTTTTAGTGTTCATATTTATGCTAGGATTTAAAAAAATGTTTTCAGGTATTCTGTTTACTGTGAATCTTAGATCAGTGCATATTCAGGTCTAGAAAGTTTCTAATGACATTTGGGTAGAAAAAGTAACCTTATTCCAGAACTGAAAGTTCTATATGCAATCAGCTACCCAAAAATGCATCATCATTATTTAATGACATTTTACATTTACAATCTATATTATGTTTAGTTTTTCATATTGTTTGAATCATTGCTTAAAATTGAATATGAAGATCAGAAGGACCAAAAAACACCCAAAACATGAGGCAATAATAATCTTGCTTTGAACTTGTTAAAATAGACCATGAGGTCTCATTTTGGGAAACATCTATGGTGAAGTTCATAAAAAGATTAAAAAATTCTGCAACTTACTAGTGTTTCTTTCATTAGTCAAAATAGCCTTGAGATCATTAAATATTGGGGAGACATTTGCCAGTTTTGGCCATCCAGTACCCTCCTTTTGGTAACAGCACCCAGTATTTTTTCAGAGCCACTCTGGTCACAGTAGGTCCATATGTGTTGACTTTACCATCAGCTCCAGCAGAGAGCAGATGCCACTGACTCAGACTTGGCCAAATAAGCACCACATTTCTCAGGGCAGTCATTGATTCAAGGACAACCATGTGACCCATCAGAACCAATGACATGTAACGAGACTGGTGCTGGGACTGCAGAGGGAAGGGAATCCTCTTCCACTCTGGAAGTGACTTTACGAGGATGTGAAGTAGAACCTCCATGACCACCTTGCAACCTTGAAAGGAGATCCTGTTGAAAACAGAGCCAGCCCAGAAAAAGTGAAGCTGAGAGATATAGAGAAATGGAATTGGAATGACATGGGAGCCCATTATATCAAGCCAATAACATCTGGACTTTTCAGTAGTGTGAGCCAGTAAATTCCCTGTCTGCTTAAGATGGGTTGGATTGTTTTTCTGACACCTGAGACCTAAAGAGCCCTAGCTAATGTGAATATGTGGCCCTGTTGGGGTTTTCAACGTTACATGTGATATAAAAAGGAAGATAATAATATGGTTTTAAGCAAAGCCTTCTCTCCGCGAGTACTGTTTTAAATAATCATTTTAAAATTTAAGTACCAGGGTTTAAAATTGCTTATAGGGCTTGTGCATGGAGTTAAAAGTTGATTATAGTGATAATATTTGGTTAGGGTTTATTTGGTGGGGGGAGATGGGAAAAGAGAAATGTGTGTCCCTGTCCATGGTCATGAAAAATCACTGTGCTTCAGAAGAGTGCTTCCCAGACAACTGTCCTTAGACCTGTACTATCAGAATTCCTTGGGGAGTTTATTACAAACACACATTTTAGGACTCCACCCCTGGAGATCCGGATCCTAGATATGGGATGGTGTCTAGAATCTGTATTTTTAAACAAACTCCAAGACTGGGGAACCATTGCTTTATTACAGTACTTCCCTGCAAATCCTGGGGCACTGATGCCTCCTCTGTATATTCTTCCAGGAATTCTGAAGCAGCAAGGGAAGAAACAAGGCGGAAGAGAAAACTTAGAGAAAGGACAGAGAGATGCAGACCAGCTGTTAGAGAAACATAATTGCTAAAAGATTGAAGATTTCTGGGGCAGAGTCATGGGAGAGAAGAGAAACTTTGTATTAGTATTATTTTTAAAGAATCAGAGTTTTCTAGAAATAAAAATAAATTGATTTGAGAATGTGAAGGTACATGTGTATTCGTTTTCCCTCCCTGTATGCTTCAATTACGAGGGAGAGAATGAAGAGAAGGTGGTTCCAGCTCTCTTTCCTGTGACATTGTTGAGTCAAAATATGTCAATGTGTTTCACATACATTGGTCTCTGTATGGAGTCACAAAGAAGGCATCAACTCCATTTTCTATTTTGAAGTTGATACAATAGATAAAAAACAGCAATTATTAGTCTTCCCCAGGTTAAAATTTTCTAAATTCTTCAACTCTATTATCATATTTACCATATATACTAAAATATAAAGGGTTAATTCAAGGACACATGTAGATTTCAAATACAGTTTTGTATGTGAAAAGACTCCAGGCTCAATTCTCATATGATAGAACAAATGCCCAATTAATGATTACTGAAATCACTTAGTTTATAGGTCTGGCACTAGGAAGAAGAGCTGACCCATCTCGTACGACCCCAGGAGTATTACATTACACTTGACTGTCATCAGTTATATTTATATTTTAGTTATACTTTAATGAAGGAAACATAATTTGAACTACATTCTATCTGAATCCATGTAATAATGAGCTGTGAATTTGGGACTTCAGATTTGCATATTATATTATATTTAATTACAGAATAATTACAGAATTATTTTTAAAAATTAAGATAAAATTAAAATAAAGCTGGATTGAACAAACTGTGGGAGCTGTGTTTCTAGTTATGCTACTCTGTGTTCTGCTTTAAGATGTAAGCAAAACAGATTATTGTCAGTGTCCAAATAGAAAAGTATTTTTCTCCCAACCAAACTCAAGTCCTTTAATTTAACAATTGCCTCGAATCTCTGTTTTGGTACACAAGTTGACATTTACTGACTTTCTTGACCAAACCACAATAAGAAGTCTTACATGTAACCACAAGGTATATAAATTTTACTTCCTCATCGGCCAGATGAATGTACTTACTATTGTAGTTACTCTGCATCTGGCAGCACAATACTTAGCAATCTCAACAGCTTAACCCTCTTAGTTAAGTTACAGTGGAAAACAGCATGAACTTGGAATCTCACCTGGACCCTGCCACTAACCAAGTGAATTACTTTGGCAAATGCCAGGCCACTCTGGCCCTCTGTTTCCTCCTCTATTATAAAGGGGGCTGAAACCAGTGATGCATCTATAGATATAAGAGTGAATGGGTCTAGGATTCACTTATAGACACTGGCTCCCAGGAGACACAGGAAATAGTACACTTATGTCTTCTGGCTAGAACCCCATCTCCCCAAAGAAAGAAACTAATAACTAAAACAAAATTCGTGACTTTTAACAACACAAGACAAAACAAAATGAACAAAGCCCGTTGGGTTCCCCATCCTTAGGAGGATGCTAAGGAGCCAATTCCTTATTCTGAAAACTGGTACATAAAGAATTGAGCATCTTTTGGGTCTTGTATGGACTATACCTCAAGGTAATCAAAGAGTTTATGAGGAAAAGTTCTTCTTTATACAGTAGTTCCAGTGAATATATGAAAAAAGAGCAATAGAATTAGAATATCATAATTTTGCAACCCCAAATGATGATTCTAGGCAATGATCACGAATGACTGTAAAACAATTAGGGGAAAAACTATTGGGAAACTTCATAATGGTTAGATCAGGTTGACGACACCTGAAACCATGGATCAATTTCAGCATCACACAAAAAGACACGGGGGCATTAATGTGATGCAATGCAAATCCAAAACCTCACTTATGAAGTATTCTTGCCAAAATTATGGAAGCTGACTCTGCTCAAGATCTAATTTCTAGTTTATAGGAAGCATGGGAGATAGGCAACTATTGAAGACACTCAGGAATGGATTAAAATCCAAGGAATTCTACTGTACAAATAACCGGACCTGGTTTCTTCAACAAATAAATTAGGAAGAAAAAGAAAAGGAGGAAAGGGAACTCATAGATTAAGAGACAAGAGATATATGAACCACATACAGAATGAAGATCTTGCTTGGATCCTATTTCAAACAAGCCAACTGAAAAAAGAAACCATATATGAGAGAGTTGGGGCAAATTTAAATACTGACTAGATATCTGATATTATTAGGAATATTTTGTTAATTTTTAGGTGATAGATGGCATTTTGCTTATGATGAAAAGGCGTTATTATCTTTTAGAGATATATTAGGAAGTATTTTTAGATGGAATAATACGATGACTAGGATTTGCTTCAAAACCATCCATCTGGGGCTTCCCTGGTGGCGCAGTGGTTGAGAGTCCGCCTGCCGATGCAGGGGACGCGGGTTCGTGCCCCGGTCCGGGAAGATCCCACATGCCGCGGAGCGGCTGGGCCCGTGAGCCATGGCCGCTGAGCCTGCGCGTCCGGAGCCTGTGCTCCGCAATGGGAAAGGCCACAACAGTGAGAGGCCTGCGTACCGCAAAACAACAACAACAACAAAAAACCGTACGTACTACAAAACAATCCAGCCACAGACTGGTGTGTGGAAGTGCAGATGAAACTGGATTGGCTGTGTGTTGATGATTATTGAAACTGGGTTTGGGGAACATGAAGGTGCATTTTATTACTCTCTCTGTTTTGGGGTATGTTTGAAAGTTTCCATAATTAAACATTTTTCTAAGTGGGAAAGAGTAATGAACACTTTGTGTTAATTCATTAAACTGTATGCTTATGGTTTATATCTGTGTTTTTATTAGTTTCTTGTTGTTGTCCTAACAAATTACCACAAACAGGGTTGCAGCAACAGAAATGTATTCTCTCACAGTTCTGGAGTCTAGAAGTCTGAAATCCAGCAGCGCTGTGCTCCCTCCAGGGCCTCTAGTGAAGAATCCATCCTTTACCTCATCCAGCTTTCGGTGGCTGCTAGCATTGCTTAACTTATAGCTGCATCACTCTGGTCTCTGCCTCCACGGTCATACTGTCATCTCTTCTGTCTGTAATCTCCCTCTGCTTCATCCTTATAAGGACATTTGTCATTGGATTTAGGGCCCACTCAGATAACCTTGGATGATCACATCTCAAGATCTTTAATTTAATTACACCAGCAAATACCCTTTTTCCAAATAAGGTAACATTCACAAATTCCTAGGATTGGGATGTGTATATATCTTATCCTTTTAGGAGTCACCATTCAATCCACTATAATGACATACTTCAATAAAAAGACTTGAAAACTAATAACCAAGAAGAGAGATTTAGTCTTTCTAAATTTGATATTAAGGAATCACTGTCAGAGTCATCCCTAATTTCAAATGTATGAGACTCCCTTGACTTCTTCCTTTCTACCTTACCGCATAGGTAAGTTTTGTCATTTCTACTTCCAAAATTTAAATCAAATCTTTCTATTTCTTTCCATCCTACACTCTTAATGCCTTAATCTCATCTATCATATTCTACAACGGTCTCCTTTCTGATCTTCCTGGCTTCTAATCTTGCCTCACTTCATTTCATTCTCTACAGAGAAGCCAGAGTAACTGAAAGCAAAAGAAAACAAAAACTTCACAAATCTAATCATTGCCCCTTCTTTGCTATGTCTCTGAAATGGTGGTCCTTTGCTTCCAGAGTAAAATCCAAAGTCTTTACCAAGGCTTCAAAGCTGGGAGTAATTCAGACCCTAACTCTTTGTCTACACTTCTCTGGGGCCATTCACTTTCTTGACCACAACTGTCCAGCCCCACTGGCCTCCCTTTAGTATCTTAAACATGCCACAGCCAATTACACCAAATGTAGATCCCTAAGAAGGAGAAACTAGGCAGTCTTTACCACTAGAATTCTATGGAAAATTGAATACATTGTTATTTTAAAAACAGATTCAGTTATTTACTTTGAATTCAGATACATTGGAAAACATGGAAACAAAATGTAAATACTCTCTCCCTACCTTCCCAGGTATCCTATCCTATAGGATAATGACATGTTGGTTTGCGTCCTTTTAGAATGCATGTTTAAATACCATAAATACGTGCTTATATACCTTGGTAACCCGCTTTTCCTAATTAACAATGAATTGAGAATCTGTTTTCATGTTATTAACTATATAGCTTCATCATTATTTTTTAGGCTTTTCATCCGTATTTTCAAATCACCCTACCAAAGACTTGTACCAATTTGCATTCCCACCAGCAGTGTATGAATGTGCTCATTTTCCCCACATCCCTGGAAATCTTTTTAATCTCTGCCAACCTGAGGGATGGAAAACAGCATCCCATTGTTGTTTCAATTTGCATTTCTTGGATGGTAGTGAAGTTGAACATTTTGGCTTCTGATACTGCTTACCTGTAGTTCTTCATAATTGTGTAATTGAAAGTGTTTGCTTACGTTTTAAAAAGAAATGGCAAATTATCTAAGGAGGAGTTGTGTAAGCCACTCAGCACTGCATTGCAGTGACTCTACCACCATGCCCTGGTGTACAGTTCTATCAGTGCCTTGAAGCTGTTCACTCTCATGTACCTGAGGATAGAGCCTGGGCTTCATAGCTTTCATCAGGGAAATCTTTGTTTTCTTCTTGTAAGATGTGAGACATAGAAAATCACCCATGCTCAGTTTTAAAAGCCTGTTCCTTGTATTTTCTCAAAATACATATGGGGAAATAAAGAGGAAATTATAGATTTAGTATCTAAGTTTCAGAATGTGGCCCAACAATTTGGACTTGTCACTGTCTAGGTTTTGATCATCTTTAGGTTTCAGCTTGGAGTTCAAATAACTTTATGCATCAAAATATTCAGTAATCATTTTTCCTGTTATATTAATTTAATTTAATTTTAATATTTATTTATTTATTTGGTTGTGCCAGGTCTTAGTTGTGGCAGGTGGGCTCCTTAGTTGTGGCATGCTTGTGGGATCTAGTTCCCCGACCAGGGACTGAACCCAGGTTCCCTGCATTGGGAGCTCGGAGTCTTATCCACTGTGCCACCAGGGAAGTCCCCCTGTTATATTAGCTTTAAAGAGAAGGTCAGAGGAAAGCATAGGGAAACAGTACCTGACATTGGCACCCATTCTCTACATTTCTTTTGGACAGTCTCCTTTATGTTGCATCTGAAAAAAATACGAGCAAAAATTTCACGGTACCATGTCTGATATGACCTTTTAAATTTTCAAATGTACCACAAGCTTGCTCATGTGGTGATATCAAGCATTACAGCAAGAGTACTTTTAACTGTCCAAGGTCCTGAAATCTCACATATTTTTATCCTACAATCCTGTGTATTATTTTGAA
The DNA here is from genome assembly GCF_963455315.2 of Globicephala melas. Taxonomy (NCBI): domain Eukaryota; kingdom Metazoa; phylum Chordata; class Mammalia; order Artiodactyla; family Delphinidae; genus Globicephala; species Globicephala melas. Next base: position 162,256,606 of record NC_083315.2, on the reverse strand, counting down.
CTCCAAGTGACTGTCCATCATTCCATACTTATGTCCTCTTTCATGTATGTTTAAAATTACTACTTTTGAATGTGGATCAATAGACTGAATAGAGCAATTTTGTATGTGATAGAGTGCCATATGTTTTAAGAGCTACTCTTCTAAAAATAAATAAATAAATCATCAAATCAAACAAATGTGCTTATGGTTGTGATTGTGAGACCAAGTAACTTCTAAACAAAGCCAAAAACGTAAACCAATATGACCCAAACCACAGGTAGAGTTGAGACTTAACTGCAAATGGAAATTCTAAAGAAAGAGGTGATCAGATCAGACCACCAGGAATATGAATAAATAGTATGGAAAAATATATTTAAAAAAATCAGAAGTGCTAAACATAACATCTAAAAAATCTGTGAGATACAAGGGACATGTGGATATAATGTTTTGTTTTAATGGCAAACATGGAGGGCCAAGGAACAGGACGTGCCATTTCACGGGAAGGAAGGGTGACAATGGAAAGACACACGGTTTGTACTATTTACAAAAAAAATCTAGTCTTTGACAAAAACAAAAGTCAGCTGTGGTCATATATGTGGCTCATGCACCACTCTGTGACAGGAGAAGAAAAGTCAAACTGGACCAAGGGAGGAAGTGTAAGTATTTATTGAGTGACTGCGCACTTTAGGTAGTCTTATGAAATACGCTCAGTGCGGAGAGAAAAATAAATTGAGAAAAGATGGTTCCTTCCTTTCTTAAAGAGATGGAGCAGACATGTAGAAAGAAAGGACTCAGAAGCTCAGAGTTTAACCCTTTCATTGAACAACAGAGGCTCAGAAAGGCTAAGTGAATTGCTCAAGGTCATACAGCTTACTAGTGACAGAGGGGACTAGAAATGAGTGGCTCTGCTCTCCATCACGGTGGACTTTCCACTCTATGACAGTTGTCTCATATATGAAACTTAGTACTTATATAAACAAGCATGCACTAGAGTTAGACACAGAAAACTAGAGAAATTGGGCAGTAAAAATGAAAGGATGATAAAGTGAATGGTATGGGGAGGAATTGTGAGTCAAGGGACACATGCCTGGTTTGATAAAAGTTTTAAGGAGAAGAAGACTACTGACCAAGAGGCAAGAAGAAGACACAGGTGTTGATAGGTCCAAGGTTACCTATATGAAGGGAGGCCCGTAAACCATATGAAGCATATGGGACCAGTCAAAGAAAAGGTTGGAGAAATGTGTTCACCAAGTAAAGGACAAAGGTGTCATACGTGCTTGATTAACCAGAATGCTTCTGAAATGAGGAGTTCTGGATAACTGAAATTTCAGATATGAAACTTTTCTTTTCACAATCCCCATCCCCCTCCATGGTTGAAGTGTTAAGTCAAATACATTAGGCCATTTTATGAGGCCCCTTGAAGCCACTCAGGAGATTTCTGTTCCTGTCCTGACTCTATCATGGACTAGCTGTTTGGCCTCGGAAAGTCACCTTACCTCTCAGGACCTCATCACCATATCTGTAAAACGAAGCGTTCCAGGATGTCAAAGATTCCCAGATTTTGCATGAAAGAGTCACCAGGGGCTCTTAGTAAAGAGATAAATCCCCAGTCCTTAGACCCACTGAAACAGGATCTCAAGAAGCAGCAGTTGGACCATGGAATCTGCTTCATGTCACCTGGTGAGTTGGAAAGCTCTCACCACATGATCTCTAAAATCCCTTCTATTATTATTTTTTAACACCTTATTGGAGTATAATTGCTTTACAACGGTGTGTTAGTTTCTGTTTTATAACGAAGTGAATCAGCTATACATATACATATATCCCCATATCTCCTCCCTCTTGCATCTCCCTCCCACCCTCCCTATCCCACCCCTCTAGGTGGTCACAAAGCACTGACTGATCTCCCTGTGCTATGCGGCTGCTTCCCACTAGCTATCTATTTTACATTTGGTAGTGTATATATGTCCATGCCACTCTCTCACTTCGTCCCAGCTTTCCCTTCCCCCTCCCCGTGTCCTCAAGTCCATTCTCTACGTCTGTGTCTTTATTCCTGTCCTGCTCCTAGGTTCTTCAGAACCTTTTTTTTTTTTTTGTAGATCCCATATGTATGTGTTAGCATACAGTATTTGTTTTTCTCTTTCTGACTTACTTCACTCTGTATGACAGTCTCTAAGTCCATCCACCTCACTACAAATAACTCAATTTCATTTCTTTTTATGGCTGAGTAATATTCCATTGTATATCTGTGCCACATCTTCTTTATCCATTCATCTGTCGATGGACACTTTGGTCACTTCCATGTCCTGGTTATTGTAAATAGAGCCGCAATGAACATTGTGGTACGTGACTCTTTTTGAATTATGGTTTTCTCAGGGTATATGCCCAGTAGTGGGATTGCTGGGTCATACGGTAGTTCTATTTTTAGTTTTTTAGGGAACCTCCATACTGTTCTCCATAGTGGCTGTATCAATTTACATTCCCACCCACAGTGCAAGAGGGTTCCCTTTTCTCCACACTGTCTCCAGCATTTATTGTTTGTAGATTTTTTGATGATGGCCATTTTGACTGGTGTGAGGTGATACCTCATTGCAGTTTTGATTTGCATGTCTCTAATGATTAGTGATGTTGAGCATTCTTTCATATGTTTGTTGGCAATCTGTATATCTTCTTTGGAGTATTGATTACATTCTATGATTCAGCTTTCTCACTGGAATAAGCTCAAAATTTCTAAAGCAACTGCATCTCTGTTTGATGGACTGGAATCACTGAGAATATCAGATCCATTATAAGGATCTGTAGCTTTCCATGGGGAAGGAGCAGAAGAATGGATAAATGCACTAACTCCGGGTTACCATCTTTTGAATATAAAATTTAATAGATGAGGGACTTCCCTGGTGGCGCAGTGATTAAGAATCTGCCTGCCAATGCAGGGGACACGGGTTCAAGCCCTCGTCCAGGAAGATCCCACATGCCGCGGAGCAACTAAGCCCATGCAACACAAGTACTGAGCCTGTGCTCTAGAGCCCGTGAGCCACAACACTACTGGGCCCACTTGCCACAACTACTGAAGCCCGCGCGCCTAGAGTCTGAGCTCCACAACAAGAGAAGCCACCACAATGAAAAGGAAGAGGAGCCCCCGCTCGCCGCAACTAGAGAAAGCCTGCCCACAACAAAGACCGAACACAGCCAAAAAAAAAAAAAATTAATAGATGAGCTCTCTGATGTCAGCTTCTAAAATTCTATTTGCCAGAAACAATCTCTATAACCAATGTGTCTGTATTACAAATAAAAGTCTTGGCACCAAAGAAGAAAGTAAGAGATGATGCTATCTTCTAGGGAGAGAGTAGAGGAAAGCAAAACATCACTGTAAGTTTAAGAACTTCACATCATCTCAGTAGCTTTCCCAATAAGATAACAAGTTACCCAGCTGGTCAGAGGTAGAGTGTGGATCTTCCTCCCTGATATTTTAGAATTAAATTTATTATTTCCATCATTCATGGCTCAAAAGCAACGGAGGCATCACTCAAATATTAAGTTCAAACTTAATTTTATGTATTTCAAGAAAGAACATGGTTACGATGTTGCAGAGCTATGATATTTTGGTCTTCTACAAACTGAGACAAATAAGGCAAACAAGAGAAGCTGCAAATGTCTAATGATAAACATAATAATACATTTTCTCCTACCAAACTAATCTAAAATTAATTTTAATTCATGTGTGACGAAGTACTTAAATTGTTTGTCCCAAAATTGATCTTGAGTAATTGGAACCCTGCTCACTGTATCCATCTATGTATCTTATATAGAGGGCAAGAGCATACCGTTGTGTGGTTTCTGCACTGCATACGGGCACGAGGCTGATGGGTGAGTGGGGGCTGAAATCCATTCCAAGTTCTGGATACACTACCGGGCTTCCTGGTATCAGTATGTCTTCCCCAGCCCTCATCCTGTACTCCAAGGAGTGTCTTCTGGCTTGAACAAAGGTACTGTCTGAAAATCAAGCCAATGCCATGGTGCTTTTTCCACTGGAGGGAGTACCTTTCTCTAGCTGCCACATAAGCTAGTAGGGACCTTGTTTATACAGGCTAATTACCAGGTAGGATAGCGGTGTCCATCTAGACTTGAAGTGACCTTGTTTATATACCAGCAAATGTAATATTTGACTCTTCCAGGATGCTGCTGGGGGCAGATTTAACTTAGTAAGTTCAGACGAGCCAAGATTTTACAATGGTGTGATGGATAGTGGGGTAATAATTGATGGTGGTTTTCTAAAAACGTTCCATTCTTTCTAACTAAACGTTATGGTCACTTACAACTTTTTGGAACCTGATGATACAGCTCTTTGGAACCTCTTCTTGAAAAATAACGCCCCATTTTTGCAAATAAATGAGACAGAATGATCTTCCATAAGAGATACAATAAGACTCCTAGAAATTAGTTGTCAGCTTAACTTTGATTCCTGACGAAAAGAGTGGTGCATATCATTAATTATTTCGCAGGTCCAAGTGGGTCAATATTTCAGTGTGTGTCAGTAACATTAGAGAGCTATTTTAAATGACATATTATCAGAGTCTAAATATAGTAGTACTGCATGAACTGGACTGAGATCCTCTTTTCTATAATCAGCATTATTAATCGACCACTGAAAGAGTAGAGCAGCCCAGCCAACATCGTGTGGTTGTGGAGAACTGGGTAAGACCTAGCAAAGTCCAAGTAATACCAACAAGACTGCTTATCCGACTAAATACTTTAAGGTGGCCATGCATTTGGTGTAACTTCAGGGACATAACAAAGGCTTTCCCACCTCCCTCCCTGCTCACCTCTGCCAACACTTCATTTATTTGTTTGATGATGCTAATGATCTAAGATTCATATTCGCTACTTTGGCTTAAAGGTTCACCTGCTGTTAAAATGCAAATAGTTCTGGGATGGGAAGAACATTCATTAGCTCTTTCAGAGAGCAAAGAGAGCACACTTTGATAGGGTGAAGAATGTAAGGGACCCAGAAGGTGGGGAGATGCTAAAGAGCAGGGTTGGGGGGCGTGGGGGGTTGGGGATGGGAAGGTAGAGACAGTTTCAGCTGCAATTTCAAGTGGAACTGACTCTACTTCAGAGATCAAAATAACTTTATGTAACTAGCTCTGCATAAGGAATGGTACTTTGACTTAGAGATGGGTGGGGGCCTGCTTTGATTTCTACTTCCATCTTCAACTAGCCATTTTACTTGGATAAGCCACTAGCCCCTCCAAGTTCCAATTTCCTCCTCAACAAATATTTAAGTACCTAATACATGTCAGGCATTGTTTTAAATGAAATCATGATGATAAGAGTACCCATCTTCTAGGATTGTTATGAGAAATAAATGGGGTGATCTTAAAAAGTGCTTGCTATGGGCCTGGCATAGCGTAAGAAAAACCTTATGGAACCAGTAATCGTAACAATGATCCCTTATATCTGTGAATCCCTGCACATTTTACAAAGCACTTTCACATTTATTATCCCCTTAAGTGACCTTGTAGGTGGAACTAGCCAGATACTTAGTGTCCCATTTTATAGATGAAGAAACTGAATGAAACCTGGCACAATTCACTTGCTTAGTTGTACTTCCTACTGAAAAAGATTGGCGTCAGTTGGCCAAATACTTTGTACTCATTACTTATGCCTATTTTATAGCTGGAGAAACTCAGGAAGGCTTAGAGAGATTTTGATTTTCTTTTCTGACACTTGTAGTGAAAAAGATGTTTTTAAGAAAAGTATGAGTTGGCCAAAGGCTTGAATGTCTTGGTAAAGGGGTGAAAAAAATTACTTGACATGAAGAAGAGGCTGTTGCACAATTTAATCTCTAATAGATAAAAGTTATTGCAAGGGTCTTTCTGCTCTTCATCCTCACTTATTGAAAAACTTAAGGAAGGGAGAGATTTTGATTGGAAGTAAGAAAAGATTTGACCTCACCAAAGTTTCTTAAATTTGGGGGAAGCCTATCAATACAGAATTTGGAATCGCTTTCACTAGCTGTATGTAGAAATCTTGGATGGTCATATAAATTGGAATCCTATTCAGAGGTGGAAAGGTGAACTAGGAAGTATCTTGAAATGACCTCTTCCAAATCTGATTCTATGATTCAGCAAACATTTAGATGACATAGTGGTAGGAGAGGAAAGTTCTAACATTACATTTGTTCCAATCATTTTCAACCAAACAAATACTTGCTTTAAAAGCAGCAAAAGGGCTTCCCTGGTGGCGCAGTGGTTGAGAGTCCGCCTGCCGATGCAGGGGACACGGGTTCGTGCCCTGGTCGGGGAAGATCCCACATGCCGCAGAGCGGCTGGGCCCGTGAGCCATGGCTGCTGAGCCTGCGCGTCCGGAGCCTGTGCTCTGCAACGGGAGAGGCAGCAACAGTGAGAGGCCTGCGTACTGCAAAAAAAAAAAAAAGAAAAAAAAAGGCAGCAAAAATGAAATGAATGTATTTCAAACATTCCCACTGGACCCTGAGACTATGTCCCATTCCCTACTGAGCAAAACTTTTTCCATCAGTCAGACTATCCCAGGCCTTTCATTGGCTTCTTGGGAGAAGCGTCTGTCAATATTTGGAGACAGTAGGTCCTTCTAAAGGATTTTCAATGCTTTGCCAAACTTAAAGGTTCTGGGAATAAGACTCGCCCATAAATAAACAGGTTATTTGAAAGCATGCATGCCTTCCACATGCCTTGAATTTTGATTCACATTAAAACCTTCCTAGAATGACATGAAAATCATTCATTATGGTGTGTAACCTTGCTGTGTTCTTGTTTTTGAATTCAGTAAAACACCATATGTGCCTGTCAACTTTGTGTGGATGTGTGAAAACACTCATTCATCCCTGAAACATGGCCTACTGGGGAGGAGAAACAAATATAACTTCTTTGACTAAGGCTAGGGCTGAGTCTAGGGGAGAAACTTGAGTGAGCGGGGGTATTGCTGCCTTCTATTCCATGGATATTGGCAGAGACACTGAGTTCAACTAGAAGTTGTTGAGTTATTTTAACGACCTGCTGTGGTCAGGAAGTTGTTTGCTTTTCCCTTTGACCCAACTTATCTTTAACTACATCATGACATTAAACATTACCAGAAAGCAAATGACTTTAGACTCTTAAAAAAAAAAATCAATGTCATTAAAAAAAAAAAAGATGGACGGACTTTTCTAGAATAAAATGCACTAAGTAGAAATAACATCCAAATGAAATCTTTGATTGGGTTCCCACTGGACACCGAGACTATGGTTTTTATCAGACAACTATAACTTTTATGTGCGTTTGAACATTTTCAAAATAAAAATTTGAGGGGAAAACCAAAAAAAAGTCCAGCTCCATCTCTTTAAAGAAATTACCTGGGATTATGTTTTGGTGTTAATTCAGAGAGAGGGAATCACCTTAAAACTTGTTTTATAATAAGCAGGATTCTAGCTCTGCACGTTTTTGGTAAAATGTTTGGCACAATGCCTTATAGGAGCTTAAATAATATTTTCTTAAAATTTAAAATAGTCCTGGGGATGTAATATACATCATGGTGACTATAGTTAACAATACTGTATTGTATATTTAAAAGTTGCTAAGAGAGATGATCTTAAAAATTCTCATCACAAGAAAAAAATTTTGTAACTATGTGTGGTGGTGGGTGTTAACTAGACTTCTTGTGGTAATCTTTTCACAATACATTCCAATCAATATAGAATCATTATGTCGTGCACCTGACTAATATAATGTTATATATCAATTATATCTCAATAAAAAAGATTTCCAAGTAGAGAAACTTACAAGGGAAGCAGAGGTAGTTCCTGGTTATGAAATGTGTTCATCAGCCTGGTGCTTTAATTACAACTTCTCTGGAGTTCATACTATGTTGTCTTCATTAATCCGCAATCAGAGGTTTGAGTCAAATAAATCAGCAGGATTTACCCATACAGAGTTTATTATTGAGCGATATGATACATGACACCCCATTCCTTGCCCTTTAGTTGCTGACGTGTCTCCAGCTTTTCCAAGGCAAAAGCAGAGACTAAGATTAGAGCAACATATACTTAAGGGTGTGTTTTTGCAGATGTTTGTTGGGACGTGAAGACAAATGTAGGAATGATTAAATGCTGAGAACAAAGTGGAAACTTCGCTGAGGAAAGACAACATTTCTGGTAGGAGAAGTTTAACTTTAATGCATAATCCTATCAGTTTTACCACTGAGTGCGTCTACACAGGGTGTGTGTGTGTGTGTGAATATCTTCACAATAATGACCTGGACATTTCTCTGCAGTTCTTTTGAGAAGAGGACTCGCAGGTGTCTTGGGAATGAGAAAGACCATACAAGATTGGGTTTTCTTCCGGACCTCAAGGCGGAATGGTGAAACCAAAGGGAAACAATCCAAGGCAGATTAACGAATTCGAAGTAGATTCTAATCAGATCTGTCCTCCTCCCGCTTCTGTTTGCCGAACCAACACTAAGCAGGATTTCCCAAGCTGCTCCATCGCTCCCTGCGATTCGCTGTCCCGGACTTTCTCCTGCCTCACCCCGATCCTGTGTTCACCTCTCCCCTGGCAGAGCTGTTCTTTGCCAGTCATTCGGAGAGGCTGACTCCCCACGTGCCAGGCAGCATCCGTCCGCCCTCACACCCACCCCGGGCTGCGGCGTGGGGAGGGGGTAAAGGAGCCACCAACTCGCGGGAAACTTTCTCTCGCGGGAAATGACTGGGGGTTTCCGGTTTCCTCAGCCCTTCCACGCCGGGCTCGACGGCACTCAATAAAGTGGTGCCACAACTATTGCAGGTTCTGAGCTGCAGAGACCCGGGCGGCCCGCAGAAACGCATCCCCGGCAAGGAACGCGGCGCCCTTTACCACCGAATGCGCCCAGGACGCGGTGGCCGACAGCCCGGGGCCACTGGCGGGGCTCGGCGGGTGCAGGGAGACTTAGCGCCAGGATGCTTTGTTTTCCTGCCGCAGGAGCCCGCGGCGGTCTCTTTCCACCAGACTTAACCCTCCCGCAGCAACAGCCATGAAAGTTGCGGAGGCACAGAAGGAGAGGGAACCGCTCCGCGCGGCATCTGTTTTGGATGTTTTTTCTCTACACAGACCACTTCTTTCCTCCTTCTTGGGGTAAGTGTAATCAAGTCTGTAAGAACCAAGAGGTAGAACTGAAGGCGATGGAAGCGAATTGCGGAGCACAAAGGGTTAATGTGCTAAGATGTTTGTCTTGGGAGGGGGCTCCCCTCCCTGCCCCCTCCCTTTCCGAACATCCTCCCCCGAGCCACCCTCCCTTTCACCCATCCTCCGGCCCGAAGTCCATTCCAAATACGCAATTTAGGAGTTGGGCTTGATTTCAGGCACGTTAGGGGAGGGGGTGCTGGGATTAAGTAATTAATTAATTTTGGTAGATTTTTTTCCCCCACAAACTCGTTTTTGTCCACATTCTGAGAAGGGAGAAAAAGTGGAGGTGAGGGAAGCCCCAGAGGTTGGGGATGGGAAAGGGGGGAGTGATTTAGCAGAGAGATGATCCTAAGAGCTGATGACTAGTGCAAGTCATCAGGAACTCCAGACCCCTGATTCTGCTCCAAATCGCCTGGCCCCCCAATAATCATCCTGCTGGTGCATTTCTGGGCAAGGTTCTCCAGGGGCCAAATAACTTCTGACAAAAACCTGCAAACTGTCTTGCACACAAGGGATGCTCAATAAATGTTTCTTGGTTGGCTGAATGATGTACCCTGAGCTGCATTTCATGCCATGGGAATTTGCCTTGGACAGTGAACTAATTCCCCGATGTAGACCCCAGGGCACTAAGTTAGTCCAATTCATTTTGCAAAGGAAGAGGATCTGAAGTATTACAAAATATTGTACTCAGATCTTCATTACCCAAAAGTACCCCTGTGACTGCTTCAAGGTCAGATTCATGGGTCCAGGGACCAGATGAGCTCACTTGGGTTTGAATCTCTGTGTTGTGACCCTGGGCGTGTTCCTTTACCTCTCTGAGCCCCGCTCTTCTCATCTGCAAGATGAGGCCAGTTGGAGCTTCCTCTATGTCATATAGGGAAGATGAATGGAGAGAAGTATGAGAAGGTGAAAGGGCAGTTGATAGATGTCAGTCTTGCCTCCGCATCCTCAGAGGATTCAGGAGAGAGGGTACCTTTCTCTGTGGAGGCCTCTCTCTGACTCTGATGCAGGTAATAACGTTGCGTTGCAGTGACTGGGCTGGCACCTTTCTGCCTGTGAGCAGTGGAGGAGGAGTGAGGCTCTGAAGGCTTTCGTAGGAGCGTGGAAGCAGCTTCCTTTGGGTTTTGGAGCAGAATTTACATATATACTGGTGTCTCTGGGGGCATGGCTGGAGAAGCGGTCATTCTTTGTTTTCTTTCCAGGTCTCATCCATCCTCTCAGCCTTCTAGTAGAGAGGAGCAAAGTGTGGAAACAGAGTTCCAGAGAAGGTAGCTTTGAAGCACCTAGGAAACCCGCACCTGCCTAAAGGTCCGAGTCAGAATAGTGCCATCAGATTAGTACCAGTTTTGCCTGACGGGATTTGCAGAGAACTCCCCAGCAGCCTGTAGGCTCAGTTACAAAGCACTTACCAACCCTTCTCACAGATGACAGTGGACCTCAGTGGATCTTGCCGTGTAACTCTGAAGCCTGGATGTGACAGTGGGAGATGGATGATGAGAAAGATGCTGCTGACACAGGGCTCCCCCGAAGCCTCAAGGTGCCATAGAGCGGCATACATTCTGAGAGCAAATGCTCGCGTAGGCAGTTAGGGCCATAGAAGGCAGGCTTGGGAATAGGCTGAACAGTCACTTTCCCTTTCTTAAGTAAAGGCAACGATGATCTAACCCGACCTCATGGCACTAGACAGTAAGCCCTATGGAGGCAAGGTCCATGTCAGTCTGGCTCTTTGCCATATCGCCAGCACCTAGCACAGGGATGGCACATAGAAGGGGTTCAAGATATACGTAAAATGGACAGTGACTGGACAGTAACTTAAACTACTTCCTGTCCAACACTGCTTCATGCAGTTCATGCGTTCATTTAGCAAGCATTTCTTGAGCATCTACTCTGTGCAGGTCTCTGTCGTTAGGTATCCGAAGTAATTTGTAAACATTATTTTTATTGGTACTTCGAGTAGCCCATTCAAGAGCATCTCACCACAACCAGGTTCTTCTGGACACTGAGGTCCCACCGCAAGCCCCTGTGCGGCTTCAGGAGCGGGCAGTGTGAGTGGGGGAAGGGGGAATGCGCCAGGTTTAGCTTCTTTCCGGGAACATGTCTGGGGTTCCTTTGCACCTGCCCCTGCCGGGCCCTCGGGCTCCCGGGGCCGCCAAGTCTTGGCAACTCCGCTGTCCTCAGGGGTGGCGGCGCCTCTCTCCAGCCTCCACCCCGGCCTCCGAGCAGAGGCCCCGGCCGGTCGGCAGGTGGTTGGGGAAGGGACCGGGCTGCGCCTGGGGAGTGAGCTTCCCGGGGCGGGGAGAGCGCGGCCGACGCGGAGCGGTCCCAGAACAAAAGGCTCATGGGTGGCACCGGCCTCCTCGGAGCGCGCTGGGGACGTGGGTTCGGGTGCTGGCGGGAGGACCAGGCGCGGGAGAGGACTGGAGTGAAAACATGAGGTGAGAAAAGCAGGTGGGGGTGCGCCCAGGGTGGAAGCGGTGACAGGAGGTCTCCCTCGAGGCAGAGGTATGCGGAGGGGCCGCCGCAGCCCTTCCTCCGCCTCCTGCAGCGCCTTCCAAGCAGCCAAGCGTGTCTCCGGCTGCAACTCCGCGGAGCGCGCCGCGGCCGCTTCCAAGCCCGCCCGCCCGCCGGCTGTTCTAGCCAGTAAGTAGCGGCGCGCTTGCCGCCGGCTCCCCGCCCCACCGCGGCTTCCGGGCCGCCGCGCCCGCCGCCTCCCGCCACCTCCAGCAGACGCGCCGGCAAGTCCACAGCCGGGCGCTAGTGGCCGAGTGCGCCTCCTTGGCGTGGCCCCTCTTCCCGCTCCGCGCCCTCCCGCGTGGCGCGGCTTTTGAGGCTCGCCGCGGGGAGGGTAGTCTTCGCCGCGCGCTCCCCGGGTGCCGCGCCACCCCTACGTCCAATGGCTTTCGCTGGGTGGGGAGTTGGGGGCGTCGCTCGGGGGCGAGGAGCCGCGGCCGGGGAGGGGCTTGTGCGCTCTGCGCGGCCGAGCGAGGCTGACGTGCCCGCCCGAGCGCGCGCCCGGGCGAATGTGTGAGAGTGTGTGTGTGTGTGTGTGTGTGTGTGTGTGTGTGTGTGCGGGAGTGTGTGAGCACACGCCTTCAGGGGCTGGAGTGACACTGCGGTGGGCTTCTCCCTCGCGCCGGCCCGCCGGCTGCTCGGCCCCCAACCTGCCGGCGCCGCATTTGGGAAGCAGCTTGGCTCTTTCATCTTCCCGAGCGTCGCTCTCCATCCACCCCTCGCTGGTCTTACTTTTCCTTTTACCCGAGGGGCTGCTGCCGGCCACCCCTCAACCGGTGCAAACACCCAAGCAGTCTCCAGTTCTCTCCTAAGCCAAATCTTTTCCACTTGTCTTTCTCTGGGGTTCCTCCACGACCCAGTCCAAGGCTCCCCCATCCTTGGAAATTGTTTTGTTGGACTGCTGTACCGAGGCGTATAAAGCTTGAGGACTTTATTATTATTTCGATCCTTTTCATTTCCTCCCCTTCTGGGCAACGGAGCAATGAAATTTCCAATCGAGACTCCAAGAAAACAGGTGAACTGGGATCCTAAAGGTTGGTATTTCTTACTTTTGACCGCCCGGGCCCTGCCTCTGTCTCCGGCGTGTGCGCGCTTCCTTGACTGGAAGCACACTTGCTCCTGGCGGCCTGTGTCCTGAGGCTGGAAAATTCGCCTGGGAACTGCAGCGCGGGTGGGAGGAGGGCGGAGGCAGCGTGGGTGCCAAGCCCAGATAGCGCCTGTCATTATCACATAATCAGTGTCCCTCCTGGATTGTTTTAAAATGGGTTTAAAGATACACCAAGCTGGGTGTTTGACTTGAAATCGCACCAAGTGTCGATATTTCCTTCTGACTTTGTGTGTGTGTATGTCCTTTGTTTCTGGTGATCTTTGTCTCTGGCAGATGGGTGGGGTGCCTCCCCCTGGACCTGGAGCTGCACCGCCTGGCAGGGTGTCCTCAGTGGGAAAGGTTTCCTGGCAGCAAGTGGGGCTTGGAGCCGCAGCAACAGCCCCTGGAGGTGGCCCTTCTCTAGGGCATGCGGAATAATGAAGCCCACGGGGCCTTCCAAATCTTCACTCAATCTTATTACCAAACCACGCAGCTAGGTTGGCTCAGATGGGAGTAGAAGGGGGAGGAGGGAGTGGTTTTCAAAAAGGGTGGGGCAGATAAGGGCTCGGGGAGGGGAGCACGCCCCGAGTAGTAGTGTCATTTACAAGCTTTTACGAATGTTGCACAGTGGCCCCTGGGCGCAAAAGGGAGTGATTTAGACAGATTTGTGTGTGCCTAGGGTTGTCCAGGGTGTCTGTAATTAGCATATAGATGTTAAGGCTTCTCGGGAGTGATCACTATGGGAACAGAACAAGTTGAAACCTCCTGTCCAGTTTTGACAAGAATGCTCTTGCTTTTGTCATGCTTTGACAAGCATTTCTCTTAGCTCAGCTGAAGGCTGAGTTGGGCGAGGCAACGCCTCTGTGTGAATTGGGGTTGAAATTTGTTTATTTGATGTGTATGTATCTGTGTGTGTGTGTGTGTGTGTGTGTGTTTAGTGTTTTTTTTATGAGTGCATTTCTTCTTTTCTCCAGACTGGAAAAGAGGAAACCCAGTCATTGTTGAATAAATGTCTTAGGAATTGACTGGGTACTGAAGACAGAGTGAAGAGACATTTCCTATTCTAACACCAGTGCTGTTAATACAACCAGGGCTGTTAAGTGCAACCCAGACCTTCTATTTTGTCTCTAGATCTCTGGAAATATGGAAGTGTGCCTGTTTTTTGTCTGTTTGTTTTCTTATTTTGGGGGGGGGGAGGAATCCTTGCAAAACGTATTTATTGAGTATCTACTACAAACCAAATGCTGTCCCAGGCACAGGAAATACAGTCAGAATACTACAGACAAAAGCTCTGCCTTCTTGGAGTTTATAGTGAGGGATACAGACCTGAATCAGTCATTGCACAGAAGTGCATAATTACAAGTTTATACATGTTCCATGAAGAAGAGCATCAAGGCTTTAAGAAAGTGTCTGATGGAAGAGACTGACAAGAACCACGGGAGGCGGATAGTCAGGGAAGATAGTCAGATATTTGTACTGAGACCTGGAGGATATGTAGGGATTAATTGGCTAATGAAGATGGGAACTTGCAGAAGAAGGAACAGCAAGTGCAAAGGCCCTGAGGCAGAGGGAGCATGTATATTTGAGGACCTGAAAGGAAGCTTCCATGGCTGGAGCAGAGAGCAAGAGAGCATGTGTTTTGAGGTGTGGCTGGTGAATCCATAGGGTCTGATCCCAAAGCCTCGTGTTGTTGCAGGTAGGGACGGAATTGTGGATTGGGAGGTTGGAGTGTTTCAAGCTGAGGAGCGACATGATCTCAACTGAGTTTCAAAACAAGTGCCATGTGGCTCTTGTGGATGTGAGGGACCAGATACAATAGTAGTGTGGACCATGGTGGTGGCTGTGGAGATGGAAAAATGGATGGAGTAGGGAGCGAGGGAGGGTACAAAAATCTACAGGCTTTGTGTGAATCAGGTGTGGATGTGGAGTAGTTGGAATGATTGGGAAGGCAGCCAGGGCAGGACTAGTCTTGAGGGAAAACTCAGGAGCTCAGCCCAGGACTTGTTGAGTGGGAGACGTCTCTGAGTCATCCAAGAGATGGGTCAAGTGGGCTGTTGTCTAAAATATCAGATCAGTTATTTTCAAGGAGCTCTGATAGGGAGGGCTGTGGGGCCGATTTTGTGAAGCTTGCCTTGGCTTTTAAAATACATTTCTATATAATCATCATTCTATCTATTTATGTCACAGTGATAAACACAGATGAATCCCACATTTTACAGCCTAAAACAGTGAAGAAGCATGCAAGTAGTGTCTATAGTCACAACCGATGATGCTAAAAATGGAAAGACCCCGATAAAAGTCACAGCATTCAGTGAGCAATCATTGCATGCCAGGTGTTTGATGTACGTAATTTCATACAGTTATTGTCATAGTACTTATCTGATGGCACAGTGTTATTGTCCCCGTTTGACCCTTGATTGCCATCAGGACACCACTGAGCTGCATTTTAGTAGTGTGCTCTGTCTGACTTAGGCACAATTGTTCCTGGAGGTGTGGGTGACAGTAGTCTTTCCTAGCCAGGGGGTGGAGGCAGGAAGAGAGTGGGGAGTGAGGTTACCATATCTCACACCAGCATAGAACTAGGTGCACATATATTAATGAATTAATTAAATTATTTATTAACTTATGTATTATTAATTATTCTTTAACCAGAAGATTAATTTAATGTTCTTTATTTAATCATAGACAGAAGAGATGATCCTAATTTTAGAGGTGAGGGAATCGAGGAACAGAGAGGTTGAGTAACTTATCCGAGGCCACACAGCTAGTGGGTGGTGGGGTCAGACTAAAATATGGGCCCTTAAACACTCTTCCCGTCTGTTCCTTATGTTATTGCACCTCTGGCTCCTGCCTGGTGAGGTTCCCAGAGCTCAGGGACTGGAGAAGCTTCTTTCAAGGAGGAAGAGCATAAGAGAGAGTAGGAGGAGGAGGTGGGGGAAGAGGAAGAGAAGGGTGAGGCAGTAAATCAGTCTTTCTCACTCATTCCTTTCTCCATTAACCTGTCTAACCAAATATTATCTCTGCATCTACCTCTGGGGGGCGGGTAGTCACTGGCTACTGGACAGACATTGGGTCTGTTCTTTGGAAGTTTGGGTTTACATAGACCAAATGTGTTTAGCAAGAGAAAGATGAAGGAGACCCTAGCATTATAATAGAAAAGAGGAGGGACAGTTCCTTAGAATTCTGGAATGAACAGACAGACTTGCACCTTCAGGTGGCTGTGCTCACCGATTTTGGAAGGAAGTTGTAATTATGATGTTTTGCTTATAGCCCTATTACCTGACAATTTAATAGCACAAAATGAAGGTGGTTTGAGAACAGAGTGGTTTTGATTGCACTTGGGTGAATTAAGCAAAGCACTGTTAAGAAGTTTAGGTGCAAAAATCAGACCTAAGTGTAAAATGATTATTCTCTGGTGAGCTATGGCCTTCCTCCATATTTGTAAAGCTAAGCCTTTAACACACAGTGACTGTTTGTGGAGGACCTACACAAAAGTAGGTTGGCACTAAGTATTGGCTTTCATAGCAGGATTTATATGCGTTTTAAATCACTGGGATCACTTGTTGATGATCTTCTGCTGAAAACTGGGATTGGCTATCTGCTTTGATGTATGTTAAAAGTTTTTAAAAACCAGTAAGATCAGCAAACAATATCCCTACAGCTTGAGGCAAGCAGATCATTATAGTGTAAAAACCTCAATTTTGGGGCAAAAGAATTAGTTTCTAAAACAAGCTGTAGCAATAATTAGCTGTGTGACTTTGGGCTGCTCACTTAGCCTCTCTGGGCTTAACCTTCCTCCCATGTGCAAGGAGGCCATTGACATGGCCTCTTTGATCCTATCTCTTCAACATCCCCCTTGAGCTGACCTCTGGACCATTTGGCTTCCCTTTGTTCCTCAAATAGATCAGACGTGTTCCTGTCTCAGGGCCTTTGCACTTGCACTTTCCATTGCTTATAAATGTATGTTAGCGTGGCTGGCTCTTTTCCATCCTTTAAATCTCAGTTCAAATATCACCTTGTTAGCAAGGGCTTCCCTGTCCCATCTGAAGGCCTCGCCTCTCGTTCCCCAGCCCTATCGCTTTCTCTTACGCCTCCTGTTCAGTTGTCTTCCTGGTACTTGTCATGATCTGAAACCATCTTACTTGCTCATGTGTCACCTTTGATGCCAGCCTCACTTGCTAGCGCATGAGTCCAACAAGCAAGAATGTTCCCTGTCCTGTTCACTGTCTTAATCCCAGGCCCTGGCAAGTGCCTGGCACGTAGTGGATGCTCAATAACCTTTTGCTGAATGTATGTAGGATGGATCAGAGAGGATCTCTAAGGCTTCGAGCATGATGGAAATTCCAGCACTCTTTTAAGCTACAAATGGCAAAGGACAAATAAGAATAGGATAATATATCCCTAATTAATGGGGTGTTGGACAGGACACTGATATTCCCACTTCCTTGCAAGCTCCCAGCTCTCCAGAGCCTCCAGCAGACTGTTTTCCTTCTGTTTGCCTTCTCACCAGGAGTGGGGCAGGTGGGTGGGCAGATGTAGCCTGACAAAGATACGGTTGGTGTCCAGTTAATAATTTGGTGCATGTTGGTCACTGGTGTGCAGCTAATTTTAGGTAGTTAAATCCACTTAAGAAAGAAGCAAAGCCTTAGAGCTGGAGCTGGATTTTTTTTTAAAGCTGCATTTTTAGTGCATAGTTGAGTGCAAAGTTCCAGAGAGGCCTATATCTTATGTGTGTATCACCTTTCAGTTTATAGAACGCTTTTTACAAATTATCTCATTTGTTCTTTTTTTTTTTTTGCGGTAGGCGGACCTCTCTCTGTTGTGGCCTCTCCCATAGCGGAGCACAGGCTCTGGACGCGCAGGCTCAGCGGCCATGGCTCACGGGCCCAGCCGCTCCGTGGCTTGCGGGATCCTCCCGGACTGGGGCACAAACCCGCGTCCCCTGCATCGGCAGGCGGACTCTCAACCACTGCGCTACCAGGGAAGCCCTCATTTGTTCTTTAAATAACCCTATTTTTGTCCGTATTGAACTCTTAGATTTACTGATGGGAATAGAACAAGTAAATGATTTATATGAGGGCCCAAGGCTGCCAACAGGCAGTGCTGGGGCCAACCGAGGCCTTCTGATGCTTACGTCCAGGAAATTTTCCTCAAGCTTTCCTCCCTCCCAGGATTTTTGTCCATTCCACACTCTCCCATTCTTTCCTATCCAAAAATGTATTTCAGAGATTTCTCTGAGAGATTTAGAGGAAGAAGGCTTTCGGTTGATCAGTGAGCCCTTAGCTGATGTGGTTTTCTTCAGGTTGTACTTTCACTGGCCGGCGCTTTATCCCGTGAGTTCATTGAAGACCCTTGGATCCCGCTTCTGCTCTCTTGGTTAAAAAGAGATTTTGCTCTCTTGTGTATATGACTCATGCTCGACCTGTAAGCTCAGTTGAGTGCTATTTTTATTAATGTGTTTCCAAACACACATTTGTATAGCTTAGATTTTCTGGAAAGAAAATAAGCTTTTGATTTAATATCCAACTTTCAGGAGATCAGCTTTCCAAATGGGATTAATAATGTGCCAAAATCACCACAATTATCCTAGAAAGTAAAGAGGAAAGATGTTCCAAAGACTGTCTGGGCCAAGGTTTGGCTCCGGTTCTTTTTCAGTGTCCAAGGGAGTTTCATCACCCTTTTGCCAATCCCAGCGATCACTGGGTGGAATTGAAACTGGGTAGGTCGACTTTACTATTCCACTCCGTTTCTGAAACATCTGTACTTTGGCTCTCCGTGAGTCTGCCCAGGCTGTCATAACAAAACATCACAGACAGAGTGGCTGAAACAACAGAAATTTATTTTCGCACAGTTTTGAAGACTAGAAGTCCAAGACCATGGTATTAGCAAGGTTGGTGTCTGGTGAGAGCTCTCTTCTTGGGTTGCAAATGGCCATCTTCTTGCCTCACATGATGGAGAGAGTGTACTCTGATGTTTCTTCCTCTTCTTAAAGGGCACCAGCCCTACTGAATGGGAACCCTACCATTATGACCTCATTTAATGTTAATTACCTCCTAAAGGCCCTATCCCTACTTCACTTATGTTTGGGGTTTAGGTTTCAACATATGAATTTTTTGGGGGTGGGTATGTGGGACACAATTCAGTCCATAGCAGGCTCTATATGAGCATCATCTTAAATCAGAGGCATTAAAAAAACACAATCCAGGGCTTCCCTGGTGGCGCAGTGGTTGGGAGTCCGCCTGCCGATGCAGGGGACGCGGGTTCGTGCCCCAGTCCGGGAAGATCCCACATGTGGCAGAGCGGCTGGGCCCGTGAGCCATGGCCGCTGAGCCTGAGCGTCCGGAGCCTGTGCTCCACAACGGGAGAGGCCACAACAGTGAGAGGCCCGCGTACTGCAAAGAAAAACAAACAAACAAAAAACCAAGAACACAATCCACATCTTGCCCCAAATTGGGACATTTCACCACAACTGAAATACGGTGTTTAATGTAGGCACAGTGCTAGGGGCCCACTGTTGGTAAGAAAAATAAAATGTACCTTTTTTGAGGAAGTGGATTCATTTTACTTTTAGCCCGTGGGGGATTAGAGAGTTTAGTGAAGAAATAGAAGGAAGCCATTTTACTGAAAGCCAATTAGGAAGTTTCAGTTTGGACAGCTCCCTTGGCTGAAGCAGCAGAGTGAATAAAAGTGACCATCTTTTGCTGTTCTCAGGTTCTGTTATGAAGGGCACTTACTGGACGAGCCAGCAAGGGTTAGAGGTGGTTAGGGGCTCAGCTCTGCATGACTTGGTTATGTAATCTACCTCAACGTGGCCCCAGCACCATGTTGGTTACACCCACCTGGCAGGTTTCTCACAGGAGTCAAAGGGCTTTTGACCACTTGTGGGCTCTGGTGTTAGTGGTCCTCTCAGCAGAGACTTTACTGTATCAGGGCTCATTAATTACTGTTATCCCGGGTAATGAGAGAAAATGGAGAAACAAAAACCTCACATTGACTTCCTAGAACATTGATTTGTGGTTTGCAGACACAGTGTGAGATTTTTTTTCTCCCTTGTAAGTGTCTGGGACTGAGTACTATGAATTGAAAATGAAAGCTGACATTCTTATCTTCCTTGTAGGGTTGGACTGGGGGTTGAGGGCCAGAACCATTGGCATGGGAGGGGGTGGTCACAGGGGAGCTGTGTTCTCTTTTTCCTCTATTCCCAGAGCCAGGGAGGCAGATAGGGGTGGGCAGAAGGTTGTGTGGAGGGTTAGGTAGCAGGATTTCAGGGGATTCCAGTTCCTGTACTACCAATTACTTCACTTTCTTGTTCCCTGGAGGGAACTTTGAAACAAAGCGGAACGGTGGCAAAGTATAGGATTTGTAGAGTCAACCACTGCCGTACATAAATCATGTGATCACAGGGAACTCCCTTATTCCTCCCTCCCTTCTGTTTTTCCTTCCTTCCTTTATTCTCCCCCTTCCACCCTCCCTCCGCCCCCAATGATTTCTACAGAGTTCTGATTTCAAATTCTATCTCTTATGCAAAGGATTCTGATTTTTTTAATTCAACTACCCAATGTTGGGGCAAAGGTAGTGTTTACAGTTTAAAAAGAGATGCTTGAAGAGTCACTGCAGGTTTGCTCAAGAGATAGAGAGCCTGAAAGTCATGGTGACCTTTGCAGAATGGGCTAAAATGCTGATATTTGTAATTCTGACATACAAACTAGCAACAATTTTACTACCAAGAAATGAGTTTCTAATGTGTGAACAGCCCTGTGGGTCCCCCAAATAACACATTAAATATTTTAGGATAAAGATAAGTAGTGTAACTTACCAAATTTAATGTGATATGAGCCTGATAGGTTAAGTAGAGATGCTCAGTATCATGTGATACTGGGCAATTGAACATTCAGTCCACCAGTTGAGAATTTTGCTTTAGGCCAAAGGCATTCATTTCTCATGGTGGAATTTGAGGCTACATGGGAAGCAGTTTAGTAGAGTGGGTTCAGCATATACCTCCTTAAAAGAACTTGACAGGCATAAATGCATGTTATATTCATTGAACCTAGCCTCTGGGCTAGATGCCAACCTCTACATTACATTACAGGAGCTTAGGGTGGGAGGATCTAGGTGCTAGTTCCAGCTCTTCCATTCTTATGGAAAAGGAGAGAGTTGGGACATTGCTTGATAAGGCCCCTTCACGCCCTGATAGTCTTAGATCGCCTGGGTCCCAATTTGAGCTCCATCACTGATTAGTGGCTGATTTGGGCAAATTGCTTCATTTCTCTGTGACCTGGTCTCCTCCTCTGTAAGGTGGAGATGATGACAGCCTGTACTTCCTTGATTTGTTATGTAGATCAAATGAAGTGATATATATTATACAAAGCTCTCAGAAGAGTGCTAGATTGTCATAAGAGCCCCCTGAGTGGTACCTGCAGTATGTTATCATCACGGTTGAAGGGGCCCCTGTTCACCTGAGTTACTGTTCTACCGATTCTATTAGCTGTGTGAACCCGGGCAAGTCACTTAAGCTTTTGGAGCCTTAGTTTTCTCTTGGGTAAAATAAAGAGCACAGTAACACCTGCTTCACATTTGCTAAGATGATCAAATGAGAATAAATGTGAACAAGCTTTATAAACTGTTAAGTTATCGACCAGCATTTCCCAAGGTGTGTTCCATGAGATACAAACTAGTCTTACCAGATGCTGTGTGAAAGAAAATGTTTTCATGGCCATGTCAGATGGCAGAATGATGCATGCTCATTCCCTCCTGGAGGGTTGATATTTCTGTGTAACAAGTGACCCCAACATTTAGTGGCTTAAACCAATGATCAGTGTTGATTATCTCACAGTTTCTGTGGATCAGGAAATCAGGAATGGCTTAGGTGTGTCATCTGTCTGGGAGTCATCCAGTGGTTATGGTCAGATGTTGGCTGGGGCTGCTGTCATCTGAGAGCTTAACTGGGGCTGCGGGATCTGCTCCTGAGATGGCTTCCTCACGTGACTTGCAAATTGCAGCTGGTTGTTGGGGAGAGACCTCATTTCCTGCCAAGGTGAATCTCTCCACGGGCTGCTTGAGTGTCCTCACAACATGGCTGGCTTCCTCCAGAGTAAGCGCTTCAAGAGAGAACGAGGTGGAATTGAATGCCTTTTATAATGTAACCTCAGGAATCATACATTGTTAGTACCACCACATGCTTTGTATTTTCATCCAGGTTTACTGAGGTATAATTGACATAAAACATGGTATTAGTTTTCAGTGTACAACATAATGATTTTATATCTTTATCCATTATGAAATGATTACCACAGTAAGTTTAGTCAACATCCATCACTTCACATAGTTACAATTCTTTTATGATGAGAACCTTTAAGATCTACTCTTTTAGCAACTTTCAAATATATAATAGAGGATTGTTAACTATAGTCACCATGCTGTACATGACATCCCTGGGACTTATTTATCTTATAGCTGGAAGTTTGTACCTTTTGATCCCCTTCACTCATTTTGCCCACTCCCCACGCTTTGCCTTTGGTAATCACCAGTCTCTTCTCTTTTTTTATGAGTTGGGTTTTTTTAGTTTCCATATATAAGTGAAATCACCCTGTATTTGTCTTTCTCTGTTTGACTTATTTCTCTTAGCATAATGTCCTCAAGGTCCATCTGTGTTGTCACAAATGGATTTGCTATCTCATTCTTTTCATTAGATGCGAGTCACTAAATTTAGTCCGCATTTGGGGAGGAGGGGTGATTAAGCTCACTTTGGAAGGAGGGAGTGTCAAAGAATTTGAGGAAATATTTAAAAATCACCATAAGCATTTCCCCTTATTTCTTATTGAATACATACTAAGCGCCAGGCACTGTGCAAAGTACTTTAGAGTCATAATCTCATGTAGTCCTCTTTATAGTCCAAAGAAACAGGTGAAATGATTATCCCTGCTTTCTGAATGATGAGGCTGAGGCCTGCAGAGCTTAAGCAACTTGCCCAAAGTTACCTTGTAGCTCTACGACTTGATGCCGGAGGTGTGTTAACGCTGGAGCTCTCACCTGTACCTTCTACACCTCCCCTGAGAATCCTGCAGTGCAGAAACCAGGCTGATTTTGTTTAGCCCTGCATTTCCCACTTACCCACAGAACCATAATTTACTGAATTCCATTTACTGCTCTTATCACGCATTGCTCCGAACGGTATTTAGAAAGACAGCGAGTATGATGATGATTTATATAAAATATGAATATATGGTCTTATAGTAGATCACAATATACCAACCAGTCCAAGCAGATTTTTCAAATACAAAAAGCATCTATTCAGCCTCTTTTCGGTGGGCACCATTCTACATGTGGATCTGCAAAATATTCACCAAAAAATGACTGCATGATATACCCAATTTCTTTTCACTGTGATACCAGAGGTTGAGTGAGACAACTCAGGGACCCACCTCGTTTGCAGAACCCTTCTTTGACAGCCCTCTTCCTTTACACGCTCAGAGACTGAAAACCCAACCTCCTTGGATAAAGCCAGAAGAACAGGACATCCCTCAGGCTGGGCAGTAGAAATGTCAGGGGATGGGCGTCTGGTGTGTTTCTGCAGCAGACCTTATGTCTGTATGTGTGAGGGAGCACAATAAAATATTCACCAAAAAATGGCCACATGATATACCCAGTTTCTTTTCACTGTGAAACCAGAACATAGCCAAGACGGCAGGGATGGTGTGCCTAGGGTGATGGGCCCAGCACATGGGGAGAAGCCACTCTCTGTTATATTTGGAGTAAACATACTTTTTTTTTTTTTAACCACCTTGTTGCTTTTTCTGCACATTCTTGAAGAGAAAATGATTTCCAGGAAGCCGAATGCATTTGATGTCTTTGAGGTTCCCACGTTTCCAAACATTGCACCCCTGGATTATTCCGGAGGCAACTTTATAGTCTAAGGAAAGTTCTGAAGCTTCTGTGTCCTGGGTGGAAGAGAGTGAACACAGTGTCTTTTGAGTGCCACCATGGGCTTTGTTGAATATGTTACTTCTCCCACAAAATGACAAAGAGAGGCCCTAGGACAGGGTGAGGGTGGGTTGAATGAGGCTGCCTGAGAGCCCTGTCACATTCCGGAGCCAACTCTCATGGCGTCTGTAACCATAGCAACCACGGGCTGAAAAAATTCTCAGGATGCAGATATGCCATTGTATCCACCTTCTGGTTCCCTTGCTTTCCCCTCTATTCCTTCATCCAGGAACTACCCTCACCCTCACCCCTGAACAGTGACTGATGTTCAGGGTGATTCTACACTGGTGATTTTAACTTCTGACTGATTCTTCATTTCCTGAGCCCCCATTTGCAATTCCTGGACCTACAGCTGATTCATTGTGACCCAGACTAAGCCACATGCACATCATTTCCTCAGCGTTTCCATTTTTACTATGAAAAATTAGGCATAGTTATGTAGCGAACGTACTCTAGATTTAATTGCAGTCATGCATAATGTTGGTGGCTCATGACACATTGTTTTGAATAACACTCCTGCACTTACTGCATGGTTTAGATCTTAGATTTGGGAGGATATGTTATAAAAGAACAGAGAAAGCCAGTGAGGCACAGTAAATAGACCACTGGTCTCTGGCCAGAAAATCTGGATTGTGGTCCTGGTTAGAGTGTGAGGTGTGTCCTGGTGGCTTGAGGATGGGGAGGTGGGTGGCTGCCAGATTATGCAGGGGATAGTAGGTCATATGAAGGAGGTTTTTTATTTTTTTTTCTGAGAATAATGGGAAGGTACTGAATAGTTTAAAGTAGTAGGGATGACACAATCAGATTTGTTTTTTTTTTTTTTTTTTTCGGTATGTGGGCCTCTCACTGTTGTGGCCTCTCCGGTTGCGGAGCACAGGCTCCGGACGTGCAGGCTCAGTGGCCATGGCTCACGGGCCCAGCCGCTCCGTGGCATGTGGGATCTTCCCGGACCGGGGCACGAACCCGTGTCCCCTTTATCGGCAGGCGGACTCTCAACCACTGCGCCACCAGGGTAGCCCCAGATTTGTCTTTTTAAAGATTATTTAAACCACTTATAAATGATTATCAATTGTAATCGAATGATTGATTCAGCAAATGTTTATGGAGCATACTTACTATGTGCCAGGCATGGTGCTGGATGTAGGACTTACCTGGGGGATTCCTTGTCTTGTAGGAATCGTAGGAATTTTTGAGAAACATTTGGGGAGGAAAAGAAGCTTTCCTTGGCCTCTTTGGTTTATGACAACCAATTCTAAACTTCTGGTTGCAAATGGGAAGTGTATCTTCTTCTTTTATTTTTGCAGGGGGAGGTGTATCTTAAAGCAATGGCTGCCACATTTTCAATCTCTGTTAATTAATATAATCTTTTCCTTGGCTTTGTTACATGGCTTTTGATTCTGTGATAATTTCTATATTTGGAGTCAGTGAATCAGTAAACCAAAAACTATGGCGCATTCAATATTTTGTACTTCAAACACCTTTCGGAAGCATTCAGCTATCAGTTTAGCATAATGGACCTAATTAAAATTGCCAGCATCTCCTCCATACCCACTGTCACTTTGTTCCTGGAGTGTCGGGAGGCATTGTGGCATTGGGCTATTTCTCCTTTGACTATAATGGGACCTCCTGCCTGTCAAGTCCTTGTGGTCTCAGCTCTGAAGGCTTCCCCGAAGCCTGAATTAATGAGAAGCTATGAAGTGCTGGTCCCTTTCTCTGGCAGGGTGAGAACACAGCTTCTATAGGAGCATGAATGCCTGCTTATTAGGCAATAATCTTCGTATTCAGACTCAGTTCTAAAGAGAAGTGGAGCCAGCGGCACAGGGGGTGGGATTAGAGGAGCCTTCTAAGCCCCTGTCTACAAGCTGACCCACAGCACTCCTTCCCGTGACCATCGGACTGCCTAAAACCTATCAGTTACTCTGTTCATCGGCAACCTTTCATTCATCCTTGGGGTTATTCCCTAAACATTTTGTGAGTCAGTGACAGCAGAAATGGGGCTAGACACAGAAAGATGAAAAAGATCTGAGGCTTTATACCCAGGAAAGTTACAGTCTAGCCACTGAGACAGGTGCAAGTCAATATGGATTAAAACATCATCTCCAGAACACATCTTTTTTTTTTTTAACTTTTTATTTTATGTTGGAGTATAATTGATTAACAACATTGTGATATTTTCAGGTGCACAGCAAAGTGACTCAGCCATACCTGTACATGTAACCATTTACCCTCAGACTCACCAGAACACATCTTTTAAAAATGCAAATATATCTTCTCCAGATAATTTACAGACTCTCAATTACCCACTGGTACAGCCAAGTTAATCAAGTTTCTATGAGAGACGTGAGCTGAGAGGGAATGGAACACAGAACAAAACGTATTGATGGGTTGGCGTAAAGTGGGGAAGGGAAAAGTCAGGAGCGTTGAACACAGACTTTGGGAGGAGTCGTGTAGGGAGCAGACTGGACATGGATAGAGTTGTGTGATGGGGGCAGGTGGGATGGAGGTGCCGCAGGTCCAAGCAGGGGACAGAATGTGCGGGGACGAGAGGGGAAGTCACTGAAGGCCAACCGAGACTGTGTAAAAGCCCAGTTCACATTAAACTCACTTCAGAAATCGGGAAGGGCTTTTGAGACATCGAAACTCTCTGCGGCTTCTCAAAGGAAAATGCTGAAGTCTAGAGAAGTCAAGTGACTTGCCCAGACCGCGAAGAGGCAACAAAGCACGTGTTTGCATCCTTATCTAACCTCCATGAGCAATACTGCCTCTCACAGTAATGCCAACAGGGGAGGGGCCTTTGTCTCTCTTCCCCTTTGGAAAGAAGAATTGATGAAGATCTATGGCTCTACTGATCCTGGAACATATTGGTTCTGAGATTCCAAATTAAATCTTCCGTAAGTCTATAACAAGTATGGACATGGGTGTATATTCAGCCTCTTGGAGAAGATGTTCATTCATTTATTCAGTGAATATTTACCGAGTGCCTTCCTTGTGCCCATCACTATTCCAGGCCTGGAGGTAAGAGATGAACAACACAGAGTCCCTGCCCTCCTGAAACTTACCACCCGGCCAGCGCTCTCAGCCTTTCTTACAGACACTCAGATCGATTTCCTGCGCATTTCAGAAATCTCTCTTAGGCACACATTTGACAAATAAAGGGGCTTAAAAAATTTTATAATAAGGATGAAAACGAGGCCATTCTGATGTTACATTGCTCTTTGAAAAAATGTCTAGTTTGTTAATTTTGTAGAGAATGAGTGTTGATCTTGCAGAAGGCAGCAACGTTCTGTTAGAAAATGCAGTGATTTCAAAGAAGGCCTAGTTTATATTGAAATTTTATTAAGAACCTTTGTTAATTAGGACTCTGTGGCTTGTGTGTCTACCACTGGGACGGGAGGTTGAGTCTCCCTCATGATGATGACATGTAAATTAATCTCAGAGGAATTGCAAGAGGCTGAGATGTTCGGTACTTAAATACTCTCACTCTGTCTGGCAGATGGGAACTTTTTGCTACACGTGATTTCCAAAGTATCTAAATTTACACGTCTTCTGAATAGGGGGAAATTGGGGCTCCAGTTGGTTTGTTATGAGTCTGGAAGTCTCTTTGCTACATCTGGGATGCTGGGGCAGACTGAGGCCAACAGAGTCAAGGATGCCAGCCTGGGTCACGAGGCCTTAAGGAGACAGCATCTGGTTGGACTGCCTGGGGTGTCCACTATAAATCCAGCGGGCTGTGGGAGCCTTACGTGGAGTTTCAGGCAGGGTTGGGGTGAAGCGGCACCACCGCTGCCAGGATTCTCAGCCGAGTGGCTGGGAGAGACCTGTAGGAGCCATCCTGCTGGCAGCTAACAGGGGTTTCTGCTCTATTTTAAACCAATTCTAGTGATCGAGAGAGCCCTGCCTGTGATGCCTGGTGATGGTAGTGATGGCCACGTGCTGCTGGAGGGGAGGGGTGTGTGATGAGAAAGTGTGCAAGAGCTCAGATTTGACCCCCAGCTCCGGCACTCCCACGCTGCTGGTCTTACCTCTCTCTGCCTGTTTTTCCACTGTAGAACCAGAAGTGATCACAGCACCCACCCCTTCGATGTTGTGAAACTTAAATGAGACAATGGGCACAAAGGACAGAGCATAGTGCCAGGCACAAGGAGGCACCTAATAAATGATGGTGATGATGTGACTGGTAGCACCCGTTTACTGAGGGTCTGCATCAGGTTCAGTGCTCAGGGCGTAACACACGAGACATAACATTCCTCACAGCAACCTGAGTCACTTTGCTTGTTCTTCTAGTCAAAATCCTAATGTTCAGGCACATGACCTAGATGCTCAGGTCTTCCAAAGAATCTGCACAGAGTGAGGGCTCCAGATCTGTTTTTCTTTTTAAACAGCTTTATTAAGATATAATTTACATAACTTAAAAATTACCCATCTAAAATGTACAATTCAGTGGTTTTTACTCTATTCATGGAGTTGTGCGACTATTACCACTGTATGATGTTAGAAGATTTTCTAAATCACTCCAAAAAGAAACCTCATCCCCATTAGCTGTCAACCCCTAATTTCCCTCATTCTCTCCCAGTCCCGGGCAACCGCTAATCTCCTTTCTGTCTCCACGTACATGTCTGTCCTGGACATTTCATATGAATGGAATTGTATAACATGTGACTTTTTGTGACTGCCTTCTTTCACTTAGTGTAATTTTTTCCTTCATGTCGTAGCATCCATATCTATTTTTGAATGAATGTCAGTCATCTGAGACATGTAGTATTAGGTCCATTTTGAAGATGAAGAAACCAAAGTTGCTAATGGCCACCCAAGTTGAAAGTGCTTGAGCTGGGGTTTGCACCCAGGTCTGTGTTGGATCCAAGGCTATTCCCTTGTCATTCACTTTCTGGCCTCTGATTGGGCCTCTGCATCATGCTGTGCACTATCTCCAGGGAGAAGAGCATGGATGCCCCAGGCCTGACCCCTCCGCATTGCTGTGGTTGTGCGAGTCCCTCCTCCCAGGACACTGATATTCTCCATCCACCTGATTGACGGAGGAGGATATGGTTTCGTGGCTGGATACCCACAGGGTGACTTCCAGGACTTGTGTTGGCCAGTCTAGTTCTTTTGTCCATTTTTCAAGGGTAATGACGTGAACTGGAAAAGTTATAGACATGAAAATGAAGGGACAGATCCAGTCACCTGCTGTAATGGAGGAAATGTCATCTTTCTTGCCTTGTCTTTAACAGCAGATTGTAATTAAACACTACGAAGTGTGTGATGGCCCTCCTCTCCCGGCCCCAGGACTTTTCCTGAGGCATGTGAGATGGAGTATACATTTCTCAGCTGCTGTGGCAGCATCGGGGTGGTGGGCATAGGTGTTTGTAGAAGGAAAAGGCCTACTACCAGCTGGCTCTTGGGCAGGGATACGTGTCTTTGTCGTATGTTCCATGGGGACCTACCTAGTCTATGATGACGAGACAGCACATCCTATGAAGTACTAGATTCCCATGTTTTCCCAAAACTGCTTCTGTCTTACTGTTTTCTCATATCCTATTCTAGGGAAAAAGGCTCCATTTGGTCATTAAAAATGCAAGTGAGTTTTCCATCTTGCTTCTACCAAAGAAGAAGGAATGTAACCTTATGTATTACCTCTAGGTTCCTTTGGAAACACCGTGAAACCTTACGTTGACTTAAAACTAGTGGCACTTGATCTTTGAATTAGCAAGTTGCTGAAAGTACATTAAGACCCCAGGACTTGGTTATGCGCTTGTTTGGTAGATTTCTCGTGGAAGTGGCCCCACTCCTGGTCTCAGTTCACGTGAGACGTTGAGCCTTGTGTGATGTGGCAGATGCGCCCGTGCCCATCCTTACTCCTTCAATGCAAACTGGCTAACTTTGATGGCCAGTTCTTGCGTTTGGGACCTTTCTCCTTAACTGAGCCTACTTTGCTGGTCCCATGGAAGGCAGAAAGTGCAGGGGAATTAGAACACCCCAAGAGCAGCCCTCAACCAATGACTGATGGGAGATGGTAGGTAAATACCCCGTTCCCTCAGGCCTGGGTACGATAAATCAGGAATATGTTCTGCAGTGGGAAAAATTCCGTTCTTCCATAGTGACAGCTAGCTCTATTGGTTTTCTTGGCGGCCTTCTGACCCGTGTCTCTCTTTTCCATTTCCCTATTGGTGCTTTCTTCACCTCCCAAACAACTACTGTGCTCCAGTCCTTTATCTTAGGATCAGCTTCTGGGGGAACCCAAATTAAGACATATGGTAATGTTTTACCCTTCCCTTGCTTCTCTACCTCATTCCCCAGCCAGCTGGCTTTGAGTGAGAGAATAGGGTAAGGACCCCAAGATGCTTCTCAGGCAGGCTAATGGCTCTCAGGGGATATTATCTATAGCTAATCAGCAGCTTTCTCTTTAACACAAATCCTGGTGCTGGTGAGTAATCCAAAAAGCATGAAAAGAGAGCTAAGGCTTGATGAGTCTCATCTCAGCCTCATCAAACCATTTTGTTTCCATAATTCCCTTTCTCAAGAGATGGCAAAATGAGATACAGTTGATTCTTGTTGTTTGCAGTAGTTACCTTCCATAAAGTCTCCGCGAGTACTGAATTAGTGAACACTGGACCATTGCTTCTAGGGGAAATCTAGAGTTAGGTTCCTGCAAGCCTCTGGTCACCACATTTCCATCAACTGATCTATTCATAACCTTGTTCATGTGTGTTTCTGTTTAAAGATATCTTACTTAACATATATCGTTGACTCATTAACATTGAACTCTCGGCCAATGGCACTGTTACTCATGCCTGATGGAAGCTTACCTAGCACACGTGTTTTCTCCGTAAGGGCAATCCCAGCCTTGCACTTAGGAACACGAGACAGCACTTAGCACTATGCTTGAGTGCAATCTTAAGCAGTGAAATGACCAACAGAAAGCACAAAAATGTGAAAAACGTGGCACTAAATAGACCACAGAAAGGACACTTGCTTACAGTATGAGAACTGACACAAAGAAGGCAGAGCATTTCCTTGTTTGACCTCAGTTGGGAACGTGTGTGTTGCAAGACTCAATTTTTTTGCTCTCTGCACCTGTCCAGGAATGACTGTGAAAGTACCATGAGTATCGATTTGGGGGTTATAAATAAATTTTAGCAAGTAGGAGAATTTGCATATGTGGAATCTGTCAACTTTCTTTTTCATCCCAGTGCCTTAAGGCTCTACTTCAATTCAGTATATTTATTACACATGTGTGCCAGCCTCCGTGATAGATTCTGAGGTGTTAGGAGATGCTCCCCGCCCTCCGGGAGTCTCCATCCTGCTGGCACAGGGGATTAAAACTACGACACAAGACAGGGCACATACTCCAGAAGAGAGGCAAACAGTTTCATGGGAGGGTGAAGGGGGGCGGGATTTGAGAGTACAAGTCAGGATGGACTTCACAGTAGTGGGAGAGTCTTAGATAGGTCTGAAGAGACATTTCGCATTTTGAGCATTTCCTACGTCACTGAAAAAAAAGGGAGCAACTGGTCAGAAAACATCATTTCCCCCACGCCCCCCAAGTCGGCCAGACTCCTTGCATCTGCACCTGCCATCTTGTCTTTATCCCTCTATGGATGCAGTGTGTCTGCTGTCCAAGGCCAGCCTCTCCACTTGTGCCGGGGGCCCCCACCTATGCTCTCTTGCTTCTCCTCTCTGCCCTGAGCCGCCCTCTCTCCCTCTCCACTGAAACATTCCCACTCACGTGTACACGTGCTTCAGTATCTCCCCCCATCCCCTTGACCCCCACCCCCATCCCCTCCTGCCGCCACCTAATTCCTATACACACTTCACAGCAAAATTGCTGGAAAGAGTTGTCTGGAGTCACGGTCTCCATCCCCTCTTCTTTCTATCCATCACCACTTCACGGGGGCTGCTCTTACCGAGGTCACCAGTGGCTGCTGCATCCTCTTTCTGTTCTTTTATCTGAAGTGTCAGTGACGATGCTTTCAGCTGAACGTGGCAGAATGTCCCATTTAAAGAGGCTCAAAAAATATGGACATTTACTGTTAAGAGAGTTATCATCTCACTGAACAAGGGGGCCCTAGGCTGGCTCAGCTGCTCTGTAATGCTACTAAGAACCCAGGCTTGTCCAGCTTCTTGCCCCGCCTCCCTTTATCACTGGGCAAAAGCTCCCTAATGGTGGTAAGAGGGCTGCGGATGCTCCAGCAGGCATTATGTTGTCTAAACACAGCATGGGAAGTGGAGTGGTCTTTTTCCTTATATTTCTCTTTTGATCATGGAGGATTTCTCCTCCTAGGAACTCCACAGCCTACTTCTCCTTACATCAACCCCTAAACCAATCACTGTCAAAGGGGAATGGTATTATCATTATTGGCTTGGACCAGTTAAGATTTATCCCCTGAGTCTGTGACTGGGGCCCACCTTTTTTGAATGTGTTGCCATTTAAGCAACATTTAAGTAAAATTGGGTCTGTTAGTGAGGAAGGGGGAGGGGCTCATGTGAAAGCACATGTAGCACCTGCCACATCTTCCTTGACACCTCAAGGCCATTTGGACAATCGACCACTCCCTCCTTCTGGAAGCATTTTACTTCCGTCACTTGCTTTGGGACATTGTCTCCTCTGAGTTTACTTTTACCCGTGTGGCCACTCCTCAGCTTCCTGTTGTCCCCTTCTCCGGTACTCTCACTCTCAATGACTGAATGCCCAGGCACTTGAACGTGAGGGCCTTCTCGTCTCTGTCTGGTTCTCCCCAGGTGATGTCAGCAGTCCTTAATGCTTCCCAAGTGTGCCTCTCCAGATTTGCACAGCCACCTGCATCCTTGGTGTTTCCACTCACATGTCTTCAAAGACTGAAACAGGACTGTGGGCTTCCTATCCCAAACCTGTGCCTCTGTGATGTGTCCTCATCCCAATAAATGGCACCACCACCATACAGTTGCTGGAACAAAAATCTAGGCATGATGAGTGAGTCCTTTCTTTCCTGCCCTCTGGCATTTCACACCCCATTTATCAGCAAGTCATGTCAACTGTGACCTCTACAATATATCCAGAATCTGTTTGTTTCTGTCCAGCTCTCACCTCTCTAGTTCTAGCATCCTCAGCGGGATGGCTGACAATAGTCTTCTTATTGGCTTCCCTACTTCTACTCCTGTTCGCTATACTCCATTCCCCACAGAGCAGCCAAAATGATGCTTAAAAATGTAAATCAGATCCTATCATACCCAGAGCTTAAAATTCTTGAATAGTGTCTCTTTCCACGTTAATTCTGAGCTTCTGATGCTGGCCTGCAAAGCCCCGTGTGATGATTGTTGCTTACTTCCTCTCCAAACCTCAGCTACAGCCTAGCCCTCTTTAGACTTATTTCCATTCCTTGAATACACCATGCGCCTCCTTATCCGAGGGCTTTTGTAGAACCCTCCTGGAATTCTCTTCCACTGGATCTTCATGTGATGGGCTCCTCTTCACTTCCGAAATCTCAGCCCAAATGCCACCTCCTCAGAGATGCTTTTCTAAACAGTCACTTGTGCAGCTCATTCTCTGTCATAGCACACTGTTATAATTCTCTGCCTTATGCCTATCACTCACTAAATGTTTTTCTTTCTATTTATTAATTTAATAAGGAAAGACTAAAAAATTAATAAACTAAGATGACTAAAATGATATCTCCATGAAGACAAGAGAGAGTTTTAAGAAAGGAAGCATAATGAGCAGTGTTAAATGCTCTACAAAGACTGAAGATAATGTTAATGATAATGATAATGATATTGTTACTATGAACCTGGCAGAGTGCTGGGCATTTTGCATACATTATCTTATTTAATCCTGACAATGTCTCTATTTCAGGGAATGTCATCATTCCCATTTTACAGAGGAGAACATCAAGGCTTATGGAGGTCAGGCACAGTGCCTGGCACATGGTAGCTTTCAATTAATGTTTGCTATGTTAGTGAATGAATTTTCCCGAGGTCTTGGAGTTCCAAATGGTGAAGATGAGAGTCTAACCTAGGTCTGAGTGAAACCAGAGTCCATAACCACTGGACTATATTTCCTCAGATGGCGATTGAGATACTGAAATACCTCTTAACAGATTGAGAAAGAAAAGTATAGTACAGGATAGATGATTATTTATTTATTTAAAAAGCATTATAAATGAAATTAATTTTTGGACCAAAAACCTTCTTAATTTTGGACTCCATAAAATTCTTTTGAAGGGATAATAGAGTTTTGAAAAAATGTTAGGGATGAACCCAGATTGAGTGATTTCCTTATTTTTTTTTAATTGAAGTATAGTTGATGTACAATGTTATATATGTCACAGGTGTACAATATAGTGATTCACAATTTTTAAAGGTTATACTCATTTATATTTATAAAATATTGGCTATATTCCCTGGGTTGTACAATATATCCTTGTAGCTTATTTTATACATAATAGCTTGTACCTCTTAATCCCCTACCCCTATCTTGCCCCTCCCCCTCCCTCTTCCCACTGGTAACCACTGGTTTGTTGTCTATATCTGTGAGTCTGCTTCTTTTTTGTTATATTCACTAGTTTGCTGTATTTTAGATTCCACATATAAGTGATATCATACAGTATTTGTCTTTCTCTCTCTGACATTTCACTTAGCATAATACCTTCCAAGTCCATCCATTTTGTTGCAAGTGTCAAAATTTCATTCTTTTTTACAGCTATTATTCCAGTGTATGTATATACCACAGCTTCTTTATTCATTCAAAGTGTTGATGGACACTTTGGTTGCTTCCATATTTGGCGGTTATAAATAATGCCGATATGAACATTGGGGTGCATGTATCTTTTAGAATGAATGTTTTTGGGGGTTTTTTTTGGATATATACCCAGGAGTGGAATTGCTGGGTCATGTGGTAGTTCTATTTTTAGTCTTTTGAGGAACCTCCATACTGTTTTCCATGGTGCCTGCATCAATTTACATTCCCAGCAACAATGTACAAAAGTTCACTTTTCCCCACAGGGTGATTTCCTTATTTTTTTTTTTTAGCACTTATTTATATTTATTTATTTATTTATTTTTGGCTGTGTTGTGTCTTCATTGCTGCACGCAGGCTTTTTCTAGTTGCGGTGAGCGGGGGCTACTCTTCCTTGCGCGTGTGGGCTTCTCATTGCGGTGGCTTCTCTTTGTTGCGGCATGCGGGCTCTAGGTGCATGGGCTTCAGTAGTTGTGGCTCTAGAGTGCGGTCTCAGTAGTTGTGGTGCACGGGCTTAGTTGCTCTGTGGCATGTGGGATCTTCCTGGACCAGGGCTCGAACCTGTGTCCCCTGCATTGGCAGGCGGATTCTTAACCACTGCACAACCTGGGAAATCCTGATTTCCTTACTGAAATACCCCAAGGATGCATTCTAACGTTACACCCAGGTTCATTGTGCAGGGAATTGTTAAAACTCGGTCTTTGGGATGAGTGCAGTAAGAATCCCAATTGTAGACGCTGAGCACATTCTACACCAAGTTCATGTCTGACAAGCTAGTAGAGCACTCAGTGCTATATGTTTTCTGGATGTGTCGGCTTTTGGTTTATTACAAGACATACACTTAGTGCCTGTGGTTTGTTCAGCACTCTTGTAGGTTGACCGAGACTTCACACAACATTAAGGACATAGTCTTGGCCCTGGCTGAGTTCACAGTCTAATCAGTGTGATGAAACATACTTGTGGATGAATGCAAAGTCACAAGTGAAAACCTCACTCTAATGGATGAAGAATGTGAGGTACAAGATGGATTGGAATAAGAGATGGAAGAAGCAGATGGTTCTGAACTTCCATTACACAGGGGGAAGGGATGCACGTGGACTGGTGGAGAGAAAAGGTGGGGGAGAACGTTCTAAGCACAGGCAAGATGGTGTACATTTGCAAGATTTGCCCAAGTGTAAGATTTGCCCAAGGGGCAGAATGGGCGGAATCTCCCTGCAGAGGGATCAGAGGTGGGTTTGGAAGAAAGGATTAGAGAAATGAGAGCTGTCAATAGAGGAGGTGGGATGTGGCTGGTCGTGGGGAGCTACTCAGGGGTTCCTGATGTGACATGAAGGAATATTTGTAAGGGATTAATCTTGCAGTGGGTGTGGGACATTTGGGAGCAAACAAGATTCAAACTGGAAATACTAGTTAGGGGGCAAGATTTCTTAATTTCAGTCTTTCCTGTGCCACTTCTGATTTTTAATTTTTCTGCCATATTTAAATATCATCTGTACCACTATTTACTTAATATTTTTCTGTAAGTAGATTTCACTTTTAAAAGCTTAAATAAATTCAGCTTTGCCTTAAGCAGTAATATCTACCACTGTTTAGTTAATAGTTTTCTTTGAGACCCTCATTTAAAAATTAAATAAGTTTAGCCCTACCCCAAGCAATAGTACCTTTAAAATCATAGGTATTCTGTACTAGTTATATTTTTCCTAGTGCACATTATAGTAAACCCATGGCCATTATGAAGTTTTCTTCTGTATGTCACTTGAAGTCATCTTGTTTACCACCAATGGTTCATGTGCTGTGCTTTTGGGAACACTCAGGGCATTACAGCTCTCTACTGTGACATGATGGAATTGAATAAATGGAGTTTAGCTTACATTTTTAAATACTTACCTTGTACAAACTACTGGCTGAGGGAGATGAAAATATGAATTACATACAGTCTTTGCTCTTAATGGATTTGGAGGGAAGCAGGGAGCGAATGGCATACCAATAAGAAGGTGAGATGTAGGCTTGATGAACCCAATCCCAGCCATGTGGAGCAGCTTTTAATTATGCCATCTGATATCAACTCTGTCAACTGGGCAACACTATGGAACTAGACTGGGTGAGCGCTCCTCAAATCCATTTCACTCCAGCAAGTATTTTCCAGACGCTTCCTGATGCTTTTGCGACTATGAAGGAGAGTATAGTGTTTTAGGGAGGGATAAACCAGCAACCAAAGGATGAAGTGGGAGGCAGAGTGGGCTAAGGACCATAAGAGAGATGCACTGAGTGTATGCTCAGGGCTTACGAGAGGAAGGGTTCCGAGCCAGCTCTGGGGACTAGGAAAGACTTTCTAGAAGACGTGCCATTTCAGATGGACTTTAAAGCAGCGGTCCCCAACCTTTTTGGCACCAGGGACCAGTTTCGTGGAAGACAGTTTTTCCACTGGGGTGGGGGGATGGTTTTGGGACGATTCAAGCACATTGCATTTATTGTGCACTTTATTTCTAGTGTTATTACATTGTAATACATAATGAAATAATTATACAACCCACCATAATGCTGGCAGGAGGCGGAGCTCAGGTGGTAATGCGAGCAGTGGGGAGTGGCTATAAATACAGATGAAGCTTCCCTCACTTGCCCAAAGCTCACCTCCTGCTGTGCGGCCCTGTTCCTAACAGTCCACAGACAGGTACTGGTCCGTGGCCCGGGAGTTGGGGACCCCTGCTTTAAAGGATGAGATGATGTAGAAGGCAGTGATGGAGGGGTTCTTGCAGAAGGAAAGGCATCAACAAGGCACCAAAGAGGAAAACTGAGGCATTTGTTTGGGAGAAGGGCAAGTCTCCGGTTGTTTTGTGGGAACTTGGGGAGATGAAGAAGCAGGCTGGGGTCTTGTGGGCCCCTTAGATGCTGGGCCGAGTGTGGATGTATTTCTGTAGGTGATCAGGAGCCATTGAAGGCTATGACGTGTGCTAAGTTGCACCTTATGAAAAATCTAAATGGATCTCAATCGGAGGGCGGAATAACAGCAAGCTGGAGACTATTAGGAAGAAACTGCAGTAATCTGGGTGAGAAACGATGAGGCCCTGAATGGTCATCATGGCAGAGGTCTGGGGTAGAGGGACCAACGGGGAAGTGAAGAAGAAAGGTCTAAATAGAGGGTCAGTACAGAGGTCTGGGGATCACCTGGCCATTGGCGTAGTGGAGTCAATCATTTCTCTTAAATTACAAGGAGAGCAGTTCATCCACTGGGTGTGAGATTTTTTTTTTTTTAAATTTTCAGATGATGAGAGTAATATTTACTAAATACAAAACTGAGAGGACTAGACTAAAAAAGGTACTCTGTGGCCCACCTGGGCTCTGCTTCCCTGGTGACAGGTAAGATGACCTCTCTTCCTTCCAACACAGGCTGCCCATGGGCAAAGGACTTGAATAAACATTTCTATAGAGAAGACATACAAAAGACCAACAGGTATAGGAAAAGATGCTCAACATCACTAGTCATCAGAGAAATGTATGGGGAAAGAAGACAATGGTTGCAATTCTAGTACATGTGGAGGAGGGGGAGGGTGTGTCCTACAGGAAATACTTTGCTGTGAATAGACAGAAGCAGTCCAGCCTCTGTTAGTCCTTTTATTTTGTCTTTAAGTATACACAGGAGAAAGAGCTGTGTAATTGGATTCTAGAAGCATTTACGTCAACACTGGAAAAGGACATTATTGTTTATTATATATATATTTTTTTGCGGTATGCGGGACTCTCACCGCTGTGGCCTCTCCCGTTGCAGAGCACAGGCTCCGGACGCGCAGGCTCAGCGGCCATGGCTCACAGGCCCAGCCGCTCCGCCGCATGTGGGATCTTCCCGGACCGGGGCACGAACCTGTGTCCCCTTCATCGGCAGGCGGACTCTCAACCACTGCGCCACCAGGGAAGCCCTAGAAAAGGACATTATTGCTCTTGGCCTTTATGTGGGTAGCATATCCTGGGGAACTGGCGGATCACATTCTGTGATAGGTCATCTGAGTGGCTTGCTTTTATCCGTATAGTAGTCATTTCCCCCTGCAATGTGTCTATATTTGGGGAAACTTAGGTGACAGGACTCTTCTCTTCCAACTTCTTGTTTTCCACCTGAAAAGGATCTGATGTCCAGTGGCTGTGGATGCAATTCTGCCTCTACACGAAGAGGAGTCTAATATGAATACAGTTAAGCAAACAGCAGATGAAGGCTTAACAAGAGCAGGGTTTGGAATTTGACATTCTGATGCAGAGCAAGAGAAGAGTGACTCGCTGATGCTGGTGGCAACTGTCACTGGAAAATTTCCCAGAGAACCTTTTAAATTTATGAATCTCCAAAATCCATCTATTTTCATTTAGTCTTTGCCTCTATATTTCCTGTTCTTTTATCTCTTTCGTGTAATGCCTATCTATCTCTGTAGTACCCAGAATAAAACGCACCAATTTTAATTGTAATGAATAGGGTGTAGTGACTCTTGGGGGCTGCTCTGGACAGGCAGTGAAGGCTGAATCCTTCTAATGGGAACTGCATAGGGAACCTGACTCACTTGCCCTCACCCCACCACGGCGCAGGGATTGGTCGAGCTCCAGGGACTCTATAGCCAATTTAGCCGTACAAAGGAAAGGAAAAGCACAGTTAAGTGGATCTGTATTCCCAGTTATCAAAGATGCCAATGCTATCTCCTGGCTAATAGGAGCCCAAAGTGTGCCCTGATGTTTCTGAATAGGCCTTATGTTTTATGGTCCCAGATACTGCATACTTAAAAATAGTGTCTACCTTAAAATTAGCTATTAGCTAGACACTAAACTTTTAGAATCTATTACTGTATCTAGGTCTCCATTTCCCTGAAGAGGCAACAAACTGTTTAGACTGAAGCTTGTTTATTTTTCCAATGAATTTAAGTGGAAGGTTTGGTGAAATGATGTATTTAATTTTTAGCATGAATTTCCCTTGCATCAAATTTTCTTTTTAAATGATGGAACCTCATTATAATACAGCTATTAGGAAATGCGTTCATTTATTATAATGTGGCTCTTAGGAAATGCATTCATTCATGCATATATTTATTCATTCAACAAACATATATTTACTGTCTGCCAGGCTCTGTGCAGGACTCTTAAAAATATGGACAAGAACCATGTTTTGTACTTTTTAACATTTCTCCAAGAGAAGTGCTCTGTTGTACAACATTAATCCCAGGATGCATTATTTTCATTATATGTCTGAAATCAGAATGTGTCTTACTACCAAAGGTATGTAATCCTTTATTGACGATGTTAATTTTTTAGAGGTACATAAAATAATGATGCATTTGTAATTGATGGTGTATTAGATTTGATAGCAGATATTTACACAATACTATTACTGATACCGTGCTTTGACCACTATTATGGGGCCATTTGGAGTTCCGTACTAAAGTTAAGCCTCTAGTTTTAGGCATTGAAGTTGGTTCAGGGATGCTAGATCTCAGATGCCCAGATGTCCACATCTAAGAGAGTAGAGTCAGAAGGTTTATGGAGGGCCAGGTGGCAGAGGCAGTGCAGAGGCAGTAACAGCAGGATGGAGAGAAATTCTCCAGTGCCTCGCGTCTCTGCATCTTCTCCCCTTTTCTGGTCTGCTACATAAATCCAGTGCAGCATGACTCTGCCAGACAGACAGAGCAGGAGGAATGAGAAATGGTACTTA
Source organism: Globicephala melas (assembly GCF_963455315.2). NCBI lineage: Eukaryota > Metazoa > Chordata > Mammalia > Artiodactyla > Delphinidae > Globicephala > Globicephala melas. The sequence goes on along the minus strand of NC_083315.2, from coordinate 162,216,488 downwards.
AGGCTGTAGCGTGGGAGGTGGGAACTGGCACCCGGAGAGGCTAGGGTCAGTGTGTGTACCTGATGAGGGTAAAGTGAACAAGGAAGTTACAAGGACAGCAGCAACATTTATTGAGACACTCCATTTATCAAATGCCTTATTATTGCCCATTTAAAATATGCTATTTTTTCGGTTTTACTGAGATATAGTTGACAAATCAAATCATAATATATTTAAAGTGTACAATGTGATTATTTGATATATGTATATATTGTGGAAGGATTCCCACTATTGAGTTAATTAAGACATCCATCCTCTCACATATTTACCTTTTTTTGTGTGGGAACACTTAAGTACTACTTTCTTAGCAAATTTCAATTATACAATAAAATATCCTCAAATATAGTCACCATGCTATACATTAGATCAAACCTTATTTATCTTATCTGCTTGTGACCTTTTGATAGCCTCTCAGTATTTCCCCCACCCCCTGGAAACCACCATTCTTCTCTGTTCAGAGTTTTATTTTTTAAAAATTTTATTTCATCTATAAGTGATACCATGCAGTACCTTTCTATGTCTGGCTTATTTCATTTAGCATAATGTCTTCTAGGTTCATACATCTTGTTGCAAATGGCAGGCTATCCTTCTTTTTAAAGGCTAAATGGTATATCTGTATATCACATTTTCTTTATCCATGAATCCACCGATGGACACTTAAGCTGTTTCCATACCTTGGCTACGGTGAACAAAGCTGCTGGAGCATTAAAGTCTACTCCACTTCAACATGCTGCGTGGCATCCGAAGTCTCAGAACATGAAGTTAATTTATGTCCAGTCAAGAGAAGTCCCAGAAGCCAACCAGGGTCAGAGCAGTGCATGGACAATGACATATAGTAGCATCAGAATCCAAGATTAGGGCCACTGAGCAGAATTCTAGTGATGTCTTGAGTAACTTCCCTGTGTGCTGTAGCCCAGGTGCATGGACTGGCCCAGATTGGGAGGGGACAGATGCCCTGCAGGTCCAGGGAAGTACCTGGTAGCTTGATGAGTTAAGTGCTGAGGTTTGAGAATTTTGTTACTTTACTCTAATCAAACCTCCAGAGAGCAAAAGTGCTATTGTAGCTAAGGTTCCAGAACTCTGTGATGGGTATTTTAATAAAGCCCCTGATTCCAAGAGAAGTTTGCTGTAGGGATGAGCTTACAGTCCATAGCTGAGGGCTGATTAATAATTTTAATTATGTTTCTAGTATTTGTGGAGATATTCTGCCATCATTAGATTCCTTTTAGATTTTCATTCCATGTAGATCTCGAGGAAATTTAAAATGTTTTGGTTCATTATTTAAAATCACTGTTATTTTGCTGAGAGCTATTGAATAGCCAAAAGAATTTTACATATGATCAGAAAGAGTCCAATCTTCCAAACGCCAAGGGTAGCTGTTCAAATCTGGGAGCTAGGAAGAATTTGAAGTTGTTCACCTAAGTGTATTTCTAATTTATTTTCATAGGTGTGACAGAATAAAGTAGCTGTTTATTAATATAGAGGAAATAGCTCCACTGAATGGTCAGAGCCGTTGTCTTTCTAACGTTGCATGCAACACAAATGATACCACTCTTGTCACCACTGTCTTTGTCATCATAAACATTTAAGTACATAACTACTCCTTGCCTTGTGCGAGGTGTCCCACGAAGAGGCTTGTTCCCTGTCTTTTAGACTTTCCAATATAAGAACAGAACAATGAGGAAACACACATAAAAATACGTTGAAAAGATTTAGAGTATTCTGAATGAGAATATTAATGAATGCATAGTGAGAAATTTATAACCTCTACAGGGTCACAGGTGACTGTATTTAAATGTTTTCTAAGGGTAGAGAACAACATGATTAATACACGAAGAGGGGAAAGTTGGGACAGTATTCTTTAAGTTGCTTATTAAGTTTAGGTGGAGAAAAAAAAGGCCAGTAATTTTTCAGGTCAGGATTTGATGCTAACCTGGCAGTGGTGATGCTGGAATTGGTGCTCTGGAGGCCAATCAGAACCTCTTGTGGAATTTGCCCATGTAGCGGGTATGAGGCCATTTAGATGTCAAGATTGACTGAGACCTGAGCTTCATGGGCATAAACACAGCTGCTGGATAAGCCGATGTATCTGTTAGGATAATTTCTGTTGCAGATGACTGAGAACCTGGCCCCATGGGATCCAGCTCAAAAGGGGATTATTGAGTCTCAGAACTGAACAGTCCAGGTAGAGTTCAATCTAGAGCTCAGGACGAAATGCATCCAGCACTGAGTGTTTTTTCATTTCTTGTTTTGTCTTTTTTGCATTGCTGTGTTCTTGGGCAGGTTCCTTCTTGGTGGTTCTAAGATGGTTGCCACTGGCTCCTGGGCTTCATCCTTCCAGATTCATATCCTTCAGGAAAAAGAAAGCTAAATTCTCTAAGGCTCAAATGAAAAGCTTGCATCTGAATTTTCTTGGTCCTGACTGGCCTGTGTAGGGTCAGACTCGGAGTGGAGCCCAGAAAAGCCCAGCACAAGGACTGAGAGTTGGGCTGGAGTGGTTGCCTTAAAAAATATCAGGGTGGGGAATTGCTTGGTGGTCCAGTGGTTAGGACTCTGTGCTTTCAATGCCAAGGGCCCAGTTTCGATCCCTGGTTGGGGAACTAAGATCCCGCAAAATGCTCTGTGCGGCCAAAAAAAAAAAAAAAAAAATCAGGGTGATTTTGCTACTACGTGGCTGCTCATGGATGCTGAGAGAAGGGATGAGGTGAAGAGAGAGGGCAGATGAGAATGGAAGCTGGGATACTGGTGGGGAGGTTATTGAAGTCCAGGTAAGGAATCATGGTGGCTTGGATAAAGAGAGTGGCAGTTGACATGGAGAAGGGTGGACAGGTTTGATTTATACCCTGGAGATGGAATCCACAAGATTTGCTGATGGAAGCTGTGTCGAGGGTTATAAGAAAAAGAATTAAACGTGACTCCCAGGTTTGTGGACAGAGCAGCTTGGGAGAACAGTGGTACCATTTTTTGAGATAGGAAGACTTGAGGGGTTTTGTTTTATTTTGTTATTATTAATTTTAGTCAACTGTGTTATTTTGACTCTGTGGGATTTGAAAAGCCTGTCAGATATCTGAGTGGAAATTTTAACTAGACAGTTGGAGATAGGAGACTGGAATTTAGAGGATAGGGCTGGAAATATAAATTAATGGACATATGAATCTGTAAAATGAAGGGGGTGGCTACAGCACTTTTAATTTTTTTTGAAGCTGTGTAGTCAGTTTATGAAATGGGTAGGACTTGTTAGGAGTACAAAGAGAAAATGGCTTTATTCATCTTCAACTGCTACCTTCACTCTGTTTTGTTAGGCCAACCCTGGATGATATCTCAGAAATATCCCACAGCTTTTCCAGGCACTTAAAATAAAACAAGTAAAGTAAAATAAAATAAAATAAAATACAGTAAATTATTTTCAGGCCTTCAAAAGTCCAGTTGAATATAAACTCAAACATCAGTCTCTCCATCAATTCAAAGCTCTCCTTTTCCTGCAGGTCAGGCCTGCCTGAGATAACACAAACCAGCAGTGGACAAGAATGGCCTTGTTTGCTTTCTTTTTTTCCTCGTCCAAACTCCTTCCCTGCTTGCTTTGCTGCTCTGGCTACTCCAGAGTCAGGTGGCAGGGAGAGGGGTGATGAGGAAGCAAAATGTTTTATTGATACCTGGCTGATCTGTAGCCATGGGATACATAACCTCTTTGCCCTCCAGATTGAGTGGGGTTATAATGCCCAAACCAACTGCTGGGTTGACCAGCGTGAGCTCCTCCGGAACAGGTTAGACACTGTTCAGACAAGGAGAGGAAGGAGAAGGTTATGAGGGTCTACCCAGAGTCTGCGCTGGGATGATGACATGAAACCAGAAAGTGCTCTCCCCCTGCCTCCCGCTCTGAGCTGTGAGGCCACCACATGTGCAGGTCCCTGGATTTTTTCCTGCTGGTGGGCAGGCTGTGTGGGGTGGCATGTGGAGTTTTACCCATCTTGTTTTCCTCCCAGGACAACTCTGTCTCCACCTGTTGGACTGCACCCTTGAGTTAAGGAGACATAACATCATTTTAGACATGTTCACAGATTGGCTAATAGAAAAAAAAAAAAAAAGCTTGTTAAATTATGGCAGATAATTTTTCACAGAACGAGAACAAAAAATTTCACAGTTTATATGGAAACACAGAAGGTCCTGAATAGGCAAAGCAATCTTGAGAAAGAAAAACGGAGCTGGAGGAATCAGGCTCCCTGAAATCAGATCATACTACAAAGCTACAGTAATCAAGACAGTATGGTACTGGCACAGAAACAGAAATATAGATCAATGGAACAGTATAGAATGCCCAGAGATAAACCCACGCACCTATGGTCACCTTATCTTTGACAAAGGAGGCAAGAATATACAATGGAGAAAAGACAGCCTCTTCAATAAGTGGAGCTGGGAAAACTGGACAGCTACACGTAAAATAATGATATTAGAACACTTCCTAACACCACACACAAAAATAAACTCAAGATGGATTAAAGACCTAAATGTAAGGCCAGACACTATAAAACTCTTAGAGGAAAACATAGGCAGAACACTCTTTGACATACATCACAGCAAGATCTTTTTTGACCCACCTCCTAGAGAAATGGAAATAAAATAAAAAATAAACAAATGGGACCTAATGAAACTTAAAAGCTTTTGCACAGCAAAGGAAACCAGAAACAAGATGAAAAGACAACCCTCAGAATAGGAGAAAATATTTGCAAATGAAGCAACTGACAAAGGATTAATCTCCAAAATATACAAGCAGCTCATGCAGCTCAATATCAAAAAAACAAACAACCCAATCCAAAAATGGGCAGAAGACCTAAAAAGACATTTCTCCAAAGAAGACATACAGATTGCCAACAAACACATGAAAAGATGCTCAACATGACTAATCATTAGAGAAATGCAAATCAAAACTACAATGAGGTATCACCTCACCCCGGTCAGAATGGCCATCATCACAAAATCTGCAAACAATAAATGCTGGAGAAAAGGGAACCCCCTTGCACTGTTGGTGGGAATGTAAATTTATACAGTCACTGTGGAGAACAGTGTGGAGTTTCCGTAAAAAACTAAAAGGAGAACTACCATATGACCCAGCAATCCCACTACTGGGCATATACCCTGAGAAAACCATAACTCAAAAAGAGACATGTACCACAATGTTCACTGCAACAGTATTTACAATAGCCAGGACATGGAAGCAAGCTAAATGACCATCGACAGACGAATGGATAAAGATGTGGTACATATATACAATGGAGTATTAGCCATAAAAAGGAATGAAATTGAGTTATTTGTAATGAGGTGGATGGACCTAGAGTCTGTCATACAGAGCGAAGTAATTCAGAAAGAGAAAAACAAATACCATATGCTAACGCATACATATGGAATCTAAAAAAACGTACTGATGAACCTAGTGCAGGGCAGGAATAACAACGTGGACGTAGAGAGTGGACTTGAGGACACGGTGGGGAAGGGGAAGCTGGGACGAAGTGAGAGAGTAGGATTGACATATATACACTACCAAATGTAAAACGGATGGCTAGTGGGAAGCTGCTTCATAGCACAGGGAGATCAGCTCAATGCTTGTGACGACCTGGAAGGGTGGGATAGGGAGGATGGGAGGGAGGCTCAAGAGGGAGGGGATATGGGGATATATGTATGCTTATAGCTGATTCACTTCGTTGTACAACAGAAGCTAACACAATATTGTAAAGCAATTATACTCCAATAAATGTATTAAAAAATTATGGCAGATAGAGTTAGGGCGTCCATGCATTCTGACTTTTTAAGACTGTCTCCATTTTGAGTAATTATTTTTTCAGTAATGATGACTGATTAAATGCATACTGTGTGGGACTTAAATTTTGGATATTTGTAAGGCTTTTTATGTATAAAATCACAGATCAGAAAAATTCAGTGGCATATCGTGGTTGTCTTTCCTCCTTCCCTCCCTCCCTCTCTTCTATTCTCTCTCACTTACTCTTCCTCCCTATCCCCTTCTCTCTTTCTTTCTTTCACTACCTACTGTGGGAAAGACATTGGGTTCAAAATTTGGGATACAAGGATGAATAATTACTATTCCCTGACTACCAAGGATTTATAGTCCAGTAAAGGGATTCATTCATTTTATCCAACAGACATTTATTGAACATCTGTGATGTAGCAGGCAATAATCTAGGTGCTGGGATGCAATGATGAACAAAACAGATCAGATCTAATACCCTAGATGGGGAGTTTATACTTCAATGGGGGAGATACATGATAACCAAGCAAATAAGTACAGAATACAATTTCACCTGTGAAGAAAATAAGGTCAGGCAGTGGGCTAGAGAGTGAGTGGCCCTGAGAGTGGAGAGTAGCCTTTCTGCGTTGGGATGGTAGCATTGAGCAGGGCCGGAGCATTGAGAAGGAGCTGCCCTGCAAGGATCGGGGCAAGCATGTTCCATCCAGAGGGCTCAGCGACGGGGAAATCCCAGAGGTGGGAGCTAACTTGGAAAAAACTGGAGGATGAGTGAGGCTGGAGGGTGTTGAGGAAAGAGGTGAGGTTAGAGAGAGAGGCAGGGAGGGAGGTGGTTGCTCGTCCAAGGGTAACAGGAATCCTCAGGAGGGTTCTAAGGAAGGGAGTGTTGGGGTTGAATTTGCATTTTTATTTATTTATTTAATTTAGAAATATGTACTTTTTAAAACACATTCAGTAATATCAATAAATACGTGGATGCACAGGCCAGCTGCCCATGGATGTATTGTTTGGCCTGTACACTGTTTTACAAAATACAGAATTAGCTGCCAACATTAAAAATACATATAATAATTCACATTTTCACAGATTTCTCATCAATGTTCTAGTTTTCTCAACTCCTCCCTCATCATTTTTCTTCCTAGTGAAGACCAAACATACCAAGTACTTTTCTACTGTGTTGCTTGGTATTTTTTTTTCACACACACACACACACACACACACACACACACTGTATTTTATTTTTACAAGAGATAAATAGGGACTTCCCTGGTGGCGCAGTGGTTGAGAGTCCGCCTGCCGACGCAGGGGACACGGGTTCGTGACCCGGTCCGGGAAGATCCCACATGCCGCGGTGCGGCTGGGCCCATGAGCCATGGCCACTGAGCCTGCGCGTCCGGAGCCTGTGCTCCACAACGGGAGAGGCCACAACAGTGAGAGCCCCAAGTACCGCAAAAAAAAAAAAAAAAAAAGATAAATAAACTGACACCAAGCATTGTAAATGGATGACCACAACAAAAGCAACAATGATTGCAATTACCAAACACGAAACACACTCATACTATGTCATAATATTGATATTCAGTCCAGGAATCCTCCACGGTAACAGCTCCTTCACTTTGCAGTGAAAATTGATTTGTATATTTTTTGCCTCTGAGTCCTTGTGGGATTTTTTTCTTTATTATTCAAACAGAAAGTCACAAAAATTATAATCGTCCTCATCAGTTCACTCAGTCTCATGTAATTAACTTTTTTTCATCTTGATCTTTTGTTAGCACTTTTATGAGTTCATCAGTTTTCCATTAGAGTTCTGAAAATGCTTATTCATTCAGTTCAGCAGTATAGTCAGTTACCAGAAACCTGTACTTGTCAGAGTCTTTTCCAAAGGGGGAAATCAGGATCTTCTTGGAAGGAAGAGTTGGCTGGATTGAATAGACAGTTCAATCCACAAGTTCTGGATAAACGTCAGGGCTGGGGATGAAGATGTAGAGATCATCAGTCAGACGGACAAGGAGTGAGACAAAATGTGAGAGGTATCCATTTGACTTAAGAAGAGCATCATTTTTGCTTTAGAGAATGTGGCACCTAAATTATGTCAGTGGTGGGGAAAGGAGTAGTATTCATTGTGTTGACTACATACCAAGCACTGTGCTAGTTGCTTCACATATAGTATTTTTCATGGCATAAGGCTTGAGAAGCATCCCTAAGTGCACTGCAGTCTGGTACCCACTCTGGAATCAGATTGTTAGATTCAAATCCCAGCCCTGGGAATTCCCTGGCGGTCCAGTGGTTAGGACTGCAAGCTTTTACTGTAGTAGGCCTGGGTTCTATCCGTGGTTGGGGAACTAAGATCCTGCAAGCTGCGTGGCCAAAACAAAACTAAACAAAACAAATCCCAGCCCTGCTTCTTATTAGTCCTTCTGTGCTTTGTTTGCTCATCTGTAAAATGGGGTAATACTAGTACTTACTTCATAGAGTAATTTTAAATGAGTTAATACATGTAAAGTATCTGGAATGGTCCTTGGTACCTAATAAGCACTCAATAAATGGTAATGATTTGAATGTTGCTATTTGCTCTGTATATGGTACGTTCAACAGATGGAAGAGTAAACTGTGTTATATATAATAAGAGCATTATTTTAGAATCTTGTTTCAACTTGTTTATTGGCCAATGTGTAAGATACTTGGGTTCTGTTCCTGGTTTTTGCCATGGTTCAATTTTATGAGCAATTCCTCTTCTGTAGTATGAATTAAAACCATTTTCTGTTGCTATGGCTGTAGAACAAACCACCCCAACTTACTGGCATGAAACTAGCATTTTATTTTGCTCATAGAGTCTGTGGTTTGGAAAATCAGGCAGGACTTCATAGGGATGGCTTGTCTCTACTCCATGATGTCTGGGGCCTCACCTGGGGAGACTTGAAGGCTATGGGTGTTAATGGTGGTGGTGGTGGGGGGCTGGAATCAACTGGAAGCATCTTTGCTCACGTGACTGGTAGTTGATACTGCCCCTCAGCTGGGATCTTAGCGTGGCTGTGGGCTGGAACACCTACACAGGACCACTCCGAGTGGTCTCCCCACATGGCCTGGTTTGGGCTTCCTCACAGCAGGGCAGCTGAGTTCCAACAGTGAGTGTCCCATGAGAACTGGGAAGAAGTGCTGTGATCTCTTATGACAGCTTTGGAGGTCCCATAGTGTCCCTTCTGCCTTAGTCACAAGCCTGTCCAGATTCCAGGAAAGGGGGCATAGGTTCCACCTTCACAAGGGAGGAATATCAAAGTCACATAGTGAGAAGAGTTTGTGGGATGGGAGATATTGTGGCTGGTTCTGGAGAATTACAGTCCGCCTTGAGGCTTAACAGTCCGCCTTGAGGCCAATTATGAGGGACTGATTGGCTTAAAGGATCCAATACATTTCTACATTTGGGACATGCTCTGAAGTCAGGGTCTCCTTTATCTATTAACGGACTTGACCTCTCTTGACCCAAGTTGTGTTGGAATTCAAAGGTTGACTTGTTAGGACTGGTAAGCTCTCTCTCATTTAAGAAACCCTGATGGAATGTTGACTTTGTGCCCTGTGTTAATTGCCATGGAGAGCAACTCAAGATACCGCAGGAAGCCAACAAGCTAAAAGGTGAAGATGGATACCGTTGGCTTTCAATTAAGTAGTCTCTGGAGAGGGAGAAATGACAATCCCTAATGACAGTTACAGTAAAACTAGTCAAGGGCTTCCCTAGTGGCGTGGTGGTTAATAATCTGTCTGCCAACGCAGGGGACAAGGGTTCGAGCCCTGGTCCAGGAAGTTCCCACATGCCGCAGAGCAACGAAGCCCGTGCGCCACAACTACTGAGCCTGCGCTCTAGAGCCCGTGAGCCACAACTACTGAAGCCCTCCTGCCACAGCTACTGAAACCCGCATGCCTAGAGCCCGTGCTCCAAACAAAGAGAAGCCACTGCAATGAGAAGCCCACGCGCCACAACGAAGAGTAGCCCCCGTTCTCAGCAATTAAAGAAAGCCCGTGAGCAGCAATGAAGACCTAATGCAGCCAAAAAAAAAAAAAAAAAAAACCTAGTCAAAACAACACACAAAATGAGTTTAATGCAAACATATTCAGTTAGCATTACATTCAATGTTCAGGAACACATTTCTCATTCTGTAGACCTTATCTATTAATTAATTATTATTATAACCAGCAATTATTTATTAAATACTTACTGCAGCCATTCGATATACTAAGCACCCTATGAGTATGATATCATTTATTTGCAGTGTAATCCAATGAGGCAGGTTACTTTACTGTACCCCTTTTATAGGTAAGGGAGAGAGTAGTAGAGAGGTTAAGTGACACAGGCTGGCATTTGTACCCAGGTCTTCTGCTCCCACAGTAGATGCTGAACGTGGCAGGGCTGGTTGGTGCAAAGCTGGGACTAGAACCCAAGTTCTGGATATTCTCTTTGGTGCTCTTCCTCCAGATTCTTTCCTCCAGATTTGTGGTTTCCAATTGTGTTCCATGAATCTTCTGGGTCACAAGGAGGTCTGGGGACCCAGTGCAGGGATTGAGAGGGAGGTAAGGCTGGTATGACTCGTGCCCTAAATTCCAACTATTTGGTCTTCTTTGAGACACTATATTATGTTATATTATATTATGCACAATGTGATATATAATGATATAATTTAATATATCTAATATTTAATATATTGTATTAGTAATATATGATACAATATGTAATATCCAAGACCAGTGTGGAACAGATCAGAGGCGTTGAGATTTTTAGAACAAAATTCTCCCTCCGAATGGAATTCTACATCCATATCTATGTAATTTCCACCTAAAATTTGAATTTTATTCAACTCCACTGAATTTCCACTCAAAATTCAAACTTTTAGAACAAAACTCTTCCACTTGAAGGAGAGTTCAGTTTGATTTGTATCTTATGTCTGTTAGGTTTCTCTGACGCCTTCCTTCAAATGGAATTTTGTATCTATATCTATAATTTCCACTTAAAGTTTAAATTTCATTCAATTCAATTGAATTTGCACTCAAAATTCAAACTTTTAGAACAAAACCCTTTGATGGAAGAGTTTTGTTCTAAAAGTTTGAACACCTCTGATCTATTCCACATCGTCCTTGGATATTTTTAGTTTAAAGATTTGGTCTGTAAGCGGTATCACTGTCTTTAACTCCAGGCTTAAGAGCTCAGTCACTAGTTAAAACCTCTTCTGCCGGTAAAATCTGCATTATCATCTGCTGTGGAAAATAACCTTTAAAGTGCCCATGCAAGCACTAATCCATAAAATCAGAAGTCATAGAAAAGGGAGAAAGTGTTTATTCTATTTTTTAAAAGTTCAGTTAGATTTAGATCATCTGTCTGTTAGATTATCCTGACTGATGTAGTATGTAAATATGTCCCAGAAAGAGTGATCATACTGTGATCTTTGTTTTCAGTTTACTTTTTCACATTGGGTTTTCTTGATGGAAGGTGATTTTAAAAATAGCCTTAAAATGTGATGATCACCCTCTTCCTTTAACAGACTGCAGAGTTTGATAGATGCATCCAGCAATCGTTTGCTTGTGATAAAAGGAGATGTGAAATTTTAGGCACAAGAACATTTCTAGCTCACGTCCAGATTGTAGGGAGATCACAAACTTGACAGAGCTGAAGCTGCCTCGAGAGGCAGGGTTGCCATGCACAGCTGTGCAAGTTGTGTACTGCACTTAGTGGGCACACATCAAATGCTGGTTTGAGAGAAACTGCATTATGTGCTGTGGGGAAACGTAGCTGACGATGACATTTGAATGGAAAGAAGCTACCCCTGTACTTGTGATGTTACTTAGAGAACGCCATGAATGGGCCTCACATGAAGGTTCTCAATGAATTAAGTGGTTGTGGCACTCTTGGCTGTGCTTGAGGAACCGAGTACCTCATGACATAACCTACTTTAGCACTGTGGCTGTGGAGCATATGGCTTTGCTGAGGTCGGCACCTCGCAATTAGAGCAGCTTAAATGCATCTGGCTTGCGAGGGGCCATTAAAAATCTTTAAATAGCAGGGAACTCTTGGAAATGCCCACAAATTCCAAGACAGCAGGGCTGAGCCATTCACTATTTTAATTGGTCAGATGAATTTCTATGCCTTCCTTTCTCCTTCTAGGAGGTGGAGGAGACATAACCACAAGACTGTATTTCAAATGACCTCTTCAGAGGCAATTTCAAAGCAATTAAGTACAGGCTGAACCCAACGTGTATGTCGAATTAAATATCAGCTAGGATTTTCTATGAAGATTCTATTCCTTGGTTAAGACTGGAGAACCCAAAGGTTAGATTTAACTCTCTATGAAAATGTTTTTTTTCTCTTGTGGTTTTCCCCAAGCTTTGCCATTTGCGAGGATCTTGCATCCACAGCAAACATTCCTTTACATGGCAAGCTGAATGCAGTACTTACATTCTCAACTTTATTGCGCCCTACTGCGTGCCAGTACTCAATATCTAATTTGTGTTTGGCTCTAGGATTTTGAATAATGTCCCGTGGTTCTTATAACTGGGCAGTTCCTTGAAAGGAAATGTGTTTATAGTGGCTGCTTAACTGTGACTGATTCATCACAGGGAGAGTTTGCCTGGGTAACAGATTTGGGTCTGAGGGTCTGTAAGAAGGTGGTAGTGTGGAAGAGGGGCTTAACCCTTCAAAAGGATGTCAGAGCAAACTCCGTACACCCTTGCTTTATGACCTGCTTCGTGGGGAGCAGCTTATGGACCAGCATGGCAGCTTTTGGTAGATTGCCCTGTGATCCATACAAAGATCTGCTTGCTCTCCGAGATTTTGGACACCTTCTCCAGATCCTTGAGCGCTGGGCCTTTTCTGAATGACATGGGAGTGGAAGAGAACACCCCCCGCCCCCATTCATCCATCCTTTTACCTTGGTTAACTCCTAGGCAGCAGGGTTCTGCTCCATCACCTGTGCCCTCTGGTGCCTGAGCACAAAAGGTTTTGACAAACAGCTGTTAAATCCATTCTGTGAACATGAATTGAGCTCTTATTGTATACTGTGCATTGGGATTGGGACTGTGGACCATTCAGAGATGGAAGGGTTCATGTTCAAGGGGTCTCTGGAGGCATTTACCCTCTAGATATTTTGGGGGTGGAGTGAGATGATGGTCTAGCAGGAAGGTCCAACCTACATTTAGCAGCTCTCTGGTGTGGAAAATTCCCGTGGAAGCTGGTTTAGCCCTAGGATTTCCCTGGCACACTGACTCTTGCCTTCATCAGACCCCATTTGGTCCCCCCGCCCCAAACCTAGGTGTTGCTAGGTTTATTGAAGATTCCCTTCCCTACTTTTTAAAGATCTCCTCCCCCGATTTTTCAGTAAGTCTGCTGATTCCTTGAAGACTTCACTAGTTAGAGCTATTAAGAAGCTTTCAAAACACTTCTTCAGAGCACTGGATTGGTACTTCTTCTGCGTCGCCGTCTCCCCAGCCTCTTGAGGACTAATTCTTTTCCCTTTCAGGTTTCTCTCTTCCTCTCGCCCTCGCTTACTCCCAGCCTTTGAGAGCTGCATTTGCAGTAAATCACAGAAATGTTGCTGATGTCAGCAGCACTGATACTGCATTAGAGGAGCTGCTGTAGAGGAAATTATCCAGAGGGTGTTGCTGAAATGCAGAGCCATTTTGTAGGGTGTTGTGTAGAAACCGTTTTCTCCCCTTGACAGATCTCATTCATTTTTGCAACTTAGTAGGCACAGTGGAGGAAGAACCACCTAAAACAATTTTTTTCTCCATCTAAGTTCTTTGTCGGAGTTTTAGTGACAATGAATGAGCGGGGTACACTGAGCAGGTAGCTACATTGGCGAGTGAAGACGGCTGAGGCTGCTTGCAAAACAGAATGTACTGGGGCGTTGAGACTCCATCTCAAAGACCCTGGGAGAAGGGCAAAGTGAGGGCTCACCTCATTCTACATAAACTGTTCTTAAAAATAGATAAGCATAAACCAAAGCCCATTTTAGAGGCACACAGAACTTGCTTTTTAAATGCTTTTTGCCAGAAATCCTTTTGGAGAGTAAATATCCATCTTGCAGAGGGATTTTCATATACAATTCCAGGTTTGTTTGTAATGAGATACACTTGCATATCTTCAAGACATGTAACCTAACTGCCATCTCCGAGCAGGGAAGCAGGGCAGCTTGCCGCGCGGCACTGAGGGCCAGCTGAGGAGGGACACTCTGGATTTAGAATGGCAGCAATCCCTGAGCCTGTTCTGTTTCCCTGGCAGCGTTCAGCAGCCTGGATGAGGACCCTATGCAGAGAAGAGGAATAATGTAGAAGGGGCTAGTTCCAGGTAGTTCCAGGAAAGGACAGGAGGGAAGGGAGTTGAGTCTGGGAGCTGAAGAGTGTAGTGTTGAACGTGGAGTCTAAGCTGAGTGGGGTAGGAAGAAAGAGGATGTGGGGAGGGCATGAGAGGGGGCAGGAGAGTAGAGTCAGGATGTGATGGGGGAGTAATTAAGCGAGAGAGCTGGAAGAATCGGATGTGCAAGTCAGCAGCAGGTTTCTGTAACTGAGTACTTCTGAGGTGGGGACGTTTCTCGCGACGACGCTGACGAGGTTCAGGATGTGGCCCAAGAGGAGGCAGTGGTAGTGGGTGCTGTTGGTGCCCCACGAGCTCTCCCGACGCGCTTTCCTGGCCCTGTGCACCCATCCTTCAGAGTCTGTGTCCTTTCCCCTTGTAGCGCGTGCCCACAGCCTTTTTCAGAGGACTTCCCTGGGTTTACTGGTGCCTCTTTTCAGCAGTGTTTCAGGGTGTTTGTCTCCCCTAGGGCTTTTCCGTAGCCAGTGACAGGTCACAGGAGTGAAAGCCTAGCTCCCTTGCTTTAGGGTGAGACAAACGCAGGATGTAATTTATGCTGCAGAGCCCCCGCGGGCTCAGGCAGAGACCAGGGGCCTCACCTGGAATTGCACCTTTGCTTGGTTTCTTGCCCTTCGTTTTCCTGCTTCCTCGCTTCCTTGTGGGCTCTTCTGGAAGCACTGCTTAAATAAATTGCTTACAAACCAATCTTCATCTCGGAATCTGCTTCTGGGGAACCTGACCTGAGTCAGTGGTTGAAGTGGAATGGAGATGGTAATGGTGCTGAAATCAGGGAAATGGGAGGCGCGGGTATTGGGTGGGTTCTCTGTGGGACATTACAATCATTCAGGAGGAAAGCAGGACCTGGATGGTGGAAGGCGTCGGGGAGAAGTCAGGTCTACCACTGACAGCCATAAAGCAGAGTAGGAAGTAGAGGACCCAGAGGGCTTTGGTCTCAAAGCAACAGGGGCTTTGACAGAGTGTGGAGTATTGGTTTTCTGGGACAGCCTCGTCCTGATGTTGTGGGTGAGGGAGACTGAGCAACCTCTACCTGAATGCCACCCTTAGAGGGCAGTATCCTCAGGGGAAGCCCAAGTGTCAGGGAAGAATGTGGAGGAAGTAGGGGAGGTCTTCAGTTCTGCAGCAGGGGGTCCTGCGGTATCTTTGGAAAGGTTTGGAATGGGAGAGGAAGGGCAGGTTGGATCAGAGCAGAGGAAGCAGAGAGTAGAAGACAGATCAAAGCTACATGGAGGCCACACTGGCCTTGCACTTCTTAAAATAATTGATCCTTTTCAGCTTCCTGGTGGATGGTGGCTTGGCAGCCTGAACTCTGAGTGTAGAGTTTGGTACTATTCCTGGCACAAAGTTGGCATGTATTGGCTGAATAAGTGAACGAATGACACATCAAGTTTCTAAATACCCCTTCCTTTTTCGTTATTGTAAAACATTAGCACACTCATCACTTCAATGTATTTTATGCTCTGATAGATACGGAATTTATCCAGGTACCTGTACCCACCTCTGTCACCATCATAGGGTGGGATGCAATGAACAGATTTCCTGAGGTTAGAGAATTAGGCAGTAGCATGGGTTACGGACTTAAGTCACAGAATCTTTCTCCCTAATGGATTAACGCTATTTTTTTGGTTTTCCTTTCTGCTGTGGATCTGTAAAAATAATTGGTTAAATGAATACAACTACTCAGGATCTATGTGTTTGTGACCACTGATACCGAAGGGACTTTATTGAGGCTGGAGGAATGCCTGTGGGGGGCGAGGTAGGGCTGTCGAAGTAACACGGACCCTGAGGCCATGTAAAGAGTTGTGGCATTGTAACTGCGGGCGGGGGGGGGGGGGGGGGGGGGGTTAAGAAGCAGCTAGATTGGAATTTTAGAAGGATCGCTTGGCTCCAGCCTGGTTGGGAGGGGTCCCCTGCAGAGAGCTGCAGGAGAGGTAACTAACTGCTTTTGATGTGACATCTGGGAAAGGCAAACCTAGCTCGAAGGAATGGGTCCTGACAATAGGATTTCAAACGCTTGGCCCCAGGGTAAAGGAGGTGTTTTGGGAACTGCAGCTGTTTATATTATTTTTAATCCCAAAGGGAAGGGAAAAAAACCTTTCCTTTTAAAAGTGCTCTAGCTAATTTGAATTATGGAGGAAAAACTTAGAGCAGGAGACAAAATATATTATTCACGAAGCATTTTGGAACAAAGGAACCCCAGCCGTGGCTGTGCACCTTTCAGCCTTGACCGTGGAGTCAAAAACAACAAATGAGTCCATCTCGCCAACATGGCAGAGTCTGGGGTCTGTTGGCAGAACCAGAAGGTAGGCAGCCCTGGATCCCGAAAGATGAGCAGACCTGCGGGAAATGATGGAGCTGTTCTGACCAGCTCAGCACATACAAGAAATACCTCTGGCTCTTCGCTCTTTGTGCTCGTGTGCGTAAGTGAGAGTTCATTTCACTGCAGCAATAAAGGCATCTCGCTTGCTAGCAGGAGTAACCTATAACGCCCAGGAATTCTGGAACAGAGGTCTGTTGAAGAGAGTTTCCTGGAAGCCAGGGAGAGAAAATGGTCTATGAGAAGGCCATTAATGAGCAGTAGGATAGTCCTACGAGACAGTAATCAGTTCATCAAACACACCCTGAGACCTCTAGCAGACCAGGCCTTGGGAATGATGCTGGGGGTGGAGTGGAATAAGACTGACTACCTTTGGGACTTCCGTGGTGGCACAGTGGTTAAGAATCCGCCTGCCAATGCAGAGGACAATGGTTCGAGCCCTGGTCTGGGAAGATTCCACATGCTGCAGAGCAACTAAGCCCGTGTGCCACAACTACTGAGCCTGCGCTCTAGAGCCTGCGAGCCACAACTACTGAGCCCACGTGCCACAACTACTGAAGCCCTCAGGCCTAGAGCCCATGCTCCGCAACAAAGAAAAGCCACCGCAATGAGAAGCCCGCGCACCGCAACAAAGAGCAGCCCCTGCTTGCCGCAACTAGAGAAAGCCTGAATGCAGCAACGAAGACACAGCACAGCCAAAAATATAATTAATTAATTAAAAACAAAAAGGAAAAAAAAAAGATTGACCACCTTTGATGTCTAGGAAACCACACCCTGGTGCTCCCCCTTTGCTCTCTCATTCTTTCTAGTTCTTTCTCTGTTGTCTCTTACATGTTCCTCCCTTGAGCACCATCTTTTACTCTCTTCTCATTCTGCATCTCCTTCTGGACCATTTCGTCCAGTCCTGTGGCTTCAATATCACCTATATTCTCATCACTCTCAAACCTAGACTTCCAGCTAGATTTTGTCCCTGAGTTCCAGTCCCTTAAGTCTAATGTCTACTGGATATGGCCACCTGGATGTGCCACAGAAGCTGTAAACCCAGGCCTCCTGCCTTCTCTGTCTTGGAGAACACCACGCTCTTCCAACCAGGTGCTTGGGTGTCATCCTGGATCCTGCCCTCTCCACACTTCTCGCTTTCTGTCAATCACTAGGACCTGTGGATTTTACTTCCTTAACACCCCTTGTCTCTGACCCCCTCCTCTCCATCCCTTGTGCTACTGCCTGAGTTGAGACCTCCATGCCAAGAGCCTCATTCTCCAGGCCCTGTCTGCTGGTGAAGACTCCTGACTTTGTGCCATGCCATTGGCTTATAAATACAACAAGACAGTTGGGGAAGATAGGAGAAACCATCTACTTACTAGTCCTGAAAGAAGAAAGAAGTCAGTGATCCTTTGAGCCCCAAATGAATCCAGCAACCTTTGTTTTCTTCTCAGGCTGGGGGTGCACTAATGGGCCAGGGCTTCAGCCTTTGGGTCCTCAAACCCAAATTGATGCTGTTTGGTCCTAGTCAGAGGAACCCCAGGAAGGCCGGCTGGAGGGAAACTCTGCCTGCTTGCTACCAGAGAGGTGATTCACCAAGGGTGATTCATTCCATCCAACAGATTTTTTTACCCCCCCCCCCAATATTTTGCACCCATGAGTAAAAGAGAACCTTCTAGCCCTTTGTGAAGAGAACAAGAAAGCTCAGAACTGAGCGTTTGGAGCACAGTGAAGTGGATTACAAGCTCTCCTTGGACTATTTGCTTTCTGAGAATTTTGACACCTTGACTCAGGATGTCTGTCTGTGAGAAAACAACAACCACCACTAGCACCAGATTCGGTGAACTCAGCAGTCAGACTTTCCTTTGGGCACGTGTGCAAACTTGATATCATAAATGCTGGCATAGGGCAGATTTGTGGATGGATGGATGAATGAATTCAGGAATGAGCAAATTGTACCTAGGAGCCTTCCAGCTGTAGGCACTGTGCTAAGCTCCACATTGAGACATAGAGAAAATCTCAAGGGGAAGGGCATCTGATTGTACTGAGGGGTGGGCAGTCAGGGAGGACTTCTTGGAGGTGGTAACACATGAAGAGAGTTTTGAAGTATGAGGAGCAGTTGGCCAGATAAAGAGTGAGAAGGAGAAAGGAATTGGGAAGCAAGACCTACTCCTCTGGGCTCGGCATGCAGGGGCCTGGGTGTTGCTTGCCTGGGGCAAACGTTGCTTGTGGGGAGACAGCCAGGCACGAGGTCCTGGAAGGGAGTCTTGCTGCAAGCCATGGAGCCTGCATGTTCTTCTGAAGCTCCGTGGTGCCTGGAGTGGAGCTTGAGGATGAGGTGGGTGTGATCAGATCCACACCTTGGAGAGGCCCCCTGGAGGATGTGGAGGGTGCATTTAAGAGGGGCAGGATTGGAGGCTGTCCCAGCAATTCAGGTGAGAGCAGGCGAGGACAGAGCTGAGTCAAGGTGGCAGCACATTCTTACCTCCTTCTTCCTCCCCTTTCAGTCTTGCTTCCCATTGTCGTGGCTCTCTGTCCCAGATATTTCATGATACCTTGGTCTCTTCCATCTGGAAACAAAGCCTGAAGTTTTTAAGGAGGGCTAGAAGGAGAGGGCAATGATAAAACCTAAAGGGAGAGCCTCGTCTATGGTGGCATTTTGGGGACATGGCTTGGTTATTTAGTATGTCTAGACTGAGTGTCATTGTATTCTTTTTTTCTTTTAAAAAAATCTTTATTGGAGTATAGTTGATTTACAATGTTGTGTTAGTTTCTGCTGTACATCAAAGGGAATCAGGTATACATATACATATATCAACTCCTTTTTTAGCTTCTTTCCCCATACAGGTCATTACAGAGTATTGAGTAGAGTTCCCTGTGCTATACAGTAGATACTTATTAGTAATCTATTTTATATATAGCAGTGTGTATATGTCAATCCCAATCTCCCAAATTATCCCCCCTCTTTACCCCCTGGTAACCGTAAGTTTGTTTTCTACATCTGTACCTCTCTTTCTGTTTTGTAGATTAGTTCATCTGTACCCTTTTTTTAGATTCCACATATAAGCTATATCATATGATATTTGTCTTCCTGTGTCTGACTTCACTCAGTATGACAATCTCTAGGTCCATCCATTTTGCTGCAAATGGCATTATTTCATTCTTTTTTATGGCCGAGTAATATTCCATTGTATATATGCACCACATCTTCTTTATCCATTCCTCTGTTGATGGACATTTAGGGTACTTCCATGTCCTGGCTATCGTAAACAGTGCTGCTGTGAACACTGGAGTGCATGTATCTTTTCAAATTATGGTTTCCTCTAGATATATGCCCAGGAGTGGGATTGCTGGATCATATGGTAACTCTAATTTTAGTTTTTTAAGGAACCTCCATACTTTTCTCCACAGTGGCTGTACCAATTTACATTCCCACCCACAGTGCAGGAGGGCTCCCTTTTCTCCACACCGTCTCCAGCATTTATTGTTTGTAGATTATCTGATGATGGCCATTGTGACCAGTGTGAGGTGATACCTCATTGTAGTTTTGGTTTGCATTTCTCTAATAATTGGATTTTAAAATAAAGGCTGTTACAGTGATGGTCATTGCATTCTTACCAGGACCAGCTTGATCATGTCTAAGGTGAACCTGTCACATGGAAACAGGAGAAACAAGGTCTGGCTGCAAGGTATGTGGAATCAGACGGAGCACACACATTCTCTTGGCTGTTCTTAGAGGCAGATCATGGCTGAAACCAGCTGCTGTGACAACCGCGGGGTGATGGGGCTGGAATGGTCTCTTCCTCGTCTCTCCTTCCCTCTTCCCAACACCCACCCTCTGGTCCAGCCAGGGAAGGCTTTTGGGGATTCCAGGCTCAGCTTTAACCTGGGCCTCTATGGAAGCTCTGAGCTGCCTATGCAGGTGGCCCTGGAACGATTCCAGACCCGGGGGGGTTGGTGGTGGTTGGTGAGGGGAGGCGAGTGTTCACTGCCTCTCACCAGCGTGTTGCAGTCACAGCTGTACTTTGCATGGGTTGACAGGCAGAATCATGTCGCTATGTGACAGTGGTACCTCCCAGGTGGCTGCATTTCACGTTCTCAGGATACCCCGAATCCCGTTTGATACCCAGCATCCCAAATGCCATTTGTTCCAGGTGCTGTGGAAGAGTGTGGGTACTCGGGGTTAGGGGTCTGAAGCTGGATCCAAGGATGCCACTGCTTACTAACTTGTGATAGGCTAGTCAGTGTCACCTCCCCTGGCCTCAGTTCCTCACCTGTCCAAGGGGGATAGATAATGACCACGGCCCGCCACAGAAGGCTTTGTGAAGATAAACTAGATCTTGCATCAGATCTTTGTCAATTCTCCCACTACCTCTGAAGGCAGGGATGTGTCTTATTCATATATACATCCCCAGGGCCAAGCATGGTGCCTGGTGAACTCATGTGTTTGTTGATTGAATGTATGAATGGATGATGCAGTAAAGTGTACGGGGCTTGGGAAAGCCTGAATGGTACAAAATTGAACAAATTCAAACAAGAAGAAAAAGATTTCCACATGTGCCCCCATATCCACCCACATCTACAGAAAAAATGGGATGGGCTACTGTTTGGGAGGAAACATTGTAAAATGAAAATTATTGTCTTCCAACATTTTCTTTCTCATCAAGTCTTGTCAGCACTTTTGCTGCCAAATCCTTTTCTGTTGGCGTTGTGAATAGGCCATTACTTTATATGCCTCATCCATTATTGACACATTTTAGATGAAAGGGCTCTTTCCACCTGGAGTTTCTTTTTTCCCTAGTTTTCTGTTCCTACGGTCCAGAGAACTGACTTTGAGGTCAGGTTATTCTAATTTTAATCCTGGCTCCACCACTTTCTGGCCACCTGACCTGGGCTTAGTCCTTTAAGCTCTCTGGGTCTCAGTTTCTTTGTCTGTGAAGTGGGCATGTGTGGCGGCCGTGAGCAGGCATGCGCCACGCAGGCCTCCAACTGGAGGGAGTATAACCGAGCAAGAGCCCGGCTGCTGCTCTGGCATCCTCTGTGGTCACACTTCCTGTGGGCTGCTTGCAGCCCGTGGCCGAGGGCAGCAGGGACCCTAAAGCAGGCCTCTCCTGGGAGACACAGGACTCCTCAGATGGCTGACTCTGGCTCAAGAACTCCTTGATGGCTGTGCTGAGCCTTCTTGGGCTGCAGGTGGTCTAGGACTCCCACACGCTCCCTTCCTTCCTGCTCTCCATCAGTGGAGTCAGGCTCACAGTGTGTCTGCTGGCTCTCCTCACCACCTGACTGCATTTCCCGTAATAAAATCCATACACATTTATTTTTATTTTTTTGAATTTTTGAATTTTATTTTTTTATACAGCAGGTTACTAGTTATCCATTTTATACATATTAGTGTATACATGTCAATCCCAATCTCCCAATTCATCCCACCACCACCCTTCCCCTCCCCCCTCCCCCCACCACTTCCCCCCCTTGGTGTCCATACGTTTGTTCTCTACATCTGTGTCTCCATTTCTGCCCTGCACATTCAATCCCCTCTTGCATCTGCTTCTGGGAGGACCTGGACTCACACAGGGGAGATAATACCTCATGGTGAGGACCAAATGCGACAATGTAAACAAGTGTTTTTCAGAGTCACAGGCACAAAGTGAGTGTGCAATAAGTGGCAGGAACTCCTATTATCTGCACCACCACTGTCACTATCATCTGGCCGATTCTGCTTCTTTGGTGGCTCCAGGCACAGAGAGCTCCAGTGGCAGATCCCAGGTCACAAGGCAACTTAGCATTAGAGTGAGAGCAACTGTGGTTTCTGAGCAGAAGAAATAGATTAAATAAAACATCCTTTGTAAAATAGAAATATAGATCAGTGGAACAGAATGGAAAGCCCAGAGATAAACCCACGCACATATGGTCACCTTATCTTTGATAAAGGAGGCAAGAATATACAATGGAGAAAAGTCAGCCTCTTCAATAAGCGATGCTGGGGAAACTGGACAGCTACATGTAAAAGAATGAAATTAGAACACTTCCTAACACCATACACAAAAATGAACTCAAAATGGATTAAAGACCTAAATGTAAGGCCAGACACTATAAAACTCTTAGAGGAAAACATAGGCAGAACACTCTATGACATAAATCACAGCAAGATCCTTTTTGACCCACCTCCTAGAGAAATGGAAATAAAATAAAAAAATAAACAAACGGGACCTAATGAAACTTAAAAGCTTTTGCACAGCAAAGGAAACCAGAAACAAGACAAAAAGACAGCCCTCAGAATGGGAGAAAATATTTGCAAATGAAGGAACTGACAAAGGATTAATCTCCAAAATTTGTAAGCAGCTCATGCAGCTCAATATCAAAAAAACAAACAACTCAATCCAAAAATGGGCAGAAGACCTAAATAAACATTTCTCCAAAGAAGATATACAGATGGCCAGCAAACACATGAAAGGATGCTCAACATCACTAATCATTAGAGAAATGCAAATCAAAACTGCAATGAAGTGTCACCTCACACCAGTCACAATGGCCATCATCAAAAAATCTACAAACAATAAATGCTGGAGACGGTGTGGAGAAAAGGGAACCCTCTCGCACTGTTGGTGGGAATGTAAATTGCTACAGCCACTATGGAGAACAGTATGGAGGTTCCTTAGAAAACTAAAAACAGAACTACCATACGACCCAGCAATCCCACTACTGGGCATATACCCTGAGAAAACCATAACTCAAAAAGAGTCATGTACCAGAATGTTCACTGCAGCTCTATTTACAATAGCCAGGACATGCAAGCGACCTAAGTGTCCATCGACAGATGAATGGATAAAGAAGATGTGGCACATATATACAATGGAATATTACTCAGCCATAAAAAAGAAATGAAATTGAGTTATTTGTAGTGAGGTGGATGGACCAGAGACTGTCATACAGAGTGAAGTAAGTCAGAAAGAGAAAAACAAATACTGAATGCTAACACATATATATGGAATCTACAAAAAAAAAAGGTTCTGAAGAACCTAGGGCCAGGACAGGAATAAAGACGCAGACATAGAGAATGGACTTGAGGATGCAGGGAGGGGGAAGGGTAAGCTGGGACGAAGTGAGAGTGGCATGGACATATATACACTACCAAATGTAAAATAGATAGCTAGTGGGAAGCAGCCGCATGGCACAGGGAGATCAGTCAGTGCTTTGTGACCACCTAGAGGGGTGGGATAGGGAGGGTGGGAGGGAGATGCAAGAGGGAGGAGATATGGGGATATATGTATATGTATAGCTGATTCACTTTGTTATAAAGGAGAAACTAACACACAGTTATAAAGCAATTATTCTCCAATAAAGATGTTTAAAAAAATTTTTTAAAAAAGCATCCTTTGTAAACTTATCCAAGTTAAGGAAAAGACACAAACCAAATCCTTTTCTAGCCATCGAAATGTGCAGTCATCTTTGCTAAAGCAACCTACTCCATTTTTCATCAAACGCACAAAAGGTTTTGTAACATTCTGAGGTCCCTGCCAATACTCGTGGTACGTACAAATATACTCCAATCAGTAAGTCAGGGTGGCTTGCATTTCCCAAGAACCATGAGGGGGTAAAAAAAAAAAAAAAGAAAAAAGTGGTCATTGTTATTCACATTTGTCATATAAGGAAACAGAAACTAAGTGGCGGTTTCAAGGTCACCCAGACACTGGTGGGTTTGGGATCGGAACTCTCTGGTTTTTGTTTCTGGTGTTTTGGAACTCAGGGATTGGTGGATTCTGTTCAAACTCTGCTCCTAAGCTCAATCTCTTAGCAAACTGGCGCCAGGAACTGGCCCGCAAAGACCTTTCTCAAGCCCAATTCTGCCCAGCCTCAGGGGTGCTAGAAGCCCTGGAATCATCCATGATGCAAATAAAGTCAGTGAAGGAAACTGATCTCCATGCTCAGGGCCATCATTTGTCACCCAGAGAGGCTTCATCCTAATGTTTTTTACCTGACGCTGTGGAGCATGTTCACTAAGTAGACTGTCAACCCTGTGAAGCTGGGAGGGACCGTGCCATATCCCCACCACAGCACAGCCCCATTTGGTGCTAAATAAATGCTTGTTCTTGAGGGTGGTGGTGATTCTGATGGGACTTCTGTTTATAGTCCGAAGGAGTCATCATCATCGTCACCAACAACAGAAAACAAATATTTGCTCTTGGCCAGGCACTGTGCCAAGAAATGGGGATCCAATGATGAAAAGTCAAGCCTTCTGACTCCAAGGAGTTCATAGTCTTGTGGGGAGACGGTCACGTCGAGTCTGCCTGGAGAGGCCAGGATGGCTTCACAGAGGAGGCAGCTTGGAGCTGAGACTCAGGAGGGCAGGAGTTCCCCAGGCAGATGGGGGTGGGGAGGGGACTCCTGGCAGAGGGAACACGTGTGAAGGAGTGGAGGTGTGAACAGAGCACTGCTGTGTTAGAGGACCTGTCCAGTGTTGCTGGAATGTCAAGCTGTTTTCCATATGACCCCGCCATCCACCACTGTAGGCGTGGTTTGGAGGTGCCAACATTTCTTCCTGCCTTTCCTTTTTCATTAGAAGGTTCTTTTCATCAGCCATCAATGATTGGCTTCCCACTATGTGTCAGGCACTGGGCAGGTTACTGGGGTACAAGAGATGAGGGGGGTCGAGACGGTGCCTGCCCTCCTGGAGCTCTAAGTTGAATGATGAGCAAACAGGTTCTGTCAACATCATAGTGCAGAGAGTGGGGGCCAAGGGAGACCTAATTTAGTGGGGGTGGTGGTGTATTAGTTTCCTGTGTCTGTTGTAACAAATTGCCACAAACTTAGTGGCTTAAAACAACACAAATTTATTATCTTATGGTTCTGGAAGTCAGAAGTTAAAAATCTGTCTTCCTGGGCTGAAATTAAGGTCTAGGCAGGGCTGGAGGCTCTAGGGGAGAATCTGTTCCTTGTCTTTTCCAGCTTCTAGGGACTGACTACATTCCTTGTCTTATGGCCACATCACTTGGACCTCTACTTCTGTCCTTAAATCTGTTTCTTTCTCTGACCCTCCTGTAGTCCTCTTATAAGGACATTTGTGATGACACTGAGTCCACCCAGATAATCCAGGATCATCTCCCCAACTCAAGGTCCTTAACTTAATCAGATCTGCAAAATTCCTTTTGCCATGTAAGGTAACATATTCATAGGTCCCAGGGATGAGGATATGGGCATCTTTGGGGGCTGTTATTCTGCCGACCACAGAGGGTGCAGGGGGAAGGGGAGGAGGTGCTTCTAGAAGTGGTATTTAACCCCCAGACTTATGGGTCAGAAGGTGGGTGAAAGTGGAAGCAAGGAGGTCACTTATGAGGCTGTTGGATTAGACCAGGCAGGATGTGATGGTGGCCATGGTGATGGTGAGACGCGCAAGGGATTAAGGTACAGCGAGGAGGGCGAAAGAATGGGAAATGAGGACAAAGTTGAAAGAAAGCAGGCCTGGGCGAGGCTGGACTTCTCTGTATCAACAAGGGCAAGTTGGAACCTGAATGTAATGCCTTTAGGGAATATTAGCAAGAACATAATGCCCAGGGTGCTAATTCTAATTCTTGAGTCAGAGATTCCAGAGAGTTCTGTGTTCATGTAGGTCAGAAGGAAATGTAACATTTACTGACTTATTTGATAGAATAATGTACAATAAAAAGCTGATATTCAACTTTGGTTCCCAAAGAGAAAATCTGATTTTGAGGTTCTACGAGGAAAAGCAGACTTTACAAACTAGATTCTTCCAGGTGTTGTCAGGGTCATTGGTGTTTGACTGAGGACGAGTGACATTCCTACACTTTTATTTACCCTGAGTTCCCCAAGGCAGAGATAGAGCAGTTTAACTCTCACTGAGTGGGACTGTTTGCCTCACTTAGATAATTAGGTTTGTCACCTCCTGATATACATTATTTACACAACAGCCAAGCTGCACCTTGACAGAGGCCATAATAAGCATTAGTATTATAAAAGGAGAACAAAAGCGAAGGGAAATGGCCATTCGTTGCGCACCAGGCCGATTTCTGAAATGTGTGATACCATTCTGTGTGTGACACTGCGCTGAACTTGAACTTCCTGCCGTTCCCGAAGAGTCCCCAAATTAACATATTTATATCCAAGGTAATGAAATTGCCCTTACAGAGAGCAGGGACCTTTGAGAATTCGATGTGTTCAAACCAGGGGAAGTTTCTTTTCCAATAACTTATTATTCGAGGAAAATAGAAGAAAAATTCTATCATTAATAGATCAGGAGTGATTACATGTAACTCATTGCATTTTCTATTGAGAAATACATTTAGGGTCTATTTTATTATTCTATTTTTTTCAGGAAACCAAGTTAACTGGAATATAACATCAGTCTTTGATTCCTTCCCTCATTATCACCACCTTTCTTTTTGCTTACCTTTAGTAGTTGTCAGAAACCCAAACTTTCTTTACACTGATTGATTTTTTTCAATTGCAGTATAGTACATTTACAATATTATATTAGCTTCAGGTGTAAAACAGTGATTCAGTATTTTTATAGGTTATACTACATTTAAAGTTATTACAAAAAATGGCTGTTCAATACATCCTTGTTGCTTATTTATTTATTTATTATGTTAAGCCAATGAAAACTTTTTTCTTGATGTTTAGTTGATTTACAGTATTGTATAAGTTTTAGGTGTACAACATAGTGATTTGCAATTTTTAAAGGTTATACTCCATGTCTAGTTATTATAAAATACTAGCTATATCACCTATGCTATACAATATATCCTTGTAGCTTATTTATTTTACACATAGTAGTTTGTGCCTCTAAGCCTGTACCCCTATCTTGTCCCTTCTCTTTTCCCTTGCCCCACTGGTTACCACTAGTTTGTTTTCTTTAAAATTTATTTATTTTTGGTTGTGTTGGATCTTTGTTGCTGCGTGCGGCCTTTCTCTAGTTGTGGTGAGCTGGGGCTACTCTTCGTTGCGGTGTGCGGGCTCATCGTAGTGGCATCTCTTGTTGTGGAGCATGGGCTCTAGGTGCACGGGCTTCAGTAGTTGCAGCACGTGGGCTTGGTAGTTGTGGTTCGCGGGCTCCAGAGCGCAGGCTCAGTAGTTGTGGTGCATGGGCTTAGTTGCTCCGTGGCACGTGGGATCTTCCCGGACCAAGGCTGGAACCCGTGTCCACTGCACTGGCAAGCGGATTCCTAACCACTGCGCCACCAGGGAAGTGCCCACTAGTTTGTTTTTTATATCTGTGAGTCTGTTTCTCTTTTGTTGTTTTTACTAGTTTGTTTTATTTTTTACATTCCACATATAAGTGATATAGAGTATTTGTCCTTCTCTGTCTGACTTATTTCACTAAACAAAATATCCTCCAAATCCATCTGTGTTGTTGCAAATGGCAAAATTTCATTCTTTTTTATGGCTGAGTAATATTCCATTGCGTGTATACACCACATCTTCTTTATCCATTCATCTGTTGATGGACACTTCAATATCCTGGCTGTTGTAAATAATGCTGCTATGAACATTGGGGTGCATGTATCTTTTCGAAATAGTGTTTTCATTTTCTTCAGATATATACCCAACAATAGAATTGCTGGATCATATGGTAATTCTATTTTTGGTTTTTTGAGGAACTTCTATACTGTTTTTCATCGTGGCTATACCAATTTACAATCCCAACAGTGTATTAGTGTTCCCTTTTCTCCGCATCCTTGCCAACATTTGATATTTGTAGACTTTTTGTTGATTTTGCCATTTTGCCATTTTGACAGGTGTGAGATGATATCTCATTGTGGTTTTGATGTGTATTTCTCTGATAATTAGTGATGTTGAGGATTTTTTAATGTGCCTGTTGGCCATCTGTATATCTTCATTGGAAAAATGTCTATTCAGGTCTTCTGCCCATCTTTAATTGAGTTTTTTGGTTTTTTGATATTGAGTTGTGTGAGCTGTTTATCTATTTTGGATATTAACCCCTTATCGATCATATCATTTGCAAATCTTTTCTCCCATTCAGTAGGTTGTCTTTTTGTTTTGTCAATGGTTTCCTTTGCTGTGCAAAACCTTTTATGTTTAATTAGGTCCCATTTGTTTATTTTTGCTTTTATTTATTTTACTTTAGGAGGCAGATCCAAAAAAATATTGCTATAGTTTAAGTCAAAGAGGGTTCTGCCTATGTTCTCTTCTAAGAGTTTTACGGTTTCAGGTCTTACATTTAGGTCTTTAATCCATTTTGAGTCTATTTTTGTATACAGTGTGAGGAAATGTTCTAATCTTATTCTTTTACATGAAGATGTCCAGTTTTCCCAGCACCATTTATTGAAGAGACTGTCTTTTCTCCAGTGTATATTCTTGCCTCCCTTGTCATAGATTAATTGACCATAAGTGTATGGGTTTACTTCTGGGCTCTCTATTCTGTTCCAATGATCCATGTGTCTGTTTTTGTGCCAGTACCATGCTGTTTTGATTATTGTAGCTTTGTAGTATAGTCTAAAGTCAGGGCGCATGATACTGCTAGCTTTGTTCTTTTTTTTCAAGATTGTTTTGGCAATTCGGGGTCTTTTGTGGTTCCATATAAAATTTAGGATTATTCTAGTTCTGTGCAAAATGTCCCTGGTATTTTGATAGGGATTGCATTAAATCTGTAGATTGCTTTGGGTAGTATGGACATTTTAACAATATTAATTCTTCCAATCCAAGAGCATGGGATCTCTTTCCATTTCTTTGAATCACCTTCAATTTCCTTCATCAGCGTTTTATAGTTTTCATAGTATAG
Organism: Globicephala melas; assembly: GCF_963455315.2. Lineage (NCBI taxonomy): Eukaryota > Metazoa > Chordata > Mammalia > Artiodactyla > Delphinidae > Globicephala > Globicephala melas. The sequence goes on along the minus strand of NC_083315.2, from coordinate 162,187,285 downwards.
GTCTTTCACCTCCTCGGTTAAGTTTATTCTTAGGTATTTTTATGTGAGTTTTAAATGGGATTTTAAAAAACCTTTCTCTTTCTGATATTTCATTATTAGTGTATAGAAACACAACATATTTCTGTTTATTAATCTTGTATCTTGCAACCTTGCTGAATTCATTTATCAGTTTTAATAGTTTTTGTGTGGAGACTTTAGGTTCCTCTATATAGAGTATCATGTCATCTGCATATAGTGATAGTTTTACCTCTTCCCTTCCAATCTGAATACATTTTGTTTCTTTTTCTTGTCTGAATTCTGTGACTAGGACTTCCAATACTATGTTAAATATAAGTGGAGAGAGTGGGCATCTTTGTCTTCTTCCTGAATTTAGTGGGAAAGCTTTCAGCTTTTCACTGTTGAGTATTATGTTGGTTGTGAGTTTGTCATAAATGGCCTTTATTATGTTGAGATATGTTCCCTCTCTACACACTTTAATAAGAGTTTTTATCATGGATGGATGTTGAATTTTGTCAAATGCTTTTTCTGCTTCTATTGAGATTATCATGTGATTTTTATCTTTCCTTTTGTTAATGTGGTGTATCACATTGATTGATTTTCAAATGTTGAACCATCCTGTGACCCTGGAATAAAACCAACTTGATCATGGTGTATGATCCTTTTTATGTATTGTTGGATTTGATTTGCTAATATTTTGTTGAGGATTTTTGTGTCTATATTCATCAGAGATGTTGGCCTGTAATCTTTTTTTTTGTATCTTTATCTGGTATCAGGGTAATGGTGATCTCATAAAATGAATTTGGGAGTGTTCCATCCTCTACAATTTTAGAGGGGAATATTTTGAGAAGGAAAGGTGTTAGCTCTTATTTATATGTTCGGTAGAATTCCTCTGTGAAGCCATCCCATCCTGGACTTTGGTTTGCTGAGAGATTTTTTTTATTACAATTTCAATCTTACGTCTGTTCATGTTGTCTTTTTTTCCTGACTCAGTCTTGGCAGGCTGTACATTTCTAGAAATGTGTCCATTTCCTCTAGGTTGTCCAATTTGTTGGCATATGACTGTTTATAGTATTCTTTTATGATTTATTGTATCGCTGTGGTATCAGTTGTTATTTCTCCTCTTTCATTTCTTACTTTGTTTATTTGGGTCTTCTCTCTTTTCTTCTTAATGAGCCTAGCTAAAGGTTTATCAATTTTGTTTACTTTTTCAAAAAACCACCTCTTGGTTTCATTGATTTTTCTAATACTTTTTGGTATCTATTTTATTTATTTCCTCTCTGATCTTTATTATTTCCTTCCTTCTGCTGACTTTGGGCTTTGTTTGTTCTGCTTTTTCTAATTTCTTTTTTTTTTTTTTTTTTTTTTTGCGGTACGCGGGCCTCTCACTGCTGTGGCCTCTCCCGTTGCGGAGCACAGGCTCCGGACACGCAGGCTCAGCAGCCATGGCCCACGGGCCCAGCCGCTCCGCAGCATGTGGGATCTTCCCGGACCGGGGCACAAACCCGCGTCCCCTGCATTGGCAGGCGGACTCTCAACCACTGCACCACCAGGGAAGCCCTCTAATTTCTTTAGATGGAAGGTTAGGTTGTTTATTTGAGATTTTTCTTGTTTCTTGAGGCCTGTATTGCTATAAACTTCCCTCTTAGAACTGCTTTTGCTGCATCCCATAGATTTTGGAAAGTTGTGTTTTCATTTTCATTTGTTCAGGGTTTTTTTCTGATTTCCTTTTTGATTTCTTTGTTGACTCATTAGTTTTTTAGTAGCATGTTGTTTAGTCTCTGTGGATTTGTGCTTTCCCCATTTTTCTTTCTGTAGCTGATTTCTAGTTTCATACTTCTGTGGTTGGAAAAAATGCTTGATATAATTTCTATCCTCTTAAATTTGTTGAGACTTGTTTTGTGGCCTGGCATGTGACCTATCCTGGAGAACAATCTGTGTGCACTTTAAAAGAACGTGTATTCTGCTGTTTTTGGATGGAATGTCCTGTATATATATATATCTATTAAGCCCAACTGGTATTGTGTCATTTAAGACCACTGTTGCCTTGTTGATTTCCTATCTAGATGATCTGTATATAGATGTAAGTGAGGTGTTAAAGTCCCCTATGTTATTGTATTGTTGTCAGTTTCTCTCTTTATGTCTGTTAATATTTGCTTTATATATTTAGGTACTCTTGTATTGGGTGCATATATGTTAATGAATGTAATATCCTCTTCTTGTATTGATCCTTTTATCAATATATAATGCCCTTCTCTGTCTTTTGTTACAGACTTTTAAAGTCTATTTTGTCTGATGTGAGTATTGCTACCTCTGCTTTCTTGTCATTGCCATTAGCGTGAAATATCTTTTTCCATGCCCTCACTTTCAGTTTGTGTGTGTATTTAGTTCTGAAGTGAGTCTCTTTGTAAGCAGCATATAGGTAAGTCTTGTTTTCTTATCCAATCAGCCACCCTATGTCTTGATTGGAACAGTTAGTCCATTGACATTTAAAGTAATTATTGATAGGTGTGTACTTATTGTCATTTTGTTATTTGTTTTCTGGTTGTATTTATATTTCTTCCTTGTTCTTTTCTTCTTCTTTTAGTTCCTTCACTTATTTGATGATTTTCTTTAGTGGTATGCTTGTTCCTTTCTCTCTTGTTTTTGTGTATCTGTTGTAGGTTTTCACTTGTGGTTACCATGGGGTTCATATGTGTTGACCTGTATCTATTTGTTTTTGTTTGTTTGTTTGTTTTTTTGCGGTATGCGGGTCTGTCACTGTTGTGGCCTCTCCCGTTGTGGAGCACAGGCTCCAGACACGCAGGCTCAGCGGCCATGGCTCACAGGCCCAGCCGCTCCGCAGCATGTGGGATCTTCCCGGACCGGGGCACGAACCCGTGTCCCCTGCATCGGCAGGCGGGCTCTCAACCACTGCGCCACCAGGGAAGCCCATCTATTTGTTTTAAACAGGTAGTTCTTCAAGTTCAAACACATTCTAAAAGATATACATTTTTTACTTCTCCCACATATTTTATTTTTGATGTAATATTTTTCATCTTCATGTTTATCCCTTTACTGATTATTGTAGTTATACTTGATTTTACAACTTTTTTGTCTTTTAATCTTTGTACTAGCTTATTTAAGCAGTTTATCCTCAGCCTTTACTGTATATTTTCCTTTACTAGTGGGATTTTTCCTTTCCTATAGATACTTCTTCTTGTAGCCTTTTCTTTTCCACTTAGAGAAGACCCTTTAACATTTCTTTTAGGGCTGGTTTAGTATTGATGAACTCTTTTAGTTTTTGCTTATCTGGGAAGTTCTTTATCTCTCCTTCAATTCTAATTGATAATCTTACTGGATAGAGTGTTCTAGGTTGCAGGTTTTTCCCTTTCAGCACTTTAAATATATCATGATACCCCTTCTGGCTTTTGCAAAGTTTCTGCAGAAAAATCAGCTGATAGCCATCTGGGGGATACCTTGTATATGACTCTCTGTTTTTCTCTTGCTGCCTTTAGAATTCTCTCTACCTTTTGGTGTGGGTCTGTTTGGGTTCATCTTGTTTGAGACTCTCTCTGTTCTTCCTGGAGTTGGATATCTGTTTCCTTCTTCAGATTTGGGAAGATTTCAGTCATAATTTCATAAAATATATCTTCAACCCCCTTCTCTCTCCTTCTGGGCCCCCTATGATGTGAATGTTGGTACATTTGATGTTATCCTAGAGATCTCTTAAACTGTTCTAATTTTTAAATTTATTTTACTTTTTGCTGTTCTGATTGGGTGATTTCTGTTATTCTAGCTTCCAGATCCCTTCTATGTTCTTCTGTGTCACCTCATCTGCTGTTAATTCCTTCTAGTGTGTTTTTCATTTCAGTTATCGTATTCTTTGGTTCTGACTGGTTCTTTATTTTACATTTTTTAGTTCCTTGTTAAAATTCTCATCTATTCTTTTACCTAATTCAATTAGTATTCTTATTACTAATGCTTTGAATTCTTCATTTGGTAACTTGTTTATTTTGATTTCATTAATTATTTTTTCAGGGGTTTTCTCTTGCTTTTTCAATTGAGAAAATTCCTCTGTCTTCTCATTTTCCTTATCTTTCTCTGTCTCTATGAAATTAGGTAAAAGTTACCCATTGCTCCTTATGTTGGAGCATTCCTTTACAATCTGAGTCTGCCAGTGGCTTTGGTGGGAGAGCTGGATTTGATGTGAACACAAGCCATATCTTTCCTCAGGTTGTGCTGACAGCTATTATCTTGGTAGGAGGTGGCGATGGAGATGGAGAGACTAGGGCTGGAGCAGGTGTAAGCTGAAGCTTCTGTGCTAAGTTTCCATCATCACCCTGTGGGGGAGCAGGGTCAGGTTCCAAGTTGCTAGAGCAGAAGCCGTGAGAGTTGGGCTTCCAAACCGGCTCAGTTCCCTTCCTGTATGTGCTCTCCCCCTCCCAGCACTGGCACCCTCACTCCAGAGTAGAACAGTACTGGAGCAAGAGGAGCTAGCACAGGCACTCAGTGAGGGCTGGGGTACAGTCCGTGGCGGTCCAGTCCGTGGCGGTCCAGCCACCATCAGAGATCTGGACTGCCTCTGATGTGCCACTTGTATAAGTGAAGCAACGGCTGCCTCTGCCCTTCTCAGATGTTGCTTCAGGTTTGAGCTACCTCAGTGTCTCACGACTAAGGTCTCTCCTTGCTCATGGCAGCTTATTCCAGTGTGGAGCTGTGATGGGAGGCAAGCAAGGCTGGAATGTTCACTTGGATCAGGCTGGTGTATACACTGGGGAAGTCATGGGAAACCAGCCAGCCACCTGCTTGATTTCAATTTGCCCTCTCGTCCCTGCTTCAGGAGCAAGCCAGCACAAGCACGCTCCTCCTGAGTGGAGTCCAGGCTTCCCACAACCCTCCTGTTAGTCCCACCAGCCCTCCAGGGGGTCGTCTTCCTTATGTAGGACCCCAGGGTTGGGGCACCCAATATGTGGCTTGAACCACTCACTTCCCAGGGAGTGTCTCCACCCATGAAATCTCCCTTCTCCTCTGAGTCCCCTCCCAAGGACACAGGTCTCAACCTGTAGATGTATTTTTGATGTGTTCGTGGGGGGAGGTGAATTCTATGTCCTCCTGCCTGTCTATCTTGATCTGAGTGTCACTGTGTTTGGTTTTTGACTCTTCATTATAGCAAACTCACCCTTCTTTTGTTTTGTGACCATAGACCTGGATAAAGAACTTTTAAACTTGCTAGATGCTCATCTCTTCTATACTCTTGGTATTACCTAGCCCTCAGCACTTGGACAATTCTGCTGGGTATCCTTCTCCTACCTTTTCTTCTCCAAATTGCACAATATGTCTCTTTTTAAAATATCATGGTTTGTTGTGTGTCTTACACATCACTTAACAAGGAAACTAAGGGAGAAAATGAATGAGAAATAACAGAGACATGGCTTTCAAATTTGGACCCTTGTAGAGAAATATAAACATTTCAGACTCAATTAATATTATTTTTTGTGTGTGAAAACTAGAACACCTGGTGCTCACTGTTTTAGAATTCAACAGACACCTAGCAACTGCTTGAATTCCCTCACTGCAGGCTTGGTGAGCCAATCTTTAATCCTCACGTTTGAAAGCTGGCTTGAGAAAGACACCTGTGCTTTGTTTCCGACAAGTTTTGGGCTTTGTGTTTATAAACAAATTCTCTTTTCCCCTCTCACCCACCCCGTTTCTCAGTGGCCGTTCCTGCAGCAGCGCCCCCGGTGTGCCAGCCCAAGGGCACCACTAACGGGCATTACGCGGCCCCACGCCTCTCCATCTCCTCCCGAGCCACGGTGGTAGCCAGAATGGAAGGTGCCTCCCAGGGGGCCCTGCAGACCGTCATGAAGTGTAAAACAGTGGTTGCCATCTTCGTGGTCGTGGTGGTCTACCTCGTCACGGGCGGTCTCGTCTTCCGGGCATTGGAACAGCCCTTTGAGAGCAGCCAAAAGAACACTATTGCCATGGAGAAGGCAGAATTCCTGCGGGATCATGTCTGTGTGAGCCCACAGGAGCTGGAGACATTGATTCAGGTGAGCAAGGAGTGAGTCCACAGTAGAATCACCTTGGGTCGGGGGGAGAGTGTGACATTGGTTTTGTCTTTCTGGCTCACTGAGCTTTGCCGTTGGTTGAGATGCTACTGATGGTCAGGGAGGTCCTCTCTGGGAGGTGACACTTGAGTGGAGACCCGTGACAATGTGGGGGAAGAGGGGTCACATGTACGACGTAGGAGCAGGCTGTGTTTTGTATCACCTGCTTTTGCACGTGGTGGCCAGAGGCAGCAGCCGGCAAAGGGCTTTGGATTTTCAGATTCGAGGCCACTTATATATGCTGATTAACTTTTAAATCTGTGTGAGATGCTGGGGTAAGAGGGTGGCCCAGAAACCAAAGAAAGAGAGAATTTTAAAGGAGCAGGGATGTATGAACCTGTCGCAGGTGGATGAGAATGGAGCAGAGAAAAGGGCACCAGCTGTGGGATGGGTAGGGTGTTAGTGACTTGAAAGAGGCTTTGGTGGATTTGTGAGGATGAAATAATAAGGATAACAGTAACAGGGATAATCAAGGTTGCTATTTTTGAACACTTACTGTGTGTCAGGCACTGTACTAAAGCCCTTCCATGCCTTGGATATTAAGGAAAAAAGTGCATAAAAAATGGAGGCAGAGAACTTTGGGCCCCCGCCTACAGAAACAAGGCAGAGGAAGGGGTGGGGCGACCTTGGCAGGGGTGATGTGAGGCTGGGAAGGGATGTGGGAGACAGGGAGTCATCTAAGGTGGCATGACAGGAGGAAGAGAAACAGGAGGCTTGAGAAGTGAGCAAAAGGTGGAGAGGACCGAGTCCTGGGAAGAGGGAAGGGAAGTGGTTTAGAGCCCAGCAGATGGGCTTCACCTTGGAGGTGAGGCAGGATGGCGGCCTCCAATCTACATGCCCTCCTGAGCCACGAGGAGTAGTGGTGGGGGGCGGTGACGTTTATGGAGGCAAGGGAGAGTCCCATCTTTCTGTGGGTTCTAAAGTTTGGAAGACAGAGGGATGGAAAAGACAGCTTTCACAATTCCTTCTGGCTCTGGGATTACCAGCATTGAATTCTTTTCTTTTAAAAGTTAATTAATTATATTTTTGGCTGCGTTGGGTCTCTGTTGCTATGCACGGGCTTTCTCTAGTTGCAGCGAGGGGGGGCTACTCTTTGTTGTGGTGTGCGGGCTTCTCATTGCGGTGGCTTATCTCGTGGCGGAGCATGGGCTCTAGGCGCACGGGCTTCAGTAGTTGTGGCATGTGTGCTCCAGTAGTTGTGGCACCCGGGCTTAGTTGCCCTGTGGCATGTGGGATCTTCCCGGACCAGGGATTGAACCTGTGTTCCCTGCATAGGCAGGCGGATTCTTAACCACTGCACCACCAGGGAAGTCCCACCAGCATTAAATTCTAATGGCTAAAAAAAAATTCTAATGGCTACTACCAATTAGGATTCTGTAGGATTCACAAGTCTGGGCTGGCTTATTTATTTATCTATTTCCAGCCACACTGATAGGGTAGGGGAATTCTGAGGCTGCTTATGATTTGGCCCCTTCATAGTAGTTGTAGTCTTTTAAATTAGTTTCTATAATCTGACTTGACTCTTAGATGAATAGAAATATACATTTTTTTCCTGGAATACATATGGTTTCATACCTATATCCTACAGTTTTTATTAAAAAATAAAATCTGGGCTTCCCTGGTGGCGCAGTGGTTGAGAGTCCGCCTGCCAATGCAGGGGACACGGGTTCGTGCCCCAGTCCGGGAAGTCCCAGCGGAGCGGCTGGGCCCGTGAGCCATGGCCGCTGAGCCTGCGCGTCCGGAGCCTGTGCTCCGCAACGGGAGAGGCCACAAGAGTGAGAGGCCTGCGTAGTGCCAAAAAAAAAAAATAAATAAATAAATAAATAAAATAAAACCTTACAGTTCTAAAGGTCAAGGGGCAGTGTTTCATATCACTCTTTCTTAGATGGCCTTGTCTTTTTTTTTTTTTTTTCTCCTTTCATGGTAAAATGCTACCAATCTGTCACTAATCTGTGCCAGATTTAAGGCTCATAAAGGCGTAGGGAATGGAGGAAATAATTCGGGAGTAATTTTCAGTAAGGAGCTTATTATACATGCTGTGGTGATATGTGGTGAGATCCTTTTTATTTAGTTGCAGTACATGTAATAACCTAAAAGGTGGTCTGAATTGAACTGGACTTGTGCCTGAATTTTCTTTCCTTAGACAATGAGATCTTGAGGAAAGGGATCATATCTTATTATCTTTGCATCCATGTGTAGCCTCTGCATGGCTTTACATCTAATTACTACCCAATAGAGAAATGCTTTTGGGATGAGCTATCAAACTAAATCTATAACACTGGTGATGCCATGAGACATCTGAGCTTATTCATGCATTTATTTATTAATTCCGTATTTCTCTATTGTTCATTCTTTGGCCTTCTCCTTTATGAAAGAATTCAGTGGCCAGAATGAAGGACAGAATGGAGGAGGGTAGAGATTCTAGTTCTGGTGTTGCTGTTAAGACCCATCCTTTGACCTCGAAGATTTCTCTGTGAAATGAGGGTGTGTGTGTGTGTGCGCGCATGCCCTTGAGATCATTTTTATAACAATTAAAACATATACCCTTTAGTAGGCACCCGTTATGAGCTAGGCCTCTTCTACCCATCGTCTCATTTAATCTCTCCAACAACCTTCTAAGTTGGTATAATTATACCCATTTTACAGGTAAAGAACTGATGCTAAAAGAGGTTGAGTAACTTTCCAACCACCAACATGACAGAGCTGGGATTCAAAGTGAGGTCTGCCTGGCTCTACCCTGCCTCGCCCAATGAGTCTGCAGCCCTTGAAGTAGTGTTTACTTTAGCATAAGCTTAACTCTCTCTTAAACATTTGCTTTATGTTCAACACTTTCCAGAATTTTAGCAGAGTCAAAAGGCATTGGAGTTCTTTGCTCTTTAACAGAAAGCATTTCCTCTTTTTTCCCTTTATACCCATTGACTATCAATCCTGGACATGGGATACTTTAAGATCTCCATCTACTCTGATATAAGGATTTATACTGGTGTTTACTTACAGTTTTTTGTAGGCTAAGCAGTTAAAAATGCTGAACCTGTGTCAGTCAAGAATCAAATTATTATGGTTTATAAATAAGATGAAAAAACAACCCTCAGAATGAGAGAAAATATTTGCAAATGAAGCAACTGATAAAGGATTAATCTCCAAAATATACAAGCAGCTCATGCAGCTCAATATCAAAAAAACAAACAACCCAATCCAAAAATGGGCAGAAGACCTAAATAGACATTTCTCCAAAGAAGATATACAGACTGCCAACAAACACATGAAAGGATGCTCAACATCACTAATCATTAGAGAAATGCAAATCAAAACTACAATGAGTTATCACCTCACACCAGTCAGAATGGCCATCATCACAAAATCTACAAACAATAAATGCTGGAGAGGGTGTGGAGAAAGGGGAACCCTCTTGAACTGTTGGTGGGAATGTAAATTGTTACAACCACTATGGAGAACGGTATGGTGGTTCCTTAAAAAACTAAAAAGAGAATTACCATACGACCCAGCAATCACACTACTGGGCATATACCCTGAGAAAACCATAATTCAAAAAGAGTCATGTACCACAATGTTCATTGCAGCTCTATTTACAATAGCCAGGACATGGAAGCGACCTAAGTGTCCATAGACAGATGAATGGATAAAGAAGATGTGGCACATATATACAATGGAATATTACTCAGCCATAAAAAGAAACGAAACTGAGTTATTTGTAGTGAGGTGGATGGACCTAGAGTCTGTCATACAGAGTGAAGTAAGTCAGAAAGAGAAAAACAAATACTGTATGCTAACACATATATATGGAATCTAAAAAAAAAAAAGGTTCTGAAGAACCTAGGGGCAGGACAGGAATAAAGACACAGACGTAGAGAATGGACTTGAGGACACGGGGAGGGGGAAGGGTAAGCTGGGACAAAGTGAGAGAATGGCATTGACATATACACAGTACCAAATGTAAAATAGATAGCTAGTGGGAAGCAGCCGCATAGCACAGGGAGATCAGCTTGGTGCTTTGTGACCACCTAGAGGGGTGGGATAGGGAGGGTGGGAGGGAGACTCAGGAGGGAGGGGATATGGGGATATATGTATATGTATAGCTGATTCACTTTGTATACAGCAGCAACTAACACACCATTGTAAAGCAATTATACTCCAATAAAGATGTTAAAAAATTTTATTATGGTTTACCCTTCACTGATTCCTTCATAGGATGAAAGTGTCCACACTTTTGGACCAGGGGGCATCCTCTCCACTCTACACCTCTCAGCAGCACTGTATGTAGTGCTCATAAGAAACACAGTGTTTGGGAGGGTTTTCAGTGTGGTGTGTCCTAAGATGGAAAAATAATATTATTGTATCTCACCGATATTTTTATTGTTGTATGTGGCTGGTCAATGGTTTATCTGGTAGTGTCAGGACTCTTGGCTGGATTGAGTGAACCCCTCATAAAGCTAATCTGGAAGGTGTAATTCATGTTATTAATAATAAAAACAGAATACCTGGAACAGATTAACCCCTGTGAAATGCCTGGATAGCTTAAAAGGGCCATAGCTGGGGAGGGATTTTCCAAAGACTTAAACCACTTTTATGAGGTATCATAGGACTCCGGATGTGACAGGTGGGTCACCATCCCTGACCCAGATGCTGCTATGGAGGAGACTGTTTCATTCATTAATTCATCTATGCATTCTTTAAGTTGCTACGGAGCTTCTGTTACATCAGGTAACATGCTAAGTGTTGGGGATAGAAAAGATGAAGATAAAATACACCTTGAGCAAGTCGTGAACTTCTCTGTGATTCCATTTCATTATCAATAAAATGTGCCTAAAATCCCTCACCCTTAGGATATTGAGAGGATTAAGTTCTATAATTCATGAGAAGGGCTTTGAACTGCTCTTGGCACGTGGTGCACACTCAAAAAAAAAAAAGATAGATATTGCTGCTGCTGTTTGTAGTATTATTCAAGGAGCTCAGAATTTCAAGCAGTGATTCTTAGTGGGGAGCGGGGGTTGCTTCCAGGGGGCATCTGACAATGTCTGGAGACATTTTCAGTTGTCACAGTTGGTGCTACAGATGTCTAGTGCGTAGAGTCCAGGGACGCTGCTCAACATTCAGCAATGCCCAGCATATCCACTCATAACAAAGAATTATCCAGTTTCACGTGGCAGTAGATTGAGAAACCCTAGAGGAAGAGGCATATAAACCAATAACTAGAATTCATCGGAATGGAGCTATTTTTTCCCCAGTTTTATTGAGATATAATTGACATATATCACTGTATAGGTTTAAGGTGTACAGCATAATGGTTTGAACATTTATTGTGAAATGATTACTGCAGAAAGTTGAGTTAGCATCCATCACCTCATGTAGATCCAATAAAGGGAAAACTTTGTTTTTCCTTGTGGTGAGAACTCTTAGATTTATTCTCTTAACAACTTTCACATATAGTATACAGCAGTGTTAACTATACTCATAACGTTGTACATTACCTCCCGAGGACTTACTTATAATTGGAAGTTTGTACCTTTCCTCCAACTGGCCTTTCCCCACCCCCTATCTCTGATCTTTTTTCCTATGAATTTTTTTTTTTTTTTTTTTTTTTTTGCGAGACGCGGGCCTCTCACTGTTGTGGCCTCTCCCGTTGCGGAGCACAGGCTCCGGACGCGCAGCCTCAGCAGCCATGGCTCACGGGCCCAGCCGCTCCGCGGCATGTGGGATCTTCCCGGACCAGGGCTCGAACCTGTGTCCCCTGCATTGGCAGGCAGATTCTTAACCACTGTGCCACAAGGGAAGCCCTCCTATGAATTTTTTAAAAAACATTTCACATGTAAGTGAAATCATACAGCATTTGTCTTTCTCCATCTGACTTATTTCACTGAGCATATCCTCAGGGTCCATCCATGTTTTTGCAAATGGCAGGATTCCTTCATTTTTTTAATGGCTGAATAATATTACATCATATATATGTAAAACTCACAACTTCTTTATCCATTAATCTGTGGCCACTCAGGTTGTTTCCATGTCTCGTCTACTGTAAATGCTGCTATGAACATGGGGGTGCAGATACCTTTTCGAGTTACTGTTTTTGTTTCCTTTGGATGTGTTCCCAGAAGTGGAATTGCTGGATCATTTGGTAGTTCTGCTTTTAATTTTTTGAGGAAACGTCATACTGTTTTCCGTAGTGGCTGCACCAGTTTCCAACCCCATCAATAGTGCGCGAGGGCTCCCTTTTCTCCACGTTTTCCCCAGCGTCTGTGATCTTTTGTCTTTTCGATGATCACTGGAGTGGCACCCCAGTGAGGCAAACAGAGGTCAGGGAAGATTTCGTGGCCATTTGTCTCCTTTAGTCCCTAGAACGATTCTATGAGGATAGTCTTTTGTGCCACTCGCAGAGGAGGAAACTGAGGCAGCAGGAGGTTAAGTTACACGCTCAAGGATACCTGATTAGTGAGTGGAGGATCTCAGATTCACTCCTGGGCAGTCTGACCACTGTCCTGTTCTCTTAAACACCACGCATGGGAACAGAAATGTGCAATACGGAAGGATTTCATCATTCAGGACCCACCGTGAAGGGTATCGGCATGTGGCGCCCGTTGAGGGAGGTGCCGGTGGTCCGTGTGCCTTGAGCTGAGAGGTGTGGGCAGGTGGTGGGAGATGAGCTTGGGACGGGGGCAGGGGCTGGATTTGAGGTGCCCAGAGAGCCTTGCCGAGCGGTTTGGGCTTTGTGCTGCGGGAAGTGGGGGAGTCACTGAAAGATTTAAGAAGGTAGGGACACGATGGAAACTTTCTTTGGAAAGGTAACTCTCTGAGCGCTGAGGATGTAGGGTTGGAGGAAGGAGAAATTGGAGGAAGTAAGACCAGTTCGGAAGCATATTGGGACCTCATCGGTGGGCCATGCTGAGACACAGTGAAGGGGCCACATTTAAGAGAGTCTGACAAAGCAAACTTGAAGACGACTCGTGTCCCGTTCAGCAAAGATGTCTGGAGTGCCTGCCCTGTGCTCCGCCTTCCTTCCTGTTCAAGCAGAGGCCATGTGGGTCAGGGGAGCCCGGCGAGCGGCACCCACACTCTGGAGTAAATCTTTTTTCTGCCCGTGGGCTGTGTGACCTGGGTCAGAAAGGGAGTCACCCCAGGCCTCAGCTTCCCTTCTGTAAAATGACGATTATGATAATAGTGTCCACTTGTTAGGGAGGTCTGAAGATTAAACAAAAAAGCTCAGCTACTTTGAGCTATTGTGATCGCTACTATTTATTTGTTAGGGAAGGCAGGAAAAAGAAATATAGAGAACCCCTAAATTATTATTATTATTTTTTAGTGAAACAAGTTAAGTGTTTATTAGGAGGAAAAAGAGTATGTGTGGATAGACACATGGGCAGACTCAGAGAGAGTCGTGCCCTCATGGTAGTTTGAATCACCTATATGGGGCATTTCTTCCAGGTTTCCTTTGGCCAGTCATCTTGCTTTGCCTGGTTCTGAGTCCGTATTTGGTATATCTCAGGGTCCTCCCAAGTGTGTGCACGCATCTCTTAGCCAAGATGGATTCTAGCGAAGAGGCCTATGGGTAGGTTGACATCACTCCCGTTTTGACCTCCAAGGAGCCTTTCTGCACATGTGCAGTAGGGAAGGTCTCCTCGACCTCGACAATGAGAAATATGTGGTCTCTATCTTTTTTCTGGGCAGGGCTCAGCCTCTCCTGTTGTTCTCCTGATAAATATTATCTTCATCTTGGAGTATCTGTCCACAGGGGACAAACTCCAGCTGCTCAGCCTGGGGCCCATCTATCTCCTGCCTCAAATCCTCCCTGAGAGACACAGACCCCGAGAACTCTTTATTGGGAAGAAGAAGGGCAAATGTCTGTCTTCTGTACCTTCTTCAGGCTGGCACGGGGCTCATAGACCCTACCTAGTTGGGGTCACGGAGCTCTGGCCCTGTCTCATTAAGGGCCCCAGCATGACTTCCGTTGTTATTTCAGCAGGATATGCTGTGGGGAGTAGAAACCCTCTAAATTATGCGCATCCTGGGGTTCCGCTAAGGGAAAAGAGAAGAAAACTCCTGAAATGCACTTTGGGGCTTCAAATCCTAAATTTGATTTGCTTCGACTGTTAAAGTGTGAAGTCCCCTTCGCAGAAATGACTCCCCTGAGTGCTGAGTTGGGCTGCTAACACCATTTGCTGTGTTGATGTGGCTTGAGCCCAGGGAAGTAACCTAGCAGTTTTCTGTGTCATTTAGAGGCTTACCCTGCCACCTAGATAATCATCCCAGCTTTGATGGGGACGCTTGGCCTCAGATCTTTTAGGCAGACACCGGGGCTGGCTCCATGATCTCTGTTCAGCCTGACTGTTCCTCTGTGTGGTTTGAAACACATATTGGAGAACCTCAGAGACCCAGAAGGCTCAGGCAGCCCCAAGGAGTGGGTCACTCAGACAATGGGATGACCAGTGACTCCAGAGTGTGAGTGAGTGAAAGGGCCTGCATCCTCCAGGCCTGTTTGCTATTTATCCCTCAGTGAGGCACGTCCATCTTCTAGTGTGGTGCCCTGGGGCAGGCTGATTAACCTGAACTGGGCTTCAGCAGTTCAGTCCACAGAGGACACGGAAGACCCATTCATCTCTGGAATCTTACCCTTGAGACTCCGTGAGAGAGTCTGCAGATGACAGTAGTAGGGAAATTTCCTGCAGAGCTGTTGTAATAATAAGAAATGGCTACCACTTATTGGTTGTGTGCGTTCCTCTAGGCATGTTCTAAGTGCTTCAATCCTTGAATTCATCTAACCCCTGCAACAGACCTACAGGTAGGAGCTATTGTCATCATGCAATTTCATGGATGAACAAATAAATTCTAAGAAATTAAGTAATTTGCCCAAGGCCACACAGCTGATAGGTGGTTAAACTGGGATTTGAGCCTTGGGATGCCAGACTCCAGAGCCCATACGTCTAAGCACTGTGCTAGACTGCCCACTTGTGTCAACGGTCAGTACCCCCTACGCTACGTCTGAGCCTTTTCTTAAAGGTTTTACCCCAAGGAAAAGATTGGAGGGAGAAAGAGAAATTTTTAGGGAAATGTGGGCTGACACGGTACCATAGCACTCTAAATATGGACTGTTGTGTTTTCAAAGAAGGGAGTGTCAAGGAGGGGAAAGAGCACGGACATTGGAGTCAGATAGACTTGGTCTTTAGCACTCTTAAACCTAAGGCTGCTTTTCCTATGATAGGGATGGTGCAGTCCCTCTTCATTCGGAATAATGGGAGGAGGGAGTGAGTTAACCCACGTAAAGTGCTCAGCAGAGTATCTGGCATAGAGTTGGCATTTAGGAAACACTATTTCCCCCTGTCCAACTTTCGTCTCCAAACATCTTATGGAAAAATCCCAACAAACTTTTTTGGCCAAACCAATACATTGAATAGGTTTTTTATTTTTTATTTATTTATTTTTTTATTTTTTGCGGTACGCGGGCCTCTCACTGTCGTGGCCTCTCCCGTTGCGGAGCACAGCCTCCGGACGCGCAGGCTCAGCGGCCATGGCTCACAGGCCCAGCCGCTCTGCGGCATGTGGGATCCTCCCGGACCGGGGCACGAACCCGTGTCCCCTGCATCGGCAGGCGAACTCTCAACCACTGCACCACCAGGGAAGCCCCTGAATAGGTTTATGAAGTCGCAGTTTCCATCAACTCAATTAGGCAGTCACTCCATCCCAAGAACTCCTTTACCCTCCATGCTCTCACAGGCCACAATTGCTTCCTTCCCTGCCCCCAGTGCAGTTGTTTTAGAAACTTCCCACATGACTCATCTTGGAGAAAGCAATAAAACATTCAACCTCTGTAACCGCCAAGGGACAAAATCATGAGGCTTCACTGACTGACAGGGGAGGGAAGAATGCTTCAGCCTGCGTGGATGAGGGTCTGTAGTGGTCATGTGTCAGGTTGTGACTTTTTATGTTGATGGGTAGGATCTTTGCCACTGGTTTTCACCGTATGATCGCTTAGGGATTTTTATCCTTTGCTAATAAATGGTTAAGAGTCTTGGATCCTTTGCTCAGTACTGGGGCCTCAAGATGTATTTGATGGATACTGTTTGACACCACTGATTAAGTCCTGACTGTGTGCAGGCTTGGGGCAAGGCAGTTTACATGTGTTCCTGAACCTCATTTTCACTCCCCATTATTCCAAGTGGTAGCCGCTGTTACTGTCCCCATTTACCAAGGCTAGGTGTCCTGGTTAAGTCCTCGCAACTAGCTAGTGGCAAAAGTGGGCCTGGAATCTGGATTTTCCAACTCCAGAGCCCATGGTCTCTTCATCATGCTCTATTCCTGGCTCGACACAATGGGGCTGAAGAGTGTGTAATTGTATCAGGACAAATTCCTCCTAAGGGAAAATCCACTTAAACCACAGAATGGGAAAGCTCCTTCCTGAGAGTCAGTGCTTGCTTTCTGACACAGATTCCTGTTCTCCTTCTCCCCTGGATTTTTAACGCTCCCAGCATATGGAGAGCATCCGTGCCAGGGCCAGGTGCTGAACTGTGGGCCTCTGGTATAGTGACTCACTTCACTGCTGGCGGAGGAGTTAATTTGAGATATGGGCGGCTTCAGGAGAGGACTGGGTACAATGCTGTGGTCCTGGGCATGGACCTTTGATGTTGTCATGGTGACTGAAGCTGCTATTCTGCAGATAAAGGGAAGGCCAGAGATCTTGAGCTGTCAAGATTTCTCCCCACAAGCAGGAGATATTGGTTAATTTGCATGACCCATGAACATGTCCCAAGGCTGTGACATTTACCATTCTCTTCTGCCAAACCCCAAATCACTCGCTCACTCACCTGCTTACTCACTCCCTCATTCATTTATTAATTTGACAAATTTATTGATTTACTCAACGCTAAGTACTGAGGCCATGATGGTGAATAAAAGGCAGACACGGTCCCCGACCTCTTGGAGCGTTTATAGCTAGGATGGGCAAACATCCCAGCTTTTGTGGATCTGAAATATTTGTGAACAGTGGCCCTTTTCCTCTCAAACGTGGTTTGAAAGATAAATTATATGGTCACCCTACTGATTGGTAGTGGGAGAGGCAAACCTTATGCATGTAATCACAGAAATAAGTGTAAATAAAACCAGATGAATGCTGCAAAGGGATGGGGGAACTAGAGCTGTGAGGCACGTGAACAGACCTGATTAGTAGGACAGGGGTTCTGGGCGGAGGGAGCTGTCAGGCCCCTGTGGGTGGAAGGAAGCCGGGACGTCTGGGAACTTGAGAGAAGGGGAGTGTAGGTGGCCGGAGGTCCATTAACAAGGGGAGATTCGTAGGCATTTAGGTTGGAGACAGGCAGGGGCAACACCCTGCAGGGCCTGATGCTGGATTTTATCCTAAGAGCGCTGGGAAGCTCTGGCTGTTTCAAGCAGCAGGGTGACGTGATCCGATCAATCAGTCCATTGCCATTTTGGTCCCTCTTAGAAGCCCAGAGTATAGCAGTGGTAGTTATGAGCTGGGTTTTAGTCATCCGTTCATCCATTCATCAGCTAAACGTTCATGGAGTGCCAACTGTGGCACTTTGCTAAGTGTTATGCTCTGGATTTCTGAACTGATTTATCCTCAGAGATGCCAAAACTCAAGGCCTGGAAGAAGCCTTCGTGGGCCCTCCTGGTAGCATCAAACACTCACATTTGCCTCTATGCTTATTAGACTCTATTAGCTAGTCATCATTTTCTCACCTGTCTCTTTCCCAGGATTGTGAGCTTTTTGAGGTTGAGTCTGTGTCTTTTATCCTTGTATCCCTGATGCCTGGCACAGTGGCTGGCCCGTAGAAGTCGCTTACAGTTTGAGAAATGAATGAATGGTGCTTGTATATCTGTTTTGGAGACCAAGAGACCTTCGTTTATTTATTTTATTTTATTTTGGCTGCACCTGAGGCTTGCAGGATTTTAGTTCCCTGACCAGGGATTGAACCCAGGCCACGGCAGTGAAAGCACCGAGTCGTAACCACTGGGCCGCCAGGGAACTCCCCTTTCATTTAGAACCTTCACAGAAGCAAAGCAGAAAGTGATTTTGTTTCTGTGCTCTAGAAGACCTTTCCTCTCGGTCTGGTTGTCAAGAGTACTTCTTCGTGTTCTTTATGCATGAGCAGATTCCCTTGGTGTCCATAGCCCCAAAGTTTTACTTATTTAAGAACGTAATGATTTTAAGGAAAGGATGGCGCCTGAGACATCCGTTCAGCAGCCAGTGGAAATCCTTGCTGTGAGTGCGTGCAAAGCCAGATGAGCCTTCTCCTTCCCTGCCCTGAACTCTCCCTTCCTCCAAGCAGCCTTTTGTGCAGGAAGTTTGGACCGCAGCCGAGGCAGCAGGTGACCTCTGATGAGCGCAAGATCGGCATCTTTGTGCCCAAAGATGCAGCTCTGGCAAGTTGAAGCAACTCCCCTGGCTGTTGCCCTGAAGTCAGAGGCACTGCCCTCTCTTCAGCGAAGTGGTCATGCAGAAGATCGTTCAATGTGTGCAAGATCGGGCTTGCAGCCCCTGGCCTGTCTCTACAGGCTTACACTTCATTATTATTATTGTTTTTATCCCTGGGGTTGTTGAGTCCATCACTGTTTAGGGAAGAAGATCTAAAGCTTTTAAGCCAGAAATTAAAGAGCTAATGGCAATTGGCATGATACTAGAAAAATGAATTTGCAAATGAGAAGTCAGTGTTCTTAAAAAACTCTCATAAAAATAAAACAAAATCCAGAAATGAATGCCATGGTGTCGGTGTCTGCATTTATCTACAAATGTGCATGTGTTTGCTCCTCATTGAAGGTGAAGCAAAAATCTCATTTAACAAGATTTATTTTTTTACTTTTAAAATTTTTATTGGAGTAGAGTTGATTCACAATGTTGTGTTAGTTTCAGGTATACAGCAAAGTGAATCAGTTATACATATACATATAGCCACCCTTTTTAGATTCTTTTCCCATACAGGCCATTACAGAGTATTGAGTAGAGTTCCCTGTGCTGTACAGTAGGTCCTTATTAGTTACTTATTTTATATATAGTAGTGTGTATATGTCAATCCCAATCTCCCAATTTATCCCTTCCCCCACCTTTTCCCCCTTGGTAACCATACGTTTGTTTTCTACATCTGTGACTCGTTCATTTAACAAGGTTTTGGTGGTGTGTGGCTCGTACAATTATTTTCATTACTCATAATCAGTTGTATTCATTTTAGTAACTAATATTTGCTGAATGCCTGTCATGAAGCAGGTGCTGTGTTAGACCGATGATGAGAAAAATAAAATAAAAAATGATGCAAGACGTCTACTTCCTGTCCTCCAGAATCCATTGTCTCTCTAGCTCACTTACACGGTATTTACTGTGGCTAGGCACTGCTCTAAATGCTTCATGTTTATTGTTATTTAGTCTTTACAATGATCCTTCAAGGTAAGGGTAAGCAGCTGGGGAACAGAAGTTAGATAAGCTTAGGTGACAGGTAGAACTGGGATCTGGACACAGGCAGCCTGGCTCCAGAACCCACGCTTTTTCACCAGGATGCTCTACTCCTGCTTGGGGAGACCGACGTGGCTTGGGTAGTTAAAGTCCAGTGCGACTGGTGCCAGAAGACAAGGAAACACTCAGGCCCTTATTCACGGAGCAGGAGTCTCTGACTCAATCTGTGGGACTCCCAGAAGGACCTTCATTCTCCTGTGAGAAGACTACAGAGAATAATAATTATCTGTTGGTTGTGCTCTAGAGGGACATGGCTTTGCATCTTCACATAAGGTGTTGAACTGGGCCAATAGATTCTATTTAAAACCACAGTACACGAGGTATCATTCAGGTCTGCAGTTGAGAGTCGCTTATCCGTATCTATTGAGAACGTGTATTTTCCCTTCATTCTTGATAGAAATGGGCGGAAGAGACAGAAAGCTTGTGGATGAGGGTTAGCCTTACTGAGGAAGGGAGGGTTTAACCTTTTGTTCTTTGAAAAATGAGGATCAGACATACAAATTCCTATTTCCCTATATTGTCCTTTTTCAGGTGGAAGAAAGTGACATAACAGATGAGTGTTAGAAAAAGGGTTTGCAAACTGGAGAGAGAGCTGAGGTGCTGGTAGAAGGTGCTGATACATTTTCTAAGGGGCGCAGGAAATGAAATATTAATTTGGGATTAATATCCAGCACTCAAAAGTAAGAAAGAGTCCAAGTGAAAAGCTACAATGAAAACAAGATAGCAGAAGCATCGTCTGTTAAATTTCAAGCTGTCTCCAATGCAGTGACGATGGAAGGAATAGTCATCTTGGGTTTAGCTCACAGCAGTGAATCAGAATTCCTGGAGCTGCTTTTGTAGCCCAGTAAAAAAAAAAAATTTTTTCCCCAGAAATTGGGTAAACTCATCTTTGATAGGAATAATCTCAAGTGCAGAGAGAGCAGTGCACACATCAAGCGTTCTCCTCAGGACCAAGGTGATTTTTCATCATCACTTGGCAGATTTGGTAGAGGCTGAGTCCAACCTGAGATGAAAGGACGAGTTAGTCACTCTGAAAGTTTATTGGTCTTATCAGAGCACACAGATATAGCTCTGCTTCCTTAGTGGACTTGATGCGTTAAAATGTCTCTTATTTCATCCTTCCATGTAGTCAAAGAGACAGAAAAAACGAATTCTACATTGTAAGGCACAATTTGGAAGGTAGGAGGTCTCCTGCCAATATGGCTTGGTCCCATATGACAATGTTTGGCTACATCAGTCATTAGTGTATACCCAGGTGCTAAGGAACTGAGTTTTAGAACATTTTCTCCCCAAAGAATTAACTAGTGGTAGCAAGGAAAGCTACCTTCCTCAGACCATAGGCTCTGGATGTGCCGTCTAGCTCACCTTGGGTTTCTCTATCTTATTCTTCAAACAAATTCTCCACTCACGCTGTCCAATCTGCAGGTGACCTTCACTTTACGTTTATAACCAGGTCGTAAAGCACCCCCCGGACAGAGGAAAGGCTAATGGGGGTGGCTCCGGGTTTCCTCTCTGATGCCCTCCCACTGTTGTCTGAAGTATGTATATGATGTGGCTTTGCACTTGGACGTGAAGGAGCCCCGCCCCCTGCCCCCAGCCCCAGCACGGTCACTTCTGCTGCTGTGAAATATTTATATGTGAAATGCTTCTGAAGCAGGAGAAATAAAAAGCAACTGCGGTGAACAAATTAATATCATACTTCCACTTCTCACCTGAGGCCCTTCCGCAACAAATGTGTGAGGCGGGGGAAGGATGCTGCTACCCTGTTGTCAGGGTTTTGAGTCATTAGGGGCATTTGTGAGTTGTAATGAATGTGGTCTGCCAGTTGCCCTTCTCTGTCTCCCAGGGGTTGTGGCTTTCCTTCTGTCCATTAATGGCTGAAAGTATGCCCGCTTTGAATGCATTTATGAAGCCACTTTCCACCACGACCCCCTCCTCTTGCCTCGACCCCTGGCTAAATATCTCCTTCATAAATCCTTTTGCTGACTGTGCCCTCTCGAGATTAAGAACGTTGTAGACCTAGAGCCACCTTTGTGCCCTCAGATGAGGTCATTTCCCTTTGTTCCCGTAGTGTGAGCTGTTAGTAAGAGGATCATACATCCTGTCTTATGCCTGTCCTGCAGTTCAAGCATAATCGTGAACAAGGCCCTTTTCCCTCTGCAAGTGTCCTGGTTTGGACAGTAAATCAAACCATCGCCATGGTTATTAGCGTCCGTGTATATGGTGCCAATCGGCTGCATTCTTCAGTCTCAGACAAGCTGAGTGATCACCTCTCCACCTTTGCTTGTCTTCCTTTTTGGTGCCATGTGAGGAAACAGAGAAACAGATTGTCTCACCAAGTACACAGATCATAGGAGAAAAGCCACAGACAGTTAGTGGTCCCCTGTGGGCCGTCATTCATCCCAGAGCAGCGCTAACACTCATGATGGTATCTTGTGCTGCCCGGAACAGTGATTTATAGAACCCAGCATTGCCGCATGGGATGACAGCACCAGGAGAATTTGGTGGGGGGATCTTCGAGGGCTCTTTATCCCCTTCTCATTTTGGGAGAGGCTGCAGTTTCTCTGTTATACCTTTCTGGTGGTCCTAATGCAGGGAGGGAAGGAGGATAGAGGAAGCAGGAAGAAAAGAGATCCTTTTATTTATTTATTTTCCAGGTTTATTGAGATATCATTGACATATAACATTGGGGAAGTTTAAGGTGTACAATGTATTGATTTGATATACTTATTTATTACAAAATGATGACCAGCATAGCATTAGCTAACATCGCCATCATGTCGTATAATTACCATTTCTTTTTTTTGTGGTGAGAACATCTAAGATTTATTCTCTCAGTAACTTCAGGTATATAATACAGTATTAGTAACTGAAATCACCATGCTATACGTTAGGTCCCCAGAACGTATTCATCTTATAACTGGAAGTTTGTACCCTTTGACCAATATCTGCCCTCCCCACCCTCTAGCCCCTGGCAATCTCCATTCTACTCTCTGTGAGAAACAGATGTTTAAATTTATTTTTATTGGAGTATAGTTGATTTACAATGTTGTGTTAGTTTCAGGGGTACAGCGAAGTGAATCAGATATATATACATATATATATATATATATATATATCCATTTTTTTTCAGATTCTTTTCCCATATCGGTTAGTACAGAATGTCAAATATAGTTCCCTGTGCTATACAGTAGGTCCTTGTTAGTTTTCTATTTTATATATAGCAGTGTGTATACGTTAATCCCAATCTCCTCATTTATCTCTTTCCCCTACGTTTCCCCTTTGGTAACCATAAGTTTGATTTCGAGATCTGTGATTCTGTTTCTGTTTTGTAAGTAAGTTAGAAACAGATTCTTTTAGACCTTACCACTGTCACCAACTCTTCCTCCTCCTTCTTTATTTTTTAAAAAATAGGACAATCATTATATTTCTTTGTGTTGGACTACTTTCTTATGTTTGTCTGTATTACAAAGAAATAAATTGCTTTCCTCTCACACCTCTGGGAAGACCATGCACCTACATTTATTACTGTCGTTTGTTCACTCATTTCTTATTTTTTTTTAAAGCAATCTTTTTTTTTTAAATGTATTTATTTTATTTATTTATTTATTTTGGCTGTGTTGGGTCTTCATTGCTGCATGTGGGCTTTTCTCTAGTTGTGGTGAGCGGGGGCTACTCTTCGTTGCAGTGCGCGGGCTTCTCCTTGCGGTGGTTTCTCTTGTTGCAGAGCACGGGCTCTAGGCGCACGGGCTTCAGAAGTTGCAGAACTCAGGCTCAGTAGTTGTGGCTCGCGGGCTCTAGAGCGCAGGCATAGTAGTTGTGGCTCACGGGCTTAGTTGCTCCGCGGCATGTGGGATCTTCCCAGACCAGGGCTCGAACCCGTGTCCCCTGCATTGGCAGGCGGATTCTTAACCACTGCACCACCAGGGAAGCCCCACTCATTTCTTATTGATTGAAACATTCATTTATGAATCGTTTACTGGGTAGGAGCTGGAAGTTCTAACTGACAGGCTAAAAAGGAAATTCAAAAAGGGGTGGAATTAAATTTTCAAATGGGACCCTCTTGTCTATAGTATGTTTTTCCTGAAGCTTGAAACTCTCACATGACATGTAGTTTAATTTTTTTCTTTTTGATCCTCAGAAGACCTCTCTGAACTTGGTAGTGGTTGATCTTGTAACTGAACACGTGATGCTCATTAAGTCTGAGATCGTGGCTTAAAATGATGCTGATGTTGGTTGAACCTCTACCCTTATGATCCTTTAAGCCAGACTGTACATGGCTCAGTTTCGTCATTTCATTATCTACGTGCTTGGACACTTCTAATGGGCTGGCTTATCTTCACTTTTGCAGCCTGAATGGAGAGAAAGAAAAACAAACAAACTTAAAAGCAAATGCATTTGATTTTAAAAGGCTTTACTTGAGTTCAAACAGTTAAGATTATTAGAAAATACTTTAGAAAATTAATAATGTTAGAAGTATGAATTGAATCAGAACTATTGAGTTAAAAATGATGCTGTTGGTTCAAGTGATAACAGTCCATTTATACTGGGTTTCCCCTGTAGGTATGTAACCTGAGTTTGTTAATTCATTTTAATTCTGCTTGTTTGCTGGAGTCTTTCTGATGTATATGATCTAGATAGAATCAAACCTCATTCCTGGGGTTGGGGATCCTCTAAAGTCTTACCAGGAGGTTGGTGACTTGTGACAGGCCTTATTTTTCTCCTTACTTCTGGTTTTAAATCACATTCTGGCCCACAGTGCCCATAACAATCCTTATATTTAAAACCACTTCCCCAGGGCATTTGCTTGTATAGCCCACTTTACTGAAGATTTGGGGGAACAGGAGAGGAATTTATATCACACATATGAAGCAAGTTAAAACTGGGTACTAGATGGACCTGCTTTTCAGAAGTCTTGGGCATTGCTGTAACTGAGCTCAGCTGACACTTTGTCTCTTTTGCTTTCCTTTCTTCTTTTTTGGAGGCTTTCTCTCTCTTTTCTCTGTTCCCTCCCTTTCAGGCTATAAAATCAACCTTTCTCCATTTTTATTTATTTTTTTTTAATTTAAAATTTAATGCTGAGCCATTAAGCTCTCACCAGCTCCAGCAGCCAAATAAAGTTTGGTGCCCCCATGGACATGTTCAGGGAAGTAGTCTAATTAGAAATGATCGCTTGTGAGGTCCCTTCTGTCTAAATTCTTGGACGATGACAAGACCTCTCCCTCATCTCTGTCTGGAGGTGAGCACAGGGTGGGGGAGGATGAGTGTGTTCTGGGTACCATATGCAGAGGAAAGGGCAAAACCGTGGCTTTGGGCCAGTCAAGACTTGAATTCTGGCTTCTCTACTTCCTGGCTGTGTGACCTCGGGCAAGTTCCTTAACTTTCCTGAGCCTCTTTCCTTATCTCGAAAGAGCGATAATATTCCATAAAGTTCTTGCAAGTTGTAGAAAGAATAAAATTGAATAACACACAAGTTGTGGAAGGGATAAAATGGAAGAACACTTCTAAAACACCTGCCTCAATGTAGACACTCAACAAATGTTAATTTCCTTTCCTTTCAACCGATAGACACTTTCCTTCAGGGTTACATATGTAAACATTAAATATTTATAAATTGCATAATTCAAAGAAAAGAAACTTGAAAAGGAATCTTACTTTGGATTTTTTGATGAAGCAAATAATTATCCCTGCCTGTCTTTGCTGCAGATCTGTATTTTTATACGCAGCAATTGGTCTGCTTAGGATACTTATGTGTAATTCTCAGCACAGTGAGACCTGATTGAACCCAAACTCTTTTTGCAGCTTCATAGAAGTTGTAAATATTAGGTATTGATGGTGTGATCTGTGGCTACCTAAGCGACTGGGGTCTGGAGCTGTCCCTGAGGTATTATTTCCAGGTGGTCCCATCAGAGCTGAATAGACTATGAGGCTATAAACACTAGTTAAGGCCTGTGGCTTGGTCTGATGGCGCTCAAAGTATAGTGACAATGGGTATTTTACCAGCAGAAAGGACTTGGCATCTGTCTTTTCTCTAAAGCAGAGAATTGCATAGCCCCCGATGAATAAGTGATCCCTGTAGATTAGGCCGATTTAAACCACAGGCAAAGACACATCCCATGCAGCTGGATTTGAAATTCTGGGGTGCCAGCGTTTATGTTAGAAACAGTGGCCAGTATAATATTTCATGTTCTTAGAGGCAGGAAAGAATAAACTAAAGACTTAAACAAAAGAGATTTTTTCTTTTGTCCAATAAGTTGTCTAGGGGGTTTGCAACAGAAACCGTATGTGGCCCACAATTACTATCCGACCTTTTCTGGAAAAGGGTTGATCCCTGGTTTAAAGAGTTTGAAATATCTCAGATCAATGAAGGCAAAATATTACTAACAATGATTGACTTTTTCATTTGTAATCTAACTTATGGCAACCACTGTCTGCTTGTTTTTTGTTTTGTTTTGTTTTGTTTTTTGCGGTACGCGGGCCTCTCACTGCTGTGGCCTCTCCCGTTGCGGAGCACAGGCTCCGGACGCGCAGGCTCAGCGGCCATGGCTCACGGGCCTAGCCGCTCCACGGCATGTGGTATCCTCCTGGACCGGGGCACGAACCCGTGTCCCCTGCAGCGGCAGGCGGACCCTCAATCACTGCGCCACCAGAGAAGCCCCTGTCTGCTTGTTTTAACAGAGATTTATGGGCATTATTTAGGATGAATATAATCCCATTGCAGTATTGAATTGTGTCTGGCAATATTCACATGGGGTTATTACAATTTTGTCCAGGGAATGGAGGCTCTAGAAGTAGCTCATATTTCTGTCACCTCCGTCTGAAGCCCCTACCTTCCTCACCACAGCTCACCTGATTGAAATCTCTTGCTACCCTCTCCCCTGGCCTGAAGGAGTTTGGCAGGGTGAGCTCAGGAAGGGCTGCTGAGGAATTTTCCACCTTATTCTGTGCGTGCTGAGAGTAGGGAAGGATTTCCAGCAAGGGAGTGTGTGATCAAAAGCCCGTTAAATGTATGGGTGCAGAAACGTAAGTCCTGGGACGGAGGCATGTTGTGGAGGCTACAAGGTACAAACTGAACCTCCTGGAAGAAATGGGGCCCAGATTAGACCCCGAAGGGTGGGCACCTTTGTGGGAGGGCAAAGCAAAGTTCCAGAAGTATGAGGGGATGTCTCATAGCGTTTCCTGCCCAGGGCTGGAGGCTTTTATAGTATAGTGTGAGATGAGGTTGCAGCATCAATGTGGCCAAGTCACTGGGAATTTTAAGGTGTATGGAATTCCAAATCCGGTAGCCAGTGAGGAGTCATTGTTATTTATTTTTAAAAGGAGCCGTGTGTGTGTGTGTGTGTGTGTGTGTGTGTGTGTGTGTGTGTGTGTGTGTGTTGGGGGACAGTGAAATGACAGTCACAAAATTGTCAACTATTTGTTAAACCCTGACACAGTGCTGGGCATTGGGCTCAGCGTATTACATGAATCATCTCATTTAATCCTCACAACGACTCTGTGGGGGAAGGCATTGTTATCCCCAGTTTGCAAATGAGGAAATTTGGGCTTAGAGAGGTTAAAATAACTTGCCCACTCTCTCGCTTTGTCACAGTTTACCCTTCCCCCTCCTCATATCCTGAAGTCCATATATACACTACCAAACATAAAATAGATAGCTAGTGGGAAGCAGCTGCATAGCACAGGGAGATCAGCTCGGTGCTTAGTGACCACCTAGAGGAGTGGGATAGGGAGGGTGGGAGGGAGGGAGACGCAGGAGGGAAGAGATATAGGAACATATGTATAACTGATTCACTTTGTTATAAAGCAGAAACTAACACACCATTGTAAAGCAATTATACTCCAATAAAGATGTAAAAAAAAAAAAAGATACATTAAAAAAAAAATAACTTGCCCAAGTGTCTGAGGTGATTAACGAGCAGAACCATGACAGTCTGACCCAGGAGCCCAAGCTCTTAACTCCTGAAACAAGCTCAGTGTAAAACATTCCAACAAAACAGAAAAAAAGAGAGTGAAAAGGAACTGAAACCCTGCCTCCCGGGAGTGACCACTTTGGGTGCCAGTCCTTTTAGACATCTTTCTATGTATATGCACAACAAGATGTATGCGTTTTGCATAACTTCTGCCAGGATTGGGTAAATCCTATGTCTGCAAATTTTATATAAATGGCAACATACTATATATGGATTTTTCCCCCCAATTTAAAACTAATTTTCTAATTTTAACAAGTGGATGTATAGTGTTAAAAAACAAAATTCAGGGACTTCCCTGGTGATCCAGTGGTTAAGACTTGGCGTTTCCACTGCAGGGGGCGTGGGTTCCATCCCTGGTCAGGGAACTAAGATCCGGTGTGCCACACGGCGAGGCCAAAAAATTAAAACAAAAACCAAAATTCAACCGAGTAGATTTGAAGATCTAATGGGCTTTATTCAATGATTTATGAATCAGGCACCATCCCATATAGCAGCTAGAGGGGTCCTCCCAGGGGTTGTACAAAATGGAAGGTTTTTATAGGAAGAGAGTGGGGCAAAGGAGCTATTATCAAAAGAAAAGAAAGGATTATATTTTAGGTCAGGACATCTTTGGGGGGAAGAGGGGGGAAGGAATAGCAGGGGTTTTAGCATGCACATTGCCTCTTTTCCTCTGGGGGATGGAGCAGGTCCATGAGACAGGCTGCCTCATTGGTGCTGACCAGACAATTCCAGACTGGTTGATTAAGATTACATTTCTGGATAGACCTAGAAAATATTATATTTAGCGAGGTAACTCAGACAGAGAAAGACAAATACTACATGATATCATTTATATGTGGAATCTAAAGATAATACAAATGAGTCTATATACAAGACAGAAATAGACTCACAGACACAGAACACAAACTTACGGTTACCAAAGGGGAGAGAGAGGGAGGGAGGTACAAATTAGGAGTATGGGATTAACAGATACAAACTACTATACATAAAATAGAGAAGCACAAGGATTCAGCACAGGGAACTATATTCAGTATCTTGTTATAACCTATAATGGAATATAATCTGAAAAACAATAACTAAATCACTTTGTTGTACACCTGAAATTGACACAATATTGTAAATCAACTATACTTCACTAAAAGAAAAGAATAAATAGTAAAAAAAGATTACATTTCTGGGGAAGGTCGTAACTGCAGTAAAGTCAGGTATCAAGTGCTGGTTTGATACCATGGACTTTAGCACAAGTGGTGCCATTTGGGCCTGTGCTTTTCTCTGTAACAATAATATTTCATCGTATGATGGTACCCTCATCCACATAACCAGTCCTTTATAGATCATTGCAGGTTCTGGAGCAAGGAAATCTTAGTAAGCTTTTTTTTTTTTTTTTATAAACTTATTTTAAATTGCTTTCTTCTCACACCTTTGGGAAGATCATGTGCCTACATTTATTACTTTAGTTTGTTCACTCATTTCTTATTATTTTTTCAAGCAATCTTTTTTTAAAAACGTATTTATTTTATTTATTTATTCTTTTTGGCTGCCTTGGGTCTTTGTTGCTGAACGCGGGCTTTCTCTAGTTGTGGCGAGCGGGGGCTACTCTGCGTTACGGTGTGTGGGCTTCTCATTGCGGTGGCTTCTCTTGTTGCGGAGCACGGGCTCTAGGCACGTGGGCTTCAGAAGTTGCAGCACGTGGGCTTCCGTAGTTGCAGCACGCGGGCTCAGTAGTTGTGGCGCATGGGCTTAGTTGCTCCGCGGCACGTGAGATCTTCCTGGATTTATTGGCAGACGATCCTTAACCACTGCGCCACCAGGGAAGCCCCTTGGTAAGCTTTTTCACTGAACCTCATGCTTTCTCACTTTCCTTGCAGCATGCTCTTGACGCTGACAACGCAGGAGTAAGCCCCATAGGAAACTCTTCTAACAACAGCAGTCACTGGGACCTCGGAAGTGCCTTTTTCTTTGCTGGAACTGTCATCACCACCATAGGTATCAATGTATTTGCAAGTATCTTTTCCTCTGCAGGCCCTCCTGAGTAATGGCACTAAAATCAACATTTTGTCCTCATAGAATCCATGGCAGCCGGAGGTTCAAAGGAGGCTGAGGAAACACTGTCAGATTAATGCAGTACTTGTGTGGTGGCTTTCAATAAAAGGCAGAGCAGAATGAAGAATTTCATTTTTCAAAATGAAAGACCAGGGAAACTTTCGTTTGAAAGGACCTCATGGAAAGGTTAGGGTAAAAAATGAACCTCTGAACGATCAGTTGAACTCTGATTGCTCAGTTGAGCTCAAATTCTTTTTTAAAAAGTGTACTTTTTATTGACGTTATACATTAAACAGCCAAATTGTGTTCCACAAAGTTTGTTATGTAAAACAGCAGTCTCTGCCCCTCTCCTCTTTTTTCACCTCCCCTGGGGCAACCCCTTTCATTTCTTTTGCATGATTATTTTGATATTCATCTCCATGTCTTTAAATGTCACATTGGTATTACACTTCCCGAATTTTATTTTAGAGGTGATTTCTTGACTTCCCATTGTGGAAGATGAGGAATCAGTTCTCATTTTCCTCCCCACGCCACTGTAGAAGGGCTCTCTTCCCGTCCTCTTTCCTTCCCAGTATAGTTTAATTAGATCAAAAGTGAATGTGAGTAGTTGCATTATTTTGCTAGGTAAATGCTCCCCTTTCAACTGATCGTAAGGCGAGCTATGATTACTTCCTTCCTGCACCAATTTTTGTCTTTTGTCAATTTTTGTGTGTGTCTTTTTTCTTATACTTGGGGAGTTTTGTATTTTTGCCATAGGGATTAAACGATTTGTCATAGGGGTTAACTTTATAATTATAATCGCATATAATAACCTTAGTGTTCTATTCTTTAAGTAGTATCTATTAGTTCCTTATTATGGGTGATGACATCGCTTCTCTTTCTCCACCACACAATTTTAGTTGACACCATCCTTCTAATGTTTACTTTTACATTATTAAATATGCTTAGGCTTCTATTAGAAGAATTGCCCACTTTAATAACTCTTGGCTCTCAATTATTATATATAATGCAGTCAGGGAACTTACTCAGCATCTCAACTTCTTTTCTTCTTCCACTATCAGTTATTACTCATTGTATCATTCTGTAACATCAGGGTGTATATTTCACATTCTGCTATTCTGTTCTGCTACCTGGGCACTCCCATTTGTTTTAGTCATAGTTCTACAGTTAAGTATTGTCGCTGTTCATCTCTAGCCCTGGTTTTCATCACGGTTTTGCTATAGTTGTTGTCACCATCACTTGCTTGGCTGAAACTCTTCTTCAGGTAGTTGCCTTAAGAATGGTTCCAGGGAGCAATATTCCCTGGGTTCTTGTGTTGTTCAAAATGGTCTTATACTTGGAGGGCAGTTTGGCTGGAAATGAAACCCTTGACTCACATGTTCTTTTTTAAGGATCTTGTTGGATCTCCACTTTCTCCCAATGCTTATGTTGCTGTGGAGAAACCTGATGCCAGACAATTTTTTCCCTTTTACAAGTGACTTGATCTTTCTGCTCAGCTACTCAAAAGATTATTTCTTTACCTTTCATCTGATAACACTACCAGGTTTTGTCCCTTTTATTTCAGGAAAGTTTTCTTGATTGCTATTTTTAAACATTTTCTCTGCTGTATGATTTTGGTTCTGTTCTTTGGGAATTCCAGTTATACATCTATCATCACTTCTTTGCTTGTCTTCTATGTCTAGTGTTTTCCCTCTACTCCTTTTTATCTTTAAAATTTGGTTTTCAACTTGTTAGTATTATCTTCTTTTTTTTGTTATTTTTTCACAGTGCCTACTCTGCCATGTGCTTCTTCTGATTTTGTTTTCATTTTTATGAGCATTAGGGGACTTTTTTCTTTCCTACTTTTTCCCTGCATTCTATTAGCTCGGCTCGCATTTCATCTGCACTTGTCGTCTCACCATTTCCTCCCTGATTTCTTGCATCTTTGTGGTTTCTCTGTGATGATTCTTAGAGGTGATTACTTCATAGTTGTTTACACTTTTCGTCTGGTTGGGGCAACATTTTTCTGCTGAGTGTCTCACATTCACTGGTAAGTTTTGCTGCTCTTTCACATTTTTTAAAAATGGAAGCTTTATATTTATGCTGGGCCAGTTTCTTTCTTTTTAATTTTTTTATTATTTTTTCGGCTGTGTTGGGTCTTCATTGCTGTGTGTGATCTTCCTCTAGTTATGGCGAGCAGGGGCTGCTCTTTGTTGCGGTGCATGGGCTTCTCATTGCGGTGGCTTCTCTTGTTGCGGAGCACAGGCTGTAGGTGCACGGACTTTAGTAGTTGTGGCGTGCAGGCTCAATAGTTGTGGTTCGTGGGCTCTAGAGTGCAGGCTCAGTAGTTGTGGCGCACAGGCTTAGTTGCTCCGTGGCATGTGGGATCTTCCCGGACCAGAGCTCAAACCCGTGTCCCCTGCATTGACAGGCAGATTCTTAACCACTGCGCCACCAGGGAAGTCCCTGGGCCAGTTTCTTTTTCACATACTTGATGCCAAATGAACTGGATATTCCTGGACCAGCTCTCTGCTGAACGTTTCCGTGGGCTGGGGAGAGCAGAGCAGGGAGAAGCAGGTAACCTTTCTGGTAGCACATGCCAAGACTCTCCTCTTTCCTGTTGTCAGAGAGACAGAGTGCTTCCTGCAAATATGGCCCATCTGTGTTATTCTCTGTATAGCTCTGCCTCTTCTGTTTTTCTGGATCAGATCAAGTTTAGGGGGGCTTCTGCTGCTCTCCCTCTTCACCCTACATTCCATACTTGGTACATATAGGGATATCTTTTTTGAAGTTCAAGGTGAGACACTCACTTTCATAACTGGATTTTTGCAGGGACTTTCTGAGAGTTGCCACCTATGGACCCTCTCATCATTCTCTGTACTTCTTCTCTGTATTATTTTCCCATATTGCTTCTGTGCAATCTCATCTTCTTTTGGTAATCCTTACGTATATTGTGGAATCTGTAGATTGCATCCCTCTCCCAGCTCTGCTGAAAAAGAGTTTGAGAGTTATCTGCCCTCATTTACTAGTGAGGTAGTGAAGTCACACTACAATAAAAATTCTCATTCAGAAGAATGGGAGACACACAACAGTCACCGGTTCATAGCAATGTTGGACACACAGTGGGATGCTCTTCTACCCTCGAAGTGGGAGGATTCCTTCATTAACATTTGTTTATACGCTTTGGGAGGAAATCTCTCTCATAGCTCAAGTCTCTCAAATCTCGTAGCTCTCTGAGGCCCAGCTCTGCCTTCTGGGAGGTTTTTCCCTCTCCCTTACTTCTTGGTGTTGGAGAGTATGCCTTTTGGGGGGATGCATCTTTGACGATTGACTTCCTATTGGCACAAGCTTCAGAAGCTAAGCGTTGTTTAGAAGCACAGGATTCTGTTTATGGTTGTAGACCTCCTCTTTAGGGCCTGTGTTATTTTTACATCGGTGCCATGAAGAAAGTTATGTGCATTAAGAAAACTAGAGTCAGAGAGAATTGTCATTCCTTTTTAGAAAGCCTCTTAATCATGTGATGTACTAGGTTCACGCTTGCAAGTCTGCAAATACATGAAGATCAACTATGACAAGTAGTAGAGGTGTGCATTACACTAGTGAGTCTAGGGCCTAGAAACCTTTCAGACACTCCAGACCAGATTAGGTCATATTTGTCCTCAATCCCACAGCATCCAACAAAGGAAGCAGGGTGATACGGCGCCATTTGGTGTAATGGCAAACAGTGCTATACACCTCAGCATCCCCCGAGGGCATCACTGTAGTAGAGCAGAGAAGACCAATGTCAGGTTAGATTGTGTTCAGTGGTCTGGTTATTAAGATGGGGAAATGTGTCATGTGTTTCAGGGGGATTTATAGTAAAATCATTGAAATTGAGAAAGTCTAGGCCACTTCAAGAAGTACATTTTGGAAAGTGCACCTCCAGTGCCCAGTATTGGACACATGAGACCTTAGTGTATATTAAACAAAAAAGAAAATTCTAATATTCTTATTTTTATAAAATGGCTAAATCAGTGGCCTATATGATGCACTGAAAAACACTATAGCTACATTGGGATGCGCACCCATTTATCGTGTTAACTCATTAAGCTCCCAAGGGCTTGGTTTATTGAACAGCTGTGTTCACTGACCCACATGACATTATGTAACTGAGGAATGGTGGTTCCAACCGCCTAATGAGGAACATTTGACGTGTAACGTCTTCTGCCCCTTTTAATGTGCTTACACTGGAATCTTTGAGTTTGTGCAAATGACTCAGTTTCTGCTGCTTGGCACCCATTCACTTACTCACTCTTGTCCTGATAACCATTTCCCTATTGGTCCCCTTCCCCACACTTGGCCCCCAGGCCACGGGAAGAATCATCTTGTCTAGACTCAGAAATCCAGTGCCTTTTGTTTACAATAACCAAGACATGGAAGCAACCTAACTGTCCATTGCCAGATGAATGGATGAGGAAGACGTGGTACATATATACAACAGAATACTACTCAGCAATAAACAAGTATGAAATAATGCAGCAACATGGATGAATCTAGAGATTGTCATACTAAGTGAAGTAAGTCTGAAAGAGAAGAACAAATACCATATGATGTCACTTACATGTGGAATCTAATACATGACACATATGAACCTTTCTACAAAACAGAAACAGACTCACAGACATAGAGAACAGACTTGTGGTTGCCAAGGGGGAAGGGGGTGGGGCAGGGATGGACTGGATATTTGGGGTTAGTAGATACAAGCTATTACATATAGAATGGATAAGCAACAAGGTCCTTCTGTATAGCATAGGGAACTATATTCAATATCCTATGATAAACAATAATGGAAAAGAATATAACAAAAAGAATGTGTGTGTGTATATATATATATATATATGTAACTGAATCACTTTGCTGTACAGCAGAAATTAGCACAACATTGTAAATCAACTATACTTAAATTAAAAATGTGAATTAAAATTAGATTAGAACCATAAAAATAAGAAACCCAGTGCCTTGCATGTGCGTGGCCACAGCCCTGAGTTCAGAGACAGACATGAGATCTGGATTAGGCCAATAAGCAAGTCAATTCCTGGGCTTTTGCTTGAGCTTTGGAGGAAGTGACTTCTCTTTCTTACTGGATGTAAATTGGGAAAAGGATAAGCCTGGGACCCTACCATTCATTTTTGTCCCTTGAGGGTTTTTCTGCCTAGAATTCAGCTAACAGTAAAGAAGGAGATTAACAAAAGAGGAGTGATAAGCGGGGTGCAGCTGGCATCCTTTGAGCTTGGAATGAAGCTACCCATGAAGAATTAAATAAATATTAAATATCCTGCTATTCACTGGGGTCTGTACATTTCCCTTTTTTCTTAAGCGAGTGTGCATTGGGTTTTATCTCGCCTAAGGCTGAAAAATTCTAACCAATGCACACTTATGGCTCAGAGATCACAGAGGGCCAGTAAGTATCCTCTGACCTCATAGCCAGTGCCTGACCCTGCTGGCCACTGCAGCTGCCATCTCCCACCTTCTCTGGGCTACTTGCTCTTGATTTAAAGTCTCAGAGCTTCCTATTGGGTAAGCCCCTAAGTTCATATGCTGGTATCCTGGCAACCTGGGATGCTGTTGCCTCTATAGTGAGAGGCAGGACGCTGTGTCATATCTGGGCAAAGGACAGAGACCTTTCCCAAAATATGAAAGAAGGTGGAGGCTGAACAGGAAACTACTACAAGACAAGCGTAAATCAAAAACAAACAAAAATAAAACCCAACCCAAACCACAAGTCCACTTCAGTATCATGGCTCAGTGTTAGTGTTAGAGATTGGGTCCTTTACTATTCAATGGAGAAAATGTTATTTTCTCTC
This sequence comes from Globicephala melas, assembly GCF_963455315.2. Taxonomy (NCBI): domain Eukaryota; kingdom Metazoa; phylum Chordata; class Mammalia; order Artiodactyla; family Delphinidae; genus Globicephala; species Globicephala melas. The sequence continues at coordinate 162,151,896 of NC_083315.2, read as the reverse complement.
TCACTTTGTCTTAATTGAAAAATAATGTGTTGTGAGTTGAACATCATTTAGCTGGCTAAGTTTTGACTCCAGGGCGGAGGGTCTTTAGAGAGTCATACCAGTAGAGAATTCTAAAGAAAACATAAGTACAATGTTAGTAAGAATAATGAAGTGAGGAAATAAGGTTTTTTTCCCCAGTTATTTAGTGGTAAATTCATTCATCACAAGTGGTAGCAAAGCTGATAAGAAAACTAAGAGCCTGCTAATTCTTCCCTTTCTTGCTGAGAAATTTTCCATCATTTAGGACACAGGCAGTAGAGCAGCTGGAGCTGAGGAACGTTTTCATTATTTGTGAAATACGCATACATTAGCATGCTTGCTTGGTTTCACATAATGTGTGACATAATTCGGTAAACATTTTCCCATATTACTAAGGTTCTTTGAAAAACATAAGCTTTGATGGGTTCCATTGGCTCTACTCTCAATGCTGTCATCACATGTTGTTGGAGTCGTACGCAGTTTTTACTTACGTGATGGTGTAACATCACCATGAAAATCTTTCTTCATGAATGGTGATCTTCATCTGTGGCTGTTTCCTTGGAAAGATCCCCCAGGGCTTGCTGTGTCAAAGGGCCTGGACCTTTTAAAGGCTTGCCAAATTGCTCTCCAGAATGACTCTCTTGAGTACTAAATACTATTCAGACACAGAAGAATGTGCTCATTATTTAGAATGTGTTAGAGAGATCTTAGGAATAATAGTCTTTTCCTGAAAAGCAGTGATATTACTCAGTATCAGAGGTCCCTTTTATATGAAAATATCAAAGCTTCTTTTTTTTTCTTTTTAAATAAGGTTTTCTTGTGCTCAGATATACAGGAAGATCTCCAAGTGTATGGCAAAAGGGAGAACACTCAGGCTCTTTTCCAAACCAGGAGCCATGCCAGAAGACTAGACTGCTGTCTTTGTTGAGGTCACTGTGCACCCTGTTCCCTTTCTCGGTAACTAATTCTGATGTGAGAAAGTCCCACCTGCCTCAATTGTTGACTCTGCTGGTGGGTCTCCAGCAACTAGCTTTTCTAAGCTGGAGGAATACTCCTGTGTGCAGATTCTTTCCCACAAACCATCACGTGTGGAAGGGCAGAAAATGATTGCGTTCTCACCAACAGCTATGGAATGCAATTAGATGTCATCTTGGAGTCTTTTTTTTTTTTTTGTCTTGGCCGCACTGTGTGGCATGTGGGATCTTATTTCCCTGATCAGGGATGGAACCCATGCCCCCTGCAGTGGAAGTGCAGAGTCTTAACTGCTGGGCTGCCAGGGAATTCTCCATTTGAGGCATTTTTGGATTAAGTCACTTGGCTCTACCCATATCCTAGAGAGCCCCTCATCAGGTCCCAGATGGTAGTCAGTAACTGTGTTCCTTGCCTGGTGACCTCAGTTAAGAGCTGTACTGGCCAAGGTACCGAGGCAGCTATTTCTACTTGACTAGCACTTGGATTGGACGTTTAGCCCATGGCTTTGGGCATAGCTGTCACTGCGGCTAACACTTACTGGGTGCTTACTAGGTGCCAGGAACTGTGCTCCACATACGTTATCTCACTTAGTTTCACGTTAACTGCATGAGGTCGGTACTCTTATTTGCCTTATTTTACTAATGAGAAGACTGAGACCCAGGGATGTCAAATAGCTTGTTCAGTATCTCAAGGTCGGTAAGCCATGGAGTCTAGCTTTATTCACCAGGACCAGCTACATAAGGCACAAGGCCCAGTGCAAAATGAAAATTCAGTCTTTTGCTAAAATAAAAAGATTAAGAAGGACAAAATGGCAAGGGCAGAGCGTTAAACCAAGCGTGGGGCCCTTCTGAGTATGGGGCTCCGTGTGACTGCACAGGCCACACGCCCATAAATGCACAGACAGTAGGCTTTGAGAAATGTACTCTAAACCAAATACCAGAGCTGAGTAGCACATGGTTTGCCCAAGATTTGACTTTGGCATGTAAACAGCAAATGGAAGAGTTTCATGTGCACCACTCAGGCCTGAGTCCTCTTGAAACACCAGCTTTGTCTTTGGAAAGGGCTTGGGCTGTTTTCTAGCCAGGGGTGACCAGAGCTAAGCACTACCTTGGCCCTTCTCGTTCACAACAGAATGTTCTCTCTGGGCTGGTCATCTCCTGCCAAAAGTCACCAGAAGCCAGTTGGTGGAGGAGCTCCCGGAACTTCTTCTGCTTTATTTTCAATCCAGTTCTAATGTCCTGGGCTAGTTCTTCCTGACCATCTGCCTCTCACTTCCCAGCCTTTGCTGCCCCATCGATACCCACACCCCAAATCCAGCTGTGGGCCCACCCAAGCCACTGAGTCAGCCCAGCCTGGGGCACAGGCATTTTGTCTTTTGTCCTGGTGCTATAGGAGAACAATGGAGTTTCTGGAGGGAAAATCGGAACCAACCCTGTTTACTCCTGGGGCTTAGTTTTCCTGGAGACACATAGCTTAGAAACGATTCCTTCCCACAGAAAACCTGGGGCAAGATGATAATTGTGGATCCTTACTGAGGGCTTATTCTTTGCATCATGCTTCACATGTATTTAATCCCCACAGGTTACTCATGCTTCACATGTAACTCTTTAAGCTATAAAGTAGGTGCTATTAATAGCTCCATCATTCAGTCACGGAAAGCAAGGCAGAAAGGTAAATTGCCCAAGATCTGAGAGTTCGTAAGTGGAAGAATCAGAACAGGAATCCCCGCAGTCTCGAGTTCTAGAGCCACTGTTATACCTTACTTCAAAGTTCTATCAAGCCTTCTGGAAGGATGGGCAGGGAAGTCTAGCAGGCCCAGTACAAATAGAGGCAAAAATCCAGGAATGTGGCCCTCTTGTTGCCTCCTGTTTAGAGCAAAGCTCTAAAATGTAGCTTCTGGAAATTTCTCAGAGTAACAGGGTTGAGGGTCAAACTGGAGAACCGTCTTTCCATATAATTCATCAGAGGCAGGGGACACAGACACACACACACACACACACACACACACACACACACACACACAATACAGCATTACTCAAGAACAGCAATTATTTTATGTCCGATGTGAGGTAATGGCCTGAAATATAGTTAAAGACTGATTTTGTTACCAAGTCCAAGCTTGCTCCGCTTGCCGCACGACAGGCCAATAAATCAGAGATGAGGTGTTGAGGCAAGGAATAATGACTTTGACTTTGTTCAGAAAGGCAGACCGAGAAGATGGCAGACTAGTGTCTCCAATAAACCATCTTATCGGGGTTTAGATGCCAGTATAGCCTTGCAAATGTTCCCTGAAATGGCCAGCCTTAGGGTGGGGATGTTTTAATTTCTTCTTTCTTGCAGCCATCCATAGGTGGACAGGGTCTGGATGTTTCGCTGAACAAAGGCACTTGGGTTTAACATTCAGGCAGAGGGGCAGGGTTCCCTGAGGCAGGCCATTGTGTACAGACACTATCCTTTTAGTGAACAAAAGCAACAGGAAGCAAAGGTTAAAGTAAAAGAAACAGATCCAACATGTAGTCAGATTGGCTCTTCCCTGTTACAATTTGAATATTACTTCACTAGTGCCCAAGAACTTTGCTCTAATTTTATTTTAGTGTCTAGTCTGAGAAACACTGAACAAGTAAGGAGCTGATTGTAAGACTACTACTAACCCTTGGCATTGGTATAGCACTTTACAGTTCACTGATTTTCCCCACATTGTCCTTGAACCCCTCTAATACTAGGATTGGGGAGGTGAAGCGAGCCTAAGGCCAACCAGGTAGAAGGAGGTGGTATCGGATTTGAGCCTCATCTTCCCACTTTTCTCTCATGCTCCTAAGATGACACTGGAATGTCCCCTGAGCACAGTCCTTACCCAAGTGGTGGGACAGATCCTCTCTAAAAGCTGGAGGAAGGGGTGCAGCCCCTGTTAGGGCTAATAAGAGGCCTATTAAGCAGGTGTAAAGCCTCAGTTTGTCTGCCTGTGTCTGCAATGTGCTTCTTTCTGAGATATTCAGACTAAAGGAAAACCTATATTCCTTGACAGTAATCAGGCAATTATGAAACAGTCAAGCAAGAGTGATAAATGTTTCCACAAATTACCAGAATATTTCCAAGAGTCACCATAACTCTGCATAAAGTGGAGCTATATAGGCACATTTATTCCTTTTTTAATAGGGCTATCTTAATGTAAATTGGATTATTCTAGACGGAAATGCTTACAAAATGATTTTGTCCAAGTGAAAACACTTGAAAAAAGTTCTGAGAGCCTTTGGATTTTTTTGTGTTTTTTTGCACAATTAAATCAAAAATCATGGTGAGTAAAAGAAATGCAAGATTAGGAAGGCTTGCCTGAACAGTCATTTAAGAAATAGAAGCTATAATTTAGATGATTTGTGATAAGACGTTTGAATGATTGTGACTGGAAAATTGAAAGGGAAAATAACCAGGTGACTCATCACCTAAAGGCAGAAAGCAACAGTGAGTTCTCCAGGCCTGTAAGAGGATCAATGATGGACCAACCATCAACATTATCTTTACTCTGTTGCATCCCCCAAATGCCAGTAAGCCATGAGCCCAATAACTCGCTTCTTGCATGGATTTGGAAATAAGCTCCACAGGAGTTGCCCTATATGGGAGAATAGTTAGGTGACTATCTAGACACTAGTTACCATAATGTTGCAAGATTCATTGGCACGAAAGTGAGTAACAAGTAATTTAGAGTCTCATCTCTGTGTAATTTGTGCTAATGCTATAAGCCTTTTTCTTCCAGCACCACATTCTTCAGTCCCGTCATACGAATGCTCACTAGACGTGAGTTACCTACTTAATTGCAGAACTCTTGAGAACGCAGGTGTTGGTGTTTTCAAAGCACTATTTGACATAACATATGAATAGACCTGGCTATAAAAGGATTCTTTTGTATTTAAACATTCATGCCACCAACAAACATTTATTTAGCACCTGATAATCCTTGGTGCAAGAAGTGGGTGGGATATCATCCACCCTGGTCAGGATGGCCATCGTCAAAAAATCTACAAACAATAAATGCTGGAGAGGGTGTGGAGAAAAGGGAACCCTCTTGCACTGTTGGTGGGAATGTAAATTGATACAGCCACTATGGAGAACAGTATGGAGGTTCCTTAAAAAACTAAAAAGAGAAATACCATACGACCCAGCAATCGCACTACTGGGCATATACCCTGAGAAAACCATAATTCAAAAAGAGTCATGTACCACAATGTTCATTGCAGCTCTATTTACAATAGCCAGGATATGGAAGCAACCTAAGTGTCAATAGACAGATGAATGGATAAAGAAGGTGTGGCACATATATACAATGGAATATTACTCAGCCATAAAAGGAAAAGAAATTGAGTTATTTGTAGTGAGGTGGATGGACCTAGAGTCTGTCATACAGAGTGAAGTAAGTCAGAAAGATAAAAACAAATACCATATGCTAACACATATATATGGAATCTAAAAAAAAAAAAAAATGGTCATGAAGAACCTAGGGGCAAGATGGGAATAAAGATGCAGACCTACTAGAAAATGGACTTGAGGATATAGGGAGGGGGAAGGGTAAGCTGGGACAAAGTGAGAGAGTGGCATGGACATATATACACTACCAAACGTAAAACAGATAGCTAGTGGGAAGCAGCCGCATAGCACAGGGAGATCAGCTCAGTGCTTTGTGACCACCTAGAGGGGTGGGATAGGGAGGGTGGGAGGGAGAAACAAGAGGGAGGAGATATGGGGATATATGTATATGTATAACTGATTCACTTTGTTATAAAGCAGAAACTAACACACCATTGTAAAGCAATTATACTCCAATAAAGATGTTAAAAAAGAAAAAAGAAAAAAGGAAGTTGGTGGGAGGAGAGGCAGGGCTCAGTTGATACGGAGTTCCCAGGAAAGAGAAAAAGAGATCTGGGCAGAGCTAACCATCACTGTCAGCGTGAGTAAGAGCACAAAGTCTTCCCTCCTCCACTCTTTACTGTTTTCCCAGGGTAGGGCTGTACGATCCATGGGTCCTTTCTGAATTTGTACTAGACCACACATCCTCCTTAATGTGGAGCACCCATCACCCTAAGAAGGCAAATGCTGGAGACACCCACAGCCTGTCAGGTGGAGGGGATGGCCATGGGATGAGGCTGTAAGGGAGAAGCTGTTTTTAAATCTAAAAAAGGCAATGCTGAACACTTCTCAGGTGTTCAGCGTCCCTAAACCAGACACATCCTAGATATGTGATGTTTCTGAAATGGGTTGTACCATTTCCCGTCAGAAATGCAATTCTGGGTGACCATAGAATTCCTAAAATGTCATCTAATGAAACACAATAATATCCTGGAAACCTGGGTCCTTTTGAAAGTATTTACAGGGAGAGAAGGAAGAGAAGCAATGGAACAATGTTCTGAATTTTATAGGGCCTTGGAAATGAAGTTCTGCTCCTAAAACTCATGAAGTGGAGGGGTGGGGGGGAATGGAGAAACCCTTTAAGAAGTCCGGATTCTTTCATTCAGTGCTGTAATTTCTCTGGCGCCTCACCATTCTCCCTCTCTCTTTTTAATATTTCTCACCAGGGTATGGGAATATTGCTCCAAGCACTGAAGGAGGCAAAATCTTTTGCATTTTATATGCCATCTTTGGAATTCCACTTTTTGGTTTCTTATTGGCTGGAATTGGAGACCAACTTGGAACCATTTTTGGGAAGAGCATTGCAAGAGTGGAGAAGGTCTTTCGAGTGAGTACTGCCATCTATTTAAACCCTAACCTCTGTGATCCAGTTGGCTTTAGCCTGACAGGATCCAGAAGGAATTACCAGGGTGTTCTTGTATCATTATCACTTTTAATGGAATAGTTCAATGTTATGGTCGTATTTTTATTTTTGGCCCATGGTAGTCACAGGTACTGTGCCTAAACTCTTGTCTCTTGTCGGTCTTCCTGGAATCACAACACAAGAGGGTTAAGTATAGATTTGCCAATACAGATTTTCTGAAGAGGTGAGGCATACGCAATTTCTTATGAAAGGTGGAAGATGGATTCCTTAGTGTGTTGGCAATAAAGTAGAGAATTATAAATCCATCCATTTTGTTATTGGAGCTCCTTCACTTTATTTCCAAGCACAGCATCTTCAGGCTGATCCTGGCTTCTAAGACCTCTTCCAGAAGCCTGCATCTTCTAGACATTGCTTTGTGCTATATATCTGTCTCTTCATGGCCCCCCCTCCTCCCACTGCTGAGCGCTCCATCAGCAGTAGTACACTAACATACTAATTCATACTAAGGTGTTGATGATTGCTATTGCCTTAATTAGGTTTTTCCTCTTGAGAATACTCACCTTTAAACAAGGGACAAAAATCTCAACTCAAGGAATTTATTTTCTACAGATGGCATTCCTGGCATCAGTGACAGGCATGTGGAGCAGAGGTGATTGGACTGGGGTTTCCAAAGCCCTTTAGCTCACACCTGTTCACATAGTTTAACAGAACATCAGTTTTACTTAGGTGTTAGGTCATTTCTGCTCTCTTTCTCAGTTTTGACATAAGTCTCAAGTCTTTCGAACCTTCTTCAGGGAATTATTTCTTATGATGACTTCATATTTGAAAATGATCATTTGAGATCTTTTTCAGAATCTGATGGGCAAAGATAGATCAGTGGTAAGTTCTAAGGCTGCGCTTGTTTTCCCCTCTGAGACAAGAAATCATGACATAAACTTCTCTTTAGAAGAATGCAAGGTAGCTCTCCCCTCGAGAGCTACCAGTTTCAGAAATTCTGGTAGAGTTGAGTGGAGGAATAAGGCACTAGAGCTGGCTTAGAGCCATCTTCTATAAGCTCAGTGATCTTGGGTAAGCTGCCTCAGTTTACTCATCAGCAAAATGGGATGGAATTTGAATTTAAGGTCTGGGTGATGATTAAATGAAATAATGTATGGAAAAGAGCTTGGTATAGGGCCAGACACAGAGTTCAGTGTTGCTGTGTGTCTGTCTCCTGAAAGAAGCACTTGTTGGCAGGCTAGCCACCCATTCAAATTTCATGAGTCGCTTGGTGACATGGGGGTTTTCCTGGAATGTTCTACAGTCTTTGCCCCAAAATGGTGGCTGGCCTCATTAGAACATGCACCTGGGCCCCTTGGTCACCATGGAAACCATCAGTGCTCAGCTTCTGTGCTTCTCAGATGCTCATCTCCCTAAACCAGATGTGGCAACCTTGTCTCCAAGAGCAGTTTTGAACTTCTCAGAGGTACCCTTTTAGCCGTGGCCTCTTGGCTTCTGATTTAGAGAAAAATGAATCTGGCGGATTAAACACTCCGAAGAACAGGAGTCAAATGGAGAAATGACTGATCTGGAATTTCTATTTTTATATAGCTTCTCTAGATCTGAGTTTATTTGTAGAAAGAAAGGATCGGACTACAGGCTTTTGAAATCCCCCTTTAGCAAAAATAAAATTTGGTCACTGTATTCTAAATGAGGGAAGAGGTTGCAATCATTTAATGACATCTGCTACCGAAACTGGGGACTTAGTTCCCATACGAATTTTGGACTGCAAGTACAGAGAACTGTTCTTCCCCTTAAAGATGCCTCTCAAATGGATCATTCACAGGACTCTGGGACAGAGCCTTCAAAATCTCGTTTCATTTTTTTTTTTAAGTTTTATTATTTATTTATTTATTTTATTTATTTTTGGCTGCGTCAGGTCTTAGTTGAGGCACGCGGGATCTTCTGTTGCAGTGTGCGGGCTCTTCCGTTGCAGTGTGCGGGCTCTTCCTTGTGGCGTGCGGGCTTCTCTCTAGTTGTGCTGTGGGTTCCAAGAGCACGTGCGCTCTGTAGTTTGCGGCACGAGGGCTCTCTAGTTGTGGCGCGTGGGCTTAGTTGCCCCGTGGCATGTGGGATCTTAGTTCCCCGACCAGGGATCGAACGGGTGTCCCCTGCATTGCAAGGCGGATTCTTTACCACTGGACCACCAGGGAAGCCCCTCATGTTTCATTTCTATGCTGATGGCCCACTCAGGTCCTTGCAGTGCCATCAAAGACTGGGAGTCTTTGGGGAAGGAGCGGCGGTATATTACCGAGTTGGCCGCACACGATGTATGCGTTTGCACAACATTTGGAGGGGGCTGTGGAAGGGGTGTCTGAGTTCCAGGAGGAACACGGGTGCACTTCCGGAAACTACAAACAACTGATTCTGCAGCAGTTTGCTTGCTGCATGCAGTTTTGGTGGAAAATCTCAAAGCTTTTTGCTTTTCATTTAAACTACATCTAAAAGGCCCGTTACCCTTAGGTGATTATTTGAGAACTGAAAATTGTACAAACCAACAAAGCTTGGGGTTGTGAAGTTTTAGTTCCCACCAGGAAGGTTTATTTATTTATTTACCTGCTCACTGATTAAGGCTTTCCATTCATCTGGTGTGTTTTCTCTCAGCTCTAGGAAGGAGAGGATTTTTAGTGGAGTAAAGATAGAATATAAAATCTAGGTGCCTATATTCTGAGGTGATATGATTTGGTTTCTTCTATACCATTCCAGGTCTGAGCCTCATTTTAAAGAATTGTGGAGACTTATTGTATTATATAGAAATGCCAAAAGCATTCCTGAATACCCGACTGTTGGGGTTTTTATGGGGTGAATAAATGAAAACTCTTTTTTCCCCTCTGGAGTTCAGAACTAATTGAGAAATAGACACAGGAGTCAGATGGAGATTAAAAGGTCAGCTTTATTGCTGATAAGCTCATCAGAGAATGTAGCTTTAGCTTTGATGCCAAAAGGACTTACTAACCATTTTCACCCTGAATTAGAAGAATTTCCCTGCAGTATTAGTTTTCTATTGCTGTGTAACAAATTAGTACAAATGTAGATGCTTAAAGCAACACTCGTTTATTATGTCATAGCTGTGTAGGTGAGACGTCTGGGCAGGCTTGGCTGGGCTCTGGATCTGGGGAAGAATCTGCTTCCACACTCATTCAGGTCTTGGCAAAGAATGGTTCCCTGTGGTTGTAGGACTGAGAGTCCTGTTTCCTTGCTGGTTGTCAGGTGGGAGCCATTCTTACCTTTGAGGTTGCCTGCATTCCTTGGCCTCCATCTTCAGAACCAGCATGGAACCCTTCTTCTATCTCTATGACTTCCCCTCTGCGCTCTCCCGTCATCTGGAGAAAGCACTATGCTTTTAAGGGCTCATGTGATTAGATCAGACCCACGTGGACAATCTCCCTGTCTTTACGTGAACTGTGCCCTATGACATAACAGAGTCATGGGCGTAATCGCTCATCATATCACAGGTTCTGGGGATTAGGGTGGGGCGTCTTCTCTGGTCATTTTAGAAAATCTGCCTCCCACTCCATCTTGGTCGTTGGTAGCACACGCCTCCTCAGTGAGGGCAGGGTCTGCTCCACTGACCTTACTACATCATAGAGAGCAAAACAGTGCAGCTCTCCGCAGCAGATGGTTTCAAACAAGAGATGAAAGAGGCTGAGCCGAGGGAGCTCGGTCCCTTCTGCTGAGTCCACTGGGTGAGCCGCTGTCTGGCTGAGCAGCAGGGGTAGAGATAGGGAGTGTTACTCTAGCTGGAGTCCTTCTACATGGAACGTGAAAATGGACATTGCCCCCAACGTCGATTTACAGTGGGTGAAGAATGTGACACTTACTTATCTCGCATAGCAAGAAGGCTAGAGGAAGATTGTTTCCGGTTTGGTGCATCAGTTTCCCAGTGACAAGTTAAGGATTCTGGTGCCAATTCCAATGTGTGGATTCTTCCACACACCACCAAGTAATTCTCTGGCACCAGCTGGGTGTCCTACAGTTCAACTCAATTCTGACACTATCTGTCTGGAATTAGCATTAGATCCCACAGGTTAAGGGCTCAGTCCTACAAGCCTGCCCTCCCCTTTAGATGCCAATTGCAAGTTCAGCTTGTTACCCATGCTTCTGATGAATGGCTAAAAATCAGAGGTTCCCACAGCATCTTCCTTCCTTGGGTTTGATTAATTTGTTAGCGTGGCTTACAGAACTCAGGAAACCAGCTTATTCACTAGATTACTGGTTTATCACAAAGGATATTTAAATATATGAATCAAAAGTGAGATGAAGAGATACACAGGAAGAGGTCCAAAAACCATGGAACTTCTGTCCCCAGGGCATTCGGGACCTGGCATGGCGGCATGTGGAGTGTTATGGTTCACCAACCTGGACGCTCCCTGAATCTCCTCCTTTTTGAGTTTTTATGGCGGTTTCATCACACAGGCGTGATTGATTCAATCGTTGGCCATTGATGATCAAGTCAACTTCCAGCTCCTCTCCTCTCCTGGGAAATTGGGGGTTGGAGGTGGGGGGGGGGACTGAAAGTTCCAGCCCTCTGTTCCTGGTTGGTTTCCCTGGTAACCAACCCCCATCTTTAGGTGATCCCAAAGCTACCTCATTAACATAACAAAAGAACCTCTATGGCTCTCATCACAGGAAATTCCAAGGGCTTTAGGAGCCCTGTGCCAGGAAAGACCAAGATCAAATACGTATTTCTTGTTCTCAATCACGACATCCCACGCGTCCACCCAGGTTTGTTCTCCTTCTGCTCTGCTGTCCTTGCCACGTTAGCTTTGCGTCCTCAGGCTTGTGACCACCTTGTTTGCAAGACGGCTGCCTCAGGACCAAATAGCATGTTTTCACTCAACCACATTTAAAAAAATTATTTATTTATATTGAGGTATAGTTGATGTACAATACTGTAGGTTACAATATAGTGTACAATACAGTGATTCACAATTTTTAAAGGTTATACTCCATTTATAGTTAAAATAAAATATTGGCTATATTCCCTGTATTGTACAATTATGTCCTTGTAGCTTATATATTTTATACATGATAGTTTGTACCTCTTAATCCCCCACCCCTCCCCCCTCCCTCTTCCCACTGGTAACCACTAATTTGTTCTCTATATCTGTGAGTCTGCTTTTTTTTTGTTATATTCACTAGTTTGTTGTAGTTTTTAGATTCCACATATAAGTGATATCATATAGTATTTGACTTTCTCTGATTACTCAACCACATTCAAGGTAAGACAAAAAGGGCTCCTTTTATGGGAGAAAAGTCTTGCCCCAAATTTTCCCTGCAGACTTCCTCTTCTGTCTCATTGGCCGGAAGTGGGTCGCATGACCATTCCTACCTGCAAGGGAGCTTAGGATGGTGAGTCATTGACAAAGGAGAATGGGGTGGATTGACTTAGACCATTGGTTCTCAGCATGTGGTCCCTGGACCAGCAGCATTAGTAGCATCCTCTGGGAACTTGTTAGACATGGAAATTCTTAGAGAAGTTGGGGCCCAGCAATCTGTGTCTGCCAAGCTTTCCAGGTGATTCTGATGCCTGCTAAAGTTTCAGAACCCCAAGGCACAGAGGAGTCGTGTTTCATCTCCGGCTGTGATGAACAAAGTTAGAATTCTGGGAGCAAAGGAGAAGTTGGGGTAAGCAAATGACAGCATCTGCCACGGGTGTCATTCAACTGCTAGCCACACGGACCACTCACAGCGATGCCGCCTTCTCTCCCCCTTACGTATCGATAAATTCGGTGGCCTTTGGGATCCTTGACTGACGAGAGGCTAACTTATACGATACCTAACAAACCACCAGCTTACTCACCCCCGTCCCCCATGTCTGCTGCTGCCTGGGCAATTCTCCAGACTTTAGGGTTTTTTAGGGGAAGAGAGTCAGGCATGGCATGGCTTTGGCCTCCAGTCACAACCCACTGGCCTGAACAAGTCACACTGCTCTATCCAACTGCAAAGAGGGCCTGGAATGCATTGTTTGATCTCCAGGAAGGGGGGTGGGGATGGGAAAATAGGTGAGTACTAGTAACGTCATGTGCAGATTCCCTGGGACTACCTGTTGGCTCCGCTCTAGGGCGACAAGCGTCCCTAGAATTTAGATACAGGTGGCCCATGGATCACTCTTTGGGGAACACATCTCCAGTGAAACTCATATAGCATCCAACAAAAGTGGAGCCCCTGATTTGTTGTGACTTGCCTAAAACCACACAGTGAGTTGAGTGAGTGAGCCTGGACTTGGGATAATTTATAATTATTTATATAACATAAAGTAAAAATAATTCTTCCTAGGTTTCCAGCAGGAAATCTGGGCAGTTAGCAAGGAAGGATAATTACTTGGGATTGAGCAGGGATTACTTGGGTTCCAAAGCAGATTTTTTTTTAATTAATTTATTTTATTTATTTATTTTTAGCTCTGTTGGGCCTTTGTTGCTATGCGTGGGCTTCCTCTAGCTGCGGCGAGCAGGGGCTACTCTTCATTGTGGTGCGCAGGCTTCTCACTGCAGTGGCTTCTCTTGTTGCAGAGCATGGGCTCTAGGCACACGGGCTTCAGTAGTTGTGAAACACGGGTTCAGTAGTTGTGGCTCGCGGGCTCTAGAACGCAGGCTCAGTAGTTGTGACGCACACGCTTAGTTGCTCCACGGCATGTGGGATCTTCCCGGACCAGGGCTTGAACCCATATCCCTGCGTTGGCAGGTGGATTCTTAACCACTGTGCCACCAGGGAAGCCCCCAAAGCAGATTTTGGAAGTGGGCAGCCTCTTCTTCCCCTGCTATGGGCTGGCTCTTTTGCTGGGCTGGGCCGACTGTCACTTGATAGGATACTGTAGGAAACCTGGTCAGATTTTGGACTGGATCCCATTTTCTTGCTCTGAGGGGGACTTTGGCCTCTGGTAGGAAGCAGCTGCCTTTTTTTTATCTGGCTGATCAGCAGGCTTTCTGATATTATCTCTAAAACCAAGGGACACTTTTTTTCTTCTTTGGCCTCGCTCCCAAGGATACAGCAGAAATGTGTATTTGCCTTTGGAACGAAAGGAGCCTGGGTGTAGCTGACAAATAATAACGTGTTACCCTAGGCTTATCGGTGCTGTGATAACCTGGGGACTTTAGAACCCACCAAATGCTTACAGCATGGTGATGACAATCTCAGTCTGGTAATGATGTTCCATTAGTGGGCTAATTGATCACTTTGGATTGCAGGAAGGGGCTGGTGGAGAAAGCCTAGGACTCCTGGAGTCCTCTGCCATGTGCCTGGCCTGAGTCAAAGAAAGATTTTGAAGAACACCCTTGGCAGGAGACTTGTTTCTTACAGCGTGTCTTTGAACTAGTCCCCAGCAGCAACGGGGATAACAAAATTATTATTATGTCAAGAAGATAAAAGTCCTTGTTTTCGAAACTGGGTATTATTCTCGGCTCTGTGGGTTCAACTACAATTTCCAATTCCTAGTATTAGTGTAAAAGTTCATTGGGGTACTAGTTATGCACACCAGCATCTTGCCTAAATAGAGGGGGGCCGGGGAGGGCCAGATGGTGGGCTGAGAGCGCCCAAGGGTCTGCATGTGTTTATGTGTGTGTACGTGTGTCTTTCTGCCTCTATGACATGGCCCCACTAGTGCGTACCATATTAAACATGCCTGAGAAATAACCCAGTGGGACTAATGTTACATGAATATTGTGAGTTTATTTTGATCAGAGAGAAGACCCTGGTTTTTAATGTGAACACTGCTTTCTTACTTCCCCTAATGGGCTAGAAGAGGGTGCAAGGTAGCTGTTTTTTTTTTTTTTTTTTGCATTACGCGGGCCTCTCACTGTGTGGCCTCTCCCGTTGCGGAGCAGAGGCTCCGGACGCGCAGGCTCAGCGGCCATGGCTCACGGGCCCAGCCGCTCCGCGGCATGTGGGAGCCTCCCAGACCGGGACACGAACCCGTGTCCTCTGCATCGGCAGGCGGACTCTCAACCACTGCGCCACCAGGGAAGCCCAAGGTAGCTGTTTTTAAATGCACAGAAGGCAAATATTTTTACAGCTTTCTCAACTAGGTTCAGAACAGCTGAATTAATTTAATATTGTCCCAGGGGCTTCCCTGGTGGCGCAGTGGTCGAGAGTCCGCCTGCCGATGCAGGGCACGCGGGTTCGTGCCCCGGTCCAGGAAGATCCCACATGCCGCGGAGCGGCTGGGCCCGTGAGCCATGGCCGCTGAGCCTGCGCGTCCGGAGCCTGTGGTCCGCAATGGGAGAGGCCACAACAGTGAGAGGCCCGCGTACCGCAAAAAAAAAAACAAACAAAAACATTGTCCCAGATGTGCACTTGGGACAAACTATATAAGTGACATCCACAAAACAGTCTACACAGCATCTCTTAATCACGGCCGTGACACAGTTTGTCCACGATGGTCCTTCGTTTCTCCCTTCCTCTGAGGCAGGCTTGCTTAGCCTCAGCTCTATGGACATTTTGGGCTGGATAATTGTCATGGGACCTGTCCTGTGCATTGTAGGAAGTTTAGCAGCTTCCCTGGCCTCTATTCACTGGATGCCAGTGTCATCAGTGCTTCTGGTACAACAGCCAAAAATATCTCCAGACATGACTAAATATCCCCTTGAGGGCAAAATCATCCAGGTAAGAACCATGACTCTGCTGGGATTTAAGGGATCAATTGCCCCACAGGTCCCAAGGGGTGGACCCTGGTCCCCTGGCTGAATCTTCCACACAAGCTCTGGGGTCTTCATCCATGGTCCTGTCCAGTGCTTCAATGCCAGTGCCGTTCCCACTCGGAATTCTCTTCTCTCAGATGGGTCCTTGAAGAGGGCTTTAGAAATTTTATACTCTGGGAATAAGATCATTTCTCACCAATAAGGGAACATGCCTGGGGACTTGATTCTGATGATATACACAAAGATAGTTGGTTCTGCTACTTTTCAGCAGGCATACCATCTCAGCACTCTCTCTAGCTGGCCCACTGGGGACTAATCTAATATATGATTCTTCCTCGTTCTTGTCTATCTTTGATAACTGGCCAGTGTCCCTTTGGTGTTTCCTGTTGCCATCTGGGATCACCATGGGAGGTTTTTGTTTGTTTGTTTTTTTATAAATTTATTTTATTTATTTATTTTTGGCTGCCTTGGGTCTTCGTTGCTGCTCGTGGGCTTTCTCTAGTTGGCAGTGAGCGGGGGCTACTGTTTGTCATGGTGCCTGGGCTTCTCACTGTGGTGGCTTCTCTTGTTGCAGAGCACGGGCTGTAGGCTCCAGTAGTTGTGGCGCACGGGTTTCAGTAGTTGTGGCTCGCGGGCTCTGGAGCAAGGCTCAGTAGTTGTGGCGCACGGGCTTAGTTGCTCCGCGGCATGTGGGATCTTCCTGGACCAGGGCTTGAACCCGTGTCCCCTGCATCGGCAGGCAGATTCTTAACCACTGCGCCACCAGGGAAGCCCACCATGGGAGGTTTTAATGGCCTTTAAAATGCATCTTCACTGTTTCCTATAAACAGCAAGGCTATCAAATCTGCCTAAAATATAACTACTTAAAATACTGCCTGGGGCTTCCCTGGTGGCGTGAGTGAGCCTGGACTTGGGATAATTTATAATTATTTATATAACATAAAGTAAAAATAATTCTTCCTAGGTTTCCAGCAGGAAAACCTATTTGTGCCTCATAGCATTTTATCTGCTCCCAAAGCGTTTTAGTTTTCCAGTTTTATCTCATCTAGGGATACTTTGAATTGGACCATTGCCTCGGATTCTTCTCTCTGCACCTGCTCTAGCTCCTTCACCTGGCTCCTCATTGGCAAACATCTTTTCTTGGTGTTCTCTTCTCCTGGAGATTAACCTAGGACTTCAGTAAATGCCCGCTTGCTCGTGTCTGCTGTGTGATTAACGTGAGGGTGGGCTTATAATGTGAAAGTGGGCTTGTACTGTCTCGATGGCTGACTGGTTTGGGCCCACCTCTGCGAGGCGGGGGGCCAGGCAGACTGTGTTCTCCACTCCTCTGTTCATTTCTCCACTGTGTACAACCCACTCGGTGTCGACAATAAGAGGAACACACAGCTCTAAGTCAAGCTTCTTGGTGAGCCGAGGCAGCTGGTCTTGTCTTCCAAAAGCATTCTTCTTTTTCTGGATTCATCAGATTGCCTCAACAGTTTTGAGAACCTGGAGTCTGAGGGCATCAACAGCAAGATTTTAATTCCCACTGGGGATTTCACTCAGTCCTAACCTCAGGGAAAGTGGTGGAGGAAGCTCTTCCTAAACTACCGTCCAAACGAGGAAGGTCTCTGGAACGTTTATGTGGGTTTTCCTTACCTGCCAGGTCTTGCCCATGGCAGAGTTGGTCACTTCCTAGAATCCCAGGGGATTTATTGATGAAAACATTTTATATCTTTGCCTTTTAGAACTACTGAAAGTCCAGTGATGCCTTAGTATGTATGGTAAGCTGTTTTTAAAACTTCCAGGTACTTCTGAGTTATGAATTTAATCCAAGAATTTTATTAGTACTCACATTTTTATTAGTATCATAAAACCAGCTTAATAGGCAGATGATTTCCCATGTTCACCTTTCATCACCGGTTTTTACAGGATAGTTTGGGTCCTTTGGAGGACACTCATACAATAGAATAATAATCCTTTACCCTTTTATAGAACTCTCTACCTTTTTTATATTACATTTATCAATATTAAAAAAACTTTTTTTCTTTTACACTTAGCCTCATGCTACTTCTGTGAGCCAAATGAGTAAAAAACACTCTAGTATGTCTTCCGACAAATTAGGTTCCTAAAAATTGAGAGATGCCATTGTTGAACCGTTGAGTCTGCCCATCTTGGAGCAGGGTATGTGGTCTATGACTGGTATGTCAGTGGTCATTGATAAATTCCAAGTTGCTTCAGAACTTTTTGTTTTAGGAAAGGGGAAGTGTTTACATCATTACTGAGAGGTGTGCTGGTGTTCTGAACTTTGACCCCAAAGAAGCCGCTCCCTTGGGGGTGACAGCATGGTAGGCATGGTATGGTCACACTGCAGAGCAGACTGATGGCTTTGAGTAAGGAAGGGCTGCCCAAACTGATCGAGCCTAGGAAACGTGCATTCCTGTTAGAGGAATTACACTTTGTATTTTGGGGGAGAAAATGCTTTGTTTTTTATTTTCTGAGGAGAGCTGCATTTGTGCCTCATAGCATTTTTGACTTAATGGTTTTGCACTATATCTTGGAAGTTTACTGCTGAGTTTTAGTCTCTTGTTAGGATAGAGCTGTGGTTCTCACCCTGTGGGTGGTGGGTCCCCAGGGGCCTGAGCTGCGATTTTAAAGGATTAGAGCATCATTTTGTGCATCAAGCATTACTGGTAGATAGAATAAATAACGTCTCCTTTATATACTTACTACCCTTTCCCAAATGTACGTAGAGGGGTAGTCATCAATAATTCACTTAAGTTCATTTAATAATATGATTCCTGGATTCATAGTAGCTTTTTTTTTCTTTATGGGTTTGCACAATCAATGGGGACCAAACGTCCTATTATTGTGTGGGGATTGAGGATTTTTTTTTTAACGTTCAAAAGGGATTCCCACACTCAGAAAAGTTGAGTACAAAAGTACAGGGCAACCCTGGCTTTTCAAATCAGCACTGTTTCCAGGGAATGAACATTTTGGTCCTGGCCATAGTCACTGTTTCAGTGAGGGTCTCTTCATTTAAGGTGTCCCCAGGAATTTGCTGGATACTTTAGAGCCTGCTTCAGCTTTTTCTTTCGGTCTGTTTTGTTCTATTGTGGTAAAATACACATAACATAACATTTACCATGTTAACCATTTTTAAGCGCACAGCTCAGTGGCATTAAGCACATTCACACTGCTGTGCCGCCATCACCACCATCCACCCCTACAACTTTTTCACCTTCCCGAACCGAAACCCTCTGCCCATGAAACAGTAACCCCTCATTCCCTCCAACCTCCCAGCCCATGGCAACCTCTATCCTGCTTTCTGTCCCTATGAATTTGACTGCTCAATATACTCATATAAATGGACTCATACAGTACGTCTGCTTTCCTGACTGGTCTCTTTCACTTAACGTAATGTCTTTGAGGATTCATGCATGTTGTGGCATGTGTCAGCGTTTCCTTCCTTTTCAAGGCTGATGGGTTCCACTGTATATATATAGACCACATTTTGTTTATCTATTCATCTGTCTTTTGATGGACACTTGGGTTGCTTCACCTTTTGGCAATTGTGCATAATGCTGCATGAACATGGATGTACAAGTATCTGTTCAAGTCCTTGCATTAATTCCTTTGGGTATATACCCAGAAATGGGATTGCCGGATCATGTGGGAATTCTGTGTTTTATTTTTTGAGAAACTGCACTATTTTACATTCCCACCAGCAATGCCCAAAGGTTCCAATTTCTCCACATCTTCACCGGCACTTGTTCTTTTCTTTTCTTTTTTTTCTTCAACTTTTATAGGCCACAAAGACAACATTTGGTAACCTGCTACCTGATTGTCCTCTGAAATCTGGGCGGCTCCAAGGCTGTCATTCTGTTCCATGGGGGGCAAAGTGGAGAGGCTGTGCTTTGGGCCCTGCCTCCCTCTTAAACCCTCTCCCCTCCTCCGCTCTCACCTCCAGCTGTGTCCCTGTGCTTATTCCCACTCTGCTTCCTTAGCTCTGGCCATGTACCAGTGCTGCTAGGAGGGAGGGTGGCTCACCACCAGGCCAACCTGGGCCTCACATGCTGTTGATGCCTGGTTTCCACCTGGCCTTGCTGATGCTCTGAAATCCTTTCTTCACCTCATAATGATTCACTCCCCAGCTCCCCATCCGGGTTGCTCCTTTTTACATCTCCCCAGGTCGACTTCATAAGCAGTTATCAAATAACGCCTTCTGTGTTCTCAACAGGGTGGGGGCGTGGCCATAAACAAAGACAGCCCCTTCTTCCAAGGAGAAAACAGACATGTATGAAGACCAGTGTCCATAGTGAGACCAGGGCTGGGGCAGGCGGCCTCAGAAGTCACATGGCCTCAGTGCGTAAGCCCTGATCACCAGCCACGTGACCCTGGGCTGTGCCTCAGTTTCCTTACTAGAAAAATGGGGATAAAAAAACAGTAGC
The DNA here is from genome assembly GCF_963455315.2 of Globicephala melas. Lineage (NCBI taxonomy): Eukaryota > Metazoa > Chordata > Mammalia > Artiodactyla > Delphinidae > Globicephala > Globicephala melas. The sequence goes on along the minus strand of NC_083315.2, from coordinate 162,132,043 downwards.
TACCTCTTTGGGCACTTAGTTGATGCATGAGAGCAATGCCTGGCATCCAGTTGGCGCTCAATAAATGTTATTCATTGTTACGATAAGCACATTGTTAGCTTACGAGCCCAGGGGAGGGTCTTGTGAATTCTAGCTTGTGTATTTGACGTCACACGCTTTTTCAATGATGGACCTGTTTTGTGTAGCTAATGGATTGTTCTCTTTAAGTAACACATAAGGGCTCTGAAGCTAAGGGATACTCTGCCTTTCTTCTTCTGTACCCCTCTGGTACCTGCTCAGTGCTAAGTGCTTTAGAGGCATTCAGTAAATAAGTATTGATGATGAATTTGTTGGAGGGGAAAGAGAAATGAACCAGATTCCTTTTCACACACCCAGGGAGTGCAGGCTCTGCATCCCCCTCCAACAAACCCGACTGAAGAAGAGATGCTTACTGATGCAGGTTTCAGTGCTACCCTTCCTGGAATGGATGTGGAGGTGGGTGGGGCTGGAGAAATGGAGGCAAAAGGGCAGTAACAGACAGAGGGAATCCCATGGGCAGGAGGACGTGGGCCTGGGATAGAGCTCCAATCGTCAGTCATTGCCTTGGGAGGAAAAGATGCACTGGCCATGATTCAGCAAAGGAAGAATCCAGAAGCTCTGTTTTCCATCTGAGCAAGCGGGGAGGTTGTGCATTTCATCCTTGACTGCATTTCACTGACTGCAACTGCTTACGCAGACATGTCCATGATATTCCACCACATAGATAGATGCTGGTGAAAGGAAAATCGAAGAACGAAAAAGAATTTATTTTAGCTACATGCTGCTTGCCTCTCAGCTTGCATGTGCTCTTGCTAGGTCTTGAACACACAGACCTGTACATATTTTTCATAAAGCATCAAAGACTTCCAAGGCTTTCTTCCCCAAAGATAAATGGCTCCTGAAATATCAACGAGGGACCCCCCCACCTGGAAGACGGGTTTTGCCGTGCTGGTGTTTAGATACTGCGTTCTTGCCACCATGGTTCCACTTAGACTGAACAATGTCCCTTGGGTTAGTTTTTTTCCATTCCTTGGCAGAAATGAATTTTACTGTAGAAAGCATCAACAATATTTCTACCTGAGCCTGGGGAATGGTTGAAGGGCTCATGTCAGATTATTATTATTAATATTTGGCTGTCTCCCCATCCACACTCCCTCCCTCCCCCAGCTTCCGTCTCACTGCTGAATAGGCACAAATGAATGTGACGGGCATCTCGCATCAGTCACCAGGACAGTCCCTTCTGATTTGATCAATGCTTTGCACTTTAGTTTGAACAATTAGAAACAGGATTCTAGAGCATGCAGTTAAAAAAAAAAAAAAGCAAGGAATTTATGTATGATTTTAAGGATAGGACACAGAAGCTTCCGTGTGATTTTTTTCAAAATGAATTTTATCAAGGACGGTAACAGAGTTGGCACCAAAACCAACAAGAAAGCAAATATCAACATTTCAAATGAAATGCGTCCCATCTAAGTGCCATATGGTGCTCTGGCAGTGTTATTACCACTTTCTTTTTGGCTTTCATCCTTTTCCTGACGTCGCCGTTTGCTTCTTGTCTCTGCTGCTCTTGAAAAAAGTCTCAGTTGTCCTTAGCCCTTTGACTCTGTATTTCTGGTAGGTGTCTTTCTCTTCTACCTCCCCTTTGGAGGCTTGTCAACCTTTTCCCCAGGGAAGAGGAGGAAGAAGACCTGCCCAGATGGCCGGATAAACATGTGACATCTGCTTTCGGGAGCCTCTACTAGGGGTAGTTGGAAGGTGGATGAGACTGCTTCCTGCCTGAAAAATGGGCATGTTGCTTTCTGTCTCTTTTCTAGTTTTTTAAAGAAATGATCACATGCCTTTAGTTTTAATAATATTTTTAGAAATGTCTTGAGTTCAGATTCTCTCCCATTATTAGGGAAACAACAACAACAACAAAATGAATTCACCAACCAGACTTTGTGAAAAATTCATATGGGTCGAATTTTTAAAAAATGAGTGAAATAGGTGTGGGAGATTCAGAGGTACAAAATTTTGGTTACAAAATAAATGAGTCATGGATATGAAATGTACGGCATGGGGAACAGAGTCAATAATATTGGAATAACTTTGTACGGTGACAGGTGGTAACTAGACTTACTGTGGTGATCATTTCGTAACATATAGAAATATTGAATCACTATATTGTGCACCTGAAACTGATATAAGTGTTGTAGGTCAACTATGCTTCAACAAAATTATTAAAAAATTTTTTTAAAGCTTTTCACAGTTAACATTCTTTCTTAGAGTAAGATCCTTGATGATCGTGTTTGGGGAGAAATCTCTGCTTTCACAGGGGAAATTCCAAAGGTCTGTGTGTTTGTACCGAGTGCCACCCTCTTTCATCTCCAGATTTTCGCTGTGATATTTATGGTGCTTCAAACACTGTCCCATCTTCCAACTGCTCTCAGCATAAACGTCAGCTCTTCAGGGAGGGTTTTCTGAGTCCTAAATAAGGTCAGCACCTTGCACTCCCATAGCACCTCACATGCCTAGGTAATGTTCATCTCCTTGAATCTGAGTTTCATGTTTGATTCTTGTCACCCCCATCAGCCCTATGAGGACAGGTTTGTCTGCCCGTTCAGCACAGTTTCCAGCGCAGGGCCCAGCACCCACACCTGGGGAAGGAGTGAGTGAGCGTGACTACAATCATACATTTTGATACAGAAAATGCCCTTGAAATCAAAAGTAGTATCGCATGCAAATAAACGTCAGTGGAAAAAAAAACCAAATGGCTTTAACCTTTGAGATGCAATTATTTTGATGAAAGGGCAGTCCAGTAGGGGTGCTGTCCCCTGATAATGCTTTTTGCACATGGACTTTTATCTCATCGAGAGACACCTGTAAGTGTGATCTTACAGAATTCTCAAGTCAACCTCAGATACAATGTACAGTTAACTTTCTTAGTGGTTCTCATCCCTGTAATACCCAACACCCCCTTTTAGAGCAACTATTACTGCCCCTTTACTACATAGAAACAAATTTCATAGGTAGTACAACTTACCTACACACCATTTTCTAGCTACAAGATGAAGGAGGAATAAAAGGAAGGTAATTTATAATAAAATAATCATGTTTTTGTAATAGGTGCTTGGTCATGAATCCCCAGGAGAAGTACTGAAGTAGTGAGACCCTCGCATCTACATGTAGGATGCAGAGGCTGGTCCAGGTGTGTGGTGTCAGTGACTAAGCTGCCACAAGGGACTTTCCTGCCAGTGATGGGGTTTTCCAAGATGGAGAACAGCTCTTGGCAAGGTTCCAACTCGTCAAAATTCAGCCTTCTTGCAATTTATGTTGGAGTCACAGTCTTATAAAATTCAGCCTATATTGAAACTGTGCAAAAAATTGTGTGTGTGTGTGTGTGTGTGTGTGTGTGTGTGTGTATGTATACCTAAAAGGGAGTTACATTCTCAGCTCAGGTAATTATACATACACATACATTTTTCTCAGTGGGTTGTTCAGAACTCACAGTAACTTTGGGCTAATCCTCTGCTTCGTGACACTCACTTTTGTATTATAGGATGTCTAAACATTCTTGTCCTCACCTACTATGTGCCAGGAGAGCACAAACACCCTCACAGATTTACCAGTCACCTCCTCAGGTGTTATAAACCAAACGGGGTTATAAAAAAAAACTTCCAGGAAGCTCCTGTGTAACTTTCAGGACTATACATGTATAATTTCCTGTAAATGGCCATGTTCAAATGTCAAGACTCTCTCCTTGAGGCAGTTCCTGTGCTGTCAATGTTCAATTCAATTCAACAGAAACATCCTGTGTGCATGCGTGTGTATGTCCATTGCCTGGGCCTGTCATATATACTCTTATGAGCAACTTACATTAGGAACTCCTGACACTTTATCTCTTGCTGGATGAATAGTTTTAGTTCCTTCATAGAACAGTTTACCTTAAACAGTGGCTCTCATATTTTCCCCAGGTGCCAAGAAAGAGGGAGCAAGTGTAGAAAAACACACGGTGCAGGGCACCTGGGATGCAAAGGTAGGGAGACACACATGCAGGAAGACAGCAGTTCGGGGTAAATTGCAAGGAATAAAGATGGCAGGGAAGAGGACACGGTAACTGACAAGGCAGAGGCTTCCTGCAGGAGGTAATGTCAGAATTGTGTTTTGAGGAATGAACAGGAGTTTTCCAAGCGTAAAAAATGGAAGAACATCCTAGCAGATGGAACGACCTTGAAGAAGACACAGAAGCATAGATTGGTGCAGTGTTTGGGCACCAGTAAAGGATCCAGTCCCTTTAGAGAGTAAGATGCAAAAATAACTGGAGTTATAGATGAGATGGAATGGCACACGCTTGCCAACAGTGGGACTCCTCCACAGCTTTGCTCAGGAAGGGGGTTGCCGCATTCTGGAGGGAGGGGAGGTGGCGTGGGCAGCAGGCAGGATGCAATTACTGAATTGGAACAAGGCCACGTCCTCACAGCTTCCACTGCCACCTCTGGCAACCGTCCCTGGGATTCTGAAGCCTCAGACAAGGCCCATCTCTCTTACTTTACCACAGGGACTAGCTACTTTTCCTTCTCTCTCTAGTTTTCCCTCAAAGGCATGGCTGTCAACCCCTTCCCAAAAGAAAGAAAGACAAACTGCACAGTTTTCCAGGGCTTCGTGTTATTTCTCTGGGGAAATATTGCAGTGTTTGTGAGCACGGTCGACACTTTCTGTCTTTCCCTTTTCTCCTCCTCTCGCTCTCCCTCTCGTTCTCTCCACCTCTCCTCCTTTTCTTTCATTGTAAAGGTTACAAAAGGAATAGATGGTCGTTGTAGAGACTTTGGAAACACAGAAGGGTACAAAGGAGAAAAAAAATCACATGAAAATCCGTTGCCCAAAGAGATCCATCGTTAAGACGCTGATAATTGTACTTTTGAGTCTTTTCTCTTTGCATCTATATGTAGCCTTAATGCCTGTTGCTCCACTGGCCCCCCAGCAGGCCCCTCCCAGCTGTCTTTTCTTCTAGTACTTGCAGGGGGTATCACTCATGTGTGCCCACATCTGTCCTGACCACAGCCTGTGTCCTCCCCCATCAACTCCTCCAGATTACCAATCTTGCCTCTAACCACGGACCCCTCTTGGCAATGCTCCTGGCCCCCTCCTGCAGGTGGCAGACCCCTCTGCCTTGGTTGGTACTTGCTCCTGCCCTGCTGGCCTGGAAGGAGGCTGGGCCTCCACTCTCCCTATAACGCTTCATCCCAGGAATGGATATAGCCTCTTCTATACCACAGCCGAAACTAGCTGCAATTTTTAAAGAGACTTTTCTGAAGATTTAGGAATGTCAGAGAGATATTACCCAAAGCAGTTAGATCACATCTGGTTATCTTGGAGTTCAGATCTCTGGCTGATCTTGGAGTCCAGATGTCTGGCAGTGGCAGGGGACTCTGTGGGGCTATGTCCCTGACCCACCTCCAAGTGGCTGAAGCCAGTTTTACCCTCACCTCTAGGAGTGGCAGTTTAGCTGAATCAAGAGAAACCAACTATGGCTAAGTTAAGCAAAAAAGAAAAAAAATTTAAATGCTGTTGTGTAACTATCACATCCCTGAGGTGGATGGAGACCTATACTTGGAAGGTACCCAGCCAAGAACAACTACCCATAGAGCTAGACCTGAAAGAAGTCACTGCTATGTCTACCTGGCACAGACAGCAGCCGGCCCTGCTGACCCCACTGATTCTGGGCCCTGGATGCTGCTACTGACCACCATTGGGGCTACCGGTCCCGGAACTGAGTCCACATGGTCCATGCTTCTTTCTGCAACACCACTGGTGTGCTCACTGCTGCCTGCCCCCTCCCACTCCCCCCCCCCAGCACCTTGGAAGCTCCCATCTGGTCCTACTCAATTCCACCTTGATCAGGGGCAAGTTTCTCCCCTCCGCATCTCTACCCCACTCAGTGTCCAAGTCCCTCAGTCTTTGTTGAAGAGACTTAGGAGGATCCAGGACTCATGAGAGGTGGGCTGTGCACAGGTGGTGAAGCTGGGGGCACCCACCCTAGGAGAGAGCTCTACAACGAATCCCTTCCTCTCTGCCTCTGGTCCTGCACACTGGGGGTTGTGCTTGGAAGACCCTAGGAAGACTCAGTCCCTTCCTCCCTCCTCCCTTTCCAGGCTGAGTGGCCATTCTGCCCCCTCTCTGTCTCCGTCCCTAGCCAAGTCTTATCTAGTCTCTGGGAGATGAAGAAGTGGTTCTGTAAGATGCCTCTGAGAATCATCACCCCTCATTTAGGAATGGCCTTTGGGATGCCAGAGAGAGAAAAGAGAGGGAGGAAAACACAGAAAACCTTCAGATGAACACTTCATGATCCACTCTGCCACATCTGCCCAGTAGTGCCTTGTTCAAAGTCTGACTTACGTCTCTCTGGTTGGGGGAGCCTGGGTTGCATGCTTGTGTCCTTGTAGTAGGGAGGCTGGGAAAGTGAGTAGCTGGCATTCTTCAGCTTCTGTGCTGGGAGGAGGTCTCTGTCTTTCACCAAACAAAAGAAGGGGGTTCAGATGATGGGTGGACAAAAAGGAATGACTGGGGTCCTCTAAAGCGGTCATGACCTGTGATCTAATCTATCACAGCATGATAATAGGGTGGTTAGTTGGCCTTCAACAGCATCACGATGGTCATGAACAGCACACTGCAGGCTGTGTGTTACCAGGGTGGGTCCAAGTCCATTTTCTAGTCTTTTTTCAACATGAGGAGAACATCAGGAAGCCTGGATGTCTTTTTACAAAATTGTCTTTGGGGTCTCCGCTTTTGGTCTTCTGTGGAGAACGGTTCAAATAAAGCATGCGTCTCTGCTAAACACTTTGCAGGATTGAAGTCATCTAAAACTAGATGAGAATACTTCTAGTTTAAGGAGAATACTTTTCTAAAGAAATTATTACCTGCAGAGACACAACTCCTACCTAAGAGTGGACCACTGTTTACTATTTTATCTTATAGAGCATGTGATGTCCACGCCTGCTATCATTTGCATAGCTAAACAGCCCAGTCATTTCATGAAAGATGAAGGTATACTTTAGTCATTTACATTAAGCTCCATTAAAGGGTTTGTATATAACTTAATTCTCTTAAAAGAAAAAAAATATGCCAATTAACTAACAACTGGGACATTTATTGTGTGTTCATTTAGTAATACCAATAGGCTTCTGTCTGGTCATGTCTAATCAAATCCACATTCTAATGAAATCCATTCTAATCAAATTAAAGAACAATGCTACTCTTTAATAATCGTGGAAGAATGATAGATGAATAAACATAGATGAATTATGGATTTATTTGCTCACAATGCATACACACTTGGAACTTGGAATGTCCTTGAGGGATTTGTATAAAACTTGAGTAAGATACAAAGAGGACAAGTCTATCAGGATGTTGAGATACCCACTTTGGACGACTCTGCCATGAGGCTATCAATGAAAATTCTGCCAGGAGCAGGAACCAACCAAAAAAGTACATTAAGTCTGAGTTCCTTCACCTCCTTGGCCTCCTTGCAGGCTTGTTTCTCTCCAGCACCAGTCTCCTGCCTTGAATCATTTGCAGTAACCCCCTTTACTACTATGGGTGAATCTTGAGGTATTACATATATATGGGCCATATATATGGGAGAACAGGACAGGCAAACAGTGTCATCAGTTCTTCCTGTTATACTCTCTCATTCAGTGAACTCTTTCCCCTTCATGGTACTTCTCTCAAGCTGTGATGATATACTTGCTTGTGTGATTATTTAATGTTTGTCTTGCCCCGACCAGCTCTGTGAGGTTGGGGGCCATTCTGTTTCTTCTCACCTGTGGATTTAGCCCTGTAACTGATGGAGAGTAGTGCCTGATAAATATTTATTGAATGAAAGAATAGAGAAGTTATAGGATTCAACTTCACTCACAGCTTGGGAAATATTCTGCTCGAGAAAATCTCTCTGTTCTTGATGCTTCTGTCAATTTCCCTCAGTGCAGGGCTTCCCAGTGTAAGATTTATTTCTGGGTGACTTTCTATGAAGCTGTGTTCCATTCTTATTTAAACTTCTCTGTTTCCAGTCTAACTCAAAAGTTCAAGCATATCTCTTTCTCTTCTGTTTTCTTTGTTTCTCAAACAGAGAGGTAGAAGCCCAGCTGAAAGCCTTCTAATACCTCCAGAAAAAAATATTTTAAAATGAATTTATTTATTTATTTATTTTTGGCTGTGTTGGGTCTTCATTGCGGTGCGTGGGCTTTCCCTAGTTGCGGTGATCGGGTGCGGGGGGGCTACTCTTCGTTGTGGTGTGCGGGTGTCTCATTGCGGGGGCTGCTCTTGCTGCGGGGCATGGGCTCTAGGCGCGCGGGCTTCAGTAGTTTTGGCACGCGGGCTCTAGAGCACAGGCTCAGTAGTTACGGTGCATGGGCTTAGTTGCTCCGCGGCATGTGGGATCTTCCCGGACCAGGGCTTGAACCCGTGTCCCCTGCATTGGCAGGCGGAGTCTTAACCACTGCGCCACCAGGGAAGCCCCTCAAAGGCTTTCGTAATTTTTCTTGCTTCTCATTGCCTTTTTTTCTCTTGTAGTTCACACATCTTTTCCCTATATGAGTTCTTAATGCTTATTATTCTTTATAGTTTTATGTGGATGAGCATCCCTATGGGCTTTCATTAAAAATATCTGTCTAAAAAGAAGGAAAGAAAGGGTGTAACCATTGGGAAAGGGTTTGCTCTCCACTTCCCTAATAAAACTCAGGAATTTTTACAGAGATTGACTCAATAATATCCAGGTGCTTTTTTAGCTGCTGACCTAAATCTGGCTGATCTTGGGGGCTTTCTTCAAATCTTCCAACAGGCAAGATAAATAAGACCACAGAAAATACATGCTTGTTTGTCACTTATCTTGATTCTTGGACATATAGACAGTCATTCCAGGAAGCCCACCAGAAGCTCACAGATGCCTTCTCTCTGGGCTACTTATACCCAAGGTGAGGGCATTTGAAGGCTTTCTTCTCTCCCATACTTCCTGGGTGCTCTTAGATGCTGGTTCCAGTCAACAGTGACATGGCTAAGAGATGCCAGGAAGGACGAGAAAGAGTGAAGAGCTCCTTGATAAGCCACAGTGGGGCAAGTGAGCATTTTACTTACCTCGTGTGTTAGGCGGCTGCATTATGATCATTGCTCCCCAACTCCACCCCCACCAAAGCCCCTCCCCCTGCTCCCCCCGCCAGACCCTGGGCAAGGTTCTTGTCTCTCCTAGACAGCTCCAGCCAGGACTTGTCTTTCCCAATTCCTTATCTTCTTTTAGGAGAGCATTCTTAGCAGGAGGACCACTGTAATCTCACTCTTTCTTTTCCCCTTTTGTTACATGTGTTCCTTCCTGGTGAGGGGCCACAATCTAAAGAAGAGAATTTACCTTCCTTTGAAAAGAACTTGCACCACAGTACGTGGTCTGACTTCCTTCCCCCCTTTATAGTGGAGTAATTACTGAGCTATCGCCAAAATTTTTAAAACAAACATGGTAACAGAGTTGAGATGATTGGGGTCTTTGAAAGAACCAAATAAACAGCATCCCCTCTTTCCCACCCAAGGTATGTACCAACTGAGAAATAAGACAAAGGAGATGATGATCCCAACCTAATGTTACTATGTCCCCTCAACACTGGAGAATTTGGCTTATATTTGTGGAAAAACGGGTTTCCTAGTACAACCTGAGAATTAGACAGGAGATCACAAGGGGCTACTTTTGTGTGTGTGTGTGGTACGCGGGCCTCTCACTGTTGTGGTCTCTCCCGTTGCGGAGCACAGGCTCCGGATGCACAGGCTCAGCGGCCATGGCTCACGGGCCCAGCCGCTCAGCGGCATGTGGGATCTTCCCGGACCGGGGCACGAACCCGTGTCCCCTGCATCGGCAGGCAGACTCTCAACCACTGCGCCACCAGGGAAGCCCCACAAGGGGGTACTTCTTGAGGGCAGCTTGTTCCCAAAAGGAAGAAGAGAGGAAGAGGCTGAGTTCTCAGTTCTTGCATCAGAGTCAGAGGCTGGAGAGAGGCCTGTGTGTTACAGCGTGTGGAGCCCCATGAACAAGGGAAAAAGCAGCAGGGATGGGAAGGAACACTTTTTCTATTCGGGGACTCTTGTGTCTTGACTACTGTGGACTGTTTGGCCAATGAACTATGACCTTGAACCCTCGTTAGCAAAGGGAGGGAGAAGAGTGAGTCTACCTTTCAGCTGTCTGTAGCCTAGTTACTGTAGTATTATCATTATATGCTTGTGTGTATGGTGGTGGAGAGGGCATTTTTGGGTGGGAACATTGTTCATGTTGCTGCTGAAATCTGGGTAAAATACATTTAGAATTTGGATAGGTGAGCAGCTGGGTGTGGCATCTGTCAGGATTGCCAGGAGTTATTCTGTTGGTGTGGCTCATCAGGAGGTGTCCCCAGCCTCCTCTCCTTACCATGGGCCTGCCTTTCATACCTCAATTAAAGGGAAGGATCATTCCTCAGCCACGGTTACAGCTGGGTGTTTCCTCCATTGGTGTTATCACTTATGTGTTGTTCTGATTTCTGGGACATAGTTTCTGAGTGCTTAGCTAACAAAGATCCAAACATCTTCTGTTACAGGTGGCACACTTTTGTATTCCACTTACAATAGCTACAAGAATATTCCTTTCTTCTCTACCAGGTGATATTTTTAATCACTGGGACGTCATTAGGTAATAACTTTGCCTTCAATGGTCAGACCAGGGCTGGGCACCATGGACAGCGCCACAGAGACTGTTTTTTGGCCAAAGACTCAGATGTTCCCACCCCGCCCCAGCCAACTAGACTTTGTGTGCATGAGGAAGGAACTTTCTCTCTCTCTTTTTAACTCCTGTGTCCCTTGCAACTAGAACAACCCCTGACATGTAAAAGGTTCTTAATAATTATGTGCTGAATGAATTACCTGGTTGAATTTTAAGTGCAAAAAAATCTTGTGTTCTAATAGAGAATTATCTTCAAATGTTAAAAGCCACGGAATTTTTGAACAGAAAACTTTCAAAGATTTTAATTAAACTGTTCCTGGAGTGGAACAGCTGAGAATTATGATTATTTCTGGATTTTAATTTTTCTTCATCCCAGATGCACCTATGTTGGCATTTCAGTGATAAAAACAACTTAATTGTATACACCAAAAGCTTTTTCAAAAACTTTGCATGGCCATACCAGCAAAGCACTGAACTGGCCAAAAATCTGTTGGATGCTGCAACGTGGCTCAGAGTCAGATATAACTTTTTCTTTCTTTTTTTTTTTTTTTTGGTATAGATACTATCCTGCTTTTGAGTAGGACATTTTCAGTAGGCTCCACGGAGATTTTACTGCACGATTCTTACTAATGTGTGTTTATAGTTTCTCTGCCATGGAGATTATAGGCAAATGGTGTTTAACAGCTCTCCTCACAGTTCATAGAATTGCTGGTACTACATGGCTATTCGTTGTGATGTTGAAACCACTCGTTAGCATTGGACTTTTAAAAAAGAAATCTTTGTGAAAAACATAATAGTATCAGAAAATAAAGTCAACTCTTTTGTGAGGCAGCTCCTATTATCTTTCCATTTTGAGAAATCATTCTCAGTTCAGTTGTATTACCATGGTGATGTGTTTGCATTTCAACAAAACAAAACTGAACCATAAACTAGAGCTCTGCATGTCTAGCTCCCGTCCTAGGGTTTTTATGACGGTGTCTTTATTATTGAATAAAATCCCCAATGTCCTGGCTAAAAATCACAGCAAATAAACAGTTTCTCAGCCATACACAACAATCTGGATTGCTAACCTCAGAATTCTAAGAAATCTCATAAAAGTGAAAAGAAGAATAGATATTAGAGAGGGGTAAAAAATCAAAAAAGAAATAGCCCACAAATGAATAGAAATATACTTGTTCTCTAACCTAAGATTGTGGAAGTAAACAGACAGGGGAAGACCACTATCCTTGATGAGAATTGGATGTGTGGCTTAGCCCTCTGAGGTCTGAAACAAGTAAACACTACCCGAATGGTCAGCACATGCCTCCTCTCTCAAAGGAGAGCTCTTAGAGCTGGCTCCCCTGCCTCCTATTTATGAAATGTATTTTGCTCTTTGGAACAATTGCACATAATTTTGACAACTAAAAGAACTGTACAGGAGGTGTGGTTTGAGTTCCTCAAAAATTCCTACAGTTAGTGCCAGTCGGACGTGGGAAATAGTATTGCATGATACCATCTGCATAAGGAGAAGGAAAACCCACATCATCTATTCTAATCCAAAGAGTGTGAAAACAAGATTTGGACAGATATATACAACTATTCTATCACTTCTGCCCAAATATTGTATCAAACCATCTCTTCCCAGATAACAATTTTGTTAGCCTAAAAACACATTAGCTCAGTCAGATCTGGGCTCTCACAAAGCTTTTTGCTAGCTGCTCTGCCTACTGGTAAATAAGCAATGGGATTTTGCCTAGCAACCCCACCATGGAAACACAGCTTGACTCCCTAAGTGGTGGGGGAGTTAGGGGGGCAGTTCAAGGAACCCAAAGGCTGTGCCTTTCAGGGACCCTCTGCAGCTGGTTCCTGACACTGCAACCATTAACGGCAATTCTTGTCAGTTTCAGAAGGATGATGAAAAACTTGGGGGAAATTAATTAAAAGGCAAATAAAAAAGCTTCCAAGATTGTGAGCTGAGACTGTCTGAGAGCTCAGTCCAGAGTCAGCACAAAAGAACCAAGGGAGAATGAGGACTTTTTTCTTATTGAAAAGGAGGTAATTATAGGAGATAATGTATCCAGGAAGGGAAAACCAGCAGTGACCACCTGAAGTTAAACAAAGATTATCTTAAGCCAGATGTGAGGGAACATTTCCTCAATAGCAAAGGGCAACATTAAATCCGGGAATGTCCACATTTAAGGAAAGCCTTGAACTTTTACATCAAAAATGATTGCTAACAGTCATCAAGCATTTAGCAGGCACTGTGCTGAGCTTTTAGACACTTATTTAATCTTCCAGGCAATCCTATGAGGTGGATTTTCTTACCTCCATTTTTAGAGGAAGAAACTGATGCCAGAAAAATTGAGAAACTTGCCCAAGGTCACTCAGTCATTTAGCAGCGGGGATGGGATGTGTCTCAAGCAGGCTGCCCCTAGACGCCAAGTTCTTAAACACTATTTTACCATAGTAGTGAATGGGTGCAGAGCTAATGAGGATAGGAAGCCCAGAGATCACTGGATGACGTGTTTGTGGTTCCAGCTTGAAAGCTACAGTTTAAAATGTTCAATTAAGGCAACTGTTCTTTTTTTTTAAGTGTCTAGAGGGCAGCAAAAACATGAGTATTCAGAATAACAGATATTGCCAAAATCTTACACCCATATCTCTTCCTTATATGGTGAAGTATGGGTATACGCAATTTCATACACCTACACACACACGTGCATGCAAGACACTTGATTTCGTAAGTCCCTAAAATACTCCGATGACTAAATTCTCCAAGGATTCTCTGAGCATCACCCTAGGATGTCTGGAGGAAGCAGCCCAGGGACATGTTGGTTGGCTTGGGCAGTGAGCAGTGGTGAAATGTTTACCTTGCAGATAAACTCTCCAACAGATAATGCAATTAAGACTCCACCATCTAGCCTTTGTTACACACCTTCCTCTCCTCTACAAGACAAATGCTGTCCAGTGCCATCTTCCCTTCTGCCCACCTCCTGGAGCCTGGGAATGTCTCCAGCTTCCTCCGTACGTGCTGCTCTCTTTTGCCAATCTCAACCTCATTTGGATTGCAGTTGCATTCGCATCCTAATTTCTGACTTAACTAGTGTCTCACAAACATTTAATTCACTTTAATTTCATTATGCATTTGAGGAGACGATTTACCGAGGGGGAAAATGATGTTCCCATTGCCGGCAATTAGATTAACTGAATGATCTATGGTAAAAATCTCCTTTTGGGCTTTGGAGTTTTGTACATGTTTACAAACAAAACTAGGCTAATAATAACTAATTTTCTGGATTCTCAGACGGGCCTTAACTGCCCCCTCAAAGTTCTATAATATCCTATTTGGAAATTCATGAAATGGGTAAAACATTCCTTGTGGTTCTCGGGTAATTTATCTTGTCACAGTACTTTCATTTGTGGAATAATGGTATTTTCATATGCAGTTTCAAAAATATCAATAAATTATCTTTTTTTTTTCTGATGGCTTTTCTGAGGAGATGGGGAGGGAACTATATAAAAGCTTGGATCAATTTATTTTTTCCTGTTCCCACTTTATATACTGAGTACTCTTTTAGGAGTTAGAGAACTTGACTCCTTTTTATAAAGGATTGTATGTCTTTAGCTTTTCCTACAAATATTTAGGGGAATATACTGATCCAGGAACTGGAGTGTAAATAATGCTGATTGAGATTTGTGCAAATAAATATTCTCCACTCTTCCTATCATTTACCTGCCCATTCCATTCTGCCGTATTGAACATACCTGGGACTCAGGACCCCAGGCAGGTGGGACGGATGGTTTTGAGGCATGATTACAGAGAAGAGCAGCCTCTCCACTCCTTTTCCCTTGGCGTTTTCCAGGGAAGAGGTGGTGTTTGTCTCCGTAAGTCAAGGAGGAAGAGGCGAATGAGAGGAAGGGAAACAGAATCATCATCAACCTTCCTATCTTGAAGACCTAGTCATTGCCTTGGCTAGCGTTTCCTGGTCAAGCCGAGTGGTTGATCGTAGAAGAATCTCTCTTGACCATTTCTGTCCTGGGAAACCTGGCTGACGTGACCCTGCTGTGATGAAAGTTTAGGAATTCCTGGACACTGACAAGGTTGCTCAGTGACAAGTTTTTTTTTGTTTTTTTTTTTGCGGTACGCGGGCCTCTCACTGTTGTGACCTCTCCCGTTGCGGAGCACAGGCTCCGGACACGCAGGCTCAGCGGCCATGGTTCACGGGCCCAACCGCTCCGCGGCATGTGGGATCTTCCCGGACCGGGGCACGAACCCGGGTCCCCTGCATCGGCAGGCGGACTCTCAACCACTGCGCCACCAGGGAAGCCCTCAGTGACAAGTTTTTATTCTCAGTCTTCCTTCCGAGAGGGGAAACAGGAAGGCCTATTCTTCACGGAGGTTAGTCTGGTTTCTGTCCTTGGAGGAGCACTCTGGCAACTTTGAATTGGTGAATCCTTGAGTAACTTGAAAGTCGGTTTCCATCGCTGCGCACCGGACTGAGATCATGCCAGAATTCGCATCTTGGCTCTGCCCCTAATTAGCAACATTTTATGCAAGTTCCTTACCTTTGTTGGCTTCTTTCTGCATCTGTAAAATGAGGTGTATGAATGCAAAGTTCTCTCTGTACTCTGGAGGTTCTCTGCTAAGTTACCGGAAGGCAATAACTAGAAAATAGATCACATGGTGAGGATTTCCATGACGTAAATGTGTACTTTTGCAGAAACTCAATCTAAGCAATGTACAAAGGTCCAGGCACTCTGGTGTTAAATATATATTTATGATAACATGTGGCTTTGATTGAGTAATGGTGCTAGGGTCCCCGATGACAGTCTGTAAATTATTCAGTTTAGTTGCCATGCCAGTGTTGTCTTGAGTGCCATTCAGTGGGACACCAATGTGCCTCCAGTCTGTCTCTGGACTCCATGGGCATGATTCTTTGGCTAAACCCCAAGCTAAGTGGGGTTTCTTGCCCAAGGACCCCTAGACCCCCTGAAAACTTCTGAATGTGCATTTCTCTAGGAGAGGGTCCACAGCTTTCATCGGATTCTCACAAAGCTGCCCATGACCAAAGAGAGGTTCAAAGCCACTGATGTTTTTTTCTCTACCTCTGTCTTCCGAATCCAGGGTGATGGAGCTGACTTGCCTCTCCTTCTTTCTCTTTTGCTGTTCTTTAGAAAAAGCAAGTGAGTCAGACCAAGATCCGGGTCATCTCGACCATCCTGTTCATCTTGGCCGGCTGTGTTGTGTTTGTGACAATCCCCGCTGTCATTTTCAAATACATTGAGGGGTGGACGGCCCTGGAGTCCATTTACTTTGTGGTGGTCACTCTCACCACGGTTGGCTTTGGTGATTTTGTGGCAGGTAAGCACCCTGGGCATCCCAGTTACCAGGGCCCTGGTGGGGAAAATATTCTGCCGGCAGTGCTTTTCCGAACCATGAGAAAAGATGTGGGAGAAGCAAATGAAAAAGGCTCAGCATCACTGCTGCTGTGCCCAGGCTTGTTTCAAGCCCATGGTCCTATGCGACGTAGACAGCAGCGGGCTGCTGCCTTGAAAGGAAGCCAGCCTCTTCCTCCCCAGGTTGCAGAGTGTCCTTATCACCATATGAGTTATGAGTGAAATGAATTTCTCATTGGATTTTGGACTTCTGAATTGTATTAAGGCTGCTTGAATCAATTGATAAAGTCTATATTAGCAAGTGGCAAATATGAAACTCTGGAGAAATTAGCATAGAGTATAGTCTGCAGTGATCTGCAGATTAAGCTGCCTGATGCTGAGGTGAGAGCCACTGTCCCTGCAGAAGTTGTCCTGGGCATGTCCGGATGCAAGACTTAAGACTCAGGTGACCTACCAGGAGCTGAAAACTGCCCCGAGGGAATATAATATTATAATGGCTTCTGCATGAATGTATATGGGAGAAATAGCCTTCATTGTAAAAATAAATGCCAATGAACGGTGCTTAAGGAAGCAAAAGAAAACCACCATCAAATGCATCTAGGGACTGGGAGCTTGAAAATTGAGATGAGATCTGACATCTTACATGGACCACTTTCCGAGCGTGGTAGGAAGGCAGGAAGAGAAGGAGGAGGCCATCCTTCTCTTTCCTAATGGAATAGTTCTAGGTGGTCAGAGAGTCGGTCATTTTCTACTTCAAGAAGTGAACACTCTGACCAAGCAACTCTATCATAAGTTATACATTTATAGAGGACAGGGATCTCCTCTCCCGGAATCTGGAAAACAGCAAATTCTGGAGAGGGTGTGAAGGCTGGTCAGCAGGTGCATGGGTGTCTCCAGGTTAATTCTGGAGTGATTTTGTAGCTATTCCAACTGGGAAGAGGAAGACTGAAGTCCACTTTGTAGAAATAGCAGTTTTAACTTTTTCTTCCTTTTTATCGGCTAAGGACTAAGAACTGCAAAGTCAAAGTGATTAAAAATTGTTGACAAAGAGCCCGAGGCCTGGGACCCCACCAGTCTTTCCTTATGCACAGTGCTCAACCATTGTGCAGATCCTCAGCTTGGGCAAGAGGTCACTTGATGCCATTTGGTGAGAGGCCTGAAGCTCTGGAAAGACACCACACAGAGAAATGAGGAAAGTAAGAGGAACAACTGTCTGGTTAAGTCCTTAGCATCACCCATAGCTGCACTGTGGGAAAACTCAGCTGAGGTTCCAGTCCCAGGTAAACACATGGAACGGCAGCTGCAGTTTAGAGCTATTTCACCAGCATCTTTTTTTTTTTTTTTTTTTTTTGTGGTACGCGGGCCTCTCACTGTTGTGGCCTCTCCCGTTGCGGAGCACAGGCTCCGGACGCGCAGGCTCAGCGGCCATGGCTCACGGGCCCAGCCGCTCCGCAACATGTGGGATCCTCCCGGACCGGGGCACGAACCCGCGTCCCCTGCATCGGCAGGCGGACTCCCAAGCACTGCACCACGAGGGAAGCCCTTCACCAGCATCTTTAAGCTCCCCAGAGCATCATTTGCACTCTGTTGTGCTGCAGAGGCCCCTGTGCTAACACTGGCCTGTCTGGAGGACTGTCTTCTGGAGGGCACTTATGGTAAACCCTGCTTTCTAACCAAGCGCTCAGTTCCATCTGTCAACCTGTTAATCTGGGGCACAAATAGCACAGCCTTGGGAGTATGAGGTTTAAAAAATTACTTGTGATTTAAATGTATTATTTATCCTTATGAGCCACCATGGGCTGTGACTACAGTAGCACACACCAGCGCTTGAGCTGATGTTTACTTACCTGGTAAGGTTGTGACTGCCACTAGCACTGTTTATTTTTTGTTTTTTTTTAATGATCTTTAACAATGGAAGATTTTAATGGAGCAAATGGGCAAATCTACAAAAAACCACATAGAATTGTTAGAATGTTTTAAAGTCTGTTTTTGTTGTAACTGAGTGAGAGAAAATGGACGTGTTTTCCCCATGGGTTTTTGATAACGGTGGTTGTACATGTAAATATGTGTCCCACAGAGTACCTCTCTTTTTTTTTTCTTTTACTTTCTATTTTATATTGGAGCAGAGTTAACAATGTTGTGTTAGTTTCAGGTGTACAGCAAAGTGATTCAGTTATACGTATACATGTATCTATTCTTTTTCAAATTCTTTTCCCACTTAGGTTATTGAGCAGGGTCCCCTGTATAGCACTGTTTTAACTCCCTTACTCACCGCAGATTACAGAGCCATATTTCCTTTGTCCTGAAGTCTCCGCAGACTCGGGTCTTCTATAATTCATGGTGCTGACTGCAATTGGACCAGGCCCTTCTAAACTGTAGTTTCCAGGGCTAACGTAGACCAATCTGAAGAATGCAAGCCTTAGAACACTGGAAGTATGTCACAACCTTTTGGCAATACTTTTAAGAGCAAAAGGGAAGGATGCCCGTCATTTTTTTTTTTTTTTTGTGGTACGCGGGCCTCTCACTGTTTTGGCCTCTCCCGTTGCGGAGCACAGGCTCTGGACGTGCACGCTCAGCAACCATGGCTCACAGGCCCAGCCACTCTGCGGCATGTGGGATCTTCCCGGACCGGGGCACGAACACGTGTCCCCTGCATTGGCAGGCGGACTCTCAACCACTGCGCCACCAGGGAAGCCTGCCTGTCATTTTAAAAGATACATTAACAAGAGTTGATGGTTGCTGTGATTTGACAGGGCATCATTTCAGAAATATCGGTCAGAACATCAGTCACCATGCAGGATCAAGTGCTGGTTTATTTTGTAGCTGACTCACTTTAGGACAGTCTAACAACATTACAAGCATTTTGGACCCTGACTGGGAGCACATACTGAGTTCTGCATTCCAGGCTAGCCGCTGGTAAAGGAACAGGCAGCCTTGTTCGCTAGCGCGCCCTAGTGACAGTCTTTTTTGGGTGATGGTGACTTGTGAAGGTAAATATTTATTTTTAGATAGCTCCAAGGAGAAAGCTGCAGAGCTCTCTAGCCTAGCGCAGAGATGAAATGAACCTCGAAACCCACGTAATGTTGCAGAAACTCCAACTGCATCCTAGAGAAAGCTGAGTGGGGAGAGTTGCCTGAAAGGGCAAAACAGGGCAGCTACACCAAACCGAGGGGGGTTTAACCACAGAGCCCTTTAGCAAAATTTGGAATTCGAATTTTAAGAAGTGGCTGTAGCTGTGGAAACCTCGTGGGCGGCGTTGCAAAGTGGGTTTGGTCACCCCGAAAAGAGCCGCAAGCCACAGTGCCTGCCCAGCTGCCTTTGGGAGGTATTCTTGATACCATAAGAGCTCAGTATGGATTCAAGGATGCTAGATGAGGTTACAAACATGCCCCAGTGGGAAAGTCCAGTGATCACTCACCATGTGGTACCATAATTACCAATCCATGGTTCAAGTTGGTTGTCTTAGAAATGGCCACCTGCCTGCTTCAGTGGGCAACGACATCTCACAGAGTGAGAGCAAGGCTGTGAGTTATTTCGTGGAGCGTCCTTACTTCTTTAGGAGAGGGTGCTGGGCTTGGAATCTCTTTTGCACGGCTACCTTAGGCAGTGCCTGTAGGAGGCCTAGAATAAATAGGCTAATTACTTGGAATAATGACAGCTCCTTTCAGTGGGACAGCAGTCAATGCAGTCAGGCAACTAGTCGATTTGGTCTGATGGATTTTTACTGTAATCCCTATTTGTAAAGGGGTTGAACTAGCCGGCCTTGGAGGTCTCTTTTCTTTCTAGCACGGTGATTCTAATTGCTCAGTCTAACTGACCCTGCGGATTAGCATCATGTGAACACCATCCCTTGGTGAGCACTATTGCTTGGGTCCGAGTCTCGGGAATACCATTAAGTCTAATATTACTTCCGTGCATCTACTCATCTCTTGGTTCATGCATGTGCGCTTAAGAAGGACATGGTTCCAAGAGTTCCCAACCGTTCGGGATTATTTAATGATACTTTATTTTTATTAAATTTAAGGCAATTTAAGAAAAACTTGACAACTGGGCCTGCTCTGTTGTCCTCTAATTCAAGTCATTCATCGTCAAGCTCAGGTTTAGACTAGGTGGATCACGTTGGCCACTGGATATTTTTTGTTACGGGTATTGTGGTTAGTGGTCAAGATTCAGAGGAAGTTAAGCCACAGGTCAGGCTACTTTAAGGAAGAGACACGTCTTTTCCTGGCCATCCCACCGAAGTCACATTATGGATTACAGCAAGCCTAGTAGCTGTTAGATGGTGATGGACGACATTTCTGCTACACAGACTGGGATATGTTTGCTCTGCGAAGACTATATGCTAGATCCTGGTTAAAGTAACATTTGGTTGTTTTCAGGGGGAAACGCTGGCATCAATTACCGGGAGTGGTATAAGCCCCTAGTGTGGTTTTGGATCCTTGTTGGCCTTGCCTACTTTGCAGCTGTCCTCAGTATGATCGGAGATTGGCTACGGGTTCTGTCCAAAAAGACAAAAGAAGAGGTAGGACCCCTTTCCAGATTCTATGAATGTTCCTGAGATCAGATAGGCTCGTGTTAAGAATTACCTATCTCTATTCTATGGGCTAGACTGTGTCCTACTAAACGGAGGGCTTCTAGGCTTCCTCATTTTGAATCCTTGAATTGTTTTAAAAGCCAGGCTAAATGGAATAGCAGTTATTTCTGGATCCTTTTTTGGCAGGTGCGAGAATCTGATGACCCACCAGCCCACAGCTCCTGGAAAGACTAGTAAACAACAACTTATTTTTAAAAAAAGAAATGAAAAGAAAAACAAACAAACATAGCAGAGGTAGATTACATTTGAGGGAGGTGTGCAGTTGTCCCCAATCAGCAAATATGTGAATTTTTCTCAATTCCATATGAGACTGAAGTTATTGAACTGTGGCTGGCCGTGGGGAAGTGAACTCAAGGGGTCCCTTTCACTTATGCCCCCTCTTGGTTATCAGATCTGTAGAAACAAGTATATCTCTGTAGCCAGGGGCACACAGTCTTTCCTTCCTCAAATAAATGTGCATGGAAACCTACACAGAGGCAAGAAAAGGAAGGCATAAGGAGGAAAGGTAGATTTTGTTTTTTCAAAAAAATGTCCACGTAGTTCATCTGGAAAGAGAGGAAAAGAAATAAGAAAGAGGGAGGGCAAAGTAAAGAGAAGGAATGTGCTAAAGAAAGGAAAGGAGATAAAACCCAAAGAAACACAAAGAGGGGCAGCCTCTTGAAGGATGACCGTTCCCTTCCCAGAACGTGGTCATCTGATGTGGAAGGCCCCAGGAGAGCGTTGTTGAATGGAGACGTCTCCCAGATCACTCCTGGGGGCAATGCTTTAATTTTCCTGGCTTGCATAAGCCATGTCAATGCACTCTCCAGTCCGATTCCCCAGATAGCTAACTGGCCTGCTGAAAATCAGCTATAACGAAAGAGAAAGCCACAACATAAATACTGACGTTCCTCAATCCAAAAGTCCAAGTTACTCATCTGTACAGGAAAGCATGAGACTTTAACTAATAGCCCTGCTGAAAAAGAGCCCAGAGATTTGGGATTGATCCTCATGCAAAACTTCACTCTAAGGAAGTGTGTTCTGTGGGCTTTGGCAGAACACGCCCCCTTCCTGCACCTTGACCCTGGAAGTGTGGTTACCATGTGCCCTGGAGGGTCTTCTTAAACCAGGGTTAGCACAAGGCCATAGCACGGCCCAGATATAGGGTGATCACCTTGACCAGTGTGCCCAGGACTGAGGACTTTCCCTTTTAAAAGCGTGACATTCCCAGGCTAACTGGGACAGGTGGGTCACCTTTCCCAGATAGAGATGGATCTTGGAGGGACAGGGAAGGGCCAGGACCTGCTGAACACCTGCTTTGTGTCTGCTGAACGTGCTAGATGCATGCCTGCCTCACGTAACAGGAAAAACCCCGTGAGCTAGGCACGACCGCCCCGGAGTTATGCTGGAGGAACGAGGCCAGACGATTAAAAAGGGGGCGGAAACAACGGGAACTCGGGCCTGTCCGACTCCAAACATTGATCTCTGCCCCAGAATGCCAAACGCCTCTCCTCCTTCAGTCACGGTCTCCAGATCTCAAGCTTCCATCGGGTTCCCCAGCAGGTGTGCCTTCCCGAGCCACGTTAGACCCGAGCCCTTCGGAGGTGGGTGTCTAGGCGGCAGGAAGGGCGAGGGCAGAGGTAGCATCCCGGCCCTCCCGCTGGGCGATGCGGGGTGGGGGGGGCCCGCCGCGGCCTCCTTCCCGCGGGGACACCCGAGGGCTGTGCGCCTGGGGCGGAACGCCGAGGCGGAGGAGGATGCCTCAGCGCGTGGCTGTTTTCCCGTCTCTCCGCCAGGTGGGGGAAATCAAGGCGCACGCGGCCGAGTGGAAGGCCAACGTGACGGCGGAGTTCCGGGAGACGCGGCGGCGGCTGAGCGTGGAGATCCACGACAAGCTGCAGCGGGCGGCCACCCTCCGCAGCATGGAGCGCCGGCGCCTGGGCCTGGACCAGAGGGCACACTCGCTTGACATGCTCTCCCCCGAGAAGCGCTCCGTCTTCGCCGCGCTGGACGCGGGCCGCTTCAAGGCCTCGTCCCAGGACAGCATCAACAACCGGCCCAACAACCTACGCTTGCAGGGGTCCGAGCAGCTCAACAAACACGGGCAGGGAGCCTCTGAGGACAACATAATCAACAAGTTCGGGTCCGCCTCCAGGCTCACCAAGAGGAAGAACAAGGACATCAGAAAGACCTTGCCCGAGGATGTTCAGAAGATCTACAGGACCTTCCGGAATTACTCCCTGGATGAGGAGAAGAGAGAGGAGGCGGCGGAAAAGGTGTGTAACCCGGACCACTCGAGCACGGCCGTGTTGACTGACTGCATCCAGCCGCAGGCCGAGATGGAGAATGGCGTGGCCCCCACGGACACCAAAGACCAGGAGCGCGAGAACAACGCATTACTTGAAGGCAGAAACTAAACGGTAAGGACATTGGACTTGACCCAGCGTTGTGGGTTTTGTTTGTTTGTTTGTTTTTTAATTCACCCTGAGACACGTGCCTTAAACAAGACTTCTCGTTAGTCCGAAATTACATAGCATCGAAGAATATATTTCACTGTGCCATAAACGACTGAGAAAGCTTGCTCTGCCCAAAGGAATCAAAGAACAAGGACTTCACTTTCCATCTCGACCGCAGGACACCCAGGGAGCCTTCGCAGGCATAGGAGGTCACGGCCGCAGAGGTCAAGGGCACGTCCAGGCGATGCTGTGCCCCAGTGAAGCGCCGCCCCGCTCTGGCGGGTAGAAAAGGGCAGCTATTCCTTAGACCAGCCGTCTGAAAGGAATAGGTGTGTCTTTTAAATGGAGTCATTTCCTGAACCTACCGTTAGCGATATGTGCGCACACAGAAGGGGACTGGATTGGGGGGTGAAGTGGTACTTGTAACTGGGGTTAGAGTGGACATTTCAGAATGTTGCTCTGAGCTCCAATCTTGATACAAACGGTTCAGTGCATACCTAGCCTTTCTAAGCTCCAAATGAATGTCCTTGGGACCCAAGAGCACCTGGAATTTGTTGGAAGCAGATCAGAGCGCACATATTAAAAGGTGCAATTGCTTTCCTCATTACAAAAGAAAAAAAAATCACAAACATATCACACTGTGGATATTACCTTAACCAATGGCAGAAGCCTACTGAATTTTGTCTTTCTCACAGGGGCAGGTAGTCCCAAAGAACTTGCAAGCATTGGTGAAAACCCAGCCTCAGCCGCTGCATGGTTACAGGCAAAAATCATGCATTTTCCTCAGTGGGTGCAACGGTGAAAATAAACTGGCTTTTGAAATGTTCATGTTCACTTTTCCAGTGGAACTTCTGTTACAATTTGTTTTGATAAGAGGGGGAAAAATACCAAAACTATTGCCTTGCACGATGCCGGTGGCTTGCTGTTCTGTCTAGCTGATCCTAAATTTTTATAGACATCCTGCATGTCTGAGACACGCCAAGGAGGACCATGGCATCATTCCATCTCAGGGCTTCTTGTCCCTTTGGGTGTCTTAGGGTAGACATAGTGACCCGAGGCCCAATCTTGCTATCTGCAAACAAAAGGAAAATTAATCCCTCAACCAACCCTTGTACAAGGAGATCGAATTGTTTTCATTGCTTGCAGCTTAAGTGCCATTATTGCCATTTAAAAAAAATACTTAAAAGAAGTATTTGAAAGATTTCACTTTCCTGTGTGGGTGTTCCTTTATTCCGAAAGCATCACTTATTTTCCTTTGCTCCTTTCTCTCCTCACACCTGCTAGTCACTAAAATTGGAACACCACTGGGATTGATTGTTTCTAGGCAAAGAGTAACCAACAAGTGGTGATAATTATGATTCCATGAGGTTAGAACATCCAGTGAAGGAAAGGGGGGAGTGGCTAGTCATAGGTTTGGAGAGGAAGATTCTAAGTGAATTTTTATCAGAAAGGGAAAAACACGTACTAGGCCACCCATCCTGTGTGCGCCTCAGCCTTTTTCAGAGTTGGCTGGCCGTTATGCGGGTTCAAACTTAGTTATTTGTGCCACACACTTAAGCATTTGGACCTGGCAACACTGGGAAGTTGCTGGTTATGGACCTCCCAGGCTCGGTGCCACTGTTTGCAGATGTCACATAACTAATACAGAGAGGAGATTTATCACAAGATCACAGGACTAGCAGAGACTTCCAGAAACCATGTAATGCTTTCTGGGCTTTCAGGGAAAATTATACCCACCACATCCTTGACTACTGGAACCATGGCAGACCTCTTCCTGCCCATTTCCCCCAAATGCACAGCTCTCCCTTGTCTAGGGCACATGTAGCCCTCCGGCCCCCGCCCCCCGCCCCCCAATTTTAGGCTCTACTTAAAGTTTTGGCATTGCTTTTGGAAAGGAGCCAAATAAGAATCAAGTTTGATGAGACCCCTCCTGTCCGAGGTCGGTTTCGGTTAACGCCTCCACGGGGCTGTGGCTCACTGGTGACATCCTGTGTCCACATAGTAATAAATAGACACTTGGAAAACAATGTATATGCGGGTGTGGGTGTTGGTTCTTCCTATGGGAATCATTCCAGCCCGACATAAAATGTGTTTTAAGAAATTGGTAGATAACTGGGACTTTTCTTATTCTGTCAAGTTAAAAGCTTCCTGATTAAACTGTCCAAGGATCTCATTCATTTGGGTTTCCACCTTCTGTTACTTGGTACCTTCTTTATAATAGTGGGTTAAAATTCTAGACCCTATAGGCAGATCTGGCCAAGCGGCTTCCCTGTCTTGTATCCAGTGGCTTCTATGGGCCAGGCTCTAGATGAGGTACTTTATGGGCGTGGGCTCACTGAAACCTCCCAGCAATACTCTCCGGGAAGTGTTTGGAAACCCGTTATACAGTTGAAGACACAGAGGCTCAGGGAAGCTAAGTGAGTAACTTACCTAAGATCACACAGCAAGAAGGTGGTGGAGCTGGTATTCAAAGTCTATCTGACCAAAGTCTGCTTTTGACTTTGCTACAGCGTCCGTGTCATGCACCCTTGTGAGTGTGAGTGTGCGTGTGATTGTGTGTGTGTGTGTGTGTGAATGTGTGTCTTTCTAGTTTCAAGGACACAGCATACAGAGGTGGGGAGAAGATCTTTACTGCCAAGACGGTATGAGGTCTTTGTGTAAACATGGCCTAACGAGTTGCCCTTGCAGACGCTGATTGGACATTATTTTGGTTTTAGTTTTGGGAATGCTCTAGGTGGCATCCTTTCTGTATTGTTAAAAATGCCCTTTGAAAGCACACTTTTGCACTTTACTTGCTTATCCTGCAGGAACTCGGCCTACAGCTGGAATAGAACAGTTCAAAGCTCTAAGCTGCACACTTTACCAAACAGAACAGGCGTTGGTGTGTGTGTAAATGCTCGTCCAGATGAGTCAGATCACAGTATTATGGAGGGAT
The DNA here is from genome assembly GCF_963455315.2 of Globicephala melas. Lineage (NCBI taxonomy): Eukaryota > Metazoa > Chordata > Mammalia > Artiodactyla > Delphinidae > Globicephala > Globicephala melas. The sequence continues at coordinate 162,105,980 of NC_083315.2, read as the reverse complement.
CGAAAATAGCCCTTGCCTGGGAGTTCCGCAAGTACAGATGGGGCCGAGGCCCTGATGAATAAAGTCGAAGAAGAGCCCACCCTTTGTGGAGATTGACCCATTAGCTCAGTGGACAGAGTGTTTGACAAGCTATAACATACTCTCCAGAGGAGAAGCTGAGACTTCACTTCGTGTGTACAAGCTAAGATTTGGGGGGAGGCCAGTTGTTTTGGAGTTGCTTGAAAGTTACCTTTTTAAGATGGGACCAAGTAACACATAGAATTTGCGTGGATAAGGCAAAGCTGCTACAAATTCTACATACGCATCGGCACAGCCCCGTCCTTCCAACCTGCATTCCCCACCCCACCGTCAACCTGGAGAAAACGTTTTGATTTTGCACGTGGATAGAGCACAGGGGCAGTAACTTCAGTGCACGGTGTCCGTTGTTTCTCCTGGTAATTGGGTATTGAATTGCTCCTCCACATGGATGTGGTGAGAACCAAGGGACAATTTGGAGAGACTTCAGCTCAACACTCAGTCCTAATCCAATAGTGACTCTAGGACTTTATCACTTTTGGGGAAGGGCCTTACGTGTGTGTAGGTACGGGTGTCCCCGACCTACAGCTAAGGTGACTGGGACTGTTTGTCTGTGCTCCCCAGTCCCAGACTGTGATCTTGGGCCCCTCAGGCCCCTTGCCTATATCTCTGTTACCTCATCAGCACATCAAGGGAGTGGAACACAGCTAAGCGTTAAGGTCCCTTTTAGTTCTGCAGTTCCCTGACTAAACACTCCCTGGTCCATGAGTTAATTACATTTATTAAGAACATTACTACCTGGGTTTGTAAACACTGACTAACGGGCCCCACTCATTTTAGGCGAAGATGAGCGCTTAGTCTCTTGCCCTCTGGGATTTGTTTTCTTGGTGATTGATGGAGACCAGATGTATTTGGGAGCCTGGTATCCACATGAGGTCCGTGCCCTGTGTAGACTCACTCTGTCACCTTACAAGCACACGGTCACCTAGGGGACTCATGCCATGTGGGCATTTTTTGCATGGTGTTAAGACTAAAGAATTTTAAGCTGTTTTTATTTGCAGTCAGTTGTAGTAAAGTTTACCTTTGATTACTTTATGAATTCATATACTATAGACAGACATTTCTTACTCAGACGCCTACACACACACACACACACACACACACACACACACACACACACACACACAGAGGAAATGGCTGCTTTGGGTTCTGTGAGGACTGTTCCATGTTGAAAGTCCTAGTTGTACTAGATGTTAGCAAACCACCCTTGCCTCCCTCTGAGATGATGCTTCGAGGCTGAGTCGATTGTCGATGCTGCTCATATATTTGTATGCTTAGTTTTGGGGGTTAGTGAGAATGTGGCCAGAATTTGGGTAGGGCAGCTTTTTACTCACTGTATTGGGTAAGAATGTCGACCATTCCAATGTGTACTGTGGTTTCTGAACCATAGGAAAGGCATAGGAAAACAAACAAACATGCAGAGGCTCTCTGAAAAAAAAAAACATAAGAAAAGCCAGTCCTGCATTTCATGTCTCTGCTTCCTGCATCCCGCTGATGTCTTAAGGGGGGAGGGTGATATACTTTCTCACAGTTATGATGCAGCTGTGTGCAGACAGTGGCTGCGTGAGCAGAGGGAACTCTTGGTGGTAGAGTGTAAGAGCTAGTAATGGCCTTGGAAAATACAGATGGCAACTCTGTGAAACACAGGTGACTTTAATTTGGCTTTGTGGGTGCTGTGAATTCTGCGTATGGAAACACTGGAATAGCATGCTGATTCCAGGGCTGTAAATAAAGTCCCAGCCTCTGTCCTTGCATGAGGAACCAGCTGCTTTGTACTTACTTCACCACCCCACCCACAGGCCATGGAAACCTCAGTCCTCCCAGGGCGGTCCCCAAGTCATGTGACATCGGTGCAGTGGCAATGAGGAGAAGTAAGAGGTGTCTCTGATTTTACCGAACGTGATCGTTTTCACAGGTGCCTAAGAGATTTGGAATCTTTCTGTTCTCGGTTCTTAAGTGAAAAATCTCAAATAGTTCCCTGTGCATTACGAAAAAACCAAAAAACTCCTTGACAGCATTCCCACTCCATCTCTACAGCGGTCTTGCGCTGTCCAGGACAACCGGGAAGCCTCCACTCTGCCATCAGGGCTTGAGGTGAGAACGTGCAGGGGTGCCTAGAAGCGATATGCAAACCCACCCACATGCCAGCCTCTGGTCTCTCACCCATCCCAGAGTCATAGGCAGGGGACCCCGTGACAACGATGAACCCACGTGTGGAGGTGTTTTACCTAATTTTCTCTCTGTAGGATTTCATGGTGCTTTAAAAAAAAAAAAAGGCATTTTACAGAAAATAATGCAGGGTGGGGGGAGGAGGGAATTTCGTAATGTTCTTAGGAAAAGTACAAAAGCAACTTTGCTTGTAACATTTCAATAAGCTGTGCTGCTATTGTCTTTATTTGATGATGTAATTTTTTTTTCAATGATGGAGAAAACTGCAACAAAGACCTTCTGGAAGATCCAATCCGATGTCTCTCCTGTTTTCCTTTCTTTTGTGGGCCAAACGTGGTTCAGAGTGGCTGGGTTGGGAGCTATACTCAGGACCGCAGGTCGTCTGGGGCATGCCTGGCTGGCATTCGTCGGGGCAGAGCTGATGGAAACTCGCTGTCTTGCGGGCAGGGGAACCCACAGCAACCCAAGAAGAGGAATCTTAACCCAGTATGGTTACCGTGCATTTACTTTCACCTCCCTCTTTTTATCTGGTCCTGATTGCATGTTGCTGGGGGTCGGACAGCATGTCACACTTTCTAGGTGAAACACTGAATTTGGACACTGTGACAAGTCTGCCAGTATAAAATGGACAGCTCCTTGGGTGCCAACACTTCAAGCTGTATCTGATTTTGCCCTTGCTATGTGTCCACCAAGCATGGGCTTGTCATGATGGGTAGAGATAAAATGCCCACCATTTCTGAGCACCTGTTACCTACTAGGTACTCTGCTAGGCAGTTTACAAACATGCCATTGGGTCTTCCAAACGAAACAAGTTGGGTTTCTTCATTTTGTAGATGCAGACTTTGAGGCTCAGAGAGAATAAGACACTTCGAACCCAAGTGAGTCAGCTCCAAACCTGAGTTTCTTTCACCAGATCACGCAGCTGCGAGGGACATGTGCTTTGAGCACTTTTCCAGTAAAGGTGATGTGGCTCTTTCTGACTTGTCTGCAATGTCTCTCTCATCCTGTTTGTGAGAGAGGCGTGCCATGAGGTCAAAGGTGAGTTCCCAGCTGCAGGACTAAGCAAGGCCAAGTGGCTGCCACAGTAACCAAAGCCAAGAACTGCACCAGGCTAACCCAATGCGACAACTGGTCATGGGTGGGCGGGGACGGATCCGTTTCATATTTTTATTGTTTTCATGGGCTTCATTTTCATGGGCCTGGGGCATGGTGCATGGTGCGTAGTAGGAATTCAAAATGATCTTTCCAAAATACAACTTGGTCTGTGGCTCTCCTTGGCCCTCAGGATAAAACCCCAAAGCTCTGGTCTATCCCAGGCCCTGAGTGTATTTCTGCCTCTTTGCACACCAGTCTCTGCCACCACAATTTTGGATTACTTGCAAGCTCCCCAATGGTCCATGCTTTCTTCTTCTGTTGCCAGGTCTTCGCACATGCTGTCCCTTTTGGAAGTCCTCCTCATTTATGTGCCACCTTCCCCGTCCCACCACCACCTGACTCCTTCAAGTCTTTCAGTACTGAGCTGAAGAGGTACCTGTGGGGAATCTTCCCTCACTCGTCCCCTTCCCCTCAGAGTGAGTTAGCTGCCTTCAACACAGTGGGCTCCCCTCAACTCGAGCATCTGCTATACTGGATTTAACAGCTGGTTTCCTTGTCTGTCTGGTGCAGATGATAAGCTCCTCAGGACAGGAACTCAGCCTCTCATTTTCATTCCAAGCACTGAGCACTACTTGATACAATAGAGATACTCGAATTATTGGTGGAATAATTTTAGTGCCCTTCATGATAGCACATTTGCATCCTTCAAGGCAGATTTAATTTTTTCGTGAATTGGAAATCATTTGGAGCCAATGATGGTGGAATAAGTGATTTATCCAATTCTTGAGTATCGTCTTGGTCAAAATCAAGTTTGCCGGGCTTCCCTGGTGGCGCAGTGGTTGAGAGTCCGCCTGCCGATGCAGGGGACACGGGTTCATGCCCCGGTCCGTGAAGATCCCACGTGCCGCGGAGCGGCTGGGCCCGTGAGTCATGGCCGCTGAGCCTGCGCGTCCGGAGCCTGTGCTCCGCAACGGGAGAGGCCACAACAGTGAGAGGCCCGCGTACCGCAAAAAAAAAACCCAAAACAAAACAAACAACAACAACAACAACAAATCAAGTTTGCCTACAAAGTAATGAATTTGATTTGTATTTGGGGTTTACAAAGAACTCCAAAATTTTAATCACAGTGATATTAAAATAACTAGACTCTAAAGGTGACTGCTTTGATGGATAGCTCTCATATAGATGTACAGATGATGGAATATTTATTTAAAAACCAATCTTATTACTAGAGATACAGTTTGAATGTCTATGACCTTAGGAAATATGAATTATGTTTTGTGGGGATGTCAAATATGTGACAAATGTGCCACCACTCCTTACACCTATGCCCAAGGCAGGTACTTTCATCAATTGTAGAATACCTTCCCTATTAATCCACGTGCATTCTCAGAATCCATTTTAAGACCTTACTCAAGGTTAGCAGTTCTCAAAGTATTGTCCAGTGACCTTCTTACATCCCTGAGATTCTCTCATGGTATCCATGAGGCCAGAAGTATTTTCAGAATAATACTAAGGCATCATTCACCCACACTGTCTCATGAGGGTACAGCATTTAGAATTGAGTAGCATTAGTCACTCTGAGAACAGGGGCAGGATAACTAGATACCTTTGTTGAAGATTAAGAATTTTCCAAAATGATAGTAAATGGACTTGCATTTCTTAGAGAACCCCAAAGTACCTAGATATGATATTTTTATTGGAAAGGGCTTCCTGCTTGGCCTCATAGGAATGGATCATAGCAATAGCCATAAAACCATATTCCTCTGGCCCTGCCCTGCTGCCTGGTGGGGCTCCAGCCCCTCAAATTCCTCTCCAGTTAGCCCTGAGAATCCCAGAGAGGTCTCATGGTTGCTCTATTTCTTGGCCACTGTGCTGTGGGGATCAGTTTTCTGGAAAACTCCTTGCGCCTCCAGGACTGGACTACATGGCCTTCCAGTGATCCCCTGGTATCAACCGTCACCCCATTTGTGTCATTGTCTATCTTCCCCACATCGAGGGCTCCTAGAGGGAGACCTCTCTCCCTCTTTGTTTTCATGGGCCCATCACAGTGCCAGGAACGCGGTAGGAGATCAAAAGATATTTGTTGGATAAACAGCAACTCCAAAACCATGGTGTTGTGTAAGGGCCTCTGAGGAGGATAGGAGCAGAGGAGCCGAGCCCAAATTTGGGGTGAGCTGGAGGGAAGGTTGGAAGGATGCAGTGTGTGAGGGGAGCCCAGGGCAGAGGGTAGTGGTCCAGGTAAATGGAAAGTATCTGGGAAGACATCTAGAGACAGAATACTGACCCCCAATGGCAACTTCTACCTCGTCACTTCTATGAATTTACATCAACCTCAGGAATAAGAGTGGTGCGCACACACCCTGAACACAAAACTATTCAGTCTTAAGATGCCAGTGCATACACAGCTGTGTGAATTTGAGATGGCACACAAGCCAACACTCATTTGCCTTTATTTGTTGCCTTTATGTATGACTTGTTCTAGGAAATAAATTTAAAAATACATTACAAGAATCTAAAACTAAAAAAAAATCTTTTGAAATGTCTTGCATAACCCATTTGAAAGAGTTAACGTTTAGTAAATGAATTTTAAACGTCATTTAAGGATTCATCCCTTGGAATCATTCAGGATAAATACAGATTTTTTTTCCTCACTTGGAATATGATAACTTTAAAATGTTTTCCAGTATCTGTTATCTACAAACTGCCTATATGAATGACTCAAAATTGAATCATTTACAGACACCTGAGGCAAAGAACAAGTGCAAAGCCTCAGTAAGACAGAAATTTGTTTTGAAATTAAGAACCTCGGAGAACTCCAACATTCTGGAATCAACAGCATAAGCTGCAAATGTATGAAATAGAAATACACATAATGCTAGCATAATCTATGGTTCTGAGTTTCAACATTTTATGTAGAACAGTAATCTGTGCCGTAAACAACACTCTGTAGTTGTCTGATTCCACAGAGAGAAGAAAAGTAATGGGACGTTCCTTTCTTTCCATGAGTGAATGTGAATTTGAAACAATTTCTCCACTGAATTATTGCTGAGAGGGGAAAAAAAAAGAAGAAATAGCTAATGGTGATGGTAATTGGTTAAGACTGTACAAGCCAGCCATCCATCCATCCATTCATCCGTTCATTTAACAAATACTTATGGAGCCCCACTCTGTGTGAGGGCCTGGGAGAGTGACAGGGCGTGGCAAAGCCTTGATCCCTGCCCTCAAGGATCTCATGTTGTAGTTAGGTAGTGCTGTGCAATGTGCACTGGAGCAGTAAAACCCTGCAATCTGGTTGGAGGAAGAACCGCAATAGGACTGTATGTGATTCTGTTCAAAAATACAAGAAATTATCACAAAAGTGCTAGGAATTCAGAGAGCGTGAGCATTGGTATGCACCGTGACAATCAAAGCAGGCTTCCTGTAAGAGTTGGCATCTTAAAGAAGGCATACATAGTAGGACTGGTTAGGGAACAGGGGAACGTGAATGACTCCCAATCAGAATTCTGCATAATAATATTTGAGATTGATCCATTTGTCCTGAGGATATCACAAATGGATCTTCACTTGGGATTACTTTGCTGTAAGACATTTTCTGAAATAAATCACAAACTCTAAACCAAACTTAAAAGATGAACAGAAGATAAGCTCTACCCTTCACTGATCGCAACAGGAATTGTAACTCCTTCTGAAAGCAAGTGTGACTGAGGAAGACACAGTATAGCAGCTTCTCTCTCTCCTCCCTGTGTTTCCCCCTTCCTCTTGTCTCACGTCAAGCAGCTCCCAGGTTCTGGCTTCATTTCCTCAAGGGAGGAATACAATGGCAACAGGATTCCTTGCTTCTTTGTTTCAAAAGCCGGGCACACAGGAGGATTTCATTTAACGGAAGCACAGTGACTCGGAACGCAGGCCTGGGAAAGAGGCTTCCCCACGTCAGAAGACATTTCCTTACGATGGGGACAGAGCAGAGAGAAGTCTGGGGTCCCACACAGAGGGCATGGGACATGGCACGATGGGCTTCAGCAGAGGAGCCCCGGGGCAGCCCTGCGGGAAGGGCTGGGGCCGCTCTGGGCAGGTGCAGGGTCCCAGGATCCCAGCCCAAACCATCAACCCAAGTAGAAATTTCCTATATTCCTGGTAGGATGGATGTTGAAATTGAAATGATAATGATTTACAGAAAATAAAGGGCTTCACTGTTTCTTGCACACCTCAACATTTTTTCCTGTCCTAAATGAATCTTCTTGTTTTGAACCTGTATCATCTCGTTTCTAAGGCAGGAACAGAAGAGTTGTGGAAGATTCCGATGCTAGAAACACTTTGTATCTGGGCAGTGCCTCAGACTGGATAATCCCTTTTTTGAGAATAGGATGGGGAAGGCTGTTTCCTGTAACTAGAGGCAAAGAACACCCTCAGCTGAGCTCCTGTTTTCTATCCCCTTCCGGCCTCGGTGGGTAGGAGGGTGGTGCTGAGCAGAGTTTGTCTCCCCCCTCAGGGAAAAAGGAGGGGCGACGGGGACCGAAATGGGGGTCCCCTGTGGGGAGAGAGGGATCCAGACCACCCTATGGCCAAACCAGGTCACAGAACTGAACTCCAGACATACTCAGGCGCACGTATTCTACCCATCCACCCAGCATATTCTAACCTGCCCCTGGGCTGTCTCTCTTTACCAGCTCAGCACGGTGGGATCTGGGACCCAGGACCAATTTCCAGCTAACTTGAGGGAGGACTTATTCCAGAAAATAGGCATGTGTGTGTGTCGAGGGGAGGAGGGGGACCTTCGCCACCTCCCCCTCCCCTCTCCCCCTCTCCTTCCCAGGCCTTAAGGAGCTCCTAGAGGGAAGAACTTTATCCCCCAAAGTTGACTGCAGGTTATGAATGAGGCTGGATGATTATTCTGCCGTATAAACATTTTTCTCTCTCCTTAAATTTTCCTCTTTCCTTTCTTCAGTCTGCCCTCTGCATACGCCACCCCCTGCACCTCCTGCCCCAATTCAGGCAAGAGAAGGATGTGACTGGATGGAAAGCAGAAAGAGCCTAGCATTTCTCTGCCTTTTTTATTTTCTCACAAGTCTGAATCCTTAGGGGATAACTAACAGAATAATGAAAACTGGTAAAGAGGGAAAGGTACGGAGACCCAGGCAAAAATGTGTCCCAGAAGCAAAGAGACAAAATAATTTTTTTCATTCTGGAAAAAACACTCCTGCGGCCTGGGGACAGAAGAGTGAAAAAAGGAAAAAGGAGAGTGGCAAGACCTGGAGGGCGGTGCTTGCAAAGTGTACCTGGGTTGTGGGACCAGAGCTCTGCTTCCCAGCGCGGGTGTGGGTTCTGCACGGGGTGGGACAAAGGGAGACATTCCAGGGTGTCTAGGTACAGGGTGAGGGGTGAGAACCAACCTTCCTGGGGGAGAGGGGTTCCCCACCCTGTCCGAGGTACAGAGGCAGATCGAGGATCTGAAGGTAGCCTCAGGCTGGAGGGGGGCCAGACACTGAGCCGGTGAGACGTTTTGGAAAAATAATCTCAGAAAAGGTCTAGAGGAAGAAGAGGTGGCCCGAGGCCATAAAAAGGACCCAAAGGGTAGCAAACTGAAGGGACGAGGGAGGGCCCTTTCAGATGGGGTGGGTGGAGGGCCGGGCCCCAGGAGATGGTTTTCTCCCAGGATTTCTGCACCTGCCCCTGTGCTGTGCTCCAGGACAGGGGAAGAGGTTTCATGGGACCGGCTGCTCCGAGGGCCCTCAACCGTGTGCTCAAGACAGAACAACTCATACACCCGTGTCTGAAAACACGTGCCAAGCGCACCTGACTGCGACAAGGGGATCTTTGGAAATTGGAGGCCAGACACCGAGAGTGCTTGGCTGCCTCTCAGGACAGCATGAGTCCTCAGGGGTCTTTCGGCGCTGACTTGTACACCAAGCCCAAGCAGTGTGTCCGGGTTTGTGCCTTTGCGCAAACAGCTCCATCTGTTGAAGGGAGGCAAATGATTTTGCTGATGGCTACAGTATAGGTAAACACACGTATGGAAGCATCAGGGGACTTTACTAAGCAGGTCTTGTGCCCTTTTATCTCCCTGTGGGCTGGTTTAGTGTAGAGAACTCGCAGACAGACGGAGCAGGGAAGTGTACAACGTGAGTCCTCATTAAATGAAAGCAGTTTTCTGTGCTCATGGCCGTGGGGATCGCCCCCATTTCTGTGTCTTTAAGCCCAGGCTTCCGGGCCTTTTCGAACAAGAGACCCAGAAGATGTCCCAAAGGCGATTAGAACAAAGCACGAGGTGGCCTCTTACAAAAGATTAAAAGAAAAAAAAAATCAAGAGATTAGAATTTTCTGGGTTAGAATACCCCAGGGCTACTGTATCCAGAATAGAACTGATTCCGTGGAAAAAATGTCCGACCCAGTGTTTGGGTCTTGGCGAGTCTTTTTCTTCTGGAGTGTGTTTCCCCTTTTCAACTTCTCTTTTCCTTTTTATTTATGTTTTAGCTCTAAGAGAAACTGAAGAGCCTTTCAATAGTTGCTGGCTTGTCAGGCCCTTCGAGAAGTTCAAGCTTGACAGTCTCCCTTGTCTATAATAACAGAAACGTAACTCCTGTTTGCCGCGGCGGGGGGACTTGCCCAATGTCACAGCCACACTGGTGGGTGACAGGCCGGGGATGTAAAGTCAAGATGTGCGTAGCTTCAGGTCCCACTTTCTCCTGGGCTCCTCCCTGCAGGGAAGCTTCTAATCCAAACTTGAAAGCCACAGCCTAGTAGAGGCAACCGCCCCCTGGAGACGTCACCTCTTTGTCATCAAAGGCACCGGATGGGCCAGGGCACCTCATCTCTTCCCACGGTCACTTGGATGAGTTTCCTAAGGTGAGGCTACCAAACCCTGGGAGTTAGGGGACCGGTCCTCCCCCTGGGCTGGAAGATGAGCAGCAAATCACAGGGGCGCCATCTGCCGCTGAGACCTCCTCCTCAGACCCCCCCATTTCCCTGTGTTTCAGCTAAAGCACTGAATTAGTAAAGGCTCCAAGAGTGATACACCCAAGTGCCCTCCCCGCCCCTTCTATCCCCCTCCAGTCTCTGGGGAGGGAGAAGAGTGAGAACTCAGGTCGGGGGCTGGCTGTGACACCACCAGGGAAAGTCAGAAAATTCCCTACTTGTCAGAAAACGTGTTAGGCCATCCAGCAGAGGTACAAGTACAGAATGGAAGACACCAGGTAGTGTCTTCACCTTCCTCTTTTTCTGTCTCCGTCTCTTGTTCCATCCTTTCAGAAGCCTCTGAGCGCAGTTCCATCTGGTGGGTAAATCATCACAGGGACATTTGGGACATCACCCAAAGGCCACAGCTGCCCTCCATCCTGGACGATCGGCTCTTGAGAAAGAAAATGCAAGTGAGCAGCTGCCCCTCCCCCGCCCCCTCCTGCCTGGTTCTCCTCCCTTGGGTATTCTGCTGGCGCTGTGTGATTAGTCTCCTGCCGGCTGGCTAGCTTCAGCAAGAAGTTCCTCTTGCAGTTCGGGAGGGTTTGGCTGTGGTCGATACCGTTGTTCTATCTATCCACTTCCTCTGTTTCCTCTGGATTCGGATTTCAAGTCCTAGATGATCCTATTCAAAAATACCTCTTGGCGTTTAGAGGTCATCTCACAGTGGAAAAGCCCTCTTCCCTTTGGCCTTCGGAGGCCAGGAAAGCTGGTGTGGGGAAGGTTAGGTAGCTGGGGGTGTTAATCGTGTTTGCGTGCTTTGGAGTTCAGTCTCTGCTCTGCGGACGGTTCCAGTTTTGTTTTGTTTTTTATGAAAAGGTCCGTCCCGTGAGCGGGGTTAGTCTGGGAGGGTGGGTGGTGGCGCTAGTGCAGAAATGGGCGCCATGTGGGGTGCGGCTCCAGCAGGGCCCGTGCCCTGTTTAGGCAGGGCTGTAGCGCGCAGCGGCATTGCATCCCATTGCCCTAGCTTGCACACAGCCTGCCTCCCACCCGCTGGGACCCCCAGGCCTGGCAGAGTACTCAGAAGCGCCGTATTCTGGGCCAGCAAATCTTCCCTGCCGGTCCCTGGATAGTTACAAGAAAAGGCGGTTTTGCCTTCTCTTGCCCCCGTGGTCGTCCTCCCTCCCTTCGCTGCTGTCAGGCAGCAGGTTCCCCTCCACTCTCCCGGTCCCCCAGGCAGGCTTCTGCTCCACGCCACCATCCGGGGTGCCTTCCTGGGTCTGGAGTCGGAGTCATCACTTCTCTTTACTCCCAAACTTGCCCCCGGGAGTCATCTCAGTCCAGTGGTTCCAAATGCAACCAAACTCTGGGAAGCCACCCATTTCGCTGGGGGCTAGACTAGCAGGAACAGCCACACAGCAGCATTCCTCGGGCCCCGTCCTTCCCCCACAGCTGCCCTGTGGGGCTCCAGCCCCTCAAGCGTCTCTTAAATCGTCCCCAGAGTCCCTGAGAGTGACTCTCTCACGCAGTACTCATCCTTTTCCTCTTTGGCCGAGGGATCTGGGCTTGTGCCAAGATTCAAACTGGCAGGTAAGCTGTGGAAGACGCCAGAAGGTCCTGGGGCTGACACTTAAGCTCGTACATCACGTGAAGGCCCCGGGGCACTTGTGCCAAAGGCGCCGAAAGCGTCGCTGTTGTTGCCATCGAGCCTGTTGCTGCCAGCACTGTCCCGAGTAAGCAGGGAGCAGTTACTGTGGCATTTTGGTAACTGCCTTTCTCTGTAACCCTAATATTCACTTTCCTTTTCATAGGCTGGACCTTGAAAGAACCCAGGGGAGGAGGAGACCCCGCCTTCCCTCCAATGGGGTCAGGCCAAGGAGCCCTCCCCTCCCCACCCTGCAGTCTCCCTCCTGGGGTAGGAAGGGGAAGGGGGATGGGACAGTAGGTCGGAATCACAGCCCCAGTCAAAAACGCACTGTAGTCTCCCCAAACTGCCCTCAGATATTGACACCTGCCAATACAGGGAATGTTGAGTTCACGTATTCCAACTGTCCCGCAGAGCCCGTGTCCCCTCTGTAGTAATCCTGACAGAGGACCCCCCCCAGCGGCTATTTGCCCACTTCCAGCATGAGTGGGGAGGGGTCCAGACTGGAATACAGCATTCCTGATGTGGATACTAGAAAAATCTTACATGCCAAGGCTTTCCTTGGTTCACTCAAAATAGAAAACACTGTCTTCCAGCACACGCTTTGAGTCCCTCGGAATAGATTTCAGGAAGGTCTCTGTCTCCTGATGCCCCCCGCTGACCCAGGCCATCGCTGGGAGTGGATGCCTTCTGCTTGTGTCACGACTGCCAGACTTCCAGCCTTGTAAACTGCTTGGCATCTGGGAGCTGGCATGACGTTAAAGTGACAAAGGGGAATAAGGGAGAAATGAGAGGGTACGAGGAGAAAGAGGCACAAAATATGCACCCACTGAGAAGATGGAGGGAGGGAGTGACAAAGAGAGTGGTTTCAAACTTACTTTTCAGTCTTCTCAAGGACATCTGGGTTTCAAGCGCAGGGAGAAGATGATCGTTCATTCATTCATCCCTTCACCCAACAAACATTGATCGAATGCCTACTGTGTGCCGGGCCTGGGGCTCTAAGGCGGAGATCCAGTGATAGAAGTGAGATGGTGTTTCTGCCCAAAGGACCTCACTGTCTAGTGCGGGTGAAACCCACAAAGCCGATAGATGTCACAGAATGTGGCCACTGCGATGACAGAGTCACTCCCAGAAGGAGGGGTCCCACCTGACACCTGGCAGCGGGGTCGTGGCGGGTTCCAGGAAGAGGCCTGAGTGAGTGGTGGTTGGCCTGGGGGTGGGGGTAGGTGAGTGTTCCAGGCAGAGCAGAGCCAGGAGCAAAAGCACAGAGATGGGCAGGTCAGGGCGGGTTCAAGGATGGATGAGTGCTGTGAGAATGGAAGGACCAAATGGGGGTGTGGGGGGAGCATTGAAGGTTTGTGAGGAAGAGCCCAGCCTAAGAAAACGGTCCAGTTAAAACGTCTAGGAACACAAACCCAGAACCACATGAGCGAACGGTGCTGCAGAGTTATAAAGGACTTCCGGTCCTTTGAGGTTAGGAAAAGCAAGAGTTCACACATCAGACAATCTGGTTAAAGGGACTTCTTCACCCAGCTAGAAAATGACAGCACTGAGACCTGAAACTAGTTATTGAGAAATTTGATTCAGTGTCTTCATTCTCAGAAATGAATTCAACAAAAAGTTCTCGGTTTTTTAGCTCTGGACTTGAGACGGGGGCTGCTTTAAATTTCAGTGTTTGTTTCATCTGTATCTGTATTTTGCCCTTCCTTCCTTCCCTCCTTCCTTCCTTCCTCCCTCCCTCCCTTCCTCCATCCCTCCCTCCGTTCATTCTTCCCATCTTTCCTCCCTCCTTTCTCCCTTGCTCTCTCTCTCCAACCCCTCCTTCCTTCTTTCCTGCTATACGGATTGACTGCCATTCAGAAGTGCAGGCCAAAACTCACATTAGTAATTCTTCCCACCATGGCCTGTGTGTTAAGGCGCAGAGCAGTTTCCCTAAATCATTCATCCTTAGGAAAGGCCAACCAGGCTAAGCTCCTTCATTAGTAAGAACAGAAGGGAATGGAATGCAGAGTGGGAATTTGCCTGAAGTCAGGAGCTACCCCTCCTCTTAGGATATGGAGGGCTCCAGTGTGGGGAAAATGTGGAACGGAGTTCTGCAGTGTACCCATCAATCAAATGGGTCATCAGGACCACGGTTTCTGTACTGTGGCTCTTCTCCCAACGCAGTATCTGCTGCCATCAATGGGCAGAATGGTCTTTCTTGGAGAAAACATTAGTTTGGTCAGCAATCCGGGGAGTCCCCCAGGCTGGAACAGGGAGATTACTTCCCAAGGTCAAGCTTTTGCTTCTACCTCTTTCTATCCTTCAAAATGCAGTTTCATCCTTCTCTGTTTTGCCAGGTGTGTCAGAGGGATTTGCCTGAAATAAGAGATCCTGAAAGGCAGAGTCCCACAATGTCAGAGCTGGAAAGGGCTTTAGAACTGAGCTTCACGTTCATTCAACATGGTTTTTAGGAACACCTGTCTGCCTCTTTGCCAGGCTCTGTGGTCACTTCTGGCCCTGGCCCTCAGGGGAACAAAGAATAGGGGACACTGTCTCTGTCCCCATCCTCAGGCTTTCTTGTCTTGGCCACTAGAGAAAATTTGGACCTCTTCTCCATTGAGCTGAGCCCACTGAAGTTTTCAGAAATTCCAGAGGATTGTCTGGGTCTTTCAGCTGTCTACTTGAGACTGGTCCTGCTGCTTATTTTAAGTTCTTGTCTCACTTGTGTCTGTATGTAGGCTTTCCAGTTGTCTTGCCCTCTCTCCTCCCTCCCCCCTTCCTCCCTTCCTTCCATTCTTCCATATTCATTGGCTTCCTACTATGTGCCAGGCTTGGGCTGGGGCTCTGAGATAAGTTAAGTGGCTTATAATCAAGTGGGAGAGGAACAAGAAAATGAATAGTGACTATGGAAGAAGAGTCACATGTTCACTTGGAATATGAGAGCAGTCAGAGTCTGAAGCTCCTCCCACCTCCCCCAACCCCCATCCCACCAAAGGCCCTCCTCCCGATACTGGAGGGTTGCTGTGGCATCTTGCCTTCGCCAAGGTTCCGTTCAGTTAAACTGCCCTGTGGTCTGCTCCTCTCCACACTTGCAGCTCTTCAGAGACACAGCACAGTCTTCTCTCTGTGTGTGTCTGACGACACCTTGAATCTCAAGGTTAAGATCCAATTTATTCAACTCTCATCATTTTTTCTCCTTCTACCTGTGGTTTTTATGGGGTTTGGTCCATTCTTCAGTATGATTTTCATGATGACTTGGGGCCAAAAAATTTTCCAGGAGAACAGGTAGACTTCTCTCTAATACAAGCTCAAGGGGAAAGCTCCTCTGAGGAGTTGGCACAAATGTGGATGGATTTTTCTAGGCAACTTGTGGCTGAACAAAGCCTGGAGGGGTACAAGGACCATTGTTCTTGCACTGTATATCACCAAAATTTTGAGTCTAATTGGATGCATTCATTAGACAAACAGAAAAACATTAGGACATCAACATAGTGTCTTTTCGTTAAATAATTTTTGGATGACTCTTGTACTGCAAAGGTGTTTATTGAACACCTAACTGAAGCTAAATTTAGAAGTCAAACTCAAATAGTTGGACTAATGTTGGGATTTTGATACCATTGGTCAAGATCATTTTCCCTTTCTCACTCTAATCTTTAGAGAGAGCGCCTGACTTCTTAGTTTTTAATTCCCCGGGGGTGGCGGGTAGGTAACCTTGCAAGAGAAGTGGTTTTCAATAGTCATGACCTCAGAGGCAATGCCCTCAGCCCACCCTCAATACATAAATGTGCTCACATGCACATCACATACACCCACCAACTATCCAACGTAGCTCTTGCTGATCTTCACAATATTTCCAAAGCTAAGCAAAAGAGGGAGGGGTCACTCTCTTGGCTGATAGGAAATCGTAGTAAGTTTAGAGAAAAAGCCAAGGAAATAATGCAGATTTCTTACTCCATCTTCCCCTTCCACCCTCCCACAAGAGCCCAATCAAATTATACAAATGGTTAAAATTTTTTATTTTAAAAAAGTCAGTGATGAGGGTGAAAGGCAGTGACAAAGATTAAGCCTCAGGAAAATATATCCGGGCTCCAGGGAGTTATCTATTGTGAATGTTGAATGCCCAGGGTGCCAAGACCTAAAGCAAATTGGAGTGTACAAAATTTCTTCATCCCCATAGGTGATGGAGGAGGAAAGATGAGATTGGAGGAGGAAAGGCAAAAGTCAGCAGATAAACTCACACAGCTCAATATCAAAAAAAACAAACAGCCCAATCCAGAAATGGGCAGAAGACCTAAATAGACATTTCTCCAAAGAACATATACAGATTGTCAACAGACACCTGAAAGGTTGCTCACATCACTAATCATTAGAGAAAAGCAAATCAAAACTACAATGAGGTATCACCTCACACCGGTCAGAACGGCCATCATCAAAAAATCTACACACAATAAATGCTGGAGAGGGTGTGGAGAAAAGGGAACCCTCTTGCACTGTTGGTGGGAATGTAAATTGATACAGCCACTGTGGAGAACAGTATGGAGGTTCTTTAAAAAACTAAACATAGAACTACCATATGACCCAGCAATCCCACTACTGGGCATATACCCAGAGAAAACCATAATTCAAAAAGAGTCATGTACCACAATGTTCACTGCAGCACTATTCACAATAGCCAGGACATGGAAGCAACCTAAATGTCCATCGACAGATGAATGGATAAGGAAGATGTGAATATCACTCAGCCATAAAAAGAAACAAAACTGAGTTATTTGTAGTGAGGTGCATGGACCTAGAGTCTGTCATACAGAGTGAAGTAAGTCAGAAAGATAAAAACAAATACCGTATGTTAACATATATATATGGAATCTTAAAAAAAATGAAAAAAAAATGGTCAGAAGAACCTAGGGGCAAGACGGGAATAAAGATGCAGACCTACTAGAGAATGGACTTGAGGATACAGGGAGGGGGAAGGGTAAGCTGGGACAAAGTGAGAGAGTGGCATGGACATATATACACTACCAAACGTAAAATAGATAGCTAGTGGGAAGCAGCCGCATAGCACAGGGAGATCACCTTGGTGCTTTGTGACCACCTAGAGGGGTGGGATAGGGAGGGTGGGAGGGAGATGCAAGAGGGAGGGGATATGGGGACATATGTATATGTATAACTGATTCACTTTGTTATAAAGCAGAAACTAACACACCACTGTAAAGCAATTATACTCCAATAAAGATGTTAAAATAATAATAATAATAAAATTTTTTAAAAAGTCAGCAGATGAAGCCACAAAGCATCTCTGTTCCCTCTCTTTTCCACTCAAAATTCAATGTAAGAAGAAAAGACCACAAATGAGATTTAACACATTTAAAAAAAAATCAGTTGGAAGGGAAATACTATTGAGCTTGATGACTATTGGACTTTTTGGAGAAAAGGAGATTGGGCAATGGGAAGACATAGGGAAATATTCTCCCAGGCTTTTGAGTTTATTCAATTTTGTGACATCCTTTTTTTCCTTTCTATTTCTATTCATATTCAGAAGGTTGTCAGACTTCTCATATTTCTTTCTCTCCCAGAGCCTTGTTTTATCTCTCTCATGCCTTAGGAACAATGACTTTGCAGAGACCTGGTTTCAGTTTGAGTCTTAACTTTGGCACTTAACTAGCTCTGTGACCTTGGGCAAATTAATGAACCTCGTTTGGCGTGTATTTCCTCTTCTATAAAACAGGAATGATATTCCCTATCTCATAAGGTTATTATGAGTAGGAAACGGAGCCAAATGCTTAGTCCTTGCTGGCATCTACGGTTGGCACTCAATAAATACTAAGTTCTCTTCCTCAGAGGAACAACTGTTATTTCCAAAGCTAAGCCCTCTACTTGTGCCCTCAATAATCCCCTTCTTTCCTGATTTTGTGGAGACCTTCCTCTCTCTCTTGCATCTCCAACCTTTCTCGCTTTGTGAGACCCTTTCCTCTATGAAGGCACCCGCATTTAGTGGGTCTCTCTTTGTACTTGGAAATTGTGGGAAAGGAAGAATCAGTCAGGAAATGAGGTACCTGTGGGTTCTTTAGAAAACTCGGACCAGGAGATGGTTAGAAAAGGACTTGGTTTTTCTGGGTCCACTCGTCCATCCAGGAGACAAGGCCATGAGAGTGGGGAAGAGCCCTCTACTAAGCACGTGGAGGGAAAAGCCTAGAATGGTGGCACATGCCAAAGGTAGAAGCGAAACCAACAGAAGTTAGTAAAGCAGGAGTGGGGGGAGAGAAAC
This sequence comes from Globicephala melas, assembly GCF_963455315.2. NCBI lineage: Eukaryota > Metazoa > Chordata > Mammalia > Artiodactyla > Delphinidae > Globicephala > Globicephala melas. Next base: position 162,087,855 of record NC_083315.2, on the reverse strand, counting down.
AGAAAAGGAGGATCCCAGGGAGCCAGAGCCTGGGCTAGGGCGGGGCAAGGGAGAAAGGAGTAGTAGGGCATTCACATACGATAAGGTCTGTAAGGAGTCCACCGAGCCTCGTTTTGTTATTTAGGAGGTGCCTGCAAGTTTTGCCAGAACGTTTTCAATGGTGCAGCGGTGGGAAGCGCAGTTGCGGTGAGCTAAAGGAGGTAGTGAAGGGGGCAAGCATAGCAGATTTATTTGACGAGCTTGGCAAGGAAGATAGAGCAGTTGCAAGAGAAGAGGAAAGATCAGTGGAGACCTTTGCTTCTTCCACAAGTATGGCATGCACTGGGGCACCTTTAAAGCTGTACAGAAGGAGCCTGATGACAGAGGTTGAGAATACAAGGGGGATTGGGGAAGCACCAGGGAGGGCCTTGGGCCAGGAAGAGGGGAGAGAGGGGATGCATGCAGGGCATTGGTGGTGGAACTGCCTTGGACATAAGAATAGATAATGTTCTCTGAAGGCGATGGAGTGAGGATGGATGAATGCAGATTTGGACACATTCACAGGCAGAAAGGAGCTTGCCTGACTCTTTTGAGGGTTTATTTTCCTCCGGGAAGTAGGAGGCAAGCGGATCTGCTAAGGCAGTAAGTTGGGAATGCAATGGGGACTTGGTAAGAGTGGTGAAGCTTTGGAATAGCTGTGGTGGGATATGGGAGAGGGTTGTTATGAGACACTGAGATCCCAGGCGAGGCTGCAGACCTTGTGAAGTGACTTTGTCAAGCAGTGCTCAGCAGCACAGAGGTAGAAGCACAGTCGGGGGAGAATGTTTGGACCGATCCAAGGTTGGCAATAGGGCAGATGGGGCTGGAAGAGAAGGGGCTAGGACATTGAGGATGTCTGAAGGGGTCGGGAAAGGATTCACTATGAGTCTCACTGTGAGTTCTCCCAGAACAGGAAGAGAAGCCATGAAGGGGGGATTGGCTGGGAGGGAAGGAGGGGAGCACAGGCTCAATGAGGCTGAAGAGCTGATATCAGGCCACTTCCCCAAGAAACCTTTTGATGGTGGAGGTAAGGGCATCTCCAACAATTTTTCTTTCCCTAGCGTTTAGGGATTCTGAGTATGAGCCCCTTTGTCTTTCTTCTCTTCCTTTTATGACATTGAGTAGCTTTTTAAAAAGGTCACCCTGACAATTACAGGCAGTTATAGACCTTATATATCTGACAATACACCCCTCTACCTTAAATCTTAACTTCTTGCCCAGCTTGTCAGGTCCAAGTTTTTGTTTTTGGTGATGGTAATCTGGGACAATGAAAATAATTTCCTTCAAGTGGAAGCACAGTCTTTCACACAGGGGCCAGGGGTCCACCCCTTACCTGCCATGGGGACCTGTTGTTCGGTCCTGGATTTGGTCTCCCATCCGGTCCCCAGGACTGTGACTCAGAGCTGGATTCTGTTTCTGCACCTCTTTCAGGAATCTACTATTTTCTATAAGCAGTCACAGCAGGGGCAGTATACATTTTTGTGAAAATTTCCCTCTCTGGCCTTTTGCTCTTTCCTTAAAGCTTGCAAGTTGGAAATGCAAAGGAATTATGAGCTCTGAATTTGGGCCATGTGGGATCCATACATCCAGACTGTATGGGGCTTCTGTGATTCTTCCATACATGACTCCCCTTTCCTGATCTGGTAGAATATTCCTTCAGCTGGAAGTTGGACTTGGACAAGTCATTGTGGGCCTCAGAAATGTCTGTGAATCTGAGAGTCCGGGTATACAATCCCTTCTACCTTTGATGCACTATGGTACGGGGGTATCTGAGCACACCTGTACACTCTTATCCATTTTATGTAAATGGAAATCACTGCAGAATGGGCAACTTTGATAGACTCAGAGAAAGAGCAGGTGCACATGCTTCACTAGGAAGGAAGTAAATGGATCCTTCCCAGGCATACTTCATTCATGTACATCCCATAAGTCACAAAATATTGGAAATTAGGAATGAAGGAGTCTCATTACCATAACCGATTCAGTTAATCTGCCCTGTAGTTCATTTGGTTGTCCAGTTGCATTTCTAGTGTTGAATGCAGAAAGAGCCTCATTATTGGTTTCCTAATGCCTTCAGCAGGCATAAGTCACCGACAGAGGCACAGGCAATGTGATCCCCTCTTCTTCTCTTCTTGAAAATCCTTCCATTTTGGATTCCAAGAGGAAATAGTTAAGGAAATCAGCAGAACCAGATTTGTTCTGGTTCTATTTCTGGAGTTGGTTTGGTACCTTTTTGTTTTGGTCTGATAAAGAATGTACTGTGCCACTTTTTAAAACCCTTTTAGCTTCTGGAGGTACCATGGATATGTCCTCCACTCTATGTCACTTCCTGTCTCTCTCATGCCATTCTCCCTTTTCCTCCCGCATTTTGCCAAATGTTCAGGGCACAAAGATACTGGACTTCCTTCATAATATTCCCTGGTCAGGGGTGAGCCCTTTACTCCAGATTAAATTTTGATTATATTGGGTCACTGTCACGCAAAGTTGATTTTAATGAGTTATCTCAACCAAAGGGATCCAGAAGTGCCAAGGTTGGAAAGGTCAAGGTCCTTGCTGCCCAAAGTATGGGTTGTGGACCAGTCATATCATGAGCATCATCTGAGAGCTTGTTAGAAATCCCAGATCCCAGGCCCCAACCCAGACCTAAGGATCTGCATTTTACCAAGATCTCCAGGTGATTTCATACACACATTAAAGTTTGAAAAGCACTGGTTGAGATAGCATATTAAGAGAAGCCAGTTGGGGCTTCTTTGGTGTCTCAGTGGTTGAGAGTCCGCCTGCCGATGCAGAGGACACGGGCTCGTACCCCGGTCCGGGAAGATCCCACATGCCGCGGAGCGGCTGGGCCCGTGAGCCATGGCCACTGAGCCTGTGCGTCCGGAGCCTGTGCTCCGCAACGGGAGAGGCCACAGCAGTGAGAGACCCGCGCAAGGAAAAAAAAAAAAAAAGAGAGAAGCCAATTGGCTCAAATACTGTTTTAACCTTCACCTTATCTGATTGAGGGTTAGGCTATCTCAGAGGCTGCTTGGTTTTTGTTTTTGTTTTTTTAATTCAGAGAGGGAGAGAAATGGAGACCATTAGGAGTCTGGGATATTGAACGTACTTGCCATTATGGAAATTTGTCCCCTCTGTTTGGCCTCCCAGTCTGTCATGCTGCTGCCAAGCTCTTGTGAGCTTAGATGGCACTGCATTCCAAGAAAACAAAACCACGCTGTAGATGGAGAACACGTATGATAGCTCTAGTTTCCGTTCTAAGACTTACAGAGGCAAAATGAAGCCCAATAATGGTAATTACCAATAGGTTTTCAGGATGAGTAGTAAGGAAGAAGCAGAAACCTGTTTTGATAAATCCTGTTACATATTAGCAGATTCATTTTGGACAACAGTGTAAGGAAACCCTTAAGAGAAATAATATTAGTGTGTTTTGTGGCATTTGGGCTGCAGGCAGGACATTGTCTGTGGTCTCCTGTTGAGTGCTTGTGTAAGTGATGTCTAGCATGGAAATAGAGCTGCCTTTCACGAAGAAGCCCTTCTCTTCTGCATTGCATAGCAGTGTGGTCAGATAGGGTCTGTAGGTGATGCTGAAAGTTTGGGACTGTATGAATGTTAGGATATGGCAGAGAATCTTCCAGGAACACAGTTGCTCTCATGAATCTGCCCCCGATGAGTGACTGCTAGCTTCTCATTGGAGAAACTTCAAAGTCCTTGGCCCTGCACGTCGTGTCCCCACCCTAACCTGTCTACTTTTATTCCATGGTGCGTATTTCATAGCGCTTGCCTACATTAATCTTGCATGCAAATGGGTCCATTCACATCCAGAGACTAGCTCCTCTGGCTCTGCAGAAATGCTTAGCAGGCTTCCTCCTCTGATAGCAGCCTCCTGGTTTTTTCCTCCCCTTGTAAATCCCAGCCACTCTTACTCAAGACTCAGTTCCTCCATGCGGCCTTGCAGTCCTCCAGACTTCCTAGCTCCTGGCGCTTTCTGACACAGATGGGCGTCTCTCAGTTGGTATTTCTCATATACTTTAGTCACCTGATTATGTGTTTATGTACACATACTTGGTTATATGCCAATGTGTACGGACACATCCCTGCTTAAAGCAATAACCCTTTTCCATGTACAAGTCAGGTTTCCCATAAGTTGACAAAGAAGATATATTTCTTTTGCCTTCATTTCATAGAAGACACCCTAATGTCCCACAAATCACTTTGACGTCATCAAGATGGGAATAGGTTTTCAACCTTTTGAATCAGCCATGACTGGCCACAGAATGAATTAGGATCTCTGTGTTTTCTTTGCTATGTCCTCAAAATGACTTTTACCTTCCCCTGAACTATAATCTCCAATAACAATGAAGATGCAATAACAGGATGCACGTTAGGTTGACAGAAAGTGAATTATTTGCCAAAGCTAGAAGTAATGTGAGCTGATGAAGGAAGAGTCCAGACGATTCAGAAACATGGGGCTGAAAGCAAAAGTCCCCCCTTTCCCACGCCTCCCTCCTTCCTCTAGCTCCTTGGCTTGCATCTGTGCTCAAGACTACTTTGTGTCCACTTGAGAAAGGCATAATTTTACCATCTCTTAGATGGTAGCCAGTGCCTTTAGGAACCATTTGTGTAAGGGGCAATTTGCCCATGAGTATCTCATAACCTGGGGAACATCTGTAGAGCTAAACTGTGAGACCCTAATAAAGAGGGCCCTGATGTTTATTTCCTGTTGTCCCTGATAGCACCTGGGGCTAAGTCCTTATGCATAGAAGCTGCCCAATGCCATGGATTGAAGCATCTGGAACAATAGGATATGAGGGTCTCTGTTTCCAGTACACTGCCAGTGGTATAGATATACCTATAGGTCCTGCCAGACACAAAATTACATAAGATCACACATTTCCATGAGGAGTTTCTGCCTTCTTTGGGGAAGGTGGGCATAGGGGAAACTCAGTGGGAGACCCTTGCCAGCAAAGGCTCCATTATAGCAGCAGGAACATAGGGCCAAGCCCCCTTGGCAACCTTGCTGAGCTGAGTCTTGTGGTAGTGCTGGTTGTAGTGCAGCGGGGGGAATAGCCCTGACAAGATGGATGGATGAGTCAAATGTGGATGGATTGCTAGGGCCTCCTTAATTCTGAAAAGGGGGTGGGGAGGAATTAATGGTGAGAGGACAGAAAATTCACTATAGATAGTAGAGGAAGAGAGAAACCAGAGGCCCATCCTAGAAACCCAGGGACCCTTTGGGTTTAGGGAGAGGGAAATTCTTTCCTGTCTTCCAGGTGTTAACAACCTCACATTCTCCGCCTCTTGTCTGCATCAATATTCCACTTTTAAGTGAACTCGGGGGGCAAAGAAATTGACATCTGCATTTGGGATGCTCCCTACCTCCTATACCCAGGCCCCCCAGGCAGCCTGCCCCTCCAGCAGAAGACTTGGATTTCTCTCTCTTTCCAGCATCCCCCTGGCAATGCCATTTCTTAGCAGAAAGCACTTTCCAATAAGAACTATTTCTGTGAATTTGAAATCACTCTCTAGCTCCACTTTTCCCCACACAAATGCAGATAGATAATAAACTTTGGAAATAAAAGAGAGCTTCCTATTTCTCTGGTCCACTTTCCTGATCTTAGCTATGTTCAGTGACTCCTTGGGGTCACACACGCCAGAGGCCAGGTCAGGCCTCTCTGCCCACTGCATGCACACACTGAGTCAAGAGTCTTCTCAGTGGATTTCTTTGGACTCATACTGAACCGAAGTACAGGTAGATGGTACCTTGACAGTATGGGCATCACCTGAATTATTCAGATGTTAGTTTCACCACGTTATTTGGAACACTCTCCAGTCAAAGCTTTAGACGGAGGGCGTATCATACATCCACCCTCCCATCCTCTCTAGCAAGTCTTCCAGGTTAAGAATGGTCACCAAAATAGACCCCTCCCCCACCCCCACCCATGCTTTCTGAAGATCACAGTAACCGTGTCACAGAGCAGAGAATCTCCGGGCATTTATTTGTTCACCAGCTTTCCTTTTCTGAAGTGTGAACCTTACAGATGGGACAGTGGTACTCAGTTGTCCCTCAGCTCACTTCTCACACTGCTGCTAAAGCGGTAAGCAGTGGTGCTAACCCCTTCTTTTGTTTTCGGTTTCCAGCCACTTACGGGATCAAGTCTCTGGTCCTGCCCGGTGGCCCCAGACCCCTGTGCTCCTGCTGCTTCCCTTGAAGCTCCCAGGCTTCAGCTCTACCAATGTCCTTCCATTTTTCAAATGGGTCCTGCTCTTTCACCTGCTGGGAACTTGCACTTGCTTTCCTTTAGCCTAAAATGACCTGCCCAAGTTTCTGTCCACTAGAAAACTCCTTTTCCTTTTTTATGGGTGGACGTTCCTTCTTCTGGGAAACCTTTCTGAATTTTGTTTTCTGCTACTTGATATATTCAGTTCTGTTGCTATCAGTATTTGCTTATGTGTTTGTTTCCCCGAAGAGCCTAGGAACTCCATGAGGATAGGGATCTTGTTTGATTCATGTTTATGTCCCTCCTCTCCTCACCAGGATCCAGGAAAAAAAGGTGCTCAATAAACACTTTTCGAATTGATCCATATAAATTCCCTGCATGGAGCATTTCCTTTTAGCTGGGTTGATGTTAACTTGTGACATGTTTGCCTAAGAAAAACCTAGTCCAGGATTCCCCATTATGTGATTGGTTGATTCCATGAACAACTTCACTCTCCCAATTTTAATGACTTCTCAAGGGCTTCACAGAGGTCTAAACTTGTTGTACTCTGCCTACCTGAAGGTATGCTGTCAAAGGATTAAAGAAAGGACTTGTTTTGGTTAACCTGGTCTCCTTCCAGGAGGAGGTAATGATCCAGCTCAGCTGACACAGACAAAGCATCATGGTGGCTTGAAGCCCAGGAGCTCTGATGACATTAGAAGTTCACTGGAAACCCAGGCACTCCAGAAAGTGTTGCTAGTAGAGGATAAGCTTCCATCTTATTTGAAGATAAGCTCATTTGTCCACTGTCAGGCATTTGAAGGTTTAAGGACATCTCCTTACCTTCGTATCCAAGGACGGAGTTGAATATGACATTTTGGAGATGAAGAGAAAAAGGCAAAGCTAATTCCCAACCACTGTCTCCCCCAGATTAGGAAATGATCCTTATGTCAAAGGAGAAAGGGGTGGGTGCAGCCTGGACAGCTGAGAAGAGGGAGGGAGGTGGAGGGAAGGACAGTCACCTTCACTAAGGATCCACTCTTTGCTTGACACTTAGCTCTGTACTTGACATACATGATATAAGGTAATTCTTCTAAGAACTTTGCCAGGTAGAATAACTATTTCCATTTTACAGATGCAGAAACTGACCCTCTGAGAAAATAGACAGACTTGCCTGAGGTAAACATGGCTACTGAGCGGCAGAGTCCCAGTCTAGCTGGAACCAGAAAGGAGGGGTAGTTTTGCACACTCTTATGTGGCTTCTGTGTCCTGACTAGGAGGTAAAAATAGCATGCCAGGTTGTGGGACTGAGGGAAGCGAAAGGGCATTTTGCAGAATCAGATTTTCGGTAGAGATTTATGGGGCTTTCCAGTTTTTCCTGACATCTGTTACCATGTTTTCTGCCCTACTCCTGTGGGGTCTGTCCTGCCTAGATGGATCAGAATATTTAGAAATGACAGCCTTAGGGAACTAATTCCGGACATAGCTGTGGTAGGCTGGTAAAAAATATGTAACAAGACTTTGGAAATAAAAGTAGTATATACTTCCTGCTACAAAGTAATAAAAGTTGCCTTGAATTGGTGACTCTTGACGTCCGCCAGTCTGCAGCCATTGGCAGCCCGACTGTCCAGTATTCAGGGGACAGAGCTTTAGAATGACAGAGATGGATGCCTGTTTTGGGAACGCCCCCTCACAAACACTAAAAGAAAGTCAGCATTAGATATTTTGTGACTGATCTCCTGTGTTTCCACCACTTGATAAATCTGGGGGAAGATAAGATGTCTGTGACGATGAAAGTCTTTATAACTGAATCGCATTGGACAGGACAGCTGTAAAAGGGCATGAGGAGGGGGGCTGTTTCTCTGCTCTGGTTCTGATGAGTTATTAGGAGAGCGGAATGACGGAAGGAAGGGAAGAAGAGGGAATATTCTCCACATGAACCCGAGAGTCAAGCACAGAATCTTGATGTGTGTGCTCCGTAGAAGTAAGAACGTCTGGACAAAATAAGATACAAGGGCAAGTGCTAGTAATGGCGAGAGAGACCACCTGAGTTAGAAAAATGGAATAAACAGAGCAGGCTTCTGGCGGAGCTTGAGGGTAACTGACTCCAGTGAGGCCGACGAGGGGACAGGAGGATGGCTGAGAAGATCTGGGGTGAGACGGGCAGCGAGAAAGCTATGAGTCAACTCCCCTCCTTCTGCAATGCGGGCCCCCTGTCTTCCTGTCTCCCCAGAATAGGGCTCTCTCCTTTAGTAACCAAATTGCCAGGGTGGAGTCCTGAGAGACTCTGAGAGATCTAGCATTCTCCCAAATACATCCAAGGATTTTCTTGGATTTCTTTGGTTCTTTCCTGTCTCCATTTTCCTGATCCTACTGAATTCCCTCTTTCACTCTTCCTGGCCTCTTATAACTTTTTTTTTGCCCTTGTAGGGCAAAAATGAATGGATGAATGAAATATAGGATGAATGAAATATAGCTACTTCTCTTTGTATATCTGAAGGTTTGAGGTTAGTGGAAGAGATTTTAGCACTGCCTAGAATAGAATAGGAAACAAAATTCACTAGGTATCCCAGGCTTTGGGGGCTTTTCCGCAGGCCCCTTTTCTCCCTAATCCCAGCCCCCGCCATTGCTGCGAACTACACTACATCCCCATTTCTCCCCAGATCCCAGCCCCCTCCCTGGTGGTGTCTGCAGTTGGCCCCATAGCTCTGGTTGCTTTATTAAGCAAAGCGATTTAGCTCTCCTTGGCTCACTCTGTACACATGTAGACTAGCCCAGTGGCCTCACTCCTCATATCCCAAGAGGCCCATCAACCTGACAGCTCAACAGAAAAATCAGCTACAAGGAGGTGGCTCATGCCACTTCCTTAGAAGGCAGAAGGTGCAACCCCTGATTGTTTTAAATAGAAATCTTTTCCTTCCTCCAATGTTGAGAGTGGTTATGACAGAGTCAAAGGATATGGGGGCTGGAGGAGTGAGCGCAGCCTGCTCCCAGCTCTGCCAATAAAGGAGGAGCCTGTGAGTTGCTTATGTTGGGTTTTCTACTGGATTTGCTTCCTACCTGTGTCCTGGGAGAGGCAAGTGACTTGGTGGTGGTGTGCTACTTATTGCAGGGAAAACTTGGGTAACTTTGTGGAAGTGGTGATTCAGGACTTCGGTCCAACATGACCTTGGGCAAGTCCTTGACAAATAGGAAAAGGGACTTGGAAACACAGCGGCCTCCCCTTCATAATTACTACTCTGTTTACAGGAGGCTCCCCTCGTTCTTGGCCTGCACAACCCTGACCCTGCTGCCTCTCTGCTTCCTCTGTCACTCGCCGTACGGCGTCGTTAGGGGCCCAAATGTCTTCCCACATAGAGTGTGTGCCCTGTGCGGACAGGGCCTCAGTGACAATCTCCTCTTAAGAGAATAAAGGAAAGAATGAGGGGCTGCTTCTGAGTTTTGGATTTGCTTTGCTTCTTTGTGGCCATGTCCGCCTCTGTATCTCTGGCTGACCTCCCTCTGGAATAGCCTTGCTTTTTTCACTATTCATGACTCAAAGCCAGGTCCTCCACTCCTGTCCACCCTCCCTGGGAGAACAGGCTGCTTAACCCGCCACCCAAACAGAATTCAGTTTACTAAGATGTCCAGTTCGTAGAGCCAATGATAACCGCTGCTGGAAATGACCAGGAAGGGCCCAAATCAAGAGTGGCCATGATTGTCCTTTCATGATGCATAATTAACAGAGCCTCTGAGAGGGGACAGAATTTTGGTTGACCCAATTCCATCTGCAGTACAAATGGATAAAGAAATAAAATCTAGGGCTAAGTTAGAGATTTCCCTCCACTCTTGCGGCAAATATCACGCATGCTGTTTGTTTAATATCAGTTCATTGAACTCTATACATTTTCCTTTCCTGAGAAACAAATGCACGGATTGAGTTGCTGCCTCCTCACAGATTAGACTCTTCGTTTTAAGGGCATCAGCATACTGCCTCTTTATTCTTCACAGCCCCTTTCAAAACCTCCAATTCCTATCAAAACCCCTATTTCATTCACACTGCACACCCTGTCCCACAGCGTTCTTACTCGGGAGGAGTTTAGTAGTTGTTTGCTGATTTTTACGGGGACAAACACAGATATTCAGGTTTAGAAAGAGTAAAGGAAATCATCGCATATCAGGGGCTGGCAAAAGGCTGCTGGGATTTCTAATGGTCTCTGGGTGAGGAAGGGCTCTGTCATCTCTGAGAGGGCTCTTGGTTTTTTGGTGCCCCAGATTTCCCACCCATAACATGCTGGAACACTAAGGCATTGGTTCAAGTCTCTAAGTTGGGATTCAGAAGAAGTTTTCAGAATTCATGCTTCAACACACTTGGGTGCCCACTGGGGCTGTGAAAGGTCCAGAGGCTGCTGGGGTTGTGGCTGTCCTCATTTTGCACAAGTTGAAACTGAGCCCCTGAGGTTCAGTGACTCGGATTCGCACAGCCAGATCCCAGCCTCATGTCCTGGGATTCTAGATGCTTGCCCCTCGCTCCCTTTCTGCCTTCCTAACAAAACGACAAAGGGGATTGTGCACGACTCTCCTGCTGAGTGAAAGGTGAGCAATGTCAGCCTCATGGTCTAAAGGCCAAGACATAATCAGCTCTGCAGGCTCTATTTACATAGATCTTTGCCACCTTCTTTCTATAAACCCCCAGAGTGCCAGTGTTTACTGCGGTGGAGTAAAGAGTCAGGATGTGTATGTTCCTATTCTCTCTTTCCCCTGATGGAAAGGTGTGCTGGAGACGGGGAAGGAAGACACCTAGAAACTGCTCTTCTGATCTGTGCTCTTCCTGGTGGAAGTAGGTTCCAAAGTTGACCATGATGTCCATGAAGACAGATGCTTCCCCAGTGATGAACTCTGGGACCCCAAGCTGGGTCACCACAACATGTGGGCAGTGAATGGGGACTAGGTGAGTCAGACATGGCCGTATCCAGGGAGAGATGGGGTACATGCCTGGGGAAAGAGGTTGACAGAACTGGAAGCTATGGGATTATGGTTTTGGTTATCTCAAAAGGCTCTTGCCGGGGGTTTTCCAGGCTTGGCACAGGAACATGGCATATTTTCCATTTTGAACCAGAGGGTGACTCCTACTTGACTGGAATATACCTTACAGCAATGGAGTTTAACATCACTTGGGTCATGGATTCCTGTGAGAGTTGATGAAAGTCATATTTGCAGAAGGAAAAAAGAAAAACATTACACACCATTTCAGTGTGTTTATGGATCCCTTGACGACAGCCCCCCAGATCCTGATTTGAAAGCCACTGCCTTTTTCTATTTTTCTTTTTGCACACCAGAGGGTGTATAGGAATCCTGTAAGGTATTGGCCAGGCTCCAAAGTGAAGATGGGAATATTGGGATGTGACTGAGCTTACGTCAAAAGAGGTGTTCTGGGTGGAGGAATGCAGTGAGCTGTTCATGGGAAGACTGCATTTTTTGTCTGTAGGACACGTAGCAAGATTCTATTTTTTCCCCAGAATATGTCCATCTGTCCACTGTGCTGTGGCTGGAAGACAATGCATGGATAGGGATGGATAGATGCCTTTAATAGCTACTCAGGAACTGATACCTATTGGATGTTAGGGTTGGAGATGTGCTAGCTGTGTGGTGAATGCAGATTGGAGAATTTCTAGGTGGTAGTGCCTGGTGCAAACTTAGCAGCAGGGTGAGCCCCTGACAAAATGGACAGAAGGTGGATCACCTCTTACTTACCCCTGAGCAGCTGCAAAAATTAAGGAAGACGGCAGAGCTGACTGGAGCACCTCCAAAAATAAAGGGTTACACTCAGATGATAAAAGTATCAAATTCATAACTAAGAAAGATGGCCTGTGAAAACACAGATAATGCCAAGATCAAGGACTTTGATAAGCATTCCATAAAGGAAGAGCCAAGGGAGTCTCACCCTTCTGAAGTGCTCTTAGACTCCTGGGGTGCCCGGGGGACCCAGTTCGGAAACTCTGTGGATACATTCTATTAGAGAGTCTAGTACGTCACGCTTGCAATGACTTGATCCCAACTGATCAAAACGAGGCTCTTAGTGCCTCTAGAAGGCAGCCCCAAGCCCCATAGGAGTTGTCAGTGACTACAGTTTTTCAACACCCAGAGTCTCCCCCAGTTTCCTGCCTCATTGGATAAGACTTGTCCCATGATATAACCCTCTGCCTGCCTTCTGCAGGTGTGGGTGCTTTCTAGAATCTTCTGCTTTCATACCCTCCCCACTCCTGCCAGAGTGTGGGTGTTGTCTACAGATGCTCTGAGGAGTCTCAGAAAAGCTTGAGAAGCTCCCTTCTGATCTATCTAGTGAAAGGGCTGCACACTTAGTATCCAGGACATGCAGTTTGGATGAGGAAGTGTTGAAATATTGTTTGTTCAACTGGACTGAATATCTGAAATCAGGACTGTTCTGAAAAGCCCAGAATGGTGTATATGTGTGTGTCCCAAACCCTGGTCCTGGTGCCCTTCCAAATCTCCCCCCAATGGAATGGGCTCTCCTGAACTAAGTCCCCCGATTATTTATCTGTTTACACTCATGAGGTGCTGGGGCAAACTACACACGAGACTCCAAAGCCTGCCCACTGTCATGGTTAAATGCAGGTTCTCTATGCGTTGATGTTCAGTGAATTTTGAAAGGTTTTGGCACCTGTTATTTGGATAAATTATAAAATGCCTCTCCTTGCTCTTCCTCTCTTCTTCCATAGGCTGTGAACTTTGTGGTTTCTGAAACGAGTCAGTTGTTGTTGGAATATTATTTAAGGAGACATGCGTCAATGCCATTGTAAAAATGGTAACATTTTAAACCGTCACTTAAAAGCGTGGTGAGTTGCAGAACAGAATTTTAGTGTGGCCAGACAGCTGGCTTTCTGTGAGATCTGGTCAAAGTAAGGAGTGGTCAGGAGGGCTGGGTGGCTCTAGACACCCTACCACCGACATCACCATAGGTTGGGGTAGACTCTGGGCCACTGAGCCCAGCAACAGATCCCCACCGTTGAGGTTCAGCTAGGTGGGCAGAGCTGCTCAGCTTTCTGGCAGGTCCAGCGAGCTCTCATCACGAAGCTGGACCAGGTCATGAAAATGCGGGGGATGCAGAGAAGTCCAGGTGGGCTGGCTATTACTGATAAGAAAGCTCATTTTCTCATTCATCCATCCAAAATTCTTCCAATTGGCATGTATTTTGTTTTTTCTCTGTGCTAGGCACCGTATTTGCCCTAAGGTTATATAGAAATGGTCAAAACTTCATCTCTGTCTTCAAGGTCACAGCTACTAGACAAGGCAGTCAAGTTGAAGTGGAATTACAACGGAATGCAAAAGCACTATGCTAGAGATAAGCTACAGGGGGACTCTGAAACCTAAGGGTGAGGCCCTTCACCTTGCTGGGGGGAGTCAAGAAAGGCATCCAAAGAAGGGGGTTTCTGCTCTAGATCTGGATCCTGCCCAAGGAGGGCTGGAGAATGGAGTGGAGATCAACTTTCCAGCAGCGGGCACCCACCGCTGGGTAGAGAGTCCTGACTTGGTTGTGAATAGGGCTGGGGCTTAAATCTGTTGGGGAATTGGAAAATCAGAACAGCGGACCTCGAGCACCACGTTGGAGGATCAAGAACAGGACTTGGAACACGGGGTACAAGGAAGAAACCCAGTCCTCTGACCTTGGGCACATGGAGATTATCTGGGTTTGGGAACACCAGGATGCAGGAGCCCTGATTGCCCTACGACTAGAATGGAGATAGTGAACTGCTCTCAGGGATGTATGCAAGCTCAGGCATCAGTCCTAGGGCTCAGAGGTCAGGATGAGAGCCAGGGAGGGTCCAGGCGCAGAGCTGTAACCTAGCTACCTAGCCCTCATGGGTGGGCACCACTCCCCTCTCAGTCTACAGGCAGGAGACCTAAAGCTAAGCCCTGCCAGATGGGCAGCGGGGTAGGAAAGGAAGGGCCGGGGGGTGGTGGGGAGAACGGAAGCGACTCCACCATTTCCTTCCTCGTGCCTGGATTGGTTTGGGTCTAGACTGGGGTGAGGTGCCAGCCTTGGACAGGCCCGGCTGTGGCAGGGAGATGGAGAGCTGGGGGTAGCGATGTGGACGCGCTGAGAGATTCGGTACACTAATGTTCTGCAGAGCTGGGCGGCTTTCTGGCTGAGAGTTGGGTTGCACGAAAACTGTCACATGCAAATGGATGCTCAATGTTGTGGAGATAGATGATAGAGTTGACTTGTCAGGGGTTAGCCAATCAAACTTGGACCAGTGGCAAACCCTCGGTCCTTCTGACACCAGGATGTCCCTGACCCTCGTTGCACGCCTCTGTGAAGGACGCCTCCTAGCAAGGGTGTTTATGCTAATTTCAACCTCCTGGGAGGTTATGGAAGCTAATAGGCTGTCTTTGGATCCACAGCTGTCTGCCCCTCTATCTTGATTCCCTCCAGCCCACCCCATTCAGGGAATACATTTCTACCTGTACCTTGTGCATCTTGCAATCTGGCCTGGGACCTGATCTGGAGTCTTGACTTAAGAGAACCAAGCCTTTGAATCCTAGTTTTTGATCCTGACGGCTCTTTGATCCACCTCTATATTCCTGTCCCTACAAGGCACTTGGTCCTGGACCCCAGCTTGGTCAAATCTGTCTCTGATCCAAATTGTGCTCTTGGTTATAGCTTCATCAATGGCATATTTCAAAGCCAAAGTTAAATCTCTGCCAGAGGAACATGTGAATATTCAGAGCACAATCTTGTATACCTGGCCTACATGACTGACTTAGGAGTAACAGAAAGCTTTAAGAGTAATAACTGCCTTTTGGGTGAGATTTAAAACTTAGGGCCAGAGCATTTTCTTATAAAACCGTGGATATGTTTCCTACGTGTAGAAGCACAGACAGCTAGTTAAGAGCTGTATCAGGTTCTTGAAATCTGCATAAAATTTGGCCCATTATTGAGTCAAACAAAACTTGTATGAATTGGCATTTCTCTTCATATTCTGAGACTCCAGCAGCAGTTGGCTTCTTTCTTGTTTATTGCCCTGAGTGGCCATTTCCCTGCTAGCCTCAGCTTATGTACTTAGGTGTTTTCTAAAAAAAATTTGAAACTGTGCCCAATACTCTTGTCATGTGATTGTTCATTCACTTATTATTTAAAGCAACAGCTTCCCTCTTCTTATCCCCCAGAGAAGTCCACAAAATGCTAAATTAAATGAGAAAGGCCCTCAGTCTCTGATATATAGCCCTAGTAATAAATTTCTCTCCTTTGGCAGTCATTGGCATTTTGGGTTATTTGACTACTTTGACTAAATATATATGTATATATATATATATACACACATATATATTTCAGTCCAAAACAGAGGTTTATAACTGCAGTTTTGCAACTAATTTCAATGTCCTGATTTAAATGCATTTTGTTATACCAATTCAATGGTAAAAAATAATTCAAGAAATTCATGATTTTTTTTTTTTTTGGAGGGAGGAGAAATTAGTGATTTTTAACTATGCTAAATCCAGACGAGCAGCTGTGGGATGCTCATGAGCTAATATAGCCGGGGCTTCTCCTCAATGAATACCTTGTGATGCCAAGGGCTGTTGGGATGATCCTTGTCTTTCACTGGCAGCCCCAGAGAATGTGAGAAATAGATAGCACATCTATATTTAAATTATATTTGGGGTATATTTAGCCAGTAACAGAGACACTGTAGAGACTGAGTAGAAGAAGAGCGTTCCCTGGCAATGAATTGCTAGCTGGTGTTCCTGATACTTTGGGCTCCCAAACGCCTCTGGGTGCGCTTTTATTTCCAGGAAATGGCTGGTGTCTTAATCATGAATTCTTACTTTGCCTGCTAAAATAGAATGTACGTTTGCGCATCTTTGTGTGATGTGGTTTCTCCCTCAGATGCCAATCAGTCTACTTTATTTGGAGAGGAAGAAGACAGCTGGTGCAATCTCGTTGGGGCAGTAACGGAGGAGAGTTTGTGAGAGCTAGTTTTATTTCTTCCTGTCCCCTGAAGGTAGAAGAAGCCCTACTTCAGAGTGACGGGTTTCCTGGGAATTTCCTAGTAGTTCAGTGTTTGATGACAACAGGGAAAGTGCTTGTCCTTTGGAAGGGAAGTTATTTCAGAAAAATACACTTGTTGAAATTTCCATGTGAGGAGATGTTTATTTATAGGGGGATATTACCTAAGTAAAAATCTCAACAACCCCCCAAGCCCTCCAAAAAACCTCCCAGTATAGGCATGACACCTTTTGCTCCCTCATAGCCAGGCTTTCCCCTCTGTGAATGATGCAATCAGTCAAGCTAGCTCTAATTGTAGACAGTCTTGAGGTTCTTGAAGAACACACAGGCTAACAATGGAAGAAAAACCATGGGCCTTAAACACAGGCCTAAGTTTCTTCATCCTCACTTTGGGATCCTTATTCAGGAGGTGCCCACCAGCCCTTCTGTGCTGATTGTTTACTGTTGGAATCCGCTCTGATTGGTTGGTGCCCGTACCATATACCGGTTGTTAAATATTTTGAACATCAGGTCCATCTAGCTTAGAATAGAGCTGGGAAGGGAATCGCAGTTTAAAGGATGTGAATGGGTCAGAGGTGACACTCTCAGATGGGAATAGTCCTAGTTGTGACAGCAGTCACTGGGAGGGAGGATAGGATGGTGAGGGGGGAATTGACTGGACCACCCAAGGTAGGCATCGGTAAATCTGAGCCTTTCAAAGCCTTTCTTACAAAGTCCAAAGGTGGAAGACAACATTTACCTGTGAAACCCAGGGAACAGGAGTGGACTGGAAAGAGAGGTGAGGCCAGGAGGGTACCCGAGAGAGCACGAGGGACAGAGCTGGAGTGTGAATGGCTTGCCTCTATTTGTCCCTAGTCTGATGGCCGGTGAAGCTGGCTACCCCTGAGGCACTGGGTGAGGGCAGACATAGCCTGAGTGCCCAGCCCTCTCAGCTGCTCTCCCTGCCTCCTTTATAGCACCAATACTGGGGAGCTGGCCCAGAGTGGATGGAACATGTTCTAGGGGTGTACCCTGGCTGAGGCCCAGCCGCTTCCCTCCTGCTCAGCACATCCTTTTCATGGCCCGCATTACTCTTCTGAGCGTTCAGAGTGGACCCCAGTTGGCAATTCATTCGTGCACTTGTTTTCTCAGTGCTGGGAACTCTGAAGGAGGAAAGGTGGAACCTGCCTTATACTATGGTCATGGTATATCCCTGTCACTCTAACTTTCCACAGCTTTGATGTGTAAAAAGATTCAAACCTGTGCACGCTTTGGCTTTTCCCTCCAGTTCACTATGTTACTTGCAGGCAGTTTAATGTTAACAGAATTTCTGGAAACAACTTGCATTTGACTTTAGGATGTACTATATCGCTTTTTCCCTGAGCAAAATTAACTGTCTACTTGTCTTTTGGGGAGGGATATTAAGTTAGATTTTATTCTGCGATGTCATAGTAACACAAGTGGTAGATGAGCCAGGCAGAAACTGAGCCTGGATAAGATGAACATTTTCCTCTCAATAAATCACAAAGGGGTAACTGAAAGTGGATGCTAGTCATAAAGTTCCACATTATCACTTATCTTTGGGTGTGACTTAGGTTGACTACTTCTGATGATGTCCTTTGGGGTTAGAAGAAACACTTTGTGTTCAATGAGCCAACATATGCTGCTGGTTAAATGATTTCAATTTTTCATGTGTAAGTAGCCAGGTTTCACAATACGATGCTTCAGTGCCTTATGGAAGTAAAGGCTGAAGACGCACCCAGGTGTCCGAAGCCCCCTTGAAAATTGGTTAGTGTGCCTTTGGAGAAGGATACCTAACCTCCTGAACAGGGATCAAAGTTCATAGTACTGGGGCTAGACCTGTGACTTTGAGTGGAGGGTCAGTGCTGAGGACTCCTTGGCATAGCCAAAGAGAAGCCCAGTAGCGATGGGGAGATGACTGTTTGAAGTGGACACCTCACTGTGTCACCTCATCTTGTGATTTTTCTTTTATCCTGGTAGAGGTAGACCTCATTTACAAAGAGGCAGAATCCATGAAATGGCCTATGAAAAGAGGCTTTTCTCTCTGCATTGGAGTCTCAGCTAAAGCCTTAACGTTGAGGGCAATGGGCTAAATAAATAAATAGCTCCACATTCATTCAGAATTTACCAAAGAGGAACCAGAGTTGTTCTTTGAACACCTGCACCCATCAACCAGGTCCATCTTATTGGAGGATTGCCATTTATTGGGTGAATTATTTTGAAGGGTATTTGAAGGAGTAAAGCCAGCTATGGGTCTTCTCCTCAGGGAAGGGAAAAGAGGAGAGGAGAGGGTGTTGCTACTTTTTGCTCTCATTCATTAGCCAAATGAAGAAGACCTAATAAAACCACCAGAACTTCTCAGACTTTGGTGTTTTCTGTTAGAAGGGTGACCATGTCACATTCCCTGGCTGAATACCAGTTGGGGTTCAGAAACTCATTAGCTTGCCTGTTTGAGCACAGAGTTCTCTGGAAAGATTGACAGGTGTCCCCTGGAGAAGTCTAAAGGTGGGAGGTTGGCTGGGGCAGCTCACAGGAGCAAGTTCAGTGACTAAGCAAGATGCACTTCACTGCTTTGAGGGGCAAGAATGTATCCCCAAGGCATCAGGCACATATGTAAACAGATCTGGGCGCAAGTTGTCTTGAAAAGATCCTGTCTAAGAAGCCTGTTTTCTTGAGTAAGCAGACCCCAGAGATACGCTGCCAGGGCAGGAACTGATGGAGCTGGGGTCATAGAGGCTCAGCCAGGGGAAGAATCGCTTGCCACAAGGAGGAGCCCTAAATGGTCTTCAACACACCCTTAACTGCTGCCCACAAAATAAAGCCAGTACTTATATGACAGAGGCACATTGAGGCACTGAAACAGCACCAATTAAGTAAAAATTCCTCTGGTCTCTTCCTTCTCATCCCTTTGGTACCTGGAGAACCAAACAGCAGACACTGGGTAGATTGAGCTGGGGTAGGAGGTATTGCTGAGAGAGAAGGCCAACGACCCCTCCAAAGATGCTGATTCCCAAAACGTGAAATCAAGCCTGAGTTGGGTGGAGAAAGAAGCTGTAATTGAACACAAGTTTACAGTTTTGATTCAGAAAGTTTTGATTCTGGACTGGATCTTTGAATTCCTGAATATGAGGCTGTTTTTTAACAGCTGAAATTGACTTGAAAGTGATGGAATCTGACCCAGGCATTGGGGGGAGAAAAAAGAATCTCCCACTTATATCATACCCAGTTAAACCCTATATAAACCTGATAAAAAATCTGTATTCCAGGTGTGCTAATGCAGCTTGCTACATTAGCTTGCTGTTAGCTACACTGGCTTTATTTCATACACCTACCAAGATCGTGGTAGTTTCAGGCACAAAATGTATATCTCCACTCTGGCCATTTAAGGGCTGGCAAGATTTCGCCCAAGGGGAACAGAGCACAGTGCTTTCCAAGGCAAGAGTATAACAGGGAAGACCCACCGCAGACCATCCTATCCTCTCTAGAGCCAGGAGAAGACTCTTTGGGCTCTGGTTGGATTTTTTCCAAGGTAGTTTTCAGCCCTTCTCCCTGGACTCACATGGCTTCCCCCTGCCCCAATTAGGATGAAAAGTCCAATGTTTGCCAAAGCTGTTTTCTCCATAGGAAGGACTCACTTTGAAGGGTCAAAAGGATCAAACTGAGCTCCTGTGGACAGCCAAAAGCCAGTGATGCCTTTGGGAACTTTTCTGACACCTTCCACTGAAAATCCCCAAGAAGAATCCAGAAACTCTCTTTTATTATCTGTATTCATACTAAGAAGCAAAAGCAGTCAAGGTGTTGTCTCATCTTCTCCAAGGGCATTTTCTTTCTTCTCAGAGCTCACTTTAGGAGCCTCACAATTAAGCACACACAAACAAGAAATACGGAAGCCTCAACAATACGGAAGCTTCCTTTGTGAACGGCAGATTAATAAGCATTTATGCTAATGGTCCTGGCTGGGTCGCTTTCTTTTCCATATATTGCTCTTCTTGAGCATATCTCAACCTGAAGACCATTTTCTTTGCTGTGTGCTGGCAGCACCATGATAAAGACTCAAGAGGATATTTTCCAAAGAATAGTAAGGCATTCCTAAGGTCCTCAAGGACTGATTGGAGCTATTCTTCTATAGTCCTTTCTTCCGTTGATGCCAAAGCATTGTTTGAGTCATACTTCCTCTTTGCAGAGGCAGAGGCAGAGGCAGAGACAGGAGAAACAGATGAGTACGGTTTCAGAAGTGAGGGGATCCTGGGTTCTCTTTCCAACGCTGCCATGGACTTCCAACAAAACCTGAGGCTCAAAGTCAAATATATTGTTAAGCAATTTAAAGCCAGAGGGAGCTGTTACACAGAGGGTATTAGAGCCCTTCTGGAAGCTATGTTTATGTTGCCTTTTGTTTTGGGAGAAGACAGGTCCTAACACCCAAATTCTAGTTCATAAGGTCTTTTCCTTAATTTCAAACTCAACCACTAAAATCTGGCTTTTGTTCATTTTATTTTTTTTCTCTGGAGCTAGACAGATTTCTCATTACGAACACAATATTTTAAATTGCTTTTAGACTGAGCTGAACTTTTTTTCTGATGGTATGAGAAAAGCATGGGAGACATGCTCCAGGCTCCCAAGAGCAGAAAAAGTTAGCAGCTGGAGGAACCACAGCAATGTGTACCCAGTAAAGACAGTAGATGAGGCTCAGTGGGTGTCTTGGATGGAAGTCCCTGGTTTTGTAGGAAATGTAGGACAAAAATTGTAAAATCTTTTTATTTTTTGTAGCTTGAATTTCTTACTGAGCATTCAGTTCTGCTTTTCTGTCATCCTGGAGAAAACTCAGACACGGTTTTAAGAGGCTAGGTTGGCCAGATTATACCTAGTTTTGACTTCAGTTGATATCAAAAACTTCTATAGCAATTGTCTCCTGTTTGTCCCAAATTAATAAATCTCCTTTACTTTTTTTTAATAACAATTTTATTTATTTATTTATTTATTTATTAATGGCTGGGATGGGTCTTTGTTGCTGCGTGCAGGCTTTCTCTAGTTGCGGTAGAGAAAGAATAATGGGGGCTATTCTTCATTGCGGTGCGTGCACTTCTCACTGCGGTGGCTTCTCTTGTTGTGGAGCATGGGCTCTAGGCACGTGGGCTCAGCAGTTGCAGCACGCGGGCCCTAGAGCGCAGGCTAAGCAGTTGTGGCACAGGGTCTTAGTTCCTCTGCGGAATGTGGGATCTTTCTGGACCAGGGCTCGAACCCGTGTCCCCTGCATTAGCAGGTGGATTCTTAACCACTGCACCACCAGGGCAGTCCCTCCTTAACTTCTAAAGGCAGGGAGTCTGGACTGTTATTTTTGTTTTAAGCAACTAACAATGAGGGGGAAGTCAAAACACATGGCCTTGATGTGGTCTTTTGAACAGAGATTCTCAAATGGCTAAGAAACAAGGGCAAAGGTCATTGAAGACTGACGTCGACCTGGATTCAAGATGAGCTCCCCTGATCTCCTTGCTGGGATCAGAATCTTGCCCCGACCCCATAGTTGCTTGGCAAGATGATAAATTTATTAGAAATTTTTACTCTTCCAGAAGGATAGACCCTGATTGGTTTATCCTTAAATGCTCACTGGAGTAGTCTACTTCAAACAATAGACTACCTAGATTCACTGCTATGCTGGCTTTCTGAGTTTCAATTGTCATGCTCTCTGGGAACTTCTTCCCAACAGGTCTGACAGCTTTCAGTGTTTAATGCTGGTTGAAACCTGCTGGATTCATCATGTCCCTCTAGGGGCTGTGTCTTGGCTGCTGGCTGTGGCTTCTCTTCTCTTGTTAGGGGTCTCTTGATGAAACCAGTTCCTCCCATTCTCACAGTGATGGCCTCTTCTCTGTCCTCACTGACCCATGGTTGAAGTATACAGTATGCCTCAATGTCGCTTCCATCAGAGTAGTGATACATAAGGGACATGTCCAGATGGAAATATTTTGTGATCAGTAATTTTTGAGAGCTCAGAAATTTTTCTATCAGATGGTCCTTACCACCAGGAATCATAAGAAGTCTGTGCAGAGGCAGAATCTCAGCTCTTTTGGTTATGTACTTTTGAGACTGTCTTACACAATTCTGAAACAACCGGTCAGTACAATTAACCACTCTTTTGGCAGGAAGCACACAAACATAATCATGCCTTAAATAGTCCAGTTATAGTGTCATTTGTTTTCTGTCAGTGAAGAGGAGGGATTCAGTGACATCTGATTCTCAAAGACACACAAACATAGGAAGCTGGAAGATACTAGAGCAATGGCTACAAAATTCTGGAGGAAACCAAAATTTCCAATCAAGAATTTTATACCCAAACATGGTATTAATGCACGTGTGGCTAGAATAAAGAAATTTTCAGACATGGGAAGTGCCCCAAATTTTACCTCTCTATAATGCTTCTCAGGAAGTTATTGGAGGATGTGATCCATTAAAAAAAAAAAAAAAGCACCAAGTAATCAGAAGACATGGTGTGTCAGTCAGTGCTCTGTATTCCCCAGACCATTTCTTCTTCCCAGCACACAGGAAGACTACATATCCCAGGATCCCTTGCAGTTATATTGAAGCCATGTGAACGAATCCTGGACAATGGAATGTGGGAAGAAGTGATGTAACTCCTCTATCAGGTCTGGATATAAAAATATCCAGAATGATCTTCTGGTCTCCTTCATTTCCATGGTCACTTTGAGGCCTTGAGTTCCAGATGGCTTTCTATGAGATGGAGAGCCACCTGATCTGCCCTGGACTGTGACATGAGTGAGAAAAAATATTATGTTGAACCAATGAGATTTGGGTTTTGTCTATTGTAGCAACTAGTGTTGCTTTCTCACACTGAGAGAAAGTGGGTGCTGATGTAACAGAAACTTAAACTATGAGATGTGGGAGCCAGCAGCCCAAGGAGAACTGGTTACAAAGAATTAGTGTCGATGTGTGTTGGCCATTCTGGGATTCATTTGGCAAGTTGTTACAAGAAAGAGATGGCCTTAGGAAATAATTGGGAAGTTGAATTATAGATAAGAACACAGAAACTAAGGGGTGGAAGGAAGATAATAATTACCTCCAGGAAAAAGCAGATGGGTTTCAGAAAAGAAAAAAAAGACATGTTATAGTTTGCCACATGTCTTATTCATAAATAGCATATAGATTCATAATTTTAGAAGCACTGATGTAACATGTTGAGCAAGAGGAGATGAGGATGGAGGATGTGCACGTGTTGGTGGGGAAGGGGAAGAGAGGAGGAGACTAATATCAGGAGACTGATATTATCATATCAGGAAGACAATACATTGCCTAAAACCAAAAGAAAAATAAAAAAAGCAATAATAGCATGTTCTTCAGAGATATGCACATTTTCATACTGAAAGACTCAATTCAAAACAATACTTTCTGATGTATTGTCATGTCAGAGAAGGAGAAAGAATTTTAAACCAAACCATTTTCAGTGGTGAATTTCCTGTGATAGTTACCCTGATGGTAGCCATTCTTCAGTCAAGCTAATAAGAGAAACGAGCCTAGTTGTGATAGAGGTATTAAAAAGTCCTGACAATCAAACCTAAAAAGTCCTGACAATCAAACCTAAAAAGTCCTGACAATCAAACCTAAAAAGTCCTGACAATCATTACCCTATTTATCTACCTTGTCTTGTTTTCCTTCTGCAACCTCTGACCTTCACAGTTGGCTCAGAACATGATGTTCCTATCAACCATTTCTTCTCAGATAAACTGCAAATCACAACTGTTATTCTTTCCTTTCTCTTTGGACAATGATGCAAAACTAGTACTTGTGTATCAGCACACGCAACGTAATCATTGCTATGGAAAATTTACTCCCTGGTTTTCTTTCTTTTTCTACTTTTATTAAGTAACGGGTCAACAATTTATGGTCCATGGGTCAAATCTGGCCCATGACCTCTTTTTGTGTGGTCTGCGGGGTAAGAATTGATTCATACTTACCTCTCCTCAATTCATACGTACATAAAGCAAAAAAAGTGGTAGTGAGACTGGAATCAGAGAGATTTTTTTTTTTACATCCTTATTGGAGTATAATTGCGTTACAATGGTGTGTTAGTTTCTGCTTTATAACAAAGTGAATCAGTTATACATATACATATGTTCCCATATCTCTTCCCTTTTGTGTCTCCCTCCCTCCCACCCTCCCTATCCCACCCCTCCAGGCGGTCACGAAGCACCGAGCTGATCTCCCTGTGCTATGCGGCTGCTTCCCACTAGCTATCTACCTTATGTTTGGTAGTGTATATATGTCCATGCCTCTCTCTCGCTTTGTCACAGCTTACCCTTCCCCCTCTCCATATCCTAAAGTCCATTCTCTAGTAGGTCTGTGTCTTTATACCTGTCTTACCCCTAGGTTCTTCATGACATTTTCTTTTCTTAAATTCCATACATATGTGTTAGCAGACAGTATTTGTCTTTCTCTTTCTGACTTACTTCACTCTGTATGACAGACTCTAGGTCTATCCACCTCATTACAAACAGCTCAATTTCGCTTCTTTTTATGCCTGAGTAATATTCCATTGTATATATGTGCCACATCTTCTTTATCCATTCATCTGTTGATGGACACTTAGGTTGTTTCCATTTCCAGGCTATTGTAAATAGAGCTGCAATGAACATTGTGGTACATGACTCTTTTTGAATTATGGTTTTCTCAGGGTATATGCCCAGTAGTGGGATTGCTGGGTCATATGGTAGTTCTATTTGTAGTTTTTTAAGGAACCTCCATACTGTTCTCCACAGTGGTTGCATCAATTTACATTCCCACCAAAGGTGCAAGAGGGTTCTCTTTTCTCCACACCCTCTCCAGCATTTATTGTTTCTAGATTTTTTGATGATGGCTGTTCTGACTGGTGTGAGATGATATCTCATTGTAGTTTTGATTTGCATTTCTCTGAGGATTAATGAAGTTGAGCATTTTTTCATGTGTTTGTTGGCAGTCTGTATATCTTCTTTGGAGAAATGTCTATTTAGGTCTTCTGCCCATTTTTGGATTGGGTTGTTTGTTTTTTTGTTATTGAGCTGCATGAGCTGCTTATAAATTTTGGAGATTAATCCTTTGTCAGTTGCTTCATTTGCAAATATTTTCTCCCATTCTGAGGGTTGTCTTTTGGTCTTGTTTATGGTTTCCTTTGCTGTGCAAAAGCTTTGAAGTTTCATGAGGTCCCATTTGTTTATTTTTGGTTTTATTTCCATTTCTCTGGGAGGTGGGTCAGAAAGGATCTTGCTGTGATTTATGTCATAGAGTGTTCTGCCTATGTTTTCCTCTAAGAGTTTGATAGTTTCTGGCCTTACATTTAGGTCTTTAATCCATTTTGAGCTTATTTTTGTGTATGGTGTTAGGGAGTGATCTAATCTCATACTTTTACATGTACCTGTCCAGTTTTCCCAGCACCACTTATTGAAGAGGCTGTCCTTTCTCCACTGTACATTCCTGCCTCCTTTATCAAATATAAGGTGACCATATGTGCATGGGTTTATCTCTGGGCTTTATATCCTGTTCCATTGATCTATCTTTCTGTTTTTGTGCCAGTACCATACTGTCTTGATTACTGTAGCTTTGTAGTATAGTCTGAAGTCAGGGAGCCTGATTCCTCCAGCTCCGTTTTTCTTTCTCAAGATTGCTTTGGCTATTCGGGGTCTTTTGTGTTTCCATACAAATTGTGAAATTTTTTATTCTAGTTCTGTGAAAAATACCAGTGGTAGTTTGATAGGGATTGCATTGAATCTGTAGATTGCTTTGGGTAGTAGAGTCATTTTCACAATGTTGATTCTTCCAATCCAAGAACATGGTATATCTCTCCATCTATTTGTATCATCTTTCATTTCTTTAATCAGTGTCTTATAAATCTCTGCATACAGGTCTTTTGTCTCCTTAGGTAGGTTTATTCCTAGATATTTTATTCTTTTTGTTGCAATGGTAAATGGGAGTGTTTTCTTGATTTTACTTTCAGATTTTTCATCATTAGTGTATAGGAATGCCAGAGATTTCTGTGCATTAATTTTGTATCGTGCTACTTTCCCAAATTCATTGATTAGCTCTAGTAGTTTTCTGGTAGCATCTTTAGGATTCTCTATGTATAGTACCATGTCATCTGCAAACAGTGACAGCTTTACTTCTTTTCTGATTTGGATTCCTTTTATTTCCTTTTCTTCTCTGACTGCTGTGGCTAGAACTTCCAACACTATGTTGAATAAGAGTGGTGAGAGTGGGTAAACTTGTCTTGTTCCTGATCTTAGTGGAAATGCTTTCAGTTTTTCACCATTGAGGATGATGTTGGCTGTGGGTTTGTCATATATGGCCTTTATTTTGTTGAGGAAAGTTCCCCCAATGCCTACTTTCTGCAGGGTTTTTATCATAAATGGGTGTTGAATTTTGTCGAAAGCTTTCTCTGCATCTATTGAGATGATCATATGGTTTTTCTCCTTCAATTTGTTAATATGGTTTATCACACTGATTGTTTTGCGTATATTGAAGAATCCTTGCATTCCTGGAATAAACTCCACTTGATCATGGTGTATGATCCATTTAATGTGCTGTTGGACAATGTTTGCTAGTATTTTGTTGGGGATTTTTGCATCTATGTTCATCAGTGATATTGGCCTGTAGTTTTCTTTCTTTGTGACATCCTTGTCTGGTTTTGGTATCAAGGTGATAGTGGCCTCGTAGAATGAGTTTGGGAGTGTTCCTCCCTCTCCTATATTTTGGAATAGTTTGAGAAGGGTAGGCATTAGCTCTTCTCTAAATGTTTGATAGAATTCGCCTGTGAAGGCGTCTGGTCCTTTTGTTTGTTGGAAGATTTTTAATCACAGTTTCAATTTCAGTGCTTGTGATTGGTCTGTTCATATTTTCTATTTCTTCCTGATTCAGTCTTGGCAGGTTGTGCATTTCTAAGAATTTGTCCATTTCTTCCAGGTTGTCCATTTTATTGGCATAGAGTTGCTTGCAGTAATCTCTCATGATCCTTCTGCAGTGTCAGTTGTTACTTCTCCTTTTTCATTTCTAATTCTATTGATTTGAATCTTCTCCCTTTATTTCCTAATGAGTCTGGCTAATGGCTTACCAATTTTGTTTATCTTCTCAAAGAACAAGCTTTTAGTTTTATTGATTTTTGCTATCATTTCCTTCATTTCTTTTTCATTGATTTCTGATCTGATTTTTACGATTTCTTTCCTTCTGCTAACTTTGGGGATTTTTGTTCTTCTTTCTCTAATTGCTTTAGGTGCAAGGTTAGGTTGTTTATTCGAGATGTTTCCTGTTTCTTAAGGTAGGATTGTATTGCTATAAACTTCCCTCTTAGAACTGCTTTTGCTGCATCCCATAGATTTTTGGTCGTCATGTCTCCATTGTCATTTGTTTCTAGGTATTTTTTGATTTCCACTTTGATTTCTTCAGTGATTACTTCGTTATTAAGTAGTGCATTGTTTAGCCTCCATGTGCTTGTATTTTTTACAGATCTTTTCTTGTAATTGATATCTAGTCTCATAGCCTTGTGGTCGGAAAAGATACTTGATATGATTTCAATTTTCTTAAATTTACCAAGGCTTGACTTGTGACCCAAGATATGATCGATCCTGGAGAATGTTCCATGAGCACTTGAGAAAAATGTGTATTCTGTTGTTTTTGGATGGAATGTCCTATAAATATCAATTAAGTCCATCTTGTTTAATGCATCATTTAAAGCTTGTGTTTCCTTATTTATTTTCATTTTGGATGATCTGTCCATTGGTGAAAGTGGGGTGTTAAAGTCCCCTACTATGAATATGTTACTGTCAATTTCCCGTTTTATGGCTCTTAGTATTTGCCTTATGTATTGAGGTACTCCTATGTTGGGTGCATAAATATTTATAATTGTTATATCTTCTTCTTGGATCGATCCCTTGATCATTATGTAGTGTCCTTCTTTGTCTCTTCTAATAGTCTTTATTTTAAAGTCTATTTTGTCTGATATGAGAATTGCTACTCCAGCTTTCTTTTGGTTTCCATTTGCATGAAATATATTTTTCCATCCCCTTACTTTCAGTCTGTATGTGTCTCTAGGTCTGAAGTGGGTCTCTTGTAGACAGCAAATATATGGGTCTTGTTTTTGTATCCATTCAGCCAATCTGTGTCTTTTGGAGGGAGCATTTAGTCCATTTACATTTAAGGTAATTATCAATATGTATGTTCCTATTCCCATTTTCTTAATTGTTTTGAGTTCGTTGTTGTAGGTCTTTTCCTTCTCTTGTGTTTCTGGCCTAGAGAAGTTCCTTTAGCATTTGTTGTAAAGCTGGTTTGTGGTGCTGAACTCTCTCAGCTTTTGCTTGTCTGTAAAGATTTTAATTTCTCCAACAAATCTGAATGAGGTCCTTGCTGGGTAGAGTAATCTTAGTTGCAGGTTTTTCTCCTTCATCACTTTAAATATGTCCTGCCAGTCCCTTCTGGCTTGCAGAGTTTCTGCTGAAAGATCAGCTGTTAACCTTATGGGGATTCCCTTGTGTGTTATTTGTTGTTTTTCCCTTGCTGCTTTTAATGTGTTTTCTTTGTATTTAATTTTTGACAGTTTGATTAATATGTGTCTTGGTGTATTTCTCCTTGGATTTATCCTGTATGGGACTCTCTGTGCTTCTGGACTTGGTTAACTATTTCCTTTCCCATATTAGGGAAATTTTCAACTATAATCTCTTCAAATATTTTCTCAGTCCCTTTCTTTTTCTCTTCTTCTTCTGGAACCCCTATAATTCGAATATTGGTGCGTTTAATGTTGTCCCAGAGGTCTCTGAGACTGTCCTCAATTCTTTTCATTCTTTTTTCTTTATTCTGCTCTGCAGTAGTTATTTCCACTATTTTATCTTCCAGGTCACTTATCCATTCTTCTGCCTCAGTTATTCTGCTATTGATCCCATCTAGACTATTTTTAGTTTCATTTATTGTGTTGTTCATCATTATTTGTTTCATCTTTAGTTCTTCTAGGACCTTGTTAAATGTTTCTTGCATTTTGTCCATTCTATTTCCAAAACTTTGGATCATCTTTACTATCATTATTCTGAATTCTTTTTCAGGTTGACTGCCTATTTCCTCTTCATTTGTTAGGTCTGGTTGGTTTTTATCTTGCTCCTTCATCTGCTGTGTTTTTCTGTCTTCTCATTTTGCTTATCTTACTGTGTTTGGGGTCTCCTTTTTTCAGGCTGCAGGTTCGTAGTTCCCGTTGTTTTTGGTGTCTGTCCCCAGTGGCTAAGGTTGGTTCAGTGGGTTGTGTAGGCTTCCTGGTGGAGGGGACTAGTGCCTGTGTTCTGATGGATGAGACTGGATCTTGTCTTTCTGGTGGGCAGGTCCAGGTCTGGTGGTGTGTTTTGGGGTGTCTGTGGACTTATTATGATTTTAGGCAGCCTCTCTGCTAATGTGTGGGGTTGTGTTCCTGTCTTGCTAGTTGTTTGGCATAGGATGTCCACTGTAGCTTGCTGGTCGTTGAGTGAAGCTGGGTGCTGGCGTTGAGATGGATATCTCTGGGAGATTTTTGCCGTTTGATATTATGTGGAGCTGGGAGGTCTCTTGTGGACCAGTGTCCTGAAGTTGGCTCTCCCACCTCAGGGGCACAGCCCTGACTCCTGGCTGCAGCACCAAGAGCCTTTCATCCACACGGCTCAGAATAAAAGGGAGAAAAAGTAAAAGGAAAGAATTAGTAGAAGTAGAAAGAAAGAAAGAAAGAAAGAAAGGAGGGAGGGAGGGAGGGAGGAAGGAAGGAAAGAAGGAGGGAAGGAAGGAAAGAAAGAAAGAAGATAAAGTAAAATAAAGTAAGATAAAATATAATAAAGTTATTTAAATTATTAAGAAAAAAAAACAAACAAAAAAGCAGACGGATAGAACCCTAGGACAAATGGTGGAAGCAAAGCTATACAGACAAAATCTCACACAGAAACATACACATACACACTCACAAAAAGAGGAAAAGGGGAAAAAAATCATAAATCTTGCTCTCAAAGTCCACCTCCTCAATTTGGGATGATTCGTTGTCTATTCATGTATTCCACAGAGGCAGGGTACACCAAGTTGATTGTGGAGCTTTAATCTGCTGCTTCTGAGGCTGCTGGGAGAAATTTCCCTTTCTCTTCTTTGTTCGCACAGCTCCCGGGGTTCAGCTTTGGATTTGGCCCCGCCTCTGCGTGTAGGTCGCCGGAGGGCGTCTAGTTTTCCCTCAGACAGGACGGGGTTAAAGGAGCCACTGATTCGGGGGCTCTGGCTCACTCAGGCTGGGGGGAGGGAGGGGCATGGAGGGAGGGGCGAGCCTGCGGCGTCAGAGGCCCGCGTGACATTGCACCAGCCTGAGGCGCGCTGTGTGTTCTCCCGGGGAAGTTGTCCCTGGATCCCGGGACCCTGGCAGTGGCGGGCTGCACAGGCTCTGGGAGGGGAGGTGGGGATAGTGACCTGTGCTCACACACAGGCTTCTTGGTGGCGGCAGCAACAGCCTTAGCGTCTCATGCCCGTCTCTGGGGTCTGCGCTTTTAGCCGCGGCTCGCGCCCGTCTCTGGAGCTCCTTTACGCAGCGTTCTTAATCCCCTCTCCTCGTGCACCAGGAAACAAAGAGGGAAGAAAAAGTCTCTTGCCTGTTCGGCAGGTCCAGACTTTTCTCCGGACTCCCTCCGGGCCAGCCGTGGCGCACTAACCCCCCTGCAGGCTGTGTTCACGCCACCAACCCCAGTCCTCTCCCGGCGCTCCGACCGAAGCCCGAGCCTCAACTCCCTGCCCCGCCCGCCCCGGCGGGTGATAAGACAAGCCTCTCGAGCTGGTGAGTGCTGGTCGGCCCTGATCCTGTGTGGAAATCTCTCTGCTTTGCCCTCCGCACCCCTGTTGCTGTGCTCCCCTCCGCGGCTCCGAAGCTTTCCCCCTTCGCCACCCGCAGTCTCCGCCTGCTTCCAGTGTGTGGAAAGCTTTCCTCCTTCACAGCTCCCTCCCACTGGTGCAGGTCTTTTTTCTTTTGCCCTACCCAGGTACGTGGGGGGTTTCCTGCCTTTTGGGAGGTCTGAGGTCTTCTGCCAGCGTTCAGTAGGTGTTCTGTAGGAGTTGTTCCACGTGTAGATGTATTTCTGGTGTATATGTGGGGAGGAAGGTGATCTCCGCGTCTTACTCTTCCGCCATCTTTCCAGAAGCTCTCTATTACAAGTTATTGAATATAGTTCCCTGTGCTATACAGTAGGTCCTTGTTGTTCATCTATTTTATGTATAGTAGTGTGAATCTGTTAATCCCAAACCCCTAATTTATCCCTCCCCCCTTCTCCTTTGGTAACCATAAATTTGTTTTCTATGTCTGTAAGTCAGTTTCTGTTTTGTAAATAAGTTCATTTCTATCATTTTTTTACATTCCACATATAAGTGGTATCATATGATATTTGTCTTTCTCTGACTTACTTCACTTAATATGATAATCTCTAGGTCCATCCGTGTGCTGCCAATGGTGTTATTTCATTCTTTCTTATGTCTGAGTAGTATTGCACTGTATATTTGTACCACATCTTCTTTATCTATCTGTTGATGGGCATTTAGAACTACATAGTCTTTTGTGGTTTGTAACTTTATCTGCATAAAACATATTTGATCACAAAGTCTAATGAAATTAATGGTGCTATTTCTTAACCTCCTACATTATTCTTATTTAACTTTTCCTGTAATGTGTTTTCCGTATTATTTGAGAATATTTAGCTCTTTTATAAAAGGCAAGACAACAAATGGGATAGACAAGACTCGTAAGAAGTGTTAAGCATAGTTAAGAAAGCTAGTAACTTACGAGATATAGGCAAAATCGATAGGACATACCTGGGATAAATAATGGGCAAACAAAGAGCTTGCAGAATACATAAGTGTTATAGATAGTAAGTAACCTGTGAGACAGGTTGAAGATAGAATAAATGGGATATGTGGTGGAACAAAAAAAGAGTGTTAGTTATAGGTACAAAGACTTAGAAAAACCAAATCATAAAGTGAGATGATGCCACTTCTGGGCTTCCTTAAATTGACCATCCATTGGAGGCTCCCGCTATGGTTTTATTCTGTCCCCACTCGTGTGCCGCCTAAGAAGCTCAGTGAAGACCCAGAGCTATTGAGCAGACTAATTGCCAAGCTGTCGCCATGCCCAGGCATCCTTGTCCTCAGTCTCTTGGATGAAGCTAGTGTTTGTGTTGCCTCCGGGCACTTTCTGTCTGCAAAGCCCTGTGTTCAAATCTCAGTCATCAAGTGGGGAATATTGATGCAGGAAAGACAAGATGCAAACACTGTGTGACCCAAGATTTGGGTAGTGTAGTCTTTCCATCCTGGACTGCAAGATGTCTGTCCCTCACCCTGAGCACTTGAATCTTCCTTCCTGGGTCCCTTCTTCCAACAAGAAATACTAAAAATTGTATTTACTACTGTATTGGTATAAAGATGAGTATAATCCAGGCTGGATGACATATTTTCTTCAATTGTAAAAGAAATTAAAACCGCTTTGTGGGCTCCTAAAAGTGCCATGGGCCCTAGGCACTGAGTCTGTAATTCTTGATGGAGAATTTGTGCTGGTTCCATCTGCTTGTATCCTAAGTGTGTTAGCCTACTTCATCTCTTTCCCTGTCTTCTTACTGTGCTTTAAATTGATTAAATAACCTGTGTGATTCAGGTATTTTGATTTGGTTGGTGAATCTTTGTGACCTTTGAGAAATCTTGCCTGAGAGCATCGTTGGAAGCTACCATTGCATCAAGGTAATTTTCGTCACAACATCACTCAAACATCTGCATTAATACACACACACACACACACACACACACACACACACACACACACACACACACACACAGCTGACAGAATAGAACCGTCTTTCACCCTAGGCCCCCCTTCACAAAAAATGCATAATTTTAACCATACATTAAATTTTATACCATAATGAGTTAAATAATGAAAAACAGCAAATAGCTTTATGGTTGATTTCATAACTTACAAAAATCCATAAGTTTATGATATTAGATCTGTGTCATTTTAATTTTGACAACTTTTTGTAATTTATTTTACAGTATTGTAAACTTATCACTCTGACTTGTGTCTTTCTTAGTGGATTTTATAATTAATGCATTACTTTGGGTAAAGTCAGAGGTTTTTGTTTTTCCTGACAGTAAATCAGATTGATTGACTTGATGAAAGGGGACTAGCTTTGCTAACTAGGTTATGTGCTGGATATTTTTCATAAATTGAATGAACTAAATATGAAGCTCCAAGGTTTTGCTATATAAATACATATATCTATATATTCTAAATGTATATTTATATGTAATAAGAAAAAGTATATTGAAATCAACAAATTTATTTTCATAGTATTTTCCGGTACATTGGCTTAAACAAGATAATTACAACAATAATAAATCCCACATGAAAGTGGCATCAGTCTTGGTCTAAAACGCCTCCTTCTCTGGACTTGGCCATGACCCAGGTTCAATGTCTTCTGTGGTAGGCAGAATGGCCCTCCAAGATGTCCATGCCCTAATCCCTGGAATCTGTGAATATGTTACATTACATGGTAAAAGGGATTTTGCAGATGTAATTAAGGTAACAGGCCTTAAAATAATGAGGGTATCCTGGATTATTCAGGTGGGCTGGATCTAATCACACAAGCCTTTAAAAGCAGCGAACTTTTTTCAGCTGGAGACAGAGGAATGTGGCAGAAGGAGAACACAGAGGGATTTGAAGCACAGGGAGCATTTTACTACCTGTCGGTGGCTTTAAAAACGGAGAGAACCATGATTAAGGCTCTAGAAGCTGAGACAACCTCTGGCTGAGAGCCCCCAAGGATACAGGGGCCTCAGTTCTCCAGTGAAAAGGCACTGAATTCTGCCGACAACCTCAATGGGCCTGGAAGCAGATTCTTTCCAGAGCCTCTGCAGAAGAGCTGAGGCCGGTCAACACTTTTATTTTGGCCTTGAGACCCAGGAGGAGAGAAATCAGGTGAGCCCATCCTACCTACAGAAATGTGACACAAATTTTTGTTGCTTTAAGTCACTAAATTGGTGGTCAGTTTTCATGGCAACAATAAAAAATGAATATATACCCTCCTAGCTGTCAGGACAGTGCCACACCTGCAGCTGACTTTTTTGATTGTTAATTTTTGATTTTCTTCCCTCTGGAAGAGTAGTCCTTACAGCAAAAAAAATGTGACTACTGTGTGTGTCAGTCACACTGTCTTATACGTGCATACTTTCGGGATATTGCATGTTTAGTTCCAGATCACTGCAATAAAGTGAATATTGCAATAAGGTGAGTCACACGAAGTTTTTGGTTTCCCAGTGCATATAAAGGTTATGATTACACTATGCTGTAGTTTATTAAGAGTGCAATAGCACTACATCTAAAAAAAATGCATACCTTAATTTAAAAATATTTTATTGCTAAAAAATGCTATCATCCGAGACTTCAGCAAGTCCTAATCTTTTTGCTGGTGGAGGGTTTTGCCTCCTTGTTGACTGCTGACTGATCAGAGTAGGCGTGGCTGTGACAACTTCCTAAAAGACGATAATGCAGTTTGCCGCATTGACTGACTCTTCTTTTCGCAAATGATTTCTTGGTAGGGTGCAATGCTGTTTGATAGTATTTTACCCGCAGTAGAACTTCTTTCAAAATTGGAGTCAATCCTTTCAACCTTGCCTGCTGCTTTATCAACTAAGTTGATGTAATATTCTAAATCCTCTGTTATTTCAACAATCTTCACAGCATCTTCACTAGGAGTAGAGTCCATCTCAAGAAACCACTTTCTTTGCTCATCCATAATAAGCAACTCCTCATCCATTAAAGTTTTTTTTTTGTTTTGTTTTGTTTTTTGTTTTGTGGTACGCGGGCCTCTCACTGTTGTGGCCTCTCCGTTGCGGAGCACAGGCTCCGGACGCGCAGGCTCAGCGGCCACGGCTCACGGGCCCAGCCGCTCCGCGGCATGTGGGATCCTCCCAGACCGGGGCACGAACCCATGTCCCCTGCATCGGCAGGTGGACCCTCAACCACTGCGCCACCAGGGAAGCCCTCATTAAAGTTTTATCATGAAATGGCAGCATTTCAGTCACATCTTCAGGCTCCACTTGTATTCTTGCTATTTCTAACACATCTGCAGTTACTTCCTCTCAAAGTCATCCATGAGGGTTGGAATCAACTTCTTCCAAATTCCTATTAATGTTCATATTTTGACTTCTTCCCATGAATCACAAACATTTTTAATATTATCTAGAATGGTGAATCCTGTCCAGAAGGTTTTCAATTTGTTTTGCCCAGATCCATCAGAGGAATCACTATCTATGGCAACTATAGGTGTACGAAATGTATTTCTTAATAAGACTTGAAAGTTGCAGATCCATGGGTTGCAGAATGGATGTTGTGTTAACGGGCATGAAAACATTAATCTCATGCATCTCCATTATAGCTCTTGGGTGACGAGATGCATTGTCAATGAGCAGTAATATTTTGAAAACAATCTTTTTTCCCTGAGCATTAGGTCTCAATAGTGGGCTTGAACTATTCAGTGAACCATGTTGTAAACAGATGTGCTGTGATCCAGGTTTTGTTGCTCCATTTACAGAACACAGGCAGAGTAGACTTAGCATAATTCTTAAGGGCCCTAGGATTCTCAGAATGGTAAATAAACGGCTTCAACTTAAAATCACCAGCGGCATTACCCCATATCAAAAGAGTCAGCCTGTCCTTTGAAGCTTTGAAGTCAGGCATTGACTTATCCTCTCCAGCTATGAAAGTCCTAGATGGCATCTTCTTCCGGTATAAGGCTGTTTCATCTACATAGAAAATCTGTTGTTTAGTGTAGCTACCTTCATTAATTATCTTAGCTAGATCTTCTGGTTAGTTTGCTGCAGCTTCTATATCAGCACTTACTGCTTCAACCTTGCACTTTTATGTTATGGAGACAGCTTCTTTCCTTAAACCTCATGAACCAACCTCTGCTAGCTTCAAACTTTCCATCTGCAGCTTCCTCATTTCTTTCAGCCTCATAGAATCGAAGAGAGTTAGGGCGTTGCTCTGGATTAGGCTTTGGCTTAAGGGAATGTTATGGCTGCTTTGACCTTCTATCAAGACCACTGAAACTTTCTCCATATCAGCAATAAGGCTGTTTTGCTTTCTTATCATTCGCATGTTCACTGGAGCAGCACTTTTAATTTCCTTCAAGAGCTCTTCCTTTGCATTCACAACTTCGCTAACTACTTGGCATAAGAGGCCTAGCTTTCAGCCTATCTTGGCTTTTGACATGCCTTCGCTAAGCTGAATCATTTTTGGTTTTGATTTAAAGTAAGAGATGTGCGACTCCTCATTTCACTTGAACTCTTAGAGGCCATTGTAGGCTTATTAACTGGCCTAATTTAAATATTGCTGTGTCTCAGGAAATAGGCTGGAGGAGAGGGAGAGTGATGGGGGAATGGCCAGTTGGTAGAACAGTCAGAACACATACAACATTGGCTGATTAAGTTCTCTGTCTTACATGGGTGCAGTTCATGGTGCCCCTCAAACAATTAGAGTAGTAACATCGAAGATCACTGATCACAGATCGCTGTAACAAATATAATAATAATGAAAAAGTTTGAAATATTGCTAGAATTACCAAAATGTGACACAGAAATGTGAAGTGAACAAATGCTGTTGGAAAAATGATGCCAATAGACATGCTTGATGCTGGGCTGCCACAAACCTTCTATTTGTAAAAAAATGCAGTATCTGTGAAGCACAATAAAGCAACACACAATAAACCGAGGTGTGTCTGTGCTGACTATAGTAGTGTTCATTGAAATAAAACCTCATTCGAAGAGATTAGTTTAAAAAATCCCTTATCTATCTATCTATCTATCCACCTATCTGTCATCTATTTAAGTGAGCCAGGTGATTCATGGGGGAATCATGGAGAAGCTGCCTTTATAGGAGATCAGTGGCTACAGTGGTGGGAAATGACTCCATTGACCTTAACTACCTTGAATCCAGAGGCTATATCTACAGGTACTTCAGTGAGAACCCTGTCCTCATTGATTACTGTTGCACTCAAGTCCCCTGAAAACAGAATGTGTGTGTGTGCGAGTGTGCCCACGCACATGTGTGAACATGCACTTAATGTTGGGCAGTCAAGGTGTGGAGTGTATGAGACACTTTTTGGGTTTACTGTCTTATTCGCGAATATTTGTTTTATGCTGGGAACAGCCCTTGATACATTCATTGCAGTTGGTTTCTCAATAGCTGCACTTGTACTAAATAATGCTGTCCCTTTAGCTACAACTGAGTGATTCAGGGATGGGTGCCTGACCTATGTCAAGCCAATTTGAATGCTTCCCTATTATCTTTCTGACTGGATTAAAAAAAAAAAAAGCTTTCTTTTATGGGAGAAGGAGGCATGATGAAATGAGATAGCAGCTGTTGGATGTCCTCTTTTCTGCCATGTGGAAGAAGTCATCTACTTTGGAAGGAAATAAAGTCAACCTATAAGAAGCAGAGGCAAGACCCAGAGTCCAGGAAATGCTCAATTTCAATTGCTCTTGAATTCCAGCTGAATCTCTGTCTTTGCCATTGGATTGTTCAATCCCTTAATAATGTAAGTTACCTCAGTATTCTTTCAATAAATTGTTTTTGGTCAAAGCTTGATCGGGTTGGATTTCTAACAGAATCCTGACCAATACAGTTGACACAGCTGATAGTCCAAATTAATTGTTCCATACATAGTGCAAATTACAGTAAGAATTAAATGATAGGAAGTCAGAATCTAGAGAGATCCTTAGGAACAGGGCGGTAAGATGAAACACTTGACTAAAGCTTTGACTTAGATGGATGGGGAGGAATCTTTGATTGTAGAATATTCCAGGCAAGGAGAACAGCATGTGCAAAAGGGTGATGGTCCCAATTCCAAAGACAAATTTGTGAGACAAAGAGTAGTTGGAGACAAGAGTGTGTGTAGGAAGAGACAAGGTTGAAGAAGAACTTCACCGCTGAGGACTTTGGATGCCAAGCTAAGAAGTTTGTGCTTTATTGTAATAGAGAGCCATTAAAGTTTTTCAACATGAAAGTGGTATTATAAAAGCTGTGTTTTAGAAATTTTGACCTGGTAATATGCAAGGTGAGCTGAAGGAAATAGGAAGTAGTGTTAGATGTATGATTTGGAAGACAACTGCAGTCATCCTGACATGAGTGACAAGAACCTGGACCAGAGTGTTAGAAATGGAAATGGAAAGAGAAGAAGGAGTGTCTTATTCATCTCTGTATCCTTCACATTACTTAGCAGAGTGACTAGCATCTTGTAGGCATTCAACAAATTCTTGTTAATAAGTAAAGAATTCAAGTCAAGTAATGTTTTATTCACATCATCCACATGTTATAATATTTTAGTAGTTTAGATTACAATTTGAAAATAAACTATTGTGTTGAATTATTGAAGACACTTAGTCTGAATATCTTAGTTGTCATTGAATTCCAGTATAACCTCATGAAAATCAGAGAAATACATACGTTTTTTGTTGTGACTAACGGTTCCCTTTAAATCACAGAAAGAAATCTGTTGCTGGAGAAAGGTTTGTTCATGTGTTTATTAGAAACTTAATTCCTTACATCTTTAAAATCTATTTAGACTATTTAATATTTGTCATTTCATAAGAAAATGCAATATCTTCAGCCACTTCAAGTGTTAATTGGTATTCTACAGATGAAGAATACTGTTTATTAGCCTGATGAAAATACATGAAATTTTCTTTTTTCTTATAACTTGGCTTTAGAGAAAATGGCCAGCAAAGACCATTAGTAATCATGCAAGAAAATAGAACATTAAGACGCCTTATACAGTCAGTGGATCTCATATCTTGAGTACTATGTTTTTGATACTTTATTATTCTATCTCCTTTTATTAGTAGAACACCATGCCCCCTCCTACTATGCATCTCTTCATAACTTTGCATTCAGTGGTGTCATATTGGTAGCTTGAAATCCTGGTGGGAGTGGTGGAAGTACTTACATACCAGAAATTGGTAAACACTATAAAGTTTTTTGTTTATTTTGTTGATTGTCTAGACCAGAGGTATGGCCTGTGGGCCTGTGATCTAGTTTTGTAAATTAGATCTTACTAGAATACATCCAGTTATTTACGTATTGTTTATGGCTGTTTTCGTGCTACAGTGGGAGGGTTGAGTACTTGCAACAGAAACTGTATGACCCACAAGCCTAAAATATGTGCTATGTGTCCCTTTAAGAAAAAGTTTGCTGATCCCTGATCTAGACTTAAAAAGTGATGGAGAAAATGTTAATAATCAAGATTAAACTTAAAAGTGTATTGTGTTTATGACTGTTACATTGTCAATGGCATAAAATGTTGAGAAAATACTCTTTCGGTTATTTATGCTGTTCAGCAAAGAAGTTGCTCATATCCTTGACGAATGAAGTTCTGATGTATGTCTCCATTGTTTCACACTTTACTCATGAATATAAATGAAAATATCATTACCACATTGGAACTACATTCAATCATCATTTGCAACTGATGGCTGTCTATGGAGACAAGAGGTTAGCAAAACTCAAGGAAAGCATTCTATGAGAATCCATTGCTCATTTGGAATTCATGATAAAAACTATAGTCAGTCACATCAACCATATATTGTTAGTTTCCATTTATGTGAAATGTTAAGAATAGGCAAATTCATAGAGACAGAAAGTAGATTATCTGTATAAATCTTTTCAGTTTGGTGGATTTTTAGTATATTTACCTAGTTGTGCAGCCATCACCACAATCTAATTTTAGAACATTTTCAGTGCCTCCAAAAGAAACCCCATACATATTAGCTGTTATTCCCCATTCCCACTCCCCACTCCCTCCACCCAAGATCCAGGCAGCCAGTGGTGTTTTTAGTGTATTCACAGTGCTGTGTGAAGCTCTAAAAATATTATACACTTTACTATTACTTGTAAAATGTGGTATACTTATCATTTATAATAAAGGTACAATGTATAAGATACATATTTCTTCTATCTTTTTTTTTTAAAAAAGCTCATTGTTGATACTACCAAGCTACAGCAATCAAAACAGCATGGTATTGGCACAAAAGCAGACATATGGATCCATGGAACAGAATAGAGAGCCAGAAATAAACCCACACACCTACGGTCAATTAATCTTTGACAGAGGAGGCAAGAATATACAATGGGGAAAAAACAGTCTCTTCAGCAAGTGGTGTTAGGAAAGTTGGAAAGCCGCATGTAAATCAATGAAGTTAGAAGACACTCTCTCACCATACACAAAAATAAACTCAAAATGGCTTAAAGACTTAAACATAAGACATGACATAAAACTCCTAGAAGAGAACATAAGCAAAATATTCTCCGACATAAATCGTACCAATGTCTTCTTAGTCAGTCTCCCAAGGCAATACAAATAAAAGCAAAAATTAACAAATGGGACTTAATCAAACTTACAAGCTTTTGCACAGCAAAGGAAACAATAAATAAAAAGAAAACCTGAGGACTGGGCAAAAATATTTGCAAATGATGTGACTGACAAGGGCTTAATTTCCAAAATATACAGACAGCTCATACAACTGAATAACAAAAAGACAACTCAATTGAAAAATGGACAGGGGACCTAAATAGACATTTCTCTAAATAAGACACACAGATGGCCAACAGACACATGAAAAGATGCTCAACATCGTTAATTAGAGAAATGCAAACCAAAACTACAATGAGATATCACCTCATACCAGTCAGAATGGCCATCTGTGGGACTTCCCTCGTGGAGCAGTGGTTAAGAATCTGCCTGCCAGTGCAGGGGACGTGGTTTCGAGCCCTGGTCCGGGAAGATCCCACATGCCGCGGAGCAACTAAGCCCGTGTGCCACAACTACTGAGCCTGTGCTCTAGAGCCTGTGAGCCACAACTGCTGAAGCCCGTGCACCTAGAGCCTGTGCCCTGCAACAAGAGAAGCCACTGCAATGAAAAGCCCGTGCACCGCAAAGAAGAGGAGCCCCCGCTGGCCGCAACTAGAGAAAGCCCGTGCGTAGCAACAAAGACCCAATGCAGCCAAAAATAAATAAATAAATTTATTTTAAAAAAAAGTCCACAAATAGCAAATGCTGGAGAGAGTGTGAAGAAAAAGGAACCCTCCTACACTGTTGGTGGGAATGTAAATTGGTGCAGCCACTATGGAAAACAGTATGGAGGGTCCTCAAAAGAACTAAAAATAGAGTTGCCATGGAATCCAGCAATCCCATTCCTGGGCAGGTATCTGGACAAAACCATAATTCAAAAAGACACATGCACCCCAATGTTCATAGCCACACTATTCACAATAGCCAAGACATGGAAACAACCTGTGGTGATTGCAGTTATCCTGGAGTCTCTCCACTGGTGAAGGGGGAGCTGGGGATAAGTAGTGCCCTGCTCTGTCAGTGTGGCCTTGATCCGGTGTCTTGCGAATGATGGTCTATGTGGCTCTGAGATCACCTCTCCCTATCTTCCTCATTGGGATTGCTGCACTTTCAGGCTGGTGAAAACCCCATGCTTAATCTTTATGGCACTAATTGTTCACTGTGCTGTGGTGCTAGTGGCTGGGGGCCCTGGAGGGATGGTAATAACTTATGATGAGAAGCACCATGTGGAAATAGAAAAAAGAGAAGCTCCATTTTTTAGTCCAGAAGTGAATGAGAGTGAACCAAATGCCTACGTACTCTGTTTCACTTCTTTTATATCATTCGCTAAATGGACACCTGTTGGTAATATGCAATAAATACCAGTGGAATGAAGAACCTGAATGGAGGCTACTTCGGATGCTTTAATGTGCCTGGCCTGTGAACGTGTCAAAGGCCTATGTCCTTTTAAATTGTTCTTGTGGTGTCAAAACACAGACTATCTCCTCCAATTTATGACTAATAGTAGATTTCATTATTCATGGACTAGCAAAGTCCCTAATCCTGAAAAAATTACAGAACAAGGTACACATCAATTCTGCTGCATTTGGAGCCCGAGAAAATGATTGACAGGCAGGCAGGCAGGCTGGCTGCTCTAGGCTGTCACTCCTGAAGCCTAATCTTTCCGTATGAATACTGAACAGGCCTTGTGCAATCTGAGTGAGGCTCCCAGTGAATGTTTTTTTTTTTTTAAGAATAATCAAATTTTGAGAATGTGCTACAGGAGAGAGCTGTCA
Source organism: Globicephala melas (assembly GCF_963455315.2). Classification (NCBI taxonomy): domain Eukaryota; kingdom Metazoa; phylum Chordata; class Mammalia; order Artiodactyla; family Delphinidae; genus Globicephala; species Globicephala melas. The sequence continues at coordinate 162,045,470 of NC_083315.2, read as the reverse complement.
CGTTGCATTAAGTTAGCACTGTGAGTTTCATGGAAATTATCAGGTAATTCGATTGCTACTGCCCAATCGTTCGCAGGCATAATTTAATTCCCTTAGAGTTAAGAGAATGAATAAGTAATAAAATTTCCTATTTGGGATTGTTGAAGGCAAGCAAAAAACTGTGGTGCATCATGGGGTTCACAGGAGCTGGGGGCCTGGCTGCTAGGATTAGAATGGGCATCCAAAGCCTGTAATGCCAGACGAATGCCCGTGATTAATTTAAGTTACACAATGCCCTATAGTCCACAAAGCACTCTCACTTATAGTCGTCTGATTCTTAGGGAGATTTTAGAAGATAGTTATTATTATCTCCATTTATAAATGAAGATACTAATGAACAGAGGAAATACCTCATTCAAGGTCACTTGCGATAGAGTGGGACAAGAAGCTGAAATTAAACTCCCATTATGGGTTGGATTGTGTCCCTTCATCCTGCCCACCCCCATCCCCCCAGAAGAAAAGATATGTTCAAGTCTTAACTCCTAGTACCTCAGAATGTGACCTTATTTGGAAATAGGTTTGTTACAGATGTAATTCAGGTGAGGTCGTGTTGGAGTAGGGTGGGTCCTTAATCCAGTATGACTGGTGTCCTTATAAGAAGAGGAGAGAGACACAGAGACACAGGGAGAAGACCATGTGATGATGCAGGCAGAGATTGGAGGGATGCATCTACAAGCCAAGGTATGCCAAGGATTGCTGGCCACCACCAGAAGCCAGGGGAGGCATGGAACACATTCTCTCTCACAGCCCGCAGAGGGAACCAATCCCTCCAACGACTTGATTTTGGACTTCCAAGCCTCCAGAATGGTGAGAAATAAATTTCTGTCATTTTAAGCCACCTCATTTGTGAAGCTTTGTTACAGCAGCCCTAGGAAACCAATATAGCTCCTAAGAATAATAAAAGTTTCCATTTACAGTGCTCTGACTGTGGGCTGGGTACTTTACACATGCTCTCATGAAATCTTTAGGAACCCTTCAAGGTACATTATTATCAATGACCTTTTCATGACTTACCTAGGTCAAATAACAAATAGATGGTGGAGCTGGGATTCCAGCCCTGGGCCTGAATTTTGCCTTGTCTATTATGCCTCTGAGCCATGATGGTACCCAAAATATTTATGGCAGTGTTAGGAGAGACAACCCTCAACCCTTTAAAATTGTTCCTTTAGTCTAGTTCTTTTGGGCAACTACTAACTCAATTTGAACTCCACCATGCTAACTTGTATGCATTTATTATGAATAACCACAAAATGGTGCCTGACATACAGGAAAAAGCTCAGTATTTGTTAAATGAACAGTAATAAGAACTCCTTAACCTGTTATGATGCTTCAAATTTACAAAGCATTTTCACACATTCTTTTTTTTAATTAATTTTTATTGGAGTATAGTTGACTTACAATGTTGTATTAGTTTCTGTTGTACAACAAAGTGAATCAGTTATACATATACTTATATCCACTCTTTTTTAGATTCTTTTCCCATGTAGGTCATTACAGAGTTTGAGTAGAGTCCCCTAGTCTATACACTAGGTCCTTATTGGTTATCTATTTTGTATATGGTAGTGTGTATATGTCAATCCCAATCTCCCAAATTATCTCTCCACCCACCCACCCCCCTCGCTGCTTTCCTCCTTGGTAACCATAAGTTTGTTTTCTACCTCTGTGACTCTATTTCTGTTTTGTAAATACATTTGTACCATTTTTTTTAGATTCCACATATAAGCGATATCATATGATATTTGTCTTTCTCTGTCTGACTTACTTCACTCAGTATGACAATCTCTACGTCCATCCATGTCACTGCAAATGGCATTATTTTGTTCTTTTTTATGGCTGAATAATATTCCATTGTATATATGTATCACATCTTCTTTATTTGCTCATCTGTCGATGGACATTTAGGTTGCTTCCATGCCTGGCTACTGTAAATAGTGCTGCAATGAACACTGGGGTGCATGTGTCTTTTTGAATTATGGTTTTCTCCAGATGTATGCCCAGGAGTGGGATTGCTGGATCATATGGTAACTCTGCTCTCTAACACCATATGCAAGAAATGAACTCAAAATGGGTTAAAGACCTAAATGTAAGACCAGATACTCTAAAACTCTTAGAGGAAAACACAGGCAGAACACTCTCTGACATAAATCGCAGCAATATCTTTTTGGATCCACCTCCTACAGTAATGAAAATAAAAACAAAAATAAACAAATGGGACCTAATTAAACTTAAAAGCTTTTGCACAGCAAAAGAAACCATAAGCAAAACAAAAGGACAACCCACAGAATGGGAGAAAATATTTGCAAAACAAAGTGACTGACAAGGGATAATCTCCAAAATATACAAACAGCTCATGAAGCTCAATATCAAAAAAAAAAAAAAAAACCCAATCAAAAAATGGGCAGAAAACCTAAATAGACATATCTCCAAAGAAGGCATACAGATGGCAAAGAGGTACATGAAAAGGTGCTCAACATCACTAATTATTAGAGAAATGCAAATCAAAACTGCAATGAGGTATCACCTCACACCAGTTAGAATGGCCTTCATCAGAAAATCTACAAACAACAAATGCTGGAGAGGGTGTGGAGAAAAGGAAGCCCTCTTGCACTGTTGGTGGGAATGTAAGTTGGTGCAGCCACTATGGAGAACAGCATGGAGGTTCCTTAACCTTTCTTATTAGGCTATTTAAAAAATAATTTGAAGGCTGCTTTAAACATATTCCTGTCTTTCTTCTTTCTAATTTAAAAAAATATTTTGTTATGTTTTCTTCAACCAGATAGTAAGATTCTAGAAGGTGATGAATGTTTTCTTTTTTTTCTCCTTGAGTGATCCCAGTTCTTCACTGGATTTCACTGGAGGTAGACATACGGTCTTGCAATGGTTACACATATCATTCTGAAAATGGTTATAAAGAATGAATTGGATAATCTTTAGACAAAAAGCAAAAACAGAACTCTTGATTTTTATCTTGCGAATCATAGAGTTCATTGCTAATGTTCCTGAGTGTTGCTGTGAATCATTCTTTCCCTCTTCTCATAGACTGTGAGGTGAGCACCAACACCATCCTCCCCTTTGCTTTATCAGATCCAGGGGTAGGGAGGGATCAGCCACCTTCAGCTCTTCATAAGTCTTGGGGTCCAGGAAGATGAGGGAGTCCTCCCCGGAACATTCACATAGGCTAGGACTGCCTTTCCACTCTCCACAATGTGCCATAGCCATGTTCTCATCTATTGTGGTGCTTGGTTTTCTTGGGTGATCATGAAATTCCTTACCAGTTTTAATAGGTTATGATTCATTTTTGTTTTTTCCAATATAGTTTTCAAGATGTTTTTGCCTTATGTAGATTCCTTTGGCAGCTTATTCAAAGCTGAGATAGGCAAACCTAAATCGACATGCTCGGAGTTTTAGTGATATGGGGAGTGTCCAGGATAAAACCACTAAGTAAAAATGAGCAAATAAAAATATGTGCAGTGTGATTCCACTTCTCTACCTATTTTTTTTCTGCTACTTTTAGAGGTGTGTCCTTGGGTGAGTTACTTATCCTCTGTGAGCCTGTTTCCTTAAATGTGCACAATAATGTGTACGTTGCAAGGATAATGTGAGGGTTAAGGGTGATGCATTTGACGGTCTTTTACAAATTTTGATGAGTTACACCTTGTATTAGTTTGCTAGCACAGCTGTCACAAAGTACCACAGACTGAGTCGCTTAAATAACAGAAATTTATCTCCTCACAATTCTGGAGGCTGGAAGTCTGAGATCAAGGTGTTGGCAGGGTTGGTTTCTCCTGAGACCTCTCTCCTTGGCTTGTAGATGGTTTGTCTTCTCCCTGTGTCTTCACATGCTCTTCTTTCTGTGCGTGTCTGTGTCCAAATTTCCTCTTATAAGGACACCTGTCATATATTGGATTAGAGCCCTCCCTAATGACCTCATTTTAGCTTGATTGCCTCTTTAAAGATCCTGTCTCCAAATACAGTCATAGTCTGAGGTACTGGGAGTTAGGACTTCAACATATGAATTTTGGGAGACACAATTCAGCCCATAAACATACCTGCTGTACAGCCTACAGCTCATTCCCACTGGGCTCTGTATTGTTCATCCAACATCCATGGAAATTCGTCCCCTCTCCTGGAATGTCAAATAGGCCTCCTTGGCAGGTCCAGCCCTTCCTCCTTCCTGAAGTTCAGCTCAAATGTAGGAATATTTAGGAAGAGTTTTGATTCTAACCGTAAGGAATTTGTCTTTTCCTCTAGGTCCCTGGGCTTTTTGCTTGCATCTGTAACAGAGCAACAATTTTAGTTTCATTTAATTCTGCATCCCCATAGGCCTAGGACAGGATCTAGCACATAGCAGGTATTCAAGAAATAACCTGGAGAACTGCACTGAAAGGCAGTTAATTAAACCAACGCTTTCCCTTTTTCTGACTCAGTTGAGAAATACTTTCATTTGACTGTTGACAGAGCAGTCTGAGGGCAACGGAGATGGGAGGAATGAACATGATCTCAACAATCCATTAAGACAGAATAAATAAATTTGTTTATCTTCCTTCCTGTATATTTTATGTTTAAGAAACCTATTTTAGGATATAGTTGAGGCAGCCTAACATTTATAGATGTTAACACGAATGTGAAACGACTTTCCTGATTTATAGATATCCTTTGAATTTTTTTTTGGAAATCTTTTTATTTATTTATTTATTTATGGCTGTGTTGGATCTTCGTTTCTGTGTGAGGGCTTTCTCTAGTTGTGGCAAGCAGGGGCCACTCTTCATGGCGGTGCGCGGGCCTCTCACTGTTGCGGCCTCTCTTGTTGCGGAGCACAGGCTCCAGACGTGCAGGCTCAGTAATTGTGGCTCACGGGCCCAGTTGCTCCACGGCATGTGGGATCTTCCCAGACCAGGGCTCGAACCCATGTCCCCTGCATTGGCAGGCAGATTCTCAACCACTGCGCCACCAGGGAATCCCCTCCTTTGAATTTTTAATCAACATGAGAAAACCTATTCTACTCAGGAAGTCTGGAATATCACGTGGAGTGATTATTTAAACTGCATGTGTAAGAGGATAAACAGTACAAAAAGAAAGTCTGCTGCAAAATGTGCAGAGATTATTTAAACAAGGCTATGTTTCAAAATGTGTGGAATGTACATACACATATTTTATTTTGTTCCAACAATTTAGCTTAAAATGGACTTCTTAAGGATATTTGGGATTATGGCACAACTAAATGAGTGTTTATGTGGAATCATCCTCACTTTAGGGACTTTCTCCTTCTCACAGTACCTCAATTCCAAACAAGTGGGCTTTGATAAAACCTTGCAGCTCAAAGCGTGCCTCACACACTTTGTTTTTCAGGCTCGCTGCCTGTGCCAACCTGGAGTAACACCACGCTAAGTGAGAGATGCCCTTCTGCTGATAGCTCAAGCCATGGAGGGTCCAAAACATCTGTGCTTAGTCTAGAGAGTTCTGTACTTTACTGTTGTTACAGTTGAGATGCCCATCTTTTTTTTTTTTTAACTTACTCTGTTGTTAATGTATAACTTAAAAAAAATAATTTGTTACTTATACTTAGCGCAAGTTCAGTACAGGGTTTTTAAATGGATGAACAAATGAACTGAAAACCGAAATCTTTTCCAGCAAACTTCCAAGTCCTTTAAGATGTTTGGAAGTAATTTAATTTCTCCTATCTTTCTTCTTAAATGATGTTGCCATCCACCTAGTCTTCAAGGAAAGGCACCTGGGGGGAGCAATTGACACCTCTTTCTCTCATGTCTCCTTCATCCTTTGAGTAAGTCCAACAGCTTCTCTCAAATCTGTTATCTCTGTTCCATTCCCTCTGCCCCCAGTTAGACCATCTCCTTTCAACTAGGCAGCAGCATCTCATGGAATTTTTACAATATAGGTTTGACTGCATGTGACGGAGACCTAAAGTAACAGTGGCTTAAAACATAAGAGAGAAGTGATTTTCTCTGTCACATAACAATCCAGGCTGGTCTGGAGCCTCTTCCTCTGCAGGAGCTCAGATCCCTTCTATTTTGGTACTTCACCTTCTTCAGGTGCTGCTCTCATCTGCGTGGTCCAAGGTGGCTCACCACCATCCCTGAATTCCAGGAAGAAAGAAGGGAGATATGAGAAATGAGAGGATTTTTTTTAACCTTTCCTTTAAGTAGGAACCCAGAGTTTCACATGTAATATAAACTCACATCCCATTGGACAGGATTAGTCACATGGCCTCACCTCACTGCAAGGAGTTAACCGGGAAATATAATCTTCATTCTGGACAGCCTTATGTCCAGGTAAAAATTTTGTCCCTGTGTAGGAAGGGAGAATGGATATTGGATTGATATTGGTGGACAGCTTGCAGTCTTGACCTCCTCTCCTAACTGGCTTTCCTGCTTCCTGCCTCGTCAAATTGCTCCTTTTCCTCAACTCATACCAAAAGCAATCTGGCCACACCTCTCTCTGCTCAAAAGTGTTCAACAAACTCTTCACTGCCTGCACATAAACTATTAGTTCTCAGCATGGACTGAACAGTCTTCATGTTCTGGTTCCTGTCACCTCACCTCCTATTTCTGTCCTCTTTGCACCTTATTCTCTAACATTGAACTCTGTTATTTTTCCATGAATAACATGGTGTTTCATGCCTCAGTGCCTTTGCACATGCTATTTCTTTGAAAACCAAGCTCAAGAGTCACTTCCCTCAGGAAATATTTTCTATTAATCTCTCCTCTCCCAGCCTTAATCAAGAGAATTCATTGGTCACTCTTTACACCTCATACCTGTACTTACCTGTTCCATTTTTCCCTTAATATATTATGTAGTCATTTATATCCTCTTCTCACTATGAGCATGATTAGATTCACCTTTATATCTCCAGAATTCAGTGCAATGCTTGCCACAGAGCAGATAATAACTGTGTGTTTACTCTTTTTTAAAAAAATATTTATTTATTTATTTTTGGCCACATTGGGTCTTCGTTGCTATGGGCAGGCTTTCTCTAGTTGTGGTGAGTTAGGGCTACACTTCATTGTGGTGTGCAGGCTTCTCATTGCGGTGGTTTCTCTTGTTGCGGAGTGTGGGCCCTAGGCGTGTGAGCTTCAGTAGTTGTGGAACATGGGCTCAGTAGTTGCAGTGTGCAGGCTCAGTAGTTGTGGCTCAGGGGGCTCTAGAGTGCAGGCTCAGTAGTTGTGGCGCACGGGCTTAGTTGCTCTGTGGCATGTGGGATCTTCCTGGACCATGGCTTGAACCCGTGTCCCCTGCACTGGCAGACAGATTCTTAGTCACTGTGCCACCAGAGAAGTCCCCTGTGTATTTACTCTTGATTGAATGAATCAATGAATGAATGAATAAGTGACAGAGTGATTGTATGACATTGGTCCTTGCTTAGAAATTTTAACCTTTTACATGGTGTCCTCTTTTTTTTTTTTTTTTTTTTTTTTGTGGTATGTGGGCCTCTCACTGTTGTGGCCTCTCCCGTTGTGGAGCACAGGCTGCGAACATGTAGGCTCAGCGGCCATGGCTCACGGGCCCAGCCACTCCACGGCATGTGGGATCTTCCCGGACCTGGGAACGAACCCGTGTCCCCTGCATTGGCAGGCAGACTCTCAACCACTGCACCACCAGGGAAGCCCGGTGTCCTCTTTTAATAAATACTCCTTGTGAACCCTTATTCTGTTTGAGGTACATTTACTTTGTTTGTGTTAGAGTATTAGCATAGTTATCTAACTTAATCTTTATGGATAGCCCTGTGATTCAGGCATTATGAATCTCATTATACAGATGGGAAAGTGAGGCATGGAGAAGTTAATTTAAGTAACCCACCTCCTTTCTTTCTTAATTGTATTGACTGTAGGGAAAGTGCAGGGTGGAAGAGAGTGGAGGGGAGTTTTGCCTGGTATGGTATTCTGGAAAACATATTGAACTGGTAGTTATTGGGCTCTTGTCCAATTCTCTAATTTATTAGCTTGAGTGGCCAGCTTTTCTTTCCTTCTCTGAGCTTCAGTTTTCTCATCTGTAATAGGTAGAGTTGGCTCAAAGATCTCTAAGTTTCCTTCCAGATCTAAAAGTCAGTGATTTTCTTACTTCTCTAACACAGCAAATTGAAATGTAGCCCTCCTCCACACCAATATGCTACATTCACATGATGTGCTTTTGCTAAAAATGGCCACTTTCTAAATGTTAAAACAGGACATGGTAGAGAATAGTCAGTCTAGATCCAAACACCCCCACTCTGCTAAAGAATTAACACGAAAGCTCTGGATCCCACTCAACAGAAAATCTTCCCAGGATGGAGGATGTATAATGGCATTGCTTTCACTGGAGCTTTTTTAAAGATTACATCCAGACATAATTAGCCACCAAACACATTTTGGATCTAGGAGTAGTGCAATTGAAATGTAGCCAGAAATGCACCCTGGATTCTCTCCATGCCATGGGTCCACAACGTATGGAATTCTATGTGACTCCCATGTGTGTTGACACATTCTGTGCAGGTCTTTTCCTCATTAAGTTATACTGGAAATCTGAAGGGTCTATAAAACTATCACCCTTCTTCCCCACCAGGGTTCTGAAACAATTGAAAATAAGGCAAAATTGTTCAGCAGGTGAAGATAAATATATCACCTCTGTGGCGGTAACAATGATATTGGAGAATATGGCTTCTATTGGTGGCCAAGGCAACTTTCTAATCCTGAACTGTAGAATCAGGCAGACATCCACCCAGCCCTGCTAGATGAGGAGGGGTCTTTTCCCCAACAAGTGTATGAATTGAGCCTTCTGTTTCTCCTTACAAACTCACTACGGCAGAGTCTGCTAGTTATCCCCTAAACCTCTTCTCCCTTTCCCCTACAGTAATACAACCCCCATTTTTCAGTGGGGCCTGGTGGCTCCTCAGAAGAAAGACTACATTCCCCAATCTCCCTTGCAACTAGGTGTGGCCATGTGACTTTGTTCAAGGGGATGGGAGTGAAAGGAAGGTTGTGCTCTGTTTCTACGATGAATGAGGATGTGCATTTCTCTCCCTAGTTTTCCTCTTCCCTTCTGGCAAGAATAAGGAGCTGGTGTCCCTTTGCACCATGAAGTGGAAACTGAATTTTGAGGATGGCAAACCAACTAGCCTGGGACCCTGGAGACATCATACTAAGCCTGGACTGCTTACTTCAGACTTTATGGGAGAGAGATGACCTTTATCTTGTTTAAGCCATTATTATTTTGAGTTTCCTGTCACTTAAGGCTGAGCCCAATTCTAGCTGATGTACTCTCCAATCAGATAAGTCATTCCATCCCCTCAGGCCCTGAGTGAGGAAAGGAGTGGTCAAGAGGTGGGGAGCAGCCTGGAGTGTTACACTAATTGGTGTCCCTCCACATGGAAGGGAGTGTTAGGGAATAGAGAAGAAGAGTTCCCCTTCGGACAAGTTATTCATTCAACAAGTGATTATAGACCACTTGCTATGTGCCGAGCACTGCTCTAAGCACTTTACAATTATTAATTTATTTAAGCCCCATAACAACCCTACAAGATAAGTAATAATAATATACCCATAATAAAATCCCCCACAGGTAAGGGAACAGAGGTACAGAGAGGTCAGGTAACTTGCTCCGGGTCACATTGCTTGGGAGTGCTGGAGTTTGGATGCAAACCCAGGCAGTCTAGCTCTAGTGCTCCTGCCTTCCATCACTACAGTAGGTGGTTTCTTATGTGGGACAAGAACAGAGACACTCTTATGTTATCTCATAAGAGTAATGGGTACTTTATAACATAAGTAATGGGTAATATAAGTAATAACATAAGTAATGGGTGTTTGTCTTTGGGATAGATGGAGAGGCCAGAAAAATAACAAATATCTCAGTGGTCACCTGAGATGTCCTGGCGTCTGGTTATCCCTTCAGCAGGATTGAATCCATTGCTCCTAGATTATTGTTCCATCACTGTGGGGACTCAGTTACTGTGTGTCACTACTTCTCATGCTTCTGCCCTCCTATTGCACTCAGCCACTAGCTATTTCTACTCAGTTTCTTTCTTCTTATGACATCTTCTTATGCATGTCCTCTACTGCCTGTGGCTTCCGCATTTTGCCCTCTTTATATATACACATTTCTGCCTACCCTATTGTCCACCAACAATATTGTCTTCTCCATACCAAGGATTGATGGGTTCAGCCAGTTATCCTCCAGGACTGAATGCCCAGTTGGGAAAGACTTTTGCACCAGTCACCATCTTTGGATGGTCAGAGCCCCCTGGCTCAGCTGCCCATTCCCCCTCCCCAGCTCAGGTCACCAAGAGTGCTGCAGACTATGACACACCCTTCAAGAACTCTCTGCCATACAGTTCCTCGTTCAGTTTCTTCAAGCAGGAGACATGCCCAGCAAGGGAGTTTGTCCTTGTTATTTTCTCTTTGTTATTCTTTCTCTTTATATCCTGTGAATGAAGGCAAAGACATAAACAGAATATTCAACTTTTGCTATTTCTTTTCCTGTATCTTATCAAAATAACATGGAATGAGCTTTGGACATGCACCAAAGATACCATCCAACTCTCACTACTCCTACTAGCCCAACTGCCTACTCCATGTAGTCCAGCTGCTGCATCTGGCTTCTTTATAGATTATTGGCCAGACTATCAATGGTGGTCTTTGAATCAGTGACCACCCTGGTTCAATCTGCTGTGATCAGAATAGTTGGTTATAAAGAATTATGGGGACTTTAGTCCTGGCCGTCTCTTCAGGCACCATAGACTCTTTACTAAGAATAGTAGCAGAAGATAAGCATGACTGAGATACCCTCATCCACCAGAGGGCAGACAGCAGAAGCAAGAAGAACTACAATCCTGCAGCCTGTGAAACAAAACCCACATTCACAGAAAGATAGACAAGATGAAAAGGCAGAGAGCTATGTATCAGATGAAGGAACAAGATAAAACCCCAGAAAAACAACTAAATGAAGTGGAGATAAGCAATCTTCTGGAAAAGGAATTCAGAATAATGATAGTGAAGATGATCCAGGACCTCGGAAAAAGAATGGAGTCAGAGATCGAGAAGATGCAAGAAATGTTTAACAAAGACCCAGAAGAATTAAAGAACAAATAAACAGAGATGAACAATACAATACCTGAAATGAAAACTACACTAGAAGGAATCAATAGCAGAATAACTGAGGCAGAAGAACGGATAAGTGACCTGGAAAACAGAATGGTGGAATTCACTGCTGCAGAACAGAATAAAGAAAAAAGAATGAAAAGAAATGAAGACAGCTTAAGAGACCTCTGGGACGACATTAAACGCAACAACATTCGCATTATAAGGGTACCAGAAGGAGAAGAGAGAGAGAGAAAGGACGCGAGAAAATACTTGAAAAGATTATAGTCGAAAACTTCCCTAACACGGGAAAGGAAATAGCCACCCAAGTCCAGGAAGCACACAGAGTCCCATACAGGATAAACCCAAGGAGAAACACGCCAAGACACATAGTTATCAAACTGGCAACAATTAAAGACAAAGAAAAATTATTGAAAGCAGCAAGGGAAAAATGACAAATGACATACAAGGGAACTCCCATAAGGTTAACAGCTGATTTCTCAGCAGAAACTCTACAAGCCAGAAGGGAGTGGCATGATATACTTAAAGTGATGAAAAGGAAGAACCTACAACCAAAGTTACTCTACCCGGCAAGGATCTCATTCATGTTTGATGGAGAAATCAAAAGCTTTACAGACAAGCAAAAGCTAAGAGAATTCAGCACCACCAAACCAGCTCTACAACAAATACTAAAGGAACTTCTCTAAGTGGGAAACACAAGAGAAGAAAAGGACCTACAAAAACAAACCCAAAACAATTAAGAAAATGGTCATAGGGACATACATATAAATAATTACCTTAAACTTGAATGGATTAAATGCTCCAACCAAAAGACACAGGCTTGCTGAATGGATACAAAAACAAGACCCATCTATATGCTGTCTACAAGAGACCTACTTCAGATCTAGGAACACATACAGACTGAAAGTGAGGGGATGGAAAAAGATATTCCATGCAAATGGAAATCAAATGTAAGCTGGAATAGCAATACTCATATCAGAAAAAATAGACTTTAAAATAAAGAATGGTACAAGAGGCAAGGAAGGATACTACATAATGATGAAGGGATGAATCCAAGAAGAAGATATAACAATTATAAATATATATGCACCCAACATAGGAGCACCTCAATACATAAGGCAACTGCTAACAGCTATAAAAGAGGAAATCAGCAGTAACACAATAATAGTGGGGGACTTTAACACCTCAGTTACACCAATGGACAGATCACCCAAAATGAAAATAAATAAGGAAACAGAAGCTTTAAATGACACAACAGACCAGATGGATTTAGTTGATATTTAGAGGGCATTCCATCCAAAAACAGCAGATTACACTTTCTTCTCAAGTGCACACGGAACATTCTCCAGGATAGATCACATCTTGGGTCACAAATCGAGCCACAGTAAATTTAAGAAAATTGAAATCATATCAAGCATCTTTTCTGACCACAACACTATGAGATTAGAAATGAATTACAGGGAAACAATGTAAAAAACACAAACACATGGAGGCTAAACAATATGTTACTAAATAACCAAGAGATCACTGAATAAATCAACAAGGAAATCAAACAATACCTAGAGATATGGGCTTCCCTGGTGGCGCAGTGGTTGAGAGTCTGCCTGCCAATGCAGGGGACATGGGTTCATGCCCCGGTCTGGGAAGATCCCACATGCCACGGAGTGGCTAGGCCCATGAGCCATGGCTGCTGAGCCTGCACGTCCAGAGCCTATGCTCCACAATGGGAGAGGCCACAATAGTGAGAGGCCCACATAACGCAAAAAAAAAAAAAAAACAAAGCAAAAAACCTAGAGATAAATGACAATGAAAACGTGATGACCCAAAACCTATGGGATGCAGCAAAAGCAGTTCTAAGAGGGAGGTTTATAGCTATACTAGCCTACCTCAAGAAACAAGAAAAAATCTCAAATAAACAATCTAACCTTACACCTAAAGGAACTAGAGGAAAAAGAAAAAACAAAACCCAGAGTTAGCAGAAGGAAAGAAATCATAAAGATCAGAGCAGAAATAACTGAAATAGAAACGAAGAAAACAATAGCAAAGATCAATAAAACTAAAAGCTGGTTCTTTGAGAAGATAAACAAAATTGATAAACCATTAGCCAGACTCATCAAGAAAAGGAGGGAGAGGACTCAAATCAATACAATTAGAAATGAAACAGGAGAAGTTACAACAGACACCACAGATATACAAAGCATCCTAAGAGACTACTACAAGCAACTCTATGCCAATAAAATGGACAACCTGGGAGAAATGGACAAATTCTTAGAAAGGTATAACCTTCCAAGACTGAACCAGTAAGAAATAGAAAATATGAACAGACCAGTCACAAGTAATGAAATTGAAACTGTGATTAAAAATCTTCCAACAAACAAAAGTCCAGGACCAGATGGCTTTACAGGTGAATTCTATCAAACATTTAGAGAAGACCTAACACCCATCCTTCTCAAACTCTTCCAAAAAATTGCAGAGGAAGGAACACTCCTAAACTCATTCTATGAGGCCACCATCACCCTGATACCAAAACCAGACAAAGATACAACAAAAAAAGAAAATTACAGACCAATATCACTGATGAATATAGATGCAAAAATCCTCAACAAAATACTAGCAAACAGAATCCAATAACACATTAAAAGAATCATACAGCATGATCAAGTGGGATTTATCCCAGTGATGCAAAGATTCTTCAGTATACGTAAATCAATCAATGTGATACACCATATTAATAAATTAAAGAATAAAACCCATATGATCATCTCAAGAGATGCAGAGAAAGCTTTTGACAAAATTCAGCACCCATTTATGATAAAAACTCTCCAGAAAGTTGGCATAGAGGGAACCTACCTCAACATGATGAAGGCCATATACAACAGACCCACAGCCAACATCATTCTCAATGGTGAAAAACTGAAAGCATTTCCTCTAAGATCAGGAACAAGACAAAGAAGTCCACTCTCACCACTATTATTCAAGATAGTTTTGGAAGTCCTAGCCATGGCAATCAGAGAAGGAAAAGAAATAAAAGGAATACAAATTGGAAAAGAAGAAGTAAAACTGTCACTGTTTGCAGATGACATGATACTATACATAGAGAATCCTAAAGATGCCACCAGAAAACTACTAGAGCTAATCAATGAATCTGGTAAAGTTGCAGGATACAAAATTAATGCACAGAAATCTCTTGCATTCCTATACACTAATGATGAAAAATCTGAAAGAGAAATTAAGGAAACACTCCCATTTACCATTGCAACAAGAAGAATAAAATACATAGGAATAAATTTACCTAGGGAGACAAAAGACCTGTACGCAGAAAACTATAAGAGACTGATGAAAGAAATTAAAGATGATACCAACAGATGGAGAGATATACCATGTTCTTGGATTGGAAGAGTCAATATTGTGAAAATGACTATACTACCCAAAGCAATCTACACATTCACTGCAATCCCTATCAGATTACCAATGGCATTTTTTACGGAAGTAGAACAAAAAATCCTAAAGTTTGTATGGAGACACAAAAGACCCCGAATAGCCAAATCAATCTTGAGGGAAAAAAACGGAGCTGGAGGAATCAGACTCCCTGACTTCAGACTATACCACAAAGCTACAATAATCAAGACAGTATGGTAATGGCACAAAAACAGAAACATATATAAATGGAACAAGATAGAAAGCCCAGAGATAAACCCACGCACCTATGGTCAACTAATCTATGACAGAGGAGGCAAGGATGTACAATGGAGAAAAGACAGCCTCTTCAATAATTGGTGCTGGGAAAACTGAACAGCTACATGTAAAAGAATGAAATTAGATCACTCCCTAACACCATACACAAAAATAAATTCCAAATGGATTAGAGACCTAAATGTAAGACCGGACACTATAAAACTTTTAGAGGAAAACATAGGAAGAACAGTCTTTGACATAAATCACAGCAAGATCTTTTTTTTTTTTGCGGTACGTGGACCTCTCACCGCTGTGGCCTCTCCCATTGTGGAGCAGAGGCTCCAGACATGCAGGCTCAGTGGCCATGGCCCACGGGCTCAGCCGCTTTGCGGCACGTGGGATCCTCCCGGACCAGGGCACAAACCCGTGTCCCCTGCCTCGGCAGGCGGACTCTCAGCCACTGCGCCACCAGGGAAGCCCAGCAAGATCTTTTTTGATCCACATCCTAGAATAATGGAAATAAAAACAAAAATAAACAAATGGGACCTAATGAAACTTCAAAGCTTTTGCCCAGCAAAGGAAGCCATAAAGAAGACGAAAAGACAACACAGAGAATGGGAGAAAATATTTGCAAATGAATCAACAGACAAAGGATTAATCTCCAAAATATATAAACAGCTCATGCGCTCAATATTAAAAAAACAAACAACCCAATCCACAAATGCGCAGAAGACCTAAATAGACATTTCTCCAAAGAAGACATACAGTTGGCCAAGTAGCACATGAAAAGCTGCTCAACGTCACTAATTATTAGAGAAATACCAATCAAAACTACAATGAGGTATCACCTCACACCAGTTAGAATGGGCATCATCAGAAAATCTACAAACAACAAATGCTGGAGAGGGCGTGGAGAAAAGGGAAACCTCTTGCACTGTTGGTGGGAATGTAAATTGGTGCAGCCACTATGGAGAACAGTATGGAGGTTCCTTAAAAAACTAAAAATAGAATTACCATATGATCCAGCAATCCCACTACTGGGCATATACCCAGAGAAAACCATAATTCAAAAAGACACATGCACCCCAATGTTCATTGCAGCAGTATTTACAATAGCCAGGTCACGGAAGCAACCTAAATGCCCATCGACAGATGAATGGATAAAGAAGATGTGGTACATATATACAACAGAATATTACTCAGCCATAAAAAGGAACTAAATTGGGTCATTTGTTGAGACATGGATAGATGTCTAGAGACTGTCCTACAGAGTGAAGTAAGTCAGAAAGAGAAAAACATATATCGTATATTAACGCATATATGTGGAACCTAGAAAGATAGTACAGATGAACAGGTTTGCAGGGCAGAAATTGAGACACAGTAGTAGAGGACAAATATATGGACACCAAGGGGGGAAAGCGGCGGTGGGGTGGGGTGGTGGTGTGTTGAAGTGGGCGATTGGGATTGACATGTATACACTGATGTGTATAAAATTGATGACTAATAAGGACCTGCTGTATAAAAAAATAAATAAAATAAAATCCAAAAATTAAAAAAAAGAAGATAAGCTTAACTTAGGAAGGGTTGGCATGAGGAAAGATGGGTAGATCCATTCAAGGTTTCATAGGTTGAATAGAATTTAATATAACCACTGTCTTCTGAACTCTTCTTAGGGACTGTAGGTGTTCAGGATTTGAATTGGGAATGGAAACAAACACTGGACTGGAAAGTCTAATCTGAGCTCCTTGCCCAAGGAAGAGAGCAGGTCCCAGGCTTCCTGTCCATTTCTCCTTTTCCTCCTCCCACTTCATTTTTATTGCAGATGTACAGAAATTGGTTAATTATAATCCTTGGTTCATGACATATTCTTATCATTAATTGCAAAAATTCTATAGGTCAGGAATCTGGGCATAACTTAGCTGTGTCCTCTGCTCTGGGTCCTACAAGGCTTAAATCACAGGGTTGGACAGTCTGTGATCTCATCTGGAAGGTTGACTAGGGAAGCTTCTTTGGATTGTTGGCTGAATCCATTTCCTCGAGGCTATAGAATTCATGGAGGCTTGCTTCTTCAAAGTCAGCAATGGAGAGAAAATCGCTGCTGCTTTGAGTCTCTGGCCTCTAAATATTCCTTGAATGGCTTACCTGATTAAGTAAGGTCCACCCAGGATATCCCTTTTGATTACTTTAAAGTCATTTGTTACAGGCTTTAATTACATCTTCAAAATCGTTCACCTTTGCAATGTAACATAACTTGATTACAATTGTGATATACCATCACTTTTGCTATACTGTATTGAATAGAAGCAAGTTACAGATCCCACTCATACTTAAAGGGAGGGGATCATACATGGTGGGGTGGTCATTGGAGGTCATTTTAGAATTCTGGCTACTATACTACCTATGTGGAAATCTTTCCTATATCCCATGTACCTGGCTCTCTCCCTCTCAAATCTATTTGTCCTTCCCTTGTTTTTTTTTTGTTTGATTTTTTTCTGTAGGTTTATATACATTTTGAGACTTGCTTTTCCTGTCACTTTGTATTATATTCCTAAGATTTATACACGTTGGTGTGTATTTTTATAATCCATTCATTTTAACTGCTATATAATATTCCATTAAGTGAAATGTTTTTATATAATATATTTATTCACTGTCATGTGAATAAATGGCATTTGGGTTATTTTTAGATTTTTTGCTATTGTGAACAATGCTGATATAAATATTTTTATACATGTCTCCAGTTATAGATGTACAAGAATATCTCTTGAGAATATACATAAGAGTGGAATTTCTGGGTCTCAGGACATATGGACATTCAACTTTAGTAGATAATGTCAAACTTTTCTAAATTCACATTTCCATCAGCAGTGTATAAGAAATCCTATGGCTCTATTTGTCTCCAATACTTATCATAGGTAGATTTTTACACTTTTACCCATCAAAGGCATGGACGTTGTTACCCCACTCTGGCCTAGCCAGTTTTCTATCAAATTGTTTGCATTACTTTAGTATTTATTTGTATGCATTCTGTATATATGCGTACTAAATGTACAGTAAAAATTAGATAATCACTTGTTTTGGGTAATATAAGCCTGATAATTGGTAAATAGGGAAACATTCAACTTTGAATTGAAGGGCAGTATAGTGTGGTGATGAAGCACAGACTTTTGCATCAGATTTCCTGGGTCCCAAACTGGTAGTTAATAACAGTGTGTCCATAGGTGACTTATTTAACTTCTGTGCCTCAGTTCTCTTATGTATCAGATGAGGATAGTGATAGTGTCTATCTCATAGGGATTTTTTAAGGAGTAAATGAATTAAATATAGACAATGCTGAGAACAGTGTCCAGCACATAATAAACACTATGTTAATATTTGCTTAGACTATTATTTGACTGGGATTTCCAGGACCTGCTGGACGCTAAGGCAGTGTTCTGCTAATCAACTTTGAGAGTGTCACTTCTACCCATCCTTATATGTGTATATCCTTTTATCTTGACTCATTTCGGACCAGTCAAAATGGATTATTTTTTTCCTTCATAGATACCTTTTTCTTGAGTAGTGAATTAGTGGCTGATTGAAAAATATTAACTCAGTTAATATACACTGAAATATACATATAATAATATAATACAAATAAGACATATATCATATAATAATAATATATCATACAATGCATAATCTATCTCTAAGCTCTCCCCCAGCTTTAATAGCCTGTGATTCTATAAGGGTTGCTGAATTACTTATTGCAGGCTGCCTGAAGATGGGCAGGTAAGGGATGGATCCATTGAGAGGACAAAAGTCTTCTTTCCTGACTTCTAAGTAAGAACACCTGTATACATGTTATTCTCAGGAGGCCCTGTCAGCTGATACAAACCTATTTCTCTCAGGTTAAGCCCCCAAATGAGTCTTAACATGGCCATTGGAAGGTATTCTGGTTATCTTCTGCTGTGTAACCAACCACTCCAAAACTTACTGGCTTAAAACAACAATTTATCATTATCTGTCATGGTTCTGTGAGTTGACAAAGCTTAGCTTGACAACCCTGGCTTGGGGTCTCTCGTGCACGTGCAGTTAGGTAGCTACCAGGGCAGGAGTCATCAGAAGGCTCATGTGGGCTGGACACCCAGGATGGTACCCTCACTCACAGGTCTGGGGCCCCGGTGCTCTTCCACCTGGCCTCTCTCTCCAGCTGAGCAGCCTGGACATGGCAGCTCAGGGCTCCAAGAAAGAGGAAGGTGCCCTAGTATAGCGTCACTTCTGCCACATTCTATTGGTAAAAGCCATTAAAGGCCAACTCAAATTCAAGAGGATGGAATGGCGTGTGGGTACAAAGAAGGGAGGAACTGATGCTGTCATCTTTGGAGATACGCTACTACGTACAGCAAGTCTCACCTCTTGGGATGTCTCCCAGAAAACCTACTTATTGGAGAGGCAGAGACCTTCAGTGCTAGGCCTGCAGAGATCCCTTCCTAGTTATCTACTTTTCATCCTTTAGCTCTCAGCTGAAACATCACTCTCCCAGGATGCCTTTCTAAGGCCCCATCATTAAACTAGGTTCTACTCTGCTTTTCCTACACAGCATTATCGTAGTCTGTTAACTGTATTATTTCTGTGATTACTGATTTAATGTATGTCTCCAACATGGGACTGAAAACTCCACAAGGCAGGCAGGCCTGTCTGGATTATCTCTCTCGACTCCCTGGGGCTGTCATAGTGCTGACTCTCGGTAGCAGCTCAGGAAACAGTTAGAGGATGAAGGAATGGATGAGAGGTGAACACATCTGATCTTTCCATTTTGTTCCAGTGGTTCACACAGAGGTTTTCATAAAGGGGAGTCAGGGTACACTTTCTTTAGTTTATGATGTTTGAAAACCAGTATTTACTGAGCACCAAGCAGATGCTAGACACCACACTAGACCACAGGATAGAACCGAGGACAGGAAGGCAGAAGTGAACTCTGCCTTCACAGAATCTACAGTCTGTGGGGGAAGGCAGACAAGTAAACACACTACTACAGTCCAAGCAGAAAGTGCTAGATTGGGTAGTGCAGGTTGCCAGGGTGCATTGTGTGCAACTCATTCCCTCTGTCTCCTACTCTCTCTCTCTCTCACACACACACATGGAATTTCATATATAGTTTCAGGGCCCCATGGATTCTACACTGATTACTCCTGGTTTAGATGCTGTAGCATAAAACACACTTCATTCATATTTGCAGTTGTATTATTTTGGGCTTATTAAGAATGACTGAGGAATGTCCTTCTTTAATGAGAAAAATAAACTTGTAACATATTAGATGTTCATAATAATGGAAAGCCAGAGTTTGTGGCTTTTTCAACAAGGAGTTGAAAAGTTCATAAAATATTTTCAAGGTCAGAACCAGAGGTTAAGGTTTTTCACTTTTGGACCAGCTTGCATTTCAGATCATGCAAACCAGACTTACCTTTGAGCCTACTCTGTACATATTTCACACAAGTATTTATCTAAATGTGAATAAAATACAGAGCAGTTGCAAAATCCCCCAGCAATGCTGAAGCTTTATTGTTTCAGGTCAGCTGTCCATCACATTCTGAGAACAAAAGAGAGATCTTCTAATACAGCAGTGAAAGACGTATGAATTTTGTTCTAAACAGGAATTGATTGGAAGGTTTGAGGTGGGAGAGAGGCACGATCATTTCTACATTTTAGAGAAACATTCCAGCTTCAGAATGGAGTTTATTTGGACTACAGGAGTTTAGAAATGAAGCAGGAAGACCAGTCAAGAAGTTTCTGTAATTGGCCAGGCTCAGAGCAAAGAGTAACAACGGAGGCTGGAGATGAGTGACTAGAGTTATGAAGGGATTTAAAAATCATGTCATATTTGTATTTTAAAAAAGCTAGGAGAGGCTTGGATGCTTCAGTTGGGAATATAAGAGATGCCTTCAAATATGAGATGGGCTGTCAGGTAAAAGATGCATTCAAATTCTTCCGTGTCTCAAATGGAAGACCCATGGATGGAGAATACAGGGCATGAGATTTGTGCTCAGAATGAAGAAGCGTCTTCTCTCAGAGCTGTGCCAAGATGGAAGGGGCTGCCTGGGGAGTGAGTCCTCATCTTTGATTCTGGATGAGCAGGCGCTGGAAGACCCGTGGAAGGAGATGCGGAGAATCTCGGAAGGAATTTGGGGACCAGAACATGTAGAATCCTCACCTTGAGATTCCCTGATTTTGGAAACTCATAAATGTAGCAGGACTGAGAGTTGTGGATATTTTCATTTTCGTGTAACGCCACTGGGATGAAGAAAATTCATAATTATAGTATCCGTCTTGGGGATATTTAGAGAACTCCCCATTATCTGGCACACAATACATCCAACGTGGGTGGAGCTGCTGCTGACCTATTTAGTAGAAGTTTGTGAGCTATCCTTCCCACTTCTTGGCTACGTTTCTCAGAATATTTCTCTTTAATCTTCTTTAGAGAGATGGTGTAGGAGAAGAGTGTAGGCTCTGGGTTAGGCAAATCTAGCTTGAACTTCTCTGCCACACTTGCTAATTGCGTGGGTGTAGACAACTTACTTAATATCTGTGAGCCTCATTTACTCACCTATTAAATGGGAATCATATTACCTATTTTCTATGGTTGTTTTAAGAGATAATCTGTGCAAAGTTCCAAGCACCTAGGAGGATTTTAATACGTGGGAATGATGCCCAGGAAGAAATGAAAACAAAATATTTTTTCTTGTGCAAAGAAATGGAGCCTAGTTATTATGTATGGGAATTGTGTAGTCATGGTGATTGAAGAGTCAACCAACAAAAGGAAATGCTCACTGATTGAATTGATGGAGTCCTAACTCCAGGATATTATTCATTTTATACCCTCTAATTTGATGCATCTTTAAAGATAACCATTTACACGAGTTCTTAAAACACTGAGGAATTAGCGACAGTTCAGAGTCAATGATGTATCATGTTTGGTGCTTTCTTGAGACTGGTGCTGGGAAGCTAGAGAGACTAATTGAGCCTCTTCGATGAGTGCACTTCTTCCTGTGAATACTGGGTGGGGTGGGGGGAGGGTAATTTGTCTTCAAATAAATATAATTCATGGTTTCATGGAAAAACTGCAAACTCCCCCATGAACATTGAATAGCAAGTCAGTTCATTATACTGTAGTTATTGATATTGCAATCTGCTCCCAATGAATGCAATTACAGATCCATTTAGGAAGGAGCATGATCGGGGATTTTGTTGGCTTTCTTTTACCCTTTAGGTACCTGAATGGTTTTGCAAATGAGACCTGGCCCCCCCTTTCACTACCCTTGGGTCCCGATCACTTCTACACCTGCAGCACCCGTCACAGTGCCCGCCACGCTGATGGTTCTTGCTAGTATTTACCGGCTGGTTGGAAAATGCCCTTATTATGTGTCTCTAGTGTGCTTTTCTTACTCAACACAGGAATGGTCGGAATCTGATTATAAACTTACCGTCACGTGTGCATTCACCGTGCATGCCCCACGACCCTGGCAGCTAATGCCAACCTTGACACACAGCTTCTACTTCTCTTTCTATGTATGGTGAATGATCCATGGGTGATCAATAGGGGTGCACAACCTGCTTATGCATGAGACTTTCTCTGTTTTCTCAGGGTATCTTATAAAGCCCCAAAGCTGAGGAGAGCAGACAAGCTCCTGCATGTTTTCAAGAGAGTGACAGGGAGCTGGCAGACCTACCCTTTACGGCTTTGGGAGATAATCTGTCTGCTGCTATCACCACCTGCTCCCCCCCTCCACACTCCAACCATCCTACATAAAGTGAAAATGCGACTTTAGAAGGAGGCTGACCCAGTGGTTCACTGAGGTGGGGGATTTAGGCCGTGTGGGGAATGAAGCAGCAGTCTCATCTCCAGATTCAAGTAACAAGGTTCCCAGGAAACTGTCAAAGGGTTTTGGGGTGGATGCTTCTAGAAAGGGAGGCTAGCATCTCTCTCCCTAGCTGGATTTTGGCTGAGCTCAGAAGCATGGCAGCTCTCCCAGCCTGCCACCAGGGAGGAGGGGAGAGAGTTCTTGGAGGGGTTGACTCCTTGATGCTGGAGATGTGGTGGCTTCCTGAATATGAAAAATGGGCTTAATTACAACCTGGAGCATTCTGGAGGTATGAGAGTGGATGGTACAGCCTGCCATGGCTGGGAGGAGAAAAAGGAAGAGAGGGTCAAACACATTTGGCCTGCGTTTCCCTCACCCACAGAAGGTGGTCAGGCTTAAGCCATTGTCTTAGTCAGCTTGGGCTGATTATAACAGAATACCGTAGATGAGGTAGCTTACCCAGCACAAATTTACTTCCTACAGTTCTGGAGGCTAAGAAGTCCAAGATCAGGGTGCCACCATGGTCAGGTTCTGGTGAGATCTCTCTTTTAGGCTTGCAAATGGCTGTTTTCTCACTATGTCCTCACGTGGCAGACACTAGAGAGAGGAAGCAATCTCTCTCCTATCTCTTTTTAGAAGGGCACTAATCCTATCATGAAGGCTCTACCCTCATGACCTCATCACCTCCCAAAGGCCCCATCTCCAAATACCATCACATTGAGTATTAGGCCTCCAATATATGAATTTGGGGGGAACACAAATATACAGTCTGTGACAGTCATCTAGAAAGAATCTTCCCAAGAGGGCAGCATGCATGGCCAGGGAGACTCAGTTGTGGGAGGTCCTGTAGTGGGCAGGAGCTCAGAAGTGGTCCAAAAAGAGCAACTAGAGAGCACACTACCCCCTCAGAAACAGAGCAGTACAGTGTTTCCCACTGTGACTCTGAAGAACCCATGTGTGTGTCCCCCATAAAGTCAGCATTTAAAAGGGGGCGGCACAGAGGTGGCCACCTGGTGTCAGCCAAGGGAGAACATACAAGTGACCAGAGAGGGAGAAAAGACTTTTGACTCTTCCTCTAATCTACATTTTCCATGCACTGACCTTAAAAGTGCAGAAGAGATGGAAGAAGAGGGAGGCAAAGGTCATGTTCCATGTCCACTGCAAGTCCCCCAGCTAAGGTCAGGCCTGATTGGGAAGGAGTGGGGGGCAGTAGAGGCAGGTAGTGGGGAAATGGGAGAGGGACAGAGCTTGGAATTAGACAGGAGGTTCAAGTTTTGTTTTAGATTGGACAGGACTTTATAGTGTCTGAAAATGAATCTTTATAACTAGAGGGAGATTGTTTATGAAACCAAAGAAGGTCATGGGACCTTCCAGGATGCCCTTAAAAGGTAGAGAAAGGAGATCCATCAGAACATGTTGGAAGCAGTGGAAGGAGAAAAATAAACCTGTTCCTGTTTGTATCCACACTGAGTCCAGACTATTCATTAAATTGCTTCCATGTGCAGTGTAGACATTACTGAGGGATTCACAGGTGAAATGGAGGCGAGAACTTACACTGCACATAGCAGACTGCCCCAAGCATCCTCATGAGATGTGATTTTCCTTTCTGAATATCCTCCAACAACTGTGCAGCTCTACTGGTCCTGCTCTCTTACATGGAGCTCATTCTCTTTTCCCTGGATGGAAACTTGCATTTCCTTCCCCAAAGGCACTTTAGCGATCCCCCACGGGAAGGGCATGACGTCAAGGTCAGTGTGCATGGGAAGGAGCAGACACTTGCAGACTCACCCTAGACTTTACAAGAATGAAGTCTGAAGGCAGGTTTGTAGGTTGATCTCAATCTAGTACGATGAGCTTTCATTTCAGTTAAATAAAGCAGGTATTGTGCCCAGAAAGGAAATCAAGGATAATTTTTTAAGGTTATCTTGGCTTCTCATTGAAAAATTCAGTGGGGTGTCTTGGTTGTTAGATGTGAAAGGCTCACAATGACATTTCATATGTGCTTTTATAACTTCTTTCCAAGCTTCAGGCAAATTTCCTATTTTGGGACATTGTCTCCACTTAGTTGAAAATTGCTGAGCTCTAACAGTTTTATCCAGATGGCTTTATAAAATGATTTTGAGTTCTCATTTGCTCTTAATAAATGAGTTTATTTGGAAAAGAAAATTAAGAAAACAACATTAACCATCAAAAATGACAGTGATGGGCCTTTCTGTGGAAATCACAACAGGATGGTACGTGATTGGATGGAGTTAAAAGCATCTTTTGAGAGGGTCTCTCCATAGGAGGATTGTGGTAGAAGCTGGAGGGTGATAGCGTGTAATATTTTAAAATTGCGATGGCCTTTTCACAGTCTCTTCTTCTGTAATCTGTCCAACTCTGCAATAGTTGAAGGCAGGGACATTTAATCTACCAGTGATCTTTTGATTATCGCCAAACTGTATTTTTCAATAAATTCTCTTCTCTCCACCTCCAGTGTGATCACATTAGTGTGGGCACTAACAGGTCACTTCGCTTCTAATTTGCCTTCCTTGAACTATTCCCCACACAGTAGCTGATGTGATTGTAAAAAACAATTGGATTAAGATGGTGAATGGAATTCACAGGATTTCTCTTCTCCAATACCCAGTAAATGAGAGCAAGGGTGTACAAACCAGCCAAGGATATATCAACAATCTAGTTGAATAAACTTAAAACAAAATTCATTTTGCTTGCATCTCTCCAGATTTGGGAGTACTGGTGAGAAAGTCCAGCCTTTTGTTGGCTCACCAGAGTGGCTTCTGGGGCATGGGTAGTGGCTGAGGAGCAGGCTGGGCTATAGTCCTTCCCTTTTCTGGTGGATAGAAAGATTCCTGTCTGTGGTTCCATGAGAATGTGCCCCTCAGATTCCCAACCATAGGGACTGAGGCCTCCAGGTGCTTGGCTCTGAAATCTGTTACTGCGTTTGCACCAAAGCCGTGTTTGCCACGGGCTGCTCCCAGGCACTTGCTGTGCATAGCAGAGATATTAAACAGGTCCATTCCTGAGAGACGTAGGTCTCCTCTGATGGGCAACTTTGGCTCGAAGACTCCCCCTGGCCTTGCCCAACTTTCCTTAAACTGCATGGCTATCTAGGACGTGTCCACCCAAAGACGACGTGTCCTGTCGTCTTTCCTTCACTCAGAGTCAGACCTGCATCCTGGTCTGAGGGCATTCTCAGCTTTTCCTGGCACCCTCTGAATTTTCTTTCATAAATGTTTCCCCTTATAAATTTCTTGCACGTTTAATCCTTTCTTGGTGCCTGCTTCTCGGAGGACCCAGAATAACACACTGGCACATAGGAGATGCTTGATAAATTTATTCAGAAAGTGAATGAAAACACAAATTAAAAAGGGTTTTCCTTTAACTTTTCAGCAAATAATCTCCAGTGTCCTTGGGGGAAGTATGGGAAGAAAAATCAGATTTTTTCCCCTCCCTGTTCTGTTTCTGACTCTTTATTCACTGTGCCTGATTCTTCGTTATAAAATAGTTTTATCCAAAGAGAAGCTCTGAGTCATCTTGCTCTTTTTCTAGATGACTTTGGCACCTGGAATGGTTTATAAGATGGTGGGATCATAAAATCGTATGTGAATTCACTAAAAATATTTTTCATGGTGTCCCTGTGAGGACTAAATGAGATAACCCAAGTAAAGAGTTTAGCATAGATCCTGACACACTATAAATAGATAAAACGTGGTGGACACACAGCACAGGGTCCTGTGCCTCCATCTGAAACAACACAGTGAATGTATGCACATCAACAAAGATGAATCATAAATCACATGTGTTGACTGAAGGGAGGGCCTCTGGTCAGGTTTAATGTTTATATTTGCTTGGAGAATTTTGAGTGCTTATGGTAGGCCCAGAAGCCTCTTGGTCTAAGGGTTCTTATTCCTCATGATGTTTGACTGTGAAAAGAATTTTGCAGTTCGGAATCATAGTAACAGCTGATACTTTTAAAGCACTTCTTTGTTCCAGAATGTTCAGTAACTTGCCTCAGATCATACAGCTAGTATAGGAAAAGGTGGGCTTGTCCAGGGTGATGGGGCTGGCATGGATGTAAAGATGAGAAATGAGGTAGAGAGGAAGCTAGAGAGAACTGGAGCCCTCAGAGTACCGTGTTACCTTGAACACCAGTGGGGATGCAGGGCTGCCATGGCAAGACTGGCGATTCTTTCTCTTCAGCACCTGGAGGCAGCATCCAGTGAGACAAGCACGGGCTGAGTCCAGAAACTGAGCTGCAATGTGGCTTCAACACTGAGTAGTGTGGAATCTCAGGGAAATTACTTGATTTAATATGCTATGATTTCCTTTGCTGTAAAATGGAAGCATGCTACCTACTTCAGAGGGTTGTGTGCAAATCACGTGAGACAATATATGTGTTCCAGTTTGTGCGGTAACAAAGCTTACCGATCGCAGTGGCTTAAAACAACTCGCAACCCCTGAGTCAGGAATTCGGGCCAGGCTGTGTTTGGTGATTCTTCTGCTCCATCTGGCATTGACGGGGGTCACGCTGGTATTCAGCTCGTGGCTGGCTTTCTCTGGAGGGTTCAAGCAGGCTTCACTCACATGTCTGGGGCCTTGGTGGGGATGGCTGGCAGGCTGGACTCAGGTGAGCCATTCTTCCCCTCTATGTAGTCTTGAAATTCTGCGCATGGTCTGTCCATCGGGGTAGTCTGATTTCTTACAGGCAGACTCAGTTCTCAGAATGAGTCATTACAGCAAGAGGAAATGGAAGCTACCAGTCTCTTAAGATCTGGGCCAGGAAACTGGTACAACCTCACTAACTCCATATTCTATTAGATAATCACAGAGCCCATCCAGATTTAAGAGGAGGGGGCACAGACTCCACCTCTTGTTGCAAGGAGCGAGTATCAAAGCACTTGCAGCCATCTTTTTCTTTTTTTTGGCAGTACGCGGGCCCCTCACTGTTGTGGCCTCTCCCGCTGCAGAGCACAGGCTCCGGACGCGCAGGCTCAGCAGCCATGGCTCACGGGCCCAGCCGCTCCGCGGCATGGGGGACCCTCCCAGACCGGGGCACGAACCCGCGTCCCCCGCATCGGCAGGCGGACTCTCAACCACTGCGCCACCAGGGAAGCCCCTTGCAGCCATCTTAACCTGCCATGGTAAGTAGTGCAGATTACACATCAGGAGCTTAAACTCTCGAGACAGAGAGCATGTTGGTTTCATCATTTACCACCTGCCTAGCAGACACATTACTTATGCTAATCCTACAGCTCAGTTTCCTTGTCTGAAAAATGGGATAAAAATGGACTGTACATTCTAATGCTAAAAGAAACTCTCACTGCTTTTCATTTTCAAATTAATTACAAAAACCTTGAAGACATCAGATTCCAGAAATGGGAGAACAGGAAAAACCCAACTTGCCATATAGTACAAAGTACTGAGAGTCCATTGTGCTCTTCATACCAGGCCAATTGTTATATGCATGTTTCCTCATTAATCTTCACAGTAACTCTAAAAGGCACTGATTGTCTCCATTTTTTAAAATGAGGTTCTGAGACATTAAAGCTAGTCTAGTATTGCACAGGTAGCAAGAGGTAGGGTCGGAATTGTGCCAACCAGAAATGTCTTCCTGACTTTGGGTTCTATTTATGCGACAGCTACAGCTTATCCCCAAGACTTATTTTCCCTGCTGTACATAATGAAGGATTTCAAAGGCTTTCACCTCCATCAGCCAATAGCCAATTGTCTGAGCTGAAAAAAGCAGGTATTGCAATGAAAAGGAAAGCATTTTTTTTCCACATTTCAACATATCACAAATTTTTAAAGGCTGCACATTTATCTTGATGATTACTTTTATTTTAGGCCCGTGATTCCCGATCTTTTAAGAATTTTGATATTTTTTTATTTCATAGGAAACGCAGCCTGGGAAATTCACAAAATTGGGAAAGTAAATGTCTACTGACACTCAGACACAAAAGAATTATTTTTACCACCCATTTATGGCAAGTGATACTGGTTTCCTATTTGCATTGGTGATATAAAGGTTGCTTTTAAATAAATTTATATGAAAATGTGAGTTGATTTAAAGAAAACAAACAAAATAATAGTAAGTTGGCAGGTGCATGTGGCACAGATTGGGAATTGTGAACTACTGAAATTTGGGAAATACTGGGGCAGTGGATAGAGATACCTACTAGATATTGGGTATTAGTGTAAATATTAAGATCTAGCTCTAGATGGATATAGATGTAGAGACATCATATGTGGAGAGTCATGTGTAGCCCTGACGGCCACTGATTAGCTGTCTGATTTTTGACTAACTTACATAACATCCATATGGACCTCGGTCTTCTCATTTGCAAAATTAAGAATTGATTTAATTTATTCTGAGAATTCTTTTTTTTTACTCTAAGAATTTGTGAGATCGCACCTCTTTTTCCAACAAGCCACTCATTTATTCAGAAATAAAAAAAACAAATTTGGTTTATATTTCATATGTATCTGAAGCAAGTGAAGATGATAAGGTTTTTAATTCAGCCCCTTCTCCTAAGAAAAACTATTTTAATACTATCTAGAGTAGGGCTGGCGTCTGTGGACTTCATTTTTCTTCACTGACTTTCGAATACATTTCTGTCAGCATCATTAATTCCTCATTACAATTACATCTGCAAGCCAAGATCATACAGCATGAACACTATTATTATCCATTGAAATACACCATCAAAGACTGTCCCAATCCTCCATAATTACACTACCAGTAATACTGCTGTGTCTATCACATTCAGAAAATTTTATGAAAATTCAAAAAAGATATATATTCTATATATCAACTTCAGAAAAATTCATGGAAATTGATCCGAAGGAAGCATCCTAAATGCAGAGACAATTCCTGTTGCAGCCAGGCAGTCACTGAGGTGCCCAGTCAATGTTAAAGTAGCATCTCTCATCAGTCGATGACTTTGACGTTGATGTTTTCCAAAGTGAACAGGCTCCAAGTTGTCAGAGGCTTTTACTCAACCTGGAGGAGGAGACAAAAGACCCGAAGAAAGGAATGCCACCACCCTCAGACATGGGATGGTCTCCCGGCCATAGCACTAGTCTTGGAGACTGCAGCTATGACACTTAGAGGCAGTTCAATTGTAGGCTTTTAGCTCAAGGTCACAGGGCGACGTAGCAGCAAAGTTAGGACCAGAGCCCAAGTTATGCCACTCCTGTTAGACCAATGCTTTCCAAAACTTACTCCAAGCTTTAAGGAGGGATAGGGTCCTAGGAAGATACATGTCATCCCAGGTTCCTTTGTCTTCCAGCCTGACTGGAACACAACCAGCGTTGCATGGCCAGCAGTCAGTCCCAGAGATTCCCTGATACTTGTGGTCTATACAGCTGATCACTGATGTTACCACCGCTTTACTTCCTTGAGTTTTTAGAGGAGCAATTGTATCCATGCTCAGAATGACTGATGGATATAAATATGGGGCCAATCTGGGCTCCAGCCATCATGTCTGCTGAAACTACAGAGATCGTTCAGACAATACACCTGGCTAGTGTCCCTCAGGCTTAGCAGCTCAGACTTCCCTCCTTGACCTGCATAATGCACTCGCCATTCTAGCAACTATGACAGAAAGGGGGCTCTTGGGGTAAGCTGGGGAGATGTTTTCCCAGACTTTTTCTAAGAGTTTTCTACAACTGCCATTTATTTTACAAAGACTAGCTGAGTACTCACTCACTTATTGACCTATTACCCATTCATGCATTTATCCATACATTCAAGAAATGTTTATTGAGCACCTAATAGATGCCAGCATTATGATCACCATTAGGTACACTTCAGTGAATCAGACATAGTCATTGCCTTCAAGGGGCTCACAGTCAATATCCATGTAATGAAGGGCCATGCATTCTACAATAGAGGAAGAATTTTGATTGGCCTAACTTAAGCTCATTTCTGGACAAATGATTGTAGTCAGGGAAATGTTCTACTATGACTGGCTAGGCTTGGATCACATGTCCATCCATTTGGCTAAGAGACTGACAGCTCTCATCAGAACCACATGTTTGTTGTAGAAAAGAAAAAAACTCTCCAAAGATATGAGGGATGGATGTGTGTGGAGGGGTGAATATTGCTATCAGAAGAAGGGGGACAATTGGTCATGAGCAGGCAAAAAGAAAGAATATACCCTAATCCCTTTCCATAAGCATTTCCCACCCTACTTCGATAAAAGCAGGTATGCTTTTATTAGGGGAAAATACTTGCAAGTATAGAATACATACTTTCAAATGGCAGTATAGTGAGAATTAAAAAATGCCTACAAACTTAAGAAAAGATGGATGTTTTGGGCTTCCCTGGTGGCGCAGTGGTTGAGAGTCTGCCTGCCGATGCAAGGGACACGGGTTTGTGCCCCGGTCCGGGAAGATTCCACATGCCACGGAGCAGCTGGGCCCGTGAGCCATGACCGCCGAGCCTGCGCGTCCGGAGCCTGTGCTCCGCAACGGGAGAGGCCACAACAGTGAGAGGCCCACGTACCGCAAAAAAAGAAAAGAAAAGATGGATGTTTTGATAGCCATGGTAACAAGTAGCTACCAGGGTCAGTTTTAAACCTGTTCCCATAGATCAAGGCAGCTCCCCTCAGTGAACATGCGGTCAGTGCTGAGTAAACTAACCAGTCAGTGTTAGTATCTTGTTCGTAAAAGTCAGTCTATCAGTGATGGACTCTGGTAAACACACCAGGACTACTAACCAAACAACAAGAGTCTCACGCAAGTCTCAACCATGCTTCTACAGATGAAGTCAACCCCTTATGCCTCTGAAAGTCTCTCAAGTCCTTGAACTCTGTGCTTTCCCAAAGCTGGTAAAACATCAATACTCTGTTCTACTCAGAGAGACTGTGTCAGACCAGCTTACCTCTCCCTTACTGTAGTGAGCAATAAATTCAATTTTTTTTTCTGGCTTCATGTGGGTTACTTGAACATTTTTGGAATTCTGTTTTTATTGATAGCTTCTTTGAGTGTATATCTTTGTACAGTTTTTTTGTGGTTAGTCTAGGTATTAGATACATAACTTATCAAAGTCTACTGGTATCAACATTTTACCAGTTCGAGTGAAGTGTAAAAATCTTACTTCCCTTTACATCTTGTCACCCTCCCTCATTAATAATTTAAGTGTCTTAAATATTTCCTCTACCTACATTGAGAATCACATTAGACAGTTTTTTTTTTTTTTCTCTTCCTCTGGGACTTGTTATAGTCCCAATATCTCTGAGGTTTTCTTCATTTTTTTCAATCTATTTTCTCTCTGTTGTTCAAATTAGGTACCTTCAAGTTCACTGATTCTTTCCTCTGTCCCTTCCATTCTTCTGTTGAGCCCATTCACTGACTTTTTAATTTTAATTTTGGCTTTTGTAATTTTTAGTTCCAAAATCTGCATCTTGCTCTTCTTTGTATTGCCTATTTCTTTTCTAAGACTTTCTATTTTTTCATTTGTCTCAAGTGTTTTCATAATTGCTTATTAATTAATTAATTTATTTTTGCTGTGTTGAGTCTTCGTTTCTGTGCGAGGGCTTTCTCTAGTTGTGGCAAGCGGGAGCCACTCGTCACCGCGGTGTGCGGGCCTCTCACTATCGCGGCCTCTCTTGTTGCAGAGCACAGGCTCCAGACGCGCAGGCTCAGTAGGTGTGGCTCACGGGCCTAGTTGCTCCGCGGCATGTGGGATCCTCCCAGAGCAGGGCTCGAACCCGTGTCCCCTGCATTAGCAGGCAGATTCTCAACCACTGCGCCACCAGGGAAGCCCCATAATTGCTTACTAAAGCATTTTTGTGATGACTGATTTATAATCCTTGTCAGTTAATTCTACTGTCTATGTCATCATGGTGTTGGTATCTGTTGATTGTCTTTTCTCATTCAGTTTGAGATGTTCCTAGTTCTTGGTGTAAGTGATTTTTGATTGAAACCTGGACACTTGGGTTTTTATGTTATAAGAATGTGAATCTTGTTTATTTATTTATTTATATGAAAATAATTATGGCTGGTTTTCTTTATTTGCTTACCAATTCTTTTTTTTTTAATTGGAGTATACTTGCTTTACAATGGTGTGTTAGTTTCTGCTGTACACTGAAGTGAATCAGCTACATGTGTACATATATCCCCTCCCTCTTTGTCCTCCCTCGCCCCCCCCCCATCCCAACCATCTAGGTCACCACAGAGCACTGAGCTGAGCTCCCTGTGCTATACTGCAGGTTCCCACTAGCTATCTATTTTACACATGGTGGTATATTTATGTCAAATCTAATCTCCCAATTTATCCCACACTCCCCTTCCCCCACTGTGTCCTCATGTCCATGCTCTATCTCTGCATCTTTGTTCCTGCCCTGGAACTAAGTTCATCTGTACCATGTTTCTAGATTCCACATACATGTGTTAATGTATGATATTTGTTTTTCTCTTTCTGACTTACTTCACTCTGTATGACAGACTCTAGGTCCCTCCACATCTCTGCAAAGGAACCAATTTTGTTCCTTTTTATGGATGAGTAATATTTCATTGTATATATACCACATCTTCTTTATCCATTCATCTGTCTATGGACACTTAGGTTATTTCCATGTCCTAGCTATGGTAAATAGTGCTGCAAAGCTTTTACACAGCAAAGGAAACCACAAATAAGAAGAAAAGACAATGCTCAGAATGGGAGAAAATATTTGCAAATGAAGCAGCTTGGATATTTTGGATTAATCTCCAAAATATACAAACAGCACCTGCAGCTCAATATCAAAAAAAATAACAACCCAATCCAAAAATGGGCAGAAGACCTAAATAGATATTTCTCCAAAGAAGATATACAGATTGCCAACAGACACATGAAGGGATGTTCAATGTCACTAATCATTAGAGAAATGCAAATCAAAACTGCAATGAGGTATCACCTCACACCAGTCAGAATGGCCATCATCGCAAAATCTACAAACAATAAATGCCGCAGAGGGTGTGGAGAAAAGGGGACCCTCTTATTTAAATCTTGTGTTTTAGCTAGCTTCCTCACTGATCTGATCTGCTTCATCACTGCCAGATGGAAGTGGGAGCTCAGGTTCTTCCCTTCTTGTCTTTTGACAGCCAGGGGGAGGGGATTTTTGTTACTTTGTTACTGCAGAAGTGACAGTGAGGGACTTCCAAGTTTGGGTTAGAAAGGCCACCCAGCTTCTATGAAGCCCTCAAGGTAACCGCAGTCCCATCACCACCTAATTACAACTGTATGAGAGACCTCAAATGAGAACTGCCTAACTCGGGGTTTCTCAACCTCAGACTGGATAGTTCCTTTCTGTGGGGGCTGTCCTGTGTATTATAGCATATTTGGCACCATCCCTGGCCTCTACTCACTAGATGTCAGTAGCAACTTCCCAGTTGTGACAACTAAAAATGTCTCCAGACATTTATAAATGTCCCTTGGGGAAAAATCACCCCTAGCTGGTTAGCTGATCTCAGTCAACCCCAGATTCATGAGCAAAATAAATGATTGTTATTGTTTTTAAAATATTCTTTAGGGGTGATTTGTTATAGGGCAATAGATAATCAGAGGGGTGTCAGGGAGGCTAGGATGCAGAGCATCTTTACCTCCTCCCCAGCTCACTTGATGCTAGCTGAAGAGCTGGACTCTGTCAGAGGCATGATGCTTCTACCAGACAGTCTGCTTCTACCACCCTGGAATTTTTATGGTGGGCTATCTATGGCATCTAGATATGTATTAATTTATCATGCATAGGTAAATGATCCTCCTATAGATAGGATTTGTAGTGACATAATAAAAAAAATGCCCATATGCTATAGAAACTTATGCTTTTTATATAAATATACACGAGGCAGGTAAATAAAAATAAAAGGAAAAATTGGAATCATTCAGGAGAATGGGAAGATAATTGTTTTAGGAAGAAGAAAATGGTTGATGATTCCATTTTCTTTTTGTCTTTCTAAAAAACTGAGAGAAACACATTGGAGTTTTATTATAAACTAATTTGTGAGTGTTACAAGTTTTTGAGTCCCTAAATCCTAAGAGGAATTTACAACATGGATTCTTACTTGAAGGACACTGAAAAAGTCATCAACACAGTTTTACTTTTATAAAAGCTGCAGAAAAAATTCTCCCTATGGCCAAGGACCTCACACTAAACCATAACTCAAAGGAGGTATTTCTGTCAGAATGAAGCTGATGTTGCCCAGAGGTTTTTGATGATTTAGCAAGACACCAGGATAGCATTTAGAGAAAGCAATAAACCAAGGAATATAACTTGAATAGTGGCCAGCTGATCAGCAACGCAATTTCTGGCAAACACTATCTCATGGGATCATCTGTTACTTTACAACCTATCTATTTAAGACCCATAGTTCTTAAAAAACATAGTATACATATAGGAAGGAATGCTTGTTTTCCTTTTTTTTGTTTTTTGGGATGTGGCAAATCCATGAATGGGATCAAGTTATTAATCAGTAATTTAAAAAGAAAAAAGGGATGGGGGTATTCAAAACACTCTCTGGATTTCCATGACTATCTTCTTACAAGCTTGAGGGTTCCATCCAAAGATTTTGACTCTTGCAATTGGGATTACGGCACAAGATCTTTATTAGCATTCCTAATGGCTAAGGATAGGTCAGTGGAGACCCTAAAAATCTTATATTGTTCAAGGTGGTTTTCCCCTCAAGGTAAGGAATGTAACTCTAGATTGTGGTAGAAGAGTCTGGGCTAAACTTGTTTGCTCTAGAGGAAGAGGTGTTTAGAATGCCCTTTGGACCATTTCTTCTTAAATACAGGCCCATGGTGCTTTTAGCGGTACTGTGAAGTGGACGGATTCTGGGGTGTTGTTAGAAGACGATCCATTCACTTAAGATCCTGGGCCCCCATGCAGCCCCAGACAAGATTTACCTCACTTCTGCCTGAGAACCACCAGAGTAGGATCTGTGGGAACACGTGGTATTATTTTGGGGTCATGCTTGAATAATTTAGAGTATTAGCATCGAATCTGTCATGCATGAATCCTAGCTTGTCGATTAGTGGAACAGATTCAATGTTAGAAAGCCTTTGCTGGATTCTAACTTCTGCCTTGTGAAGTAAACCACAGTGAGTAACTTGAGAATCTCTTCGTTTCTCTAGTTGCTCAATGGGAAGCAGATCTGATCACCCCATGAATATAAAATGATGGTTATTAAAGATGAAGAACTTTGTTACCTCTCACTGGGTTGAGAGGCAGATGAGTTTGCTCTCCAGGCAGGCAGACTACACCATCTTGTAGCTCACTGTGGGTGGCAATACACTGCTTTCTTGAGAACAAACATCCCTCAAAACCCATACAAGTCTTGAGGCGGCTTTTGCTGTTGCTTTTAAAGTAAACAGACACCTCTGATTTTAATGGGTCATTGTTTTTTATGGGACCTGTCCTCTGCAGCAAGTGGCTTCCACGGCGTGGGCGAGCTTTGTTTGGAGGTCATCCGCCATACGACTCAAAAAAATCATCAGAGGTCCTTGAGTGGAAGAATGCAGGGCTACTGTTGTGCTAAGAATGACAGGCAGGCCCAGGAAGGGTAAATTACCAAGTATGAAGCATAGAGTCACTACCACAAGATCAAGCTGAATTGAGGATCTTTATTATGAAGACACAGCCGTGATGTACCTTGTGCCTCCACTTCTTCAGAGTTTTATTTCAGTTTTCAACAATCGAACTGGATACAGCTTTTGGTATTTGCATGTCAGACAGACTAAGATGGACTTAGGAGATCATGGTACCCGATAAAGTCCGCTTCTTGGTTCGTACCAACTGCAGAGTCACATTTGATCCCCAGCTCAGCCCAGGGTCACAGGGTAGTGCAGATTACTTGCAAGTCCATACTGTGAGAGTGAACCCTGACTTTGTTTTTGGAAAGGCATACATTTTGAGTCTGTTGTTTTGACTCCATGTGATGGCTTTCACAGTCTGATAGGGAGGCAACTTATCTGTAAATCACAGTGATTAAGAATGAGGTCTCCATGTGCCCCCTAGAGAGGCTGATTCTTAGAACAGTTTATTTAGATGTCACTTTTAGAAGGGACTTTCATCTTCATGTCCAGAACTCAGTAATACATTGAATTGCTTTTGTCCAGCCTGATTTCAGCCACTTTGGAACTTAAAGGCTTGAGTCCACATGGAAAGGGAACTACTTGGATGAATCATTCTTTCAAATTACAATACATTAATTAATCATGGATTTAAATCTCAATTTCCCACATAGTAACTAAGTGATATGGTGCAAGATTTTAACCTCTTTAAGTCCATAGTTCCCTTTTTTTGTAAGGTGAGGATAATAATTGTACTTTCCTCTTTGGGTTGTCACCTGAATTAAATGAAATAATGTAAAGTTCAAAGCTCAGTTCCTGGAGAACAAGCTGCCCTTAGAAAATATTAACTAATATAATGACTGCAAAAAATAATGGGGGACGGAGAATCTATCAAATTCAGTTTCTTATAGTTCAAAGAGCTGGTAAACCAATTCTGTTTTCTTACTGTAATTGTAGATAGTAAGAATGTTTTGGGATAATGCATGACTTTAACTTGGAAGATTCAGTGGACTATTTTGTAATATAAAAACATAGAAAATAAGAAAAGGTCAAATTTTAATTTTTCTGAGAATGAGTTCAATGTTGGCATAAATTATTGATTAAGTACAATTTTCTAAGGGTAGAATATAAAAAGAATTTATTATATAGACACATACGCCGCTTTTAGGCATTCGTTAGAAAATAGTAAATTTTAATATGTCTAGGATGTCCATTTTTCTCTAGACATCCTAACTTTCAGCAGAACTTCTCCCTCCCATACCCTACGGTTGAAACTGAGTCACTGGATCTGTTTTGGCGTAAGCAGAATCCCACACTTTATTCTTGCTATGAAGTGAGAGAGTGACTCAGGTCTTCTTGTTCCTTAAAATTACTGTCTCAGGGTTAGATTTCTTGTAAACTTTGCTGGTTTGGGCTGAGTGGTAAGTTCTTTGCAGTTCCTGTAAAGGATGATGTTTTATTACCTGGAGAAGTATTAATCTCCCAGATATACAGTCCCACCTAGAGCAATCTCAGTGATTAAGAGAAGCCTGTAGTCTAGTGAAAAGAGCAAGCTCTCTAGAGTCAGCCAGGTCTGAGTTCTTTTTCTTTTTTTTAATTGAAGTACAGTTGATTTACAATTGTATATTAGTTTCAGGTATACAGCATAGTGATTCAGTATTTTTACAGATTATACTCCATTAAAAGTTATTATAAGATATGGCTATAATTCCCTGTGCTATGTAATACATGCTTGTTGCTATTTTATACACAGTAGTTTGTATCTCTTAATCCCTCATCCCTATCTTACCCCTTTCCCCTTTCCTCCCCTCACTGGTAACCACTTGTTTGTTTTCTAGGCCTGTGAGTCTGTTTCTGTTTTGCTATATACATTCATTTGATTTATGTTTTTAGATTCCACATATAAGTGATGTCATACAGTATTTGTCTTTCTCTTTCTGGCTTATTTCACTGAGCATACTATTCTCTAGGTCCATCCATGTTGCTGCAAATGGCAGCATTTCATTCTCTTTTATAGGTTGAGTAATATTCCATTGTGTATCCATTTACCACATCTTCTTTATCCATTCGTTTGTCGATGGACATTTGGGTTCAGGTTGGGGTTCTGATCCAGATTCCACATTGTCCAGGCTGTGTGGTCACGAGCAAATCTCTGCTCTTTCTGAACCTACTTCTTCACCCCTGACATGGGAAGATACTATATACGTGGGAAGATACTATACCCCTGACGTGGGAAGATACATGTATGTAGTGATACATGTAAAGCTCCTGAAGGCTCCCCATTTTATAGTAAAAGCTCAACATATGTTGTCTCTTCTTATTAGGAAAATTATGCCTCTGGTTATTGTAATCCAGTAAGTTCGTTGAGACAACATTGTGCTGCAATAATGTGTACAAAGCAACTAGCACAGTACATAGCTGCAGAGCAGGCACTCGATAAACGACAACTGTTAATATTATCAATAATCTACTCCTTGCTCATAGACATTTTAAGCATTGTACTAAGTGTGTGAGGAAAGAGAAGGAAGGAGTAATCCTAATATGTCGATGTCACCTGTCTTAGGACTTTGAACAAAGTCAAACTCAGTTCCCCTGCAAGAGACTGACGATGGCGATGATCATGACGATGACGATGCTACTGATGCTGGCTGGCGTTTACTGAGCACGTCCTCTGGGACAGAGGGGAAGCTCAGCACATTCTCTCGCTTGTCCCTCCCGACGAACCTGTGAGGTGAGTACTAGCATTACCCCCACACTTTAGCTTGGGTCTCCCCAGTTCACACCTTGAGACAAGGAATTTGCATGGGAGGTAGTCTCAGGAGCATGGTGGGGAACTGGCAAATGACACAGGGAAGGCGGGAGGCCAGGAAAGGGTGAAATAAGGAGATAAGGAGTGAGTCTGCTGTGGGTAACTGGGGTCTAGAAGCACAGATTTCCCATTGGTCACTGGATATTACAGTAAACAAGTCCCCTTGAAAGTCTATTCCTTGGTGCCCAGACCCACGTGTTCTAACTACTGGGGACACAGTGCCATGTAATGCTCGTTGATTTGGGGAGCATAGTAAATTCTGGAGGATGGCACTCACCCTTGCAGGGTACCATCTCCAATCTGCTGCCTCAGCTGTGCATTCAAAAGGCTGTTGCATTGCCCTGATGGTGTGGGACGAGTGATCCCAGCTCAAGTGCTCACGGCTAATAGCCTTTGCTGTAAAATGGTTTCACTGATCCGAAGTGAGAACATTTTCCTAACAAAGTCCCTCTGCCCTTTTTGAGTCCAGGTTAGGGACAAGCATCACATTGCGTATCCCTATCATCTATTGTCAGAACTCCCAAAGGACAGTTTTCCTTTGCAAGACCGAAGCAGCAGGCAGGTATTAGGAAACAATTGCACAGGTGCCTCTGGTGGGAAAGGATATGAATGCAAATGAGAGTGAGCTGGGCAGAGGGATGGACACAGGGTCCTTGGCCAAGTGGGAGGATGCTTGATGCTGTTGGTAGAGGCTCCCAACATAAGGTGTCCAGAGGAGGAACGTTAACTGGAAAAGAACAAATCCCGATACCCAGGAATTCAATTAAAAGAATTATTATAACCAGCACTACTCTTGAGCCAAAGGTAAAGCAAAAAAGAAAAAGAAAAGTAAAATTCTGGAATTTATTCTAGAATTTTGTTGCAGAAAGGGATTCAGTTTTTCCACTTTATTGTATAAATGAGAAACATGGACCACAGTCAAAGCAGAGCCTGTTTCAGGTACTTGGGAGAAGGCTGGGGTAGGAGGAATTTGTATGGACATGAAATCATCAGCTCGAGAGGTTTCCTGAGTCAGGGGACAAGGTTCACAGAACACAGGACAAGGACTGAGCAAAGCCCAGCACTGGGGGAGGCCATGGCAACCCAGAATAAAGAATGCTTGGGACACCGAACGGCAAATACAGATTATCATCACCACACCCTTCTCCCTGCTTTGTGCACTTGCAAAACTTTCAATAATAAGTAGACAAACATGCAGGGCAGATTTGGTGGGTGAGGTTGAGGTCGGCCCCGGAAGGTCTGTGTACCTGTGAAGTTGAGAGCCTTGTGACCCGGGTTTCTCAGTGAGCGTGAACATTGCAGGCTTGTGTTTGAAAGCACTGCTTGGTAACTGGCTTCTCTCACAACCATATGATTCAAAAATGAATGTTGGCCTGGAAGCAGAGGGACCCTCAATTTGGCCCTGACGTGTACAACTGAAGTGACTTAGGGAAGACCCCCAGAAAACACGTGTCTGGTCCTTGAGCCTGGCACTCCACCATTGCAACTTCAGCCTTTTCAGTGAAGAAGAGATCCCTTATTAAAAAGGTTAATATGCCTGGGAAGGATAACAGATAGTAACTGTTATCAGTCCTCAGTTCCTTGGGGCTCATTAATGCATTCACTGATTAGTTATTAAGCAGTTACTGTGGGCTAAACGCTAGGTGCTAAAAGGAATAACTACAAAAGAATAATGGTAACACTTTACATTCAACAGGGCCTGTACTAAAGCACTCTGTATGCTTATCTAATCGTTGTTAAAATATTAGATATTTGGGAATACAAGGATATATACGAACCAATTCATAGATATCATGGCCAAGTAGGAGAAACCTATGTCTAACTAAAATGAGGATGCAGTGTAGTTTGGCTACCACACAGATATGCCCAGGGCATTAGGGGAGCCCAGCAGAAGGACATCTAATGCAGCCTGTGGGCAGAGGGGTGGAGCTCAGCCTTTCCAGAGGTGGTCAGGATAGGGGTGTGTCTTGAAAGACAGCAGTGAAGGAGCAAAAAGAGCCTGGCTGTGGAGTCAGCCAGACCCAGCTTCAAACCTCTGCCCCAACAGTAACCTGGTATAAGGTATGAACTTTTGACCCTCATCTCTAAAAAGAGTTCTAACACCTTCCTTATATCGTTCAGATGAGGGAGCTGGTGCAAAGATGCCAGTTGTGGCTGATAGTGTGAGAGACTCCCTCAGCACCCATTCCAACCGCTCTGTAGTATATGCCTCCCTGGAAAACCAGGAACTACATTTCCCAAGCTCCCTTGCAGCCTGGTTCAACCTGTGACCCAGGTTCAGTCAAGCATTCGTACCTTCTTAAGAGTAGGAGGCAGAAGTGAGCAGTATGGCCTGCCATTGGGAGAGGGGAAGTAGCCTCTTGTGGCAATCAAATGGGGAGGCATCCGGCTCTTCTCGGGTAAAGGCTGTTGTTGTCTCACAGGAGCCAAGCAAAAAGCAGCAGTGATTCTGCTCCCACAGCGCCATGGAATGGCTGGGCATTACTCTGGGCTACCTTGTTCCTGGCTGAGAGCCTTCCAACCTGGGTTTTCTAGCCCTCCCAAAGATTGTGTTGCCTCCTAATATCTTATTAACAAAACCGCATTCTGCTTAACCAGAAAAGAGGATTTGGTTTCTACTGCTAAGAACCCAGGTAGATGCCATCCTTCTTCCCCTGCACCTCCAAATCCAATCTATCACCAAGTCCTGTTGATGCAATCTTTTCCATCTGTCCACTTCTCTTCTTTCCCTCTACTTCTTCCCTGGTTCAGAAACCACCATCTCTTGTCCAGATCCCATCCAGAGCCTCCTGCTGGCTCTCTCTGACCGCTGTATCACCCCACTCGAATTCATTCTCCTCACTGACACCAGCGTCATCTCCCTAAGATGCCAATGTGCTCATGACACTTGCCAGTGCAAATTACCTGCCCCCCCCCAATCTAGGCTTCCACCATAGGGGGTCACTTTCTATTACTAGTGTGTACAGGTGATCCTCT
The DNA here is from genome assembly GCF_963455315.2 of Globicephala melas. Lineage (NCBI taxonomy): Eukaryota > Metazoa > Chordata > Mammalia > Artiodactyla > Delphinidae > Globicephala > Globicephala melas. The sequence goes on along the minus strand of NC_083315.2, from coordinate 162,003,485 downwards.
TATCACCAGACTTGTGTGAATTTACCCTTTCTACCTAGAACGCTTTTCTCTCCAATTACCAGGTGGAATTTTACTCATCTTCCAGGTCTTAGGTAAAGTGTTCTTTGCTTCAGGAAGCATTTCCTGACTTCTCAAGTTCAAGTTAGGGGCCTTTGTACTTCTACAGCATCCCAAAACATATTTGACTTGCTGTTTATTTATCAGGATTCCCTACTACACAAAAAGGGCTGGGAATCTTTTGTTTAGTTGATAAGCATGCCTCCAAAATCTGGCAAACAGCCTGAAATATGTGAACACTCAATAAAAGCTAATTAAATGAAGAATGGTTTCGAATGTCTTAGAAAGGACTAAAGTATAAGGATTGACCATCATCCATGAGTTCTGACAACTTAGAGGCTCCTGATGACCTCAGTAGGGGCAGTTTCTGTAGAGAAGTGGCAGCTGAAACCAGGTCCTATGGGGGCGAGGACGAAGTGGATACAGGAAGTCCACTGGTTTATCACATCGTTCCCCACTCCATAACTTGCCAAGATGTTCTGATGAGATCGGGGGGCAGGACAGGCCATGGAAGCAGGAAGGTACTAGATGCCCAGGATATTTGTGTGAAAAAAACAGCAAAGGAGCTGAAGCACCAACTTAGGCTGAATTCTCTACTAGGCACAGGAAGCAGTGTCTAGGACACCCACTACTTTTAGGGGCCCACAGAATTGTTTTAATTTCATTTTTAATAAGAAGAACAAAACCTGGTGATGTAAATGTGCTTTTAATCATCATGAATCTGTTCTAGTGAACCCAGTTTGGTTTATATTCCTCTTTATACCAACACAATCATAAAATATAATTTTTTATATTATTTAACGGGGGAAGGGGACCCCATAGATAAAAGTGCCTGCAGCCCACTGCAGTCGTGATGCAGCCCTGAGCAACTTTGTTGACCTCACAGTATAGTCTTGTCTCTGAGATTCATTTGTCATGAATTGGGTCACCCCCTTTCTTCTTTCTCTCAGCCTCTGGCTCTCACCTTGGCTTTGGCTCTCCTACACTTGCTTCCTGCATTGACCTGATGGGAGCAACCATATCCTCTGATATCTCAGGGGCTGTGGTTTGGAAAGGTCTTGTCAAAGGTCAAAGGGCGATACTGTTTTTCATGATTTTCAAGCAGATATAGGGTTCAGCATTTGGGCATGTCTGTTTCTTTATTTCTGTTTCCGCTCAGTGTAAGCAAAGTCTGCAAATAAGATACCATCTTCCCGGAACTGAAGAGAGAGAGAGAAGACCAGTCAAATTGCCAACACAGCACAGGATCTGGAGAGAAGTGCTGACTTTGTTGGATGAAACAATTAGCAACTAGTGTACATGACCAGATAGATGAAGAAACCCTGGCAAAGTAACAGGGGACCCTGGTCAATGATTATTTCTCTCAACAAGGACAAAGAAAGCTTATCAGAAAACACTTTAACTTGCAGATGCCTTTCCCAACAAGGTAGCCTTTCTTCTAAAGAGAGGTCTAATTTGCTGTAGATAAATTGGGGAAGTTCTCAACTTTATAAGAATCTCCACCTCTTAGAGGAGGTGAAGTCTCTCTGTAGCCCTTGGTATATGGGGCTGGGAGAGGGGTTGCAAGCAGAGGCCATAAAAAGGACTTTGTCTCTTAAGGCTTTTCTTTGGGAACCACCTGCAGCCAATGCACAAGGCCTCAGTTTGTGGGAGATGGAACTAAGGCATGCATGCCCCAGCCACCCCATTTCATGGCTGTAGAGCAAATGCTCTGTCTGATCAGAAGTTCTGCAGGTTGAGTTTATCAAATTAAGTCATTAATCCATTCATCCTCTTAAGCTCCTTCAAAGCTCCAAATGCTGGTGATGTAAATGTGCATAAAACTCCATCCCTGCCTGCTTTGCTGGCACTTATCTTTGTAACCTGATGTTTTATACATTTACTTGTTTACTCTCTCTCCCTCCACCCTCTATCCCACAAGACTGTAATCTCCATGAGACTGGGGACTTGGCTCTTTTGTTCACTACTCTAAATTTAGTGCCTAGAACAGTGACTAACATTGCTAGATGAATATTTCTTGCACGATTTTTGATGAATGAATGAATGAAATTATTTTAGATAATTCTTAATCCTGAACAAAGAAAAAGAAAAGTCCATGAGTTGCATTCAAAGTAGTTTTGATTACCATTTTCCAAAGATTTGATTTTGAAAACATTTATGAAGACATGGTAAAATTAACATGGAAACACCAACACTTTTCTTTAATACAAACTTGATATACGTATGTAACAGGGCACTACCAAGCTCTACCTAAACTTATTAGAAGTTATTCACTTTGAGGAATTTGAACTTCACTTGAACTAGCAATTGTCTTTAGTAACTTCTAAATACAGCATTCACCAGCTCAGTAATGCAATTCACCTTTTAGTTGTTTGAAATTGTTCGTTGACACAAGTCTAGATCCCTTACTAGGAAAGATTAATCTGTTCGCAATGATCTCTGCACATGTTCAAAGCCTGGTTGGCCTGTTTTGACATTTAAAAAGAAAACAGACTTGTGCTGTGAACCAAATCAAACAACTCTCCAAGACTGAGCCATACGGCTTTGTAAAATAATCTGGTAGACAGAATTTGGCCTTAAGAGCATCAGGTATAGAAAGTCATATGCATTGATTGTCTCTTGAGTTCCACTCTTAAAGGGTCAATCTTTTGGGTCACAAAAAGCTTCTTAATCTTTGCGTTTTCCCCTATAAATTTGGGAGAACTAAATACTTTAAGCCAGCATGTCTTGAGCAACCAGACAAAATTATGAATTTGTGAAGTAGGGGGATACATGACAACAGGGAGTTGGTGGGGGGTGGGGTGGGGAAAATGAACTATAGATGCTTATGCCTCCCGATTTCTGTCCAGCAGCGACTTTAGACTTTATATTTAGAAGGATGACCATCTAACTGGGGCTGGGGATGGGATGGAGTCAAGGGTACTGGTGCTCGAAGCTAAGTTTGCATGGGAGTCTACATAAAATAAACACAGCATCCTTTGCTCCTGTCAAAGCAGTGGGGGGACAAAGTACAGATGGAAATTATACGGGAAGAATAACTGAAGTTCTCCAAAGACCTACCTTGAAGCTATTCCTCTCTCAAGTCCATTGCTTCCCTGTGAAAATTGGGCCCAGTATTGTCAGAGCAGTTGCATTTTCTAAAGAAGCTGAAAACCCCAACTTTTCTGGGAAATGTCCTGGTGCTTGTGGTAAATGTTTAGATCAGGTAGTCAGAAAAATCCTGATTGATAAGGTGATATCTGAGTAAAGTCTTGAAGAAACTGAGAAAGAGTGAACCACGAGATAACAAGGGATGAGGAAAAGAGTGCACAGCCCTTCAGCAGCAGTGTGCTTGTGAGTCAGCGAGTGGCCATTGTGTCTGGAATAAAACAAGTGGGGAGAAGAGTGGCTGGAGATGAGGGCAGAGGAGCAGGGGGAGCAGAACATGGAAGTGCAGACAGGTCTAGTGAGGGCTTTGATGAGACCATGATGGGAGTAGCATGGGAAGCCCCTGGAATGCTTTGATCACAAGAGTAGCATGAGCCAACCTGGTATTATTCTGGCTGATGCTGTGGGAGAATAGTTTATAAAGGAGCAGAAGCAGGGAAAAAAATCAGAAGGCATATTGTCTTGAAGGAAGTTCAGCAGGGACAGTGTTCTCCAAATAAGAGAGGCTTTAAGTAGAAGTTGGTTTCTCTCTCATTCATAAGTTCAGAGGTCTGAATCTAGAGGTAGATGGCAGCTTCATTTACCAAGTCCTCAGGGATTCAAGAACCTTCCAACTCATTGCTCTAAGGACTTACATAGGGCGTGAGTGCTGAGAGGAAAGAGTAAACTTAAGGCTGCCACCTCTCTGCGGGTTAAAGAGTTATCTATGTAGCAGGAAGCAGGATGAGAAAAAGATGAAGAGGAAGCTACAAAAGGTACCTTATGACTATCTCTTAAGGAACATTCCTAGAAGTTCCACAGATATTTCTGCTTACATCCCCTTGGCTACACCAAGCTGCAAAAAATGTTAGGAAATCTAAATTCTGGAAGACCAGGTACCCAGTTAAAAATTCTATCAGTATAGAAGGAGGGAATAGAGATATTGAGAAGAAATAAGCAATTTTGACCACAGGATACTATCTTAGTAATCCAGTGAGAGATGATGGTGATGGAGGTGGTGAGAAGGTGTCAGATTCTGGATATAGTTTGAGGTAGAGGCAAGAGATTATGCTGTTGCACTGGTTGTAGAGTGTTAGGGAAAGAGAATAGTCAAGGAGGATGAAGGTTTTGGCTTAAGCAACTCAAATATGGAGTTACTTTTATTGAGCAGGCTTAAGGATAATCATGAGTTTGATTTTGGGGAAAGTTAAGTTTGATACCCAAGTGAAGATGTCAGGAAGGCAGTTGGATATACAAGCCTGGGGTTAAAGAGAAACGTCTAGCTTAGAAACAGAAATTTGGGATCCGCCTGCATAAATATGGTCTCAAAAGCTATGAAACTTGACAAGATCCTCTAGAGAATGTGTGTACATAGGAAAGAGTAAACATAAGATACTGAGCCTGAGGCATTCCAACATTAGAGGCTGGGGAGATGGAAAAGTGACCAGTCAGGAGGGCAAAGAACCAAGAGAGAAGGGTCCCTGGAAGCCAAGAGATTCAAGTATTTCAAAAAGGAGTGATAGACTGTATTAAAATTTGCTAACAGGTTGAGTAACATGTAGATTAATAATTGACCATTGGGTTTGGCAACATGAAGGTCATCAAGGATCATGATATCAGCTGCTTCAATGAAATGGTGAGAAAGAAACGCTGTTTGGAGTGGGTTCAAGAGAGAATGAAATTAGAGAAAGAGTGAATATAGACAGTTTTTTTTTGAAAGATATATAAAAATTAGCAAAGAAATGAGATAATAGTTGAAAGAGGGTGTGGAGTCAAGTTTTTTGTTTTTTAAAATGAGATATATTGCAGCATGTTTTGTGTGTTGATGGGAAAGATCCAGTTTAGAGGGAAAATTTGATGAGCAGGAGAGAAAGGAGAGAGTTGTTTGGAGTAAGACCCTTGAGTAGATAAGAGGAAATGGTGCCCAGTGCACATATGAAGGTTTTGGCTTTAGAAAGGAGCACAGACAATTCACCCAGGAGGGAAGACAAATTACATGAGAACAGATGAAGGTAGGCAGTAGAGGCCTGGTGGGAGCTAGTGGAAATTCTCCCCTGATTGCTTCTGCTTTCTTACTGAAAAAGAATTCAAACTCCTCAGCCGAGAGGGAGGAGGAGGGTCGAGGACCTGGCGATTTGTGGAGGGAGAAGGAAATATGAACTAGTTCTGTAGGAGCCTGGATGAGCGAATGAACTATGGAAATGTAATGAGATTGCTGGGCACCACTACGGACCTATTTTACTTCAGCGGTCATGAATTTAAAGTTCGTGAGTATGGGAGTAGGTAGACAGTTGGGTGTAAGCAGAGCAGGGGATAAGGAGAAAGAGAGAGAGAGAGAGAGAGAGAGAGAGAGAGAGCAGTGGTGGGAGAGGGAGAGAAGAGATTCAGAGTGGATTATTCAAGGGAATCGTAAGAAATAAAAAGAGACCATGCAATCTAATCTCATCCTGAAGGGATGGATGGTGATGAGGGACAGTGTAAAGGTTTTGGATTCAATGGATCAGCTATAGCCTTTCTTGGAAAAATTGACAAACTGTGCAAAAATAGACACTACTACTTTTTAGCATGATGTGTTAGGGAACGTTAGGCTGCAGTTAAAATAAAATCCAAATATCGGTAGCTTAAAACTCAAAAAGCCACTACGATAGCATCTGAGTGGAAGGCACCTCTCTTCCACACAGCTGTTTAAGAACCCAGGTTGACAGTGGCCCTGCCAACTTCAACATGTGATCTCTGGGAGTCATCCAAAACCTTGCCATGTCAGTCAGCCAGTAGGGAGAAAGGGCATAGAGGGACAAGAGTGAGAGGCTTTTATGGGCCATGCTTGGAAGTGGCATGTATCACTTTAATAATATTCCACTGAAGAGAACTTAGTCACTTCTCTTCTGGGGTTGTTGAGAAGCGAAGTCTAGCTGTGTGCCCGGAAAGAAGGGGAGAATGGATTTTGGTAGACCTCTAGTAATCTCTATCACAATTAGCCCTTTTGGTCACCATCATCCCTTACATAAAACATGCATACTCTTTAGGGGAGAAAACCCAAAATTTCATCCAGTTATTATATCTGTCTCAAAGTCTAGGATCTCCATGTGATGCTCAGACCACTCCTTCAGATCCAGATATGGTCCCTCAAGGTCAGGCACCCTCTGTACCAAAAGATAAGTTACCTGTGCTCTATCTGCTCACTTAACATACAAAAGTGGACAGGATAACCATAATAAAAACCCTCAAAGCAATCCACAGCAATGATGGTCCACAGCTGGTCCACAGCAATGATGGTCCACAGCTGGTCCACAGCAATGATAGAAAAAGAACCCCAACCCTTAGAAGGAAATGTCTTTTAGACTCTGCATCTGTCCTTTGCAAGGAGCTTTCTTGTCCTTGTTCTTGGTGGCCCTAGTTTTTGCCCGCCTGGAGAATATTCTTGTCCACTGTGCTCATGGTCACCTATGGGGTGGATATCGGGGAGTATGTTATAAGCTGTACATCTTTCAAAGCCCACTTTCTGCTACTGTATGAGGGTAATTTTACAGACCCAAACTTGTAGTTTCTGGGTAGTACAGTTTGCTCAAAAACATGACAGGCTTCTGACCTACTTGCTTCCAGTCAGTTTCATGTAGAAGTAAATAAGCTCCAAATTCTTTTCTAGATCTGTTCTAAAGTCTGTTCTTTTGGTTTTTTTTGCTCAGCCCATCCACTTTGCCCTCATGGAATCTACACTGACCTCTGAAGCAATCGTCTTAGGTGGTAAGGCAACATCCTTGATATCATCTTTGCCACTGGGCTGGGTCTCCCCCCTTTTTTTATGACATACAAATCTTATCTTCTAGTATTTGAGGTACAGAAACCATCAGTTTTCTCAGCCCTAGGAAACCCTGAAGTTTAAAAGTCTTGTTATTTAATTCCACTTCAGCTGTCAAACTAGACAATTTTTGCCTGAGTTCATCTCTTTCTTGTAATACTTTGCTAACAGTGATAAATAGGAGCCAACACACAATAATATTCTTGCTTTTCCAATTGCTTTCCCTTGAGCTACAGGCTTAATAGGCTCTTGGTCTTCCTTCCAAGTCATCATAGATGATAATTTTATTAAGTTTTTTTCCCCCATGGATAACACGGGGCTCTAGCTTTCCAGTCTTTGATACCCATTTTCTTCCTTCCTTCGTTCTGAACACTCAGCTAATTCCATACATTTTAGGTGTTTACTATGGCGCTCACTTTCAGGTAATGATTTCAGGAAACTGAGTAGGGAGTATGGTAAACAAATAAACCCTTAAAGTTCAGTGGGTTAAATAGAAATGTGTCCCTCTCTCACTGAGGGAGTTTAAGTCAGCGGCAGCAGTGGCATAGTTTCTCAGGGATCCAGGTGTGATGGTGAGTCTGCCGTTCTCCGCACATGGCCACCAAGGCTTCCTATGGTCACCTTCCCAGTCACCCAGAAAGAGGAAAGCACGCGGAGGAGCACGAGTTGGGGGGAGGTTTCATGAGCCCTGGAGGGTGCATATTATTGCTGTTCACATTCCAACGGTGAGAACCAAGTCACCTAAAACAACTGCGAAGGAAATCGGGAAATCTACTCCAGCCATGGGTCCAGGAAGGAGGACAGAATGGATTTAGGTGGCCAGCTTGTGGTATCTGTTACACACAATAATCAGAGTGAGAACAAATAAATGGGACTAATTCTTCCTATAGGACGCCTTAATGTCTTTGAAGTGTCATGACTTCATGGGAAGAATTAGAAGAGGTTATAAGATTTCTAGAAGAAAACAAGGGTTAAATGAAGGGATTTTTAAAAAAATCAATGACAGGAATTCATTAAAACAAGTGCCTAATAAAGATAAAACTTTTTGATTTGATCTGGTTTGCAGAAACAGAGATGGATGGGAAAACTATCTTTTGAAAGTGGTTGGTTTTTCCATTTCTAGAAGTTGAGATTTCCTTTGTTTTGAAAAAAACCCTAAGAGAAGATTTGAGAATAAAAACCACAGCAAGGTAGCTCATTTTAAAGGAGAAAACAGGGCACCATACACCTCAATTATATTTCAGAATAAAATGACAATGCTTTGCTTATGACATGAATTAAGGTCAGCCTTAAACAGAGTATGCTTTGAACAGCTAAAGAAATGATTTTTTGAGACTTCCCTGGTGGTCCAATGGTTAAGACTTTGCTTTCCAATGCAGGGGGTGCAGTTTCCATCCCCCGTTGGAGAGCTAAGACCTCACATGCCTTGAGGCCAAAAATCTGAAACATAAAACAGAAGCAACATTGTGACAAATTAAACAAAGACTTTAAAAGTGGTCCACATCAAAAAAATCTTAAGACAAAAAAAAATTTTTCTTTTAACTGTATAACTGGACTCAAATGGTGGCATCCCCCAGGTGGTGTTATTTTATTGAATAACCCAGACTTTGAGAAATATACTAACAGTCATTATAATTCCTTTGCTGCCCTGAGGTCAGGTTACACCCTGTGAGTGGAGGTGAGAGAGCTTATGAAAGGAAACTGATGTTTCCACTGCCAGTCATTCTGGGGATAAGGATGAATGAATAGACTGGGGAAGGGTCTTATTGATGTGAAAGGGTGGGGAGAAGGTTAAAGAGGCTTACTACATATTTGGCCACGTTGGATTTGAACTAGTTTGCTCCCCTGAAACCCAGCAGGAGCTAGACAGGAATGCAAAGGTTAGATTTTGGCTTGCGATCCTCCAAAGTGATGAGTTTTAGGAACACTTAATCATATTTTGAAAGCTTATCCCCTAAGCAACCAATAAAGATAAAAAAAGTTTTTCACTGTTAAATGAAAACTTAGATACAAAAAACTCCATGATACAAAATTATACTTTAATGAATGATTAAAAGGCAAATAACTCTTGTAACCACTGCCAAGTCAAGAAATAGAACTTTGTCAGCTACCTCAGAAGCCCTCCACATACTGGATCCCTCTTCCCTAAAAGTAACCACTCTCTTGATTTTTATTGTAATCACTTTTGTTTAAGAGATCATTTTTTTTTCACCCAGTCTTGCAGCCATCAATGCTATAGTTTATTTTTTTCTATTTTTAGATTTGTCTTTTAATCTAATGTTTCTCCCCAGTTCCCACTTTATCCCTTGTAAAGCATTTGTTGAAGAATCTAGGTTGTTTGACCTGTAGAGACTCCCATAAGATGATTATGTCATCATGGTGTAGTTTAAGAGGTTCTTCTGTCCTCTGTATTTGCTATAAATTGATAATTGCATCAGATTTGGGTTTGTTTGTTTGTTTACTTGTTTTGGCAAGAGTATAGGGGTTTTGTGTCCTTTCATCAGGGGGCACAGATTGTCTGGTTTCGTCTCTTTTTGTGAAATTAGCAGCTATTTCTGATCAATGCCTAGATCAGTGAATTAAGTAGGGGCTGCAAAAGGGGAATTTCACTTCTTCTTAATTTATTGACTGGAATCTTCCTTTGAAGAGTCACTTCTCCTGATCTGCTATTTAGGTACAGAGATACAATTCATATAGGAAAGACAGGATGAGTGCTTGAGGCTTTCCCCTTGATTAGTTTTCAAGATAATAAGTTGGTTTCCCAAATCCTTCTCTAAGTATGACTAACCCTAAAAACTCATATATTTATTTAAGCACATTTGATATGTACTAATCTATTGTAGTTAATATCTTTATTAAAACTCAAATAGCCCCATATTTGGCCTTGAGGAGCTTCTTCAAGTTGGTTCCATTTAACATGACCCTTATGGGCTAAGAACATGGTCCAGGATCATCTTGTGTATTTCCTGCCACTGTCCTGAAATTAGTCACATCTCCAAGAAACCCTCATTTCAAATCATATTGTGGGTGTTATGCAGGCTCAGTGCTACTGGGTTGTGTCCTTGTTTCCAGAAATTTTCAGTGGATAGATTTAGGATCAGCCCATTGACACAGAGCATCCTTTGCACCCAGACCATGATCTTGAAATGAGAGCTTCTTAAATACATATATATATATACATACATACATATATATTCATAAATATAAATTTGAATTCTACTAATATACACTCATTCAATTCAAATTCAGGACAATTGAGTTTTTACTTACTCTCTTCTAGCTTACATCTGTCTCTTCTTTTTTCCATACTAAGAATCCTGGTTCTCCAGAACAGAGGGAATAATAGAATTAGAATAGGTCGTAATTACTAATTTGTTTTATCCTATGTCATACACAGTGTTGTCCCATAATACTGATATTAATACTATCCATCAGAGGATTATGAAAACAATTAAAAGCTTTTTTGTGATGCTCCCCCCAGGCATTTTTTAGTTAGACTGTGATTACATCGTCAAAACATATAACTATTACACACTATAATCTTGTCTTTTTACACTCATTTCAACTTAGTTCTATAAATAACTACATGCCAGTATTTATGACAAAGTCCTAGACATGTTGTGTGTCTGAAGGTTGATCTCTGGTAGATTCAGGAAAGGGTTAAGTATTGAATATTTAGATGTTGATACTAAGTTTAGAGCTTTTGATATTGAAAGTCAATTTGGCTGGTTATACAACCCTTAGAGCACATTCTTTTTCTTTGAGTGTCTTAAATATATTTTCATTTTCTTCTGGAACGTTGTTTTTGAAAATCTGATGACAAATTTTCTTTCCGTTATAAGTCACTTGATCATCTCCTCTAGGTGCTCACAAATAAGTTTTGTTAAATAGTTTGGGAATTATGAGAGGGGATCATGTCCAAGCTTAGAGGAATCTGATAAGGATGTGGAATGCTCTATGAGGTGGTGAGAGGGGCTATGCCTGCCTTTGGAGAAGCAGTGGTTCAGAGCATGGGCTGCAGGAACAAGTGGATGACTCCACCAACAGAGAACCATTTATGTAGATACATTCCTTAGAGCTTCTCCAAAATCTATTGGAAAGTGAAACCCTGGAGAAAAATAGATTTCTAGTAGTCCATGCAATAGGCCTAGTACTCTTTGTATCTTGAATACCAAAGAAAATAAAATATTATTTTGCAGTCACAGACTGCTGACTGATAATATGCTGGATACATTTTAAAGAGCTTAGCAAAGTGATTAGAACTGAATGCAAGTATGCCTCCTATATACCAGTATTAACTAGCAAGAATAGATAATAAAATAGAGATCTCATTTTACAATAGTAAGCAAAACAAAATTTTTTTTTATAAGTTTATTTTATTTATTTTTGGCTGCTTTGGGTCTTCGTTGCTGTGCTCAGGCTTTTCTCTGGTTGCCGCGTCTTTGTTGCGGTGCGCGGGCTTCTCACTGCAAGTGGCTTCTCTTGTTGCGGAGCACGGGCTCTAGGCGTGCAAACTTCAGTAGTTGTTCAGCACGCAGGCTTTAGCTGTGCGACACGCCGGCTTAGTTGTTCCGTGGCATGTGGGATCTTCCCAGACCAGGGCTCGAACCCGTGTCCCGTGCAGTGGCAGGTGGATTCTTAACCACTGCACTACCAGCGAAGCCCAGCAAAAAAAATTTTTAAAGGACTAATCCAAGACTTCTGATTTTAGAAAGCTGGTGGATCACGTTAATACAAAAACTTGCATAACATGTAGAAATTCAGGATACTATATATAATATATAGAAATTTTTAAAACGTGTGCTTCCCGGGCTTCCCTGGTGGCGCAGTGGTTGAGAGTCCGCCTGCTGATGCAGGGGACGCGGGTTTGTGCCCCGGTCCGGGAAGATCCCACATGGCGCGGAGCGGCTGGGCCCGTGAGCCATGGCCGCTGAGCCTGCGCGTCAGGAGCCTGTGCGCCGCAACGGGAGAGGCCACAGCAGTGAGAGGCCCGCGTACCGCCAAAAAAAAAAAAAAAAAAAAAGTGTGCTTCCCAGTTTCACATGATAGAAAGAAAATCGCAGAAGTGAGAAATAAATAAGGAATGAAAAAACAAGCATAGGTCCAGATGATGTTATAGGCAAATTCCAACAGTTCTTCCAAAACCAATTCTTATCTTATACAAACTGGTCTAGAAAATAGAAAAAGAGGGAAAATATTCCATCTCATTTTATGACATATGGTAATCTCTGCAAATTCAGAGAAAGCATTCATAATGCTAATACTAATTTATAATACGAACTTATAACAAATTTTTTAACCTGAGAAAGGAAATCACAAAGAAAGCCAAGAGCAAATATTACACTTAATAGTAAAATCTGACAAGGATGTCTGTTATGCCAGTTTTAATCAACATTATTATGAAGGACCTAGTTAGCAGAATAATATATGAAAATAGATAAAAGTTAAAATGATAGGTAAAGAAAAATCAAATTGTCATTATTTGTGAGCAAAATATTAATTTCTACATAGGGAACTAAAGGAATTGAAAGGCAAAAACTAGAGCTACTAAGAGACTTCATCAAAGTTGCTAGATACTAGATTACCTTATGAAAAATGAATTCATTCTTGTGCATCAACCACAAACCACAACCAATGAAAGGATACATTTTTAAAAATGCCATTTGCAGTATCAAAAACTTGTAATAAAATCTAGAAGTGACCTAGCAATAAATCTAATATAGATGTCTAAGATCTTTATGGAGAATATTATAAAACTTTATTGAAAGCCATAAAAGATTTACACAAAATAGAAACATATGCTAACTTCCTGATTGAGAAGTCATAAATATGTAAAATGTCCCAAAATATACCTGTAAAATTCAATGCAATTCTAACGAGCATTTCAACAGAGTCTCCTCACAGAACTTGATAAATTGGTCCAAAAAGCCCAATGGAAGTGAAATGGGCCAAGAACAAAAAAATTCTTGAAGAACAATTAGTCAAGAGGGGGAGAGTCTCCTTACCAGATATAAAGATTTATTATAAAGCTATATGGTAATTAACGCAGTGTGGTGATGGTATAAAAATAGGCACAAAAGTTCAGTGAAAGAGGAGAGAGTGTAGATACAGACTTAGGTTCACACCAGAATTAAGAAATACGGGAAAAGTGGCATTGTGTCATACAGGAGGGATGGCCATTCAATTAACAGTGCCAAAAAATCGGCTCCCCATGTGAAAAAAATAAAGATATTTTAACTTTTATACACACACTACTCATTGAACTAAAGTTTCAGATAGGCTTCTAAGTAATAATCATAGACTCCGCAACCGAAGAAAGTGGCATCCTTATCCAACTACGTGATGATTTATAACTAGGAACATGAAGAAATGGAGCAAAGATGGTCCCAGGCTGAAGGACCAGCATTTGCCCTGATGCAGAAAGGAGCAAGGCGAAAAGCAGGAGGCCAGTGCGATGGAAGCTTGGAAAGGGGATAAGTGGCCAGAGTTGAGATCTGATATATCGTTAGGACTGTGTCAGACCACAAAGCTCTTGTGGACCATGTTATGAGTTTTAGAATCTGCCCTAAGAGCAGTAAAAGCCAAGAGAGTTTTCAGTGGGTTGAGTCCCGATCAGACTTCTTAGAAGATCCCTCTAGCTGCTGTATGAAGAATGGATGAGAAGACGCAGGAAAGACCACGCTGGAGGTTCTACCAGTTGTCCAGGGGCTTGAATTATGGAGGGGGCAGTATTATGAGAGAGACATTTTAGAAGGATATACCTAAAATGGGAAAAAGGTCACATGAACAAAAATGTATTCTGTTACAGTTCTTCCCATAATTTCACACAGGGAGTCTAAAGCCGCAAATGAAATGAACCTTTCAAACACCGCTAAGGTCAACAAAAATGTCCTGCTTCTCTATGTTTAGAGCTAAAGGACCAAAGAAGGAGAGAGGCCTCATGTTTGGGTGGGGGAGTGGAGAGATGGAGAGAATGCTAGAATCACATGGAGAGCTTTGTTCAAGTTATATACATCCTGGCCACGCCAACCTTCCAATTCAGACATCAGAAATTCTAATAGGGAGACACAATTAGGTGAATCATTGAGAATTTAATATGACAGCATATGAAAATTCAAACATATTGTTGTCTTACTACTTCTAAGGAAAGTTATGCTGACCATTCTTGGGCGATGGGACAGAGATTGTTGCTCTGGTACAGACTGAGCTCTTCACAACCCTCAGAAAAATATTTGCTCCACCGTGAGAGCTCCAGTAGTCCACAAGGAAGTAAAGGGCAGAGGGAAAGAAGGTATCAATATAAACTTCAAGTCAGGGACAGCTGCAAGGGTGCAAGAGAGGACTAAGCAGGCGTGGAGACACACATCCCTGGACACCACAGCTGAGCACAGGAGCATCATGGCTGGACACTCATGTGAGTGGATAGCAGCATCGCGTGGAGACTCAGGGCCTGGGCCCCTCAGCCTTTTCCCAGCGTCGTGTAACCTTCAACAGAGTAAGAAAAGGAGCCCTAGGAATGAGTAAACCTTTCTCAAACTAAGCATCTCGTTATCTCTACCCCCAGGCCCACAGAGAATAACGGCTGTAAAACTTCAGGAGCCTCATTGTTAAGAAGGGGTCTTTCCTAAGGAGGGCCCTTTTTGTACATTCCAAGTTCTCCAAGGTTTTCTCCAGTCACTTTGGAATGGCTTACATTTATTTTCGTGCAGTTATCCAGATACGCCTAGATTCAAACTGGAAGAGACCTGCAAGAGCATCTAAGCCCCACTTTACAGATGAGACAACTAGGCATTTGGCCAAGGTCACACAGCAAGAGTATGTATCACTGGGACAAGAATTCAGGTCTCTTGCCTCCCGCTCCAAAGCTACATCATCACACTCTCTCCACTTCAGTAAAGGTGACTTGACCCAGAAGCACAAGCTGTTTCTCACCTCCCGCTCATAAATGTGAACTGCTTCTTGGTTTGCAGTCGACTTGTGGAGTCACATCATGAACGTACGATAGGAAAACATTCAGCGGGATGAATTCTTTACTTTCGGGCTCCCTACTGTTCTCACGTATATTACTTCAGCTCTCAACAGGGAGTTGCAGTTTCAAGGAGTCAGTGAAATAACTATGCAGAGCCATTACCTCATGTACAACCAATGGGGGATAAGCAACCGTGGAATACACAATGCCTCGTGCAGGATAACAGCTTGTTTTTTGTTTTGTTTTGTTATTTTTTCCTTGGACAAACATCTTTATTTAGGATATCAAATAAATATGGTAAAAAATTATGCTAACAGCTTCACACAAAGATACAAGACCAAACTTAGAATTACTTGCTCAGGTTACTCAGAATGGAACAAACTTCTTTCTGTGCTCGCAATTAGCACAGAAAATACCCAGTTATATTACTTGCTTTTCAATGGACATTTACTGGTTTACTGTAAGATCCCACGCCATTACAGTACAAAAGAAGTCACTCCCGCCCCCTCCGGTATGATATACAGCCTAAACAACCAAGAGCGCAAGGGTTAATGTGATGCAAGCTTTTCCTTATTTACAATTCTAAAACTGCCGTACAACTTTTTCCTAGTACAGCTATCAACGGGTTCACTTCATCTTTAGTTTACTGTCTGAGGAAAGGAAACATAAGAACATAACCTGTCACTTTGGTCCTAGCCTCCCACTTGACAAACATGGATCCAGGATTCTAGGATTACAGGAGGATCGCCGTTCCCAGTCTCCGACAGGGGCAGGCCTGTGGCATTTGGCACCGCAAGGCTGTCTGCTCTGGCTTCTTAGTGTACATATACTACTTCTATGTATTCTACCTATACGTTTTCATAACATCTCAGATGTATAGATGAGCCCCTGTATGTGCTATCAACTTCATCCCCTACTGCAGAAGCTTTTGGGTTTAAATCTGCCTACCAAATCTTGACCATGACATTTGGAACGAGATCAAGCTATCTGAATGAGGAAATTCAAAAGTTTATTCTCAATTTTTAAAATAGAAATATTTCAAGATTACCGATAAAGAACGCTTCATAAATAACACTGTTCACAAGCAAATATCAATCTGTTGATAATCGTAAGAAACTGAATATACTATGTTTAAATATGAAAGCAATTGCATTAGGTTTCGATAAATTGAGACTACAACTAAAACTTTTCCATGCTGTTTAATCAAGTTACTTACAATGTACACATTCCTGAGTATACCCTATTGTAGTGACACTGTTTACTTCCAAATTTTTTGCATTCAGCATAAAAGGTGTTTCTTCCCAAGAAACTGAACTTTTCTGTCAAATGTGCTTGACCAAATAGGAGAATTGGGTTCATAAAATGGATTCATTTCAAGTTTTATGTATAAATCATAGACATCGATAAAGGAGTTTTTTATTCCGGCTTCTTGCCTGACGTCATGCAACATAATAAATCTCATATGACCCGCAGTGACGAATGCTGAAACAAACCATTCACTGAACTCGGCCCCCGTCTTCAGGTACATGTTGTTTGACAGCCACATGTTCTGTCTACGAGGTCGATAGCAGTGTGAGCTACGAACTCGTTCAGATGGCGGTGATCGTCTTTGGATTCTGCTTTTCCAGCTGGCAGAAACTCCATTTCAAAAACTGGATTATCATGGTGACCAACAATGACAACGTAGAAGCTTCCAGACATTGTCTTCAATAGATAGGCCCTGTGGCAAGACACCAGTAACGGAAATGCCCAGTGAATTCCCGTGGCCTAACAGTTTGTTTTGATGAAGGCTTATTTCTAGAAAAATGAAAAACAACTTACTTTTGTTTCTGATTTAAAAAGAAGACAAATTTAAAATGTACAAGTGCATGTACTTATATCTTTTTGTCTCTGTTCATTTCTTGCAAAAATATCTATTTGTCATCAGTCATTCATACATAGGCCTGTAGGAATGTTTCCCAAAATGACTCTCAGGGAATTGGGGTCTTTGAGGTATTTCATGAGAACATGCAGGAGAGCTGCAGTCTTGTTTCCCCTCTTGGACCCTCACCAGGCTCATTTAGCAAACTAAAGGCTTTGGAAGACCTTTCATTTAGCCCTTCTGACCGACGTCTTTGATCGGGAAACCTTGTATATTTTTTTCATTTAACGTCCGTAGAACTCCAGTTCCACAGAACACCCTTTGGGAGGTGCTGGTTCATGATTACTCTCAAGAGCTTAGCACCCTGGAGGGGCATTTTTGGTCCCACTGGCTCTCTGTGGAGCCTCATAAGTGTAGCACTAGCTGTGAGCCCATCATCAAGGTGATCTCCTGACATCAGCAGGTTCTTTTCTGTCACAATGGGACAGACAGCATCTTTCAACTTCTTTTTGCAACTCCTGAATGTCTAAAATTACTCTCAGTGAATATTAGCTCTTATCACATTGAGACATAGACCTTGGGAGAGACATTCCTGACCATCCAGCTCCTGTTTTCATACTGACCATATCACCTGGGCAGAAACCTTAACACTTACTATGTCAACAAGGTGTCCTAATCCCAAGCGCTGGGAGTTGAGTCGTGGAAGATCTGGAGGCTCACAGCAGGCTACTTTGTGCTTTATTCTTTCCTGTCCCTCTTCCTTACATTCTCTTTCCCAGTCCCACAAAGGCCATCCAATTCCTCTCCTTGTCATATGCCTGCGATTTTTGGAAACAGTTTTGTTTTGAACATGCCCTTGGGAGGACTCACCTTTTACCCCAAGCAACAAATATACGTATTTCTACCAAACTGTTGGCATGTTCCTTCAAGAAGAAATCTTTCCCATATCACTGTTATTGAAACTGCATATATATATATATATATATATATATATATATAAAAAGGGAAGATGCCAATGGTAGTGCTTGCTCAATGAATATAAGTCACCCTCCACCCTCCCCTCTCTGTTGGTCTGGAAGTGCTGTCATCAACCCTGGCTGCACATTACAACCATGCGAGGAGCTTTTAAAAACACAGATATCTGGGCCCCGCTTTTAGACATTCTGATTTAAATGATGGAGTCCATATATGCATTGATTTTTTTTTAAGCACTGAGGCAATTCAGTTGTACACATCAGGGTAGAGTTTCACTGATTTAGAGCATGGAATCAATGAAGGTGGAAAATGCCATCAGTTACCGAATCATCAGAAAGAAGAAATGCTGAAATATTTCACAGGGAACGAAGACACCTGAGCACCCACAGCACCTATTCAGCTATCCCCCTGATCACCAACCGCTTTCCTTCCATATGTTCAGAAAAGTGTGACAACATAGTAATTTATCCCACTGCACTCCCAGCTTGTGAGAATGGGAAAATGAATCTAGAACATTTAGGCACTTTCTTTATAGCTGTCACTGGTGTGATGTCACAGTTAAAATTCTGCAACCTGGATGAATATTCAACCAACTCTGATGCACCCAGTGCAGGGTAATAGTAACTACCACTAGTAATCTAATTTGAAAATCCCATTCTTATGGTTTGACTTCTAGGGTCACTCCTGATGCCAACCATTTAGCCTGGGCTCCCTTGGAAGCACAGCTTAAAGGCTTGAGAATAATCCCAGAGATCAGGGCAAGGGGAAAGTAGATGTAAGGAGAGCCAACGTGAGGATTCGTTAGCAAGCAGGCTGCCACTAGGTGTGACTGATCGCTCAGTTCTGTGTGTCCATCCCCTGAGAAGACATAAAAGCTGCATCTTAGACCTGTCCGTTAGTCAAGGGAGAGATAGGACATTACTCAGTAAGAAAGTGATGAACAGCAAGCTTGGTTACCCATTTTGTAAGGATGATTGATTGGCCTTGCGTCTGGAAGGAAAAGGACTGGAAAACTAGGGACAAGCAAGTCTGGGGAAGAGGTATGTACACTCGCCTATAGGAATGGGCACAAAGTGTGCAGATATTACTGTCCCCCAGGGAACATCCACTGCAGAGGGGTCTCTCAACGACCAGTGGGGAAGGATGATTCTGTGCTGCACAAAAGGCGCAAGAACAGAGTGGGTGTGTGGCAGAGGCTTGATGGGTCCCCACTGATCTAGCTAATGCTGCTCTTGAATGCCCAACCTGCCAGCAGCGGAGACCAAGGAGATCAGCCAGCCTTTTGGTAGCAGGCTGTTTACAACAGACATCTTCCACTCTGGGGAGACAGAAATTTGTCCTTACAGGAATTGATGTTTCATTTGAATATGGGTTTTCTGTATGTAGAATTTAAACATAGCTGTATTGCAACATCTATGGCCCAACAAAGGCAAGGAAAACAAGGGCTCAGCTTCCTCAGAGGTGAAGGTCAGTGTCACTGCACCACCACGCCAACCCAGACCAGTGTCCTCTGGGACCTGGAGTCAAGAGTAATCATCTTCCTAAAGCACAAATTTGATCGTGTCATTCACTGGCTTAAAAATTTTAATAGCTACTTATTGACCTTAATAGAAAAGTCCAAATTATTTAACGGAGCTAAGAGACTCTCAAGATTTAGCTTCTGCTTCTTTCCATTCTTTATCTTTTGCCACTTCCTCCCTCACAGTGCCAACAACGCTGAACTACTTTCATTTCCTTAAAATGGAGCCAGGCTTTTGTCTGTGTTGCACCTCAGCCTGAAACACCCTCCCCCAGCTTGATTAAGGCCTACTCAGCCGTTAGATCTCAAAGGAGACAGCAAGTGTTCTTGGACGTTTTCCTAGACCCTCTGAGACTGAGTCAGTTGTGGTCATGCCCACTCACCCTTCTTACTTAACTCTTACTGTAATACTCACTATATTACATTGCTTGTCCCTGGATCCCCTATTAGACTAGACGTTTCCCAGTACTCCTGGAACCCAGCAAAAATTAAGCACTTGACAAAAATTCATTAAAAGAATTAATAAATGAGTTGAGTGTTTTTCTTTTCTTTCTATTAAACTGTTCACTATCTCTTATATCATTTAAAAAGATGAGTGTTCATTTTTTCTCATATACTTCTCCAATGTGCTTAAGAAGTAAAAAGAAATGGAATATGGACAGCGTGAAATTGATGGGGAGATTCGGCAAGGTAGAGTTTATATCATTGGGCTTAACCTCTTAGAGCCGTCATTTAGGAAAAATAGATTAAGTTCCATATATAGATTCTCAGTCACTGAGCATTCTCCTACATTTTTTACATTAAAAAAAATCCTGGGCTTCCCTGGTGGTGCAGTGGTTGAGAGTCCGCCTGCCGATGCAGGGGACACGGGTTCGTGCCCCAGTCCAGGAAGATCCCACATGCCGTGGAGCGGCTGGGCCCGTGAACCATGGCCGCTGAGCCTGCGCGTCTGGAGCCTGTGCTCCGCAACGGGAGAGGCCACAACAGCGAGAGGCCCGCGTACCGCAAAAAAAAAAAAAAAAAAATCCTGTGTTATGTTTTTACCACAATAGTATATTGCAAAACTGAGCACTCTGGCTTTTGACCATTTGTCTTGCAGATGGCCTTGAATTGTGATATCGCAATAATTAGAATCTAGACTTCATGGTGACTAACAGAGAACAGCAACTCAATACAGCTATTCCCGTCTCTGCTGTTAACATAGGGTCCTCAGGGGATAGTGGCTGTCCCTTTCCCAAAAAAGTATCAGTGATGTATCTGCAATGGGTACGTAAGTGTCTTCTGAAATGAGAAGAATAAAACTCCCTCTGCATCTTGACCCAAGTAAGACCCATTCTTCTATGAGGATCAATCGGATTTTACTATAAGAGAGAAAGAACAACATGGAAACAGATAGGCTATAAAGTATGGTGGTTAGGGTCACAGGCTTTGGACTCAGACATTTGGATTCAAATTCTTCTGCTGTAAGCCTCTCTAAGCTTCAGTCCTTTCACAATGGAGATAATAACACCTACTTCATATGATATTGGGGAGATTAAGTAAAGTATTGGATGTAGAGTTCTTAACACATAGTATACTCTCAGTGCACCCCTGGAAGCTGTCACTGATGAGTTCTCATGAAACTGGGACAATAAGGGAATCTGATCAAAAGAGTCTTAGGAACCAGGATATTCATAGAGGGATGGGGGTTAAGAAAAAAGGGGGGAGGTAAGAGGGGATGAGGGGAGTGTTTCCATTTTCTCCAAAGCAGTTTTTATCAAACCACAGCTTCCAATCTGGGGTTTGAAAATCTAGGCAATTGTCCTAGGAGCCAGCAGTGCAGAAATACATTGTGATAAGCCTAGTTATATTATGGAAAATATCCTCAGCAAGCTGCAGGGGAGAGTTAGCCGGAAGATCCATGGCTAATGTACAGTTTTTAAAGGACTCGCAGAACTCACTGGGACACAAGGATGTTTTGTGCTTTTGTCTACTCATAAACAGATAATAAGCACAGTGGCTCACTTGTCAGGCAGAAAACTTGATTAACCTTGTTTATTTTTCCCCCAGCAATAAGCAGAATCCCAGTAAATCATCTCCTCAATGCAATCCTGGAGTAAACTGGAGGTTAATTCCTCATTAATTCATTTCAAATTTCACATGGTTAAAACATACTGCCACATATAGAATGCATGAAATGCACTTTAGAACTTTTCCTGATGTAAGAATTACCAAACTGCATAGCCATAAATAAAACATATTATATTACCTATGCTCACATACAAAGGCTGAAATGATCAATATGAAATTTGTACTTTGTCATTCCCCATACACTTTTTTTTTTTTTTGCGGTACGCGGGCCCCTCACTGCTGTGGGCTCTCCCGTTGCGCGGAGCACAGGCTCCGGACGCACAGGCTCAGCGGCCATGGCTCACGGGCCCAGCTGCTCCGCGGCATGTGGGATCTGTGGGATCTTCCCAGACCGGGGCACGAACCCGTGTCCCCTGCATCGGCAGGCGGACTCTCAACCACTGCGCCACCAGGGAAGCCCTCCCCATACACTTTTATATCTAATATTTCATTTGTACTGAATGACAGATACCATCAGATGGGTAAGGGAAATATTATCTTCATATTGAAGATGAGGAAACTCTGTCTCTGAGAGATTATCTGGCTTTTTCAAGGCCACAAAGCTAGCAAACAAAGGAACAAACACTCGAGCAAGTCTTATGACCCCAAACCAAAATGAAGCCCCAGTGGGCCTCACTGTGGCGTTGTCATGTATGTTCACAATCCCACATGTTTCAAAGGATTTCAATTATAGATGTTTAGCGGGCAATGCTGCAGTATAGGAATTTAGACAAGGGCATACAGTCAGACATCTCATGGCCCATGATAGAGTGCACATGTAACTGAGAAAGTGAATACTGTCTGTTCCTCCTCTGGACCCAATCTTGATCCTTGTCTGTCCAGCATTGTGCTCTGAGAGGCTGACCTTATGATCCACAATGATGAGATTCCTGCTTCTGGCCTTCTGATGTGTCACCCAATAGAGACCTTCTACAGAAAATTTGATGGAGGGAGGAGAGGAAGGTTTGGGAATTTGTTGTTTCCCCAGCTCCCATTTTGAGGCTGTATCCTCACTAAAGATCACAGCTTCAGTCCAGTTGCCCTCTCCAAACAGTCCTCTGTGCCTCCTAGTTTAGGGGTCACCCCCTCCTCTTGCCCCTTCAGGGCCAGGGGGGTCAGGGAACCCAGACGTTACTACCCTCCAGGTACTGCACCATCTTTGTACCTCCCCTACACCCTTTGCTTTTGTAAATATCTCTTTATTAAACTCTCTTAGATTATCTGAATTGGAGTGAGCCCCTGTTGCCTGCCAGGATCCTTCCTGACATTACCTTCCAGAGTGAACGTTGTGCAAGGTGTCTATTCTCTATAAAAAGAAGACCATTTTCTCCCCTTTCATAAGATTAAATAAACTAACCTTCCTTTCAATTGAGAATAATACAAGGTGTGTGTCTGATGTCACAGGTGTATCTGGACCACACAGCCTAGAAGGATGCTGTCATAGAAACAGACTCTTTTCCCTCCTCCTTTTGGTAACAATATTCTGATTTTCCATTGAGAAGCCACTCTCTCTTCTCCTTTCAGTCTCTGAGCTTAGGGTGTGACTGTCTTATACTCCAGGAGCATGTGTCATCTATGAGAGAAACTCTAACCACAGTGACTGGTTTAAAGCAGTGAACAAAGGCAGGGGAACCAGCATCTTGAGTCAGGAAAGAGACTCTCTCTTCCCACTGGATTTTCTAAGTTGTGGAACCTTAGGCTGGAGGTGCCAGTAGCCATCTTTGACATGACATAAAAGCCAAAATAGCAAAAGGTGGAAAGGAATGATGGTGAAATATGTCTTCCTTGCAAACTGAGTTGAGCATTTGAATTCAGCCATACCCGAAATTGCCCCTGGACTTTACTTCTCTGGGCCAATAATTTTTTTCCCCCTCTGACAGTTTGATTTGTTGCTTGCATCCAGAGGAGTCTGCAGTAAAGGAAAAACCTGACCTGGGAGGCTTGAAAATTATTCCAGTCTCTGTCATTTAGAAGTTGTGTAAATTATTTTACCTTTGTGAGCTCAGGTTCCTCACCCATAATAGGAGGATTTTGTTCTAGATGTTCTTCACATGCCTCTCTAGAGCAGAATATGGAGAAGGAGAAAAAGAGGCCAACCTACCAACTCAGTTGGAACTAAGAGGAAAGTCATGTCTCAAAGCGAGCTCATTCTCTGTTCCCAGCGCATCTAGGACAGCAGACAGGTAGCCCTGCTCTCCATCCAACAGCAGCTACTACAAAGCATGACCATACCCAGCCCTTGTCAGCTCCATGGATATTCCTAGGAGCTCTCATCTTGTCTTCCCTTCTTTAAATCAACCAAGTACACCACGTAATTTTCATGATATCTCTCTTCAAATCTAATTAGCACATCGAATGACCAAATAAATCTTCAATGCCTACTGTAAGTAAGCTGAGGTGCTAGGTATTGTGGTTATTAGCATTCTATCTTTGTGTGTATCCTCCTTGGGAGGGGCAATTCATTTCAACAGATGAATGCCAGAGGGGGGGAAAATGAGTTTTGAAGTAAAGAGGAAGGAAACTTTTGAAGAGTAGGTCATCCTCCTTATTATCTATCCATCCATTCTTGCCACACACAGTGTCCTGGATACTGTTTCTGGGCTGTTCCCAATAGCTCCATTTTCTGCTATTATTTTCCAGTGGAAGAAACTTCAGCTTAAATAAACTAGGCTTATACAAAATGAATGTAACAGCAAAATCCTACACACTTTGTCACATTTTTGTTGAGTTTCAAGGACACATTTTTACATGGACATTTGGATGTAGAGAAGAAACTATTATTATCTTCTTTCTCCCCCCATTCCCACTGAAGGTGGGGAAAAAACTGAAATTTTCACATTGAGGATATTTCAGGCTCTGCTGCTTAAACAGTCTTTTAGAGATTTGTTTAGTATCTTTTGGATAAATACTCAAAGTCAAGATTCCTGTTTCCTCTTAGGACTCACCTTAGATATCCACAAGATGACTCCAGGGTGGAAGGGAAGCTTAGCTGTCCTCTTTGTGGTGAGGAAAGGGGTGATGTCCACCTACGGGTCCTGATGCTGTCCCCTGGTCCCCTCTAGCCTTTGAGATGATGTCCTGTCCATCCACTGGGGATCCTCCTGGTAGAAACTGCTGACAGTGCAGTCAGCATGACTTGCGATGTGGTGGCCTACTGGGGTCCAGGATTTCTCCGTCACCTTGGTCCTCACTAAAGCTGCAGATTCTCTGGGTCTCAGCCACCTCCCTCCATCCTGGGTCTATGGTTTTCCACCATATAGCTTCTGCCACAGGGTCAGTTTCCCCCTGCTCTTCCCACCGCCCTCCTCACTCTTCCACACCTTTCCACCTCTGGGAGCATGTCAGAGTGTTTGGATACCTACCCTGCCCCACATGAGCTGACCGTTCCCAGATACCTTTTTTTTGCACCCTCATGGCATACTACCATGTCTATTTTTCTCTTCTGTTGCCATTTTCTCTTTCTATTTTTTGCAGGAGTTCTCTGAAGGTGGTCTCCTCCTCAGGCCCCAAACAGGAAAGTCCCCTCTGCTTCTGCCTTTCCTCCTTGACCTCTCTTGATTTGACCCCAGGGGCATGTCCTCTCTCTTGCTCTAGCTTTCTCTACCTCATGGCTTCCTCCTAGAATCAGAAGGTATATCTGCTTCAGCTTTCTACCCAGTGGGACATCACTTAGTAATATCTTCTTTCATGAACTATGACTCTTTGATACCTCCCTCTTTTTTCCTGGGCAGTAAACTGAGCTTTAATGATGGATGGGCTTTGAGAGAACATCAGTCATATGAGAATAGAAAGTGTATCTGTTTAATATCTTCTAAATGTGATTCCTGTTACATCTAGAATGTGCAAAACTTTATGTTCATTTCTAGCAAGGGAGCTGAGCACGGGCTTGGAAGAGATACAGAGGTGAATAAAATGTGGTTTCTACTCTCCAACAGCTTCTGACCTGGTGGAAGAGATACAGGAGATCACTATTGGCAAAAGAACCAAATGTAGCCTCCACTTCAGTGCCATGAGACCAGAGAGGTGAAAGGCTATACAGCCCTTAAAACCCGGCAGCTTTCAGTCTAATTGCTTCTGTTCAATTCTGCGAGTTAGAAACCACAGCCAGAAACCTACCTGGACACAGTTTTTGAAACATAATGATTTCTGTCTCTTAGTAAACTGCAGGTAGGGACTGGCCTTGGGAGTGGGAGGGACCCACAGATATACTCCCTGCCTGCAGGCTGTATACATTTGTACCTTCACTGTGGGAGAGGCAGTACTTTTTCTCTGGTAGGTGGTAATTGACAAAGAAGATCCTGGGAGAGAGTGGCATGAGATTAGAGCTGGGGTCTCAGTGTGTAGCTCGCCCACATCAGGGTTACTGGGAAACTTGTCAGAAATGCAAATTCTCAGGCCCCACCCTAGCCCTCCTGGATCCGAAGCTCTGGGAATTGGGGCTTTAAAGAAAAAACATACCCAGTTTTTCCTTTACTATGTGTGTTCCATGTGTCTTCTTTAGCACTCACACAAAACACCACTTCTGACACTTCTGGTCACCAAATGTGTGGAGGTTTTTCCCCACACCAAGCAAATCCCGGCAACACCAGCTGGGTGTCCTCCAGTTTAACTCAATTCTGATACTATCTACGTGGAGAGGGAGTCAGATCCCACACGTTAAGGGGTCAGTCCCAGAAGACGGCTCCTGCCTCACTTCAGAGGCCAGTCACAAGTAGCAGGAGCCCAGGTTACCCACAGCTTCTGTCCAGTTGGACTTCAGATCAGAGGTTCCTATAACCCTTCTTCAGGTTTGATTAATTTGCTAGAGTGGCTCACAGAACTCAGGGCAACACTTAGGTTTACCAGTTTACTAAAGGATATGAAGAAGGATACAGATGAACACAGGTGAAGAGACACACAGGGCGAGGTCTGGGAGGGTCCTGAGCGCAAGAGCTTCTGTCCCTGTGGAGTAGGGGTGTGTCACCCTCCTGACATGGATGTATTGCCCAACTTGGAAGCTCCACACCCCATACTTCGGGGATTTTTATGGAGGCTTCCTCATGTAAGCATGATGAACTATGAACCCCATTTTCAGCCCTTCTCCCTTCTCAAGAGAAAGGAGGGTGGGGTTGAAAGTTCCAAGCTTCTAATCATGGCTTGTTCTTTCAGGTGACCAACCTTCATCCAGGAGCCATTCAGGAGCCCACCCAGTCACTTCATTAAAATTCCTATCACCAAGGAAATTTCAAGGGTTTCAGGAGCCCTGGTTCAGGGATGGGGTCAAACGCCAAATATTAGAACACGAGATGCTCCTGGTGCTCTTGTCACTTAGGAAATCACAAGAGTTTTAGGAGCTCTGTGCTAGAAATGAGGATGAAGACCAGATATTTCTTACTATAAATCACAATACCACAGGGGCCCAGCACTCTGTTTCAACAAGCCCTCAGGGTGGTTCTGTTGCACGTGAAAGTCCGAGAACCACTTTCTAGACTCTAAAACTGTGCAACTCAACACCCGGACCCAGGGCCTGGCAGCATTGGCATTACCTAGGAATTTGTTAGAAATGCAGTATCTCACAGTCCACCTAAGATTTACTGAATAAAAATCTTTTAAACCAAGATTCCCAGGTGATTCTTATAAACATGAAAGTTTGAGAACCATTGCACTTGTGATTGGACCTGTAGTCAACCTGACTTGTAGGTCACAGGTAGACAGGATTATTTTAAAGAAAGGTATGTTCTCCTCTCTCTCTGTTCCAGTGGGCCCCCTTTAGTCAAAACCTGGGCATCTGAGAGACAATGATCACGCTGGTCTGAATCACCAACTTGCTGGATAGCAGGGAGCAAAAAATTATTTTCCTTGTGAATTAAAGATATATCCACTTCTTCCTGCTTAAACTGTCTCATTGGGTTAACTCAGTTACTTTGGAGTAGATGTTCAATCTTTCAAATATACTCCACCTCTCCTAGCTCCTCCCATGAAGGCTGTGTGAAATGGAAGATGCTTATATAATCTTGTGGTGCCAGGGGAAAGGCAGGGTTAAGCTACTCACATGGCATTCTGTGCAAATTAGAAAAAAATGAGTCTTCCTTAAGACACTCTCCTTCCAGTGTTGGGACATTGTCACACTGATTTTGTTAGAACTTGTTGCTGCCATATGCTCTAAAACTGCCATAATAAATGTATGAATCTATGATGTCTGTGAAATGAGTGTTGCCCTACAGACATGGATTTCTTGTGCAGTGCTCAACCTGCACAACTGTAGGCTGATCTCTAGTTTTGTACCACATTGCTGTGTATCAGGATGCATACGGGACTTCTCCCAGAGACTTGCAGCTCCCTGCAGGGAAAGCAGATTATTAGCATTGACTATTCTCCCCTACACACTCTGAAGTTTCTGCTGCTCCTCAGGCCATGAGGTTCCACATTTGCCTCTGATGTCCTCATTGTAATTTTTACTACCTCCTCCCTACAGTCCACTGGAGTCAGGCGGCCAGGCTTTTCCATTTTCTTGCAAAACAGGAACTTTTGTTTACATCATGACTGCATCATCACTTCCCTTGGCTTAAAGAAAAATCCAAATTTAAGTCATCCAGGCCTGGTTCTTGGTATGAAATGGGAGCCCAAGGGATTTTAAAAATTCTTTTCTTTCTCCATAATGTCTAGCTTTTGAGACTCTGCTCTCGAGTGACTCACAATTAATATTAGCTTCCCTTTTCTAGCTAAAATTCCCCCTTTTCCTGAAGCGTGAAAACATATTGCTCCAGGGGATAGGCCCCTAGGGCAGCAATATTTTCTAGATTTGAAAATATATCAGGAAAGGTCTCACAAAAAATTGTGTTATTGTACCTTTCTCTTGTGGGACCTTATTGAGGGCTATAAAAAGAAGCCCAAAGACTCCAGTGTCTTGAGTTTTTCCTAACAATTCCCTAATGGGAGAGCCTTGGTAGGCATTTTCTGAGTCCCAGGACATAGCAGAAAACAGTTGATGAAGCAGTTATTTTGCTACCATTTAGTAACAAGGGCTGCCAACATCGTTCTCAATGGTGAAAAATTGAAACCATTTCCAGTAAGATCAGGAACAAGACAAAGAAGTCCACTCTCACCACTTTTATTCAACATAGTTTTGGAAGTTTTAGCCACAGCAATCAGAGAAGAAAAAGAAATAAAAGGAATCCAAATTGGAAAAGAAGAAGTAAAACTGTCACTGTTTGCAGATGACATGATACTATACATAGAGAATCCTAAAGATGCTACCAGAAAACTGCTAGAGCTCATCAATGAATTTGGCAAAGTAGCAGGATACAAAAGTAATGCACAGAAATATCTTGCATTCCTATACATTAATGATGAAAAATCTGAAAGAGAAATTAAGGAAACACTCTCATTTACCATTGCAACAAAAAGAATAAAATACCTAGGAATAAACCTACCTAAGGAGACAAAAGACCTGTATGCAGAAAACTATGACACTGATGAAAGAAATTAAAGATGATACAAATAGATGGAGAGATATACCGTGATCTTGGATTGGAAGAATCAACACTGTGAAAATGACTATACTACCCAAAGCAACCTGCAAATTCAATGCAATCCCTATCAAACTACCAACAAACTAGTTCTGTTTGTTCTACAGAACTAGGACAAAAAATTTCACAATTTGTATGGAAACACAAAAGACCCCGAATAGCCAAAACAATCTTGAGAAAGAAAAATGGAGCTGGAAGAATCAGGCCCCTGGACTTCAGACTATACTACAAAGCTACAGTAATTAAGACAGCATGGTACTGGCACAAAAGTAGATATATAGATCAATGGAACATGATAGAAAACCCAGAGATAAACCCACACACATATGGTCAACCTTATCTTTGACAATGGAGGCGAGAATGTACAATGGAGAAAAGACAGCCTCTTCAGTGAGTGGTGCTGGGAAAACTGCACAGCTACATGTAAAAGAATGAAATTAGAACACTCCCTAACACCATACACAACAATAAACTCAAAATGGATTAAAGACCTAACTGTAAGGCCAAACACTATAAAACTCTTAGAGGAAAACATAGGCAGAACACTCCATGACATAAATTACAGCGAGATCCTTTTTGACCCACCTCCTAGAGAAATGGACATAAAAACAAAAATAAACAAATGGGACCTAATGAAACTTAAAAGCTTTTGCACAGCAAAAGGAACCATAAACAAGATGAAAAGACAACCCTCAGAATGGGAGAAAGTATTTGCAAATGAAACAACTGACAAATGATTAATCTCCAAAATATACAAGCAGCTCATGAAGCTCAATATCAAAAAACAAACCACCCTATCCAAAAATGGGCAGAAGACCTAAATAGACATTTCTCCAAAGAAGATATACAGATTGCCAACAAACACATGAAAGGATGCTCAACATCCCTAATCATTAGAGATATGCAAATCAAAACTACAATGAGGTATCACCTCACACCTGTCAGAATGGCCATCATCAAAAAATCTACAAACAATAAATGCTGGAGAGGGTGTGGAGAGAAGGAACCCTCTTGCACTGTTTGTGGGAATGTAAATTGATACAGCCACTGTGGAGAATAGTATGGAGGTTCCTCAGAAAACTAAAAATAGAAGTACCATACGATCCAGCAATTCCACTACTGGGCATATACCCTGAGAAAACCATAATTCAAAAAGAGTCATGTACCAAAATGTTCATTGCAGCTCTATTTACAATAGCCAGGACATGGAAGTCACCTAAGTGTCCATCGACAGGTGAATGGATAAAGAAGATGTGGCACATATATACAATGGAATTTTACTCAGCCATAAAAAGAAACGAAACTGAGCTATTTGTAGTGAGGTGGATGGACCAGAGACTGTCATTCAGAGTGAAGTAAGTCAGAAAGAGAAAAACAAATACTGTATGCTAACACATATATATGGAATCTTCAAAAAACAAAAAATGGTTCTGAAGTAGCTAGGGGCAGGAGAGGAATGAAGACGCAGACATAGAGAATGGACTTGAGGACACAGGGAGGGGGAAGGGTAAGCTGGGATGAAGTGAGAGAGTGGCATGGACATATATACACTACCAAATGTAAAATACATAGCTAGTGGGAAGCAGCTGCATAGCACAGGGAGATCAGCTTGGTGTTTTGTGTCCACCTAGAGGGGTGGGATAGGGAGGGTGGGAGGGAGATGCAAGAAGGAGGAGATGTGAGGATGTATGTGTATGTATAGCTGATTCACTTTGTTATACAGCAGAAACTAACACACCATTGTAAGGCAATTATACTCCAATAAAGATGTTAAAAAAAAAGTAACAAGGGCTGCTAATTTCATAAGCTAGAGCTGTCCCCATTGTCCTTTCCTTCAGACCTCTTCAGTCCTATTTCTTCAACAATCTTAGTCTGTAACTTACATCACCTTCACCTTCACTTCCATGTGCACTTCCACATTCCATTAGGACCCTAATGGAACCCTTTGGGGTTCAAGAAAGGAAAAAAATCTGACTCAGACTGATTTACAGAATAAGGAGGCTGATGTGGTTCACATAATTGCCATGTGTGGAGAATCATTGTCTCAGAAGAACCAGCTCCAGTGCTCTGACTCCCTGAGATCTTTCTTCCGTATGTTGGCTATTTCATGACCACAAAATGGCCACGGAGATTCCAGGAAGCTCATCGTCATTTGACATCATCCAGAGTGAAACAAAGAGCCTTTGTCCCAGCATTCTAAGCAGGTTAAGCCACCTGGACACCACTGAACCAATCATAGTTCCAGGGAATTGATCTATTTTGATTGGCTTAACTTAAGTACATGCTCCACTCCTAAGAAACCACGTGGATTTTGAAGAGAATGTCGACCTGATGCACAGAACTCTGGGTCATTAGCTGGCTTCTAGTCAGTCTTGTCAATGAGCCCTGGTCCCAGGATAATCAGGGAGGCAGCAAAGAATAACTGAGGTTCAAAGAACCACTGAAAGCTTAGATAATGTCATTGTCAACTGTGATCATTAGAGACTGGAAATCAAAGGTCCCTCCTCCATTTTCTTAACATCATGTAAACCTCCCTGATTCTGGTGTGAACCTGAAAAAGGACAGCCCAGTAATGACTGAGATGGAATTTCCTATAGCTTGGTGGTATGTGGGCTGGGAGTTACATATTTTTTTTGTAGCACTGAGTCAGTGAATGGAGGCAGTCATGTCATTGTATAGTCTGCAACAAAATTTAGTCCATATATGAACAGCTGACTAAAAATTTAAGGGAAGAACAACCTAAAAAACAATTTTCATGAGCACAGAATGATAGATGTTAATCAATATAATACCTATTTTTACCAATTTAAAATGAATGTCATTGAATATATTTGTTTCTATTTTACTTTAACAAATGTAAGAAATATTAATAAAATCTTTCTTAAAACTATTTCTCCATAACCTCATTTTCCCATATAATCTTAAAGTTTTTCAACTGGAAGTACAAATAGTTCCAAGGGTTTCAGAAACTGAACTCTGGGGTTAGGACAAAGGGTGAAATTGTACCATTTTTAGTTCATTCCGTTAAAGAACTTTATTCACTTAACAAACAATTCCGATTACCAGTGAGAACACCCTTAATAATAGTCCTTTTAGGAGTCAGAACAAGATTTGTAGAGCAAGAATCTCTGCTTATTCCAGACCCTGATTTGGCTTGGCAATTCTTTCATCCAAGGGGAACTGGATGAGTGTTGAAAAGCATTAGGTCTTTCTGTCCCATCATCTTTTTTTCTTTTTTCAAAAAATAAATTTATTTAATTTTGGCTGCGTTGGGTCTTTGCTGCTGCGCGTGGGCTTTCTCCAGTTGTCTCGAGTGGGGGCTACTCTTTGTTGCGGTGTGTGGGCTCTAGGCCACTGGCTCAGCAGTTGTGGCTCGCGGGCTCTAGAGCGCAGGCTCAGCAGTGTGGCACACGGGCTCAGTTGCTCCGTGGCATGTGGGATCTTCCTGGACCAGGACTTGAACCCATGTCTGCTGCATTGGCAGGTGGATTCTTAACCACTGCGCCACCAAGGAAGTCCCTGTCCCATACTCTTTTTGAACATAGGGTGTCACATGCTCCTTTCTTGGGTGAACTGCCAGAGAAGCACAGAAGGCATTGCCCCAAAGATTCAAAACAGATTTCCTTAGCATCAGCGAGTGTCACTTCCATGAATGGGTGAGTGGTATGACAGAGGATTTTTTTTTGTTATTTATATATATATATATATATATATATATATATAAACATCTTTAATGGAGTATAATTGCTTTACAATGGTGTGTTAGTTTCTGCTTTATAACAAAGTGAATCAGCTATACATATATCCCTGGATCTCCTCCCTCTTGTGTCTCCCTCCCACCTTCCCTGTCCCACCCCTGTTATATATATTTTTAAAACACTAATAAAGCTTAACAGAGCTGGCACTTATCATGCACACGCTTCTAAGGTTGCCGGTACGCCGCTCTGTGGCATTCCTACAGAGGCACTTTTTAGTCCATTATCTCAATTCTTTGATTTGATCCATTTAACTATCAAAAGAAAACAGGGTTTCCAAGTTAATCTATTTGTTAGTAAGTGTCAGTAGTCTTAGAAGCAAGATCAGAAATTTTACAATAATTTTGAAAAGGACTCTTTTAGAAGGATGTTTACAAGTTCAATCACATTTGCAAGAAGGATTGATGAAATGCTGAGAACTGAAGTTAATATTTTTCATATCATGGGCAAGTCCAGTCATTGCAGAACAAGATTTCTTGATTGTATTTGATTTTGAAATTAACTGAACACACATTTCCTAGATAATGAAATTTGTATTTTTATTTAAAAGTTTGCACTGAACAATGACATGCAGACTTCCCTAGCCCATTTCTGTATTGGCTTGCTTTTTGAACACCTAATTACAACATTATTTGAGGAATCATAACCTATTTTTTAAATGTGTAAAAACCCACTGGTGCTTCATAAAGAGCTTAAGAAAATTATAGGCAGAAGAAAAGTAGATTATAAGCCATTAATGTGTTTAATGATATGCAAATGGTGTTAAACTAGAAGATGATTGTATTACTGTTCTTTGGGGAAGAACAGATTTAAACAATTCAAAATAACAGACGTAAGTTTTTAGTGCTGAGATCTAACAGTAATAAATTAGAAATGAAAGTCATACGTGTATTGAATTACATCTTGACTTTCATAGATTATAATTTCATCACAGTAGACAAAATTGCAAACCGCTTACAGCTCATATGTTTTATGTTTCTCTTCATGTGAAAGGTGGCCAGTACTTTCTTCTGTGGGTAAGTTAGCTGAATTAGAACAAGTCATCAGTGTTATACCCACGATCCTGCAGAAATGATATGATTTAGCCTACGTTCTCTCACATGTAGACTGACCAATTTAACCAACTGGAAAAAAAAAAATTAGAATGACATAGGGAGTTTAAACCAAGTGAAATTATCTGATGGTTACTGAGCTTTCTAGAAAGCAGAGAAATAAATAATGCAAACTGAATTTCAGCAGTTGCCCCTATTCATTTCCAATTCATAGGGAATCTTTCTTGTTTCTTGGATGGAAAAATGTCATTCTAAGCTCCTCTTTGCTTCTGGGGGGTGGCAGCTAGCCGTGAATTACAGGGTCCTGAATAGAACACGATCAACACCTAGTGGCCACAGACAAGTCTTGAGTGTGATTTTTCTTGGCCAGCAACAAGTGATGTCGTAAGAAAAGGATCTTTGGAAAAGAAGAGGAATCTTAGCTCCCACATCACTTTTCCCTCACCCAGGTTTGACCCGATGCTGCCATTGCCACCTTATTCCTGCAAACAAGGGGCATTCAACTAACGCAACTAACAAATGCTACCATCACACTGTCGTGATGGGTAAGCTGTATGAAATGTGAAAGAATAAAAGAAATAATAGGGGTCAAAAAATTTTTTTTTAACTTGAATTGAATCAAGTGTTTATACCATGAACGAAGAATAAAACAGGACATCCCTGCTTTCGTTTAAATTAACCTTATGTTATTTTCCCCCCAGGACATGTAAATAAAACATCTCAGTCAGAACTAGATTTTTCCAGAATAGTAGAGCAATGGAAACAATGCAGATACAAGTTTTCTTACCATGGCTTCCTTGGCAGCCACTTCTGGTTGAAGGAGAAAGAAGGGAGGAGGGAAGGGGAGGGAAGAATCTCAACAGTGTCTCCCAGCTGCTGACTCAGTAAACAAGAAAATAAAACACTCATGCGTGCATTATTTCAGAAGGCAAAGAGGTCATATGTGTTCTACTTGTTGCTATTAGACATCTTGCAAAAGAGTACAAACATAGGTTAAAAGGTCCCAAGGAATTTTTGTTTGTTTGTTTTTGTGAGGTGAGGCAGGTTGTTGGAGTCTATGAGTATGTGTTCTTTGTGTGTTGTAGCATCTATTGGATGAACAGACTTCTGATTCACAGCAGAGTCACCTGATGGACCTAGACAAAGAAGTCTCTAATCACAAAGGCCTTCACAGGTCAGGGTGTTATTGTAGCTGCTGTGTTTCCATAGCAACCTGTGGATGGGTTTCACCAGAAGAGAGGCCCACGTGTAAATGACAGAATGATGACAGTGATGTCTGGGCAAAAAAGAAGCCCAGGGCAAGATAAACATGTTTTAAACAGAAATGCCTACAAGCTATGTATCACAAATTCTATTTAAAAGTAGGTACTGTCTAGTTAAAAACAGGCGAAGTCAACAGAAGCAATTGGTAAATAATTATGTATTTGATCATAACATTAAGGATTGGAAATATAATTTCTTGGGGAGAACATTTAGCTTAAATTAAAAAGAGAAAAGGGAATAAATCAGGTCGGAGAGACAAATTTTCTCAGGATGCTCCTAGAGAAGTGATGCTATGTAATTTGAACAAAATGAGGTGATTTTTTTTATGTCTTTTAACTTCTTCACCCATGAACCTTCTCCCAGACTAGGTAGAGAAAAGGGAGGTTTTAAAAAGCTCTTCTCAGTCTCTTCACTGACCTATGCAAGATGTCTAATTGAGTTCATTCAAATAAAAAATAACATTCTGAATAAAGAACAAAAGGTCAAAAACTTAAATTAAAAATGGATCTCTACCTGTTTATGGTGACGTACATAGCATGTGTCTCCTCAGAAATGTGAACTCCTAGAAGAAGGCACTATTGAGAATGTGGAAGCAACAATAAAGGCCCTTAAGTTACCATAATGGACTTGTTGAACCATCTGGGAGAAGTAACCATAGCAGTGGTGTGTGAGAGCCAGCCCCTACTAGCTCACGCTGCTATATTCCTGCGCTCAGAGTGCCTCCAGGGACTGTTCTATCTTGTGGGTAGCTATCCACTAATCATGATGAAGATGAAAATAACTGATAATAAGAAACATTTAGAAAACTCATCATAGTTTACAAAGTGTTTTCACATCTACTTGTTAAAGGCAAGTGATGCTACTCTCCCTGCTGTTTATAGAAACTGAGCCTTAGGGAGAGCTGAACATTTTTTGAGATCAAACGGTTCATAAGTGGATAACTGCTGGTGTTCTAATCTAGGTCTTCTGACAAAGGCGTCCCAGGTAATAATAGCTACAAGGTCTTATTCCTTCCAGAAATCCTTTTAGTTTAATGGAGAACTGTAATCAGGAACCTATAAAGCCGTTCAAGACTAAAGGATTAACTTCCCAATGTTGGGATTGTCCATAATTTTAGATCATGTCTAGAGTGCTTTACCCTAAATCATATGAGCATCCTCCTAATGTGGGTTCTCCATGGTTGGCCCTGCTTATAGATTTTGGCGGCCTGGTTCATTTTGGAACTTACATGTTAGATCAATGGTTTTGCTGTTACTTATTAAATAGAACGTTCTTACTAAGGGGGCCACAAATTTGTATCTGCCACATCTCTTGATATAACCAACTGAGAGGTCAAGTTCTAACCAGTTCTCTGTAACAGATCAGCTTAATTGCTATCTATGACTTATTTTATTTCCAGAGGTATTAATTTATGAAATAACTCTCCTTTTCCTCCTTATTCTTATCTTAAATCCAATGACTATCTTGAACAACTCTCCATGTATATATGCCTTTTGCATCCCTAAAGAAAGAAATGGTAGAAATGTCAAAAAAAAAAAACCCCAAAACATAAATGCATGAAGGAGGAATAGCAACTCTGGAGGGAAGTCGGGGTTTCTGGGCTCAAGATGTGGCTCTGCTTCCAACGAACTGTGTGATCTCAGACAAGACAATCTGCATCTGAGTTTCCAATGTGGGCAAAATTGTTCCTGGATCTTTTACTTTCACACGTATTCAATGTAAGTGCTGCCAATAATTTATCAGGAAAGAATCGAACAGCCCAAACTATTTTAGTTCCTTTTCATTTCATTGGTGTATCTTTAGCCTTTAAGTATGTATAAGTGTATCTCAGGGTGCCCAGACTCAATCTATTAATTCTCCAGAAACTTTATGATGAGAAAAGTGCAAAGAGCAGAGAAAGCACATAGGGCCTCAAAGCAAGGTGGTTTTCTCTTGTGCACCCAAACTGTCATGGACAACTTTAATAGAAAATGGAGTCAGTTTGTGCACTAACTGAGTTTTTTCAGCGTATATCTAGAAATTCATTATTTGTCTTTTTTGTTATCAGATTTTTGTTTTCTAATATGAGGGCACAAATGATACCAAGACATTTACTATCTGATCAATTTGGGGGACTGGAAGGAACAGATAGTAAAGAGAAGGGAGAGAAGGAGAAAAGGAGAATAGGAGGATAAAAACATCTTCGAAAATCTTAAAAAATACTTTGGTTAAGAAAAATGTTTACCTGATGCCTACTTAAAACTAGGCGGAGTAATTTCTGTAATGAGAAAATATAAATATAAAAGAATATATTATATCAAGATTCTCTAAATACTCTAAACCCCCAAAGAAGTCTCTGAATGTAAGATTTAATATAATAAATGTCTTTTTTGTTTATAGTATATCTTTTTGTCTAAACATTAAACTTCTAATACTGTACTCAACAGCAAATTTTGAAAGAATCAAAATTTTAAAAATTGTGATTTTAAAGAAAGTAAAAAGTTCTCTGATTAACTGAAAGAACTTTCACAAAGCTCATGTCCTTTATATCATGGATGAGGCCTTCAGACTCTCACTCAGAGACTATTTACTTTTATTTTATAAAGAACACTTACAAGCTCAGTGGCTATGTTTCCAAACTGATATAAGCTTCAAAAGGCTTATGAGATCATTTCTGTTGTAACCCCAGTACTTACCACAAAACCTAGCACGTGGAGGGGGCTCAATAAGTGTTTGTTATCTAATGAGAAGATTAGAAGCAGTATTTAGTAGTTGGTGTTGTTGGCTGGGAGAAATGATAGCCTGAGATCCATAGAAAGAGTGAGAAAAATCACAACAACCAGACACGAAGCTCACCAATTTAAAAACACACGGTCTAGTACATCTTACTGGACTGAGCGATTAGAGCACAGATGCAAAAGCAATTGCCATTCTACAGTGATGACCCTGAGTCATTAGGAATATATTCAATTTTGTTTCATTCTTGTTTAATAAAAGTCAGGGAGCTATAGAGCACACGTTTGAAATATTTCCATCGGAGAGGATTAAAATAGTCCCTCAGTGGGAACATTTACTCCCCTCTCATGCTGAGATTTCCTTTTGAAAATATAATCTTGATGGTATAATATTGCATATCTTTAAAAAATTAGACCGTGGTTCTATTCCAGGATGTCTAATTCCACAGTATCTTTTGTAGACATAGAAAGTATGCTTTTTCCTTGTCCTTTTGATTTATTAAGCTTCTTAGTAAAGACTCTGAATACATTCCACATATCCGATCTTCCTGTTTCAGTTATGAAACAGTACAGAATTGGATCAGCAACACAATTTAAACTTGTTAATGCAACTGTGATTCTATAGATTTTATAACTCTGCTTCCCAGGCTTGTTATGGTCAAACATACGTTCATCTAAGCTCACATCATGCTCTAAAACGCTGCGAATCAGCAACATCACATGAAAGGGGGTAAAACACAAGATAAAAGTCAACGTGATACTAACAAGTAGTTTTATGATTCTCTTCTTTTCACTGTTTTCTGTAGCTTGATTTTGCTGCACAGCTTTGTAGACTTTCTGGTTGCAAGCCATTATGATGACCAAAGGTATCATATAGCCTACACACGTCCTAGCAAAGTTAAACCGGATTTGCCATTTCTCCAAAGGATATTTGTCATAGCATAAAGTAAAGTTAGACTTTGTGGCATCACAATATTCAACAGCTGTTTCATCTTCCCACAGAATGACAGCATTGAAGATGGTTTCCAATATCCAGATGAAAAGGCTCACCATGAACGCACATCTTCTTGACCTAAGAAAAGAAAACTTCAAAGGGTAGACAACTGCTAAATACCGATCAATCGCGATGCAGGTGAGGAAAGCTGTGCTACTGTAAAAGTTCATGTACATGAAGAAGGCACTCCCTTTGCACAGGGCAGGAGAGAATGTCCAGTTGTCTTTATTCCAAGTATAATCAATCCATAGAGGGAGAGTTAAGGCATACAACAGATCCGATAAGGATAAACTGAAGAGGTAAATGCCTAATTCATTTTCCTTCTTTGCTTGCAGAAAAGACACACATAGAGAACCGATGTTGGCTGGAATGCTGACTATTGTCACAAAGATGTAAACAACTGGAAACAAATAGTGATCCAAGTCATGCTGTTCTTCAATACATGTGCTGTTCATGTTTTCTTTTTTAGGTGCTGATTATATGCGTTCTTAGATGATAAGTACCAAGATAAGTCTTGTCTCTTGGTAGTTTGTTTTCAACACCTAACTCTCTTTCACTAAGATTTCTTCAGTTGTCCTTTGCTTTCAAAAGTTCTGATGGATTCATCAATGGTCTTAAAGGATGAGTGGAGATCAAGTTTCACACAGGTATCGATGGCTGGAAGTCAGGATCCAGGTTCCCGGCAGTTACTAAAGTGATCAGGGATTTTAATGTGCAGAAGTCCATGTGCTTATTCTCACAGCCTGCTGATGAAGAACCCTGGAGGATTCGCCACATTATCCATCAGTTTTCATAGAATGCTGTCTTCAGTTTGGTTTTCTTCGTGAAACTCAGAGGAGATTGGGGCGAACGTGAATATAGAAGGCTTTATTTTCACAAAGGTTGACATCTCTTTTTAAAATGGCTTCGTTTCTGTAATGAAAGACAAACTAGAATAGTTTGGGTGCTTAAAAGAGACATCATGAGTTTTGAAACAATCTTATTTTATTTCATTTATTGAGGATATCAAAATGCATGAAATTGCATACAATGAAGGTGTTTAAAAAGGGAAAATTGTCTAATTGACTTCAGTAAATGAAATCAGGCTGAGATATTTGACCTTTTTCAAATAAGAATTATCCAAGGGATGCCAGGTTAGAGGGAATTATATTGCTCACTAAACACAATCTAAGCACGCAAAACTAAAGTTAAAAGTCATTTTAGAAGCTAATTTAAAAAAAAGATGGTGGATTCAATTATTTGTTTGTAATCAGTAAATGCATTTGAGTGTATGGTAAACTGTATGATTATAGGATTTCAATTTTTTTATTTCGTGTGCAATCTATGTATAAGGCACTTATTTGCAAAATATGCTTATTAGCCAAGAAAAAATTGTCACAAGAAGTTTGATAAAGTGAAGCACTTGAAAATATAGCAGTTTGCTGAAACTTCGTAAATAATTAGACAACACTACCTCATTTGTTTCTCCTTTGCTTTCTTTGTGGGCTGATTTACGTTATCTTTCTCGTACTCTTGTGAAAGAGAGGGCAGAATGTGCTCCATTCTGGGTAAAATCTGTGGTCATCAGTTTCTACATTTATACCTGATTGTTTACTAGGTTAGCTTTTTAAAAATGTCTGATGTACATCCACGTAGGAACAGAGAATCCATCCTTCTCTCCATATTGGAATAGAGAGCTACTAGCTTTATTCCTCTGCTAGTGAGTCCTGTTGGTGCTTTGGATGATTTATCTGAGGGGAATCTTCACAGAAAGCTTTGTAGAGTCACCATGTAGGGGGAGGAAGACATGTCCTCTTCCTGTGTGCTGTGAGGCCTACAGGACCTCAAAACCGTCCCTTTCCAAGTGTCGACGCGCCCTTAGCACAAAAGAGACCTGCCACCACAAGGCACCAGTATTCTGCTGGGAGAGTAAACCATATCCAGAGCCCATAGGATATGTCACTCTTAACACAAAATGGAGCACTAAAATTCCTGAAATCACCTAATTTTTCCACACCTAAAAATATGAATAAACAGTCTTTTATTTTTTAAATTTTTATTGGAATATGGTTGATTTACAAATGTTGTGTTAGTTTCAGGTGTACAGCAAAGTGAATCAGTTATACGCATACATATAGCCACTCTTTTTTTTTTTTAAGATTCTTTTCCCATATAGGCCATTACAGAGTATTGAGTGGAGTTCCCTGTGCTATACAGCAGGTTTTTATTAGTTATCTATTTTATATATAGTAGTGTTTATATGTCAATCCCAATCTCCCAATTTATCTCTCCCCCTCTTAAACAGCCTTTAAATAAATAGGGAAACCTTCCAGAGAGGAAAAAAAGGAAGCAGGAGCTAAGATCAGAGAGGTAAGTGAGCAGTAAAGCTCTGGGTACCCTAAGGCATACGTGGATCTGGAGGAACTAACTAGAGCTTTCACTGCAGAGAACAAGTGACAGAGCATGGACCAGTGACAGAGCATGGGCCAGTGGCAGGGCATGGGCCAGTGGCAGGGCATGGACCAGTGACAGGGCATGGACCAGTGGCAGGGCATGGGCCAGTGGCAGAGCATGGACCAGTGACAGAGCATGGGCCAGTGACAGGGCATGGGCCAGTGACAGAGCATGGGCCAGTGACAGGGCATGGGCCAGTGGCAGAGCATGGGCCAGTGACAGAGCATGGACCAGTGGCAGGGCATGGGCCAGTGGCAGGGCATGGGCCCACACAGGTAGCATGGGGTCCTCGACATCCCACTCATGCTGGGATCCAGGAGCCTCAGCCATCAAAATAAACAAAATAACAAACTTTACAGATATTTGCAGACAGACAGCAGGGAACGTTGGCAAATTCCCTGTCTTACCTTTGTTTCTGTGAGGAGCTATCATAAAAAAAACAATCCCTGAGTACTCATGGCCTCTGGCTGGTCCTCACTTGGGAATGGGGTCTGAGTCTATACTATTAATCTGGTTCCATAAACTTCAGGCCAATAGTGAATTAATATTGGATCTATGTGCTCAACTTCACTAGTCGTCAGAAATCTACAAACTAAAACCACAGAGGGATACAACTACACACCCACCAGAATAAACGGAATGAAAAAAGATAGCAAATACCAAGTCTTAGTGAGGATGTAGAACACCTGGAACTCTCATATACGTTGGCTAGAAAACTGTTTGGCTCTTATGCAAATCATATGGTTCAGCAACTCTACTTCTAGGTATATGCTCAATAGAAATACATCCATGTGGTTCCCAAAAGACGTGTGGTAGAATTAGAATGTTCACAGTAGCACTATTTGTAATATCCCCCAACTGGAATGCCTATTAGCGTTAAGAGAGGTAAATAGATTGTGCTATATTAACACAATGAAATCTATACATTAATGAAAATGAACAAATTATTGTTACATGCAATAACATGGTTGAGGCTCAGAAACAATGCAGAGGGATAGAAAAAGGCAGGCAGAAAGGGTACATATTATCTGATGAAGAACCAGGTAGTGTTAATCTATGCTGTCAGAAATCAGGGTAGCAATCCATTTACTGAGGGCTTTCTGTGTGCTGGACTCCATATAAAATGGCGTGCATATTTATTATAATTTATGTTTTATTGTAACTCTGTGCTGTTTATTACAATCCTATATTACAAAGAAGAATTGAGCCACATATTAGGCAATTAGCCCCATATTGCCTGTCTAATCTTGGTAGAACTTGGCTGCAATCCTAGGTTTAACTCTAAAGCCTCTTGACTCAACTATTTTGTCTTCTGCCTTTTACATAAAAATGCCTTAGATGTCTGAGGTATTTTTGCTACGGCACAGACTAGCTTTGTTGAAAAGGAAGAGAATATTTTCTACTTTCCTCCTAAATAGTAGCACTGATGGATTCGTACAGGTCTTTCAACTCTAATGGCTCTTCTAATTAAAGAAAACAACGTGAATGAAAATTTCTGCAAACTAGATATAAAATAATCAGCCCTACATTTTCTAAAAGATGTCACTTTTATGTTCTCTATTAAACTGTGTGGACTTCAAATAAACTTGTGAGAATCATCACCTTACATCATGTTTCACACTCTGACAATGTGTCCTTATGTTTCCGTATATCTGTCAACACATTTTCTTTGGAAGGTTAAACACGTTCCTTTTCAGTAATTTATACAATGGATAAGGCAACATTTTATTTAGGCTTTTATTTTTCCTGTACTTGATTTTAGAAACAGATGGCTAAAAAGGAGCAAATATCCTGCTACCACGGGGAGGGCGGGAGCGGGGTGGGAGTGGGGGGAAGATCTCCCAGTTTTTTGAGTCAGGAGGCTGAATTTTGAAGGGTCTATTGTTTAGATCAGGAATCATCTGTGAATTGGTTTAAAGCCGAAATTAATTATCTTTCACCACTCACAATGTGG
The DNA here is from genome assembly GCF_963455315.2 of Globicephala melas. Taxonomy (NCBI): domain Eukaryota; kingdom Metazoa; phylum Chordata; class Mammalia; order Artiodactyla; family Delphinidae; genus Globicephala; species Globicephala melas. The sequence continues at coordinate 161,960,397 of NC_083315.2, read as the reverse complement.
TAATAAAAAAATGTAAATAAGACCAACTGGAAGTGGGAAAACCATCATGCATTCCCGTTCTTCTCAACAAAGCCCACCTACATTGTTGCAAACAACTATGTAGAATGTCATATTAAATATTTAGTTATAAAAAACAGAGAAAGAGGGCTTCCCTGGTGGTGCAGTGGTTGAGAGTCCGCCTGCCGATGCAGGGGACACGGGTTCGTGCCCTGGTCCGGGGGGATCCCACATACCGCGGGGCGGCTGGGCCCGTGAGCCATGGCCGCTGAGCCTGCGCGTCCGGAGCCTGTGCTCCGCAACGGGAGAGGCCACAACAGTGAGAGGCCTGCGTACCGCAAAAAAACAAAAACAAACAAACAAACAAAAAAAACAGAGAAAGAGGAGTCAGATGGCTGTTATCTTTGGCGGGGGTGGTGGTGGTGGTGGTGGTGGTGGGTGAGTAATGACAGGAAGAGGGCACCAGCAGGATTTCTGAGACTTGGGTAATGTTTTGTTTCTTGATATGAGTGTTGATTCCATGAACAAGTTCAGTTTGTAAAAATGAATCATGCTGTACACCTAGGATATGTTCCTTTTTGCTGCATGCAGATTATATTGCAATTAAGGTTAAAAAGTGAAATCAAAAGGCTATGTGAGATGAGATGTAAAGAATCTTGACAACTAACATCTGAATAACCTGCAGATACAGCATATATGTCTTCCTAAGAAATGGTATGATTTCACTTCTTTCCTCACATATAAAAAGTAATTTATAGAAACACAACAAAACAAACAATAAACAACTTAAATAATCTGAAAATAAATTCACCCATAATAAATGTTTACCATATGAAAGAATAAGTATTCTAGGCACGTGGAAGAAGTAAATACAAACCATGCCTTGAGGGAAGCTCCCTCAACCCAGGCTTTAAAGAGTTCTCACAGATCTTGTTCTAACAAATATAGACTGATTAAAACCCCCCAACCCCAAACACACTCGATTTTAAAAATAGATGGATAAAAAGAACAAATATCCTGCTACCACACTAGAAGAAAACACACACACTTACACACATACAGAAATTAGCTTCTATGTGTGAGATTCAGCAAAAGCAAGAAAGAAGAGTACTAGAACCACAAAAGCTTTAGAGATAAAATTAATAGATATATAACACAAAACAAGTATGTTTAATACATTTAAAGAAATAAGAGAAGGAATCTGAACACATGAGTAAGGCTCAAGAGACTATAAAAGATGACTGGGCATATTTTTTAAAAGATTGAAATAGACCTTTCAGAAATTAAAAAATACAGTAATATAAAATTAAAAATTAACACAGGGACTAACCGACTGCCTAGCTCCAGCTGAAGAGAAAATTAGTATGTTGTAAGACAGAGCTAAAGAAATAACACAAAATTATCAGAGTGCTAAAGAGACAGGAAAATACCACAGAGACATGGAGGATAAAGTGAAAAGGTCAGCGTATGTATAATTAAAGTTCACAAGGACAGAAGACAGAAAGTAGGGGAGAGGCAATGTTAGAAAATATGCTGACTGAGAGATGTCTGAAAGTGATGAAGGACATGGCATCCTCAGATTTATGAAGCTCAGCAAACCCCAAATAAGATTAGAAACAAACAGAGCTGGAAATCTATACTTAGCCGACATTGCAATCAAGCTGCAGATCACCAAAGACTAAGAAAAAAAAGAGCCAGAGAGAAAAAATGGACTACCTACAAAGGATGAAATTTTGACCGACAATGACATTTTCAACAACAATGATAACATAAACCAGAAGACAGTGGATTGATATTTCCAAATTGTTATGAAAATATATGTCATCCTATAACTGAATACCCAACAGAACTAAATTTCAAAATGAGAGCACAAATGAGGATATTTTAAGATAAACTACCACTGAGAACATTGGCCCCCAAAATCCTCATTAAAGAGACTTCTAAAGAACATAAGTGAAGAAGGAAAATGACACTCGAAAAATGTCTGAGATGCACAAAATTTAATAAGATACAGAGGATGGAACTCTGACGGTTACGCAACATCATGTCTATCACTAGACTCATGCGTCTGGGGAAGAACACTTAAACCATGAAAATATTCTTCCTTAGAAGAAGGACTTGGGAGAACTGGGTGATGAGCAGGAAGGTGCCCCTTCCTGCTTTGTCCATGTTACTCAACAAATGCTCGTCTTAAAAAAAAAAAAGATAGGAAGGGTCAAATGGAAAAATAGTTTTGAGAGGACTTACAAAATTCTCAGTGGAATAAATTCCTTTCTCTGTAGAAATATTTCCTGCCTTAACTAAAACAACCATAAGACTGAATGGTTTAATGAAGCAGATACTGGGTGTCTTCTGGGTTGGGCAACAGAGGCAGTGTTTCTGGGGGCTTGTGGTTACATGTGTGAGGGCTCTGGAGACTCAAAGGTTCTCAGCAGCTCTTGGGGGATTTGTGACCATGTGTGTTCCGTCACCTCTCTAAGTTTCAATTTTCACAGGCGTAAGATAGCAACCATTTCACAGAATTCTTGTGAGGATTAAATGAGATAACACATGAAACTCAGTACTGAGCACATGGTAAGCCTTCATGACATGTTAACTGATATTGTTCTAATGACAACACTGGTAGCCTGTGTTGTCCCCTACATTTCCTGAAAGCAGATCATCTTTGGCCACCTATCCAGAGCATTTCACATATGATACCAAACGCTGCAGAGGAGAGCTGTTAAATTAATTTGTGTGAATCTGAGATTTTAACAGAATATATAATTCTTATTATTCATACATCTTTTCAGATATTATTTTGATCGCTTTAATCATATTTTGAGAAAACTGTTTTTAGATCCAGTGCTGAGAAATTTGGATAAGTTTTTAATTCTGATTTTAATTTTTACCTGATGCCCAAAGAAGATAATCCACAGCTCCTAAAACAGTACCAACCATTGATGGTTGGTAAAAATCAGAATTAAAACAGTACCAACCATTGATGACAATGATCAGAAGATAAAATGTTATAGGAAACATTTGCCTTCATTTATCAGTTGAATAGCTACTTATTAACACTCTACTGTGTGTCAATGTGATAGTCATCTCTTAAGAATTATTAATTAATTAATACATACTAGAAATATTAATTAATGCTGGAAATATTATTTTCAAATTTCACATAGTTTCTGATGGTATAAAAACATATCACTAGACCTTTATACTGCTGAGGAAGTGGTGCTAGATAGCTCTACAGCCAGGAGTTGGTACATTTCTTCCCTAACCACTTAATTTTCATTTTGCCAATATACTGTTTCCTGTAGAGGAAATGGAGCATAAGCATTCCTTTTTTATATTTTGATAGTGTTACCTATTTCTAAATGTAAATTTTGACATCCTTTACTACTGCTCAAAGTAGAGAAGCCATGTGTCATCCTCATTTCTCCCCGTCTTATAATGCTTTGCATGACCACATTTATACAGCCCAAACTAGAAAAAATGTTGCAAATATTACTGACAATCATTCAAAAGTATGTTATCTACTTAAAGTCTTATTTTTTAATCTTACACTTACCCATGTTTCTTGGGATGATGATTTTGTTGACCGAGGAGCCAGATAAATCTGCTTGCACCCAGAAGAGAAACCAATATTATTGAGGGGACAGGAAATTGCACTCATATTTCATCACAAACCAATGAGGAAGCAGCATATTAATGAGAAGGATGTACATTATCCAAGTTTGAGCAACAGAAGTCTCCTAAGTATTTTAAAAGATGTTTTATGTATTATTTACTGTAGTATAATTTTTATTACTCACTTTTCTCTTTGCATCTTAATTACAATTGTATATTGATACTATATGTGCTTTATTTGATAGAATATGTACTAGAATCTCATTCATTCATTCACTCCCTCCCTCACTCATTTGTCTGTCAACACATATATCTATCCTCCTCTCCTAAGAGACCACTGTGCTGGCAGATATATAGGACCTGACCCTAACCCATAAGGAGCTTATCACTTAGGGAAGGAGAAAGCGCTAATAACCGCAATGGTAAAAATAGTAAAAATGGATAAATACTCCAAGAGAGGTACAAAAAGATAGGATGAGTCGTTGGATGTATAGAATAGGAGAGGCTGTTGTAGATGGAATCAGGGTGATCAAGATCCTGGGAGAAAAACAACAGAGAGAGAATGAGGATGTGTGTATAAAGAGCATGTTCATTGCTTAATGGCATGATGGTGGGGTCAAGGTAGCCAACTAGGTAAAGTTTTTGTTTTTTTTTTCAAAGGGATTATATATTAGCTATACAGTATTTTATTGTAGAACCATTTTCTCCTTTGATTTTCCTCTTGGAAGAGAAGATTCCATCAGAAATTGCTAAACCATGCTAAAGCCACTTGAACTAACTGGCTTAGGCAAATCAATAATTTTATGAGACTTGAAACTTTATTTGAGAAAGACATGGGATGTTATAATGAAAATTTACTTAGTATAGTAACACCTTGACAGTTGTTGCCAAATCTGTAAGTGATCTTTTTTTTTTTTTTCGGTACGCGGGCCTCTCACTGCTGTGGCCTCTCCCCTTGCGGAGCACAGACTCCGGACGCGCAGGCTCAGCGGCTATGGCTCACGGGCCCGGCCGCTCCGCAGCATGTGGGATCTTCCCGGACTGGAGCACGAACCCGCGTCCCCTGCATCGGCAGGCGGACTCTCTACCACTGCGCCACCAGGGAAGCCCTGTAAGTGATTTAATGTGAAGTGAAATTAGCTCCTGGAACTTCTGAGATATAAAAAAGCCAGAGACTTCACTTTTGAACCTTGCTTTAATAAACTTTTATTACACACGAAGAGGAAATTTTTACTTTATAAGGACAGAATTAATTTGGGATGGAAAAATTTAACTTCATTTTAAAAACTGTAATCATGACAATTTGAGCCTGCCTTTGTAAAAGGACATTAGAAGTTCCTGTTGGTAGGGTTTTTAAAATTTCTCCCCAGAACTGGAAAAGATGATCTTGTGATATAACCAAGATTTTTAACCTTGAGGTTATTCAGGATGTAACAAGAGTATAATGGGTTTCCTATACTTCCTTTGTAGGTCTTTTATTGAAAATAATAAAAGTAATCATTTAGGTTTATAAAGTACATTTGCAAAGTAATTTAGCATATAGGAACTTAAAATTTCAGAATACTTTCTATTTTTACTGAAATAATAAAAAATTTAAGTACAATGTAGAAAATTAATAGTAAGACAAGCCTTTAAAAAAAAAATGAAAGTAATGATTTCAGTTTACTTGTCACTCTAATCCAAAATTCTCATTTTTGTTCGGTTTTGCACATCCACTTATCTGTGGCTTCTATACATGGGTATCTCATGACACTCACAATTTCTTATTTTACCTAAATAGACTATACTTCTGCTTTTAGGGAAATGGCATCTTAATATCCACATCAGATTTTTATGTATTTTGCTATTCAAAAGAAAAAAAGGATGTTGTTACAAAGCACAGGAAACGCAAACTTTCACTTCTGATTAATTAGGAGAAAAACTGTGGCTGCCCTATGCTGAAACTTTGTCAGTTCCACATAATAGGACATTTAAGAACCTGTAATAACTCTGCTTCTTATTTAGTCCAGAATATTTGACAATACTGTATTTTCAACTACAGTGCTAGCTGATGAAGAGATGGAAATTCCAGAGCTGTTGAGTCTCTGACATTTAAACAACTCCAAGGTGAGAAAAAGCCAATTAGAAGCATTCAGAATACTACCTTGAGGGGTTTGGTGTTCCTGGCATGTTGGTATCTGGTTTCCTGAGGCCACAGAATGGACACCCAACACTGGCCCGTGCAGGGCACTTGGGCTGCCCATGGGGAAAAGGGGAAGTGAATGTGGTCTTGCTTGGCTCCAACTTCTCCGTGGGGCAGACAGTGGAAGAATCTAATCTGCTGATGAAGGGTCCTTTGCATCCACATTTTCCACTTGCTGCAATTTCACTAGTTCAAGTAGCAGCTAAACATGGCAGGGAACATTCTGAAATACTGATTTATTTCCCCAGCCTTACTTCCTTTTACCCCATCCCTATTCCCCCCCCCCCCACACTCAATTAGCCATTTTGCATTTATTGCCTCAAGAGAAGGAATTCTTGGCAGAAAAATACGAGGTTGGGAGGAGAAGACAATCCTAGGTTTAGAGTTTCAAAGGATTCATGCAACTCAGGAGAATGAAAAGGACTGAGGTGCAGACAATCTGCTTGGAAGAATATCTGTTGAGCTAAAGCAAATCTTCCGGCCCCCAAGAACAGATAAAAGGTTTTTCCTGCCGGTGGGGCTGGGGCTTAGGGTTGTGAGAAGGGAAGTCATGAGAATTCAGATGTGGTTGCCTGATACAGGGACACTGCATCCTGACTGTTTGTACCCTCTCCCCTGCAATCCCTGAGGTGGGGGTGGGGTGACAGTTACTCTGATGAACTGCATGATGTGGGGAGGAGAGTGATCCTGTCTCTCATGTCCAGGGTGAAGTCCAGATAGGAGGCTATCTCAGGACTACATGTGTGAGAGGCCTGAGACAAACTTACCACATTCCCCTGTGCCCAGCACAGCGCTGGTCAGGGCACACGAGGGGTGCACAGAAGTGATGCAAGGCCTCAGCCCACCTCATGGCGCTTCCAATGGTCCAGTGTGTCACAGAAGAAGCCTTGTCCGCATTGATGGGGGACAACCCAGGTGAGTCCTGCATGGGCTAACTACTGAGGACCAGAAGGGAATGAGGACATCTCACGAGAGGCCAGCATGCACAGAGGGCAGCCTTGAGAATTGGGGCTTGAGGTAAACCTCTCCAGCCTTACCTACATACAAACTCCCTGGATCCTAGATGGTGTTATGGGCTGACTTGCATCCCCTTACCTCTCTGCCAAAATCCATATGTTGAGGTCCTAATCCCTAGTATGTCATAATGTGACTGTACTTGGAGTTAGGCTCTTTAAATAGATGACTAAGTTAAAATAAAACTGTTAGCATGGGTCCTAATCCAATCTGATCGGTGGTGTCCTTATAAGAAGAGGAGATTTGGACACACAAAGAGACACCAGGTATGCGCATGCACAGAGGAAAGACCAGGTGAGGACAGAGAGAGTAGGTAGACATCTGTAAGCCAAGGAGAGAGACCTCAGAAGAAACCAACCCTACTGACACCTTGATTTTGGACTTCCAGCCCTAGAACCGTGAGAAAATAAATTTCTGCTGGTTACACCACCCAGTCTGTGGTGTTTTGTAATGGCAGTCCTAGCAAAGTAAACACAGGCAGAATCCAGAGGAAGAAGACGTAGGATCCTGAATTGACTGTGATTAAGTGTCCACCAGTTTGGTAGAATGGGGTATTGAAATGGAATTTTAGTTGAGTTACAGAAAGATAAAGAATATTTTATTTCTGGCATCTCTGATTATGGCCTGAGATTGGAATCCACTTCATGTGTTTGATTTAAAATGTGTAATTCAACAAACATTTATTAAGCCTTTGAATAGGACTACTGAGCAAAAATATTTTTCTCATTACTTGTCAAGGAGCCTAAAATGTAACTATTAGATGACTTTTATTGGGGGGGGGGGGGTCTTGAAACTTTTACCAGCAGGCTTCCTTTCTAAGGATGCAAATATATTCCTTGTGTTCGGGCGGGGGGGGGTGTGGCGGAATATTAAGTTGTCAGATAAAACCTTACTTGGCTTCTACATTATGGCAAAGCTGCCTGAGATCCATTTACATCAATGGTTCTCCAAGTATGCTTCTTGGATTAGCAGCATCAATGTCACCTCTGAACATTGGAGAATTAAAATTCTCAGTCTCACCCCAGGCCCAGGGAATCAGAAGCTCTGGGGCTGGAGTTCAGTGATGTGTGTTATAAAAAACACTCCAAGTAGTTTTGATGCCCAAAGTTTTGTTTATTTAAGGAACAAAGTTATTTTTTAAAATAAACAAATAAATTTATTTATTTATTTATTTATTTATGGCTGTGTTGGGTCTTCGCTGCTGCGTGAGGGCTTTCCCTAGTTGCTGCGAGCGAGGGCTACTCTTCCTTGCGGTGCGCAGGCTTCTCATTGCAGTGGCTTCTCTTGTTGTGGAGCACAGGCTCTAGGCACGCGGGCTTCAGTAGTTGTGGCACGTTGGCTCAGTTGCCCCAAGGTTTGAGAACAACTGGTGTACAGGATGGTTGCCTGGGTAAGAGACTGTTGGGGTGGGTGGTGGAGAGGCAGGGAGAACAGAACCTCTAAAAAGGGAAGAGTATGGAAACACTTTATGTTCAAATTCTTGCTTGCTTTTGGTACTTTAACCCTGTCAGAAAGGAAGAAATTTTTCTCTACCCTTCTGTGTTCCTCTGGCTGGTCCAAGAATGAAATTGACATGAGACAGATTAACAGGAGAAAATAAAACAAAAGTTTAATAGCATGTATGCACTGGAGAGGCCCAGGAAAACTGAGTAACTCACTAAAATGGCTGAAATCCTCACCTTAAGTATTATCTTCAGCTAAAGACAAAAGAGGATGTTGGGGGTAGTTGTTCAGGACTGCAAAGAGGAGGAAGGCAATTCATATGGAGATGAAAAAGCAAATGTTTGGTAAACAAATGTTTGCTGGGTCGTGCAGAGACAATGGGGCACACAGAGGACTCTGATCTCTAGGCTCTGCTGAGTTTCCCCCATCACAGTCCACATTTGCAGATATCTCTGGTGATAGCTCTAATCTGGGAACAGGCCCTTTATCCAAATTCTCTTAGAATTTGGAGGTTAAGGGGGGAGGTAGCAAGAAAAACTTCCCAAGTCTTCTGTTTCTTAAAAATAATCAGTCTAAATCAATTCTCATACCAAAGAGACACATTTTGGGGTGGCAGATTTTGTTCCCCTACAGCCCTATTATCCCTTCATCAGTATTTAAATTCCATTCTGCATCATTGTACCATTAGTTCACTTGGCTCTGCCCTTTTCAAAACAGTTGAGCTAATACAGCCTCTCATTTCAGACTTGTAAATGATTTTAACTTAAAGCTTAAGTCTGAACGTAAGTATAGTAACAGTTAAAATGGAGATATGTTATCAAACTAAGGACTAGAGTCTTTAATATCTTAAATACCTTTTCAGAACATCTAATATGTATTTCATGATGTCTGTAAATTGCATAAATGCCTTTTAATTCCTTTGTTATATTCATTTATTGAAATAACCAAATTTAAGAAGATTAACTCCAAATAGTTTCCTCTGATGTATTGCGGATGTGCAGACTGCTGATTAGCTTAATTTTTAAAGTCAGGATAAGAAGTGTAAGTCCTTGTGGAATTATCTGTTGAGTTTGCTTATGGTAGGGATAACCAGCTAATCGTTTAAGTTTTAGGATCGAAAAAATATTTCATGAACTTAGATTTAACCAAGACATGTACTAATATTTAAGGAGGTTCAATCCAAAGGATAGGGCAGAGAAGTAGAAATGATTGGCAAAAAATTGAGTCAACTGGGGCAGAGGGGCTAGGGACAGACAGGAGGGAGGATCTGAAGCCAGCTTAAGTGTTGTGGGTTCTATGGCATCTGGACTGGGGAAGGCAGGTTCTGTTACCCAAAGCTGTGGGTCATACCAGAATCCACAGAATGAGCAGAGCAGAGCAGAGATTATAGTGAAAACCCAAGAGTGATAGGAATACCTGCCATTTTACAGAAAATAATGCTAGAGTGTTTATTTTCCTTGGTGCTTTTTTAGAGGATGCTAAAGTATCTTTGCAAACGTGCAGTAACTGAGTAAATCCCTTATATCATTTTATCATACCCATTTCTATGAATAAGCCGTCAAAATATTAGTTACTGCAATATTTAATACTATATCATATGAGTGGTTTGCTGAAATGCATCATGGGTAAGTGTTGTGATTTTAAAATATGTTCACAAATTCCTTGGCACCCCTCCTTTCAAGAGGTAGAGCCCGATTTCCCTCCCCTGGAGTGTGGGCTAGACTAGATGACTCATTCCTAGAAAATAAAGCAGAAGTGATGGTGCACTATTTTGGAGACTAGGTCAGAATAATCCTGTGAATTCCTCCTCATGCTCTCTCTCTCTCTGCTCACTTGGTCTTGAGGGACGCCAGCTGCCCTGTCGTGAGAAAAGGTCCACGTGGTGGGGATCTGAGTGAGCCAACAATACTGAGTAACCATCTTGGAAGTACATCTTCAAGCCTCCAGATAATTACAGCTCCTGCTAACATCCCTACCGCAACCTCACTAGGGATTCTGAGCTAGAACCACTCAGTGAAGGTGATCCAGTATTCCCAACCCACAGAAACTGAGAGATACTAAATATTTGTTGTTTTCAGCTACTGAACTTTGGATACTTTATGACACAGGAACAGATAACAAATTCAGTATATATATTGTTGAGTTGATGTGAATGTTGTGACATGGAGAAATTATGAATTTGGGATTAATTCAGGCAATTGTCAGTGTTCAAGAAATTTTCCCTTTTTGTAGCCAAAATACTCTGTTAACTCTCTGGGTTTATGGCATATACTTAACTCATTTTAAACAAAATTTCCTAATAATCATGGTTACTTATTGCTAATTAAAAGACAACTGTCTGAAAAAAAAAAAAGAAATTTTAATCCTATGGTTTGGACATGCAAGCAGTACAGACAGACAGTAGGTGTATAAGTCAGCTCAGGCTGTCATGACAAAATACCGTAGACTGGGAGGCTTCAACAGTAGAAGCCTTGATTTTCTCATACTTCTTGAGGCTGGAAGTCCAAGGTCAAGGTATCTGCCATTCAGTTTCTGGTAGGGGATCTTTTTCTGTCTTGCAGACAGCTGTCTTCTCACTGTGTTCTCACATGGTAGAGGTGGTGGGGTAGAAGGGATGAAGTGAGAGAGAGAGAGGATGTGAGAGCAGGGGGCGGGGGGAGAGCCCACAAGAGCACACTCTGGTGTCTCTTCTTATAAGGACCCTAATCTTAGTGTATCAGGGCCCCATCCTTATGATCTCATTTAATTTTAATCACCTCCTTATAGTTTCTATCTCCAAATCCAGTTACAATGGGGGTTGGGGCTTCAATATATGAATTTTAGAGGGAAACAATTTAGCCAGTAATCAAAGTCTGAGATGGGGTGGGAAAGCAGGTTGTTGTCCAAATTATCCTCTCCTGATGTTGGGGAGAAGTACAGTGAGTGGGGGATGGAAACCAAACAGCATTTGAGGCTTCCATGGGGCCAGAATGCAGGAGGGGGAGGTCTTTCATCCAAACTGTTGGTGTCAAAATCAGTTAAGCAAAGTGAGAAGCCAGGGCTGCTGAAGTAGCCTGTGACTGGAGGGATAGAGCCCAAAACAATACTGGCAGTCAGAGTATGGAGACGGGAGTCGGAAATCTAGGGAGGAAGATCACAGCAGTGAATGTAGAACAAGTACTGGCAGGTAATTCTTACAAATAGGCATGAATGCACATGGTGGGGTTATGTTTGCTGCAGGCTGGTGCCTGGGACAACTGGCCACTACTGTTCTGTTTCTCCTTGCAGGACACCTCTGACACCCAGTGTGTGTGGGTTTTCCTTCCACCAACAACCAGTTCTCCAGTACTCCAGACACAAGCTAGAAGTCCTTCAATTTAGTTCACTTCTGACACTAATTACCTGGAGTACGCACCAGATTCCACAAGGTAAGAGCTCCATCCCACAGGGCTGTTTCCACTTCAGATGCTGGTCACAAGACCTCAGTCTCCAGTACTTTGGACCAACTGGCTGTCATTTGGGGGTTCCCACAACCCACTCCTCAGGTTCAATAATTTGCCAGAATGGCTCTTGGAACTCAGGAAAGCATTTTACTGACATTTACCAGTTTGTTACAACTGAACCACTGTTAGATATTGTTACAGGCTGAATTTTGTCTGCCTCAAATTCATATGTTGAAGCTCTAACCCCAGTGCCTCAGAATGTGACTGTATTTGGAGATAGGGCCTTTATAGATGTGATTAAGTTAAAATGAAATTGTTAGCATGGGCCCTAACCCAATCTGACTGGTATCCTTATAAGAAGAGGAAATTTGGATACACAAAGAGACACCAGGGATGTGCATGCACAGAGGGGAGACCGTGTGAGGATGCAGAGAGATGGTGGCCACCTGCATGCCAAGGAGAGAGACTTCAGAAAAAGCCAAAGTTCCCACCACCTTGATGCTGAATGTCAGAACTCTGAGAAAATAAATTTCTGTTGTTTAAACCACTGTTTTGTTGTATTTTGTTATGGCAGCCCCAGCAAAGAGTGGATATCCTTCAATCTCATCTTTAGCAGCCAGAGGCAACCCAGGGCCTGGCATACATGAGATCTGCTCAGTTCAACCCCAGCACCACTGGCCACATGTGGCTATTGTGCACTTGACATGAGGCTAATCCGAATTGAGGTGTGCTATCTGTGTAAGACACACTCTAGATTGTTGAAACCTTCGTATGAAAAAACCCCCACAAAATCTTTTATTAATATATTTTCATACTGATTACATATTTATCAATAATATTTTGGATATCTGGGGTTAAATAAAATGTATCATCAAAAATTAATCTCACCTGCTTTTTTTTTTAACTTTAATGTGGCTACTAGAAAATTTCAAATTATGTATGTGCTTTGCCTTACATTTGTGGGATGGAATTATACTAGATGTTTAAAAAAAATCTTTTGAGCCATGGGAACCTCTTGTACTCTTATTTTCTTCATGCCTAAGACTTGAAATTAGGTGGACTCTAGAATTCTTCCCCTGGTAGGAGTGCAGAAAATGGTATTGACGATCCAAAGAAGAATAGACATATCACAGGTGAAACAGGAGGACAGCAAAACTTCCTGGAGTTCCTTTATTGGAACTAATCCATGCATTAACAATTACCAACAGGGACTTCCCTGCCGGTCCAGTGGTTAGGACTCCACACTTCCACTGCAGTGGGTGTGGGTTCAATCCCTGGTGGGGGAACTAAGATCCCACATGCTGCGCAGTACGGCCAAAAGAAAAACCAAAACCCAAAAACAACAACAAAAAACCCAAAAAAACAATTACCAACAAAAGAACTACAGGTGGTGAAGGCAGTGTTTAAAGTAGGGTTAATGCAGACCCAGAGGCTGAGAATTCTTTGCAGTGATCACAACTGGTCTTGATTATTACCTGGTGTATCAGTCAGGGTTCTCAGCTGCAGACAACAGCACCATCTTTGGCTAACCTGAGCAAAAATGAAAGACTTAGAAATCAAGATAAGGCACAGAATTGCTGCTGAGGCTGCAGAACCTGTCTTGTGAAATGGGCCAAAGGACTAGAAAGACAGCCCAGGTCATCCTGCCTGAGCAATAGGTTAGGATGGCACTTCTCACCCTACTGCTCCTGGCACTTGAAGCCCATCTGGTGGAGCCTCTATGCCACCACCTCCTCTGCGCTCTGACACTGCTCCAGGGTGCTTTCTCAGCTGCCCATACATCTAATCACTCTTCCAAGATCAAAGTCACAGGTTTGGGGAACTGACTGAGGGAGCTGGGTCACTGGGGCTCTAGAGCCCATGCTGCTGGGGGTGAGAAGAGGGAGGATGTGGCGCCTTAACTCCTGAAAGAGGTGGAATCTGCCTCCCACCAAGACTCACATGAGGGGAATCAGCCACACGGGACATGGATTTGGATGAGTGTAGACAACGAAAACAGAAAAAAAAATTCAGACCAGTACAAAGACAGGAAGAATCCTTTTCCTCAGGACTGTCTTAGTTTTGTGGAGAGCAATAAACTCAAGAGCTACACTATAGTTAATCTGTATTCTATTTATGTTATTATTTATATAATAAACCCTTTCATAGCATGCAGTATGATTATATATATATATAAATATAAATATGGTGGTCACTCTTCTAAATGTTTCATAAATATTAATTCTGCTAACCTTCATATCAACTTCTCTATCATCATCTCTATTTATGGACGGTTAAACTGAAGCCCAAAGAAGTAAAGTAACTTGGCCAAAATCACACAGCTAGTAGGTGGTAGGAGAGATTTGAAGCTATGTAGTCTGGGGTTCCAGGGCTGATCGTTTAACTACTATACCACACTGCTCCTTACTATAGCAATTTTTATCTGTAGTTATGCTTAAGAAGATGTTTAGTAAGCAATATATAATTTATTCCGTTATGTGGGTTCTATCCTTTGAACCATTTTTACTGTCTTTATATATAAAGCCCTGAGTTTACAGAGAGAAGTCATTGAATAGCGGGTGATGTAATTAACAACTGCAATCAAGCAACTTACGTACAAGTTGTAAAGATCAGATAAATGACAGATGTTACAGGATAGTTCATGATAAGAAAATACTTCATACTTTTGGCCACAGAGGACTCTTACTTTAAGAAATGTTTCCAACTTCTTTTATAAATAATTCTTTTTTCTTACCCCCTTATATGATTTTTCAGTGATTTTCTAAAAATCAAAATTTATTTTGTTGTGTCAAGATATTGAGTCCTATCCAGACCCCTGGTTATACAGGAATTTACTCATGTTTTCTAATAGAACTTGTAAGGTTTCATTTATTTATCCATTTGGCGGTTATACTTATGTGTGGTGTGAGGTATAGATCTAAAATTTGATCTTTTCCCAAATAGTTATCCAGCTGTCCCAATATCATGTTTTAAAAAGCCCATCCTCTTCCAGTGATTTAAGACACCATCACCTAATTCAGACTTCTAAAAGTAAAGCCATTTCTTAAAGTGAGACAACAGACTTTATCAATAACGTTTCATTAAAAGGCAAGATTGCTCACTTTTCTCAAGACCATCTGATTTTGATCACTTCAGAAAACTGAGAAATTTGCTGTGGCTGAAGTACAGCTGTGATACTCAGAAACGTTGCTTATTTAAGAGAAAAACTGTCCTTACTTTTTAAACTCATCTGACTTTTGAGAACTGAGACACGCTTCTTTCCTACTGTCTGGTGTATATCAGGGACCCTGAAACCACAGAAGCAAGGGAAGCCGAACACACAATCACTTGTCTGATAACGGCCGTTTCCCTTTATCTCATGTCTTGAGCACATCTGAGTGCCGTGCCCAGCAGTTCAAGGATCTCTCTTTCTCAGCTTGTATTTACTGCTTTTTTATTAGAAACTTTTTTTTTTTTTCCCCCGGTACGCGGGCCTCTCACTGTTGTGGCCTCTCCCGTTGCGGACACACAGGCTCAGCGGCCATGGCTCACGGGCCTAGCCGCTCCGCGGCATGTGGGATCTTCCTGGACCGGGGCACGAACCCGTGTCCCCTGCATCGGCAGGCGGACTCTCAACCACTGCGCCACCAGGGAAGCCCTATTAGAAACTTTCTCGTCTAATGGTTTCCTGAGCGTAGATTAGAAATTTGCAACAAGAGACATTTTCCCTGGTAAGGAATTACTTTGGTTATGAACTAATGGGAACTAGTGGTACATATTTACTGTTAAATATTCTGTTTCCTCTTTTACAAATATCACACATTGCACAAATATTTGTGGTGTGCCTTCCAAATACAAGGTGCAACAGTGTGTTACAGAATGACATATGCTGGGTTCTGGTTTCAACTTCCCAGTTTCGCTTGTATGGTATTTTTTCCTCTATTTTCTTCTAGTTACATGATTATGCAGATGTTACATGCATATCCCAGATATAAAATCTCAGGGTTGGTAGGAAGCTTAGCAGTTACTTGATTTATCAGCCACGTCTTGCATCCACTGGTGCTCCGCTCATGTTTAAAATTTTATTAGAACAGATGGATCAGAGTGAGTTCAGAGAAGGTACATCTATGGAACTTGACAAGTTACTGACTTGAATCACAGAATGGTGATTGTAAGGAAGGTAGTTCAGATAAGTGCTGTATGGGGAAAAGAAGAAATGGAAGAAAACAAGTGGCCAATATACAGGGAACTATATAATTTATCATACAAGCCAGAACATTTTTGAGGGTGAAAGGGATACTATCAATAATTATGTTAGGACAATAGACACAAGCTGGGACTGTCCTTGGTAAATCACAATAGACCTATAGTAATTTAGGAAGGTGGAAAGAGTAAGCATATTGTCCATTAAGAACCTAGAGATATCATAAGGGCCTGACGAGTGTGTTTACGGGACTGCCCAGATAAATTTTTCCTCCTGGTATAATCGTAGTCTTGACACTTAAATTTACGTTTGCAGTTAAGGGGCAAAACAATCAGACCTGGGGATCAGAGATGCTTTCTCTGCAGCCTCTCAATAGTCTCTTCAATTTGTTTCAATACCAAGGAAATCAGAAATCTCAGACCAATGCCGGATGTGGCAGGAATCCCAGGACAATCCACAACTTCCCTGCCAATTTAGGGTTATCTGCCTGGAACCATTTCAACTGGCAGCGGCAAGTACCTTATGAAGCAACCAGGATGAAGTTGTTACCAGGATGAAATTGTTACCAGGATGAAGATCCATGTCAACTAAGGCTTGCTAAGTGTGTCACGCATTCAGCTAAGATTTACTGCCTGTCTGTTGCCTTACTCGTATTTCATTTAATCATATGTCCCCATGCGGCTGCTCTTCTTGCTTCATCTTACGTAAGAGGAGACTCAGGCTCATAAAGCTAAGTGACTCCACCAAGGTGACAGCTGAACAGGGACTAGGATAGAGACTCAAGCCTACTCCTCTTTCTCGTTCTGCCACGTACTGGCAGGTGGCAGAAGCGCCCGGAGACGTTCGGGGAGGTCCATAATAGGCCACGCACTGCCCTGCTCCCTTGGCCTTGGACATCCACCTCCCCTTCGATAAAGTGCTCCAGTGGGTGAAGCCGAAGGAGAGGCAGCGAACGGATACACGCGAAGGCTTAACTCGGACCGTGAACTTCGGCCGAGTAGGAAAGGCTCGCTCCGCCCTCCCCCAACATTACGGCGGCTGCGTCAACGAGCTGCGGCCCACACTCAACATGGCGGCGGCGGCGCCAGCGGCCTCCTGCCCTTCTCCATCATGGCGGCAACCGGACCCGCCTCCGCGGGCGCCGGAGTCATGTGACCCACACAATGGCTGAGCACCTACTCCAGGCTTCCCGGCAACGCCAAGTGAAAGTCATGACGGCCGCCGCGGGTTCGGCGGGCCAAGCCGCGGTGCCCCTGCTGCTGTGCGCGCTGCTGGCGCCGGGCAGCGCGTACGTGCTCGACGACTCCGACGGGCTGGGCCGGGAGTTCGACGGCATCGGAGCTATCAGCGGCGGCGGGGTGAGCAGCGGGGGGTGGGACGCACGGGTGGCGTCAGGGCACAGCTCCGTCTCGCCCCACAAGCCCCCGCGGCGTAGCCCAGCGTTTCGACACACTCCCGTCGCGGCCCGGCTACCGGCGGGCGCCCTTCGCCTGGCTGTCCAGACCCGCCGTCACGGGGCTGAAACCTGCGTTTGCTGGTTTAAAATGAACCTGTAGAGCCAGTTAGATTTAACAGATCCGGGGGTCCACCGAGTAAGTGACAGGTCTAGATAGTGACAAGGCTGGAGCTCAAACCCTTCCTTTCTCTGGGCAGCGGGGCCTGTGTGTGTGTGGGGTCTCTTCGCCTTGGAGAGGGCACTCTGGGAGGGTCGCTCCAGAGACGGCCAGGGAGCCGAGGAGCATCCGTCTGCTGAAGAGGATGCCCCAGTGGGATGCTTTGGCTGTGCCTCTTCTTTTTTAGGGAGGGGGTTCGGGAGTCCTGGACCAGTACTGCAGGATGCGGTTGGGCTCTTTCAAAGGGTCAACTACCGAATAAGTTTTTTTTTTTTTTTTTTTGGCGGTACGTGGGCCTCTCACTGTTGTGGCCTCTTCCGTTGCGGAGCACAGGCTCCGGACGCGCAGGCTCAGCGGCCATGGCTCACGGGCCCAGCCGCTCCGCCGCATGTGGGATCTTCCCGGACCGGGGCACGAACCCGCGTCCCCTGCATCGGCAGGCGGACTCTCAACCATGGCGCCACCAGGGAAGCACCCGGATAAGTTTTTGTTTGGAGGCACAGCAGGTATCTCAAGGCCTCTTTAGGAAGGTGAGAGGCTAGAAACTGGGACTTTTTTTTTTCTTTTTCTAATGGCAGGCTACACCAGTATCAACTGATAGTTTAGGATTGTTTACTGTTGGAGGGTTTTTTTCCCCTGGGATGGCAAAGGCCTAAGGGGGTGAGTTGCCCTCTGGAAGGGGCAATGCCTCATTGGTGGCTATTTATGTGTGTGAGGAGAGGGAAACGATGGGTCACCAGTCAAGATAGTGACTCACCACCGTTAAGATGCGTAAGAATCACCTGGTCGTTTGTTTCCATGCAGACTCTGGCCTCCCCGCCAGCTCCCATTCTGACTTTACAGTTCTGGAGTGGGGCCTGAGAATCTGCTTTTTAACAAATGCGCCAGTGCCTTCTCATACTAAATGTTGAGAGAACTATTTTCCTGATTCAAGGATCTCTGGAGCAAGCGGTTTTCTGTTTTTTAAATAAAATTTTAATTTAAAGATAGTTTCTGATGTACAGAAAAGTTGCCTAGACAATACAGAGTTCTCATATACCCTGTAGCCAGTTTTCTCCTGTTATCAGCATCCCACATTAGTACGGGACATTTGTCCCAACCAATATTAATTACGTTAATGAAAGTCTGTACTTCCTTTCATATTTCCTTAGTTGTTACCTAATGCTCTTTTTCGGTTTCGGGATCCCATCCAGGATACTAATTGCATTTAATTTGCATGTCTTTTTAGTCTTTTTTAGGCTGTGTCACTTGGGATAAGTTTGTATTATCTGGGCATTTTAAAATACTTATGTTAAGGGAGACATGAGGGCCATTCCAGCTTAATGCAACATTTGTGTGGGCACAGCTGGTAATTTCCTTAGTTCCCTAGTCATGCTGATGGGTGGCTCCTAGGCCTGGGAGCTTGCCACAGTAGCTTGATTGTTCTTGGCTCCTGACAATTTACTTAGTCCTGTCTCATGCTCTTTGTAACCATTGTCTTGTCTTTGTTTTATCTCCTTGTGTTTGTAGCTTTTGGGTCCATGGGGTTTATGGTGGCAGATCTTTGGGTGAGAGGGATTTTCTTTTTTGTACCCCAGATCATAGCTAAAACTGATTTTATTTGAAAATGGTAAGGCAGAATTCTTGAATTGGTTGAATGGGTTGTTTGTTGGGTTGAGTCAGATTGGTGCTTGTATCCTTAGATGCAATTCAGAACCAGCTTGAATGCTTGCTTGCTGGGTGGATGTTTTGGGCTGGTCTCAGCCTATTGATAACCAGTGCTGTGGAGGGACTGGTCCTTGAGCTTCTTTTTATTCTTTTTTTGTTTTTCTAACGTTTTTATTGGAGTATAACTGCTTTACAATGGTGTGTTAGTTTCTGCTTTATAACAAAATGAATCAGTTATACATATACATATATCCCCATATCTCTTCCCTCTTGCGTCTCCCTCCCACCCTCCCTCCCTATCCCACCCCTCTAGCTGTTCACAAAGTACTGAGCTGATCTCCCTGTGCTATGCGGCTACTTCCCATTAGCTATCTATTTTACATTTGATAGTATATATATGTCCATGCCACTCTCTCACTTTGTCCCAGTTTACCTTTCCCCTTCCCCGTGTCCTCAAGTCCATTCTCGGGTAGGTCTGCGTCTTTATTCCTGTCTTGCACCTAGGTTCTTCATGACTATTTTTTTTTTTTTTTTTTTAGATTCCATATATATGTGTTAGCATGTGGTATTTGTTTTCTCTTTCTGACTTACTTCACTCTGTATGACGGACTCTAGGTCCATCCACCTCACTACAAATAACTCAATTTTTTTCCTTTTTATGGCTAATATTCCATTGTATATATGTTCCACATCTTCTTTATCCATTCATCTGTTGATGGACACTTAGGTTGCTTCCATGTCCTGGCTATTGTAAATAGAGCTGCAATGAACATTGTGGTACATGACTCTTTTTGAATTATGGTTTTCTCAGGGTATATGCCCAGTAGTGGGGTTGCTGGGTCGTATGGTAGTTCTATTTTTAGTTTTTTAAGGACCCTCCATACTGTTCTCCACAGTGGCTGTATCAATTTACATTCCCACCAACAGTGTATGAGGGTTCCCTTTTCTCCACACCCTCTTCAGCATTTACTGTTTGTAGATTTTTTGATTATGGCCATTCTGACCGGTGTGAGGTGGTATCTCACTGTAGTTTTGATTTGCATTTCTCTAATGATTAATGATGTTAAGCATTCTTTCATGTGTTTGTTGGCAATCTGTATATCTTCTTTGGAGAAATGTCTGTTTAGGTCTTCTGCTTTTTTGGATTGGGTTGTTTGTTTTTTTGATATTGAGCTGCATGAGCTGCTTGTAAATTTTGGAGATTAATCCTTTGTCAGTTGCTTCATTTGCAAATATTTTCTCCCATTCTGAGGGTTGTCTTTTCATCTTGTTTGTGGTTTCCTTTGCTGTGCAAAAGCTTTGAAGTTTCATTAGGTCCCATTTGTTTATTTTTGCTTTTATTTCCATTTCTCTAGGAGATGCGTCAAAAAGGATCTTGCTGTGATTTATGTCATAGAATGTTCTGCCTATGTTTTCCACTAAGAGTTTGATAGTGTCTGGCCTTGCATTTAGGTCTTTAATCCATTTGGAGTTTATTTTTGTGTATGGTGTTAGGGAATGTTCTAATTTCATTCTTTTTCATGTAGCTGTCCAGTTTTCCCAGCACCACTTATTGAAGAGGCTGTCTTTTCTCCATTCTATATTCTTGCCTCTTTTATGAAAGATAAAGTGACCATATGTGCATGGGATTATCTCTGGGCTTTCTATCCTGTTCCATTGATCTATATTTCTGTTTTAGTGCCAGTACCATACTGTCTTGATTACTGTAGCTTTGTAGTATAGTCTGAAGTCCAAGAGGCTGATTCCTCCAGCTCCGTTTTTCTTTCTCAAGATTGCTTTGGCTATTCGGGGTCTTTTGTGTTTCCATACAAATTGTGAAATTTTTTGTTATAGTTCTGTGAAAAAAATCAGTTGTAGTTTGATAGGGATTGCATTGAATCTGTCGATTGTTTTGGGTAGTATACTCATTTTCACAATGTTGATTCTTCCAATCCAAGAACATGGTATATCTCTCCATCTATTTGTATCATCTTTAATTTCTTTCATCAGTGTCTTACAAGTTTCTGCATACAGGTCTTTTGTCTCCTTAGGTAGGTTTATTCCTAGGTATTTTATTCTTTCTGTTGCAGTGGTAAATGGGAGTGTTTTCTTAATTTC
Organism: Globicephala melas; assembly: GCF_963455315.2. Classification (NCBI taxonomy): domain Eukaryota; kingdom Metazoa; phylum Chordata; class Mammalia; order Artiodactyla; family Delphinidae; genus Globicephala; species Globicephala melas. Next base: position 161,939,184 of record NC_083315.2, on the reverse strand, counting down.
ACTTTCAGATTTTTCATCGTTAGTGTATAAGAATGCAAGAGATTTCTGTGCATTACTTTTGTAACCTGCTACTTTACCTAATTCATTGATTAGCTCTAGTAGTTTTCTGGTAGCATCTTTAGATTTCTCTGTGTATAGTGTCATGTCATCTGCAAACAGTGACAGCTTTGCTACTTCTTTTCCCATTTGGATTCCTTTTATTTCTTTTTCTTCTCTGATTGCTGTGGCTAAAACTTGCAAAACAATGTTGAATAAGAGTGGTGAGAGTGGGCAGCCTTGTCTTGTTCCTGATCTTAGTGGAAATGGTTTCAGTTTTTCACCACTGAGGACGATGTTGGCTGTAGGTTTGTCATATATGGCCTTAATTATGTTGATGTAAGTTCCCTCTGTGCCTACTTTCTGGAGGTTTTTTATCATAAATCGGTGTTGAATTTTGTCGAAAGCTTTCTGTGCATCTATTGAGATGATCATATGGTTTTTTTCCTTCAATTTGTTAATATGGTGTATCACATCAATTGATTTTGCATATATTGAAGAATATACATTCTTGCATTCCTGGAATAAAGCCCACTTGATCATGGTGTATGATCCTTTTAATGTGCTGTTGGATTCTGTTTGCTAGTATTTTGTTGAGGATTTTTGCATCTATGTTTATCAGTGATACTGGTCTGTAGTGTTTTTTTTTTTTTTGTGACATCCTTTTCTGGTTTTTGTATCAGGGTGATGGTGGCCTCGTAGAATGAGTTTGGGAGTGTTCCTCTCTCTGCTATTTTGGAAGAGTTTGAGAAGGATGGGTGTTAGCTCTTCTCGAAATGTTTGATAGAATTTGCCTGTGAAGCCATCTGCTCCTGGGCTTTTGTTTATTGGAAGATTTTTTTTTGTGTGTGGTAGCGGGCCTCTCACTGTTGTGGCCCCTCCCGTTGCGGAGCACAGACTCCGGGCGCGCAGGCCCAGCGGCCGTGGCTCACGGGCCCAGCTGCTCCGCGGCATGTGGGATCCTCCCAGACCGCAGCACGAACCCGTGTCCCCTGCATTGGCAGGCGGACTCTCAACCACTGCACCACCAGGGAAGTCCCTATTGGAAGATTTTTAATCACAGTTTCAATTTCAGTGCTTGTGATTGGTCTGTTCATATTTTCTGTTTCTTCCTGGTTCAGTCTCAGAAGGTTGTGCATTTCTAAGAGTTTGTCCATTTCTTCCAGGTTGTCCATTTTATTGGCATATAGTTGCTTGTAGTAATCTCTCATGATCCTTTGTATTTCTGCAGTGTCAGTTGTTACTTCCCCTTTTTCATTTCTAATTCTATTGATTTGAGTTTTCTCCCTTTTTTTCTTGATGATTCTGGCTAATGCTTTATCAATTTTCTTTATCTTCTCAGAGAATCAGATTTTAGTGTTATTGATCTTTGCTATCGTTTCCTTCATTTCTTTTTCATTTATTTTTGATCTGATCTTTATGATTTCTTTCCTTCTGCTAACTTATGGTTTTTCTTCTTCTTCTTTCTTTAATTGCGTTAGGTGTAATGTTAGGTTGTTTATTTGAGATGTTTCTTGTTTCTTAAGGTAGTATTGTATTGCTATAAACTTCCCTCTTAGAACTGCTTTTGCTGCATCCCATTGGTTTTGGGTTGTTGTGTTTTCATTGTCATTTGTTTCTAGGTATTTTTTGATTTCCTCTTTGGTTTCTTCAGTGATCTCTTGGTTATTAAGTAGTGTATTGTTTAGCCTCCATGTGCTTGTATTTTTTACATACTTTTTCCTGTAATTGATATCTAATCTCATAGCATTGTGGGCAGAAAAGATACTTGATACAACTTCAATTTTCTTAAATTTACCAAGGCTTGACTTGTGACCCAAGATATGATGTATCCTGGAGAATGTTCCATGAGCACTTGAGGAAAAAGTGTATTATGTTGTTTTTGGGTGGAATGTCCTATAAATATCAATTAAGTCCATGTTGTTTAATGTATCATTTAAAGCTTGTCTTCCCTTATTTATTTTCATTTTGGATGATCTGTCCACTGGTGAAAGTGGGGTGTTAAAGTCCCCTACTATGATTGTGTTACTGTCGATTTCCCCTTTTATGGCTGTTAGTATTTGCCTTATGTATTGAGGTGCTCCTATGTTGGGTGCATAAATATTTACAATTGTTATATCTTCTTCATGCATTGATCCCTTGATCATTATGTAGTGTCCTTCTTTGTCTCTTCTAATAGTCTTTATTTTAAAGTCTATTTTGTCTGATATTAGAATTGCTACTCCAGCTTTCTTTTGATTTCCATTTGCATGGAGTATGTTTTTCCATCCCCTCACTTTCAATCTGTATGTGTCCCTAGGTCTGAAGTGGGTCTCTTGTAGACAGCATATATACGGGTCTTGTTTTTGTATCCATTCAGCCAGTCTATGTCTTTTGGTTGGAGCGTTTAATCCATGTACATTTTAGGTAATTATTGATACGTATGTTCCTATTACCATTTTCTTAATTGTTTTGGGTTTGTTATTGTAGGTCCTTTCCTTCTGTTGTTCCCTGCCTAGAGAAGTTCCTTTAGCATTTGTTGTAAAGCTGGTATGGTGTTGCTGAATTCTGTTAGTTTTTACTTGTCTGTAAATGTTTTAATTTCTCCGTCAAATCTGAATGAGATCCTTGCTGGACAGAGTAATCTTGGTTGTAGGTTTTTCTCCTTCATCACTTTAAATATGTCCTGCCACTCCCTTCTGGCTTGTAGAGTTTCTGCTGAAAGACCAGCTGTTAACCTTATGGGATTCCCTTGTATGTTATTTGCTGTTTTTCCCTTGCTGCTTTTAATATGTTTTCTTTGTATTTAATTTTTTATAGTTTGATTACTATGTGTCTTGGTGTGTTCTCCTTGGATTTATCCTGTATGGGACTCTCTGTGCTTCCTGCATTTGATTAACTATTTCCTTACCTATATTAGGGAAGATTTCAACTATAATCTCTTCAAATATTTTCTCAGTCCCTTTCTTTTTCTCTTCTTCTTCTGCGACCCCTATAATTCGAATATTGGTGTGTTTAATGTTGTCTCAGAGGTCTCTGATACTGTCCTCAAATCTTTTCATTCTTTTTTCTTTATTCTGCTCTGTGATAGTTATTTCCTCTATTTTATCATCCAGGTCACTTATCCATTCTTCTGCCTCAGTTATTCTGCTATTGATCCCTTCTAGAGTATTTTTAATTTCATTTATTTTGTTGTTCATCATTGTTTGTTTGCTCTTTAGTTCTTCTCGGTCCTTGTTAAACATTTCTTATGTTTTCTCCATTCTATTTCCAAGATTTTGGATCATCTTTACTGTAATTATTCTGAATTCTTTTTCAGGTAGCCTGCCTATTTTCTCTTCATTTGTTACGTCTGGTGGGTTTTTACCTTGCTCCTTCATCTGCTGTGTGTTTCCTTGTCTTCTCATTTTGCTTAACTTACTGTGTTTGGGGTCTCCTTTTTGCAGCCTGCAGGTTTGTAGTTCCCGTTGTTTTTGGTGTTTGCCTCCAGTGACTAAGATTGGTTCAGTGGGTTGTGTAGGCTTCCTGGTGGAGGGAACTAGTGCCTGTGTTCTGGTGGATGAGGCTGGATCTTGTCTTTCTGGTGTGCAGGCCCATGTCTGATGGTGTGTTTTGGGGTGTCTGTGACCTATTATGATTTTAGGCAGCCTCTCTGCTAATGGGTGGGGTTGTGTTCCTGTCTTGCTAGTTGTTTGGCAAAGGGTGTCCAGCGCTGTAGCTTGCTGGCCATTGAGTGGAGCTGGGTCTTGGCGTTGAGATGTAGAGCTCTGGGAGATTTTTGCTGTTTGATAATACAGTGGAGCTGGGAGTTCTCTGGTGGACCAGTGTCTTGAACTGGGCTCTCCTACGTCAGAAGCACAGCCCTGATGCCTGACTGGAGCACCAAGAGCCTGTCATCCACACAGCTCAGAATAAAAGGGAGAAAAGAAAGAAAGAAAGAAAAAGATAAAATAAATAAAGTAAGATTAAATTAAAAAGTTATTAAAATAAAAAACAAAAAATAATTATTAAAAAATTTTTAAAGTAATTTAAAAAAAAAGAAAGAAGAGAACAACCAAACCAGAAAGCAAATCCACCAATGATAGCACGTGCTGAATAGTTTATTAAAAAGAGAAAAGAAAATAAAAAAAAAAAGGACAGAACCCCAGGACAAATGGTAAAAGCAAAGCTATACAGACAAAATCACACACAGAATCATACGCATACACACTGACAATAAGAGAAAAAGGGGAAAAAAAAATCATTACTCCCCAAATCCACCTCCTCAATTTGGGGTGATTCATTGCCTGTTCACGTATTCCACAGATGCAGGGTACATCACGTTGATTGTGGAGATTTAATCCGCTGCTTCTGAGGCTGCTGGGAGAGATTTCCATTTCTCTTCTTTGTTCGCACGGCTCCCGGGGTTCAGCTTTGGATTTGGCCCCGCCTCTGCATGTAGGTTGCCGGAGGGCGTCTGTTCTTTGCTCAGAGCAGACGGGGTTAAAGAAGCAGCTGATTCGGGGGCTCTGGCTCACTCAGGCCGGGGAGAGGGAGGGGTACGGATCCGGGGCGAGTCTGCGGTGGCAGAGGCCACTGTGATGTTGCACCAGCCGGAGGCGCGCCGTGCGTTCTTCCTGGGAAGCTGTCCCTGGGTCACGGGACCCTGGCAGCGGCGGGCTGCACAGGCTCCTGGGAGGGCAGGTGTGGATAGTGACCTGTGGTTGCACACGGGCTTCTTGGTGGCTGCAGCAGCAGCCTTAGCCCATCTCTGGGGTCCGCGCTGTTAGCCGCAGCTTGCGCCCGTCTCTGGAGCTCCTTCAAGTAGCGCTCTTAATCCCCTCTCCTCGCACACCAGGAAACAAAGAGGCGAGAAAAAGTCTCTTGCGTTTTTGGCAGTTACAGACCTTTTCCCGGACTCCCTCCTGGCTAGCTGTGGCCCACTAGCCCCCTTCAGGCTGTGTTCACGCAGCTCCCTCCCACTGGTGCAGGTCCCGTACCTATTCTTTTGTCTCTGTTTTTTCTTTTTTCTTTTGCCCTACCCAGGTACGTGGGGAGTTTCTTGCCTTTTGGGAGGTCTGAGGTCTTCTGCCAGCGTTCAGTAGGTGTTCTGTAGGAGCTGTTCCACATGTAGATGTATTTCTGATGTATTTGTGGGCAGGAAGGTGATCTCCACGTCTTACTCTTCTGCCATCTTGAAGCTCCTCTCTGTGCTATTTACTATGATTGCAAGATGCCCTCAGTGATAACTGTCAGAAAACCTTGAAAATAAAAAGTTTATTACTCACAGGTCCTGGAAAGCACATGGCACACCTGGGCCACACAGGGAGGTTGTAGGTAGAGAGGGGGGTGTGGGTCTGGGGTTCTGCTTTCATTAGGGTCAAGGGTGAGGCCTAGGGTTTTGTGGGCTCACTTTTTATTGGTGAGTTCAAAACTTAAGAGTAGAAATTTAAAGTGCAGGAAGAGAAAAAAAAAAATGACCCTAATGATGGTCAGTTATCGAAATCAACCAAGATCTCAAACAAAGAATCCCCCCCACCCCCTCCCACCAACCCCAGCCTGGCTCTTTATCTAGTTCTGTGGCTGGCAGTGTGTTTATTTGAGATAGCTATCTCTGAAGTGGATAACTCTGGAGTGGATGCCTTGCAATCAAAGCTTAAGTCCTGCCCTTCCATTACAAAAAAGGAAAAACCAACTGTTGGGGATTACACTACAATCCACCCTTCATGCCTAGGCATCAGAGTCAGTGGTGAGGACGTTAACTGCCTGAGTAGCTGATTTACTAAAAGTCAGGGATAGGGCATGTTGTAACCTAGAAAGGATTTTAGTAGCACTCCTGTAATAATTATATCGAACAAGCAGTAGTCCTGAAATCCAGCTGGTAGCCATTGACCCAAGCTTAAAGGGTCACACCTTGAAACGAGATCAGTGATGTTGGGGCCCTAGGGATCCATTCAAAGATTAGATAATGTTATGATTAACATCTGGGGACATCTGGTGTAAGTAGGTTTGAATCTGTGCTGAGTTGGTGGATTGCTCCGTATCGCACCCAACCACTGTCTTAGAATAGGTCAGTTCAATTAATGGATTGTGTCTCATTTGAGGAGGCAGCGATGCAGGTGTGTTTATAAAGTTAGGCCTCTATGGTGCAAATATTTGATTCAGGTTATTTCATAAGAGGCACTTCTACGGAAACAAAAGAAAAACAATGGTTAGTGTTTGGAGCAGATTATAAACCTAGTCTGAGGCCTGAGGGTAGCCAGTTGAGATTTCTAGATGTAGGACTTGAAGCATATTCAGACGGGGTGGGGACAGATGGTGGCAATCATAGATTTTCCTGGTTTGTAGTCTGAATATCTCTGGTGGTGGGGGGGTTCTTTCTGAGTGGTCCATGCAGCAAGAGGCACAAAGATTGTTCATACATGAACTGTTGTAGTGATTTCTCTGGAGTTTATATCTAGTTGTCCCACTTTAGCTTGCATGGCTTCAGGAAAAGGGCAATTTTAGTTCTCAATAATTCCAAATCAGAAAGGTGGGAAAAAGTTGGAAACAATATCTGGAGAGTTGTAGCCAGATATTAGAGGAAGTGAGAAGACTTCAGTATTCAGTCCAGTTTACAGGTAGAAAACAAACCTCAAAGGCAATTAACAGGACTAAAATCTGATATCCACAGGGTGTCCTATAGTTTCCCTTTCCCCCCACCTTTTATCAGAGATAACCCAAATAAGGCTAATTTACTTGCAAAATAAGTCTGGCCTGATTATTTAATAATTAATTAATTTATTATTTATTAAGTGCAACAAGAATAGTGATAGACCATGTAGGCTCTTTCAAGTATACTCTGCTGGACCTTCACACAAGGAATCACAGATTGGACTCTTAGAAGTCTCTCTTAAGGTAGGAAGCCAAGCTATGAGCTTACCATCAGACTTTCCCTGCAGTACTGATAGATTTGGGTGAATTCCTTTCTTCTCGAGGTCCACCAAATATCCTGAGGTTCCTACATCTGCCAGGAAGCGACCTTCCTTACTCACCTGGTAAGGCTTCGGTAAGCAAGTTGCCAGGCTGATTTTTCCAAGGAGCTTTATTGGCTCCATAAGTCAAGCTTAGTTCCTTAAATCTGTCTGGTCATATCTGAGTCTATGTTCATCTCTCTCAGATATGACATTCCAGTTAAAACCTTAGTAATACAATCAATGTTTCCAATTGTGTCCTGTTACAAGGAGGACAGATTCTTAGGAACTTATGCAAATAAATATATTGCTATGAAAATGAGAATACTCACTAAGAGTTTCTAAATTCTGAAGGGATCAGGTAGGGAGAAATTCGTTTTATCTTTGTTTATAAGGGTACACTTTACCAAATTGCTGTAAGTCATAGACAGCTTAGGAAAAAGGGTTTCCTTAAGTCTGGGGGAAAAAAAAAACCTTTCAAGAACTAATAATGTTTCAGATAAAAAGTCATAAAAATTATAATTATCCTCATCAGTTCATTCAGTTTCTTGTAATTAATTCTGATTGATCTTGATCTTTAGTTAACAGTTTTATGAATTTTTTTTTTTTTTCGGTACGCGGGCCTCTCACTGTTGTGGCCTCTCCCGTTGCGGAGCATAGGCTCTGGATGCGCAGGCTCAGTGGCCATGGCTCACAGGCCCAGCCGCTCCGCGGCATGTGGGATCCTCCCGGACCGGGGCACGAACCTGTGTCCCCTGCATGGGCAGGCGGACTCTCAACCACTGCACCACCAGGGAAGCCCTGAATCTTTTTTTACCTTAGAGTTCTGTAAATTCTTACCCAGTTGAGCAATATGATCTGAAAATTATCAGAATCCTGTACTTTAAGTTAGAGTCCTTTTCACAAGTCTTCTTGAAGATGAAGCACTTTTCAAAGAACACTTTTGCAAAAGCATCAGAGTAAATAATTGTCTGTAAATGACAAAAAGACTTAAACACGACCATGTTAAAGATCTGATAAAGTTTATTATAATGCAAATGACAAGGAAATTAGGTTATTTCTGTGACATACAATATTTTAAGTTAATAACTAGAATTACAAGTGATAACATTATACCAGGATATAGCAGGTATCTAGGAATTTCATGTAATTTCTGGAACACATATATTAGTAACATATATCAATACAAATATAACCTAAAGAAGGTTTAGCATTATGTCTTTGACAGTGCTTCCCATGCAATTTAACATACCAAATAAGCCTAATTAGTTTAATGTCTGTCTTTTTATAAGGAGAAAGACCACATCTTTTGAGATGTTCCAGGGCCCATCTGGAAAATCTCAAAGTTATTTTGAGGTCAAAAAGACTTCATTTAGAATTTGATTTTGGGAAGTTTGTCAAAATATCAAAAGCTGTTAAAATACTTGATTAAATAGGATTGTTGGTCACTGTGAAATAATACTTAGTTATCCATTTAACCAAAATGACAAGAACTTCACGGGCAAATACATAAAGTTACTTATTTTAATCCCCGTTTAACCCCCCCCCCACCCCAAACACACAACCTTAGCTCTTTTAATAGAGAAGACTCACGTTTTTTTTTTTTTTTTAAGTAATTAAAGATTCAGTAAAGATAATGTGAAGCATAGAATATTATTTTGATAAAACACAGAATCTTTATTTCCTAGGCAGGTTACTTAAAAGGTAAAGAAAAACCTTTCACAGGCTTATCAAGAGCAGACCAATAGTCTAATAAAAATTTGTCTTCTTAGCAGATGAAAGATAATTAAGTTTTAGTTTTTACATAAGTACACTATTAAAGTTTATTTAAAAAAATCCTTATAATAAATTTATTTCATTTTTAGCTAGCTTGACTACACAGGTAAAATTCCCTCTCTTCTTCTCTCTCTCTCTTTCCCCAGCTTCTATATCCATTCATTTTGTCTACTTTAGGACAAAATTACTTTCATTTCCCTAACAAAAATACATCTCCCTACCTCATACCTTTTCTTAGCCAAAATACATCCTACTTTCCATTTATAGAATTGTTTCCCTTATTATTTCCAGTATTTTAATTACATATATTAGTTAGAATGCTTGACTCTTATAAACCTTAATTTCTAGTGAAAACTAGGAAGTAAACAATTGTGAACTGTTATACCAGTATTCTGTAGGTTGGCAAATTTATGAATATATTTTATAATTTCTAGAAGCATATGCTTCTTTTTTGGTACAGTTTTTCATTGTAGCACAAGACATGTTTTCTAACAGATCTAAATATCTTTTATTTGTCTGTGATAAGAAACCAAAAGTAGATAAACCTATGTTCAGTAATTAATGTTTTAGCATTTTATATTATTCAGAAATTATCTATATATTTAATTAATTTCCATCATTTAACTTAGCAAAACTCTAAGGTTTCAAGTTACCGACGAGATTTGGGTGAACATTTTTAAGTAGACGTACCAGAAAACATAATTATTTTTGAAAAGTGGATGCCTTGGTGATCAGAGATTAAGTTTTGCATTTGCATTACAAGAAGGAAAAGCCAGTGGATAACTTGGTCTGTAGTCTGATCACAGATCTGACCTTCTACTGTGGGAAAAAAAAATCTTTTCCCTAACCCAGCTGATTTTTACATTTTTATTTTCTAATGTTGCAACCTCACTCATACGTGCTGGTGCATATTTCAAGGTAAACAGTAGACTAATGGGCTAATGTATTTATTCTTTACTACTACCATTCTCCTTTCTATTTTTGTGGTTTAAACCTGGAATAGCCAGTATTTCTTAAAATGAGGACTCATAATGTCCTAATATCTTTACTTTGATATTAAATCCATTGTTTAACTTGCTGAAAATGGAAATGTTTTGTTATTTTATGTTTATTAACTCAGTTTAAAATTATTAAAATGAGAAGAATTGTTTCGTAACTCAGAATAGGAGACTGTTATCTATTCTAATAGTGTCCTTATGTGTAATGCATCACTCATCTTAGGAGTTCGGTAAATACGATTGGATGAAAATGGTTGCAAGACTATATTTGTACACCACTTTAAACTTCTTTCTGAAGTCCCTGGTACCTAGCAAAGTTTGTGGCAATAAGTGTTAGGAATCTTCATATTTGATAGGGAAGGCAGTATGGTGTACATGGACTGAAGAGCAGATTGCTAGGGATCTGTTCTGGGCCCTGCCACTCACTGTACAGCCTTGGGCAGGTTATTTAACTTCCCTGTATCTCAGGTTTTTTTCTGGGGACACAGTGATACCTACCTGGTAGGAACATTGTGAGGATAGATGTCAAAGCACAGGATGGCATCTGTCACACGACTAATTTTGGTTAATATCATTCTGTTTCATAGATTAGTGGGGAGGAAGTTATTCCAAGGATTTTAAATGAAAAACGTGTTCCAGTTTGGGTATACAATGCCTGCCATTTGTTGAGAGCTTACTATGTTCCAGCTACTGTGCTAAGGCTTCCTGGGCTGCTTGTAAAGAGCTCCAGGCCTTATTCAGGGAGCGTGATTAGTAATTTGGTAATTTGTTATTGCTTCATGGTACGTTTCAACGTTTGGCTGTACTGCTCCTAACTGACTATTGCCATTGACTAATGCTTTTGCATTCGGTGTGACTGTAGGCTTGCAATAGAGTAATGATGTGGTGTGGTTACTCAAAGTTGGCACTTTCTGTGTTAGCGATAGAAGAGCACAGAGAGAAAAATAACCCCCAAACAGTGAAACACACTGTTCTAACAACAATGTATATCGTTAGCATAATGCAGAGCAGGCAGCTTTGTTTACCTTGGGTCAAGGATAGGTTAGTGTGCATATACAGCATTCATTCACTTTAATATTTGAGCCTCTGCTAGTCTGTAAGCTCTTTGAGAAAGTGACTCTATTTTTAAAAACAATTTGTGTATACAGTGCCTGTCAATTCTTGAGAGCTTACTATGTGCCAGCTACTGTGCTAAGTCCTTTACATATACTTTATTTTAGTCTTAGGACAGCTGAATGAATAAGATAACCCACTTTATGATAAATTGCCCTTGGTCACATTGCTTGTAAATGATGTAATCAGGATACCAGCTTCATGGACGCAAAGCCTATATTATGTTGCCTGTGCAGTGCAACAAATGATAACATAAAAGATATTAAATAAATGGTTATTGAATAATAGAATAAATGGGGATATGAACTTGAATAAGACACAGTCCTTGTCCTCAAGGAACTTAGAGGTGAAACAGAAAAGTAAAGCAGTGATGAGGGTGCAGGGATAGAAGAGTTATGGTAGCCATGTGGACCTTGTGCCGAGGGAGTCCACAGTCCAATCTGCGTCAGTGGTCCCCGACCCTTTTGGCACCAGGGACCGATTTCGTGGAAGACAATTTTCCCATGGACCGGGGGAGGGGGGATAGTTTCGGGATGATTCAAGCGCGTTACATTTATTGTGCATTTTATTTCTATTATTATTACATTGTAATATATAATGAAATGATTATACAACTCACCATAATGCTGACAGGAGGTGGAGCTCAGGCGGTAATGAGAGCGATGGGGAGCGGCTGTAAATATAGATGAAGCTTCGCTCACTCGCCCTCCACTCACCTCCTGCCGTGCGGCCCCGTTCCTAATAGGCCACCGACTGTACCGGTCTGTGGCCTGGGAGTTGGGGACCCCTGACTTACGTCAAACTTATGGGGAGAAGCAGAAGGTGTTCTTCCTTGAAGAGGTGGAGTTTGACCTGAAAGCTGAAGGATGAATTGGATTTGGCCAAATGAAGGTGTAGAATGCATTCCAGACAGAAGAAAGAGAAAAATTAGTTTGTTAGACCTAGATAGATGGTGTGAGAGTGATAAGGGGTAAAGTGTCAGAGTTAGAATCCAAATAATTAAGGGATTTGGGTATAAAACTGAACAATCTGAACTTTATCCTGAAAGCTCTTGGGGGAGGGAAGTCTTGGCATGTTTAAACAGAGTAGTTTCATGGTTAGATTTTTGTTTTGTTTTGTTTTGGGAAGATTAATCTGACAAGTAGTATGGAGGATAAAATATGGGGAGGCAGATGGGAGACCCTGAAACCATTTAGGCTGTTCTAATAATTGAGGAGAGCCTAGGAAGGTAGTGGGGTTGAAGATGAGGGGATGGATTTGAGAGATATTAAGGAGGTCTTGGTGACTGAAGATAGATGGAAAGTTTGATGAAAGGGTGACCCTAAATTTATGGCTCAGACAGGTGTTATTCTTTACTAAGATAGCAAATACATGAGAAGGAAACAGATTTAGGAAAAAGTGCTATGTTTGGTTGGGGATGTGTTGAGCTTGAAGTGGCTAGAGAGTAGCTCCATGGGCCTGTGTATCAGTGGCAGGGGCTGAGACACCAGTGGTAGCATATATGAGAGTAAAATAGAACATCAAGCCCCATGGAAGTCAAGTCTTGCCCTTGGCATACACCTGGCAAGGTGTTGGTTGTTTCATGTTAAAACCTATCTCTTTATTCCCCTTGCTACTGTTGCCCCCCAAAGTATACATACTTGGTGGGTTATTGATTTTGTGATTTCTCTGTTCAAGCAGTCATCAGCCATGGTTTAGGTATGATCAAGTGTTGTTTCCTGCATCTTCCACCTCTCTCTTTCTATTCTGATGGAAAGTCTTGTGTGAGGTTTCCTTAGTACAGCCTGGCCTGGGGAATCACTGTGTGGTCATTCTTAATAGCAAGAGGTAGCACCTATAAATCTAATAAGAATGAGGAGAGTGGAGGTTCCTTTAAGCAGTGCTGCTTGTAGTATTTTCTTGCAAGACGTTGAGGGGAAAAATTACCTGAGATTCATTTTTCCCATTCTGGCCCCCAGATGTTGTAGTTGACAAACAGCCTTAAGACAGAGAAACTGTTTCATTTCTTCTAAAAACCACTCTGTGAGTCAAGGTCCTCAAGATAAATTTGTAATAATGAGATTCATCAATAGACTTAGCAAGCTTACCTCCCAGCCAACCCTCATCTCAGTAGAAGAGAAACCTGGTTGTTGCTTGGAACCTATGTTTTAGCTATGGGACAGACAACAGCCGTATTTGCCCAATGATGGGCAAAACCAAGACAGGCAAACAGATAACCTGGGAAACGACTTTCCGCAGCTCAATGCTGCCCAAGAGCTGGCTAAATACGGGCATGCTAGATGGCATGCATAAGCACTCTGAAAAGGTGTTCATTATTGGATTTGTTTTATTCATACTTTTGAAAACTTTTTATTTTTTAGGCAACCTCCCGACTTCTAGTAAATTACCCAGAGCCCTATCGTTCTCAAATACTGGATTATCTCTTTAAGGTAATGAAAAAATAATTATTTAATGCTTTCTGTGATGTCTTAGAAACTGTGGTGAATGTCACTAATAGTCTTTAGTACCTTCACCATTCTAGTTTTTAAAAAACTAGGCAAATTACTTTTGGAATAAGTTGCTGTTTATTTGAAGTTTTGCTTTGGTTTTCTCATCTGCAAAACCAAAGGCAGTGATTAGTAATTGTCTTAAAGTGTTTTGTCCTTCATACAATGAATCACAGTGTTAATATTGTTACTTCTTTCCCCAGCCGAACTTCGGTGCCTCTTTGCATATTCTAAAAGTTGAAATAGGTGGTGATGGGCAGACAACAGGTAGGAGTATTTGTGGAATGGCATCGTTTTCCCCCAATATTTAAACCTATACTTAAACTTGTGGACTGTGGTTTCAGAATATAAAGAATGCCAACATTTTTGATGTTGATTACTGCTTAGATTGTTCTTTATTGTTCCTTCTTCATTCTAATTATTTTTAAAATATTATATCAAAATATGCATTTTTTCCGTACAAAGCAGCTTGTGGACTTTAGATTGCTTATTTAGTTGAAGTACTAAGCAGTAAACAAATCCACAGTTTTTTATAAACTAATATTTACTAGACAGAGCATAGGGAGAGTTTGGAATTTTACTGAGAAGTTAAAAAAAGAAAGATTTTAATGTATAAAATATGTAGGATGTTATTAGCTTTAAATAAAATATGTGGCAAAAATATAAGTAATTTCAGAGATATTTCAGAGATATAGCTTTTTTGTCTTTTAAAAATAAAATCATTTTCAACCACTAAATTTTCAATCTTCCTTGGCATAATTTTGGCTTTGTGTAGTACATGTAGTCAATTAAAAAATTTATAGGTCTCTGGTTTTCAGGAAGAAAATTCTCTCAATGATTGTATATAACTTATTTTTTATCAGTTAGATTCCATTATAGTGAACCTTAGAGTATTGTCTATATGCCCATGTACCTGTTAGTGACTTGGAAGTGGCTTTTGTTAAATAGATATATCTGTGTAGTGGAATTGGTATTTAATTCATGCTGAAAGAAACAATGCAAATGAAAAACAAAAGAAAATCCCATAACAAAACTATCCCCAACCTATTATAAAAGACATGCATTTTATTGTCAAACCCTATTTTGCAGAAGTGATAATGACTGGCCACCTTCATTTGCTGAAGCTAAATTAGAGGTAGAGATACAGAAGCAGGTAGTTCTTGTGAATTCTGATGTTCACCTTTAAGAAGAAAAGGGCTAGGGCCCCTCTCCTTCTGAGGCCTTTCTTAACAAGGGCAGATGTTTGTGAAATGTGGTAACATGTGAGGACTGATGTCACTTACCTACCTTGACACCCTGTAGAGGTTAGTATAGAATTTTCTTACAGTGGGAAAGTGTACTCGTTTCTTTTTTCTCAAAATTCTGTTGTCTTGATTTAACAAGGCATGTTACAGGCTCAAGGCCTGGGGTATGGAAATTGGGGCTTTGGAGCCCAGGATTCACATCTAGGATTGAGAAGCTGGAAGCTGAGGTGATCTGAACTTAAAGGTGGACATAGGGATTTGAAAACCCCAGAGAGACCAAATCCCAGCAGAATATAGTCCTAGGAATTTTCAATTATATGAGTTGATAACAACTTTTCTTAACACTGCTTACAATAGAAAGTTGTGGTTTTATAATTTAAGACCTTTATGTTGCTTATGGTAATGAAAACATGAAATAATATGCTTTGATCATCCATCCTTAAGTTATATAAGATTATTCTTATGTGCCCTACGTCAGGATTGGATCTGGAATACTACTTCTCTGAAATGTGTGTATGTGTGTAGGGGAGAGTGGCCTACAAAGCGCCATTAACAGATAGTTTCCTTTCTGTTTTGCTCTCTCCCATGCAGATGGCACCGAGCCCTCCCACATGCACTATGCACTAGATGAGAATTATTTCCGAGGATATGAGTGGTGGTTAATGAAGGAAGCTAAGAAGCGGAACCCTAAGATCACACTCATGGGTAAGAAGTGAAGTTTGATGTACTTTTGTAGTCTGTTTTCCTTTAATTTTTAAATTCTGAATCATGTGTGTGGAGTATCTATTAATACTGTAGTATTAATAATGTTGTTAATACTACCAGTATGCTACCAGCAGCAAAGCATGTGCCAGGCATGATTCCTTCTTTGCTCATATATATTGTGTCTGATATTTATCATACCTCTGGAGTAAGACACTACTCTTCTCATTTTACAGAAGCAGTGGAGGCTTAGAGAGCTTATACCACTGACTTAAGGTCAGAAAAGTAGTAAATGTCAAAATCAGGTTTAGAACCTTATTCTGTTGTTTTCGATTTTTTGTTTTTTTCTTTTTTTTGTGGTGCTATACTAATTTCCTCAACAAAATTTCTCATCAAAATTTGTAAAAGGGCAATACTATTTATAAAATTGTATACTGTATGCAGCAGTATATCCCAACTATTTGCAAAAATTGTGTGCTACATGCAGTAGTAGACCCCATTTCTAGATGAGGTACATACAAAAGTTTTTTTTGGTTTGTATGTGTGTTTGTTTTGAACCTCGAGGATGTGGTGGTCACTGTTCTAGGCACTGGGGATGCCTAGAACAATCCAGCCCCCAATTCCTGTCCTCATGGAGCTTAGATTCTAGCGGCAGGATGGCTTCTTAAATGGGACTGTACTCCTCGCACTGTTCTCCTGTAGCAGTGCACAGACCTATAAAAGATTTCAAACATACACAGTGGTGACATACTTTTATCATTTGAAATGAATTTGATTTTTTTAAACAGGCTTATACATTCAGGCTAAATTACATGAGTTGAGATCCATTTTATAGGACTTAATTTCAAGTTATTTTAAAAATCATTTTCAACCATCCAATTAAAGGACAAGCCTAAGTTTTTCTAAGTTAAAAAAAATGAGGAGGTCAGTGTGTTCTTTCTAAATGGACTTTTGTAAGAGATTCCAGAAATGTTTTGAGCAGTAAAAAGCATCATTGACTTCAGCACATACTTGCCCATTGTGCTGTTTTCAAGGTCAGTTCTAATTTAAATGCAGAAAATCTGGCATGCTGAACCATGTCCTAACAAAGACTTCACATTGTGGGCCTTCAGAATGTATTTGGCATTTCATTGTTTTAAAACATTCCATTATTTTAATGTCACATTTATTATTTGGATACACTTAGGCATTCTTCTAGAGTTTAGAAAAATAAGCATTTTGTCACTTTGATTTTAATTTTTTTCAGTGGTGAACTAGATTGGTAATATATATTAACAGTTAAGGAACTTAATGTTGACCTTATTTTAATATTAATATATTAGTAAGAGAATTAGGATTTAGAATCTTAATTAGTGCTTCTCTACTCTTCTCATTTTTTTTTTGATTAATAATAACTGGGGTATTGGAAGAATGTGGATTATTTGTTCTATATCATGTAACGAAGGTATATTTCCCTATTGAGTCAATGGCATTTGTATTGACATAGGACAAACTAGTTTTGTTAAATTTGATTACCTGACTAATTAGTCTTTAAATAGCTTCAGGTTGTAAGAAGATGTACTAGTGAATAAGGAATTTGTATTGTACTTACCTCACAGAAATAGTTAAGCATAAGCCTTTCAAAACTCTTTGATTTGACCTTAGAGAACAAAAATTGAACATTGTATATCTTTTTAGCAGGAGGTGTGGAAATTAAATTAAATTGTAGGTTACATTTCTTTATATTGGTAAGTATCATTGAGAGAGGTGTTTGTTTTTGTTTATTTTTCTTGAAAGAGCATTTGGAATTATGGAACCTGACTCTCGGGGTCAATAAGGAATTACTGTGTTCATAAACTGGAAGGGATTTTGAGAATTTGTGCATGATGTGTAATCTTTCCTTTAGTCAGATCTTTATTGGCTCTTTGCTTAGCCTGTGTTTGTTCTTTTTTATTTATTTTGCTTTGTTTTTAATAGTGCCAGCACTCTTATACCTACTCCAACTTTGCCTCTTCCTCTCTGCAGGGCTGCCATGGTCGTTCCCTGGATGGCTGGGGAAAGGTTTCAACTGGCCTTATGTAAATCTTCAGCTGACTGCCTACTATGTCGTGAGTTGGATTGTGGGCGCCAAGCATTATCATGATCTGGACATTGATTATATCGGAGTATGTAATATATTTTTTAGAACATGATTAACCTTTGGACATTTATTTATAATTTTTAAAGTAATTTGTGGCACTTTGTTGACTACTTTGTGTCATGAGACTAATTTGTTCTATTGGTGTCTATTAACAAATTAACTACATGTCACCATTTATTCTTTCTCTCTGCCCATCCAAATTCTTCCCACTTTAAAAAACTGTACTTAGTATATGCCTCCCAGAACTATTTCTTTGTTTTTGTTTTTGGTACTACCCCAGGTCAAATTCTCCTGCTTCCAAGCTTTCCCTGGTTTCTCTAGTTCTTACAACAATATTGTGTTTACTATATAGTTTAATGAATGATTAATCTCATGTTGCTCCATGAGTCTTCTGTGGTCCTAAACCAGAGGGCGACCGACTTCTTAAAGGGCCAGAGAGTAAATATTTTAGGCTTTGTGGATCAAAAGGCAATATTAAGGATATTATGTAGGTAATTATATAATCATTTAAAATGTAACCACTTAAAACTGTTAAAATCCATTTTTAGCTTTCAGGCTGTAAAAAGTACAAATGGTGGGCCAGATTTGGCAAGCTGGCAGAAATCTGCCTACCCTTTTCCTAAACCGTTATTTAACACCTTTTAATGATTTAAAAATGTAAAACATGATATCTTGTGTTTCTAGCTGGTCTGTTGGCAGGCTGGAGGGATACGTCACCCTGCACTGTACCCCATAGAGCCTCACACACACTCATAGTGGGTCTCTATACACTTTTGCTTGTTAATATGCTGTCTGTCAAAACTGATTTTAAAAGTTTTCATGCAATTAGCAAGCAGTTATTGAGCTTCTACTGTGTTGAGGCATTGTGACTATTATGTTTTAGGGATACCAAGATTAATAAGCTCTTGAGGAGTTCAGTGAGAGAGGCAGACACTGGAACAGATAAACTACAGTATCACAGGACATGATATAGGACATGAGGATGAGCCAAGGGCTCTAGGAAGCCAGAATCAAGAATATGCTTGTTTTTGTTATCCTTCCCAAGATTACAACAAAATTGTTTGAGAACTTTCTTAAACGTCAGGGTATGTTTAACCCATAGTGAAACTAAATGTAGGTTTGGGTCAAACAGCATTCTCTTATGGTAAAGTCACACTTAGAAAATGTTTCTGGTAAATAATGGGTTATTCACATCTCTTTTAGACTCTTGATAATCACAAGCTATGGTGAGGAAGCTTCTTTGATAAGAACACTTTCCAGTATCACTGGAGGCTGAAAAGAGTACCTGGAGGCTAGGCCCATCTCTCAGCTACAAACTGAAAGTCGTGGAAGTTCTCTTTTAACTCTAAAACCTCCTGCTACATGATTCTAAGCCTGAGAGATTTGTGCATGTTCCATTTATCTGTCTTCATTAAGAGTTTGCTTTTGTTATGTAGCACATCGTTGTGATTCTCTGTGTGCACTAAAAAAATTACTCCTGTACATTGTCCTTATAAATACTTGGCTTTGTATGTAGGGATCTTATAAGAATTATTACAACAATCCTGTGTCTGTTAGGTCTCCAGTGCCTGCTATAGTCCTCGGCATACATTGCCTTGTCAATCTTTGTTGAATGATTGAATGGATATTCCATTTTTAGAAATCTCTGGAATTAGGTGACTTTCTGAAAAATACCCACCAAATATTTTAAGGTTTTTAAAAATAATATTTTAATTAAAAATTATGTTGTCTTATAAATATCTATAAATTTAATAACAGGACATTCCCTTAAGTAAGAAAAATGGATTTTCAGATGATAAGAAAGATGATGAGAGATAATATTAATGGAGAAAGGTTAATATTAATGATAATATTTGCTTTCTGACACAAAAACTTTCAATTCTGACATTTTGACTTTCTGTTTTGCAGATTTGGAATGAGAGGGCATTTGACATCAATTATATCAAGGTCTGTACAACTTTAAAGTCTTTTTATTTTTAAGTTATTAGTGAAAAATTCCTTTATGGTTCCATGGAAATTAGTAGTAGGAACACCATATTTTTTATAGCACAGTTATTTATTTTGCTAGTTATAACATAAAATTCAAGCAAAATGTTAATAATATTTATATTCCTGATTAAGGCATATGTAATTCCCTCTATGCCCCAAATTGCCTTTGTCTGTAGAGTTGTGTTGAGTTTTCCTACTTAAATATTCATTATTTGTGGAATTATGATAATCGCTATAAAAACAATTGTATCATTTTAGATTTTTAGGACTTCAAGAAATGTAGATTTTTCTTTCACCGTCATATATCAAAATTTATAGTATATAATCTCATTCTTGTTTTCTTTGGAATGCCTATTATATTGGAGTGTGTTACATGTTTCTATTTGTGATTAGCAAATAGGTAGCAACTAACATTTGCAAAGTGTGTTACTTTTTGAGCCACTTTTCCTAAATATTTATCTCTATTTAATTCTTAGTACCTCCTTTATGAGGTAACTCCTATTATTTCTATTTTTCAGAAAAGGAAAATCTGAGAATAATAACCCCTTCTGTCATTGGAAAACAAATGGCAGTTTAACTTTTCAGGTGGAGATATTCTTTAGTTTACTTTATGGTTATATTTGTCTTGTTTTATGTGTCTTTTCTCCAAGAAATATAATTTTGTGGTTATATTTTCTTTCAGTTTTAAAATTTTTTTTCTTTAAATTGAGTGTCTTATGTTTTTAAGCAGGTAATATCCACTAAATTTCTTTCATTTATTTATTCATTCAGTCTGCCAGGAAGCATTTACTCAACACCTAGTTTGTCAGGCATTGTGTACATGCTTGGAATACAAGGATAAAAAGTACTGTTTCTGCCCCAAAAGAGTTAACATCTGGGGACTGTAGAGTCCCATATGAATAACTAAGATATCAGCTATAATTTCTTTGGCACAATAATGCACAGGGTTGTCAGAAGGTACAGAGAGGAGGTGACACCTCTGCATGAGTGGATTTGGGAAGTCTGTTGGAAGACTAGTTGGAATCTTCAAGGTGGGATGGATAGGAACTCCCCAAGTTGCTAAGGCAGGGCCATGCCTTTGAGAAGTGAAGACTGGAAGGTAAAGGGATTTGGGGGAAGAGCAAGTGGAGAAAGATGGATTAGACAAGTGGGGGCACTGAGCCATCAGTAGGCCATTATGTTCACTGCAGTAACAGCACAATTTAATCACTAGTTGTGGGGAGGAGAAGGTATAGATTTAGAGGACTGAATGAAGCCAGAGCCAGGTAACTCAAAGTTAACTCCATGCTGTAGGCATTACCAGTGAAGTGGTGAGAGTGTGGTGGTGTGGAGGTGGGACAGTGGAACTAGTGTAA
Organism: Globicephala melas; assembly: GCF_963455315.2. Lineage (NCBI taxonomy): Eukaryota > Metazoa > Chordata > Mammalia > Artiodactyla > Delphinidae > Globicephala > Globicephala melas. The sequence continues at coordinate 161,918,455 of NC_083315.2, read as the reverse complement.
GATTGAAGCACAAGAGTTGTTCATGGAAAGTTATGACTGCTGTGAGTGCAGGTAGGTCTGATGAGAGCAGCAGGGGGACAGAGCAGAAGCCAAGTTAGTGGCTGTGTCCTGTGTAACCCTATAGTCAGGTGGACCATGTTGCTGCAGTCATGGACTTTCATCTTCCCAAATTTGACATTTCATAGTTTTTTTTTTCTCCTTGGGATTATACATGTCTTTTTAATTGTGTTCATTTCATTTGATGGAAGAATTAGAATTTAGTTTCCTTTTTCTTTTAAACTAATGGTCTGCAACTAAGGTGGTTATTTTATTTATTTATTTTTTTACTATTAAGAGTCTGTTGCTGATTCCATTGCATTCTAATTCAGCTTACCTGATTTGAAAGACTGTAATTCTTGTTCTAGGACTCATCATCAGTGTTTCAAACAGTTCAGACTTCATTTCCTTTTCCCTGAAACTTTAGTTTACCTGCAGTAACATGTCTCAGGAAATAACTTTTAGTTTGCATTTGCCATTTTTGTAGCAAGATTTTATTGGAATCTGCGTCCTGTTTGTTAAAATGCCTATTGAAAGGGTTCAATAATGGCAGATGAATGTAGGTGTTCAGGTTCAATAAGCTTAATGAATATATATTCCGTATAGTATAATAAGATGGGCCCTGGAAATAATGAGGATTTGTTTTTAAGAGTAGAACTAAATACAGTACAAACAAGCAATGTATGTAAAGGTGGCAAGGCTATTATTTCTTTTATTTTTGCTATTTACATTGTATTTATGGTTTACTCTGGTTTTCAGTGATGTTTTAAAATTGTGTCTGAAAATCCCATCTAGGATCTGAGGGTGGTGGACGGAAGTGGATGTGTGAGTCTCTGAACTCTCATTCAGTCCAATCAGAACAGCTTCCTTTTCATTTCTCTTATAGGTAGGGTTTCTATCTAGGCTTTTTAGGGGGCAGAAAGGGATGGGTTCCACAGCAAAAACATTTGGAATACATTAGATAAAACTTTGCTCAAAGAATGCTGCTATTCATACTGATTTTGGCAATCTATTATAAAACATAGCTTATAGGCTTGTATATTTTGGAGTATTATTTGAATATATACTTACTTAAAAGTAAGCAATCTTAGAGGTGATGGTCTAGGAATAGCACTAGAAAAACTAGATATAATATTGCGATAAATGCAAATGTGACTAAGTTGTTCTCCTTCCTCTCTGTAAGAATAAGAAAGAATTTCAGGGTGATGAAACTCAAGATTGGTCTCCTAATAGAGAGCTTGGGAGTCTCAATCCTACTGAATCTTGAGAGTTGGTCTTTATTTACTATTAAGGATCTGTTCAGATTTCTTCCAGAGTGGAATTGATTCATTATTTGCCTCCTAAAAGAGCACATTAATTGGAAATTTCTTTAGTTCAGAAAAGTTAGAAAGTGAAAAGAGAGCTTGTGAAAATCTTTGTTCTTTCTTATCTTAATTAATTCAACCAATGTTTATTGAGCACCTGCTACTATGAACCTGACAGTTCAGAGTGCTTGGGGGTATAGCAGTGGGTTTATGCATACCCATTCATCAAGAACTACTTCTGTTTTGAAACTAACATGGTATTGTGAAGCAATTATACTCCAATAAAGATCTATTTAAAAACAAAACAAAACTAGTTCTGTTTTGAAATCTGAACCTCCTTCTCCTAGGTGAAATAATGTCTTTTCTCTTGTCTTGTTTTATATTTTGGCAATCTATACATTTCAGTATACACTAGTCTCTGATTTTCTAGGACATTCTGTTAGTTTTAGTGTCCTGGTGAGTGTGTTTGCCACCTAATGGTGAGGACCCCATCTTGTGCTTTTTTTAGAGTCCTCATGGGGCCCAGATACAGAACTAAATACCAGAGTAGGCACTCTGTGCTTTGTTCATTTATTTCCTGTTACAGTTAGCTTGTTACTTTTAATCTGGTGGGTAGATAGTCCTACAGGCAGATTTTATTGCCTGTCCTGTGTATACCTATTAAAGACTTGAGGGTAACAGCAGAATATTTCTTATTTCTACTTCTAGTATGGTACAAAATACTAAGAACTGTAATCTTTTCAGTAATGGCAGAATATTTAAAGACATTGGAAAATACTCAAAATAAACTAAGTTAAAGCATTTTATTTACCAAATGGTGTATTTAATTTGATCCGAATTTATTGTGTCTGCGTAAGAGAATTAATGAAAGAATGCATACCAGGGTAATAGTGGTTATTTTGTGGGTAGTACTGCTCTGATTTTTTAAAAAATATTTCCACCCTTGCACCCAAATTTTCTATGGCTAAACATAATTTTAAATTCAGAGGGAAAATCCCTCTAAAACATTTTTACCTCTTCGTTTTTTTTTTTTCTCCTTACATTCCCATGAAGTGGATTATCTTAGTGATAATGCTTTTTTCCCCCCACACGGGGCACATTTCTATTGAGAAATAATATTGACACTATCATCCAGGATGCTGAGTTTGAAGACATTTTAGCTTTCTTCATTGTAATTCAGCCGCTGAAAACTCATTTTTAACCTTTCCTATGTTCTGCTTCTCTCTCTGAAAGGTGTTAAGAAGAATGCTGAACTATCAAGGTCTCCAGCAAGTGAAAATCATAGCGAGTGATAATCTCTGGGAGCCCATTTCTGCTTCTATGCTGCTTGACTCTGAGCTCTTGAGGGTGATTGATGTCATAGGGTAAGGAATGTTTTACTTTGAAAACTAAGTTTCTGACTGCTTGCTGTGGATATTGACTGTGCCTTTGTTTTTGCCTCCTTCTCCCCATTTGATTATATTTTCAGAAGGTAGCTTTCTTGTATTTATTTAACCAAAGCATGTATAAATGATATTTCATTCCTTTTTTCTTTGAAATGTGTATACTTTGGGAACCTTTCTATGACAATGGAATAATGTACTGGTAACTTAAATATTGTTTTAATGTTTGGAGTAATAAAACATGGCTTTGTTTAGATTAAGGGGCAGAGTAGTGTTTACATTTTAGAAATTATAAAGGCAGTGCTGTGAAATTAGTTCCTAACCCTAGACTTCCTGTGCTTGGGGGTTCATGAACACTTAGGTAAATGGTATGATATGATCACTGACCGTGACTTTTGTCACATATCCTTAGCAGTATGGCTTTGACCCTGCTCCTTAGTCCAGTTCTGCCTTTCAGCCTTTGGGGCCTTGACCTCACTGGGTTCCAGCAGTATTATTTTTTTTTAAGTGTATTTGAATTTTGTCTATCATGATAATGTATATAAACATTTGAAAAATAGAATACATATATATGTGGAGTTTGTTCTTTATTCAGTGTGAAGGCTCTGCTTGAACTATGTGTGCTTTTTTTTTTAACGAAGAATTTTCAATGTGCACAAAAGTAGTCAGAATAATATGGTGGATATTCATGTTCCCAACATTCAGCCTCCATAACTATGAACCCATGAACAATTCTCCATTCACATGCCTATCCATTCCTCTTTTCTTCCTCCTCACATTATTTTGAAGCAAATCCCAGACATTATGTTATTTCTTCCATAAAAATTTTACCATTTATCTCTCAAGATAAAAACTCTTTCATTTCACCATAAATAATACCATTATCACAAGAAACTATGTGATGGTTTCTTGATATTATCAAATATCTGTTATTGTTATTTTATAGTTTTATTTGATTGAATCTGGATCCAATTTAGATTCATACATTATGATTAGTTGATATCTAAGTCTCTTCTAATTTTTTGGTTCTTGCTCCATCTCTTTTTTTTTCCTTTCATTTGTTGAAGAAACTGGATTGTTTGTCCTGTAAAGCTTCTCACAGTCTGGATTTTACTGATTTCATCTTTGTAGTTAAGTTTAAAATGCTCATCTATGCTGTTTCTTGTTAGAAATTGATAGAGGGGTGATTAGATTAGATTTAGGCTTATTTATTTATTTATTTTTTGGCAAGAAAAGTAAAATGTATTTTAATATTTTATACATTGAAATTAGAATGTAATTTTTGCCTTTATTGTTAAAACTTGCATAAATAGCTCAAATCTTGAAGGAAAAAAGTTGTGTTGATCTTGAATATATTTGGCTAGGAAAAAATAATTGAAAGTGTGGATTTCACTGTATCTTCACGAAGAAGTTGGATGTTTAATTCATTTTATCTTTATTGATGTTGGTATCTTATGCAATGAATTCTTCTTTGAGCACTGCTTTAGGTCTATCTCATAGAGTCTGTTTTTTTTATCATTATTTTCTAATTTACTGCATTGTGGTCATTTAATGCTGAATGTATTATTTAATTTTTTTCATAAAATTTCCCAAGGTCGTCTTTTTATCTTATTATATTAGGGTATATTTTCTATCAGGATATGAGAACTGAGTGTATATTATCCACCTTACTGATTGCATTGTTTCGCTATTCTGTATTCTAATTATTCTGTTCGCTTAAACTATCCAAGGTTACTAAGAGTGTTAGTTTCCTCTTATTAGTGAGTTTCTATTTTTCCTTTCAATCTCATGAAATTACTGCTGTTTGAAAGTTGTTGCTGTGTTATTTGGTACATAGGTATTAGTAATGTTTTATCTTTATTATGGTTTGTAACTTATTATTAGAAAAAGTCATTCTTTGTCTCATATTATGCTTCTTGGTTGAATTTCGCTTTGCATGTAACTAAGAGAGAACTCTGCCTTTTTTTTTTTTTATTTGTATTTGCCTGATAGAATCTTTGCCCATACTTTTATTCTTTACCTTTCAAGGTAATTTTGTTTTAGGTGTGATGCTGCATATAGCATAGGTTTAGATTTTGTTCTGAAAGTCTTCATATTTTAGTGAGTTTAACTCATTTATATTTATTGACATACCTGAAGGTTTTGTTTTCTTTTCTACTGTGTTTGTCATTTAATGATTTGTACCATATATATATTTATATATATATATATATATATAATACACCCCCACACACATTCTTTTGCTATGTGATTTGTTTTCTTTGCTCTTTTTAAATGAAGTGTCTTTTTCGTTATTTAACAAGTTTTGATTCTATTGATTACATTTATGCTGATACCTTTATACCAGTAGTTCTCAACTGGGGATAATTTTGCCTCCTACAGAACATTTGGCAATAACTGAAAATATTTTTGACTGTCACTGGCGTAGGTGCTACTGGCATCTGATGGGTGGGGGCCAGGGTTGCTTCTCAGCATCCTCCAATGCACAGGATAACTCCCCCACAACAAAGAATTATCCAGCCAAAATATCAGTAGTGCTGAAGTTGAGATCTGCTCTATATTAATAATCTTGGTTCTCTCTCTATTTAGATATTGTCTATTCGTTTACTGTAATTAATATTAAAATTATTTTATAACCACTTCTTCCTCCCCCTCTCTCCTACAATGGAATTTTAATTACCAGAGTTTCTTAATCTTTGTGCTCTTACATGAGCATAAGCTTGTATGATCTTGATTTGTCAGCTGCAAGTTATAATCTTTTACTCCCAGCTAACTGGCAAATTTAGTTTACATTTCACTTTCTTTCCTCTTATTTTGTGTCAACTATATTAGTTATACATTATTAGAAAATGTAATGTTTATATACTATTTAATTACCCTTTCTTTTAGTCAAGCTCTACTGTTAAGCATATTCAGTGCTCACCCGTAAGTCTTTTACTGAAGTATCTCCTTTAGTCTCTTGAGTGTCAGAAGCATAATATCTGCTATATTTCTCAGAAAGTGCTAATGGAAACAATATTTCTTGAACTTTTACATGTTTATTACTATATATCTGTGGCCTTTAGACTCAAAGGACAGTTTGGCTGGGTATAAAATCCTTGACTCATATTTTCTTAACTCTTGAGTATCATAAAATTTGCTCCATTGGTTACTTACATAAAATGTTGCTGTTGAGAATTCTGATGCCAGACTTATTTTTTCTTATAAATAACTTGGCATAATTCTGGTATGTCCAAAGAATATTTCTCCTTAACTTTAGAGTCTAGTACTTTTATACTGTTTACCATTTCCCAGTAAGTATTGTGCACCCTTTGAATATCTATATTTCAGTATTTTCTTTTTTCAGTAAGTTTTACTTAAATCTTAATTTAAATAATCATCCTGCTCCATTACTTTGGTTTTCTTTGTAGAAAGCCCAGTTACACATATTGAATCTCCTTTGCATATTGTCTTTATTCTATATTTCTCTCAAATTTTTTTAATCTCTTTATTTATTAGACAGTGTCTAATCTGTGTTCCTTCTACTTTAGTCTTCATTTCTAAAATGCTTTTTCTTTTTAAAATAATTATTCTGTAATTCTCTCACTTTAGTTTTATATACCTCTGTTGTCTAATAATTTCATTTCCTTACAAATTATTAAGTATAACATACAAACACACACACATACATACATATAGAAGATCATAAGAGTATAGCTTAATGAATTATCATAAAGTGAACATACCTATACAACTACCACCTAGGTCAGGAAATAGAAAATTATCAGTATCTGTGAAGCTCTCCTCTTGGAAATCTTTCTAAGCAGTAGCCTCTCATTTTGCACCAAAGGCAACTACTAATCTGACCTCTATCATCATAGACTAATTTTTCCTGTTTAAAAACTATTTAAACGGCATCTTAGAGTATCTGTTGTTTTGGTCAACACTATATTTATAAGATTAAGTCATGCTGATTTTAATTACTGTTTCGAATTCAATTGTAGGAATATAACACAATTTATCCATCTAGTCTTTGTTAAAGGTCATTTGGATTGTTTCCAATTTTTGGCTCTTGCCGTACAATGGAATTTTGTTCAGGAGATGTTTATTCTGTGGCTCCCATCTCCATAGAAAGAGTATGCCTCCCTGCCCCATTCATGTTGTGCTTGACCTGCGCTATGTTTGCAGATTTTTGTTTTGCAGTTACAGTACTTTCTGGGGTCTGCTTCCTCTGGGCCCCATTCTCCCTACTGTGTAAATGTTGTCTCTCCCTCATCCTAAGTGTTCCTGTCTTATTCAATTTGGATTCTAATTTAAGCAGCTTATTCTTATGGTGAGACTCTACCATTGCAGAAAGGATTGTTTGCTACCTATTTCTGAAATAGTTAAGGGTTTAAGCTTGTATTGCCCAATATGGTAACCACTAGCCACTTGTGTTTATGGAGCACTTGAAATATGGCTAGTCTGATTTTAGGTATGTTATAAGTGTAAAGTATGCACTGGAATTTAGAGATGTAATATAAAAAAGTAAGTTATTAATAATTTTTATATTGATTTTATGTTGAATGATAATATTTTGGATATATTGGGTTAAACAGTATATAATTAAAATTTCTCTTCTGCTTTTTAAAAAATGTAGCTACTGGAAGATGTAAAGTTATCTGTATACTTCACATTGTATTTCTATTGGACAAATCTGGTTTAAACTGTCACAGTATTGTGTTTGATCTCTTAGTGAATTTACTGTTTTTGGCACTTGGCCCCAATTTCAAGCCTGTAAAGACATTTTCACTTTAGCCAGTTGTTCTCAATTCTTCCATTCAGGATAGAGTCTGCTGCTGGGGGGTGGTGAGTACCTGTTAGTCCCCTTTCACTTCCACTGTTTCCATATTCTGTCTGTTGATCCTGGCCAGTCCTGATGCTGCAAGGCTCCTGGGGATTTCCTGTCACCTAGATTTGATGCGGATATTGTCTGTGGGTTTTTACTTTCTGTCATCAGGTTGGTCTGTTTGGTTTCAGGAGGAGTACTGGGGGAGTTTCAGAAAGTGGGCTACCATGGTCCACCTCATTCATAAGTTCTATTTTTCTTTTAATACACATATATTTTTCTGTTAGGATAAACCTTGGTTTACTTTCATTGATTTTAATCTTGTCATTTAAAGTTTGAAAAATCATGCCATGAAATGATAGAGATGTTTTTGCCTAATTATATGCATTTAAAAATTATATTCTTAAAGAACTTATACATTTTGTTGAACTATGGTTCTGGACATTGGGAGAGACCTGGATTTTAGTATCAGTTCTGCCCCTCTTTTCTCAGATCATTTGATAAATCAATCAGGTTTAAAATGTAACAGTTTCATTGTTTTTTGAATGAGGGATATGATACCTATTTCTGTAACTTTAAAAGAGATACTTTTTTAGATTTTAAAAATAGTGCATGCTCATTATAGAAAATTTGGAAAATGTAGAAAGCCATAAAGATAGAGTTAGAACTTACTCAAAATCTAAATATCTAGAGATCATTAATAACATAATGGCATATTATTTTCCAGGCTATTTTTTTTATATAAGTACTTTTTTACCAGAGACACACCAAATATACATTTGGCTGAGTGATAACTAGATGAGTCTTAAAAATAGTATTTGGTTGAGGTGTCAAAATCAAATATCATGACCATAGAATGAAGTTCTGGGATATAGAATAAATCTAAAATGTAAAAGTTTATTAAAATTATATAATTTCAAAGAATAGTAGTCAGATTATCCAAGTTGGGAATTGTAGTACCAGAACAATAATTTCTTAACCCTGTTAGGTGCTGGCTTGCTCTTGGGGTCTCTGTTGTATATGTTTACAATACTGAATAGATGCCTGTTTTCAACTGAGTTCAGTGACTCAACAAAACCTTGGTGGAATCTCACTTTTTCCCTAATTCTTTATATTCTTTATTATTTATCCATTTCTTCCTTATAAAATCCTGGAATGCCAAATTAATGTTGTGCCTTAATTCGTCTTTACTAGTATAATTAATTCCCAAGTAGGATATTTTTTTCTTAAAAGATTCATGATCTAAATGGATTAAATAAGTAAAAACTAAAGGTTTTCACAATCATTCTTTTAATGTTATGAATACTACTACACCAAACCACAAAGATTAGAATTATGATATAATCCAATCTCTGTTATTCTGCTTGTATTATTGTTAATTTATTTGTAAATAGTTGTTGGCCTAGAAAGTATACATTCTTGTCCCTAAAGTTATTTGGTTCATGTGCTCTCTAATTCTTATACTAACTGTTGGTCTGTTTTCTATTTTCCATTTGAAATTTCTTAATTGTTTTTATATTCAATAATCAGTCACTTCCACAATCATCATTATGGCAGTATTTTACTCTTAGAACAATAAATATACATTTATATTTAGGCTGACTCCTCTCAAATGCTAGAACAAGAGAGGGGTTCATTAGTCTGGGGCAGGGTTTCTCAACCTCTGCACTACTGATACTTTTCACTGGACAATCCTTTGTTGTTGGGACCTGTCACGGGTGTTACAGGATGTTTAGCAGTATCTCTGGCCTCTACTCAGTAGATGCCAGTAGCAAATCCTGCCCTGCCCTGCCTTCTCCACCAGGCAAAAAGCATTCAAGTTGAGAACCACACTGCTCTGGGATAATAACTTCTAGTTTTCCCAAGATTTATTCTTGTTATTCAAAGAAGAATTCTCTGTGCATTTTTGTTTGTTTTAGTGTTTTTGTTTTTGCCTGGGAATAAACAATAAATGCCTCTCTGTCTACAAGGAGTGGGAGCAGGGGAGGAGATACTACATTACATAATAGACCCATTAGTCTTATTTTTCGTTTCTTTCTTACTCCTTCCTTCCTACTGTCCAAGCTCTCTGTTTCCCCTGGGAAGTCTGAATCCTGTCTCCACCTCATTCATCTTTGGAGTGTTCTAGGCCTCTTCTGCTGCCTCTACCTGTCAACATCCTTCCCTCCATGTTATGGTTTCCAGAAAGAAATTTCTCATCCATTGCTATCTTCCTTCCCATTTTGTGTGTTATAGGTTTATCTCATTCTAAGGGTGTTCTGAGACACAGAGTGGGAAGAGGATGCTTACAGTCTGACAGCAACCTGGAAGCTGCCCATTATTTTAAAATAGAAATCTTGGAGAAGATGTGTATTTTTATTCACTCAATAAATAGATATAAGTGCCATGTTCTGACCTTTTTACATTTTCTCCCACCCTTTCTTTTCCAGAGCTCATTACCCTGGGACCCGTACAGTAAAGGATGCTAGGTTGACTGAGAAGAAACTTTGGTCTTCTGAAGATTTTAGCACTTTAAATAGTGATGTGGGCGCAGGCTGCTGGGGTCGCATATTGAATCAGAATTATATCAATGGCTACATGACTGCGTAAGTTATTAGAAACTTTTAAAGGTTTTTATTTTGAAAAATTTCAAAACACGATAAGTAGAAAAAAGTACAATGGACTTCCGTAGTCTCACAACCTAAATGCAATGATTTTAAACATTTGCCTTATTTCCTTCATCTATACCTAAGCTGTGTCAACTCAAAAAAAAAAAAAAAAAGCAAGAAGCTGCAAGTAATAGAGCTTATTTGGGGTCTGATATATTGTCTCAGATATGGTTATCTCCCTGGCCTGATAATAGCTGTTTGTTCTTATGTTCTTTTATTCCCTTAAAATCACTTACTACTGAGACTGTTCTGTAAGGGCAAGCATTGTGGCCAGGCTTAGATCACAAAATGGCTTAGGCCTAAAATGGCTTCTCTTATGTCAAGAAAGTTATGTCTGGTTCTCTTCCTCTGCGGAACCCTTACCCTATTTGCCTACGCCATCATTTGAACCCTGGCAGTCTGACTCTAAGAGTTCTCATTTGTAAAACTTTGCAACAGCTCAGAGTGAAGTTCATAAAATTATGTCTTGAAACTGGGGCATTTAGAATGCTGACCGTCAAAAGGAAAGCAAGTATGGATAAAGCCTTTATTTGTATTTGACTCACATTTGTGACATGTCTGGTACTGGTAGGTCATGATTCATCTTCTGGTTACACGATTCGTCAGTAAAACTGTACACCTCATGTACATTTGTATTTTTTATTATATGATTCACCATTAAAAATATTTAGATGCATCCAATACTTGATTTTTCAAAGTGTGGGTGAACTTTAGGCAACTTATGTTTTCTTGTTTTGGGTGGTAATTTTTTGTCATTTACATATGTTTGTGTAAACTCTGATAAGGTCTTTTTTACTATAGGCTTGTAGATATTTACATTTTTATTACAAGCTGCTTTGGTGTTTCATTTTTATCAAACAAATCTTTTAGCACAATTGCTTGGAATTTGGTGGCTAGTTACTATGAACAGTTGCCATATGGGCGTTGTGGACTGATGACTGCTCAGGAGCCATGGAGCGGGCACTATGTAGTAGAAGCTCCTATCTGGATATCAGGTATGGTTCAGATTCCATCTCTCAATCCCTAACTTACTCTCTAAGAGACAAAGCAGAAAACACTTAGAGGGGATTATATGAACACTGTGTATGTGTGTGTGTGTGTTAGTTTTAAGTGTGTCTCTGTTTCAAGCAAGATTTGTCATAGTGTTTTGTAAGAACCTTTTGGGTAACTGTATTCCATTCTCAATTATTCTATAACTAGACTACTTTCTGTATTCCATTCTCAATTATTCTAAGACCAGGCTTTTTTTTAGTTGATATATTTTTCTCAGAGTTTTGTAGTCATGACATTATGTAACCATGACATTATACTAAACTCAGGTTGTTATTTCAAAAATATGGAAATATTAAGTTGGATTTGTATATCCTGGTTGGTTAACCCCTTAAATGTTGAAATAGTTGGTCCCACATTATCTATGTGAACTAATGTACTTTTCTAATTTTGTCACTGGTTAATTGTGTCAATTAACACAATTAACCTCCCAAAATGGACAAGGAATATTGCTCAGTACATTTTCAGGACCAACTTTGGAGGTGCCCAATAAATACATATTGTGGAAATAAACTTGTTTTAAACCATAAAGCTTAGTTTTTGGAATATTTTGTTAACTTTTTAAAAACCATATTCTTTGTAGTTATATTAGGATGGGTTAAATAGAGATCATCAAAAGTTGGGAGGGGATAACTTTATTTTTTACTCTTGGTTAAAAAAGATCTACTCAGTAGTCTTGAACTGACAGAGTGTGGTTCATTTATTTTCACCAGTCATTCTAAGAATATTCCCATAATTGTACCATTTAACTAGAAGTTGAAACATGAGACTGGTGAATATTCTTCTCCAAAATAGAAAATGGCTGTTAGACTCAATCAGACTTGGGGTGGAGAAGTTTTCCTTCTACCCTCCTAGGTTCTTTGGCTAATCTAATAATTAAATGGCTATAAGACAGATCACCAGGAAAAAAAACACATTTAATTTTGTACATAAAAATATGAGACTAGGGCTTCCCTGGTGGCACAGTGGTTGAGAGTCCGCCTGCCGATGCAGGGGACACGGGTTTGTGCCCCGGTCCGGGAAGATCCTACATGCCGCGGAGCAGCTAGGCCCGTGAGCCATGGCCACTGAGCCTGCACGTCCAGAGCCTGTGCTCTGCAACGGGAGAGGTCACAACAGTGAGAGGCCTGCATACTGCAAAAAAAAAAAAAAAAAAGAGAGACTCAAATTTGCAGTCAGGCAGTTGAGGTTTATAATGCCATCCTGAGCTAAGGAATGGGATAGGGACATGGAGCTTCAGAGGGGAGGAAGACAGTTCATAGGAAGAGAAGAGCAGATGTTTGCCCTGCCATGCAGGTGAATCTTTCAGATACAAAGTTGTCTCTGGTAGTAGCTGTCTTTCTGTGCCAGGTCCCCTATCTAAATTCTTTCAGGCAGTTAAAAGAGAGAGAAAAGTTTTTCTTTTGTCTGCTAGGTCTTGATTGCCATCAGCTCAAAATAATCCACATGCTAAAGTGGCACATTTTGGGGTGGCATGTTCTGTTTTCTTTCAGACTCAAATCAGTAAACAGCTTTTTATTTTTTGACGGAATCCTATTATCACAGTTTAATCTTATTTGGGTCTTTCTCTGCTTGTCTATAGCTCATACCACTCAGTTTACTCAACCAGGTTGGTATTACCTGAAGACAGTTGGCCATTTAGAAAAAGGAGGAAGCTATGTAGCTCTGACGGATGGCTTAGGTAACCTCACCATCATCGTTGAAACTATGGTAATTCTTTGTTGTTTTTATTGGATTAATTCACTTTGTTAGTATTGGAAAATATAGCATAAAACACAACTGAACACCTTCTTAAAAAAAAAAAAGAAAACAGGGGAGCTATTCTCCTCTGCATAGGATCCCAGGACTGGGACAGCCAGTCTGTGGCTTGACCTACTCACTCTCCAGGTTGAGAGCAAACCTTCTCTTCCTTTCAGATCCCTTCCAGGGGTGGAGGACCCAACCTTATGCCTTTTTTGCCATTCTACCCAGTTACGTGGAGATCCTTCTTGCAGCTTTGATTGTATAGAAGTTCTTCTGCCAGTTCCTAGTTAGTTTTCTTTGAGAATTGTTCCACAGGTAGATGTACTTTTGACACGTTTGTGGGGGGAGGTGAGCTCCACATCCTCCTACTCCACCATCTTGATCCAACCTCCTCTGTTTGTTTCTTTGAATCTAAGTTGTCTTTCTTTTTGACAGCATATAGTTGGATCTTGCTTTTTGAAATATTTAGTCTGGCCTTTTGATTCAATTGCTTAATCTATTTACATTTAATGTTAATATTGATATAGTTGGATTTACATCTTTCAACTTACTTTTTAGTTTCTATACATCTCATTATTTTGGTTTATCTATTCTTCTGTTACTGTTTTCTTTTGCAGTAAGTCAATATTTTGTGATGTAATATTTAAATTCTTTTAATTTTTTTTTTACTATATTTTAGTGAGTTATTTTCTTAAGTGGTTGTTCCAGGATTTAGTGTAGAAATCTTGACTTATTCGAGTCTACTTCAGATTTCTATTAACTGCATTCCAGTGAGATATTCATTTTTCAAAAGGTAGTTTTGCTTAATATAAAATTCTAGGCTGACAGTTTTTCCTTGACTGTGCTGTCTTCCATTGTTTCTGGTGATAAACCAACTATTAATCTTATTGAGGTTCCCTTGTAAATGATCTTGTTCCTTTCAAGATTTTCTTCTTTTCTTTGACTTTCAGCATTTTTACTGGGTGTCTGTATGTGCATCTCTTTGTATTTATTCCTCCTGGAGTTTGTTGAGCCTCTTGGATCTGTAGATTAATGTTTTTCATCAAATTTGTAAAGTTTTCAGATACTTTTCTTTGAATATATTTTCTGCTCCTTTCTCTCTCCACTGTTTTCTACTGTCCCATTGTATATATGTTGGTGTACTTAATGGTATCCCACATTTCTCTGAGGTTCTGTTCATTATTCTTTATCCTTTGTTTTTTTTTTTCCCCTCAGTTCCTCAGGTTGCACAATTTCTATCGATTGTTTTCAAATCCTCTAATTCATCTGCTATTTCAAATCTACTGTTGACCCCTCTAGTGAATTTTTCATTTCAGTTATTATATTTTTCAATTTCAGAATTTCCATTTGGTTCTTTTAAAATTTTTTTGTCACTTAATTGATATTGTCTGCTTGATGAGACATTGTGATTATATCTTCCTTTACTTCTCTAAGCCTTGTTTCCTTTAGTTCTTTAAATGTATTTATATTGGTTACTTTGAAGTCTTCAACTGTTAAATCCAGCATCTGGTTGCTCTCACAGGTGGTTTCTGTTGCCTAGTTTTTGTGTATGGGCCACACTTTTCTGTTTCTTTGAATGTCTCCTAATTTTATGTTGAAAGCCAGACCTTTTATATAATATATTGTGGTAATGCTGGGTACTGATTCCCTCCTTTCCTGGGGTTTGTTGTTTGCTTGCTTGTTTGCTTAGTGATTGGCTGGAGAAATTTAGTGAAGTTTATTCCCTCCACCCACCCCCTCCCCCGCACTGAGAGGCCTCAAATGTTGCTTCTTAGACAGTGCAGCTTTGGGCAGGTGCACCTCTCTGTTATTGCCTCACTGATTACTGGTGGATTGCTCTATTGTTTTCAGCAATGCTCAGGGGCTTAAATTGCTCCATAAGCTGATCCAATTAAATTCCAGCTTATTTGCAGAGGTGGATTTTGAGGTTAGTGTTTTAGGTTTATTCTGACATCAGGAGGGTTCTTCTTAGCTTTCTTTTTTTGTGGTTCTCCCTGTCAAAATAGCTGGGCAGTGGTTTAGCTTATGCATCTAATGAAGCTGACAGTCTCTTTTTATTTGCTTGCCACCAAAACTTCCATTATTTTTAAGAGCACCCTTACTCTTGAACTTCCCCATGCTCTGCATTAAGTACAATCAATTTCTTTGGGGAGACTTTCTGAACTCTTTGTTTTATAACCTGTCTCTCTCCCTGGACAAAATCCCTGAGCTGAAGCTTGGAGTTGGGGATGGGGACAAGGGTGTGTTTCTCTCTTAGTGACACCTCTGATTTAGGAGTATGGTGCTGGGTGGGGGTTTGGAACCCCCATATTCTCAGTGTGCCTTGTTTAAGGTGAGTCTGTGAATGGAACCTGGACAGAGGAAGGGAACCCTCAGCCTCTTGGCCACACTCATGGCTACTTGTCCTCAGCATCAAGTAGCTGAGGGGAAGGGGGGTGAGAAATGCTGATATTCTGTTTCTCTCACGAAGATATTGTTGTCTTCATCTGGGAGCTGGGAGGGAGGGAACCCTGTGTTCTTGGCTGTACCTACTTGGCATGGAGTTTCTGTCACTCTAGGCTGAGAGGGACAGGGAGGGAGTCGATCATGGTTTAAATGCCATGAGTTTTAGTAGATTTTATTGAATAAATGTTTCTATATTTGTTGCATGGCCTTAGGACCATTTCCAGAGACTTTATTGTAATTATTATTTAAATAGTTTTCATCAGGTTCACTCGGAGCAGGTTCATGGAGCTCCTCCCATTGCCATTCTGGAAGCAGATCTCTCCTTTATTCATTATTCATTCAGTGTTTTGAACATATTTAAATACCTGATTTAATGTCTTTGTCTAGGAAGTCTAATATCTAATAAGCAATGACTAGGGTTTCTCAGACATAGTTTCTGTCAACTGCTCTTATGCCTGTGTATGGGCCTTTCTTTCCTGATTCTCTGCAAATCTCATAATGATTTGTTGAAAACTAGACACATTACATAAAATAGCATGGAGACTCTGGAGATCAGATTCTTCCTCCTATCTGGTATTTGTGGTTGTTGCTCTTTGTTGTGGTTGTTGCTGTTTATTTGCTTTGTGACTTTCCTGAACAAATTCTGTAGTTTGTTAGCTTTATCGTTTGTGGCCACTGAAGCCTCTGCTCAATTATCTTAGTGGTCAGATCATGACTGTACAGATTTCCTTATGTTTGGAACTAGCAAGTGTCCCAGCCTTTGCTGATGGGCTCTGTGTGTACAGTTGGGGCATGCCTCAATACTCAGGCAGGCAGTTTACAACTCTGCCTTAGCTCTTACTTCCTGTTTGAGCAAAGCTCCCAGGTTGACTTGAATTTCCCAGTAAAGCCATCTATCTGGGACCACAATTTTCTCTGTGGGAAACTTTTTAACTACAGTTTCAACTTCCTTTACAGATATCGGGCTATTCAGTTTGTCCATGTCTTTTTCATTGAGCACTGGGTTTTTGTGTCTTCAAAGAAATTTGTCTTTTTAAGTTGTTAAATTTCTGGACACAGAGTTATTGATATTATTCCCCACTATTCTTTTAATATCTATATACTCTGTATTGATGTCACCTTTCTTAATGTTCATAATTGCAATTTGTGTTTTCTTTTTATCCTGATTTCTTGATTAGTCTGGCTAGAAGTTTATTCAATTCTGTTAATCTTCTCAAAGAGTCAACTTTTGGTTTCTCAATTATTCTCTCTTGTTTTTCTGGTTTTTGTTTGATTTATCCTTTCATCTCTATTATTTTCTTTCCTCTGCTTACTTTTTTTAAATTTAATTAAATTTTTTTATTGAAATGTAGTCAATTTACAATATTATATTAGCTTCAGATGCACAGCATAGTGATTCAGTATTTTTATAATTATGCTCCCTTTAAAATTATTAAAAAATAATGTCTATATTTTCCTGTGTTGTACAGTATATCCTTGCTGCTTATCTATTTTATACATAGTAGTTCGTGTCTCTTAATCCCATACATACCCTATGCTTACTTTGGTTTTAATTTGCTCTTCTTTTCCTAGTATCTTAAGCTAAAGTCTCAAACCCTTTCTTCATTTCTAATCTGGGTGTTCAGTGCTATACATTTTTTTCTAACTACTCTTTTATTGGCATCCCACAAATCCTGATGTGTTGTGTTTTGCTTTTCATACAGCTCAAAATTCTTTCTAATTTCACCTTTTATTTTACTTTTTTTCTTTGAGGCATGAATTATTTAGAAATTTGTTATTTAGTTTCTAAATATTTTGGAATTTTTCCAGAGATTTTTGTTATTCATTTCTGATTTAGTTTTATTGTGGTCAGAGAACAGACTTTCTGTGACTTGAATCTTTTTGAATTTATGGAGACTTCTTTTATGGCTAAGAATATGGTGTACTTCAGTAAATGTTCCCTGTGCACTTGACAGGAATATGCATTCTGCAATTGCTGGATGAAGTGATCTATAGATGTCAGTCCAGGCAAGTTACTTGGTAGTGTTGTTCAAATCACCTGTGTCTTTGTTGATCTTCTGTCTAGTGGTATATCAGTTATTGAGGAAAGGTATTGAAATCTCTAACTGTAATTGTAATTTAAAATTTTCCCACAAAGCCTGTCCCAGAACCTTATATTGTAAGTCCTCTGTGATTGTTGAATCCCCTAAAGTCGGGATGATGTCTCAGACTTCTTTTGATCCCAGCCCATTGTACTGATTATTTTGAAAAAAATGTTGCTGGCAGTGAGATTTGTTATATGTATTTAGCTGACCTCAGTTGTGTATTTGAAGGTTGTATATAGGTGAGATGCCTTTTCAGTGAAAATGTCCCAAGATTTACTTTTGTTTTGATGTATATTACTTGGAAAACAGAACATAAAAGTTAATCTGTGTGCCACAAATGACTGGAATTCAAAGTTTGATTCAGTCAAAATGCCATTGAGTTTTACTTTGACTAGGCATACACACAATAGACATTCAATAAAGGTTTTTAAGAAAAACGTCTTTAAAAGTTTGAAATAAACTGTTATTTGTCACCTATTATGTGTCATTTCTGTTAATCTATAGGCATTAAATGTCTGTTTGTTTTTTCCCCCCCATATGGCTTGTATATCATTCGGATAACTTACATGATTCTTTTTTTTTTTTTTTTTCCTACTCAGAGTCATAAACATTCCATGTGTATACGGCCACTTCTTCCCTATTTCAATGTTTCACGACAATTTGCTACCTTCAGCCTTAAGGGTTCTTTTGTGAGTAAATAAGTGGAACTTTTATTTTGATTTGAGAATTTATATATTTTATCACGGGCTAGCAGTTCTTAAGTGAAGTCTTACAAGTGATTAAGAGTTTGCATATGAATGGGTAAATGCCTTGGTGTCTTATGTCTGCTGACTAGTTTTGGTCAAACATACAGAAGCCACTAGGAGGTAATGCTCTTTGTGGTTCTGAAGAATCCTAACAAAGGTCACTTGCAAGAAAGTTGTTCTTTTTGGTAGAGCATCATTTGTGCAGTTGAGGGAACTTTCAAACATTGATCTTTACAGTACTCTGTACAAAAAAAAGAGACAAGATTCTTGTTATTTCTACCTATTGTTAGATTTGAATACAGAAATACAGTGCTCTTTCTACTAATCGTGTAAGAATTGTTTTTTAATGCCAGAAAATTCTTAAAGAACTTTTTACATAGGTATAATAATGAGTATTTTTGAAGCAAAGACACTAAAATCTTTTTGAACATTTGCCAAAAATCTGCAGTATTTTTAAGAAATAAAGTATTTGCTTGAATAATGTCTTCCTACTTTCAAAATGTTTACTATTTAAGATTTAAGGTGGATCTTTGGTAAATAGAAATAGAATGCACCTTGTCATTGATTCATTCTTGCTGGTACAGATTTTAGAAATCCTCAAAGAGGAGATGATGAATCACTCAACTATGCTTTCTTTGTGTTTCCTCCTTAGAGTGAAATACCGGAGCTGCAGGTGTGGTATACCAAACTTGGAAAACCATCGGAGAGATTTCTTTTCAAACAACTGGATTCTCTATGGGTAGTTTTAAATCAATTCCTATAGTGTGAGCATTGCAACAGTAAAGGGAACAGAAATTTGATTAATGAATTAATTTTTAATTTCATAACTGATTTTATGGCTGAAGCATAATAGAGGTAAAGTTTGCCCCCATTCTTTTAAATAGAAGTCCTCTTCAAGGCAGTATGGTTCGGTAGATGTGTTTGTTCTTGGTATTTAGTTTGTCTTGGTGAATGGTAGCAACCATCACTTGGTTGCTCGTCAGAAATTTGAGTCTCATTTGAGACTGTCATTCCCACTCACCCTTTGCGTACCATCAGTGACCAAGTATAGACAATATCACCCACATATCTCTCCTACCCACGCCTTATTTTCCATTCCCACGGCTACTGCTTGTTTCAGTTCCTCATTATGTCTCTCTCAGATTTCGGAAACTATCTCTTGTTTTCTCAGACTCCCCGCCACCCATCACACTACTACCAGAATGATGCATCTAAATGCAGATCTGATTTTTGTCAGTCCCTGCTCAAATGCCTTAGTGATTTTTCCTATAAGTTCACGTTCCTTAGTGTGGCGTGTGACCCACGTTATCACCTCATGAGGTAAAAGACTGCTTTCCTTTCTAGATGCATGTCCTACTAAACTGACCTTTCCTCACAGTCTAAACATCTTGCATTTTTCAGAGCATGGCATGCCAAGTTAATTACTTCTGTGACTTTGCACATGCCTTTTCTTTGTCCTAGAATGCCTTCTGTTCATATCATTGTCATCCTTCAAGACTCAGCCCAAGTGTTGCTTCCTCTGAAGCCTTCCCCACCAGTCTTAGGTCATAGCCACCTAGGGATATGTACTTACCTAGTAAACACTTTCCCAACTACATTGGATGCCTCGAGGATTGGGTCCCAGCCTTTTATACCTTTTTTGTCCCAGGTGCCTAGTGTAGAGCTTAGCAAATGGTGGTTTCTCATGAGTAAATGTTTCAAAGAATGAATTGGCCCATGCAAGCACATCGCTTCACCTAACTGACACAAATCTGCTACTTTTTATGGTAATTATTAAAGTTCTGTGACTCAACTAGTCAGTATCAATAACTGAACGCCCACTGTGTATTAAATTTGAAAAAAGGAATAGTCTCTAATTTTTGCACAACACATTGCTAGAAATAGCATAATAAAACTGATTTTCCCCATAGGAAAAATAATATCATTTGGAGTTCTTCCTAAGCCAGAATATGGTATTAGATATTTCATAGATCTGACCAACAATTTATTAAAGCAAAGGTATGATATAAACCTGTAATATAAAGTAGAAAAAAAGAGCGACTCAGGTTTCATAAAGTGGACATAATGTTTAGCGCCTGTGACAATTATGCAAAGGACTGCAGTGTCTTCAGAGGCCTGCTTTTACCATAGGACACCTATGATGTAGGGAAGGTTTCTCGTAGGTCACTCACTGAGCTTAGAACTTTATAAACATTTTCTCATTTAATCCTCACAATAGCCCTATGAAGTATGTTTTCTTCCCCTCATTCTATAGATGAAGAGATTATGGCTTTATATGCCAAGGTCATAAATGTGACCTAAATGTAATTTGTTAATTGAAATACGTATTGAACATGTAATGAGTAGGACTTTTTTTATATAGTAAACGTTTTCTGTGTTTAACAGCTGAGTCAACAATAAGATTTTATGGATTTTTCTACCTTAGCAAAGTCCTAAAAAATAAATAAGCAGATCTCTTAGTTGCATGTATTGAATTATACACAGGTGTTAAGGATAGTACAGTCTAATGGAAAAGACAGAGTAATGGAAATAGATTTGGGGATCATCTAGTCCTTCTTCCTTCTGTGAAAAGAAATTCTTTTAATATCCTTTCTAGAACGTTTAATTGTATAAAATCTTATAAATAACTTAAGAAAAATGATTCCAAGGGCCTTGATATTGAGTGTGTCCTTCACAAGTAGTTAGGAAATTCTAAAAGAAATGAGTTTGGCTTATCTTAAGCTTATTTTTTAAAAAGCTATTTGACCCAAATGAGATGAGCCAAAGCACTTGGCCTGAACACAGCATCGTTTCTTTCTCAGCTCCTAGACAGCGGTGGCAGCTTCACGCTGGAACTGCAAGAGGACGAGCTGTTCACACTCACCACGCTCACCACCGGCAGCAAAGGCAGTTACCTGCTGCCTCCGAAGTCCCAGCCCTTTCCCTGTGTCTATAAGGATGACTTCAATGTCGGTAAGTTTTTGTACTAAAGCTTAACTTGGTTTCCAATTTCAGCAGTAGTGGATAGATTCCTACCTGTCAAACCGGTGCCTGATGGAGTGGTTGTGAGAACTACATTAATTTAGCTCTAAATCTCTACGTGGTAAACGGGAACTAATTTTTGTGTTACTTCAAGATAAATCGCAACTTGAGGGTCCTGTAAGTTTCAGTGCCAGAAAAAATGTAGAGGTTATTGTTGGAATGAAAGTTATACAGATCTTACTCAACTTTCGGTGGGGTTAGGTCCTGATAAACCCATCGTAAGTTGAAAATATCATAAGTCAAAAATACCAAACCTCATAACTCAGTCTAGCCTACCTTACATGTGCTCAGAAAACTTACGTGAGCCTGCAGTTGGGCAAAATCATCTAACACGAAGCCTAATAAGGTGTGGCATATGTCGTGTTGTTTATTGATGACTGTACTGAAAGTGAAAAGCAAAGTGGTTGTCTGGGTACAGAATGGCTCTGAGTGTATCTGTTGTTCACCCTCGTGATTGCGTGGCTGATGGAAGTGTGGCTCACTGCAGCCTGCTGCCACCACCCGGCATCACAGGAGGGCATCCTGATCAAAATTCAGAAGTTGAGGTACAGTTTCTGCTGAATGCATACTGCTTTCGTACCTCTGAGAAGCTGAAAACTTGGTAAGTCAGGGCCGTTAAGCAACTTGCCTGGGGAACCGACTGAGCTAGAATCCGAACCCAGGTCTGCTTATTCCACAACTCATGATCTTTCCTCTTAAGCAGTTGCATGGATTAAGTATGTAAAGTCTGTAGGTCAAACTGATCACATTGATGCTTAATAAAGATGATGTAAAAGTCAATAGCTCTTTAGTAACCTAAACCCTAAACTTTGACTGTTTATAAGTATCATTTACTTATTTAAAACTTTTCAAAAGTATATCAAAATGGACCAGAAAATATCAGAGAGGAGAGATTCTGTAAGATTTGATACTAAACAAAGAATTTATTGTGTTCTGAACAGATTACCCATTTTTTAGTGAAGCTCCGAATTTTGCTGATCAGACTGGTGTATTTGAATACTTTATGAATATTGAAGACCCTGGAGAGCATCGCTTCACGCTGCGCCAGGTTCTCAATCAAAGGCCCATCACTTGGGCTGCTGATGCATTCAACACCATCAGTATTATAGGAGATTACAAATGGTATGTAAAATTGACATCCTTATGTAGATCTGGCTGCAATAACCTTGTGATGTTGTCAGGTACATTCTGAAGCCAGGACTTTTCAACAGTTCTTCTGTCCAAGAACCTAATAGGTGTGTTATAATTGTTGAATATCGTGGTGGCCATAAACCAGCCAATTGTTTTATTGCCTAAGTGTCCTTCCCTCAGATTTGCCCAATTTAATAGTAATTGTTGCAGGATCAGATTGATTTTAATATAAAAATTGAGGACTTTTGGACCCAGTGATAATTCAAGATTTATTTATAAGCAGACTTTGTGATTTGCGTGTTGTTTTTTAAGTTTTTGTTTTTGCTGGAGAGTTGATTTGTTGAAATGGTGTTGCCACCTGCTGGATTCATACTTGAATTACATTGTTTTAGCTTTTGTGGAAAATCTATTTACCAGGTGACAGTAGATGGCAACAGTAAAAAGCAAATCAGCTTTTAGTTGGCTAGAGAATTCCACTCTTTTATTTAGGCATTTGATAAAGAGAGAAGATGTATTTATTCTTCACTTAAAATATAATGGCCAAAGCAAAACTGAGAAGTCAGTTATGGAATTCCAGTGTACTGACTAATTATAACTGTTTTAGGTGTTTCTTTTCTATTTTTTCTTTTAACTAGTATAATGCTACTGTGAAACATAAAACACAAGCATTTCAGGCTTAGTGATAGTAACTATTAATGTCAAGTCACCAAATAGCCATATCTGTAGCTTGGAAATTGGGCAGGGAAGGGAAGATAATTTGGAAAAGAGCTTTGAATTGTTTATCTGTAGAATGCTGCAGAAAGTCTCTATCCTTTCTGTATTGCCTTACTCCCTGTTATAAATCCCAGTTCTAGTCCCAAGCTCAGATAGTAAGTCTTAAGAAACTCCTATCCAGAGCTTCTAGAACCCTTACAGCTCCTTGGAGAGTTACTGGGGGTAGAGTAAAGAATTCTTGCCTAATTTAGAATAACTTCAATGGCTTATCTTCTTATACAACAGAAATACTGTTTATCCCAACATCTCTGTACCAGACACTTTATCTGGACATTCTGGTCATGTCAGCGGGGTTTGTGATTTCGTCATTTGTTACTAATGGTCTTACAGTAAGACAGATGGCTGTGTTTAATTGTCTAAGGGATGGTCCCTGTTATTTTGATCACTGGTCTGGAAGCCAGCCACCATAGAAAACCTTTAAGTTTCTGTGACAACCCATATCTCCCACGCTCATGAACACTACATAGGGCTCTCTCTGAACCCCAAATCTATTGTTTCTGGCTGGGACTCCAGAAAAACTGGGAGACTCTTTCATTGTAGTAGAGAAATGACGTAGAGCACCACCTACAGATTAAACAAAACTCTTCATACCTTTGAAGGTTTTGCAGTATTTAAATAGCAATACTCAGTCTTTACTATTGCAGTGTGTAAGGAGGTGAAGAGGAGGATGGGGGAAAGTGGGGAGAGAAGGAAGGAGTGACATATTCTGAAAGAAAAAGAACCAGGAAATGGCAATTATGCATGTCAAGAAAGGACTATTTTTGTCTTTCTTAAGCCCTGCTTTCATCATGTTCTTTCACTGCTCAAGAATATGCAGTGGGGCTTCCCTGGTGGCGCAGTGGTTGAGAGTCCGCCTACCGATGCAGGGGACGCGGGTTCGTACCCCGGTCTGGGAAGATCCCACATGTGGCGGAGCGGCTAGGCCCGTGAGCCATGGCCGCTGAGCCTGCGCGTCCAGAGCCTGTGCTCCGCAACGGGAGAGGCCACAGCAGTGAGAGGCCCGCGTACCGCAAAAAAAAAAAAAAAAAGAATATGCAGTGACTCTTTCCTGCTACTGAACCAGATCTGCACTTCTATGCCTGACTTCCAAGATCTTTTAAAATTTGGTCTCATCCTATTTATTTTGTGTTATTTCCCATTATCCTATCCTGGATTCAAGGGAGCCAGATCTGTTTAGAGATGTACACACATCCCATGTTCATTTCTGTTCTCTGTCTGTGATGCCCATTTATTGCAGGGAAAGGAGAGAATGAAAACTGGGTAACACTAAACACTGATATGAGCTTCCCATAGCTACGTTTTGGCAAAGGTAGCATCCTCTTAACCTTATAGACTGGGAAACTGAGGCTTTGGGGTGAGATTTGTTCAAGATCCCATACTTTTAAATTCCAGAACCAGGGCAAGAGGCCAGGTCTGTTTGGTGCTTAGCCCATGCTCTTGGACTATACCTCACAGCCTTGTTTTAATCATTGTCTTCTTTCTGAGAGGAGGAAAGGGAAAGTTAGTAAGTTAGTGGAGTTTATCCATAGTGCTGTTCTAGTAAATCGGCTCTATGTGCGCACAGTGCCATCAGTTCTTAGAACTGTGTTTAGGACAGACCTTCTTTCATATTTAGATTTAGTTAAGTATCAGCACAGTTATTTGACTATAAATGGTAGGCTTTACCAAAGCTGTTAAAAACTTCCATCTTGTTAGTAAGCTTTGGTTGGGATCTGAGGACAATCACAAAATTACCTTTCGCTGCACAGACCTGAATTCTGCATCCTTTTGATCAAATTTGCTTAATTATGTTGGCTGGTTTTTGTTCTCTCAGCACTTCCAAGAGATTATGGCTGTGGAAGACTAAACCAAACTTTTATTCTATTTTATTCATTATCTGTAAAATTGCCTGTAAGCTGTGATGCAAGAATCACTTATTCTGGACTGTAATGTATAAAAGGAAAACGTTTGATCTTCTCTCACTCTACCTCTAAATAGAATAAGTTTTTGGTGCTGACAGGATCTGTAGCACTTTCAAACTTCTGATGAGCCAGCAGGGAGGTAGGGGATGTAAGGAACAAGGCTGATCCTTGGTGGGTTCATGCTGGTGGTAATCTACAGAGAGAAAAACTCCCTCTGCTGTGGGAGGACATACAAGAGAGACTGGGCTTTAGTTACTTGGCATTTGATTTTCCCGTAAAGTAGCCCAGCTTTAATTAAATGATTAAATGTAGATTTTCCTGATGGTTGTGTACCTGCTGTAGGTGCTTCTTTTTTATGTTTTCCTTTACAAAGTAAAATTTCACTGTGCAAAATTCACTGACAGGAAACTCTGAGAAATGTAAAAGTCACATAATTTCTCCCCATTTCCAAAATATATTTCTTGGCATTCTTAGTTTTATTTTAGATAAATTGCTTGCTTTATTACATGACTGTGTGCAAGCTTTCTAATTCTTTTCCATTTGCACTTAGAATTTGAGTGGGAGGGGAATTATTTTCAGAGGTCGTATTGGATTGGGGTGGTTATTTCATTGCAGAAGGAATCCGGTAGCATTTGTAAAAGGAAGCCTGGAGGAGATGTCATTGTTAAAGCTCTGGTAGTTCCTGGTTGGCCGAACCTTTCTTGTCCTTTGATCTCCTGTCAGTGATACCAAAACCAGGGTTTTACTGCCTCTGCACAGACTTAGGTACTCTGTAGGGGAAAACGGTCCTCCAAGTGAGATTCCTGGACCAGAAGCATCAGCATCACCTGGCAATTTGTTAGACATGCACACTCAAGGGGCCCACCCTAGACCTACTGAATCGGAGGGGTGGGGCCTGCAGACTGAACTGAGTAAGCCCTCCAGGGTGATTTCAATACTGCTCAAGTGTGAAAAGCCCTACTGTAGAATCAACATAGAGTTGACTGTGTCTTGTTAGGGTTAAATGTAAAAATTAGCCTCAAAAGCAGCTTTTGTTCTCCCAGAGGTTCCTAGCAGTCTCCACTGCTTCTCTTTGCTGATGGAAATGTAATAAACCTTTTTGTTCAGAACGATGTGGAAACTTATCTTTTACGTATTCCTAGAAAAAATGGCTTCTCCTTATATTCTTAGAATGAGAAGTTATTTTATTATAGAAAGACAGGAAATATATTCTTAAGAAGCTTGAAAACAGTAAATATTATTTTCCAACAGTAAGTCATTAAAAGAGGCAATGAAATGACTTGACTTCCATCATGTAAAACTTGAAACCATCATCAATGAAGCCCATCCCTGGTATAAGTGTGGACTTAGCAAATCACATACCTTGATTAGAAGTTTGGAAGCATGTGACTGTGAAAAGAGCCATTTGTGCTACATTTGAAATGACATAATTAAAAGCACTAACACTTTGATTTTGCAGGTCCAATTTGACTATAAAGTGTGATGTGTACCTAGAGACCCCTGAGAAGGGAGGTGTATTCATTGCTGGAAGAGTGAATAAAGGTGGCATTTTGATTAGAAGTGCCAGGGGAGTTTTCTTCTGGATTTTTGCAAATGGAACCTACAGAGTTACAGGTGATCTAGGTAAGTGGCTTCTTCTATAGCACATGGTTACTATATGATATGTTGCTGTATCTGTCTGTTACTTATGGTAGTAATGAAGGAGCTTTATACCTCATCGTGTTCGAACATCTAATTGAGAAGAGATTCAACACGTGTAAGCAAACGCCAAACGATTCAGAATTATAGTGTTAATTAGTACAGACAGAGGCAGCTCAGTGAAAGAGAAAATTGTTCAAAGCTTATCGGCTATTGTAGAGTTGAGCTAGGCTGTCAGAGTAGGATTACCAGAGATTGGGGTGTGGTGGTAGTAGTAGGGAGAGAATACTCAGGAAACACTATAACTAAAAGCAAGACTATAAGAATGTTGCTGGTGTGCTTATGGAAATACAAAAGGAAGGATTGATTTGTTTAAGATGGAGAATTCCTATTTCTTAATTTAGTCAATAATTTGAAAACAGCTGGACTTTTCTCATTCATCTTAACAGTCCTTGTCTTATGTAGAATAGTATTTTATCCAGAATAGGTGCTTAGAATCCGTTCAAGTTGAATCCCATCCTCTTCACCTTGGTTTGGGTCCTCCAAGTGGTTTGGGTCCAACACCGCTCTGTTGAAACTAGACCTTATTGGTGGTGACTCTTCTTGATTCATAGTCTCTTGACTTTCATCCTGCATTAATAAAAAATCTTTTCTCCTACAGTTTGTTCCCCTATGCCTCTTCCTAAGGTGAAAAGGGCTCCAATAATAAAATAAAAATTAAAGATGGAGTGGGTAATGAGGACATTAGAATAGGAATTGCATAATCATAGCATGACTGATCTGGAAGGTACCTTGCATTTTCCAATCCAAAAGAGAGTGCCAGAGAAGTTAATTGCTTTATCCAAGGTCTCAAAATGAGGTAGTGGCAGAATTGGAACTAGGGATTTAAATCTCTGACTTCAGTCCCCACTGCTCTGTGTCTTAAACTGCACACTGGACATCTCATCCTGGCTTTCTCTCAGGCATTCAAATATAATACGTTCAAAAATTAGCTTATTATTTTCTCTCTCATTCTCAGCGAGTGCTATTACCATGTAGCCAGGTACACTAGCTGGAAATCTTATGGTAGGTTTTGACTCTTCCTCCTTATCCTTCATATTCAGTCCAATCAGGTGTACATGCAGACCTGAACTATACACGCTAGTGCGTCATTGTACCATGCTTGGTTTGTAAGTTTATTTTGCTCGTTCTCTTGTGAGCTCACATATGGCTCAGAGTAGGATCTCTCTGCATGCTGGATGGATGCCTGAATGAAGGATGTTTTGTTTTAAATCAATTGTAGGAAATGTCGATCTTTATTAAGGCTGACTTTACTACATACAAATGCGCCTAAGAACCCCCACTGAGTTATGGGATTCTGTGATTTAGATTCTAAAAATACATCAACTGGGATAATTTCTTTGTGTTACAGCTGGATGGATCATATATACTTCAGGACATGCTGACGTTACAGCAAAAAAATGGTATACACTCACTTTAACTATTAATGTAAGTATTGCTGATCAGAATGCCTGAGGTAAAAATATTCTTTTCTTGTGCTTTTCTAACGTTTTCTGTTATCAAAGGGGGAAAGTACGATAAATAGTGGAAAATAGGCAGAGAGTCTGCCGTGATACCAGCAAACCACCAGTCCCTGGGATGATAGTGTGTGTCTGGGTAAACCCACCCGAGAACCATCAGCAGCTGACTTTATCACCCCCAGTATTTTGTTTTCTTTTGTTTTGTTTTTTAAACGCAGGAGTAATTGGCAGAATCAATAATTGAACTATTTTTTTTTCAAGTTTTCTTAAACCAAGATTCTTATTGGAGCTAATAGGTATAAGCAAAGTCACATAAATTTATTTTTTGATGGTTAAGAATGATTTGGTTTTCAGCTATAAGCACACTTTTTTAGAAGTTAGTTTCCATGACTCTTTGTCAGAGATGATACCAGATTGACGGTAGTATCATGGAAATCTAAAAATATTTGTCAGAATTATTGGTTGATCATGAGCTATTGATTGACATGCTTCCACGGGATACTGTGTAGAGAAATTCTTCTGTATAATATACTGCTCTCTGCCAACAGTCCTGTCATAATTTTCTTTAGGTTACAATAGAGATAAAACATGGAATTCAAATAACTTTTTGAACTCGTTCTCTTCTCTTACTCAACCACCAAAATTGACAGTACTAATTTTTCTGGCAGTAACAATATTTACTGAAAATCCAGTTTGGGTGTGATACAGTTTATATAACTAAAACCACACTTGATGGGCGTAACCTCGTTCCTAGTTCTTCCCTATTGCAGTGAACTGAGGCAGTAAGGGCTGGCTTACCTGCAGATAGAGGGGAGGCATCTTTTATGTGCCTTTGGTGTGAGGTGGTTCCTGCTGGAACAAATAACAGTACACATGTGCTGTTATTTGTGTAGGCAGATACTAGGTCTTAGAATTGGATTTTAAATTTTAACAGATCCTGCCCCTATTGCTAGCCAAACTATATCAATTTTTATAGCAGTTATAATAATATTTGATATTACTGATTTTAAAGATTTTTTTCAAATTAATAGACATGATTTTTATTTCCTTGATAATTAGGGAGGTTGCACATCTTACTATGTTTATTGGCTGTTTGTGTTTTTTCTTCTCTGAAGTTACCCATTCACACTCTTTCCTCATTTTCCTATTGTGTTGTCTTTTTCTGATGGATTTGTATGAATTTATTATATATTCTGGGTAGTAACTCGTCTGTTATATGTGTCACAAATATTTGCTTCTATTCTGTCACATGTATTTCAATTTGCTTATGGTATATTTCGTGAATAGAAGTTTTAAACTTTGCTACTGTCATATATTTCACTTTTTTTCATTGCTTTTATGTTTTATTTAAGAAGGGCTTCCCCTTTCTCAAGGTCAGGAACATTTTTTCCCCAAAACCAAATAAAGTTTAGGATTTTTTAAAATGTTTAAGTCTTTAATCCATCTGGAATGTATTTGTGGTTCATAAGGAGAAGAGCCCAACTTAATTTTTTAAAAACAAGTGGATAGCCGTCATATTTAGTACATAGACTGTCCTTTTGCCCATGATTTAAAAGCCATGTTTTCGACATAACAAATCATCATGTGTACGTAGGCTTATTTCTGAGCTTTTTTTCTGTTTAATTGCTTTGTTTGTTATTATCCAACATCCCACCTTAAATTGTGTTTACTTTCTAAAATCTTTGGTTACATGGTTTACTTCCTTCAGAGTTCCTTCCTGACCACCTTCTATAAGATAGCACCCCATCTCACTCTCTGCCCCTCTTCTCTTCCTTAATTTTTCACTGAAGCTCTTGTTAACCTCCTGACATCTTACATGTTCTGTTGATCGCTGTGTGTTTGTCCTGCTCCATTCACTAAAACCAAGCTCCTTTAATGACGGGCGTCTGTTTTATTCATTGCTGGCTCTCTGGCACCTAGAAAAGTGCCTGGTGCACACACAGTCAGAGCAAGAACCCTTGTAGAATGAATGAGTGGATATCTGGTGAGGCAAGTTCCTCATTATTTCTTTTTAAAAATTATCTTTGCTATTTCAATAGTATATTTACTCTTCTATTTGAATTTTTAAAACATCTTTTCAATTCCATGAAAAATGCTACTAGTATTACTCTGAATTTATACATCAATTTGGGCAAAAGTAATATATTCTTTTAGAATAATGTGTTTCCAGGGACTTCCCTGGCAGTCCAGTGGTTAAGACTTCACCTTCCAATGTTGGGGGTATGGGTTCGATCCCTGTTTGGAAAGCTGGGATTCCATATGCCTTGTGGCCAAAAGGCCAAAAAACATGATAGAAGCAACATTGTAACAAATTCAGTAAAGACTTTTTTTCTAAAAAAAAAGGAATAGTGTGTTTCCCCATTCAAGAACATGGTAACAAGAACATGCTGCATCTCACCATTTATTAAGATCTCCCGCTGTGTCCTTCAGTTTTATTTTTATAGTTCTTCCACATTACTTGTTAGGCTTATTTTTAGTAATTTTATGAATTTTTTGAAATTTTGAATAGGATTTAAAAAGGTAAATTTCCTGAATTTTATTAGCTATTTTGCATACATGTTTAAAAAAAAAGGGCTTATCAAAAACACCTGCCTCCTTCCTCACTGCTGTTCCTGCCGCCTCACCCCATTCTGTGTTCTGCTCCTCTGACACAGCCACTTTGAACTATTTCAGCTGTTTTCTTCTGGTATGTCTTTTATATAATGTGATTTACTACTTTTAGAAGTTAGCTCCAGTCTTGCTACTGGGATGGGCGGGGATATTGCTGACTTACACCTGCTCCACCCCCTACCCCATTATTTCTTGTTCCACCAACTCTGGGCACATAATCCAGAGCGGTCTCTGAGGCGCCCATCATCACATCAACCTGTTTTAATTCTTCACAGGCCACTTATCTCTTAGGTATCATGTGTGTTTGTGTGTCTCCTTCTACTAGAATGTAAGCTGTATAAGAGCAGGGACCTTGTTTTTCTTGTTCGTCCTAAACTCCCAGTGACTTAAGCAACATTTGACATATAAATATTTGTCGCATACATGAAAAACAAAACAAAACAACATCTTTTATGATGTTCATTTTCCAAATTACTGCTAATATGAGGATTTTATGATTTTGAAATTGGCCATTTTTGAATTCTTCTCAGCACACATCAGATGCTTTATCTTAGCGCTGTTGCATGGGGGTTAGAACGATAAACTTTGAAGTCTATTAATAGTCACTTGCAGATATTTTATGTTGCTCTGCTTCTGTTTTACCATCATAATCTCATGAAGACACACCCTTATGCAGATTGAATGGTATCATATATAAATATATATATATATATATGAAAGTTTGTTACAGTACCCAATATATGGTGAGCACTTTAATGAGTCAAGTTAATATTCTTAGGAGTAGGTGTGTTAGGAACCAGACAGGTCAGCATTCATATTTCCTTACTGATATATGCTGAGACTTCCAGGAAGTTATTTCACGTTTTTGAGCCTCTGTTTCCTTATCTGTAAAATGGAGGTAGGCTCTGTAGGTTGTTTTAGAGTTAGATGTTTTTTATTTTTCACTCGACACATTTTTATTAAGCATCTGTTACATGCACTGTTCTAAGTACTGGGGATACAGCAGTGAACAAGACAGACAAGGTTCCAGCTCTCTCAGAGCCTGTATTCTTCTAGGACAGGGATTATTAAACTTTTTTTTTCTTTAAAGAGCCAAAGAGTAAATATTTTAGGCTTTGTGAGCCCTTTGGTCTACATTGCAGTTGTTCAGCTCTGCTTTTGTAGTGAGAAAGGAGCCATAGACTATAGGTAGATGAATGGGGGTGCCTGTGTGCCAATAACATTTAATTTATAAAAATAGGTGGCTGGCCTGTGGGCCACGGTTGGCTCACTCCTGCTCCAAATAAACAAATAAATAAAATTATGAAGGAAAAATGAGATATTGAGTTAAAGTAGCTTCCCTGCCAGATTCTCTAGATAGAGAGGTCAGGGAAGGCCTCTTGAAGTGGGTGATGTTTGAGCTGAGAGCTGAGTGGTGGGAAGAGCAGTCTGAGCACAGGGCACTGCTGTGACTGGTCTTGTGTGACGAGCTGCCAGAGGATAGGTTGGCTGACACCCAGGGGGCGAGGGGCAGGGGGAGGATGAGCTTTAGTGCTGAATATAATTTGTGTACATAAGCTCCTTGGCTCAGTGTTAATATTCACTATCCCCTATGTGGCAGAAGATGTTCAGTAAGCACTTGCAGAGCTGAAGGTAGCTGTGCAGGTGTGTAGTAGCAGAAATGTATGTGGCTCTGAATGTGGAGTTGGGCAACTCAAATTCAAGTCCTAGCGTTGCTGGTAAATCTGTGACTTTGATTTTTAGTCTCATTAAGTCACCGTGTCTCCATGCATAAAATAAAATAAGTAAATGAAGGCCCATTCCAGTATAAGTTTATGACTTCAGAGCAGATTTTATTTTGATCCTTGGCCTAGTGCTTTGGATCTTTTGCTCTTCACTCTTTGAAATTAGCTACTTTTAAATGTAGCTGGAATGAGTGTGCTGTGGATATATGCTCATAAGCATGCTATAATAATGATAATAAGAGCTGTGTGCCAGCCACTTAGCTAAGTAGGAATGGCAGCCGTCTGAGGAGGATATTATTTTTATCTTTCTCTGTCAGTGACTAGGAAGTTGTTCCTGTGGATATTTCTCTTCTTCCATCCACTCAACCCCCTGCCTCTCCCCAGTCATCAGTTTAACTGATGGTTACTGTTTTTCTAACTTAAGTGTAGGCTCTTGATATAACTTTGAAGTGGTATTCTGTACATGAGGATAAAGCAATAAAACGAAGGTTAATTACTCCTCTCCCAGCTGGGCTGAGGCTCCTTAATGAAGACCTTAAATGAACATTTTGAGGCACTTCCCTGGTGGCGCAATGTTTAAGACTTTGCGCTCCCAGCGCGGGGGGCCTGGCTTCGATCCCTGGTCAGGGAACTGGATCCCACATGCATGCCGCAACTAAGAGTTCGCATGCCACAACTAAGGAGCTGGCGAGCTGCAACTAAGGAGCAGGTGAGCCACAACTAACACCTGGTGCAACCAAATGAATGAATGAATGAATGAATAAATAAATAAATAAGAAAAGCCTTTAAAATAAATAAATAAATAAAACATTTTGACCCCAGCAGTCCTGTCTGAAGAGCTGGTGGCTGTAAGCTGTCAGTACAATGCATGTACATGCCAGTACGTGTAAATGACAAATGTTTTTTTATTTTAATGAACTTTTATCTAAAATTTTATCGTAATGTTATGAAAAGTATTACATTTCTGCAAGTTTTACAGCATTTTGTTGGAGTACAAGGAAATATTGAGGTATTCTTGTACCTTGGAAACTGTTTATATAAATAGATAAGAATTTCCTTTGAGAAAATTTTTTCTGTATTTCAAACTTTTGCTCAAACTTGTGGAATCATTTTGCTGTGGTAAATCTTCAGTGAGAAGGATATTTGTTGCACTAAGTAGGTGGGCCATCCATTAAGAAACAGACTTCAGAGGATCAGTTTCACGTGTCTTTAAGGGATGTGTTTCTCCCCACTCCAGGGTGGTTTCTCTTCTGGCACGCTGAATGGCAAGCCTCTCTGGAAAAACGTCTCTGTGAACTTCCCGAAGAATGGCTGGGCCGCGATTGGAACTCACTCCTTTGAATTTGCACAGTTTGACAACTTTCGTGTGGAAGCCATACACTAATACTCACAGAGTGCCATAGAACACTCTCTGGATTTTCTTTCTTTTTGGTTTTGGTTCATAGCCATTTCTGGTTTTGATGGATCAATATAGGAGCCTTTTGGAAGCTACAAAAAATGGAGAGTAAATGAGGAGGAAAATATATTTTTGCTTGACCATCTTGAAGATTTTTTTTTTTAGAATTCCAAGGGGAAACAGATGAATCTTTAATATAACCCGATACGTC
The DNA here is from genome assembly GCF_963455315.2 of Globicephala melas. Classification (NCBI taxonomy): domain Eukaryota; kingdom Metazoa; phylum Chordata; class Mammalia; order Artiodactyla; family Delphinidae; genus Globicephala; species Globicephala melas. Next base: position 161,884,284 of record NC_083315.2, on the reverse strand, counting down.
CCGTACATAGGGCACTAGGTACGTTGGTCAAATCCTGCAGAGTCGTTTGGGTGTTCAGACCTCGAAGCCTTGTGTTAATGCTGAGGTAGCTCTCGTCATCTTATTTGCACATGATCATGCAGATGGCAGGGACTTGATCATCACTGTGATGTATCTATTCATGCTGACTGTGTGTCTAGTGAGCTGGTGTCCTCGTCGTGGGTAATGCTGCTGTAACAGGAAGCTGAAGAACACTGGAAATACTGCTTTTGTTGTTGTTGTTCGTATTACCTTTATTTCATTTTTATTAAAACAAAATTTTTAAACGTCTTTATTGGAGTATAATTGCTTTACAATGGTGTGTTTCTGCTTTATAACAAAGTGAATCAGTTATACATATACATATGTTCCCATATCTCTTCCCTCTTGCGTCTCCCTCCTTCCCACCCTCCCTATCCCACCCCTCTAGGTGGTCACAAAGCACCGAGCTGATCTCCCTGTGCTATGCGGCTGCTTCCCACTAGCTATCTGTTTTACATTTGGTAGTGTATATATGTCCGTGCCACTCTCTCACTTTGTCCCAGCTTACCCTTCCCCCTCCCCGTATCCTCAAGTCCATTCTCTAGTAGGTCTGCGTCTTTATTCCTGTCTTACCCCTAGGTTCTGCATGACCTTTTTTTTTTTTTTTAGATTCCATATATATGTGTTAGCATACGGTATTTGTTTTTCTCTTTATGACTTACTTCACTCTGTATGACAAATGCTAGGTCCATCCACCTCACTGCAAATAACTCAATTTCGTTCCTTTTTATGGCTGAGTAATATTCCATTGTATATATGTGCCACATCTTCTTTATCCATTTATCTGTCGATGGACACTTAGGTGGCTTCCATGTCCTGGCTGTTGTAAATAGAGCTGCAATGTACATTTTGGTACATGACTCTTTTTGAATTATGGTTTTCACAGGGTATATGCCCAGTAGTGGGATTGCTGGGTGGTATGGTAGTTCTAATTTTAGTTTTTTAAGGAACCTCCATACTGTTCTCCATAGTGGCTGTATCAATTTACATTCCCACCAACAGTGCAAGAGGGTTCCCTTTTCTCCACACCCTCTCCAGCATTTATTGTTTGTAGATTTTTTGATGATAGCCATTCTGACCAGTGTGAGATGATGTCTCAATGTAGTTTTGATTTGCATTTCTCTAATGATTAGTGATGTTGAGCATTCTTTCATGTGTTTGTTGGCAATCTGTATATCTTCTTTGGAGAAATGTCTATTTAGGTCTTCTGCCCATATTTGGATTGGGTTGTTTGTGTTTTGGATATTGAGCTGCATAAGCTGCTTGTAAATTTTGGAGATTAATCCTTTGTCAGTTGTTTCATTTGCACATATTTTCTCCCATTCTGAGGGTTGTCTTTTCATCTTGTTTATGGTTTCCTTTGCTGTGCAGAAGCTTTTAATTTTCATTAGGTCCCATTTGTTTATTTTTGCTTTTATTTCCATTTCTCTAGGAGGTGGGTCAAAAAGGATCTTGCTGTGATATATGTCATAGAGTGTTCTACCTATGTTTTCCTCTAAAAGTTTGATAAGTGTCTGGCCTTGCATTTAGGTCTTTAATCCATTTTGAGTTTATTTTTGTGTATGGTGTTCGGGAGTGTTCTAATTTCATTCGTTTACATGTAGCTGTCCAGTTTTCCCAGCACTACTTATTGAAGAGGCTGTCTTTTCTCCATTGTATATTTTTGCCTCCTTTATCGAAGATAAGGTGACCGTGTGTGCGTGGGTTTCTCTCTGGGCTTTCTATCCTGTTCCATTGATCTATATTTCTGTTTTTGTGCTAGTACCATACTGTCTTGATTACTGTAGCTTTGTAGTATAGTCTGAAGTTGGGGAGCCTGATTCTTCCATCTCCGTTTTTCTTTCTCAAGACTGCTTTGGCTATTCGGGGTCTTTGTGTTTCCATACAAATTGTGAAATTTGGAAATTCTGCTTCTTGAAAACCACTTCAACATGTTATGCTTACACTCTAAAAAGTATTTTTTTCTTTTCCTTTTTAAGATGAGGCTTTTGAATTATAGATATATGGAGTGGGATGATTTGAAGAATGCCCCATTAATAAACTACCTCTAACGCTATTTCTACAGTAATAAATATTAGCAGATTAATTGGGTTATCTGCATTTTTTAATTCTCTTGGGTCCGACTTTTAGTCTCGTGACCCTTATAACTCTCTGTGATCATTTTCCCAGGTGACTGGAAGGAGGAAGAAAACCCTATGTAGCCAATGCTGTGAGTGGGTCCAAAGGTAAAATTGTAGCAATTTTCTTGTGTTTCATTTCATTGTGCCTTTCATTGTCTGTCTTCTCTTGTGGCACTGGTGACAGACTAAAATAACTAGTGAATACTTTTATCTCCTCGTGCCTGGAAGAAAAGGAACACCTATCTACTTTATAGAATTGGATCATCCTCTAATATTTTGTGTGGTTAGAAGCATTTCTTTTGTTAAAGTACAAATATATTTAGGTATAGGTGAGCATATTTCTAATGCAGTATAATTTGTATCTAATCATTAGTGTACCTCCTAGAAGCAAATCAATCATTCATGTGGATAAAGTAAATACTGGAATTTTTTATAATGAAAGTTTAAAACTATTGAACTAATTCTACAATTTTGGAATTTGTAGTGATTTAATGTAGGCTAAACTGATATGAAGTTTTGTATTACTATTGGAGACAAGAAGCTAAATATTAGAGTAAATCAGATTACAGAGAAAATTTAAAAATTAAAACCAAGTCTAAGTGATTTCCAGTTTAGGTCCCTACATATTTTTTAAAATTAACTTTCTTGAGGTATAACTTACATACAATAAAATGTTCCCATTTTAAGTTTACAGTTCAGTGAGTCTTGATAAATGGATATAACCAAGATATTGAACATTTCCATCACTCCAGAAAGTTCTCTCGTATACCTGTGCAGGCGTTTCCCCTCATCCCCACCCCGATCCCAGGCAACCATCAATCTGATTTCTATTACTGTTGTTAAGTTTCCTTTGTTCCAAAACATAAAAGTGGCATCATACACTTTGTACCCTTTTATGAATGTTTTCTTTTACTCAGCATAAAGTGTTTGAGATTTGTTTATGTGCTGTGTATATCAAAGATTTGCTCCTAATTTCAAAGAGTACTCCATTGAAGGGGTATACCACGATTTGTCCCCCCAGTTTTTGGTATTACAAATAAAGCTGTTGTGAACATTTGTGTACAAGTCTTTGTGTGGACATATGTTTTCATTTTTTCTGGGTAAATACCAAGGAGTGAAATTGCTTCATGTTTTGGGGAAGTGTATGTTTAACTTTATAAGAAACTATCAAAACTGTTTTCCAAAATAATTGTATGATTTTACACTTCCATTAGAAATGTTTGAGAGTTTCCGTTGTTCTACATTCTTGACAATGCTTCCTATTGTTATTCTTTCTAATTTTAATGCTTTCTTGTGAGTTTGTAGTAGGTGTATTAGCTGCTGGGCATCTTTTCAAGGACTTATTTCTCATTCATGTATTTTTTTTGTGAAATGTTTGTTCATATCTTTTGCTCATTTAAAAAATGTGGTACTCTGTCTTATTGAGTTGTGAGAGCTCTTTATACATTCCAGGTGCAATTTTTCTTTTAAATCAGATATGTATTTTGTCAATTTTCTCCAAGTCTATATCTTTTGAGGAGTACAAAATTTTAATTTGGAAGTCCAATTTATCATGTTTTCCTTTTATGGTAGGTGTTTTTTTGGTGTCCTAAGAAATCTTTGTATGCTCCAAGTTCACAAGGATTTTCTCTTTTGTCTTCTAGAAGTGTAATATATTTAGCTTTTACATTCAGGTCTGTGATCCACTTTGTGTTATTTTTGTACATGATGAGAGGTGAGGATTGAGGTTCATTTTTTTCCTATATGGATATTCAATTTTTTCCAGCATCATTTGTTGAAAAGACCTTCCTTTGTCAAAAATCAATTGACCACATATGTGTACAACCAATAATAAACTCCCTATTCTGTTCTACTGATCTGTGTGTCTATCCTTAGGCAAATACCACATTGTCTTCATTACTGTAGCTTTATAGTAAATTTTGAACTCAGTTTAAATCCCCCAACTTTGTTCTTCAGAATTGTTTTGGATAATTTAGGTCCTTTACACTTACATAAATTTTAGACTCATTTCTGCAAAGGCCTTTTTGGAATTTTGATTGGGATCACACTGAAAGTACAGATGGGGAGAATGGATATCTTAATAATATTGACCCTTCAATCCATGAGCATGTTCCATCTCCATGTTTTTAGGCTTTCTATAATATCTCTCAGCAATTTCTGTAGTTTTCAGTGTACAGGTCTTACACATATTTTATTAGATTTATCCTTAAATCTTTTATTTTTTGATGCTATTGTAAATGGTGTTTTCTCATTTTATTTTTCAGTTCTTTGTTTTGCATACATCAAAATACAGTTGATTTTCTTTTGTCAACCTGCAGTCCTACTGCATTTCTAAATTCACTTATTTTAGTAGCATTAAAAAAAATCCTTAGAATTTTCTGCATATACAATAATATCATCTGTGGATACAGATAATTTTACTTGTTCCTTTCTGAAACATATAGGTGTTGTTTCGGGGGGCTCTGAAGAGCCCAGTCCTTTATGTCTCAGTGCAGAAAGAATTCAGTGAGAGGCAAAGTGATAGATAAGAAGTGATTTATTAGAATAGGACGCTTGTGAGGCTTACAAGTGGGCGGGCAACAGGGTGCTGTGCCCGAGAACTTGGTGGGCTGCAGCTTTATAATCAAAGGAAAAGTGGGGAGGGGAAAAGACCACTTTCTTCTTCATTCTGAGTAGACGTCATGCTTTCGTCATCAGCTTCTCCTCCAGGTTGGGCAGGGGAGTTTTTTTGTCCTTACATGGTCAAGCCAGGACTGTAAAAATTATTTCAGGTCTCTGTACAACGAGCACCTTTCCATAAATTATTGTTTTTTATGTGTGCAGAGAGCATGTCCTAGGGATCATTAACTTACTGAGCTCACTGGGCAAGATGTGGGTCTCATGCCACCATTGTTTTATTGTTTTGGGGCATGTCTCGTGCTTTTGTCGCATGGTTTTGCTGCTAGGCAGGCCTGCTTGGTTTTGTGGTTAAGTAAACCTGCTTTATTGAGTGATCATTAACTTACAGGGGCCTCCCATACTTTTTTTTTTTTTTTTTTACTTACAATACCCTAATGGGATTAACTAATTACCTAGTTTGTCCCTTTACTCTGTCCCTATCATTTTCAGTATGTCTGCTTTATTTCTGATGTTCTTGTCTTATTGCGCTGGTTAGGACTTCCAGTACAAGGCAGGGAAGAAGTGGTAAGAGCAGATGTCCTTGCCTTATTCCTGATCTTAGGAGAAAAGTATCTTTTGTCATTGAGTGTGATGTTAGCTGTAGAGTTTCTTTTTTGTAGATTCCCTTTATCTAAGGAAAGTTACCTTCTATTTTCAGTGTGCTGAGAATTTTATTACGAATAGAGATTTAATTTATTAAATGCTTTTCCTATACCTAATAACATAGTTATATGATTTTTCTCCTTTATTTTACTAAGGTGGTATGTCACATGTTTGATCTTTACGTATTAAAACAACTTTGCATTCCTGAGATATAGCATGACCAACTGGGGTTTATTACCCTGTTTATATAGTAGTGAATTTGATTTCTGGGTATTTGGTTAAGGGTTTTTGGTTCTATATTTATGTGGAATATTGGTCTAGTTTTTTTTTTTTTTCGTATAATGTCTTTGTCTGGTTTTGGTAACAGGATGATGCCTTATAAAATCAGTTGGGAAGTGTTCCCTCCTCTTCTTTATTTTTTGAAAGAGTTTGTGAGTTTCTTAAATCTTAGATGGAATTCATCAGTTGTATTGGTCAGGGTCCAGTCAGGAGGCAGAAGCTACACTAGGAAAAACTTAACATAGAGAGATACTAACTAGTAATAGGATTAACTACTAAGGAGTGAAGAGACACCTAAAGAATACAGAAATGGCAGATGTAGAGACCAGCTACTTCCTTGACTGGGGAGAAGTGCTCAAGGAAGGAGCACATTTGGAAGAGGGCTTCCTTGCAAGGCCGGGATTCAGATCTCATTGGAGGTGGTTTGGCTGTGGCACTGTGGATGGCATAGGACTTAGCTGGGATGGTGAGCACTGGGTCTGGCAAGCAGGAAACTGCCTTCCGGGCTGTATTTGAGACTCATTGGGAAACTGCCTCCCAGGATGCTGCTGAAACTCTCTACAAAGTTACCTTTTGTGGTGCTGGTGAAACTTTCTGGGAAAGCTCTTGGAGTGTTGGTGAAAACTACTGGAGGGTAAGTACTGGCTGTCCCAGCCCTCACTGGAAGGGGTGCATCACAGGGTGTCCCCAGGGCTGCTATTAGCCCCACACCACAGGAGCAGGAAGAAGAAAGCACATGGTCTCAAGGATGAAAGCTCCTTTCCTCTGAATGTCCCTGCAGTACCCTCCTTGCTCTCCGGCAAAAGAGAAGTGTTTACAGACCCCAGCTCCAGTATCACAAAGCAGGTCAAAGAAGAGGAGTTGGGGCTGAGAATCTCTAACAGAAGCAGGGTTCTCCAATTTTTAAATTTCTTATGTCAGTTTTGGCAATTTATGTTTTTCAAGGAGTTTGTCCATTTTATATAAATTGTCTATTGGCATAAACTAGTTTACAGTATTTCCTTTTTATTGTCTGTAAGACATTCCTGATATGGCCACTTTGTGCTTTTTCTCTTTTTATATTTATTAGTATAGTTAGAGTTTTGTAAATTTTATTTATCTTTCAAAGAACCAGATTTTGGTTTCTTAGATGTTTTTCCTTAGGTTTCTTTATTTTCTATTTTATTGATTGCTGCTTGTACCTTTGTTAGTTATTTTCTTCAGCTTACTTTGGGTTTAATTTTCTCTTTTTCTAGCGTCTTAAGATGTCAGCTTAGATTTTTGATTTTGGATCTTCTTTTTCTTAGATATAGGCATTTAATACTAAAATTTTCTCTAACCACTAATGTAACTGGATCTCCCATATTTTGATATGTCATGTTTTTATTTTCATTCAGTTCAAAATGTTTGCTAATTTCCCTTGTGTTTTTTGACCTTTGTGTTAATTAGAAGCGTGGTGGTTAATTTCCAATTATTTGAGAATGTTTTAGATTTCTTTTTTATTATTGATATTTAACTTCATTATGTTAGAGAATATGCTTTGGTCAGAGAATATTCTGTTTGATTTCAATTATTTTAAATGTATATCAACTTGTTTTATGACCCAATTTATCTTAGTTGATGTTCCCTTGAAAAAGAATACAGATTCTGCAGTGTATGACTGTAATGTTTTAAAATATTAAGTCATGTTGGTTGATAGTGTTGTTTAAGAAGTCTATGTCCTTATTGATTTTCTGTCCACTTGTTCTATCAATTATTGAGAGAGGAGTGTTAAAAGTCTCTGAATACAATTGTGTTTTCTATTTCTCCTTTGAGCTCTGACAGTTTGATTCTTTTGGAGCTTTTAGAGCTTTGTCAGGGCAGATCCAGAGTAGCCTTTACTGCAGGTCTGGAGTAGCCCTGTTCTTAAAGCGTGGAATTCTCTGGGAGTTGAATGAGTTCACCACTATACAGCTCCACTATAGTTCAGACCTTGAGGATCTCCCAGCTCTGTGAGAATTTTAATAGTTATTCAGCTAATAGGTCCTTTGTAACTATTCTCTCCCTGGTGATGCTTTGCCTGGCCCATGGAGATTCACACTATGAATACATAGCTTAGCCTAGAGCCAAAGATGCAAATGGACCCCTCTGCAGATTTCTGGACCTCATTCTGCGTAGCTTCCTTCTCTCAGGTGCTCTGCACTGCAAATTTCAGGTGTCTCAGCCTCCTTCAACTCTGAACCTATCTCCACAGCTCTATAAGACCCCGCCCCCATACTCGTATTTCCCCTCTGTGTACTGGAATCTGATAAATTCCTCCACATAGAAATAGGAGATCACAGGGCTTGCCTCATTTATTTCCCTTCTTTCAGGGATCACAGTCCTGGGATGTGTTGTCTACTTTCTGAAACAGTTGGTTACAGCGGAAGGACTGGTCCATTTCTAGTTACTATTCTTTCATAGCTGAAAATGGAACTCTCCATTCGTTTAATTTAATATTTAGCCTTCATGGTCTTTTCTAAAATCTTTTAACACTAATAATATGAACCACATGTTATTATAACTTGGACGCTGTTTCAGGTGGCAGCTTGATCTTCTTAAGTAGCTTTTAACCCTTTGGGTAAAGAATGTCTCGTGCTTCTGCATTCCCTGTATTGGTGCACAGTATTAATAGGTGCTCAGCAAGGACTTGACTTCTGGTCAGGTTTGATTCGATACACTGTGTTTATATACGGGTACTGGGAACCATGAATTGTATTTATTAAAGCAGACAAACCAAACCTCTAGGTGAAAACACTTTGTAAACGGCTAAAGTTACTTCACATACTGTCTTAGCTTTTTGGCTGCTAGGACAAAACACCACACAGTGGGTGGCTTATAAACAACAGACCTTTCTTTTTTACAGTTCTGGAGGCTGGGAAGTCCAAGATCCAGGCAACAGCATGCTCCCCTTCTGGTGAGGGCTCCCCTTCTGGCTCATAGCAGCCCTTCAGTGAGTCCTCATACAGTGGAAGGGGCTAGGGATCTCTCTGGAGCCCTTTTATGAAAATAATAATCCCTTGACCTAATCACCTCCCAAATGCCCCACATCCCAATACCATCATATTGGGCATTAGGATTTCAAACTATGAATTTGGGGGAGACATAAACATTCAGATCATAGCACACACCTAAAAGTCACACTTGGAGGAGCGCCATGATAGCAGTATTGAACGTGAGTCCTAAGGTCTGGGTTCAATGCCTGCTCTCTTACTCATTGGCTGATTGAATCCCTTAAGCCTTCTGGACTGAAGCTGCTGTTCCTATAAGCAAAGAAGCGAGGCTGGTTGCTGAGACTCCTTCCAGCTCTTGCTCTGTAATTCTGTGGCTTGTAAATCTGCGTTTCTTTATTTAATTCAGAGTTTGCTTATCTGAAGAGGTAATTTCTTTTCCAAATCAGTACGGTTTGCTATCCATTGTTTCCCATAGAGCAGATGATCATACAATGCCTTGTACATTTTCACTGCAGCAAAATGGCTTCATCGAGTGAAATCATTTTGCAAATGGTATTTTACTTCATTCTAAAGTAATATAGATAAGCTTTGTGGCAGATTCCATTCTTCGAGATATGTGACCTGCTTAGAAAAGGCTAGTTTATCATTCTCACAGGACCATTAGTAATATTTCAAACTATCATGGTGTCCAAACATTGTGATAAGTTAGACTAGAGTCAAGAGGTAATCAAGAGGCATGATTTAGAAGCCACAGTTTTGCTCATAGGTGGATTCTTTCTAACACTTGATTTTTCTTTTATCTTGATATTTTTCTTTCACTTGAAAGAAGTACTTGTTTTCTCTGTATATATGTCAGAAATGTAATTTGGTTTTATTATTCTGAAAATAGCCTTTTGGCTTGATTCTAGGCCATGGGTAACTTGAAACTGTCTTAAAACACGTTCTCCTCCTCTTCCTTCTCCTCCCCCTCCCCTCCCCTCCCCCTCCCCTCCCCCTCCCCCTCCCCCTCCTCCCCCTCCTCCTCTTCCTCAGCCCACTCCTCCTCCCCTTCTCCCTTCTCTTCCTTCTCCTCCTCCTTCTCCCTCCTTTTCCACCTTCTTTTTCCTTCTTTCTCTCTTCCTCCCTCTTTCCTTCCTTCTCCAAAAAAATTGAACTTGATGCTCCATATAATTGATAATTGTTACTCAACTACAAAAAAATGCAAACACTTTGAGGAATTGTGGGGATTGTTGGGTGAGAAGCTTGAAGTGATTTCATTCCAACAGGATATTTATAATTTTCACATTCACTGAGGGAGGGAAGCATGAAATTCAGTGATTTGAAGATTATACTGGAAAGACAGTTTATTACTTTCTGCATCTGTTTGACAGATTGCACTGTTTAATGTTTTTGAATTGTGTGGTATGTATTGAACACAATGTGGGGAGTGTTTTTGAACCCGTGTTAAAGATTGATATGCAAGGTGGTACCATGTGCTTGTATGGCTCTTCAGTTTGGGGGACACAGTGGCACCCTCCCAGGTGGGGTCGCACACTTTCTGGCCCTGAAGGCTCATAAGATTTCTCAGCTGCTTGTGATACTGCCTAACGGGTGGGAATATGGTCAGATTGTTTACAAATGGGATTCAGGGTATCTCTACCCTCTTGTCTCTTTCCAATTGCTCTGGAGACTAGATGTGTGCCTGGCTACTCCTTTTGTGTAACTGGTAACAACCCCAGGATCATTTGAGAATTTCCTGTAAGACTGGGTAAGTTGAAGATCAGTTTCTCAGGTATAGCCTCCCCTGGCCAGTCCAGGCCACAGAGCCTCCCAAAGTCTCTTCCTGCGTACCCTCTGTGACAGATTTACATAAACTGTGATTACCTTTGCAAATAATTAAGGTTTGCAAAGAAAATTACCTAAGATGCTAGAATGTTTAATTTTATGTGTCAACTTGGCTAAGCCATGATACCCAGGTCAAGTATTATTCTAGATGTTTCTGTGAAGGTATTTTTTAGATGAGACGAACATTTAAATGAGTAGACTTTTAGTGAAGCAGATTACCCTCCATAACGTGCCTGAGCCTCATGCAGTCAGCTGAAGGCCTTAATTTAAAAAAAGACTGAACTTCCTTGAAGAAGAGGGAATTCTGCCAGTGGATGGCTTTTGGACTCAAACTGCAGCTCTTCCCTGGGTCTCCAGCCTGCTGGCCTACTCGGCAGGTTCTGGACTTGCCAAGCCTTCCCAGTTGTGTGAGCCAATTCCTTAAAATAGATCTCTCTCTCTAGATGTATACATCCTGGTGGTCCTGTTTCTCTGGAGGACTCTAATACAGATGCCTTTATCATAGAAGTGCATTTTGGCATTCTTTAAATGGAAGTAGATAAAATCTTTCATTTGGAGTACTGCATTACATTTTCTGATAAAAATGTAACTTAAAACCCAAGGGTTTTGGGCTGTTTTTTATAGAGGATAGAAGAGTGCATGGGAAACCTTCAATGACCATAAACATTTGTGAATGAAAGTAAAATGAAAAGCCTACAATTACTCTGTGATGACATTTCCCTCCCCTAGCAGTATAAAGGGTGTAAGAACCATTTACCTAATCCTCTAAAGAGAGTGCATATGGCTTGCTGGCTTATGGTGATGTTTAAGTAAAAAGCTTGCTAAAAAAAATTGACTTTTGAAAATTACTCTTTTGCATGTTTCAGTAGCATTTTTCTTCCCATATATGCTTCTTTTTGACTGCTCTTCCTGAGGGGAAAAAGGGCCTGGCCCTTTGCATTTGAGAAGATGTACTGGAAAGACCAATTGACATGTCATTGACTGGAATTTAGTAACATTCTAGCCAGAGTCACCAGAGAGGCTGGGAATTAAGGTCTTTTAGCTGTGCACGTTGGCACTCCAAATAAAATTGGGTTCAGTTGCTCAGGAGAAAGGGAAAGTGAATACTGGGGCCAACAACTACCAGCCTCTGCCACCTGGTGCTTGTCTTTGTTAGTGTTATTTAAAATCTCAATCTGTGGAAAAGCATTTTGCCTGGTGGTTTTCAGTCCTGCTACATTAAATCTGGCAGACCTGAATCATCATTGTTTTTAGGGAAAAACAAAAGCCACATACACACACTTAAAATTACTGGAAAATGTTGGAGCTGGCAGGGATCTTAGAGTCTGGCACATTATCTTCCTTTGGCGGAGGAAGAAACTAAAGCACAGAGACGCGAAGTGACTTAAAAGTTACAATGCACTGCGAAGACTTCTTGGAAGCAGGAAGTTGGTTGTCTCAGCCTGTACCTATACCCACCCCACCCCTCACCCCAAACCCTGTCATTTCAAGTTAAATCAAAGTCACAAAGCTATCCAGCCCTTCAGGGCTGCATTTGTTTCTTTCCATGAAACTTAACTCTACAAATACCTGCCATCTGGGAATAAGCAAGCCCAAGTAAAAAGCTGCAAATTCTTGCTGTACCGCTCACACTATTTATTTTTAGCAGCGAAAGGATCATTCCCACTCTTAGCATCTTGAAATAATAAAAGCCGGCATCTATTGAGAATTAGTTTGTAAGCTCCATGGAAGCAGGGATCAAGTTTGATTTTCCTCATCACTCTATCCGTTGTGCCTAGCCCAGTCCGTGATACGTACTACAGAACACAACAAATAAATAGCTGTTGGATGAGTGGACGTAGTGTTTACAAGGTGACAGACAATGTGTTAAGCACTTTTCGTGGGTTATCTCATTCCATCTTCATAACTATCCCATGAGGTAGGTAATATTTAAAACTAAAATTTGAAAGTGTGCCCAAGCATACAAACATAGTGAGTGTTAGGACCCGGACTGCTCTGTCTGACTCCATCCTGAATTACTAGGGAGGCTGGAGGTTTCAGGGTTGCCACTGATTATCATATGAAATGTATAAAACTACTGTTAGATTAAATATGGGGAATTTTAAAAACCTGACTAGCTGGCATGTTATCCAGCACTAAAGATAAGTTACTGAGCCTTAAAAAATAATGGAAGAATAAAATAGGAAAAGACTGACCTGCTGGATTAGCTAAAGATGGTTGGGTATTTGGGGAGGAAAAGAATGAGGTTGAGTGGAGAATAATTACGCAATAAAGTTTCTACCTTATCTTGTTTGAGAGTCCAGGGACTCTCTTCTGAACCGTACATTCCATTTGAAAATGCCATCCTGTGGTGTATCACTTCTAGATCATAGATGAGAGACATTGAAATCTTATTTCCAGGGTTTATTCCCATGATGCTAAACCTTTCAGAGGAAATGGTGCATTTGCACAGACGCAGAGGAGAGCAGTGAGCCCCAAGAACTGACTCTGGTTTCTATGCCTCAGGCACTGCTCTTCCACCTCGTTGGGACAGAATTTTTCTATTTTTGTGTATGGGATTTTTTATTTTCCCCCTGAGGCATTACTAATGCCAGAAGTCTGTGTTAGGCGGTGAGGATGAGATCCTGTTTCTCAGACTCCTACAGCCAGACCTAAGCCATTGTGTCTGGAACAGAATCCCTAAAGCTGGTCCACGGGACTGACTTCATCTAGGGCTCAAGTCTTTGAGTGGATGTGGGTTGGAGACCATGATGCCACATTCCTTTAAAGGTTTTATTTTTTCCCTCCCTCCATATTTCCAGAGCCTGGTTGTTCTCGACCACGGGTGCACATAGAATCATCTGAGGAGACCTAAAATGTGGATGCCCAGGTTCCACCCCTAAGGGTCTGGTTTAATTAGTTTGGAGAGAGGTCCAGGCACTGGCATTTATTTTAAAAGCGTCCCAGGTGATTCTGCTGTGTAGTGGGCGTTAAGCGTCATTCTTGTAGGCTCCTGCCCCAGTGACCATTGTTTTTCTTCGCCTTTCTCCCCTTCCTGTGTCCTGGCTCATGCAGCCTGGGGGCTTCTTCTCCTATTGGATGGCATTTGTAAGGACTGTTAAAGACTGTGCATTTGATTGGGGTGGGGAGGACAGGACACGGAAGGCTTCTATGAAATCACAGAGTGAAGTACATATAACAGTGGACTATTTTTTCTTTTTAATTAAAAATTAATGAATATCCCACATGCAGCGGAGCGGCTGGGCCCGTGAGCCATGGCCGCTGAGCCTGCGCGTCGGGAGCCTGTGCTCTGCAATGGGAGAGGCCACAGCAGTGAGAGGCCTGCGTACTGAAAAAAAAAAAAAAAAAAAAAAAAAAATTAATGAATAAACCTAAGGAAAGAAATAACTAAAACTAAACAAATGTGAACTAGAAAAATTTTATGGCTTTTCTGTAACCAGTAAATCTGAGCACAGATTATCTTCTAACAACTGGAAAAAAATAGGCTAAATGAATGCTTTTGTAAGAAATGGCCTTAATAAAACTGACTCAAGATGAATTGAAAAGAAAAAAGAAAGCGATCAATTATCATGGAAGAAATTGAGCCATTTGCTGTAAAACGTCAGATACAAATAGTGTCCGCTTGGATAATTTTAAAATATTGAGGACCAGATGGTTCCAAGGCTGTTTAAAAGTGTTCTAGAACAGGGAAAAAGAAGTAAAGCTTCTGAATTATCTTTCTGAAACAAGCACACCATTGGTATAAAATAATGGGTGAGGGTAGTTCTTAAAAACAGTTAAGGGATGTGTGTATATGTGTAGCTGATTCACTTTTTTATAAAGCAGAAACTAACACACCATTGTAAAGCAATTATACTCCAATAAATATGTTTTAAAAAGAGCAAAACAGTTAAGCAATTTAATCTTTCCTAAGAACATTGATATAAAATTCCCAAATAAAGCATAAGCAACTAAAGCATAGCAATGCATAAAAGGTTAGCACCATGGCCTAGAGAGGTTCATTTTAACAAATCAAAGATGGATCAGTAGGGGAAATCTGCTAAAGTAATTGTCTATTTTGATGCATAAAGAAGAGGGAAAGGTATGGTGATTTCAATAGACGTGGCAAAGGCATTTGATAAAAGTCAATATATATTCTGGATAAACAAAACAGTAAAATAGTAATAGATCATATTAGGGAAATTTCAATAGGTTTTCATTATGCCTGATGGTGAAACACTAGAACCAGTTTTTAAAGTTAGAAATAGATGGGATGCCCACAGCAATAACCACTATGATTTAACAGATGTAACAACAAGTTTAGAGCACCAAGTGAACAATGCTTTCTATGTTCCAGGCAAATCACTGAATTCTCCCAACACCTTGCAAGAGAAATGCTACTATTCACATTTTACTGGTGAGAAAATAAAAGCACAGAGAAGTAACTTGCCCAAAGTCACACTGCCAGGAAGTGATAGAACTAGGACTGGACTTTGTGCCTACATTGCCTCTTTAGGAACAAAATTCTTTTTTTTTTTTTTTTTCGGTACGTGGGCCTCTCACTGTTGTGGCCTCTCCCGTTGCGGAGCACAGGCTCCGGATGCGCAGGCTCAGCGGCCATGGCTCATGGACCCAGCCGCTCTGCGGCACGTGGAATCTTCCCGGACCGGGGCACGAACCCGCGTCCCCTGCATCGGCAGGCAGACTCTCAACCACTGCGCCACCAGGGAAGCCCTAGGAACAAAATTCTTGACAATAGGAGACTTGAATAAATGGAGATTGGAAGACAATTTTGTAAGGATGACATTCCCTCTAAATTTATTAATGAATGAAGCAATTCTCTGATCGTAATTCCAATAAGATTTTCTTCACTTGAAAAAGCAATTCTAAAGTTCCTCTAGAGAAATAGATATTCAAGAATAGCCAGAAAAGATCTGTAAAGAAGTATAATGAGAAAGAACTTTCAAGTTGTAGTCATGCAGTGCGCATGATAATGGCCCAAGAATAAACAAATAGGGGATGTAGAACAGGGGTCAGTAATCTTAAGACGAGCAGGCCAAATACAGCCAAGCCCATCCATTTACATATTATCCATGGCAACTTTCATGGTACAAAGGCAGAGCTGAGTAGTTGCAACAGAGACCATTTGAGCAGTCCCAAAATTATTTACTGTCTGTTCCTTTACAGAAAAAATTTGCCAACCCTTGTGGTAGAATGAAGTGTGCATTCAGGTGTCTATGGATGACATTTAAAAATCACGGGGATTATTTGATTACAGCAGTTGTCATAGTTCTTGTGCCCCTTTCTCCTCCAATACACACATACAAATTGCGAATAGTAATAATTGTACTGAAAGAAAATATAGCGTTTATCAACTTGCCATGGAAAAACTTTTTCCAGGGATGCCATAAATGAAGATAAAGAGTTTAAAAATATGACTACAAACAAAATATTGTTTAAATGGCAAGGGAACAGCAGAAACAGTATTGTAAGTTAAATGGAAAACTTGGAAAAATATTTTAAGACACGTTTAGCATGGTTTAACATTTAGTGGTTCAGTTGCAGCTTATAGAACCCACTCTGGCTGGTTAAGCAGGAAGGGATTTAACACAAGGAATTAAGCTGTTCCTGAATTGTTGGGAGGGCAGAAGGAGGAGATCTCAGAGCTGGCCTGCCAGGGCAACTGCTGCTCTGGTTCACCCAGGATGCTGCAGAGGAAGCTGCTGTCTCCTGCCATGGTCACTGGATCCCAGGGTCACCGTTGTGAGCCAAAGATCAGGAAGCTTTAGCCAGCACTGTTGACTCACAAGCCCCATGGAGCCCAGTGACCCCAGAGCAACAAACGTGAATGCCACATGTGCCTGGTGTGCTGACCCAATTTCTCAAGTTTCCTGCCAGCATGTCCCAGGGGTAGAACGATAGCACATTTGCAATCTTAGCTGCAAGGGAGTCTGGAAAGTATGGTTTTCAGCGCTCCCTGAACAGGAGGAGGTTAGGGTAGGTGCTGAAGGAGCCAATCTACTGCCCATAATTGATGCCCCCTGGCAAGTACACAGTGAGAGCTGTGAGAAGCTAACCAGTAAAAGATAAGGGTGCTAATTTAAAAAACAGGCAAAGGAAAAGACATGTAACTCAAAAGAAGAAAACCAGGAGGTCAATAGAAATGAAAAGCTGTCAACCTTATTACAGTCAAAAACTGCAACTGAAATTACCAACGACAAAATTGGTATTGGCCAGGATGTGGGGGGAAGAGGCACCCTCATTCCGCTGTAAGGTCAGAAAACCTTTGTAAAAGCAGGTCAGTCCCCTGATTTAGCAATCCTGCTTTGAGGAGTCTCTGCCAAAGAAGGAAATCATCTCATGAAGGAAACAGGAGGCATATCCAAGCATCAGAGTACTGCTATCAGAGTGTTGCTCTCAGTTGCAAAATATTGCAAACTAAATGCCCATCAAATGGGGACTGAGGAAATAAATGGCAGTACATTTACACCACAAAATAGCCTTTGAAAAAGAGGGGCATTCGCAGGGACAGTGTCATGTGGCAATTAAGTGCACAGGCTTTGGAACTAGAGAGCCTGGGTTTGAACCCCGATTCTACCACTTACTAGCTTTGAGATCTTGGAATGTACTCAGTTTTGCCATTTGGAAAACAGAGATAATAACAGCAAAGTAGACATAATAGATAACTTTCTTGGCTGGGGTTTTATGAGAATTAGATGAATTAATACAATGTCTCCTTTTGAGTTCTCAGTGAATATTAGACGTTATTATTTTTGTTGCTCAAGATCAATGACCATCACATGACATTTCAAGTGATAAATTAAGGTTTCAAAAGATCAAGTACATTATGATCCATTTTATGTAAAAAGCAGTGTACCTGTGAGCCCACACACATTAAATAATAGAGGCAACGAGAGAATTTTCCAGAGTATGTTCACCATATTAACAGAAGTCCTCTTTGAATGGGAGTTCTGGTGATTTTACTTAGTTTGCACTGTCTTGTATTTGTGTATGTGTATGTATGTGTGTTTATAAGGTACCATGTAGTGTTTCAAACAGAACCCCAAGGTCCCTGAAGAGAAACTGGGAGTGTCAGCCATGAACACGCTGGACCACAGCAGGGAGCCAGGGTCTCATAGCAGGAGTCAGGCACCAGCTCAAATCACCATGGCAACCACGATGGAAAGTTAAAAAAAGCAGTTTTGCGGGAAGAAAGCGCCTCTATCATTAGTGACATAAAAATAAGAAGTTATATTTTTAATATTTTTGACAGCAGCCTTCTTTCCTCCATCACTGAAGCCTCAAAGCAAGAATTCCAGTCCTTTGGCCATAGGTGCAGACAAATAATGAATAATTTGACATATAAGCTCTTTTCATAAACTGTGCTCTTTGGCGGATTTTTCCTGTTCTGGTGATCTGTGGACTCTAGAGATTACTGTTCAATACACGTGTTGGAAATGAGGCATCCAAACGAGTGGTACTCTCTTCAGAACAGAATCAGCAAATCTTCGAGTTATTTGAAAGGTGCTTCGGAGGCTGGATGAGAGGAGAACCCCCGCTTCTGCAGCTCTGACCTGTGGTGGTTTAGCTTCTGCCTGACCCCTCTAGTGATAGGTGTCCCTAGTTGCCTAGAGATGTCTTCATTGTAGGAGAGTTACAATCATTAGAAATTAGCTGTTTTGAGCCCCAAATCTGCCTTTCTAGAACGGCCACCAATTGTTTCTAATTCTAGGTCAGAATCAACTCCCAGAAAGTTTAATTCTTGTCCCACTCCAAAGCTTTTCAAATACAGAAAGGTGGCTGGCATGGACCATTTTGGATAATGGTATCCATTTATTGTCTGTGGAGGGGATTTCCGGGGTCCTCAGGTCTTGGGCATGTGAAGGTGAAGCAGACACCCCCTTATGGTCTTGTTTGAAAAGCTGATGTATTATCTCCTCATCTCATCTCCTCCTGACATTTCCCTCTTGATCTAGCTATGCTTCAAAAACCAGGACATTTGCTATGCCTCTGAGAAGGTTTCTTGGTTCTCTCGGGAGCTGCCAGCCTCTGCTGTGGCGCCTTCCCCTATGGCGAGGGGGTTTGTTGTTGGATCCATTTCCTCCCTAAGGCTCACAGTCACTCAAGGTGGTGGTGGTGGGGTGCCGTCCATCTTTGATTCCCAAGTGCCCATCCGACTCTGGGACTCGATAACTGTCGTATGTTCGGTGTGGCTGGCACTGAGAACAGGGGGACAAGCCCCCATGTCTGGTGCCCCTGCTGGTGCCACCTAAGATGACATTCCTGTTCTGTTGGTTGTTAGTGAGTGTGTGGTTGAGCTGCTGACAGATGAGTTGTCACCGACTGAGATGTCACCGTGCTTTGAGGGCTCCAACCAGGGAACCAGGGGGTCCTCCCTGGGGCTTTTCCCATCTTTTCAGTGTGGTATGTTTGAATTCTGATGCTCTCACCCATTTGGTCTTGAGCTGTTAAAATAGTGTAACAGACTGGTGTTGGCCGTGGAGTGCAATCATCTCTCCCTAGAATTGCCCACAAAGCCCCACGGCTGACACCCAATGATGCTAAGGACCCCATGTTCCAAATTCAGAGAACTGCTAGCAGGTGGACCCAGCCCCTCTCTGCAGGGCTTTCCAAGAGAACACCAGCTGGAGAAGTGGCCTTATCCTGTCACCCTAACCCTCTCCTGGTGGAGAGGGGCTGGGGGCAAGGAAGAGGCAGCCTCTTGATGTGTGTATGTGTGTGTGAGCATTATTGGTGAAGAGAGACTATTCCTTTTGCTCTCTTTCCCAAAATAAGGGGAAGGAGGCTCCCAAATCCAAAGAAGGCGTCTAAACCATCCCGTCTCCCACTAGTGTGGGAACTAGTGGTTCCCTGCCTGGGTTCCCAGGCTGCTGGGCTGTGTAGGTGGACTTCCCAGAGATAGCTCCACTGACGCTGCACAACCTCTGTGGGCCTGGCAGGGGCATCCTTTGTTCTAGGACATGCCCCAGAAGGGGTGGCTGGCTGCCTGTCTCAGATCTCCCTGAGAGAGAGTACCTGCTGGAGATGGGTCCCTGCAGCCTCCCCTGGGGTGCCTCCTCTGGGGGTGCTGAGGGAGCTGGGATAAGGACAGACCCAGCAGGGCTTCCTGGGGGGAGAGACCCTGAGGACTCCTCTCCCTCCCAAGAATCCCCAAGTGTGCTCCTGAGACTCCATTTTGAAGCCCCATCCCACGGAGATGACTGATGTCTCGTCAGACTTTGACATAGAAACAGGGGCCACCAACTGAGAGGGTCTTCGGCCCCAGGCAGCTCTCTGTCTTCCTGTTCCAACACCACAGCAGTAGGAAACAGAAAAGAGACAGAGAGAGTGAGGGGGGACCCACAGGGCAGAGGGTCTAGGCTGCCTTGCAGAGAGGGCTTAGAATCAAGTATGAGTTTGAAGAGTTAAAATGAAGATTGAGTCTTCAGGAACTGGAACTATACTGTTCTAATAATTGAAAGTGACCAAAAAGTGATGGAATGGCCTGAGATATTATTACAATCCCCTTCTCCAGCAGGGAGATATTTGCAGAGCAGATTCTTTTGGGCAGAGAATTTACTGGAGAAAATAAGTCCATTCCATGTTCGTATCACCACTGAGTGGGACCACCAGAGAATCAGCTTCTTTGGATATATTTATAAAACAGTTAATGAATCCATGGAACTGTACCGTCATGGTCATGGAGGATTCTGGGAGGCTGGATCATCTTCCCATTTTTAGCAAGTCACCTAGAAGTCCCCCGGTCTGGTGAAAGAGGTTGGGAAGAGAAGACCTCTCTTTACTGTACGGGTGTGGATGGGTGTGGTGACATGACTGTGTGCAGTGGGCCCTGGGGGCCTGCAAAGAGTGGGGTCCTTTTCCTGATCAAAGGAAGGAGATTGATTAGGAATGTAAGATGGAGTTACCCAGCCAGTTAGCTATGAATAGGGCACGTTCCTTAGACCAGAAAATCACAGTGGGTCAGATGAAATTAGGAGTGTGGAGAAGTTGCAGAATCCATTCTCTTTTCTTTTCTTTTCTTTTTTTTTCTTTTCCCGTACGCGGGCCTCTCACTGCTGTGGCCTCTCCCATTGTGGAGCACAGGCTCCGGACGCGCAGGCTCAGCGGCCATGGCTCACGGGCCTAGCCGCTCCGCGGCATGTGGAATCTTCCCAGACCGGGGCACGAACCCGTGTCCCTTGCATCGGCAGGTGGCCTCTCAACCACTGCGCCACCAGGGAAGCCCTCTTTCTTGTTTCTTCATTTCTTACTCCCTTCCTGCCTTCCTCTCCATCTCTCGTCTCTCTTTCTTTCCTCCTCCCTCCCTCCCTCCCTCCTTCCCTTCCTTCCTCCCTCTCTTTCTTTCATTGTGTTTCCCTCCCTGTGCTTCTCCTTTGTGGAATTTACAAGCACATAAACATTTGTTTAATTTCTGTTTTTTGTCTGCCTTCTCCTAGACCACAAGCTTCTGAAAACACAGCCATGTCAGTTGGGCTCATTATTCTATCTCTGTTACCTGCCCAATAATGGGCACATGGCAGGCACTCAATCAATATATATTGAATGAATAAATACATGAATACTCGATGGTGATCATTAAAATAATAACCTTTAAATTACTAATTTTATTATAAGCTAAATGTCCTAGTCTCAAAGGTATGATCCAAATAAGGTCATGTTTTCCTTTTTAAGTACCTGCACTGTAATGTTCTGCGTCTAAGACATAGGCGTCCCCTCCCCAGGGGAATTCTGGGGGTTGTGTGAGGGGCTGTCTGTCAATATATTTATGGTGTGTGTAAATGGTCAGACCATAAATATTTTAGGCTTTGCAGGCCATAGGTCTCTGGGTACAACTGTCAACTCTGCTGTTTCTGCACTAACGCGTCCACAGATAAAATATAAATGAGTGGACATGACTGTCTCCAACAGAACTTTATTTATGAAACAGATGGTTGGCCTGGGTGTTGTAGTTTGTTGATTCCTGTTCTAGACAATAAAACAGTTATTTAACATGGCAGGTATGACAAAGTGCTAAGAATAAAAACAAGACATGGTGGACAGCAGAGGACAGATTGTGCGGGAAGTTATGCTGAGTAAGATTGGAAATCCTTGGACGATTTAAACAGGGAAATGGTCTGCTCTGACTCCCAGGCCCAGTGGAGTACATTGCAGAAAGGGTGGACACTTGGAGACCAGTTGGAAAGTTATTGTGATGGTCCAGATGCAGAGGGGTGGAGGTTGGTACCGGGATGGGAGTGATGAGGTGGTAACAAGCGGTTGCATTCTAGGTAGACTTAGAAGTTGACCAATAGACTTTGCTCATGGTCTAAATAAAAGAGGGACGTTCAGGGATGACTCTAAGATTTTAGTCTGAGCAGTTGGAAGAATGATTTTTCCATCTACTGAGATGAATAAGAGGGGAGGAAGTATGGGTTTTGGTCAGAAGACCAAGAGTTCTGTCTGGGACATGTTAAGTTTGAGATGACTGTCAGACACCCAAATAAAGCTGCTGAGCAGGCAGGTGGATAGATGAGTCGGGGATTAAGGGGAGAGTCATCAGCATGTGGATGGTCCTTGCAGCGTGAATGAGATCAGCTAAAGAATGAGAATTGCGTGGAAAAGAGGTCCAAGGATTGAGCCCTGGGAGATTCTGAGTTTGGAGGTCAGGAAGAGGAGAGCAGGGAGAGGAGAAAGCAGTCAAGGAGGCTGAGGGTTGGGCGGGGGTGGGGAGGCAGCGTGATAGCAGAGAGGCAAGGGAGAGCCGGCTCAGGGCGGGGGGGCATGAGTGGCATGCCCACATTTGCTCCTTAAGCCCTGCACCCGGGGCTTCCTGTGATTAGATGCTGGAGCTCAGCTGGAGAGCTCTTTGCATTGCCTCTTGGACCCTGCATTTCATGTTCCCCTGTGGTTCTGGCTGCTGCTTTCAGCGAACTCCCAGGCCATCACTCTTCCCTGATCCTTTTATTGCCTCACCAGTTGCATTTTCTTTGCAACTTGGCAGGGAAATCATACCTCCCAAATTGCTCATAATCCTTGGCTAAGCTGACTCCTTTTGTACTGAAAAAAGGAAGCCAGCAGAGCCAGAGAATGATTTCTGGAACAAAGAGGAACATTTTCTAACAAAAATACAGGCACATCATATACCCTCCACCCACCCCCTTTCCCTACGCCCTGGGGCAGGATGAACTCTCCTGGCCAAGAGAGCAGCTTTCCCCTTACAGCGTGAAAATGCAGCTCCCCTGAGGGCTGTGGGAAGCATCCTCAGTTTCCCATGGAGGCAGGAGCAACAGGAATGGTCTTTTCTGAGCCTGTGATTGTGTGCACAGAGCAAACGTGGGGTGAGAGGGAGGGTGGACAGAGGTGAGAGAGAAGGGCCCGGGGGCCCGAGGAGGCCGCCGAAAGGAGAAAGACCCAGGCAGAAACCCTGAAACTGGAGGCAGCAGGCTTTTTGTGTATCATCTTGAGTATCTGTGACTGAGAACTGGCCCCATGTTTAAGGTCATGGATCCAGGGAGTTGGTCCCCTCCTTCCTCTCTCCTTTTTCCATCACAACAAAGATGACACCTGGCATTCTGAGCTCACATCTGCTCATGCTTTTGTTCTATTTTTTCCTACTCTGTTCTATTCGGGTGTCTGGCATGAGGGACTGAGGTTTGAAAGCAACACTCCAGCTGTCCCCTCCGTGCCCACTCCTACTGAATTATCCTGAAATCCCTCCTGCTGGCATGATCCCCTCTGGTTCCCCCTACGAAAAGTCTGGGGCAGGCTTCTGTTCTGACACGGAATCATGCCCTTGGCACTCCACGCCCCCAACAGTCTTCTTGGATTTTTTTTGTATTTAATAAATGTAATTTGCAGGCATTAACCTAGGGAATTATTTCTGTGTAAACAGAGAAGAGTTTAGGTCTTTGGTCAGAGATGTAGAATTCACATGTGTTTGGGGGCAACGTTTCTGACAATAGAATAGGAAAGGAAAAAAGCATAAGCTCGCTCACAGAAGATAATCACGTGTCTTCTTGTTTAAAACAATCTCTTCTGTTAAATTCAGTATTTCGGGCTATTCAATTTATACCCAGTACACTTACTTTTGGCATACTTATGAAGAAGCGAATGTAACAGATATGTGTTTCTTTGGCTGGCAAGTTAAAAAAACAAATGAAAATTGGAATTTTATCTTTTAAATCATTAAATAAACTATTACAGGGATGCTTTTTTTCCTCCCAAATTAATAAAACTAAATTGCTTTCTGGAAAGAAGATTATTTTTAAACCTAATGTATGAACATCCATCATCACAAGGTAATATTTTTAATACTACGAGCATATTCTTAATTTATTTAAAAAATTTTATGCTGGTCATTTTGTTAGATTATTACTTCTTACTTATGTTTCAGTTCCTACTTTTAGAGAAACATCAAACATAATTTGTATTCTTTACCAGATATTTCTAATACCTGAAGTCCTTTTTAAAAATTGAAATATAGTGACATATAATATATGTTAGTTTCAGGTGTACTACATAGTGATTTGACATTTGCACACATTATGAAATGATCACCTAGATAAGTCTGGTAACCATCTGTCACCATACAAACTTATTACAATATTATTGAACACATCTCTTATGCTGTATATTACATCCCTGTGACATTTATTATAAGCGGTTTGTACCTCTTTTTTTTTAACATCTTTATTGGAGTATAATTGCTTTAAAATGTTGTGTTAGTTGCTTCTTTATAACAAAGTGAATCAGCTTTATGTATACATATATCCCCATATTTCCTCCCTCTTGTGTCTCCCTCCCACCCTCCCTATACCACCCCTTTAGGTGGTCATAAAACACCGAGCTGATCTCCCTGTGCTATGCGGCTGCTTCCCACTAGCTATAGGTCTTACATTTGGTAGTGTATATATGTCAATGCTACTCTCTCATTTTGTCCCAGCTTACCCTTCCTCCTCCCTCTGTCCTCAAGTCTATTCTCTAGTAAGTCTGCATCTTTATTCCCATCCTGCCCCTAGGTTCTTCATGGCCATTTTTTTTTTTTAGATTCCATATATATGTGTTAGCATACGGTATTTGTTTTACTCTTTCTGACTTATTTCACCCTGTATGACAGTCTCTAGGTCCATCCACCTCACTGCAAATAACTCAGTTTCATTTCTTTTTATGGCTGAGTAATATTCCATTGTATATATGTGCCACATCTTCTTTATCCATTTATCTGTCAGTGGACACTTAGGTTGCTTCCATGTCCTGGCTATTGTAAATAGAGCTGCAATGAGCCTTGTGGTACATGACTCTTTTTGAATTATGGCTTTCTCAGGGTATATGCCCAGTAGTGGGATCTCTGGGTCATATGATAGTTCTATTTTTAGTTTTTTTTAAGGAAGCTCCATACTGTTCTCCAAAGTGGCTGTATCAATTTACATTCACACCAACAGTGCAAGAGGGTTCCCTTTCCTCCACACCCTCTCCATCATTTACTGTTTGTAGATTTTTTGATGATGGCCATTCTGACCAGTGTGAGGTGATATCTCACTGTAGTTTTGATTTGCATTTCTCTAATGATTAATGATGTTGAGTATTCTTTCATGTGTTTGTTGACAATCTGTATATCCTCTTTGGAGAAATGTCTATTTAGGTCTTCTGCCCATTTTTGGATTGGTTTTTTGTTTTTTTGATATTGAGCTGCACGGGCCGCTTGTAAATTTTGGAGATTAATCCTTTATCAGTTGCTTCATTTGCAAATATTTTCTCCCATTCTGAGGGTTGTCTTTCATCTTGTTTATGGTTTCCTTTGCTGTGCAGAAGCTTCTAAGTTTCATTAGGTCCCATTTATTTATTATTGTTTTTATTTCCATTTCTCTAGGAGGTGGGTCAAAAAGGATCTTGCTGTGATTTATGTCACAGAATGTTCTGCCTATTTTTTCCTCTAAGACTTTTATAGTATCTGGCCTTAAAAGTCTTTAATCCATTTTGAGTTTATTTTTGCGTATGGTGTTAGGGAGTGATCTAATTTCATTCTTTTACATGTAGCTGTCCAGTTTTCCCAGCACCACTTATTGAAGAGGCTGTCTTTTCTCCATTGTATATTCTTGCCTCCTTTATCAAAGATAAGTTGACCATATGTGCGTGGGTTTATCTCTGGGCTTTCTATCCTGGTCCATTGATCTATATTTCTGTTTTTGTGCCAGTACCATTCTGTCTTGATTACTGTAGCTTTGTAGTATAGTCTGAAGTCCGGGAGCCTGATTCCTCCAGCTCTGTTTTTCTTTCTCAAGATTGCTTTGGCTACTCGGGGTCTTTTGTGTTTCCATACAAATTGTGAAATTTTTTGTTCTAGTTCTGTGAAAAATGCCATTGGTAGTTTGATAGGGATTGCATTGAATCTGTAGATGGCTTTGGGTAGTAGAGTCATTTTCACAATGTTGATTCTTCCAATCCAAAAACATGGTATATCTCTCCATCTGTTTGTATCATCCTTAATTTCTTTCATCAGTGTCTTATAGTTTTCTGCATACAGGACTTTTGTCTCCTTAAGTAGGTTTATTCCTAGGTATTTTATTCTTTTTGTTGCAGTGGTAAATGGGAATGTTTCCTTAATTTCACTTTCAGATATTTTCATCATTAGTGTATAGGAATGCAAGGGATTTCTGTGCATTAATTTTGTATCCTGCTACTTACCAAATTCATTGATTAGCTCTAGTAGTTTTCTGATAGCATCTTTAGGAGTCTCTGTGTATAGTATCATGTCATCTGCAAACAGTGACAGCATTACTTCTTTTCTAATTTGGATTCCTTTTATTTCCTTTTCTTCTCTGATTGCTGTGGCTAAAACTTGCAAAACAATGTTGAATAATAGTGGTGAGAGTGGACAACCTTGTCTTGTTTCTGATCTTAGTGGAAATGGTTTCAGTTTTTCACCATTGAGAACGATGTTGGCTGTGAGTTTGTCATATATGGCCTTTATTATGTTGATGTAAGTTCCCTCTATGCCTACTTTCTGGAGGGTTTTTATCATAAATTTGTGTTGAATTTTGTCGAAAGCTTTTTCTGCATCTATTGAGATGATCATATCGTTTTTATTCTTCAGTTTGTTAATATGGTGTATCACATTGATTGATTTGCATATATTGAAGAATTCTTGCATTCCTGGGATAAACCTCACCTGATCATGGTGTCTGTTCCTTTTAATGTGCTGTTGGATTCTGTTTGCTAGTATTTTGTTGAGGATTTTTGCATCCATGTTCATCAGTGATATTGGCCTGCAGTTTTCTTTCTTAGTGAGTCCGGCTAATGGTTTATTAATTTTGTTTATCTTCTCAAAGAACCAGCTTCTAGGGCTTCCCCAGTGGCACAGTGGTTAAGAATCCACTGGTCAATGCAGGGGACACGGGTTTGAGCCCTGGTCTGGGAAGATCCCACATGCCATGGAGCAACTAAGCCTGTGCGCCACAACTACTTAGCCTGTGCTGTAGACCCTGCGAACCACAACTACTGAAGCCTGTGCGCCTAGAGCCTGTGCTGCACAACAGGAGAAGCTACCCAATGAGAAGCCCACGCTGTACAATGAAGAGTTGCCCTCGCTCGCCACAACTAGAGAAAGGTCGTGTATAGCAATGAGACCCAATGCAGCCAAAAATAAGTAAATTAATTTTAAAAAAGAGGAAAGACAGATACTGTATGATTCCATTAAAAAAAAAAAGAAGAACCAGCTTTTAGTTTTATTGATTTTACTATTGTTTCCTTCATTTCTTTTTCATTTATTTCTGATCTGATCTTTATGGTTTCTTTCCTTCTGCTAACTTTGGAGTTTTTTTGTTCTTCTTTCTCTAATTGCCTTAGGTGTAAGGTTAGGTTCTTTATTTGAGATTTTTCTTGTTTCTTGAAGTACGGTTGTATTGCTATAAAGTTTCCTCTTAGAACTGCTTTTCCTGCATCTCATAAGTTTTGGGTTGTCATGTTTTCATTGTCATTTGTTTCTAGTATTTTTTGCTTTCCTCTTTGATTTCTTCAGTGATCTCTTGGTTATTTAGTAGTGTATTGTTTAGCCTCCTTGTGTTTGTATTTTTTACAGATCTTTTCCTGTAGTTGATATCTAGTCTCATAGCATTGTGGTCAGAAAAGATACTTGATATGATTTCAGTTTTCTTAAATTTACCAAGGCTTGATTTGTGACCCAAGATATGATGTATCCTGGAGAATGTTCCATGAGCACTTGAGAAGAAAGTGTATTCTGTTGTTTTTGGATGGAACGTCTTATAAATATCAATTAAATCCATCTTGTTTAATGTGTCATTTAAAGCTTGTGTTTTTTTATTTTCATTTTGGACGATCTGTCTATTGGTGAAAGTGGTGTGTTAAGTTCCCCTACTATGATTGTGTTACTTTTGATTTCCCCTTTTATGGGTGCTAGCATTTGCCTTATGTATTGAGGTGCTCCTATGTTGGGTGCATAAATATTTACAATTGTTTTATCTTCTTCTTGGATTGATCCCTTGATCATTATGTAGTGTCCTTCTTTGTCTCTTGTTATAGTCTTTATTTTAAAGTCTATTTTGTCTGATATGAGAATTGCTACTCCAACTTTCTTTTGATTTCCATTTGCATGGAATATCTTTTTCTATCCCCTCACTTTCAGTCTGTATGTGTCCCTAGGTCTGAAGTTGGTCTCCTGTAGATAGCATATATATGGATCTTGTTTTTGTATGCATTCAGCCAGTCTATGTCTTTTGGTTGGAGCATTTAATCCATTTACATTTAAGGTAATTATTGATATGTATGTTCCTATTACTATTTTCTTAATTGTTTTGGGTTTGGTTTTGTAGGTCTTTTCCTTCTCTTGTGTTTCCTGCCTAGAGAAGTTCCTTTAGCATTTGTTGTAAAGCTGGTTTGGTGGTGCTGAATTCTCTTAAATTTTGATTGTCTGTAAAGATTTTAATTTCTCCTTCAAATCTGAATGAGATCCTTGCTGAGTAGAGTAATCTTGGTTGTAGGTTTTTCCCTTTCATCACTTTAAATATGTCCTGCCACTCCCTTCTGGCTTGCAGAGTTTCTGCTGAAAGATCAGCTGTTAACCTTATGGGGATTCCCTTGTATGTTATGTTGTTATTCCCTTGCTGCTTTTAATGTTTTTTCTTTGTATTTAATTTTTGATAGTTTGATTAATATGTGTCTCAGTGTGTTTCCCTTTGGGTTTATCCTGTATGGTACTCTCTGTGCTTCCTGGACTTGATTGACTATTTCCTTTCCCATGTTAAGGCAGTTTTCGACTATAATCTCTTCAAATATTTTCTCAGACACTTTCTTTCTTTATTCTTCTTCTGGGACCTCTATAATTCGAATGTTGGTGCATTTAATGTTGTCCCAGATGTCTCTGAGACTGTCCTCAATTCTTTTCATTCTTTTTTCTTTATTCTGCTCTGCAGGTAGTTATTTCCACAATTTTTTCTTCCAGGTCAGTTTTCCATTCTTCTGCCTCAGTTATTCTGCTATTGATTCCTTCTAGAGCGTTTTTAATTTCATTTATTGTGTTGTTCATCACTGTTTGTTTGCTCTTTAGTTCTTCTAGGTCCTTGTTAAATGCTTCTTGTATTTTCTCCATTCTATTTCCAAGATTTTGGATCATCTCTACTATCATTACTCTGAATTCTTTTTCAGGTAGACTGCCTATTTCCTCTTCATTTGTTTCATCTTGTGGGCTTTTACCTTGCTCCTTCAACTGTTGCATATTTCTCTGTCTTCTCATTTTTTTAACTTCTGTGTTTGGCGTCTCCTTTTCCCAGGCTGCAGGTTCATATTCCCCATTGTTTTTGGTGTCTGCCTCCAATGGGTGAGGTTGGTTCAGTGGCTTGTGTAGGCTTCCTGGTGAAGGGGACTGCTGCCTGTGTTCTGGTGGGTTTGGCTGGATCTTGTGTTTCTGGTGGACAGGCCTGCTTCTGGTGGTGTGTTTAGGGGTGTCTGTGAACTTAGTATGATTTTAAGCAGCCTCTCTGCTAATGGGTGGGGCTGTGTTCTTGTCTTGCTAGCTGTTTGGCATGGGCCGTCCAGCACTGGAGCTTCCTGGCTGTTGGGTGGAGCTGGGTCTTAGCGTTCAGATGGAGATTTCTGGGAAATCTCTCACCGATTGATATTACATGGGGCCAGGAGGTCTCTGGTGGTCCAATGTCCTGAGCTCAGCTCTCCTACCTCAGAGGCTCAGGCCTGACAGCAGGCCAGAGCACCAAGACCCTGTCAGCCACATGGCTCAGAAGAAAAGGGAGAAAAAAGGAAAGAAAAAAAATTTTACATGAAAAGAAAAGTAATAAAAATTTAGAGCAACAAAACCAGTAACGAAGTCCACCAGTGATAACAAGCACTAAAAACTATGCTAAGGTAAACATAAAAATCAGAAAGAAATCAGTCACAGACATCAAACCCCAAGTCTACAGTTGCTCCCAAGGTCCACTGCCTCAATTTGGGGATGATTCATTGTCTATTCAGGTATTCCACAGATGCAGGTACATCGAGTTGATTGTGAGGATTTAATCTGCTGTTCCTGAGGCTGCTGGGAGAAATTTCCCTTTCTCTTCTTTGTTTGCACAGCCCCTGGGGTTCAGCTTTGGATTTGGACCCACCTCTGCATGTAGGTCACCCTCAGGCATCTATTCCCACCCAGACAGGATGGGGTTAAAGCAGCAGCTGATTAGGGGGCTCTTGCTCATTCAGGCTGGGGGGAAGATGGGGTACAGTAGTTATAACTGGAATGCCTGTGGTGGCAGAGGCTGGCGTGACATTGCAGCAGCCTGAGGTGCGCCGTGTGTTCTCCTGGGGAACTTGTCTCTGGATCATGGGACCCTGGCAATGGTGTTCTGCACAGGCTCCCGGGGGGGTGTGGATAGTGACTTGTGCTTGCACACAGGATTCTTGGTGGCTGCAGCAGCAGCGTTAGCGTTCCATGCCCATCTGTGGTGTTTGAGCTAATAACCACTGCTTGTGCCTGTCTCTGGAGCTCGTTTAGGCAGTGCTCTGACTTCTGTAGGCACACGGGGAGGAATCCCTTCTCCTCGCGCACCACAAAACAATGGTCTTTTGCCTCTTAGGCAGGTCCAGACTTTTTCCCGGACTCCATCCTGGCTAGCCATGGTGCACTAATCCCTTCAGGCTGTGTTCATGCAGCCAACACCAGTCCTCTCCCTGGGATCTGACCTCCAAATCCCGAGCCTCAGTTCCCAGTCCCCGCCCGTCCCAGCAGGTGAGCAGACAAGCCTCTCGCGCTGGTGAGTGCTGGTCGGCACTGATCCTCTGTGCAGGAATCTTTCTACTTTGCCCTCTGCACCCCTGTTGCTGCACTCTCCTCTGTGGCTTTGAAGCTTCCCCCTCGCCCACCCCCCCATCTCCACCAGTGAAGGGGCTTCCTAGTGTGTGGAAACCTTTCCTCCTTCAGAGCTCCTTCCCAGAGGTGCAGGTCCCGTCCCTATTCTTTTTTATTCTCTTTTTTTTTGTGGTACGCAGGCCTTTCACTGTTGTGGCCTCTCCCATTGGAGAGCACAGGCTCCGGATGCACAGTCTCAGCGGCCATGGCTCATGGGCCCAGCCGCTCCACGGCATGTGGGATCTTCCTGGACTGGGGCATGAACCCGTGTCCCCTGCATCAGCAGGTGGACTCTCAACCACTGCACCACCAGGGAAGCACCCGTATTCTTTTGTCTCTGTCTTTTCTTTTTTCTTTTGCCCTACCCAGGTATGTGGGGAGTTTCTTGCCTTTTGGGAGGTCTGAGATCTTCTGCCAGCATTCAGTAGGTATTCTGTAAGAGTTGTTCCACATGTAGATGTATTTTTGATGTATTTGTGGGGAGGAAGGTGATCTCCACATCTTACTCCTCCACCATCTTGAAGGTCCCCCCAAGTTCCATATAATTTTGATCATTTCAGCTTTGTAGTATAGTTTGATAGTTTGAAGTCAGGGAGTGTGACACCTCCAACTTTGTTCTTTCTAAAACTTGCTTTGGCTATTTGGGTTATTTTGTGTTTTCATGAAAGTTTAGAATTATTTGTTCTAGTTTTGTGAAAAATGCCATTGATAATTTGATAGGGATTTCATGAATCTGTAGATTGCTTTGGGTATTATGGTCATTTTAGCAATATTAATTCTTGCGATCCATGAACATGATATATGTTTTTATTTGTTTGCATCATCTTCAATTTCTTTTATCAGTGTCTTATAGTTTTCAGAGTACAAGTCTTTTACCTCCTAGGTTAGATTAATTGCTAGGTATTTTATTTCTTTTTGATGCAGTTGTAAATGGGATTCTTTTCTTAATTTTTCTTTCTTCTTGGATTACTGAACATCTGCCTTCTAGGCTTCAAATCTTGTGGTTGAGGGATGACCAGCTGTCCCTGAATAGAGCTGAGCGTCATGAACTTGATGGGGATTCTGGATGGTTTGGATCCCAAGCCAAGGAATATACAGGTAAACTCTGTGTTTAACACAGACTGGGCCAGTAAAGTCCTGTAGATTAGTGGGATACCCCTAAAGATAGAATGGTGTTAAACTTAATTAATGATTCTTTGTGTTACTGGGCTTTATCAAATCCAGAATATGGCTTTTGTTTATTGTCCTGGCTACCAGGACAAAGTAGGTCAGGGAGAAAATAGGCATGAGAAAAGTAGGGAAGAGAGAAGCAGGGAAAGAAGAGGGAAAGAATGTATTATTTTAACATCTGCTACTGGAAATATTCCCAGGAAGGGAGCTATTTTAGGAAAATATCTTGAGAAGGCATCTGGGAATGGAAGTGGAAGCACTGTGGGTTCTTAGGAGTCAAGACAACCCAAGGAATTTCAAAAGTGCTGTGTATAGGGCTTCCCTGGTGGCGCAGTGGTTGAGAGTCCGCCTGCCGATGCAGGGGATGTGGGTTCGTGCCCCGGTCTGGGAAGATCCCACATGCCGCGGAGCGGCTGGTCCCATGAGCCATGGCCGCTGAGCCTGCGCGTCCGGAGCCTATGCTCCGCAACGGGAGAAACCACAACAGAGAGAGGCCCGCGTACCGCAAAGAAAAAAAAAAAAGTGCTGTGTATAGATATCAGGACTTGGGGAGAAGGAGAAGGGAGGATGAAGCTGGAGAGGGGGCCAGAGGCCAAAGAAGTATGAAGTGCTTCTATTCTATTAGTCAGTGTTCTCCAGAGAAACAAAACCAATAGGGTATGGATGTATATGTATACGTACATGTACATGTATATGTAAATCTAGAAAGAGATTTATTATGAGGAATTGGCTCCCATAATTATGGAGGCTGAGAAATCCTATGATCTGCTCTTTGTGAGATGGAGTTTCCAGTCAAGGTCTGAAGGCCTGAGCACCAGGAGGAGGAAAGACAGGAAACCGATGTCCCAGCAGCTCAAGCAGTCAGGCTGAGTGAATCCAACCTTTCTCCACTTTCCTGTTCTATGCAGGCCCTCAACAGACTGGATGATGCCCACCCATACCTGAGGAGCGCCACCTGCCTTAGCCCATCAATTCCAATGCTAACCTCTTTGAGAAACCCTCTCACAGACACACCCCAAAATAAAGTTTAACTTGATATCTGGGCATCTTGTGACCTTGTCAGGGTGACACATACAGCTAAACATCATGGTGCCCCTGTTGGTAAAGAGCTCAAAGGAATTTTATGCACAGAGGTGACCAATGCTCAACACCAAGGGGCTGCATGTTAGTAATGTAGCTCTCCCCCCTCCCAGTTTGTTGAGATCTTTGGTGAAGTATATTGTGCACACAAGGGTATGTTTTTTCTATGTGGTGTGCTTGTGTGAATGTATATGTGCTTGTGTGTGCATGTGAATGCAGACATGGTTGTGGGTATGCACGTATGATGTATGTAAGCATGTGTGTGTATGAGAGAGAGAAATTGAGAGAGACAGAAAAAGAGAAAAGGTGGTTTGTGCAGATACAGGAAACTGCGATGTCCCCGGGGAGGGTTGGTGCAGAGCAGAACAGGGATCGGATGAGGAGATAATCGAGAAATTTAGCCAATTCGGCAGAAGCAGGACTCTAAATCAGAGGCCATGGAAAGGCATGAATCCCCAGAAATCTTGTGGATGGTTGAAATGAAATGGGGGTTACAGCCAATCTTGTCTGGATTATAAGGGACATGGTGATGCCAGTGATGCGTTCTCCATGTGTTATGGATTGTCCATTAACTTCTGGTAGAATATAAAGGGCTGAGGCTAAAAGATTGATAATCTGACCATAATTGCCCTCCACTCTCAACAAAGCAAATAATCGGGATTGTTCTTCTATCGTTATATTCCTCTGTAGTTATCATCTTTATGACAACTTTCCGTCTCCTCGTTTATCAAACACACTTGAACCTAATTTTAGCAGACAAAATTGTTGGGGGTGAGGGTGTGATTTCTGTAGTGGCTTGGGATGCAGGGCCCTTTCAATACTTTTTGGGGGCCAAAAAGTATAATTCGATAACAGCAACTTGTTTTACTTGGAACATCTAGGACACCAGTTGTGTGAGATGAATTATGTTTTCATGCAAGGTTCTGAGAGGCCAAATGACAAAACATGAGTACAGTGTTTTCTTGAAGGCTTAAATGGCTTTGCAGATGTGAATTAGTCTATAACATCACAGGCACTTTTTCGTGTGGGTCACACCACCCCTTCCCTATTCCACTGTTGTAGACAGAATCATTAGTATGTGTCAGCTGCTGAACTTCAGTCATCAAATACTAATCAGATAAGAAATGGATTAGCAAGGAATCATATCAACTATATTTTCAGAGTGAAAATAAAGGCAGTGCACATTTAAAATTTGCAGTGAAGCTACCACAGCTATTTAGGATGCAATAAAAGTCCATTTTAATAAGTATCACATAGTTTACCTGTAGCCCATTAATTGCATTTCAGAGATAGGCAAAGTGAAAAGTGTAACCTGCTTTTAAGCATTTTCCACTAATATAAATTACCCAAATGAAGTATTTGGGCATGATTGCACTGCTAAATAAGGCAGAAAACTTTACCAAACTTTTATGTTAATACTCCGTAGGTGCTCGGCTGTGTTAGCAATGAATCATGCAATATAAGTGACCGCCCCCTGCCCCCCCATCGTTGGGCTTGGAAATCCAAACAGACCTCCCTCACCTCTGCCTTTTGTTCTCTGATCTTGGGCACAACACTTCCCTTCTTTGGGCTGCAGGTTCCTCATGTGTGAAACTAGGTAAATTAATCCTATAAGTATGGTTATCAGGTTAAATGAGATTATGCACGCATGGCATATACTAAGTATTCTGGAAATGAGAGCTATCATTACTATAAACTTGTAGTACGTGTATTTAATTCAACACTGTTATTTTTAGCATTCTATTTATTTTAACCATTTAAGATGGAAATTTTAAATAAATTCTGCTCTTCGTGCTTGTTAGGTCAAATTTTATCTGTTATAAGAAGACATTATAACAATGGAAAGGACATTTTAAAAATTTTAAATAATTTGCCATAATACTTACATCCTAACAACAAAGCAATTTCCCTCTTTCTGGATTCCTTTGCCCATGTATAGGCACATTTTGACATCGTCATAATCAGTCTTCAAAGCATTAGTCTATAGTTTGCAGTTTTGTAAAATGTACTGTATTTTTATGTGGCTTCATAATTGTAATTTTTAGTGGCCATGTTACATTCATTAGAGGTTGTGGACCCTAATCTAATAGTCCTTGTTTTTAGTCATTTTGATTGCTTCTGGTTTTTATATACATGGCAAAGATGAGTATCTTCAGTCTAACGCTCTCCCAACTGAGCTATTTCGGCCACCTAAGATGAATATCCTTTGTAGAAGGAGTCAAGGGATTCTAGATTTGGAGAATTGAAAGAGCTGGGTCCTTTTGATTGGGGCTGGGCAGAGGGCTTTGTAGCTGAGGTGTTTCAAGAGGGACGACTGGGGCTCCTGAGTGCTTCTAGATGCAGCAGCAGTGGGGGTGGGCTTGGGGTTTCCAAAGGAGAAGACCCCACGGGGCTGGCATACAAGGCTGCAGGTTATGGAGAGAGGCAGAGGGAACCTTAAGGTTGCCTTCTAGGTGGACCTACTCACTTCAGCAGAGAAGGAAAAGACCCAGGGAACAGGGGCAGAAGTCCCTTCCAGTAAGAAGAGGGAGTCGGCATCTTGGAGGCAGCCTCTGCTTCTGCTACTTTCAAAGTGAGCTCTTTTAATCCTGTAACGTACTATTTGCAGAAAGTAAAGCACAGAGAGATGGCGTAGGTGGCCCAAGTCAAGAAGCTGGCACCTTGGGTGTGTGTGTGTGTGTGTGTGTGTGTGTCCAACTCGCCAGGCTTCCCCAAGCTGGGAGCTGCAGATCCCTAAGGGGCACCCATCTGAGTGCCTCTGGGAGTCCTGTGAACAGCCTTCGACCAGTGAAGAGCCAGTTCTATATTACAGTTAAAACCAAAAGCTCGCCTTTCCTGCTGAGTGAATGGGGACACCACAGAGCAAACAGAGACAAGATGGCCACCAGGGGCTCAGCAGTGGTTGATCACATCCTCAGGAGTTTTGCCCTGGAGGGTGATGCGTTTCAGAACAGTGCACCCCGGGGTGTGCAGGTAAAACAGTTCTTCCCTTGAGGACCTCTGCAAAGCCTGCAGGATCCAGGGAGAATGGCCATTTTAGCAGTTTGTGGTGAGGAAGCCACCTTAGCTGCCATTCCCAGGCGGAGACCAAGTCAACCAAAGCATTCTGATGGTCACCATGTGAGACCTGCGTTGCTCTAGTGCACAGGAGATATCGCGAAAATGTATAGATTAATTAAAATAATAAAAGGACAGCATTTTTTGGCTTATCACTTTGGCAAATACATATATATAAATATTTATGCATTATATATTATTTTATGTATAGCAGGCAATGTATAAACTAATGCATTGTGTATGTTATGTACTTATTCGTATTACATGTTTATCTATTTATATGTGTTTGTAATCCTGGCACAGTACTTGCTTTGTTCATAGGGCAGTAAAGCTCACATATGTAGGTAGATGTACCTGAATGTGCTTTTGAGCGAGGAGTTACTTTCATCATCTAATGCCCCTGCCCTTCTGGCAGAAGGAGAAACTAAGGCTCGGAGAGATGACTCCTTCAGGGTGCACAGCTGAGGAAAGAGCCCAGCCTCTCTGCTTTTTCATTCATGTCCTTCCTCCTCCTGGTGTGACCTCAATCCTGCAGCCATGCATGTAAAGGGGCTAAAGCAAAACATCTCTTTCCAAAGAGTAGCACTTTTGTCACAAAACAGTGTTCATAAATGTCTCAGGACAACAATAAAAAGAAAAAAAAAGAGGAAGCGATTGGCCAGAGTTTCCGTTTGAGGTCTAGCTCCTCAAAGACACGCCATGGAGCTCAACAAAAGGCAGGCGATTGCCCCTCTGATGGTGCTTCTTTCCAGGGGACATCTTTTCTCTTGTGAGAAGCTTCTCATTTTTAGACAAAAGCAGATAAACAGAAATTCTATTCTGACTCACCGAGTGTCACCGACATATTTGAAAATATCTTTCTACCAAGACAGGAGAAAGGGATAGTGTAAGAATTCTCTGAGATACACTCAAGGAAATCTATAAAGGAATTCCACAAATTAGCCTCCTAAGGGAAAAGCGATGTCTGACATGAACCTTAGCACTTTAAATCCTTTCTTAACAATTTCCAGGAGATGGAAGAACCGCAGTTCTAAGGGATGTCCACTAGATGACAGCATGACTATGGTTAAAGTCTCAGTAGCTTTCTCTGGCATGGAAAAGGGTATTTATTACTCTGATCAGAGGTTGGAAGTCAGAGGTTTTATGGATACGAATATGCTGTTAAAATATTATAAACTAAACTATATATTTACATATAGCTAATATATAATTCTTACTATTATTGTGTGAAGTATCATATTGGCTTTCTTACCATAATTCTTACTATCTTTACTCAGATCCATGTGTGATTTAGGCAGGTTTAATGTTATGGCTAAAAGTCCTTTGCTGGCTGCCACCACCCTTACTTGAATAATCCCAACGTTTGCCTTTGTTCTTCAAATGCTAATTTATTAAATGGCTTTAGTGTACATTAACCGCACCGCTGTGATCCTGCTAATTACTGGTCAATCCTGATTTTCACTCAGTTGTATGATGTAGTCAATTTCTTCTTTTTCTACCACAATTTAATATTAACTATAGTCCGATTTTTGATATTTTGTGGATGCAATATGTTGTCATTATGTTTTCACTGAGTGCCAGGCTGTGTGTGAGCTGTTGGCAATGCAGACCAAGGTTTTCATGGCGGTTACGCGCTAATGAAATATACCACGACACATAGGTAAAGTACATCCTTCAGTACTAAGTAAATTCTTTTTTTACAAGTCCTTTTAAGATTTAGATACTTTCCCTGTTGATGATGGAAAGTTCTTTTGGAAAGAGCTGGGTGATCAGGAAAAGGGTTTGGACCTGACAGCATCAGAGGTGGCTTTCCAAATTCAAGGATTATTAGAACACTGACACCAGACATGTTCTTTAGGGACCAGGACTGTGCTGCAGCTGTCCGCTATTGTCACCATCTGTCATCTTTAGGAGACATCCACATGGACAAGGCAAAATGTTAGAAATATGTAGACAGTCTGGTTAATTTAGTTAGCTGAATAAATGAATACACACACAGACTGGTGATGAACAGAACAAGTTGTGCTAGGCAAAATAATTCTTTCCTGTCTTAAAGCACTTGATAGTTGATAAAGCGTGTTCAGATATATTACATGTGAGTTTAACAACACTATGCCCAGAAAATGCAGCAATGTGCCCCAGCTGCCAGTGAAGAAAGAATTCAGAAGTAGAAGGATAAAACATGTCAAGTGCCCATCGGAGGTACCCCATCAATTGCTATTTTACTGTGGTTACTATTTACTAGGAGTCAGGTCATTGGTATCCAGGCATAGCAGTCTTACATCACGCTCTATCTGGTTCAAGACTTTATGACTTGAGGTCTCCAGGTGATTCTTTAAGTGCCAGCTCTGACTGTGTGTGTGTGCCTGATATTCACATTCCGCTCCTGGGGTCTCTGTGTATCTGTTCCACTTGTGTTTTGGTGAGTCATGAAGGAAGGGGCGTGCCTTGTCCAGCTGGGGCTGGCAGGACCTGAAACCAAACCAGCATTGTTACTGGGCAGAGGGTAAATGAAACAACAGTGTTTTCCAGAGAAGATGTGTGGAAGGACTACCCCGCATGTGATTAGCCTGGAAAAGGCTTTTCTTGCTGTGGCCAGTGGGACTTAAGAGCGATACTTATTTATAACTCGGGGCAGCAGGAGGGCTCAGCGGTGCAGTGGCTATGAAAGAACATTGAAATGTTAGAGGGAAAAGCTGTTTGCCATAACCTTATAAAATGGGCTTTCTGTTTCCAACAGCAAAAACAAGCAAACAGAAAAAGAAATCTGTGAAAAAGTAAAAACAGCAAAATGATGGAGGGGTGTGAGTCAGTTCAGAGGAAAGGTGTCAGGGTTTCTAGGGGTTGAATTTTCCATAAACAAATATATTTAGAAAGTGGCAGTACCTTTTGACATTTGCTAAGTGATTTTGATGATTGACTTTTCAATTGAGTTTCTGTAGCGAGCAAAGGAGTGGTGAGAGGAAAATGCAATTTTCCCAATGGGAGTATAAAACCCTTCAGCCTAATGAAATGTTTTCTCTGGTTTAGAGATAACAACCCACTTTTGGGTTTTATGCCTAATATTGATTCTTTGTGTATTTTTTATAGAGGCCTTGATGAAATTCAGTTAATTGTATTTTATTAGACTGAGAGATTGTCTTTTTTAATATTCTCCAATCTTCCTCACCCGTGGTTCTTCCTACCTTCTCCTTTCTCCCTATCAATAGTTTAACTTTGATGGGTGGTTTGTGGAGGTTAAAAAAAAAAATCAAACTCTCCCTCTACCTTTTTGATCTGCTTCCTGTTTGCACAGTTGCAAAAGCGCTGAAAAAGCCAACTTCCTTTAAGCAATAAGATGCTGAAATATGGTCATTAAATCCCGATGGGTTTTTCATTCTGCACTCATAATTTTAAGGAGAACCGCTTTCTGAGATGGTTGGATAAATGCAGAAAATATAATGAGGGGGAAGTGAGGTCCCAAGGCAGCTTTTCAGTCTGCAGGGTGCTGAGTTTATTTACAAACACCAGAAGAACTCGTGAGTTTTCAGGGTGCCTTGCCAAACCATGGTGACTCTGGAATACAATGTGGCAGGTTTGGGGGAGTCAGCAGTTTGGGGGCTGGCGGCAGGGGCTGAGGCGTCTTCCATCTTTTTACGTCTCAGTGTTTTACCTAGAGAAGGCATTATCTTGAGAGAACTACTTTGCTGTTGGGCAATAAGATGACTTAGTTCTTGGCATAAAGGGTCTCGTAAAAGAATTGGGCAAGAAGACTTAGTGGTTTATAGAAACTGTAATCTTTCTTGACTGATGGGGTGGGCATGGGAAGCAGAACTAAATTTAGAATTGCTCAAAAGATAAAAAGGTTCAGATTTATTTAAACCAAAGAATAATGAAAATGAAAGGTAATAGAGAGACAGGATATTATGGTGCAAAGAGTTCTGCCTTGGTATTTATAAATTTATTTATTTATTTTATTTTTGGCTGCGTTGGGTCTTCGTTGCTGCGCGCGGGCTTTCTCTAGTTGCGGTGAGCGGGGTCTACTCTTCCCTGTGGTGCGTGGGCTTCTCATTGCGGTGGCTTCTCTTGTTGCAGAGCACAGGCCCTAGAGTGTGCAGGCTTCAGTAGTTGTGGCATTCGGGCTCAGTAGTTGTGGCTCATGGGCTCCAGAGCACAGGCTCAGTAGTTGTGGCGCATGGGCTTAGTTGCTCTGCGGCATGTGGGACCTTCCTGGACGAGGGCTCAAACCCATGTCCCCTGCATTGGCAGGTGGATTCTTAACCACTGCGCCACCAGGGAAGCCCCTGCCTTAGTATTTAGAAGCCTTGGATTTTAGTCCTGGTTTTGTGACTTAGAAGCCAAATGTACTTAGGGAAATCACTTAACTTCTCTGAGCTTCAGTTTTCCTATCATATAAAAGGGTTTTCTTGGGGCTTCTTTGGGGCTGGATGAAGAACTCTACATGTTCTCTAATTTAACCATCTCAAGAACCTCATGAGGCAGGAACTATTATGATGATTTCTGTTGCACGGATGAAGAAACCGAGGATCATCAAAGGTTAGTAACTTTCCTGAGTCAGTGACTGGGGTAGGATTTGCAGAGTCTAAGGCTGGTGTCTGAAACATACATACTACTATGATAGTGCCATGCTAGTGACACAATCCTTGCCTTGCTTACATGATCGTGGTATGATCAGATAAGTTTATACTGGTAAAAAGTACCTATAAAATAAAAACTTATGCATACAAGTAAGTTGGTATTGTTTCCAGTTTCTTATTAATAGCTTCCTTAATGCTGGCTGTGGAGAATGTGTCTCCCTTAGGCTGTAGACTCAAATGCCTTGAGGTTGTTCTGCACTGTGGGTGTGCTATTTTCCTAGGGCTTAGAACAGTTCAGTTTTATTGTCTCAGAGTTCAGGAGGCTGGAAGTTCAAAATCAAGGTGTTGGCAGGGCCATGCTCCCTCTGAGGGTGTGAGGACTGTTCCAGGCATCTCTCCTAGCTTCTGGTAGCCTCAGGCATTCCCTGGCTTGTAGATGGCTGTCTTCTCCCTATGTCTCTTCATATCATCTTCCCTCTGTGCACGTCTGTGGTCAAATTCCCCCTTTCATAAGGATCCCAATCACTTTGGATTAGTGCCCACCCTAATGACCTCAATTTACCTGGATCATCTGCAAAGACCTTATTTCTAATGAAGGTAACATTTACAGATACTGGGGATTAGGATTTCAACATTATTATTTTTTTTTTTTTGAGGATGGGGAGGCAGGGACACAATTCAAACCACAACAGTGAGAAAGCACAGGATGAGATCTGGAGTCAGGCACACCAGAGCGCAAACCCAGCCTCCATCGTTTACTAATGTGAGGTGACTGTGTTAGTTTCCTGTTGCTGCTGTAACAAGTTACACACATGTAGTGGCTTGAAACAGTACGGTTTTCCTATCTTAGAGTACTGGAGGTCAGAAGTCCAAAAGGGGTCCCAGTGGGCTAACGTCAAGGTGTCAGCAGGGCTGTGTTCCTGCTGGAGATTCTGGAGAATCTGGAGAATCCATTTCTTGCCTTTTCCAGCTTCTAGGGCCTGCCTGGACTCCTCGGCTCATGGCCCCTTCCTCCATCTTCAAAGCCAGCAATGTAACATCTTCAAATCTGACTTTGAATTTGACTTTACCCTCTGCCTCCCTCCTCCGTATTTTAAGTCTCCTTGTGATTCCATTGTGATTTCAAGGATCCTTGTGATTACCACCTGGATCATCTAGCATCATCTCCCCATGTCAAGATCGTGAACTTAATCTCATATGCAACGTCTTTTTTTTTTCTTTGCGGTACGCGGGCCTCTCACTGTTGTGGCCTCTCCCGTTGCGGAGCACAGGCTCCGGACGCGCAGGCTCAGCGGCCATGCCTCACGGGCCCAGCCGCTCTGCGGCACGTGGGATCTTCCCAGACCGGGGCACAAACCCGTGTCCCCTGCATCGGCAGGCGGACTCTCAACCACTGTGCCACCAGGGAAGCCCTGCAACGTCCTTTTGCCATGTAGCTCACTCACAGGTTCCAGGGATGAGGATGTGGGCATCTCTGGGCGGAATTATTCTGCCTTCCACGGTGACTATCCTAAGCCCCCTCTGTAACTCGGGAATCCTCCTGGTTTTACTTCAGAGTGTTGTTGAGAAGGTTGAAGGAAGCCTTTCTTTTGATGCGCTCAGGCCAGCGCCCGGCAAAGAGCAGCGACTCATTTCCTGTTAGCCGCTGACATTATTATCCTTTTCACCCATGTAATGGTTGAATGGAAAACTTTCTCTTTTAAATTCTTTTAAGTAGAGGGGAAACCTGTGCAAATATTTCTGATGTTTGTATGTATCCAAAACAAAGCATGGGTGTTCTGTTTTCTGAGCAATCAGTGAAGCTCCGTGTACCTAATGGTGTGTGGGGGGGACTTGAACATCATTTGTGTTGCCTACGTGTCAGTTTGTTCGGTTCACTATTCAGTCAAGTGGCAATTACTGGAGATTGTGCTTTGGGAAACTAGCCAGTTTCACTTGGCGCTCCTAATATAGTTAAATATTCCATTTTTAGGAATCTTAATGTTTAAGACATTTTAATGGCTGCTGTAACACTTATTCTATCACCTCCCAATTCCCAGCCTCAGTTTAAATCATTTTGGAGTGTTTAATGTGTCTTATATGAGCAGCCCAAAGCCATACCAATAGAAGGGAATAATAAAAATTACTGTTTTTTACAACTACAATAACAATATAAATAATTGAAGAATACTTTATCGTTTTACAAAAGGCTTTCTCATAGACTATCAAATAAATGACTGATTTGTTGGTTACACAAGCCTTCTAGTGTCTAATGAGGAGAGTGATTGGGGCACTGGCCTCAGAATGAGACCCAACAGCTTTTTAATCCAACCGTTGCCCCTTATGGACTCTGTGATCCCAGCCAAGTCACCTGGTCCTCTCTGAGCTTCAGTCTCTTCATCTGTCAAGTGAGGCAAACAGCACAACTTCCTCATGGGTTGTAATGAGGATTCAATGAGAGAATACTCATAAAGCGCTTGGTCCAGTGCCCAGTACATCTTAGTGTTAATAGAGGCTACCATCCAAAGTAAGGGGGAAAACCACAGGCAAGACTGTGAACTAAACGTGGGTTCTGACTTCCTCCTGACCACTCACCTCCAGCCTCAAAGAGGTTGGAAAGATGGGCAAGAGGGTGGGAGATGAAAAAGAGAATTGAAGATGGAGGTGTTGGGGGGGTGAGTTGGTCTCCTAAGGGTGCGTCACCTCAGGTCCAGAGAGGAGGGCAGTAAGGAGTCTGCCCAGAGAATGTACTACAACATACTATGTGTCTCTGGCAGCTTGGTGGGTACCACAGACGGGTACACGACTCATCTCCAGGATCCCAGAGGGCGAGAGACCGGCCAGTTGCTGAGAGGATGGAGTGATGGAGAGATTGCGGCTGCCTTGGGGTCAGCTGCACTCCCAGCGCTTCTCTAGGCAAAGGAAGTGGGCCCTGTGGAGCAGATGGGGCCGAGCTTGTGGACAGTGGGGCTGTCTTAGGTTTTAACCAGGATGTTAAAACCAGCAGGGGTGAGGTGCCTCCCACCACAGAGGAGAGGGGGCTCTGGATTTCCAGGGGCTAAAGCAGGATGCGTGAATGTCGGCTGGAAGAGAGGCATTTGTCCAGGTCAACAGAACTACAGCAGAGCAACCCCCAGCTATGGGGCCAGGGAGGGCATGTTTCAGAGGCTCAGGGGAGAGCCCCAGGAGGGAAGCTGGGGGTTCACGCCAGGTCATCCCGAGATGAAACTCCTTTTCTTCTCTCCCTCCCTCAAGCTCTGATCCAGAAGGGTCAGAAACCATGATTAACAAGCTTGGGGAGAAGGGATGAATGTGCAGGATGGGAAAGAGAAGGCAAATGCTCCCTCCTCCCAGGCAGGCAGCCCACCTTCTTGCCCACAGTGAACACGGGGAAGCTGTGAGTGAACAAAGAAGTGAAAAGTTTTATTTATCCATTCAGACCCAAAGATATGAATTACCCAACCAAGACTTGTTTGATTACTTTAAGGTGTCTGGAAGAATCATGTGACTTGCCCTAAATCTGATACAGGGGCAAGAAAAAACCAGTTCTGGGAGATGAACCCATAGAGCTGGTGAGAACTGAATCTGCCCCTTGATCATATCCCACAAGTTATGTTTGTGCGACACAGTGCTTCCCTCATTACTTCTCACAGTAACCTGGAAGGCAAGTATTGCTGTGGGAACTGATAGTGATTCCACAGATGAGGTCGTCAAAGCTCAGAAGCCTGAGGGGTTTGTGCAAAATCCCAGAAGGAAAACAAGCAGAGACAGAACCTGAACCCCAGATTCCTGATTCTACTTGTTCCACAGACCTCAGGGCTCCCAGACCCTGGTGAAAATGGTTACGGAACCAAAGTCCATGAGGACCCTGGAGCCCAAAGCGTACTGTTGGAAAGTCAGAGATTTCTTGGCAGGAGC
This sequence comes from Globicephala melas, assembly GCF_963455315.2. Taxonomy (NCBI): domain Eukaryota; kingdom Metazoa; phylum Chordata; class Mammalia; order Artiodactyla; family Delphinidae; genus Globicephala; species Globicephala melas. The sequence continues at coordinate 161,839,676 of NC_083315.2, read as the reverse complement.
CCTGCATCTGGTTTGCAAGGTGGTAGCATCCTCCTAGGTCAATATGTGTTTAAATCGGTTGTTTTGTGACAAAATCCAGATCAAGTCTGTGCGCTCCTCTTTCAGCACAGGTATGCTTTAGGGGATTTTGTCTGAAGGAGGTGGTGCCGTCTTTCTTAGAGAAGAACGCACCATGAGTCATTGATTTTCTTAAACACCTCAGTTGTACTGTGTTGTGAAATAGGGCATCGTAAATGGTATTCTCTACAGGAGAGCCAAGATGGTGAAAATGGAAACTGTTACAGGAGATCATGGGTCAGATTCCCTTCAGGGGCCTGAAGACCCCACAGGGGCTCACCTGGAAGGAAGAACTTCTCCTTTTTCATGAGAACAAATTGGCTTAACTGAGCATGGCCACTGTCCCTGTGCTCAGGGCCCTCTCCCCTGGGATATTTATGGCATTCCTGTGACGGGGGCTCCGTGTCTGGAGGTTATGTTTGCCTGTATCTCTGGAGATGGAGAGGAACCTCCCCTGAATGCCTTGGATGAGACAGGAATGTTTCTGTCCTGGGGAGGAAATCAAAGGTGATGCTCCCCCTACCCCACTGAAGCAGGTTCTTGGTCATGCATGGGGTTGGCTGCGGGGTGTGGGCTACCACAGTATGTCGCCCCCTGTGTGTATGTGAGCAGTGCCAGCTTAGGGGATCACGGCTGCCATTCATTCAAGTCATCACTCCCTTGACCATGGGCTGGAAGCAGCGATTAGAAGAGCTAGATATTGCATTGCACTGTCTTGAGTAGTAACTGAAGGAAAAGAAAAACAAACCCCAAGTCTCTGACCAGTTTCTCTCTCTGTGTCCTGAGGCGTCTGTTTTGCTGCGAGGGCAGGAATCAAATCAAGGCAGCAGCCAGTTAGAGAGTCATCTCCGATTCTGACAGATCCTAACACAGAAACCTGGTCTCACCGAGGGTGGTTGAAAAAGAGGAAAGTGTTTAGCTTAGAGACAAATAAAAACAGGGAGGAGGCAGGAATGCTTCATCACCTGGAGGGGGCATAGGTTTGTTCTCTGTGACCCCAGAGACCGGGGAATGGGAACGGGGTTGAGGTCATGTGCAGACAGACTTGGCCTCAACAAAATGAATACTTTTCTAGCTCATCCCTTCTTCTCATCCCAAGAAGTCATCGTGTTCTTTGCAGAGCACTACAAAACGGTGGGCTGAGCAGTTCTCACTCTGCCTCTGGCCTTTCTGCCCCATCTCTCCCCAGAGCTAGTTGTTATGCTACCCTCAGACTGAGTCATCATCAGGGACTGAGGATGGGGTGGAATACTTTTCTGGATGACAGATTTTTGAGGGGAAGGCAGATTGAGTTTGGTAGTTTTCTCCCAGCTCAGTGGGGTTACAGAAGAGAGCGTGGATTTTGGAAGCAGACTGCTCTTGGTTTCACCCAAGGCTCTGCCACTCATAAAATGGGCGACTTTAGGCAAGTTATTTAAGCTCTCCAAGCCTTAGTTTCCCCAACTGTAAAATGAGGAAAATAAAAATCACTGTGTATTTGTACAGTTGTTATAATTAAATGTTTATCATGGCCTGGGGCCTTCTACATAGGTGGCAACCTCAAGAGGCACACCTTATTATTTTTTTTTATTTTTAAAAAATTTAATTGAAGTATAGTTGATTTACAGTGTTGTGTTAATTTCTGCTGACAGCAAAGTGATTCAGTTATACATATATATATATTCTTTTCCATTATGATTTAATCACAAGATATTGAATATAGTTCCCTGTGCTATACAGTAGGACCTTGTTGTTTATCCATCCTATATATAATAGTTTGCATCTGCTAACCCCAAACTCCCAATTCTTCCCTCCCCCACTCCCCCTCCTCCTCGGCAACCACAATTCTGTTCTGTATGTCTGTGAGTCTGTTTCATAGATAAGTTCATTCATGTTGTATTTTAGATTTCACTTATAAATGATATCATATGGTATTTGTCTTTGTCTTTCTGACTTACTTCACTTATATGATAATCTCTAGATCCATCCATATTGCTGCTGGCATTATTTCATTCTTTTTTATGGCTGAGTAATATTCCTTTTTTTTTTTTTTTTTTTGGCGATACGCAGGCCTCTCACTGTTGTGGCCTCTCCCATTGCGGACCACAGGCTTTGGACGCACAGGCTCAGTGGCCATGGCTCATGGGCCCAGTTGCTCCATGGCATGTGGGATCTTCCCAGACTGGGGCACGAGCCCGTGTCCCCTGCATCGGCAGGCGGACTCTCAACCACTGCGCTACCAGGGAAGCCCTAATATTCCATATTTTATATGTATATACACACACACACACACACATCACATCTTCATTTGTCAATGGACATTTAGGTTGTTTTCATGTCTTGGCTATTGTAAATAGTGCTGCTGTGAAAATAGAGGTGTACGTATCTTTTCAAATTAGAGTTTTATCTGGGTATATGCCCAGGAGTGGGATTGCAGGATCATATAGTAACTCTATTTTTAGTTTTTTAAGGAACCTCCATACTGTTCTCCATAGTGGCTGTACCAATTTACATTCCCACCAACAGTGTAGGAGGGTTACCTTTTCTCCACACCCTCTCCAGCACTTATTATTTGTTGGCTTTTTAGTGACGGCCACTCTGATCAGTGTGAGGTGGTACCTCATTGTAGTTTTGATTTGCATTCCTCTAATAATTAGCAATGATGAGCATCTTTGCATGTAAGTCACCTCTTATTTGTTCCCCATTTACAATGCTTAGAAATATTGAATATAACGAAATGGTACATTCCATAAAACATGATAACATTATAATTACAGGTCCAAATACCTAGGGTTTTTAAATAAACAATTGCATCTTGGGCATTGATGATCCTGAATTTTGCTGTTAATATCAATTCTTTCTAGTTCTTTTGTGTGGTCCTCTGCTAGCACACACCAGCAGACATGTGATAATAGATTCCCAAAGTATAAGAAAGACCACTGAGAGAAAATCTAAGTTTTACATATTTTTAGATGTTAAATTCAATGTAATTATTTTTGGACTCAAACTGGGCTTGAAGTCCCATTTGGCTAGGAATTAGCCTTACAACTTTGGACAAATTACTTAACCACTTTAAATAGTTGGTGGGTTAATGTCAAGATGTTGGCTGGGCCGGTTCCTTGTGGAGAATCTAGGGGAGAATGCATTTTCTTGCCTTTCATAGCTTCTGGCGGCCACCTGCATTCCTTGGCTTGTGATCCCTTCCTCCAGCACTCAGTCTCTTGCTTCCATCATCAAACTGTCTATTTCCGTATTCAAATTTTCCTCTAATAAGGACACTGTGAGTCCGTGGGCCCACCTGTATGATCAAGGATAATCTCCCCCTCACAAACGCCTTAACTTAATCACACCTGCAAAGTCCTTTTTTGCCAATGAGTTGATGTTCATTGGTCCTGGGGTTTGGGGCATGGACATCTTGGGGGCGGGGAATGGTAGAGCATGATTCTTGTACTGGCTGGAAGCCTATTTGGGAGAGACACGTGGGCATTTAGAAACTGATTATCAATGAAAGACAATAGGGAAAATTGTACCACCCCTAAATGAAAGAATTTCTCTTTTCTTCTCTGCCCTGTGCTCTAATGTTTCATCTCAACTCAGAAAACCTTTTATCTGTAATTGCATTTTCTTGGGGGTATGTTTCAGCCAATTTGGACTAATCCACAAGCCAGTTGAGCCCCTCTCCTACTCTTTTTGGGGTTCCCCCATTCTTCTGACACTCCTCTCTTTTATACTCTCTTGCCCAAAACTGACAGACCTATCATACTTATATAGCATTTGTATACCAACTCTGTTCTAAACACTTTATATACTTTAACTCATTTAATATTCAAAATATTCTATGATGGATGTATCCCCATTTTTCAGATGAGGGAACTGAGAAAGGGTATAACTTTCTCAAAATCTCAAGTGAGTGTTCAAAGATTTTCTGGCTCTAGAGTCGAATTTTTTTTTTTTTTTTTTTTTTTGCGGTATGCGGGCCCCTCACTGTTGTGGCCTCTCCCATTGCGGAACACAGGCTCCGGACGTGCAGGCTCAGCAGCCATGGCTCACGGGCCCAGCCGCTCTGTGGCATGTGGGATCTTCCCGGACCGGGGCACGAACCCGTGGCCCCTGCATCGGCAGGCGGACTCTCAACCACTGCGCCACCAGGGAAGCCCTAGAGTCCAGATTTTAACCACTGTCCTCCACTGCCTCTCTGCAAGAAGTACTCAGTAAACGGTCACTATTACTGTTTTTATAGAGCCCAGAAATAAATGTTTTGGAGCCTGACTCCTGTAGTTCTTCTCTGCTTTCTCTCAGAATAAGAAAGACAGAAGAAAGGGAAAGAGAAGAGAGCAGGAGATGTTCTCATTGACTTGATCTGGGAGTGACATCCATCCTGTGGCCGAGCGATGCACATGCGGGTGACACTGCCAGTAAGCAATTAACGGATTTCATAGTCTAGCATTCAAGTTAGTGCCAAGCAGATGTTGATAGAAAAAATTCAGAGAAGCATCATAAAATGATGATTAAGCGAATAAGAATTTGAGTGGGAAAATCTTAGCATCTTAACATCTATAAATTTATGACTGCTCTGTGCCTTTGTGTGAAAAATTCAACCTTAAATCTGTAGCTGTGATGAGAACTTGGAAAGGCAGAGAGTGGGTGTGGTGGTGGGAGATGACTGTGTCCGTCTCCCCTCTGGTGGACCTCCCTCCTGCTCGCAGAGGTGGTGAGAAGTACAAGACAGCACACTGCATGGTGGGTAACAATCAAAGCTCTGGGGCCAGATGGTCTGTGTTCAAATTCTGACACCACCGTATACTAGCCGTGTGACCATGACCAGGTTTATTAACCCTTTCTGTGCCTTAGTTTCCTCAGGAGAAAATGAGCATAATAATGGCAACAACCTTAGAGGGTTTTGTTAAATTGTTAATACCCATTAGCCATTTGCCTCCCACGTAAGTACTCAATACATGTTAACAGTTATTATTATGCCCTTATCATAGCTTATGGGCTTGGGAGATCATCATGCGTTTGGGAAGAGGGAGATGTTTTTCTTTGGATGGAAATTGTAAGGGAGTCACTCATTGCTTGGGGGAGGAAAAGAGACAGATAATAAGCTGTCTTAGTTAGCTCGGGCTGCTACAACAAAATACCACACTGAATGGCTTAAACTCAGACATTTATTTCCCACCATTCTGGAGGCTGGAGTCTGAGATCAGGGTGTCACCAGGTTGGGTTCTGGTGAGGACCCTCTTCCTGGCTTACCGATGGCTGTCTTCTCACTGTGTCCTCGTGTAGCAGAGAGAGAGAGAGAGAGAGAGAGAGAGAGAGAGAGAGAGGGAGAGAGCAAGCTCTGGTCTCTCTTCCTCCTCTTATAAGGGCACTAATCCCATCGTAGAGGCCCTACTCTCATGATCTCATCTAAACCTAATTCTCTCCCAAAGGCCCCACCTCCAAATACCATCACATTGAGGGTTAGGGCTTCAACATACACATTTTGGGGGAAAACTAACATTCAGTCCACGCTATTAGCAAACAGAAAATTTAAGGGATGGTTTCAGAGTGCAGTAAATGCCAGGAAGAAAATGTTTCATAAGAATGGGTTTGTTTGTGCCTGGGAAGGGGGTGGGACAGAAATCTACTCCAGTTGGGTAGGCAGGGTGGGCCTCTTTGGGCTGGAATCCAAGTGAGAGCAAGGATCTGGGAGGAGGATTTCGGCTATGGAAGCAGGAGGGCGAAGGCCCTGAGATGGGGAAGAGCTTGGGGTGTTGGGGAAAGAACAGCGTTAAGAAGCCTGGTGTGGCTGGAGGAAGAGTGCATGGAGATGGGAAGGGAATGACGCTTGAGAGTCAGGCAGGGGCTGGACGGCGTGTGATAGGGAGGGTGTGTGATCCTAAGTGTGATGAGAGGCCGCTGCGGGTTTTAGCCAAGCGGAGATGTGCCCTGATCGTGTTCCAGACTTGATGTCACTTGATGTGCTTTCAGTGTGCTGTAATTTATGTTCACATTATTGCTATGGGTAGAGGCATTTAGTAAGTGCTTATTTATTAAGCACATGCTGGGCATGTGCTAGCAAACGCACACATGTGATAGGAAGTAAACTGGAAATTCCAATAAAGGCATCAGGATACCATAGACGTGAAATTCCAAAGTGAGATGCCAGACTAAATGCAGATTTTCAAAGGAGCAGGGGCTCGGTGGTAGGCACACCCACCCGTAGGATGTAAAGGGTAGAGAGAGCGGATTTGTGAAGAGGATTTCTTTGGAGACAGCTGATGCCAAACTCCTCCCCCCACATTTGAGGGCTTCAGTGGGACCTACTTGGAGAGTGGATTGTCTGTGCTGGTAATTTGGGGGCACATTGAGATTGGCTGGGTCTGACGTGGGAGAGGGGGCAGGAGGGAGGAGGAAATAGGGAAGCAGGTCAAAGAAAGGTACATGAATAGTTGGCCAGAGGCGCAGACTTGTGGAAATATTGGGTCTAAGGTCATTTAGAAGGAGACAACCCAAGAGGACCCTCTAGAGGGACAGAGTCTTTGTGGAATAGACACTCTCTTGGCGAGGGGAGAAGATTCGAAAGCAAGTCACATGTGACTATTGCCTAGAACTGGACCTTCCCATTTCTGAATTGAGATGGTATTTGAGAAGTGATTGGATGGATTTTATCATCTAGGCCTCATTAGTTGTGGGCCAGGGTTCAGACAGACCTCCATCAACTGCAAAGAAAAATCGTCTCCCACTGAATACATTCTGAAGAGAAGCTCTGAGTTTTCATTACAACCTTTGAAACTCTCTTGTTCCAGCAATACTGGTTATATACGGTAGTTCATTCAAAGACCCTACCATTGGACAGTCTGACAATGAACTGCTGGAGATAGCTCACAGGTGGTGAGTTTTGAATTTTTGTTTGTTTGTTTCTTTGTTTTTTTGTGGTACGCGGGCCTCTCACTGTTGTGGCCTCTCCCGTTGCGGAGCACAGGCTCCGGACGCGCAGGCTCAGCAGCCATGGCTCACGGGCCCAGCCCCTCCGCAGCATGTGGGATCTTCCCAGACCGGGGCACGAACCCGTGTCCCCTGCATCGGCAGGAGGACTCCCAACCACTGCGCCACCAGGGAAGCCCTTGAATTTTTTAAGAAGGATGTCAGCCAATGTACCAAGCCTGATCCTCTGTCTCTCAGCTGAGGACAACTTGAAAAACTCCCCAGAATGAAGTGGAACTTTGGCCCCATGGCTTGGCATTTTCTCTCATACATTCCAAGAGGGCAGAGACGGGTCTTTAGGGAGATGGGGAAGATGGGGGTGCTTCTTTCTCCCTACCTTCCTGTGGCACTCTTCCCTTGCTGTGTATGCTCCCCAATGCTAGCTTTAGGGAGGACCCAGACTATAAGTTCAGGGCCAGGGCTGTGATTGTTCACCCAGGTCTCCATCTTGTGTCCACTTTGCTGAGCTTTGCAGGGTTGGGGGGCAGTTCTAAAGCCACAGAGCCAATGCTGGAGAGGTGAGGAATTCTATTTTTCAGAGGGGCTCTCAGGGACCTCTCCCTGCTGCTTTGTTACCTTTCTCAGGGAACATCCTGAAACCAGCTTCATCAGTGTGTACCACCATCCCCTGTATAAAGCTGTTGTTAAACACCCCTTGTTAGGATCATGGCTATCAGATAAATAAAATACTGCTGTCTAATCAAGCATGGCCTTTACAGCATTATATTAAAACAATAAATCAAGTATCACAGGCTCAGCGTTTGAGCCAGCTTTTATTGCATTATTCCATTCTCTCCATTATCCAGCTTTAAAAATCCCTTGCCCTGCATTTAGGATTTTGAAACATTACATCAGTTATGTCCCCATGGCACTTTAGTCTAATCCAACACTTTATGGGGGTAGGTAAGTGTTTAGGACACCGGGCCAGGCTCTGATCATTTTATGAAACTGTTGTTTTATAGAAGAACATTACCCTCATTACCAGATTCTATGGCGTGTTTGGGGGGACAATCTGGTTACAATTACAAATAGCACTTCTTAAGAGTTGCAGTAGAAAACTCAGCCATTTGAAGATCAGCTATGGCTTCCTCGGTGGGTTGGAGCATATTGGTGCAAGATGTCAGAAGGAAGCATGCCAATGCCTGCTTCTCCTGGGGGATTTTAGGTTAACTCTTGGTGCAGGTGGTTCCAATGGAAAAACTTGACTCTGGGCCCTGAAGTAATGTTAGTTTTTCTTAGCACAGTTGTCACCTATATGAAAGGAGGGCATTTATGTGCTGGCTAAATTCACCCCAAATGAAGTGACGCCATTAAACCTTTAGAGCAACGGACTCCTTCTTACAAGATGGGAGGTCAGACTCCTGGAAGAGGCATCACCTTCTGCGGTGCCGCTTCTCCACCTCTCGGGGAAGAAATGGCCGTCTGTCTCCATCGACTTTCAAGCACCTGCCAATATCCATGTGTGTAGTTCCTTGATACCCATTTCTTTTATTTTACTTGTATTGGGGGGATAGTCCATAGATAAAGTAGTTTTCAACAATAACCCAAACTGGGTCAGTAGGATACTGTTTAAAATTCAAGCAGCCTGTATTTCATATACCACGAGCCTCAGGGAAGCCAATAAACGTCAAAGAAATGTCATATTATGTATGTATTTATTGGGGCCATGGTGAGTTTCTGAGGAAGCCTTGTGGTGTTTGGTCATCGCATTCTTTGAAGGCAACAGACAGAGTAGGGGCCATTAATACATCAAACGAATCTCAGCATCTACCTCTGTACAATCAACAGTTCAGCGTTAGAGAACGTGCAAGGCTCTTCCCTCTCGGGGGTTGCCTTTGCCAGATGATTCTTTTAGCTCTGATGTTGAAAGCAGGTGGGCAGACATGTCCCAACAATCAGTGAGGAAGGCCCAAGTTTGGATGGTCTTTGATGTTCCGAGCCCTTGTGGTGGAAGCCTTTTAACGTTCCAGGTGACTTTAGCAATCACCTGTGGAGTTGGGGAAGGTAAGCAGGTAGGTGTGCCGTGAAGAAAAGTGGGAAGAACGTGGTGTTGGCAGTTGCTGTCGTCAAGGGCTTTCTGAGACCACTCTGGCCCCTGCCTTGGAGGACATGTACGTCTTTCTTTCTGCTTCTTGTACAGAAAGACCCCCTGAGGTACGCAGGCCTTTCTGAGTCAGCACGGCCTTCAGGGACAGAGCTGAGCTGAGCTGAATTCACAGGCAGCCAGTTTAACTATGTCTTTTTTTCTCTTTATTAAAACCGAAAGCGAATGTGTCAAACTTCTTATAAAAATGCTGCATCAGTATGAAGAAGAAATTATTTTCTTTCCAGTAGATCTCTTCCCGCAGCCATTCTCTCAAACTACCTGAATTCTATAGCCCAATTTTTCCTTTTCTAATATCGAGGATTCAACATTTATGGAGTACCTACTATGTGACAGGCACTGCGCTCAGCCATTTATGTTTATATTATGTCTAGTTAAGCCTGCAAGACATGTGGAATTATCCCCATTTTACAAGGGATGAAACGGAGACTCCAGTTTGCCGAAGTAACTTAACCTACTCAGTGCCAAAGCAAGTGTTTGAACCAAAGTGTTCCTGGACCCCAGCCTGCTTTCTGCTCATCGCCTCAGGAGGTGCCCAGGAAACGCCTGTTCCTGAATTTGGGGGGCCTCTGAACGAATATATTCAAAGCTGTTCAGCTCTGAGACATATCCAGAAGCAGAATAATTGCAGAGGGCCTCAAACCACACCCATGTTTACCCAGCAATTTTTCATAGGAAATGGAATCCCGGTCTCTTTGCCAACACGTTACAGGGAGGATGTGAGGCTGGTCATCAGCAGTCAGTGCAGTTCAAGGCCAAAAGGATGAAGAATAGGATAAACTGAAATCGAGAAGAGTGTGGCCAACTGTAGTGATTGTGTTATAAGTTATTTATTTGAAGCTTTAAAGAAAAATGGAGTCTTGAATGGGCAGTGACTGGCCATCAGGGAAAAGCATGAAGTGTGGTGATGCAGAGGCGTGAGCCTGGGCAAGTCCTGTGCGTAAAATGCACTAAGAGGTTTCAAGAGTTTCTCATTTGACTATCTCTCTGTTATTAAAAGGGGGCGACCACAAATTCCATGTGAACAAAGTCACGCTTGTGAAAGAGCTTTGGAATTTTAGAAAGAAAACTTCTTGGGAAGGAGACCCCATCAATCTAGTTTTATCATTAGAATAACTCTTCATTCCCCATTTGATAAACTGCCCTCATTTGTTCTGTCTCCCTTGAGCCTATCATGAAACCGGTTTGCACTCGCATCAACTTGCAAATTATTCTTCAGCTTGGCCTTGTAGGAGACGCAGATTCTGATCCAGCAGCCACTTAGTCAGGTCCTGCACTAGACATTTGCTTCTATGTCCTTCTGAGGTATTTCTCCCCTCAGGAATTCCACTGACCACAGTAACAGGGGCATGCCTCATGGTGGAAGACATGGGGCATTTTCTGGCTTCTTCCCTGGAATTGCTCTAATGGAAAGGATTGTGTCTTAAAAAAAAAAAGTCCATATACTCAGTGAAATTGTTAGACAAACACTGCTTTACCCCTACTTAGAAGAACATTAATAATTTGGACCTCACTAATATAGAATCTACTTCAAGTCAGACATAAGCTTGAAAAATTACATTTATCAATAACAAAAACTAGGCTGCACGGCTGGGCCCGTGAGCCACGGCCGTTGAGCCTGCGCGTCCGGAGCCTGTGCTCTGCAACGGGAGAGGCCACAACAGTGAGAGGCCCGCGTACCGCAAAAAAAAAAAGAAAAAAAAAAAAACTAGTTTGCAGAGCACATGGTTGACCTCCCGTGAGAACACGTTATTTGAAAATCCATTCGGCCCCTATTTCCATATCAGTAATTGATGTGCTGTTTACTGATCATTTAAATCTGATTATTTAAGCAGATCCTGAAAGAAATTGACTGGCTACTTTGTAGCAATCCTGTTTTGGCTAAAATATACAGCTGTACTTAATAAGCTTGAGTATCTTTAAACATCCAATAATTCAGGATTATTTTCTCTGACGGATCATTTGCAGAATCAACCTAATTAATGAGACTGTTCTGTACTTCAGTGTTGACAGCTTTCTGTTCCTATGTTTGAATTTTATATTCAAGAATTTTCATTCCTAGAAATATAAACAGATGACACAGGGGTTTTGAAAATATTACTAAAAGTCGACTACAGAAGGGCTTTGTGAGGGGAATTAGAGATGCTCTGAGGCTCATTTCTGAACCATGGCAGCCATCAGAGGTGTGAAGGTTGATTTTATGAGTCAACTTGCCTAGGCCATGGTGCCCAGATATTTGGTCAAACATTAATTTGGATGTTCCTATGCAGGTATTTTTTGGATGAGATTAGCAATAAATTGGTAGATTTTGAGTAAAACGGATGGCCATCCATGATGTGGAGGAGCCTCATCCAGTTGCTGGAGACCCAAATAGAGCCAAGACTGATCTCCCCTGAACAAGAAGAAATTCTGCCAGCAAATGGCCTTTGAACTGGACTGAGTCTCTTCCCTGGATTTCCAGGTGGCCGGCCTTCTCTGTAGATTTTGGACTTGCATCTCCACAACTGTGTGAGCCAATTCTTTAAGCTCAATCTCTCTCTCTCTCATATCTATCTATATTTCTTCTTGGTTCTCTTTCTCTGGAGAGCCTTGACTAATGCAACAGGTTTCTCAGAATACTAACAGTCTGCAAAAGGACCTAGTCCCACTCGTGGCACATTTTAGAAGATGCCTGTTCAAAGCTTTCTGACTGTGGTGTGATGCTGGCTTTTAGGTCTGACGCAGAACGACACTTCATATAGTTTACTTGTCTCTATTATCAGTTTGATGTTTGTTTAGTACTTAGCACAATGGTAATGGCTGGTAAACATATGCAAGAATTTTGTAGAACAACTGGATGAGAGAGGGCAAAGCAGTCCAATGGCATAAAACCAGAGAGAAAATAAACTTTTATTTCTTGGGCGGAATTCCATTCCAGAAACGGTTTCAAGCAGTTTCTAAATGTCAGGCTTAAACCAGCATATGTGAAAAGTGGAAGAGAATAGATTGTTGAATTTAAATAGAAGATGTTAATTTTTTATGTGTTTAAGGGAACTTTGGAGTATTTAAACAAGAGCAGTTGGCCTCCACTGTATAGTTCAGATATTAAGAGAAATGCTGGTTTCTGTGCAATCAACTGATAAAACAGGTCATATTCATTTTATGAAAGAATATGTATTTCCTTCATAAAAGTGCTGCATAGGAATATATAGACAATTTGGAAAATACAGGAAGATATAAAGTAGGGTAGGAATCACTTTTAGAAGACGACTATTATCAACATGTTGGAGTATTTCTTTCCATTGTTTTTTCTACGCTTTGTTATTTTAGTGTTTGGATTTTGCCTAGTTGTATTACATTGTAATACACGAAATCATTTGTATGATTATTTTTTTCTGTTTATGTGAAATGAATATTTATTGAGAATTTATGGAAGTCTGGGCAAATTGTCCAAGGAGTAGAGCTCACTTTTCTGGAAATCAAAGCCAAAGACTGTAAAAAATTTAAAAAGAACACGTGTCGTTACTGTCAGAACCTTTTTTCTCTTTCCAGTTGGTAGTTAGTGTCTCTGTGAGTCTCTCTGGACTATAAACCCACAGTGGTGTTTTCAAGACGAGCAGTCCGGACTGGCAGTCAAGTGTAGTTCTGGTTCAAACCCCAGTGCTCACCTGTGGATAAACTTGGCCAAGTTTTCTCCTCAGTAAACTGGGGATGATAAAACCTCCTCTTGTAACTGTTGCAAGGATAACATAAAAACATGGAAAAAACTCCTAGAACAGGGCTTACAACATACCGACAGACCTGTTGGACTATGCTTCCTGGATACTGCATTTTTCACCAGTTGAAAGTTTGTGGCAACCCTGTGTCAAGCACGTCTATTGGTGCCATTTTCCCACAGCAGTTGCCCACTTCATGTCTCTTTGTCACAGTTTGGTAATTCTTTGCAGTATTTCAAACCCTCCACCCTCAGATGATGGTTAGCACTTTTTAGCAATAACGTATTTTTAAATTAAGATATGTACATTTTTTTAGATATAATGCTATTGCACACTTAATAGACTACAGTATAGTGTAAACATAATTTTTATATGCATTGGGAAACCAAAAAATTTATGTGACTCACTTTATTCTGATATTTGCTTTATTGCGGTGGTCTGGAACCAAACCCACAATGTCTCCGAGGTCTGCCTGTAGTAAGCTCTCAGTTGGTGAAAGCTATTATTAGATAACATGAGACTGCTTCTAATCACATCATTAACATAATTTTCAAAGACAGTAATAAGGCCCTAGTTAGTGAGTGCAATATATTAAGCACTTTGCCTACATACCCATTAGCTCATCTGTTCATTATGACAGTTTGTGATATAGGCAACGGTATGCCCATTTTGCAGATGAGAGAACTGAGGCTTGGATAAGTTACATAGCTTTCCCAAAGTATCCCAGCGGGTAAGTGGGAAGACAAATCACTGATTTTTCAGGACCTCCTTTTGGCCTTTAAAACAAGTAAAACTCAGGTACCTCCAGTTTCACCTGTGCAGATGTGGGAGCAGCTGCCATTGGAGAAGGAAGTGGAAGGGAGAAAGAAAAGGAGTGTTTTAAAAGAGGTTTGTTGTGATCTACAAGGGGTCTGGAAATTCACATAAAGAATGGGAGTTATTGTGAAATCTCTTTTAGTGGCTGTACTCATTCTTTCAGCCCTGCTACTGGGAGACCAGACCAAGTAAGTTACAAAAACAACAAAAGGAGAATGTTCTTCATGAGGAATTGCAGAAAAGGTCGACACACTTTTCTTTCTTCAATTTTCTCTAGGAAATAAGTCATTGTATCTGAGAATGGTAGCTGAGAACAAGAGTCAGTTCTTATGAGTGATTATGTCATCGGCAAACAGCTTTTGAAAGAAACACCAGGGTAATTTTTCAAGGAAACTGCTTTTGAGTCTCGTTTTTCCCCTAGGGTTTATGAAACTTCAGCAGGTGGCATTTTGGTGTTTAGCATGACAAGCTTGTGAAATTGCAACCGCCAGCAAGGAGAGGGGCAAGTTGATTTAGCTTCTTTCAAATAGGAAGGAGAAGGGGGAAAAGAAACTAATATGTATCGAGCTCTTGAACAGACTGAATCATAGGCTATGGGCTGTAACATACATCTAATATAGGTCTAATTTCACATGCATCTCATTAAATTGTCACAGCATTCCTTTAGTCATTCAGCTTACATTTATTAAGTGCCTACCCATAAGCAGAAAATAGGTCAGATGCTGGGTCTACAAGGTGAGCACACAGGTCTCATGGTGCCAGGCTGCACGTAGAGGGTGATTTGAGAATGAACAGCAGGGGCCCCTCCCCAAATAGGGTTTGCAATTGAGATAATTGGGGGTTAGGGTCATTAAAATGGTTGTGCTGACCAGTAAGTAATGAGGCGGGGATTCCTTGTGATTCTTCAAAGCCACTCTCAGAGGGTCTTCTGGGAGTCCATTTAAAATGCTGTATTTCCTACAGATGGCCAATAGGCACATGAAAAGATGCTCAGCATCGCTAATTATTAGAGAATTGCAAATCAAAACTACAATCAGGTACCACCTCACACTGGTCAGAATGGCCATCATTAAAACATCTACAAATAACAAATGCTGGAGAGGGTGTGGAGAAAAGGAGCCCTCCTACACTGTCGGTGGGAATGTAAGTTGGTGCAGCCACTGTGGAAAACAGTATGGAGGTTCCTCAGAAAACTACAAATAGAATTACCATATGATCCTGCAATCCCACTCCTGGGCATATATCCAGAAAAAACTGTAATTCAAAAAGATACATGCACCCCTATGTTTATAGCAGTACTATTTACAATCACCAAGACATGGAAACAACCTAAATGTCCACCGACAGGTGAATGGATAAAGAAGATGTGGTATATATATATGTGTATGTGTGTATATATATATATATATATATGTGTGTGTGTGTGTGTATATATATATATATATATATATATATATACACATACATTGGAATACTATTCAGCCATAAAAAAGAACAAAATAATGCCATTTGCAGCAACATGGATACAACTAGAAATTATCACACTGAGTGAAGTTAAGTCAGAAAGAGAAAGACAAATACCATATGCTATTACTTATATGTGGAATCTAAAATATGACACAAATGAACCTATCTACAAAACAGAAACAGACTCACAGACATAGCAAACAGACTTGTGGTTGCCAAGGCAGGGGTGGTGGGGAGGGAGGGATGGAGGGGGAGCTTGGGGGGAGCAGATGTAAGCTTTTATATATAGAATAGATAAGAGAACTATATTCAATATCCTATTATAAACCATAATGGAAAAGAATATAAAATATAAAAAATAAATATAAAAAAAGAATGTATATATATTTATGTATGTGTATATATATATATATATATGAATGACTTTGCTGTATAGCAGTAATTAAAACAACATACATCATTGTAAATCAATTTTTAAAAATTTAAGAAAAATTAAAAAAAAAATTAAATGCTAACTCTCTTCCTCATGATGGTAAGTGGTCTGTCTCCCCTCCCCCCATTTCGGAAGTAGTGACCACGCCCCTTTTTGTCCTGTGTATTTGCCTTCTGTCTCTTTGCTTCTCAATTCTCTCCCCTCTCTTAACCATCCCCTTAGGGCTGAAGATATGGTAATGACAAACTAGCACAAATAATCCTAACAATAAAACAAGACATCTATTTACAGGTTGTCAGCTGCTCTTGCCTGCCTGTAAGCCCCAGCAGTGGAAAAGCGTGGCTCCTGGATCTCCCTCCCAGGTTTTCCAATGGGGATCATAGTGGTTCACTGTTGCAGATTTTTCCTACTGATTTAAATGGTGTGATAAAAGGCTATAGAGCAGGGGTCTGCAGACTTTTTCTGTAAAGGCCCAGATAGTAAATATCTTAGGATTTATGGACCTTGCAGTGTCTGTCACAACTGCTCCCCTCTGCTATTGCAGTGCTAACGCAGCCAAACACAATTCATAAACCAGTGGGCATGGGTGTGTAACAACAAAAGTTTATTTATGGACCGTGAAATTTGAATTTCATAGAGTTTCTATATGTTATGAGATATTGTTCTTCTTTTGACTTTTTCAGCCATTTAAAAAATGTAGAAGCCACTCGTACCCCCTGAGCTATACAAGGACAGGTGATGGGCTGGATCTGGCCCAGGGGCCACAGTTTGCCAACCTCCTCTGAAGAGCATTATAGGTACTATCCCAGGCCCAGCAGCTAGACCTGAATTCAAATCCCCGTTCTACAAGTTACTAGCTGGGCGAACCTGGCAGCTTAGCTGTTTCGAGCCTCAGCTTCTGCACTGGCCCTTGTTTTTGTGACTATGCGAAGCTCTTTCTTGCTTCAGGTCTTTGTCTTCATGGTAGCTTCTGCTTGGACTGCTCTTCCCCCAAAACTTTGCATTATGGGATATTTTTCATTAATCAGATCTCAGCCCAAAGAGGCCACTCTCTACCTCAGTCACTCACTATCTCATTACCTTGCTTTATTTCCCTCATAGCATTTATCAAATCTGAAACATCTTCATTTACTTGTTTACTCATTTACTGTTTAGCTTTCCCAGTAGAATAAGCTCCATGAAAGCACCAAGATTTTTTTTTAATGCTTTATTTGCCACTGTATCCCTAGGGCTTATATCAGTGTTCAGCATATAGTAGGTGCTTGATTAATACTGTGAACAAACAAACCTATAAGAAAGTGGATGATTCCTAAATTCTCCATTATAGGGTTTCTACTTTATAGGATTTTGGTGAGGAGTAGATGAAATAATATATGTACTTGGTACACAGTAAAGGCTTAAGAAAGGGTAACTATTTTTATTAAAATTGTTATGAATAAACATTAATACAAGAAGGTTAGTAAACTAAAATGGGATCTGTCAAATTATGCACGTCATTACAACAATAGAGTCTTGATAATCTTAGAACTGGAAAGAAACGTAGAGATTAGTTAGCAAGGTAACCTGTCTTTTGCTTTTGTTCATCCTCACTTTTTGCACACAGGGAAACCGTGTTGTGGGAGAGCTTAAGTAACTTGTGTGAGGACACGAGCTTTTGAGAACATTGTGATAAGCATTATCTATCTATCTGTCTGTCTGTCTGTCTATATCTATTATCTATCTATCTATCTATATATGTAACTACCTTCATACATACATAACTAATTTGTGTGTTTGAGGGAGGAGAGGGGAAGGAAGGGTATATTAGTTTTCTTTCACTGTATGACAGTTCACTTACACAGTGACTTACGACAATGCCATTTATTATCCCACAGTTTCTTAGCTCAGAAGTTCAGCATGGCTCAACTGGATTCTCTGGTCAGGGACCCACAGTCAAGGTGTCTCAGGTGGCTGCAATCTCTTCTGAGGCTCTGAGGAAGAATTTGCTTCTAACTGCATTCAGGTTGTTGGTAGAATTCAGTTCTTTGTGATGTAGGGCTGAGGTCCCCACTTCCTGGCTGTCAGAGGTCAGCTTCTCTCAGCTATTAGGGGCCAAGTTTCTTGTCATCAACCTTATCACAGGGCATCTTACCTCATCACAGTGGTGGCAGGATCCCTTAAGTTGAGTTCCCCTTCACACTCTGAATTACTCTCACTCCTTCCTCTGCCATAGCTGGAGAAAACGCTGGCCCACCCAGATAATCTTTTTGATCAACGCAAAGTCAACTGACTGGTAACTTTAATTACATCTGCAAGAATTCCTTTTGCTCTATAATGTAACATAGTCACAGGAGTGATATCTCATGTTATTCACAAGTATCCCGTGAAGTCAAGGGGAGGAGATTATGCGAGGGTGATGTCATGGGAATTATCTTAGAATTCTGCCTACCACATCATGGCTCCCTGTTACAGTGACGGGGTAATAAATGATGTCCTGGATAAAGTCTAGCTCACAGTGGGCCCACAGGCTCCACGGACACCTTTAGCTGTTATTTCCACAGGCTTTCTCTGGACTCTTCCAGCCAGTGGCTGAGCACAGTGGGGACACAGAGGCAGTTCCATTTCTGCAAGATGCAGTGCTCCTCTGATGGGTAGCATTGGCTCGAGGATTCCCTGACAGCCTGAAGGAACTTTCCTTAGACTGCATGGCAGTCCAAGACACTTCACCCAAACGTTTTCCTTCTGTCTGTTTTTCAGATAGGTCAGACCTGCATTGTGGTCTGACAGCTCTCCCAGTCTCCACCTACTCCTTTCCCATTTTCCCTCAGTGGCAGTTTCCCCAATAAATCTCTTGCTCATCTAATCCCATTTTGGCATCTATACCTTGGAGAACCCAAACTAACACAATAGAAGTTGACGACAGGGTCTCTCGTTTATGCACGTAGCTGAGCAGGCTGTTCCATTGGAGTCTTGCTTTATTTATTTATTTTTATTTTTTAGCACTGACAAATTTTTTTCTTTGTTTTCGCTGTTTTTCCTTTATTCCCCTTAAAAAATTTTTTTTTTCTGGCTTAGTTTCTTTCTTTTTTTTTTTTTTAGATTTTTTTATTGAAATATAGTTGCTTTACAATGTTGTGTTAACGTGCGGGTCAAATCACACGTTCCTTCCGTCAGTATAAAGCAGCGGAGTGAAATGCGTTTGGTAGCTGGCAGAGCTGTGGTCACGTCAGGAGGTGATGCCACATTTACTCCACTGTCATATCAGCTATTTTCTTACTCAATGATTTCAGTCTGCTCTTCAGCAAAGTAGGTTTTGCCAAAGAAAGCCTCTCAATATCTCGAAATATCAGCTCCTCACTGGGACACTTCTTTTTGTGAAGAGGCAACAAATCAAACCCCTTTCCCAGGGACTCAGCATTGATCTGTTTCCTTCTGAAGCAAGTTGCCATCCTTCCCTGTCCTGACAGTGTGACTCCAAGTGCAGAGTTCATAAACTAGTTTATAAAGAGACCGGCCCCTTCCCTCAGCCAAAGTGATTTCTCCAACTTGAG
Organism: Globicephala melas; assembly: GCF_963455315.2. Classification (NCBI taxonomy): domain Eukaryota; kingdom Metazoa; phylum Chordata; class Mammalia; order Artiodactyla; family Delphinidae; genus Globicephala; species Globicephala melas. The sequence continues at coordinate 161,820,629 of NC_083315.2, read as the reverse complement.
AACACAGAGCTACTATTACCTAGGCCACTAGCTTGGCCTTTACCACCGGCTATTCTGTTTTATGACAACGATCTTACTGGTTTGTGTAGTGTTTTTAATGTTTAAAAGGAGTCACAGGGCTTCCCTGGTGACGCAGTGGTTGGGGGTCCGCCTACCGATGCAGGGGACACGGGTTCGTGCCCCGGTCCGGGAGGATCCCACATGCCGCGGAGCGGCTGGGCCCGTGAGCCATGGCCACTGAGCCTGCACGTCCGGAGCCTGTGCTCCGCAACGGGAGAGGCCACAACAGTGAGAGGCCCGCGTACCACAAAAAAAAAAAAAAAAAAAAGAAGTCACAAAGAAAAAGGTTAAGAGATCTAAGGAGAGAGGGAGAGAGATAGATAGAGAGAGAGAGAGAGTAATTCTGATCCCAGCTCAGATATCCACTAACCATGAGCCCTGTAGTGAGTTTTGTAATGTCTATGTGCTTTAGTTTTCTCATCTGGAAGAGAGAATTATAATGCTGCATGGCTTGGAGGGAAGTAACTTATATAGGAGATCCATTTATGAAGGAGCACCACAGTAAAGAGGTAATGGAACAGGGCCTAATCACTGGAAACCAGGGGGCCAAAATGCTCATGAGCCTGGCAAGGTCTGAAGGGCAGCCAAGGGGGCCTGACCAGCTGGGAGTAAGTAACAGGTGTCAAATAATTGGGCGCTGATACTTAAACCCTGCATGAGTACTATGAACCATCATTCTGGAATTCTATTACAGACTCCTAAAGGGCAGGGCACTTGGGATCCACGGTGCCAGAGGGAGGCCTTGAGCCCAGTAAGCACCGTATACATACTCTGTGGATGAGTAAATAGCAGGGAGGTTGGGAAGGGTAGGAGACCACCAGTACGAGAATATGTCAGTCATTCTCTCCCTAAATCTGTATTCTTTTCCCAAGACATGCACAAAAGGAGGGAGATGGTGGCTTTGAGAGGAAACTATATGTTCAATTGCTCACTCATTTATCAAGCATTTATTAGGCATCGTCTAAGTGCCAGCCTCTAGGCTTGGTCGGCAAACGTGAAAGTAGAAAAAGACTTGATCCATGTCTCAAGGAACTGTCAGTCCAGTAATGGCAGGAGTTTACGACAGGTCACTATGGAACACTACCCAGAGTAGGGAAGGGTTGACCCAGAAGTCTCCTGAGAGGAAATGCCACTGGAGTTTAGTCTGTGAGGTAGCAAGCTGGAACCTGGTAGTTTAAAGAGGGAGCATCACCTCAAGGGCTCAAGGTTGTGAAAAGCCTGGTTGTTGACAGTCCAGGCTACTTTTCATGAGTTATGCACCAGCAAAAGTACAGAAAGTAAGGTGTCTCTCAAGTGAAGGAGATAAATGTTGGAAGGGCTGTAGCTGGGGCATGGATATTATTCCTTTCACCAACAAAATCTGAGATAAAATGCCAGGCTTGCGGATATGCCATGTGGAGTCGGAATTTGTACACCCATATGTCCAAAGCCATAAGATCTTGGTAGATTGGGGTCAGTGTCTCTGATGGGACTTTTAGAGACACGATTTATCTCCAGAGAATCTCTTCTAGAATAGCAGTGGAGATGGACGGGAATATGCATAAAAGAAAAGCAAGTCCTAAGCCCTCGGGCAGCGTTGGCAGATAGCTGGGCTCTATGCGGATTATTTCTTCACTAGGCTGTGGGTTATATTCCGCAGTTCCATAGCAGACAGGTACGTAAGAAACTGCTCTAAGGAGCCATTTAGTTTCTCCGTGCAGCCTGCTTCCTGCCATTTTCCAGCCCACAAGTAGATTCTTTCTCATAAAGGCCTTCACCCCTTCTCGTGTCCCTCCTACCTGGCTCTGATTTCTGCACCTCGCAACAGTGTGTGCACGAGCAAGCTCCCTTTATTTCCCATTTCACCCACCATTGTGTTAAGGAGTTTTCACTCTGTGTTTAGAGCCAACCTCTCCTCTCTGCTTCCTCGTCGACAGCCTGCCCTTTCCCCACCTCATTTCACAGATCCTCTTTGGCTGAAATATCTTTCTTTCTTCCTTAGTTCGTCCTCATCTCCATCTCCCTGAGTCATTTTTATTTACCCTGTAATCATTTTCTCCACCAGTTAATAAACTCTGCTTTATTTATTTTTTTCCCCATTCAGTGGGTAATGCCGTTTCAATGTGCTTTCTGTCATTCCTTCTAAAAACTGTTATTAAGCTGTGTAGTAACAGTGTCACTTCTCTGAGGGCGGGCGCTTCATCCACCAAGAAGGCTCCGGCTGGGTTCCAGGGGGTCTCCCCATCATCCTCTCCCTGTTGCCTCACATAGAGTAAGCGATGGACTTCAAGCGCTCTTCAGGTCCAACAAAATCAAGCCTGACCTCCCGCCTTCCTACCTGACTGGCCCCTGCCGCATCTGTTCTCATCTTTATCTGACTCACAAGCAATGACTTGAAGCCATTCCAGTCTGTTGAGCTCCAGTGGCTGTGAACTGTATTTTCCAGCCCATCTTTGCGGTGGTGCCTTGGATGAAATGGCCAAGCCGACCAACTGAGAATTAAACTGCATTGTTTTTTTGCGGCTGCACTTTTGCCTGGAGTTGAATTACAATTGTACGTCTACCTGTGGCCCTCACAGACCGTATTGTGGGCTCATTGCTGTGGCTCTAAGACTTGCCCCATCTATTAATTTCCCCTGAGAGTTTGCTTTGTAACAACTTTAAAAATAAAAAGTATTTTATTTTAATATTCAAAGGAAAGCAGGCGTGTCATAAAATCATAAAATGCAGATAAACAGAAACAACATAAATAGAAAATAAATAAAACAAATAATACATTAAATAAAAAGATAAGTGAAAATAAAATGCACCCCTAATCCCACAATCCAGAGATAACCACCTTGACATTGTATCACATCTGCAATTATAGACACACACACAAGGACACATAATAGCGTGGTCTGTGTGTGTGTTATACACACTTTAAAAAAAATAAAATTAGAATCATATTATACAGAAACTTTTGTAGAATGCTTAATATGTCATGAACATCTTTTCATGCTGATGCCTATTTATCTGTTGCAGTTTTAATAGCTAAATAGTACCGCCTCATTTCAGTGTGGCATAATTTTCTTAACTGATTCCCTGTTCTGAGTTGTTTATGCTGATTCAAACTTTTCATTATATATACAAAAGTAGACACCGCTGAATCTTTATGCACAGGCTTATTTTGTCCTTAGCATACATTCTTTCAAGTAGAATTATTGAGTCAAAGGAGGCATATTTTAAGGTTTTGAAAAACATCTAGCCGAATTCTGCTCCATTCCCCCACCTCCTGGATAATTTTTGCCACTATACACCTTCCCCATTAGTTGGAATGTTCCCAGTTTTGCTCACCCTGAGATTTTTGAGTAGGTAGGAATTTTGTGGTCTTGGGCAGGCTCTTCAAAAGACAGATAACAGGTGTCTGGGATCCAGAAGTCTGAGTCTAGCTTCCTGTGACTGTGGGTAGATTGCAACTCTGGGTTTGGAAGCCCCCAGATAGTGCCTGGAACCCCAGCAGCAGAACACTGTGCATTCTTCCAAACCTTCCCAAGTTTGCCCGGTCCAGGATGCCTTCTCCTGTTGCCTTGCTTCTGTCCTGACCACCTTTATTTCTACTACACATACACCTGGTGTGATTCCCACTACTAGATTCTGTGCTCATTTTTTTTTTGCATTACACGGGCCTCTCACTGCTGTGGCCTCTCCCGTTGCGGAGCACAGGCTCCGGACGCGCAGGCTCAGTGGCCATGGCTCACGGGCCCAGCCGCTCCGCGGCATGTGGGATCCTCCCGGACTGGGACACGAACCCGTGTCCCCTGCATTGGCAGGCGGACTCTCAACCACTGCGTCACCAGGGAAGCCCCTGTGCTCATCTCTTTTGGTCTCTGAGTTCACATATGTAGGTGCAGCTTCTCCACCCTGACCTAACTTCTCCAGGGAGAAGAATGTTTTGAGTTTCTTATGTAAGTTCCACCTTTCCTGGCTCCTACACTGCATACAGTAGGTAATAAATACCTGCCGACCCAGCTGGCTTTCAGATAAGACCACAGCCTTATCCTGTAGCTATTGCTTAGTAGGCATTTCTAGGAAGTGGCATAAGTTGTAGAAACATAGCAGCATGGATGGGAAGAGTGTTTTCTTCACAATTTCTAGAAAATCAAATCATATACTGTGCTGGGGAGCCTTTTTCTAAGGCTTCTGGGAAATGTATCACTTCCTTTATTATCTGCTCAAGGAGTCATAGAGCTTGCTTTTTTTCAAGCTGTGTTACATGGAAAATCAAAGCTTAAATCAAGTTTGCCTCGTGTTGTCCCTCAGTTCCAGTCTCTTGATTTTATTTCCTGAGCCGGAATTTGTAGAAGAAAGGGCACATTCACAGCCTGAGTGGAGTCAACAGGCTGTTTACCGAGGTAACTGATGCCCAAGGAGTACTTGCCTCCTTCCCCAAACTCTCTCTCCCTTCCCAGTTTCACGTACTGTCCCTATAGCTTTCGGGTAAACTACAGCAGAAGCAATTTCCCTCACCTTTAGCGCTGATAATCAGATCACTTGGAATTCTGTTCAAACAGCTTTCCCAGCCTCTTCTCACAGTGAATTACCTCCTGGTTTCCTTGAGTCTTGACATTACTGGGTTGCAATGAGAGGATAGAGTTGTGAGTGATAATAAAAGACATTGTTAGATCGGGACAGTGGTTATAATTTGGTAGTAATTTGATGTAGTTATAGCACCATGAGTCATATTTATATCCATCTATAAATGGAGGAGGGAGCTTGGGGCCTGGGGGTCACCGTGGCAATTGCCTGTGAGGCCTGGAACTGTGTGGACAGCGTAGAGAAAGGGAGGAACCTGGCAATCTCCCAGGTCAGGCTTTCGGATCAACAGATTGACAAAGGTTTGTGATTTATTAGCTGGGAATAGCCACACTCAAGCGCTTTAGCATTGATGAATATTTTTCTCATTACATTTCAAACATAGAAAATGGTCCTTTCTGAATGAGAAATCTGGGGCCATTTTAGTCATTAGTCATTTGAAACTTTCTCTCCTGGTGTTACCGAGAGAAAAAAGTGACAAGAACTAAAGCACATTCCTTGCTCTGAATTGCTTGTATAGAACAAAATGAAATGCTTACGTTCAGTAACTCTATTAGCCTGGTGGCTTGCTTCTTCTTCTGTTTTCTGTTTCTTTTTTAGTAGCTTTGTTGTATCCAAATCTTTTATTATGTGGGAGCTATGAGTAATTGAACACATACTGGGCTGGGTCCATATGCTTATATATTAACTCCCAATGGGTCCCTGTGACACCTATAATAAAATCTAACTCCCTAGTGTGAGTCCAGGGAGGTGCTCAATCCACATTTGGTTATTGAACTGAGTGAGCTCAAACGATGACACTCAACTCCACACTCATGGAAGCAGATATTCGGAAAATTCTGGGGAAGATTGTTGATTTGTCTTTAGCTACGTCAGTGTCAGACAGATACACCTACCAGGTGGCTTGGTTGAAACCTCTTTTGGGTTCCTGGAGTCCCCACGCAGGTAACAAGGGGTGCTCTGACCAGCTGGCTGTCCTACCATTCAACTCAATTCTGACACCACCTACCCAGAGATAGCATCAGATCCCACTAGTTAAGGGCTCAGTCCCTCAAGACCACCCCCATCCTCCACTTCAGACCCCAGCTGCAAGTCCAGGTTATCACCTGTGCTTCTGACCAACTGACTACAGATGGGAGGTTCCAATGACCCCCTCCTTAGGTTCAATTATTTTGCTAGAGTGGAAAACAGTTTACTCATGTTTACTGGTGTATTATAAAAGGATATGATAAAGGATGCAGGGGAACATCGAGATGGAAGAGATGCATAGGACAAGGTATGTGGGAAAGGGTGGAGCTTCCATGCCCTCTCTGGGTACCTCTCTCCCAGCACCTCCACATGTTCACCAATGTGGAAGCTCTCTGAACACCATATTATTGGGATTTTATGAAGGCTTTCTCACACAGGCATGATCGTTCATTAACTCCCTTTTCAGCCCTTCTGCCTTCTCAAGAGAATGGGGGCAGAGCTGAAAATTCCAAGCTTCTAATCATGGCTCACTCTCTCTGGTGACCAGTCCCCATCCAGAAATCATCCAGGAGTCTACCCAGAGTTGCCTCTTTAGAGCAAAAGATACCCTTATCACCCAGAAAATCACAAGGGTTTCAGGAGCTCTGTGCCAGGAGCCGGGGTCAGAGACCAATACATATTTTCTATTATCTCACACAACCTCAGACTACTTTGAGGCCATGCTCAGCAGCTGAGTACATACAGCTGGGTGGTTTGCAGGGAGCCATTGTCCTTGAAGGAAACCAGTATATGCCACTTTGGCATAAGGATTATTTTGAGCTGAAGGCAATTGAGAAGAAGCAGATACAAGAAAAGCTCCCTGCCCTCCCCCATTTGCCCAAAAGCAGGACATACATTTTCAAAGATGTCCCTGTTCCCCTCTCTACCAGGAAGGACAAAGGTTAATCACGGGAGATGACTTGAAACCCTTATCAGCCTGGAGATGGCACCAGAGGTACCTACATAACTTTACTAACTAGCCTTTATCTACTCTCAGTTTCCTTTATATTTACCTTCCCACAGTTTGCCAGATTAGAAGCCTAAAATAGCTTTCCTTTGTCCTGTCATATCTCTACAGATTTATTGTTCTTTGTTGATGATGCAATGTAAGCCTGAATTCCAAGCCACATTTTCGAGTTACTCATCTCTGGCTATTCTCATGTGTTACATGTGCAATACACATGTTGATAACCATGTTTGTTTTTCTCTGGTGAATCTATTTTTTATTACAGACCCCTAACCAAGAACCTAAGCTAAGTAGAGGAAAAATATTTCCTCCCCTACATTTCCCTGTTCTGACAGTGTCCATCAGATTGTAGAATTCCCTGGTATTTCCAGGAGACTTGCATAGTTGCCAGTGCACTGACTCTAGGAAATTGCAATGACCCATGCAAATGGGCTCAGGTTAAGGTGCTCTGGGTTAATTTAGATTGCTTTATCAAGGTTCCTCATGGTTTCTATAATCCTAGTTGTAGTGTCTGAGGTAGCCATAGTAGTTGTGGTCACTATGATAGTTTGTGAAAGTGGTAGAGGCAGCAACAGCGTCTACAGATGGGAATTGACACAAGCTTTCTCTTGCATTAGCGCATGTAGTCTTCTGAACAATAACAGGAAATTGGAGTTGTTTTCTTACTTCAGATGAGGAAGTTGAGGCCCAGGAAAGTTAAGGGACATTCCTATGTCCACTCAGGAGAGTGTGCTGTAAAATGTTAACGTGACACTGGAATTGTGGCCTCACATGCTAGTTCTGGGACAGTATAGGAAGTTGGTGAATAGTGAACTTCAGGGAGCAGGTCTATTTACCAAGGGCTTGTGGGCAAATGCAGTGAAGAGATTAGGTAGGGCTTCAACGATTTCTAAGTAATTATTCTTAAACTCTCCAGGCTACATCTCCCAAGTATTTATATGACCATCCTGCTGACTTATCCTGGCGGACACAAGGCAAGTTTACACACTCACTCAGTTCAGACCATCACATCTACCTGTTTTCTGTTCTCCGAGTGGCCCAAATTCAACACCCACCAACATCCCTCCATCTACAAAAGCTTCCTCCCCGTCTCAACTTGCTGAGTGTTCCTTTAAATCCCAACTCCCTCAGGAAGCCTTCCTAGATTTCCCAAAGCCAGCTGTGACCTCTTCCTCCCCTGCATTCTCACAATCCCATGTTTGCGATCCTCGTTACACCACATCTGGCCTCGTGTGTTTTTCTCTATGGGTGTATGTGTCCTATGATCCCTCCCACCATCACTCTTACTTCCTGGAGGGTAGACACCAAGCCATCTTCATCTTTGGGGCACCAAAGTGTCTAGTGATATAATAGATGTTCGATACATAGCTGACAAATGCATATATGGAAGAATATGAGGGTGAGGTGATTTCATCTCTTGATGTCGTTTGGGATCAAAGCAGCTCATGTGTGAAGTGTGCTGGGTGGTCCTAGAGAGTGTCCGGTAGCTCAGGCTCCATGAAGTGGCCACACACGTCCCATGAGGACAGCCACGTTGAGGCCAGAGGCTTGTTCCTGGTGAAGGATAGACCTGAAGATTTGCTTTAAAGCGAGAGCCGCACCCTTTAGGCACTGCAGAGACCAGGCTGCTGCAGGCACTTGGTAAAAGCTGCCCTAAGTGCTTTTCTGAATAAGGTTGGCCTCCACCTAATACATTATTTAGAGCCCTGGGGCCTCAATTCGTCACTAGGAGACTTTGAAATGAGTCAAATATGTCTTTAAAGTATTATATGTACAGCACATGAGTGTGTGTGTGAGTGTGTGTGTATTTTCTCTGCTGTCTACCTGTGATACAATGTAATGTGTTCATGGTGTCTGACATCTTACCAGGACAGATCCACAGAAAGTCTCAATTGAGCCTTTCTCATTCTGGTACATAGGTCTTTGGGTGGATGTCAGATTGTCTGAGTTAAACTGCTCTCTGAGAAAGGGACTTGAAATTATTAAAATCTCCGAGAATATCTACAAATGAAAATGCCTTTGAAATGCACACGTGCTCTAATCACCTCTTATTAAAGACACAACATAAAGCAAACAACGTATTTAAGTATTAAACTTGTTTTAACTATTTTTGATAGAAATGTTTATAAAATGAGGTGAAACTTATCCTGCCTTCTTAAACAGATCTTATGAAATTAGTCCTAAACTTTGTGAGGGCAGGAATCATGTCTGTTTCGTTCATGTTGTATTCTTAGCACCCAACTCTGGATCTAGGACGAAGTAGATATTATATAAGCATTTGTTGAATGAATCAATGAATGCACCAAAAACACATCTAAATAGGACATAATGAATTTTAAAGAAGTTAGAGTATTTTGGGGGGTGATTTCATTTCAAGTCAATGCAGAGCTTTACATGTTTGTGGTCCAATCTGCACCTTTATTTTATTTTATTAAAAAAAACCCAAAACTCATCACTTTGCTCTGGATCTGCTTGGAAGCACTTAGCCATAACTCCACAGTTGCTAAACTCAGCTAGAACCAAGTCAAGTTTCAACTCAACTCTATCTGATTTCTATGACCTACTGCACCATGGATTATTTTTCTAAGTAAAAGGAAACTATTTGCTTGCTGACAATTTGCTAATTTAAATATACCTTCAGGTATGGATTTTCCATAAACCTGGTAACCAGCCCAGCCCATTTGGCTTTTAATTCTGAAATTTATTAGCTCTTCCTAGCCATTTGAAGATACCAGCTCATTCTTAATTGTTCATTTTTATTCCTACCCTAAACATAGTAAATCTTAATGGCTATGCTTCCAACATTAAGAGGGAGTGTGGTAGCTGTAGGGAAAAAGTATTCAAAAAACATTAATTTAGCAGCAATATAATAATCTTTACAAGCTGTTCATAGGAACTTATATTGGCTTTCAAAGAGTAATTGTGCTGAGAGGTTTTTTTTGGAGGGATCCTCCAGATGGATGCATTCTCCCCACCTCAAGTTTTTGTCATAACATGTTTTCTTCTTCATCTCTGAGTCATTCAGAACCGTGAAAATTCTATTCTCCACTTTAATTACAGAACTGGTTGAGAATGTATTCTGTTGTTTGGCAGTACTACTAATGCACTCTATTTGTTTATGGCTTTTTGAGAAAGCCATTTTAATAAGGTCAGATTTGCAATTTAAATGAACTTTAATATTTCTTGCAAAGGCTGGTGCTGCTTATTTATGTGAGGGGTGAACGTGATAGAAATTTCCAGTTTAAAAATATGTTCTCCTGTTTTCTTTTCCAAATGGTGTATCTCAGGTGATAAATGCTTTCAACTATGTTTATAATTTTTTTTCCAGAAAGGGCTGAAAATCCAAATCAGTGAAATAAATCATGACTCCAAATGGGTTGTTAATACTGTAGTTTTCTGCTTTTCCCATTAAAACCTCTACCCCAAACCTCTATTGTATTCACGAATAAATATTAGTCGCAATTGGATGGGGTGAACTCTTTTATAAGCCTTCTGTCATTTTTATAACACACAAATAAGCAAAAACATAACAAAACAAAAACTGTTCCCTGGACTTTAAGATGTCATCATTTATTGAATTTATTTAATCACTCTTGATGGAAAAGGCTTAGGTAAAAAAAAAAATGGAGCCCTTACATTTACCTATTAAAAGAATCTGTAACTGACCATCAGGCAGGCCACCTTATATTGTATCCCTACAATTCAATTACTCCCAGGAGGGGTGGGCTTTAGTGAAATTCATTTAATCTGTTGAGGAATTGTTTCTCCATTGGAGTGAGGACAGAGGGAGAAGCGCCACTGTCCTTTCCCTGGCTTGAATTCTGCTGCCCACTTCGTAAGTTCTGTTGGAATCACAATGAAGGATAAAGCAAGGGTTAGAAGACCTGAATGAAGGTTAAGTAGTAGATGCTTGTAGGCACCCACACTGAAAATATTTGACTGCACTGGAATAGGAGGACTCCTACACATTTTTTAAAACAACATAAGAATGAGAATGAGATGAGTTGTATAATGTAAGTTTTCTGAAAGGTACAAATTTATTTGCAGAAACAAAATTCTACCAGGAAGTAAATCTCGGTGAAATGACCCTCCTTTCTCCCTCCATCCCTCCCTCCCTCCCTCTCTTCCTTCCTTCCTTCCTCTCTCCCTCCCTTACTTCCTTCTAACAAATTACTATATTCAGGTTCACCTATTTGAAAGGATTGGTGTTCTTTGGAGTCAAGTAACTCCGGCTGTTATCTTGTCTCTTTCCTTCCCTGAACAGTCAAGCTTCACGGAAGAGTAACCTCAATTACCATTTACAGTTCCTCAGCTTCCACTCACTCCTCAATCCACAACCTTTCCATGTCCACTCCTGCCATTTTGCCAAGTTCAACAAGACCCCCACAATTGGAAATCCAATGGACACACTCTCTCCCTGGTTTGTGTGACTCTTCTTGAGAATAGTCCCTGTTTATATGGTCCTCCTTTACACGGGCTCTTCCCTCCTCTTGTGAAATCTTGGTTCTACTCATGAATCTGGATATTCCTCCTCGATCTCTTTCAAGAGTGCTGAGACCTTGAAAGTTGGTGTCTGTCAGAGTGCTCTTGGGTCCTGTGCTCTTCCTCCATGTGCTTTCTCAGGTAACCTCATCTGAACTCATGCCTTTAGTTACCACTTACATGAAATATGAAAGGTAATATCTTGCAGTGTTCTGAGCTGGGGTCAAATAGTGGTGCTCACTTGCTTTGTGGTTACCACCTCCATGAAAGACCCCCCAGATCTATTTATCCAATTAGAATTCTAAGTTGTAGATCCTTTTCACCCCCCACCCCATATCCAATCAATAAGTCATCAGTTTCTAGCTCCTTAAAATGCCTCTATGCATTCACCTCTCTCCACTCCTTCTGTGCCTGTCTTGGTCCCAGCTATTCTCCTTTAGATCCCTCTCTACCTCCAGTCAGGCTTTCATTCTCAGAGCCATCCCCCATGCTATATTTAGAGAGTACTTTCTAAAACATAATATCTGGTCAGGTCACTTTCCTGTTTCAAATCTCCATGGCTATCCAAAACTTTGGGTACAAATTCCAAGCCCCTTGACCATCTCTTTGTTATTGCTTTCTTTTAAAATATTATTGTCAAAGAACATACAAAGAACTTGATCTGTATGATGCTGAGTCTTCAGAATTTGTCAAGATCCCTTTTTGTGGACTTGTACAGAATGATTTTTTTAAATTATTAGATCAGTGTAGGCTTGAAAAGAATAATTTTCTCTTATTGTTTTTATTCATGAAAATTAGAATTCAATTTCAGTTTTCAATTTTAATTTTTTCTTCAGTTCTAGGAAATTCAAATGTAGCCTTTTTCCTGCTTTATTTTCTTCTTCTGTGTATGCTACTGGGTATATGTTAGACTGTCTCATTCTTTTCACTATCAATTGAATCTCTTGTTGGCATTGCTCATCTCTATATGCTTGTGCACATTCTGTGGTTTCTTTTTTAAAAAAATTTTTGCATATAATTATTTAATTAATTAATTTATTTTAAAAACATCTTTATTGGAGTTTAATTGCTTTACAATGGTGTGTTTGTTTCTGCTTTATAACAAAGTGAATCAATTATACATATACATATGTCCCCATATCTCTTCCCTCTTGTGTCTCCCTCCCACCCACCCTCCCTATCTCACCCCTCTAGATGGTCACAAAGCACCGAGCTGATCTCCCTGTGCTATGCAGCTGCTTCCCACTAGCTATCTGTTTTATGTTTGGTAATGTATATGTGTCCATGCCACTCTCTCACTTTGTCCCAGCTTACCCTTCCCCCTCCCCGTATCCTTAAGTCCATTCTCTAGTAGGTCTGTGTCTTTATTCCCATCTTGCCACTGGGTTCTTCATGACCATTTCTTTTTAGATTCCATATATATGTGTTAGCATACGGTATTTGTTTTTCTCTTTCTGACTTACTTCACTCTGTATGACAAACTCTAGGTCCATCCACCTCACTGCAAATAACTCAATTTCATTTCTTTTTATGGCTGAGTAATATTCCATTGTATATATGTGCCACATCTTCTTTATCCATTCATCTGTCGATGGACACTTAGGTGGCTTCCATGTCCAGGCTATTGTAAATAGAGCTGCAATGAACATTTTGGTACATGACTCTTTTTGAATTATGGTTCTCTTAAAGTGTATGCCCAGTAGTGGGATTGCTGGGTTGTATGGTAGTTCTTTTTTTAGTTTTTTAAGGAACCTCCATACTGTTCTCCATAGTGGCTGTATCAATTTACATTCCCACCAACAGTGCAAGAGGGTTCCCTTTTCTCCACACGTTCTCCAGTATTTATCATTTGTAGATATTTTGATGATGGCTCTTCTTACTGGTGTGAGGTGATACCTCATTGTAGTTTTGATTTGCATTTCTCTAATGATTAGTGATGTTGAGCATCCTTTCATGTGTTTGTTGGCAATCTGTATATCTTCTTTGGAGAAATGTCTATTTAGGTCTTCTGCCCATTTTTGAATTGGGTTGTTTGATTTTTTGATATTGAGCTGCATGAGCTGCTTGTAAATTTTGGAGATTAATCCTTTGTCAGTTGCTTCATTTGCAAATATTTTCTCCCATTCTGAGGGTTGTCTTTTTGACTTGTTTATGGTTTCCTTTGGTGTGCAAAAGCTTTTAAGTTTCATTAGGTCCCACTTGTTTATTTTTATTTCCATTACTCTAGGAGGTGGGTCGAAAAGGATCTTGCTGTGATTTATGTCATAGAATGTTCTGCTTATGTTTTCCTCTAAGAGTTTGATGGTGTCTGGCCTTACATTTAGGTCTTTAATCCAGTTTGAGTTTATTTTTGTGTGTGGTGTTCGGGAGTGTTCTAATTTCATTGTTTTACATGTAGCTGTCCAGTTTTCCCAGCACCACTTATTGAAGAGGCTGTCTTTTCTCCACTGTATATTATTGCCTCCTTTATCAAAGATGAGGCAACCATATGTGCGTGGGTTTATCTCTGGGCTTTCTATCCTGGTCCATTGATCTATATTTCTGTTTTTGTGCCAGTACCATTCTGTCTTGATTACTGTAGCTTTGTAGTATAATCTGAAGTCCAGGAGCCTGATTCTTCCATCTCCGCTTTTCTTTCTCAAGATTGCCTTAGCTATTCAGGGTCTTTTGTGTTTCCATACAAATAGTGAAATTTTTTGTTCTAGTTCTGTGAAAAATGCCATTGGTAGTTTGATAGGGATTGCATTGAATCTGTAGATTGCTTTGGGTAGTATAGTCATTTTCACAATGTTGATTCTTCCAATCCAAGAACATGGTATATCTCTCCATCTATTTGTATCATCTTTAATTTCTTTCATCAGTGTCATAATTTTCTGCATACTGGTCTTTTGTCTCCTTAGGTAGGTTTATTCCTAGATATTTTATTCTTTTTGTTGCAGTGGTAAATGGGAGTGTTTTCTTGATTTCACTTTCAGATTTTTCATCATTAGTGTATAGGAATGCAAGGGATTTCTGTGCATTAATTTTGTATCCTGTTACTTTACCAAATTCATTGATTAACTCTAGTAGTTTTCTGGTAGCATCTTTAGGAGTTTCTATGTATAGTATCATGTCATCTGTAAACAGTGACAGCTTTACTTCTTATTTTCCTATTTGGATTCCTTTTATTTCTTTTTCTTCTCTGATTGCTGTGGCTAAAACTTCCAAAACTATGTTGAATAAGAGTGGTGAAAGTGGGCAACCTTGTCTTGTTCCTGATCTTAGTGGGAATGCTTTCAGTTTTTCACCATTGAGGACGATGTTGGCTGTGGGTTTGTCATATATGGTCTTTATTATGTTGAGGAAAGTTCCCTCTATCCCTACTTTCTGGAGGGTTTTTTATCATAAATGCGTGTTGAATTTTCTCAAAAGCTTTCTCTGCATCTATTGAGATGATCATATGGTTTTTCTCCTTCAATTTTTTAATATGGTGTATCACATTGATTGATTTACATATATTAAAGAATCCTTGCATTCTTGGGATAAACCCCACTTGATCATGGTGTATGATCTGTTTAATGTGCTGTTGGATTCTGTTTGTTAGTATTTTGTCAAGGATTTTTGCATCTATTTTCATCAGTGATGTTGGCCTGTAGTTTTCTTTCTCTGTGACATCTTTGTCTGGTTTTGGTATCAGGGTAATGGTGGCCTTGTAGAATGAGTTTGGGAGTGTTCCTCCCTCTGTTATATTTTGGAAGAGTTTGAGAAGGATAGGTGTTAGCTCTTCTCTAAATATTTGATAGAATTCACCTGTGAAGCCATCTGGTCCTGGGCTTTTGTTTGTTGGAAGATTTTTAATGACAGTTTCAATTTCAGTGCTTGTGATTGGTCTGTTCATATTTTCTATTTCTTCATGGTTCAGTCTTGGAATGTTGTGCATTTCTAAGAATTTGTCCATTTCTTCCAGGTTGTCCATTTTATTGGCATATAGTTGCTTGTAGTAATCTCTCATGATCCTTTCTATATCTGCAGTGTCAGTTGTTACTTCTCCTTTTTCATTTCTAATTCTATTGATTTGAATCTTCTCCCTTTTTTTCCTGTTGAGTATGGCTAATGGTTTATCAATTTTTTTTATTTTCTCAAAGTACCAGCTTTTGTTTTATTGATCTTTGCTACCATTTCCTTAATTTCTTTTTCATTTATTTCTGATATAATCTTTTTGATTTCTTTCCTTCTGCCAACTTTGGGGATTTTTGTTCTTCTTTCTCTAATTGCTTTAGGTGTAAGGTTAGGTTTTTTGAGATGTTTCTTGTTTCTTAAGGTAGGATTGTATTGCTATATACTTCCCTCTTAGAACTGCTTTTGCTGCATCCCATAGGATTTGGGTTGTCATGTTTTCATTATCATTTGTTTCAAGGTATTTTTTTATTTCCTCTTTGATTTCTTCAGTGATCTCTTGGTTATTAAATAGTTTATTGTTTAACCTCCATGTGTTTGTATTTTTTACAGACTTTTCCCTGTAATTGATATCTAGCCTCATCGTGTTGTTGTTGGAAAAGATACTTGATATGATTTCAATTTTCTTAAATTTACCAAGCCTTGATTTGTGACCCAAGATATAATCTATCCTGGAGAATATCTGTGAGCACTTGAGAAGGATGTGTATTCTGTTGTTTTTGGATGGAATGTCTTATAAATATCAGTTAAGTCCATCTTGTTTAATGTATCACTTAAAGCTTGTGTTCCCTTATTTATTTTCATTTTGGATGATCTGTCCATTGGTGAAAATGGGGTGTTAAAATCCCCTAATATGACTGTGTTACTATAGATTTCCCCTTTTATGGCTGTTAGTATTTGCCTTATGTATTGAGGTGCCCCTATGTTGGGTGCATAAATATTTACAATTGTTATATCTTCTTCTTGGATTGATCCCTTGATCATTATGTAATGTCCTTCTTTGTCTCTTGTGATAGTGTTTGTTTTAAAGTCTATTTTGTCTGATATGAGAATTGCTACTCCAGCTTTCTTTTGATTTCCATTTGCATGAAATATCTTTTTCTATCCCCTCACTTTCAGTCTGTATGTGTCCCTAGGTCTGAGGTGGGTCTCTTGTAGACAGCATATATACAGGTCTTGTTTTTGTATCCATTCAGCCAGTCTATGTCTTTTGGTTGGAGCATTTAATCCATTTACATTTAAGGTAATTTTCTATATGTATGTTCCTATTACCATTTTCTTAATTGTTTTGGGTTTGGTTTTGCAGGTCTTTTCCTTCTCTTGTGTTTCCTGCCTAGAGAAGTTCCTTTAGCATTTGTTGTAAAGCTGGTTTGATGGTGCTGTATTCTCTCAGCTTTTGCTTGTCTGTGAAGGTTTTAATTTCTCTGTTGAATCTGAATGAGATCCTTGCTGGGTAGAGTAATCTTGGTTGTAGGTTTTTCTCCTTCATCACTTTAAATATGTCCTGCCACTCCCTTCTGGCTTGCAGAGTTTCTGCTGAAAGACCAGCTGTTAACCTTATGGGGATTCCCTTGTGTGTTATTTGTTGTTTTTCCCTTGCTGCTTTTAATATGTTTTCTTTGTATTTAATTTTTGATAGTTTGATTAATATATGTCTTGGCTTGGATTTATCCTGTATGGGACTCTCTGTGCTTTCTGCACTTGATTAACTATTTCCTTTCCCATATTAAGGAAGTTTTCAACTATAATCTCTTCAAATATTTTCTCAGTCCCTTTCTTATTCTCTTCTTCTTCTGGGACCCCTATAATTCAAATGTTGGTGCATTTAATGTTGTCCCAGAGGTCTCTGAGACTGTCCTCAAATCTTTTCATTCTTTTTTCTTTATTCTGCTCTGCAGTAGTTATTTCCACTATTTTATCTTCTAGGTCACTTATCCGTTCTTCTGCCTCAGTTATTCTGTTATTGATCCCTTCTAGAGAATTTTTAATTTCACTTACTGTGTTGTTCATCACAGTTTGTTTGCTCTTTAGTTCTCCTAGGTTCTTGTTAAACGTTTCTTGTATTTTCCCCATTCTATTTCCAAGATTTTGGATCATCTTTACTATCATTATTCTCAATTCTTTTTCAGGTAGACTGCCTATTTCCTTTTCATTTGTTATGTCTGGTGGGTTTTTGCATTGTTCCTTCATCTGCTGTGTGTTTATCTGTCTTCTCATTTTGCTTATCTTACTGTGTTTGGGGTCTCCTTTTTGCAGGCTGCAGGTTCGTAGTTCCCGCTGTTTTTGATGTCTGTCTCCAGTGGCTAAGGTTGGTTCAGCAGGTTGTGTAGGCTTCCTGGTGGAGGGGACTAGTGCCTGTGTTCTGGCAGATGAGGCTGAATCTTGTCTTTCTGGTGGGCAGGTCCACATCTGGTGGTGTGTTTTAGGGTGTCTGTTGCCTTATTATGATTTTAGGCAGCCTCTCTGCTAATGGATGGGGTTGTGTTCCTGTCTTGCTAGTTGTTTGGCATAGGGTGTCCAGCACTGGAGCTTGCTGGTCGTTGAGTGGAGCTGGGTCTTGGCGTTGAGATGGAGTTCTCTGGCAGATTTTCCCTGTTTGATATTACGTGGAGGTGGGAAGTCTCTTGTGGACCAGTGGCAGGAACTTGGCTCTCCCACCTCAGAGGCACAGCCCAGATGCCTGTCTGGAGCACCAAGGGCCTGTCATCCACACGGCTGAGAATAAAAGGAGAAAAGAAAGAAAGAAAGAAAGAAGAAGATAAAATAAAATAAAGTAAAATAAAATAAAATAATTAAAATAAAAAAATAATTATTAAAACTTTTTAAAAAAGTAATAAAAAAAGAAAGAAACTACACGTCTTTCCTCTATTTCTTATTTGTTTACTTAGTTGTGTATAGTATGTATAATCTGGAATTCAATTTTTCTACTTTACATTGATAATAAAATATTCATTTAAAAAAAAAGAAAGAAAGAAAGAAAGAAGAGAGCAACCAAACCCACCAATGATAACAAGTGCTAAAAACTATACCAAAAAAAATAAAATAAAATAAAAAAGGACAGACAGAACCCTAGGACACATGGTAAATGCAAAGCTATACAGACAAAATCTCACACAGAAGCATACACGTACACACTCAGAAAAAGAGGAAAAGGGGAAAAAATAATATATCTTGCTCCCAAAGTCCATCTCCTCAATTTGGGATGATTCGTCGTCTATTCAGGTATTCCACAGACGCAGGGTACATCAAGTTGATTGTGGAGATTTAATCCGCTGCTCCTGCGGCTGCTGGGAGAAATTTCCCTTTCTCTTTGTTCGCACAGCTCCCGGGGTTCAGCTTTGGATTTGGACCCGCCTCTGTGTGTAGGTCGCTGGAGGGCGTCTGTTCTTTGCTCAGATAGGACTGGGTTAAAGGAGCCGCTGATTCGGGGGCTCTGGCTCACTCAGGCCAGGGGGAGGGAGGGGCACGGAGTGCGGGGCGGGCCTGCGGCAGCAGAGGCCGGCGTGACCTTGCACCAGCCTGAGGCTCGCCGTGCGTTCTCCCGGGGAAGTTGTCCCTGGATCCCGGGACCCTGGCAGTGGCGGGCTGCACAGGCTCCCGGGAGGGGAGGTGTGGATAGTGACCTGTGCTCGCACACAGGCTTCTTGGTGGCGGCAGCAGCAGCCTTAGCGTCTCATGCCCATCTCTGGGGTCCGCGCGTTTAGCCGCGGCTCGCGCCCGTCTCTGGAGCTCCTTTAAGCAGCGTTCTTAATCCCCTCTCCTCCCGCACCAGGAGACAAAGAGGGAAGAAAAAGTCTCTTGCCTCTTCGGCAGCTCCAGACTCTTCCCCGGACTCCCTCCCGGCCAGCCGTGGCGCACTAACCCCCTGCAGGCTGTGTTCACGCCGCCAACCCCAGTCCTCTCCCTGCGCTCCGACCGAAGCCCGAGCCTCAACTCCCAGCCCCGCCCGCCCCGGCGGGTGATCAGACAAGCCTCTCGGGCTGGTGAGTGCCGGTCGGCACCGATCCTCTGTGCAGGAATCTCCCCGCTTTGCCCTCCGCACCCCTGTTGCTATGCTCTCCTCCGCGGCTCCGAAGCTTCCCCCTCCGCCACCCGCAGTCTCCGCCTGCGAAGGGGCTTCTAGTGTGTGGAAACCTTTCCTCCTTCACAGCTCCTTCCCACTGGTGCAGGTCCCGTCCCTATTCTTTTGTCTCTGTTTTTTCTTTTTTCTTTTGCCCTACCCAGGTACGTGGGGAGTTTCTTGCCTTTTGGGAGGTCTGAGGTCTTCTGCCAGCGTTCAGTAGGTGTTCTGTAGGAGTTGTTCCACGTGTTGATGTATTTCTGGTGTATCTGTGGGGAGGAAGGTGATGTCCCGTCCTACTCTTCCGCCATCTCGAAGCTCCCCATTCTGATGGTTTCTGTAGCAACGCCTTCTCTTCATTAATCTGTTGCTTAATTTTCCCATTGTAGTTTTTATTTCAATCCCTGTGTTTTTCATTTTTTGTCTTACTTGATTCTTTTAGAAATCCATTTTTAAAAACCTAGTGTCCTATTTATTATTAGTGTTTCTATTTCTTTTGTTCTCTTTAATGATTTAAAAAAGAATACCAAATTTTAGTATTTAGGTATTGCAGGCAATTCCAGTTTTTGGAATCACCAACCAGAGTTAGTGTGATGGTGATGAGAAGGCAAAATACAAACTACTTTGCTTAATGAACAGGATGTTTCCTCACCTGGCTGCTCTCTCCTCTGTAGTTCCAGCCTTTGACTTTCCTCTACCGGAGCCCTTCCCTGCAGCCATGCCAAACTTCTAGGACATTGCTTCACACACAACTGGGTCTATCTATACTTCTCCTAATACCAGGGATGCCATTTCTTGCTGGAATGCCAGCTCCCCAGCTTGCCAAGTTGGTGCCTACACCTTCTTCAGAGTGTAGATGGGATATTATTTCTTCTGAAAATCTTCCCTGGACCCTCTCATCTGAATTGGAGGGCTTGCCTGGGCGTTCTTTCAGCTCAGCATCCTATACATATTTTTCTCATAGTACTAATTACAATGTAGTCTAATCATTTCCTTGTCTGTCTCCCTCACCTTACCTCCCACCAGACTAGGGGAGGGAGGTGCTTAAAGATCTGGACCAGGTCTGATTCCTTTCTACGTCGTACTGTTGAATCATGACGGTTTCTTTTTTGTGTCCCATTGAAAAGGATTAAAAAAATCTTGGAGTCTGGTTTCACCTAGTGTTGCTGTTAAGTCTTCTGCATTTTTGAGAGATCACCCTTGCACCAGTTCATCATTAAAGTAGGGAAATCCATAGGTTCGGTGACCAGTCACAGGACTGTTGGAATAACTCAGGACACAAATGTTGACACACTCAGATTGGGATGAAAAGAGAGTATGGATTCTACAGATGCTTGAAAGTATCACCAGTATGTGGGGTTAAGGAATAAGAAGGATTCACAGGTTTTCTCATGTTTGTAGCGTGAACACTGCAGTGTACAGTGATGCTATTAACTGAGGCAAGAAGTCATTAAGAAAACAGGTTCAAGCAGAGCTGGACTCTGCAAGGGGAAGAGAAAGACCTTGGCTTTTAACATGTTGCTTTTGAAGCATTTACTGGTAGACATAATCGGGGGCATTGGAAAATATGTGTCAGAGGTCAGAAGACAGGTTAAAACTGGACAGCAGTTATTGGCACACAGACAGCGGGTGAAGCTATGGAAATAGATGAGCTTCTTGAAAGGGGTCGTGAGGTGTGAAAGGAGAGAAGGGGCAGTGGTTGGATTCTGGAATAGAAGAAAATCTACTCTAGGGCAGGCAGAGGGACAAGACACAAGGAAGGAGACAGAGAAGGGTATTCAAGGAGACTGGAGGAGAGCAAGGGGAGCGTGTTCCCTAGGAGGCAAGGGAGAAGGGGATGTTGGTAAGAGACGTGGGTTCCACTGGCTTAAATTCAGGACATGTAGAATTTAACCCAGTTGAACCCACCGTCACTGGTCTCCTTTGAGTAAGACTGAAGACAGAATTTATATAATCTGTCTTTGTATAGGTACCCTAGGGGCACCTTTTCCATAATAGAGTACTGTAAATTATGCATTCATGAATTAAGAAAGAAAAGGCATGAAGAGCACAGTTTTACACGGGATTTGGAAACATGCGTCAACAGGTCAACTCTAACGACAGGGGATGTGTAATTAAATTATACCTCCTTGAAAGCTTTTCTGCCAGTTGAATTAAACTCAGACTCAGCCTGACATTCAAAGCCTTTCCCTGTAATGTAACCCTTTTACACTCACTCAGTTCAGACCATCACATCTGCCTACTCACTGTTCTCTGAGTGGACCCAGATTCACCATGAACGAACGTCTCTCCAGCTGCAAAGCCTTCCTCCCCGTCTCAACTTGCTGAGTGTTCCTTTAAATCCCACCTCCCTCAGGAAGCCTTCCTAGATTTCCCAAAGCCAGCTGTGACCTCTTCCTCCCCTGCATTCTCACAATCCCATGTTTGCGATCCTCGTTACACCACATCTGGCCTCGTGTGTTTTTCTCTATGGGTGTATGTGTCCTATGATCCCTCCCACCATCACTCTTACTTCCTGGAGGGTAGACACCAAGCCATCTTCATCTTTGGGGCACCAAAGTGTCTAGTGATATAATAGATGTTCGATACATAGCTGACAAATGCATATATGGAAGAATATGAGGGTGAGGTGACTTAATCTCTTGATGTCATTTGGGATCAAAGCAGCTCATGTGCGAAGTGTGCCGGGTGATCCTACAGTGTCCAGTAGCTCAGGCTCCATGAAGTGGCCACACACGTCCTGTGAGGACAGCAAAGCTGAGACCAGAGGCTTGTGCCCTAGCAAGAGACAGGCTTGAAGATCTGCTTTATAGTGAAAGCCACACCCTTTAGGTACTAGATTGAGGGAGGCTCAATTGAGACTTTCTGTGGATCTGTCCTAGTAAAAGGTCGGCTGCCATGAACACAATCACATTGTATCACGGGTGGACAGAGGCAGAGAAAATACACACACACACACACACAGACACACACTCATGTGGCCGTATACATAATATTTTAAAGACACATTTGACTCATTTCAGCCTCTCCTAGTCATAGACTGAGGCCCCAGGGCTCTAAATCATGTGTTAGAGGGAGGCCAACCTTATTCAGAAAAGCACTTAGGGCAACTTTTACCAAGTGCCTGCTGCAGCCTGGTCTCTGCAGTAAACAGTGTGCAAATTGGAAATTTTGTCTCTTGCGTCTACCAGGATGAGTCAACAGCAAAGTGGTCATATAAATACTTGGGAGATGTAGCCTGGATGGTTTAAGAATGATTATTTGAAAATCGTTGAAGCCCTACCTAAGCCCACTTGAATTTTGATGTAATTCATTGTAAACTGTTCCTTCTCACAAGACTGTCCAACCAATGGTCCCTTTTTTCTTTCCCTTTGTAAGCTTTTCCCACGCATATTTTCTCCTTTCTTATTTTGAGACAAAAAGGACATTGGATAGAAATTGTTAATGTTCATACTTAGATCTTATTGTCTATCAATTTTCTTTATCAATGATGGTGAAGGTGGGAGTCAAAGTCAGGTACAAATGAGAAAGAAGTACAACAAAGCACAATGCTCTCGGTGCCAAAAATCACTTGGATTCAGCCTATGGCTACATTCAGATTTTTAAAGAGCAGATTTATACTCCTAATCGTTTACTTTTGATTTTATTTATGTCTGCAAAGCCCACAGCATCTGCTGAGCACTGGCTGGCAGTGAGGTACATTGCCTGGGTATATGTCATGCTGTAGATATTAGCACCCAGGGCTGAGTGAATGAATAAATTGCAGAATGGAGGCACAGGTAGACCTGAAGGAGCCCCTGAAACCATGATGTTTTTCTCCATAAGCAGTAACACATGCTCATCGCCCCAGCTAGTGACACCTAACACCACCTTACTGGGGCAATAGCTCAGTGCCAGTAGAGACACCCAGCTACCTCATAAAAGCTGCCAGATGAGGAAAAAAGGAATTGCCTTTTAAACGCTTGACATATTTTCAGAGATCACAGGAGTTCAGGCCAGCAACAAATGTGTTCGTCTGTCTTTTCAAAAGAGGAATGATTCCTGAGATTACCTCTAGTAAGTTTAATTGTATGGAGAAAAATAGCCCAGAACATCTAAGAAGTAATGGAATCATGAGTGAATAAGCAGCTTGGTGTTGCCACAAATAAATCATCCAGGACCGATCTGAAAGCTGTTTAAAATTCACAGTGGAGGGGAACAAAGTTACTGCAATTCATCTTGATTTGGGTAATGTATTTGATACCACGTCACAAAAATTTACTTATGGAAGTAATTGACACTGGTTTGGATAGGAACACTGTCATAGGGATTGATAATTTTCAGGGGGTCTGTAAATAAGGCATGGTGATGAACAGTGTGCCACCCAGCCAGAGGTAGTTGATTAGTAGGGGTGCAAAAGAGATTGGTGTTAAGCCTGACCATATGCAACAATGTTATTAATGGTTTCCAAGAGAAAGTAAAGAGAATGTTAATGAAATTTGCAAATTATACAAACTGGGGTGGTGCTGGAATAAACCCAATAAGAAAGATGGATAGAATTTATTCCAAGAGATACAGACAGGTTCAATATATGGGTAATAAACAGCAAAATGAGATTCACTTAAAAAATGCAAACTAGGATAGATCAGGGGAAAAAAATAAAAGAGAAAAATAATCCCTAGAAGGCCACTAAGAACTTAATTTGCAAGATGCTTCAGAGTCCTTTTTAGTTGGGTACCAACCTATCTCTCTATCTCTGTCTGAGTCATCCTTTCCTATTTGTTGTCTACCCCCAATCCCCCAGCACCTTTTCCCAATAATCTCCTTGAATGGTCTATGATCTTTTATTCCTTCATGCTTTTGCAAATACTGTTCCCTTTGACCAAATGCCTTTTCCTTTTATTTGTATTTGTAAAATTGGATACATTCTTCAATATTCTACTCATTGCTCACCTTTGTGATATGGTTCTATCCACCCCCAGAGAGCCACTATCTCCTCTGTATGGTCATCTCACTTGGTAAACACTTTCATTGGGGCTGTTGTCTTATTGCAATGTGACCATTGCAGAGGCAGGAAGGGCAGCGGCTAAGCACATGGTCTTCATGGTCAGAGTCAGGAATCCAGCCTAAGTTCTCCATCAACTGCTTCTGGGCTATGTGACCTTAGCTGAGTTCCTTAGACCATTCCAAGCCTCAGTTGTCCTGGCTATAAAATGGGCATTGTCCTTGTGAGCTCGGGCTGCTATAACAGAATACCATAGACAAGGTGGTTTAAGCAACTAGCAAACATGTATTTCTTACAATTCTGGAGTCTGGAAGTCTGAAATCAGGATGCCAGCATGGTCGAGTCATAGGTGAGGGCTGTTTTCCTGGTCATGTCCTCACAAGGATTTCCTTAGTGGGTGCACAGGGAGGGAGGAGGAAAGAGAGGGAGAGGGAGAGAGAGAATCTCTTGTCTTCTCTTTTTATAAGAGCATTAGTCCCATCATGAGGGCCCCATCTTCATGATCTCATTTAATCCTAACTACTTCCCAAAAGCTCCTTTTTCAAATACCATCACACTGGGGAATAGAGTTTCAACACATGAATTTGGGAGGGGGGATGCAACCATTTGGTCCATAGCAGGCTTTTTGCAAGGATTCAATGACATACTCTATAAAAAGGGGCTTGGCCAGTTTACTGTCAGTTGTTATCATTAAACAGTAGCATTTGCTTAAGCCTTTTTGTTTTCTTTTTACACATGAATTCTTCGAGGGCAGGAAATTAATTTATTTTTTTCCCTTACTCCTTCTAGTGCCTTGCACAGTGGTGTCAGGTGCATAGCGGGGTTTTTAGACAACCAGTGGTCAGCACATTAGTATGAGTTCTTTTGGATGCTCTCAGATTTATTCCTTTTGCTATTTGTATTTTGGATTCAGTAGGGAAAGGGAAATGGAGGATCTGGATAATTTAAGCTCTTTCCCAATTCCTTTTACAGCTGTTTCAAAGGAAAGCACGAGATATTTTCACCTCTGAGTTGTGTGTTATTGCAAACATCCTGTAGAGACTTTCTAGTGTCTTTCTTGTGAGATCATGTCTGAAGGGGTATGGTGAAGCATGAGCCAGATGTAGCCAGATGGGTGGAGTTGGGAACAAAAACCATGTGAATGACCAAAGAGACAGCCAGTCTGATTTATTTAAGAGAGGCTCTGGGGGGCGGGTGGGAAGTTAAGTGCTTTGGGAGGAAAGAAATACCTGGAATTACCTGACATGTGGGGACCCCAAGGAGGGAATAAGGTCTTGGCACATCATATGGCTTGGAGTGAACAGTTTGGACAACAAAGAACAAGGGAAACATGATCCCAGTATTTCTTCTGACTGATGCCAGTAGAATCCCTCTGGCTCTGGAATAGTCATTTTTGTTGAAGTGCCGTGCTCTTACATGCACGAACTTACTGAAAATAGATGAAGCCCCGAGAAGGATGTAGCCAATCAGTTTCTGAGATAAGAGTCTGTGTTGATGACATGTATATATGCTAGAAATCACCCCAGCCTGCCCATATTTGTTCACCAACCCAGTCTCTGCCACCACACATTTGCTGGAAATCTAGTGTTAGTCAGTGTCTGCTGAGTAACAAACCTCTCACCTAAAGCTGTATGATAAACATTGACCTGCAGGTCCGCTGAAGTTTGCCTGATCTAGGCTGAATTTGGATGAGCCAGGCTGGACCCCAGCCAGGTTTGGGTGGAATCTCGTGTGGAATCTCGGGGCATGCTCTTCTCATGGGACATCACAGGGTTACAGGAGATCAAGCCAAGTCGTGCAGGTGCATTTGAAGCCTCTGCTCCATTATACCTGCTAATATTCCACTGATGAAAGCAAGTCACATGGCTAAGCCTAACATCAAAGAGGCAGGGAAGTATACTCAGCCTACAGTATTGGGGGATGCTGTTAAGTTACATGACAAAGATTATGGATGTTTAATTCTATAACAGGAGGGAATGAAGAATCAGGAAACACTCCAACATCTGTGACTACAATTCCGCTGCTCATCTGTTGTTCAGTCAGCTCTAATAAAGTTTTCTGTCCAATTCTCATCCTTAACCAACTACTCCCACCACTTCTACTCCAACCTCTTGATGTGACTACTTTTTTGTTGTTGTTTGTTTTTTGCGGTACGCGGGCCTCTCACTCTTGTGGCCTCTCCCGTTGCGGAGCACAGGCTCCGGACACGCAGGCTCATGGGCCCAGCCGCTCCGCGGCATGTGGGATCTTCCCGGACCGGAGCACGAACCCGTGTCCCCTGGATCGGCAGGTGGACTCTCAACCACTGCGCCACCAGGGAAGCCCAGAGAAGCCTTTCTTGATTGCCTGTGATGGCTACTTCTGATTGCTCCTCAGATGTACTTTCTACTGTTCTCTACCCAGTTCTTTGTTCTGAGAGGTACTGAGAGGCTTCCATGCCCTCTGGCTTCCTCTTGGGTTCAGAAGGTCAGAGGGTGGAGAGAGGTTGGGGTATTTACTCCTTGGACTCCCTCTCTGATGAGTCACACGGGTGGGCTGTGTACCTCTACTGAAAGCTTCTGCCAAGGGGATGTTTCCTACAACCACAGGCAACTTCCTCCCCTTGCCCTTTTGGGTTAGTAAACGTAAACTACTAGCTTTTCGCTTCCCTCCCCCACCAAGGAACTTCACCATTCCTTGCTAGCTTCTCTCAACTCTCCTCACACTTTTTTATGCTATAGTCTTTTTCTAAACTTTCCTCAATTACTCTGCTTGAGTTTGCCACCTGCTTCCTGCCAGGACCTTGGCTGAAATAGTACTTTATCTAAGTACATCTCCCTCCCCCATTATTTTCCTTCACTCAACATTATTTTATCTTCATGTACTTATAGTTACACATACTTTTAAATTTTGTATACTGTTTTATGCATATATCCCCTCCTGATGGTGAGTTCCATGAATATAGGAACAAGTCTTATCTTATTTACCAAGACATAGTCACTACCTGGTACTCTGTATCTGGCTCAAAAACTATTTGTTCAATGAGTGAACAAACAAATGAATGGATAACAAGATACCAGTGAGGTTGCCAGAGAAGAAGTGTCATTAATTGAGCAATTGTTATTTGCCAGGTACTTGTTAAGTGCTACCCATATGTTACCTCATTTACACAACCCAGAGGTAGATGTGATGAATGTCACTGTCATATACATGAGGAGACTGGAATTCTGGGAGGTTATGTAACTTTCCTAAGGATACAGAACTAGCAGGTAGTGGTTCCAGGATTCAAACCTGGCTCTGTCTGACTTCAGGTGCTGTGCTTTTCATCACTGCACTAAACTGGTTGGGCACTGGGAGATAGTACAGGTCCCAGGAAACACTCCCAATCTTCTTTTTGGCTGGTAGAATCCTCCATCATTTTTTCCTCTCATCCATGAGGAACTGAGCCTGGCTTAAGGTTGTGCCAGGGTAGTTCTCATCTAGTGGATTCTCCCTCTTTTGTTGCCTGTGTATACCAAGGATACAGTTAATGATTCGCTCTTATGTATGTATAAGATGTGAAGAGAGGTTAATTCCATACCAAACAGAACACCTGTCAAAAAATTAGTGCCTTAGTTTTATAAATCCCCAGCCTCCCTTTGATTATTGCTGTAACTCACGCAGACAGAAGATAATCTCTAAATTATACAGAGCTTCATGATTAAAATATTTTGCCCCTTT
Organism: Globicephala melas; assembly: GCF_963455315.2. Classification (NCBI taxonomy): domain Eukaryota; kingdom Metazoa; phylum Chordata; class Mammalia; order Artiodactyla; family Delphinidae; genus Globicephala; species Globicephala melas. The sequence continues at coordinate 161,792,879 of NC_083315.2, read as the reverse complement.
TTAATAGTCGAAGAAGAAAGAAGATGTGGCTTTGGAGGCTCGGTGTCAAATTAAGCAATAACAAGGCCATAGAGGAACATAATAAATATGCATAAAGAGACTAAAAAAAAGCATTTCTCATAGATCCATACCATAGGAATTTGCTAGGTGTGAAATTGAAAGACTTCCCAGGGAAAATCCTTGGCCCATTTGCTTTTAAATTCACTTTTTATGCTCTTTTATTTAAAAAAAAAAAGTCTTAAGCTCCATTATTCCCTTGCAGAAATATCTGATCAAAGGAACACTCTCAGAGCTCTGGAGCTTCCCAAATGCCAGCCTAGAGAAAATCTTTGCTGAGGGCAGGTACCTTCTGAGCTCCCTGCCAGCCTACAGTTAGGGTAGGAACCATCCTTGCCCTGGCTTTTCTTCCAAAGACCATAGCAATAACCCCAGGAAAAATCAATCGATGAAAAGGACTCAGAAATATTTATTGAGACCACCTGGGCTAGGCTTAGTAGGTGAGAGAATTGAAACACAGCAACACGCCTGAGGGACCTTATAATTTATCTGGGGCACTGGACGTACATCTGTCATAAAGGGTGTATGGCAGATTGGTCCAAGGAAGAAAATCTGGGGAGTTCCAAGACTGGGAGTTGAGTGCCCATTGGGGTGACTTTTGGGTGGACGTGGGGCTTAATGCCTCCTTGTAAACTGACGATCTGATCCGGAGTGTGAGAGGGGAAGGCTAGGGCTCATCAAGTGGAGAATGTCACTTCCAAAAGTTTGAAATTGGATCTGCAGTGAATAAAGCTTCTTGCTGAAGTGAAGGCAACACAGAGGCTCTAAAAAGTGTTTTAAGAGCCGATCTAAATTCTAGATGCCACTCTTGCTGCTTACAATATATATGTCCTTAGTTTTTCCTTCAACTCTCAATTTTTGTCTTCCTAATACATTAAGAGGAGGAAATGGTTGGAAGAAACAATGGAGAATGAGAAGCCTTTCACTTTTCAGAATATTCTATCTGTTCTAAGAAAGCCTGCAAATTTGCATGTGGTTCAACCTCTTTGTCCAAGATTTATAACAATAGTGAAATTACTCCCATGGAGAGGCAAATCTTCCAGACCTTTTCTGCGTGTTATGCAGGTATTTTGTAACTTTGTACCATTTCAGAACTTTATAAGTTTAGGAGGGGTTGTGGATTCATTTAATGTTTTCTCCATCTTAATTCAAATACTAAAGTTTTGGAAAAGTGCCTTAGACTATGTAAATATCTACAAAATTGTTGTATAGGTTTTGTTGATATCTGAGAATTTGGGTTATATAATAGACAATTCTGTAAACAGAGTTGACTGTCAGATAAATATGACTTCGTTTTGTTTGAGATCTTTTATGAGCAGGTTGATTTCTTTAGCTCTTGTGAATCAGATCACATTTATATAGCAACAAAGAAAACAAATGAGCTAATATAACCCCTATATTTTTCATCTCACAGAACTGAGCTGAACTTTTATAGCTAATGTGTTACTGAAGTTTGCCTATTTTCTTTCTATCTAGAGGCAAAGGAGTGAGAAAATAATGATGTATTGAACAACTGCTACATGCTCTGTGTTGGGGGCTTACAATGATTTCTCAGTTCGTTCTCAGAATGATAATCAAGGCAGATATCACTTTTATCATCTATAAAATGGCATAATAATAATGCCTAAGTCTCAAAGACATAATTAGGATATAATAAGATAATGTGTATATAGTATTTCGCTTAACGTCTTCCCTATAGCTGTAATCATTATCATTTTAATTTTATTTACCTCACCAGTGTTATCCAATCAGTAGGAGCTATGATTAAAGCCCCCTTATAAAAAAGGCCAAAACTGATTCATACCTGTAGATAAAATAAGGAAGTTAATTTACCTATTTATCACCACTTATGTGTAAGAAATAATCTTGTATTCAAAGCCTCCTTAAAAATTCAGTTGGATCTGGATTAATCCAAATTTAGTTGGTACACATCTAGTGCCCAAATCTTGGTTTCTAATATTATTCTTCAGTAAAAGGATCCAGGGCTTCTTGGAGGAATGGCTGATCCTAGGTCTGAGGAAGAAATACACAGGGTGAGCGTGGATCATCTTGTAGTGCTAGAAAGTAAGGAAGTGTTCATAAAACAAACAAACAAACAAACAGACAGACAAAAAACACCATAATGAGGGGCATATGTCAAAGGGACACAAGAGCTCCCAATGGCCAAAACTGGAACAATATGAATAAGATAATAAAATAGTATTGCATTATAACCCAAAGTATACAGTAAATATCCATGAGTCCATACTGACATAACTAAATGATTGAATAATTAAATAAATGGGAGGAAGAGACAGCTCATAGAGAGGAATTAAAAATAATTTATGTAGAGTCTTTGTAATTCATGTAGTATGACTCTCCATCCTTAAGGGTGGGCTGTGCAGAGTGACTTCCTTCCAAAGAAAACAGTATGGAAGTACGGAAAAAAGAGTCATTTTACAGAGAAGAAACTTGACAAACACTATCTCAGCTAAGTAATCAAGGTCAGCACCAACAGGGATAAGTCATGCTAATAGCAAGGATGCAAGAAAACTGTTACTTTACCTCTGTGGTCTTCTTCCTAAAAACCCATAACCCCAGTGTAGTTATAAGAAAAACATTAATCAAACTCCAATCGAACGGCATTTTATGTAATCCTGATTAGCACTCCTCAAAACTGTCAAGGTCATCAGAAACAAGGAAACTCTGAGAAACTATCGTAGTTGGGAGGAGCCACACTATGACTGGATACAGTGTAGTGTCCTGGATTGTATGCCGGCACAGAAACAGTATAGCAGGTAGACTCTGATGAAATCTGAACAAAGTATGGGCTTTATTTAATAGTAATTTATGAATATTGTTTCATTAATTATCACAAATTATAAGATGCCAATAATAGGGGAAATTGGCTGTGGGGTATAGGGAACTCTGTATCACCTTTGCAATTTTCTATACTTCTAAAACTGTTTAAAGATATTAATTAGTTTTACATAAACTTGTTGCAATTCATGTGTCCATATGTGTGTCATAAACGAAATAACCAGAAGACATTGTGGGTTTTTTGAAATATACTTTAAGGCTGGAGAAGCTATAGAAATATGGGGGCCAGGAAGCAGGTAGCAATTTCTCTTATTTTTAGGTTATGTTTTCTAAACAGAGTATCATATATACTTAATGCCAGGTAACGTGTCAATGAAATGCTAATTATTTCTCCCACATTGCTGCTGGGGGCTATGCTGAGAGGGACGGGGGACTTTGGGAGTCCTGCTTGAAGCCCCTATCCTCACAGTTGTTCTTTGAGCTGCTAAGATCGTGGCTGTGAAAGTGATTTGTAAACTGCAGCACACGACACAAGTCATCGCAATTCTCTCTTCAAGATGGGAGTTTTAGGAATTCCAGCCAAAGGGGAGCTGGGGCAAGGTTGTGATGGGTCTTGGTTCCCTGAGTAAATCCCCTGAACTTTGTTTTGTGAACAAATGGGATTCATGGGAAACCTTTTAGAGCAGGAGGGTGTCATGACCAAGCAATGCTTTGGTGCTACGAATTTGAGAATGGCAAGAAGGCCACAGCAGGATAACGGGAGTCCCATCAACTGAGGAAATAGAGCTCTAGGTCAGTGTGCCAGTCGTGATGAGAGAGAGAAAGAATACATGTGTGAGAACTCATTAAAGAGAAATTGTGGAGGATTGGATGGGGGGGGGAGTGACAGGTAAAAGAAGAGGGAAAGGCATAGATAACTTTAAGGAGGATAAATAAAAAATGAATACCATTTAAAAGAAGTAGTGATCCAGAGGAGAATGTGTATTGTGGGAAAGAATGAGTTCAGACACAGGCGTGTTGAAAAGTGAGTTGGGCTTTTCCGGTGGGTAAGTACTGTTGGCGTAGGAGCTGGGGCTTGGACGTGGGAGCCACACTGCATCTATGGATTAAGGGGATAATTCAGAGAGATGTAGAGAGATTGGCGTCTCAGGTAGTATGGACAGTGAAGACCGTGGAGGAGACAGAGAAGCAACGACAAGGCAGAACCTTGTGAGGGACTCATACTGAGAAGTCAGAGGAGGATCTGCATGAAACGCTGTGCTCCAGGGCTCTGGAGGGCTCTCCATGTCAGAGCCTGAGCTGTCTCACAAACCTCTCTTGCCGCTGTCTTGCTGAGACTGGCTAAATACGGCCCATGAATAGCTGGAAAGGGCAGCCATCTAGTGGGTCTGATCTGAGCTGAGCCTCAAATTCCCATCAGGAAGATTATCCTTTTGCTTGAGAGCCTATTTCCTTAAGGGTTCTGTTACAGGGTCAAATCAATAGGACCACCATATATTTTATCATCTAAATCAAGGCAATTTTGAGAGTGAAATGAAGTGCTATTAATAATTACAAAGGGAGATCATGGGCAAGCCAGGCCTGTCCCAGGCAAATATGATGCATGGTCAACCTATACACCAAGATATTCACAAGGCCAGGAGAAAGTTCTGCCCAAACTATCCCATTTTTTTCAACATCTTTTGGGTGAGCTTACAGACTCTTCAACCACTCTTTCTCTTTTTCTCAAAGAGTTCTGTATATGTTGATCCCTACCTATATTTGGCTGACAATTATTTTAAATGATGTAGCATTTCCCCAGGTAGTTCAAGTATTTGAATAGACTTGTGGTATGGCGTATGAGAACAAAATGGACATCTCTAACAGTCGGTCATTTTCTTATTTCCTAAAGAAGTTTCAACGAGTAGGCAATTTGAGGATGAAATAATCAGTAGTGTGATGTTTGGGGATGAAAGAAGTTCAGGATACTTAAGGGGCAGAAAGTAATGAATCTAGGGGAGGATGCTGGGTCTTTCTGTTCCCATGTTGCTAAACTTTCTGGCATTTTCAGCTTGTAAAGCACTGGTCTGATAATTTTCTGATAATTCACAAAGTTCCTAGCCAAGTCTGTCTTTACCCAGACCTACATATTATGCCCAATGAACCACGTTTCATGGGCTGCAATTGATAATTAGCCATTACCCTAATACATGCTAATGCTTCAGGGAGATGGTAGCCAAAAATAAGTGGACAAGACTGCTGACAAAGCACAGGGGCAAGCGGAACGGAGAACGGCTTTGCTGGTGGCTCACTTAGGCAGTGAAGCATATGCCAAGCTGCTGATGAGGATTTTAATATGAAAACTCCTTTTATTCCTCATAAGATACACTAGATTAAAGGAAAAAGAGTAAAGGGGGTTTTAAAAAGTGAAGTTCCTCTTGCACAAGAGCTCTCTCCTCACAGGTCTGTTACCTCTGATGCATCCTCATGGGATCAGAATCAGATATTAAAGTTACCAGCCGGACAGCTTCACTTGGAACTTTATGTAATTTAGTGGCTTAATCTATGGATCATGGTGGTATCAGGTGACTTTACTACCTAAATGACTATCTAATATACAGTTGACCCTTGAATAACATGGGTTTGAACTGCACGGATACACTTGTTCATGGATATTTTTCAGTAAATACTACAGTACTACACAATCCGAGGCTGGTTGAATTTGTGGGTTTAGAACCATGGATACAGAAGGCTGACTATAATTATATGTGGATTTTCAGCTGCTTGGAAGGTGGGTGCACCAAACCCCTACGTTGACAAGGGTCAACTGTACTTGTAAAGAACTTGGGTGGAATTTGTTCCCAATAATTTGGGATATCAGACGGCTAAGGTAAGTTATAGATTTCATTTTATAAGATGATGTGATAGTTTTATATGTCAACTTAACTGGGCCATGGGGTGCCCAGATACGTGGTCAAACACTATTCTAGGTGTGTCCGTGAGGGTGTTTCTGAATGAGATTAACATTTAAATGGGTAGAATGAGTAAAGCAGTTCATCCTCCTAAAGAGATGGGCTCACCCAATGAGTTGAAGGTCTGAATAGACCAAAAAAGGTGACCCCGTCCAAGTAAGAGAGAAGTCCTGTCTAACTGCCTTTGAACTGGGACATTGACTCTTTTCCTGCCTTTCACTTGAACTGAAACATCAGCTCCTCCTGGGTCTTGAGCCTGTGGGTATCTACATCATTGGCTCTCCTGGATCTCCAGCTTCTGACTGCAGATCATAAGACAAGACTTGTCAGCTTCCATAATCACATGAGCCAATTCCCTATCTCTCTCTCTATCTATCCATCCATCCTTCCATCTTTCCTATTGGTTTGGTTTCTCTGGAAAACACTAATAGAGATGGTATTCATTTTCCAGGGCTGACATAACGAAGTACTCCAGGTTGAGTGGCTTAAACAACAGAAATTTATTTTCTCACAATTCTGGAGGCTAAAAGACTGAGATCAAGATGTTGACAGAGTTGGTTTCTTCAGAGGCCTCTCTCCTTGGCTTGTAGATGTCTGCCTTCTCCCTGCATTTACATCATCTTCCCTCTGTATACTTCTGCCCTAATTTCCTATTCTTATAAAGACAGCAGTCATATTGGATGAGGGCCCACACTAATGACCTCATTTTAACTTAATTACCTCTTTAAGACCCTATCTCCAAACATAATCACATTTGGAGGCACTGGGGGTTAAGTCTTAAACATGTGAATTTGGGGAGGGAAACACAATTCAGCCCAAAACAAAACCTGTAAAGGAGTCAAGAGCTTCTAAGTCAGGACTTGTTGCTTTAAAAGTAAATGCTGGAAATGGCCTTCATAGAAAAAAAAGAAAGAAAGAAAGAAAGAGATTTTTAATCAGGGGGATTATGAAGTCAAACACCCTTTTCTTTAAAAGTATCTGCTATTTTCCTTAATGGAAACAGTTGAAAGGATAAGGGTGGTTGAATGACTCTAGAGATACACAGAAAGTGAGGAGACGATATAAAAAATTGTGTTTAGATTCCTAAATGGTAAGTAGAGAAATTGCAGCAGATGGCCAGAGGGCATGTCAGCTGAAAAGTAGAGGCTTTTAACTGTGTAGTTCCTCTATGAACTTCCTGCCATAAGAGTCTTCTTAAATGGGACATATACATTAACCTCTTGTATTAGTTAGGACTCCTTGATCAAAGGTGACAGAAAGCAAATTCATTCTACTTAAAGAAAAAGGGGAATGTATTGGCAGGAATCTGGGTATTTTGTGGAAGATAAAAACAGTCAAGGGACAGGAGAAAGATAAGAAGGCAGCTAGGCTCAGCAATGACTAGACGCAGGTGTTCAAATGTCATCAGGGCTTTTTCCTTTGTCTCCAGTTTTTGCTTCTTGCTGTCATTGACTTCAGTCTTTTCTCTTTTTTTTTTTCTTTCTCTCTTTTTCCCTCTCTCTCTTTCTTCACCAGGTCAGACAACATCCAAAGCTGTACATCATGGAGCTTTAACTACCCAGAGAATCATAAACTCTCTTTGAGATCCAATGAATACATTCCTGGGAAGGACTCAGGTTGACTCTGATTGGCCCAGAGTGGGTCAAGTATCTGCCTCTGGACCAATCAACTGTAGGCAGTAGGCAGGGCCTTATTGTATAAAATAGCTGCTTTCACAGCCACAGTGGGAGGGAAGAAGTTGCCAGATAAAGGAGGGTAAGCAAATAGTCCTCTATACCTTGGTATCCTCTATACTTTGTGTTAGTAGTTTGTATACCTTTTAGAAAAATGATCTTCTATTATCTATGGCTCCATTTAAGGACTGTTAGACTTCTGGGTGAAGAATTGAAACAATAAACAATTTGATTTCTACAAATTAGGGAGCATTCTGGGATAGTTATGATGGATAATCAAGACACCTGGAAAGTTTCAAATTTTGTTACAAAACAAAATAAAAGAACCCAAATCAGCAGCAGTAGAGTATCTATTCTTCAAGAAGCTTTCAAAAAGTAAAACTGAATTAAATGTTTTTAGAGATAAATGTCTGAGGTCTGTTAGGTTGACATATCAGCAGGATAAGCATGTGTTTTGTTACCTAATCCAGGACAGGTTTTTTTTTTTTCCTGGACAGGTTTGAAAGACAAAGGAGACACTATTAATATTCAGGCAGGGAGGTCGTGAGAACATGCATAGTCACTTTTGCTTACATTACCCATCTCTTCTTGAAAGTTATCTACTTTTTCCATTAGAGCCCTTAATATATTAATCATAATTATTTTAAATCCCCTGTATGATAATTCCAACATCTCTCTCACATCTAAGTCTTGTTCTGATGCTTGCTTTGTCTCCTCAGACTTTTTGTTTACCTTTTTGCATGCCGTGTAATTTTTTGTTGAAAGCCCAAGATGTTGGATAATAGAAAGTGAGCTGAATAGGCCTTTAGTGTGGTATTTTATGCTAATTTGGTGAGGAGCTGAGTTGTGCATGTTTGCTGTAGCTGCAGGTGCCTGAGACTTCAAATTCCTTTAGCATCCTAGTTTCTGTCTCTCCTCTTGGTTTTGGGCTTCTGTGAGCACTCCTCTTCAGGGAGAGTCTGTGTCTTGCAATTCTTTCAGCTGTAATCTGCTCTTTATATTGCAGCCCTTGTGGTTTGGTGGTTAGGTATGTGGAATTATAATCATATAATCTTATGATTAAATCTCAGTTGGTTATAGTGGGTTTGTGTCTCAAGGCTGTGACATTCACAAGGGTATCTTAGCTTTCCCCCACTGCTTAGGTGAGACAAGACAGATGGAGTGGGAGACTGTCCTTCCATCAAGAGGGGTAAGACTCTGGTGAAGTCTTTCCTCCTGGTCTTTGTTACGGAGAATATTGACAATGGTAACTTTTCCCCTCTTCCTATAAGAGCCACTAGGGGATATTTCTTGGCTCTTCACCATGAGACCATGATGGAGCTCTAAGAGGTAAAACCAAAGGAAGTATGAGGGCACCCCTAAGATTGTGGCCTTTAGGAGTTTCTCATTCTAATGCTAGTACATCCAGCCTCCAGCAACTCGTCAAAATTACCATTTGTTTGTATCAGTTTATGGCTTCAGTGACTTCTACTCCAGGTAAGCAGATCTCTGCTGTGACTCTCTGGATTCACTCATCTCCCCAGATTTTAGGGCGATGGTTTTCCTTGAGACCTCAGTTCTCTGATGGGTCCACAAGTCATTGATTTTCAGTCTTCCCACTTTTTTTTCACATTGTAAAGATGGGGGACAACTTCCAATCTCCTTAAATATTGGAGCTAAAACTAAAAGTCCTTCAGCATAGAAGTCTTTTTTAGTCTCGTGACAAATTATGTATTTAGTAAGAGTAAAGATATGTTTTTACATGCAAGGATTCAGATATTTTACTACCTACACATATTGTCTGAAAAAAATAGTAAAATTAAAAAGAAATTCAGACTTCTGTTTTTCAGAAGACGGGGTAGGCACACTTTTCTCTATTCCCCCTACTAAGTACAACTAAAAATTTTGAACATTATATATAAAGCAAACAGAAGAAAACTCTGAAACCTGGAAGGACCAGCAAAACAACTTGAAACATTTTTTTTTTTGCCTCATATATCCCAGGGATTGAGGAAGCTGATAACCCACCCAGTAACATAAACAAGAGAGACAGAAAAAAAGAGAGACCTAACCAAAGCCTGTTCTCTTTAGCCAAAGGACTAAAAAAGGGGAAGCCTAGCAAGACAGAAGATTTTAGATAGTAACTGCTTTTCCCAAGCTAAATAACACAGAGATAACCTGATGTCCCACCACCAACCATGCCAGCAAAGATCAGCAGGGGCTGTCTAGACTTCCTCTTTTGTCATGTTGTAATGAGGCAACCCAAGAGTCTGTCAATGTGGTGTCAGAGAGGGCCAAATAGGGAGCCAGGACTTTCACCATCATCATATGGTAATGAGGCCGCCCCTTATTCTCTGTGTTAAGAAAGCTATGTGGGGAGCAGTGACAAGACACTCTTACCCCTCTTGACCAGGATAGGATCAGTGGAGGCCTAGTGGGGAGCTGGATCTCTTACTCTGCCCAGCAGTGATGAGGACCACCCTTCCTTAGATGTCTCTGGAGGCTGAGTGGAAAATCTGGACTTTTACTGCCAGTTGGCAATAACAAGATGATGCTTCCCCTTTCCCATGCCAGAGTGATGCCAGAAGAAGCCAGCTAACCTGGAGCATTTAAATAAGATCCAGAGTATCATGACATAACCAAAATGTCCAGATTTCAAAACACTTATACCAAGAACCAGGAAAATCTCAAACTAAATTTAAAAAGATTATCAACAGATATTAACAGCAAGATGACACTGATGTTAGAATTATCTGACAAAAGTTTTAAAGAGGCCATTATAAAAATTCTTCAATGAGCATTAACGAATGAAAAACTAAAAGTCTCAGCAAAAAAAAAGTAGAATATGTAGAGAAGAACTAAATGGGTATGTTAGAACTGAAACATACAGTAAGCAAAATACAAAGCTTAGTGGGTGGGATGAATAGTGAACAGAGGGGACAGAGCAAAGAATGAGTTAACATTAAGACAGAACAAATAGAAATTACCCAATCTGAAAAACAGAAAGAAAATATACTAAAAATAAAAATGAATGGAAACAAAAGGATCTGTGAAATAAAAGAGTAAACATTTGCATCATTGGAGACCTGAAGGAAAGAAGAAGAAAGGCAAGACTGAAAAAACATTCAAAGTAATAATGGCTGATACCTCCTCAAATTTGGCAAAAGACCTAAATCTACAGATTCAAGAAGATGAAAAACTCAGAATAGGATAAACAGCAAAGAAATCCACACCAAGACACATCATAGTCAGACGTTTTTAGAAAACTAAAAGCAAAGAAAAAAATCTTGAAAGTGACTAGAGAGAAATGATCTAAGGAGGAACAGGAACTTGACTGAGAGATTTCTCATCAGAAACCATAAAGGCCAGAAGGAAGTGGTACAGTATTTTTTCATGCTGCAAGAGAAGAACTATCAACCCAGATTTCTATACCTAGTAAAGATATCCTTCAGAAATGAAGGGAAAATCTATATATTCTCAGATAAAGGAAAACAACAAGGATTTTTTCACCAGGAGACCTACCCTAAAATAATGCTTATAAGAATTTAAGATCTCTTAAGAGAAAGAAAACAATAAAAAGAATATTAAGGAGGAAGAAAGAACATGGTAAGCAAAAATATAATAGATTTTCCTCCTTCTAGTATGTTTTCTAAGTTATGTTTGCTGTTTAAAGCAAAAATTATAACACTGTCTGATATGGTTCTAAATGCATGTAGAGGAAATGTTTAAGACAATTTTGCTATAAACAGAAGGTGTAAAGGGATGTAAGGATGGAAAGGATTCTACATTTCACTCAAGCTGGTAAAATTATGACACCAGTGGACTGTGATAATTAAGTTATGTATACATAAAGTTATATCTAGAACAACCACTAAAAAGTTATACAGAGTTCTACTCAAAAGCACTACGGAAAAATCAAAATGGAATTCTAAAAAAAATGTTCAAGTAACTATCAGGTAAACAGGAAAAAGAAAACAGAGACCTGAAAAAACAGAGAAAAAGAAGAAAATGAAAAATAAAATGGCAGACTTAAGCCATAATGTATTAATAATTACATTAAATGTAAATAGTCTAATTACATTAATCAGAGAGATTGGCAGAGTGGATTAAAAAACATTGAATGTTAAAAAACATTGTATGTTTTCTACAAGAAACTCACTTCAAAATAATGATATAGGAAAATTGAAGGCAAAAGGTGGAAGAAGATATATCATGCAAAAATTAATCAAAAGAAATCAGATAAATATTAATATCAGATGAAATAGACCTCAGAGCAACAAAAATTCCTAGAGACAAAGGGGAATAGTTCACAATTGTAAAAGGGTCAGACCACCAAGGCCTAAAAATATGAAATGTATATGCACCAAACAACTGAATTGCAAAATATGTGAAGTAAAAACTGATAGAACTAAAAGTAGAAATAGATAATTCACAAGTGTAGTTGGAAACATCAACATCCTCTCTCAAAAACTGATAAAAATAACTAGACAGAAAATCAGCAAGGATAGAGAAGAGCTTGACACCACCAATCAAGAGAATCTGACTGAAATTAATACAACACTTCACTGAACAGCAGAATACACAACCTTTTCAAGTGCCCATGAACCATATTCCAAGATAGACCATATTCTGAGTCATAAAACAACCCTCAACAAATTTAGCAGAATTAAAATCATTCAGAGTGTGTTCTCTGACCATAATGTAATCAAATGAGAACTAGCAGTGGAATGATAATAGGAAACTCCCCAAACACTTGGAAACTAAATAACGTATTCATAAATAATCAATGGGCCAATGGAGAAGGAACAAAAGAAATAAAAAGTACATGTACTGAGTTAATATGAAAGCATAACACATAAATGTTTTGGAACATAGCTAGAGCAGTGCTCAGAGGGAAATTTGTAACATAAGTGCCTATATTAGGAAAGATGAAAAGTATCAAATCAATAATCTAAACTACTACTTTAGGAAACTGAAAATAGAAGAACAAAATAAATCCGAAGGAAGCAGAAGGAAGGAAACAATAAAGGGAAGGAGCAGGAACTTCCCTGGTGGCACAGTGGTTAAGAAACCGCCTGCCAGTGCAGGGGCCACAGGTTTCTGCCCCGGCCCGGGAAGATCCCACATGCCGCGGAACAACTAAGCCCATGCGTCACAACTACTGAGCCTGCTCTCTAGAGCCCACCGAGCCACAGCTACTGAGTCTGCGTGCTGCAGCTACTGAAACCCGTGAGCCTAGAGCCTGTGCTCCACAACAAGAGAAGCCACTACAGTGAGGAGCCCACGCACCGTAATGAAGAGTAGCCTCGCTCACTGCAACCAGAGAAAGCCCGCGCGCAGCAACAAAGACCCAACGCAGCCAAAAAATAAATTTATTTAAAAAAAATTAAGAGAAGGAGCAGACATCAATAGTATTGAAAACAGAAAAACAGCAGTGGTAAATTAATGAAACAAAAGGCTGGTTCTTTGAAAAAAATCAACAAAATTGATAATCATCTAGCAAAACTGAGAAAAAAAAGAGAGGACATAAATTGTCAATATTTGGAATGAAATAGGGCATATCATTTCAGTTCCTACTGATGTCAAAAGGATAATAACTGAATATTATGAACAATAAGAACTCTACACGCATAAATTTGACAACTTAGATGGAATGGATCAATTCCTCAAAAAACAGAAACTACCAGAATTCAATTAATATTAAGTGGATAAGTTGAATAAATTTATAACTATTAAGAAAGTTAAATTTATAATTTAAGAACTCCCAAAAAAGAAATCTCCAGGCACAGGTGATTTCACTGGAGAATTCTACCAAATGTTTAAAGAAGAATCCTACACAATCTCTTCCAAGAAATAGAAGAGGATGTAACACTTCTCAATTCACTTTATGAACCTAGTATTACACTGACACAAAAATCAAAGACAGTACAAAAAAGGAAAACTAGAGACCAATACCTGTAATGAATATACATGCCAAAATCCCTAACAAAATTTAACAAATAAATTCAGTAGTTTATAAGAAGAGTGACCACATAGGGTTTATTCCAGGAACACATCAAAAAGGAACAAATTGTATTGTATATAATTATATTTATATCTATCTATCTATTTATCTATCTATCTATCATCTATCTATCTATCATCTATTTTTAGAGAGAGAGACCTGGATGAATCTTCAGAGAATTATAGTGAGTGAAAAAAAGCCAATCCCCAAAAGTTATATACTATATAATTTCATTTCTATAACATGTTTGAAATGACAAGATTATAGAAATGGAGAACAGATTATCAGTTGTTTAGGGTTAAGGTGGGAGAGAAGTGAATGTGGCTATAAAGGGCAACATAAGGGTTCCTTGTGATGATGGAAATGTTTTGTATCTTAATTGTTTCAATGTCAATATGCTGGTTGTGATATTGCATTGTAGTTTTGCAAGATGTTACCTTTGGGGTAAAAGTTACCTGGGATCTCTCTTATAAGTGCATGTAAATCTACAATTATCTTAAAATCAAAAGTTTCATAATAATAATAAAAATATCCATGGAAATGGAAGATGTGGATGCAAGAAAAAGTGGATACAACCCAGGAATACAATAAAAAGGAATCCTAGGATGATAAATATGCATTAGTCCCAAAGTCAGTCCACTTTAAAACATGGTGTAGGGAGATGCAAGAGGGAGGAGATATGGGGATATATGTATATGTATAGCTGATTCACTTTGTTATAAAGCAGAAATTAACACACCACTGTAAAACAATTATACTCCAATAAAGATATTAAAAAAAAAAAACATGGTGTAGAGGCCTTTCTTTTGTTTTCCAGTAGGTGATACTATACCACAAGATGTGCTATATGCACAATGGAATACTACTCAGCCATAAGAAAGGATGAAATCTTGCTAATCTTGCTATTTGCCATATGTGGATGGACCTTGAAGGTATTATGCTAAGTGAAATAAGTTAGAGAAAGACAGATACTGCATGATTTCACTCATATGTAGAAAAAATAAAGCAAAGCAAAATTAATGAACAAACCAAACCAAACACATAGATACAGAGAACAGAGTAGTGGTTACCAGAGGGGAAGGGGATGGGGTAGGTGGAGGGTGAAATGGGTAAAAGGAGGCAACCTTATGGTGAGGGATGGAAACTAAACTTTTGGTGGTGAGCATGCCATAGTGTATATAATAATTGAAATATAATATTGCACACAGGAAAATTATATGTTTTAATCCATTTTAAAACCAAAACAACAAAACTAAACCCACTTAAGGATTCAGAAGTATGCCAAAATAAATTAATACTAATTATTTTTAAAGATAAAATAAGAAATAATTGAACACAACTTTACCAAAACCCATGAGTGTTCAAAGTAAGAGAAGAGAATGTAAAGGTATGTGAACAGGTGCTGTGATTTAATCAATAGTTCTTTTTATAATAAAATTTTAAAGATTAAACAAACAAATAAAACAAAAATAAACAAGGAAAAACAGGGAACAGTAAAATTCCTGGAGATCTGTATGAAGAAAGCTGGTCCTTTCAACCAACAGTGGAATGAAAAGACTGGGTGATCTTAGTAATACAGTGAAAGTATATTGTTAAATTATTTTATATATATAATTATTATATATGTATAATTGGAATATGCTGGTCCTCCTTCTCTACTCCTCTGAGGTTTGGATACTTAAGCAGAACAGGTTTAGTAGTGTAGGATTACAGAATTTTCTCTGCTGGTCCAATTATGTATTTTATGGTCTGCAGTGAATAATGTATATGTAATCGTATATTGCTAATGCTAGTTATTGGCTTTCAATGTAGAATCAACTTATAAATAAAGCATGAAAGCCTTAGTTATATTTTGACTTTGATGTAAATGTTATAAACCTTGACATTGAACATGTAAAGTTAACGGCGTGTTGGACTAAGGGGCAGATGGGGAGGCAGGAATTGGAAGGCTACGAGGAGACGTTAAGGCAAATGTAGGGGCACTAATTTCCTCATCCTAACATATTGTCTGAAGTTAATGGGTCAAGATATTGTGTAAAGTCAATGGCTCAAAGACTCGAAATGCATCATTTAGACTTGTGAACATAACCTACAAAATTAAAAACAAAGTGACTGGCAGAAATATTGAGGATGAATAGGGAAGGCAGTATTAACGAACTAAAAATTCCTCATTTTTCATTTCAGGGAATCCATATACAAGGCTTACAGTTAGCAAATTTAAAAAGTAAAGTATAAAATATATTATAGCAGATTAAAAAATAAAGCATATGATTTAGTATTGTGAAGGTAAGCCCATAAGCATTACACAAAAGAAGCATTTATGAGTGGTTACATCTGAGGAGTGGGACTCTTGGTTGCAAAGAGGGAAGGAAGACTTATTTTTCATTTTGAGCCATCTAGTACTATTTGAATTTGTATTACTTTATGGATATATTTCTTTATATTTAATAAGTTATGAAAAACAGAAATGAAAACTTTTCCCTAAAGGTTTCCAAGATCCCAGAAAAAAATGCATGAACTAGGGCTCAAAGTAGTTGAAAAGCAGATTTTTGGAAGAAAGTTTATTATAATAGATACTTTAGCCCTGAAACAGTTGCAGTAGGATGCATATTCTGATTTAAGAGGGAACCTGAAGATCTGAAGCTCCCTCAACTCCTCACCATGGTGCATATATCAATATACATAGTAGCTAATCAGAACTTTGTCATACTCCCAAGAAATCAGTCTTTTGAAGGCTCATGCTGTAAAGCCAAAAACCTGATTTGCTGCTAGAAATGGAGACGAGTGGCAGGAAGGTTTGCCCAGTCCTAATTCTAGAGAAGGGAAAGTCCCGTCTTTTCTGATTGTGGTCAGCTTTAGGGGCCTGAGGTAGCGCCTGATCACTCCTAGTAATGATTAGACAAAGACACACCCAGAAGAGAGCATGGAGGTGCTGTGGATGGGAGAGCAGAAGTCTTAGTTTCACAGTCTAGCCTTATAAGAGACATGGGAAGCTGAATCTAAGCTTCTGTCAGGGAGAAGACAGATGATGGTGTCTCATGAGGGCAGTGACAGTGTGAGGGTGGATTATCTTGCGTGGTCCTGCTGTGACTTGGAATAAAGCGGTGCTGGTAAACCTCCATAAAGCTGTGTATTGGGGGAAGGTGTGAGTGCTGCTGGTGGAGGTGATGGAGGACCACACTGGATAACCTCTTCTTTGGGGAGAATGGAAGTTTCCTTGATTGGTTGAGCTTCGTTGATAATAAAGACCACCTGAAGTTTGTCTTACCAGAAGTTTGGAAGTTTTTTTGTGGTCTAGAACCGTGGCTGACAACACACATGCACACAGGCACCATGCACACAGAGCCCCATCTTGGGCAGTGTTGGAGCTCCGGAAGAGACTACGTGATAACTCTCCTCTCCCCTCCAAATTCTGCAACGGAGGGTCCCCAAGAAGTCAAAGTCTGTCATTTGTATTGCTGATGGGCTGGATTGGACATCATTGTGAATTGAACCTGAGGCCCAGAAGGGCTTCCTCTTTATTCTGTCTCCTCCACCTGCCCTTGAACTCTCCAGCCCAGACACAGGAAGAGCCTCCCTTCAAGCAAGCCCAGCAAGCGAGACAGGTGGAGAGAGACAGGTGAAGACTTGACCAGGTGGGTATAAGTGCTCTGTCCTCACCTGCCCAAGCAGATGAATGACCCCTCCTCCAAGGGAGAGATGGAGAAAGGAGTAGGTGAGGAGAGCAACAACTTTCTCCTAAGTTCTTCCAGGAGGGAACACTTTCCTCTGCAAATCTCCTAGGCAGGTATAGGGAAGGAAAAGTTTTCCTCTACCTCCTTAGGGTTCCTGGCTGGGTCTGAAAATTAAATCGACAGAGACAGATTAACAGGAGAAAAGTGTGACATTTTATTGAATGTTTACATTTACATGGAAGCCTTCACAAGAGAGTAAAGACCTGAAGAAGTGATCAGAGCAGGAAGCTTTTATATCATTTAGACAAAGGAACAATAAATTTGTGAGGAATTGACAAGACAAAGGAGTTTGGGCCGGGGGTGGTATATGGTGAAGAAGTAACTAGGAAGATAAAGGTTAGTTTAACACGGTGTGTTCGGACAGATCTCTCGGCCCCCCAGTTCCCTGTTTCTGGTAATGTCTTCCCTTCTGGAACAGGGAGGGTACTTTTCACAGGGGAGTTTTACGACCTGTTTCAGGGAAGAAGGGTAGGGACAGGGGGAGGTTGGAGTGCTCTTCCTGCTTCTGCCATTAAAAAAAAAATTCCTCAGCTTAAGATATTTAATAACAAGATGCCATATTTTGGAGTAGCATGTCCAGAACCCCATCACAGGAATCTAAGGAGAGAGACTGGTTCACAGATCCAACTGGTGTGCCGTCTGCTGTGGCTTCAAGCTCACGTATGCCTTGAACATAGCTGATATGTGAAAATCAGCTCTGCTGATTGGTAAAGGACGTTCATTTCTCTCCTCACAAAGGCAAATCGTAATGAGGAAGCGGTGAATATTTAGAAAATGAGAATGGCTAAGCCAGAGTCAGAATTTGGAATGTTTTGCCATGCTTTTTCACTTCGAGCTTGAATCAACCAAACCCGAGACGGTTCAAAGTAACGGTGTCCTCCCAGCATTTTAAATTTTGAGCTAGCATTACCCAACACCAACAAGGACTAGATACAGCACCTTTATTTTTATGTTTTAATCTAGTAAAGAAAATGTAATAAGATAGTAATTGTTTACTTAATACCACTAGATTTGGAAGGTCAACTACCAAAATATAAAATTTAAGGCCATTACTTCAATGGAGAGGTGAAGTATAAATGTGATTTCTGTTAGCTTAGGTGTCATATTAAAGGCTTTTATATACTTTTACATATTAGTGATTTCAGTTGATAATAGTTATAAAATAATATATGTTAACATTTAGAATATAAACGTTAATATTTAGAATAAGAATGGTAAATTGTTAGCAGCTTACTGGGACTCTGTATTGAGAAGGATTCTGAGGCCACATCTGGGATTGATTAGCTGTGCCTGCCAAAGCTGGAAAGGGACAGTATTAATGTGATGTTATTTATCGTCTATGGTTTGGGAGAACCACGTGAAACAATTGTATAAACTGTTTTCTGACATCAGCTTCTGTATCAATTTCCTTATTTGTAAAGTGAGAAATTATAGACAAGTGGTTTTCAGACTGTGATGTGAGAGGTTTCCCTGTGATGGGGGTACATTGAGGAAGCCCAGGGATCAGTTACTGAGCCTCTTATTCCTTCTTTAACCAGAGGAGATCCATTTTTTATGTTTTACATTTTGGCTTCCATATCCTCTTGTGGTTGAACAAGGGTTCTTCAGCTGAAAAGGTTTGAAAACCAGAGGATCTCTAAGATTCCACCAATTACATTTTGCTTCCGTTCTCCATCCCTCTGATCCCCAGCAGTACTGAGTAAGCCCAAAAAAACTTCTCAGTGGTGTAGCATTTAAGTTGGGCCTTGAAGGATGAGTAGGAGTTCTCTATTAGGTGTGTGTGGTTACCAGAATATTAATATTTCTAAATGATCTATAGATCAAAGTTCAAGGAATCAAGACTAGAAATCAGAGAGACAGCTGTGACTGGCTACCCTGGATGACCCTCAGTGGATGGCCACAGTATGGTGGATATGTGAAAGCCCAGAGAATTTTTTAGAGAATGACTCAGGCTGTCCTAAGATCAGATATATAAACTAAAATACAAGTTTATTAAATTAGAGGAGACTATTAATTGTTAATTCCTGGATTATTCCAAACTCTTTCCTCAAATCCATGAAACTAAATTGGTAATCAGAACACAGTTTGGTGAGCATAGGATAGATGCTTTTGATGGACCATTCATCCAGGCCTTTGGAAGATCTTATGAACCTCCCTGGTCTACCTCTGTCATCTGCTGGGCACTGTCTCTCTGCCCTGGCTAAACCCTGACACATTATTGCCCTTGACTCTCCTTTCTAGACATACAGAGACCATCTACTTAGCATAATTCTTCTTGCTGGAATTGCCTAGACTAAAGCTTTCTTTAGTCACAGTCAGGCCTGAGGAAACTCCCGTGTCTTCTCCACTACTATAGAATGTTTCTGAGTCCCTGCAGCTGGGTGATGGGTTTGGGTGGCACTGCTGACATGGTCATGCGCTGACTTTCACCTGGTTCTCTCTAAGAAGGTCACTTTACCTCTTCATTCAGGAGGCATCTTATTGTTTCTCTGTATTTGGCTCTCAGTCTGTCGTGTTGCCCTGTTCTCCCTTTCCTGTGAAAAATCAAAAGTCAGCTCTGATCAGCTGACATATTCACTCTGCTCTTTCAGGAGCCCACACATGCCTCCACCTCACCTTCGGTTCCAGTGGAGCAGAGATTGAATATGACATTGGCTGGAGGGTATCGCTGCCCTGATTGTTCTTGGAATTTCTAAACACGCTTCTCTCTCTGGAATAGAAAAATTATTTTAATTTGAGTGGTTAAGCCCATTTAAAATCAGAGATGCAAACTCTTTGCCTTATAAATTGTTTTCTTTCTTTCTTTTTTTTTTTTTTTGGTACACGGGCCTCTCACTGTTGTGTCCTGTCCCGTTGCGGAGCACAGGCTCCGGACGCGCAGGTTCAGCAGCCATGGCTCACGGGCCCAGCCGCTCCGCGGCATGTGGGATCTTCCCAGACCGGGGAACGAACCCGTGTCCCCTGCATCGGCAGGCGGACTCTCAACCACTGCACCACCAGGGAAGCCCATGCCTTATACATTTTGATGGGTCCCTCTTCTCAGGGAGATGGGTGTGCCATATGTTATAAGGTATAATTACACAATTCGGGAGTTCAGGGTGAAAATGATGACTATAATTTAAAATGGAATAAGAGAGAGTTTGAGGTTTGGAAAAAGTGTTTTCCCGATTGGGAGATGGAAGATCTGATTGGGGGCATCTAATGAGAGCTGCTTCCATTAGGAATCATGCTTGGCCCGCAGTTACTGTGGGATGTTGATGCATATGTTCACTGAATATTCATTTAATTGATAACTCATGGTATTTCAGGCACTGTGCTGGTGCTATGGATATACAGATGCTCCTTTTCTGTTTCGCAGCTTCCTTCTGCAATGCTTGCCAGGCTGCCTCTGGCTCCTCCAGGGTTGAATTTAAGGCAGAGAGAGGAGTTAAAGGGCAAGGAGATTCTTACTGCGGTAGGCACAATAATGGCTCCCCAGAGAAGTCCAAATACTAATCCCTGGAGCCTGTGAATGTGTTAAGCTACATAGTAAAGGAGAATTAACAAACTCGTAGCTACCGAAGGGGAGGGGGATGTAAATTAGGGGTATGGGACTAACA
This sequence comes from Globicephala melas, assembly GCF_963455315.2. Lineage (NCBI taxonomy): Eukaryota > Metazoa > Chordata > Mammalia > Artiodactyla > Delphinidae > Globicephala > Globicephala melas. The sequence continues at coordinate 161,772,083 of NC_083315.2, read as the reverse complement.
GATGCAAACTACTATATATAAAATAAATAAGCAACAAGGATATACCGTATAGCACAGGGAATTACACCCATTATCTTATAATAACCTATAATGGAATATAATCTACAAAGATCCTGGATCACCATCTTGTACACCTGAAACTAACACAATATTATAAATCAACAGTACTTCAATCAAAAAGGAGAATTAAGGTGATAGATGGAATTAAGGCTGCTACTCAGCTGCCCTTGAGATGGGAGATTATCCTGGATTATTCAGATGGGCTCAGAGTAATCACAAGGGTCCCTGTGAGTGAAAAAGGGGGCAGGAGAGAGTGTCAAAGTGATGTGACTTGTAGAAAACTCATCTGGCCATTGCTGGCTTTGAGGATGAAAGGGAGCCAGAAGCCAAGGAATGCAGGTGGTCTCTAGAAGCTGGAAAAAGCAAGAAGCTCTGGAGTCTGCCTGAAAGCTTCTAGAAAGGAATACAGCTGCTAATACTGACACCTTGATTTTAGCCCATTGAGACAGTTTGAGGTTTCTAGCTTCCAGAACTGTAAAATAATAAATTTTGTAGTTTTTCAGCCCTAAGTTTGTGATTTGTCTAACAGCAGTAGGAAGCTACAATATTAATACACAAAACTAATTTTCTTGAGTTGGGTTTGGCAGTTAACATTGGATTCTTCCTCTCATGGGGTTGATTTCCAATTTCCTTCCCGAGAGAATTCCTCCTCCCTCCCACACCCTTTCCTCCCAGCCTCTTAAAATATACCTTGATTAGCAATTCTTCACCTAGTTTTTCCTTTATATGGGCGAATGCATCTCTGTTCCCGTTTGTCACTTATGGCTTTTTCCTCAATCTTAGGCATTCCCAGCTTATTTTTCTGAGGTTTTCATTACCAGGAACCCTCTTGCTAGCTCCTTCTAGCACATGGCCTGGGTGTGGTCAACAGGGAACCTGGTGCCTTTTGCCCCAGTGAACTCTCGGGATTCAGGCCAATCCAGTGCCGCCTCTCTGCTCCACCGCTCGAAAAGAGCAGTCTGTGTTCTTTGTGCTTCTCAGGTGTGAATCAGACACCGGATTCCTGTGTCCCCATCTGCAGGGGACACATAGTAAGCTCTCCCTGCAGTCCTGGTGAAGTCCCTTTCCCCAACTGGAGCTGAGGGACACTGTTACCCTTGGGAGAGTAAACTTAGAGCACAACTCTCTGAAAAGAGAGCCTCCTCTTCCCCTGGAGCTGCCTACTCATGATTCTTTTTATAGCTACCCTCAGTGTAGGTGAGGGGCTAGGAGTTGCGAAGTGTCCCTTTACACCTTCTTGGCAAGTCGTGCTGGGTGCTCTCAAAGTTCACTTTGGAATGTGAGAGTAGTTGGCGTTTAATGTCCTAACACATAATAATAATAAAAGCAAGAAAAATACTGGTAATATTTTCAGCGTACTTCATATCTGGGTAAGAACTGTGGTAAGACCTTTGTAAGAATGACCTCGTTTCAGCCTCAGTGCAGCCTCACAGGCGGTACGAATATGATCTCGTCACAGTTAAGGAAAAGGCAGCACAGAGAGGTGAAGTCATCTTTTTCAAGCCAGTAAGTGATGGAGCCAGACCAGCGTGCAGAGGAATCACAGCCAAGCTGCTCCCTTCATGGGAAACGCCCTATCCTAACCCCACACGTCCCCAACCCTCTCTGTCCTTCAAGGCCTCGTCCAAGTACCTTCTTCTCCTTAGAAACTTCCCTGACGGCTGCTGCACCCTCTGCAACACACCCTCTCCTCTCCCTTTTCTCAACTTCCATCACCACCTGCCCTGGGCAATTTGCCATTTGCATCCTTACGTATTAGTCTGGCCTCCTGAATCAGAACAAAAATGCAAATAGATATGCAAACATCCCCAAAGAACGAGAGGCAGGTCCTAGCCTCAGTGCCATCTGAATCCAAACAGACCAAAGAGGCGTTTCTCCCTCCTCGAAGCCAGGGGGTACCAGCGAGGTGTGCTTCTGACTCAGTTGTACACACCTGTTTACCCCACCACGGAGAGCGTGCCGCTGGGCCGCTAAAATCTCTGTGTTCAGGTGAGTAGAACTTTATAGTTTTCCTCAAGAAAAACTGGTGGTTTTCTTGGACGAGAGAAAGCATTTGCCTCTCAGAGGCTTAAACATCACCAAAACTGCTGAGACAGAACAAAAACAAACAAAAAACAAAACAAAACAAAAACCTGCCTGGAGATCTGAAATAAAGTCCTCCTGCCAAGGCCCTCTGTTAGTGTGAATCCTTCTACACAAGCCAAGAGCACTGTGGGAAAGAGCAGTGAAGACTGACAGGGCCTCACGGCGGGGGGTGGGGGGGCATCTGGGAAACAAAGGCCCTTTGCTGGCGTGAGGATCTTGCTGGCAACGTGGCCTGGTGTCTGCAGGGTTCAAATCATCTCACATTCTTCACAAACCTCTGCCCCCTCTTCCTGATGCCCCTTCTTCTCAGCAGGGAAACAAAGGCATCAGAGGGTACCTCCTTCCCCTATAAACTCCCTCCCTCCATCTCCTCCACTTCCGCTCCTGTTACAACAGAGGAATGTCCCTCCTCCTGCCTTCAGCCAATTCCTTCCCCTGTGAGCTGTTCTCTATCACCTCCTGCCTTCTCTGGAACCTGATGTACCCTGATCATGTCATTCCTCTTATCTGTGCTCTCCACCGGCACCCCCACACACCAACAAAATGCCTTTCCTCACTTCCTGCTGTTCTCATAATACTAAAGGCAAAGACCTTCATATGGCTGACGAGGCCTTGCGCGGTTGGTTTGCCTCCCAGACTCATTTACTGCCAAGATCCGGCTTGATCTCCGGCTGCAGCAAACTTAGCCTTCTCTCAGGTCCTTGGACACACCATGTTCTTTCCCTTGATAGCACTTCTGTCCTCTCTCCCCACTCCTCTGCTGTCCACCCGGTGAATTCTTACCTCCCTACTGATCTCAGCTCCACTATTGCTTCTTTAGAAACCTCTCTGCCTAAGGTTGGGTCCTCCTCTTGTCCCTGCCTAAAACTGTGCAGCTGCATGGCATTTATCTGAGCCGTGATGTTGCATTTCTTTGGTGATTATTCTGTTCTGTCTCTCTTCTCCACTATACTTTGGACTTGTCTAAGGCAAAGATTGTGCCTGTGACTGGTGTTGCTGCATAATAGATGCTATATTATTTTGATTAATATTTATTAAGCCCCTATTATGTGCTCTATAAATTATAATGGCCATTGGATATACAGGCACACCTCAGAGGTGTTCTGGGTTTGTTTCCAGACCACCGAAATAAAGCGAGTATTGCAATAAAGCGAGTCACGTGAACTTTTTGGTTTCCCAGTGCATATAAAAGTTATGTATACACTATACTGTAGTCTATTAAGTGTGCCATAACATTATGTCTAAAAACAATGCACATACCTTAATTAAAAACTACCTTACTGCCGACAAATACTAGTCATCATCTGGGCCTTCAAGTTGTAATCTTATAATAGTGACATCAAAGATCACCGATCACAGATCATCACAAATATAATAGTAATGAAAAAAGTTTGAAAGATTGCAAGACTTACCAAAATGTGACACAGAGACAGGAAGTGAGCAAACACTGTTGGGAAAACGGTGCTGATAGACTTGTTGGATGCGGGGCTGCCACAGACCTTCAATTTGTAAAACACACAGTATCCACAAAGTGCAACAAAGCAAAGCCCGATGAAACCAGGTATGACTGTAGCATAAGAGATGTGGCAGATACAGGTTTTTGTGGCCTGAAGCATCTACAATTTGGGGGACTCTCAACGAAAAAAAATAATAGATTATGGATATGAAATGCCTGTAGCCCCCTTGAGAGAGGCTCCTGCTACTCAGGGGTCCCTGCAGCGTAAGTGTGTCATTAGCCTGATGATGGGTATGCTTCTGCACAGAGTACTCTATTGGACAAAAGTGACTCTTGGCTGGTTGACCTGGGTTTGGCTGCTGAGAGAGGATTCAGGAGATGGACATCTATAGAGAGTGGAGCCGTTCTGTCCCTGGACACTGGCTGGCTGGAGATGATGGGGCAACACTGTTTGTGCCCAGCAGTGTCTTGACCTGGCCCCTGGGCTCACAACCCTCCCCTCTGAGTGAATGGGCAGCATGAAGTGAAATGCCAAAGCCTCTCTTTTAAGAGCAGGGCAGCTTGTTGGTCAGGGACAACCGTATTTTCTTTCATGGCTTCTCAGGAGCCACAAATGAATGGAAGTAGTGTGGCTTTTTTAGAGGACTGTTTGTTTCTTTCCCTTTCCTGATTTATGCAGAAAACCCACAGAAAGAAGACACAGGGCACAGAGGGAGAGAGAGAAGGACATGCTAGCATTTAAAAATCTGGACTGTACATCACAATGGAAGAACTGGAGACCCCACAGATGCTGAGATGTGTCTAAGTGGCTTTGCTGGTCTCTCTGCAACGCACAGGGAAGTAGATGTGTTCCTCGTGAAATCTGAGGTGGAGACAACCCGTGAGCTGCTCCGATCTGCTGTGGTGGAATCAGTTAAAACAATCGTCCTATTTGGTTGTAATCTGAAGATGAAGAAATATCCAAGAGTTGAGGCCATTAGCGCTGAGGCGACACCTTGTCTAGGTGACGGGTCTTTTGCCCTCCAGTCTTTCCTGCCCACTATTTTGTAACTTTAGGGTCCCTGACATGACAGATATTTTAATCACTTTTTAATTAATTATGATTACAGATCATTGTGTTCCTTGGATATTGTGGTGGGTTGAATGGTGGCCCCTAAAATGTATATCTCCATTCGCATCCCGAGAATCTCTGAATGTGACCTTATTTGGAAAAGGGGTCTTTGTAGAGGTAATTAAATTAAGGATCTCAAGAGATCATCCTGGATTTTCACAAGTATCTTTGTAAGAGACACACAAAAGAGAGACCCACAGAGAGGATACCAGGAGGGAGGCAGAGACTGGAGTGATGCAGCCACAAGCTAAGGACTCACTGCAGGCTGAAGGAGGTGAAGAACGGATCCTCCCCTGGAGCCTTCAGAGGCAGCACGGCCCTGCCCACACTTTGATTTCTGACTCCTGGCCTCCAGAAGTGTGAGGGAATACATTTCTGTTGCTTTAAGTGACCAAGTTTGTGGTAATTCATTATGGTAGCCCTAGGAAATGAACACAGTTAAATCTCAAACTCCAGCTTACACTTATACTCAGCTCCTTTTTCAGTCATTATTTTTGCCAGCTTACACAGGTGAATGTGTGTGTGTGTGAATGAATACAAATAATACAAAAAATGTCTATTTAATCATTTATTGGCATCAATCCCTATCCATAAGTGTTATTTTCTCAGCACTGCCGAACCCAGGGAAGAGTCATTACCAAGTGTGCTCTGCAGAAAGCAGATGTTCCCAGGAACTCGGGGTTTGTTCCCCAAATCTCTATCATAAATATGCTGGTACTTAGGAGACAGGCTGAAGCATGGTAGTCATTACTCTTTGGTAACTATCTGATAGATTGAATTTTTTTTCTGTGTAACGTATCTGGTAATTATTTACATAAGTAGGAGTCTGTGCTTTATGTAGGGCTTATTCGGGAGGTTTTGGCTTAGCTGGACCAGAGAATATAGCTCTTAGGATGTGAGATCAGAAAACATAAGCTGCTTTTTTGGGAGAATGTGTCTATCAACGTCAAAGCCTAAGACAGCAAACCCCTTTCTTTTCTTGTCAAAAGCAGCAGAGAATGAATACGGATAAATCATTGTAATAACGGTGGCAGTGGACTGTCCGCTCGGTGAAGGAATCCAGCTGAATTTCCCTTTTCAGGCCATCAGTTTTAAGCAAATGAGAAGCCTAAAGCAAGGAGGAGAAATAACTGCTCTAAACCAAGAGGATGACTCTAGATACAGGAGATATTAACTGACAGAATTTCCTTGTTCCTACTTTCTTTTCAAGGATGACTGGATACCGTAAAACCTCATTAAATCAAATGTTTTACATTTGCAATTTCCTTTTAGCTCTGACGAGGGCTCTGCTTGAAGTTCCTCATTTACCTATGTCTCCCCTGTGCCTGGCACATGGTATTAATAATGATAACGAGGGCAGTCACAAAATTTGTTGCATGTTTCCCTTTCATCTGGCCCTATTCTAAGTGCATTGCACATTATTTTTGCAACAGCTTTAAGAGGCAGATGCTATCATTATTTCCATCCTCACGTGAAGAAACCGGGGTGCAGAGAGGAAAAGTGCATCACCCATGCCTCACAGTTAAGTGGAGGTGGCATTTGAATCCAGGTGGTCGTGTTCCAGAGCTGTTGACCTTTGAAGCTCCAGAAAGATCAGCAAATGCTCAGTGAAAAGTAGCAATAAAGTCACTCTTACTTAAGCACTTACAGTGTAGCACAGGTCTATGTCTTTTGCATGTGTTAACTCATTTGATACCCATAAGTACTTATTCATAGATACTTTTTCCCAGCTTCATTGCCATATAGCTAACACATAACACTATGCGTTTAAGATGTACAAGGTGGTGATTTGATACACGTGTACATTGCAAAATGATTATCACAGTAAGATTAGTTAACATATCCATCACGTCACATAATTACCGTTTGTGTGTGCCTTTGTGTGTGTGTGTTGAGAACTTACCTATTCTCTTAGCAACTTTCAAGTATATTATATAGTATTGTCAACTACAGTCACCATGCTGCAGTTCCAGAACATATTCATCTTATAACTGGAAGTCTGTACCCTTTGACTAAGATCTCTCCATTTACCCCATCCTCCAGGCCCTGGCAACTCTACTCAGAGAATCTACTTTCTGTTCCTGTGATTTTGCCTTTTTTTAGATTCTACGTATAAGTGAGACCATACAGTGTTTTCTTTTTCTGTCTGACTTATTTCACTAGCATAATGCCCTCAAGTTTCACTCATGTTATTGTAAGTGGTAGGATTTCCTTCTTTTTAAGGGCTAAATAATATTCCATGTATCTATATCTATATCTCCATTCATCCACTGATGGACACTTAGGTTGTTTCCATACCTTGGCTTTATGAATAATGCTGCAGTGAACATGGGGGTTCAGATATCTCTTCAAGATAGTGATTTTACTTCCTTCAGGCATATACCCAGAAGTGGGATTGTGAGATCATATGGTGGTTCTATTTTTAATTTTTAAAGGAACTGCCATATTGTTTTCCATTGTGTTTGCACCAACTGACATTCCCACCAAAGGTGCACAAGGGTTCCCTTTCCTCTACATCCTTGGCAACATTTGTTGTCTCTTGTCATTTTGACAATAACCATTCTGAAAAGGGTGAGGGGTTATGTCCTTGTGGTTTTGATTTGTGAGGAGTAACATCACCACCGGTGGTTGGTGATATTGAGCTTAGAAGTACCTGTTAACCTCTCCAATATACATATAAGGAACTGAGGCATTGAACAGTTTAGGAAATTACCCAAAGTTCACAGCTATTAAGTGGCAGTAGCAGGTTTCCAAGCCAGGATATCTGACCTATTGTCTGTGCTCCTAATCACTCAGCAACACCAACTTCCACATGAACAAATCACAAAATTCATCTTCACTGTAGCTATGAGGGGAAAGAGAGTTCCTGAAAATGATCATTGCAGAATTTTTAAGGCAGCTTGGGAGCTACCATTTGCTACAATCAAGAGATAAGCAACTAACTCAAGATCATTCTTGACTTCATTAAAGCAGCTTTCCCAGAACCTTAGAGTCAAAATGTGGTTCCCAGACCAGTTGCACATTAGTACCACCTGGGAAGTTTTTAGAAATGCTGACTCTCAGGCCCATCCAAAACTCATTGACCCAGAGTCTGTGTTTTAATAAGATCCCCAGGGGATTCAGTGCAAATTGAAACCTGAGAAGAGCTGCTCTGGACCAGGGTTCTCGACTTTGGTTGCATATCAGAACCATAGTAGGCCTGGGGGTATGGCCTGAGCAATTGAATTTTAAAAGGCCCCCCCCCAGATGATGCTAATGTACAGTCAAGGTTAAGAACTACTGAACTAGTGCAATGGTTCTTAACACTGGGTGAACCTCAGCATCAACTGGGGAGATTTTTTAAATATCTCAAAGCCTGATTCGTCTCTGGGGTGGCAGTTTTTAAAACCCCCCAGTGATTCAAATGTACAGCCAAGATTTGGAAAAATAGGCGTGGGAGACCCAGCTTGAGTTTTCGAGTTCCTTGGCCTTGCGATTATTTTTTCAACAAATATGTACGCACTCAGATAACCCGGGCAGTGGGGTGGGGAGGGGGTACTAGGGCCCTGTAACAGCAACCAGACACAGTCCCTGAACTCAAGGAGTGAGCTGGACAAGTCTGCTTATCCTCTCTGAACTCAGTTCCCTCATCCGTGGGATGTTGTATAGTAATCAGGAGATTGTTTGCCCACTCCAACTTCTCACCTTTGCTATGAATTCCTGACCACACATCTAGCTGACTTCAGAACCCCACCCCCAGCCAGGCCACAGCTGATTGGATGAGGGTGAACACCTGGCCAAGGAGAGGTCACTCCACAGGCTGGCCAAAAGCCTATGACTTGTGCCAGTAGCAAAATAATAATTTGTTTGCAGTGTTTTTTAACCAGAAAATACTGATTCCTGGAACCAGGATTATGATTGAGAAGATAACCATAGTTGGTGAGAGGTTGTTTGCTCCCAAGGGAGCTGACTTTTCTGAAACGACCTTTCCCAGCCTGCCTTGGAGCTGCCCAAAGGACAGCATTTGGGCTTGAATGGGCAGATGATGCACTGTGGCTTACTGTCTCACTCTTGGGGTTTTCACAGACCAAAGCAGTAGCTATTTAAATTGGAAGGATGACAGACATAGAGAACAAACGTATGGATACCAAGGGGGGAAGGGGGGTGGTGGGATGAACTGGGAGATTGGGGTTGACATGTATAAACTATTGATAGTATTTATAAAATAGATAATTAATGAGAACCTACTCTGTAACTCAGGGAACTCAACTCAGTGCTCTGTGATGACCTAAATGGGAAGGAAATCCGAAAAAGAGGGGATATATGTATACATATAGCTGATTCACTTTGCTGTACAGTAGAAAGTAACACAACATCATAAAGCAACTATACTACAATAAAAAAAAAATTGCAGAGATGATCGATCTTCACTCTAGAACAACGTTCAAGTAAGCATTTAGTGTCTACTTAGGGTTGCACATGGTATTAGGCATATGCAGATCTCGGTGACTTTGCAAGGAAAATGCGATTTTCCATCTCCCAAGGAAACTGGTGCCCAGGAGGCATCTGCTCATGTTTGCATGGTAAATGCAAGTCTGCCTGACTTCAAAGCTCATGCTCTTTTCACAACCACATGGTGTCCTCCATGGGTTTTTTTTTTTACGATACGCGGGCCTCTCACTGTTGTGGCCTCTCCCGTTGCAGAGCACAGGCTCCGGACGCGCAGGCTCAGCGGCCATGGCTCACGGGCCCAGCCGCTCCGCGGCATGTGGGATCTTCCCGGACCGGGGCACAAACCCGTGTCCCCTCCATCGGCAGGCGGATCCTCAACCACTGCACCACCAGGGAAGCCCCTCCATGCTTTTTGATGTGCCCTTCTCCAATTTATGCTTTTTTTTTTTTTTTACAGATGTTGCTAATTTGCTCAGGAAAATTTCTTAAACACTTTCTGTTTTTTTATAAGGTAAGTTTTTAGAATGTATATCATTGTTATAACTTAGAGATTCCTCAGGGATGTATTGATATTTATTTATTACTCTGCAAATTTTTCTAGAAAAAGAAATCACCTTAAAGTTAAACCCAATCAGGATCAGTTCTGGGCTCTGTGAAAATTTTTCTTAGGCTTCTTATTTTCTCCTTCATAATGACATCATATATAGGCATAGAAGCCCACCTGTATGATTTGAGGGACACAGTGGTTGAGCACTTGATAGATTACCATAATTCTGGAAATGTTTATCAAGGCATTGTATACTTCTGTTCATGCCAATATATTGCATTGAAGGTGAGTCTATCTCATAGTTGGATTAGTTTGTTGGACAGAATTACCAGATAATCATTGAAATGGGAAAACTAGACAGGTAAATTCCAATTAAATAGAGATGTGCTGTCCAAGATGGTAGCCATATTTACATATGGCAACTGAACACTTGAAATGTGGCTAGTTTGAAATTGAGATGCACTGTAGGTATAAATCACATACTGGATTTTTATAACAACAACCAAAAACAGTAAAATATTTCATTAAATGTTTTCTTATCGACTACATGTTGAAATGACAACATTTTGGATATATTAAGTTAAATAAAAGGTTATTAAAAGTAATTTTATCTGTTTCTCTTTGTTTCAACACGGCTACCATAACTTTTAAAGTTCCACAGATGGTTCACATTTGTGGCTTGCACTATGTTTCACTGGACTCTGCTGAACTCAAGCACAGAGAGTAGCAAGCTCTTGAAGAGCTAATGCTCATGAGGGGAACAGGGTAGAACCCAGGGAGGGAGAAGGGAAGCAAAGAAATGACAACAAGGAAGTATTAGAAATTTGTCTGATTCCACGTTTTTGCTACATGTACAACTTATTTTGTCCACAAGGCAAAAGATAACCTCTCCCACCCAAACTTCCCCTGTTGCAAACACAGCCTGGTATTGACAAATATGCTTATGTTTTTCCCTCCGTTTCTGCTGAACTCAGCCACCACTGAATCTAGCTGACGTGCCAGCTGAAGTTGAGCCAGAAATCCCCAACTTTCTGCTTGCTGCCATGGTGCTCTGGAGTGGAAAGTAATGAGTGTGGAGAACATAGTCTCTCAGGAGGCCCTGAGAAGGGCTTGGGTGAAACGGGGCTGTTGTTGTGATGTGATGGATGTGCTCTGGGTGGCCGAGTCGACACTGAAGCCGAGGGCCACCCGATCCTGGCATTTCTGGATTGGTCCTGGAGGACAGGCTCAGCTCTGGACATGGCCCAATGATGATAGGCCTGCTTGGAATGGACCTTAATATTGGCTCCGATCTCTTGCACATTCCCTCACCATTTTCAGAACTGCCTCCTAGGGCCGATCTAGCCTGAGTCAGAAAACCCTACGGTAACTTTGGATCTTCACACATCTCTGCAGTTTGGGGTGTGCTTGGCTGATTTCAACATGTTGCTAGATGCCTTCTTTTTGCCTGGTTTTCTCACAATGGTGTACTATACATTGTCACAGGCACAAAGTTAGATGATGATTGTATGGTCACACTCTTCAAGGAGATACAGTGTAGTGAAATTTGCTCTTATACATAAAGATGAGGGAATTATTATTCTCATCAACCTGAGATTAATCTTTAAAAGTTTTTAAATGATGGTCTTCCCAGTGTCGAACTCTTTAGTTTCAGTTGGGTAAAGCAAGGACTATCTTACCAGCATAATATAACCTTGCTCGCTACTTATTTCAATTATATATTGCTGTATCATTAATTAGTCCAAAGCATAGTGGTTTAAAAAATTAACCGTTTTATTTCTCAGAATTCTGTGGGCCGGGAATTCCATTAGGTCATAGAAGGGACAGTTTATCTCTGCTCCAAGATCAGCTAAGATAGTTCACATTCGCTGCCTGGGATGGCTTGACTACAGCCATACGATTAGGGCCGCAGTTCTTTCAGCTGGGTTTCATGGTTTTCTTCAGCATGGTCTTGCCATGGGATTAGTGTGGGCTTCCTTACAGCATGGTGGTCCCAACGTACAAGAATATCTTGGAGATACTGCAGGTTTCGTTCCAGAGCAGCTCAATAAAGAGTACATTGCAATAAAGCAAGTCACACGAATTTTTTACTTTCCCAGTGCATATGGTATTAGGCATATGCAGATCTCGGTGACTTTGCAAGGAAAATGCGATTTTCCATCTCCCAAGGAAACTGGTGCCCAGGAGGCATCTGCCCATGTTTGCATGCCCATGTTACGTTCACGCTATACTGTAGTCTAGTAAGTGCAATAGCATTTATGTCTAGACAAACAATGCACATAGCTTAATTAAAAAATACTTTATTGCTGAAAAATACTAACCATCATCTGAGCCTTCAGTGAGTCATAATCTTTTTGCAAGAATAACGTCAAAGATCATGGATCATAGATCACCATAACAAATATAATAACAAAAAAGTTTGAAATAGTGCAAGAACTACCAAAATGTGACATGGAGACATGAAGTGACTACAGATACTGTTGGAAAAATGGTGCCGAGAGACTTGCTTGACTCAGGGTTGCCACAAACCTATAATGTGTTAAAAATGCAATATTTGCAAAGTGCAGTAAAACAAAGCGCAGTAAGATGAGGACGCGGTCTGCCCGTAATTGGACTTCTTACACGGTGGCTGGCTTATCTCAAGCAAAAGTGGAAGTTGTCAGGCTCCGTAAAGTTTATGTCCCTTCCTAGGAGAAGAACAATCCTTGACCTCTGGGAGCTGGCCGGGCACTCTCAGCTAAACCTTGATGTTGCTGGGAGTTCCCCTGTGCTCACTGTTAGGCCATGGTTTTTTCTTTTAAATATAAACATTTTCACTGAAGATGAACATTAGACAAGGTCATTCTGTGACCAAGATGGAACAAGACAAAAAGCCAAAAAAACCTCCCCAAACCAAAGCCCCAGACCCCTAAAGCCTCATAACACTCCATAATCATGTCCAAATGCAGACAAAGCTAGGAACGCTGTGGCTACTCCCAGTGCCTGCTGCTGCTTCTCTAATTATAATGCATGCCTCATTCCATTCTTTCTAGCTTCTAGATAAAAATTACTAAGGTTCCCCAGTCGTAGGATTACCCCACTTTCTGACAGCATCCATCCCAGAGACAAGCCCCACTTCCTGAGCTCTCCAAAATCACCCACTGCAAGGCCAGTCTCTAAAGTCCTTTCTAACACCCTCTTATGGAGACGTTCCTTGCCCCCTCCGTGGTGTGCATTCCCTCTCCTTGCAGCTGGTCAACAAACTCAATTTTGTTTGACCACAGGTGTGCTCCTGGTAGCTTTGTTTAGGGGCCATTGGCACCCCCATCTGGCACAGTGTCACTTCCACTGCATTCCATTGTTCAAGGCAAGTCATGAGGCCACTCAAATTCAAAGGGAAACAGACTCTCCCTCCTGACAGGTGAGCGTGCGCGTGCACGGGACTGGCGTGGCCACCTCTGGAAACCACCTACCATGGCACTGTAGCTTGTTCACTCACACTTCACAGAAAGTAGTTGAATGTTACTTTATAAAGGTATGCGGGGCTTCCCTGGTGACGCAGTGGTTAAGAATCCACCTGCCGATGCAGGGGACACGGGTTCAAGCCCTGGTCCGGAAAGATCCCACATGCTGCAGAGCAACTAAGCCCGTGTGCCACAACTACTGAGCCCGTGTGCCACAACTACTGAAGCCCACGTGCCTAGAGCCGGTGCTCCGCAGCAAGAGAAGCCACCACAATAAAAAGCCCATGCACCACAATGAAGAGGTGCCCCCGCTCGCCGCAACTAGAGAAAGCCCGTGCAGCAACGAAGACCCAACACAGCCAAAAACAAAATAAATAAAATAAATAAATTTTAAAAAGAATGATTTGTAAAAAAAAAAAAAAAAAAGTATGTGGAACACGGGCACCAGCCACCTCGTTGGGCTGTATTCTGTGGTAATAAAGATTTAGTCTCTTTACACCCTCAAAATGTGACTTCTTTTTCAGTGTGTTTTTTTTCGAAAATGGGGAGGTTTTCTCTCATCTTTTTCCTCATAAAACATGTTGCCTGCAGTACTTCTGCTCTCTCCTAATAGCTGCTTTCTGCTCTGGGCTAGTGTCTCCTTGCTGGTCACCTTCTGGAACTCTGAGACAAGCACCCTTGCTGGCTGTGCTGCTGTTACCACCGTCGTGCCTTGGAGGAGAAGTGGTGGCACCGAGGCCACTTTCCTTCCATGGCTCCCTCCATCCTTCCCAGATACTACCAATTGCTAGGCTACCGGGTGCAGGAGACTTTAGCATTGGGATGTCATATCGCAGACGGAAAGCTGACAACGCAGAGTCTGAAAGCTCAGTCTTTTACATCCATCCGCCATGGGCGAAGGTCCTTACTGTAAATCTCTCCTGCCCTCCTCCCGCAGTGGGAAAATGGCCCCTTTCTGGTACTACTCTCTGGCGCCCCCTTTGGTCTTGATAAATACAGCAATCATAAATAAGGCATCACCCTTAGGGTTAAACTTGGTAATCTGTTTGTGTAAGATTGTGGATTTTTCTCCTTCTCTTTTCTTATCTGTATTTGTTTTTCTGTAAGGAGCATGTATTGCTTTTGTAATATGACAAAAACAATCAAAAGTCTATTTTTAATTACAAATAAAATAAGGGGTTTTAACAGAGTATCCTGATGATTCAGATGTTTGGAAAGACTTTTCCCCTGAGTGTTCCATTTCTTATTACTTCCTGTTTAGTCTTGCCAGTGAGCATAGAGAATGCAGCGTGGAGTGAGGCAGTGTGGCTTCCGACGTAAATGCCTAACGACGTTTTCAATACTTTTTTTAAGATCTGTGATCAGAGACCAAGTCCTAATAAAAAAAACGAGGTGTTGCCTGACTTAGTAGAATAATCAATTTAGTTAGTGAGCAACTGGAGGAAGGAAAAGAGCTGAATTTCTTGGCAGTCAGTAAATACATAGATTACACTCCGGGGCCTCAGAAAATGGCACTGGAGGAGTTGTCTGTGGAAACAAGATAAAGATGAGGTCATCTTACAATAAGATCCTGCATGGACTTCACTCTGGACAGAGCTCTAAAAAATCCCAACTCAAAATGAGTTCTACTAGAAGCAAGAGATGTCCTGCTTCTAGTGCAGAATGAATTTTCCTAGCACCTGGTCATTGAACTTCAAGGTGACAGAATGAGAACACAGGAGAGATTCACATACTTTGTTCTCTAAACATAATAAAAGGGGCATCTTGACTGCCTCCTCTCAAACACCTTGCTTTTTATTTACTTTGTTTCTCATTAGCTTTTTCACTTGTAGGTAAAGCGGTTGAATGAAGCCTGTGCAGGCTAATGAGATGGAGAGCTCATAGCTGAGGGACTCACATACGCACCTACTATTGATATATACCTCCTACTGTGCTATACACTTTCCCATTGCTAGAAATACTTATGACAACGATAATAACAATACCCATTCATTGATACCCACTGTGTGCTACTGTTGCCTTGTATCCATTGTGTCATTCAGTCCTTACAACCCTGAAAGATTTAGGCCAATCCTATTACCTCTTCTTTTACAGATAAAGTAACTGACACTCAGGAAGTTTAAGTAATTGACCCAAGGCCACATAGGTAATATGAATCCATTCTAGGATATTAAACACAGTATTATAGTCTCCTTACCCTCAGTCCTGAGATATTTCCATTAACTTCATTGTGTTACCATCTTGATTTCGATTATTAAACATGCTTTTCTCTTGGAGCAATTGGTTCTTGCTGTTTTCATTTTGATTTTACACTTCAGAATCTATTTCACTGGTGCAAATTCAGTAAAAAGATTATAACCATAACAGTGGAGTCCTCCTACACTGTTCTTAAATTTTTCTTTATCCTACACTGATCTATTAAATATCTGAACTAATGCTAACATGTGCAGTGATTCCCTCTTGCAGTGTTAGTGTTTTACTACTGATTGAATGTTCTCTTCTCGGTTCTTTGGGGCCAACTTGTAAAAGAGTATCCACAACCATCCCATAATGAGAGCCAAACTCCTGAACCTGTGAAGAGCCCCCTGAACACTCAGTGTTGGCTTGACATTTTCGTCCACCCTGGAATTCTCTTTCATGAGTGATGCAATTTGAAACAAATTCCCTCATAGTGAGAGATCTAGGGAAGCTCAGTGGAGAGCAACAAAGATGATGAAATGTTTTAAAAATAAGACCCTTGAGGAGGAGGTAAGAGAACTGAACATGTTCAGCCTTGTGTCAAGAAGACTTGGGGGAGAAATAACTCTATAAATATGCGTGCTGATGTAGTGGACATAGTGAAAGGCAATTTTCCTCACTGTAAAGGAGGGCAAAGGAAATAGGAAGGGGGCTAAATTATAGTCACGGAAATTTAGTTTAAAATATGATATTAATACGTACTGAGGTAGCTTACTGAAAATTCCATTTCTTTCCATTTTCCCTAAGGGGTTACTTGGGCAGCACATTTATCCTATATATATACATTGTATTAGATTGACGGTGGCAGGACACAATGATGGGGGGCTGGGCTGAGGGGAAGAGGATTCCTGTATGAATGGAAAAGTATGGTCTTATTTTGTACCAAGCCTGGAAGACTGGATCAATTTTCGACTGGTTTGTAATTTCTATTTTATGTTCGTAGATCAATTTTCATCTTTTAAAAAATTTATTGTTTCTGGAATAATAATAGTAAACATTTATTGAACACTTCTTAGTGCCAGGCATTGTGCTAATAAGTGCCTTACATGCGTTTGTTCATTTAATTCTCACAATATTCCTGTAAGGTAGGAGTTATTGTTACTTCCTCCCTCCCCCACCCCCCCAAGCTGGGCATCAGTTTCCCCATCTGATAGTCGTGGTGAATATGAGGGTGTTATAAGTACTTCGGGAACAGAAGTCAGGTATGCTCTATGTCCTAAAATGCATGGAACAGTTTCCTAAAAGGTGAAGTGGCTCAAAATGCCAATAGAATACCTCTTGAGAACATTTTTGCCTTAAATAAACCCTCAAGTTTCTGAGAACCATCCCAGCACATCTTCTATGTGACATGAAGTTGTTTTCCTATAAGATGGACCATTTAGCTCTCCCAACTTGAGTTAGTTGCTAATAAATACTGAAGGACCCTACCCTTTGTAACAAGATCTCATAATGGCAGCACAAAAAAATGTAAATGCAGTGGAAGGTGATTACTGAAGCTGAAGGGTCTGGGTTTTATCTATAGAGTCCAGTGGTTCTCAGACATGACAGATCTTAAGACTCTCCTGGAAAACTTTGAAAAATACAGATTCCTGGGCACCAGCTCTAGAAATTCTGATGCAATAGGCCTGAGGTGGATAGTCTGGGAATCTTTTTACTGTTGTTATTCTACAAGTGATTCTGTTGATTGGACACCGGAGCCATTGATCCGGCTCAATCTGCCCACGTACAAATGGGGGATGTGAATGCTCAAGGTCACAAGCCAAGCCTAGCACCCAGATCTCCTGCTTCTGCCTTTCCCACCCCAAGGCTCTGTTCATTGTTCGGTGTTAGGTCTTCATAAGGGGAAGAAGCAGAGAAAGTAAATAAAGGACATCCTGAATCTCTGAGATGAGTCAACAATCTTGTGCCATTTCCCCCCTCCACGGGCCTCCACTGGGCACTTGCTGTGCATTTAGGTGGCAGGCCGTTATCTTTTATGATGATTAGTGCAGGTCCGAGGTTGATCATGAGCATGGCTGGAGTCAGCAGCCACCCAGATAATTAGGAAAGCTCCCTAAATAAAACTACAGCTTCAGTACTGTAATTCTAGGTGGGGTTGTGACTGTCAGGGAATAAAATCAAGAGTTTAATTTTCTTTCTTTTTTTTTTTTTTTGCGTACGTGGGCCTGTCACTGTCGTGGCCTCTCCCGTTGAGGAGCAACAGGCTCTGGACGCACAGGCTCAGCGGCCATGGCTCACGGGGCCCAGCCACTCTGCGGCATGTGGGATCTTCCCGGACCGGGGCACGAACCTGTGTCCCCTGCATCGGCAGGCGGACTCTCAACCACTGCACCACCAGGGAAGCCCAAGAGTTTAATTTTCTTGAAGGTTTGCAGACGATGTCAGGAAGGAGCGTCAGTCACTCTCTTGGGGAAAAGCCAGCTGCCGTCTCCGTGGGGGAAGAGCCCAGAGGAAGTTGGTTTGATTTTACTTAGTAGCCACTGAGCTCCTGATTCACTGAGGGGAGAACACTGGCTGAGCAGGTGACTGAGTTTGTTTGTATAAGGTGTGTGTGTGTGTGTGTGTGTGTGTGTATGACAACTTCAAAAACTTGAAGCTGGGGGAAAAGTTCACCTCATTTTAGAAATAAGGAAAACAGGGCTTCCCTGGTGGCGCAGCGGTTGAGAGTCCGCCTGCCGATGCAGGGGACACGGGTTTGTGCCCCGGTCCGGGAAGATCCCACATGCCGCGGAGCGGCTGGGCCCGTGAGCCATGGCCGCTGAGCCTGCGCGTCCGGAGCCTGTGCTGCACTACGGGAGAGGCCACAACAGTGAGAGGCCCACGTACCGCGAAAAAAAAAAAAAAAAAAGAAATAAGGAAAACAGAAATGCAGCAAGAGGTTAAAACACCTGCTTATGTCAGGGGCAGAGCTGAGATTTGAACCACAGCTTTCTGACCTCCGAGCCTGAGCTCAGACCTGCAGCTCTTTCTCCCTACCCTGGGAAGGTCACATCAAGCCAGGGCAGAACAAAGAAGGAGCCTCTCCAGGGGTCAGCATCCACGTGCTAATCTGACGGTCTTCTTTCCCAGCCTAGGGCTCAGAACTCCAGATCCTGTCCATTTTTCTGGCTTAAATTCTCACCTAAGGCTTCTTACTTTTGGAATCTGCCTCCACCTGACTGCCCTCCCCCTGCTTAGTGGGGGTCCTGGCGCCCACCCCAACCTGCAGGTGGGACTTGATGCCCTGGCGCCTTGTCTGCAGCTTTCAGCCTGGCCTCAGCCTCATCGTCAGGATTCCTGAATGGCACCAACTCATCTGCATCCTCTATTAACCTCCGATTTCGAGCCATTCTGCAGCTAGACCCATTCTGGAATGCCCTGTTTTCGTGGGACAAAGAAAATGAAGCTTGAACCATTGGAACTTCTGTGGGGAGGTTGCTTAAGATGGCCGTGTGCCCTCACCAGGGTGAGTCAGAGCTGCTGTTCCCATCTCTGAGTGTGGCCTTCCCCTGCTTTTTCTTGTATGATTCACAGTGCAGGCAGCTGCCCTACGGAGCAACACTCATGGCCTCTGGAAGGGACGGCACGACAGACAACATGACAAAGGGGCCCGATTTTTGCCTCTGAGTCTCAGAGACCTCAGGCTTGAGGAAAATCAGCACCAAAAGAGAGAGGACCAGCTTCGCTGTTCAGGAGTCTTGGGCTGAGGGGAAATAGAAGGGAAGGAAGAGAAAGACTCACTCTGGGGACTGAGCTTTTTACCAGGGAAGGGGTCGGTTTACATAAACCCCAGTTGGGTTCGGAGGATTTGAGAGGGGAAAGAAAGCCTGTAATCCAGAGTTCCGAATCTCAGGTACAGGTCCGGGAGGCATTAGGCCCCAGAACAGAGGTGGCTGCACAGATGTACAGCAGGTGGTCCTGTGGCAACCTCACTCACCCAGCCCTCCAGCCTCAGCAGGCATAGCATCAACAGAGTCATCCCCCTGCACCCGAGCGTAGGGTACCAGAGGCAAAGGGTGCCAGCCTCACAGAAGCTGTCTGACCCCAGGGTCATGGAAGAGCAGCAAGGCCTCCTACCTGTGAGAGGATCAGGGAAAACGAGAGAGAGGCAGGACCCAAAGAAGGCTTGACATCAGGAACAAGGGTCGATGCTGCACTGAGCAGTGTAGACTGAGGACGGGGGTACACTGAGGACAGGAGACCAGTTGGGGACGGGGACATGTCCCGTGCCAGGGTGCGCAGGTCACAGATGAGGTCCAGGCAGCCATTTCTAGAACCTGCAAACACCCTTATTCTGCACAGACCCCCCTAGAACTTAGACACTGTCCTGGGGGAGGAGGGGAAGGGAAGACTGGACCATGAAACGAAAGAGATTTCTTGTCAAAGAAATGAAGATGATTCAACAGTTACAGTTTTATAATTTTATTTTTGTTTTTTGGAAACACAAGATTCTGAATGGTGAAGCTTTGCCCTTTTCACAGTTCCTGGGCTTTCTCCCTTACAGGCCTTTCCCCCTATTGCACGTCCCTGACTTCCTGGGCTGGAAACACAGAGACAGGTTCTCCTGGATCATTATTCAGCCCCTTCCTTCCCCCCCACCCCACCCCCACTCCTCTTTTGAGTGCTTGCTTACAAGGGAGGTTGCTGCCTCTAACATCCCAACATTCTCGTGGGCTACCATGACTTAATCTCTGAAACAGTAGCTTTGTTATTATCGCCCCGGCTTATCTGGTGCGCTCACAGCACGCGGCAGCTTGCTGAAAGGGAAGTCTATTAGGAGTTGCTTGTTATAAGAGTAGGAGGAGAGAGCAATAGCAAGACTGCTTTACCACTGTCTGTACAGCTGAGCCATTTCGCATTTGACTGATAAGCATGTAAACAAGAAAATACCGTGGCTGGATTCCCATGCTTCAGAGGAGTTCAGTGACACACATAATGCTGTGCTGACAGTTTCATTAATTTAGTTAAATTAATTGAGATGAATGAATGAATGAATGGTTCAAGGCTTATGGAGGACCCACTATGTGCCAGGTTCTGTATCAGATGCAAGGAATACAGACGTGAACTATACCATCTGTGCATTTCAGGCTCTTATGTTCTGATAGGGAAACAGACCTACAGAGGCAGAAACATTTATGTAAACATTACTGAGTAGTTTTGTGCACCAGGCTCTATGGTAAATATCCAGGGAGAAGGGGTATTACGTTGGGCCTTCAAGAATGCTCACTGTTCCATACAGGGTGATGGGGGCTTTGACAGGAGAATTTGCAGTGTTCACCCAATTCAATTCAACACTTATTCTAGGGCACTAGTGCTGTGTGTGTGTGTGTGTGTGTGTGTGTGTGTGTGTATATATATATAGTATATGTGTATATAATATATTATGGAATATCTATCTATCTTATGGAATCCATCAAAGAAAGTTTCCTGAAACAGCTTTTCAGATTATCTCTATTTTTGGATTCTGAATCGTGCCTATTTCTCTCCAATTTAATGATATGAGTCTGCAATATAGGGATCTAATAGTTTTCTTCCCCTGGTAGCTTTTAATCTCTCCTTTAAAAATGTATTAATAATTGCTATCATTTAGTAATACTTAATATGTCCACATTCTGAATGTGGCACTTTTCTTATATTATTGAATATCAACCTCATAAAAAACTGGTGAGGTGAGAATTATTATTTTAAGAAAATGATTCTTGGAGAGGTTAATTTGCCCAAGGTAACATAGTTGGTAAGTGATAGGGTCAGGATGTGAAACTTGATCTGTGTCACTCCATGTACTCAGCTATACTGAAGTTTATTGAGTCCTTAACTCTGTGTCTGGCACTTACCAAAGGATCCCATACCTATGACCTCTTTACCCTTTGAGGTGGGTACCATTTTACAGATGGAGAAACTGAGGCTCAGGAAGGGTAACTCACCCAAGGTTGGACAGCAAATAGTAGAACTTGAGCCCTGGTCTTACAGATTTCAGTAGCACCTATGTCATATCTACTAGTGCACATTTAACTAATTATACTCAAGTGGAAGGGAAGAAACTAATATTTTTTGAACATCTCTTTCATTCCAGGGCATATATTACTTTTTCCTAAAATGGCTCTGTTAGGTAGAAATTATCTCTACTTAGACTGATAGAGCAGGCTCTCTGGGCAGGTAGATTTTTTTGCCCATGTCATAGAGGAAGTTAAGTTGACATTGATATTTTAACTGGTCTATTTTTTCCCATTATATAATTTTACTTCCTAAAGAAATAAAAATTCATGTATAAGAATCACTTTGCGCATTAATTAGTTTTAATTCCTGGAGGACTAGCAAAGACAAAAAACACTTATTGATAGTGGTAGGGATCAATTCATTTAACTCAATGAATGATTGGTTCTTTGCGTGGTGTTAATAAGCTTCTAATTCTTGTTGCATTTACTTATAATAAGGAAGTGAGTTTTATGGTGTAAGGCATGGAGACAGGCTGTCTCCTGTGTACAGGACACACCCTAGTGCCCATGGCTTAAAAATGCCATATGTGGGCTTTTCACGTGACAGTGAAAATGATTTTACGGGAGTTCCCACTGGTGGTCCAGTGGTCAGGACTCCGCGCTTTAGCTGCAGAGGGCCCGGTTCCATCCCTGGCTGGGGAACTAGGATCCCACAAGCCTTGCAGCATGGTTAAATTAAAAAAAAAAAAATCATTTTACAATAGGAACATCATTGTAACTTAGCAAGAAATAGAAAATAAGAGACTACCCCATGCGGTAAAAATAAATCATGGATGAAAATGAAAGAGATAATTCAGACAAGGTGATGATTAAAAATTAAAAGTGCTAAAAATGTCCTGGTGGGACAGACAGGAGTAGGACACACGTACAGGGCTCAGGGGCTCCAGAACCTCCTCTGTGAGTTTTGTGAACATGTGCTGGGCATTGGCCAGCAACTTCCCGTAATACAACTACAGAAGTTATCCCTCCCAATATGCAAATTCTGCTATTACAATGTTCGAGGCTAGAATGCCTAGTTAGAATGTTAGGAATCAGGAATCAACCCCTGAGATTCTAGGAGCCCAGAAATATTTAGGAAAGTTACAAGTTTTTTCTGAACCTTCCAAGATCCTATTTAAACAAAATTATGCCTTGTGATCCAGAGAAATAAAAGCCTAACCAAATTTGGCTGTTTTAGTTATTTTCCTTTTTTGTTTTTAAGGGAAAGCCTCTTCTTAGAGACTTTAATCAAATGTATTCTTTTTATATGCTGCTCCCTTTTTTTGGACTCTGGAACCAGCAGATGCAGCATGTATATGCGTGTGTGTGTGTGTGTGTGTGTGTGTGTGTGTGTGTTGGTGGGAGGCTCTGTGTTATTGCCACAATAAATATTACAGTGCAAAACCCCACCAGGCCATTTCTTCTAGGAATAGCGGTTTGCGAGTGTACTTAGACTTGCTGACTGTGAAATCATGCCTTGCGTACGTTATTGTGAAATGAACATTGTGACAATACATTGTCTTAATGGGTCTGGAACTGGCAGTGAGTGAGAGAGTCAGGCTGAGCGAGGGGGCCGGGTACAGTAGTAGCCGAGGGGCCGGGAGCTGCAGTTTGTCAGGCAGGCCATCTTGAGCCTTTATACTGTGCTTTACTCAAGCAAAAGGGGTCTCTGCCCCTGCTCCCATGTTTTAGAGGGTCCTGCTCTGGTCCTTTTCCATCTGTGTCTTTCCCCAGTAGGCTCAGAGCTCGAGAGCAAGGAGCAATGCTATACTCATCCCTTCTAGATCTTGCTGAAGCAGGCTGGTACCTGGAATTCCCTCTCAAATAGTCCCAGCCCCCCTTCCAGGGTCTATTCCAGGAGTCCATCCTCCTGAGGTGACGAGGCCACTCTGCAGGTAGAAATCTTTAGGTGCCTGGTATGGTCCAGGGTAGGCTGTTAGGAGAGGTGTGCCCAAAGCTTTGCTGCTGGATGGTGTGTCCGCACACGTGCATGTGATGCTCCTCAGGGTGCAAAAGGGAGGTGAGGGTAG
Source organism: Globicephala melas (assembly GCF_963455315.2). Classification (NCBI taxonomy): domain Eukaryota; kingdom Metazoa; phylum Chordata; class Mammalia; order Artiodactyla; family Delphinidae; genus Globicephala; species Globicephala melas. The sequence continues at coordinate 161,748,728 of NC_083315.2, read as the reverse complement.
GAGACAAGTGAGGTGGGCTCTGTGCTGAGGGCCAGACCAGCTCCCCCCTCACCACCACGCTGCTCTAGCATGAAACTCCGAGTCTGCGATGGGCGAAGTTAAACTGGCCTTCTAGGTCATTGTGAAGGCATGCTTGTCAAGGTAGGCAGATAGAATATGTTTCACATAAAAGTTGTTAGCTTGGTTTCTCGCATCTAAAAGTCTAGAGATATGGTGCGTGGGCCTTCATTTGTACTCCTGCAACAGGCCCTGCAAATATTAGGGCTGAGACTGGCAGGAGCTGGCTGTTGGGAGGGTATAGAAGGCTTTGAGAATTTGGGCTGCTCTTAGGTTGGACATGATTGGATACACCCAAAGATGACTTACCTGTTGTCTGGAGAAGGATGGAATTACAGCTGGGCAGTCAATGTCAGACGTGAAAAAGATTCCGGGTCTCTTCTCGACCTCTCCTTTCCTTCCCCTCCTCCTGGCGCCCGGGCTCTCTCTGCATCTCTTGGAGATATTTTCTGATTGGACAGTAACTAGATGTAATGGAAAGTGTACCCTGAGCCAAACTGATGGAGAAACTTTCGGCACCAATTATTAGCCTCAATTTTCCTACTTAAAATGGTGATAATAATACTTGCTCCTGGTTGTTCTGAGGATAAGATGAATTAATGTAAAGTGACGTAATGTAGTCTTAAAGTTAAATAGCTGTTCAACCAAGGGCCACCTCCCTCCTTTCTCTGCCTTGATAAAAAAAAAACCCCACATTTTCATGTGTTTTATTTCCTTGGATTCTTGCCAAAAGTCTTGTTTAATATTCAATATAATTCTTACTAATGACATAATATGAACACTCTCAGGAATAGTTTTGAAAGAGAGACTCCTGGAAACAGTGTGCTTTAATGTCACAGAACTACTTTAGGGCAGGAAGCCCCCTTAATTCTCACCCACTGAGTGACCAGTGCCCATACCCAAAGGCTTAACTATATTGAGAGGCAGGTCTCATTGCTCTGGTGTTGTCTTTGACAGATCAACATTGGCTTCATCTCAGTTATTGGATTTTGATTTATTTCCAGAATTACCTGGACTGAGTTCAATGCCAGAGCAGTACTTGGAATGAGGGGCAATCACATGGACTTCATTTTCTTTAAATGTCACATGTTCTAATGTTCCAATTTTTCTGAGCAGACAGTAGTGTGATGGTTAGTTTTATGTCTCCACTTGGTTAAGCAAGAGTGCTGAGTTATTCAATTAAATACTAATCTGGGTGTTGCTCTGAATGTATTTTGTAGCTGTGGGCAGTCAATCAGTGGACTTTAAGTAAAGGAGATTATCCTTCATAATCTGGGCGAGCTTCCTCCAGTCATTTGAAAGACTAAGAGCAGAACTGAGGTTTCTCTGAGAAGGGAGGAATTACTCCTGTGGATGACGGCCCCAGCTCTTGCCCAGGTTTCTGGTCTGTTGGCCTCCCATATGGATTTCATATTTTTCTCCATCTCTCTCTCTTCCTTCCTTCCTTCCTTCCTTCCTTCCTTCCTTCCTTCCTTTTCTTCTAACTTTCTTTAATCTATCTTCTTTAAACTGGCTCTCCATCTCTTTCAGAACCCTGACCAATACAGATTTTGGTAGCAAGAGTGGTTCTAGAAGCACAGATTCTTTAGGATAGCTTTCTGAATTATTCTAGGTTTTCTGGAATTGGTTCTCTAATCTGATTAGATTGATTAGATTTAAAGGCACTAATAACTTATTTTCAGTTGTAAAGAGGGCACTGGAGGTCCATGGCATGATGTAGCAATAGAAATACACAAAATACCATCATTCGATACTCCTAATCAAGTGTGTATAAAAGGCAAGGTAATCAGTGACCATGTATTTGATAGCTTAGAACACTTTAGTCAAACTAAGATATATAATGAGATTGGCTGTTTGCTCCTAACTACCCTGGAGAAACTGGGGACATAAAAGAATGAACTCAGAGCTCTGAATTCCTAGCTCAAGCTCCATGTACGTGACCTGAAAATTTCTAAATCTGCCCTGAAAGCAACCTTTATCTTCTATAGTTGAGGGCTGAGATTTCTGAAAGCCAAACTCTGAGTTTCATCCTGTGAGTGGCTATAATAAAACAAAAACTGAATTCCCAACCTTATAGAGTTTCTTCTGTTAAAGTGAGAGCATTGATTGGGAAGGAATGGGATCCTGAATATTAGAATGAGGATCTACAAACAGATCCCAATGACCCTGAGGTTATTGAACTCCTAAGTTCGGCTGAATCTTCTTTGCCAGTAGAAACCACCCTTCCTTCTCTGTCTGAGGAGGTTAACTCTGTCTTGTCTGAAGAATCTGTAATGGTCCCTCTTGAGGTAGTTCCCTGGCAAGACACTGTTGATCTTCCTTAGGACATATCCCTTCTCCTCTTTGCTTCTAAAATTATAACTAAACTCAATTTCCAGAGGGTGAAATGCAGTGTGTGATGCATGGGGAGATGCAATACACACTGAGAGAACTGCATGATTTTTCCAATTTATGTGTGAGAGTGGGTATTAAATGTGTGGGATAAAACTGGAAGGAGCATAAAGTTGAATCAGGCTGAATTTATTGTCATGTGCCCACAGAGCAGAGGTTCTGCATTCAATTTTTTAACTTGAGGATTTAGAAAGGGCTTTAGACTTGTTTGTTTGATCGGCTGAAATGTGGACCAAAACGTTGCCTGCTCTAACTTAAGTTGAAATGCCAGAACTGCCTTGTTGTATTGTAGAGGAAGGTATTTAAAGGCTTAGGGAGGTTGGAATTTTAGAGTGGATTTATCACATAAGAAGACCTGCTCATCCACCCGGGGAGGATATAGAGGACGCACCTTTCACGATGACTGTGAGAAATAAATTTTTGAGGGCAGTCCCAATGTCCTTGAAGAGCTCTGTGGTCCCCCTTCTCTTTAGTCCAGAAAGTGCAATGGGATCTGCTGCCATCAAAGCAGTAATTAGAATAATCTGACTCACAGAGACCTACGATGTTGGCTAGTGGATCATGCTGTCTCTAGAAAAGGAATAGATGGACATTCTACTAAATTCTTACTTGATCTGTATAAGTTGAAGAGTTCTAGGCTGAATGAAAAGAAGTCTAACTTGAATCACCAAAACAGAGTGCTATGGATAGGAACTGTGTCCCTCTGAAATTGGAGGTCGAAGCCCTAACCTCTAATTTGAATGAATTTGGAGATAGGGCCTTTAAACAGGTAATCAAGGTTAAATAAGGTCATAAGGATGGAGTGCTAATCCAATATAAGTGGTGTCCTTATCAGAAGAGGAAGAGACACTAGTGATGTGTGAGCACAGAGAAAAGGCCATGGGAGGACAAAGAGAGAAGGTGGTCATCTGCAGCCAACTAGAGAGGCTTCAGGGAAACCCATTCCTGCCAATGTCTTGATCTTGGACTTCCAGCCTTCAGAACTCTGAGAAAATAAATTTCTGTTGTTTAAGCCACCCAGTCTGTGGTGTTTCGTTATGGCAGCCCTAGGAAAGTAAGAGAGTCAAGGGTCCTCAGTCAATTCCCAGACTTGAGCAAGTTAAGGCCAGGACCCCTTGATAAAGGACCCTGCTATACTGCCAAGAGCTAATACTTTCACATTTTTTCCCAGACTTCCCCAAAGGGATCTATGATCTTTTACCAGGATAAAAGAGAAAAAAAGGAGAAAAGGAAATCATCAGACCTTTTAGGGTCTACTGGACACTGGCTGTGAACTAACACTAATTCCAGAAGACCTGAAACATCACAGTGGGCAAACAGAATAGGGGCTAAGGAGATCAGGTGGTCAATGGAGTTTTAGTCCAGATCATAACACAGTGGATTCAGAGAGCTGCTGAACCCATCCTGTGTTTTTCCCCCCCATTTCTAGAATACATAATTGAAATGAATATACCCAGCAACTGACAGAATCCACACATTAGTTTCTTGACCTGTGTAATAAGGGCTATTATGGTGGGAAATTCCATGTGGAGGCCATTAGAACTGCTGCTACCTAAGGAAGTAGTGAACCAAAACCAATATTGCATTCCTGGAGGGACTGCAGTAATTAGTGCCTCTAATCAAGGCCTTCAAAAATGCAAGGGTGGTGATTCCCACCACATCTCCATTCAACACACCTATTTGACCTGTGTAGAAGACAGATGAATCTTGGAGAATGACAGTGGGTTATCGTAAACTTAACCACATGGTCACTCCAATTGCAGCTGCTGTTCCAGATGTGGTTTCATTGCTTGAACAAATTAACACATCTCCTGGTACCTGATATGCAGCTCTTGAGCTGAAAATGCCTTTTATTGGATACCCATTAGTAAAGACCATCAGAAGCAGTTTGATTTCAGCTGGCAAGGCCAACAATACACCTTCACTGTCCCACCACAGGAGTATATCAACTCTCCATTCCTATGTCATAATTCAGTCTGCATGGACTTTGACCAACTTTGCCCTCTACAAGACATCACATTGTACGTCACATCCATTACGTTGATGATACTATGCTGATTGGTCAGTGTAGACTTTTAGGATTTTGGGACAAAGCCTTGCCTTCCTCTGTAGATAACTACTCTCCTTTTGAGAAAGATCTTTTGGCTTACTACAGGGTCTTAATAGAGGCTGAATGCTTAACCATAAGTCACTAAGTTTCCATTTGACTTGACCTGTGCATCATGAATTTGCTGTTTTCTGACTTACCCAAGCCAAGATGGAATGCATCCCCTTATCAAATGGAAGTAGTATCTACAAGATCAGACCTGAAAGCATAATAAGTTACATGAGGAAGTGCCACAAATGCCCATGGTCCCTACTCCTGCTATATTACCTCTTTTCTCCAAATCTGTACCAATGGCCTAATAGGGAGTTCCAAACCAACTGACCAAAGAAGAGAAAAAAATTTTGATTTATAGACAATTCTGCATGATAATCAGGCACCACCCACAAGTGGACAGCTGCAGCATCCCTGAAGAACAGTGGCAAAAAGAAATCCTCTCAGTGGTTACTCATTTTGCTTGGAAAGAGAAGTGGTCAGAGGTATGAGTCTATACTGATTCATGGGTTGCCACCAATGGTTTGGCTTGGTCAGGAACTTGGAAGGAAAATCGCTGGAAAATTAGTGACAATATCTGGGGAAGAGATATGTGGATGAATCTCTCTGAATGGGTGAAAAACACAAAGACATTGGTGTCCTACGTGAATGCTCACTGAAGGTTGACCTCTACAGAGGAGAATATTAATAATCGATAGAATAGGATGACCTGTTCCATGGATACCTGTCAGCCTCTTTCCTCAGCCATCCCTGTCACTGTGCAATGAACTCATGAACAGAGCGGGTACAGTGGCAGGGACTCAGCAACATGGACTTCCGCTCGTTAAGGTCAACCTGACTATGGTCATTACTGAGTGCCCAATCTGTCAGTAGCAGACCTAACACTGAGTCCCCAGTATGGCACTATTTTCCAGGGTGATCAGCCAGCTAATTGGTGGCAGGTTGATTACATTGGAGCACTTCCACCATGGAAGGGGCAGTGCTTTGTTCTTATTAGAACAGACATTTACTCTGGACATGGATTGTCTTCCATGCATACAATGCTTCTGCCATCTGTGGACTCACAGAATTCCTTATCTCCCATAATGGTATTCCACACAGAATTGTTTCTGATCATTTCATAGTAAACGAAGTGCAGCAATGGGCCTATGCTTGTGGAAATCATGAGCTTTGCCATGTTCCCCATCTTCCTGAGGCAGGTGGCTTGATTAAACAATAAAATGGCCTTTGGAAGACTCAGTTACAATGCCAGTGAGGTGGTAATACCTTGCAGGGCTGGAACAATGTTATCCAGCAGGCTATATATGCTCGAAATCAACATCTAATGTATGATGCTGTTTTCCTAATAGCCAGTATTAACATGTCCAGGAAACAAGGGGTAGAAATGGAAATGGCACTGTTTACTATCACCCTTAATGATCCTCACCAAAACTTTTGCTTCATGTCCCTGTGACCTTACTCTCTGTTGTTCTAGAGGTCTTAGTTCCAAACGGAGGAATGCTTCCAACTAGGAGACACAATGGTGATTTCATTGAACTGGAGGTTAAGATTGCTACTAAGCCACTTTTTGTTCCTCATGCCTCTGAATCAACAGGCAAAGAAGGGAGTCCTGTGCTGGCTGGGTTTATTGATCTTGACTCCCAAGGGGAAATTGGGCTGCTACTATACAGTGGAGCTAAGGAAGATTATGTCTGGAATACAGGAGATCCCTTAGGGTGTTTCTTAGTACTACCATGACCTGTGATTAAAGTCAATGGAAAACGCAATGACTAATTCAAACCAGATTGCTAATGGCCCAGACCCTTTAGGAATGAAAGTTTGGGTCACCCCACCAAGCTAAAAACCATGACCAGCTGAGATGTTTGCAGAGGCAAAGAGAATATGGAATGGATTGTGGAAGAAAGTGGTTATAAGTTCTAGCTATGACCACGTGGCCAATTGCAGAAACAAAGACTGTAATTTTTATTAATGTTTCTTCCTAATTTTTATGAATTTTTTCATTTGTGTGTATGTATGTGCATGTGTGTATTCAGATATATACTATTTTTGTTTTCTTTCCTCTCTCATTCCCTTACAATCTAATGTAAGATGTATTAATAATAGTTATGTTTACATCACAGTATTTAAGTTATAGGATATCAAAGAAAAGTGTACATAATACCCATTTTGCATCCTCTTCTAAGGAAAGGGTTAGTGCATTTTTGATTGTATACAAGATAGATGTATTCTATTAGGCAGAAATATTACTTTTTTTTGGTCTTTAATGGAAGTTTAAGCATTGTTTAAGGAGATATTTATAGGTGCCAAGTTGATAAAGGGTGGAATCTGATGCTTTTATGTGTCACTTGGCTAGGCTGTGATACCCAGTTATTCAATCAAGCATTGATGTAGGTGTTGCTGTGAAGATATTTTTATGTGATTAACAGCTACAATCAGTTGACTTTCAAATCAGGAGATTATTTTACTAATCTGGGTGAGCCTCATCAATCAGTTGAAAGGCCTTCAGAGCAAAACGGAGGAAGAAGAAACTCTACCTCTGGATGGCAGCATCAGATCCTGTCTGAGAATTTCCAGCCTGCTGGCCTACTCTAGATATTTAAAACTTGCCAGTATCTACATTGTGGAAACCAATTCTTTGAAATTATATATATTATATAAAATATATAATTAGATAATATATAAATATATATATATATAAAGTGTATCTATTTATCTATCTATATATCTATCTATATCACTCTTTCTATTTCTATGGTAGAGCCCTGACTAATAGAAATAGCACAGTAGATAAGCAATGATATATGTATCATCAAATTCAAAATTATTATATTGGGCAAAATGTTATGTAGTGGAATCATAATGCTGAAAACTCATTAACTTGTACTTCATCCACCTAGGAAAAATAGGTTGAAGAGATTTTCTGGTCATGTATCACTCAAAACAATATTAATTATAAGAGCAACCATTTACTGAACATCTATATGAGCTAGCCTTGAAGCTGAGGGCTTTACCTTTATTGATAATTTTTAAAATGTTGCAAAGTAAATATCATGACCTCTAATTTATAGAGTATGAAATTAAGTCTTAGAGAAAGTGAAAAATTTACCCAAGAACATGTTTGTGAAAGGCAGTGAAAGAACTTGAGCTCAGGTCAGCTGGACTCCGGTTTGAGCTCTTCAAAAAACAAGAGCACAGTCTTTCAGCCTAGAATTCCTAGAAGGTAGCCCCATGTATTTGGGGCTGGGTAGTAGCCCTCATGGGTACAAGTGGCATATATGACTGTCAGCATCATCTTCTTATATGTTCTCCGTGATTGGGAAAACCAAACAGAGTGGTTTGTCAGCCTCTGGACAACTGCTGTGCTACACTCTTGGTGTAATAACTCTATTACGGGGACAATGGAAAGATGCCCGTACTGATGGAGTTGTGTGTCCATACTTGAGATAAGTCTAAGTGATTTATCTTTGCACACTCAGGACCATAGTTGAATCCCAAAGATGACATAAGGACCATCATACGACACAAAGACAGGCAAAAGAGTACCTTCGGTGAAACCTCTGGTTTTCTAAACCTAATTCTCTTGGCTAGACTATTTCAGTCACTCAGATTTCTAATTGGTCTACATATAGACCAATAGTCAGGGCTGAGGAAGTTGAAATTTAGAGGTCAAGTTGAATTCAGTTAGTAAGGCAGCTCTGGAACAGCAAAGAGAACATTGGACCAGGAGTCAGGAGACCAATACTGGATCATTGGCTTATACCTTACTAAGCACTGTCAACTTGGCCAGGTCACTTAATATTCTTAATCCTCATCGTCTCCATCTATGAAGTGAGTAGAAAACCCCACATGAGGGCTGTGGGGATTTTAATTAAATGAGATATAGAAAATAAATTAAATGAGAAATCATCTGTTGAAAATTATCTAGCACAGTTCTTGGCACGTAACAAGTACTCAATGTTTCACACAACTTAGTAATCACTCTCTTTTTCAGAGCGTAGTGATTCTCTTTCGCCATGGTAAAGGTCTTAGTGGGAGAGTAATTCCAGGCACCTCTTTCCTACCCAAGAAACCAAGAGGATGATTCTCTTCCCACTCCAAGCAGGTCCATAACCTAAACTCTACCCAGATAGCCATGCTCTCCTGGGGCTTTGCATCCTGAGAAAGTGACGCAAAGTCAGAAGAAACAGAGATCATTCATGTTAGGGGCAATGGCAGCTGAGGCTTCCTGATGCAGCTGTTTTAGTTATGGTGCCATTGCTGTATTTTTTGCTTCCCTTTGGAGATTCCTGTTTCTCTATTTATTCCAAAGTCTGACCCTCTAGCTTCTCACTGATTGTGTTAGAAGCATCAGCACTCTTTCTCCATGAATACCCTTCCAAAGAAATCCTTTGCTTAAGTTAGCTGAAGTTGGCTTTTATTGTTTGCCATTAGGACCCTGGCTGACACACATGTCAAGAACTGATATGAAAGGACCGGTAGGCTAGGGCGCATAGTCCTGTTTGCATATTTCTTTAGGTTTGGTGGGTTTGCAATCATTGATGTGGGTGTAAAATTCCAATTTACTTCTCTGATGAGCTCTTCAACGATTGACCTGCTCCTAATTTAGCTGTACATTATTATAGCTAAATGTTGGTTACTACAAAAAGACCTTGTTTTGACCTCATAAGAAAACACCATTCAAAATCAAGGGGAGGAAAGCAAAGCATGTGGCCCAAAGTCAGAGAAGAAATTCACTACGTGCGTGTTTCAGGACTGGCTGTGTCCTTATTACCATCTCTTTCCTAATGCGCTAACATCTCTTGTAGATTTGACCACGGTTTAACATGATCAGACAAATGTTATTTTAAAAGGACACATTCTAAGTTAAAAATGACCCTCTTTCTTGGGCGTGTTTTACGGTTTCTGCAGCTGGAGGTTATAATAGGCCATTTGATTAATGAGCTGTTTTATTGGGATGCAAATAATGCCTAATGTCATAAGATCCATATGTTGTACATTACAGAGGCATAAAACTTATCTTGGCACAAAATGGAAAATTTAAAACATCTCTCTTTAAAAAATATATCATGCTCAACAAATAGCATGTGGGTATTCCTGGTATTGATGAAACTGATGAATGCATTGCCAGCTTTGTTTAGTTTTAGTGCTAACTCTGATTGTGTGTGTGCTATGTGTGTGTGTTTTCTTTGTTCATCAGAAGTACCTTTATGCTTCTGTTCATTCTCAGTCTGTTCAAAATAGTTGAAAAGAGCCAAACAGCTGGTTCTGATAATACACAGTAGCTATAACATGCATGGTTTAGAACTAAAATGCCTAGATACTGGAAGGAAAAGGTAATTATAATTAAAGCAGCAACTGGAGATTAGAGATGTAATTACTCATGCATCACCAGAGAGGAGGGCCATGAGAAGGATATGTAAATGCCTAGTCTGCAGGATACAAATCTCAGAGCAACATAACCCTATGGGGATATAAAAGCTAACAATACATTGAATGTAAAGCATGACAGAGCACTGAAGTTCTGGTTGGAGTGGGAGATTTCACATCCAGTGAAACACTCATAACACCAGACACAACTGATCAACCATCTTCCCAGAACCGTCAAATGGGTAACCACTTTCTATCCTTAAGCTTCTGCTCAAATATCATTTTTCAAATAAGCTTTCTCTAGTTACTTCCTGGCCCCATGGTCATTCTCATTCATATTAACGTCATTTTATTATCTTTATGAAAAGTTTTACTTCCTGAATCATCTTGTTTGTCTGTTGGTTCACTTATGTATTCACATATTTCATAGGAGAAAATAGGCTCCACGTCAGACTTGTTTATAGCTGTAAACTCAAATCAGTGCCTGGAATACAATAAGTGTTCAATAAATAGATACTGAATGTTGAAAAGTGAGGATAAAATAATCCCTCTTCCTTTTAAAGGATGGCTTATCTGAGATAATCCTTGAGATGACAGTGCCAGGGCCAGAGATAAGTATTTGGTAACTGTTAGCTAGCATTATTTTTTATTTTTTATATTACTTATAACAGTACTGACGATGACAGTAATTGTATTAGTCAGGCTTCTCAAAAGAAACAGTATTCATATAAAAAGAGATTTATTATGAGGAATTGGCTTATGTGATTTGGAGGCTGAGGAGTCCCACAATCTACCGCTGGCAAGGTGGAGAACCAGAAAAACTTACAGCGTAAATCACTGCTTGTACAGAAAGTCCTGACAACCAGGAGTGTCAGTGATGTAAGTCCCAATCCAAGGGCAGGAGAAGACTGATGTTCCACTGTGTCAGGGGGAGAGACAGAGAGAGAGAGAGAATTTTCCCTTCCTCCAGCCCTCAATGGACTGGATGATACCTCCCTTTCCCACACTGGGGAGGGAAATCTACTTTCAGTCTACTGATTAAAATGCTAATCTCACTGAAAACACTCTCACAGACATAACCACAAATAATATTTAACCAAATTTCTGGGACTCTCTTCACCGAGTCAAGTTGACACTCAAAATTAGCCACCACAATTATGATGTATACTGCCACAGAGAAGATTTAATCGACACAAAGGAGATTCCATTGACCAGAAGGTGATTTAACTTGGTGATGTTAATCTACAACTTCTTGAAACATTTTGAAAGTAAAGTTTCACAAACCTAGCTCAAGAATTAATTGCACGGATTATTAAAATAGTCTGTTTGGTATGAAAGTAAGATTATGCGCACTGTGTGAGAATCATGACTTCATTAAGAACTGGCAGGCTATAACAGAGATCCAGCAGTATAGCTCCACAGGAAACAAGTTGAGTCAGAAAGGTCTTTCAGAACCTCCGGGGCACCAGGTTATCGTTAGGAACATTAATTATTTCTCAGCGTTAGGTAAGTGCTTTCTTAGAAATTTCTGGCTCAGGAGAATCATGCCTACACTAGCTCATTTGACAGCATTTTATTCTGCACCTTTAATAAGTCTGCTCTTTAAGAAAAATATCTATCAGATTTCTTTTATTTACAAAGCACAACATATGCAGGCTTGATTCTTAAGCTTCTTACAGATAGAATGATGAGAAATGTGATCCTTCTTGACTTAAGCCCCACTCTTTAAGCAAAGTTAAGAATTTGTTGCTGTTTCTTTTCCCATTGACAGAATTTTATTTTCCACCCAGGTGTGTCTTGCCTACCAGAAGGTCGGAGCAGGGGGTAGTCCCAGCCGCCGAGGGACCGTGAAATGTCTCCTCACTGTTTCATTACAAGCCAGCACTCCCATTCACAGGTATTGAGTTTTGCACAAATTCTGATGGCTTCCTCAAAGGGGCCAATTTTTTCAGATGAACAGCTGCTCTGTTAATGTCAGAAGAGCTGTATGGTTAAAAAAAGGTCTCTATTTACAGACATCAAAAAGTACGTCTCAAACAATAGGGCCCTGAAATTCAAAACAAGAGGAGTGTAATATATGAAAAATCATAGTTTATACTAACTATCTTCTTTCAATATAATTCACATTAGATAATAAAATCCTGGGGATATGGAAACAGTTGATATTCTCCTTATTTATGTGGTATATTTACTTTGTACCATTTCTACATGGGAAATAAAAATTCAGGATTTAGCATTCTTTTAAATTGTATTTAATTTTGTTAGTGAACCGAGCAATGGCTTAGCTATTTTTTTTTCCATTGCAGTAGGAATAAAGAGACAAGTAAACATTTATATTTCGTTAGATTACTTGTAGTTTAGCATGGGTCATGGTGGAGATGGGATCTGAATGAAGCCGAGATATCAGGGTTGGACACAGAATTCCTATTTGTCAGAGAACTAGCTGCTTTTCCTGGAAGCAAACAGTAAAGGGGGCTTTTGGCCTTATAGGTCCCATCAGTTTAATCACTTCTGAAACAAGGGGAGTGATGAACACTGCCCCAAGTAAGAAGACAGGAAAACCGCCCTAATTAGGAGAAAGCTGGAAGACACGTGCCACCAACTGGGTTACCTGTGGTGCTGGGTTAATGAGCTTGGGTATGATGTATCACGGTCCCCCACATGCCTTCTGATTGCTGTCTGAGTGTTTCAAAGTTCCAAGGGGAGTGTTTCAGTTCCCAAGTAACTAACAGTCATCTCTCTCTCCAGTTTTTCCCCCTAGTTCAATTCTTCATTTCTTAAAATTACTGCTTATCAAAATAATGCAAACGATATTTTGAATCAAATATTAAGGGACTTATAATGAAAAACAGCAGCAGACAGAAATGCAGCTTGAAAAGATGGAGGGAATCAAGATCAAGAAACACCTTGATCTCTCTCCCTCTCCCGCAACCTTGTGATCTTATACCAGTGTCTCCCATTGGTCGATCTCTACCAGAAACGGGGGAGCCGAGGTGATGCATTCAGTAGGGCAGAAAACAGATGCAGAGAGAATAAAGGAAGCTGGTAAACAAACGAACAAAATGACCAGTTTAGGAGCTCATGCTTATTTACAAGGGCTACTTTGAGACTTACATGAGATAAATTTAAAAAGCACCCAGGCAAAGTAATTGGCATATAATGGGTCCTCAAAATATGTTTTTTCCTCTTTCATCTTTCCTCTTTCTCACTGATGAAAATCTGCTCTCCAAAAATTGTGATTCATTTATTGCACAAGCTGTAAATGTTTAAAAATGCATTTTAACAAGAATGAGACTAATTCAAAGCATTTTGGATATTTCAGAAGTTAATAACTCAGTGAGTGGCGTTTTGGGGAGTGGCATTTTGGTTGAACAGGAGAGGTTTGTCTCCATTCTCAGAGTTCATGGCAAGGGAAACTGCTTGTTTAGTTTGTCCTGCCTTGAGGGTTAAGGTCCTTCCCCATCAGCTCGCCTGTAGGACTCAAGGTGGCTGTTCCCACAGGAAGGTGCTGAAATCTGAAAATGTGGGTCACAAATCTCTCTGGATGCTGGGAAGCCTGGTTTCCCCAGACTTCTGTCCCACCACATGCCAACAGTCCCACTGCAAAGTACCACCTTTGCATTCACTGGCCTGTGTGCAACAGGAGCATAGCACTCAATCAGTGTCAAAGAAATGACTCTCTCTCCTCTAAATCTTGTTTCCCACCAGTACTGCCTCTGATGCTGTGGGTTTTGATGAGCTGCCAGGGCTCCCTTCTTTTTACTATTGGCTATTTCCTTCTCCCTTCCCCTTACTATTAACATTTCAGTGCATGAAAATGAATCCTTGGGTTATCATTAGAGCAATTGCATGGTCCAAGGAGTCATGGCATCTTTCTGGCAGAGGGAAAGAATTTCCCACATTACAGCATCTGCCTCAGTCCCTGGAGACTGAACTCAGGGATTTCGATCCCTCCCCGGGAGACTTGCCTGGCCTCTGGAAGGGGTTGACCAGCAGGGAGTGCACCTGAGAGCCAGGCTGGGCTTCCCATTGGGATTTGACACAGCCCCTCACCGCATGAGCCCTGTGGACTGTCATTTTCTCACAAGGCTCCCCTCCACACACCCATAATCCCCTCCTCTCAGGTTCCTCGTTAAAATAAAAATCGTCAGCATTCTTTTAATGTGGATTTTATGTTTCATTTCCTTTGTTGGTTAAAAAATGTTTCCACTGAAACATTTTATAAGATTTCTATACAGTGCATACATTTTGAACATTTTGTTCCTATTAACATAAAATATTATTCTCATTTCCTCTCCTGTTGTGAAGAAAGAGAAAAAAAAGCATTATAAAAATTAAAAATAATTTCTTTGTTATGAAGGAGGTATGAATGATTTATGAACATAATAAAGGTAAGCCTCTTTGGTCAACCTTATGAATTTGAAAATAAGACTTCTTTTCAGATTTTTGAAATGACTTAGATGACAGTAGGAACTAAATTAACAAAGGAGACCACGTTATAATGGGAAATCCATTTCCCTCTACTTTTCCTCCCCAGGAGATGTGGCATTGCTCTCTACCCCTGGGAACAAGTCGAGTCATCCCAGGGCATGGTCAAAGGAACTCCATGTCAAATAGCTTGTTTCAGAATACATCGGTGAGTGATCTGCATTTGTACAGAAATGCATTTTAGAATTCCCTGTCATTTTGATATGTCCTCAAAGATCATATTTAGTTGAGTCATCATATCTTACTAGAATCCCCCATGCTGGCTGACTCGTTCCCGCCATGAACTTCTTCCCAGTGACCCGGGAGCCCTGGTTTCCTGCGCATGCTGATTGCTCAGTAGCTCTGCAATTCTGCTTTTCTGTTGTGTGTGTTCTTGGGTATTTCCCCTGCCACTCCACCAGGTCCTGGGTCTATAGAGTGAGGGGCTCTGTACTTGGTTTTCAGTTCTGGGTCTCATGATTCCTAGCCCAGGACTCTAGTTCTGTAAACACTAAGTTATATATTAAGCTGGAGGTATCACCAGGGGAGGCTGGCCAGCTGGCAGGCTGCAGTGGGTCCTCCTGAGTGGATTTCCTGGGTGATTTCACCCTAGTTTGAGGTCAGGTACCCGGTAGTGTATGCTCAGAAACCAGATTCTCTCAGTATATCAAGAATGTGCTGGGGGATGGTCTCATGTTCACCAGCTTATGAGGCTGAGGCAGATCCTGGCACTCCAGTTTCTCAGTCTGCAAGAGAAACACCACCTTGCACTGTGGCTGGGTCACTGCGCGGAGAAGGGGATTGCTTGCTGAAACTGTATGACCTTGCTAGGATGTTAGCTGCCAAAGGTTCAAGTTTTCAAAAACTTATCGAGTACCTAGTTCAGGGCAGGATCTGGTCTAGGCACTGGGAATACAGCAGTGTGAACCAAGCAGACGAGAACCTCTGCTCTCAAGGAGAGCATATGTTCTAGTGACTATTTTGCCCTGAGGTCTGGGTCTCTTATGCCTGGGCACAGCCAATGTGTGATGTTCCATTTTCTCTGCTCAGAGCTTCACAAACTCACCCCAGGAGTGAAAGCATACCACAGTAGTGCTTTGCAGGAATAACTGAAAGAAAAGGCATTGTGGTATGAAGTTTTTTTCCTGCCTTCGATTTTAACTCAGAAAATTCTAGGAGTGGGAATAAGGACAATATTTATTACCTTGTTATGGTTTCCTCTCTTCTCCAATTCTGCTAACTAAAGAAAAGGTCTTGCCAGCCTACTTAGTGAATATAAAATTGATAGAAAACATGGAGAGGGACTGGCCACAGATGTGGAGAAAAGAGAGTGAAACCAAGTCAATTTACATGATCAAGTGCTGGTGGGGTGCACGCTGCAGAGAGAGGAGGGTTTGATTTCGAGATCCAAAGCCATTGTGAAGAGCAAGAGAAGTGAAGACAGGAGGAACGGCTTTAAAAATGGTTGTGCTGGATTGTGAATTGAATTTCCTTTCATGCTTTTTTGAATGGAGTTACTTTTTTTTTTTTTTTTTCTGGTACGCAGGCCTCTCACTGTTGTGGCCTCTCCTACTGCAGAGCACAGGCTCCGGACGCGCAGGCCCAGCGGCCGTGGCTCACGGGCCCAGCCGCTCCGCGGCATGTGGGATCTTCCCGGACCGGGGCACGAACCCGCGTCCCCTACATTGGCAGGTGGACTCTCAACCACTGCGCCACCAGGGAAGCCCCTGGAGTTACTTTTGAATTACTTTTGATTACTAGTCTGCAAAGATTAAGCCATAAATGACCCTAGGATATATTAAAGTCCATGAATTCTGGGTTTTGCTTTTAACCCAAATATTCTTGAGTCCTTCATTCTGCTGGCCTCATATTTTCCTTTAACCTGCAGTTAAAATAACATGAGCCCCTTTCCACAGCCCTGCGGGAAGTTCACTACTCACTCCAATATTTATCAGGTTCCACAGGTGCTTCGGTTACCAGGTAGCTGCCTGTCACTTCTCACTCCAATCTCCTAGCCCAGTTCTTTGCTTCTTAAATTCAATTTTTTTTTTTTAAAGAAGATGTTGGGGGTAGGGGTTTATTAATTAATTTATTTATTTTTGCTGTATTGGGTCTTTGTTTCTGTGCGAGGGCTTTCTCTCGTTGTGGCAAGCGGGGGCCACTCTTCATCGGGGTGCACGGGCCTCTCACTATCACGGCCTCTCTTGTTGTGGAGCACAGGCTCCAGACGCGCAGGCTGAGTAGTTGTGGCTCACAGGCCCAGTTGCTCCGCGGCACGTGGGATCCTCCCAGACCAGGGCTCGAACCCGTGTCCCCTGCATTAGCAGGCAGATTCTCAACCACTGCGCCACCAGGGAAGCCCCTTAAATTCAATTTTTAATAAAGTAATGTGTGCACTAATTTGAAATTCAAATAGCAAATGGTGTATATTGAAAACCAGAGGTCCCCAACTAACCATTCCCAACTCTGCAGTTCAACTCCCCGTAGACAATTGCTTTCAACCTTTTAGCTCTTGTTTTCTCATACTTACCTCTATATTTCTAAATAAAATGCATGTCTTTTCATGTATTAATTTTAGACATTATGTATCGACATTCTCTTGTAATAGATGAGGATTTAGTTCTCTTACTTTCCTCCTACCCCCTTTCCACCTACCTTTTCTTCCGATACTCTCATTAAAATGATGTAAAGAATTTTGGTCAAGTCACTGATCAAGACTGACATTATTATTACTATGAAAAAAATCTTAATAACCAAGAGCTATATCATAAATATATCTTCTTTCTTGTATGTATTGTTTTTTTCCCTAGAGTTAATATTTTCTTCATATTTTGCTTACTTTTTTGTGTGCTTATACTTTTTTTTAAATGCTTCATTGTATTTCTTATCCATCCATCTATATTATTTTCCAAATGGTCAAAAAAAATCTATAAACTGATTATTTTTCACCAAGTCCCTCTCTCCAAATGCTTCCCCTCTTATGCTTCTATCTGGACAGTTGCCTCCCAGGCCTGCCGCATGGCTCTCATCATGGACTTTCTTTTTTGTGTTCTTGTGTTGGATTCACTCTTTCCTTGGAAACTCTTGGTTTACTCCTTCACTTTGCTGGAGCACATGCTCCTGAATTCATAGGAAGTTTTTCACAGTGGTAATTACATGTTTGAATTCTTGCTTTTCTGAAAATGTTTTTAATCTACCTCTATACTTGGTTGATAATTTGGCTGGGTATATAATGCTAGGTTACAAATCATTGTACCTCACAATTGAGAAATCATTTTTTTATTGCTTTCTAATCTCCAGATTTGTTGTCAAGAAGTCTGATATTAGTCCATTCCATACACTTTGTCAATGACCTTTCCTCCCACTTCCCAGGTAATTTATAGGATTTTTTTTTTCTTTTACTCTCTGGTGTCCTGAAATTTCATAATGAAGAGCCTGCGTGTTTGCTTTTTATCATTCACTGTGCTGGACACAGTAGGCTGTTCTTTCAATCTAGAGATTCTCAGATCCTTTGGTTCTGGGAAATGTTCTTGGATATGAATTTAAAAATAATTTCCTCTCCATTTTTTTTTCTATTTTGTTAATCTGTTTTTGAGCTTCCTGGGTCAATACTCTAGGTGTCTTATCTTTTTTCCTCTTAGTTTCAGCTTTTTGTTTTACTTGTTCTACTTCATGAAATGTGTCAATTTTTACTTACCAATCTTAGTGTTATATTTTTTTGTTTGGACTAACAATTTTCCATGTTTTCTAATTGTCTCTCCTCTACTCTTGCCTATACAGCATCCCATCTTATATCTGCAATGTCTTTTTTTATCTCTCTGATTTTATTCCTTCTGGCTTATTCACTATAGCTGATAGTTTTCCTTTCTCACCCCTCCTTCCCCTCTTACCCCTCTTCTCCCTCCTCTTTCTCTTCTTCCTTCTCTTTCCCCTTATCCTTCTTTCAGTCGTTGCGTTTCCGGCTTTCCCTAGATGTTGAAAGCTTTTATTGTGCTTAGGGTTCTTCTAATGTTGGATGCTTTTTATAAATGTCTGGTTGTTCATTCACATTTAATCGTGATGA
This sequence comes from Globicephala melas, assembly GCF_963455315.2. NCBI lineage: Eukaryota > Metazoa > Chordata > Mammalia > Artiodactyla > Delphinidae > Globicephala > Globicephala melas. The sequence continues at coordinate 161,730,285 of NC_083315.2, read as the reverse complement.
CTCAAAAACTGATTAGAAGCATGAGAGTATAGATTGAACATCTTTTAAAATAATTTTTAAGATACTGGGATTGACAGCCACCTGTAGATCTGACATCAGTATCTAGCAGACATTTATTTGGGCATCTTAGGTTTCTCAGAAGAAGACTTCTGAAATCACCCATCTGTCAGGCCTATTCATAGAAGCAGAAATGTCACTTAAACTCTTGTTTTCAACTTTTGACCCCTCTCTTCCCTGTATTTTGAAGAATGCCCTGAGCCTTCTCCATTTGGCTTCTCCCGAGAATAAGCCCCTGGTCCCCTGTGTGTGTGCACATGTGCTTGTAGGTAGTTGGTTGGTTTCCTGAGGTGAAGGAGGAGATGGGGGCCAACAACTCTACAAAGAGACTTCTGTTTCCTGTGTTTTATGGGCTGACTTGTGTACCATCTTCCCCACAAATTCATATGTTGAAGAACCTCAGAATGTGACTGTATTTGGAGACAATCTTTAAAGAGGCAATTAAGTTAAAATGAAGTCATCAGAGTGGGCCCTAATCCAATATGACTTGTGACCTTGTAAGAAGAGGAAATTTGAACACAGACAATTACAGTGGGAAAACTATGTGAAGACACAGGGAGGAGACAGCCATTTACAAGACAAGGAGAAAGACCTCAGAAGACAGAAACTCTGCTGACACCTTGATCTGGGACTTCTAGCTTCCAGAACTGTGAGAAAATGAATTTCTGTTGTGTAAGCCACCCAGTTTGTGGTACTTGGTTATCTCAGACTGAGCAAACAAATGTATTGTGATTTCAGCCTTGTACTCACCCTGAACATGTGTGACACCTGCTGCCTCCAAATTCTACACCTTTCAAAGTTTCTGTGGGGTGAACTGCCTCACATCCCCTCGCAGGCATCTTGGGTTATAGGTGCCCCCACTCGGTATCATTTACTGCTTCTCTAATGGCTAGCTTTCCGGCTTCCTACAGTTTGTTGAAGTTAAAAAAATTCCTTTGTTTTCCTCCTACTGTCTTTATTCATTAGAGCTTTATACTTAAAACATTCCTTTACTGCCATTTTAGTGGGTTTCAGAGGACGGAGCAGTTATACATGCTTTTTTTAACATAAGCCACATTTCTAAATTTCAGATTTTTTCAACCTACAAATAGAAATACTCAACAGAAGTTATGAAATTACAGTTCTTTTAAAATATTTCTTAGCACTGGTACCTAATTTGTTGCTTCTCAGTTCCAAATTCATGCTTTTTGCCCTGGTTTGTGATGTTGAAGCTGTACCCGGTAAACATGTCTTGTTTACCAGATGGCTTGACACCAGGCTTTGTCAATAGGGGACTTTGGAGGGACGCGGCAAGGAGGGAGGCTCCTCTTCTGGGTTCTGGTATAATTTTAGCTCTGGCTCTTGCAGTGCGAGGCTGCCAGTGGCATGTGGGGTACCCAGTGACAAAACCCTTCCGTGAGTTTTGCAGATACCCATCTGTGAATTCCTAGTGATTCCCAGTGGCACCCTAATGGGGGGCTTCCTGGTGAGTCTGGTTATACCCCAGCAGGCAGTTTGCAACTTGCCAGCACTGACCTACAGCCCTTTAGTGAATTTTCCACTACCCAGAGGACCCTAACTACACCTTCTTGAGCAAGGTCTGAATCTCAGCCCGGCACGGTGGGTGGTTTTTTCTCAGAGGGCTCTTCTTCGGGCGCTCTATCTGAGCCCTATATCTGCTACTCCTATATTCTCTAGAGCAGGATTTAGCACACTTTTTCTGTAAAGGGCCAGAGAGTAAGTATCTTAGGCTTTGCAGCCATACGGTCTGTTCAGAATTACTCAACTCAATGTTCTAATGAGAAAGCAGCGGCAGACAATCCAGAAATGAATAGGCATGGCAGGTTGGCCCACAGGCCCACTGCTTATCCCACAGTCATCAGTCCTCTGCTACTAGTTAATAATTCTTTACATTACAAATAAAATTTCACTGTTCAAATTACTGGTGTTGTTTCTTCTTCTGACTGGACCCTGATAGAAACAACATATTGAAATTTTAGGTAAGGACTTGGCTTGGGTGACTTTGGCTAGCTGAGAGTCCTTGTTCTGGATCTGACAATTCTGTTCAGTGTTTGCAGGAGAGAGAGAGAGAGAGACAGTAAATGGGAAAATATGCACATTTGAAGTATGTGCAAATTTGTGGCAGCCCTAAATAACGAAGCTAACAAGCAAGCAAACATCTGAGGCAAGGCTTGCCTGTGTACAGAAGGGACTTGGGGAAAGCAGTAGAAAAACATTCTCTTCTTTTTTTTTTTTTTTTTTTTTGCGGTACGCGGGCCTCTCACTATCGTGGCCTCTCCCGTTGCGGAGCACAGGCTCCGGACACGCAGGCTCAGCGGCCATGGCTCACGGGCCCAGCCGCTCCATGGCATGTGGGATCTTCCCGGACCGGGGCACGAACCTGCGTCCCCTGCAACGGCAGGCGGACTCTCAACCACTGAGCCACCAGGGAAGCCCAAACATTCTCTTCTTGTCAATTGCAAACTTCAAGGTGCACAAAATATTCCCTTTAGTTGTCTACTCTATAAAATATTCATGTTTATTTGAATATAGTTTCCCCAAGATCTTCAGATAAAATTGATGCTCTAGGAAGTGCCGGGTGTTTTTTCTGGGGCTCTCCCTCCCCTTGGCTCAGGACGGCCATACTCCTTGGGAGTGTGTGTTGAATGCTCTCTGTAGTGGCAGTCTCACCCCCTCCCCAAGATTTTCTTGGGCAGTGTGCATTGCAATTGATTAGTTTTCTGCTTTCTAAATTGCTGTCAATTTCCAGAGTCATCTCCCTGAGTTTATTCCCATCACCTTTATTGGAGGTTTGGTTGTCTGAAAATTCTTCAGTGACACATTTACAAGCTCTCTTTTGCTTTATGCTCACAGATGGCTAATCACAATCATATCATGTATTTTACTAGTTTAATTCTCAGAGGGTAACCTCTTTTCCAGAATTTTGTTTCTCTATGTATTGCCAATACCAGGAAAATATTCTCTGATCAAAATAGGACATATACCCCCAGGCTACCCCAAAGACATGGCTCTAGGACTTCCTGAAAATCAGAACCTTGCTTGAGATGGTTCTTCCAGGCTCCTTATGACTTTTTTTTTTTTTTTTTTTTTTTGTGGTACGCGGGCCTCTCACTGTTGTGGCCTCTCCCGTTGTGGAGCACAGGCTCCGGACGCGCAGGCTCAGCAGCCATGGCTCACGGGCCCAGCCGCTCCGCGGCATGTGGGATCTTCCCGGACCGGGGAACGAACCCGTGTCCCCTGCATCGGCAGGCGGACTCTCAACCACTGCGCCACCAGGGAAGCCCCCTTATGACTTTTAATTCATGTGATGGGTTAGGGAGAGAAGTGGGGAAAAAAAAAAAAAAACATGCTCACAGGCAATCCTGATGGAAGAGCAACAGGAGTTGGTAAAGCCTTTACCCTGACTGCCCATCAATTTTTCACTTCATTATGGTACAAGCAGGGAAGGTTATAAGGTAAGCTGTTGTAAATGATGAATTAAGACAGAATTATAAGCAGAGGATGCCTTATTGCTGGTGTCAGATTTAAACCTCTGCAGGGAAAGGGGAAAGAAGGGAAATAACATTTTTTTCCTTGCCCATTTAAGGCTTGGAATTGAGTATTCGAAGGGACCTAGACTACCAGCTGACAGCTCTCCACTGCCCTTCTGTCCCATTTTGGACCAATGGATACTCTTTTGTACATAGAATATAGGGACCACAACAACATGCTTCACAAGAATTCGAAGTAGATAAGATTGTTCTCTGAGGGTTAAGCTATACAACTGCCTTAGATCAGTGTGAGAAAGTATAAAGTCATCCTAGAAATAAAATAGTTTCTAGGCTAATACATAATGATGACTAGACTATTGGCATTGATATAGACAAAGAAAGTACTTATGAGAAAGAAGTTGAAGAGAGTCAGAGCCTGTCTAGGTCTGTTCTGCAGGAGAGACTCCACCTCCAAACCCTCTGTCCCAGAGAATCAGGAACATCGGCCATTAGCATCTTTTCACTCATCTTCCTGCCTTTGTTATATCCTCACCAATAAATTCTGTTCCTAACCTTCCTCCCTGTGTGGATTGGGCTTGATCCTCAAACATCACTATCATGTCTGCTTGATAGCTATTTTCTCACTGGAAATGAACAAATTAGCAACATGGCAGCTGTGAACTTGGTTGATTGGTATCTGAAACTTGGGGGGCTGACAGATCAGTTGTCCGCTGTTAGACTAAGGAACCCCATTGTGGCACCAGCTGGACTCCTACGGCACTTCTAAATAATCTTAAAATTTTTCTGAACTTTTTTCAGATAATGACATGTATTCATTATTTTTATTGCCTGGAAACTTTAGCGGGGAAAAGATTAAGTTGCAACTACTAAGAGAGGGAGACTACTATAATGATTAAGTGCCTGGACTTGGGATTCAGACAACATGGGTTCTAGCCCTGTCCTCACACCTTGCTTTATAATGTCCATAGGCACTTGGCTGGGTCTCTCTGTGTTCAAGTTGCTCCATCTATAGAGTGAGCATAATAAAGGTATTTATGTAATAGAGTTAATATGAAGATTAAATGAAATTTGCCCATAAAATGCTTATCACAATGCCCGGCACTTGGTAAGCAGTCAATAAATTTTAGCTGTCATCATAATACTTATTAATTATCAAATATTTTTCTCCTTCTTAAAGATGAAAGTCATATGTTATTGCCAATCAGAGTTTCGATCAGCCCAAGAGAATCAGTGTTAATAACTGGGCTGCAAGAACTTTTGACCAGGCATTGTTCTCATATAAAGTCAATGTAAATAAAAAGTAAAGAAAAAGATTCATTTAATCAAAAATATCTAATTTAATTTCAGATAGGAATAAGTGAAATGAAGATAAAGACTGTGAGAAGGTGGGCAATGTTAAATAGAGTGGCTCTATCAATTTCAGATGGAAAGAACAATATCAGATAGAGGGAAAGAGTGAAAGACTTAGAGAAATTGACCTCTGAGCTGAGATGCAAGAAATAAGAGGTCAGCCCTTTAAGATCTGGGGGAAAGATTCAGGAAGATGGCACAGAAAGTACAGCCTAGAGGAGGGAAAGAGCTTGGCAATTACTAGAAAAAGAAAGAAGGTCAGTGAGCATGGAAGACCATAAGGGGGTGGGTGGGGCAATCTAGAAGAAGGTGGTGTTGGGATGGAGGGCTTGACGGTCGCTGTAGAAAGTGGGATTTCATGCCAAAGGCAAAAGGAACCTCTGCAGGGTTTGAGGCAGGGCAGTCAAAGACTGGGGCTGGAGAATGGAATGTCACGGGATAATCCATTGCTGAGGAAGCAGGGGTTCTGTCTGGAGGTGAATGACCAAGGCCAGGTGAGAGAGAATCATGACTCAGTCTGGTGCAGAGACAGTGGGAATGGAGAGAAATGGACGGATTCGGGATGTATTGATATTTTGGAAGTGAATCTGATAGGACTTCCTGACTAATTGGATGTGGGGAGTAAGGGCCAGAGATAAATCAGAAACTATTGCTGGATTTTTGGCTTGAACGACTACGTGAGTGATTGTATGAGGGTGGGTAGACTAGGATAATGTGGATTTGGAGGGAAAAAATTAGTAATTTTATTTGGAATATGTTTAGACTATTAAATGTCATTTGGAAATGTGAAGTTTTAGGTATTTAGGTGGCCTTTTCAGGGAATGTTTGTGCTTTCTGTAAAGCTTTTAAAAACCAAAAAGCATATTTTGTGGAGTTCGACCATCCTAGAACTCTATGCTGGGAACTACTATTCTTGTTCAATGCTTTCATTATACATGAAAAAAACATTTAGAAATGTGATTTCTTCTGTGAGTTAGTGGTGGAGCTGACCCTAGAACCTGCACTTACTGACTTATTTATTGATGAGCTATCTTTCTATTCTGAACATTAATCCCAAGATTGTCTCTATAATTAGAAGAGTCTTCAGAAAACCTAAGCCTAACAATGCCTTTTGGATGAACAAGGATTTTGTTTTCATGCAAATGTGGCCTCATAAATAAAGAATGGGAGGTAAAAATGGATAAAGGGCCAAGCTGTGGAAATGAATACATTTTCCTAAATACCACAGCTTCTTAAGGGACTGTCTGCCCATCTGGGTTTACTGGAACTGCCAGGGAAAAAGAGATCAAGGGATCATGTCCAAAGAGTAGGCCTTGTCAGGGATGATATAATTATTTAAATGTGTATTATTGGGATCCTTTCTGAATCCATATTTTTCAGCCTAAGGGGTTGGGAGTGGACAGGGAAGCCATTCGTGATTCCTGAGAAACCAAGACTACAAATCCCGAACAAACCTGTACACAGTGTCCCATAAAAATCTCATTACTCACCTATGTTCTCCCTGAATCAGCACTCTGAGCTGTGCCATAGATATCCTGTAAATTATGCAGTTATAAATTTCTTATTTATAACATCTTTCAGAAGGTAGCTACAGACGCAGGTAATTTTTTTCCCCTTCTGCTCAACTCTGTAGCCGCTTACTTTCTGATTTTGTTTTGATTCTTCTGAGCATCTCTGAAAACCTCAGACCTGTTGTCGACTGGCTCAAGAGTATCTCGGAGTAGGTTCCAATTAATTCAGATTGCCTCCTTGACCCGATAGCAGGGGAAGCTGGAAATCAACCATGTGCCAGGAATTATGCCAGACATCGGGAACCAAGAGGTGAAAGAGACAGACCCCAGTTAAAGATGCCCATGGAGAACTAAGAAAGTCAGTGAGGACTGTACAGCATGAAAAGACCTATTGCAGGGATTTGCACAGGGCATTGATGAGAATGGAGGAAGCATCTAACTCAGCTTGGGTAACATCCTGTTCTTCCTCTGTGTCCAGCCCTTCCCACTTGAGAGGCTTTGCACATGCTCTTCTCCCTGCCTGGGATACTGCACCCAAGGTTTTTGCAGGATTGGCTCCTTCTCTTACTAGGTCTCAGCTCAGGTGTCTCTCCTTAGAGGGCCTTTTCTGGACCACCCTACCAAGTCACGCTTGCCTTGTCCATCACACTCTATCACAACCCTGAGTTTTGTTTTCTTTGTAGCTCGTATCTCATATGTCCATTCTTGCTTATTCTCTGTCTCCTTCCTAGAATGCAAACTCCATGCAAGCAGGGACTTTTTTTTTTTTTGTGGTACGCGGGTCTCTCACTGTTGTGGCCTCTCCCGTTGCGGAGCACAGGCTCTGGACGCGCAGGCTCAGCGGCCATGGCTCACGGGCCCAGCCGCTCCGCGGCATGTGGGATCCTCCCGGACCGGGGCACGAACCCGTGTCCCCTGCATCGGCAGGCGGACTCTCAGTCACTGCGCCACCAGGGAAATCCAAGCAGGGACTTTGATTCATCACAGTATGTCCGGCACCTAGCTCAGTCTCTGGCACATGGAAACTTCTAGCACTCCTGATTAGAGAATGCGCAGAGACAAGGAGGGATGAGAGAGGGCAGAGCATTAGGGTTTCTCACGGTCCACAGTGGGATCTGTGTAGGGTGGGTGCGCTGATGGTGGTGGGAGGCGAACGGTGAGCTTGCTGGGGAAGATGGGTGATGCAGGCTTTGTTATTTCCCAGCTGTATAGTCTTAGGAGAGGCATTCAGTCTCTCCAAGCTTCTAGTTCTCCACTTCATTTTTTTATTTTCTTCTTTTTTTTTTTAACATCTTTATTGGAGTATAATTGCTTCCCAATGGTGTGTTAGTTTCTGCTTTATAACAAAGTGAATCAGCTATACATATACATATGTCCCCATATCTCCTCCCTCTTGTGTTTCCCTCCCACCCTCCCTATCCCACCCCTCTAGGTGGTCACAAAGCACCCAGCTGGTCTCCCTGTGCTATGCGTCTGCTTCCCACTAGCCATCTATTTTACGGTTGGTAGTGTATATATATCCATGCCACTCGCACTTCGTCCCAGCTTACCCTTCCCCCTCCCTGTGTCCTCAAGTCCATTCTCTATGTCTGCATCTTTATTGCTGTCCTGTCCCTAGTTCTCCATTTTAAAATGGAATTTCTAAAACCCAACTCTTGGAATTGAAATGGGGCATTAAATGTGCACATGTGCATGAAAATCCTGTGGAAACTACCAAGTGACCTATTCATATATTCAGCATTTAATATTATTATCCTGTACCTACAGGGTCTAGGTCCTGACAATTCAGAGATTAATGAAGATGTGCTCTCTGCCCTTGAGTGACCCATGTTCGGTAAGGAAGAGAGACCTGTAAGAGGCCATAAAGGGAATCTTACATGACTGTTACCTCAAGGCCTCTCAGCCCCGGTATCCAACCTCCAGTTAGGACACAACAGCACTGTGTTTTGTCTTTATCAGCACTGGGACCCTCCTTGAGGACAGCAGTACGTCTTCATGTTTCCAGCAGGCCTGAAGGGTCTCTCTGGATCCACCTACTCAGAAGGTCCTACCTCTTCCCTGGACTGGAGGGGTCAGGCCCATCTTCAAACTGTGGGATCACGAATCCTGGGCCTCCAGACCTTGTAACCAGAGTTTCCTTTTACAGCAGGTGGGTTCATTATTGTCCTCACATCATCTCTTCTAGATGCTTGTTCAATCAGTGGCCGTTCTGATGTGACTCTCCCTGCTTGGTCTATGCGGGTTTTATTCTGTGTTCTCTCTTTACCACCCTATTTTTCCTCTTCCAAACTCTTTTTCTTTGATACATTTTGTTCTGCCTAGATTTGATTTTTACAAACTACTGTGGTTCTTTGTGGCTTGGGACTCTGTTTTATACCCCTTCTGGTTTCTAGAGCCTAGCAGTGTCCACAGAAATCTATATGTCCCCAGAATTTTATCCATCCCCCATGATTGTTTTAGGTGCCACATATGGCAGCATGTCTGTTTCTAAGCTGATACTGACATTAGACTGAAAACTTTTTCAAGCAAGGACTTGGTCTTTGTTTTCTTTTCTGGATGTGGACCATTTTTTTTTTTTAAGTCTTTATTGAATTTGTTACAATATTGCTTTTGTTTTATGTTTTTTGGTTTTTTGGCCACAAGCCATGTGGGATAGTAGTTCCCCAACCAGGGATCGAACCCGCACCCCCTGTATTTGAAGGAGAAGCCTTAACCACTGGACCACCAGGGAAGTCCCAAGGACTTGGTCTTTATTGCCTTTTTACCTTCTTGTCGCGGCATGTGTTGGCACAGTGTGGACGACTGATCATTGTTTATGGGGCGGTGGTTTGATTGGCTGCAGCAATGATAGTGACTTCAAACCCATCCTCTGCTCTTCATTGGATCTAAGTAAAATATTCAAGTTAACAGCCTCTTCTTCACCTCCCTAAAACCAGACAGGATGATGCAGCTACCTTTAGGAATGGTGGGTAAAGAGGAGAAGATGCTGTATTTTACTGTCATACTTCTAGTTTCAAGGTTTCTCAAGGGCTTTGTTTCTCTCTCTTTATTGGGTAGTTAAGGGTCTAAGTAGAGTTGGGTATTTTCCCTGCTCTGATTCACCCCAGGATTGAACCAGCAGCTGTGTCTGAGAAGATGGGCTGGTGGGCATGGAAGGAGAATAAGGAGGTGGGTTTTGATTAGAAATAAAGAAAAAAAAAACAGGAAAATGCTTTCTTCAAAGATTTAAAGCATATTCACTCGATAAACCTTTATTTATTGTCCAAAGTTGATTTCTTTTGGAAGATTTCTTTGGCAGAGTCTAAAAGTAAAGGCAACTTAACAGAATTGGAAAACTGTAAGCAAAGGGGAGCCTTAGACCATATTGTCCTATCCGGTCCATCTGTGTGAATTAAATGTTTTGCAGGGGCAAAGAGTGATTCATGGAGGAATCTGTCTCTTTGAAAGCCAGTGAGGATGCGATTGTGCGTCCCTGGGCTTGATGCTGCTGCTATGAAATCTTTATGTTTTGCCTAACGATGCATGCTTCCGATTAGCTCTTCTTGGGAAAGAATTTTTCTCCTTTCTAACTACACATGTGACTGCACATTTGTCAAAGTGTTGATCAAGGGCTCTTTCTTCTTTTAATAAATGTGATGTATCCATTCCAAAGCATTCTTTCAATAATTAATAACAATGAGATCTGGTTAGCTGTGGAGAGCTGAGAGATTGAAAAAGAGCCAGGGAAAATACAAGATGGTACCAGCAGCCTAATAACAGGACCGTCTCCCTTATCTGCCCCTTGCCCAGACTGTACCTGCTACCCAGAAATCCTGCCTGCCTCTGAGGACCACTTGTCCCCATCAGGGCTCCTCTTGATGCTCTATTTGTAACGAAGGAAAAGTTGGACTGCAGGGAGAAATATATCTCATTTAATGGAGGGAAGCAGGCATTTTGTACAGGTTTCCTGTTTCAGACCAAGAATGACTCCCTGATTGGTGTAGACAGATATTTGTTGTTGTTTTCATCACTTGTCTCACATCTTAACACAAGCCACTCCCCTGTGCTACTGTGTCCAGAGGCTGGCTTGGAAGGACCCCTTCTTCTCTCCAGGTGTGTTCACAAGTGCCCAAGCTCAGGACCTGCCACATAGTAGGTGTTCAATAAACAGATACTGAAACTTTTCATCTTTGCCTGGAAGAGCAATCTCTCTGTGTTCATTGTGATGTGTAGGGGAAAGTTCTTTTTGGTAAATGGTGCCTGTAGCACCATCACTCGAATGTGGCAAATTCGTGTGATATGGTTTCCTTTGACATCTCAAGTTCTGCTTTTTGACATCAATATGAGTCATGCAGTATGGATCTATGTATAGAAAGACTCTGATCATTGATTTATGTTTATGTAGACAGACTATCTCTGGAAGGATATCTGAGAAATTGCTAACAGTAGTTACTGTTGGGGAAATAAATTGGGAAATGGTTGGTAGAGACTGGAAGTAGATCGCATTTCATTGTATAACCATCTTGTATTTTGGAATATTTTCCGTGTGATGGTAGTGCCCATATAAAAGATAACTAAAATATAAAAGAAATATCCTAATGGAAATGTCCATATACAGGCACCCATGTCCATTCTTTATTTCTCTTCTCCAGTGGATGCTCCCACACTCTTCCTATCTGGAGTAGAATGCTATAATTAATGTGCTTACCTGAAACTTGAGATATGAAGAAGGAATAGGGAGAGTAGCTCAAGGATCCTGGCTTGCTTTTGGACAGTCCCACAAAATGAGGGAGAAAACCTGGAAGTTACAGCCTAAGAGGACACAGGGTCCAGTTTATAGGTTTACGAAGGTTATCAGTAGAAGCTAGGGATCTATGGGAATAAGCATTGTCTTTCCCCTGCCTACACATGCGTATACTGAAGATGTAGTATGGGACAAATACCCCCAGAATTTCATAGAGCAAGGAGCTATTTGCAACTGGTTTGTCAGCAATAGACCTGCCCCAAGTGCCCCTGGGCAGTGGTCTGGCCACCTACATTTGCAATGTGAGCCCATAAACCCTTCCCCTTCCATTCTGTAACCTGTGACACAGTCAAGCCCACTGTCTCTATGGGTCTAGGCTGTGGGGGGAACCAGACTTTGGAATGGCTCTGAGAGTCTGCAGACAGGAAGAGATGGCAGGGCCCTCTTCCAGCTGCTGTCCAAAGCTGATTCTTTTCAATGACCATGCATCTCTTACCCCTCAACCCCCAGGACTGGAGCTCACCACTCACTGGCAATGTGCTACAGTTTTGATGTCCTTGAGCTGCTTCAGTTTCCCTTCTAGATCACGGCAGACCAAGTTTATCAAGATTTCCCCTAAGATAAAATATTATACTCACAAAACAAAGTAACAAATAGTATGTGAAGTGTGATTCGCTCTGGACACTTACCAACCGAAGATCTGTCCTATCACTGGTCACAGTGCAAACACAGAACAACACAGGGAGAACCACAGCATCCTTTTTGTTAAATTCTCTTCCTTCAGATGAACTGCTTAGGACAGATTGAAATCCAAGTAACAGGTGGTCAGGGTGCCTCCTTACCTGGCTGGCTAGGGGGACCCTCCCTGCTGGCTAGGGGGATCCTCCTTGCTGTCTAGGGGGATCCTCCTTGCTGTCTAGGGGGACCCTCCCTGCTGGCTAGGGGGACCCTCCTTGCTCTCTAGGGGGATCCTCCTTGCTGTCTAGGGGGATCCTCCTTGCTGGCTAGGGGGACCCTCCTTGCTGTCTAGGGGGACCTTCCTTTTTGGCTATGGGGACCCTCCTTGTTGGCTATGGGGACCCTCCTTGCTGCTCTGTGGCCATGTAACTTAGGATTAAGACTTTATGATCATTTCTATAGCCATCCCTATCTGAGATCATGTCACTTCTGGGCAATGTGTCCTCATGGTTTAGGTCTCCTCCTTTTGGGAAAAATACCAAACCAGTGTCTTATTCCAGTCTTAGGGCATCAAAATTCTTGAGAACTGGGTTACTCCCATAGTGTCTCCCAGCCCTCCCACCCCAGGAAAATCAGCTTAAACACGACCCATCTAACTTTGGGACAAAAAAAGTTCCTTTTAGAAAAAAAGTTCATTCCTTTTAGAAAAAATTATGAGTATGAAAAATAGCGCTCAGTGCTTACACAGTCATTCACATGGTTTAGCCTTAATTCTCACAATCACTCACTAGGGAAGGAATTAATATTGTGAACCTTTTCTGTTTCAGATAAGGAAACAGAGGCCTTAGAGAAGTCAGGTTACTTCCCCAAACTAGATCTTCCAGGTTTTACCTGGTAAGGTCAGAATTTACACCTGGGCAGGCTGACTCCACACCCATGAGCTGCACTCCTCCAGATGTTGCTGTGTGTTTATCTCAGTGTGCAAAATTGTGCTGCCCGGGAGTTTCTGACATAGTTTTGGGTGGCCGTTCAGGCTTGGACCCTTCCTAATGGCATGACTTTGGATATGTTGGGCAGCCTTACCCATCCCCTTCCCAGCGCCCAGTGCCCCGCTAGCTTTCTTTCTGCATCTTCTTTCATCTCTAGCCCTTTGCACTTTCTCTTCATTCTTCTTGAAACTGCCTCTCCACTGGGTTCACATGGCTGACCTGTCTTTGTGTCACCACCTCTTCCCCAGAGCACTCCAGAGGAAGTGGCAGCCTCTCTCCTAACAAGTCATTCTATAACAAACCATACTACTTCATCCCCTTCATAGTGCTTATCGGTACTTGAAATAGCCTTACTATTTGTTTAAGTGTTTATATGTATTTTTTCCTACTAGGACATCAGCTCCTTTCAGGGAGGAACTAAGTCTTTCATATTCACCACTGTATCCTTAGCATATAGAGGAGTCAGTGCCTGGTCCATAACGGACCCTCAAAAAACAGCCATGAACTTTCTGACTTGCTGGCTCTCAATTTATTCTCCTGTATATCATCGGGATATTGCTAACTTTCCGTCTGTTCTTAGGAGTTGAGGGAATGTGTGCATCTAGTTCTGTGTTTGGTGCTCAATAAATAGTGGCTGTTCTGGTGATCATTGGCTACTTTTCTTTTGACTACCCAAGGGCTTGAAAAAATGTTTCACTGAATGCAATCTTAACAGCAAAGTGGTCCCCAAAGCATTGCCTTTCCTGTCCTCAGCCTTGGGGAAAATAAATCACATTTTCTATCTAAGGGTGATGTAACATTGCCGCAAAAGAAACTTTATCTGTTTAGCCCTATCCATCATTTTTCTCTCCCACCCTCCCTTGCATCTCCCTTCCTGGGAAGGCTCTCACATTTACCATGTATGTTATAATCTCCACTGTATTTCTGTCTGCCATGATGACTGATCTTTAGCTAACAAATCAGCTTGGATGGCAGTGCAGCTGCTGTCCTGTTCTTTCCTCCTCTGATGGAAGGTGTGGCCGGCCACTCTGTAAATCATTGCAGGGAGATGCCTCCAGGACAACTTGAAGAGGGTCCTCTTGGCACAAAGCTGTGCTCTATTGAGGAGACTCCAGGCACTGCCATGGCTTTCTTCTTCAGGGGAGGTGGCAGCATTTTCATCTGCCATGGGACTAAGGCCAGAATGGATTTGTGCCTTCCTGGCTGGTTCCTTTGCAACCTTGAACTCTCATAAATCAGAACCCAGAGCAGCACAGAGGTCAGGAAGCCAGGGCTTCCTGGAGTCTCAGTTTGGCCTTTTTGTGACTAATTATAATAATGAAAGAATTGAAAAAGGGTCTTTGAACATATTGCAGCAGTTAAAGTAGTCATACTTTGTTAGGCACTCCCGTCTCTCTCCCTCATTCATGCCATAATGAGAAATCTGCTGCGTCGGGGTTACTTGTACGATTTCCAGCAGTGCCGTAGAGAGAACCCAGCAACCTCTCATAATAACGATGATGATGATGAGCGCTAATATTTATGAAACTTTCCCAGGTGCCCTGCACTGTTAATCACTTTACATACGGTTGTATTTATTCTTCCAGGAATAATGAGCTAAGAAATCAGGTCAAAGACCTGTTTGGTGGGAATGCTTGCAGACTGTAGAGACAGAATCCTGGCTGTGAAATTCTGAAGGGGTGGGGATAACATTTATCCAGTTCTTACACTAATCCAGCCCTTCCCCGTAGGGTATTCCTTCCACCAACCTTGCAACTTAGGTCGCCTCCTACCTATATTTTTACAGGTGAAAACTGAGATTCAAGAAGATTTAGTAGCAAGTCCAAGATTACACACAGTTGCTAAAGAGGCAGAGCCACGATTTAAATCAGGTTTGTCTGACTCCAAACTCTCATTATGGATAGAGATGGTCTGAAAAGGTCAGTCTTGTATGTAGACAGTAGGATGAAAAGGCAGCCAAACAGAAGAGTTTTTCCTCCGAGCCTTACAGTTTTCTTCTACGACTAACATAAAGGCAAATCGATCTACACAGACACACACACACACACACCCTTGTCTAAGAGTAAAACTAGACAACCATGAAGGCAAAAAGATTGGACTATTCAAAGCTTAATCATTATTTCAGCTTCTGAACTTATCTTTACAGTCTATTGAATTAGTAAGAGACGTAAATACTCCTTGACACTGACAGAGAAGTACACTGCCTATGCTCTGGGAAAACCCATCTGATTGCTATAGACACACAAATTCATACTTTTCACCATCATAACCCAACATCCATTCAAATTAAAGCACTGTAACTCTTTTTAGAAGTAGAAAAAAGAAACACTTGCTGCCTTTTACTGGTTGATTTATTGGTACATGACAATATTGCATGTATTAAATTTTAATATTGGTACTGTCTGTTTCACTGTAAGTCTTGTGCTGAAGAGCTCAGAAATTATTTCACTTTAAAAGGGACATTTATTGCACTGTATAGGCAGGTAGGTAATTTTGTCCTCTGAGAAACTCGTGGATTATTTTCCTTCTGAAGCATGAGAACTTTTGATTTGCACTTGTTGTGTCATTTGGATGCAAAGAAAGGGTGATTTACTGTTTCCATTGACATAAATAATGTTCTGTTGGTTTCTGCATCATTTTCCAACACCCAACATAGTGCCTCAGAGTTTACTAGGCAGAGAATTCAGCCTGTTACTGTAAATGTCCAGGAGAGAGAATGGAAAAACAGCTTTGGATTTCAGTCTAATGTTCAAATGGGCCCAATCACCTTGGAAAGAGATAATCCAGTTATGGTGGCCAGTGCCACGAAGCACATGTCCTTTTCTTGGAACCACTAGAACTCTTTAGGGAGCATGTCAACCTTCTTATCCTTGCAGTGAGATAATTTCTGGGATAATTTGTGCTTTTACTAAAGATGAGACACCTCTTCTTCCTGGCTACCCCCCACCCACCCATATTCTCCATTCCTCTCTTTTCTGACCTCACCAGTTTTAAGGAATGCATGCATATCTGTGAAAATATCATGTGGGAATTCTGGCATAACACAACTTTCTGGGGATCTCTACAAAACAGAGATGACAGAAACTTCTGGTTGCTGATCCAATGTCCATTGTCTTTTTTTTTTCTTTAGTTATAAAAGCTGATTTTATTTGGAGTGGCAATATGCTAACCTGAGATATAAATTTCTCAGCCTCCATTATAAGTTGATGGGGCCATTCTGGCTAATGACATGGAGACCGAAATTATTGGGTAGATCCTCTGAAAACTACAACTGTGAGACAAACATTTGGTATAGGTCCATTTTTTCCTTTCCCTTCTAACTTCTGCTTCCTGTTGAATTCTGGACAGATGGCTGGATCTCTAGCAGCCATGTTGAAAAAGGAGGCAACCTTCAGTTCTTGTAATAAGGATGGTGGGAAGAATGAAAGAAGAATCCTGGGTACCTGATGACTTAGTGGAGCCACTGTGCTATATCAAGTACCACCTACCTTAGGACTTTTTATAAATGAGAGAACACATTTCTACTTTCTTTAAGCAAGTATAGTCATCTCCCGTTATGACCACCTGGGGAAGCCAGTCTCCATGTTGTGAGGACACTCAAGTAGTCCTACAAGGAGGTCCACATGGTAAGGAACTGAGACGTCCTGCCAACAGCCAGGGGGACCGTGGCTGGCAGCTTGCTTATGACTTCATAAGAGACCCCAAGCCAGCAAATCTGCTCCTGAATTCCTGAGCCTTAGAACCTGTGTGAGACAATAAATGTTTATTGCTAGTTATATATTGCTAAAACAATATAGTAATAAGACAGACTTTAGGATTAGGTATGTATTCTTGTGTATATATTTTAAAACAGATGGGTCAGGTGAATAATGCAAAACCTGAACATTCTGAAATCCTATAAATGAAAATATGCTCAAATGTATTTAAGTGCTTCCCTTTTGTAAGGCATCATAGTTAAATAGGGTTACAGACAGTAGCTTTTTAGCCACTCTTATGAACACAGCAGATAATTATCCTCATGAATTTCACATTCCACTAAACAGGCATTTTCTTAACTGACCTAGAGTAATAAAAACATATTCTCCTCTCCTACTCTGTCACCATTATGGTCCCCATCTCGGCTCCGGAAGGCTAGAGTGACCCACTGGACTCCAGATCATAGAGGACTGAGGGTTCCCAGAGCATTTCCCTCCTCTTTTTAATGATACTCCGTGTTTTGCAGGGAAACACAGCCTTTGGAAAGGAGCATGCCTTCCCGATTTCAAGATCAATTTAACTTGGGAGAACGAAACTGCCTTCCCAATTTAAGGTGAGGTCTGCCTGTTTACTGCCTGAGTTCTCCAGTGATGGGCCCCCAGCCCTTTTCTTGATTTTCATAAACACTTATTAAAGTTTCCAGACATCTGGCTTAGCTTTACAGTGGCCAGCACCTTCCTCATAGATCATGAACTCAACCTCAGCCTGTTGTGAAACTTTTGTAATCTTCCATCCATCACAATCCCATTGACCCCTGAGCAATATAAGAGGTTGCCAGTAGAGCTGCAGATCATTATGGGTATATCTCTAGTTTCCTTGGGTTGGAGCACCTTTTAGGTTGGGTGTGAAGTTTCAATACCTGAGGTTTATTAGTCCATTGATTATGATTGCCTACCAATTGTTTGCCCCTCCTACGTACCGGGTCCTGCCTGCCAGGTGGGTAAAGTGAAGCTGCAGGACAATAGCCCTGCAGTACAGACCAGAGCAGGAAAGTCATGCTAATTGCAGGCGGAAGGGGGCTGCTGAGTATTTCTGGGACATCCCTGCATTTGTCATAACATCAGAAGTGAAGACCATCTTATCCACAGGGTGATTCATTACCCTTCATTTCAAACCTGTCGATTCATTACAAGATTCCAATTCTGACTACATTCAGTTGATAAATATCAGAGACTTTTGTAGAGTAATGGCAAATTGTCCGGCTAAATTACTCACATCCCCCTGGATAATCCATCTCACTGCCCAAAGCTATCATTATCACTTACATACTGCCTTTTAACTTGGATTGTGTCATCCTCCTCCCCTGCTTCTCTTTACTTTTCTGTGCACATGCTTGCAGTTTAGAAGTTGAGGCTTCTGATTCAATTCATATTTGGTTAGATTCACCCCTTCTTTCTCCCTCCCACCCTCCCACCCTCCCTGCCACCCTCCCCCTCCCCTCCCCTCCCCCTCCCCTCCCCTCCCCCTCCCCCTCCCCCTCCCCTCCCCCTCCCCTCCCCCTCCCCCTCCCTCCCTCCCTCCCTCCCCCTCTCCTTCCCCCTCCCCTTTCCCCTCCCCTCCCTCCCTCCCTCCCCCTCTCCCTCCCCCTCCCCTTTCCCCTCCCCTCCCTCCCACCTGTCTTTTTTTTTTTTTTTTTGTGGTACGTGGGCCTCTCACTGTTGTGGCCTCTCCTGTTGTGGAGCACAGGCTCTGGACGCGCAGGCTCAGCGGCCATGGCTCACGGGCCTAGCCACTCCATGGCACATGGGATCCTCCCGGTCAGGGGCACGAACCCGTGTCCCCTGCATCGGCAGGCGGACTCTCAACCACTGTGCCACCAGGGAAGCCCCCCACCTGTCTTTTTTTTAAGGGATTTTGAACTGTGTGGTATGCAAACTTCAGAAGACAGAGAAGGAGTCATCATTGGTTTAGCTCTATGCTAGAAACATTCAGAGGTTGTATACATATCCCCATTTCTCCCCCTTTCAAAGCTACCTAGGAATGTGCATTTGTAATAACATTTTCAGCCAGGCAGACACATTTGGGTCATAAATTGGAAGCTGGGATTGTCTGATCAGAGCTCCTTCGGCTGGATGGAGGAAGTAATGCACCTGTGGTCTTTGCTGTCATCCTCAAAGTTAAGCAGTCTGGTGGCAGGTCTGATTGGAAAGGCTTTTTCTTTGGTTGGGCATGAGGTGGGTGAAGGACAAGGAGAAAAGCCTTGTTAAGATACTGTCCTGCTCTTGTCAAACAGCATAAAGGGAATCGTTTACGAGATATCCCATTCATTTCCATTAAAGGGTAAACTACTTTTTTTCCTTCTAAGAACAGGAACCTTATTTCCTGCTCTCATCCTATGCCCAAGGTAGTAATCTCAAAGCAGCGTGAAGTAAATGGCAGTGAGCAATTCAGATGCAATTTATTCCTGAGCTCAGCTTGCGTATCTGTATCAACTTCAAGCCACTATCAAGTGAATATATGTAACACACATACACACTAACGTACACAAATAAATATATACACGTATGTATTTTCTGATCCCTCTCTCTCACCTCACCTTCACCTTCCATTCACTGTCAGAAGAAATGAGCCTTAACACACTGATGCTTTTTGACTGGGATGAGGGTATTGTGCTTGCTGCGTTTGTGGAAATCAAATGAGACAAGCACCCTGAGTAAGCTGGGTTGCTGAGATCCATCCCCCAAGCCTCCATGAGAGTTGTAATAACAACCACAGCAACAACTGCCACTTAGGGAGTTTCAGCCGTGTGCCGGGCCCACATGGTTTTCCTTTGTCAGCTGACTTGCTCCTCCTATCAGCTTTGTGCGGTGGGTGGGTGGGTGGCTGGAGAACCGAGCAGTCAGCCTGTGGGAGAGAGTCACCAGCTGTACCAGAGTCCTAAGGGTCAAGAGTAATCAATAAATCTCCCCCTCTTTCCAATAACGCTCTCACCTTCTTTGCACAAGTTCTTCCAGCTGTCATTTTGGACAGCTGGGTTTGCAAGTCTTAGCCAAGTTCACCGGGATATGGATTTTTTTTTTTTTTTTTTTTTTGCGATACGCGGGCCTCTCACTGTTGTGGCCTCTCCCGTTGCGGAGCACAGGCTCCGGACACGCAGGCTCAGCGGCCATGGCTCACGGGCCTAGCCGCTCCGTGGCATGTGAGATCTTCCCGGACCGGGGCACGAACCCGTGTCCCCTGCATCGGCAGGCAGACTCTCAACCACTGTGCCACCAGGGAAGCCCTGGGATATGGATGTTTAACTTGGGCAGAGAGATGTGCAGTGTGAGCTTTTGTCCCTGTTCCGAAGCCCTTTCGGTGTAACTCGTAGAGACAGTTCTGTGGGTCCTGGCTTGGATACACTGCCATTCATAGAACAAGAACTAGGTCCGCATTCAGAAAAGTCAAGTTAGTACTAGTACTTACTCCATAAATGGTGATAAGGTTTAAATGGAATCATTTATGAATTAAATGAAAAACAAAAAAAGAAAGTGTCTATTGGAAGGCAAGCACGCTCCTAGGCACTGGGGATAGAGGGGTTAACAAGAAAACAAGTTCTGCCTGTAATTATGGAGGTGACGGACTAGCAGGTGAATGCGTGTGATACATAAAGCAATCAGGAAATAAGATAATTATAGAGTGAAGAGTACTATGAAGATAATAAAACTCACGGATGTATGAAGGGTAATGAGCGGGAGTGGGGTTACTCTAAACTGGGTGGTCCAGAAGACTTCTCCAAGGAGGAATGAATGAACGTGACTTGTGCAGCCCAGTGCCCTGCAGCAGGTAAGTACCCGGCACATGCTGTTATACTAACAAATAAAAGTATAATCATTTATTTCTGCTACATTCAGTGGAGTTCGCAGCCTGAAAGTGGTTATAATTACCTCTCTTGTCTCCTTTTCTGCAGCTTCCAAGCAATGGAGCAAAGGATAAAGAAAAGTGCTTAGAGAAAACGACTTTGTTACTCTTGATGTACAAATGAGACATTGACTTAGAAATCAGAGAAGGGGTCAGTCCCTGGATGCCCAAAGTATCCTCAACAGGAGGCGTCACGTGAAGACATTTCCTTCCAGGATTCTGTGATCTGCTGTGATTTCCTGGGTGTAAATAGATGGGAGTTGAAATTGACTCATTTCTGGGTAATAATGAAATGGAACCTCCTTTGTGGCCATGAAAGCACTCAGGACATCATCCCATTTGTGAGGAGGCATCACTCTGAAAAGCCCAGAAGCAGAACTGCTCAGGGAGTTCTTTGGACCCAGTCCTGCCCCCCTAGTCCTGTCTTGGTTAAGATGAAGGGTTCCAGCACTCAACCCTCCCTCCACCCCACACCCCACCTTCAGGGGGCCACCTCCCCCTGCAGGTTTTACCTCTTTCTCTTCTCCCCCATTATGTCTGCTTCTTCTCCATCCCCACTGCCATTGTCTACTCCAGGCTCCCATTGGCTCTCTACCTTTGGTCCACTACTGGCTTAACTTGAAACTCTTGAGTCTAGTACTGTTAAATGTTAGGATCTTCAAGGGCAAAAACCAGGTCACTTTCTCTTTTGCACATTCTGCACTAGTAATTCGTGAGTATGGATGGAGGACTCCTTGGAGAAATGGCTAGGAGATCCTTGGGTCTGTAGTCTGTGGACTGGATACATAATAGGTATCTTAGCACATCTGTGTTGCTATAACAAAGTGCCATAGATGGGGTGGTTTGTGAACAACAGAAATTTATTTCTCACCATTCAAGAGCCTAGAAGTCCAAGGTTAGAGTGCTAGCATGGCTGGGTTCTGATGAGGATCTTTTTCCAGTTTACAGGTGGCTGAAGGGGTTTGGGAGCTCCATGGGGTCTCTTTTATAAGAACATGAATCCCACTCATGAGGGCTCCACCCCCATGACTCTATTACCTCCTAAATACCTCCAAATAACATCACATTCGGGAGTCGGTTTTCAACATATGAGTTTGGGGGGTGGAACACAAACATTCAGTCCATAGCAGTGTGTCAAAATGAGTACATAAATATTTTCAAATATATGTAAATACTGTTTTGATTATAAGATGCAAATTTATCTCCAAGTGTTGCTGAATTCATAGTTGATTTTTCATTGTATATTTTTAAAATCAGTAAATGCTAAAAATAGATCTTTTATCCCATAGGGGTCCATGATAGATTTTTCATCTATAAATGGATCTTCAGACTTGAGAAGAGGTCTTGGAGCACCACCACCAATGTGAGGCCCGGGACAGATGATTTGATCGGCACCTGCTACAGCCCATGGTGCTCAATAAAAATACATGTCAGTTCAGACCAGTGGCTTGGTTGTAGGTTTAGGGAGGGGCCCGCAAAGTAAACAATACTCTGAACCCTGAAGTAGGTCGAGGGATGTAGAAGCAAACTCCATGGCTTCTGCTCTCCTTTGGTGCAGAGGGATAATCTAATCTGGGCCCTATTCAGACACCATCTGAGTCTTGGGCCTTTGGTGAGTAAAGTGTGCTCAGTTAATAGAACAAACACAAGGGGATTTTAAATGGCAGTTTTCACCAATTGGTATTCCTGTGAAGCATTGTGTTGGAGCTGCTTCCATCACTGCATCTTCTGTTTATTCAGCATGAGTGTCTGGAACATGCAGTTCTGCTGGCTTTTATCAGATACGTCGTCCCAAGGTACGATAGGGAATATCTTCATTATTAACATAATAAGAGGGAAGTGGGCTGCTCATGGAAACTGCATATTTCTAGCACTTGCGTGGTGTTACGTACCAGCTGCTAATTAAAACCCAGCTAACAGTGGCAGGATGTGAAAGGAGGAAATGATCCCCACGAACATGGTAGAATGGTGTGACAGTGGCAAGGGTTACTGCTCAGTTCAGAATTTCCCTGCTGAAGAAAAAAGATCAGGAGAATGGAACCTAATGAGGAACTTCCTCTCTGTGGGTTTCTTGTAGCCAGAGAACCAAGCAAGCACATGCTCACCTCTGGGGAGACAGCACCCATGTCTGTGTTTGCCTTTCCCCGCCCTTCTCATCCGTATGATGGGATGGCTCCTTTGCTCACTGAAGCAGCTGTGAAGATGCACCTGACTTAGCTTCCCCAAGGGGCCAGAAAAGGAGTGTCAGAAGGGGAAGGGAAGGAAATTTTGCCCCCTCTGGATTGTCTTTAACATTGTCATTACTGTGATTTTTAAAGATTATATGTATGTGATACAAAATATAATACCGCAATATTCAAATAGTTACAAAGTTCATAAAAAAAGTGGAAATTCTCTTTCACGTACCCACTGGATCCCACTTTCCCCTCCAGAGATAACCATACATGTAAGTTTCTTCTGTATCTATTACCCATCTATTCATATGAATATATATATAAATATATATACATACATATATACAATTCTTTTTTAATGTATGCAAATGGAGTCATACTGTTTATATTGCTTCTTTCAGTGATTATATCTTGAAAATCTTTCCATGTCATGAAATACAATATTACTACATGATGACCTAACTCATTTGCTCTAACTGCTGAATACTATTTAAATTGTGGATGTATGTATTATAATTTATTTGATAATTCTTTTATTCACAACGTTTTTTAGGTGTTGAGGAAGAGCCTAATCAGGATTTTAGCCCTTTATATTTTCTTTTTTTCCCCCTAGTTGCTGCTTTTCTTACTTTTTCTTCATGTGAGAGGCTGAATATTTTAGCATTAAGCTAAAGTACCTTTGTTTAACTCACAGGAAACCTCCTGACCAGGCCCACCTGTGAATGGCTTCAGGAAAGAAGAAATTAACACATCCCCTCTGGAGTCTGGCCGCAACCAGGACTTTATGTCCTCCCCTTTTAGTATAAAATAAGCCTGGATTCTAATTGGGGGAAGATGGTTCTTTGGGACACGAGTCCACCATCTTCTCAGTCTGCTGGCTTTCTGAATAAAGTCACTATTCCTTGTCCTAACAACTCATCTCTTGATTTATTGGCCTGTGTGGCAAGCTTGGGCTTGATAACATGAGTACCCTGGGTCTCTGATATAGTGACCTTCTGGCAGGTGCACATTCACCCAAATATAAATAATGAAAACTGAGGTAAAAGGATCAGTGGCGGTATGAAGAATGTGCAATGGGCTAAAGGCACAGGCAATTGCTTAAGTTTTGGAGCAACATTTATTGTTCTACGACTTGCTTTTCTAATTTAACAATATACTGTGCACGTCTTTCCTTGTCAATGGAGCTAGAACTATCTCTTCCTCTTAGTAGCTGCAAAGGATTCCAACGTACAGATGCCCTATAATTTAATTTACTATTTTTTTACTGCTGGACATTCAGATTGTTTCAAAGTTGTCACTACAATAATAAAAAAAAAGTTTTCAATAGGCATTCTTGCTACTTTGTCTAAAAACAATAGATATACCTAGATGAAATTCTGGAAGGGATATACACCAAAATATTTACTCTGGTTGTCTTCAGATGTGAAGGATTTTGGAGAATTTCTCTTTCTACTTTATCTATTGTCTCACTGTTTAAATTTTTTTTACAAGTATGTATCATTTTTATAATTAAAAAATACATACAAAACGATATTTCAATATTGAAAAGAAGTGCAACTTAATTAAAATTGAGTTTCTGTTTAAATGTTCAAGTATTTACATGACAGACATGCTTTTGGTTTTCTTGGAAGGAGTAACATTTGGTAAGTGTTGTTACGGGATCCCAGCAACCAGTGCGGGTGTTTTAAGTGGCTCCCTGCCTGATTTTGTGTCAGGATGGCTCGAAATTTCTCTCCTCTTATTTAAGCAGACTTCCTAGGTGCTCAAGATGATGGACTCCAAGGAGAAAGGCTGAGTTAACTCACATTTTCTCAATTGAGAACACACAGAGCAGTGGACTCAATGGAGGCTCAGGTTCATTTGCGTGGCCCATCCTGACGTGAGGTTTGCAGCTGTCCGCTTTTGCTTCTGAGCCCTCAGTTTTCGGGAGAGGGAAGGGTATCTTTGCCCAGATCTCCAAGGAATTTGTGAGAAAAGGGGAGGCCGCAAGTCAGTCTCCACGGTGTTGATCGTTTTTCTTAAATGAGTATTAGACGTGAAGGGGTTTACTAATCTAACAAGAGCTCTCCAAATCCTAGAGCTTCCTGACAAACGGCAATACAAATTCTGAATCAGGGCAGAGTCTGTGAGACCAGGTTCATTTTGATGAAGCGTTTGCTCCAAACCCCAAGAAATGCTGTGGAACAGCAAGGTAGGGGTGTGGGGAGTCGGAGAGAAACTGGGACGCTGAGGACAGGATTGTTGAGGATCTGGGGTCTCTGCCAGAGTCAGTCACCTTTGCTGGATATGAGCTGAAGCTCCAGCGGCCCTGGGATTGGCGGTTGCAGGCAAGGTAACATGTTATTTTCTCTTCTAACATCCGATTGATTTACGACATTCAGGGAAGGGAGAATGGACATTAGGAAGGAGGACCACCGTTGGAAGACATCAAATATCCCCATAGCAGGCTTTTTTCTGGGATAAAAAAAATAACGGCTATACAAACAGAGGCAAATAATAACCGTCATTTTGATAGCAAGATTTGGCCTGCAGGCCCTTTGCTTTCTCGTTGGCACTGAAAATAGTCCTGAAAGTGGGACTTCTTGGATGGCTCTGAGCATCCTGTCGCTACAAATAGCGGAGCAGTCTGCCTGACGGGAGGGACCTTTAGCCTGCCCACCACCTTTGTTTTGTAAGCATTACAAGAGAGGAAAAGGGTGAAAAACACTTGAAGAGTGAATCACTTTGGTTTCTGACATTCCTGTATTTTGCACAGACTTTTTCCCCAACGGGATCATGCTGACACCGGATTACATCAGAAACGTAAAGAAAGCACAGCAATTAACATGACTTAAGTGTTTATTTCAGAGCCAAGTCAGATGATTTCAGAGATTTCCCCTTTTTACTCCTCTGCATTCTTAATAGGGATGTTGCTGACTATCTTTACAGAAACATCAGGGAAGACAGCATAATTAATGTTTGTGCATTAGGCCAGACATGGCATTGGAAGCAAAACTTAAGGGCAGCATTATTCATAGAAGAGAATGAGTCCACTTAGGATGGGAAGGTGTGTGGGGCTTGATGAAATAGTCCTGGATGTTTATTTGGGCATGAACACAGGTCTACATGCTTTAGCTGCCCTCTGGCTGCAGAGCCGGACCCCCCTCCATGATAAGCAGGTTGGGATACAAACATCTGAGCCTTTGGAGGAGGCCACAGGAGCACAGCACCTAGGATTCCTGCTTGGGTGCTCTCCCAGGATCCCAGATGGCAGTGGCAGCTTGGGGTGTTTTTCCTCCACAGAGAGGGAGACCCCCTATTCACCCCTCTTGCCCCAAATCCATAGGTCCTGGGTTCCAGTCAAACCTCAGGTTGAAAAAATCACTTCTGTTCTCGTGATAGTTCCCCTGCTTCCTCTGGCCGCGCTGGCAT
The DNA here is from genome assembly GCF_963455315.2 of Globicephala melas. NCBI lineage: Eukaryota > Metazoa > Chordata > Mammalia > Artiodactyla > Delphinidae > Globicephala > Globicephala melas. The sequence continues at coordinate 161,704,305 of NC_083315.2, read as the reverse complement.
CGCCTTTCTGCTCCTCCCTGTTGAGTTGTGGGCTAAGAAGCTGCCCAAAGAAATGCCCTCATTGTGATGAATCACAATCTCAAATTACAGCCATGTGGGCTTTTAAATGACAAAGCTCTTTGATATTCAGTTTTCAGGTTTGAGACTTAGCCACTTGAGATCAGCAGGGCAGCTATTATCATGTGCATTTTTTAGACATAGATAGGAATAGAGGTTCACCAGAGAGGTTGTGTGACCAGCCCAAAGCCACACTGTCAGTGAGTAGCAAAGCAGGAAAGCTAACCCAAGTCTGTCTGACTTCAAGTCTACTCTCTGCCTTGTGCAAGCAATTACACCACCTTACATTTCAATCACACTGTGTCCTTTACAAACACCTTCAGCTTACAGAAACTTACAGCCAGTGATCAGTAAGGAAACTAATTCAGAAAAGGAGAACTTTGATGGCTAAGGTGACAGAGTTGGGCAGCAAGAGAATCAGGACTTCAACTCACTTTTTCTGAATAAGCACCATGCTCTTTCCCTTCTACTCAGCTTTCCATCAAGGAAGCAAATGTATCTGTACTTTTGTGTGTGTGTTGATTGCATATCTTTGAGTCAAATGTGTGACTGGAAACGGGGCTTTCTGTATGACACAACCATAATGATGGCTAACGTTTATTTATTGAGTTCTAATTATACAGCAAGCACTGTTCTGTGTGTGTGTGTGTGAGAGACAGAGACTCCTCATTTAACTTAATCTTCACCACAAACCTATGCGATGTTTACTGTAATTATCTCCATTTTATAGGTGAGAATCTGAAGACACTGAGGTTCAGAGAGGTTAAGTAACTGCACAAGGACACACAGCACTAGAGACAATATTTGACTGCAGGGTTTGCCTACTTCTATCATTTTACTTATCAATACACACGGTGTTTTCAGGTTGAGAGGAAATTATTCTGTGCTTGATGTGGATAACTCTCTGGGGCTGATCCATTCTTGACAATGTTACCTGGTTATCTGGCTGCCATGAGTGCTGCCCTGATCGGAACCCTCAAACAGCTTCTCTTGGCTCATGCAAGAGGACTTAGGCTTATTGGGTGTCAGATGCATGGCTTACGTCAGCACAACTAACCTCAGCCCGGGGAGGGGAGATTTTATTAATATCATCACAGCAATCAAGAAATGGAAGTTTAAACATGTGGCGTCACTTGCCACAGCTAAGAAGCCATCAAGTGCTGGGTCTGAGATTTGAACATCTGTGTCATGCCATTACTCAGTGAGGGTCTCAAACTTGACTGGGACCCCATCTCCCACCATTATGTTGGTGCCTGAAACATATAGTAGGCACTCAAAAGAGAGTCATGACATGAATGCATAAAACAAGCCCTCTGTGATTTCAGACTTCTACTGAAGGTTTTAAGGGAGCAGGCATGGGAGGGGGCTTTCTGGCCTCCTCTGGTGACATCGTCACATAATCCAGACCCCAAACTTGGCGGTCTCACCAAGCACAGTGTATTTTCACACATAGACCTTTCCGTTCTTTAGAGGAATTCCATAGCAGCTTCAGAGAGGATGCATGTGTCTTCATTTTGTTACATATCCGTTGGTGTTATCCTCATTTTCTGCAATGGAGGAAAGAGAAGGATGCCGACCTCACATCCATGTTTGCACCTACCGTTTTCAGAACAAACAGGAAGAGAGATGATAAATATTTCAGAGTTGGAATGCAACTTTTACAGCACCACAGCCTTACAAATGTACTAGCGCTGCTGCAAAAATGAGTATATTAAGGTGATTCGTAAGAATAGAAAATTCATCCTTGTCAGCCAGGGTTGAGCAGGACAGATCTCCAGTCGGCACCTTCGCACACTTGTTCTTAGGACTTACAAAATCACAGCTGACATTTATTTCTAATAAGTCATGGGAAATAGATGAGATAACTTACCTGTGTCATAAGATAGAAAAAAGTCCTCCTTTTTTTCAAAAACCATATCCGTTTTTGTGGGTTTATGATAGATAAACCACCCAGGAAAGGGGATGTTCTATAAAGGAACACAAGACGCAGTTTGCCCTAGGGAATCAACATGACTTGCTAACAGGCCATTGCTAGGGTGCCTTCTTCTATGACGCTGCTTGTAGCTAGTCTCCAAGGAGTGAAAAAGGATCATTCATTTGCAGCTATCAATGCAGGGCCAATGAAGATCACAGTTTTTAAACTGTCTGGGAGGAGGCTTTTGACCAGGTAGCCACCGAATGTCCACGGTTGTGCGTGTGTGTGTGTGGGTGTGTAAATGTGTGTCTGTCTTTCCTTCCTTTAGCTTAACCGCCCTTCACAGACTCTTCCTGTGAGTGGTTTCTTCTTCAGCCTGGCTTGGCAGCTGGCTCAGAATCACACCTGCCTAGTGGGCTAATGTATACCACCCTGTGGGAATGTCACAGGAACAGAAGGCATGAACCCCAGGTTGGATAGTGCACTGGGATGATAGAGAAGCAGGAAGTGGGCTGTCCCCCTGCATTGTTGGTGGGACTGAGTGCCTCTGTCCTCTTTATATCTTTAGAAGTAGTTGTTTACATAGCAATTCGTCTCCAGGTTTGCTTGTATGTATGGACAAAAATGAGGCATACGATATTGTTTGTAATAGTTAAAGACTAAAAAGAAACAGAATGGCCAACCATATGTAACGGGCTAAGGAAATTATGGTTTATTCCTACAGTGGACTACTATACAGCTGTTAAGAAGGAAAGTCTGTACATGCTGAATTTGAAACAATTTCCAAGATACCTTGTAAAGTAAAAATAGCAAGCTGTGGAACAATGTATATTGCTGGTTAACTTTTGTTTACAAGAAAGAAAGAGACAAACAAACACATATCTATTTATCCATCACTCTTGGGGCCCCTCTGATTCCCTTAGAACTCCCTGCCTTGGGCTGAAGGTGTTGAAGGCAGCTGGCTCCAACCTCCAGCTGAGGGCTTTCATGGCCTCTGGGTATTGCTCAGCCAGTGGGCAGGGCAAGCTGCAAGGTGGTGTCTTATTGCCTCAGAAGCAGCTCTGGACCATGATGGGCAGGGAGTCTTCATTCTCCACTTCGGAGCTCTTCAACTGGGATGACTCTGGGGTGCATGCTCTACCCCAGCCCCCAAAGTTTCCTGGCAGGACTGAGCTCCAGCTGCCCATGGTGGTGACCCAGCTCAAAGACTTCCGCTTTACTGCCTGTCTCCCGTCTTTCCTCCCTTCCTTCCTTCCCTCCTCCCTCTGTCTCACTTCCTCACTCTCTTCCTAATCAGTTTCCTGGAATCACCTTCCAAATAAACTAGAAAAAGATGTCATATCCAGGAAGAAGTATCCTTAAGGAAGTGCTCTCAAGTATTTCATGTTAGTTAGAAACCACTGCAGAGGCATTTCTCATGTTAAAAGAATTAATACCACGAGAGGGCCATAGCCTCCCGAGGGGACCCAGAACCACCTCCTAGAAGTCCCAGCTTGAGTGATGTCAGAGCCTGTTGTATTAAGAACTGAACAGGACCTTGGCAGGGAAGATCCTCCCCAAAGCTGGGTTCTTATTTCAGTGTGTGCTGGCTCGATCCTTAACTGTAAAGTTCTGCTCTTTCAATCTGACCTCCAGTTAATGCTCTCTAAACGCAGCTTTTGTGATGTGAACTCCTCTTCCTCTGAAGGGATATTCAGGTGAGAAAAAGAAAAAGGCCCAATCAGTTTTCCAAGTAAATCTTTCCACAGTGGTTTATTTCCCTGGGAAAGGCTTAAACTCAAACGTCATTTCTGGTTCTCCTTGGGGTCTCTCTTTGAGCTGAACGACTGGGAACGCAAAGGACTCCACCCCAGGGTTACCTGGTGGGTCTGGGTCTTACGCCAGATTCAACCTCTCTTGCGTGCTGCACTCTGTGAGGGCTAGAGGCTGGGATTTGGTGCAGAGAGGAGGCCATGGAATCTGCGGACAGGCTAACAAAGGACACTTCCTAGGGGTGCAGGGGACAGCAACTGGGGTCTCACAGGACGTTGCCCAGGTGAGCCTGCGAAAGCCCCAGCTACCTGAGTACTAGCTGTGAGGAAGCAGCTAGGGGCTCCTGCATCCAGTCCAGCCGCTGCCATCCAGCCACTCCCAAGAACGGCCACACTTGTGTCTGCCGAGCTCCTTGTCAGATTATCAGAGGCACATTTCTCCAGAGAGCGTCACCCAGTGGAGACTCTTGGATGGGAAAGATGCGAACGTGAAATACCTGGAACCGGGGGGTAGCTCTTTAGACAAGATCCCACAGGAAACTGACTAGCGTGGCTTGAAGGTTTGCTGACCTTGTTGCTACTATGGGGAAGAGACCTCTCATTCCTCTCCATCTCTATCTTCAGGTTTTACAATCTTTGCACCGAGGGCACTTTTCAGCTGAAAACAAACCGGACCAGGAAGTCCTGCTGTATTGTAATGGCTCAAACATCTGTGAACAGGGTGCTGCCTCATGGAGCGGGGGGTCTTGGAGACGTGGTGGTTTCTAAGAGAGAATCAGCAATGCTTTACCACTGGGGGATCTCACATCTGGATGCCTTACACCCTCCTTCTACCCTGACTCCTGCATGTGTGTGAGTGTGAGTGCGTCTTGTATAAAACAGTGAAGGGTGGGTGGGAACTCTCACTCTGACAATGATGGATTGCTCTCTCTTCCCGCTGGGCCCTCTCCCGTTGTTGACAAGCATAGGAGGGCAAGCCGTGTTCTACCTCAGGAGTCCTGGGCTCGTTTGTTGATTTGAATCCAGTAGCTTAAAAACATGCTCCCATGGGGGACACCTGAGTGTCTTTCGAGGACTTGCAGCTTTGTGCCTTCACACTGGCCTGTATTCTCACATGTTTATGTTCTTTTGCTCTCTGTAGTTCTCTATTTCTTGCTTTTCTACTTCTTTAATATGTAAGTTTTGCTGCAACAACGAACTAGCAGAAACTGGGTTAGCTCCAGCTTGGTATTTGCAGATGGGTGGAAACCACACTGGACTCCCTGTGTGAAAGTATGGATGCCCCTAAGGGACAAAATAAACCAAAATCAAAAGGCTATCTGTGGAGACACAATCCGTAGAGAACACAGGTTTCCTGTTTTGACATCTTATCACAGTGACCTCGACATATCCCACCTTATCCAAGGGAGACAGGAGAGTCTAGCATCAAGGGCGTGGACCCTCCCAGCTCTGGGTAAGTATCACATTTAACCTTAATTTCCTTATCAATAAAATCAGTAATAACCCTGGTTGGATTGTTGTGAAGATTAAATGACATGGCACATGAACAGTACTGAACAGTACTCGACACGAAGGCCCTCATTACGCTTTAGCTATTATTAGTCTTTCTTTTGATTTCTATTTGTCACCTACCATCTTCAGTTAATTCTTAGAGCAACTCCATGAATGGGTTTTCTCCATTTCTCTACTCAAATGTCTAATGGGCACCTCAAACCTAACTGTCCAAAACCTAACACCAGATTGTCCCTCTATTATTCCCCACCTCAGAAAGTAACTTCATTTTTTCCCACTTTTCTCCCCACTGTTTTTCTTGTATCATATTTGCTCCTCTTACTCTCACACCCCACATCCAATCCATTAGCAAAATCCCATTGGCTTTACTTATAAAACACATCCAGAGCCCAGCCACCTCTCATCACCTCCACCTCTATCCCTGGTCCTGCGCTGTCGGAATGGCTTCCTAACTGTTCCCCCTGCTTTGGCCTTGTTACCCTTCCTCCAAGTCTTTTCTCAACAAAGAACCTCTCATGGCATCCCATCTCAGAGAAAACATATAGTCCTTACCATGGACTAACAATTCTGGCCTGTGGTCCTCTCCAGAACCATGTCCTCCCCAAAAAAACTCACATAATTTTACCACTTTGTCATTTTGCTTATTACTCTGGCCCTAGCTCACTCCTCTCCAGCTACACTGACCCTCAAGCCTCTTCTCAAACACAACAGAGACTCAGCACCCTCTTGAAACTGAGCAGGTCCCTATGGGGCTCCTGGGCATGGAAGCCTTTTTGTCCACCATTTCTTGTTTTTCGGGAACAGACTCCAGCCTCCATGACCTTCCCTGAGTTCCAAAGGGCAGATTCAAACAGTTGCTAATCAGGGAAGGGAGGGGATGCAGAGACAAAGGAGGATCAGTGAAGAAACAGTAATGCAGCCTTGGGACAGGATCCTGGTTCCACCTCAAGGGATACATACAACAATATCTTTGAGCTCTTCTGCAGAACTAAACCCCCAACAAATAGAAGATGTTAACTACTGGATGAAGCATTCTTCATTCCGGAGAGAAGGTCACAGAAGACCACTGGAAGCCAGATTAAAGGAATGCAGGCCCTGCACACACTCTGATCCTTATCAGCAACCCTGCCCTTGAATCTTTGCTATAAAACTCCTCACCAAATCCTCCTGGATTGGGACACACAATTTTGAGGGCATGAGCCCGCTGTGTCCCCCTTTGCCTGGCAAAGCAATAAAGCTATTCTTTTCTACTTTACCCAAAACTTCGCCTCTGAGATTCGATTCAGCACTGGTGCACAGAGGCCAAATTTTTGACATCAGTAGTAAATCTGGATGCCTACTATGTGCTTAAAAGCAAAGGAAAAAACAGAGTAGAGAAAAAATCAATTGGAATTCCATGATCAAAGAGAACAAAATGCTGGTAGCTTGAGCCCATAAGCATCATGTGTGCTAACGTATAGCAAATGCTTGTTTGTAGAATTCACATACAAGGGAAATGGAGAGGATTGGAAGGCAACCTGTGAGTGGTTACTCACAAGATATCACATATGTCTTCTTTAAAGCACAGTTTGGGAAATTGGCAACATATGATGAAAACCCAGTCTCTCCCCATGTCCACGTGTCCTGTATCTGTGATTCACGACACCCGTGCTTTCAAATGCAAGGTGGCAGGCTGTGGGCTCCTTTCCAGGGTACTATAACACAGTCAATATGCCATTTTCTGGAAAAGAATATTTATTGTTTTAACAGCTGAACTCCTACTTTCTTGAATTTAAAAAAAGTTACTTATACCCACGAATGACTTACAGAGACTGGAAAGTGCAGCTTTGAAATTCCCAATTTAAAATATCCTGCAGCTTTTGCCAAACTGCCCCCAAACCACAGGATTTTTCCATTCTGATTTCCTCCTTATCCCTGGAATGATTAGGGAAACAAACAGCACTTTTCAGCATCCAGGGTTTGACTGGGGTTTGGGCCAAAATTGTGTGTGTTTATGGCAGTGCTCAGTGAGGACCAGCTTCCTCTGGATACTGCTGATTCAAGGAGAACCAGAAACTATGAGATTCAGAACTCTTTGGAAGTTCTCACTTAATTTTCTTTAAGGTATTTTTCTTCAAAGAAAGTTTTGCTTTTTTTTCTCGCTTAATTTTCTTTAAGGTATTTTTCTTCAAAGAAAGATTTTCTTTTTGTTTAGAGACTTGTTTTTTAATTAATTAATTTTATTTAATTTTATTTTTGGCTGTGTTGAGTCTTCGTTGCTGTGCTTGGGCTTTTCTCTAGTTGTAGCGAGCGGGGGCTACTCTTTGTTGCGGTGCGTAGGCTCCTCATTGCAGTGGCTTCTCTTGTTGCGGAGCATGGGCTCTAGGTATGTGGGCTTCAGTAGTTGTGGCACGTGGGCTCAATAGTTGTGGCTCGCGGGTTCTAGAGTGCAGGCCCAGTAGTTGCGGTGCACGGGCTTAGTTGCTCCGTGACACGTGGGATCTTCCTGGACCAGGGCTCGAACCCGTGTTCCCTGCATTGGCAGGCGGATTCTTAACCTCTGCGCCACTAGGGAAGTCCCAAGAGATTTGCTTTTGAAGGGCTGCTGATGATATTACAGTGCTAAGCTCCCTGGGTTATTTGTTTTTGAGAGTGTATATAAACTACTAACATTATTATGACACAATTACCAGTAAATAATCATACAATTATCATAAACATGTCCCTCTTGAAATATTGCAAATTAATATTCATGCTTTCCTCAAATCCACCATTCTGAGCTAATGTGTGTCTGCATTGTTCATCAAAATGTACATTTTTTTCCAGTGAAAGGAAAAATCATAGTTTGATTCTTCATCTTGAGGTATGGGAAGATTCTTTTGGTTGCAGCATTAGTTGCTTTGAAAGACAATTTCTCTGTTACGGATGCAGCCACCAGCAATGAGCTATGTGTTTTCGGGTAAAATATTTGCACTGCCTTAGAGCTATATTGTTCAAAAAGTCTTCTAGTCTTTCGATCTTGGCAGTTGAGAAATCATGCCAACTGCATGATCATATATAATTGTCATATGTCATGATAACTGTGTATGTAATTCTAAAAGCTGATAGTTTAGTCACTGTTAAGGGGAGATCCTAGAATTGCACTGTGAATAAATAGCTGTAGATTCTTCCCCCTAAACCTCATAAATCCACCTAAAGAAAGAAGCTCCAGAACATGCTATGATTTAGAAACATGAAATTTGCCAAGGTGATTGTAAAGAGAAATCTGGACCAAAAAAGCAACCCTGGAATAAGAATAGGTTAATATATTTTAACATTGAATGTCAGTGAACTTAATTTCACTATGTACAAAGCATCAGATGACAATACTGTTTTCTGCTAATTCAACAGGTTGCATCAAAGATGATAAAAATATCTTATACTAGCCAAGTTTGAGTTCATTCAGATTAAGGAAGTAATTCTAAAGTCCTCAGATAGACTTGTGTATCAAACGCATATCTATAAATGTTTATACACAGATGTCTGCTTGTAAATGTTTCACAACCGGCTTTACCAAAACAAAGTGAAAAAAGCCCTGATTTATCAGTTATCTCAGTTTTCGTGGTATAAATACTCACCATGACCAATTTCAAGCTACCAGTGTGACATCACTGCATGCAGAGTGGGGAAGAAGTTAGCACAATTGGCCCTCATGAGGCAGAACAGGATGAAATACAAATTGTGGAGAGAAGTGTTTTCAGTGGGTGACATGACTTTGAAATTAACAAGTTGGAAATAAACTGTAACAAAAGTTGCTATGGTATTGTATTGAGGACCAATGGGCTAAAGCATAGAGTTGAAAAGCAGTGTTAGCTCAACACTGACCCGTCCTCTTTGGAGGTGGCAAGACTTGGTGGGAATGACATAGGATCCGGGAGTCAGGCCTGGGTTTGAATGTGGTCTTTGCCACTTCATAGCTATGAGTCTGTAGGTAAGACACTTAATCTCTTTCAGCCTTAGTTTCTATGTTTGTAAATGGGGATGCTACAAGTCACCCTGGAGGGTTATCCCGAGGATTAGTGATAAAGCAATAGTCTCTAACAAAGTGCTTGGCAGATGGTAGGTGTTCATTCTTAATATTTGAACCTGCTTTTCCATTCTTTATATGAAATAGTTGGGTCACATTATATCTTAAGTTCCTTTTTAATGTCTAAATCTCAGAAAAAGTTGTTCTCTTCTATTACATAGATTCAATTAAATAAAAGATGCTAAAGAAGTATTTAAGGGCATTTAATAAATATTTAAAATGGATGGATAGATACCTGAAATTCATATTATCTGTTGGTTTTTCTCCAAGCTAGAAATTTGTGAGAGACAATTTTCACTATGTTTTTAAAAAATAAATCATCCTCCATATCTAATAAACTACCAAGTACTGGTGATTCTTATCTCTTAAATATTTTTTAAAAATCTGCGCGTCCCTCTTTATCTATCTATACTCTGCTAGGTTAGTCTGTCATCATCTAATTGGTTCTCTGCTTCCGTCTTGAACACCTCATCCCTGACAAGACTGTCTGTCTCTAACGCAACATTTTAAGCTCTTTAAGGACACAGATTTTCTTTTATTTATTTTTGACTCAAAGTCCAATATAGCTCCTGGCACAAAATAGATGCTCAATACATGTTTGTTTGATTGCATAATGAACGAGCCAACTTTTGGGGAAGTAATTAACATAGCTTTCTGTGCTGGAAGTTACCTTCCAAAGTGACATCATCTATGTTTCCTTATGTGTCCCCTTTGGTGACTGCAAAATTCACATTGTAGACCTTTCTACACCATAGACCTCATGTTTCAGGGCTACATACTAGTCCCAATATTTCATGGTGCTGCTTCTGCTGTGTGGAGAGCAGTGTGGGGTGGCCATCTCTGCTCCCCAAGCCCCAGCTGTCCTTGCCCCATCTGTGCGTTTCCTGCATCAACCCACCTAGGGATGCCCTTGGACCCTCTGCCACTCAGGTGAGCCTCTTTCCAGCCAGAGGTTACTAACAGAATAATTAAGATTTAGTTTCCTGAATTAGTTCAGATTGGGCTAAACTTTACAGGGTCAAGGTTAAGTACAGAGGCTTTACATCAGCGGCCCTCAACCTGTTTGGCACCAGGGACCGGTTTCGTGGAAGGCAATTTTTCCACGGATGGGGATGGGGCGCGGATAGTTCAGACGGTAACGCAAGCAATGGAGGCGATGCGGAACTGCAGATGAAGCTTCGCTCGCTGGCCTGTCGCTCACCTCCTGCTGTGCGGCCGGGTTCCTAACAGGCTGGGGACCCCTGCTTTGCATGACCTCAGCTATCAGGAGTGGATTTCCATGAGCCTGAATGAAAACAGTATCTAAAAATAGAATTCAAATTGCATGTTTCCATTACTTATCCTTAGATGGCCATTTCAGCATGTTGAAATAATGCTGTGAAGAAGGTGAAAACTCCAGTAGAAGTGGATTAAGAAATTGGCACAAATGAAAAATCGACAACATATTTAACAGTGGCTCACTTCTTCTAAATTCTGAACATCCAGAATTATTACAACTGGGATTTTTAACAGTTGCTTTTACACACACATTTACACACACACACACACACACTTACACACTGGCATACACTTACATTCTTTATATCATTCAAAAATTTTCTTTAGTACAAGAATTCGACCACTTTGGGAACTCAGACTCCATAGAGTCTTGTAACAGACTCATGGACTTGAACTTGAACTTTAGGATTACACACCTATGGTTAGAATGTGGGCTCTGCTTCTTATAGGTGTGCCATCTTGAGTAAATCACTTAACTTTTCTGATCCTCAGTGTCCTTATCTAGTACTGACCTCAGTGGTAGGTGTTTCGGTTCGGAGGTCTTGATAAGATAATGTATGTATACCCTTCATCACAGGGTGTAGTATCCAACTAACACTGAATAAATATTATCTTCTTCCATCTTCTCAGTGAGATGAGGGCACTCCGTTTTTATTCAGAGGCTTGTCTTCATTTTTCCCCACTCTTCTAACCTCTAAGCCCTGCATAAAATTTCCTTTCATGTTTTTCTCTAGTCCCTATGTGTTATTAGACTGTTCTATGCAGAATTGTAGTATATTCCTCGTTGTGGATTGCACAATGGTGTCTGTGTCTATGTGTCTGTGCTTACATGCCTTCTCTTCTCAGCCAGACTTCAGAGGTTGTGTTTTATGTATTTCAGTATTGGCCTAAATAATTTAGCAAACAACCAATCAGTTTCTTATACAAAGTATGTGCTAAAATTATGTTTGCCTGACTTTAAACTCCAAGAGTGAACCAGTAATTGATGGGTTAACATTTCAACTCCTGGATGTCTTTAAATAAGAAACATCCATTTTAGATCATTCTCACCTGATTGGAAAAAAAAAAAAGGACTGCACCAAATATGCATAGGAGTCTCTTCCAACTTGTTTATTCTATGTCTAAAAGTTTTACTGTATAAAGCCAGAGAACATTCTGTTTTTATTGAGTTATTCACTTGACATCTCTGTGCCAGGAACCATCCAATTAGGGCAAGTGACACACCCCTAATATTCTTTACCACCCATTTTTACCCCATTTATGTGTTTGGAAACAAATTACTGTTATCAAGGAAACCACTAAGAGGATCCACCATAACATGGTGCTATAATATAATGTATTTGGATTTCATAAAAATTATTTGCTAGGGCTCCTTAAAAAAAAAAAGAATTATTTGTTATTATAGGACAGCACAGTCACCAGGAGCTGTGGAGAAAGACAGAGACACTTTCTTTTCCTTCAACCTGACATTCTCTTGATCAGACCTGACATTGCAGGATCTCGGATCCAATATATTGAAGGAAGGATTTGGCACCCTAGGCTAGAATGGACAGAAGAAGGCAGCCAGCAGCAGAAATATCTGCCTATGATTATTTAAGGTATGACAGGAACAGGGCTTTCTGTGTGCAAGCCAAGTGGCTAACCTTCTCACTCAGCACTTAATAGGTAATCAATTTTCACCACTAACAGTGGAGGCTAAAAATCTAGAAGGGAATGAAAGTGCGGCTTCCTTACAGTTGTGAAGGGTTTTAGAGGTGCAAAATGATTTTAGATGTATTATTTCATTGAATTTTCACAGCAACATAAAATTGACCAGGGCAGGCCTGCTTGCATTTATTCTGGAAGATGTGTTTAACAAATATTTGCTGGGGCAGGGGGTGGTCATCAGCCCTATGCCAGCCTACGGTCTTTACTGTCTACCACTCAACTTCGATCTCAAGTTCCTATCTCACTGAGCTCATGAGAAACTTAAGAGGAGACCTACGGTCCACTTCCCCCCTGGTTTCATGTGAAAATTCTGGGGGCTTAGGTAGTTCCATCCATTGGGGAGGGAATTCTGTTCATTTTTCATCTTTCCATAGAGGTTTACATGTGGTGACACCACCAGAGCTCTTGTCTGCTTAGTGACATCATGGAGGCAGTGCTGTTCTGACACCTACAGCCTTCCTTCTTTGGTGTCAGCAAGTAATGTGTAAATCCTTCCATCTTCCACCCCCTTCCTTCCCCATTGCTCCTCTCAATGTCCTGTTTTCAGGGAGAGCATTGTCCCTTCGGATCTTTTTAACGTCTTTGCTATGCCTCCACTTACTCACCTCTCTGAGGCTTGAGGATTTGGACACCAGAGCCAGGACGTCCATGGTACGCCTACCTCATTCTTCTGCTGAGGCCAAGAGCACAGAGCCGAACACCTCTCCATATGGGAAGAAGAGAAAGAGACCAATGAAAGGAACAATAGTCATAGGCTTTATATTAAAGTGGTCCAATGACACGCCACAGAAAGAGCGGGTCAGGCCAGCACCCTGTGGCAACTGACCAGCATGAGATGAGCCTCTCTGCCTATGATTAGAACTACAGCTGCAGAGAAGGCTGAAAATCAGCCCTGGAAAGCCACTGGCCTTCTCCATGTCGTATTGATGCGAAAGCCCCTAAAACTCCAAGCTCAGCTCTATAAGATAAGTGAAGACTAGGAAAATGTTAGCATTAGAGGAAGAATTCAAAGTGATTTATGGGATGGAAGCCCTGCCTTATGGTTTGAAATTGAGATCATAAAATGTGCATAGTTTTTCCAAGCAACTGTTAACTGGGAAAGCTGAGAAGTGCCAGCAATTCAGAGCAAAGGGGGCGAAATGAAATAAGCAACGGGAAACCTTATATGGGAACAGAGCTGGGAACTGTTCTCACAAGCGAAAACGTTTAGCCTTTGGAATGATTCCCTTTTGGAGGGAAGGAAGGTCAGCTGTACAAAAGATTTAAGAAAAATGCTTAATGTGATATGGGATGTATGTCTCCAGATTGCACAGCCTGAAGCGGCATTTGGGAACACATGAATAATAATGTCCTGGTTGTAATGGCTCTCATCCCTTTCACCGTCTGGGTGCAGTGAACCAAAACTGCCTTTTTTTTTTCTATGAACAATAAAAAAGTGAAGCTTCCATTCCTGTTAAGTTGAGTTATAAACCACTTGGAGAGATCAATACTTCCCAGTGGCACAGAGTTTAAAACTGGGTTCTGTCGAGTCACTCACCACAGAGAAACCTAAGATAATTCTGCCCGGGCCAACCAGACAGGTTGGAATGGGATGGGGTAGGTGCTGCAGGGACTGAGAAATTGTTTCTTTACTTCCAAGGAGACCGACTTGCCTCCAGTTCCAGCCTTTCCCCAGGGCATCTTAATTTACTAGAGAAAAGGGGCGTGTGCTTCATTTTGCTTTTACTGCCTCTGTGTGTCCCTCGCTCTCAGCATCGGAAGATGGCAGCAGAGATCGTTCACTGCCCGCGACTGAGGCTCCTCTGTCCTCACTGCCCAGCAGGACACAAATGTTCACCGGCGAACGCGAGGCAAAGTCCTTTGCAGAAAACATATTGATTTCATTTGAGGAAGATAAATTCATAAACTGTACAACTGTATTCATCAGTTCATTTGGGGGGAATGTGATATAGGAGTTGTGCAAAAATAAAATTCCCAGTAGCAGGCATCATCTGTTATCTCTTCCATATGCGCAGACTGTAAAGTTCAGGAGAGGGAGAATTGCTACTGAATCTGACAGCTGCCTTTCCTAGTATCCTTGTTTAACCCGTAACCACCGCGTGGAGCTGATCCAGGGCTCCTACTGAGGCTTTATTTTTTCATGTAAATCACGCAGTCCAAACCTCTGACCGGCCTGAATGCCTGCCTGCATGGGTTCTGCCCACATTGCTCAGTTCATTTTTTTCATCCTGGCCCTCAGCCTTGCCTCATACCTGGTTCCAAAGCTACCGAAACCCATTCTTGCCATGTTCTACCTGGAGCTGAGATGTAAAGGGGTGTGGGTGTGTGTGTGTGTGTGTGTGTGTGTGTGTGTGTGTGTGTGTATTTGGGGATATGGACTGGGTGACCTTCTAGTCTTTCTAATCCCTGGGGAAAATATTCACCCCCAATTTTTTTTTTGTTTCTTTTCTCCTCTACTCTTTCATTCTCATACCTATTGTCCAAAAAGGTGTTCGAATTATGCAAAGCTGCTAACCATATGTTTATATAAATCCCTCATGACAAGGTAATAGGACTTGTAAATAGAACATGTAAAACATTATTTTTAAACTGGGATCAGTTCAATTGCAGCAGAATACCTGACTAAATCGACTTAAAATATCACTTATCTAACAGGGAGGCAGGTGTAGGCATGGTTAATTCAGCAGCTGGATGCCAACTGGGCTCTGGACAGCTTTTTTCTACCCTCTTGTCTTTCTTCTCATGGCTCTAAACCATAGTTCCAAAATCACTACTTCACACTGTGATATCCAAAGAGACATATAAAGGAGACACTTTCTCCCGTGTCTTTCTAGTTATCAGGAGGAAAGAATCACTTCTAAAAGTCCTAAACTTC
Source organism: Globicephala melas (assembly GCF_963455315.2). Lineage (NCBI taxonomy): Eukaryota > Metazoa > Chordata > Mammalia > Artiodactyla > Delphinidae > Globicephala > Globicephala melas. Next base: position 161,689,165 of record NC_083315.2, on the reverse strand, counting down.
CTGTCAGGTCCCCTTGCCCAGAACTAGGTCATGTGACCACCTCTGAATCAATCACTAGCATATAGATCGGGTTTACCTGGATGGGTTTACACCAGTTACGATTCTTACACTGGGACTGAGTCTACCTTCTTGAAAATACTATTATTTGAACAATATTGTGTTTATGTTAGCAAGAAAGAAGTATGGAATGACCGTTGGATAGGCAAACAGCATGATACGCTAGCATCATTCAAAAGTACATGGTTGCACTTTAGACTCTTAGTCTAAAGAGTATCCCTAAAAAATAGTATGAAAAGGAATTCCTTCCAGCGGGTAGGACTTTGAGCCATGCACCTGGCTATTCACTTTGCCTGGAAGGAGAGGTGACCAGCAATATGCAACTATAGTGATTCCTGGGCTGTGGGTGATGGTCTGGCTGGTGGTCAAGGACTTGGAGCAAACAAGGTTGGAACACGGATGACAAGGAGTTCTGGGGGATGAGATATGTGGATGGACCTCTCAGAATGGGCACAGAGTGTGAATATATTTGTGACCATGTGAATGCCAACCAAAGGACAATTATGGAAGAAGAGGCTTTCAACAATCAGGTGGCAACACAACATGAGTGCCCAACCCGTCAACAACAGAGACTAAACCTGAACTGACGTGGCTCCATTTCTTGGAAATAGCAGCAATTTGTCCTCCCTAGGATGCTTCTGCCAGCACTACCACGTGTGAATTTTTGAAATGCCTCATTTGTCATGATGATCTTCTACATAGCATCTTTTCTGACCAGGAAATCAGTTTAGAATGAAAGAAGTATGGTAATGGGTTCATACCCATGGAATTCATTGGTCTTACACATGTTTCATTATCCCAAAGAAGTTGGCCTAATATAGCAATATGGTGGCCAGTTGAACACTTAGTTATAACACTGTGTATAATATATAATGTCTTTTCTTCCATAGCCAGAATACATGAGTCTGGGAGCTAAAAGGAAGAACTGGTACTGGCTTCTATCACTGTTCTCCCTAATGATCCAATAAAAACATTTGGCTTCCATTCCTGCAAATTTGGCTCTGCCGCTTTGGTGGTCTTGGTTCCCAAAAGGGGACCTCTTTTTCCAGATGTGTGACAAAAGTTCCACTGAACTGGAAATTGAGACTGCCACCTGGCCCTTGGGCTACTTATGCTACTGAACCAACCAGCAAGAAGGGATTACTACTCTGAACTTGCTGAGATGGTGATTCTGACTACCAAGTAAAATTAGTGTTGCCACTATGTAATGGAACACCCAGAGTGAACTGTAATGTAACCTATGGATTTTGGATAATTATAATGTGTCAATGTAGGTTCATCAATTGTAAGAACTGTACCACTCTGGTGAAGCATGTTGATAATGGGGGAAGCTATGAATATTATGGGGGTTGGGGATATATGGGAAAACTTTGTACCTTCCTCTCAATTTTGCTGTGAACCTAAAACTGCTTAAGTTTTTTTAATTAATGGAAAACTATAGTAACCTAATACAGGCACAGATCCTTCATTAATAGAGTCTTGAATCACCCTGACAGGCAAAGCACCACGACTAGTTGAGGTACTGAGTGAGGTCAAAGGGAATGTAGAATGGACAGTGAAAGAAGTAAGTTACAACACCCAACTATAACTATGTGACCAATTGCAGAAATAAGGACTGTGGTAGTTTAACATATTTTCTTAGTTGCTTGCTACTTACTTGCTTTGATATATTTACATGTTTTATTATTTGTTACAATTATTTATTTTTCTATTTTCTCACTGCCTTAAAATAAAGTATAAAGTGGCTTAATTGTAATTAACTTATATTTGGTTATTTAAGTTATGAGACATCAACAAGGGATTGTGACTAAACTAGAAAGGGAACAAACAATACATAGACAAGGGTAAATTAACATATAGGATACGTGTCTTCCCTTTGGGTGAAAGAGTGAGTACATCTTTAATTTTACAAGGAATAGTTGTAAGGCAGAAGCATGCTGTTGTTATTGCCTTTATTCAAAAGTTAAACATGGATCAACGTGCTGGTATGGGTTGCTGAGGGACCAAAGGTGTGGACTGTGCCTGGTTATCTGCTTTCATTGAGACAGTAATTTCATTTCTTTCAGAAATATATCCAGAAGTAGAATTGCTGGATCATACAGCAGTTCTACTTTTAGTTTTTTAAGGAAACTCTACACTGTTTTTCATAGTGGCTGCACCAATATATGTTTCTACCAACAGTGCACGTGTGTTCTCCTTTCTCCACATCCTCACCAACACTTGTTATTTGTTGTTATCTTGATGATAACTATTCTGACAGATGTGAGGTGATCTCATTGTGATTTTGATTTGCATTTCCCTGAAGATTAGCGATGTTGAATATATTTTTATATACCTGTTGGTCATTTGTATATCTTCTTTGGAAAAATGCCTATTCACGTTCTTTGTCCATTTTTAATTGGACTATTTGTTTTGCTATTGATTATTTACTTATATATTTTGGATATTATCTCCTTATCTGATATATATATTTTTCCTATTCTGTAGGTTGCCTTTTCATTTTGTTGATCATTTCTTTTGCTGTGCAGAAGCTTTTTAGTTTGATGTAATTTTACTTGTTTTTGTTTGTTTGTTTGTTGCTTGTGCTTTACATTTCATATCCAAAAAATCATTGCCAAGACCAATGAGAAGAAGATTTTTCCCTGCGTTTTCTTCTAGGAGTTTTACAGCTTCAGGTTTAAAAATTGAGTCTTTAGTCCATTTTGAGTTAATTTTTTGTGTGTGGTGTAAGATAGGTCCAAATTCATCTCTTTGCATGTGATTATTTACTTTTCCCAGCACCATTTATTGAAGAGACTATCCTTTTCCCGTTGAGGGTTCTTGGCTTCCTTGTCAAATATTAGTTAATCGTATATGTGTGGGTTTATTTCTGGGCTTTTAATTCTGTACCATTGGTCTATGTGTCTATTTTTATGCCAGTACCATACAGTTTTGATAACTGAAGCTTTATAATATAGTTTGAAATTAAGATGTGCTATGCCTCAAGTTTGCTCTTTTTCAACATTGCTTTGGCTATTTGGATTCTTTTGTGGTTTAATACAAATTTTTGGATGGTTTTTAATAGTTCTGTGAAAAATGCCATTGGTCTAACTGTTGTCAACCGAGAATCACCACCATCTCCTTCTTCTGTACCATAGAAGAAAAGCTGAAAACTGCATTTCCCTTCATTGTATGGTTCTGGGATTGAGTTTGCCAATGAAAGGAACTCATGCAAGATATGTAAGACAGAAATAAAATAAAATAAGGATAGGCCATTATGATTCTATGGCAGTTGCAGCCCAAATATATGGGATTATATGGGAACTTTGCAGTAAGGTCTTGAGAGCAACCCTCTGTGCTGCTGTAGACTGAAAAACTTGGTGGGAGATTTCCAGAAAATGTTAAATATTCTAGAGGCTTCTCAGTGAGCTCTTGAGAATTTTGGTGCTTCAGGCTGAGATTGCCAGTGTGGCTTCCATGACCTTTGTTCCCAAGCTCTTCCATCTGCTAGGTAAGCCCAAATTTCCTATATTAAAACCATTAATTTTTGGAATACTTAAAATGGTTTCTGTTTTTCTGACGTAATTTTGGCTGATTTAAAGATCCAGTAAATGTCTATCTATTATATCTATGAACTACTATATCTATTGTGTGTGTGTGTGTGTGTGTGTGTGTGTGTGTGTGTGCGTGTGTGGTGGTATACATGTGTGTAAAATGAAAAGAAAGAGGGAAGTTATTTTAAATTATGCAATAATATATCATTGCTGTGAAAATGAACAATATAGAAATATAGAAAAGAAGGTCTCTCTCTATAAGCTCCTTACTTCTCTAAATCACTTATCAGTTTTGGCCACTGTTAAATTTTATAGTGCTTGTTTGTGGCCTCCTAGAATTTTCTATAGATACAATTCTCTCTACATTTTTAAAAAAAGCAAAAATGGGATTATACAGTATATATTGTTGTTCTAAAATTTGTTTTCTGGATGCAACACTATTTTATAACCATTCTCCCGAGTACATGTATACAAATAGAGCTACCTCACTGTTTTTTAAATTTAGTATTCTATTGAATGGATGGGCCATCATTTGGTTAGCCATATTTACCACTGATGGGTACTCAAGTTACCTCCAATTTTCCATCACAAATAATGTTACAAGTGAATATTCTTGTGGGTATATCCTTGCATATCTACATGAGTATTTTAGCAAGAGAGATACTTAAGAGTAGACTTGCTGGGTCAAAGGGCTTGCATACATCACAGTGTGATACATTTTGCCACACTTTGGTTTGCAAAAACAATTGGAATTTTATGAATAGTTCTGAAATCATACATCAGTACACATTCCTACTAAAACCAAGGAAGAGGCTTTTGAATTTCACACCCAAGATGCTACTAACCAATATCACATCACCTCTTCAACTGTGTCTATTTGGAAGAAGACTAATTTTGGAGAGGCTACATTTAAAGGACTTTTATATTTTCACTGAAGCCTGAAGAGGCCCTGGGAAGAATAGGAGTGAGCCTGCTTCTGATCTAAACTCACCAATATTAGCTCAGTGGCTTCTGCCCTAGGACTACATTCTCAGTCATTTTCCAGAATGCATCACAAACTGTAGCTGTGTTAGAATATATCTGCTTCCAGCTTCTTGTTTTCAGACTTGCACTTAACCATTCTTGAGACCTCTGTTCCTCAAAGGGTCACTGGACTTCTCAGCTGGTTAATGTGCGAGTGATGTGAATACACAAGCACCCAAACTTATTAGTAACAAGTGTGCCGAGATCAGTTCAGATGCTCCTGGAAACTCCATCTGAACTAGCCTGATCCCTTGGGAATGGAAAGTATGAGCCAGAAATTTTTCTCTCATTAGGTACTTGCTGGCTCTTTGTAGAGTCTGGTTTGTCCCAAAGGACCAGGTATAAGACCCAGATTTGAAATCAAGAGGAGTTTTCATACGAATGAGTGGGAATTGGCAATTACTGAATGCTTACTCTGGGCCAGAGAGTTTATATAGATCCTCTAAATTAATCCCCACAATAACCCTGTGAGGTAGTTGGCCGTATTCCCATTTTTCCAAAAGGGAAACTGCGGCAGAGGGGGCATAAGTAAATTTGACCACTGCCATCCAGCTAGTCATTGGGGCACAGCTGGGATTCAATGGCAGGTCTGTCTAGCCTCCCTCATGCTCCCCGCACCCTTCTGCCTCCTGGGACTATTGTGTGACTTAAAGGGAGGAGATGAACTAGACAAAAGAAAGATGAAATTTGGGGCCAATGTTTATGGTTTGTTACTATTTCTATTGTTTAAGTAAAGCACTATTCCCAGGGTAAATTGTCTTAATTAAAAAAAAGATGTTGTGTTACCAGTTTGTTAGTGTCAGCAATCCATACACTGATGTCTTATTTATTTAAAGCAGGATTTCTCACATCAGCACTACTGACGTTTTGGACTGAATAGTCTTTGCTGTGGAGGCTGCCTTGTGCGCTGTAGTATGTTTAGCAGCATCTTTAACCTCTACTCACCATACTCCAGTAGAACCCCCCAAGATGACACAATCAAAAACGTCTCCAGAGAGTCCTCTCATTTAAGAGCCACTGATTTAAAGTAGAGATAAGTCAGGAGGAAACAAAAGAAGTAAAATCTATAAAGAATTGCCATCAGGTTCCTAGTATCCAATGCATCTGGCTAAACAGATTGGGGAGTAGGGGAGGATTTTTATCATGAAATGCAGAAAAATCGGCTTACCCTGATTTGTTGAGCATAAGTAGGAAAGATGTATGTGTACTTAGAGAAAATGTAGAAGGGTTATCCTTATGGGGACTCTGGGTAGGTGTAATAACTTCGGGTTTTTCAAGCCTGCATCATGATCTCCCAGGGAAGTAAAATTAGGTCAACAATTTATAATTATTGAGCTATTTAAAATACTCTGACAAGGTGGTAGCACAGACTTAAATTTAGAGGTGCATTCCCTCTACTCATAAGTATGCCATGTGACCCCTCAGCTTGGTTACAAGAATTTTTAGCTATTTCATATCAGGCCTACTGGGGGCACAGGAAAACGTGGGCTTATGTGGTTGGTGGCTTTTAGGGAACTAGCATAGTGGAATGGAAAGGGCCCTGGATTGGCTGGAGATCTGGATTCTGGCTGTCCTAACCAAGGTGTGTGCCCTGGGGCCAGTCACTTTAACTCCTTGAGTTCAATTATGCAGGAATGAAAGAAGAAAACCCCTAATTGACCATAACCTCTTCTGCCTAAACTAAGGTATAGTAGATTGCTGGCATTAAACGCCCCGGTCCCTTATACCCCCATCTAGATTCTTTGTCATGTCATATTATAATTCCCTCATCTCTGATTCTGGGCTCTGCCACATGGCATGCTTTGGTCAATGGGTATTACAGTGTTGGATGTAAGCAGAGGGTGAGAAAGTGCTTGTGCGTTTCTGCTTACATTTACCCTCTGCCATTCTAGCAGACGCCATCCTAGAACCCCCAGATGTGTGAGTGGGCTCAGCCGAGATCATTAGAGATGCTGAGCTGAATACCCCCGGTGTGTCAGCAACAGACATTTATTGTTGTTTGTCACTGTTTTTTTTTTTTTTTCAGTGTAACACAATTTTACTAGAAATTAGCGTTTGCTTCCATCACCCACGCAGGGCAGCATCCTTGTTACACAGCATCGCCGTGACGTGGATAATGGACACACAAAGCATGTGGGAAAATAATCTCAGGAGAAATGAGATTAGACTTGGATGAGCTTCCTTGAGTCTGGAAGTTGAGTCTATCCTCACCCCTAGGGAGGGTCTAGACTGAGAAGTTGAGAGAGTTGAATCTCTCTGCATAAAAAAAAAAAAAAAAAAAAATGTTGAGTTTCTGAGGCAAGCCTGAGAGAAAGGAGGCTGAGGATAGAGAAGAGGGAAAGAAGAGATTTGAGGAGACAGAAAGGAAATAATCAAGCTGGAGGCTGACCCGGGGAGGACTTGGCCAGGGGTGGCTGGTGTGGAGGAGAGGCTGAGAAAGAGTGAGAAGCGGAAGAGTCTGCTTTCAGATCCTGTGGGGTGATCTCATCCTCCTAAGGTAAGTCAAATCTCAAGTAAAAGTCAATGCTATGCATGACGTGTCCACCTCAATCCACGATCCTCTAGGTTAAGCGGGCAGATTTTAAAATTAAAATTATTACGGAGTCCAAGGTCGGTCTGCTCGCCGCGCAACAGGGCAATGAACCAGAGACGAGGTGTTGAGGCAAAGAATAGGACTTATTTGGAAATCTGGCAGACCGAGAAGATGGCAGACTAGTGTCTCTGAAAAACCATCTTATCTGGGTCTGGATGCCAGTTTCTTTTATAGAATCAGAGAGGGGGAGGCGGTGAGGAAGAAAAGTGAAAGGGCCATCAGTCTTGCAAAACAGCTCCTGGAAGGACCAGCCTCGGTGAGGGGAGGTGTTAGTTTCCTTTTTCTTGCAGCCATTCACAGGTGGGCAGGGTTCCCTGAGGCAGGCCATTATGTATGACTATCATAACAGAAGCAGTGAAAAGCAAGGTTAAGGTCACAGAAAAAGATCCAACGTGGAGTCCGATTTAGCTCTTCCCTGTTACAAAATCACTCCTACATAAACAACAAGGTCCTACTGGATAGCACAGGGAGCTATTCTCAACATCTTGTAATAACCTAAAATGGAAAAGAATCTGTGAAAGAATATATGTGTATAATAATATATATTATTATGTATAATATATATATAAAACTGAATCACTTTGCTGTACACCAGAAACTCACACAACATTGTAAATCAACTATACTTCAATTTTAAAAAAACCCACAACGGAAAAATCCACAAAAATTACTAAAATTAAAATAAATAAATAAATAGATAGATAGATAAATAAAATTATTTCAAGTCCTGCCCTGCTTACAGTCCTTCCTGAGCACATCCTGCCTCCTGCACTCCCTTTCTCACTGTGCTCCCGTCACTTGGGCCACTTCTCCGTTCTCAGACTCTTTCCTTCTCATCCCCAAACACCCTCCCACTCTGCATTCACACACACACACTTTGCCGGGGGAAGGGGGTCCTTCTTAGCCTCCAGGTCTCAACCTAACTGTCTGATCTTCTGTGAGGCTTTAACTGTCCAGCCTAAGAGCAGCTCCTGGTGTGACGCTCCCCTTTTGTCCTTTCTTGCTTTTGCCATCATTAGTCGTTTCATGATCGTTCTCACTGTGTATCCTTGCTTCATGGCTGTCTCTGCCATTCGACTGTGCACTCTGCAAAAACAGAGACCACGGCCGTGTCACTCGCCCCTGTGTACTTGGTGCCTGCTACAGTGTCTGGCACCCAGTAGGTGACTTGATTTGTACTGAGTGAATGAATATGTGAGTAGTTTTATGTTAGTGGTTCTTTGGCAATCACAGGAAAGAGGCTGTGGTCCACATTGGGCTTGATGTAAAGAAGAGACAAAACATCTATAGGTGGAGAGGCCCAAATAAGACCCATTTCTGGAGGACAGAAACTCAGAGTGAGCATTTCCAGGAACCCAGCAGAATCCATGGGAGGGCACTGCATAGAGTGCTGACGGACACAGGACCTTACTATTTTTACCTAAATATTAGTGAAAGGGTCACCCCAGGAGGCTGGAAGGACTGGGGGTATCCCAGTGGCAGCCACTGGGATGTCATCAAGGTTTGCATTTGAAAAGTGTGGGGTGTTGGGGGCTTGGACAAGGTGATTGCCAACATCCCTTCCAGCCACAGGATTCTTTGCCATCACCTCAACAGGGTGGGGGAAGACAGAGAGGTAATTGTAGATGAGAGACAGACTTTTATTGATTTACAGAAAGCAGGTGAGGGTGATGACGGCTGGTATTAGTGCACAGGACAGTGAGGGCCCTCTGGGCGGATATTGAGCTCCATGCTAATCTCTCCCTCTGCAGGGCTCCCTCTGATGAATAAACTGTGTCCTTTATTTGGCTGGCACTCAGTGATTCCCTTTGTAAATTAAAGGATATTGGATGCATGCTAAATGGTGGGAATGCATTTGTAGTCTAAATATCTGATATTTAACTATGATGAATTACCCAGGCTAATGAAAGGTTGACAAACCTCAGCCGTGCGTCACATGCTCCAAAATGGAACAGAAATCAATGAAGCAGCTAAATGTCCCCTTAAATGCCAACCCCCTTTTCTATCTAAATCCCCCTCTAATTCTTTCATGGAAATAGATGGAAGGGATCTTCATTACATATTCATTTTCTGAATCCATTTTGATCATTAGGCTGAAATAAGGGGTAGATGAGGGTTTATTAGGGAGTAAGCATATCTGATAAGCATTAAATTACTTCTGATGGCTTTATGTATTTAATAGTGTTAGCAAATTAGCTTGGCGTTTGATCTAACGGAGCTGATGTTGATGAAGACTGCAGATTTAACCCTGCGTGTTCAACAGAACACTGCTGACCTGGGGAACAAGGCAGGAGTCAGAAGAGTCCTGTTCTGCTCCTCACTCTTGTCCTTGGAAACGTTTCCCTGGCTCATGTTTCTCTAACTGCCTTCCTGTAGACGACTCCTCAACAGTCATCTCCAGTCCTGTCTCTCTGAACTTCGGTCTTTGGGCTCCTAATGCTTCCAGTGCAGTTGGACCTGACTGCCCCATGACGTGTGCAATCAACCAGTCAACCCCCCCCCCGCCCATTTGTCACCCGTTCCCTTTCAGATTCCCCATCTGTCACTGTCCCACCATCCTCTTCATGACTCAGATTCAAAAGCTTATTTCTTTTCAATTTTAGCGTACACTTTGTAAAATGCCTCTTCGTGTTGTTTTTCTTTGAGCTCACTCTCATGATTCACCATGTGCTGCTTCTTAATGCTCTCAGTGAGCAGATTCTAGATTAGGTGCTATGAACACAAGGGTACCAGGCAGGGTTCCTAGCACTCAGAATCACATAGTCCAGGCAGGAGCTAAATATGTCAACAGATAATTATAATCTCATATGCATAAATGGTTTGTAGGGCACAGCAAAGGCCACCTGAGGGTGGGAATGGATGGTGAGCAAAGGCGATGAGGTGACCTTGGACTTGGCCTGGAAGAATGAAGTAAGGTGTGCCAAGCGTTAGTGTTGGGGATGGCAGGATTGTGCAAATGCAATTACGAATGATCTCTATAATTTGCATTATGGCTTTCACTTTGTGAATATAGGGGACACCCTCTCACAACTACCTTCATAGCTTGCACTATGTCTGAGCATTTTGAATACAGGAGGGGCAATCCCAAGTTTTCCCATCTTTGGGAGGATGAGCTCGTGTCAGTTACAAGATGTATCCATCATGCTTGGTCTGTGGGCCAAAGGTCACCTGATGCCTGTTTATTTGTAAATAAAGTTTTATTAGAATGCAGCTATGCCCAATCATTTTATGTCTGTCTATGGCAACTTTTGCCCTGTAATGGCGCAATTGCTGTCTGGCCCTGACCCCTGCTCTTGTCCATTATGATCACGTTTTGTGTCTGGGACCTTGAGATTTGGACATGACTCTGTAGTTTAAATTATAGAAAACAACAGTATGGCTGTTACTAGAGGTTATTTAATACCCGCTTCCTCTCACCTCCACCCCCAAGGGCATATCAAAACACTTTAAGTCAATCAGTTACAGTGCCAAAAATGTCTTAGCGAATTCCTGTAGCCATAAGTGACGATACTCATAACTGTATTTGAGGGGTTTCGAGAAAAGAATTATTTGAACAACATTAGGGTTTGGCATTGCCTTGAGGCAATTTACTTGAAGGTTACTGTTTTCTACCGGGGTACGGTTTTAGGACAGAGGAACTTGGAAATGTGAGGAGGATGGACATAGTGGACTCACCAACGGTCAATGATTCTTTGCAGTATCTAACACATGAAAGCCCTAAATACTGAAGTATCCTGATTTGTTCTAATTTATCAGCAATCCAAATAACTAAGTACTAAGTTCTGTTAGGAGCCAGATTCTCCCCTTTGGCTGGGTAAAGTGTTCAGGATCTCTTGATTAACTAATCTGAAGCCCGGTTCCACCACCTAACAGCTGTGTGACCTTGGGCAAATTACTTACCATCTCTGTGTCTTTTTCTTTTTAAAAATTTGTAAATGGGAAAAATAATAGTACCATTAGGATTATTAAAAGAATCAACTGAGTTACTAAGCATATCTATGTATATATGTATACATAGATATATGTTAGCAATTATTTTTATTGTTTGAATCATTTTCTTTTTAATCTCAGGACTACTGTTTCTGTGCTAGCTGATAAAGCCAGCCTGCCAGAACTCAGTATAAGATATTTTATTCGGCAATGTGGGATGTGTTCATATACTATTTATTTCAGTATGAGAAACACAATCAAGTACATCCTGTGACGTAAAGTCTTGTTCTGGGTAACCTCTTCCCATTTTTTTTTGTTATAGCTGTGTGTTTATAAAGTTGCATGTACATCTATTCATTAGACGAACACACAGTTTCAGTTAGCTTGGGGAATAGAATATTGATTTAAACCATACTTTAGGAGGCTTATCTATCACTTTGAACAAATAAAAACTTATATGAGATTGGATTTCACTGCGTGAGATAGGAAAAAACATACTTCACTGAATACAGCCTGTGGTTGTAAGGCCAAATTCTAGAGGTATCATCAATATATTGGGCTCCTGCTTTCACTTTTTAATGATCTCTGTCAACTCTGATAAAGATACGCTCACTTTTATTGAAGCAGAATTTACCCTGTCCCGTTATTTTTTTTTTTTTTAACACACCGAGTCCACCTTCAGCCCGTCACTATCCCAGAATTGACATCTTTACCTTCAAGATCTGTTAGAGTTGGAGAATCAATGTGTTTCCAAGACATTGTGTCTTATTTTTGCTGGGGATGTTGAGCTTTCTCTGTGTGGAGTTCTACTCATTTCCAAACTACTTTCGCGGGGAGAAAAAGACCGTGAATTGCAAATACTGACTTCCCCAGCTCCATCGTGCTCTGTCCCCCTTTCTCAGTTTCTAGGCATGTAGCTGGATAGTTGAATCAAAAGCTTTCTTAAACGTGACCCAGTTTTAGGGGCAATCAGTCCTGAAAAGAGCCTGTCCAGGCTGCCGGCAACTTTCTTCTACTCTTCTAGTAATGGACCCCTAGCATACATTCTTATTTAACTCAAGACTCATTTCCTAGTCTCATAAGCTAGCAGTGGTCGCATACTTTATTCCTGGCTTACCGGGGTGTGAGCAAAAGAGAGTCATGTGAATTCCATGTTATACTCCCAAATAAAGGTCTTGTACCCTCCATGGCCTTATTGCTTTCTGGTGGTTGGAATGCAGCAGCAGCTGAAACAGCCACATTAGACCACAAGGTGGGAACAGCCCACTGAGGATGGGAAGCAAGTAGATAGAAAGAACCTGGGCTCCTGACATCACAGAGCCGCTATAGCAGCCCCAGACTATGTAAGGTCAGACCATCCCAGAAAGAGACATAAACTATTTGCTTTAACCCGCTGTTATCTTAGCTCTTGCTTGAGCAGCTGAACTGGTATTCTCACTAATCTAGAATTTGGGGTTTAGACGTGGGGTGTTGCCATAACTGCATTGGAAAACATTGGGTAAAACCTGTAGCATCTCAGAAGGCAGACCTCATGCCAACAGAGCACATGACTCCAGCAAAACCAGTTGGAAAAACTCAGGATGTTGGTGTGTGTTGAATGTTTCTTCTGCTATTTGAAGGGCCACCAAAAAGATGGACTCAAGGGCTTCCCTGGTGGTGCAGTGGTTGGGAGTCCGCCTGCCAATGCAGGGGACACGGGTTTGTGCCCCGGTCCGGGAAGATACCACATGCCGCGGAGCGGCTGGGCCCATGAGACATGGCCGCTGAGCCTGTGCGTCCGGAGCCTGTGCTCCGCAACGGGAGAGGCCACAACAGTGAGAGGCCTGCGTACCGCAAAAAAAAAAAAAAAAAAAAAAAAAGAACTCAAATGGATGAAGAAATAGCAACAGCAGGAGATTACACAGTGGTCCCAAGCCTTCCGCAGGTGTCTCTGTAAGTACTACTGGCCAGAGAGTGGGAGCCATCCCAGCTGCAGAATCTGATTATAGGCACTGTTTTCCCATCTGAGGCTTTTGTTTCAGATGGCCTTTAGGAAGTCACCATAAAGAGGAGGAAAGAGGGGATTGGGCAGAGCACAGAAGCCAATAAATAAGCACCACATTTTTATACACAAAAAGTAGGTCTAGATGAGACTTTTGGTTGTAGTCAATTACAAGTGTCTGGAGGCAAATACATCTTTAAGTTTTTGAGGAAATAGTATTTCCGAAGAAATTGCAAGGTCTGCAAAAGTCTGTGATCATTCAGCCTTCAAAGTAACCCCAGACTTTCTTATATGTATCACCAGGAAAGAGATAGCTAATTTGTGCAGCCCTCAAGAGAGAAACGACCTCCAGTAACCATTTCACATGATGCCACGGAGGATAATGGACAAGGGTGTTTCTCTGAGAAAACCAGGAGCTGCCAGATAGCCTATCCAAGGAACCTGTTTCACTGCCCAGCAGGATGTGAAAATTGCTATAGACAAGGAGCTGCTATGGTTTTCATTCATTCCTTTTCTGAATGGGAGTTTTCATTGCTGTTGTCCTGACCCCACTCAACCATGTTGCTATAGGGGCATCGACTTTCAGATAGTTCAAATTATGGGCATCCATAACTGACATAATGGAGAGAGCTGTACAAAATCCAGAGTTACGAGATTTGAGCTTTATGCAGGAACTGGGCGCTACCTCAGGTTGCCTCTCTTGGGAATGATGGGAGGGTGTTCCATGCCTGAGAGGAAGAGTATGCATAAATATTTGGTTGGTTAAAAGGGAAGTTCATATCACAGAATGCTGGTGTCCTCCAATATCTATTTTCCCCTTCATTAGTAATAGAATTCCTAAGATTTACCCCACTGCATGACCTCCTAGCTAAAAGACTCCATTTTCTAGTCTCCCACGGTGAACTTGGCTGCTTAACTAAGTTCTGCCCAATAACATGTGAGCAGTAGGTCTGGGTGCTGTTTCTTTGTTGAGGCTTTAAAAGAAACAGACATGTCCTCCCCTTCAACATCTCCTCCTCTCCATTTCTGCTGGCTGGAATATGAACATGATGGAAGGAGCTGGAGCAACCATCTAGGACCATGAGTAAAAAGAATCTGCATGTTGAAGATGCCAAAGTATCATATTGTAAGGTACCTCGTTCCCTGAGCTTGTGGAGCCCTACACAGCCCTGGACTGCTCTGTATGGACTCTTGGATGAGAGAGGAACAGGCTACCCTGTTAAAGTCACTCTCATCTTGGCCTCTGTTATGGCAGCTGAAATGGTATCCTAAGCAGTGCCTCATAACCCTATTTCTTCTGAAATGGGATCTGAGAAGCTGACATTTCTTCCTTAGATTGGAACTATGGGGACATTAATAGTGGTTTCAGAGATTCTCCTGCTCGCCCCTGAATTCTACACAGCAAGGTCTGCACCAGCTGTCCAGTGGTCTAACCAGAGGCCCTGTTGAAGTGACAGGATGCCTGGGGGTTGTTATTTTCTGGCCTCACATGGAGCAGCTGATAGGAGTGCCTGGTGCGGATGCTCTTGCATTCTGCCCACAAACAAGCACCGTCTGTCTGAACTGCAGTGGTACCAAGAGCTGGCAGGCCTGGAATGATCTAATTGAAAAGAAGGCTAAGACCTCTGACTCCTCCTTAGGAATCACTGCTGCTGCCGCCGTGCACCTGCCAGCAGCAGAGGAGCGCCCGCTGCTCATGTACTCTGCCTGTGAATGGTCTGAGTCCCCAGGTTTCCAGTTCAGCCTGAATACAAGCAGTCAGCTACTTTAGAGGCACTTTCTCTGGCCATACACTTCATGAAGAGGCAAAACGCCTTTGCTTTCGGAGCCAGAGGAACTGCATGAAATTCTGCAATCTCATTCCATGGATGAGAGCATGACATAGGATTCAAGGCAGGGTCTTGGAAAGAGCATTGTATTCCACATAAAAGATTTACATTTTCACCCTTAGTCTGTCAAGCCCTTAGTCTAGTGGTCGAGATAGGGCTCTAGAATCAATCAGTTTCAGGTACAACTCCTGGCCCGGCACGGTGCAACCCCAGGCGAGTTCTTATGCTTTCTAAGCCTTAATTACACCATCTCTAATGTGGAGATTTTTGTGGTGGGAATTACCTGCTTAGCTCTTACACGATGCCTCTAAGTGTTGGATGTTATTGATATTTTTATTAATATAACTATGCACCTCACCGGATATGTGGCTAGCTCATCCAAAAAATCCTTTTGTTACTAAAATCCTGAGAGACCCAGAAACTCTTGATGGGGATGATGATTGATGGATGGATGGATGCTGGAGTGGGGCACAATGAAGGAGAAGGACAGTAAACCAAATATATTTGGCATAATTACCTTGGGAAAAAAGCAGCAGAAAAGAAGTCTGCACTCAGGCAATGAATATTTATTAAATACCAAGTCTGAGCTGAGCTTTGTTCTGGCTGGAAAGGAAAGAACAGGCAGAGTGTCTCTTTGATGGGGATTTCTATTCTGGTGGGCAGAGACAGTCAGTAAATAAGTGAGCAGTGACTTTTTGGTAACTAACTTTCCTGAACTTATACAGCTCACCAGTGAGGTGGTGTAGAGCCTGGATTTTTTTTCTAGATGCTTGAACTCTGAAGATTTTAGATCATAGTGTTTAGATCCTAGTTTACTCCCAAGCTCAGCCTTCTACGAGCTTCGCGACCTTGGACAAGCCGTGCCACCTCTCAAGGGCCAGGTTCCTCACTGGTACACAGTGGGGACACTGGTACCAACTCTGGAAGGTGTTGAGGTCGTTGTTCTGCTGGCTCCCTAAACCCACCCAGTCAAGGTCAGCCTGAGTGCACTTTAAAAGTGGGGGGAGGATGTGATTCCAAATAGACGTGCTTGGCTAGTGAAGTCCTGTTTGTGAAGTTTTCCGGGCTGCTTGGAGCAGAAAGCAGAGGAAAGCAGGGGAAGGTTCAAGTAAAAAGACTCCGAAAGGGGCTGGGCATTAAAAAGCTATTAAATGGATGGAGGATTAATAAAAAATAGACTTTTGAAATAAATGGAAGATTATTCGGACAGGGAGGGAGATAATTAGAATAGGATGTAATATAAGAGTGGGGAGAGTTTGGGAGGAGCAAACTAACGGAAGCGCTGTCAAATTCTGAGTCTCCACCTACTCTCAATCTCACCCCCGATGAGCAGGGCTGGGAGAGACACGAATGATGATAACCAGTGCCTTCAGGTCAGGGCTTTGGGTTCTTATCCAGATTGGCAGGTAGGAGGTTTCGGCCCAGAGCTTCATTCTGGGTTTAGATGTGCACACCCAACTCCATGCTGTTATGCAGACCTGCGTGATTGAATGAAGCCTTCCCTTTATCTAACAACTCGGTGTTTTGTTTTGCACTTCTACAAGCCTGCGAGTTATTAAAATTCTACCTTAATTACCTAAGATGTCTTAAATGACTGTTCCTTAGGGGATGGAAAGATAGAATACATACAGACAGATAATGACCTTAGGGTCTGATAGATCTGGATTCAAAGCTTGATTTTGTCACAGACCAGCTGTGTGACTTCAGGCAACCTCTCTGAGTTTCTCTATCTCTAACATGGGCAGCATAATACCTACTTTCTAGGGTTATGTGAGGATTTCAGATGATAGTGGATCAGAGCCTAGCATAGTCCCAAACTTATACTAGGCACTTGATTCCTAACCTGGCAAAATCCTTAATTTTAATTGATTACATAATACAAGGCAAAATGAGTTGTATTCTCTTTAGGTTCTATTTTATTCTTTTTAGTATTAAATACCTCTCATTTCATTCCTGAAACATGAGATTATCAGTAGTCATTGTGTGAGTCCAGTGAAGAGCGGAATTGGTTTGTTTTTTTCCCTACTACACTTTATTTTTCTACAGTGCTGTTTTTCTTGTTGCTTGTTTTTTGGGGGCGTTTCTTCGGCCATGCCATGTGGCTTGCAGGGATCTTAGTTCTCCAACCAGGGCTTGAACCCGTGTCCCAGAAGTGAAAGGACCAAGTCCTAACCACTGGACCTCCAGGGAATTCCTACTACAGTTAATTTTAAGCAATTATTTTTTTCTTAGAAATCTGTAGAAATCATAAGCATCAAACAAAAGGTAGAATTAATCTCAAAAAACATTTTTTCCAAGTAAACTCACATAGAAAGTTATCTCAGGGGGGCAGCCCTGAAGTTTTGGTCATCCATAGTATGACCGCATAAGTCAACAACAATTTACTCTGCCCTGGTTTCTCCATTTGTGTCTTCAACTGTCACCCAAAGACATCGTGGAAGAAGGTTTCGGCCTCTAACGTACTATGAGGTCCTTAGAGGTTGGCACCGAGTAACTACTACCCAATTGAAAATGTACAGTTTTAGCGGTTGGAAACAGGTTTTCTGTAAGCAGCACTAATCATTGTTAGATTCAACTCCTTTCCACACCTAACACTTAAAACGCTTCCTACCATGGGTTACCTGCTGGGTTAAGTGCTTACAGGCACCTGTCATTTAATCCAAACAACAACCCGATTAATGTCTGAGGCTGGAGATGCTTGGGCATTTCCCCAGGGTCACTCAGCTAGTACGTGGCAGAGCAGGATTGCCCCTAGGCAGCCTGGCTCAGAGCCCTCTTCAGTATGACACTGAGGAATTATGGCCAAGGCTCGCCTTTCCACGATGTGGTTAAGAACCCTGGCTTGGCCACATCACTGCTCTCCATTATAAAATGGGTTTTGAAAGTGCCAGTTACAGCAGTACCCCTGTTCTCCATGAGGCAAGAAGCCATGGGCACCAAAATCAAAATGAGGCAATATGGGGAGGTGGGAATAATACATAGTCTCATTTCTATTCTGAACTGTGTGGAAGAGGATGCCTCTTCTTCCCAAGGTGCTGATTGCTATGCACACTATCTGCTCAGAATAGTGGACCCATCTGGCTACGGCTATCTATCCCGATGACAGCCAGCCAATCACTGCCGGCTAATCACGCCCCTCAGCCCGGTGGTCCACATATCTCGGCCTCCCTTCCCTTTCACTGTGGGAGAAGGAAGGCCAGGAGAGAAAATCTCTGGCCTCTAAGTGTTTGCACGGATGCCTGAGTGGAGTGGGACGGTGAGATAAGGGGTATTTCAGGCTATTATTCTGCTTGTGTGAATAGCGCATGATTGATTTCAGAAAAAGAAATTCATTTCCCTGCAGACATATTTTTATCACTTGCTTGAATTCCTTGATGCTTTACTCACCATACGTATAGAAGAGCCAGGTCTCCTTCGGAGGGGGATGGAAGCGAAAATGGATAACACTTTAAACCTGGGAGAAAAAAAAAAAAGAAAAAAAAATATATGTATAAAAGGCACTGCCAGATAAAATGTTCTATGACCTATAAGCTTTGGAATGGGTCAGAGGGATTATACTAAGGCTGACATTTAGAAACGATGAGATCTGTTGGCTGCTGCGTTTGCATGTAGCACGCCAAAATACCTTCCAGAGCTCGCCTTCCAGGGGAGCCTCCACGAAGCTCCCCCTGAATAGCAGGCACTTTAACCCTGTGGGTGAGAGCCAGACTTAGAGAGTCACTTTGTGCTGACTTTTACAGAGTGAGATGACTTTATTTAATGGGACATATTCCATTTAGTTAAGCTCTCAAATTTATATACTCCTAAAAAAAAAAAGGCTTAGGAGAGGCTAAAATCAATGGAAATGATTTCAGCGGGAGTGATGCAGAGGAGGGAGGGTGGTGGACAGTGGACAGGAGAGGAGGAGTGGGTAGAGAAAGAGGAATTTGTATGAAGTGAGTTTCTTGGACACAAGCTTTTTTTTTGTTTTTGTTAAAGCCTGTTGTGTAAAACATTTAGATGGGAGTGAAAATGCTCCTCTGGGATGGGTTAGTTCTGTGAGATTGAAAATTTGGGCAATTTTCAGGACCCCTTTTTTACTCTAGTGTAAAGTTGGCACTTTGGTAATACGTCAACTAGGGTGTAAGCACCTTAGTATCTGACATTTGAACAGGCCAATAGGATAAGGCGTTTTTCAGACAATAGTTGTCTCATGGTAATTTGCACAGGTGGAGGCTAAGCAGGGGAGTAGAAAACCATCAGCCCTGGTTGGGGAAGGTGATTTTGCCCATACATGGGAATACCAGGAAGTCAGACATTCTGGAAATGTACTTTCAAGCAAAGTCTCCAGAGGGGCAGACCTGTCTCTGCGATGTTTTGGAGACTGTATAATTTCCCCAGGTGGCTTCTTCCACAGTGGTTCTCTGCTTCTCTTCTCAGGTCCTGCTGGGAACAGACCATTTAGGACTGAGGACCCTTTAGGACTGGTCCATGGCGCATGCCCTCTCAGACTTCCCCAAGAAGGGAACTAGGGGCTGTTCAAGTGCTTGTCTGCATAAGAGGTGAACAGAGAGAGCTAAGGATAGAAACTGCAAATGAGACAGATGAATTGAATAACTGGGAAGCCAATGGTCAATATAGGTGAATGAACATTTATAATGAAGAATGCAGTCATTCACTATCTTCTAAGCTATATGAAAATAATCTTGCATCTCTGTTTTCTCTTTTACAAATTAGTGGATGTCACTCCTTCACAGTCTGATGTTCAGCTGGGTGATCCTGTTCACCATCCTTTCTAAGCCTCTGCAACATCCCCTATTTTAAAATAGATTAAAAAATGATATTGAGTCACTTCAGTAAGGGGCCACCTACAGTTGAATGTAGCAAGAGTAGTATTTTAAGGGTCAAAAAATGATAAGCATGTTGGAAGCATGTGACAGAAACAGAAATATAGATCAGTGGTACCAGATAGAAAGCCCAGAGATAAACCCACGCACGTATAGTCACCTAATTTACGACAAAGGAGGCAAGAACATACAATGAAGAAAAGACAGCCACTTCAATAAGTGGTGCTGGAAAAACTGGACAGCTACATGTAAAAGAATGAAATTAGAACACTCCCTAACACCATACACAAAAATAAACTCAAAATGGATTAAAGATCTAAATCAAAGACCAGACATTATAAAACTCTTAGAGGAAAACATAGGAAAAACACTCTTTGACATAAACCACAGCAAGATCTTTTTTGGCCCACCTCCTAGAGTAATGAAAATAGAAACAGAAATAAACAAATGGGGCCTAATGAAACTTCAAAGCTTTTGCACAGCAAAGGAAACCATAAACAAGACAAAAAGACAACCCTCAAAATGGGAGAAATTATTTGCAAATGAAACAACAGACAAAGGATTAATCTCCCAAATATACAAACACCTCATGGAGCTCAATATCAAAAAAAAAAACAAATGACACAATTAAAAAATAGGCAGAGGACCTAAATAGACATTTCACCAAAGAAGGCGTACAGATGGCCAAGAGGCACATGAAAAGATGCTCAACATCACTAATTATTAGAGAAATGCAAATCAAAACTACAATGAAGTATCACCTCACACCGGTCAGCATGGCCATTATCAAAAATCTAGAAACAATAAATGTTGGAGAGGGTGTGGAGAAAAGGGAACCCTCCTGCACCATTGGTGGGAATGTAAATTGATGCAACCACTATGAAGAACAGTATGGAGGTTCCTTAAAAAACTACAAATAGAATTACCATATGACCCAACAATCCCACTACTGGGCATATACCCTGAGAAAACCATAATTCAAAAAGAGTCATGAACCAAAATGTTCATTGCAGCTCTATTTACAATAGCCAGGACATGGAAGCAACCTAAGTGTCCATCGACAGATGAATGGATAAAGAAGATGTGGTACATCTATACAATGGAAGATTATTCAGCCATAAAAAGAAATGAAACTGAGTTATTTGTAGTGAGGTGGATGGACCTAGAGTCTGTCATACAGAGTGAAGTAAGTCAGAAAGAGGAAAACAAATATCGTATGTTAATGCATATATATGGAATCTAAAAAAAAAAAAAAAAAGGTACTGATGAACCTAGTGGCAGGGCAGGAATAAAGATGTAGACATAGAGAATGAACTTGAGGACATGGTGGGGGGAGGTATGGGGAAGCCGGGGTGAAGTGAGAGTAGCATCGACATATATACACTACCAAATGTAAAATAGTTAGCTAGTGGGAAGCAGCAGCATAGCACAGGGAGATCAGCTCGGTGCTTTGTGACCACCTAGAGGGGTGGGATAGGGAGGGTGGGAGGGAGATGAAACAGGGAGGGGATATGGGGATATATGTATGCATATGGCTGATTCACTTTGTTGTACAACAGAAACTAACACAGTATTGTAAAGCAATTATACTCCCATAAAGATGTATTAAAAGAAAAAAAGAAACCAACTTTAGACTAGCTTAGGTAAAATAGGTAACTGAATTTATTAGGGGGATATTATAGAAACACATAGACTCAAAGGAAGGCTGTGGAGAAATGCTGATAAGCTTCTTCCACATGGAAAACAGTTTTGTTAGTAGCTCTGGATCTCCTTGTTTCTAGCTCTCAAGAGTTTAGGTGTCTTTCCCACCAGATTTGATTCAGATAATTTGGAGGAGGAACTCTGACTGGCTGAGACTGAGTCATGTGCTCACTCTTGAACCAATCATTCTAGCTAAGGATATGGAACATTCATTGGCCAAGGTTAGATCTCAGGTTCTTCCCTTTGGACAGTGCTTGTTTTCAGAGAGAGAGAATGTGATGGGTAATAAGGAGAACTTAGTTATAATTTTGACACACAGTGGATGTTATATTCCTACTTATTTAGGACAAGGTCATAGCCAATGTTTTTCTTCACAGTGCTGTGTTGCTAACTTAGTGACCTATGTTTCACAGTAAATATTATCTCTTTCGAAGTTATAATTTGGCTTAGCCAGTCATTCCATACGTTATATTGGCCCAGCTTGCTTTGAATCACTATCAAATTGCATTCCGTTTTGTTAAATGGGTTTCTTTTAAGTCATCAAATACTCTTCCAAAAAACTGAAAAGAAAAAAAAAGAATCCCCTCCAGTTGTTCATATAACACTCCCAAATTCTATGTGTTCAGGCTAAATCCATCCTTACTGCAGGCACCCTATTGTCGAAGTTGGAGAAAAGTGCCTGCCACTTTTTACAAGGACGTTTGTGGGCGGGGGACTCAATTAAGGCTCCCTTTGCTTATCGCATCACTTGATTTATCTGAGGGTAGAGGGAGTGAGGTAGGAGGTTTGACAGGCAGTGAGAGCTCAGCCAGTCAGACTCAAATACCACTGCATGAGGATAAAACCCTTAGCCAAACAGACCTTCTAAATACTACTGAGAAGCAGGAATAAACCATGCAGACAGGAATAAGGCTCCTGTCCAAGCATTACAGAACCTCTGTCACACTTCTGCAAACTCAAAACACACATATGTATATGTATATATCCTTTCCTGTTATTATTGGTAACCAGATAGCTAAGGGTATAAGTTTAGCATCACACAGACTCAAGTGCTGACAACTTATTTTTACAGGGCAGCCTTGAGAAATCCAACAGAGATAAATGAAAGGAGGGGGGAAAGATCATAAAGGAGGTAAGAGCACATAATTTAATCCTTGCTATCGGCACTCACCGGCTTTTAGAACTCAGTCCCTGCACCGCCCCCGCCCCGGCCCCTCGCCTTCCCATTTTCAGCTATAAGCTTTTCTGATAAATTGAGAAGTAAAAACCACATTGGAAGCTGCAGTTCTGTGTGTGTGTGTCGGGCATGGGGGAGAATGTGGATTAAAGGCTAAAATGATGGTCTTGCAGAGCTCTGGGAAGCAGCATTGTGGATTTCTGAGAGGTCACCACTTACTGATAAGGGAAGCAATCAGGCTGCATTGCTAGTGTCCTGAGCACGAACTTCCAGGCTCTCTGTCAAGACCAAGTCAGTAAACTGGTTCAGGATTTTCCTTGCCAACTGCAAAAAAAAAAAAAAAAAACCCAAACAAACAACAAAAACCCAAACAAAACAAACTCTGTTTGACCTCACGTGGCAGCTCAGCACTGCGGGAAGGGCACTGAACCTGGAGTCAAAAATCTGGACCAAGTCCTGGTTTTGTTTCTTATTTGGCATATGATTTAAAATTAGGGAAGCCTTACTGGTCTCATCTGTAAAATAGAGGAATTATAGCCTCTTCCATAAAATTGCCAAGAGAATTCAAGGCAGCAGTGCACAGAAAATCACTTTTAAGATGTCTAATGCTTTACAAAGGCAGGTGGTTATTATTATTTATAGCTTCTTCCTTATCTCACAGTCCCAACTCTGATAAGAAGACACTATTAGCAGCAACTTCAGCTGAAACTTTGCCAGAACCTCTTACCTTTATTTTCTCTGGGTTAGATGTCCTTTTTTTTTTCTTTCTTTCTATATTACATCTAAAATGTTCTAGAAGCACACAGGACAGCATTCCAGAATATAAGAACAGACAACTTCCCAAGGGAGGAGAGTGTTACATCTCACACATGGGACAACAATTTGTGGGTTTACTCCAATGGTTTTAACCAGGGATGAATTTCACACACACACACACACCCATCCAGGGCCCCTTTGGCAATGTCTGGAGACATTTTTGATCATTATGGCTTAACGGGTTCTACTAGCACTGAGTGGGTAAGGCCAGGGATGCTGCTAAACATTCTATGATGCATGGGACAGTGCCCCATAAAAAAATAATCTGGTCCAAAATATCCATAGTGCCAAGGTTGAGAAACCCTACTTTATTTGGAGGAGACATTTTATTTCCTAGGCTTCCCAGATGGGTTTTGTCAGTTGGCAAGCTTCTGGAATGGAGAACCATTTCAGAATGGCTGCATTTTCTGTTTTCCCATCATCTCTGTTATAAAATACTTTTTTTTTTTTTTTTTTTTTTGCGATACGTGGGCCTCTCACTGTCGTGGCCTCTCCCGTTGCGGAGCACAGGCTCCGGACGCGCAGGCTCAGCAGCCATGGCTCACGGGCCCAGCCACTCTGCGGCATGTGGGATCCTCCCTGGATTGGAGCACGAACCCGTGTCCCCTGCATCGGCAGGCGGACTCTCAACCACTGCGCCCCCAGGGAAGCCCTAAAATACTTAGTTTTTAGAATGAATGATATCCTTGAGCAAGTGATATCATTTACATGCGTTTTTCTCTCAACTATCATGCTTTAAAATATTATGGATCGTTAGAAAGAAATGACCACTTTAATACACCTACGTTTTTTGCAGTGTCTTTAGAAAATTTTTTTGTAACTCACATGTCTTTAAATAAGGAAACCTTGAAAGTAAATAGGCTCTCTGTCTTTCTTTTTATTTTTTGTTATTACTATAATGCATTTGCTTGAGATATTCTAAACTTTTTATATAATTAAGATAGAGAGGCTTCCCTGGTGGCGTAGTGGTTGAGAATCCGCCTGCCAATGCAGGTACACGGGTTTGAACCCTGGTACGGGAGGATCCCACATGCCACGGAGGAACTAATTCAGTGCGCCACAACTACTGAAGTCCGCGCGCCTAGAGGCCATGCTCCGCAACGAGAGAAGCCACTGCCATGAGAAGCCCATGCACCACAATGAAGAGTAGCCCCCGCTCGCCACAACTAGAGAAAAGCCTGTGCGCAGTAATGAAGACCCAACGCAGCCAAAAATAAAAATAAATAAATTTATTAAAAAAAATAATTCAGATAGAAACATGATTCCTATAGTACGATTTACTACTTTATTGAGTAGTCTTATTTCAGAAAATATGCCACCATTTAGATATAATAACTTAAATTTTTAAAAAATCTCAATCTCAATTTTTCAAAAACTGAGATAACTGAAACTTTACAAAATTTTTGCGAGATTACCTCACATATCCTATATTCAGATTCCCCAGTTATTGTTAACATTCTATAACATTTACTTTATCAGTCTCTCTCTTCCTCATTCTGTCACACACACACACACACACGCACGCACATTTTTTTTTCTGGATCACTGGAGAGTAAGTTACAGACAGAGTGCCTCATTAATCCTAGATACTTTTGTGTATATTTTCTTAAAGAAAGGCATTACTTCATAACCAAAGTACAGACAACAAATTCTGAAAATTCATATTGATACATTATAACCTTCTTATCTACAGACTATTCAGACTGCTTTGTTTCTTTATGGGGATGTTAACTTTGGTCACTTGGTGAAGATGGCTTTGCTTAGGCTTTCGCTGTAAGTTACTATTTTTCCTTTCATGTTTACTAAGTATTTTGAGAGATATACTTTAAGACTTTGTAGATATCATTTTCTGTATTACTTTTATTTGCTGGTTTTAACATCTATTGAATGGTTTCTGCCTGAATCAACTATTGTTAGGATGGATGCCAAATGTGCTTTGTCTGAGCTATGTATAGTTACTGGTTGTCTGTAAGAAAGAGCTTTCTCTTCTTATTTATTACTCATTTCTTTATAACATTGGAGACACATAGAGTCCTATTTTAATTAATCAGTGATATACAGTTACTTTAATTTCTTATCTTGAATCTCAAAATGTCTCAGATTGGCTATAGGAGCCTTTTCAAGCCGACTTCTGTGTTCCTTTGACACCATATTTTGAGCACTTCCTTATTTTCTGGACAACTAGATGTTTCAGGCTCATTCTGTACTTTCCCAGACCTAGACCTGGAATCAGCCATTTCTCTAAGGAGTCATGGTTCCTTTTAGTGGAGAGTAATATTTGCAAACCATGGTCTGTGCACAGGGTGTGCTTATTGCCACTGGGGTGCCAATGCTTCTAAGTTCTAGCAGCAGACACAGGAAGACACACATCTTCTATCTATCGATCTATCTGTCCATTTTTCACCATGGAGAGTTCCCACCAATGCCTTCAGTTTGTATCTAATCACAAAGATCCCCAAGGATCCATTCCGTTTTTTTCCTTTCCTTATTTGTAACGCCTTTCTATGACAGTGAAAGCCTGCTTCCTGTAATTCTTACTATATTTATTTGCTCAACCCCCTGTATGTACCAATCTCCCGACTCTCCTGGCTACTGCCTTAGTAGGCTGCTTCCTCACTGGGACAGCTGCTTTGTCAGTGGCAGTAACTTTTAAGAAGAATTGAAGTCTTGCTTTTAATAGAGATTGTAGATTTTCCTTCCCTACAGAAAAGGAGACTAGGACCATTTTTCTAGTGTGAGGACTGTGGCTACAGCCAGAGACTAGATGTATCATGTCAGTTATTAGCTCTGGGACTAAAAAATGTACCGACTTAAAAACATGCTCTGTCGAAAGGAGACCAAAAACATACGACGCTTACAGGTAATGCTTGATCTTGCATGGGATTCTGGGCCAAAAAAATGTCTATAAAGGAGATTATTGGGATAGTTGGTGAAATTTGAATATTAACCATCATTACATAACAGCATTGTATCAACATTAAAACTTATGAAAAAAAACCCTTATGAATTGTACTATGGATATGTAAGAGAAGGTCCTTGTTCTTAGGAAATATACACTAAAGTATTTAGGAGTAAATAGGGATTACATATGCACTTTATTCTGAAGGGTTCAGCAATGAACCCTATATTATTATCAGTGATGATAATAATATATACATAAAAATGTGAGTTTGAATCACAGCTATATCACCTAGCAGCTGGATGAAGCTGTGAAAATTAATCAACATTTCTGTTCTTAATTTCTTCATTTGGATAATAGGGATGTTAATGATTCCTTATTTTTGTGCTTATCCTGGGAGTTAATGGAAATGCTATAAAATACATGACATAGTGCCAGACACTAAGTTGGAGCTCAGTAAATATTTGTCAAGTGCTTAAATGTATAAATGTTACAGTCCAACATTCTAGGAATAATCAAAATAATAACGTCCATTTTTTGGAGCCCATGTTAACAGTGCTGGGACTTATTTTTATAGTTACAAAATGTATACTTATTATTTGAAAGTTCCTGGGGCCTGGCTTGGGTTATGTCCACATCTCTAGACTAAAGATGATGGCCAATGAGGCTTGTGGAGAGCCAGGAGAATGAGAGCTTCCATTTGAGGTGGAAAGAGGGATTTGTCCTCCCAAAGAAGGAACTGAGCACATGAAATAATATATGGCTATCATAGCTCTCAAAGACATCATTAAGAAAGGTATAATTACTCCCATTGACATACCAGGAGAAAACATCCGGGAGGGGGTAAATGACTTGCCCACGGTCAGTCACATGCTTATGAAGTAGCAGAGTGAGGTTCAAACCTTGATCAGAATGATCTACATACCACACTGTCAATGGCTGTACTATTCTTGAACTGATTAATATTATTGATAGTTTTAGCCTTGATCACCTTTTATGGTAGGGAATACTGCCAGTTTACTACATGCTGAGTTAAGTGCCACCTCTTTATTTTCAACAGAATCCCTTATTCTAGAGTTCTGGGGTTTCAGTGTATCAAATTTTTGGTGTTGTTCAACAAAATTTTATTGATCATCTTCTAAATGCTGAATTAAGTATTAATGAGCATTACATAAATATGAAGACAGAGTATATCCTTTTGTAATGGTACCTACCATCTTTATGATTTTTGTAGATATCTGGGTTACAGACTGCATGGGGTGATGCAGCCAAAGTTAAGTATGCATGTTCTGTCTTCCCCACTTTCCTGAGTGCTCTAATCTTTGCCTGAGACATTTCTTTCGGCCCCACCCTTTTTTTTTTTTTTTTTTTTTTTTTTTCTTGCAGTACGCGGGCCTCTCACTGTTGTGGCCTCTCCCGTTGCGGAGCACAGGCTCCGGACGCGCAGGCTCCGGACGCGCAGGCTCAGCGGCCATGGCTCACAGGCCCAGCCGCTCCGCGGCATGTGGGATCTTCCCAGACCGGGGCACGAACCCGTGTCCCCTGCATCGGCAGGTGGACTCTCAACCACTGCTCCACCAGAGAAGCCCCCGGCCCCACCCTCTTTAAATGGACCTCTTGGACAACTTCCTTGATGTTTCTTTATCAGAAATAAGACATTTCTTAGGTGCCAGTTGTAATTTAGGTGACAAAGATAAATGCTATATATTGTCTACTTTGAGAACATACAGTCTAATTCGTCTCATTATTATTGTCATCACAGTTAGACTTGACTTTGTCCGGGATGTCTCTCTCTCCCATTGCATTTTAGTTCTTTCTTTGAGTGTGGTATTTGTTTTTCTTATCATCAAGCATGGAGTGTGGAAGGATGTCCTAACTTTACTTTCAGTCGGTTTAGATATGAAAGTGTCTCAGTTTCCTGAGTGATCCATCCACCTCCTCATTAATTTGCACATTTAGCCTCTATTTATGGAGACATGACAAATGCCCTACGTTACCCTTTACAATGACGGCTAAGAAAGGGACTGAGTAACACGTATCTCATTTTATAATAATATAGATGAGTGGTTCTCCACTGGGAACAACTTTGCCCCTCTCAGGGGACAACTGGAAATATCTGGACACATTGGATTGCCACGACTAAGGAGGTGCTACTGGCATCTAGTGGGTGGAGGCCAGGGATGCTGCTAACCATCCTACAATGCACAGGACAGCTGCCATCGCAAAGAATGATCTAGCCCCAAAAGTCAACAGTGCTGAGGTCAAGAACCCCTGATAACTCATAGGATTACACAGAGACTGATGTCTTAATCTCAAAAATCTTAAATCTCTCTAGAAACTGATAATAAAGAATCAGAAGTCCTCCCCACTGAGGAGGTACGAAGCTTTGGTCATTTTAGTTTCTCCTCACAACGCCTCTGAGAGACAGAGGACATTCCTGTTTTACTGATGAGGCAGCTCTGGCTTGAAGAGGTTAAGTAACTGTCAGAAAAAGTCTTCACATTTCCTCTTTCATGAAGTATACCCGAGAGGTTATTGAGTTTTTTACTGAAAGGCTGACGCTGGGCAGCTGAATGTCAGCACTAGTGTTTTTTGGAGGAAATTCAAGTCCTCTTTCTATAGAGCTGTCACATCATGACTCATCCTTAAAGGTGGGCCCAGAGTTCTCCTGCAGTTTTCCAATTATGTGAGAGCAACAGTTAAGGAGTTATTGATCACAAGCGTGCATGCACAGGGATGTAAAGCGTTAGCCAGGAAACAAGACACCTGTGGTCACTGGTCATTTTTCCCACTTCCATGAGACTTTGTGCAAATCTGACTGCTCTTGAATCTCTTCTCCATGCACCCTTTGCTGACTGTTCTTATCAGGCTCTCCGCTCTCATTCCCTCCTGGTATCCTGGGCGCTTAGATTACTTATCTGCCCTTTGCCATCAATGCTCATTTATATATTATATTGCTTTGCAAGAGTTTTTTCAGCTTCATTTGTGCTTATTTTGTATTTACAATCTGATTGTAAACTTCTTCCTGAGCTGCGGACTAATGAATGCTATCTACCAACAAATATCCTGTTGAAAAAGAGACTTATCCTTCACTCCATTCCTTTACTTACATATGTATTCCAAAATCATTTATCAAGTATTTTAGTGTATATCAGATATTATGTAAGGGAATAAAGAAATGAAACTATTAAACACTGGAAAATAAAAGGTACTGAAAGGCATGGTGAGGATCGAAGGAAATAACACAAGTAAATCATGTGGCATGGTATTCGGTACTCAGGTACAGGGGCTCAACAAATATTAGAGATGATTATTACTATTCCTTCCAACCCATAGAGGCGTGCTATGAAAGTGGTGTTTTATACATTTTTGTTGTGTGATTGAAGGAGTCTACTCCAGGACCCAAAATGTGTGACAAGATGCTGACAAGTATATTTGGGGCCCTCAGCAAAGAGTTTGGGTGAGCAAACACTTTTACAGATGCATCAGTTACCAGCTGACTTGGCTCGGGCAGTATTTGACAGGGAGATACGTTTTCACAAGTGAAGTGAACCACTGGGTCTGCACGGTGAGGGGGAGTCAGATTCAAACATAATTCTCAGCTCTCAGTGTAAATGGCATTTGATTTCCTGGGAAATCTGTCGACTGCTAAGGCTCAGATTCCCTTGCAGGATTCTGGAGAGCAAGATTTACAGTGTATTTTTTCAGAGAACACCATTGTAATAATCATAGCTCAAGTTATATAGAGAGGGGTCAGGGAAGCCCACTAAACAAGTCTGAAATGTCAAAACCCATAGCGAAAACAATCAATTGTTAAATTTGGAAGAAAAAATTTTTATGTGAGCATCCTTTTGAGATGTGTTTACTCCAGAGCTTATCGTGTACTCTGAGGGTGGAAGGAGGACAAAACAAGAGATTCTAGCTCTCCCTGGCAGAATCCCTGTGGAGGCAGAACATCCTGGGTCCTGTCTTTGCCCAGATGATGCATTGCCATGAAAAGTCTGCACAGCCTGTGAAATAGAGATAATACGTCTTGGCCTGATCTAAATTACCGAGTGGATGTCCTAGTCAAATGATGTACTTTGTGAAAATGCTATGACTTATAAAATAACATGACTTATATTATTGAGTTTGAGCTATTTTCCCAGTTTTAGCCTCATATTTCCAGTCTTGGCTCAACCTGACATGTCAAACATGTCACCAAACAAGCTCTTCCATTCCCAACTCTGCTTCCCTTCAATTTTTACATTCTCCGTTGAAAACTTTTGCATGATCTCACTTGTGAGAAGGCATATTCGTTCCTCCATCTATCCAAGCACATCCATTATCGGTTTCTATGCTGTTCCTTGGTCTATCCATAGCACCTGGCATTTAGTAGGTACTCATCTACTATTTGTGGAGTAAATAAATAGATGTATCCGATTGGTTACCAACTACCTCAAATTCTACCTCAGTGAGAGCTCTTTCCCCCATCACTTCTTTGCATTTCCACTGCTGCTCTATTCATGGAGACATCATCATCCCCCACTTTGATTATCATGACAATCTCCTAACTGGTCTTCCTGTCACTACTTATGTCTCCTTACCTCTGCCTGCCCTGCCAACCTCTTCTTAGTTATCCACCTGCAAAACAATGTACTCATGTCCCTCTTTTGCTCAAAGACTCCAAAGGCTACCCACGACCTAGAGGATGATGTTAGAACTCTCATTGTGCATACAGAGCCTGGACTGTGTATGTAAGATAAGACTGACTTAGGCTAAAAAAAATCCTGGATCTCCATTTCTGCTTCATTATTCCCAAAAGCCTCTACTGGAGCCCCATTGGTCTTCTTTCTCCCCATCTATAACTATTTCAGGCTATTTCATACCCCTCGACTGACAAATACTCCTATCTCTATTTGAAATGTTTTTCCTCTTTATCTTCATTTGGCAAATTCCTCTTCACTCTGCAAGACACAGATCAAATGTTATCCCTTTCCTAATCAGCTAGTAGACTAGTTACGCTCTTCTTTGGTCTACTACAAAATTTTGTTTGTATGTCTATGAAACCACTTAGTATTCATTTGAATTAATTTTTTCAAAGTATATTAAATCTTAATATTCATGGCTTTATTTTTTTACCAAATTGTTTGACTTTGGAGAAATTACTTAATCTCTCTGTGCCTCAGTTTCCTCATCTGTCTAATGAGGATAATAGTAATAAGCGCCACATAGGATATTGTGCAGTTTAAATGCATTGCAGAAATGTATAATTCTTAGAACAGTGTCTAGTGATCATTCAGTAAATATTAGCTATCACTTTTGTTTTATTTAATCATTACAACCCCCTTATAAGGCAGGCATTGTTATCATTATTTTACAGGTGCAGAAATTAAGGGCCAGAAAAGTGAAAGGACTTGATCAAAGGTACATACCTGGTAAGTGGTGGAGCCAAGGTTTGAAGCCAATTCTGTCAGACTCTGGAAACCTGAGCTTCTGCCTGTGTACAGAACTGCCATCGTATAGTTAGTACATTATGGTTGGAGCCGAGCTCTTTGACTATCTGCCTCCTGTATTGGACTGGACACTTGGAGGAGTGTTTGTTTCTACAATGTCAGTGTCTAGCATAGCATCCAGTATACAGGAGATGTACAACGAGTGATTGAATAAGCATCATTAGTACGTATTTATGCATTGGGAGTGGCCATCACAGGTTGATGCTGGGAGCACATTTCCATCAGAAATACAGTTGAGTTGCTTCAGTTCGAGCATGCGCATCCCAGGTGAGAGTGGGACCACAAGAAAGCAAGGCAGGAAGATGGAGCTATGAATGAGTCCTGAGCCCCTCTTCTCCTTCCCCTGTTGTGTTGGTGGCTGTTTCAGGAAAATGAGGGCCATGTATTGTATAATTCTAATGAAAAATTGTATACTGTATTAAAAAAATCATGATTTTTAGTCCCTAACTCTAAAGTGCAAGAAACGTCACCTTCTTTATTTCTCTAAATCAGTTTCATTCTGCTCTTGAGTCCTTATCACCCGGCTGGTGGGAAATTCAATCTCGGTCATTACTGGGATTCCCTTTCCTTCTCTGGGAGATCTACGGTAATCTCAGACTTCTAAAGATGTTGAGAACAGAGGAAGCACCAGATCCTTTGTCTAGATTGCTCCTCAATTTGCTAGTGTTCCTTGTATTTCTGGTTCCTGATGTTGAGAGTGAGACCCAGGCAGAGATACTTTGCTCTATAGATTTGCACGAGCATTTTCACCCTCCCATTCCAGCCCTTGTAAGCACTCCATGGGCAACGGTGATCGTGCAGGAGAGGCATGGCTCCCCACTGTCAGGGAAATCCTCATTCCCAGTCCTACTGCTTGATGCTCCAACCCTCCCACTGGCCTGAAAGCTCCACCCCTGTCCTAAGAAAGCACTTCCTTTCTTAATCCCCTCCTAGCTGCTCCGGAATGACTCAGCAAAATCCTCCTCTGATGGATTCCAGGAGCCCACCATGGGGCTTTCTATTTTTCAGAATGTGGCAGCAGAAAAGGATGCCAACACT
Source organism: Globicephala melas (assembly GCF_963455315.2). Taxonomy (NCBI): domain Eukaryota; kingdom Metazoa; phylum Chordata; class Mammalia; order Artiodactyla; family Delphinidae; genus Globicephala; species Globicephala melas. The sequence goes on along the minus strand of NC_083315.2, from coordinate 161,656,267 downwards.
AGTTAGTCTTTTACTTTATTACAGACCTATCTATACAGGTGCACCTGTTGCCCTGAGCAGAGCAGGGAGCAGCCAGTAGCAGAGGTGAGGATGGAAGAAGGGGGAAGGAAACTTATCCTAAGGGTGCTTTCTGTATCTTCCTGTCTCTCGAATATTCCACGCCTTCTCAGTTTCTCATTCTCACAAGATTACTTTCCTCATTTTGCAGACCTAAGGTGTGAGTTTTCTTAGACTCTTGTGCCAAACCAGGCCGGAATCCTGTTTCCTCGCCTCCAGAGGGCTTATTGTAAAGGTTAAATCATTTTTGGTCTGCAAGTTACCTTTGAGTTTTCTTTTGAAATGCCCTGTGTAATTTTGCAGACTTCCCCAGAGCAAAGGGAGCCTCTGGCATTTCTTATTTGGCAGCCTCCTTGCCGTTTCTTCTGTATTGGAATACAGCAAATGATTTCATTTTATCTCTTTCTGTACGTTGGTTTTAAGTTTTCGGCCAAAGGTGCATGTTGCTTTAGGTGAATTTTGTAGGCCTTAGCAAACTTGTTTATTTTTCATTTTATTCACCTCAGACACTAGGTGGTATAAACATCCTTGTTAATATTCGGTACTTAAGTAATGAGGCTATAACTGTACCTATTAGGCCTGAGTCTCCTAATTTTATCCCTTATAAAAATGATGGATGATGTTAATGAGAGTGTTAGCTCTAGATGGGTGGAAACAGTTTCACTGTTGAACAAAATTTTCATGTTGAGAGGAAAGTTTCTTTTTTACACTATTTCTGACTGCTAACCATCTAATATATATATATATATATATATATATATATATATTTAAAAATCCCTTAGAAACAGCCTCAAAGAAAAATATCTTGTAAAAAAAAAACTCTTGAGAAAATGCAGGAAGAAGCCACCTGACTCAGTCTAGCTGCCTTCTCAGAGATTCAGTTCTATTTCCAAGTGTTTCTGGGTGCCAGGCTGAGCTTGCTGTTAAACATAAAATCCTTAATCAGGACCAAAGCTTCAGGGTGGCCAAGGTTAGTTGCTTTGGTACTTGGAGGATGCTGACTACACCAATAGTGACATCTCACCTAATGAAACTGTCAATGAGAGGGCAGACCTCTGAGTGGAGGCCGAATAATCAGGAGTGTGGGACCCGGGCTTTTATTTCCACTGTCATTTATAGTTGGCCGTCTGGTATGAACCATGGATGAAGGCTCCTCTATGTGTGACACTAGAAGGTGCCTATTTGGAATCTGGGTCACTCCAGATGAGAAGTCTCAGTTTTTGAATGTATGTTAAGTGCCAGGCAGTGAGTTTGGCACTTGATAGACACTAATTCTTTTAAATGAGTTGATATTGTTAAGTGCTTAGAATAGTGCCCGAGGCATAACAAGCCCTCTGGGAATGGAGCTGTGATTATTATCATTCTAGTTTTTTATCATTTCTTATAACAGTATTGAAAGATCAGCTTTACTATTCTCTCTTCTGCTGATGAGAAACCTGAGGTTCAGGGTTAAAAACTTGCTGCACTCAGAAAACAAAAGACGGGGGCCTGTCAAAGGGACACAGGCACCAACTGGAAAGAAATCCCTATGGACAAAGGTGGGACAACTTGAGCAATGAGATAAATAATGTAGTTTTGGATTTAACCCAAAGAGCAAAATAAACATCCACGAATCCATACTGATATAAATAAATGATTGAATACGTAAACAAATGAGAGAGAAGAGACAAATCTCCTGTACAGAAGAATTCCAAAGAATTTATGTAGATAGTCTCCCCTGTAGGAGGTACAGCTAAATCTTCCCTCTCCCCCACCAGCTGTGGACTTTTCCTGTTGACTGGTTTCCAAACAGTAAGAGTATGGAAAGAGGGGGAAAGTGACGGGATAGTGGAGAAACCAGAAAAACAGTTTCAGCCAGGAGGTCCAGGTTTTAACATCATCACTGGTAAGTCATGTTGAAAGCAAGTGCCCTTGATGTGATGTGATGAGAACAGCACTTCACTTCCGTGATCATTCACCTCAAAATTCATAGTTCTAGCATAATCATGAGAAAAATATCAAACATGCTCCGATTAAAAGGCATTCTGCAAAACACCTGATGAAACTTTCAAGGTCACCAAAAACAAGGAAAGTCGGAGAAACTGTCACAGAGCAGTGGAGGCTAATGAGACCTGAGGACTAAATGTCATGAGGTGTCCTGGATGGAATCCTGTAACAGCAGGAGGACAATGGGAAAAAACTAGTGAAACCTGAATAGTATAAAGTTTAATTAATGGTGATACATCAATGTTGGTTCCTTAGTTGTAGCAAATGTACCATGACAATATAAGGGATTAACTACAGGGAAAATTGTGTGAGGAGTATATGGCAACTCTTTGTGCTATCGTTGCAACTTTTCTGTAAATCTAAAATTTTTCTAAAATAAAAACTTATTACAAAATAAAACGCATTGCTGGTGCCAGTATTCATACCTAAGTCTTCATATCGAGAGCCCAGATCCTTTCTGCAGTTTATAGACTTCTGTTTGTTGAAATTCAATTTTAAATGTATTTAGATGTTAAATTATGATTTCAAAAGGACAAAAGCATGAATCTCATGAAAATGTAAAATGAGCACGTGTCAACATTTTATTTAACTCATTTAAATTGATGAGTGAACCAATGGATGCTAAAAGTGGTTCCAAGGGCATTTGAGAAGTCATATATATATATGTTATATATATATATATATATAATATGATATATCTTATTATATATAAGTATATACACACTCAAAAGGATACTATTGCTAAGTTAGAGTCAAAATCTCACAGAGCAATTAACAAGACCATTGAGGTTTTCTGTTTCACTGACCAAAAATTATTTGCATATCTATTTGCAAAAATCTACAAGCTAACTTTGGCCCCATGGAGATATAAAGTAACGAGTTAATAGAAAGTTAAGCTTAGGACTGCACAGAAACAATGGCCAGTAATCTCTTTTGCTTATTTCCAAGTTTAGGATATTTTTTTCTGAGCATCTCTCTTCCGTCTTCAAAGAATATTCTTGATCACACAGAGGCTGGTCTCTTATGTTTGGCCTGATTATTTACAAAGATACAGCAAGCATGTTAATTAACCATACAGGCCTGTTCCAGTTTGCTTTGCAAATCCAGAGCTATATGGTATTGAGCATCTACTAATGCCTGAGAATTAACTCTGACTGGAAATCTACCTAATGAATTTCAGATTGGTCTATTAAAGGCCCATATTATTTAGTTTTCTATCCAAGGGCTAGAAAACCAAGACCCTCCATCAGATTTCACTTGCAGTCACTATAAATTTGGATGAATTCCTCTCTTTGAGCTCTCCCAAATTTGCTAAGGTCCCTGGCTTCCCTGGCAGTGACTTTCCTTACACCTCCGTGGTTAGGGCCCTCTATGCAGGTTCTGGGACAGTTTTCTGGGGAGGATTATGAAGGCATGGGCTCCACATAGGAAGTCAATCCTTGTTCCTTAATATAAGCTTGCTATACCTCATTTAAAAAGCGTCAGGCACAAGTATGACACTTTACTTAAGGCCTGGTTCTACAGTCTATTTGTCCAATTATATCCTGGAAAAAGGAGGATGGATTCATATTGAATGTATGCAAATAACTGTATTGCCATGAAAAGCAGAAAGACTTGGTAAAAGTTTGGGTTTCTGAATTTTGAGGGGCCAGTAAGGATCGAACACCATTTAAAAATATTTCATTTCAGTTTACAGAAGCAGAGTCTGCTAAACTGAAGATCAGCAATGGCTTAAGCAAAAACAGAAAGGGCTTCCTCATATATCCACAGAAATCAAACAGAGGCAGAATAAAGCTGACCAGCACTGCTGTATTGTCCATCTGGATTTCCCTAAAGCTCTTTTGATGTCAAGTGTTAGCTCCCTGCCTTGCAACTCTAGGGGCACTGTTCACAGAGATGCCACCTGGGGCCGTGCCACGTGGCAGCTTCTGCTAATCAGATTCAGAGGGCTTAACGTGAGTGTTCTGGCTCTTTCACAGAAAAGTCAGGAGGGAGTTGAGAGAGGAAGAGACAAAGCACGTTTCTCACAACTCTAATCCCTACATAGCGGGACATAGGAGATGAAATTTCACATGGTTCCTGTTTGTGCCTGAGTAATAAAGAAATACACAGTAAGAAGGGTTTTACTTCTTTTTTCTTCTTTCATAGCTTCATGTTCTGCTGCTGGTAAGGCTGCTCTAGAATCTTATGGAGAAAGAGCTCTAGAAAAGTCCACTTAGCTCAACTTTGCCAGCGCATTGCCAAAGTTGAATCCCCGTAAAGACAAATGACCACTCACCCAATGGCAGCAGGATATTTGTTTCTGTTCACTTTATTTTTCGTGAACTTCCAGGAATCAAAACTCATATGAGATTTATTTCCCAAGTCTAAAGCACATTGAAGCACTATCAAAATGTAAAAGTCCTTTTAAAGAAAAGAAATACAGACATGGTAATAGAAACTCGGTTGACAAGTGGAATTTACTAGAGTGGAAGACGATAGTGCTGGTGTGCGAAGTGTGGCCACCCTCAATGTCAGAGCCATGAGTGGCATTTCCTAAGTACACTGTCTGTCTGCACAAATATTCACTCAAATTCACTGGGTTTTGCTATTTCTCATATACCAGTTTTTCCTGATCTATTTACTTTGTGTTTATTGTATGGAATTAGCTCACCCTACTTTATACAGTAGGCTGCTTTTTAGCTTGTGGTGTTCAGTGAAATATAGGGAAACCAAAAGAAACTCCAGCAGCCCTAAAACCCTGTCTTTTTTGAGGTACATGTGGCATAGTGAACAACAAGAACAGACTCCTCTGACACAGTCTACTGGTGAAAAAACGTCTCCATCCAAATAGGAATTGCACAGTTAGCCTCCACTTGGAAACCTCTCTGCACGCAGTTTTCACCCCTCACATCTGAGAAGGACAGATGATAAAAACTTCCAACCCACTGCCAAGCTAGGGAAGCATTCAATCTCTGCTGCTTCCACCCTAATTAAATGCGGACTTTATGTAAACCGTAACCCAGACTTTTTATGAATTCAAAATATGCTGACTCCTTATTCTTGTCAGGTGGCAAAACTAGACCACGACAGATGAGTTTCTGAGCATTTTCTGATCATTCATCTACAGAACATAATAGTTTGATTCTTTCACTTAGGGCTATTTACAGAAACAGAAGTTGATTAATTGAAGCGCCAGCCCTGGGTAAAGTCTCACTCTCTCTCTCTGTCCTGAATCCACTCTTAATGTATCTCAAGGAAATCATCATTAATAATACACTACCAAAGGAGGAATACTGTGACTCATTCCCTCCGAAGAAATTATGATTTCATTCATCTCAAGTATATATTTCTTTAACTCTATTTTATCTTTGTTAAACGTGTACTTGCATATAGAGATTACGGAGTTCCAAATGTATGGATGTGTTTATACTTAAAAGTTTCATGAAACATGAAGGTAATAATAATACTCCCAACATTTATTTAATGCCAAGTATGCATAAATACTTTAGATTTGTTATTTCAAATCCTAACAACAACTCTGATAAATAAGCATTCTTCTTCCCATTTTATAGACTAGGAAATGAAGACACAGAAAGATTAAGTGATTTGTCCATGGTCACAGCAGTACTAAATGACAGGGTCAGGATTTAATCCCAAATATAATTGGCTCCAAAGCTTGTGCTCTTAATCACTATCTATGTTATATTGTGGATGAATCCAGTTAGACCACAGAGGGGTGGGTTGATGAATTGATGGCAGGCCTATTAACTGTGTTTGGATTTCCTATTATTTTCAAGAACACTTTCTGACTCAACCTTGTTCCCCACTACCACCTTTATGGGCAACAGCAAAGCACTCTAATCTTGAACCATGTTTGTCTCACTCCCAACCAGCTCCAAGTTCCAGCATCTAAAAGCACGACCTTGGAAGCCATAAGCATGGGAGCTGTCACTACACTTCCCTGCTCTGTAAAATGACAGAGAGGAATCTAGTCCTTCTGGCTTATTCTTCTACGGATGAGCATTGGTTCTTCCTAACCAAACCGGTTCCTCAGACTTTTACAAGTTTGCTCAGGGGGCCAGGGAACCTCAAGGGATGGCGGCAGGTCTCCCTTTCCTTCCTTGATCCGTTAACACAACACACAGCAAGGCAGGAGGGAAACAAATCAGAGAGAGTTCTTCAGGAATTTGTTGTAGAATTGTTTCTTTCTATCGGGCTGCTAGATGTCATTCTGACATCTCTTCCAGGAAGACAGACATCTCTTCCACATGATGTGGAAGAAAACATACCTGAGTGAGTCAGGAAATCAGTCTGCCTCTTATTAGCCTTGTAGCCTTGGGTTCATTGCTTTACCCTCAGAGCCTCAGTTTCCTCACCTACCAAATGGGTTCCAACCTGGCAACCTACCTGAGGCCCATTCATGTCCATTGTAATATGTGCTCTACCATGGGATGATGGTGGTGTTCTGCTCCTAGGCCAGCCTATAGGCAAGAGGTCTTTTATTTCTGAAAACATAAAGTTACTTGGCAGATTTTTCAGAACTTTTGACATTTCAGACCCTGAACCTGCTCATATTTATGCATAAGTTCTATGAAATCCACATTGTAACATCTGCCTGTGCTGCCTATCTTCTGGTTAGGAGATTGGGCCAAATTTTTATCCTCTGTAGCTCCCTGGTATATTTAGCAATGAGATAAGAGTGGCTTTATCAAGCTTTCAGGAATAAAGCAATGCCACCGTTTAATTTAGCGTTTAATTACAATATCCTTCCTGACTGGTAAGTTGCTGGGTGTTGCCCAAGTAAACTGAGTGGAAAATGTCTGCTACTGTTTTGCCTTGGATTTCAAAGCTTATTTCCTTGTGAGTTGTTCCATTTAGCTTCATTCTCACCACTGGGGTTTGAAAGGGGACATAGTGTGAGAGATGAGTGGTGTAAAAATACAGGTCTCCATCTACACCAGTCAGTTCCTGGGCCATATGCTTCCCTGACTTAATTCTGTGCCTGATTCTTCAGCTGAGTCAGCCCCTTGGGTTCCCTATGTGTATTAGTTTCCTGTGGATGCCATAACAAAATACTATAGACTTAGTGGCTTAAAACAACACAAATATATTATTTTACATATCTGGAGGTTAGAAATCCAAAATGAGTCTTATGAGGCTAAAATCAAAGTCAGCAGGGCTCCACTCCTTCTTTTTTCAGCTTCTAGAAGCTGCCTGCATTCCTTGACTCATGGCCCCTTTCTCTATCGTCAAAGAGCATCACTCCAACCTCTGTTTCCTTCATCATGCATCCTTTTCTCACTCTTACCCTCCTGCCTCCCTTTTATAAAGACCTTTATAATTATATCAGGCCCTACCAGATAATTCAGGATAATCTCCTCATCTCATGATCTTTATTTGTCACAACTGCAAAGTCTCTTTTGCTATTAAGGTAACATATTTACATGTTCTAGGGACTAGGATGTGGACATTTTTGGGGATGGGACCTTATTCTTCCTACCATACCTCCAGTCCAGGGCCACTGGATGCATTTAGATCTCACTTCTGTGTCTCTCTGATTCACCGCTCTTATTTGGGATTGCTGAAGATTTGTCCTCTAGCAGACACTTATCCCTCTGTAACTTCAAACTCCCCAACTGCCCATTTTCTTCTTTGACTAGTTTATCTTGGCAGAGGAAAGAGTAGTTGTTTTATCAGTTGTCATGACAACACAACGCGGTAGGTACTACTATAATACTCATTTTACGTGTAATGAAAGTTATACACAAAGACCCTTACTTGGAACCTCACGACTGGTTGGTGATAGAGTTGGGACTTGAAGCCAAGAGTCTGTGCTTTAACTGCTGCGGATACTGCCTCTCTGTCGATTAGAGTTACTTCCACTGCCTCAAAAATGTTTGTAGCCTTTGTCCTAGAGTAAGAGATATCCCAACTCCATTCAGCATTAACCCCTGGTTCTGGATTTCATCTGTTTGCACCTCCTCTGGGACCTTGGACCATCATTCTTTATTGTCGTTGTCATTGATTTCCTAATCACCTTGATCTAATTGTCTTCAACTTACAAATGTGCTCATCCAAAAAATATCTTCTCCAAAAGCACTCCTGCTTTTTCTTTGTTTCACCTGTTGTCTGTCTTTGACTTCACCATATTCCTTGGAAGAATAGTCCATAATTGTCATTTCTTTACTCTGTTCCTTAGCTTGCTACAATCTAGTTTATGCAAAAAAGTTTCCACCTTTCAGAATGCCCCCATGTTGGGTCACACATTCCATCTTGGAGCCTTTTCCTTTTTGTCTTTCCAGAATACTGCAATCTTTTAGCTCTCCTCCTACTGGTTAGTCAGTTCCACGATTGGCTTCCTCTCCTCTCATGGATCTTTTCTCTTTTCTTAATTTCACCATCCCCTGAGGATGCAGCCATCACCCCAGCCTGGAGAACTTTCTCAAGTTTGATTTCCAGTGCTGAACTTGAGTTACGCATACCACCAGCCTGCTGCACATCTTCCCCTGAAGTCCTGCCAGCCATTCAGATTCAGTGTGTGAAAATGTGAGCTCGTTCATTCAGTGGTATTGCTTGAGTGTTTCCCACATGCCAAGTCCTATGTTGTGAATGAGATGCAGACTTCAAGAAGTCTCATAGGAGAGAGCGATTTGGTACATCATTGTTATGCAGTTCGGCATGACCAGTAGTAGGGAGATGTGTTTAAGAGTGCAAGGGGAGCACACAGGAGGGTCCTTACTCCACTTGAGCAGAGCGGTGGAGGAGAGGTATTAGTCCACAGCGTAATGGGGAAGTTGAGGGGGGGAGGGGTAGGAAAGAATGGTCCATGCAGAGGAGACTCCATTGAGCACGGCACAGAGTTGAGTATAGGAACTATCTAGTCCCTAACCCTACACAAGGGAACATGCCAGGATTCAGTTTCCCCTTCCTGCCCAACTTAGTATAACCTCAAGTTCTCAGTGGTGCTTAGGAACCTGCGTGAATGCATGTGGGTGTGGGGGAAGGATGTGTCACACACGTGAGGCTGAGTGTCCACTTCACCCCTCTCGGGACCAGTGTTCCCAGATGAGTCCTTTCCCCTCCTCTGCCATTGGACTGGAAAGCACTTCAAGCTAAGACAGGCCTTACTCATCTCTGGGTCCCCCCACCCTCCCCAGTACCAGCTATGCAATAAGTGCTTAGTAAGTGTCTCTGGGATAAATGAGTGAATATTCAAGCGGAGGTCGTAACTGCTTGCCTCTGGGGCATTGTAAGACATCATTAGTTAATGTGTACAAAGAATTGTATGAGTCTTAATTATTAACATTATTTTATCTGCCGTGTGCCTATGGCTTACTTTCTGTGTCTGATGTGGCAGTCGGGCCTGGAACAGATTTACCCGATGTGCACTCCTGGATTGAATAATTTGGGCTGAGGAGATGCTGGAAGGCAACATAAGGGATGCGTTCCACAGAGCACCTGCAGAGGAGCATTCCTTGGCCAAGACAGCTGTCTTCCTACAGATTCAGGGACAAGGAATGGCTTGGAATCTCACCCTCAAGGAAGGACAGAGGAAATATTGCTCTTTCCTTGTTTGATTTGCCATTTTCCGAGTTGGGAGAAGAACACATCAATGTCTGTCTTTATTATTCAGGACTTTATTAGGAGGGAAGTAACTTCAGGCCTCATGTGACGTTTTCCTCTGCCTTCTAAATGTATCCAGCCTGACTCTTTTTCTACTCCACCAGTTCCCTAAATGAGAAATGCTTGGAAACTAGCCCAGAAAAACACAAAGCAGTCAAAAAGTCGTAGAATAATTATGCTGTGGTGACCTGGACTTTTCACGTCATGGATGAGAGAAACAATTTTTTCTCCATTCATTAAGAAATCACTGTATTATAATGCAGAGTTAACTTTGTTTTCCAAACTCCTAATGGTGATATGATCCTGAAGAGGAGGAATTTGTTGTGTGTGTGTGTGTGTGTGTGTTGAGATCATATCACTGAATGGGTCTGGAAATTGGCCTCTTGAATTTTTATTAAACTTCCCCAATTTGGGTGGGAGGAAAACATTCTTAACAGTATATGTTATCTTTTAACATGCTGTCTCTCTCTCTCTCTCTCTCTCTCTCTCTCACTCACACACACACACACACACACACACACACAAATGCATACAACACTGCTTATAAACTCACTGGGATAATAAGATCTATATATGGAAAAGCTAATAGTACAAGACCATGATATTAATTAGCAGATGATTGGCATGGCTAAGTAGTGCTGGGGATTTTATTCACAGTACCATGGGAATCACACAAAAGGCTGCCTGGGCAAAAGGACAACATCCTCATGGAAGTTCCTGGAACTGTGCCAGGCTTCCCTTTCCTACTTCCTTCTCTGCAGTTACCTTGGCTCTCACCCAATACCTGCCTTCTTGGACTCTCATCCAGGCTTAACCCTGATCGGTACTGGTAACCGACATCTGGACTCTTGGTGGATACCCTCAGTTATGCCAGTTTGTATTACATACATTTGGATTACACCTTTATATTTGTACAGTCACCGGGGTCTGCAAACTCAGTTGTCTACAGGGCCCAGCACGTAACATAACTGACCGAGTCTCCTGGGTGAGGAGAAAGAACGTTTTGGAAAACTGAAATGTGCTTGACTCGGGGAAGAGGGCAGCTTCTTTTAGATTCCGGCTGATCAAAGCTCAACGACGTGAGACAAACAATGAGAATTCAAGCCCGGTGCTGCCCATGCACCAGCGATTTCACAAATCACTTATTTATGCCAATCTTCTCAGTTTAAAAACATTGGCATCTAAGTGACACTTTTAAGGAAACATTGTGTAAACCAAACAGAACACATCCTGGAAATGCTACCTGCTGGCCTCCAGTTTGCAACCTCTTATACTCAGCCAATGGAGATGTAAAGTCTAGTAGCCCAAATGGAAGAGGGATACATGAAAAGTCTCTTATATTGAAACCACTAAGAAAGAACTCAGTGGATGTAATTAGGAGACAACAACATGAACACAGTCCTTGAAAAGGCTCTTTCCTCAAATATGAAGATTGGCCTAGTTGCCTCTGATATCACTCAGTTCATGAAGACATCCAGCGTGCCCTTCTAGCACCAGATGATTGTTCCTTGCAGGATTCTCTACACACAGAACCAGAGACTTGAGTGGTGAAGTCATCACTAGATTGTAAAGCAGGGGAAGCAAGCAGTACACAGAAATTTCAGAATATTGTGTGAAAGCGACAATATTTTTGAAGAGGTCTGGGGAGTGTTTCAAAAAGACAAAGAACCCACCAGACTAAAGCGCCCTCTGCCCAGAATAGGGGCTTCACATGTCAAGGTGAGGGTGGACCAAGCTGAAACATCATTTAGCGGTGGGCTTGCGACTGCTGTCGACCTAACCTGCAACATGTGAGACTGGGGCTCTTCACTCTGGAAAATCTCTTCTTCCTATGCCACTGCCTCGTTATAGTCTAGGTTTATGTCACCATTTTGGAAGAATTCCCACTGAAATATTATATATTTCTGATTTGAGGCATTTTTTTAAAGACAGCGAACTCTTCTGATTTTTGAACCAAACTCCGAATGTGGAAGGTCCCGCCGCGCTTCTGGGCACAGGGAAAGCAGGATTATTGCCAGAGGACCTGGACACATCCCCGCCCTGGTGATCATGAGTCCCTGAAGCTAATTTCTCTCAAACACTTTTGACAATTCCATAAAACTCAGCTTATCAAAATATGAGCCCTGAAGCTGTCCTTCTGGCAAAGTATGTCACTAGCATAAATTATGCAAAAACCTTAGTTTGAATGAAATAATTTGCCTTTCAGACATTCTTTCCTATTTTTGCATGTCAAAAGCAATTTACATCTTTTTGCACAATCAATGCAACTGATTTGTTTAGCGAGATATATAAATGATAGTGTTCACTTTAAGACTGATTTTATTTTGAGGTAAAGGATAGCCCTTGACCTTAGAGGACTAACTTTGTTGAAATGTCACTTCTGAGTCAAATTAAATGAGTCATAATGTACTTATTCAATGAATCTTCCTAGCCAGATGTTATTCTATTATTCTTTTATTCTCTCTCCTCTCTCTCTCTCTCCCTCCCTCCCATTCTCCTATGTTAATTTCAGTATCACTTGACGATTTTAACTAAACTGTATTCTTAGACAAAGAATTTAGCTGTGGCTAACTTAAGCAGAAGGGGATTTGGCTGATGTTAATTTAAAAAGCAGATTATAGGTCCACAAATGCTTACCCCATTCCTGCCAGAAAGCAGTCTCTCTCCCTGCCTGGCATTAAATGTCAGGAAGCAGAACACACACCAGATGAAAATAAGAGGAAAACCCAAGGCTAAGAGCTTTAAAATAGAGGTAAAAATGAAACAATTCCTTTGCATAGCACATTTTCCCCCTAAATGATGCACAGAGTCACCCTCATGTTTGGTGATGCTCCAGGGGTCTCTAGATGGATTGTTAAATGTGCAGAGGAAATTGTATGATGGTTCTATCTCTGTTGTCAGGCTTTATAGTCAATCTTGCATCAAGATATATAATCTTGCATCACGAGATATTATATATCCCTACACACTGGAACCTCCTGGAAGGTAGGAATAAAATAGTGCTCTAGTGTAGCAGTCCCCAGTCTTTTGGTCACCAGGGACTGGTTTCGTGGAAGACAATTTTTCCACGGATGGGTGGGCGGGCGGGGGTTGTGTGGGGGGGCTGGTGGTTCAGAAAGTAATGCGAGCTAAGGGGAGCGATGGGAAGCAGCAGATGAAGCTTTGCTTGCTTGCCCACTGCTCACCTCCTGCTGCGCAGCCCGGTTCCTAACAGGGGGATTGGGGACCCCTGCTTTAGTGATTTCTTCAGCATGAAGAGCATACAGTCAAGGTTCCATACAGTTTTACTGAATCACTTGATGGGTATAAAGCAAAGGCCCCCATATTGGGAAATCTGAGGCTCTATGCTCTCCATTTTGTCGGCCCATTTAGGGAGATCCTCTCCCTAAACTCCCTCACCCACCACCTGCCAGTCATGTTTCCCAGGAGCTTCTCAGTATGTGTTCACTTATTGCCATTTGAGGCAGTCATGTCTCTCAAAATCCCACTCCCCGGGATGCCAACACCCCTCACTCTTCCAGCAGGTGCCGCACTCACCCCCTGGTGACCAGCCTGGGCCCATGGGGTGGCTCCATTGCCTGGTGGTCTCTGGGAGGGAGGGAATGGCCTTCTCTCCACCTCAATGAGACGAGCCCACGTTAGAATCAGACAGAAGTGGGTCCAAAACTCAAATCTGCTACTTAGTGATTTGGGGCAGGTTACTGTATCTCTTTAAGCCTCAGTTTACCCAGCTGTAAAAATGGGTCAGTAGTAGCCCTGAAGAGGTAGTGTGTATATGAGAATTAAATGAGAAACTTATGTAGAGCATTTAGCAGGATGACGGGCCCATGTGATCAGCATTCAATAAATATTAGCCATGAAAATTATTATGCACAGCTATTGATGTCCCTAGAGTTATTATAATCAATCCCACGATGATAATTTTTCTCCTAAACACCTCAGTCTTTTTCTATAGGTACTGACTATTTACGGCGACATTTGCTCCGCTTCACGTGGGGCTCTGTGTCTCCTGGTGAGGGCAATGGGCATGTGGGAGGAAGCTTGAGAATTCCCTTTTGTTTGTATATTTATTTTCTCACTACCCAAATACTCACTTGTTTTGTTATGTTTTTTGATGTAAAGGCATACTGAGCACTCCTGCTACTACTTAAAATATGGGCAAGAAAAAATATTTTTCTAATATCTAAGCCAGCCAAATACATTTTTTGGTGGTGTATTGTGCCCCAGTGGCTTTTCCTGATTAAAAGGCCGCATCTGCCCATATTGCAGTGATTAGCATATAAATGCTCATCTCTGTCACGCTTGTGTATAATTGTGAAATATGCTACCAGCCAAGTAGGACCATGCAGTAGACTGGGGTGCAGAATATTACAGTATCCTATAGTAATGTAACAGATACGGTTGAATGATCTTTTTAATAGAAGCAGGTATAATAATTTCCCCCAAATATTGTCAGGATAAACTTTCTTAGACTTGATCTAGAGTCAGAAAGAGACGCTTTTGCTGGCACATGTGGACAGTCTAAGCCATTTTCCCTACTAGTATTCATATACTTTATGCATTTACACTTTAAAAATTGTACCTATTCAAATAGAAAATAATTTGGATATTTTTGACTGAATTAACTGATCAACTGAGTAACAATCTGAGAACTTCCTTTTCAAATCTAGATTTTTGACATCTAAAGAGGCACTCACTTGCATCTTGCTCTCAAAGTCAGTAATCCTAAACAGCGTCAGCCTAGAAATTTTGGGTGATGTCTCATCCCTCACACAGCCGAAATTACTGTGAAGGTGGGTTCTGTCTTGTTCACTGTTGCATCTTCCGTGCCTGGGACTTTTTAATTAACCACTCATTGAAAGGATTCATGGCTTAGTGAACATTTTGTAGTAAGTGCTGCTTATCTCTGATTATCTTTCTTTCCCCTCCCGTACCTCTCGTACTCACCACCATGAGCCCATGAGCCTGAGGTTCCCTGACAAGTATCACTGTGCCACTCCCTCACCTTTACTCAGCTGTTCCCATCTATTTATAGCATCACACTCACCAAGGTGCCTGTGCCATGGAGATTTGCAATTAACACGGAGCAGAGACCTTAAGATGAAAGGATGAAAATCTGATTGGTAAAATTTCAAGCACCAGCCAGCCTGATATGTAGGTACCTGATAATGGTTTTGGGCATTGGTACCTTCCTAGAGCCCTAAAATCACACATATTTGTGATCACCCAGTCACTATATGCCTAAGATTGCCCGGTTCTGTTCACAAAACAGATGAATTAAACTGCCCAAATGCACTACCATTTTCAAATAACTATTTTCAATTATGGACAGAATTGGATGTTTTGATGTTATGGAGGCATGAGCTGACCTGCATATTCTTATGTACAACCTCTTTTACATATCTAAATCTAGGTTGCTTCTCAATGAAGGGTCTCATTTCTATTAATAATGTTAGTCCAGGGGGGTGCTGGGAAGATGGCGGAAGAGTAAGACGCGGAGATCACCTTCCTCCCCACAGATACACCAGAAATACATCTACACGTGGAACAACTCCTACAGAACACCTACTGAATGCTGGCAGAAGACCTCAGACCTCCCAAAAGGCAAGAAACTCCCCACGTACCTGGGTAGGGCAAAAGGAAAAAAAGAAAAACAGAGACAAAAGAATAGGGACGGCACCTGCACCAGTGGGAGGGAGCTGTGAAGAAAAAAAAGTTTCCACACACTAGGAAGCCCCTTTGCGGGCGGAGCCTGCGGGAGGCGGAGAGGGGGAGCTTCGAAGCTGCGGAGGAGAGCACAGCAACAGGGGTGCGGAGGGCAAAGCGGGGAGATTCCCGCACAGAGGATCGGTGCCGACCGGCACTCACCAGCCCGAGAGGCTTGTCTGCTCACACGCCGCGGCGGGCGGGGCTGCGAGCTGAGGCTCGGGTTTCCGTCGGAGCGCAGGGAGAGGACTGGGGTTGGCGGCTTGAACATAGCCTGAAGGGGTTAGTGCACCACGGCTAGCCGGGAGGGATTCCGGGGAAAAGTCTGCACCTGCTGAAGAGGCAAGAGACTTTTTCTTCCCTCTTTGTTTCCTGGTGCGCGAGGAGAGGGGATTAAGAGCGCTGCTTAAAGGAGCTCCAGAGACGGGTGAGAGCCGCGGCTAAAAGCGCGAACCCTGGCAAAAGCGTGAACCCCAGAGACGGGCGCGAGCCGCGGCTAAAAGTGCGGATCCCAGAGACAGGCGCAAGCCGCGGCTAAAAGCATGGACCCCAGAGACGGGCGGGAGGCGCTAAGGCTGCTGCTGCCGCCACCAAGGGGCCTGTGTGCGAGCACAGGTCACTATCCACACGCCTCTTCCAGGGAGCCTGTGCAGCCCGTCACTGCCAGGGTCCCGGGATCCAGGGACAACTTCCCCGGGAGAACGCACGGCGGGCCTCAGGCTGGTGCAACATCACGCTGGCCTCTGCCGCCGCAGGCCCGCCCCGCACGCCGTGCCCCTCCCTCCCCCCGGCCTGAGTGAGCCAGAGCCCCCGAATCAGCGGCTCCTTTAACCCTGTCCTGTCTGAGCAAAAAACAGACGCCCTCCGGCGACCTACACGCAGAGGCAGGGCCAAACCCAAAGCTGAGCCCCAGGAGCTGTGAGAACAAAGAAGAGAGAGGGAAATCTCTCCCAGCAGCCTCAGAAGCAGCGGATTAAATCTCCACAATCAACTTGATGTACTGCACCTGTGGAATACATGAATAGACAAGGAATAATCCCAAATTGAGGAGGTGGACTTCGAGAGCAAAATCTATGACTTTCTCCCCTTTTCCTCTTTTTGTGAATGTGTATGTTTCTGTGTGAGATCTTGTCTGTATAGCTTTGCTTCCACCATTTGTCCTAGGGTTCTATCCGTCCATTGTTTCTTTTTAAATTATTTTCTTAATAATTAATTTTAATAACTTTATTATACTTTACCCTTGTTCTTTCTTTCTTCCTTCCTTCCTTCCTTCCTTCCTTTCTTCTTTCTTTCTTTCTTTCTTTCTTTCTTTCTTTCTTTCTTTCTTTCTTTCTTTCTTTCTTCATACTTCTACTAATTCTCTCTACTTTTTCTCCCTTTTATTCTGAGCCGTGTGGATGAAAGGCTCTTTGTGCTTCAGCCGGGAGTCAGGTCTCTGCCTCTGAGGTGGGAGAGCCAACTTCAGGACACTGGTCAACAAGAGACCTCCCAGCTCCACATAATATCAAACGGTGAAAATCTCCCAGAGACCTCCATCTGAATACCAGCACCCAGCTTCACTCAACGACCAGCAAGCTACGGTGCTGGACAACCTATACCAAACAACTAGCAAAACAGGAACACAACCCCATCCATTAGCAGAGAGGCTGCCTAAAATCATAAGTCCACAGACACCCCAAAACACACCACCAGACGTGGACCTGCCCACTAGAGAGACAAGATCCAGCCTCATCCACCACAACACTGACACTAGTCCCCTCCACCAGGAAGCCTACACAACCCATTGAACCAACCTTAGCCACTGGAGACAGACATCAAAAACAACGGGAACAACGAACCTGCAGCCTGCAAAAAGGAGACCCCAAACACAGTAAGATAAGCAAAATGAGAAGACAGAAAAACACACAGCAGATGAAGGAGCAAGAAAAAATGCACCAGACCTAACAAATGAAGAGGAAATAGGCAGTCTACCTGAAAAAGAATTCAGAATAATGATAGTAAGGATGATCCAAAATCTTGGAAATAGAATGGACAAAATGCAAGAAACATTTAACAAGGACCTAGAAGAAATAAAGATGAAACAAGAAATGATGAACAACGCAATAAATGAAATTAAAAGTACTCTAGATGGGATCAATAGCAGAATAACTGAGGCAGAAGAACGGATAAGTGACCTGGAAGATAAAATAGTGGAAATAACTACTGCAGAGCAGAATAAAGAAAAAAGAATGAAAAGAACTGAGGACAGTCTCAGAGACCTCTGGGACAATATTAAACGCACCAACATTCGAATTATAGGGTTTCCAGAAGAAGAAGAGAAAAAGAAAGGGACTGAGAAAATATCTGAAGAGATTATAGTTGAAAACTTCCCTAATATGGGAAAGGAAATAGTTAATCAAGTCCAGGAAGCACAGAGAGTCCCATACAGGATAAATCCAAGGAGAAATATGCCAAGACACATATTAATCAAACTGTCAAAAATTAAATACAAAGAAAGCATATTAAAAGCAGCAAGGGAAAAACAACAAATAACACACAAGGGAATCCCCATAAGGTTAACAGCTGATCTCTCAGCAGAAACCCTACAAGCCAGAAGGGAGTGGCAGGACATACTGAAAGTGATGAAGGAGAAAAACCTGCAACCAAGATTACTCTACCCAGCAAGGATCTCATTCAGATTTGATGGAGAAATTAAAACCTTTACAGACAAGCAAAAGCTGAGAGAGTTCAGAACCACCAAACCAGCTTTACAACAAATGCTAAAGGAACTTCTCTAGACAAGAAACACAAGAGAAGGAAAAGACCTATAATAACGAACCCAAAACAATTTAGAAAATGGGAACAGGAACATACATATCGATAATTACCTTAAATGTAAATGGACTAAATGCTCCCACCAAAAGACACAGATTGGCTGAATGGATACAAAACCAAGACCCTTATATATGCTGTCTACAAGAGACCCACTTCAGACCTAGAGACACATACAGACTGAAAGTAAGGGGATGGAAAAATATATTCCATGCAAATGGAAACCAAAAGAAAGCTGGAGTAGCAATTCTCATATCAGACAAAATAGACTTTAAAATAAAGACTATTAGAAGAGACAAAGAATGACACTACATAATGATCAAGGGATCAATCCAAGAAGAAGATATAACAATTGTAAATATTTATGCACCCAACATAGGAGCACCTCAATACATAAGGGTAAATACTAACAGCCATAAAAGGGGAAATCGACAGTAACACATTCATAATAGGGGACTTTAACACCCCACTTTCACCAATGGACAGATCATCCAAAATTAAAATAAATAAGGAAACACAAGCTTTAAACGATACGTTAAACAAGATGGACTTAATTGATATTTATAGGACACTCCATCCAAAAACAAAAGAATACACATTTTTCTCAAGTGCTCATGGAACATTCTCCAGGATAGATCATATGTTGGGTCACAAATCAAGCCTTGGTAAATATAAGAAAATTGAAATTGTATCAAGTATCTTTTCCGACCACAATGCCATGAGACTACATATCAATTACAGGAAAAGATCTGTAAAAAATACAAACATGTGGAGGCTAAACAATACACTACTTAATAACGAAGTAATCACTGAAGAAATCAAAGAGGAAATAAAAAAATACCTAGAAACAAATGACAATGGAGACACAACGACCCAAAACTTATAGGATGCAGCAAAAGCAGTTCTAAGGGGGAAGTTTATAGCAATACAAGCCCACCTTAAGAAGCAGGAAACATCTCAAATAAACAACCTAACCTTGCACCTCAAGCAATTAGAGAAAGAAGAACAAAAAAACCCCCAAAGCTAGCAGAAGGAAAGAAATCATAAAAATCAGATCAGAAACAAATGAAAAAGAAATGAAGGAAACTATAGCAAAGATCAATAAAACTAAAAGCTGGTTCTTTGAGAAGATAAACACAATAGATAAACCACTAGCCAGACTCATCAAGAAAAAAAGGGAGAAGACTCAAATCAATAGAATTAAATGAAAAAGGAGAAGTAACAACTGACACTGCAGAAATAAAAAAAGATCATGAGAGATTACTACAAGCAATTCTATGCCAATAAAATGGACAATCTGGAAGAAATGGACAAATTCTTAGAAATGAACAACGTGCCAAGACTGAATCAGGAAGAAATAGAAAATATGAACAGACCAATCACAAGCACTGAAATTGAAACTGTGATTTAAAATATTCCAACAAACAAAAGCCCAGGACCAGACGGCTTCACAGGCGAATTCTACCAAACATTTAGAGAAGAGCTAACACCTATCCTTCTCAAACTCTTCCAAAATATAGGAGAGGGAGGAACACTCCCAAATTCCTTCTACGAGGCCACCATCACCTTGATACCAAAACCAGACAAGGATGTCACAAAGAAAGAAAACGACAGGCCAATATCACTGATGAACATAGATGCAAAAATCCTCAACAAAATACTAGCAAACAGAATCCAACAGCACATTAAAAGGATCATACACCATGATCAAGTGGGCTTTATTCCAGGAATGCAAGGATTCTTCAATATACGCAAATCTATCAATGTGATAAACCATATTAACAGATTGAAGGAGAAAAACCATATGATCATCTCAATAGATGCAGAGAAAGCTTTTGACAAAATTCAACACCCATTTATGATAAAAACCCTGCAGAAAGTAGACATAGAGGGAACTTTCCTCAACATAATAAAGGCCATATATGACAAGCCCACAGCCAACATCATCCTCAATGGTGAAAAACTGAAAGCATTTCCACTAAGATCAGGAACAAGACAAGGTTGCCCACTCTCACCACTCTTATTCAACATAGTTTTGGAAGTTTTAGCCACAGCAATCAGAGAAGAAAAGGAAATAAAAGGAATACAAATTGGAAAAGAAGAAGTAAAGCTGTCACTGTTTGCAGATGACATGATACTATACATAGAGAATCCTAAAGATGCTACCAGAACACTACTAGAGCTAATCAATGAATTTGGTAAAGTAGCAGGATACAAAATTAATGCACAGAAATCTCTGGCATTCCTATATAGTAATGATGAAAAATCTGAAAGTGAAATTAAGAAAACACTCCCATTTACCACTGCAACAAAAAGAATAAAATATCTAGGAATAAACCTACCTATGGAGACAAAAGACCTATATGCAGAAAATTATAAGACACTGAAGAAAGAAATTAAAGATGATACAAATAGATGGAGAGATATACCATGTTCGTGGATTGGAAGAATCAACATTGTGAAAATGACTCTACTACCCAAAGCAATCTATAGATTCAATGCAATCCCTATCAAACTACCACTGGCATTTTTCACAGAACTAGAACAAAAAATTTCACAATTTGTATGGAAACACAAAAGACCCCGAATAGCCAAAGCAATCTTGAGAAAGAAAAACGGAGCTGGAGGAATCAGGCTCCCTGACTTCAGACTATACTACAAAGCTACAGTAATCAAGACAGTATGGTACTGGCACAAAAACAGAAAGATAGATCAATGGAACAGGATAGAAAGCCCAGAGATAAACTCACGCACATATGGATACCTTATCTTTGATAACAGTGGCAGGAATGTACAGTGGAGAAAGGACAGCCTCTTCAATAAGTGGTGCTGGGAAAACTGGACAGGTACATGTAAAAGTATAAGATTAGATCACTCCCTAACACCATACACAAAAATAAGCTCAAAATGGATTAAAGACCTAAATGTAAGGCCAGAAACTATCAAACTCTTAGAGGAAAACATAGACAGAACGCTCTATGATATAAATCACAGCAAGATCCTTTCTGACCCACCTCCTAGAGAAATGGAAATAAAAACAAAAATAAACAAATGGGACCTAATGAAACTTCAAAGCTTTTGCACAGCAAAGGAAACCATAAACAAGACCAAAAGACAACACTCAGAATGGGAGAAAATATTTGCAAATGAAGAAACTGACAAAGGATTAATCTCCAAAATTTACAAGCAGCTCAATCAGCTCAATAACAAAAAAAACAAACAACTCAATCCTAAAATGGGCAAAAGATCTAAATAGACATTTCTCCAAAGAAGATATACAGACTGCCAACAAACACATGAAATAATGCTCAACATCATTAATCATTAGAGAAATGCAAATCAAAACTACAACGAGATATCATCTCACACCAGTCAGAATGGGCATCATCAAAATATCTAGAAACAATAAGTGCTGGAGAGGGTGTGGAGAAAAGGGAACACTCTTGCACTGCTGGTGGGAATGTGAATTGGTTCAGCCACTATGGAGAACAGTATGGAGGTTCCTTAAAAAATTACAAATAGAACTACCATATGACCCAGCAATCCCACTACTGGGCATATATCCTCAGAAAAACAAAACTCAAAAAGAGTCATGTACCAAAATGTTCATTGCAGCTCTATTTACAATAGCCAGGACATGGAAACAACCTAAGTGTCCATCATCGGATGAATGGATAAAGAAGATGTGGCACATATATACAATGGAATATTACTCAGCCATAAAAAGAAATGAAATTGAGCTATTTGTAATGAGGTGGATAGACCTAGAGTCTGTCATACAGAGTGAAGTAAGTCAGAAAGAAAAAGACAAATACCGTATGCTAACACATATATATGGAATTTAAGAAAAAAAAATGTCATGAAGAACCTAGGGGTAAGACAGGAATAAAGACACAGACCCACTGGAGAATGGACTTGAGGATATGGGGAGGGGCAAGGGTGAGCTGTGACAGGGCGAGAAAGAGGCATGGACATATATACACTAACAAACGTAAGGTAGGTAGCTAGTGGGAAGCAGCCTCATGGCACAGGGATATCGGCTCGGTGCTTTGTTACTGCCTGTAGGGGTGGGATAGGGAGGGTGGGAGGGAGGGAGACGCAAGAGGGAAGAGATATGGGAACATATGTATATGTATAACTGATTCACTTTGTTATAAAGCAGAAACTAACACACCATTGTAAAGCAATTATACCCCAATAAAGATGTTAAATAATAATAATAATAATAATGTTAGTCCATGTTAGTATTTGGACAGCATGAAGCATTTATTAATTCTCTGTAGATGCTACTAATGTTTGAACCAAGATAAACTATGCTACCATTTTTATATTTGTAGTAATTTATTTTGAATATATGTACAGTATATTTTTAAATAAAAATATCTTAGAATTAGATTCTGCCATGAGTAATACAGATTCCTAGAAGAATGGCTTAAATAAAAGTTTGTTTCTCTCTTACATAAAAGAAGCCTAGAGATAGTATTACAGAGCTACTGTGGTATCTCCATGAAATCACCTATGATCCAGACTTGTGTTAGCTCACTGTTCTACCTAGCATGAAGCTCCCATACTCATGGTTTAAGATGGCTGCTATAGATCCAGCCATCACAAATTTATTCTATGCAGCAGAATGAAGGGTGGAAGAACGGTGCAAGTTCTCACTTAAGAATACTTCTGGAGTGTCCCAACATGATTTACAATTAAGTCTCATTGATCAGAGCTCAGTCATACACCACCAAATTAACTGATGTCCACACCATGCTTCAGATAAGTCTGGGAAATGTGTTTTCAGCTGTGCAGCAGTTTTCTTAGCTAGAAATACAGATTGCACTACAAAAGAGAAACATTATTGTGTAATGCATTCATTTTTCTATTGCTGTGTAACATATTACCACAAATTTAGTAGCCTAAACAAATACCCATTTATTATTGCACAGTTTCTGTGGGTCAGGAGTCCAGGCATGGCTTAGCTGGGTTCTGTATCTGGGGTCCCCCAGGGCTGAAATCAAGGTGTTGGCTGGGCTTCATTCTCATCTGGAGTCTCAACTAGGGAAGGATCTGCTTCAAACTCTCTCAGGTTGTCAGCAGAATTATTTCCTTACAACTACAGGTTCATGGCTGTTTGCCTTTTCAAGCTGGTAACACAGAAAGAGTCTCTGCTGCTTTGAGTTTCTAACTTCAGGGAAGATGATCCTCTTTTCAAGGCCTCATCTGATTAGTTCAGGCCCACCCAAGATAATCTCCCCTTTGACTAACTCAAAATCACTGATTAGGGACTTAATGATCTGAAAAATTCCTTTCTCTCTGCCATGTTCTGTTGATTAGAAGCAAGTCACAGGTCTTGTCTGCACTCAAGGAGAAGGATTATACATGGACTGACTCACTGGGGATCACCCTAGGATGTGTCTACCACAGATATGCAACTAGTGACATTTGCTACATACTTGTATATGATTATTCTTTTTCTGCTACAATCTTCCATTAAATAATGGCATGTCAGACACAAAAAAGAATTGCTGGAGAAATTACCTGATGTATTTATGCAAGGTGTTTCAGCAACTCATTGCTGCCTAAGCAAAATTTAGCAACTGCCAGTTAAACTTATGTATATCATTTATTCAAGGTAGTAATTTATCTGATACTTTCAAGTTTGTAGTATTTTATAAAATGGTTTACTTTTTCTAGTTTATTACTTCATAATGAAATTAAAAAGTATTTTGCTTAATCTAAGTACACATTATATAAGTGCTAATTCATCATTCCATCAAAAATTTATAATTAGAAATGTTCCTCAATGTCAAAAGGATTTAAGAAACTCTAACCTTTACAATACAGATGGATTCTTCAGTAGAAGTTAGGGTGGGTAGGAGTCCAACTCTTTTCAGCAAAGGAAGTCTTTAATAACTATTTCATTTAAAGATGATTATTTAATACAATTACTATATCTGAAGAAATAAGTCAGTCATTAGGATAAATAGTGATATGTACTAGAAAATAAGTAAAACATATACCCACAGGTATCCTGATTCATGTCTCTACTCAACAAGAACATGTAATAAAGAAAAGTAAAATGTACCTGAGCTGTGAATATAGATATTTAAAAGTTTGGATATTAATGCTCGTGTGCTTAATCAATGGAGAAACTTTCTAAGAGGCTTTCCCCTTTGCTTTATCATTCTATTAGTCTTGGTTATCTGGTTTTGTTTTTTGTTGTTTTGGCCTTAGGAGAGAAGTAATGGGAAGAAATGGACCACCAGAGGTGGAACCCCAAAGAGTGCCAAGAGATGACCTCTTAGGGTACGACAGAACAAATGCAAAAGAGAACCAGAAGTTCAAAATGCAAAGAATTATGAGGCCAAATAACATGTGTCACTATAACCATCTTTATAAACTCTACACACTTCACAAGTAATCATAATGATGACCTTGGGTTATCAAAAGTACTGAACACCTTTTAAAAAGTTTCGAAGATGAATATTTTCCCCCCAAATCTTTTCTACAGGGTTACAATAAAGTGATGGCTATAAATTGCGTGACAGAGGAGAAACATAATATATCCTCAGTGATGTCAGTTATTGTCTATAACTAGCTATTTTTATCTAAAACTATCACTATTGTCATGGCTATTATTGTTATTTCTCAGCTTGCCTCAGCCTTGCTAATCCTCAGTGCTAACCTCTTCCATTCTGTACCAGTGTATCCACATTCCATTTATAAGCCACAATTAACCCAGGAGTTTTGTAGCAGTATTGGGTTCATATTACGTCAGCAAGGTTCCCATCCTCTTATTTTCACAGATAAAAGACTTGCAGGTAGAATACTCTGGAAGTGAGGCCAAGCCACTTCAATTTCAAGAGGCTTTTGTGATCTCATTACTGAAGCTGCTTGGTGATTGAACACATTTTTCTAGGTATGGCACAGCTCCACATGCAGACATACAATTCAACAAATAAGTGTGCAAGGACAATGGGTTGCCATGGAAGCCAATATCACAATGCCCAAAGTCATCTAGCTCTATGACACTGATGCATTAATGAAATGTTTCAGCAGCTATTGTGCTCCGGGAGTGTGTGTGGAATGCAAGGCTCTGTATGTTCTCTTAACACTTAGCATAAGAATCTCACTTTAAGGTAGTTACTTTGTACATCATCATCTGAGATAAAATAAACATAGACATTTTCATTGTGCGTCTTTTTTTTTAAAGAAAAAGAAAGCCGATATTGCAAATGCATTCCTTTATTGTTCTTGTTATATATCCTGTGGGTTTAAGAATAATGGTTCCATTAGGGTTTTATGTATCTCCTGAACCAGGGAATGGTCAATTATGGGCAACAATCGCTTTCCCCACACCTCCCTAATGGCTGGTGGCCGACACTGTAAATTAAGTAGAAAACATAGAACAAGCAGAAAATGTGGACCCCTGCTTTGGCAAATTTAAAAGGGGTTTCATAACATTAACCCTGTGTGGAGAGATTCCTACCAATTGCCATGGTACTGTGGGAATATGTGGAGTGTGGATTTCAGTTTTGGGTGCTGCATTTTTTGACAGTCATTTACAATCTGGATGGTGACCAGGATAGTGAAGGTTCTGGAAACCATATTTAATAACTGAATGAGTGATTGAAGGGAATGGGATGATTTTGCTTGGAGAAAGGGACATTTGGGGAAGACAATAGCTGTCTTCAAATATATGAAGGCTTGTGGAGAGGAGGTGACATATTTTGTTTTAAGGGGTCCTAATGAGAGCCATGGTTAGAAATTACTGGTGTTCAGGTCCCATACAAGAAGGAGATTTAAAATAATTAGAGCTGTCCAACAAGGAAATCATCTACTTGATTTGTTTGAAATGTTCAAACAAACCCTGGTGAATGTGGTTGTAAACTGGTCTGTGGTGTAGCAGGGTGACTTGGACTAGATGATATCTTGAGTTTCTTCTATCTCAGGATTCACCTGGTTTCCCCCATGTCTCTGTTGTTTACTTTTGCTTTATATCCTTTCATGGGAGAACCTTCAAGCAAAGAAATAGAGAGGGAATGACAATAACACTTCATTCATTCAGCAGTCATGATTGTGTGTCTGACATGTGCAAGCCACCTCCATGTGGGAGGAACGCATGAAGGCCCCAGATGCCTGTGTTTCTAGTCTGGTTGTACAACATGATACCGGAGGTTGTGTTTGTGCATTGCCTGATGGAAGAGAGATCAAATAAAAGAATAAATTAGGATGATACCAAATGGTTTCTTGGAGTGGTTCAGGCTGGGAGGGCTTTTGCTTCCTGCCATGTAGTACGGATTGGCTGTTAGCTGCAGCCAGGAGTCACCAGCTCTGTTTTATGACTCCCACTTGGGTTTAGTTTGGTGCACCTGGTTGACAGCGTGCGCTACACAATCTTTTAAAAATTGTGGTTGTGAAGTATTTCAGAATGCATCCTTTTAGTTCTGGTAGCCTAATTTCAAACTTTGGGGGATTTTAGGGGCAGATTTGTCTTAATCAGCAAGTCCTGCTGACTTTTCCAGCAGGAAAGTGCATTTCCTACTGAGCTTCCATAATTGAAAGTGTCAGGGGTCACTTGTGAAAGAAGTTGGTAGAATCAAGCAGCTCTGTTCTGACGATGAAGAGATTTGTTGTTTAGTAACTACAGCTTCACATTTGGTGGAATCTCCATCTGTGGCCTCAGGCCAAGTGCTCTGTGAATACTCACTGGACTCACAGAACGTTAGTTGGCAGAAATGATTTGTTCAGAGGCTACTTCCGTAGCATGTTCAGATTCACTGACATATAACTGACTTAGTAATTTTTCTATTTGGCCTCCATGGAGTCTCTCTCTCTGGAATGACGTGGCAATTAGAAAATGGGATTGTATTGTGTCTAACTTTGTGTTACAGTTCTCATTTTTTTGGCTAACTATTGAAAATTGCCAGACTTTCTAGGGGCATCACAAAAATTATTCTACAACATTTTCTTAAATTCATTTCAACTTTGAAAAAAACAATGTATTTTACACAGAACATTTTGGGAGATTGAGGAACTACAAAATATTAGTACAAATTAGACAATCCCTGCTCAGGTTTCAGAAGAAAGAAATGGATATTAATTGAGGAGTTATGTAGGAGAACTAACTTGGACGAAAGAAAGCATGAAAGAAACGAATTGTAACCGCATATTCCTACAACTGCTTTTGAATGGGAGAGAAGAGAACCAAGAGAAATAGGTTGGTGTCTCTTGTGTCTGGTCATTCCGTTGGGAGAGGGAGTGAAGAGAAAGGCTGACTCTGCCCTTTCCACTCCTTTCAGCCGCCTGCATACCCCAGGAAGCC
Organism: Globicephala melas; assembly: GCF_963455315.2. Taxonomy (NCBI): domain Eukaryota; kingdom Metazoa; phylum Chordata; class Mammalia; order Artiodactyla; family Delphinidae; genus Globicephala; species Globicephala melas. Next base: position 161,628,786 of record NC_083315.2, on the reverse strand, counting down.
ATAGTTACCGTGTGGGATCACACGTTGGAAGTGTCCTTGGTCCCTGTCAAGAAGAAGGAAGTGTGGCAAAGGAAAAGCTCTGCAGTTCTGGGATATTTGGACCTATGCTGCATCTCTGACTCCAGTGGGGTGTTCTTTCACCCTCTGCACTGCCAGGCTCTGTCTTTGTGGGTTGACTTTAGGCAGCTTGTGGTAGTTGTCCAAACCAAAGTCAGCTCATGTCGATCCCATTTCATTTTCAGCTTTGTGTGAAGCCATTCCCTTCATTATTTTTGACACACACTCTTAAGATGAAATCCATATGTTTATTAAAATTCCAAGAGAAATCCAGTGGAAATGAGATCTGGGCAATTTATGACTCCTCAAACCCTAGAAAGATTACAGAAATCTTTTAATAATAAAACACAATATGCAGCCATTCTAAAAATTTTTACTCACTTATCTTCATAATCATAAATTATTTCATACCTAATTACAAATAAGCAGACTGAATAATTGTCTTCATCGAGGGATGTTTGACACTGAGAAAATATAGCCTGATTTTATAAACCTTTTAATGTTCAGACTATAAATATGTCACAGCTAAGGAGTACTGCAGCTTTAAATGTATTAAAGTCAGTCTTGTGTAACCAAACATAATGGGATTTTTAAATGAATTATAACTAGAGTAGTTAACAAACAACTTTTTAAACTTTCAACATATGTAAAGCTATTTGAAACTGTCCATTTCATAGTAAATGCCCCCAAATGTATTTCATTCTTAGTCGTTTGGCAAAAAAGTTACACTGGAGGAAGCTTCTTCAAGATATATATAGATATAATAGTCAGAAAATAGTTTGATAGGAAATTTAATACCTATTCTCCCCTCATATGTGCAAGGAATCACATCAATTAGGTCTTAGAGCACGATTTATGTTTGGGAGAGTTTTCAAGCAAGAGCAGTGCATGTGCATTTAATTTAGTAAGAGGATCCTCCACGTGTATTCTGGTGCCTGGGAAATGGAGTATTGAACTTGTGAAAACATAAACTCTTCTGTTTGAGATCTCAGTTCACACTCTGAACTGACTGGTCCACCCTAGGAAGTAAGAGTTTGCACCTTTAGTCAGTCATTCATTCACTGCCCTATGTATCTTATTTCATAATTCTTATGACAGATTGTAATGGCTGGTTTATATACATTTTCAGCTGATACTGAGATTCATTCCAAAAATTCCAGCAGAGCAAAATTTTAACCTGTTTTGATCACCATTGTATCCTAGAAAATAATAGGAGTTTAAGGAATGTTGTTTGAAGGAAGGAAGGAATGAGCATTTATTGAAATCTTGCCTTTGAGAGTTTGGAAATATAAGAAGAAGAGAAGAGCACCTGCTTTCAAGGAATCTACTCTTTAGAAGATAGGATATTCCATCAATTTGTGAATTTTAAAAGAAAAGTGCTGCTAATCAAAGCATGGTTTTCTGTTTTGCTTTGGTGCTTAACAGGCAGTGACATGACTTCATATAAGACATACCAGAGAGTCTGGGGACAACATTTTTGACCTGATGGCCCCGGGATGCGTTGACCATTCTTGGGGCCTGATTCAACCATGTTAGGCAGGATGACGCCACCATCTTAAATTTATGGGAATCCACTGCTCTATAAAGTTCTATTGATAGTGGAGAGAATTTGCTGCCTCCATCTAAAGACAGACATTGTGTTAGCCATCTCCATCAAAACCTGGCAAGTGGCATGAGGGACCATAAAAATGACCCTACTAGGGGATACAGAATCTGAACCTTGGTCTCAGAACTGAAAGTTTTCTATCGAATTCACTGCAACTCCAGTAACTACAGTCCCTGGTGTGTGTCCATCTAGTTAATGTACAGCTGACCCCTGAACAACGCAGGAGTTAGGTGCGCCAACCCTCTGCATGGTGGAAAATCCACATATAATTTTCCAGTTGGCTGTCCAGCTCTGTGGTTCCTCCATATTTGTGGTTCCACATTGGCAGATTCAACCAACTGCAGATCATGCAGTACTGTAGTATTTGCTACTGAAAAAAAAAGAAAATTCGGGGCTTCCCTGGTGGCGCAGTGGTTGGGAGTCCACCTGCCGATGCAGGGGACGCGGGTTCGTGCCCCGGTCCGGGAAGATCCCACATGCCGCAGAGCGGCTGGGCCTGTGAGCCATGGCCGCTGAGCCTGCGCGTCTGGAGCCTGTGCTCCGCAACGGGAGAGGCCACAACAGTGAGAGGCCCGCGTACAGCAAAAAAAAAAAAAAAAAAAAAAAGAAAATTCGTGTATAATTGGACCCACGTGGTTCAAACCAGTGTTGTTCAAGGGTCAACGGTATTCCAAACCCAGACCAGGGCCTTGGTGATAATCTGTGTGGATTCTGGACCAGGCAAAAAGAAGTTGTTGAGTGTGGGCAGTTCACATGTCTCAACTGTGACTCCAGTGAGCTAAAGAAATGAGCTACCACAGGAAGCAAAACCTTCTATATCACCAGGAATTTATTACGACAATTGGAAAAGAAAGTGTTTCCCCCTTTCTGTACCTTCTTTGATGACAGATTCTAAGTTAGGACAGAATATAAGTGTGGGTAGGCAGTAAATATTTCTACAAGGTGGTTGATAGTTAAAAACTCTTAACAAATGAAGGAAATTCTAACTGAAGCCAAAAGAGAAAGACATATGTTGTCTTTCTCACTCCACCTGCCCCTTGTAGTTAAATAAAAAAACAGATATTTCTTATTGGCCAATGGTATTTTCTTCTCATTATCAGCATCAGGAAATACAAAACAGAGGTGGACTGGGTCTCAGGGCCCCACACTTTTCACTTCGTCTTTCTGATATCTTCTGGGAGTGTGGTTATGCTGAGGATAAAATTCATCCTTTGGCCCAGATGGTGGTGGGAGAGAATGCTCCATTCAGCTGTTTGATTGAGATCCTCGGTTGTTATCGTGGATTAAGGAAACATTACAAAACAGAGCAGAGCTAAACAAGCAGGGAAGGTAGTACTGGATGAGATGGTTTTCTGCCGGTTTATTTCAAAGAAGGGCTCCACGGGGACCTTTCTTTTTTTTTTCTTTTTTTTTTTGCGGTACGCGGGCCTCTCACTGTCATGGCTTCTCCCGTTGCGGAGCACAGGCTCCGGACGCGCAGGCCCAGCCGCTCCGCAGCATGTGGGATCTTCCCGGACCAGGGCACGAACCCGTGTCCCCTACATCGGCAGGCGGACTCCCAACCACTGCGCCACCAGGCAAGCCCGGGACCTTTCTTTACACAGGAGAATTCCGCTTAAAAATATGCACTTTCCTCTTCCCTCCCGTCAACTTTGCCCTGTTATCTCATCTGCTCATTTCCAATCAAGTTGATTGCCTGCTGCTTCTACGCTTTAGAAAAAGCTAGAGACCCCTGTAGACTTCTCCTTTTGCCTTATTTATGATAGCAGGAGCCTAGACAGAAAGAGGCTGTCAGATTTATCAGTGAGAAGTCAAGAAGAGTTTATTTTAAGCCAGGAAGAATGCAAAGTCTTTTTTTTTTTTTTAATTTAAGAACTAAATATTTCCTTATTTTAAAACTCAGTGGATAAGAAGTGATGTGAATTCAGTGGGTCAGTAGAGGTGAGCACACCTGAAGCATATTGATACGCTGTACCAGCTATTATCATTTTTATATGTGTGTGCACACATACCCACTCAGAGAGAGAAGCATGTAAGTCATGACAGCAAGCACTCTCATAATAATTCTGAACCCTTGGTTAGGTCACAGAAAGCTCCTATGGGGTTGTATATTTGACCTGAAGATGATCACCCATATTTTTCCTAATTCACCATATATATATACATCTTAAGCAAGAAAAAAGTCTGGCAGAGGAGAGGATGATTCTGTGCAATTGGGTTCCGTGGAAGGCCTCCATTGCTCTATAGAAACCCTGGGTCAAAAGATTTTGTGTGTTTCCTTTCTTTTCCATGTACATGGTGTGAAGGGCAATATACTTCACTCTTCTCTGCCAAATCCTCGTCCCTGTGAAAAAAAATCCCTGTCTCTAGGGCACACTGAGTCAGTCAAACAAGCTTCCTTTACTCCACAGTATAGCATAGGGCTTAGGAGCATGAAGTCTACAGCCAGAGTGCTGGCTCTGAATCCTTGGCTTTGTCTTTTCCTGGCAGCCAACCAGGAGCACCTGTAAGATGAGAGCTGATAATAGGTGTATCTGGAACAAAGCAAACACTGCATGACTGATAGTCACTGATATTACTATTATGCGTTCATTCGTCCATTTCTAAAATCAATAAATATTCAGAGTGCCAGCAGTGTTCAAGGCACTATGGTAGGATCTAGGTTCTACAGAGATTCTAATTTGGTGTGAGGAGACGATGTATAAAAAAGTAAATCTATTTTTAAGATACCTTCAGATCGTTATAAGTGCCAGTGATGCTATAGGTATGATGAGAAGGAGGTAAAACTGGATAATTATAGAGTAAGTGGTGAGGTTTTCTTTGGATCAAGGTGCTGCTTGGGTCCCTTCCAAGGCCTTAGAAATTCAATGTGAAGTTGTGTACTCTTCTTTTTGAGGCGGTTCCTCATAAGCTGTGTATGTTTCACAAATCCTGGCTATACCTCTACAGAGGAGGTGATAAATGAGGAATCACCTTATTACAGTAAGAAGGGGTCGGCCTTGTACAGTCTCAGGGGAAGTGCCTTCCAGGTAGAGGGGGTCACATGTGCAAAGAGCTCAACAGACTCAAGGGGTGTCAAAGAGGTCAGGGGGGCCAGGACCTAGTGAGGTGGGTAGGGGTCGGGTCCTGTAGGGACTTGTCACCTAAGTAAGGCCTTTGAATTCACTCTGGGTTGGGATTATGGGTTGAATTGTGCCTCCCTCCCTGCCCCAAAGATATGTTGAAGTCCTAACCCTCAGTACCTAAGAATGTGCCCTCATTTGGAAGTAGAGTCTTTGCAGAGATGATTGAGTTAAAATGAGGATACTAGGTAGGCCAGAAGCCAAAATGTCTTGCATCCTTATAAAAAGGGGAAATTGGGACACAGAGACAGGAATGCATGGATGGAAGATGAGAGACGACAGAGGGAGGTCACCACATGAAGCTGGAGGATTGGAGTGATGCATCTACAAGCCATGGAACACCAAAAACTGCTGGCAAACCCTCAGAAGCTACAAGAGGCAAGGAGGGGATTCCCTACAGGTTTTAGGGGGAGTATGCAGGGCCCTGTTGACACCTTGATTTCAGGCTTCTAGACTCCAGAACTGTGAGACAGTACATTTCTCTCATCTTAAGCCACTCAGTTTGCGGCAATTTGTTCAGGCAGCCCTAAGAAACAAATATAGTAGATGGGAAGCCAGCAGAGGGTTTTAAGCCAGTGAGGGACAAGACTGACATTTTAATAAGATGACTTCCGCTTTGTAAAGAGTACTTTGAAAGGAAGCAGGATGAGGGAGACTAGAAATCAAGATTAGAAGGGAGGGCTTCCCTGGCGGCGCAGTGGTTGAGAGTCCGCCTGCCGACGCAGGGGACATGGGTTCATGCCCCGGTCCGGGAAGATCCCACATGCCACGGGACGGCTGTGCCCGTGAGCCATGGCTGCTGAGCCTGCGCATCCAGAGCCTGTGCTCCACAACAGGGGAGGCCACAACACTGAGAGGTCCGCATACCATACACACACAAAAAAGATTAGAAGGGAGCTGTTTCTTAGGTGGTGTTGGCAAGGACTGTGGTCATGGCTATGGAGATGGACAGAGAGATGGGTCATGGAAGAATTTTGGAAATTGACCCAATGGGATTTGCTGGTGGATTGGATGCACAGAATAGGGAAAGAGAAGGTTCAAGAATCACCCAGCCCTTGAGAGTTTCTCTCCATCTTACCTATAATGTGGTCTGTCTTCTAGCTGAGCAATATTCATAGTGCCTCTGAAATCCTTGCTCACCAATTTCTTGGCATCATTTCCCTTAACAATCTCTTGTTTATTAATTTAATAGTGCTATAGCATTTAGTTACCAAGCTATGAGGGAAGCTATTATACAAGATGGTTCCACAAATAATTATCTTCATACTTACATGAGTGTTCTATTTATTTTTGCCGGTCACTGGTGCATTTTTTGAACCAATTAAAGCCCTAAAGCTCTACCAATAGGCACCTAAATAAAGCCCTATAATCTTGAAGAAGAAGAATTTAGTATGTGGTTGTTGAGCTATTAAACTCTCCCCAGCTACACTACTGTTTCAGTCATTGAGAGTTTAATGGAGGAGAAAATCAGAATGTATTGATTTCCTCTTCTGTCCCTTGGAAGAGGCATTCCAAGTTATGATGTTTTGAAGCACATGTGACAGTGCCTTTTAAAGTACTTGAGGAAATCCAGATCTGCTGGATGAGCGTTTAGCTAACTTGACATTGAGGTCTGGCTCTGTGTTAACGTAAAGCAGTGTGTTAGGATCTGGAAGCAGAAGGAGATGAGACAGCTTTTCCCTTCTGCAAAGTGCATGTATCTGACCACAGGTCAGGTTCAAGTACTGAGTTTTCCATGCTGACTAAAGGACTGAATCCCAGCTCTGTGAAAACCTGCATACATTTGCTCACAACACCATTTTACAGTTTTGCATATGAAAAATTCACCAGAAACGGTCCCGTATGGTTTCAAGTCCCCCTAAGCCACTGCCAGACACCTCTTCCCTTCTTTTCTCTTTTCTTTCCTTTTTCTCTTCTCTTCTCTCTTTCAATTCACTGAGATCAGGAGGTTGTACATTTTGGGAGTCATGGGTATTAAAAATTACAGAACTTTATCCAAGCAATAACATTCTAATAAGGAGCATGCATCAGGTGGCCATAAGGCACACGTGGTATGTGTTTGTGGGCAAAGACACATTGTTGGAATAAGGCCCTGGGAAGGGAGTAGCTGGATCTGGATTTTCTTCTGACTTTGACAACCTCTCTGACCTTTAGATTCTTTAACTATGAAACATATGTACAATGATCCATGTAGTGAAGATTAGATTAAGGAATACATATGAAAGGACTTTTCAAACTGTAAAGTGCTAGATTTATGTGAGATATTGCTACTAAGAGTGTCTAAGATAAAATACGAAGGATCTCTAGGTAGTGACCTTGAAAGAATTACAGGACTTGTTAGTAAAACAAATGAAACAAAACAAGACCAAAAAATATTCTGTATGGTGTGATTTGCACTTATGTGAATTTGTATACAGTCAAAACAAAACCATAAGAAAAGTGTGTGTATCTGTGTCCACAGATGAATGTCAGTATGTAGAAAAAAGATGGGAAGCGTGTGCACAGAACTATGGCGATGCCCAGATAGCAGATATGGTTACCTATAGGGAAGGAATGGCCAGGAGGAGGTTGAGGGGAGACTTGAATATTGTACTCCCATATTATATAACAAGCATGTTTTCTGTGTTATTATATTTACTGTTAGTAGTGGTAATATAGTACTTTTCTATTACTAAGGTATAAAATAAAACCAAATAAAACCTTTTTAAGTTAAAAAAAATTACCATTAGGGGACTATGGTCAAAATGTTATCTTGACACTAAAACTCTTCTTTTATTATTTATCTTCGTCACATTTTTTCATTCATCTCAGTCAGCCAGCAACAAATACTTCTTCAGTACTTGGAAGTTATACACTGTGCTAGGCACTGGGCCTCCCCGCAAATATAATGAAATGTTCTCTCTGTTGTTGGCATCATTTACAATGTTTAAGTTCTGGTGAAACCCCGGATTGTAAGGGGAGTGAGGATCCCCAACAGGATAAAGATAAAATTATATTTAAAAATAAAGAATTGTGCAGACTCTCTTGGGGACCTACTCAGTATCCATTTCACTTCCTTTCTTATAAAGAAGACCTTGATTTTATTCAGGCAGTAATGTGCCCAGACTCAGATGGTGGATCATGATTGGCCTTTCATGAAATCCTGTGGTTTCTTTTCTTGTCCCCCTGGTAGCTAGGAGTATGTGACCTGGACTGGCCAGATAGTTTCTAGAGAAGCTTTTGCTTTCCTGAACCAAAGCACAAACAAAGCTGGCACCTTTCCTTCCCCCTATCTCTGTGAGACTATATATGTGAAGGCTGGAGCTGCAGCAGCCGTCTTGCTATCACAAAAGAAAGGTCCAGAGAACAGCAGAAGTGTTGGCCTTAATGTTGTTGAACCATTGAATCAATGTCATCAACATTCCAAAGTTCTTATCATGTGAGAAAGTAAACAACTGTTTGTTTGAGATGGATTGTCTGTTGATTGCAGCTGCATACATTCCTAACTGATATAGGAATACATTCAAAATATCTGTATACACACTTGCATATGATTTAAGAAAATACTAATTGCACAACACATTTAAACCCCACTTTACCTAAGCAATCCCCCAAAGAACTCTGGCCAACTTTTGTAGAATACTAATGTGAAACCTAAGTCTCGAGGATGTCTCTGTTAGGAAGTTGGGAAACAGAAAGACATAATGCCAGAGACCTAGATATGGCACTAGGAAAAATGCTGGTTAGGAAAAATGCTGGTTCCATGCACAGAACCTTGTGGTGGAACCAGGCTGTGGACAAGGGACACAGAGGGGCCATCCACTGTGTTGGACTTGGCATGATTGCCAAATAGTTTCCATTTTCCTTCTTTACAGGTAGAGTTGTCAGAATTATAAAAATAGATGATGGTCACTTACATTTGAATGTCAGAAATACAACGAATGATTTTTGAGCACAAGTTATATGCCGAATATTGCATAGGCCATACTTATACACAAAAATTATCCATTGTTTATGTGGCATTCAAATGTAACTGGCATCTTGTATTTAATTTAGCAACACTATGTATATGCCTTGATCTCCCTCTAGTTGAGACAGTTAACAAATTATTCTCTTCTTCAGTTTCTTGTCTTACAAAAAAATTCTTCTCCATCTTGCACCCTGGACTGGAAGAGCTCAAACCCTATGGGTGGCTTTTCTCTTATCTCTTATGTGGTGGGACCTTGGAAGTTACTCCATCTTTCATGCCTTAGGTTTCTTCACCTCAGTGTAGGCTAGTTACTTTCTAACATCCCATTGGATGCTAAATTAGATGGTTCAATAATTGATACATGCAAAATGTTGAGTTCAACAGCAAAACAAAATGTAAAACAATGTACAGGGTTCTACAATTGCGTTCTAGGCAAATGTAAGGAAATATTCCACACATGTGAGCTGGTTCAAGTTTCATAAGCTATCTAGTTAGGTAATGGGAAGGGCTCTGGAAACCTCCAGGGTATTGTCGTGACAAAGATACACAAATACATCAAATTCAGTGAATAAAACAAATGTAAAGCAGGACTTTTGGTCTCCAAAAGTAGTTATCCCTGCTGGTCAATTAGTGTTTCCAGAAGAGTTTGTTCCTTTTTCTCTCTCTTGATTCCTTTTCATCCTCTGTGCTAACTCCATTTGTATTTCAGGATAAAAAAGTGACATGACTCACTTAGACCCCCTGTGGATTCTCTGAGTGTTTTCTATATCCTTTCTCTAAATGTGGGTGGGGGCTGGAAACAGAGAGAAGGGAAGGCAGAGATGGGTTGGCCAGGCCCTGGTCCTTCAAACCAGACCCCTGGCCGATGTCACAGCTCTTCTATAGGACAGCTGGCAACTCTTACTGAAAATTGAATGCCACTGTCGTGATCAGACAAGTCCCCCATCATCACCGTGCCTGATGTATTTTGGCTCTCCAGACCCACTCACGTAAATCTCTGCCTAAATTAGAACGAGAAGAGATATTCAGCTTCAGATTTCCACCAGGCTTTCATTAATCCTCTAGACATCGGTGGGATCTGTCTTGCTTTCTCCTTTTCTTTGCCAGCAAAATGACACTTCATGAAAAAGGCACCTCCGAACACGCTGGTACATCCCTGACAAACTTTCATAAATACGCCCAGCTGTTTCCCCAATCTCGGCTCTGTGTGGCTTGCAAATCACTGATTAATTTGCACACAGCTGCTACAGATTCTAGGGAGACAAGCTCCTGAGAAACATTCAGTGCTGCTGGTATTAAGCCTCTAATTTCCTTAAGTGAAACATTTCTAAAGCTGTTCAGATTGTCTGAGGAACCTGCAAAGGCAGGACTCATAGGCTTCCTCCTGGCTTGTCTGACAACCTTACAACCGGGCAGAAAAATCCACTTAACTGTTGAGTTCATGCGATGCTCCACAGTCTCAGAACTGCCTCTGCCATGTTTCTGGAAGCATGTTTGGCCACCTGTTTTATGCAAGGCACAGAAGGAGACCATGCACTAGAATGGATGGAACTCTAAGCTTTAAGGTCAAACAGAATTGGATGATAAACCCTAAGTCCCTTCTTAGCTTGGGCCTTAGGCTACATCCTTATCTGTAATAACTGAGTCTAAGTCAAAAGGCTCCTGGGCATCTTTAACTGAATAATATCAACAACAGGAAAAATTTTAAGTGTTTTCCTAGGTTTTCTCTTCACCCATTGCCTAAGGGAAATTTTGAGTCTTCTTGTCTGTTCTGGTTGTGCAGATCAGGGTAACAGGTAGGAGGGCAGTTTGGAAAGTTCTGGAAAACCATTTGGAATTGGGAAGGGCAGAGATCTATTCCTGGAAGGAATAGACAGATGAGAGGAAGAGGCAGAGGGCCAGAATGGATTGCATGTTTGAGAAAGCATTTGGGAATTTGGGAAGAGAAGGGAGTGGTGGACATATCCTGTGCTCTGCCATGAGAGATGCAAAGCAGAGCAAGAGGATGGGGAAAAAAAAAAGAAAAATAATAAAAGCTTTGCTGTGGGTTATAAATCAACCTTCTGGAGTTGTTCAATTCTTTTGGATGTTGGAGCCACTGAAGAGTTTGGGGCTTGGAAATGACATGGCCATGGCTTTGTTTTACCATCATTACAAGGCAGGGTGGAAGATGCGCTGGGGAAAGGGGCCTGGGGGGAGGTGGGATATCAGAAGCATAGACCAGACCAGACTAGATTAAACCAGAGAGGTGATGCTCACTTATTAGGCACTGAAATTCTCAAGCACATCCAGCAATCCCCTGAATGGGCAGATGGTGAATAGAATTGGGTCTTGCCTCTTATGAGTCTCCCAATCCAGGATACGTTTTCCATTCCTCTCTGACAGGCCACGTTCTTCTCATTCTTCAAGATCCAACTCAGGTCTTCCACTTCCTTAGCCTCTCCAGCACTCAACTCCATCACTTCTGAAATTTACATTTCTGTTCTACCATCTTCATTCCTAGCTGTCTTTGTTAGGTTCAGAGCCCAACTCTTTTTTCCAATTAGATTGTAAGCTCCTTGAAGGCAGGTGCTCTGTAACTCTTTCTCTTTTATCCTCAGGGCCAAGCATACTGTGAAAACAAATAAATAGCTATGAGATTGAAACCAAGTTGGGTTTCAGGGTATACCTTGCAGGATGACTGGCATAAAACTATTAGGGTAGGGTAAGAATGGAAGAGGTATTAGGAAATGGGAGATGTACACAAATAAACCTTGAATTTTCCAGGAAAGTGGGAATCATCCTGCAGTACCTTTGAAGAATTTGGCAAAATTAACTTAATATAATGTAAATACGTACAGGAATTTGTAACATTTCTACTGCTAAGCTAAGGAATGGCCCTTCCTGGGAGCAGGTAAAGGAGTAAACAAGTCCCCGTTTGGACACACCTATGTATGAGTTGCTCTTTCTTTAACTGAAGTCTCGTCCAAAGAGACTTTCACGTATTAATACAGTTGCTTTAGGTGGTTATGCATTTTTTGGGTTTCTATAATCTCATTTCTCCCAAAAATCCTGAAACGGTGCCTAGAGAAGGCTTCATTTTAGTTTAAATGAGGTTTTTATTGTGGTTTAATTTTCCAGGTTGAAGCAAGAAGACAGAACCCCTAGAGAGCAGAAATCAAAAGCCCTGCATTAATCCAAGAGTCACAAAGGTGTGATCCATGTTTGACAGTGATAAAGAAGAAATGCAGGGGAGAAGGAAAGTAAGAGAAAACAAACAGCTGATTTGGCCACCATCAGGGTATTTGATGTGTGTGTGTGTGCTTTTTAAGAAATAAATCCTGAGAACTTTAAAAAACAAAGACTTTCAAATGGTGAGGTTGGTGGCTGGCAAACCATCATTTTCCATTTTTCATGAGGGCAAACTGAGGCCCAGAAAGATGATGCCATATGAAAATAACCAGTTAAATAATGCTGGTATCATCACTGGGAGAATTTATCTTTAAGAATACTTATCATATAAAAACTTGTGAGATCTATACATGAAGGACTTGCTCGGTTTACAGAAGGATTTTTCCAAAGTTCTTTAAAAACGAAGCCAGCCAGTACATTTGAATTCTGATTTGATTTTTAGATATTTGATTTACCCACAATTTTTCAAGAACCCTTCAATTGCATAAAAACATGTTGAAATGCAGGCAAAGCCAGGCCAGTTCAGTTTCAACTTAAATTGGAAGTGACCATAGTGTCTAAAGAGTACTCTTTCTTCCAGATCAGCTTATACTTATTTCCTTACAGAATGGAAACAAAAAAAAATTTTAACTTTGTGTGACTTTCCACCACAGATATATATTCTTAGGTGCCATTCAGCTTTATCTTCTATTTTCTTATCTGCCTAAGAAGATGTAGTTGTTCAAAACCAATTTACTTGGCTAATTCTTTCCTCTGTCATCTTTGTAATTATTTCCGTTAGGCCTTGGCCAAACAGTTCTTTCTCCATCGTGTGGTTTCATCTCAGCTCAAAGTGTGTGTCCATAAAGTCTGTTGTTATGGCAACAGCTGGGCTGTTACCAGCTCTAAATTATGGTTTTACTGCAAGAAAAGGAGAAGAGGAATGAGCTCTGGGTTGGGGGTATAGGAGAACTTGTGGTCATTTCCACATATCTATTTTTAAGTAATTTATCTTATCACCACTGTTGTAGTTAATTCTTTTGCATAATTCTCTCCTTTCAAGGACCCTGAGTTCTACTAAATGTGTCATCTTATGCACATTTACCATTTAATTAATATTTATTGAGAGGGAACCATGAAGCATGGTCTAGCATAGGCACAGTAGTTCATTAATGTCAGTAGATCCATAAATATGTATTGACTGTTTCATGCCAGGGAAGGTTTCAGGAGCTGAACCCAACAGTGAATGTACCAGACGATGGCATGGCTGTCCTGGAGCTTACAGTCTGGTGAAGAGTCAGGCAGTGAACAAGTAAATTCATGCATGAGATGAATTCAAGTGATTATATGTGGTACAAAGAAGATAATATGTTACTGAGCAAAAGACTTGCATAGAAGCCAATAGTAGGGCATCAGCTTTTGAGAAAAGAAAGAGCTTTATTGTGAGGTCTACCAGCAAGGAGACAGGAGACAGGGCTCAGATCCATCTCCCTGATCCAGGATTTGGGGTGAAATTTAAGGTGTTAGGGAAACTTCAATCTTGGAAGCTGATTGGCTAGTCTTGAATTAGTCCATCAAGCTACTTGTGCTGCTGGAAGCTGGATTTTCCTTGTTGAAGGATGCTTTGCTTCCTTCAGGGCTCCAGTGGCAACATTTCTATTCTTTGAGTTCCGTAGACTGAAGATTTTTGGTTTCGGGGTCATTCTGTAGTCACGGATTCCCGGCTTACATGTGTGCAGTGCCGTCTCTGTAAAATAACTCCAGGTTTGATTCATCAGCAACATGTTTTAAGGAAGCAGAGCCAGTTTAAGCTGGCCACTGGTTTATGTGCTGTTTCAAATAGAGTACTATAATGGAGTGATGTGGGAGCACCGGACAGCGCGCTCAGGGAAAGCCTGCAGAGCTGACATTGGAACTGAGGACTGGAGCGTGTGAACATCATGGCGAAAGGCTTTTCAGGCAGAGGAAACAGCAAGTGCAAAGAAACTGAGGCATAAAATTGCTTGAAATTTTTTAATGAAAAAAAAATCGAAGAGTCTGCAGAGTAGGGCGCAAGGGGATGAAGAGGAGGAGAGGTCTCAGAGGTGGGCAGGGGACCAGGGATGGGTGGCGACAACCAGGGCCAGCTTCATGTGGTTTAATGCTCTGCTGTTGCTATCTTGAAATTCTTCATGGTTTTATCTTTGAACTTGTGTTTTGTAAATGAAGTCTGATAAGACAATGGAGCACATGTGTGAGGAGAGGCCATACGCAATACGTCTGCTGTCTGCTGTTCCTTACAGATCCATCTGCATATGGCATCACGATGGCATCACGATGGCCCATGAACGCAGAATTCCAGTGGATCCAGGATATGTGACAGTTCAGCAAGACTCAAAGAAAGTACAAGTTAATTGTGTTATCAATAACTGGGTAAGCAGGGGCACTAATGGCCCAGAGTGGCCACGTACTTCGTTTGAACCAGAACTTGCTTTGAGACAGAAAGAAGGCAGTGGTGTTCTAAGAAACACTAAAGATCAAGGAAACATATCATATCCTTTCTTTCTCATGCTTTTATCCTACATCAGCCAATCACATATATTGAAAATGATGACATAGAAGCAGAGGGAAAAATAGGACAACTCATAGTTTTTTTGGGTTTTTTCCTTTCAGTCCTTCCTTATTTATCATCCCAAAATAGAGAGTGCAGGTATCTAGAAGTGAAATAAAATTGGTTAAGTGAGTTTTATGCATGTTTTGGTAAGAATGAGGGAGTTCCCTGGTGGTCTAGTGGTTAGGATTCAGTGCTTTCACTGCTGTGGCCTGGGTTCAGTCTCTGGTTGGGGAACTGAGATCCCGTGAGCTGTGCAGCGCCACCAAAAAATAAAATAAAATAAAATAAAATAAAATATAAAATAAAATAAAATCAGGTTGTTTGTTTTAAAAAAAGAATGAAGTACATATACATGTATGACTTACTGAACACAGATTGTGTAATTTCTATGATTCTACATAACAATTAAATGTACAAATATTTGCATTTAACATTGGCATTGCATAATGTAAAGATGAACAGTAAAATTCATGCTAATAATTTAAAGTTTTCATTCTTCTTTACTGAGAATGACATTAAATAGTGAATAAAAAACAACATTACAGGTTGAGACTGTGGAAGAAAGGAGAAAACCTTCTATTCTAGTACATTCAACGTTTAAGTACTTACTTTTTTCCTGCTTTCCTGCTCTTTTGAACAGGGTTTGTTTTAGTCCATTTGGGCTACTATAACAGAAGTTTATTTCCCACAGTTCTGGAGGCTGGGAAGTCCGAGATCAAAGTGCTGGCAGATTTGGTGTCTAGTGAGGATCCCCTTCCTGGTTCATATGGAGGTCTTCTTTTCGTGTCCTCACATGGCAGAAGGGACAAGGGAGCTCTCTGAGGTCTCTTTCATAAGGGTATTAATCCCATTCATGTAGGCAGAACCTAATCACCACCCAAAGGCCCCAACTTCTAATACCATCACCTTGGAGGTAAGGATTTCAATGTATGAATCCGGGGGCAGGGCACAAATATTCAGTGCCTAACAAGGGACCTTGCATTTTAACTTTTCACTGGACTCCACAAATTATGTATAGTGATAAGTCACATAAGAACAGATATTGTTACATCTAAGAACTTGGGGACATAGCATTTCTGAGCCTCAATTTCCTCTGCTCTAAAATGCAGATAAGAATAATCCATGAATGGGTTTGTAATAAAGAGCATTTCACAAGATTCTGTACATGCCCAACTGGGCAGATCCCTTTATATTTGACAGGTGTTCGTTAAGTAGTAATGTGGTACTTGTAAATATACCATGTAAGATACAAGTTCTGTATGGATATGATTTATCTTAGGGTGGTAAGATGGGAAGGGCCTTCTAGAAGAAACAATCTTTATATCTCCACAGAGAAATTCTTGCTTTAAAGGATCTGAAGAAAGAGCATACAGTGAGTATATCCTATAATACTTTAGGGAAGCATCTGACAAATGATTATTTTATGTTCTTTTGTGGAAAAGGAGAAATATAGGCTGGATGGTAAGGCTGATAGATTTGTGTCAGTTCAGTAACTACTCAGAGACTTAGATTAATGGATTATGGTAGGCTAGAGAGTGGATTCCAATGAGAGGTCAGAGAACTTTGCTGTTGGCTCTGTCCCGTTTCATGTTTAATTTGGTGCCTTCATGGAAGACGTATAGGCATGATCAATCAAATACGTGACTGATGCAATGTTAGAAGGAAGAGCTAAAACTTTAGGTGACTGATGCATGATTCAAAAGTATTTTGATAGACTGCCATTATGAACCGATTCTCATGGGATGGAATTCAATATGGATAAAGTTAATTAGAAGTAAAATCACAGGACAGAGTATCCTAGGCTTACAAGAGTATACCATGACAAAGGGTTAAGGTCCAGAATTGCTGTGAGTTATTCATTAAGCATGCATTTTTGCTTACCAGCTACTTAGTGCCAGTCATCACACTGGTTGCTATGAGGAAGATGAAGGTGTTAGTAGAGGGAATTCAGTGGTGAACACAGCAGATGCAACACAACCCACCATGTGAAGTGATGGAGGAGTCCAGGCAATGCTGATGTCAGCTGAACACAAACTTCCTTCATTATTTTGTTCAAATCATGAGGTCATACACTTATTACATAGCCCTATTGAATATGGGGATTTATGTTTGGTTCTTGGAAAGAATATTGCAAGGGACCTCCAGAAAAGGGTGCTATGGATAATAAAAATTTTAAAAACTCTGGCACATGAAGAATTAATGGAATGATTGAGGGTTTCCCATTGATACTGCTATTGTAATTGATGATACCTTATTATGTTAAAACAAAGTCAAACCAGGAAGAATCTCTGAGTCAGCTAATTTTGCACATCTAGCCTGGAAAAAGCACTTGGGAAATGCTCGATTGCTCTCTTTAGCTATTTAACAGACTTTTATGTGGAAAATAAAATTAGGCTTTCTCCATGTTGAACCTTATTTAGAAATAAGACAAATGAGTGGAAGTTACAGGAAGATGGATTTTGACTCAATGCACAGAAAGGCTTTCTGCTGAGAGTTGATCTTCCCATCATTAGAATTGCCCTTTTTGGGCCTGAATGACCATTTTTCAGGCATGGTAACTAAATTAAAGACTGAATCATACAGCTTCTGTGATTCTTTCCTATGCTAAGATTCCATAAGGTTGTTAAATTAAATGAACTTAATTAATTTCTACAACTATTTTGACCCCTTCTCTGTGGCAGCCAATTCACTGGGCCCTCCAGAAGTTAGGCAAGCACTGAAAAGGTTTTCACTTCACCAAACTTACAGTCCACATGACCGACCAAAATATTTAACCAAGAAAATTATCCTAAAGACATTCAATTTGAGTTAAAATTTTGAATGAGTTAAGGACTCTAGTTTCAGAAATGAATGGGGAAAATGATAGGATAGAGAAATGTTGAGATTTAAGATTCTTAAAAATATGGGCAGACATTTAATTTCACCAGTGATGGAGGTAGGTCTTGAGTTGTCTATGCAAAGTGAATTGCAATAAAGTAAAACAAACCAAAAAAACCACTTTACAACATGTATTTCTATATGCCCTGTTGGGTGTATTGAAGGGATGTAGAAGGGGTGGAGACTGTGGTCATGGCATTGGGGACCTTGTCTTTCAGAGGGGCCCAGTGGTTCCCATACCCTCACCCCTGTCTGAGTGGTTCCTTACACATAGGCCACCATTCTTGGCACCACGTGACACTGTCATCCTGGCCACGGCTAAAGGGAATGAAAATAAATGCAATTTGGGGCCAGTGTGGTTGAAGTGAGGGTTGGTATGAAAGCTGGGCCAACAAGGTCTTTCTGTAGGGAAATGACTGGCTGCCTCCAACACGTTTCTTCCCTTTCCAAGTGTGAATATGAAACATGCAAAGGAAACAGAGCAGTAGGATATAGCAGAAGCCAAAGAATGGCAGAGAACAAATGCCATGAGGTGGTGGAAGCAATGGCATGGAGGGAGTGAGAGGAGAGGAGAGCAAGTAGAGCCATGCAGGAGTGGCTGAGGCAGAGATAGACTTTAGGTCACGTCCATGATGCCAGAGAGCTAGATGCCCAAGCAATGGGTACCCGGATGACAAGAAACAACATACACATGTGAGCATGCAAGTAAGTGTCAACTTCTATGCTAAATACAAAAACTCTTGTGGGATATCAGAGGAGGGAAAGATCATGGCAGTCTTGGCAGTTAAGGAAGAGGTAAGATTTGAGCTGGGTGTGGATAGAACTTGAGTTGCCAAGGATGCCTTAAGTGGGAAGTGGGAGTGGGAAGGCTTTGTGTGTGGGGATGCAAAGACTAACATAACCAAAAGATTATACTTGGGAAAAATAGAAGAAGTATATCTGTACCAAGCAAGGGCAGAAAAGACAAATTTCCCAGACTCCATTGCCCTCTTGAAAAACATCAAAATAGCCTCAGGGCGCTCCTTCCACGTTTTACGCTCTCCTCCAGGGAAGATTAAGTTTCCACTGGGGTGCAGGGGGAGCATCACCTTCAAATCCCTGCTGCACGCCCTCTCAATCCTCAGGGTCTCTCCTGCACTCACACTGGACTGCAAGCTTCTGCATTCACCTCCACTGTGACAGGGTGAAAGGCTCGTTCTGATAGTTTAATACTCTCTGCCGACAAAAGTGTAAATTGTGAGGGTGATTTGGGGACTGTGGACAGCTGACCACGGGACCAGGGTAGAGGGCTTCTAATCATTTTCTATAAATAACTAAACTTTCTCCAGCTGGTAATGATTTTCTGTCTCTCTTGGCAAAGCCTGAACTTGAACCAGGAAGCAACTTGTTCTGACTCGTTCCACAGGTGCTCTGACTAAAAACAAAACGGGGTCAATAATCAGCGGGGGATGGTTAAAGGGAGAAAGCATTGTTCTTTTCTCTTGCCACTGATGAGTTTTAAATAAATTTGATTCCTGGATTTTAAATTAGGGATACATCACTGTTCCTGGAGAGGTGTAAACAGAGTTCCAGACATTTTTGCTCCCTGCTGAAGGCTGGAGAAAGCTGTTTCTGCGTTTTTCTGAACAGAAAATTTTAACCGAGGGTCAAAATGACGGGGAGAATTCTCCACAAAAGCACGACAAGCAAAGCAAGGCCTGGTCTGTTAAAATCCTATTAACTGGCTCACAGATTTCCCATTTTCACAAAAAAAGTGCCAAGTCCGCTTGTTGGTTTCTTATTCGTATGTGGAGAGATGCTTCTTGGAGGAGATCGTAAATACAATGTCTGTCAAACAATCCGACAGAGGGTTTCCGATGAAGTGCTAAACACCGTGGAATTCAGAGGGGTTCAGAGACAGGGTGGAAAATGAGAGCTGAGCTATGTTTCTGTGAGTTGCCTTGTGTGAAACAGTCAAACAGATAAGGTGGGTTACAGAATATAAAAATATCTGCGCAAACCCACTCATGGTGGGAAACTGGGCTCCAGGACTGGGACAGTCTGCCTCCAGAGCCCCTGACAAGCCCTCGGAGCACAGGATGGAGGTGAAGCTGTGAGAGCTATAACCACTTTCCAGCATCTGTAGGAAACTGCACTGTGCCCTATGAGAAGAGCTTAATCTCCAGAGTTGCCTTCTTTTGCAGTGAATCTTCTAGAACATTTAAGACTTACACGATGAGTGAATCTGCATTCTTACTGAAATCACTCTTAGTTCCAGGATGTTGAGTCCAAAGAAGAATTATGGTGGGAGAGTGGTCACAGAAGATAAAGCGGCTTCCTGTAATTGCAAACTACAAGACTTCCTCTAGGGTGTTGGATCGATGGGAGCTCATTGGGATTTATTGATAAGCCAAGGCAATAGACTAAGAAAAGCTGGGCTTTCATCTTCTGCTTAGAGAACTGGGAGAGGATTTGGTGTCCTCCGTTCCAGCCCTGACTCCTCCTCTGAGGCCTGTGTGAGCTTGGTTAGGGAACTACCTTTGTGCTTTGGGACTTCAGAGGATACAATGATGATAGTTACAGGGTTTTTTTTTTCTTGTTTATTTTATTTTTAAAATTTATTTATTTATTTTTGTCTGCATTGGGTCTTCGTTGCTGCACACGGGCTTTCTCTAGTTGCTGTGAGCGGGGACTACTCTTCTCTGTGGTGTGTGGGCTTCTCATTATGGTGGCTTCCCTTGTTGCAGAGCTCAGGCTCTAGGTCCGTGGGCTTCAGTAGTTGTGGCATGCAGTCTCATTAGTTGTGGTGCACGGGCTCAGTAGTTGTGGCATGTGGGATTTTCCCGGACCAAACCCATGTCCCCTGCACTGGCAGGCGGATTCTTAACCACTGTGCCACCAGGGAAGTCCAGTTACAGGCCTTTTGAAGGAGGGCTGCTACCTCGGTCCCATTTGCTTCCTGCCACAAAGGGAAGGATAATAACCTGATTGGTGAGTTTAGTAGATGCTCTGATGCATGGCCCAGGTCCTCCCTTCAGAAGGGGATCCTCGTCACCCCGACTGCTGCGAGCACTTATTACTGACAGCTCACAGCTGTGAGCCTCCCAGGAATTGTTCCTGGCTTAAGGAAGCTGCCTTGCCCAAGGTCATGCCCCTTCCCCAGGCATAGACTTTATCCAATGACTTTTGATGCTAGGAACAAAGGCCCAGGCTACTCGCCTCAATTCAGGACAGTCCTGAAGATGGGTGGAGGCCTTTGTGGCACCTGCGTGGCTGTCCAACTTTTCTCTTTGCCACCTTGCTTTTTTCACCATCCCTCCTCCCACACCCAAGGGGTGACCCTGAAATACCCTCCAATAAACTTTCTGCATATACAGATCTCTGCTTCAGAAGAGGCTATTTCTGGGAGGACCAATCTCAGAGAGTGAGAGTCTAGGATATTGATTATGACTTATTTATTATAGACCTGGGTCATTGTTTTTAGGTAAGTTATTTAACTTGAACTTTTAAACAGTATTGCAGGAGAACTTGAGATATATTTCTCCTAAGGGGTCTCGGGTTGGAAAAGGCTTAGCTGCACTCTGATATGACTTCAAGAACCAGTATGTAGCAAGAAGATAGATTTTGTTTGGACCTGAAAACTTTCTGGAACTTTTAAAATCACACTTGTCACCCATGTGTCAGATTTTCGAGTTGAGTTTAACAGCTTGTTTACTGACTGTTATGCCATCTTTCCAAAGCCATTTTTTCTTTAACTGCTGTGACTGCTACAATGCAGGTGTAATGATCCTGTCATCCATGCTCTGAACATTGGAGAATTCAAGTCCCATCCCCTCTGTATTCTGCATTATCCCCTCCCTCCACAGAAAAGTTGGGTCACTTTATCTTCTTTGTTTCCTCTCTTACTGAAATAGTTCTACACTGAGACAGCATTGCTGTTTCCAGGGAGACAGTGAAAAGCAAGTCAACTCAAAGAACTCTGAGGAGAGGGATTGATAAATGACAGAAGATGCCTGTGTTTTAGAGGAAGGCAGAAATACCTGTGAGGTGTTCTGGGGATAAATAGAGAACTTTTAACAAGGCTATACTGAATATTCAGAGGTCTTCATAAAAGATGAAATATACTTATTAAATAATGATAACAATGGGTTAATATTTTCCATCAGGGAGCCTAGTATTACTCATTAGTTGGAAACAAATCACTACATATCTAGGTGCAAGAAGTAAATTATAGATGATACATTTTCTTACCTTCTCTCTTTGAATAAAGTTGAAAGTGACCCATCTTTTCCAGTACGCATCCATCAGTTTAATACTTCTTGTCATTTACTATAGGTCCCTATTCTGTTCTCCATGGTTCCTTTTATATCTTTTAATGCTGCAGAATTTTTGGACTTTTTGGAAGAGATCAAAGCTAGTCCTTATTATCAAACACTTCTGTGTTCCTTTATATTTAAATCAGAACAGGGGGATTTTGTGGTACTGTTAGATATGGTCTAATATTACCACTGAAAAAGCATTTTGAGAGATTGCAGGTATGCAAATCAGCATGTGAGTGGGTCAAGAAAGAGATGGAGGGGAGTGACAGACTAAGGTAAAATTTGAAGGCTAGGCTAATGGGAAATGGAGAGTGAAGGGGGGCAAGATGTTTTTAGTCATCCGAATGTGTCATTTTAAGTCAAAAGGATGAAGACCAGGCAAATTTCTCAGCTCCTCAAAGAACTGATTTTCCTAAAAACAACAACAACAGAACAACCTCCTCCCATATCAAATTACTTAATAGTGATAAGAGAGGCAGAAGAAATGATTTCTGTATCCTATTTTGGTGTTGTATAGTTAAATAATAGATATTGTGCCTCCAGGCAACTGCCCAGGGCTATGCAATGAAGGCTGTCTACATTCCAGGAAAAAGAGTGTGGCCAGTGGCCCTGGAGGACAGCAGAAAACTGCTCTTGGATAGGATGCTCCTGATGCAGGGACTACAACTCACCAAGGTTACCTCCTCTAACCACTCCACCGTGCGAGAGAGATGGGCCCTCTTTTTGTCTCAGGAAGGTATTCCACTCAAGACTCTGCTCCCAGACTGCATTCTGTGGGGTTACCATTCAGGGAGTTTTAGCTCTAAAACCTGAGTCTCAGTGTTCTCACCAGTAAAATGGGGATAATAACAGTACTAAATTCAGAGTTGTGAGCTATAAGCACATAAAGGCTGCCATTCAGTAGTTACTCAATAAACATGGCCATTACAAAACTAATGATTATTAATCCATGTGACTGGGCTCTTTCAGAGAATTTTTAATTAGGATTTCTTTTGATGCTTGGTTCAGGACAGATTTTTGTAACCCATCATAGAACTGTTTCTCTCTGAACTCAGAAGCAGGTCCACAATGGCCTCTCCATAGTACATAAGCTGCAGACAGTCACTCCCAGACAGCATTTCACAGATGAGAGGACCTGGCTGCCAAGATGAAATAGTCAGTTAATGGTAGTAGACCTGAGGAGAGAAGGAATTAACGTCTTAAAGAACCAGCTTCCTAAATGTGGTATTTCCTCTTGAAAGTTAGGAGGCTGGGTTGAAATAGAACAATTAAAAATATGTTTCATTACCTTTAAACCTAAAGATCACTTTAACTGGGCAAGCATATGTGATTTAGAGATTTAGGGTCTTGCTATTCCTAAAATGTTGGTTCTCAAGGAGGTTAATATTATTGCAATAAAGCTGAATTCCAAACTAGCTCTTCTTCTGAATGTTCCAGTAAAATAAGGGCTTCCTGAGCCCCTGCTCTAGGCATAGTATGGTGCCAGATTCCACGGCAGATTAGACACTATGGAGGAAGCAGTCCAGGGTCCAGCATCACAATGGCTATAACTATGGGGAGAATCCAATATGCTTTTCTGTACCTATGATTTCCTGCTAGATTTTTCTGCACAGAAATGTAGCTGGAAGATATAATTCTTTAACTTCTTCCGAATAATGAGTCATAGGGTTAAGACTAGAGTCATGATGCCAGAACCATCTTTCTTTTGTTCACCCACTGAGGGGTGTCATAAATATCACCAACTATTGACTTTTCACTACCTGTTTTCTCTTTTTCTCTGGTTAATGGTGCATCCACCTTGGCTTAATGGACAAAGTTACTCACTAATCACCAGAATAGACAAATAAACAAAAATGATCTACACTAAAAGCATAATGTGGGGAGAATAAATTGGGGTTTCAGTTGAATTAAGCTAAATATAAGTCAACAGTGAGATGTGGCAGACAAAAGAGATAATGCAATCTGAGATTACTAATGCAGTGTCTGGAAGGAGGGACGTGTTAGACCAGGGGTCCTCAATATTTTTAAAGTCACTGATTTCTTTGAAAATATGTAAGCTATGAAACTCTCTCAGAAGAAGTCATGTACATATGAAAGTTTGGGTAGACTATTATGCAGTAAATGTTCTTCCCTAACCACCATATGCTGTCAATATTTAATTTCATATTCAGCATTTCCTATGGACTGGGCACTGTCCATGCTCATGAAATAGTAATTACTTCCCTGTTCTCTCAACCCACCTGCGAGTAAGGTAGGTGAGTGGATTCAGGCAGGAGAGTGACTCTAATGACCTTGTCAAGGGCATGCCTGACCCAGCAGGTGGGAACCATCACTGAGATTCTGGGACTCTTGATATGGTCAACTTTGCAGATCAGGCTTCCTTTCCACTCAAGGTCAGAAGCAGAGGTGAGGGTACACTCCAATAACTGTGAACTACATTGTAACCAGTAGACCCAGAAACCAGGGTGGTTCCATTGGAATTTCCTGATTAGTGAAATGCATGCTGAAATGTTTAGGGGAAAATGTATGGATGTCTGCTACTTACTTTGAAATCCATCAAAAAATAAGATGGAGTGATGGATGGATAGGAGTAAACAAATAGACAAATAATAAAGAGGTATTATAAAATGTTACTGTCAAATCTAAGTGGAGTTCATTTTTCTGTTTGAAAATTTTCATTTAAAAAAAGAAATAATTTGGAATTTGGTCAACAAGGTCAGTTCTGATGGCAATACCTAACTGAATGGAAATTTTCAATCACTGTGGTTATTTCCAGGAAATAAAACTTAAGTCACAATAATCAATGCAGCTTGTACTTGTTATTGATCTTTTGGGGACCTGTCTCACTCTGTTTCCTCAGTTTTGTATGACCATCCATCACTCATTAGAGAATCAATTTTACAGAACTACAGTTTCTCCTCACTTAGGCTCAAAGATGGTGATGGTGTGGGAGGAAGCTGTAATGTGGAGGACATTTGCTGTTTCAATTCCTTGAGGGGCAAATGGGGTGGAAACATAATTGAAAGATCAAAAGTTCATGTATGTACAGGGTAAAGCAAAAGTTGTAATTCCATTTGTTTCTTAACAGCACAAAATCCCTTGTTTTTAATCAAGAGAAATAAAAGCAACCATTTCCACATTTAAGTAATTTTCTCTCCTTTTTTGTACCCTAAACATGTTAGTTATACCATGCCTGTGCTTAGGTCTGCTTTGTAAACAGACTGTTGGCTCTTTGTGACTTAGATAGATAGATAGATAGATAGGTAGGTAGATAGATAGGTAGATAGATAGATAGATAGATAGATAGATAGATAGATAGATAAACAGACAGACAGAAGTGTGTGTGTGATTCTGTCCTCTTTGTCCTGAAGCCCATCACCTTCATGTTTCATTTTGATTGCATTTAATAGTAAAATATAGTTCTTTGTTATTGAGATAGTAAATAAATCTATTTTTTGTTTCATGACAAAATCTTAAACATTTTATTTGTCCATGACAAAATCTTAAACATTTTATTTGTCCTTGTAAAAAATAAATTTAAACTTATAGAAAAGTCACAGAAATAGTACAGAGAGTCTCCATCTATCTTTCACCTGCATTCCCTAATACTGACAAGCTACATAAACTAAGCATAGGAAATTAACACTGTTACAATACTATTAACTAATCTATAGACCCTATTAGTATTTCACCAGTTTTTGTACAAACACCTCTTTTTTGTTCCAGGCTCCTACACTGCATTTTCTATAATCATTTCTCTGTTGTTCTTTGTCTTTCACGACCTTGAGACTTTTAAAAAGGACTGGGGAGTTGTTTTCCAGTGTTTCTTTCAATTGAATTTGTTCAATGTTTTCTCATGATAATTGAGGTTATGTATTTGGAGCAAGAGTACCACAGAAGTGATGTGCCCTTCTCAGTGTATAATGTCAGAAGTGTACATGATGTTAAGTCTTATTAGTGGTAATGACATTACTGTGATAACTTGTTTCTCATGGCCTCTGCCAGGTTTCTCCACTATTAAGTTACAATTCTTCTCTTTGAAATAAATAAATAATTTATGGGGAGGTAATTGGGGACTATGCAAAGATCCCATTTCTCAGCATACTTTCACTCACTAATTTTAGCCTCCTTTATTGATTCTTGTCTATAACATTATTACTGTGCTTGTCTAATGGAGATTTTGTGTTTCCATCACTCTTTCTACATTCATTAGTTAGAATTCTATTGTAAGGAAAAGCTGCCCCATTTCTCTCATTTATTTATTTGTTCATCTACTTATTTACTTGAGTATGGACTCATGGATATTTCTATTCTCTGGGTTATAATCTATTACTATCATTATTTGGTTTGATAATCAAGTTCTCCTAGTTTTGGGTTTTGAGGGGTCCCTTCAAGTTGACCCTCATGTCCTTTCAACATACTCTCCTTATCATTATTGGAACATTTCCTTACGTGCTGGCACCACACAAAGTTCCAACGCTTATCTTGTAATCTGCTTGCCCTAGACCTGGTATTAACCAATTTCACAAGGAGCTCTCATTCCTTTCATTTAAGTATGGTATTTAGAAAGTAAAATCTGGATCCTGGGTGTGCTCACTGCCGCTAGGTACCATAGTTTCTAGGCTCTTTCAGTAGGCAGTAGTAGAAAATATAACATATGAACATCTGTATTTCTATCTTTCTCTATCTATCTATCTATCTATCTATCTATCTATCTATCTATCTTTCATCATCATCTGTCTACCTATCTATCTAAATTTGATTTCAAACTGATACCTCTCATTTTAATCTACTCCACAGGTTTTATTCTAATCTTTCCCTTTTATTTGTAACTCTTTCCTCTGATAGTGAAAAACCAGATTCTTACTTCACCCCTAAGTTTTATAAAAATCAGATTCTGATCACTCACCATACATTTACTTATTTGCTGAGTCCAGGTATACACATAATGTGGTTTTACAATTGCTAACCCAATCTGCTCTGAAAAATTTACTAACTAAAATACAATTTATGTACAATGCTGTTTGTCTTCAGCCTTAGAGTATGCAGTCAATACTATTTTTCAAAGTCATTCAGAGGAGCATTTTCTTTCCCCACCTCCATCAGTGAGTTATGTTACTCATTTGCAGTACATTTAGATTCATTTGTTGCTGTCGAGTTTGGGGTTCTTCTACATACTGATTGGTTTTAGTTGTTCATTTATTTATTAGGTATGTGAAACATAACAATTGTTTTAAAAGTATGGGCTATGCTTTTCTACCTCATTCCCACACACAGTCTGTTGGCACTAAGCTTATTAGTTTCTAAGCTATTCTTTTTTTTTTTTTTTTGCGGTATGCGGGCCTCTCACTGTTGTGGCCCCTCCCTTTGCGGAGCACAGGCTCCGGACGCGCAGGCTCAGCAGCCATGGCTCAGGGGCCCAGCCGCTCCGCGGCATGTGGGAGCTTCCCGGACAGGGGCACGAACCTGTATCCCCTGCATCGGCAGGAGGACTCTCAACCACTGCGCCACCAGGGAAGCCCTAAGCTATTCTTATATTTCTTTCCTAAGAGATGCATGGATACATTTATGTTTTTATGTACTTTCTTACTGGAAAGACAGTGTACTATAGATATTATAGTCATCCCTTGGTTTCCATGGTGGATTTGTTCCAGGACCCCCCTATGGATACCAAAAATCCACAGATACTCAAGTCCCTTATATAAAATGGTGTAGTATTTACATATAACTTACACACATCCTCCTCTAAACTTTAAATCTCTAGGTTACTTGTAACCTTTTTTCTCTTTCTGACTTACTTCACTCTGTATGACAGTCTCCAGGTCCATCCACCTCACTACAAATAACTCAGTTTCGTTTCTTTTTATGACTGAGTAATATTCCATTGTATATATGTGCCACATCTTCTTTATCCATTCACCTGATGATGGACACTTAGGTTGTTTCCATCTCCAGGCTATTGTAAATAGAGCTGCAATGAACATTGTGGTACATGACTCTTTTTGAATTATGGTTTTCTCAGGGTATATGCCCAGTAGTGGGATTGCTGGGTCATATGGTAGTCCTATTTTTAGTTTTTTAAGGAACCTCCATACTGCTCTCCATAGTGGCTGTATCAATTTACATTCCCACTAACAGTGCGAGAGGGTTCCCTTTTCTCCACACCCTCTCCAGCATTTATTGTTTGTAGATTTTGTGATGATGGCCATTCTGACTGGTGTGAGGTGATACCTCATTGTAGTTTTGATTTGCATTTCTCTAATGATTAGTGATGTTGAGCATCCTTTCATGTGTTTGTTGGCAATCTGTATATCTTCTTTGGAGAAATGTCTATTTAGGTCTTCTGCCCATCTTTGGATTGGGTTGTTTTTCTTTTTGATATTGAGCTGCATGAGCTGCTTGTGAATTTTGGAGATTAATCCTTTGTCAGTTGCTTCGTTTGCAAATATTTTCTCCCATTCTGAGGGTTGTCTTTTTGTCTTGTTTATGGTTTCCTTTGCTTCTTATGTTTACTTCTATATTACTAAATAATATACTTAATCACTATTTCTTTTTTTTGCGGTACGCGGGCCTCTCACTGTTGTGGCCTCTCCCGTTGTGGAGCACAGGCTCTGGACACACAGGCTCAGTGGCCATGGCTCACGGGTCCAGCCGCTCCATGGCATGTGGGATCTTCCTGGACTGGGGCACGAACCTGTGTCCCCTGCATCGGCAGGTGGACTCTCAACCACTGTACCACCAGGGAAGCCCTCCATCACTATTTCTTGATCTGAGATTTAAAACATTATTTGATAACTTTCAATCATGGTAGCCCCAATTATCTTTAAACAGGGAAATCCCAAGACAACCCATATTTGCTTCTTTGATGATTATATTACTTTGTACATTTAGCTGGACCTTATTTTTTTAGTAATATTCCTTCCAGTAATTTGGAACATGTAGTCAAATTTATTGTCCTTCATATTATTGATTTGAATATTTAAAATGTTTGTCATTTTTCAATTTCTGAAATTATTGGTGACTATTGACTCCCTCCATGAAAGATGAGGAAATCAGTTCACTTTCAATGGCCCATGACATACCTGCTACCCCTTTCTACCTTCTGTTCTGTATTAGTAGACTCAAGAGTTTTTATTACAGTTCATTGTAATTGAAATGATAAATACTTACAATGAACTGAACTGAAACCTTAATAAACTATAATAGTATAGTAAATACATTAATAAAACTAAAATGCTGTAATAAACTATAACATAATACTGTAATATAAAACTAGAATAAAATGTTTCTTTTTATAAGAATTAAGATTATTCAGTCTTATAACCATAGTCAAAATAACTATCTAGACTAAATTTTCTGCTGAAATAGTTCAAAGATCTTTCTAGTTCTTTCACATACAAATTTGTGCATCTGTGATTATTTTGATTTTCATCTTGATTGTCAGGGTTATGTTGTTATGATATTTTAAAGAAGGGTATATATTAATTATGTTTCCAGAATCCCTGCATATTTGAGAATTTCTTTCTGTTGTTGTCATAAAGAATAGAACCTAAATTGAGGAAAGTTCTTGGATCATATGTCCCTTTATTCTTTCAGAATTTGGTAGACTAGCTCCACTATTTTTTCAGTATCTGCATTTGTTTAAAAAAAAATCGGGCTACTTTTGAAATTCAATAACTTATTCAAGAATGAAGGTATACTCCTTATGTTTATGAATGTTAGGTAGTATATGATGATCCTGTTAAATCTGTATTCATATTTTATTTCAGGAACATTCTCTTCCATTATGCTTTTGAATATTGTGTATGCACTAGCTACTCTGTTCTCTTTCTCTTCAGGGCCAAAAAGCTGTATATTGTTTCCCTACAGTGGGTTCCCCAAGTGGACCATCTTCGTCTGAGCACTTTGAATTTTTCCATTTTATTTCTATTGTGTGTGACTTTTTAAAGCCAGAATCTTTTTTTTTTTCTGCAGTGCTTATTAAGCTTTTCACTGCTGTTATTCTGTTTTAATTCCATCTCCCTTTCCATTGAAAACTGTTTTGTTATTTCCTCTTTCATTTGAATTTATGGAGGACATGTTCCTTTAATTTCTTTGAAGATATGAAGTACTGTTGCTGAAATATTTCTTTTCTTTCTTGGAGGTAAATCTTCCCAAGATTGCTTTCTTTATTGTCATTTATTTCCTCTTTTTCTTTCTTTTCTGTTGTTGTCCTTGTAGACATTGTTTTGCATATGTCTCCTCCTTCATTTAAAAACATTTATTCAACTCCTGAGTGTTGACTTTCTGTCCAGATCTTCCTCTTGATCCCCCAATCTGTACTTAGATGTATCTCAGTTTGCTTCTTTTCTTTCATGGGCAATGTGTAAATATTTCCTTAGGACACAAGCATGGAGGGTTGGAAACCATATTTAGTAAGGTATTTTTTCCCCCTTGTTCTGTCATTTGATTGCTTGATGCACATATGAACAAAGCTGGTGGCTGAGAAGCTGGGAAGAGACACAATGGTCAAGCAGGGCAGGAGAAATATAATTAATTCCTTACCTTATTTTTCGGTTTACTTTATTCAGCTTTTGGAGGAGACTTTTACCACTATCTTTTCTCCAGAGCTTTTCCTATCTGCTTCTCTATTGTTTTACAATTTTATGTATCTCATGGTTTTCAACACATACGTGTGTGTACATAATATTATATATATATATATACAGAAAGAGAGTCAGAAAAACAGAGAAAGAAAAAGAGGAGAGGAGAGGAAAGAATAGACTATCTAGCTGGATTATTATATTCTTTAGGCTGAAACCATATCTTATCTCATTTCATATGTTCTATACAGCACCTAATTTGATGCCTAGTTCAGTACCTTTCTCAAAGGCACGGGAGCACAAGTTTAGAACGGGGGTAACAGTTACTCGTGTGAGCCACTGACTCTGCCTGGCATGGTAATAAGCACTTTTATGTAGTATGTTTTCTTTCACAGTCTCAATAATCTTAATGAGATAGCTCCCATTATTGTTTCATTTTATACAACAGACAAATTTACCAGAGGCCACATGGCTAGTCAATGGAGAGCCCAGGGAATCAAACCCTGGACTGTCTGACCCCAAAGCTGATGTTCTCAACCAGTACATGTCCCTCTTAAAGCAAAAGCCTTCAGGCAGGGTGACTGATGCTCCAAGGTCCTCTCTTTCTTTTCATTTTGTTCAAACGCCTTTATGAACCTACTTTCCAATATTCCCCTTTAGTGTGCTCCTGACTGACTCACTTCTCAAGAAGCCTGGTCCAAACAGGGCTTCTGGTCTCAGATTTGCAGGGAAGAGCCAGATTTGAATCTCTTTGATGAAAAAATTGAAGACCAGCCCCTTATTTCTTAGAATTTAAAATGACATTGCAAATTCAAACTTTGGTTGCCTGGAGCCAGCTGTGGAATCTGCCTTGGGAGAACCTGATGTTTTTCACAGATGGCTCAACACTCATGAGTGACAACCTGCAGATTTATGCAGGGAGGATGGGAGGGGACCCTTTGGGCCCTTACTGAAGTTTGGCAAGTTAAAGTTTATCTCACCTGATTGGATCCTGCTTTCCTCCGTTATTGTTGATCTCAGGGAGGCTAGGAAGGCTGAGCTCATCCTCACTGGGCAGAGAAAACTGAGGAGCATAGAATGTGCCTATGCCCTCAATTTGGTGGTATCTCTGTGACCGAGTGTGAGTGTGTGTGTGTGTGTGTGTGTGTGTGTGTGTTTGCTTCAATAGGGTGAAAGGAGATGCTGCACTGTGATAAGTTTTTAAAAAAAAATTTTCAAAATTCTTTATATAGAAAATTTAGGAAGTGCATAAATGTAGTCATAATTCCATTATCCAGAGGTATCCATATTCCTATTTTGATGAATCCAGTATTTTTCTACTTACATATTTGTATATATTATATTTACCTAATAGGCACAGATTCTTTTAAATATTAATATGAATCAACTAATTTGTCTACCCATTCTATTTTACAGCATGTTGTTTATGACTATCTGGTATTCTATTGAATGGGTATGCTATTATTTCCTTTATCAACTAGGAACCCTTTCTTGGTGTCAGTTTCAATCATCCATAGTGAGAGGGGATTTGGACCAAGAGCCTCAGTGGCGTGAGTCATGTTTCTCAGACCTTGGCTTTCTTCCTTCAACCGTCCTGTTGCAATGAATTTTACATGACCTGCAAGGGCATCTTCCCCTGGCACCTTCAAGGAATTTGCCCAGGATATTGATATTGAAAGGGTAGACAGGGCAATTCATGTGTATAGATGGACATCTTTAAGGAATCAAAGCATTGAAGAAATGGGAAATTGTTTCAGTTACATCCATTAAAAAGAAAGAGAAAAATAGAAGAGAAAGAGGGCCAAGGAGAGGGAGAGAGAGAGGGAGAGACTAAGACTTCACTTGTTATCTGGAAGAAACAGACTCGCAGAGAGCAAATTAGTGGTCACCAATGGGGAGGGTCAACATGGGGGTGGGGGAGCGGGAGGTACAAACTACTGGGTGTAAGTTAGGCTCAAGGATATATTGTACAACATGGGGAATATAGCCAATTTTTTTTTTTTTTTTTTTTTTTTTGCGGTAAGCGGGCCTCTCACTGCTGTGGCCTCTCCCGTTGCGGAGCACAGGCTCCGGACGCGCAGGCTCCGGACGCGCAGGCTCAGCGGCCATGGCTCACAGGCCTCCGCGGCATGTGGGATCTTCCCGGACTGGGGCACGAACCCGCGTCCCCTGCATCGGCAGGCTGACTCTCAACCACTGTGCCACCAGGGAAGTCCTAGCCAATATTTTGTAATAATTGTAAATGAAAGTAACCTTTAAAAATTGTATTAAAATTTCAAAAAATTCCACAAAACAGAAAAGAAAATATCTAGAATGTTCTTTAAGCTCCTCACAAGCTTGGGAATAAAAGCTCTGTTCAGGGCAGCACATAGTGGCGCTGTTAATAATTGAGGGCAACTATAATAGAAATAATTATCCACACTTCTTTTATAGCATATACTAAGGGCCATAGTTAATCCTCTCAATAACACTTCGTGGTAGTTTTTGTCATTATGTCCCTATTTTACAGAGAAGAATTTGAGGCACACAGAAAGGGAGAGTAGCAACACCCCCCACCCCCCGCCCAATGCTCAGAGTGGAAGAGTGTGACCCAGTCCTTCCTTGTTGCAGATCAAGATGGAGGGAAGTAATTTAGTGGAACTAACCTAGGACCCCCCATACCTGGAGATGTTTGCCAGACTGGACACCCTCCAGCTTCTAGTGGGCATGACAGCACCGTGTCACTCAGAAATGGGGACCAACATGCCTGTCACACTAGGAGATCCTGGACATTGTCCTGAGATAACAATTGAGAATCATTCAAGGGTCAATATTTAGTAATTTATGTACACTTCTCATCTCTTTCAGACTATTTGACTCTTTCCTCTCTTCTTCCAAAATTTATTCTCTTAAAGGTTTTCAAAGAAATCAATGTCTGAAGTTCATGCTTTGATTTCAAATGGCCACTCATTCCAGTACAAGCTAGATTCTGGGGTAGATAGACTTGGGCACTGGAGGCTGCAGAGAATTAAGGTTTGATGAGGACATGTAATTTCTGACCTTGAAGGTAATGCTTGTGCAGACTTTCTTGAGTGTGTAGGGAAGAGGAGGGAGCTGGGGCTGTGGTTAGGTCTGGTCTCAACCTATTTGGGGTCCTAATGACACTATTGGACACTTGGTAACTAATGCGAATGAAGTGGCTCAGAGGATGGAGACAATCGTGGTCTGGTGTGGCTCAGGCAAGTGGGCTTCTTTGTAAAAGTGAGCAGTGACTGTGGAGGGAGACCTATTTCATAAAGTGATGACAGTGTCATTACCTCAAAACCACTCAACAAACCAGAATACCTATGGAAAGGACCTTTGGGTTAGTTGACTTTCTGTTTACAGAAAATTTAAGCAGAGAACTATAGACCCTTTTAAAAAGCAAGGGCATTATAGGAACCATAAATGAATCTTGGTTTTGTCCTTGAGAATTTATAGTACCTGAGGGCCATCGTTCTGAACTTAATTTTCATTATTTGGTGATACAGTCGTAGAAGGTTTAGGATAAATGGCTGAATGTGTACAAATCCCAGGTTATCCCTGAGAACTTAGATTACAAACAATTCATGACACAAACCTGTCTTGCTGTCATTTCTTTATGTGGTCTAAGAGAAGCCAATGAGCACACGATCCTGAGACACAGCCCAGGTCTCCGGTCTCTGGTCTGCCAGAGATAACTGGCTGGGGGCCTTGGAAAAACAGCTGCCTTGGACCTCAAGTTGGTCTAAAGTAAAACGAGGAGTTGCACCGGGAATTTTTAAGGTGTCTTCCAGCAGTAATATTTGATGATACATGAGTTACGGCTTGGGAAGAAAGAAGGGAGAGAGAGAGGGAGAAAGGAAATGGGAGAGGTAGGAAGGAAGAAAGAAGAAAGGAAGAGAGGGAGGAAGGATGGAATAAAGGAAGGAAGAGAAGGAGATAAGGAGGATATGAAAAGAAATTAGGACAGGTTCAAATTAGTTGAGCCCCTCTTATCTGCCTGTAACAGACAACACTATCTACTACTGACACGTAACTAGTCAAATCTCCCATCCTTCTGCTTTTCAATAGGGCTGAGTCTGACGCTCCCACTGTCTGGCCACGACTCCTTTTGGCTGAGCAAGGTAGATATGTAAAGCTGCAGCATTAAAAGTGGCTGAGAAGGGCTAGATTTATCCACAGTAGGAAAGGCAACACACCAAATCTGGAAAAATATATTTCTGGGGGATAGACTGTTCAGCAGCTGCTGGGAAGATTTTGGGGGAAATAGATGCACGGAGAGGATATTTAGGAAATTTCCCTATATGCATCACAAAAATATAAAGCATATTTTTCACTCTTCAAGACTTCAGTGAAAGTTTAAATTGCTTCTCAATGCTATTTTTATGTTCAACTTGCATCTTCTTTGAGTATCACACTATGCTAAGACCAGTCCCATTTTATCTGTGTTATAAGAGGTTTTGCTGGGTGGGGATAGGAGAAAGTAGGCACATTCAAATTCTCATGGAGCGTCCAGAGAAAGCTCAGGTTGTGCATTTTTAAGAGCAGACTTCAAGGAAAATGGAGCCCAGGGAAAATATGAATTACAAAGGCAGGATGAAAATTTGAAAATGATAAACAGAGGAAGGCAGGCTTTAGTTCGTCTTATCCTGAGAAACTCTTATCAGTGGAGAAGACAAGGATTTAAATATGCAAAACAACCGTCAACTGAAAAAAAAAAAAAGCACAACCTAAAAGTTGAAAATTATGTTTTATTTGGTGGACTTTCTGAAGACTTCAAGCCCGGAAGACAGTCTCTCAGATTGCTCTGAGGAACTACTCTGAAGAGGTAAGGGAGGAGTAGGACATATAGGAGTGTTTGCAACAAAAACCGGATAGTCGAAACATCAAAAGATTACTGTAAATTAAAGAAAACCAGACATCTCAGATTAATGAATTTAGCGCTTTTCTATGTATAGGAAGATGCAAGAGTCTGGGCTCATAGAAATCAGTCCTTTGATATGCACCTTCACTAACTAGAGCCAGTATTCTGTTTTTCTCCATCCTGGATCCCCTCAGGGGGCACGGTTGGACATGGCTGCAGTGGCTGATGTCTTGATGGCCTCAACATCCTTTGTTTACTAACATGGCAGGAAAAATTCTTCCTCCACACAACCTCAAACTTGTTGACTGTGCTTTCCCTGGTCACCTCCTATAACTGGCCTCCCTACCTGACATCTTTTGCCTTTAGCTGAAGATGGTATTTAAGGTAGTGGCTTCATCCATTTTGGAGAGTTTATTTTCTTGGTCTCCTCTCCCAGGTGAGAAATGGAATATTGCCTGCCTTATCAGTAAACAAAGGATGCCACAGTCACCAGCGATTGCAGCCACAGTCTTGGTGAGCCCCGAGGAACCTCAGGAAGGGAAAGCATACCTGCCATCTAGCAGCCATCAGACTGTAGTCACTCCCTACGGTGAGCCCTGAGGAAACTCAGGATGTGGAAACACAGGATGCTGGCCCCAGATAGCTGAGGTGCACATCAAAGGAATGATTTCAGTGAGCCCAGACTCTTGCATCTTTCCACACATAGAAAAGCACTAAATTCCTTAACTTGAGACATCTAGCTTTCTTTTATTAACAGTAATCTTTTGTTCCTACTACCTGCCCTTTGTTGCAAAACTCTTATATATCCTAGCTCCCCACCTCGTCTCCTTGGAGCAGGTTTCCCAGGGTTACTTGAGATGCTGCCTCCCAGGCTTGAAGTACTCAGCATGTCCACTGAATAAAACATAAATCTCCACTTTTAGGTTGGGATATTTTTCTCAGTCAACACATGTGTACAGTGTTACTAAACTTTTGTCTGATTTTCTCCTATTAAACTATTTCATGTCAGTTTAACTCTTGGACCAGCCAGAAGAACCTAGAAGTGTAGGAGGGAAAATTTTCTTCTGCAACAAAATTCTCTGAGAGATGCTTGGTGGAGCTCCTGAGGGTGCCTGCTGTTTAGCCCTGTGTGATGAGGCCAACGGGAGTTCCTCCTGCATAGGGGTGCTTCTCCCCACAATAGGATAGAGACCAGCAGGGGGAAGGATATTTTTCTGGCTTGCTCTTTTTGTGGGTTCTCTGGTGAATTGAAGGTCCTCTCCAGCTGTGAGAGTGTCTAACCTGGTTAAAAGCTAACAGATTGCTGTGAATGCAAGACAATTAACATTAGATAAAATCATTTATAAACATTATTCTAAATAAGGCTGTCCCAGCTGTTGGTGGCCCTTTTGAAGGCATCAGATTTGCAGTCAGGGTGTAGAGATTTATTGCTCTGTTCTCAAGTGTTCTCATCACTATCTCATTTTTGTTCTGGAATTTTTTGTAGGCTTTTTATTTCACTTCAAAAAAATATGCTTCTGGCAGGATTATTTGAGAGGGAGAAGTTCCAAGGAAGGGAGATTAGGAGACTTTATGCCCTCTAAAGTAGAAAATAGTGGGAGAAAATTAAAACTTCTCTCACACATTTTCTCAGGTCAGGAGTGATAGCGATATAGCCATCCAGTGATGGGGGTCTTGTCAAAATATTGCTGTCCCTGAGATCAATGACAAACACAACAGTTTGTGAGTGTGTATGTGTTAAAGGGGTGTTTCTATCAGAGCTGCCAAATATTTCAAATTTGTCTTTGGGTTGTAATTTAAAGTATAAATACCAAAGGCAAGGGCATATTTTAAGACAAAAATAAAACATAAAACTGCTGTCACTACTGTGGAAGGAAAATCAGAATGGAGTTGGTATGGAGCCGGGAGGACATCGAGGAAGCATGACTTCTGCGCTTCTCAGTCTGGATGGAATCTGACCTTTGACCACTTATTGTCTTCACGTAGCAGCAGGCAACTAGAACATCTGCCCAAGGTTCCAGAAGCTCAAGATACTTATCAGACCCTTACCCTAAAATAGCTTGTGACAGTCTATCCATTAAGGACAAATATTTCCTTTTCTGCGTGAGACAACTTTAACAATCTTGTGGCTTTTACCTTTATAAGCCCCTGGATCTTTCTCATCCCCAGAACACTGTTGGTTTTACCTGAAAATGTGTCTCCAGAATTGCAATTCCAAGACCCCAAACAAACTCTTTTATTCTTTGCAGACTTCTGCATTTCTTGGTTGACACTACACATGTGTGAAAATATAAAATAAAAATGCCTATTAGTAATCATATACTCCATTAAAATGAATTTTAGTGAGCTTGAAATAGCATTTTTAATGCAAACTTATGGCATAGGAAAGATACTGATGAATTAAAAAATGATAATAATTTATCCTTTCAATTTTTCTGTTGGCTGCAAGGTACCTCTACAGTGTGAGAAAATCTCCCAGGATAGATGGTATATGAAATTTCATATCTTCTTCCCTGGAGTTGGGACTTTTGATGTTCAGTTAGTTCCCCTACTAACTAACTATTATAACCTCTGTTTTGTAACTAAATTGAATGTGCTACCTAGGATAGTTTACTGGATCGAATTTTGTAATTTAGTATGATAGGTAAGCCAGTTTGCTTGACTTTAGGTAAAAACTTAGGAGATGTGGACAAAGCTTCCTTTGTACCTACAAATGTATTCTGTGCTTTGCTAAACCCAGGACAGAGCCTCTTGATTATTGGGGCTGGTGAAGCCTAAGAGAAAAGGCCTTTCTGGGCTTGGGGCACCCCAGGGGGTCTGCTGCAAGTTGGGGTCTGGGAGGTGGGACGCCAGGAGGCATGCTGATGGGAAAGTAAAGACAGTGAGGCCCAGGGAAGTCAGAGTAAAGACCTGGAAATGCTGCAGGCTAGAACGCCAGGGTGAAATGTAGCTATAAACGTGGAATTAACACGTAAGAGAAGGAATTGAAAGGTGCTAAGTGGAGCCCAAAGAAGGTGCTTGAGGTAAGCAAAGTTACATCTTTACATTTAAAATTATATTTATTTAATATTTTTTGTTTATAAAAGTGATATCTACTTACTGAGGAAAACTTGGAAAGGACAGATAACTCTTAAGAGAAAAGAAATTGTAATTACCATCTTTTTCCCCCACTGGAGTTAACTGTTTTGAATGTTTTACTTTGTGTCCTTCCTTTAATTCATTTTCCCAAGTATATACATCAGATTAAGGTCATATTACATAGGTGTCTATGACCGTATATCATTTTTTTCTCATAATGTTCTTTTTTTATTCAACATTCAAGGAGCATTTGCTCTGTGACTGTTGGAAATTTGTTTTCCTTTATTTTTTTATTTTTAATTTTTTTGATGTAGTGAATGTGTATATCACATAAACTTGTGTACAAATACCATAGTGTTCTTTTCTTAATTGAAATGTAGTTGATGTATAATAAATTACAGGTGTACAATATAGTGATTCACAATTTTTAAAGGTTATACTCCATTTATAGTTATTATAAAATATTGGCTATATTCCCTGTGTTGTACAATATATCCTTGTAGCTTACTTTATACCTAATAGTCTGCACCTCTTAATCCCTTACTCCTATCCCCTCTCCACCACCACTTCCCTCTCTGCACTGGTAACCACTAGTTTGTTCTCTATATCTGTGAGCCTGCTTCTCTTTTGTTATATTCACTAGTTTGTTGTATTTTTTAGATTTCAAATATAAGTGTATGATACAGTATTTGTCTTTCTCTGTCTGACTTATTTCACTTAGCATAATGCCCTCCAAGTTCATCCATGTTGCCGCAAATGGCAAAATTTCATTCTTTTTTAAGGCTGAGTACTATTCCATTGTGTACATGGACACTTTGGTTGCTTCCATATCTTGGCAATTGTAAAAAGTGCTGCTATGAACACTAGGGGGCGTGTATCTTTTTAATTACAATAGGACCTGTCAGGTCCTGCTTGGCTGAATAGCCCCTTTTATCTGATACTCGGATCTGCTCATGCTGACTACCTCTTGTCATTCAAGTGTTTTTTCTGACATTATATTTGGATTTTGTCATCATATCTTCTCCACACAATTTTATTTAAGAAATTTCCAGTTACATTCACTGATTTTATTTGTTATATGCGTTTTTAAGCTAATATTTACTCAATATTTAATATGTACCAGGTACTGGGCTATTTTTCACAACAACTCATTTTAGAGAAGAGAAACCTATTGTCTGAACAATTTAATATGGTTGAGCCATGTTTGCAACAC
The DNA here is from genome assembly GCF_963455315.2 of Globicephala melas. Lineage (NCBI taxonomy): Eukaryota > Metazoa > Chordata > Mammalia > Artiodactyla > Delphinidae > Globicephala > Globicephala melas. Next base: position 161,589,397 of record NC_083315.2, on the reverse strand, counting down.
ATCTAATACATTCGCCGGACATCCTAGTAGCACAGGCATTTCAAATCTTTAATCAGGTATGCATAGGAGCTGCTCACATGCCCAGGAAAAATGGTAAACTAGCTGCTAACATTTATGGGATGCTTGTGATCTGCTAGGCACTGAGCTAACTTCTTCACATGAATGAGCTCATTTAGTCCTCATCACGATCTCATAAGGTAGGTTGTATTAGTGTCCCCGTTTTATAAATGAAGATGTGAATTATGGAAGCTAAGTAATTTCCCAAGGTCACATATGTATTAAGTCAAGATACTTGAATCTGGTGGTCTGAACTTGGAGTCTACATTCTTATATTTCAGAATGATACGTTCATTGTGATGCCATTTATGTTTTAAAAAAAAAACACTCTTCACAGTATGACTTCTGTGAGTAGATATATGTGACATATGTATGCAAATGCAGAGGAAAAGGTCTTAGACGATATATATAGAATTGAATAGTACTACCTCTAGAAAGAGTTGAGAGGAAGCCCAAGATTGAGATGACCTTCAAAGGGATTTACTTATCTGTAAAATTTAGGCATTCTGTTTTGCAAGGTAAATATGTCCATCTCTATTGTAGGATAAAAAAAAGGATATTCTTATTTTTCACTTTACTGTGAATGCAAGAGTGCACCATTTATGACAGTTCAGTTTCTGGCCCTCATTCTGGTTTCGTATTCTCCAGAATATTCCTATTTCCCTTCATTCCCTCTGCAAATCTTGTCAGCTGTAAGGTGCATAAAGGATTAAATTCATTAGCAATTTTGTAGAGAAATGTTTCTTCACATTTCTGTGCACACATTTCTATTCATGATGTTTAATATCTGGTGGGCAAGCTTTCAGTTGATGAAACATGGGGCACAGCCTTCTTTTCTCCCCAGAGCTGAAGCATTACCGTCACATTTTGCAAACTGTCAGAGCACTGGTGTCCCCAGTGCTTAGAATGTTGTTAACATGGACTGGAAGCTCTCGTCCTGTTAGTCTTAAGGAGTGTGACACAGGGATGCTTCATAAAATGGATGGAAACTCAGTGAGTGGTTATCTGGAGTCAGGTTCATATTTATAGAACCCATGATGTCCTTTGAGGTTCAAGATTCTGTGAAGGAAGAAGAGCATGATATATTTTAAATCCATTCTCCAGATGAGAAAACTGAGATGAGGAAGGTGACTTGACTTACCTATTGTTACAGCTCCTAAGAAACTGAGATTCAAAGCCAGGTTTTCTAAATTCAAATGCTCTGGCATTTACACTAGACTGTGTTGCCTCACAAATTTTTTCAGGGTTGACCAGATGCTCTTTTACATTTACAGACACCATAAATTCCATTTTATACATTTTATAATTTGCAGTGAGACTGATTAGTAACTAGGACACCTAATTTAAAAGGAGAAAAAGCTGGGTTCCTGTGAATTAACTGTATGGCAAGTGAGTGTTTGCTGACATTTTCAGTTAAAGGGATCTTTATTACCATTTGACTTCTGGTGTTTACATTAGATGTAAAAGTTAAACACCACTCTGGGGAAACATTAAAATGCTACAAATGAGTTTTGCTTTATTTAACTAACTGTCACCATTCTTGGAATCCTATAAAAGTGCTCTTTTTGCCTTTTAGGAATACATGAATATTGTATTTTGCTTCATAAGATATTACAGGTGGTGTCTGAAAAGCATATTAGGGTTGTCTTAGTTTAGAAACAATTCTGATTATACAATATCAAAATTGGAAGAAACCTCGAGATTAATTTTTTTCAATTTCTTGTCCCTTCTCCTTCAACTAGATATCAACTCTCTTTGAATGTGCAATATACTCGCTCAAAAGGTAGCTCTCATTTGGAAAAGAGGTTAGTTGTTACTTTTTTCATTGATTTGTGATCTGCAGCGTTATAACTTTCATCTTCTCGTCCCAGTTGTGTCCTTCAGACCCACACAGATGGGAGGATATTGCGTAAACAACAAAGCACCACTCATATGTAAGCTCTTATGCAACACAAAATCCATCTAATCCTCCTTCTGCTTAGGCCAGCAATTTGGTGACATTAAGGTGTAGCTTGGAGAAGGACTTTAGCCTCCTCATCATTACTGTGCAAACCCTCCATATTATAAATGAACGTACAATCTTGGTTTAACTATAAGTGTGCTTGATGTGCAAAAGCAGTGCCAAGGTATCGCAAGTGAACACACAGTTTCGGTGGGAACAAGTTTGCAAACCCTGCTTCTGGAGTGTCTCCTTCATCAGACCACAGCCCCTTAAGCCCATGGTCTATAAAAATACTGGAGCAACCATGGCTCCAAATATTTGCAGCTGTCTCTTTCTGCCATATCAAATTACCACACAGCTGGTGGCTTAAAACAGCACAAATTTATTATTTTGTCGTGCTAGAGATCAGAAGCCCAACAGGAGTCTCGCTGGGCTAAAATCCTTTCTGCATGCAGCATGGCTTCATTCCTTTCTGAGAGAATCCATTTTCTTGCCTCTTAAAGTCCCTAGAGTCTACCCACATTCCTTGGCTCCCAGGGCCATTTCTTCATCTTCAAAGCCAGCAATGTGACATCTATCTGATTCTGTTTCTATCATCACATCTCTTTCTCTGGCCCTCCCTGTCTGTCTTCCACATTTAAAGATCCTTGTGATTACATTGAATCAACTCCAGTAATCTAGTATAATCTTCCTACCTTAAGCTCACTTGATTAGCAAATTTATTCTATCTGCAACTGTAATACTGCCTTGCCATGTAATTTACATATTCACAGGTTCTGAATATTAAGGCATAGACATATTTAGGGGGCATTATTCTGCTTACCATGCTGACCTTTCCAATGTCTTCCCTTTTCCTGCCTATCCTTACCCATTTTCCTTCTGCATATGGCATGGTGTTGAATGTACATCTTTCTGATCACTTTCCCAGGGCTTTTGTTTATTTATAATATATTGGGAACCACTGTCAAAGAGATGCTATGTTAGGTGCTAGGGATTTTGCAGCTAGTAACAGATGAGTACTCCATGGAATTACAAGGCTAGTGATAAAGATGTGTATGAGATGCTATTGCGGACTAGGTTTGCCCGGAGGCTGACTCTGAGACAGAGACAGCTTACAAGAGGTTTAGTGAGGATGGGACGGGACAGAAGCAGAAATGGAAAGAGAGAGAAGTTGGGTTGTGATCAACTTTCTTTGGAAACATCAAGTGACCTGATGGTATGGTCTAATGACAGGATAATCCTTCAGAACTGTTCCAAGTTGGAGCAAGAGTGCGGGGCCTTTGTATCCCTACAGTAACCAGTGATTTGATTAGGGCCTCTCCATGAAGCAGGCATGACCTAGGATCAGGCTACCTCTTTAGCTGAGGCAATCCCTGAAGGGGGCCAACAGCTGAAGGCTGTCTGCTAGCAGCACCCCACTCAGCTGGGGTCTTCATTTATGAAGGGAGATATGACTATGGGTTACAGTTCCATCTCTGATGTTATGGAAACTTCTACCAAAAGCATCTTTTCTAGTCTGGCAGTTAAATGCCAAGGAAGTGGCCTGACACTCTTAGCTGGACCTTGGTATTGTTAAGAGCTGATGTGACAGTCACAGCGTGGTCCTGATTTTCTCCAACAGAACATAATCTCACAAAACATCAACATCAGTCCAGGTCACCATGGCTGTGATAGATCAAGACAAAAACAAGGCCACTGTGTAATCATGTCTATAGTCAGAAAAAAATAAGAATTTGTCCAAGCTGCAAAAATGACCAAACATCCCCCAATCTTGACTGATATGATTCCTGCTCTTTCTTTTGGAACCAAATATAGCTTTAGCTTTGCTTTGTTTCTCTTATTTTCTAGATAAGAATTATTAATATACCAGAAATAATTATTGAGATGCTGAAGAATAGAATTATCCCCACTTTCTGACAACATCCAAGCAGAACCAAGCCCTGCTTCCTTGACCCTTCCCCCCAAACCTAGCACAAGCCCACATGCGATGATGAGTTCTTTCTAACACCCTTTCGCCGGATACGCCATGGCTCTGTGTGTGTGCGGGCTCCGTGCGGCAACAAGCTGATAAACCCAACTTTATAGGTATGTTCCTGGTGGTCTTTGGCTGGAGAGTACTGACAACTCTAGGTCCTTTTGGGGCAGAGACTGTGCCTAGCACATGGCCCTACAATAAATGCTTGCTAGCAGAAGGTCTTATGTGGATGTGAGTTTCCAGTGCTTTGACTATTCAGTAATGAGTAATTTATTGGGTATTAATATGCTCAGTATGTTTGTAGAATATGTTTATTGGTTGATGAATGAGAAAATGGACCTGATCTAAAAGGGTTAAAGACATTTTAAAAAAGAGGCACAGTAGGAGACATGGGAGAGCAATAAGACAAGTTTATGAAAATCAAAGCATTTCAGTATAACCAGGGTATAGGATGCCAGGGGATAGGGGAAGAGTCTAGTATGCAATGATAAGAAATATTTTTTTCAAAAGAAGTGTCTTTTCTAAAACCAGAGAGGAGTCATTATAGTTTTTTATGTTATATCACTTCCTCTTAGGTGGTGGCTAGAGCATAAAAAGCCTTTCCAGGTAAGGTGTGATTAGCTAAGAGAATGGAGCAATGATTTCTAACTTACACCATTATGCTGTCCTTTGGATTAGGGGTTTTGCTTAGGGATCTGCACTGGCCGGAGTGGAGGATGGTGTTCCTTCTGGCATGATCCAGAGGATTCGGGTATGTTGTATTGTCCCTGGTTTGACTCACTGGGATATGACACCTCAGGAGAGTGGAGGTCTTTTCTTCTGTGGCCCTGGGCTAAACTTAGCGAATTATCACTGACTCTGTTTTCCGTTTCGTATTTCCTCTGGAGTTTTGCTTTGAAAGACTACCATGACAAGAGGTATACCAGGTGCTCCTGGGGACCACAGTTAATTTCAGGAACATCTGGAAAATCACAAGGGAACTCTAGAGTGATTTGGGACACATTTCTGAACTATGTGGATATAGCAACAGTGAACTTCCACTTTATCTGACTGTGTCGCTGCCTTAGAAACAAGATGCTATCATTTTCAGAGATTCCTGAAGCTTCCTGTACAGTTTTGAGGTGATAATGTCCGTGGTGACCCTGTGAGAAATTGCAGGTTTACCAGCCTGTAAACTCTATGTGTCCCAACTTCCTTTTCATCACCCCTACCTTCAGGATATGGATCGTTAGGGAGAGACCTAGATGAAATAAAGAGTAGCTCAAGTAACTGCAGATATTTTTTCCCAGGCTCTTTTCTGCTGTCTTGTCCCTTCTCTCCAGGTCCCAGATTTTCAGTGTTTATACAACTTTTGCTTGACCAATGCCAGCTCTGAAAAATTATCTGTCAAACTCATTGACAAGGTGGAAATTATCGATCAGGTTAAATTTCTTTTTTTTTTTTTTTCACACACACTGTATTTTATTTTTACAAGAGATAAACAGACTGACACCAAGCATTGTAAGTGGATGACCACAACAAAAGCAACAATGATTGCAATTACCAAATACGAAACACACTCATACTGTGTCATAATATTGACATTCAGTCCAGGAATCCTCCAAGGTAACAGCTCCTTCACTTTGCAGTGACAGATCAGGTTAAATTTCTAAAGGGAGCTCGTAACTCCCTGGGAAGCAGAAAACAATTGTCTGTAGAATTCAAGCATTGCAAGTATGACCTGCAAATGTGTGGAGATAAAGACTCAGCATTTCCCCTAAGTTGAAATGGTAACACAAAACCTGGCCTACTTTGAGGGTCAAGAACCCCTATTCACATGCATGATAGGCTTTTTGACCAGATTACTTCAGAAGAAAAAAAGCAAACCAAAACTGTGCTTATTTAGAAGAGAATGGCAGGTACATTCTTTCTGACTCTCAAAAACCAGAATCCATAAGAACTGAAAACTGCAAAGTCTAGAATATACTCTGTACAAATCAACTCTGCTTATTTTAACCTGCTTCCTGGGGTCATTTTAATTATATCTGAAAAATGAGTTATGAGAGGCAAATGAATTAAATTTCCTTTTATAAGTAATTACAATGCAAATTTAAAACTGTTATACCCTGTTTCCGAGGAATGACTGGGGTGGAGATTTTCTCTCTCTTTATATTTTTACTTTTCCCCCCTCTTCATTTAGGAAAAGATGTCATGATTAAGTGGAAATAGAAAAGCCATAATAGGAAGTTAACTGTAAAAGGCAACTTAATTTCCTGTTGATCTGAACGTTTACAGTAGTGTGTGGGTTCTCACTCCGTCCTTCATCACAGTAACTAAACAATGGAAAACACTCCAATGCCTTGTTGAATGTTCTTTCCTTTCTTAAAGATGAACAAATTTCAAAAGTTTTGCTGGCTTACATTATGCACCTGAATTCAGGTGTTTATCTGGTTGAGATGCTGTAAAATGAAGGTCCTTATAAATGTTCCATTAGGATAAATGACAGTGAAAAGTGACACTTCTTTCTGATCATGATTCTGATTTTTTTAAATGAGACTTTCTGTGTCCACATCCACTTAATTAGTGGGTATACAGTATATTATTTTGTCATTCAACAAACCTTCTTTGCCATTTGTATCATTGCTGACAGGACTAAATATCTAGAGCTCAGGTCCAAAATGAAGCACACACCAACACGTGGCTCTAAAGTGGCTTACTGAGGAGGGGGGCTGTTCTTCCCATTTTTTCTGGGGCTTCTTTCTGCTCATCAGCATCAGCTGGGAGCTTGTTAGTGGAGAATCTCAGGTTCTATGATAGACCTGCTGAGTTGGAATCTGCATTTTATTAAAAACCCACGAATACTCATGTGAAAGATTAATATTTGATAAGCACAGGTGTAGAACATTCTAGGCTCCAATTATTCCTCTGTTTTCCTTTTGGCCCTACTCCACCAAATAGTATTATATTATTCAGAGTAGGCATCTTCACAAGAAACAACCCCAAATCGCAGAAGCTTAACAAAATTTAAGCCTATTTTTCACCTAAGTTCCATTGTGGGTGGGTTTGGGGGAAAATCTTCCTCATGCACTCACTTGGGGGCCATTCTTTCCATCTAGTGGCTTTTCTATCCCCAGGGACCTCATAGTTCTCCACTGGACACCCTGATTCTGAGTTTTCAGAGAAGGAAGATGCAGAACATGGGCCAGGTTTGAAGGAAGTTCATCACTCCAGCCTGCATCTCAGTGGTGAGAACACAATCACATGGCCACACCTAGCTGCAAGAGAGGCTGAGAAGTGTCATCCATCTTTTTGCCTAGGAGGAGGAGGAAATGGTCCTGGCAAACTGAGTCAGTCTGCGCCTCCCCTATCCATCGTCTTGGATCCAACTAAATCCCTACTTATTATTCAGCTGCTTCAGGCTGGGGAATGTCTTCTAAATTTCTAGAGAACTTATTTTTCCATCTCTTCATTTACATAGTCCACAAATATCCTTGTATATTGTCTATTCAGGGATGTATGTTTTATTTTCCATTAGGAATTATGAGCACTTGTAGGACCAACAGTCATACCATTCAGTGTTTTGTTTTGTTTTTTAACTCTGCAGAGTCAAGATTGCTTTCATGCATGTGATGGGCATGTTATTAACAGTATTGATCAAGTTAATGAGAACCTGAGGCAATATCATGGTTCTGCTTGTACCAGTGTTTAGTAGAATATCTTGTGGCTCCTTTTAATATCTGTTTTTTATGATTAACCCCCAAATTTCATTAGAAACTATCCTTCTAATCTCTTGTCACTTTTTTTGCATATGTCATCAGTTTTCTTGTGTTAATGCATCCTAATAAGAATTGGTGGGGGTATGACATGGACTACAGAACAAATTCTTATGCCCATAGTAGAAGAAACCAAAGTCCTCAAAGGTAAAAGTAATTTTCCTGAAATCGCGTAACTGCTAGGCATGGAGAAGGCAGGGTTTGGACTCAAGTCAGTGTTATGGCTCCAAATCCAGGATTTTGTTAACTGTCCCCCATAGTTTCTTCTACGGATAGCTGCATTCTCTTTGGTTACATGAAAACATGATTAACCATTGACACAGTTGTGAAGAGAATTAAGTATAACTTATAAATGGACTTTTAAAAATTTTCAGTCCCCATTTTGCCAGTATTGTCACAGGGAATTAAGGCTTGTTGTAATAAGACTTTTTAATTTTTCAAAAAGCTTGGAATTTTTGCACAAAATAGATTTTCTGACTGAATGTAACCTGGATTGGCAGTTTTTACACCCAGATATAAGGACATTCAGTGCTACTGCAGTTTTGATATCAGAACATTTTTTTTTTCTTTGTCAGCAACTATTTTCTTTGTTTCTTTTTCCCCGTCTCCCTGGCTGTTTATAAATACTTTTTTCTTAGAAATTAAAAAATATGAACTTGTGTATAGTTACATATGCACATTTTCTTTGATTTTGCATGGATGGATCCTAGTGGGCTCTTTGAATCTGAAAATTTCTTCTTCTACAAAGCAAATATTCTAATATTATTTGTTTATTGTATATCCTCTGTTTACTTTGTTATCTTCTTCTGGAATTCTGGTTTTAGAAGTTTTAGATCTCCTGGATCGGTCCTTCACCATTCTCTTAGTTTTTTCTCATTATCATGTTTTCTCTTTGCCTCTATGTTCTTGGAGGATTTCTTGAGTTGATATTGTAAATCACATATTTGGTTTGCTACATCATACAATCTACTGTTCGTTGCTCCCAAAGCATTTTGAATTTTGCTAGTCATGTTTTTCAAGAGCCAAGTCTTGCCCCTACTTCAATTAAGCAACTTGCCCTTGAAATTCATTCAGAAAATGAATCAGAAATTTTTCTGTGAGAATTTTTCTTTTCTTCTTGGAGGGAAGTTTTCTCATAAGAAATTATTTGCCATGAAGACTCAAAATGGTCACCTTCTTGTGTTTTTTATTTTTTCACTATATCTGGTGATTTTCTCATCTTTTTTTTTTTTGTGGTACGCGGGCCTCTCACTGTTGTGGCCTCTCCCGTTGCGGAGCACAGGCTCCGGACGCATAGGCTCAGCGGCCATGGCTCACAGGCCCAGCTGCTCCGCGGCATGTGGGATCTTCCCGGACCGGGGCATGAACCCGCATCCCCTGCATCGGCAGGCGGACTCTCAACCACTGCGCCACCTGGGAAGCCCTTCTCTCATCTTTTGTAAAGCCAAGCTGGCCACAATTTTTGCTGTTTCTTGCTTGCTGAAGCAATGCCCCCTATGGCTCAGATTTCTTCCCCCTCAGGTAAGTTTTTGGAAAACTTCTCTACTTATGTTTTAAGCTTATGTCTATTTTGCTTGCACTTATTGACCATATATTATTGTTCTGTCCCTCTGTAGAACATTAACACAAATGTAGCAGCTTAAAACTACACACCTTTTTTTAATCCTCACAGTTCTGTAAGTCAGAAACCTGGGTGGGGCTTAATTGGATTTTCTTCTCAGATTTTCACAATCCAAGTCTTGCCTGGGGTGGGCTCCCACTTGGAGGCTCTGTGGAAGAACCCACTTTCAAGTTCATTCAGATTGGTAGAATCCAATTCCCTGTGGCTATGCACCTGAGGTCCTTGTTCCATTGCTGGTGTCCTTCACTCTTCAGGACCACCAGCTCTCCTTCCCACATATCCCATCAGTCTTCAAAAGAGCAACAGGTATGTGGAGTCTTCTTGCTTCAAATGTCTCCGACTTTCATTTCCAGCCTGAGAAAGTTCTGTGTTTAAGGGGTGATGTGTTTATATCAGCCACGCCTGGATAATCAGCATAGGCTGATTAAGGTCAACTGTGCCATATAAGATAATTCCTCTAGTCATAAGAGTGATATTTCATCATATTCACATGTTCTGAGGATTAGGGCATCGATCTTGGAGTGGGACATGCATGGGGTCATGTTGAGAATTATAATTATGCCTACTTCTCATCCTCATGCCTCCCATCCTTTGGGCCATTGTTGCTATATATTTTACTTTTATATGTGCTACAAACACACAGAACATTGTTACTACTTTTGCCTATCTTTTAGAACAATTACAAATAAGGATAAAAAACTTTCATTGGGTTTTCCTGGTGGCACAGTGGTTGAGAGTCCGCCTGCCGATGCAGGGGACGCGGGTTTGTGCCCCGGTCCGGGAAGATCCCACATGCCGCGGAGCGGCTGGGCCCGTGAGCCATGGCCGCTGAGCCTGCGCGTCCGGAGCCTGTGCTGCGCAACGGGAGAGGTCACGGCAGTGAGTGGTCCGCGTACCGCAAATAAAATAAAATTAAATTAAAAAGCTCTTTCATTTTTTCCCCAACATTACTAATTACTTTATGTAGATTCAAGTTATTTTGCCTCTCCCGTTGCGGAGCACAGGTTCCGGACGCGCAGGCTCAGCGGCCATGGCTCACGGGCCCAGCCGCTCCGCGGCATGTGGGATCTTCCCGGACCGGGGCACAAACCCGCGTCCCCTGCATCGGCAGGCGGACTCTCAACCACTGTGCCACCAGGGAAACCCAGATTCAAGTTTTTGATTGATTAATTCCTTCTGTCTGAAGAGCTTTCTTTACTGTTTTTTTTTTCAGAAAAGGTCTATTGGCAATAAATTCCCTCAGTTTTTGTCTAAGAAAATACTTCTTTGTGTTTTTAATAAAAGATATTTTTACTGAGTGTAGAATTCTATGTTGCAGTTTTGTTTCCTTTCAGAACTTTAAAGATATCACTCCACTGTCCTTTGGTTTGTATGATTTCTGATGAGAAGTTTTCTGTAACTTTTGATCTTCCATAGGTAGTATATCTCTTTTCTTTGGATGCCCTTAAATTTTTGATTTATAGCAATTTGAATATGATATGCCTTGGTTAAATTTTTTTCCTGCTTGGTGTTTTCTGAGCTTCTTGGATTTGGGGTTTGATATCTGCTGTTAATTTTGGAAAATTCTTGGCAAAATACTTTATACCCATTGAAATCTCTTCTGTGATTTAAGTCAAATATATCTTGGACCATTTGATATTTTCTTACAGTTCATAAGAGCAGTTCTGTTTTTATTTCCACTCTTTTTCCCTTGGTATTTCAGTTTGGGTAATTTGTAGTTCCAAGTTTATTGCTTCTTTTCTTGGCCATGTTCAATCTACTGAGGAACACATAGAGGGCGTTCTCCATTTACAGTGTTTTTCAATTCTAGCATTTACATTTGATCCTTTGTTATAAATACTACCTCTTTGTTGATGCTACCCATCTAAACTTACGAGTTGTCTACTTTTTACATTAGAATCTTTAGTATCTTAATAATTATTTAAAGGCTTTGTCCAATTGTTCCAGTATGTTTGCCATGTCCAATTCTGGTTCCAATGATTGCTTTGTCTCTTCACAGTGTCTTTTCTCTTGCTTTTAGTATGTGTTGTAATTTTTGTTGTTGTTGTTAAAGCCCAGACATCTTACGTAGGAGAGTAGTTAGTAAGGAAAATATTTTTTATGTTTTTAAATGGACATTAATTCTCTCCTGTTAGATCTTTAAAGTTGTGGGGAGGTGAACTAGTCTAGTTAGGAGTTAAGTTATGTTTGAGGCTTGTTGTTGCTATAGTTACCTGAGTGCACCACAGGCATCAAATTCCTCTAACGATATTTTGTGTTAAGGGTGTAGGTTGGTTCAGCAGAGGTTATTTTCTCAATTTCTACTTTCCCTTGTGTTCGGATTTTCCTTTGTGCTCCTTTGTGCTTTGCCCTGAAGAGAATATGTCTCTTAAAGCTGTCTCAGCTATATCCTCCTGTTACTTTCACTTGCTAGCCAGGTGGTAGAGCTGGGGAGGTGAAGGAGTTCTCTGAGACTCTTAGGAAGCCTCAGTGTTAAGCAGTTACTTCACTCTTGGCTCTCAGGTCTATGGCCTTGCATGTTCTCCAGCTGTAACGTGTGGACCAGCAAGCATTCCTGCCCCACACCCCAAGGGTGGAGCTTTTTTAGACTCTTCCCTCCACCAGCATCCTAAGGTAACAGATTTTGTTAGTTACTCTTTCCCGTGTTCTTTAGGGACAATGGTGGAGATGGGTCCAGGTAGAATTTCAGAAGTGGATGCTGTTTCACTTCCTAAAACGTTACTGCCTGGGAAGCCTTCTCAGGATATTTCTGTCTCCCCCTGAACACCTGTGGGATTCGTGGACAGACATGTGCACCAGAATGTGAATCCTCTTATATCTGTGGCTCCTGGAGGTGTCATACTCTCACACTGGTACAATTATTTAATTGTAATTTGTTATATTTTAACAACTCATGAAAACATTTTTGCTTTATTCTTCATACTAGCTTATATGATGCCCAGCAGACTCTGCCCCAAGTAAATGAATCCTTGGTTCCTGTTTTTGCCTGCAGATGCCAATCTCTAGCCAGATATCACGTTGTCTATTTTCTTCATGGTCTAAACTTTCTAGTGGGTCCAAGAAAATTTAGTAATTTGCATTTTGTCTTGTGTTAGAAGTTCGGATGCTCTTTTCATCTCTCTATGTTTCTGAGCTGAAACTGATATGTTATGTATTTTAGTTAACTCATCCTTAGGCAAATATTTAGCAGCATCTAAAAAGCACATCCAATACAGCAACGCAATCTGCACAACAATCAGGTTATTCCTTCATTCATGGAAAGTAGCCATCTTGTTATTCGGAATCATATAGGTAATCAAAAACCCACCCCGTTTTATTTGAAAGCAGTCATGTTAATTTGGCTTATGAATTTTACAGAAGAAAAAGTAACTCCCACACGCTGATGTATCCATAGTGTTTCTCGGGCACCTTGTATTGTTCCTGTGGCACAGTGTTTGTGTGTCTACAACCCGCTCCAGATAGAGTCCCTGAGAGCAGGCACGATGTCTCCTCTACCTTTATCTTCCTATCGTTGAGCAAAATATCTGGTATTGAGTGGGAACTGGATAAGTGCTTGTTTAACGTTGCTGAATGTCTTTGGATCATTCAGTGAGATGATACATTTTCTGAGTCTCCTGATTTCCCCAAAGGATAACTCTCAAGAGATGGCCAAAGTCTTCTTTCAGCGATTTGACCTGTATTATGCAATAAAGAAGCGCCCAGGTCAGATGTGTGTGGGGAGGCCTGGGGCACATGCCAAGGTGATGTGTGTGCTCCGAGGTGCCTTATTTCCTTAGCTGGGGAGCCGGATGCCTCCAGATTTAACTACTACATCTTGTAGTTGGGAGAATTTTTAATGCTTAACGACAAACGGCATTTTAATTTGAACTCTATCAGGTTCGAGGCTTACATTAAGTGAACAAGTACAAGCAGACATGGAGGAGAGATGGAGAACAGTGACTGCCTTCATTATGGGTGTGCAGTTCAGCAGAACTGATGCTCAGAGTGAATCTTAAATAGTCTAGCGAAGTGAAATTCCCTCAGCTCATCTGTGAAGTCAGTGAATATGGTAATCTGTGTTTGACAGAAGCCTTCACAGCTGCTCCTCCACAGTGCAATTTGACTTGGGGATTTGCTTTTGTTATAAGGCTCACTGGACTTTCCATAAGGCATGAAAGAGAAAGTTTGACCCTGACTTGCAACAGATAACTCTTTAGGTGCTGATTTCTCCTGCATTAGGGTCTTGATAAATGTGTAAGGAATGGGTAGTGGGGTTTAACTCGGAAGAAGAAACTTGATGATAACCTGTTCCTCTGTGTCCTCCTGCCCCCCTCCCTCCCTCCTCCACAATATTGTAAGTTCCCAATACACTCAAGTTGCTAATTTTAATAATACCTCTATAAATTTAAGACCATTGACTTGGTAGGTCAGATTACATGTTTCTTGTTGCTGGTCCTACTTTGCAGTGGTACTGAGAGAAGTAGGGTTGTACTGTGGAAAGAGAAGAAATAGCATGGGCTTTGGAGGGAACCAGAGCTAAGTTCAAATCCTAGCTCTGCCATTCTCTAGCATTATGACCCTGGTCAAGTGATATAATCTTTCTGACCCCAGTCTCTCCTCTGTAATATACAAGCAGAAGTACTAGACCCATTTAATTCTGATGAGGATAGAATGATGTATATATGAGGTATGATGGGGATAAAATAATATATGTAAAGGATGTAAAGGATCTGGCTCTGAAAAAGGGGGATTCGGTGGATACAGTTGTTAATACTATTATCACTATTATTTATTTGTATTACTTGCTTCATGAACCTGCTTTCACCTGTTCTCTGTGACCCTTATCCCATAGTCTCAGCCGCATATGTCTGACCTCTCTTCGTGCTCAAATCCTTCACTTGGCGAGGTGCTGAGCACCTTAGCTTCCAGATGTCTGGAGTCTTGCCTTGGTCCTTTCTTACAGCCTGGGCCCCGTGGCGGGCTTTTATTCTTCACCCATGTTGGAGGCCCTCATCTCGGGAGGACTCTATAGCCCTATCTACTGAATGTGTGTGTGTGTGGCCATGTGCTTTACTTTGGGCAGTACAATGTAAGGAAAAGTGGTGTGTCACTGCCAGGCAGAGCTTCTAACATGTGGTTGCCATTTTCCTCTCTCTCTGCCATCATGGAGCCCACATTGGGATGGATCTTCCCAAGGCTTAAGCCCTTGAGTGATTGTGATGAGCAGAGGTCCACTGATGACCATGATAGAGATAGTGTGTGTAAGAAGTCAACTTTTCCACTGTAAGTCAAGGGCTTTTTAAATTTGATACCAAACTATAACCTGGCCCATCCTAATTACTACAAGACTTATCCTTAAATCTAGCTGAGTTACAGTTCTCTTCACCTGTCAACAGCCCCACTACCCCGTGTAGATCTTTGCTTCCTCTCAAGTTGCTCTGCCTGTCCAATAACCATCAGATGGGTGAAGTGAGGCCACAAGTTGATGCTTCTTTCAGACCCATGCCTGTTCAGACTGTCTTCTCCTCCTACTTACTGTACTTGGGCTCTAACATGCTCTCACCAGTCAAACTGAATTGTAATATATAGAAATAAAGAAAGCTGAAGCTGCGGAGGGTGGCTCTGGGAAGCTTCAATTCTTCCACTTTCCTTTCATTTCCTGCCTCTCATTCTGTGCTCTCTGCTCAAGCTCGTTGTGCACATGTAATGCCCTACAGGGAGACTGGGACTGGGATAAGGCAGAGTTTGGGGACTGGTACTGACGGACAGAGGCCGCATTGCTATTCTTGAGCCTCCTGCCCTCCCTTCAGTGACATTCCCCACAGTGAGCAGGGGCAGTGTCCATCCTTGTCTTCCTTGGAGCTGTCTCTCTGTCTTCCTCGCTGATACAGGGTCACTTCTTCTCCATATACAGCCTCCACCCTGTTTCCAGGTCCCAGCAGTTTGGTTGGGGAGATCCGAGCACCGGCCGTCCTACTTGTTAGGTTTGGCATTATCAGCCTTGCCTTCCCTGGTGCCTCTGTGGGCTGCTTTCCTGTCCCTGAGCTCTCCTTTTGGCTTTTACCCAGGACCCAGGGTCCTCCCAGGGTAGAATCTGCTTCACTCTCAAAGTCCCGGGACTTGTAAACAGTACCCAGAGCTGAGCTTTTTGGCCTGAGCCCTGTTTCTTCCTGTTGTTGGTTAATTAGCTGTTGCAAGGAACAGAAGCCGTCTTGAACAAAAAGAGGGTTTATTGTGAGGCTAAACAAACCTCAGAAGCAGAAGAGGAAGGTCTTTGGAAACCCAGGCAGCTCTCAGGACCAGTTACAATCTTGGTATCAGCCTTTCATGGTCCTCAGGGTTTCTCTCACAGGATCTCTATGTTTTAGCCACCTATTGCTGTGTAACAAACTACCCCAAAACATTTTGGCTTAAAACAACAAGACTATCTCATTTCTCGTGAGTTTGTGGGTTGACCAGGCACTTCCTCTGCATCAAGTGGTGTCAGCTAGTGCCCTGGGATGGCTGGAAGGTCCAGAATGTCCTCCCTCCCATGGATGGCCGTTAGTGCTAGCGGCCAGCTAGGTGCTCAGCTGAGACCAATTGTCAGGGCTTTGGTTCTTCTTTATGTGCTACTGCCTTTCATCTGTTTCATGGGGATGCTTTTATTAGCTGGTGCTTGAACTGGGAAGTCTTCTGGGACTCTCCTCCTATCCATCACAGTCTGAGTGCTTCTGGAGGGGTAAGGAGCCAGGATTTCTGCTTTCAGCACCTCCTGTTTTGCCATTGATTACCTGAGCAGACAGGGGCTTTTCTACATTTTACCTCTGCTGGGTCAACTGCAGTGATTTCAAAGGACATAAATGTGTCTGACAAGTCCCATGGGAAGGAAAATTCCTCCAGATTAACAATAAATTGATCTGATTACCCAATCTTCGTATCATTCAGAAGAAAAATGCAAGGCTGAGGTAGGATGGCAATCTTTATTCATGTCAATCTGTAAGAAAATGGAGAGTGTAGGAAAGCTGGAGGCAAGGAATGAAAAACCTCTGCTCTCATCTCAAAGATGTTACTACTGAGAGATGCGTAGGACAGGTATTTGGGAAATATTAAGAATATTACAGACTTACTGGTTTACCTTTTTGTAACAGTGCAAGGGTCTCAAGACCTTAGTATTTGGAACACAGATGGGAGGCGGCTTTGCTGTCTTTTTAGTTGCTATCAAGTTATTTTTAGACAAAGAGATACGTTCCAACTGTGTGAGCCTAGTGAAGAACAACAGAAGAATAGTAAATTCTAACTGTGACTGTGTAGGCTTGGCATGTAGCTTAGTCATTCCACCTGGCAATTGTGGTGAAAGAATAATAGATTCACTTAATAAAGGCAAACAGATTTCACTTAATAAAAACATAACAGTTCCTCTCGTTGCATTACCTTTGTGCTAAAGACTTCTCTGACCCTCCCAGGCAGTTACTCCTCCTTTCCTTTCTTGTCTCATAATGCCCTGGATATATCTCTGTTAAGGGACTTCTCAAATCCATTCAGTTAATCAAATATTTATTCAGTTCTTATTAGATGTCAAGTTCTGTACTAAAGTGCATTAGCAGTGCATTAATTCAGTCTCCATTCCTGCTCTATCTTGGACCGGTGCACTCAGGAATATAATCCTCATTCCCAAGAAATTTACAGTCTGGTAAGAGTGTTACAGACATTATGGGTTAAACAACAAACAAGTATTATTTCTGTTCTTTACTGGAAGAGACCTCATTTTTGATTCTGATGGCTCATCCTCCGTCACGTTGACTTAGATGAGATTCCAATCAGTCTTAACCCATCATGGCAAGCCAGTGATTGGTTTGTGAGGAGTCATGTGATATAACACTGGCCAAGGAGACATAAAGGGAAGTTGACAGCAGAGGCTTCTAGGAGAGATTTCTTCATTGATGTAAAGAGACACACAGGAATGAAGTATATTTTCATTTTTAGATTTCATGCTTGGAAGCTCTATATTTGCTTGCTCCCTAGAGGAGAGCTTGTCCTTAGAGAAGACATCAGGATAGAAAAAAGGTGGGGAAAACCTGGGTTCTTGATGCTATCTTTCAGTTGTTCAAATAACCCAAACTAGAGTTATCCTACAATAGACTGTCCATTTTGATGCATAATAAATATTCTTTGATGCTAACGCCAGCTACTGGCTGAATGCTTCCTTACTGATATGGGATGAAGTGATAAAGGATAAATTTATTGCAACAATAATGCAGAATATGACAAACACAAAAAGAGAGATACAAAGTGCAATGACAGTTCAGGAGAAGGAGGGAATACAGCCACTTGGGTGAGAGATAATAAGAAAATCAGACTTACAGCAAAAGACACACATGGACAGCACATTTAGAACATAAGCATTTTGCAGTATATACCTGGCTTACAGAAAATTTTAAAACAGATGCCAAAAAAATCAGGGTCTTTCCTATAAAAGTCAATATTGATTTTTGCATACTTGGCTCCAGTGCTCACCTTGCAACAGAGGCTGGGGTTCAGAACCTCAGTCCCTTTAGATGGGACCTGGGGTTTTCTCAAGATCTGCTGCCCTCATGTGTGTATCCTGGCTGGTCCTGTTGGCATTTGACTGCTATCTCTATTAAAGGAGAAACATTTGCTACAGGGAAACTGTTTTATTTGCTATTGATGACACCTGAGAATAAAGTTTATCAGAATAATGAAGACATAAACCAGGAGGTGTGGGGTAGAAGTTAAAAAATAGAGTGTTTTCTCCTTCCCTCCCTCCCTCCGTCCCTCCCTCACTCCCTCTGTCCTTCCCTCCCTCCCTCTCCCTCCCTCCCTCTCTCTCTCTTCCTCCCTCCCTCCCTCCCTCCCTTTCTTTCTTTCCTTCTTTCTTTCCTTCCTTCCTTCCTCCATCCCTCCCTCCCTCTCTCTCTCTTTCTCTCTCTTTCTTTCCTTCTTTCTTTTTTCCTTTCTTCCTTCCTTCCATTTCCTTCCTTCCTTGTTCTTCTTTCTTTCTTTCTTTCTTTTCTTTCTTTCTTCCTTCCTTCCTTCCTTCCTTCCTTTCTTTCTCCCTTCCTTCCTTCCTCCATCCCTCCCCCTCTCTCTCTTTCTCTCCCTTTCTTTCTTTCTTTCCTCTCTCTTTCTTCCTTTCTTTCTTTCTTCTCTCTTTCTTTATTGAAAGACAATGAAGGGAAAAAAAGAGGAATGGACTCATTTGAAGGCTTTGAGGATTAGAAATATTCACTTCAGGGGAAAGGGAAACCTTAAGCCTATTTCCAAGCAGAAGGATAGAGTTAATTTTGTGTTGAGTGCAGCGAGAATTTTTAATGAAACGAATGATGCCCTGGGAGTCTGCTGTAATACTTGGTGTATGGGATCCCTGAGGTACTATATATCCTAGATCTTTATTTTCCCAAGTACTTTGGAGTAAAAGGACACATTTTGGGCTAGGGAATCCTGTCGTTATGTTTAATACACTATCAGATTTACCTATTAAGGTAGAGGACTGATTAAGATAGATACAGACAATGATCTCATCCTGGAAGGAATTCCTTTTGCAAAAAAAAAAAAAAAAAATTGACAAGAAGATCCCCTTTTTATCTGAACAATAAAATATATCTATTTCTCAAAACTGTCATTTTTGGCCAGTTCATCTGGTGAGATAATGGAAAAGGGGAGGCATCCATCAAGTTTATAATCCACAATCCATCACTCTGATCAAATGATCAGAGTGTGTGGAGAACACATTTGGAAAAAAAAAATATTTTCAAAACATCTGGAGTAGGGGGACAAATTCCAACAGCTCGATTCTGACAATATATGCAGATAAGAATTTGCTCTTGAAGTCTTCAATTGCCCCTGTTGCCTATAAAATTTCTATTACTGGCCAGGAGTAGCATTTTAGAATTACTGTTGTGGCTTAAAAAAATACAGCAGTGAGGTAATTAGCATATTAGTATGAGGTTAATAATGTTAAAATGGAATGGCTAGTGATGTGCTGAAAAAAAATCAAATAAATTATCTAAACTGATTAGGACCCCTTCTAATCTTTCTGCTTATTCTTCAGGTAACAAGTTGAACCAAGAGTTAGAATTGTTGCAGACAGGAATACCTGAAGAAACATTAAACAGTTCTCGAATTGTTTAACAAATGATATCCAGCCAGAAAATGGAAATAGGAGGTGAATGCATGTGTGGAAGAACAGAACAGACTTACTTCAGTGCTCTTCAAAAGCATCGAAGGTTTTGTGGATGTTTCATTTGGGAGACCAGTATAACCACAAATATCTAGAAGAATCAAAACAGTTTTTTCCAAAATTGATACAGGTGTGAAAACCAAAGGGAAGATTCAATGCACAATGAATCTTCACTAAATGCCTATAAGACATCTCAAGATGTCCAATATGACTGGTGTCCTTATAAGGAGAGGTGTCCTGATAAGACATCAAGGTGAGTGTGCACAGAAAAAGGTCATGTGAGGGCACAAAGAGGAGGCAGCTGTCAGCAAGCCACGAACAGAGGCCTCACAAGAGACCAAACTAACCAACACCTTTATCTTGGACTTCCATCCTCCAGAATTTGAGAAAAAAAATTCTGATGTTTAAACCACAGAGCCTGTGGTATTTTGTTATGGCAGCCCTAGCACACTAAAACAATCTTCAAGGCCAGGAGCATAGCACCTCTTTGACCATTTTTCCCTCATCACATCTCTTCAGCCAGCAAAAGTTTTCTGCTGTAAAGGTGAGTTCTCTGATACAAGTATGATTAGATTAGGATAATCCATTTGGATAATCCAGGATAATCTTCCCATCTCAAGGTACTTAACCCTAATCACATCTACTAAGTCTGCTTACCATGTAAAGCAACATATTCACAAGTTCCAGGGATTAGGAAATGGACATCTTTGGGGGTAGAGGGACGTTATTCTACCAACCAGAAGCATAAAATATAGCCTTGACTTCCGAGATCAGACGAGATCAGGCACGTTCAGGGCGGTATTTCTCCAAAGAAGATATACAGACTGCCAACAAACACATGAAAGAATGCTCAACAACACTAATCATTAGAGAAATGCAAATCAAAACTACAATGAGATATCATCTCACACCAGTCAGAATGGCCATCATCAAAATATCTAGAAACAATAAATGCTGGAGAGGGTGTGGAGAGAAGGGAACCCTCTTGCACTGGTGGTGGGAATGTAAATTGATACAGCCACTGTGGACGACAGTATGGAGGTTCCTTAAAAAACTACAAATAGAACTACCATATGACCCAGCAATCCCACTACTGGGCATATACCCTGAGAAAACCATAATTCAAAAAGAGTCATGTACCAAAATGTTCATTGCAGCTCTATTTACAGTAGCCTGGAGATGGAAACAACCTAAGTGTCCATCATCAGGTGAATGGATAAAGAAGATGTGGCACATATATACAATGGAATATTACTCAGCCATAAAAAGAAATGAAATTGAGCTATTGGTAATGAGGTGGATAGACCTAGAGTCTGTCATACAGAGTGAAGTAAGTCAGAAAGAGAGAGACAAATACCGTATGCTAACACATATATATGGAATTTAAGAAAAAAAAATGTCATGAAGAACCTAGGGGTAAGACAGGAATAAAGACACAGACCTACTAGAGAATGGACTTGAGGATATAGGGAGGGGGAAGGGTAAGCGAGAGAGAGGCATGGACATATATACACTACCAAACGTAAGGTAGATAGCTAGTGGGAAGCAGCCGCATAGCACAGGGAGATCAGCTCGGTGCTTTGTGATCACCTGGAGGGGTGGGATAGGGAGGGTGGGAGAGAGGGAGACGCAAGCGGGAAGAGATATGGGAATATATGTATATATATAACTGATTCATTTTGTTGTAAAGCAGAAACTAACACACCATTGTAAAGCAATTATACTCCAATAAAAAAAATAGCCTTGAGATTATATGAATTCATAGTCCAACCAAAAATGATTTTTTTAGAAATAAAGTGTTAATTGCGTCATTTTGAGAAAGACACTATTGCAATGAGATCATTTAGTAGAGACAATTTCTTTTTTTCATTCCTAATTTTAGGGCCCAAGTTTTCATTAAAATTCGCCTTGCTCCCTTTTCTCTAGCAGAATGCAGAGGATTTACTCAGTCCATTTTTTGTCATTAAGGAGGTTTCTATACTCTGCCACTTCTTAGCATCTTGCCTGCTTTTTCCTTGTGGCTCTTTCTATCTAGTGAGCCCTGCCTCTCTACTGAGGAACTATTAGCAAAAACTGTTGGCTGCAAGAGCCTCTCCTTCAAACTATAAATTAACTCCACTGAAAAAACCACCATGAATCTTTTTCTTGGAAGCCTCGCACTGCTGATGGAAAGTTAGGGAACGAATTGCATGGCAGGCTTGCTTTTTCATGATCTGGGTCTCAGAAACTCTACTAAAAGCCTATTAAGTATTTTATCAACTTCTGTTGGAGCTGCAGATGATAACTTCAGTCAGAATTCATTTTCCACACATGCCAATTAAAATATCAGACGTGTGCTGTGCTGAATTTTCATATATCCATTCGATAGCTAGGAGGGCCAGCTGGGAAGCCTTTTCTACTGCAAGTGAATGTCACTTGCATCTTTAAATTTAGATGTTAAAACACACATCAAACACACAACCCTGGAAAAATACAAAGAAATACCAAACAGAAAACCCATTTGGGGCAGACTCACAATGGAACATTGAATCATCAATTAAACACTTCTACCCAGAGGGCTTGTATCCATTGATTGCAACTAATTTTCACTCTGGTCAGAAACTAACTTGCTTATTCTTATGAAGACCTCTGACTCTTCAACACCTTAACATCCAGCTTTCGTATTCTGGAGTATTCTGAAGTCATTCCCCAAACGCAAAGTGACAGTTGTTTTCCAAGTTATAAACACAGCCCTGAATCCCTTACGGCCTCTTCTGCTATTTCTTCTAGGAGTTCAGCTTGTGCACCGCCCAAGAGCTAAAGTTCTTCAGCTTCTCGAGGATGTAATAATGGTTCATGGCTCATTTGCAATCGAGTTGGCACAAAGCAAAGCTTTATGGCAGGAGCCGAATGCAGTTTCCCAGGTGGCATCTGGCAGTTGGTGACCTAAGGCAAAGAAGTCAGGGACTGGTGGTTCCCAGGGGCTTCCCCTAGAGGAGCTCAGCTTAAGCAGAAGGAGAGGATGAGGACTTAAAGTGTGGTGGGTTTCATGCTAGAAAAATGTGGATTTACATTCTGTTATTTCAGCTGTCAAGTTCCTAAAATGGATAAAGATCTTTGCAGTCACTCTATGAGAATTCTCTGTGTGGGATCAGACTTTTTTTTTTTTTTTTTTGCAAATTTAGAGAAAACAACAGTGACAGAAGTTCAGCAAATATTTCTGTATCCTCCTAAATGGATGTAAACAATGAGTAAGAGGTGGGGGAGGTGCCCCTGAACATAAGTTTTGCCTGTTTCCAAACATCTTACTCTTCTGCACTGTTCTGCAGCTCATGGGTAGGGCAAGAAAGGGGAATTATTCCTTCCTTTCTCTCCTGATGTTGTACCCCAAGAGAAACTCTTGTTACCCATAAACACAGGAGGATTTGTCAGCAGTGTTGGATCAGGAACTATGTCTTTTGATAATTTGATTTTTAATGAAAAATTTTAAAGTGTTATTCCCTCCAGGTTATCATTATGCTTTCTTAGGTCACTACTGAGGACTTCTACATCTAAGAGAACTCCTACATTTAGGAGTTGTGGTTGATGGCATCTATGGCCCTAATTCGTGATCCATCTCTGTATCCATACCTTTTGTTTTGCAATTCCTCTCACTAAAGAGGTAGAATCTGTTTCCCAACACCATGTGATTTGCTTCAGCCAATGGAATGAGGCAGAGGTTATGGCTGCCAGTTCTGAGCAAAGGGTTTTTGCATCTTTCTGTTCTCCTTATATCTCTGTTGTTGTCCCAGGTCTCCGGCTTATCTACAGATGCACAAGGTGGCAACCAGCCCACAGATGCAGGAGCAAGGCATTGACCCAGCCTAAGTCAGTAGACCTCCCAGTGATCTACAGACACACACTATATAATAGTCAATGATTATTGCTTTGAATCACTACATTTTGTGTGGTTTACACTTTTGTGGTAATAACTTATTGACACATGTATGAACATTTAACAAACACTCAATAGCTATTTATGAAATGAATGAATGAATAAAACTATATACAGAATATGTGTTTCTCTGTGTGTATATGAACACAAATATATATATATACATATATATATATGTAAAATATATAAAACACACACGATATATATTTTTACGTGTTTACAGAGTCAGACACCTCCTTATTTTAGTTTTCACAATTCCCTTATGAATTGTGGTTTGGGATTAATTGGCTGGTTTCAAAGTTCACATAGAATGAGAGACAAATCTACCTTGCAAGAGGACTTGCTGGCTTTGTTGTCTTACCGAATATGACTTCAATAACCATGTACAGGCAGACGTCAGAGATTGTGCAGGTTCAGTTCTGACCATCACAATAAAGCAAATATCATGATAAAGTGAGTCACACAATATTTTTTTTCCCCAGTGCATATAAGACTTATGTGTATACTATACTGTAGTCTCTTAAGTGTACAATGGCATGATGCCTGAAAGAACAGTATACATACCTTAATTACAAATTCTTTATTACTAAAAAAAACACTAACCATCATTTGAGCCTTCAGCGAGTTGTAAGATTTTTGTAATATAACACCAAAGATTACTGATCGTAGATCATTATAACAAATATAATGATAATGAAAAAGGTTGAAGTATTGCAAGAACTACCAAAATGTGACACAGAAACATGAAGTGAACAAATGCTGTTAGAAAAATGGTGCCAATAGACTTGCTTCACACAGGGTTGCCACAAGCCTTCAATTTGTAAAGAACACAATATCTGCAAAGCACAATACAATGAAGTATGCCTGTAATTAATTTTCGTGTATTTTTTGTTGACCAGCTTTCCAAGTTACTAAGTAAAATAAATAAAGTTTTGCAAACCAGAGGACAGCAATAATGACCCCACTTTCCCCCCCAAAAAAAGAAACCTACAAAATATTTAATTTCCTAGATAGTAGTATGACAAAGAAAAAAGCGCAATGTCTATTATAAGCAATTTTAAAACTGTGCTGCAGGAAATGATCAGAAAAATTTTCTTCTCTATTAGTGCTATAGTTGTACTTAAGGAGACTAGGGAAGGATTAATTAATTCTACTGCTCAATGAAAGTTTGATTCTGGCTTCGTAAGCTAAAATTGGAAGTAAAACCTTGAGTTGATAATGGCATTCAAGATTTTTAATCAGTTACTGTCTCCAAACCTATTCAGCATGGTGATTCTGAAAAAGGAAAAGAAAAGACACATCTTCCAGAAGTGAAATGAAGTGATATAGTTGATAAGGAACTGATCAAACATCTTATTCCTAAAATATTTCAAGTTTTTAAAAATTTCTTCCAGGTTGCTCAGAGTACTTTTTAAAAATATGTAATACATATGTATATGTGTAATATATATTTTTGTGTGCCATAATTTGATCATTAGACAAGATATAACTCTAATTTGGTACAAGGTACAATTTCTACTGGGTAGTTAGAAAGATAGCTGGATTATTGTTCATTTCAATCAGATGTCAAACTTTTCCCCCCAGGTCCTTGTGGAATTCTGAGTGCCTTATTTTAAGAGACCAAAAGTAATTTGGACTTCTCATTAATGACAGAGTTATTTTCTATGTAACCTAGTTTGTTAAATGTATAAAAATAAAAGTGCTAGAAAAATACGGGGGAAATCTTAGAGGAACATCAGCAATAGGAAAGTTTCATAATCTTGATCTTATATGTGTACCTGTAACTGCTTTCTTCAGTTGGATAGTTGGCAGGCGAAAAATATTATTCAAGTATCCATTCATAGTCCTGAATCAAAGTAATTGAGACCCTGTTAAGACAAGGGTAACTTCACTGAATCTGTTGCATTCTGTCCTAAAAGTTCAGAAGGGTATAAGGATAAAGTGCTTTTGATAAAAAATAGGGCAAACAAAATTACTTCTGGGGATTGGAACCAAGACGGTGGAGTAGAAGGACGTGTTCTCACTCCCTCTTGCGAGAGCACCAGGATCACAACTAGCTGCTGGACAATCATTGACAGGAGGACACTGGAACTCACCAAAATAGATACCCCGTGTCCAAGGACAAAGGAGAAGCCACAGTGAGATGGTAGGAAGGGCGCAATCACAGTAAAATCAAGTCCCATAACTGCTGGGTGGGTGACTCAAAGACTGGAGAACACTTTTATGCCACAGAAGTCCACCCACTGGAGTGAAGGTTCTGAGCCCCACGTCAGGCTTCCCAACCTGGGGGTCTGGCAATGGGAGGAGGAATTCCTAGAGAAGCAGACTTTGAAGGTTAGTGGGATTTGATTGCAGGACTTCAACAGAACTGGGGGAAACAAGAGACTCTACTATTGGAGGGCACACACAAAGTAGTGTGTGCATCGGGACCCAGAAGAAGGAGCAGTGACCCCAGGGGAGACTGACCAGACCTACCTGCTAGTGTTGGGGGGTCTCCTGCAGAGGCAGGGGGTGGCTGTGTCTCACTGTGGGGACAAGGACACTGGCAGTGGAAGTTCTGGGAAGTACTCCTTGGCGTGAGCCCTCCCAGAGTCCTCCATTAGCCCCACCAAAGAGCCCAGATAAGCTCCAGTGTTGGGTTGCCTCAGGCCAAACAACCAACAGGGAGGGAAACCAGCCCCACCCATTAGCAGTCAAGCAGATTAAAGTTTTAATGAGCTTTGCCCACAGGAGCAACAGTCAGCTCTACCCACCACCAATCCCTCCCATCAGGAAACTTGCACTAGCCTCATCCACCAGAGGGCAGACAGCAGAAGCAAGAAGAACTACAATCCTGCAGCCTGTGGAACAAAAACCACATTCACAGAAAGATAGACAAGATGAAAAGTCAGAGGGCTATGTGCCACATGAAGGAACAAGATAAAACCCCAGAAAAACAACTAAATGAAGTGGAGATAGACAACCTTCCAGAAAAAGAATTCAGAATAATGATAGTGAAAATGATCCAGGACCTTGTAAAAAGAATGGAGGCAAAGATTAAGAAGATGCAAGAAATGTTTCACAAAGACTCAGAAGAATTAAAGAACAAACAAACAGAGATGAACAATACAATAACTGAAATGAAAACTACACTAGAAGGAATCAATAGCAGAAAACTGAGGCAGAAGAATGGATAAGTGACCTGGAAGACAGAATGGTGGAATTCACTACTGCAGAACAGAATAAAGAAAAAAGAATGAAAAGAAATGAAGACAGCCTAAGAGACCTCTGGGACACATTAAAAGCACCAACATTCGCATTATAGGGGTCCCAGAAGGAGAAGAGAGAGAGAAAGGACCAGAGAAAATATTTGGAGAGATTATAGTTGAAAACTTCCCTAACATGGGAAAGGAAATAGCCACCCAAGTTCAGGAAGTGCAGAGAGTCCCATACAGGATAAACCCAAGGAAAAACATGCTGAGACACATAGTAATCAAATTGGCAAAAATTAAAGACAGAAAAATTATTAAAAACAACAAGGGAAAAATGACAAAAAACATACAAGGGAACTCCCATTAAGTTAACAGCTGATTTCCCAGCAGAAACTCTACAAGCCAGAAGGGAGTGGCATGATATACTTAAATTGATGGAAGGGAAGAACCTACAACCAAGATTACTCTACCCAGCAATGATCTCATTCAGATTCGATGGAGAAATCAAAAGCTTTACAGACAAGCAAAAGCTAAGAGAATTCAGCACCACGAAACCAGCTCCACAACAAATGCTAAAGGAATTTCTCTAAGTGGGAAACACAAGAGAAGAAAAGGACCTACAAAAGCAAAGACAAAACAATTAAGAAAATGGTAATAGGAGCATACATATCGATAATTACCCTAAATGTGAATGGATTAAATGCTCCAACCAAAAGGCACAGGCTTGTTGAATGGATAAAAAAACAAGACCCATATATATGCTGTCCACAAGAGATCCACTTCAGACCTATGGACACATACAGACTGAAAGTGAGGGGATGGAAAAAGATATTCCATTCAAATGGAAATCAAAAGAAAGCTGGAGTAGCAATACTCAGATAAAATAGACTTTATAATAAAGAATGTTACAAGAAACAAGGAAGGACACTACAAAATTATCAGGCGATCAATCCAAGAAGAAGATATAACAATTATAAATATATATTCACCCAACATAGGAGCACCTCAATACATAAAGCACTGCTAATAGCTCTAAAAGAGGAAATCGACAGTAACACAATAATAGTGGGGGACTTTAACACCTCACTTACATCAATGGACAGATCATCCAAAATGAAAATAAATAAGGGAACAGACGCTTTAAATGACACAATAGACCAGATAGATTTAATTGATATTTATCGGACATTCCATCCAAAAACAGCAGATTACACTTTCTGCTCAAGTGCACACAGAACATTCTCCAGGATAGATCACATCTTGGATCAAAAATTAAGCCTCAGTAAATTTAAGAAAATTGAAATAATATCAAGCATCTTTTCTGACCACAGCACTATGAGATTAGAAATGAATTACAGGGGCTTCCCTGGTGGCGCGGTGGTTGAGAGTCCGCCTGCCGATGCAGGGGACGCGGGTTCGTGCCCCAGTCCGGGAAGATCCCACATGCTGCGGAGTGGCTGGGCCCGTGAGCCATGGCCGCTGAACCTGCACATCCGGAGCCTGTGCTCCGCAATGGGAGAGGCCACAGCAGTGAGAGGCCCGTGTACCGCAAAAAAAAAAAAAGAAAAAAGAAAAGAAATTAATTACAGAGAAAAAAACGTTAAAAAACACAAACACATGGAGGCTAAACAATACATTACTAAATAACCAAGAGATCACTGAAGAAATCAAAAAGGAAATCAAAAAACACGTAGAGACAAATGATAATGAAAACATGATGATCCAAAACCTATGGGATGCAGCAAAAGCAGTTCTAAGAGAGGAGTTTATAGCTATACAAGCCTACCTCAAGAAACAAGAAAAATCTCAAATAAACAATCTAACCTTACACCTAAAGGAACTACAGAAAGAAGAACAAACAAAACCCAACGTTAGCAGAAGGAAAGAAATCATAAAGATCAGAGCAGAAATAAATGAAATAGAAACAAAGAAAACAATAGCAAAAATCAATAAAGCTAAGAGCTGGTTCTTTGAGAAGATAAACAAAATTGATAAACCATTAGCCAGACTCATCAAGAAAAAGAGGGAGAGGGCTCAAAGCAATAAAATTAGAAATGAAAAAGGAGAAGTTACAACAGACACCACAGAAATACAAAGCATCCTAAGAGACTACTACAAGCAACTCTATGCCAATAAAATGGACAACCTGGAAGAAATGGACAAATTCTTAGAAATGTATAACCTTCCAAGACTGAACCAGGAAGAAATAGAAAATATGAACAGGCCAATCACAAGCAATGAAATTGAAACTGTGATTAAAAATCTTCCAACAAACAAAAGTCCAGGACCAGATGGCTTCACAGATGAATTCTATCAAACATTTAGAGAAGAGCTAACACCCATCCTTCTCAAACTCTTCCAAAAAACTGTGGAGAAAGGAACACTCGAAACTCATTCTTTGAGGCCACCATCACCCTGATGCCAAAACCAGACAAAGATACTACAAAAAAAGAAAATTACAGACCAATATCACTGATGAATATAGATGCAAAAATCCTCAACAAAATACTAGCAAACAGAATCCAACAGCACATTAAAAGGATCATACACCATGACCAACTGGGATTTATCTCAGGGATGCAAGGATTCTTCAATATACGCAAATCAATCAATGTGATATACCATATTAACAAATTGAAGAATAAAAACCATATGATCATCTCAACAGATGCAGAAAAAGCTTTTGACAAAATTCAACACCAATTTATGATAAAAACCCTCCAGAAAGTGAGCATAGAGGGAACCTACCTCAACATAATAAAGGCCATATACGACAAACCCTCATTCTCAATGGTGAAAAACTGAAAGCATTTCCTCTAAGATCAGGAACAAGACAAGGATGTCCACTCTCGCCGCTATTATTCAACATAGTTTTGGAAGTCCTAGCTACAGCAATCCGAGAAGAAAAAGAAATAAAAGGAATACAAATCGGAAAAGAAGTAAAGCTGTCACTGTTTGCAGATGACATGATTCTATACATAGAGAATCCTAAAGATGTCACCAGAAAACTACTAGGGCCAATCAATGAATTTGGTAAAGCTGCAGAATACAAAATTAATGCACAGAAATCTGTTGCATTCCTATACACTAATGATGAAAAATCTGAAAGGGAAATTAAGGAAACATTACCATTTACCATTGAAACAAAAAGAATAAAATACCTAGGAATAAACCTACCTAGAAAGACAAAAGACCTGTATGCAGAAAACTATAAGACACTGATGAAAGAAATTAAAGATGATACCAACAGATGAGATATACCATGATATACCATATACCAGAGAGATATACCATGTTCTTGGATTGGAAGAATCAATATTGTGAAAATGACTATACTACCCAAAGCAATCTACAGATTCAATGCAATCCTTATCAAATTACCAATGGCATTTTTTACGGAACTAGAACAAAAAATCTTAAAGTTTGTATGGAGACACAAAAGACCCCGAATAGCCAAAGCAGTCTTTAGGTAAAAAAACGGAGCTAGAGGAATCAGACTCCCTGACTTCAGACTATGCTATAAAGCTACAGTAATCAAGACAATATGGTACTGGCACAAAAACAGAAACATAGATCAATGGAATGAGATAGAAAGCCCAGAGATAAACCCATGCACCTATGGTGAACTAATCTATGACAAAGGAGGCAAGGATATACAATGGAGAAAAGACAGTCTCTTCAATAAGTGGTGCTGGGAAAACTGGACAGCTACATGTAAAAGAATGAAATTAGAACACTCCCTAACACCATACACAAAAATAAACTCAAAATGGACCAGAGACCTAAATATAAGACCGGACACTGTAAAACTCTTAGAGTAAAACATAGGAAGAACACTCTTTGACATAAATCACAGCAAGCTCTTTTTTGATCCACCTCCTAGAGTAATGGAAATAAAAACAAAAACAAACAAATGGGACCAATGAAATTTCAAAGCTTTTGCACAGCGAAGGAAACCATAAACAAGAGGAAAAGACAACCCTCAGAATGGGAGAAAATATTTGCAAATGAATCAATGGACAAAGGATTAATCTCCAAAATATATAAACAGCTCATGCAGCTCAATATTTAAAAAACAAACAACCCAATCAAAAAATGGGCAGAAGACCTAAATAGACATTTCTCCAGAGAAGACATACAGATGGCCAAGAAGCACATGAAAAACTGCTCAACATCACTAATTATTAGAGAAATGCAAATCCAAACTACAATGAGGTATCACCTCACACCAGTTAGAATGGGCATCATCAGAAAATCTACAAACAACAAATGCTGGAGAGGGTGGGGGAAAAGGGAACCCTCTTACACTGTTGGTGGGAATGTAAATTGATGCAACCACTATGGAGAACAGTATGGAGATTCCTTAAAAATATAAAAATAGAATTACCATATGATCCAGCAATCCCACCACTGGGCATATACCCAGAGAAAACCATAATTCAAAAAGACACATGCACCCCAATGTTCATTTCAGCACTATTTACAATAGCCAGGTCATGGAAGCAACCTAAATGCCCATCGACAGATGAATGGATAAAGAAGTTGTGGTACATATATACAATGGAATATTACACAGCCATAAAAAAGGAACGGAATTGGGTCATTTGTTGAGACTTGGATGGATCTAGAGACTGTCATACAGAATGAAGTAAGTCAGAAAGAGAAAAACAAATATCATATATTAACACATATATGTGGAACCTAGAAAAATGGTACAGATGAACTGGTTTGCAGGGCAGAAATAGAGACACAGATGTAGAGAAGAAACATATGGACACCAAGGGGGGAAAGTGGCGTGGGGGTGGGAGTGGTGGTGTTATGAATTGGGCAATTGGGATTGACATGTATACACTGATGTGTATAAAATTGATGACTAATAAGAACCTGCTGTATAAAATATATTTATATATATATATATATATATATATATATATATTATTCAAGTCATCCAATGATGGAATGACTCAGATGATTGTATGACTGATTTGACCAATAACAGAATGATGTGAGTAACAAAGAGATCTGTAAGTCATTTTATTTATAGGAAATTTGTAAATTCTAAGAACTATTCTGAAGACTGATCATGAAGTTATCTTGCTTACTTGGTGAATTTAGATCTATTTTTAACAAATCACAAACCTGTATAGAGATAGTACACATTCTGAGTGATTTAAAAAGATCTTTCTTATGTGATTATTTAGGTGATTTTTCCTTTTACTTATTGAATGTTTGTATGTGCATCTGTATGTTGTATGTGCATTTGTATGTGAGTATGCACATGTGTTGGGAAATATAAGTAAGAATTTAATACATTTATTCTACAGGAAGCTTTGAAGAGACAGAGCATCTCAAGTTTTCAATTTCGAACATAAATACATTTTATAGGTAATATATTGTTTCAGGGAGTAGAACAGATATTCTTTTTTTGGTGATTACTTATTGATTTTCTTTTGTCTATAACAATTTAAAGTACTTTATTGCTTACATTTAAATAAATGCTAAATCAATAATAGGTTATACAACCATATAGTGGATATATGTATAGAGACATTATTCAGAATACATGCCCTGGTCAGAACGGAGACTTGTAGAAATACTCACTTTAGATGACTCTTATAAGAGCAGAAATGTGAAGAAATAAAATGATCTTACACTGCATCCTCAGTGCTCAATTTTTACAAGTCATTTTTGTGATCTAACTTTTAAATAGGACAACCTAAGGCAATTGTAGTTTTTTTTCAAATTTTATAATGGATAACATTCATGGTCAAATTTTGAGATAGAGAATTAGTAATGTTAATTATGAGTCCTGACTCTGGTATTGACTTCTTTCTTTTTGAAAATTATTTGACCCTTGTAACTTTCAAAATTCAAAATAGAAATATGTCTGTTTTTGACCACATGATATGTAATTTAAATCATGATATGTAATTTAAATCAAACAAGACAAAATACCTTGAGAACATATATATAGGAATGAAAATATCTACTACTTAAGTGTTTTTAGAATATCTTTCCTGATTTGGACAGAAACAGAATAGTTCCTAAAGAACAGAAATATTAGACCATATTTGATGGCTTTTCTTCCTTTTTATGTTTATGTGCATTTCAACTCTTTGAAAATCCCAGTGACTCTGATCCTTATTTTTCTCAGTGACTTTTATGCACAATACAGGATGCTCTTTGTAAAGTGTGAAATTAATGTCTTATCCATGTAACAAATGGAAATGAAAGATTGTTATGTATCCATAATGTTGGTTTATTTTTAAAATGCTGAAATATTGATTTTTTTCTACACAGTGGTACTTCTTTTTGCACATTTCACATGTATTATTTTATGTGATACAGCAGCCACAAAAGGTACACAGAACAAGAAATAATTTTTCCAATGAAAGAAGAAACTGAAACTCAGTGATGGCAAGCTAAAAGTTAGATGATTTCTAGGTCCCTGGTAAAGGTTAAAGATGGCATTAGGATTCCTAATTCTGTGTACTTTCCACTGTCACACATTCATTTGTCAGTTAATGAGAATCTGTGTCAGTGTTAATCAATTATACAAAGGTAGATAAGCTGGGGCAGTAATAAACTAGTTGGGAAGACAGACAGGAGAAAGATATACAAATACAAACAAGTGTTGCAAGAGATTCATAACTAGGTGTTGGTGGAGTCAGGGAAAGCTTTACTGAGAGAGTGATGTTCCAGGGATTCTTGAAGAATTCCAAGAATATGGGGATAAACTTTGATTCTTTCTGCCTCACTCACACGCCCAATCTATCAACAAATCCCAGCAAGTCTGTCCCCAAATATACATGGAATCCAAGCATTTCTCTCCACCAAGTCTATTATTCTAGTCCAGATCATCACAAATTCTGCCCTGGAGGCTCAGCCTCCTCTCTCACATCTCCTATTGTCATTTGACATCAATGGTTCTTAATAACAGTTACTGTGACAACAATGTGAATCAGGTCCCCCTGCTCCATGTAATTCTTCAGTGGTTTTCATCACTTGTAAGCTATGGTTCTAGTCCTCATCATGGCTCCAGAGCCCTGCTCCATCGCCTCTGCTACCTTTGCATCCTCATGCTGCACCATGTTCCTCCTAGCTCCTCCTTCAACCAAACTGCTTTCTTTCCATCCTTCAAAATGTGGAGACTGAATGTAATGATCAATTTTTTTATTTATTTATTTTTGTGGTACGCGGGCCTCTCACTGTTGTGGCCTCTCCCGTTGTGGAGCACAGGCTCCGGACACGCAGGCTCAGCGGCCATGGCTCACGGGCCCAGCCACTCCGCGGCATGTGGGATCTTCCCGGACTGGGGCACGAACCCATGTCCCCTGCATCGGCAGGCGGACTCTCAACCACTGCGCCACCAGGGAAGCCCCTGTAATGATCAATTTTTTGTGTCAACCTGACTGGGCCATGGTGCCTAGATATTTGGTCAAATATTATTCTGGATGTTTGTGTTTGGATATTTTCTTGATGAGATTAACATTTCAATCAGTGGACTTTGAGTAAAAGAGATTACCCTTCATAATGTGGGTGGGCCTCATCCAATCAGTTGAAGGTCTTAAACAGAACAAAGTCTGACCTCCCCTTAGCAAGAAGGAATTCTGCCAGCAGGCTGCCTTCAGATTTGAGCTGCAACACTGATTCTTCCTTGGGTCTGTAGCCTGCTATAATGCCCTGCAGATCTCAGACTCATTAAGCCTTCACAGTTGAACGGGCCAATTCCTTAAAATCCATCTCTCTCTCTCTCTCTTTCTG
Organism: Globicephala melas; assembly: GCF_963455315.2. Classification (NCBI taxonomy): domain Eukaryota; kingdom Metazoa; phylum Chordata; class Mammalia; order Artiodactyla; family Delphinidae; genus Globicephala; species Globicephala melas. Next base: position 161,555,023 of record NC_083315.2, on the reverse strand, counting down.
TACACACACACACACACACACACAACCTGTTAATCTTGTTAGTTCTGTGTCTCTGGGGAACTCTGACTAATGTACACCCCAAGGTCTTCACATGTGCTGCTCTCACCCTGGAAAACTCTTCATCTTTTGGGTTTCACCTTAAATTTCATTTATGCAGAAATGCTTTCCCTGACCTGAACACAATGAGATCTCTCTTTTTTAAAAAATTCACTTTTATAATACGTTTTTCCTTTGCTTCATAGTGATGTGACAGTTCATAATCATATATTTATTGGTGTAATTATTTTTTAATAGCTGTATCTCACATTAACACGGCATTTCTCAACCTGTTTTTTATCATCACCCTCTAAGAAGCCTTTGTCAACACTTTTTCCTAATCACCTGCCACCACAAATAAGCTGTCCATATGTTTATGTACTGTATGTGTATGTGTGCTATGTACATAAAAAGAGTAAGGTTTTGCTTATTTTGCCCCAAGAGCCAGTTTTCAACCCATAGGGGGAGACACTGGCCCTGTAGAGAATGCATGCACTACAGGGTAACCTCCACGACAGTCAGGGAATTGCTTCTTCCTTTCCCCTCTGTACACCCAACACTGGGCCTGATGCTGCAACATAGTAAGTGCTCAATAAACTTGTGTTGAATGAATTGAATAAATGAATTGGCTGCCTGGGAAAAGCATTCTAGGGACAGCATGGCTGGGTGCGCTTTCTGGATTTACACTTGTGACCTCAGACAAATTTCCTAAACCTCATTTCTTCATTTTTAAAGACAGAATAATAACAGTTCCTAAATCACAGCATGCTATGAGGACTAAACAAGATAATGTATGTAAAGTGCTCAGTAAAGTACCTAGTGTAGTCAGTGCTAAGTAACATGTAAAGAAAAAGAGCTACCTTTGCCAGGTGGGGTGGTGTGTACGTGTGCATGAGAGAGAGAGAGAGAGAGAAAGGTAAGGGGTGAAAAGACTGTTATGATCCACACCATCTTTGTCATATTTCCCCTAATCTAGAGTTATAAAGCACATTGTTTTCAGCCAATCACCCTGAGTAAATACCTGGATTTTCAAAAATGATACGCTTAGGACTCAGCTGTGTTGAATATTGCTAATCATCTGTGGAAGAAATCAACCTGCTGAGGGAATAAGAGAGCAATTGAGCGAGATCTGGGAGGAATTCTCGCACCGAACGATCCCCGGCAAGGCTCTCAGTCACTCCCATTCTGTTTTCTCTTCTGTAAAATTGTGATAATAAAAGTAGCTGCCTTCCTGATTTAGATAAGGAGGAAATTAAAATCTCTTTGTAGAAGTAAGGTATATTTGCATTTGTGATAACATGATTACCCAATAGGCAATTACTCTAAGTGCCAGCATTGTGCTGGATTGATGGAGAAGCATCAATTTAATTAATCCTCACCATACCCTGTAAGGAAGGTGCTATCATTGCATTTTACAGTTGAGGAAACTGAGACGGGGGCAGATTTATTTCCTTTCTCAATATCACATAGTCAGCAAAGGACAGAATCGATTCTTCCGTGGGGGGCTGGGGGTACTCTATGCCAGGGCCCACCTTGAAAATCACTATTCTTGGCTCTGACTCCAACCAACAATCATTGGGATCTTACCATGTTACAGCCGTTTGGCTAACTGTTTTACATTTTTAAAAAAATGTATCCCACTCAGCAACTTTATGAAGTAGGTACTCATATTAATTTCTGTATTACAGACAAAAAAACTGAGATTTAGGAATACGATGGTTAATTTTATCTGTCAACTTGGCTGGGCTAGTGGGTGCCCAGATATTCAGTTATTTTGGGTGTTCTGCAAGGGAGTTTTGGATGAGGTTAACATTTGAATAGATGGGTTGAGTAAAGCAAGTCGCCCTCCCCCATGTGGGCCTTATCCTATCAGGTGAAGGCCTGAATAAAACAAAAAGACCCTCCCCAGAGGAAGAGAGAATTCCTCTTGCCTAACTGCCTTCAAACTGGGACATAAACTTTCCTGCCTTTAGACTTGAACTGAAACATCAGCTCTTCCTGAGTCTGAAGCCTGCTGGCCTTTGGGCTGGAGCTGTATACTATTAGGTCCCCTGGTACTTTGACTTTCAGACTTAGACAGGAACACATCACTGGTTCTCCTAGGTCTCTAGCTTGTTGACTCAGCCTGTGGATCATGTCAGCCTCCATAATTGCATGAGCCAGTTCCTTAAAACAAATCTTCTATATACACAGAAATCTCTTCATATATATATATATATATATATATATATATATATATATATATATATGACTAAAAATCAAATAAAGATGAGGAGGACCATAATCCCACTCCTGGGCACATCCCCAGAGAAAAGCGTAATTCAAAAAGACACATGCACCCCAGTATTCATTGCAGCACTGTTTACAATAGCCAGAACATGGAAGCAACCTAAATGTCCATCAACAGAGTAATGGATAAAGAAGATGTGGCACATATATACAATGGAATACTATTCAGCCATAAAAAGGAACAAAACTGTGCCATGTGCAGAGACGTGGATGGGCCTAGAGATGGTCATACAGAGTGAAGTAAGTCAGAAAGAGAAAAACAAATATCATATGATATCGCTTATATGTGGAATCTAGAAAAATGGTACAGATGAACTTATTTACAAAGCAGAAATAGAGACACAGATGTAGAGAACAAACGTATGGATACCAAGGGGGGAAGAGAGGGTGGAATGAATTGGGAGATTGGGATTGACATAGATACGCTACTATGTATAAAATAGATAACTAATGAGAACCTACTGTATAACACAGGGAACTCTACTCAGTGCTCTGTGGTGACCTAAACGGGAAGGAAATCAAAAAAGGAGGGGATATATGTATATGTATAGCTGATTCACTTTGCTGTACAGCAGAAGCTAACACATTGTAAAGCAACTATTCTCCCATAAAAATTAAAAAAAAGAGATATATTTCTCCTTTAAAAAACACTCTAGAGCTTCCCTGGTGGCACAGTGGTTGAGAGTCCACCTGCCGATGCAGGGGACACGTGTTCGTGCCCCAGTCCGGGAAGATCCCACATGCCGCAGAGTGGCTGGGCCCGTGAGCCATGGCCACTGAGCCTGCGTGTCCAGAGCCTGTGATCCGCAACGGGAGAGGCCACAGAAGTGAGAGGCCCGCGAACCACAAAAAAAAAAAAAAAAAGGCACACGTGTATATACACACATATATGTATATATACATGTGTGTATTATATAAAATATGTGTCTATAGAGAAACATACATATGTATTTATATATAGGTTTATATAATAAAAATACAATATTCTCCAAACTTTTTATTCTCCTTTCACCTACATTAAAGCAGGAAAGATGTACTTGGGAAACAAAGATGGCAAGTCTAGTTATGTGATATTTATGTTTTATTTCATCCACTGTAAGAAAAATGTTTGGTTGTTAATGTCTCTTTTCAGTGTATATTATCAGTCATTTCTGAAGAATGTTCTCTCAGAGAGCTCATCCTTTAAAATAAGAAGTAAAAACACAAACAAGAGTGGTATTAATGGCAAGGAGATAGTGCTTACCTCATACATTACCTTGTTTACAGAAGTTCCAGAACTAGATTTTATCTGTCAAGAAAGCAAAAATGCAAACAGAAAAAAATGGTTTGCTATCAAACTGACAAGTTCAAATCAGTAGTGTCATATCAAGGAGTAATTGGCCCTTCAATGTATTGTCAGAAAAATGCTTTAAATAGTTGATACTGTCAACTTCCCTGACAATGGTCATCTGTCTTAACACAAATAAAGTATAGAGTCATTTGCTCACTTCCATAGTTTGTCCCACAGTTTTTTTGTTTGTTTGTTTGATTTGTTGTTTGGTTTTTTTTTTGCGGTACGCGGGCCTCTCACCGTTGTGGCCTCTCCCGTCGCGGAGCACAGGCTCCGGATGCGCTTCTGCTGTACAGCAAAGTGAATCAGCTATACATATACATATATCTCCTCTTTTTTGGATTTCCTTCCCGGTCCGGGAAGATCCCACCTGCCGTGGAGCGGCTGGGCCCGTGAGCCATGGCCGCTGAGCCTGCGCGTCCAGAGCCTGTGCTCCGCGACGGGAGAGACCACAACGGTGAGAGGCCTGCGTACCACAAATAAAAAAACAAGAGTGGGGCAGATCTAGATTGGTATAGAGGGCAGGCATCCTTCAAGTGAGCTGTTAGTGGTTCAGTTTCTCCTCTGATATGACAAGTTGGGTTTTCCTCCACATGATATATTGATAGACAGGATAGAGAAAATATTTGAAATATGTCTGTTACCTCAAAGGAGAACCAGCTGACCCTTTTATTTTATGATCTTTAACCTCATGCAGTTTCTCCTCCATGAGAAAGAAAAGAAGTTGTGAAGTAGCTAATTCTCAGAGTTTATTGGTAGTTTGTAGAAAACTTGTCTTTAGGAGTGTGTCTGGTGGATTTGTCATCTCTATGGCTGTGCTAAGTGCTTTTAATATTACTTACTCCATAATTAATAATTTATATTTAAAATAACCAAGGTAAAACTCTGAGAAGGTGTTTCTCCTTACTCTCTAACCAGAAATTGTTGACTGAACAAAGATGCAGGATTGAAAGATGATTATTTACTTACATGTTAATGATGCCTGAGAATCCTTTAAAGATACTATACTTAGGCTTTTAGATAGTAATATCTTATGCAAAATGCAAGATGAAATGAAATGATGAATGGGAAGAGAAGGCTCAATTCCCCAGTCATAAAGTGACACTTTGGCATGAAGTCGGTGCCACTAATGAACAAAGGCAAAGAAGCTGGGATCTTCTTTAGCAGGCACAGCTGCCATTTCCCCCATCCCCTGGGATAAGATTAGGGTCTCTCTACCTTCCTGGCAAACCTGGCACCTCCTGCTCTCTACATGTCGTCTTACCTCATAGATTACTGTGATTATTAAATGAGTTTAATGGACATAAAGCAACTAAATTACCTTCTGTACAGTAAACACTGGATTTAATGATAATGATAAAATAAATTTTTCTATGGGTGTTTCTCTTATGTGTCTTTACAGGGTTTTGGAATATACATGTGGAAGGTTTGGCATCAAATCACCATGTAAGATAAGATATGTGTGATGATGTGGTAGTTTTCGAGTTTAAGAGGATACGTAAATGGGGCTGGGCAATGGGAGTGGAGAACCAGCCAGCTGATCATGAAGCATCACTGACTACATGTCTGGGGAGGGGGGTGTCTTTGTGCAGCCATGAACTCCAGGAGCTGTTCCAGGTGATGAGCCACAGCCAGAGCAGTGCTGGTCCTATAACCTCTCTTCATTATTAACACAGTGTCTATCAGTTACTAACTTGCTTAACTGATTCACCGTAGTGCCCAAGTGTCAAAGTACTTGAGTTCATTATCAGTATAGACTTAAGAGCTTAGCAGCAAGGGAGGAAATCATATTTGCCGACACTCCCCCTTCTGAGACAGTCTTATAAGGAGCACTATTACTTATTGCTCTCACAACTTTCTTTGGTCTATTGGCAGTTAGCGAGGAAATCTTGCATCCTTGGCAATGTAGCTAAATTTTATTACAAATATTTTAAACTGATTTTTCATTAATTTGGATGCCTTTCCCAGCCACTTAGTTTATACTAATGCAGTAGGGCTCAACTGTGTTGCTTACATCAGAATCACAGTGAAATGTACGATATATCCCGTGTGAAGCTTTTTATAAATGCGTATTTCCTGGCCCTACCGCAAGCCTAATGAATCAGCATTTCCAGCAGGGAAGGTCTGATCTTGTGTATTCTGAAAGAACTCCATGGATGATCTGATGCCACAACCCTGCAGCTGCTCTAAACTCTTTACTTTGCCTTGACGTTTTATTCTCTTTTGAAAGAACCAGGTGAAGCCAATCTGGTAAGTATCAATTGAGTTTGAGCACCTTCTTCAAATTTTTAGTGCCAGAAGACTGAATCTTCTTGAGTTGCTGGAAGCAGGACAATTTATGAGTGAGCTGGATCCTATTGTTCTGATTTATGGCGCCATTATGGAGACTTGGTCATTTGGAATGAATGTCTGACCTCTGGTGACTGCCATGGGCTTTGGAGAGTAAGTGAGAGTTTCCAAGGATCTGTTGGAACCTTGAGTCAAAAGCCAAAATTTACTCTTCCTCATGCAGCTCCTCCATTCCAAGCAAGGTGACTCTTGGAAAGATGCTTATATCCTTTGAGTTTCAGTTTCAACATTTCTGCATTGGGATGCAACCTACCTCAGAGGGGTTGTTGTGAGAATTAAATGAGAGAAAATATAGGATGCACACAGCTTGGTATATTAGTTGTGAACAATATTTTTTTTTCATTTTAACATCTTTATTGTAGTATAATTGCTTTACAATGGTATGTTAGCTTCAGCTTCACAACAAAATGAATCAGTTATATATATACATATGTTCCCATATCTCTTCCCACTTGCGTCTCCCTCTCTCCCACCCTCCCTATCCCACCCTTCCAGGCGGTCACAAAACACCGAGCTGATCTCTCTGTGCTATGCGGCTGCTTCCCACTAGCTATCTACCTTACGTTTGGTAGTGTATATATGCCCATGCCTCTCCTTTTCATCTGCTTACTGCTTCCTCCTGTAACCTCTCTTCATTATTAACACAGTGTCTAGCAGTTACTAACTTACTTAACTAATCCACCGTAGTGCCCAAGTGTCAAATTACCTGAGTTCATTAACAGTATAGACCTTGTGCTTTGCTTTCTGATGCAATCCACAAATCACTTGGGTATTTTCTATGCCTCAGAGGTTCAGAAACTCTTGGTTGGAAACTATGCAAAAGTTACAAGACCACAACTTCCCGTGAATCTGTGCAAATTCCTGAGTTCACTTCTTCATGGCTCCCTTGTATTCTTGAGGGTTGTTTCAGTCCTGTCAACTCTGTCATCAGGCCCTTGCTAGCTTCCAGGAGAAATCACTGAGAATACCTCCTTAATTTTGTAGCTATAAAGAGGACTTGCATGGTAAATAGAGAAATGAGAGGTTATATTGTGACTGCCTTTCACGTGCCTCTTCCCCACAGCCTTTGCACTCACATCACCACACAGAGTCTGTGCTCCCCACACCTGCCTCCCCCTACCTCCCCCTGGACCCCTGGGAGTAACAGTCCAGCGTCCTTGATTGAACATCTTGATGTGCTTGCATTCTTGAAAAGTGGCAAGCCTTGCACTGATCAAAGAATGAAAACTGATAAACACTCCTGAATCAGGAGTCTCTTGAGCTCTCTCATTTCTACAAAACATAAACATAATTTGGAAAAAGTATGAGCGGTTGTGAGAATTTAGAATTGTGGCTGGGTGAGTTTGTTTGAAGGCAAACTTCTGCCCTCTTTGTTCCGTCTGCTTTTCTGTTTGCTGTTTAGTACACTGAGAAAACAGGTGAGATCCTCGTGGACCAGCTAAGAGTTAGTTTTCTCATTTTTAATGCTGAGGAGAATTGGATAATTAGCGATGCTAAATTGCCACTCTCCACATACCCTCCTCTTTCTGTACCCAAACGACTTTGAAGACTGCATTCTATCTTCTTTGTCAACCTTAATCTTGTCCATGTCTTTGGTCTTTTCATGTGTCAGGTGAATCTTCAAAGAAGAGGGGTATGTGACTTTCACCCTCAGAATTAGATTTTTCTTTCTTAACTCTTAACATATTTCTCCTAAATTGAAGCTACACGAATTAAGGAAGTCACCATTGGTTTCCCACTCCTCTTTACTAAGGCACTCAACCTCCTCCCTTTCCTTTTTTCCATTTATTTAAATGTATTTATCCCAATATGCTAAAGAGAGACCCAGATTTCTTAGGTTCAAATCCTGGCTCTGCCGCATATTAGCTGTGTAACTTTGGGCAAGTCATTTCTCTCTCTTTCTCTCTTCTTCCCCTGTAGTTTCCTCATTTGTCAAAGGAGAGTAATAAATTTGCCTATGTAAGTGTCAGATGCTTACTTGCTACAATCTATTAACCCCTTTCCTCTAGAGTAATTGAACTCCAAATTCTTAGTTAGGTAATTTATGCCTCCAAGGATAAAATTTGTTTTGCTTCTAATTGTCTTTACCTTGCTGAGTGTTGGATCCTTAAAATACCTTCCCTTCCTGTACATCTTCGCTCCTGCTCTCCTTCAAAGCCTGCATCTTCTTCACACATTTTAGAGGAGGGTCAGAGGTTCATTAAAATTGTCTACTTTATTTGCCTCTGGTTTCTCCAATTCATTAATCACAGGGCTCAGCCTTTTCGCTGGATGTGCCCTTGGCCTTTGTGCTAACTGATTCACATGGTTTACAGAGATAATTTACGGGTAATATATGTTTTGTCTGACTCGGCTTCGGGTGTCTGAAGTGACCCACAGGGCAGTGGTGTGTATACAATGCGTGTGGGAGGAAAGCTGAGATAAAATGTTCTTTGAGGAATTATAAAGTATAATAAATTATTTTGCACTTCACCTGACTTCCTCTGCCTCCCAGCTCCAATATCATCATGTGAAGAGTGGGGGAAGGGGGGAAGGGAGGCAATTACAGGCATTTATGAATAATATTACTTAGTTTACTTTAAATAATGCCCAAGAACTGCTGCCAAGGCTTCAGATCAGGAAAAGGGATACAAAAGGCAGCTGTGGCCACAATGCATTGAACATTTGGGAATCTGGAATAAGTTGCTAAAAAAAGAGTCAGGGGAAGAATTTATCATTGGATAAAATGACCATAGCAGATTGGTTGACTGTAAAAACATGTAGAAAATTAGGGAAAAAGTCACCTGAAGGGGGATTTGCTTCATTGTTCAATATTATTAGCACACAGATTTTTACAAATTCCTCCTACCTAAATGCAGGAGGAAAAGATTGCTTCTTAAAACCATTAGAAGTGTCTTGCATTGATTTTCTTGATGCTGCTGTGTGTTTGGGATTCTCCAACTTCAATAAATCTGTCTGGAAGCAAGTATTTGCACTCTTGGATTTTCTGTACTGAAAAAATGTTTCCTAACTTCTTGGTGAAGGAAAAAGGAAGTGTTTTTGAAAGAAAAATAAGGTTAATATGACTCTTGAATCCAAATTGTCTCAGGCATTCATAAAGACTCATGGATATGTCTGGTGCTAGAAGAAACATCAGAGATCATACAAAATATTAGGTGAAGAAATCAGAGATATTAGTTGACTTAACCCACTGTTATGTCCAATAGGTTCTAAGCTTAGGATGAGGTCTTTGGCATTTGGCCTCTGGTATGATGCTTCTTTAATGTTGAATTGAACCTCTTAACCAGTCACTTCTACTAAAGCCCTACTATTTATTTGTCTCTTTGTTGGTTTTTATATATTTAAGGTATGTAACTTCATGATTTGAGATATATATATATACACTGTGAAAAAAATCACTACAATCAAGTTAATCAAAACATCCATCATCTCATATAGTTGCTTTTGTATGTATGTTGTGAGAACACTTAGCATCTACCCTCTTGGCAAATTTCAAGTATACAGTACAGTGTTGTTACCTTTAGTCACCATGCCATAGATTAGATTTTTCAGAACTTATTCCTCTTGTGTAACTGAAAATTTGTACTCCTTGATCAACATTTCCCTATTTCCTCAGCTCCTATTAACTCTACTCTCTGCTTCCATGAATTAGACAATTTTAAATTCCACATATAAGTGAAATCAATATTTGTCTTTCTGTGTTTCTCATGTAATTTAGCATAATAGCCTCCAGGTTCATCCGTATGTTGCAAACGGTAGGATTTCCTTCTTTAATAAGGCTGAATAATATTCTATTGTATGTATATACCACATTTTATTTATCCATTCATATGTTGATGGACATCTGGGTTGTTTCCATATCTTTGTTATCTTGAAAAATGTTGCAGTAAATATGGGAGTGCAAGAATCTCTTCAGGATCATGACTTTAATTCCTTTGAATAAATACCCAGAAGTGGAATAGTTGGATCACATAGTAGATTTATTTAAAAATTTTTGAGGAAACTTTGTTTTCCATAGTGGCTGTACCAATTTACATTTCTACCAACAGTGTACCAGGGTTCTCTTTTCTCCACATCCTTGCCAACACTTGTTATCTTTTTTGTTGTTGTTGGTTTTAAATAATAACCATCCTAACAGGTATAAGGTGATATCTCACTGTGATTTTGATTTGCATTTCCCTGATGATTAGTGATCTTGAGCCCCTTTTCATACATTTGTTGACCATTTGTATGCCTTCCTTGGGAAAAATGTTAATTCAGGTTTTTGCCCATTTTAAAAATTGAGTTATTATTTATTTATTTTTTGTTATTGAGTTGTATGAGTTCCTTATATATTAACCTCTTATCAGATATATGTCTTGCAAATATTTTCTACTATTCCATAGTTAGTCTTTTCATTTTGTTGATTATTTCCTTTGTTGTGCAGAAACTTTTTAGTTTGATATAATCTCACTTGAATGTTTTTGCTTTTGTTGTCTGTGTTTTTGGTGTCATGTCCAAAAAATTTTGCCAAGACCAATGTCAAGAAGCTTTTTCGCTGTTTTCTTCTGGGCGTTTTATGGTTTAAGGTCTTACATTTAAGTCTTTGATCCATTCTGAGTTGACTTTTGTGTATGATGTAAGGTAAAGATCTAATTTCCTTATTTCACAAGTGAATATCTGGTTTTCCCAACATCATTCATTGAGGAGACTATCTTTTCCCCATTGTGTATTACTGGCACCCTTGTTGAATATTAGTTAACCATACGTATAGTTTATTACTGAGCTTTCTATTCTGTTCCATTTGTCTATGAGTCTGTTTTTTTATGTGTACCATAATGTTTTGGTTACTATAGCTTTGTAATATAATTCGAAACCAGGAAGAGTGATGCCTTCAGCCTTGTTCTTCTTTCTCAAGATTATTCAGGGTCTTTTGTGATTCCATATGAATTTTAGTGTTATTTTTTCTATTTCTGTGAAAAATGCCATTGAAATTTTTATAGGGATTGCATTGAATCTGTGATCACTTTGGATAATATGGACATTTTAACAATATTAATTTTTCTGATCCATGAGTATAGGGTAGCTTTCCATTTATTTGTGTCTTCTTTCATCAATGTCGTATAGATTTTTCACCTTCTTGGTTAAACTTATTCCTAAGTATTTTATTCTTTCTGATGCTATTGTAAATGGAATTGTTTTCCTAATTTCTCTTTTAGGATAATTTGTTTTTTGTTGTGTATTGGTGAGTACAACTGTCTTCCCACCTAATTTTATAATTTGCATTTGACACTCAAATGTCTGATAGGAACAAAGAGAAAGTAAACATGGAATACATTCTCATGTCTTTTTTGTTATGTAAGAATCCAGCACAGAAAAGAATGACTACAGGGAAATAGCCCAAGGAAATCTGATTGGAAAGCCCTAGGCATCACTTTGTGTTTTTTTTTTTCTTTACATATTAAGAATTTATGACACTCCAGTTATTTTTTCAGGTCAAATATGCAGCTTTTCATGACTTCCAGAGTTAGGGCACTTTAAAAAATTATAAACAAGATTACTCTGTCTTCTGTAGACTCTGAAGTAAGTACATGATCTTCACAAATGTAATGCATTCAACTTTTTTTGCCTTATATTTTTATTAATTTGTTTCCTAACAAATAATTTGTATATCAGCTGTTTCTGTGCATCCTAATCTGCATGAAATCACCATGGTTATTGAGTTCGTGTTATATATTGTAAGGAAAATAAAAGGGAAAAGTGGAAGAGGACAAACATTTGTTGAAAACCTTTTAAGGTGGACACTTTAATTCATTCATTGAACAGATGTTTCCAGGTTCTGTGTGAAGAGTTGAGGATACTTCAGTGAATAAGTCAGTTGTGGATCCTCCTTTGTTGAGCTTACTATCTTGAGTGGATGACAGGCATTGAATAAGTAAAGTAAAGACAGTGTGATGAGAAGGGAAGAAGCAAAGCAATATGATTTTTTATATATTTTACAGATTAGGAAGCTGAGGCTGTTAGGCTAAGAACCTTGTTCAAACCAATACGTGATAGAGATAGCTTTAAACCCAGCTCTGTCTCCTCTCCTCACCCTCAACATTTCTACTCTGCCAAGTTTCAGTCACTGTCCTAGGTGCTGAACATTCAAAATATTTGAGGTTATAACCTACAGTCTTGTTGGAGAAATGGGACATGTACATCAGAAGGAAAATGTCAATATAGACTAATATTTTGAGACAATAGTTTATGAGCTTCAATTAATGAAGCTATGGGCTGAGATGTTTGGGAAAAACATTTGTGGGGGGATATGTAGGTAAGTGGGGCCCTGGAGTACATATATATTAGGTAAATAGATAGGGTAGAAGAGGAGTGAGAAAGCACATCCCAAATAGAAGGCCTAGAATTGAATATGCCTAGTTAAAAAAGTAATTTTACTGAGCTGTTTGTTCTTTTAAGAGAATGCTGGGAGAGAAAATTGGAAAGGTACTTGGGATCTTTGAATAGCAAGATAAGAATTTGGATTTCATTCTGTAGTTCAATAACCAGAAAACCTTTTCTTAAAGTATAATAAATATTTTAGGGTTCGAGGACCATGCAATCTCTATTGTAACCACTCAACTTTGTTGTTGTAGTGAGAAAGAAGTCATAGAAAATATGTAAATGAAAAAGTGATGCTATATTCCAATAAAACTTTGCTGAAGACTGCTATAGTTGACTGTGATAAATTAAAAGCTTTTAAGCAATAAATTCACAAATAAGTGCTTCAGGAAGTGTGATTTAGTAGTGTTGTGTCAGTGATGATAAAGAGAGGAATAAGTGACATTAAGACAACCAAGTAGAAGCTTTTCCCTTGAGGAAGTTCAGAGTATTATGGAAGAAAATATGGGTGGCAAGAGGGGCACAGGTTCTAGAAAGGAAAAGACAAATGAAAAACCTACTATGAAGGAAATACCGATAACATTTGGCAGCTGACCAAATGTGGAGGGTGAGGGAGTCAACAATGTCTCCAAAAAGGTGAGTCTAGGAGGGGAAAAGTGGTGAAAAGAACTTCTAAGAGGAGGAGACAGTAAATGAACACCACTGGTCTGTGGGACAGAGAAATATCTCTTTGGTAATCAAGATCAAATGACTAAATGTTGGGTCTGAGAACAGGTAAAAAAACATATATCCAAATTAAACTAGGATCAACTAAGAAGTTAATATGGCCTAGGTCAATGAACATTTTTTGGCCTTTGGCAGAAGAAAATATCACCATTTCTAGAGAAGAGCATCCCCAATTAGACCCTATATATCTCCATAAATTAAGTTCAATATATTATGGACCTACGATCAAAATTTACCAAACACATAAGGAAACAGCCTACATGGGGGTACAGCTGACAGAAGTAAAAAAATTAATAACATTTCAACTTTCAAAATATTCAAATATATGAAATAACTATGCATGAAATCTGTAAAGATATAACATTTTAAAATCTAAATAAATTTAAATTTATTACATATAAAGAAATAAAGTACCCAAAATCTACTTAAAATTTACCAAGGAGGTTTGAAAGAGAATTAATTAGGATTTTAGACATCAAAAATATAATCATTGAAGTGTAAAACAGTGAATGAAGGAAGCAGTTTAGGTACAGATTAAGAGGATATTAATGATTAAAGAAATTATCCAGACTGCAACACAGGAAGACTAAGGAATGGAAAAATAAGAAAAAGAGGCTAAGAGTCATGAAGGATATCTTGAGAAAGTTTATAATACTTTAAATCAGATTTCCAGAATGTGAAAATTGGGAATATGGATGAGGTGATGATTGAAACATTAATGTTTCAGAAGCATGATATTAACCACACAGAATAAACAAAAAGAAATTCATGCCTATACAATGTAGTGAAACATTGGAAGACTCAAAACAGAGACTATCAAACAAAAATACAGAACTTCAGAAAATTCCATTGATAACAATCTCTTTAACAGCAACATGAAAACCAGAAGAATACAAATGCCTTATAGTTGTAAGAAAAAAATAGCTGTCGGCCTGGAATTGTGGACCCAGAAAATCTGCTAGGAACATGGGCACAATATAAGAATTTTTAGGTTTAAAAAAATAAACCTAAGAAGTTTAACTTCTGCAGACCTTCTTCACTAAAGAAATTTTTAAAGGATATGTAATAAGTAAGCTTTTAAATGGAATTTATTTGGGTTTAAATGACAGGTTGGCCTCTCACTAGTTGCACAGCTTTGGTGTTATTCTCTCTGAGCCTTGGTTTACTTATGTCAAAAATGAATATAGCATTGACTTCACAGCAAGTGACTAGCATGATTTCTGGCACAGAATAGGAGTCAGTGTTTGGTAGAGAGTGAGAGAGAGCCATGAAGCCATGGAAGGGAAATAAACTATGTAAAACCCCTATATAGTTCCACCCTTTCTTCGCACTGTAAGTAACTTCTTCCAGATCAAGTTGATCTGTGAGTATCTGCATTGTGTTGGCCCCAGTGTCCTTTTACTGTCATGTTTTATTAGTAGGCCTCTTTGAATTTTAAGATCATAGACTCTTCTAGAAGATAGAAATATTAAAGGGCCTTTAGGCCAGTAGATCAATGTGTACATAATGAACATGGAGACCCAGACATAGTGAAGTCTTTATTCACGGTCATACAGATTAATCGTTGAATCAGTGGGCTCCTTTTCTTTTTCCTGGAAAATTGTATAATAGAAGCAAAAAAAAAAAAAAAAAAAAGAAAGAAAAGAAAACAATTAGAAATAGGCTTGTCATTTAAAGTCCTCTGCAATTTGATGTCACCATACCTATTCAGCTCTACTATATTCTACTCCCCCTATGAATTATCTCCCTCTCCCCTTTGGCTTCTTCAAGCACACTGAACTCATTTAGAGCACAGGCTTTTCTCATTTCTTTCCCCATCTGGAATATGCATTTAATTTTCTCCAAGATTATACCCATCTTTTCATTTCAGATTAAAAAATCACTTTTCTTACAAGGCTGTCACCAGCACTTCACTTTTACTTCCCTCTTCTCTGATGACCATTCTTGCTTTATCACACAGTTTGCATGCCCTCACTGAGTCTACCAATGATGTTTTATTTCTCAAACAAGGTATAGAGTACAAAGACAAAGTACATAATTCGTTCTCTCCATCCTTGGTAACCATGCTGGGCATGTAATAGGAACTCAATCAATGAAAGCATGTGTGTATAAAAGTCTCATTTAAAAATGATTTCTAGGTTTTCTCCTACATTAACTTCCAGAAGTTTTATAGATTTATGTCTTACATTTAGGTCTATGATCTGTTTTGAGTTGATATTTGTGAAAGAGTCTGTGTCTGGTTTTCTTTTTTTTTTTTTGCATGTGGATGTCCAGTTTTTCCCACACCAATTGTTGAAAACACTAAGTTTTCTCCACTTAATTGCTTTTGTTCCTTTGTCAAAGATTAGTTGTGTGGCTTTATTTCTGGGCTCTCTGTTCTGTTCCATTGATTTATTTGTCAACTCTTTCAACAAAACCACACTGTCTTGATCATTGTAGCTTTGTAGTAGGTCTTGAAGTTGAGTAGCGTTAAGTTCTTCAATAATGTGTTGGCTATTCTGGTTCTTTTTCCTTTCCATACAGACTTTATGAGTTTGTTACTCTCCTCAATACTCTGTGGTGGCCTGTGTGGGAAAAGAATCTAAAAAAGAGTGGATATATGTATGTGTGTAAACTGATTCGCTTTGCTGTACACCTGAAACTAACACAACATTGTACATCAACTATACTCCAATAAAAATTTAAAAAAAAATAAAAAAAAAATAAAAAAAAATAAAAATGATTTCTTCAGGATGAAAGGTGTTTACATCTAAAGAGTTATTCATTTGAGGCTGGTGGGACACACCATTTGTTACCAGCCTATTAGTCATCTTACTGAGTCTCATTAGTCGACCAATTTGTCACCACACTTTAAAGGTTGTTTGGTTTAAAAACCATAAAACTTTTTAGTGGGAGAATAACCTGTCTCCAACCTCTTTAGTAAAGGTTTAATAACCATTTCTTTGACTTCATGTATAAATAATTGCACCATGTATTTCAGGAGAAGGAAAAGAAATGTGTACCAACACAGGCCCCTGTAATTACCACAAAGTCTTCATTATTTTTGTTTATAGCCTACCTTTCATCCTCAGAAGTAATCTCACCAATTAGATAACTATTTAAGGCTACTGAAAAATAGCCAATATTTGAAAAATGAGCTATCACCCTTGCTCCCTGTTTCTCTAGTTTTAAAGACATAGTAAGACACTAATTAGAATATATGTAACAGTAGACAGTTATATGAGGAGAGAAAATTTGAAGCTTGTTTCTAGATTCAATTTAATTATGGATTTATGTGGAAATTTTTGCTTCCCTGCCCCAGCAGTTTGTCTTTACTATCTAGATGTTTGATTGACAGACCCTTTCATTCAGAGAGACTGGGATTGATATTATGTAAGAATTATCTCTTCCATTGGTGAAACAAAATCCCAGGATTTTAACACATGGCTAATTATTAGACATGTGCTTTATAATATCAAGTACAGATTGAACATACTTGCTGAGACTTGGAATGGCTTCACATTGAGCTGAAACAATCTGCCAGTCTCATATTAGATACCTGGAGGCTGATTCAGAAGATTTTGGTCTGCACCTTTAGTCTATTTCACTGTAAGTGAATCATTTAATCAGATTTTGTGAAACTCTGGGCTTTAGTGCAGTGAAATATTAAGCACGTTTTTCTCATTAGAAACAAATGAAAAAATCATCAACCTTGAGGACCCAGCCATTTATATTAAATATCTATATAAAACGCTACTGGAGACATTGGTATATATCTAATCTGTGAGAGAGCCCATTTAAGAGATTTTTAAAATATATAGTCTATTTCATACCACTAACATTTCCATGGCGCAAATGGATAAAAAAAAACAATGAAAAGAAATTTAAAAAACATATTTTACTTTATCAGCTATTTAAATGTACCATTTTATGTTTTAATTTGGAATTTTGTTGGTGCCATTCTCCAAAGAAACTCAAATGTTGAACAGAATAAAGAGTACTATATAACCATGTGTTTGGTCAGTAAAATCTGAAGTATTTGAGATTTCACACACAATACCAGATGTTCATAATATACTACAAATCACCCACCATGCAACACATTATTGATAATTAGGCTCTGATTAGGAAACTTAAAAAACAGACAAAGAAAGAAAAAAACTGTACTTTGAGAAATGAAGTCAGAGAAATAAACCTGTGGGTAAGGACGTTTTTTTTTTTTTTTCACTTCATCTGGACTACAATCCCTGTGAGGGAGGAAACACTGTATCCCCAGCACCCAGGATACTCAGGGCTTATAGTAATTGCCCCCTAATACATTTATGGATGATTGCATGGGAAGTAGTCTCACTGTGAGAATTTCAAAGCATTTGCAGATTGGAATAAAATCTGGGGCAAACAAAATTTTTCTTACAAAAACTTTCAGATGGGACATCAGTAGTCAGGCACGTCAAGTAATCATTGCCCGACAGGGGCTGTGTTTTATAAGAGGAATGTGGCCATTCCTGTGAATACCCTCCACAGGAGGGTATTGCCACATGTGGTTTGACAGGAAGATATTCCTCCCTTCCAGATGAGGGAGCTGATGCACATTCAATTGGTTATTTATGCGTCCATTCATTCAGTCAATCATACAAGCATCTGCTAGCAAATGACTTCAGTTTCTGCCCTCAAGGAGTCCCAGACAACAGGGAGAGGTAAGCGTTGACACACTCACAGTAGAGGGCAGCTGCATCCATAGAATCCTTTATGGGATTGGCACAGAGTTTGACTGGAGGAGGAGGAAAGTGTACATTTACTAGGGATCAGGAGGGAGGATGCATAGAAGCTTAGCAGAGAAGGTCAAGCCTGAGTGGGGTTTGGGGTATTTCAAAGGCAGATGAGGAATATGAGGGTTTTCGAATAGAGAGAATATCTTGCCATGAAACACAGAGGTGTGAAAAAGCTCAACATGCTCAGTTCAAAGAGTAGAAATGGGTTGAAGTAACGGGAGGTTGTGTGTGTGTGTGTGTGTGTGTGTGTGGTGGGAAAGGAGTGAGAGATGGAGAAAACTGGGAAAGATCATGAACACCAAGTTACTTCATCTTGTCAAGGAGGTTGCACTTCACCTGTAGGGGATGGGAAACTTGTGAAAACTTTTAAAGGAAGGCTGATTTTTCCAGTTACCATTTAGAAAATCATTTTTCTTTTCTTCATATTTCCCAGACTATTTTGGACCCACTAACAGTTTCAAAGTGATATAAAAGCTCTAGAATCTCTACCCTACCCATCAGTCCCCTCCTCCATAATTTTGGATGATTTATGATGAGTAATTTTAACTAAAAAACTTATTTCAGCTCAGTATGTTAATATTGTATTATTCCATTCATTTAAAGAAAAACCTTTACAATATATTATATAATTATTGAATTATAGTTTATTATATGCTAAATTATAAACTATCAATTTATAAAAACTTGAACACATTTTGCCACATAAGGAATAATGTATGCAGTTTATGTTAGTGGTCATTATGTTTGTAGACAAGTGATTTGTCAATGACTCAGTTTTGAAATGACATTCATTTTGTTCTATGTTGAGAACTAATGCATGTTAAAATGTTTGTTGAAGTAGAGCTATATGTTCCAGCATCAAAAAAGACCTAAATAGCTTTGGCCAACTGACATTTGGAATTATTAAATTTCATGCTAAGAAACTCAAGTACAGTATAGATAACTTTCATGTTTTATTTCTAAATAAAAATATGAGTGACTCTTTGCAAGCATTCTTCCCCAGTGCACACATTTTGAGCATAGATCAGGTTTATTTCTAATAAATGAAAAGTCAAATAGGGTTTAATAATTATTACATCTACTCTATCATCATTGTGTTTTATAATGCGAGAGGCCTTTAAGGTGCCATATAAATATTTGATTTGATATGCAGTTTATATGTTTGATGGTGTTAATCTTGAGAAAAGTTTTATGTTCCAATTTGCATTTGACCTTTTTTCTTTTAGCTAATAAGAGTGTACATTAAGAAATATGGACAAAAAATGAAAATCTATTGCAAATCGTAGAGACAACTCTCATTCAACCACAGAGTTCCTGGTATGAGCAGATGCTTAAAATATATTTGTTAAAGGAATGAAGGAGTCAAACTACAATGAAATGCATTTCAAAGAGTATTGCAAAAATAAAGTGAGTAATGTAACTAGAACCAGGTCTTCTATAGAGGAGATTCTCAATAAATGTTTGCTTCTGCTATGGGTTGAGTCGTGTCTCCCTAAACTTCATATGTTGAAGTCCTAACCCCAGTACCTGAGAGTGTAATCTTACCTGGACATAGGGTCTTTACAGAGGTAATCAAGTTAAAATGAGGTCATTAGAGTAGGCCCTAATACATATGATTGGTGTCCTTATAAAAAGGGAAATTTGGAGACAGATGTGCAAACAGGGAGAAATCCCATTGAACATGAAGATGGAGATCAGAGTGATGCTTCTACATGCCAAGGAATGTCAAATGTTGCCAGGAAACTTCTAGAAGCTGAGGGAGAGGCAGTGAACAGATTCTCCCTTATAGCCTCAGAAGTAACCTATCCTTCAGACACCAGTCTTGAACTTTTAGCCCCCAGAACTGTGAGAATACATTTCTGTTGTTTAGGCTACTCAGTTTATGGTACTTTGTTACAGCAGCCTTAGACAGCTAACACAGTTCCCATGCTCCATTCCACCTTATGTCCATAGCCTCCTTCAAATTTTGTGACAAACACTATAAAGGGAGAACAAAAATTGGAGGCCAGAAACTTAATGAAATCTAGAAATAATTACTACATGTTGAAATAACTTTAGAAGCACTTCATGATGTTTGAATCATGAAGAAAATCCCTTTGGGTTGTATTTATGGAGAACTTATGCTGTGTGCAGCTGTAGGTTACAATACTATTTCTTTCTTTCAAAACGGGTCAATAGAAATTTAATTTGCTCAATATCAAATTAGATTTTGTCACTGAGTTTTTGAACTCCAAAAACCTTTTATATACCCTAAAGACTTCTGATCACAGAACTGCAATTTCAAGATGAGTCAAATGCCTTGGTTCTGAGAAAGCATATTGCCAGCTGTCTCAATGGGGTAGACAAGAGAGCGACAGTGGACATTTTACATTGTATAGCATAAAACTTGTGTCCTTCTCTTCTCCTGCAAAGAACCTCTCATGCCCCAGGGAGCTTTGAGAGGTTTTAAGAGTAGCAATTTTTCAAATTCTCACCAAGCATTCTTGCCCCATCCTAGTCTCATTATCGGTGGGGAACAGTACCAGGCCATTTGTGCATTTGGGAATGAGGATGCCAGATGTAAAGTGCCCACCATGAGTCTGAGGATCCTAATGTTTCAGCATCCTAGTCTGTCTGAGCACTGGGAACTCAAGCCTTCTGGACACAACTTCATCATTGCCCTTGCTACCCTGTATCACATTTATAATGATCTGTTGATGTGTCCATCACCCTGACTAATTTGGGGTTCTTCGGTAGCAGTGCCTGTGTCTTATACTTTTCTATACCTGCAGCAGTGTAGACAACGCTTGGCCCAGAGAAGGCACAGGCTCCTGCTTAGTATCAGGGCAGAGAGCAGCTCTCCAGTGTTTAGCCCTGCTGAGTGAATCTGAGAACCGGCAGAGAACAAACGTCTCAGCCTTGCCTCACCAAGAGTCAGGGGGCTGGAATATTTCCAACCAACTCCCATCAGCCATTGCCTGAAGGTTGGGCATCACTTTCCCATACTCTGCCTTGTGTATATAGGCAGAGCTGGTACCCAGAGAGAGCCCTGAGGCAAAAAGAGGCAGGTACTTGGGCAGGTGAGAGCTGGGCAGCATGCACTGTAATGACAAGATAAGGGACACTGACCTTATGTGCTAAATCTACTCTACCTCTCACTGCCCAACTGCTCTCAAACCCCAGTTTTAGTGCCGTACAATCTGTGGAATCCCTGGACCCATCTACAGTCCTGTTTCCTATATGACCTCCTCCATGAAGGCTTGCCTGGCCCTCCTCAGGCCCGGGTGCTTTCTGTGTCTTGATGGCCATACCAACGGTGCCTGTAATGGACATCTGTGTTCTTTAAGATACATGCAGCAGGTACGTGGGCCGGTTCATTCATTCATTCACACACTGTGATGCTGTGCCAGGGCCTGTGTTACACACAGGGAAAGACAACTGGCGGCTCCTGGCCTCTCAGAACTTATAGTCCTGTGAGGAAGACATATGTAAGCACAGCAATAATGACAATTACAATTATATGTAAATTGTGAGCCACTTGTGAGGGCAAATGAAGGGTATGAGGCAAGAACATGACAGTGCTAAATTATAGGAGGAGAGGCTGGGCAGGCTGCTCTGAAGTAATGGGTGGGTGGTGAGAACTTTCCAGACAGTATCATGTCATCCACAGAGACCACGGGGTGGGAAAGAGCTTGGTGCGCTAGTGGAACTGAAAATGTTCCCCACTTATTTAACGTATTTACATTGTAGGAAACAAAAGTGCAGAAAAGTAGAAAATACACATCCCACTGGGAGTGAGCTGTCCATTGACTCTTTTCCTTCTCCATTCTCACAACACACACACACACACACAGACACACAGACACAGACACACACACACACAGCAGTGTTAAGACAAATTCCCAGAGTTCTCCTTTGGAGGTAACCACATGTAGAATTGTAATAGAGAAGAACAAATCTGACTCCATATTGGGTCTGTTTCTTTTACTTGAATCTTTGTATTCTATTGCTTTTGCTACAAGCTAATCACTAAAGGGATGTTGCCTGTAGCTTTGAGTACACGTAATGGCCCATCTCCAGGAACCCTGCCCTGCCTCCCATGACTGACCATTAAGCTAAAATACCTTTGTTTAGCTCACAGGAAACCTCCTGACAAGGCCCACCTATGAATGGCTGCAGGAAAGAAGAATTAACACATCCCCTCTGGAATCTGGCCAGAATGAGGAAATATTTACAACAACTTATCACCTTTGTAATTTACCTCCTCATTTCCCCCCTCTTTTTTCTATAAAAGAAACTAGCTTCCAAACACGAGGAAGATGGTTCTTTGGGGCACTAGTTCACCATCTTCTGGGTCTGCTGACTTTCTGAATAAAGTCACTATTCCTTGCCCCAGCAACCTGTCTCTCTATTTATTGGCCTGATGTGCGGTGAGCAGTATGAACTTGGACTTGGTAACAGAATTGGCTGCTGTGCCGGGTGGATGATAGCACCATTTTCCTGTAGAGGGGTTCATTCTCCTAGCTTTCCAAGTAGATTTTCGAGGCCTCCTTGAGCTTATTTTCACAAGTCAGACTGTAAAGCTTCGTGGATGTGGTAATTCACTTTGCTGATGCTTCTTTAAAAAGAAAAATGTAAGACATGGTGTCCTTACGGAGATTAGGGATTACATACTGACCTTGGTCTCACAGGAGCCAGCCATGTCCAGGGACCCAGGAATCAGTTATTTTATCTTCACGTCTGAATCCTGAGGGACAAGTGCTCTCAGCTTCACGGTGGATTGAAGCAGTGAAATACAGTTTCAGACTCAGCAATTGGCTACTGTCCACTTCAGATGGGACTAGAGAAGACAGGAAGGTGAACCTACCAAAGGTAAGTCCAGTTTAGACTTAATCCCATGGGTTGGCTAATTCATTTGTTCATATCCATTCAGTGGATTTTATTGAGCATCTATTAGGTACTTTATAAGACATCGAGGATACAAAAAAAAAAAAAGAACAAATAAAAATCTACCAACAACCATTAAAGCAATACTAACAGCTAATTTTTCTCCATTCAGCTCTTATGAAATTCCAGATGAGGCTCTAAGTGCTCTACTTAATTTATTCTCATGAGTCCATGGGGTGGGTGCTATTTCTGCACCCTCGTACAGTTGAGGAAATTGAGGTTCAGAAAAGTTAAGAAACTTGTCCACTGTCACAGAGACAGTAGTTCCAGGGTAGAAACGAGAACAGGTCTGGCTCTGGCCCCGCCCTCTGCTCAAGTTCCAGGTCTCCAAGAGCATGGGCTTTCATGAGGAAGGCAACAATAAAAAAGAAAAGTTTAATAAAATGGATAATATTCATTGAGTTTAATAAAATGAATAATATTCCTGTGTACCAAGCACCAATCTGAGTATTTTGTGTCTATGACTTCATTCCATCCTCACAATTACTCTCTGAAGCGGACACTGTTGTCATTGTCCTAAATTTATATATAGGGAAACTGAGGCACCCAGCAGTGGTGGGACTTGCTTGAATTCACATAGCTGGTGAAGGGCAGAGCCAATATTTGGAGGCAGGCAGTCTGACCCCATAGCCTGCACTTTTAACCTATTCTGTCTCCTTCTGACGCTGTGCTTTGGAGAATCAAGGGCTGAAGCCAGAAAGAACATGTGTTAAAATTAAGTTAGATAGGGGAGGAAGAGTTAGAAAAGGGATCGTATAAGAGGGGAGGGTTGAGCTAAATTGTGAACATTGTGAAGTATTGGGCCAGGTGAAGATTTGGGAGAAGAGGATGCCAGGATGGGGTGCAGCCCAGGAGAGGATGCAGAGGGAAGAGGGAGCCAGGTTTATTTTGTGGGACTGCAAGTGATTCCATTTGACTGTATGAAGGAGTAAATAGAAAATGTGGTGAGAAGTGACGTCTGGGCCACGTGTAGGAGTCAAGATCTTGTCCAAGTAGTGAGAAGCCTTGGAAGGGGCTTTAGCAGAGCAGGAACAGTGTCATATCTATGTTTGAGTGGGCTTGTGGGCTAAGATTGAAGGCTGGCAGACCCATGGAGCAAGCTGTTATAGCCATCCTTGAAATGAGAAGACAGTAACTTGTGAACTAGGGTGGGAACAAGAGGGATAAAGAGAAGTGAAGAGGTTCAAGCGATGTTCGGAGGTAGATCAAAAGGAAATGTGATTGGATCCACAGAGGGCTGGGGGACAGATGGAGAGGATTGAAGGATGACCCCAGGGTTTTTTTCGTTGCGGAGCACAGGTTCCGGACGCGCAGGCTCAGCGGCCATGGCTCACGGGCCCAGCCGCTCCGCGGCATGTGGGATCTTCCCGGACCGGGGCACAAACCCGTGCCCCCTGCATCGACAGGCGGACTCTCAACCACTGCGCCACCAGGGAAGCCTGCCCCAGGGTTTTGACTTGAGCAAGCGGGTAAAACGGCAGGCCATCTATGGAG
Organism: Globicephala melas; assembly: GCF_963455315.2. Lineage (NCBI taxonomy): Eukaryota > Metazoa > Chordata > Mammalia > Artiodactyla > Delphinidae > Globicephala > Globicephala melas. Next base: position 161,530,762 of record NC_083315.2, on the reverse strand, counting down.
GCAAGAGACTGGAGCAGGTTGAAGGCGTGATGAGGACAGGTGCCAACGCGAGTGCGTGGAGTTTGAGGGGCTTTGGGAAAACATTATGGGCGTCCAGTAGACAGTCTAACATATGATTCTATAACTCAGGAGACAGGAGATCCACACTGATGTAAGAAATCGGGGGAGAGTGAGCTTATTTATAGGTGTTTTTCAAATTTTGGTGCAGGTGAAGATGTCAGTTCTAGGTTATGGGACCTCATTACAATGGGTGAGCTCATATCTGAATCTCAGAAATAATCTCATCAAATATTATAGTTCATTTTCTTTAGAAAAATTCAATAATACTCTTCATCAGCCTAGACCTTTGCAGTTTTTCCAGGAGTTTCATACACATTATCTCATTAGAATAAGGTCTGGTTGGCAACACAGACGATGAGGGCTCATCTCTAAAATTAAGAATGGAATTATAAAGGTCTATATAACTTCAAAATTCTTAGTTAGCCAGAAGCAGAGCTGAGATGAATGCAGAGTGCTGCTCAGATTTTAATGTGCAATGCAACCACCTGGGGGTCTTTCAGTTTCTGCTACAGTGTCTGTGATGGTGGAGGGGCTGGGGGCAGTGGTTGATGGACATGGCGGTGAGATGCTGTATTTCTAACAAACCCCTGGGCAATGTCACTGCTGCTGCACCAGGACACATTTTGAGTATCAAGAGACTAGAGAACAGATTTTCTCTCTCCTTTTTCAGATTTCTGGTCATTAATCCATCTTGGGTCTAGATCTAAAAGTGTAAGAGTCTGCCAGACAAGGTGAGACATTTACTGTTAGGACTTCTTTTGCAGATGATAAAACCATGGCTTTTTGCAGAAAGGGAGCTAACACACCTCAGAAAACCTCCATCTGGGGGCAGAATAAAAGAGGACCCCTGGTTTCCTGGCTCATAATCCTGTGCTTGCCACACCCCACCTTATTTCATTAGCAAATTTGAAGGCACGCGGATTTCAGCAGACTTAGGTGTATAAATGCTAAATCATGGGTGTCTTAATCCTGAAGTTTGCCCTGCTGAATAAAATCTGGGAACATCTGCCCCTGGGGCTGAGGGGAAGGCAAGTTTGCATCAGGTATAATTCATAAATAAAACTTGAGGGCTTCCCTGGTGGCGCAGTGGTTGAGAGTCCTCCTGCTGATGCAGGGGACACGGGTTCGTGCCCCGGTCTGGGAGGATCCCACATGCCGCAGAGCAGCTGGGCCTGTGAGCCATGGCCGCTGAGCCTGCGTGTCCGGAGCCTGTGCTCCGCAACGGGAGAGGCCACAACAGAGAGGGGCCCGCGTACTGCAAGAAACAAACAAACAAACAAATAAATAAAACTTGAATGGGAAAGAGCAGAGAGGAGAAGCATTGCTTTTGGTGTTAAAACCAAACAGCTATTAGGCCAAGTTCTAGTCCTTGGTTCTGACAGGAAGACAGGTCTCTGCGGAGCCCTGATTTAGTTATCCTGTGTCCCACTGCCTCTGAGTTACAGAGTTACACTTTGAAAGCCCAATTAGTCCAGCTGGGATGTGCCTGTTGTCACCAGCTAAGGTATCATTTTTCATGCGAAGATCTTTACTTTCATATTTAAATCCAGTTTTCTTTCATTTAAATTTTGCTTAAAAAATCCATATGGCTGCGAGTGTAAATGAAGGTAGGTGAACATTAATGGTGTCAGTTCACAGCTGTTCTTAAGTTAAATAATTACTGCTCACTCCCCTGGATCTCTGTTCACAATGCCTACACTATTCATTTAGTAGCACAAAGCACTTTTCTTCATCATCGTTATTAGGATCAGGTTCAGGCTGAAGAATTCGCCTGTGGTACGCGACATCAGAATATAGCTTGAGACTCCAGTGATTAAACATAGCCAGCTTACATTGGAGAGGAGTCTGGGAGCTTGGCTGTTTTTGTGGATTTATTCCATTTTCTTAAACGCATCTAAATTAATGCCACATTAATTACCGGTGGGTATGTACCCTGCAGCATATGTTGCTATTAATTTTATCCATTATCACAAAATAAACATCTCTTTATAAAAACAAATGATGCCTTGTGTTAATATGTGGCTTGAAACACTCTCTTCCACAGCTGTTGCTACTTCTGTTTTGGTGATTTTCCTACAAAGGGCCACCTGTTACAATAGACATGTCATTTGTTTTTATTTGGAAAAATAAGACACTTAGAAAACAAACCTCCACCTCCTTAAAGTGTAATAACCATAAAAAATGAAGCCCCAGAGGAAATTTGCATTTTTTTCCCATCAGAAGTTCTCAAGGGGAGGGTGGCCCCTACACCTTCACTCTTTTAACTCTGACCCCTCAATCTATATTGCTTTGAATTTTAGATCTTAAAGGATCTTATTCTACTGTAAGCTTCTTTGTGCTGCAGATGGAGAAACTGAGAGCAGTTGATGTCCAGTCAAGGCAAAACAAATAGCCCCTGAGTCTAATGGGTGCTTTTTGTGCTCTAACATTTGGCCTTTTGGATGCATCAGCCTGTGGACTGCATTGACTAGCTGTGTGACCTTGGGGGATTACTTAACCACTCTGATCCTCAGTTTCCTTCACTCCATAAAGGGATGAATAGCTAATTCACTGGGGTTGATGTGAAGATTAAACAAGTTAATACAAGTATATTGCTTAGAACAGTGACTGGGATTTAGTTCATCCTCAAAAATGGTGACTATTCCAATAATAATTGTGGTTGGTATCTTTACTAATATTAGTATTAGTGCAAGTAATGAACATTCCATAGTCCATTCTTAAAGCATTTGATATGACAGTAAATTACCACTAGCATGGAGCCTCCTTCAGACGCATTGGAATGCTGCTTTTATCCACAGTCCTCAATCTTTAGATGTTATTTCATGTTCATGAACAAGAAATATAATTATAAATTAAACTGAAATAGAATCATAAAGGGGCACCCTATAGAGTAGTGACTAAATCCTAAAATTGGAATTGCCAAAAGTTATTGGATAGACTTTCTTATCATTGACCAGTTTTTTGCCCTTTTAAATAAAGAGAAAGAAAAATTATCTTGGCAGTTTTAGATTGATCACAAATGGCCAAGGACTTAATTCTGGATTTTATTTAACCACAGTGACATTCATCCATTCATTTACTTTTGAATTCCTGTGTCTGAGGGAGCACCCTGTGCAGAGGCACAGAAGGTAGTAGTTGTACAATACATGTTAAATAATTTACTTTCTTCATGAACTATATGTGTGGGGAATAAAAGTAGATGGGGTTATGGTTCCTCACCTTGGAGAATTTGGGATTCGGCTGAAGGTCAAATGTATAGTGTCTGATACAAGCTGAGGACTCAGGTGGCCACGGGCTGGAGAGTAAGGGATAGACCATCCCAAGTGAAGCTCGTTACAAAGGGAAACTCTGGAGCTGTGTTGCTCCTGCAAGCCTCCGTTGTTCCCAGCAGAGAAGGGTGAAGCCACTGAAGAGTGTCCTACTTCTGTCTTTAGCATCATGATACTCAGGCTCTGATTCATCACTCTTCTAGCTCACCATCCCTCTGGTTTCATAGTTTTAGAGAGATTTTATGGCCATTCATGAAAACAAATGTTTAGAAAATGCTGAGCTGACATATCTAGCCTCCAGGAGATATGTAATGTATTTTGCATATTAAAGGTTCAGGGTTATTTAATAAATATATCATTTTAATTTCCTTAAATTATTATTATTTTAAATTAATTTTTTTTGCAGTACGCGGGCATCTCACTGCTGTGACCTCTCCCGTTGCGGAGCACAGGCTCCGGACACACAGGCTCAGCAGCCATGGCTCACAGGCCCAGCCGCTCAGCGGGATGTGGGATCTTCGCGGACTGGGGCACGAACCCGTGTCCCCTGCATCGGCAGGCGGACTCTCAACCACTGTGCCACCAGGGAAGCCCTATTATTATTTTTGATATGGAGTTCTTTTTTCAATGAAACGCCTCCAAATATCTCCCAGGACACTAGTGGTCTTCAGGGAGCTAGCTCGAAACTTGAGAATGGTCATCTTCCCCTAAACTAATTATAAAAAGTGGGAAGAGAATGACTCTTTTCTCTTCACATTTCTGTAATCTGTCCATGGCCTCCTCTTTGACCATTTCTTTCAACATTCCTAATTGGTTAATGGTAATCCAAATTTTCATCTGACTGTGCCACTTAAAAGATATGTGACTTTGGGCAAGTTCTATACCGTTTTTGAGCTTAAGTTTCCTCATCTGCAAAATGAAAATAAGAATATCCATCTTCTAGATAGTCTGTGAGTCTTAGAATCCAAGTAAGATAAAGAACATGAAAGCATTTTGATCGTGAGTCATGACGCAATGTTTGAGTACTATTAACTGTACTTTATCTTAAACCTTGAGCTATTTATATTCTTGGTCGGTGCTGTCTCCTGGGCTTAACAATTCAGAAAAATTCACTTCTGCTGTGTAAAGGAGTGCCTCCCTTTAGCTGTCTTAAAATTCTCCTTCTTAAACTCCAAGCAGTAACCCTGAGGACTGTTTAGCTGGGCTCTATGATTTTAGCCTGTAGGACGGCCCATCTCTCCTCTTAGCACTGTGCTGCCTGGTACCCGGGGGACCCTTGTTTATGTCTCAGACTCACTCCCTTACATGTGGGAGGGAAGCACCCCTGGCATTCCTTTGTCTCTGAGAGAGACCAAAGACTCTTCTCCTTTTGTCTCAGCCTCCATCTTCTCATAGGATATAAGGGCCTGAGGGATTTAGTAGATTTATTGACTACATGTTGGTTAAAAACATCTCCTCCAAGAATTATCATTAATCACACACTTGGATAAAAACATCTCTTCCTCCCCTATTCTCACAAAGAAACAAGAAATTGACACAAACTTAAAAAAAAAAAAAAAAAACCTAGCAAATAATGTGTAAAAACAGAAGTAAATAGCAATGTGAATTGTGAGGTTAGGCATTTATTCAAATAACTCACTATAAGTGTACTAAGTGGTTACTATGTCAAGCCCTGGGCTAAGTGCTCCAGATACAGAAATGGATTTGAAATAGATTCTTTCTTTTAAGAGACCTTTCCTTAAAGCACCTTAGAGGGTTGTGGAGGAGACTGACCAGATAAAAAAAGACTGAAAAAAAATGCTATAGGTACTAAGATGTTTGTTAGATCTCTCTGCTTGCCTGACTTCTCTCCATTTTATTAAGTGACTGTCTTCTTTAACCCCTTCCCTTAGACATGCTTAAGTTCAAGCTATCTTTAAGTACCGACACAGACATCAGTAGAAATAAGTGAGGGAGCTAGGGGGTAGGAGGGAAGCTCTTAATAGCTCAGAGAGCTGAAGAGAGCATTCTGTACCCAAATGGGGATTGCACTGGATGGTGTCAATGGTTCCTGACCTGGAGGTCTTCAAAAGCAGTCAATATTTCCAAAATTCTTAGGCAAACAATGCAAATATCCATCATTTGGTCATAAAGGCTCTGGCTAATGAATTCAATATTTTTGATATGCAAACATTTTTAACTACTTAAAATGTCTATGTAGGACTTTTTAATATTAAAAATAGTTCTAAGTGGTTAAAAAGTCAGAAGCTACTGTTTCAAGAATGAAAGATTTCACGGATGTTTCTGGGAATAACAAATAGAAAACTTTCTGAACCATTTCTAAAGGGCTTAGAGTTTAATTCTGTGCTATAGTCTTCTCTACATTGGAAAAAAATTAAAATTTTAGAGGATTGTCTAAAAGTCATCTAGCATCTTTCGTCAGCATGATCTTCATGGACCAGCCTTGCCTATCTTTCTAGTTATCTCTCTCTTTCACCCACCCCGATAACACTTGAAGTTCCCAAAACATCTCCAGTTGTTTCTTGCTTCTGTGATTTCTCTCTGAAATGCCCTCTCAATCTGCCCTCTTATGCATTCCTATAATTCTAGCTCTGATAGCATTTCTTCCCAGAAGACTTCTCTTCCTTCTCAGGCAAATTAATCACACTAAATCCTGATGCTTTGTGGTTGAAGTTGCTTACTACAATAGATGGTAAACTCCAGAGGGTGGGGTCTCCAGCCCCTAGAACAAGGTCTGGCCCAGAGTAGGTGCCCCAAACTGTTCATTGAATTAAACTGAAATGAATCATCCTGTGACTTTGTAGAGATTTTAAAATAGAAGGGAAAGAACAAACGTTGACTTTTAGTTCCAGGGTTAGTCATCTCTTCAATGTCTATTATTTCAGTTATATGAAGAGAAGGTCAAAACAAAGAATAAGTACATTGTGATGACTAAATTTGGGGGGAATAATATTGTACTTGGGGATTTGAAGCTTAGGAACAAAGTGGGTTATGTACTGATGGGGAAATGACTACCAAGCAGTCGCTTTTTTGCTTCTATAAGTAGTGGTGAAAGACCCATCAATAAGGCATTTAGAATGACATGAAGAGTTGAGTACTTCTCAAAATTGCAGGTCCTAAAGTTGGATTCCCAGGGAAAAGCAACGTTAAAAAAGACAGATATCCATGTTCATATTTGCAAATGGGTTAAATTCCCCCAGGGAGAAAGGAAGATACACCAGTTTTCAACAGTGTAGAGAATTGTGCCAACATTATAGCATGGCAGTTGTATTTATACTACGGTTGGAAAGCTAATAGCCACTAGAATTCTATTCATTTTAAGGATAAGCTTTCTCCCATAATACAACAAAATGTAACATAACGTAGCATCGCATAGCATAGTATACCAGTCTATGACCCTGTAATAGCCAAAGGAACTGAAAAATGTATACCTATCTATATATCTTTATGTAATATGTATAACACGTTTTTCCTAGAATTATTAAATAATTCAACATTAGTGAAATTTTCAAGTAGCTCCTTCTAGTTTACAGCAGTTATTTTAAATATTACACTTAAGTCTGATTAAAAGTATACCTTATTTTCTTCTTGGCCATCACTCTAAAACCTACTTTTAAGGTCAAACTATGAAAAAAGATTCTTAGAATATGAGAAAAAGAAATATTCAGAGGGCAGAATAAAAAAATAAAGTTTGTTGTATTCATATTTTTCCATATCTAGTTAATGTTTTTGAGGTTGGAAACTTGAAATATAATTTATTAATTCTAAATTTAAATCATATATTTGTAGGAATAGATTATTAAACACTTTTCTTTCAATTAAGAAAAATTGAAGGGACATTTGAATCACTTGGAGACCTTGTCAAAGTCCATATTTTAGTAAGTCTGGGGTGTGGTCTTAGAATTTGCATTTCTAACAAGCTCTGAAGTGATGTCTGTACTGCTGGGTTGAGGCCACTCTTAAAATTACAAGAATCTTGCATGGATAAAAGGATTGGCACAACTCTCAATAACAAAGCTAGAGTAATTTTAGTCCCAAATAGTCACTCAGTTCTACATGTAACAAGCACATCAATTTAGTCTTGGGCTTTGTGTCTTCCTACCTTGTGATTCAGATATCACCATTGAGTTTTTCCCTCTATAAGTCTGATTTTGTACATGATTAAGTATAAATTAGTTGTTAGAAGAAACAGTAGAAGAGACTTCACACTGAGAATAGATAGAAAATTTAGCTATTAGATAGTCAAGTGAAAAGAACAGAAAAGTAGATTATTAGCTAGCTTTATTCCTATTCATCATATAACTTTTAAGAAAAACAGGATATCAGTTAAGTGCTAGATATCATCTTCTTCCACATTAAATGTGTTAGTTGACACTGCATTGCTTAATCAATCTTGCTATACACTAATTAAATAGCTGCAGATTTTTTTTTTCGATGAAAGAACAGTTGGTTACCAACCAATACTCTAAAATTTCCTCCTCTGGGTGAGAAACCTATGTTTCTTGTACTATCTTGTGGGACCAGGAAGCTGTAAAAGATGAAACACCAGATATAACAGAATGTAAACTGTTCAGTTACTTGTTCCAGGATCAAAATGGTGAATATAAAATGGATATTACTATCTGGAAAATAACAACAATAATAATAATAGTAGCAAATGTAAAATTTAAAAAGTAAAGTGGGTCAAGCTTTAAACTGGGTAGATCAGAGAGGAAATGAAAGGTCATAGACTTAATTGGGATCTTGATTCCAGAGGTGACTCCTGAATGTTCATTTATGAAGGTGGAATTTCAGAGCAAAAATCTGGTGGGAAATTCAAGACATTTGTCTTCAAACCACATGAACATGACAAGGACATATTTTAAAATAAAAAGGTTTTTGGGAAGGCAAAGAGGAAGAGTCACTGATGGAGCTCGCTAAGTGGCCAAGTCTACCCCAGTCTCCTACCAGCTCCTACCCCAGTCTCCAAAGCAAGCCCTTGGTACTGCCATTAGCATGTAATGCACAAAGATGTCCCAATATATTAAAAAAAATGTGGCATAGCCTAGAAAGCACTACTCAAATTACAGTTGTTGTTTTCTTCCTATTATAATTGAAAGAAAAGAAGTCATAAATGAAAGTGAATGCAGTCTGAATCTGTGTTGAATCCACTTTTAAAGAATTGCAAGTGAAGTTTTTAGCATCCATAAGAATGTAATTACGTTTCCATTGCTTAATGTATGGACTCAAATTCTGACTTAATTATTCTGCAACTAAATTTATATGTCATTTATGTAGTAAATCTTGGCAATTGCTCTAACAACTATCATTGGAAATGTAATTAACTTGGGTTAGATAAGTTTTTACAGTGAGAACTAAATGCAGTGTAATACCAAGGCATTATTTAAAAGGCAAAGGCTAAATACATCTTTCTAAACTTTCTTGTTTGTTTATCATTTCTTTTCCCAGGAGGCTAAATGTTGAGTTTGTTTTCTTTTTCCAGCTTCACATTTTAGTCTGCTAATTGGAAGTTTCTCTTTTTATTCCTTTTTAAGGAAAAGAGTTCTACTCTTTGTATTACATCATTTACTAAGAATCCAGTTTATTTTTTAAAAAGACTTCTCTGTATGTGATAGAGTAGTTTGATTATATTTTCAAAGCTAAGCTCCCTTTGTTTTACTGTAGCTAAGTATTGATTTTTTTTTTTTTGTAATTTGAAACTAAGGCTTCCCTAGAATAAATATTTTACTGAGCCTAGACACTGTATTTTTTGTGACTTGTTAAGAATTGACAATGCCCAAAAGTATGTTTAATTATAAAAAATACAAATAATAGCTAAAAAAAAGAGATAAAAGGAAAAGGCACATTCCCAGGCACAGTGATCATGCTATATTTTAAGTTGATTGAGGATATATTGATAGATAATAATCATCTTCCCATAGGTTTGGAATTTGGATAAATCATGACACCACATCAAGATTATATAATATAATCTTTTGTCATTATAATTTAATGTTCCTATTTTTTGTTCAGTTGGTGAATGATGTTTCTCCTTTTATAGATGAGAAAAATGCAGAGGATTATTTTTTTTTGAAAGTTTGAGTTTTATCTCTATGTTTATTCTATCCACCCTCATAGAGTTAGGTTTATACTAACATAAATTTCTTATATTTATCTCACATTTAACTATTATTTATTTATTATATCAGTTTTTTTGCTAAATGCTTTCATATAAATACATACGAAATTGAATTAAAAAATTCAATTCCAAGTAGATTATAGATCAAAATATAACATGAAAACAATAGAGCTTCTAGAAAATAACATAAACAAATATATTCATAACCTTGGAATACATAAATATTTGTTAGAATTTATAAAGGGTTGAAAAATTCAATGAAAAAAGAAAAATAACCTACAACAAGGAATATCCAAATGGCCAATAAACATATGAAGATGTTTCAACGTTATTTATCATAAAGGAAATAAAAATCAAAATGATATTGTATATCTAGGCACCAGATAAAAGCTAAATCAAAAAATCTGACAATACTAAGTGTTGAAATACTCATACATGGCTGATGTGAGTATAACTTAGCATCAGTCACTTTGGGCAACTTTTTAGCAGTATACACTGAAGCTGATCTTATGATTCAGAAATTCCATATATAAGAATATGCCCACAGAAATGTATACATATACTCACAAAAAGTTAGATCAAGACTGCTCAGAGGAGGCAGTTCAAGATGGTGGCACAGGAAGATCCTGAATTTATCTCTTCAGAGACACAACATATTTACAGCTACATATGCAAAAATTCCCTGTGAAAAAGACCTGAAAACTAACCAAATAGCTCCTCCACAACAAAGGATAAAAGGGCAACCTTAAGACAGGTAGGAGAGGCAGAGACATTCTAGTCAAAAAACTCCACCCTAGTGCAGTTACCCAGAATTGGGAGGGATCTCACAAATAAGGAGTTTTTTCCCTGTTGTCCACATCAGGCAACGCTTGGGACCTGCAATCATGAAATGAGCTCCCCAACACTTTGACTTTGAAAGCTAATGGGGCTTATATCCAAGAGAACCATAGAGATACAGGGATTAGAGAACCTGCTCTTAAAGGGCTCCTGTGTGCACTCATTTGCCCCAGAACTCAGTGCAAAAACAGCAGTTTGAAAAGTGCCCAGACCATATGTGAAGGAGATTCATTTGCAACTATTAAAGCATATGCTGGAGGGGTAGGAATCTGTTGGGACTCTTTCTGGAGATGGAAACATTGGCAGACACCATTTTTGCCTTTTCCCTCTACCTTGCTGGTGCTAGGGGGCACCATTTTTGCACTTTCCCTCTAACTGAGTAGCACCACTGGAAACACCCACTGCTGCACCACTCCAGTGGCCCCTCCAAAGCTATTGGGTGAGCAGTATGACCCCATGCTACCCCTGTAGCCCTTCCAAAGCCAGCAAGCAAGTACCCTGCTCCTCTACCACTCACACAGCTCCACCAAAGCCAGCGGGTGTGCATAACTCACAGAGAGAATGTCTCTGAAGCACTTGGCTCTGGTGGCCCATTGGGTCCAAAACAATTGGAGAGATAGTTCTTTTCAGGCTACCACTCCTATAGCACTGCACAGATAGACTAAGACACTCCCTATCTTCCTGTGAAAAAGGCTTATTTATTTCTGCCTAGGGGCACACTTCAGGTTTCCATACATCTACAGACTATGGAGTGCTCTCAGGCAATGTAGGTCAGGGGAGGCTATTTTTGTACTCTCTTTTGACTTTGCTTCATCTCACTGGTAACTCCCAGAAAGGAGCCCAAACACTTGTATGGGGCCTTAATTTCAGGAATTGTTACGAAGGAGACATCTCCAGATTACCTCACCTAGAGGCCAGGAAGGTTTATAATTGTGATCCAACAGGACTGTATATTGTTGCACACCTTAAAACTACTGCCTGAGATTCTCACTTCCCATCAGCCTGAAACTAAGGGCTAACTGAGATCCCTCTCTCTGGAACATTCACAGGTCTTGGGACACCTTCAACAACTGGGTCCTATCAAGAATAAATCAGGCTGCTAAGGCACAATCCCAAAAGTTTGAGAGATAACCAACAGCTAGGACAAGGTTAAATGATAAGGTTTATCTCATTCACAAGGCCACTACTTCAAGACTGGGAGAGAGAGTTGTTTCACCTAATACATAGAAACAAAAACATAGAGAGTCAAGAAAGATGAGGAAGCAGAGAAATATGTTCCAAACAAGAAAACAAAATAAAATCCTGGGGAGGGTGGGGGAGACCCTTAATGAAATGGAAATAAGTAATTTAACTGATAAGGAGTTTAAAGTAATGGTCATAAACATGCTCATGGAACTCAGAAGAATGGATGAATACAGTGGGAACTTAAACAAAAAGATAGAGAATATTCAAAAGTAACAAGCAGAAGTCCCAGAGCTGAAGAACACAAAAACTGAAGTGAAACATACACTAGAGGAGTTTGTCAGCAGAATAGATGAAGGAGAAGAATCAGTGATCTGTAAGACCAGGCAGTAAAACTCACCCAAACAAAGCAGCAAAAAGAAAAAAATAGTATTAAAAAAAAGTGAAGGTAGAGTAAGGGACCTATGGGACAACAGCAAGCAGAATAACATTTGCATTATAGGGGTTCTAGAAAAAGAAGAGAGAGACAAAGGGGCAGACAATTTCTTTGAGGGGACAATGACTAAAAGTGTCCCTAACTTAGGGAAGGAAACAGACATCCCGATTCAGGAACCCCAGAGAGTTACAAATAAGATGAACATTAAAAGACCCACACCAAGACACATTATAATTAAAATGTCTAAAGTTGATAAAGAGAGAATCTTAAAAACAGCAAGAGAAAACTAACTTGTTAAATACAATGGAACCCCCATAAAACTATAAGCAGATTTCTCAGCAGAAACCTTGCAGTCCAGAAGTAAATGGCATGATATATTCAAAGTGATGAAAGAAAAAAAGTTCAAACCAAGAATGCGCTACCTTGCAAGGTTATCAAGAATTGAAAGTGAGATAAAGAGCTTTCCAGACAAACAAAAGCTAAAGGAGTTCATCAATACTAAACTGGCCCTACAAAAAGTGTTAAAGGGAATTCTTTAAGTTGAAAAGAAAGAACACTAATTAGTGACAAAAAACATATGAAAATAAACATTTCACTGGTAAAGGTAAATATATAGTAAATGTCATGGATTAATCACTTATAAAGCTGGTATAAAGATTAAAAGACAAAAGTAGTAAAATAACTATAGCCATTATAATTTATTAAGGGATAAGCAAAAAGAGATGTACAATGTTATATCAAAAACATAAAACATTGGGGGTAGTAAAAATATAGAGTTTCAGAATGTGTTCAAACTTAACTTGCTATCAACTTAAATTAGACTGTGTATATATATATATATATATGTTGTATGTATGTAACATACAACAATGATGATGTATGTAAACCTCATCTTTTATCTAACCATAGTGGTATGAAACTAAAAATCAATTACAAGAAGAAAACTGGTAAAATCAAAAATATATGAAGATTAAACAACATGCTTCTGAAAAACAAATTGGTCAACAAAGAATTCAAAGGGGAAAGAAAGAAACACCCTGGGAGAAATGAAAATGGAAGTACAGCATACCAAAATCTATGAGATACAGCAAAAGCAGTTCTAAGAGGAAAGTTTACAGTGATACAGGCCTACCTCAAGAAACAACAAAAACATCTCAAATAAACAACCTAACTTTATACCTGAAGGAACTAGAAAGAGAAGAACAAAAGAAGTCCAAAGTTAGTGGAAGGAAGGAAATAATAAAGATCTGAGTGAAAATAAATGAAATAGAGACTAAAAGGACAATAGAAAAGATCAATGAAATGAAGAGCTGGTTCTTTGAAAGATAGACAAAATTAACAAAATTTTAGCTAGAGTCACTAAGAAAAAAAAGAGAGTGCTCATATAAATAAAATAGAACTGAAAGAGCAGAAATTAAAATTAATACCAAAGAAATTAAAAGGATCATAAGAGGCTACTATGAACAATTATATGCCAGCACATTGGACAACCTAGAAGAAATGGATAAATTCCTAGAAACATACAGTATCCAAGACTGCTTCATGAAGAAATAGAAAATCTGAATACATTGATTAGTAATAAGGAGATTGCATCCGTCACCAAAAATATCCCAACAAACAAAAGTCTAGGACCACATAGCTTCACTGGTGAATTTGACCAAACATTCAAAGAAGATTTAATACCTATCCTTCTCAAATCCTTTGAAAAAAGTGTAGAGTAGGGAATGTTCCCAAACTCATTCTTATGAGGCTAGCATTACCCCAATACAAAAACAGAGAAGAACACCACAAGAAAAGAAAATTACAGGCCAATATCTCTCATGAACATAGATGCAAAAATCCTCAACAAAATATTAGCAAACCAAATTCAACAATACATTAAAAAGATCATGCAACCTGATCAAATAGGATTTATTCCAGGGATACAAAGATGGTTCAATATCTGCAAATCAATCAACGTGATGCATCACATTAAGAAAACAAATGATAAAAATGACATGATCTTCTCAATAGATGAAGAAAACGCATTTCACAAAATTCAATATTTATGATAAAATAGTAATAGTGCTGGATAGTGCTGGATAGGAATGATTAGAAATTCATATGCAAAAACATGAATCTCTGTAAATCACACCCTATTAAAATTAACTCAAAATAGAATACAAAGCTATATGTAAGAGCTACAACTATAAAATGCCTAGAATAAAACATAGGACAAAACATTTCTGACCTTGGTTAGGCAAAAATTCTTAGATAAAATGCCCATGAAATAGAATTTGATAATTTAACTTTATTACCAAAATTAACACCTTTTCTCTTCAAAAGACTCCACTAATAAAATGAAAAGACAAGCCACAGATGGGCAGAAGATATTTGAAAATTGCATATTTGAAAAACAATTTGTATTTGGAATATATTAAAAACTCTTACAACTCACTAATAAGAAGACTAACAGCCAATTAAAAATTGGGCAAAATATTTGACAAAGATGATATAAAGATATAAAAATTTCTAATAAGGACATGAAAAGATATTCAATATCATTAGACATTGGGGAAATGCACATTAAAACTACTGAGCCATACACTTACATACCCTCTATAATGGGTATAATATCTTTCCAAAGACTGAAAATATCATGTTTTGGTAATTATTTGGAGAAGTTGGAACCCTCATGCATTGCTGTTGGGAAAAAAAATGGTACAATCACTTTGGATAACGGTTTGTCAGTTTATTAAAAAGATAAACATATATTTATCATGAAACTCAGCAAGTCGCTTCTAGGTATCAACCTCTTTGTCTTTTCAATTCTTCACAAATTTATTGTTTCCTTATCTAAAAGGTACAAAAGCTGCCTGCTTTGGTCACTTCTTTGAGTCTCATATTTTTTATGGGCTCCCATAGGTATGAAATTAAATTTATCTTTCTTCTGACTTTGTCTTATGTTGATTTAATTATTAGACCAGGCAAAGAACCTAGAACGGAAGAAAGGTAATGGCACTAACCTAGCACTGGACTGTGCATGGTGAGATGTGATTGTGGACACCTGGTCTGAGGTCTTAGACAATTTCTCCCCATGACATCATCTTTCATTAGGATATTTTTGGCCATCTCTTCCTAATGGACTTATCCTTGGAGTAACATCTGCTTTCAAATTCCCCTAGAACAAAAGTTTCAGAATCTGAGGTGGTGTGTGACTCTTTAATGAACTGGCCTGTCTTTCCTTCAAATCTGGCACAACTGTTCCCATGCTTAAGGGATATATTAGTCTTTACTTCTAAAGTTTCTTCTTTCATGGACTCTTATTTTTTTTCAACTTTATTGAGATATAACTGACATATGACATTGTGTAACTTTAAAGTGTACAAATTGTGGGTTTGATACACTATGATTACCATCAGAGTGTTAGCTAACACCTCCATCATGTCAAATATTTAACTTTTTTTTTTTTTTTTTTTGTAGTGAGAACATTTAAGATCTACTCTCTAAGCAACTTTTAAGTATTTGGAGAAGTGCTTTTATCTATGATCCGAATGCTGTGCATTAGAGTCCCAGAACTTTGTCATCCTCTAACTGGAATTTTGTAATTTCTGGCCAAAATTTCACCATTTCTCCCATACTTCAGATGTTGGTAACCATCATTCTACTCTGTTTCTACAAATTTGGCTTTTTCATGGACCCTTTTTCCCTTCTTGTACTCTTAAATGCAAATCCAGATGTAATACTACAATTTTTATTTGCGGAATATTCGCTCTTCCATAATTACACTTTCACATCAAGACAGATTGTGCCTCCACTAAATCCTATGCTATGGAAATTCTATAATCTTTTCCTGTAACATAGATGGTGATTATCAGTAGTAGGTTATTCATCATTTATCTATATTAACCTATTAAAAGATAGAGATGCCAGGCTTCCCTGGTGGGAAGTGGTTGAGAGTCCGCCTGCCGATGCAGGGAACACGGGTTCGTGACCCGGTCCGGGAAGATCCCACATGCTGCGGAGCGGCTGGGCCCGTGAGCCATGGCCGCTGAGCCTGCGTGTCCGGAGCCTGGGCTCTGCAACGGTGACGTCACAACGGTGACGGGCCCGAGTACCGCAGAAAAAAAAAAAAAAAAAAAGATAGAGATGCCGATCCCATCTAAAGAAAGAGTCTTTGATTTTGAAACAAGAAAATTTATCACCCCAGGATCCCCTTGATTAATTCATTTCTTACAGTCACTCCCTATAGGTCGCTGACCATGCTTCTTTCACATAAATAAACTATGTGTTAAGACCTCTTTGCTATGAGAGATAAAAATGATTATTATTACCCTGATTTACTGGTTTAAGTGATTATAGCCTAGTGGATTTGCTGTTACCTTATTAATTACAAATTAATTTAATTTGTGGAGGTTGAAAACATTAGCTGGTTTTCTTTAATTAATTGTTTTTGGATGAATTGCTAAATGAGTCTTTTATGATGGTGATATGGGCTAATGACATAGCCTTCAATTTATGAAGACCAGGTCATAACTTAGCCATAAATAATGTGAATCCCATTTTGTTTTAGGTGTCACTCACATGTCCAGATACTAACTTAATTAGTTTACTCAGAGGGAATTGGCCTTATCACAGAGAAAAGTCTGAGGGACTTTCCTGAGACTTTGAGAAGATTTTATGAGATGCTCTGTGCATTTGGTGGACTCTGAGCTCTGGAATAGTTCCCTCATCTGAGTGTCCTTGGTCTCTTTGGGATTGAATCCTGGCCAAATCTCATACTAGCTGCATATAACCTGCAGGATCTTGGACAAGTTACTTCAATTTCTAGGCTTCAGCTTGCTCATCACAGAATTGGGGAGAATAATTATAATCACTTAAAAGGGTTGGTGAGAGGGTTAAATAGAATCACAAATACAAAACGCATGAAGCAGTTACCTGACAAGTAATTAAATGCTCAAAAGTGAGTTGTACTTTTATTACTGTTGTTGTTTTTGTGGTTATTGACCAACCTTCTTAGGAGCCCCTTTCTCACCCTTCAATTCGCCCTCCTTTATCCATTTCATGAATCAGGGATTCGTGAATATTCTTTAACCTGGACCTAAAAATACTAAACATGAGTTTGTAATAATTTGTGTCTAAAATAGCATTTTGTCTTTATATGCTGTTTAAATGGATTTTTCTTTGAATGTGAAAGGCACTTTCTTTCCACCACACTGACTATTGATTGCATGACTCATATTTTATGTTAACATTCTAAAAGATGATTGGTTACTAACATTTTTGATTCATGCATTAATCATTTTTGAAAGTACTTTTTGCAAGTATTATCTTTACTCTTTACTCTGAGTGTATAGGCATACCTTGTTTTATTACACTTCACAGATACTGTGATTTTTTACAAATGGAATGTTTGTGGCAATCCTGTGTCTAGCAAATCTATGGGTGTCATTTTTCTGACAGCATTTGCTCACTTTGTGTCTTTGTGTCACAGTTTTGGTAATCTTGCAATCTTTCAAATTTTTTATTATTGTAATACTTGTTATGATGATCTGTGATCTTTGATGTTACTACTACGAATCACTGAAGGCTCAGATGATCGTTAGCATTTTTAGCAATAAAGTATTTTTTAATTAAGGTATGTACATTGTTTAGACATGATGCTATTGCACACTTAAAAGACTACAGTAAAGTATAAAAATAACTTTTATATGCACTGGGGAACTAAAATATTTGTGTAATTGCTTTATGATGACAATTGCTTTACTGTGCTGTTCTACAACTGAACCCACAATATCTCCGAGGTATGCCTGTACAAATTGTGTTGTGTAGGTTAAAAGTATCTTCTTGACTATATGTTAGCTCCATTCATTTATTCATGTACTTAACGAATAATGCTTGTGCACCAGCTGTGTGCCAGGCATTGTTCTAGGTGCTGATGTGTAGCTGAAACTGACCATGGGATTTAACAACGTAGAGACCACTGGTAATCTTGATAGTTGATAGCTTGATGGGAGTCTGATTAAGAGACAACAGGAGTAGAAAAATTGAAGAAAGCAAGTATAGATGACTCTTTTAAGGAGTTTTCCAGAAATGGAGAACCAAAAATTTGGGAACTCAATGAAAAAAGTGCACAATCAGGAGAAGTTATTATTATTATCGTTATTATGGAGAGATGGGAAAATAATAGCTTGTTTATATGCTATTGAGGTTGATCCAATATTGTGGGAAAGGTTGTTGATTCAGGAAAGAGAGGGAATAATTGCTGAAGCAGTGTCCTTGAAGAAGTGAGAGGAGACAGAATGTGTGCACAAGAGGAAAGCTGGCCTTTGATAGGAGAAGAGAGTCATTCATGGTAAAACAGAGAAAGAGTTGAATATCGGTCATCAATATCCATATTAGCTAAATTGTGCTTAGTCACGTTTTCCTCTAACATTAGTCCTGCACCAGGGAGACAAGCCCCCAGAACGTCTGGCTTTGAAGGCCAGTGGGGCCTGCATGTAGGGAGAGTTGAAGGGCTGTAGGAAAGACTGCACTCTTAAAGGGTGCACACAAAATCTTACATGCTCCAAATCCCAGCGCAGAGGCAGTAGTTTGAAAGGAGCCTGGGTCAGACCCACTCGCTGATCTTGGAGAGCCTCCCAGAGAGGCAGGAAACAACTGGGACTCCTCCTGGAGGATGGAGACACTGGCAACAGCAATTTTTGGGAGCTCATTCTACTAAGTGGACCCTGGTGCTGGCAAGAGCCATTTTGGAATCTTCCCTCCAGCCTATTAGAGCCAGGGACTCTCCGCCACCAGGGCTGGCACCAGCACCTTGGCTACTCAGGCCATGCAGAAGGGAACAAACAATACATCTGATAAAGGATTAATATCCAAAATATACAAAGAACTCATATAACTCAATACCAATAAAACAAACAACCTGATTAAAAAGTGGGCAGTGGACCTGAATAGATCTTTCTCCGAAGAAGACATACAGACAGCCAACAGACACATGACAAGAAGCTCAACGTCACTAATCACAAGGGAAATGCAACTCAAAACCACTATGAGATACCACCTCACACGGGTCAGAATGGCAACCATCAAAGAGACAATGAATAACAAGTGATGAGAAGATGGATGAGAAGAAAAGGGGGCCCTCGTGTACCGTTGGTGGGATTGTAAATTGGTGCAGCCACTGTGGAAGGCAGTATGGAAGTTTATCAAAAAACTAAAATATAACTCCATTAAAAAAGGAAATCTTGCTGTTTGCAGCAACATGGATGGATCTAGAAGATATTATGCTAAGTAAAATAAGCCAGACAGAGAAAGACAAATACTGTATGATCTCAATTATATGTGGAATCTAAAGAGAAAACAAACAAAACAGAACAAAAACAGAGTCACAGATACAGAAAACAAACTGGTGGTTGCCAGAGGAAAGGATGGAGGGTTTTGGGTGAAGCAGGTGAAGGGGATTTAGAGACACAAACTTCCAATTATAAAATAAATAAGCCATGAGGATGTTAAAACAAAACAAAACAAAACGAACAGTGTGTGGAACAGAAATCAACTATTTTCCCCTAGCTAGTGAGGGGTTGCTTCTAATTTCATCAATGAAATCACTAGTTGGGTTGCCATTTTCTGCTTTCAGCTCTTCCTAAGTCTCCCCTTTTTGTGGAGTGAAACCTGGTCCACAAAGTACATGTGGCATCTTTAAAATGTGGGAGTGTGAGAATTCAATATGTATTTTTGCATGTATGAATTTTTCATTAGAAATATTTTCAAAGGAGAGTAGGAATACTATATTGTTGGAAAGTGCATGAAGACCAGTATTCTACATTTCCTTTCTGAGCGCATGCATTGAGTTAAAGACCTGTACACACCTGACTTATCCACATGACAGGAGAACTGGTCCTTCAGTAGATTTTGATGGGAGACTTGCTCAAGGACAGGCTCACACTAAGAGAGAAGGTGCTCTTTCCCCTTTAATTATGGTAGTAGAAGGAAGTTTTACTCGCTTTAGTTAATGCCTGGGGTTTCTTTGAAATTCCCTTGCCCTTCTGTACAGCCATGATAACATCACAGCCTTTTTGTGAATTAGTTCCAGGAGCAGTGGGGGACATTGAGTTTATTCTCATGAAATAGCCTTTGATTTCTTCTAATATAAAAGTTGCTTATCATAGTTACCACCTTGGCTTTGCCAGTTGCTCTGAACTAATTTCTCATTCCTATTATCAGATGATGTTTTATTTAAATGAAACTTCTACTGAAGAATTCTTCTTATTTGGGGGTAGGGTAGAAAGAAAAATTATAGGGAAGGATGCATATAATATTATTTCCACTCACTATGGGCTTTTTGTGAACTTTGAGATTCCTCACTTAATGAATGATCCTGGATTGGATCTGGAATCAGAAATAGACAGTAGGAAAACAGATGAAATTTGAAAAAAAAGCCTGTAGATTAGATAGTAATGTGATATCACTAATAATTCCCTGATCTTGAATCTGGTTGAAAAGTGTAGAAGATTCCTTGTATTATTTGTGCAAATCTTTTGTAAGAGTCTGAAAATTTTTTGAAATAAATAGTTAAAAAAAGTTTCCTCACTTTTTTTTTTTCTGAATTCATGCAATTCTGGAAGATGAGTATCTTAAAACTAAATTTAAACCTATGTAAACTAGATGACAGTGTAGAAATAGAGAGGCTACAGTTTTGGGGAAACAGACCGTTTGAAATGACAGATTTTGGAGCAAAGCCATTAGAGTTGCTGGGAATAGTGACATTGAGAAGGACCTTGTTAAAAAACATAGAAATTGCCAAAGTAATGATTGTGGTCACATTTTGACATGCTGTCATGTGAGAGAGGGATTAGATTTTCCTCTCTATAAACTTACTGGGTTAATTAAGGCCAATAGATAAAAGGTATAAAAGATAAGTTTGGGGTTATTGTGTCAAAGACATTTCTGACAATTAAACTTATTTAAAAATGAAGTAGACTGGTTTATAACACAGTTTCATTGTCGTCACTGGAAAGTTAAACCAGAGGCCAAGTGATGCTTGCCTTTTACTACTGCAGAAGGGAATTCTGAATCGGGTAGGAAGCAAAGAGAAACAAGCTGTAAGATCTTTTTCAACATGAATATTCTATGATTTTTTTCTCACTAAATATCTGCGTGATGCTTCCACTTGTATAATTTACTGTGTTAATACTACTTCTAGCATAGTATTCTCTGTATGTGTGTGTGTGTGTGTGTGTGTGTGTGTGTGTATTTTCCCCCCTAAGGTTCAAGGTGTTTAAAATATTTACCCCAAGATAATGATTTATATGGATTATATATGTGGATAATATTAGATGCTGCACAGTACTGATTAAATGTGATTTATTTGTCTGTAGAACAGTAGCCCTAGACTGCTCCAAATATATCTACAGGGTGCAGGTTTGAAATTAATGTGCAAGAATACTTTAACGTAGGGAGCACACTGGCTGAGTTTGCTGATGTTTGGTGCAGCCAAAGCTCTTAAGTTGATAGATGGTTGTTCCTTTCTTGATCAATGCATGAATCATCTCTCCTAGGGCAACAAAGAGAGAAAACAGAGGGTGGGTCTGCCCACTGCTGGATGAAATTCGAAGCCTGGAGAGAACTTAGCATTTCTAGGGCAGATATAAGGAAGTATGTTTATTTGAATCCCTGGCACATTATTCTTTATCAAGCTTATGTTGGCCATGTTGAATAAAAAAGGACGAGTATTTTTTCTTTACTCAATGGAATGCCTTAGAGGAGGTCATGGTAGATGACCCTTAGACTTATGTTCGGATTTTCTGCAAGGAATAACAGCCAATTTATAGATAAACCAAATTAACTATTAGATCAAAATAAACTCTTGAAAATCTCTTCATTTAGTAAATCATTATTTTCCCTTGGGAAATAAAGAAGTATTTAAACATACAATTCAGCACTTCAATTCTTCAGTCTTGTTTCAATCTCTAGGATGAAGGAAGAGGATCTTTTTTACTCCAGGGCAGAGGCACAAATGCTGCTGTAAGAGTTCCTACAGGTGGACCATGAAAAGATAGCCCAAGGGATAACTAAGTGTCATTACCAAAAGGCTTTGGAGTTTCAGATATTTATTTTAAGACAGTGTTAAGACTATATGAACGTGGTAAAAATAAAGGGGAATTCTACCAGATAAATCCTTACTGACTTAAATTCAGCAAACCAAAATGTAGGTGATAGAAAGGATAAAGAGCCCTATCCATGGAAAGAACTGACTGTGCTTGAAAAAAAATGGGATTTGAACTCAAGCAGACCTACTGATTTTGCTTACTGATTTTACAATACTGGAAAAATAAGTGACTTATTTCTCCTGAGTCTTAGTTTTTAAAATTTATTTGTAAAGTAGGTAAATAATATCTATTTCAAAGGGTTGTTATGAGAATTAGAGGAGATAATCTTGGTTACTTAGTACAATGTCTGGCACAAAACAGACACATTCAATTTTTCATTAATAAATCAATTATGCAGTTACTTGTTTTTCAGATAGACAGTAGCCTCATTAAAGACAAGACTATATCTATATTTATTGTTTGTGTTATTCCAAGACTCTAGCACTGTGCCTTGGACATAGTAGCTGATTACTAAGTATTTATGGGCTGAATTATTTAAACAATTTTAGTTTCTATTCTCCTGGAAGTTTAACTGAAGTGTGGGATTGATGGTTTGTGAGAATAGCATTGAGGAAGTCAGTGGGGAAGACGGCCGTGATCCTCCAAAGCCCTGGAATTGGCTATTTGACACTTTCCATCTGTTAATTCAAAGATTCTCTTTTTTCCACGAAGGAAAAAAGTGTCACCAGGGAAATGCAAATGTAATCTTCCTCTTAGAAGTGGAAAAATTCAACCTGTTCTCCATTGACAGCAAAACACTGGAGATTTTACTGGAGGAGGAAGGATGGGGCAGTGGTAGTCAGAAGATATCAGGACGAATGAAGCGACGCAGACTTGGAAAAAATCACTTCATTGTGGCTTCTTTCCTCAGTGCGGTAATATTGATTGTCTTGAAGATGCTTTGCAAAGCCACAATAGAGTTAAATCCCTCTGGATCTGTCTTCTTAAATGTCAGAGGGAGACAGCTGTTTCTGGCACGACTGAAACTGTTTTTATTCATTCACGATTTGGAAATCGCCTACCTCTTTCACATTAATAAGAGAAGAGAGGACATTAACTTTCCCAGGTTGTTCTGAGTCCCTTCCCAGAAGCCTCTCAATCCTTCCATGAATAGCAACGCATGTGTCTGTGTTGGGCAAACAAATGAATAGAGCTCTCAGAGTGTAAACATTACGCAGACCAATTAGTTCAGAAGGTTGCCCATTATTTTTGAAGTTTTGCCATCAGTTCTCTATAGTTACATTTCTCTGATGAGAATTTTTAATTAAAAAAGATTTACTAAATTAATTTTTCTTCTCTCTTATTTTCCCTCATTCTTTTTTTCCCCTTTTACAACCCATCCGAGGTCTCTGGTCTTTGAGTCACTTCTGATCTTTTACTTTTTGGTGTAATGAAAGTTCTGATTTTTACTTCACATTTATAGAAATGAATGATTCTGTATCAGTGCCCCCAAACCCTTCCTTGAGTACTCCTCTGAAGGCAGACCCTCTTTAATGTTCACATCCACACAAAATGTATGGACAGACCATAGCAGTTAAAAGAAGTGCTTCTCTAACTGCTGTTGGCGGTTCACTTCTAAGATGGAACATAATAAAATCTTGCCATTGGTGCACGTTTTGGAAACAGAGAACAGGGAGCCATTGTCCACTGTTAACTCCATAGGTCTGTAGAGACTTATCAGTGTAGCTACTTGGAAAGTCACACCTTATATAAAATGCCAGTGAACTAAAGAGTGAATGGGGCAGTGGGAGAATTCGTTGAGGCCATGTTGTACATCAGAAACCATGTGCTTTGAAGTCAGAAAACCTGGCTTGAAATCCTGGCCCTGTGACTTGTGTGATGTCTATGAGCTTCAGGATTCTCTTCTAGGAAATAGGAATACTTACATATGTCTCAGACATTAGTTTTAATGATGAAATTGAGAGAATAAATATAAATACATTAGTGCCATCTATGTTTCTTTGCCTTCTCACTAGCCATAATTTGAGAAGCAAGATCTGTCTTTGAAACTTATTTCCATCGTGGGTTATCTGTATAAGTTTGGGGAAATTACTAATACTTTGAGTTAGTTTGTTTCTTTTTTAATGGCTAAAGGCACTCAGGTGCAGAGAATTGAGTTAATCCTCCTCCTTAGTTCATTGGACACCATTGTCATTGGTCCATGCAAGTCTCCTCCCATTGTACTTATTCATTTCATTTTTATACCTTTTCCTCTGTCTCATTACTCTTGCTTCCCATAGGTGAACCTTTCAAGGTGTTGATTTGTATCCTTTCATTTGTATATGTTCTTATAAAACATGTATTATTGATTGCATATAGTTCTAATTTACATAAATTATAATGTGCAACAGATCTCTTTTTTTTCATTTTCTACTCAATACTTTGTTTTAAAAGTTCATCCATGGTGTGTGTGTAGAAATCTACATTTTATTGCATTGTATACCTCCACTATGTTGTTCCTCTCCATTCCCTCAGTTATGGGCATCTGAATTACCTCCAGTTCTCCTACTGGACTGTCAGAAATTAGGAAACTGGATATTTCCAAGTGATTGGGATACCGAATCCTCATGCACTGTTGGTAGGAGGGTAGATGGGCATGCCTACTCTGGAGAGTAGTGTCTGTGTGTATGTGTATGTATGCAGGTGCATGCATGCATCAGCAGAGGGATATAGATCTAGACCACAGAGGATATGGAAATATACTCATATATAGGCATACACATGTACTATGACCTAGAAAGTGTTCTCTTGAAGTCTGGGCATATAGGTTCATGGCATTCCAGCCTCTGCTGTATAGGAAGGCAAATTAGGAGGAGGTATGAAAAAAATGCTGAAAGTCAATTCACCCTTCTGCCATAGTCTGGTAATGTGTGTTATGGAAGACCCAAAGGTCCTTCTGTGTTCTTTCTGGTGAGAATAAGGTAGGATTTCCTAATCTTCCTTGGGTCACGGAGTCTTTTGGCAACCCAGGAAAGCCTATGAAACTCTTCTCAGGGTGTTATTTTTAAATGCACAGAATAAAATTTATGTGATTACAAAAGAAACCAATCATACTGAAATGAGTTTATAAAAATATTAAACCATATTGTGTTAAAATTATTTGTTTTTGTTGATGCATTAAATAACAAAATCTAACATCATGTATAATAATTGTCTGCAACAACTGTAATGTGATAAGAAAATACCTGTGATTAAGTTGGTGACGAAGTCACAGGTACTACTGATACTACTATGGTTTTCAGTATTTATCACTGAAGGATATTATGAATTCCAGATTAAGAATCCTTGGTTTAAGGAAAGAAAATGGTCTGAGCCTTGGTCACTACTGACTACTCTTGACAACACCCATCTGCAATCAGACCACTGGGCATCTGCTTGGGTCAGGATCACAGATTTAACCTCTAAAAAATGTCAGCATTGAAAGGTGCATCCTTTCCTATAACCCTGGAAGTTTGAAGGTGGAGAAACACAAGGCCAAGGGTAAATGGCCACCAAGATTTGTTTCATCAATGTACCATCCCAACAGGGCCTTTGTCTTGCTCTGCTGTTACTCTGTGGACTCTGATGCCATCAGCAGGGATTGAGGTGATGGTGCAGCCAATGACCATCCCTCCTGAGTGTGTGTGTAGGTGAACGTTTGCTGAAGAGGCAAGAGCAGAACTGAACACTCTTCCAACTCTCCCCTCTCTGCTCCCTCTCTCCACCCTCCACTCCAGACCACAGCACAGCCCCTCATAGACACCCTCCAGCTCACAAGACCCTTCAGATTCCCCCAGAGTTTCTGGCAGTTTTTTGCTCTTCATTTTTTAGATCCATGATCTCCTCTTGCTGCAGTTGTTTCCTCAGGGTTTAATCTGGAGGGAAACAACACATAGTTCTTGCTAGTTCATCATCTTGATAAGAGCGTATTAGTTTCACTATCTGAAAAATGGCAATTTAGCCTTTATAGGATTGTTTTGAGAATGAAATGAGGCAAAGGAACGCACTTGGTACAACTGCTGGTCCTAGTAGGTGCGCATCCTAACTGCCCTACAAGTTTAGAACATGTAATGTGCCAATAGCAGTCTGGTATGTGCCAGTGTTCACCACTGGAAACAAGGCACACAACAGAGGTTTTTCTCTCTGAAGCAGTGGCTCTCAACCTTGGCCACATACTAGAATCACCAAGGAGCTTGTGAAAATCCATATACTCAGGGCATGCCTTCGGCCAGTTACACTGGAATCTCTCAGGGAGGGATCAGAGTATTTGCGTTTTTTAAAATTTCTCATACTATTTCAATATGCAGTCAAAATCGAGAACCTCTGAATGAGGCCCCTGACTTGGAAATAGTTTCCTTTCCTTTATACGTCAGTAACTCTGGGTCATCATTGAAGCCAATGAAATTCCTGGGTGAGATATTCATTTTCTAAATAAAGTAACCAAGATGAATGTTCTATGTGCACTCACTCACACACATACACATTGTATGTGTGATAAACCAACTATTTAAAGTGCTCAAGGGTGGCATGGATTTACGGAGGAAGAGGAGAGAAGATGACATTTCTGGATAGGAGATCATCTTTTCATTATTCTTCACAGGGAATAAGAAGACATATTACCTATGAGTATTAAAATCCTAAATTTAATGAGCTGGGCCCTTTGGAAAAGGGTTTGTTTACTTGAACTTAATAGAAAGAAAACAGTAATATTGCCCAAGATGACCACATAATTCATTAGTACATAAAGTTTTTCTCTGTCGTGCTGGGTCTGCAGGAGATTTGTCCTGGTGAAACTTGTGGTTCTGGGTTATGTGACTCATCAGTAGTTCTTCTGGCTCTATATAATTTGAAATGAATCAGATTTGGAGAGCACTATTTAGAGTTATTATAAACTCTAGTGTTTTACAGTTGCCTGCCAATTCAGTTATATCTGTATGTTCTTTCCATGGAGTGAGGCATGGGATGGGGTGAAAGAGTTGGCACCAAGGGCCCTTCCTCAGGAAGAGAGAGTGCAGACGGCCCTGGAAGCTGGGGCTGAGGAATTGCAAGCTACGGAAGAGATCACAGCTGAAGACAGATTATGAATTTTCCCTGGAAAAGGTTGCCTGAGTGAGAGTTACTGGAAGTTTATGCCGCTCCACTGAATGAAAAATACACACAAAACTTCACATCCAGCTTCTCAAGGTGACATCTTGAAACCCTTAAAACTGCCACAGATGATCCGATGTAGATCTGAAATTCAGCACTTGATAGAGTGATTCTTATTTATTTTTTTTCTTTCAATTCTAACAATGTCTTCCAATTGCCGCTCACCGTAACATTTAGCCAGCAGCTAAGAGCAGATTGCCAGTGCTAGAATGCTGGAAAGAAAGATCACGGAAGGATGAAAATTATCCTTATGGCTGCCCCAAAGAAAAAAATCTGAGGAAGGTAAATCATGCCTGCAGCATCCTTCTCTTCTCTTGAACAACATCAAAATTAAAATCACAGGAACCCATCTGCCAGTGTCTCCTAGTCAGTTTTCAGTTGGGAACTAACCATTTTTTTCTCCTCCATCCTCAATCAAATTTATCTCTCCTTGTCTTGTTTTCTCCAGTTCTACTCTGTTAAGTGACAGTAAATTTGACAAATGATTTCTTACTAATAGGTTGAGTGTTAATGCATTCACTAAAAAGTAATAACAAGCATTTATTGAAAGCTTTCTCTATGTCAGGAAATATATTAAAAGTGTTCACATATATTACCTCCAACCAAGTTAACATTTTCATTTTGAAAGGTATCTAATGATTTAACCCCAGAAAATGGCCAAAATGGCAGAACTTTGGGCTCCTAGCAGGCAGGAGAGAGTGTATTTATTGGCTACCAAAAGTGGGGCTTCTCAAATCACATCTGGTGGTCTATCATCTATTTTATCTGTGGAAAGATATTTATTAGAAAGTATATAAAATGTGAGTCAGAAGCCCTAAATTAGAAATGAGCATCTTTTATAGAATGTGATCTTCAGCTATCACAGAAATTCCCTGAACTTTAGTCTCTTCATCAATAAATGCAGTATAATCAATAAGAACTTTATGCATGGTAGCAGAGATTAGATTTCACTATCGATTTGTAATTTGAAATGATCCATATATATCTTAGTTGTGCTGGTGTTGGTTACTAATAAGGCTCCTGTAAGTTTTTAGAACCAGAATACCCAAGGCCACTTTGGTATTTCAGTGAATATTTTTTCAGTACAATATTTGAAAGTCCTTAATCCTTCAAGAACTTCATTCTAATTTAAGACAACTTTATTAAAATATTTGCTATGCTTATTGTGGATTGCAATTTAGTTGATGAACAGATGATAATACCTTGAGGAGGGCTATTTTCAGTGAAGTGCCACTGTATTTTGTGGACAACTTTAATTTCTTGCTCAGTTTGTATACGTTTCTAGGCTGTGTGGATGTCTGATAAGTCTTAGTAAAAGTTTAGATATATAAGCATAATAATTTCTATTTAAGATTAAAACTATACCAGCCAGTAGCTGCTAAATTATAAATTTTGCTCATGTTACACAAGCACTTTGGAAAGGTCTGGGTGAATAATTAAAATTATTATGTTTTTGTTTAAAATACCAGAACTTATACATTTATTCTGGTTTGGCAAAAAAAGTAGAGAGCACTAATTTGGGAAATTTGATTCATTTGGGAAATGAATAAAAATGGAGTAAAGATTTTTCCCTTCAATTTCAGAGTTTTTTTTTTTTCTCATCTGTTGTAACTTTTGCTCATTACTCTGATTGGTCCATGTTAAAGTAAATGAATTCTGCTCTGGATAATTTTTTTATGGTCACATATGCAATAAGAGAAGTAGATGACATTTTCCATTAGTTTCTTAGTAATGATAGTAAGAGAGATCCAGATTATTTTTATACAGACAATGAAGGTATTCTAAATATGGCTAGATTCATATGCAAGCCTTAGTTTTGGTAACTCTTTCCCACTCTCCATCCCTCATGCCATGCATTCTGCAGATTAGGTAGTTTGCTCTGCCTTCTTTCCTGGAAGATGAGTGAACATCCCCAAGGGTTGTGGCTGTGTTTTACTTATCTTTTTATCCATAACATCTTGCTCAAAACCTGCACCAAAACATTCAGAATGATCTGTGGCTCTGACATCACAATTCCCCTGGTCTCCATCTTTACCTGTAAAAATGCCACCCAAATTTCAAGGCTCTTCTTAAAAATGAATCTTTCTTTCTTTTTTTTTTTTTTTGATACAGGCTTGATCTTTCCAAATGCTGGTTTTAAGAAATGTATTTTCTATTTTCCTGATTGTTATCAAGGTTATTAAAATGCTTAATCAATTACAAATTTTTTGAGGGTAGAAATAGTAACATATACAGGCATGGTTCCTAAATCATATGCTGCTGCACTCTGGGGACCCACAGTGAATTTACAAGAGTGCTGCTGGGTATTTTAGGTTTTCCAGGAAAACAGTGACAGCTGACATCTGTTGGTTACTGCATGAACTACAAGCTTGAATAGCTGGCAAGTTTCAATATTGGACCATGCTGTATTCTTTTTCATGATGTCACATTTTGCAAAGCTGGGTTTTTGGTGGTTGCGCTGATTAAAAACAGGCAAAAAATTAATGTGGGGCAAGAAACAAGGGTAGCCATGTCCAATCTGATTCCAATATTTGAGAATTTGTGCTGTGTTCAACAGCATATACCTCCCATTAGTAAATACAAATAAAGTAAAACATTTTATATTTTCTCTCAGTTTTTGTGTATTATTTTCAAATGGCTATTAACTTATGACATAATAGTTAATAAGTTGATAGGACCTAATTATATTAATTAATAAAAGAATTAAAAAAATTAAAAAAAATTAATAAAAGAAACTATTAGTGTATCTTCCTTTTCACTAAGTGAGGGCTGTTAAAACAACAACAGCAACCCATTGAGACACTGAGGATGCTGTGAACCAAGAAAGTTTGGGACCCTTTGGTATGTTGTATGATATTTGTATTCTTTGCAATACCTAGAGTGCTTTACACAGTAAGTATTCAATCAGTATTTTTTTAATTTGAAATAACTTATGCTCATGGTATAGTAGTGAGTTTACTTAAACAGAATTTGCTTCTGTTTCAAATAAATAAAATATTTGAAAGATTTAAAAATAAGAAAACCAGTGAGCATCCGATATTTACATATCCATGGTGCCATGCTAGGCACACTTGTTGTGAGACGTAGGATTAATTTTGCCTCACATAGTCCCTGAGATATATGTCATTCTTAAATTACCTTTTCATGTCACTTCTCTTAATAAAAAGCCCTTTACACATATCCAGACTCTTCGATGTCTGAGAAGATGAAGGGGGAAAAAGGTGTTTGACCTAATGTCCAACTTATGGTATGTTAAGGACTTCCTTAATGAGGGTGGAGGCAACATCAGTCTGGATGTGGACGGGCAGTGTCGGTCAATAAGGGCCACCCTATAAGGCTGCTACAGGTTTGGTTTTAGAAGAATCCTGAGAAGCTGGCTCAACAGAGTCATGTTGATTGCCCTTTACCATCAGATGCTGGGTAAATTACACAAAATACTCACACACACTATTACATGAGATAGGGAGCAAACTGACAGATCAGAACCAAGCTGTTTCTTATACTCAGCAGAAATTATTTATAAAAGGCTTTGTGCATGTACAAAAAAATGAATATACAGGGGCATAGAAGTTTCTTATTCTCTGAGATGGGAAAAATGCCTCAAGTATTTACTAGAAAAAACAGTCTGGAGAAGGGTATAATGGGAGATTAGATTGAAGACGAGTGAATATTGTCATGGACAGATGGGTAGAAAAGAGTAGAGCAGTTCCTGGAAGAGGACGAGAGAAATAGAAATCACACTTCGCAGATTTTACAGTTTTGCTTCCGGCCAACCCTGGAGCTACCAGACAGCTCGATTGTCATTTAAAATCTGAATTCCTAGTTTATTTAAGAGAATGTGAACTTTAAAATATATCTTTACCTTCATTCGCAATAGTTTCTGTGGGCAGATTACGGCAAATGAAAGTTTCTCTCACACATAACTCCTTGAGCTCACCCTCAAGGAGTTATTAATAACTTTCTGGAAATTTAATAATTTTTGTTACTGTTCAAAAATATCTGTTGCCCATATGTCATTTTTTAATCATTTCTGTTTTTAATGAATTGTGTAATTATGATTAAGAAAAGGAGGGGAAAAGAAATAGAGACTTGTCTCCCTTAGAAAAATGATTTGAGAGGTAAGTGTGGTATTTTGATTATTTTTGCATCAATTAATTTCAAAGCTGGAAAAGATCAGGTACTTAGTTGATTATTTTTGAATAACTGAAATAAGGCTGCTAGTACCTATATTTAGGAGCTATAGTCAGTCAACAATGGGCTTATTTTTGTTAAGCAAGATTACCTACAATTTGAAAATAAAGCCAAAAGTATGATTCAATATGTTGCTAACATTATTTTGGGATGTTGTTTAACAGGCTCACATACAGTTTACTTAATTATCTAGGAGAACACACATTTGTTTGACTTTGCTATTTACTATTTGGTTGGAGTCCAGACCCCAAGAAGTTACATGTTAACTTGAAAATATCTTCCAATAAGAGAGATAATCTTAAAGGGTACTGTTTTATTGCTCTATAGTGCTTTAATCAGTTTTCAATCTATTACCAAATAAATTCCAATATTCCTTTGACTCACAGTATACATCACCATTCTTAAGAGGTTTTGAACTACCTTTTTCATCTTACTGAATTCTTGTTAGTTAATGAGTTGAATAAAACATTAGGCACATGGTTATTCTATGTTTGCATGAGAGTCATGTTTGAATCTTTTTGAAAATTACACTGGGATACCAATCAAATGGATAATCTTTGCAACATTCTCTGATCCATTTCTTTAAATCAATCAGATCTCACACTATTAACTGCTTAGAATTCCAGGCAGGCTTAAACTATAATTTGGATGAGGGAAAAGTACTCATTAGAAAAATTGCCTAGGCAATTCAAGCTATTCATGTGTGTTGGCCATATGTTTTCTGGCTAGAAGCGATACCTTTTAACTGGAGTATATATTGTATCCCTAAAGCAGACATCACATTATCTTGGCAACTAAATGAAGCATATTTGGGGGATGCAAATGGTAGAGAATGGAACTGATATTTTTGAGTGCTTATCACATGCAAAGCAGTTGTTATTCATGCTCTAATTTAGATTTTTAAATAGCCCTATATAGTAAGATTATTATGCCTACTGTACAGATGAGAAAATGAAATTCAAAAAGGTAAACTTATTTGGCCAAACTATATTACATGGGTTAAACCCAGGTTGATTTAACTCCAAAGTCATGAACTTTCTACCACTGTGAAACTGTACCTGAGGATTATTTCCATAATTAGCTAGGAACTACTTGATTAATAAGAATACTCCCTAATTCACTAAAATCATCACATTTTTCCTTTGAGAGTGATCAAAAATTCTGGTCAAGAATTTATAATGATATTCTGAGCATTGTGCCACCCATAGCTCACCGAGTTTATAATACATAGAACTAGGATGGACAAAAGAAGTAAATGAAAAAAAAAACTTTGTAGAATAATTTTAAGGTAAGAACTTCTTTATAATGATATATTTTATAGCATATTACGGCTTTCTAATATCAAGTACTTTCTTCTGGCTTTCCAATTTGGGGAACTCTTCATCATGTTTACTTTTGGTGGTGTAAATGCTGTGTCCTGCTGTGGAACTTGAAGGGCATAGATCCCGTCTCTGCCTGCCTCAGTGTATCTATGTGTGAGCACTTACTGATTTTGGCTAGGCCAGTAAGTCACTCTTTCCTGATATTCTGAAACTTCAGTGGATGAAGTACATATATGAGGACAGTAAGAGGTCAGTCTCACTGCAGTGGCCATGGAGGCACATGAACCAGACTATTTCTGCAGAATGATGTTTGCTGTGGCTCCTACTTGGCAAATCCTTCGGAATTCCCTTGATGTGGCTGAGACGATGCCCACTCCCACAGTATCCATTCTCCTCCATGCATTTTGGTAAAGTTTAAGCAAGGCACATGGCTGACAAATATAGATGCAAATTTCTGTCCTTCCTTGTAGCTACATTTGGCTAAATGACTATGCTTCAGACAATGGGATGTGAGCAGAAGTGATGGGTTCAAACACTGGTTTCCTTGCCCTGACACTCCTTTCCTTCTCCATTTCTGCAGCTTTCAAATGAAGCTATTGTAGCAATGAAGTTCTGACATTGCAAAAAAGGGCAACACCTTAGGGGATGGCAGAACAACATGGAGGGACCTGGATCCCTGACTGTCTTTGTGGAAAGGGCTGACCCACTTATACAGACTAACTTGACTCTTGCATGAGAACGAAATAAAGTCCAGCAAACATAATCCGCGATACTGTGGCATCTCTTTATTATAGCTGGGGAGTCTCTACCTAATTAATATATTTAGAATCTTCTCATTATTTTTTACACCAGATCCTTCAGTCTCCTTCAATTCTGTGTACTCCTGATATGCCTCCAGTAAATCACGTTTTGATTAAGATGGTCAAATTTGGTTTTTATTGCTTACCACCAAGAACTCTGACTGATATGGTCTTCCTCATTATAAGATTTAGCGTGCTTTTAGTTTCTCCTGAAGCCTCTGCTGCAATAATCATGTTTTTTGTTTGTTTGTTTTTGCTGAATTTTTAGTATAACACTGCCAGGCACTAATTTTTCTCTTAATGGGCCTGCAATTACTAAATATGAGTTTTAAAAAGCATGCAGGGCTTCCCTGGTGGCACAGTAGTTAAGAGTCCACCTGCTGATGCAGGGGACACGTGTTCGTGACCCGGTCTGGGAAGATCCCACATGCCACGGAGCGGCTAGGCCCGTGAGCCATGGCCACTGAGCCTGCGCGTCCGGAGCCTCTGCTCCACAGCGGGAGAGGCTGCAACAGTGAGAGGCTCGTGTACCGCAAAAAATAAAAATAAAATTAAAATAAAAAAGCATGCAGACAGCTGTCATCATCATGCCTCATGTCTCTCAAGAAATTGTTAAAAGATGACACAGACCACTAAAGATACCTTGAGTTGAACATCTAGAAAAGATTAGGTGGAAAATATACATAGTCCATCAGCTCTTCAGGGACCAGTCCCAAGACTCTAGTCTCCACTGTGCCTGATTTGTAGTTGATGTCTAAGGAATGTTTGTTGAATTATTTATTGATGATGTCACTGCATTACCAGCAACAGGAGGGAATAAGTCTCACTGATATTCTAATTAAACAGCTTCTTAGAAATTAATTAAAAACCAATATTTAAACATAGATAGGGACATAAAAGCAGAACACAATGCTATTCTCTCTGTACCTCTATTTTCCTCCTTTCTTTAGCAGAACTCCTCTTTAAGCTGAACCTCTTCCAGGTGCTTCTTTGCCTATCTCTGCCCCAAGAGGCTGACCTTATGGGCAACATCAACAGGATTCCTGGGTGCTCAGTTTCCTATTGCATTCCCTTCCTTCAGAGGGCAGCCTTTGGGGAGGGAGAAGTTAGGGAGAATAATGAGGTCAGGGTGTTGGACTGGGTGGTCCCTCGACTGAAAAAAACTGCTCCTATTAATGATTCCAACTCTTTATAACCATCTGTCCATCAAGAGCTGAGAAACTGTTCCCTTAACTCAGCTTTTAGGACCTGGAAGTGGTGAAAGCTCAGACACTATTAGATCATTGATTCCCCTACAACAACAAGCTTATGGTAGTCATTTTGTAAATAAATCTTCCCTGAGTTATCCTAATTTTTGTGTGTCCTCTGTTTCCTGTTGGACTGTGGCTGATATGTTTTGTGTTCAGAATTTGAAACTGGACTGTTGCATTAGCTAGCTAGTGTGTAAACTAACAAGAAGACTCAATGTACAGGGACTTTAAAATATTGGATTGTATTTCTCCTTCATATGGAAAAATTCTCCATCAGAGAAAAGTGGGCTGTGCAGACCTGGTAAGCAGCTCTGCCCTCCCTGA
This sequence comes from Globicephala melas, assembly GCF_963455315.2. Lineage (NCBI taxonomy): Eukaryota > Metazoa > Chordata > Mammalia > Artiodactyla > Delphinidae > Globicephala > Globicephala melas. The sequence continues at coordinate 161,495,716 of NC_083315.2, read as the reverse complement.
CACACATCTTCCACTGGGTGGATGGATACAAGTTAGCTGCTCTGGTCTACTGTCTCCCAGCCAGAAGTAAGGAGGAAAACAACCAAGGGAGTTCACACCCTATCCTTTTAAGGGCAAGATTCCAGAATGCAGCACATTATTTTCCCTCATATTACATAGACAGTACCTTATTCTCATGGCTGCAGTTAGGTGACAGAAAGGAAATTCAATCTTTGTTTGGGCAGTAGTGTAACCTGCTGACTTTCTATTACTATGGAAGTAGAGAAAAATTGTCATTGAGAGGTGACTAATTTTTTTGTTTGTTTGCAGTATGCGGGCCTCTCACTGCTGTGGCCTCTCCCGTTGCAGAGCACAGGTTCCAGACGTGCAGGCTCAGCGGCCATGGCTCACGGGCCCAGCCGCTCCGCGACATGTGGGATCTTCCCAGACTGGGGCACGAACCTGTGTCCCCTGCATCGGCAGGTGGACTCTCAACCACTGCGCCACCAGGGAAGCCCCGGGAGGTGACTAATTTAAAGCTAGAGGTTCATTTTAGTACAAGAGGAGCCAGCCAGACACTGACTATACCCCAGGGATACAATATTGTGTAAGATGTTTCCTCCTCTCAATGCATTGATGGATTTGTGAGAGAAACAGGCACTGTGAGACAGATAATTTCAACACAATATATGGGACATAAGGAAGGTCTGGCACAGGTGCTCTAGGGGCACGAGGGACAGTCAGTCCTGGTGTATTGTTGCATAAAGACATAAAGAAGGAAGTATTTGAACTGTGGCTTGAGTTCATGATCACACACTGTTGCCCTGTCACCAAGTTAATCACCTGTATAAAGTTGCCCGTCTTTACACGGATATGAATCCATGACGATATCAAGTTCTGCCAAGCTCCTGTTCCCTGATGGAAACGGGCCTAAGTGGATCTTTCTGCATGAGGTTGCTATAGCTTTTGTCAGCAGCTCAAGAAAAACTGAATCAGTTAATCTTGAGCTTTACTGACTGACCCTGAGGTCATTGTCTGAGTCAGTGGAAACCAGAAATGTCCTAGAGTGTTCAGAGAATGATCTCCTTCAGGTTTGGCATCCTCTGTGCAGCAAGAGAACAACACAGTGTAGAAACAACCCAACTTCTCCATAGCCTCCCTTTGAGAAAGTAAGGGACTCTTGGGCCAACCTGCATAGCAAACTACATTGAGCTGTTGTTTGTTCTCATTCTCCCTGAGGCCAGCTGTGCATTCCAATATTAGAACATCTGAGACCGAGTGTGCCCACGTATCTTAGAAAGGAACAGTGACCTGACCCGCATTCATTCAAATATATGTACCATGCACCACGCTAGAAGCCAAGTCTCCTAGTCCCTTTTAACCTTACAATAAATCTTCACTTATAGAAGGAAAACTACCGATATCTCTTTTTGGCCTTTACAGAACCAACTCCAAAATACTCTGTTCATGATATGGAAAAAAAAAAACCCAAAACAGAAACATTAGTGGTGGATTTTCAAACTGCGCTCTGGTGAACTGGAGCTCAAATAGTTTCATACGGACCATGGCAGAAGGGGAGGGTGAGACAGTGAGTGTGGCTCCAGATTACCCCGGACCTATCCTGCCAAGGTACTTCGTTTTTCCTGGTATTATGTATTAGGATTCCACATCAGATTTCTTAAACAAAACAAGAACAATGGGCTTGGGGATGAGACATAATCTATGCAAGTCAGTGACTGTTTATAGCTGCATTTGGACCCTTCTGAGTCATTGCAAGGGTTGGGGCTCCACATATGAAATTTCCCAAACTCCTTTGCCACTTGGCTTCAGGGTGGGCTCTGCCGGGGAGAGAGCATGGAAAACAAGGGAGAGAAGCCACTCTCTCCTTTCCGGGTCTACCTGTGTTTCCAGCAGCAGTGATTGTGACAGCAGCCATGGAGAGGGTGACAGTAAGGGTGACAGTAGCAGTGCTGTGATTACACAGGCTCCTGGGATCCCACTCAGGCAGCTCATGTCCTCCTGTGGAAAGCCCCTGGTGGAAACTGATCCTGGGCTCTCATTAGTATGTTTTCCCTTTTTGCTCCTCCAGCCCATAGCTATAACCAATACCTGTATTTCATCCTCTCTGTTTGAAATACCTGTACTCTAGTGATTTCTGTTTTCCTATTTGGATTCCGAGAGATCCAGAGTATGGATGGGTGTTGGTTGTTTAAACAAATGCAAACAAAACAAAGAATTGAAAATAACTACTTTAAAATAATGGTTATCGATCAGGGTTTTTTTGAACTCTGCTGGATTTTATAAGAAATGTTATAAGAAATGTGTGATGGTAAAGGCTGGTGCCCTGAGCCTTGGGCATGATAGAAGGGCTTTATTCTCAGGCGACTGCCCCTCCTTTGATGGTTTATAGACCCTGGGAAGGCCTCATGTAGCTAAATGTACAGGTCTTCACATCTATACTGGTCAGGAAGTGATCATTTTATGGTACAATTGCTGATCTAGACACTACTCACATATAAAGACAGTCTCAGAAATGGGTTTCCCTTACTGGTCATCGGATTTTGTATCGTGAGGACAAGGGAAAAAGTGAAGGGATGTTCTGTGTGCTCAGAAAATTGTGGTGGATTATTTCCTTTCTGAATACATGTGCTTGCTTACAGCAGTGACTTAAGGTTGGGCTCACCCAAAGTGGATCCCCTTTCCCACTACCCCCATAACAGAATCCTGTGGAAGGCACAGTCATTGATTGGTTGTTCTCTCCTGCTGCAACACAATGTTCAGAATGTCATGGGTCTATTTATGCAAATTAAATCATTAACTAGATATCCGTTGGGAATAAAACTAAACGGAATTAGAACAGGTGAGATAAATGAAACGCCAGGCAGAGGTAGAATTTTTGCTAAAGACTGTACGGTGTACGGTGTGACCATTTAAAGTCTGACAGTAAATGCTGAGGTAGTTGAAGTGCGATTGATCACAAAATATTGGAGTTCATCAGACTAAGAATGGAGAAGGGAAGGGTCAGAATTAAAAGAATAAAATAACCATAAAAAGCAGAGTCAGACCAAAACAAGAGGTCAGCAGATAAGTTCTACTGGACTCAGAAATGAGGCCCAACAGGAGTTCAGCCTCTCTGAAGCCATATGAAGTGTATATTAATTCAAAACTGAGATGAAAGAGAAACCCATAATCCCAAGGGGTAGGGAAAATAATGAAATATCACTATGTGAGTGTCAAGGGAATGTACGATCCTGAGAATCGACAGGGCATCAAGATACAATGGGAAAAATTATAGAAGAACAGGTAACACATGAAGAGCAGGTGGTGAGGGGGTTATGCCTGAGAGTTTTATAAAGAAAAAAATTAATTGTGGTGCATGGGAGGCAAGATCTAGACAAGTGTAGTTTCTTTTTCTTTTTCGCAGCAAATCACAGCAAGCAAGTGGGGGTCTGGCATTGCGGTATTTTTAACAGGGACATTGCTCTGACTTGGCTAATGGTGATGGTGACCATACAATTTATTGCCCAAACAGGAACACTTTTGAGAGTAAAAAAGAATGCTATAAATAATTACACTGGACGAAAGGAATAAACAGAGATGGGCCCATGCAGTTAGGCCATCTGGTTATTCCACTTACAGGGAGGAGATACAGGAGAATAGTTACTGTGAGGAAGATTAATATGGAACCCAGACAAGACAGAGCAAGTGTGGGTCAAAACAAACAAAAGCAAACAAACAAATGTGGGATCTGTTCTGTTCTGCTTTTCTCTTCTAGCTCAGTGAATGCAAATGACATCAACCCAAAGGCTCAGCCTTCCCTGGATCACGGGAAGGGGATGTGCACTCCTTTTTATGCCAAAGCAACTATTTGGACCAAGTAATACCCAGCAAGTTGCCATGGTAATGGGGAAGGCAAAGGCTAGGTATCAACTTCTAACGCTTAAAAGAATGAATAGGGCTGGAGCCAAAGGAAAAGTGAGAACGAATTAGGAGAAAGACAATCTGAGGACATGTCTCTTGGTATTATTAATTGACCTAAAGATGTCTCAGGGGTTAGGACAGCCAGTGGGGCAACAGGACAATGCTAGGGGCAGTAGAGTCCCTCCTCCTCATGTGAACTTTGTTGGTAGGTTTATATTTCCCCTGGGGGGTGGGGTGTACAGTTGTGGAGAAAGAAACACAAATGTCTATAGGGCTCAGGCATGTAACAAAAAAACAAGTGAAATTGGGTTGCTCTAAGTAATAGAGAGTGCTGGGGAGTGGGGCAAATTTGAGAATGCATTGCAATCTAAAGTTAGTTTAGGGACTTCCCTGGTGGTCCAGCGGTTAAGACTCTGTGCTCCCAATGCAGGGGGCCCAGGTTCCATCCCTGGTCACGGAACTAGATTCCGCATACCACAACAAAGATCCTGTATACCGCAATGAAGACCCAGTGCAGCCAAATAAATAAATATTTAAAAAAATAGAGTTAGTCAGTTTAAAGCAAAACAAAACTGTTCTAGTCAAATAAACATCTTCTACAGATCCCTGGACCCCTGCTTTGGACCACCGGTTTTTATTTGAGTTTCCAAAACTCTTCCCTTCTTTTCAAACAAGAGGATACTCGCCACTTCCTGACTCTAGGAAAGGAAGGTCAATAGTAAGGAGGGTCACTGAGTGTGATTTGAAGAGGACCAGGGATCCACTCTCGAGGGCTCTGACACTGTCTGCAAACTCCAACAGCATCAAGTGTTCTTTATGTAGAGACCAGAGCAAGACTTAGGAAGCTGAAGAAGACTGCCACCTCTTGATGATATTTTTATTTATGAGACATGCTTCTGAAAGGCATTTATTTGGCAAATAGTTTTGAATGTTTACTATGTGTGAGAGAATGAGCTATAAGTACAGAAGTGAGTAAGATGGTTAATAACCCATAGATCTGGTCATCTGGCAGAGAAGGTGGACATTCAATGAGTGATTACAAAAAGTGTAATGAGAGTGGAAGTAGAAAGTGTCGCAGAGCCTGGTTCAGGGCAAGTAGGAAAGATTCCTGGAGTAAGGGGTGTCCTCTTTCTCTCTCTCTCTCTGGTTATTTAATCATTCCCTCATTATTCATCAACACTAAAATATTGACTGAAGAAGAATGAACTACAATTTGTATGTACATTTCTGTCTTTAAAGCTCTGAAGAACAATGCATGTGTACGGGAGGAAAAGGTGGCAGAGCCCAGTTTCCTCAGAAAGTCTGACAGTGGTTGGTAGAAAGGTCCTGATTTGGATGAAGCTGGGGCAAAATAGTGAATTCCACTGAGCTGTGTCTTTGATCTCTCTGCTCTAAAAGTTCCTATGTCCTCCTTCCCCACCAATTCTACCTCAGTTATGCTGATGTTTCCTTCCAGTTTCATGGGGCATCTCTGACTCTTCCTTGTTACTTAGTTGCCTACAATTCTACCCTATGTATTCAGTGCTTCATGCTCTGGAGTTGTACCCAATGAATCCCCCGTTCTTGCCCCTGTTGAATGTGTGCTTCTGCTGGATGCTAGGCATTATTGTCAGAGAAGATGCTGGTACCCGCTGACAGTTCTCCAAGTGAGGGTGTGGTAGGCAGAATTTTAAAGATGTCCTGAAATGCCTGTGCCCAGATTATTCAGTCAGTCTTAATTTAGGTACTCTGTAGGTCTTTGCTGACAGAATTAAGGTACTAATTATTAATGGATGGACCTTAAAATGGGAAGCTTATCCTGGATTATCAAGGTTGTCTCAATGTCTTCAGGGAAAAGAAAGGCAGAAGAAAGTAGAGGGAGGCCGAGGAAAGATGAGGAAAAAAGGGAGAGATTTCAAGAGTGAGAAGGCTGACCCACAGTTACTGGGTATGAAAATGGAAGAAGAGAACCACAGGGAGATGTGGGTGGCCCCTGGGTGCTGAGGAAAACCCCTGACCAAAAGTCAGCATGGAAACGGGGACCCTGGTCCTACAGCCATATGGAATCGAATTCTGCTAGCAACCTGAATGTTCTTAGAAGCAGATTCTTCCCAGAGCTTCCTGATAGGAGCCCTGTCTCCTGACACCTTCAGAGACCTGGATCATAGAAACCAGCCAAGCCCACTGGACTTCTGAAATACAGAGCTGTAAAATAATGCACTTTCATTGTTTTAAGCTGTTACATTGTGGTGATTCGTACAGTAACAATAGAAAACTATGCAATAATTTAGAGGGATAACAGTTGATCAACAGTTCCTTGAGGGCAAACTCAGTATCTTATTAACCCTGAATGCCCTACACCCAGCACGCTTCCTGGCAGACTGTCAATCCACAGACATGTTTACAACAAAATACTCAAGTACACAGAGGCAGAGAGGAGGGGTTAGCACCACGGAACCTGAAGACTGTCTGCCTGGGATTATGTCCCTACTCTACCATTTTTAGCTGTGTGACCTTAAACAAGTTCCTTAATCTCTCTGACTCAAATTCTTAATTCATAAAATGAGGATTATAATAGTACTTTAATCACAAGGTTGTTGTAAGGATTAAGTTACATATGCATAAAAGCAAGTGAGTGTGAGTGTGTGTGTGTATGAGCCTAGGATATAATCGCTAATATATAAATGCTAGCTGTCATTTTAATACTATCACTGGGATAATGATCATGTTGTTCCTTTGTGTTCTGACCCTGTTTGGCCACACATCCGTTCCAAGGGCTGGACCGCTATTCCTTTGTGCACGGCCACATCATGAGCACCTAGCCAAGCACATGTAATAGGTTCTCAGTAATTACATTTTTCATGGATAAGTGAATGGATAAGTGAATAACATCCGTTACAAACTGCAAGAATAGGCAAAATCAGCAAAGACTGTTAGGTCTGACAGGTGTAGGAATTGGCCTGAATGTACTTTCCTGAAGCTATTTTTTTTTTGAGAAAAAATCTGATAAGGGCTTGTTTTCTCCTCGCTTTTCTGTTCTGATAGCTGTGCAGCATATTTTAAAATATCGACTTCAGGTCAAGTTGGTGAAATAAGTTCACAATTTGATATGTCTTTTTGCTCTAAACATAGGGAACCGATGGGAAACATAAAAAGGTAATGAAAACACAGCAGGAGACTTGAAAACGTGATAAACACTCTCTGGTTCAGACAAAGAAGGGCAATGTAAAATGGTTTCGGGTGGGATCTGGGGCAAGCTGTTTTCTGGAGTTGGAATCTGGTAATGGTGACAGGAGATCAGTGTCTAGCTTTATAGGAAATTTAAAATGTTCCTCTTGAGTTGGGGTCAGAACCAGGCCTGGCATTTGAACCTGAAAGATGATGTGGGACACCCTCCTCCACAATATAGAACAATTGAGAGACACACTGTGGCTTCTTGTTGCTAGGGCTGCAGATTTTCAGGAAGCTCTAAACTAAGATGTGGGGAAGGCAAAGACACAGCCATAGCTGGGACTTGAATCAGGCCACTCATGGCTTGCCTGTTGCATCTTTGATGTCCTGGATATTTCTGTCAGGCAGAAGTTCTACCACCTACCAGTAAATATTTTTTTTAATTGAGATACAATTAACATATAACATTGTGTAAGTTTAAGGTGTAGGACTGGGCCGTGTTGATTTGATACATTTATGTATTGCAATATGAGAACCACAATTAAATAGTGAATCTATAGAAAACTAAAAATAGACAGTCTTGAACTATAATGTGCAAATTATCTATAAAAGAATAATAAAATTTCAGTAGACTCCTTATGAATAAAGAGGTATAAAAAGATGAGTAAGTAAAAAAACACAAGGTTTAAATAAAATATATCAGAAACCACAATAAATAGAAACTTATTTAATTCACTAATTAAAAGAAAATAAGCACCAGATTGTTTTTAAAAAAAAAGAAGCAGAAGGTCCAGCTGAAGCCTTCTTCATGGGAAACACACAGAGTAGGGTGCACACACACTCCATGGATCCGAGAGGGTGTGGGGATAAAGAGAAGTGCAGGGCATCCTATCTGGGTTCTGCCTGGCTTTACTCAAATCTCCACTTAGAATCTATTTAGAGATTTTTTTTTTCCTTGGGGAGGGAGAAAAGAAATGAGAGGATGGTACTGGAATTGATTCACACAGCAGCTTCCAACCTATCCATGATGTATTACTTGGAAAGAAGAAATAGAAAGCAAATAAGGCAAAACATTAAGATCTAATTAAGCAGGGCTATGAATTCATTGGTATTCATATTATCCTCTATTTTTATCTATATGTTTGGTATAATTAATGATTCAAAATAATGAAAACAAAAGTCAAACTAACTAATGACTTGTTTCTGGTAATTTTTGTTCTCAGTAATGGTTTCCTAATTTTTCAATAGTGAGAATATGAAGAAGAACAGTATATGTGATCTGAGAAAATTAAATCCTCCTGGGTTATGTTCTTTTAAGTATTCTGAATTTCACTAACTGCTAATGTGTCTTTAGGAATTGCATTCGCCTCTATGAGCCTCAGTTTCCTCTTTGGCAGAACTACTGCTTATGCCAAGATCATCTGGATGTCCCTGTTGTGATACTGCTCGTTCTGTAACTGTTTTTACACTATGACCTTAAACAAATGTCAGTGTAAGAAGATCCAAATGGGCAAATATGATTATTCCGACTCTGGCTCCCTTACTGCCTTGTCAAATGGCCTTTGTTGAGAAATTTACTTCCGGCTTCCAAATTTCTCTTCTAATAATTCATGCTTCTTACCTATTTGTTTGCTTACTTTTTTACCTTGTCTACCATTTAAGGACTGGATGACATTGGATGTAATAAACATATTTCCTCTTATTCTTGAAGACTATTGCTGATGCAATATTTGAGTAAATGTGGATGAAATGAAATGTATCACACATACCAGGAGGAATTGGTTGGTTGGGGTAGTGTTGGGGTTAAGGTAAGTAGATTATTTTGAGAAGCGGGAAAGGAGCAACAATGACAATTAATAATCTTAATGATATTTCAAAAGTAGTAATATTTAGCATTTATTAACACATTCCATGTGCCATAAACTGTGCCCAGAGCCTAATACACATTATCTTAATTATCACGACAGTTCTTCACGGGATGTTATTATTATCCTTAGATAAGGAGGCTAACCAAAGAGTCCAACAAAACAAAAACAGAGGAAGAATCAGTCTGCTAACATCATATACAGACCATCAAGTCCCGTGAATCCACCCTGGCAATGCTCAGCCTTGAAGGCTCCAGAGCATGGCTGGTGTAGTCTCTTCCACTGAGGTTTTGCCCCTTCCCAGAAGAGTGAGGCTGCCCTGGCATGATTTTAAAAAGGAGTAAATGTTGGTTGGTACTTGCATGGGAAAATATATGTGTCATCTTCTTATGTCCTTGATTGACATCCATCAAAAATGGCATCCACTTCTTCCATGTGAAACCCCAGGCTTGAATATACAAATCTTCATTTAAAGGCAGTAGAAGTGATCACAAATAAGTGAGATTTCTTTAAACAGTAGGGTTTTCCATTAAAAAACATTGTCAAGAGGTGTCAGGAATATATTTACACAAATCTGTTTGCTTCTTTTTCTGAAATATTAAATCCCTGTAATGTGCAAAGTTCAGCTCTTTCTCCTTAATGAGCCAACATGTATGACATACTGAGAATAATAAAAGATTCCCTTCTTCTACTATCACTAGTTTTGAGCCAGGATTTCACAAACTTCAGAATCCATATGTAAGTAACATCTGATCTCATGAATGCTTTCAGGATAGCTTTTACATTTTTTAAAGATGTTAATAAATCAATTACTTTAAAAAGTTATCTCAAATATTAGTATAGTTTAAAATAATTTTATAAAATTTACTTTAATACAATATTTAGTAGTATTCATCCTGTGTTGACACACATTTGTTTTCTCTATTTGATTCTGGCACACCCAACTTGGTTAATTTTAAGTGTGTAAAAGGAAGCATGATTTGTCAACAAATGATTTTTTTAAATGACATTATATTAGGTTCAAGTTTTGTGACTAAAGATATATTATTGTTATATACATTGGGAGTTCACTGCTTATTATACCATCCAAAGTAAAAATATGCTTTATTACCTTCTTTTGGGAGTTCTTCCATTTTCCTCTTTAGATACCCAAACAGGTTAGTTCCACTTTGTGTATTTATTTTTACGTCATGAAATTAGAGAGAGAAGCCTTTGTTTTGTAGGGTTTTCCACCAACTCACTTCAGATTTGGCTAGTATTTATTCAAAGACTGAGAAGCTATATTGTCACCATTTTTCTCTTTAAAAAAAAAACGAGCAAACTATGAGAAACATGTTGCTTTGCTAGAAAAGAATTCCAGGCTTTTGAATATAGATATGATGAAGATATTGAAGCATATTTGCAAAACGATGTTCCTGTTAGTAGTTTCCATTAACTTGTTTTTCCACATAGATATTCCTCATACTTCTTGCTTTTGTCCGAGTGCCCATAATTGAAACAAACCGAGTATGACTTTGAATAAAAATAATTTAAAATGGCATAAGAGTTACAGCCACCTTTGTAGCTTGTTGCTGTGGCTGGTCCCAGGCACAGTAGCTGGGCATAGAGAGTTCTGAGGCAGACATCTGGAGCGTGGGGTTCCCTGAGGCATGGAACGTAGCGCAGAGGCTTTGCTTGATTGAATAGGCAGTTCTGCTGATAAGTGCATTAACAAATGAAAACCACTTAAAAGTAACATCTTGAGTTAATATTAAATTATAAAATAATGCTAATCAACTCATGTAATCATTCATTCGATAAACATGAGTGATCAATATGTGCTAGATAGTGTTCTTGGGGATCTGGAGGAAGGAATCAGTCCAAGCCTACCCCTCGGTACCTTATCACCCATTCAGTGAATGTAATGGTTGTGTCTGGGAGGACACTTGGTAAGATGTGTATATTACTGTGAGATGTATAAATTACTGCAGTAATGAGAGGTGCTGTAAAGAGGAGCCAGCTTCAATCTGAATCACAATCAAGCTGACTTTGGGTAAATAACTTAAGCTGCCTGATTCTCAGTTTTCTCGTTTGTAAAACGGTCCCAATACCAATCTTGCAAGATTTTACAAGAATTATTGATCATGTACACAAAGTGTTTGTCATAACGGCCTCGCATGGAGTAAATACTCAAAAAAAAAAAAAAAAAAAAGGGATGGCAGCTACCATACTTCTCCTAATATTTCTGATGCTGCTAATATTGAAAATCCAAAATCTTTCCTTATCCATAATTGCAAAGTCCACCAGTCTTAGAAAAAGGAGTTATTTATTTTTTAACTAATTTGGTGGCAAAACTGACAGAACTGATGTGAAGCTACCGATAGGTTGTACTTGTACTACTTGGTGTGAGTATTGATACATAAACCTGTAGAAATAGTAATGTGTTTAATCATGGGGTTTTACCCAATCTCTTTTGCAAGTGTTATGTAACATGCTGCTAGATAATATATGGCTGTTATTGTTGTTGTTTAATTCCAAAACAACGTAAAAAAGCAAACAAAACAAAAAACTGAGATACAACTGGCCCCAGAGTTTTGAAAAGGGACTGATCTAGCACTTTACCCCTCCCTGGCTATGCCCAGGCCACCGTATACCTTTTGTATCACTCAGTATTAAATGTTCCAGTTAAGATATTTCTGTCCCTTGCTGAAGGTATAACTTCTCATAAACTGACGGTGTAAATTGTTTATGCAATAGAGAGCAATTCTTTCTCCAGAAGTGTATTTCTTGACTAAAAGCTTATTCTGCATAGATTTTATTTGCAATTCTGCATACTGTGGTTGCTGAGTAAACATTAAAAAATAAAGAATCTTAACAGGTTGTTATCTTCTGCTCATGTTTTGTTTACTGGGACACATTTCTCCTGTTCTGGAGGGTTTGGTGAGATAGACAACAATTTCCTTGGTAGTCAATACACTAACACCAGCAGAAACGTACCAGAAAGTAGTGTTGGAACAAACCAAGAAAGACACAAAGGAAAAAAATTTCAAAGATGAATGTTCCTGAAATTCACATTTAGGCTGAAATAGGAGAAGTATACGATTGCTCCATTTGTGCAGCCTCAAGCTCTCTCTGTTCTGCCTTGGAGAAAAAAAAATACACACACTTGGTCATGTCAGCCTACTTCTTCCTGTTACTATATTGTTCTAGAAACGGCTACAACTATTATGAGTTATAGGCAAGGATCTTAAATAGAGAAAGAATACAAACCACGGTACCATTTCCTTCTATGTTATCTACCTCTTACAGCCCCTTATTTGGTGATGGAAGCAATGACTAGATAAATGGGTAAATGCTCTTTGGGGTCTACCTTGTTGTAACTTGTTACCAGAATTTCAGGGAGATATAGGCTTCTTAAAGTCTCTGATGTCCTCTGTGTTACCACAGGCACAGTCTGGTGAGAGAAACTCAGTGTTTGATGAGAGACCCAACACAGGTTCAGGTCCAAGGGGTCAGGCTATCATCTTTATGCGGAAGTAGATGTAGGTCATCAGAGAAGGCAAACAAAACTAAACAATGACTATCATAAGAAGGAAGGTCATTGGAAAGCTCAATGTGATCCCTGGACTATAGGGATCCCTCGTACAGAAAGTTGTGCAAAAATATGAAAGACATTATACCGCATTATAATAAATAACTTTTCATGTTTAGTGCTCTTTATTGGACTACCTCATTGGAAAATCAGTATCAGATAATTGGCCCAGTGATGAAGCATTATAGAAAGTTTCTCTGCCTGTTATATAAACTTCGAGTCATTTCAGAAAGAATAACAATTTCAGGAATTTAACTTATCTTCTCCCCGAGAAACTATATATAAATGAATTTAGACACTTATCTAACACCTGTGAAAAGTGTTTGTTTTTCTACAGGCTGTTTTATTCTAATTGTATCCTGTGCTGATTTTTTAAAACAGATGTGTGAAATTCATACGTTAGTTGCAAGGAACAACTAATTAATTAAACTTCTTGCCAGCTGAGAGTCAAAATAGAATTTTACACAAATGTAAGCAAAAGAAATTCAATTTCCCCTGAATCTTTTCTCTAAAATTCAAGTATGTTTTAGCAATGTTGCTTCAAAAAATCAGCAAGGAAAGCAGTGAGCCCTGAGAACAACTTTAGGTTAAACTGTAAGATGATTTAGGAAATCAAAGTTACATTGGAGGACTTTTCTAAATTATTATCTTGAAAATGTAACCATAACATTATTTTTCTTTGGAAGTTGACATCTCATCTCACTGTCCATAGCATCATATTATCTACCCTTGCCAGAGCATTTACTTGAAAGTATAACTGGAGTTAGTTTAAATGATTGTGTTTGATCTAGTGATGCAGAATGAGTCAATAGTTTCACAGAAAGGTTGAATATTAAAAACATTTCTTTTTAATATTTATTTATTTATTTATTTTTGGCTGTGTTGGGTCTTTGTTTCTGTGCGAGGGCTCTCTCTAGTTTCAGCGAGCTGAGGCCACTCTTCTTCGCGGTACGCGGGCCTCTACTCTCACTATCGCGGCCTCTCTTGTTGCGGAGCACGGGCTCCAGACGCGCAGGCTCAGTAGTTGTGACTCACGGGCCTAGTTGCTCCATGGCATGTGGGATCTTCCCATACCAGGGCTCGAACCCGTGTCCCCTGCATTAGCAGGCAGATTCTCAACCACTGCGCCACCAGGGAAGCCCTCCATTTCTTAGTAACTGTCACTGTGAGGTCAGTTAGATACACCTCAGAAAGATGACATTAGTATATAAAGTGTAATTTAAAAACTAATTTCTAGTGTGGCCTGATTGTATTTGTCTAAACATTCAATACTTCCATGTTGTCTAATGAAGCAGTTCCCAATCAGTGATTTTTAGCCCCTCTAAAAGTCTATTAAGGTAGATTTAGACAGAAGTGGGAAAAATGGTGGTTTGGGGGAATGATATCATTATAACGCTTTTCTTTCCATTTAGCTACAGAGACTTTTTAAACACTTATTTATTTTTATTTTTCTGCTTTTGCTCATATTGTAGAAGCTGAATTTGGTATTCCTGATTGGGTAATAGAAACATTAATTATATTATCATCATTATTGAAATAAAATCTTCAAAACCTTGGGCTCTGTGGCATGGATGTTATGCATAGTAAAAGATGAAAAGCTAAGGAACCACTCTAAAAGAAAATATCCTATCTTTGACTTAGATTCAGTCTCTCACCAACGGCTCTAAGTACTACTCCTTAGGCAATCCACTTTTGCCTTTAACATTTCTGCCTTCTCATCTCCCCAGAAAATCATTTGATTTCTCTTTCTTAGCCGTAAGGTTGTAAGAGGCTCCATCCAGCTGAAGGAGTCTTGGCATATCCTGCTAGTTTGTGAGATCTAATCTGGTTTCTTTGTTTGGAAATAGATGGCACACTCATGGGTAATTGAAGAAAGTTTAGTCAAATTTTTACAAAGCTAGAGGCAAGGTTAAAGAAACCAAGGAGGGATTGTAAAGGACCCAGAGACTAGCCTATGCCTGAAAGTAGCATTACTACAACCCAAATGGAACTGTGGCACTTGGAGATGGACCATTCAATAGGAGACTTAAGTGGATATATGCAGCCACATGGGCATGACCATGGCCAACAGAGAAGGAGCTTGGGAATACCTATGCTGCCTTGCCTTGATCCCACCCTCCTATCTCCTACTGGTGCTTCCCACTGGCTGAACAAAACTGGAGGTGAGAGAAGTGCTGCTTGGGTGATGTAGCTTATAGGGTTCAGCTCCAGGAGCCCAGAGTGGGTCACTGAAGTATGGAGCTGGGGGACGAATGGAAAATAAGAGCACCATTCTCAGCTGTGCCATGCACAGCACAAAGAAACTACGATGTATGGACTGTTCTGTTGAACACATATACATTCAAGTCTAGGGTTCTCTAGTGATTAACTTAGTGACTCTGGGCAAGTTACTTAATGGCTTCCTTCTTATCTGGTATGTAAAATTGAGACAACCTACTGTGTATGGTTGTGGTTATTAATTGAGGTAGGTCCACATAAATATTAATAGCAATGACTGTATTCCATCTAAGATTGCTAGCTGTCACTAGAAGCTAGGGGAGAGGAAAGGAAAGAGTCTTCTCCAGGGCCTTCAGAGGGAGCATGGCCCTGCTGACATCCTGATTTCAGAATTCTAGCCTCCGGTACTGTGAGAGAATACATTTCAGTTGCTTTAAGGGACCCAGTGTGTAAAACGTTGTTACAGCAGCCCTAGAAAACTAAGGCATGTGCTTCTCCCCCATCCAACATTTTTAACATCTCAGAAATCAAGACATGTCTAGAAGCCCCTGGCAGCCACCATTCTACTTTCTGTCTCTATGAATTTGACTACTCTATGTACCTCAGATAAATGAAGTCATACAGTACTTGTCCTTTTGTAAATGGCTTAATTTTCCTACCAAAAAATCACTCTTACAGGTTGAATTTTTAAAAGTAACATTTTAAAAGTTCAAGATTCAAACCTCTTTCCACAAAGTAGTCCTGTGAAAGTTTTCTTTAAAAAATGGCTTTGGTTGAGCAATGGCTTTAAAGTCCAAGGCAATACCTTATGCAATACGAGCTAAGAATGTCTTTGGGTAATTATATTCCAACACTGTCATTTCAGTAAGAAAAGTATCAGATCCTGAATAATATTTTCTAAATGTACCTATTAGGTTGAAAAGCCTCTCCCTAGCAGAGTTCAGCAGTGCCATTTGCAAATTCATTGGAGGTTTCTACCCTATTGTATCTTCTCTTCTGTATATAAAGAAATGGTTATGAAGAAGTTCCTATTAGGTAAGTGAAAATGGAGATACACATATTAATCTATTTTGCCACTTTAAAAAAGCTTAATATCTCACAAAATCATCGTGTGCACATTTTCTGCATTTCAAACCCATAAGTTAGTCTCATAACATTGACCAGGTAATATAAATTGTATATGATATAGTTAAGGGAAGATGGCATATATTTAAGAAAACATGTTTTAGTAATTTTTAAAACCTACCTCATTAAATAGAAACTATTAGCCTTCTCACATTGTGTAAAGTTATAGACTTTTAAATCTAGAGAAACCGTAGATCATCAAGTTCATGTTGTATTTTAGTGCCTAACTTAATAGCTTATTATCTCAAACTGTTTATCCTTATTCCTGGCATTTTGTGAACTCTATAAGGAAACAGTACCTTGTCTATATTACTTATCTTCATTTGCATGGTGCACAGAATCCACGTCACTGATCTTTGAGGCAGCAATCTCAATCTCAAATACCTACAGCACTCAGTCGGGTGATGGTGAGAGTGAAACAGGCCAGGTGATATAATAGGGAAGAACAAATCTGACTCCATGCTGGGTTTGTTTCTTTCACTTTAACCTTTGTGCTCTGTTGCCTGGGCTTAGTCATGCTGGCTCTGCACCTTTTGTAAAAGAGTGTTGCCTATAGCCTGAAATATATAGGATAGCCCATTCTCAAGGCTCTGACCTTTAAAGGTATAACCCTCTTCCATTCAGATAGAGATACAATATCTGCAGAACAGAGAAGAACATTTGTCTGTTGCAGGTTTATAGGAACATCATGACCTGACCTACCAGGACAGCTGCAAGAACAAAGGATTCTGGCACCAAGAAGTTTGTAACAACCAACCACGCCCCCTCCCCTTTCAGTATAAAAGAAGCCTAAATCTAACTCAGGTAAGATGCGTCTCCAGGACACTAGTCTACCATCTTCTTGGTCTGCTGGCTTTCTGAATATAGTCATTATTCCTTGCCCCAGCAACTCATCTCCGGATTTATGGGCCTGTCATGGGGTGGCGAGCAGAACGATTTTGGACTCGGTAACAGGGAGTGCAGTGCCTTTTGAAAAAGGGTGAAGGCCAGACTTCAGTACCAGGTGATGGGGAAAGGCTAAGTCAGCCCCAATGTTGCTAGATCATTCTTTTTCAAGAAAGGTCAGAATTTCAGGTTTTAAATGTGAACATCTTCAACTGAAATTGACAATTAATTAAATATTTTTGAAAACTCTATGGGGATAAACAAAATATATATTTTTATGCCACTAACTTTCCATTTCTGCTCTTGGTATTTTACTCTAAAATGTGCAGTTTCTGTTGAAATAGTAGTCAATTCCTCTATACAGACTGACTACGGGCAGACAAGTTTGCACCAGGTAAATTGACTTCTATAAACTTTCTTATGATGCTTTGGAAGCCCCAGAAGTGTGAATGGAAATGCTTATACTTACTGGCCTAAGCAACAGGCATAAGAAAGAGTTTTCCTTGCTTTGCTGCTTGTGTACAGGTTATATTTTCCAGACTGTCCAACTGTAGGGACAAAATAATGCATATTTTGCAATTTTTAATGTGAAAATCTGCAACACACTGAGGTAGGTGATTTCAATTTAATAAGTAGTTATTCTGTATCTTCTCTGCAAAAGATATCACAACTTTGGATTCTAGAGATAGAGTTATGGGTAAGACATGCTTCTTTTCTCAATCTGTGTAAAATCTTCTGTGTGGCAAATATATCCCCTCATCCAGTCTTCTTTTTGACATACGTCTTTCTTACTCCTCAATCTCTTACTGTCTGGTACTTACCTCATAATGACAACAGCTTACATTTTTGGTTCGATGCTGTCTTGAGTATTGTGCATTATTTTTGCAGGCATTCTTCACTGAGAACTAGAGTTTCTACTTTCTAATAGCGGCTCCTATCATTCTTATTTCACAGAGAGAGACCCATTACATGAATGTAAATAAGTGCCCCATAGACACACAGATTTCTATCTAGGACTGTCTGATTCCACTGCCTATGCTCTTTTTAATCTCCATGAACACCATCTACCCAACAGGGGAAGACTGGTATGCCAGTTTGGATTATCAGTGCCTTATTTCCCTGGACTTAGTGTAGAACTGGAATACTGTGGGCACTTTGCACTGAAACTAATGGGAAGAAGCATGATTTACTTGTTCTCTCTCGAAGAGAAATTTTAAGTTCCTACAGTTATAAATTCTCAAAAACTCTTGCCTAGAACTTAAAAAAAAATACTTACCCTGTTGATAGCGTACGATGAGAAGTTTAAGGAAAGATGTGTGTCTTATAGAACTCATTGGCATTGGAAAAAGATAAAAAGTATTATTAATACTAATGGAAATTTGGAAAGACCTGAATAACAGCTACCCAGAAATTCCACCTCATATCACTGCCAGTCACTCTTTGAGTTCACAAAACAGAGTGAGGCTTTGATGTTAATAGATTAACAAATCACTGGATCATTCTGTGAGCTTTTTTAAAAGCATAATTTTTTCTGATGGTAAAGATTATGATGATGTAGATGGACAGAGACCAATCATACTAGTTCCTAGTTCAATAAATGGCATCTTCATTCTACACGTCTACAAATCAGATGCTTGCTTGTATTCTGAACACCTTCCTCTCCTTAACCACCCATTTGCAATCTATCAGTAATCTGTCAATCTTATCTTCTAAAAGAAAAAGAACAACTCTTGAAACACCTCATTTTTCTCCCTGCCACAAAGTAAATGTTCAATATAAGTTTGCTCTAATTATTATTATAGCTGTTGTTATTGTTTCATATCACAAAATTAGTCCATGTTACCATTATCACTTACCTGAACTATTTCAATAACCTCCTAATTTTTTTTTTCTGTATTAAAACTCGTACCACATCACTCAAATTCTTTTTTGCACTGAAGCTAGATAGCTTCATTAAAATGCAAACCTGATCATTTTGCCTTTCCTTTTCCAACACCTACACAGTGTAGGGGCTACAAAATCTCTGCACCCAAGAAACAATGACTTTCTTTAGGTCTCATGATTGTGCCTTCCTCTCTCAACCTATAGGGATGTCATATGTACTGGCCTCACTGATTGCCATACTCATCCCTGTTCTCTATTCCCCTTATTAAGTCTTATGTACCCTTCTTACGTCACTTCCCTCAGAAACCTTCCGAGAGATCCTGCACTAATGAATTCATCCCTGTTATACCATACCTTCTCTTAACATAATTTACTACTCTCCTGTTGAAACACTAACCATAATTGTAAATTTACATGTATTTATGTGAATCTTTGATTAATATCTCTATTCTAGACCATAAGGTTCATGAGGAAGGAGACTATTTACATTCAATATATATCCATTGAATTAATGAATAATGCTGCTTGAAAAAATCAGATTCAAGTGCTAATAAAAAGATATTATATGGTAATACAATCACAGAAATGATTCAAAAGAGCACATTCTCTTCAATCTGAAGGCTTATGGTTGACAGGCTCTACACCTTGCAGGCACTGCTCTAAGGTGTCCAGGTGAACTCCTAGAGAGTTAGCAGATTTGCATATTTAGGATCTCCAGGAGAAATGGGGCTTAACGGTGAAATATCCATAGGCAAGACTAACAGTACCTGTAGTGCCTGCTGTTTGATTCCCCTTAATCCTGGCAAGAAAGTGGACTAGTATTGTTGTGTTCAAGAAAATAATGAATTGTGACTTCTGTATCCTTAGGCAAATGAATGCATTATTCATATGTTCACAAGTTCATGTAAAGCAAAGAATGCCTAATGAAGATTTATATCAAGATCTACTTCTTGACTTTGAAATTTATTATTCCTTGAACTCATCATGCAAGGGAAGCTGTGGAAACCCTATCCTCTGAACTATTATGATTCCATGAACAACAGGTTAGAAAGCACTCTAAGGACCCATCGTTCATGGATTAGATGGGATGGTGGTCATGGCTTGTAAAGTAAATAGCTATGTAATATGGAAGGAGATTAGATGTTAACCCTGGGCTTTTATGTGAACTGATTTAAAACTTCTGGCTCCTCCAACCATATGTCACTCTACCATGAACTCACAAACTCAATGTGCATTCTTCTGCTGGCTCACTTGGTCATGTGGTCTCATGTGCTCTCATCCAATGCTGGAATCTTCTCTTAGTTACCCTGTATTCTCAAGGACTAGTAAAGTGTCTGTCATAAAAAAGGCATTGGTCATTTACTGGTGGCAAGAATGAATGGGTGGATGGATGGATGAATGAGTGAATGAATGATGTAACTCAGCTTCATTCCTGGGAATTATATTAACTGTCAACTTTGAAAACAAAATCCCAAATTTTGATACCTCAGGAAATTCTTGTCACTTTCTTTTTTGCACTTGTTTTTTTCTGACCCTGATTTCCTATCACCTGATTGTCTTTCTCTCTATTGCTCTCTCTCTCAAGAGAAGTTTCCCCTCTTGCTGAATTAAAGACAAATATCAGTGTACTTTATAACATCAAAACTTTGTTCTGACCTATGAAATCCAGCTGGCTTTCTGTATCTACTTTTTAGAAAACCTTTGCCATGGGTTGTATTACTAAGTATTGCCATGTATGTTTTCCAACTTGGAAATTGGTGAAAAGGATATAACTTTTAATTATCTTTGAACTGTGCAGCTTTACAGTTAAACCTAGTACTCAGAGGCTGGCATACAGAAAACCAATCTTTGGTGTGCTTTTGAAAAGCCATCCATCCATCCTCTGAGCCAGTATAAAACCTCTTTCATCTGAAAGTTTTTTTTCAACTTCAGTAGTGTATGAGGATGGGGACCTCCAGAGATGGGCTACAAATGGAAATTTAGAGCATCTAAGACATTTACTTGAATATTTGTAATGATATATTGCAACAGTTAGCTGTAAAAACAGCATAATTTGTACCTGCTGAATATGGTAAGCTGATACTTTCAGTTTCTTGCAAAATAATTGTATTATCTCCTTGATATAACATATAAAGTATATTTGAAATGTTTCCTTAATAATAAATACTATAATTAATAATTAAATGTTAACATTTTAAATTACATAATTTGATAATAATCATGAGCCTATGTTGTAGCTATTTTTTCCTCCAACCTGTAGAGGACAAAACTGAGGCTCAGTGAGGTTATTAAATTTATCCAAAGTCACATATTGAGTAGCAAGACTCAGATCTTTCTAACTTGAAAGACCATATTTTACACTGATGGCTCTTCCTAACCAATTTAAAGATGATATTGAAATTCAATTTTAAATTTTGAAAAAATCATTTTATGACCAGATAGTGAGTAACGTTGAGACATTGCAATGACTTTAAATTGATCTTAAAAACATTTTAAGAACTTTGTTATAAAGCAGAAACTAACACATGATCGTAAAGCAATTATACTCCAATAAAGATGTTAAAAACAAAACAAAACATTTCAAGTGACTCCAAAAAACATGATGTTCTCTAAATAATGAAGCTTCTTCGATATCTATTTTTTAAATAAATTGCTTTCATTTCATGGGGAATGTGTCTCTGGTAAATACCTACAGCTTTGCTGTGACAGAGACTGGTAGGATGTATTCCCATATCCACTATCAGTGAGTAATCAGATCTAACTGCTGGGATGTAGACCCCACTGAACTACAGAAGTAGGTGTGCCCCTAAAATGTCCACTTGGGGTACAGCCTATGTGGCATGTCTGAAGAAGAAACTGTACTGATTTTTCATTTGGGAATATACTATTTGGGGACTTTTCTTCTCAAGGTCAGTCAAAAAAGAGAAAAATTTGTTGCCATAATTTCTTTTCACACACACAGTGAGTTTGTCTTTTTCATTTGATAACTCTGTGTGTTAAGCCCTTCCCTTTCCATCCCTTGTTTCACTGAATTAGAAACAAATGGGGCACTTACCAACACGATGTAATTTTGTAACTTCAGATATCCTCAGGGGAAACTGCTCCTGCCTGGAAGCTGTCTCCAGTTTCACTTGCTTGGTAATATCCAAAGGTCTTCAATAGCTAACTAAAACTTTCTCTACACAATTGGCAATAAAATGAAAATATTCAGTGAGAGAGGGAAGATACTGACTTGCTTATCTGTAAGAAGTACATGGTTCATGTCAGATCCTTGGAGCAAGTTTTGACTGGGGTTTAGAAAAGATTGGTGCTTTAGAGCATCATTGAATGAAACTTAGTGTGGTCCCATCTTCACCAGGGAGATGGTGGGGAAGGAACCAGGAGCAATTGCCCAACTAAGCGCTCACTTGGCCAAATCAAGCAAGACTTTCTTCCTCTGGTTTGGTTTGTCCCCCCCCCCCCCCGCCTCTCTGCCTTTGCTTCTGTCTTTCCCTCAGTACCAGTCACAGTTTTACTCGTCTTTCAAATCTACCTTCTTTTCTAAAACTTTTCCCCCAAGCTCTCCTTGAAAACGGACTTAATTTTTTTATATACTTCTTAGGATACTTACTGTTTAAAATATTTTATTTTGGTTATTTCTTTTTGTGCTTACCTTATTTCCCCTTGCTAAATTGTCAAACCCCTGATAAAAGGATTGTGCCTCATTCATTCATGTAGTTTTTTTTTAATTTGACATAATATATTGTTCAACATACTTCATTCAACAGGTCCTCAAATTTTATTGAATTTAATTAGATCTTCATATTAAAGCCAATGTGTTAACTTTCCTGGATGCACCGAGGAAATTTTTTAAAGTATTTGATCATTATTATGGTTGAATTATACATTGAAATCAAGTGGTTTTGAATCCTGGTTCAATGATATATCAAAAAATGGTACACAGACAATCTGAACAGACTTAACTAAAGATACATTGAAATGTATATATCCTTTTAGATCCAACAAATAATGTTTTTTTTTCATCTTCAGGGGGAAATATTAGCAAAGATTACCTAATGTATGTTTTGTGATAACTCCAAGTATGCACCTTAAATTTCATTCAGAATCAGTTATTTTCAGTATTGGTTTTGAGTCCACTTAATAAATACCCAATCAATTCAACACTAAGTGTCTTTACTGAAGGCTATGGACTTTTGTAAAGGATACATCCTGGGGACCTTGAGTAATTTGTCAATTTTTATAATTTCCTGTAAGCTGCATGAGAATATATCTAAATACTATTAGCTAGTATAGCATAAAGACTGAATTAGCACAATAATATTGAGCATGGCCGTGTATAGTTGTCTATGGTCATTCATCGGCTAAGTAAACTCATCACATATCATCTTTGGGACCCCATCAAAACAGCACATTATTATGAACCATAATCTTTTGGGATAATTTATAAATAAATTAAATAACAAATTTAAAATTCATGGATACCAACGGTTTACCATTTTAGCCTGTACTGCGCACAGGGTATTGTGAAATAGGACCACAGTTTAAAGAAAGATGAGTAAAACATGAACACCAATGCCATAGGTTAAAATACAGAATAAGTAAGTTGTTCTGAGGAAAAATAGTTGACTCTATCTGCAATACATAGAGTGAAAGGCTTCATGGAAACAAAAGAATTTGTGCGGGGTCATCAGGATAAGCCAAGTATAAAAATGTGGATTAGGAATTAATCTAAGGTGGAGGGAACATCTGAGAATGAAAATCAGGTTTAGATGTCTTTCAGTCTCTTCTAGCAAGTTGTGATTCAAGCCTTCTCCTTCTAAGCCACTTATACTGTAACTCTCTTATCTCTTTCAAAATACACGGTATCTCCAAAAGATCTCTCTGAGTTCACTTGAACTCTCTGCTTAATCAATCTACCTTGTAGGCATGAGGCAAGATCTTCTCAAGGTATTTTACCCTCAAATTCATATTCCTCTTGGAAGATCGCTGTCATTTTACTCTGACACTCCCCTTGTCTTTTCTTAATGTATTTGCAATTGCTTAGCACTCCTGTTTATAGTGTACTGTATTACACCTCTGAGTGTAACAATGGTTTACCTCAAATCATGGTTATTTATTTTGAAAGGCATTTTTTAGTAAGTTAACATCAATAATAAAATAATAATACAGATTTAAGTGGTAATCGACATTATTTTTTTAAACCACATTATTGAGGTATAATTGACATGTAAAATGCTGTACATATTTAATGTATATAATTCAGTGAGTTTGGGAATAAGTATATACCTATGAAAGCAACACCACCATCAAGGCCATAAACATATCCATCACCTCCTTAAGTTTCCTCCCAACATTATTATTATTATTATCATTATTATTATTATTATTTTGTGATAAGAACACTTAATGTAAGACTACTTTCTTAGCAAATTCTAAGTATACAATACAGTATTGTTGGCTATAATTGACATTATTATTTTTACATGTTTACACTGAATTATTTTGATCTTTATCTTTTCAGCTTTAAGAAAGCTACATTTCACAATGCCTTAAATTATGTATATGGACAATTTTATTTATTTATTTTTTTTTGCGGTACGCGGGCCTCTCACTGTTGTGGCCTCTCCCGTTGCGGAGCACAGGCTCCGGACGCGCGGGCTCAGCGGCCATGGCTCACGGGCCCAGCCGCTCCACGGCATGTGGGATCTTCCCAGACCGGGGCACGAACCTGTGTCCCCTGCATCGGCAGGCGGACTCTCAACCACTGTGCCACCAGGGAAGCCCCCAATTTTACATTTTAATCAGGAAAAAAAGGAGACACTTTAGCCAAACCTCAAATAATTCTATTTTTATTATTTATTTCTAAAGAATCTACAAGAAGAGAAATAAAGAACAAGGAAAAACTTTATTAAAACTTATCAGTACAATTTTATTCAAAGAGGAAAAGTGTATTGACCTCTGTTAGGTCACTTTGTAGTTTTGGAAAATTGAAAATACAATTTAGATATATGTCATAATACTATATTCATTTCAAAATACCAAATACATTTTAAATGAACTTTTAACATTGATTTCAGTAGCTAAAGTGTTTGCTCAGCCATCTTACCATTTTTATTTTGTATAACACAGAGAGTGCAGCTTACTTAAAAGAACATTAGGAGGAAGAGAGAATTTAAAAGAGTGAGAACCATTTTAAATAAATATATAACTGGGTTCCTGCCTCAAACCCTGCACTAGCCAGCCGACATGTATCCACTCCTCCTATGCCAATTACACTCAGTTTACTTTCTCAAGTAGTTTTGGACATTTCTGCATGCCACCTTCTAAGAGCTGAGGTAATGGGACAATGTGATGGCTCCAAGGTGATGATTTCCACCACAAAACAACAATGAGACAAAGTGATACATTCTGGTTGTAATAGGAAAGAGGTCATTCCTTCTACCTGGGTTTATTTTCCATTAATTTGCTGTGGTTAGGATACTGATGGCTCTTCCCTGTCATTCGTACTCTGCCTGCCTCCAGAGTATTCTTGGCTCCAATGGTTGTGTGTGTATTGTGTCAGTAAGAATCCAGCAGGCTGAATAATAGTTTCTCAAGATGGCAGAGGAGTAAGACATGGAGATCACCTTCCTCCCACAAATACATCAAAAATACATGTACATGTGGAACAACTCCTAGAGAACACCTACTGAACGCTGGCAGAAGACCTCAGACTTCTCAGAACGCAAGAAATTCCCCACATACCTAGGTAAGGCAAAAGAAAAAGGAAAAATAGAGACAAAAGAATAGGGATGGAACCTGTACCTCAGGGAGGGAGCTGTGAAGGAGGAAAAGTTTCCACACACTAGAGAGCCCCTTCACTGGCGGGAACGGGGGTTGGGCAGGAGAGGAGCTTTGGAGCTACAGAGGAGAGTGCAACAACAGGGGTGCAGAGGGCAAAAGAGAGAGATTCCCGCACAGAGGATCGGTGCCGACCAGCACTCACCAGCCTGAGAGGCTTGTCTGCTCATTCACTGGGGCAGGTGGGGGCTGGGAGCTGAGACTCCAGATTTGGAGGTCAGATCCTAGGGAGAAGACTGGGGTTGGCTGCGTGAACACAACCTGAAGGGGGTTAGTGCACCACAGCTAAAAAGGAGGGAGTCTGGGGAAAAGTCTGGACCTGCCTAAGACCCAAGAGACCATTGTTTCGGGGTGCACGAGGAGAGGGGATCCAGAACACTGCCTAAACAAGCTCCAGAGATGGCATGAGCCATGGCTATCAGCGCGGACACAAGAGACAGGCATGAAACACTAACGCTGCTGCTGCAGCCACCAAGAATCCTGTGTGCAAGAACAGGTCACTATCCACACCCCCTCGGAGCCTGTGCAGCCCGCCACTGTCAGGGTCCCGTGATCCAGGGACAACTTCCCTGGGAGACCACACGGCACTCCTCAGGCTGTTGCAATGTCACGCTGGCCTCTGCCGCTGTGGGCTTGCCCCACATTCTGTACCCCTCCCTCCCCCCAGCCTGAGTGAACCAGAACCCCCAAGTCAGCCACTCCTTTAATCCCCTCATGTCTGGGTGAAGAACAGACACCAGAGAGCGACCTATGTGCAGAGGAGGGGCCAAATCCAAAGCTGAAGCCCAGGAGCTGTGTGAACAAAGAAGACAAAGTGAAATTTCTCCGTAAGCCTTAGGAGCAGTGGATTAAATCCCCACTCTCAACTTGATGTACCCTTCATCTGTGGAATACCTGAATAGACAATGAATCATCCAAAAACTGAGGCGGTGGACTTTGGGAGCAACTATAGACTTGGAGTTTTCTTTCTGCATCTAATTTGTTTCTAGTTTTATGTTTATCTTAGTTTAGTGTTAAGAGCTTATTATCATTGGTAGATTTGTTTATTGATTTGGTTGCTCTCTTCATTTTTTAAATGTATATATGTATTTTTTCCTTTTTCTCTTTTTGTGAGCATGTATGTGTATGATTCATTGTCTGATTTTGTCTGTATAGGCTTACTTTTAACATTTGTCCCAGGGTTCTGTCTGTTTTTTTATTTCTTAGTATAGTTTTTAGCATTTGTTATCATTGGTGGATTTATTTATTGGTTTGGTTGCTCTCTTCTTTTTTAAATTATTTTTTACTTTTTTATTATAATATTTTTTTAAATAACTTTATTTATTTTTCTTTCTTTCTCTTTTTCCTTTTCTACCTTTTCTTCTGAGCCGTGTGGCTGAAAGGGTCTTGGTGCTCCGGCCGGGTGTCAGGCCTGAGCCTCGGAGGTGGGAGAGACAAGTTCAGGACATTGGCCCACCAGAGATCTCCCAGATCCTTGTAATATCAATCAGTGAGAGCACTCCCAGAGATCTCCATCTCAACACTAAGAGCCAGCTCCAGTCAACAACCAGCAAGCTCCAGTGCTGGACACCCCAGGCCAAACAATTAGCAAGATAGGAGCACAAGCCCACCCACTAGCAGAGAGGCTGCCTAAAATCGTAAGTTCACAGACATCCCAAAACACACTACCAGACGTGGTCCTGCCCACCAGAAAGGCAAAATCCAGCCTCATCCACCAGAACACAGGCACCAGTTGCCTCCACCAGGAAGCCTACACAACCCACTGAACCAACCTTACCAAACTTACCAACCTTTGGGGCAGACACCAAAAACAACAGGAACTACGAACCTAAAGCCTGTGAAAAGAAGACCCCAACACAGTAAGTTAAGCAAAATGAGAAGACAGAGAAATGCACAGCAGATGAAGGAGCAAGGTAAAAACCCACCAGAACAAACAAATGAAGAGGAAATAGGCAGTCTACCTGAAAAAGAATTCAGAGTAATGATAGTAAAGATATCCAAAATCTTGGAAATAGAATGGAGAAAATACAAGAAATGTTTAAAAGGAACTAGAAGAACTAAAGAGCAAACAAACAATGATGAACAACACAATAAATGAAACTAAAAATTCTCTAGAAGGAATCAATAGCAGAATAAATAGGCAGAAAAACAGATACATGACCTGGAAGATAAAATAGTGGAAATAACTACCGCAGAGCAGAATAAAGAAAAAAGAATGAAAAGAGTTGAGGACAGTCTCAGAGACCTCTGGGACAACAGTAAATGTTTTCAAATTATAGGAGTCCCAGAAGAAGAAGAGAAAAAGATAGGGACTGAGAAAATATTTGAAGAGATTATAGTTGAAAACTTCCCTAGTATGGGAAAGGAAATAGTCAATCAAGTTCAGGAAGCACAGAGAGTCCCATACAGGATAAATCTAAGGAGAAACATGCCAAGACACATATTAATCAACTATCAAAAAACAAATACAAAGAAAAAATATTAAAAGCAACAAGGGAAAAGCAGCAAATAACATAAAAGGGAATCCTCATAAGGTTAAGAGCTGATCTTTCAGCAGAAACTGTACAAGCCAGAAGGGTGTGGCAGGAGATATTTAAAGTGATGAAAGGAAAAAACCTACAACCAAGATTACTCTAGCCAGCAAGGATCTCATTCAGATTTGATGGAGAAATTAAAACATTTACAGACAAGCAAAAGCTAAGAGAATTCAGCATCACCAAACCAGCTTTACAACAAATGCTAAAGGAACTCCTCTAGGCAGGAAACACAAGAGAAGGAGAACACCTACGAAAACAAACCCAAAACAATTAAGAAAATGGGAATAGAGACATACATATCGATAATTACCTTAAATGTAAATGGATTAAATGCTCCAACCAAAAGACATAGATTGGCTAAATGGATACAAAAACAAGACCTGTATATATGCTGTCTATAAGAGATCCACTTCAGACCTAGGGACACATACAGACTGAAAGTGAGGGGATGGAAAAAGATATTACATGCAAATTGAAATCAAAAGAAAGCTGGAGTAGCAATTCTCATATCAGACAAAATAGACTTTAAAATAAAGACTATTACAGGAGACAAAGAAGGACACTACATAATGATCAAGGGATCAATACAAGAAGAAGATATAACAACTGTAAATATTTATGCACCCAACATAAGAGCACTTCAATACATAAGGCAAATGCTAACAGCCATAAAAGAGGAAATTGACAGTAACAAAATAATGATAAGGGACCTTAACACCCCACTTTCACCAATGGACAGGTCAGCCAAAATGAAAATAAATGTTGAAACACAAGCTTTAAATGACACATTAAACAAGATGGACTTAATTGATATTTATAGGACATTCCATCTGAAAACAACAGAATACACTTCCTTCTCAACTGTTCATGGAACATTCTCCAGGATAGATCATATATGGGGTCACAAATCAAGCCTTGGAAAATTTAAGGAAATGGAAATTGTATCAAGTATCTTTTCCAACCACAGAACTATAAGACTAGATATAATTACAGAAAAATAACTGTAAAAAATACAAACACATGGAGGCTAAACAATACACTAATAAATAACTAAGAGATCACTGAAGAAATCAAAGGGAAATCAAAAAATATCTAGAAACAAATGACAATGAAAACATGATGACCCAAAACGTATGGGATGTAACAAAAGCAGTTCTAAGAGGGAAGTTTATAGCAATTCAATCCTACCTCAAGAAACAAGAAAAATCTCAAATACACTGCCTAACCTTACACCTAAAGCAATTGAAGAAAGAAGAACAAAAAACGCGCAAAGTATGCAGAAGGAAAGAAAACATAAAGACCAGATCAGAAATAAATGAAGAAGAAATAAAGGAAGCATAGCCAAGATCAATGAAACTAAAAGCTGGTTCTTTGTGAAGATAAACAAAATAGATAAAGAATTAGCCAGACTCCTAAATAAAAAAAGGGAGAAGACTCAAATCAGTAGAATTAGAAATGAAAAAGGAGAAGTAACAACTGACACTGCAGAAAAAAAAAAGTATCATGAGAGATTACTACAAGCAACTATATGCCAATAAAATGGACAATATGGAAGAAATGGGTAAATTTTTAGAAAAGCACAACATTCTGAAACTGAACCAGGAAGAAATAGAAAATATAAACAGACCAATCACAAGCACTGAAGTTGAAACTGTGATTAAAAATCTTCCAACAAACAAAAGCCCAGGGCCAGATGGCTTCACAGGTGAATTCTATTAAACATTTAGAGAAGAGCTAACACCTATCCTTCTTAAACTCTTCCAAAATATAGCACAGGGAGGCAGGAACATTCCCAAACTCATTCTACGAGACCACCTTCACCCTGATACCAAAACCAGAGAGAGACGTTACAAAGAAAGAAAACTAGAGGCCAACATCATTGATGAACATAGATGCAAAAACCTGAACAAAATACTATCAAACAGAATCCAACAGCACATTAAAAGGATCATACACCATGATCAAGTGAGGTTTATCCCAGGAATGCAAGGATTCTTCAGTACACACAAATCAATCAATGTGATAAATCATATTAACAAATTGAAGGATAAAAAGCATATGAAAATCTCAATACATGCAGAAAAAGATTTTGACAAAATTCAACACCCATTTATGTTAAAAACCCTCCAGAAAGTAGGCATGGAGAGAACTTATCTCAACCTAATAAAGGTCATATACGACAAACCAACAACATCATTCTCAATGGTGAAAAACTGAAACCATTTCCACTAAGATCAGGAACAAGAAAAGGTTGCCCACTCTCACCGTTATTATTCAACATAGTTTTGGAAGTTCTAGCCCCAGCAATCAGAGAAGAAAAAGAAATAAAAGGAATCCAAATCAGAAAAGAAGAAGTAAAACTGTCACTGTTTGCAGATGACATGATACTATACATAGAGAATCCTAAAGATGCTACCAGAAAACTACCAGAACTAATCAATGATATTGGTAAAGTAGCAGGATACAAAATTAATGCACAGAAATCTCTTGCATTCCTATACACTAATGATGAAAAATCTGAACGAGAAATTAAGGAAACACTCCCATTTACCACTGCAACAAAAAGAATAAAATACTTAGGAATAAACCTACCTAAGGAGACAAAAGAACTGTATGCAGAAAACTAGAAAACACTGATGAAAGAAGTTAAATATGATACAAACAGATAGAGAGATATACCATGATCTTGGATTGGAAGAATCAACAATGTGAAAATGACTATACTACCCAAAGCAATCTACAGATTCAATACAATCCTTATCAAACTACCAGTGGCATTTTCCACAGAAGTAGAACAAAAATTTTCACAATTTGTATGGAGACACAAAAGACCCCGAATAGCCAAAGCAATCTTGAGAAAGAAAAACAGAGCTGGAGGAATCAGACTCACTGACTTCAGACTATACTACAAAGCTACAATAATCAAGACAGTATGGTACTGGCACAGAAACACAAATATAGATCAGTGGAATAGGGTAGAAAGCCCAGAGAGAAACCCACATACATATGGTCACCTTATCTTTGATAAAGGAGGCAAGAATATACAATGGAGAAAAGAGAGCCTCTTCAATAAGTGGTGCTGGGAAAACTGGACAGCTACATGAAGAAGAATGAAATTAGAACACTCCTTAACACCGTATAGAAAAATAAACTCAAAATGGATTAAAGACCTAAATGTAAGGCCAGACACTATAAAACTCTTAGAGGAAAACATAAGCAGAACACTTTATGACATAAATCCCAGTAGCATCCTTTTTGACCCACCACCTAGAGAAATGGAAATAAAAACAAAAATAAATAAATGGGACCTAATGAAACTTAACAGCTTTTACACAGCAAAGGGTACCATAAACAAGACAAGAAGACGACCCTTAGTATGGGAGAAAATATTTGCAACCATTGCAGCTGACAAAGGATTAATCTCCAAAATATACAAGTAGATCGTGTGGCTCAATATCAAAATAACAAACAAACCAATCCAAAAATGGGCAGAACACCTAAATGGACATTTCTCCAAAGAAGATATACAGACTGCCAACAAACACATGAAAGGATGCTCAACATCACTAATCAGTAGAGAAATACAAATTAAAACCACAATGAGGTATTACCTCATCCTGGTCAGACTGGCCATCAACAAAAAATCTGCAAACAATAAATGCTGGAGAGGGTGTGTAGAAAAGGGAACCCTCTTGCATTGTTAGTGGGAATGTAAATTGATACAGCCAGTATGGAGAACAGTATGGAGGTTCCTTAAAAATCTAAAAATAGAACTACCATACAACCCAGCAATCCCACTACTGGGCATATATCCTGAGAAAACCATAATTCAAAAAGAGTCATGTACCACAATGTTCATTGCAGCACTATTTACAATAGCCAGGACATGGAAGCAACCTAAGTGTCCATTGACAGATGAATAGATAAAGAAGATGTGGCACATATATACAATGGAATATTACTCAGCCATAAAAAGAAATGAAATTGAGTTATCTGTAGTGAGGTGGATGGACTTAGAGTCTGTCATAGAGAGTGAAGTAAGTCAGAGAGAGAAAAACAAATACCGTATGCTAACACATATATATGGAATCTTAAAAAAAAAAAAGGTTCTGAAGAGCCTAGGGGCAGGTTAAGAATAAAAACACAGATGTAGAGAGTGGACTTGAGGACACAGGGAGAGGGAAGGGTAAGCTAGGAGAAAGTGAAAGAGTGGCATGGACTAATATATACTACCAAATATAAAATAGCTAATTGGAAGCAGCTGCATAACACAGGGCGATCAGCTCGGTGCTTTGTGACCACATAGTGGGGTCGGATAGGGAGTGTGGGAGGGAGATGCAAGAGGGAGGGGATATGGGGATATATGTGTACATATAGCTGACTCACTTTGTTATACATCAGAAACTTACACACCATTATAAAGCAATTATACTCCAATAAAGATGTTAAAAAAAAATAAAATCCAGCAGCCTCTGAGGTGTGACCCACCACTGGATAAGTATAGCTTAGCCCTCTCTCGTGGAGCTAGGATCAGCATGGCAGAAAGCTCTACTCAATGTGCTGGTTCATTTATAGAGAAATACAGTTATATTGTGCCTAGTCTAA
This sequence comes from Globicephala melas, assembly GCF_963455315.2. Lineage (NCBI taxonomy): Eukaryota > Metazoa > Chordata > Mammalia > Artiodactyla > Delphinidae > Globicephala > Globicephala melas. The sequence goes on along the minus strand of NC_083315.2, from coordinate 161,463,137 downwards.
GTTCAAACTCAAAACATTTTATCTTTAAATTCTGGTTCTTTCATTAGCAAAATTCAGCTAGATTTTTCATAAATAAATTTACCTGCTCCTATCAATTACTTATTGTTAAAAACATTCTAATTTTCTTTTCTATTTTTCTTGATCAGTTAATATAGGGGACATATTTTACATATTTACCATTACATATTTGAAACATTTTACTTTTAAATAAGTAAATTATTTAAGAACCTACAAATTTATGCAACATTTTCTTAAATAGATTCTATTTTTTTAATCTGTGTTAATAACACCACCATTTAAATCAAAGTGAAGGGTAGTAAAATTGGTGTTGCCTAAATTCTTTTTCTTGTTTACTTACAAAAGAAGTAAATTCTCATATAGAAGCCATATTGACAATTCCAAGCTTCTTCACCCATGCTATTTACACTTTTTGGTTTATTGAATTTTATTGAAAATAATTTTTGATCTTTTGTTTAGCATCTTAAAGTTATTGGGCTGGAGAATAGGTAACCTTCACATTTCGTAATTAGCTGTTACAAGATTTTGATACTCAATGGAGCAGAGTGTACCTCTGGAAAAGAGATTTATTAAAGTTTAATGAATGATTTATTAATGAATTTCCTATTGGAAAAAGAAAGTTTTGCAGCCTCTCAGCTTGAGAGCCTAATTTTTTTTTCTGTGAGCTAAGGTATAATGATATTTACAAAGAAATAGAAAAAATTATAATGAAAATACTGGAGGTTTTGGGAATATTTTCCATCTATAAATCTTGAAGCCATTTACAAATATTAGTTATAATTTCAGTGAATCATTGTCAGTGTTTCATTCCCAATCATACCAAGTTATATCATCTAAAGAAGTCAGGTGGAATCAAACTGCTTGTTTTCTGAACTAATAGAGGGAGAAATTGTATGAGTAATATGAAAAACAAACAATAATTTAAAATTATTTATAATTTACCTTTAAATTCACTCCAATATTTTAGAGAAAGTAAAATATTTCCTATGGAAATGCAATGAGATATGCTGTAATTGAACTTTAGAAATTCATGTCACCAAATGCACAAACATACTTTAATATCTATGTGCCTAGTAGGGCTACCAGATTTAGCAAAAATTAAAAAAATACAGGATAGTCAGTTAAATCAGTGTTTCCGAAAAATAAAGTTTTTAGTACAGTATGATAGTTAATTTTATGTGTCAACTTAATTGGATCATGGGATGACCAGGTGTCTGGTTAAACATAATTTCTGCGTGGTTCTGGAAGAGATTAGCATTCAAGTTGTTAGATGAAGTAACACAGGTTGATCTCCCCAATGTGGGAGGGCATCATTCAGTCTGTTGAGGGTCCGAATAGAATAAAGAGTGGAGAAAGGAAGGATTCACATTCTCTGCTTGACTGTTTGAGCAGGGACATGAATCTTGCCCTTGGTGCTCCTCGTTCTTGGACCTGAAGATCTAGGCTGGAATCTATACCAGCTCCTTTGCTCTCAAGTCTTCATATTTACACCACCTGCTTTCCTGGGTGTCCAGCTTGAAGATGGCAGTTTGTGAAAGATCGTGGAACTTCTCAGACTTGATAATCACTTGAGTCAATACCTTATAATAAAACTCATATAATATATATAATATATATCTCCACATATCTATCTTCTATTGGCTCTGTTTCTCTGGATAATACATATTGATCAACCATATGTCTCCAATATTTATTGCATGTGACATACTTATGCTAAAGATTATTCCTTGTTTATCTGAAATCCATATTTATTTATGCATCTTGTATTTAATCCCACACCCTTAGGAAAAAATTGTAATGTGCCTCCATCTCATTGGTCCTCACCAATCTTCCAGAATTTTTTTTTTTTTTTTTTTTTTTTGCTGTACGCAGGCCTCTCACTGTGTGGCCTCTCCCCTTGTGGAGCATAGGCTCCGGACGCGCAGGCTCAGCGGCCATGGCTCATGGGTCCCGCAGCATGTGGGATCCTCCCGGACTGGGGCACGAACCCGTGTCCCCTGCATCGGCAGGCAGACTCTCAACCACTGCATCACCAGGGAAGCCCAATCTTCCAGATTTTTAAGAGATGCAGAATGAGGGGGAAAAAATGATAAAATGAAAAGATAAGCATTCAAGAAAGGTATGTATCTCCAAGAGAAAATCCACTGGGTCTCAAAGAACCTTTCCCTGACTCTGGCCCCTTCGGAGCAAAGATTTTGATCATTCCATGCAGAAGCCAGAACTACTTCTCTCCTTTAGAGAGCTCACAGAGATAATAGAAAGTAGCACAAAACAAGACAAACAAAACAAAAAAATTCTTGCTTTTCAGGTGTCTCCTCTGTCCCTGTGTGGTAGAATCTTCAGAGAATTAACTGAAATTCTACCATAAAATCACCATAAAATTCACTTGAACAATGACAATGACTGGGTTAACCAGGAAAACTCTGTTCATGTGGCAATACCCATTTCTAATCATAAGATTAAAGGCCGAGTCTTTGACAGATGTTAGGGGAAGTTAACATTATTTGGACTTAAAAGATTTCATCCTAATTTTAGTTTCCAGCTGCTGGTTATAGAATCTTTACAAGATTTAGGCACCTTAGCTCATTACAGTGCTGTACACCCACTGTATTGCCATGTATTATAAATGTTGCATTAATCAGAGGCACAAAAGAGGGAAAGTGGATGTCAATTCTGGGAAGGAGTGAGGTAGTATGGGTCATTGTTAAATTTAACAACTTAATTTATTGGCAACTATTTTTAAAGCACTTTTTAAACTCTATCCACTTTTTAAATTAAATTTTAACATGGAGAAATGTTCTAACTCTCATCCTCTTTTTTTTTTTTTCTTTACAGATGTAGTGCGGGTTTTCTTTCCCCCCACCCTAAACTATTTGACGTTTATATTTAGCTAGCTGTATTAATGGATCAGGGCTCAGAAGACAACAGTCATCAATTTTTAATTTTATTTTTTCTTCTGTTATGAAACCTGTAAAAGGAGAAAAGTACTCCACAGTTGTTTTGTTTTTCTATGTTGTTGAAATATATTATACCTTCTTGCTATTAATCCAATTCTTTTTATGGCATTCTAAGACCTATCTGTATCAATCATTGCGGTCATAGAAATCCTTTTGGTTTTGTAAGACTTAACGTAGTTTTTAAATATGTATTAGGTAGTCACCATAGACCAACTGTAAGCAAATGTAAACCTGATGATATTTGTCACTCTTATTTCCTATATTAAAAACATAGCCCTTAATTATTGCTAAGGGTGAACATGTATAATAATTTATGCTGTTAACACTTTTATTCCTAAATTTTTGGTCATAGAACTATTTGTTCAAATGAAATACTAACGTTGAAACCTGAACAAACAAGACCTATAAAAGTGGAGCTCCTTTGACTGAAATGCTGCCCACTCCTATATTCCCTCTGTGGGTATTGCTGGAAGGTTTCAGGAACCCTTGGGAACCCCCCAGAACACATTTTGAAGTGCAGTGCCCTCTACAAATGTTATAGGAAACAAAAACAATTATAAAGCCCAAATTACAGAAAATGAAAGAAATGGGAGTTCATTAGTACATTTGTTGTATTTTCTAAACCATCTCCTATTTAACATTGAAATTGACATTAAACGTCTACTGGTCAAGTGCAAGGTCCCTGTATCCCCCAGCTCACTCTAGACACATCTCTGTTTAAGTAATTACATAATGTATTACACTTGTTTGCATGCATGTCTCTCACTAGATTGTGCATTAGACAGTGCTCGTTCTGGAGCACCATATCTGGCCCCAAATGCCCTAATGTGTCTTCAGGGACTGTTTGGCACAGACAATCTTAAAATTGTTGAGGGAGACACCCAACATTTCAAGTGGCTAAGTCCTTACCTTCTCTTGAGATGGAGGATACCACTGCCATACAAATTCTGCCCACACCACAGGCTTCTCTGAACTTTCCCTCCAGCCTGAACTGCACATTAAGAGTCAGAGACAAGGACTGGTGACTGTTCGGTCTTTAGCTCTAACCAATGTTTTAGACAAGTAGAAAGTTAAAACATTTTATTTTAAGATGAAGTTATGAATTGCTCCCTAAACTACTTTTTGTTCTGTTTTGCCACAAATTTCTCAATTTCCTTTGCTAGTACCTCCCTCACACCTGCAAAACCAAGCCAACAACAGAAGTAACTGCTTCTCTTCTAGAATTATTTTTTTGATTAACTATGTCCATGAATCATTTAAACCAAAGCCCAGCCATCATTCTCTATGATGTCTTCTTTATCAAGTATTACATTTTCCCCCAATTTTGCTTCTAATAAAACAAACTTTGAGTTTGATTAAATCTTGCATTTGTTTATGAACTTTGGATGATAGATCTCTTTTATTCAATACTGTTTGATGAATTTTTGATAATTCATGAGGATTTTCTTGACAAGGAGACACAACTTCTGAGTTCATTCTGTTGACATCTTCTTCATCCACTTAATTCACATGCAAACTTCGAACTGAGTCTCCTGGATGATCTTCCTGGCCCTCCCTCCCCCATCTCACCACCTCCATCTGATGTGGACCCTCTGGTATGTTCTCAAGTAGCACCCTATGCTTTCCTTACTCAACTGTAATCTTTTGGAAGTCAGAGCCATCCTCACTTGACATTTTATCCACAGTGCTTAGCCCAGGGCCTGGCACATGGCAGACAGATATTTTTAAAAAAGAAATAATATGTATTGAGGACCTGGTATGTGGGACACTCAGGATTCAGATAAGGACAAATCTCTGGCACATAATGGGAAGAGAATAACCTAAATAAATAAGTATATATTAATATGATTTTAAAGACATAAATCATATGTGATAGATTCATCGAGATGAGGGATAGGAGACAGTATTTAACTTTCTCTGGTGGCATCAGGAAAGAGCACAGAGACACAAGTGTTGACCTAAAACCTTGGAATAGTGAAAGTGTATCAGGGAACAAGGGCGAGGGGGACATTCTAAGGCATTGGGGACAATACCAGATTTCACCAAACCTGAGATACCTTCTACTGTAAGCTTACACAATTAAAATTAAAATGTGATTTTTAAAATTAGTTTTATGAAGAAATCTGCACATATTGGTTATTTTTTGTAATTATAATTTTAATAGAACTTTGTCTAATATAATATCTCCAAATTGTGTAATTAAGCAGGTAATTTAGATTTTTGATTTTGAGTTGAAATCAGTTCTAAGTTTGCGCTCACTGATGGAAGATCCAAGAGAAATTAAAGGTCACTGTAATTATAAGTGTAACTCAACAGATTTATAAGCATTATTTATCAACGTATCAAATATTTGTCGATTTTTTAATTAATTCTGAGGTATTTTTCATATTTGAGACACATTTATTGCTGAAATCTTGGTGTGTCTTTCAATTAATAGTGTGTCATAATTTAACTGGCAGCTTTTTTCTTTTTGGAGGGTAGCATTGACTCTCACATTCACATTAGTTATGTTCTATGTGTAGGTCACCATGAACACTAAAATAGCGAGTACTAAACTCTTATTCCTAGGGGAAATAAAGAATTAGGTCATGAGCCTCTGATCATAACATTTTCATTAACAAATCAATACCTAAACTTGTTTTATGTGTGTTTCATAAGTAAGACACCTTATTTAATATATATTGTTTATTCATGAACACTGAACTCACGTGTGGCCAATAGCCATGAAGGAACAGCAGGAATGAAGTTTACCGAAAGCACCTATTTTCTTCATAAGACACATCACTGTCCTCTTGTACCTAGAGACAATAGCCAGCACTTCAACACTGTGCTTGGGAACCATTGTTAAATGGAGAAATAACCAACAAAACACAAAACTGCAGAAAAAATGTAGCACTAAATAGACTGTAGAAAGGACACTTGTTTACTGAAAACCACCTTTGAATTCATTGGGAAGGCAATCAAAATTTTTCTCTGCCCTGTGCATTCACATGCCCGTGAATGACCTTGAACATGCCATAAATATTGATTTTGAAGTCACAAATAAATTTTAGCAAATAGCATACATGAAGTCTATGAATAATGAGGATGAATATAAAATAATCTATTGCTTCTTATAACCACTAAGTATAGAAAATGATGACTATTTTTTTTTAAAAAAATTTATTTATTTATTTAATTTTTGTCTGTGATGGGTCTTCGTTGCTGTGCGCGGGCTTTCTCTAGTTGTTGCCAGTTACTCTTTGTTCTGGTGCTCGGGCTTCTCACTGCTGTGGCTTTCATTGTTGTGGAGCACAGGCACTAGGCACGCAGGCTTCAGCAGTTGTGGTGCATAGGCTCAGTAGTTGTGGCGCACGGGCTAAGTTGCTCCATGGCATGTGGTATCCTCCCAGACCAGGGCTCGAACCTGTGTCCCCTGCATTGGCAGGTGGATTCTTAACCACTGTGCCACCAGGGAAACCCTGTGTTTCTTACGTAATCAATGCTGTTAGTTAATGCTGTAAGTTATCAGATAGGCATTGTAATTATTAGGTCATGTAAAATAGTTAAAGAGGAATTAAAAATATTAAAATTAAAAACTAAAATATTTGAAAGGGCTTCATTTTAAAAGTTTGCAAATGGAACCAAAAATTATTCAAAAGATCCTTTAAAATGATAGCTAAAATCAGCTAGAATACAGATAGAATAAGGTTTCCAAACTGGACTTAAAAGGACGTTAAGGAACTAAGAATTTTAATTGGTTACTGTAATAAATCAAACATTAATTTTTAAAGCGAGAAAGAAAAAATCCAAATATCCTTTCCTCTTCGTAAAAGACACCGTGAATTTCGCCAAAAATAATGAAAAACAATCCAGAAGGAAAATGCAATAAGAATGCCGCCAGTTGCGACTATCATGTAAGCAGATTACTCCCAGCCTGTCATGGATAGGCAGTGGGCAAAGGGTATGTAGAAATGGGGGGACATAGCTGGTGGAGAAGGGGGACAGGGAAGGAAAACCTAAATGGCATCCATAGACCTGACTGGGACTGAAATAATAATCTTGATTTGACTGAAAAATAATCGTGGTATGGCACTAAATTTACTTAAAGTCATAGATTGAAGCCATACACATTTTAGTGTACTATCATTGGAAATAGGAGTTCAGAGTAAAAACATAAATTCAGGGAAAGAGTAAGCAGAGTTCTATTTTGAATTTCTGACTTCTATAAATTGCAGAAAAGTGAAATTATTAAAATGGGTACGGTGTTAGAGGAAAAACAGGATTTTGTATAGGTCCTATTGACCAAGGCACCAGCCACTATGTGCAATAGATGTGGAGGTCCCGAAAGGGACATGATTGGCTAACAAGTAAAGTCCAGGTTCCTAGGAACTGGCAGGCAGTCTAAAATCCCACAAAAGAGTGAGAGATTTTAGATAGAGTGAGAAATATCAGGAGAGATTTTTCCTTTGGCATAAGCTGTGCTTTGAGTCTCCTGAAATTGGGGTGCACAAAGAAATGATGCCTGACTCTCACCGGAGAGAGCCAGATTGCAAGATATCTGGGCAGGTAAGCAACCTTGCTGTAAGGGTGAGGTAGAGCTACAGCTGCATTGGGACTGGCCTTCTCTACCAAAGTGTATTAAGCAGGGCTTCCCTGGTGGCGCAGTGGTTGGGAGTCCATCTGCCGACGCAGGGGACTCAGGTTCGTGCCCCGTTCCGGGAGGATCCCACGTGCCGCGAAGAGGCTGGGCCCGTGAGCTGTGGCCGCTGGGCCTGCGCGTCCGGAGCCTGTGCTCCGCAGCGGGAGAGGCCACAACAGTGAGAGGCCCGCGTACCACACACACACACACACACACACACACAAAAGTGTATCAAGCAAAAAGGATGCATGACACTTTCCCTTGGATCAGAGCTGAGACTTATTGGGGATGTAGGTGATCTGGCTTTTCATCATCTTAGAGTCTTTCAACTTCTTCCTAGGAGGACCTCCTGGGAGTCCAGTGGAGAGTTTATGTGGAGCAGAACTCTGAAATAAACAGGGGCTAAGTGTGGCTGCAATGGAGAAACAGAATGCACCTCCATGAAACAAGTGTTCTGGCTGGAACGACCCCACATGAAGTCTAAGGAGCCAATGGGCATTCTTATAAGAGAAAGAATCAGCTATTAAACGTTTGCCAAGCTCAGAGAGTGCAAAACCATCTTACAAATAATAAAATCCAGGCAAGAAAAAATGCATGTGTAATCAAATGATGCTAGATTTATCAACTTGCTGCAGCAAGGGAAACCTTATACCATGAAGAGCTGTGGGGTTGATCAGATAAAAGGCTTAGGACATGCTTGTGATAAGGTTTAGGTTTGCATGGGTGACTGGGGAGATTTAAGAAAGTGAGGGCTTGTTCTGTATTGGAAGCTATCAGAAAGCAAAGGGTAGTTATATGATGGGCCTCTGAGTACCTTTTGCAAAGGACGTAATGTTAACAAAGTTAGACAGAATTGTCATCGATAAAGAACCAATGGTCCTTCACGTTAGCCAGGCAACAAAGACGTTTTATCCTTTCTGGGGTGGCCCAAGCGCCCTTGTTTGTGTCTCCTTCCATCATAGTTACAGAGTAACCTTTTCCGAAATTGATATGATGTGAAATTATTTATGATCAGCACCAAGTTAGTTGCCAGGCCAGCTACCTGAGAGTTCTCAGCTATCAAGAGTACTTTATTATTATTATTTTTTGTTTCGATTTACTCATGAGAGTCAAATAACCATGCCCCGCTCCTTCTTCCTCGTTTTTCACCATATTCTCCCACCAGGGAGGGATCACTTATAACATTTAGATGTGGGTTGGGTGGTAAATGGGGAAGAAAATGAGTGTGGATAAAAAGAAGTCAATGAAAATCCCTTCCCTGAAAGCAGACGACAAGCTCCTGTGGGCAGGTGGCAAATCCACGGTTGATCAAAATCTGAAATGTTGCCTCTGGATGAAATTTGAAGCATTGATTTGTGTATTACACTGGGTGTTCCAAATTTTGATTATACCTTTCAACTTAGAGTGACCATAGAGTGTTATATTAGCATAACCAGAAAAATCATGGGGCCTGCCTGAATTCCCATCCAGAGGCAGTAAAATGTAGCCATGGGAAGACAACTTAAAGAAAGAGTGGGAGACAAAAAGGGATTTTCACTTAGAAAGCATCCTGAAAGTCAGGAATGGTCAGTAGTCCAGTTACATTTTCTTTTCTTTGGTTTTTCCTCCTCTGGTCTCATATTTCACCAGGCACAGGTATACAAGCCAGACACTGTCAAGGCAGAGACTTCCAGACCAATGTGTCTAAGTCAAAAGTCTTCACAGCGTCTTGAATTTCCTACTTAATTAGGGAGACTTGATACCTAGAGTACATAACAGGAACTCGATATATATCAAATGAATGAAATTGTTGAAGCACAAAGAGGCAGTGTAATTAAATATTATTGTATCATAATCATATTCGGATTGCAGCTAAAAGACTTTTATGTGACTTTTTTGCTAATTTTGTGAAATATTTCACAGAAAGCATTCTTTCACTGTATTTTTTAAATGACAGATTTATGGTTTATTAAAATCCATCCACTTGAAGTTTGCAGTCCAACACATTTTGACAAATGTATACAGACATAACCATTATCATAATCCATCACCCTCCAAAATTTCCTTGTCCCTCGTTGTCATAAATCCCTTGCCCCCTACACCCAGCCCCTGGCAACCACACATATGATTTTTATCCCTGTAGTTTTGTCTTTTCTGGATGACATACAAAGGGAATCATTCAGTAGTTATCCGTTTATGTCTGGCTTTTTTCACTGTAGATAATATTTTGAGATCCATCCCTGTCGTTATATATCTCAGTAGTTTCTCCTTTTTTTGCTGAATGGTTTTCCATTGGACAGACATCTGACAATTATGTATCCTTTCACTACTTGATGGGCATTGTGATTGTTTGCAGTTTTTGGCTGTTATGAACACAGCTGTTATAAACGTTTAGCCTTTCATGGATATATGTTTTAATTTCTCTTGAGTGAATATGTAGGAGTAGCTTTGCTAGGTCAATCCTAGGTAAGTTGTATGTTTAACACTATACCAAATGGTTTTCTAAAATGGATGTCTGATTTTGCTTTCACATCAGTGAATTGGGGTGATGGGTTGGACTGTTCCCAGTTTAGGAACTTGAACGAATGTACCTGAGTTCTGAGGTAATTTGACTCAGACGTGCGTAGACATTCAGACTTGAGGCCACATCTGAGAGTGGTATCAAGGATTTTCACAGCAGCACAGTGATGATCTTCTAATAATTAAGACAGTGGAAAACACAAAGTATATATTTTTTAGAAACACATTCAGGTTTCAACAATGTATATACAGTTGCCCTATACCTGAGAGCACTGCTAAATATGAACATATTTTGAAAACAGGGTAGGACAGGTGCTACCTTGATGCATTTATATATCCCCCAAATGTGAATAATAATTATATTATTAATGGTGTTACTAATATTAAAACCATATAACAATAGAGAATACTTTTGTTCAAGATATTGTGTTAATTGCTTTACGTATTTTATTCAATTAGTAATAACAACAAAAATAATTTGGTGACATTGATGACAGCTAACATGTAACGAGGTTATTACATGCCCCATATCCTGTTAAGCCCTTTATATACTTTATCTCATTTAATCTTCACACCAACTCTATCATATAGGTACTACTGATATTAATATTTTATAAGTAAAACTCATCTATAGAAAGATGATTTACTCTAAGATAGAAAACTAATTAGGAATTAAGCAGGAATTGAACCAAAACAGTCTTACTATGCTGATATAAAGGGGACAGGTTTAGATCTCTAGGGAATATGGAAGAACCCCTAAAGGTAAAGGTACTTTTAAGTCAGATTATGTTGTTTGTATGGAGCCTGCATTGGTTGGTGGGAGGGGAATGAGCTGCCGTCTAAGGCAGACCTTCTTTCCAACAGTGGCACAGTCTGTATACTTCATTACACTGGCATATTATATAACCTCACTGAGCCTTGCTTTTCTTATTGGTAAAGTGTTAATAATACTGCCTGTTTTTTTTTAACTATTAGAGGTAATATATGCATAGAAGCTAGATCCGTATGTTTCACACTTTTGCAGTGTGTTCGATCTGAGACAGCTTTCCAACTCAGAACCCATTGACTAAAGGAGAAGCCAGTATCCAGGAGAAAGGATCCTGCAACACGAGGGCAAGTGAACATGATTTCTCAGTGCTTCCCCAAGGACAACTGCTACCACTTACATTGGTACACTGTGGGAGGGAAGCACACAGTCACTTCAGGACTGTTGGATCTGGGTCATGGTTGACGTTGATACCTGGGGACCAAAGCATCATCACGGCAGCCCTGTTAGAGAGGAGATACCTGTGCCTCAAGCGAAGAATAAAGTCCTGTCCCAGGATTGGATCACAGCAGGTTTATTGAGACAGAAGGGATTAGCCTGGGGAGTATTAAGAAAAAGGGCAGAGGCAAACATTTACAAAAGACTTGAGGAGGAAGGTCATGACTGTGTTCAGAATCAACAAGAAGTTTTGCATGAGATGAGAATCAACAAAAAGGGGAAGAGTGGCCAGGACAGAGCATTACACATGGAACTTACATCATGGAGGCCTTATGTTCTGATTTGATTTTGCAGGCAGTTCAGTCACAAAGGGATTTTTAAAGAGGGACGGAATATGTGAGCACATTATAGGTCTGAAAGATCAACCCAGGAACGCTATGAGAGATGAATCATTAGATACAAAGCTGGTGACAAGGAAAGCATTTAGATGCCCAGTACACAACACTGGCAAAAAATAAGTAGAACTTGAACTAATGGGCCTAGACAGAAGTTAAGAGGTTCCGGGAATATGAAGAAAGTAGAGGCGATAGTATTTGGTGACTGATTAAACATACAGGAGAGAAAGAAGTGAGAGATGGTTTCTAGGTGTTTGGCTTAGGCAACTGGTAAACAGTGGTGCCGCTAACTAAAAACTGAAACACAGACAGGAGAAAGCCTAGCAGGGGATGGAGGAGTTCAGGTTTGAACATACTGACTTGCACGTGTTCAGGAGACACACAGGGATACCATGTATTAGGGAACTGAATATACAAATATATAGCTTCTGAATTCAGTGCAGAAAATCAAACTGTGTGTGCAGATTTGGGTGTCACCAGGAAACAGACGGCAGTGAAGTTTTAACAGTGGATGAGCTCATCTGGGTCATGTCTATAGTGTAAGAGAAAGGGGCTGAGATGGAACCTTGGGATGCCCAACAGGTAAAGAGAGAGAAAGTGTGTTTAGAATTCCACCTAGAACACCAGGAAAGAGCCATGGCAAGGAAGGCTGATGAGAAAGGGAGTGAGTGGTCCACAGCAGTAGGTATTATAGAGATGTGAGCTGAAATAAAAGTTAAGGGTGTGCTGAGACAGGCCCAGTGGAGAGTTGAGGTCCCACCTGAAGTTTGTCTGGATGTCCCCTTTGTTTTTGCTCAATATGAACTGAACATAATGGCCCTCCTCTAAGACCTCCCAGGTGGCCAGTCTCCCTTCTGCCTCAGGGCCCTTGCACTTGAGTTTCCCTCTTCCTAGAAGGCTCTCACCCCAACTTTCTTTTTGCCTACCTTCTTACCATCTCTTGGTCTTCAGATCAATGGTCAGCACCTTAGGATCTTTTGTGAGCTAGATTTTAACCTGACTGCCCTCAAGATATACCATACTTCTCTATATGACACTTTTCACAAGAGCTATGAAATTTGTGAAAATTTACTTTAAATGTCTTTTTTTTCTCTACTTGACTGTAGGTCAAAGGGAATAGGGCTTTTATATCTTTTGTTCAACTTTGTATTTCCAGCATCTGGCAGAGTGCCTGCAACACAATAAGCATTCAATAAAGATGATTGAGCTTCTTTATTTTATTCAATAATAAAATTTATATGCTGCTTACTCTGTGCCAACCATTGTTTTAAGCACTTTGTAAATATTAACTCATTTAATTATTGAATAGGGAATATAGTAAACAAGGAGGAGATTGGAAAATTAAAAACCAACTGCCAAGAACTTTTTTCTGAGGATGCTATTCAGAATGAGAAGAAATGGGGCTTTTGAGAAAATATAGCTTAGTGGAGAGTGATGGACACTAAAGTCTGAATGCTTGGGGTCAAATGTCATCTCTGCCCCTTAATGACTGTGTGAGCTGGGTAATCATTTCATCTTTCTGATCACTTATCATATCATATCCTTTTCCTCATCTGTATCATGGGGATGCGTTGTTATGGAAATTCAGTTTAAAGCGCTCAGAACAGTGCCTGGCATGGAATAGACCTTATAAATCTTGCTATTATATTTTGTATATTCTATCACTTCCTTTTCTTCTCCCCACCCCTTCCCTTTCCTTCTTTCTCATATCTGTCCATCTTGAAAACAGGCCATTGTCTTTTGGTCGTTAGAAACAGCCTAAAAATTAATTTTACCTCTGAGCTTATCTCCAGTCACATATCTCATTTATCTTCTAGTGACCTAAGTGGGTTTCAAACCCTCAGGTTTATATCAGTCCATTTGATGCCATTCTAATTGAAATTATACTGCTACCGCTTATAAGCAGAATGTAATCACTTCAGCGGGCATTTGGACATGACGATAGGTTACCCCATTAAAAATTACATGACCCTTTCAATGACTACATCCCCCACTTTTTTTTTAACATCAGCAGTGAAAAGTAGATTAGAGCAACTCTTCTCAATGCACAGCAGAGAAATGGCACTATATCTGTGGCCTCTTTTATAACATGAAATCTACCAGTTTTTTCAGTTCAAGTTTTTGCTATATTATGATATGGAAGTCTCAGAAAGTGGCTTTACAAACAAAACTAATTAATTGTTTAAGTCATTTATAATAGAACTTCAAGAAAATATAGATGACAAATAATTTAGGTAGAGAAGGTTTTATAAGTGTAATAAAAAACAAAAATTTTAGTGGAAAAGAATAATATGTTTGGAAAAATAAAAATTAAAATATATATTAAAAAACAAAAAACAGGAATGACAAAATATATTTTAGTAACATGTCAAAAAGGTATTCTAAGTATAGAAGCAACTCATAAATTTGAGGAAAGGATTAATAACTTAATAAAAATAGATATACACAAGAACAGGCAATTAATGCACACACGAAAGAATTCAATGACCAAGTTGAACACACTCCATTGCCAAGTCAAGTAAAATAATTATGGCCTCCTTTTTTGTATATTTTATTATATATATTAAAAATGATTTCTAGAAGCATCCTAAATGCTCATGCATAAGAAACTGTTAAATAATGTATATCCATATCATGAAATATTTTATAGCATAAAAAAGATTAAAATACTATGCAACATTAGAAAATCATTAAAGAATGAGATAGATTCACATGCTGATATAGAAAGATAGGCAACATATGTTATTAACTGAGAGGAAAAGTTCAGAATAAGAGGTAACATACTTCTCGTTGGGAAAAGGAACACAGACATGCACACAGACATATGTAATAGTATATATGTTTGTGTGTATATATTTATAAACATATATGCACATATGCATACATATATATGCATATGCACATTCATGTCTATGCAATATAGATGCAATATATGCATCATTTACATGGAAAATTACTGGATAAATGCTTAAGAAAGTTTTGACAGTGGTTGCAGACTGAGGTTATGAAATAGGTGAAATAGGTGAAAGCCTCAGTAAGTTCATAATTTCTTTTAAATCAAGTCAAGGTATTTTTTACATAGAAATCTTTTTAAGGATTTTTTTTTCTTTCAGTGCAGAGGAATATGCACTCTCATGCTTTCCTGCTGTGTGCTATAAGTTTTCTGTTGAATGATTTGATAATATGTATCTAAACAGAACCTCTTCTAGATACTTATTTTGAGAAAACATCAGCAATGAAATATCTATAAGGAGGCTCATTTTAATATTTATTATGGTAGTGGAAACCTGGAAGCAATCAAAATGTCTAACCCTAGAGTTACTTAAGGATTTATAAAATGATGTAAAATACTATGCAGTCAGTAAAAATCATGTTTTCAAAAAGTCTTACACTTTGGGACATTCTTTGAGATATAATTTTTATAAAGCAGATATAATCTGGGGCAATGCATTATCTCACTGTGTTAAAAATATATATCTTTATATATATTTAACAATAGAAAGACTGTAGGTATGTGTATGACATGTTATGGTGTTTATCTCTGGGTAATTATATTAGGGATAGTTTTCAATTTTCTTCTATGTCTTTTTCAGGATACTTCAAATCTGCTCTAAAAAATGCTGCATTTTGTCTTTAAAATTGTATTTAATTACACAACAAAACATGTTAATTGTAGAAATATTAAAAATACAGATACTCAGAGGTAATCACTATTTAATAATTTTGTGTATAGTCTTATAGATATTCTTGTTACTATATATATTGGAGCAAAAAGATTATGCTCTCTATATAGTTTTATAGATGGTATTTTTACACTAATCATCTCATAAACATATATTTATAACAATATATATTTACTTATTTATTAAGTTATATATCGTTATATGGATTATATAGTTTATTTGTAACCATGATATAATGTTGATTACTTCATTTGCTTACAAGCACTTATTATTATAATAATGTTACCATAGAATATATGTAGCTAAATCCATTCACAAATCATTGAATGCTGGTTTTGCTCTTTACCAAATAAGTCTTACATTTTGTAATCAAGGAAAACATAATATTGTATTTTCCAATGGTCAACCCATCATTAAATTGGCTACCTAAGGAAAGCCTTTCTCTATAGTAATCCAGTTTACTTCTCTCTCTAATATTTATTTTGTAAAATACGTGGTTACACTAAACCTGGAACTGGAATTTTAAAGGTAAATAAGTTAACTTGCTTCTTCTTAAAAAGGCCATTATAAGGAGACAGGTACACAATAATTGTGTGGGGTTTTTTTTGTTTGTTTTTTGAGGGTATACAATGGCATAGTGTAGCAAAGCTGTTTTATTTAT
The DNA here is from genome assembly GCF_963455315.2 of Globicephala melas. Lineage (NCBI taxonomy): Eukaryota > Metazoa > Chordata > Mammalia > Artiodactyla > Delphinidae > Globicephala > Globicephala melas. Next base: position 161,447,099 of record NC_083315.2, on the reverse strand, counting down.
TTAATTTTTTCAGAATCATAATGATACCTATTCAGGCAAGTATTCCTGATTTCAACTTGCTCATTTGGCAAAAGAACCAGAGAACAAAGAAGTACATATATTGGCCTACATGTTCATCTATTAAAATATTAACGTATTAATGCAATCAGTACACACATATACATATAAGTGTGCATTCGGATCTCATATAAAGTCTTGAGATGCCACAAGCTTTCTATTTTTTCTCATTTTCTACTGTGAAATCTGTTGTTGTATGCCTGTTATCAGGCATATGTTTGTTGAAAATCACCATTATTTAACCAATGGTTATTATGTATTTCCTATGTGTAAGGCACTTAGAATAAAAACAAAAATAAAATGTGCTTCTTACATTCAAGGGCTCTCCTTAAAGTCTAGAGAAGGAGGCAATGGTCAGAAGCTTATATAATCTCAACACAGCTGACTCATTAACATAAAAACTGATCAGCAGATTATATTATTTATTTAGTCATCATCCAAGCAACACATATTTATTGAGCTCTTATATGTATCAGGCTCTGTGCTCAGTACAATAGTAAATCAGCAAACCATAGATGTTACCATTATGGACAAAGAGATAAGAATATCAATTTAAGCAGCTGCATAGCACAGGGAGATCAGCTGGTGCTTTGTGAACACCGAGAGGGGTGGGATAAGGAGGGTGGGAGGGAGACGCAAGAGGGAGGAGATATGGAGATATAAGTATACATATAGCTGATTCATTTTGTTATAAAGCAGAAACTAACACACCATTGTAAAGTAATTATACTCCAATAAAGATGTTAAAAAATATGTGTTTTCTAAATTATATCACCACAACCTTTGGAGGACAGCTTTTATAAAACAAATCAGATCTCTGTATAGATATGCAAAGACATTAGAGAATTTAGTGTACAGAATTCTTAGGATACACTAAAAGTCACACAATAAAAAAGAAAGACAAACAACAACAATCTTGGGATTAGAAACAAACCACTTGATTTAAACTCTTATCAAAGTGAGATTTCAAGCTTTCATGAAGATCTCATGATGTTATTTCTAACCAGGCATTTTCTTTCAATAATAAGCTCCACACTAATTTTCTACATTTTTGTACTTTTTCCAAATAAGCAACTGGCGGTCAGAGTCCAGCGATCCTTCAAAACTTTCAAGGAGGCAAAAGCAAGATTAAAGCAAAATCACACAAATTTGCTGGTATGCATTTGTGAGAAGCAAATGGGTGCCATCTGTGAGAAGATTTCATTTGCTGCCTAATTAATTCTCCTATGTTCCCTGGTACACCAATGCAAAGCTCATAGACACAACTGGAAAAGGGAACAGATGGTGTCTTTCAGTTACCTATTGACTACTGTGATCTTCTTGCTAATTAATCTAAATAAAGCACCCATTACTTAATCTTAAACAAAATTTCAACTGGATAAGGTTTTGGGGTGTCATTAAGAAAATGTTTTCCTTTGTTTGCCTTTACATAAATCATCCTGGTGTTTACTCCAAGTTTTAATGACTCAAGGAAGTTACAGAAACATCAACATCATTCAGAAAGCTTTCTTCCGCAAATCCAACATAAGTTAAGTGGATTCATAAACTTTTCATATCAGAACTCTAATTCGCTGACAACTGTCATAAATTGAGTCTGAATGTTTTAAATTAACAAAGGGAACCAAAAAGACAACAAAACATATACTCTTCATTAGAAATTGAAGAAATATTTTGTCAGCTAAATCTAAGATCATGTACCCAGAGGTTGGATATTTGAGATGTCAATTCCTTATTTGTTTTAATAATGTTAAATATTAGTGATTCCTTTAAAGTTACTGAATCTTTGGGTTTCTAAAACTATCCTTAACTGATTTTTACCTTTAAGTTTCATTTTTTTTTCTTTCAGTATTGCTTCAATAACACTGCCAAACCTGTCTTGTTGTTTCTCACTATCCTCAACTTTAGGAATTTGGAAATTACAGCCCCTGAATTTTGGAAGAGGTCCTTCCAATTGAAAATAATTTTACAGCATCTTTAGTAAGTTATTAAGGGAGATATATCCAATAGAGACTTAAGAATCCTGTAAGAGTTAGTTTCATTTCATATAGCTGGAAAAATAAAAACTAATAATTCATAATTATTACAGAAAACAAATTCAATTTAACCTCAAGTAAGTATGATTTCTTTTACTCTAATGGGAAAGTGATTCTATCTTAAAAATATCTAAAAGCATCTTAACAGTAAACAGTTTGGGTTTCTTCCAGCAATGTAAAATAGTTTTATATTCCCTGGCCTTGGAACTTCTTCAGTAAGTCAGGTAATTTAAATATCTATTTAGAGTAACATTTTTTCTTGAGAAGTAGCTCTTTGGTAAAGAATTGATTCCTTAGAATTTCCATTTTTCTCTATAGTTCAATTATAGCACTTATCATGCTGCATTGCTATGCTGTTCTTTTTTTTTTTTTTTTTTTTTTTACATGACTAACAAGTCTGAGAGGTTGGTTCCGGAAGTTAGAGAGCATGTCCAACTTGTCTGTTTATCCCCAGCCTCTAGAGAAGTTCTTGGCACATTTTCGGAGAGCAATGAATATTGTCCAAATGAATGAATGATGAAATTTCACCTGAAAGAGTGATGATAGTATGCAAGACAACCTCAAAGTACCTTGTACTAAGCAAAAGAATAATGAAGCTGATTATTTGGTGGGCATACGAAACCCACAATATTTCTCTTAAAAAAAAGAAAAGAAACCAAAGATTCTTTCATTTTCAGGGCAAAATGTTTCACTCCTTTTGTCTTGCCCTGGTTTGTGCTTCAGGGTAAAACAAACCCCAAGGCAGTTCTTTGTAACGCTCTTAGCTTGGCATGCCTGCTGGTTTCTTAGGGCAGTGAGTGCAGTTAAGAGAAACCATATTGTTAGCTTCCCCCATCTTGAGCCATTCTGACCTTGACCTGGGGTTGTCATCTCCTTTACTCACCACTTGCATCTCAGCTTGAACGAAAGTTAAACTCATTGTTGCCTCCAACATAAAATATTTTCTTCTTTCTGTGTATAGAGAGAGATTTGTGACAATTTAATTCTTGCAATCAGCTAAAGAAAATCACTCTTCTATTGGTTGCGTTTTTAGTTAGAGCTCCTTTTGGATGGCAACTTACTGACAAGACAAGGTAGAAAGAGATCAATTAACTATAACGCAACAATAAAAACAGCAACCACATGTGGTTTGTTTATTGAGCAATTGCTATGTGGAGATCTTGTGAAGCACTTTGCTTCCTCTTCTCTTTACCTTCTCTAATCTTGACAACAACTTTAAGAAAAAAAATGTTGTTCAGTGTTCTACATATTAAAACTGAGATGCAGAGACGTTGAGTAATGGAGTAAATTGCCATGATCACAGTTAGTAAGTAGTACAGCTGGGGTTTCAACTATAGCCACCTGATTTGAGAGCAATAACTTACAAGTGCAATCTCATGGTGGAATTGCATCTTGGTGAGGGAATCAGGTTCATCCTTTTGATATGTGTATATCATTTTACTTTCTACTCCTTTCTTCCTTTAACATTTAATATAGGTACAGTAAGACTAAGAGAATATCCATAATCTAAAGGCGGTGGGCAAGGAAATGTAGGTACTAATTCTTCTAAGCAGATGTTTCAGATTATTTTAAGTGACTGTTTCAAGGCTATTGGTTGCTTCCTATTTGAGACAGCACAGAATGCCACAAAGCCCAGTGCTCTGAGATGTAGACAGGCAGTCCATTGCACTTAAAAATGTAGGAGCCCTCTCTTTTCATGTATCCAGCTCTAGGAATGCCTGCCTTTCTGCTGTGTACTTAGACCTGCCCGTGTCACTGCAGTTTCAGAGTGTGCTTTCTGGCTGAGCTTGGCACACATTTTGAAAAACCACTGGGACTGAATCATCAGAGAATTCAGACTGATTGTCAAAAATTAAGAGTCAAAGAGATCTACCATTGAATGGTTGAGTGTATGCTAATTCTGGAGAATGTTCTTTTTCTTAAAAAAAAAAAAAAGAACAAAGAAATACAACAAAAACTCATCCTATGAGAAGTGTTTTTTCACCTTAAAAAAACAAAAACCCCTAAGCATCTCAATATTCCAGTTACATTGAAGAGAAGAAAATTCTCAATCAAGAACAAATCTAGCACAGTGTCTGGCAGGTAGAAATGGCTCAATAAATATTAATTGTATTGATTGTAAAGGACAAATGTTTCAACTCAGTCCTGAGGTTGTAGAGTGATGTCTGAAATAATAAAATGAGAGAATTTTTGTGGTTCCAGATTACATACTTCTCCAATTCTGAGACATTATCAATTCAAAAAGACAACTGATTTATTAACATACCTTGGGGGAAAACCTTATAATAATTATAGTTAATTCAGTTTTAAAATGTTAAAATATGAAAATACATGCATCTTAGAATTGAGAAAATAGGGGAAGTCATCTCTGAGCATTCAATTAAATTCCCTGAACTTTGGTTAAGGCATTGTGGTTAGACCAGTGAAAGATGAAAAGATAAATAAGACATATTGCAGACCTTTAATATTATAAATCCTTGAGTAATTGAAAATGCATCCATGCAACTATGGTGACTGTTCCACCTGGTTCTTAAAAGACCAATTTGTAAAGAAAGTAAGAATTTGTGTGTCCATCTGAAGCCCCAAAATGACAGAATTATATTTTCATTTGCAAAGAAGGTACAAAATGGATATATAAACATACTGTTATTCCAAAATTGTAAAATCCATCTCCCATTTAGGTACCTAGCTTATTAAAGTTTTGGATGATTAAACCAAGAAAACAATTAGAAAGAGCAGTTTCCTTTTGTTTCTGTAGCAAATCCCTAATAACACTCTAGTAAATATCCATCTTCATCACTGCTGAAGATAAACTACTTGTATTCTCATCTTACTCTTCTTAAGAAATCCCAGATATTGCTACAAATAAAAGAAAAAAAGGAATTAAATATGATAATTGTGAGTTAGATACTATACACTGTATTTCTAAACCATTAACAAGAAAATGGAATATAAAAAAATCAATAACAGAACCTATAAAAGCATAAAAAGACAGGCCATTAGTATTTAAAGAATGTTTCTGTCATTATATTACTGGAATCTACTACAAATATGAGCCCTAGGGAGTAGCCAATTTACTTTTATTGCTATCCTTACGGGTTGACAACTCTGGGTGAAGTATTCAGAAGAGGCTAAAGGAGGGAGCTATTTGGAGTCAAGTTTCCAGTCATTTGGTGAGGACTATTATAAGGGGAGATGCAAAACTCACAGCAGTTGCCATGCAAGAGGCCACAAGATTCCCTGAAACCCAGAGGAATACTCAGAAATTTTTGACACAAAAAATTTTCATTCATCTGAAGACTTCTAAGCATTACCCAAGGATGTATGCCATACATCTTAACTCTCAATGCAATGGAAGTAGAATCTCTGGTTAAAGATTATTAATGCAATAAAACCACATTAAGATAAGGTGAGTTTTTGAGAAGCCTTACCAGATCCAATAGGATAACAAGCAAGGAAATAACATAGGCTACAATTCTTATTCTTGCAGCCTGTTATTGGCTTCCTTCATTTTAAACCTGTTTTTTTTTTTCTTCTTCTTCTCCGTTTTTGATAAGCCATTCAGCTGTTGGGAGACTTACCTAGTAGGGAAATCCATATGTTCTCTGAGTTCATGGTAGTCCTATCTGGGTAATGATAATTTTCATTAAGTTTTGTTTTTAATAGATTTTTATTGGAGTTTAATTCCTTCACAATACTGTGTTAGTTTCTGTTGTGCAACAAAGTGAATCAGCCATATGCATACATATATCTCCATATCTCCTCCTTCTTGAGCTTCCCTCCCACCCTCCATATCCCACCCCTTTATTTCATTGCAATGCACCAAGCTGATCTCCCTATGATATGATCACCTTTTCATGTGCCTCTTGGCCATCTGTATTTCTTCTTTGGTGAAATGTCTATTTAGGTCTTCTGCCCATTTTTTAATTGGGTTGTTTGTTTTTTTGATATTGAGCTCCATGAGGTGTTTGTATATTTTGGAGATTAATCCTTTGTCCGTTGTTTCATTTGCAAATATTTTCTCCCATTCTGAGTGTTGGCTTTTCATCTTGTTTATGGTTTCCTTTGCTGTGCAAAAGCTTTTAAGTTTCATTAGGTCCCATTTGTGTATTTTTGTGTTTATTTTCATTACTCTAAGAGATGGGTCAAAAAGGTCTTGTGTGGTTTATGTAAAAGAGTGTTTTTCCTATATTTTCCTCTAAGAGTTTTATAGTGTCTGGTCTTACTTTTAAATCTTTAATCCATTTTGGGTTTATTTTTGTGTATAGTGCTAGGTAGTGCTCTAATTCCATTCTTTTACATGTAGCTGTCCAGTTTCCCAGCACCACTTATTGAAGAGGCTGTCTTTTCTCCATTGTATGTTCTTGCCTCCTTTGTCATAAATTAGGTGACATATGTGCATGGGTTTATCTCTGGGTTTTCTATCCTCTACCATTGATCTATATTTCTGTTTTTGTGCCAGTACCATATTGTCTTGATTACTGTAGCTTTGTAGTATAGTCTGAAGTCAGGGAGCCTGATTCTTCCAAGTCCATTGTTTTTTTGCAAGATTGCTCTGGCTATTTGGGGTCTTTTGTGTTTCCATACGAATTGTAAAGTTTTTTTGTTCTAATTCTGTGAAGAATGCCATTGGTAGTTGATAGGGATTACACTGAATCTGTAGATTGCTTTGGGTAGTATAGTCATTTTCACAATATTGATTCTTCCAATCCAAGAACATGGTATATTTCTCCATCTGTTTATGTCATCTTTGATTTCTTGTGTCAGTGTTTAATAGTTTTCTGAGTACAAGTCTTTCACCTCCTTAGGTAGGTATGTTCTTAGGTATTTTACTCTTTTTGTTGTGATGATAAATGGGATTCTTTCTTTAATTTGTCTTTCTGATTTTTTGTTGTTAGTGTATAGGAATGCCAGAGATTTCTGTGCATTAATTTTGTATCCTGCAACCTTACCAAATTCATTGATTAGTACTAATAGTTTTCTGGTGGCATCTTTAGGATTTTCTATGTATAGTATCATGTCGTCTTCAAACAGTGAGAGTCTTACTTCTTCTTTTCCAATTTGGATTCCTTTTATTTCTTTTTCTTCTCTGATTGCCATGACTAGGACTTCCAAAACTATGTTGAATAAGAGTGGCAAGAATGGACTTCTTTGACTTGTTCCTGATCTTAGTGGAGATGCTTTCAGTTTTTCACCATTGAGTATGATGTTTGCTGTGGGTTTATCATATATGACCTTTATTATGTTGAGGTAGGTTCCCTCTATGCCCATTTTCTGGAGAGTTTTTATCATAAGTGGGTGTTGAATTTTGTCAAAAGCTTTTTCTGCATCTATTGAGATGATCATATGGTTTTTATTCCATAATTTGTTAGTATAGTGTATCACATTAATTGATTTGCATATATTGAAAAATCCTTTCATCCCTAGGATGAATCCCACTTGATCATGATGTATGATCCTTTTAATATGTTGTTGGATTCTGTTTGCTAATATTTTGTCCAGGATTTTTGTATCTATGTTCATCAGTGATATTGGTCTATAATTTTCTTTCTTTGTGATCTCTTTTTCTGGTTTTGGTATCAGGGTGTTGGTGGCTTCATAGAATGAATTTGGGAGTGTTTCTCCCTCTGCAATTTTTTGGAAGAGTTTGAGACGGATTGGTATTAGCTCTTTTCTAAATGTTTGATAGAATACCCCTGTGAAGCCATCTGGTCCTGGATTTTGTTTGTTGGAAGATTTTAAATTAGTTTCAATATCATTACTTGTTATAGGTCTCTTTATATTTTCTAGTCTCCCTGGTTCAGTCTTGGAAAATTGCCCCTTTCCAAGAATTTGTCCATTTCTTCCAGGTTGCCCATTTTATTGGCATATAGCTGTTTGTAGTAGTCTCATAATACTTTGCATTTCTGTGGTGTCAGTTGTGATTTCTCCTTGTTCATTTATAATTTTATTGATTGTGTCCTCTCCTTTTTTTCTTGGTGAGTTTGGCTAAGGGTTAATCAATTTTGTTTACCTTCTCAAAGAATCAGCTTTTAGTTTTGTTGATCTTTGCTATCATTTTCTTCATTTCTGTTTCATTTATTTCTGCTCTGATCTTTATGATTTCTTTCCTTCTACTAACTTTGGGTTTTCTTTGTTCTTCTTTCTCTAGTTGCTTTAGGTGTAGGGTTACATTGTTTATTTGAGATTTTTCTTTTTTCTTGAGGTGAGATTGAATGCTGTAAACTTCCCTCTTTGAACTGCTTTTGCTGTTTCTCATAGGTTTTGGGTTGTAGTGTTTTCGTTGTCATTCATTTCTATGTACATTTTAATTTCTTCTTTGATTTCTTCAGTGATCTCTTGGCTATTTAGTAGCATACTGTTTAGCCTTCATGTATTTGTGTTTTTTACAGTTTTTTCCTGTAATTGATTTCAAATCTCATAGAGTTGTGGTCGGAAAAGATGCTTGATATGATTTCAATTTTCTTAAATTTTCCAAGGCTTGATTTGTGACCCAAGATGTGACCTATCCTGGAGAATGTTCCATGTGCACTTGAGAAGAAAGTGTATTCTGCCACTTTTGGGTGGAATGTTCTATAAATATCAATTAAATCTATATGGTTGGGTTTCCCTGGTGGTGCAGTGGTTGAGAGTCCCCCTGCCGATGCAGAGGACATGGGTTTGCGCCCCAGTCCGGGAAGATCCCACATGCCGTGGAGTGGCAGGGCCTGTGAGCCATGGCCGCTGAGCCTGCGCGTCTGGAGCCTGTGCTCCGCAACGGGAGAGACCACGACTGTGAGAGGCCCGTGTACTGCAAAAAAAAAAAAAAAAAAAAAAAAACTATATGGTCTATTGTGTCCTTTAAAGCTTGTATTTCCTTATTTATTTTCTGTTTGGATGATCTGTCCATTGGTGTACGTGGGGTGTTAAAAGTGTTACTGTCAATTTTTTGACAGTTATTATTATTATACTATTGTTGTGTTACTGTCAATTTTTTGACAGTTATTATTATTATACTATTGTTGTGTTACTGTCAATTCTACTATTGACAGTAACACTATTATTGTGTTACTGTCAATATCCCCTTTTATGGTTGTTAGCATTTGCATTTGCCTTATGTATTGAACTGCTCCTATGTTGGGTGCATAAACATTTACAATTGTTACATCTTCTTGGATTGATCCCTTGATCATTATGAAGTGTCCTTCCTTATCTCTTGTAACAATCTTTATTTTAAAGTCAATTTTATCTGATACTAGTATTGCTACTCCAGCTTTCTTTTGATTTCCATTTGCATGGGATATGCTTTTCCATCCCTCAATTTTCAGTTGTATGTGTCCCTAGGTCTGAAGTGGGTCTCTTGTAGACAGCATATATATGGGTCTTGTTTTTGTATCCATTCAGCCAGTCTATGTCTTTTGGTTGGGGCATTTAATCCATTTACATTCAAGGTTATTACTGATATGTATGTTCCTATTACCATTTTCTTAGTTGTTTTGGGTTTGTTTTTGTGAGTCTTTTTCTTCTCTTGTGTTTCCCACCTAGAGAACCTTCTTTAGCATTTGTTGTAAGGCTGATTTGGTGGTGCTGAATTCTCTTAGCTTTTGCTTGTCTGAAAAATTTTTGATTTTTCCATCAAATTTGAATGAGATCCTTGCTGGGTAGGGTAATCTTGGTTGTAGGTTTTTCTCTTTCATCACTTTAAGCATATCCTGCCACTCCCTTCTGGCCTGCAGAGTTGCTGCTGAAAAATCAGCTGATAACCTTATGCAGATTCCTTTGTATGTTATTTTTTCCCTTGCTTCTTTTTAATATTTTTTCTTTGAATTTAATTTTTGTTAGTTTGATTAATATGTGCTTGCATGTTTCTCCTTGGATTTATCCTGTATGGGACTCTCTGCACTTCCTGGACTTGATTGACTATTTCCTTTCCTATGTTAGGGAAGTTTTCCTCTATAATCTCTTCAAATATTTTCTCAGGCCCTTTCTTTTTCTCTTCTTCTGTGACCCCTATAATTCCAATGTTGGTGCGTTTAGTGTTGTCCCAGAGGTCTCTGAGATTGTCTTCAATTCTTTTCATTCTTTTTTCTTTATTTTGCTTCTTGGCAGTTATTTCCACCATTTTGTCTTCCAGCTCACTTATTCTTTCTTCTGCCTAAGTTATTCTGTTATTGATTCCTTGTAGTGTATTTTTAATTTCATTTATTGTGTTCTTCATCTCTGTTTGTTCTTTAGTTCTTCTAGATCTTTGTGAAAGGTTTCTTGTATTTTCTCAATCAGTGCCTCCATTCTATTTCCGAGATTTTGGATCATCTTTACTATCATTACTCTGAATTCTTTTTCAGGTAGATTGCCTCCTTTCTCTTCATTCATTTGGTCTTGTAGGTTTTTACATTGCTTCTTCATCTGTGACATATTCTTTTGCTATCTCATTTTTTTTTGTTGATTGGGATTGTGTTCCTGTCTTACTGGTTGTTTGGCCTGAGGTTTCCAAGTAGACCTGGGTCTTGGTGCTGAGATGAGGACCTCTGGGAGATGTCACTCTGATGAATATTCCCTGGGGTCTGAGGTTCTCTGTTAGTCCAGTGGTTCAGACTAAGAGGTCCCACAACAGGAGCCTCAGCTCAACCCCCAGCTTGTGAACCAAGATCCTGCAAGCCACGTGGGGTGGCAAAAAAAAAAAGGAGAACAATAACAAAGTGAAAAATAAAATTAGACTAGGAAACTAACAGATATGTTAGAAAGAATGTAAAAATAAAAATGTAGATGAAACAGCACCAGGAAGGTAAAAGAGAACCACAACAGTAAAAAAGAGGAGGAGAAAAAAAAAAAGGTGGAAAAGGCCTTGGCTGTGGAGGTGGGGCCTAGGCAGGGGCAGGGTTTGGGCAGTGGGTGGGGCCTATGCCTAGGACCCACAGGGCTGGAAATGGCCCTGGGGGCTGTGGGGGTTGGGGCTTAGGCTCAACGGAACAGAAGGGGCCCAGGCGTGACTCTCACTTTTGGTCTCACAGGGTGGGGGACCCCACCTGGGAGTCCAGCAGGCTTCCTGGGCTTGAGTGGGTGGGGAAACACCTTCCACTCATCTCCCACTCCTCTGGTCCTGGAGGGATCCTCCTGCCTGCCTCTCCTGTTCTCCCCCAGCCTCCCTTCTATGTCTCCAGGACCCATGAGGCCCAGAGGGGACCTCTGAGGGCGTAGGACCTGGCCTGAGAGCTAGGCAGACTTCCCTGGCCAATTGGGCAGGGGAAATGCTGGGCGCACTCTCCCCTGATCTGAGCCCACAAGCCAGGTGTGGGAACCCCTCCCCCCTCTCAGCCACCCCTCTGGGGCACCTGGCCCTATCTGGCCTCCACTTCCTCTCCGCCCTCAGTCTCCCCACATCCTACAGGTTTGCTTTGGGGTTCCTCTCATCTCCTTTGGCATCAAGGTCTCCCACTAGTGTCTGGCAGGCACCCTAGTTGTGGGGAGATGCGAACTCCGTGTCTTCCCGCACAGCCATCTTCTTTATTAGGTTTTAACAAAGGACTTAATATAAAAAGAGTTCATACCAGTTCTGTTCATACTCCTCCTTCTATTTCATAGTTGCAATGTTATCTGTCTTTTATACTCAAGGTATATTATTTACCTTAGATTGTGAAACAGAATATCACAGGTTGGGTGGCTTAAAGAACAGAAGTTTATTTTCTCACTGTTCTGGAAGCTTGGAGTCCAAGATCAAGGTGCCATCAGGTTTGGTTTCTGGCACAGCATCTCTTCCTCGCCCTTTTCTCACCATGGGGACACATGGTCTATTCTCTATGCATGCATGGAGAGATATCTCTGGTGTCTCTTCCAGTTCTTATTCCATCCAGCACTTGACTTTGTGTTTTCCTTGGTAATTCTGAAGCAAAGATGCAGTGGACCGAAATGTTGGGAGTCCTGACCAAGGATTGCTAACCTGTATACAGTGTTCTTCTCGACAATAAGATTATGAAATTGGAAAGGGAATCTTTGAAAGGGTATATTAGCTATAACTGGAAGAGGTGCCACTCCTACTTTCATCCCTGGATTCATTCCCCTGCATGTTATGACAACAAGAAAAAGAACTGACCCAGTTCCATTAGCCACCAGTCTGTCTATTTTCATCTGTAAATTCACAAGAACAATAATCTCTTACCTTATCTTAAGTTGATGTCAATCAGCTATGTCTAGAGTTATAGGGTCACAGCTCTGGAAGTATTGTCCAGTGGACTGAAGTTTTTTTCAGAAAATAATGACTCCTTAGGAATTGGAGAGCTACCTCAACTGATGTTCATTACTGGCTTAATAAAGTTAGACTTAAAGAATGGCCATCTAAATACATATACTCACTAAGTCCATGCACGGTTCCTCACTGACTAAGACTCAACTTATCAATTTCTATATTGTTGATTCTCAAACTAGGTATCAAAGTACCCTGGGGTGACAGTGAACTCAAAGGAGTGTTGCTGGGATAGTTTAAATATTTGAGGGAAATATTGATACTTGTTACCTGTCATAAACTATGTGGAATACTACCTCAAGGTAGTTCACAGTTTCAATGTTAGCTGCACTATATTCCTTTCAATGACATCATTTCTTTGAGAAGTTCTTAGCAGGTGCTGTTGTTGAAATGTAAGGACACTGTGAAAATTAATGTAATAGGAAATGAGGGTGGTGGTACCCAATCTAATCCCAAGGATGGAATGTTGTACAGTGACCAATAAATATTCACAGCTCATTACTAATTAGCAGTTGTAATTAGTAATTGTGGATAAGTACAAAAGAGTGGGTTTTTCAATTTTTACTATTATTTTATCTAATGGTTACTAAGTTGTTAGGATATAAATACTTATTAGGTTGTTTGTATCTAACTACTTAATAAGTGAAACAGTTAAGTGTTTCTTTTGGTCATGAGAAATGTACTGGGGCACTAAAAGCATCATAGACTGTCTAGGTCTGTCCTATAGTGTGTGTCCCCTTATTCCATTTTCTTAAGTCAGAGATATTCTATATCTCTGGTCCTTTAATTTTAGAGTACCTTTGTACTGCTTTTGAATCCCCTGGGGAGATGGTTAGAGTATACCTTCCTAGGTTCAAGCCTGATACATACTGATACAGTATTTCTGGTTTGGGACTCAGGAATCTGTACTTTTACAAACTAGTAATTCAGATCCCAGGGGCCTGTGTACCACACTCTGAGAAACAAATTCTACATGTTGATCTTTCTAGCACTTTAAAACCATTTAACAGCAGCTCTGTATTTTAAGATGTACTTTCCCCAGCTCCTTTATTTTTCCTGTTCCCCCCATAAGGTGGGAAGCATCAAACCTTGTTAATTTGAACGTGCTGTGTGAAAAATTCCCAGTGTGTCTTGCCTTCAAGCCATGGTAGTGAAAAACGACTTTTGTTATTTCTATTCCCCAATATACAAACCCAGCTCCCGATACTGACCTGTAACCCCTGTCGGAGACCATGAACCTAGCGGATCACTGCATGGCTGTTGCTTGTGGCTTTCTATTAGTCGTTCCCTGTAATGCGCAATATGGTCTTCCTTTTAATTTCCCTTCAGGTAAACAATGTGACTAAGCTGGAGAGACATGCAGGGAGTGAGGAGAGAGGGAAGCGTGTTGATCAAGCCGCCTGTTCCACGGAGCTGCGGAGTTGGTGGCTCCGGGTTCTTTAGAGCTGTCTTTCTTTTTTTGACAGCCTTATGGCTGTGTGGCACAATATTTATCTTACAGGATTGCTCCTTTTTATGTCAAAACAAATAAACAACAAGAAAGAATCCAGCACAGAAGAAAATTATGGGAACAGATCCCTCTCAGGGCAAACATAGGAGATGGCATTTCTGATTACATTTCTGGAGCCAGTCCTTGGAAGCCCCGAGAAATAGTTGGTATTAATGCAGGTAGTATGCAGCCTCCTCCTTTTGGTTCTGTTCTTTGCTTTTTTACCACACTCTCCAATTGCAACCATGTTCACTGTTTTCTTGATTATTTTTTTCCTTTGCAAAACCAGTGTCTGAAAATTCTATAATCCTATAATTCAGTCATTCACCCATTCCTGTATTATCCTGAGTGCCTTCTATGTGCCAGGCACTGTGTTCATTGTTGAGAAACAACAGTAAATAAAACAGCAAAATTTTTGCCTAATATGGAGTTAACTAGACATAAATTATGTACCAGACCCTCTGTTTATGTTTTATTTATTTATTTTAAAAATGGTTATTTATTTATTTTCTTATTAGTCATCCATTTTATACACATCAGTGTATACATGTCAATCCCAATTTCCCAATTCATCACACCACCACCACCACCCCCTGCCGCTTTCCCCACTTGGTGTCCATACGTTTTTTCTCTACTTCTGTGTCTCAATTTCTGCTCTGCAAACTGGTTCATTTGCACCAGTTTCTAGGTTCCACATATATGCGTTAATATATGATATTTGTTTTTCTCTTTCTGACTTATTTCACTCCGTATGACAGTCTCTAGATGCATCCACGTCTCTACAAATGACCCAATTTCACTCCTTTTTATGGCTGAGTAATATTCCATTGTATATATGTACCACAACTTCTTTATCCATTCATCTGTTGATGGGCATTTAGGTGTTTCTATGACCTGGCTATTGTAAATAATGCTGCAATGAACATTGGGGTGCATGTGTGTTTTTGAATTATGGTTTTCTCTGGGTATATGCCCAGTAGTAGAATTGCTGGGTCATATGGTAATTCTATTTTTAGTCCTTTAGGGAACCTCTATACTGTTCTCCATAGTGGTTGCATCAATTTACATTCCCACCAACAGTGTAAGAGGGTTCCCTTTTTTCCACACCCTCTCCAGCATTTGTTGTTTGTAGATTTTCTGATGATGTCCTTTCTAACTGGTGTGAGGTGATACCTCATTGTAGTTTTGATTTGCATTTCTCTAATAATTAGTGATGTTAAGCAGCTTTTCATGTGCTTCTTGGACATCTGTATGTCTTCTTTGGAGAAATGTCTATGTAGATCTTCTGCCCATTTTTTGATTGGGTTGTTTGTTTTTTAAATATTAAGCTGCATGAGCTGTTTATATATTTTGGAGATTAATCCTTTGTCCATTGATTCATTTGCAAATATTTTCTCCCATTCTGAGGGTTGTCTTTTCCTCTTGTTTATGGTTTCTTTGCTGTGCAAAAGCTTTGAAGTTTTTTCATTAGGCCCCATTTGTTTAGTTTTGTTTTTATTTCCATTACTCTATGAGGTGGATTAAAAAATATCTTGCTGAGATTTATGTCAAAGAGAGTTCTTCCTATGTTCTCCTCTATGAGTTTTATAGTGTCCGGTCTTACATTTAGGTCTCGAATCCATTTTGAGTTTATTTTTCTGCATGGTGTTAGGGAGTGTTCTAATTTCATTCTTTTACATGTAGCTGTCCAGTTTTCCCTGCACCACTTATTGAAGAGACTGTCATTTCTCCATTGTATATCCTTGCCTCCTTTGTCATAGATTAGTTCACCATGTGTGCGTGGGTTTATATCTGGGTTTTCTATCCTGCTCCATTGATCCATATTTCTGTTTTTGTGCCAGTACCATATTGTCTTGATTACTGTAGCTTTGTAGTATAGTCTGAAGTCAGGGAGTCTGATTCTTCCAGCTCCGTTTTTTTCACTCATGACTGCTTTGGCTATTTGGGGTCTTTTTTGTTTCCATACAAATTTTAAGTTTTTTTGTTGTACTTCTGTAAAAAATGCCATTGGTAATTTGATAGGGATTGCATTGAATCTGTATATTGCTTTGGGTAGTATAGTCATTTTCACAATATTGATTCTTCCAATCCAAGAACATGGTGTGTCTCTCCATCTCTTGGTATCATCATTAATTTCTTTCATCAGTGTCTTATAGTTTTCTGCATACAGTTTTTTTGTCTCCCTAGGTAGGTTTATTCCTAGGTATTTTATTCTTTTTGTTGCAATGGTAAATGGCAATGTTTCCTTAATTTCTCTTTCAGATTTTTCATCATTAGTGTATAGGAATGCAAGAGTTTTCTGTGCATTAATTTTGTATCCTGCAACTTTACCAAATTCATTGATTAGCTCTAGTAGTTTCTGGTGGCATCTTTAGGACTCTCTATGTATAGTATCATGTCATCTGCAAACAGTGACAGTTTTACTTCTTCTTTTCCAATTTGTATTCCTTTTATTTCTTTTTCTTCTCTGATTGCCTTGGCTAGGACTTCCAAAACTATGTTGAATAATAGTGGTGAGAGTGGACATCCTTGTCTTTTTCCTGATCTTAGAGGAAATGCTTTCCATTTTTCACCATTGAGAATGATATTTGCTGTGGATTTGTCATATATGTCCTTTATTATGTTAAAGTAGGTTCCCTGTATGCCCACTTTCTGGAGAGTTTTTATCATAAATGAGTGTTGAATTTTGTCAAAAGATTCGTCGACATCTATTGAGATGATCATATGGTTTTTATTCTTCAGTTTGTTAATATGGTGTATCACATTGATTGATTTGCATATATTGAAGAATCCTTGCATCCCTGGGATAAATCCCACTTGATTATGGTGTATGATCCTTTTAATGTGTTGTTGGATTCTGTTTGCTAGTAGTTTGTTGAGGATTTTTGCATCTAGATTCATCAGTGATATTGGTCTGTAATTTTCTTCTTTTTGTAGTATCTTTGTCTGGTTTTGGTATCAGGGTGATGGTGGCCTCATGGAATGAGTTTGGGAGAGCTAGGGTGGGATCAAGGTGATTTCAATCCATGGAACTAATTATTATCAAGTGGATTCTAAAAATAAATTATAAAGAAAAACTAAATGACCACCTCTCCTAGCTTATTTATTCTCTAACAGGTGACAAATTCTAAGCCAAAGGAATGGACTTGAGCTGTTAGGTTTAGACACCAGCACCCAAAAATGTAGATTGGGGGTGGAATATAATGGAGAGTGATGGCTGAGAAATGCATACCATGAGACTCTGAAAAGACAATACTTAAACCCATTGTGCTTAGTTGTGTCTCAGTTCTTCAAAACTCTGAAAGAGTTATTAACCTTAGAACATCGTAGTCCCGCTCTTCTTATGGGACTAGGGTGATGACAAGTCCTGTTTCTGCCATTCTTCAATTAAGGAACATTGGAAGGGAGCAGGTTTGGTGGGGGTTAAAACTGTGCTGGGAACAGTATCAAGTAAACATCTGGAATTGTGACTGAGGCCTCAGAGGAAGGTCTAGATAGGAGATAAACAGTGTGAGTCCTATGGATGCAGGTGGTGAATAAGGCCCTGGGATACACTTGGCAGTGGGGATGTGTTTGTATCTGCTCTACTCTGCTCTGTGATGGGTTGTCAACTGTTTTAAGAGTCTCTGCTTAAAATGCTTTGTAAATTATACAGTGCTATATAAATGTTAAGTTTTATTCTTAATGATAATTTATAAACAGACAAGTTTGCATTACATGATTGCAAGAGAATTGAATGGAGGGACTTAGTGAAGATGAAATAGGTGACATAGGGGAGGCTTTCCCCAGTTGATGAACCTGGGGAGAGTGGGCTACCCATGATTCTTGGAGAGGGTAGCAATCCTGAGATATGGACCTTGGGCTGACATGCTCTCCTTCTCAAGTATGCTTTATAAAGCCCCCAAGAGTCTCACTGATAGTATAGTTTACTGTTTTCTTTAGCTGTTTATTGAGCAAATATTTATTGATTGCTGATGATTACCCACTATTCTCTTAAATACTTATGACAAACCAAGCCCCACCCCTTCTTTCAGAAGTTTATAACCTAATGGAGAAGAAATGTCCTATTTCATTTAGATAAAGCAGAGTGGGAGGCCCTCCTGAGTGAGGAGGAAGGGAAAGTGGGATGGTGATTATGTCCCCAGAGAGCCCATAAGAATAGTAAATGTAAATATCTTTGATGTGGGTTAGGGGAAATGGGGTGGGGGGCTTTCTGGGAACTGTCAGAAGGGAATTTTCAGAATGAGGAAAGAGGAGTAACCCAAACATACAAGGGGACAATGGCTGAAGCAGAAATTAGAGAGGTAGATGAGGGCCCAGGACTGCAGGGCTATGCAGAAAATTTGGATTTTTGTATTAGTTTTCCACAGTCATGCAACAATTTTGCACTGATATAGCAGCTTAAAACAAGACCCATCTATTATCTCACAGTGTCTGTGTCTCAGAAATCGACTCAGCATGTCTCAGCTGCATCTTCTGCCCTAGGTCTTCCAAAATCAATGTCAAATGTCCAATGACTGTGCTCTTACGGGAAGTTCCTAGGAAGAATTTGCTTCCAAGCTCATTCTGGTTGACTGTGGGCTTCAGTTCCTTGCAGTTAATGGACTGAGGTCCCACTTCCTTGTTGGCTGTCAGCTGGGGGAAGCCCTTAACTCCTAGAAGCCTCTCTCTGGTCTTCACACGTGGGACCATATCTCAGAACTACACACTTGTAATCTCTTAGATTTCCACTTCTGCTACATCTCTTTCTGCTTCCAGCTGGAGAAAGTTCTAGGCTTTTAAGAGCTCTTAAAATCAGATTGGGGCATCCTGAATAATCCAGGATGATCTCCCTATGTTAAAATTCATAATCTTAATCACATCTCAAAATCCCTTTGAATATAGTCAGAGTTCAAGGACTTTGGGAGTCATTATTCTGCATACTTCAGATTTCATTCAAAGTTAAAAGTGATGGACATGGTCAGATGTTATGAAATCTGCTGGTCTAGAGAAGTGCTGATGAGGCAGATGGTGAGTAGTGAAGAATCCACTTCACCCATTCCCAGGGCTGTAATTGGTGATCCTCCTGATACCCCTTGAAAGAATTTTGAAAATTGTGTACCTCTTCTCATATTTGTAAGTTGACCTCTACAGCTTTTTATTAGTTTAAATATTAAGAAGCTATATTATTTCTGTCATGAGTATTAGTATTTTTACAGAAAATTATTACATTATTTCTTAAAAATACATCCATTGGAACGTAACCTTAATTACTATAAACACACAGTGATCTATTTAAAAATAAATGGGGCTTCCCAGGTGGCGCAGTGGTTGAGAGTCCACCTGCTGATGCAGGGGACACGGGTTCGTGCCCCGGTCCCGGAAGATCCCACATGCCGCGGAGCGGCTGGGCCCGTGAGCCATGGCAGCTGAGCCTGCGCGTCCGGAGCCTGTGCTCCGCAACGGGAGAGGCCACAACAGTGAAAGGTCCGCGTAACGCAAAAAAAAAAAAAAAAAAAAAAAAGAACATATTTTCCTATGAATTTAATGAAAGTTATGTAATGCTAAAGATGCTTTGGTCCAAAAGTTTGCATATAATTTACTTTTTATTAGTAGGAGATAAATATATATTAAATATTTGATAAAAAGAAATAAAGATTTACTCTATTTGGAATAAATATTTTTAATATAATTGATAAAATAGGTTTCATTTATTTTAGCAATGAACAGCAAATATGAAAGAAATAATGTCTTACTGATTTTATATAGAATATTTCAAAAATTTTGCAGTCTTTGAAAGCATTCTGTTTACACTTAAAAGTTTCAGCATTAGTAACCTCTGCTCTGGCTGTTTGAAAGAGCTTTTCTTGGCAGCTAATGACAAGTTCTAATGATGAGGATTGAAAGAGTTGAGAAGAATTGCTTATGTTTAGGGTAGATTCGAGTTTTGTGGACCCTAAAGTTTATACAAACTTTGTGGGTGGCTTTTGAAAGACAAATGGTACAATAAATATAGCGATAATTGAAAGTGAGTGTGAAAGTGAGTATTTAGAATGAGAAAATAAATCATAACACATTACAAATTTTAAAAAGCCAACGGAAACTTCCCTGGTGGTGCAGTGGTTAAGAATCTGCCTGCCAATTCAGGGGACACAGGTTCAAGACCTGGTCCGGGAAGATCCCACATGCCGCAGAGCAACTAAGTCCGTGCACTACAACTACTGAGCCTGCACTCTAGAGCCCGCAAGTCACAACTACTGAGCCTTCGTGCCACAGCTACTGAAGCCTGCGTGCCCTAGAGCCCATGCTCTGCAACAAGAGAAGCCACCGCAATGAGAAGCCCGTGCACGTCAACGAAGAGTAGCCCCTGCTCACCACAACTAGAGAAAGCCCACGTGCAGCAACAAAGACTCAATGCAGCCATAAATAAATTAATTAATTAATTAATTTTTTTTTAAAAAAGCTGACAAATAGTGCAACAATCACAGAATCCAGATATGTGTCATGATATTTTTCTTAATTAACTAACTGCCTGTCATACCTATATAATTATTTTTTCTAAATTGTTGTCTGAAAACTCTGAAGATTTCTTCATATAATAAAAAATGTAATATCATTTTCTCTATATGAAAAGCAGAAGGATAACTAATTCTTTTTTTTTGCAATGTGGAATTATACGTAGCTTTTATTTTTAGTTTTATACTTTTCTGTATTTTCCAACCTTTCTGCAAGACGCGTGGTTAAGTTTATAATCATAAAATAACTTAGAAAATATCTTTGGTACTCTCCTCTATTTCCTCCATTTAAGCCTGAGAACAGAGACTAAATGTGGCATTTTATATGAGACAACACACATCTTCCATGGACTGGTGGAAATAGTTCTTTATGTGCTTAGAAAGACAATTCACGGATCAGGCTATATATATATATATTTTTTTTTTCTTTACAAAAAGCAGAAGTTTCTATATTTGACTATATTTCCACATGCAGCATGGAAAGCAATCTTCCTCCATCCTGGAGATTTTTTAAAAAATATCTTTATTAGAGTATAATGGCTTTACAATGGTGTGTTAGTTTCTGCTTTATAACAAAGTGAATCAGATATACATATACGTATATCCCCATATCTCCTCCTTCTTGCGTCTCCCTCCCACCCTCCCTATCCCATCCCTCTAGGTGGTCACAAAGCACCCAGCTGATCTCCCTGTGCTATGCGGCTGCTTCCTACTAGCTATCTATTTTACATTTGGTAGTATATATAAGTCCATGCCACTCTATCCCACTCATTCTTTACTGTGTGTCAAAATTTATTTTCTTCTCTGAATAGTTGGGATGTGTAAGACATGTGAGTTCACTCAAAGACACATCTGCTCATTGTAGTACCGTATCAGGGTTGGGCTTAATAAATACAGGCTTTCTGATAAACTCTATTGCTCAGATTCTCATCAAAAAACAAAAAAGTACCTGAGGTTTTGATTATTGTTTATATTGCTTTTTCTTGGAGGGAGAGAACTGTGTGTTGGCCACTGATGTATGTAAACTGAGTCCTTTTTTATCACTTTTCAAGTCTGATGATTGAAAGAATTTTCCTTAGACTAATTCTGGTTCTATACAGTTCAGACCTTGCTCCTCCTTCACCACCCACATGTTTTCGATCCTCTAGGACAAGATCACATCATGATCCTACATGTGAACCAGGATGATAGGTGAGTCAGCACAGAGGATGGGAAAGATTTCCTAGAAGCTGTTCCTGCATGGACAGCTGGTAAAAATGCAACTATATACTGATGTGACTGTAAACCACATAAATACATCCCCTAAAGCCAGACTGAGTGTATCGGCTGCTCAACTCTCCTTAGAAAGATCCTAAACTTCTCACAGCTAATCAGATCCTACTCTACATAATGAAGAAGCACGCAAGTTAGTATGGACACAAAGAATGGTTTTAACAGGTTGCAGTTAAAATAGCTTACTTCCATCATTTTTACAAAAACACATGACTCTGTGGACACATTGCTTGTGCCCCTCGCAGGGCCTTGGAAGTGTCCCATGCCAGTAAGGGTCCCTGAAGCTTAAGCTTCAGTAGTTTCAAGGTAAATTCACATCTGTTTATATTTAAATAAGTGAAGATATTTATTTTAAAGTTCAATATTTAGTATCAATGACTTATGCTTTATTCTCAAAAAGGTTTCCCTCAAGAGGGATACATTATTTCACCATACTGATTTTGGTGGGTTTTGTTTTTTGTTTTGTTTTGGGTGGCAAGGGAGATGGACAAATTAAAGCTGTGAAATATAAATTGTCATTACTCCCACAGTCTGACTCTGCTATCCATTCATCTCAGCTCAGAATATTCTGAGTCTAGAATGCCCATTTGAAAAGAAGTTCTGCTTCCAACAGTAACGCTACAGGACAGGGAAAGACTGGAAGGCATTTTGTAATGTCTCGATTAATCATTAAAATAAGCTTTCACTCCCTTTGGCCCCTTTGGGGAAAGGTGATGCTTTCTTACTTGTCTTCTCTCTCTCTTCCTTCCATCCCTCCCTTTCTCCTTCTTTTCTCTCCCTCCCTCCCTTCCAAGAAAGAGCTAGGCTCTTCTGAGGTTTTCTCAGGATGGCCTTTAGGAAAGTCCATGAGAATTTGGAAATTGAGTTTTGAGAACTTTTTAAGCACTCACACACTTTGGAGAATCTTTGCCTGCCCAATTTCTAAAGCATTTTGCTCTAAAGCAGGGATTGGATAAGCTTATTCTATAAAGAGTCAGATAGTACATATTTTAGGCTTTGTGGACAAAGGTCTTTGTTGCAACCACTCACCTCTGCCATTGTAAGTCCAAAGCAGCCACAGACAGTAGGTAAATGAAAAGGCATGGCTGTGTTTCATAAAGCTTTCTTTACCAAAAAATGTAATAGGCTCGATTTAGCCCCTGAGCTCTAGTTTGCAGACTGACCATGACCATAAACTGCTAACAGGTCTGATGACGAGTGGAATCATAGACCAACATTTCCAGAGAAACCATTGTAAGCTCCTCAGAACTTAGAACTAGCATTAACTTTTGTTACACAGACAGCCTGGAGCCCATTAGTCAGAGATTCCCAAAATAAACATCCCCAGTAAAAAAATTCTGTGAAGTCCTCTAGGAGGTAAGAAAGTATATGATATTAGATAGAAATTACATTATATTCTGATTCTCTTCAAACTGCTTTGTGCCAGAATTTACATTTAATAGGGCTCAATTAGAAGAAATGTATTTAAACAGAACTTGGCAAGATTTGTAAAAGTTGCCTAAAGTTCCAAGTCAGACTAAAAGTACCACAAATCAGTGGTGTTCACTCAACACATTTTGTTGAAGTCAGACTTGAACCCCTTCAACATCCATTTCAACTTGCACATGGTTTCGTCACTGCCACCCCAGACATCTACTTAATATCTAGTGACAGGCGAAGGTCATTTATAAGGAAGTCCTGGAGGAGTCCCCATCTACCAACTGGGGCTATGTTTATTGTAATAGAAATGCACCAACTAGAATAGGATCACAGCTCCATAAAAAGCCTGCTGTCTATGGGAAGCTGAAATGGGATAATTACAAGCACAAAAGAGGAGAGATTCTGATAAAAATAACAACAGAACCATGACAAGGATGACTGTGACCCAAAAGGATCTTTCAACATTGATTGAAATTGTGCCAGATGTCCCAGCAAGACTCTGCATGGGGAAAGCCGTCTGTAATCCATGGGTCAGGCTGGCAGGTTACTCAACTCAGGGCTTTAATCCAACTTCAAGCCAAGGAAGCTGGGTTGCAGACAGCCTCTGACTCTTGGGGTGATGGCCAGAAATGCTCTATATGCTTGGCATGAGAAGGAGTATTATTTCAACCTTGTTTTTTTCTTACCATGTATCTGAATGGGAAAATTATAATCTACTGTTAAAAGTTTTTCCCAGCACGTTTTGGGGTTTCTAATGCCTAAAAGATATGATTTATTCTCTCCGAGATACCTGTCTATGCTAGTATTTTGGTAATATTTCATGATTTCCATTGGAGTGGGCTAACAAGAAAGAGAAGAGAAGGAGAGGCTACATACTATCTTTTCTGTTACACAACTTTTGTTTGTACAAATATAATTATTTCAAAAAACAAACATGTGGGTTAATAAATCCCCTGAACCACATTAAAGAATGTACCCAATTATACCTGGTTTCTAAAATGTAAACCTCCTGTTTCAACTGGAAGTTGTGTTCTATAAATCTAAACTATTAATAATCACTGCTGAACCAAATCCTGAGGCTCTGTCCAGATATGGGAAATAGCTAACATTTATTGAGCACTTACGATGTGCCTGGAACTATTCTAAGCACCTTAATAGTAATAACTGATTTAATGCTCACATCAGCCTTATAGGGGACTACCATGTGCTCAGTTCACAGATGAGGCTCAGAGAATGATGTGACTTGCCAAAGGTCACACAGCTGGACATTGCTGTGAAGTCCTGATTTGAAACCAGGCAAGTTAGCTCCAAATCATGCTTAGTCAGTATTTTCCCAATCACTTAAAAAAATATTTATTTATTTTTGGCTGCGTTGGATCTTCATTGCTGCACGCAGGCTTTCTCTAGTTGCAGCGAGCGGGGGCTACTCTTCGTTGCGGTACGCAAGCTTCTCATTGCGGTGGCTTTTCTGATTGAGGAGCATGGGCTCTAGGTGCGTGGGCTTCAGTAGTTGTGGCTCGCGGGCTCTAGAGCACAGGCTCAGTAGTTGTGGCGCACGGGCCTAGTTGCTTCATGGATGTGGGATATTCCTGGGCCAGGGCTCAAACCCGTGTTCCCTGCATTGGCAGGCTGATTCTTAACCACTGAGCCACCAGGGAAGTCCTCCCAATCACTTGATTATTTTATTTTAGAATTGATACCTTCTAGACTCAGAATCTACAGACAACATTTTGCTAAAACCCTTTCCTGGATCACATACCCTTCCATTCATTTAGAAATTAATCAGAGAGGCAGCATTCTTAGTTGCTTTCTTTGTGTCATTATCAAAAAAACTACCTCCTCAATCTTTCTATTAAATAATGAAGTAGCTGAAAAGAAATCTGAAAGGCAGAGAGAGGAAGAAATGAATGGGCAGTGGGTGGGGGAGAGAGAGAGAGAGAGAGAGAGAGAGAGAGAGAGAGAGAAAGCTCAAATTTGTGCATGTGCTAGCATGAAATCTCCCAGTGGTTGTCTTTTTCCAATTATAAGGGGCTTTCACAGCTGCTACACCACCTCAGTTAACCCCAGCTCATTGCCCTTTGAGACCTTGTCTTTTGTTATCCTTAATCTACATTAAATAGTCCCTCAGCTCCCATAAATGTGTATAGGACCAAATTCAGGGCCGCTTCCTGATACAGCTGCTTTCTGTTAAAAGGCTTCAAGTTACATTACACGAGTTTACTCGATCATAAGTTTTACAAATACATTTAACTTTTAACAAGATTCTAAAACAGCCATAAAGTTATTCACAACAGTGATCAAGAAAGATCATCTCTGGGAACAAAGAAAAACTGCTTTTCCTCCCACACAACCTGAAGTAAACTGACTAATGCTTCCTCATCTGCTGCTTGTCCTCCTGAAGCAATGTGAAGGGAAAGGCTTTTGGATTTTTTCACCTTTATCCACATACAATTTGCTGGAAAATTCCACAAAAGCTTTAGTAAGTTGCAAGCCTTTTCACTTTTCTTTGCTGAACTATATGTTCAAGTGTGGAACGTGAAAGGTCATGAGGTTTGAGATCAACAAACCCGGATTAGAACAGCAACTGTCAACACCAGACAAGATCCTGACTGTGGCAGAATTAGAAAAAGGAAGAGAAGAGTGTGTGTGTTTGTGTGTCTTTGTGTGTTTTACTGTTAAATATTGGACAAGTCCAAACTCCTTTTCTAAAACACAAATCAGACTCTCTTACACCAGAAGACCAAACAGTATTTCAAACTATTCCACAGTGATATTGCCTGCCATCCAGGTGTCAATTGGGACATTTCATCATCTTTTCATGTAGCAGGGTTTGTGAACATTTTATTGCGTTTTGCATTTAACAGTTTTTTTTTTTTTTGAAATAAGAATGTGATAACATGAAAATGAGAATTGGTTTCAAACACAGTGTAACTGAGACACAGGTAAAAGTACAGGTGGGCAGAAATGGTGACTCTTTAACCTCAGCTGGACACACACCAGACTTAAGGTGTGTGGATGTGAGATAAATTTGAAGGAAAATGACAGAATTAAAGACTATGTATTAGTGGTGGATAAAGAGTATCGATGATTATATCTACAAAGTGAGTCGTGTTTGCAGGTTCATATGCACTTTGGGTAAATTTATTTTCTTCCTATAACTTTCATCTCCGTTATCTGACAAGTCTTAGGATGATACTGTGGTATGAAAATAGGGGAATTTCTGTATTTATAGTCGCAATCATAGCAGAAAGTTTAGTAGTAGTAGTAGCAGTGTTAGCAGAGGTAGTTAAAAGCAGTGCAATAGCCATAAAAGAAAATAACCTTACTGTCTTATATAAATGTGACGATACATACGTTGTTTCATTTGTATTAAGCTCTGCACAAGTATTAATTATTTTCTTCATTGTGGTACAGTCTTTATTTTGCAGTAAATGCTCAATCATGCATTGGTTAACTTGGGATGTCTTATTGACCTGCTTGGTAACTTGGTTCTAATCCATAATTTTCCTTTACTAATTAGGAAATGAAGCTCTACAGTCCAAGATCAGACCCATGAAGAGTTGGATGAGAGCCAAATATAACCCAGAGACAGTTAATGATTGTTTTGTGTTTGAACCTAAAGCTTTCAGGCTTTCCGTATTGTCACCTTCCCCACTGTTTCCACTTGCCTTGTAGCAGGCTGCTTAGTGTGTTTGTTATTGACCCTGAAGTCATTTGTGCTTGAAGCTCTGGACTATTGCTGGGGAAATGTTGAACACTGCAGGATGGAGTAGGAGTGAGCTTTATTTCTTGGATTGAAAGTAGTTGAGGACCATCTAGATATCTACTCTGGCTTCTCCTTGCTCAGGATTCTGCTGCAATGAGATAGATAATTGATAACTCAAAGAGGCCACTTTGCCAAATCTGGAGTGACTGGCACCTGCCTGCAGAAGTCCCTTACCAACCATCACACATACTATTTTCTCCCTGGAGCCCTTTTCCATCTACTGTTGCTTTTGTTCTCTTAGAATGCATGATTAAAGGAATTGGTATGAGATTTATTTGAAGCTGGGAATATAAAAATAAATATATAAAAATTACAGATCTCACTGAGTCTACATCTAGTGTAACATCTGGTTCTAAGTCAACGTTTTCTTTCCATCATATTCATAAGTAAATACTCTAAAAAAATCACTCTTAAGCCAAATGTATGTTAGTCAAGCCAGTTCGCTATATATATACTGCCTGCTGAATGGCATTATTCCGTGCAGTAGAAGAGAACGGATTTGCTCTTTGTCCTGTCTTCACTGTGTGTTAGAAGATGCTTTATTTCAAACTTGAACTGGATCAACACAGTTCTGACATATATCAACTGGAGTTCCTTTCATATCAATGTGTGGGATGGACAGGAGGGAAAGGGAATTGTGGGTCAAGAAAATCATAAAAATGTAACCTAAATCAAAGATTTGTCTCGATTTGGTATTTCAGTTATAATTGCCCCTTCTGGGGGATGATGAGAACTTGACATTATATCTTGGCAAGAGTACTGGGCCGAGTGGTACATTTTATTGAGTAAATCTCCAAACCCACTGATAATTCTATAATGACTACAATGATATGACATCTAAGACTATGACTCACCCTCTCATTTCTTACTCATCTTCCCTAGTTCATTTTTACACAGAATAAATAAGCATACACATATTTTAGTGAATTAAGGGACAGAATCAGGACATTGGAGATAAATTACAACTTAAAATCATCTTATAGGAGTTATTTGTAAGAGTACCAAATTTTTTAGCTAAGCTAGAACCAAACACTTTGTGGACTTTTTCAGGAAGTGAAAAATTGAAA
The DNA here is from genome assembly GCF_963455315.2 of Globicephala melas. Classification (NCBI taxonomy): domain Eukaryota; kingdom Metazoa; phylum Chordata; class Mammalia; order Artiodactyla; family Delphinidae; genus Globicephala; species Globicephala melas. Next base: position 161,419,283 of record NC_083315.2, on the reverse strand, counting down.
TGAATTGTAATGAGATGTGATGCTCACCTTAGCTTATTCAATTTTTTTTTTCAATTAATAGAGATTGGCTTATGTCAAAGTGTAATTTTCAAAAAGTTAGGAATCATGGCCCATGTCCTCATAGAATGACTCATGTAAGAATGATTCACATGAATTTCTTATAGAATGAACACGTCAAAAATTTAACTCATTAATGAGAAAACCAGAACCATGGCAAATCTGGAGAACATTTGAAGAGAAGGGGTTTATATATTCAGGAAAGGCATGCTAAAATAGCTGGTCAATTTAGGGATGAACCTGGTGTAAGTCTTGGAGGGCATGGTATTTGGAGTTATTTTCTGTTCAAGACTGACATTACTTCCATGTCTACAGGATGGAAATGACAAGTTAACTTGTAACCTCAAGGAGTCTAGGCCTCAATCAATAGGAAATTGCAAATTAAATAAAGGTAAAATCCTCTAGAGAATTCAATATTCCTTGTAAGTGACTATTAAACAATGATGAAGTAGGACATTAAAAGAACATGCAGTCATTCTTTTTTAGCCTATTTTCAAATCTGAGATTTTTTTTAGTAGTCCTTCTGGTGATCATAAGTAAATAACAAATCTCGAAAGGTTATTCTTGATTACAAAAACGCTGATCTCATCCTGTTTTTGATGGATTAATTTTCAGAGGTGCAGCAAGAGGTGTTAATTAACCACGTAAGCCTCCTTGCCACTCAGCAAATCCAGAGATTCACAGGGTTGCACAAGTACCAAGCCCAGATAATTAACTTCTGACTGAAAACTTCATAAGGAATCTCGGATTGCATTTTCAATGACATCTATTATTCTTGAGGGTTTTTCTTTTTTCTACTGATTGATTGATTGATTGATTGATTGATCGATGGCTGCATTGGATCTTCGTTGCTGCACGCGGGCTTTCTCTAGTTGTAGCGAGCAGGGGCAACTCTTTGTTGGAGTGCACGGGCTTCTCATTGCAGTGGCTTCTCTTGTGGAGCATGGGCTCTAGGTGCACGGGCTTCAGTAGTTGTGGCAGGTAGGCTCAGTAGTTGTGGCTCGTGGGTTCTAGAGCGCAGGCTCAGTAGTTGTAGCACACGGGCTTAGTTGCTCCATGGCACATGGGATCTTCCCAGACCAGGGCTCGAACCCATGTCCCCTGCATTGACAGGAGGATTCTTAATCACTGCACCACCAGGAAAGTCCTCCTTTTACTTTCTTTTAAAAAAACATTGCTCCTGCTGGTTCTTCTATACCATGGCTAGGAAAGCAAATCCAAACCTGAAACTTTCATACCTATAGGTTGTATCTGCAGTTCCTATAAATTTGGGAGAATTGCTCTCTGCTCAAAGTCTACCAAACCTGATTAGGTTCTGCCTGTGTATACGAGGCCCTGTAAAACACAGAACAGGTATTGCCCCAGGTTCTTGGGAAGACTCTGTGGGCAACAGTTCTACATGTGAAGTACAATTCCTATGCCTTAATGATGGATTTGTCATATCTAATCAGAATGAGATTTATTCTCAACTATGTCATTGCCAGGGTAGCCTTGATTGTAAAATGAATTTATCCAATTATGTCCTGGTAAAAAGGAAGTCAAATTCTGGCAAATAAGTGCATTTCCAAGAGAAGTAATGAGACTCAGAAGAGTTTTTGTGTGTATGTGTGTTTGTTAGTTTGGTTTTAAATTTAGGTGTCAGGAAGAAGATACCATTTACAAATTAAGGAATAAAGAGTTATTCAAAAGGAGAGAAAGATCTTCTTTTACCCTTCGGAAAATAGAACATAAAACTAATACAAAAATATTCCAAAACGAATAACTGCAATTTGATTTCCCTTCCCTGATCATTCTATACTGTGTGAGTTACATTTTGTTGATCTTTTGGATCTGGGGTCAGCAGTTGGCTTCCAGGAAAGTTGTTTGCTTCTGAATGAAAAAGGCTCCTGGAAATCATGATTCAATTCAGAGTTAATCAGACAGTCTCAGAGTTATTTAAGTGATGCCAGCTCAAGCTTCAAAGCTTGGTCCCATGAGTTTATTTCTTGAAATATCAATAGTTAAAAGCACCTGATTGAGTCCTTTTTACTGAGGCACTGAGACTATCCTTTTTTGTTAAAAGCCCAATTTCCAGTCTGTAGCTTATAGCAAAACTTTCAAGTATCTGCTGATGAAATGATCACAGTTAATTTATTATGGTAACCAATAATATGAGAACAGAGGAGAGTAAAATTCTCCATTGGGTTGTGAGAATCTGATCAGTGTTTCCTCTGAAGGTAAAAACATGCCAAGGATGGAAAGAAGATTGTCAAATCTGTGAAATTTATAATCTCTGAAATATTTGTAATTACTGTTTTTACCTATATAAAATTAATCTGAGGTAAGCAGAACTTCTTTGATTTGAGAAACCCTTCCTATGCAGTTCTTATGATAATTGTTGGAGTAATAAAGAAATACGGATACATCAACCAAACCAAGTTATTTTTACCATCTCTCTTTATATAGAGTGAAAGAAGAAATTTGTGTGTGTACCCATTTGAAATCTAGTTTTACATGCAAAATATATTTAACACACTCATAGTTAATAGATATATCTGATCTTGACAAGGCAAAATCAACAGATTTATCAAAAAATATTTGATCTCTGGACTAAGATAGGATCATGGGTCCCGAGAATGTTGCCTTGATTACCAGTTCATCAAAGTGACGGTGCAATATTTTAAATAAACATAGAATATAAAACAATTAAAAGGAAACTTAGCTCTGTCAGGAATGAAGAACTGTCTTTGTTCTTCCTATTTTTTCAGATCATAGATATAAAATTTGTCCATAGCACAGAAAGTGATTCTAATGAGATCGAGAATCTGCTACCTGGGCAGATTACATAGAAAATAAAGACTGATATTTACTCTGTCTTAGAGGCTACTAAATACTGCAAGATCATTTGTCATTTTATCACTGAGAAAAAATTCTAGTGTTAATATAACATTTGACAGTAAAAGATTAACCAGCTATAAATAAATCTTTCAAAATGAGCCAACTTTGCAAAATTTTGACATATTTCATTCCTTTTTTTCATGATAATTTGCAATTACTAGAAACCATGATGAATAACATTCACTGCACTCAAACCTTCTGCAACTTGCTGTAAATTTGCTCATTTGTCCTTTATGATAATATCATATTGGAACAATCTGATACTTTAAGACTAAACTACTCTCTTTATTCCTTCAAAAACAAAAATATATCCCACGTATTGTATACACAGTTGTAATAGTGACAAGGTTTCAGTATTCTATCTTATACCCATTTCCAGATATCCAAAGATTATCCATTAATTAACTTAATTTAAGAATGGATGAGGGGTTTAAAGGATTGTGAGAATGATATTTAATCAGATATGCTTTAGAACATAAGTACTGTTAATGTAAAAATATTTGTCAAGACTAGAATTTAATTAAATAAATAATTTTATATTTTCTTAATTTTAAATATTTAGTGGAAATACTACTAATTTATCTCAGCAATAAATAAATATGAGAACTTTGAGACATTCTTTTTCATGGGAAAATAAACCCAACCTTATAAAATCATACAATTTTATAAAAAATAAAATTGTATTATATACCACACCAATAAGAGATAACACACATAGCTGCTTTTAAACCAATATTACAACTAGTCCAAACATTCATCTTAATTAGGTGAACTTAAATTCTTATGAAAAATACTCTGAGACTTTGTTCATTGTAAGGAGGGTTTTTTTCTTAAATGTCTGACACATTTAATATATTATAACTTCAGTTTCCTTATTTTCCTGAAATTCTGGGAGTATTAGATTCATGTAAGCACATACTCAGAACAGACCTCCTTTATTTTGGAAGAATTTATAATTTAATTTATTAATGCTCTTCAGAGGTTAAGAAATATTTCTCATTTACATGAAGAATTCTTATGGAATTATGGGATTTTTCTCAATTACAGACACACAGACACACGGAAAGCAAGCAGCTTCCATTGGACAAGGTCAGCAGGAGCCCAGAGGTAACTGTAGAAACCCAAACCCACCTGTTCAGATCTCAAAGGGCAGTTCTGCGTTCTGGTGAATATGACATACTTTTAACAGTATTTGCTCTCAGTTCACAGATAGACAAATAGATAAACAAATGAAAATGACTAATAAGCTCAATTAGGTGTGGACAGACCTGACCAAGAATCAGGAAAAAACAGAATTAGAAAAGAGAGAAGAGAGGTGGCCAAAAGCATGAGAAAGAACAACAACGAAAAACAACAGAGAATCAGCAAAGATAAAACCCTAGTGTCACCTGAGATTCACTCCTGCAAGCAAGAAAATATCTCCCTATGTTTAAATAGCCCAGGAGGTGCACTTCTCAGAAAATGTACTTTAATTGGCCTTGGCATTTGAGTCCATTTGGGCATTTCGGTGGGATATCCTCCAAACCTGTCAATGTACAATTTTCAAAAAATTAAAAACATGAATCTCATATAAATATTGAATAAATATATGGCAAATTGTATTTAACTTATTAATGAGTAAACCAGCAGAATAGGAAAACTGATTCACAAAGCCTTTGAGAATAGGGGTATATACGTGTCTATTAGGAAAAACATGCTGAAAGTGTTGGCTAAGTTAAAGGCAAAACTTGTTAATGTCCTACAGGGCAATAAAACTATATCATTTGGGATTATCTTTTCTACCCGACCAAATTATTTGCATCTCTACAGACAAAAATCTATAAGTTAGCATTCAGCTTCACAAACTCTAGACCCTAATCCATAGTAAATAATAAATCAGAAAAGCAACTCCCTTAGAGACATAAATAATCCTTGGACATGCTCTTAAAGCATATTCCAGTACAATATTAAGAAGCATGCAGCCATCCTTTTGCCTATTTCCAAGAATTGGATAATTTTTCCGAATACTGAACAACTAGCAGGAAATCAATGAGCCAAATTTTTCTAGGCAAGACTAATATCTTTTGACTTTTGAGGATAGGAATTTGAGGTTTTACTTATTTTCGGTAGCCCATTTCATCAAGAAAGTGGACATTTTTCTTGTACACTATATAAAATTGGATGAAGAACTGGTAATGGGAATAATTTCATCTTTAACAATATCTTATCTTTTTATAGTAGGAACTCCAAAGAGTGATTGGAACTTGGCCAGGGCAAATAACTTTGGCTTCAGTCTCCCTTTTGCCATTGGAGCTGTTTCTAATTAACCTCCTCTGGAAATTTGTGCCAACTTAAATTCCACTCTAAAATACCCATTAGTTTTCTATAATAAAGCTGGCCAAAGTGCACTTAGTTGCAGAAAATAAAGCGACTGCTACAAACACAGATACTTTTAATATAGATGTAATAGAATAGTAATTTCTTCAAAAACAACAACTTGAAAAGATCTTGTCAGAAACGTTGTTAAACCTCACACTCACTCCTACACGCACTCATGCACCAGCATACATGCACATTCACCCACACAAACCAACTCCAAATTCTTTAAAAGTTATGGTGGCTATTTTTATTTTCTTGTAGTTGTGTATAGCTCCCCACCCACGGAGCTTCTAGTGAGCATCTGTCATTTGTTTAATTGGATGCGATATTAGCCAACTGCTAGGAGCTTGCTCTCTGTTTCATTTTGATCTCTTTCAACTCCTGCCCTGGTTTGACATGTTATACAGAAATGTCAACTATTCCCCAGCGAAGTCCCTAAAACACCTGCAAATTGTTTGTGCTTGACTGCATGGCAGCTGATGTTGATTGCAGTGGGAGCCTTGGTACTTTTTTCTCATACTTTCTAACGAACTTGTAGAAGTTAGAGTTGAACAAGACCAATTGAGGCACTCTTCAATTGTCTCGCGTTGCTCCCATGAATACATTTTCTAGGTCACACAGTTCAAAAGATGAAATGTTGAGATTTGTGAGACACATTGCATATCAAATACAAAAGATTTCCAAAGAAAGGACATTTTCTTTAATTACACGTTTTCATGCCTTCAAAAATGTATTCCATCCTCTGGGATGCTTTTGTGTGTCATTGAAAGTTTGAAAGAAGGGTGAGTCAGAAAAATTGGTACCAATCTGAATACGCTTGGAAACTGTAAAGGGAGGATTTCTGGATGAAGAGTTGAACACCCAAATGACTTTAATTTTTCACCTTCCTTCCTAGGAGGGACCTTCCTCCTGTGGTCGCATGGCATGGTTAATGGGGGAGTGTATGATTCTTTTGACAAGTCATGACATTGGTCATTTTTCTGTTTGACTCTTCCGTTGATTTTACAGTGATATTTTTCTGATTAGTGAGACCTCTGTTATGAGTGATGAAGCATTTTGAGGATGTCTTAAAACGTCTGTGAATTATATCCAGGGCTTAATTTTTGTCTTGTCCAGGGTGATCAGGGACTTTTGGCTTCTCAACAGACTCAGCATGGAAGCCTTTATGAAAGCTCTGTGTGGAGATGCTAAGCTCTCCTGAAATAGACTTAGAGGAAGAAACCAGAGCAGAAGGTTCACATAAAAGTACCAGGTTGAATAATAATCGTATTTAGCACTTATATAGCAGTTTTCATTTCCCAAACAATTTACAAACAGCAACTAAATGAACATTTCAACATCCCCATTAAATAGATAAATAAGCATTATTATCTTAGTGTTCTGTCTGCTAGAGGGAAAAAAAAATCTTTCCTAGTTTATAACTGCAGGAGATTATTTCAGAATAATGATTCCAACTCCTGTGTCGGTAAGCCAGTCTCCAGCTCTACCTGTTCCAATTTTCTTTTCAAGGGAACTGATTAATCGGTGCTAGTGTTCGCCATTGTGAAAGTTCAATCAATGCCATTTCTCTCTGGTGTTGTAAGTTCAAAGAGTTACTAAGAGATGAGTACCTGGGAAGGTTCCATTAGAGTCCCAACTTGATAAAAAAATGAAAAAAAAAATCTGAAATCTGTGGAGGAAGTGAACTGCCCAGGCCTCTCTCAGTTAGCAAGTTCCCCTGGTTAGCAATAATGATGCTTTGCAGCCACATAATTAAACCCTCACCAGGGCCTGCTGGAAGACTGCACACTGTTTGTATTTGGCAAGTATCCAAGATGGAAACTTTCAAAAGCTAGGAGCTCATTTATTTCCTTTCTTATTATTTTCTCAGGGGCATAGAGAGTCACTACCTACCTGTTCCAGCCTCGGGGAAGATTTTTAACATACGTATTCTGTTTGCTCCATTTTCTGCTGTACATTTCTTTTTTCTGAAAAAAAAATGAACAGTCTATTTCTATTCAAAGGAGGCATGTGGACATACTTTTCTGCAACTGAAGTACAATTGGCTTACAAATGTTGGCATGGCACAGATAAGCTGTTGTATACCATCTTTTATTATTTGATCGTTTTGTTCTTTAAAAACTTCAATGTGCAAAATCAATTCTCATTTATGTTCTTACATTTCAGCTGAAAGCCTTCTAAAGATGCAAAGGGCAGTGGCTGAGAGTACAAATTCTGGTACCAGACCACTTCACCAAGTTCTTCAATCTGTCAAGTCTCAGTTTCTCAACAGTAAAATGGGACCATTGACAATACCTGCCTAAGTAGGTTGTTATGAGGATTAATGATGTGATGTGTTTAAAGTAGGAGCACAAGCCACAGCAATCAGAGAAGAGAAGGAAATAAAAGGAATCCAAATCGGAAAAGAAGAAGTAAAGCTGTCACTGTTTGCAGATGACATGATCCTATACATAGAGAATCCTAAAGATGCTACCAGAAAACTACTAGAGCTAATCAATGAATTTGGTAAAGTGGCAGGATACAAAATTAATGCACAGAAATCTCTGGCATTCCTATATACTAATGATGAAAAATCTGAAAGTGAAATCAAGAAAACACTCCCATTTACCATTGCAACAAAAAGAATAAAATATCTAGGAATAAACCTACCTAAGGAGACAAAAGACCTGTATGCAGAAAATTATAAGACACTGATGAAAGAAATTAAAGATGATACAAATAGATGGAGACATATACCATGTTCTTGGATTGGAAGAATCAACATTGTGAAAATGACTCTATTACCCAAAGCAATCTATAGATTCAATGCAATCCCTATCAAACTACCACTGGCATTTTTCACAGAACTAGAACAAAAAATTTCACAATTTGTATGGAAACACAAAAGACCCCGAATAGCCAAAGCAATCTTGAGAACAAAAAAAGGAACTGGAGGAATCAGGCTCCCTGACTTCAGACTATACTACAAAGCTACAGTTATCAAGATGGTATGGTACTGGCACAAAAACAGAAAGATAGATCAATGGAACAGGATAGAAAGCCCAGAGATAAACCCATGCACATATGGACACCTTATCTTTGATAAAGGTGGCAGGAATGTACAGTGGAGAAAGGACAGCCTCTTCAATAAGTGGTGCTGGGAAAACTGGACAGGTACATGTAAAAGTATGAGATTAGATCACTCCCTAACACCATACACAAAAATAAGCTCAAAATGGATTAAAGACCTAAATATAAGGCCAGAAACTATCGAACTCTTAGAGGAAAACATAGGCAGAACACTCTATGACATAAATCACAGCAAGATCCTTTCTGACCCACCTCCTAGAGTAATGGAAATAAAAACAAAAATAAACAAATGGGACCTAATGAAACTTCAAAGATTTTGCACAGCAAAGGAAACCATAAACAAGACCAAAAGACAACCCTCAGAATGGGAGAAAATATTTGCAAATGAAGTAACCGACAAAGGATTAATCTCCAAAATTTACAAGCAGCTCATGCAGCTCAATAACAAAAAAACAAACAACCCAATCCAAAAATGGGCAGAAGACCTAAATAGACATTTCTCCAAAGAAGATATACAGACTGCCAACAAACACATGAAAGAATGCTCAACATCATTAATCATTAGAGAAATGCAAATAAAAACTACAATGAGATATCATCTCACACCAGTCAGAATGGCCATCATCAAAAAATCTAGAAACAATAAATGCTGGAGAGGGTGTGGAGAAAAGGGAACCTTCTTGCACTGCTGGTGAGAATGTGAATTGGTACAGCCACTATGGAGAACAGTATGGAGGTTCCTTAAAAAACTACAAATAGAACTACCATATGACCCAGCAATCCCACTACTGGGCATATACCCTGAGAAAACCGAAATTCAAAAAGAGTCATGTACCAAAATGTTCATTGCAGCTCTATTTACAATAGCCCGGAGATGGAAACAACCTAAGTGCCCATCATTGGATGAATGGATAAAGAAGATGTGGCACATATATACAGTGGAATATTACTCAGCCATAAAAAGAAACGAAATTGAGCTATTTGTAATGAGGTGGATAGACCTAGAGTCTGTCATACACAGTGAAGTAAGTCAGAAAGAAAAAGACAAATACCGTATGCTAACACATATATATGGAATTTAAGAAAAAAAAATGTCATGAAGAACCTAGGGGTAAGGCAGGAATAAAGACGCAGACCTCCTAGAGAACGGACTTGAGGTTATGGGGAGGGGGAAGGGTGAGCTGTGACGGGGCGAGAGAGAGTCATGGACATATACACACTAACAAACGTAGTAAGGTAGATAGCTAGTGGGAAGCAGCCACATGGCACAGGGATATTGGCTCGGTGCTTTGTGACAGCCTGGAGGGGTGGGATAGGGAGGGTGGGAGGGAGGGAGACGCAGGAGGGAAGAGATATGGGAACATATGTATATGTATAACTGATTCACTTTGTTATAAAGCAGAAACTAACACACCATTGTAAAGCAATTATACCCCAATAAAGATGTTAAAAAAAAAAAAGTGGGAGCACAAGGATGGGTACGTGGAAGAGCTCAACAGATATTAGAGATCATCTTTGTCATTATCATCATCATCTGACCATGTTACAATTAGAACAGAAAATAAGATTTGTGTATAGAGAGATAGTAATCATATAAACCTGAGATTAATTGAAAACTGTAAAATTCATCTTGGTTTTGCTTGATTCCACAAGAATTGGTTCAGCCATAGTCACAATAGAATCATGGATTTCTAGAGTTTAGAAAGAATTCAAAGATATGATATCACCTAAAGTAGGAGTTGAGCTAGAAAACTCAAAGGAAGCTCTGGTTCATTTTATAGAAAGAGCTGGGTAGAAGAAGGGAATGCAATTCCTGAGTGTGTGGAAAGTTCAAAGACCCAGAAGTAGCTAGAGAGAAACTTCTGGCAGTGGCATTTGAGAAAACAGATGCTTCACACCCTCACAAACTTCAGGTTAGGATAAATCTGCTCAGTATATGCTGAAAATCTAGAGGGAGGTGGCAGAGCCAAGGGCACAGGCTGCCTATGGGCAGAACACATGGCAGCTGTGTGAAGGTTGTCAGCCTCCATCTAGATGGCAGCCCAGGAGGGGTCCTGGAGCTGTGGAGGACCCACCAGGCTGTGTGAGGTCAGCACAGCCTGGACACCGATTAAATGGGTGACGCCCTTCTGCCCCCTTGTGGTCTACCAGAAAGCCAGAAACAGGGAAAGTGGGACAAAGTCAATGAGACTCAACAGGACTTCACCAAAGATCCACAAAATGAAGGAGCCTGGGGCCATTCACGTTGTTTGTCCATACCCTACCTCTTAGCGAGCTCCAGAAATTTTGGAATTTGAGATTGTGGATGAAGCCTGCAAGGATGTAGACTTCTTGGTAAGCTGGTAGACACTTGGAGTTACTCATGGGTTTCATCCATTTATTCCTTCATTTATTTGGATGTTTACTTCAAAATTATTTATTGAATGAAGCAAATATGACCATGTCTGAGATATTTGCATTACAGTTCTACATACAAGCAGAGTTATACATTCTGTACTGCATATTCAGGAACTAAAATAAACCAAAAGGCATATAAAGGAAATCAGATAGGGGGATCTAACATATTCTTAGTATTTATTTTTCTTTCCTAGTCATATTCCAGAATGGTGAAACACATTTTTAAAACATCAGTTTTTTATTAAGTTATATGGGCATACTTTCTCATTATATCAATATATGATTCAAAAATAGAGAAGTGTTTAGAACAAAACATTAAAAAAATTTCCCTTATCTCTTTATCTATTCCCATTCTTTCTATCCCTGTTACTATCAATGATTCTGTGTACTGTCAATTTTCCAGTGAGTGGTGTGTATGTTCATAGATACATAGAGCTTAAATAAGATGATATTATACATATTACTAAGGAACTTGCTTTGATAATTTAATGATGTGTCTTGAAGATCTTGTCATGTCTGTATACTTAGGCTTCTGCAGTGTGCCATAAAATCTTTGCGCTATAACTTATTTACTAGTGAGTATGTATTTTTCCTTCACCTTTTGTACTTCAACTAATGATGCAAAGAACATTTTTATATATCACATCTTTGGGCAGATGTAAAATACAATTTCTAGGTCATAAGCTAAATATAGTTGTAATTATGATATATACTGCCAAACTAGCTCCTAAAAGACTTCACCAGTCTATAATTCCACTAGTAATCCTTGAGACCAAGGAGGGATGAATATTATTGATATTCTGTGAAAATATGTTTGTGTACTTGTTACCAAAAGATATTGTAATTGGAATGCCAATTTTTTGAGCTAAGCGAATATTGTAAAGACTTAATGACTTTCTCCCAAAGTACTTACAATGTAGGTTTAAGATCTGTGTTGTTATTGATAAAATAATTTTGTGGAATGAATGCTCTATAGGCTAGTGTAATATTTTCTTCTGTTTAATATTTATAATAAGCTTTACTATTTTATAAACATAACTCTAGTATATTTGCATTTTAATTTTTCCACTTTTTTTAAAGGAAAAACAGAGAGATTATTTGAAAAGTACTGAAGTCTTTATGGAAGCTGGAAGTAATCCCACCAAACTCCATCAGATGTTTGGCAGTTTAGAGCTATGTTAGTGACTGAGTGAGCGTGCCCTTTTTTTTGTATTTGGGGCATTCTGTGTAAAATGTTCCATTTAGAGATGACAACTGAAGCAAAGAGTGAAAGGGATACTGAAATATGGACAGGCCATTGAAATGTAGCAAATAGAAAAATTGGGAAATAGCATAACAGTTGAATAAGAAACTTTAAGATGTATGAAATAGACTTAAGAAAAGTGAAGTTAAATAGAACTCCTTCAATAAGTGAATTGCCATCTACAAGTACCATACGACATAATTCACCTGAAGGCTTTAAACTAGTGATGGGTAAGAGGGATAACACTCGACTCAGCGCAGGCTCATCAAGATTCCTGATGCGCCGGGAAAAATTCTCTTGCTGTTTCCAAGAAACTGAGAGGAATGATGGAAACTGACAAAAAGGATCACATGTACAATCCATAATAAATATAGTAATAAGATTCATTGCCTACATTTTTTCCTAGCATCACAACAACTCCATAATATGAATAAGAGATAGTAATGGCATACTCCATTGATAGGTGAAAAAGTTGAGATAAGAAGAGGTTATTGCTTCAACAATTGTATCATTCATCAGCAGAGAACACAACTACCTGAATTTTGGTCTTCTGATTTCATATCCTTTGTTCTTTCCAATATAAATTTCCTGCCTGCTGGGCTAAAGCAAGGTTTTTGAGTCTATCAATCAGTTTAAATATTCCATAACCCCATCACAGGACCCTATTATTTCTTATAGAATTGAGTTTAATATAAAGTGGGTCATCTTTGCACCTCATCCAAGGGGTCTAGTTATTGAAGTTCAAACAGAACCTTGTTATAGAATAGTGTGCCTGGAAGATATCTAACAGCATAGGTCATAGAAGAGTTAGCCTCATAGAGAAAGGACTCCAGGAGAGAGAAAATGCTCCATGACAGATGAAAGCAGAGGGTCTGCCTGCTTATATCTCAGTGGGTTGTTCTGCCAGATTTGCTAAATTGTTTGTGCAATTTATCCTTGAGACTTGTTTGAATATTTCCTTTCTAGCAGCAATAATATATGTGCTTTCCTTTGGGCAGAATGGGTATTTTATGGACTTAATTTTGCCTGTCCTGAAATTTTAAGGATTTTTGCCAGGTTTTTGGAAATTCATGGTGTATAATCTCTGACCACTTCTTTTGTGACGTTCGAGATAGACAACTTCATGCAATCCTAGTGGAAAGGGGATGTGGAGTTCTGCTTTTGTAGGGGCAATTTATTTTGGAAATGTTGAAGAGTCAAAGACCTGGCATCACCATCCCATCTTTGCATACTTTCTCTGTACTTGTTGAAAGATTAAAATGGCCCTATAATCTCATATTATGACAATGGAAAACCTAATCACTTATTTCTCTCTCCTATAAAACTGGGATTTCGCTGGATGCTGTTTATGGTCCTTTTGAATCCTCTTTTCCTTGTCTTTTTAAAAAATTAAAACACTGTGCACAGCAAAGATCTCAATAACTCCTGATGGATGATTCTTTATTCAAATAAAATATTTAAAATGTTTTAAAACACCCTTCCTCCTCCCTTCCTTCCTCTTCACTCTCTTCCTTTTTTCCCTCTTTCCTTCCCTCCTTCCTCTTTGTCCCACATATTCAATCATCCATACTTTGTGCCTTTGGTAAATATTTATTGGACACCCCTACTGTACCATTATCCATCCATTTGCTGGAATTCTAGGAGCTGGTAAAATATCCTAGTAGACAGCCATAATAACCACTACTAAAATTTTATAGCTTACAAAACTCCTTTAACCACATGTTATTGATAAAATTTAATTCCCATAGAAAATCTCTACATAGATTTTGTTAATTTCATCTGGCAAATTAAAAAAAAAAGGTGAAAATTAAGTGACATATTTAGGGCTACTGGAGAGTCAGCAACAAAGCCAAGGCTTGAATACAGGCAGCGTGACTCTAAATCCTGGGCTCTTTTCTCTATGCTACATTGCATGAGTTATAATTAAATCAATGTAGCCAGCAGTTTTCTAGAGAAAGCCACATTGCTTGTCAAGAAATGCATGCTGTGTCTCCTCCATTAGGATTTTATTGGAAAGAGGACTGTATGTTGATTCTGTGTATAGAAGAGTCATTTCAAGATAAAAGATGCTTGGTTTACTAGATACCAGTTTTCCTTGTCTTCCTTGAACTTCACTTACTGATGATCCCATTCTCCATCCTACCACTGATCTCAGATTAACACACTTAGCTCAGATTTTCCCCTTCAGGTTCTTAGTTTTTAATAACTTTCCTCCTCACCATGCTACAACTGTTAGGTAAATCATTTGCTGTTGAGTTTTCCTTCCTAGATATGCTATTCTTCTAAAACAACTAATCCTGGGAAAGGACAATAGAATGGTTCTGACTTTGTATCATCTCCACTACTAAGCACACATCAATGTTCTGTGGGTGCCGGGACAACCTACACCATCTTCTTTGTGCAAAGAAGAGGTACTGTTGTTTCTAGTTAGTTTTGCATCAACCAAAATGCAAAATTGCATTAACTTTTAATATTTTCCATTTCTTTCCTCATTATTCTATAATAACAGCTTTTAAAAGAGTCTTCCTTGGTTTTTCTTTAAAAATCAAAAAGGGTATTCATTTTAATATGTGAGCCATGCTTGTTGAAATTGTATAACTAATGTAACTGTAGATTCTCATTAAAACTCAAGGTCAGCTCTTTTACTATTTGAATACATACAGCATAGCCCTGCATGTTAAAGAAATTTCAGCTAGTTCTCAGCCTTAACAATGCATTAGGACCGCTCAAGGAGATTTGTTTTAAAACATCAATGTCCAGTTGTCTTTCCCAGGGACTCAGATTTAACTGGTCTGGAGAGAGGCCCAGCCCTTAATGTATTTAAAAGCCCCACAGGGGATTCTGACTGGAAGTCAGGATGGAGGATTGTGATGAATGCAAGCTGAGTGGATGGCAGAACTTTTACTGATGGTGGCCTGTCTTTGCTATGAGTACCAGAATCCCACCAAGCCCCTTACACGAACCTGGAAGTTTCTGTGAGAATAGCCAGAAGAGCGTTAGTTCCAAATCGAAATGTGCCTTCCCGTGTTTCTCAAAGTAGAGACCAAAGTCATACTCTTTCATCATCGACTCCATTGTTACTCAATAAGAATATCTACTATTAGAGTCTGAATCATCACATTTTTAATATGTTCCCTCAGTCAGAAAGAGAAAGACAAATAATATATGATATCACTTATATATGGAATCTAAAATATGATACAAATGAACTTATCTATGAAACAGAAACACACTCACAGACATGGGTAACAGATTTGTGGTTGCCGAAGGGGAGGCGATTGGGGGAGGAAAGGATTGGAAGTTTGGGATTAGCAGATGCAAACCAGTATATAGAGGATGGATAAACAATATGGTCCTACTGTAGAGCACAGGGAACTATATCCAATATCCTGTGAAAAATCATAATGGAAAAGAATATATATATACACACATATATATATCTGAACCACTTTGCTGTACAGCAGAAATTAACAAACCATTGTAAATCAACTATACTTCAATTAAAAAATAAAAAAAATTTAAAAAATACCATTGACCTATTGAAATGATCAGACTAGTTGTCTTATAGAAAGTTCTACCTTTTGAATTTGTCTGATTGTTTCTTTGTGATGTCATCTGCATTGTTTCCTGTAAACCAGAAACCAGGTCTCTAAGCTTACTTGGTTCAGGTTAAACACTTTAGGCAAGAGGTGGTGCTTTATACATCATATTACATTGTGTCAGTAAGCACATCCTGTCTGGCCTTCCTACCATTAGCAATGCTGTTTTTGATCCCAGGGTTAAGGTGGTGGCTGCCCGATCCATCCATCCTAAAACCAACTTTGCCCCTTCATGATCAGGACGTAATGACACTTTGACAGCACACATATATCCAGTTCCCCATCAGACTTTCACCTAGGCACTTTTCATCCACTGATGTATTATTTTATTAGGGGTTATAATATGGTGAAATTCTATTATTCTTTCTAAAATATTGTCTCTATTTCCCCTGTAAAGAAGAATTATCCTCCTCAAAGGTGGGTAAGAGTGTATCACTTTTCTGTTCAACCCTATTCCTCAATGAGTTCTCCCTCGAAGGCCTCCAACACCCTTGCCCACCATTCCCCTTCCAAACAACCAGCTTCTGCACTGATTTTATCTCCTGCTACTCTCTTCCTTCTCTCACTACTGCAGCCTCCATGATGGAGGATAACAAGTATCTCCTGATGCCTTGCTGTTCCCTCTGTTTGGAATGATTTCCCCTAACTTGCTTGAACATTTATTTCAGGTTTCTTCTCAAACATTACCTTATCAATGAGCCTTTCTCTTGCTGCCTCAGTTAAAACAACAATCCTTCCAATACATTCTAACACCTTCTCACTTCACTTTTAGCTATAACACTTATCACCAGTTGACATGTTACATACTTTACTTAATTTTTTCCCTCTTTACAGCCTCAGTGAGGGTTCAGATTTTTCTTTATGGATATATTTTCAGAATCTAAAAGAACTTCTGATACATCAGATCAAATATTTTTTGTGAATGAATGATTGAAGTGAATAGGGATTTCTGAGGGACTGAATAGCATGACCAATATCACTCATTCAATAAGTAATGAGAAAGAAAATCAGTCTTGACAGCTGTCAGTTGGAAACTGGCCTGGCAGGAACAACTAGGCCTTGGTGTTCTCCTGTTGAATATAAGCAGTTTCACAGAACAAAACATCAGACAAGGTCAGTCTGAGACCATGATGGAGTGAGACAAAAACCATACCCCTCCATGATTATGTCTAAGCACAGACAAAACATGAACACTATGCAAAGCACAGAGATGCTCAAACATCTCCTCTCCCAGCGAACAGTTGTAACTGCTACGTTTTACAATTGCCTCCTAGATATAACTCATCCAGATGCCTAAATCAGGCATTTCTTGTGGTTGTGGTTACAGATCTCTACAAACTGGGTAAACAAGAGAATTTTATTCTCTCCCAGCTCTTGAGGCCAGAAGTCTGAAATACAGGAGTGAGCAGAGCTGTGTTCTTTCTGAAGGCTCTAAAGAAGATTGCCTCCTTGTTTCTTCCAGCTCCTGGTGGCCACTGGCATTCCTTGTCTTGTGGCTGCATCACTAATCTCTGCCTCCATATTCACGTTGCCTTCTCGTCTTAGGTCTGGACTCAAATGTCCCTCTGCCTCTTTCTTTCTGGGACACTCATGATTGCATTAAGGCCCCACATGGATCATCCAGGATCATCTCCCCATCGCAAGTTCCTTAACTTAATCCTATCTGCAAAGACCCTTTTTAGATGTAACATTCACAGTTTCCGGGGATTAGTACCTAGAGCAAAATAGTTCTTTGAACCTGCTCACTCTCCACCAAAGCTATCTATCCTAAGCCAAAATTCTATAAAAAAAAAACACGTTTTAACGTCATTTTTAGTGGCATACCCCATGGTTTCCCTAGTGATATGGTCTCCGTTGTTACAAGTAATAAAGCCAGCTTTGTGTGACACAGGTGGGTTCCCGGCGATCTCTGGCTGGCGGGTGTTAACACTAACATATGCATCTTGCTCTTATTCATCTGATTCTAGACCTCAGGATTTCAATTGTTCCAGATGTTCTTTTTTCCTTAAAATACCTTATAATCAGCGAGGGATCTAAGTCAGTGGTTTCCACAGGGCACAGAGGTTATTATTAAAAAAAAAAAACTTTGCTATTTATGTGCAATTACAACACATTTGAAAGCATTTTATTCTTTTAAAGAATGACAAAGAATTGTCCTGGTTTTCTGCTATTAGATATAATTTGTGTCCCTACACCCATGGGTCAGAAGTACAAAATATTAAACTATTTTTAAAACTTATTCTGGAAATTAAAGCTTATCTTTTTAAGTGTATTGTCTTGGATGAGGGGCAGAGGTCATCATTTTAAATGACATTTTGTATGAAGTTATACATTATTTCTGGCACCTGTGGTTTTGTTCTTAAAACCTTTATCACTTGAAGGGACCTCTCAGTAAAGGCAAAGTAGAAAGCTCTGATGTGTGTATGTTAAATTCAATTATAGAAATGTATTTTAAGAAAAGACATAGGTGTTTAAAAACACTGCATTAGGACAAAAGTGGAGGAGATTAAAAACACTTGAAAAGAAGTCTTGGCAAAAATTATGTTCAATCAACCACGCAGTACAGTAGTATATAAAAACTATAGAAGCAGTAGATTTTGGCAGGGACTAGCAGTAGAAGTACTCTTTTCTTAATCATTACATAGGAAGGGTAAACCACTATAGGGGTATCATAGGTATCTGCTTTTCTTTAGGATGCGGGCGGTGGCGGCAGTGTTTCTCATCATCTTACCCTTGTAAGATTTTGTTTTAGTCATTTACTTTAAAAATAATTAAAGATAAATAGTGTCGTGAACATATGTGTGTATGACACCTTAATCTATGGCTTAGCATCATTAGTGTTTGGAGAACCCTAAACAAAAATCCATACTACAGAGGTTGATGAGATTCTTTAAATATTTTTATCAAAATCTACACCAAAGGATTTGTACCTCAGTATAGGAATTATGAGAAATAACAAGTGAGTGTTTATGGTTGGCTAGAAATATTTCTGGGCTCACAGAAGAGACATGTATCAGCACAAGACCAACCATCCAGTGAACAGAGCAGTTACTGAAGTCCTTCTTCCAGACTTACAGTTGGAATCATCTATGGGGCTTTTAAAATATATTAATGGTTAGGTATCCTCCAGAACAATTAAATCTGAGTCTCTGGGGAGGAGGGCTGGGTATTGAGGTTAGGATGCTGTGAGGTTGTCATCCCAACTCTGCCTAAGTTTGTGTGTTGTGTAAAGGAAAACCCTGGGTTAGTTAAAAGCAGATCCATTGTACTTCATTGTAGACAAGTTAAAGGAATAATTGGAAGCAGCAATCTGACCTGACATCTAGGGGTAGGTCTTTGTTTAAAATGTGAAACAAAGATGATAGAAAGAGAGTACTCTCATGTTTTCAAATATAGAAAGGGAAAATAAGGTAAGAGGAGAAAATAGCTTCTCCAAAACTCCAGATGATGAGCAGTTAGAAGGATGGTGTCCTCTTAATCTCCAATCAGTGGATCCACTGCCCAGGGTTTTTAACAATGTCAACTGTCTGAGAGAACACCACCCATGGAGAGTACAGATGTTGGTCAGGAGATGTCACGTGATACAGAGAAGTGAAACTACAGAGTGAGGAAGAAAAGTCTTGCACAAACTAGAGTTACAAACCACAAGGAAAGAATATATTCAGGGGAAAAAGAAAAAAAAAGGAAAAGATGTTCTAATTTACCATCATCTACACTGAAGATGATGGTAAATTAGAACATTCATTAGACTAACGTTCATTAGTCTCCAGTCTCCAGGATGAGAGAGAAGAATAAGTACAGACAACTTATTTATGGGGCTCACTAATGAGGAAGAATCCCCACTACTGAAGTAGACAATTGCTGGCACACCAAAAGGGCTGACCTACAGCTAAAACCACTGCTTTAATGGCCCAGGGGTGGAAAATATTGCAGAAGTCAGGGAAATGTTGAAGCAGCAAGGCAGGATTGGAGGGGCTTATCAAGAGGCAGAAACACTTAGAACTTAAGTAATGGGAGAATCCCTGGGAAAACCACCTCTAGCAGAGGAAATTAAACTCATTCTGGCAGCACCTCATTTTGAAATGGGGTCCCAGTCAACATTTTAAGGGGTACAGATACAGTCTGGATTATAACGGAAGCCGTGCTGTTAGAATGCTGGGAAATTAGGTTAACCTTAGCCATTCAGTGAAAGGAATGGGGCAATAGGCTGACACAGAGAAAGTTGGGAAGAATTAGTAGAAAAATGAGGTGTTGAAAAATAATATGAAAGGCAAAAAAGTAACCCCAGATTCACGGAGAAATTTGCTTGAACAGGACATCTCAGAAGACAGAAATGTTATTAAGACGCCTACTAAACCCTACCACCTACAGCAGGTCAGAGAAACAGAGCCAAGATTGACTGGCACAAGATTCCCCAAGACACAACGGAAGCTGCTGGAACTTGCTGATTTGATGAGTTTTACTTAGGGTACTGAAGCACTTCAAACTAGTCAGGTAATAACCTAGAAAATTTCCCCATCCAAAATTCTAAAGATTCACTGCAGTTCAAAATATCAGTAGCCAGAAATGGCATTAAGTGATACTGGAGTCTATGCGATAATTTTTCCGGTAAATGCAGAGTTTGTTAAGGTTGTGTAAAGGAGTGGTAAAAGTAGCATCAGATATTTTGGTAAAATAGTCATATTGACACAATGAGAACTAAGGTTAAATTGGAAAGTAATGGAAGTGGAAATTTTCTAAAACATAAAGAGGAAGAGATAAATACTTAGCAATACTTTTAAGAAAATATGTGAAAAACTTGTACAATGTGAGAAATTAAAGAATGTATAAATAAATGGAGATATATACCATGTGTATGAATTGGAAGACTAAATATTTTTAAGATGCCAATTTTTCTCTAATTGATGCATAAATCGATCAAAATTCCAGTATACTTTTCTTATTAGAAATTTAAAAACTCTCAATTTTACATAGAACTGTAAAGAACCTAGATTAGCTAAAACAATGTTTTTAAAAAACATACAAAATTGAAGGGCTTATTCTAACTGACTTCAAGATTTACCTTAAAGCAACTATTTTAAGAATGGGCAAAATATTGAGTAAACACTTTATAAAAAGAAATACAAGAATCCCCAACAAACACATGAAAAAAAACCTTACATTATTTATTATCAGGGAAATGCAAACACACCATAAAATATCATTACACACAAATTAACATGTCGAAAAATAAAAAGACTAACAATGCCAAGTGTTGGCAGGGATGTGGAGCAACTGGAACATCATCGCTAGTGGGAATGTACTGATAAAATTATACAACCTCTTTGGAAAACAGTTTGAGAGTACCTTGTTAAGTTAAACATACACCTTGCATATAACTCAGCAATCCCATTCCTAAATATTTACATAAGAGAGATGAAAACTTACATTTACCCAAGTACATAAAGATGAATTCTTATAGCATATTAAAAAATCCTCCAGACTAGAAATGACTCGTATGTCAATCAACAGGTGAATGGATAAACAAATTGGTAATACCCATAAAACAAATACTAATCATCACTAAATTGGAAATGTGCTACTGATATAAGCAACAACATGGATGAATCTGAAAAACGTTATGCTGAGTAAAAAAATCCAGACATAAAATGGTTCATACTGTTTGATGTCATTTATATGAAATCCTAGAACACACAAAACTAATCTGTATTGACAGAAATCAGATGAGTGGGAGTGTATGAATTAACTGCCAAGGAAAACAAGGTAACTTTTGGGGTGACAAAAAGGTTCTATTTTGAGTGTTGTGATGTTTAATTGTCAAAATTCATCAATCTTGTGCACCTAAGATTGGTGTATTTTACTTTATGTAAACTATACCTGGATAAATTTGATTTGAATATTTAAAAGAGAATGAGGACGATCTCTATACAAGATATGAAAAAATCTCCAGGATTTAATATTAACTAAAAAAAATTGAGTTGCCGCACAATGTAGAGGGATATGAAGATCGTGTATATGTACTTACTTATGAGTATGTGTGTGTGTGTGTGTGTGTAAATATATTTGCAAAGGGAACATGAGAACTGGCTTACAGAAGGCAATCTCATTACAACCAGTAAGAATGGTAATTGGGAGCATCATCTTTTTTGGTATAATGTTGAAAAGCATTAAGTAAGGAAATGACTAGGCCAACCAGTACAATGTAAGTGTTTTATTTAATTATAAAATGCATAAAACTCAAATTGAAGACGTCTTCTTCTAAAAACTGAATGCAAAGTAAAAAAATAAATCTAATTGTGTATAGAATTGGTTGTTAAACCAGAAAGATAGGAGTTTTCCCATGAACAGATGCAGTTTATTCTAATTTTTTAAAATATCACAAATTGGTATTATCATCCAGCATCTTGCTGTTTTAGCAGCTGGAAAATTTTCGAAGATTTTTGAAAGAGTCATGAGTTTGTTTTTAACTGCGATGGCTTGCTGGATCAAGGAAGGTGAATTTGATACACATTTATTGCTGTGTCCTTCAAGGATTAATTTTCTGGGATCGAGATATTGAAAAAAACACCTGGCTTTATCTGAACTCTGTAGATAAATTTTCCACCTAAAACATTGACTTTTAAAGTTCTTTCTTTCCAACATAATGACATTAATAAGAAACTGATCACACATCTATCTCACCTTGTAACAAAAGCCCAGTGTAATACTTATGATCATGTTTAGTACATGACAACAGATCATGCAAACTATAGCCAGTTATTTATATTTTCCTCAATATTTGTCAACCCAGAGCTTCATCTTTTTATTTCCAAAGAGACTTAGTTCTCCATTGAGTGATTGAATTCTCTCTGCAGGTTTTCTAGGGACTGTCACAATAACTGTATGTCCATTTAGATATTTTTAAAAATTGTTTCTGTTCTCACAGTAGGCATGGCAGAGAGAGAACTACTGTAAGCGACTTTATAGAAGGATTATATATACCTAGTGGGATATATTCTAAGGAAAAGAGAGCTCAAAAGGAAGCAGAAAATAAACACTAATAGTCTTAGTGTTAGTAATAATGATAGTATTGTTACCCTGAACATATTATTTGTTTAGAATGATGCAAACTAGGAACTTAAATATTCAGTTTAAAAAGAAATAGATGTGAATATAAAGTTCACAACTGAAACATTATCTCTTTCATCAGTGCTTCTGTTTATATTTCTGTCATTTCTTTGGTTTTTTTTGGTTGTGTTGTTTGATCTCCTGTATGTCCAAGTATTAGGATTTTTGATTGACTGCGAGGAATTTTATATATAAAATATTACAGATACAGTTTGAAGCATTTTATATATATATATATATATATATATAATAAATAATTAATGTTCTTTTTCTTTTTCGCCACTAAGGTTTTTTTTGTGTGTGTTTTTCTTTTTTGCGGTACGCGGGCCTCTCACTGTTGTGGCCTCTCCCGTTGCCGAGCACAGGCTCCGGACGCGCAGGACCAGTGGCCATGGCTCACGGGCCCAGCCGCTCCGCGGCATGTGGAGTTTTCCCGGGCCAGGGCACGAAACCGTGTGCCCTGCATCGGCAGGCGGACTCTCAACCACTGCGCCACCAGGGAAGCCCTAACAGCTAGTTTTGATATCTGTTCCTTGTGGACAAAATCCTACATGTTAGAGAAAAAACAAAGCCCGTATATTATAAAAAGTCATCAAGAACAGCCTATCAATTACTTCTTTATCAAATATATGTCTCATCCCATGAACCAGTGTAAAAATTTGGTGCTTTTCACTCAGGGAGCAAAATATCATTTGCTTCTGATACTAACTTCGTAGCCCAGTTTCATATATTTTGTAATCATTAAGTTTGCCTTGTTTGGGATGCTAGCTCTGCTTCAAGACATCAAATAATCCAGAGGTAACTTGTATTACAAATGGAATGGTCAGGATCATTAATAAGTCAAAAGTAAAAATAAATGATTTAAGAGAAATACTAAAGAAATTCAGCAAATCTGAGTACTGTTTTTGAAACTGCCTTTATTATTAAAATGGACATTAAAACGGAAACCACCTTATGTTGGCAATAAGGGGATTTCAGAAGCTGCTATGTTAAAATTCCATTCCATTTTGATAAAAACATAAAATTATATACTCATGTTTATTTATTCAACATTTTTTATTTATATAACAAATGTTACTGTATGCTGATCTATGAGCCAGGCACTTTTCTAGGCACTGGGAACAAAGCAAGGAGAAGAAGACAAAAATCTCTGCCCCAACGGAGGTTATATTCTGGTAAGTAGGAGACGGACCATACACATATATACGGTCACGTGAAATATATAGAGTGATGGGTTGTGGATGAAAATTTGAGATAGAGTGGTTCAAAAAGACCTCGTTGAGGAGATAATTGAGCATGGGTATGAAGAAAGTGGTGTTTTTTTTAAACATCACAATGAGATGCCGAAATGCTTCTTCTAGATACCCCTAATTAGTAAATGGATCATGGGAATTTGATCTGAACATATATAATGGGAATAAATGGAAAATTCCTCTAGGGATTGTCTTACAGGTGAAGGCTCTGATGGCAGTTTGGCTAATAGGAAACCAGCAGATTAGGATCATTGAAAGACAATTGACACCCACTCCCCACTTTGATAATGCCACTTGCAATGAGAAAAAATTAAGACAAGTGTAAAACACTACTATGTTGGTGGCATTTGTCACAAATATGAAAACCATTCTGAAATGTAGAAGGAAGTATTAAACCATAGGTATACAAATTTATTCACAGGACAAAATTTTTACTATACTATTTCAGGAATATATGACCTTCAGACCTGACTAGACATAAAGGCCATATTCTGTATTAAAACACCTACAAGAATAGGACTGCTACAGCTAAGATTCATGGAGTTGAAGAATTTTAGTGCAAGAACAAAGTAGTATAGGCACTTCCATTTCATTTACAGGTCTCCGAGTCTCCTAACAATCAAAGACTTAATCAGACATCTAACTGGCATTTTATAGGTGTCATTTAACAGTACCATAACATGTGGCACAATAGAGTAGGGACATGATATGATCGGGACTCCTTGGAAATTCCAGTTCCCTATGAAGTCCCGTCCTTGTGGCCCAGGGCATCAATAATAGAGATTCACGAACTTGTGGAGAATCTGCAACAATTCTCCTACACATGAATTCTGCCTGTCATCCATAGTCTGTTTCAAGTATTATATTGGTCTAGAGATGGTACATAATATTATTTAAGTTTTCAACAAAACTCCGGAAAACTGACAGGAGCTTATAATAACAAACACAGAAATGGTCAATTTTAGGGCAATTTTACAACATACCATCCTGTGGTTTTATGGGGATGATTTCTTGGCAGGTATGCTATATCCCTGGTATTCATAATTTAATGAATATTGTGTGTCTAAATTATTTTTGAAGCCATATAAAAGAGCATGAATTGGCCAGTCCAGAGGTACAGAGATGGCATTAAGGGTGATAGAGCAAGTTGGAACTGAATATTAGGATTAGAATATTATAACCTTGTTGGAATCAATCCAGTAGCCAATCAATGATATGATTGAAATGTTGAAGACACAGCTTGGGAATACCGTGATGGAAAGGTGGCATTAAATGAGCTGAGTACATTCTTACATGGGGCCATATAGGACTTGCTAAGAGAAGTGCCTGGGGGAATAAGATATTAAAGGGAATTTCAATAACAACATGAAACAAATAAAAGAGGTGATAAAATGTAATTATTTTTCCTAGAGAATTATCACAAACCAGATCCAGGGAGGATTTTAAACAGGACAGAGTTGACTAGAGATGTGCAGTTAGCCTTCAGTAAACTCTGGGTACTGAAGACTAAGTTTAGAGGTAATGAAAGAAAATGAATTGAACAATTTTCTTGCCCTTCTCGTAGGTGTTATGTTTCAGGGTAACTAAATAGTCTTTGTCAAGAGGGGAATCTCTCCTTTATAGAAGTCCAGATAGACATATAGAATGAATAACAGAGTTGGAAAACAAAAATGTACTTTTCAATCACTGGCATACAATGTTAGAACCCTTTTGTGGATGGACAGTTATGTGATACCAAAATAAAATCCACCAGTCACATTCTGGTTGAAGGAGAGAAGCACAATTTTACCATGGAGGAATCAAGCTGCCGTTTTGTCTGTTCAGGAATCAGTTTAACAATCGAGTGAGTGAACAATCAAGTGAGTGAACTTGGAAGAGGATCCTCCCTCAGTCAAGCCTTGAAGCGACTGCAGCCCCTGCCGATAACTTGATTGCAGTCCAGTGCGAGACTGAGTCAGAAGCAAAGAAAACTCTGAGGTAATACATGTTTGTTGTTTAAGGTGCTACGTTTTGGGATAATTTGCTACACAGCAACAGATAATTATCACATAAACCAAATAACACCATGAAAAAGCATTTAGGTAAGTTTGAAAGGTGGAGCATTTATCATGCATTCTTCCTCAAGACAGATATCGTCACAAAAGGGACTGTTGAACACTGGAAGAAACATGAGATGCAACAGAGTTTTGATTTGTATCTTGATTTGCACAGAATAGGGACAAAGATATTCCTGGGACAGAAAAATGTGAATATAGATTGGGTATTGAAATATATTGAGGAATCATTAATTATGTTAGTTAGGATACTGTTATTTTGGCTCTACAAGAAGATATTTTTGTAACTGAAGTATGTATAAATATTTAAAGGTGAAACACTATATTTTCTGTTTTGTCCTTTATACTTCAATATAAAGAGTGGAACATATGTGGATGTTTCAGTTAACTTGGTTCTCCTCCTTGGAGGTGGTCAGGTAGCATTTGAAGGACCTTAATCGTGAATCTTCATTCCAGTGGGGTCACACATATTGTTACAGAAATCAACAGAAGAAGACTTATATTTAGCATAATGGGTTCTTAAAAATAGTTTTTATTCCTAAAGTATAAGTGATGTGAAAGACATGGCTTCGATTAGGACAATTAAATGTAGTTCACCATCCTTGTATGAAAATGAAGTGCAAGTATTCAGGTAGCCCAGTGGCCACACACCTTTACAGCAGCACCTGTGTTCTAGAGCTCCATGGTTCCAATGGTCTCCCTTAATAGCCTGATGCAACAATAACAGCGACTGTTTCTCTAGTGGACACATCACAGCCTCTGTCCTGGAGTGAAATTTTCATTCTAGAGCTCGCTTGTGAGAATGTCTAAAGCCAGAGAATGGGAATTTCCCAAACCTATCAAGAAAAGTCTTTTTTTGACAGTTTGGGGGCCTGTTTGCCCATAAACGTTATTTGGCAGAATTTGGTTGGAAACTTGCTTTTATTGTAATAAACCGCCCAGTAGCCAGGTTTTAGAGGAGGGGACATAGGGTTTCCACCTTCCTCTAAATCCTTGAGGTTACCAATCGTGAAAGGCTGTGTTACTATTTGTCCAATGTACGACTTTCTCTTCCGGTGGGATATTTACACTTACCTAGACTGTAGAACTCAGGCGGGGCCGTATGACTTGCTACAGAAAATAAAATGATGGAAAGTGACATGTGTCATATCTACGGGGAAGCTTTCAGAGTCAGTGCCTGATTCACGTGACATGTTCCTTTTTCTTTCCTCTACAAGTATGGAAGCATGTGACAAGGTGACGTTTCTCTCTGCCTGGGTGTGTCATGAACCAGGAGAAGCAGAGATTCCCTGACAACACATGATGGACTCGTGACATGAATGAGAAGTAAACTGTGTTTTGGGTTTTTTTGTTGTTGCGGTACACGGACCTCTCACTGTTGTGGCCTCTCCCGTTGTGGGGCACAAGCTCCGGACGCACAGGCTCAGCGGCCATGGCTCACGGGCCCAGCCACTCCTCGGCATGTGGGATCTTCCCGGACCGGGGTACAAACCCGTGTCCCCTGTATCGGCAGGCGGGCTCTCAACCACTGCGCCACCAGGGAAGCCCTAAACTGTGGTTTTAAACTGCTGAGACTTTTATTCTGCTGTATAGCCTATTGATCCAGCAAACTTTACTAGACAGACCTGATGGCTAGTCATTACCAGAAATCAGCTTGCAAAACCAGCTCACAGTGAATGGACACTGAAACCTGGAAATGAATATAAAAGGAATACGTGAAAGGAAGAATACAAGACAGAAGGAGTTATCAATCACAACTTCTGTTAGATCAATTGTCTCACTCTAATGCTTTAGATACTTTGACTCCCTCTGAAGTTATTAATTCCACTTAACTAAGAAAATTTGAAGAAATTAAAAACAATGCACCCAAACCTCCATCATCACCTTTGTCTCTAGCCTCTATGTACATATTTTACCTTTTCTTTTTCCATTAGCATTAACTGGCAAACTAACCTCTCTTTGTGCACTAAATCCCAACCCTTCTAGCCTCCTTAAGAACAATTCTTCCATCTTTGTCCTCTGTCCAGTTTCTCCCATTACCACTTCATTCTCATCAGCATTTAACATAATTTGTGAATCGTATCCTGATACTCCTATTAATAGCCAGCCTCATGGGCATACTTAGTGTCCCCTAAGCATGCAGTGCATTGCCATGGCTCCATGCTTTCCATGAGCTATTGGTCTTCTCCTTGAAATGTTAAGTAACATCCACCAGCCATCCACAATACAAATATAGTTTGCTTCACAAAATACCCATCCATGAAAAATATGTCCAAATGTCACTATGAAGCTTTCTCTGATTTCCCCCAAGTAGAATTAATAACTTCCTTCTTTGTTTTCCCAGCAGTCCTCTTTTCATTCAATTATTCACCATCTATTGAGTACCTACTATGTGCCAATCAGTGAACAAGATGTTGTTAAAGATATGTGGGTTTACTTGGGGAGCTAGACACCTGTATGAACAACACAGCACAATTTTCCTAGTTATGTTTTGGATTAAATTCCAAATGTAAATTTTTGTGGATAATCATGAGGAGTAATATTTGAGCACTTTTAATATTTATTTTAATTATCTCATTCATCCACCTTTCCTTCTAGACTATAATATAGTGTTGGGTAAAAGCCATGTAGCCCCCTGAGCTTTCTTTCATCAGTAGGGGTCTACTGAATATTGGTTAAGACCAATATTCAGAATCAAGCAAATGTGATTTCAAGTCCTACTATTCTGACCATTATCTGTCTCTTAGCCTTGGATTTTTAAGTTATGCAGCGGATTCATAATAATCGTAAGGATCAAATGCTTAATGCTTATAACATTTTTAGCATAGTGCCTGGCAAATAGTATGTCCTCCATAAGCGTTAGACATAGCTGATGTTAGAATTGCTTTATTGTTATTATCTTTATTTTCCCAGTATTAATGCAGGACCTGGCATATAGTAGATACTCAACAAACATGTGATGAATGAATGAATGAATTCATAAATGCATGGATTTACATAACTCTAGCTATTTTCCCTCCAGAAGGTTATGTTTTAGGCTGCTCTATCAGTGAAAATCATTAACAACTTACAACATGAAAAAATAACATGACACCACCTAGAAAGGGAAGCAAAGCATAGGGAGACTTAATGGCCAGTTCTAGCATTTTCCTAGCATTTTCTAGGGAGAACAACTAAGGGACAATTTTAATCAATACTGCATGATTGCGAGTTGTTCATAAGGATATGAAATTCACAACTTTCTCTTATAGTTCCTGGAAAACAGTTTTTGGAAGTGAGAGTGTTTGTTTGTAGCCATCCTGCAGTTTCTGTTCATGGCCAGTTCATTACTCGGTAAACTTCTGGTAATAGGACTTGTTCCAATCTTTGTTCCTAGTCCCTTATTGTGAGTTTCATCAAACCCACTAGACCCTCCGGAATAAATCCAGCAGTTAACTGGTCTGTGATGCAGCTGGGAGACCGCAAACAGCACATCCCACAACACTTAGCAGAAAAGAAAACACTTGCTGATGCCTCGCCAACTCCTGTGAGCCCACATGGTAGATTCTGGCCACCTCCTCCTCCCTCTCTTAACTCGCAATAGAATGAGAGCAGGCCAGTTGCAAGATCACTTGAAACTTATTTTCTTCTTTACATTCCAAACACATAGCTAGCCTGTGGCAGAGAAAAACTAGCTCTCTAATAAAGATGTGTGCTCCCTTACACAGGGTAGAGTTGCAAGACAAGCATTATATTCCCAGCTCTATGTTCAGTTAAGGTGAGACCATATAAGTGATTCGTGCCAGTAGAATTCGAGTGAAAGTGACGTGTGTCACTTCTAGGATAAGAGAGTAAGAAGGACTCAGTTGATGGTTTGCAGACATCAGGATGTGTTTAAGATGACAGAGTCTTCTTCAGCCTGGGTTCCTGAACGACTCCGCAAGTTCATGGAGTAAGTCCACACACCCCTACCCTCACCGACTTCAAGGACTCATATTTTCCTATCACAGCAGAAATAAACTATAACTGACTGGGATTGGGGGGTTTTGTCTATTCTAACAACTATTTCCTTAACTTTAATACAGCCCACCTTACTATTTACTTATGTTACCAGCATTAAATACAAAGTTTCTAGGAGTCCAATATACCAGGTATTTGATTTTCATAAATTCAGCCTTGAGTTGACTAGTAGACAAAACATTTCACTGGAGTCATTCGGACCAGTATTTGAATATGATTTCTACTAGTCTTAATTCGAAATTGTACTAGTTAGGGTACATAACTCTACTTGCTACGATAAACAACCCCAAACCTCAGTGATTTAACTCCCAAAAAGGGAGGGAGAGGAATATTTTCAGAAAGGAAGGCTCAGTTTAAGCTAAAGCCATTAACTATAATTTTTCCCAGATCTTTAAAAATTGGTAAAACTTAATTCTATAAAACCTCTTAAAAGTTTTACTCTAAACTGCACAACAGAATGGCCTCACATTGACCTTTGAGGTCTTAACCTGCCAGTTTGTTTCTGCTTGGAACATTTTGGTGAAGGCTGTTTGCAGTTACAATCATCTTGGAAATCTGAAAAAGATTTTGGTTTTTTTTGTCATCTGTCTGTCTCAGAAAGAGCA
The DNA here is from genome assembly GCF_963455315.2 of Globicephala melas. Taxonomy (NCBI): domain Eukaryota; kingdom Metazoa; phylum Chordata; class Mammalia; order Artiodactyla; family Delphinidae; genus Globicephala; species Globicephala melas. The sequence goes on along the minus strand of NC_083315.2, from coordinate 161,388,665 downwards.
CATTGAAGTCCTTCCCTCAAAGTGAAAAAAAGGAACAAAGAGGGAAGTAGCAGTTCTGAGAGATTTCTTACAGTTACATCTGAAACAAACAAGACATAAACAGATATCAAAATATATCAAACATGGGCAGGACTTTGGTACTGCCAGAATAGGACAAACACTATAGCAGCTATCTAAAATTTAAGACTAGCAGCTGAAGCATATTTACCAATGGGAAGGGACCACACGAAGGGGGTAATGTTAACAACAATCATCGTCAACTATTTTTGCTACCCATTTTACATATTTCCTTATTTAATCCCCTCACAACCACCTTACGTGACTTCAATATTCTCATGTAACTAAAAAGCAAACTGAAAAGTTCACTTTTTTACCAGGGTCACATCACTGTGAAGTAGCAAAGATCAGGTCTCTCTCCAGATTTTTCTCTAAGAGCCCATGGTCTTGTCTTCCACTATCCATGAGAATCAGCTTATCTGGGAAAGAAAAGCATACAACTGGTAATTAGGAATTGTCTCTTTCATCTACTAAGCCATCTGCAGCTCCATCCTTAGTGTCAGACCTGCATTACACTAAGATGAGCAAATCCGTAAGCTTCAAACATTCCCTCAACCCTGGTTCAAAAATGACCAATACGGAATAAGAGACAATTCCTATCTAATCTCAGAAGCTCTGCCTTTAAAACACATAGCATGAAAATACATAAATAACTCATATTCCTACCTAATGTTTCAACTATTGTTTGTTCCAGGTGGGGTCATGAAAAGTCCAAAACTGAGCTTCTCAGCTCTTGAAGAGGTGGTGTTGATACTTCAGATTTTTGTTATTGATATAAAAACCACAACCATTTAAAAGGCAGAGTGGAAACAAAATACGGCCATAATTCTCCCACTACCAGCCCTGCCAAAGAAAAGTCAAGGGAAAAGACATAAACTTCATATTTTAATTTTGCATTTTGGAAACACTGATTATAAAAAATAGCCATTGACAATTGGTGCTAGGTGGTATGTAATTTCACAAATAGCAATATGCTGAACATATGTTACTTCTTTTATATTCCAATAACTTGACTATTCTTTATTCATTTAAGGTCATAAAAAATCTGCTTACCCTTCTATATTGTCATATTTTACACCTTTGTTAGCTTACTTGAAAAATTAAACATTATTCTATAGAAATAATAAATGTTCTTTAAAAAGATAGATTTTCATGAACTTAAATTTTTCAATTAACTTTGAAGGCTATGTTGGTAAACATAATTACCTAGTTTAAGAAAGTAAGCAGAACCTCCTTTCATGATTAAGTAACATGTGGGAACTTGGGACATTTTTTTCTACTTGAAGTGTAACTGACCTACAGCACTATGTTGGTTCTTGGTGCACATCATATCTACAGACCAAAAGTATAATTTGCATTTAATTACTATGGAAACTCTTTTCCATTTACTTAGTTTGACTTCTGGGTCTTGTGATAACTTTTATTTTACTTTCAGGAGAGGACAGCTAAGTTTGCAAGCGTTAGTTTGTATTAATCTGAGGACCTGAAAAAGAGTTTGTTTCGGACTGTTGGTTAATTTCCTCTACCAAGTTTTCTCTCACTTAGCTGAGAAGAATATATATAAAATTGCAAACTACACATGCCACCTCTCCCTCAATTCCATAAGTTTCTACAATTAAGTGGTTGTCTTAACACCTGAATAATATCGCATAGTCTGCAACTGAAAACTAGTTATATAGACTATGGAGAAATAATTCTAAAAGTTCATTCAACAGAATTCCTTAGGACATTAAATTATAATTATAAATAAATAGAATTAAAACATTAAAATGTATTTTACCTCTGAGAAAGGAGACCTGTTAAATGAGAGTTTTATGTGTCACTGGGTTTTGTTAGAAAATTCGAATTGCTGGAATGACATTCAGCTCTTTTTCCCCGTAAATATGAAATGAAAACTGATATATTGAAATTTCTCTATTACTCTAGCCATTGACCTGTCAAAAATATTATAGGTTGGTTTACTTCAGAAATTGGCATTAATAGGAAAATGACAAGAAACTTGCTGCTCAAATGCTACTATTTCCAGAATTTAAAAAATTGCATCGGCGTCTATTTCGATTTCTCATTTAGAGCGACAGGGGAGAGAAGATTGAAATCAAACGCATCATCTGGGTCTTGAATGGATTTGCACTCACACTGCTTGGTTCTGAGAGAGATGAGTGAATACAAAGGTGCCCATTCTGAGCCTATATTATTTTCGTCTTCTAATTCTCCTTGGTGCTTCAGACCTGATTTGAGATATACTCTTAATAAGGGAATACTGGGGTGAGTTTTGTTACTTCCTAAAACAACCATTACTATGAAGCTCATGATTGTTCAATTATTGCAACTTCTAATTTCCTAGTCTTTAAGCAACTGCTTACTCAATTAATAAAGGCCAGTTAAGAAAACTCAAAAAGGAAGTTTTCCTAAGTAGCATTTTGGCGAAAAAAAAAAGATCAATTTCCAGTAAACAAAAAAAGAAAGAGTACTTTCCAATTTATGAAGTACTTTTGTGTATTTCATCCCATTTCTCACATGAATCCTTCCAATATCCTCATGAGTTTGATGATTACATTAATATCTATAGAGAGGTGTTTTTTTTTCCAACTGAAAAAAGAATGTAAACTACATTGATTTTTCAATGAGTTTTAATTAGGAGTAGTAACATGCCAATTTTTCAAAAAGGAAACAGATTTTCAGAAAAATATCAGTTATATAAGGACATGCAGTGGAGAAGAGGCAGAGATAGGTCTCAAATGAAAGTCTTCTAATTCCTTGTGTCCTAGCAGATGAGAAGCTGTTTTCTATGTTACAAGTGAATTATGCCTCACAGTGTATAACGTACTTAGTGGGTGTTGTCATATTTGAGCCTAGCACCAGCTGGGTGAGTTTCATATTGTACACTGTTCTGGAAATGTTGGACTGTAGACCTCAATTCTAAATATCCATGGACCTTTCATTCTATACCACACAGTTTATATAGGATAATCCTAGATACGTATTCAAATTTATCCTTGACCAGCTTAATTGCTTTGCCTTCGTCACTTCCCTTCTGTTAAACTGTATGCTTGTTGATCTTTGTAAGTTTATCTTACTACTTCTGCATTCTCCCACAGTGCTGAGGAAAAAGTTAACAACAGGTACAAAAATATGTGTACTTTAGTCCATACTGCAACAATACATTTTATTTTACTGAAATCAAACCAACTGGAATCACAGAACATAATTTTTTACCTATTTGCAAAGAAAGAGAAAGTAAAAAATGTATCCACTATTTCAAATGTACTGTCAGTGATCATAGCACAAAGTCCTAATTTTTTTAAATGAAACAACTGAAAATTCCTACTAAAAGATAGTGCAGGTTAATAAAACTGCAACATAAATGTCTAACAGAAATAAAGATTGCTCTAAAATGCAAAGCATGTATTTCAAGCACAATTTAATCAGAAGAGTCAAGCTTATATTAGTGTTTTCAGTAAAAAAAAAAAAATAGATTTTATTGTCTCTTTGAATGACACAGCTCAACCTCTAGTTAAAGCACACATTTACCTACATTTTAATATAGCATCTTGTATGGATTTTTTTAATCTACTCTGTACAAATTCCAGAGCACTGATCACTGCTGACATTTAATGCAGACCCTACTTATCAGACAGGCCTGCTCATTGTACCCCTTCCTGAATGCTTCCCTTCTGTGCTTTCTGCATCACATTAAGGGTAAGGTCTTGGAGGGCAATACTTCATCATTTCTCACTTCATCTTCCATGTTGTCTCTTCCTTTGGAAACATTACCTCCATTCATACCTCTGTCAATAACAACCAGACACTATTCTTTAAGATCCTCCCCACCCCACAACTATTTCATTGTCACAGAGAGAGGCAAATTATTTATACACCTTTATGAGCTATGCAAATTCAAATAATAAATTGCAAGATAATCTTCTTGAGATACTCTCAGATCCAACTCTGGGCTGCTAAGCAATATCAAGACTCTCCAAGTTAAAGTAGGCTGAGATATATGTGTATGTAAGTGTGTAATTAATTATGTATAATTAAATTTGCAAGATCAAATATAAAAAAAATCAAAGTAATATCCTGACATTCCATGATGTAACAAAATTGGTATTAGATGAATCAGTGTGTTAACAAACAAACAAAAAAAAACAAAGGCACCAAACAACAGCTTGAAAAACACGTAGGTAAACAATTTATTTCATTGGGGATCAGAAGAATTCCAAGAAGCAATGGATAAAATCACACATGATTTATTTGTTGATATAATTTTTTTCAGCACATAAAATATATTACAAACAAATATTAATTGGCAAACTTGGACAATTACTTGGGCTAAAAGATATTTCTTAAATGAACAAATGAAGGAGGGCCATTCCAGTACAGGCAGGAATGGACACAGAGAAGGTAACCACCAAAGAATGAAGAATATGAAAGACTGATCATCATAGTAAGAAAGGAGTGGATTTTGTTTCTGAAATAAAAACAGGGAATGATACGTGTTAACCCCTTTCTATTTTTAAGGCAGTTTGCAATCTGCAGTTATTATTTTCATTTTGCAGATGATGAAAACTAAGGCTTACAGATGCCAGTTTTTCCTGACAGATGCCAGTTTTTCCACTTTTTTCTGACTATCAAACTTCATTCTTTCCACTACATAATCCTGCCTTTGCATCCATCACTGCCACAATTGTACCAGTGGCAATTTTATTTCTAATAAATCTAACCCTGCGCAAGCATACATTGCTTTAGAAAGTTTTGTCTCAAAGAACTCTTTGAGTTATTTGTAGATAGAAGTATGGACAGAATAGACCCCCTTGATATTTTCTGTCAACGTTTGTTCCCTTGGTGAGCAAATCAGTTAAAGGAGTTGGCTGAAATGATGGAGCCCCGACAGGGCTTATTCCTGTCTGTGACGGTGAGTGGCACAGGTGCATATATTAACTTATTTTTAAAAGTTCTGATTTGGGAGCGGTAGGATGAGTCATTAAAACTACCTCCCCTGGGACTTCCCTGGTGGTGCAGTGGTTGAGAGTCTGCCTGCTGATACAGGGGACGCGGGTTTGTGCCCCGGCCCGGGAAGATCCCACGTGCCGCGGAGCGGCTGGGCCCGTGAGCCATGGCCGCTGAGCCTGCGCGTCTGGAGCCTGTGCTCCGCAACAGGAGAGGCCACAATAGTGAGAGGCCCGCGTACCGCGAAAACAAAAACAAAACAAAACAAAAAAACAAAAACAAAAAACTACCTCCCCCGTATGTCTTTTCCCTCATTCTCATCACATTCCTCAAAATCCTCAACCAGGGCTAACCTCAGTCTTTATGCTCCTTCTAGGAAATGTGTTAACCAGGTTACAAAAGCTTTTCACGTTAGAGATGGGAAACTTGAGGTTCTATATAGCTAGGAGACCCTCTTTTTACAGCTGAGGAACTGAGGCTGTGATTGGGAGAGAACAGTAAGACTAGATTCTAGACTCATTTGAAGGTGAGAACAAGTTATGCACCAACTCTCTGGGGTGGCCCAGCTTCAGTGATTGCTAAACACTCCTCTGGCTGCCTCACATTCCCCCGGGGAGCTTTGAAAAATTCAGATTTTCTGGAATCAACTACCAGAGACTTTGGTTCTGGGGTGGTGTCTTGGAATCTGTTTTGAAAATAAACCAAACCAAACCAACGCTCCAAATGATTCTGATTGTTCCCAGGTGGTGAACCACTTTCCTGAGGCAACATAGTAATTAGTTTAAAAATCACAACTAGAACCAGCATTTTGTCACTGTGCCCTTACTTCCAAGTCTTCCAGTGTGAAAAGGTGTGCTGGACCCTGTTCCATGAGAGGCAGCCTGAAGGGGGAGAGACAGCTCAGCTTTAGGCTCAGGGGCCTGGATGCAGGGCTAGGGACCACATACTAGCTGTGTGACTTTAGCTGTGTGCTTAAACACTTCAAGACTCAGTTTCCTCATCTGTAATACAGGGCTGGTAATAATAATGCCCACATCTGATTATTGTTAGAAGGGTTAAGCATGTTCTTTTTATAAAATACTTATAACACTAATCAGCATATAGTAAGTACTATGAGAATATTTATAAAATGGAATAATTCTAGACTTTTTAAGCCTCAGCTGTCAGAATGCAATAGTTTTTTTCTATCCATTCCACGTTTTAAAAAATTTTCTCTGTGTCTGACACCACAAATGTACAGTAGCTACAGGCTTTAGTTTTTCTCAAAAGAAGTAGGAATTTTCCTCCTGTTTATCTACTTGGATCTTGGTTCAGACCAAGATCCGGGTTTTCTCATCTCTATTAAAGAGATGGAGCATAGAGGTCCATCAAATATCCACCTCATCTGACTGAGTTGCAGGTTGCATCAGTCAAGCCTAGGGCCACACTAGCACCCGGAAGTCCCCACCCACCAGTTGAAGCCTTTCAGCTGTCTTATTAATGCCAGCTTCATGATACTCTGGGAGGCTGAAACAGCCAAATGCAACCATATCAGGGTTTTTACTGAGGTCTTAGGTTTTGAGCACAGGGGGTCCTTAATACTCTTGTCCCAATTTAATAAGACACTAATCCTCAGAGAGGATTTGACTGTGTTTTTTAGGGCCTCAAATGGTTTATCATTGATCCTCCATCAATGACACACATAATACCTCCAAAACGTGAGCTGGTAGGCTGAGCCCAACCCAAGGGGAAACGGCCGTGTGGATCCCGTTGTACTTTGCTGCTCTGTGAGGGGTGTTCAAATGCAATCCACTCATTCAGATTCAATGAGAAGAAATGAAAACCCCCAAGTAAAATCAATACTTATCTCTTTTGTGCCTAATCAGTGACTGTAGACTCTGGTTTTCATGGGTAATAGATTCAAGCACCGCTGCTACTGAATGCTTAAACTTATGGACTTTGCCATAGTCATTAATTAATAGTGTGCACACACAGAAAAATAACCAGGCGGAACACTTAGAAATGAAATTATTGCTGAAGCACTGACTACATAGTTTTTAAGTGGTCAGTCAGGTGAATAAAATGAATAATTGAATATGCTTTACCAGCAGGCAGTAAGGACAAGCAACCCAACAGGTTTTTAATTCTCTCTGACGAACACACAGCTTATACAGGTCTCTGTATTGATTTTATTCTTATCTAGTTGCCAAGACCCCTTTGTAGTTGCATGTTCTCTGCAAGGGTTTAGAAGAAACCCTCTACCACTGTGTGCAATCCCATAAAGGATGCTTTCGGAAGTCCTTTGCAGTAAATAGCTGGAGACTTAATTTTGGTTTGGGAAACTGCATGGAAGATCAAAAGAATATGGGTTTAACCATGATGGAAATTATACCGTATCTTGGCCCTCCTTATACATGTTGTGAAATAATTTCCATGGCAAACTTTTCTTAGAAAATGCATATTTTGTTGGGAATATCTATTATCAATTGGGCCCTCATTGATTTCTGAGTATAATTCTTGAGAGTATTTTGCTCCATGTCTGAAAATATGGGAAGAAAAGGATTCTGGCCAGATGAATGGGAGCTGAAATTATATTGCATTTTGAAACCAGCTTTATCTTTGGCTTCCCTTTGTCTTTCATCTATTAGCAAACTTCCTGTAAAGATCCAGATAGTAGATATTTTTAGCTTTGCAGACCACACAGTCCCAGTTTCAACTACTCAATCTGCCACTGCTGTTTGAAAGCAGACGTAGATCGTTCATAAACAAATGGGTGTGGCTGTGTTCCAATAAAACTTTATTTACAAAAATAGGTAGTGAGTTGGATTTGGCCTGCGGGCTATAGTTTGCTAACTTCTGATCTATTGATACATGCCCCACAGCCTCAGTGATACACAGCAAAATCTTGGAATGACTGACATCCTGGGGAGAGCAGAACTGAAGCCCTGTTGAGGAAGATGAAGAGTGAGCAGCCTTCTCTAGCTCTTCCTTTTTTCTCCTCAGCCTAGCTGCTTTCTTCCAACTGTGCAGAGTTCAGCTTCAGCACTGCACGTCTTGCGCTGCCCAGGGGAGGGCATTGGAGAGTTTTCTACATGGCTTGTCACTTGAATTGGGAAGTGTTTTCCCTAGTCAGGATCTATAGAGCAACTCCCAATGGAGAGAATTGAGGCCAGAGCTCATATTCCCCAGTGTTTCGAAGGTGTTGTTTCTCTTTTATTTCTCTTAAAGGTCAAACTCCTTAACCTCAAGGCAGGACTCTTGGGGCAAAAAAGACTTGGTTGCCTAACTGATTTTCATCACAACTCAAAGGAAAGTTAGGGAGGAGAGGGAGAAGGACTGATATTCCCCAGACAGAACCTGACAAGAACAGAAGGACATGTTTTCTTCAGATGACGATCCGAGAATGTGGTGAACCCAGACACGAGGGTAGCTGAGAAAGCATGCAGAGGCCTCTGCAGAGTGCATTTGGATTGCACAGATTTGCCAGATCCAAAGCTAATTAGGACCAGACAGAAAGAAGCCCAGCATTCCACAGCCTGGCTAGTCCCCTTAAGGTAATACTTCTTTGAGGTCTGAGAATATCCCATTGTTTATTTAAGCTTCAGCTCTCAGCTTTTTCCAAAGAGATTTGAAGGGGCTTAAACATTAATCAGAATACAAACCAAGACTATTAAAAATGAGCCAAAGCCAAGCTTATGCAGAGTTTTAAAAATGGCATAAATGCCGCCAGAGGTAGAAGATAAGCTGATTGCTTCTCTGGTGCTAGATTTGTCACAAGTGTAAGATTATTACCTGGGATGTCCCTAGGGGAGGACAGAACCCCAGAGCACAGCTACTGGAAGACACTTGGCCAAATTACAGCCTTGATCATCCTCTCCCCAACCCTGGGATTATTTTTATTTTAGGTGGGATTTGAGATTTGATTCAAATAAGCATCACTTTCAGGGGCTGGGGATGGTAGCAAAACCAGATATAACTCCTGATGGTGTGTGTGGAAGGGGAGGGGCGATCTTAATTCACTGTCATTAATGCTACTTGGGACAGATGGATACGCAACTGAATGAGCCTTAGCAACTCCTTCTTTCCCCAGAAGTAGCAAAAAAAACAAAGTATCTTTCTTTTCTCCTGGGGGCCTCCTCCCTGGTCAGTGACTGCCCAAATGGCCTCAGTATTAATTCTAACACTCTCCTCCTCTACTCCACCTTCCCATGTATAATGATGTGAGGCATTTAGTCTTTTTCACACCACTGCAGGAATAGATAAGCAGAACCTGGAGTGGTGTAATTTAAGACAGAAGAAAAATGTACTAAGTGTGTGTGTGTGTGTGTGTGTGTGTGTGTGTGTGTGTTGAATGTTTACAGATATTTCTAAACTTTAGGGCTAGGTTTGGGCAGTTTCTCAAGTCACTTTTTCCTATGTTGTAGCCTTCAGTGAAAATCTGATGGGTCTCTGGCAATTGCATTCAAGAATACTGTATACTATATCAGTGAGTTTAAGAGGAAGACAACTAATTCATTGATCCAGGCCAGATCATGAGACTGAATCAACTTTTTAGACTTGTTTATTACCAAACCAGAAGATAAGATGTCAGGGAGGAAGAAATTTTCCTCTACCTTCCTAGGTTCTTCTGTTTGGCCTAAGAATTAAATTGACGTGAGACAAATTAATAGGAAAAAATAAAACAAAGATTTAATAATGTGTATACTTGGGAGAGACCTAGAAGAATGGAGTAACTTGCCAAAATATCTGAAAACCTCACCTTAAATAAAATCTTCAGTGAAAGACAAAAGAGGATGTTGGGGGTAGTGGTTTGGGACTTCAAAGGGGAAGAAGGCCAATGTTCCCATTAATCCAAAGCTATTATGCCATAAATTCTGCCTTGCCTTAAAATCGTCCAGTCTCAGCCCTTTTATAAACATCTTCTCTTATTTTCCCTCTTGACCCTATCAAGGTGGCTACAATTATTTTGAGGCCCACAAAGATGTAGATTGTTATGAGCAATAATGTTAATCCCATTCTCTTGAGGCCAGTTCTTGGAACTGTGCTAGCCATAGATTCAGTACTGCTCAAGTCGAAGCAGCTTATGTCATGGCTGCAGTCTGGTCATCACGCAGTTAGCTTTTTCTCTCTGGTGGCAGTTAGAGTATCTATAAAACAGCCCAGGAAGGTGCATCAGACAACGAAAGATTCTGTGACTCTCTTGTCTTAATCATTAACTGCTTGATGGCTCAGGGAGGCTTGGGAAACTTCAGCTTTTCTACAAGTAAGAATTGGCCTGGAGGGGCCTTTGTCCTGAGGTGGGGACAGGGCTCTTCTTGGTTTTGGAACCAGCCACTGTATTGGATATTTATATACCCATGTAAGCAATGGAACACACTCTAACAATAACTTAAAATTCTACCAATTCTAGGTTTGTCAGATACATTAGTCATATTGGGTCTTTCCTAGGAAAAGTAAAAGAAAATATAACTACTGAAAAAAATTAATCAAAATATATGATTAGTAAGAAAGAGTACTAAGTTATATTTGTATAGCTAGGTAGTCAGTTTGAAATATTTTAGGTTAAAAGAGGAAGACTGAGAAATCTGAAGCAAGGATTCCTTCTTTAATGCTTTTAGTTGAAGAGCAGGGTAGCCAACTGCATATGTAATAAGCTTGCTCCTTCCCTCCAAGGGAGCCATTCGGTTAGCTATGCTTTTACCTTACACCTGTTTACACCCCTCTGTCTCCATGCATTAGATTCGGCAATAGAGCCTGTGTGACTCTATTGCTGTATGATTTATTATCTGAACTGCTGACCCTTTTTGGGTTGGAAAGATTAACAATGTGTTGACATCTGCACACTGGTCATTGTGTTTGGGCAGATAGTGGCTTTAGGGAAGACTACAGACAGGTGACCTGGTTAGCAGGTAATGAGAATATCGAAAGCCTCTCACCTTCTTTTTCAACATTACTTTTATAGAGGTGTGGCATGGTTGATTCTATCCTTGGTTTCCGTTTAAAAATGGCCCTACACTGCTATTTCCTGAATTAATGCTCTGCATTTATCATTTCTGTGAGAGAATCCTTCCTGCATATGCTCCTTATTAATGATGGTTTTCGTGTTGCAGTTTCTATCTTCCCATCTATCTAATGTCCAGCTCTCCGTTGTTAGGGAGGAAAAATTTCTCCTAACCTTCCTGTTTCTTCTGACTGGTCTAATAATCAAATCACCATGTAACAGATTAACAGAAGAAAAAAATAAGTTTAATTATGTGTGCATTGGGGCTCCATAAGAATATGAGGCCCAAAGGCAGTTGGGCAGTTGCCATTCTAAGCTAAAAAGGAGAGGGTAGGGGTCTGAGACTCCAAAGAGGAGGAAGACAAGTCACATGGAGATTGGAAGAGCAAATGTTTAGTAAACGAACGTTCCCCCCATGCAGAGATAGACGGACACCAAGAGGAATGTCAACAGGCCTGGCTAATTTTCCCCCGGTCTACCATACCTAGCTAATATTCTATATTTATCTCTGGAGGTAGGCCCTCTATCTAAATTCTCTTAGGTGGTTAAGGGGAGGTAGAAAGAAAAACTTCCTGAGTCTTCTGTTTCTTAAATAATCAGCCTAATATAATTCTCATGCCAAAGTACACATTTTGTGGTAAAAAATTTTGTACCCCTACACTGTTACGGCTTTGGAATATTTAACCTTATTTTGGATTTTAGAACCAACTGATTTGAGGAAGTTGTCCTTAAAAAATTAGGGTGCTACAATTTAAAAATGATGAAAGAAGTAAACTCTAGTGATCAAAATATCTAATAATTTTTGCCATTAAAATGTAAAAGAAAGAAAAAGAAACATGCCTTCTATACTGCGGATAATGTTTGAACGTTGGCCATCTTTTAAAAAAGGCATTAATAAGCAGTGGGGGAAGAAGGGGGATGCTTTCTGCTTGAAACATGGAGAAAAACAACACAGACCCTTCTTTTATTATGAAGATCAATTATTCAATAAGCAAACATTTATGAAGATGTCTATGTGTCTAGAGCTGAGGTGGTTATCAGAATGTTTCATTCCCTTAAAGTTCTTACCATTTTTCCAATAGGAAAAAAAGTATTAGAAGTAACCTGATGGAGAAGCGGTGTTGAATGGCTTTATGTTTAAGCATGGGTTCCTCATCCACCTCTAACCAGACGTAAAAAGGAAAGATTAACTGAATTTGTCCTTTTTTTTCCTGATGTTTTATATCAATAAATACTTACTAGACAGTCACTATAAAGCAGAAAATCTGATGTATTCTGGGATGAGTGAGTGGAGTTATACAAATATGGAATTGTACAAACTGAGGTTCTTGCCCTCAAAGTGTGTATAAATTGAGGGGAATAAACATTGGTCTGCAAAATATTTGAATGGTCAGCTGGGGAGAATTTCACAAATTTTTCTTTCCTGAATACAAATGAAGCTCATATGTATTCTTCTCTTTTTCTTCACTTTGATGTTTTTCTTTCTTTCTAAAAAATTTTTATTTTATATTGGAGTATAGTTGATTTACAATGTTTTATGCATACAGCAAAGTGATTTAGTTATAGATATATTTACATCTATTCTTTTTCAGATTCTTTTCCCATATAGCTTATTACAGAGTATTGAGTAGAGTTCCCTGTGTTATACAGTAGATCTTGTTATCTATTTTATATATAGTAGTGTGTATATGTTAATCCCAACCTCCTAATTTATCCCTCTCCCCAACCTGTCCTCTTTGGTAACCATAACTTTGTTTTCTAAGTCTGTGAGTCTGTTTCTGTTTTGTAAATCAGTTCATTTGTATCATTGTTTTAGGTTCAACATATAAGTTATATATGATATTTTCCTTTGTCTGACTTACTTCACTTAATATGATAATCTCTAGGTCTATCCATGTTTCTGCAAATGGCATAATTTCATTCTCTTTTATGGCAAGTGGTATTCATTGTATATATGTACCACATCTTCTTTATCCATTCATCTGTTGATGGACATTTAGGTTGCTTCCAGGTCTTGGCTAATGTAAATAGTGCAGCAATGAACATTGGGGGTGCATGTATCTTTTTGAATTATGGTTTTCTCTGGATATATGCCCAGGAGTGGGATTGCTGGGTCATGTGGTAGCTGTATTTTTAGTTTTTTAAGGAACCTCCATACTGTTCCCCACAGTGGCTGTAACAATTTACATTCCCACTAACAGTGTAGGAAGGTTCCCTTTTCTCCACACCCTCTCCAGCATTTATTGTTTGTAGACGTCTTGATGATGGCAATTCTGACCAGTGTGAGGTGATACCCCATTGTAGTTTTGATTTGCATTTCTCTAATAATTAGTGATGTTGAGCATATTTTCATGTGCGTTTTGGCCATCTTCTTTGGAGAAATGTCCATTTAGGTCTTCTGCCCATTTTTTGATTGTGCTGTTTGTTTTTTTGATATTGAGTTATAACACCATACACAAAAATAAACTCAAAATGGATTAACGACTTAAACATAAGACTTGATACTGTAAAACTCTTAGCAAAAAGCAGGCAGAACACTGACATAAATCGCAGCAATATCTTTTGGATCCACCTCCTAGAGTAATGAAAATAAAAACAAATATACAAATGGGACCTAATTAAACTGAAGAGCTTTTGTATAGCAAAGAAAACCTTAAACAAAACAAAAAGACAACACACAGAATGGGAGAAAATATTTGCAAATGATACTACTGACAAAGGATTAATCTCCAAAATATAAAAACAGCTCATGCAGCTTAATATCAAAAAATTTTAACAACATAGTATGCAGAATTAGGCAATGGTCCAAGTGGTATCATTCAAATGGAAGAGGGAAGCTGGGAAGTTGGGGGAAAGGTCAAAGAGTGGAACAGTTTATGGATTATTCAAGAAGTATGTGTTCATAAGTGATTTTGTTATTTCATTTTGCATGGTATCAATCACCAGAATATCCAGATATTTTATTGGTGATTATATTAGTGTGTTTTGGGCACCATTGCCTTCACTTTCTTCCATTAGTACCACGTATCCATTGATGCCTGGTATATAAAATATTCCACCTTCAGTAGAGAGTGTCCCTCTTCAAAGCAACAGTTTTAACAACAAGGAGGCTCAGATGTTCTATGAAGTGAAAAGGGGAGAGCTGGTCAACCAGAGAAGCAGAATGCTCCAGCCAAGGGGTTGGGAGTATGATCAAAGAAGTGATCAATGGCCCAGGAGCCAGCTCTCCCTTTATAATGATGCTCTTTCCTCCATATCATCACCATCAGCTCAATTTTCAACATATTTCTATATCAAAGCCTGCACAAACCACACAACTTTAAATGTGCAATAAGAGGCTTTCAATTGTTGTAATATGTGTTATATGCATTTAATTTTCTGAATGAATTTAAGTTGAAACTTTTATTAGCTGTTTTATAGGAATCCATAGTGGACTTTATAGTTGCTGTTTCTGTGCAAGAAACAAACACATAGAAGAGGACAGAGGCCACAGGTCATTTAAAATGGAGTGGAATAAAGCAGGAAGCCGTTTTGGGTTTTTTTTCCTGTTAAACATTATTTAATTTGCTAGTATTTAATAAGTGTGTGTGTGTGTGTGTGTGTGTGTGTGTGTGTGCATACGCTTGACTATGACAAGTGAGGGTTGTTAGTGTAGAAGGCAGTTAGTGATATTGGGAGATACTGGCTGTATTAGTTTGCTCGGGCTACGGTAACAAAGTACCTCACATGGGTGCCTTAAGACAACTGGAATTTATTCTCTCACTGTTCTTAAGTTAAGAAGTCTGAAATCTAGGTGCCGGCAGCCCCATGCACTCTCTGACTGCTCTAGGGGATAATCTTTCCTTGCCTTCTCTAGCTTCAGGAGTTTGCCAGCAATCCTCAGCATTCCTTGGCTTGTACATGCATCACTCCAGTCACATAGCTGTTTTTCCCCGTGTGTCTTCACATTGTCTTTACCTATGTGTGACTGTCTCTGTGTCCAAACTTCCCTTCGTATAGCAACACCAGTTAGATTAGATTAGAGTCCACACTAATAACCTCATTTCTATTTGATCACTGCTCTAAAGACCGTTATTCCAAATAAAGTCACCTTTGAGGTACTGGTGTTTAGGACTCCAGTTTATTTTTGGGTGGACACAGTTCATCCCATAACATTTGCATATTACCTTTTTAAAAAGAAGCCTAGTCTAGAGGTTAACTTCCAATTTTACTGGCTTCACCACTCACTGTCATTTCTTTAGTACCAAGTATTCTCTATTCTCAAATTCTGTCTGTTTTATTTCTCAGATGGCTGGCTGTAGCAAGTAATATTTTGGGAAGGGTAATGTGTGGTGGTATTATAGCCAAATTTCTTGTTTGAATTTTATAAATTTTCCACAAAAAAAGATTATTTTGAGGAATAAATTAAGGTGTCAGCATGATATGTGCTGCCAAAATCATAGCAGCAGAACTTTTTTTCTATTAAAAATCAGAATAGGGGCTTCCCTGGTGGCACAGTGGTTGAGGGTCCGCCTGCCGATGCAGGGGACACGGGTTCGTGCTCCAGTCCGGGAAGATCCCACATGCCGCGGAGCGGCTGGGCCCGTGAGCCATGGCCGCTGAGCCTGCGCGTCCGGAGCCTGTGCTCCGCAACGGGAGAGGCCACAGCAGTGAGAGGCCCACACACCGCAAAAAAAAAAAAAAAAAAAAAAAAAAAAATCAGAATAGAAAAGGGTAGTTTTTTCTTTCATATGATGGAAAGATTGATGCCCCCTAAGGTTAAGTGACTAAACCAAGGTCACACATAGAGAGTCAGAGACAGAAAAAAAAAAGATCAATGTACATGAAGCAAATTCCATTGCTTGCAGCCTCCATATTCAATTCAATGCTAGGATTTATGCTTGTTTTAAAAATCCCATTTGAACTAGACTCTCCTAAGTGCTGAGTTTAGAAGTCAAGCCCTCCTCCGTCCTCACTGTCTCATTGATCAAAGACTCTTCTCTTCCACTGTACTTTGTAAATACCCCATACTTCCCATATTAAAACCAAATCCCAAAGCAAAACAAAACACAAACAAAAAACAGGGGCCTTACCAGGATCAAGAAACGGAAATATCAAAACATAGTTTGAGAATGCTTCCGCTTTCATGTAAAGGATATTTTTTGGCAGATATTTGGCTTGGGCTTCCACTAAAACTGGGAGCACTGAGTAAATTCATATGAACTGAATGGCATTCAGATGGAACATGTAAATATATGTGGAAACCCCTGAAATTTAAATCTTAGTTTGGCCTCATGTTACTTGTGTGATTCTGGAAACCCCACTGAGCTCCTCTTATGTAAAAATGGGAAAAAAATCATCATCATTAACATAACTTGACATCCAGTAAGCATTCAATAAATGTTGCTGTCTTCATTCATGTTTCTGGAAATACTCCAAGAACTAATTATTTCATCTTGATGTTTCTCTGTATAGACAGCATTCAGACAGATCTGTGTTAAATTCTAACATTTACTATGTAAACCTGGGAATGTTTCCCTAATCTTTCGGTGTCTTTTGCCTGAAAAAAACTGGAAGGAAAATAACCCCTACCTTGCATGGATATAGTAAGAGTTACATGCAATAAACCATGTAAAGTGCTTGGTGTGGAATCCCACCATTCACCAAGTGTTTCACTTGTGATAGTTACTAATTTCATTGTTATTCTTATCTACTAATAACACTATGTTTAGGGCTTGTCTATGTAAAATTTTAAATTTTATTTAAGGTGTTATTTCTCAAAACTGTAAATTATTCCAATCACTTTCTTATATTCCATTAACAAAAGACTGAAAGTAGAGTCTTAAGAAGTTTTATGATTAAAATCCCAAATAGCTCCTGATTACTTTGAGAAAATCTTAATACATGGTTAAAAATTATTTTGCCTCCATCTTCCACTTTACTTCACTTATATTGTCAGGTATTAAGCTGAAATTGCCTGGAGAATGGATTGTTCAGTGAAAAATGAAGAAGTTTCTATGTTTTGTATATTATTATTCTTGACCTGAGGTATCTCTCTATGAACTCCTATGCTGAAGATCCTCAAGGCCTCTATTTTTCATCTTTAAAGTAATAAGAATAAAGAACAAGAAGAAGAAGAAAAAGAAGGACGAGGAGGAAGAGAGGAGAAGGAGAAGAAGCAGAGGAATGACAATGAGAAGCACTGTTATTATTATCTTATGGGAAATTAAATAATGATATTCAGGAAAATGAATAGCTTAGAGTGCTATAAAAACAGTAACATTGAATTGTCTATTAAAACTACCAAAAAGATACCTCCTTGATTGGATAGGACTATACCACAATTAGGACAAAGTAAAAGAAGAGGAGAAGAAAATATATATATATTTATACAGGGTTTTTTTTTTAATGTTTCAGACACAGTGCTTTCAATTATGTGCTTATTTGTCTGCATAACAAATATTGAGTGTTATAATTACTAACATCTGGCACCTGGGAAAAATGAAGCACAGGTCTGGGAAAATCCCTGAAGTTTACATTGCTGGTCAATAGAAACCTGAGTTCTGTCTACTTCTTTCAAGATGGTAGACTCAGCACAAAAATACTTACTTCTCCACTTGCCCAACGTGCCCAAAGCAAATTAAAGATAAAATGAGAAATCACTTTTTTGTTTTTCACATACTGGCAAAGTAAAGGCATTTTCTTAGACGGTAGCTCAATATATATGTTTAGATGGGCAATTTGGTAATCACTATTAGTTTAATTCTATTTGATCCAATAGTCTTATCTTTAAGAATATCTATTTAAAAAATAACATTTATGAGCATATATTAATTTAGTTATTTTTATCGTAACAAATTTAAATTTGTCTGACTCAGTTATCTCTATTGTTTCTTCTAAACCATGCTTTCTCATTATCTATTTGATTATGGACTCTCCTGTATTTCTATAATTTCTACAAATGAACCAGTTAAGCTTAATAGTGAACCAATTTTATTATAACTTTCTCCATTTTAATCAAAGAAGTGGAACCTTACTGATTATTCAGGGATCTTGCAAATTTAATTCTCTCTTCACGACATTTTGTCTACCTGAGGCAATAATGTAGTTTTCTCCTAATTTACCTGCACTTTCTTTTTCTTTTTCATTCTTTTGGAGGTATAGTTGACATACAGTATTATGTTAGTTTCAGGTATACTACATAAAGATTTGACATTTGCATACATTATGAAATGATCACCACAATAAGTGTAGTAACCATCTGTCACCACCCAAAGTTATTACAATATTATTGATCATATTCCTTATGCTGTATGTTACATACCCATGGCTCATTTATTTTATAACTGGAGATTTGTACCTCTTAATTATCTTCAACTACTTTGCCCCCCCTACTCCACTTCCCTTTGGCAACCACCTATTTTTTCTCTGTAGCTATGAGTTTGTGTTGTTTTGTTTGTTTTATTTGTTTTGTTTTTTAGATTCCACACATAAGTGAGATCATACAGTGTTTTTCTTTCTCTATCTGACTATTTCACTAAGCATATGCCCCTCTAGATCCTTCCAGGTTGCTGCAAATGGCAAGATTTTTTTAATAGCTGAGTATATATATATATATATATATATATATATATATTTAAGAACTGCATCTTCTCTTTATTCATTCAACTGTTGACGGACACCAAGTTTGTGATTACTGTAGCTTTGTAGGATAGTTTCAAATCAGGGAGTGTGATACCTCCAGCTTTGTTCTTCTTTCTCAAGATGACTGGCTATTTGTGGTCTTTTATGTTTACATGCAAATTTTAGAATTATTTATTCTACTTCTGTGAAAAATGCCTTTGATACTTTAATAGGGATTGAATTGAATCTGTAGATTGCCTTGAGTACTATTATATTTTTTAAATGTTAATTATTTCAGTTTATAAGCACAGTATATCTTTCCATCTGTTTGTGCTGTCTGACGTTTCTTTCATCAGTGTGTTATAGTTTTCCAAGTAAAAGTCTTTTACCTCTTTGGTTAGATGTATTCTTAGGTATTTTATTCTTTTTGATACAGTTGTATGTGAGGTTGCTTTCTTAATTTCTCTGATAATTTTTGTTATTGTATAGAAACAGCATAGATTTCTGTATATTAATTTTGTACTCTGAAACTTCATTGATTAATTTATTAGTTCTAGTAGTATTTTGGTAGTGTCTTTTGTATTTTCTATTTAATAGTATCATGTCATATGTAAACAGGGACAATTTTAGCTCTCCTTTTACAATTTGAATTCCTTTTATTTCTTTTTCTTGTCTGATTGCTGTGGCTAGGACTTCCAATACTACATTGAATAAAAGTGAGAGTGGGGATACTTGTCATTTTCCCGATCTTAGAGGCAATGCTTTCAGCTTTTCCCCATTGAGCATGGTGTTGGCTGTGTTTTGTTCATATATGGCCTCTACTATGTTGAGGTATGTTTCCTCTACACCCACTTTGTTGAAAGTTTTTATTGTAAATGGATGTTGAATTTTGTCAAAAGATTTTTCTGCCTCTATTGAGATGATTATATAATTTTAATTGTTCAGTTTGTTAATGTGGTGTATCACATTGATAGACTTGTGGATATTGAATCATACTTGCGTCCCTGAGACTAATCCCACTGGATCATGATGTACAACCCTTTTAATGTATGGTAGAATTCAGTTTGCTAATATTTTGTTGAGAACTTTTGCATCCATATTCATTAGTGTGATATTGGCCTGTGCTGTTATTTTTCGTGTTAACTTTGTCTGTTTTTGGTATCTGGGTGATACTGGCCTTGTAGAATGAGTTCTAAAATGTCCCTTTCTTTTCAATTTTTAGAAGAAGAATAGGTGTTCTTTAAATGTTTGGTAGAATGCACCTGTGAAGGTGCATCCTAAACTTTTGCTGTTAGGAGTTTTTTTTTGTTTTTGTTTTTTTAAATTACTGTTTCAGTTTTATTACTGATGATTGGCCTGTTTGTATTTTTTTCCATCATTCTGTCTTGGGAGATCATATATTTCTAGGAATTTATTTATTCCTCTACATTGTTCATTTTATTGACATATAATTGTTCACAGTACTCTCATGAGCCTTTGTATTTCTGAATTGTTGGTTGTAACTTTTTTGTTTCTGATTTTATTATTTGGGCACTCTCTTTTGTTCCTTGATGAATTTTGCTAAAGATTTATCAATTTCGTGTATTTTTACAATGAACTGGTTCTTAGTTTCTTTTATCTGATCATGTCTATTGTTTTTTTTGTTTTTTGTTTTATAGTCTCTATTTCATTTATTTCTGCTCTGATTTTTTAAATGTCCTTTCGTCTACTAACTTTGAGGTTTTTTTGTTCTTCTTTTTCAGCTCCTTTAGGTAAATGGTTAGGTGGTTTATTTGAGATTTTTCTTGTTTCTTGAGGTAGGCTTATATTGCTCTAAACTTTATCCTTAGTATTATATTTGCAGGGTCCCATAAATCTTGAATCATTGTGTTTCCATTTTCGTTTGTCTCTAGGTATTTTTTGATTTCCTCTTTGATTTCTTCATTGACCCATTGGTTGTCTAGTACCATGGTGTTTAGCATCCACATGTTTATGCTTTTGTAGTTGTTTTCCTAGTAGTTGATTTCTAGTCTCATACTGTTGTGGTCAGAAAAGATGCCTGATATGATTTCAATCTTCTTAAATATATTGAGACTCGTTTTGAGGCCTAGAATGTATGAGAGATCATCCTGCAGAATATTCCATGTGAACTTGAAAAAAAGGAGTATCTTATTACTTCTGGGTGGAATGTTCATCCATGTATATATATTCCACTTGGTCCAATGTGTTGTTTACAACATGTGTTTCCTCATTGATTTTCTGTCTGGATAATCTGTCCATTCATGTAAGTGGAGTGTTAAAGTCCCCTACTCTTATTGTGTTACTGTCGATTTCTCCCTTTCGTCTGTTGATATTTGCTTTATGTATTTAGGTGCTCTTAAGTTGTGTGTGTATATATATATATATATATAGATAGATAGATAGATAGATAGATAGATATAGATAGATAGATAGATATAGATAGATAGATATAGTTTGCTTGTTTGTCCATTTGTTTTTTTGTTTCAATGTGAGATTCATTTGAAGAAATGATTCCAGTGTTTTCTAAAAAAACTTTTTTTACAGAAATTTTCAAAAGTACTTGAAAGTAGCAAAAATAATATAAGGAATTCCCATACTTTCCCAATGATTATCTTGTCTTTCTTATTTAATCTCTCCTCTGCTCTTTTTTCTTTTTCTTTTTTATATTGAAGTATAGTGATTTACAATGTTATGGCAATCTCTGCTGTACAAAAAAGTGACTCAGTTATAGACATATATGCATTCTTTTTAAAATATTCTTTTCTATTATGGTTTATCTCAGGAGATTGGATATAGTTCCCTGTGCTATACAGTACAGGGAATGTTGTTTATCCATTCTAAATGAAATAGTTTGCATCTACCAACCCCAAATTCCCAGTCCATCCCTCTCCCTCCCCCCTCCCCCTTGGCAACCACAAGTCTGATCTCTATCTCTGTGAGTCTGTTTCTGTTTTGCAGATAGGTTCATTTGTGCCATATTTTAGATTCCACATATCAGTGATATTATATAGTATTTGTCTTTCTGTTTCTGAGTTACTTCACTCAGTATGATATTTTCTAGTTGTATCCATTTGTTGCAAATGACATTATTTTGTTCTTTCTTATGGCTGAGTAGTATTCCATTGTATGTTTGTACCATATCTTCTTTATCTATTCATCTGTTGATGGACTTTTAAGTTGTTTCCATGTTTGGGTTATTGTGAATAGTGCTGCTATGAACATAGGGGTGCATGTATCTTTTTGGATTGTAGTTTTGTCTGGATATATGCCCAGGAATGTGATTGCTGAATCATATGGTAACTCTAAGCTGGGTACATATATATTTACAATTGTTATACCTTCTTGTTGGATCAATCCCTTTATTGTTATGTTATGTACTTCTTTGTCTCTTGCTATAGTTTTTTAAAAAGTCAGTTTTTGTCTGATATAAGAATTGCTATCCCAGCTCTCTTTTCATTTTCATTTGTATGGAATACCTATTTTCATTCCCTCACTTTCAGTCTATATGTGTCTTTAGATCTGAAATGAGTCTCTCATAGGCAGTGTATATATGGGTCTTGTTTTTCTTAATCCATTCAGTGACTTTATGTTTTTTAACTGGAGCATTTACATTTAAAGTAATTATTGATAAATATGTTTTTATTGCCATTTTGTTAATTGTTTTCAGAACTTTTTTTGGTAGTTCTTTTTTACCCCCTTTCTTCTTCTTTCATTCTCTTCCCTTGTGATTTAATGACTATATTTACTGTTATGTTTGGATTCTGTTTTCTTTCTTGTGTATCTATTATAGATTTTTGATTTGTTATTACCATGCTTTTATATATAGTGAATATTGTGGTTATTTTAAGTTGATGATCTCTTAAGTTTGAATGCATTCTAATAAGCCTGTATTTTTAGTCCTTCTCCTGCCACATTTAATATTTTTGACATCACATTTTACATCTTTTTTTGTATATCCTTTACTTATTGTAGATATAAATGATTTTAATACTATTGTCATTTAACCTTCATACTAGCTTTAAAAGTGGTTGATTTACTATCTTTATGTTTGCCTTTACCACTAAGATTTTTCCTTTCATAATTTTTGTATTTTAGTTGTGACATTTTATTTTCCACTCAGTACTTTTGACATTTCTTGTAAAGCCAATTTAGTAGTGCTGAACTCTAGTTTTTCTTGCCTGTAAAACTCTTTGTCTCTCTTTCAAGTCTGAATGAATACCTTGCTGGGTAGAGTATTTTGGGTTGTAGTTTTTCTTTTTTCTTTTCATCACGTTAAATATATCATGCCTCTAGTCTGACCTACAAAGTTTACACTGAAAAGTCACCTGATGGTCTTACAAGAGTTCCTTTGTAGGAACTAGTTGCTTTTCTTGTGCTGCTTTTAATATAGTCTCTTTATCTTTAATTTTTGCCATATTTATTATACTATGTCTTGGTGTAGATCTCTTTATGTTCATCTTGTTTGGGATTCTCCTGGACCTGAATGTCAGTTTTGTTTGCTTGGTTAGCGAAGTTTTCAGCTATTATTTCTTCAAGTGAGTTCTCTGTCCTTTCTCTCTCTCCTCCTCCTGGGTCCCTACAATGTAAATGTTAGTACTCTTGATGTTGACATAGAGGTCTCTTAAACTGTCCTTTTTTTTTTTTTTTAATTCTTTTTTTTCTGTTCCACTTGTATGATTTCTACTATTCTGGTTTTCAGATCACTGATTCATTCCTCTGTATCTAATCTAATACTGTTGATTCCTTCTATATATATATATATTTTTTTTAAGTTTTAGTTATTGTAGTCTCAGCTTTTAAAAAAAAGTTTTTTAAATCTTTGTTGAAATTTTCACTGAAATTTAACCATTCTTGCATTGAGTTCAGTGAGCATTTTTATGACCATTACCTTGAACTATTTATTGAGTAGATTGATTATCTCCACTTCATTTAATTCTTCTTCTGAGGTTTTGTCTTATACCTTCACTTCATTTGGAACATATTCCTCCATCTTCTCATTTTGCCCAATCATCTGTGTTTATTTCTATGTGTCTGTAGGTTTGTTACATATCCTGATCTTGGAGAATTTACCTTATGTAGTAGACATCTTATGGAGCCCATCAGCATGCTCCCCTCTCATTATCAGAGCTATATGCTCTGGTGATGCCTCCTATGTGAGCTGCATGCACACTTCTCTTGTGACAAGGCCAACTAATATGAGTGCTGTGGTAGGTGGGACTAGGCCCTGGCTCTGTTTGCTGAGAGACACTGCCTCATGCTATGTCTGTGGGTCTGTTGGAGGGTGGGTTAGGCTTTGTGTGTGGTTAGCTGCACAGCCCAGGGTGGTGTGGGACTTCTGTAGGCCCACAGGAGGGGCGGCTAAGTCCCATTTGGCTATCTCTGTTGTCTGGGGAGCTTGGGGCTGATGCCAGCCAACTGGTGGTCTGGTAAGCTTCTGGCACTAATAGGCTAGGGGAAGATTTCAAAATGATGTTTGTTAGAACCAATGTAATCATTGTAGAACAAGCCCCCCAAATGGCTGTCAGTAGCACTTCCATCTCAGGGAGAGTCCCAGTTGCCTCCTCCCTTTTCAGGAGGCTTTCCAAAATCAGCAAGTGGTTCTGACTCAGGCTCCTTTTAAATTATTGCCTTTGCAGTGGGCCTTGGATCATGCTAGATTTTGTGTGCCCCTTAGGAGCAGAGTCCTTGTTACCTGTGGTGCTTTAGCTCTCCCGAACATAAGCTTTGCTGGTTTTCAAAGCCAGATATTCTGGGGGATTATTTTCCCAGTGCAGGACCCTTGGGCTTTGGAGCACAGTGTTGGGCTCAGACCCCTCACTCCTTGGGGAGGACCTCTACAATTGTACTGTTCTTCTGTTTGTGAGTTGCCAACACAGAGGTGTGGGTCTTGACCATAGAGCATCTCCACCCCTCCTACCCATCTTATTGTGGTTCCTTCTTTATGTCTTTAGTTTTGAAAATCATTTGTGCTAGTCTTCAGGTGGTTCTCAGAGATAGTTGCTCTCTAAGTAGTTGTAATTTTGGTGTATCTATTGGAGGAGGTGAATTCAGGGTCTTCTTACTCTGTCATCTTGGCCCCCCATCATCTGCTCTTTCTTTGAATACACGGACTTACAGACTCTCAGATTAGGGTTTCCAGATTTAGAAAATAAAAATAGAGGATGACCAGTTAAATTTGAATTTCAGATTAATGATAAATATTTTTAGTATAATATGTTCCTTGTATTGTCTGAGACATAAACTTAAAAATTGTTGTTTATCTGAAATTCAACTTTAACAGGGTATCCTGTATTTTACTTGGAAATTCTCTCAAATACATATCAGGGGTGGTAGTTTTTGTGCTAATGATCATCTCATCCAGAAATAGCAATAAAAAGCAAATGAGTATATAACTGAAAATTCCTTTTACTCAGCTAAAAACTCATATTATTTCCCAGTTCTATATAGAGATTACAAACTAAAGTACATATCTGAAGTCTCATTGTATCCTATTACCCATACAGTGGTTGGGAAGAGGTTGTCTATCTGTATCTATCTATATGTAGATGAAGTGAGCAGTATCATCATTGGATGGCTCACTACTTGTATATTTGATAGGCTGATAGTGTGAGTTTCACTTTGGTCTTCTGCCATACCAAAACTTGACTTTCCTGGAAGAAACTCAAATCCTTGTGGCATAAGTACCCCCAAACTTCATAGATAAAAGTGTATTACTTAGGATTCTTGGTTGCAAGCAAAAACCAAGTCTAATTTAAAAGAAGATGATTTACAAAAAAGTTATTGAGAGTTCATGGAATTGACAGACCAGACTTGGGAGTGAAAAACACCCAATGACTATCTGACAAGTAAAGAACTGGGAATCAGGAAACATAGCAATATCTTAGAGCTGAAACATCCTGGTCAGTTGCCACAGCCAATCCTACTTCAGCCTGCAGTATAAATGACCCCAACCATTGTTCCTTGCATCAGAGGTACAGGATTCAAATGTTCCCAGAAAGCTGCCTACCGGATCAAACTTAGGTCACATTCCCACTCTCTACCTGTATTGGGAAGGAGCGTGGAAGTCCTGAACTTGTCAGCTTCTGAAACTGGAGTTTCCATGTCCTATGATTATATACCATGAGAAAGGGAACATTCTGCAGTAGAAATCAGGGCAGGAGAAAGGATACTTGGTGGCAAAAAATCAGCAATTGGACACTACATATTTAAGCATGTACAGCTCCTTTTTATTTTTCCCTCCCCTGATATTCAATTTTCTTATCAACAAGAGACAACCCCCTGCAGAACAGAGGAAGCAATAGCAACCTTGGGAACTGAAGCACTATATCCAGCCCTGAGAAGTCAACCTGAGCATTAAAAGTCATTCTCTTTGTCAGGATCCTTCTGTGTATCTCATTTATTCTTTATCTTCCATCTCCTCTCTAAAAGCTCTATTTCAATCAATTGGGGAGCTGAAACTGGATTCAAAGCTTGTGATACTATCCCAGACTGAGCTTTTCTGAATAATATCATCTCCCTGCTTTTCTTGCTAAAAGTTTATAATCAATATCACCTAGATAAGGGGTTTGTAACTTGAAATGTATGAGTGGATTTTAAGAAGTCAGAAAAAAAATTCCCATAGCTTATTACATTTTTTGAAATAAGATTTTATGTGCATATGCCTATAGAGAGGATTCACAGTTCTAAAATTTTATATTTTTAAAGTGGTGAATTTTGGAAAACAGGGTTCAATGACAAATGAAACCAGGAATATTAAATACCTTTGCCAATTGCAAAATAACTTGTTGGTAGCAGAATCATGGCATCTAGTTCCCAATATAGTTCAAGAAATTATTTGAGTTTTGTGCCAATTTTGTGTGTATTTTTAAAAGTAAAAATCAAGTCATACTTTCTTACTAAATATGTCCTTTATTTTGGCAGTCCCACAGTGACAGTCTCAGTTTGACCTCAATCTCCATGTTCTGGTGATCCTGGCAGAGAACCAATTGGCCAAGCAGATAACTGGGACCAACTCTTGCCTGTGTACTTATATTCTACGTGGAGAGAATTTATATTTACCCTTTCTAGTATGTTAGTAGCAGGCTTCCCGAAATGCTTTAAGGATTTAAAAACTTTTATCTTTTAAAAACACTTCTAGATTTAAAACACATGACTCAAAATATATCTTGAAGTATAATTGGTAGTGACTTTAACAAGATTGTCTAGAAAACAAAACCTTAGGCAAAGATTAATGGAGTAATGCTTTGTTAGGGAAATGCAAACCCAGGGCAGTAAAGTTCAAGAGAAAGGTAAGTGAGCAAAGAAAGATGTAATGCAAAGTGAAGCTACCACTTCATGACAAGCTGTAAAGAGATATCGGAAGTCCTTCAGAGGGTGCGCTGTCTGGGAAGATGGGACATCTCCAAGTATATTGAATGTACAAACCACTACATAGTCCATGGGTGAGAGGAAAATAGGAAATAAATTTGCCCAGATCCATCCTATCTCATATTTCTCATTGATTAAAGCATGCCACATGGGGAGGTAATGCCCCATACTGCCATCTGGCCTTCTTAGCAGCTGCTCTCCAGATGCCAGCCCCAAGCTCACTCTGTAATGCAGCTTTCATCCACGTCTAGAAGTGATGTGAGGGGACCAAACACATGATGTTGGCTGAGTCTTGGCCATGCAGCACAGGCCAGAAGAAGGTATGGCACTCTTAGAGCAAGCCGTGAAGACTTACCCAGGTAGGAAAATGGCTGATTAAGTCCAAGAGGTGGCCATGGCCGAGGGAATCTGATGAGGTGCACATAGTTTGTGTTTGATACAAGCAGAATTTGAAGGTTTGTTTCTACTCTGAGCTGTCTGTGGGATGTTGGGAAAGGTATTTATTCTCTCTGAGCCTCAGAATTATCTATAAAATGAGGGAATGAATGAAATCTTTAAGGTCCAAAATTCTATGATTGCATACATCAACAGTGAAATAATTTGAATTTGGGATTTATTACTTACACACAAAAAGTTCCCAGGGTGGATCTGGGGGCAATAATCCTTTGAATCTCTGCAGGATTAGACAATTATCTTTAATGTAATCCTTAATATTGGCCTGCTAATTATTAACGAGATGTTTTCACAACTTCAATGTGTAGTAAGGTAGAAAAAAGCACTAAAACATTTAGAACAGTTGGAAACAATAAATATAGATGTTTCTTTTGCTCTGGAGAAAAATATATAATAGAATATTCAGTTCATTAGAATATTCTGATTCAGTTAGTTAATTAAATTTTTTAATATTTAGAGGAAGCACATGTAATCATACATTGTTAGATGGAATTTGATGTGTAGACAGAAATTGATGTCCCCATGACTTGACATAATACATCCATACCAAAGGAAACTCCGGGCATGAGATGACTAATGTTTACAAAGGTGACTGTTGTTACCTTTTAGTATTCTCAGATATATATTTCCTGAGAAATGCAAACCAGAGAGGTAACTTACAAGAAGAATATTTTATGTTAAACGACCTTATAGAGGGAGTCAGTTTAAGGTGGGACATATATCCAAGGGAGGGTCTGTCCTCAACAGAATCTCTCACACAAACTCTTGATTCTTAAGAGTTCTGAGAATATGCTTCGCCCATGGAATTGTGTTACTTCCATTTTTTACTTTCCTGCTGTTAGCTTCTTTTTCATGGAAGTGTTTCCCTTTTAATTGGGCTTCATCTGTTGCTATATACCTGTCAGATCTCAAATGTTGTCCCATAATTCTTAGACACCGATTAAATGGTAACAAATTCATCATTATCTTGGAGGCAGTTTAAAGCCTTACAAGTTGGATTTTTGTTCACATACACCTGGGGAAGGGGAGTGTTTATGATGGAGGGTATATGTCTCCCTCAGAAAAGCAGTACAGTGCTATGGTAAAGGGTATAGACTCTGGAATAAGAGGAATTCCAATTTATTCATTTACTCATTCATCCAACTCAAAAATATTTATTGAGTTAGTTCTGTGTTCTGGGCACTGTTTTAGGTGCTGGGATGTAACAGAAAAAAAAAATCTGCCCCTGAAATGGTATTTACCATTTCAATGGAGGAGTTTGCAAGAACAAAGTTAATAAATTATATAGTATATTAGATTGTGTTAAGTGTTAAAGAGAAAAAAAATCAGATAGGAAGGTTGAAATTTTAGGGTAGCTTGGGGATGTCAGGAGAAGACCCATATCCTGTGTTGCCTAAAGTTTATATAATACTTTTGCAAATTTTACAATAACTAACATACCTCCATGGGAACCCTTTGCTGGGGGCTCTGCCAACTTTTAGAAGGGCATTGTGAAAGCGAGGTGTCTTCAGCTTCATTCACTTCATGGTAAATTGCACATCTGTACCTGACACTAATTACCTGGATGGTTTTGGCCAGGTAACTTAACCTCTCTAAAAAGTTTTCCCAGGGCTTCCCTGGTGGCGCAGTGGTTGAGAGTCCGCCTGCCGATGCAGGGGACACGGGTTCATGCCCCGGTCCGGGAAAATCCCACATGCTGCGGAGCGGCTGGGGCTGTGAGCCATGGCCGCTGAGCCTGCGCGTCCGAAGTCTAGTTTTCCCAATGGTGAAATGGAGGTAATAAAAGTATTAGTCTACTTTATTGGAGTGTTATAAGGCTCAGACAAGATAATGCACATAAAGCATTTATCACTGTGTTAAGCACATAATCAATGCCAAATTCCTAAAATCTTAAGCAAATAAATGTGTCCTGTTGGTTTTGCTTGCTTGCTTACTTTGTTTATATGCCAAGGTTATTTGTGTTCATCTTTTTTTAAAGCAACATGCATTTTAGATGAAAATATCTTGACTTAGCTGAACTTTTTATTATGCTCAAATCTGGGAAGGGGGAAAGAAAGGACATGTCCTGGAAACCTACTTTTCATAAGTATTTAAATGTATTCACTTTTTAAAACTGCTACCAAGCTATGAGAATGTGAGGTACATGTTTTTAAACTCATCTTTTAGATATAAACATAGAAGCTCAGAAAGATTAAGTAAACTACCCAGTCACTCAGCTCATAGGGGCAGAACTGGGATGCAGTCACAGATATGTGTATCTAAAAGTTTATGCTGTTTCCATGAAGTCTGAATGAATAAAGATCTTAGCAGAAATGAATTATTCATAAAGTGAAGGTAGCATTCTTATCAGTCTTGGCCTTAAGGAAATTAATTACCAACCTAGGCATGATATTTACATATTTGTACTTGGTCCATTAAGGACTCAGGAGAAGAGGAAATTGGCAAAGATAAGAGAAGAGCTAAATTTGATTTTCAGCCAGAATTATTGTTAGCAGCTTTAATAAGTGCAAACAGGCTAAGAGCGTTTGCTGGAAAACACTTAGGAAAGAAAGCCATATAATGCCACCCAGGGCTCTTTACAAAATCACCATTCTCTCCTCAGTCTACTTCAGTTTTGCAGGCTCCTCCAGGAGGTGGTGCCTGCGAGCCTGGTGACAAGACTGTACTCATAGGATCAGCCTGCCCATTGCAAAAAGGCCACTCCTCCTACAGCAGCTGATCCAACTCTCCTGATTCCCACTGGGGATCCATCTGTTCTCTAATCTCTAATGCCAGCCTTGTCCTGTGGGAGCCACTGGATCTGGTATGACCTTGTTGAGTTCTGATCTTCCTAATGTGGTGATTAGGCTTGATGTGGAAGGTTGCTCTTCTGAAGCTGAACTAGAAAACACAAGTAGAAAATAAGCATTTCTGAAATGGATACTATCACCACACACTTGCCTGGCAAAATGTCAGCTTATTTCACTTGAACTGGGACCAAAGAGTAAGAGAGAATATTGGCTGGTTTCTGGGGGGCACAAGGTGGTGGATGGAAATTAATAACACTAAGATTTTCTTGTTGTTTTAAACTAATAAAAAGGTTTCATTCAAGATTATGAAAACAATTGTTTATTTTTTAACTCAACTCTTCCCATAATTTGCTTTTGCGACTTCCTGTCTCTCAAACCCTCAAACCTAACATAGTACCTGATATAAATGAATTAAAACATCATGCTAAGAAAAAGAAGGACAAACGATGTGTGCTTTGGTTTTATCAATTACAAAATGGGAACAAAAATGCCCTTACAATAGTACTGTTGTAATGAAAATCAGGTGCTCCTCTGTGTACAGTGAAGGCATGTCCTGTTAATTCTTTTCTTCTCCCCATTTCCTCCATTGCTCTGGCTACTGAGATTGCTTAGTCCAAATCCTAACTCTTAGACAGATGGCAGTGCCCTCTGCCTTGCAGTCTAGTGACCATGCTCCTGTACACCTCGGACTAATGTTTTCATGATTCTTCCAGAAGAGCCTTTGTGATTGTCTTTTTTGGGGGGAGGGGGAGGGGACTTTTTTGTTTTCATGCAACATCCCATTAACTGTTGTTCCACAGCTGTCATCTAATTAGCTCTGGATTCTACTCCTTTGCTCTGACGGGTCTTCTGGATAAATGACATGCTTACAGCATTAACGAGAGATATACAAGTATTTGTGTAGGGGAAAATTGGACTGCTGTCTATCATTTAAAGACAAACTGACCTGGCAGTAGAGTGTGGGGGTTGAGAGGTTGGAATACTAGCCAGTTAACTAAAATTTAATTCAGAAAATGATCAGTTTGACTAATGACTGATTAACCACATTAGAGATGTTCCCCAATGTTTGATTTCATTGGGGTTTTGCTGCTGCCAAGAGTCTTTTCAGACCAGCATGGTTGACTTTTGTAATGCCCATCACTTTATTTGAGAAGGGATGGGCTATTTCTTAAAGGTTGTTTAATCTCCTGCAGACTTACCCCCTGCCCCAAAGCTTTGTCTACTCTAGCCCTAATCACATATGTCCTTTGACAGTTTTTGGCAAATTAGTCATATGTTGAGTTAATATTTGCCAAATTGGCTCTCAGTGAATTAGGTTTTGTTGAATTTATGAAGATC
Source organism: Globicephala melas (assembly GCF_963455315.2). Taxonomy (NCBI): domain Eukaryota; kingdom Metazoa; phylum Chordata; class Mammalia; order Artiodactyla; family Delphinidae; genus Globicephala; species Globicephala melas. The sequence continues at coordinate 161,357,132 of NC_083315.2, read as the reverse complement.
CAAGAGTTTGCATTTAACATTGACTTCTGGGTTCTGTACTTTAGCTTCACCACTTGCCAGCTGGGTAACCTTGACTAGTGAATCTTTATGACCTTCAATCTTTGCATCCGTAAAATAGTAATGATGAAAGTATTACTTTCATCAATGAGGTAACCCATGCAATGGGCTTAACACAGTGAAATACAGAGTATGTGCTCAAAGTACTGTGAAATATCACCTTGCAAGTATCAGATCACCATGATCTATTCTTTGTTCCTATTATTGAGAACAGGGGAGTGTAGGAGTTAGACTCCCATTTTTTGTGCCAACTATGTGCAAGACACGGTACTAGGAATTATAAATAGATTACATCACTTGATTTTTATAAGAATCCTTAACATGATACACCAACAAAAATGGGAAAATTCAGTCTGAGAAATCTACAGAATTGCTTGAGATTTGACAGATAATTCATGGAGGAGCTGAGATTGGAACTCACGTCTGTCTAATTCTTTTTTTTTTTTTTTTTTTTTTTTAACATCTTTATTGGGGTATAATTGCTTTACAATGGTGTGTTAGTTTCTGCTTTATAACAAAGTGAATCAGTCATACATAAACATATGTTCCCATATGTCTTCCCTGTTGCGTCTCCCTCCCTCCCACCCTCCCCATCCCACCCCTCCAGGCTGTCACAAAGCACCGAGCCAATATCCCTGTGCCATGCGGCTGCTTCCCACTAGCTATCTACCTTACTGCGTTTGTTAGTGTGTATATGCCCATGACTCTCTCTCGCCCTGTCACAGCTCACCCTTCCTGTCTAATTCTTAAACTCCATTAATGTACCATGTTCTGACTACTACATATCAGCTCTTGATGTTTGCCTTTTAGTAAATAAACCTGCCCCCTTACCTTCTACCAACTATCTTTGGTATTTAAAACACTGACAGTCATTAACCACAACATGGCTTCTTAAATCAGGATGAGTTTAACAAATGATGTGAATGTTTATCACTTTTGAAAATCTGTTATTAATATAATAATGCTTCAGAGTCAAGGTAGTATATACTTAGAAAAAAATATCTTTCACAGATTAGTATGTGCATGCTGAAAGGAAGGTGGGTGGATAGGGGACATACTATTTATTACAGACAACTAGAAAGATGATCATGGTGGCATTGTCCTGTAGTTGTAGAGTGCAGTTATTTGATAGTTCATGGAGCATTTTCACATACATTTATCTAATTAAATCCTTTGAGGATGAAAGAGGAGAAATTAGTAGCCTCATATTACAGGTGAGAAAACTACATCTCAGAAAGGTTAAATGATTTAACGAAGGTCATATACTTACTTAGTACATAGTAGACCTGAGAATAGAACTTAGGTCTTCCCAGCACAATTTTGTAACACTGGAAATAAATGAGATTAAATGCTAAGGAGAAAACTTTCTATTGTAACAGAGGTTCCTAGGTGTCTCCTAATATCAATTCTCCCCTTTTTTCTTAGAGTTAGAACCTCTATTGCCAAAGCATGTGACCCCCTAGAAAAGTGCAAATATCTCCCAGCTTCCCCTCAGCTGTGGTCCATTTTCTTCTGAGAACCTTCCTTATAAGGTAACTGACACATACCCTTTGTTTCATTTCCTCCTATCTTCTTTCTTCTTCCTGAAACAAGAAGGTCCATCGTGGACCACGCCCTCAAAGGACACATACTGGAGATGTTGGAGAAGAAAGATTGGAAGAGTCTGAGTCCCAGACAACTGGGAAGACATCATACCAGACCCGGAGAGCTCACTTCTGAACTTCTCTGTGAGAAAAAAATATATATATATATATTCCATCACTTTTACGCTGTTGCTATGTTGGGGTCTCTACCATAGCCAAACCCCACCCTAGGTAATCTAGCACCTATTAGAGGTTTTGTCCCTGAGGTGACACAATATGAATCTGAAGATCGGAAGAAAGAGATTGACCAAGTGGAATCAAGACCAGAAGGCTACTCCCATTGGTAAAGAAGCACATTCAGACAGCTTCCCAGACTGAGGGGGAGCCTGAGAGCTATCAAAACTGTGTCTGAGTGAAGGAGCTATAGTCAGTTGACAGGTAAAGTGGGCAGGTTTCCCACATTCAGGAGCTATTTAGCGATTCATAAAGACACACCCACATTTACCATAGAACCCTCTCTTTGTAGGGTTCTGTGGCTCTATCCATGTTGGGAAGGAGAGTTGCAGAGGAAGTAGACAGGTTTGGGAAAAAATATTTTTAATTGTTTATTAGTTTTTCTTTCCCTCTTCTCTGGAGTTGCTAATCTCATTTAAAGAGGGGTTTCACATCAGGCACATCTGACCTGCAGTCAGTACAATGAGCTCTGTTTTTAGCTTTGATTCCATGGTGTCTAGAACAACTTTCTGAACAACTTAGCTATAGAATACGTCTTCTCTATTAGGAAACATCCCCTGTTATCTACTTGTACATAGATACACACAGATAGCATATTTTTGTTGCACTTCACAGCATGCAAATCCATATAACATAGAGCATCACACTCAATCGATTTTAAAATAATTTTAGATTTATAGAAAAGTTGTGACAATAGTTTCCATATACCCCACACTGTTTCCCCTAGTATTATTATCTTAAGTGATGATAGTTTGCCATAATTAATTAATTACTATTGACTAATACTAACTAAAGTCCATATTTTATTCAAATTTCCCTAGGTTTTACTTACTGTCCTTTTTCTGTTCCAGGATCCTGTCCAGGATACCACATTGTATTTAGTCAGCAAGACTTCTTGGCTGTGACAGTTTCTCAGACTTTCCTTGTTTTTGATGTTCTTAACAATTTTAAGGAGCACTAGTCAGATGTTTTGTAGAATTTCCCACAGTTTGTTTTGTTTGATTTTCTTAAATAAATAGACTGAAGTTATGTGTTTTGGGGAAAAGGATCACAGAGGTAAAATGACATTCTCATCACATCATATCAAGGGAACATACATTCAACAGGATTTATCACTGATATGTTACCTTGATCACCTGGCTGAGGTAGCCTTTGTCAGGTTTCTCCACTGTAGTGTTACCCAGACATTACATTTTAATGATTATTTTTATAAATTACTGAAATAAACTGAGGTACTTATATAAATATAGGCAATATGATAGGACAAAGTAGGCAAGGCAAGTAGGTAGAAAGCGAAAGTGAGCATAAGGAAGTAAGAAGAAGCAGAGGCAAAGTGAGTACAGAGTAATGCCCACCAGAACAGGCTGTACCATCACTAGAGCTAGATTGTAAATTAGCTCTTGGAGCAAAAGCATAAAAGTAGAAATATGATTTATTAGGAGACTCATGTTTGTTCATAAATTATTGTCCATAACTTTGTCCTAGTGCTCAGCTGCCAAAATTTCTAAATTGGTCCCCTCAGAAGCATAACATGATGCAGTGGTCAACATTTTAACATATTTTATATTTTTACCTGTCTATGTATCTACCTATCTATCACCATCATCTACCTAGATATAGATAATCATTTTCATGTAAGCTAAAGGCATGATAACTAAGCAGAGTTCAGTACAGAACATTGGGTCCATTCATGTAGCTCTTTAAATCTGGCTGATTCAAGGTTAAATTTTATGATATTTTTGGTAATGAATAGACTGCTTATGTTTCAGACAGTGAACCTCAATATCATTCCTTAAATGAGCTTTTGCTAATGATTGGGTATCCAGAAGCTGAGGTTATATTTTCTAGCAAAAAACAAAACAAAACCACAAAACAGAAACAAATACCTAGAGTGAAGTTATTTCTGTGACACAATGACATTCTAAAAAGAAAGGCAGAGCTTATACTACCCCGTGAAATGTGACCCCAACTAGAACACAGGACCATGAGGTTATTTTATAGATGGGGATGTAATCGTAGAAGGGTATATGGATGCACCCAGTGTTTGGTAATCAGTGAGGCCAGGTCAGACCTCAAAAACTGACTGTCTCCAGAATTCTCTTTGGGGGATAATTGTATACCACACCAGATCACCAGGTATTATCCTGTTGATTATTTCAGTGGTGAATGTCTCAGGCAGAACAGTTATACACCCTCATTTTAGCTTGGTTTCTAAAGGCAGCATGGCTTCAGAGCCTGTGCTTTCAGTCAGCCAGTTATAGATTTGAATCTGTGACCATTATTGTTCACCATTCTCTTTACAGTCCTATCTTAGTGGTTGGTCCACAGTGAATGCTCAGTACATTCACTTTTATCATTGTCATTTATTTTGCAGGTGCTCAAAACAGGTGCTGATTGACTACATCAACAGAGGAATAATGAAAGAATGAATGAATGAATGAATGAATTCAGACTTTAACATTTCCCAGCTCTTTACTATTCAGCCAAGTGAGGATAATACATAAGTATCCATTTGGGGGGAAGACTATATGAGATTAATCATGTGAAAACACCTGATACCTCATTTAACACGTGGTAAGGTTTATAATGACAAGAATAAACTGTTCTGCTTATCATATAAGCTCCATGTAGTTGAGGCATTATATATTTTTCATCTCTAAGATTTAATCTATTTTAACATACATCAATCTTTTAACCAAATCCTTTGAAAAGGTAGAAATGGAAACTGTAGGAGGCATTACAATTTCAGAAATATTAAAACATGAAAAAATTCATGCTGGTTAAACATAAGCAAATATAGCATTTTTTATTTATGAATTATTAAGCTGAAACTTTAAGACATGTATGAGCTAAGATGCTACAATCAATTTTCTCAAGGACAAATTATCCTTGAACAAACAGACCTTGAGGTTTAAGCTCTGAGGTGAAAACTTAATTTTTGCTCTTCCAAGAAGTAGTGTTGCCCTTAAGACCTTGCCCAGTTATCAGCCCAGCCCTGGTTATAGCAACAGGGACAAGAGGCACAGATGTGAAGAGCCCCTGAAGCTTCTTGTAACAGTCACTCCCAAGGGCATACAAGCACAACATGGTCTATTTGTGCTAAACATATGCAAAAGTCAGTGCCAAATCTGCAGTTTGCTTAATGATGGAATAAAGACCACTTAAATTAATGGGGTATTTGAAATCCATCCTTCCAATACAATTATTGGAGCAAGAGATGTTAATTATTCCCATTACTTTGCTCCACACCTCCCAACAGGCTGCTCTTTTGACTCCTGAATGCATCTGCTTCGTTCCTAGTTAACTTAATTCATCAGGTGGGTCTGCTTCCATGCTCTTATTGCCTCACATATAACACTTCAATTAAATTGAGAAGAGTAATTACTTAAAGTGACAAACATAAGAATGTTAATTAACTAAAAAGGTCATTTCAGGGCACTTAAACTAGAGTAGTGCAAAATAAAAGGTCATGATTTAATGTATTTGCTTGATTTGCTTTTGTAAAACACTGTTCTTCATTATAATAATGCCAAAAAAGCAAAAGTGTGTTTCATTAGCAAAGAATTTATGATTCTTGGTTACTGAGGAGATCTGATTTCTGTGTTTTTTATTCACAGAGTGTATACAATTTATAATAGAGAATAAAGCTAACGACCTCAGATTTTTCTCGTTATAAATATTTCAAATATATCTTAATGTTACTAATGTGCAGGCTTAAAAATCAAGTCTTAACTATATTTAAAAATTCCCTAAAGTCTACCTGATTAAAACTCAATTGTATAAATATTTATACAATTTTCATTAAGGTTATACATTTGAAATGAATGTATAACCTTATGAATAAAGCTACTATAAGCATCTGTGTACAGGTTTTGGTGTAGACGTAAATTTTCAGCTCCTCTGAGTAAATACTAAGGAGCACAGCTGCTGGATGGTTTGCTGAGAGTATGTTTACTTTTGTAAGAAACAGCCATACTGCCTTCCAAAGTTGCTGTACAATTTTGCAGTCCCACCAGCAACGAATGATACTTCCTGTTGTACCACATCCTTGTTAACATTCGTTGTTGTCAGTGTTCTGGATTTTGGTCATTCTAATTGGTGCATAGTGATATCTTATTGTTGTTTTAATTCACATTTCCCTGATAACACATAATGTGAAGCATTGTTTTCATATGTTTATTTGCTATCTGTATAACTTCTTTGGTGAGGTGTCTGTTAAGGTCTTTGGTCTATTTTTTAATTGTGTTGTTGGATTTTCTATTCTTGAGTTTTAAGAATTCTTCTAATACCTTGGATAACCATCCTTTGTCCAATGTGTCTTTTGTAAGTATTTTCTCCCAGTATATGATTTGACTTATTCTCTTGTCCTTGTCTTTCACAGAGTGAAATTTGTAAAATTTTAATAAGGTTCAAATTATCAATTTCTTTCATGGATTGTGCCTTTGGTGTATTTAAAAGTCATCACCATACCCAAGGTCATCTAGGTTTTCTCCCATTATATCTTCTAGGAGTTTTATAGTTTTGCATTTTATGTATAGGTCTGTGGTTCATTTTGAATTAAATTTTGTGAAGGGAGTAAAGTGTGTGTCCAGGGTTTTTTTTTTTTTTGGCACGTGGATGTACAGTTGTTCTGGTACTATTTGTGGAGAAAAGCTGTCATTGCTCTATTGTATTGCCTTTGCTCCTTGGTCAAAGATAAGTTGACTCTATTTCTGGGCTCTCTATTCTGTTTCATTGATCCATTTGCCTATTATTTTGCCATTACCACATCATCTTGATTACTGTAGCTTTATGGAAGTCATGAAGTCGAGTAGTGTTAGTCCTTCAACTCTGTTCTCCTTTAATGCTGTGTTGGTTATTCTGGGTCTTTTTTCTCACCAAATAAACTTTAGAATCAGTTTATTGATATTCAAAAAATAGCTTTCTGGGATTTTTATTGGTATTGCAATGAATCAATTTGTGAGGAACTGACATCTTGACAATATTGAATCTTCCTTTCCATGAACATGGAATATCTCTCCATTTAGTTAGTTCTTCTTTAATTTCATTCATCAGACTTCTATAATTCTCTTCATATAGATTTTGTACCTATTTTTTTTAGATTTATACCTAAGTGTTTGATCTTTTGGGGGTGCTAATGTAAGTCAGATTAAAATGAGGCCTTAAAGCAAGTGCTAATCCAATATGACTGTGTACTTACAAAAAGAGGAAATTTGGATACACAAAGAGACATCAGGTGTACATGCCCAGAGGAAAAACCATGTGAAAACTCGGCAATAAGGTGGCTATCTGCAAGCCCAGAGGAGAGGCCTCAGAAGAAACCAAACCTGCCAACACCTGGAGTTCTAGCCTCCAGAACTGTAACAAAATAAATCTCTGTTAAATCATCCAATCTGTGGTATTTTTGTTATGACAGCCCTAATAAACAAACACAATCAATTACCCTTTTCTCACTTCTGACTATTCTGTTTCCCTGTCCAATTACTTGTCTTCTTTATCATATCCATTTGCTCTTTTCTTTTACCCTGAAATCAAAAGAACTGTACACAAGCAAGCACACAGGAAAAGCAAAACACTCTCCTTAACTTTGTATTCTTCTCTAGCTATCTACCTTTTCCTTTTTCTTCTTAATCAAATGTTTGTCTAACAGGTTACACTCAGTGTCCCCATTTACTCACATCCTGATCACTCTATGATGCTTTGTAATCATGATCATGACTGTACCACTCTATTAAAAAGGAAAAAGTGCTCTAGTGACTCTCCAAATGACAAATTCAATAGAAAATTCTTAGTTTTCATCTTACATAACTTCTACATAAACCTTGACTCTGTTTATTGTTTCCTACATCTTGAAATTGTATTTCCTTTAGTTTCTATAATGTTATTACTTTCTGGTTCACTTCTTACCTCTTGCCACTTCCTGGTTTCCTTCTCCTGTTGGTCTTCTTTTGCCACACTTTAAATTATTCAAGATTTCATCATGGGCCCTCTTCTTTCCAGACCATACCTTGAATATATGGGTGATCTTGCCCTTTCCTTTAATTGTACAACTATTTATACCTTGATGAAGAACAATCAATAGTTCTAGGCCAAGACCATTTCAGAGTTTCAAATATTTATTTCTCACTATTTCTTACATACCATTTTCTTTCAGCAGCTAGTTTTAAAAAAATCTCTAAGCAAAGCACAGCTTCCCCTCTCCACACCCATTTAAAAAAAATCTTGCCATAATGCTAAGAGCTTATAACCCAGCCTGGATATTTGAACTATTTCTTCTTCAGACAAATGTAGATAAACTTTTTCTAATCATGAGTGACAAAAATGGACAAAGTAACAATTCTAATTATCTTTCATTTAAATAAAGGAACACAAAATAATTATTTACAGAAAATACAACTGCTTGGACCAGAGTCAGGTAGTGACATCCCAGTGATTCAAACCATTCTGAGCCTAAAATTAATCCTTTTTCTGTAATGCCTATAAGGTGCTCCTTAATGTTGTTGAGAGTGCAACTAGGAGAAGGGATTAGAGTTAAGGCTTTGCTGATCAAATAGTGTGAATGGAGTTCCCCACCCTGATGATTCCAAAAGAAAAAAAAAAATTACCAGCCTATTTTTTGTAATTTTTGTAGAATTTGAAGTTCTTATTCAAAATGACTAGTGCCCATTTGGACATGAGTTAGGATGGATGTATTATGCTTGATTCTCCAGGTACTAGTGAATGGAAGGAACCTATTAAGTTGGCTAAGGTGTAGACTTCAAGCTGTCCTAGGAAGTATGTAAAAATCTGGGATTTATTACTGGAAATGTGAAAAGTGAGAGAGATTTAGAACACACACACACAAGAGGCAGGCATGTCATTCAATCATGACCCTCAACTTTCTGGGATCATATAGCTATGGGGGTGTGTTGGAGGCTAGACTGCAGGTTAATTAGGAAAGAGTTAGTTGAGAGGAACCATCTATTCAAGTTCTTTATCTTTCCAATTGACAGGTCCTCATACTAAAGGGCTTACTACGTGGTCAAATAATTGGGTATCCACAAATCAGGACAAAAAGATTTTGTGTGTGTGTGTTTGTGTGTATGTGTATGCGCTGAGATCACCCTCTTGCACTGTCACTATACTTCTCAAAATCAACACAGATGGATCTAACTCATTATCTCCCATCCCAATTTTGTTCTCCCAGATGGGTTTCCTTACTGTGGAAATTCACTTCTGTATCGTAACCAGGTGCCCAAGTGGGAAGCCTAGGATTCAAACTCAACATCTTTCGTTTAACCCCATGTATGAGTCTAAGTTCTAAGTATCTCTTGAAATCATGGTCTTTTCTTCATCCTTACTATCTGAGTTATGGTTCTCATAATAGCTCTGAAATGCACTGTCTTCCTTCAGATCTACCTCTCCAATCAGTCCTCTGAGAGCCACCAGAATAATGATTGAAATATTTAAATACTATTATGGAGATTTTACTTTATTTAAAAGAAGATCTTCTCTGCCAAAACAAAACAAGACAAACAGTAAAACACTGGGCTGGGTAACCGAGCATACCTCCTAGCTCCTCCATTTCAGGGTTCCAAAGTGCAAATCCATATCAGAAAGAAACAAGGAAAATGACAATACAGTGTGTCATGTACTCCTGTGTCCTTTCTAGTGTCAAACTTCAGTCTGTGCAGTCACACCTGTTCTTCTCTCCTTTTGGGGTTTTTCATGCCTATCCAGAAAATTTGTGGCCTGACATTAGAATTTAATACCATCATTATCAAGTTATCACATGAGAATCCTTAATTCTTAATATGTAGATGGCATTGTGCCAGACCTTTTTTTGGTATACACACATTTATCTAAAATGGTCTTGAGCTAAAGGAGCTATATTCTTGTATAACTTGAGTCATCATCATCCCTCACTGTAATAATAACAATGTTTTTGTGATATTTCAAGAAGGTACCATAGAGCCATGCATTAACAGTGCCTCCTCTGTTCTTAGAATATATCTGTAATGCATTCCTCCTACAAAAGTGGGTGGCCTTGAAGTGCTTATTATATAACTGAAGGGATTATGTAAGTTTTTGTTGTTAAATGGACTATTTTCTTTCTAACTCAAGTCAGATATTTTAAAATCCCTTGCTCGGTATCTAAGTATCTATGAACGTCTAAATATTATACTAGACAATACCTTGTATCTAATATGTCTAAAATTCTGCCATTAATAAATGTTGCACTTAGCTCTTTGGGGGTGATTATCTATTTTTAGATTTCTAAATATATTTTGTGTGAAGGAATTACACACCTTGAAGCCTAGAATTCCGCAAACAAATGAAGCTGGGGAAATATTAGTTGCAATAGATGATCATTTTTATCAAGAATATCACGGAGTGTACACATAGACACATATTGTGCATATATATATATACATATATATGTGTTCATATTTATTTAACATCTTTCCTTTCAAGTATATGCTTTCATTTACTCTGAATGGAACAAATGTGTTAGTGAGCATCTTCTGGAGGAGAAATTATTCAGCAAGGATGCATTTTTGCTTTTCTAGAAAGACCCTCTCTATGAATTTCATACAGGCCAGCTGATAGCATGATAGATATTGTGTCCATAATTTATTTTAAAATACTTTAGCATGGAGATGTGTCTGCTAGTTTCAGTCTTCTTCCTAGGGTCAGTCAGTTGTCCTTATCCAACATTCATACACCACTAAAGACCCTCTCCCATTAATCAGAATTAATCTCCTGTGCTCAGGAGCAGCTACTTAAAATTCCTTTACATCAGTTCATTCAAAGAGACTTTAACAATCAGCACGTGAATGTTAGAAAGAGGCAACAAAACTGAAATAAGTGTTGTTAAAAATGTGTGGGCTGGGCTTCCCTGGTGGCGCAGTGGTTGAGAGTCTGCCTGCCGATGCAGGGGACACGGGTTCGTGCCCCGGTCCGGGAAGATCCCACATGCCGTGGAGCGGCTGGGCCCGTGAGCCATGGCCGCTGGGCCTGCGCGTCCGGAGCCTGTGCTCGGCAACGGGAGAGGCCACAACAGTGAGACGTCCGCGTACCGCCAAAAAAAAAAAAAAAATGTGGATTGAAAAAACTATTTTAGAGAAACTCCCTGCCTTTGCATGAACAGGGAGGATATAGAATCTAGCAGACCCTTTACCTTTTGTCCTTGGGAATTGTGCCCTGACTTGACCACTGGCTTGACCTTCGGATGATCCTGAGTCCTGCCACAGGAGTTGAAGGGTCTTATTTGCCTGACTCTGAGGGTGGTTAGTTTAATTCGGTGTTTGACTTGGTGACTTGTTGTTTATGCAAAGTATTTTGGCATCTGTAAGGAGAACAGAGAGCTGGGACTTCACTGAGCTAACAAAAGAGATTATATGACTATTCCTGCCTACTAAAACAATGTCTAGATGTTTTGTAGGCTATGATCTGAGGTTTTATTTCTTTGAAACCTGGTAATAGGTCTTGTGAAGAAGTAGCTAGCCTATAATTTTTGGTGGCTACTAAGATTCACCAAACAGAACCTAATAGATGGGTGTGATCAAATTGGTTTAAATTGGTTCCTGATAAATTATTTTCAGTGTCAGTTATGTGACATTCTTTCAACAACAACACTCTTGGCCTAATCAATATTTACTAACTACTTAATTCATTTAATTGAGTAAGAGTTCAAATTAAAATCAACCATATACAAATTTACACAGAGATCTTAGTAATTGAAATAGAGTCATCTTCATTTTCAGTTCGCAAAATGTCAGAGACTTTTTCTGTATCTTTTTGGTATGGCCAGGAGGAAATCATACTTTGATGGATATTTGTGAAGCTGGCTCTTAAAAGCAATCATGTGATATAATGAAGGGAGAGAAAATTGGATTTTGAGTCTGGGTACCTAAGTTCTTATACAGGTTCTATCTCTGAAAAGCTGGGCAGGGCAGTGAACATCACTTGCTTTTAATTTAATCCTTTGTTAATGAAAGAGTAAAGCTACTCTTATTGATTGAATCATTCATTCATTCTTTCTCTTATTCCATATATCATTGATTCAATAAATGATAACATTAATAATAACAAATACTATTCACTAGGTATTTGTTTTAAACAGCCCATATTCCTCCACAAATTTCATCATTAGAGCAATCTTATGAAGCAGATACTTTTATAACCCAAGAAGACACTGAGGCAAAGAGGCAATAGGTAGATTTCCCAAGGTTTGTGAACTGACCCAAGCCAATGTAAATGTGCACAGCTCTTGGTTTCTTTTGGTAAAGAGTAGTAGTGGCCAAAAAGTTCAAGGTGCTAAAAGTTACTTACTCTCCCAGTCTCCCTCGTGGTTTATAACAAAAACAAGTTGTTATGGGCTGTCATGTCTCCCGAAAATTCATATGTTGAAGTTCCAATCTCTAGTACCTCAGAATGTGACTATATATTGAGATAGGGAATTTAAATAAGTAATTTAGTTAAAGTGAAGTCATTAGGGTGGGCCCTAATCCAACTTGACTGGTGTTCTTATTAGAAGAGGAAATTTGGAAACAGATATGTACAGAAGGAAGAAAATGTGAGGACACAGTAGATGATAGCCATCTATAAGCCAAGGAGAGAGGCCTCAGAAGAAACCAAACCTGCCAACACCTTGATCTCAGACTTCTAGCCCCCAGAATTGTGAGAAAATTAACTTCTGTTGTTTAAGCCACCCAGTCTGTAGTACTTTGTTATAGCAGCTCCAGCAAACTAATGCACAAGTCTTAGATCAAATTTTGCTACATATATGTCACATTATTAACTCAATATTTATTCACATGCACTAAAAAAAAGAAACTCAATTCCTATGATCTGTTCTGTTGACTCAAGGATGTCCCAATTCGCTGTCCTTTCATATGATCCAACTATTACTTTTCAGGAAAGATTTCTTGAAGCAAACACCCAGAGTGCACAGGAAGATCTATCACATATACAGTCCAAAACCCAGAGTTTATGGCTGGACTTCATATGTTTGAGGGATTCAACCTAATGTACCATCTCTAAGTGGATAGGTTGCACTGGATTTGTATATCCTGAATATCAAGAGTGGTGAATATTCCTAACTATTTTTAGGCAGTCCAACTATCCTGAATGCATTTAACTTCACCCAAGAGAGCCCATGTCTAATTTTCATCATGCTGATTAACATGATTTATTTCATGAAAATGACATGTTAATTTCAATAATTAATTAGCATTAATTAATGACAATAGTGTCATTAAAATAATGAGATTATTTTCAAATCCATATATTGACGTACAGTATAGTAGTCAGCAAAGCATTAGTTATTATTAAAAGATGGGGATAAGAGGAATGCTTGTAGCAGCCACCAGGAAAATGTGCTTTTGCTGGAAGAAAGCTAGCTGACTTCTGGACTGTACATTCATGATAATGTGTTGGTTACCATTTCAAAAATGAACTTTTTTTTTGGATAGTACCTGGGCATTGGTTTAACGTAACTAACATACACAAATTCTATCCCACTGTAGAGACCGAAGTCTGTCACTTAAAGTAAATTAAGCAATTTAAAGTAAATGGTAAGTGTCACAGTCCCAAGTTTCCCTAACTAGCGAGAAACAGAGTTGGGATTTGAAGTCAGGGAGTCAAGCTAGAGAGGCTGTGCCCCAAACCACTACCACATTAAGCACTTATTATAAGTGATAATTCACAACAGATACAGAAAATTACAAACATTTTAATTTAACTCTACAACAAAATTGCGAGGGAGGTCTTATAAGGTGGAGGCTCAGGGAGTATTTTTCCCAGGAGTAGATAGTGAGTGTTGAAAGTGAAGAGGCAAGGCTATCTTAGGTGCAACTAGTGCAGTCCCACAGGACCCTCTGCTCAGAAGGGGGTGCCATGCTTGAGGTTAAATGCTCTGTGTTGCCATCTTGAAGCCCTTGATAATTTTATATTTGAAGTTGTGTTTTTCTCAATGAAGACTGCTGGGGCAATGGAGCATGGCAGGGCACTTGGAGCCTCTGCTCATGTATGATCCTACAACCTACCTTTTTCTCTCAACTCTCTAGGATTGATTCTCAGCTTCCTGTTTCCAGACTCTTACCCAATGGCCACTACAGCCCTCGGCCCCTGGCAGGGATCTGGGCATAGGTACTGGGGAGGACCAGAATTAGGTATGTGCCACCAGTGCTGACCTGTGGAGTGGGGATACCTGTAAGACTCTGTGGTCACTCTGAGAGTGGCCTTAGACCTTAGGTGGCCCAGCATTACATAAATCTACTCTTGACCGGCTGAGACTGTGATCACAGAAAAAAAGGAAAAAGATTTTTCCTGTGTTTTGATCACATGATAAAACAATTTCATTTGCATTTTGCATTGGGTCCTGAAATTATGTAGCCAGTGTGAAGAGGAATAAATCAGGTCTTCTAAATGAAAAGCAAGGTCAATATTCCTTCCAATATCCCATGCTATAAAATTACCCAAGAAAGAGAGATACAGTCAAATTGTACATCCATGTCATATCATCCCACTTGGAAAAGGAAAAAAAGTAAGGTGGGACCAGAATTAGGTTGCAAGGTTAATGCTGAAACAGACCGTCTAGGCAAGAGAATGGCGGCTACAAGTCAAAGGATATGCTTGGTTGTTGCTAACAGAATTAAAGTACTCTAAGAGATTTTAAAATTTTATGAAAACATCAAATATTATGAAAGTAAGCCCAGAATAAGCTTTTGTTAGAAATTAACTAAAGTAAATTGGGAAAAAAGAGCCACAGTTTCACTTCCATTTCTGTTCATTAATTCAATATGCAATTGTGGAAACTCTATGATATGAGTTTATAAAGAGATTCACTGGAGCTTTGCTTGGATTTTGAGGGATTCAGTGAGAAAAGAGCAAGGCTGGAATGCAGGTATCATCTGTATCCATGGAAATTTCTCTGGGCTTCAAGCAGCAGCAGCTCATGTTGGGCAGCACATCCATTCACCCATCAAACACTAATTATTTTGTGCCAGTTCTTTCCTAACCAATAGCACTACCAAAAGGGAAAAGACTCACATTTTGCTATCTAAGTTTGCATGGAGGGAGGTCTTAGAAATAAAGAATTAAAATTCAAGCACTGTGATGGGGACATACTGCTGGCTGAAGAAATAAAGGAGGGAATCACCAACACTGCTTGAGGGTAATGAGTTGACAGGTTGAGGAGTAACCAAGTGTTTCAAGCAACCAGGAACTGCAGGTGCTTGACGGGGAGCAATGAGCGCAGGGTGGAGAAGTAGCTGAGGGTTTTGCTAGGATTGTTTGTTGCCTAGTGATTTGTTCCTGATACATATGCATGTCATTCACCTTTGGTTGATGGAACATTCATATTCTCTCTGACTTGTTAAGCAGCTGGACTTGGCAGTGGGGAATCTTCAGAAGCGTTTTAAGAAAGGGAGTGATGTGACCAGAATTGCCACTGGGTGGAGCTCAGAAAGACTTAGTGTTAGAAGACTAGAGACAGGGAACCTTGAAGGGACCATTGCAAGAGTCAGCCCAGAGGATGATGAGGTCTAACATTGACAGTGTCTGTCTGCTTAGAGAAGAACTTCATTTGAGACAGATATAATCATCAATGGCAACTTTACTCCTCCATATAATGTCAATACAACTTCATCAATAACATTTTTATTCCATCCTTATATAGCACATTATCTTTTCTTAAGTGATATCCTTCATTGTTTCATTTGATTCTTACAAACCCTTGTGATAACTGGTAGATAGGATAGCCATTATCATGGCCATTGAATCCAGGGGATGGACCTGAGGTCACAGTCTGTCCTGGGTCAGAATCTTAGACTTTTTGATTGTCATGAGGTTTTACAATTTGATATTTCACATTTTGTGTACTAAAAAGCTGTGCACTGTTATTATCATTCCACATTCTGTGCACTATTAAAAGTCTCAGTGCTGTATTCCTGTGTGTCTCTCTCCAAATTCTCAAAAGACACACATCTAAGGAAGTCTTTCAGGATCTCAGCTTCTACTTAGTTTTGGTGGTAAAAATTCAGAGATATGAAGAGGTATTCCAAAGTCCATGAACTGGACCCTTAACCCAAGCTTGGATTTTAAATCAAATTTGAGGTTGTTCTTACTATAGCTATGGTGAGTTCTTCATAGGTAAAATCTTTGTGTTATTTTCCTTTTGGCTGAAGAGACAATTTCTCAAGACATAATTTTTAACTTAATCAGTATTTTAAGCACTCCCATATGCATTAACTTAGAAAAAGTACAAGTCTGCAAAGGGAAAAATAATGTTGCCCAAAGTAGTTCTGTTTGTGAACAAAAACCATAGCTGCGTGG
This sequence comes from Globicephala melas, assembly GCF_963455315.2. Lineage (NCBI taxonomy): Eukaryota > Metazoa > Chordata > Mammalia > Artiodactyla > Delphinidae > Globicephala > Globicephala melas. Next base: position 161,340,939 of record NC_083315.2, on the reverse strand, counting down.
AAAGAGGATTGAGATTAAACCACAAATACTTGTTCAGAATCCAAATTGTCTTCCCTAAAATCTCAGCTTAAATGCATTTGGACAAGTTAAATGGTTCTCCATTTTCCCTTCCTTATGGAAGTTCATTTCTTTATGCAGTTATCATTAGGTGATGCACACTGAATTGCAGAGCTCCTCACTCTTCCAGTTGTTGGTGTGTATAATGAGGCCCCTGTTAGTCAAGAAATCCCTGGGACACAAAACTATTCAGCAAAGCAGACATCCTCAAACGGACGGAAGGCCTTCAGAATACTCTTGCTGAATTATGCAAGATATTCTGGTTTATGGTTATTAAAGGCAGTGATAAAGAAACTGTCACTGAGTAGGATGCTGTCAAATATCCACACAAAGAACAGAGATGATTACCTGGGTGCTATTCACCCAGCTCTCATTACAGAGAGCTTTGTGCTAGTATTTCTCTTATAAACCTTCTTTTGATAAGATTATAATTTGCCTGACTAAATATTTGTTCTAGGCATCACCTTGACATTAAAGGTCTGAAACAAGGTAAATGTGCAATATGTGTCTATGCATTCTAGCTTTTTTTTTTTTTAAATGGGGTTTCAGAAGGAAAGGTTTGAAAGAAATGCTGCAATACCTGGGTTGATTTTTCAATGAAAAGAAAAATGGAATTGAGCTGTTTCTTACAAATGAGTCTGTCCTATTTCTATTTAATCTACTTAAATTAACTGGTTTGAACTGGTTCACAGGGATGGGTAAAGAAACTAAAATAAATTAATATTGAAAAAGATGCACAACTTTTCTATTTCAATAACAACATCAGCCTGGGCTTTCAAAGATTATTTGTGTTGTGTGATGTATGACCATTGGGACAGGGAGATGGATATGAACACAGTGAGAGACACATTACCCAGCTGTGCAGCATGCCCGGCACTAGTGGGGACACCGCGGGGACAGGGCAATGTGCTCAATAAATAACAATTAAGGGCGACGATGATGGAGCAAATATTTGGACACCTCTGAGGTGAGAACCACACACAGAGGTAAATGTTTATTGATTAAAAAAAAGTCAAATCCAAAGAACAGGTTTTAGCACCACAGAAAACTGAGTGGGGAGCTGAAGACTGAATATTATAGTCTCACAAATTGGTCATCTCCTCTAACAGATACCAAGTAGTAGATTTGATGGATATTTTGTTTGAGTTAGCTGGAGTTTTGTTTCCATCTTTAAGGACATTAATGAACTATGTCGTATCATGTGATAATGAAAACATATCCTTAGAGAGCAATTCAACTATGGGTAGGTCCATATGATAAGAACATTCTCTCCTTTTAGAGGGTACAAAGATTTAAAGTGTTTCCCAATGTCAGTAAAGTCCAACTTCAGATTCATGCTTCCAGAGACATAGATTCCCATGCTAACTGAGAATGCAAGTAATTTAAAATGTAATATTTTTTATTTGTTAAAACACAGAACCCTAGAGACATCATAAAATGAACCTTTGAGAATTTATAGCATTTTAAAAGAAGGAACTGTCTGCAGTTTTGTGACAATTATTTAGTGCCTATTTATGAATAAGACCATCCTGTTTCTTAAATGGCTTAGTCAAAACATATAATCGGGAGACAGAGACATGTAAAACACCCACCTATTTCTAGCAGACCATCTATATAGAACATTTGAATTCTTTCAACACCTTTATATGTTTCTGTTTCTTAGATAGTAAATTGTGCCTTTTGCTACTGTGTTCCTCTCTTAGTTAGTATTCTATATTGTATACTGTGAGTACTCAATCAAAGTTTATGTATGGATTAGATGAAAGATCTGAGTAAAGAAAGGGGAAGTTTCTGGTGGAGCAGTGGTATGTGCAAATACAAGGCCCTGATTCTGCCTCATGAGCATCTCAGGAAATATAGGAAGGGAAGAAGGGGCTTAGGAGGAAAAGTCATTTCCTTCAAGGTCAGGCATGTCACAGTGAGGGGTTTGTGTCCTAGAGGTCTTGGAAATTCAGTTCCACAGCCATTTTCTGCAGTTCAGGAAATACAAAGAGATTGAAGACATATGGCAAGCTTGTTCAATGGTAAAACCTGCTCTGATTCCACTAAATTTCTTTAGATTTTAAAAGTTATTCCATCTCATATAAATTTTCTAAAGTTTTTCAGTAGACATGTTCATGCGTTTGATTACCAGGTGCTGTACCAGTCCCCAGCTGGGGATATTATTATAATATACTGGACATGTGCCTTCTTATATTTCTAAAATAAGCAATTCTTTAATTTCTAAACACCTCCTAACCCCAAGGGTTTCAGATAAGGAATTGTGGACGCATGGAAGTTCACAAAGGGACCAAGGCTTTAAGTAGATTTGCAGAGTTGACTAAAAGACTTGCTCAGGTCAAGCAAGGTTTCAGTTGGAAACCCAAGGTTTGCATCTAAGTTTTTCTGGCTCCAGCCTTGTGATTCTTCCCTGTCTTCAAATTATAGTAGCAGAAAAGAAAGAAGTCAACACATCTCTAATTATATGTTTAATATTTGCTAGGTATTGCTCTAATTTCATTTACTCATTTGATCCTTTACATAGTCTTATGATGTAGGTACTATTTTTATCCTAATTTTACAGATGAGAAAAAATCCAAGAAAATTAAGCAACTTGTGCAAAGCCACAAAACTGGTAATTGGCAGAGCTGGAACTGTGAAACCAGGTAGACTGTCCCCATACCAGTGGCCATAACCACTACATAGTACTCTTAAGGCAAGAATATGTCTAGAGCAGTGAGTATAAAACAAGTCAATGTAAAGCTCCTTGAAAATAATACATACAAAGAAACAGAAAGAGAATACATGTGAAGATAACAAGGATGAGAATTAGCAGAAAAAAATTCTTTTAAAACATAAGGCTGGCGAGACCTCAACTGAATTCCTAAAAAAGAAAGGCTTAAGTGAAAGCTGTCAGGATTAGATACAAATAACTTTGAAAAGCTTGAAGTTATATGTTTTGCATAATTGGTTTATACTTTATCAAGGGCATGAGTTATGTATTCTTATTTCCTTTTTTTCCAAAATCTTATTTTAAAAGTTTCAATGAAATATTGTTCTGAAAGTACTTTGGTAAATCATAAAACCATAAAAACACCAAATAGATATAAATAACTGAACATGGGAATGTCTGTCTTAGTCTAGATTTCCTGGAAAACAGAGCCTGAGGCAAGTGTTATGTTCTATTGCTTTACTAGGGAGCACAAACCAAGGGATTAGGTATGAGGGACAAAGAAAGTGAGGCAAGGAATGAGTGAGGGACAGAGGATGGGGCTGATTGCTGGATCTTGTACTCTAGAGTCACTGCTCAGTTTAGTGGAGTAGGAGGGTGAAGAAGTAATCTCCTGTTCCCAACTTCCAGTGGTTAAAATTTTACCCTATGGGACATCAAGTCCCTATCATTTCTAGATTGAGTTTGTGTAGGTGTCAACAGGGTCTTGTTTGTTGATGTTTGTCCCTTGGCATCAACAGGAGGATAGGGCGTTATGCAGCTTGAGCAGGAACTGAGGTGGGGTCAGCCCTGACATTGGCTGGAGCTCATGTATAGCAGGGCATCCAGCAGCAGATGGAGCCACAGATAGACAAAAGGGATACAGGATCTGAAGTGTTTGGTGAATAAGACAGGTTTGATTAATGGTTTAATGGGTTACAGTAGCATTTTAAGTGGTGTTTTCTAGACTATGACCTACAGAATTACACAGTGTAAAATGTTAGACCACATATCAGTGCAGCTGGGGAGGTATTTTGGAACAGTACCTGCTCTCCTTTAAATAAATACCTGCTTATTTTATACAACTTTTAACTTTAGGTAAATTACCTTTTCTTCTGAACAAACATGAACTAATAAAACTTTTAAAATAAACTCTATAAATAAAATATTTTCAAAAATGGAATCATTAGATAATCTATCTTTCATTCTTTCTATTCCTTGTTTTTTCCTTATACTTTATTTCCTTATAATTTATGAAGTGACTGTAATAAACAAAAGGAAAGTATATTTTGAAAAGATAAAAAACATAAGTGGCTACTGATGGTACCTTTGTGTTTTAGCACTCTGGCATATCAGATGACATCTTTTAACAGAGCTTATTTATTTCCCCTAGATTTTAACTTCTTTTATGATGATTTGTCTATTTGTCACCCCACCAAAGTCATTGGAATTGAAGAACTAGGGTCATGTGAGTGCCTGAAAATATATCTTTAAAATATATTTTCTTTTTCCTCCAAAAGTGATGAGGAAATCTGGTGAGCCCTAGGGTGTCACTTTGAACCTTTACTGTGTTGGGAAGCCTTCACTGACTCACTTTGCTTGGCTTCCCCCAGCAGTCCTAGTAAACAGAACCAATTCATTTATGTGGGATGGACAGAAGCTCATATGGGAAACTGGATTATGCTTGAGCAAAGGCTCAAATGACATGCCATGCTTGACACTGGAAAGAATCAATTAAATTAAATATTATAAGGTTGGTGAGGTCAGGAGCTGTGTTGTGACCTAATAAATGCCCTCACTCTGTGTTATGAATTGTGCTAGAAATTTCCCAGCTGTGAGTTTTTGTTTTTGTTTTTTGTTTTTTGTTTTTCTTGATGATGGACTATGTTATGTACAGAGGAGCACAGCAGGGCCAGGGAATGTGGAAGAAGGTGTGACTCTATAACATGGTAGTTAAAAGCCTGGGCTTTGGTGTCAGGCTGAGCTGGGTTTGCATTCCAAATACCCCTACTTAGTAGCTCTTCACCTTGGGCAGGCTACTTACTTCTCATGAACCTTTATACAAAATTGTCATTTTTATCATGTATCTACCTGTACAGTTGCAAATGTGGTAATACACTTAAAGTTTTTTATGACCCTCAACAAATGGTTGTTAGCCTAAAGTTGTTATAATTCCAAATTTATTTAGATACCTCAAAAGTAACCCCCCAAGTTCGTCTTTAGCGGTTTTCAAGATTTTTATGCAATTCCTTCCTTCTTACGAGAAATAAAGAGAAAAGCAACATCACTGCAAAACAGGCAATGATCAATTTCACAACGTTGAGGGATTTTTTTTTTTTTGCGGTACGTGGGCCTCTCACTGCCGCGGCCTCTTCCGTTGCGGAGCACAGGTGCTCCGGACACGCAGGCTCAGCGGCCATGGCTCAGGGGCCCAGCCGCTCCGCGGCATATGGGATCCTCCCGGACCAGGGCACGAGCCCGTGTCCCCTGCATCGGCAGGCGGACTCTCAACCACTGCGCCACCAGGGAAGCCTGAGGGATGATTTTTAATTTACTATTTCTCACTTGAACTGAGAAGGAGTAACATGATGAAAAAGCAGGTAAAACAATTCATTTTCTCTTTGGACAATGGCAACTACAATCGTGTCCTATATCCCAGCTTCAACTCTCCTGAAAAATACTTTAAAACGTTATAAGTCCACAGTTTACAGAACCTGTATATGAAATCCAGAAATCCAAAACTCTCCAAAGTAAACCATTGCCTCACTACTTGCTTTCAAATTTTTTTCTTCTTCCCCGATGAAACTCCAAGTTTATTATAGATCACAGTTATATGAAAATATCAAATTATTAATTTGCAACGCAGCTTTCCCACCTTCTCCAGCCTCCCCAAGCGTATCCTGAAAACCACTCAGTGGGGCTTCCCTGGTGGCGCAGTGGCTGAGAGTCCGCCTGCCGATGCAGGGGACACGGGTTCATGACCCGGTCCGGGATGATCCCACATGCCGCGGAGCGGCTGGGCCCGTGAGCCATGGCCGCTGAGCCTGCGCATCCGGAGCCTCTGCTCCGCAACGGGAGAGGCCGCGGCAGTGAGAGGCCCGCGTACCGCAAAAAAACCAAACCAAAACAAAAAAAAAACACTCAATGCATTCCCACTACACCTAGGATAAAATTTGAACTCTTTACCTGGATTCCAAGGCTGTCCACAATTGCATACTGCCCACTTTGTCAACCTCTAATTACAGCAGAGGACCAGATTCCTAGAAGGCGTTGAGTAGGTATCTAGTGTCTGACTAATAGTCTTTCTCTTAATACCCCTCTTGCTGTGTACGCCATTCATATCAAACCCCTTTCTGTCACTAAATTTCTCAGACAAGCTTGTGAATCCAGGTTATAGCACATGCTGTGAGTTCTGCCTTTCCCTCTACCCACTCCCCATTCAAACCTTTGTCTCCTACAACTCTCAAGATTCAGTTTAGACATTATTTCAAGGAAATATTCTCTGCTTCCTGGTCTAGATTAGTCCCCCTTCTATAGATTCCATATGGAATTTCCTACCATTCCCACTGTTGTATTTTGTGGCAATTACTGGTTTATCTTCTTTCTACTCTGCAGCAAAATCCTTGCACACAGATGTGTTAACTATGTCTTTTTATTTTTCATACTGTCATGCTTTGACATCTAGTGCCTTGCCAACACTGGAGGGACTGTCCCTCCGAAGGGCTAGCCAATTACTCGAGGTAGTAGACAACTCCTATGCGTGGACCTTTGATATGCAAACCCACTAATTCAGAGCCAACTCCTCAGCCATTTCTTCCATCAGGCTCTCATACTCAGGGCAACTATTCCCCTGCTCTCACCACCTAAGGGCCAGGCACCAGAGAGCTAGGAGCTGTGATCTCTGAGCTGTGAAATTATTCCAACTAACCAATCCCAAACCTACTTACCCTGCCTCACCCATTCTGTTTCATGGAAACTATAACAAAGGCTTTTGCCTGTGTTCTCCTCACACTTCCTCTGCCTGCTGACTGACTCCGATGCTTCTCGCTGTAGCCCTGCATGGCATGGCATGCCTCCTTCTCCTGGGAATACGTGAGTATAACAATCTGTCTTTACAATGGCACTTGTCTCCTGATCTGTTGGCCTTGTCACACCCACATAATAATACAACTTATATATTAAAGCAATAGAGACAAAATCTCTTTTGTTCACATTGAAATTTCAGCTCCTACTATGGTACCTGGAATGTACTAAATGCTATATCTACATATTAGTGAATGAAATGTGAATATTGACACTGATTTAGTACTATGTTTATTGGAATCTGCTTCCCTCTGCTTCATTTCTATTAATAATTAAAAAAATAGTACGTAAGATATTTTGTTAGACAGGAGATTTAATTTTTTGCATTTTCTTCAAACTTACTGACATCAAACGTTATATTTTGCTTTTAATAAAAATTATTCCCTAGTTAAAAACTTATTTTTCTACTTCTTAGCTTGATCACTCTTAAGAGCTTCATCCTTTGACAAAACATTTGGTTGTGAATAAAATGTATTTCCTGCTAACACATCTTTCTAAATCCTGTTCATTATGATTGTACCTAAATATAATTAAATGTAACTTCAACTGTCTTGTGATCTGACATAGCTGTGGGTGATTTACATGCACAAATATTTTAGGAGATGAGAAGAAACAGAAGCGGTCTATTTTGGACTTTGGGTTGGCAACACTCACATCTCTGCTGGTCACACTTGCCATATGTTTGCTTCTCTTTTCCAGCAACTGTTCTTCTCAAGAGTGACTTTGAGGCAGGAGACATCACTTCCAACTTCTGGATCTGAGAAGTGTTTGTGTTTGCATATTAAGTAGTTTGCTTTTTCCTGAAGCATCTCAGTGCTGTGTTTTGGCCTCAGTGTGTTTTCTTGAGGAAGTTGAAATGTTCATCCTCCAAGGAACTTCCCCAAGTGCCAAAAAACAAGTCTTTTTGTTCCTGAGAAAGGTTGACATGGGTGAAGAGGAGGATTAGGGTTGCTTTGGAAAGCAAAATGAAACTCTAAAGACCATATTGTAAACAAAATGCAAACTCTATAGCAAGTACCCAGTAAAATGAACATTATTTCTACAGGGCCAGACACAGAATGAAGATGAGTGTTGGGTAAGGCATTTAGAAGTACTAAGGATAAGAGAGTAATATTTGAGTTACTTTTTTTCTGCTAATTTTTTTTTGAGTCCAAACATTGTCAATGACCTAATTTTCCCCAAAACCAAAGATCAAAGCTTTAGTTACAGACTAAGATATTATTTTCTGTGCTCTTCAGAATGATTTTTCCTTTATTCTTTCCATTTTCAGTCTAACTCTCATTTTCCCATTCTTCGGACTTCTCTTTTGACTCTCTCTGCTTGGTACTTGTCAATAAGTATAATGTAATTTCCCCTAACATTTTAGTTACTCTAAGTATCGTTGAGACATACGTTGTCTGGACTTTGCCCAGCTGAGTGTGAGAGAGCTAATGCCACATAATCTAAGTCTCAGTCTATTTACCTATACGGTGTGGATAATAATAGTTGCACCTCACACATACTCAGTGAATGAGGACTATTATTGTTATGAGGACTAGTAATAATCCCAATAAAGAAAATAAATAATCACGCGTTAATAGACCAATAGTTTAGTGATCCAGTTAAGATAATCATTGGTATAAGCAATGTTAAGGAATGGAGCAAGTAAGAATATGAACATTTTCATACAAACAAATTTTTGGAAAGCTAGATGGAGAAATGGAAATTCAAGCTCAAGTTAGAATTTAAGAATCATGAGGACTTCCTTGGTGACACAGTGGTTAAGAATTTGCCGGCCAATGCAGGAGATGCAGGTTCGAGCCCTGGTCCAGGAACATCCCACATGCTGCGGAGCAACTAAGCCCGTGTGCCACAACTACTGAGACTGTATGCCACAACTACTGAAGTCCGTGTGCCTAGAGCCCGTGGTCCACAAGAGAAGTCACCACAATGATCAGCCTGTGCACTGCAACGAAGAGTAGCCTCCTCTAGCTGCAACTACAGAAAGCCCACGCACAGCACCAAAGACCCAATGTAGCCAAACATAAATAAATAAATAATAATAATAAGCATTTCTTCATTTTGTTTGCCCTACATATACCTTTTTAGATTGATTTATATAAAGTTGAAGAGAAAATGGTTTTGAGAAACTTTTAAAGGACGGCAAATAGAATAGATCAATAGACTTAGAGAGATGGAAGAAGATTAACAGAAAAAAAATGCAGTTGAAATGATATGACCTGAATTATTAAGGAGAAAAGGGAACATTATGGTTTTGTCTGACTTACTAAAATGAAATGAGGCTAGGGGAAAGGACTCACTGCACTACCACAACTTCTAGCAGGTATAACAAAAATCTTCATTTTGTCAAAAAGGATAAATAAATCAAATAGATATAGGTGTTCTAAAATGGATTTAAAATTGAATAATCAACACTCCAAAGGAAAGATGCAGAAAGGACTTCTCAAAACCTCTTTTAAATACCTGCTAAAAAGAAATTGAAATAAGAATATCCTAAGTATTATATCCAAAGAGAAACTTTCAGAAAGGAAGACCTTTACTTGCAAAACTGATGGGGATTTTGGGTTCTCACATGGTACAGCAGTCTGTCAGGATGGCTTCTGAGAACCCGCTGATACCTGGATAAAAGGATCTCAGTTTGAACTGCTGGGGTGGTGGGGATCTGATTGTTGCTGGTGGGAAAGGTATGGCATCAGTTCAAGCCATTCCTGCTCATTTCCACACTGGGAACAGTTGCAGCTGAAATATTATTAAACATCTTGGCAGCGTTTGAAGAACAAATAGATATTAAATGGAAATAATGACAGAAGGAATCTGTATAGGATAGTGGATATTCTGGAATTTGCTTATTCCTCCATACTAGCTGATTGCTCTCCCTTGATCTGTCTAACCAACAACAGTGAACAAAAAACGAGAGTAAAGTGGGTGAAATTGGCATGCGATAGATTTTTTCCAATCTTTATGATGATATTATTTAAAATGTGTATTATGAAAATCTTTACGCATGCACACTAGTAAGGAGTACAGTGAATCTCCAAGTACCTGAAGCCCAGTATCAAAAACCATTCACATTTTGCCTTCCTTGGCTCGTCTATTTCCTCCAACCTTTTGTCTGCTAGAGTGTTTTAAAATAAATCCAAGTCACCATGCCAATTTATCCTAAACATTTCATTATGTATATTTTAAATCCATATCCAGTTGTCCCTTGGTATATGCTGAGGATTAGTTCCAGGACCCCCAAAGGATACCAAAATCCCAGGATGCTCAAGTCCCTTATATAAAGTAGCATAGAACTTACATGTAACCTACACTCATCCTCCTGTATACTTTAAATCATCTTTAGGTTACTTATAATACCTAATATGATATAAATGCTATGTAAATAGTTACTGGCATGTGGCAAATACAAGATTTGCTTTTTTGGACACTTCTGGATTTAAAAAAATATATTTTTGATCTTGTGGTTGGTTGAATCTGTGGATGTGGTACTCTGAGATATAGAGAGCCAACTATATGTATATATGTGATGTAGATACAAGTATAAATATTTATAGTAGATAATATATAATAGTATAATATATGTATATATATTATCCCAATGATTTTATCACACTTACATTTTAAAAATAATTTTAATATTATCTAACACTTAGTGTATTTTCAAATTTTCCCAAATGTTCTAAAATATCATTTTTTATAATTGGTTTATTTGAATTAGAATCCAAAAATGCCCACTTCCTGTATTTAATTGTTATACTTCTTGAACTTCTTTCATGCAATTATTGTTGAAGAAATTAGGTAATTGTCCTTTAAGTTGCTTCCTCATGGTATTGTTTAAGTTGTCCCGCTTGACTGTACACTTTGTAGGTTGGCAGTTACATCTAAAATTTGCTTTAAAAAAAAAAATTTTTTAATGTGGTGGTATGACTTCATATTCATGATGCGTTACCTTCAGAGGCACATAATCTTTGGGATTTAAGTTTCAGTGGGTCCACCTCCCAGAGTAATTAAAATAAAAACAAAAATAAACAAAGCTTTTGCACAGCAAGGAAACCATAAACAAGACAAAAAGACAACCCTCAGAATGGGAGAAAATATTTGCAAATGAAGCAAATGACAAGGGATTAATGTCCAAAATATGCAAACAGCTCATGCAGGTCAATATCAACAACAACAACAACAACCCAATCAAAAAATGGGCAGAAGAACTAAATAGACATTTCTCCAAAGAAGACATACAGAAGGTCAACAAATACATGAAAAGATGCTCAACATCACTAATTATTAGAGAAATACAAATCGACACTACAATGAAGTATCACCTCACACCCGTCAGAAAGGCCATCATCAAAAAATTTATAAACAATAAATGCTGGAGAGGGTGTGGAGAAAAGGGAACCCTATAACACTGTTGGTGGGAATATAAGTTGATACAGCCACTATGGAGAACAGTATGGAGTTTCCTTAAAAAGCTAAAAATAGAACTACCATATGACCCAGCAATCCTGCTCTTGGGCATATACCAGAGAAAACCATAATTCAAAAAGATACATGAACCTCAATGTTCATTGCAGCACTATTTACAATAATCAGGACATGGAAGCAACCTAAATGTCCATCAACAGAGGAATGGATTAAGAAGATGTGGTACATATATACAATGGAATATTTCTCAGCCATAAAAAAGGAATGAAACCGTGTCATTTGCAGAGATGTGGATGGACCTAGAAACTGTCATACAGAAAAACATTCTGTTTTTCAGAAAGAGAAAAACAAATATCATATATTAACGCATATATGTGGAATCTAGAAAAATGGTATAAATTATCTTATTTGCAAAGCAGAAATAGAGACACAGACATAGAGAACAAAAATATGGATACCAAGGGGGAAAGGGAGTGTGGGATGAATTGGGGGATTGGGATTGACATATGTACACTACTATATATAAAATAAATAACTAATGAGAAGTTGCTGTATAGCACAGGGAACTCACCTCAGTGTTCTGTGGTGACCTAAATGGGAAGGAAATCCAAAAAAGAGGGGATATATGTATAGGTATGGCTGATTCACTTTGCTGTACAGCAGAAATTAACACAACAGTGTAAAGCAACATACTCCAATTAAAAAAAAAATCAGTGGGTACAGGTGGGTAACAGCCTTATCCCTCGATTATAGAGATCCCTATCAAATTTTACCTAATAGTTTTACCATCCATTTATGACTATTGGTTGAACCAGGTATTTAACTAAGGATGAAAGCAAGATTGTCTTTTTTTCTAATTCTAAAATTTTGTTGCATTATTAGCTGGAATTCTGTATAGAAGATTTTTATACACTAGACTATTTAGTTACCTTGAAATTCAGTTCACACCAGAAAGTAAAAATAATATCTAAATTATTTTCCTTTAATGCATCAGATTTCAGAGTAGTGAGTAGGCACTCTAGTAATCTCCAATAATGTCCAAAGAGTTTTGTTTTGTTTCTTTTTCTTATTTTAAAAAAACTTTATGAATTTATGTTTTAATGAATTACATGCATTTAAATTGGTTGTAATCATTATTCTTTAAACATTAAAAATTTCAAACATATAAAATATGTAAAGAAGACTACAATGGACCCCCATGGACCCAGAATCCAGTTTAAACAATTGTAGACTCATAGCTGACTTTATGTCATCTCTGTAATCCTCATTGCTTCCCCACTTCTCCATCTGAGCAACTCAAAGCACCACAGCATTTTAATCGATAAATATTTTTTAACAGATAAGGCCTCCATCAAAAACATACAATTACAACATCATTATCCCACTTAAAATTTAACTATTTTTCTTTAATAGCATCAAATAATTAAATTAACATCAAATTTCCTAAATTGTTTCATAATCTTTTTTTTTTAAACCATTTGCTGTGACTCATGATCCAGTTAAACTCCTATATGTCACTGCTTAATATATCTCTAAAGTATATTTTAATCTATAAATTCATAAGTCTTTTCTTCATTTATTTTTTTCCTTGCAATCTATTTGTTCAAAAAAGTGGGTAGTTTGTCCTGAAGAATTTTCTACTATAAGGATTTTGTGGTCTATGTCTTCACTGAGTCTTTTTTTTTTAATCACCTGTAAATATTTCAGTATATAACACTAAGTGAGTGTTTTATTCAAGGTAAAACTCCAGTAACACAATCAAACCTAAGAAAACTTATAATAATTCTGAAATATCAAGTATTTAGACACTGCTCATATTTTCTTGGTTGTCTATAATCTTGACATTTTAAAAAGCAGAATCCAAATAAGTTATATTCATTACAGTACATTGATGTCTCTTCCTCACTGTTCCCCCCTGGCATTTACTTGTTGGAGATTCAAGGTTACTGCCGTGTAAATTTTTCCACAGTCTTTATATGGATCATTGCATGTCTGTGCTGTTGATTAACATGTAACCTTGTCTCCTGTATTTTCTATTAATTTTCCTATTAATTCCCAGTTGGAATTATAAGGCTGATCAGATTCAGATATAATTTTAGTGTTGTTTTTTCCTTGCAAGAATGATTCACTGGTAGCATTTTGTACTTTTATTGGATTGGCCAAAATGTTCGTTTGGGGGTTTCACCAGATATTACGGAAAAACCTGAATGAACTTTTTGGCCCACCCAGTATTTGGTGGTGCATAATGTCTGGTTGTTTCCTCAAATGCTTAGAGTAAGACTAGAAAAATATTCAAAAACAAACATAAAGGGCAGGAAAAAAATGAGGGAGTGATAAAGTAGACAAGTAATTTGTGACTAGACAAATGGGAGGGAAACCAGAAGACAAGGGTGTCCTAGAATATAAGGGAATGAAGGGAATAGATCTGAAGAAGAGGGGAATGATAGATACTTTTAAATGCTTCAGAAGGAGCAGCTCAATTGTGACCTTCTACTCATATAGGGAAGATGGCTTAATGGCAGTTTGCTTCCTGGGATATGTGGGTGTAGAAGTCTAATTGGGTGATTATATTATTTTATCATATCACTGAATATGTTTTAACAAAATCTCAAAATGGACCTCACGTGACTGAGTTTTTATTTCAAACTTTTTAAGCAACAAGCTGTGTGACCTTTGGGAAGTTTCTTAACCCCTCTGTGTTTTCCTTATGCAAAGAAGGAGTTGGTCAGATTATCTCTCAACATTTTGGCTCTAAAAGTCTGCAAATAAAAGGTATATTTCTCAAAACAAATGGAAGAAAAATGTCACTGTACCAGTACCAGATTGCTTGTTCATCTTTTTTTCCTGTTTCCTAAATTAAAGGCACTCCTATGCCAGTAAAAGTAAAATGACAAAAACATTTATAGAATGCCAACTATGTGTTTGGAAGCATACTAGTTGTTTTATGTAGTTAAATCCATTTTTCAGTCCTGTGCATCCTGATATTTTTAAAAACAGATTTAAGAACAATATATTTAATTAGAAAATTCATTGCAACAAAGTTATCCTATGTATATTCAGGTGTACATCAAGTTCAATCATACCACGTGTCACTCCTTAACCTTTTATCATTTGTATTCTTCCTTTTGGATCTTTTCCTTATCTGTATATCCCTATCAATATAGTTATATCATATCAGTTACATGATTTTTTTTGACATGATATCTTTTTATACTTACATTTATTTTGAAAGAAAACCTTTCTTCACTATAATAAATATACATCAGGGCCTCTCTCCATAAATGCAAGAGTTGTAATATGTAAAATACATATATTCATATACAAAATATACTAGAAATATTATGAAAATAAAGCAATATAATTAAATTCTAGCTAGATTCTGTTTACCTACCATCTCTTTTTTTTTTTACAAAAGGAGATCAGTGTCGAGACCAATTTTAACAAGAATCGTGCTAGGTCAGTTTAGATTAAATCCATCCACTCTTGATAGCCAGTCAAGTTCCTCTTACCCCACTCTTGATATCTAAACAAGTTCTTCTTAAGAATCCACTCCCTCATTCTGCCATTGCCTATAAATCCCCAGCTCTCTCTGCTATATTCAAATTTGAGTTCAGTCTCTCTCCCCTATTACAATAGTCTTCAATTAAATCTTTCTTGTCTGTTAAAAAAAAATGAGTAAGTGTGGGAAAAGTGGTGCTTCTAAAAATAATGGTACTATTTTTAGATTAGCACCAGCTAAGACCTTCTAATATAGTGAGAAGGATTATGAAGGGAAAATGTACTCACTATGGTCAATGTTAGCTAATGCCTTGTCCATGTACCATAAAGTATCACCTCTCCTGAGTGGTATATATCCCACATGTGTTGGACCCAGTTATACACCAGTCCAGGTCCACTCAGTCCTCTCTTACCATGGTAGTAGATCTCCTGCCCCCTCTGCCTTATCTTCAGAGACCAGCATAGCAGAAACCTCCTGTGAGGCCAAAGCCTGGGCTAACTGGATCCAAAGTAGCCTGCCTCCCCAGTGTCTGCCATAAGGGAGTTGGTAGCATTGCTAAGAACTATGAGGGTTAACACCCTGTGGGGAAGACTGAACATCCAGAGGCAGCTGAAAAGAAAGAAGAAAAAAGAAAAAGATAAAAGAAGAAAGGAAGAGAAGAAGGAAGGAAGGAAGGAAGGAAGGAAGGAAGGAAGAAAGAAAGAAAGAAAGAAAGAAAGAAAGAAAGAAAGAAAGGAAAGAAAGAAAGAAAGGAAGAAAGAAAGAAAGAAAGAAAGAAAGAAAGAAAGAAAGAAGAAAGAAAGAAAGAAAGAAAGAAAGAAAGAAAGAAAGAAAGAAAGAAAGAAAGAAAGAAAGAAAGAAAGAGAAAGAAAGGAAGGAAGGAAGGAAGGTCACCAGATACAGGAGGAAGTTCTGGGTGGCCTCTCTGGGATCATGTTACAAAACTAAATCATGTGTTGCATTTGTTTTTGTTGGAAGGCTGAGACCAGCTTGATAATGTACCACCTGTACTTGCTTTTCCTCTTTTCTATTCTCAGCTCATTTCTTTTTTTTTTCCCCTCACTCAGCTACCTTGTGTTTGTACCTCTCAATAAACTGTTTACTCACTAGACTTGCATTAGCTCTCTTTTTCTAGATTATTTCCCACACTTAGGGACCCAAAGAGATATCACATAGTTATGTGAAAATTAATTTAAAAGTTATGGGCTTCTCTGGTGGCGCAGTGGTTGAGAGTCCGCCTGCCGATGCAGGGGACACGGGTTCGTGCCCCGGTCCGGGAAGATCCCACATGCCGCGGAGCGGCTGGGCCCGTGAGCCATGGCCGCTGAGCCTGCGTGTCCGGAGCCTATGCTCCGCAACGGGAGAGGCCATAACTGTGAGAGGGCCCACGTACCGCAAAAAAAAAAAAAAAAAAAAGAAAAAAAAAGTTATGTTATAGGAATTTCCCCAGTCAATATTAGTTAGTCAATATAATGAAGAGAAAAACAGTACAATTTCCACTGAAGGTGATTTATGGTCAGTTATGTGCTCCCAATTCTCCATATTCCACAGTGAATTCTATAGGAAGAAGGAATCTCTCTGTCTTCACACTGATAACCCTAAAGATTGACACAGTGCCTGGCACATAGAGACAAAAATATTTTGAATACAACAAATATTTGTTGAATGAATGGACTCTCAGAGCACTGTTTACCTAAAGTGGTAGAACACTTCACTCTACTTGTGCTATACACTGATGTGTCCTCTTTATCACTCTGTTGCTATTGTCTTCAGGCACATATCCCTATACCACTAGGATGACTTATCTATATCTTCTTTTATAGCAGGTTTTGTCCTGATTTTCATTTCTTTTTGCTTTAATTGAGTTGTTTTTGGGGCTGGTGGGTAAGTTGTAGAGAGCTATTCATCTGTGCTTCTCTCTAAGAGACATTGGTCTTTTCCCTCAATCCTAATACTGGTCAACTACCTCCCTTTACAATTCTTGTTCAGGAATCCCCTTTCCCTTCCCTACACCACTAACATCGGTGTTGAGCCTGTTGTGGGACACCAGGCTTGCATGACATTTTTACAATATTTCAAATGCAAACCCAAGTTTTCACATGATTTATAATGTTTCTTGTTTGACAATATAATAGAATCTCAAATGCTTAGATAATTTTAGCATTTTAGCAATTTGCAGAAACTCTCTGGCTGGAAGATATATCTTTGTATAGAAACAAAAAGTGGAGGCATCATAAACCATGATGAAGCTCTGCTAGATTATCTTTTTCCAAAAATATTGAGTCTGGGGGCTTCCTTGGTGGCGCAGTGGTTGAGAATCTGCCAGCCAATGCAGGGGACACGGGTTCGAGCCCTGGTCTGGGAAGATCCCACATGCCACGGAGCAACTAGGCCCGTGAGCCACAGCTACTGAGCCTGCACGTCTGGAGCCTGTGCTCCGCAACGAGAGGCCGCGACAGTGAGAGGCCCGCGCACCGCAATGAAGAGTGGCCCCCGCTTGCCGCAACTAGAGAAAGCCCTCGCACAGAAAAGAAGACCCAACACAGCCAAAACTAAATAAATAAATTTATTTGAAAAAAAAAATACATTGTGTCTGTCCGATGCATGGTCCCTGATGATTTGCACCTTGTAAAGATAACATTCATTTCAAAAATATATTACAGAGAACTTATAATATACCAAACATATTATATTAGAATATTTTGTTAGAAGCCAGGAATATAAAGATGAGTCAGTCCCTGCCCTCATGTAGCTTTTATTCTAATAAGGGAAATAGACTTAAAAGGACTATTTCAATATTGTGAGGCAAGCTTTCTATCAGCAGTCTGGGCTAGGTGTTATGGGAATGCAGGAAGGGAAAAATAAGTCAAACTGGCAGAAGAAGATGAGAGAAGCTTCCTGGAGGACAATATATTATAAGTTAGTCAAGTGAAGAATGGGGTGGATTGGAAACTGAGGCAGAAGGGAAACATGAACAAAGGCCCAGAGGAATGAAATAGCATGATGAGTGGGAAAACAGCAGGTGTTTGTCATGGCTGGAGTGTAAAGACCAAAGAATGGAGGGTATAAAAAAGGACTAAAGGGGAATGAGGGAGTCAGTTCTTCGTGGAAAACCTTGCATTTGAGGATAAGCAGTGTAGGCATTATTTTGAAATATATAGGTGAGGGTGTGTAAATGTAGGGAGCTATAGAAGATAAAATTAGAAAAGGAGGCAGAGATCCTATGAAGAGTTTCTTCTTTATGCTGAAAATTCTGAACTTCATCCTATGGAAATCAGTTAGACATTGAAGGTTTTGAAGTAAACAAATATGATAAGTTTTGGTTTTCAGACAGATGACTCTGGTTACAGTTTAAAGGATATGTTTCAGGAAAAGGAGAGCAGAAACAGGAATACTAGTTAGAAGACTATTTTAAAAATTCATATGAATTATAGTTTGATTGGGTCTAAATAACATATGGTAGAGATTTTAAAAATACAACACCAATTATTATATTAAATTTTTTCTCCTCTTTATTATTTACTAGGGAGGTGTAAATATGCATTAAGTTAAAATTGTTCACGTTATTTTATTCTCTGTCTATAAAATAGATCATCATTCCCCATGTTTCTGTTCCAATATATCTCATCCCCTGACCATTTCAAAAAATTCTGCAATAAAATATTTGTTTTCCACTAAGTAAAACTTTAAGATTATGATTCCTTTGCATCAGATTAAATTCATGTGTATTGGGGAATATTTTTGGATAGAGCATTGTTTATAGTGGCATGTTTTATAATGATTGTTTTAAACCACACCTTCAATCTGTGATTCCTCTTAGCATATTTTGGAATTCAATCTGTTCCCTAATGTTATAGAGTTTACAGTGTAATCCATTATTCAATTTAAAAGTGTGTTCCCTCTCTCTTGATTTTAAATGAAGAATATTTCTGATAGTGTCAAAAATGAACAACCCCTTTTGGTATAAATCAACCAAAACTTATTTCAATTTTTAAATTGTTAAAATTGATTTCTCTTTCTACAATTTATGACATATAGGAACAGATGCAGGGAAAAGGAAGGGGTCCATAATTTGTTTTGTCCTTCAGATAATTATTTCAATCTCTCATATTGCTTACTGGACAAAATCTAACTTGCCTGAAATAGCATTGTTTTCAAGTATTACCTTGCATTTATGTATAGTTTATAACCTCAGCATTTGAGGATTGTGTGGCCTCATTCCAGAGACTAACTTACTGTCCAGCTCAAAACCATGCATAGCAATATGGTACCATGCCTGTCAATCATCAGTACTTAGGCATCAATATTATTTGTTAAGATAAAAAAGAAAATCATTCTGTGTGTCCGTCATTGTATTTTTGGGGAAGATCTGTTGTAATTTACTTTAAGCCAGAAAGAAAGGTGTTTGAAAATAACCTATTGACATACTTTGAGTAAAGGTGTCTAAAAATATGACAAAATCTTTATCAGCCAGATGTATGTTCACCGTTGAAACCATGGAGATCTTATAAACAATCTAAATAGCTTAAAAATAAATTTTTCTCAAGATTTTCCAAGGCCAAATCATTGTATTATAACTAGAAAAAAATTTGTGAAATTCTTGTGTATAAAAAGTTAGCCTTCATTTTTAACTCTGTTGTAATAGGCAAAACTCTTTTTAAGATGAGGGGTTGAAATTGTTGTTTCTTTCTTATAGGAATGCCTCAACTCTCCCAAAAGATGGCAAATATTTTTATCATAGTGTAGAAACTACCGGCCAATCATGGAAAGGGAAAGGATATATACTATTCTAGAGGAACAGCTCCAAAAGTATGTACATTAAGGGAAGAAAAATGAATTCTGTTGTTTAGATTTTCCTTGTTCATAATGGGAAAACTCATGTCAAAAGAAGTTGCCAAGAAAACAAATTCCCAAAGGAAACTCCTGCATTATCACAAATCAATTTCTATAATGTTTAATTTGGAATGTCTTTCTTCGTTCAACCAGTGTGGCTGACAAATGAAGCATAAGCAAGAGATTGATGTCTCATTTGACTTGTGATTCCTGTCCATACTAAGAGAAGATACTGGTTATGCCATTCTACTTCTGGTGAGAGAAAACTTCATGGAATACATGCCATATCATGGGTACTTTTGCAGATCCTCACAGCTCCCTTCTAAATTTGGGGAAGGCCATTCCAAGCCACAGATTACAAATACTATCAGATAAATAAATAAATGAATGAATGGGCATTTGTGATATTTACAAATCCAGAAACCATTGTTTAACATTTTTCACAACCATGGTACATATTAAAATTAAAATTCTTTTACATGACTTATTCCAAAATTTTCATAACTATGAATCTAAGTCATGAACTATGGGAGTTCTAAAATATTTCTGACAGTTACCATTGTTCTCTCCCACCATCGCCACCCCAAAATAGCATTTGTTGACTCATCCTAATGTTATGTTTATGAATAGAGCATAGAAAAAAAAGAGCATCAAAATAGAGGCTGAGTCCCTGCAGAGATTCTCCATGGTTGGGTAGTCAGTGACAAAAATGTGAGGCTTATTGTTAGTAACTTGTTCCTGATAACAGTTGTAACACCGAATGACATGATTAGCGAATTATCTACCTCTAATTTAACTATCTTGCTTTTTAACAATGAAAAGAATGGGAATTTCTCACTGCCAGGGAAGGGGGAATGGGGAATGATTATGAAACAAAAGTCATGAATCTGTCTTTATTTAGAGACACTAGAATTCACACCTTTTTTCAAGAGAGGATATCACGCCCAACCCCTACCACGTGCAGGTTGTTGAGGTGTCATTTCTACCGACAACCATGGGGACATAATTTGAGAGACTATTTGATTAAGGTTGTCTTTTCAATCTACCCATAATTTTGAATACTCAGTAAGTGACTAGGCACTGCATAAGGTGAATAAGCACCTTGAATAGACTAATAAACACACTACAATTAAGAGACAATACCTTATACTGAAAATACAGTCTACAGTACTGACAGTATGTGCAATAGACAATCAGAAGAGTGGAGAGATTACTTTAGGTCTAAGGACTTGGAGGAACTGGGATAAGAGACCTCTTTACTTAGATTTAGAAGGATGAGTAGGGTTTGGTGGGTAGAGAGGCTATGATGGAGAACCTCATAGAAAAAGCTATAAACAGCTTTCACAGAAGCAGAGAAGATGGAATGACATTGAGGATTTGGGGGAATAGTTAGGCAACTGATTACCTGAAGCAGTGACTTTATGTGGAAAATGGGGCCCCAAATCAGTGAAGCAGATTTCCAAAAATATACCTATTTTAGAAAAATTATTTTAGAAATGTTCTCTCTCTCCCCTTATCTATGTATATCTTTCTATCATCTATCTATCTATCTATCTATCTATCTATCTATCTATCTATCTATCTATCTATCATGAGTTTACTAATATCCCATGTCTAATGACAGAAAGAAAAGAGTTCAGGAAGGAATTTGCCTTTGAGGTGCCCTCAAGGGCAAATATTTGTAATTTTTTCACTTACAAGTGCAGAGTCACTCAGTCCTTAGATTCTGTCCCCAGGACTTATTCCTAGTCACAGATGCAGAAGTCCAAGAGGAAGCTGGGTGAAAATAAAAGCCTCCATAGCATACGTGGGTTCTAGTGAGAGAGACATGGTAAAGCCGACAGAGAAGAAGCCAAAATTCTAATCCCATGAGGTTGAAAGGCATGTGTACTTGAGCTCTATTCTAAAAAGCATCCCATGAGAACACTCTGAATGAAATGATATCCCGTGAGATAATTATCAGACACAAAAATTCCTGCAGATTAGTTTAGCAAAGTCATCACAATGGATGAAGTTGTTGTCTTTGCCAAATTATAAGAAAATTATTAATGAGGAATTTCATGTATATACATTAAAAGCTCCCATTTTATCATTAATAAGTGAAGGAAAACCAGTTTGAGGACTTTCAACTAAAGGTCCATTAAGAAGAATTGATGTGTTATAAAAAGTAGAATCTTGATACCTCCTAACTTATTTCTCCAAATCAATGCCAGAATAAAAGTTCCAGAGCAATATAGATTATGTAGCCCTCGTGAGCAAAAGCAGTCATTTCAGGGAGGTTGCATTTTTTTGTTTGTTTGTTTGTTTGTTTTTTTGCGGTACGCGGACCTCTTACTGTTGTGGCCTCTCCCATTGCGGAGCACAGGCTCCAGACGCGCAGGCTCAGTGGCCATGGCTCACGGGCCCAGCCGCTCCGCGGCATGTGGGATCTTTCCGGACCGGGGCACAAACCCCTGTCCCCTGCATCGGCAGGCGGATTCTCAACCACTGCGCCACCAGGGAAGCCCCTGCATTTTGGAATCATACTCTCCTGCAGCCCTGCTGGCACTCCAGAATGGAAACTTGAGGGCCCATGAAAGTAGTGGCCAGTCTCTCTCTCCTTCAATGAATCAGAGAAATAAGCTCTCTGGCTTAAACATTAAGAGTGAAACATTTACCTGGAATATTTTTCCTTCTGGTGGAATTCCAACTTGTCAGCAACATTGACTGAATCAGGACTGGGAGGGGAAACAAATCTCACTTTGTGGGCAAATGAACTGGGGAATAATTTCACCTCCTCTTGAGTCTGACATTGATCAGAGGGATAGGTTACCCCTCATTGCTGCCTATGTTTCTTTTTTTCCCATCCGTTTTTGGTAGGGGATGAAAAAGATTCAAAACCTTGTATGTAATGACTTGGCATATTAAATAGGCAAATTCCTGTGTGTGTGTGTGTGTGTGTGTGTGTGTGTGTGTGTGTGAATAATATTAAAAACCATCGTAAAAAATCACTTATTGGAATTTTCTCTTTGGATTCATCTGGTCATTTTTTGATTAAGATAAATGGAACTACACACATTCAATCCCTGGCATTACTTTGTGCTTAAAGTATCACTATGAAACTGTGAGTCTGTGAGCTCTGTGTCCAGAATCATTTATTCTCTGAGATCTTATGATGAATAAAATCCTATGAGCATTCTCATGTGCTATTGCTGAGAATCATGGTTAATTTTACATGTCAGCTTGGCTGGGCCACCATAGTTAGGTATTTGGTCACAGTCTAGATGTCACTGTGAAGATTTTTTTTAATGATATTAATGTTTCCATCAGTACACTTTGAGTAAAGCACATTATCCTCCCTAATGTGGGTGGGCCTCATCCAATCAGTTGAAGGCCTTTAGAAAAAGATTGACTTTCCTTGAGGAAGAGGGAATTCTGTCTACAGCCTGTCTTTGGACTTCACCTTCAATGTTAACTCTTCCGTGGATCTCCAGCCTGCTGGCCTGCCCTGAAGATTTTGGACTTGCCAGTCCTTACAACTGCATGAGTCAATTCCTTAAAATAAATCTCTCTCTGTTTTTCTCTTCCTCTTTCTCTCTATACACACATCCTCTTGGTTCTGTTTCTCTGGAGAACCCTGACTAATACACTGAGGGAGGACAGACATTAGTACATGTTTGTGTGTACGTGTATTGTAGAGGGGGGGATAATAGGACCTGGGGTTTTATTCTTGTCTCTGGACAGTCTGGGTACAGCAATTTTCAGACTATAGTGATATCCCAACATGGAAATAGGGTAAAACATGATTTTTCTGAGCCTCACAACAAAATATTCTGCTTTAATAGGTCTGAGGTAGAGCCTCAGGAAACCTGCATTTTCTAACAAACACCCTGAGATTGTTCCAATACACTTTGTTCACACAATTTAGTTAGAAACAATGGCCATGGGAGTGTAACTTCTCAAGACAGGCCCTATGGTCTGAATGTTTGTGTCCCCTCAAAATTCATATGTTGGAATCCTAATCCCCCATGTGCTGTATTAAGAGGTGGGGCTTTGGGGAGGGGGTTAGGTTATGAGTATGGACCCTTATGAATGGGGTTAGCGTCTCATAAACGAGACCCCGCCACTCTCCGGTCCCTCCCCCACGTGAGGACAAAGTGAGAAGTTAGCCATCTATAACTCACAAGAGAGCTTTTACAAGAATCTGAGCATTCTGGCGCCCTGATCTTGGACTTCTGTTGTTTATAAGCCACCCAGTCTCTGGTATTGTGTTGTAGCAGCCCAAATGAACTAAGACAACTGGGTAGGAGATTATACATTATTGGAGCAAAGCTTTCAGAACAATAAAGGATTCTCTGAAGTTTGAAGGTGGTGATGGGGGGATAGCATGGATCTTTTTGGTTTTCTCTTTTAGATTCAGATTCATACTTTTTAGAGTAAGGAAAAGTTTCTTGGGGATAACATAAATAAGATTCTAAATTTCTTGACACTCGTAGAAACAAGTTGAAAATAACTTCATTTGCACAAATCATTTACATCCTCATCCAGGACATTTTTTCCAATGATTTAGTAATTCTTTCTAAATCATCTATGACAGGTGACCACACAGCTTCTGCCTGAAGAATAGGGAGAGACTGAGTACTCACCAGCAGTCCTTGTCATGTACTTCTTCTGGAATCATTCACTCACTAACTCACCAAATATCTATCAAGCACGGACTCTACCTCAGGTTTTGGGGAAGATATGAGGATGTAAGAAAAAAAAAACAGTTCTCACTCTTATGGAGTTCATCACTAACTAAAAATATAAAGCACTTTACACAAACACATATAAATCACAATAGAATTCTTGTAATCAGGGCTTTAAATGTACCAATTCTTTGAAAGTGGTGAACATATTTAATTTAGTAGTAAAATACCTACTAGCTTAGATTTCGAGATAAGACAGACCTGGATCACTAGTTATGACCCTTGATGAGTGACTTACTTCTCTAAACTAGAAAATGGGGATACTCATAGTCCCTACCTCACATGGACAGGATGAGTATTAACCAAAATAATGCCTGCAAAGCACTCATACAATGTCTGAAATAAATTGAGTGCTTCATAAATAACTATTAAATTTTGTAAGCAAACTGTAATTTTTAAGTGTTATGGGAAGGAAGGAAAGTAACATTTACTGTGCGTTTACTACATTCCAATTGTCACGTGCAAGGCATTTTACATCCATAACACAATCAAAAGAGAGTTGTAGGGTTTCCCTGGTGGCGCAGTGGTTGAGAGTCTGCCTGCCGATGCAGGGGACACGGGTTCGTGCCCCGGTCCAGGAAGATCCCACATGCCACGGAGCGGCTGGGCCTGTGAGCCATGGCCGCTGAGCCTGCGTGTCCAGAGCCTGTGCTCCACAACGGGAGTTGCAATAAGACTTTAGCAATCATCAGACTTCTTTTTCTAGATTGAAAATGGAGTAACATGCATTAGGTTTCCTAGCAGATTTTCATGAACATACTGAAACTTACTGAAAGTTTTTTAGCTTACTACAATTATTTTATCATACTGAATAAAATAGTGATGCCCTTAAATTCATTTTTACAGCATTGATTTCCTACCTGTCAGGGTAGCAATGAACAAAGAACTGTCCCCAGGCTGTAATAAAGCATTTCAAGTTGTCTTTCCCAGAAACAGAATAACTTTGCCCTAAACCATCTGCCCCTCCAGGTACTGCTTGTAGCCAAAATATCACAATTTTGTGTGAACAGTGCAAGTAGAATATGGAGGTAAGGAGCTGATTGATGTTAACTGGGCTAAAAATTCCAACCTACACTTTCAACATTAGAGAAACCATCTGCTTGTTAATTTAAATTCCCAGCCAGAGACTCTACTCCTTACCTAATAAATATTAATTACAGCCTGCACGAGTCAGACAAGAATCATCTTCGTGTTTGCATTTCGGTTATTTGATTCATAGCTCAAAGAAAATCCCTTGATTCTGTGCATCATTATATCACTCTTAATTCTACATTCACTCACGTAATCATCTAATCATTCAAATATCTATACAATAAATAAGACCAGTCACTCAATATATCTAAAACAGTGTACCGTGTGATGTTGAAAAATGGAGTCCCTCCTTTGATAGCAATACTCACTATGTTACATAAGCAGTAAAAAAATTTCTGATATTCATTTGCATGTGTAATGAGATTCCATTTTCTCAAAAAGCAGACAAAAAAAAAAAAGGTTAAGTAGCTAAAAGCCAGATCTCTAAGATCCCTTTGGATCCTTCATGCATGATTGTAATTGTGCAACTCACCAGCAAAGGACTTCCGATAAGTGAGGATATTTATGTTAAGTTAATTATAAAGGAGTGAAGGCATTCCCTACAGAAGACATTGGGGCTTCAATACTCATGTCAGTGTCTTTGGTCCAACCAGACATATACTTTACCATGTGACCACCTGATGTGAGCAGGACTGAATGACACATCTCTAGAATGCAGCACTGGTTGAGAGTTTGCTTTACAATTCTTTATTGAAGCATTATTCTTGGCTTTACTTCAGAAGGCAGCACTACTCTTTATGCTCCAAGGCCACTCACAATGTTTTCATAAGGTCAAAGCCAGAGTAAATGGAACTCTACCAGAAGCAACAAAACACAGGGTTTGGATGTGCTTGTATTTCTGACCTGTGACTAGTGACCTTTGCCCAAAGCCGTCCATACTCTTTGTCAGACAGCAACCTGCTCTCTGGGTTGATAACCTTCTTGCAAACACATCTTGGCTGGAGGTATGGCTCTCCATTCCCATGTTCTCCATGTCTATTTCCTAATCACTGCAGGCTTGTATACAATTCTTGCTCTTTCCTCCAGAAAAAGGATTCCTTCAAATTGAAATACCTGGCAGTTACTTCCTGACTCCCCATAATCCTGTCTGTTATCCTTATGACTGGATTTTGATTTATAGTTAAGTCCAGTGGCTACAATGATTAACTTTTTTGTTTCCTTAATGACATCATGAATTTAATCCAAAAAAACTTTTGCATTACAATCTGATGGATTTGTGCTTACATATACTGTTGCAGAAGCAAATCCTCCCTTGCCTGAAATATCATCCCCTGCATATCTGAATCCCAGCCAACCTTCCTGTAGTTTTCTGGCACATCCCAGCTCACACTGTTATCTTCCAACCTTGAATGACCATAGCTCTTTCAGCACTGAACTCACGTGTTAACGAGTACATTTTTTTAAACATGATCTCTAATTAGACCATCAAATCTAAGAATATAAGACTGTAATCCCCTACTCTGTCCGGTTTAGCATTTTCTTGTACAGGATAGGTTCTCAATGGGAGAACTATTCTCAATATATTGCTGTAAAAATTATGCACTTTCTGTAACAAAACTTTTCTGTACAATTTATTGCCACTGAGTCAGTTCCATGTAGAGTAAAGATTATGGGGTTTTGATTCAGACAAGACCTCAGCCTGAAAAACATCTCTGCTCATTAGCTCAGCCATCTTGAAAATGAAGTCTGATTCCATGCTCACGAGCATCTGAAATCTTTTCTAATTTGGGGAGAATATCCAATGCTGAGAGCCCATGTGGGAGGCGTGAAACTCTTTCTATTGGAGACCTGAGAAGAGCAAATGCTTTCTTCCTCCTGACTCCTGCCAGCAGTCAGGGCATGGATTATCAAACCCTCTCATCTACAGCTCTGGATCTTCAGTGGATTCCAAGAAGATGAAGGAACAGTTAATAATTAATTCATTGCATAGTGTTCAGGAGGCAGCTGGAGTGATTGCCCAGAGCTTTGGGGCAGGAGCGTTGAGCAGTGTTGAACAAAGGGGTACCATCTACCCTGTGGGGTAATCTTTGCTTTGCGTCTTGCGTCTAGGCTTCCTTGATTTCTGTTCACTTTTTGGTGTAAGTTCTCCAGCTTTCTTGCCAATTGCTTTGCTGTTTAAGTTAAAAGACTTGGCTTCCTGGGCTGGCACTGACAGACACGTCTGATACATCCATTTAGAAAAATGAGATGATAATATCTACCTCCTTTCTATCTAAATAAAATGTTATTTATAAAATATCTAGCAGGTACCTGTATCATAGCAACAAATCAGTTTTGCTATTATTTGCCACTTTCTATGTCCTTATTCAAAATAACTACGGTCTAAGCATCAAACTGCTATTTTAGGAGTTTTTTTATTCTTTAATCATTTCCTTAAAATGCTTCAACCAGCCCTGCTCACCTTTGGCTCAAGCCAGCTTGTTTCATGGCAGCTGCTTGGCTTCCCTTCTTGCTGGCCCATCTCCACACACTTCCTTAGCCCAGAGAGGCCAGGGAGCTTCACTTCCATGGCACTGTTGTTACAGTCCTGGCCATGAGCATTCATCATAGTATAGGAGGGATGTTAATGAAATTGTTAAACCTGGACAATGTGTGAGTACCGTAGGAAATCCAGGTCAAAGAGTTCCCAAACCCCTCATGGGACAGTTATCCATCTTTCCTCCCAGTGCTTGCACTACTTTCTCTATGCCACTAGGGATCATGGAGCATCTCTTACTTTAAGTTTTAGTTATTTTAAGTTCATTTCTTACCTTTTTAAAATTGAACTGTAATCTCTTAAAGGTTGAGTTTTTAATGTATCATATTATAATACATGCAATGCTTAAAATCAATGACTGATATATCTGGCTGGCTGAATACATTAATAATTACTTATGAATTAATGTGATTAGCAATTACAGAGGATTATGTTGAAATGTTGCTGTGATGTTCAGCATATTTTCCAGATTTTCCCCCTTAATATTATGTTGTTTAGAAATACGAATATGTCTCTTGGTGACCAATACATTTTCTAATTTATTGCCACTAGAAAAATGTAACATATGCAAATTAAATCAGGAAAAAAAGAATGTCTGGATATTTCTATAACGATCAAAAATATTAACCAATATTTAAAAACCTGTCGATGATGAAAACAATATCCAGATGAGTTTTACCAATGAATTCTACTGTTGTTTTTTATAGATAATAACATTGCCTACACAGAAAAATACACTATAAAGATGATAACTAAGAACATAGTTTAGAGTAGTGACTGAATATGAGGTCAATATGCAAAAATAAAATGCATTTCTATACACTAGCAACAAATATGTAGAAAATGTAATTCATGAAGAATAGTCTGTACAATAACAAAAACAATTAAAGTGCCTAAGAAAACTAACAAAAGATGTTTAGTTGCAGCAAATTCAATGAAAAAGCTAAAAGTGACCTAAACAAATGAGAGCTATACCATGATCATTTATAAACATGGACTGTGGGCTTCCCTGGTGGCGCAGTGGTTGAGAGTCCGCCTGCCCATGCAGGGGACACAGGTTTGTGCCCCGGTCCGGGAAGATCCCACATGCCGCGGAGTGGCTAGGCCCATGAGCCATGGCCGCTGAGCCTGCACATCCGGAGCCTGTGCTCTGCAACGGGAGAGGCCACAACAGTAAGAGGCCCGCGTACCGCAAAAAAAAAAAAAAAAAAAAAAATGGACTGATGTAATTGCCATTTCTCCTCCAATTAATTCATAAATTTCATGTAATTCCAATAACAATCCAATCATGATTTTTGAGAACAAGCTGATTGATAAAGTTATATAAAAGAGAAAACCCCAGGAATAGTCATGAAAAAATAAGATTACTCATTGCTTAGCCTGAGTTTCCTACATACAATGACGTGCTAATCCTTTATTAGTGGATATAGTCCCAGATAAACAAGTGGGAGGGGATAATAGATGAGTGGCAGGGAAGAAGTGAAGACATGTAAGAAAATAATAATTAATAGTAATAATAATCACACAACTAATATTTAGTAATGGGAGTAAATCCACAGAGGTTGAACAAATGTAGTGGGTTGACTAAAAATACTGGATTCTAGAACAATTCTTGGAGTTGGGAAAAATGAAAACTTTTTTTTTAACATCTTTACTGGAGTATAATTACTTTACAATGGTGTGTTAGTTTCTGCTTTATAAAAAAGTGAATCAGCTATATATATATATATATATATATATATATATATATATATATCTCCCCATATCCCCTCCCTCTTGCGTCTCCCTCCCACTCTCCCTATCCCACCCTTCTAGGGGTGGTCACAAAACACCTAGCTGATCTCCCTGTGCTATGCGGCTGCTTCCCACTAGCAGGTTTTTTCCCATCTCCTGTCTCTCAGCGGTCAAAGATTGTTCCATGCAGCATTAACTCCCTGCACAGATTGGTTGTTACCTGGCTCTTCTAGGCAGCTACTTGGAGACTCCAGATCCCACAGTAACAGTGGCAGCAACCACAGCACAATGCACCATTTGGAGAGAAAAAACAGATGGGTATGAGCCAGCATTTGTCCCAACCTGCCTGATGTAACTGCCACCACCCAGCATTTGTACGTGGACACAAAGAAATCTTAAAGTACCAAGAACTGGCAAGGAAGTGAACACTTAAACAATGCCAGAAAGATTAAGATTTGGTGTAACAACTTTGGAAAATAATTTGTTACTACCTTGCAAAGTTGAAAATTCGTAAATCTATCTGTATATCATTTGACTCCATGTGTAGGTGTAGAAACACTTGTTTTGAGCATCTAGAACCAAGTCAAAGATTGCTCGTAAGAGGATTTTTCATGAAAGCAAAATAATGGAAACAACTCCTGGGGAGTGGATACACAAAGTTTAGTATATTAACACAACAGAATAGAATAATACACAGCAGAGAAAATGAATGAAGTTGGGGTGGATACAAATTCACAGATAACAACTAGAGCTATAATGAAGGAAATAAGTAGTTTTTAGATTGCATAGAGTATGATACCAGTTTTATAAGTCTCAAAACAAGTCTGCCATGGGATGTATATGAAAACACTATGAACGTAAAACAAGTGAATGACAGATTCTGCATAAGTCTTCACCTTCCAGGAAAATGAAAAGGGATGGGATAAGGAAGTAGCAGTCAAGTAGGTACACATGAAAGTAATTGGTAACATTCTAGTTCTACAGAAGAGTGTTGCTTGTATGACATTCATTTCGTCACTATACCTTAATACTGCCATATATATACACATATATAATGTATGCATCACAAACTAATAAAAAATTAAAAATAAGCATAGCTTTTCTCAAAGACACTGAAGAAGACATCTTGTGAAGCATGCAATGTCCTCTTCGCTGTGTCTTTCTATTCTTTCCTGGCCCCCTCCCAGTGTAGACTGCAAAGGCAGTTCTATGATTCTGGGCACCACACTGTGAAAATCACTGGTGTGATGATAGCTCTCACATGATTTGAATGGGTAACTTGGAAAGTCTACATAATAATGCAATTTTCTCCCTCCTGTGTTCCCTATCCCAGCAGAGAGTGCAAACACTTTCCAAGCTGTGGGAGGAACTTGGCTATTATTCGTGACTCCTGAGTCACCTCCTTCATATCACCTGTACTAAATCACCAAGTGCTCTCCTTTAGGGATATTCAATAGCCATTGAATCTATCCATTTTCCCCCATCCTCAGTGTTACTCCTCTAGACAAGATAACCACCATATTTAGTCTCCCAGGTTATTGCAACATAACTGCTTTCCATCACCATCTTTGCCCCCAGCACCATCTTCGAACAGGGTAGCAGGTGTCATTTTCCCAAAAACACAAATCTAATCGTGTTGCTCTCTTATTGCAAAGGTCCTGCATTGGTCTGAGGATAAAATGCAACTTCCTCAAAGCATAACATACAGCCTTGTTCATTTATCTTGTACATCTCAGGTCTCACCTGTCAATATAACTGTGTTATTACTGCCCAGATATTATAAGCTTCTGACCATCCCCACCTTTCTTTTGCTTGCCAATGCTGGCTGCACTTCCTAGAGGGCCCTTTACAAATTCTTGACTGGCTGCTCTCTTTTCCTTAGAACAACTTAACTTCTGTTTACCGCATAACAGTGGCCTCTTTAGAGTGATTACATACCTCTCCTACATGCTCCATGCAACATGTAGTTATTCTTATCACATACTTATTGCTGGATTTGGATCTTAAAAGCTCCAAGCACTAAAAAGTATACAGTTCCATGCTAACCCAGCATGTGTAATTTAAGAACTGAAAATGATGTTGAATCATACAGTAAGTGTATGGAAATCTAAAAAAGTGTTGATTTTTCCCAGTAGGATTATGTGTTGTTTATGTTGAAACATCAGCTACATAATTTAAAAAAATTCATGTCCCTATATTGCTGTGACCCTAATGAAAACTGGTCTTTTTATTGAATAATTCACTGTGGCATGTATTTACTGTGATGTTTTGAAAATGCCTGTCTTCCTATATCTCTCTGCCTTAAGGGTATGGATTATGCCTTGTTAACTACTAGACCCTCAGTGTCTGCCCCAAAATAGATGCACCATACACATCTGTTAACAGAAAGAAGGAATAAATGAGTAAATGAGTGGCCACAGACTCACTCTTCTTGCCTTGCTGCTAATTACAAAAAGTGGCCTCATGCTTCTCTATTTTGCCTTACCCTTCTTAACTATATACTTCATTTATCGGGCTGAGCCACCAAACTAAATAAATAGACAATTATTCCGTGGCTGGTTTTTAAATAGTCTTGAGATAGAAGTCTCCTAAATGGCTTTTATTTCAGTCATTAATTCAAGAGTGAGTTCGAGGGACTTCCCTGGTGGCGCAGTGGTTAAGAATCTGCCTGCTAATGCAGGGGACATGGGTTCGAGCCCTGCTCAGGGAAGATCCCACATGCCGGGGAGCAACTGAGCCTGTGCACCACAACCACTAAGCCTGTGCTCTAGAGCCCGTGAGCCACAACTACTGAGCCCACATACCACAACTACTGAAGCCCGCGCACCTAGAGCCTGTGTTCCACAACAAAGAGAAGCCACTGCAATGAGAAGCCCGTGCACCATAACGAAGAGTAGCCCCTGCTTGCCGCAACTAGAGAAAGCCTTCCAGCAAGGAAGACCCAATGCAGCCATAAATAAATAAATTTATAAAAAAAAAAAAAAAAGAAGAAGAGTGAGTTCGAGTTCTCCAAAATTAACAAAAAGCCATCAGAGATGGAAAACCTCAGATGACAAATACATCTCACCTTTCAATTATATTTTCCAAATAGATAATCTAAAGCCATTATTTTCCCATTTACTATAGAAATTAGTTATCTAGTGACACATAATACATTGCTCCAAATGTAGCAGCTTAAGAAGCTTAAAACAGTAAGTACTTTTTCTGGAATCTCACATTTGAGTCATGAATCAGGACAGTTAGTTAGATGGTTTTGGCTCAGGGTCTCTCATGTGGCAGCAATCAAATTTTCAGCCCATGTTGCAGTCATCTGAGACTTAACTGGATCTAGAGGATCAGTTTCTGAACTCACATAGCTGTTAACAGAAGGCTTTGGTTCCTTAATATTTGTGCCTCTCCATAGATGGAGATGTTCCTTAACATCAGCCTATGATGTGGCTCCCCCAAGATGGGTGATGTGAGAGAGAAGGAGAAGGGAAGCTGGGGCTGGGAGGAAAGAGAGAGAGAGAGAGAGAGAGAGAGAGAGAGAGAGAGAAGTAGGAACCCAAGCAGAAGCCATAGCCTTTTATAATGTTATTTTAGAAGTGACATACCATCAGCCATATTCTAATGGTCACACGAACCAGACCCTGATGCAACATGGGAGGGAATCCTACAAAGGTGTGAAGACCAGGGTGTGAGGTTGTTGGGGACCATTGTGACGGATGCATAGGAAGAATTTTGAGCAAGTATATAGCATTATCTGACTTATGTATAAATGATAATTCTTGTTGCTTGGTGAAAAATAAAATGAAGAAGATCAAGAGTAGAAACAAGTAGATCAAATACAAGGCTGTTGTAATTGAGTAAATAGATAATAAATTGTTACTTGAACAAGGGTTGTAGAAATGATGGTATTAATAAGGGATCACACTGCTGTATTTAAAATAGATAACCAGCAAGGACCTACTGTATAGTACAGGACACCCTGCTCAGTATTCTGTAATAACCTCAATGGGAAAAGAATTTGAAAAAGAATAGATACATGTATATATATAACTGAATCACTTTGCTGTACACCTGAAACTAACACAACATTGTTAATCAACTATACTCCAATATAAAATAAAATTAAAAAGAAAGTAATCAAGCTATATGCATATTTTTAATGTATAACCTGGAGGACTTAATGATGGATTGGATGTGAAGTGTGAGAATTAGAGAAATTAAAGACAATGCTGGAATTTGGCCTAAGAAACTGAACAGATGGTGATAACATTAAGAAGAGGAAGATTGGTAGAGGGGCCAATTTGTGCAACGATCACTGTAAACTAGTTTTAGACCATTTCCATCACCCCAATATGATCCCTCGTGGTTGATTACAGATAATCCCCAGCCTCAGCCCCAGACAACCAGCAATCTACTTCCTGTCCCTGTCGGTTTACCTTTTCCGGACATTTCATGTATGTGAAATTATACAATACGTGGTCTTTTCTGTCTGGATTCTTTCACTTACCACAGTGGGTTTTTTTGAGGTTCATCCATGGTGTGGTACATATCAGCACTTTATTCCTTTTTCTCACTGAATATTATCCCATTGGGTAGATATTTCACATTTTGTTTGTCCAGTTAAAGGTTGATGGACATTTGGGTTGGCTTTCATAATGCCTTAATGTCCATTTTTTCCTATAATATTTTATGCCCACTTCTCTATAGCACGTGACATATTATATAATAGTTTTGAATAGGGAAAGACGTGTATCTGATTCACTTTTCTATACCCACAGCCTATACCTGTATCTGGCAAACTGTAGGTGTTCAAGGAGTATCGTGTATTGCAATCGTGTATTGTTTACCTGACCCAACTTGCTAGTTCTGCCAGAACATCAGTAATTACAGTCCTCACGACTTCTATACAGGCTGCATTTCCATTTTCTGCACTGCCTCTTCCTGGCCGCTTGCACTTTTTTTTTTTAATGCTGTGCTTACTACTGGCAGGTTGTTGAAACACAGTCTGCTGAAAACCCACACTTTACATTTCCTTAGGGCAAAGGGCAATGTGCTTTGTAGAGGTAAGGTCTAGATATGGGTTTTGGAGAAAAGGCAGTTAATTTGAGTAAAAACTTACCTATGTTTGTCATGTTCTACCAGACCACATTGGAGATAGAAGTAAAGACTTACAACGGTGGAGACATAAAACTAAATGGAAACCCCTCAGTCTCAAGGAAGAACTCTAAGCATTTAAAAACCTTTGTGAGGTAAAGTTAAATTCCTTTGGATGTGTCCAACGTTCCCCTATGAATCCCAATAATCAGAGAAGAATATTGGCATATGATTCCTAGGAGCCTTCGATGAATGCCTCTTTTTAAGGATTTAGTTTCTCTTTCACAGCACTTTAGTAATCACTCATGCAGCTATGAAAATTGGATAATGGCCCACAGTACATCCTGGAATGAAAAAGAATGCAAAGGGAAATAAAGCGAGAAAACCCACAACATGTGGGCATTATCAATTCAGGCTCAATCAGGCTTTGCAGGTGGAAGCTGTCTTAATTCAAAGTGCCCTCTCCTCAGAGATGGAGGCAAGTGACACTTTTCTTTGCGGCCTTTTGGAGCTTTTCATTCCATACAATCATAGCATACACCAAGTTTGAAAGGCAAGCTTTCAGAAATATGTAACAGGACATTGAAATCAGAAAAGGGAAGGAGGCAGAAAGACATTTTATTGAAAAGCATATTGTAGAACTTAGCTTAAAATTGGACACTTGCCTTTGCCTTTGATGGGTCTGCTTTTAAAATAGGAAATTGATTTTCAGTTAACTTTCAGTTAACTGAAAGAAAAATGCACAATTACACTGTCGCTCTTAATTCTGCAGGCAGTCCTTCCTTCCTGGCTGACTTTCCTTGTAAAGACATTTGAATACTTTGCAAATAGAAAGTGCATAGGGTTTAGCATGCTGTGTCCTGAGTGGTTCAGTCTAAATTTATGTTACTGTACCTTCTGTTTTCCCCAGGATTGGAAAAAGAGCACTTCCATAAATGCGGGATGCAGTTCAATGGAAACTGCGTGTGCAGGCAGCTCTTTGAAATGTGACAACGTGTAATAAGTGAATTACAGTCTAGTATATAAAATGTGACACGTGTGAATTAATTACTGATACTAACTTGATTTACATTAAATTGCCAGTGATTTGTCATTTTAAATTATCTATAGAAAAAATTATTTTGGTTTATGGTCCATTTCAAATGAGGAACTTTAAGTAGGCAAGATAAGATAGTGCTGTGGAGTGGAAATACCCAAGGGATGTTTGGTTCTTTTCCTCATTCTGCCACTATCAGTTCTAAGATCACAGGGACAATGTCTTTCTTCCCAATTTCCTCAGTGCCTAGTAGAGTGCCTAACACATACTAAGCCCTCAAAAAATATTTGTTGAGTGAGTGATTGAATGAACAGTACACGTTAGCTGACATTTGCTTTCACAAGACCTTTTTTCCAAATATGCAAAAATAAAATAAAACAATGTTGGCTCTATGCATTGGAAAATTCCATCTAACCCCAATACTCATAAGATATAGGACTGGGCGATCATTTTATTCAATAATCGACCAATGACATTCGAATAGATGGCCATCTTATCTTTGCTTAAACATTACAAGTTACAGGAGGCCCATCATCTCATGAGGAAGTTCACATCATATTTGGTTAGCTTTCATTCTTAAAAATAGCTCACCTTATATTGAGCACAAACACAGCTGCCTAACGCACACCACCGGTCTTCATTTTTGGATAATATATGTAGCAAGATGTGAGACATAACTCTTCTTGTTGTGTTGGAATTTTAACAAACCCTCCAACAGCCAACAACAAAATAGTTGGTGCAAGGTACACACTTATCTTAAAATAAGATTACCTAGATCATCTGTTCAGGACTTGCAATGGAGTTGGCTGAAAACTAGTTCCTTCTACCTTGGCCTCTCATTCACAACCTGGCAGTTTCAGCAAATATTAAGAATGCATTGGCAGAGACTGAGGAGATTGCAGAGTGAGAATCCTCCATGGCAAGTTTGCAGAAAATTATGGTTGCTATTTTCTCTTTGCCATTTCAAGTCAAGTAAGTGTGCGTTTTAGAGGAATTAAATGCTTGACATGCTTTCCCTGGAGTTTGAAGGACAGAGAACCTGACATCTAACTTTTATCTGAAAAGTTTAATGGTAGGAAGGTGTGGCTAAAGCACCCCATTTGGAAACAAAGCAGAGAGAAGAGCTTGCATTGAGAATGGCACTAACATTCCGAGTATTGCACTGGTCTCCAGCAAGGCAGATGTGGCCATCACAGAAAAGTTCCATTGTCTCTTGAGAGGGACTCTTCCCTAGAATAACAACTAGGAATTAGAAGGACTCTAAAAGCAGGGAAAACTTCTGGAAACCAAGAACTGGAGAAGCCAAAAGAGGCCAGGTGGAAGTGACAAAACCCTCATCACAGGATGCAAAATTGCAACACACTATGCCCATAAGGCTCCAATACCTGATTCCAATTCTTATTAATCAGGTATAGCTCTCCTTCCCTTTAGCTTTCTTGCCTTCAACATGTGAGACCCAAAGCATCACCCACTGAATACAATAGGAGGAGCAGAGAATGGAGGTAAAACTGATCATATCCCCTTCCTCTTCTGCAGATCTCCAAGTCAAAATCAGGCCTGATAAGAGGAAGGGAAGAAATTTTACTTTAGATGATATTTAGAGGTTTCATGATGCCTGAAACTAGATTTTATTACCAGGGGAAAAGAGAGTCTTCATGAATTGCCTGACAGTCACTGGGAAAGCTTACATCCATAGTTAGGAAGAACAAATTGAAAAAGTGAATTAAAAGAGGTTGTAGTGGAAGAGAATAATTGGTCCTGCTAAAGTACTAGTAAATCCAACTCTCTTAAAAATATGTTTACGGGCTTCCCTGGTGGCGCAGTGGTTGAGAGTCCGCCTGCCGATGCAGGGGACACGGGTTCGTGCCCCGGTCCGGGAAGATCCCACATGCTACACAGCGGCTGGGCCTGTGAGCCATGGCCACTGAGCCTGCGCGTCTGGAGCCTGTGCTCCGCAATGGGAGAGGCCACAACAGTGAGAAGCCCGCGTACCGCAAAAAAAAAAAAAAAAAAAATATGTTTACACATGGAGTATAAAATTCCTCTTCTAGGTAAACAATATTCAAATATTTATTTGTATGTAAGACTCACTATATCTGAATTTTTATTTCCTTTTGTGGAGGAGGTTACTTGTTGAAGCATGAGTTTAATTAATTGTGCATCAGGAAAAAATGTGGAAGACTTTGAAATGAGCAAAGGAGATTACTAGATCTCTCTTCAGTTGAATGCTGGGCATTGTCTAGTAGACAGTGCTGGAACTATCTGATTCTACAGCTGTCTTTGGCTTTGATTGTGTGACCAGGTTATTTTGCCACTCTGTAGAGATAAAAGGTAACTAGTAGAAAACTGATAGTAATGCAAATATTTGCTGTCCATAGCTCTGCAAATAATTCCTACTCATAGAAATGCAAAAGGATCATTTCTGGTCGACAATAGAAAACTCTCTAAGTCAAATCCTCATTTGGATGGGTTGTTTCATCTTAACCAATGCCCTCATTAATTAGTGA
This sequence comes from Globicephala melas, assembly GCF_963455315.2. NCBI lineage: Eukaryota > Metazoa > Chordata > Mammalia > Artiodactyla > Delphinidae > Globicephala > Globicephala melas. The sequence continues at coordinate 161,302,699 of NC_083315.2, read as the reverse complement.
GTTATATAAAATCTTTGACACACATTCATTTTATATTTGTGTGAGAAGTATGACAATATTCTCTTTTTAAAAATTCCCTCTAACAGAAGACCAGGGGAGTTGGCCGAAGGTATGTTACTCAGAGGTCTGGATTCTCTGGAAGTTGCCCAAAGTAATGAAGTCTACCTAGCTGGGAGCTGTGTGGGGGAACATGGTTGCTGATTCAGAGAGTATAGTCCAATGATCTACCCAAATGGAGTACTCAAGGGCAGATATACTGGGCAGAAGGGTGGTATATTCAGGACATGGGCAATATTAGAGGCATAAGAGTAGGCAGCACAGAGCAAGCTTTTGTGAAATTCTAGTGAAATTTATGAGGGAGAACTCACCTGTCTGGGGCTGGTACTTATGTTCTTACCACAGTATGAAGCTCAGGAAAGTTGACCGCATTAAAGGTGAGAGATTGAACAGATAGACCCAAATGAGAGCTTGTGGATGGCAAAGGTTATATTTCATTCATATTTATATCTTTAGTTTTTATTTCTTAGACTTTTACATATGATAAATACTTGGGATATATATATATATATATGTATATACACACACATATATATTTCCCATTTGATATGATAAACCATGACAGCAAATAACAAACACTGGTACAGTTTTATTTTCTAATCTCTTTCCCTAAAACTTCAAGTTCCTCAAACATTTGCTTCTCAGGTTGTTGCAGGCAATAATTTTATTACGTTTTTCCATTGCATTATATGAATCACTATTGTTCCAGCCTAAGTTTCTTCTCAGTTTCATCTCTATGTCCACTGTGCCAATGCTACATATTTTAGTGTTTGTCATGGTAGCATGTCTTTGTCTTGATGCTGATTTCTATATTCATCAGGAGAGACTAGGTCATGTTGTAGTAACAAACAACTTCAAAATATCAGTGGCTTAACATAAAAAAAATGTTTGTATCTCATTCACACCTATTTCCAGGTGACTTTCTAGAACAACTGACCATTAGGAAGGGGGTGAGAAATTTATGCTTCTTCAGTCTTGTAGCTCTGCTATCACAACGTGAAGCTTTCTTGATGTCATTGCAGCAAGGAATGAGAAGACTGGAAAAGTCTGTACTGAATATTAAATGGTATGTCTCAAGAGCGGTTTAATTTGGTAACTTCCTTTATCAGACCATTGCCTCAACTGGGAACATGCTCCTCTCAACTGGGAGTTACTAGGACATATGTGTTTAGACTAGAACTTCTTGGAATAGTGCTCAGACCTCTGGGCAGGGGATGTTACTTATCTCCAGTTGGTATTTCAGGAGCTGAAGAGAGGGTCTTACAGAGCATGCAGTCAGGTTTTGAGGAGGGAGCTCTATCTGGCTTTCTCTGGGAGGCACAGTGAGGCTGGTTTGGCAGCATCAGAAGAAGCCGGGGATTGGAGCCAGCGGCCATTAATGGAGCATCACTGATAGAAACAGTAACCACAAAATACGTATATACGTGTGTACATAAACTAGGAAGTCCTTTTTTTCCCCTTCTCCTATCTTCTCTTTTTCCTCTAATGATTTCTACTGGTAGAATCTAAAAGTAAGCCAGTTAGCAAGCATGTCTGGTAAACATAATTTACAGAATTCTAGTCTTAGTTTTATAAAAGAGTCAAGAAAGGTGAATTTGGACATCAAAGAAGGTAATAGTAAGTAAAACAGCACTGTCTGCCCTTGTGGCTGCTCAGCAAACTTACACATCACACTGTACATATTTGACTCTTCATACAACAAAATAGAAATGACATCCTCTGCTTAATAAGATGAAAGACTCTTAGGACATGAGGAGATGTTCTCACCTTCTCTCTAAAGAAGGTAGGAACAAAATCAAAAAGTGACTCAATTTCTCTTTTAGTTCAGTCACAAAATTATTTGGATATTCTTTACCCTAAACATTCAATTATGAAGATAAGTATCACCAACCAACTATTCTTATATAAAATAATAAGCAAAAAAGCTGAAAAAGGGGAAAATTTTGTATGATCTGTGCTAATCAATATGAGGCACCCTCCACAATTTCTGTGACAATTGCAGTGAGTATATGTGTATAGTTACTATAATCTTCATATTTATATCATTTCTGTAGCTAATCATAAGTCTATCATCTCTGTGTTTGTATTTTTTGCTGGATACTATATCGAGTAAAATATCTACATTGCCTTTGTCCTTAGCCAGTACCTCCACTTGTCTTGGTTCTTTACCTGGTGGAATGGGCAAACCATCAGTCCTAGAGTGTCTAAATCTTATGTGGATTCGGGTTTATTGGGTTGCTCCAGTTTTCCGCTAACTTTTACTTTTGAGACGTGGGGATACTAAGAGACACCCTAGAGAATCCTCTGGGCCCTAGACACATATTTTCCCAACCACACAGTGTAGTAACAACCCAATTTTCCCTTGTTAAACAGGGTCCATCCCACAGCCAATACAGTAAGCCCTATTGGTGCTGTGGCCTGAGAAACCCCAAATTATCAGGTGACAATCTCATCTTTTAACTCAAAGGAAACGTATTATCTGCTGGCAGGATTTGACCCTTAAGAACTAGGGGAGTTTGACACACAGAATCCAAATTTTTTAGAAAAGAAAATAAAAATTTGTGAGGGGATTATTTTGATATGTGCTTTTCCCCCCACACCACCAGGCAATTCTCCAATTCTCAGTGGAACTGACTGGTATCCTATAATTTAACTTGATTCTGATACCTGGAGATAGTGTCAGATCCCACAGGTTAAGGGTTCACTCTTACAGGAATGCTCCCCACACCCAAATTCAGACACCAATTGCAAGCCCAGATTGTCACCACCTGTGCTTCTGATAGAGTGGCTATAGATGGGAGGTTCCCATAACCCACTCCTTAGGTTCAATTAATTTGATAGAGCGGCTCACAAAACTCAGAGAAACATTTGATTTTCTAGATTAACATCTTATTATAAAATGATATTGTTCAAGAGTAGCAAGATGGGGCTTCCCTGGTGGCGCACTGGTTGAGAGTCCGCCTGCCGATGCAGGGAACGCGGGTTCATGCCCCGGTCCGGGAAGATCCCACATGCCGCGGAGCGGCTGGGCCCGTGAGCCATGGCCGCTGAGCCTGCGCGTTCGGAGCCTGTGCTCCGCAACGGGAGAGGCCACAGCAGTAAGAGGCCAGCATACTGCAAAAAAAAAAAAAAAAAAAATAGCAAGATGGAAGAGGTGCATATGGCAAGGTATACAAGAAAGGGTCTGGTTCCCATGCTCTCTCTGAGCCAACAACTCTCACCTCATCTTCATGAATTCACCAATCCAAAAGCTTGCCAAAACCCCATCCTTTGGGTTTTTATGGAGGTTTCATTACTTAGGCAGTACCGATTAAACCATTGGCCATTGGCAACCAATTCAACTCCAGCCCCTCTCCCATCCCTGGAGGTCAAGGGGATGGGACTGAAAGTTCCAATCTTCTAATCACATGATTAGTTCTCCTAGAAACCAGCCCCCATCCTTAAATATTATCAAAAGTCACCTTATTTACATAAACTCAGGTGTAGTTGAAAGAGGTTTAGAAGGAATACCAAGCCATATTTATCCTTCTTATCACGTGGGAAATTCCAAGAATATTAGGAGCTCTGTGCCAAGAACAGGGACAAAGACATATATTTCTTGTTTTAAATCACAATATCACATTCATTAAGTAAAAGAGTGACCGTAGTCACTCCTGTTTCCAAACCTTGTTTTCTCTACTTAGGTATTCTGGCTATCAGAAACAGCACCATTATATTGGTAGCTTATTCAAACATGTAACCCACTCTTTAAAATATTATGCTAGTATTTCAGGATCTTTTATCCTCATTAGCCTTGTATCTGAGCCTTCACTAGGCTGTTTCATCATTGTGCCAGTTCAGCTGCTTCTGTGTGATGAGATATATGGTAGGTAATACCAGTAAATTCTCTGGGCATGAGCTCATTGTCATGCTTCCTTTTTGATCTGAGTTCCTTTGTCAGAAGCAATGTTGCTGGGGATATCCTGAGGATAAGTAAAATATTCTAGAAGTCTACAGAACAGTAGAGGGATTATGCGCAAGGAAGGCAGATGCTTATCCAGAATACATGTCTATACAAGTAAAAAATAGAAGTTGCTGCCACCCCCATGATGAAAGGATAAATACAGCAATCAGTCTGCCACCAGGGGGCTGGCTTGTCCCACAGGGAAATGGTCCCATCAGGGAGGCTTCAAGTGTTGGTCTCTGCTCTGGGCAGGATAGGCATTCACTAGAGCCAGTGGCCAAATTAGCCTTGATGAGGATATGTCAATGTTTCTGATCCTATAACATCCTTATGATTCACTTACTGATATATTGTGGACATTTTTTTCTATGTCTTAATTTTATAAAAATAAATTCATTGAACATTTTATTTTTAACGGACATTTAATATTTTTTTCTATGACATGTGTTCTTTGTAAGTTTGCGTAAGTTGTAAGCTTGAGTCCTAATCAAATGAGTTTTATTTTTGAATTAAGTATTGAGACAGTTAACCTCTTTTACAGTCCAGGCTTCTAGAGAAACAATAGTACTGGTAGTCTTAATTATTGGCTGCTGTGTGCCTTTACCTCTTACAATTTTGTTCACTTATATTGAATTGGGTTTGCAATTTTTATTCTATTTTGCCCCTTTCATTAGAAACACCATGACTGAGGTTTAACTAAAGTAGCTTCAGGCTGTACTACGCAAAGTCGAATTGACTTTGCACAGCTTGGCATCTTCAAGTCTTTGGATAATTAGCTATGAACAGCTAGTTCCTGGGGCTTGTAGTCCATCAGGCTATTTTTAAATGTACTCATGTGTCAAAAGAAAACTCCATGGGGTATAGCCCATGCATTGCCTTCCACCATTTTGTGTTTCCCCAGGCCTTTAAAATAAACTCCAGATCCATCTTCTATGAAAATACTTCTTAAAGAAACTTCTGTTGCCAATGGCATTTTGTGTTCTTACATGTAACTAATTTAGTATTTGTATATATCTACTGGGTATGTTTGTTTTGTTTTATTTTGTTTTTTCTTGCTGTTGTTATGTCTATTTGAGAGAGATTACCACTTCTCCTAATTTTGGATTCTTTATTCATTTGATTCTTTATTATTATATGAGCTCTTATGTGCTGGGTTTTGGCTAAGTAAATGTGGTATTGGAACAAAAAACCATCAGCTTCAAAAGGAGTCACATTTACAATTTAGACCCTCATTCACATGATATCAGATGACTAAATATTTACCAAAAGAAATAAACCTTTAATGGCGTCCTGTCATATATTAGCATTTTGTATGCAGGAAGGTATAATTTTTGAAAAGGAGACCTTCAGGAATTTATCACAGCAGATCTGTAGCTTACTATTTATATAATTAATAGGCTTCCCTGTTGTCACTCATATTTGACCTTTATATTTCTCCTCTTATTCAGTGTCCTCCTCAGTGCCTTGCATAGACCTTTTTTTCATAGTAGTCACTCATGCAAGATTTCTCAAATATACAGTAACATACAATTTTCTCAAGTTCCTTTTTATTAAAAAACTTACTTTGATAGACTTCACATTCTTCTTAACAGATTTCCCAACCACTCAAAGCAAGCAAAGAAGCAAGCCAACAAACAAACACAATGTCCTTTGAGTGAATTCTGCCTACGTAAGGATGGAAGGAACGAGGCATTATCAGGACAATTCGAAGACAAGACTATATCTGGAAATGAAGAATGCATGCTATCTGGTGCTGATTTAACAACACAAAAGAAAATTCAAGTGGGAGAGAAGAGTCTGCTCAGATTTCAAACTCATATCTTTAGGGTATTTGCCAGCAAAATATTGATATGCTTTTGGTGGACTGATCTCACTTAGGCAGACTCCCAGGAGGCTTGCCTGGCTGATATAATACGGAATATAAATTCCTGGCTAAGGCTGTCTAGTAAAGATCTCAAGGAGAAGTCTTAGATCAACGGTCGTATGCTTCCAGCTTAAGGCATATGACTGCCATCCTATCTATTCTTGAAATCTCATTCCCTCTCCCACTTCCAATGGTTATTTCAGATGGACCCGGAAATTAGATAAAAGGTTTTCTGATGACAAAGAATATAAGTCTATACCATGTATTTTCATATTGATTTTATTTAATTGAGCATTTTATCATACACTGCTGTATTTCTTTTGCTGTCTTATTTTATCAAGAAAAACTACAAGCTGAATGGATACATTGAACTTGCTTTATATATCTTTTGATTGCTTCTCCTCTCTCCACCTCCAATATCTGAGTTATTATAAACTGCTTTGAATTGTTAATGTGAAAAAATGGCATTTCAGTTTATTTTCTCCAGTCTAAGTGCTCTTTAAGAGGAGTTGTTATTCATCTTTCTGTCCCCAGGGTCTCTCATGGGCCTTCTGCATGTTAGGTACTCAACACATACTCTTTGAATGAAAGAGAAAGTAAACAGGTGGATGGATGGATGTACATATGGATGACAAATATTTCTAAGACAGTACTATTTTGGATTATCGAAGACAGTGATGAAAATAAATGTACGGTAGTGACAATTACAGAGGTTCTAGCCTTCTAGGACCCTGCTATGCTAAACTTGAACCTTGGTCCCTTCTGCTATCTACTTGGAATACAGGTAATTGACGATGGGCTGGGTTTCTGTAAATATGTGGTTATAATCTTGGCCTTCATCTATTGGGATCAGAGAAGAGTAGGAAGGATTTAGGCCTTTGCCTTAAACAAAAGACTTAATATAAATAGAGAAAGACATGTGCATGCATAAATTGAAATTGTGGAACAGGCAAGGAACTGCCTCTTCTATGCATAGAGACGTAGACTTGGTCAGCTCATGATGAATTATAGGAAGTAGTGAGTAGGCTTTATAATCAGAATAGGCTGCCATAACATTGAGCTAGTGGCTTTGCTGCTACTATTTGGAATTTTTGTTCTAAGTCACAGAGATTCTTTCAGCATATGTGTATTTGTGTTACAGGGGAATGGCTACCAATGAATGTTTTGGTCACACTCATGATAGTAGCAGAGTTCACTGATTTTTTATGCCATAGTTTAAGGCAATATATTCATCTTTTCAATGCCTAAGAAATTCTGAGATATTGTTACCCCTGGCCAGGTGGCTATGTTAATAAGACTACAATGGTTTGGGCTTCTTATTCATATTAGGTGGTAATAAGACATATTAGGTGGCTCAGAATCACCCTAGAATTTGGAAAATCTACAACTTCCATTCTGATTTAGGTACACCAAGATGTAGTATTCAATGGATGCATACAAAACATTTTATGCCAGTGGGCAGTACCATAAAATGCCTATGACAACGATTTTAGTACATACTACCTAGTTTCAGTTTTCCTCATTTGTTTTCCTGCTATTTATATAGAGCTGTAATCTCCAACAAGCAGCACTGGCCTCCCAAATTATTTATTGTGATAATATAGGGGACAATTACATATAATTAGCTGGATGGCACTACTCGTTTGCTGGTGGAATTTGCTATGAATGCATTTGCTTCTTCGGGGAGTTGCTTTCTATTTCCTGCACCACTGCTCTGATGCTGTTTAGAGACCTATCTTTTTTTTTCCTGCTTATTTATTGCTTCATTGGTCTAAGGCAGGAAGAAAGCATATGAAAATCAGTATGCAACAGCCTGTGAATAACTATCACAGGAGGCAGAGAAAGAGTTGCATACCAATTAGAAAACACCCAAATAGGCACAAGGTAAGCTTTCAACACCAAGTTTATTTGTGGGTGAAGAAATCCAGATGAATTTGTCAATTCCTTGTGATACTTTATGAAAACTATCATTTGGTGCCATGGAAGACATAATTCATGTAGTATCTTATTCCTCCACCATGATATGTTCTGCATAATTTGATTTTCCAGATGGGTGAAGGTCACTACCTTGTTATGAAACCCTAAAATAATTAGTATTTTCTAAAAAGATGATTTTCTCAACTATATTAGTCTTCCTCCTGCCTTCTTAAACAGAGTTTACAGGACATAATTGAACCTACTAGAAATTCTCCAAAACATTTCCTTAAGCCAGGCTGTGCCCATCAGATAGACTCTTTGAGCCATTGGAGATTGATGAACTGGGATAAATGATCCAGTATTTCTGAGCCTTGTCCATGTGGCAAGCTCTGTGTGCAAGGACAACTGTTTAAAAAGTTGGATAGAGCATGCCTTAGATAGAGGTCTGCTGTCAGTAGTCGGTAGTCTGGTTTAGGCCATGGCTGTCCATCTTGCCATTCTACATGTGCATCCCTGCAATCTTATGCTGAGCTCTCCAACGTGCTTATCCTGGTCCCTTTTCCTTCCATCTGATTTCTACATCTTTGGCTTCCCTTATCCAAAGCTCCTTTAGACTGTTGTCAGATTTACCCTTGGCCTCCTGAACTGACTTCTTGACTTAGACACAATAATCTCACCTTGCCCTCTCTATGAATTGGGTCTCTAGCGCACTTTAGAGGAGATTATCACAATTGCTTATGATTAGGATATGATGGCTTACCATCCAATCCATTCTAACATAAGCAAGCAGATAGTTTTTAAAAAGATCATAAGGGCTTTCTTCTTAATTAACTTGAGTGTACTACATTCTCTTTTCCTCCATTAGGACATTTAATGCTATTGACCCCTCCTACTCTTAGAATCATAGGATATCATGTATGAAAGAGTTGGAAGAAGTCAGAGAAATTATATAATCTAACACACTCATTTTACTCATAGAAAATGTAGCCCAGGTAAGCATAGTAGTTGGCCCAGAGATACAACAAGTAACTGGGATTAGATTCCATAGTTCCTAATTCAAGTTAATTCTATTTCCACATTCTGCTATTTTTTTTAAGCTTTTGTCCCCTAATTTTTGTATCCCTGGTTGCTACTTTTATACTTCTCCTATAACTCTTTTGTGACTTCTCTTCTGAGGCTTACCATTCTTGGCCATGGTTGCCCTCCAAGGATCCAAAAATAAATAGACAGATGGTTATATATATATATATATATATATATATATATATATATATATATATATATACACACACACTTGTGTCTCTGAGAACTGTTCACAGGCAGAGGATCTACTATGCAGTCTTTGATGTTAACAAATCCCAAATCTGATTTTTCATGTTTACCCACATTTTGGATCTCCTTTCCTGAACTGACCACTAGGATTTACTCAAATGTCCTTGTGATTTAAACACAACTTTTTTGTAGGGGAACTCATTCTTCTACACAAACTGGTTTTCCCAATATTTGTCATTGGCATTTATGTTTTGCAAGTTTCTACATATTGTACAAGTTTAACAAATGTCTAATGATAATTGTGGGAATGCTGTTTTTATCTGAGCTTTTTCATTGTAGTTGTAGATTCTATAGGAAATAAGAACAATGAGTAAGTTGATTAGTTGTATGTGACTCTTCCAGTGCTTAGATCTATTCCTATTGTGGCAGATTAATATTTCCTGGGTGAATTATTTTTTCCCAAGTGTAGAAAAAGGATACACTAAATTCCACCTAATATTCCACTGGCATTAATTCAATATCTAGAATGCCACCTGGCTAGACATACTTTTTAAAGGTATCAAGTATCTTCTGCTAAGTGTTCTCCCCATCTTTTCTCATCATAAAAAAGAAACTCCAAACTACTCAACATGGTTTGATAACCCTCTCAAACTGCAGAGTAAAAGAGAGCAGGTTCAAATCCCAGCTTTGCCCTTTGCTAGTTATATAACCTCAAAAATCTATATAATGTCTTTGTGTCATCTTTTCCTTATTTGTAAAATGTGGACAATACTGGTACTTAATTGTGGGAATTAACTGAGGAGATGTAGATAAAGCCCTTAGCATAATCCTTGCTTGCACATGAGAAATAGCTGCTTTTTATTTCCTTTAATGTTAAACTTCTCTAAGAAACATGTAATACTTAACAATAATAAGCACTGATTTAATTTGATATCATAACATATCACAAAATGTGCAAAGCACTGTGGGAAGAAAAATACAAAAAAAAATGGCCTGGACTTATCTTTAAGAAACTTAAAAGCGGGCTTCCCTGGTGGCTCAGTCGTTGAGAGTCCGCCTGCCGATGCAGGGAACATGGGTTCGTGCCGAGGTCCGGAAAGATGCCACATGCCGCGGAGCGGCTCGGCCTGTGAGCCATGGCCGCTGGGCCTGCGCGTCCGGAGTCTGTGCTCTGCAACAGGAGAGGCCACAACAGTGAGAGGCCCGCGTACCGCAAAAAAAAAAAAAAAAAAAAAAGAAACTTAAAAGCAAAAATATTTCTATACTTTCCTAATGCTTTTCTTTCTTTAATAGACCCCAGAAACACTTGGTTTTTATCATTTTGATTTTGGCTTCTCACTCAGGCAATATTATTTTTCATCATTAATTTCTTACTTCCCATTTTATCTTCCAGTTCATGGCCACTTGGCACCATCACCAAATCACTTCTCATAGACACTGCTTAATTTCATTTTATTTTATGATTGCAGACTGCACACCTTTCCCTTGGCCAGAGGTCTTACCTTTGTGTCTGTCTCTGGGAAGTAGAGAGGGAACATGGATGGCAGAAGACATGCCTTCACTTCTAACAATAAAATGACTCAAATTTCCTGTACTCTTAATGGTGAATCCACTATTTACCCACTAGCTACTAATGGCAGTCCTTTACTTAAAGCTAGGGCAGAGCAAAATATTCAATAATACATTTAAATCCTGTGCCCATGAATATCAGTCTAAAAGCAGAAAGAATTTAAACACTTTGTTCAATCATTTATTAAAATGAAAATAGCATCCTGGGGCTACTGGAACATGGGGAGCCATTGCAATGTTCGATTTATTTTTAGCTGCTGTCAATTGTACATGAAAAAGACCCTAGTGTCCTAGTGTGCAGTCCTGTCCTGCTGACATTTCCACTAGGTAATTTACCTTTTTGTCCACTCTCTCTGGAAAACCCTCCAGTTATTTTGTGAGATAAACAATAGGTGCCTTTTCTTCAGTGAACTTCTGCTTGATTTTAATGACCTGTTCCAACTAGACACAGTCGTCTCACTCCTGTAAAAAAGAGAGTGTTATTACTAACACCCCTTTGCTTAGCAATTGCTTCTCAATGCTCAGTGTATTTTAGCATTGGAATAATTCTATGCATTGGCTTGCCTGATTTTTCCCTTTCAGTGGGTCACAGACACCCACATCTGGAAGGTTTTAGTAGAAGTCAGTATAGCATTGGGATGACCTCAAGGGGTACAGAATAGGACAGCCTACATTTCAATCATAGTTCCACCATCTGCCAGATTTATGATTATGAACCAGTGACTTACCCAATCTAAGACTCGGCTTCTCTACCTGAAAATGAGGAAAATAATTATGCCTACATTATATGACTTGGAATAGGGGGATTACATGAGATAATCTAAGCAGAAGAGTTGGCATGGTACTAATGCCTAGTAAATACTGAATATTGGTTATTTTAAAGATTATTAATAATAAATATTAGCAATTTTAATAAAGATTATAAACACTGTTGTGCTCTGATTTAGAGATTCTGTCAGAAAGAAAGTTGGCAACCTCAGTCATTTTCCTCTAAAGAGCATTTACTGTTTAAAATTAAAGGGAGATGGAGCTGGAATTTTGGCTAAGTGAATATATGTTTATGTAGTGTGTATTTAATTTTTTCACTTAAGTATAACATACATCTAGAGGATCAAATAAGTCATGAGTATACAATTCAGTGGATTATCACAAAGTAAACATATCTATATAACCACCCCCCACCCAATCAAGGACTAGCATGTTATCAGTTCCTAAGGGGCCCTTCATGTCCCTATTCAATCATTGACACCTCCATTTTCCCTAAAGGTCATCACTATCTTACCTTCTAGCACTATAAATTATATTTGCCTGCTTTTGAACTGTATATAAATTATAATTATACGTGAAACACATTATAGTGTTACTGTCTACTTTTCACACTGTAATAGTGAGATTCATCTTTGGTATTCTGTGAGGCAGTAGCTTAATTTTATGTTGTATAGTATTCCTTTGTGTCACTTATTCAATCTGATGCTGATGAACCTGGCTCTTTCCAGGTTTTAGCTATTTAATATATGTCCTTTGAACTTTCTTGTACCTGGTTTTTGGTAAACATGTGCTCATATTTCAGCTGAGTATATGACCAGGAAAAAAACAGTGTATGTTTCACCTCAATGTATGTATATATGTATATATATATATATATATATATATATATACACACTCTTTTTTTAGATTCTTTTTCCCATATAGACCATTACAAAGTACTGCGTAGAGTTCCCTGTGCTATACAGTAGGTTCTTATTACATATAGTATGTTATCTATTTTATTTATAGTAGTGTGTATATGTTATCTATTTTATATATAGTAGTATGTATATGTCAATCCCCGTCTCCCAATTTATCCCTCCCCCCGTCTTATTCCCCATGTAATCACAAGTTTGTTTTCTACATCAGTGACTCTATTTCTGTTTTGTAATAAATTCATTTATACTCTTTTTTCAGATTCCACATATAAGTGATAGCATATGATATTTGTCTTTCTGTGTCTGACTTACTTTACTTAATACAACAATCTCTAGGTCCATCTATGTTGCTGCAAATGGCATCATTTTGTTCTTTTTATGGCTGAGTAATATTCCATTGTATATGTACCACATCTTCTTTATCCATTCCTCTGTTGATAGACATTTAGGTTGCTTCCATGTGCTGGCTATTGTAAACAGTGCTGCTATGAACATTCTATTTTAACCATTCTAATGTATTATTTTATTGTAATTTTACTTTGCATTTAGTTGATAACTAACCAAGTAAAACTTTAAAAATTTTTTTCATTGATCATTTGAGTATATTGTTCTAGAATTGTTTATTTGAGTGTCTTTCCCATTTTAAAAATTATCATTTTTTTTCTTTTGTGTCTGTAGGAGTTTCTTATATATTCTTGATACAAGCCCTATTTTGGTTTATGTATTGCATAATATCTTTTACCACTCTGAGGCTTGCTGTTTTACTGTCTTCATGGTACTTTTTGATATTTGGAAGCTAACATAAATCAATTTATCCATATTTTCATTGTTTTTAGTATATTAGTGACATTTCAAAAAATATTCCCCACCTTAAGGCTATGAAGATATTCTCTTATCTTCTAGAGGTTTTATTGTTTTATTTTTTCACATTTTTATCTATGACTCACTACAACTCATTTTTGTGTCCATTGAGAGGGTGGGGTAAATGTAATTTTTTCTATATGGATAGCCAATTAACCAATACCACACATGATTTATTTCAAAACAGTTCTTTCTTTGCTGATCTACAGAATATATTTTGCATACATCAATTGCTTGTGTATGGAGGGACTGTTTCTTGATACATGTTTATCTTTACATTAATACCACACTGTTTTAATTAGTTATGTTTACAAGGTTTTCTATCCAATATAATGAGTCCTAACATACTGTTCTTAAAGATTGCCTTTGTTCTTTTTGCCTCTCTACATTTCCATATGAAGTTATTTAAGTTTATATATTATTGAAACTTTCAAGCATAGGCAAAAATAGAAAAGTAGCATAGTGAACTCCCATGTAACAATTACTCAGGTTCAGCAGTTATGAATTTATGGTCATACTTGTTCTATTTACACTCCCTGTGTTCTCCACTGCCATCAGATTATTTGGCAGTTAATTCCATCTATGAATATTTCCATATATGCTTCTAAGAGAAAAGGAAACTTTTCACCATATATCTATAAGAACATATTATGCTTAAAATTTTCCTTAGAGTCATCAAATATTTAGTCAGTGTTCAAATTTACCTTATCATGTTTAAAAAATTTTGTGGTATGTTTGAATTAAGATCTAATAACATTGATTTATTTACAATTGGTTGATGTATCTCTAAGTTACTTTTAAATAATAGTTTCCCCCACCATCAGATCCTTCCTTGCAATTTATTTATTAAAGAAATCTTCTCCGGGCTGCCCTGGTGGTGCAGTGGTTGAGAGTCCGCCTGCCAGTGCAGGGGACACGGGTTCGTGCCCCGGCCCGGGAAGATCCCACATGCCGCGGAGCGGCTAGACCTGTGAGCCTTGGCCGCTGAGCCTGCACTTGCAGAGCCTGTGCTCTGCAATGGGAGAGGCCACAACAGTGAGAGGCCCGCGTACCGCAAAAAAAAAAAAAAGAGAAATCTTCTCCTCCCTTTGGGGTTTTCCACTATTTAAAAAAAATGGTTTATTTAAAATTAATTTTATACTTACAAGAATGTTGCAAAAGTAATATAAGAAATTCCTGTTTATCCTTCACCCAGATTTCCCAAATGTAAACATTTACACTAGCTTTATTATTCTTTCATTGTGTCTTACTTTTTCTCTTTCTTTCTCTTCATATTTTTCTGAGACTTTTGAGAATAAGTTGCAGACTTGATTCCTCTTTACTTCAAAATATATGTGTGTATTTCCACACAATATGAAATAATAGTCACATTCATAAAATGATCATTGATACAATACTATTATCTAATTGACACACCTTATTCCAGTTCCACCAAGTACCTCCCTAATATTTTATCCGTACCAAGATCCAATCAAGGAGGATACATTGTATTTAGTTGTTTTTAATCTGAAACATGCTCTCAGACTGTCTTTTCTTTCATGATCTTAGTATTTTTGAACAGAACTGAACAATATCAAGAATTATGAGAGGGCTTCCCTGGTGGTGTAGTGGTGAAAAGTCCGCCTGCCGATGCAGGGGACACGGGTTTGTGCCCCGGTCCGGGAGGATCCCACATGCCGCGGAGCGGCTGGGCCTGTGAGCCATGGCCGCTGGGCCTGCGCGTCCGGAGCCTGTGCTCCGCAACAGGAGAGGCCACAACAGTGAGAGGCCTGGGTACCACAAAAAAGAAAAACAAACAAACAAACAAACAAAAAAAGAATTATGAGAGGTTACTGTACTTGCAAGCTAACTTGTCACTGTGCATGGACTCAAACAGAAGATACAAGATTCCTGGGTCAGAGAAAATTACTCACAGCACAGCAAGCGGCGTAAGTTTCATGATTGTGTCAGTTTCTCATGTCCCTATGTCTTATGGGACAATGCAGAAGGACAATGGTGAATGATGTTTGTGTAAAAGCTGAGGAACCCAAAAATTAGAGAACCCAAATCTTTTTAAGTGGCCTACAAGCAAATCTACCCTTTGTACCAAAGGGAAATATAGTATGTATTATATTGGACAGTAAATAAATCTTCCATCTTAATCTTGGGTGAGACACTGTCTCTATCTGCCAAGAATAGTCTAACACAGTAATATATGCAAAGAAGTCTGCATGTGGAAGAAGACAGAGATTGGCAGGTAGTGGGCAATAATAGAATACACATTTTTGCTTATGCATCTAAAAATATTGTACACACACACAAGCAATATGCAAAGTGCTCACAATATGTATATTTATTAATTTATTCTATTAAAAATAATTAAATCACTTCCAAATACTAGATGTCTAGTTGCAGGAAAATTATAACAGTACTTTTATTTATACAAAATATATGAACACTAAATATGAGGAATATCTACTACAGATTGTTCAGCATATTTTCCACTCCACATTCTATTTTGAGATGTAACTTAGCCCAGCAAATGAAGGAGAATAATTCTTCTCTCCTTGTATATGAGGAGAGGAGACCTTTTGACATATTTTGACAGATAGTATATTGTGGAAGGGATTCTGTGTAACTTTCAAGGCTGAATTTTAAGACAACCACAGGTTCTGCCTTTGCATCTTGGAACACTCCTTCTTGGAACCTATATGTCTCTCTCGGAGTAAACCCAAGCAGCCTCATGAAGAGGCTGACACGTTAGAGAACTGAAGCTTCTAGCTATGTAAGTTGAGCTTTTAATCAGCAACTAGCACCAAGTTCCAACTAGGTGAGTGAGTCCATTTTAAAATATCCAGTGCCTGAAACCAAGAGAAGTTTAAGAACTACCTTGTCAACCCACAGAATCATAAGAATAAATAAATGGTCATTATTTGAGCTGCTAAAAAATAATAAAAAAATAAAAGATAGTCTACAACAAAAGACAGTTTGTGCTTTGCTTGAAAAATGTGTAGAACTGCAAGAAACACAGAGAGATTTGTGTCCCCAAGATATCCATGCCTCTTTTCTTTACTGTTTTTGCTCTCAGCAAACCTTCCAATGAATATATACTGCTCTGTCAGCCACTCTAATTATTATCTATCCAAAAGAGGTTGGCAACAAATCCATTCAACTTGTCTCATACAGTGTTTAATTAAGGCTACCATCAACAGAGTTCTAAGCATAAGGATAAGACCAATCTGCAGTATTGACCTCAACTATGCCACCCTGGGTCGTGGACTAATGCAGCCAGCTAAACAAATCCCAAAACTGTCAGTCTACCTTACAAAGTCAGGTGGAATTTTCCTTACATTTCTTTATTGACTTTTCCACTTGGTTCAAGGCATTAATTGAGGTACCATACGATGTGTTAGTAATTACACAGACTGCACCTTGACCAGCAAAGAGGAAGTCTAGATCATTCTGTCATCCATAACGACCTTGGCCAGTCAGTTGAAGCTGATCTGACTGCCTTTCAGGGTTGAGGTTGTTTCATTGATGTCTTCATCTAAAACTAAGAACAGAGTTTTTTGTACCATCATTTTTTTCCTAATTGGATGAGTCTTCATTGTAGAAAAAATTCCCCAAAGAGTGCTCATAAATAAAAATTCTATTTAAACTTAGATATAAAACATTTAAAAAACCAGTTTGTTGACAGTTATTCTACAGTCTTTGTACATGAACATGATTTTGCTTCTATCGAACATGAAAAGCACATATTTGTATAAATGCATGCATATTGATATCATTCAACTTGCATATAATTAACCTGCAAAGGCTGAGTTTCTCTTTTGATTTTTCTAGCTCTTCTCACATTGTGGGTTTGAAGAATAGGGCAGCTCTCACAATAATGTTGAGTAAATTAAAAACATGAAAAATACCAAACATATCTACTTATTCCTAGTTTTTTCATTTTGTAAGTTGAGCAAGTTGATTTTTCACATTGCCCAGAGGTAGTTTGGGAAACACCATAGGTAAATTGAGTATAAAAGATATCTAATTACTGTGAATTGGGGGCCTGAATTTGAAAAAGGCAATATCAAAAATAATTGTCAAAGCAGAAAAAAAGCATGGGTATAAGTCATAGTTGTATAGAGAGCAAGTTTGATGTAATATTTAAGATAAACACGTTTTATTTAAGATAAACACTTGCTTATTTTGTACAAAGTATCAAAGAATTTTAAGGTCTCTAGCTTTTTCAGAAATGACTTATTAAAATATTATTCAGGAGCATGCAAAAAAGTCACAAAAATTTAACAGGCTCTCATTATATAAAAAATGTTTGTTATTCAGGCAAAATATACAGAAGACACAGATTTAAAAAAAAAAAAACAACTATTTTAACAGAAAGTAAACCGAATTTTAGCTTTACCTATTTTTTTACAACTGATATAACAATTTTGTATTAGCAAGACAGTTCTTCATCTTATGAATAAAGTGATAAACACTGAACCAAATTAGTAAAAATTTTATGATTGTAATGCTTCTTTCAAACTCATTATTTGCAAGTATTTTAAATCAAGGCAAATAAACGTCATTACCCTTAAAATTTTCTATAACTTAACTATGCTGTATACTGTCTTTCCTTTTTTCTCTACTGCCACAAATGAGCAATTTTACTTTGACACAATTATACTCTTTTCCTCAATAGCATATTCATTTTATTTTCATTTATATATTTTTTGCAACCATTTAAGAAACACAGCTCTATCCAGACATAATAGCTACAACTTTTAACAAAAGTGATTAACTTCTATTTCCCTACAGCACAGAAAAAGCTGGGAGGCAGGTAAATGGTCACTCTGTCATATTTAAGCACTGATCAGAGCAACAGAACTCCAGGTAAGACTATTTGCGACTCCTGAGCACACATAAGATATTCCATTCAATCATGCACATTTGTTTTACATTTCTTAAAGTGGCAAACATGAACATGTATACCAATAAGAGCCAATATTGTGTATCCATCCTTTCCAAACTTAACTGATATAGCCAGTTTATAATGTATAAAAACAGATTGAGCAAATCATTATGATTTATAGCATTAGATGAATCATCCACTTTTATAAGCCATCACTTTTCCATTCCCAGACCTGTTCTGCGAACCTGATTTGTCAACTGTATCCATTGTTTCTTAATTTGTCAAAAGAAATCAATGCTGTAATTGTAAAAAAATGATAGAAGCAACCAACAAATAAATCCAATGGTTCATTTTTAAAAATAGTTGAAACAAATAAACTAATATATATATTATATTAATAAATAGATTATTACAAAACATATTAATATAATAATATATAAATATATTATTATATTGATAAATATATCAATTATTTACTAATTTATTCAAGAAACTAAATTACTCCCATTAAAACACACACACACACACACACACACACACACACACACACACTATGACAGATAGTCTCACTGGTAAATTCTATCAAACTTTAACAAAGAGAGAAGGCCAAAGTCTTTTACCCTTTAAAAAACAGAGTTTTATTGAACTAAAATGGACATACAATAAACTGCATATATTTTAAGTCTGCAATTTGTTAAGTTTTACATATAAATATGACATATACATATGCTTGACACATATGCATGTATACACCATGAAACCATTGCCACAGTCAAAGTAATTCTTACCCCTCAAAGTAACTTTGTACCTCTTTGCAATCCAGATTTCCTGCCCCTTCTCCCATCCTTAGACAGCCACTGATCTGCTGTCTATCACTAGAGATTAGTTAGCATTTTCTCAAACTTTAAATAATGGAATAGTATAAAGAATATTCTTTTTTTGTTTGGTTTCTTTCACTCAGCATAATTATTTTCAGATGCATCCATCTTGTTACATGTATCAACAGTTCATTCCTTTGCTTTGCTGAGTAATATTTCATTGAATGGATATATCATGATTTATTTGTCCATCTATTGATGGACATTTGGATTGTTTGGCTATTATAGATAGGGATCTTATGAAAATCTAGCTTTTATGGATTTTTTCTTTCATATCTCTTGGGTAAATACTCAAGATTGAGTGGTGAGGAATACATATTATTAACTTTGTAAGAAACTCTCAAACTGTTTTCTAGAATTGTAGTACCATTTTACATTCCTATCAGCAGTGGATGGGTTCCAGTTTCTCCCCAGCCTTATCTACATCCTCATCAACCCTAGGTGTGGTCAGACTTTTCAATTTAATCATTCTAAGGAGCCTATTATTTAGAATGGTAACTCATTGTGTTTTTCTTTTTTTCAGAAAATTACATAATATTTTTTTACCTATTTCCCTGACATACTTCTTTTTTTAAGGTGTACAATGTGATGATTTATTATATGTATAACTTATGAGATGATTACTATAATCAAGTTAATTAATGCATTAATTAGCACATTCATCAGCTCTCATAGTTACAATTTTTTTTTTTTTTTTTTGCGATACGCGGTCCTCTCACTGCTGTGGCCTCTCCCACTGCGCCACCAGGGAAGCCTGTTACAATTTTTTGTGTCTGTAGAAAGAACAGTTAAGAGCTACTCTCTTGGCATATTTCAAGTATACAAGACAGTGTTATTATGAATTTTGGAACTACATCTTTTTAAACCAAAATATCACCAATGAATAAATAAATAACTATATCAACAAAAAAGTGGGTACTTGGAAAAAAAAGCAGATTCAAGCCAGTCTCACATGCTCACTTGAATCAGAGTCTTAGGAGGTGGAGCCTGTGTATCTGCACTTGAGCAAACACTAAACGTGGATCTTGGACACAGTGATGCTTGCGGGATGTTGACTTAGTCCTGTGCAGTGTTGTTCTAGTCCTCCAAGTCCTGCCAAGTCTCTCTGGAAATCCTTATCGCCAGTGCTTGCCAAATCCCAGGGTTACTTCTCCCTCTCCCACCATCATGCTCACAGAACACTCTCTTTCTTGACTACCATGAAGAGAATGGCTTTGCTGTTCAAATCTGTATATTGTAAAATTGAAATGGGAAGGGACTCTGGGAAAATAAGCACTCACCCTACCTCCCACCCCAAGGAATTCTTTATGACCCAAGTATAACATGAACGGTAGGGCTTCAGGATTGTTGAAAAGAGCCCATTGATTATTGTCTTTAACTTAACACTCATATAGCTTTGTCCCAAAACTGGTTGTCTTACCTCAACCTCATTTGCTGGGTCTTCCTTTATATCTTGCCACCTAAGCACTGGCATTCCTTATTATTTTAACCTCCCTTGGGAGCTCAGACAATAGAGGATAAATTATTTTTCCAGAAGTTTCCTTCAATGATCCTCTTGTCATTATTTCCTTCTTCTTCTTTCAAGGTTCTAAAGTCAAGTTTGGGTACTTCCCTGGTCGTCCAGTGGTTAAGACTTCACCTTCCAATGCAGGGAGTGCAGGTTCCATCCCTGGTCAGGAAGCTAAGATCCCACATGCCTCAAAACATAGAACAGAAGCAATGTTGTAACAAATTCAATAAAGACTTTAAAAATAGCCCACATCAAAAAAATCTTAAAAAAAAAATAAAGTCAAGTTTGACACTAGGAATTAAACCTCTTGTTTCCTTCAAGGAAAAATGTTCCAGCTGTTTCTCAGCATCACTGGGCTTGTCTTAACCTGGTCTTGACTTTTAAACTTTGGCTCCATGCATGATTTATCCCCATTCTGTAGCCTCTTATTTTTCTCATTAGTTAAGTCCTTCAGAAAGTAGCCTATATTCTATGAAGTCCACATGCCTACAAATCTTTATTATTTTAAGCTTTCTTTCTATGAAATTCTCTGAAATATTATTTTGAAATTATATTTGTGCCACATACCAATCTTGTGTTTTTCAGCTTTCCTTTGTTCCCTTGAATCAGTTTATTTTATTATTTTTTTTTTTTTTAAAGAAGATGTTGGAGTAGGAGTTAATTTATTTATTTATTTTTACTGTGTTGGGTCTTCGTTTCTGTGCGAGGGCTTTCTCTAGTTGTGGCAAGCGGGAGTCACTCTTTAGCGCGGTGCGCAGGCCTCTCACTATCGCAGACTCTCCTATTGCAGAGCACAGGCTCCAGACGCGCAGGCTCAGTAGTTGTGGCTCACGGGCCTTGTCGCTCCGCGGCATGTGGGATCCTCCCAGACCAGGGCTCGAACCCGTGTCCCCTGCAGTAGCAGGCAGATTCTCATCCACTGCGCCACCAGGGAAGCCCCTGAATCAGTTTTTAATACCTCTGTCTTTCTGGTATCTTGCTTGTCCTAAGCACATTCTGCAAAGGAATCAATGGCTTTATGATTAAAAGTCAAAATGGTTTCAGATCTCCCCAGAATATTGTAAATATACACATTTCATCTTACTGCAAGATCTTATATTTTCTCAAATGCTCAGTTACTTATTTCGAGGTCTTTATGGTTTCTTTTTTTTTTTTTTTTTTGCCGTACACGGGCCCCTCACTATTGTGGCCTCTCCCATTGCGGAGCACAGGCTCCGGACGTGCAAGCCCAGCAGCCATGGCTCACGGGCCCAGCCGCTCCGCGGCATGTGGGATCTTCCCGGACCGGGGCACAAACCCGCGTCCCCTGCATCGGCAGGCGGACTCTCAAGCACTGCACCACCAGGGAATCCCTATGGTTTTTTGATGTGTGCTTGCCTTGTTCTTCCTCCCTGCCTATGCTTCCCATTTGCATTGCCTAAAACCTGTATTCGTAGCTCAGAACAAAGAGTCACACTTATTCCCTACCTGAGAGAAGAGGTACAGCTTTCATCAGGCCGAGAATTAATTACTCCTGAGTATGACCAGTGCTTAGCAATGGATTCAGAAGTAAATGACTGTCATAAATTGTTATAAGTAAATGATATTTCCATGAGTTGTTCTGAAGCATGTGATGATAACAAGTGAATACTATGTCTTTTAAAAAGCTACATAAGGTCTGGGGCAGCAGTTCTTACTTAAGAGATTTCTATCTATATGTCTATGGTTAAATTTGACTTCTTAGATAATCATTCCTCAGCACTCCTTTCACATGCAACAGCAAAGTTTAAAAAAAAATCTACTGTATCCTAGTCCACGAAAAGCAAGAAAAGTCTGAAAACTGAATATTCAAAGCTGCCACATACGACAAAATGAAAACACTTTGGTCTGATTAGTGAAAAATATTATGTATGACATAGTTTTCCTGCCCTTCTAACTAGAAATGCAAAATATAAATATTTTTCAGGTAAACTGATGAGTTCTAAGATGGACTTTTCCTCTAGTGGGTGGGAGTCGGGTAGAGGGTGAGGAGAAGAGAAGAGTAAGTAAGTTGCTTGCTTTCACATTCAGAATGTTTTTAATCATGTGGTGTAGGGTTTATAACATAATATCGTTTTACTATTTCTTATCTAAAACCTACCTAACACTGCTTTTAAAGGGCAGCATAAGAAATCTTGAAACACTTTAACTCCCAGACTTCATTACCTTTTACTTTTATTTTGAAGGATGAGATCTCAGCTAGGAGGTACCCGGAGACTTTTGGAAGATCCCTCAAGCAGAACAGTGTTTAATATATTACTCTTTTTACACCCTAGGCATGCTTTAGTGGCATAGAAAATATTACCTTTGAGAGGTCACCTGTGCTTACTGTTCACTCACACAAATTTTCAACTGGGCAGCAGCATTTCATGATGTTTGGAACTTAACAACCTTCTTCTACACTATAAACGGCGGGTTTGAATATGCAGTGCCGAGCCCGCAGAACAGAGCAGAGACCAAGGAGTACGTAAGGAGAGAATAGTGGACAAATAGGCAATCATCTCCTTGTAGACCTGAGCCATGTGTTTCTCATCATCAGCCCCTATGTTCTGCCAACTCTATCTCCACATATCTCACTTGTATCCTCTTCTTTGTTTCCACAGCCACCATCTTTATTAAAATCTGCCATATATTCCACTTACACTGCTTCCCAATTTATCACAATGAAGCCCAGCTCTGATCAGGGCACTCCTGCCTCTGGAAGCTTTGAATTGCCTTCCATTTACTTCCAATCTGAGTCTAAACCTCGACTGATTTTAATGCAAAGAAATCTTCCCTGCCATGTTCCTCTTATACTCTCTATTCTTTAATAAAGCTAAATGAGTCCAGGTGCCATTACATGGGCTGCCTTTGGGCTTGGCCAATTCTGCAATGATTAATAGTGCCCCTTTAATTCTAAAAGTGGCCCACCTTGGAAAATAAATTATATGGTTGCTGTAAATATCATCTATACAGGATACTGCATTCCCCATGAACTGCTTTCTAAAAAGTCTCTTTCTCATCTAAACATCCACAGCAACTTATCTATGTTTTCTCATGCTATTCTTTTTTACTCTTTTACTTTTCCTCTTTTATTTTTATCTTTTTTTCTAATAGTTATATTATAGGGAAAGAGAAAGTACTAGTTTTCATGGACTGAATATTTGTGTCCCCCTCAAATTCATATGTTGAAGCCCTAACCCCCAAATGTAACTTTTTGGAGATATGGTCATTACAGAAGTAATTAAGGTTAATTACCTTAAAGATCATAAGAATAGGGCCCTGATCCTATAGGACTAGTATCCTTGAAGAGGCATGAGAGAGGTCTCTTTGTCTCCATCATGTGAGGACACAGCAGGAGGAAGGCCATTTGCAAGCCAGGAAGAGGGCTCTCACCAGAACCTGCCCATGCTGGCATGCTGATCTTGTATTTCTAGCCTCCAGAACTATGAGAAAATAAATAAATGTTATGTAAGTCACATCTATGGTATTTTGTTATGGCAGCCCAAGTTAACTAATGCAGTATTCTAGATTAAATTCTTTGTGGATTGGTTTTCTATAAACATGTTTATATACATAAAATATCACGTAGATATTTGGTCCTTGATATAGCAGTAGGCCCACCACACACACACACACACACACACACACACACACACACACACGCACACACATGTTGATCAAGTTAAAAGATTTTCAAGTAACTTTAGTAAAAGTGTTGTATTTTATTTTATTTTTTTATTAAAATATAGTTGATTTACAATGCCATGTTAGTTTCAGGTGTACAGCACAGTGATTCCATTATATATATTCTTTTTCAGATTCTTTTCTCTTATGGGTTATTTCAAAATATTTAGTATATTTCCCTGTACTATACAGTAGGTCCATGTTGTTTATCTATTTTATATATAGTAGTGTGTACCTGTTAATCCCATCCACCTAATTTATCCCTCCCTCCCTTTCCCTTTTGGTAACCATAAGTTTGTTTCCTATGTCTGTGAGCCTATTTCTGTTTTGTAAATAACAGAATGACATGTTATATGTGGAGTATGAAAAAAAAAAGATACAAATGAACTTATTTAAAACTGTTGTATTTTAATAATTCATTTGGATTATTTGGATTTGATCACCTTACTTGCTGTCCTGATGAAGAGAGGTCCTTTCTTCAAGGCAGTGCCGTTAAAATGTATATCCTTATGCAGTAGCGTGACATGAGAGACTGAATGGATTATAGTTTCTTAAGATATAAATGTAAACAATATGTATTTATCAGACTCAATCACATGGATAAAAGAGAAACATTCTTTTTTTTCCCTCCTAGCATTTAACATTTTTTAATCTTAAAGTTTTTATTTTCGTTTTTATTTTTTGGCTGCATCGGGTTTTAGTTGCAGCATGCGGAATCTTCATTGAGGCATGTGCGACATTTTGTTGTGGCACGCGGGCTCTTTGTTGCAGCTTGTGGGCTTCTCTCTACTTGTGGTGTCCAGGTTTTCTCTTCTCTAGTTGAGGTGTGTGGGCCCCGTTGTTGTGGCGCGCGGGTTTAGTTGCCCCACAGCATGTGGGATCTTAGTTCCCTGACCAGGGATTGAACCCACATCCCTTGCATTGGAAGGCAGATTCTTTACCACTGAACCACCAGGGAAGTCCCAATCTTAAAGCTTTGAGCCTCTGAGAAAGGACACCACTAAAAGACTAGGTGTGCCCCAACTCTTCATTAAATCCCTAATAATTTCTCTTTGTCGTAGGTATATTTCAAGGCAACTTAGTCTGAAACATGTACGTTGGAGTCAGTCAGCATTTGTTGCCCCTGAAATGGCTTATGCTTTGTCTGCTGCTACATCATTATGGACATTCCAAGATGTCACTGCCCGGTGATCACCACAGAGCAAGTCAAACCACCTTAGATATTATTGAACTTTTCTGGCACACCTTGGGGATGTTAATACCTGGTTTAAAAAATTAAGGACACTCAGATGTCTCAGAAACCAAGCATTTAATTCCCTAGTCTCCTCATCAAGTTCCGTATTCATAGTGATTTCCTCAATTTATGGTTTTTGATTCCACAATTAGAAGGTTCAAATACTGGCTTTATGTGTATTTCTGTTTACACTCTTAACTTTTGAACTTGTAGTGTAATATAACGACTGACCTATTAATAGAATATATAATTTCAGTAATGTTTTAATATAGACTGTCCGTGAATTACTAATTATTAGTAGATTAATGCACCATGAATTTACTGTTAAAACTACAAGTTACAGTGGTTAAAAGTTCTTTGATGATTTGGAAGGCAATTGGGTGGTATCATAGAGAGTCTCCAGGTCATTGTTTTGAGCATATTTCTTCCTGTGCTATAGATATGCGGATATATTTTCCCCTTAATATGGAGTTTTTCTTAATTCAGCCTATAGAACTTTATAGACATTAATCAGGATTATGCTAAAATGGCATTGCTTTCAAATGTCTTTCTATCACTAATGTCTAATATGTTATCTAATTGATGAGGAGATGAAAGCTAGTTTCAGTAGAATAAAAGCATTTTCCCTTAAGTAATTCTATCTAAATTCTGGCATAATATGAACTATATATATTTAGGATTACTGCAAAAGAATATAGTAACCTTTTCTTTAAAATGTTTTTTGCATTTTCACGTGGTTTCACACTGCCAGTTCCTTGGACCTGATTCAAAATGTCGAAATTCTCCTTGTGTTTCAATCCTGGACTTAAGATTAATTGTTTCTTAGAGAAACTTTTCTTACAGATCCTAAAATTTTTTCTATAAGCTTCTGAAAAAATCAGAGTGTGATTTTAAGTGAAACATAAAGACCATTAGTTTATCAACACAAATTCTCTTCCCTTAATAAGTCAGAATGTCAAGGCTATGGTTAAGATGAGGTTAAATTGTTTAAATCATAACATATTATGTTTACTTTGGAAATAATTATTCTAGTTTTTAAATTATATTATTACAAAAGAAAAAAATTAGGAATTTTTCAGCACACTGTGTTATTTTGGATAAAATCTTATAATTCCCCACAAATTCTTAAAATACATGAATATGAGCTAAGGAAAAGTTAGTGATATTTTAAATTATTCTGCTCAAGGGAATAGAAGAAATATCTCTAGAAGAATGGATTAGTCATTCATAAATGGAAAAATTTGGTTCCAGCCATTAGAAACAGAGCCAAGGGGAAAAAGCAAATTTCTTGGATTTAAGGACATTTTCAGAGTCTGAATTGACAAGAACAGACATCTCTGAGGTTGCTAGAAGAGTCCTTCCCCCTTGTATGGAGACTGGAATATGTTATCAGACTGCAAAAAGACTCTCCATATTCTCATGTTTTTTAAGGTGAAAAATCTATTTACTTCATCCAAAAATTTTTATAAAATCCTAGCATTTTCTTGGACCAATAATAATATGGTATCAAAATAGATTATTTTTTAAAAAGTCTTAAAGGCAGTATGTAAAACATTGATTACATCATATTTTCAATTTATGACAAGTAATTTGTTTCCACAATAAAATTTACATTTTGTGAATATTTCAAGGTTTTTTTTAATTTAATTAATTTATTTTTTATACAGCAAATTCTTATTAGTTATCTATTTTATACATATCAGTGTATATATGTAAATCCCAATCTCCCAATTCATCCCACCACCAAGGTATTTAGACCAATCCATTCCTCAGCCTCAGTAGCAAGAGGAGAGCTATTCTAATGTGAGCAATTTAATTTAATCTGCTTTGTCAAACCATGCTTAACATTGAGATAATAGCCCCTGAGATTCTTTTCTCTAAGTTCTGTAGAGAGCTTTTTATTTTCTTAGGCAGTGGTGAGTCTGAAATAATGTTCTCCAAGCAGGTTGTTTTTTTTTTTAATAAATGTCTGTTCTCATAGGCTAATTAAGGAAATGCACTTGTAGCAAAACAGGCAACAGAGATTACAAATTAATTGGTGAGAAATTTCCAGAAAAAAAATGATGGAGTGAATTAAAGTGTCAGAGACATTTCTTTCAAAGTTTCCAATGATATGGTCATAAAATCATGTAAAAAAGAAAAAATGCCTCAGGATGCACAATTAATAAGAATAATTTAGTGTATGCTGGAAACCATTAGAATTTTCTATAAGTTTCTAGAGTAATGGCCCAGGATTAAGAGACAAGATTTATAAGAAATATGAGGAATGCCAGAAAGAACACCATTTGGTCAGGACTCAGTTAAAAGATAACAAGACTGACATCTCCTGAACTTGACATTGGGAGGACACCATAGTCCGCCCTTAAGTACAATTCCAAATACAATTTAAATATCCCTACTTTTTATGAGAGAATATGTGTGTTCAAGAGTTGAGGTGACTTACTGTGAGGAATTATGCTATTAATGTATTTACTAACCCAAGGCCTTTGTCAAAAATCAAGTAGACCTTTCTCCTTTCATTGGGAGTGAAAAAAACACATTTTTCTATGTTCTGCATGTTCAGTTTGCAGTGGAGAGCTAAAAATTGATGCCAAAATTGTTTCAAAGCTGCTGAATAAGGCAGAAGCTCCCTCTGCAAAAACTTGGCATTGGCCAAGGCCTTTGGATTCTTGAAATGAAGATGAAAGAGAGTTAGAAGATCCCTATAAGCTTCAGTAGGGCTACCCAAGGTTAAGTTGAGCAGGAACTGATAACAAATGATGTTTACCAGGGAAACTCTGTGTTCTGATATCCCAAAGAGTTTCGACTTTGAAGTAAATGGCTCACATTCAAACCCAACCTTGCCAATTACAAGCTGTATGAGACTTGCACAAATTATTCAATCTCTTTGAGCCTCAGGTTTAATATTGGTAGAGTTGTGAATCTCTTAAGATTATGGCCAAGAGCAAAGTGAATACACTTATAAAGGACCTAGTATGGTGCCTGGAACATAGTAGGCACTCAATCAGTGTTTATCCTAACATCTGTATAAACATTTTCATATATATAATCAGGTATTCATTTAAACCCTGTCATAAATTTGTTATCCACGTTTTCAATAATAGCAGTATTTAGACTTGTTTTATAATTACTAAAGGCAGATATAAATCTTCAAACCTTATACTCCATGGGGGCTTTGGAGGAAGGATAAGTGTAAATTTCTTTGTCTGAAATAAATCGATTTCCTCTCCATCTTAAACTTTTACTTCTTGTAGGGTGAAAACAGCCACTCCAGTGTTTTCTTTTGCTTCAGAAAGAAAACTGAAGCAATGTATGCTACTCCTCCATCATTTCTCATTGTAGAAGCATTAAATTGGAGATTTGGAGGATTACATAGCCTCCTGTCTTCAGGGGTTGCATCTGATCATTAGCTTGAACTACTTTATGACAATATCTGCAGAAATACTTACTTTGTCACTTTGTCCTTGGTATATGGCCTTTATCCACTAGGAAAGACTGCTGCGACATGACTGGTTCTTAGTGTCTTGTCAAAACATTCTGATTTAATGCAATGACATGGGTGACAGTTTATGCCCCTTCAATAACATGCATGGGAACTTGACTTGTGCTATCCCAAGCCATCTCTCTGAGGTCTCCATGCTGCCATTTATATTCCACACATCAATTCCACAGTGGGCCGGAGAACTCTGGGAAGCTTGCCAGTTCTCAAGGCAGTCAGACAGGAAGGGGTATACTCTCTTCCCTTCCTAATACCCACATTTCTCTGGGGTTCTATTTCTCCTCTTAGTGAAGAGAACTGGCTGCAACTTCCCCAGCATCTAATACTCTTGATTCCCCTCTAAGTTTTGTTTCTTTGTTTAGCTTAAACTGACTTTTTCTAGCCTGGGCAGTGGTGATAGAATTGGGTCACATATGCTTTAAATTGTACTTACACTTGAATGTGGCCCAAACAAACACAAGAACTTGATGCTAGTGATGGTTCTACTTGATAAGGTTGCCTTGGAGCAAACCAAGGCCTCTCGTCTCTTGGACCAAAATGGAGCAGGAATTACGACAGGGTAAAAAAGGAATTGTGGACAGGAAATGTGATATGCATAGACTAATGTTTCAAAATGTTAGCTTTTTCCATTTTTCTCATTAGAAAATAAATGAAATCTATCTTGAATTAGGACAGTTTTATTTCATCTATCAGCACCTGGCAATAGACTAGCCATTTGACACATTCATGCAAAGTCAGATATCATTTTTCTATTTTTCTCTTATGGACAAATAACAAAATTGGGGATTAGATACCTAACTAGAAGCAATCAATTCCTAAAAGATTAATTTGGCAAACCAAAAGTTATAAGCAAGGTAAACATTATGTTGCTATCCATATAAGACCATAAGATCCAAATAGCATGACTTCAGGTTAAAATATTACTTGCATGGAGTGATTATGGTTTTTGGAGGTGTGGATAGTGAAATATTTGTACACGGGAAATGTTTGAAAATCTCAATTCATAAGATATGTCTTTTATATTCACATGAGGGTGGTAATACATTTATTATAAGTCCCAAATACTGAATGGGATATATGAATGAAAATTATTTATTCCTAATCCAAAATTCAAATTTAACTGGGCATCCTCGATTTTATCTCTCAGCCCCATCCTCATTTCACAGGTGAAAAATCTGAGGCACAAGTGAATATATATCCCAATCTGCACATGTCTGATAACTGGATTATTCCAGATATACTCATCAAATAAGATCCCTGGTTAATCCCTACTAAATTTTGTTTCTTCAATTGTCTTTCAGAAAAATGGTTAATCTCAATTCATATTTATTGAAAATCTCTTAACATCCCTGCTCAACAGTGCTTAAGCACAGTGAGGGCCACATTTTAAAGAACTCTCCCCACACTAGATTTATCTCCTGTGTCACTTGTAATTGGAAAACTTGCAGTTTCCAAACATTTTTTTCCCACTTCCTTTCTAGTTCATTCAAACATCCCTCATTTGGGGTCTTTCTCTCAAATCTTTACCAAAACGTTTCAACAAAGCACAGCCGGAACTCTAATCTACTCATACAAATGCTGATTATCCCCCAACCTATTTCATAATATGGGCAGATATATTGCACTGATGATAATATCAACTCTGTGATAATACTCTGAAAACAATTTTATCACCCACTAAAGGCTTGAACTCTTCAAACTGGTTTCCAGCCACTTAGTTTCCTAGTTTCCCTGTCTCTGCAGCCTCTTAGAAACAGGACTGTGACTGAGTTTTCTGTGACTCTCCATTTGCAGTAAATCGTGATTAGATTCACATTTTTTATAAAGTGATATTTCTGTTCAAGTCTCAGTTTCTTCTTCAATGTTACTTTTTGTACATGGTTTAGGAATTTCCAGTCCAAGAGTTTTGCCCCTGACATGCTTTATATAATAGTTTGTGAGTACTTATGGGTTATAACCAGAAACCTTCTGGAATCAGACACATTTACAACAGACAAATAATTGGCCTCCCTCTGCAAATATTTTACAAAATGTTTATGGTACATTTTAGATGAGGGTATTTCCTGCATGTATATTATTAATAATCCTGGTGCATGTAATAATCTTCACCGATAATAGTTTATTACTATATCAATATGCAGTGGGTGTTTATAATGTTTCTGTCACTACACTAAGTAATTTCTATACATAATATCATTGAAGTCTCATAATAATCCTCTTGGGTTGATTGCAGTTATTCATTTTATATATGAGGAAACTGAGTCTCAGCCAAAATTATATAGCTAGTAAGAGGAAGAGCAGGAATTCTAACTGAGCCAGGGACCTTCACCATGGTATAATACTGTGTTATTTATCAATACAAAATATTCCTCCCATTTGTAGATGATGTATATGTCAGCATATGCGACCTCCTCACAAACCTTTCTCTGGATGCTGTTGGTAAGAAGGTAGAAGGGGCCACT
The DNA here is from genome assembly GCF_963455315.2 of Globicephala melas. Classification (NCBI taxonomy): domain Eukaryota; kingdom Metazoa; phylum Chordata; class Mammalia; order Artiodactyla; family Delphinidae; genus Globicephala; species Globicephala melas. The sequence goes on along the minus strand of NC_083315.2, from coordinate 161,271,385 downwards.
GTCCATCACTCTCTGCTCTGGGCTGGGAGCTACTTCCACCAGCACACCTGGCATTTAGGGCCAGTTTCCTCAGGTTAGCCCTTTGAAGGTGGAGTACTATGCCAATAGAATCCACATGTAAACCCATCAGATGTAGCACAGATCACATGAAGAGTGAGCCTTGAGTAGAGGGGAAGAAGCCTATCACTGCCAACATCGTTTCCACAAAATGTCTTGAATTTTCCACTCATCTCTCCTGCAGAAAACTTCTTACTTCTTATTGATCTACGAACCCAGGGAGTTAACATTCAACTTAGAGCATCCCAACTAATTCAGTTTTCCACTCCATAACAAACGTTTTCTGCTTGTTAAATATATATATATATATATATATATATATTTTGAACACCTATTTTGCTTAGCACCCTAGGTGGGAAAACTCTATACAAAGAGGTGTTAAGCAAATGGTCCAAGGAAGCACAGCAAGTAAGGGCAGAATCCAGGGCTTCAAACTCTAGCACTATGCTATGCTGCTAGCCTAATGTCTTTAAGCTCTCCTTCTTATATCATAACCTCCTTGTTCCTTTTAATATAACAGGTACTTAAAACATAGTATATCAAACATATTTTGGTATAACAAGAGTAGAATTCAATTTACTTTCGAGTCACTGTGGCATCTTCATAAGTGGATCCATTTCTAGAATGTCTAGAAAGACTTGTATTAAATAGTTAAGGCTCTAACATTTTTTTTTAAAAAAGATCATGAACAATGCAGAAAGCATCACAGTAGAATATTTTTTTCCTTTTTAAAATGTTATTATATTTATTTTTTTAAAACTGAGATATAATTGGTATGTAACGTTATGTTAGTTTCAGGTGTACAACATAATGATTCAATATATGTATATATTGCAAAATGGTCACCACAATAAGTCTAAATAACATCCGTCACACACATTTTTTTCTTGTGACGTTAACTTTTAAGATCCTTTCTTAAGAGAGTATTTCTACACTTTTTATCTATTTTACAACTGGAAGTTTGTACCTTTTAACCACCTTTGCCCATTTCACATATCTTTGAGTTCATTTATCTTTCCAAATTTCACATATAAGTGAGATCATACAGTATTCGTCTTTTTCTGCCTGACTTATTTCACTTAGCATAATGTCTTCAATGCCTACCCATGCTGTCCCAAATGACAGAATTTCCTTCTTTTCAATGGCTGAATAATATTCCATTGGATGTGTACGTACATACACATACACATATAATCACATTTTCCTTATCCATACCTTCGTCAGTGGATGTAGGTTGCTTCCAAGTCTCTGCTAGTTTTTTTTTTTTAAGAAGATGTTGGGAGTAGGAGTTTAGTTATTTATTTATTTTTGCTGTGTTGGGTCTTTGTTTCTGTGCGAGGGCTTTCTCTAGTTGTGGCAAGCAGGGACCACTCTTCATCGCGGTGTGCGGGCCTCTGACTATCGCGTCCTCTCCTGTTGCAGAGCACAGGCTCCAGACGCGCAGGCTCAGCAGTTGTGGCTCACGGGCCCAGTCGCTCCGCGGCATATGGGATCCTCCCAGACCAGGGCTGGAACCGTGTCCCCTGCATTAGCAGGCAGACTCCCAACCACTGGGCCACCAGGGAAGCCCCTCTGCTATTTTAAGTAATGCTGCAACGAACATGGGGATGCATTATATCTTTTCGAGTGAGTGTTTTTGTTTCCTTTGGATAAGCACCCAGAAGTGGAATTGCTGAATCATGCAGTAGTTTTTAAAAATTTTTTTGAGGACCCTCCCTACTGTTTTCCATAGTGGCTGCACCAATTTACATAACCACCAACAGTGCACAAGTGTTCCCTTTCCTCCACATTCTTGCCATCACTTGTCATCTCTTGAATTTATGATAATAGGCATTCTAACAGGTGTGAGGTGATAGCTCACTGTGGTTTTGATTTGCATTTCCTTGATGTTTAATGATTGTGAGTACCCTTTTATGTACCTGCTGTCATCTGTATATTTTCTTTGGAAAAACGTCCATTCAGATCTCCTGCTTATTTTTAAATCGGATTGTTTATTCTTTTGCTGTTGAGTTGCATGAGCAGAATATTTAATAAAGTTTCAGTAGATGGTAATCCTTCAATATTTACAATGGCCAGAGGATTATTAGATGTATCTTAGAATGTAAACATAAATTTAACCCCAAATCCTGTAAATTCCTGTTTCCTTGCAGTTTCCTTAAGACAAAGTTTTCTTTATAATGTTCATATTATAGAAATTCATTTTCTATAGCTTTAGCAAGAGTATCACAAAGTATTTTATGAACTCTGATGAGTGTGTTTTAACATTAGTAACATTAGCTATTTTCCTGAAAGGTTTTCATCTACTTGGACATGTGTTTACAAGATAAGCAATAAAGTGTTTTATTTGTATATGAAGAACCCTTTTGAAAGCCAGATTGAAAACACATTTAAATGCACAAAATCTTCACTTCCTCCTTTCTTTCAGCATTCACTGAAATTTGCTTAAATAATCAATGTTGTGTTCAATGTACATCATTTTTGAAGAACATCCAATGGAAATTAGCATTTTAAATTCAGTGCTTTTTGCCTTATTATAATGAAATTCTAATTATTTAGATAATATGCATAAAATGGACAATTTGCATTTAAGAATTTGAGTTTAAACTCCTGACTATGTAATTGGGCATGATTCCCTCCCCCACAACTCCAAGTTATAAAGGAAGAGAATATCCATCTATGAGTTATGATAATTGCAACTGGAAGGAAGTTAAAACCACCTTTAATTTAAATAAAATCAATAAAAAGAGCTGTCAAAATCTGCTTGAGCTCATCTCATGAATATCCTCTAAAATCATGCTTAGAGTGTTTGTCTTTTACTCAGAGTGTAAACAGAGTTAGTGTTTATTATTAAGTGGGCCAAAAAGTGTCTTTGGTTTTTTAAGTGAAAATAAAAGACACATTTTTCATTTTCACCAAGAACTTTATTGAACAACGTATTCACCCTTTTGTTCCACTACCTTCTGCCTTTTTTCAGGCAACTTCATAATTCCATCTTCCCCAAACTTTTTATCTTTTTGAGCAAAGAACTGTTCCAGGTGCCTTTTACAGTCTTCCAGGCAATTGACTTTTTTCCTTTAAGAGAATTTTGTAAAGACCGAAATAAACGGAAATCGGAAGGTGCAATGTCTGGTGAATATGGCAGATGAGTCAGAACTTCCCAGCCAAGCTGTAACAGTTTTTGCCTGGTCATTGAATAAACATGCAGTCTTGCGCTATCCTAATGGAAGATTATGCATTTTCTGTTGACTAATTGACGCTTTTCATTGAGTGCTGCTTTCAATTGGTCTACTTGGGAGCAGTACTTGTTGGAATTAATCGTTTGGTTTTCTGGAAGGAGCTCATAATAGAGGACTCCCTTCTAATCCCACCACATACACAACATCACCTTCTTTAGATGAAGACTGGCCTTTGGTGTGGTTGGTGGTTGTTCCTTTCGCTTGCCCCACTTCCATTCCACATTGTTGTACAGTATCCACTTTGCATTACCCGTCAACATTTGTTTTATAAACGGAAATTTTTCATTACATTAAGTGCAGAATCGCACACAGAAATACAGTCAAGAAGGTTTTTTTCGCTTAACCTATGTGGAGCCTGAACATCAAAGCGATGAATATAACCAAGCTGGTGCAAATGATTTTCAACTTGATTTGGATATTTTGAGTATGTCAGCTATCTCCCACATGGCATAATGTTGATTGTTCTCAATTATTGTTTTGATTTGGTTGCTATCAACGTCAACTGGTCTACCCAACCATGGAGCATCATACAGCAAGAAATCTCCAGTGTGAAACTTCACAAACCACTTCTGACATTTTTGATCAGTCACAGAACCTTCCGCATATACTGCACAAATCTTTCTGTGCATTTCAGTTGCATTTTTACCTTTCTTGAAATAATAAAGCATAATATGCTGAAAATGAAGTTTTTTTCCTTCCATCTTCAATTTTAAAATGGCTACACAAAAATTCACCAATTTTGATAAGTCCTTTTTTAAATGCACACTGATATGACAGCTGTCACATACAATCTAACAAAATTGTTCCAAATGAAGTTAAAGACAACTAAGTGCTACTAGTGCCATCTTACAGAAAAAAACAAACTAAACTTTTGGCCCACTCAGTACAAAATCAATTTAAATTATGTTACGTATTGATAAAATATCTACCAGTCCAATCAATGTAGATATGATTCCCCCAAATCAAAAACTCCCAAGCCACTGACACTAGAGTCCAATTGGGAGGAAAACCAAGCCTAGGAGATTGCAATTGCTCCTATAAATAAGGGAGGAATCCTCGAAACGATGTAGTTGTACATGTGCTCCACACTTTAGAAAATATGCAGCAGGACCCCCACATACTCATTATTTGAAGAGCAATAAGGTATATTAAATGATTTAATAAGGGACTACTAACCCTGTTTAAAATATGTGAGCATGTGGGAATGACAAAGTCTTCCAATAACCTACCCCTTTATTCAAAAAAGTGAGAATATTGATGGCATAATTGTCCAAATCAACTTTTTCAGAACTCTGGAAATGAACTGAAGGCCTGCAAAAATCCAAGGAGTGTTTACTCAAGAAACATAGTTGAATCTCAAGAAGAACAGTGGGCTTTACGTTATTTTAACATATTCCCATCCCTTTCTCTCCAGGTCTAAGTAGTCTTGAAAACAAAAGGCTGATAATCATGGTAACCTCGTAAACCAGCAGCCCAACAGCCACTGGAGTGGCACAATGGAGTGCTCTCTCACCACTGGCTGACCTTGAGGCTCTGCACATGCTGGAACAAAAAGCAAAAAAAGCAAAGTAGTAAACTGCCTGCCTGAGTTTGAAGGCATCCCCAAACTTGCATATAGAGGCCCTCAACAGACTGGGAAATATGTGGGTTCAAAGCATTTGAGGAACTCTCTGACCAATAATTAGCTTACCATTTGCCAACCGAGCACAGACTTCAGTGAACACGTATGACAAAAAAAATACTGACTTCACAGAATTAGTTCAGGAAAGTCACTAAACAAATACCACCGCTACCAACAACAGCAAACAACAACACAAAATACTCCTGGGGGGATGCTCAGAGTTTCATATTTGCCACATCATATTATTTTAAATTTCCATGTTCTTTATCAAAAACATGAGACAAAAGAAAAATACAAAAAAACCCAAAAACCAAGAATATATGGCCCATATACAGGCAAAAAAAAAAAAGAGTCAAAAGAAACTGTCCCTGAGGAAGTCAACATTGGACTTAACTAAACAGATTTTAAATCAACTATTTTAAATATGTTCTAAGAACTAAAGAAAGCAATATCTAAGGATGAAAAGAAAGTATTAGAATGATGTCTCACAAAATACAGAGTAGCAGTAGAAAAAAGAACCACACTGAAATTCTGGGGTTGAAAATTACAACAATAATAAAACTTTCCAAATATGATTTTATGTATATATATACACAGACACACAGACACACAGACACACACACACACACATACATATATATATTTAAGAAGAAACTTCAAGTAAGATAAGCTAAAATAAGTGCACATCTAATATACAAATGCAAAAGAATAAAATTGGACCCTTATTTTATACCATATATAGAAATTTAATTCAAAATGTATTAAAGACCTAAATGTAAGCTCTAAAACTCAAACTTCTAGAAGAAAACATAGGGCAAACGTTCATGACATTGAACTTGGCAATGGTTTATTGGCTGTGACACTGAAAGCACAAGCACAAAAGTATAAATAGACAAATGGGACTACATAGAATTTAAATACTTTTCTGCATCAAAGGACAAAATCAACAGAAGGAAAAGGCAAGCTACAGATTGGGAGAAAATATTTGCAAATCTTATATCCAATAAGGGGAAAATATTCAGAATATATAAAGAACTCCTACAACTCAACAAATAAAAAATCGAATAACCAAATTAAGAAATGGACAAAGAAATTGAAGAGACATTTCTCCAAAGTTGATATTTCAGATATTAACAAGCATTTTAAAATTGCCCAAAGGTCAAAAAAGTGACTATAATTGTACTTTAAAGTAAAGACAGCTTATAATAAGACTGCAAAGTAATTCATAAACATATCAACATATGGTGTTAACTCATTTTATTTCCTAGACTTAGTGTCTAAAGATGTTAGCCAGTTTCCATGTACAGTAAAGCAGCATGCTAAAATACTTTTGTTCAGTTCTGTATGTGTAAAAATAGTAGTGTGTTCTCTGATGGTTACCTAGTATGAAAAATAAAGGCTTATTGCCACAAAAATCTCAAATTAAAAAAAAAATTAAGTTATACAAAGATACAAAGTTATTTCTCAGATCATAGTGGAATGAAATTGAAAATCAGTAATATAAGAAAATTTGCGAAATTCACAAATGTTTGGAAATTAAGCAGCATATTACTAAATAAGTAATGATCAAAAATTAAATCAAAAGGAAAATTAGAAAATACTTTGAGATGCATGAAAATGAAGAAACAATATATCAAAACTTACAGAATGCAATAAAAGTACTTAGAAATTTATAGTTTTAAATATCTATATAGAAAATCTCAAATCAATAACTAACCTACCTTAAGAAACTAGAAAAAGCAAACTAAACTCAAAACAGCAAAATGAAGGGAATAGTAAAGATTAGAGCAGAAATTAATGAAATAGAGAATAGAAAAAAATTAGAGAAAATCAATAAAACAAAAATTGGCTCTTTGAAAAAAAGAAACAAAATTGACAAACTTTAAGCTAGATTGACCCAGAGAAAAACATAGAAGACTGAAATGACTAAAATAAGGAATGAATTGATTTTTGACAAAGGGGCCAGAATAATTCAAAAGGAAAAGAATAGGCTATAACAGACTGTTGGCCAACTGGATATCTACATACAAAAGAATGAGTTTGAAATCTTTCTCACACCACATACAAAAATTAATTTGAAATGGTTCAAAGATCGAAATGTGAAAGCTAAAATCACAAACTCTTAAAAGAAAACATGGGTGAACATTTTCATAACATTGCATTAGGCAGTGATGTTTTGAAGGATGAGACCAAAGCACAGGCAAAAAAGAAAAAAAAAATAAAGTGGGATTCATCAAAATTTAAAAAGAACTTTTGTTTTTCAAAGAATGCCAGGGGCTTCCCTGGTGGCACAGTGGTTGGGAGTCCGCCTGCCGATTCAGGGGACACGGGTTCGTGCCTCAGTCTGGGAGGATCCCACGTGCCGCGGAGCAGCTGGGCCTGTGAGCCATGGCCTCTGAGTCTGCGCGTCCGGAGCCTGTGCTCCGCAGCAGGAGAGGCCACAGCAGTGAGAAGCCTGCGTACTGCAAAAAAAAAAAAAAGAATGCCAGTAAGAAAGTGAAATGACAACCCACAAAGTAGAAGAAAGTATTTGCAAACTATGTATCTTGTGAAGTACTCGCACTCAATATGTAAAGGACACAATCACCAGAGCGATAAAAAGAAAAATAACATAATTAAAACATGACAAAAGGATTTGAATATTTTTCCAAAGAAGATACACCAGTGATCAATAAGCACACAAAAAAATTCTCAGCATCATTAGTCATTAGGAAAATTCAAATCAAAACCATAATGAGATATCACTTTACATCTACTGTGATGACTAATCAAAAAGACCAGTAACAACAAGTGTTGGAGAGGATGTAGAGAAATTGAATCCCTTATACACTGCTGGTTGGAATGTAAAATGGTAAAACTGCTTTGGAAAATGGTTTGGCAATTCCTCAGAAAGTTATATACAGAGTTACCCTATGACCCAGCCATTCCAATTCTGGGTACACATCCACAGAGAATTGAAAACAGATGTCCACAAAAGAACTTGTACCTGGATGTTCATAGCATCACTGTTCATAAGAGCTGAAATGTGGAAAGAACACAAATTCAGTTGGCAAATGGACAAAATGTAATACAGCCATATAATAGAATATTATTCAGACACAAAAAGGAATGATGTACTGATATGTGATACAACAGGGGAGAATTTTTAAAACATTATGGCAAAGGACCCAGGCCAGAAACAAAAGGTCACATATTGAATAATTCCATTTATGATTCTGAACGGTCCAGCAAAGGTAAATTAATAGAGCCAGAAAATATACTAGTGTTTGCCAGAGGCTGGATGAAGGTGGAGGGAGGGGCTATGGAGTGTAACTGCTAATGGGTATGCAGTTTCTTTTTCTTTTTTTAATTAATTTTTATTGGAGTATTGTTGCTGTACAGTGTTGTGTTAGTTTCTACTGTACAGCAGAATGAATCAGCTATACATATTCATATATCCCCTCTTTTTGGATTTCCTTCCCATTAGGTCACCACAGTGCATTAAATAAAGTTCCCTATGCTATATAGTATGTTCTTATTAGTTGTCTATTTTATACATTGTATCAATAGTGTATATGTGTCAATCCCAATCTCCCAATTCTTCCCACCACCCTTTCCCCGTTCGTATCCATATATTTGTTCTCTACATCTGTCTCCATTTCTTTTTTTTTTTAATTTACTTATTTATTTATTTATTTTTTCTGTGTTGGGTCTTCATTTCTGTGCGAGGGCTTTCTCTAGTTGCGGCAAATGGGGGCCACTCTTCATCGCGGTTCACGGGCTTCTCACTGTCGCGGTCTTCTCTTGTTGCAGAGCACAGGCTCCAGACACACAGGCTCAGTAGCTGTGGCACACGGGCTTAGTTGTTCCACGGCATGTGGGATCTTTCCAGACCAGGGCTCGAACCCATGTCCCCTGCATTGGCAGGCAGATTCTCAACCACTGTGCCACCAGGGAAGCCCTGTGTCTCCATTTCTGCTTTGCAAGTTAGATCATCTATACCATTTTTCTAGATTCCACATATATGCATTAATATACAGTATTTGTTTTTCTCTTTCTGACTTACTTCACTCTGTATGACATTCTCTAGGTCAATCCACATCTCTACAAATGAGCCAATTTCATTCCTTTTTAGGGCTGAGTAATGTTCCATTGTATATATGTTCCACATCTTTATCCATTCCTCTGTCAATGGACATTTAAGTTGCTTCCATATCCTGGCTATTGTAAATACTGCTATAATGAATATTGGGATACATGTGTTTTTTTTGTATTATGGTTTTCTCTAGGTATATGCCCAGTAGTGTAATTGCTGAGTCATACGGTAATTCTAATTTTAGTTTTTTTTAAGGAACCTCCATACTGTTTTCCAAAGATCAGAAAGAGAAATTAAGGAAACAATACCATTTACCATTTCAACAAAAAGAATAAAATACCTAGGAATAAACCTACCTAAGGAGGCAAACGACCTGTATGGAGAAAACTATAAGATACTGATGAAAGAAACCAAAGATGACACAAACAAATGGAGAGATATACCGTGTTCTTGGATTGGAAGAATTAATATTGTGAAAATGACTATACTATCCAAAGCAATCTACAGATTCAATGCAAACCCTATCAAATTACCAATGGCATTTTTCACAGAACTAGAACAAAAAATTTTACAATTTGTATGCAGTTTCTTCTTAAAGTGATGGAAATGTTCTGGAATTATAGTGGCCATGGTTGTACAACGTTGTGAATATACTAAAACCACTGGTAAATCACAAATAAAGGAATGAACTTCATGTATTCAATAGAAAAATGTGTTATGACTCCTTTCATTTAATTATTAGGGAAAAGAATCAGTAACAAGACTGACTGACTCACCAAAAATTACTTTCCTGATAAAATTGTGACATAGCATTGTCTTGAAATTATTAAAATCAGATGATGAAGAACTAATGCCTTGTCATATAAATGTAAATTCTATACATTTCTAGGTTTCAAATTCCAAGATGCATGTTAGGACTGGGATCCATTCTTTAAAAAGAACCTTGTAGAAGGCACTTGCAGCCCATTAATAGAAATAATCATTAAAATATTACAACCTCAAATACATGTGTATATCTGTGTAACTCAGGGTAAAAGGAAGAAACACCTGGCGCTAAGCACACAGAGCAGCAAACTATCTTATACACAACAGATAAAGAGGTAAAAGCTTAAGAAGCTATATAAATGGATAAAATGGGTATCACCAACTGGGTCAGAAGAAAGCAAAGCCAATCTAGCCTTCACTGTTTGAAAAAGATTACAGTGTGTTTGCTTCCCTATCTAGGAAACTTGGAAAGGAAAAAAGAATTGACTTGTTCTCCCCTTTGAAATAACTATTCACAAACACAGTATCATAAGCTACAACTTAGGACCTGTCTTTGGAAAGAGTGTATAAACATTCTCAGATTATTTTACTTGAGTTGATGGCTTTACTTTTCTTTATCTTGTCAATCAGCTTCTTACTACCTCTCTCCTTCTAAGCTGATTTGGATTTCAGCCCATTCTGTGTAGTGGACATTATATTTTTGGCCTAATTAATATCCGTTTCCATGTCTTTTGGAAGCAGCTCCCTGGTATTCCTTTGAGAAACAGTCTCTCCCAGTGTCTGTGCTCTTCAAGTCATTGCCAATCAGAGTCTCAACTCCCGTAACCGAGAGTGGGTGAGTGAGTGAGTGAGTGAAGTGTAGACCTCAGACTCTCCAGGAATCATCAGTCTGTATCTGGGAGGCATAAGGTAGATAAATGCTGCCCGTTCATCACTTCTGCCGGTCCCCAAAGGGAATTATTGCCCATTTATTTCTAATAGGTCCTTAGAACAGGGCCCTGTTTTGTAGAAGTTCTAGTTCTTCTGTATATTCTTTGATCCATTGAACATCTTCTTATCCTTTCAGCAAATTTCTTCCTTGGGCTGAATTTACCCATACATTACTGTGTTTCTGGTCGCTTGAATCACATTATTCCCCTTCAATTTAGGATTTTAGACACTGCTTACACTATCTATCAACACAGTGAGAGATGGGGAAATTATTCTAGCATCCTGGAAGTAAGTCTGAAATCAGTATTGTTATTTCAGAATCACCTTCCACTGTTATCTGCCTCCTTAGTATAGACAGTTAAGAGAGGCCAGAAGAGAAACCAGATATTCTTTAAAATTTATTTTTCCTTGTGGTATGTTTTTATTCTTTCATTGGTTTGAAAAATAAAAACCAATTATCTATGTGGGATAGAGGGGTATGTGAATATACATATATATATGTATATATATATATATATGCATACATATACATGTATCTTTATATTGTATATATTAATGTACATTCACTAGTTCAATGGCAATATAAAAATTAATCATTAAAAAAGAAAGTATGTTTTGATTTATTAATTTAAAACCAATGAATGAATTTTGTACAGAGCCATCTTTTGGTCCCATTCCTATAATTCTGAGTAACTTCCTGGAAAGCCTTAACAATCTGATTATCTGTTAAATTATACCAGTGTTATTTTATTAATTCATAATGTTCGTTATTCAATGCAAAGCTTTGATATTATGGCAAACGGCATTTCTACAGGAGGATTTCCTACCTAATGATGGAGAAATTTAGATGATTTATTCTATTTTATTCTGAAAAATTAAAAAAACATGCCATTAAAATGGCTTTCAGTGAAAGACAATGACACAGAGAGAATATTAAAATAAAAATAAAATATAATGGGGAAATAAATAAGACTGTGGAAAGATGACAGTACTCCAACCCCAACCGAGCCAAAGTTTTTTATTGTATGGGGGCAGAAAATTAAGCAATTGCTTTAATTATGGTAACTAAAACAATATTGAAATATGGTATATTATCTAATTCACATTACCTTAACTAAGAAAGCTCAGCATGAAAGAAAAATTTTTCCCTGCCTATGAATTCTTTAAAGATATTTTCACATTAATTTTATATGAGACAATGGATCACATAATTGACAATGTCTCCAGTCTTTCTATCAGTTAGGAGTCTTTCAGGTGCAAGTGGCAAAAGAAGCTAAGAAACAAACCAAAATTCACTGCCTCCCTTAATTGCAAGTCAAAAAGCAGATTGACTGGACTCAGGCCTTGAACTAGGTAAGCAAGATGTATTTCTTCATTCTTTTCCACCTGTGTTGTTTTCATTTCCCTGTCATCACAAGATGGCTTCTAGGCGTTTCCAGGTTGAAACCCTGTAGCCAAGAGTCTTTCCAGTCAAAATCTTCATTTGTCTCTTTAAACCTGATAATATGCTGATCTCTCTTATGGCCACTCCATCCAGGAGCGTGAGATCCCTCTACTTAGGGATGGTACTGGCTCCACTGAAAGAACATGGATGAGACTGAAGGAGAGAGAGCCTCCCAGTGAGAGATTAGGAAATTAGGATGAAGGTAACCATTTCTTTGTCTCTTTCTCTCTAAATTTTTGGAAAAGTTTTCTATATTCACAAATATTTCATGTTGTTATTGTATATGTATTCATTTTTGTTGTTTCTGCAACTAATATATTGTTGAATCTCCTATCTAGAGCAACATGACACAGCACAGAGAATGCATATATGTGAAGATAGAGGCAAAGGGGTGTCAGATGAGGCCATAATTCTTTGAAACTTTGCACCAATCTTTGGATTTCTACTGGCCATGGACTGTTCTGGTTCTTGATAGGGGATCCCCTAGCTGAATTGTGATTTTTACTTACATTTTGAGTCATAGCAGTATTGGCAATGGCATGAGGAATGGGACTTGGTAAACTAGAAACACATTTTTTGAACAACTGAAACTAGTTTGAGGAAGATCTTATGGAAAAAACTGAACAAACATTTTGGCCAACCCAATACATCTCTTTTTCCTCAATTGATATTTGAAGTCATAAAAAATCAAATATGGGTAAAACATAGTAAGAAATTATAAAACATATCCACCAATACTTGAATCTTACTATAACACAATAGCTGTACAGTAAACGTACGTTTTGTCAAATTGAATCTTGAGCAAGTATAATTACTTATGGAGGTGATACAAGATCATTATTAAAAGCTGGTTTTGTCAGCAGGATGAAGGCATTCTAGGAGCTCTGACCTCAATATATATGTAAATGTGCGAGTTAAATTCTTAAATGTAGCTCTCAGATCTGACAAAAGTCAAAGCCATCTTAAAAATAATGCTGACTACATTGAATAAAGTGTTGTTCTTAGGTCTTCTACAATTATACAACATATAACATGATTTATTTATTTTTTTACTTTTTTTTTTTTTTTTTTTTTTTTTGCGGCACGCAGGCCTTTCACTGCTGTGGCCTCTCCCATTGCGGAGCACAGGCTCTGGACACGCAGGCTCAGTGGCGTGTGGGATCTTCCCGGACCAGGGCATGAACCCGCGTCCCCTGCATCGTCAGGCGGACTCTCAACCACTGCGCCACCAGGGAAGCTCAACATTTTAATGTATCATCTTCATATTTTCCATTAAAGATTCCTTAGACTTTTTTCCATTGGAATATGTTCATTTTTATTTTTTAAAATCAGTAGATAATTTGTGATATGCTGAAGAGACACAAATACCAGCTCTTTAGGCTATTGATATTTTCACTTTAAATTGTGAGCTCATAGAATGCAGGGTCCACATTTGTATCTCTCACACTTAACTGATGCCTTGAACATCACAGCCGTGCAATAAATGACTTTGAACTTAACAGAAATAAGACTAAGGAGCCAATTGTGCATTCCTGGTACTTCATACTTAACAACTGCATCAGCCCATTTCTAACACATTTTGTTACCTGATACTTTTTAATATGTGTATAAAAAAATCAATACATGATTTGTGATACTTTTAATGGATACTAAACTAATAAAAGAGCTTTACTTTATCAGACAAATTAGGGCCTGGCACAGATTTAATAAATGTTTATTGAATGAATTCATTTCAAAGTCACCTTGAATCTGGAACAATCGTTGTTTTGTAAAATTCCTGGATACAAACAAATCAGGCATAAAATAGATATAACATATTTAGTATTTTATCTTTAGTCAAAAGTTTATGGCACGCCAAAGCAAACACAAACCAAGTCACCTTGCAAGGCCATAAATTGGAGGACTGGATGAGCCTGAGTTATAATTTGATTTAATTTATGTAAAATTTCTTCACTAAGATGTCAGAGATTCATTCATTAGGTGACAGGATCCAGAGCAAATAGACTCTATTGTAAGAAAACTTTTTATTCTACACAAAACCCCAACACTATCAACCCAATGAATTTCATGGGACAATAAATTATTAAATAAGTTACCTTTCCATACTGATGTTCCTTAATATACTGAGCTCCCATTATATTTGAAAGATTTTCATTCTATAAGAAATTGATTTCGGGCTTCCCTGGTGGCACAGTGGTTGAGAGTCTGCCTGCCGATGCAGGGGACGTGGGTTCATGCCCCGGTCCGGGAAGATCCCACATGCCGCGGAGCGACTAGGCCCGTGAGCCATGGCCACTGAGCCTGCACGTCCGGAGCCTGTGCTCCGCAACGGGAGAGGCCACAACAGTGAGAGGCCTGCACACTGCAAAAAAAAAAAAAAAAAAAGAAATTGATTTCAATCTCTGTTCCTCTAAATCTTATTTTGATTAAAATGTTTCACCCAGACTAGTGGTCCCCACATTTGATAGATCATCAAAAACTTTTAAAAATATAAAGCTAGGCATATACCCTGAGAAAACCATAATTCTGAAAGAGTCATATACCACAATATTCATTGCAGCACTATTTACAATAGCCAGGACATGGAAGCAACCTAAGTGTCCATCGACAGATGAATGGATAAAGAAGATGTGGCACATATATACAATGCAATATTACTCAGCCATAAAAAGAAACTAAATTGAGTTATTTTTAGTGAGGTGAAAGAACCTAGAGTCTGTCATACAGAGTGAAGTAAGTCAGAAAGAGACAAGCAAATACCATATGCTAAGACATATATATGGAATCTAAAAAAAAAAAAAAATCGTTCTGAAGAACCTAGGTGCAGGACAGGAATAAAGACGCATACATAGCGAATGGACTTGAGGACATGGGGAGGGAAAGGATAAGCTGGGATGAAATGAGAGAGTAGCATTGTCATATATACACTACCAAATGTAAAATAGATAGCTAGTGGGAAGCAGCCGCATAGCACAGGGAGATCAGCTCGGTGCTTTGTGAACACCTAGAGGAGTGGGATAGGGAGGGTGGGAGGGAGACACAAGAGTGAGAGATATGGCGATATATGTATATGTATAGCTGATTCACTTTGTTATAAAGCAGAAACTAACACACCACTGTAAAGTAATTATACTCCAATAAAGATATTAAAAAAATATATAAAGCTATATATATATATATATATTTTAAATAAAAACCTTTTCCCCAGAGATTCTTTTATAGTATATCTGGGGGTCCCCAGGAGTTTCTCAGGATGAGCCAAAGAAGGGGAACTATCAATGTGGGTTCAGTTATGAACCAAGAGTACTTGCCCAAGATTAGAGTCAAAGACTGGATTTATACCTGTATTATTTACAAACTAACTGACTCATTATTTTCTTTTGGAAAATCTTAACTTCTGAGTTGTTTTTGTTTAAATGGTGTTAACTCTTTGATCAGGTAAAGGTTCCTGTTTCTTCATCTCAATCTCTAATAGTTATGTTTTATAACCAAACAAAAAAATGTGACTTTGCAGTAGATCCTGCATCCTAGTAAAGTCTCTTTACTTGCTGTACCCAGGAAATTCAGAGTGTATGACTGGAAAAAAAAGAAATTCATTTAGAATTATTTACAATGTTCATTTCAGAGTAAAAATAAAGCTTACATATTATTTATTTCTGCACAAACAACAAGTTTAATATTTCTATACTGAAAGGCTTGAATTATTAACAAGCTGGGGACTGGATCATTGTTAAGATATCACAGATGATCCAAATAATCTTGTTTCAAATGCCAAACACCATTATAAGCAGATGTACTGGAGCTATTTTCTAGTGTTTGGCTCATTTGTATAATGGCAAAAGGGGCCTCCCCTGACAATCATTGTAATACAGTTTTATCTCAGTGAATTTCCATTCAACCACATCAAACTCCCAACCCCAGAAAAGTACTCAACAATTATTCAAGTTAGGATACCAGTGCCTAGAGCATTTATAAATACATGCATACAGACAAAAATCCAACCCTTTACCTTTCATATTAATGTCAACTTGTGATTAAAATGAAAGAAATAGCCTCCGTTGCCCAATGTATCAGATTCTGTCACTGCTTTGTCCTCAGCACCAGTAGATTGTAGATTGCTTTTGTATCTTACTTTTCACATGTGAATCCTAAATCTCAGATCTCATCTGGGGAAAAAAAAATCCAATTCTGAATTCAGTTGAGTTACTTCAAGCTCTGATGGTGGAAAAAGACAGAATTAACTAAATTCCAGGCTCAATTCTTCATATGAAATAACAAGAAATTTGGACAAGATTAAACTTGAAGACTTTCCAGTTGTAAAGATTTTTAAATTTCATGACTTTTCAGATTAATAGAAGTCTTCAAATTGATAGAAGATCGATAGGAGTATTTAAATAGAAATAATATTTTAAAAATTCAGATAACAAAATACAAATTGCTGTTTCATCCTTGGCATAATGACTTTCCTCATTTGCTTTTCTTTCTTTTATATCTTATTCTTTTCATTTAGGTTTTTCCTTATATTTTATTCAGATATTTTATTTCTGTAAAGAAATATGGCCTATTCATAATGTTTGCAATGGGTTATAAGTAAGTATGCATTTCAAGCATATGTTGCTGCTACTACTCAAAATTGCTTCCCATATGCATTGCATTATTTTAATATTTCAAATACTAATCAAATTTTCGCAGACATAAATAAATGAAATTTTTCATTTCACTTTCATTTGTATATAGGATTTTACACCGCAGGGACTCAAGATAGTTTGTCCACACCAGCATGAAATAGACTCCTTCATGAAACTTTATTATTTTCTTTTCACTTTGCCCTCTTTTTAAATTTCTTCTCCTACAGTTGCTATAATCTCAAGATAAGAAGAGGCAAAGGAGCTGCCATATTCTCAGTTATGTCTGGTAGACGGTCTTGCATATAAGAAGCACTAAATACAAGGTTTTTAATAAGTGAATGAGAAAAATTTAAATGATGATAATTAGAATCAAGTTTGCAGAAGAAGGAGGGAAAATACAGGCTTTAGTAGGAAATGTAATTTCCAAGAAATACCATTCTTCTTAGAAATGTCTAATTAAGAAAGATTCTCTTCATTTTCTAGAACAGGCTTAAAAGAGTTTATACCACATAATACTGTTCAAAACTATCATTACATTTTATAACAAGAAAAAGTTCCAAGTGGAATGATATTTCTGTTTTACCTGAGTCATTAAATGATGGAAATTATGTTTAGAGAAGTTTTAGGAATCAAATATCATACCATGGTTCAAACGAGTTGCTTCTCAGGTTGATTTCTCATGTTAATACTCTCTTTCTCTCAAACACTTTTCATGTCTCTTTGCATTTTTATGAAGAATTAAAATTATAATTCTCAGACGATAATAGGTTTACGTGTCACAGGAAACTGTTCTTCAGAACCAACCTAAATGATGCAAAATAGGGTATTAGAAAAAATGTTTTCAATCCCTCTGAAAAGGAGCCATAGTATTTTAAATGATCTACTAACTAAGGTCAGCTAACTCACCTCAGAGCTAATTATTAATATTTTACATTTTTATTTCAATGGTAGTGTGTATAATCTAGGCCCCTGAAATCTTTGAAATGAAACAAAAAGGTGTTTCCTTTCCAAATAATAGCATATACTAACCACTGATGTCCCTTCTTATCCACTGACTCTTGAAATATGAGTACAGTCTTCCAGAAAGAGAATATCCGAAGATATCCACAATACTAGTGATGTTAGATAATTAATTTCCTTAATTCGTTATACAGACAAAACCTTATAAGTACCCTATTCTGAGAACAGGGTAATTTACCTGCAATTTCTTATCCAATAAGAATGGATTATTCTAAGTCTGGAAGAAGCTAGTTTTTATTTTTCCATTCATCTCAGGGTGGCAGGTATTTAAACTTGGAAGTAGGTTTTACCTCATAAAGCTCCAGACCACTGGGTTCACCTACGTGATCCAATAATGTGGTGGGTTTCACATTGCACTGATCAATTTTGGTCTTATAAAAAGGTCTCTGGGTGATAGCATTCTGCCAAAGCTGTGACTGAATGTGACTGAATGTGACTCTTCTGGAACTCTGCACAGAGGTGTCAGCCAACGTAAAATGGCACATTTACCAACTCTCTGAGCCAAGCACTGAAATCATATTTTAGGTCTTAAAGTGACTGCCATTTTGTTATTAGATTCCATAAAATAATCTTTTTTTTTCTTCAGATAGAACCTATATACTTTAGAAACAAGTGGGAAATTACCCCTCTTTTTCCCATTTAATCACCTTTACAATGCAGACAATACTGGTTTAAAGCCGTGAATCCAATTCTAAATTGTGGTCTTTTAAATTTTGTATTCTGTGTTCCAACTCATGAATTCATCTTCCCAGTACCTTAGGAGGTGGAAAGAAACCTTATTAGATTCTCCTGCATCTCCCATATTACCTAAATGCCCATCCAGATGCTGAAAGAGTTCATCTGAAGCTGATGACATGAACATGGCGGAAACTTCTTCAGTAACATGATTTCAGTTAAAGAGACAACCAGAAAGCAGTAAGAGGGCAGCACATTAGTTGAGAGGCTGGAAAAAAATTGTCTGGCTGCTGGTGGGATGTCATACATTCTCACAGGCATTATCAGATTGCTAATGTTTCCTAAAGAATAAAGAATTGGTCTGGATGTAAGTGAGAGAAGGAAACCAAAATTTTTCATTTAGTTGAGTCTTTAAATTCTCCTTTTGGGGAATAGATGGCCAGCACTATTGACTTTTTAAATTAGATAGTTACCTGTTAGGGTCTGTCCTATGCATTTATGATGTTTAACAGCATCCCTGCCTCTACCCACTAGATGTCAGTACACGCCCCCCTGCCCCCCACCCCAGCCTCGTCAATTGTGACAACCAAAAATGTCTCCAGGCTTTGTGCCACTTAATTCGCTCCACTTAAGAAGAACCTCTCTAGGAAGAAAACCCAGTATCGTTTATTTCCATTGCTATATTTTCTGCTTCAAAGTTATGTTCAACAAGTTATAAGATATTAAAAGAGCAAAGAGAAATAACTAGAAGTTAAGAGATTACCAGCACCAATTCAACAAAAACAGCAATCTATTTGGATATTCCTCTTTCAGCATTCTTAATGTTTAAAGAAGTCATAATACAATATACGCATATGCATATGCAACAAAATAATGCAACATGCATGGAAATCCACCTTAGAAGATTCACATACAAGTCATTGGATAAAGTTGTAAACATCTTTAGTACCTATCATCACTCAGAGAGCAACACTCCCTAAAACTGGAGGAGTCGTGTTCTTTCATTAGCCATGAGAAACCATTAACCACATGAAGTCAGTCTCTCGCTTCTTCTTCTTCTTTTTTTTTTTTTTTGAATAGTCATTTGAATCATTAGCTTCCTCATAAAATTGTTAGGAATGCAAAATTGTTTTTCAAAAAATAATTAGTTACAGGGCATTGCATTAGAAAAGCATGGATCTATTACTCTATCCCTTTCTGCATAAAAACGTGTCAGATACGCAAGATCATTTATGTTGATAAATAACTTTTTAACTAGACCTATTGTCTCATGGTCAGGCTGATATTCACTCTTTCATTTCAACAGTGATTTTTATGGTGAGGCCATTTCTTAGATATGAAAAATCCTCAAATGAAAGAGAGCAAACATCATTTTTCATCCAGCTGAAAACATTTTGAAAAGCAGTTTTGTTCCATGTAATCTGTGGCTCAGAGACCAACTAAAAGAAGCTGCTCTTCTCTGTTTACCCACATTTTGTCACTGCCTGGGTTCTATTCAGTGAAGATTTTGGCTTGCTCCCCTCACTTTGCTGATTTTTTTTAAACCTTAAAACAAGTGTCATATTCTCCAAGAGAGAACTTCTAGAGCGATGCTTAATGATTTTCACCCAAGATACTTTGTTATGGAAGATAAATGTCATACCTATTGTTGGCCTCTGAAATGAGCTATAAAATGCCATCTCTTCCCTTTCCCCCATTTCTCAAAGTTCCTATGGTTTTGAAATGATCTGAAGTAAATGTTGAAAAGTTGCATCATATGTCGCATTCTCTTTTTGGGTGATCTTTGGTTATAGGAAAGGAGAGTTAATTTTTAGACACTGATTACTATGCCTTATAGTGGGGTCATTATTTCACTGATTCCTCTGAACTTTATTGATAACATACGTTAATAACAGGGTTTTTTTTTTTTTTTTTAGTAGCAGATAATATAAACCTAACCCAAACTGGTTTAGGATAAAAGGGAATTTATTGCCTCATATTGAAGAGAAGGCTGTGGGCCAGGGGCATGTCTGGAGGCCACAGACTGCTTAAAGTTCTTGGTACAGAAGGCTAAAATGATTTCTCCAGGAATCAGTCTTTCTAACCAATTTACTCCTTTTATTTCAAGTTGGCTTTAACCTCAGACTCCTTGTGCTCATAGAATAACTGGAGATTTTTGGCCTTAATCATCCCATGTCTAAAGCAGGTGGAAATGAAGAAATGACAGTGGGTCAGCAGTTCCAGCAAGAGTCTGTCATATTGACTCATTGATCACATGTTCATCTCTGAATCAATCACTGTAGGTGGGTAGAAGGTAGTGCTGTGATTGTCCAAGATGGAGTTGGAGGTACACCCCTGAATTCCTGAGTGGGCTCCATTCTATGTGCAGCGTAAGGACTGAGTGAGGGAAGGACTGGACCTTTAGTGGAACAGTGAATGGATGCTGTTGGGCATAAGCCATAGATGCCCATTGCATGTGCACTCTACATTTATGCCAAAATATTTGTTGAATAAGCAAAGCCAGAAAACCAGAAGTTATGAGGCAAACAGAGGCATCCTTGACCTTAAATTAGAGAAACAATCAGGTACACAACTAAAAAAAACAGGCTAGTAAGACTGTTAGGCACCATGTTATAGGCACTGAAGGAATTCTTTACTAAGATGTTTAGGGAAGATGTTTAAAGGAGTAGCCTTTGGAATGAATCCTGAGTAGGGCATGGACCTGCAGAAATGGAGGGAGTAGCATGAAGGGTGCTCTGGAAGAGTGAGTAAATCAATTCAGCTTTATCAGGGACAATAACCTATGGCCTTGGACTTAATTTTGTTTTTGTAAATAAAGTTTTATTGGAAACTTTATTTACTTTTTTTTTATTAGTCTTGTTTCAGTGCATAGTTCTACAACATGCATATATTTACAAGGAAAAATTTGTAGCAGTTTAATACTAACACACCCAATTTAATATGGTTTTTACTTAACCTCATCAGTCTTTCCACGTGTTTTTTCTCTCCTGCCAAAAATCACAGTGGTCAGATGCACCCGTATAATTATTCATTTACTTAATTCCCCAATATACGTGTCACAGGCCCAGAATAACACTATCAGATCCACCATCAGCTCCATGATCAAAGGCTCATTAAAAAGAGTGTGGGGCTTCCCTGGTGGCGCAGTGGTTGAGAGTCCGCCTGCCGATGCAGGCGACGCGGGTTTGTGCCCCGGTCCGGGAAAATCCCACATCCCACATGCCGCGGAGCAGCTAGGCCCGTGAGCCATGGCCACTGAGCCTGCGCGTCTGGAGCCTGTGCTCTGCAACGGGAGAGGCCACAGCAGTGAGAGGCCCACGCACCGCAAAAAAAAAAAAAAAAAAAAAGAGTGTGAAGTTTTCTGTTTGTTTATTTGTTTTGTTTGCTTCTGCATTTCCTTTTTTCTTGGGTAAATGCTATTATGATGTATGGTCAAATGACTGGTCTTAAAGTGGTTTGGGATAGTTCCGTTTTGTGTGGTTATAACAACCACATTTTATACAGTTAAGGTCTTTCATTTCATTTTTCTTCCAAATTTTATAAATTGCTTTTTGTTAATTTATTTTTATACATTTTTTATTTTTCATAAATTTCAAATATTTGCATAGTCAAATATTTCCAAAGTCAAGTTTACAAAAGTTATATTCAGAAGAGTTTAGCTTCTATTCCTGTCTTCTTCAAATTCTTCCCCAGTCTCACTAATTGGTAGCCATTTAAATTTGTTTATTCTTTCATTTTTAATGTAAGCACATATGTACACTCTAGATATTCTGAACTCCCTTTTGGGGTAAATTGTATCTCACTATATGTTCTTTTTTTCATTTTGCTTTTTTCCCACTTGTTGGTATACCCTGGTGATCACATCATAGCATTATATAAAATCATCCCTTTTCCTTTTTTACAGCTGCATAGTGCTCCATTACAGGGATGGACCAGTATATTCAACTAGTCATTTATTGGCAGACATTTAGGTTATTTCCAGTATTTTACCTTTACAAAAAATGCATTGGATTCCTTGTTTATATATATTTTCATATTTTACCAGTGTATCTCTGTAATATATTCCCAGAAGTGGGAATACTAGGTCAAAGGGTAACTGTCTATAATTTTGCTAGATACTATCAAATTCCCCTCTATAAGGTTGTGCCATATACCTTTCTCAACAGCAATGTGTAAGAGTGATGTATTCACACAGCCTCATCAAGAAAGTGTTATGGGGCTTCCCTGGTGGCGCAGTGGTTGAGAGTCCAGCTGCCAATGCAGGGGACATGGGTTCGTGCCCTGGTCCGGGAAGATCCCACATGCCGCGGAGCGGCTAAGCCCGTGAGCCATGGTCGCTAAGCCTGCGCGTCTGGAGCCTGCGCTCCGCAACGGGAGAGGCCACAACAGTGAGAGGCCCGCGTACCGCAAAAAAAAAAAAAAAAAGTGTTATGTAAAACTTTTGGATTTTTGCCAATCAGAAAGATAAGGACTGTTATCTCAGTACAGTTTTAACTTATTTCTCTAATTTTGATTGAAGTTGAGGATGTTTTCCTATGTTCACGAACTGTTTTTTTGGTTTTTCTTTTTTTGTTTGTTTTTCCTTTTTTAAGGAACTGTGTGCTCCTATTGTTAGCCCACTTCTATACAATACATTCACAATGTGGTGCCTACTCTTTCACATGTAACTTATGGCCTGATGCACACTGACTTTACACCCAAAATACTTGCAGTTGCCTAAATGAGAGGTTCTGCACATTCCTCTCTGCTTATACCTCTCACTTTTGCACATACCCTTCCCTTTGCTCTACCTGCTCTACCTTCTAGGTACCCCCTAGGGAATGCCCTCTCACTGTTGCAAATTAGCTCCCTTAAAGTGGTCTCTGAAGATCTTCATGCTGAGCTCTTTAATAGTGCCTGCCTTTGAAGAGTTGGACTCAAGCAGAGCACTTTCATGTTTTTAAATTTTATATGCCTTCTACATTGTTGTAAACTTAAAATAAGTATGTATTACATTTATAACTTAAAATAAGCAAATCTAAGAGGAAAAATTCTTGAATCTCCTTTTGAAGACTTCCTTATCACCCAGTTAGAGGTTTAGATAACCCATCCTCTGATTCCATATTACTATCTATCCATATATATATACACCTGTCTTAGTGTGCTTGAGCTGCCATAGCAAGATGTCACAGATATCCACAGATAGATATCAGATACCAAGAGAGCCACACACTGGGTGGCTTAAACAATAGGCATTCATTCTCTCATAGTTATGGAGGGCAGAAATCTAAGGTCAAGGTGCCAGAAGGATAGGTTTCTGGTGAGGGCTTTCTTCCTGGCTTGCAGCTAATGACCTTCTCATTGTGTCCTTACATGGCCTTTGTGTGCTCTGAGAGAGACAGAGAGAGAGAGAGGGAGAGAGAGAGAGAGAGAGAGAGAGAGACACAGCTAGCTCTCTGGTATCTCTCCCTCTTCTTATAAGGATACCAGTCTTAACTGATTAGGGCCCTACCATTATGATCTTATTTAACCTTAATTGACTTCTTAAAGGCCCTATCTCCAAATATAGTCACATTTTGGGGATGGGGATTCAACATATGAATTCTAGGGGCACACAATTCAGTCCATAACACCATCTAGTATCTGTCTGTCTATCCACCCACCCATCCACCTATCTAGTTATCTATTTATGTTTGATGCACTGGTTTCACTGTATAAAACTACCTGATTGGTTATCTCTTTTTCCTTTCTAAGTTTTGTCTTCATTCAGAGTAGGTGTTATACCTTGATAACTTTGAATCCCCAGAGTCTAGCATATAATAGGTGCTCCAAAAGTATTTGCTGAATAATGCTGGTCTTTGGGCATGTGATTGTATAAATATCACATATATTTCTCTATGCTTTTCCTGAAGATTCAAATAAAAAGGAAGGACAATTCTTTTCTTTCACTGATATCCTATAGATACCATAGAATTTTTTATGAAAAAGCAGACAATACAAACATAAAAATTAACGGTATTTTTTTTTAAGTAGAAGGCAGTGTTAATTTTTTACATAAATTTTTTAAGAGTGTATGAATATATGATGATTTTCAGTAACCATTCCCTATCAGTTAACTTGGAAGTTTAAAGACATTTTGTAACTTCTCTATTACCATATTATAGTTTACAAAATAATCAGTTTTATGGCTTTATATGCTGATAGAAAAATGTACAGAGAGCTGAAGTGTTTATAATTTATGAGCAACTGCAATTTTCTTAAATTTATTGGACTGTTTACCTGGGCTTTTAAGGCTGACTTGGGATGTGAACGATACATGCAGCAGGCTGATATTTTGTGCTCTGATTTACTAGATGCCATGGGAAGCTGCTTTCTGATCTGCCTAGTTCATCAGGATCCGGGAGGGCAGCCATAATTCACTGAACACAATGCGGCCGTTTATACCCCCCACATGTGGGACATCTGGCCTAGAACCGGAAGGACATCCAGTTGGACTTCCACCAAGAGGACCATCTGTAACAGGAAATAATGAGGTCAGAATAAGGGGAGATTCCTGGGACAGCCTCAATTTCTCAACTGGTAGGATAACTCTAGGATTATGCCAGGTTTTCTACAGTGTAAGGTGGATGGAGGATATGTATTCTTGGTTCTGGAATCATTTGTGAAATGTTATATCTGTAAGACCAATGTTTTGGAAGCAGGTGACTTTGGTCACTGAACCCTTCAACAGAGCTTACTATTAAAAGAGAAAATATTCTAAAAAGCATCTTCTCACCTGTGACACTCAGGGAACAACTAGTGTCCCTGCTTATTCTTCTGTCCGAATGGTCCTATTGAAAGGAAAATTACATGGGATTTGAAGGCAGCCATTCCTGGGCTCACAAACCATATCTGCTACCACCAGCTATGGGTTCTTGGGCAATCAACTTAATCTTCTTGAAGTAACAAGGATACAAACACTTATTTTAGATAATATCGAATGGATTAAATTAGATTACATATCTGAAGAGTATAGCACAGTGACTTGCTAATCAATAAAGTCACTTTCATCTTGCTTTTATTCATTCTTTACATTTTATCTATTTAGAATGCTCTTTCTTCTAGCGCAAGATGGGATAATTTTCTAATTTTTTCTCATATGTCATTTCAAGGCTTTGTGTATTACAGATTTATTAGCATGACACCATAGTTATTACCTGGCGTCTCTCATTGATTATCTTCCTTGGGTTTTTCTCTGGTTGCACTTAATGTCTCTGTGCATCTCTCTCCTTGTCTTCATCTGCCCAGCAGCCCTGAGAACCTGGCCAAAGTTAACTAAATAAATGCAGTTGCAGAATAGGGGCAAGAGTTCTGCAATTTGTCAGCTATGTGAACTTGAACTAGACTTGCTTCATATCTGTATTAACTATTTTGTTATTATCCTTAACTTGGACTCCCATCATTTTAGGCCAGAGTTTTCACAGCAATCTTTTGGTTGGTTGGCCAGATTCTGGTCAGCCTGTCTTCAAGCCCACTTTTCCTGTAACTCAAGCTAAGCCACCAATGCATCCATGCACTCAACTGCCTGAGGTGATGAGACATTGCAAAGCCTCTTCCTGTTCAACACCTGTTCCCACATTGATTATATTCCTGCTTCCCTCCAACTCTTGGACTACCTAGCTTTGATCATTCTTTTCCTCCACTTGGATGCCATTCTAAATCACTTCACCTGGAAAACTCACTCAGGAGTCAATCCAAGTGCTACCTGTCCTGTGAAGCCTGCCCAGATGCATTTTAGGTACGGTTATTTATATCTATGGCACACGCTAAGGCTTACCAAACTACCACTTGTCCATTTAAATATAGTCTTCAAGAGGAGGAGGCAAATGTCACAAAGCCCTCCACATCAGATTTTAATCTTTCTATTTCTTGTACCAACCCCACATCCCAGCAATATTTGCTTCTCAATAAATATTCTCTGAATAAATTTTGGGAGATGTCTATATTTCTTGTATTAGGAATGGAGACTTTTTGTCAAATCCATGTTTCTGTGTTTGGAGTCATTGATTCATGAAACATTTATCAAGTGTCTGTTGCAGGCAAGGATGTTGTCAGTTGCTTCAGTTTCAGTTTTTGGAGGCAAATGGTTTATTGGTGGAAGTGGGACAGATACACAAATAAGTGAGCTATTTAGAAGGCATGAGAAAATGGTGCCAAAATCTGGAGGGAAAAGTTATTTTTTCTTCCTGGGTGAATTGAGGACAGTCTTTCATAGGAAATAACATATACATTTAACCTTAAAGAAAAGGCAAGATTTGGGGAGGAAAGTCATTCTAGGTAGAAGGAACAGAGGTCAAAATGCTCAGATGTGTTTGAGGAATGATAAGCAGTCTGCATTGCGTATATCTTAAGGGAAGTGGTTGGGGTGAGCAGGGAGATAATGGATGGAAAACGTAAGGGCCACATTAAGACATGTGAATACTACAACCAGGGCCTAAGGAGTCGGAACTTCAATCAGTGGGTGATGAAAAGTTGGTGCAGGTGATCTTCTCAGTGTATGATAAATGTTTCAGTAAATTCTGGATGCTCACATTTTTAATAGGAACATTTGTCACACTCTGAATCAGGATGCAAAAGAAACAGGAAAAACAAGTTTTGTTCAGAGCTCCCAAAATAACCTTTTGACCACACAAATAGCATTTAACACGTAAAAGACTACGTGTCAGGCACTGTCCTAAGTTTTACATGTGTCAACTCATTTATTCCTTAGAAATAAGTATTTTATTGTCCCCTGTTTTACAGATGAAGAAGCTGAGACAACAGAGAAGTTAAGTAAGTACCTCATCCAAACTTCCACAGCAGGTGAGTGATGGAGCTGCCAGATGACACAAATTTGCCCTTTGCCACCTAAGATGATAAGTAGTGAGCAGCAAGGACACACCTCTTTAAACACTGCTGCTTTAAAATAAGATCAGATGGAATAAAACATACATCATTTTTCCCTTTCTTTTTTTATACCTCTTGCTTGAAAACAACTTTTTTTTCCCTCCTCCTCTAAATAGCACACTTCAGAAGCATCTTGGAAGCCATAGAGACAAGTTAAATTCTGCATGAGCAATTGCTCTACCAAGGGAAAAGTGCCTGCCTGCAATTCTTACAATCCTCTAACAAGCCATCCTGCGCAGGTAAATGACTCCATAGTGCCAAGGAGCCAAAGTACTCCTTCCATGCGACTCTCTTTATAGAATACAGAAGAGAATTCAATATGTCTTATCAGGTTATTTCAGAAGACACCTGCTGTTACCTAGTTCATTATATGGTAGCTGACACCAGATTTTAAACACAATAAAACAAAATAATGTATACCATTATTTTTAGTGACAAGCAAACCCTTTCTTGCTTTATTCTGTTGTATTAGGCTGCAGGTATGTCTACCACTGCTCATCTGATTTCAAGACCGTACCTGCTTGTGTATGTTTGGCTTGGACCCAAAGAAAATCCAGTGCTATAATTCAAAGAAACTTGGAACAAAGAATGGAAGTTTTGCAACAAAGGCAGTATTTACTTTTTACGTTTGTATTCTTAAGGAAACCATACCATCTTTAAATTTTCTATTTTCAATAGTACTTATTGATGGTGATACACCTTAGTTCAATGAACGAAGTACACTCTAAGCAGAGCTTTATAACCATGCTATTCTGCATTACAGCTTTCCTTTCTTTGTTCACTGTTCACCATTTATTTCTTTAGGGTCTAATACATGCCATTTTCTGCACTATCATGAGATACTGGGAATTGTGAGATATACACACATTAATGAGTTGGTTTCTACCTTGAAGGAATTTAAATGACCTACACGAAAAAGTCATATGCACGTGCTTTAACATGTAGGAAACTCTGATGGTGTCTCAGAAGAATAACAATATGTTTGGCGGCTATAGGAGTGGAGGGTTAATGAGAGGAGATTGTCCATGCCTCCAGGTAAGCTAAACATTTAGCCAGGTCAAGATGTGAGAAGGTCTTGAGAACTTTCTCTGAGCACTTGACAGATATGCAATCCGTGTTTATAAAGCCTTCATTTCCCATCATCTCTTTCGATATTGTATTGGCCTCTGTCTCCCTTTCTAACACAGCCCAACAAGTTGAGACAAGTGTATTCTGCTGAATAAGGACAAGGCTTAAATCAGATGCAAATTTCTTAATGCTTCCTTGCCACTTACTTGCACTTGCCATTTATACGCAAATGTAAATCTTTTCTCTGATTTCTTTGCAACACTTTATCTCACAAACTTTGCCCTAACCTGGCCTTTGATAACGGAAAGGTGTGTTTGTTAAATCTAGATCCATAATTGACTGTTTGTTCACTCAGTAACTCAAAAACCAAATGTCTTGGACCATAATTCTTCAGGAAATAGCTCTCCATAAAAATGTATATCAGAATCTGGGTGATAATGTAATCATAAACTATGGGTGTTAGTCCAAGTGCTTAAAGGTAAATTTCCTGGCTGGATTCCCACATCCATGAAAGATGATCATTTTTTAAAATCTCCAGTTTAGCAATCTGATGTCTTTGGCAGAAACGTGCACTGGTGGATTACTAACAGGATTGTTGAGCATGTACAAAACCCAATCAGGACGTTTCACTAATATTTGCATCAGCATTGATTTTTCTGTTTTTCTTAAATGCTTATTTCTGATGAAATCTGTCCAGCCTGCTCAGAGGATAGAAGCTGAGCTCTGCACTATTCGTGGCAGCTTAGGGTGAAATAAACGTTTGTCTACTACCGTATGGCTCAGTGCCCCTGTGTCATATCTATGCATGCCATAAAAGCAGTGATAAACATGATATATTTTTATGACTCTGAATGCTCTATGTGTCAATAAAATATTTTTAAACTAGATGAATGCTGCAGTGAACGTGCCTCCTTACTGAAGTACAGAGTCCCCGTGTCCCGGGCCTGATTCAGCCCAGATGGCAGAATCATTAATCATCTGTGATGAAATTAGGCGCCTAGCACTTGTGGCATATGCAGTGTTTTAGTCCTAATGGCCTAAGAGTTTTTTTCCCTGATATACATTGAGAAACACTTCCCTTGCTTCTCGTTGGGGAAATGGATCACAGCTATAATCGACCAGATGAGCTAAATGAACTTTCCTTATTTAAAATACCCTGGGATTTCACAAGAGGAAAAGATCCATACATGCGAGAGAAACTGCAGTAAAATTTTCAAAGGTACTTTAATAGGCTGCTTTTAAAATATAATTTAAATGTGGAGGAATCCCTTTACAGAATACTTATATTGACTGAAAACAAGATGTCTTTCAAACTTTGGAAGCATGGCATTATTTATTCTGTAGCAAACAGCAAATAAAAGATGCTGTCAATAGTACTGCTTATAGCTATACAATGCTTTATATTTGCTAAAGCATGTCATGTTTAGTCCTTGCAATAACATCTAAAAGAATGAGTTATGTGTTATTCCATTTTATAGTACATAGAGCTTAAGAAACTCCATAGTAAATAAATAATAACACTGAGATTAGAGCATGCTAGGACAGGTTAGACCAGAATCCTTCTTTCTGTTACCCCACAATATTTTAGTAGGAGTAACAATGAGGCTTTCTATAATGGAAGTATTTTGCCTGTAGGACAATTAATAAGAAAGTAAACTTTAAACGGTACTCTAATCAGAGATACTACCGTGCCCTTCCCTCTTCACATATAACAAACAACAAACATCCAGTCAATTTTTTAAATACCTGTTGAGGAAGACATTTTATCTCTGTACTTGCAAGTTTTCAAAACAGGATGAATAAGAGCACTTTCTCTGCATTGGTTATAAAACATGTATGTTTCTTATTTCCTTTCGTCAGCTCTCTGCAACTGGGTATTGTTGTTGGGGATTTGATTCGTTTAATTTTGTTTTGTTATCAGTGGAGAGCGTTAAGTGACTACAAAAGGAATTAATATTTATTTATTACTATTTATCATCCCTGGTATACAATGCAAGGCCCTGGTCTTGGCACTTAACATCTATTAACAGCTCAGAGTCTCCAAACAACTTCCTAAATTGATCTGTTTTCCAAAAACATCCTCTGATTCACATTTCAGAGGGAAAGGAAATCCTCCAGTTCCCTGGCTTAGTGCTCTTCAGCATAAGGCACATGTAGACACAGCAAATCTCCTCAGATTTGCTGGTATTTACATAGTGATTTGACATGCATTAGAATTTTTAGGGTGGGCACTCTAAAATGTTAGCTCATTGAGCACATGAACTGGAATCGAATGCATAATGTTAACATTGCTTTCCTGCTCAATTACATAGCAGTTTGGTTAAAAGTTAAGTTGACACAAATCTGCCAATCCTCATTTTTTATGACAGCCAAATGTCAAGTATGTTGCAAGAGAGCATTGGCATATGACAAATCAGTAAGAAATCAATGCTAATAAGGCCTTTATGGAGGTCCAGATTATACACTTAGATAAGAATAAATGAAATTTTGTAGGAAATTGAGGTCAGGGCCGATTTTAGATTCAGCCTTCCCTGGTTGCTCTTAGATGATATGCTGCTTTCATTCTACTGTGTGATAATATCCTTTTTGAAAGTAAGGCAGCCAAGCCACAATTGCATCCATCGCACAAATGTTCCTAAGCTTCTCTACATTGCAATATATTTAATGCCATTTATAGATGAACTACAATGCACAGTTGTTTTACTTCTTTACTGACAATGGCTTCCAAGTATAGAGGAATGAAATGACTTGACTCAGCCCTCAGACTGACAAAGTGTGTCTGATCAGCAGTAAAATCATGGGTTATTAAGTACAGAATTTAGAATTTTTTCATTTTTGTTTCCTGATCTTTCACGGTGACTGGAGTTTTGATACCTCGCCTGAGTGTGCCAGGAATGCTCAAAATGTCTTCAAAACAACAGAAACACCATTTCAATTGAAGAGAAGTCTTAGGGCATGGCATAGTCTGGGAAGTCCCTAACTACCAACTTGATCAAATCGTTTGATTAATCTGAGACTACCTTTATTTTCTCAGATAAGAGAAGCAAAACATTTAGCACAATGTTTGACACCTGTCAAGATTTTTGGTACATGCTAAACAGTCAAGATATGATAGCAATTATCCTATATTTGTTTTTCTTTATCATCACCTCCATGGAATACTGGCAGAGACTTGGACATTTTTGTCAGAGATCAGGATTCACATACCAGTAATTCTGCAATTACTTGTGTGACTCTAGAAAAATCTCTTGCCATCCCAGAATCTCTGTACTTTGATCTAAAATTTGAGGATAACAGAATTATCTAGGAGCAATATTAAAAAATAAGTATAAGTACAGTATAGATCACATTAAAAAATCAATAAAAATGGAAGCTATGTTTATTATATAGCAATGTATACTTATAAATCTATATTTTGTAAATATAAATAATATAACCTATTTTATGTATGATATGTGCTATAAATGAAATATATGTATCATAAATATTATATTATATATTATTATTATTCATATTTATGAATGGACACATTTAATCATGTATTTTTGCCAACAAACTATTACTAGTCTTATTTTAAACTGCAGTGCAATTAGCAAAGCATTTATAGTAGCAGATCTTTACCAAAAATGAAGTAAATAATAGAGATTTTAAAAACCAGTGATTAATGAGCGTTAACCTCCAATTGAAAACAAAAGAAAGAAAAGGACTTTCTGAGGAGTTTACCCCTGGATCAGCTGTCTTTAGCTACATTCTATTCTCAATTCTACCTCCCTTGTGGATTGAAAAAAATTTGAATGGTCCTCTATTCAGTTATTAACACGGGAACAAGACCGTAACAATCCTCTCTTATCCTTTGAGACACACCTCCATGGAGATCATCCGGGATATTAGAGAAGTGACGATACTATTAACTAATACACTGTGCATTTCTGTAGTGATTTATTCTTTGCAAAATTGAAATTCATTCATTTAGCAAGAACTTCATCAGTTTGGTCTCATCTTCCATCCTGTTGATTTATACTAACTGGTGATAAAGATGCTCAGATTCTTTAGTCAGAAAATTTTTGTTTCCCCACAATATGTAGTAGTAACTTATTTTATTTTATTTATTTTTTTAAATCTCTTTATTGGAGTATAATTGTTTTACAATAGTGTGTTAGTTTCTGCTTTATAACAAAGTGTATCAGTTATACATATACATATGTTCCCATATTTCTTCCCTCTTGCGTCTCCCTCCTTCCCACCCTCCCCATCCCACCTCTCCAGGCGGTCACAAAGCACCAAGCTGATCTCCCTGTGCTATGCGGCTGCTTCCCACTAGCTATCTGTTTTACATTTGGTTGTGTATGTATGTCCATGCCACTCTCTCACTTTGTCCCAGCTTACCCTTCCCCCTCCCCATGTCCTCAAGTCCATTCTCTATGTCTGCGTCTTTATTCCTGTCTGGCCCCTAGGTTTTTCAGAACCATTTTTTTTTTTTTTTTTAGATTCCATATATATGCATTAGCATACGGTATTTGTTTTTCTCTTTCTGACTTACTTCACTCTGTATGACAGTCTCTAGGTCCATCCACCTCACTACAAATAACTCAATTTCATTTCTTTTTATGCCTGAGTAATATTCCATTGTACACATGTGCCACATCTTCTTTCTCCATTCATCTGTCGATGGACACTTAGGTTGCTCCATGTCCTGGCTACTGTAAATAGAGCTGCAATTAACATTGTGGTACATGACTCTTTTTGAATTATGGTTTTCTCAGGGTATATGCCCAGTAGTGGGATTGCTGGGTCATATGGTAGTTCCATTTTTAGTTTTTTAATGAACCTCCATACTGTTCTCCATAGTTAGCCTAGCTTATTTTAAACTAAGCTAACACAAAGTCTTTTTGAATTAGGCATATTTAACTGCAAAAACATTTTAACTAGCTGTTTTTCACTTCTCCCCAATGCTTTCATAATAATAGTAGATAACATACGTTGGAACATTTCTTCTATGGCAAAGATTTTATAAATTAGGTGTATTATAGACGAGGAAACTGAGGCTCAGACATATTGAACAACTTGCTGAGAATTACTCATCTGGTGAAGATCAGAACTTAGATTTGAACTCAGGCAATCTCAGTTCAGAGTCTAAGTTAATCATTTTTATAGTGTATGACATTACCTTGCTCATCAATCTCATATCCCCAAAACATAGAAACAAGGTTAAGTCGATTACATAAAATATAGAGCAAATGCTTGGGAGACCTGGGATTTAAATTCAAAGATCCTTATTTTTTATATTAAGGATTCTTGATTTGGGGATGAAGACAGAATTAATGAGGGATAAGATTTTACATAACTGAATTTTCCCACTAGCTATGTAAGTACAAACTTTAGCAATTTCTCACCACCAATATCCCTCGCTGTTGTTTGCCTTGCAAACATATGGAATTGGCAATTAGCAGTTTACAGTCCTGATGTTTCACTTTTGCTGTCATCTGAGCTTTTTCTCAACTTAGTACTGTAAAAACCTGCCAAACCTATAACAAGCTTTGAGAGATGGAGCATAGCACTTGGAGAAACAGATGACAGGATGATCAGATCTGGTCTGCATGTGTGTGTTAGCCTGCCTCCATTCTGTTGCAGTAACTTCCCTGGTTCCACAAATTTAAGTTTGTTTATGTAACTTGGCAAAGCACCCTGGCCGCGATAATGTGCCATGTTGTATTCACAAGGAGATGTTGAAGGCTGCATGGATAATTCAGGCACTGGGTAGTAAAGAATTTGGTCTTGCCCAAAAAGAGATCCAGCTATTGCCCTCAGCTTCTAGGAGGTAACATACATCATACCTAATAGAAGTGTATTTGTTAAAGGGGGAGGCTGATGCCAGGTCTTAGGGTGCAGCCAGCAGTACCTGATAGTCTTAGGGTGGAGGTTGAAAAGAACAGAAAGAGCAATCATGTGATTTATGTCATTTAGTAACAGTTGACCTTGAAACTGAGTCCCAGTGTGAAGGCAATTAATCAGTCAATCATGCATGCATAATGAAGCCCCAGTAAAAATTATGGTCACTAAGTCCTGAGTGAAATTCCCTGGTAGTCAATAAATACTCTATGAAAATTGTTGCATGTCAATGCTGGGAGGATAATGCGTCCTGAACATTTATATCTGGAACCCTCCCAGACTCTGCCCTATGTGTGTCTTCCTTCGGCTGATTTTAATCTGTATCTTTTCCCTGTAATAAGCCATAACTGTGAGTATAATAGCTTTTGGTGTGTTCTGTGAGTCCTTGTAGTGAATTATCAAAAGTAAAAGTCATTTTGGGAACCCTCTAAACTTGCAGTTGGTGTCAGAAGTGAGAGCAGTCTTGGTAACCATGACTTCAAACTTTGCAGTTTAGCTAATTGCAGGTAGATAGAGAAACAGCTTCGCAGCAAAGCGGGAGAGAAAGACACAGAGACAGAGAGAATCAATATCTGGCCTTGAAATTTTTAAAATTCTATCCAAATTTTGGATCTGCTCCATACAACTTAGCGCACCGCAGACAACTTATTTTAACTCTGTGATTTTCCATCTAATAATATGGGGGTTGATACAACACACCTAGCAGAATTGTCGTGAGGATCAAAAGAGCCTATTTACAGGAGGTTCCCAGAATGATGTCTGACACCTGGTAGGTGCTTCATAAACATTAGTTTATTGTTAAAAATTCAGGACAGGCTCTTGGAAGCGACTTGAGGTAAACCTCTACTCTTGGCTCAGCATAGTCATTTCAGACACAATCTCTGAAGATCTATAAGAGAATTCAGGGCAGTGAAAAGATGTTTGAGTTTCAGGTAGTAAACAGTTAAATGTGAAACAACTTCCCCTTCTTACACACTCCCAGAGAAATAATTCAGTAGAACTGCTATTGAAAGGGGGAGACTAAGGTTCCACTGACTGGAGTGACCTCGCTGAAGAATCACAAACTACGGAATAGAGGCAGCATTCAGTTCATCATTTATTTTTTCAAAATGTATTTATTAGAATTTTTGATGTGTCAGGCTGAGGAATTACCAGGTAACAGACAAAATTCCTCTTCCTATAAAATAAACAAGTATATGACATAAATGTCATGTAATAATAATTCCTATGAAGTAAAATAAAGCAGGGGAAGAGGATGAAGTGTGATCATAGGTGGTCAGGGAAGGCCTTTCAGGAAAGATGACATTTAATCAGAAACCTGAGTGTAGTGAGGGGGGCAGCTTGTCACTCACTATCTGGGGAAGAGTGTTTGAGGCAGGGACATTCTAAGGTCAGACATTCCTGGGCATTTTGGAAGAGCAGCAATTGACCAGCACAGATGTAGTATTTCATTTTACTAAAACTCCTTGGTCAATTTATATATTTTCATTTAATCCGATTTCAATGTAATATTTTTAAATTGGACAAAATATT
The DNA here is from genome assembly GCF_963455315.2 of Globicephala melas. Taxonomy (NCBI): domain Eukaryota; kingdom Metazoa; phylum Chordata; class Mammalia; order Artiodactyla; family Delphinidae; genus Globicephala; species Globicephala melas. The sequence goes on along the minus strand of NC_083315.2, from coordinate 161,235,540 downwards.
TCTACAGACCTCTGAAGGAAAATATAACTAAGAAATAAAATTAAAAGGACAATATAGTGAGGCTTCCCCAATGAGTTATTAAAACCTGTTATAAAATGACAGTGAGTAGAATATATAGTGAAGATCTGAGAATCAACAGCCAGACTGGTGTAACAGTAGCAACCTGGAAATACTCCCTGAGATATATTAACTAACATCTAATACCATTATAGAAACATTGGAAACCATTAGTAAAGAGATACATTATTCATGAAATTATATTGGGAAATTTTGCTGATTAGAAAATAAGTTAGGTCTCCTCATATTCTATGCACCAAATAATTTTTTACATGAGTTAATCTTAAATATAATATTTCAATCTATCAAAATGAGAAGAAATCATGGGTTAGTACTAGGACAATCTTGGGATAGAAAATAACTTGCAATATATTTAGTTAAAATATAAATTAAAAAAAAATACATGCATTAAACTACAACAAATCCTTCTCCAAAATTACCTGTAATGAATGTTTTTTAATCAAATCAGAAAAAAAATAGTTGAAGAGAAATGCCTACACTGGACATTTTTCTGGTATCTCAGCATTTCCCTGTATTTTTCAATTTAATTTATTATCTAACCATAAGCCTGTTGATGTCATCTGAAATTTTCTTTTTGACCTAAAAATTAAAAGTTTTAGTCATCATAATTCTTAAATTTAACATTATGTGCAATCAATCATGTCCAAATAATGTTTTAAAATTATGCTTCCCTGTACAAGAAACAGAAGAATTTAAACAGGCCTCAGAAAAGAATCATCTTGCTTGGACACCTGTACAAATTCTTTATGAATTGTACACCCTGCCCAGCATAATATTTCTGGAGACCATAATAGAATCCCCATTTATGGAAGGAGACACTTGAGAACATTAGGATCCCACTTTGAAAGTAGGATGGTTTTTTTTTTCCCCTCTATTTCACTCACAATTAGAAACATATGGAATGTTTTATTTGCAGGCTACGAAAACAAATCAAACAGGCAATCCTGCGTTGGAAAGAATTTATTCTTCCTGTGTCTCAGAAGTCTAGCTCTCTGTCCACATTTCCAAGCCTGTCACTTTCTCTCTGCAGTCATCAAGGTTAATGGCCACTTCCATGCCCTCTGCTGCTGCTTCCACTCTGGGTGGTGTTATCAGGGCTGGCTTCATTTACCCTCATGATGTTAATTATTTTGTTTTCTTCTGCTTCTTGGAAATGTGTTGTTTTACCTGCTTGTTGCCAGTTGCTCTGTCAGGATTACTACTTGTGTGTTCGTTTTGCCAGTGAGGTCCCTCATCTTTCCTTAAGTCCCTTGGTTCTGTACCCAAAGGTCAGGGGCACCTCATTCCTATAGGATTTTGATTATGTACCTGGAAGCAGGCAAATGAGGATGCAGCCACTGACAACCCCTAGGTATCTCTCCTCACTCACACATAGCAAAGGTGCTGAAAGGAATGTTAACTACCTTGCTACATCAGATACAGATTTCCCCCACTATCCAAAAATAGAACATTCCTATGAAACTTTTCGTAATCTGAAATGCCATAAAGCAAAGAAGCCATTACCTTAGGGCACAACTTGCTAAGGGATGCACAGAAAAATTCAGATAAAACACAGATGCTCTCAGACACAGTTCAAAGCTATGGTGGTTTGATGCTGAGATGCTGAATGTAGTTACCAGGGAAGGAGCTTGGTGGTGCCCCCTTACTGCTCAGGGTTCTTGCTGCCTCTTTGAGGGCTCCCTGCAAAACCAACACTGAACGCATTTTTTTGCTTTCCACCTTTTTTTGTAAAAGTGAAAATCCTCTTCAGATTTCTTATGGTTAGTGAAAAACAGGTCTTTTGTAAAAGTGAAATGGTGTAAAGTGATCTTTCATCAATACAGGGATACCTGTAGTAGTTTCATCTTTCACTCTTGGACTGGTGTTTTCTGCAATAGGGCATCATGATTGAATGGAATCGGAAGACAGAGGCAGCTTTTTAGAATTAGACACAGAATTTGTTGTATAAGTTCCGGCTAGTGGGTTAAATCTAATTACTAATTTTTGACATGTTTTAGAGCTTGAAATCTCTTTTATAGCTGCATTTCTTAGCTGTTCAATAATATTTGAATAACCTAAACTTTGAGAATAACCTTGACTTTTTCCCCTTCCTCCTGGGACCACTTCTCTCTGGGACCACATCATTTCTACTTGAGGAATGTTAAAGAACTCCTATCAACGATCCTTTAACTCCCTTCTCCATCTTAAGGATATTATAACAACCCCAAAACATGTTCTTTGAAGGTAAAAAATGGTGATGATGAACCACACAAAGCTGAATAAAGAGTGTATTTGTGAGATTAATTAATTATAGCATGAAATATCAGCATTTTTAGTCAAGGACTATATCTTGCTTGAAATACTGGCACATTGGATGTGCTGAACAAAAAAATGCTTAATAAAATTATACCTTCACAGTGTGGAAATGATGTATAAGTGACCTGATCCAATAAAAAATCTATAGGTGTTTGGTAGACCACAGACAGAAAATCCAATTACTTGCAAAATATTAAAAAGTAGAAGTATTCACATGTAGGCATGAATATGAAGTTGCAAAACACAATTAAGTATCAGGGAATATGGATGCCTAAAGAGGGCTTTCTATATGAACTAAAATTTCATTGCCTTGGGGAACTTTCGGTTTCATGACCAAACCCATTCATGCAGGTGTCAGAGGTGAGAAATTGTGGGGTGGAGTATGGTTTGAAGCCCTTTGCAGCCCATTCTTATGGACTAGGTCACCGGTCTTGCTCCATATCCTTGCCTTCTATGGTGCTTATAGAGAATGCTGACTGATTTTTTTTTCCTCAGCACAAAAAGTTTTAATTTTTTCCAAACAAAATTTTCAAGTGGCAAATGAACAGAAATTCAAAAGTTGCAAATTTTGCAGCTGTAGTCTGTGGGGAGAGGAAAACTGTATCCATCGAATCTGCAAAATGTAGAAAAATCAATTGATTGGCAGCTGTGGATATTTACATCTCTCTTTAATTGCTTAAAATCAGCGAGTTGGGAGATTGCACTAGACTTGGCAGCAATTCACGTTGAGGATGGTTCCTCTTTCAGTAGGAGGACGAGAAGGCTGAAATGTGGATGATACCTTGTAAAAAAAAAAAAAAAGGGAAGGAAAAGAAACTAGGGAAGATAATAGAGAAGTTACAACCAGAGAAGCTGGAAGAAGTTCAGTGTCATAACCTCTGGGAAATTAAGAGAGGAGGAAATTCAAGAAACTCTAGAATTGTTACCTTCAAAAGCAGAGAAGTTAAATATCCTAGACTGATAGAAGCTAATATATTTTAAAAAATAGCAGTTAAAAAAAAAAAAACTCAGCATTGTATAACTGAGAATAGAATTTTAATAGAAGGGAGTTATACTACTGGGAATTTATCCAAACAAAATGCACTTGATACACTAAGTAGGTTGTTAATTTATCAACAAAGTAGGCCATGCTGGGATAATTAAGTATTATGAGCCATTTTTCATTTTCTTGTCTTTCTAAGACATCCAGTTAGTAACTTTACTTTTCTTAAATAATATTCCATAAAAAACCAACCACAGAAACACTGTTAATAATGTAATTATGTGATCAGTGATAAGATTTCTGTGATTCTCTTTGTGTGTGTGCATGTGGGAGTGTATATTTTTGTGGGGTGATTGAGAGAATTCATCCTGTATCCACTCAAGAAACTTTGTGTAGACAGTTGCTCTGAACCAGGCTCAGAAGAAAAAGACTCAGCTTGAAATTTAGAGATATATCTAATAATGTTAGGTAGAGTATCAGTGAGAGTTCCATACAGAGAATTTTTTCTTGGCTTCATATTTCATTATTTCTAGAAGACATGTATTTCCACTTTCTTTATCTCTGAAATCTCGAAACGCCTTAAAATTGATGATATATTATAGTTTAATTGTATGCTTTCAAAATCCAGGGAGGTGAAGCTCATGGAGAACCGCTTCTAATTCTAAAAATATAGGAATTATTGGAACCACAGGAAGCTACATCTGTTGATTCTCAGCTACCTATAATACTGAAGGTGTCATAACTAGAAGTCAAGTGTAAACCTCATGCTTGCCATTGCCCATGTGTCTACCTATTGCCACAGGGGGAAATAGTTTCTTTTTTTCCATCTTTAACATTTCATAGGGTGTCTCTTATTGGAGGAGTTTAAATAGAACTCTGTTGGCGAGAGAATCTGCTAGATAGCTTAAAGGCTTTTAGCTCCTCTAATACAGGGAATAACTTAAAGGGCAGAGATAGTGCTGGGAATCTCTGTACAGACACATAAAATAAAGAGTAAAGCACTTAAGCAAAGTTGAGGGATAATATTTGGATTAGAAATTGCAAGGTACTAAAGGCAAATTGAAGTTTGCAAATTTGCTAGTTTGTAAATGAATTTCAAATTTTTAGATTCTAAAGTAGGTATAATTAGCAAATTATATTAATGAGGAAGTTGAAGTTATGAAGGGTTAATGTTTCCAAGATTCCATATATACCAAGTGGTACAGTCAAGATTGAATCCAGATTTTGAAAGGTCAAAACCCATGATTTTCCCCCTATACCATGCTACTTCCCACTAGAAAGCCAAGGAAATAATGTTACCACATGGAAGATATATATTCAATATACAGAGAGAAACCCATCATTACAGGAATGATTACAAAGGGAACATGTAGGATTATTTTCTCTTATTGCCTTAGAATAGGAAAGATTTCAGGGATCACAAATTGTCTCTACATGCCACTGAGGTCTGGTGTATGTTGCAAAAAATAAATCATTTTTACTTTTTATAAAAATTATTTAAACAATGTGTAGATTTCTCTGCCTCCACCACTTTTTTGTAACATCTAAATCTTCAGTTTAAAATATTTAATATTCTAAACTATATATCTCCTTAAATCAAGGTGGGCTTTTTATCATAGTACATTTATTTTTCTACTGTATTGCCAGTACTATACTGTTTTGATTATTATGTATTGCTATGATAGCTAATATTCTAAATTCCTTTCATTAGTTTTGTTTTCCAAATTGTCAGATTCATATTTACTTATTTTTATCATTTTGGTTAAGTATAGAAAATTGCCACATCCTGCTTCCAAAAACACAATTGAAATTTTTACTCAGACTCCTTTATCATCTAAATTAAGTTAAATTCTCAGTTGGAATCATTCCTCCAGGGGTTCTTCATATTTTCTTTGTTTATTAAGGTTTTTGCTGTATCCTTCAGTAATGCTCTGTAGATTTTCTCATAATGGTTTTCTAAACTTTCTTTTTGAGTTTATTCCTAAGTATTTTGTGATATGGTTAGTATTGACGATAGCATTTATTTTCCATTAAGCTTTCTGTTTTTTTCTTGCTAGTATAAGAAAATATTATTTTTTTTAAATGTTTGTCACTATTTACCCAAATATTCCAACACATTTTAATAGTTTGTTTTTGTCTCATTATACAATTATATAATCTATGATTAGTTATAATTGTCCTATTTTTGAATTTTATTGCTATACTTCTTCCTTTTCCCTTCCTCTTCCTTTTCTTCCTCTATCTCATCTTCCTCCTCCTCTTTCCCTCCTCCTGTTTTTCCTTTTATTCTTCTTCCTTCTCCTTCCCCCCTCTCCCCACTTCCTCCCCTCTTTCTTACCTTCTTCCTCCTTCTCCTATGACAGTTACTAGAACTTCCAGAGCATTGATAGGTAGTGATGATAGAAAGTGATAGAACTAATAAAAGCCTTGCCTCTGATTCTATTGTTAGTGGCCATAGTTCCATTCAATTGCCAATTCTACCCCACTGCTCCCCTATGCCTGGAATGTACTTGTTCCCACAAGGGCACAGCTAGGTTCTTCACCTCTTTGTGGGTCTTTATTCAAAGCTCACCCTCCATTACAGTTTAAGCTCCATGAAAGACAGGGACTGTCTGTTTTGACTCTTCTCTGTTTACTCACTCCTAGTTGGAGCTTAGCAAATATCTGTTGAATCAAAATCGATGAGTCATTGAGAGTAGTGTTAGTTGGTGGCTTGAGACAGCTATCCTTCATTTTGTTAAAGAAATTCATTGTATCCCTCATTTGCTAAGAGTTTGCTTGGGCTTGAATTTTGAGTTTTACTAAACATTTTAGAGTCTCATGGAATGATAAAATTATTGTTTTTTTTTTAACTTTTGATCTAATGATGTAAGACCTATATTATTAGATTTTCTAATATTAAACAACCATTGAATTCTTGTCATAAACTGTTTGCAGTGTATTATTTTTAATATCATGATGAATTTGATTTGCTAGTATTTTATTTAGATTTCACATCTAAACTCAGAAGTGATAGTTTTCTATAGTTTATTTTTGTGACCTGTCTGTTAGGTATAGATATCAGGGTTATGGGATGTTTTTCACATTATGTTTTCATAATTTTGTATTGAGATTTATAATCACATTTTTCTAAATTCTGTTTAACTAATTTTATTACTTACCACTAGTCATTTTATACCAGCATTTGGATAGTAGCTGTTCTATTCATCTCTTATTAAGGGGAAGTTACTAAAATCCACAGCCTGCTCTGTCCCTCTTGCCAGAATGTTACACGTAAGGTCTATTTTCTGCATTTCCTTGTCATTCACTCAATCTCACCTAAGAATGACTTCACTGGTTATTTTTTTCTCACAAAACTCTATGCCAGTGTCTTCTGTCCTTTAGGATGGAAGAGGAGTTTGAAACCATTATATGATTTTATCTACATAGAAGCAGATCTTTCTGCCTACATGTATTTTGATTTTTTTTGTCTTTGAAATTTATCTTTTGAAATTTCAGTTTTCCTGGTAAATCAAAACTGTTTTACATCATAAGATTATGATTGCTAAATTGTTAATATCATTTAGTTAAGTTTTCTTCCATTTTTTATATTGTTTCTGTTCTGTGAGTTTTGCTGTATTTTTATGGGAGTGTTCTTTGGCCATGTCATTTTCTACTCATAACCTCCATTGACTTCCTGTTTTACTCAAAGCAAAAGCTAGGACTTAGTTTTGCCCTCCAAGGCATGGATGATGTTTCTTCCTTGCTTCTTTGAACCATCTTCTATTTATCTTTCACTTGTCTCACTCCTGCCTCAGCACCATGGCACTTGTCCTTCCCTGTTCTTGGAAAGTTCTCACCACAAAACAAATGTACAGTTAGATTGCTCATCTCCGTGAGGGTCTTGGTTCCCAACTCACCCTCTCATATGTCCAGGCTTCCTCCAATTTTAATCTCTCATTAACATTTTGTGTTCTCATTGCCTGATTTCCTTTTTTTTTTCTTATCATTACATGAAATGCTTTACATTTCATTCATACATCTTGTTTATTGTTGGTTTCTTTCATAAAATATAAGCATCACAAGGGTAGAACTTCAATTGTTTTGTTCACTCCCACAACCCCAGTTCCCAGAGCAGAGAGGGACACATAGTAGGTGTCGACTGAAAAAAAATACACAGTGTGAGAGTTGTGAGTTAAGTTTTATTTGGGGCAAAATGACGACTGTAGCCCAGGAGACAGCATCTCAGATAGCTTTGAGGAACTCTTCTGAAGAGGTAAGGGGTGGTGGTCAGTACACATGTGATTTTAGTGAAGGGGGCACGTGCAATCAAGCACACATTTGGGCAGAAGCTTGTTGCTAGTCACAAGGAGCAGATGTCTCCGTTAATGATATTAGTGCTTTTCTAATTATGAGAAGATGCAAGAAGTTGGGCTCATAAAATCTTCTCCTGAAAATATCTAACTATCTGAAGGCCCGTTCTGCCAGTTTTTTCCAGAGCACAGAGTGCCTCATTCCTGATCTCCACCCTGAACTCCTTTCAGGGTGTGTTGAAGGTTAGTGACTCCAGTGGCTAGTGACTTTATTATTGCAGTGCCAGATGGTGAGTGACAATTTTTAGTTGGCATAGGGACTCAATAAATCTTTATAGAATGAGTAAATAATGTGATTTGATAACAAAAATGACAATAATATAATTAATTACTTTGGGAGTACAAGTTGCAATATCCAGGCTACTCTTGGAATTTCCATCTGGAACTACCACTAAGGTGAGCACCTACTACTGTGGAAAGAGAGGTGGGCATCCTTTGCATCAATGATGCTGATTGTAGTAGCTCTAATGCTACAGGATAAGAAAAGCTAATATTCTTTTGCAGAGCTATTCCCATCCAGTGCTGTACTTACTTACTGATGTTTATGTTTTATAGCAATATTCCTGGAATGGACATTAGCAGCATCCCTGTTAATGTCCATTCTGATTGACTGTTTAGTATTTTGAATGCCAGCTCTGCTTAGAGATTTAGAAACCCCTTCATTGAAATTATTTTAAGGAAAATAACTGTTGTTGCCAGGCTGCAGTGTTTTAGTGCCTCACTTCTTTTTTTCTCCATTGAAGTAATTATTTTATATCTTGATTTGTGATAAATCAGTTTCTTAGAAATTCAACAATAATGTTAAGTAGAACACCCTGTAAACTCTTGTGGATTTCATTGGTAATTTCACTTTTGCGCTTTTCCTCTGCCCTAGAACGGTCTTCCCTGTATCTTGCATGGTGGAGTTTTTCTTGACATTTACTTCTTGGGTCAAATGTTCCCTTTACAGAGAGGCAACCCCTGTCCAGACCACCTAAAGTAACCCATCACAATGTTCTCTGTCACTTGATCATTTTTTTCTCCATGGCACATGTCATTACCTGAAGTTATGTATTGTGCATTTATTCATGTATATATATATATATATATATATATTTAATTGTCTGTCTGCTCCTTCATTTGATTATAAGTTTAATGATGTCAAGACCTTGTCTGTCTTTTTCAGTACTGTATCCCCAGTACATAAAAGAGTGCCTGGCACATATTAGACATTCAATAAGTATTTTGTTAATCAAATGAATTAATGTTGACCTCCTAAAGTAGCTTGACAGTTAGGTTCTCTGATATTAGCACTGAATCATGAGAAAGGTACTACAGATAATAAAAAGAGAAAACGTAAGAGAATAGCTCTCAGGACACAAACTAAAATTAAAGGCTAACCAGTTGCCTTGTGTGTTATTTTATTGTATGTGGCATTTGGAATCTACTCTTACTAGTTCTATATTCATACTGTCAACAAGCTACTGCCACATCCATTGTAAGTGATGCATTTATGTACCAAGGCAAGAGAGTTTCTTCAGATTTTTTTGTTCTCTTGTAAAGCACTCAAAAATACAATTCTAAAAGACAAAATGTCTGGAGGAGGATAGGTGTGAGAATTATGTGATTCACACCAGAAACTTACATAAGGATTGCATCTGGTCTTAACATAAAGTGGTCGTTGAATTTTGGAAAATTAAAATAATGTTATTTGGCTGAGCTGTAGGTGTACTTTTAAGGGTATTATATGATTTGGTTTGAATAGGAAAAGAAACCATTTAACTAAATTTTTATTTACCTTAGCACTAGTCTCAAATATCATCTACAGATTTTATGTTTAGAGATATACCATATATATTCAGTATTTCTATGGCAAAAATAAGCTCTGCATCATTCATTCATTCAATAAATATTTTCAAGCAAAAAATACATGCCAGGCACTGTGCTAGGTTCTGGGAATAAACAGAAAGCAGTCTCTGTCCTCTGGTATTCAACATCTACTACATAAAAGTCAATTTGCCCAGTGGTGGGAGTAATGTGAAGTTATAGCGTTATCAAGGGCCACTGTGAAAAATTAAAGTACCATAAACTATGGGATTAACCATGTGATTGTTACACAGTAGACATACAAGTAAAGATCAGCAAAACTTGCATGTGTGTGTGTGGGAGTGGAGGTTTGTGTTTGAGGTCTGTGTATGGATTGGATTACAATATAGTTGGAAAAAGGAAGAAAATGCAGATAAATAATAGGAAGGCTAGGCCTCCAGTGTTATCTATGTTTCTATGATAATTGATCCAGACATTCAGAGGAAGAAAATCACTAAAGTCTGCTCCAATTGTACAGCCTTACACAATTTAAAATAAGCTTTGAGGGATCAATAAGGGTTAAATAAATAGAAAAAAGAAAGAGCTGTGTCAGGGTAGACCAGATGAGCATGACTTGGTGGGGACTCAACTCACCTTTAAGGTCTCTTGCAATGTGGAAATTCAGTGACTCTCTTTGGGATTACAAAGAAAAGGTACAGCTAGAAAAATTAGGAAAGGCCAAGAATATTTTTCTAGGCAGTGGATTTTAAAATGTAATCCCTAAACCTGCAGCATCAACACCACCTGGGATTTGTTAGAAATGCAAGTTCTCAGACCCCATTCCAGAACTACTAAATCAGAAACTCTGTGTAGGTCCCAGCATTCTATGTTTTAACAGGTCTCCCTGGTGATTCTGAGGAATGCTCAAGCTTGAGAAACACTGTTCAAGGTCATGGATGTGTAAAGAATTAAAAAAAAAAAATAAAAGCAAAATTAAGGATCAGCTATGGCTGAGATTTAGGGTGGCTATCAAGTCACTTGCCATAGATTCACACGTGAATCCTGATGAGGTATTTTTGCAGGCTTGGGCGAGGAGAACCCGAGGTGACCAGGTCACCTGAGGAGCTTATACTGACTTCTTGATCCATGTATCTTGTCTATACTTTTCCTCTTTTCCTCTGTGTCTTGCTGTTCCCTCCCTCTGGATACCCTTTCTCTCTGTTTCTGTTTATGAAGTCTACCCATTTTTTAAGTATTAAAAAGATTCCTTGCTCCTGAAAATTTTTTCATACCAGTAATATCTGTGTAACTTGTTTGCCAGTTTTTATTTCATTTACTGTTTAAACTTTTTTTTTATTGAAGAATACAATAACGTGACAATATCTCAGATGTATAGCTTGAGGGTATTTTTAAAAAACTGAATACACCTATGGAAGTGCATTTTATCAAAGAACAAAACATTGCCAGCACCCAGAAGTCCCCTCATGCTCCGTTCCAGTCACCAGCTACCCCCAAGGTGAAAGTACCAACTATCTTCATTTCTAATAGCATATATTAGTTTTGGCAACTCTTATCTATAATTTTTCAATTTGTTTGTATTTCATCCAACCAAGTTGTTTGAGTATGGAGCCTTGATAATCTTTTTAGGTTGCTGAAGTATCATTTCTAATAGCAACGTTGAATCGTCATCATTGAAATATCACTTCTAATAACACACTATGTCTGGAAAACCTCTGAAAGAATCCATGCTCTTGGAGATTGCAAGTTGGGAAAGAAAGGTATCATCATATTATGTACTATAATCAGAACTATGCAAACCTGCTTACCAGCAAGGCTTCTAAAAGTCTTTCTCCAATCTTCCTTGCTCTCTGACGCCTAACTTAGCTACCCCTTTCCTTTGAATCAAACGGCCTGAGATAAATCCTTCATTTCAAAACACCACCCTCTTCTATCACCACTCTCCCTTCCTCTTAGCATCACCTCCTTGACATGTCCTGCTCTCCTTTCCACTACACTTGGTAACCTTTCCTGGGGTGAAGGACGTATTCATTTTTCAGTTCTCTAGAGCACTGGCTTACCCTCTTCAGAAATGATTACTTTTGCATTTATTTCCTCTTTGGTATTCATCCATTAGACACTAAAATGTAAGCTCCAGGAGAGCAGGATTCCTGTCTTGTTTATCATTGTCCCTATAGCAACCATAATGACTTGACACATAATTGATGCCCAACAAATGCTCATTTGAAATAGAGTAATAAAGTTTTAAAGCAATAAATATTTCAAATGAGAGCTTTTTGAATTTGAAATGTCTTGGCTCTACCAATGACTAATCACTTGTTCAGTCAAATCATTAATTTCCCTGTGTCTCAGTATCACCCTTTGTAAAGTTGGGACTTCAGAGGTTATCAAAGGTCTTGAACTTAATGGTGAGCACAAAGGAAACAGGTGAAGATGAGGACTGTGGCAAACAGGCCATCCGAGGGGCTGCCTCCACTAAGCTTCAGTAGCTTATTATGAAGGGAAAACAAGCATCTAATATTGTTTCAGATTCTAGTATTTCTAGAGATGCTCAAACTCCAGATTTTTCTTCAGTGAACTCTTATGAAATGTTCACAATGAATTCTATTAAGAAACTGAAAACACCCTAGGCTGAAAGGCACCCACAGTATAACTCTTTGTTTTTGGGGTTAAGGAAGCACTAGCAATTATTTGACCCATTAATCATTTTTATCTTTCTAACCAAAGCTGCATCTTAGGATACAATTCATCACATTTCTCAAGATTTCTTAAACATCAGAATAGACTTGGAAAGTGAATATTTTCTATCTCTGAAGGAGTGGGAGTAACAATCTTTCTTTCAAAACTGTCTTTCCTTGTGTATATACTTCCGTAAAATGGCACTTTGATGTCAGACCACTGTGATATATGTTTTGATAGCAAAGTGGCCATGACTCAAATTTTAAGGACCACTGCTTTTTCCTAGAATTTCATAAAATAAATCAATGTCTAGATATGAATATATATACATAGTTAAAATTTCTTAGACATTTAAATTTAATTAGTAATATGACATTTAGAATTGAAAAACTGAAAACAAATTATATATAAAGCAATAACATCAATAGGGGAGTGATGGAGCAAATTAACTTACTTGACCAAATATTAACATGTTCAAAAATGACAGTAACTCTTTTACAAAGATGAGAAGATAAATCAATTCTAATGTCAAATAAAGAGAGCAAAATAGGATAAGACATTTGGAATATGAAGCTAATTTTTAAAAGAAGTTGCTGAATTAAAAATGTTAAGTATGGATGGGTTAGGGAAGAAAATTATAAATGATCTTTTTTCTCAGTTTTCTGGATAGTGACTCTGTCACTTAAATTTTTTGCACATATCTGTGTATTTGTAAGGGTATATGTATTATATTCTCTGTCAAATTTATTGCATAATATAGAACACATTTATTAATGGAACCATTTATTAAATGAAAACCAGTCATAATATCAAACTGCATCTTATCCTGCTATGTTCATGATTTTTATCCTGAGTTTGATTCTCAACTCTGCTTCACTTTGCCCATATGCATGCCTTTTTTGCAAATTCAGATGAAGGAAGATTTAAAATGAGACCAGACGCTAATTTCCTGAGCATCTTCTCTTAGACAAATAGCCAGATGCTCCCTCAGTGGGGGAAAATGAGCTGTAGTAGTTATCACAGAGATTAGAAGAAACACCTAACAGAACACCTGCAGGAGCATGTAAGGATGAAACTGTCTCTGGAGGAAGCCCCCAGGGCATGCTCGGGCCCTCAGTCAGGATATCTTAGGTCAGCGAATCTGTGCAGTGTGCACTTGACACCCTGAGAAAACAGAGGCTCAGAAAGAAATGTCAGGGTCTGTCCAGGGAACTCACCTGTTGGCACAGCTTTGTTGCAGTGTTCCAGGGAGGACAGGATAAAACTACATTGCTCAGAAGTCCTATTTAGAGTTTAAAACACATTTAAGAATTAATATATCATGTTTGATAAGTTTCTATACTCTCAGACTCATTCAAATGTGAAAGAAAGGGCATGTATTCCTGGAAGACTCTTTGTATTTTTAGATCATGAGTAAGGTAGATTCAAGGATGAGAGAAGAGATAGATTCATGGATGAGAGAGAGAGAGAGAGAGAGAGAGAGAAATAGAAGCTGCTTGATGATGTCAATTGCTAAGCACATAAAAATATCTGAGACTTTAATGACAAAGACAACCTCTCATGGGAAGATCATTTGAGAGAGTATTCCAGGCAGAGGGAATGCAGTCCAGCATCGTAAAGTAGGAATGGGACGGCAGCTATTAAAACCTGACAGTATTCTGTGAGAATCTAGTAGGTGTAGGATTAGGCCTGGAGGAGATGGTCCTGAAGAGGAAGACAGGAGAAAAGTCATGCAGGGCCTTTTAATCCAGGTTGAAAGATATTTTCTTAAATGCCTAGGAAGCTATTGAAGGTTTTTACACTGGGGAACTGGGGTGATCTGATTGCCACTTTTTCAAGATCACTCTGGCTTATGATGACATACTTTTCAATATTTTCCATTTATGGTCTTGCCTTTGAACATCTAGGCTATAATCCAAACCAGCAGACACAAAATAGTGACATGATTAGGAAAAGGCTGTCTTTATAGTACCTATTCTGGACCAATCTGTTGCATTTATGTGCACATTATCATTGTCCCTGAACCATAATGGGCCCCAAATTGGAGGCGGCATTCCACCTGAGTCATCATCCAAACCACTTTATGAAGTCTTCGTCTGTATAAGTCTCTACATGCTCATTCAATTACTCACAAGGCCTGATTTTCTCAGCTTACAAGGAACATCAAAATCACAGGTTCGGATGCTCCTATTAAGACCCGTTTGAGTGATTCTGTTTTCACAAAGAGTCACCAAGAATCCTTGCACACATTAAATGTAGCAAATATGACAATGATACACACAGTTCTGTAACTCAGTGAAGGTTTGTTTTTTTTCTTAATTTTCTTTTTTTCACTTAGTTCTATCCTAGCCCTTCAGTGTCTTGGTGAAAGGCAAATATCAGCATTTTGCCAGACTCACATTATTTCAAGCAGAAAAAAAAGGCTATAAAGTCCAAAATAAGTCTTGGGGGAAACACATGTGTGTATGTATGTGTGTATATATATATATATATATATATATTAACTAAACTACTACAATATCAAACCTGATTTGTGTATACATGTTCTCAGCTCTCCTCCTCCCAAAGCTCATAGCTGGAGAATAGTCTTTCTCCTCAATTTCCCAGACCTTTAAGGATAGTCTGATCCTTGCCAGAGAAGTTTTTGGACTTTTATGATGGAGAAATAGAGAATGGTCAGATGGAGTAGCAGAGTAGCTAGAGGGGAAATTGAAGGGCTTAGCAAGGTAGAGGTTAAGTTGGTTTAAGTGGGAGAAGGGAGAAAGCGTGAGAGGTTTTTCAGCTGTGGGTTCAGGGAGTAAGTTGGGGGGAATGTGCTGAATGATGAGAGGGCCTGGTGGAAGGTGGAGAGAGAGACAGGAGGAGAGAAGGAGATTTTTAAAAAGTGGGTTGGAAATGATGATTTTGATCAGAACACTCTCTCTCGCTCTCTCTCACTCATCTTTCAGTTTTTCTTCAGACACAGTTTAATACAAATACTTGACTGATTGGATCAGTGATTCCAAAGGGTACAAATACCAGTACCTTTTTTCTTTTACTTATTTGGTAAGAAAGAAGGTAAAGGACAAAAAGGAAAGAAAGGGAGACCTATGGAGGGAAGGAGATTAAAATAAGGGAGGAAAATAGTCACACATTTTAACGGTTCAGGATTTCATCTCTTAACGTTTCAAACTCTTCTTCTGTACAGAGGTCTTCTTCTAAGATGTGAAAGAGGCCATTTCTTTTTCCTCAGTGATATCCAGTAGTTCTTTGGGTCTGGAAACACGACACAGCTACCTGGCATGGAACTCCAAAGTGCTTGGGAGTCTGGACTAAAGCTACTTGCTATTCCAGGTTTATCTCCCTTCAAACTGTCTCCCATTCTTCACATATCAGTGATTTACTATCCCCAACACACACACCTGCCTTGCCTACTTGTTTTCTCAACCAGGAATATCTTTCCTTCCACTTCTATTAATGTATTAAACAATGATCTATTTTACACATTCTTTGTATTATTGGTTCTCGATACAGTGACATTCATGCTAATTGAGAACAAATATTCAATATTCCACTTCCCAAAATTACTTTAGAAATTGTATGAACATAATTCTCAGTATAATACCTTAAGCAAGAATCCCTATAAATATGCAATCCTGGAGTGATTTTCTTAATCCTCTTATCTTTCTCTGCATCACACATGAAGACACACACATGGCACACACCTACAAAACACACACACACAGTTCCACATCCTTTCCCAATCTCACACATATCCCAAGGGTAACAAATCTTTTGGTAAAAAAAAAATCATTTCTAGAGCCACACAAAAAGGATCTTTGTCCTGTCTTGGTCAGTGGCAGCTGTGTTCCCAGAAAATTCAAAACCTTACAGGTTACCTCACTAGTCAAAATGAATTAACTACCTTCCAGTTTCAAAACTTTAGTTTTTATCTACACAGAATATATATATATATATATATATATATATGAAGATTCTCACATACATTCTTATTTATTATATATCTTAAATATTTACATAATTTAAAGATTGTGATGCAGATTGGTATAATTATTAATAAAGAAAAGGAGAGCGTTTTCAGTTGAATAACTATGATTGCAATCACCTAAAACACATTAATTAACTTTTTCTAAACATGTAGGCAATGCATTACTATGGCTAATCAAATACTGTAACAAATTAATCTGACTACTCCATGGTGGTAGCTTGAGTAGGAATAGAAACCTAGTCACCAGGAAGGGGTAATGATCACTAAGGAGTGACTGTATTTTACTATTCAGAGAAAGGAAATCCATTCATGTGCCAAATGAAATTCTAAATCAGTTCTTCAGTTTGCTGTTTAAATGCAAAGTAGTCAAAACATTAGTTGATTAAGTACTTAATTTTGTGAAGCAGGATTCTTGAAAGAAAGGAGCTTAATTATATCTGCGCTACAATGATTTTCATTTATAACACACTAACAAGAAAGGCCAAAGCTATTCAAAGAGTAAACATGAATAAAAAGTGTTTTGAATTATAAAAGAATTACATAAAGTGCAGGAAGTATATTCTTAATCATATTGTTGATCAATGATAACTTTATGTTTTTGACTTTAATAAAATGAAGACAAAGAGGAACTTAAAAGATATGAATAAATAAAAATAATGGTGTGTTTACTTCCTTGGCTCTATTTCCCCAAGAATTCATGAATAATTCTAAAATCTGAGTAGAGGCCGGCTATCTATGCATGACTCCAAAATAACAAATAGAGCTTCTAAAGAAAGCTAATTTTTATAATTATTTACATCAATAGGTGGATTAAGAACTTTAAACAGTTTAGCACACAGACCATACTTAGACTAGATTAACCATTTTGGAGTTAATTGGCTGGAAGTTTACAAATCAGTTACTTATTTTTGAAAAATGGATTTATAAGAGATGTTAATACATGCCAGTTTTGTTTCATAGCAATATTGTGTCAGAAACAAGATTCGAAACTTTTCCCCAAATTTTATAAACAGGTTTCAGAACCTCTAATTGTAGTTTTTCAGTATAATTATACTTAATAAATGAGACCATTGTTTTTTTTCTGTGTCTTGTTTTTGAAAGGACATATAAAGCAGTTACTATATCTATATAAACCATAAGTGACTGAGGGGAGAAAAAAGAAAAATTTTCATGAGAAGGGATGGAAAAGTAGAAAATCTATCAAAAATATCTCCAATAAAAACGATTAGTTATATTTAGAAACTCAATAATTTATGGCAACCATTATGAGCTAAGAATACAACACAATACAGCTAATAAAATATAACAGTAAAAGCTCATACGTTTTAATGAGAAAGGACAAACTTCTATTCTAAGGGTAGCCAAAAGGACCATTAAAATATATACTTTACCTATCTAGAGAGAGTGTCTGAATAAGAATCTGCAACTGAAACAAGAACATGAGAGATTATGCAAATCAGCCTTTGAAAAGTATAAATCATAACTCGTAATGTGAAAACCTGAGATGCAGTGAAAAAAGAATAGAGTAAAAGCAATTCCTTCAGTAAGCATCTTCCTCTGCTCTCAACATATTCCAAAGCAGAGCCTTCCACCTTTGAGAGACCCCTCTTTCCACAGATGCCCTTTGTACCAGAAAGGGGCAACCCCACTAAGGGCACTTGCATTGAGTGGAAACAGCATGTGGAATGGAGGCTAGTCCTGTGCACAGACCAACTTCCAGCAAAGGCAGGTCAGCACTCAGCAACCAAAGTAAGGCTTCTGGCTGAAAAATTACCTGGTCAAAGAATGCAAATTTGACACTCAAATATTCTTTTAAAATCAAATTGTTGATTATATTCTTTTTCTGAACTCCAAAATTTTCAATTCTGTGAAATTTCAGAGAGTTAAAATCTAAAATACACCTCCTGAAAAGAGGCAGAATTTGTTTATAAATGAATACACAGGTATTCCATCCTTTTCTGCTTCCTCTACCCTCAATACCCTTTGGTCACATTTTCCCCACACCTTTCCACAAAGAAGGTCTGCTACGACTCACTGTTTCATATCTTGCTGTTTTACATACATAGTGTTGTTTCACTTAAGATGTCATTGGCAGGAAGTAGTCAGTTGCTAAAAGAATCCTATGGAATTCTCTTGTAGAAATAAAATCTATGAACAAAAATAGACAATGCAAAAAATATAAAATTAATGTTAAACTATGGATTTAAAAATTAATATAAAATAAATAATACATATTTTCTATCCAAGTTGATGTTACTTTACACAATTAATATTTTCCTAAAATAATTTATGTAAACTTATATAAATTTTTACAAAATGTTATCTAAATTTTATGTAAACCGGAATCATTACTTATATGGAGTATGAAAACAAGTTATTTGACTATAAAGTTAATATGTTCTAAAGTTAAGACTCTTCCAAAGTTTAAAAAGACACTAAGACCTTCATCTGTTTGCTTTTTTATAATGGAGATTCAAAATATTTTCATAAGCAATGCATACTTAGAGAATCAAAATTAAATAGGAGGTTGAGTAATTATCTGGTGAATTTATAGATGGCAGATAATCTATTAGATAATAATTCACTTTCCAGCCTGAATAACTTCTAGCTTTTTGGAGGAATTGGGAGATGGGGGCATCAGATGTGTCATTCGAGTGTTCTCTCACTTATTTTGGCTATAGAGAGACTGTGTTTAGAACAAGCAGTCTATGTTAAAGTTGCCTGAGCTCCTTATTCTGAGCTATGACACATGCCAGGTTGTGGTAGCCAAATTTGTGTGGCAAATACTCAAAGTGGAATTATTACCGGTATTATCCATCAGGATTTCAATTCACATCTAGCCTGTTTTATCTTTCAATCTCTATTCTTCCTTTCAAATATGACCTTGTATTTGTTTTGCCTCAAAAACAATTATTCATTACTCTTTTGGCTTTTTCTCTGCATATGTTTAATAAAAGCCCATATATTTTACTCTAAACTTCCAAAACTTCTGATGCTCTCTGAAGCTCATGAGCAATTTCCATTTCCAGAAATAGTAAGGCATCCTTCTGAGATGTTGTTAAAGCCTCTTCTAATACAGCATGAGTTTATTTAAACTCAGTACCAAGTAGCTCCTTGGGGGTGGTTTCTGCTTAGAGGCAAAAATTGAATAGCCCACAGAGAATAATTTGAAGAGTGGAATAGTTTGTTCTGTAACAAGTCTAAAGTCCTCTAGGGAAGACAGTACTAGCCATTGTACCTTTCACCTTTCAGAAGGAATGGTCTTGTCTCCATTTCTCATTATTGGACCATTAGGCTTGTCAAATTCTAATACATATTTAAGCTTCCATAGGAACTCAGATATTAATGCCCCATTTCTCCATCCTGGTGCATAGTCATATCTCTTAACACATAGATGTCAGACAACCTAGTCAGAAAAAGAGCATGGAGACCAGAATACAAGTTTATTTTTCTATTATCATATCATGTGGAAATAACTCACTATTCATTTTGAAGATAGAGAAAATAACCCTTTAAATTGCAGAAAGAAGTGAAACTTGGTTACACAGTATAAATAACATTTCTTGAATGCACATAACACAGTTCCTTGGAAAACCACGAAGAAAAGAAATATTACATGTATCAGCTACTGAAAACTTAAAATCATTATGATCTAAAAATTAAAAGATTGTTCCACAATTTATCACTGAAATGGAGGAAGAAATACATTTTCTTTCCCTTTTTTTCTATTTAAAAATCTGGAATTGGTTGTGTGCTTGTATTTAAATATCTTCTCAGAGCTTAAACCTCCTGGCAGTCATCTTGACAGAACCACCTGCCTGCAGAAACAGTGAGCCCTTCTCTTTCTGTCCCAGCTGATTCACTGCTCTCTCTGGTGTCCTCAGCAACAGGTGTCTCATTAGCACCTGAGCGATGCCAGTTTCTGAGGAAGACTGTGAACTGATTAAACACATGCTCCATTTTTATCTCTTTATGAGTCATTACTTAAAGGTTTTATCATCAGCTTGCCACACTTAATTACGTGGAGACATAATTAAATATGAGCATTCTTAGGCCTGCTTTTTTAAGTTTTAGTTTAAACTTAAGTGACATGTTATGCTGTTTGCTAATTTAAAATGATCTTTAAAAGAGCTGTAGGTGGTGCTTTTTTTGAAGGGGCATAGCAGGGCGGGGTTTTTATTTTTTCATACATAAGTTATTGTTTTTACTTTTTTTTCAAATTGAAAAAAAAAATTCTATCTGCATTTAAAGACATCCAGAGTATCACCAGAAATAGGGGTAATTAAATTAGAGCATGCCACATTTGTTTTTATAGGATACAAGAAAGTAGAGGATTGTTTGCCTTATAAATTACATTTTAACTGGGATACTAGGAAACCTCAGGCAAAATCAGATGGCTAACTGAATTCTTTATTTTCCTTGTGTTCTGAAAACATCTTTTAATTGGATGAAGATACTATAGAACAAAATTATCCATCTTGTTAAGATTATACACAGCAAGATTTTCTTTTTCCCATGTTTATTTTCTCTGATCTCCTTTAAACTGTCCTATATGTATAACTCAGGACTGAGCTAAAACACTTATCCACATCTCCCACTTGCTAACCCATTGTGGGGGGACCAGAAGGTTTGGTTTTATTGTCACACTGTCACACTTGTCCTTGGCCTCTCCAGGACACTGCTATAAGATCACAAATCTTTTAACATTCTCCAACTTTCTGTGGACGGATCTCCATAATCAATTTTATTAGTGGAGACCATGAGCCTTAGACCCTTCATGGTCTAACCCCTACCCCATTCCCCACTTAGGAACAATGAGGAAAAATAGTCACTTACTTCCCTCCTGTGTTCTAGAAAGAATGCCAGATTGTGTAAGCTATACAAGGTACACAGAGATGTAGGGCAACCACACAAGGGAATTGTGAAAAAGGAGAGTGTGACTTTCATTTTGAATATCAAATGAGAAGATGCCTGAAATCTGAGGGTATATGCAAAGGACATTCTAGAAGAACCCCCTGCTCTCTAATTAGTATGCTGACCTCTCAAGTACCCTATCCTTCAAGATTCACAGGCTGGAACCCAATTGTCCTTTGGGGGAAAACTCCTTCTCTTATCTCAGGAAGAGATATCACTTTGGTTTTCTCTAGGGCCATCCAGTCTTGGGAAGTGTCCTAAACATCAGCTAGATGGAGTTAATGTTTCTTTTGCCTTATCCTTCAAGAATAAGAAAAGGTTAGATGGGGTAATGGTGAAGAACAAGCTGTGGTCCCATAAACAAGGATCCAAGTTAACTATTTGGTACAAGTTTTTATTTTCAAACTCACTGCAAGTAAGAACTACAGCTGTGATGGTTCTTTTAATAGTTGACCAACTGTGACCTTGGGTTGCAAATGTAAAAGAAAATAACAAAACAAAATGAAGACAAATACGAAACATCTCAACTCTAACTGGATTCAGCAAAAAGGAAATAGATTGACTTTCGCTCATGAAAAAATCTGGAAGTACTGATTGCTTCAGCCTAGCTTAAATAATATCACCAGTCTTATCCTCCATTTCTCAGCCCCTTTTGAACTGGTTCACCCTAGATCAAATGAACTGAAAGTGGGGAGGAGTTGTCAAAGAAAAATTGTACTGAATGGAGTTAAGCAGTCAAAGAAGACTTTATTCAAGACTTTCAATAGAAGAGAGAGACTGAACTCAACCTCACTGAACCCCAAGGTAAGAGGGTTTTTAAACACTGGGGTGAGCTAGTGAAAAAGTACTAGAGGAGGTTAAAGGGGAAGTTGGTCAATGTGATTAAGCCACCTGTGTTTGCTAATTGACACTTATAGAAGTTAGTTTCCTACCCTCCCACAGACTGGGAGAGAGGGGTTCTATCCTGATGATTGAAATGATTATATTTCAATAAAATAGTTCCCAGGTCCTTGAGAAAAACATTCCTTGGCTGTAAAACTGGCAAGAGACAGGCAAAAGATTTACATCTCCAAGGGGCAGAGACAGAATTTACAATTGAAAGTTTTCTAAAGTAAATGCTCTAAGAAAAGGGAGATCAAGGGTCTATAGTCAGGAAGAAATCTGGCTAAAGAATGTTTAGTCAAGCTGAGAGGAACATCTTGGTCAGGGTAAATCCTCAAATGAGAATCAGAGGCTTTGGAAGAACTTGTGTTGAAGACCTAATGGATCAATAGCTAACCACTAATCACATCTTCTACAGACTAAACTCATTTTGATGAAAAACAAACAAACAAAAATTCCCTAAAAGCAAGGATTTGGCCATGTCATTAGAAAATATGGCTTCCCATTATTGTGTTGGGCACTTTTGGTTCTTTTCTATTCTACTCTGTAGCTGGCAGCACTACCCTCCAGGTTTTCTCTGCAGTATATAGGTAAAGGTGCTGTCATATTAAAAAACAAACAAAAGTAAATCAAATTAATTGGATTTGAGTACCATTTTTAGGCAAGTCCAAATATTTAGGAAAAAGTAGTGCCAACTTTGGACATAGAGATTTTGATCAAGTTTCCCAAGCTGTGGCACTAAAAATTCAACTTCCTGCACCTACTTCTCAGAGTGTACATAGATCTGCACTAGTTGAAGGACTTCTCCCCTTCAAGGCATTATCTTTCCTGTCTTTGGGAAACCATATTTCTCCACTTCTCTTTTAACCTGAGCAGAGATCTCAGTCTCATTTCTGGACTCAGAAGGATATTGCAGCCTAATTTCTTAAAGGTGAAGCTGACTTGAAAAAACTTGATTTTTAAACAAAAAGGCTTGGCTCACCTTCCAGCTACAGAATTGGCAAGATTTTTGTTTTTATTTCTTTAGGTTCCTATAACAATGAGAACAGGATAGAAATTCGTACTTCTATAAATTATCCTGCTATATAATTTTTAATGCCTCCTCTCTCTTTTACCCAGGAAATGGCTCTGGCCTTGATTAAATTATTTTGATTTATATTTTCTCTCTGAAAAAAGTGGATGGGATAGGATGTGGTAGAGAAGAATATATCCCACCATTTATAGGAATGTGATTACACAGTTTATTTTGCATTTAAGTAGGACCATTTCATCCTGCTAGATTTGCACTATAGAGTAGTTGCTTATGAATTTATTTTTTGTCATTTAGGCTAAGTGCCTTGACAAAAGAATAAAGGCAGAGTTTAATCTGATGCAGTTCTAGCACTACCTGATTTTTTCTACATACACTTGTTTGCAGAGCTCAAAGAGAAGTGCAACATAGGATTTAGAAAAATAGGCTACTTGGAAAAAAGAGAATGTGAGAACAAGTAGGGATTAATTAGAGTGAAGGGAAAAATCTGGGAAAGAAAATCATATTACTCATAAGAAAGTATTACACACATTTTGGGAAAAAGATGGGAAAATTACTCAAAGGTGGGTTAGTGGTGAGAAAGATGAGGTAATGCCCAAATGGCAGGTGAAAATAGAGAAAAAGTGATTTTTGTGTGTTTGGAAAAAGGGAATTCATAAGACTGTGAATAGGATGGATGAGAATACGTCATTTTTAGGCGTGTTTGTAACTTCTCAGCTACACTTGCGTTATGAGTATGTAATAATGTAACTGCTCCCCATTTTTCCTGAACCATGATTAGTGCCTAATTAACGCTTGTGGAATTGGAGTATTGGGGGGGGTGGGGATTCACCTCTGATTTTTAACTTTGTTAATGAATTTTAATAATGCCAAATCTCATCTTTTAAGGCACGATTATTATGCTTTAGTTTGTAGCAGAAATGGCGGTTTAATGTCTCAGAAAATAAAGGAACTGTGCTTTTTATAGCATGTAATTTCTTTAAAGAGCATTTATTATTCATGGTATTGTTGAGATAAATGCCGAGGATATTCAACTCCCTGTTGTTGGCTGAAAACAATCCTCACTTCCTGCTCACATTTGGGGAATTTTTTTTTTTCAAGGAAATTCTTTAAAGAAACAGTATGGCAATTCAAAATCTCATGTTTATCCATTAAGAATTTATGTAAATGGACACATTCTGAGGAATTCACATTACCTATGCTTAATTCAAATGTGGGCGGCGTGGAGCTTTCAGGAACCTCTCAGGCTCTTAGAGGACAGTCCATTTGGCTCTAATAATGCAGAGACACTAGTAGGAGCCAATTCCTATTTAATCTGAAACTTCTTTCTAATTCTCACCACTTCTAGCTTAAATGTTTAACATAACATCTTTATTGTGCCTGCTTTGCAGCAATACTTTTTTTCCCAGAGTTGATTCTATATTTTGTGAGCCATTGTTGTATGTATGTATGTTCCTACATACTTTTTTTCCCCAATGAGTGTTTATTTGCCTATATTTTAGTTTAACAGCTACTGGGGATAATCTAACATCTATATTTTTCAAATGGTTAGTGGGGAGTTTCAAGTATATGATATTGATATAGAATTTATATTTTTAACTAGTAAAAGAATAGCACTACAACTGTCTCAACCTTGAAGAATTTAAAGGATGCATTAAGTATCTATCATATCAGTACAGTTCTACAAATAATTTTCTACTGTTTATCTTTTTTGTTCAGATATTATTAGAGGAAACAAAGATAAATAATGTCAGGATATTTGTTCTCCAGAAGATTGCAATTTGGGATAAAGACAAGGTGTGGGATTTTTCCCCCACACCAAGCAATTATGGGACACCAGCTGTGTGTCCTACAATTGAAGGCAATTTTGACACTACCTACCTGGAGATAGTGTTAGATCCCACAGTTTAAGGGCTCAGTTCCAAGATGCCAACTGCAAGTAGTAAGTCCCCAGGTTACCCACAACTTCTGACTTGGCTACACATTGGAGGTTCCCCTGACCTCCTCCCACTTGGATTTATTATTTGCTCAAACTACTCACAGAAGTCAGGGAAATACTTAGTTTATCAATTTATTAAAAGAACAATAAAGGATACAGATAAGTCATCAGGCGAGGAGATACATAGAGTGAGGACTGGGAGGGTCCCTAACACAGCAGCATCTGTCCTCATGGAGTTGGGGAGTGTCACCTTCTTTCTACATGAATTTGTTTACCAACACGGAAGATCTCAAACCCCATACCCTTGGGATTTTTATGGAAGCTTCCTTACGTAGGCATCATCAATTTTTTTTTTTAAGATGTTGGGGGTAGGAGTTTATTAATTAATTAATTTATTTTTGCTGTGTTGGGTCTTCGTTTCTGTGCGAGGGTTTTCTCTAGTTGTGGCAAACGGGGGCCACTCTTCATCGTGGTGCTAGGGTCTCTCACTATCGTGGCCTCTCTTGTTGCAGAGCACAGGCTCCAGACGCGCAGGCTCAGTAGTTGTGGCTCACGGGCCTAGTTGCTCCACAGCATGTGGGATTCTCCCGGACCAGGGCTCGAACCCGTGTCCCCTGCATTAGCAGGCAGATTCTCAACCACTGCACCACCAGGGAAGCCTGGCATCATCAATTTTGAACCCCGTTTCCTGCCCCTCTCCCTTCTCTAGAGAATGGGGGACAAGGTTGACATTTCCAAGATTGTAACATGGTTTGGTCTTGATTGGGGTGACCAGACCTGATCCAGAAGCCATCGAGAAACCCACCCCAGAGTCATTTCATTAGAACAAAAGACACTCCTGTCATTTAAGAAATTCCAGGGGATTTAGGAACCCTGTGTCAGGAACCAGGGTCAAGGACCAAATATTAGAACATAAGATGCTCCTCACGCTTTTATCACTTAGGAAATTCCAGGGGTTTCAGGAGCTCTGTGTTAGGAACCAGGGTCAGAGATTAAATGTTGCAATAAAGATTCTCCTAGGACCCCCTATTTGCAAAGCTTTCGGTAACTCTGTTCTGGGAACCGAGGGCAGAAACCAATACATATATTTTCTATTAATTCACAGATGGGCAAACAAAAAAATAAGCACAATATAGGTTAACAACTAAGTAACTGTCATTGAACTGCTTCTTCTGCAGCTAATTATAAATTCTGATAAATATTAGAAAATAAAACTAAAACTCAAAAGTGTCCAGAGACCAGACAAATAAAGGAGGAAGACAACATAGAGGAAAGGGATGGATCTGGTGAGTTTCACGTTTTCATAGTTTCTACTCTGAAGACAGATCCCAGCCTACCCTGTGGGGTAGCTAAACTCCCATAGAAAACCCATTATGTGCTGGGATTGAAAAACCAAGGACAGAATTCAGGATAACCATAGCCCCTGGAAAGTAAGGGTAGAAATGGCTGAGAAGAGAGAGCCTGAGCAGAGGAGGGCTGCAATCCTAAATTCAGAAGCAAAAACCAAGAAAACTCAGAAAGAAACAACAACAACGACAACTCAATTGATCATCATATGGTAATAGATGAATAAATTTTGGTATACTTCAAATTAGAATCCTATGCAGTACTTAAAACACAGTGCATTTAAAAGTTTCAAAAGTATAATATTAGGGGCTTCCCTTGTGGCGCAGTGGTTGAGAGTCCGCCTGCCGATGCAGGGGACACGGGTTCGTGTTCCAGTCCGGGAAGATCCCACATGCCGCGGAGCGGCTGGGCCCGTGAGCCATGGCTGCTGAGCCTGCGCATCCAGAGCCTGTGCTCCGCAACGGGAGAGGCCACAACAGTGAGAGACCCGCGTATCACAAAAACAAAACAAAACAAAAAACAAACAAACAAACAAAAGTATAATATTAAAGTGAAAAAAGTAAATTGCAGAATGGTATTATTACAGACTGAATATTTGTGCTCCCCATTTCCCCCCAAATTCATATGTTCAGGTTCTAACCCCCAATGTAATAGTGTTAGGAGGTAGGGCCTTTGGGAGGTGATTAGGTCATGAGGGTGGAACCCTTAGGAATGGGATTTGTACCCTTATAACAGAGACCCCAGAGATCTCTCTAATCCCTTCCATCTTGTGAGGACATAGCAAGAATGTGACACTTTTTGAACCAAGAAGCAAGCCCTCTCCAGCTTTCATCAGACACCAAATCTGCCAACCCCTTGATCTTGAACTTCTCAAACTCCAGATCTGTGAGAAATAAATATCTGTGTTTTATAAGCCATCCATTCTATGATATTCTGTTATAGCAGCCTGAACAGACTAAGACAGGTATCTATAATATGTTGCCTTTTACATACAATTTAAAAATCAAAACAAACTATGCTGTATATAGTATGTATTTATGAATGTATGTGTTCACATATATATAAAAATGTAAATATATATGAAAGGATACATAACAAATTAGGTTTGTGCTTAACAGGTTGGGAGAGAAGAAACAACTGGAGAAAACAAAATAAGCAAAAAGCTAATTTAAATTTACATGTAAGAATACAATTTTATCTTAAAAATTTCAAAGGAGAAAAAATTACCTGTGAATTTGCCAGTAGGAGCTGGATATTTATTTCTAGTTAAGAGTTTAAGAAAAACAACCCTATGGTTTTATAGAATTTTATGAGGTCAGGTAAATAAATAGTTGCTGTATCTATTTGTAATGTTAGAAAATGATTTTTCAATAGATACATCATTATTGTGAAAAATTAATCCAAAGTGTTTTCCTAAATTCATTTAAAATTTTAGTTCTGATGTAATATGCAACTTCTCACTTTTCTTTTTTAAAAAAATCCATAGATGATTGGTGATGCTTTTAGTGGGGATGAATGTAACAGATCAAGTTTACCATGTTATGGAGTTGATATTAAGAGCATTTAATTTAAAAGTAACCTTTTGCTGTTTACCCAATGAACTGCTAATTTGACAAAAAATCTGATTAGTTTCATCCAGAGTTGGATTCAATTTAGTGGAGACAACATTTGTTTCTAACTGAGTAGGTAGAACTGCTTCTCTCTTTTTACACTTACCTTCTCTCAATCATTCTTTATGGGTTCAGGGGCAAATTTAATTACTTTAATGCAATTGATCTTAAAATTAATGGCAAGAATGGCCAGAACCTCTACTGTGGAATAGGTCATATCCCTTTATATAATATTTACTTCATTGCTTATCAGTGCCTTTTACCTGTCATATGTTTGGAGAAAAATGAATAATGGTGAAACCATTGCAATCCTGTGACCTAACATACAGATAATGGGAAATAAGCTTGCATAGGATAAGCCTAAAATATGCAAAATAAAACTGGATACAAATTAAGAAGATATGACTTTCTGAAGACTATTTTTTCTCATGGAAAAAAACCAGCCAAAACTCACTTCTACATGAAAACCAATCTTTCTTTTTGTCAGGAACACAGAGAGGAGTTGTAAGCATCTTTTAGACGTTTATTTTAGAAACTCAGCCCATCCTTGACAGACTAATTGCTTGTTCACTGAAGAAAAATCCCAACAACATATAATGATCCCTGTTAGTTAAACAATCCTTCTCTGGTGATGTCATCTATGCTGGTGTTGGAAAGAGCTTCTGAAAAATGCTTTGCACTTAAAAGGCACTTTCTCTCTGATGGAAACATTGATTTGTCTGCCTAGTCCCTATTAAAAATAGTAAAATAAATGCACATTAATGGTCATTTAAGTAGTGGTTACATTTTTCCTATTCAGCTAGTCAGTTTCAAACCTTGGTTGCTTTATTTATATTTTCTATTTTAACCCTGCATCATTAGACATAAGGGTACAAAAGACCTATCAGTGCAACAAAAAAGATATTTTTGTTGGGTTGTTTGTGTTTTGTCTTGGGATATTTGCTTTATGAAGGACTGTAAAACAAAAAACAAGTCAGCTTGAGAGGCAAAGTCAGAGATTATGAGTTAAACAAGTAACATGTGTGGTTCCTGATACTTTGAATTTAATATAATAAAAATCTACCTTTCTCTCAGGATAAGAGTGGTTGTAGCTTCAGTGATTACTTGGAGTAAATATATGTTTGACTTTGTGGTCAGATCTCATGTGAAATTTCATGGAGGTCCCATTTTAAGGGTCAGCCATCATATTTAAAGCATCTAGAAAGAGAGCAACCAGGAAGGTGAAGTGTCCACAATCCATGGGCTATTTGGATCTCTCAAGGGATCTTGACAGAGTTATGGTGGGGCAAGAGAAGACTAAGAGTAAACAGCTTAGTTTGCTTCATATAACTGGGAAATTATCATGTGCATGAAAAGATGCCACCTGTACTCTTCCAGGTAGTGGAATTAGCACCAATGGATGAACATTACAGAAAAGTAATTTTTAAGTCAATGTAACAAAGAATTTCTTTGCAGTTTAATGTTGTAACTGTTGATTAGAATATGTACTCACTGCTCCTTATTTTACTTATGAAGCTAGAAAAAGACCTCTGAAAGATGCATTTGATGCTTTCATGCAGTGGGAGACTGAATGCTTTATTTACATCTCTTTGAATCTTGACATCTGATTTCTCCTACTTGTGTTAGGGCCCAAGTCAGGCATTGTGAAGTAGTCTGATGCAATCTCCATAATAGTTTCCTTAGAGAAGGAGTTGGTGTGAATGGATAAGTAAAGAAATATTTAACATTTTTCAGCAATCCAGTGGAAACATTGACATGCTAATCTGAATTGAATTCTTAACCCAAATGTCATATACTGGCTATTACTGGCTGTTAGTATTTAGAGGTGACACTAGGGGACACCAATTTCCGTCAATTTCAGGACCTTGGTTGCTTTATGTACATATACAAGAGTAAAAACAGGACAGAGATCCTAAAAGAGACTTCTGCAAAAAGTGATGTTTTATTATGACCTGGTTATTTGTTTTAGGAATAGTATAATCCCCCATTATCCTTTTCTGGTTCTTCTTTCACAGTAAATATTACCAGTTACTTTTTCTTTGATTAATTTATATAGTTTATAGTTTACTGAACAAGTATTTGCATATAAGTGCTAAATGTTGTTGGCACAGCAGATAACATACTTGAAAATATCTTTTCTTTCATAAAGAATATTTAATAGTGTGTTGGGTGTGGGTAACAGGCAATAAGTAAGTAAAAAAAAAGGAGTAGGGTGATATATGACTGTTAAGAGGTGCTCTGAAGAAAAGGCTATAAAAGTAATAACACAAGTCATGTGATAGACTGTGTTTGCTGACACACAGCAGAAGGGAATTCTAGCTCTGAGGAAGTATATTAGTCAGGGTTCACCAGATAAACAAAACCAATAAATACAGTGTGTGTGTGTGTGTGTGTGTGTGTGTGTGTGTGTGTGTGTGTGTGTGTAGGGACAGAAAGAGAGAGAGAGAGAGATTGAGAGACTGAGAGCTAATGTTGAGGTTCAAGTCCAAAGGTCATCAGGCTGGACACCCAGAGAAGATCTGATGTTGCAGTTCAAGTATGAAGGCCATCTGCTGCAGAATTCCTTCCTGCTCAGGGGAGGTCTGTCTTTGTGCTGTTAAGGCCTTCAACTGATTGAACAAGTCCCACCCACATTATGGAGAGCAATCTGCTTTTACTGAGAGTCTACTGATTTAAATGTTAATTTCAACTAAAAACATCCCCACAGAAATATCCAGAATAACATCTGAGCACTGTGACCCAGCCAAATTGACAAATAAAATTAAGCTTTGCAAGAAGTAACATTTAAGTTAAAACATGAATGTAAGAGATACAAGGGGAAAGAATTTCAACAACTAGGAAGAATGAGCACAAAAAATAATGTTTTGTGTTTGAGAAACAGAAAGAAAGCCAGCATGACTGGAGTGCAGTGAATAAGCTGGAAAGTGATTGAGAAAGTAGGGGAATTAGGGAAGGGCAAATTATGTAAGGTGGTGATTTTAAACTTTGACTATTAGAATCACCTGGGGAGCTTAAAATAAGCCTCTGGAAGTGTAACCAAAGCATCAGTAGGTTCCCCATGTAATTCAATGTGCAGTACAAGGTTGACAACCCATGGAAACTCAGTGCTAAGATTTTATTCCAATGAAAGATGATGTTACTAGAAAGTTTTAAGAAGGGAAGGTGCATGATATGCTCCATATTTAAAAAAAATCATTATGGAAGGAATTCTGATTCCAAGAATGGCTGGACTCTGCTTCTGAAAACAATCACAAAACTGAACGAAATTATTCAAAAAAAATAAATAAATTGATGGCATTGGAGAGCAAACCAAAAGAATCAGAAGATAGAGGTAATCTGACACTAGAAAAAGGAAAGTGCATGGATGATTATGTATATAACTTTTTCCCAAGGGCACTTCCCAGTGTGTGTAGCACAGGTTGGCTAGAACTCAAGGATAAATTTGCAGTTATATTGGCTGGAGATAAAATAGAATGGAGTTTGGAGCTGTTAGAAAGGCTGGGAATTGGGGCTGGGTGAGAGTAAACCTAGATTAGAACTACAGAAAAGGAGATCCCAAAACTTCATATATACCTAAGTTATAAACTTAGCTAAGTCCTAAACCACATGTTTATGGAGGAGACTCCAATAAGCCTTGCCATAAGCAAGCCTGATAAAGGTGAGAAGAGACTCCTGCTGCCCACTCCAGACACTTGAGTTTAGGGTTTGAATCCAGCTAAAGTAGAAGCCCTGGGTAAACTTCTGGATTTCCTCTAAAACCCTATAAGGGCCGCAACTTAAGAGCATAGATGAAATCCTAGGACAAAGTCCCAGGTGAAGTGACAGAACTATGAAGTAAGCCTTATAACTGGGATAAAACTGAAACACATGTGCCCTGAAACACATAAAACAAAATTCAAGGTGATCCAGTAGTAATTTAACTTCTGGCTAGATAAAAAGTAGACTCACTTCAAAGGAAAACAAGATCCAGAGTCTCTACAAACATACCACCTGCAATGTCTAGTATACAATAAAAATTACTAGGCCTGCCAAGAAACAGAATTGCTACCCATAGTATATATATATTTTTAGAAAGAAAAGAGCAGTCGCAAAATGACTAAATGTTGAAATTAGCAGAAAATAATTTTAAAGCAAGTGATATTAATATGTTCATGACTCAAAGGAAAATATGATCATAATGAGTGAACTGACAGAGAATCTCAGTAGACATAAAAACTATGAAAAATAAAGAAGCAAGTGGAAATTCTAAAACTGAAAATTACAATATCTGAATTGAAAATTCTGCTTTACGGACTTAAGAGAAAATGAGCTTTAAGGCAAATCAATAAAATAGTTCCAACTTGAAGAATAGAGAAAATGACCACAGTCTCAGTGACTTTTAGGAGAATATCAAACAGTCTAAATAACATCTAATTGAAATTCCTGAGGAAGCAGAGAATGGGATGGAAAAAATATTTAATGTGATAAAAGTAAATAGTTCCACAATTTGTTAAAGACTATCAAAAGAATCAGCAAAAAACTATAACATTACATTATAGTGCTTTAATGTATAAACCATATATGACTATGAGATCACACAGGCTGGGGGAGGGTATTAAACTGTTACAAATTTCTTTTATTATCATTGAAGGGATACAAGATTAACTCTATTACACTGAGATAAATTAAGAATACATGTCAAAATCTCAGGAGACTCACTAAAATGAAGCATAAATGTATAAGTAAAACTCGAGTAGAGAAATTAAAACAGAATAATAAAAACAGTTAACTCCAAAGAAGGCAGACAAAGAGAGGGGAAAAACAGTGAAGACATATACAAATGAAATAGAAACATGTTAAAGCTAAACCCAGCTATACAAATAGCTATATTAAAAATAAATAAATTACTCAATTAAAAAGAGTTGCCATCAGATTAGAAAAAAGAGAAAAAATAAAGTATTTGTTGTCTGTAACACACAATTTAAAAATCTAGTGACAAAGAAATTAAAATAAAATAATTCAAAAAGAGATATCATTCAAAATACAAGCATAAAATACCTATGTGGCTTCATTGATATACAAGTTGACTGCAAGGTAAGTGTATTGTTAGAAGTAAAAAGATTTCATAATGATAAAAAAATCAATTTATCAGGAAGGTATAAAAGTCATAACTATGTAGGACTTAACAGAGCTTGAATGTATTTTTTTTAAAAAATGGAAATATATAGAGTAGTAAACAAACTCACAAACATAGTTGATTTTAACATCACTCTCAGTGATTGATATAACAACTAGACAAAAAGTCAGTAAAGGCATAAATATCTAATCAATGCTATCAACGAGCTTGATCTAATAGGCATTTGGCACTTCAAACTGCAAAATACCATTCCTTTCATATACACATGGAACATTCAAGACAGAGCATATGGTTACCCACTAAATGTCTTAATAAATCAAAAGGTGTATGCTTATATTACAAACGAATATGTGCCTAAAATTGTCTATGTTTCCATCTTGTGAAGCTGGATATAAAAAAGTTAAACCCACAGTATATAGATAAAAGTAAATAATTAAAATAAGAGCAGAAATAAATGAAATAGAAAAGAGAAAAATGATAGAGAAAACCAACCACACTAAAAGCTAGGTCTTTAAATATATAACAAAACCTCTACAAAGAAAACAGTAACAGATTACTGAAGGAAATTAAAGAAATTCATAAAATCACAACCAAAATTAAAACAGCTTTTTTAAAAAAGTAGGCTTTAAAGAGTTAATTCTTAATTTTACATGAAAATTAAAAGGTACTATAATAGGCAAAGCAAGTCTGAAAATAAAGAGTAGAGTTGGTGGACTCAAAGTACCTGACTTTAATAAGATTAACTATTAAGCTATTGAAATTGAGAAGATGTGATATTGACATATAAATAAAAAAATCAGTAGGACAGAATGGAGAAGGCCAAAACAGTCCCACTCAAATTCGATTTTCAACCAAAACTCCAAGTCAATTCAATGGTGAAAGGAAATTCTTTTTTCTAAGACTTTTTCCCATGATTTGGGGGGCATAGAGGGAAGGGTGGGGAAAGTAAATATCTTTGTCAGGAAAAAAGAAAAAGATCTTGCCTCACTTCATACACATGAAAATAATACAATCCAGATCATAGACTAAAACATAACCACCAATACTATCAATTCTAAGAGGAAACATAAAATATTATCTTCATGACCTTGAGGTTGGCAACAACTTCTTGAACAATACACAAAAAACCACTAACAATGAAAAGAGGAAAAGGTAAATGGGCTTCATCTGCATTAAAAACCTTTGTTTATCAAAAGACAAGAGAGCCAAGTACATTCTGGGAGGTATAGACATTATCAATAAATATATCTGACAAAGGATCTGAATACAAAATACATAAAGAACACCTACAGATTAATAATAAAAAGACAAGAAAGCCAAAAATATATTGGGCAAAAGATTTGAATGGACCCTTCCATAAAGAAAACATACAAATGGCCAATAAGCATATGAAAAGATGTTCAACATCTTTTAGTCAGAGAATTGCAAATTAACACTGCTTTAGAATGGCTAAAATTAAAGACTAGCAACACTAAATGTTTAGAGAGGATATGGAGCTACCGGACTTCTTACAAATTGTTGGCGAGGTACACCACAATTAGAAAATAGTTTGGCAATTTCTTATAGAGTTAAATATACACTTACCATATGATCCAACATTTTTAGTCCTAGATACTTACTCAAGAGAAATTAAAACATATGTCTGCACTTAAACTTGAATCCAGATTTTCATTGTACCTTTATTCAAAATAGCACAAAACTGGAAACAACTTAATGTTCATCAACGGGAGAATGGATATATAAATTGCTATTTACACAATGGAATTCTACTAGGCAGTAAGAAGGAATCAACTTACAATACACGTAAAAACATGAATAAATGTCATAAATACGACACTGAGTGAAAGAAATCTGCACATTGATATAAAGGAGTACATACTGCATGGTTACTTTGATATGTGCTCAAGAACAAAGAAATTAATCTATTATAGCGAGAGGCATCAGGATAGGAGTTGTCTACAGAGTGGGCTGGGATTGACAGAAAGGGTTGTGGAGATGTAATGAAAATATCTGATATCTTGATTAGGATGAGTGTATACATTTATTGGAAGTCTTCAAATTGTACACATGAAATTAATGCATTTCTACTGAATGCCAACTTGATGTCATTTTAATGGTTTATTTGAGGGATAGATGTGAATGAAAGCTAAAAGAGTTAGGAGGATAATTCAGCAGTCTGGACAAGTGATGATGAGAGTTCAGACTAGCATATTAAGAATAGAGTTGGGGAGCAGTTAGGTAAGTCATGAAGTTTGAAGGTGAAGCTGGCAGGAATCGCTGACAGATTCTGATACAAGGGTGAGAGAAAGAGAATTCAAGGATGCTTCTTTGATTTCGGTAGAGAAAACATGGTGGATAACATAACTCTTTCCAGAGACTGTGAAGTCTTAAGAAAGGAACAATGTTGGAGAGTAGGGGTGTATGGTAAATCTTGCATGATGTGAAGAGTTCTCTTTTGCCCATGTTAAGTTTGCAATACGTTTCGGATGTGCAAACAGGGATATCAGTCAGGCACTTGCATATATCAGTCTGGTCTTCAATGAAGAGGTCAGTGCTGGGGATATACATTTGAAGGCCTTAGCATAACGATTGCATTTAAGGCCATGGAACTTTGAGATACAGAGTTATCAGGTAGGAGTTGTGTAGCTGCACAGGTATGTGTTTCCTGTTGTCCAGAAGGAAGAAATTTTCCTCTACCTTTTTAGGTTCTTCTGGCTGGTCTGAGAATTAAATTGACATGAAACAGATTAACAGGAGAAAATTGAACAAAAATTTAATAACATGTGTACATGGGAGAGATGCAGGAACACTGAGTATTTCCCCAAAATTGCCAAAACCCTCACCTTAAATACCATCTTCAGCTAAAGACAGAAGAGGATGTTGTGGGCAGGGGTTTGGGACGTCATAGTTGAGGAAGGCAATTCACATGGAGATGGAAAGCGAATGTTTGGTAAACAAATGTTTGCTGGGCCATGCAAAGACAATGCGACACAGAGTGGACTATGGTCTTTTAAATGCCCTCCCCCACGCCCCTCCCCCCCACCTAGCCCATATTCTTTGCAGATATCTCTGGAAATAGTTCTGTTCCTAGAATAAGCACACTATCTAAAAAACATTTTTTAGGCTGTTATGGGGAAGGTCAAAGATTTTTCCTGAGATTCTTAGGCCTTGATTGTTTTCAGCTAAAAATAATACACAGACCAAAAAGACATTTTGGGGTGGCAAGTTTTGCTGCCCTACAATTTCCTCTGTACAAGTAGATTAGAATTCTCTGAAGGTAGACAGTGTTTTTGCTCTTCTTTCTAATCTTTACAGCAGAGTGTCTTACAAAGAAAAGGTACTCTCTAAATGCTTGTTCAATGTATTGACAAGTGAATGAGTAGACAAAAACATATTTTTCTCTTGAGATAGAAAA
Source organism: Globicephala melas (assembly GCF_963455315.2). Taxonomy (NCBI): domain Eukaryota; kingdom Metazoa; phylum Chordata; class Mammalia; order Artiodactyla; family Delphinidae; genus Globicephala; species Globicephala melas. The sequence goes on along the minus strand of NC_083315.2, from coordinate 161,199,110 downwards.
ACGAAAGACATATCAAAATCAAAATAATGAACTGGTAAAGCACCAAACAAGAAATTAATCTGAGTATGTAAAATATCTGCTAGTATTTTTAGATGACCTCTGAGAATGACATGTCTACTAATTTTATTACAATATATAAAAGGCTATGAGACTTATGATAAGATCATCGTTTGGGTTCTAGCTGTGCCATCTGAAAAGTACAACTTTAAGCAAATTTCTTAATGACATAGTTTTGTTCTCTTAAAAATTGTGATAATAATTATGTGCATAATGTGAGGTAGTTGTGCAGATCAAAGGAAATGTATAGTATAAAGTGCATTATAGGTAGTCATGAGAAACGTAAATAGCATATGTGATATATATATTATATATATACTTATTTATTATCACAGTGGAATATTCAATGTCATATTTCTACCAGACTGTACTTTCATAGCAAACTTGTTAAATCATTAGCCTGAAAGTAATTACCAGGGCTCCCTGAATTTTAATTTGTAATATCAGTTGAAAAAGTGCAGAAAGCATGCATCTTAAGTGGAAAAAATTAACATAACCTGTGAGAACCTGTTGAGGAGCTGTTTCCAAAAGGCAGTCCTGTGAAACTCCACAAACCATGTATGTAGAGGATTATCTACTTGTCAGACTGGCCTTGGTTTGTAGACTGAATGTCCCAAGTACAAGCAGATTGCATTCGCCTTGGAGTAGTCATAAAGGGATTTCACCTGACCTTATTCTTAGCTGAAAGTACAAAGGTAGCAGGCCCTATGTTAGGAGAACCCATCAACCCCCATGACCTGTTTCTGCCAAGGTTGAAGATGGATGAGGCCGGAAAGCTGCCGTGCCTGACTGCATTGAGTAGCAGTTCGAGTATGGTCTCAGCCAGAACTCTGGGCATGCATCCGTGATCCGGTATTGAGTCACTTCCCCCAGCCCAGGTGGTAGACAGCTCTGGGTTTGTACAGCTGGGTCAGATCACACAGGCATGGGGAGTATCACAAGGATGGAGAGAATGTCATGGGATGTATCATGAACACAGATGCCAAAGCAGGTGTTGTTGGCTGGCGCACTAAACCACATAGCACAACCCTGTGACTCCAAGAAACAGTTAGCAGTAACAGTCTCCCCTAGAGCCTGTACAATCCTTTGTACTTCCCCAAGCTCTTTCAGCAACACACGGCTGGGCCAAGTACAAATGCATTGGATCCATGTTAGTAGTTCTGAACTTGAGTTCTTGCTGTATGCACTTACTCACCATGTGACATTGTGCAATGTTCTTTTGCTCCTTGTCCTGTTGAGTTTTTCATTGTAAAACTGGGCAACATCATGACTTATTTGTTAGAAATAATTTGAAGATTATGCGATCTAAATTATAGAATGTCTATCATGCAGTGCGGCATACCTTAGGTATTCAGAAACAGTTAATCCCATTCTGCTTACCCTTGCTATGGTCTAAACTAATGCTACCTAATAGAAATATAATATAAATCACACATATATTTTAAATGTTCTCATAGCCACATAAAAAAAGTAAAAAGAAACAGATAAAATTAATCTTAATAATACACAATAAATCTACAATATTATCTTTTCAGTAAGTAATTGATACGAGGTTATAAATGAAATATTTTTCATTTTGTGTTTATATTTAAATTGATTAAAATTAAATGAAATTAAAAAATTCAGTTCCTCGACCTGGCTCTCCACATTTTAAGTACTCAGCATTTACGTGTGGCTACGGTGTTGGACAGTGAAGGTCTAGAAGAATATTCATTGTGAGGGAACAATAGACAGAAGCATAGAGAATAAAGTTACATTGGCTAAGACTCGCCAGCCACTAAGATAGGAAAAATAAGATGAATTTATCAAAAAATGCTGTTGAATGTGTAGGTAGAGTATAGGTTTATTATTTTGTAAAAAATAAGGAAGTAAGAGTAATTTTGAGGGATGGATGGATTGGAGATTAAAAGTTCAATTGTGCACATTCTGAATTAGAGTTGACATCAAGACACCTCTGTAGAGATGCCTAGAAAATAGATGGACATGTCTACAGGGAACTTGGGCAAAGAAGGACTCTTTTCAGTAAAACTGTGGATGTCAAGGTTGTGGATGAATTCTGCAAGAGAAAAGGAGACTTAGAGGGAATGGGGATTGAGGAACTTTGGTTTGCCAGCATTTAGATCAAGAAAGGAAAAGAAGCCAACCTAAAAGCAAAACAGGAATACAGAAAAGCAGGAGAAGGATCAAGTCGATGCCATGTCACAGAGGCAAAGAGTTAAGTGACTTTCTGAGAAGCAGTGAGATGGTGTGTCAGTGGTCCCAGAGAGAGAAATGGAGGGAGAAACACAGCTCACCTCTGACACCCAGTGCAGCATCCCTCTTCCGTGTGTCGCAGATGCCTGAACTGCCTGCTCCACGTTACGCGTCAGCACCATCTCAGCCATCCTCTGCTCTGTTCCAACACCCACATTCATCTAAAGGAACAGCCTGCCACTTTTCCTATTGCTTGTCTTGCACATAGTTTGGGGGATTTGGTTTTTTCATTTGACTTGTTCATCCATTAAATTTGTACTTATACAGCTCCTACTTGCTGGTGTTCAGCTCTGGGCGTATAGAAATGAACAAGGTCCCTCCTTCTCTAAGAGACGATCTGGCTTTACATGAGACAGTCTCGGCTAAAACTGCCTATTCTTACCATCTCCAAACCAGAGTTTGTAAAGGGAGCAACTTTACTTTCCCTATGTCAGGTGGGGTTCTTTCTCTATTTGGGAGTATAAGAGGCATTGTTTCTCAGAAACCTCTTAGCTTCAGAGTGCCTGATGATATCCTCCAGCATTTTCAGGCTTACTGTCTATTTATGACAATTGATACTGTCTTTTAAACTAGTAATGATGTTTCCTTTCAATACATTATTTTAAAATAAATATATTTAAAGTTATAATGTAAAGTGGTTAAAAAATCAAGTAATATTCGTTTCAGGTAATATAATAATGTTTAAGTTTGGAAAGCTCTGAATTAGAGAATGATAAAAGCATATGTATCTTCAGTATCAATGAGGCTACATGGTGTAGACTCTAAATTCTTCAGATATAAACAGACAGAGGATATACCTTGATTTTAGCTATATTCTGCTATACTCTGAAACAGCAGCATCTACATCAAGAACAGTGAAGTGTCTAAGATTTTACCTTATTTGCAAGTGAATCGGTTATTTTCACGGTTGTGTAGAAGACAGTTTGTTACTCAACAGCAATAGTGGTAGTCAGAGCATGAGTATTTTTGTACCAGTTTCCCAAAACCTGTTTCCCACTGGGTGATGTGAAGAGGAATGATACCTGGGCATACAGTGGGTTGCATTTCAGGAAAGGAGGCTTGAGCTTAGAGAACCCCAATCTTTTATAATGGGCAGAAAGCATGCTTCCCTATGTTCTTGTGGGACACATTATCTTTATTATATTGGACTTAAGCATGCCTGCTCTTTGCTTCACAAGGAGACACTATATCTTTGTCTTCACTAAACAAACATTCATGAAGAGACAGTGCACAACAAAGAGCAGTGGGTGCCTCCCTTCACAAGACACATAGAAATGTGACAGCCCCATGGAGAATTGTCTCCCAACAATCAGTGTTTTAACACATGACAGAAAAAAAATCCCATAAAAAGCCATTTTGATCATTGTGATATATGACCTTTTTCAAATTGTTGACTCATTTAGTTCACAAGCTGAAATGGCTCACTCAACAACTCTTTCTTCTTGGGACACGTATTTATAGAAACTAGTCATTAATTAGACTTGAAATTAGTTCTTCCATTAAAATGAGTATAACTTGAACAACCAGAGGTACTTGGAAGCATAGGTACCTTTGGCCACCCACTAATGAATGCAACATATTCAAGGTAAATTTGCCTATTTTCTAATAATCACTTGAAAAAAACCACAATCACAAATCTGATGGGTTTTTAAGTGAACTACTACATATTTGACTGTGGCATGTTAGGGTTCTCTTATATGCGGTAATAACACTTATTATGTGCTGGCAGAGGTGGGAATTTTGCAATTATGCTAAAATCTTACAGTGTAAAGAAACTTTAGTCAAGCATAGTATCAAACGATTCTGCTAATTATCCCTGGTAGTTTTCTGCTTGGTTTTGTTTTCTTTAAGTGCATATGGCATATGCCACATGTATCTGAAAAAGCCATTTCTCTTTGATTAGTGGCAAAACCTCAGAAATTTTTTTATTGATAAATTTCAAAATGTTAAATATCTTTATTATAAGCTGAAATCCTGTTTCATAATACAAAAGTCATTAAAGTCTGCATTTTCAGGCAAAAGTTGAATCTATTTTTGAAAACATAAATCTCAGGTTAGACAAAATATAGAGTGGCTAATTTGGAGGAAAAGCAGTTAACATAAACCTTTCTATGCCAGTTTACCCAACATTCACCTTTGTCTTTAGAGGCTAGTTTTGGGACAACAATTTGTCTATCAAAACTAAGTATGAGTGACTTATTTAACCAAGACTGTGGCTGATTGTGAATGGATATAAATCTTTTTCAAGACAGTTCTCTTCTAGTGGTACTTGAGAATGGACAATAATTCAACACTGAAGAAATGGAATTATCCTTTGAGAGCATGGATCTTAGCATACTTCAGTTCATCAGAAACAATACACTTTTAGTACTTAAATTTTGTATTTTTAAATAAATTTTTTTTTACTGTGAATTTTACATAAGTAGTCAGAATCATACCATACGTTTTGTTAATTTTTGATGCAATCTTTTAAAATTCTTTCTTTGTTTAGTTTTCCCTTTTCTTCTACTTCTAGCCACTTTATACTCTCATCATGTAACTGTCCTGAATGCATCCTTGTATATCTTTCTCCATGCTCTGATAATAACACTTAACATACTTATGAAATGTCTTATATTTTATAAAATATGTCACAATACAATAAATTTATTATTATATTTTACATTTATTACTTAATATTCTTGGATATCCCTCCAATTTAACTTGCATATTTCTAGTTCTTTGCTTTTTAATGGATGTATAATAATATCACAGGGAATGGTTGCACTATAATTTATTTATGCATTCCCCTGGAACAAGTATTTTGTTCCCAGATTTTTTTGTCACTATCAACAATGCTATAATAAACTTCCTTGTACATATACACTTATATACTAGTGCTTTTATTCCTATGAATAGATTTCTAGGATTTGGGTTTCTAGGATGAAGGATATTTACATTCTAAAATTTTTAATAAATATTGCTATGTTGCTAGGTGGCTTTCCAGAAAAGTTGATGCATATTCTCACTTCCTCCAGCCATGAACTCCAGTAAGATTTTATCTTTACTCCTATCAACCATAGTTTTTTTTGGACTCTTTGTAAGGATGGATATTCTAGAATGGGGAACTAAATAGTCAGGAAAGAATTTATCACCTTTCACAACCCAGAGAAATGTCTCACCCTTTATGATTGTTGTGAATTGCCTACTCTCAATTATTTTTCACCCAAAGAATGGCAATATCATATGGTTCCACCTCACACTTCTATGGTGTTTTCTAGTGTATATGTTGCTATCACAGAATCTTAATAGTGATACTAATTAGATTTATTGGGCATATGTCAGACATACTGCAGACATACTGTGCCAGTCATACTGCACATTGTCTTTTCTCATTTGTTCTTACAACAATCCCTTGAACCTATTCAACAAGAAACCCTGGTGTACTCATCAGCTTGGTATCATGTCTTATCCAGGTCCCAGGCTTGGCATCCTTTTCTCCCTACCATAACTCCATTTTCAAGTTCAGACTTGCTCTAATCACTGCTATGTTCCCCCTTTCCCTTTCTTCTTCCACCACATTACCCTCCTTGCTGTTGAAACCATCTGTAAGGATGCTTTTATCAAAGATACACTTGGAACCTTCCTCCTCCCACATGCCAGAAGTCATGACAAGATGACAATCCATGTGTATCTAGGGGAAAAAAGTTTAGCCACTGATTCTGATACCATTAAACTTCAAGTTTGAAAGCCATTGTTCAGGACATTATCTATTGTTGAAACTTCCATAAAAAAACTATTAAACGGTGAATGATTATCACTAGGTACTTTCCATTGAGACTAATCTCAAAGGAAGTGTATGATATCAGCTAAGCAGCAATATATAATCAAAGTAGATTTTAGGAATTCATATTTAAACACAAATTAAAGAAAGCAAAAAATGTCAAACGAATGGCATGTGAATAAAGAATACTGTCATGGGTTAGTAGAAACAACTGAAAAGCAGTGATAACATTATAATCAGGAAGTTGACAGAGATAAATGCCATTTAACCAGGTGAGAGGAAGCAAGATGACAGGTGGCAAATATATTCAAGTTCCTAAATGTCATTTGGTAATGAGTGCTTTTTGAGATCTTTACCTAGGATCAGGGCTAAAATTCTCTTCAGTGTATTTCATAAAACTTTAAATAACATGGGTATACTTTCTCTCATGCTCCAACTTTTTTCTGTATATTCATCATTTCTTTTCAAGGGGTTTGCATTTCTTAATGGACTGGGAGAACTGTGTTCTTTGTTCTTTATTTGCTTTTCATAATGAAAGGTATACAACAGTGACTTAAAAATGCTGATTAATTGAGGCATTGACACAGTGGACCTTGGAAGAAGAAGAAAGTGGGAATTATACTGTGAAATGTGAATATTAATAACCTGGCATTGCTATGGATTACTACTGTGCTGAGAGCTTTATGTGGTAGCAATTAGAAATTCAGCCTCTTGGCCCAGCCTGCTCGGGTTTACATCCCCTTCACTGGCAGAATGCTATTGGGCAGTAACTCAACTTAATCCTGCCTAATTTCTCCCATGTGGAAAAGAGAGTATAATTACATCTACCTCATAGCTTTATAGTGAGGTTTAAAGAAGTTAATATTTATAAAGACTTAGAACAATGTTTGATATACAGTAAGCACTCAAGAATGGTTAATTGTTATAACTAACAACTTTGTGGATGTTGTCATTATTTACATAAGAAATAGAAACTCAGAATTTACCAAAACATCAATACCCTTAGCCTGGATATAATCTAGAGTAGTGATATAGAGAACAGACCTTTGATCAGACAGACTTAGGCTCAAATTCTGGTACCACTCCTTTAATCAGAGTCCCAGCAGGAAAGAGATGGTCTACACACTCTAAGAATTGAGGAGAATTTGAGAAAGAAACTTTTGAAATTTATAGTCAAGGTTAGGGCAAGCCAAGGAGAGATAGTAAACACCAGGGGTTAGAAAGCCTGGGACCACTTCAGGTCCAGGCTAAAGGGGCAAAAGGAAGGTATGATCATTGGATCTGAGAGAGAGCGAGAGTGAGAGTGAGAATGAGAGAGAGAAAAAGAGAGAGAGGAGAGAGAGAGGGAGAGAGAGATCTGGAAAGACTGCCTGCAAAAGCACTGCCAACTCTACTGTACTAGGACAACACTCCTCCCCAGTCTAAATTCATTTCCTATTGGGGAAATGAGTTGGAAGCCAGAGGGCAAAGGAACCTTCTGGTGAGGTCTGTATAGATCCTCCTCCAGGAGCTGAGATGCAGAGAATTGTCCTGCAAGGACAGACACTGTCTATCTTCTTGTTTAACCTCTCTGAGCCTCACCTGCATGTATTTTCTGTGCTCCATCAGCTGCCTCAACCTTGAACATTGTCTCTAAGGATGAATTCAATACTGGCTCTAGAATTAAACTATTGTGGAACTTATCTTTTTCATTCCATTGACTAATATTCTTTGAGTTTCCTAAAGAAAAATGCATAATGAGGGCTTGACACTTTTGAGGAAATCATCTTAAATTTAAGCAAAGCATTAGAGTTACAAGCAAGTAATGACTTATATGATTAGAACAGTCTTTCCCAAAATATAGTCCAAGGAATATTTTAAATGTTGTGTAAAATGCAAGCAAACAAGAAAGCAACAAGTAAGCAAGCAAACAAGCAAATGAATCAATCAAAACATTTACGGTCAAATTAATTTGGAAACTTCTGGGTTCAACAAAGTGGTTCCTTTGCTGAAAGAATTCTCAGATCTTTCTTACTATGTTAATATTGTAAATCTGCAAGATGGTTAAGTAGACCTAGTTCTCCAAGTGTAATTTATCTTGAAATTAACTTTTTTCCACCAAAAGATAGAACTTTATAAAAAAAATACACTTTGTACATTTAAAAGTAAAATAGAGCATTACCTTGCATTTTGTAATTTTGGATGTCTATAAAATAAAACATGCTATATAAGATAGAGTCCTATTCTTATTTATAGGTCACTATATCAACTTATTTGGCAAGCAGTTATTTTTACCAAGTGTCTATTACCCATATTTCAATACAGCCACGTTTTGTTAGAGCCGCTTTGCTAACCTGATTATGTGCCAAAGAGCCACATAGAGTTAAGTAATAGCCCTTCAGTCCTAATTTCCAGCACCAGGAGAGAAATATCAAGATACATGTGAGTAGAAGGAGGAAAGCAATTACAAAACAAACCTGCAGAGTCAAGAGTAACTAAGGAAAAGTAGAGATAAAAGGTGTGTATTTTTCATAGAAAAAAGGGAAGTGAAGTCTTATCTCCAACACCGGCATGACTACGTGAGACGGAGTGGGAGAGAAGAGGTCATTTTCAGGTACTCAACATCATTCATTTATTCAGCCAGCCAGTCAACTTATTAAAATAATAAAAATGGGAGGAGTACTTCCAACATGCCAGGATTATTCAAGACACTGAGTTATAGCAAGGAGTAATTGGATATATCATCCCTGCTCTCAGGGAGCTTACATTACATGGGGTGAGTTGGGACAGTACAATAAACAGTGCAATGTCTCATCTGTTGGAAAACGTGCTGAGGAAAGTTGAGAGACTGAACATGACAGGGCAGGAAGGGGCTCCTTTGGCGAGGGTCCTCAGAAGAGACCTCTCTGGGGACATTGTAGACAAGCAGAGGTCGCAATTAAATGAGAGAATGTGTGAATGTGAGGGAAGGAAGTGTGTTAAAAACTGAGGGAAAATGAAAGTACCCAAGACCTGAGTAGGAGACTGCCTAGAGTTATCAAGAAACACAAAGAGGTCAGAAGGTACTTTTTTTGTTTGTTTGCTGTCAATGAAATCCTGCCAGTGTTATACCAATTTAAATAAGAACACTTTTTGTTTTTGTGGTTTTTTTGCGGTACGCGGGCCTCTCACTGTTGTGTCCTCTCCCGTTGCGGAGCACAGGCTCCAGACGCGCAGGCTCAGCGGCCATGGCTCACGGGCCCAGCCACTCCGCGGCACGTGGGATCTTCCTGGACCGGGGCACGAACCCGTGTCCCCTGCATCGGCAGGCGGACTCTCAACCACTGCATCACCAGGGAAGCCCAGGAACACTTTTGATAGAGACCAATTTTCTGTGATATTCCCCTTCATAGAAGTGTTCTTTCTTTATCCTTATATACTCTGTCCACTTTGCCTCAAACATCTCCAACACCTAGTCATGGCTTACTGCTTAGATAGGATTCACACCATAAACCACTAGCGATACATACATTTTATTGACTATTTGCTCATTTTATCTATACATCTAGTACTCGAACATAATCTTTGATCTTTTCCAGAGATTCTCTAGTTTCATTAGTGGTTAGAATTATGCTCTTACTTTTATCCTTGAAAATGATGCAATGTAGTCGATTTTAAGGTTGACTCCCATTCATCACCCTTACTTAGACACATGACCAACCGGGCTGTGTGACTTTGCAGTAGTTCTTCACTTTGGGTAAAGCAACGTGCCTGTCCCTTTGGCTCTGTGTTCAGCTGTGTGACCCCCTTTGGCCAAAGTGATATTAGTCAATGTGACACAAAGAGAGACTTGAATAACTCTTGTGTGACTGGGCTTGCCTGCTCTCTCTTGTGCTTCATCTTGAACATATGCTTGGGATAGACTTCTGGAAGGTAAGGAAACATGCACCGGGACTGAGTCATCCATGTCACCCCAGCCAAGGCCAGCCTTGAGGAGTTAACCGCCAGCTCACCCATTTCATTCAAGTGAGCCCAGCCAAGATCAGCAGAGCTGCCTATATGGCCACTCAGACATGTGGACGGCAAAGGTATGTTGTTCTAGATCACAGAGATTTTGTGATTAGCTATTAGGCAGTGGTACCTTGGTAACAAGTGCCTGACACTATAAACTATGCAAAGCAGATGTTTGTTTACACCATTCAATACTAAAACATGTTGTAGTAATGTGTCTCTTACAACCTTTGAATTTTGTAAAACTTAAAAAAGATGTTTTATCATTGTTATAGCTGCCAGGCTTACCTCTTTGCTTCATGATTATCTCTGGCCTAACTGAATACAGTGTAATAATTTATTTATCTAGTGCACACACTTCTGACAGTCTCTGTTTCCTAGGGTACAGCCTCAAGCTCAGAGAAGAAGATTAAAGGACCCTTAATGTTTTGAATCTGTATAAACAGCTATCATATCTTCAGAAGCTACTTAATTATTAAGTAAGTTTGGAGCATTTTAGTATCTGGCACAAAATATAGAAGGTATTACCCACCTATTGTTCATAACCAAATAGGGAGATACGTCTTAGGTACAAAATATGAGGAAGAAAAAATACAATCATATTCAAATTATAAATATCAAAGAAACTGAAGAGTTGGGGATGTCTCTGTAGTTAAGAAATGTTTTTAATTGGAGTTGTAATTGGATTTGTTTTGTTCAAGAGCCATTGTTGAAAGCTTGGTAAGATTACTCTTAAATATGGAACCTCAATTTTATATAGAAAACCTTACATGATGCTTATTCCTGATCTGTGAAAAAGAACAACTGCTCTATAGAAGGAAGTGAGGGTGAAAATTTTAAGAAAACAGAAGCAAAAATTATCCTTTTATTTGAATAAATGGTCATTCTTTGCATTAGTTGACAATTTCTTTCCTTGTGGAAATAGTCACCCTCTATTTTCTATGAAAAAATAAAGTTTAGTGAAGATGTTTGCCGTGCCCAGAAGAAAGACTGCATTTTTTAAATACAGTCTTCTGGGGCTTTGCCTTGAAAGTGTCTGATCCTCTGCTAACTCTAGGCCTTTGAAGTTGAGCATTTTGTGTTTTAAATGGACTCAGTTTCATCCTTCAAGGAGATCTCAGTTCAGAGAGGCTGTTGTCTGCTCTGATCTACCCTTCTTTGCAGTCAAATGAAACCATACCTGAAAAAGATGGTTCCTTTTTCCTGCCACAAGTGCACAGGCATGCCTGTGAGAATCAAATTACTGATTTAAGGTAGGGAAAATGACTCAAAGTCAGAACCCAGGATGAATGCTGCTGTTCTGTCCTGTGATCCTCAATGAAAGCAGCTACAAGTCCAGCCCTCTAGAGTCGGGAGGGGCTGCTCTAAAACTCTGCCTACTTGATTGTAGGGAACAATTTCTCTCCCAACATCCAACTCAGATGCTCAGCCTGCATTTTGTCTGTGCTGATAGGCTCCTTGGCTAGGTTTCCTGAGAGAAGTCCAGGTATTTCTGAGACAAGTTATGACTCTCCCTAAAAATGCTATGTGCTGCAGTCAATTTTTTATTTAATCAGTATGGCTAATGGCTAAGAATGAAATTTCTGGAATCACACTTCCAGGGTTTGAATTCTGGCTTTGTAACATATGGGGCAATCTTGAGGGAGAATCACACCTCTCTATGATTCAGTTTCCTCACCTGTTAAATGAGTATATTAAAGGCACAAACCTCAAAGGGTTGTTGTGAGGATTAAATTTGTTAACATTTTTGGAGCAACTAGAACAGTGCCTGGTACTTGGTCAGTGCTATACAAATGGCAAATTTTACTATAATTTTGACAAATCATTAGCACTAGCTTTGCACTCACTTGCTGCCACTAAATGAGAAAGCCATACCAATTTTTGGAATCTGTTGCCTCATCTCTGAAATGGGGTTGTTACATCATACAAAGCTAAGACCCCAGGTCTGTCATTCCAAGATGTACAAATATGAATGTACATGTACATGTACATGAATACATGTTTTTGTACTTTATATTAACAGTGCCAAAGTGTTTATATAACATTGTAACTGTATGTGATCATCATTTCCTTACTTAATATGATATATTAAATATTTGTCATTCATAATATTTATTGAGCACATACTATATGTCAGATATTGTACTACAGGCGGGGGATTCAGCAATCATCAAACAAATATCCTTGAACTTGTGAAGTTTTCATTCTAGTGTTTTCCCCTTAGTCTGCAGCTGTATCAACTACTTGACAGAATACTCAATAAGTAACTATTTAAGTAGGAACTAGGATCCCAATTCTGACAGTATGTTTAACTTATTTGGGGGTAATTTAATATAAGGCTTAATGAAGTTTTATAGAGATCCCAAAATGCAAAGTTAGAGTCTTAAAGTGTTCCATTAAATTGCTAAATATTCACCAGAAATACATCTACGCGTGGAACAACTCCTACGGAGCACCTACTGAACGCTGGCAGAAGACCTCAGACCTCCCAAAAGGCAAGGAACCCTCCACGTACCTGGTTAGGGCAAAAGAAAAAACTAAACAGAGACAAAAGGATAGGGACGGGTCCTGCACCAGCGGGAGAGAGCTGTGAAGGAGGAAAAGTGTCCACACACTAGGAAGCCCCTTCGCGGGTGGAGACTTCGGGAGGCGGAGTGGGGGAGCTTGGGAGCCGCGGAGGAGAGCACAGCAACAGGGGTGCGGAGGGCAAAGCGGACAGATTCCAGCGCAGAGGATCGGCCCGACCGGCACTCACCAGCCGAGAGGCTTGTCTTCTTGCCCGCCGGAGCGGGCGGGACTGGGAGCTGAGGCTCCGTCGGAGCGCCGGGAGAGGACTGAGGTTGGCGGCGTGAACACAGCCTGAAGGGCGTTAGTGCACCGCGGCTAGCCGGGACAGAGTCCGGGGAAAAGTCTGGACCTGCAGAAGAGGCAAGAGACTTTAACGTCCCTCTTTGTTTCCTGGTGCACGAGGAGAGGGGATTAAGAACACTGCTTGAGAGAGCTCCAGGGACGGGTGCGAGCCGTGGCTAAAAGTGCGGAGCCCAGAGACAGACATGAGACGTTAAGGCCGCTGCTGCCGCCACCAGGAGGCCTGTGTGCGAACACAGGTCACTAGCCACACGCCCTTCCGGGGAGCCTGTGCAGCCCGCCACTGCCAGGGTCCCGGGATCCAGGGACAACTCCCCCGGGAGAACGCACGGCGCGCCTCAGGCTGCAACGTCACGCCAGCCTCTGCCGCTGCAGGCCCGCCCCACACTCCGTGACCCTCCCTACCCCCCGGCCTGAGTGAGCCAGAGCCTCCGAATCAGCGGCTCCTTTAACCCCGTCCTGTCTGAGCAAAGAACAGACGCCCTCCGGCGACCTACACGCACAGGCGGGGCCAAATCCAAAGCTGAGCCCCTGGGAACTGTGAGAACAAAGAAGAGAAAGGGAAATCTCTCCCAGCAGCCTCAGAAGCAGCGGATTAAAGCTCCACAATCAACTTGATATACCCTGCATCTGTGGAATACCTGAATAGACAACGAATCATCCCAAATTAAGGAGCCCTGTGGATGAAAGGCTCTTAGTGCTGCAACCAGGAGTCAGTGCTGTGCCTCTGAGGTGGGAGAGCCAACTTCAGGACACTGGTCCATAAGAGGCCTCCCAGCTGCACATAATATCAAACAGCAAAAATCTCCGAGAGATCTCCATCTCAACACCAGCACCCAGCTTCACTCAACGACCAGCAAGCTACACTGCTGGACATCCTATGCCAAACAACTAGCAAAACAGGAACACAACCCCACCCATTAGCAGAGAGGCTGCCCAAAATCATAATAAGTCTACAGACACCCCAAAACACACCACCAGACGTGGACCTGCCCACCAGAAAGACAATATCCAGCCTCATCCACCAGAACACAGGCACTAGTACCCTCCACCAGGAAGCCTACACAACCCACTGAACCAACCCTAGCCACTGGGGACAGACACAAAAAACAACAGGAACTACGAACCTTCAGCCTGCAAAAAAGGAGACCCCAAACACAGTAAGATAAGCAAAATGAAAAGACAGAAAAACACACAGCAGATGAAGGAGCAAGATAAAAACCCACCAGACCTAAAAAATGAAGAGGAAATAGGCAGTCTACCTGAAAAAGAATTCAGAATAATGATAGTAAGGTTGATCCGAAATCTTGGAGATAGAATAGACAATAGAATGGACAAAATGCAAGAATCAGTTAACAAGGACCTAGAAGAACTAAAGATGAAACAAGCAACGATGAACAACACAATAAATGAAATTAAAAGTACTCTAGATGGGATCAATAGCAGAATAACTGAGGCAGAAGAACGGATAAGTGACCTGGAAGATAAAATAGTGGAAATAACTACTGCAGAGCAGAATAAAGAAAAAAGAATGAAAAGAACTGAGGACAGTCTCAGAGACCTCTGGGACAACATTAAACGCACCAACATTCGAATTATAGGGGTTCCAGAAGAAGAAGAGAAAAAGAAAGTGACTGAGAAAATATTTGAAGAGATTATAGTTGAAAACTTCCCTAATATGGGAAAGGAAATAGTTAATCAAGTCCAGGAAGCACAGAGAGTCCCATACAGGATAAATACAAGGAGAAATATGCCAAGACACATATTAATCAAACTGTCAAAAATTAAATACAAAGAAAACATATTAAAAGCAGCAAGGGAAAAACAACAAATAACACACAAGGGAATCCCCATAAGGTTAACAGCTGATCTTTCAGCAGAAACTCTGCAAGCCAGAAGGGAGTGGCAGGACATATTGAAAGTGTTGAAGGAGAAAAACCTGCAACCAAGATTACTCTACCCAGCAAGGATCTCATTCAGATTTGATGGAGAAATTAAAACCTTTACAGACAAGCAAAAGCTGAGAGAGTTCAGCACCACCAAACCAGCTCTACAACAACTGCTAAAGGAACTTCTCTAGGCAAGAAACACAAAAGAAGGAAAAGACCTACAATAACGAACCCAAAACAATTAAGAAAATGGGAATAGGAACACACATATTGATAATTACCTTAAATGTAAATGGACTAAATGCTCCCACCAAAAGACACAGATTGGCTGAATGGATACAAAAACAAGACCCATATATTTGCTGTCTACAAGAGACCCACTTCAGACCTAGAGACACATACAGACTGAAAGTAAGGGGATGGAAAAAGGTATTTCATGCAAATGGAAACCAAAAGAAAGCTGGAGTAGCAATTCTCATATCAGACAAAATAGACTTTAAAACAAAGACTATTAGAAGAGACAAAGAAGGACACTACATAATGATCAAGGGACCGATCCAAGAGGAAGATATAACAATTGTAAATATTTATGCACCTAACATAGGGGCACCTCAATACATAAGGCAAATACTGACAACCATAAAAGGGGAAATCGACAGTAACACATTCATAGTAGGGGACTTTAACACCCCACTTTCACCAATGGACAGATCATCCAAAATGAAAATAAATAAGGAAACACAAGCTTTAAATGATACATTAAACAAGATGGAGTTAATTGATATTTATAGGACATTCCATCCAAAAACAACAGAATACACATTTTTCTCAAGTGCTCATGGAACATTCTCCAGGATAGATCATATCTTGGGTCACAAATCAAGCCTTGGTAAATTTAAGAAAATTGAAATTGTATCAAGTATCTTTTCCGACCACAACGCTATGAGACTCGATATCAATTACAGGAGAAGATCTGTAAAAAATACAAACACATGGAGGCTAAACAATACACTACTTAATAATGAAGTGATCACTGAAGAAACCAAAGAGGAAATCAAAAAATACCTAGAAACAAATGACAATGGAGACACGACGACTCAAAATCTATGGGATGCAGCAAAAGCAGTTCTAAGAGGGAAGTTTATAGCAATACAATCTTACCTTAAGAAACAGGAAACATCTCGAATAAACAACCTAACCTTGCACCTAAAGCAATTAGAGAAAGAAGAACAAAAAAAAACCCCAAAGTTAGCAGGAGGAAAGAAATCATAAAAATCAGATCAGAAATAAATGAAAAAGAAATGAAGGAAATGATAGCAGAGATCAATAAAACTAAAAGCTGGTTCTTTGAAAGGATAAACAAAATTGATAAACCATTAGCCAGACTCATCAAGAAAAAAAGGGAGAAGACTCAAATCAATAGAATTAGAAATGAAAAAGAGAAGTAACAACGGACACTGCAGAAATACAAAAGATCATGAAAGATTACTACAAGCAACTCTATACCAATAAAATGGACAACCTGGAAGAAATGGACAAATTCTTAGAAAGGCACAACCTGCCAAGACTGAATCAGGAAGAAATAGAAAATATGAACAGACAAATCACAAGCAGTGAAATTGAAACTGTGATTAAAAATCTTCCAACAAACAAAAGCCCAGGACCAGATGGCTTCACAGGCGAATTCTATCAAACATTTAGAGAAGAGCTATCACCTATCCTTCTCAGACTCTTCCAAAATATAGCAGAGGGAGGAACACTCCCAAACTCATTCTACGAGGCCACCATCACCCTGATACCAAAACCAGACAAGGATGTCACAAAGAAAGAATATGACAGGCCAATATCACTGATGAACATAGATGCCAAGATCCTCAACAAAATACTAGCAAACAGAATCCAACAGCACATTAGACGGATCATACACCATGATCAAGTGGGGTTTATTCCAGGAATGCAAGGATTCTTCAATATACGCAAATCAATCAACGTGATACACCATATTAACAAATTGAAGGAGAAAAACCATATGATCATCTCAATAGATGCAGAGAAAGCTTTTGACAAAATTCAACACCAATTTATGATAAAAACCCTGCAGAAAGTAGGCATAGAGGGAACTTTCCTCAACATAATAAAGGCCATATATGACAAACCCACAGCCAACATCGTCCTCAATGGTGAAAAACTGAAAGCATTTCCACTAAGATCAGGAACAAGACAAGGTTGCCCACTCTCACCACTCTTATTCAACATAGTTTTGGAAGTTTTAGCCACAGCAATCAGAGAAGAAAAGGAAATAAAAGGAATCCAAATCGGAAAAGAAGAAGTAAAGCTGTCACTGTTTGCAGATGACATGATACTATACATACAGAACCCTAAAGATGCTACCAGAAAACTACTAGAGCTAATCAATGAATTTGGTAAAGTAGCAGGATACAAAATTAATGCACAGAAATCTCTGGCATTCCTATACACTAAGGATGAAAAATCTGAAAGTGAAATCAAGAAAACACTCCCATTTACCATTGCAACAAAAAGAATAAAATACCTAGGAATAAACCTACCTAAGGAGACAAAAGACCTGTATGCAGAAAATTATAAGACACTGATGAAAGAAATTAAAGATGATACAAATAGATGGAGAGATATACCATGTTCTTGGATTGGAAGAATCAACATTGTGAAAATGACTCTACTCCCCAAAGCAATCTACAGATTCAATGCAATCCCTATGAAACTACCACTGGCATTTTTCACAGAACTAGAACAAAAAATTTCACAATTTGTATGGAAACACAAAAGACCCCGAATAGCCAAAGCAATCTTGAGAACGAAAAATGGAGCTGGAGGAATCAGGCTTTCTGACTTCAGACTATACTACAAAGCTACAGTAATCAAGACAGTATGGTACTGGCACAAAAACAGAAATAGAGATCAATGGAACAGGATAGAAAGCCCAGAGAGAAACCCACGCACATATGGTCACCTTATCTTTGACAAAGGAGGCAGAAATGTACAGTGGAGAAAAGACAGCCTATTCAATAAGTGGTGCTGGGAAAACTGGACAGCTACATGTAAAAGTATGAGATTAGATCACTCCCTAACACCATACACAAAAATAAGCTCAAAATGGATTAAAGACCTAAATGTAAGGCCAGAAACTATCAAACTCTTAGAGGAAAACATAGGCAGAACACTCTATGACATAAATCACAGCAAGGTCCTTTTTGACCCACCTCCTAGAGAAATGGAAATAAAAACAAAAGTAAACAAATGGGACCTAATGAAACTTAAAAGCTTTTGCCCAGCAAAGGAAACCATAAAGAAGACCAAAAGACAACCCTCAGAATGGGAGAAAATATTTGCAAATGAAGCAACTGACAAAGGATTAATCTCCAAAATTTATAAGCAGCTCATGCAGCTTAATAACAAAAAAACAAACAACCCAATCCAAAAATGGGCAGAAGACCTAAATAGACATTTCTCCAAAGAAGATATACAAAGTGCCAACAAACACATGAAAGAATGCTCAACATCACTAATCATTAGAGAAATGCAAATCAAAACTACAATGAGATATCATCTCACACCAGTCAGAATGGCCATCATCAAAAAAACTAGAAACAATAAATGCTGGAGAGGGTGTGGAGAAAAGGGAACCCTCTTACACTGTTGGTGGGAATGTAAATTGATACAGCCACTGTGGAGAACAGTATGGAGGTTCCTTAAAAAGCTACAAATAGAACTACCATATGACCCAGCAATCCCACTACTGGGCATATACCCTGAGAAAACCATAATTCAAAAAGAGTCATGTACCAAAATGTTCATTGCAGCTCTATTTACAATAGCCCAGAGGTGGAAACAACCTAAGTGTCCATCATCGGATGAATGGATAAAGAAGATGTGGCACATATATACAATGGAATATTACTCAGCCATAAAAAGAGACGAAATTGAGTTATTTGTAATGAGGTGGATAGACCTAGAGTCTGTCATACAGAGTGAAGTAAGTCAGAAAGAGAGAGACAAATACCGTATGCTAACACATATATATGGAATTTAAGAAAAAAAAATGTCATGAAAAACCTAGGGGTGAAACAGGAATAAAGACACAGACTTACTAGAGAATGGACTTGAGGCTATGGGGAGGGGGAAGGGTAAACGGTGACAAAGCGATAAAGAGGCATGGACATATATACACTACCAAACGTAAGGTAGATAGCTAGTGGGAAGCAGCCGCATAGCACAGGGAGATCAGCTCGGTGCTTTGTGACCGCCTGGAGGGGTGGGATAGGGAGGGTGGGAGGGAGGGAGACGCAAGCGGGAAGAGATATGGGAATATATGTATATATATAACTGATTCATTTTGTTGTGAAGCTGAAACTAACATACCATTGTAAAGCAATTATACTCCAATAAAGATGTTAAAAAAAAAAAAAAACCACTGTGAGATATCACCTCACATCAATTAGAATGGCTGCCGTCAAAAAGACAAGAAATAACAAGTACTGGCAAGGATATGGGAAAAAGAGAACCCTTGGGCATTGTTGGTGAGGATGTAAATATTGGTACAGCCACTATGGAAAAGAGTATGAAGGTTCCTCAAAAATTAAAAATAGAACTACCATATGATCTAGCAATCCCACTTCTGGGTATATATCCAAGGAAAATAAAAACAGGATCTCAAGGAGATATCTGCATCACCATGTTCACTGCAGCATTATTCACAACACCCAAGATATGGAAACAACCTAAGTGTCTGTCAGTGGATGAATGGATAAAGAAGGTGATTTTATATATATATATATATATATATATATATATACACACACACACACACACACACACACACACACAATGAATACTATTCAGCCATGTGAAGAAGGACATCCTGCCATTTGTGATAATATGAATGGAACTTGAGGGCACTAAATTAAATGAAAAAAGACAGAGAAAGAGAAATACTGCATGATCTCATTTATATGTGGAATCTAAAAATGTTTAAGTCATAGGAACAGAGATTAAAATGGTGGTTACCAGTGGTGTGGGGGCAAAGGGGTGATATTGGTTAAAGAGCACAAACTTCCACTTGTAAGATGAATAAGTTCTGAGAAACGAATGTACAGAATGGTGATTATGGTTAATACTGTATTTTATACTTGAAAGTTGCTAAGAGAATGAGTAGATCTTAAAAATTCTCATCATTAAAAAGAAATAGTATATTAAAAAAAAATTGCTAAATATTGTCTTTTTTTCCTGAAAGTGACCACCACATCCATGACCTTTAAACCAGAACAGCCAAGTTTATGCTTGCCAAGAACTCTTTAAGAATACTAAACACATGTATTAAATAAAAAAAATATAGAAAGAGAACTCCAGGTGTAAACATCCAAAATGCAGTCCAGTTTGTAAAAAAAAAAACCCTGTTTCAACTTC
This sequence comes from Globicephala melas, assembly GCF_963455315.2. Classification (NCBI taxonomy): domain Eukaryota; kingdom Metazoa; phylum Chordata; class Mammalia; order Artiodactyla; family Delphinidae; genus Globicephala; species Globicephala melas. The sequence continues at coordinate 161,178,869 of NC_083315.2, read as the reverse complement.
AGGACACATTTATTGTTAGAGAGAAAAAATAATATGTGAATTTTTAAAGGATAGATTTATAAATCTGATTTACAAATTGCTCTCAGTATTTCTGTGTATGAAATAGAGGAAGGGCATAAGCTAAATTAGGGTTTATTTTAATTCTTAGTTGGCTGTATTTTAGGGTAAGAGGTCTATGAGGGACGCTTGAAAATGTTGAATTTGAAATGACTTTGTATCTAAGAAGTGTGTGATTAAACTATATGGTATTACTGATGTTTGATTTTTTTTTTTTGACTTACAGAAAGAGCAACTTTATGTAGTGCAACCTAATGCATATGCTAATGTTTTAAAAAGACAGTCTAATTGAACTTTCATAATTGTTGGAAATGTTCTCTATCTGCACTGCTCAATGTGGTAGTCACTAGTCAGCAGTGAAATGTGGTTAGGGTTATGGAAGGGTTGATTTTTTAATTCTGTTTTATTTCAATTAATTGAAATTTAAATAGTGAACGTGTATCTAGTGGCTTATATGAGACAGCAAAGTTTAGCGATCTAACTCAGAGAATTACCCACATCAATATGGACTAGAAATTTTTGTAGGGACAATGAATGAAGTTATCTTATATAATCCTTTTAGTGACCTTGTCAAAAACTATTAACATTCTTATTTTATAGATGAGGAAACTGAGGCAGAGAAGCAGTATGTCATCTGCTCTGGCTCATCCACATTTGAGGAGGGGTATAGCAACGCAGAAATTTAGGTCAGTGAAGGTCAGATCATTGGAAACAAAGTAAGGAACAACCATGAGTAGAAGGGGGTGACATGTCTTGATCTGAAGTTTTGAGACATCGCTGCAGTGATGATTTGTTAAATGAGTTGGAAGGAGTAATAGGCAGAATAATGACGCTCCACTCCCAAAGATGTCTACATCTTAATGTCCAGAACCTGTGAAAATGTTACCTTACATGGTAAAGAATACTTTGCAGGGGTGGTTAAGGATTTTGAGATGAGATTATCCAGGTAGGTCCAATATATAATCACAAGATTACCTCTAAGCAGAAGAAGGCAGAAGGTAGAGGACCAAAGAGATGCAAGATGAGGAAGACTCATCCCTATGCTGCTGGTTTGAAGGCAAAGAATGTATGGGTGGCCACTAGAAGCTAAAGAAAGCAAGGAAATGGATTATCTCCCAGATCCTCAAAAACAACATAGCTATATCAATATCCTGAGTTTCACCCAGTGAGACTCATTTCTGACCTCTTATCTCCAGACCAAGAAGGTAATAAATTTGTGTTGTTTTAAGCCAGTAATCTGAGGTGATTTGGTATAGCAGCAATAGAAAACAAATATAGAAAGCAACTAGACTAGAAGTGGGAAAATGAGTCATAGGTTGTTTTAATGAAAAATAATAAGGTGCAAGTGGTCTGCACGTCATCAGGGGCATTGGAGAGAAAGGACTTGATATAAGATATGAGAAAATTAGAATCAGCAGAAATAAACTCAGAAGGCAGGGTTTAGGCAGAAAGATTGACCACAAGTCCTTAAAGCAGGGGGCTTTTCTCAAAGGCATACTCCTTAGAAATCTGTGTGATAACCTAATATGGCACAATATGTCAAGAGAGGAGCTGGGAATTAGAGACTCTGACACCAATTCATAAAGGTCCTTAAAATCTCAGAGAGCTGCCCATGCTTGGCCCAACTTCCCCACCCTTGGCTCTATTCTGCATGCCCCACATAAGGCAGCAGCTGCTGGCTGCATCAACATTGCTGTGTTATGAAAATTATGGGGGATGTGATTTTTTTACATTACTTGGCAACACATTTCCGTCCAGGTGTTTGAGAAACTCAGACTATAATTATGCCAATGCAAGAGTAGATGAGTTCAGTCAAGGAAACCAGGTTGCTTTTTGTCAAGAGAGTCTATCTAGAGAGAGCCTGGTGTGGTGGAAAGATCGTGAGCTTTGTAGAAAACGCTGAATTTGCATACTGATTCCACCACTTACTTGTTCTGAGACATTGTACAAGGAAATTTTAAGTGTCCTGAACCTCGTTTTTAGCATTTGTTCAACACAGGTAGAATCACATCTAGCTTGTAGGATTGCTGCACGGAATAAACGAGCTTATAAATATAATGTGTGGGTCTGCAGTAGATGTTTGGTAAATGCTATACATTATATACTCAAGAAAGACCCTAAAAAAGGTAGAAATTAAGTTAGTGATCATATTTTTCAAAAGTATTTCTTTTCTATCTTAAAAAATGAAGATAATTTTTATTGGTAAAAAATATACTTGGCTGGCACGCTTGCAATAAACTTGTCACAAGATAGATAGGCATTATAGCTAGAATCTAGAAGTAAAAATATAAGTTGGGCTAATATATAAATGGCAAAAATAACTTTCACATCTAACATTTCCCTACTGTGATAGTGTACATGATGCTTCATTATTTTACTGTGTTTTTATAAACTAATTAATTTACAGTAGAATGTAGTAGGGATAATTGGAGGGTGGGAATTTTTGTACAGGATATAAGGAAGTGAGGCAGAATGGTAGGAGGGAGAGAAAATGGGAGGGAGGAAAGAACAAATATTGGCAACAAGGCAAAAAAAGAGGTAGGAAAGGAGAAAAAAGAAAGAAGACTGAGTTAGGAAAAGAAGTAGGAAGGGAAGAAAGAAAAGAATTTTGCTAGAAAATAATGGAAAAGTTTAGATAGGAAGGAAAGTTATGCAAAACAGAAAAAAATGCATAATTATTTATTCCACCTCTTTACCATGCTTGGAATTAAATAACCCATATAATGTGTTAATTCATTCATCTGCTCATTTATTCATGCAGTGGATATTTATTGAGTTCACTAGAAACTAGGAATATAGAAGTGAAGATATACTTAATCCTTACTATCATAGAATTTACAGCAAAGAGGAATATATCAGACCAAAATGTAACTGATTGAATTCTCTCAACCATCTAATAATAAAGTTGATATTATTATTATTACTGTTTTACAGATGTGGAAACTTGGTTGTGGCTCACAAGTCAGTGACTGACCAAGATTCCAACCCTGGTTTGTTTGGTTTCAAGTTAAATTATTCTGTTTCTGTATGAGTCCATGCTCACTTGAAGTATAAGAAAAATTCATTGTGTGTGTGTGTGTGTGTGTGTGTGTAAGATTTTGGAAGTTCACCCATTTTTGAATAATGTAAAATAGTTATTCAGTCTGACTAGTGGATGCTTACCATCAATTATTTTCATTGCTTCTTTGTTTCTAGGGTGCAGAATTACATCTTTCCTTAAGGTAGGAGTTCAGATGAGCAACTAATATAACTTAACATTGAATTTTGCCACTTAGCCTAGAGTTGGTACAATGTCCACTTTTCTGACAAAACTTTCACTTCCTTAAAGCAAGATTATGGCTATTTATTTTTATTGGAAATTGATTGATTCATTTATTGCACTTGTGCCCAGAATAGAGCTTATTTTTAGAATAGCTCGTGAATGAATAATTTGAACATATGTCTATATTCTAATTCTTGAATATTGATTTACTTTTTATAGAAGCAGGTGCAATTTATGCTGTGCATTAGAGCACTGCAATAAAGCCAAGAAGATGCTATAGAAAACGATTAGACTTTTTACTGATCAAAATATACCCAATTGCACTTGTCCCTATTATCAAGAAGACAATATTATAGACAGGACATTGCTAGAATTTAAATGTGCTGTAATCTAGTTTTCCCCCATAAGCCCGAGATATAGATTTAACTTAGAGAGTTTATATTAAAGTTAGGAATTAGAAATCTGGTACTAGTTACATTTATGTTCTTTAATACCATTATAAAAACTAATATATATATATGTAATAAGATATATTAAATATATATGAAAATAGTTCTTATATTAATAGGTGATAATAATTAGTTATAAGATATCAGCAACTTTCAATATCTGAAATAATTATAATGGGTATACTTTATTTTGTACTATGTCAGAAGTTTCACACACATTCTCTAACTAAATCTCCATAAAAAACACTCAAGGAAGGTATGCATTTTTGAATTTTGTAAATGAGGTAACTGAGGTTCAGAGAGATTACATGATTTAACTCAGCCAGCAACAGAGTTGAGATTCAAATACCAATCTGAGTTCTTAAACCAGTTGGTTTGCATTCTTAAACTAGTCTGATTCTTAAGCTCTTTTTTGTTTGTTTGTTTGTTTGTTTCCTTCTTTCTTTGTTCCTCTTTTGTACTCTAGAGTTGGTGGATAATAAAGACATTGAAATCCATAGATACCACTTTACATGTTACCTCCCCCACTCCTGAGCTTCACCTCTCCCGACTCTTTTTTTTTTTACATCTTTATTGGAGTATAATTTCTTTACAATAGTGTGTTAGTTTCTGCTTTATAACAAACTGAATCAGTTATACATATACATATGTTCCCATATCTCTTCCCTCTTGCATCTCCTTCCCTCCCACCCTCCCTATCCCACCCCTCCAGGAGGTCACAAAGCACCAAGCTGATCTCCCTGTGCTATGCGGCTGCTTCCCACTTATGTTTGGTAGTGTATATATGTCCATGCCTCTCTCTTGCTTTGTCACAGCTTACCCTTCCCCCTCCCCATATCCTCATTCTTAAATAAAACAAAGGAAGAGGAGGAATAGGAAGGCATGGAGGAAAGGAAGAAGAAAGACCCTATATTTTCAGATGTTATTGAAGTTTAATCAATTCCTCTTTTCCCTGATGGCTGTCTCCCGGTGGTGTTCCCACACAGGAAATATTGAAAATGAATGTAGTAAGAGGAGGAGAAAGGTGAAAAAAGTGGAGGAAGGGGGAGAAGGAGAAGAATGAAGATAGAATTAAAAATTAAATATAATATGGAGTAATTAATAACTCAAAATTACAGACTATTTTCTTCCTGATTAATCTTTTGAGGTGTCTCTTAGGACTCTAACAGATGCTACATTATGCACACAAAGTGAAGATTCCCTATGGACACCCCCTTCATAGAAAAAAAAAGAAAAAAAGAAAAAAAAATGGCTCAAGTGAAGTTGGAATTTCTGACACACACACAAAAATAGGGTGTTTAGTTGACCTGAAGATAGTAGTTGCTTCCAATGATACACTGTGCCTAGTTGTTTTGTTTCAATATGTGTATATGATAAGCTTTTTAACTACAGAAAATATTACCCAGCAGACTCAAGGGGCACTTAATATGCCAACTGGACCGAGCAGTGGTGCACAGTGAGTCTGGTCTCCTCTTTGCAAATAGGCCAGCTAGGAAATCCAGAGGCAAGCTGCTTTAGAGATATACCTTTCCAACCACAAGACTCAAGTTTTAATTCCCACTCAGTCTGTGGCCAGAACTGGGATCTACCCTCAGTGCATTTTAAAATAATTTTTCTCTGAACCTACTGAGACAAAACCACTGATCAGCTCACATGATATTACTGGAAGAATTTCAAGATGCTGGTGCCTTCACATCTGAAGAGCAAGATATCTAGAAAGATCAAAAAGCATGAGTAAAATGTAGGGGTGGATTAAGTATCAGGGCAACACCAGGGATCTGAGGCCACCGTTTCACTTACAATCAGATGAATCTGCATGCAAATTGGAAGAGGTCAATCCAAAAGCTGATTTGGCAGGAGGAAAACAATGTGATCCTGTCTCAAGTACTTAAATGTGTGAGGAATGACAGATGAATTGAACATGACATAATAATTTTATTTAGGGAAGGTTGCAGAATGTCGAGGAAAGTCTGATCTTGTTAAGTGTTCCCTATGTCATTGCCTAGCCGATGATTTTCCTCATTAAAGTCATCAGTGTGATTATGTGTCTGTTTCTCTCTGAGATTCTAAATTTTGGTCACTTGACCTCTGTAGAGGCGGATATTTAGAAACTTCAGCTGCTAAAAAAAAAAAAAGCAAACATGATGTTTATTCATTTTGTGTCTTGCAACTTTCACCTTATTTTAGTTCTGAATGCATATAAATATGTTTGCTAACATCATTAAAACTCATTTTAAAAATATTATTAAAAGTTAGGTAATGATTTTTTTAAGAAAACATAAAGCCAACCAGAAATTTATGGAATCTGCCCTGTGCCAATTCTGCTTGCCTTGTCACTCTGTGTTTGCCTCCTTGTGGCAAGCCTGACAAACACTCATGGCCAGGGGTAGGCAGCAAACTAGCCAGTGCCATGCAAAGGGAAAGCAATTTATTTGGTGATATACCAGAAGGTTTTTCCCTAGGAACATCTCAGAGTATGTGTTTGGAGAAGAAAAGAAACCCAGTTTAGAGCATACTACCCACTCCTTAAAGCTTTCTGGGGACATTCACAGTGGGAATTTCACCCCAGTTGGTCATCATTGGATAGATGTTCCATTTATTCTTATACAGAAAACCAGAGATCTGTTTGGGGGGGGGGATGGAAATTGATAAAATAATTGAAATAGAAGAGTATCAGTATATATATATTTTCTTTTTTTTTTCTTTCAGTGTCCTTCTCACTCAGTCTTATTATAATGTATTGAGGATGTATTAGTCACAGTTCCCCAGAGAAAAAGAACTAATAAGATATATATACAGAATGAGATTTATTATAAGAAATTGGCTCATGCAATTATGGAGGTGGAGAAGTCCCATGACCTGCAATCTGTAAGCTGGAGACCCAGGAAAGCCAGTGGTATAAATTCTACTCAAGTTGACACATAAAATTAACTATCATAGAGGCTTAGAGGGAATTCTATCACACCTTATTTTCAAGGTACTCTTAGGTTTCTTCCAAGAAACATTTGTGACTCAATAGACATCTGAGGCAGGGGATCAACAGGAGAACAGAGAAAATCCTTCCCTTCAGTTTATACCACAGACTGTAGTTTTCAAACTTATTTTCTTCAGTAGCAAGAAGAGGGCTGATGTTTTCCATGGGGGGTCAGGGTTATCAACTTTGCCCATGAGGACTGAGGGTCCAGAAGAAGGACACAGGCTGTCATCTCCCCCACTTCTTATCCCACCCAAGAATGCATATGGGAACACACTGAATGAGATTCTGCTAAAATTCACTATTATGTTTTTAGAGAAAATGAATGTCAACAAATAGAATTCTTAGTATTGCTGGGAATTATCAATTTAGTCATACCTCACGACTTAACCTAACACACGTCTGTCTTGAAACTGGAGTTGGGAATCACTAGATAGTCTCAATTTTTATAAATTCATGATCCAGTTGCACCTTCATTATAGATACTGCCAAAGTGAATAGAAGTTAAGCACAATGCAGTTGGGGTCATGTTTCAGGACAGTGAAGACTAGAATTAAACCCTTCACGAATGCACGGCACCTAGTGCTACACATGGGTGTAGCTGGCAAGTGTGCAGAGTTGCTCTGTGTTTAACTATAAGATCTTCAAAGACATACCTACTGGCCAGCTTTATGAATTTGGCAAGTTATTTAAACATCCTCTGCCTCCATTTTCTGTTCTGAAAGTGAGGCGGCTCATATTGTTTTGGTGGGATTTTCTAGTAATAAAAGAGAGGAGCTATATAAAATCTTTAGTATCGTCCTTAGCATAACTAGCTCTATTATTGTCCTAGCTCATTTTCCATTAAGTATTTGTTCATAGGCATGATGTATATGGTATGATCAATGAAGCACCATTGGAAGGAATGAAACCAGGATTCTGGAAGAGAGCACTTATATGCCAACACTTGTGCAAGCTTGCTTTACACGTCATCAAATCTAACCCTCATCCCAACTCTCCCCAATAGATTTACTTTTTCCTTTTTTAAGATGGAGACACTGAGGCTTCAGGAATTGAAATAACAGACCATGTAAGAAGGTGACATAGGTGGGATTTGAACGCAGATTTATACAAGCTCAAACCATATGCTCTTTTTACTATGGTAAGAAAATGAAGAAATTTCAGCCTGACCATCGCAAGGGACCTTCTGGCAATACACAGATGAGCTTCCCTAAGAAAAGGATTATTATTGTGTTTTACTCTGGAAGCACATGGTTGAAAAATAACTAAACACTCTCTTATGAGAAAAGTCACAGAAGAGGATCTGAATCACATTCACAGTGAAAAATGGATTTAAAAAATGCCTGTCTTTGAAAAGAAAGTGCTAAAAGAAATAAGCTCCTGATGTACACAGAAATGGTAATAAACCTGCAAATCACAGTATTGGTCAGTAGAAGAGCCAGGAGGTCCCCAACACACCAGTGTTGACTTAATACAGTTCCCATAAATCAATAGGCCCTGTTAACTCAGGGTTCAGAGCACATCACACACAGAAGGGCAACTTTTAAACTCTTCTTCATTCCTGAGTCCAAAAAGGACCTTGATTAAGTGTGAGTGAAAGGGAGTATGATGCTAATGAAATATAAACAAAGTAACTATTTTTATTCTGTTTTGGGGGAGGTGAGGTGGGACTGACAAGCCACATCTCACACCCAACCCTGCTCTTTCCCTACTGAAAGCTCAAGAAATGAAAAGATGGCTTTGTTGACAGGAGCACCTCCCCCCACCTGGTCTTGGCAGTGGCGGGTTCGAAAAGGAAATGAGGGATGGTGCGTACACCCAGTGTAAACACTCTGGTTCCCGTGAGTTCCTAGGGCTAGAAGTTAAAGTATTTCTAACTTTAAAATAGACTTAGTCACCATATTTCAAATGATCCCCATTGCAATACCTATAAAGACCTCACCTTGTTAGCTCTCCACCTCTCTCTCATTACCTTCCTGTAGGATATTTTAACTCCATCCATGATTTAGGGAACATTTCTGATCAACACCATTTTCCATCTAGGCGGTTTTGTCAAGTGGATTGAGAATCACATTTATTCCATGAAGGTGATTGAAGGGGAGTGGATAGAGCCATAGATTTTTCTCCTCCTTACTCGATGTTCTGGGTATTATATAGTAATGAGATACTGCTCAGTTAGTTTTGATCAAATCACATAAAATCTTCCATGTTAAATTTTCGAATTTAGGAATGCCTTTCATTTTTAACATGCTAAGCACGTTTTTTGTAGTTTGGTTAGCTTTGTATCTTTGATTTCACATTTTGTATTTTTACTGCTTTGTGAGTATTCATTAAAATCGTTCATTCTCATTACAAATAAAAATTAGAAAAAGGCCAAACAGAATGTCAAATGTGCTGGCTTAAGGACTAGAAGGCAATACTCCATCCCTTTGTATGCTATGGAAAATTGCTAATTTCCATAAGAAATTTAATTATTTTCTTTATAGTCATCCAGAGAGATGAAACTAGATGGAATAAAGTTCATTCAGGCAACTTTGCTATTGTGCTAATAATTTGATTAAAATTAACACAAAACAAGGACCTAGCTTTTAACTTACTGGTAGTGAGATTTAATTTTTCCTTGTGAGAGTTATCATATTCAAGATCCAGGTCTAACATACTTTTGTGACAGGAAGATTAAAGACACTTGGAAAACTGCCATAATTTTCTCCTTAGTTCTTAAAAGACCACTATAACTCAGAAAGCATTCACTTTATATTCAAGTACAATGTTAATGGCTTATAGCTTCAGAGATTAAGAATGGTTAGGAAAAATATTACTCCCAGTTCTCTATTTGTGTGTCCAGGGAGACAAGAAAATAAATTTATTCTAAAATAAGCAAACTTACTTCATCTTTTCTCCATATGCCTTAGTCTTGTAACATTTGCTTTAGATGAAGGAACACTGTGTCACCAAATTGCTTACATCTTAAAACATTAAAATATTATCTTCAGAATCACAAAAGACTGTGAAGTATAAACTGCTTATTTATTGCCATTGTACTGTAGCATAAGAATTAACATGAAACAACATGGTGGGGGAGGAGAGACAGGACTCATGCTTGAATCTCTTCTCTTTGCATCTATACTCACTGCCTGGTGATGTCATCCAGCTTCATGGTTTTAAATGGCATCTATATGATGATAACTCTCAAATTAATATCTATAGCTTAGACCTTTTACTTGAACTTCAGACTCATATATCCAATTACCTACTTGACATCACCACTGGGATAACAAATAGGCATATCGAATTTACATGTTGAAACTGATTTCACCCCTTAAACTTGCTTTTCCTGAAGTCCTTTCTATCTCAGTAAATGGGAACTCTAGCTCTTCAGCTACTCAGGTTAAGAAATCTTGGCTTCCTTGAATCTTTCCCTTCTCTCACTCTCCACTTTTAATTTAGGAACAAATGCTACTAGCTACACTTTAAGGAAAAATTCAAAACCACATCAATGTCTCACCACCTCTACTGTGACCACCTTGGCCCAAGTCTCCATCATCTTTTGCATGTATTACTGCAAACCATCTTACCTGTGAGCTCTGCTTTCACCCTTGGTCTATTCTCAACAAAAAAGCCAGTCTGCCTCTTTTAAAACACGTCTAATCAGGTCGTTCCTTTGCTCAAAACTTTCCAGTGGCTTCCCACATTGTTTAGAGAAAACAAGAAAGTTCTTTGAACTTCTGCAAGGCCCTACACCATCTAAGTTTTTCCAGCTCTCTCCTTTTTAACCCCACCAGCCACTTTGCTTTCTCTTGTACTTGCTGAATACAACTTAGTAAAATAGTTTTTAGCACATCAACTGGCACCTGGTAAATGGCTAGTAAGTGTTATTTTCAGTGAATGAATGAAGGAAAAAAAACAAAGAGAAGTCAGGAAATATTTTAGAATATTTTAGTTGTTCCTAGTCCCCAGTATGTTTTCAGTTGCTATTCTTTAATTCAGATATTTCTGATATTATTGTGTACAGATAGAATTTTATGATACTTTCAATCAATATTTATTAGTGACTACTGTGTACCCGGGATTATATGTTTTGGCCCTCAGGTATACAGAGTTGTATCCCATGTGATCTCTTGACTCAGGAACTAGAATCTTATACCTGCCTTCTATTTTTACCTTTTTCACATATGATACATAAGAGAAGTACCGGCTGTGTATCTGATTATGGACCCAGTACTAACTTATTTTAAACAGAGATGGATACCAGAATTCTGTGGGCTGTTGACAGTACCAAAATTTGTTTTGCTGTTACCCAATCTGGCTTAGTTACCAACATTTAAAACTGCAGGGATGGAAGTGGGAGAGAGATGTACAAAAGTGTGTATTTGCATTTTCTCTTGAAAAATCAGGAGACCTGGCAGTCTTGGGCCTCTTCATAGCATTCAGCTGCAAATGAATAGCAGATGCTCACCTTCAAAGAAGGTTCCTGGCTCCAGATTGTCAGATGGGTTCACAGACCAAGGGGGAGGAAAAACTTGATATAATAACAATTTTTCTTTTGCATAGCCATTTGTATTTCATAAAGCTTTCACATATTGTGTTTCATGGTATCCTAAAGACAATCTTTTAGAGTAAAAGGTGTTATCTTCAATTTTACAGCTAAAGGAGCTGAGTCTGAAAGAGTTTAATGCCTTATCTTAATGACTCAGCTTATAAGAAACTATCGTCATCATCTCCTTCTTCACCACCATGATAATTTACATTATTGAGTGCTTATTTTGAAACAAACACTGTCTTAAGCATCTTTTATATGTAGATGCATTAATCTTCCCAATAACTCTGAGAAAGGCACTGTTAGTCTTCTTATTTTCCAATGAGGGAATGAATGACTGGTAACATCAGTAACATGCCCAGGGTTTCAAAGCTGATAGTGACTGGACCAGAATTTAAATTTAGACAGTCAAGTTTAGAGCCCAGTTTTAACCACTGGACTATAGTATCATGTTTAATATAGCCTAGGTCTGTCTAACTCTAAAGACACTATTACAGACTTGGAGGGCACAGAGTGACATAGTGAACCAAATTTGGATCCCCATAAACACTAGTGGAGAAAAGAGGCTCCTGGAGATAGTGGAAACAATCTTAGTGTCCTTCTCCTTAGGGACTATGAATCTACATGGGAACATTCTGCCCATGACCCCACCATGCAGTCCACCTTAGGAGTATTCCAGTGTAAATAAAGCAAAGCATCTCTTCATGGAAACTCACTCAATTAGAACATTTTTGGGTTTTTTCATCTCTGAATTCCTAGTGCCTATACCTGTGCCAGGTACCCTGTCGAATTCTGCTTACAGAATGTTTTCTGCACTGGTTTGAAAATTGACTAACTTTTTTAAAACCTCCCCAAATTTCTTGATTTGACCAAATTGAATGCTGTTAAAAATGGACACAGAAGAAAAAGTGGGTGTCATGATCAAGGTAAAGATGAAATTGGTGTTAGCTGACTACAGATTCTTGTACATCTAGGAAGAAACAATATGCTCCCAACTAAGACCTCCTTGCTTAGGATAGATGTGTCTGGTCAAGATGCATTATTAATGACATCTCTCAGACCACAGTTTAGCTGCCATGAGCCCCCATTTCTGGTAGCTTGCCTTGCTGTTATTGTGGAAGTTAACCGAAAGTCAATGTATCATTTTTACAAACAAGGTAAGCAATATGGTATCCCAACCACTTGATAGAAACTAATGTTTCTGTCTTCCACCTCCCACATCCATTCAGTAAGGTTTCTTTTCCAAGGCTATCAAAAGGGTAGAGGTAATTTTTAACTGGTATAATTCCTCCTAAAACTCAGTTGGAGGAATGTCTATTTTGGGTTCAATTCCTTTACATTGTTTAAGGAGTCAGGATTTTTAACAATATTATAATTGAACCATTCTTCAAACTGGGTCACCTTAATTGACATTAATTTTTTCTTTTTTTTGCATGCTTTTATTCAAATCATGTTCAAGAAGTGAGCCAAAACCTAGTCCCGTCCCTATGACTTTTTCTTCTCTATCTCCCCATCTCTGCTGACCTCCACTGGGAAATTCTCCAAATCTTACATTTTTTCTAATTCTATGTTATTCTCCAAATTATGGACATTATAAATAAAACTTTAAGAAATCTTCTCTACAATACTTACTAAAAATGTATTGAATAAGTAATGTATATGAATGAGGATTTCCAAGTTCTTCCAGGCATCTCCTGAATCAACATTTCCACCCATGGAAAGCTCATTCCGAGTTTGAGCAATTGTATTAGTATTATTATACTGACATTTTTAATTGGATGGTTTATTACTTTATTAGTTTCCTGGGGATGTGGTAACAAACTCCTCAGTCTGGGTGGCTTAAAACAACAGAAATGAATTCTCTCACAGTTCTGAAGTCTAGAAGTTCAAAATCAAGTTCTCAGCAGGATCTTGCTCTGTCTGAAGGGTCTAGGGAAAAATCCTGCCTTGCTTCTTCCTAACTTCCTGGGACTCTCGACAACCCTTGGTGTTTCTTGGCTTATAGAATGATCTCAGCCTTCATAGTCACATGACCTTCTCCCTTGTGTATTTCTCTGTCTCTGAGTATGTCTCAGCCTCTCTTTCCTCATTTTGAGAGGATACCAGTCATTGGATTTAAGGCCCACCCTAAAGTGTGACTTTATTTTAACTAATTATATCAACACAGACTATTCCAAATAAGGTCACATTTTGAGGCTCTGAATGGACATGGATTTTGAGGGGACACTATTCAACCAACTGTATATGGGTAGAAGAAAGTGTATACTAAATGGTATACTAAGTTTAAGCCTGAAATGGAAAGTAGTTAGATATACCTTTAGTGTGAGGTTTTATGTTTATCGGGCTAGGAGTTTTCTGTGTTTACTCTTTGCTGTAGCTGTGGTGTCAGAAGCTAAAATTTCCTCTACTGTCCTTGTTTTTGTTTCTCTTTTTGTTTTGGGGTTTTCCTAGAGATTTCTTAAATAGGATCTGAGGCTTGCATCTCTTTTAGCTCTAATCCCCTGTTGTTATACAGGATCCCTATTGATGTGGTATAAGATTTTAGGGAAGAGGAAGCATTCTACATTCTTAACGATTAGTTTTCAGTCTTTCAGTGAGCCTGAGTTGGGTAATTGTCTTTCTCCATGCTGAAGACTAGAGGGGGCTGGAGTTGGATCTTTCCTTCCTCCACTATGGAAGGTTAAACGGGCCTGGAGTTAAATATTTTTTTCCCCCATGTTTGTTAAGCTTTGGTAAAATCCCCGTTTGGTTAAGCTCTGGTAAAATTGGTTCCCTTGAGGGCAGTTCTAGTTGAGAAGAATAGAAAGCTCTGGGTATATTTCAAAACGGTTATTTTCCCTCTCTTTCTTACTAGAAGAATGAGGGTTTTCTCCACAATGAGAATTTGTTAACGTGCTTAGAGGTGAAACTCACAAGTGTGCCCTGCCCCAGCACTGCATCCCATTGGAGTTCTTAATTCTCACAATAATATACACTGAACACATAGCAATTCTTCAATTATAGTTTAAATTTTTCCTAAGAATATTGGCTAGGGCTGTGGGCTTCTTATAAGCTGTGGTTTTCTGTCTCTAATTTTCAGGGTAGCAGTTTGCCCCGTGACCTCAATTCTCTGATGGACTTAAGAAGAGCTGTTGATTTTCAGTGTGTTCAGCTTTTTTCTTGCTGTGAAGGCAGGAGAATGACTTCTAAGCTCTATATGTGAGACTGGAAACCCCAGAGGTCTGAAATGGAGATTTTTGATAATAGCAGTCTACTTCTACTGTGTGCCAGACTCTCTAATCTTCATAATAAACCAGTAACATTTTATTATTCCTTATCCCAATTGTAGAACTTGGAGCTCTAGCTGGTTGTGTAACTTGTTCAAGAGGTAGAACTGGGATTGGAAACCAAATCACTTTGTTCAAATTGTAACTACCATGTTACACTATGGTCATAAGAAGGCTAGTCTCTTGTCTCTACTTAAGAGAATCAGAGTAAGTCTCCTGACTTCATAAGGATAGGAGCTTAATATGAAATAAATTGTATGAATAGTGTAACATGAATAAATCATATTTGCTATCAGGCACTTTAGTTACTGTTTCCATACAAGTTGTCTTTTGTGAGTCATAATAAAATGTGACTTCATGTTCCATGAACATCCTGACCTCCTGACAGCATCACACTTCGCAAACCACAACCCAGCTAGAGAAAGTTATCATCACTAACAACTGGAGCTTTCCTTGTAGTCCACTTAGAATCACATCATCAGTACAAATTAAATTGATGCAACTGAATCAGCAGGGGTCTGTGAATAGGAGAACACTGTGTACTGATTCCAAAGAACTGGATTCTCACCCTACTTTTTCCTGTACCATCTGGGCACAGAACACAGGTCACAACAACTGAGTCTTAGATTTCAGAAGGGAAATATCAGGTAAGGTCTCAAGTTCTTTTTCAGTCTAAGATTCTAAGTATTGATCTAAAACAAACAACACCCTTCTTCCTTGAGAAGGGTAAGAAGGGCAGAGGGTGGCATGGAGTGATCTGTATAAGACAACGTACATTTTGAAATCTTTTTACACTCATTGGGAAAACTAAATAAAGTCAAAGCATTAATTACTAAAGTTTACTGTTCAATATGTCTAAACCCAGCTTATCAGTATAGCCACCTGTTTCTTTCTTCACCTAACAGTGGATCCTAAATCATTTTACCCCATTCTCCATAGCTGATATTTATTATTCGCTTTTTAAAGCAAAATTCAAAACCCTCCCTATATTCTAAAAAATAATTAGTGTCCCCTAAGGTAATTATTTAAGGCTGTAGAGAAGATTGGTGTCAAAAGATAGTATGTGTGCTTTGACAACATTTCCCCTCTAATGCCTTGTTATGCAGAAATCCAAGGATATGGGAAAGGCAGGACTAACTGCCTGGGACTCAGGGAACCTCCCGAGACAAAAAGGTTCCAGAGTACCAATTCTTTCCTCTTTGAGCTTTATGATTAACAGAGCCTATCTCAAGATTGACATAGACTTAAGCGAATTTGATGGGCAATAAAAGACACTGATTTCCATGGCACTTTCTCATAAGAGAACTTAATAGCAAATGACTGAGTCACTTGAATTGTTGACCCAAGCTGTACATCCAGGCCTGATAATCATGAGGAATTGTTGATTCTCTTAACCCAGCCATTTGGTATTATGGATACACTTTGTCATTACTGTTAGTGAATATAAATTTTAAATAAAGTACCATAGTAAAGGGAGCAGAAGCATGGGACAGAGCCTTCTCCTTCTTATTATTCTACTGCCTGACAGACAGAGGCTCCAGCAGAGGTGTGAGCACAGCAGGACTGTGCCTAAGGCCAGCTGATGCATCAGTGATGCTCATGGCAATGATAGAGGACTTTCCAATTCTACTCCCAGTTGGTTCTAGTTGGTTCTCTCTAGGTACCTCCACAGTGAAGTCCTTGTCATTGGCCGAAGTTCTTTAGTTATGACACACAGGTTCTTCCACAGTGATGACCGGGCAAGCTGAGAGTCTTGTTCTGAAGAAATCAGCTCTTAATTGGGGTTTTAGTGGCACTGAGTCCCCAGGCAGAACCCTTGATTTCTGCTCAAAGGGGAATCCTGATCAAGACAGAATTGTATGAATATGCATCTTAAGGAACGGAACTGACCTGGGGGAGAGAAAGGAATATTCTTTGTCCTGGTAGGAGTATTGAATTATATTATTTGGCAATTAAAATATATGTGATTTAATTCACACCCCAGACAAATAAAGTGGGGCATGCTAGTTATGTTATTGACTATTAGGTCTTTAAATCTTGTTACCATGAAGTGTAAGAGCCTAACATTAATTTAGTGACTAATTATATTAAATATAGGCAATAAAAGGATGGATTCTGGAGCCAGAATACTTGGGTTTAAGTGTTGGCTCTACCACTTCCTAGCTTTATGACCTTGGCCATATGTGAACTCTCTTGTCTCTCTGCTCCCTCATCCCCAAAATATGAAGAAATAATAGTCTCTATTTCAGAGTTGTATTGAGAACTAAACAAGCTGATGAAAAGTACTTAGAACTATCCCAAGTAAGAGATTAAGTCTGTAATAACTCTTAGTAGTATTAGGTATGTGCATCTTTCTTACACAAAAATAAGTTTTTAAGGTTTAATTATGCCTTAGAATTGCCATTGTACATAAACGTGCCTCTAAATCTGTCATCAATAGAGAAGCATTGGCCAGTTGAGAATGCATTCCTGCTTAATGAGAGAGCCCTACACTACTGGATGAATGTGTTCTTTTACTAGGAAAGCAACTGGTGGCGATGGCCTGGGTCAGCCAGGATCTGAAGTTCACACTATCTTGGACTCTCAAGAGACAGAAGCAGGAGTTCTTCTCTGTTGCCCTGTGCCTGGCATCTGTTAATTGAGAGAGAGGCGGGTGCATGAGATACATAGCTCAGCACTGAGCATGGATGAGAGATTCCCAAGAGAAGTTTTAAAAACCTATTTTCTTTGGAGTCAGGCCTTCTAAACCTGACTTCGTTTTTTCAGCTGCATCTAAGTGTGTGTGTGTGTGTGTGTGTGTGTGTGTGTGTGTGTGTTTGTCTTCAGACATTTTCCCCCTTTCCTCGGAGAAGTAGTCTGGTCAGAACACACATTTTTCACTCTGTCTTGCAAAGAGGTGTTTGGGGGAGGACTGTTTTTCTTTTTCTTTTTACTGGGTCCACTTTTTTATTTTTTATGATGAGTGCTTTTCCTAGGGCCTCTTCTAAGATGGCAAATTGAGTTAAATTTTAGGAGCTGTAGTGATGCATTTGTAAAGGAGCAGCAAGATGTCTGGGACTGAAATGCAGTCAGATCTTACCTAGGAATTGCAGCATCAAGCTAATGAACTTCTCCATGACCCTTGACATTAGCACGTTCTTCTAACATCAAGCTAGGAGAACCATCAAAAGTATAGAGGAAATATACAGTCATTTGAATGTAAAAATCAACAGTTATTTTCATGCAATCGAGTTTCTGAGCTCTTTCTTCAGCAATAAGGAAATATAAAACATATGAAAATAGAGTAAATATTGTGATAAGATAAATGGCAATTCCTTAATGAAAAGCAATTCATAATCACCCCTTTTATTTAAAAAGCAAAATGAGAAAGGTAATATTTTAGGACTTTTTTTAAAAAAATCTCTTTGTTAAAAGGTCAATTTTGTGTAAATGTCTGTTAATATGGGCTTTTATCATGAAAACTCCCAAGGTTTCTTTGGCTCATTATCTACAAGTTAGAAGTAAAACTCACATGTCATCGAAATCAGACATCTGTTTTTAGGGAACTGCACTGTAGAACTCCAGAATTGCTGTTGCTTTATATTTTAAATAATCTTAAAATCTCTTATATTACATAACACTTATTTATTCATCTTTCAAATATTCCTTGACTGCCTATTAAGTGCTGCTAGTCAATGATCTAGCTGGAGCTGGAAAAACACATGTTCCTGACCCTCAAAGAGTTTCAGGACTGGAAGGAAAGAACCATTTCTTATGATACTTTTTACTTAACTGTTTAGCTGACTCTGCTTTATCATTAACTGATTGAAGGTGGGGTTAATGTACAATTCTTTATATACTCACTGACGCCTAATACAGTGGTGGCAAAAGGTGGACGTTCAACTCGCGTTGATTAGCATGGTGTTAAAGAAATTAGTCTATTTGACAATTATCTTTTTCTCCAAAAAAGTGTGTAATTGTAAGAAATAATACAGAGATCATGATCAAAACCAGTTTTTCTTCTCTTCTACTTCCTCTGAAACTTTGTTCAGTCATTCAATGGAGGCAGTCTTCCCCCTTTCCAGAATACCAACTCCAGCAGATCCCATGACTTTGTCTCATTATTCTTAGGTCCTGTCAACACTTTAAGTCATAGATAGAGTCTCAAAGCAGTACTTAGCCTGTATAGTAAAGTATAAGAATTTAAGCTTAAACTTGACATAGGGTTAAATATTTCCATCTTTCAGAACTGATTCAGTCTGAGTAAGAGAGCACAGATGGAGCCTCTGTCTTCTTTATTAGGCTCACTCCTGCCTTTCTTGCTAGTTGCCCTTTACCCCTGTCAAGGTCTCTCTACGTGTGTGTATATGTTGAGGGGTCAGTGGAGGAATGTAAGGGTGCCCAGCTTACCTAGCCATGTTTCATCCTCTCTGGGTCATGTAGATTAGTAATGGTGTTGGTCACCTTCTCTCATAGCAACTGCATGGAATCTTTGGTTGCTCCCTTTGTCAGTCTTGAACTTCTGTGGTATACATGCAGCTGCTTTCCACTGCTTCTCCATCAGCTGCTCAAGGAGTCTGTGAACAAGATCTAAAGAGGGTTCCATACCAGCGTTCTCAGGGGTGGGACCTTCATCTGACTTCAAGTGAACTTTGGCTCTTATGCCTTGACAGTGTATGAGAGAAGGACTTTTCCTCTACCCTCTTAGATTCTATGACTGGGGTTTTTGAATTAAATGGACAAAAGACACATTAACAGGAGAAAAAACTGACAAATGTTATTCATGTTAATATTTTTATGTGGCACAAGGGACTTCTTGGGAAGAAGTAAAAACCTCAAAGAAGCGGTTAGATCCAAGGGCTTATATATCATTTTGACAAAGAGCGATAAATTGTGGTGACAGGACAAGACAAAGGAAAAGGGGGCTTTGGGCTAGGGGTGGTAAATTATAGAAAAGTTTATAGAAAATATGTGAGGGAAAGTAATGGAAAATGAAAGTTATTTTGGCAAGATTTTTTTGTAAAGACTCATCTCAGCAACCACACCCCATCTCTGGTGTTAAGAATGTTTTTCTCTTCCAGATACAGGGAAGGTACATGTCTCATGGGAAATGTATGCCTTGCTTTCAGGTAGAGGGGGAGAGAACAGAGAAACTTCCTGCATCTGCAGTTTTTCAGTTGCTTTCGGCTCAAAATAATATCCAAAGTGGCATATTTGAGGTGGTATATTCTGTCAAGGGGGCAGGAGTCCCAGGACAACAGCACTCCCCTGGGATGGTCTCCAACTCATGAATCTGGACATCACTGAGTTTCCAAGCAAAACCAGGTCCACAGTGTGATGTAGCTTTCTCATTGTACCTGCACTATGACCTCTGTGTCTACTCAATGTAGGAAATAATTTTTGGAGCTTTCTGAGTGTTCCTTTTGAATTCTCCTCTTCCTCCCAACACACACACACACACACACACACACACACACATACACACACACTCACTCACTCACTTGACTTGGGGTTAGAAAGTAGCAAGTCTCCCCTTTGTTGTGAAGGGGGAATGCTCACAACACAAAGATAGTTCTCTCCAAATAAATCTCTCTCCTAACTGCCAGATCCTTTTTATATCCTTTATCACACTGAGGGATCCCAGTGTTGTGGGACAGTTTTACCTCACACTTATTTTCTTATGAAGAGAACTTCTTCTTGTGTCTCATGGCGAAGTCAGTCAGAGAAGGTCCAGGTCTAAGATTCCAGCTGTGGTACCAATGTAAAGTTTGTCAGTTCTCTGGTTTGCTTTCTCTAAGAGTTACTGTGTGTGCAGGAAAGAGTTTGGTTTTGTGTGTCTTCAAGGAAGAATCATCCAAATGAAATTTACTGCTTGCAACGTGCTCTAGTGTGACAATGAAGAGTAATACCAATTAGTTTTTCAGGCCCCCTGAAAATAGTGATTATAGAAACTGTTTTGGGATTGATGATAATGACTTATGGAGAAACAATACAGTCAATCCCATTCATGGGCTGAGAAACTTTCATCCAGAACAAGGGTAGGCAAACTATGGTCTGTGAGCCAAACATGACCCATCAGCAGTATTCTTAAATAAAGTTTTATTGGAACACACACAAGCTCATTTGCTTATGTATTGTCTATGGATTATTTTGTGCTATAATGCAGGGTTGTGTAGCTGCAACAAAGACCATGTGGCTTAAAATATATAATGTTTAAGCCTGTAGAGAAAATATTTATGACCTCTGATGTAAAAGGACTCCCAAGCTGATTACTATGTTAAATACAAAGAAAGCTCATCCGTGTGAATGGTCCTTCTTCCACATGCTAAAATAAGGAAAACACCCTACTCCATTTTAATTGCATTGCTGAGAAACAAGAAGTCTTGCTGCTGCTTTTGTCCTGGACTCTGTTTCACTTGATTTTTCTTGAGTTGCAGTGTTTCTAGATTGTTTTGAGTTGTAACTCTTTTTTTTCTTCTTGAAACTGTGGATATATTTTCTATTTATTTGTTCATTTAACAAATATCATTTGAGGACCTGTCATAAAGTAGGTACTGAGCTACGTGTTAGGGATATAACATGAAGCAGATCAAGTGACTTATTCACTCAAGTTTCTTGGGATCTAGTGGGGAGGTAGGTCAGTAAATGGGCAGTTATAGAACCCTGGAGTAATAACCAGGACAGAGCCAAGAACAGGACATTAGGGAGCTGATAAAAGAGGCACCTAATGCAGTTTTGTGGGGCTGCACAGGGGGCAAGCGGGAAGTCCTACCAGAAGAAACAGTGCTAAAGGTGAGAACTGATGGCTGAGCAGAGGTTAAATAGCCATGAGGGAATTAGGAAAACAAAAACTATTTTCAGGTAGAGAGAACAGAAACCAAAGACCTGGAAGAAGGCATGCCACAGTGAATTTGAGAACTAGAGCCAGCCTTGTTTCCCAAATTTCTTCATTTAGTGAAAATCACAGAAAATGGTAAAATTTTTATGCCACTGTATTATTCAGAGGTCTTCAGAGAAACAGAAACAACAGGATGTAGGTATAGATATAGATATAGACATAGGTACAGAAAGATTATTATGAGGAATTGGCTCATACAATTATAGAGGCTGTCAAGTCCAAATTTGCAGAGTAGCCCAGAGGGCTAGAAACCTAGGAGAGGTGATATGCCACAGTTCCAGTCTGAAGGTTGGTAGGAGGGAGGCCCAGGGGACCCAATGTTCCAGCTTGAATCTGAAGGCAATCTTCTGTATAACCAGGAAGAATTGATATCACAATGAAGTCCAAAGGCAGTCTGCTGGAGAATTCTCCCTTGCTAGGAAGAAGCCGGTCTTTCTGATCTATTCAAGGCTTCAACTGATTGGATGAGGTTCACCCACATTGTGAAGAGTAATCTGCTTTACTCAAAGTCCACTGATTTAAATGTTAATCTCATACAAAATCACCCTCACAGAAACACCTAGAATAATATTTTACCAAATATCTCAGCACCCTGTAGCCCAGCCAGGTTGACACATAAAAGTATCCATCACAGACACCTTGGAGCAAATAAAAGGGGCTATTTCTAGCTCAAACCATTAACCTGAGTATTAGGTCCCTCAGGTTAGGAAAGCATTTCAGCACATCTGTAAACCTCCTGTCACATCACAAAGGGCCTTATAAGCCTTATGAATGATTTGCATTATATTAGGAGAAAAATGCACACTCACTGAAGGGTTTTGTGTTTTGAACTTTTATGATTTGTTTAGCAAGAGAGTATGATTATGGGTACATTTAGTTACGGAAAGATAAACCACCACCAAGGAAATACACTTTTAAAAAGTGTTTCCCATACTAGGACAGTCACTGTGTGCCTTTTAATCTCATTTATACTTCACTACACCACATCCCTGAAATAAAAGCAAATGGAACATATTTATTGTTGACTATAGGCTTGCCATTTTGAAGAATATTATCTTATTAAACTTCAGTATCACCCAGTCAGGTATATATTATTATGTATTTTTTTTCAGAAATGAGAAAGGAAGCTCAGAATGTTTAAATAATTATTCTAGAATTACAAAGTTAGGAAGTGACAGAACCAAGATCTAAAGGCTTGATTACAGACATGAATGCATTAACCAGGCAGAGATGAATGCAAGCACATTCCAAGGAAAGGAATCAACACTGTCCAGGATTAGCAGTAGGAGTAAACACTTCATGTTCAGGGAATGGTGAGAAGTTAGTTTTAAATTTAGATTGGCACTTTCCACAGTATACACTAGATGTTAATGGATATTACATGATAACTGGATTACATGTTCAAATAAATTTGGAAAATGGGGAGAGGGAGGTAAAAAAAATCTATTAAAAAAATTCAGGACTGCTGTGAGAATCTTAATGCATTTTGAGTCTCTAAAATATGAAGTCTACGGTATTACAAAAATTTGTTTGACTCCCAAGAACTAGTGTGGTGTACTTCCTGGGGCACATTTTGAAGAAGAGCTGCTGCAGAGTACAGGGAGACAATACAGTCTGATCTGCCATTTACTGATCCTCTTGGTCAGGGAAAGTGAGGTATTGTTTGATCACCTTATTATGATCAATTATGCACAAATACTAAGAATAAATGATTTCTGTTTTTCAAAATTTTCTAGTATTTTGTTATAAAAATTTTCAAATATTTGAAATTATTTTGTTTTTAAATACAAAAATATTGAAACCCACGTTATTTGTATTACCAACCACCATTTAATGCTTTTCTATGCTTGCTTTATTTTATAGCTATCCATGTATCTATTCCTCAGTCTATCCACCTGAGTTTTTATTTGCTTTTATTTTTTTATTTTTTTATTTTTTTATTTTTTGGGGAGGTACGGTGGGCAGAGGTGATAATGTCTTTATGTTTGGTCATGTCGAATTTGAGGTATTTATAGAATATCCAGATGTTGAAATTCAGTGGCCAGAGGTAAACACAGGTATGAAAGAGGTAGGGCTAGAAAGAGCTAGACTGGGAGGTTGGAACCATAGGAAAAGAGAATTTTTTACAAAGATAATATATAAAAATACTGAGAAGACAGTTGGAAACAAGAACACAAGGAAAATCCAAGTTTACAAAGTGAGTGCATAGGAAAGAATAAAGAATTGCATTAATAGGTTAGGCTGAATGTTTTTTAAAATATCAGTGGCTTAACACAATGTGTTAAATTCTTGCTCACGACACAATCAAGTGTAAATCAATAGAGAGACTCTGCTTGACATAGTCAATCAGATATTTCTTTCTTCTTGTGGGTCACCCCCCTTTCCCTCACATTCAGGTGCCAGAACTCAGTCTCATGGCCACAAGTAATTGCAGGAAGGCTGACAATTGTGATTTAAGTGTGTGCCCAGGAAGAAGAGATTCCTGTAGATATCACGGAGTTCCAGCAATCTCTGCCACAAGAAGGAATAGTGAGAGAGGAAGAAGGAGATCCAGTCTTGTCACAGGCCAAAGAGAGGTGAGAATTTCAAGATACCTAAGTTTCATTCTATTATGTTCAAATACCATAAGGTCTTCAATGAGACTTTTTCATTTAACATTTCAGTTATTTTTGGTGACCTCAATAAAAGGAGTTTCACTGTAGCGGCTGAGAGATCGGGTCAGGGGATTAAGGAATGAATGGGAGAAGTAAAGAGAGCAGGTATAGAGTTTAAAAAATTCGTGTCGAATGGAAGGAAATCAGTGGAAGTGTATTTTTGATGATCAGCAGAAAAAAAAATATTTTTAAGGATGGGATATTTTTAAGAGTGAGAGAAAGTATAGCGTGGAAAAGGAAAAGTTGAAATGTAGGAGAAGGTCTTATGTAAAGAGCCACATGTAAAGTGAGGCTTTGTGTAAAGAGTGCCTTATGTAAAGTGATGCTCTTTAAGCTCTAGGTCAAGGAGTCAGCTTTTAAAGGTGAAAGACAACTTTTTTCAGAGATCTTTCAAAGCCCATATACAAATGAATACCTAAGATAATGAGAGAGTAGTCATTGTTTCCGAAATGCATTTGAAGTGTTGGAGGGAGAGGAAAGGGAAAGTGAGGAGATTCCAACTTGATGAACTCTGTGTTCTTGGAACCCTGAGGGTTATGCTCAAGTTCTGTTAAAGAGACCAGTGGAGAAGAGAGGAAAGTTAGGATTAACTGGAAAAGCCTTACTGGGGAAGAATAAGAAAGAAAAAGTCAAAAAAGCATTGAGATGCCAGAGAAGTTAGACATCCTACTTTTGCAATGAAGAGTTAGGTGATTTTTTTCCAGAATCTGGGACCACAAGGGATATAGGTTAGGAGTCTGGGAATGGAGAATAGGAAGCAAAAAGGCTTTAAAAGGTGAAGGTGAAGGATGAATGAAAGGGTAAAGAGCTCTGAAGAGGTGTGGCCCTGAGTGAAGTGCCCGAAAGGTTGAGTGGAGATTTTGAAGCCAAAGAGAACTGATGATTTTACTCTTGGTGCATTAAAGAACAGAGTTGCTCCAAGTATGAACAGGACTACCTGTTTCTGAATGACTTGAATGCTTATTAAAAATGTAGATGTCAGTCTGAGAGAAGTGCCTGCTGATTCGCCTTGTTAAGAAGCTCGTAGGAGATTTTTAGAAACTGACATAGGAACGTGCCTGTTAGAGAGCCATGGTCAGAGTCTGGACAAGCGAAGAGAAAGGGGATAAGATAGATGGTCCCAGGCCCTTTCTTCCCACGCAGAAATTTGGCTGCTCTTCTCCCCCTGTTTACCCAGCTATCTAGTTGTCAGGAATAGTTGCATATGTTTTGACCACACACAAAGGCTCACGTCTGCTGGGAATGGGTTCCTACCAAAAAGAGAAGAGGGAATTTCAAAGTTAGATTTAAGCAAGATATTTTCTCTTTGTTTCCTGAAATTGTACAGGAAAAAAAGACCTGATTTAGATGTGCTAAAAGAGATACGCCCCCTACACACACACACACACACACACACACACACACACACACACACACGGAAATGGGATGGGTGATGATGGATGCCCCCTACACACACACACACACACACACACATACACATACACACACACAGAAATGGGACGGGTGATGATGGAATTCCCTGTGAATCAGCATCCTGAGGGCAGCCAGGGTTTGATAGTCATTCAGGGACTCATTTCAGTGGCCTTTCTCTGCTTGGGGAGAAAAAAAAATGATATGCTTTGGAGCTCATTACTGGCCCTTTACAAAAGAAGAGTGAAACACAAGGCACAAGTAATCAAATTGAATGTAGCTAAGTTTCTTCTTTGGAACTGAGAAAATTCATATTGCTCAATTTTGATCATCAATCCAGCTATCACTTTTTATCACTTATTTATGCAGCAAGTCAGTATCTTTTGAGTGTTTTCTAGATGTCAAATAACATGCCCTATGCTTTGTATGGAAATTGGCATAAAGAACAATACCGGCTCTGGAGGTAGTCATCCTCAGTCTGGGAAAGAGACAGGGAAACACCTAAAGTCCATGCAGTGTGAACCAGCAGTCATTCTGGTGCATACAGAGTGCTGCGGCCTCCCATGTGAAAGGCCAGCACAGCACCCTGGCCAAGTCATGCAAGGGGAATGCTTTGGCTTTGACTTGAAATACGAGTAAATGTTCACTAGGTCTTCCATGCTGTCCAGGGAATAAAAGGAATATTCTCACAGGAATGTAGTTTAGGCAATATCTTTGCGTCATTTGTGCAAGGATGATTTTTGAGAGTTTGTCATTTTACTATTATTCTACCTTCCCTTTACCAGAACTTACTGGAGAAAAGCAATACTGAGATGAAGCAAAACAAATAAAAAGTTGGCCTTCCTTTACCCAATAACCAGCTGCGGTGTAAATATTAGCCTTGTAGCCACACAGCTAAATTAATCTGGAACTTTGGTAATGAATTTATGAAGCTCCTATCACCTTAAAAGAGGGCTCTGGAAGTGAGATCAAGAAGAAAACATTAAGTACAAATGGAAAGGACTCCACAACAGGATAAAAGGAATAAAGAAAGTGTACAGTGATTGGCTGAAAAACTTTGTGGATATAGGTCTTCATCACTTACAGGGTAGGAAGTCACACATAGGACTAAGGAGAAAACTAGGACATTAAAAAAAATGACCAAAGTTATGGAAACAGTAGAATAACCAGAAAACATTCTAATGTGCTTTGTGAGTGAAATAGGAGAGGCGATATCAGAGTCCTTGTGCTTTCCCTGAAGAGATGATCAGGGTAGCTAAGCCAGAATGCTGGGGGCTGAGGTCTTGATACCCAGAACTGCCTGCTCATATAAGTTCACCTTTGACTTCTGCTCTGCGAATCTGGTGTCCCAAGGAGGGAAGCCAGATGATTGCTCCTTAATGATTGCTCTTAAACTCACAGGAATTGAACAGGAAGAAAATTTTCTTGGCATTCTCTAATATTTTTTCACTTTTTGGCATATTTTTCCACCAGAAGAACAGAAATTGAAGGGAACAGAGGAAGTCTGACATGCATTTTCATTTCACAGATGCCTACTAATACACAACTTTGGAGAAAAAAGCATCCAGCATGGGAACTACAGGTAGGGGATATATTTCAGCTAAGTTATTTTCCCTGGGAAAGAGGAAGCTTTATATCTGGCCCCTAAACTCTGTATATGTGTGTGTGCGTGTGTGTTTAATTGTAAATGTTCTCCAAAATGCTTCATTAAATATTTGCTGACTGAAAAACAAATATTTGGTGATCATATATATTGCAAAAGGGTATTTCAGAGAAGAAATGGATATAACTGCTAAACAAATATATACACAAAGTGTGACAGGTTTTTCTTTTCCTCTCCAGCTATAAAAACTGTGTTAGGCATCCAAACACAGAACCACTATCTTTCCCTCCTCCCATAAGAAACTTGAGTGCAAAATAAAACATTTTGCTTCAAGAATGAAGGTACCATGGGCCAAATAGCCCTCTGATAGAGTGGGTTGTAGTTATGAAACTTGATCCCCACAGGCATTAGAATAACAATTTGTAGAAATGCAAAGGATAAATCTTGGGTAGAACCGAGGTGTTCCAGTCTGTGCAGCAAGAGCAGCAGAACCCCAGCCCCCGAGCAGTAAATGTTGATGCTCTATGACGGATGCTACCAATTACCTCTGAAAGTTCCTGGCATCTTTGGTTGGGATCAGTGGTTCTTTTTATATTCTCCCATGTGTTTCAGACCACTTCCTATACAAAGACCGCAAGTGGATAATTATGGAAATAGATACGATTTTAGAGCTGGAAGGGATCCTAGAAATAATGGGAGGCTAGGTCTTCACTTTGCAAATGAGTAACTGAAGCCCAGAAAGGAATACTGCTCCATCCAGCATCACAGAGCCTGGTTTTGGCCAAGCCTGGGACAAAACATATGTGTACTGATACCTGGTCCAGGCCTGTTTCTGTTGAGTATCTTTTCTTCAACCATCAATGGCTCCTGTTCACCAGAGAAAACAAAACTCCATTCTGGGATATGGCTCTTCAAGATCTGCTGAAACCTGCTTGTTTCTCTAACTTTATTTCCCTGTGTTCTACCTTCTCACTTCCATCACCTTCCTTCACCAAGTACTTATTTATTTATTTTTTGTGGTACGTGGGCCTCTCACTGTTGTGGCCTCTCCCATTGCGGAGCACAGGCTCCGGACGCGCAGGCCCAGTGGCCATGGCTCACGGGCCCAGCTGCTCCGCGGCATGTGGGATCTTCCCGGACAGGGGCACAAACCCATGTCCCCTGCAGGCAGACCCTCAACCACTGCGCCACCAGGGAAGCCCTCACCAAGTACTTTTAATTGGAGGCGCTTCCAACTTCTCACAGTCCCCTTAATACACCATGAGTGAGTTGTCCTCACTTGCAACACAGGTGGAATTATTCTCTGTGCAACTTTTAATACTCAGATGACATCTTGCTTTCTCCACGAAGCCTTACGTACTTCCTACTTCATGGTAAGGTGCTTCCTTCCAGGATTCTCGATAAACTTCTCAAAGCATCTATTCAGTAGCAGCCGTTGGAACCATTGAAAAAAAGTCTTAGTCTTTCTTCTTGAAGACCAAGATCTTTTCTTACTTATTTCTGCATTCTCTCCATCTTTCCCTCCCCTAGCATTTGGCACAGACCCTGACACAGGGCAGAGTCTCAGTAAATGTTAAATGAAGGGAAAAAATGAGTAAACCAACTGACACTAAATTGCCAAAAGGGAGTGTCATTGACTAAGACATTCTTATAACCTATAATCCATAATGGTCATAGAGGATGCTCTTATGTCTTAGGTGACTGATTATACAAAGTTCAGGCTAAGATGACCAAATAATATATTTGTTATCTTTTTGTGGTTAGTAGCACAGACTTTGGAACTAGACTTTTTTCGTTCAAAGCCCAGTTCTGCTACTTAATAGATAGTGTGCAACAAATTCATAGATTACTTGCCTTTTGTGGGTCTCAGTTGCCTTTTCTATAAATATGCAATAATAATAGTATCTAAATCTTAGGGATTTTATAAAGATTAAATACATATATATATACATTGAATATGTCTATAAATATTCACTCAACAGACATTTGGCAAATACTACATAAAAATGAGTTTTTCTCCTCCTTTTTCTCTCTCCCTTTTCCTACTTAATATAATAACAGTTATCACTAAGCTTAGTAAGTGAGGGCTTTACTGGGATGAGGGAGAAGCCAAAGAAATGCAAGAAAATAAAACCAAATGTCATATATTAATGATTAGGAGGTATGTTACTGGTTAAGAGTGCAGAATCTGAAAGATATACTATTCATTGGGTGTCAACATTGTGGTAGTTCCTGGACTATCCCCTTCATATACATCACTGAATCCTTGGTAGAATCCTGAAAACAGACATTTCCTTAATTTCACAAATAAAATAGGCTCAGAAAAGAAATTTGCCCAAGGTTGCACAACTGGTAAAATTTTAGAACTGAGATTTATTATGTGGTCAATGATTAAGATGTAGTCTCTGGAGCCGAACCCTTGAACTCAAAGCTATGCCCACCACCCATGACTGTCTGAGCAAGGGTGATTTGCTTAACTTTTGGGTCTCTGTTTTCTCATCTGTAAACTGGGTGCAATAATAGCCTATGTATCATAAGTTGTTGGGAGATTATATCAATTATACATGTAAAGTGCTAAGAGCAGAGCCCTGTATATATAGTTGTTCCTGCTCCAGTAGAGCAAGGCCTCTTTTGTCAACCTGCTCTTTTGATAAAGTTACTCAGATTTCCTGAGAGATGCCTTTTTGTATTTCTTCTATTTAAAGGGATGAACAATTTTATGAAACATAAATAATACAAAGAAAAGAAAGAAGAAAATAAACTGATTCTTGCTCCCTAGACTTAAAGCAATTCTCAAAACCATCCCCTCTCTAAAGGCTGAGATTAGCTAAATGTGTGATTGCATTGATGACAGCCAGATATAACA
This sequence comes from Globicephala melas, assembly GCF_963455315.2. Lineage (NCBI taxonomy): Eukaryota > Metazoa > Chordata > Mammalia > Artiodactyla > Delphinidae > Globicephala > Globicephala melas. Next base: position 161,148,914 of record NC_083315.2, on the reverse strand, counting down.
TTAAATGGAAGTGCATGTTTTGGCCTACACAATTACTTGCTGCTCTAGGTAAAGTCTTTATGGTTTAAATGAGACAGTACTTCTCTTTGATGAATAAGAGAAGGCATCTGGAATGAGCAAGTAAAGGCTATTTGTCCTTATAAGCATGTCCATTTAATTTGCCAGGTAGAGCATATAAGTGCAGAAAGGACAATGGTGGCATCCAGAAAAGAAACTTTCATGGGTCTACTAGATGACCGACATTCAACAATGACCAAGGTCTACGTCAAGTGCTTATAATGCACATACAGTAGCAATGGTTGAGAATGACTTTTGCCAGAGGTCGGTTCATCTGGTGCCACAGATCAACAGGGGCAGGAGAGAACGTGGAACACAATGACAATATGTACGTAAGTGTCTGTAGTCTGCACACAATTCAGCGAAAGCGGAGAGAGGGCTTCCAGAACAAATCATTTCCATCCCTACCACCCATGTCACAGAACTTGTCCCATTAAACATGCAGAGCTCTAAAACACTCTGTAAAGATGATGTAATTGCTTTTAATTAGTGCTTGTTAAAAGCTTCTGCTTGGAATAACTTGAGCAATACCATAAATAACTATAGTATTGGATTATAACCTAAAGAATTAAGTAACTACAAATTCATATTGATATAAATTTATAACTGAATAAATAAATGAAAGAAAAGCAACAAATCTTCCTTACTGGAGAATTTCAATGAATAACTATGGAAAGGTTAAAGATGTTAGAAAATCACCGTTAGAATGCCACAATAGTAATTTCCAAAGACAAGAACCACAAATGGATGCTGAAATGAGTACGAAAATTTAAGCAGAAAAAAGAATATTTGCATGTTCTCAAAGTATCTTATCCAAAATTTAGTAATTATAAAGAAAAAAGAAAAGTTTACAGTGGAGAATCCCAGCACACATCATTTTAACAAAGTAATCAAAGTTAAGATCATTGCTAGTATATATCAACATTGTTAACTCCTTGCTGTCATGCACTGAAAAAGGGCATAGCACTTCTGCAGTATCCTTTTCAATAACGCATAATCTCAATCAAATTATGAGAAAACATCAGACAAACCCAAATCCAGGAACATTTCACAAAAGTGTCAAGGTCATGAAAGACAAGGAAAGACCAAAGATTGGGCACAGATTACAGGGGATGTGACAACTCAATACAATGCTGGATTGGATCCTGGAACAAAAAGAAGACATAAGGAAAAATTGGTAGAATTCTAATGAGTTCTGTAATTTAATTAATAATATTGTCCCAAGTTAATTTCTTAGCTTTGATTAAAGTTCTATGGTTATGTAAGATGCTAACATAAGAGGAGCTGAGTGTAGACTATATGAAGTTCTCTATACTACTTTGAAAACTCTCCTGTAGGTCTAAGTTGATCTCAAAAATTAACTGTTAAAATAATAGGTTTCAGAAAGGGACCATTTTCCATTTGCTATGTAATGTGCTTTCTTCCCTGGTGTTGGGCTGAATATCAGAGAGCTATTAGTCTTACTACGGTGCAGCTTCTATTGGAAGGATAATGTCTTGCCTTTCAAATTCATAGTCAATGAAGCAAAGGAGCCATACTGAAACCAAAAACTTAGTGAATCATGTTTTCTGCTCTCTTACCCTAGCAAAGATAGCTTTCTATACAGGGCAAAGTGTGTTTTAGCTGGTTTTGTATGAAAGAAGTCATTGAAACAAATATTGGAGCCATGCATAAAAGGAAGTGGGGTAGAGAACAGCATAATATTTGAAATATGGCTCAAATTAGGCAATAATAGAGAAAAGATTTAATGGGTCCCTGAGAGTCTGTGTGAGAGTGTGATTTGGTGTTTCCCAGAGAACATTCAACTCAGTATTAATCTTGTAAGATGTCTGGAAAGAAGGGTTCCGTTACAAATAACTTTGGGAAACCCCAAAGTATTCCACTTCTTTGATGGTCAGAAGGCATATTTGTAATTGCAAGCTACTGGAAATCTTACAGTTAAGAAAATAGAGAGAAACAAAACTATTTAATTTGCTTATAGTACTAAATCCTAGACATGTGGAAGAAGAAATTTTCCCTATACTACCTGTTAACATTAGGAAGGACTAGTATCTCACAGCTTTGAGAATGCCCTTCTATCACATAATTCCCTCCAACAGGTCCACGCAGTAAAGAAAGCAAAACTGGAAATGAGAGAGACAGTGGTGAGGAGTATGGCCCTTTCTCTCTTCCTATTCCTCTGAATGAAAGAAATGAAAAAAAAATACAGATTTTAATATCCTGTGGAAAAGGAAGCTGGAGATTAAATATGGAGGGAGAAGGTAGGTGGCAAAATGAAACTTCATGGTCTGGGAGCATTAGTATATTATTGAAAAATCTAATTTTTTACCTTTTTTCTCTTCTTTTTGCAGTAAGTAGTAAGGACTGTAATCCCCTTAGCATTCTGGAGTCACAAGTTAGGACAGGAATAATGCAATTTAGTAAACGGGAACTATGTATATATAGGAATATTTTATTATGCTAACGAACTTGAAATTAATAGCCATTCTCCCAATATTCTGGGTTAAATTGTACCCACTTTCAGTGTTCTAAACACTGCCATTATTGCTATTTTATTTTACTTTATCCCTCCTTGTTCAAAATCACACATAAAATATGCACACTTAATATATATGGTATACAGAGAGCAAACTGAACATGAACTGCTATTTCATGTACCTGCATGAGCACATTGCTCAAGGTAAAGAGCAGGGTATTTTGTCTCAAATAAAATCAGTGTGCATCTAAGCTCACTATGGGGAACATTTATTTCCTTTATTTATAATCATTTTCAAGTGGTAGAAAGATGACTATTTATGATCCTAATGAAAATCTCCTAGTTTTCAGGCATTTTGAAGTTATTTTAAGCTTTTCTTAAATTTCACCTGTTTGGAAAAAGAGGAAGTAAATAAAAGTTATTAATAATGTGAATTACATTGTCATGGCAACAAATTTTTCCAGGTACTCTACTCTTATGCAACCATTAACACCTAGTCTCTATTATTCAAGAGAAATCATTTTCGGAAGGAAAGAAAATTCCTGTCATCAAAAAGGACAAGATCCTCTATGTAAATTCAAATTATTTGTCCAAGATGAAGATAGCTTCCCAGTCCTAAAATGATTACAATGTGCATTTTTCATATTTTCTTCTTGGTTGTTTTTTACTCTTATGGGATATGTATCACTGAAATAAAAAATCACCATCCCGGCTGAAGGATTAGCTTGAGATTTGTGGCAAAGACAGTTATACATCAAAATTTGTGCTCCTATTTTGGCTGGAAAGTGGCCATGTTATCAGAACGTTTCCCAGACTGCCTTGCATTGAGGTGGGGCCAAGTGTTTAATTCTTATGTGTGGAATATGAGAGAGGGTGATATATTTCATTTTTCGTGCTAATGTATCTAATGAGCTAGATATGTTTTCTCCCTTTTGCTTGTCCTTCCTCTGGGGGATGCAAAGAATATTGAGGCCCCAGTCAACTGAGAAGAAGGCACAGAATGGAAAGAACTTGCATCCTCAAAGTATCACTTGGAGGACATCCCCCCATGACCAAGGATACCTGCACAGGTGTATTAGAGAAATAAACTTCTATTGAGGTAAGCCATGGAAATTTTGATGTAAATTTTTTAATACCAGATTGTAACCCTAACTATTATATGATGTCTTACTAGTTAATTGGGTCAAGACTTCATTAAATGCACTAGGAAATATTAGTCATGGTTGAATACATATATCTATTAAAATAAACAAGTTTTATTTTACATGATAGATAACCCAAACCAATGGATGACTATTGTTCTTCTCTGCCATTTTTATGCTGTGGTCCTCTAATTCTCATGCGGTTTTAGATCCAGTGATTTTAGGCTTGGTACCAAATTCATTAAAGTTTTGGTCCCTAAGCAAGCCTCACAAATTTTACTTATAATACACTAATCATTGTTAAGGGGACAAAAACACTAGTGGCTAAAATTTCTTATAAAGAGAAATAACTTAGAAAATGAGTGATTTTCTAATGAAATTTCTTGGTCCCCAAAGCAAGAATTTATATTCGTTTTATGAAATTCAGTCCATTTTCTAGTCTTTATGTATCCTGATCGCTTTGTAACTGATATCTATCCTATTGGTCAGCTCACCTTATTTAGGTTCTTCCTGAGTCATTGAATAAAATATTGAATAGGCCAGTAAAGGGATGAGGAATGAATTTTATGGTGTGACATTGAAGAATTTCCACAAACTTGACCCTGATTTGTTGTTCAAACCATCACTTCCACACATTGCTATACTATTGGGCAGCCCCATCTACCTCCATCTGGAATTTTACCTGTGCCCCACCATCCTCAGGGTCCTTACATGAATATTCCAGATGATTCATGGATCTTTATCTCTTTTCAGCTCCCACAAATGACATTCACCATCTAATTCATCATTAAACATAATTTCTCCAGTATTCAGCCATTTTTTGTGTGTGTTGCAAAGTTGTGTAACATATCCCATGCTTTTTTGAGATCATTCTTAAACTCCTGGGTCAATAGCACAGTACTGGCACTGTAACAAGGACAAAATGTAATTTCTAACGGTTATTCTAGCCTCTGGTAAGAAATATTTTTGCGATATTTGCTGTTTTTGGAGCTTGCTTTGCATATCTAATATTGTATGATTTAGTTTGTTGGGGCTGCCACAACAGAATATCACAGACTGGGTGGCTTCACCAACAGAAATTTATTTTCTCACAGTTCTGGAGGCTAGAAGTCTAAACCTGCCAGCAGGGGTGGTTTCTTCTGAGGCCTCTTTCCTTGGCTTGAAGATGGCCACCTTCTGGCAGTGTCCTCACATGATCTTTCCTCTGGGTGAGTTCATCTCTGTATCTCTTTGTGTGTCCTGATCTCATTTTCTTATAGGGACACTAGTCAGATTAGATTAGGGTCCATCCTAAGGGCCTCATTTTAATTTAATCACACTTTAGAGGCCCTTCCTCTGAATTCAATCACATTCTGAGGTCCTGGGGGTTAGGGATTCAGCATATGATTTTGGGGGACACAAATACAAATATCTTAAGGATTAGGGTCTTCAATGAACACTTAAATCAGTGTTCCCCATAGGTAGTGTTCAAATCATCTGTATCAGAATCATGTCTTAATATGTAAATTCCTATCTCTTCATTCTAGAAGCTATGAGCAAAAATCACTCAGGATATGTCTTGGGAAACTTTATTTTAAATAAACGTCAATGGTGATTCTTATGTACATTATTTAGAGTTGGAAAACAACTTGTATAAAACATGTGATTTTTCTTTATAGTCTGAGTGAAGGGTGGGGACAGGGTAGAGACTTATTTGTCCTTTGTCTACTGAGTTATTTACACTCATGTCTAAATATGGGTAGGATGAGCACATACTGTCACTCAAGCTCAATCCTCTCTCCATTTTAACTGGTAACTTCTTGGGGAGGCCACTGCCTATGTGTTGTTGCTGTGGTAACCCAGAGAGGCCCACAAGCTGGGCTCAGAGGAAAGCTAAGTTCCCAGTGGAGCCTGTGCTGGGTGGGATCCAGAGACTACCTGCCTGACCTGTTAACAAATCAGATCACGTCTTTGCAGAACTCCACCCCAGAGGTTATGAGAAAGCTTTCTGGCAAGTAATGTTATCAGCATGCAAGGGAAAGAAGAGTGATTAGAGGGAAATCAAAATATCTCTTCTTCCCCAATCCCCACCAATCATTCAATAACAAGCAATGTTATCCAATTCTTGATTTCCAGGACTTAAGGAAAATGATACCTGATTGTTTGGAAGACTGATTGGTTGAGTTCAAGATGCCTTTAGTCTTGTCTTCATTTTGTTCTTTTCTCAAGGGTCTAGGGATCAGAATAAAAGGAGTATTAAAGAAGGAAGGAATCTTTTTATCCTCACCTACAGGATGTCTGCTATACAGTCGAATTTGGTGCCATTGGTTTAAAAGAAATACCTGGGTTCAAGTCCAGACTCTCCACTTCCCATCGTGATGACTTTGAGGTTGCTGCTCATGGTTTCTGAGGAGCAGTGTGAATTCTCTCTTTGGTGATAGTGGTGGTAGAGGGGTTTGCAGTGGCTGATGGCTGACTTAAATGTTTCTTTTCTTTTTCTTTATTAAGACTTAATTTTTAAAAGAAGCCTTAAATTCATATCAAAATTGAAAGAGAAGTACAAAGATTTGCCATATGCTCAATGCTCCCACACATGCATACCCTTGTCCCTATCAGTAGTCCCTACCAGAGTGGTACATTTATTACAATTGATGAACCTACAATGACACATTATTATCACTCAAACATTCCCTTAGGAATGTAAGGGGGAAACACTTATCTGCCCCATGGACATTGACCTCCATCCCCCCTCGCCACCCCACACACCCTTTAGCTGCCAAGGTATAAGAGAGGAAGCCCCAGGGCAGCAAGTAAAAACTACTTCATTGATCTCAGGCAGAGGTTATACCTGCCAGAAGAGAAGCCATTGGAAGCTTAGGAGAAATTGGTTCCTGCAGCCATGATTCGAGTAAAGGTAGAGCAAGATTATTTTGAATTGGTGCAGGAGAGGGAATTGATACACAGCAAAGATTCCTTGTATGATTATACTTATACGTTTACCCTTCTTTTGTACCAAGCTCCTCATTAACTACAGTGTATATGGACATGACATGATAGAAGTCCTTTCTTAGAAAAAAAATTCTTGATCTCAATGAGCAATTTAGGGAAAACTGATATATTTGAAGCAAATTAGGGAATACTAAAGACAATTTCAGTGCCAGAAATCCTGACTTAGGCTAAAGGAGTCAAGGAAGACTCTTGGAAAGGGGGTATGTAGCTTGCTCTGGAAGGTGAGTGGCTCTCATCACTGCACTGATTTCCAGTATTAATTTGGTAGCAAAAATACTGATTGATCTCTACGTGTTTATAGGCATTTATAGTTTACACATTTCTTTCACATACGTGAACACATTTTAAAGAACATTTTAAAAAACATTAGCTCCAGGCTTCCCTGGTGGCGCAGTGGTTGAGAGTCCGCCTGCCGATACAGGGAACACGGGTTCATGCCCCGGACCGGGAAGATACCACATACCGCGGAGCGGCTGGGCCCGTGAGCCATGGCCGCTGAGCCTGCGCGTCCGGAGCCTGTGCTCCGCAACGGGAGAGGCCACAACAGTGAGAGGCCCGTGTACTGCAAAAAAGAAAAATAAATAAAATTAATTAATTAAAAAATAACCATTTTTACTATAATCCCATAGGTGTAAGGTAAGCTCTAAATGCCTGGGGAAAAAACTTAAAAAAGATGTGTATAGACAAAAATAAGGAGGATTAGGCAGATACAGCCTCTTAATTGGCAAGGATTGATACACTTTCTACTTTGCTGGAGATGGTTGGAGAGAACCCATTTCTAATCCTTAACATGAGTAATGTAGGTGTTCTAGATTTTAATTCACAGGGGCAGTTTTCAGCTTCTCAATCTTTTCAACCATTTATTGTTTCTAATAACCATTTATTGTTTCTAATAGGCTCAAAACATTGTAAGTCTGACAGTAAGGGCACAAAGCCACTATTGTTAAGTCATAGTCGACAATCTAGCTAAGGAGATAAGCCTTGAACAATGCATTTCTAACCCAAGGCAGTTAAGACAGTACTAGGAGAGACTTTCAGACATGTGTTAACAGCAGGGATGAAATAGAATGATTAGCAATTGATTTCTGTCTTTCCTCTGGGATGTATTTGGAAGCCACCTGTGGTGACAACTGCTGCTGGTCCCCTTGGCAAGCCTCTAGCAGAGCCTGTAGCACTGCCCTGTCCAAGTCTTGCATTTTGCACATTTCAAGAAATTCTATCTGGGCCGTGACCGAGTTGGCTGCTTTTCCTCCGGGCATCACCCCTGGGGCACTCTGCACAGGGTCCCACAATGGCTTTTAAATCCAGAGGTAGAAGACTGAGGAAGGAAGAATGTTTTGCAAGTACCTGTATAGATCAGAGATCTTGTCAAAATCTGGATTGGGTATTTAAGGCCAAATAAAAATCTGGGAATAAATACATGTACATATTTCAAAGGAGTGTTTTGAATATTCTTCCCTTACTTAGTAGTTGTAAATACTAAGCAGGATTCAGATTTTTAGGAAAAAAGATGGTATATAAAGTTAAAGAAGATAATTTAATTACTGGCTAGAAAACATAGGATATCAAATGGTAAATGATATATGACTTCCAAATTTATTTCAAGTGATCAACATAAATTTACCTTAATATTTAAATTTTATTCTTGCTTAAAAAAATTGCTGATAGTCAACTAAACAGAAAACATATACATTTTAAAGAATTGCCTATCCTAATATTACTTTAAACTTGTAATTTTGACTTCTTTCACTTTTGACTCACATGTCTTCAAACCAAGTATTACATAAGGAGAAATTAGGCAAAGTGATATTGACCAGACCTTCTCCTAAAATTCCCAGGATTCTTAATTGTCAGGAAACACCTGAGTCCTGTATAAACAGTGTGGGTGAGTCTAGTTCTCAAGGTTCATTTTGCCAGGGAATTTACTGCCAGCCTATAGATGGCAGCAAACTTACATATCATTGCTCAATTTCTCCTTCCAGTTATTCTTTCCTGCTAGTTTTTCCAACATGAAAACAAGTTATATGTTATTATTAAACCATACAATGAAGAGAAAGTCATAGCTTTACTGGGACATAATTTCAGAGACCACTGGAAAATTAAGGGAAAACAAAAGCAAAACGTAAAAGAAAAATGCTTGGGATTAAGATTGGCAAAAGACAAGAAAGTTGATATTTTCATAGTCACAACTTGTTTCTTGTATGAGTGTTACTGAGTGGGAACTTGGGTACAGCTTTTTTATTAGACAATTTGGCACGGTATGTTCTTTAGCATTGCCTAAGTTGAAAGATGTTGCCCTATTGTATAGTTTGGGGTTTTTTTGGGGTTTCAGCAAAGCATTTTTTAATTAATTAATTAATTTACTTATTTATTTTTGGCTGTGTTGGGTCTTCGTTTCTGTGCGAGGGCTTTCTCTAGTTGTGGCTAGCAGGGGCCACTCTTCATCATGGTGCTCAGGACCTTCACTGTCGCAGCCTCTTGTTGCGGGGCACAGGCTCCAGACGCGCAGGCTCAGTAGTTGTGACTCACAGGCCTAGTTGCTCCATGGCATGTGGGATCTTCCCAGACCAGGGCTTGAACCCGTGTCCCTGAATTGGCAGGCAGATTCTCAACCACTGCGCCACCAGGGAAGCCCCTATTGTATAGTTTAATGATGTGTCATACTGCCAATAAAGACTTTCTCTTGAAGCAAGTGAGCTAGAATTGAGATATTTATGAGAAGACATAACCAATACATCTAAAAGAATAGGTAGCAATGACCAATTAGCCATAATGTTAAGTTTCATTGTGTAAGAATCATCCACTGAATGTTCTATTGCCATGGTCTTATTATCTATTGCCCCGTCTGAAGAATCATTACTGTTAAGCAGAGATTTAATTCAATTTATTGATGGCAAGCCCATTAAACCTTTGATATCAGTTGTATTACGTGCATCAGATTTCTTAACTAAAAATGGATTTTTTATGGGGAATAATAAAGCATAATGAAGATAGAAGCAATCAATGAAACTAAGGTCTAGTGATATTAGCACATCAATATTTGCATTTTAGTTCCCAAGGATCTGCACAGAGGACATCTGCCCTATTAGCAAGACTTCATGAGCCTTAAGAGATTTTGTTTTGCATTATTCCTTGTTAAACAAAATGTCGTAGGAGCTAGGCCCATTTACCTTTTTAAGCCACCTGTCTCCTGGAAGAAACAGGTGTGTTGTGCAGGTGATGTTCTCAGTATAAATAAGCACTGACAAAGAAAGGCCGTGAGAGAAATACATTTACAGCAGAGAAGCTAAAATACTGGCAGCTTGGCCATTAGTGACTAAGTATTGGGTATGCAACACCTTTTTCTTTCAGTACCTGTTGAGGTTAAAAATTTGAACTCTAAATGTGATAGTAGACTAGTCAGATATCAACCTGCTAAACTGGTATTTTTGAATGATTATCTATTAGATGATAATCATCATACTTTGATTATATCCAAATGCAGGTCTGTCATACTTTTATTTATGAGATTTTTTCAAGTAAACTTTAAATTGACTAAACCCACTGCCCCATGTTTTATTCAATACGAGAATATCAGGGATATCACAGATGTGCCATATTTTTTTTACTAACATAAAAAGTACATCATTTAACATTTAAAAATGTTTCTGTGTTTAAAAAAGCCTCTGGTACACTACATTTACTGGATACATGTTGACTATTATTATTATAATAATTTTTGAACTTACATAAATCTGATGAATGCTATCAATCAGAAAAGAATCATTGCTAAAGCACTGCTAAGCACTTTGAAAATTGCAGCAACTTAATAAATTCTCTTGGAATATTTACTGATCGAAATAAGGAAATTTTGGAAAGGGAATGGAGTTTACTTACAGAGCATCTCCTGTGAATCAGGATACATGCAAATTTCTTCACATATTGTTACAAAATCGGAGATACAACATTATAAAATAGGATTAATAATGTATTTTACAGATGAAGTCACTGGGAGTTAAATTTACTTTCATGAAGCCACACAGATGGAAAGTAAAACATCAAGTTTTCAATCCTCAGATCTGTCTTAATGGCCCACTGCACTGTCTTAGACAGAAGTTGCCAAATCATAAGCCTCCAGAGACTGAGAAAGTGACACATTAGACATTAGACAAGATGGAAGAAAGTGCCTGTACTCCAAAGTTAGGTAAATAATTAGGGAGTGGTGGAACCTCAGGTGAATTGGAGAGGGCAAGTTCCATATAAACATTGTACCTACCACTCTGCTTCAGAAATGTTTTAGTGGAGTTGTTAGATCATCCCATTTCTCAAAAGAAGCCAGAAATTCAGGTTGGTTGGTTTGTTTTTCTGTGAAACCTCCTAGTTTTTAAACTTTGGCAACTAATTTGAATGTGGGCAAAAAATAAAAATAATGGAAAGCATATCTAATGGTCACAGAGCCACTGCTTTTCAACTTCTGCCTTAGAGGGAGCTCTTGACCTACTTCCATTTCCAAAATAAAACGTATGCTAGCATGAAAAAAGAACAGGGATATATTTGGCCCACTTGACTAAAGAATGAATTTTTAAGGAAGAAGAAGTAAAATAAGTGTGTATTGTGATAAAAAATAACTCTCCTTGAGCCCACTTCCTTTGACTTCTTACTTCATTCCTTGAGTTATTTTTCTTATCTATTTATAGCTCTGAAAGAGTGATAAGAATCATGACCTATCTAGGTCTGGATTTAGACATTGCATTGGTCAATGAATGATGAACAGATTCTTGAGGCTTATACATGTTTCATGCAGTATGGAAAGAACTTGGGCTAGAAGATTAGAAATCATTTTTTCTTTTAACCAGGAAATCACTTTTCTTGTATGAGCTCTGTTTTCTCTTATATAAAATGAAAACTTGGATTTCATCATAACTGGATAAAATGACCAATGAAATTGGTGAAGAACTGCAGTGCTTCATTTTCATCACCAGTTGAGTTCATTTACTTTTCTACCTTTGAAGAAAGGGTCAGTGTTTTGGTCACGGTGATTAAAGACATGCTTGTTTCTGTTGATTCCCTGACTGATTCAGTCAATACTGAAGATCCACTAAACAATTTCAATCAACCTTTGAGGATCATGGCTAGAATAAATGGTGAAGGGTCACCCACAAAAGAGATCTTGCTTAATTCAAATTTGATTTCCTACAATATATATTTAGTCTAATGATTATATCTAGGATGATCATTCCCTACCACTTTACAAGTTTCTTTAGTACTGTCTTCAAGGGATTCTCTATTTGAAAGATCGTGTCAACCAAATGAATGTGTATAAGAAAAATATAAGTAACCCTCTAATTTTGCATTAATCAAAGACAAATATAACTGAGCATGCAATAAAAGCAGTAATTTTCAAATGATATTAAATTGCTTTGTTTAATTAGATACTTGATGTTTAGCTATCCTGTGCTTTTTTGTTTTTTCATTTTAATTAGCAAGCACATTCTTTCCTTACATAATAACTGGAAGACTCCTGTTGCTATCATAATTAACATCTAGGCATCCAGATTTCGTAGAATGAGAATAACTTCTTTGATCCATGGTTTAGACTTTAAACTCTGTATATAATTCTTTTATCTTCAGAAATATTTCTGGACACCATTAGAAAGTTTCATCCTTTCAGGAGACTTTTGTAAGTGATTTGATGCTATGTATCCATGATTATTTTTTCCCACTATTTAATGGGGACACTGAAAGCATACATATCCAAGAACGCTTATATCTTGGCAGAGGGGTGTTCAGGATTAGCTCTAGACAGTAGAAAATGGGCAAAATGGTTACATACCCCTTCCCTGCCTGGCCCCAAACTCCCCATGAGATTTTTAGGCTTAATCTCTCTTTTCACTTTCTGGCTAGCCAAATGCAGAGAATCCATTACAGGCTGCTGTGGTTCCAAGGGCCACCAATGTCATTTAGGAAAAAAGACCTCTCTTCCTCCAAATCTGTAGGCTGCTTTGGGTGGTGTCAGGTGTGTGCCATACAATTATATTGTGTTAAGTTCCTGAGCTTTCAGGATTTCCTGTATCAACGCCTGGTGTTATTCATCCTGATTAACAAAGTTTCTGTCATCTTTCCACTTATTCTGCCCTTTCTCACAGGCTGGAAAGGGGATCCTTTTGTTATTTTTCAAATCAACCCTTGACTGGTTAATAGTCACATGATAACATTTCTGATGCTCAGAGTCTGAATATGGAAAGAAGGGATATGTGTATTTTCCCCATTTTCCAGATAAGGTCTCTGAGACATAAAGATGAAATGACTTCGGCCAAAGTCATAAAGCTAATAATTGATCAAGCCAATCTTGCCTTCTTCTCATAAGATCATTATATTAATTGTGGAAGCTAAAGTCTTATATCTCAGATCCTTAAGGCTGGATGTGATCAACTAATCAATGCCAGTGGAAGAGGGTCAACATCGTCCTACCATCTAATGGAAGAACAACTCTGTATTTAACCTTCTAGACATATTGCCCATTTGGTACCCCCTTTGTTGTTTAATGAGAAGAATTTTATAGGACAGCATATCCATCATAACAATTGACAAAGTGATAGTGGCAAATACAAGCTCAGCAGAAAAGGTGTCTTTTGTCATATTGTTACATACATGTTTTCATTTTATGTAAGACCACACTGACCCATACTAATATTTTTAATCTATTTTCAGATAGTCTCAAATGTTGTTTTGAAAAAGCAAACATTTTTCCCACATAGGATAAGGATATAAAACTGAAAAATCAGTGCCAAACATTGGCTATATGAAGAATACCTTATTTTCATGACAAGTGAACCCATTTCTTTGCATATTTATAAGATTCATTCTTCAACAATTCCATCTGAATCTATGTTAGTAAAGACTTCAAATAAAGGATACACTGCATCTCTATCTGGCACCTAGTATATAATGCATGATGAAAATTGTTTTCTGAGTGAATGAATGGATGAATAAATGAATGAAATAATGGTTCCCAGCCTGGAAACCCTCATTATAAACCAGCAGAGAGAGTCAAGTGAATTTTTTGCTTTCAATGTTTTTAGAAATATGACAGAAACTGAACATTTTTCTATAATATTGTTACTCTACGTTAAGTAAATCACCATGTTTCTTTCCTTTTACCTAGAATTGGATCAGATCAATGTGCCATGTTGGATGCCTCATGTTGTGAAGAAACTTTGATTGATATTATATGCCTGATTAAAAAGTAAGAAATGGATTAGCTGTTACATAATCAGTGTTGTTGAATAGACAAGATTTTTCCAGAAGTGACTGATGAAACTGTATTATTATTGGTGGTTGAATGTGTTGTATTCAACATTAAAACAATAGAAAATCAAAGAAAATAAGAAATACTGCCTCATTTAACAGATATCTGATAATTGCTAAAAAAAAAAAAAAAAAATTACCGAGTCTGTATGTCCTGATTAGTACTTCATTAAAAAAGCACAAAAGCAAGTAAATTTATGATTAATCCAGTAGAACACATATCTAGTTTGATTCAGTACAGGACTTGATTCTAAATCATTATTAGTGTTGCCAGGCATTATTCTGTTCCAGTTTCTAGGAACTTTCCACTATTGTTAAATTTAAAAGGTAATCCTGTAAAACAATAAGAGATTTTCTCCACTAAAGGGGAAATAAGAAGTCACACTTCCAATCAGCCCCTAATTCAACCTGAATTAAGCATGTCAACTGTTGTATCTTAGAGTTGGTAGACTTTATTTTTTTTCTGGATTCTGCATCCCTTTGGAATCTGTAAAGCTTGGTATAAACTTGGAAATCTCACAAAAACAGAATCTCATGAAATTTTCAAGGCTCTATGACTTGATCAGTTTGAAAATATGCTGGCACAGCCAGCATCAGCTCCAGCCAAGTCATGGATGTGCAGCGGGGCCCAGCAGTACAGAATGCAAAGCAACTTTAGAAAGTAAGTTCAAAGTGTTTTCAAAACTTCCCAGGAGTGCTGCCATAATTTCTGGGCAGTGGTTCAGGTATGAAAGTTCTTATTTCAAATGAATCTGTCCTGTAATTCCTGCACGGCAATTCTAAATGGAAAGGAAGCTAAGCTCCCTTTTTCTCAAGGTCATTCAAGCGTATTCTTCTCTCCAACATAAATATTACCCTTCAGTTCTCATTCACTAGGAAATAAGGCATCAGAAATTAGATTTTACTTGTCTCTTTATGAAGGAATGAAGGAAATAATGAAGGAAATCAACAATTTTTAGGGCCCTCATTTTGTCATATTCTATATGAGATACTTTATAAATGTTATCCCCTTTAATCCTCATGAAAACCTTTTAATGTAAATATTGTTATTCTGATGTCACTGAAGAGGCCCAGAGAGATTGAATAATTTACCAAAGGTCTACACATCAATGAGTGTTAGAGCTGGCATTCAAACCTAACTCTGACATGAAATCCCAAACCTTCTTCTGTATACCAAGAATT
Source organism: Globicephala melas (assembly GCF_963455315.2). Lineage (NCBI taxonomy): Eukaryota > Metazoa > Chordata > Mammalia > Artiodactyla > Delphinidae > Globicephala > Globicephala melas. The sequence continues at coordinate 161,133,782 of NC_083315.2, read as the reverse complement.
TGCTTTGGAAATCGCTTTAGAATTTTGGAATGCAATATATTTTTGAAAGATCGTCCTATCTTTTAGTTTATTTCTAAAACATGCATGCAATTCCATTCCATTATGAGAGATTACAAGGGCCCAAAATCCACTTCCACACAGTTCACCAAACTCAAGGTACTGCATGTTAATAATCAAAAGTTGAATGACGGTCTAAGCCTTGTAATTTCTAAATGATTTTATGGGTCTTATCAGAAACAGGAAATAATTCACAAAATGATTATTGATATCAAATGAATTTTTTGTGCCTTTTCTTTGGCTTCTTGGTCCCCTTTCAGAGCTTCCTTCTGGTCATTTAACAGAAAATGAAGCTTAAAGCTAATAAAAAAGGGAAAATAATATTGAGCTCACGGAGATATAAGAACGGATGCACGCGACAGATGGAACTTGGGAGATAATGACCAAATATGTGTGAGAATTAACACCATTCCATCTCTGTGTCCCCCACCCAGAAAAACATTACCACCTTCACATCACCGTATACTCCTGGACAGTTAGGTTAATTCAAATTACCCCTAGGCTCTTTATGGGTAACTCAGAGAGAAGGGATGCCATTCATGGAGCATGAAACTTGCTGGCATTGAAATTAATTTCCAAGCACCCCCCGATGAAGTGAGTTGCAATCAAATTGCTGGAGGTCCCATAGGAGCCCAGTAACACAGAGGGCCCACCTAAATTAAAAACAAAACCAAAAACAGAGACTCTCAGAGTTGGATGGATCCTTAGGGACTGTCTGATCCAAATTCTATCATTAAAACTGAGACCAGGAAGGTTAAGTAACTTTTCCAAATTTACAAAGCTTGTAAGTGGATGAGCTGGTATAAAAAAAATCCATGGATGGGCTTCCCTGGTGGCACAGTGGTTGAGAGTCCACCTGCCAATGCAGGGGACACGGGTTCGTGCCCCGGTTTCGGAAGATCCCACATGCCGTGGAGTGGCTGGGCCTGTGAGCCATGACCGCTGAGCCTGCGCATCCAGAGCCTGTGCTCCACAACGGGAGAGGCCACAACAGTGAGAGGCCCGCATACCAAAAAAAAAAAAAAAAAAAATCTATGGTTATGATTTCAAAGCGTAAGCTTTTTAATGACTAGCAATATTCTTTGGCTTTGAGCAATTAACTTCTCTAGAATTCCATTTCGTTATCTAGAAAATGGAGATGATGACACCCAACTCACGGTGCTTTAGAGAGGAGTATATGGCCATGTATGATAAGTGTGGAGCTGAGCGCCTGCTACAAGGGGGCAGCTCTGTGAGTCATTACTGACATTTGCAACAGCAGTAGCAGTAGTAGCAGCAACAGTTCAGTCGTACTCGAATTTGGGAGAGAAACCATGCTTGGAATTCAGGCATTAACGCTCAGCTGAATGCCCTTTCCAATAAACCGTGTTTTAATTTCCTCAAACAAAATTCATTATTTGTGGAAGATTGTTTGGATAGTTTGGTAATATGCAATTTGGACTTACTGGTTTTCTTAGAAGCTTATATATAATATTTTCTTATGCATGATTTGTGACTGCCTTTTTGGAAAAAAAGAGAAAGAAAAAGAAGGCAACATACACATTTGGATTTAATTTTTATATCTTCAGATGACTAAACACATTATCTTCTGCAAGCCATTTTGCTCTTATGAACCTTAAATTCCTCATCTACAAGGTGGGGATAAAATGTTTTCCCACCCAAAGTAAAGGATCGCTGTAAGGATTAACATTTTAAAATGAATATGGACATCCTGTTTAATCTTTTTTTTTTTTAAACATCTTTATTGATACTGTTTAATCTTAATGAGCTTCACTTTCTACTCCAAATGCAAGGATGTTATCTGGCTAGCTGTCTGGCAGAGCTCTAACAGCATGTGCCTCTCATGGGGCCCTGGACAATTCCCTTATCGGGGCGAAGACTCAGTGTCTGTATACACTTCATAGGGTTATTTTTGAAATAAAGTGTATAAAATGCCTGGCACATAGTCCACTTAATAAATTGTGTGTATTATAATTATTTTTAGTAGACCTGAGAAGAAAGAGTCACAAAATCTTTAGTTATATCGGAGACTTAACCCTCTGAGCTGCATGCAGTGAAGGGTAAAATTACCTTTTTTCTCATTCCTAATTTCTCTTCAATGCCTAAAATTGTTTTCTGGGACTCAGAAGCATCAATACATGTGATTCTGAATTTTGAGAGAATCACATTTGGAATTTTTGCAAATGTATGACAATTAGTAAGCTGGTTAGACTATTCTGTTAGAAGCAATCTGCTTTTTATAATAAGAATCAGGGGGCATTTCATGCCTGCTGGAGAAGGGCGTGAGTAGGCCTCTGGCCAGGCTAGTTCCATGGTAAAAGCAACAATTGAGTAGATGCCCTGGAGGCAGTTAACTATCACTGTCATGTTGGCTAATAGTGGCAGGGTGACATCCATCCACTTGGACAACTTTATTCATGTCTCCAGCCAAAAACCTAATCACTTTGATGATTCTTCCTCAGTCTCACAGGTAGTGAAAGACAGTCATTTAAAACCTCAAATTTTGAAAGTCAAAGTCAATGTGCTAGAGCCCAAAGAGAGACTGTGAGGCAAGTTAAACATTCTAGGTTCCTTATGAATTAAGTTGTTAGTTCTTGAAGTTTACTTTCTGTTTGTGTGTGTGTGTGTGTGTGTGTGTGTGTGTGTGTGTGTGTTCTAGATGGATGTTTGCTGTGGCAGGCACAGAAACGTCCTCCTAGTGCCCCTACAGGGAAGGACTTGATACCCCACTGTAGAGTATGTGGTCAGCAGACATCTTCCAGTTCTCAGCAATTTCAGGGTCTGCCTCAGGTTCTGAGAGTTGCCTCGCTCCAGCTCACATCCTTCCACTACAGTGACAGTCCACAGTTGAGCCAAGCAGAGTTATAACGTCTTATTCTAGAGCTGCCTACTAGATTCACTGAGGTTACCCTGAACTATGTCACCCTGCATTGGAGTTTAAATTTTTCCTCTGCCCCATCTTTCTTCTTCCCTGTTCTTTCCACAGGTGTTGATCTGTAATTAACATCTTACACATTAGACTCCATTTCAACTGCTGCTAGAGAACTTAACATACAACATAGGATATCGAGGGTGGTCCAAGTCAGCAGGAGACAAAATGGGGTTTTGAGCTAAGCCATTTACGGCTCAGCTAGCAATGAAAAACCCATCATGGCTGGTAGGTGGAGCACAGGTTGTCACTGGCATAAGGTGGCCTTCCATTTGGTAAATACTGACCTGTGGGAGTTGAGAGGATATATAAGTAGAAGGGAATGTGCTGCTGGACATAAAATATCAGGCAGTTGAGGTGGATGAAGAAAAGAGTAGCTATAAGGATAAGACATTAGATGGTTATTACTGTGCACCATTGCTGTTCTACATAAAGATAAATGGAGAGCTGAGGGAATAACATAGAACTTGAAAGTCATGTGCAGAACAGATTTAGAATGCATACAGAAAAGGCCTCATTTCTTCTAGCAGAAGAAAAATCAAGGATCAAGCCTAATATTTATTAGTCAAAGTGGTTGAACTTCAGAAGAATTAAATGCCCAAATAAGACAAATATGTTACAAGAAGCTTAGGGCCCTATTTGAAAATAAAACCTGAAAACCTGGTACCCTGACACTTGAGGACATCTGCATGGACATACACCCAAAGATTTTAACTCTCCAGGCTCCTTGGGAAGAAAATACGCAAGAGTCTTCCATGTTCATAAAAATTTTAGGGGCTCAGTGGTCAGAGGCATGCTAGGACAGCCTTTCCAAAGTAAAAACAAAACAAAACAAAAACAAAAAAACACAAACAACAATACTACCTTTTCATTTTTCACATCCTACCATGAAGAAGTAAACAAAACTCCTGGGGGGACTTCTTGGGGTTCTGGAGGCAGCATACTCCACACCTAAGGACAGAGTGGTCTAGCTCATATACTGTGTGAGTCTTTGCATAGGATCTTGAAGAGGATAGACCTACTGCAAGTCTACCCTATGGTGCAAGCAACCCCACTGCTTAGGCCATACAATCTGGCAGGCCCTATGGTATTAGAAAGAGTGTTGGTAGATAAAGGCTTTATGTATAGACAAAGATTGGAAGATTGGGGGAAAGGGGTGAGATTCAGGCATGTGGGTAGACATACGGGAGTGGACAAGAGTGACGGTCCTTGCATCACATATTGATGCTACCAGAGAGCATAGAGACACTAAAACAACTAAGTGCAAATACGACTGGTCAATTAATGTCAACAAACTTCTCATCAGCTTTCCCAGATCTGGCACAATGAGCACATTAAAAAAATGGCCTTGATAGAAGGGACAGAGGACCAACAGCATGGAATTCTGACTTACAATGGCTTATCTAGCTGTTTCAGCCTCTGAATGGCCAACTTGCTAACAGTGTCAAGCCACTGGTATGACACCATTTTGGGGAGACCAACTGATTACTTGCTGGTAAGTTGACTGCATTGTGCTTCTTCCATTCTGAAGGGACAGCGGTTCATTCTCATTGAAATAAATACATATTATAATTGTTGGTTTGTCTTTCCTGCCCTTGGGGCCTCTGCCATCATCACTCACTATTCAAGAACTTAGAATCCATTGTCATGGGATGCCACATGACATCATGTCAGACAAAAGGATACACTTTATAGTAGAGAAGGTGTAAGAGCATCCTCAGAGGTATCCTTTGCTAAGGAAAGCATTATAGTCATCCATGAGAGAAGCTTTTCCTTGATACCATATTAAAAAAAGGATTTAAACAGTGGGTTCTTATACAGAGGCATTGAAACACAGAATTAACATTATGTTTGAAGTAGCTTTATAGAGCAAGCAGAGGTGATCTTTAGATGATCGGTCCTTGGATCAAACTACTGTAAAAATAAATAACACTGCAATATAACTTAGTGAATATATTTCAGAAGAATAACCAAGCCATTGAGGTGGAGCTCTCTGTGTAGCTTTCTGTTATTTTGAGTTGACAAGAGGATAAAATCAAATGTGCTTTATATAGGTATGTATATAATTATTTATTTATTTACTTGCTTTTTGTTGAGATGAATAATCCATGAGTATCCACCATTTCAGCATATCTTGTGAGCAAAGATATTGAATGAATTCATTCTAGCAATTTGCTCAAGGAAGTATATATAATATATAGCAAAGAGTATTGGAAGATATAGTGTTTCCCTTCAGAACAAAGGGAGGGCAGTCTTATGCCCACTATACAAGATTATGGTCCTTAAGCTCTGAGTTCTTCTCTTCTATCAACCCACTTCAAATGCCACCTGTTCCTTTTCTTGTCCCTTTGTGAGAATTGAAGCTCAGGGAACCAGTGGAAGAAAATGTGGGGACTCTGGCTACTGCCATTGCTTTGAGTAAAAAGTCCTTTGTCTCTGACCCTGGAGTCTCATATCTTCTGCCTGAATCCATGAAACTGAGACAGATTAACTTGTTAGTTTGAAAATAGGGTAAAACTTCAGACTCTTCACTGTTATTGATATTTATTTATTTAGATATGGAGTTCTGAGTAGATAGAATGTCTTTTAGACATTTTCTTTTTCAAAAATCTTAATATTCTTCCCTTCCTCAAAGGTACTGGATAGTAATCAAGATAAGATTGACATTCTTATATGAGGTTGGAGAAACTAGATATATCTTCCTAGTGTAAGAGAGCATTTTCTTTCTCTGCTGTGATGTGAACAGTTACTTGTAGGTTGGGTCAACAAATATATATATATATATATATATATATATATATATATATATATAGGGAGAGAGACAGAGGCAAAAGCAGAGCCAGAGAGACATAGAGATAGATTAATTTTAAGAAACTGGTTCATGCAATTACGGAGGCTGGCAAGTCCAAAATCTGCAGGGTAGGCTGTCAGGCTGAAGACACAGGGGACAGCCAATACTGTAGTTCATGTCTGAAGGACATTTGTTGGCAGAATTCCTTCTTGCTCAGAGGCAGTCAGTCTTGATTCTATTAGGCCTTTGACTGACTGGATGAGCCCCTTCCGCCTTGTAGAAAACAGTCTGCTTTATTAAAAGTCTACTGATTCAAATGTTAATATCACCAAAAAAACCTGCCTCACAGAAACATCCAGAATAATGTTTGATCAAATATCTGGGCACTGTGGCCCAGCCAAGTTGACATATAAAAGTGACCGTCATAGGTACCATTGTATAGTATATATACATGTCTCATGACAGTCACTGCAAAAAAAAAAAAGAAGATTCTGTTGTCAAATGATTTTGGAACAGAAGCTGTACAAGTTTATCTTCCTTGATAGTTATAATACACATCAATACAGTAAATGTTCTGAAAAACACTATAGTAAACTCACTAAACATTGTTAAACAAACTTGAAAAACAAACTTTTAAAATCATGTAATATGTTTGAATAAAACTTATTAACAATGGTTGGGACTAGTATTCTATGAAATGCTTTGTTAAATAGTCCTTTGGAATATAGCAGGAGTGATATTTTTAGATGATATTTTAATGTTTCATTAACCTTAATTCTTCAAAGAACTTTGAAATGGAAGTTATAGAATATTTACTCACCCATCCAACATTTTGTGGCTCATCTATATCAGATTCCCACTGCAATATTAGAAAATGAAAGTAATTTTTGAAGAGGACTTTCATTATGTAACACAGTCTTACCCCTATTATATCTTTTCTGTATGTTTTGCATTTTTCAAGCCATTTAAGAAACAATAAGTGTGCACACTAAACTATTTGCATATAATGTTACCTTTAGAAGCTTATAGTTTACATGATCCACAAACATTTTCTGGAAAGAGCCAGGTAATAAATATTCTAGGCTTTGCAGGCCATATGTCTCAACTACTGGACTCTGCCATTGCAGTGCAAACACAGTCATCTACAGTATGTAAATAAATGGATGTGGCTATGTCCCAGTACAGCTTTATTTACAAAAACAGGCTGTAGGTTGTATTTGCCACCCATTTGTCTAGAACAGCACTTTAGAAAAATAAAGAGAATCATGAATGGAAACCATATGTGTAATTTTTAGTATTCTAGTAGACACTTTAAAAAGTAAAAGGAAACATATGACATTAATTTTAGTAATGTATTATTTAATCTAATATATTAAAATAGTATCATTTCACTATGTAATTAATAAATACATTATTAATATGATATTTTGCATTCTTTATTTTTGTACTAAGTCCTTGAAATCCTTGAAATATGTATATATATATATATAGTTTTCTTTTGTTTTTTTTGGTCATGCCACACAGCTTGCTGGATCTTACATCCCAGACCAGGGATTGAACCCAGGACCTTGGCAGTGAAAGCACGGAGTCCTAACCACTGGACCGCCAGGGAATTCCCTAAATCCAGTATATATTTTATTACTTTCAGTATATCTTAATTCAGACTAGCCACATTTCAAATGTTCAAAAAATACATATGTATAGTTGGTGACCATCACGTTGGACATTATATCTATCCTCTCCACTAATTGAGGGTTCTGTTTCTTTTCAAATAAAGAATAGTCTTTCTATATTTCTGCTAAGATAGCAACCAAAGATGAGCTTTTAAAATATAATGAATAATTACAACTTCAATACATCTCATCCCTACCAAGATAGAGTTTATAAGTCTAAAAATATTGTAAATGTTGCCAATAACAGTTTAAAATGCTTAGTTTATAGCCAGATGATGCATTCACATGAATTAAAATTTATAGGTATAACAGGGTATGCAAAGAAAAGTTTCTTCCCCACCCCAGTCCCTGTCATTTAGTTTGCCCGACCAATATAATTTTCTGGTTTATTCTTCCAAAAATATTTTTAGTTACCTATTTTAATAGCTTCAAAGTTCAGGTAAGGAACACCTTGTTATGTTTTCAGTTCTGTTAGGATATAATATGGACTAGTTTATGAAGGGAAATATTTAGGACATTTCCATGTAGGTCTTAATGAGAGTGTCCTAAATATTTCTTACCTAAAGAAATTTTACTAGTTCTCTCTGGGCTTCCACATTTAAGCTCTTGCTCTCATATAATGCAGCACTGAGATTAAGATAATTTTGGAATGGTAAACTAATAGTGATATGCACCTTAAGTGCTTGTACTTATTTTTTAATAGCTTAATGTAAACTAGGAGAAGATCTAATATACTTTATTTATATCATACGTAGTTGCCTACAGTCCTGTGTGTATGCGTGTTTAAGAACAGTAGCTTGAAAATTGCAATACAGACAGAGGAGATTTATGATAGGTAAGACTGATGGTAGATGCTGAGAATAATAAAATTGTCAGACAAATCAGTTGTGGTTTAACACAAGCCAATCAGTTGTTAGAAGTATTTGGTAGAAAAACAATAAGAGAACCATTTACTCCAAAGACCAACATCTTGCTTATTTGATAGAATTTATATATATAATTGGATTTTCAGAAGTCCTAATTGAATCTACCTTTGCTATACTGACTATAAATCTGAATGAGCTATTAAATTAGCCAAGAGAGAGATACTCATTTAAAAATTCTGCAACATATATTTCCTTCAGAATCTGCCATCTGATTATACTTCACCCTTTTTAAAAATCACATCCATCAGCAGCAGGGTAGAGAACAGTTGTAGTATTTATTTACTGGCGAAGTAAATCTTTGTATTGCAGATCCTCTGTTTAACATCAAAATTGTATTCAAGACTCTCCTAACAAAATGCTGTCATTGGGAGCACGTCAGAAAGACCAACTTTATGCCTCTCATGATAGCCATAACTTGGCCACAATGCATGTAATTAAGGTATCAATTTAACAACCTGTACAATAACACCGTTCTATAAACATGCAGGAAGCAGTGAGTTATGGCAATTACGGGTCCTCCCTCCAGTGCTGAATTTCCTCTTTGTCAGAGATTCATATTCAGGGCCAGACAGTGTGTCCTTACGGGGTGTGGAGTGACAGCTGTCAGCTCGTCTTCTTCTCCTCTCCCTTCTTCTCCGACCATACAAGTCGAGCTCCCCTGTTGCACAGCACGGCAAACTCGATGGCTCACTTTGAAAATGATCTCTGTGGCTCCTTGGGCTCTTTAGAGAGATGGTAACACATCATGACCAAGCCACACCAAGGGTTTTATTGAAAAAATAAGTCATCTGCTGCATGCACACAGCTAAGTCTAGTCAGCCTTTCTCTAGAGGGCAATCTAATTCTGAGCTGGAGTTTTCCCTTATGAGAAATTCAGACAATATACAGTGAAGTGAGGCTAAAAGGTGATATCGTGTAAACTGTCCATGAACTGATGAGAGTTCAGACTATGAAAAGAATACACAACTTTTTGTACAATAAGAAGGTACTCAGTGCTGCAAAGTTATTTCTTTAAAAGTGTATACGAATGAAAAAAACTAATTGGAAATGTAATCTCTTCTCACAGAGATGATTAGAACATTCTAGTTTAATTCTAGAGAAGCTAGTCTATCATTTGGTTCTTTCTATGCCTCCTTGTTTATCTGTGTATGCTGCTTGGCAAACGTGTTTATGTCCTTGTTAGGCTTTAACTTAATCTCTCCTCTCTATTGAACTTGCCTCCAGGGCACATGGTTCATCTATGTTATCTTTCTCTCTGGCCTGAAGAATTTCTCTTAGGAAAGAACATCCAGCTTGATTCCATTTGTTTTGGTGCTTAAAGATCAGTATGAACGAGTGGGGAGTAGGTAGGCAAGAAGGGTAGGGTAGAAAAATACTATTCTATCTTTAGCTTTTCCTCTGCAAGATTTCATCTTGGTGGCAAGCTGAGGTAACAGAATCAGCAGCTTAGTTCTTGTAAAATTCTTTGAGCTGCTTTGGGACTTCTTAGCTAAAGGGACTTGTGAGGCTTTCCGAAATGTATTTTTAGTGAGAACCCCCAAAACCTTTTCCTGAAAGCAATATAACTTCAAATGAAATGTGGGATTCAAGTCCCAGGTGAGCCACTTGGACAAGGCACTAACCCGGGACTTCAGTTTCAACATTTGTAAAAATGGTGACAATAATAAAACCTACATCATATTGTTCTTCAGAGGATTCAAGGAAACGTGTGTGTATAGAACATCAAATAATTGTTCCCTTAATTACTAGTGCCTTTAGTTAAAAATGATGGTATTCGTTATTGTTATATGGTGGCAATAGGGTCAGTGAGCACTGGAGGAAAAAATAAGGTATTTATATATTGGCTCTCTGTTAGCTGGAATGGGTTAGGCTACCAAGTGGCATAGAAGACAATATTCACTTGTAATCTTGGAAGTGAAATAATGCAACTGTTTAGTATTTTAAAATTTCTGATATTGAAGAATGTGAGACAATAAGCTATGAGCTCTATCTATCTAGTTGATTGGGTTAGCTCTCTTTCATCTGGAATCAATCATGCACATTTTCAAACTTCTCTTCATAACAATGCAATAAACCCTGAGTGCAGAGTGGGTTGCATGTTAAATGAAGAAATAGCCTACATTCATGCTGTAAATTTGATCCCAGAACAGAATGAGAATTTAGATCTTCTGGTCCTGTGACCAGCATCAATCCACCAAACTCTTTATTTTGCAACCTTAAAAAGCCAAACAAAACTATCCTCATTTGAAGCGTATATAGCTGACCTCTAAGAAGATCTCCAAAGTAGAAGTAAGCTGAACTCCAGCTTTATAAATAAAGAGTAGTTGATGTATAAAAATGATGCTAGCCCTGGAGCAAAGAGAGCTTCCCTCTGAGACAGGATGGATCACGTGCCAGGGCTGAGAAGCTTCCTGTCACTGCAAGGTGTTGTGCAGTTGCTAAGATTGAATACCAAGATCGCCCTCTGCTTGGGATCATGAATAAAACCGTGTGGCACCGTTGATAAGACTGTTACCCTTGGAGCTGGACCAAATTCCATTTGGGAAGCTGTATTTCCCATCTATTTTTCAATGGCTCCCTATAATTCCATCTTGATTTAAGTTACTCTGCCATTAATCATTTACCTCATTTCCTCTCATATTTTAGAAACTATAATAATAAAAACTCATCACATAATGGCTAATACACTGTGCCAAGATAAAACAAAACAAAGCAGCCATTAACAGTGGAAAGATCTTTTTAAAAAAAATCTCACTAGCATCCTGGGATCATGGAGAGAAAAAACAAAACAAACATTGTCCTATTTTACAAGAGAAAATACCTAGAAAAATATGGGGTCAAGGACTGAAATTGACCTGGTTGATAATCAATCAATAGCCTAATTAATTATTGACTGTGTATCTACATAATTACTAACGTGGCCTTTCAAATTGACAGTTTGGACATTTTCCCACTTACATTTGAGGATTTAACTTCTGCGAATCTATTTGTAGAATTTCTCTTTTCACCTTAGTTGTTTGGTCACTGTTACTGATAAGGCATAAGAAGTGACTTTCAGTGTCATTTGTAACTCAAAAATATCTGTTGACATTAAATCCATAGCAAGAGCTGAGTCACAATGCACATGGAAATGTTCCCTGGTTGTACTTCAGCTTGGGGTACTGAGCTCAGAGATGGATTTCAGAGGATATCAAGGGCTGACTATTTCTTATACTTTATTTAGTCCTGTGTTATTTGTACCTGTCAATTCTAAAAAGCTTGCACTTATCTGGCCTTAATAATCATAAAATGAGATTTAAACATCTTTGAGCCAAATAGCCCAGGTAAATTATATCATTGTGTTTTGTCAGTGAATTAAGGTGACACCTTAGAAGCAAGACATCATCAAATTTTTGAAATAGAAGAAATCAAGCTGGAACCTGGTCTGGCTCTTCCCCCCACCCACCCCACACAAGCTTGGGGCAGGGGTCACATCTCCATCTACAGCACTGTGACCAAATTCCCCTCTAGCCTCTGAAGGATCATGTCCATTGAGTGTTCATAGTTCACATCTTTACGGCATAGCCTGAGGGAGGCAACGAAATACAGGAAAGGAACATCTGCTTTGGTGTCGCACTTTCTTATTTTGCCTTCAGAGATGCTGTGTGAATTCGGGGATAGAATTCTTACCCTCATTTATTCTTAATCCCAGATTTCTTAATAAACATTTTAAAAATAAACATCCCTTCAAGTATTTCAGAACATCTCTATTTTCTCAAATTATCTCTCTTTATGTCCCATTTGCTTATTTTTTTTAATGTACTTACCAAGCTCTTCTGAGGTCGGCCTTCTGCAGTCTGAGAAGCAAATGGTCCAAAAAGAGTACTCATTTCTGTTCTTGACTCCTCTGTGTTCCTGAACCAACAACAATAGCAACCAAAGTAAATTAAAAAAATAAAAAAACATCTTGAGATTCCTCTGTGATCAGTGTGGGTCCACTGGGATAACTGTGCCCTGAGTAAACCCCACTTAAACTTATCCAAGAGCTAGTGATCACATTTATGGATGGAAGGATTGTGGACAAGTGTGCAAGTGTCATGAACTCTCTGGGAAAGGATGAAAGCATTTCATTTTCCCAATTTAGTATGATTCCTTTTCACTGGTAAGCACTAGAAATATGGTAAGTTCATCCAGTGTTTTAGGCTAAAAATATGTCCTGAACATTGCATTGCAAAATAGATAACACAGATCCTGCTTATCCTCGCTCATCAAGTATTAGATTTCATGCATTTCTGGTGAAAGATAAACCCATCATGCTTATGGATTTTTTTCTTTAAGCAGACCTAAAAGGTTTTATAAGGTCTGTCATTGGAAACCAATATGAAGGAGCGAGAGAAAGAAATCGACCTGCTGCTACAGGAGAGACCTGAAATATTAGATTGTTCCCGTAACGCAGGGGCCACTGAGCATGCAAACCCCCTCTCAGCTAAGCTCTGATGCAGGCAAGAGTGACAGCTATTTATTAGGACAGAAAACAGGATATGTACTTTACAGATCAGCGACATGATATAAATATTGACTTGCCTTAATTTTTAAGCTGATGAAAGGGTGTTTATCATGTTAAACCCTCCTTCAGCAAATTGGTCCTGTCAACACGGGATGATGGGAGGGGTGGATATTGACGTGAAATGAGAAAGGATTTGCAGAGTATTTGTATTTTTTTCTCATTTAAAATACATGGAGATACTTTCTAAGTCCCCATGGAGAAGTAGAGAGACAGGATCTCAATTTCTGGAGCAGCATGAGAGGAAATTCTCTCACTATCTCTTGGTTAAGGAAGGACCTTTACTAAATCATGGTCATCCCAGAGAAAGATTACGGTGCTAATGTTTTAGCATTACGATACCCACTTAACCTCCCCAGATGAAAAAGTTTATCTTTTTTCTTTTTTTTTTCTTTGAACAACTTTGGGAAATTTTCAAATTTGATGTTTGAGGAAAGTACCAGAAACTTAGAAGATGGCATCTGTGTCTTGCTTTTGCAAATCTGTCCCTCTGAGCGGCTGCAATAAAATCCTCATTCCTCGTGGTAGAAAGAGGTTTCTGCTGGGGTTAGCAGAGGAAATCCATCTGTTTTCCTGGCTAATTTTACTGACTCATAAGTGCATCAGAAGCCCACTTACCTCAGAGCCTCTACCTTCTTACATTTAAAAGTGCAAAGCAGGGCTTCCCTGGTGGTGCAGTGGTTGAGAGTCCGCCTGCCGATGCAGGGGACGCGGGTTCGTGCCACCGTCCAGGAAGATCCCACATGCCGCGGAGCGGCTGGGCCCGTGAGCCATGGCCGCTGAGCCTGTGCGTCCGGAGCCTGTGCTCCGCAACGGGAGAGGCCACAACAGTGAGAGGCCCACGTACCACAAAAAAAACAAAACAAAACAAACAAAAAAAAGTGCAAAGCATTTCACTGACACCTGCCTTAAGTCATTGTTTTAAGGCTTGATTTAGAAGCAAACAGAGAGTTTAGTGGGCTTTAAAAAAGAAGCTGCTAGAGGCTTTAAGGTTTCATGCACTCAGGTTCTCCTGCCACTCTGCTCTGATGAATGCCATGGGGGCTTTAGGGCACATCCAGAGTGGTACTGTTTCAGGTCAATTTTCAAGATAAATGAATTGTGTAATAGAGTCAATTAAATACATGCACTCTCTTTTGTCAAAAGGTATATAAGAATGAGACTTAGTTTATACTCTACAACACTTTGTGTTTCTACATACCTGTATGCCCCAAGTGTGGTTCATAATCAAGCAAATCCTGGGTTTAGAAGTAAGAAACTCCCACCCATTTTTTGTCACCTACCAGCCCTTGGAGGCCATCCAGCTTCATGGGGAAGGAGGACAAAATACTGAGTTAAAGACACATTGCTTCAGTGTTGCTTCAGGTAGCATATCCGATTATTACCGAGTGATGACTCACCATCTGGTCAGAGGTTACGGGCAAAGGATCACCAAAGCAATATTTCTTAATAATTCCTTCTACCTTCTGATCTGTTTAGTAAAACATTTGGGCTTCAGCCCTGACTCTGCATATACCTTTGGCAAATTAGCGTTATTCAAGTTTGGGCGGTTTGTCAACTCAAAGTTAAGGGGGCTGGGAAATAGGAAATGTGTAGGGTATCTAGTTGAGAGATGAGAGAAGGTCTGCATGACGTTAAGGTAATAAACACGCCTGTGGTTAAATTCTGGCTCTGTCATTTCATGGTCTTGAGCAAGTTTTCTAACCTTTGTGAGCCTTAGTTTAAAATTCTCCCTCTCATTCTTTTTCTCTCTCTTGCGGGCTCTCTCTCTCTCTCTCTCATCTCAGCTTCTGTGTCCTTAATAGCATTTACCAGTTTCCATGGTGTAATAATTCCACAATGGCAGACTTCAAACTACTCACGTGGAGTCAGTGAATGTGGATTTGGGACAAGATGTGCAGAAATGGCTCTGGGGAGCTGGTGTGAGCAGGCTCCAGCACGCCGCTGGGTGTAAACTACTCCATACAATGCCAGACCAATGAAAGTTTGGTGTGATCATGCAGAAGAAGAAGATGCAAGTGCCCATGCAAAAATCATGACAAACAGAAGATGCACAGCCCTAGACTGTGAGAGGAGAGAGCATCTCTTGTTCTCAGGACAGTGAGAAAGTGGTGTATCTATCCTGGGGTCAGGACCAGGTTCTTACTGATGCAAAGGTTGGACAATTCATACGAAGCTGGGCAGTGTCTAGGTAATTTGTAGGTGGTAAACACTGTCTCTGGCTTTCGTAAGAATGGTTTCCATTAAATGCAATCATTTTCAGAAAAGTGCCAGGTTCTGGCTTAAATTCTGCCAATACAAAGATATCCCTTCTGTCAGAGAACACAGATATCTACAGTCAATGTGACAGAACAAACGGGTAAGCAATGCAGTCCATGTCACAGTGGGGTAGCTGAGAGCTCAGTTTACCTTGGGAAGTTCAAGGCACCATTTGAGGGAGAGTGAATATTTTATTCAGTGTTGGGAATGGATAGGAATTTGATGAGGCAAAGAGAATCTTAGCTTGCAAAGGTGTGGAAAAGGGAAAGAGTGTTTCTTGTCTGGGGACATTTTCTGCCATCATTTCGGTGTAGATGTAGAGTGTGAGTGAAGAGCATCCATACATGAGCATGGAAGGATAGGATGGGGCAAGTCCTCAAGGGTCCTGTATGTCCAGCACAGAAGTATGTCTTTATCTTTTAAAAATGGCAACACACTTGCAAGTAATGCCATCACATCACTCATGTGGGACCACAGGGCACCTTATTGGTGGAGAAGTGATGAGTTTAGCCCCTTAAATCTAATAGTTGCCTGAACAATTTTCTCCATATAACTCTTCTTGCATCTAATTCTCAGGTTAATCATCACCTCCACAGAGAAACTTCCTTCGCTGACACATTTGCTTATTTTTATTTTCCATAGAGTTTCCAATAAAAGCAATTTTTCTGTTTTATAGCTCTGCATCCAAGTTTCAGGAATAAAAAATATACCACATTTGCTTTTCTTTATAGCCATTTAATTCTGACCTTAAATATTCATTCTCTTAGGATGATGAGAAATTCAAGCACTGTCATTTTAGAAGCTTTTTGCCCCAAGAGTTCTGGAAAATTCCTGGGATGCAACATAGCACAGAGCATTAGGAAGATTCCTCACATTATGTGACAGCCCTCTTCCCAGCCTCTTCTGCACCATGCTAAGGACATGGAGAAATTTGGGGAAAATAAGGTCCAGTCTTTTTACATCTGCCATACAGGTATTCCCTGTTCAGGTACTACCACTACTTGGGGCACTTGCTGAGAATATGGCTATCAGGGGAAGACTTGCTTCCCTTCCAAGGATCTAAGGGTCACCTGCCTCTTCTGCTTGAAATAAGATAGAAAGAAAAACAAAAGGGAAGACACACAATTATTTCTTTTAATTTAGTCAGAAGTATTCATGTGTATTATTTTGGGGTGTTTGTCCCTATCCTAGTGGACCTTGGAGGAATTTCTTGGTCTCCAAGCTATGGGCAAAGTGTCTGGTGCACAACTGGGTTTTTATTAATATGTGTTAAATAATTTAATTTTTTCTAACCCACTGAATAAATTTTTTACTAACATAATTTTGCCAAATGAAGAAACTTAAATATAATTATTTGATCCTTAGCAAGTACTTTACAACTAAGGAGTTGACATAATCTTAAATATTCTGGCTAGTTTCACTTATAACAACACATGTGAGTGTTGTTATAAGCATTGTGAGACAAAAACTGAAGGGTCCAGAGCTCTATATTCACTTTTCCTTTTCTTCTAAATAAGATGTTAAGGTCCCTAAAACATATAATGAAGTCTTTAGGTTATCTAGCTCTCAGGAAGGTTGATTTTTTTTCTCTTTATCTTCTTAATCAAAATTCTACACCAATTAAAAAACAAAAAAGACATTGGGGCTTCCCTGGTGGCGCAGTGGTTGAGAATCCGTCAGCCGATGCAGGGGACGCGGGTTCGTGCCACCGTCCGGGAAGATCCCACATGCCGCGGAGCGGCTGGGCCCGTGAGCCATGGCCGCTGAGCCTGCGCGTCCGGAGCCTGTGCTCCACAACGGGAGAGGCCACAACAGTGAGAGGCCCGTGTACAGCAAAAAAAAAAAAAAAAAGACACTGAAATAAAGTCTTTTAACCCTCCCCTTATATTGAATTTTCTATATAAGTGTGAGCTATTAAAGATACTGATTTTTTCTTCCCACAAATTGATGGCCTTAAAATGCTCATTAACTGGAAGTTATATGGGCATATAGCTACTCAATAAAGGGTAGCTTCACCAGTGACAAGCAGAAAAGTTCACAATAAGCATAAAACCAATGAAATCGACCAATGCTCTTAGTGATCAGACTCTTAAGTTAGAGAAATTTTATATTTATTCATACTCTGACATCTTTCAACTCAGAAAATCACCTTTCCCCACTTGAAATAATCCAGAGAAGGCTACTCTTTTATAGGGCTGCTTGTATGACCTTGATTTTCAGCATTTTCCAGGTCCAAAACCATTCGTAGGTGCTTCTCTAAACATTATACCAAATTAATTATATTTGACTGTTCAACAATCATCTATACTAACCTCTTTTCTATAGTGATCTCTATTTAATTAGCATGTAGCTACTATTTTCTCCTGTAGGCAAAGGTAGTGTCATAAAAAAGGGCAAATATTTAGGATTTGGAAAACAGTATTGCTGGCCAAAGAACGTGGGCAAATACCCATGTCACTGGCTTTGCTCTCTCTAACATAACATTTGATCTTGGGATAGTTTTTAAGATCAAAAAATTCAAATGCAATGGTCAGAAAATTACTCTGGACAGAGTCCTAATTATTCTCCAAAAGAAGGGGTCCCTGAGGTCTCTTCGAGTCTTGGAGAGTACGTGTTAATATCTATATCTTTGTCTGAACTGGCTTATCTCCACCATAGTATCGCCAGCTTGTACTTGTAAATTAGAATGGTCTTCTGCATTACATTCTCTTTAGAGCAAGATTCTGCTCTTAAAACCCTTTTTGAATATCACTAAATATACATATACTAAATATTTTGTAAAGATTAAAAAATGTTGTGAGTCTATTTTTTTAAATTTGTGCTCTAAAGTAGGTTCCACTCCCAGCAATAAACAATAAATTTAAGAAAAAATAATTACAAGTGTAAGAGTATTCAGTTTCTTCTGATCTGGCTACCCAAATTTTATAGTTCATACTTTTTCTTTTAAGTCTTCAGCCATGTGGCTTAGTACTAATTGTTATGTTTGATCAAATGTGATTTATGCATGTGCATGTCTCAACACTGATTTTTAGAGACTGATTAACACCATCCAGGTGCTGGCTGATCAGCCAGTAAGAGTATTGCCCTTGCTTACATAACTATGATCTGAAATACTCAGAGAAAAATAAACCTTGAAACCAATAGTGCATTACAAGAATAATTCTCAATATTCAGTATAACACTTAGCACATGTATTCAACTGTCAAGTTGGGCTTTATGTAGAGTTTACAAAATCGGATGTTGTTCATATGTTGTATCTGCATACTTTTCAGTTTTAATGCAATCTTATGATAATTCCAAATTCTGAGATCTTATTTGCTTTGGAAAAGTAACAGTCACCATAGGGATATATTGATATGGACTTTGGATTCCCTGAAGTATTTTTGCCAGGACTCTGGGCGTTCAAATGCCACGGAAAATGTAATAAGTTATTTATTGAAAAGAGTGTACAATTTTGATAAGAGAGGGACATCAAATAGACAATGTTTTGAATTGGGAGTTGGTCATTTCAGACAAACATAAGAGCTATTCTGTGAAAGACCCTGGCTTTTGAACAGGTCTTCATTTCTGTATGAGGCAGGTCTCATTGCTACTGCAAACTTCTCTGATCCAAAGAGACTTATATTACATTTATGCAATTAGTGTAGACACAGAATTTAGTACTCTTACAGTTTTTAGCTTGTTTCAGTCTCATCTCTCCTTTCCTTAAATATAATCAGGGAAGATGGTTACCTCAACTAAACCAGATTGAAAGAGATGCCAAACAGATGTCATTTAACTCCTGTAGAAGAACACAGAGTGGGAGAAACAGTTCATAGTTGTTGTAAGTCAACAGCTGAACACCAGTCAAAAATTCAGTCCCCAGAATACCGAGATGTCGATTTGCAAAGAAAGGGGATCCAGAAACCAAGGAGAGGGAATGAAGATTCCAAATTTTGAACTAAATAATTCTATGTGAGGCCAAGATATTGTCTTCATTCTTTTTAAGTGTTTAAATTGTGTTGCTATGTTTTATACGGAAATATTGTTAAATAGAAAACAATAGGACTCAATAAAACAGAAATAGAGACCAAGCAGGAGAGTGAGGAGAATGAAGTAGAAGAAGCAGAGAAAAAGGAAAGGCAGCTTTGTGAATCAGAGACCACGGCAAGAATAACCAGGGTTTGGGGAAAAGATGTGAAGCTATCATGAATGTAATCCAATTGCTTGGCAGTAATTCAGGAAACAACTAGGGCCACAGAAAAACATTTCCATTTTGGGATACTCTGACAACTTGAAAGAAAGAATTAAACATACATACAAGGTGTATCCACAGATTCACAGGAACTCTCAAGAATTTAAAGCACAGTGATTCTCATTTTCCTGACTGTAAAGATGAGAAAACTGAGATCTAAGAAGTAACTGTTTCTGGAGGTTATATAACCAATATAAGCCAGAACCAAGCTCTTCAAATCCTGCATTCTTCCTGCCTCTTATAGTACCTTGCTTGCTGGTGTTCTGATGCCCAAGACTGTGTCCTTTCTCCTCTTAGATGAATCACATTTAACCACAGTGTCAATAGTATAGAAAAATATTTTGGTACTCTTCTCTAGAAATTGTAATCAGAAAAAAAAATTGTTAATAACCCTGGCAGGGACAGAGTATACACTCCACCTGTAATCTGAGAAAACACTGCCTCCCTCCTACAAATGCCACATGCTTTTTGAAGCAGCACATCAACAGTCCATCATCTTTATGGTCAATTTCACGTTAAACTGGGATGGCCTATCACACATGGGGGAGGTACTAGTTGGAGGGGGGTTCACATGATAGTTTTGTTAAGAACTAGACCAGAGACTGATGGATGGTTGGTTCCCAGAACCATATTGTTTCACTCTGGATAAATATTGATTATACAGTATACATGTGCTTCTACTGATTAGATGGACTACATCATAGGCGTTTCCTGTAGCCTAGAAAAATGTACTTTGAAATAAGTTTTTTTGCTTCTTCCTCATCTAGTGAGAAATCTTCTCTTTTTCCTTCAACAAATCCAATAAAGTTTTGCTGGAAACAGAATTTGGAAGGGCTTTCCTTAATTCTACCTTCTTTCTGGCATAATCAGATCCTAAAATCCTGAATATCAAGGACACTCTTCTTTTCCATTTTGATTCAGAAATATGAAAACTAATGAATTATTGTTGGTTTTGCTGGATACATATCCTTAATATTTTCAGAGCAAGTGTATATCAAAAAAATCAGAGTAAGCTTACCATTAATTGATTTAATGCAGGGTCTTTTGTTGGCACAATAATTGTTTATCTATGCTTGTTAAGACTCTCAAAAGCAAGGATTTCTATTATTAAATATTATTATCACTTCTGCAAGGAAAACTTTTCCTTAATTGATTTTTATAAGGTGTTGGCAGTGATATCTCTATTTGTAAAATCCTCTCTCATTTCAATAATGTAACAGCTGAATTCAATAATTTCAATAAAACACAAGGGTTTATTTCAATTTTAATGAAACCAACTGTAATTTATATATCACTCTTGAGCACCGTAATTCACACTATCCATGGTTGTAATCTCACATTAAAAATCAAAATATTGTGTAACACATTTAGAAAGGGTATGAGAGAACTTCATTCTTTGAACTCAAGTGCAACTCTTCATTTTGATCTGAACAAGTTTCTCTTTGCTCCGGTTTTAGAGATGAGTCATCTGGAAAAAAAAAAAAAAAGTGCCTCACATTGTCTTTCCTACTGCCCATAATTCACCCTTCATCCTTAGCTCATAAATCAGGGCTTTCACCTTTCTCAGCTTTTGAAAACAAATCCAAACCTTCGCAAATGCATTTTCTATTGATCCAGTGCTTATGAAAACCTCTACTTTTTATTTATTTCTTTATTTTTATTTTTAATAGATCTTTATTGGAGTGTGATTATTTCTGTTGCACAACAAAGCTAATCAACCATAGGTATACACATGTCCCACTATCCCCTCCCTCTTGAGCCTCCCTCCCATCCTCCCTATCCCACCCCTCTAGGTTATCGCAAAGCACAGAGCACATCTCCCTGTGCTACGCTGCTGCTTCCCACCAGCCAACTATTTTACATTTGGTAGTGTATATATGTCGATGCCACTCACTTCGCCCCAGCTTCGCCCTCTCACCCCATGTCCTCAAGTCCATTTTCTATGTCTATCTCTTTTTTGTTGTTTGTTTGTTTGTTTGCGGTATGTGGGCCTCTCACTGTTGTGGCCTCTCCCTTTGCGGAGCAACAGGCTCCGGACGCGCAGGCTCAGCGGCCATGGGTCACGGGCCCAGCCGCTCCGCGGCATGTGGGATCTTCCCGGACCGGGGCACGAACCCGTGTCCCCTGCATCAGCAGGTGGACTCTCAACCACTGCGCCACCAGGGAAGCCCTTCTATATCTATCTCTTTATTCCTGCCCTGCACCTAGATTCATCAGTACCACTTTTTTTTTTTTTTTTAGATTTCATATATATGTGTTAGCATACGGTATTTGTTTTTCTGTTTCTGACTTACTTCACTCTGTATGACAGATGCTACGTCCATCCACCTCGCTACAAATAGCTCAATTTCGTTTCTTTTTATGGCTGAGTAATAGTCCATTGTATATATGTACCACATCTTCTTTATCCTTTCATCTGTTGATGAACATTTTGGTTGGTTCCATGTCCTGGCTATTGTAAATAGTGCTGCAATGAAAGTTGTCATACATGTCCCTTTTTGAATTATGGAAAAAACTCTACTTTTTAAGCTCAGGTCTACCATTCATACCCAACTCCCATATAAATCTCAGTTTCAAACTGAGGAGAGCTAAACTGGTTCAAACAGATTTTGAAAACAGAATCTCTCTTCATGGAAAACAGTTTGGATTTGAAGGAAAGACCAGTCTAGAAAAAAGCCCTATGCTTTCCCAAGACCACAGAGTGAGATATTGCACTGTACGTTTTCTGAGATTCATTTGGTCAAAAAAAAAAAAGAAAAGAAAAAAGAAACTTGCTCTGTTGGAATTGAAGTGAGCTCATAGAAAGTCAAAAGTTCATGGGATAATGCAAGAGCGTGAGAAGAGCTTTAGCTGGCTGTAGCAAAGTGATGACATTGCTGAGTGACAAACTGCCTGATTAGAAGAGATTGGGGGAAGGACAGGTGAAAGGGTCCTGAATTTAAGTTGAGAAACAATGGCGGAGGTGGCAACTGTAAGTTCTTTATGTGAGGAATGATGTCATGAAGTGGCATGTCATGAAGTTCTGTACCAGGAACCAGTGAAAGATGGATTGGGATAAGGCTAATGACTAACTGACTCCTGCAAGAGCTGTTGAATTCTGAGGTAAGAATAAAAAGAAAACAGTGCTAGTACAATCGTGTGAAGCAACCTTTGGCCAGTGTCCAAAATCTCTCCAATTTTTCCATAGATCACCCCTTTTTGATAGAGGAAGTCAAATAGAAACACTAGCCCTCAGCCATTAGATATTTCTTTATAAAGTCTTGCATTATAGTATACCATGCAGTGGAATTTAGGGTGGAATTAACTCTTCCCCCTAAACTCTCAAAGGAGATAAAACATACTCAAAGATCTCCACAAGAACAGGTATGGTGACTGTTTTACACCTTGTGTCACAGGATGTATCTCAGGGGCCCAACATAGTCCCTGGCAGGCATTAGGTGTTCACAGTACAACTTACTGAATGAATGAATGAATAAAAATATTCTTGGTTAAGTAGAATAACTGGGAGGCTGAGCATAGTTTTATTGTCAATAGATAATTTGTGGGAAGACAATATCTAGGCAATACCCAGAATGAATTAAAGAACAGTGTAGTGGACTTGTTTGGAGTCATTTGTCTTTTTGTATAGTTCAGGATGTGACTGAGTGCAAAATATTCTGATTGATACAGGGAAGCTCCTGTGTTCATGCCTGGGGAGACAGTATGTGGACTGAAATTTTCTGTAAATTGAAACCCATTATTTTTCCACATTGTTCAAGGTGGTATGCCATGGTTTATAAAGGACTCAAGGAATTACTTCTTTCCTAGTCTAATTTGAACCTTATCAACAGAGAAACTGTAAAGTTCATTGGAGAAAGACAAAGTCTCATCTTTGTCTATGACTTGTCATCTTCCAAATGCTGAAGCTGCACATTTTAACAAAATCTATCAAAATTAAAACATTTTGGAGAATCTGGCTGAAAAATTCTGATAGGTATTTATAAAAAATTACAATTGGACCACAAAATAGTTTATCTAAATTGAAAAAACTATAAACACACATACATACACATTCACACACAGAATTCCTAATTTTTAAAAAAAAAATTATTTTGGGATAGCATTGCCTTGCTATATACATTTCAGCTGTTACTAACAGTAGCATTTTTTCCTTTAACTAGAAACCATCTATTGATGCAATTTGTGTAGGAAACACCAATCTTTCCAATAAACTATTTTTTTTTGTCAATTTACAGGTCATCTTTTACTTGACATTCAAGCTTATCACTCATATAACCTGAACTTTGAGTCTTATCACAGGCAAAAGCTAAGTCTCTCTTAACTCCCTTATATTTACTTTTGGCTCACATGCATAATTGAATTTTGGCCTTTGGAAGAGACTCTACATATTTGTATGCAACTGAGCCACAAGTGACAAAATACTAATGTAAATTAAAATCTATTTTAACAATCTAAGACTCATTAATCCCTTCTAAATGTAAAAACTTAAATCTTTTTTGGAACTTAAGTAACTTGTCTTTTCTCTTTCAAACCACTTCACCGAAAATAGTCTGGAGAACTAAACTATATAGAAGTAGGTTCAGAAATTACATATTCTCTTTATTCTTCCATTATTTTGTCTTAAGAAAAGCAAAAAACTACTTGCAGAAATTTACCCAAAAATAAACTGCTCAAACAAGTAATTGAACAGGCAAGATTTTCAATAGTCTGGAGAACTAAACTATATAGAAGTAGGTTCAGAAATTACATATTCTCTTTATTCTTCCATTATTTTGTCTTAAGAAAAGCAAAAAACTACTTGCAGAAATTTACCCAAAAATAAACTTCTCAAACAAGTAATTGAACAGGCAAGATTTTCCCTTTTTAGCCAGAGATAAAGTGTTTCACAATGTCCCATTGTGATGCTGGATTTATGTAATTCTTCAATAGATCTAGTAATTTTTGTTTCATACATATGAGGATATTTTAACAAGTATATGCATTTTATCTTCCTGGTAAGCTTCTCTCAGTTATTTCTACATCAATCAGACAGATCAATAATGCACAGAGATTTAACAACACAATGAGAAAGCATGGTCTAATGGGCATATACCAATTCTGCAAAGAAAAACTAGAACAAACACTCTTTTCAAACATTATGGCAGATTTTACCATTATTTCCAATTATATGATCCCTTACCTGTTAGAGTATCATTATTCCCAACTGTGTCATGTCTCCAGATAGACTGAATGTGTACGCCTGCCTCAATGTCAGAACTAGTCAATGACTTGCTCTGTCCAAGAGAGTGTGAGCAAATCAGGTACAATACAACTGAGAAGGAGTAATAATTTGCTTGTGTGGTATGTTTAGTCTCAAATATTTCTATTATTTGCCATGAGGACAGTATGTCCCAAGCAGATGCTCCTCCTTCACCACAGGTACTGGAAAGAGAAGACATGTGGAGCTCAGAGGAGCCCAGTAGAATTGAACACAATTGGAGCTGATGCTCAGCTCTCGTGTAATGTGAGTTAAGAGAAAAAGGTTTTGCTGTTGTTGTGGAAAACCACGGAAAAGAGGAATATTTGTTATTATAACAAAAGCTGACAGATACAGGAACATTGAACATTTACTTACATTGACTACGAACTAGGATATAAAGTAATTCTCAAGAAATTTTAATGAATTTTATCTGACCTCAATGCAATTAATTTAAATAAAAAATTAAAAAAAAATCTATCTATCTACCTATCTATCTATCTATCTATCTATCTATCCATCTTTGTAACTTGGAAATGATGTTAATAAATAATGCATGGGTCCAAGAAAGAAATCAATGGAACTTTTATTTTAATATGTGGAAATTAAGTACATATCAAAACTGAAAGGCTATAGCTAAAGGTGTACCTGAGAGCAATTTTCAGTCTTAAATGTTTACATGAGAAAATAAGAGGGGGAATAAGGACCTACTGTATAGCACAGGTAACTCTGTTCAATATTATGTGGGAAAAGAATTTGAAAAAGAATAGATACATGTATATGTGTAACTGAATCACTTTGCTGTACACCAGAAACTGTCACAACATTGTTAATCAATTATACTCCGATATAAAATAAAAAGTTAAAAAAAAGAGAGGAGAAAAATACAAATTGGTTTTTCAGTTTAAAAAGTTAGAAAAGTAACAACAGAATAATTAGTACAAAGAAGAAAATAAAAATAAAAGCAAAATCAAGCAAGAAACAAAGAATCCATAGTCAAAAAAATGGGTTTTGGAAATGCCTAGTAAAATAGGCAATGCCCTAACACAGTTGAGCAAAAAAAAAGACACACACACACACAAAAGCCAAGTATTATGAATTATAAGGGGCTGTCACAGCAGATAATACAGATATTTTTAGAAGCAGGAGAGAATTCTCTCAAATTTTCTGCCAATAAAATGGAATGCTTATATCTTGCTAAGACCAACTCAAGAAGAAATGGAAATCACAAGTAACCTCAGAAATTGGAGAAGTTGTAAAAATCATCCCATGTAGCACAGATAAATTAATAAATGAGGTTGAATAAATAAACATAAAAATTCTTTGAGAAGAGAAAAAGATGGAGTGTTTTCCAATTCATTTTATGTGAGTAATATACTTTAATACCCATTCAATGAGGAATAGTATAAGAAGGACAAATTTAAGGTCCTATTTCTTCACATTTAAGATCGAGGCAATAAAAATAAAAACTAAAAATACAGGCAGCTCAAACTCAACAGAGAATAAAAAACACATTTGTCCTATCTTAGAAATACAAGGATATTTTATATATATCTTAGCCATGTCTATAAATCTGCATGGATTTAAACTTAACATACAAAAGTCAATCACATATCCATACTCCATCCATAAAAAAATGAAGAATGAAATTTGTAAAAAGAGATCAATTTCAACATTTACAAAAGTATAACATTTTTGGACCAAAATCTATACAAACTATGTAAGATACGTGTAAAAATTTTAAAAAAATTCACACCTCTTTGCTATAAAGATTTAATATAATCCTAATCAAAATCAACAGAGGATATATTAATTAAACTATTAATATGAATTCATTATTCCAAAAAATCTCCTTTATTTATAAATTTGTGACACAAACCAAATATAAAATTTAAAAAATATCATTTACAATGAATAGCTTTTCAAATTAAAAGTGTCTAGGAATAAATCTTTAGAATATTTATATGTAAAATTAAATTGCTATAAAGTGATTCAAAGATCACTACATAGGAGACTATCAAAAATACTAGGAATAATTAATAAAACAACTATACTATATTCATGGAGTAAAAGAATAAACAATGTAGAGATTCATATTTCCCCCAGATGTTCATAGTTTTAATGCAGTTGTAATGAAAATCCATTAGTCATATATAGGTGTATGTGTGTGTATGTGTAAAAGTGACAAGTCACTTAAAATATTATATGGAAATGCAAAGAGCTAGTAGCTGAGATGCTCTAGAAGATAAAAAAACATGGTAAGACGACTTTTAAAATCTGTCCTCTGGTAGATTATTTCAATCTACTAGTTGAAATAATTCAACTAGTAGATTATTGCACAAGGGTAAACATATACACACAAACAAAAGACATAAGATACAAATAGAACCAAGCCAACTTTGACACTTATTTGAGGGAAAGATGACATTTCAGAATAACAGAGAGAAAGCAGTTTTTTCAGTCAACATTTGGGAACAAATTGGTATCCAGAGTCAGGGATGGTAAAGAATATTGACCACAATCTTACACCTAACCCCCAAAATCAATTCCATGTAGATTACACATCCAATTATAAAAAAGCACCAAATATATAATATAAAAACTATGTACAACTTTAGAGTGTAATACAGAAAAATCTCTTCATGTTTTGGGATAGGGAAAGATTATATAAACAGTACAAAAATGCACCAATCACAAAGGAAAAAAATTAATGAATTTGACTATATATTTAGAGCTCTTATTTGTGTAATAAAAAGGACAGCAGGCAGAGGTGAGAGAAAGAGACCACCATTAAGAGAATCAAAAAAAAAAAAAAAAAAAGAAAGACAAACAGTACAGTTAAAGAAGACGTTTACTATAAATTTAACCAGAAAAATGATATCTAAAACATTAAAAAAAATTTAAACTCAATAAGTTAAAGAGAGATCAAATAGGATAAAAAGTGGACATTTACAATGGGAATAATATATGACCAATAATCGTATAATCATATGGAAATAACTCAATATTATTAGTAATCACAAAAATGCAAATTTAAATCATGATCTACCACTACCCATCCACTAGAATAGCAAAACATTAACAAAAACAAAACAAAAAGTTGACTATCAGATGTTGGTGAAAATATACTGTAGCAAGAACTTTCATATACTTCGTACAGATGTTCAAATTGGTCTTCAGTTCAGCATTTATCTATTAAACTTTGAGTTACGTATCCCTTAAGACCCAAAAATTTCAGTTTCAGCATTACTTTAGAGAAATATGTGTGTGTATCCAAGAAGATATTTACAATAATCCATAGAGATGCAATTCTTTTTTTTTTAATTGGGGTATAGTTGTTTTACAATGTTGTGTTAGTTTCTACTGTACAGTGAAGTGGAGTTCCCTGTATTATACAGCAGGTTCTCATTAGTTATCTATTTTATACATGTTAGTGTATATATGTTAATCGCAATCTCCCAATTCGTCCCACCTCCCCTTTCCCCCCTTGGTATCCATAAGTTTGTTCTCTATGTCTGTGTCTATATTTCTGCCTTGCAAACAGGTTCATCTGTGCGATTTTTCCAGATTCCACATATTTGGGTTAATATACGGCATTTGTTTTTCTTTTTCTGACTTACTTCACTCTGTATGACAGTCTCTAGGTCCATCCACGTCTCTACAAATAACCCAACTTCTTTCCTTTTTATGGTTGAGTAATATTCCATTGTATATATGTACCACATCTTCTTTATCCATTCATCTGTTGATGGGCATTTAGGTTGCTTGCATGACCTGGATATTGTAAACAGTGTTGCAATGAACATTGTGGTACATGATTTTTTTTGAATTATGGTTTTCTCATGGTATATGCCCAGTAGTGGGAATGCTGGGTCATATGGTAATTCTATTTTTAGTTTTTTAAGGAACCTCCATACTGTTCTCCATGGTGGCTGTATCAATTTACATCCCCACCAACAGTGCAAGAGGGTTCCCTTTTCTCCACACCCTCTCCAGCATTGATTGTTTGTAGATTTTTTGATGATGGCCATTCTGACTGGTGTGAGGTGACACCTCATTGTGGTTTTGATTTGCATTTCTCCAATAATTAGTGATATCTAGCATCTTTTCATGTGCCTCTTGGTCATCCATATGTCTTCTTTGGAGAAATGTCTATTTAGGTCTTCCACCCATTTTTTGATTGGGTTGTTTGTTTTTTTGATATTGAGCTACATGAGCTGTTTATATATTTTGGAGATTAATCTTTTGCCCGTTGATTCATTTGCAAATATTTTCTCCCATCTTGAGTGTTGTCTTTTCATCTTGTTTATGGTTTCCTTTGCTGTGCAAATGATTTTAAGTTTCATTGGGTCCCACTTGTTTATTTTTGTTTTTATTCTTAATAGTTTCGAACTGGAAACAACTCACATTTCCATAAGATAAATTAATTGTGTGGTATATATTCATGCCATGGAATACTATTTAGAAATAAAAATGAATGAACAATACAGGTATGTCACAACATGGATGAATTTTCAAAACATAAATTTGTTCAAAAGAAGCAAGATGGAAAATAATACTTACTGTATTTTTCCACTGATACAATACGTAAAAACAATCAAAATTAATCTGTATTGGTAAGGTGTGCATCCTCAGATAATACAAATATAAAGCACAGCAAGTAAGTGATTATCAATGAAAATAGCAGACTGTTTACGTTCAAGGAAAAGAAGGAGATTGTAATTGATACGAGGTATATGAGGGACTTCTGGGGAGAAGGCCATGTTCCATTTCTTAGTGTTAGCATTATAGTATTTTATGCAGCTGCTCATTTATATTTTATGCACTCTTCTGTGTGTCGTATTTCACAGTAAAATAATGTTTTAGAAAATGTGTACAGACTTGCAAATTGGGAAGAAGATCAAAGATATTTTTGAAAAAGCCCATTTAGGAGGGGAAGATGCAAAGACATATGACAAAGTATCAGTAATTACGATGATATGGTGTTTACACAGGGAAGGAAACATTGACCAATTGAATAGAATGGAGAACTCAGAAGCAGACTCATAGTAAGAATTATATATATAAAGAGATAACATAGCAAATTATTGAGGAAAGAATGTGTTGTTCAACAAATGTAGATGAAAAATGTATTATGCCTATGTTAAAAATCAAATCTCTAGCTAACGTTATGCACAAAACCAAGATCCAGATGTATTAAACTTTTAAATACCTAAAGAAAAATTTGAAATTATAAAAATAATAGATGAATATCTTTCTCACCTCAAGATATGGAAAGATCTCTTAAGCAAACACAAAGTCTGGGCCATACCTACAATGACTAAATTAAAATTAAATAGTTCAGTTCATCAAAAGGCACCTTTAAAAATGTGAAAGGATAACCTAAAAACCTAGAAAAATAATTGCAGCACATTTAATCAACAAAGGATTACAACATATCAATAAAGGAAATGTCAACAGTAGTAGACTTGAACATGTATTTAATAACTATATAACTAGATATCAATCTCACTACTAACCAGGACAATGTACATTAAGGACATAATGAGAAACCTTTCTACAATCATTTGATTAGAAAGAGCTAAGAAGCCTGATAATATCCAGTGTCAAAGTGCTGTGCTACACATTGTTGGTCAAAGTGTAAATAAGTACAGCAGCTTCAGAAAATAAATTAGCATTGTCTTATAAAGTTGAATATTCACATGACCTGTGACTTGCCAAGTCCAGAGCTAAGTATACACTCAAGATGAATTTTAGCTTATGTGCATAGATTTATTCCCAGAAATGTTCAAAGCATTTCTATTCATAATAGACAATGAATAACTAAAATACTTTCAATGGGAAAACTAAAAAATGTGACATATCCCCACAATGGAATATTATACAGCAGTGAAAATAAATGAACTGTGACTAAACAAAAAGTGAAAAATTGTAGTAGCAAAATTTGGAATAATATAGAATTTAAAAACAAACTAAAGAAAAGCAAATGAATTTTATTTTTATAAAATTGTACTCAGTTTTGATTTATGTGTGTATATGCACATGTGTATGGTAAATACATATTGAAATACACATATATATAAATGTATGATATATATGTTTATATATCACACAAAATTCAATGTAGTTGTGACTTTTAGGAAAGGTGATAACATGAGGGTGTGAGATACAGAAAGAGCACAATATGTGATTGGGAATATTCCAGTTTTAGGCTTGGATGGTAATTCCACTATAATTTACTGTACTATTGAAAGTAAATAAATGACCAACTGAATGAATGAAGATAAAACCCTGAAATTGCTTGTTTTATCTGTATACTAAAATCAGCTCTCTAAGGACTTCCTTCATCAGTTTTATGAGGACCAGGTGTCCTGTAGATTTCCAGCAGTAAACCCACTACTTAGAGACTGATAACCAGTGTGCAGTTGTCTACTTTCTCTTCCATTACAAAGCTACTCATTATCCCTTTACTAGCTATGTAAACTGGGGTAGTTATTTAAGACCTCAAATCTCAATATTTTTCCCTTCTGTGTAACAGAATGAAAAATATCTACCTTGCCTACTTTACAAGGCAGTAGTGGGTTCAAATGAAGCAATACAGGAGAATATAGCACTTTTACACAGCTAATCAAATATTTTATTAGAATGATCCTCATGAAGCATCTTAATGCATGTATTATTAGAAATTTCACACACATATGAATGCTAAATGTTGTCTTTTGATACATTTAAAGCTAAGCCCATTCATCAATAAATACATACTAGCAAGCATGTTCTTGATACAAAAGATTACATGGAAGCTTGGAGGTTCACTGTCATATAAGGTAGGCTCTCCTCAGTAAAGGTAACTGTCCAGTTAGGCAGGTGTTGTGGACAGATGCATGTAAGTTATAATCTCCAAGGATTAACCAAAAAGTTATTCCTAATACTGCTGCTACAGCTTCCAAAAGTTATTCTTCCCTTAATCTCCCTATTTGCTCTATAAATCCTATCTTAAGAGCTCTCACCTCAACATCTCCCCTTCCCATTCACAGGGTTTTGGAGTGGAGAATTTACTATTTATTTTTGTTTAAACTGACTAAAGTCCTCATTTCAAGGTTGTGTTCTCTTTTGTGTGGATCTATAACTTTATGTGCGAGATGTTGCTTGAATAAATGTTCATCAACTCAGGTGCAATGTTTTAATCTGAGGTTAGATCATTATGGATTCATCACTTATCCAGTGAGAATAAGCTAACTTCTCCCACTTTTTTTTTCCATAGTATGACTTTGAAATCTGACTTAGTTTTGGTTGAAATAGGCTAAACTTCTTTGATAGCAATTATGTAGTTCCTGAAGTACTGTGACTGAGACTGCCTCCAGGCAAGATTTTAGCAGGAGACTTTATACTGCTAAAAAAGTCTAAAAAAAAAAAAAATTACATTTCTCTTTTTGCTTTCCCATCTCAGTATCTGCACCATTTTTCAGAAAAAGAGTCAATAATATTTCAAACAGGCAATGAGAACCAGATTAAACTTAAATGTTTGCAAGAGATAGATAGATAGATAGATAGATAGATAGATGATAGATAGAAAGATGATAGATAGATGATAGATAGATGGATCTATAGATAGATAGATAGATAGATGATAGATAGATAAATATAGATAGATAGATGATAGATAGATAGAAGATAAATAGAGAGATAGAGTCATCATATCATCCTGAGATTTTAAAGATAGTTTGCAAGTTAATTCAGCAGAAAATTACAATAAATATTAAAAATTTCCTAAATACTATCTTCAGTCTTTTCTCAACCAAGGACCAACTCATACTCTATTTGGTTCAATATCTTAATCATACTTCAATCTAGCAGACTTAAAAACAAAACTGGGAAATAATAAAAATAAAATAAAAATATACTCAAAAATAACATCTTACAAGAAAAGTAAGAAAAAACTATTTTCAAGTAGATTTTATGTTCTTTAAGTCATACTCTAAATTGGTTCCAAGAAGAAAGTGATGTTGTGACCTGTTAAGCAAACACTGTTTTCATATTTTTTATGTGCCATTAAATTTGGATGTTTACTTTTTCTGTAGGCATAAGGTTACTGAGTGTTAATAACTTTTTGACTAGGCTATTGTGCTTGTCAAAATCGACAATTTATTTGAGTGCAAGGAATCCTTTAAAGATGAGTAGTGAAAGGTCATACTAAGTTTCTCTGAAAAATGATACATTTGCAAAATTAAGATGTTGTAGTGCTTCTAAATATCTCAGCTTGGAATTCTAGAACTTTAAGAATGCTCTTGGAGATTTCAGGTTCTAGACACATAATTAGTTAAGAATGTGCCTATTTATCCTCCACAGGCTGTAGCTGGCATAGCATGCACTATGGCCTTCCCGGCAGTTGGACAGACATATTTTTCACCAATGGCTCCCAGACTTCCAGAAACACCTCTCAGTTTTTAGTCAGTGTTTAATATACATTGGTTGAGATGAATTGACTAAATCTCTTGAGATAAAATAATTTTAGAAGTCAGGGTCATCATCTGTTGCTTACACCCATGGTACAACCTCATGATGGTATTATTTTCTACACTGTAGTCTTAGGTTATGTGAACTTATAAGACAACTTATGTATAAACTTCTTTTAGGAATTGTTATTGAAACTAACCTAATACATGCTCTGCAATATCTTGTACTAATTATTATGTCCACCATTTACATATCAGCCAAAGAATGTATTAGAGTATAAAGGAGAATTTGTAAAGAAAACTTGGAATAGAACAAAAACATTTAAAAGGAGATAATTTAAAACACGACAGAAATGTAAGTAAATTTAGAACAGAACAATATCACTGTCTTCCATTTCGGGGAGTATACACTAAGAGAAACACCATCCAATCCTCTTCTGTGTCAAACAGCCTAGAGTTAGAAAAATTGAGTCTTCTAAAGGGACAGAATCTTGTCCCTTTTATTCTCTGCTTTCCTAAGGTAAATAACTGGTGAATCATTCGTAGCCGAAGGCAGAAGGGACTCATTCCATCACATTCACCATTTCTACTTCAGAGGGTTCCATATGCTTACAAATCCATATCAGAGTGAAGTCTTTATCCCTGGGTAGAAGAGAGGTAGAAAGGTTTGAAGAAAAGCCTATACTATATCCTTTATTTTAGCCCCTGCCTTCCTGTAAATGAGCTTCTTTTTTAAAAAGCTTGCAAGCCAGTATATCTAATTCAATGAGCCTCAATCAGGTTGGTAAGGAAAGTAGAAACAGGAATGCTGAGCAGTATAAACTTTCCCTATGTGATAATAAAGTAACAAGGAGATTTCCATCAGTTTGTGAAGCCCTAGGCAGACCCAGTTTCCACCTCCCTACAGATAAGTCTTGTTATCCATAAAATTTTGGAAAGCCTAGGTCATATTTAAAGGAAATGGAGGATTTTCCCAATTTCTAGGTATCCAATATGGTTTATTATGTCTGCATAGCTTTGGCACAGAGTAAGAAAAATAATCTGCATCTTCGATGGGTAAGTGACATCAGTCTTTCCCAGAGGAGTAGTATATTGTGGCTGAGAGCATGTACATATGTTGGAGATGTCACGTGTATTAAAATGTACCAAATGCTTAAAATCCCTGAACTTCATTTTTTCTAAAATAAGGATAATAACACTACTTTGTTAGATGTTTGTGAGGGCAAAATAAGATATTATATATGGCACATAGGAAAACAGCAGCTTCTATAATGAATATTTCTCACTTTCTCTTTTCTGTGTCCTTTCCTCCCATTTAAGATTAGAATAGGGAATAGGTATGTGTGGGTCTGTACCTCCCCAGACTCCACCTGTTGGTGGCATTGACTGGACCGAAGTTTGGACATGTATTCCAAGCAAGTCGCTCATACTCCTTACCTGAAATTGACCCACAGCTACAGGGCAGAAGGATGAAATTCATTCTGCTACACCCGCTAAGTTGAGTCTATGATCTTGAAGGT
This sequence comes from Globicephala melas, assembly GCF_963455315.2. Taxonomy (NCBI): domain Eukaryota; kingdom Metazoa; phylum Chordata; class Mammalia; order Artiodactyla; family Delphinidae; genus Globicephala; species Globicephala melas. The sequence goes on along the minus strand of NC_083315.2, from coordinate 161,099,161 downwards.
GTTGGGAGTCATTCTCCCATCAAAAGAGTGAGACCTACACAAAGGGAAGCCAAACTGAAAGATGGGTGGGTGTGCTTGGGAAGAAAGTAAAAGGCTTTGTGATCATTTCAGCTCTGGCTTCTAGCTGTGACTGAAGCTATATCTACTCTTGGAATTACCATTTATATCATCCAATTAGTCTGCCCAAACTTTTTCATTGCTTTAGCTTATTGCCCTGGGGTTCTGTCACCGACAATTGGAAGTTCTGACTGATATAATCAGTATCGACTAACGACTTTTGGGCTTCCTTGGAATCCTATTGCAATACTCAGCCACATTTTGGTGTAATTAGGATTTGTGGGGGAAAAAAAATCCTCTTTTGCCTGATTATGATTGTCATTTTTCACTCTTCATCATAGTAAGGATTGATTAATGGGAAAAAAGAGAGAGAGAAAAAAGAAAAAAAAATAGTCAATCACCTACTCTAAATTTAAAAATAAGGTTGTAGATTATTTTGCTCATCTCAAGTATGATCGAAATTGTTGTTTTTCAGTACACATGACTTAGTAAATGGGGAATATGGTGCTTCTTGTTATATATTGTACTTTCTAGCAACTCGCCAAGCTTGTATGAATACCTATTTTATCACTAACTAATCTGTAATTCCAATAAAGCAAGTTAATCTCTTAAAAGTTCAGTTTCCTTTTTGGTAAAATATGGAATTTAATAATACACAAATCTTAAAGTTGTTTATGTAATAATTGAGAAAGTATGTGTGTATAGCTCAGCTAGTTTCTGGTGCAGACAATACCATCAATAAATGGAAACTATTATCATTGTTCTTCCAAAGGATATTAACCCATCTGGCTTTATCAACTTTCTCTGCCTCTCTCTAACAAGGGATTACTTCCTTGCTTTGGGAAATGATCTGTGTTTATGTACACAAATTACCAAAAAAGCACATTCTGATTCTTTCAACTTGGCCTCTTCATAACTAGATTCCCCGCCTCTTCTGTAGCTTGTCTACTGCTTTTAAAGCTGAGTTTACTTGATCAAATGCTTCCAACTTAATATGGGTTTCAAAATGAAACTCAAGCCAGCTGTACTGAATTGGAGTCTATAAGCATAATTATTTTTAGGAGACCCTGTAGAGGTTAACATCATTATTTTGATTATGAATCACATACAGAACACTTTATTTTTGCAAAGAACTTTGGCATGGTTTCATAATTTAAAGTCCAGAGTGACTCAGTGGGGGATGTGTCACCCATTACAGATGGGGAAAGAAAAGCCAAAGAGAGTTAAACAATTGCAGAACAAGTTCATCATTAACCAAAGTATCTGGACATGGGTTTCCTAAATACATATGTCTGCATGAGACTGATTAAACCAAGGAAGTGAAAATTCACACAACTGGATATCATTAGTTTGGCTGTTTCTCTTTTTTTACCCCTAAATAAACATTTGGAGGAGAGATTTAATTAATAGAAACAATCCATTTTGATGGTGGTACGACAGTGACTTACTTGACAAGTTCATAGGTTTAAGAAATTAAAGAAACTAGGTCATATTGATATTTCAAATTATTTATACTATTTTTCTTTCAGTGTAATGCTCTCCATCCATTAGTCAACCATTGCTATCTTGAATTCATTTTAGAACTGTAGCTTTCACTATTTATGGCTCATCTGTCTATAACTACTGTCAATTGACCATAGTAAGATCAGTCCTATATAACAAATTATGAAATCTCAGATTATAACCTGTTTTATGATGCCCTATTTGCTTAAGTCATACTTTCAAAAGAGAGAGAGCTTCATACAATTTAAAGGCTGAATTTTTCAAAAACCTATTCAGTGTTTGTACATATGCAAATTTGAGATAAATTAAAAAACTCTCCAAATAGATTGAGTATCTTAAAGAGAAAAATATTGCTCACAAAGAAACCTTTCTTAAAAATGAGGATTAACTATTTCCTACTAATATATCCTGAGTGAAGGTGTACATTTAATTCATGAAATGGTATCACCTGATTGAAAGTCAGGTGGGAGAAAATAAGGTTCTTAACAAATATTTACTTCACTGTTCACAGGCAAGAGAAAATCAGATCCAAACTGTTTTATGCAGAAGAGTAACAATATTAAAAAGCTTAGGTGTAGGCTCCAGAATCAATTTGATCCAGGAATCCAAATTATATCAAGTTTTGGCTTCTCTCCATTTTTTTCTCTCTTCCCATGGTGACCCTAGCAGACTCAGGCTCACATTCTTTTGATTCAATCCATTAAATAAAAAAGAGAGAGAGAGAGAGAAAACTTATGTTTCTCTAAGGCCTTAAGGCCTGATTTTTGTTTATTTGTTAAGTTTTGGACAGAATTGAATCACATAGCCCCCCCTGATCTATATTGTTCACTGACTTATTTCGTTCAATAAACACTGAATTCTAGAAAAAGTCTGAAGTATAGACCCTTCTTATGATAAAATTTATATTAAAACTTTCAACTTCTTTTTTTCTGGAACAAACAGCTCTTAAAATATGTCAACTGAAAGAATCTATTCCAGAAGACAGCTGACTCCTCTATCTAATTGATTCTTTAAATGTTTTGCTTTCTCTTAGGAGTTTTACCATTCCTGTAATGCTTCTCAGGATTGCACATTATACGATATCTGAGAGACAGTTCTAGTACACCAAAACTTAATTCAAGGAAGCCAAATTAAATCACCCCAATGATTCAGTAATTTACCAAGAAGACCTTCAGACCCCAAATTAAAAGGAGTCAACTTCAGTGCTTAATTGTTTTTACAGATTTTTTTCTTCATCGATTTTAATTAAGGTCTTCCTTGTCTTGTGAGCTTGGAGGACTTTCATTATCTATTGAAATAACTTTATTTGAAGTCAGGATGGCTAGAAAGTCACACAGACCTAATAATTTTGCAGGAGCAAGTTACTCTGACATATTGGGAAACAAGACTCCAACTTTCCCTGTCAGTGACAGTTACAAGTACATATTGATTTCTGTTCAATGTCTCTTGAGTACCTAAGAGGTGGTAGCAATTCTAGAGAATATGGAATATAAGAGCCTAAAAATGTGGGCATAACTTTGGAGAAGGAAATTCCTTTTGGGAAGCTGACCCTTAAGATTCTCTGTAAGAACTGATTTCACAATTCTTCAAATCAGCTCATTTTCCTTAAGCTGGAGAAGGGTCCACAGATTTCACAGCTTTCCCAACTGCAATAGAAACAGTAATTTTCTATCATCTCCTTCCTTCAGGGGCTACCAGAAGCTAAAAATGTGTTCAATATAGTATTCTGTTTAAAAGTGGAGGATTTGCTGTTAGAGAGACTAGGTTTCACATCCCTGGTCCAACACTCACTAGTGTATAGCATTGGATAATTACTCCAAACATCAGTGTTCACATTTGTGAAATGGGGAAAACACTATTATCTACCTTAAATTTGTAATATCCTTTTCATATTTTTGAGGATTAAATGGGTATAAGCAATGCTTAACAATGTGTAAACATCATTGTGTAATAATATATTTTTGTACAAAAGAAAAGGGAGAGGGTGATTACTTTTATCTTGCATGGTGAGTGATCAGGGAAGCAGGGCCAGTATTAGGGTGAGGAGAGTAAGGCACTCATCTAGAGCACACCATTTAAATGGGGATCCAAAACCTCAGTAACAAAGATAATAGTTTAATGAAATATTTTAAAAACTAAGAATTAATATAAAATCCTTGATAAACAAAATATAAAAATGTTTAATAACTGCATAGTCCAGAGTGATATCCACATCATGCTGTCATAAGATGTACCTCATATTTTCCTTCCTTTAACCTCTGAAATTCGGCATCTATCCACAAACAAAAGTGTCTTTGAGGGAACTGTGGAAACCAGCACCATGCACTAAGAGACCTGGTAAGTGTCTAACCCACCTGTTTGTTAGTTAAGGCAGACAAATCCCCATATGGGCTCTGGAACTGTCAGGATCCTGTGAACTGTCTCCAGATGCTCTCAGCCACCATCTGGAAGTACCTGGAAAATACTGACTTGAGCAGATACCCACGGACAAGAAAGCCTTTGCATAACTCCAGGTTTCTGGAAAAGTTTCAGCATTCCACTGTAGCCAAAAAAAAAAAAAAAAAAGAGTTGGGACACAATGGAGTGGGTAAGAAGATCTTTGCCACATCATCCCTCCACCTAGGCAGCACAGCTTAGAGAAGAAGGACTGGGCATCTCTCCCTTGGGGGAAAAGTGAGGGTAGTCCATGAGTTCTCAGCTTCCACAGCTGTGCCAGAAGCTGCTATAGAAACCTATCTCTCTCTTGCAGCACTCAGAGTATTAAAACCAGAGCTCCATGACTGTGGAGAGGGAGGAAATGAGGGGAAAGGTGGATAAGAATATCAGAGGGCATGAAAGGAACATGGTTCCTGCTGAATGCCTTCTAGAATCTAGCAGGAAGCCTGCCCATGAGCTGCTGGGAAAACCTCATGTACAGGCACCCCCAGTAACATGAGTGCCAAACGCACAGCTCTGTAGCCGGCTCCCTGTGCACACTTCTGAGCATGAGAGTGAGAACACTCTCGGGTAAATAGAGAATGTAGGCAGAAAACAAGCCAGGGTCTACTGGCAAGGGAGAAACTATAATGTTGAGCAGTAGGGATAATCAGGAAAACAAAAGAGAGGTTACCAATACCTGTCCTGGTGCACTGTAAGATCAAGAGAAGATGTACAAGATTAAAGAACTTGGAAATAAACCCATTAGAGGAGAACAAAGACAAAAGAATGAAAAAGAACTAAGAAAGCCAATATGATCTATGAAACATCATCAAAAGAACCAATATCAGAATCATTGGAATTCCAGAAAGAGAAGAGAGGAAAAAGGGAGCAGAAAGCTTATTTAAAGAAATAATGGCTGAGAACTTCCCAAACCCAGGGAGAGACTTGGACATCTAAGTTCCTGAAATGAATATGTCATCTAATTATTTCAATTCAAAACAATCTTCTCCAAGACACATCATAATGAAGCTGTTAAAAATCACAGATAAAGAGAGAATCTTAACATCAGCAAATAAAAAAGATGGCAACCTACAAAGGAACCTTCACTGAACTATCAGTGGATTTCTCAGAAGAAAAGTTTCAGGAAGGAGAGAGTGGAATGATGTATTAAAAGTACTGAAAGAGAAAAATGGTCACCAAAAATACTCCATTGGCAAATTTATATTTCAGAAATAAAGGATAAATAAAGACTTTCCCAGGCAAACAAAAACAGAAGGACTTTACCACTAGATTTACTTTACTAGAAATGCTGGAAGGAGTTCTTTAAGCTGAAATAAAAAGATGCTGATTAGTAACATGAAAACATACAAAAATATATAACACACAGGTAAAGGCAAATATATACTGTCAGATTCAGAAAACTCTAAGTTTGTAATATGATGTTGTGCTAACTAAATATATTATAGTTTAAAAGAGTAACAAAAATAACTGTATTATAATTTCTTAATGAATAGAGAATACAAAAAGAGGTAAATTTTGACATTAAAAACATAAAAGGGGAAGAGTAAAAGAATAAAATTTCTTATGTGATCAAAGTTAAGTTGCTCTCATCATAAAATAGACTTATAAGTTATTTGATGAAAGCCTCATAGTCACCACAAAGGAAAAACCTATAGCACATTCACAAAAGATAAAGAGAAGGGAATCAGAGCATATCACCACAGATAAACACCAATTCACAAAAGTAGGCAGCAAGAGAGGATAAGATGAATAGTGGAACAAACGTCAGCCAAAAAACAACAAGAAGGCATTACTAAGCCCTCACACATCAATAAATCTTCTAAATGGAAATAGAATGAATTCTCTAATTAAAAGTCACAGAGTGGCTGAACAGATTAAACAAAAAAAGACCCAACTCTATGTGTCCTAAGAGAGATTCGCTTCAGCTTTAAGCATACATAGGCTCAAAGTGATGAGATGGGAAACGATATTTTACCCAAGTAAAAACCTAAAGAAAGAGGGGGTAGCCATACTTAGATGAGACAAAATAAACTTTAAGCCAAAGATAGTACCAAGAGACAAAGAATATCATTATATTATTATAAAGGGGTCACCTCATCAAGAAGGTAAAAAAATTGTAAATATATACCCACCCAACTGGTGAACACCTAAATATATTAATTAAATACCTACAGATTTAAAGGGACAAGTAGACAACAATGCAATAATACTAGAGAATTTTAATACACAACTTTCAGCAATGGATAGATCACCTAAACAGAAAATCAACAAGGGAACATTGATTTGAGCCATGCATTAGATCAAATGGACCTAATAGACATATATAGGATATTCCACCTAAGAGTAGTAGAATATTCATTCTTCTCAAATATACATGAAATTTTCTCCAGGATAGTCATATAGTAGGCCACAAAACAAGTCTTAGCAAATTTAAGAAAATTGAAATCATACCAAGTATCTTTTCCAATCACAATGGAATGAAACTAGAGATAAATAACAACAGGAAAGCTGGAAATTTTACTAACATGTAGAAATTAAGCAGCACACACATGAACAACCAATAGATCAAAGAAGAAATCAAAAGGGAAATAAAAATATCTCAAAATAAATGAAATTGAAACGCAACATATCACAACCTATGAGATGTTGCAAAACAGCTCCTTAGAGGGAAGCTTAAAGAGATAAATGCATATTTTAAGACAAAAAAGTCTCAAATAAACCACCTGACTATACACATCAAGGAATTAGAAAAGAAGAACAAAATAAGCCCTAGTTTGTAGAAGGAAGGAAATAACAAAGATCAGAGTGAAAATAAGTGAAATAGGGATTTGTAAAGCAAGAGAAGAGATCAATAGAGTGCTGGGGCCTCTGAGGTGTCTGTGAGCAGCTGGAGAAGATCTGAGCCACGGCTGGGGCTTCATGATCCAATTCCTGGGTGCCAAGGAGCTGCTGGACTGGGACCAAGGCAGGCAACAGCCCTCAGAGATGATGGCTCAGAGGGGCTTCTACCAATCTTCTAGGGTTGCCAAAAAAATATCAGAAGACTGGGTGGCTTGAACAACAGAAATTTATTTTTTCACTGCTCTGGAGGATGGAAGTCTAAGATCAAGGTGACAGATTTGGTTTCTCCTGAAACCTCTTCCTTGGCTTCCGTGTGGTTGACAGGATCTTGGTGCTCTGGTCATGTGTCAGGCCTGACCCTTTGAGGTGGGAGAGCCGAGTTCAGGACATTGGACCACCAGAGACCTCCTGGACCCACATAATATCAACCAGCAAAAGCTCTCCCAGAGATCTCTGTCTCAATGTTAAGACCCAACTCCACCCAACGGTCAGCAAACTACAGTGCTGGAGGCCCCATGAAAAACAACTAGCAAGACAGGAACAAAACCCTACTCATTAGCAGAGAGGCTGCTTAAAATCATACTAAGTTCACAGACACCCCAAAACCGATCACCAGACGTAAACCTGCCCACTAGAAAGACAAGATCTAGCCTCACCCACCAGCACACAGACACCAGTCCCTTCTACCAAGAAGCCTAAACAAGCCACTGAAGCAACCATACCCACTGGGAGCAGACACCAAAAACAACGGGAACTACGAACCTGCAGCCTCTGAAAAGGAGACCCCAAACACAGTAAGCTAAGAAAAATGAGAAAACAAAGAAATATGCAGCAGATGAAGGAGCAAGATAAAAACTCACTAGACCAAACAAATGAAGAGGAAATACACAGTCTACCTGAAAAAGAATTCAGAGTAATGATAGTAAAGATTATCCAAAATCTTGGAAATAGAATGGATAAAACACAAAAAAAATTTAAGAAGGACCTAGAAGAGCTGAAGAGCAAACAAACAATGATGAACAACACAATAAATGAAATTTAAAAATCTCTAAAAGGAATCAATAGCAGAATAACTGAGGCAGAAGAATGAGTAAGTGACCTGGAAGGTAAAATAGTGGAAATAACTACTGCAGATCAGAATAAAGAAAAAAGAATGAAAATAATTGAGAACAGTCTCAGAAACCTCTGGGACAACATTAAAAACACCAAAATTCCAATTATAGGGGTCCCAGAAGAAGAAGAGAAAAAGAAAGGAAAAATATTTGAAGGGACTATAGATGAAAACTTGCCTAACATGGGAAAGGAAATAGCCACTGAAGTCCAGGAAATACAGAGAGTCCCATGCAGGATAAATCCAAGGAGCCAAGACACATATTAATCAAACAATCAAAAATTAAATACAAATACAAAATATTAAAAACAGCAAGTGCAAAACAACAAATAATATACAAAGGAATACCCATAAGGTTAACAGTTGATCTTTCAGCAGAAACTCTGCAAGCCAGAAGGGAGTGGCAGGACATATTTAAAAAGATGAATGGGAAAATAAACACAACCAAGATTACTCTACCCAGCAGCACTCTCATTTGGATTCAACAGAGAAATTAAAAACTTTACAGACAAGCAAAAGTTAAGAGAATTCAGCACCACCAAACCAGGAAACACAAGAGAAGGAGAAGAACTATGAAAACAAACCCAAAATAATTAAGAAAATGGGAATAAGAACATACGTATTGATAATTACCTTAAATGTAAATGGATTAAATGCTCCAACCAAAAGACATAAACTGGCTGAATGGATATAAAAACAAGACACATATATATGCTGTCTACAAGAGACCCACTTCAGACCTAGGGACACATACAGACTGAAAATGAGGGGGTGGAAAAAGATATTCCATGCAAATGGAAATCAAAAGAAAGTTGGAGTAGCAATTCTCATATCAGGCAAAATAGACTTTAAAATAAAGACTATTACAAAAGCCAAAGGACACTACACAATGTTCAAGGGATCAATCCAAGAAGAAGATATAACAACTGTAAATATTTATGCATCCAACATAGGAGTACCACAATACATAAGGCAAATGTTAACAGCCATAAAAGGGAACATTGATAGTAACACAATCATAGTAGGGGACTTTAACACCCCACTTTTGGCAATGGACAGATTAACCAAAATGAAAATAAGTAAGGAAGCACAAGCTTTAAAAGATACATTAAACAAGATGGAATTAATTGATATTTACAGGACATTACACCCCAAAACAACAGAATACTTTCTTCTCAAATGCTCATGGAATATTCTCCATGATCTGTCATATCTTGGGTCACAAATCAAGCTTTGGTAAATTTAAGTTGAAATCATGTCAAATATATTTTCCGACCACAATGCTATGAGACTAGATATCAATTACAGGAAAAAAAACTGTAAAAATTATAAACACATGGAGGCTAAACAACACGCAAATAAATAACCAAGATCACTGAAGAAATCAAAGAGGAAATCAAAAACGACCCAAAATGTATGGGATTCAGCAAAAGCAGTTCTAAGAGGGAAGTCTATAGCAACACAATCCTACCTCAAGGAAAAAGAAACATCTCAAATAAACAACCTAACCTTACACCTGAAGCAACCAGAGAAAGAAGAACAAAAAAACCCAAAGTTAACAGAAGGAAAGAAATCATAAAGATCAGATCAGAAATGAATAAAAAAGAAATGAAAGAAACAATAAAAAAGATCAATAAAACTATAAGTTTGTTCTTTGAGAAGATAAACAAAATTGATAAACCATTAGCCAGACTCATCAAGAAAAAAAGGGAGAAGACTCAAATCAACAAAATTAGAAATGAAAAAGGGGAAGTAACAACTGACACTGCAGAAATACAAAGGATCATGAGAGATTACTACAAGCACCTATATGCCAGTAAAATGGACAACCTGGAAGAAATGGACAAATTCTTAGAAAAGCACAACCTTCCAAGACTGAATGAGGGAGAAATAGCAAATATAAACAGACCAAGCACAAGTACTGAAATTAAAACTGTGATTAAAAATTTTCCAACAAACAAAGGCCCAGTACCAGATGGCTTCATAGGCGAATTCTATCAAACACTTAGAGAAGATATAACACCTATCCTTCTCAAACTCTTCCAAAATATAGCAGAGAAAGGTACACTCCCACACTCATTCTATGAGGCCACCATCACACTGATACCAAAACCAGACAAGGATATTATAAAAACAAATGAAAACTACAGACCAATATCATTGATGAACATAGATGCAAAAATCCTCAACAAAATACTAGCAAATGGAATCCAGCAGTACATTAAAAGGATCATACACCATGATCAAGTGGGGTTTATTGAAGGAATGCAAGGATTATTCAATATATGCAAATCAATCTGTGTGATACACTATATTAATAAATTGAAGGATAAAAACCATATGATAATCTCAATAGATGCAGAAAAAGCTTTTGACAATATTCAACATGAATTTATGATAAAAACTCTGCAGAAAGAAGGCATAGAGGGAACTTACATCATCATAATAAAGGCCATATATGACACACTCACAGCCAACATCCTTCTCACTGGTGAAAAACAGAAATAATTTCCAACAATATCAGGAAAAAGACAAAGGTGCCCACTCTCACCACTCTTATTCAACATAGTTTTGGAAGTTTTAGCCACAGCAAACAGAGACAAAAAACAAATTAAAGGAATCCAAATCAGAAAAGAAGTAAAACAGTCACTGTTTTCACATGACATGATACTATACATAGAGAATCCTAAAATTGCTACCAGAAAACTACTAGAACTAATCAGTGTATTTGGTAAAGTAGCAGGATACAAAATTAATGCACAGAAATCTCTTGCATTCCTGTACACTAATGATGAAAAATCTGAAAGAGAAATTAAGGAAGCACTCCCATTTACCATTGCAACAGAAAGAATAAGATACCTAAGAATAAGCCTACATAAGGAGACAAAAGACCTATATGGAGAAAACTATAAGATACTGATGAAAGAAATTAAAGATGATACAAACAGATGGAGAGATAAACCATGTTCTTTGATTGGAAGAATCAACATTGTGAAAATGACTATACTATCCAAAGCAATCTACAGATTCAATGCAATCCCTATCAAACTACCAATGGCATTTTTTACAGAATTAAAACAAAAAATTCCACAATTTGTATGGAAACACAAAAGACCCTGAATAGCCGAAGCAATCTTGAGAAAGAGAAACAGAGCTGGAGGAATCAGGCTCCCTGACTTCAGACTATACTACAAAGCTCCTGTAATCAAGACAGTATGGAACTGGCCCCAAAACAAAAATATCGATCCACAGAGCAGGATAGAAAGCCCAGACATAAAGCCATGCACATATGGTCAACTTATCTTTGATAAAGGAAGCAAGAATATACAATGGAGAAAAGATAATCTCTTCAATAAGCAGTGCTGGGAAAACTGGACAACTACATGTAAAATAATGAAATTAGAACACTTCCTAACACCATACACAAAAATAAACTCAAAATGGTTTAAAGACCTAAATGTAAGGCCAGACACTATAAAACTTTTAGCAGAAAACATAGACAGAACACTCTATGACATAAATCACAGTAAGATCCTTTTAGACCCACCTCTAAGAGAAATGGAAATAGAAACAAAAATAAACAAATCAGGGCTTCCCTGGTGGCACAGTGGTTGAGAGTCTGCCTGCCGATGCAGGAGACACGGGTTCGTGCCCCGGTCCGGAGATCCCACATGCTGTGGAGCAGCTAGGCCTGTGAGCCATGGCCGCTGAGCCTGCGCGTCTGGAGCCTGTGCTCCGCAATGGTAGAGGCCACAACAGTGAGAGGCCCGCATAATGCAAAAAACAAAAAGCAAAACAAAACAAAAATAAACAAATCAGACATAATGAAACTTAAAAGCTTTTGCACAGCAAAGGAAGTCATAAACAAGATGAAAAGACAACCCTCAGAATGGGAGAAAATATTTGCAAATGAAGCAACTGACAAAGGATTAATCTCCAAAATATACAAGTAGCTCGTGAAGGTCAATATCAAAAAACAAACAAACCAATCCAACAGTGGGCAGATGACCTAAATAGATACATCTCCAATGAGGATATACAGATTTCCAACAAACACATGAAAGGATGCTCAACGTCACCAATGATTAGAGAAATGCAAATCAAAACTACAATATGGGATCACCTCACACAAGTCAGAATGGCCATCATCAAAAAATATGCAAACAATAAATGCCAGAGAGGGTGTGGAGAAAAGGGAACCCTCTTGCGCTGTTGGTGGGAATGTAAACTGATACAGCCACTATGGAGAACAGTATGGAGGTTCCTTAAAAAGCTAAAAATATGACTACCATATGACCCAGCAATCCCACTACTGGGCATATACCCTGAGGAAACCATAATTCAAAAATAGTCATATACCACAGTATTCATTGCAGCACTATTTACAATAGTCAGGACATGGAAGCAACATAAGTGTCTATTGACAGATGAATGGATAAAGAAGGTGTGGCACATATATACAATGGAATATTACTCAGCCATAAAAAGAAATGAAATTGAGTTATTTTTAGTGAGGTGAAAGAACTTAGAATCTGTCATACAGAGTGAAGTAAGTCAGAAGGAGACACACAAATACTATATGCTAAAACATATATATGGAATCTAAAAAAAAAAAAAGGTTCTGAAGAACCTAGGTGCAGGACAGGAATAAAGACACATACATAGCAAATGGACTTGAGGACATGGGGAGGGGGAAGGATAAGCTGGGATGAAGTGAGAGTAGCATTGTCATATATACACTACCAAATGTAAAATAGATAGCTAGTGGGAATAAGCTGCATAGCAGAGGTTGATGGGCTCAGTGTTTTGTGACCACTTAGATGGGGTATAGGGAGGGTGGGAGGCAGATGCATGAGGGAGGGGATATGGAGATATATGTATGGATATGGCTGATTCACTGTGTTATACAACAGAAACCAACACAACATTGTAAAGCAATTATACTCCAATAAAGATGTTAAAAAAAATGATCAATGAAACTAAGACCTGTTTTTTTGAAAAGATTTTTAAAAAGACAAAGCTTTAGCTAGACTAAGTAAAAAAAAAAAAAAAAAGAAAGAAAGAAAACTAATAAAATCTGCAATGAAAGAGGAGACATTACAATTGAGACCAGAGAAATACACAGGATTAGAAACAACTGTGGACAACTGTATGTGAACAAATTGAATAACCTAGAAGAAATGGTTATATTTCTAGAAATATGCAAGTTGATATGACTGAATCATGAAGAAATTCAATATTTTAATAGGTCAATGATGAGTAAGGAGATTGAATCATTAATCATACATCTTCCCAATATAGAAAAGCCCAGGACCAGGTGGTTTCAGTGGTGAATCCTATTAAACATTAAAAAGAATTAACACCAATCCTTCTCAAATTTTCCCAAAAATTGAAAGAAAGGAAGTACTCTCAAACTTACTTTACACAGCCAGCTTTATTCTGATACCAAAGCCAGATAAAAAAATGCAAGAAAAATGCAAGTGTAGACCAACACTTCCAGTGAATATAGATGCAAAAGTTTTCAACAAGATATTAGCAAATCGAATTCAACAACACATTAAAAAGTTCATTCACCATGAACAAGTGAGATTTATCTCTTGGATGCAAGGGTTGTTCAACATACTCAAGTCAAGAAATATGATACATTGTATTAATGAAAGAAGTCATATGATCATCTCAATAGATGATATCATATGACAAAATACATGTTTTCATGATAAAATATGTCAACAAATTGGGTATAGAAGGAACATACCTCAACATAATAATGACCGTGTATTACAAACCTTACAAACCCACACTGACATCATGTTGAATAGTGAAAGTTGTATAGCTTTTACATTAAGATCAGGAACAAGACAAAGATGCTCACTATCACTACTCTTATTTCACAAAGTACAGGAAATCTTAGCTAGAGGAATCAGACAAAATAAATAAGTAAATAAAAGGCATTCTAATCATAAAGGAAATAAAATTGTGTTTATTTGCAGATAATTTGATCTTATACTTAGAAAATCCTTAAGCCTCAATCAAAAAATTGGTAGAACTCATTAGTGAATTCTGTTCATTGGCAGGATATTAAGTTAACAGACAAAAATCATTATATTTCTATACACTAACAATAGAATAATATAGAACAATATCTTGAAAAAATAAAGAAAACAATCTCATTTATAATAGCTTCAAAAACAATAAAATACTCAAGAATAAATTTAACCATGAAAGATCTGAACAGTGAAAACCACAAGACTGATGAAAGAAATTGAAGAGGACACAAACAAATTGAAAGATATCCACCTTGATGGATCAGAAGAATTAATATTGTTAAAATGTTCATCCCACCAACACCGTCTGTTAAATCATTAGTCACTATCAACATTCCAATGATATTTTTCACAGAAATAGAAAAAAATCTTAAAATTTGTATGGAACAAAGACCCCAAATAGGAAAAGCAATCCTGATAAAGAAGAACAAACTTGTAGGTATCACTTGTCCTGATTTCAAGCTATACTACAAAGCTATAGTAAACAAAACATTATGGTACTGGCATAAAAATAGACACATCAACCTATGGAACAGAATTGAGAGTCCATGAATAAGTCCCTACATATACAGTCAACTAATATTTGAAAAGGGAGCCAAGAATATTCAATGGGAAAATGGTATTCTCTTCAATAAATGGTGTTGAGAAAACTGGATAACCACATGAAGCAAAATAAAACCAGACCCTTATAACACTTATAAAAATTAACTCAAAATAGATTAAAGTCTTAAATATATTACCCCAAACCATAAAACCCCTAGAAGAAAACACAGGGAAAATGCTGCTCAACGTTAGTCTTGGCAAGAATTTTTTGGATATGACACCAAAAGGACAAGCAACAAAGGCAAAAGTCAAGGAGTCGGACTGTATCAAACTAAAAATCTTCTCACAGCAAAAGAAAAAAATCAACAAAATGAAAAGGCAATCTATGAAATGGGGAAAATATTTGTAAATTCTATGTGACAACGGATTAATATCCAAAATATATAAAGAACTCATAAACTTCAATAAATAAATTTAAAAATATGATTAAAAAATGGTCAGAGGAACCTCAATAGACATTTTCCAGAGTACATATGAATGTCAAGAGGTTCATTAAAAGATGAACTAATTATCAGGGAAATGAAACTAATGATCAGGGAAATGAAAATTCAAACCACAATGAGATATCACCTCACACCTGTTATAATAATTATCATCAAAAAGACAAGAGATAACAAATGCTGGCAAAGCTGTGGAGGAAAGGGAACACTTCTGCAGTGTTGAAGGAAATTTAAGTTGATCCAACCACTACGAGAAATAGTACAGTGTTTCCTCGAATTATTACCTATAAAATAGATTACCATATGATCCAGCAATCCCATTTTCGGATATATATATCCAAGGGAAATGAAAACAGGATATTGAAAATATGTCTGTACTCTCATTTTTTACAGCATTATACACAATGATACGGAAACAAGATATGGAAACAACCTAAGTGTTTTTCAATAAACTAATGTATAAAGAAAATGCAGAGTGTTTGTGTGTGTGTGTGTGTGTGTGTATGTATGTATGTATGTATAATTAATGAAATATTTTCTAGCCATGGGAAAAAAAGGAAATCCTGCTATTTGTGACAACATGGATGAAACTTGAAGGCATTATGCTAAGTGAGATAAGTCAGACAGAGAAAGACACATATTATGTGATCATATATGTGGAATCTACAAAAGCTGAACTCATAGTAGCAGAGTGGAATGGTTACCAGGAGCTGCAGGGTTGTGGAAATGGGAAGAATGTTTGTCAAAGGGCACAAACTTGCAGTTACAAGATGAATAAGTTCTGGAGCTCTAATGCTCAGCATTATGAATATATTTAAAAATATTGTATTATATACTTCAAAGTTGTTGAGACTAGATCTTAATTGTTCTTACCACAAAAAATGATAATTATGTGACATGATGAAGGTGTTAGCTAACGCTACAGTGGTGATCATATTGCAGTATATAAATGTATCAAATCAACACGTTGTGCACCTCAGACTTACACAATGGTATATGTTAGTTATATCTCAATATAAATAAAAGGAAAATAAATAATAAAAAGATGTCAGAAGGCAAAAAAAAATGATATGGTTCAATCTTGAGTTTGTGTAGTGTCAAGGCTCACTGGCTTCCCCACCCTCCCAGTTCTGCAGAAAATGTTTCACAGAGGAAGCAAATACCTGTCGCAGTATTTGAAGAAAAGACAAAGTGGAGCTTGGCAGGTAAACAAGAGGGGAATGGAAAGTCCACTGAACACTGGGAACAGGCTATGCTAAGGCACACTGAGCCCAGTATGAATCCAAGAACTGTCATCGAAACCAAGAAATATAAACTGGATTACAGCAATTAGAAAAGTTGAGAAGATACTGGAAAGAGAGACCAAAGCCAGATAATGTCAAGTGTCTTACATGTCAAGCTGCGTATCAAGACTTCATTTGGTGAGATGTAATACACAGAACTCATCAATTCTCTTCATTTTTGATACTTTGACCTAATGTTATTAAAGCTCCTTTGCCTTATTTCTGAGGTCCTTAGTGTGGTTGTTATTATTTTAAAGATCATGTTTGTTTATTTGTTTTTTTAATATCATAAAGCAATGGAATAAAAGAACACTGCTTACATATAATTATCAATCAATAAATGTTAGCTATTGGTATTATCATCAATATCACAATTATTATTATTTCCTCAGATGATCTTTCCTCTATGCTTTTCATATTAAAGATAAGACCACTATAAAGTTTGCCTAAGCAACCCAGAGGGAGATAGCAGTCTCTGGGAATCACTCCGCATGTTCCCCACTCTTAACTCCTTGTCCTGCATTTTATACTTTCAACAGAAACTCCTTCATTGACATCAGACACATCCAAAAGCCATCAATTATTAAAATACCATCCTTCCAGAATCCCTGCTTTTATTTTTCTTATATCCTGCCAATTGTCCTGTGCCTACTACTGAACATCCACTTCTATAAATTGCCGTATCTCTAAAAGTGCTTACTCTTTAATTCTGAGAGATTTGCTTCATGTTTGAAAAAAAAGTTTTTATATTTTAGACTGAAAGATGCATGTGCAATTAACATTCATGACAATGGCAAATCTTTTTAAAGCAATGCTAGGGTTAAATGGGAAAAAGACTCTCATCTCTTCATGCTACCTTGGGAGGAAGGAAATTTTTAGGATACTCTGTTTATGAAAATGTAAGACTCTATCAGTTGTCCAGCTGGCCCAACAGCTTCAGTCTCTGGAGGAATTGAGATACATAGACGTATTATATAAAGTAGAGGTAAGTGGTACTTTATTTTTATTTCTTTTTTCTGGGAGGTGTTACAAACTAAATCCTTAACTGCAGGGACTTGTCAAGTGACTCAGCTGAGCTGTACTTACCAACTCACATGGAATATTGACCAAATCCAATAACATTTAACAGCTCATACTGAGATCTTTTCAGAGGCATATGGACAGATAAATTCTCACAGCATGATACAGCAGCTATGGAACACACAGAAACCAAGTACTGTCTGAGATGTATAGAATTCAGCTCTTACAGTTAAGATATCAATTTATTCAATCAACTACAATGAAGAAGTCAGAGATTAAAACTACCTAAGTGGTAGAGGTAAAAATCTGGGTCATTATACATATACTTAATCCTTTTTTCAAAAGTTTTGCTTTTCATCAACTTATCTCAAAGTGGAATCTCACTCAATGACTGTAATTGCCTGATTCTGCACAGATATTTTTCCCTATAGGAATACTGAAGTTTTGGACAGATTTCTTTTTCTGTTTTACGTGGAATAAGAATAAGCGACATTAAATGACTTTCCCATGATCTCAAGGAAGTCTCTGATACTGCAATCAAAACTTCCAAACTTCTCATAGTAATTTTGTATATATGAATTCCATGTGTAAGAGACATTTTATAGTGCAGTTGAGAAATAGAAGCAAAAGAGAGGCACACGAGAGACATGTGCTCAATAACTTATTTCTCTGTAGGAGGCAATGTTCCAATTAGTAAGTGTATCCACTAGTGGTAGATTTAACAGTACTGAGGAATAGCTTGACAAGGATACTAGGGAGGGATGGGCAAAACTAAGTAAACCAGCTTGGCTTCTCCAACTGCTAAAGATAACTATCATTAAATTTGCAATATGATGACAACAGTAATCACAGTAAAAATTAGTGTTACCTAGCCGGTGGTTTGTATTTATTTTCTGGACACTGTGCTAAATACATTTCATGGATTCTGCCACAAGTTCTTAGCAAGACTACACAACTTCAGCATGATTGCAAGCAAATAAGTGGAAGATGTACTTTGAACTCCAGTGGTTTGATGTGAAAAATGCAAGCACTTAGCCACAGCTTTCCAAAGATTTCCAGGACCATTAAATGTGTCCTGAATTATGGGTTCATAATCAACTTATCCCTGATAAAAAGTGGACCTTAGTGACTTGATGGCTCTCCCTCAAATTCTAAACTGATTTTTATTCAATTAGATTTATTAGAGCATTATAAAGTTATAAGTATTAAAAGTATTGTGTACACTGAGGTGGGACCAGCAGATTTAGATTATGCCAGGATGTCCTGGATACTAACCACAGTATCCAGAATTCTGATTGCAAAAGTTATTCCACCCCGAATGGTCTTTGAGGTAGAAACATACAAACCAAGGCAAAGGAAGGCAAACAAAATTAAATCGGATTTGAGCCTTAACACTTCATAAAGAATTTTGGTTAGCTAGGTTGGAGAGTAGAGCTATAAATCCTTCGAACTAATTTATGTGTATCTCAGGACTTAGTTACTTTGCTAGGTGTTTTTGGACTAACCAGTGGTTTCAAATGAAAGATTCTTAAAGACACAACTTATAGGACTAAATCCTAGGGAAGTATAATGTAGAATTCTAATATAGAGCCTAGGTAAGCCCCCCCCCCCTTTTTTTAAGGTCCTTAGTAATTTTGATGTCTAACTAGTTTTGGCCACCATTGCATAGACCCTTTAATCAAGTACAATGATTCCATTTCTAGCATAAATGGCCTAATCAACATAGCAGGACTCCTAGTGGATGAGGTGCCCTGTTCCTGCTCCTGTTCCTGTCATATCCATATCCCTGATATGGGCTGAGAGATGTGAGTGTATGTTTGTGGTCTGCACTGGGCTAAAGGTCATCTGTCAATCCACCGACCACTCCCAGAGGATGAGTCCTATTTTGAACAACACTTTTTGCTAGGATCGATTAACAATGACAACAATAATTAAAATACAAGGGAAATATAATGAATGCTGTAACTGAGGAATCCATTAAAACCTCTGGGGCTTCAGAGGGAAGAAATGATTTTCATTTGAGAGATGACACAAATGTTCATGTTCAAAAGAGATATTTTAAAATGTAATTGAGAGAGGAATGGAAGCAAAATAAAACATTCATAATCATGAGTTTAGTTCATTGTGGGAGACGATGATCCTTTAAATAAGCAGGATGTGCTTTCAGAACTTGTAGTGAATTTCACCTTCAGACTTTAACAGAACTGGGAATTCACTTACTTCAGGAAGGAGGTATCCTGTGAGTTCAGCTTTTAAAGATGGTATGTGTGAGAGAGAATGGAGTTTAAATTCTGTATAACAAATATAGAGACCGAAGATGGTTAAATGTTTTATCCAGAAAATAGAATTCAAGAATATAATCATCCTAAGCATTTTCTTTTAATGCTATTAATGTTAATATAAGTTATGCTTAATTAGGTTTTTTTTAATTAGAAATACTGAAGGGGAAAATATGCTCTTTAATTGGTACTGAAATTTGGAAGGCTTTGTAAAATACCCAATATTGCACAGTATTAATTTACTTTCATTGTCTGAAAATTAACAATAGCTATATTGCTCACTCTCATCATGCAATTCTTAAAAAGAAAATGATGATATAAAGCTTTTTATTATTATATTCCAAAGAAACATGATAAGTTTTCCTGAATGAAGACATGCAAAGAAAACCCGTTCATACCTTTGTTTACTCTTTGAAGTAAAGATGGGCTTTAGAATTCCCTTTGCAAAGAAGCCTCCCAGGAATCTTAGATCTTTTGTCTAGATGGATTGTAAATTTCTGATGTACAAAAATGAACATTTGAATGAAGGGAGCAGTTTGCTCACAGGAGTCTATTTCATTACTTAGCATTTGCAGAAGACCAGCCCATGCCTGTAACGACTACCCTCACCTTAGAGTTCTAACGCTTATACAAAACCTCTAGAAATCCCAAAGATTTTAGTCATCATTATTCTTATTTTCTACTCTCCAAGCTAATTTAAGTCTTTCAGCATTTTCACTCATATTTTATGAGGTCTCCTTTTTTCACCTAATGCTCTCTGGAACACTCCCTCCATCATCTTCCTCTTCTTCATTTTATTCAATACTTGATTTTTTTTTCCTCTTTTATATTTTTTTAATTTTTATTATTTTTTAATTTTTATTTTTTTACATCTTTATTGGAGTATAATTGCTTTACAATGATGTGTTAGTTTCTGCTTTATATCAAAGTGAATCAGTTATTCTCTCCCTTGCTGATTTTTTTAAAACCTCTGTTCAACTAGCCAGAGATTAAATTTCAACTCACTCCAACCTCTTTCCCAACCTTCCAGCAGTTCAATATAAACTAAACTGCTCCTATCCATGAGGAAATCAAGGATTAACATATTTTTCCCCCTCAGATTGATGTGTCCTATGTTTACATACTTTAGCACTTTATAAATGCCCATCTAACTCACTTTCACTTTTGGAAATATTTTTCATTATCCAGGTGCTCTTTATAACATCCCCCATAAGTACTCTGACCTTAATTGCTCCTCCTTCAGGTTTAGATTCCAACAGTTCATGCATTTCATTGGACTCCATAATATCAGCATTTTATACTCTGCATGTATAAAACTTTTAAAAATTTAGAGCATTATGTTACAATAAATTGGTGAGGTAGATATTATCTTCCACAATTATCAGATAGAAAAACTGAGGCTGATCTTGGATGCACATGGACATAAACAGGCTGAATGGATACAAAAACAAGACACATATATATGCTGTCTACAAGAGACCCGCTTCAGAGCTAAGGACACATGCAGACTGAAAGTGAGGGGATGGAAAAAGATATTCCATGTAAATGGAAATCAAAAGAAAGCTGGAGTAGCAATTCTCATATCAGACAAAATAGACTTTATAATAAAGACAATTACAAAAGCCAAAGAATGACACTACATAATGATCAAGGGATCAATCCAAGAAAAGGTATAACAATTGTAAATATTTATGCACCCAACATAGGAGCACCTCAATACATAAGGCAACTGCTAACAGCTCTAAAAGAGGAAATCGACAGTAACCTAATAATAGTGTGGGAGTTAAACACCTCACTTACACCAATGGACAGATCACTCAAAGAGAAAATTAATAAGGAACCACAAGCTTTAAATGACACAATAGACCAGATAGATTTAACTGATATTTATAGGACATTCCATCCAAAAACAGCAGATTACTCTTTCTTCTCAAGTGCACTTGGAACGTTCTCCAAGATAGATCACATCTCGGGTCACAAATCAAGCCTCAGTAAATTTAAGAAAGTTGAAACCATATCAAGTATCTTTTCTAACCACAACACAGTGAGATTAGAAATCACTTACAGGGAAAGAAACATAAAAAACACAAATACATGAAGGCAAAACAATACGTTACTAAATAACCAAGAGATCACTGAAGAAATCAAAGAGGAAATCAAAAAAAAAATACTTAGAGACAAATGCCAATGAAAACATGACGATCCAAAACTTATGGGATTCAGCAAAAGCAGTTCTAAGAAGACAGTTTATAGCTATACAAGCCTACCTCAAAAAAGAAGAAAACTCTCAAATAAACAATCTAAGGTTACACCTATAAGGCCTAGAGAAAGAAGAAGAAACAAAACACAAAGTTAGCAGAAGGAAAGAAATCATAAAAATAAGAGCAGAAATAAATGAAATAGAAACAAAGAAAACAATAGCAAAGATCAATAAAACTAAAAGCTGTTTCTTTGAGAAGATAAACAAAATTGATAAACCATTAGCCAGACTCATCAAGAAAAAGAGGGCGAGGACTCAAATCAGTAAAATTAGAAATGAAAAAGTAGAAGTTACAACAGACACTGCAGAAATACAAAGCATCCTAAGATTCTACTACAAGCAACTCTATGTCAATAAAATGAACAACCTGGAAGAAATGGACAAATTCTTAGAGGTATAACCTTTGAAGACTGAACCAAGAAGAAATAGAAAATATGAACAGACCAATCACAAATAATAAAATTGAAACTGTGATTAAAAATCTTCCAACAAACAAAAGTCCAAGACCAGATGGCTTCACAGGTGAATTCTATCAAACATTTAGAGAAGAGCTAACACCCATTCTTCTCAGACTCTTCCAAAAAATTGCAGAGGAAGGAAAACTCCCAAACACGTTCTATGAGGCCACCATCACCCTGATAACAAAACCAGAAAAAGATACTACAAAAAAAGAAAATTATAGACCTATATCACTGACGAATATAGATGCAAAATCCTCAGCAAAATAATAGCAAACAGAATCCAACAACACATTAAAAGGATCATACACCATGATCAAGTGGGATTTATCCCAGTGACGCAAGGATTCTTCAATATACGCAAATCAGTCAATGTGATACACCATATTAACAAATTGAAAAATAAAAACCATATGATCATCTCAATAGATGCAGAAAAAGCTTTTGACAAAATTCAACACCGAGTTATGATAAAAACTCTCCAGAAAGTGGGCATAAAGGGAACATATTTCAACATAATAAAGGCCATATATGACAAACCCACAGCAAATCTCATTCTCAATGGTGAGAAACTGAAAGCATTTCCTCTAAGATCAGAAACAAGACAAGGATGTCCACTCTCACCACTATTATTCAACATAGTTTTGGAAGTTCTAGCCATGGCAATCAGAGAAGGAAAAGAAATAGAAGGAATACAAATTGGAAAAGAAGAAGTAAAACGGTCACTGTTTGCAGATGACATGATACTATACATAGAGAATCCTAAAGATGCTAACAGAAAACTACTAGAGCTAATCAATGTACTTGGCAAAGTAGCAAGATACAAAATTAATGCACAGATATCTCTTGCATTCCTATACACTAATGATGAACCATCTGAAAGAGAAATTAAGGAAACACTCCCATTTACCATTGCAAGAAAAAGAATAAAATACTTAGGAATATACTTACCGATGGAGACAAAAGACCTTTATGCAGAAAACTATAAGACACTGATGAAAGAAATTAAAGATGATACCAACAGATGGAGAGATATACCATGTTCTTGGATTGGAAGAATCAATATTGTGAAAATGACTATACTACCCAAAACAATCTACAGATTCAATGTAATCCCTATCAAATAACCAATGGCATTTTTTACAGAACTAGAACAAAAAAATCTTAAAATTTGTATGGAGACACAAAAGATCCCGAATAGCCAAAGCAATCTTGAGGGAAAAAAACAGATCTGGAGGAATCAGATTCCCTGACTTCAGACTATACTACAAAGCTACAGTGATCAAGACAATATGATACTGGCACAAAAACAGAAATACAGATCAATGGAACAGGATAGAATACCCAGAGATAACCCCACACACCTATGGTCAACTACTTTATGTCAAAGGAGGCTAGAATATACAATGGAGAAAAGACAGTCTCTTCAATAAGTGGTGCTGGGAAAACTGGACAGCTACATGTAAAAGAATGAAATTAGAAAACTCCCTAACACCATACACAAAAATAAACTCAAAGTGGATTAGAGACCTAAATGTAAGACCGGACACTATAAAACTCTTAGAGGAAAACATAGGAAGAACACTCTTTGACATAAATCACAGAAAGACCTTTTTTGATCCATCTCCCAAAGTAATGGAAATAAAAACAAAAATAAACAAATGACACCTGATGAAACTTAAAAGCTTTCGCACAGCAAAGGAAACCATAAACAAAACGAAAAGACAACCCTCAGAATGGGAGAAAATATTTGCAAATGAATCATCAGACAAAGGATTAATCTTCAAAATATATAAATAGCACATGCAGCTCAATAACAAAAAAAACAAACAACCCAGACCAAAAATGGGCAGAAGACCTAATTAGACATTTCTCCAAAGAAGACATACAGATGGCCAAGAAGCACATGAAAAACTGCTCAATGTCACTAATTATTAGAGAAATGCAAATCAAAACTACAATGACGTATTACCTCACAACAGTTAGAATGGGCATCATCAGAAAATCTACAAACAACAAATGCTGGAGAGGGTGTGGAGAAAGGGAACCCTCTTGCACTGTTGGTGAGAATGTAAATTGATACAGCCACTATGGAGAACAGTATGGAGGTTCCTTAAAGAACTAAAAATAGAATTAACATATGACCCAGCAATCCCACTCCTGGGCATATGCTCAGAGGAAACTATAATTCAAAAAGACACATGCACCCCAATGTTCATTGCAGCACTATTTGCAATAGCCATGTCATGGAAGCAACCTAAATGTGCATCGACAGATGAATAGATAAAGAAGTTGTGGTACATATATACAATGGAATATTACTCAGCCATAAAAAGGAATAAAATCGGGTCATTTGTAGAGACGTGGATGCATCTAACGACTGTCATACAGAGTGAAGTAAGTCAGAAAGAGAAGAACAAATATCATATATTAACACATATATATGAAACCTAAAAAATGGTACCGATGAACAGGTTTGCAGAGCAGAAATTGAGACACAGAAGTAGAGAAAAAACATATGGACACCAAGGGAGGAAAGTGGCAGGGGGTGGTGGTGGTGGTGTGATGAATTGGGAGACTGGGATTGACATGTATACACTGATGTGTATAAAATGGATGACTAATAAGAAAATAAATAAATAAATGAAAAAAAAAAAGAAAAAAGAGTCATATACCACAATGTTCATTGCAACTCTATTTACAATAGCCAGGACATGGAAGCAACCTAAGTGTCCATCAACAGATGAATGGATAAAGAAGATGTGGCACATATGTACAATGGAATATTACTCAGCCATAAAAAGAAACAAAATTGAGTTATTTGTAGTGAGGTTGATGGACCTAGAGTCTGTCATACAGAGTGAAGTAAGTCAGAAAGAGAAAAACACCTACCCTATGCTAACACATATATATGGAATCTAAAAAAAAAAATGGTTCTGAAGAACCTAGGGGCAGGACAGGAATAAAGATGCAGACATAGAGAATGGACTTGAGAACACGGGGAGGGGGAAGGCTAAGCTGGGACGAAGTGAGAGAGTGGCATGGACATATATACACTACCAAATGTAAAATAGATAGCTAGTGGGAAGCAGCTGCATAGTACAGGGGGATCAGCTAGGTGCTCTGTGACCACCTAGAGGGGTGGGATAGGGAGGGGTGGGAGGGAGACACAAGAGGGAGGGAATATGGGGATATATGTATACATATAGCTGATTCACTTTGTCATACAGGAGAAACTAACACAGCAATGTAAAGCAATTATACTCCAATAAAGATGTCAAAAAAAAATTGCCAAAAAAAAAAAAAGAAAAAGTGAGGCTAAGTGAGCTAGTCCACATTATCAGGCTAATAAATGCTGAGTACGCAACATTTAGACTCAGGCGTTCTAACTTCAAGTCCTGTACATTTACTTTGATGCCAAAATATTGTATCATCCGTTCGGTGTCCTATTTTTAATTTTCTTTTTTTTCAAATTAGAATAAAAGGTTTCTGAAAGAAGTTATCATGTCTCATACTTATTCTAGAAAAGCAAACTAAATATGTAGCACATTTTCCACTACTTGCTGATTAACTGTTTAATTACTATAAGTTACCATTGTATTTTACTTGTATGATGTAGTCTCTATTTTATCTAATTTGCCCAATAGAAGTTCTACTTCTATTTTATCCTTCAGTCTCAGAGAAGAAAAGAATACAATTATTTTCTCCAAACATAATGAGAAAGGTAAATATTTTTTGTTTGGCTTAAAATTGTGGCCTATGTTTCACTTCTTCATGATATTCTCCTGTCTGTTTGGAAAATCACTTGGGAAGATGAGACCAGTAGATGGCTCTCTAATTCCTGAATTACAAGGGAGAATGAAGCTCATGCATTTGACTTCTGGTGAACAGATTTGATTTGATTGCACCAATTGCAGGAACTTCATGCAGACTTGCTGAAATGGGACACTTTATGCTGCTTTGTCACATTGCTTAAAATGAGAAAGCTATTCTTCTTTTTCTTTTTTTTTTTTTTTTTTTTTGCGGTACGCGGGCCTCTCACCGTTGTGGCCTCTCCCGTTGCAGAGAACAGGCTCCGGACGCGCAGGCTCAGCGGCCATGGCTCACGGGCCCAGCCGCTCCGAGGCATGTGGGATCTTCGCGGACCGGGGCAAGAACCGTGTCCCCTGCATCGGCAGGCGGACTCTCAACCACTGCGCCACCAGGGAAGCCCGAGAAAGCTATTCTTGACCCTCCTCCTCCTTGACAAGTTCCAGAGATAGTTGAAGGCACCAGCGCCAGCAAGAAAGACACTTTGTTCAACTCTGGATAGAACACGGGCTTCATCAGTGCAGGGCAAGTTCTTCCCCTGGATTTAAGTTACCAGGAGAACTGGAACTAATAGCAAAAAACTGGATACAGTTCTCTTTGTCAAGTGGCAGCAAGTTTCCTGTCATATTGTGACATCTAATGTCACTGCAAAAATGTAGGACTTATTTATTTTACTAAGATGGAGATGGAATGTGGGGAATTTAGAAACATGAGATACAGGGAAAAACAATATTTCAGTTTATCCTTATAAAAGTAGATGTTCTTTTAAAAGGATAATGTCTACTCAGTTTTCAGAGATTCTTTCATGTCTGCTGGGTTTCTTTTAATAACCATCTTAAGATAATCAATATGCCAAAGAGGCATATTTTGGATGGTATATTTTACTCCCTTTCAATAGCATTATGCTTTTTGTGTTTTGAAATGAAAAGTTTGAACACAAAGAAAATAACTTTTTTAAAGTATTGGCCAAATTGTATTCCAGCACTAAAAAGGAAGAAAAATCAGCTCTCAATGCATGCATGGGTGTGTCTGTATAAACACATTTGTGTATATGAACATAGTTCCATGCCTTTAAAAGCAATTCGTTCCCTTGTTCAGAAAACATTACAGCTCTATCACATGTTGTACATTCAGCTTCACTTTTTCAGAAGCCAAGTTCTAAAAATCCTCTAAATAATCCTGGCAGAAGAGAAATATGTGCCCTGTCAGAACTTACTTCTCTATGTTTTGAGATGTGGTTCATTTCAATATCACTTCTCTCAAACAAGACAGGGGAAGCCTAAGATCTTAGGAAGAATCTGCATTAACAGGTGAGGAATTCCTGAGCATGGGTTGTAATGGGCGGAGTGTGGAACTTATGCATAGCTTCCACTTTCACAGTTATTTTGAAATGCTATGTTGAAAGCCTCTGAACACATATGACTTGAATGAAAGTAGCATTATACATATTTGAGGTTTGGAGTGACACAGACAATAACCATTCATACAGATAATTTCAGTGGCTAGGACACAGCAGTGCTATTTCGCATAGCTCACCAACCTCATAAGGTTTGCATATGATATGAATGATCACAATAAGCCATCCTCAATTATTTCCATGCAATTTGAGGTTCTTCAATGTGCCAGAGAGCTAGAATAAAGGAATCTGATCTTAAGCAGGAACGGACACTGCAGGATATCAAGATACCACACTTTAAGCAGTGCTCATGTAGCCTAGCCTCCCTTGCCTGAAATTCCAAAAACCCACGCCTTAGATTTGGCTTCCTTAACCGCTGAGTTTATAAGCATTGGAATCAGCCACTGTGTGCATCAATTTGTCAAATTTCAAAACCATGAAATATGAAAATGAGTAGTATTTATCTTAAAAAATTCCATAATAAGCATCATAACTTTTACAAAGATTTTAACTCTTTGAAGAAAAGGACATCTCTATTTTCATTCTTATTATAGTGGTACTTTTCACTATTATTATCTTAATTGTAGTCAAGTAAATGAATTGATAAGCCCAGATTCTCCAGTCTTCTGATTATTTATACAGCAGGGTATTTTATAAACACCTATTGTGTTTCCAGAATACCTGGTGTCACGTGGATAAACTGGACTTTCTTCATGTTTGAACTAACTGTTCTAGGGACTCAAGGTGGATGGGAAATACTTCAAATAGATAATAAAATGAATTATTCTTTTGGAATATACCTGGGAAAGAAAGGAACTAAGGAGGGTGATAGGAATGATAGAGTGAGAAAGAATCTTATACTTGTTCACCTTCTCTTTATAAAACAACTTAAAATGAAAACGCTGCTTGAAATTTTCTTACAATGCTTACCAATACTTTTAGTTGGTTCCTTTATTGAAAATTACACCTCTTGTAGGAGCAGTGATAGCAGCTGACGCTGAGCTAGCATAACATCATTTGTAGAAATACCTTTCTACATATCCTGGAATTGATGACTAAAGCTGAAAGTTCAAGATAATTGGACATAAACTAGTCTATATCCTAAAGACAGAGATGCCCAACGTGAGAGTCAGATACCTCCCTTGGGGTTGGTAAGAAAAGGCTCTGTGCCTTAACCTTCACCCCATCCTTTGCTCTTTGAAAAGGTTAAGAATAGAGGGAATCTTCAGATTTGAGAGGCATTGAGCTGAGGAATACTAGGACTTTCCCTCTGACCTCTACAGGGAAGAGGATGCTATAACCAACATATCTAGTTATGTTGGCACCAAGAAAATTACTTATAAACATGGAGTATTTTTACAAGAAGAGAAGTGTTATCTCCTTCCCATAGTGGATATCAGTTTTGGTAGTAAACTTGTTTATTTTTCCTGCAGCTACCTGATCTGAGGAAAAGAGATCTAGAAGGAGATACCTGAGCACAGACAGAAGACAACAGTGAAGATACCAATACTTTCACATTTTGTTTTGGCAAAAATGGCTGAGTATCCTATGTGGCCCAATGGACATCGTAGTACATAGCCCAGCAGCCACTCTCTGGCTGCTAACTCACCCATAGGTCTCGTTACTTGGTGAGTAGACTGACCAAATCACCAAAAGGCTACAAAAGGCTACAAGTGGTGATCACACTGAGAAACAGGAACCTAGGGCTAAGTGGGGTTAGGATAACTCTGCCATATAGAGTCTCACCCAAGAGCTTGCTTAAAAACACTCATTCTTATGTTCCAAGATAGAGCTGGCATTAGACGTGAACAGCCAGGCTAAAGACGCGAGTACTGAATTCAAATAGCCTACACTCTTAGTAGCTCCATAATGTAGGAAAACTATAAGAATGAGCCAAGAAATCAATAGCAATTAAAAAAAAATCAGGAAGGGCAGATCCTTTGTAACTCATTGAAGATAGCGGTAAAAAAATAAAATGTTCCAAGCTTCCTGCCCCACCTCCTAGACCCACTGTGTTCAAGGCACATAATAAACTGCTATTTGAGGAGCTAGCCATGGCCATGACCCTTAAAAGCACATGAGTAATGGGGATATTAACTCTTTGCTTATTTTGATATCCCAGTGTGCTGTTCCCCGCTCTAAATGTCAATGTCTCATTAATGTACATGAGTGTTTTTAGATATTTGAAATGATAAAATGACTGACTTACGAGATACCGGCTAACATACTGATTTTATAAACTATTTTGCTTAAATATTATTTTTGCTTCTAGGCAACTCAAAAATTGAGAACAGATTTTTGCCAAGGCAGTGCCTGAGCCATAATGATGTCACTTGCTCATCTGATTCCTATTACAACTTTCAGAGATTTCACAGCTGAGCACTTCTCACCATCTTCCTCAGTTGTTATTTGAGTCCAAAATTTTTGTATCTCTCTCTGTGTCTGTGGCAAACCAGTTTGAAAAAAATCAGGACTCCAGGGGTGAGGTGGAGGCGTGAAGGAAGGAGAACTGCTATTAAATAAATTAGAAATTGTTGAGAAAGGAGATTTTTACCACAATGTGATTGCACTTACCACTGAAATGTCTTTAAAGGGTATATTTAAGAACACATTTTTGCTTCACATTTATGTCAAAAATGTGGCCTTCCTCTATCACTCTCAAATGAGGAGAGAAAAGCAGGAGAGGAGGATAGCAAGGGACATTCTGAAAACAGGAGGTGGTGTACTTTAAAGGTGTCTGATTGTCTGCCCCAGTCAGCAAACAGTGGACAAGAAAATGACTACACAGTATATGTTCATCCCGAGTCTTTCTGACGATGGCACATTGTTACACAGCTTGCTACTTTTACCTAGATAATTCCCCAGGCCTCACCCATGAATAATCTGATTAAACATTATCAGCCAAATGTTATGGAGAGTCTTACAAGGAACATGCTTATTTGTGTAAATAAAACAAGATGCCATTCTCAGAAACTGACTCTTCTTTAGGTCTGAGGAAATTAACCACACATTTGGGAGTTCCGAAGAGAAGAGTGGGCTAATGATAACCAATCACATTTGTGTGCAAATTATGTGATCTGTGTAGACAGATACAACTGGACAGAAACTGTAAAAATCAAGAATTTTGGCTCATTTCATAATGCAAATAAATACGTATTTTCAAATGCAAGAGTCTCAAGATAAACATACGATTTTAGTCAAGCATGACCAAACTTTTCACAAGGTCCATCTAACTTGTAACATTGCTGTTATGGCCTTCTGATATAATATGGAAACGATGCTTTGCTCCCCTGTGCTATGCCTTTTTCCCCTGGTTTGCAAAGCAATTTCCACTAACCGCACCTCTGCCTTCAATAAGAGGGCAGGCGGGAAATGGCACACAGTGTTGGGTTGAATGTCTTCTGTAAGTCTTCATTACAGTTTCCAGTCCACATTGTTACCAGAAAAATGGCAAACAGACACCATTCTGCAGATAGCTTAACCAACCAAGGCTTCAATCTTCTGAAATCTGTAGTGATAAATATTACATAGAGGTGGGAGACATGGAGGTATTGAGCTTTGCAAAATGCACACATTTTAAGTTCAAAATAAAAAATAACATACAATTCAGACTTCAAATTATTTTTTCCCCCAACATGACTAGATATTAGCATTTCTGTGGCTAAAGGCAGTGTAGATTTTCTTACATTCCTTCGTCTGACCAACTAGGTTGTCACATTTCTAAGGACACACAAATTTTATATATAATCCAAGACATTATTTTTCGTGTGTTTTTAAAAAATGTTTCTAGAAAATATTTTCTTTTTCTTTTATTGTACCATAACAAAAAATTGGCTCTCCACCACACTGCTTCTTCAGAGCTAAACAATGCAGACAATTTACTTAGGAAGTGAGAGGCACATAATATAATGGTTAGTAGCATGTGTTTTAGGGACGGATTTCTGCTACTTGCCAATTGACCATGACTAAGTTTTTTAGCTTTGCTGTGCTTTAGTTTCTTCAATTGTAAAATGGGACAGAAATTGTACCTATTGTTACGAGGATGAAAGAAGTTAAGAGGAATAAATAGGACCTATTAAGAGGAATAATTAACATTTGTAAAGAATTTATAACAATACTTGGCACATAGTAAGAGCTACTGAAGTGCTTGCCAAACCACTAAATAACATGCTTAGTAAATATTTATTGAATAGCTAAACTGTTTAGTTTTTAAAATAAGTAGTCTTAAAAAGAGGAAACAAATTGTAGAATTCAGTCAATATGCTTTGATAAAGCATAACTTTCTCTGATGTGACCTAACTCACTGAGCCACATATATAGGTACAAGCCCCTTTATGTTGTGTTTGGCCCAGAGGGTTTCCTCCAAAGAGCTCACAGTGAGCACTGCCATAGAATGCTTACTGAGAATTTTTATTTCCGTAACACATTTCTACTGAGTCTTCCCCTTCATATAGTCAGTGATTTGATTAAAACTGCAATGCCAAAGTATAATATTGCTACTTCATAAATACATTATTTTTAATTCTCTGAGACCAAAACCTCACCCAAATACATTTCTTCATTGGGAACACTGCTTCTGTTACTGCTGTTGTTATCGTTATGGGCATTTATTCATTCTAGAGTGTATTTCTATTTGTAAACATTTAAGGTTCTCAACATAGTCTCCAAACAAAAATTTCTCTTGCCTACATATTGAGCAATTTTAACTAGCTGATAATTATCTTCATTTTTTTTTTCCTGGTTTCCTCTAAAGGTATTATGGCCTAAAAATATACTAAGATCACTGTCGTTGATATAAAGAAATTTAAATGCAAATAAAGCTATTTTATGTCATAAAAAAGGAAAGGTGAAGAGGAAGCCTCTTTTTGGAAATTGAAGGGAAGCCAACAAAGGAAATTATGTGAAATTAATCACACTGGCTTTTAGAGCATGGCATTTTGGGCTTAGATTCCAGCTTTATGAATTAAGAGAACTTGGGCTCTGTGCTTTTATTTCCCCACCTGTAAAACAGCAATAAAAACTTCCACCATGTAGGAATATTAAGGGGATTAAGAGCTGCTTAGTGTAGGGGCTGGCGCATAGTCAAGGAGAGTTCTTGCTTGAGATAGCTGTTAAATTAATCAAGACAACCAATCACATGTTATAAGCCCCTTGAGGACAAATACCATATATCCCACCAAACATACTGAGCACTCAATAAAATAATCATTGATTGGAAGGCAAGGCAAACATCTGCTTCCAAAAAGATTACAGAATAAATCAACTGGATGTATAGGTAGTTCATGAAACATTGAGCTGGCTTGAGCAAAATTACTGTTGAAGTCTACAGCTGCTGGGCTTCAGTCTTAGTCACAGGATGGAGTCATTTGCCTTCATCTTGATCAATATTTCAGTATTAATTCTATGTGATATGGAAAGAAAGACAAAAAAATGATGGCTGTCAATTTGTAACAAGACACAAATTGTGATTGCTGATAGGATCTTGAAAGCTCTTCCTTGAATGTGTTAATATTCCCAGTGTTAACTAATAAAATCTGTTTTAATATTTGCTGTATTTCCTAAACTTCAGTTAGTATAAACAATTTTTTTAAACTATACAATTTGATTTTTTTCCTTCTCTTAGAAATAAATTTCATATCGTGGAAGCCAGGGTTCGGTTTTAGAAATCTCTACACTTGTCTTATTTGGATTCTCATGGAGCTCCAATTGGTTGAGCAGAGTCCTGCTTTAATAGATGCCTCCTATAGAGGAAAATCTGTTTGTTTTATATAAATGGAATACATTTGCTATTTTCTGTCCTATCCATTTGCAGATCTGGACATAACTTGAACATTATGTATATATTTCTAACTGGAATTCCATTTTCGTTCTCTAACAAGCTGTTGTACCAGAAAGTGAGTCATGGCAAGAAGGCCTGGTTTACCCTGAAGAAACATTATTTAGAAATCTAAAAGGCTTAGACCAAAGGCTAGGAAGTGGCCAATTGTGAAGAAAGTTCTTTCATTTATATATATATATATATTAACTTAATTAAAATTACCCAAAATATCATTTATAAATCTTAAGAGGGTGACTAAATACAGGTATCGAATATGGCCACAGTTTCCTCTTTCGAGATATTTTTTTGGAGATTATAATGCTGGGAATAAAGCTGGGAAATGTGGACTTCTGTGGTACTCAACCGTATCAACTTTTTTGGATGTCACTCTTAGAAGTAAACCCATACTACTATTTATTTGATTTTAGAAAGACAAATTAAACAATGCTTTATAGTACGTTTTATTGGTTTATTTATTCATTTTTCTCCAGCAAAATGTCCAGCAAAAGAAGGTCTCGCTTTCTCCAGCATATCAGAGTGTAGGATGCCCATCACTAGAATCTCTATTCAGTTTGACTGTTATTTAAACAATGTTTGGCAATAAAACATAAGTTTAGAAAAGATAATCAGTATAGATTATAAACATTTAAACTGAAAATTAGACTTAAGGGCCACTGATCAGTATCTCTGAGAACTGTGTTTGAGCAGTCTATTGATTAAAATTTTGATAGAAATTTTGAAGAAAAAAATTCCAGATAAATCTTACAAATTAAAAAAATTAATTTAACAATAAGAAAATGAGCAACTTGATGAAAAAATGTGCAAAAGACATGAATAGACACTTCACCAAAGAAGATGTACAGATTGTCAAATAAACATATGAAAGTATGCACAACATCATACGGGAATTTGCATCAGGGAAATGTAAATTTTAAAAAACAATGAGGTACCACTACACACCAATTAGAACAGCTAAAATCTGGAACACTGCCAACACCAAGTGCTTGTGAAGAAGTAGAGCAAGAAGAATTCTCAGTCATTGCTGGTGGCAATGCAAAATGGTACAACCACTTTGGAAGACACTTTAGTTTTGTGGTTTCTTACAAAACTAAACATCCTCTTACCATATGATCCAGTGATAATACTCCGTGGTATTTAACCAGATGAGCTGAAAACATATGTCCACACAAAAATTTGTTATAAATAAATATTTATGTCGGCTTTATTCATAACTGCTCAAACTTGGAAGCAGCCAGGATGCTCTTCAGTAGGTGAATGGATAAATAAATGATGGTATATCCAGACAATGGTATATTGTTCAGCACTAAAAAGAAATGAGCTATCAAACCATGAAAAGACATGGAGGAAATTTAAATGCATGTTATGAAGGGAAAGAAACCAATCTAAAAAGCTTACATATTGTATAAATTCAAGTATATGTCATTCTGGAAAAGGTAAAGCTATGTAGACAGTAAAGAGATCAGTGGTGGCCAGGCACTGGGGGGGAGGGTAGGATGAATAGGCGGAGCATGTAGAATTTGGGGGCCAGTGAAACTATTCTGTATGATACTATAATGATGGATACATGTCATTACACAGTTTTCAAAACCCATAAAATACACAACACCAAGAAAGACACCTAATGTGAACTATGGGGTTTGGGTGATTATGATGTGTCACTGTAGGTTCACCTATTGTTGTCAGTGTAACACTGTGATAGGAGATGTTGATAATGGGAGAGGATGTGATTGTGTGGCAGTAGGAAGCATATGGAAAATCTCTGTACCTTCCACTCAATTTCTTTGTGAACCTAGAACTGTTCTAAAAATAGTCTATCTTAAAAAATCATTAAGGCTCAATCTAAAATAATTTATAGAAGAAAGAATGAAAATTCTGAACATTCCACTAGATATTTGAGGATCTCAAAGCTTTTGCAAATAGATATAATAAATTTTACGTTTGCCATTTAAATATTCATTCACATCCTGATTTATTCACCAAATATTTACTGATACCTGCTTGTGGTGAATCAAGAGATTGTGTCTACCCTAACCTACAGTGCTGGGGGAGAAACAGATCATTAAGTAATCATAAAGGAGTGTCACAAGATTTATTTTAAAGGCACATATCATTATGAAAACATAATGGAGAAATATGCAAGTCAGGATCTATCATAATTAGGACGTTAGGGAATTTTACCTGGAGGCTGTGACACAAGTGAATTGTGAACGGTAAGAAAGAGCAGCCACTGAAGAAAAATGTCAGTGACAATCTCACTTCCGATGGAGTGATTCTCAGCTAGCAGAAGCCCTTGATTTGGCTCTGTATTTTTAGTGCAGTTTTAGTGTGTCTGTGTGTGTGTGTGTGTGTGTGTGTGTAATTTCCAGAATAATCCTTCACAGAAGCAGTGATAAAGGAAGAAATGAGAAATGAAGTGAGGAACTTTTGTAAATTCTCCACTGCACAGCCAGGCAGGAATTAGAGATTGAGTGACTTTGGTCTCTTTTAGTAGTTTTAATTGGATTTACACCTTTACAAAGGCATATGGAGGCAACAATTCATAGATACAGAGCTTGCAAAGAACCTAGAATAGCAGTATTAAAGTCACCTACACATAGATACTGTTTCTTGGACCAATGTCTAGTCTGAACTTCTTCTAAACACTCAATGAATGATCATCCAAATTGGGGAAAGGCCAGAGAGTTGCTCAGTGCTTCCTTTGAACTCTGGAATGGGGACCTTAGAAATATCCAAGTAATCTTTTCAGATATCTGACTTGGGTAATTTACATTAATATAAATGACATACCTGGGATGGAAGTGGAGAATAATACTGTTCTACTTGCCCAGATGTCATGCTTGACTCAAGAACTCTCTTTTACCTCTATAATGCCTAGCCCCAAGTTATCTTTTAAAACATTCATACCTAACTTTGACATTTCCACTTCTCTCAAATCTCCTCTTTTCTCTGAGGCACACTTCACCTGTTGATGCCAGAGTAACTAAGCTTTCTCATGGCAAGTCTGATCCTTTATGAGCAATATAGAAAAGGAGAACATTCTGGCTTATTTGATTTTTAGTTTTTTTTAAATATGGAAACATTCTCTTCTCCACTCCATTATTTCCATGTTTTATGTGTGTAGCAATAAGTGTTTGGGTTATAATAGAAAATGGCAGATAAATGTGCTATTATAAAAAGTTTTGCATAATTAGTCTAACTATAATACATTCACTTTTGAAAATGTCCATACTTAGTATAAGTGCATCATGCTGCTAGGATATTTTTTCCCCTCCCCTCTGGGATTGAAGTTCTGTTTTGCATCTCATCTCAGACACATAATTAGTTGTAGCAGGTATATTATAGTGGTCTCGCAGCCTACATCACCAAAATCTTCTTTAAACATCATTTTAGCAAAGTAAGCCCAGGAAATTCTGTTCACCTTACTTAAATGCTTGTAACTTTAGTATTTTTACAGTTCTTTCAGTCTCAGCACAGATGGGATTTTTCAAATGAAAACCAGATGAATGTAAACAGCAATCCCACCATCAAAACCTAAAGGTAGAAAGACGCAGGCCCTGCTCTGTGCTGTAATAAGATCCACATCTGCAATGAAAGTATGTTTCCAATAACGGCGCAGTTACCTTTCATTAGAGACTCAAATCAGCATTTTATTTTTCCTTTTATAATTTGACATGGTAAAAGGAGAAGTGGGCTTTCAAATCTCTAATCCGCGTCAACCTGAGATGAAAGTTTTTAGCACTCTGCCTCTGTGGTGGTATTTGGATTTGTAGTTCATTTTACAAATCCTGTTTAACATACAATTAAATAATAATGTAAATATGTGACATAATCTCCCCTGGCTACAAACTTTCACTGACCCTGGTGATTTCCTCCCCTTGGGGTTTTAAATTTGATTTCTATTGCCCTCTTTTACTGAAACATACAGTTATGGCTTCTTCAGTTGCCATTTGCTAAATAGTCATTTAATGTGTATCCTCTTTAAAATTTATTTTCAATAATTCCCATTGGAGCAAAAAGAGTCCTTGATTAGAAAGGAGGCATCTTAACTCTGTTGCCAATTTATTTTATTTTTATTTTTATTTTTTAACTAGATATACACCTAGATCATCTCCAGAGCAGCTTCCAAAATTGGTGGACTTTAAAATCATTTGAGAAGCTTTAAAGCTTTGGAATTCCTTCCCCAGATGATCCTATTTAGTTGATCCAGGATTGGGACCTGGGCTTTTGCAGTTTTTTAAAATTTCTTTATTTATTTAATTTGCAGCCTAGGTTGAGAATCACTGTCCTGGGACTTCGATTCTCCCTTCTTGAAGGAATTTGTTCTTGTGTTGCAAATTTGTGGGTCCTTCTTACATCTCCAGGTAAGTAAAGGAATTAGTCAAGACTGGAAGGAGAGTGAATTCTCTTGCAGACACACACCCAGATATACGGAGAAATCCTCAGAAATAACAGATAACCTTAGCATCATATCCTGGTTCTAATAAGGGACATATGAAACGAAGACATACTTGCTCTAAAACTAGAGTACACTTATTTCCTCTCTCATCAGCATTTGGTACAAACTTTCTCAAAATCAGAGACCTGTTTGCCTTGATTCTATTAGCCCTATATATTGTGGTACAGTTCGATCTGACCTCTGAGATGGCAAATATTTAAAAACAATAATGCGGTGGGATAACCTAGAGGATGACTACAGAATGGATAATCTCCCTGGGTGTATCTACATTTCTCCTCTTTCAGGTGTTCTTCCTTCTGTCTATAAATGGAGAAATCAAAAACTCAGCTGTGAATCTTCTAGCCAGGCAGGATTAGAATGGATGGGGCAGATATTGTTTCATATCATTTCAGAAATTTAAACAAAAAGAAAACATGGTTCCCAAATCTAGAAATGTTGTTATACATCCCTGGGTTTTCTTGAATGACTATTATTTCACTCAATGGCCTTTCATCTTAATAGTAGGAAAAGACTATACTATTCATGATAGAGAGTCATGTTTTATCATTAATAGGATGGCTAAATATTTTTTTTTTACTACAAATAATAGGAAAGTCTTTTTTAACTAATACAAATGCTATGAAGTTTTAAGAATGCCACATGGAAAAATTAGTTGTAGTGTATCTTTTATATTTTTCCAAGATCCCAATAAAATAATATGTAACTAAATATTGCATTTTGTAATTCCAGTAAGTCATCCTTCAAAATGGGTTCCCCCTCTCTTTTCCCCATATGACTTCTTTATCTCAAAATTTAAAAAAACAAACAAATTTAGCCTGCAGCCTTTTAATATCTATTATTTTTTAAAAGACCTTAAAAAGAACAATGAAATGTCTTGCTATATAAATTCAAATGTAGGTAACTTGGGACTGTGAGTACTTATGTTTTTTTTTTTTTTTTACATTGTTTATGATTTTGACTTTTTTTTTAACATCTTTATTGGAGTATAATTGCTTTACAATTGTGTGCTAGTTTCTGCTGTATAACAAAGTGAATCAGCTATATGTATACATATATCCCCATATCTCCTCCCCCTTGCATCTCCCTTCCACCCTCCCTATCCCACCCCTCTAGGTGGTCACAGAGCACCGAGCTGATCTCCCTGTGCTATGGCAGCTGCTTCCCACTAGCTATCTATTTTACATTTGGTAGTGTATATACATCAGTGGTACTCTCTCACTTCATCCCAGCTCACCCTTCTTCCTCCCCGTGTCCTTAAGTCCATTCTCTATGTCTGCATCTTTATTCCTGTCCTGCCCCTAGGTTCATCAGAACCTTTTTTTTTTTTTTTTTAGATACGATATATATGTGTTAGCATATGGTATTTGTTTTTCTCTTTCTGACTTACTTCACTTATATGACAAACACTAGGTCCACCCACCTCACTACAAATAACTCAATTTCATTGCTTTTTATGGCTGAGTAATATTCCATTGTACATATGTGCCACATCTTCTTTATCCATTCATTTATCAATGGACATTTAGGTTGCGTCCATGTCCTGGCTATTGTAAATAGTGCTGCAGTGAGCATTGTGTTACATGACTCTTTGAATTATGGCTTTCTCAGGGTATATGCCCAGTAGTGGGATTGCTGGGTCATATGGTAGTTTACTTTTAGTTTTTTAAGGAAACTCCATATTGTTCTCCATAGTGGCTGTATTAATTTACCTTCCCACCAACAGTGCAAGAGATTTCCCTTTCTCCACACCCTCTAACTCTGATACAAAGATGAGGCTAAGAAGTTCAGATAGGTTCTAGGGAAACAGTAAATATGATTAAAAGACAAATTAATAGTTAGAAATAAAATATGGGAATATAATATGTTTAAGGTATCATGGCTAAAGAACTAAGAGATTTGAAACCAGTGGAGAAATATGTAAATAACCTAGAGAAGAAAATACAAATTTACCTTAAAAGGGTCCATGGTGGAGACTGATTGTAAAAGTTACAACAGGGTCATATTCAAAAACAGAAAGCATGGCAAGAAAAATCTCAGACAGAGAATGAAAAAGAAATAAAATAGGAGGACATTTAGGAAAGTCAGGATTATAGTCTCCTCTTAGACTTCAGAAGGAAACACTCATAGAACATGTGTTTCTACCCAGGAGGAAATGTTCAGGGGTCAAGGACATAAGATTTAGGGCTACAGGTCCCTAGTTTGAATTCTTGATCTATCATTTACTGTACAATGTAAGACATATTACATTCCCATTTATAAAACTGAATTTACAATGTATTGTTTCCATAAGTGTCATGGTAACAAAATGCTATTAGCCTATGGAAATTGCTGTGAAAATTTGAGAGGTGCTTTCAAATATAGGTAGAGAACCTCACAATGTAAAGTGAGATTCTGGATTTTGACAAGACTCCCAAGTTGACTTGTATTTCATATGCACGTTAAGTTTGGAGATGCACTGGTCTAAAAGGGGTGGGGATTGTGTAGTGGGAGACATCCTTAATCCTGCAAATAGTCAACATTAAATTGGACTGATAATGTTTAAGCAAAATGCCTAAAATCTCTGAATCTTTTTTCTCCTCATTTATAAATCTATGAGAGGAAACCATTTTGGAGGTTCTCTGAAGTGCTTTCGTAATGTTTGTGTATGATCTGTGTGTGTAACAATCAATTATGAGGGATATTTCAAATTAATTTTTACTGATAAGATTTAACTTTTGTTAATGATAAATATGTCACTATATGTTTATTTACAACATTCCTACAGTATTAGTCTAATTCTCCTGCCACTTGACAGGCTTCCTTGAAAGGAAAAGAGGTGGGAATCACCTATATCCAGCAGCTTATATGCACATGTTCCATAAAATATGAGTTGTGTTAAGTGCCATTGATCACAAGTGTGAGAGCAGAAGAAAAAACATGGCTGAGAACTTTTGAAGGGGACTGTGTTTGAATCATCCTTAAGCTCTGAAAAAAAAAATAGTGAATGGAAGCAGAACTACAAAACAGTAGGAAAATTGAACATTTTAATTTCAAGTTTCTCTTGAATACCATTTTTTAAAATTCTTATTCTTTTTTTAATCTTAGTTTCCTTTCAGTATGTAATGAATATGTGATTTATAAATTATCAACAGGGAGAGCTTCTAGTCATGCATACTTAGTGACATAAAGGAAAGAAGGCTTTATCAATAAACTTCATATTTCCATTGGATAGCCAAATACACACCCAGCAGCCTGGTGTGTGGCCTGTGTAGCCACACTCAGAGAATGTGCTGGCTGCTGGCAACTTACTAAGCCTGAGATAAGGAAATAAGAACATTATGAAGGGTGTTCTTCAGAATCCTGGGTACTCTTTGGCCTAAAGATTGTCTTAGACTCTACACCAGACAGGTAAATAGTACAGGTGGACTATATCTCATTGAGAAATGTTCACTAGACCACGGCGCCCAGTCTATCAGGGTGACAAGTTGAAATGAACTTGCTCCTGCTTTGTCCAGTGTCCATCTCCTTACAACCCAGGCCCATTTCTCATTTGTAATCCAGCCCCTGGTTTCCATTAGCTGTCTGATACTGACCTAAGGGATCTGAACACAGATTTTGATTTGTATGCATTTTACTAATCTTTATGTTTTCCACTCTGTTCTGGAATCCCTAATCCAAGCCTGCTAACTTTCATTCAGGCTAGCTAGAGATTTCTAGTCACTCAAAATATGGAAATTCAGAAATTGTTTTTTAAAACAACATATTGAGGAATAATTTGCACACTAGGAAGTTTACCTGTTTAAAGTGCTGAATTCAGTGATTGTTAGTATATTTACAGTGTTGTGCAACCATCATATAATCTAATTTTAGAACATTTTCATCATCCCCCAAAGCAGCCTTGTACCCATTAGCAATCACTTCCCACACCATCATCTCTTGGCCTTAGGCAACTGCTAATGTATTTTCTGTCTCTATAGATTTGCTTATAATTTTTGATAAATGATTTAACCAGTCCAGAAAAGACTCCTTTTCTCTCCCCAAATTGCTCACTACATGATTTCTAACTTCTCAGTGTGAAGTTATTTACTTTGTATTAGTGTTGGAAATGTCAGCAATTAGAAATTTATTTTGTTGTATGTGTGTATTTTTCAAAGTCCAATTAGCCATTCTCACAGTATACAGACACTTACATTTTGTTCTCTGATGAGTTTCTGTCCAACTTTTAGCAGGAAGGAGAGAGATATATTAGCAAAATCAGAGCACATGAAGTCTCAGTGACTTTGCTTCTTTCCAACCTCTGAATTGTTTTAAATTCTATGCACCTCTGAGACTGAAAGGAAATGAAGAGCCAACCTTGAGTCTTTGTCCAGGCTCATCTCGTAGATCCCAGGGCTAAGGCTGGTCATTAGGAGACATCCCTCTCCAGTCATATACACTTTCAACCTTGCCAGATTATAATTACATATATA
The DNA here is from genome assembly GCF_963455315.2 of Globicephala melas. NCBI lineage: Eukaryota > Metazoa > Chordata > Mammalia > Artiodactyla > Delphinidae > Globicephala > Globicephala melas. The sequence continues at coordinate 161,056,874 of NC_083315.2, read as the reverse complement.
CCCTTTTTGCTTGCCATGGGTGGGACTGGAGGTGACATAGGACTAAATCATTTCATCAGTTTAAATGAGCACAACTAATGACTTGAGTACAGAAGAACAATTTAGAATGATTACTCTGATTCTAATAATGAATAAAATTGCATTGTGTGCCTATTGTACACATTTGGGGAGTATTTGTGAAGAATGGATAAATAAGATGTGGTACATATATACAATGGAATATTAGCCATAAAATCAATGAAATAATGCCTTTTGCAGCAACATGGATGGACCTAGAGACTGTCATACTGAGTGAAGTAAGTCAGACAAAGACAAATATCATATGATATTGCTTATATGTGGAATCTAAAACAATGGTACAAATGAACTCATTTACCAAACAGAAATAGAGTCAAAGATATAGAAAACAATCTTGTGGTTACCAGAGAGGGAGAGGGGGTAGGGATAAATTGGGAGATTGGGATTGACATACACACATTGCTATATATAAAATAGATAACTAATAAGGACCTACCACATAGCACAGGGAACTCTACTCAATACTCTATAATGGCCTATACGGGAAAAGAATCTAAAAAGAGTGGATATGTGCATATGTATAACTGATTCACTTTGCTGTACACCTGAAACTAACACAACATTGTAAATCAACTACACTCCAATAAAAATTTTAAAAAATAAATAAATATAAAATATGAGATTATAAATAAAAATAGGAAAAGAAATGGATTTAAGAAAACAAAGGAAATAGGGGCTGATTTATCAAAAGGATAGGGGTTGGTTCATAGAATTGATGGATAAGCTATTGAAATATGTCCTAGAGTGGGCAGAGACTAGGGCAACCTTGGAAATCTTAAAGTGAGAAATTAATGGAGGGTATCCTTAGGGTGCAATAGTCAGGATGAATACATTTCAATACAGTCTGTGTAGTATCTGCTAATGAGTCAAATTCCAGGGAGAGTGTATCTGATTAGCCTAGATTGGGTCACATTCCCACCCCTCAGCCACAACTGGTTGAAGCACTTGGATTGACTGCTTAGTTAAGACTATTTAAAGACAGGTGGTAATATTACTGAAAGCAAAGATGGGATGCTGTATGTGGAAGTAGAGGAAATGAATGTCAGACTGTTAATAGCGTAACACACTAACAAAAACACACTATTTGTTTTTCAATTTTTACATATTATTTACTCTGATCTGGGCACTGTTCTAATCACTTTACAACTAGTTATTCATTAAATCCTCATAATAATTCTGTGTAGTAGGCACTATGATTATCATCCTCATTTTATAGGTCCAGGGTGCTGAAGTAACTTTCCTGAACTCACACAGCTAATAAGAGAGTGAAGTGAGATTTGAACACAGTCCATCTCCCAAGTCCCCGCTCTCTATATAACTGTGCTACCTCTCCCAGTGCATGATGATTTGGGGATATTTCACTGCTTTTCACAGAAGCTCTGTGAGATCAACATCTATTTCAGAAATAAGAAAACTCAGATTCAGGGAGCTTAAAATTTGGCTAAGACTGCATGATACCAGAAAGCATATGTTTTCCACTGTATTATACTGCTTTTCTTTACTTTTTGTATAGTGGTGGGCATTTATATTATATGAATGTAAAAACATTTAAAGACAGCCTTTTCCTTTTACAATCGTGTGCATTTCTTTCAATAAGAAGGGAAATATCAAATCTCTAAAGAACTCTGTGTGAATAAGACAGACTGAAAAAGCTGAATCGAGATACCATTTGTGTCTTGTTTCTCCTTTTCCCTTTTCCAGATCTGCCTGCATTTCTACAAAGCAGCATTTCTCTCATTCTGAGCATGCTAGGGCTTAATTCCCAAGCTGATCAGCCAGATCACTGGTGGATCTAAAACCTTTCTAGTGGCCAATCTGTCCAAGATCTAAGAGAGTTTCTTATTTTCCTGTGTGAATGCAAATATAATAGGCTAATTCTGCATTTTGTTTATATCATGTAAGTTTAAAGTCCTAATGCAGACATTAAGTCATTTTCTGAATATTTTCAGCTTGCAGGCATCTTTATAGGACTTTTTCTTCAAAACAAATTAGATCTTAAAATAATACGAAGGTGCAGGATTTGGGGAGAGGGTTTTGTAATCTGCTTTTTGTCAGATTTAATCCATGGAGCAGAAACCTGACTGATGTCAACTGTGCTCTCAGAGTCCTTTTCTAGCAGATGCAATCTCCTTTCCAGCAAGAATATAAAGTAGCTACATTGACCATTCATTCTTCAGGAGCTGAAATGACACATGACAAGTGGCATGGAGTCCCAGGGAGACAGCCTTGGCTGTGGACCATTCCGTGGATACTGGCTGTATGACTCCACTTTTCCCTTCATTTGAAGGCAATATTGCGCAGTGGTTAAGTGTGGCCTCAGAAAAGAGACTGCTTGAGTTCAAATTCTGGCTCTACCACTGTCCAGCTGGGTGACCTTGGACAGGTCAACTGTCTCTCTATGCTTCAGTACCCCCATAGGGTTTTTGTGAGGATTAGATGAGACCACACATACTGTAACCAGAAAGCAATTATTATATCAGACATCACAAGTGTCTCAGTAGGAAAGGTGAAAGAATCAACTATATACGTGTACAGCAACTCTTGGAAATATACAGTTTAACGTTCATATGCTGAGCTAAGTTCTTCACAAATAATGCATTATTATTTTAAAAATTTCTGAAAAGCATCTTTAGAACAATTAATGCCATTTCTCTTTATGTTGTCAGTAAAGAACCTTTGATCTAGAGGTCTGGTGAAAGCAGCAGGTAATAGGATGAAAATAAAAGGCAAGATAGGGCCAGATAAATAGAAAGAGCGCTAGTATTAAATATATTCCTAACTTTCTTTTAAAATATTATTAGTTAGCCCTTCTGGAATCTGACTGCAGTACACTTTTGAAGTGGCCACTGGACAGGCAGGGAAATGTAGAATCTCTATATGGTTGAGGTAAGGGATTTTATCTATATATGAATATCTATATATCTTATAACTATCTATAGCTATACGTTTTGTTTATACTGGGATTCTTGAGGGCATATCTGAACACCAGTAAACAGGTAAAGGGGACTTGAGTAGGCATTCAGATGTCTGATTCTGGCCATTATGGGCCTGGACACCCCAGCCAAAGACCCAAGCCCAGCAGGAGGGCAGAGGCAGGGATTTGAGCAAAATACAAGTCCAGGGATAGTGTGGACTTCTAACCAGATGGTTTGATGTAGCGGAAACCATAGATTTATTGTGCAACTATTATATTGTTAAAATGTACTATCTTGGGCTTCCCTGGTGGCACAGTGGTTGAGAGTACGCCTGCCGATGCAGGGAACACGGGTTCGTGCCCCGGTCTGGGAAGATCCCACATGCCGCAGAGTGGCTGGGCCTGTGAGCCGTGGCCGCTGAGCCTGCACGTCTGGAGCCTGTGCTCCGCAACGGGAGAGGCCACAACACTGAGAGGCCTGCGTACCGCAAAAAAAAAAAAAAAAAAAAAAAAAAGTACTATCTCATTTGTTCCAGGTAACAACAATTTGAAGAAGATATCATTATCCTGATGTTCAACATGAAGACATTGAGGCTTATAAGTTAATTTTCTGATTTCCTCTGTGCTACGAACTGAATTATGCATCTCCCAGAAAAAAAAATTTAGATGTCGAAGCCCTAACCTCAAATGTAAGTATATTTAGAGATGTTCTGATTATGATTATTAATTGACTAGTATTTGTGGTCTAAATTAGATATGAAAAGTGTAAAAAGCAAATAGACTTAGGACCAGGAAACGGCAGAATAGACTCTTGTGTTGGTAGTTAGGCTTACACAAAAGTGAAAAAAAGGAACTTGGCCATTGGTTACAGAATAAGGTCTCTGTGCTGCCTTGAAATAGCTTTCTCTCTATAGGGATATGAAGTTCAGCAGTCTAGCAGTCAATATTCCCCAAAATTGAACAAGGTACTGGAAGTCCCAAAGATGAAGACAGAGAACTCCAATGCAGAGGACCTCTTGGGAGACAGCTTACCCTAATATGGCTGCTTCTTTTATTTTACTAAGTACCAAAACATTCTTATTTTATGTATGTATATTGTCCTTTTAGCTGTAGTACTTTCACTGATTGCTAAAGTTCTCTCAATGGAATCAAACTAGATATGTGTGCAGTAGAGGGGTAATATGGTGTCTATACCTGTGTGCAATGTGTAAGTTAAAGGTTTTTGTTTAGTATTTACTTCTTCATCTCTATTGAAGCAGTTCAGTATTTTGAAAGCATTTGAGATTTGGGGGATAGTCACCAGTTTTGCTTTTGAGTTCTTCAATTCTAACCCTATTTTCTGAAATGTAGTTAGTGGAGTAATATTCCTTTGGCTCATTGTGATTTGGGGGTTTCTAATGAAAGACACCAACTCCATTTATTATTTGGAGTAAGCACAGGTTTGCTCAGGAATGAACTAAAGTGTCTTCCCAGTCTTACTAGTTTGAATAATTTCCTTCTCAGTCAGTCACTTAGAGGATATAACTAAGACCTCATAATTCTTTGGTGATAAAGTAATATTACCATTTTAATAATATCCCTTAAGTCATAACTTAACTGTTTGTCAATCTGGTGCCTTGCTGTGCATAGAAGTGTGATGCTATCTGCACAATATCTCCTCTTTCAAGTATGAAGCTCTAAGGGACTCTTCTACAACATAATGAATGAAATATTATTTTTATGGTTTCCAGCCAAGATTGAAAGCAGCAGTGCTAAATGCCACAGAACAGAGTTTGTAAGATTTCCAGAACAGTTTTGGCAACCAAACCGCCTGGGGAGCTTGAATATGAACTTGAATACCAGCTTGAATGTGTTTCCCTTAAACAAAGGAAAATTTGGAGTTCTGTCTATCAACCACAGTGATAAATAAATCTAGGGCTTCAAATTCTGTGATATTTTTAAGTGGAACAAAGACAATGGCCCAGTGGCCATAAGAATAATCAGACTGGTCTTCAGGCAAGACTGGTAATCAAGTAAAAATTGTTGCATTATAAAAGATACTTTCCACCTCTGTCTCTGTTCCCACCTAATTCACTATTATACAACTTCTAGATTGATTTTCCTATACCATAGTTGTGGTCATTTCCCTCACCTCTTTAAAATGCTTCAATTGCTTCCCAATGTCTACCAAATAAAACTGGCATTCCAGACCCTTTACCATCTGGCGCCAAGTCACTTTCTGACTACCATATCTCACCAAACTCTCCTTCACACTTTAATCTTCATCAGGCCTAAGACTGCTCATGAGTTTAAGAAATATTTCTAGTAACAATTTTTCCTAAGTTATCTATCACTTTCCATATCAAATGCAAACCCTTCTCAAATACTCAATCTGAAGTCTCCTTCAAAATATAGTGTCCCAAATGCAAAACTCTTCAGAACCCAGGCTTAATGAATGAAAGAAAAAAGAAAAGCAGTATGCTTATCTTAGTCAACTCAGGCTGCTCTAACAAATAAATACCATAAACTGGGTGACTTAAACAGCCAAGGTTTATTTCTCACAGTTCTGGAGGCTAGAAGGCCAAGATCAAGAGCCAGCATGGTTGTTTCTAGTAAAAGCCTTCCTGGCTTGTGGATAGCCTCCTTGCTGTATCTTCAAATGGCAGATAGCCCTGGTCTCTTAATCTTCTTATAAGGGCATCCATCCCATTATGGTGTCTCCTAGTCACCTCTCAAAAGCCCCACCACCAAATACTATCACATTGGGGATTAGGGTTTCAAAATATGGATTCTGAGGGAACACAAACATTCAGTCTACAGTGACAGTAAATGATAACTGACAAGGTTTTGGTGTTGGAAGTTGATAGGAAATGATGGGGATGATGGCAAACAAGAGAGCTCAAACCCATGCAAGGGGGCTGCTTCTCCCCACCTCAAGTCACCTGCTGTCATGTATGAATGTCAGCTCAACTGATGTTTTTCTTTTCTTTTCTTTTCTTTTAATTATAACTTTATTTTTTAGAGTAGCTTTAAGTCCACAGCAAGAGAAGGCACAGAGATTTCCCATATACACTTTGCCTCCACACATGCATATCATTCCCCATTATTAACACCGCCCATGAGAGGGTACATTTGAACGTACACTGACATCATAGTCACCTGAAGTCCTCAGTTTACATTATCGCTGACTCTTGGGGTTGGACATCCTGTGGGTTGGACAAGTGTATAATGATGTTTACCCATCAGTATACTTTCACTGCCCTAAAAATCCTCTGTACTCTACCTATTCACCCCACCCCAGCCTGCAACTCCTAGCTACCACTGATTTTTTTTTCACTATCTCCATAGTTTTGGCTTTTCCAGAAAGTCATATAACTAGAGTCATATATCATGTAGCCTTTACAGATTGGGCTCTTCCACTTAGTAATATGTATTTAAGGATCCTCCATGATTTTTCATGGCTTGATAGCTCATTTCTCTTTAAGTGCTGAATAACATCCCATTGTCTGGATGTACCATAGTTCATTTATTCATTGCTCTACTGAATGATATCTTGGTTGTTTGCAAGTTTTGGCAATTATGAATAGTTTCTATAAATGTCTATGTACAGGTTTTTGTGTGGACATAACTTCAAACTCATTTGGGTAAATACCAAGGAGTATGATTGAGGGATTGCATGGTAAGAGTATGTTTAGTTTTGTAAGAAAACATTAAACTGTCTGCCAAAGTGTTTGTACCAGTTTTCTTTCCCACCAGCAGTGAATGAGAGTTCCTGTTGCTCTACATCATCACCAGCATTGGTGTTGTTGGTATTCTAGATTTTGGCTATTCTAATTGGTGTGTTGTGATATCACATTGCCCTTAATTTGCATTTCCTTAATGACATATGATGTAGAACATCTTTTCATATGCTTGTTTGCCAACTGTGTATCTTCTGGTGAGGTATCTGTTAAGGTATTTGGATTATTTTTTTAATTTGGTTGTTTGTTTTCATATTATTGATTTTTAAGAGTTCTTTCTGTATTTTAGATAACAGTCTTTCATCAGATGTATCTTGTGAAAATATTTTCTTCCAGTGTGTGGCTTGTTCTCATTCCCTCGACATTGCCTTTCACAGAGAAGACATTTTAATTTTAATTAAGTCTAATTTGTCAGTTATTTATTTCATGGATCATGCCCTTGTATTGTATCTAAAAAGTTATCACCATAGCTAAGGTCACCCAGGTTTTGTCTATTTTGTCTTCTAGTAGTTTTATGTTTTACATTTAGGTCTGGGGTCTATTTTGAGTTAGTTTTTGCAAAATGTGCATCTAGATTCATTTCTTTGCATGTGGATGTCCAGTTGTTCCAGCAACATTAATTTAAAAGACTACCTTTGTTCTGTTGTGTTGTCTTGGTCCTTTGTTAAAGATGGGTTGACTATATTTATGTGGGTCTATTTCTGGGCTCTCTATTCAGCTCCATTTGTCTTTTTGCCTATTATTTCACCAATAACATATTGTGTTGATTACTGTAGCTTTATAGTAAGTCTTGAAGTCAGGTAGTGTCAGTCCTCCCACTTTGCTCTCTTTCAGTATTGTGTTGGCTATTCTTGGTCTTGTGCCTCTCCACATAAACTTTACAATCACTTCATCAATATCTTCACAAACTTCTTTCTTTAAGGGAAGCCCAAATATTTGGTCATTCTGTGAAATCTCCTAAAGTTTTAAGGATATAAAATAATTATAATAAAAAAGTTATTGGCTGTGCTGGCTTTGTCATTTAGCTAAGCTACAGTTATATTTCTCAGAATACCCTTCCCTGTATGGCTCTGAGTTAGGGTTGGCCACAAGACAGGTCAAACTTTGCGTGAAAGGTGGAGACTAGAAGTGATGTAGTGGTTATTTGTATTCTCTGAAAGTCAGCCTACTCTCTGGTCAGGCATGATGCATCTGATCTTTGAGCTCATGCTCTAGGCATGGGGCAGTGTCCAGACCTCTAGCTCCTGCAACTTACAGTGGATCTCCTAAAGTTTCTCTGAGTCTAGGCCCAGAGAAATGTATGTATTGGTCTGTGGTCAAAGGTGCCAGCAACCCTGGAAAGTTACCTGTATCAGCAAGGTTTGGGGAAAAAGGGTCCAATATGGGTTTCAGTTTGTCCTTGTGTGTTCAGTCTCATCAGCAAAGATGCCAGTTTTTTCTTATTCTAGCCCATTTCAGGCCTAACTTTCCTCTCCAAATGCTCTACTGGTTGAACTACAGAAACATCACATCCAACATCAGATGCAGAGCCAACAGCCTTTCATAGATCTCCCCACCAGCTCCCATGATTGTGGAAGGTTTAATCTCTGTAAACAAATTCCCTATTCTATGTAATTCCTTGTGTCCTGCTCCTCTGATTGAACCCTGATTTATACATGGGCAAACACATCTGTGAACTGAAACTTGCCTGGGAGAAATCAGAGAGCAACCTCTCTCTCAAATAATGTCCTCAAATATATTCCCTGCTGGAAATAATCTCTCCCTCCTCTGAAAACTCACAGTTTTGTGTAGCATTTAAAACATTATAATGTTTATTACATATTGTACTTGTACATACACATTTTATCTTCCTTAATAATATATTTCAATTCATTTACATTGTCTTCATTTCTCTCTTCTTTCTATCAAAAACCTTAAGGAAACATCTACTATTTATCTAGTGCCTGTCAACTACATTCAAAAATATCTTACTAAGGACTTTTCATAAATTTCCACTAATTCTCACATAAATCCTATAGATTAGCTATAGTAGTAGTTGTGATGATTTTGGCTGCAAGAAACAAAATCCCTAATCACAATTAGCTGAAGTAATAATATTATTCTCTTATATGACCAGAAGACCAGAGGTTAGGCAGGCATCAGAAGCAGTGTGTCACCTTCCTAGCTAAACTCCTTGGTCATTCTCTTGGCTCTATACGTCTATAGATCCTTTATTTGTTGGCTTTATCCACAGACTGGGAGGAAGATGGCTGTACCTGTTTTATTAGCTTTTCTTTACCTACAGAGTGCCCTTCTTGAACAGAATCTAAGACATGTCCAGACTGATTCTTGCACAAATGACCCACATCTGGTCCACAGGATGCACTCATGCAGCCTTTGACCTCACAAACTCCAGATGTGTACGTTAGCAAGCAAGCCTCTGAGCCTTATTTTCCTTAGGTGTCTATCAAACACCAGTCATCCTGCCCACAACTGTAGAGGACATACATCAAGTTCTTCGCATGACTGCTCTGAATTCCTTTTCATGAGATATGAGGTGGGAACATGATTGCCCACCACTCTGCCACAGAAGAATGGCAGCACCCACAGCACATCTTTCTGCAAATAATTATCTTTTTAATCTCCCACTATTTTCTTAAACTTTCTAATCACCTATAGGCTAGAAGTGATGACCAACAAAGTGTTACATGACTGTTTTTTCCCTACTCCTTTACAAGTCCAGCATCAGTGGTCTGGCAACACTCATGAGGGTACTTCCTATTCCCTTGGTCTTTCACAAGAAACTGACACCAAGTAAGTCACATTTTTAACATACAGTTAAACATGAAACATATCAATAAATTACACTCAACATGGCATGTTACAAATTTGCCATAGCCAGATGGCTTTCTCCAATACAGTTAAGCCAAGTATTACTATATTATATATAATATGATATATATATATATATATATATGTGATATTAGGAGGGAAAGAATTATGTTTACTTTCTTGCTTGTTAAAAGGTTCCCTTTCCCTCAATCAGCAGATGATTCTACATATGAAAGCAGTACGCAAATAGGGAATTCACGTATTAATTTGGTACTCAGATTTTTTCTAATTCATAAAATAATAATAACAGATATACTTTGTTTAGTGTCTACTATATGTCAAATTATTTTTCATGCATTATTTTAGTTCCTCTAATAATTCTGTAATACTCACTATCCCCATTTTACAGAAGAGGAAAATTAGTCTCATTGAGTTTAAGGATCCTTTCTGTGCTTACCTAGCTATTAAATAATAGATTCAGGACTTGACTATTTGTGTTTAATTTTGAAGACAGTATTTTTTTATTATAAATACTGCTTAATCCTTTAAACTTTATGCATCAAAAATAATCATTTGTGAAAGTTTCTATTGTTTACCTTTACCTAACACACCAATTTTCAAAGCTCATTTGTATAATGTTTCACAGCTCCTTTGTGCATTAGGTAAGTGAATTAGCTTTTCCATTTATCAGATGTGAGTGATTGGGCACACACCAAATAATTAACTTGCCCATGTGCCCAGTCAAGCCAAGTGGTAAATGGGTCTGTTTTTTCACTGGGGAGAAAGGAGGTAGAACAATATGGGTGCTGGCTGTGGGATCCGATATGCACAGTTAGATCTGGGCTTTGTGACTCACCTCTTAATCACCCTTTGCATCTCAAGTTCTTATATGAATAAAGGGATGCTATTCATGCCTTCCAGTTGGGGATTATGAAGGATCTGATCTTCATAACACACTAAACACAGAGACTGACACAGCAGGTATTCAGGAAAGTTTAGCTGTTATATTGCTAAATTTGGTGCCTATGATGACACACTGCTTTAGGAGAATTCATTGCTCTTCTTCTATCTAGTCACAAAAGCTTGTCAAGAAAAAGGATATATAGTGTATATAGTAGGTATGTGTATATATTTACCGAGGTCCATATTTTCAACTATTTGTAAAATTGACTGTAAGCATAGATGTGATTTTTCTAATGCTTTATTGCCTATGTTTCAAGTAGTTGCAGGTTTGAATGCTTAATTTTAGATTTTCTGACATTACTTTTGATCTAATCGATATAACTGGGAAATATATCAGAAGGGAAAAACATGTTTTACCCTCTACAATAGGTTTTAAAGAAAGGGTAGGGCTCCAGGCAGTAATCAACAACAACCTAGAAATTGTTAACTGTAAGGATTTTCAACCCAGTGTGTTTTTCTTCCATAATGGACTTGTCTAATAGAGTACACTTTTTTTTTAAAAATCTGTAAACCCATTATTCTGCAAAATTTATAGGACTTTTGTGGAATTTTTGTCATTACACATGGAGAACATTTTTTTTTGACAGTAATTTGCATTTTTAAAGAGTTAAATTGCAATCAAGAAAAAATAATTATCATACAAATTGTTGTGTGTGTAATATGATATCTGCAGACTATAGTGTTTGCTTCTCTGATGTGCTCTCTGGATCTATCTTAGAAAAACAGTGAAAGAAGAAGAAAAAGAAAACTGTTGCCAAAGAGATTAAGCAGACACAGTCTCCCTCTTAGAAATTTTTTTGTTTAAAATTTAAAGAGATAAAGTGTATTTTCACATTATGATTGGCGGGGAATTCTTGCTTGCTTTCAGTTTTATATAACCTCTCTTTTCTTCTTTTTCCTCTGTTTTTATGTTTCCGTTTAAAAGTATTTGTGTGATTCACTGTTTCTGAAAAATATTAATAACATGTGTTTAATCCTGGATATCTTTAAGGGCAATTGGAGAAAAAAAGCGATGTTAGCTTCCAGACTAAAATGTGGGTAGTCAAAGAGGTTAAAAATTCCCTACTGACATTTAAATAGAAACAAAACCACCAGAACAAAAGCAAGATAAACTAGCAACACCAAAACTCCAGTAAAATATACAAACTTTAAGAACAACAGATCAGTCTTGAAGAAGTCTTCCCTGCTTGCTTATATGTGCAAATTTTGCATTTTTTCATGGAAAAATTGTTTTGTATTCTATTTAGTTAGTGTGCACAGAGATTATTTATCCCCATTAGTGCATTTTGTGGCTAAGTTTTGACCATCTGAGAGACAATTGTTTTTGCATAGCCAGCCGAATTAGTCATGCACTTGTTCTTAGCTGGTTACTTAAACGTGTCAAAGCATTGAGCTATTGGTTTTTGCTTGAAGAAATCAAGTAATTTTTTATCTGAAACGGATTTATTTTGAATTATTTGCATGCTGAACTCAATAGTTTTATATATGGTTTTAGAAAATATTGTTTCTTTGTGCTGAAGTTCATGATATAAGAAACCATGAGTGTCATTTATTGTATTATTTTGAACTCCAAGTTGTCTTTAAAAGGTATACAGCATACATAAGAAGAATTTTCCAAATGATCATTTACCTTTTCAAGAGTCAATTTAGGAAGTACCAGATTATGAAAAAGGTTTCCTATAAGCACGCAATGGTATTATTTGTACTTTATGTTGGAAGATAATGTATTGAGTAAAGCTTTTACTTTTACTCATTAAAGTGAACATTGGGTGTTTCTTCCTGGACTAGAAATGGAGGAATGAATCTACACGTGATTGAATTTGATTAAAACAAAGTCCCATGGTGAGGGGTGGGATGAATCGGGAGATTGGGATTGACATATATACACTAATATGTATAACTAATAAGAACCTGCTGTCTAATAAGATAAAATAAAATAATATTCAAAAGAAAAAAACAGAGTCCCATGGAGTATAAAAACTATGCTTTCTTTGTGTTTGAGAATATGGTCAGAATTTTTCTTTTATGATTCTTTACAGTCTCCATTTCCCATTCTCACTAGGAATTAAAAGTGAAAAGGCATGAAGGAAAAGGAAGAAATATTGGAAACGTTTCAGGGGGATTCTAATATGCAGCTTGATGCATATTTAATTCTGAAAAAAGAAAACTGCCTGTAGGGGTGTAAGTGTAAAACACCATTTCACAGTGACAATGATTTTTTCATGTCATGCATGTGTATGAGTTTCCCTGAATCAACTGGAATGTAATACCTACAAGTTAATTAGATGTGCTGAAAATGTAAATGTTCAGCATTCTCAAAATGTCTAGTTAATTCAGGTCTCACCCAGGCAACTATGTTATCTTTTTAACTACATTGTTTTCCAAGGTGTGACATTCATTTGTGAGTACCATCCTATGAACCTTTTAAATATAATAAAAGGGTATTTGAGTTGCATGGTCAGTCAACATCTAACATAAAATCTTAAACCTCTGGTATTGAAAAAGAACAATGTGGATTACTGAGTGTGTTTTTTATAGAACAAATACAATTACTTGTCAAAAGAGACAAAGAAGAGAATTACTGTTGGTATTCTGGTCAAAACTTGGTTGATTCATCATGAAAATTGAAACTACTCTAGAGAATGGATGGATTTTAACTTATTTGTCTTAGTGAGGGGAATGAAGTCACAGAGAAGATGTATGGATCATAAAGCAAAATCAATATAGATACTCAGTTAAAGAAAATCATTTTATATTTGTGTCAATTGAAATGGAAAAGGACCTGTTCCTACAAAGAAAGATGAAACATTGCTGCTTATGAATTTTTATTTTCCTTGTTATTTACTTTATTAATATGTTTTTAGTTTGTTCATTTTGAAAATTACAGGATATTACAGTGCAAATATATGTTCCTTTTCATTTTGCTATTTCATTAATATTTACCTAGGTATCCTTACCTGATCTCAGAGCTTAATACAATGTCTGCTCTAGAATTTGGAGGTAAGGATAGGGTTTCTTTTGTTTCCTGAATTTTCATACACAAAAAAGAGGATCAGCAAGAGCTTTTTGCATCCACAAATATGAACTAAAATGGGTACATAACAACTATTAAATGTTTTTTTTGGAGAAATATCATGGTTGGTCCATGAAGTGACTCTAAGTACAAATCCAGAGAAAGTTCCCCAAAGATATTAGTTGCTAGGTCATTTTTAAAAAATAACTTCTAAAACAAGATGACATAAATTATTTTCAATTAGAGAAAATCAAAGATTTGTAATTTCATTACGGAGGAGTGAATTTAAAGCAATACCTTTCTTACGCCCAGAGTATAATCTCTCTTATGGCCTCCATCATCACCCAATCCAGAAAGAGACAGGAGACATAAAACAAGTTACCAACAATTTTATTTAGTCATTGCTGTTCCATAAATTATGAATATTTTCATGCTTCATTTCAAAGACACCTTTAGAAAACTTTTGTGCAACAAAGCTATCAAAGTTGCATGATTTTATTTATAAGTGTCAGATGCAGTGTTTTCCAGTATGTCTATAATTCCATCAATGATATGGGTTCTGAAGCACACATTCCAGTGCAAGCGTCTTCATTTATAAACTTTGTGATCATGACTGTAATTTGTCTGGCTTTGTTTCATCATCAATATTACAAATAAGGTCATATGCATGTTTGCCTACTTCTTGGGAGAAACAACAGATTAATCCATATATCAGAACCTTATAAGTTATTAACACACATGTGTAAGAGGCTTCCACTGCTACAATTATCTAAGAACAGTTATTCCAATTGGTTAGAGCCTAATACTCCTGCAGCCAACAACTTGGGTTCATTTTCCTAGAGAAATGATTTGTTCCTGAGCAACCTAGTAAATTTCTCTGAATCTCTACTCAACTCTTATGCTCATGCTGTTGGCTATGATGAAATCAAGTATGAAAATGCTGAAGATTCAGTGCAAATGTTCTGACCCACTTGGAACAACAACTCAGGGTGCATGTCCCATTGACAGCTATTCAATAGCATCAGCTTTTCTGTAAAACTCAGCATCTTTTGGAATGCAGTGGTGTTATAAATCCTATCATCAGATGGGGACCTAGATTGATTGATTAGGTTATCTAGTTCACAATTATGATTTTGATTTCAAGCAGATTTAAATCAAACCGTCCAGCACACACACATGTACACACACACAAACACAGAGGAAGATATGGGTTATATGTAGCCCTCATTTCCAGAGCTGTTCATAAGCCTGTATTTAGAATTTATAACTTTCCTCCTCAACTAACCAGGCTGTATTAATTTTCATTTACTTTCAATCAGTATCTCAGCCTGTTGTTGCTCTTTATTGAGTGAGGTGATCCAAGCCTTTGTTTTAGATCTCTTTTTGGCCCCATCTGTATAGAATTGCTATAGAATTCCATTAACACTGAACAAGGTAATTCTGGAACATTATAAACCCTGGATTGCACCTATGTTCCTTCCTGTCCCCACTATATGGCAGCAATCCTATCTCACTCTGATGGTCATGATCAATCATACCAGGCAGCTCTGTAAACCCTTTTTGTTCTGTTCATCTGTTGGCATCAAGAGCCCAAAATTGCCAGTGGCAATTTAGCTTCTGATTTAATAGAACTAGGCCCTGCTATGCCCACTGGGATGGTTTTCTCCCTTGTGTAATGAAACCTCTGAACTGAAAGCCCAGTCATGGGGGAAAGGAAGCAGATATTCTGTGAGTAGTATTACATTGTGCAATAGGAAGAGGTGAAACCCAACTTCCTGCCCTTAGTTTCTGTGTCTATGAATACTGGATGTAGGAAAAACAACACCATAAATCAGTTGTGGTTCAAAGGATATCACTTTCATCTGGAGGTGATATTGGACAATTGTGCCATAACAAAGACATTAAGCATTTTGTCATTCTGTATGGTCAGCTGCTTCTGAGTTACTGATAAAAGAAAAGACCCACAACAACAACGTACATCAATATATTGCCTTTATTTATTCATTCCTTTGTTCATGTGTTTGTGTGTTTCTTGTTAATTGGTAAAGAGAATTCCTACATCAACAGCAATGTTGAGTGGTGCTGTAACTAAATGGTGTCCCCTCAAAATTATGTTGAAGCCTTAACCATCGAAGTGACTGTATTTAGAGACAGGGTCTTTAGGAGGTAATTAAGGTTAAATGCATTAATAAGAGTGTGGCCTTAATCTTATAGGATTGGTGTCCTTGTAAAAAGAGGGACACCAGAACTCTCTCTCTCTCATCCATGTAAAGACCTAGCAAGAAGGTGATTATCTACAAGCTAGGATGATAGCTTTCAACAGAAAATGGACTGTGATGGTCCTTGATCTTGGAATTTTCAGCCTCCAAAACAGTGTGAAAATAAATTTCTGTTGTTTAAGCTACCCAGTCAATGGTATTTTGTTATGGCAGTCCCAGCAGACTAATACAAGTGTTTAGTTTTATTATTGTTTTAAAATATGTAGTTTACCTGTGAGGTAGAAAAAGCAAAACCAAACTGAGAATATGACTCTTAGAAAGGGTAAAATGTCACCTTCATCATGGTGGAAGAAGGCCAAATGCCAAAAGGTGATTGTCCCGTCTTCTGGCATACATTGCCATATTGATTCTCAGTTTTGGCGCTGGTCCTGGAAAGTACATCAGTTAGCATTGGATAAGTGAGATCAAAGTAGCTGAACATGAATATAATTTATACATCCTTAAAGCTACCATGATTAATGTGTTTTTTTGTTCATGATCTCATTAAGTCTTTTCCAGGGTGGTTGGAAAGAATACTAGCTGATATTGCTATAAAAGTCATTTTGTGACCCTAATTACTAAGCAGCTCCTTTGAAGTGGGGGCATTTTTGTGAAGATTCCTGTAGAATACAATTTTCCTATACTCGGAGTAAATTTTAAGAGCTCCATCCACATAATTCCTTTCCAAATCTCATGTCATCAACCATCCAGTCAGGTTGCTTCTAAGTTCCTGACCATTCTATCAAAACCAAGAATCACTAAATATCCATATCTCAAACCTTTCAATATTTTCAAGCAAGGCAGAGAACAGCTTCAGTAAACTGGGAAGAGTGTCACTTCTGCTGCCAAAAGAGTCTAAGAGTGGATTGAGTTTTGGTATTTGTAATCCTCTGATTCCTCATATAAGCCAATTTTCTAAAGATTATAGGTTCATTCTTTCCATATCCCTAAATGTCCTTTGAGAGGCTGTGAATTCAATTAACATCATAATTTAGCAACCCACAGAAGCAAACTCTGTCTGGGATTTGGCTTTTAGTCCAGTGGCTCTAAGAGATAAGGAAATCTTTCAGAGAAGACATAGGAATTTTTTGGTTTTTCTGTCTGCATTTGAACAACAATAACAACAACAGCAAGGGGATTTGAACTTATCAAATTATTCATTTAATATTTCCAATCCCACTGGAGTAAATCACTCTACTCTGCAGTCTTGAATTTTATTTCTCATGTTGTTGGCTCTCTAAACATTATTTTCAGTGGGTGCTTCTTCCAGGTGACCACTGATAATAACATAAGTGGTTTGTCATTTCCTATTGCGTATCATGGACTGCCAGACATCCTTCCGTTAATGCTCATTAGAATTTATTTTATTATTGCCTTAAGTCTCAACTGACTCAAAATAACATACTCCAGATTCTCCTTATTTCTCTGAATGTCTTTGGCTTACAACAATTCCTTGTGCCAATTCCTGTGTTACCTTCTTGTATACATGAAACAGATGAAGGGTTTAACTAAAGAGCACTGGTCATTCAAAGAATATCCAGGAAGGCTACAGAATTAGGCAAGGGAAATGGGCAGGGATAAGGTAGGTTAAGTGGTAGCCAGGACCACAGCAAAACCATGCTACAAACTGATCTAGTGCTGATGATGCTGACTACTGGCTGCCAAGCTTGCATTGCTTTCATCACCCCACTGCCTCTAGAAATTGCTTTGCATTTTTGACACTCTGCTCCTAGAATTTCAATGCTACTGCCACACCTTCTCTGCTTCTTAGCAAATATCTAGTGAGAAGCCTGCAATGGGGACACCTTAGGAATAGTGACTGGGTAGACATTGTCAACTGTAGGAGACAGTATGTGTTTCCCTGTTATTACCCATATGGTTTATGGACATATACAAATGATTGGCTAACTGAACACTCATTCCTGTCTCTTTTCCCTTGACCATTTCCTCTAAGTATTTTCAGTTCAAGCTTCTATTTGAATTAGAAGTGGCCATCTGAAATCTTTTTAGCCAATGAGACATATGTTGAATTATGCTGATGGATTTCTGGGAATGTTTTTGCTTTTCCTGATAGTAAAGGTAGTTTCAACAGATGTCCCTGCATTGCTTTCAATGTGGGCATAAGGCCTGGAGTTGTAGCAATCACTTGTGACTGTAACAAGAATAGAAAAATTACAGAGATGCAAACACTGACAATATTGAACCAGTGAATCAACGCTAGAAAAAACAAGGTACAAACTTCTTGTTTTTTTTTTTTGTTTTAAATAAATGAATAAGGTTTTTTATTTTTTTTAAGTCTAACATCAACTTACAGTAGCTGCATGTAACATGGAAATGTTTTACAGATTTCTTGTAATGTAAGAAAAATAAACCCCTGTTTGTTTAGGCTTTTGAACTCAAGTTTACTATTACTTGAAGCTTAACACATTTTAATGAATATAGTGGAGAATTCCCCAGATCCTGGGGAATAAATAAAACTCATTTCTATTTTAAACACTAAATATAATTAAATTGATACTGATTTACCCAAGTTTACATCTGAAATTGTTATTGAGAATATTACAGATTTAGGTGGATAGTGTGTGAGTTGATGACAACTTCTTCCAAATACATTTGGAAGTCTGATCCATAAAATACATACTTTTCCTATTAAACTCATGTAGGCTAACATATGGATAATAGTTTATATTTCTTAAATTTATTCTCCATTTCATGATGAAGCACAACCACTGCTTCATGTTTTCCCCCAGCAAGTAAGTATAAGACTAAATGTAACTAACAGATTTTTAAATATAAAGTAATATGTAAAAGTAAGATAACATAGCAATCTACCTCTCTGACACTCAGCTAAGATAATCACAGATTCAAGACTCTACATGAAAATAATAAACTTGTGTAAAAATTACAAAATTCAAATGCCACATAACAAACTTAATATATTTATGTTCTAGTTTTTTGACATTGTTGCCAAACTGGTTGTAATCCAAATTCCTTTTGGGACCAGACAAGTAACATAAATGAGGCCAGGTATAAGAACGCATGCATACATTGAAAGAATGGCTGCACCTAAGGGGAATCAAAAACAGATACTCTACCAAAGGAGGAGAAGCCGGTTAGCTCCAGCTCATGTGGTCATGCTGGAATACAGCACATTTGTCAGATATTCTAGCTGTCAACAGAAGCTAAACATTCCAGATTTCTAGGTGAATTTTTAATGTTTTTCAATTTTACTCAATTAAACAATAATTAGAATCTGTATCGGATTTTGGGTCAATAACAAGTGACTTTCACATCAGGGAAAGACGGTTACTGAGTAGAGTCCTTGTATTTTAAGGCTGAGAAAAGATACATTATGTAAAACAACATATACACACAGAGGATTATAAACAGAAATAAACAGAATCAACAGAAATACTCGATCAAAATGTTTTACTTTCAAGGACTTCCTAGTGGAAGTAATTACTAAGGAAGGCAGGAGGGCTTTGCTAAGTATGCAGGGATGATGCTATATACTAACATATTTTCAAATCAACTTTTAATTTACTTTCTACTAATGAAATACTGATGACATTAATTTACTTGTTCAATTTTTTATTATTAGAGGAATGCTAGTAACAAATAAACTCTCAAGTCATAGTGTTATATAATAACATGAGTTAATTTCTTATTTCTATTATGTCTAATTGACTCAGAAGTCAGGGATGAGAGAACTTTCCTTTACGTTATAATCCAGGGACCAAGTCTGACATAGGCTACACAAGTTTCAACACATAGCTTCCATGGACATTGATATTTACTCAAAAGGAGGGATGAGTATTTTTATGGGCCAAGATTGGTTGTATCGTTCATTTATTCTCTTTGTACTCCATATTTTAGAACTGAATCCCAATGTCTCAACTGGGATACAAGAAGGATATATATAAAATTTTACATCTTTATTTGAATATAATTGCTTTACAATGGTGTATTAGTTTCTGCTTTATAACAAAGTGAATCAGTTATACGTATATATATGTTCCCATATCTCTTCCTTCTTGCGTCTCCCTCCCTCCTACCCTCCCTATCCCACCCCTCCAGGCAGTCACAAAGCACCAAACTGATCTCCCTGTGCTATGCGGCTGCTTCCCACTAGCTATCTACCTTACGTTTGGTAGTGTATATATGTCCATGCCTCTCTCTCGCTTTGTCACAGCTTATCCTTCCCCCTCCCCATATCCTCAAGTCCATTCTCTAGTAGGTCTGTGTCTTTATTCCTCTCTTACCCTTAGGTTCTTCATGACATTTCTTTTTTCTCTTAAATTCCATATATATATATGTTAGCATATGGTATTTGTCTTTCTTTTTCTGACTTACTTCACTCTGTATGACAGACTCTAGTTCTAACCACCTCATTACAAATGTCTCAATTTCATTTCTTTTTATGGCTGAGTAATATTCCATTGTATATATGTGCCACATCTTCTTTATCCATTCACCCAATGATGGACACTTAGGTTGTTTCCATCTCCGGGCTATTGTAAATAGAGCTGTAATGAACATTTTGGTACATGACTCTTTTTGAATTATGGTTTTCTCAGGGTATATGCCCAGTAGTGGGATTGCTGGGTCATATGGTAGTTCTAATTGTAGTTTTTTAAGGAACCTCCATACTGTTCTCCATAGTTGCTGTACCAATTCACATTCCCACCAGCAGTGCAAGAGTGTTCCCTTTTCTCCACACCCTCTCCAGCATTTATTGTTTCTAGATTTTTTGATGATGGCCATTCTGACTGGTGTGAGATGATATCTCATTGTAGTTTTGATTTGCATTTCTCTAATGATTAATGATGTTGAGCGTTCTTTCATGTGTTTGTTGGCAGTCTGTATACCTTCTTTGGAGAAATGTCTATTTAGGTTTTCTGCCCATTTTTGGATTGGGTTGTTTGTTTTTTGTTATTGATCTGCATGAGCTGTTTATAAATTTTGGAGATTAATCCTTTGTCGGTTGCTTCATTTGCAAATATTTTCTCCCATTCTGAGGGTTGTCTTTTGGTCTTGTTTATGATTTCCTTTGATGTGCAAAAGCTTTGAAGTTTCATTAGGTCCCATTTGTTTATTTTTGTTTTTATTTATATTTCTCTAGGAGGTGGGTCAAAAAGGATCTTGCTGTGATTTATGTCATAGTGTTCTGCCTATGTTTTCCTCTAAGAGTTTTTATTCAATGGCTGGACTGTGGCTTTCAAGCAACAGCCTTACCATGAGCAAGGCAACATGAATAATCAGTGAATATCTAGCCATCACTGACACAGATATCTAGATTTTATTCATTAAATATATTTCCACTGGCTTTCTTACTCCATATGTTTTGGCTATATTAACAATTAATTTATATACTTCAATAAAAATGTGTTTTTTCACAAGTCATATGTAGCAATTTTACTGAATTATAATATTTAGATTGGTTATATATAATTTTCCAAACTGTGTCCCATTCAATTCCATTTGACTTCATTGGCTTCACCAGTAATTTTTTGATTATCTACTATGTGCCAAGCATTGTGATTGTTTCAAGAGGAAAAAAATTGTGTAAAAAAACACCTGGTATAATTGTAGCTTTGGTGGATGAATTATATGCACTGATAGAGCATATACATGCTCACTAGAATGTAAAGTATTGAAGGAGGAAAACATGTAGAGCCATGGTAATTAACAGTAATTAACAGTACACCTCAAAAGGCTGAAATGTCCCTGAATAGAGTGGGACTCTAACTCATAAATCTATTGACTTATGTCAACAGATCAGGAAGGCTTAGAACTTGAACGTACAAATACTTTAGAACAGGGCTCCCCAACCCCGGGCGTGGACTGGTTCCTGTCTGCAGCCTGTTAGGAACCGGGCCACAGAGCAGGAGGTGAGTGGCAGGTGAGCGAATCTTCATCTGCCGCTCCCCATCGCTCGCATTGCCACTTGAACCATTCCCCCACACCTTCTGTGGAAAAATTGTCTTCCACGAAACCAGTCCCTAGTGCCAAAAAGGTTGGGCACCGCTGCTTTAGAAGATGAGAGAAACACATCATGATAATAACAGGGGACAATGTAAAAATCTACAAAAAATAGATCCTCCCCAAGGTAACATTGCTTTGTACCCCCTTCTCTCCAAGCCAGCCATCCACCCATGGGAATACATTTATATACAGACACACACACACACACACACACACACACACACACACATGCACACACACACACACACACACACACAGAATACTGGATCTTTCAAATTCAGGGACAATTCAAATTTCAAAACAGAGGTGTGAAGGAGGTTTCACACAGAAAATGAGTATTCAGTGAAAATTTGCAAGCCACAGAAAACAATGACAACTCATATCCCTTTCTCTTAGTCTGTTCTCACAATTCCTGCAGCCAGTTCACCTATCCTTCAAAAGCAGAGTACAGATTCATTCTTAGACAGGCTGAAGAACTAAGGGAGGAAAACCATAGGTAACTTTATATTGGATATGGGGGCTTCCACAAGAAAAGTCAGGATCTTCGTATGCTGAGGGCCACCAGTTAATAAGTCCTACACCTGGACAGAGTTCCAATCAACAGTCAAGCCTCATAAGACATGAAAAATAAAATTCAACCTTAACTAACATGTAAAAGCAATCTCACAGGAAACAGAAGCCAAGGAGCAGAAGAAAAGTTCAACGAAATTATAAGCGGTATTCTGAGAGGTATAAGGGAATATACTTTTTGTTGTTGTTGTTTCAATAAGAAAGGACCACTTAATCTCTTTATGTGTCATTTGTGAAATTATCTCATAATGTAACTATAAAGATTACATTAAAGAATATATATATATATTATACACTTAGAACAATATATATGTATAACACACTTAGAACAATGCCAGGAACATAAAAAATGATACATAAATGTTAACTATTATTTTTAAGCCAAGGTATAGTGTGAACTACACGTTTATAATTACTCCATAAATTTTTAAGACTGAGGACAGTATTCTAATTAAATTAATTTTACAATCTGAAAATGAAATGGAGAAAACAACTCCATTTATAATAGCGTCATAGTATAAAAATATTAAAATATTTAGTAATAAATTTAACAATGGCAGTATAGAACTCGTACACTGAAAAGCACCAAAAATTGCTGAAAGAAATTAAATAATTAAATAGTGGAAAAGACACCCATGTTCATAGATTGCAAGATATAATATGGCTAAGATGAAAAGACTTCCCAAATTGATCAAAAAATACTACCCAATCCTTGTAAAAATCTCAGCTGCTTGTTTTTTTCAGAAATTTACTGACTGATCCTAAAATTCAAACAGAAATGAAGAGCTAAAATAATATTGAAAAATAAAAGAACAAGTTTGGAGGATTCAAACTTCCTAATTTCAAAACTTACTACAAATATACAACAATCGAGAGTGTGGTACTGGCATAAGAATAAACAAAAAGATAATTGGACTAGAATTGGCAATACATTTATAAACTCTACATTTACAGTTTAATTTTTTAACATCTTTATTGGAGTAAAATTGCTTTACAATGTTGCATTAGTTTCTGCGTATAACAAAATGAAACAGCTATATGTATATATATATATATCCCCGTATCCCCTCCCTCTTGTACCTTCCTTCCACTCCCCGATCCCATCCCTCTAGGGAGTCACAAAGTACGGAGCTGATCTCCCTGTGTTATGCAGCTGCTTCCCACTAGCTAGCTATTTTACATTTGGTAGTGTATATATGTCAATGCTACTCTCTCACTTCATCCCAGCTTACCTTTCCCCCGTGCCCCGTGTCCTCAAATCCATTCTCTACATCTGCGTCTTTATTCCTGTCCTGCTCCTAGGTTCATCAGAACGATTTTGACAAGGGTGCTGAGACAATACAGTGAGGGAAAGAATACTCTTTTCAACAAATGTTGCCAGAACAACTGGACAGCGACATGTAAAAGAATGAAGTGGAACCCCTACTTAATTTTATTTATACCTCATATATAAAAATGAAAAAAAATAGCTCTTAAATCTAAAGTTAAAAGGTAAACTATAAAACTCTTAGAAGCATAGGAGAAAATTGTTGTGGCATTCATTCAGGCAATAGTTTTTATGACACTAAAAGTGCAGACAACAAAATTAGATAAATTGGAATCCATAAATATTTTAAGGTTTTGTGCTTCTAAAGACACCATAAAGAAAATAAAATGACAACTTATAAAAATTAAAAAAAGTTTTCAAGTCATATATCTCATCAGAAAACTACTTCTAGAATATACAAAGAACACTTACGACTCAACAATAAGGTGGCAACATAATTTAAAAATAGACAAAGGAATTGAATAGATATTTCACCATAGAAGATATTCAAATGACCAGTAAGCACATGAGATACTCAAAGGTTATTAGTCATTAGGGGAATACAAATCAAAACCATAATGAGATACCTTATCATACCCACTAGGATGGCCAGACAATAACAAGTGGTGTGGAGAATGTGTAGTAATTAGAACACTCATACACTGTCGTGGGTAAGACTGTAAAATGTTGCAGCAACTTTGGAAAACAGTTTGACCGTTCATAAAACTGTTAAACATAGATTTAACATACAATCTAGAAATTACACTCCTAGGTACATGTCCAAGAGAATGAAAACATACGTCTAAAAAAGTGTATGCTAATGATCATGGCAGAATTATTCTTAGTAGCCAAAAAGTGGAAACAACTCAAATGAACATCAATGCGATGAATGGGTAAATCAAATATGATATACCCATGCAATGGAATATTATTTGGCAATGAGAAGAAATAAAGGATACATGCTACAATATGGTTAAACCTTGAAAACATTATGCTAAGTGAAAGGAGTTATGCAGAAAAGGTCACAGCTGTATGATTCCATTATATGAAATATCCATAATAGGAAAATCCAATGAGAAAGAGAATAGAATAATGCTTTCCCAGGACTTGGGGCAGAGGATAACTGGGAGTGAATGCTAAGGAGTATAGTTTCCTTGGGGGGTAACAAAAATGTTTTAAAGTTAGGTAGTGATGATGGTTGCACAAATCTGTGAATATAGAAAAAACACTGAACTATACACTTTAAGGGGTGAATATTATGGTATGTAAATTACATCACAATAAACGATATAAAATAGTTTAAAAATTAAATTAATCTTATTAGAATGAAGAACAATGATGCCAAAGCTTATCATGAAACAGAAGACACACACACACACACACACACACACACACACAGAGAGAGAGAGAGAGAGAGAGAGAAATTTTAATAAGAAAGAATCCTAAGCACAAGTAAGGAGTTATGGATGATTGGAGAATTGAATTAAAAGTATTTTAATGTTCTTAGAAGACTCAAACCTTACATTACATAGGGCAATTCATCTGATATGTATTCATCATAAACCATGAAATAGAGCTGGTGATGGAAGAGTGGATATAGATGCTAGAAATTAAGGGATGGATGAAACTTTTTTAGATGTAAAAAAAGTTCTTTGATATAATCATGTTCACACATCTTGTAAATGGTATGGACAAAAAGGAACCCAAGTGATTCATATCCTGGTTCCAAGTTGACATGAGAATGCATTAGAGCAGTGGTCCCCAACCTTTTTGGCACCAGGGACTGGTTTCATGGAAGACAATTTTTCCAAGGACGGGGGGGTAGGGGGGATGATTCAGGGGGTAATGCAAGAGATGAGGAGTAGTGGATGAAGCTTCTCTCACTCCCCTGCCACTCACCTCCTGCAGTGTGGCCCAGTTCCTAACAGACCTAGGACCAGTACCAGTCTGCGGCCTGGGGATTGGGGACTTCTGTGTTAGAGTGTGATTATTTTCATCCACATACTGTATTTGTTTTTTAATTCCATTTCTGTATGTGTCACATAAACTAGTCAGCAATAGCATAGAAACTAATCACATGTTCCAAATATGTCAAAATTAGAATGTACTTGAGCAACTCAAATGCCTTTCTAAAATTTAAAAGTAACATGCAATATTACACAGTTCTTTTTTTATTTATTATATTATTAATTTGAGTAGTAGTATGACATTGGCATAAAATGATTTATCAGCTATAGTCCCATGCTGCTTGTTTTGCATGATTCTATTATCTTCTTTCTGAATTATGACTTTATTCATTATTTTTCTATCATTTCAATAAATAATTAGATTTACTTCACTGCAAGTCTGCAGGGTCTTTTATTGCAAGTGACTTCTTCAAAGGATTATATATAGATTCATTATCCTACAGTTACACTATTAACCTACACTTTTTCTAAATAAACCAGGTTTCAAAAAATGTCATATGATGCTTACAATATCTATTATTTATTATTTTCAGGTAAAAAAAGTGATTTTTGCTTATTTGGCTATTTCTAATGCTAGTTCTTTAAACATGCTCTCTTCAGATTAGATCTAGAAGTCTAATATGAGAAAATAAGGACTTTGGGTAGTTAACCAGGTAAATGAGGCAAGATATACCTTTTAAACTATTAGTGTTAATGTTACATATGTAACATTTCATCTCCTCCTCTTCCTCTTTCTCTTCTTCCTTCTCACCTTTTCTTTCCTACTTCAACTATATAGTCAAACAGATTAAATGGCCAGAATTCATGTGTGAAACCACTTCTAAGCATTCTTTTTATGCTACAGTCTGTTAATTTGAAGTTTAGAGTTTTCTCTAAGAGATACATTAGAAATATTAAGGATCATAAGAGACTTCTGCAAGCAACTATATGCCAATAAAATGGACAAGCTAGAAGAAATAGACAAATTCTTAGAAAAGTACAACTTTCCAAGACTGACCTAGGAAGAAATAGAAAATATGAACAGACCAATCACAAGCACTGAAATTGAAACTGTGATTAAAAATCTCCCAACAAACGAAAGTCCAGTACCAGATGGCTTCACAGGTGAATTCTATCAAACACAGAGAAGAGTTAACACCTATCCTTCTCAAACACTTGTAAAATATTGCAGAGGGAGGAACACTCCCAAACCCATTCTATGAGGCCACCATCACCTTGATACTAAAACCAGACAAAGATATCACAAAAAAAGAAAATTACAGGCCAATATCAGTGATGAACATAGATGCAAAAATCCTCAACAAAATACCAGCAAACAGAATCTAACAACATATTAAAAGGATCATATACCATGATCAAGTGGGATTTATCCCAGGGATGCAAGGATTCTTCAATAAACATAGATCAATCAATGTGATACACCATATTAACAAACTGAAGAATAAAAAACATATGATCATCTCAATATAAGCAGAAAAACTTTGGACAAAGTTCAATGCCCATTTATGATAAAAACTCTCCAGAAAGTGTGCATAGAGGGAACTTACCTCAACATAATAAAGGCCATATATGACAAACACACAGCCAACATTGTTCTCAATGGTGAAAAACAAGCATTTCCACTAAGATCAGGAATAAGACAAGGTTGCCCACTCTCATCACTATTATTCAAAAGAGTTTTGGAACTTTTAGCCACAGCAATCAGAGAAGAAAAATAAATAAAAAGAATCCAAATTGGAAAAGAAGTAAAATTGTCACTGTTTGCAAATGACATGATACTATACATAAGAAAATCCTAAAGATGCCACCAGAAAACTACTAGAACTAATCAATGAATTTGGTAAAGTTGCAGGATACAAAATTAATGCACAGAAATCTCTTGCATTCCTGTGTACTAACAACAAAAGATCAGAAAGAGAAATTAAGGAAACAATCCCATTTACCATTGCAACAAAAAGAATAAAATACCTAGGAATAAACCTACCTAAGGAGGCAAAAGACCTGAACACAGAAAACTATAAGATACTGATGAAAGAAATCAGGGATGACACAAACAGATGGAGAAATATACCATGTTTTTGTATTGGAAGAATCAATATTGTGAAAATGACTATACTACCCAAAGCAATCTTCAGATTCAATGCAAAACCTATAAATTACCAACAGCATTTTTCACAGAATTAGAACAAAAAATTTTACAATTTATATGGAAAGACAAAAGACCCCAAATAGCCAAAGCAATCTTGAGAAAGAAAAATGGAGCTGGAGGAATCAGGCTCCCTGACTTCAGACTATACTACAAAGTTACAGTAAACAAGACAGTATGGTACTGGCACAAAAACAGAAATATAGATTAATGGAACAGAATAGAAAACTCAGAGATATACCCACACACCTATGGTCATCTAATCTATGACAAAGGAGGCAAGAATATACAATGGAGAAAAGACAGCCTCTTCAATAAGTGGTGTTGGGAAAACTGGACAGCTACATGCAAAAAGAATGAAATTAGAACACTTCCTAACACCATACACAAAAATAAACTCAAAATGGATTAAAGACCTAAATGTAAGGCCAGACACTATAAAACTCTTAGAGGAAAACTTAGGCAGAACACTCTTTGATATAAATCACAGCAAGATCTTTTCTGACCCACCTCCTAGAGTAAGGAAAATAAAAACAAAAATAAACAAATGGGACCTAATGAAAACTTAAAATATTTTGCACATCAAAGGAAACCATAAACAAGACAAAAAGACAACCCTCAGAATTGGAGAAAATATTTGCAAATGAAGCAAATGATAAGGGATTAATCTCCAAAATATACAAACAGCTCATGCAGCTCAATATCAAAAACAAAAACACCCAATTGAAAAATGGGCAGAAGACCTAAATAGACATTTCTCCAAAGAAGACATACAGATGGCCAACAAACACATGAAAAGATGCTCAACATCACAAATTATTAGAGAAATGCAAATCGAAACTACAATGACGTATCATCTCACACCAGTGAAAATGGCCATCATCAAAATATCTACAAACAATAAATGCCAGAGAGGGTGTGGAGAAAAGGGAACCCTCTTGCACTGCTGGTGGGAATGTAAACTGATACAACCACTATGTAGAACACTATGGAGATTCCTTAAAAAACTAAAAGCAGAACTATCATATGACCCAGCAATCCCACTACTGGTCATATATGCAGAGAAAACCATAATTCAAAAAGAAGCATGTACCACAATGTTCATTGCATCACTATTTACAATAGCCAGTACATGGAAGAAACTTAAATGTCCATCAACAGAAGAATGGATAAAGAAAATATGGTACATATATAAGATAGAATATTAGTCAGCCATAAAAAGGAAGGAAACTGGGTCATTTGCAGAGACATGGATGGACCTAGAGACTGTCATACGGAGTGAAGTAAGTCAGAAAGAGAAAAACAAATACCGTATGCTAGCATATATATATGGAATTTAAAAAAAATGGTTCTGAAGAACCTAGGGGTAGGACAAGAATAAAGATACAGACGTAGAGAATGGACTTGAGGACATGGAGATGGGGAAGGGTAAACTGGGATGAAGTGAGAGTGGCATGGACATATATACACTACCAATATAAAATAGATAGCTAGTGGGAAGCAGCCGCATAGCACAGGGCGATCAGCTCGGTGCTTTCTGTCCACCTAGAGGGGTCGGATAGGGAGGGTAGGAGGGAGACACAAGAGGGAGGAGATATGGGGATATATGTATATGTATAGCTGATTCACTTTGTTATACAGCAGAAACTAACACATTATTGTAAAGCAAATATACTCCAATAAAGATGTTAAAAAACAAACAAAACAAAACAAAAGTCTACAGGGGAAAAAAAAAGGCAGAGATCCTGTCCATAGGAACACATATATGCAGAGTCTCTGCATTTTTTCCATGCAAGATTCATATTTCCCTTGTATTCAATAAGCTGTAACCCTGTGTTCACTGACCCTTGTTTTTTGTTTGGTTGGCTCTTAAGAGAATTATATTTTCGGGCCAGAAATCTTAATATAGAACCTGCACTCCTGATTGTATAAGACATAACTTTGAATGATGACATAAGGAGCAATGACAGCAGTTGTGTCTTTAACCATAAAACCTATAAACCACATATAAATAAATGTATATACATTCTTCTTTGATTGAAGGTTGAATGGGTTTTCCATATCCTTGCTAAGAATAGCATCATCACTTCATCAAGACACATCTGCAATTAGATTCTATCACCATGTATGAACACAGTGGAAATGAAGGCAGCTCTAGAAAATCACAAATGTGATTAGATGTCCTTGGACCCTCAATATATCGTTGTGTCTTTTTCTTTAGCCAAAAGTAAATCACATCTGCCTCTACACCAAACCATTTCTGGTCCCCAAACACGACCAGGATGCTGGCAAACATCTGCCTTCTCATCTCAGTTACTGAGATTTCATTTGTTTGGAGAAAATGATTGCAACACATGAGCTTTCCCTCTTTACTTCTCTCTCCCCCCAAAATGCTCATTTATGGAGGAACAGTTTTCAGTCTCTAAATGATTACTCTACGCTTGGCAGGTGGAGATTGCAGCGCCAGTTACGTTAATGGTGTCTGAGGTGATGCTGAGGCTTTGGAGGCTACTTGGCAGAACAGCTAGCAGGAGACTAATGAGTATCCCAGCATGACCCTGGGCCATTAAAAGGGGGGGTGTTGTGAGGAGCGGAGGAGAGAAATAAATTAGAGACCTCAGCCTCTGGTAAGAATATCAGTGAAGGCCCTTAATGGAGTCTAGAAAAGAAAATTAATCACCCATAATGACTGGGGTGTGTGCGAATATTTGATTTAATACGGCTTATAAATATTTTTCTACAGAATGATGCATGGCATCAGAGAGAGCTGAGAAGCACAATCTGAACTTGATTTAATCATGAGATGAGCAGAGTGGTGGAAGTGACAACAATTATAGGAATATGTACTTGGGGAAGACATTCTTTTCCTATTGCACTTGTGGTAATCTTGGCTAAAAAAAAGTATAGAATTCTGCTGTGAAGAATCTACCTTGGAAATCATGATCTTAAGTATTGGAGATAGTCAATTAACAATTGGCAGATTAAAATATACTTACAGATGCACTAACCTAATATCGAGTTTTTAGTAAGAATGAACAATGGAAACGTAAATTTCATAGTCACTGGGCTCTGGCATCGCATGTTAATCGTCCAAGTAAAATAATAAGAAAATAAAACTTTAAATGTTGAATAATTAAGTTGATAGAAAAAAAGGTGTTTTCAGAAGAAATCAGGTTTTTTTTCTTTTATAAGGTTTAAGAGGAGAAAGAGACCTTAGAAAAAATATTCATATGATTCATAGGAAATAGAAAGTCACCCTGCTGTAGGGAGAAACAAACAAGCAAAACAAAATATAGTACTGGTTATTAGACGTCATGAGTTGAAGAACTAATTCTTTAGTTAAGTATCTACCTGACCTTTTATCAAATCAGTTAATTTTCTTTTCCCTCAGTAGTCTCATACTTAACCTGAGTCTATATTTCCCAGTCCCTCAACTGAAAAATTAATCAAGATTAATGCTTAAAAATTTACAAGTTTAAATTTATTATAGTCTTAATACAGAATAACAGATGGGAAATTATACAGGGGAGTGACTCCCATAATAACTCACTAAGCAAGGATTCTGGTCCCTTTCCAATTGTGCAGACCATTTTGGCAAAAGCCAGAAGCTGTTTAGGGAGAGAAATGGATATGACCCTCCATTCCATTGACACTTCATAAGCATCAGGTCTTGGGAAGCCACTTAACTTCTTTCTGCTTTATTTCTGTTATCTGTTTTTAAAAGGTGATAATGAGTAGCATTAGTCTGAAATATTATAAAGTGTAGGAGAATTAGTAAACTAAAAATTACTTTGGAATGGAATTCTTTCACAAAAGAAAGGCACCAAAATAAGTTGTGCAAAGTCAAAGGAATCTAATAGTTTAATAACAAAAAATGAGAGAGGTCAGATTGGAGCTGTGCCTTTCAAGGAGCAGAGTGGGAAATTCTAACTCCTTGGAGGCACTTGAATAATCAGATGCAGACTCACCATCACTAACACCCACGGTATCTCTTCTATTATCCACTGCT
The DNA here is from genome assembly GCF_963455315.2 of Globicephala melas. NCBI lineage: Eukaryota > Metazoa > Chordata > Mammalia > Artiodactyla > Delphinidae > Globicephala > Globicephala melas. The sequence goes on along the minus strand of NC_083315.2, from coordinate 161,025,135 downwards.
GAATGGTGCCAAACTACATCAAAATGTAGCATCCGTTTGTACCATTTATTTACAAAACAGCAATAGAATCACAGATGTGGAAAGCAAACTTACGATTACCGGGAGGGAAAGGGGGGAGGGATAAATTGGGAGATTCAGATTGGCATATACACACTACTATATATAAAGTAGATAACCAATAAGGACCTACTATATAGCACAGGGAAATTTTTTCAGTATTGTGTAATGACCTACATGGAAAAAGAATTTTAAAAAGAGTGAATATATGTATATGTATAACTGATTAACTTTGCTGTACAGCAGAAACTAACACAACATTTTAAATCAATTACACTCCAATAAAAAATTTAAAAATAAAGATTAAAAAAGATAATAATAAATAAAATAAAATGGGGAATATTTAAAGAAAAAAAAAAGAATGCAGTGTCATTCCCATCCTAACCGCTACTTCAGAAGAGGGAGCCAGAAAATGGGATCAGCCTCTGTACTCACTCTACTTGACAAAAATTGGTGAACAGCTCATTCCATCAAAGCAAAGGGGGTAGAAGACAGAATTTACACAGAGGAAATTATTATTTCACTTGTGATAATCATTTTAACCTTCTCTTGGATTATTTTTGACTTCTCTTTTTTTAGATTTAGGATTTGATTCTTCCAACTTCTGAACATTTCAAGAGCCCTTTTCTTTATTTTATATCCTTTTAATCCAATTAACTGTGTCTCACTAGGAAACAATCAATTATGTAGTTTTGCATATACTTATATACTTTTATAATAATTATTTTTACTGTGAAAATTTCTATGTTACATATGTTTGTAATTTTATAAAGCTCTTTATGGAAATCAGCATGTATCCAAATCCATCACTGTTTAGTGGGATAATGCTTTGAGGGTGAGAGGGAAAAGATGTGCCCATTTTGCTACATCCTCAACATTAAATATTTTAATGCCTTAATTTTGACCAAAACCAAAAAATGGTGATTTCTATTTTATTTTAATTTTCAGGCCTTTAAGCACTAGTGGAAACAAATTCTATAAGTTTATCTGGCCATCTGTATTCTTTATTTTATATATTGATATTTTATATTCATGGCTGTTAGAATTTTTTAAATAAGGAGACTAGCTAGAAGATGCTCTCATTTTATTTGAGGACCCATAGCATTCTGAAAAACTTAGTTTGGGGAACCATCTTTTTGCCCTCAAATGCATGATATTTGTGTGTGCAGAAGCAAGTAGTGTGTTCCATTTGTAGTTTAAGAAAATCTTATAACAGCCTAATAAACTGTAAACACTTTCCCCATCATTCCTTTAGTATTTATATCCTTGTGTTGGAAGATTGTATAGGGTCCACAGTAATGGTGCAATTTACTATACATTCATCTGCAAACTCACTTTTTGATTTTTCAACTTATGTTTGACTGCTGATAACATGACCTTACATAGTCTTGTCACAGGTGAATGCAGACATTTGTAAGATTAGGTTTAGGAAATGGACTATTAGATGAGTAAAAGAGAAAACTCTGAGAGGAGACACAAAAAGCAAAAGCTGTTAATGCTTGGAATGCATAAGGGGAGCTTATCCCTTTCCTGTGGGTTCACCACCTCCTTCTGTAGTGATAAATTATGTGCCAGGTCAACTGCATTTGTTGCGACCCATGTAAGACAAGACAAGCATTCAGCTCTTGACTAGAAAAGTTTTGTGATTAACTCTTCTGCAGTTTATAAGAACCAGAATGCTTATAAAGAATCCTGAAATAAAAGACATATTATGAAGCAATGATGCTCAGTATTTATAATTTCCATTTTATTCTATACGACACTTTTAGCATATTGAAATTTCTAAAGAAGTTGCCACTAGCCGATGACCTAGAAAAATCATGTAATGCTGAGAAAGAAGGAAGTGTGTACATTTTATTTTGTTTAGCTCTCATTATTGAGACTGACATATACACACTACTATATATAAAATAAGTAACTAAAAAGGACCTATCGTATAGCACAGGGAACTCTAGTCAATAATAAACTTTTGAGAAAATAATCTAAGAAAGAATGGACATATGTATATGTATGAGTGATTCACTTTACTGTACACCTGAAACTAATACAACGTTGTAAATCAACTATACTCCAATAAAAATTAAAAAAAAAAAAAGGAAAAGGAAATAAAATGAAACATGGGATGATGGTCCAGGGTGACACAGCAGGATAGATGCAGACCCGACATTGACACAAATATTTCTGATTTTCAAAACAGTGCCATTTCTACCCCACCACATTACTTTGTTTCTGGTATTCATACATTAAAATAACAACTATCACTGAGCAGCTATTACGTGGTAATAAAATGAATAAGGCACCATCTTCTTTTAATTTAATTTAATTTCTTCAAAAAAGAGTAAACTCTACAACCATAAATTATCAGGTAGTGGAAAATGTCACGATTTTCTGGTATTTAACTAGATCACTAAATAATCATTGAGTGGAACAAGTTGCACTTTCTACTGAAGTGCTTTGGTGGTCCATAATGCAGGTCCAAGCAAATGTCTGTAGGTTGCTTTTGCACAGAATGTTAATGTAATACATGTTGGAAGACATTAATTTCTAGAAGTGTCAATCCATTCTCCATTTCACAGAAACTATAAGGCATCTTCCATAAGCCAGGCACTCCATAAGTAAGCAACTAATTTTCCTAAAGGGGATTTGGTCACGTTTCTGTTTTTATCATCTGGATGAAACCCCAGTTAGCAGTGCCTACCAGGAGGGATCATTTTGCACCTTTATTTCCAAGTCTCCTCGTGGAAAAGCCATTACTTATTTCCTTTTAATAAAAGTGACCAAGCTGGATACAGGGAATTCCCTAAGCTTCAGGGAACTTTACAGGAATGAACTGCCCACTTACAACTCAGGCTGGCTAGGAAGCTGACCTCACCTTCCATCATCGTGAGCTTCTAGTCACCTATGCAATGAAGTGTGACAACAGCAGCCACATAGCACAGGGAGATCAGTTCAGTGCTTTGTGACAACCTAGAGGGGTGGGATAGGGAGGGTGGGAGGGAGACGCAAGAGGGAGGAGTTATGGGGATATATGTATATGTATAGCTGATTCACTTTGTTATACAGCAGAAGCTAACACACCACTGTAAAGCAATTATACTCCAATAAAGATGTTTAAAAAAACATGTGAAAACATATTTTATTATGGGGCCATTAATTTGTCCTGCTGTCTATGTGATGTTCTTCATATGTTATGTGCCCTTCTGCTCTAAGGTCTTTCCTGATGAGGACTTCTTTTACAAGGTGGAGGTCTGATGGGCACCCTTTTCCCTGTTCTGTCCTTGATGTCTAACATCATTCCAACATTTTATTTGTGCATGAAAGAGTGGAATGTTATGGAATTACCTCCTGAAGTTGTGAATTTTCTTATACTCTCCAAAGGTATCTGCCAAGCTTTGGCTTTTAAGGACCTAGTCAAAGAATTTAAGAACATTATTACCAAAAATTCATTTTAGCATATGGAAATAAAAAAGGAAAAGGCTCCATTACTTTTACAAAATAGTCTAAGAGAATATGCATGGGCTAAAAGGAACATACCTATATAGATTGCTATTTATTACCCCTATCAGACAAATAAAATTTGCACAATAATGTAGTAAACTGAAGGAAAAAATAAGTAAATAACCTTCAAACCTAAGTTTTTAAAAATATATACCATATATGTTAGTATATAATGATATCATTTCAGTATATTTTGTATCCAAAGGACTTTTCAACCCAGTGTTTGTGAATACTCTAATCCTACACCTAATTTATTCAGCTGAATATTAATAAATAGCATATTATGTTCTAGGGTTTACCTAGATAGAGAGTGGGGCAAGCAGAAGGTGAATACCAATGGTTTCTGCTTTTAATATCTCCCTATGTGGCATACTGAACCTTAATAAATATATGATGAATAAATATACATTATACATTATAGATATATTGTTCTCTAAATATTTGTGTAAGTGCTATAATGCAGGTATTCACAAAGGGGTGTGAAGTATTCACAGGATGGAGAATGATCCCATACCCCATACAAGAAGGAAAATTGTGTGCTAATACTTGAAAGAGGAGTAAGAATTTTAAAAGGAAGGAAGAGTAGTGCATGGAGGTGATAACTCCAGTTCTTTGTGGGTTAGAGAGATGACTGAAGTCTTTTACCAAGGCCACTTTCCTGTTTCAGATGATTCTACTATAGTTATGTAAAATGGTAACATTGGGGGAGGCTGGATGATGGACATACAGAATATGGAATATTTGGGGGACTTTTTTATACTTTTAAATGTAGCTCTAAATATATGTTTAATAAAAGATGAAAAAAGACTTTGTATTATTAATTGTAGTAGGCAGAATCCTAAAATGGCCCCCAAGATTTCCCACTTCCCCAGGTACAGGGCCTGCATAATCCATGGGACTCTGAATATGATGGCTTTTACTCCCATAATAGCTTATGTTATTTGGCACAGTTGATCTTAAAATAAGGAGATTATGTAGGTGGGCCTGGCTTGATCACACGTGCCTATTAAAAGCAGTGAGCTTTTTCTGGGTAGTTGTATGGAAAAAGGCCAGAGATTAAAAATATGAGAGAGGGATTTTATGCATTTTTGTTGGCTTGAAGATGGAGGGACCATGTGTCAAGTAATACATACAACTTCTAGGAGCTGAAAGCAACCCCTTGGCTGACAGCCAGCAACGGAACAGGGATCTCAGTATTGCAACCATGAGAAAAGAATTCTGCCAACAGCAAGAATGAGGTTGGAAGTGGATACGTCTCCAAAGACTCTAGACAAGAATTCAGCTAGGGTAACACCTTAATTTTCACTTCGCACTATGCTGGGCAGAGAATACAGAAGTTCTGAGCTAAAATTCTCACTTAAGTTTACAGTTATGAGTTATACAACAATAGAAAATGTACCTTGCCTAAGTAGAATACCAAAATTCTCTTGGAGAAAACATTATGCCCCAAAATTATTACATCTCTCTCAACCCACAATAACTCCCCCTGATGGTTCTTACACAACAAGTAGCCAGTGGCTCCAAACATTCAATCTATGATTATTCAGTCTGCTACAAATGCTGCCTTTCTCTTACTTAGTACTTCAGGTAAAGCTTGTTCAGTAACTACATCATATCACCACTGGTGATATGATACTTCTGGTTTCAAGAAAGGAGGGGTAAAAAAATATCTTCTAAGACCTCAAAACATTTGTTTCTTGAAAGTAATCTCTAAAAAAAATGAAAGATCAAGAGATAGGCACCAAAGTGTTATCATTGATGAAACTAGGAAAGACGAAATTTCTATACCATAGTATAAGAATGTGGATAGTACGTGGAGTGTTGAATCCACTGGCAGAGCTAGTTAAGGACTGTGTGCCCATAGAGAAAGATAATGATAAACTGCAACTCTCAGAAATAGAAGCACCAGACACCAAGAAACGTAGGTTGATACAGAAGACCGAAAAAGGATAACGAAAAGTTAATACAAAGAACAATTAGGGGCTTCCCTGATGGCGCAGTGGTTGAGAGTCTGCCTGCCAGTGCAGGGGACGTAGGTTTGTGCCCCGGTCCGGGAAGATCCCATATGCCACGGAGCGGCTGGGCCCGTGAGCCATGGCCGTTGAGCCTGCCTGTCCGGAGCCTGTGCTCCGCAATGGGAGAGGCCACAACAGTGAGAGGCCTGCATACTGGAAAACAAACAAACAAACAAACAAACAAAAACAATTAGACCCTTCTATAACCATCCCTCGCCATTTAGTTAGGCAATTAGTCTCTCATTCTAGATACATTTACTAGAGAGATTAATGCAGACACTCTGAACTCAGGACAGCAAGACATGAAGAAGTTGAGCTGCCCGACTAAAAATAGAGGGTTATAACCCCTGTGTAAGAGGCTGGAAGATTATTCTCCGCAAAGACTGATCAGGTCCAGACAAAGTAACAAAACAATATTTTACAGTTTCTAAAGAAAAGCCAGCTAAACACCTGACTACTCTACCAGTCAAAAGTCTCAGCCCAATTAGTATTTTTGTTTCACACTCTGAAAAACAAATGCACAGTAAAATTAGCAGGGTTTTTGAAGAAAGGCTCCAGTAAGACATCAGAGGTCAATACAAAGAAGCAGAATAGTTTATCAGAGAAAATGCAGAGAACAGAAGAAAACTTCAATATACCATCATTGATAATCTATGAAAGATAAGAAAAAATATTTATTTATAAGAATGAGAAGTTAATACAATCAAAAAATAAGAAATAGTTCTTTTAAATTTAAAAAATGAGAGCTTTTTATTTATTTTTATTTATTTTTTACTGCTTACTAATCACATCGCAAACTTTATGCATTTCTTTTTTTTAACATCTTTATTGGAGTTTAATTGCTTTACCATAGTGTGTTAATTTATGCTATATAACAAAGTGAAACATCTATACATATACATATATCCCCACATCTCCTCCCTCTTGTGTCTCCCTGCCACCCTCCCTATCCCACCCATCTAGGTGGACACAAAGCACCGAGGTGATCTCCCTGTGCTATATGGCTGCTTCCCACTAGCTATCTATTTTACATTTGGTAGTGTATATATGTCATGCCACTCTCTCACTTCATCCCAGGTTACCGTTCCGCTTCCGCAAGTCCTCAAGTCCATTCTCTATAAGTGTGTCTTTATTCCTGTCCTGCCCCTAGGTTCTTCAGAACCTTTTTTTTTTTTTTAGATTCCATTTATATGTGTTAGCATATGGTATTTATTTTTCTCTTTCTGACTGACTTCACTCTGTATGACAGACTCTAGGTGCATCCACCTCACTACAAATAACTCAATTTCATTTCTTTTTATGGCTGAGTAATATTCCATTGTATATATGTGCTACATCTTCTTTACCCATTCATCTGTTGATGGACACTTAGGTTGCTTCCATGTCCTGGCTATTGTAAATAGAGCTGCAATGAACATTGTGGTACATGCTTGTTTTTGAATTATGGTTTTCTCAGAGTATATGCCCAGTAGTGGGATTGCTGGGTCATATGGTAGTTCTATTTTTAATATTTTGTGAAACCTCCATACTGTTCTCCATAGTGGCTGTATCAGGTTACATTCCCACCAACGGTGCAAGAGGGTTCCCTTTTCTACACACCTTCTCCAGCATTTACTGTTTGTAGATTTTTTGATGATGGCCTTTCTGACTGGTGTGAGGTGATAACATATTGCAGTTTTGATTTGCATTTCTCTAATGATTAGTGATATTGAGCATCCTTTCTTGTGTTTTTTGGCAATCTGTATATCTTCTTTGGAGAAATGTCTACTTAGGTCTTCTGCTCATTTTTGAATTGGGATGTTTGTTTTTTGGATATCGAGCTGTGTGAGCTGCATGTAAATATTGGAGATTAATCCTTTGTTAGTTGCCTCATTTGCAAATATTTTCTCCCATTCTGAGGCTTGTCTTTTCCTCTGGTTTATGGTTTCCTTTGTTGTGCAAAAGCTTTTAAGTTTCATTAGGTCTCATTTGTTTATTTTTGTTTTTATTTCCATTTCTCTAGGAGATGGGTCAAAAAAGATCTTGCTGTGATTTATGTCATGGAATGTTCTGCTTATGTTTTCCTCTAAGAGTTTTATAGTGTCTGGCCTTACAATTAGGTCTTTAATCCATTTTGAGTTTATTTTTGTATATCGTGTTAGGGAGTGTTCTAATTTCATTCTTTTACATGTAGCTGTCCAGTTTTCCCAGCACTGCTTATTGAATAAGCTGTCTTTTCTGCATTGTATATTCTTGCCTCCCTTACCAAAGATAAGGTGATCTTATGTGTGTGGGTTTATCTCTGGGCTTTCTATCCTGCTCCACTGACATAATTTTCTGTTTTTGTGCCAGTACCATACTGTTTTGATTACTGTAGTTTGTGGTATAGTCTGAAGTCAGGGAGCCTGATTTCTCCAGCTCTGCTTTTATTTCTCAAGTTTGCTTTCACTATTCAGGATTTTTTTGTGTTTTCATACAAACTGTGAATTTTTTTGTTCTAGTTCTGTGAAAAATGCCATTGGTAGTTTGATAGGAATTGCATTGAATCTGTAGATTGCTTTGGGTAGTGTAGTCATTTCCACAATATTGATTCTTCCAATCCAAGAACATGGTATATCTCTCCATCTGTTTGTATCATCTTTACTTTCTTTCATCAGCATCTTATAGTTTTCTGCATACAGGTCTTTTGTCTCCTTAGGTAGGTTTATTCCTAGGTATTTTATTCTTTTCATTGCAGTGGTAAATGGGAGTGTTTCCTTAATTTCTCTTTCATATTTTTAATCATTAGTGTATAGGAATGCAACAGATTTCTGCACATTAATTTTGTATCCTGATACTTTACCAGATTCATTGATTAGCTCTAGTAGTTTTCTGGTAACATCTCTAGGATTCTGTATGTATAGTATCATGTCATCTCCAAACAGTGACAGTTTTACATCCTCTTTTCCGATTTGGATTCCTTTTCTTTCTTTTTCTTCTCTGATTGCTGTGACTAAAACTTCTAAAATTTATGTTGAATAATAGTGGTGAGGGTGGGCACTCTTGTCTTGTTCCTGATCTTAGTGGAAATGGTTTCAGTGTTTCACCATTGAGAATGATGTTGGCTGTGGGTTTGTCATATATAGCCTTTATTATGTTGAGTTAAGTTTCCTCTATGTCTACTTTCTGGAGGGTTTTGTCATAAATGGTGTTGAATTTTGTCGAAAGCCTTTTCTACATCTATTGAGATAATCATATGGTTTTTCTCCTTTAATCTGTTAATATGGTTTATCACATTAATTGATTTGTGTATATTGAAGAATCCTTGCATCACTGGTATAAACCCAACTTGATCGTGGTGTATGATTCTTTTAATGTGCTGTTGGATTCTGTTTGCTAGTATTTTGTTGAGGATTTTTGCATCTATGTTCATCAGTGATACTGGCCTGTACTTTTCTTTTTTTGTGACATCTTTGTCTAGTTTCAGTATCAGGGTGATGGTGGCCTCGTAGAATGAGTTTGGGAGTGTTCCTCTCTCTGCTATATTTTGGAAGAGTTTGAGAAAGATAGTTGTTAGCTCTTCTCTAAATGTTTGATAGAATTCGCCTGTGAAGCCATCTGGTCCTGGGCTTTTGTTTGCTGGAAGATTTTTAATCACAGTTTCAATTTCAATGCTTGTGATTGGTCTGTTTACATTTTCTATTTCTTCCTGGTTCAGTCTCAGAAAGTTGTGCTTTTCTAAGAATTTGTCCATTTCTTCCAGGTTGTCCATTTTATTGGCATATAGTTACTTTTAATAGTCTGTCATGTTCCTTTGTATTTCTGCATGTCAGTTGTTACTTCCCCTTTTTCATTTCTAATTCTATTGATTTGAGTCCTCTCCCTTTTTTTCTTGATGAGTCTGGCTAATGCTTTATCAATTTTGCTTATCTTCTCTAAGAACCAGCTTTTTGTTTTATTGATCTTTGTTATTGTTTTCATCATTTCTTTTTCATTTATTTCTGATCTGTTCTTTGCAATTACTTTCCTTCTGCTAATTTGGGGGGGGTGTTCTTGTTTCTCTAATTTCTTTAGGTGTAAGTTCAGGTTTTTTATTTGAGACTTTTCTTGTTTCTTGAGTTAGGATTGTATTGCTATAAACTTCCTTCTTAGAACTGCTTTTGCTGTATCCCATAGGTTTTGGGCTGTCGTGTTTTCATTGTCATTTGGTTCTAGGTATTTTTTGATTTCCTCATTGATTTCCTCAGTGATCTCTTGGTTAGTTAGTAGTGTATTGTTTAGCCTCCATGTGTTTGTATTTTTACAGATTTTTTTCCTGTAATTGACATCTAGTCTTGTCACATAACTTTAAAAGGCCAGAGGCAAAAATCCGAAATTATTCTGGGGTTTAGGGGAAATACCAAATATCCTATGAGGGACTGGAATCCAGTGGAATAATGCTTCCAAAATTCCAAAAGGAAATGTTCTTCAGTCCAGAAATGTACAGACTGATATATTACCAATGACCATGAGGGGACAGGAGAAATGTTTTTCTGACTGGCCTGGTTTCAAATAATGTATCTCTTGCATTTATAACCTTCCCCTCTCTCCCAAGAAGTTACTGGTAGATGTGCTTCAGCAAAACGAAGAACATCTGGGATCCAGGAAAGATGGCATCTCACCCAGTGGAAAGGCAGATATGTTCTAGGACAGCACGTTTAAGATCCACTAATCTTGACTGAAGCGGGAATGTAAAGACCTCCAGCAGGATAACCCCCAGCAAAATGTGGAAAAGCCAGTACCCCGCTAACTGTTACAGAGCTAAAGAAAACAATACAGAAGTTAAAATGAAGCAAAGCAAAACAACACAAGAACTGTACAAGAAAGAAAATATAATTATTGTTCACTACCTGGCTTAAGAATGAGACATAATTACAGTCATCAGATTGAATAGAGATGTTTAATTATATGTGGAGGAATTGGGAGTGGTGGGAGGTGTAAAGAGAACTAACATCCGCGTACACCATCATAGGGAGTTGATAGTTAATGTCTAAAATATTGAATCAAGAAATAGTAATATAAACACATTATTCAGAAATGTGTTAAATAACAAAAGAAAAAGCTTTTTTTTTTAATAGAACCATTGTTTCTGGAGAGTGGAACTGAGGACTGGCAAGAAGCAAAGCAGATAATTGCTATTTTTTTGTTTCTGTAAAGTGAGGATTTTTAGATGTTTTGCTTTTTAAAATCAAGCACATGACAACATTCTTTAAATAGTTAAAATAAACAATTAAATAAAAGACTATGCACTTCAATATATATTGGGAAAACAAAAGCAAAATAAATGGGCACTGAGCATAACATCATGTTTTTCTGTTTTTTTTTTTTTTTTTCTCATTTTTTCTCGGTTGCGGAGCACAGGCTCCGGACGCGCAGGCTCAGTGGCCATGGCTCACGGGCCCAGCCACTCCGTGGCACGTGGGATCTTCCTGGATCGGGGCACGAACCCATGTCCCCTGCATCGGCAGGTGGACTCTCAACCACTGCACCACCAGGGAAGCCTTCGTGGTTTTTTTTAAATCTCTGATCTATCATGGCTCTTCACCCCCACTGCTAATCACACATGTCAGCAGAGGTGTTTGTAGTTAATGCCTGCTCCTGTCTAAGACAGTGCATGTTGAAGTAGAAAGAACAAGGTGTTGGACTCAGTTTCACGTGTTCTGGCTGAGATGCCACTGACCTGTGGCTGTGCCTGGAGAATGAAAGTCTTGCCTAGTTTCCTCATCTACAAAGTAGGGTCAATAATACCCACCTCTTCAATTTGTAGTGAAAATCAAATTAATTTCACATAAAAAGTGCCTAAAGAGTTACTTGTTATTTGTTGGCATTCTGCTGTCAAATGTGACTCACCTAGCAGCATTTTTTCATCTGCAACCCATGCATTTCTACTACCAACTTGACCTTTTTCGGTGTTTGGAATTACAAAGGCTTAAATCAATTAACTGATTCAAACATTTGCCAACTCAATCTGTTGTTAGATCAATTAATAGGTTTTTTGCTTATTTATATTAATTTTTTAGCATGCCGAGTTCCTGGTTTGGTTGATTTTTCTGTTTTGGTTGTTTTTTTTTTTTTACTGCTTCCATTAACAAGTTCAATAGAATGACCTGGTAAAGTTAACAAATACAGTTAGGCTCAGGCATGCTCTAATAGATCATTCTTTAATCATTTTGTCTCAGTATCAATAGTTTATTTCATAAACTTGTGATAAATATACTTTTCAATGTATCTTGCAAAATAAACATTTTTTCCTATGAAATGCCTTTTAGAAGGGCAGAATTATTTTCACTAAGAATTATCTTCCCAATGTATAATTTTATATTAGGCATTTACTTAATAGAAGCTGCTTCTAAGTGAATTTGTCTTCAAGAATTGCATTTCATTGAATGAATAGACCATTTTAGAAAATGCTTAAAGATTTATTATTCAACGAGGCATTTCTCTAAACAATACTCAACCAGGTATTGTTACAGTTATGGACTGGATTATGTGCCCCCCCTCACTGCAAATTTGTATGTTGAAGGCTTAACCACCAATGTAACTATATTTGGAGATTTGGGGCTCTAGGGAGGTAATTAAGGTTTAATGAAGTCATAAGGGTGTGTTCTAATTTGATAAGATTAGTGTCATGATAAGAAGAGGAAGAAATATCTATTCTCTTTCTTTCTCTGCCATGTGAGAACAGTGAGAAAAAAAGCTATCTGTAAGCTGGGAATAGGACCCTCACCAAAAACTTGATTTGCAGTTGTAATACACAGCATGCTGACTATAGTTAATAATATTGTATTGTATACTTGAAAGTTGCTAGGAGAGTAGATCTTAAAAGATCTCATCACAAGGAAAAAAAATTGTTACTATGAGTGCTGATGGATGTTAACTAGACTTATTGTGGTGATTATTTTATAATATGTACATATATTGAATCATTATGTGGTATGCCTGAAACTAATATAGTGCTATACATCAATTATATCACAAAACAACAACAAAAAATAAATTGAATTATCTGGCACCTTGATCTTGGATTTTTAGTTTCCAGAATAGTGAGAAAATATGTTTCTCTTATTTAAGCCATTCCAGTCTGCAGGATTCTGTTATGGCAGCCTGAGGTGACTAAGATACTTATCTCCCCATTAGATAGTAACCTCCTCTAACGTGGGGACCACTCCTTTTCTGTGGTATCCAAAACGCTTACTTTGTACATAATACATAATAGGCACTTAATAAATACGTTCTGAATGAGTTGACCAATTATATTACTGAGCTTTTCTTTGAGAGAATCTTAGTTTGCTGTTCCACTCTGGATCTTGGACAGACTGCTCTAGAAAGTTTATTTCCTTCTTTTTCTGTGTTCCTTAGGGCTCTTTCACTTACAGTGGACAGATACAATGCAAATTGGTTGAGGTAATAGAGAAGTTATAAAGTTTGCACATCAAAATAGAGCTGGATTAAGATGTTCAAGAGACCTATCTCTCTCCATCTCTTAGCTATACTCTTTCTTTCTGCTGGATTTATTCGCTCATGGGTGTTTATGGCAAATGGCTATTCGCTGCTCCACATTTATGTCCTACCAGCTTAGCAAAATGTCATTAAGAAAATAACAATAAAACAAACACCTATTCCAAGCACTTTAGACACAGTAACTCATTTAATCCTGATAATATCTATGAAGTAGGTACTATTGTTATCCACATTTTGCAGACTGGAAACTGAGCCACAGAGAGGTTAAGAAACTTACCCACGATAACACAAGCTTTGGAGGCAGACAATCTGGCTCCAGAGTCTGTGCTCAGAGTTTCTAGTCTATGCTTCTTCTTTTTCATATTTTTATTTATCACTTTCTCATTATTTTCAATGAAAGATCTGAAACTTATCTGCCTGGTTTGGATTGCATGGCTATTGCTGAGTCAGCCACTCTGGTTAGAGTAGTTGGAGTGAATAGCAGCAGATCGAGTATGCTGATTGGCCATAACTAGGTTGAGTTGTCATCCTGGGTACAAAATATTGATAATAAAGCAGGGAGTTTTCCAAAAGAAAACAGGGGTTCTATGCTTTAAATAAAAAGGAATGAATGCTGGAGCAGAGGAAACAATGGTTTTCCAGTGTATCCTCTCTTCTGCTTTGCTTCCTTCCCCATGGAAGGGAAACACAATCAGAAATGAAGAGGTAAGTTATTTAAATTGTATTCTGCTTATGTAGCATTCTTTAGTGTAAAAAGATCATTCTCATCAAGCATGAAAAATTTACAGATATATTTGGAATAGAGCAGCACCTTACATACCATTGCTTATCATAATCTAGGCAGTGTACAAAATATTTCACTTTTCCTTGCTTTCATCAGCTGGCTTCTTTAGTTCTTCTCAACAACTGATAATATAGATTTACTTAATGTAAATAAATGTTATCATAAAATAATAACTTGTTTCACTATATAGAGAAAATGTGCAATTATATAAAAAATATATACGTAATAAATGAATACTATGCTAACAAATGAGACTACTGAAGAAATATGGATTTTATCCCCATCTCATCCCAAAAGGGCTAAATGTATACCATATTCCATAAGAACTATTTTTTAGCTCTGAATCCCATAAACATAGTTGGGTAGTAAATTACTTTAAAATAAACTCCTACTGATAATAATTCCCTGCATTTCAGTAAAAATTTTTTTAGCTTTTCTAAGTACATTCACATGTACCTCATAAAACAACTAGTTTAAAGAAGGATTAACAGGATATACAGTTTCCAGATCTGTGATTTAATAATCAAAACAAAACCATTAAAATGCTTGGATGAGGGTAGACAAGTTGCAGGAAAAAGTGCTTTGGAAAGAACATAACATGGACTACGTTGGGCAGATATCAGCATTTATTAAAAGCTGAATTAACTCAATGAGGGACCAGTTTGGTCAAAAGTAAGTCAAAACTCAAAGGCCCGGAAGTCAAGCAGAAAGGGCTAAGTCTCTAAGGTCAGAAAGTATAAGAATTAGTTGAGTACAAGAAGTCTAGTTCATGGTTTGATACCAGAGGATAATCCTTTTATCTTCCATTTGAGAAAGCATCATCCTTTGAGTTGATTTGTATCTATTAGTTCCTTAAATTCTGCAGTAGTTTATTAAGGAATTGAGGTTCTGCCATGCATAGCATTAGAGTTTGTTCAACCAGGCAAGATTTGGCCCAATTATATATAATATAAAAGCAGTAATGGAAGACAAGAGGCAGCAGAAAAGCATCAGACAAGTAAACAAAAAGAAACAAATAAATACTAAATGGGAGGAGCCCAGGTTAAAAACTTGATGTTTATGCTGGGCAAAATAACAACAGGTTTTAAGTAGAGTTGGGGAAGAAGATGCCAGTCTTTTTCAGATGGGAGAGCAATTAAACTGATGTGAAAAATGTAAAATAGGAGGTTAGATAGATACAAAGATTTAGTGGGCCATGGAGTTGAAAGCAGGAATACTAGAAAAAACACATTTTGTTGGGACTACCATGAGTTACTTGTATACGTTTACTATTTTACTTTGTTTTAAAAAGAAAGGGAAGGTTCAACCTCTGAGAAGTTGTAGTAGACATACAATTTCCTATTTTTTCTGCTAAGGTTACACGTAAAAACCCTGAACATTATATATAAAACAAACATAAGAAAACTCTGAAATGTGGAGAGAAAAAGGCAGAACATCTAAGGACTTCAGGACCCAAGGAAGGACATGATGGTGAGATTTCTTTTTGCTTCACATTTCCCAATCTTGGAGCTGAAGTATCTGGCATCCTAGAAATCCTGAGTGATGACAAAAATGATCCCTCAAAGCTTGCTCTCTCTAGTCAAATGACAAGGAAAGGGGTAGCCCAGAAAGAAAAAAAATATATATATCTCAGATGATAACTACTCTACTCTAGCCAAACACCACAGAAAAAAAATCTTTCCCCCTCAATACCCACATCAACTAAGACTGAATGAGAAACCCAGATGTCCACACTAGTAAGTTGTAAAATGGTACTTCAACTTCCCTGATTAGGTGGTACCAGAAAAAGTCAAATAGGGAGCCAAAACTTTCTTACCCACCAGCCAATAATGAGCCCCTATCACTCTGCAGTGTTGGTGGAGAACATATGAGGAGCCTGGATTTTTACCCCCATCTGACAGTGAAGAGACTTTTACTCACCCTCCTCATTAGAGTAGTATAAGAGACCTAATGAAAAGTCAAGATTTTGACCATCAGCCAACAGTAGTAAGCCATCCACCCATGGTGTCAGTGCAAGATATGTGGGCAACTGTATGAGACATTTCTACCCCTCCTAGCCAGGGATTTAACATTGGAGGCCTAGTGAGAGCCAGGACTCATACCCCTACCTAGCAGTCATAATGAGAGTGGAGAAACTGGATTTCTACCTGCATTTGGCAGTAAATGGACAATGCCTCCCTCCCCTAGAGAACACTGTCAGAGAAAGCAAGCTAAAACATAAGGTTTAAATGAGATCCAGTGTTTCAAAACATAATACAAAACTGTCCAAATTCCAATAGAAAATTGCTACTCAAACTGAATGTGAAGAAGTCATATCAATAAGCTCAAACTGAATGAAATAAGACAATCAATAAATTAAAAAATGAGGTGACAAAGATGTTAGAATTATCTGAAAAAAATTTCAAAACACTCAGGATAAAAGCATTTAAGAAAATTCAACATCCGTTCATGATAAAACCTCTCATCAAAGTGGATATGGAGGGAAAACATCTCAACATAATAAAGGCCATTTGTGACAAACCCACAGCTAACATCATACTCTTCATTGAAAAGCTAAAAGTTTTTCCTCTAAAATCAGGAACAAGACAAAGATGTCCACTCTCACCACTTCTATTTAACGTAGTATTGGTTAATAAAGGGAAAAGCATGAAGACTCCTTGCTTACTTGCAAAAGTACTTGATTTACATGTGTGAATAATACACAAAGATATTGTAACAAAATTTCAGTTTTGTGTTTTTTTAGAATTCATGGTATTTCTTAACCTTCATTGTTGACTTTTATAATTTTTATTATGTTAGTTAAGTAGTATAAACATAAGCAAAGTGTCTAAACTTGTTTACTTATAGCTTATAGGAAGCTATGAAGTCAAAAGAATTTATAAATTAAATGCTAACAAAACTAAACAAACCATAAAATCCAAACTAACGTCATTAGTTTACTGTGACAAATGTTCTTTTGTTGACACTAAATCAGCAATTACAATGTGAATATGGCTCTGACTGCTAAAATGAAATTTATTTTACTTTATTTTAGTACACTGTTACTTTTATGCATTGAATGGTGATTCAGTTTTTCTGCGATTTTTCTTTTTAATGTAGCACACAGCCTTTGTTCATGTAGTGTACTTTAGTGTTGCTTAATCTTGTTTCAGTTTGAATTTATCATTTACATATTATGTTTGCTTCTGTTTTCTTTTTCTTAAGTCAGCATGAATATTTGGGTAAGTCATTATTTTGTGCCATAAGTGCAAGTGTTTTGGCAGGTTCTGAAATTATGTAGAGGCTATGCAGCTATCTGAGACGTCATATTTTGTACTCTATATTTCAGGACCCTCTTCTTAGGAAACAGTTTTGTGCTTCAATGAACTCAATGAACCTCACCAAATGCTTGTAGCTTTTAATTAGCTTTAGACTTCTCTGTTCATCTAATCAAAGGATGATAAAATTTTACTGCTGAAGGAAAAAAATTAAGAGAAAACACATAAAATGTGAGTTAGTACAAAGTCACTAAACTACATAAAAAGTGTGTGATGAATAAAAAACTATAAAAACCCAAGAAATAGAATGAGGAATCATTTGCTTTGTCTTAAATGCTATGTTTTCTTCCATTATTTATCTGTTTATATCACTGTAGGCTAAAAAACTACTGAGAAAAAAAGTTTGTTTTACAGTTTACATAAATATCATTCTACATAATTTCAAAAAATATTTCTCCTGGATTCTCTTGTTGCAGAGAATCCAATTAGTTTTGTTTTTGTTTTTGTTTTGTGATGCATACAAATTTTGGAGCAAGCTTCTTCACTATACTGAAAAAGTTCTCTGTTAACAGAAGTTAGATTACTATACGATGAGTTAATGGCAAGTTCTTATTTACATATATTCTAATATTTGGCAAGAATCTTCAGTAAACTTATACAAGTTCACCTTGTTAAAATAGGTATAATTGGAGACCATTAGATCATAATGAGAACAGTTGCTGCATTTGAGTTTTGGCCTTTGGTGATTTTTTAAATTATTTTTATTAGTATATAACTTCTCTATATGGAAATTTACTTAAATAACACTTTGCTCAAATAAGAAGGAAAACACCTTTGTATTAAAAATAAAATTGACTTCATAATTTTCTCCTTGATATTGAGAATTAGATATTTTAAATACATATATACATGTATATATGTATTTAAAATATATGTATACATAATATACATGAATTTAAATTATATGTACTAATATATATTAATATTTTATATTTAATACTTAATATGTTAATAATATATTAATATAAATGTATTTGCTGTGCAATTAACATCTAAGCCATGTGACATTGTTTTTAGTAGAGACTGGGTTTATCCATTGTCTATATTTTCTTAAATTTATTTCTCCTTCTCCTTCTTCTCCTAATCCTTCTTTTTATTTTTCTTTGTTATTTTGGTAGGTTTCATAGTTTCACTTGAGTGACAACTTATGAAGTCTGTATTTGAAAACTGACTCTGTGGAAACTAATTATTAATTTTGGACTCTACAGCAACAATATGGGTAATCTTCATCTGCCAATTAATGTATAACTACTCTTCCACTTCCATTTGAAATATTTAAAATGATTTAATCAAAAAGCAAATATGATAAACAGAAGAAGATAGACTGGGAAAAATATGTGAGAAAACCTTGAGGCAAGAAGTATCTAGGCATGCTCAAAACATTCAAAAAATATACAAGAAACTGTGTTATTCTCTGATGAACCAAGTAGAAAGTGGAATAAGGTGAAGTTGTAGAGTTGGTATATGGCCATAGCATACTAGACTTTTAAGACATAAGGAGTTTTAATGTTATTCTAAATTATAATATGCAAAATTATCAAAGGACAAATTAGTGACATGTTGAAAATTTGTTTTCTGCATTGGAGAACTAGAAGACAATAAGAAAAGAATTGTCAAGGCCAACTAGAGGCTATTGCAATAATCCAAGTAAGAAATGACGTTGGGTTGGATAGAGTGGTGGCAGAGAAAGAGAGAATGGGTAGGTTTAAAATATTATAAAATACATTTGGAAATCTGCTTGAGTTCTTTTAGGTTGGGTGTGGAAGGTGATAGTTAAAAGCCAAAGATGATGGTGATGATGATGATGGTAGCAGCACTGAAGGTGACATTGATGATGCTGCTGAAGATAACAGGTAGTACTTGTTGTATATTTTCTCTAGGTAGAGCACTATGCACAACACTTAATAAATTCATTAATTTATTCCTTATAATAACCTCAACATAAAGGTATTACTATCATTATCTCCATTTTGTGAGTTGTTATGGACTGAAGGTTTCTGTTTTCCCAAAATTCATATGTTGAGGCTCCAATGCCCAACATGCAGATACTTAGAAGTAGGGCTTTGGGGAATAATTTGGTCATAAGAGTAGAGCCCTCATGAATGAGATCAGTGCCCTTATAAGAAGACACATGAAAAAGATGATGTCTCTCCTTGCCTTCTGAGGACACAGCATGATGACAGTCATCTGTAAACCAGCCAGAGGGCTTTCACCATAACTTGACCACCCTGGTACCCAGATCTTGAACTTTCCAGCCTCTGGAACTATGTGAGATAAATTTTTGTTGTTTCAGCCACACAGTCTATGGTATTTTCTTAAAGCAGCCCAAACTGACTGAAATGCAAGTGAGGAAGCTGTGACACAGAGAGGTACAGAGAATTTCCAAGTCACTATTATATACTGAGTATTTGTGCCCCCCTCAAATTCACATATTGAAACCTAAGTCCCAATGTGATGGTGTTTAGGACTGGAGCCTTTGGAAGGTGGTTGGATCACAAGAGTGGAGCCCACATGAATGGTGTTAGTGCCCTTATAAAAAGAAGATCCAGAGAGCTCCACCACCCCTTCTGTTGTGTAAGCACACAGCAAAAAGATGACCATCTGTGAGCTATGAAATGGGCCTCACCAGGCACCAAATCTGGAACCTGGGTCTTAGACCTCCCAGCCTCCAAATTTTGAAAAGTAAATTTCTGTTTTTTAAGCCATCTAGTGTGTTGTATTTTGTTATAGCAACACAAATGGACTTAGGCAGTTGTCTGGCATAATATGACAGGGCCAAGATTTAAACCATAGAGACTATGGTCTTGGTCCTGGTATCTTATGGAAATTTAGGTTTTATAGCTTGAGCAACTAGGCAATGGTAAAG
Organism: Globicephala melas; assembly: GCF_963455315.2. NCBI lineage: Eukaryota > Metazoa > Chordata > Mammalia > Artiodactyla > Delphinidae > Globicephala > Globicephala melas. The sequence continues at coordinate 161,005,140 of NC_083315.2, read as the reverse complement.
CCATTTAGAATGATGGAAAAATCAAGGAGTTAGAATAGAGGTGAACTGTTGAATCAAGAGCATAATTTTGGACAAAAAGTCTGAGATTTCAACTTGATGGTTTGCCATGCAGAGGAGAGTTCTTACCAGGAGATGAGCATAGGATTTCTAAAGTTATGTCTCAATGTATATGTGATATTTAAAGTCATAGAAATGGGTGGCACTACATGGTAGACATACAACACAGGAATAAAAGATACTTGTGAGTAAAACTGAGAAATATACTTATTCAGAGGTAAGAATCTTATTAAAAAAAAAAAAAAAGTCTGAGCAAGAAAGCCCAGTATTGTAGATAGAAAACTGAGAAATGGGTGTGTCAGAAGGCCAAGAGTAGAATGTTTTGAGAAATGGGAATTGATTTTGTTGAATGCTGCCAAATAATTTGAGTAGACAGAAATACCCAAAGGATTTGGCAACATGAGAGAAAAATGGAGGCAACACCTTGGCTGGAGTAGGGTTGGAGAGAACGAGAGGAGAGTATATGGTGGCTGCCATATTTCCTTCAAGTTTCGCTCTTCTATAGTAACAGAGAAACTGGCTGGTGTGTGGACTAGGGGAGGAGTAGAACTAAAGGAGGTTGTATTTTTACTTTTTCTATGGGAGACATTAGAACACATTTGTATATTCACATGATAAGAAAGAAGAAAACAAGGTAATACCAACAAAACCAGTTATTATTTATTCATCCTAAACTCTGTGTCTTACAGTATAATAGGTGACTTAAAAAACATGCCAGCTCCAGGTCCCATATCACTATGGTGAGGCAAACATTCTTTTTCATAGATGAAGATTCTAGATTGAGCTGGGACCATTAACAGGTCGATGGTCACCCAACAAGTGAGGAATGGATGTATAATGTTGATGCATATGAATCCAGGACAAGTGTCAAACAATGACAGACCTCTCTCCATTCCTTTTAGACTCTCCTTAGCAGTCTACAATCTAGTCGATTTGTAGAGGCTTGGTAGCACACCGCGAATATCTGCTAACTGCAAAAAACTTCTCTGCCAAGTTAAAATTCCATTTGCTGCCAAACAAAAAATCAGGCCCAAGGATAACAAAAATGAAGATATACTGTAGACCACAGAGTCCAAGTGACTGCTTTATAAATGTATTATGTATATATAATTACAAGTAAAATTTCCAGATCCGGCCTCAATTGCATGTACATAAGACATTTTTAACATCGATTGAGTTCTGTTGTGATGAAATCTTTCTTTCTATTTTCTTCTCCTCCCCTCCACCCAGAGTTTCAGGATAAAGAGCTTCCTAAGGACAGGAAATGCCACATCCCTTCAGGTGCCTCTGCACACTACCAAAAAATTATCTAAAACGATTTCCATTCTTAGCTGTTACTGCACAGCTATTTTTAAAGGTTATTTTGTGGAGCTGGCAAAGAAGGAATGATGATACAAAACAAATACAGCTATCTCGTAATTTTTTACCACAAAAACAGCTTTTAAGGAAATCCCATTTCACTATCTTTCAAAATTTAAAAGTCACCTTTTAATCTTAGAACTAGTCTCCTTTCAATGCATCACTCCATATGACAAAAAAATTGTGCTTGTATGATTTTAAAAATGGTCAAATTCCTCTAACTCTGGTTGCTTTTAATAGATCATCTTTGCTTTGTGTAATGTACTCTTCTTGTGGTCCTATAAATACCTGAGGGGAAGGAGGCGAAGGATTCTTCTTAGTTCCTGTATTACATGAATTACCAGCAAGAAGTGTTGTCTTCCAATAGGAAGGGTATCAGTAGATTATACATATATAGTTCTGCCTTTGTGGGCAGTTTTTATAAGGTTCTAGTTGAAGAAGTAAGAAATCCAGTGACAAGGTATCCTTCAGATGATGCTGATTTGATGGAAGTCAAGAGCACCATCTAGGGCTTCCCTGGTGGCGCAGTGGTTGAGAGTCCGCCTGCCGATGCAGGGGACACGGGTTCGTGCCCCGGTCTGGGAAGATCCCACATGCCGCGGAGTGGCTAGGACTGTGAGCCATGGCCACTGAGCCTGCGCGTCCGGAGCCTGTGCTCCGCAATGGGAGAGGCCACAACAGTGAGAGGCCCACGTACCGGAAAAAAAAAAAAAAAGAGCATCATCTATATTGAAAGAAAAGTAAATTTCTCATGCCTAAGATTTCAAGTTCAATTTCCAAAGTCCCAAGCACACTTGTGACTAACTCTTAAGGATGCTGCTGTAGAGGTTCAAACCTTTGAAAGCATACTTACTGTTAACTCCAACTCTCTCTTAGAGATGGTAGGGCGCTCAGGTGTTTTACACTAGAAGCCCAAACCAGCTCAAATTTCCCCACTGAATGGATAGGAAATCAAACATTTTCAAGTTCTTGTGAGGCTGAAGTCTAACTTATACCTCGAATCTGAGATTTCCTTTTATTAAGGAAGGATTTGATTCTAGATTTTTAGGAGGCTCATGGAGAAATCATGTTGGTGGGTTAATATTACAGAAGGATTTACTCTGACTCTGTAACTATATAACATCCTTAACTAGCCTATTCACATTTCTGCTTTGTCCAAACTTTGAGAGCTAAGCTAAAATAATAGGACCCAGAAGCAATGGTTTTATTCATCATATATCCAAATTTGACTATAAATTACATGAAAAGGAAGAAGAATTATAGTACATTCATGAAGTCATCTCTATTATAAATTAAGACTTGTGGCATAGCTCAAAACACAAATTTAATTTTACAAATATCAAATATGTTTATAAAAGATATTTTTTGTGTATAGTTAGCATAAGTTCCCTACATACAATACCATTTCTTATATATATTTCCTTTTCCATAAAATAATTTCACAACTTTATCCTGAAAGTATTAATAAGCCTGTGCTAATTAATTCTTTACCTCCTTCAATCTAAAAAAAATGGTTTCAGCAGGATATTAAAAAAAGGGCATAGCAAAATTGTGTTGCCAGTGGATATTATGTGCTATAATTTATTAACTCACAAATCATATATAAGTGATTTGTTAGGGGGAGAACTGGTGAATTTAGCTTGGACAAAAGGAATGACCCTTATTCCTTGCCTGTTCTTATATCTGTTCATGAAAGTTTTATGGCAAAGTGGAAGCCTGGTATATTTAATGTGCTCACAAAGAAATATCCTTTGTCCTTTTCTAGGCCTTTTCAAGATTTAATATTCACTTTGTATAGAAATTAAAGCTGGTTGAGATGAAGTAGAAACAGAGCTATATCTCCAGAATTTTATATCCTACATAGAGTTCTAAAGGTACATTTAACAGCTTTCTTTGTTCAAACCATACCACTTTTTTAGCTCACAAATGCATTTCTATTGGCTGTTGGAGAGAGAGAGATGTTTGATGGGTTGGTTACCTCTCTTTTCATTTTTATTCCGGGTAAATATGAAAAACCCCTGTGGGTAAAAAATATCTAGGACATTTACATGTGCATGATCATGAAATAAAAAGTGATGAAACAGAGAAAAATATTTTATTTCCTGGAAAAGTAAGTGATTCAGTGCTAATACAGTTAGAAATGGTACATAACTTATTACAGATATTTAAAATGCAAGCAATTCAAGGGGACACCACTAGAAAAGAAACCACTGTAAGAATTAATGAGAAAAAAATGGCCTTTGTACTGTTTGACTTCTGACATTTTCTCCTGAAATAAAATATCCTTTCGAGAAAAACACACAGATGGACAGATACACAGGTGCAGACACAGAGATACACACCAAACAACCTACTTCCATGTGATAGATACTATTTGAAATAGAGTTCTTTAAATAAACCTAACCTGTTCCAAGCCCAGTGTAGGGAAAGTTGTTAAGAAAAATGATTCTGGGAGGAAAGTAATATGCGTTTTGGCATTAGCACATTCACACCACCCGAAACGTGTAAGGAAATTTCCTCCTTACAGACAATAGGTTTTCCTGCAGAGTTGGGATTTAATGCTAATCCCAGAAACATCAGCAAAATTACTCTGTTTAGTATTTACATCAGTAATGAAATATGTCTGACAGTTACTTGAGTTCTCACTTAAGTCTGTCTCTGGAACAATTTCCCGATGACTCTGGAGTACCAATATGTGTACTACCCTTAGAGACAATTTCTGACGCCAGCTTCTCTCCGGAAGCCTGGCAGTCAGTACCCGTCTTTGCTTTTGCAGACTTCACGCTGCTGTCAACGGGCAGTTAGCCTTGTCGCTCTGATGGTGGGTCTCAAATGAACATGAATATAAAAATGACAGACTGTAATCTGCATTTCTCACAAGAATCTAATAAATTAGGAGGGCAAGCTCGTGGCCTCTCAGCCTCCATCCCCATTCACTGCAGTGAGCTTTTTTTTTAATTTAATGTTTTATTTAATTAAAATAAAATTAAAATTTGCTTCTTCAAACTCTATGAAGTGAATCTTTCCTCTTCCCCCATTTCTTTCTTTCTTTTTTTTAACATCATTATTGGAGTATAATTGCTTTACAATGGTGAATTAGTTTCTGCTGTATAACAAAGTGAATCAGCTATACGTACACTTATATCCCCATATCCCCTCCCTCATGTGTCTCCCTCCCACCCTCCTTATCCCACCTCTCTAGGTGGTCACAAAGCTGATCTCTGAGTTAATCTCCCTGTGCTATGCGGCTGCTTCCCACTAGTTATCTATTTTACATTTGGTAGTGTATATATGTCCATGCCACTCTCTCATTTCGTCCCAGCTTACCCTTCCCCCCTCCCGGTGTCCTCAAGTCCATTCTCTACATCTGCGTCTTTATTCCTGTCCCTGCAGTGAGCTTTTTTTTTTTTTTTCCCGGTACGCGGGCCTCTCACTGTTGTGGCCTCTCCCGTTGCGGAGCACAGGCTCCGGACGCGCAGGCTCAGCGGCTATAGCTCACGGGCCCAGCCGCTCCGCGGCATGTGGGATCCTCCCGGACCGGAGCACGAACCCGTGTCCCCTGAATCGGCAGGCGGACTCTCAACCACTGTGCCACCAGGGAAACCCTGCAGTGAGCTTTTATGTCCACTCGGCAGTGTTCAATTTGTCCGTCTCCGCTTGGTAGACAGAACCTGGTGCTGATTTGTTACACTTTCATTGGGCTGCATGCTAGCTATCAATGTCTTGGTTTGAATTTTAGTGGCTAAATCTTGTTTTGTAGATATTCTTGCAAGCAATTTGTAAGACCCTGCTGCCATGGCGGAGTCTATTTTCAAAAAGGCAGATGTTAAATGGACCTTTGTTGATTTGCACAGCCCTGCTTCTTGCACATGACTTCCTTTCTGGCAGGAATGTCTCCTTGCTGCTCTTCTCCTGTCAAATTCTTCCTCAAATTTCCAAACATAGGGAAATAGTCACTTCTGAGAAACTTCTCTGATTCTCCCAGGTTGAATCAGTTCCACTTATGCTCTGATTTCTCTTCATTGTCACACTTTTATTTTAGCCCTCACCATATTTTCTGAAATATAGGGCCAAATGCTTTGGAGTAGGAGAGAGTTTAATGTTGATTCTCCCTCATCCATCTTCTACCTGGCTGGCTGGGCTACTGACCCAAGTTTTTAACTTCTCAGTCTCATCTCAAACTGGTGAAAATGAGATTTATCTGTATAGCGTTATATAGATATTATTTTGGTATAGGCAAGTTATTTTTTAATTGCATTTGGGCCCAACACACAGGAGGCACTCAGCAAATATTCATTGAAAAAGTAAATGTGTCATCCTTTTATCTTTTCCAGTCTCACCAGAAGCCAAGTATTATTCTAGTTGTTCAGGATACATAGTGACCATGCTGGCCAGAACTCTTAACCTTATGGTGCTTTCATTCCAGTGGAGAATATTAAAATGCTGATTAAGCAAATAAATATACACTATCGGTCAGATGATGAGTACGCTGAAGGAAATAGTGTTGGCTAATAAGATGGAGAGAACTTTGAGTTGCAGAGAGCAGTGGAATTCTAAAGCAGCAAAGCTGGCTATCTACATTGGCTCTGAGACAATAAGGGGCTAAAGGGCTATGGGAAAAATATGGAGAATAATGTCTTAGGAAGAGGAAACAGCAAGTACAAAAGCCCAGAGTAGGAAGGTTTGGGAGGGGTGCTTGAGCAATAGAGAAAAGTCCAGTGGGCTGCAGGCCAATGAGCTAGTAGAAGGGTGTTTAGAGGTGAGAAACTTAAAGGGGGTCAGGCTTGAAGGTCTTGCCTAAAGCAAGGAACTGACCCCAGAACAGAATGACCCCAGAACGGAATCCAGGTGACATCAGAATTTGCTTTGTTAACTTGTGAAATGTACCACGTTATCAGGATTTGGCTTGTGAACTGAAAGCGCTCCCTTGAAATTCTGGAAATTATCTAGTGTTTTCTAAAAGAGAAAAGGTTGGTAAAGAAGAAATCTCATTTGTAAGTCACCTTTCCTTTGAAGTTCATTCTCACAGCATTACCCTGGAGAGGTGCTATTCAGAGATTAAGATTTGAGTCTTTGCTTAGCCACCTGTTCATTGAGTAACGTTGGGTTAATAACTTGACCTCTCCCAACTTCAGTTCTCTCATCTATAAGGTAAATAATGATAGTACCTTCTCATATGGCATCCATAGTATTAGGTGACATTGTCCAGGAAAGGTACATGAATCAGTAGCTGCTGCATGGTGGTCACCCAATAGGGCTTGGCCAAGATATTTATTATTAGCTGATTAACTTGATATATATGTGAGTGCTATCTGTTTCCTGGAAGAAAACAGCATTATCATACCTCTGTTCTTCACTTAGGCAACACCCCTAATCCAACTACCTGCTGGATAATTCCATTCCATTCTACACAAATACCTATCCTAAGTCATATTACTGTACTGTACTTGCTTATGTATGTGCCTGTTTCCTGGCCATCCCGCAGCAAGACAGTTAATGACATGTGATTGGGGGCCCCCTTTTATTCAGTATTTTATTTCCTGTATCCAAAACAGTGCCTGATTTGCAGCAGGCACATACTTCTTATATGCTAAATTGCTACTGAATGTGAAAAAAAGTGATTAAGCTAGCTTATAATCCCCTCACAAAGCACAATTACAGTAGAAGGTGGAGGCAGTAAAATTGGGAATTAATACAAGGATATTAATCCCCACTGTCAAAGTTGTTCCCAGGTGAATCAGTGGCTTCCATAGGAGTGAATGTTCAAGCTTGCACTGGACAACCATTTATCCATGAGATTCTAGGGGTGATGTGAGCCTCACATAGATACTTTGATAAGTTTTCTTAAAGGTTACTTCCAACCTTGGGATTCCTTTACTTAGATGTTTTCAGGGCAGCATGCACTAATTAAAGGGCTGGATTTAGAAGGTGGTGATAGTATGACCTGTGGGAATAGTAGATTAATGCTGTATTTCATGATCTCCAAAGCAAAGTTATCCCCTGTAATTTTCTGCCGTGTGAAGTCTGATAGTTCTTTTTGAGAACTGTTTTGGACAGCATTTCAAGCCTTCTCTTCCTTAGTTTTTGATAGTGCTGTGAGTGTAGTATTTGGCAAAATTTGTTTAATAAATACTATTTTTCGATTCACCTGGTAATGAGTCAAAGAAGAGTACAGATAACTGCATTACCATTGATCAATTCAGCACAGAAACAGCAAAAGCCTGTTGACTGACAGACAGTTACAGAGCAAGTCAATGGTAAAATGATTGAAACGTCTGCCATTATACTTCCAGATCCTTGTTCTATCGAATAAATTAAACTATACTTTATTGATGCAATGTTTATATATGGGAAAGCATGCACACGACATTGCCTGATGTTAGCTTCTACAAATATTATTAGAAAATAACCAGCTGTGTTTGGAATCTGAGAAGGCTATTTATTATTTTAAATTCCTGGAAGGAAGGCAAGATGCCTGCGTGTTTTGTCTGTGTGGTGCAACCTCACCAAAACACATGATGTGTATATATGAAAACTCAGTAAGTGAGGGAAGTTCTTCACAACTTCAGATGTTCAGGAGGCCTTTTGCTTATTTCTAATACTATCCCATTGAGTTAACACAGCCTAAATTACTTCTAAAACATTACCTCAACAGAGTTTGTTACCACATTCTTTTATGTCTGTCCACCTTTTAAAAACTAAGTTTACGGGGCTTCCCTAGTGGCGCAGTGGTTGAGGGTCCGCCTGCCGATGCGGGGGACACGGGTTCGTGCCCTGGTCTGGGAAGATCCCACATGCCGCGGAGCGGCTGGGCCCGTGAGCCATGGCCACTGAGCCTGCGCACCCGGAGCCTGTGCGCCCGGAGCCTGTGCTCCGCAACGGGAGAGACCACAACAGTGAGAGGCCCGCGTACCGCAAAAAAAAGAGAAGCTGTATAAAAACTAAGTTTACAGTTACTTTCCCTTGCTTAACTTCATCTAGCAGATAGGAAAACTTTGTCCCAAAAAGTAGTGAAATGAATGTCACTGTTTAAGCAATTGACTGATATATACAGTATATTTAAGACCATGTTTAAGACACTCTGCCTAAGGTATTACAGAAATAATTTTCTAATAATTAAAGCGTATTTCATCAGCTCACTTGGCTAGCACTGCATATTAAACATTATTTACAGACAGGCACCTAATTACATTCCTTTCTGCTCGTTTCTTTTTCTTTCTTTTTTTAACATCTTTATTGGAGTATAATTGCTTTACAATGGTGTGTTAGTTTCTGCTTTATAACAAAGTGAATCAGTTATACATATACATATGTTCCCATATCTCTTCCCTCTTGCGTCTCCCTCCCTCCCACCCTCCCTATCCCACCCCTCCAGGCTGTCACAAAGCACCGAGCCGATATCCCTGTGCCATGCGGCTGCTTCCCACTAGCTATCTACCTTACGTTTGTTAGTGTATATATGTCCATGACTCTCTCTCGCCCTGTCACAGTTCACCCTTCCCCCTCCCCATACCCTCAAGTCTGTTCTCCAGTAGGTCTGTGTCTTTATTCCTGTCTTACCCCTAGGTTCTTCATGACATTTTTTTTTTTCTTAAGTTCCATATATATGTGTCAGCATATGGTATTTGTCTTTTTCTTTCTTACTTCACTCTGTATGACAGACTCTAGGTCTATCCACCTCATTACAAATAGCTCAATTTCGTTTCTTTTTATGGCTGAGTAATATTCCATTGTATATATGTGCCACATCTTCTTTATCCATTAACCCAATGATGGACACTTAAGGTTGTTTCCATCCCCGGGCTATTGTAAATAGAGCTGCAATGAACATTTTGGTACATGACTCTTTTTGAATTATGGTTTTCTCAGGGTATATGACCAGTAGTGGGATTGCTGGGTCATATGGTAGTTCTAATTGTAGTTTTTTAAGGAACCTCCATACTGTTCTCCATAGTGGCTGAACCAATTCACATTCCCACCAGCAGTGCAAGAGTGTTCCCTTTTCTCCACACCCTCTCCAGCATTTATTGTTTCTAGATTTTTTGATGATGGCCATTCTGACTGGTGTGAGATGATATCTCATTGTAGTTTTGATTTGCATTTCCCTAATGATTAATGATGTTGAGCATTCTTTCATGTGTTTGTTGGCAGTCTGTATAACTTCTTTGGAGAAATGTCTATTTAGGTCTTCTGGCCATTTTTGGATTGGGTTGTATGTTTGTTTGTTATTGAGCTCCATGAGCTGCTTGTACATTTTGGAAATTAATCCTTTGTCAGTTGCCTCATTTGCAAATATTTTCTCCCATTCTGAGGGTTTTCTTTTGGTCTTGTTTATGGTTTCCTATGCTGTGCAAAAGCTTTGAAATTTCATTAGGTCCATTTGTTTATTTTTGTTTTTATTTCCATTTCTCTAGGAGGTGGGTCAAGAAAGATCTTGCTGTGATTTATGTCATAGAGTGTTCTGCCTATGTTTTTCTCTAAGAGTTTGATAGTTTCTGGCCTTACATTTAGGTCTTTAATCCATTTTGAGCTTATTTTTTTGTATGGTGTTAGGAAGTGATCTAATCTCATACTTTTACATGTACCAGTCCAGTTTTCCCAGCACCACTTATTGAAGAGGCTGTCCTTTCTCCACTGTACATCCTACTTCCTTTATCAAAGGTAACCATATGTGCGTGGATTTATCTCTGGGCTTTCTATCCTGTTCCATTAATCTATCTTTCTGTTTTTGTGCCAGTACCATACTGTCTTGATTACTGTAGCTTTGTAGTACAGTCTGAAGTCAGGGAGCTTGATTCCTCCAGCTCCGTTTTTCGTTCTCAAGATTACTTTGGCTATTTGGGGTCTTTTGTGTTTCCATACAAATTGTGCAACTTTTTGTTCTAGTTCTGTGAAAAACGTCAGTGGTAGTTTGATAGGAATTACATTGAATCTGTAGATTGCTTTGGGTAGTAGAGTCATTTTCACAATGTTGACTCTTCCAATCCAAGAACATGGTATATCTCTCCATTTATTTGTATCATCTTTACTTTCTTTCATCAGCGTCCTATAGTTTTCTGCATACAGATCTTTTGTCTCCTTAGGTAGGTTTATTCCTAGATATTTTATTATTTTCATTGCAATGGTAAATGGGAGTGTTTTCTTGATTTCACTTTCAGATTTTTCATTATTAGTGTATAGGAATGCAAGAGATTTCTGTGCATTAATTTTGTATCCTGCAACTTTACCAAATTCATTGATTAGCTCTAGTCATTTTCTGGTAGCATCTTTAGGATTCTCTATGTATAATATCATGTCATCTGCAAACAGTGACAGCTTTACTTCTTCTTCTACGATTTGGATTCCATTTATTTCCTTGTCTTCTCTGATTGCTGTGGCTAAAACTTCCAAAACTATATTGAATAAGAGTGGTGAGAGTGGGCAACCTTGTCTTGTTCCTGATCCTAGTGGAAACACTTTCAGTTTTTCACCATTGAGGATGATGTTGGTTGTGGGTTTGTCATATTATGTTGAGGAAAGTTCCCTCTATGCTTACTTTCTGCAGGGTTTTTATCATAAATCGGTGTTGAATTTTGTCAAAAGCTTTCTCTGCATCTATTGAGATGATCATATGGCTTTTTTCCTTCAATTTGTTAATATGATTTATCACCTTGATAGATTTGCATATACTGAAGAATCCTTGCATTCCTGGAACAAACCCCACTTGATCATGGTGTATGATCCTTTTAATGTGCTGTTGGATTCTGTTTGCTAGTATTTTGTTGAGGATTTTTGCATCTATGTTCATGAGTGATATTGGCTGTAGTTTTCTTTCTTTGTGACATCCTTGTCTGGTTTTGGTATCAAGGTGATGGTGGCCTCGTAGAAGGAATTTGAGAGTGTTCCTCCCTCTCCTATATTTTGGAAGAGTTTGAGAAGGATAGGTGTTAGCTCTTCTCTAAATATTTGATAGAATTCGCCTGTGAAACCATCTAGTCCTGGGCTTTTGTTTGTTGGAAGATTTTTAATCACAGTTTCAATTTCAGTGCTTGTGATTGGTCTGTTCATATTTTCTATTTCTTCCTTATTCAGTCTTGGAAGTTTGTGCATTTCTAAAAATTTGTCCATTTCTTCCAGATTGTCCATTTTATTGGCAAAGAGTTGCTTGTAGTAATCTCTAATGATCTTTTGTATTTCTGCGTGTCAGTTGTTACTTCTTCTTTTTCATTTCTAATTCTATTGATTTGAGTCTTCTCCCTTATTTTCTTGATGAGTCTGGCTAATGGTTTCTCTATTTTGTTTATCTTCTCAAAGAACAGGCTTTTAGTTTTATTGATCTTTGCTATTGTTTCCTTCATTTCTTTTTCATTTATTTCTAATCTGATTTTTATGATTTCTTTCCTCCTGCTAACTTTGGGGGTTTTTTGTTCTTCTTTCTCTAATTGCTTTAGATGCAAGGTTAGGTTGTTTATTCGAGATGTTTCCTGCTTCTTAAGGTGGGCTTGTATTGCTATAAACTTCCCTCTTAGAACTGCTTTTGCTGAATCCCATAGGTTTTGGGTCGTTGTGTCTCCATTGTCATTTGTTTCTAGGTATTTTTTTATTTCCTCTTTGATTTCTTCAGTGATCACTTCTTTATTAAGTAATGTATTGTTTAGCCTCCATGTGTTTGTATTTTTTACAGATCTTTTCCTGTAATTGATGTCTAGTCTCATGGCGTTGTGGTCGGAAAAGATACTTGATACAATTTCAATTTTCTTAAATTTACCAAGGCTTAATTTGTGACCCAAGATATTATCTATCCTGGAGAATGTTCCATGAGCACTTGAGAAAAATGTGTATTCTGTTGTTTTTGGATGGAGTGTCCTATAAATATCAATTAAGTCCATCTTGTTTAATGTATCATTTAAAGTTTGTGTTTCCTTATTTGTTTTCATTTTGGATGATCTGTCCATTAGTGAAAGTGGGATGTTTAAGTCCCCTACTATGAATGTGTTACTGTCGATTTCCCCTTTTATGGTTGTTAGTGTTTGCCTTATGTATTGAGGTGCTTCTATGTTGGGTGCATAAATATTTACAATTGTTATATCTTCTTCTTGGATCGATCCCTTGATCATTATGTCATGTCCTTCTTTGTCTCTTCTAATAGTCTTTATTTTAAAGTCTATTTTGTCTGATACGAGAATTGCTACTCCAGCTTTCTTTTGGTTTCCATTTGCATGGAATATCTTTTTCCATCCCCTTACTTTCAGTCTGTATGTGTCTCTAGGTCTGAAGTGGGTCTCTTGTAGACAGCAAATATATGGGTCTTGTTTTTGTGTCCATTCAGCCAATCTGTGTCTTTTGGTGGCAGCATTTAGTCCATTTACATTTAAGATTATTATTGATATGTATGTTCCTATTCCCATTTTCTAAATTGTTTTGGGTTCGTTATTATAGGTTTTTTCCTTCTCTTGTGTTTCTTGCCCAGAGAAGTTCCTTTAGCATTTGTTGTAAAGCTGGTTTGGTGGTGCTGAACTCTCTCAGCTTTTGTTTGTCTGTAAAGATTTTAATTTCTCCATCAAATCTGAATGAGATCCTTGCTGGGTAGAGTAATCTTGGTTGCAGGTTTTTCTCCTTCATCGCTTTCAGTATGTCCTGCCACTCCCTCCTGGCTTGCAGAGTTTCTGCTGAGAGATCAGCTGTTAACCTTATGGGGATTCCCTTGTGTGTTATTTGTTGTTTTTCCCTTGCTGCTTTTAATATGCTTTCTTTGTATTTAATTTTTGACAGTTTGATTAATATATGTCTTGACATATTTCTCCTTGAATTTATCCTGTATGGGACTCTCTGTGCTTCCTGGACTTGATTAACTATTTCCTTTTCCATATTAGGGAAGTTTTCAACTATAATCTCTTCAAATATTTTCTCAGTCCCTTTCTTTTTCTCTTCTTCTTCTGGAACCCCTATAATTCGAATGTTGGTGTGGTTAATTTTGTCCCAGATGTCTCTGAGACTGTCCTCAGTTCTTTTCATTCTTTTTTCTTTTTTCTGCACTGCAGTAGTTATTTCCACTATTTTATCTTCCAGGTCACTTATCCGTTCTTCTGCCTCAGTTATTCTGCTATTGATCCCATCTAGAGTATTTTTCATTTCATTTATTGTGTTGTTCATCATTGTTTGTTTCATCTTTAGTTCTTCTAAGTCCTTGTTAAATGTTTCTTGCATTTTGTCTATTCTATTTCCAAGATTTTGGATCATCTTTACTATCATTATTCTGAATTCTTTTTCAGGTAGACTGCCTATTTCCTCTTCATTTGTTAGGTCTGGTGCGTTTTTATCTTGCTCCTTCAACTGCTGTGTGTTTTTCTGTCTTCTCATTTTGCTTATCTTACTGTGTTTGGGGTCTCCTTTTTGCAGGCTGCAAGTTCGTAGTTCCCGTTGTTTTTGATGTCTGTCCTCAGTGGCTAAGTTTGGTTCAGTTGGTTGTGTAGGCTTCCTGGTGGAGGGGACTAGTGCCTATGTTCTGGTGGATGAGGCTGGATAGTGTCTCTCTGGTGGGCAGGTCCACGTCTGGTGGTGTGTTTCGGGGTGTCTGTGGACTTATTATGATTTTAGGCAGCCTCTCTGCTAATGGGTGGGGTTGTGTTCCTGTTTTGCTAGTTGTTTGGCATAGGGTGTCCAGCACTATAGCTTGCTGGTCATTGAGTGAAGCTGGGTGCTGGTGTTAAGATGGAGATCTCTGGGAGATTTTTGTCATTTGGTATTATGTGGAGCTGGGAGGTCTCTTGGTGGCCAGTGTCCTGAAGTTGGCTCTCCCACCTCAGAGGCACAGCACTGACTCCTGGCTGCAGCACCAAGAGCCTTTCATCCACACGGCTCAGAATAAAAGGGAGAAAAAGTAGGGAGAAAGAATTAGTAGAAGTAGAAAGAAAGAAAGAAAGAAAGAAAGAAAGAAAGAAAGAAAGAAAGAAAGAAAGAAAGAAAGAAAGGAGGGAAGGAAGGAAGGAAGAAAAGGAAAGAAGGAAAGAAAGAAAGAAAGGGAGGGAGGGAGGGACGGTGGGAGGAAGGAAGGAAGGAAGGAAGGAAGGAGGGAAGGAAGAAAAAAGAAAGAAAGAAAGAAAGAAAGAAAGAAAGAAAGAAAGAAAGAAAGAAAGAAAGAAAGGAGGGAAGGAAGGAAGGAAGAAAAGGAAAGAAGGAAAGAAAGAAAGAAAGGGAGGGAGGGAGGGACGGTGGGAGGAAGGAAGGAAGGAAGGAAGGAAGGAGGGAAGGAAGAAAAAAGAAAGAAAGAAAGAAGATAAAGTAAAATAAAATAAAATAAAATAAATTTATTAAATTAAAAAAATTATTAAGAAAATAAAAACAACAAAAAATGGACGGATAGAACCTTAGGACAAATGGTGGAAGTAAAACTATACAGACAAAATCTCACACAGAAGCATACACATACACACTCACAAAAAGAGGAAAAGGGGAAAAAGTCATAAATCTTGCTCTCAAAGTCCACCTCCTCAATTTGGGATGACTCGTTGTCTATTCATGTATTCCACAGATGCAGGGTACATCAAGTTGATTGTGGAGCTTTAATCCGCTGCTTCTGAGGCTGCTGGGAGAGATTTCCCTTTCTCTTCTTTGTTCTCACAGCTCACAGGGGCTCAGCTTTGGATTTTGCCCTGCCTCTACGTGTAGGTCACTGGAGAGCGTCTGTTTTTTGCTCAGACAGGACGGGGTTAAAGGAGGCGCTGATTCGGGGACTCTGGCTCACTCAGGCCGGGGGGAGGGAGGGGCACGGCGTGCGGGGAGGGCCTGCGGCGGCAGAGGCCGGCGGGACATTGCACCAGCCTGAGGCCCGCCGTGCGTGCTCCCCGGGAAGTTGTCCCTGGATCCCGGGACCCTGGCAGTGGCGGGCTGCACAGGCTCCCCGAAAGAGGGGTGTGGATAGTGACCTGTGCTCGCACACAGGCCCCTTGGTGGCGGCAGCAGCAGCCTTAGCGTCTCCCGCCCGTCTCTGGGGTCCGCGCTTTTAGCCGCGGCTCGTGCCCGTCTCTGGAGCTCCTTTAAGCAGCGTTCTTAATCCCCTCTCCTTGAGCACTAGGAAACAAAGAGGGAAGAAAAAAGTCTCTTGCCTCTTCGGCAGCTCCAGACCTTTTCCCAGACTCCCTCCCGGCTAGCCGTGGTGCACTAACCCCTTCAGGCTGTGTTCACGCAGCCAACCCCAGTCCTCTCCCTGCGCTCCGACCGAAGCCGAGCCTCAGCTCGCAGCCCCGCCCGCCCCGGTGGGCGAGCAGACAAGCCTCTCGGTCTGGTGAGTGCCAGTCGGCACCGATCCTCTGTGCGGGAATCTCTGCGCTTTGCCCTCCGCACCCCTGTTGTTGTGCTCTCCTCCGTGGCTCCGAAGCTCCCCCCTCCGCCACCCGCATTCTCCGCCCACGAAGGGGCTTCCTAGTGTGCGGAAACCTTTCCCCCTTCACAGCTCCCTCCCACTGGTGCAGGTCCGGTCCCTATTCTTTTGTCTCTGTTTATTCTTTTTTCTTTTGCCTTACCCAGGTACGTGGGGAGTTTCTTGCCTTTTGGGAGGTCTGAGGTCTTCTGCCAGCATCCAGTAGGTGTTCTGTAGGAGTTGTTCCACGTGTAGATGTATTTCTGGTGTATCTGTGGGGAGGAAGGTGATCTCCGCGTCTTACTCTTCCACCACCTTCCCCTCCGACCCTCTGCTCGTTTCTTTGCTGCTGTTAATGCATTATATAAGATCCAGCATACTGTTCTAGCCCAGCTTTCTGCGCATGTTCTTAAATTTTTCTTATCTCTTACCATGGTTTATTGAGCAAGTACATAAACGTGGAATGCACATTTCAGTACCCTGAGGTATTTTTAAGACTTGTCTAATTACACTTTCTCTTCATAAAGTAAATAATTTATATTGCTGCAGATGTTCACGTTATTTAGACACTTAATAGGACATTTTAGTAAAACCTGAACAAAATAGCTATGAAGATCTGGATAGGAAATAGGGGGAATTAATCTTTCTTCTGTATTTATTTTCATCAGGGTCTTAATAGGTATTATTTTCGTTATTCTTCAAAACAGTTCTAGGAAGAAGATATAAATATTTAATACATGAAAAAAAATTAAACAGGTAAAATAACTTGTTCAATCTTGTATCTAATAAGTTTCAGAGGTGAGATTTCAGTCTGGCTTGATCTGCCTTAAAATGTTTGCCCTTTGTACTATTTTATATCTACTGCCCCTTTTCTGCAGGAATTACCATTTTGGACAGGCGGTTCACGTTAAAGATAATCTGGAGAAATTACCTCTACAGTTATAAATAGCAAGAAGGAATGCCACTTAGATAAATCCTTACGGAAAAACATGAGAAGCAAAGTACTACTTATGAAAGATGCCTTAAAAATCAATTAAAATTAAAACTAAAGTAATTAATTTCCTTCTGAGCTGAAAAAATCCATCCTAGAGTTTGAAACAAATGAACTGGTTTAAAATCGCTGGAAAATAGTAATTGATTCTTATTATTATGTATATTAATTGTTGGGATGAATGGAGATATGCTATTGATTATTACAAAAATGAGAACTGAGGTTGAACACACCACCAGCATTTTCACCACTAGATTTAAAAGATCTTCCAATATCTCTGCCTATTGGAATAACAAGTACATGTTGAAAGTTTTTGTTCATTTGTAAAGCTACGCATATGTTTCAAGAATGTTACAAGTTGATGTTAACATAGGATTTCAATGGAAAATATGATTCACAAGAAGCTTATTGAGAAAGGTGATGTTGAGTTCCTAGCCCTTTAATATGCGTTCGTAGAATGTCCATTCGTAGAAACTATAAAGGGTCTGAGTGAAAGAACCCAGAGGGATGTGTCATAAGGTATAACAATTATGACTAGCCTAAACTACAGACTTATTAAGTGATATCAACTGATGCTTATGTCTTATAATTGAGGGACATTATTTCCCAAACCCCATTTCCAAAATGTGCTCCCTACCATGCCTAAAATACCTTCATTACCATAGTATGACTGTATGTTTAGCATCACACTCTTCTTTAAAGTCTTCTTTAAAAATGCTTATATTCCAACAATGGAGATTGTACATTAGATAATTTTCTTTCTTAACAGGATATCCCTGGACAATGTAGGAAGAAAATAAAGTATTTTGTGATGAGAAGCAGAAGACACCAATAGCAAACTTTGTTTTCTTCCCCACTGTATCTAAACACAGTCTTGAATTTAGCTAGAATCACATCCATGAGTTCAGCTACACAGTTTATTCAATATTTTGAAATATAAAATTCACATTGAAAGACTTAACATGAGTAGGCCACGAGTTTTTAATTCAAAGTGTAATTAAGGGATTTTAATTCCCTGTCAATCAATATTAAATCATCCCATAGGTTTCCCCTTAGTGACATCCTGTCTCTCAAAGGATACTGCTTACATTTTATCTCTTGCTAACAATGTCACCTATATCCCTCTTTCTCGGTTCCTTTCAACAAACTTTCATTGATCATCTATTGTAACCAGACTATTTCTAGATGCTTGGATTACAAAGATGCGTTTGTCATCTCTTCTGACTTTAAGAAGTTCAAAGGTCTAAGAGGAGGGCAAAGAGGGGACACAGAATCACACCTAATTCCTAAATGACTGTACCTTAGAATTGAGAGCCATTTAAAGTTTTTTTTCTTTGCATTGTTTTTAATTTTTTTTTTTTTTTTTCGGTACACGGGCCTCTCGCTGTTGTGGCCTCTCCCGTTGTGGAGCACAGGCTCCGGACGCGCAGGCTCAGTGACCATGGCTCACAGGCCCAGCCGCTCCGTGGCATGTGGGATCTTCCCAGACCGGGGCACGAACCCGTGTCCCCTGCATCGGCAGGCGGACTCTCAACCACTGCGCCACCAGGGAAGCTCTTAATTTTTAAGAGAATAGAATCCAGAGAGGAGAAAGCTTACACTGAAAATTTACAATTAAATAGCAAATGTTGTTGTTTAAACTGTTTAAAATAGTTCCTATCTCCTTGGAAGTGAATTTATCTGGATGAAAACAAAGTTACCTTTGTTTTGCCAAAAAATCACAAGAAGAAATTTTCTTATTCTATGAGTGCAAAACAATTACTCACCATTGTTCTCCTGGAACAGATATCATTTATTTATGCAGATGTCTTAGGTTTACAAATGAATTGTTCTGTTTGGTAAATTAAATTGGATATATCTTCCAGAAGAAAATAAGTGCGATTTTTTTCCCATGCCTCTTTGGGAAGAAATATTAACTTTTTTTAATGTTTGATTTAGAACATGATTCTTATCTTTGTAAAGTGTGGATTTTTCTTATGAATGTGTATGTAGCCTTCTTTGAGCAGTTTGTAAATGAAAATCTGCACTGGAAGGATCTTAGGAAAATGATGAAGGCCATGTTTTATTTCAACCATGAAAAGACTATGAAGAGGAGAAGAGTGGGTGGTCACTTGAACCATTGTTTCCTGATGTGATTACATTCTTTAGGCCAGAAAGCTATATCCCAATACTGCGAATGGGAGTTGGGTTTCTCCTGAAAAAAATGAATGGCATTTCCCATAGACAATAAACTTGGGACAGGGAATCAGGAAATACAAATTGAGGAGCAGAATCTTAAGCTACAAGTCTTAAGCTAGAACACACTCTTGCTATCATGCCTGTTCAAGGTTCAGTAAGCCCAGATGATCACATGATGATGATGATTGTGGCTAAAAAGATTCAGAACTTCAGTAATTAAAATGAATAAAATGCTAGACCCATCAAGAAATGACCAGCTTCTGACTGACATATGGCACGGTACTGCTATCACTGAACAACCTTATGGATTAAGAACTTCACTGATTGCAATCACAACAGACAAATCAATATTTTATGCAGTTAAGAATACAAAGTCAGTGTTTTGATGTCTATAAAGTGCCTTGGTTTCTAGAGTTCTCCTCTATGTACTATGTTGGTGTCACCAATGCACACGTGTCACAAAATAAACAAGATGCAGAGACTTTGTTCCCCAACAATTTGCCACTAGGGGGTAGCAGGAGTTTATTTAACCTGAAGTAAAACCAGAGTTCTCTAAGTTTCCAAAACTCATACCAGGAGTAGCAGAGTGAAGGTGCTTACCTCACCCACATCTCTTTTTCCCATGGATGCCACCCTGAACTTGTCTTTTAGAAGACTATAAACAATCCAAACAGGACTTACTGAAAAAAGAGGACCTTAGTGAGGTCCTCTTTTCTCTAGCAACCTGAGTACAACTAGTAAACTAATCTTTGAACACTGCTTTCATAAAATGAAAATCTTGTCCTTTTGAAATCTGCAATGGCTTCTGCTTGACTCGAGTTTAAATTCTACAGCTTGTTGTTGCACCACTAATCTCCACTCCACCTTACAACTTATTTCTTCAAACTAGACAGAACTACACAGTTCCTTGGATTTACATGTCTGCTGTTTTTGCTGATTTTCCA
Organism: Globicephala melas; assembly: GCF_963455315.2. Classification (NCBI taxonomy): domain Eukaryota; kingdom Metazoa; phylum Chordata; class Mammalia; order Artiodactyla; family Delphinidae; genus Globicephala; species Globicephala melas. The sequence goes on along the minus strand of NC_083315.2, from coordinate 160,985,273 downwards.
CCTAAAATGTCCTCTCTCTGTCCCCTGTCAATCTAAAGTCCAAGCGCAAAGAAAATAGTTCAGATCCCACCTCTTCCACAAACCATTCTCTAAGTCTTCCAGCCTACCCTGATGTCTCTCTCTTCTGGTTCCCTATTATACTCAGTCAGTACCACAGTGTATAGCAACTAACTGTTCTGTGATCATTCTACACAGATTGGTTTTGTTCTCCCAAATAAGATACCAGAAGGCAGATACCGAAAGGGAAAATGCTAGACACAGAAATGATTAATACTACATGAATGAAATGTCTTCTACACTCAAAATGCTTCAGGGGCTAAAAAAGACATGAAATTTGAGGAAATGATGACTTTTAAAAAGGAGAAAACAGTGATAGGAGATATCTGAGTATTGCCCAGTGCTTTAAGGCACCACAACCTGTGCAGAAGAAACTGGATTTTAATGGTTTTGTCTTGTTCTGGGTTCTAAGAGCAGCCACCTCTCTATTTATTCAATATTTCTTTACACACCATGTTCTATGTCATTTTTATAATTTTGCAAATGATTCAGTCTACATCTGAGAGAACTATTTGAACTCAAGGCCTTAAAACTCCAATCTGTGAAGAAAAAATTAGGTAAATAATATAATAAAATCTTTGACAGCACCTCTATGTCTTGTAGGCCACTGAATCCTATGGTTTCTCTCCCCAAGTGAACCCAAATTTCCCTCTTCCCCTCTAATTGCTACTCCCTGAATTTGACAGTCTTCTTTCACTTGTGTTGTTGCAATGCTTCCTAATTTGTATCCCTGCTACTGGGACCTATGCTCAATCTCTTCCTGCTGTTAGAGTTGTTCTTCCTGGCCTCAAAATCTCTCAGTTTTCAGCTCTTCTCTTATCTCTTTATACTCATCTCCTCAGTGATATCATACAGTCTCATGGCTTTAAAGACTTTAGAAATGTTTTTGGTTCTGTCCCATCCCTGAGTTATAATATTTAACTGTCAGGCTTCAAATCCATTTGAATGCTGAGGAAGCATCTCAAACTTAAGAGGTTCCAAACTAGATCTCATTATTTCTCAAGCTCCTATCAGCCTCTCCAGTTTTCCCCGTATCTGTAAATGGCATCATCCCAACTCTGTTTTTCTTGCTGAAAGCAGGCTCCTCTTTGCCCAATCCATATCATACTCATTACCAAGTCCTGTCAGTCTGCCTCCAAAATATTTTTAGAATCTATCTACTTCTTAATCCTCCACCACCACCGTGACCAATTCTTGTAATGTTCTTATATTCAAGGGTGCAATTACTTCCTCTTTCTCTTCTTTTTCTCCACTCTGGAGCCAATAAGTCAACTCACACAGAAGGCAAGTGACGTTTTAAAAATCAAATTGTGTCACTCCTCTGGACAATAATCTCCATTAATTTTCTATTGAAAAAATAATAAAATTCAAGCATCTGGCCATGATCTTTCAGGTTCTATGTGATATGAACCTTGTCTTTCTGACCATATTTCTTATCATTCTCCTACCTAGACCCTCCCTTCTGCTCATCTTCTATCCATTCTCATACAATTCAGCTTTCCCATCTCAGGGCCATTTATTTGCCTTTCTGTCCACTTGAAAGCTGTTCCCCAAATCTTTGCATGACTTTCTTTTTCCATTCGTTCCCACTTCAGGTCTCTGCTCAGGGAGGCCTCTGCTCTTCAAAACTTTATACACTAGAACCTCCTGGGATAGTTTTGTTATATTTGTGGCTCCTAATAAAACGTGATCCCTGGTACTCACACACGTTTGTATTCACCTCTGATGGAGCTGGGCTATCACTGGGGCTCAATTTAATCAATAGGACAAATAGAAAAGCCATTTCAGGATTTCTGGGCCTAAGCCTTAGGTAACCCCAAGAGTTTTTGCTTTTGTGTTCATTCCAGCCATGCCAGAAGTCCGGCTGCACTGCCGAGCAGAACGTGTAGAGCAGCCCCGTGAGGAAATCAGGTGCACAGATGTGGAGAAAGCAAGCAGAAAGGGAGAGAAGCCCAGCCATCCAGCTGAGCCCAGCACTCAGTTAACCAGTCTGCTGAATGAAGTCGTGTGTTACCTCCTACAAGGCCAGCAGGAGCATATGCAGCTGAGCCCAGTTCAAACGACTGAATTATGAGCAATTAAAATGTTTTTTGTTTGCTTTTGGCCCCTAAATTTTAGGAATGTTTGCTCACAACAATAAATAGTTGATAAACTCCCCATCACTCACTATGCCTGTGCCCTGATTTATTTTATTTTTCATGCTTTGCAGCAGTATTTAACATGTTTTTTTATGTGTGTGTGTATTCTCATTTGTCGGTTTCTGTTTCCTCCAATATACCATGAGCTCTAAGATAGCAGATTATGTTTTGTTCACCATTGGATTCTTGGCATGTTATCAAATGAATGAATTAATCAATCAGTCTCTCTTGTGAAGCTGAATTGCCTTATCTTGCTGTTTGAGGAAATGTTTCTGTCTTCTCTTACACAATCCATGCTTTATTAGAGACAGGTATTAGCCAAGGTTGTATAGATATTTTGTTCCTTTTTAGGTATAAAATTAATGCATCAATTGTTGAATTTATAGATATACAGAAAGTTAGAAATGGAAGGAACATCAAAAAAAAAAATCCAGTTCAGGGTGTGTTTTGTTTGTATGGCCATAGAACTCTTCATTACATGCAATTTCCCATGTAATACCAGAAGATAAGTCAGTAAAAGTATATCTGTGCTGTAAACTGAATATTTTCTTTACCCTTTCTCAAGGCTTTTCCAGGAGTGCTTCTTTAAAAACTAAGGCACCGGGCTTCCCTGGTGGCGCAGTGGTTGAGAGTCCGCCTTCCGATGCAGGGGACAAGGGTTTGTGCCCCGGTCCGGGAAGATCCCACATGCCGTGGAGCGGCTGGGCCCGTGAGCCACGGCCGCTGAGCCTGCGCGTCCAGAGCCTGTGCTCCACAACGGGAGAGGTCGCAACAGTGAGAAGTCCGCGTACCGCAAAAAATAAATAAATAAAATAATAATAATAATAAAGTAGAGCTAATTAAACAAATGAGAGAGCACTTAACTGAGATTACTATTAGGGTTTAACCAATTAATATACAAACTAGCTTGACATTCATGTGGCATGTGATCTGTCCAACAATTAGATTGATGGCTAAATCTGTACCTGTTAATCCCTGTAACAGACAGAAATTTAAAGAGTCATTTTGTATGCCCCAGGAGCATAAAAAAAGAAAACAAAAAAGTAGCAATAATTTTGAATTGACATATCCAGAAATAGCCATAGGTATTGTCAAAACATATGTGTGACCAATTATAGGCTAGAAAAATCATGTAAGAGAACAAATATTCAGCATAAGGTATTTTCATTAACATTTACATTTTACTATGGCTTAAATTTTTTATACTTTCTAGAAAACCAAAGGGTCATTAAAAGATTCTCTTAACACAATATAATGGCTTTTATGTTTTTAACCTGAATAAAATGTATAATGTCATTAAAAACTTTTTTGAAACTATTAAGGTCTAAAGGGGTTAAATGATTTGTTTAATATAAATAAGAACATGTAAGCCAGACTTATAGGGAAAAGCCAGCTAATTTCTTTCAAATATTGAAAGTTCTTATCCCATTCACATAACATATATATATATATATATACACACATACATATACAAATAGATTTAAATATGTGTAAATCTTGATATAGAAGGCCTTTTCTCATGCTAATCTTCTGGATGGAATATTCTCCCCTCTTAACTTCATTTAGTTAATTACTATTTCTTTAGAATATGAAATTTAGACCTCATCTCAAGTGACAGTTCCTCTGGATAATTGTCACAGTGCTCTCTAACAAGGATGATTCTCCCATTATATCCTTTCAGAGTTCTCTCTCTGTCTCTCTCTCATACTTATCATTATAATTTTCATTAATTTGTGTGATTCTTTGATTAGTATCTTTTGCTAATACAATGTAAAGTCTTTGAGGAGAGGGACCGGATTTAAGCTTGCATCTGTATTCCTAAAGATCTGTCAAATGCCTGGCATTTAGTAGTGGCTCAATTAATCATGAACAGCTGGAGTGATTTAATGAAAACGCAAAAGAAGTAGTTTTCATAGTAAAACTACACTGATAAACATATTATATTACATTGTTAATTATTTAATAAAATCTTGGGAATGAGTACCCATATATCTCAAATATTCTGCTAGGGAAATTACTGAGCACTGTAACATTAAAGAAGACATTACTCTGAAGGACTAGATTTATTGAGACACAGTCTGCCATTAAGAGGAGACCAAGTGAGTTAGTCAGTTTCTACATATGTGGAAGTGATGGACAAGAGATCCCAGATCCCTGACATGTCAGGACCAGGGACTTTATTGAACAAAGGGTTTGGGAACCAAAAGATCAAAGTAAAGAGTTTAGCCCACGAGCCTGTGTTCAGAAGAAGGTTAGATATCTGGTACCCAGGCATCAAGACAGACATTAAATTGTGCACCAAAAGCTCAAATAAGGACAGTACTATTTATCAAATGTTGTTTTATAAATACAAGGAGGTATTTCCAGCTGCCACAATAGCAGAGAGGCTAACAGAGGGGCGTTACTGATGATGGATTGAGACTAAGGATGCTAAATACCCTGCAAAAGCACAGGGCAGGTTTTTACAACAAAAGACTTCCTTGCACTAAATGCCAAGAGCACTCTGATGGAGAAATGCTGTGAGTCAAGGAGTTCCTTGACTAATGGGTTTATATCTTTCTCCTCTGTGTGTTCCAGCAGCAAGCTCATTGCTAGACCTACAGTGAATGCTTATTGGAGATGGACTGCAGTTACTTACCAATGAGCTAGATAGGAATATAGAAATGCATAAATGTATGACTTTATATTGATTCAATGACAGAGAGACGAGACACTCTTGCATCTGAGCAGATTTGGGAAAGGGCAGTCCATGCTCAGTTATCAAAAAGCAGAGTGATCAGAATTGATAAGTCACAGAGAGCAGCGTGGTAACCTCAATTGGAAAGCGACAATAAAACCTAATATCAATGTCTTACTAATTACCCAGCCTGGAAGTTGATCCAGTGGGTAACTCCAAGCCTCCATGTGACTGCAATAGAGGCCAGCAAAACCACAGATGGATCCTGAGAAAGTTGAAGGTGTTTTTTACTCACACATTTGTGGAAAGGGGTCAAGGATTAGAAATCACAGGAGGAAAGGAGAGATTCATTCAAAGGGGAAAATCACCTGCCCTTGGTTTTCGAAAGACGTACAAAAGCAACCACTGCCCTCTACGATGAAGACATTCTTTGTGTCAGACTCGGTGTAACAGTTGTGAAGCAGCAAGGGTAATCATACTGATTTTGAAGGAATGTCTGGTTAATTTTTCACAAGGCGTGGATCCCTCAAAAATCAATAACTTTCTGCTGTACCTTTATTCTTCTGAATAAACTGTGTCTGTTGGAGAAACTTGATTCTTAAGCTCAACTGGATTCATAAACCATTCACAGACACATAGCACAAAAGAAATGTAAGCTTTCCCTAGGGGTGGTAACTATTTAACCTAAACATAGGACAACGATTCCTTCCCTTTTGATATATTCTTGTCCTTGGACAGGCATTAGTAGGGACCACAATTTCTGTGATGCAAATGCTTCTTTTAAGCATTGGTTCCCTTCCCCAAGGGAAAGAAGCTTCAGTAAAAGATATGAAGCACATGCTTGGAAAGCAGAGTCTAAGAAAATATCTTTTAGAAAAACCTAGGATTATGGGTGGCTGTTAGAAATGTATTCAGTTCACTATCCTTTTATTCACCAGGATGAGTGTGCAGTAATAAAATTTTTGGAAGAAATAAAATTGTGCTTTGAGAATAGTAGTAAAATGTTATCCAGTAACAGAACTTAAGGAAAACACTGAGTGATCCCTGCTCTTTCATTTACATTTCCACAGGAAGAAGGTAATGCCCAGAGAGGTTAAGTGTTCTTCCTAAGATCACACAGTAAGTGTCTCATTCATTAAATTGGAAATGCCACTTTGAAAAAAATCAGTGAACACTCATTTATCAAGGACAGGGAATGTGCAAGGTTGAAAACTGTGATAATGTCTGGATTGGAACAAACATACAATGCAAGAATTCCAATAATAGAAACAGGAAAGAGAAGATAAAAGTGAACATTCAAAAGTTGTATTTGCAATACTAGAAAAGCTTCCCACGTTTGGCTTAATATCACTGATGAATCATTTCCCTATAAATCAGTTACAACATTTGGGATGTAAGATTAGTCATTGCTACACAGGTTATTTACATGTCATGGTTTTTAAATTATTTGATATACAAAAACCCAACACGTGTAAATACTGATAACAAAACACATATAGCCTATTTATTGACAAAGCAGATTGGTGTCATTCCAAAGAGATACAGAAAGAGAATTCAAAGTTCTCAAGCTAATCCAGTGATTAACTAGACCACCTTTTCTAGGAACATGAACATGTAAGCTCCTGTAGCCCTTCCTAAGCCTTTCCTTCTTTCCTCAGCCCTATGTGTGTGGATGTGCATTGTGTGACTGTTTCCTTTGCTTTGTTGATAACTTAAGGATTAAAGAAATAGGAAAAGTTACTGAAACAATTATGTTTTATTCTGGCTTCCAACTGGAACTCTGCCTCATTAAACAAAGGTGCGCTTCTCTTTACAGTCTGATACGTGATCAAGAACAAACTCTATGGATTGCTCCTTCCCCATGACATTGTTCAGCTTCCTTCACTTTGGCTTTTAGGGGTATTTTAGTAATGGGGGAGAGCATTAAAGTTTCCATCCCAGTTGTCCCAACAGCTACAAGGAAAAACTCAAAGCAATACCCACTTAACTTCTGCTGCTTAGCAGAGCCAGCTATAAACATTATCTTTATCTAATTCTAGCAGAAGGTAACTTTTAATCGAGAATCAGGCTGAGATTTTATTCTTGGTCCAATCCAATTCAAAAAAAGAGGTTCCTTTATGGATACTTGAGTAGATACTTAAGACCTAAACCACTCCAAGTTCTAATTTATTTATTTTTAATATTTATTTATTTGCCTACACTGTGTCTTAGTTGCAGCAAGCTGTCTCCTTAGTTGTGGTATGGGATGCAAACTCTTTGTTGTGACATGCATGTGGGATCTAGTTCCCCGACTGGGGATCGAACCCTGGGCCCCCTGCATTGGGAGCATGGAGTCTTAACCACTGTGTCGCCAGGGAAATCCCTGAGTTCTAATTTATCTAAAACACATTAAATGTTTCACACACACGTGGGCACCAGAAGAGAAAATCTCAAGTGTGTTTGCATATTAACTTCTACTTTTTGTTTTTAGGACTTGGCAAAATTATTATCCAGGTTTCCTTTAAGGAATAAGAAAAAGAAAAAATGTCTCTTTAACTCTATTTTATTTTGTGGCTCCTTTTACATATTCTATGTTGTCAACATCCCAAGTGAGTGTGCAGTGGGAAGGCTTGTAAATTTTCTTGTGTTAGTGTTTAGAATTCCTAAGAGTGAAGATCTCTCTATTTTTCAATTTTTAAATGGTGAAAGTACAAACTGTCGTTTCAGAGACTTCTCTGATATTGTGCTTAAATCTCTAATTATTTGTATTGTTAATGACATATATTTATAGGCTCCATCTCAAAATATCTTTCAGTTACTGATCATTTCTTTGTCATTTCTTATCTTCTCTAGCACTGCCACGTTATGTGTGGTTCTCGGTTTCTCTGTGACCTGTACATTTCATGATGTGTCATAGGTTGTACAATAGAGGAGGTTTTATTTTATGCTCTGGATGTTGGTGGGAATGAGGGATTTCCAGGTCAGTATAAGTTCTAAGTGCTCCATCTGAGCAAAAGTTCAGGGACCCTGAAACATGCTCTGTAGTTGAAACGTTACTGTTTAATCAATTTATGGTAACCGTCATGCGAGCTGCAACAGATCCAGAAACCATTTTCTGTTTCTTGAAAGTAATATGTTGTATTCATTAGAACATTTAAGACTAGATGCTGCAATAGACAAACCCCTGAAAATGTAGTGATTTAACATAATGTTGGTTTATTCTTGCTCATGTCTCAGCCTGATGCAAGTCAGGTCATCCCCCTCCATCTTAAAACTCTACAATTTGGTACATGCAATTGGGTAGTGGAAGCAGCACCACACTCATCACCTCCTTAACTGCACTGATCCAGAAGTAACACATGTCAGTTTGGCTCCTATTTCAATTGTCCATCAATAATCATACGACCATTATTTTACTTCAAAGGAGCTTGCAAAAGGTAGAGGAATCCAATATTTGGTGAATAATAAATGTTTCTCTCATGTATCTGGGTTTCAGTTAGAACGTCAATAAAGGGGGTAGTGGTTTTTGTTCTTGATTGGAGGATTCTCCCAGTCTCAACCATATCTGAAGAGTGGCAAACTCTAGTTGAGTACCGTAAGATGCAATTTAGAATGAATTTAAGCATATACTTAACATTTGGCACCAAAATATAGAACAGCACGTGGCAACTTGTGTAGCACCCATTGGGCTCAAAAGCATGAGGGACTGAATGTTACATTAGTTCACGCAGGTAAGAACCCTGGTAGCAGAGGGGGAAATTTAGTTCAAACTTATCTCTGCCAATTTGATGGTGTCATTGTGCTTTAGTGTCTTCATCTGAAAAACACAACTCACACCAAAGTATTTATTGTAACTTGTTTCACAGAGATTTGTGAGAAGTAAATGAAATCGAAGAGTTGGCAAAAGGTTTAGAAAATGTAAACTGCTAGGTAAATAGAAAATACTATATTTTGATGACACCATGAGCATTCTCTAACTTTATCTTTTACAACTGTTTATAGCCTCTTGACCAAAGTAAAAAGAATGTTATCTGTCAGAGCTTTAGTTTAGATACCAAATACCTTTAAGCTAAAATTCAGTATATTTTTAGGAAGAGGGGACAATTCTCAGTTTCTAATTCATATTCTATTATAAAAATGCTAAAAGAAGTATAATAATTCATAATCAAACTTCTAATTTTGAAAATAAGCTAGTTAAAAATGGTTTTGCACTGCTACCCACATATATTTTCTGTATGTAATCATGTTCATAGGAAAGTAGATCATTTTTACAAGACTATTCATGTTGTGGAAAGAAATCTTTAAAAATGCATAATTCATTAAAATAATTTATTGTATTACAAGAAAATTTATATAGCTATCTTCTTTTAATGGATTCTTTCCTACTGTGGTATATCTCTTTGTTTTTCTTTTTTTTTAATAGCATACTCAGGAAAGGTAAAGTTGATGCTATAAGGATCTGAATACCTCAACAGCAACAACCAAAATTACTCCATTTAGGATTCCTGAGCTGTCGTTTTTTTCTTTTTTTGTCATTTCTGAAAATTCAAGAAGTCTAAAAGTCAATCTTACTTCACTACACATTTAATTCCTCATGAAAATACAAAATCTTCAGTCAGTATTTAAAAGAGGATATTGGTAGAGAAGCCTCACACAAAAAATAATCTTGCTCTGGTGATTTTGGAGTAGAAACAATTCTAGAATTTTTGCCTTCTAAATGCAGTGAGTCGTTTATTCCTAAAATAATAAAGCTCTACTCTGATGTTGTTCTCTGCTAACGACGGTAGCCTCACATATGGCTACATAGTGGATATACAACAACACTTCTAGCAATTCTTTTACAGATACAGGTTGCTTTAAAATACTTCAGTAGAATCATGGATTGTTTGTATAGACTCTTACTAATCTTTGACATTTATGTCCTACCAATCTTTCATCCACAGCCTGACTTTGGGTCGTTAAGGAGTGTAAGACGTTGGGGACCTAATATAATATTGCAATTATCTTGTCTTCAATTGCCACAAAATGACTCCTTTTTTTCAGAAGGAACCAAGGGAACAATAGATTTATGTCTCCATTTCACACTCACTCCAGGCAGGGTCACCGTGCAGAGGGTATTTTGCTTGCTCGCATTTTTCAGGTGGTTATCTTGCTATTCCATTGCTGTATAGTCCCAGTTTTAAAGGACTATAAGGTGAGATAAGTTATTCAGAACTGGAGGACATCTTGAAAATGAAGTGTCACATTTTTGGTGATTATGTTGGTGGTCTTTGTCTTCTCAGTAACACTTCCTTTAACGAGCAGAGAATTAAGTGGAAAGAATTTAAGGCTTGCGTTTCCTCCATCTTTTTCCATATTTGGTTTGGCAAAGCAAATATTTTGTCACTTAAGCCCTAACATAGGCTTTCCAGATATACTTGGCAGAAGAAAATGATCTTATCAACCACTCCCTAGACTGTCAGTAATTCTTTTCTCAGCCATTGAAATGCATTGTGTTAATAAATATACTTTCTTCATAAAAAGATTAGTGGATGTAGTAGATAAAAACAGCCACAAAACTTTTGCTGCACAACCCATCTGAGAGTAGTGGTCTATGTACCATTCACTTAAATCTAGGAAGAGTATGTGACTCCTTTCACCAAAAGAATACATCAGAAGGGATGAGCTAGTTTGCTGGTCCGGAGTTGAAACTTCTCTTCTACTTCCTTTCTCTTGAACCATTCATTTTTGGACTCCTGAGTTATGATGAAAGAAGTCCTCCTGTCTTCTGGAGAGAGCATTTCAAAAGGATCTGAGACTACTGAGAGTAAAACCCAGTCAAGCCCAGCCTTCCAGCCATCCCTCCAAGCCCAAGGCATTAAGAATGTGAGTAAAGCTGTCTTAAACCCTCTAAACTAACAAAGGCCCCAGTTGAACATTACCAAATGATCAGCCTCTGATACATGAAATGGAAGAATGGTTCAGCTGAGCCCTGCACACTTTCCTGATCCATTAAATCATAAGATATAGTAAAATGGTTGTTCTTTAAAAGTTTGGGGAGAATTTGCTGCACAACAGGAGATAACCTAACAGCAAAAACAATGGATATCATGTTTTTATTTTCTTGGAATCTCTAACATTTAGAGTCTGGTGTATGTTGGGGGTTTAAGAGTTATTTACTGAGTGTATATATATAGGATAAAGACATGGGTTCTTGAATGATGGAAAGATGCATTTAAGCATGAGGGTTTGACACATCTGGTGACTCATGAGATGAAAAATGTGATTAAACTATCTCAATCCCAGAGTTTGACCAGTGACAACGTATGAGATAGAGACATTCATCTTATAAGGAGTTAAGTTCTAAGGCTGATACATAAGGCATATCATTAAAACTAATTCTTAACACAGTTTAAAATGCTTATGATAAAACAGAATATGTGGTTTTGTGCATTCCAAAGAAGTTGGACTAAATTTACATACTATTTGAAAAATACATTTGTTTAAACTGGTGAATCCTATTTTATGCTAAGAAATGCTCAAACATGAGAAACATGAAAATTGAGACTAAAACAACAGTACATGTATGTCTTCCATCGCATACCAGTCTAGAGCAGAGCCATCACATACAATCATTCCAGATTTAACCTGTACAACCCTGGATGGTGTCATTCACATTCACTATGATATGAATGGCTTCTCTAGGATTTATGCATTGCACAACATATTCAGCTGTACACTGTCTACCTTCTCTAGACAGCAGTCTCCTTGGGTATGATGGAAGTAACCCTTCAACTATTTACTTTTGTCTCTTATTCTCTCTCTTCTTAAAAATACTATGCAGCCATGTCCCCCTTTTGTCTTATTGTTTATACTATTTTTATCAAAGACAATTTAGTTACATATGTACAGTATGTTACTTCACTGAACTGCAGAGCACTCAGGGGAGCAATGCCAAAAACATGAGAAAACACTGATAAGATTCAATTCTTCCCACAGTATTAATGAAATAATTGCAGAAACAAACTACAATCAGGTTTGTCTCTGCTCTTTCATTAAATGCTTTTCCTGGGTCACCAGTAACCTCCTCAATGACAATTGCAATGGTTACTTTCCAGTCCTCATTTCACCTGAGCTCTCATTTGGACACAATTTTCCACTCCTTTCTATTTGTAACACCATGCACTTTCTTGATGTTCTTCCTTCCTGGCTGCTCTTTCATGGTCTACTATGATGGTTCTTCTTCCACTGCCCCTAGCCTTCAAATAAGACAGAAACCAGTCCTCAAATCTTCTCACATTTAATCTCATGGCTTTAAATACTGCCTGTGTATCCAAAGTTTACCTCCATTTTTTATCTTTTCCCTGAACTTTAAGCTCATAGAAAATTTTCTACTTGACCTCTCCACTTACATGTCTAACAAACATCTCACCCTCACCACGTTGAAAACCAAATTTCTGATATTCCTGTCTTCCCAGAACAAGTTTTCCTACATTTATTAGAAATTGCATTTCTGAATTGTTCAGGACAACTTGGCTTGTAGCCACTTTTGACTCTTCTCTTCTTTTAAATCCTCACATTCCATTCATAACAAATTCTGTTCTACCTTCAAAGCAAATTCAAATTCTTACTACTTCTCTTCACTTCCATCACAACCACCATGGTCCCAGCAACCATCATCTCTGGGCTGGATTATAGCTTTCAACCGCTGACTGGTCTCCTGCCTTCCACCCTGGAGTCTACTGTCAACACAATAGCCTGAGTGATTCTGTTAAATTCTTCTGTTCCTCTGCTCAAAATCTTTGAAGACCTCCTATCTTCCTGTTGCTTGTCTGTTCTTATTTCCAATAACTTTCTCCTCTCTTGCTCTATTCTAGACATGGTGGCCTCTTTTCTTTTCCTAGAATAGCCCAAATGTGTTGCTGCTTGAGTGTATTTACATGTACTATAATTCTCTACTTTGTAATTTTCACAGAATTTGCAGGGCTCCCACCTCACTCTTTTCAAGTCATTGCTCAAAGTTACTTTCTGCAAGGCCCTCATTGACCATTCTATTCTGAATCCAACCACCACGCCATCTCTGCTTTCCTGCCACCCCACCCCAATTTAATTTATGTGATAACATTTATCACCTTCTAAGAAACAATGTAATGAACTTCTTTGTTCTACTTATTGTCTGTTTCCTCTCTCTAGAATGTAAACTGCATAAAAGTGAGAGTTTTATCTATTTACATTTGCTAATGTATCTCTAACCTAGAATAGTACTTGGCACACAGTAGGTTTTCTGCATTTAATTATTAAATTAGTTAATGGATAAGGTAGGGTGCTACAGTTCTAGGATGTCAAAAAGCTAAAATCAAATGAAAGAAAGTCTAAGTAGCCCCAGATCCTAAGAAAATAGTCAAGGATTAAAGGCAGATATCGAAACAAGTAGTATGGGAACATAAGCGCATATCTATAAAATTGATGCAGAAAAATATTTTAGTTTTTTTTAATGATTTTTATAGGATAAGAGGTGGTCCCTGTACAACTGAAGTAATGTCTGTAGATGAGAATACACAATTTCAAATATGTAAGTTGATATGTTTTGTACTGAGGAATCAATAACTCCTATATTGTATGAGAATAGTTACACATACAGATAACATCCTACATAGTTAGAATCTTGGTCTCAAGTCAGAAACCATCTGACAATTGTTCAAATATATTGATCAATTACTTATTAAACACCTAATATGTGTCTAGTACAGTGTTAGAAATTGAATATTCTATGGTGAACACATCATTCTCTAAAGCTGAGCAAAGAAGGAAGACACATACATAAATCAGTAAAATAAAACACAAATGCAGTAACATATGCAAAATATTATGGGAGCACAAAAAAAGGAGCTACTGTAGTAGATAAGAAAGTTTCCATGGTGGAGATGATATTTGTACTGAGGGTTGAAGTAGTTCTCCAGATGGAGACAAGTGGGGGGAATGCATGCGTATAAACACAGAAAAGTTGCAGTGTATTTGGGAATAGGAAACAAATTTCTTTCCAGAGTCTGACAGGTAAGTTGTTAGAGAAAAAGAACAAATCGACAGATGTGAAATTAGAGCAGTGAGAATTACTCCTTCTTTTACAGTCATTCCTTCATTTAGTACTTGAATCTCTAATGTTTACCAGGAACTGGTGCTATCCTGGATATCATTTGAGGCACTGGGTAAATAAGGTCAAAAACAAAATGTAGCACTGTCCTAAAGAAACTTATGTTCTAATGAAGAAACAAGTATAGATTATTATAATCCACTGTGATGACTGCTGAAAAAAAACAGACAAGGAAATTTTAAGAACCATAATAATAACCAAGCTTACTGGAGGATACTATTATTTTGTGTGTGTGTGTGTGTGTGTGTGTGTGTGTGTGTGTGAAAGACACAGGCAGTGGACACAGTATATGCATGACAAAGACTTAGAGCTGAGAGAAGTTGAGTTTGAGGAACTTCAACAGGTTCAGCTTGGATCGATGGCAAATAATGAGAGAGTGGGGTGGACAAGAGTAAGGCTGCTGTGTCATCCTGCACACTTAGAGTAGTACCCTTCTGTTTATGGGAATCAGGGGAATTTTTTTGGTAAGAGAATGTTAAAGCCAGATATACTAGGTGGAGAGTCTCTGTTTGTAGAAGAGAAACTGATTTGGAGAGAGCAGTTAACTGGGTTTTGGGTGACCAGAAAGTGGTAAGACAGGGATTGAAATGTTTTATTAGATCCATTGGGAAAATATTTGGGGAACAAATAGTGAAGGTTTGTAATCTGTGTCCTTTAGGAAGTATGAAATGATGTTAGATTTTATACAGGGGCCGGCGTCATAAAATGATCAGCTATTTTAGAAAGATAAATCCAGGAGGATGAAACAGTGTGGGTATAAGACAGGCTGAGACCTGGAACCTGGGACCTGGGACCCTCTGCTGCAGTGCTTGCAACTGGACAAACCTCTCCTCCAGCAACAAAATACCAAGAAACTTTCTTGTAGACTAAAAACAACTGTTTGCGTGTACAGTTGGGGCAAATTATGGACAAGATAGAAAATGACCAAAAAAAAAGAAAAAACCCAGCTGCCACTTCTGAAGAGCCGGGAGCAAAAGCAGGGTACTGCGCATGCCCCTGCACTCAACACCACCAAAGGGGTGGGCAGACCCCCTAAGCCACCGTTCCGGCCTGACCCCTGGACACACCCCTACCCTCACTACGTATAAGGAGCCAGCTAACCCCCTTAGGCAGTGAGGTAGGGAAAATGTTACTTGTTTTCTTTCCCAGCTGCTGCAGCAGGGGCCGCAGTAAAGCCTGGCCAGAATTTCTTGCCTGGCCTCTTATCAATTTTTATTGATTGGGGAAGGCCAAGAACTCTAATCGGTACCAGGTAGAGTCTGTATCAGTGAGGTGAGTGTGCTGACAAGTGCCAATGGGGATTTCAGTGAAGGCATTAGCAGTGGGATGAACAGATAGTATAGAGAATTGCTGCTCTGTGGTTACATAAATAATAATAAATTTTTGTGGCTTTGGGCCTAAAAGGGAAGATGTCCCAACACAATTGTTCAAATTTCTGATAACATTAAAAATTACTCCAAACCTAGCCCAGCTCCTAAGGGTCAAATCATTTGTTGTTGGTGGTGGTTTATTATTTAAAACATAAATGATAGAAGAACATGTAATATATATAATAGCAGAAATTATAATGTAGAAAAGAAAGAAATACAATGATAAGGCTACATTGAAACCTCAACCATAAAATTGGAAGAAAGGGAAATGATTTGGAGACTGATGTGGGTCGTGACAAAAACAAAAGGTGTTTCCATCATAGATTTTACAAAGTTTCATTAAAAATAAAATTGAAGCAGTACATGCAGAGCATACAGTTAAACTGGTTTGCAAGGCAGAAATAGAGACACAGATGTAGAGAACAAACGTATGGACACCAAGCAGGGAAAGCAGGGGCGGGGGCCGTGGTGGGGGTGGTGGGATGAATGGGAAGGTTGGGATTGACATGTATACACTGATTTGTATAAAATAGATAACTAATAAGAACCTGCTGTATAAAAAAATAAAACAAATACATTAGAAAAACATTAAAAAAAGTAAAATTGGAAAGGAAATCTAGTCCTAGAGTCATCCTTCTGGCACCTTACAGTGACATTCAGTAGATGCATCACTATCCAAGGTCTGTAACTCTGAGGACAAGAACTACATGGGGAAGGATTTGCAAACTTGTCAGTCAAGAAGCTGACAGTTGGAGTGGCTATGGGCATGGGCTGGCGGTGACACTGCTAACACCTTTGCAAGTGTAAGGTGCAAGATATCTTAGAGGAGAACCAAGTTGCTTAGTGACACTCTGCCAACTCAGGGCTCAATCTCAGCCACTAGGAAGACTGTGCCTGACAGCTGCACACTGGGGATAAACCAGTGTTAGAAAGCTAGAGAGCTCCAAAAAAAGCAACCTTAAAGCTGGGTGAATGGGTCAGGAAGATGGTTACTAAAGCATGCAAATGACCCCAGAGCTGTTCACTGCAACACACAGTATAAACAATTGTATTTGTATTTTATTTATGAAAGAAATCATCAGCCATTAACCCATTAGTTCTTTTTTGAATGGTTATGACATAGAAAGAGTTGGAAAAGGAAAGAAATAATATTTTTAACAATAAATGTCCAGACTGGATCTGTAAGGATAGGAATCCAACAGAACTCTTTTGATTCAAATCTCTGATACTTAGTAATGTACAACTTTGGACAGGTCAGTAACTGCATTGTCTCCATTCTCTCATCTTTGAAATTGGGGGAAATGTGCCTAACCTATGAGTCAGTTGTGAAAATTGTACAAGTTGCCTGAGAGTAAGTGAGAGAGGAAATGTGCAAATAACATTAAGGGAAGAGAAAAAATTTTGCAGAAAATAGAAAGTGGTGATATCAAAAAGAAAGAAGGAGCTTGATGAAGATGAAGATGAAATCAAAGACATGATTTATGCTTCATGATGACTTACCTTCTGGTCAACACTAAAGCATAACCACACACCTCTGGTCTAGCCCTTTGGTGGCACTAACTAATTTGTTAAAGTGGGTCATCTCCTCCAATGAAAATTATGAAACAAACATAAAAATCAATGCTTTGTAGAACTGACACACAGACCTAATTATGAGTAACAACAAATAATGATTTTATTATTGCATATGTAATGGTGATTTATTCAATCACATTGAATGCTTTTAAAGCATTCATGATTATATTATCCAAAAGTATTAAAATATATAAACTTTTAGACAGGAATATATTCCTGAGGCTTCACATCTTTGTAATTGAAACTTTCCAAACAATTATCTAAACCTCTTATTTTATTTGTTATATATCTTTAAAGCTTATTTAAAATATTTTCAATTGTTCATACTTGTGCATCTGAAAAATAAAGGTAATTTTTAAAATGCCATGGACATATTTAGATGACCACTGCGGATTTGGATTTGGAAATGGTCAAATTCATGCTTAAGTTAGAGTGATTTACTCTGAAATCACCGGGAAGCATGAGATGAAAATAGATGCATATAGATTTAGACTCTGAAACAAGTACAGCTATAGCTCTCTCTCTCTTTCTCTTTCTCATTGTATGTATCTCTATCTATACATACATAATATAAAATATATATCTAGCTTTATATACATATATATACATGTATATATACATGTGTTTTATATTTATCTCCATTACACCCCTACATGGTTTTGTCAGGCTTTGGGACCATGTAAACCATTGCCACCTGAAGATTTCTGGGCAGAAATTGTACCTAACTATGTGTTAGCTAGTATTTTCCATGATTTGGGTAAATAATCTAGGTTTCTATGATGAGTGCTCCAAGGGTTGAGAGACACTGGAATGGATTTTAGCACAAGTTTGCACAGGTGAAGGATTAACTGATAATATCACTAAAGAACTCTAATCGCTAGCTTTTTCTTTTTCTTTTTCTTTTGCGATACGCGGGCCTCTCACTGTTGTGGCCTCTCCCGTTGCGGAGCACAGGCTCCGGACGCGCAGGCTCAGAGGCCATGGCTCACGGGCCCAGCCGCTCCGCAGCATGTGGGATCCTCCCGGACCAGGGCACGAACCCGTGTCCCCTGCATCGGCAGGCGGACTCTCAACCACTGCGCCACCAGGGAAGCCTCTCTTTTTCTATTTTTAACATCTGCTTTCTTTTCTCTTTTAACCCAGACTTCTCAGTCACATACTGCTCTTCCAAGGCACATGGATTAACTCTGAATTCTTTTGTACACAGTTTGCTTAGTCCAGATGAAATTAAACTACTCTTTAGAAAATTTGAATGGTATTAAACAACTTGTGCATGCATTGTGAATTTCAAAATTATCTAGAACTTGGGGTAAGAAAGAGTATTTGCAAGTTTCTTATTGATTTTCCAAGTTGGAATTCATTTTAAGCACTAATATAAAACCGAGTTCAATTTCAGTAGGATGAATAAAGTTGAATTAGCTCTGATAATATGTAGTAAATGCAGAAAATTTTAAAGACTGCAATTTTCTATGCTTAATTTCAAAATGTGCTTCTACAAATAATAGCCAGATGAATTATATTTAAGAGACAAAGAAAAGTACAGGCAACAGTTAATGTTTGTCAGCAAACTTGATTCATTTCATGTTGTTAAAGATAGTGACATCAAAAGACTTATTTCAACTTCAAGATTTTTCTTATTCTGAATTCATATTCAATGCTCTTAGAAATATTTTACTAAATAAGGAATGTTGTCAAATTTAAGTATGGAAAGAATTAAGAAGGAGATAATTTGAAGCAGATCAGTTGAGAAAAATCATTTGCATAAAATTCTTAAAGAGTCCATATCTTGTGCACATCAGTTTTTCCAGGTTTTAATCGGCTAATCTGGGACAAAGTCGTGAAGGTTCAATCTTTGAACAGAGGTGAGATTTTTGCTTGAATATCTGACTACTTTGAAATTACTGTTAATGCTTAACTAGGCTATATTTTTCTTGGATGGCTTAGAGAAAGGTTGAAAATTTGATTACTTAACTGGGGAAAATATAAATAGAAAAGTGGCACAAAGTTCACCATTCTTAATATGGGTTTATGAGAGATACCACTTTATGGCATGTGACTTTCAAATATTTCTTGAAGACTGATCCATCCAAGCTCTATATTCACAAAAAACAAAACAAAACAAAATCCATGACAGGAGGTACAGCATTCAGTGAATGATACACTCCATAATGATAAAGTCTTGTAGATCACAGAAAAGCATGCTTTGGGGGGAGAAAGCAGAGAGGTATAATCATGAACTTTGGTTGTAATTAAATCCCTGATGGCATATTTTAACTGCATTTATCATGTAAAATATTCCTATGATTCATTACAAATTGTCTTTGATTTATAGATAGGTACTGTTTCTTCTGGTACTGTTCATTGACTTTGCACTTAACAGTGTCATAAAATGTTCAGCAAGACATGCTAATCTTCCATCTGGAATACCTTACTTGATTTCACAAACCTTTATAATACATGTATAAAATTCAACTCAGTGAGTCCTTTCCCAGTGAATAAGCATCAGATTAGGGCCACTGCTAACTGCATCAATAGCCATTATTCACTTCTGTTATTTTCTTAACTTTCAGAATAA
Organism: Globicephala melas; assembly: GCF_963455315.2. Classification (NCBI taxonomy): domain Eukaryota; kingdom Metazoa; phylum Chordata; class Mammalia; order Artiodactyla; family Delphinidae; genus Globicephala; species Globicephala melas. The sequence goes on along the minus strand of NC_083315.2, from coordinate 160,965,772 downwards.
AATAACAGTGCATTTGACAATAAAATTCCTGACTTCTATTTATGCAAACATTATCATTTCAAGTCATGAGATACAACTTTACATTCTATGCAAAGTAGTAGTTAGTTGACTGTCTTCTGTGATGTGAAAAATAAATACCACTTTTTCAGCTCAGAATAAGTGAGAATAGAGATAATGATCATGGAAGGTAAATATAGTATATTGTTCTCTAATAAACACTGAAACATTTTCCTTGACCCTTCACATTTATTCTTGGATGTTTATATACACTTAAGGTAAAAGTATGAAAATTTTACTAAGTAGGAGATAAAATATTTGCCCTGGGTTGTGAACAAGTATATCTTCAAGTGTCATACAACATTAAGAATCACAACAGTCAGATAAACTGTTTAGGATCACAACATTGACACTTTTAATAAAATGGCAATGCAATGCAATTTAAGTTGCAGACAAATTAGAAAAATAACCCTGGAAATTGCTATAACTTCACTTATGTAAAATAAAATCTAAACCTATATGGTGAAAATTTTTCACTGCATACCTTTACAGGAATAACTTTAACACTCATATTTTTGGTATTTGCTAAATGTAATTGTGCTTCAGTGAGCTTTTTATTTGAACTCTGTTATGTCCCAAATCTGTGTAGTCATGAAACATTTTATCATGGAATTCTAGCATACAGAAAAACTATTTAGGGAAATTATGTATCTTTTGTCATGTGAAGAAAAAAGGAAGAGTATACACAATAACATGATCAATGTTGTGTTTATTATATTAATGTCCAATAGAGTTAATTTTAATAAACATTGTCATTATCAGCAAGAGGACATCTCCTCATCATTGGCTTGAAATCTTCTACCTCAATATCTAAAGCTGTCTGTCAGTGAAATAGGTGGGCTGCTTTCAATACCACCAGGCTGGCATTTTCAAATTGAATCCATGGGAAATAATCACATTTTAACATTCCTGGTGTACTGGGTCAGGTTTATAATAAAGATCATCTTAGCATTGTAAAGTTTACAAACGAAAAAAAGAAAAGCTGCCCTCAACTACTCTAGTCTACAGTAATGCAAAAGTATTTTTTACTCTATGCCATTCAACATTCCAATTATTTTCTCAGTGGAAACCTCCTTTACTACCTCCCTCACATTGATGTGCCACAGAATATAGGTTTCAACTTTTTTTTTTTTTTTCTTTGCAGTATGCGGGCCTCTCACTGTTGTGGCCTCTCCTGTTGTGGAGCACAGGCTCCGGACGCGCAGGCTCAGAGGCCATGGCTCATGGGCCCAGACGCTCTGCAGCACGTGGGATCTTCCCGGACCGGGGCACGAACCCGTGTCCCCTGCATGGGCAGGCGGACTCTCAACCACTGCGCCACCAGGGAAGCCCAGGTTTCAACTTTTGATGGTGTTGTGGTTTATTTATTTTTTTATTTGTGTTAGGCATTTCTTTGTCTCAATATTCTTATAGATAGAAGAATTCTGGAGTTGGAGCATTTAAATGATGTCTGCACCCAAGATCTCTGCCCTGAGTTTCCTACCTAATAGACATCATTATAGTCTATTTGGATATCATGATTCTTAGATTTCATGTAGTACACAACAGAAACCATTTCTTTTCCACTCAACTCCAATCCTGCTCCAGCTCTTATGTTTTCTATCTCAGTATCTACACCTTCCCAGAGCCCAAGCCATCCTTAACCTGCATTTATCACATCCATCTACATCATATCACCAACTCCTACATCTTTTAAATTTCTAAGGTGTCCTGTATTCATCTTCTAATCCATTCATACACTGCTTTTCTCTTAATTATGACTCTTTTATACTTGCATTTTTGCAGCAATATCCTCTATATTCCCTCTGCCTTCACCCTTGTCGCTCTTAAATCCATTCTTCATTCTTCAGCCGTGGTGAACTTCAAAATCAATGGTTGGCAAACTCCAGCCAATGGGCTAAACCAAGCCAGTTACTTGTTTTGGTAATTAAGGTTTTATTGCAACACAGCTATGATCAGTTGTGCTTACATCTTATCTATGCTGCCTTTGTGCTACAGAGTTAAGCAAATAGTCTAAGGAGCCTAAAGTATTTACTATATGCCTTTTATAGAACAGTTGTACTAATCCCTTTTCTAAATTATCTAGTTCCCTAGCTGAAAAGATTTCAAAGGTCTTCCATTGTCCTGAGGATAGAAATCCCACACCAACCTTCAGGCTTATCTCTCAACATTCCCTTATTCAAAACCTATTTCCCAGCCATAGCACACCCTACAGCCCTTGACTCATCACCTCCAGTCACTAGCCATTATGACTTTGGTAAACTACTTCTCATCTTGCACAGCTTGATATCAATAATTCCTTTTATGGACAATTTTCCTTCACCCTGGAGGTCTGAGGTATATGCCCCTAATACATAGACCCAGAGCTTTCTGCTCTTGCCCCCAACAAAGCATATATACCCTGAAATATATTTATCTATTAGTTTGCCTCCCTATGAAACTGCCTCTCAAAACATTGATAGTGCCTGGTCCATAGCAAGAACTCAGAATTGTTTGCTAAATGAATGACTAAATGCTATACATGTGTTTCTATTTTTAAACATTTCCTATGGTAAACCTTAATGATACTATTAATATTTTAAAAGGTCTTAGTTTCAGTGTTTTGAAAAGCACTCTGATATCATATTAAGAAGCAGATCTGCTTTAGGTCTACTAAGAAAATGCAATAACATAATATTGTATAATATTTCAAAAATACGTAGCACTTTATAAATTGTTTTCCAATATGTTTTATCATTGAATCAATTCTTAGATACAACTCTGTTGCCAATTCTCTCTACTCATTCAGATGCAACCTCCAGCTTTGTGGAATGATATAAAAATAACTCAGAAAATTGATACCATGTATCCTGCAATGCACGAACTCAGGGCATGGATTACAATCAAAATATATTGTAATGAAAGTTAGTTTCCAAATTCAGTAGCATTAGATTCACTTATTTGCTGGAATTTTAACTCAGGGCCCATTTTCTTTTAGTTCTACCTGTAATTCAATCTCCAGCTGTTTTTAGATGTTTCATTCTTCTACTTGAAGGCAGAAAAATCGTTGTTTTACTCTGTTACTTTCCTTGAATACTAAAGCCTATCAGCATATTTTTCTCTAAGAGCTGACTCTTTGAAAATAAAAAATGTTATTCTACTTTTTAGAATATACATTTATTTTTAATTTTTCCCCTCTATCTGTGTAGGACATGGTATTTGCTTTCAGTTGAGAATCACCTATGGTACATGAACATGAAGATATTTGCTTTTAGTGACTCTAATAATGTTTACTTCTGAACATTAATTTAAATAAATTTTAGTTCAGGATATATTCTTATGAAGACAGTAAGTTTTTATCACACTAGATCATTGGTTTATAAAATGTGGAAGATATAATGATTATCATATAAGCTTCTAAGAAATATTCACCCCAATACCCTAACAGCAAATATTCTGATTCACTAACGTCTAATGTTGGATGTAGTAACTTCAATTTTTAACAAATACTGCAGTAATTGTGATGCAGGTGGTTCAGGGCCACACTTTGAGAACATTGACTAAAAATAAGCTTTTTTCTAAAAACATATTTGTTTGCATAGAATTAGGTTTAGAATGGATATGTGACATTATTTGCATTTCACACCTCTAAATATCAGCACAACTGGCCTCCAGCAATGAGAAAGAGATGCACCAGGCACATGGGCCAGCTAGACTTACCAAAACGATTGCTAATTAATTCAGTAGAGGCTAACTCTTCACCTAACATGTCTCACAAGATACAGGTCTAATGATACGAATATTGAAAATGTCAGCTCGGTCCTAACTTCTCCCCTGTTAACTTTAATGTAAAGATTATATTTTAGTTATGGTGTTTTTCCAATACACCAATAATTTATGCTTATTTTAGACCAAAAGGAAAAGAAAGAAAATTCAAATAAACAAACAAACATAAGTCACTTAAAATCCCTCCATCCAAAGTTAGCAATGCATATTTCATGTATCTTTTCTGGTGTGCATATACTCCCTGAAATTATCTGAAAAGATAGAGTAATAGATTAGCCCTGTTCTCTGAGGAGTACCTCTTTTCCCAATCTCAATCTATGGTTTTAGTAAGAACTGTTTAGGTGGCAGAGATAATATGTCCATTTAAACTAGTTTAAGCTAAAGGAAAATCACTGGGTCACAAAATAGGGAAATTCATGGAGTAAAGCTTGCTTCAAGAACAGTGGACCCACGGCCTCAAGAATATTCATAACTTGCTCCCTCTCCATCACACTCTGTTGGTAGAAGTGTACTTTTACTTTCTGGCTTGAGTCTCAGACAAGCTCCTTCATTGCACTTCTGACTCCACTTCCTAGTTTCAGAGAGAGGCATGTGATGGCTCAGGCTCCCATGATCACTGCTTGTGACTCTTATTGAAGATATTGGGAAATAGACACACTGTTTCAAGTATACTCACTGAGCTCCTTGAATGAAATGTTGCAGAGGCTACCAGCCATCCTTGCAACCTCAATGAACGAAAAGCAGAACAAAGAGGGTGAAAGAAAGGAAGAGCTAGACGTGGCTATCCTCAAGTCCAGTGTACCTGAAGCAAGTTTCATACCATGAATTTTCCTGTTTTATAGTGCAGTAAATTTCTTTTTAACTCTAGTTTAAACTGACATATTGTGGCACTTCCATCCAAAAAGGTCTTTACTAATACATATCGTTGGTCATCATTATTCTTGAATTCTGTGTTTGAACATTTTTCTACTTGCTATAATAGTTTTCTGTTGATGATTTTCATATTTAAAATAACCTTCAAGTGTAGTGATGAAGTACTCTCCAGAGTTCCTAAGTGCATGAAGGTTGTGATAAGCCTTATCAAGAAAATATGTGTTAGATAAACTTCCTTCAGGCATAAGTGATAGGGTTGATGGCTGTGAGTTCACTTAAGGGATCAACAAATATATATGTATATCTATGTATATTTAATATACAATAAATAAATATATGTAATAATGTGTCTTTAAATAGAAACATACATAGAACAAGATTATGCACTTAGGTTACGAAAATGTGACAAGGGGCTTGCAGGAACCTAATCCTGTATTTCTAATCCTAATCCTAAAAGTAGCAGTTTAATATTCACTAATTCAGCATTTGAAGTGACATTATAGAGCATAACTTCTGTGAATAATGAGAATTCAGTACATATATAAGATACTATAGATACTGTTTGGCAACCTTTCATTTTACTTAATACTATAATATTAATACTTATAGACAATACTTAATATTATTTTTCTTACTACAATATGAAAATACTTACATATAAGTAATTATGTGTCCAATCACATCATCCTATCAGTGACTTCATAGTGCTGTATTGCATTGAAGTATCATAATATACTAACATTATGTTTCCTAAACTTAAGTGTTGATGTACATTCCAATATTTTCTATTAAAAATTGTATTCAAAGATATATTTCTTCAGGACATTTCCTAGAAGTGGAAGCCCAGGGTCAGAGTATTGAATATTTTTGTTGTACATTGCCTAATTTACATATTATGATTATTTCCCTCAAACTATTTTCAATCTGTGCATTGTTATTCTCTCTTTTTTAAGTGAGTTGGGAAAATACGTTGCCTTATTGTAATTTACACTTCATTGGCAATGTTGAGTAATTTTTCATGTACTGATATGTGCTTGTATTTGAATGTTTGCACATGTTTGTATGTGTGCACATGTGTTTGTGAACATGTTTCTTTGTGACTCATTGTGTTAGGAACCCTATATATATACTGAATATTTTTCTCACTGAAGTACACAGTTCCTGCTTAATGAGACCAGCAGTGTCTATTAGAGAGCTTTACTTTTGCTTATTGAATAATAAGTGATTTGGTATAAAAAGAAAATTAATCCTTTGTCTTACAACTTGCAAATATGTTTCTGAGCTACTTATTTGCCCTCGAATGTGGCTTATATTTTCCTGATACTAAATAATTTTTGAATATGTCTACAATCTAATATATCAATATTGACCTTTATTTCTACCTCTGAGGCTTTGTTTAGAAAGTACTTTACCACCCTTCAAATTTCTGCTCTGTTTTTAGTATGAAGTGCTGTTTCCCAGAGCTATTATTAATGTACATTTTCTTAAGCATTTTCTCTGTATTGGAGAGGAAAGGAAGGTTAATTCATGTACTTAGTCTGTCACCTTGGATTGCAAGTTCCAGTACTATTCCTCTTTTAACTTATGATATGATCAATAACAATACTGTTTTCTCATTATTGAAACATTATTGCATTCTTGGACTTCATTATGATGTTATTTTAATATCATGATGGATTCAATTTGCTAATTTGTGTTAGGATTTTTACATCTATATTTATGTAAGACTGGTACACAAAAACGTACCCACACACTGAGACTTTGGGACTGTTAGCAGATTGCTGGAATTTTCTGTTCTTTAATTTTTTGGAAGATATTACCTGTAATGTTGCTAAATTTGGTGATTTTAGGGAGCTTTTAAAAATATATATGCAGTTATTTTGTAATTATCAGTCTAATAAGTCTTTCTAAATTAACTTTTGTATAAATTTTAATATATTTTTCTTTGAAAATTGAATTCTATTAATATTCATGCTTATTAACTTGTGCTGCCTTTCTCATTTAATTTTTAACAACTTAATTTAGTTTGAATATTCACAATCATGTTTTTAAAATTATTTCTAAATCTGTACATTATTGTCAATGCAATTTGATTTAACAACCGTTTATTTATTTATTTATTTAACAACCACTTATTTAGCGCATATTATGTGCCAGAGTGTTTAAGCACTAATATTAATTGATTTAGTTCTCACTACAAGCTTATGAAATAAATTCTCTTATTATTCCCATTTTACAGATAAAATAACAAACTGAGGCACAGAGAGATTAAGTAACTTGCTTAAACTCACACAGCTAGAAAGTGGAAGAGCCAGGAATGAAGCTGAGCTGTTTGTCTCAAGAGTACTTTAAGCACTCTACAGTATGCTAAAAGGAAAAACAGGGCTTCCCTGGTGGAGCAGTGGTTGAGAGACCGCCTACCGATGCAGGGGACACGGGTTCGTGCCCAGGTCCAGGAAGATTCCACATGCCGCAGAGCGGCTGGGCCCAAGGAAAAACATTTTTAAGAGAGATAATTGAAAAATGCTATAAAAGTTGTATATATGTTATATATATATAGACACACACAGGCCAATGGACTTTTTCTTCTTAGACTCTTCCCAGAAATATTAGTTTTGTTTACCTAAATTTCTGAACGACAGCTCTACTTCTTCAAACAGTCCTTATATATTCCCAAGTGCTGGATATTCCATAATGACAAAAAATTTAAAATAAAATAAAAGAACAGGAAGAAGAGAATGAAATGGGGAAACTGCTTCACTTAAACAGAGAATATTGCTTTTATCGTTAACACCCTAGGCAGCAGCAGTTAGAAGCTCAGTGACCTTAAGTGCCACAGAACCATTAAAAGTAATGAGGTGTGAGCTCAAGCCAATGACTGATGAAAAGGCAATGTCTTCTCAGGGGCTTATGTTGTAACATCCAACATTAATGTATTAGTACCAGTAGATGAAACATGATGAATACTAAACCTCATTTGCATAATGGATGAAGCTTGGGAGGCAGTTCCAGATGGCTGATGAGCACCTTGAGCCAAAAGGAGAATATTTTTTAAGGCTCAATATACATAGGTCTTGCATATTAAGATAAAAGTAATTAAACATATTAGAGCAAATGTAGGAGACTGTGGGCTGCCGGATGATGTACTTCTCTTAAATTTGAAATAAAATTGTGAAACTTCCCTGCAGAATCCAAATATACAATGCAAGGATCTTGTCTGGACTGGTGAGCTCCATGTCTTAAATAACCCTCATCTCCGAAGAAAACAGATAATAGATTTGTTGTGTTAACCTTGAGTAAACTGATTCAAATCTAGATGCAGATACCTAAATGACTTATTCGACTATGTTTTTTGCAATTTCTCAATTGTGCCAGTGTTTGAATAAAAATCATATAGTGTATTCAATTCAATACTATACACAGTCTGGTTTGTGGGGGAAAAATCCTTTCTTGGGAGAAAATGTGGGCTTGATTTAATTCTTACATGTTTCTGTTTCAGTTTCTCTCTAGGCATATGAAATCATCAAACATTAATTGTGCGAGTGTGATGTTAGTTCTTTAGGTCTTTTTATGATAGTTGTGATTGACTTATTAAAATTTCAATGCTAAAAATATATACATTTCAGTGTAATATATTCTAATGCAAAGTATTATGCAAATTCTGGGGTTACCACTGATCAGGGACACCTGTGGACAAAATCTGCAAGTGTGTAGTGCTGTGCTTTCCCCAACTGCCTCCAGGCTGGACCCTGTCCACTGTGGCAGCCTGCTCAAACCTACCCTCACCACTCATTCACCTTCTCCCTCCTCCTACCCTTAAACAGCTTAATGTCACATTAGATAACGTCCACTTCACCTTCAAAAGTTTGCCTCATCCAGACTGTCTTTGTCAATTTATGACATTGGCATCCTGATATTTTCCTAAATTCAGTTTGAATAGTTATGTATTTCTTACTCTGGCACTTTTTAAAGTTAATAATATTATTTTCAGTTTGTCATTAGTGATGTGAAGTATAGCCTTCTTTTAGAATTCAAATCATCTTGATGTTTTCAAATCTACAAGGATTCTGTCCCCCTCATCTCACAAATAAATTAAGAATCCTATGATCTTTAAATTGACTATTTCAGCTTTTTAATGACCTATTTCACTCTCCCTCATAGGTAGGGAATTAGTTCATAATTTGATCATCTTTTTGCCTATGATGTAACCATAGTGATTTGATCATGATTCCTTTCAGCCTGCAACTGGGTTGTCCTTAGTGGTAGTTTTCCTCACTTTGCAAGAGTCCTGATGAGTGCTTGACTGACATGATTAATTTGTTCCAAATTAGGAATAAGGCAAGTAACATAATTTGAGTTACATGTCTCAGCTTGAGAAATGAAAAATAATTATAAGACATTTTAAACACATGATCATTTCATGCACAAACCAGGTCTTGAGTATGACACTGTTATATATGTCCTAGTACAGTACTATGAAGACCATTACCTACTCCTGGGAACAAGGAGTCCATTCCTTTCCATGTAATTTCAACACTGATGAATACTCTGATCAAACATACATTTGAATGTTCGCATGAGCAGATTAGGGATGGAAATTTATTTTACAAAACACCTATAACTCATTCCTTAACTGATATAATAATACTTTGCATCCATGTCATGTGTTATTGAAGCCTCTGTCCTCTGGCTTTAGTATGCATGGCTGAGAATGCTACCAGATCATAAAATGTCCTTTGCAGTCATACTGCTTTTGTCATTTAAACTGCCGTAATGCAGCACCTGGAGACTAAATGATCTGGCCACAGCACATTGCTCTTGAGTTGTAGACCTGGGAACGGAACTCAAATCTTGTCACTCCAAGTCCAGTGACTTTTCCACACCCAACTTATAAAATTTTGGGAGAGCCAACTCCTGTGACATAACACCACATCGTGGGGAACGAAAGGGTAGAAGTAAACAGCTACACTCCTTGTGGAATTTTTCAGACGATAGATATACAAACAGGGTTAATACATATAATGTGGGTTTTCCTCATGCTATATTAAGAGAATGTACTAGATTAAAACTTGTAGATAGGGCTTCCCTGGTGGCGCAGTGGTTGAGAGTCCACCTGCCGATGCAGGGGACAGGGGTTGGTGCCCCGGTCCGGGAAGATCCCACATGCCGCGGAGCGGCTGGGCCCGTGAGCCACGGCCGCTTAGCCTGCGCATCTGGAGCCTGTGCTCCACAACGGGAGAGGCCACAACAGTGAGAGGCCCGCGTAGAGCAAAACAAAAGAAAAAAAAAAAAAAAACTTGTAGGTAAGTGTAAACATGTAGTTAGCTAGAACTATTTTAAAACAGTTTTATAATCATTTTCATCAATGATTGTTCAAGAAAAAAACACTCTCGTTTGTCTCCTATACTCTTAATACCATACTTCACTACTGATTCCAAATGTGTTGATTTTTCCACACATCAGGCAATTCTGTGACACCAGCTGCGTGCCCTACAATTCAACTCAATTCTGACACTATCTACCTAGAATTAGCATCAGATACCATGGTTTAAGGGTGTGTCCCACAGGACTGCCCCCACTACAGATACCAATTGCAAGTCCATGTTGTTACCTGTGCTTCTAGGCCACTGGCTATAAATTGGAGATTCCCATGACCACCTGCTTGTTCGTTTGTTTCTGTTTGTTTGTTTGTTTTGAAGAATGACATACTCACAGTGCAAACGAATATGCATATTGAAGTGGGAGGAATTTGTGCCCATTAAGGAATATACCAAACTAAGAATTTATTGAATGAATAAATGTTTAATTTTTATTTAGGGTATGGGCACGGCTGTAGTCTCTGATCTCTGTTCTTGACTCTGGCTAATCCATGGCAGTGTGTTAGTGCTGGGCTCTAATATCAGACTCATAATAAGAGATTTCCCACATCACTGTTTATTCTCTGGTCTCCCCACTTTCTTAATCCTTGTCAGAAATGGGGCCCTGATTAGCCTACTTGCTATTCTTCTCTATGACATTTTCTAGACTGATCTGGAGGAACAGATCTGGTTTTCAAATTTGGCTTTACCATTTATTCATTATGTGACTTTGAGCAGGTTATTTAAATTGTTTAAAATACCTGCTTCAGGGCTTCCCTGGTGGCAGAGTGTTGAGAATCTGCCTGCCAATGCAGGGGACACGGGTTCGATCCCTGGTCTGGGAGGATCCCACATGCCGTGGAGCAACTGGGCCCGTGAGCCACAACTACTGAGCCTGCGCGTCTGAAGCCTGGATCCGCAACAAGAAAGGCCGCAATAGTGAGAGGCCCGCACACAGCGATGAAGAGTGGCCCCCACTTGCCACAACTAGAGAAAGCCCACGCACAGAAACGAAGACACAGCACAGCCATAAATAAATAAATAAATAAGTGACTACATACATAAAATACCTGCTTCATCAGATTTATAGGATTAAATGGCATAATGTATTAAAGTCCCTGGCACATAGTAGTAAGTTAATGAATGTCAGTTTTCCTTCTTCTGTATCACTAGATAGTAAAGGGCATCTAATATAAGATTAGGACTATGGATTTATAGGCAATGGTAAGCCATTGATAGTTTGTACACTAGGAAATTATAAAATAAAAAGGAGTTGAAAAAAAATAAGGGGTTGGAGAATTAAACCCTCAGTTGTGTATGACTTCCATATTATAGTACATTCTTCTATATTACTCTGCATTATATATATATATATATATATATATACACACACATATAACATTTCAGAATTTGTAAAGAAGTATACTACTGTAGTCCCCATACAGTGATGGCTTATCCAGTTAATACTAAAGATATATTTAGGACATGAGAAAATTAGAGTATTGAGAAAAAATTAGAAAATTGTATTTGATATTTGATTTCGTTTTTTAAAAGGCAATGAAATAGTCTCCCAGAGAAAACCCAAAATTTTGTCAGACTTTCCTACACCATATATTTTTAAATTTTGTGTTGTTTTTATTTTTAAATACATAGTATAACCTTCTCAGTGTTTTGTGACTCTGATCCAGCCTTTCTTTCATGTACTGTATTAAATCTGAGGTTTAGAAGAGTGTTGCCAGAAATGAAATGAAGACTAAATATGAAGCATATTTCATAATAAGAGTAAATGATAAATCTTGGTTGTTAGTGGATTATAAAGAATAATGCAAGGGGAAAGTCAAAGATCTTACTACCATCACCATTCAACCAAGATTCCACATCACCCAAGTCTTCTACTCTAGGTCAAATAAGTTAAGTAACTTGACCTATATATATAGGGTTTGATTCTATATCAAGGTAAGAAGCCCTGCATTTTAACTTGGATTCACAGTGAATTATTAGGACATGAGTGGACAGAATTATAAAGTGTCAATTTGTAGGATCTCTATTTTAGGAATTATATTTGTAGAAACAGGATATACGTAAATTTATTTGAGCAAAATGAGGGCATTTATTCATATTTAATATAGTAACCAGGTGAAATGCCTAACATAGCCTTAAATCCAACACCAGGTACATAATAGATGGATTTTATTTTATAGAATATTTCTTTTAAAAGACCTACACCTGATTTTATGTGATTAGCAATCAGTATTAAAAATGTTCACTGAGAAATATATATTTTAAAAAACATTATTTAAAAGCTTTATGTAAAGATTAAGCTTAAAAGGAAATAATTCCATTAAAATACTATCAAATAATAACATATTTGGAAATACATTTGATAGAAGAAGTGCATGTACACTAAAAATCACCAAACATTACTGAGGGAAACAGTCTCCTATGACAAAAACTATCCAGCTTGAAATGTCAATGGTTGAGAAGTAAAGATTGAGAAACACAGCTCCAGGAGGTGGCTTTTGAGCTAAGACCTGAATAAGGAGCCAGTCATGCAAATATCTAGGAGAAGAGTATTTCAGGCAAAGGGAAGAAAAATTACAAAAGTTCTGAGATGAGAAAGGAGCTCGGTATCAGTAAGGGACAGAAAGATTGCTAGCCTGGCTGAAAATGCAGCAAGTGCTGAGAATAAAGGATCAGATAATGTCAAGGAAGAAGGCGGGGACCAGATTCAAAATATCTTTACATATCAGATACAGTATGGAATTTTAATATGGTTGAGTAGATTTTCAACAAGTGGAATGAAATTCAGATCCACATAGCATTCACAATTTGGAGGACTGCCAGCAGCATTGCTCTTTCCTTGGCTTGGTCCCCTTAGCATTTTTATCATTGACTTTGTGAGGACAAAGAAGACCTGTTATCAGATCTGGGGCTGACAACAAACTCAGGGAGATAACTAATATAAGGGATGACAGAAACAGGATTCAAAAGCATCTTGACAGGCTGAAACAGTGGATTGAATCTAAGAAGATGACATTTAATAAAGATGAATGCGATATCCTGCACTTGGATCAGAAAGCATATGGTTCAAAAGAGTAAGGGAGAGGCAAAGCTGAACAGCAGCATGGCTTAAAATGTTAGAGGCATTTTCACCAGCTCTAAGATTAATGTGAGCCAACAGGGTGATGGAGTCACCACTGAAGTCAACATGGACCTCAGATGCATTCATCAAAGTATGGTATGCACAACCAAGAAGACTTCACTCCATATCTGGAACCCTACTGCCAGATCATACTTCTGGAAGGAAGTAGACAAACCCAGGTATGATAAAATGTCAGAAAAAAAGAGGACAAAGGATCTTGCAACGGATGAATATTTCACTTGTAAAATCCTGGAAATCAAGGATTTCCTATGATTCATATATTAGAAGGTCAGTAGTCTTTATGAGGAATTAGATTTATACGAATACAAGAAGTTTGAAATTGGGTCTGTAGAAGGAAGATATAAATGGACATTTTGAATGAATACTGAAAAAGTATTTCTTACAATAATCGTTACTCCAAAATCAGTGGGCTACTTTTCCAAATCGTGAGTTTTCAAGGAGAATTTCTAGGGAAACCATGCATAAGTGCTCGAAGACTTGTGAGGCACCTTTCAATTTCTAAGGTTTCATTATTCAGTAATTTGGTTACAAAAGTTGGACTGTCTTTTTTATTATTTATACCTCAGTCTTTTTACCCATACACAGGAAAATGCATTTTGTAAAAAAAGTTAAATGCAAACAAATGGATGCAGCAAGTTGATTTCTAAACAAATTGTTTCATTTCAACCACATTTTGCTTTGTTTTACTCTTTGTTGTTGAACCCAAGTCTGTTGTGGTTTGGACAAAAACGTCTATTTTCAGAGAGCTCTCTTTTAAGTGGGGCTAAGGCCTCTTAACCATCTTCTGGTTCTATTGTAAACACTAAGTGTTTAAAGAACTTGATTTGAAATCAGTGCTGTGTATCACAGACTCCAACATCTGAGCTGGAAAGAATGAGTTTGTTTCTTTCTTTAGTAGAAAAGACCTTCATAGGTCACTTGCAACAGAATCACCTGGGAACCACAATTCTTTTTAACTTACAGAGAAATGCCAGGGCCATGGGTGTGAATTAAATATTCTAGTTTGTTCAGTCACCTATTAGCAGTTACAGCCACCAGTGTGTTTTTGTAGAAGGTTAAAAAACTGTAAAGGTGAAATTAGTTTCAAGAGAGTTTGGTCTTCTTTCATATTTTTTTCATGATTGTGCCCATCAAGACTTTAAACTTAAGAAAACAAACAAAAAACAAGAGTGACTTCAATAGGTACAAAAGACTGTTTAATAATAATATTATTCTCATTTTAAGGACAGGAAAGTAAGGCAGGCCAATGGCAGTCTTTGTAGCTCATTTAAACCTAGCTGTGGCTGTGTTTTTATTTTATGCTGGATTTACTGACTGTCTGCTGTAGTAGAGATTTTTTTGGCCTTGGTCTTCTAGAACTTTTCCATTCTGATGCACTAGTATATTTCTAATATGTATGTATTTTCTGCCTTTTTTTTTCTTTTTTTCTTTTTAATGAGTGAAAACTTCACATGGGTTTTGTTACTTCGTTGGATCTTAGGAACTTGTTATTTATTTTTAAGCCAATAAACACTCTGTTGCAATAAATTCTGTGGGCGAAATTAGATTTTATCCTCATGCTAAGTACTGATAAATATATTGGCTAGATTTCCCAAAAAGTGGCATGAAGCCTGATATATCTTATCACACATTTTCAACTATAATATGATGGCCTTAATTAAACAATTTTTACTTAATCAATAATGTGTCTCTTCCAATTTCCCTTTTAGAAATGAAAAATAAGATGTGGTGCTAAAATTAAATAAGTATAAATCAGGATTTAGCACATAATTGAATTCATAGTTACAACGTTTACACCTTTCAAAAAAGCCTTGTGTGAATGCTTCATGTGCTTTCCATTTTTTTCACTGTAGTAAAATCCTCTTCCTACATGTATATTGATGGTACAAACATAATGAAGAGCATAGTATTGTCTAGGCCTTGTTCTCAAGGACAACTAACATGCATCAGAATGACTACATAAAGTAGAATCATCCATGTACATAAAAATCATAATTGGAAGTGAAAATCATTAAAAAGAAATCCATAGGAAAATTGCTAATGTATATTTCCAGGTTTATGATGACTCTGCTTTATATTTCAGAATTTTCTAAAAGTCTTGTTAAATATGGATCTATTATCTGTACTAACTAAGTTAGAGGAAATGTTACTAACCACATTTCAGTAAAACCACTTAGAGTTTATGAGTACCGAATGTATTTGTTTCCTGGAACTGCCATAACAAAGTACCACAAACTAGATGGCTTACAACAACGGAAATTTACTATCTCACAGTTCTGGAGATCAAAAGTTTAAAATTAAGGTGTCAGGAGGACCATAATACTCCCTCTGAGGGCAGCAAGGAAGGACCTCCCAGGCCTCCTCCTAGATACTGGTAGTGCCCTGATTTATGGCAACATCTCTCCAATTTTCACATGGTTTCTTTTTGTTTTGTTTTCTGTTTTTGTTTTTTTCCTAGTAAGGGCAATGGATATATTGGATTAAAAGCCTACCCTATTCGAGTATGACCTCATCTTAACTTACTAATTATATCTGTAACAATGCTATTTCCAAATAAAATCACATTCTGAAGGTTAGAACTCCACATATAAATTTTTTAGGAAACACGATTTAGGAAACACGATTTCCCAGCATGTACTCCACAGATAAGCTCTTATTAAAGTACTGTTCCTCTTTGCTCCATTGCCTCTGTCTCAGTCTTGACTTAGCATCATTAGCTGTATTCCACTTCTTATCTTTGAATTGTAGAGCATCTCTGAGCCTGGTAAAGAAGACCCACTAAGAATTCATTGTAGCTAATATCACTGCGATGTCATAATTGGCCTCTTATTTCATGTGTTCCTTCAAGCATCCTTAATTGAATCCTTACCATGTATTCTGCAGTTAAAGTTCAATGAATGGAAAAGAAGTACCTCTGGGTATTTTGAGCAGAAATTGATTTGATATAGGAATTCAGTTTGTACAAAACTGTTGGAAGATGGGAGCAGTCAGATGGACACCACTGAAATATAATTAAGGACATATCCCTATAGTTATACAGTGATATTCTAGAGGTCAGGGAGCCTCAAGGACTGTCATTGTCATACAATATTCACAGAGCCACTGTCTAGACATTGGAATGTCTATCCAAGCACCACAATTGTTTTTAACATCACAGCTCTCCTTGACAGAAGAAAAAGGGATAGGAAGACAAACTGAACTTTACTTATACTTACCAACTCTCAAGCTATTGCTTTTATTGGGCAAAAATCTAACTCGTATACAGAACCAGCTGGAAGGTGTGTGCGAAATGCTCTTTTTAATTTTCCTGAACTTTTAGCACAAGAAACCTTTCAGAAGACGATACCCATTGACTGAAGCCATCACAATGGCAACTTACAGAGGGTGTATTCTGACAGTCCTGAGGAGAAGTAAAAACAAAACAAAACAAATAATATGAATACCAAGAAGCTGAAATTCTAGTAAGGATAAGATGCCTGTACATAATTTTGAGAAAGCACACAATGGGGACCATAAGAGAAGTAGAGTAAGGGTTGAGAGTGTACTCTCGTGAGTGAAAATGTTATCTGGAATACAAAAAAAACCATGAAAAACAGGGAAAGAAGATTAAATTCATGGATAATCTGAAAAACTAAAGTCTCAAAAGTTTGAATTTCATTCAATAGGAAATAGACTTACCTAGTACACATTCTTCAGGTTTTCTTTGAACCAGGACATTTCTTATTGGTCTCCTTCTCCAACTCCTCCTGCTTTGTACAAATTGTAAAATATGCAGTTCCTTTGGGACTAGTACTATGTTCTCTGCTCTGCATGTGTGTGTGTATTATTTCCTTAACTGAGCTTATCCATCCAATGGCTTAAATCCTGTCTTTATGCTTGTAGCCCTCAAGTTTATATTTCTAGCTGTGATGGTTAATTTTATGTGTCAGTTTCACTGAGCCACTGATTGCCCAAATATTTGATCAAACATTATTCTGGGTGTGTCTACGAGGGCATTTCTGGATGAGTTTAATATTGGAATAGGTAGACTGAATAAAAGAGGTTGCCCTCAGGGCTTCCCCGGTGGTGCAGTGGTTAAGAATATGCCTGCCAATGCAGGGGACATGGGTTCGAGCCCTGGTCCAGGAAGATCCCATGTGCCGCAGAGCAACTAAGCCCACGTGCCACAACTACTGAGACTGTGTGGCACAACTACTGAAGCTCACACCCCTAGAGGCCGTGCTCTGCAACAAGAGAAGCCACCACAATGAGAAGCCCTCGCACCACAGCGAAGAGTAGACCCTGCTCGCAGCAACTAGAGAAAGCCCACGCACAGCAACGAATACCCAATGCAGCCAAAAATAAATAAATGAAATAAATAAATTTATTAAAAAAAAAGGAGATTGCCATTTCCAATGCATCTCATCTAATCAGTTGAAGCTCTCTATAGAAAAAAAGGCTGAGTGAAAAACAATTCCTTCTGACTGATTGCCTTCAAGTTGGGACATCACCTTTTCCTGCCTTTCAGACTCAAATTGAAACATCAGTTCTTCTTGGGCCTTCAACCTGCTGGCTTTTGGTCTGAAGTACACCACTGGCTCTCATGGTCTCAGGCCTTTAAAGTGGGACTGAAGCTACACATCGATTCTCCTGGGTCTCCAGCTTGCAGACTGCAGATCTTGAGATTTGTCAACCTCCATAATCACAAGAGCCAATTTCTTATAATAAATACCTTTCTCTCTTGTCTCTCTTCTTCTCTCTCCTATTGGTTCTTTTTCTCTGGAGAACTCTGACTAATATACTAGCATTGATCCCTTTTCAAAGCTCTAGAACCTGTAATAACCTACTTGACATATTTAATTTTATAAACCAGCTTGCTCAAGTCAGAAACATAGGAAATGTTCTCAATTTCTCTAAACCCCTTATCCAATCCATCAGTAAATCTAATATATTAATAGTTTGCTTTGTAAATATTTGTCAAACCTTTCCATGTCTCTTTCACTCTGCACCTCCACCACCATCATCATCTCTTGCCAACACTGTTGCAATCATCTTACTGATCTCTTGTCTTCCAGTTTTTCCTAGGTCTAATCCATCCACTCCCCATAAAATATAAATCAGGCATGTCACATACTCAAAACCCTAAAGAAACTCCATTGCTCAGAATTAAGAACACATATAGGATTTGACACATAGTTTCAACACCTCCTCTTTCCACTCTCCTCTTGCTGTTTTAATTCATCCCCATTAGCATTTTATGTACTATTAATATATTTAATATTCTTTATATTTCAAGACTTCCAGTGTTCCTTTTCTCTCTTTTCTACAAAGAGAGAACTTCACTCTAACAACTTCTTCACTCTAAACAACAATTCTATAATTTTTGGAGGATTTATTAGTATCATCTATATCTTTTCATCCTATTCATTTTTTTTTTTTTTTTTTTGTGGTACGTGGGCCTCTCACTGTTGTGGCCTCTCCAGCTGCGGAGCACAGGCTCCGGATGTGCAGGCTCAGCGGCCATGGCTCACGGCCCCAGCCGCTCCACAGCATGTGGGATCTTCCCAGACCGGGGCTTGAACCCGCGTTCCCTGCATCGGCAGGCAGACTCCCAACCACTGCGCCAGCAGGGAAGCCCTATTCTATTCATTTTCTTTAGATACCTTCACACATTGTGATTGATATTATTTTCTTGTTTTGTTATTTTTGGTCTGTCTCCTCTCCAACATAACTGCAAACACCACAAAGCCAGGGACTTTTCATGTCTCTTTCATTCTGTACTCTGAATACCTAGAACCTTGTGCTTCATACATAGTAGGTTCTTAATAAATATTTTGGGAGTAAGTAAATAGCTATTCTTAGTTTATTCTCTCTTACCCTTTCTTATTTCTATTTTCTCATATTGTTGCTTTATCACCCATGGTCTCTGTTCCTCTTTGCTTCCCTCCTCCCTTTCAACAGTACTAAATTGAAGATTATTAGCAACATAAAAACTAGAGAGGGAAATTTAAGCTTCTGTCTTTGTGGCATTGCATAGGCTGCACTCAGCTGCACTGGGCCAGGAGCAATCTACAACAGCCTTTGGAGGAGACCCCCTTCTAATCACCCTGGATTATAAACATCATTGGCTATGCTGCCTCCCAAGGTTATGGCAAAACTTAATCTCATTTCTGTTAATAGTCAATGCCCCCTCATTCTCTTATAATTAGTCACTGTGGAGTTTTAGAAAGGTCATTTGGTTGAAATATGAAGCTGCAATTTGTTTAAAGGGAAAAATAGGAAGAGGAAATTATCTTTCCACAATTCATTAGCCCAGGTCACAATTACCCCAGGCATTCTGAGTGTATGTTGTAGACAGTCTAGCACTCCCATAACCAGAATGTATGCTTGGCCCGGGGAAACACACTCATTAAACTGCTGTTAATGGGAACCACACAGAGGTTGTATATCTCTAAATATTTATTAAAAAAGTAAAAATTCCTCCACGTTATTACAAATATGACTCATGTGTGGCCAGGCACACCATATTTGTAAACAGCTGGAATACTGGGGAAAAAAAATAGTTTGCAACATCTGTGGCACTGATAGAAAACAGGCAAGATCTTTAATCCTGCTTTTATTTTATTTTTACTTGTCATTCAAATCAAAGAAATATGTTTATTTATTCTATCTAGG
The DNA here is from genome assembly GCF_963455315.2 of Globicephala melas. Taxonomy (NCBI): domain Eukaryota; kingdom Metazoa; phylum Chordata; class Mammalia; order Artiodactyla; family Delphinidae; genus Globicephala; species Globicephala melas. Next base: position 160,945,903 of record NC_083315.2, on the reverse strand, counting down.
GAACCACCACTTTTGCAACAAGGCTATCTTTCCAATACTTTTGCATTGACAAACAGCAAATATAAGACAACAGCAAAGGTCAAGATTTTTATAGTCAAAGAGGAAACCATTTTCCTTCATTATATATTAGTGCAGTTGTATAATTTTATTCTCATGCATTTTTGGTAAGAAGTTTCTAAAATTGTATACTATTCATGACTATTTTGAATACCTGTTAAAAAGTGCATGTTGAAATTCTAAACCAATTGATTTCTACTGGAACTTAAGAACAGTCTTCTAAGAAGTTAAGAAGAACAATGTTATTGCCATCTGGTTTAACACTATTTCACTCCTGAACATGAGAACAGATATAAGATTTTTAAAGGCTATGAACATTTACTATGCTTTGTTTTTGTTTTCATTTTTTAAGCTGCTGAACAGCCAGACTGTTAACATATTGTTTATTTAAATATTGTAAGTCTGACTGTATCACTAACACAGTAAGATTACATTGATCTGCAATATTTACCTTCAATATGCATGGCATAATGCATACTTGAATTTTGGAGAATTAAAAATGAACTTTACAAATAAATTGGAAGAGAGTTAATGAATAAATAAAGTTAGCTGCACTTTGGAGAAGGAGAAACTTTGCTTGAATTATGATCCCTAAATGCAATAAATATGCACTCTTAGCTATTGTAGTGATAAGGGAGGAATAAATACTAAATACCCAAATTTTAAAGAGGAAGACAACCGAGGAAAAGGTTAATGCACAGTTGACTAACAATACTAGTGACATATACAAAACAAAGAAAAATTCTTAAAAAAATGTACAAAATCAAGAGTAATAAATGATAAAATCAGGAGCTAGAAAAAAACCTTTACCAGCATTATGACTTTTCATACTCATTTTCCTCTGTAAAGGAATATAATTTTGCAAGGGTGGAGTCAAATGGCAGAGTAGGAGGCCATGGAGTTAATGACTCCCCACAACTAGGGCCCCTACCAGACGCTGGTGGGGGAACTTGACACCCAAGGGGACGGGAGGAACCACCAAGTGGCCAGGTAGGATATGTAGGTGAGTAAGCGGGAGGAGAAGTGGAGGCTGGATGGGACCAGTGTCCCTGTAGGGTGGCTGTGGAGGGGAGGAGTTCCATTCCTAGAGGGACCCTCTGGGAATCAGAGGATCAGGGAGAAAGGCAGCTAGTGATTCCCCTACCCAATCAGTTCCTGAGAAGCTTGCTGGGGTCCTAGGCCTGGTCCTCCACCCTCCGAGGCCCCCTATGGCTGCATGGGTGCTAGGGGCATAGGAGAGAGGGAGGAGGGGGGAAGAGGAGGGGCAGATGTGGAGAGCCCTCCAGGACCAGAGGATCAGGGGAAGCATGGCTGGCATTTCCCCCACCCACTCTGGCTCTAGGAAGCCTGCTGGGCTCCCAAGCAGGGCCCTTCACCCTCCATGGCCCCCTCTAGCCACGTTGACTCTAAGGGTGTGGTGGGAGAAGAAGAGGAGAGGTAGATGGGGAGGGGCCCTCTGGATCAGAGGATCAAGGGGGAATGCGCCTAGCGTTTTTCCCACCCACTCCACCCAGGGAGCCTGCTAGGGTCCTGGGCCTGTTCCTCTGCCTTCCGAGGCCAGAGGCACTCCAGGGGCTCTCCAGCCACGTTGAGCCTAAGTTCTGACCCCCACCTGCCCAGGGCCTTTTCTGGCCACGTGGGTCCTGAGCCTAGACCCCGCCTGCTGCATAAACCCTGCCTCTGCCTAAGCCCAGCCCCCTACAGCCAAGGTCTTTTTGGCTTTGTGTGTGTGTGTGTGTGTGCCACCCTGCATGGCTTGTGAGATCTTGGCTCATGAGCCAGGGGTCTGGCCTGAGCTCCTGTGGTGGGAGCTCCAAGTCCGAACAATTGGACTAACAGAGAACCTCAGACCCCAGGGAATATTAATCAGACTGAAGTCTCCCAGAGGTCCTCATCTTGGTAGCAAGACCCAGCTCTACCCAACTGCCTACAAACTCTAGTGCTGGTAACCTCAGGTCAAACAAACAGTAAGGCAGGAACACAATTCCACCCATCAAAAAACAAGAAAAAGTGAGATGACAAAAAAGTATGTTACAGAGGGAGCAAGGTAAAAACCTACAAGACCAAATAAATAAAAGGGAAATAGGTAACTTACTTGAAAAAGAATTCAGAGTATTGATACTAAAGATGATCCAGAATCTCGGAAATAGAATGGAAAAAGGAATTGAGAAAATATAAGAAATTTTTAATGAAGACCTAGAAAAACTAAAGACAAACAGAGATGAACAACACAATAAATGAAATGAAAAATACACTAGAAGGAATCAATAACAGAATAACTGAGGCAGAAGAAGGAATAGGTGAGCTGGAAGACAGAATGGAGGAAATAACTGCAGAGGAGCAGAATAAAGAAAAAAGAATGAAAAGAATTGAAGACAACCTCAGAGGGGTCTTGAGTCAACACTAAATGCACCAATATTTGAATTATAGGTTTCCCAGAAGAAGGGGAAAAGAAAGGGTTTGAAAAAATATTCAAATACATTGTAGTCAAAAACTTCCCTAACATAGGAAAGGAAATAGCCACCCATCTCCAGGAAGTGCAGAGAGTCCCATACAGGCTAAACCCTAGGAGAAACACACCAAGACACATAGTAATATAACTAACAAAAATATGAAAAGCAGCAAGGGAAAAGCAAAAAATACCATAAGGGAATCCCTATAAGGTTATCAGCTGATTTTTCAGCAGAAACTCTGCAGGCCAGAAGAGAGTGGTTGGATATACTTAAAGTGATGAAAGAGAAAAACCTACAACCAAGATTACTCTATCCAGCAAGGATCTCATTCAGATTCCACAGAGAAATTGAAAGCTTTACAGACAAGCAAAAGCTAAGAGAACTCAGCACCACCAAACCAGCTTTACAGTAAATGTTAAAGGAACTTCTCTAGATGGGAAACACAAGAGAAGAAAAAGACTCACAAAAACAAATGTAAAATAATTAAGAAAATGGTAATAGGAACATACATATTGATAATTACCTTAAACGTAAAAGGATTAAAAGCCCCAACCAAAAGACACAGACTGGCTGAATGGATAAAAAAATGAGACCCGTATATATGCTGTCTACAAGATTCCTACTTCAGACATTGGGACACATACAGACTGAAAGTGAGGGGATAGAAAAAGATATTCCATGAAAATGGAAATCAAACGAAAGCTGGAGTAGCAATACTCATATCAGAAAAAATAGACTTTAAAATAGAGACTGTTACAAGAGGTAAGGAAGGACACTACATAATGAGAAAGGGATCAATCAAAGAAAAAGATATGGCAATTGTAAATATTTATGCACCCAGCATAGGAGCACCTCGATACATAAGGCAAATGCTAAAAAAACATAAAAGGGGAAATTGACAGTAACACAATAATGGTAGGGAATTTTAACACCCCACTTACACCAATAGACCGATCATCCAAACAGAAAATACATAAGAAAACACAAGCTTTAAAGAACACAATAGATCAGATAGATTTAATTGATATTTATAGCACATTCCCATAAAAGTGGCAGAATACATTCTTATCAAGTGCACATGAAACATTCTCCAGGACAGATCACATCTTGGGTCACAAATCAAGCCTCAGAAAATTTAAGAAAGTTGAAATCGTATCAAGCATCTTTGTCGACCATGAAGCTATGAGATTATATATCAATTACAGGAAAAACACTGCAAAAAACACAAACATATGGAGACTAAACAGTGCACTAGTAAATAACCAAGAGATCACTGGAGAAATCAAAGAAGAAATAAAAAAATACAGAGAAACAAATGACAATGAAAACATGATGACCCAAAACCTATGGGATGCAGCAAAAGCAGTTCTAAGAGGGAAGTTCACAGCAATTTAATCTCACCTCAAGAAACAAGAAAAGTCTCAAACAATCTAACTTTACACCTAAAGCAACTAGAGAAAGAAGAACAAAGAAAACCCAAAGTTGGTAGAAGGAAAGAAATCATAAAGATCAGAGCAGAAATAAATGAAATAAAAATGAAGAAAACAGTAGCAAAGATCAATAAAACTAAAATTTGGTTCTTTGAGAAGATAAACAAAATTGATAAACCTTTAGCCAGACTCATCAAGATAAAAAGGGAGAGGACTCAAACCAATAAAATTAGAAATGAAAGAGAAGAAATCAAAACTAACACTGCAAAAATACAAAGGATTATAAGAGACCACTACAAACAATTATATGCCAATAAAATGAACAACCTCAAAGAAATGGACAAATTCTTGAAAAGGAACAATTTTCCAACACTGAACCAGGAAGAATTAAAAATTAAAAACAGACCAATCACAAGTAATGAAATTGAAACTGTAATTAAAACTCTTCCAGCAAACAAAAGTCCAACACCAGGTGGCTTCACAGGTGAATTCTATCAAAGATTTAGAGAAGAGCTAACACCTATCCTTCTCAAACTCTCCAAAAAGTTGCAGAGGGAGGAACACTCCCAAATTCGTTCTACAAGGTCATCAACTCCCTGCTACCAAAACCAGACAAAAATATCACAAAAAAAGAAAATTACAGACCAATATCACTGATGAACAGAGACGAAAAAATCCTTAACAAAATTCTAGCAAACAGAACCCAACAACACATTAAAAGGATCATACAACATGATCAAGTGGGATTTACCCCAGAAATGCAAGGATTCTTCAAGATATACAAATCAATCAATGTGATACAGCAAATTAACAAATTAAAGAATAAAATCATATGATCATCTCAATAGATGCAGAAAAAGCTTTTGACAAAATTTAACACCCATTTACGATAAAAACTCTCCTGAAAATGGGCATAGAGGGAATCTACCTCAACATAATAAAGTCCATATATGCAAACCCACATCAAACATCATTCTCAAAGGTGAAAAACTGAAAGCATTTCCACTAAGATCAGGAAAAAGACAAGGATGTCCACTCTTGCCACTCTTATTCAACATAGTTTTGGAAGTCCCAGCCACAGCAATCACCGAGGAAAAAGAAATAAAAGGAATACAAATTGGAAAAGAAGAAGTAAAATTGTCATTGTTTCCAGATGACATGATACTATACATAGAAAATCCTAAAGATGTCACCAGAAAACTACTAGAACTAATCAGTGAACTTGCTACTGCTGCAGGGCACAAAGTTAATGCACAGAAATCCCTTGCATTCCTATACATTAACAATGAAAGATCAGAAAGAGAAATTAAGTAAACAATCCCATTTACCATCTCAAAAAAAAAAGAATAAAATACCTAGGAGTAAACTCACCTAAGGAGGCAAAAGACCTGTACAAAGAAAACTATAAAACACTGATGAAAGAAATCAAAGATGACATAAACAGATGGAGAAATATACCATGTCCCTGGATTGGAAGAATCAATATTTGAAAATGACTATACTACCCAAAGCAATCTACAGGTTCAATGCAATCCCTATCAAACTACAAATGGCATTCTGCACAGAATTAAAACAAAAATTTTACAATTCATAGGGAAATACAAAAGACCCTGAATAGCCAAAGCAATCTTGAGAAAGAAAAATGGAGCTGGAGAAATCAGGCTCCCCGACTTCAAACCACACTACAAAACTACAGTAATCAAGACACTATGGTACTGGCACAAAAACAGAAATATGGATCAATGGTACAGATTAAAAAGCCTGAAAATAAACCCACACACATATTGTGAGCTAATATACCACAAAGGAGGCAAGAACATACAATGGAGAAAAGACAGCCTCTTCAGTACGTGGTGATGGGAAAGCTGGACAGTTACATGTAAAATAATGAAATTAAAACATTACCTAACACCATACACAAAAATAAACTCAAAATGGATTAAGGACCTAAATGTAAGACTGGACACTATAAAGCTCTTAGAGGAAAACATAGGCAGAACACTGTTTGACATAAACCACCGTAAGATCTTTTTTGACCCACTTCCTAGAGTATTGAAAAGAAAAATGAAAAAATAAACAAATGGTACCTAATGAGACTTAAAAGCTTTTGCACAGCAAAGGAAACCATAAACAAGATGAAAAGACAACCCTCAGAATGGGAGAAAATATTTGCAAATGAAGCAACTGACAAAGGATTAATCTCCAAAATATACAAACATCTCATGGAGCTCAATATCAAAAAAATCAAACAACCCAACTGAAAAATGGGCAGAAGATCTAAATAGACATTTCACAAAAGAAGACATACAGATGGCTGAGAGGCACATGAAAAGATGCTCAACATGATTAATTATTAGAGAAATGTAAATCAAAACTGCAGTGTGATATCATTTCACACCGGTGAGAATGTCCATCATCAAAAATGCTGCAAACAATAAATGCTGGAGAGGGTTTGGAGGAAAGGAAACCCTCTTACACTGTTGGTGGGAATGTAAATTGATAGAGCCACTGTGGAGAACAGTATGGAGGTTCCTTAAAAAACTAAAAATAAAACTACCATATGACATAGCAATCCTACTACTGGGCATATACCCTGAGAAAACCATAATTCAAAAGGACACATGCACCCCAATATTCATTGCAGTACTATTTACAATAGCCAGGACATGGAAACAACTAATTGTCCAACAACAGATGAATGGATAAAGAAGATTTGGTACATATATGCAATGGAATATGACTCAGCCATAAAGAGGAATGAAACTGGGTCATTTGTAGAGAAGTGGATGGACCTAGAGTCTGTCATAAAATGTGAAGTCAGAAAGAGAAAAAACAAATATTGTATATTAATGCATATGCGTGGAATCTAGAATAATGGAGATGAACCTATTTGTAGGGCAGGAATAGAGACCTAGATGTAGAGAACAGACGTGTGGACATAGGGGTGGAAGGGGAGGGTGGGACAAACTGGAAGACCAGGAATGACAAATATACACTACCATGTGTAAAATAGATAGCTATTGGGATCATGCTATAAAGCACAGGAAGCTCAGCTCATAGCTCTGTGACACCTAGATGGGTCAGATGGAGGGGAGGGAAGGTATATAGGTATACAGATAGCTGATTCACTTCATTGTACAGCAGAAACTAACACAACATTGTAAAGCAATTATACTCCAATAAAAATAAAATAAAATAGGAAAATAATTTTGCCTGCATCTTCTTCTAAAATTAAATATCAGAAAAATATTTTTCTCTGGTGGTAATCATCAATCACTACTCACTTTTATAACTTAAAGATCTAGGCTTGAGGCATGCCGGGACTTGAGCAACTTAGGTTGGTAGGAAATGGATGCAAGCCAGCATAGTTAGGAGGCTGGTCAGAGAAATCTGGGCTGAAGGTGGGCTGATGTTCAAGTATGTTTGCAGGGAACTTAAGTAATGTCATCAATGAAAACGTGTGTATCTTAATGTAATTCTCCAGTGTCTTAGAGGAATAACACAGGATGATTGAAAAGTCAAAAACACATGTGATATGATGAGTGAATTAGGAAAAGAGACCATGGCTGCATTTGTTTTATGTCTATTCTCTCTAATAGAATTTTCTGGGATGATGGAACTGTTTTAATGCTCACATTGTCCACTGTTGTAGTCACTAGCCCACATGTAGCAATTGAGCACTTAAAATTTTATTTCATTTTAATTCATTTAATTTGAGATTTAAATAGCCACATGTGACTGGTGGATATCATATTGAATAAAGCAATTATAGGGCATGATAGCAACATCAGCATTTTCAATGAGAGAGAAAATAAAATTAAATAAAAGCCATATATGCTGGATCCTGATGAGATCTACCATGATCCACCTGTTAACTGAACAGTTATTTATTGAGTGGCAAGATGTGCTGAGCTCCACATGCCATCACTATATTCTTTTTGCCTCTGACTCAAGTCCTAAAAATTCACGTTTATCCAGGATTTAACAAAGCTGAGAGATCTGGAAAAATAATAAATAAAACACTATCTGGAAGTAATAATTCATTGTAAACACACCCTTCTCTATCCTCACTTTTTCAGAGACTACTCTTGACTTGGTTAAGGGCTCATAGAGGAGCCTGATCATGTTCCTGCAGCCCAAAGACCAGGATATGTGGGTGCTGTTCTCTGCTTTGTCTCATATTCCTTCAAAACTCATTGTAGTGGCTGCAGAGCCAGATTCATGGTTTATTGTTTTCCTATGTGTTATGAATCTTGTTGATTTAAACAAGTATTTGGCAACTCCATCAAACTGTCTCTAGACCTTCACCCTTGGCTTCCTGAATGACAATACTCTCACTTATACTTTATTTTAGCAACTGCTTTTGTGATCATATTCTAGATCTTTTTCTCATTCAGGATTAGTTCACCTGTCAGATCTTCTATAGTCTATTTTCCAAGCATACACCTGATCAGGCTGCAAGTATTCCTTGAATCACTCCAAGGTGCCAGGCACCATGTTAGGAGTAAGGATATGGTGACGAATGAGACCAAGTAAATGCCCGCACACTGCCTGCCTTCTAGTGAGTGGGACAAGTGATAAACACAAGGGTATTGAGAGAATAATGCAATGAAGTTACTGTTTGTTTATGTGTGTAGGTAGGGAGAGCAACTGAAGAAGTCTCCATGAGCAGATGACATTTGAGCTGAAGTCTGAATTACAAGAAAGAATCAGCAAGTAAAACTCTTAAGTTAAGACTGTTCCAGGCAGAGGAGATAATTGGAACAAGACCTAGATTGGGAATGTACTTGGTGCTTTCAAGGGACAGAGAGAAATTCAGTGTGACCTGAGCCTAGTGGTGGTGGTAGGGGTGGGTGTTTCTTATTAATTTCTCTCACTTTCAGATTCTTTCCTATTTTTTAAGTTTCATATTCACTTTATTGACTGCTCAGTCTCTGATGCATTTTCCAGCCTTCCCTGATACTGTCTTTCTGAGGCTTTTCTACAGTAGACATCATAGAAGGTCTCCTGGCCCACATGCAGGAGAGAATCCTGGACCCAAAATAGACTGCTTTGCTGCTTTCTCATCTACAACTTCTATGCCTCATTCCTTTACCCTGCAGCTACTCCTTTCCAACCACTTCTTAAGACTGGATTCATCATCTTCTTTGTTTCTGCATCTAATGCCTGGACACTACACAATTTTGCATTTTGGAACCACTAAAATTCATACTCTCAGAACACAATTGGGATTTTAAATATTTAATTATTTTATTTTACTTAGATAAACTCCTTTTTTTATATCCATCTTCCTATCTGCCCTCCATGGTTCTCATTTTAAGCAGAGGAACTAATTTTCCATTTCACTGAGAAAAGCACAAGCCACTAGTCATGAAATCCTTTACCTTCCAAACAGCAGATATATGTATTTACTTACATGTATGTCTATCATCTGGAGAAAAACTTTCCAATTTTCTCCATGAAAGGGGTTGTTATTCACTTAAAACAAATTCTTTCACTTCAGTTCTTGATCACATTCCCTTCCACCTTTGAAGTGATTCAATACAATTAACCATTATATATATATATATATATATATATATATATATATATATAAAATAATTCCTTTCCATTTCTTCTGAGTAATAAGACCTTTATTTTTCTTTCTTTTCTCATTTTCTTTTTCCTTCTTAGATAGAAGATAATAGACCACAATCAGACCTTAAACTTTTTGAATCCCCACTCCCTTCTGAATCTACTATAGCTTGGTTTCCATCATTTTATAAAAACTATGGAAATCAACAGATACTAATAGTCCTTAAGTTACTACAGCTTCTCAGGGGCAAGAAACGCTGCTGCCCACTTTCTCCTTCTTCCATTTCTTTCCTTCTTTGTTATTCTTTCCAACTTTGCTTCCCTCTTCATCAACCAAATTTTTTTATTATCTCTTACTGTGTTTACCTTTGTCTGTCCCTCTATTTCTGATGCTCGCCAGGCCTTATTCCCTTACCTTCTTTTACATTACTCTTTACCAATTCAATATACAATCTTGACCTTTCTTACATTGTTAAATTAACCTGTGATCCTGTGGACAATGTTGTTGACTCTTAAATTCAATATGTCACAGATCTACTGTCATATTTTACACTGTGCCAACTATGCCTCTTCATGGTATTCTCACTGTATCTGCTATTTAGTAGCTATGTGAACTCAAGTAAATTATTTAACCTTTCTGTGCCTTAGTTTATTCATTGACAGATTAGGGGTTATAATAGCATCAGCTTATTTCAAATTTGTTTTAAGGATTGCAAGAAAAGATCAAGTACACATAAATCAACTGAGAATAGTACCTTACATAGAATAGCCAGTCAACAACTATTATTTAATGTTTATTATTATGTCTTTGAAGAGACCATGGATGAAGCACACATTCCCCATCTCCTTTTTCTTGCAACAATCTCTGTATCAGTCACTATTGCCACAATAATGCTGTATAACAAACGGTTCCCCAAACATTGTGCCTTAAAATGACAATCATTTACTATTGCTTTTGAACCTGCAGGTTAGTGATCTGGGCTGGACTTGAATGGGCAGTTTTTACAATTTATTTCATCCTCCAGCAGGTTATCCTGAGCAAGAGAAAAGCTCAAGATTGAAGATTACCAGCAAAAAATTCACCTTTCAAGCTGCTGATTGCATCACATTATTAACATTGCATCAGCTAGAGCATATCACATAACTGAGCCCAAAGTCAGAGTGGTGGGGATCACAGAGTAAAGTTACATGGTAAAGGGCATAGGTGCAGGGAGACAAATAATTAGGGTCATTAATGCAGTCAGTCTGTCATAGTCTTCCCTCTTTGCCTTCTGCATGCAAAATGAGTCTCGTCTGATCATAGCATAGTCCAGGGTCTTTTGCTTTACAGCAGGTCAACATGAAGATCCTCAGATTTGGCTCCTTTTGATATAGAGAATTATGAACTAATCCTTTTCCTACTCATCCACAGTTGTGAGACAGAGGCAAGATATCCATGACAGTCAGGGCCATTGACAGAAGGAAAGAATAGGAAACATGGAGCAGTCACTTATCCAAGCTAACTGAAGACAATGAAGCACAAGTTGCCAAGTCCTGCAATTCCAAGGATAGAATTGTTCCTTTATTAGCCTAGGTCTGAAGTTTTAGCCTGGATCTCTGGGAGCTACTTTCTTTTCATGGTCTTCTTTAACCACTTCTTAAGAGAGCATTGGAAAATATGTATTTGAGAAATTTTCTCAGCATATTTCCTGCCTATATAAAGTTGGGGTCCCAGAGGCCTTAATACTAATTTACCTGTCCATCCCTTTGAGTTTAGTTTAGGCTCCTTACCCTCAACAGATCCATTACAAATGTTGTGGGCTTTCTATGAATCTGATTTGAGTGACTTCATTGGAATAAAGCCAAACACACAATAGTTTTGGAACTTGCATGCTTTTTATAAACCTCTGCTTCCACCAAATTTGCTAACAGCTCATTGGCCTTAAAAAATTATTTACTGAACCCAGAGCCAGGATCACAAAGAATTACAAATTTAAAGGACAAAGGTATGGAAACAGAGTGGCCTTTTTAATTATGGTCATAAATACAGTAAATATACCACATCTTCCTCCCTTCCTAGCACCATTCCTCAATTCTTCCTATTGAATTATCAATACCTCAAGAGCTAATACTTCACCCTCCCAGTCTCCTATTTCTCTTGATATTGTAGTACTCATCACAGTATCGGTTCTGGATTTACCTTTATATCTATAATGTCCCACTAAACTGTAAAGCATCCACATACAAAAATCCTGTTTTATTCTTCTTTGTATTCCCTAAAGCACCTAGCTAAATATATAGGTCATAACTGAGTCTTTAATGTGCATCTTCAATGAATTAAATGTCCACAATGCTTTAGCAAAACTCCTCCCAGTTTCAACTAAGATTTTCTAAAGTATTCCATACTACTCAAATCTCCCTTTTTTCCCAGCTCATTTATTTATATCATGCAATTTAGAGTTTCATTCTATGGAATACTAAGGTGTTTTTAAACTAATTATATGTATGAATACATATAATTAGGTACATATCTCATCAGTTAGACAATCATCTTCTTGATCTTAGGTGCTATGTCTTACATTTCTCACCCATGGTTTCCAGCATAGGGTGGGATAGACTTTAAGGAAATGAAAGTTATATGGGAAATTTAAAATTGTTATTACAAGGAATTGCTTCCTAATATCTGTTTTTTTAGAGCTTTAAGAAATCTGCTTAACAAAAATAGTGTCATGATAATTGGAATCTAAAGACTGAATAGAACAGGAGCTGTTGCTGCTCTTCTCCTAAGTATAGACATTTTAGACCGTCTTTATTTTAAGCTTCCACATTGAACATAAAGTGAGCTGCTTCTATTTCATTACTATGGTAACAGTGAAGTTGCTTATATAATAATTATTTACTTATGGTCTTAAACCATACATTTGATCAAGTTCATTAAAATGCAGGAAATTTGATTGCAAAATATAGATTTTTCAACATAGACTGTCAAACTAATGACTAACCTGATTGAAAGGAATTTAATATTCACTTATATTTATGCTCAGGAAAGTAGAGATTGTTTGGATATTTCTGAACTTTCTGCAAGCATATAGGGCCATTTTTAAACATTTCATCCTCAAATAAACTGGAAGCCCAGTGGATTCAAGGACTGTGTGTCACATTAAGAAAATGCCAAAATGAATTATAACTTAAGCAGACAATCAATAAAACACAGGTCAGGAAAATAATTTTAGGATTAGAGTATATAAAAACTTAAACTATCAACATGTTCTCTCATGATAGTGAGAGAAACAGAAGTACACAAAACAGAACACATAATAGGCATGGGTTTTTAAAATATATTTATTTTAAGTAAAAAACGTATTATCAGCCTAGGGGAAAAACATTAAAGAAAACAAAAGTGTATAAGAGTCCTTCCCCCTCATCACCTCCCACACTCCCATTCTGCTCAAGAAATCACTGTTAAAATTATAGTTTTATCTCTTCAAATATATTCTATTGAAAGATGTTGAGATAAATATATGTATATCAATATATCATCAATGTGTATGTTATGTATGAATAGCTTTTATGTGTGTGCATGTGTGCATATATACGTGTGAGAAAGATATATTAAGAAATTTTGAGAGAGCAACAGAACATGGACCCATTTGTTTACAATAGAATACAAAATAATATTTTGAAAGAAAATTTTGTAAATGCATATTTGTAGAATATATTTCTGGGGTAGACTGTCTTCATTCTGAGGAAACACTTAATGAGCCTTGATGAGACTTTTTGATTGAGAAAATTCTGTAGATATAGACTGTAAAGGACAGTGAAAGGAGTGAACTAGATTGTCCTGCATAAGAGTGTCATTGGATCCTCAGGATCTGAGTCTTCTCCCAATTTTGCAGAGATCTGCTGGTTGCAGCAAGCATGGAAACAACCTAAATATCCATCCATGAACGGATAAAGAAAAATATATATAGTTTATATACATATATATATATATATATACACACATATGTATATATAATGCAATGGAATATTATTCAGCTTTTATAAAGAAGAAAACTCTGCCAAGGGCAACAACATTGATGAATCTGGGGGTCATTATCTTAAAAAAAATAAGCTAGTCACAGAAGGACAAATACTGCATGTTTCCACTTATATAAGGTCTCTAAAATAGTCAAACTCATAGAAACAGAGAGCAGAATGGCTGTTGCCAAGGGCTAAGATGTGTGGGAAATGAGCAGTTACTATTTAACAGGTACAAAATTTTCAATTATGCAAGATGAATAAGTTCTAGAGATCTGCTAGACAAATTTTTCTTATAATTAACAAAACGGTATTGCACACTTGAAAATCTGTTAAGAGGGTAAATCTCATGTTAAGTGTTTTCTTACCACAATAATAAACAAAAATAGCTCAAATGTCACTGGAAGTTTGGGATTAAAGACTGGGAGGTAGAGATGGGTGGAAAAGAGTGTTGAGGATTAAAGGAAGGGGCCAAAATTGATGATAAACTTCTTCTTATGCCCAAGAAACCTTTCCTGTGTGGGAGGATTTTGGACAATGGTATGGAATACTCAGCCTTAAACAATCACTTCCACCAAGTTTGGTTGTATTCTTTTTCTATAATCCCAAATTTTTAGTAAGGAAAATGAAGAAACAGGGCAGTGCCCACCGTGTGTTCAAAGGGTGCACATATATGAGCCAATGTAGGTGATAAACAGAATTTGGTTTAAGCAGGACATCAGAACAAGAGGCAACTCAATGTAAGAGAGTGAATTACTATTCCCCAAACTTTCATTCAGATTGCTTTCCTCCATTCATTCCTCACTGACTTTGGGTTTAGCCAAAGGGCATGTATTTCTGGAATAGAAAAGAAAACTACAAAGGACCAGACTACCAGAGCAGAAGTTGATAGAGCTCTGGTGCTACTGATCAAGGAATAAGAAAGAAGGTACAAAAGACAAAAATCGGGAATGAAAAAGGGGAAATCACAAGAAATACATTAAGAGGATACAAAGAAAAATGAAGCAAAAATAAACTCAACAACTTGGATGAAAAACATTTCTTGCAAAACATAGTTTGCCAAACCTAACACGAGAAGAAAGAACATCTGAATAAATGTATATGTATTAAAAGAAATTGACATTCACTTATGGCCAGTGAGTATCAGGGACTAAATTACTTTCCCACATAAAACAACTGGAAAATTTGACAAAATCATTTTAAATGACTCATTTTCAAGTCTTAGCAAACAACTAAGATCTTCACTATGTCTTCACTAATTCTGCTGTAGGATTCTGAGAGAAGAAAGCCAAACAAGGTGAACATAGCAAAAAATCCTGGCTTTCTGTATGAAGGTACATTCAGAACCCAGGTACAGATTGAGGAAACACCCCAGAGATTCCAAAAGAAGACTGAGATTTAGTAATAAGTTTTGTAACCCTCTAAGGGGATCTTCAGACTAGTTGTTACGAGAAGTAAATATGCTTCTCTCTTCTATGGGTGCTAATTGTTGAGATTATCAGGGAAAACCTGAAAAAAAAATGTCCTCAATTGCTCTCAGAAACTTGACTCTCAAAACCACCTCAGGTAAAAATCAACTACTCGAATTTGCACTTCATCCACAACATTTTGCCACTCACCTCCAAGCGATCCTAGAGCTTAGAGAAAATACAAGCAAATAATCCTTATGTTTCCCTCCCTGCCATCAGCTCTCCAGTTACTCTAGATAATTATAAAAAACTATTCAGTTTTCTTTTTCATATTAAACATTTCATTTATTTTTATTATTTTAATGAAAGTCATGCACTCACATAACTTGCAGGATGAATGAAGATGAAATAAGTAGCATACGGGGACAAGCAGAAATTAAACAGCACATTGTGAAGTGCTTTGAGCTATTAGTTTTGAGCTATAAGTAAAAATTATTATTATTGCTGGACCATATTCTGCCAAATGTTTTCACTGTAATATGTGTATTAATGGCCAGATATAGTGCATTGCCACTAAACGCACAGCAACTAAATGCTTTGGAATATTCATTATAAATACCAAAGCTCATTATGGCACTATCACTGAACTTTGTTTTGAAAATGCACATTCTAAAAATCTTTTCCTTGATTTATAACCTAGAATTACATCTTTAACAAATACACAATTGAGTTTTATTCCAATGATAATGGAAATAAATGTTGTAGACATATTTTTCCCAAGATTCTAAATATTTTCTTTACCAATCACATTAACTTTCTGCCACTCTGTATGTGTGTGTGGTGTGTGTGTGTGTGTGTGTGTGCCTGTGTTTGTGTGTGTGACACAGATAGATGACAAGGGCTACACACCTAGAGAGACTTAATCTGGTTCTAAGGTGACAGGAATTTCTCAAAGAGTGTATTAAGGGCAGAGCATCAGACAGGGAAAAACCAGGCACCACATGAAGTGCAGGCAATCGAAGCAGAAGACAAACTTTTTGACTTCTAGGAGCTTCACAGCACAGTGGGGAAGATGAATCCATAGGCTAATAAGCATAGTCAACTGAAAAGCATTGTATAATACAGGTATGAACTATGGAAGTACAGAAAAACTAGTGACCACTTATGAAAGGCTTGATCCAGTTGATGACATGGAGCTAGATCTTGAAGGAAATACTAAGAGGAGGAAAGCCAGAAAGGGAACAGAATGTACGCACATTGTCTGGTAGGCTCAGGAAATTGCAGGGGTTTTAGATGATGTAAGAAAATGATGTTTTCACGAAACTAGAAATTAGAGAGCCTTGAACGTCTATTTTACGTTTTGTGGGCCTTATGTTGGGGAGCTGCTAAAGAGCTTTTAAAAAGGATCAAAATAATCCAACTTAAGCTTTTAGAAAGAAAATAGGAAAAGAGAGGTGGAGGGAAAAAATTCCCAGCCTTCCAAAACTTATTTTCTTTTTTTCAGGGTGTGGGGGGGCAGCAATCTGTTTAAAAAAAAAATTCATTGTAGTTAGTTGATTTACAATGTCATATTAGTTTCAGGTGTACAGCAAAGTGAATTAGGTATACATATACATATATCCATATAGGCCATTACAGAGTATTGAGTAGAGTTCCCTGTGCTATACAGCAGGTTCTTATTAGTTATCAATTTTATATATAGCACATGAAAACATGCTCAACGTCACTAATTATCAGAGAAATGCAAATCAAGCTACAATAAGGTATCACCTCACACCGGTCAGAATGTCCATCATCAAAAAATCTACAAACAATAAATGCTGGAGAGCGTGTGGAGAAAAGGGAACCCTCCTACACTGTTGGTGGGAATGTAATTGGTACAGACACTATGGAGAACAGTATGGAGGTTCCTTAAAAAACTAAAAGTAGTACTACCATATGACCCAGCAATCCCACTCCTGGACATATCCCCAGAGAAAACCATAATTCAAAAAGATACATGCACCCCAATGTTCATTGCAGCACTATTTACAATAACCAGGAGATGGAAGCAACCTAAATGTCCATCAACAGAGGAACGGATAAAGAAGATGTGGTACATACATACAATGGAATATTACTCAGTCATAAAAAGAATGAAATCATGCCGTTTGCAGCAACATGGATGGATCTAGATATCGTCATACTGAGTGAAGTAAGTCAGACACAGAAAGACAAATATCATATGATATTGCTTATATGTGGAATCTAAAACAAAGTATACAAATGAACTTATTTACAAAACAGAAGTAGAGCCACAGATGTAGAAAACAAACTTATGGTTATCAGGGGATAAGGAGGGGGAGGGATAAATTGGGATATTGGGACTGACATATAACACTACCACAAATAAAATAGAGACATATTTTCTTAATGAACAGAGCAGCATGGAAATAGTGACCACAGAGAATTCACTGACAACAGAGCTTATCAACCAAGCAAAAGGAATCAGTGATTGCAACTGTACAAAGACAAATTTCATCAACTCACCAAGCAATGGATCGGTGACCTGTATGGGCAATTACTCTTCTAGAGCAGAAGGAACCTGCAACGTGGGTGAGTAAGATAATGGCTTTCCTGCCTAGTCAGTGTCACGAACAGGTCATTTAACTTCCTTTAGATTGCCCAGACTTATCATTCCCCTTCTACTTCAACATTTCTGAAATATGTGCTAGCCATGAGCCGTGAATTCAGGGAACACCATTCTTTTGGTCTTTATATGTTTTATTCTCCAAGTGTCGAAAAATAAAACACAAATAACTGCACTATTAAACAAATTGCATGTTATAAATCACATGAATTGATCACTGGAAACTGTCACAAAGCCAGTTCTGTGACTTTGTCTTAACTTGGGACACAGATCTTCCAAGGTATTAAAAGTTTAAATATGCTGCAGTGTGAAACTTTCTTCAATACTGGAAAGTGTTAGATCAATACATTATTAGAAAGAAACATAATGTCTGCATTATAGAGAACATGTTACTCATTGGTAAGATTGAAATCAGGGAGGTTAACTACAAGACTATGGAATAAAACTGACACCATGATCACAGTTTTAAATTCTGCTTATATAGTGATTAATATTTACAAAAGGAGAAATATCATAAAATGTATTGAGTTATGCTTAATCTCCTTTTGACATATCTTAGTGGGTGCTAGTTTTAACAAAATGTTTTTTAAAAGTTATCAAGTGTTCCTATGTCTGGTTGTGCCATGGATTTATGTCATGTTCTGACACCAGGAACCAGAATTTAGATATTATTCAAGGTGACAGAAATGCATTCATATTAACATATCATGAATATGTGATTTAAAATATAAAATGCCTACCCAGGTAAAGTTTTGTTTTCAAATGATAGTTTTAAAATACAACAGCTGGGTTTGGGAGTTACTGGGGTGGGATTTGAAGCAACAAAAGGCATAAAGGTCTTTCAAGCTACTGTGGGGAAATAGTAATTAGCATTCAACTGGAAACATGAATTTTACTTTGCTTTGTGAATACAAGGATGGGTATGAAGTCTCCTTCCCTCAACATGGCTTCAAAAGATGTTTAAAGAAAATTTTTGTCAGAGAGAAGCAAAAACCTTCCCAGATTTTACCAGAAGGAATTGGGAACATAAAAAGATAGACTAATGGGAGAATAATAATATAATCTATGTTATCTGGCAAACATTTCTTTTATGTTGAAGTCTGAACTTCAAACAAATAGATACCAACATAATTAGCCTTCTAGCTCTGATAATAAGAAATGAGAAATAGGACACAGCATGAAATTGAGGCATGTAAGTGGAGAACAAGCCCAATGAAAGAAAGAAATCTTGGTCAGCAACACACTAGCCTAACTGTAATCCCCAATCCACCCGACTAAGGATTTTCCCACATTTTAATGAAGAGGAACTTTCAATTAATACTATACTTACAGAATAGTTATAGAACAATATACTCATAATTATTTATGTCATGTCCAGACATTGCAAATTTGTTGTGTCTTCTTATCCATGTCATGCTGTTGTTTATTTGTCGGTTATGTTTTCCCCAACTAGTATGTATAATCTCCTTAAGAACTGTGTCAATGTATCATCTCTGAATCCCTAAAACCTGAAGGAGTATTTAGCAATAACAAGCCTCAATGAATATTTATGAGTGATTAAATCAGTATACGCTTTAAACTTGGTATAAAATACAAATTTGGCATTCTATTTTCATCTTGAACATCAAAAACAGGTTCTTTCTATGTGTAAAGCACTGTAATAAGTGCCTGTAAAGTGTTATATAAATCCTCATAACCACTCATTTTAGTAATAAATAGAGACTGAAAGGTTAAGTGGCCTGCCTAAGAACAAGAAATCCATTTTACGGATAGGTTGAGGGTCAAATCTACGTGTACATTACATGCATTTAATTCTCTTTTAAAAAAAAATTAAATGGATTTTTGTGCTAAGCACACCATTTCTTGTTTAGTGAAACAGAGTTTCTTGACCTGGGATTAACAAATCAAATGGATAGTTTTATCTTTGCATCTTGGTTTGATAGACCAAGTAAAGAAGTCTCTTATGAAATGCTGCCTGGTTAGGGACAGTACTCATATGCCCCCAGTCCTATGGACAGTGATCTGTTTAGAATTGTTGCATTACTGCTATATTCATTGGTAGCCAGGACTCTAGTTTTCCCTGAGACTCTAAACTGAGGCTTTAGAATCTGTCCATATTGCTAACAAAATTGACAATTCCAGCCTCAGAGTTGGCCACAGTCTGTTCTGTAGCAAATTTCCTCCTGTTTATTATTTTGGGTTATTTGTGTGCATCTCTGTCTCCACCTAATAAGTAGTATATAGTTTATCAGTACTGGGAATAAATCTTCTATCATCACTCTATCCCTACCTCCCTAACATATGATACCATAGCTTTCATAAAATTGGTGCTTAGTAAAGGACTGTTGTTTTTATTTTTTAACATCTTTATTGGAGTATAATTGTTTTACAATGTTGTGTTAGTTTCTGCTGTATAACAAAATGAGTCAGTTATATGTATACATATATACCCATAGCCCCTCCCTCTTGCGTCTCCCTCCCACCCTTCCTATCCCACCCCTCTAGGTGGACACAAAGCACTGAGCTGTTGTGTTTAGAGCTATGCCTTGTGAAACCTCTCCCTCTCGCTTGCCTTGAAGCTGATCTACCATCAGTTTATCAATAACTGTTAGTAGGAACCTTACCAACTCACATGGGAATAAACTGGTGAGTTCTGGGGGGTTGCCAGGGGTTGCAGAGCAAATAATTACAGGGTTTAACTACAAACATTGCTGCCTAGCATAACTTCTCTGCTTAGCCTTCTCAGCCATTACTTTCCTCTCATGTAGCTATTAGATTTTTTTATGAGTTGACAGAAATTATCACGTGCCAAGAGAAGATGAAGTCAGAATAATCAGATGGGCTTATTCGACCATAAATACACGCAATGATATCACCATAATCATGGAATTATCTAATATTATTGCCTTATTTTCAACCATTTGTATTTTTATTTTTAATCTGTTCTGAATTACCATGTTTAGTGACATTGCTATTTAATCTTTTCTATTATAAAAGGCCCCAGAAGTTATAGATTAGCAAAGTTGGATATTTCTCTTTGTTAGAGTATTTTTCTCCAACTAAACCAAAATTTTCAAAAATAATGACCATTAAAAGATTTTTACATGGGCATCTGCCCAAGATAAAATTATAGACTTTTAAAGACAGGATTTTCTTTTAACAAATACCGATATATTTTATCAGGGCTTCAAAACCACAGTGACTCATCTACTGCTGGAAATTCAGTCCCTGCTAACTTCAAGGGACTGTGACATGAACCTGTGAACGGAGAGAGGTCTGTAGCAACCCCTTGCCTTGAAGGGCTCCAGATTCTCTCAGGAAAGACCCTTCCTTTTACAGAACTCTGATCTTTAAGTTAGGATATGACCAAGTATTGTACCACAGTTGTCTGTGATATGCATGCCAAGTTGCTAAGAATAAGAGGTAGAATACTGAAGTCTAAGGAACATTTATTTTTCTTTTATCAATTAATGTATTTAATAGGAATCCAAAATAGGTTTTTTGTTTCTTTGGCTGAGGCCCCAAAGGACAAAAATAAAACGTTTGTGCTAGATACCCCACACCCCTAGGTGAGACACTGGCCTACATGTGGAGGGTTTACCAAGAAGATGCAAAAAATCTGGTTTTTTGACCTTTGGCACAGCACTCTAGAGAATGTCAGAGGACTGAAGGTGAAGAGATTAAGAGAAATATGCTTTGCAGTCAACTGTCGGAGTGCTGGGCCCTGCCCTCATCCTTGGGGAGAAGAGAGGGCTTCCTGCTTGTTTCATGCCTTATGAGTTGGGCTTCAAAGACCACAATAAGAACTCATTATGTGTCACCCAAAGCTTGTTAGACACAGTGGACTACCCAACTCTAGCCTGAGAATTGTGGGTATCGCCTTGCATTAGCCAAGCACATAGAAGATGCCTGCACTGGGCCAGCTTTAAACAACTACCAAGGTCATGGCAAGGATGAGTGTGTCCTGGGGACCAGAGTCCATGTTAAAGAGAGCAGGCTTGGCACCATCTTCATAGATCTTTTGTTCAAGAGAGGGGAATCCTAAGATAGAGAGTCTGTATGGATGTACTGCCAGATGCTTAGGCACTGAGCAGTGAAGCTTTATGTAGCCAGCTGGTAGTGTCATGGAAATTGCAACTGGAGATTTCCAGCAGGATAATCTACTTACACCAATTGGAGTCTTGTTCAGTCAATAAAAAGGATGTGGTGGATAGAAATCTACCTGTGTAACAATGTCAACTCATGTTTGTTCTTCTTTCTTGCAAGGAGGAAAGAGTGGAGTTGCCTACAACCTGAAACCTTTCTTATCTTCACCACAGCCATTAGCAAGTACACTAACATTTGTGAGTATAATAAATTATTTTGGTCGTCTACATCTAATGGAAACTGCATCCAAGTAGAAATTACTTAAGATGTGTATTTAGAAATAAAGGAGAACCAGTATTTAAAGAGGTGAGAGTTCTCTGCCCTCCCATTCAGAATGAGAGATCTCTGGAGATTCCTAAAGGTTTATTTATGATCATCACCCAACTGTGACACTGTAGCAACAGGGGAAGTCTTATTTACAAATATTGCTCTTTCTTTGATATCCGCTGCATCTTCTGTGTGCTTCCTCTGTGAAATGGTTCTAGGAGGCTCATCATATTTACAAGTCAATTTCCCTAAATTTCTCTTCCTTTTCAAATTCAGGTATATTTTACTTGTTGCTGATAATAAAAAGAATACATGCTCCTCAAAGATCTTTTATCAAATATAGGAGAGCGTAAGAATAATTTAAAATATCTTGTAGCTCTAACACCTAGCAACTACTATTAGGTTGATCCATACAAAATTGTCTATATTTGACTGTTTTGATCTATAAAACAGCAATTTCATACAGTTTAATTTAATTTGCATGCATACATGCCCACACATTTTTATGACTGTGTTCCTATGATATATACATTATATACATTGTAACAATGTGTAATAAGCAGCATTATACTTTACATGTTATACATACATATTAACTTACCTGACATTATAAGGTCATTATGTTTGAAGTTTCATAGATGCACATATACATCTCTTTGTAGGATTTATATAGTTAAAATCAAATCAAAGAATTTATAATCAATATTACAGAATTATGAAGTGCTAGAGTTGGAAGGCAGCTTAGATATTTCCTTAAATTTTTCAAATTTTCAAATTACTTGTCATCATTTTATCTTTCTAAAAATATATTTTTAAGTCCACATGCATATTTAAGAGAGATAATCTTTGGCATCCTGTACTTAATCAAAGTGCCATTTAATCTAAAGTATTAAACTTGGTGTTTTCAGATTCCACCATTGAAACAGCACAAAAAACAATATTCTAGATATTTGTAATTTTCAGCTGACAAAATCTACAAGGAGTTGAGGGATTTTAGTCCAAATGTCTCATTTCCATTTTCAATTTTGTGTGCTTAAGATATTTTTTCTTCAAACTACATATATACAATTGCAGACATAAAAGACTTCAAACAAAATGCCAATCAATAGAGTTTCATTTGCTGCAGTATCAAATGAGAGTTTTGTTGAATTTATTGTACATTCTCAAGGGTACTCAGGTAGGATGCCAAAAAATCTAATATTTTATAGTAGTTCTACTACTAAATTCTGTATATTTG
The DNA here is from genome assembly GCF_963455315.2 of Globicephala melas. Lineage (NCBI taxonomy): Eukaryota > Metazoa > Chordata > Mammalia > Artiodactyla > Delphinidae > Globicephala > Globicephala melas. The sequence continues at coordinate 160,922,702 of NC_083315.2, read as the reverse complement.
AGCAGGTATCTTAATCTCATTGGCTCCTAGACTCTATTCTTAGGACAACAGCAAATTTGCACTAGAATGATTTCCAAAGATAATTTTGGCTTGAAAAATAATATGGACTTTGACTCAGACATATTTGGACTCAATGCATTCTATACATTGAGGGTCTTTTGTAAGAATTGAGATGATATGAGTCCAGTGTTTAGAATAATGTCTCTATATAATAACGGCTACAAGGATGGAGGATTTTATTTTAATTCTGCATAACACATTTTCCAGGAAGATCTCTAAATCTAACTTAAAGTAAATATAGCAAATAAAAAGAAAAGTCTGTATGAAAAAAGTTCATTCCATAGCTTAAAGACATTTGGTGGTTTTATTTCACTTCTCTGAACTCCTACTCAGCAAAAACTTTGCTCATCATCATCTAACACTAACTTATATTCCTCTTTGTGCTACTACTGAGCTTTCTCGTGATATGGTTTAGTTTGAGGTAGGAGGTCCCTTCCATGTATACTGCAAAGCTGAGATAAGAACGTGAAAAAAAAAAACCTAAATTTTCTCCTATATTTTTTAAATAAATAATTTAAAAGCTGTCTTTATTATTTTACATTTTGTTCTAGCCAGACTCCAAGATGCTTCCTCACAATCCCCACTACCTGATACTCACAACCTGTGTAGTTTTCCTGAAATCATAATTGTACTAGAATTAGTGTGTGAAGCATAACATATAGCTAAGGTGATGATGTGTCACAATATTAGGCTATGAAAGCTGAGCCTTCCACCTTGGGCATCTTTCTCCCTCTCTCTCTCCCTCTGTCATATTATTTGACTGGAAGAAGTCAGTTGCATGTATTTAACGAATGCAGCCTATGGAGAGGCATACTTGGCCAGGAATGGAGGTCCACAACCAACAGCCAGTGAGGAAGTGAGACTTGCCAGGCCAGGTGAGTGAGGTTAGCTGTGGATTCTTTACCTCAAATTGAGCCTTGAGATGATGCTAATCTTAGCTGACAACTTGACTACAACCTCATGAAAGATCCTGAGTCAGAACTTTTTGCTAAGCTTTCCCAGATTCTTAATCTTCAGAAGTGTGATGAGATAAATAAGTGTCTGTTGTTTCAAGATGCTATTTTTCTGAAGTAATTTTTTAATGCAATAATAATACCTATACACACTTGAAATGTTTTCCATTGTAATTAGGCTGCCTATGATTATTAGCTTCTGAAAGAAAGTAGGCATTTATGATTTTACTTAGTTCAATGTCCTGTATTCCATTCTTGTTTACTGCTTTCTAGGGAGAAATGGAAAGACACTTTTTAATTAGAAATTTGGAATGAATCTTTTATGAAGATTTAAGAAATAATGTGTTTAAAGATTTTGGGTTTTTAGATATAATTAAATCTCTGCATTTGAGATATTACAGGAATTATCTCTCTTTTTTTAAAATTTTAGAATGGTTAGTATATACCTTATAATATGTTTGGACTTTTATCTTCAAAATTTCATGAAATTAATTTAAAAATTTAAATCACTGATGAATGAAATCAAAGGAGAACTAGAGAGATAGTCTATGGTCATGGATAGGAATAGTCAATATTATCAAAATGTCAGTTCTTCTGTCAACGCAATCTCATTCACAGAATCCAGGAATTGTGCTCCATCATAATTACTCAAAGGAGTTGAAAATGATGTCCATACCAAAATCTACACATGAATGTTTATAGCAGTTTTATTCATAATTACCAATTCTTGGAAGTAACCAAGGTGTTCTTCATTGAGTGAATGGATAAATAAGCTGTGGTGCATCCAGACAATGGAATATTATTTAGTGTTAAAAAGAAATGATCTATCAAGCCATGAAAGGCATGGAAGAACCTTAAATGCATATTATTCAGTGAAAGAATCCAATCTGAAAAGGCTACATACTGTATGATTTCATCTACATGACATTTTGGAAAAGGCAAAACTATGAGATGGTAAAAAGATCTGACCTCCTTGCTACATCTAATTCATGGACTCAAATGCTTTTTGCTAGTCCTTAAACTTTTCAGGTCCTCACTTTCTTATTAGCCCAATTTAGATTCTATCATTCCACATTATAGCCACTCTCTTGCTAATACCTATAACTGCCAGTATCCTCTTCCTATGTTGTACCCTTATGACAAACTTCCACTCCTGGTTAAAACCAACTTTCCCCTTAACTTTTCACCTGCATCTAGGTAGCTGAATATTATTGGAGAAAAATCACATAACAACCGTGCTAATTTCACTTGAAATTTAGAATCATAACTCTCAACTAGATCATTCTAGTGCCAGACAATCTTACTACCTCCCTTGTGAATTCATTTTTACTCCCGGAAACAATTATTTCATCCTTTCTAGTCTTTCCTCTAATTTCCAAAACCTCTTCTTCCCCTCACTCTCTGCAGATTACTTGGCCACGGCTAAAAGATAAACTGAGACATAAAAAAAAATAAAAAAAAAAAAAAGGGCTTCCCTGGCGCAGTGGTTGAGAGTCTGCCTGCCGATGCAGGGTACACGGGTTCGTGTCCCGGTCCGGGAAGATCCCACATGCCGCGGAGTGGCTGGGCCCGTGAGCCATGGCCGCTGAGCCTGCGCGTCCGGAGCCTGTGCTCCGCAACGGGAGAGGCCACAACAGTGAGAGGCCAGCGTACCGCAAAAAAAAAAAAAAATTAAGAGTTTATTTGAGCAAAAATCCATTCCAATCTAACAGCACCAAATTGGAAGTGGTTAGAAGTGTTTTGCTAAAAGAAGCTAGGAGAAAGACTTACATAAAGAAGTTGTGGAAGAAGAGAAAGGAGATTATTTAATAATCTTAGTTTAAAGCCTAGAATTGGTTTTCCTTAGCATTTTGATTTCATGACCTTGAGGTATTTACACGTTTGGGTTTGGATTTTGGTTTGCTTACATAGGCTGCCACCTCAATCTAATGGCCACCTTGTTTAGTTACTTTAACATTACAAACTTAATGAAAAAATTAAATTCAATCAGAAAGCATAATTTTACATTGAATCAAAAGGAAGAAAGACAGTTATTTTTGTTTCCTTGTTACAATCAAACATGTAACCCGGGACCTCCTTTTGTGCTTTGGACTCTATTCTCACTCTGAAGAACTTAATTCCTGAATTTCTCTCTCTCTCTTCTGAATTATCAGTTTCTTCTTGTCTACCAGATAATTACCATTGACATACAAACATAAGCCTTAATACCAGCCACAGGACACCAAAGTATGACACCAACCTCCTGTTTCTCTGGCCCAGCCCCGCCATTCCGATGGTACTTTTCTGCCTTTATATTTGTCATTTTTTATACTTTGTCATTTTTTATACTACTTTACAGGGTTTTAAGTGCTCCAGGGCTCTTCTCCTCCAGCTCTTCTTTTCTCCATCTACATTCCTCTCAGATGATCTCAGTCTGCCTCAAATCTCTAAATATCAACTATGTGTTAATGACCCTCAAATTTCCAACTCTAGACTAGATATCTTACTCTGGGTGCTAGACTCATATTTAACTATATATTCACTTCTCCTATTTGGATTTCTACTACCATCTAATTGTTAATATGACTAAAACACTTGTTCCCATCTCCACTCCCACCCTAAACCTTTTAATCCCAGCAAATTGAGCCACTGCAGTGATTTGCTGTCATACTTGATTGCTAACTCTTTTCTTTAAATCCCAACTTGCAACCTCTTATTAAGCCCAGTTGTCCCTTAAAAAATGTAACCTGAGTTCAAACACTTCTCACCATCTCCATTGCTACAATCTTAGTCCAAGTCATCTTCCAGAAGATCCTAACTGCCCCACGGTCTGTACTTTATACTCCACTTTGAAAAGCAATAGTTCTAAAATACATAATGAATCTTCTTTTTAAGTCTTTCATTGGTTTTTTACTATAACCAAAATAGAATACAATTCATTGTTGTCTCCAAACTGTACTTGTTACCTGTGAAGGATTCTTCTGAGTGCATCCATGAATTATTCTTCACCCAGTTCTTCTGTTTTCCTCCCCAAATAACTGAAGAAATACTAATAATTAAATTAAATGCCCATCTAAAGCTAGACTGATCAGACAGACCATTTGTAGAAGATTCTACATTACAACTCAAATTTCCTAATTCCTACCGCAACTATTTCCATTTTAAACCACCCATCTTTCAGTTCACAGTTGAAAATTCCAGAATCCTAGGAAGGAAAACACTACCTCCTCAGTTTGTGTTTTCTTTAGAATTCATTTGCAAATCATACATCTGTTTGTTTTGAATGGTATTTTGCTGAATATTTTATGTTTGACTGATATCTCTGACTCTGATTGGAAAATTAAGCAATAGGAAGAAAAACAAAGCCATTCTCATCCAAACCATATATTTTTGTTTTAATTAAGTGCTCTTACAAAGTTGCTGTATTCCAAATAAAATAGCAGCTCTTACTATTTTTTTTTCTTTAAAATGGTTTAGCAATTCCTGTAGTTTGTGGAATTTAAAAGTTCTTGTTCAAAGTGCAGCATCTTTATTACATACTTAACTGCTTTTAGCAGTTCAGCTGCAGAAAGGACCTCACCCCTAATGACTGTAACATGAAAACAGCTTGCCTTCTCCAATACAAGACACAGGCATTAATTGTGATGACTAGGTACACCTTACTGTATTGACACTCTTCTTAGTGTGATTTATTGGATACTAATTGCACATTTGTGGTATGTTAATTTCTATTTGGAAGGATGTTCTATTACAGTTCAATTGTATGATTACAATCTCATTTATTCTGTGGTAATGATTGTATTCTCCCTTCAAAACTCTTCAGTTGGTCTAATATTTTCCCTTACTGCCCCCTGGATCTTTTAAAAAGGCAACAGAAGAGAACCTTGGAAAAACTGAACGAAGCTGGATTTTAGATTGAGTCTGTTCAGATGGCTGAGTTTTAAAATTCTTTAAATAAAATTAAAAAGTTATCAGTTTGCAAGGTTTTCTCAAGGAATTTTCAGTCAAACTTTATTGACTATGTCAGTTTACAGTAGACAAATGAAAAGTGACATTTGATTGTTTCACTTCCTTCCTGGATGCTTTTATAGAGAAAACATATTGATGGGAAAATATTTATAAAGCATTAAATGGAGTCTGTTCTGTAAAACTGCTAGGGCTTCACTATGAATGATTGAAAGTCAAAAGGCAGGAAAAGAGGAAGAGAAATAGAATAGAGGAGATTAGGTAGAAGGAAACCTGTGCTACGAGGCAGAAGACGATATGACAAGCTTAGGAAGAGAACCAAGCCCGTGGTCTTAATATAATTCTTCTTAAAGTTTGTATGTGTTGCTATTAAGTCAGATTAATCTCTCCCAAAGAATGAGTAAAAATCAGAACAGATTTAGGAACTAGACAGAAATATGTCATTGAGTTGTGCCAAATCACTTTAACAGTTCTCTAAAAGCATTCTTAACCTCACCTTACAGTAAAAGAATAGAGTTTAAACTTAATAGTTTATAATACAGTGAGAGGATTCATTGAGCAGGGAAAAATATATGCAGGATATTTGATTTTATAATGTAGGAGAGATCAGTGACAAGAGAAAGATCTAAAACAATACATGTGATGAGTGGCCTTTGGAGGAAAGGAAAGAAACAGGAAAGAAACCAAAATACAGGAGCATGTTGCTATGAACAGATTCTTTATTCATTCTGATTCTCTAAAACCTTCTTTCTTTAGCTCGCATTTTGTGCAACCAGCACACTATCATTGCTTATGTCCTGGAGTAAAAAGGATTAGGTTGGTGAATTCTTTCACTGATCAAGATTCCTGAGAGACAACAACTTAAAATCCAATGAAATTTCCTATTACTAAGGTTTTCCCCCAGTGGATTATCTCCACTCTTCAAGTCATTTGTTCACATGCAAGAACATTTTATCTATATTCAGTTACACTGGTTTGCTGCTTTCATTTCTGCTTCACTCTCTAAAATGTCAGAAGTTAAGGATCCTGTATAGTTTCCCTCAATGGTACTTAGCACAATGCCAAATACAATGGCCCTTTTCTAGCATCAATCCAAGGCAGTAACAGTTTCTTTAGAAAGCTAACAGAATCTTCACATGAGGCAAGATGTATATCCTTAAGCGAGAGTGAGTTTTTCTCTTTTACAACGTGTTAGAGCTGGTATGGTCAAGCATAAGCCCTCATATAAATTGAAAATGTGTCTTGTTTACTGGCTGCCAAGAGGGTGCCAGATGTGGAGACTGAGTGTTTTGGGTCTTTCAATTTGGCATGGGCAAATTGTAACAATTGTGAGCATTAATGCTTTGCCTTTATGTAACATATCTACTTCTAAGATGTTTTCAGAATTATCACTGTCCCATCATTCATTAGACCTGAGAAAGACACACAGAATAGAGGAGTTCTTAGAAATGTCCCCTATTTTACATTGCTAGGTCAGCTACTACTAATAGCTAATATTTACTAAGAGCATACTAGATTCCAGGTACTGTGCTAAGACATCCCAAGAATTTTCTCATTAATTTATACATTAATCCCAGGAGACCAAGTAGTAACCCTTCCTCTAATTGGAGACTGTTTACAACACACAATAAGAACTCAATCAATATTTCAATGCATGAATAAACACTTTTCACTATTATTGTTGCTTTAATTTTATAAATAAAATCTAAAGCTTAGAGGGGCTAAATTATTTACCCAAATTTACTCAGCTATTAAGCAGGTTATCCTGAAATTGCAATGAATGAACATGAGTCCATTGGACTCCAGGAATACTTTTCTTAACCATAAAGATTTTACTTAAAGATTATGAAATTTGGTGACCAAATTTAGACTAGTTAGGTTAGACTAGGTGCTAGTTAGACTAGCACCTCTGCAAATTAGCCCTCATCTTCATGCTTTTCTATCTTGTCTCACGTGAGCAAGTCACTTACCAAAACAAGACCAGAAACCTTGTCTGTGGCTCTCAGAACAAAGGTTTTTCCTTTTTCTTTCCTTTTCATGCCATACAAATTTACAAAATCTCACTGATACCCTGGAGAGTAGGAGGAGACTGGTATAGAAGTGGACATTTTCAATTAAATTCAAACAATTTTGAACGATTAAAAATAAAGTAGTTTTATTTCTTCAGTATATGAAGTAACACTAAGTGCTTCTTGATGAACCCTTTCTTTTGCTGTCTCAGATGTGAGAATTAGATTTTTTTTTTTTTAGCAGCATTTGGGAGTCAGAAACAGATTAAGGGCAACTAGCTGGATATTCCACTGAACTATTCTGTAAGGAGCACCAAAATATCATTGATGTAAATCAGAGACATGAATCCAGTTAGCATAGATTTTCAACTGCAGTCCCTTCTAATTGATGAAACATTGGTTCTGCTTCAACTAATTCAATATAATCCTTTAATAAAAACTATGTTTAAATTTCAGATCCAAATTATTTGTATTGAGAAGATATTTTTTGATGGTTCTACACAAGTTGTATGGTACAGATCTATAACCTCAACTCTGAGATAGTCAACTAACTGCTTCCTGAACTTGAAAGTTAGTAGTTGAAATTCTAAAACAAAATAAGACATGCACAGTACTGACTATTGGGAAAGAGTGGCATATTTCATTATTTATATTTCAGAGTCTTAAATGTAAATAACATCTTTATTTCAAAATATCACATAAAATCATTCAACAAATCAATATTGCTGATGTGTTACATATATGGTATTGCATGCTAGACATTTGGGAGTCTTTGATGAAAAAAAATTATATATTGTATCCGAAGATCAGTTTCACCTCACTAAATGTGTGTTGAAACAACATGAGAGTCATTTATGTGAAAGATGGTTAAGTTATTTATCTTTTCAGGCCATCTGCATTTTTAAATTTAGTCCTGTTTCACATTTAAACAATATTTTCAAGCATTCAGAACATGTCGAATTCTTAAGTAAATCCCCTCTGAGACTGACTTACTGGAAGATATTTCAGAATGGAGGAGAAGTGTATTATTTTCCTATTACTGCTGTACAAAATTATCACAAACTTAGTGGTTTAAAACAACACATATTTATTATATTGTAGTTCTGGAGGTCAGAAGTCCAAATTCAGTCTCACTGGACTAAAGTCAAGGTATCAGCAGGGCTGGTTCCTTTTGGAGGCTCGAAGGGGAGAATGCATTTCTTTGTGTTTCCAGGAGCTAGAAGCTGCATGAATATCTTGGCTTGTGGCTCCTTCCTCTCATCCTGCAGCCTCTTACTTCTGTCATCATATAACTTACTTCTGATTCTGATGCTCCTGCCTCCTCCCTTACCAGGACCCTTGCGATTATATTACTCCCTGATGGAGAATCCAGATTAATATCCCCTTCTCAAGATAATTAGTCACATCTGGAAAGTCCCTTTTGCCAGAGAAGGTTGCATGTTTACTGTTTCCAAGCATCAGGATGTGGGCATTTTTGATGCCTATTATTCAGTCTACCACCAGTGTATTTATGATAGGGCTGCCAGTAATAGGAGGTGAGGCAGAAGGAAGAGATTATGAAAATGTGTATACACTCCGTAAGAATACCAGAAAAGAGAAGAAGGAATAGAGTTATTAAAGTAGTAGCCTTAGTGATGGAAAGAAAGGTGTGCTAAAGTGACATATTTCAAAGCCTGTAACACAATTGGGCAAGGTTGGGGACAACCAGGGACTAGAGTATTCACTCATCCAAGAAGCGTTGTACAGGGAGGACTGAGGCACCGGCCAACTGCAAATGAGCAAATGTGATTGAAATTGTACTCACGGAGGATAGAAGGGTAACGTATTTCTGATGTGAGCTATAGTATTGGGTTGGCGAAAAAGTTCATTCGGGTTTTTCTGTAATAGGTTATGGAAAAATCCGAACGAACTTTTTCACCAACCCAATACATCAAAAGGCTCCAGGGCATCAACTGAGTAATAAAAGTCATTCCTACTAGCAGCTTAACCATAAGAGAAAATGTTATTGCCTTTGCTGTTGTTCTGTTTGGGTCCCAGGAGAGTTGGATCATACTGCTGGATATGTCTATATATTTAACCTCAGTGGCTGGCTTGTGAACATTAAATGAGATAATATATGTGACATTTACAGCCACATACCTGACTGACCTATGGTGAGTGTCTGTTACGAAATAAATGTTTGTGCTACCCCCCAGATTCATATATTGAAGTCCTAACCCCAATGTGATGATATCTGGAGATGGGGCCTTTGATAGGTAATTAGGTTTAGATGAGGTCATGAAGGTGGGGCTTTCATAATGGCATTAGTGTTTATATAAGAAGTGAAAGAGAGACCAGAGCTATCTCTTCATTGTGTGAGGAAACAGTCAGAAGGTGGCTGTCTGCAAGCCAGGAAAGGTGTTTTCACCAGGAGCCAAATTGGCAAGCACCTTGATCTTGGACTTCTCAGTCTACAGAACTTTGAGAAATAAATGGCTGTTGTTTAAGTAACCCGTTCTATGGTAGCCCAGGCTGACTAAGACAGAGTCCAATAAACAGAAGATATTAGTAGAAAGAAACCCCAAGGTCACCATGGGCACTTCTCCATAAACCAACCAGAGGCCACTGGCTGTGCCAGGCCTTGTCTACTCTCCTGGGGTCCAGGGTATCTCCAAAAGTCATCAGTTTCCAAAACTCCACTCTCTATGCAAAACATGGCCCAATATCTCCCCATAGAGAGAAGCTTTTTGTTTATGCTTTACAGTACTGTCTTTTCCAGAAAAGATTTTAACTCCAATCCTAGGGACAGTTCCTTACTGAGGAAAGAAGAAGAGAATAATTCAGGAGTTCATTCTTTTTGTCTCTAAGATGGGATAATCATATAATCTATCTTATTAGCTTTACAGTCCATTCTCGTCCCTGGAAATAGAAAGAAGGGGAGGAAGGACCCTGAAAAACAGGGTAGAAGTCCTAGCTGCAAAGCATAGGAAATGTATGCAGACTTGCTATGACCCACTTCCACTGTGGTCTGGAATAGTGAAGAAAACATGAGAACCAGATGATGACAGACCTGGATTTAAATCCTGGTCCAGGCAATAATGAGCTATGGGTGATTTTAGATCATTTTTCTCCTAGACTTTTACTTTCCTCAAGTATGAAAGAGGAATAATAATCACCTTTGCTGAACATTTGTGAAACTAAAGGAGATAATATGGTGAAAACACTCAGCATAATACCTAGAAATAACAAGCTTATAATAGAAAACGTAAGCTCCCTTTCTCTTTTCTGGCCTCCCTTCCCCTCACCATGCTCTTTGTGCCAGACCCGTAAATCCTTGGATGTTTGTGCTAGAATCTGCCCAAGAATGGGATGGGTGGTCACAGGCTTCTATTAGACACTAAGAAGAAATAATAGTGAGATATGAAACCCTTACAAACTACATTAAAGTGTTTGGACTTATCAAGAAATCAACAGCAAGCAATAAGTAGGTTTTAAGCAGGGAATTGATGTGATCACATGAGCACTTAAAAATCTGACCTGGTGGAAACCAGATAGGAAGGGCATAGGATGGCAGACGGGGAGACCAGGTAGGGCACTGTTTTAATAACAGAGACTGGGATGATGGTGGCCTGAACAAGGATATTGGCAGTGGGAATCAAGAGAGAATAACCATTCAGAGATATGTAGGGGGTAAAATATATATAAGTAGATACCTGAGTGGTTTTAGAGAGATTAATGAATGGTTCTGTCCAGTTTCATGGTTTGGGTAATTCTGTAGACTATTGGTCATGTTGACTGATATAGGAAGTACAGGGAGAGTAGGAGGAAGAGAAAAAGGATGGCTAAAATTCTGAACATGTTGATTTTGAGATGTCTGCATGGTATCCATGCAGGCAGGTTTCTACCTAAAAGTAGAAGGACACGCTGGATCTGCTAGTTTCAGAGGAAGTCAATTTCTATAGGAACAAGATGACTTGGCTTTCAAGATGCACTGGAAACAGACACCTAGCTCACAACAGACTTTCCAACCAAACCCTCATGTCTGGAGAAATAGAAAGAAAAACACATAAGGTAAAACAATTTCTTAGATTTATCCTTTAAGGAAAAGATAATGGGTATGTTGACCTAAGCTAATACTATTATTCCTCTAGTATAGGTTATGATGACATGGAACTTGTATTTTTTTTAAGCTATGTGGGTTCTGCCACTGCCAAATAGAATGAGACAGTGAATGATGGTGACATCTCAGAGCACAGCTACCTACTACTATACCTCATCATTTTTAATGGGCAGCATTGCACAGCTTACAATGGCCCTCTCAAAAATTAAGACTTGCCTCACATAACTAAAGGTTTTTGATTTCTTTACAAAGCTCAGCAACCTTGAATGCATGTAAATTTTCCTCTTTACGTTCTGTAACTGTTCTCATCCGAGGCTATCAATCCCCGTTGCTGTCCACTATTGCCCTCTTTTTAAGACATCACAGACCCTACTCGTTCTCTGGAGTTTTCAGGACCCTCTACTAGCAAGTTAAAAAGTTTCCACCAACTGATTCTTCTCCAGCTGCATTCTAAAAATATAAAGTTCAATAATGTGGTTTTCCTTAGCCATTGGGAGAAAAATGCATTTTTCTTTTCAAACGGGGATTTCTTTGTTACCATTTTCTGCTCTGAAATGTTAAAACAAATCTATAGTTGTTTTCTTTTTTCCTTCTCTTACTCATATTCCCTTTTCATAGAGCGAGGCATATAGAAAAATGAATAATATTGTAATCCCTTCTGGAACCAGAAGAGAAACATGGTTTCTATTAGAGTTTATTGCATTTTTATTCCTTTCTTCAAAAAATAAAAGTTAAACAAAGTAACCCCTGGAGGCTCAGATCTCTCTGTTTATAAATGTAGGCAACCTGAGTTGGAGGACCAGCTTTCCCTGACATCATGCTTCTTTTTGATTTGGGCTCTGTTTTGCTTCTCTGAGAATATGTGCATAATGGTTGCTTTAGTGTTGGAAGATATTCACTTTGTGTGTGAGAGTGTGGGTGTGTGTTTGAGTTTCTATAGATATCTCTAAAAAGTCATAGTGTCTGTTTTAAAATCTGAATACATTCACTTTATGTGTTGGTGTGCAGTGGAATAGCAGTTGTAAAGGACTTCTTACTGATGAGCCTTTGTTTTAAGGTCTTATAATTTTACATAGTATTAACCAGTTATTAAGCCTTTCTCTAGTAAATACACACCAGCTTATTAATGTATTCATTCATTTATTGTCTTTTTATTTATTTGTTTCTTTGTTCACACATTTATTCTAAACTGTGTGTGCTTTCCCTCTTTTCTATCTATAATTAATGCTACTAATAATCAGGGGACCAGGTTTGTAGGCTGCATTTTGCCACCTATTTGTAATAGGACATCAGCAAAAAAAGAGGGAAAAAAAGCATTTTCTATTTCTTTTATTCAACAATACAGAGGGATTAGTAAGTAGTCCAAGCACATGTAATTCTTAGAGTTCCCCTGATAGTGGAATGCAACCTTAAAGCAATCTGAAAAGTGTAAGGGATCAGACAGTAGGGAGCTTTTTATATTTGTATCTACAATAGCCCAGGCGGGGCATTAGGGGCTGTAAAAGTATTCATTTAGTCCCAAAATAACCACACAAAGTGGGTGCTGTATTTCTCATGTTTCTGGTCACAAAGTGAGGCTTAAATAATTTAAATGACTTCTTTGTAGTATATCAGCTATTAAATGAGAGATTCATAATTCTGACCCCAGTCTAAATCCAGAGCCCAGGCTCCTCCACTCTACCATACATTAGCAGTAAAATTGCTGTGGTTTTAAAAGTACTGTGCTATTTAATCTGCCTGTGCAGCAGTTCCCTGATTTCCTTGCCAGGTCTGGAGGCGGTGACATCACTGATGGATCAGTTGTATCACAGAATATTATTCTTGGGAGTGATCATTTTTCTGTCTATTGGGAATATGCAGAGCCCTTGAGTCGTTATGCTATGTCTGAGATTAGGTCAAAAGCATGGATGGTGTCTGTGGATGCCCACTCCTTCACCTGGGGCAAAAAGGCACTGAAGATTACCTGCTCAGTTACACTGACCTGTTAAACCCATCCTGCGACAGATGAGGCTAAGTTCTTCCCTACTGTCTCTTGCCTCCACTTGTCTGTAAGCACAGGGAAGGCAGAGAATATGTTCATTGAGGTCCTCATTGTACTCCCAAAGCATAGAGCAGTAGCTGGAATGATGTTTATTGTTGACCAAATGGAATAAATATCCATCTTTTCAGTAACTGGGTCCTTTTCTCCCTCCATCCCAATATCTTGGTCCCCAAGGTGCAAATACCACACTGACTGCCTACAATTGCTTTTGTTAACAATCTATTTTCCTCTTTAGGCTGTAAATTATCTAAGAGGAGAGATGGTGTCTAATTCATGTTTATATCTGAAGTATTCAGCAGTGCCTGTAATAAATATTTGTTTTCAATAAAGATTTCTAGAGTTAATTTAAATGTGAATACATTATTTCAATTCAGCAAAGAGTTTCAAGCACCTTTTAGTTTTCTATTCATTTTGTTAGGCACTGGAGAAGGCCTTAGCTTTCAAGGAGTTTGTAATTGAGTTTGTTATCTAATATAGCACCACGTATTAGCTCTGAACTCTACTCTTCTATTTGCTACTTTGTCATGTTGGGAATAGGACTTTACAAAATAAATTTCTCTTTGTCAACTGGCTTCCTGGTTTGTTCTGCCCCAAGAAGTTATTAGAGGGAGTGGAAGCCCGGAAGAAGAGGAAAAAAAAACAATTTACTTTTCTAACTTACTTGTCATTCCTGACAGTACTGTTCCAGCAGGGCACACAACAGTAGCCCCAGTGGTTGGCTCCAGCCTCCAATTTGTTTCAGCACATAAGGAAGGTAGCAGCTCATCTTGTCCCATCCGAGATGAGAGCTGCAAAATCAGTTCCTGTTCATCAGAAGCCTGTTCTGTGTTTTGCAGGGCTCCTCCTCTGGGCTCCTAGATTCTGATCATCCCAATTCCAATTCAATCAGTAATATCGTAGATGCTTATTGAAAGTAGATTGAGCCATAGTTGATTTTAGGAAAGGAGAGAGAAACAGAGTAGGGTTTCATTTAGGAAGGCTTTGATCTTCATTCCACATGCCAAGAACCAGGAATATAAAAAAGAACTGGATTTAGTAAGAGACTTCAAGAAACTCTGACTGGTAGAAGATTCAGACAGGAAGGAGATAAATTAGAAGATATTATGTGTTATACTGGCGACAATCACAACATAACAAGACAGCTTATTTTATTAAGGAAACCCATACAATCCCCCAATTTCTCCAAATTTATTCTGTAGTGTTTCTAATGCAATGTGAGAATGACAAAGCTACAATTGTTCCTGTTTTTAATGTCTCCTCAATTAAATATTAAAAATCCCTTTCTGAATATTTTGTCCCCATCTAAAACTTAGTCATTCAACATGTAATATTTCTGGAGCCAGTTTTATGGACAAGATAAACATTCATAATTAGACATTAGAAATAATTTTGTTACTGCATTTCTTTTACCCTGCCCCACATTTTTCCCACCAAGTTCAAAACCAACTAGAAATATATCTAACTCTGTTGATTTCTGACACTAGGGAGATTATTTCCCACTATTTTGCTAAAGAATTGTTTTCTCTTCTGTGACCTTAATGTCAAGAGGCATAATTTCTCATTTTGTAGCACATCCTGGGGACTTGACCAAACCCAGAGTCCTTCGGAGGTCAATGAGATCTCCATGCTTAACTGAGCAATGCCCACCTGAGCCAGATAAGAATAAAGAGTGGGTATAAAATATGTGACCATTTTTAATGTTCTAATGTATTAGGTTATTAGTAAAGAAAATAATCTAGCAGGAACTGATATTACAAATACCAGATTCTGACAATTCTATACATTTGATTACATTTTGATAATTTGCATGGGGCAGATAAGTTATTTTCAGTGAAACCTAGCAAAAATTTCCTCTAATGAACTTTTCATATTTTATTTTGAGCAGAAACTTCCATATATAAATTTAACTTCTGAGATTTTATAATTTTGTCATTATTAAGACTAATTTCCAAAAGTTCCTTTCCGGAGTTCTTTGAGTGCATTTAATATTATTTTGTAAATGCATTTAATTTGAATGAATGTGGTATAGATAGAAAACTGTGACAGTCATTTATTTGAAGAAACATTTAATAAATTTAAAATATCACTCTTAAATGCGTTGTGGCTATTTTATTGCAAATTCCTTATTAAAATTTGGTATTCATATACAAAACAATATATGGACAATATAAGGAAACATATGTTAAAATATATGTAGAACTTCAAATACAAAAATAAGCATCTCCACTGAGGAATAGATTATCTAACTATTGTTCTCCTTCAGGTCATTACATTTAATCAAAAAAACAAGCTGTTTTTTCTTTTTTTAAAGAACAAAAAAGAGAGTTTCTTGAATGCCACTAAACACATTTTTTCATGAATTTTCTTATATACATTATTGATAGCATGGTGACAATCAATGAATATATTCCCCCAATTCTACCCCCGGCTGTGAAACTCTTGTGTTCCTGTTTTTAAAAGGTAGACCTCACAGTGAGGTTGAATACAAAGGAAAAAAGTACCTTCCAAATAAACTAATTAAGCATTGTTTATACAGTTTCCCATATAAATGTCATATGGTATATATACCATAATATACAAGCTGTTTTTGAGTGCCTTGTATGTGTCAGGTGCTATTTAAATGCCTAACATACAAAGATAAATATTTAGTTATGGCTCATGGCTTTGAGAAGCCCAGAGCCAGCTGGGGAAACAGACCTGAGTATATGAAAAATGATGACACTAACAGACGTGCTGAAAGTGCTAAGGTTCCCTGACATTGTCTGATAGACTTCAGTATGTTTACATGTTTATTATTCATTCATACAAAAATGTATAAAATGCTTACTCTATGCAAGGGATGTGTAGGCACAGTGGAGAACTAAACATGGGATGCTTTATGTATGGAATGCACAAACTGAAGGAATGGTGAACTATACAACTATCCATTTATTATTATTTATTTTACATCTTTATTGGAGTATAATTGGAGTACAATTATTGTAATAATATTTGTTATTATTTATTTATTTATTTTACACCTTTATTGGAGTATAACTAACACAATGTTGTGTTAGTTTCTGCTGTATAACAAAGTGAATCAGTTATATGTATACATATATCCCCATATCCCCTCCCCCTTGTGTCTCCCTCCCACCCTTGCTATTGCACCCCTTCCAGGTGCTCAAAAAGCATGGAGCTGATCTCGCGGTGCTATGCGGCTGCTTCCCACTAGCTACCTATTTTATATTTGGTAGTGTATATATGTCAATGCTACTCTCTCACTTAGTCCCAGCTTACCCTTCCCCCTCCCTATGTCAAGTCCATTCTCTACGTCTGCATCTTTATTCCTGTCCTGCCACTAGGCTCATAAGAACCTTTTTTTTTTTTGGATTCCATATATATTCTATATATAACATATGGTATCTTTTTTCTCTTTCTGACTTACTTCACTCTGTATGACAGACTCTAGGTCCATCTATCTCATTAAAAATAACTCAATTTCATTTAGTTTTATGGCTGAGTAATATTCCATTGTATATATGTGCCACATCTTCTTTACCCATCATCTGTCGATGGACACTTAGGTTGCTTCCATGTCCTGGCTATTGTAAATAGAGTTTCAATGAACATTGTGGTACATGCCTATTTCTGAATTATAGTTTTCTCAGGGTATATGCCCAGTAGTGGGATTGCTGGCTCATATGGTAGTTCTGTTTTTAGTTTTTTAAGGAACCTCCATAGTGTTCTCTATAGTGGCTGTATCAATTAACATTCCCACCAACAGTGTAAGAAGGTACCCTTTTCTCCACACCCTCTCCAGCATTAATTGTTTGTAGATTTTTTTTTAACACCTGTACTGCAGTATAATTGCTTTACAATGTTGTGTTAGTTGATGATGGCCATTCTGACTGTTGTGAGGTGATACCTAACTGTAGTTTTGCTTTGCATTTCTCTAATGATTAGTGATGTTGACCATCCTTTCATGTGTTTGTCAGCTATCTGTATATTTTCTTTGGAGAAATGTCTATTTAGGTCTTTGGCCAAATTTTGGATTGGGTTGTTTGTTTATTTGATATTAAGCTGCATGAGCAGCTTCTATATTTTGGAGATTAATTGTTTGTCAATTGCTTGTTTGCAAATATTTTCTCCCATTCTGAGGGTTGTCTTTTCATCTTTCTTATGGTTTCCTTTGCTGTGCAAAAGCTTTTAAGTTTCATTAGGTCCCATTTGTTTATTTTTGTTTTTATTTCCATTTCTCTAAGAGGTCACTCAAAAAGGATCTTGCTGTGATTTATATCAGGTTCTTCCTAGTTTTCCTGTAAGAGTTTTATAGTGTCTGACCTTACATTTAAGTCTTTAATCCATTTTGAGCTTATTTTTGTATATGGTGCTAGAAAGTGTTCTAATTTCATTCTTTTATATGTAGCTGTCCAGTTTTCCCAGGACCACTTATTGAAGAGACTGTCTCTTTTCCATTGTATATTCACACCTCCTTTATCAAAGATAAGGTGACCATATGTGTGTGGGTTTATCTCTGGGCTTTCTATCCGGTTCCATTGATCTATATTTCTGCTTTTGTGCCAGTACCATATTGCCTTGATTACTGTAGCATTGTAGTACAGTGTGAAGTCTGGGAACCTCGTTCCTCCAGATCCGTTTTTCTCTCTCAAAATGCTTTGGCTATACGGGGTCTTTTGTGTTTCCATACAAATTGTGAAATTTTTTGTTCTATTTCTGTGAAAAATGCCATTGGTAGTTTGATACGGTTTGCACTGAATCTGCAAATTGCTTTGGGTAGTACAGTCATTTTTACAGTGTTGATTCTTGCAATCCAAGGAAATGGTATATATCTCCATCTGTTTGTATCATCTTTAATTTCTTTCATCAGTGTCTTATAGTTTTCTGCATACAGTTCTTTTGTCTACTTAGGAAGGTTTATTCCTAGGTATTTTATTCTTTTTGTTGCAATGGTAAATGGGAGTGTTTCCTTATTTCTCTTTCAGAGTTTTCATCCTTAGTTCATAGGAATGCAAGAGATTTCTGTGCATTAATTTTGTATCCTGCTACTTTACCAAATTCATTGCTTAGCTCTAGTAGTATTCTGGTAGCATCTTTAGGATTCTCTATGTATACTATCATGTCATCTGGAAACAGTGACAGTTTTACTTCTTCTTTTCTGATTTCAGTTCATTTTATTCCTTTTTTCTTCTTTGATTGTTGTGGCTAAAACTTCCAAAACTATGTTGAATAATGGTGGTGAGAATGGACAACTTTGTCTTGTTCCTGATCTTAGAGGAAATGGTTTCAGTTTTTCACCCTTGAGAACGATGTTGGCTGTCGATTTGTCATATATGGCCTTTATTATGTTGAGGTAGGTTCCCTCTATGTCTCCTTCTGGAGAGTTTTTATCTTAAATGGATGTTGAATTTTGTTGAAAGTTTTTCTGAATCTATTGAGATGATCATATGGTTTTTATCCTTCAATTTGTTAATATGTTGTATAACATTGATTGATTTGCATTTATTGAACAATCCTTGCATTCCTGGGATAAACTTCACCTGATCATGGTGTATGATCATTTGAATGTGCTGTTCGACTCTGTGTGCTAGTATTTTGTTGAGGATTTTTGCACCTATGTTCATCAATGATATTGGCCTGGTAGTATTCTTTTTTTGTGACATCTTTGTCTGATTTTGGTATCCAGGTGCTGTTGGCCTCATAGAATGAGTTTGGGAGTGTTCCTCCCTCCGCTATATTTTGGAAGAGTTTGAGAAGGATAGGTGTTAGCTCTTCTCTAAATGTTTGATAGAATTCGCCTGAATTCTGAAGCCATCTGGTCCTGGGCTTTCGTTTGTTGGAAGATTTTTAATCACAGTTTCAATTTCATTGCTTGTGATTGATCTGTTTATATTTTCTATTTCTTCATTGTTCAGTCTCAGAAAGTTGTGCTTTTCTAAGAATTTGTCCATTTCTTCCAGGTTGTCCATTTTTTGCCATAGAGTGACTTGTAGTAATCTCTGATAATCCTTTGTATTTCTGTAGTGTCAGTTGTTACTTCTCCTTTTTCAATTCTAATAGTGTTGATTTGAGTGTTCTCCCTTTTTTCTTAATGAGTCTGTCTAATGGTTTATCAATTTTGTTTATCTTCTCAAAGAACCTGCATTTTGTTGTATTGATCTTGGCTCTTGTTTCCTTCATTTCTTTTTCATTTATTTCTGATCTGATCTTTATGACTTTTTTCCATCTGCTAACTTTGTTTTTTTTTTTTTTTTCTTTCTCTAATTGTTTTAGGTGTAAAGTTATGTTATTTATTTGAGATGTTTCTTGTTTCTTGAGGTAGGATTGTATTGCTATAATCGTCTCTCTTAGAACTGCTTTTGCTGCATCCCATAGGTTTTGGGTCATTGTGTTTTCATTGTCACTTGTTTCTAGGTATTTTTTGATTTCCTCTTTGATTTCTTCAGTGACCTCTTGGTTATTTAGTAGTGCATTGTTTAGCCTCCATGTGTTTGTATTTTTTGACAGTTGTTTTTCCTGTAATTGATATCTAGTCTCATAGCATTGTGGTTGGAAGAGCTACTTGATACGATTTTAATTTTCTTAAATTTACAAATGCTTGATTTGTGACTCAAGATATTATCTATCCTGGAGAATGTTCCATTAGCACTTGAGAAGAAAGTGTATTCTGTTGTTTTTGGATGGAATGTCCTATAAATATCAATTAAGTCTATCTTGTTTAATGTGTCATTTAAAGCTTGTGTTTCCTTATTTATTTTCATTTTGGCTGATCTGTCCATTGGTGAAAGTGGGGTGTTAAAGTCCCCTACTATTATTGTTTTACTGTTGATTTCCCCTTTTATGGCTGTTAGCATTTGCCTTAGGTATTGACGTGCTCCTATGTTAGGTGCATAAATATTTACAATTGTTATATCTTCTTCTTGGATTGATCCCTTGATCATTATGTAGTGTCCTTCTTTATCTCTTGTATAGTCTTCATTTTAAAGTATATTTTGTCTGATATGAGAATTGCTACTCCAGCTTACTTTTGATTTCCATTTGCATGGAATATCATTTTCCATCCTCTCACTTTCAGTCTGTATGTGTCCCTAGGTGAAGTGGGTATCTTGTAGACAGCATATATACGGGTCTCATATTTTTATCCATTCAGCCAGTCTGTGTCTTTTGCTTGGAGCATTTGATTCATTTACATTTAAGGTAATTATTGATATGTATGTTCCTATTACCATTTTCTTAATTGTTTGTTATTGTAGGTCTTTTCCTTTTCTTGTGTTTCTTGCCTAGAGAAATTCTTTTAGCATTTGTTGTAAAGCTGGTTTGGTGGTGCTGATTTCTCTTAGCTTTTGCTTGTCTGTAAAGGTTTTAATTTCTCCAACGTATCTGAATGAGATCCTTGATGGGTAGAATAATCTTGGTTGTAGGTTTTCCCCTTTCATCACTTAAATATGTCCTCCAATCCCTCTGACTTGTAGAGTTTCTGCTGAAAGATCAACTGTTAACTTTATGGGGAGTCCCTTGTATGTTATTTGTTGCTTTTCCCTTGCTGCTTTTAATATTTTTTCTTTGTATTTAATTTTTTGTAGTTTGATTAATATGTGTCTTGGCATGTTTCTCCTTTGGATTTATCCTGTACTGTATTCTCTGTTCTTCTTGCCCTTGATTAACTCTTTCCATTCTCGTGTTAGGGAAGTTTCCAACCATCATCTCTTCAAATATTTTCTCAATCCCTTTCTTTTTCTCTTCTGGAACCCATATAATTTGAATATTGGTGCATTTAATGTTGTGTCTGAGGTCTCTGAGACTGCCCTCAATTCTTTTCATTCTTTTTTCTTTTTTCTGCTCTGCAGTAGTTATTTCCATTATTTTATCTTCCAGGTCACTTATCCATTCTTCTGTATCATTTAGTCTGCTATTGATTCCTTCTAGAGAATTTTTAGTTTCATTTATTGTGTTGCTCATCGTTGTTTGCTTCCTCTTTAGTTTTTCTTGGTCCTTGTTAAATGTTTCTTATATTTTCTCCATTCTATTTCCAAGATTTTACATCATCTTTACTATCATTACTCTGAATTCTTTTTCATGTAGGCTGCCTATTTCCTCTTCATTTTTTTGATCTGGTGGGTTTTTAGCTTGCTCCTTCACTGGATGCATATTTGTCTGTCTTCTCATTTTGCTTAACCATGTTTGGAGTCTCCTTTTCACAGGCTATAGGTTCATAGTTCCTGTTGTTTTTGGTGTCTTCCCCCAGTGGCTAAGGTTGGTTCTGTGAGTTGTGTAGGTTTCCTGGTGGAGGGGACTGATGCCTGTGTTCTGGTTGGTGGGGCTGGATCTTGTATTTCTGGTGAGCAAGGCCACATCCAGTGGTGTGTTTTCTTGTGTCTGTGAACTTAGTGTGATTTTAGGCAGCCTCTTTGCTAATGAGTGGGGCTGTGTTCCTGCCTTGGTAGTTGTTTGGCCTGTGGTTTCCAGCACTGGAGCTTGCTGGTCATTGAGTGGAACTGGTCTTTACATTGAGACAGAGAACTCTGGGAGAGTTCTTGCTGATTGATATTATATGGGGCCAGGAGGTCTCTGGTGGTCCAATGATTTGAACTCGGCTCTCACTCCTCAGAGCTTCAGGCCTGACACCAGGCCGGAGCACCAAGACCCTGTCAGCCACATGGCTCAGAAAAAGAGGGAGAAAAAAGAAAGAAAATAAATACAATACAATAATTAAAATAGAAAAAAAATTATTAAAATAAAAAATTTAAAAAGTAATAAGAGAAAAAGAAGAGAGCAACCAAACCAATAAACAAATCCATCAATGATTTCAAGTGCTAAAATCTATACTAAGATAAACATAAAAATCAGAAACAAGTCAGTTGCAGACAGCAAACTCCAAGTCTACATTTGCTCCCAAAGTCCACTGCCTCAATTTTGGAATGATTTGTTATCTCTTCAGTTATTCCACAGATGCAGGGTACATCAAGTTGATTCTGGAGACTTAATCCACTGCTTCTGATGCTGCATGGAGAAATTTGCTTTTCTCTTCTTTGTTCACACAGCTCCTGGGGTTCAGCTTTGGTTTTAACCCCACCTCTGCATGTATGTCGCCCTCTTGCATCTGTTCTTTGTCCAGAAAGGAGGGTGTTAAATTGTTCAAGTAGCAGCTGATTAGGGGGCTCTGGCTCACTCAGCCTGTGGGGTGTGGGGAGGGGTACGGAATGCAGGGCGAGCCTGCGGTGGCAGAGGCTGACGTGATGTTGCAACAGCCTGGGGCGTGCTGTGTGTTCTCCCAGGAAGTTGTCCCTGGATCATGGGACCCTGGCAGTAGCGGGCTGCACAGGCTCCCGGGGGAGGGTGGGCAGGGGGGTAGATGTGGATAGTGACCTGTTCTTGCACAGAGGCTTCTTGGTGGCTGCAGTGGCCTTAGCATTTCATGCTGGTCTTTGATGTCTGTGCTGATAGCTGCGGCTCGTGCCCGTCTCTGGAGCTCATTTAGGCAGTGGTCTGAATCCTCTCTCCTGTGCACCCTGAAACAATGGTCTCCTGCCTCTTAGGCAGGTCCAGAGGTTTTCCTGGACTCCCTCCTGGCTAGCTGTAGTGCACTCAACCCGTTCAGGCTGTGTTTGTGCAGCCAACCCCAGTCCTCTCCTTGTGATCTGATCTCCGGAAGACTGAGCCTCAGCTCCCAGCCCCCACCTGGCCCGGCAGGTGAGCAGACAAGCCTCTCAGGCTAGTGAGTGCCGGTCGGCACCGATTCTCTGTGCGGGAACCTCTCCGCTTTGCCCTATGCACCCCTGTTGCTGTGCTCTCCTCCGTTGCTCCGAAGCTTCCCCCCGGCCCACCCCCCATCTCCACCAGTGAAAGGGCTTCCTAGTGTGTGGAAACTTTTTCTCCTTCACAGCTCCTTCCCAGAGGTGCATGTCCCATCCCTATTCTTTTGTCTCTGTCTTTTCTTTTGCCCTACCCAGGTATGTGGGGAGTTTCTTGCATTTTGGGAAGTCTGAGGTCTTCTGCCAGCATTCAGTAGGTGTTCTGTAGGAGTTGTTCCACATGTAGATGTATTTCTGATGTGTTTGTGGGGAGGAAGGTGATTTCCACGTCCACCATCTTGAAGCACCACCCCCATCCACTTATTTTTAAATGAACTTTATTTTTAGAACAATTTTAGATTTACAGAAAAATGGCAAAGGTAGTATAGAATGGTCCTGTACACCCAGGCAGTTTCCCTTTTTATTAGTCTCTTATATTAGTGTGGTACAGTTGTTACAGTAAATTAACCAATACTGATACATTCTTATTAGATAAAGTCCATTAATTTATTCCAACTATTTATTTTTTAGACAATTATAATTAAAAATAATAAAGTGCAGTGTGATTTGAGAAATCAGAGTACACCCTGACTTCATATTAGAAAATCAAGGAGTGAGTCATCTTCTATCTGAAATGTATGCTAAGCTCTGACAGGTGAGTAAGAATTAGCTAGAAAAAGGTGTGGGAGATAAGATCATTCCAGGTACAAGGAACAGCATGTGTAAAACTCCTGAGATGAGAAACAGAATGTATCTTTTGTGAAATAGAAAGAAAGCTAATGTGATTTGAAGAAAGATAGTGAGGGGGAAAATAGCACTCCATGATGACATGGAGGCCAGGAGTAGATAATATATGGTCTAAAACGTCATGTTAAAGATTTTAGCCTTCATTCTACAAATGCTGGAAAATTGTTGGAGGGTTTAAATTATCAGGCTGGTGTAACTGTATTGTCATTTTTAAAAGAACACTATAAAAGTGCAGCAGTTAAGAAGTGGCTGGGTTTATATGAACTCTGGTGTCCACTTAATGTATCTTAGGTTGGTTCCTATAAAGTCTTGGGATTGCTATTCATGGTTCAACCACTCCCAAAGGTGGTGGATTTCTAAGGTAGGTGGAGGTCAGCAGAGGGTTCTATCTAGGGTGTCCACGCTAGTGTCAAACAGTCTGTTATTGAACAACAGAGACTGCAAAAACACTTAGGGGTGGTCAAAGTTACAAAGCCACATGAAAAGTGAGACTCCAAGACTCCATCCAGCTATATCAAAACAGGATTTGTGGCCATTAAACACTAATTTCCCTGAGCTATTCTTTTTTTTTTTTTCCTTTTTCTTTTTTGTGGTACGCGGGCCTCTCACTGTTGTGGCCTCTGCAGTTGCAGAGCACAGGCTCTGGACACACAGGCTCAGTGGCCATGGCTCACGGGCCCAGCTGCTCCATGGCATGTGGGATTTTCCCAGACTGGGGCACGAACCCACGTCCCCTGCATCGGCAGGCGGACTGTCAACTACTGCGCCATCAGGGAAGCCCTCCCTGAGCTATTGAAAGCTTGCTGTTGTAGATCACTTGAGGGTGCTACAAGGCAAATGTCACATGGGTGCCTGCTGGAGAATCTGTTTTTAGCTCAGACCCCAAGTAAGGCAGTGATTCTTCCTGATTTGAAAAGATTAAAAAGTTTCTCAGTATACCACTGTATGGATACTGATTAGGATATGGGGAAGCCACTGAGAGAACACATAAGTACCCAGGAATTCTGTGAAGGTAAAAGTGAAGTCATATGCTTATAAAGGCGAGTTTTGCAGAGCTATTGAGAGAAGCCTACGATTTCTTAGAAAGCAGTTAACAAGAAGTTTGTGATGTAAAGACAGTGAGAAAAGCAAGTGTCATCAAAATTAAGAGACTTCAGTACTTCCCTGGTGGTGCAGTGGATAAGAATCCACCTGCCAATTCAGGGGACACGGGTTTGATCCCTGGTCTGGGATTATCCCACATGCCGTGGGGCAACTAAGCCCACATGCCACAACTATGGAGCCCGTGGCCAGGCTCCACAACAAGGGAAGCCACTGCAAGGAGAAGCCCGCGCACCACAATGAAAAGTAGTTCCCGCGCGCCACAACTAGAGAAAGCCCGTGTGCAGCAACCAAGACCCAATGCAGCCAAAAATAAAAATTAAAACAAAAATTTAAATCTTAAAAAAAAAATAGACTTCATATATCAGTATGAGCACTGAAGCAAGAATGAGACTGTATGTACAAGATGCCATAGGAATTACATAAGATGAAGTGAAGGGCCTGGAAAAAGAAGAGTCCAGTCTGAGAAGAGGTGAAAATATTTGCATAAGTTATTAGGAGCCAGCAGAAGTTAATATCTGAATCCCCCTGCATAGAACACAGCTGTGCTTGATGTTAAAGAATAGAACACAGAAAATGTCATTTTGAAATGGAAGTTCATTCATTCTCAGTCTGTACTTACTTGTCTTATTGAAACTCCACCCAGGAAGCATCCGGGTGTGGATATATGTATGTTTATATCCCTCCCTTCCCTCCCTGCCCCCAGCTTTCTGGACCCCAAATTAGGCAGCTGAGCATACTTAATCCAAGACAAAGTTATTCATAATGAATTTTTCTTTTTAATGTTAATACATATGAAAGTCAGAATTTTGAAAAATATAAATATATATACAACAGATTTAATATTACTTATAATCTCCCTATGTAGAGAGAAACGTTGTTAACATTTTGTAGATAGATGAATAGATAGCTAGGCATTGAAGCAGCATAATTATCCTATAGTCGGTCTTTCTGTCAGTAGTGTCTCTCTCTGTCTCCTTCCCTCATACAAACACACATATACCACACAGAATATATACAGAAAAAATAAAATGTAAGACAAAATTAAACTCAGACTATGTTTGTCATTTGCAACCTTCTTCATTCCAGTGCCTCTCATTATTTTTAAATAGAAACATGTTTAGATGGAAGTCAATTTAACCCGTGGCTTGTCTACATCACCAGTTTCCAATGAAGTGGCTCTGAAGTAGCACATTTTAGGAGGTACTGGTGATTTCATGTTTAATCCACATCTATATAAACACATTAATATATAGTTTTTGGAAAAGCACCAACTACAGATACTAGTTAGAGAAAAATACAGCAGTACTCACTGTAGACTCCATAGCAAACTAAAGTATATACTTGCAGTAAGTAATTACTGCAAGCAAAGAAGAGCAGCAATTAAAAATGTGCAACTCAAGACAGCAGTGATATTTCTGGAAAACCCTCTGTGCCCAAGCCCAGAGGGAGAATTCACAGCATTTTCCATCTTTACATGGCAATCAGACTTTTTAGCAAAATGTTTACTGTCCTCAGTGAACTTTTTAAACTTGTGAATTCCAAATCTTGAGTGTGTAATAATTCAGTTAATCGACTATCAGGAAGTAGTTCTTATTTACTTATTAAAAAAAAAAGTCCATGGAATTAAGTGAGAACAGTGAGAACAGTGTAAAGGACTGACATTTTTCAATTAGTGTAAACAGTGTAAAGGACTGACATTTTTCAATTAGTTTCACAGTCCATTGGAAGGATTTTCCTGACCTAACAATAGACCAAAGATTGTACATTGAAAATCATTGCTCTATCTTAATTCATGATTGGCAAAAAAACTCCCCATTTTCCAACCTATTAATCTCTTCAGGGGAAAATATATTGCATACTCATTATTTGCCCCATATGTATACAACCATATTCTCAGATGAACATGATGATGTAAAGAACACGTAGAGCAGAACAGAAAAAAAAAATTGCTTTTCTGTAGGTTCAACATGACTTTTTGGGTAACACAATACAAATACGTGATTTATTAATTCTCCAAAATTAGTACAAGACCCAGATTATATGCTCAACTCTTTTGGTGTCTATAACAACAAAGTTTCAAACTATCTGTATTGGAAATAAAATAATTGCTATGTCTCATTTCCTTGTGGTGCATTTCCATGTTTACATGAATACTTTTCTATTGAAATGCCAAATCTAATTTAACTACTTGTATATCAGCCTACTAGTAAGACTGAGACATTTTCATCAGAATTGATTAGTTCGGTCAGGTCTTAACAATATGTAGCATTTCAGGTTAAGATGGATTGGTCAGGTTTGTTGTAGGAAACTACATTTGCATTGCTATTCAATTAGTTGAACTTTTCTTTGTAGAGAATGGCAATAATGGGCTCCTAGCCTGAGCCCCACAGGTGAGAATCTTACTCCATTTTAAATTAATATCTGATGTTGCTTTGGGTTTTATATGCATTTGTAGACATGTGGGTATACACTGCGTATATACACTTTTATAACTGAAGATGGTACAATGATTGAAGCCTGTGCAAGTGAAGAGCAATGGGTAAGCACAGCAGTGGAATTTATTTATTTTCTTTTTCAAGCAAACCTTGAATTAGTTTAAGAAAGATCCTTTGCCTTTATTGTAATTGTACTTATAAGGCTCTTGACTGAATGTGAGACTCCTTTTAGTGAAGAGAGGTTAATAATTATTGTGTTCTGAAGCATTTCTATTTAATCATGTGCATTAATGAAGGCAGAATGTCCTACATAAACAAATAATTAATTTTAACAATTGGAGTGTAAACATATTCTTCCCTGATGCAGACAGCTGGAGTTTGGTATTTAACTATGGAACATGCACATTTTTTCCCAGATATATATTTTGTATTGGTTGACAAAAATAGGTGTTACTATGAGTATATTACATAACATGTGTTTATTATATTGTTATAGGAAGGCTAGATAAAATGCATATAGAGGGCTTCCCTGGTGGCGCAGTCGTTGGGAGTC
Organism: Globicephala melas; assembly: GCF_963455315.2. Taxonomy (NCBI): domain Eukaryota; kingdom Metazoa; phylum Chordata; class Mammalia; order Artiodactyla; family Delphinidae; genus Globicephala; species Globicephala melas. Next base: position 160,894,965 of record NC_083315.2, on the reverse strand, counting down.
CGCCTGCCGATGCAGGGGACACGGGTTCGTGCCCTGGTCCGGGAAGTTCCCCCATGCTGAGGAGTGGCTGGACCCGTGAGCCATGGCCGCTGGGCCTGCATATCCGGAGCCTGTGCTCCGCAATGGGAGAGGCCACAACAGTGAGAGGCCGTGTACCACAAAAAAAAAAAAATGCATATAGAATCATGGCACCGGAGAGCTTACCTTGAAAGTTTCTGAGCTCTATCATTTATTTCAGAGGTATGAGCACAAGAATATGATATTTACAATATCTAACATATATAATAAATATATATAACAATGCAATATAATATATATCATGTAAGTCAAGAAAACAGGAACTCTGGAATCACAAAAACTTGGGGTTGAATTGCAACTCAACATCTCACTGAAAATGTGACATTGAGAAACTTTTCTCTATGCCTCAGTTTTATCAATTATAAAATGAGAAAATCTTTTATACCTTAAAGAATTTTGTAAGGATGAAACCAAATAACATGTCTGAAGAGCTCAGCGTTGCTGGCTGATAATAGTTGCTCTATAAATATTATTTTCACTACACGACAACATCATCCCTGCCTCTAAACACCTAATATGAGGAATAAATGATGTATAAATCATATGTTACCTGTAGCTAATATGTTATGTGATGAATGAAAATTATAATATGTCGTTATTAAGCATATATATATATATATACAAAGAGAGAAATTATATATTATATAGCTATATATTATATATATAATATATCTTTTATATTTACATCTTGTTACTTTACACATGTTGTAGTTGAAAGCACTAAACTAGGGATTTAAAAAAAACTATTAATTTTAGGGCTTATTGACTTAAAAAAATAAATACTTTTATTGAGTTATAATTAATATAACTATATATATTTAAAGTTTATAATTTAATAACTTTTGACAGAGGTATATGCTGCTCACACCATCACCTTAATCAAGATAATGAACTTATCCATCACCCCAAAGTCTCTTGCCACCCTTTGAATCTTTCCTACCCATCCTTTCCCTTTCCCTACCCTTCATTCCAGTTCTCAGGTAACCATTGATCGTCTCTCTGTCACTGGTGATTACTTTGTGTTTTATATAAATAGGACCACATAGTTTGCACTCTTTTTTAATCTGGCTTATTTTCACTCTGCTTATTACTTCGAGTTTCATTAATGCCGTACTGTGTATCAATAGTTTATTCCTTTTTATTACTGAATGATATCCTGTTTGGGGATATTCCACAGTTTATTTATTCATCTGTTGATGGACTTTTAGATTATCTCCATTTGGGGGCTAATACAAAGAAAACTTCCATTCATATACAAGTCCTTGTATGGACATATGTTTTCTTTGCATTTGGAAAAATATCTAAGAGTAGAATGCCAGGATCATATGGTGGGTGTATGTTTAACTTTTAAAAATGCCAAACTACTTTCCCAGCTTCTACTATTTTACATTCCCACTACCAGTGCCTGAGAATTCCAGTTCCTCCATATTCTTCTAATTTTAGCCATCCTAACAGGTATGCTTTAATATCATATTGTGGTTCTATTTCCTTTTCCCTAATAACTAATGATGTTGATCATCTTTACATATGCTAATTTGCTATCCATATATCTTTTTTGTTAATGTATCTGTTCAAATAATTTACTCATTTTAATTTCTTTTTGTATATTGTTGAGGTTTGAGTTTCTTAATTTTCAGTAAACTAGACACAATCATTTATCAGACACAGTCAGTTATCATTATTCTTGGTAGTTGTGTTCTATAAAGTCACCACAAATCCTGAATTAGTGAATGCTGCACCATTGCTCTAGGGGTAATGCAGGGTTAGATTACTACAATACTACAAACCTGTAGTCACAACATTTTTATCAACAAGTCAGTACATAACTTTGTTTTGTGTATTTCTGAATAAAGGCACCTTATTGGAAATATATTGGTGATTCATTAACACTGAACTCATCATGGCCAATAGCACTATAGCTCATATCATAGTGAAGCTTCTCAGACATGTACTTTCTCCCTGGGGCGTATCACAGCTTTCTTGTGCTTAGCGACACTAGACAGAACTTCATCACTGCTACTGAGGGCCATTTTAAACAGCAAAGTCTCCACCAAAAGACACAAAATTGTGAAAAATGTGGCCCTAAATATACGACAAACAGGATACTGGTTTATAATATTAGAGCTGAAAAAAAAGACAAAGGATCATCTTGTTCCAGCTTAGCTGAAAATGTGCACTTGGAGAAATTGAAAAGTGAAATATGAAATCAGACATTTACTTTGCTTGTGACTTACTGGGCACAACAAAACTAAGGGAAGCTGAAACTCTAACTTTCTATCCCAGCAGAAATTTACAACTTGGCCAAGTATTCTTCTGGAGTAAATTTATTGTACCCAACTCTATTTCTCCACATCATGGCACCTTTTTAAACTCAATTATTAGTTCTAGTAGCTTTTTTTGTGGATTCCATCAGATTATCATAAATAATAATAAATCATAAATAATCATGCTATCTGAGATAAATACATTTAACCTCTTCCTTTCATATCTGGAGATTTTTATTTCTGTATCTTGACTGATTTCACTGTCAAGAACTTAGAGCATAATGTTGAATAGAAGTAGTGAGAGTGGACATACTACTTTTGTTCCTGATAATAGGGGAAAAGTATTTGGTTTTTCACCAAGTATAATACTTGTTGTACATTTTGGTAGATGCTTTCTATCAGATTGAAGAAATTCTCTTCTATTTCTAGTTTGCTAAGAGATTTTTTGATGAATGGATTTTAGCTTTTATTGTGTCTATTGAATATATTTTTTTTTCTGTTTTAGTTGTTCCAATGTGGTGAATTACATTGATTGATTCTAAAATAGTAAATCAAAACTTGCATTTCTTGGATTAACTCAACTTGGTCATATTTAAATTTTTATATCTACCATATATCTAATTTTTTTTCATCTATGTTCGTGTTATTGGTAATAATAGTTGCATATTATTGCTTGAATTCAGAAGTATTCCTTCCTCTTAAAGTTTTAGGAAGAGTTTACATAGAATTTGTATTATTTATCCATTACACATCTGATAGAATTCACAGTGAAACTATCTGCACCTGAAATTTTCCGAGCCAGAAGGTTTTTAGCTACAAATGTCATTCTTTTCATATATAGTGGATTTTAGGTTATCTAGTTTTCTTGAGTAAGCTTTAGTATTTAAATAAATTTTCCCATTTAATCTAACTTGTCAAATGTATTCATGTAACATTGTTTGTTAGAGTCACATATTATCCTTTTATTATCTGTAGAGTCTATAGTGATGTCACCTCTTTAATTCCTGATTTCAGTAATTTGTGTCTTCTCTCTTTTTCTCCTGAGGATTTTGACTAAAGGCTCATCAATTTTAATGATCTTCTCAAAGAGTCAGTTTTTGTTCCATTGATTTTCTTATTTTTTGTATCCCATTTCATTGATTTCTGCTTTGATCTTTATGATTTCCTTCCTTATGCTTACTGTATATTTCATTTGCTTTTCTTTTTCTAATATGTTTTTGGTTAAGTTGACATCACTGAGTTGAAACTTTTTCTCTTACCTAATATAGTGAGAAAACATTACTTTTTTGTCTTACTTCTAAAATTTTAGCTCTGCAACTTCTTTTAAATCATTTAACTTCTATGAGTCTCATTTCCCTTATTTGTCAAATGGGAAAGTCTCATTTCCCATATTTGTCAAATGGGAAAAACAGTTCTTGTCCAGTTATACTCACCAAATATGCCTGGCAAAGCTCTCAAGAATCAAATAATGCTAATATGTGGCAACATGTTCAATACTGTAAAGGGTTAAACAGCCATATGGTATTATTGTATCTGGTCCTTTTTCACAGCTTTAAACTGCCTAAATAACATTTTTAAGTTTTATAAATTAAATTAAGAAAAATATTTTCTATTTTGTTTTTTATGTATGTAACTTGCTAGAAAACCTCTAGATAAAATGCAGCGAGTTTTATCAGCCAGGATGCCTAGGGGGAAATATTGGCATGTCTTTTTTATCAGTTTATACGTATTTACTTTCTCAGAAATCAGCTTTATGTTGTGTGAAAAAAACTTCCCTCCTCCTTTCCTTTTGAAGTGGTTTTAGGAGCAGGTGACATAGCTTTAGTGGGATCTCTCTCCCCTGAGGCAGGTCTGGTAGTAATCAGCACTGAAATGAATGTCCTGCTCTCAACAATACCCCATATCGATTATCTGCCCACTTCGCCAATTAAAGCAGGCAGAGAGTTATATGCTTTACCTTATTCAGTTTGGAACCAGGCATCTTTGCTTTCTTTTAAATTTGCCTTTGATCCAGAATCCAGGTTCCCTAAGGGCTTTGCCTTCATTGCTTCTGAATGCGTGGGATTTTCATTACAGAAGATTTTCAGATAACTTTGTTGATTGGCTAATAAGGAGAATGAATTTAAAGGCAACAACAACAACAAGAACAACAAAACAGAATTTACTCCATGGGCAGGTCTAACTAAATAAATCATGAAAGAAAAAAACTTGAAACAACTTATTTGAGAAAAATTAAAAATAAATTAAAAATATCTCACATTTAGCAGCCATAGGTTAAAGGAAAAATTCACTTTAATTCATTTAACAAATATTTATGAAGTGACAGCTGTATACCAGCCAGGCACTGGTCACACCACATGGGATAGAGTGATGACCAAGACAAGCATGGTCTTTTATGAAACTTACATCCTTATTCTTCCAAATGTCCAAATGTTATTTACTCCTTTAGCTTGAGTTTTGTGCTTTTGTCTACAACTTAACTGAGGGTGACTGATATACTTGAATAATTTCTTCTTTTGCCTCCAGAAAGATTTAGTTGTTCATTTACTCAGGTAAGTATGGGGGACACAAAATTAAAAGAATTCCTTCTTTCCTCTGGAGGCCATAATTTTTGAGAAGAGAAACTCTGCTCACTCCACACTAAGTAATTTATGAATCTGCACCAACATCACACAAATATATATAGACTTACAGTGGTCTCCTGACCTCATGACCATTCTGGAGCATCTTCTGTGGTGATAAGACAAGTGAGACTGCAAGGTCTTGAATCCTAGGCAGTGATACCTCCCCACTAAATTGTTAGATCAGTAGAACTGTTCTCAAGTTGCTGTGCTAAGGTTGGACCTTTTGTCCAGCTTTACTTCTGGACCTTTATGTAGGGTTGCCTAGGGTGATTCTTCCCCATACATCTTGTCCTCAGTCATGGGGTCAAACAGTAGAGCTTCAAGATGAATTCCATACTTTTTCTTGACATTCTTCCCAGCAAAACCTCTCTCTTAAGCTCTTTCTATACAGAAAATCAATTGCCCCCACTTCCTCATATAGATTTCCTTTCATTTTCTCTCTTTTATGACACAATAAGATATGCTGATCCTTGAAAAAGGTAATCTATTCTGAGTCTGTGAAGTACACAGGTATACCTTTCATTCCTTCTCAGTGAAGGTCTCCTCCTCTCTTTACTACTCTTTACTACCGAAGATTTCTTTCTGCAGCCAAATGCGAGAAAAAAAAAAAAAAAAAACTTAAATTGAGTTTCCTGGAGATAACCCTAGAACAAAGTATTTGAGGATATCTGGACTCTGCTGTGTTGGTTTAATTTTTTGTCTGATAATGTACATTGGGAGCTTATGGACTCAATTATTGATCAGAGAGTCAGAACAGGTTAGAACTGAAGCTTGAGGAGTGTACAAGGGGTAATGTGTTGAAACAAATCTATTCAAGCAGGGAAATTAAAAATTGTTTCTACTCTTCAATCATCATTAGTGGGTTAGTTATGCCCCTCAAGGTGGCATAAGGAGGTAGATCAATGAATCAATTCCTCAATTGGCCATATTAAAATGTAGAAATAGGGAACAGACCACTTTGTTTGTGGTCCCTTGTAAGAGTAGGAAAAAAAACATTCTCAGAAGGTGACTGAATTGTGTTCCCCTCAAATTCATATGTTGTAATCATAATCCCCAATGTGACTCTCTCTGAGGATAGAATCTTTAGAAAGAAATTATGGTTAAATAAGTTTGGAGCCCTAATCTGATTAGACTGTGGCATTATAAAATGAGGAGGAAAAAGAATCTCTCTCTCTGTCTCAATCTCTCTCTCTCTCTCCCCACCTCATCATTCAGTCTCCACCATGTGAAGACAATGAAAATGCAATCACATGAAAGTCAGGAACAGAGTTTTCACCAGGAACCAAATAGAAGTAAATTTCTATTGTTTAAGCCAACCAGCCTATGGCATTCTTTTAGGGCAGCCCGAGCAAACTAAGATGGAAGGAAGTCTCCCCAGAAGACTCTTCCTTGCTCTTATTGGCCAGAACAATATCACATGACCACTTCTATGCCAGTTACTTTCAAGGGTGATCCATAGCTGAAACCAGTGGCTCTCACCCAATTGAGAGTGATTTTGTTTCCAGGGGACAACTTGCAATGGCTGGAGAAGTTATTTTGATTGTCATAACTTACAATTCAGGAGAAGGGGAGAAGTATTACTGTCATCTATAAGTAGAGTTCAAAGATGTGTGGAAACATCCTACAATGAACAAGTCAACCCTTCATTCTGTCAAAACAAAGAATTATCCTGCTCAAAATGTCAATAATTCTGAAGTCAAGGAGCCATGATACGTGAATCATGAACTTTATCACAGATCTTTTGAGTTTTGTATTCAAATATATACTGAACATTAATGCTATACCAACATATAAAGTTGAATATCATTCCTGTGTTCCTTAAGATGAGAGAGAAAGAGCCCAGAGGAATCTAGTAACCCTAAAGAGTCCTCTCAGCTGCAACAAGAAAGATGCTAGTGTTTGCTAGGAAATTGCATGCCTTTCTGAATCTCTTTGGAAGTGTGATGAGGCTGCTGAGGTTGTGTCTGGTCTTTCCAGTCGATACACTGTGCTGCTTGTCCCTTCCACTGATGCTGAGCCCTACAGAGAGTGGAGATTGGTAAGTGGGGAGGGAGAGGAGGAGTGGAGGGTCAAGTGTGGATTTGAGACCTGTTGCATTCTCAGACTACACTCAGCAATGATACACATCTCTCCTACTCGCAGATCCTTACACTCATCTTTGTCCCATCCTTCCCAGATTTTCAAATTTGGACTCTAACCTAATGGTACCTTAGGTTGGGTGTGAGATCAAAGGAAGAGGTGCCTTCACAAAGTCCACACTGGCATTTAACTCTTTTGCTCACCTCTCTGACTCTACCTCTTAATCCCAGCCCATGGGATATTTTTCTCACCAGACAATAATGTTGAACTTTGTGCTGCTGGGAAATAATTAAGCTTAAAAAATCCTTCCATCTTTTTCTTTCTCAGAAAAGGTTAATAGAAAAGGACCACCATATTCTCCCATATTCCCAGATAAAAGTCACTTTCACCTTTTCCCATGACTCACTTATTTACCTGCCTCTATAAAAGCCAAGCCTCCTTTTTTTTTATTAAAAGATGTTTCTCATTAATGAAGTTCCTTATTGCAATGGCCTGAATAAAATCATCTCCTTAATTGTGTGGTGCATTTCATATTTCTCTCTGAGTATGCAGGAAGATTGGCTATTACCGATTAGGAATTCTTTGATGCCTAATCTTTATGGCATAAATTGTATGCCTTCAGTCATTTCAGGCTCTGGATTTTGATTCTAAGGAGAAAAAAATTACTCTAAAACCCTTTCTTTGATATAAAATCTGTGCCAAGAATTTAAGTGTCTACTTGAAACTCAACAATAAAGCATTGTTGATTCTTCCAATCCAAGAACATGGTATATCTCTCCATCTGTTTGTATCATCTTTAATTTCTTTCATCAGTGTCTTATAGTTTTCAACATACAGGTCTTTTGTCTCCTTAGGTGGGTTTATTCCTAGGTATTTTATTCTTTTTGTTGCAGTGGTAAATGGGAGTGTTTCCTTAATTTCTGTTTCAGATTTTTCTAGGAGCGTTGATCATAAACTAGTATAATCACCTAAAAGGATTTGGCGCCTCCTGAAATAAAGGAGTGACATTTTTAAAAGTTTAAATGTAATCTTCCCAGTGCTTTTAGTTTATCCTCAAGATGAAAAGCATAATGTAGAAAGGTAAAAGGAGGATTACTGTGCAGGGAGATATAATACCAACCTTGGGAAGGGATTTTTAAAGCTGGAATTTGTAAGTACTGGAAGCTTTGAAAAAAAATCTGTAGTAAAATTTTTGTGTGGTCCCTGGTTTAGAACACAAAATCTACAGGAAATTACCACTGGGGCAAGCAGTAGTATCTGAGCATTGTCTGACACAGTCTGAGAAATTAGAAATTAATGTAGGCAATAGATGAAACTGTCAAGTCAAAAAATAATTGGGAACATTTAGAAGGGAAATATGATGGAACCTAATGTAGAACTTAAGAATCTTTTAAGAAACTGAATAAAATAAATTTTCATTGTAAATAGTTTTGAAGTTTAGTCCACTATTTTTTTTTACTTATTTCAAAACTATTATTTATATAATGGGAAGTATAGGTATGCACTGGCAGTGGTACTAGTACAAACATATATATATATATATATATATATAAACATTATAATATTTTTTTCATATCAATACAACATTTTTTTCTGAGAAAATCATTTTCTGAAGAAATGAGTAGCAACCTACTTTTCATGTACCATAACATAATTTGTCAAACAAAGAGAAATTACAGCTTTGATAGTGATATTTTTTACATACCACAAGATTGCATAATCTATTACATAAAAATTAAAACTTGAAGTGGCATTTTATGGGTTTTAAAGTAGTTCTACTGGACAAGATTGCATTGGAATTAAAAGGGAAAGTTAGATGAAAACACACGATAGATTAGAATAGACCTAATTGCTATTCTCTCTGAAAACTTTTGTTTTTGATCTAAGAGGTTTAGATCTTTATGGGGGTGAATTATTATAACTGCAAGGGAAAATGTATTTCAAGCAAAAGCAATGTATTGTCTAGAGCAAACCCTTCAGGGTTATCTGACTAGATTCTCTGGGAGCTATTTTACAAGTCTGAAAGTTGTGGATAACAGAGAGTGATGCAAAATAATTCTTGTCTCTAGACATGCAAATGTTTTCTGGCCAGTGGAGATTTCAGTTGACTTTCCTTCCTCTTCCCCTTGGAAAAGCCAGTGTTCATCAATTTGTACATTCATTTCAACAGTTTTCTCCATATAAACTTATACATTTTTGACTTCTTCTTTGAACCAGTTATAACATCTACTCGGTTCTCTAATTAATTAGTTAAATAAAATATTGTTTCATATTCTCTTTATATCTGTGGGAAAGTCATGATTTGACTTGTTTTTAAAAAAAAATCAACATTAACAGAACTTATGTAGACATGCAATGAATAATGCAACTTTACTCAGTTATCAGTCTGAGGAAGAGGTGTTCAATCCCACATTCATTTGTTGCACATCTAGTCTGTGTGCAGAAGTAAACTACCTGTTAGAAAGTGAAGGGACAAAGAATTAAGTTATAAGTGTGTCTCACATAAGAAATTGAAAACATTACAGAGTAGCGAGATTGGAGTGCTGATGGTTACATTTTGAAAGAGGGTTTGAACTAGAAGCTTAAATAAAGCACTATGAGAACTACTACTTCACATCTGGACAGAGCTGAGGTATGTGAACAGGCTCTTGAATCACATGGCTTTGTATATGCCTCTTGCAAGGTGGGCTGGATTTCAGCCTGTGGTATTCAGAGAAAGAGGTCAAGCAAGTAACAGAAGCACCGAGGGCAAGGGCAAAAGTGACAGTGAGAAGACTAGGCTCAGATAGAACAAACAATCTGTTCTTTCCTCCTGAAAAATTATTCTTGTCTTTGACACCACTTTTCTATTGGTTATAATAAATTGCCTTGGACATACCTTTAGGTATGGAAGTAATTAATTCAACAAGTGTTTTAACAAATCATTTTTGTTATCTGTTTGTGCCTGTAGACCAAGTTTTCTCAATTGTGGCACTATTGACATTTTAAACAGGATAATTTTTGTTATGTGGGGACACTCATGTACATTGCAGCCTGTTGAGTAGCATTCCTGTTTTTGACACACAAGATACCACTACATCCTGAGTTGTAACAACCAAAAATGTCTCCAGATATTTCCAAATGTCCCTTTTTTAGGATTGAAGGTATGGGTAAGTGCTCTCAGTTGAAATCTACTGCTATACATTTTTTTCAAATTCGGCAATTAAACATCAATCCCATTACCTACTCCACCCCACCCAATGAATCTTACATCTTTATTCTCTATTATAATTAGTGAGTTCACTGATTCACTAAGTCTCAAAGATGCAAAACCTTGGAGTCTTGTGATAGTAATTATTCCTTACTTTTTTTTTTTTTTTTTTTTTTTGCGTTATGTGGGCCTCTCACTGTCGTGGCCTCTCTCGTTGCGGAGCACAGGCTCCGGACATGCTGGCTCAGCGGCCATGGCTTATGGGCCTAGCCGCTCTGCGGCATGTGGGATCTTCCTGGACCAGGGCACGAACCCGTGTCCCCTGCATCGGCAGGTGGACTCTCAACCACTGCGCCACCAGGGAAGCCCTATTCCTTACTTTTAACTCTTATCTCTTGCAAAGCCCTCCATCAGACATATCACTCTAGTCACTTCTTTGCAGTTGCATTACCATTACTTCAATTCAGTTTATTGGCTTTTACCCAGATGCTTTTGATAAGCTTTGTCCTTATTTTTCCACCTCTCTTCTCTGTTTTGGTTTATTATTCTACCACTCTCACTTTTATGCTCTTAATGATTCATGTTTCATGAAACCATGCAAATATAAAACAAAACAACTTTAAAAGTAATTAAAGTCTTTTGACTGCCAATTCCTAGAAAAAACAAAACAAAACACTAAATTAATTTATTGATAAGGCAAGCCAAGTTTCTTGCTTGCTGCAGTGAGGGAGGTCACTATTTTAACAGTTTTAGTAGCATCTCCAAAGTGGGAGGTCAAAGACAGAATATTTATAAACTTGGAGGAGGGTTAAGGTGAATTATACAATACAGGGATCTGATTGGCATCAACAAAAGTTCATGATATTATACTTTAGGACTGGAAGATACAGGAGACAAATGTTTTGAAGTGAGCTTTAGAAATGTAAATAGTTGTATGAGTCAAGTGCTTTGAGAAAGTGCTGTTTACGCTGACAGATGAAAGTTGTTCAAATAAATGGATTTTTAGGAGTTTCCTGAAGCAAACAATAAAGTTATTGAAGCTCCTTCTCCCTGGACAAGAATTTCCTGAAATAGTAAAAACTTGCTTGAGTGGTTATTGGTGGTTTCAATTCTCAAGTCCAAATTTCTTATATGATCAGTGAGACTTAGATAATCTAGCCCTGTCCAAATTTTCATCATTGCGTTCAGGTACCACTGGAATTGCTCCCTCCTGTTCGAGCCATGAGTAAAATATTATGCCATAACCACGTGCTTCTCCACCTGCTAATCTTACAGGAAACAGAGAAAAGAGAGAGAGAGAGAAATGGAGAGAAGACATAAAGGGAGAAAGAAAATAGAGAGAGATAAAAAGATACCATGCTCCAAAACTTTCTTAGACATTTTCTCTATATCATATCACTTAAACTTCAAAGAAACTCCTTGGAGGTAGTTATTGTTGTATTTTTTCAGAGGAGAAAATTAGAGAATGAGATATTTTGTTCAAGGTGATGCAAATGTTATATTGAAAATATTGTACAAAAATCCAGGCCAATTTGATTCTATGTCCAAGTTCTTTACAAAATTGCACATCTTTGTTTATTCTTTACCTGAATTCTACCATAGAGAATATGCCATTCTCTACTCTCTGCTCCCTGGACACTTGACCATTTCTAATACTCTGTCATTTAGACACACAAGCAGATAAGGTACCAGGATGCCTCCCAAATTGGACTAAAATTTCATTATTGGCAAAAACTAGTCTTTATTATTTGGGATATCACCAACATATACCATAGAATCTGATACTAAGCTCCAAATGTATGTTGGATCGTTTTTGTAGTGAGGCTAACTGAGTGAATACTATACATTGGAACTTTTGACTTTGCTTATAACTGAGTAGCTATTTTGCCTCTCTGTCTATGTGTGTGTGAGAGAAAGACAGACAGACAGAGACTATGCATTTTTTTCTAATCTGAATTGCATTTAAATCTATTATTGCTATATGTGTTCCAAAATGGAACAAATCAAATAATTTACAATTAAAGTTTATGGTATATATAAGAACAAAGACATTTCCTAAATACATGTGATATAAAATTAAGATATTAGAGTGTTTTAAAAGTATATAAAAATAGATTGTGTTCTTAAAGCTGTAGGTGAGGAGAATTAGTGATGCAGCTGAAAGTGGAATACAATAAATAATTCTGGTTTGATCCTTTTCTGTTCATGTGTTGACAGTTTCCATGCTAAAACTTGTACACAATAAGAGATACATAAGTAAAATCATTATCATCAGCAGCAGCTAAAGAATGCTATTATTCATATTAATTATATTCAAGCAAACAATATCACTATTCCATTTTATATATAACTTAAGCTGACTTATATTTGACTCCAGAATGAATGATACTATTTCTTTAATCTTCTCTGGGTCAAAGATACCCCGGACCAGGATTTTGAAAGACAGAGTCCAAAAATTATTAAAGAGAGATCAAGCTGCTCCTGGTCTCTATGTTCTCCCTCTTCCCTGATTTTCCTTCTTTATTCTATTTTGTGAGCATCCTGAGACTGCTGTCCATGTAAGGAAGATTACCCTTTAGTATGACAGAATGTAAGAGTGGTCATTGCTGGAGAGTGACTCTAACTGAAATTGACCAGAGTCTTCCTTCCCAGTCCAAACCTACATTACAAGGACTATGAATTTTTACAAGGAGTTACTGTAACGTGAAAACCTGAAAGCCTGCTTCAAACTGGCTAGTTCAAAAAGAGCCAGCTGATGCTTATGGGGCATTGAAAATATTTTGTAGGGCTAAAAAAAAAAAAAAGAAATATTAAGATGAAACCCAGATGAGGATAAAAAGAACAGGGAGGAATCAGATCAAATATTTTGATAGAAAAACAAAGTTACAAACCAAAGGGTGTGGGAATGACAGGGGTAGAAATCCAAACACAGAAATAGGAGACTTAAAATAAATTGATACAATCAGGGAAAAATAAACTAAATTGTTGGACCAACTAGAAATAAAGTACTAAAATTGGAGCCATGTGTGTGACAAAGGAGCAGATGACATATGAAGCATTACAGAAATTCAGCATACTCCTGAGGATGCTAAACTATTCAAAAGATACACTTAGAGGGCTCCCACATCAGCACAATGACGATAAAAAATGGAGCAAGAGTCTTCCATTTAAATGGAGAATTTAGTGGCTCCAGAAATGCAGGGACCAGCTCACTAAAATATAATCAGTCATTTGGTCCTGGGTCACTGCAGAGGATGATGAAAGGGAGAATGTGCAATGGTCCCTGGACAGAAAGAAAGGAAAGACTGATGGACAATGAAACCGCAATTATGTGAAATTTCAACATCTCTTCAAAATTAATTGTTAGGCCTCTGAGGCATAGAATAGTAGAGACAGGAATGACGAACAGGGCAATTGACTATTTCCTGAACCAAAAATGTCACATGTGTGGATTCTCTTCTGTCTGGATCCAGCCTTATCCAATAGCCAGGATAACTTTATCTTTTATTGTATTTAAGATTTAAAATAAGCTCATCCTCAAAAGTGAAAGTTAAACAAATTAGGATGATCTACAAAGGAATAAAATTTGCATCGAACCATTTTCTTCTGACGAATCAATAGGAAAAACAGAGAAGAGTAAATAATTTTAGTAATTATGGGGAAATTTTGTCCTTTGTGATGAAAGGAACAACTTTTAAAGAATATTTCAAAGGCAATTGTCACAGCTGGAAGAGCTTCATTAATGCTAAACCTCCATGATATTTTAGCAACCCAACAGTGATGTCGTAAGAACCCAACATATGTTATTTGATAAGGAATAGGAAAATACAAAGATAAGTAGTAAAACATGAAGTTCAACAGGGAGAGAACATTCAAAATGTGGAGAAACTGGTCAGATCAAGAAAAAGTAATTTTCAGATTTGAGATTTGTTTATTTCTGAGTCATTTTAATGGTAATCATTTAGAAATTCACACTCCTTAAAAACTGAGAAGTGAAAAATTGTACTTCTGAGAAAAAATACCATTGAAATGAAATGTCCTTTTGTACTTGTAAGATGTATCATCATGTTTATGAGCTTTTCAAAATTCTGTTATTAAGAATCATTACACATTCTCTTTAGCCAATGATCACGATGGTTTAGCCTTCCTTTCTTCAGAGGAAACTTGGGGAGCCTGCCTGTGACAGACCACAGAGAAATGAGGTAGATATTGAACATCAGGCTTCTTTTTAATGTGAGAATTTATCTCCAACTTTAAAATGTAAACATATTTGAGAAATCACACTTAAACATACAAACTTTCATTGCATAGCTATAAATTCCAAACACATCCTTCCCACTGACTGTATTATAGAATATTTGTCCCTGCGATTATGCCGACCACTTAGAAAATTGGGAAAATTTACCTCAGACAAATATAATGGCCTCTATCAAATCAATTGTTCATCGCAGGATATTTTGGAACAGATTAAAAGTCATCCCATAGGTGCATGAAGAGTGGAGATTCAGAGCACTGCCTAAACGACCTCCAGAGATGGATGCAAGCTGCAGCTATCAGAGCAGACACCAGAGACAGGCATGAGATGCTAAGGCTGCCGCCACAGCCACCAAAAAGCCTGTGTGCAAACACAGGTCACTATACACACCTCCTCTCCCGGGAGACTGTGCAGTACGCCACTGCCAGGGTCCCGTGATCCAGGGACAACTTCCCCGGGAGAACACATGGCATGCTTTAGGCTGGTGCAACGTCATACTGGCCTCTGCCGCCAAAGGCTTGCCCCGCATTCCGTACCTCTCCCTCCCCCTGGCCTGAGTGACCCGGAGCCACATAATCAACTGTTCCTTTAACCCCCTCATGTCTGGGCAGGAACAGATGCCCTCAGGCGATCTACAAACAGAAGCGGGGCCAAATCCAAAGCTGAACCCCAGGAGATGTGCGAACAAAGAAGAGGAAGGGGAATCTCTCCCAGCAGCCTCAAGAGCAGCAGAATAAATCTCCACAATCAACTTGATGTACCTTCATCTGTAGAATACCTGAATAGGCAATGAATCATCCCAAAATGGAGGTGGTGGACTTTGGGAGCAACTGTAGACTTGGGGTTTGCTTTCTGCATCTAATTTGTTTCTGGTTTTATGTTTATCTTAGTTTAGTATTTAGAGATTATTATCATTGGTAGATTTTTTTATTGATTTGGTTGCTCTCTTCCTCCTTTTTGTTTTTATATATATATATATATTTTTTTTTTTTCCTTTTTGTGAGTGTGTATGTGTATGCTTCTTTGTGTGATTTTGTCTGTATAGATTTGCTTTTACCATTTGTCCTAGGGTCTGTCTGTCAGTTTTTTCCTTTTTTTTTTAAGTATAGTTTTTAGCACTGTTTATCATTGGTGGATTTGTTTTCTTGGTTTGGTTGCTCTCTTCTTTCTATCTTTTTTTATTTTAATAACTTTATTTTATTTTTTTCTTTCTGTCTTTTTTTCTCCTTTTTCTTCTGAGCTGTGTGGCTGAGAGTCATGGTGCTATGGCTGGATGTCAAGCCTGTGACTCTGAGGTGGGAGAGACGAGTTCAGGATATTTGTCCACCAGAGACCTCCTGGCTCCATGTTATCAAAAGGAAAATGCACTTCCAGAGATCTTCATCTCAACGCTAAGACCCAGCTCCACTCAACAACCAGCAAGCTACAGTGCTGGACACCCTATTCCAAACAACTAGCAAGACAGGAACACAACCTCACCCATTAGCAGAGAGGCTACCTAAAATCATAATAAGGTCACCAACACCCAAAAACACACCACTGGACATGGTCCTGCCCACCAGAAAGACAATATCCAGCTTCATCCACCAGAACACAGGCACCAGTCCCCTCCACCAGGAAGCCTACAAAACCCACTGAACCAACGTAGCCACTAGGGGCAGACACCAGAAACAATGGGAACTACGAACCTGCAGCCTGCGAAAAGGAGATCCCAAACACAGTAAGTTAAGCAAAATGAGAAGACAGAGAAACACACAGCAGAGTAAGTAGCAAGGTAAAAACCCACCAGAGAAAACAAATGGAGAGGAAATAAGCAGTCTACCTGAAAAAGAATTCCGAGTAATGATAGTAAAGATGATACAAAATCTTGGAAACAGAATGGAGAAAGTATAAAAAAAAAAAACATTTAACAAGGACCTAGAAGAACTAAAGATAAACAAACAATAATGAACAACACAATAAATGAATTAAAAATTCTCTAGAAGGAATCAACAGCAGAATAACTGAGGCAGAAGAACGGTTAAGTAACTTGGAAGATAAAATAGTGGAAATAATTATTGCAGAGCAAAATAAAGAAGAAAATGAAAAGCATTGAGGACAGTCTCAGAGACCTCCGGGACAACATTAAATAAAACAACATTCAAATTATAGGGGTCCCAGAAGAAGAAGAGAAAAAGAAAGGAACTGATAAAATATTTGAAGAGATTACAGTTGAAAACTTCCCTAATATGGGAGAGGAAAGAGTCAAACAAGTACAGGAAGATCAGAGAGTACAGTACAGGATAAATACAAGGAGAAACACACCAAGACACATATTAATCAAACTATCAAAAATTAAATACAAAGAAAAAATATTAAAATCAGCAAGGGAAAACCAAGAAATAACATGCAAGGGAATCCCCATACAGTTAACAGCTGAGGTTTCAGCAGAAACTCTGCAAGCCAGATGGGAGTGGCAGGACATATTTAAAGTGATGAAGGGGAAAAATATACAACCAAGATTACTCTACCCCGGAAGGATCTCATTGAGATTCGCTGAAAAAATTAAAACCTTTACAGAAAAGCAAAAGCTAAAGCACCACCAAACCAGCTTTACAACAAATGCTAAAGGAATTTCTCTAGGCAGAAAAAACAAGAGAAGGAAAAGACCAACAATAACAAACCCAAAACAATTAAGAAAATGGTAATAGAAACATACATATCGATAATTACCTTAAATGTAAATGGATTAAATACTCCAACCAAAAGATATAGACGGGCTGAATGGATACAAAAACAAGAGCTATATATATGCTGTCTACAAGAGACCCACTTCAGACCTAGGGACACATACAAACTGAAAGTGCGGGGATGGAAAACAATATTCCATGCAAATGAAAATCAAAGGAAAGCTGGAGTAGAAATTCTCATATCAGACAAAATAGACTTTAAAATAAAGACTATTACAAGAGACAAACAAGGACACTACATAATGATCAAGGGATCGATCCAAGAAGAAGATACAACAATTGTAACTATTATTGCATCCAACATAAGAGCACCTCAATACATAAGGCAAAAGCTAACAGCCATAAGAGGGGAAATTGACAGTAACACAATCATACTAGGGAACTTTAAAACCCCACTTTCACCAATGGACAGATCATCCAAAATGAAAATAAATAAAGAAACACAAGCTTTAAATGATACATTAAACAAGATGGGCTTAATTGATATTTATAGGATATTCCACCCCAAAACAACAGAATACACTTTATTCTCAAGTGCACATGGAACATTCTCTAGGATAGATCATACCTTGGGCCACAAATAAAGCCTTGGTAAATTTGAGAAAATTGAAATTGTATCAAGTATCTTTTCCAACCACAACATTATGAGACTAGATATCAAATATAGGAAAAAAATCTGTAAAAAATACAAACACATGGAGGCTAAACCATATACTACTTAACAACCAGGAGATCACTGAAGAAATCAAAGAGGAAATAAAAAAATACTTAGAAAAAAATGACAATGAAAACCCGACAACCCAAAACGTATGGGTTGCAGGAAAGCAGTTCTAAGAGGGACGATTATAGCAATACAATTCTACCTCAAGGAACAATAAACATCTCAAATAAACAACCTAACCTTACACCTAAAGCAATTAGAGAAAGAAGAATAAAGACACCCCAAAGTTAGCAGAAGGAAAGAAATCATAAAGATCAGATCAGAAATAATTGAAAAAGAAATGAAGGAAACAATAACAAATTTCAATAAAACTAAAAGCTGGTTCTTTGAGAAGATAAACAAAATTGATAAATGATTAGCCAGCCTCATCAAGAACAAAAGGGAGAAGACTCAATCAATAGAATTAGAAATGAAAAAAGAGAAGTAACAACTAACATGGCAGAAATACAAAGGATCATGAGAGATTACCACAAGCAACTATATGCCAATAAAATGGACACACTGGAAGAAATGGACAAATTCTTAGAAAAGCACAACCTTCCAAGACTGAACCAGGAAGAAATAGAAAATATATACAAACCAATCACAAGCACTGAAATTCAAACTGTGATTAAAAATCTTCCAACAAATAAAAGCCCAGGCTGAGATGGCTTTACAGGCGAATTCTATCAAAATTTAGAGAAGAGTTAACACCTATCCTTCTCAAACTCTTCCAAAATATAGCAGAGGGAGGAACACTCCCAAACTCATTCTACGAGGCCACCATCACCCAGATACCAAAACTTGACAAAGATGTTACAAAAAAAGGAAAAGTACAGGCCAATATCACTGATGAAAATAGATGCAAAAATTCTCAACAAAATACTAGCAAACAGAATCCAACAATACATTAAAAGGATCATGCACCGTGATCAGGTGAGGTTTATCCCAGGAATGCAAGGATTCTTCAATATACGCAAGTCAATGTGTTAAACCATATTAACAAACTGAAGGAGAAAAATCATATGATCATCTCAATAGACTCAGAAAAAGTTTGCAACAGAATTCAACATCCATTTATGATAAAAACCCTCCAGAAAGTAGGCATAGAGGGAACTTAACTCAACATAATAAAGGCCATATATGACAAACCCACAGCCAACATTGTTCTCAAGGGTGCAAAACTGAAACCATTTCCTCTAATATCAGGAACAAGACAAGGTTGTCCACTCTCACCACTATTATTTAACACAGTTTTGGAAGTTTTGGCCACAGCAATCAGAGAAGAAAAAGAAATAAAAAGAATCCCAATCAGAAAATATGAAGTAAAGCTATCACTGTTTGCAGATGACATGATGCTATACATAGAGAATCCTAAAGATGCTACCAGAAAGCTACTAGAGCTAATCAATGAATTTGGTAAAGTAGCAGGATACAAAATTAATGCATAGAAATCTCTTGCATTCCTATACACTCATGATGAAAACTCTGAAAGAGAAATTAAGGAAACACTCCCATTTACCATTGCAACAAAAAGAATAAAATAACTAGGAATAAACTTACCTAGAGAGACAAAAGACCTGTATGCAGAAAACTATAAGGCACTGATGAAAGAAAGTAAATATGATACAAACAGATGGAGAGATATACCATATTCTTGGATTGCAAGAACCAACATTGTGAAAATGACTACTACTCAAAGCAATCTACAGATTCAATGCAATCCCTATCAAACTACGAATGGCATTTTTCACAGAACTAGAATAGAAAATTTCACAATTTGTATGTAAACACAAAAGACCCCAAATAGCCAAAGCAATCTTGAGAAAGAAAAATGGAGCTGGAGGAATCAGGCTCCCAGACTTCACACTATCCTGTAAAGCTACAGCAATCAAGACAGTATGGTACTGGCACAAAAACAGAAATATAAGTGAATAGACCAGGATAGAAAGCCCAGAGATAAACCCACACACATATGGTCACCTTAGTTTTGATAAAGGAAGAAAGAATATACAATGGAGGAAAGACAGCCTCTTCAATAAGTAGTGCTTGGAAAACTGGAGAGCTACGTGTAAAACAATGAAATTAGAACACTTCCTAACACCATACCCAAAAATAAACTCAAAATAGATTAAAGACATAAATATAAGGCCAGACACTATAAAACTTAGAGGAAAACATAGGCAGAACACTCTATGCCATAAATCACAGCAAGATCCTTTTTGATCCACCTGTTAGGGAAATGGAAAAAAATAAATAAATAAACAAATGAGACCTAGTGAAACTTAAAAGCTTTTGCATAGTAAAAGAAATCATAAATTAGATGAAAGGACAACCCTCAGACTGGGAGAAAATATTTGACAATGAAGTAACTGACAAATGATTAATCTCCAAAATTTATAAGCAGCTCATGCAGCTCAATAACAAGAAAACAAACAACCCAATCCAAAAATGGGCTGAAGACCTAAACAGACATATCTCCAAAAAGATATATAGATTACAAATAAACACATGAAAGGATGGTCAACATAACTAATCATTAGAGAAATACAAATCAAAACTACAATGAGGTGTCACCTCACACCAATCAGATTGGCCATCATCAAAAAATCTACAAACAATAAATGTTGGAGAGGGTGTGGAGAAAAGGGAAACCTCTTGCACTGTTAGTGGGCATGTAAATTGATACAGCCACTTTGAGAACAGTATGGAGGTTCCTTAAAAAACTAAAAATAGTACTACCATACGACCCAGCAATCTCACTACTGGGCATATACCCTGAGAAAACCATAATTCAAAAAGAGTCATGTACCACAGTGTTCATTGTAGCTCTATTTACAATAGCCAGGACATGGAAGTAACCTAAGTTTCCATCAACAGATGAATGGATAACAAATATGTGGCACATATATACAATGGAATATTACTCGGCCATAAAAAGAAACAAAATTGAGTTATTTGTAGTGAGGTGGATAAACCTAGAGTCTGTCATACAGAGTGAAGTAAGTCGGAAAGAGAAAATCAAACACCATATGCTAATTCATATGTATGGAATCTAAAAATTAAAAAAATGCTTCTGAAGAACCTAGGGGCAGGACAGGAATAAAGACGCAGACATACTAGAGAATAGACTTGAAGTCACGGTGAGGGGGAAGGGTAAGCTGGGACGAAGTGAGAGAGTGGCATGGACTTGTACATACTACCAAATGTAAAACAGATAGCTAGTGGGAAGCAGCCACATGGCACAGGGAGATCAGCTTGGTGGTTTGTGACCACCCAGAGGTGTGGGATAGGGAGTGTGGAAGGGAGCCGCAAGAGGGGGCAGATACGGGGCTATATGTATATGTGTAGCTGATTCACTTTGTTATAAAGCAGAAACTAACACACCATTGTAAAGCAATTATACTCCAATTAAGATGTTAAAAATAAGTCATCCTATAAATTAACCATCATGTCTTGGATGAAAGTAAACAGAGAAATGGAGATGTGGATAAATCCTGATGATGAAAATATCTCGTTTCGTGGAGAGACCATGGATGGATGTTAAATTGCACTTCCTGCCTTGAAAGTATGATTTTAATTCTTACAGCAACTTTACACAGAGGTTTTCCTTTTTCTTTACTTTAAAAATGAGAAAAGTGAGGTTCGAGGACATTAAAAAACTTCCTCAAAGACAAAATGTAAATCTACTTCTCATTGTAAAAGAACAGAATTTTGCTCGCCAGTTTTGAGGCAAGCAATAGCGTTTACTTACAGATCACAAATTAATGTTTTTCTTTTTTTAAATAGAATTAATAATAATAATAAACTCTTCTATACCCCTGCAAAAGCATTACATTTTTTTGAAAGTGCACACTTAATATCAACTAGTTTAAGAGCTAAGGCGATTCACTTATAAACGAGGTGGAAAATAGCTCCAGAGCAGAGTTATTTGCGATTAGAAAAGTATAGTTCTTTTGTTTCCTAAGTGAACTGGTTTTCAACTTTGGGATGGGTTATCTGGGTAGTTCTTACCTTTGTCTCCCCGTGGTGTCAGGAAAATTTTATTACACTGCTTGAGGGAGGTAATCAACCAGTGTTTTTGAATAAACAAATGTATGAGATAAAATTCCAGGCCTCCTTCTTCCCTCTCTCATTCTCTCTTTACTCTCTGAATCCATTCTTATGTGAAAGTTTGAATGCTTTCCTCATTCTTAAATTCATTAGACATTAGTTTTTTTTTTTTAAAGAATCATTCCTTTTAAGATCTAGAAAACAACACCATATATATATATATATATATAAAACTATTTCTCCCAGAATCTATCAATTTCTTTTTACTAAATTTATTCTAAACTTGAGTTAATTTCCTGCACTCTCAAACTGAAAAACATACCTATTCCATATTCTTGCTGTTCTCCATTAAAAGTACAGGTGTCTGTGTCTCATCAGGGAGGTGGCTGCCCTTCAGTGGCAGGTGATGTAATCCTTGGTGTAAGTTGCATACATCTGTGGAAGGCTTTGGCAGTCCCAGCCATGAAGGTCTCTAAGATATCAGATCAGTATGTTAACCAGTAGTAGGCAATTGCTGGAAAAATCTCTACAGTTGGCATATATTTTAATGATGCAGGCGGTAAAATTGGAGCCAGTTGGCCTTTCATCTACTCTCAGTAACCCAAAGTTCTAATGATAGCTAAGCCCTTTATTTTTCTTGAGCTAAAACACAGAATACAAGAAGATATCTGCTAAATAAGGGGCTCATTTTACATAGATGCTGAAAGGAAAAAGACATAAAGCCAATTTGGGCCATAACCACATTTTCAAGATTGCTTAAAATGGACCAGAGCACAAGGATGTTACAGCAAAGAACAGAACTGTGTATATACCATGCTGACTGTAAGATCTTGAACTTTTACCAAAAGCTCCAAAGATTGATTTACTTACTTCACAGTTTGCACAGATGTTATCCAAGAATAATTGGGCTCCTTAAAAAAAAAAAGAAGAAGAATCAAGTGCTGGCCATTTAGAATATTTATATAAAGCCAAAATGAAAGTTTTCCGGCTGTGAAAGATTTCGGAAAGTTTTGCCAGAAAGTTTTCCGGCAGTCAGTATGGGACATTTTGTAAAAAATCACATAATCGGGGGCTTCCCTGGTGGCGCAGTGGTTGAGAGTCCGCCTGCCGATGCAGGGGACACGGGTTCGTGCCCCGGTCCGGGAAGATCCCACATGCGGCGGAGCGGCTGGGCCCGTGAGCCATGGCCGCTGAGCCTGCGCGTCCGGAGCCTTGTGCTCCGCAACAGGAGAGGCCACAACAGTGAGAGGCCCACGTGTGGGGAAAAAAAAAAAAAAAAGAATCACATAATCTATTCTGTGTATCCTTCTGTCTACTGCAGATAAGCTCTTACCCTTATAGGCAACCACTTGTTTCTGGGAGTATATTTAATCAACGGAGAAACAAAGAAAAGTTCCAGTTTTATGTAAAAAAACGTTTATTTTGTTGTTTAGAAATTATTTTGTGTATTTTTAAGCATGAAAGTACTGTTAAAATAGTCATATTTCTGTGATGAAAAGAGAGTAAATTCACTGCATTTTTGGTGAAACCAGTGACAATTTGGGGCATATGTGTGTGATCATTTCACCCTACTATTTATAGTACCCAAGAAAGAAAAGTCCTTTTCATCTAGTATACTCACAAGGAAAAGCTCAAAAATTCTATCTATGTAATTTCTTTCCACAAGTTGAAAAACATATGCGTTAAATAGCTTAACACAAGAAAAACGTTAGGAGAGGTTTCTGATTGCTGTATCAGACTTGAAAGATTTTACTGTCTTTTTACATATATATGTAATATATATTTAATATATATGTGTATATATATTTTATATATATATATATATATATACTTCCCTCTATTAGTAACCATCTCTGATAGAAACCATATAAAGATAATTTGCTGGATAATCTAGCATAACTTTCTTTCTGTTTTCTCATTATCTGTATAATAAAGCTGCATTCATTGACATTGTTATCATCACTTTCAAGGACAGCAACAGCAAAAAGCACAGAGTCAATATCAACCCGAACAGAAAAATATGATCCTCATAAGTCCCCAGCTAATGCTATTTTCCTGGAGCTAGATTTAATACATAACATTTCATAGTTAAGAATGTGAGTCCTAGAGTTCAACTTTCTGGGTTCAAATCCCAGCACAGCCTCTTACTAGTGATAATTAAATAAGAAGGCCATCAGACTGAAGTGGTTCTAATGCCTTAGGACCTATGTAAGCAAATCAAAACCTCAGTCTGTATATGCCTCAAGGTTAAGAAATTGAAACTTAAGAAATTGAAACAACAAATCACAAACAGCCAACTAGCCTTTCACAAATGAGGCAACTGCTTAAGTGATAGCCAATCAAACAAAAAAAAAACACCTGCATGGTAGAAACACTATGGAACATAATGAAGAATTAAAAACTATATGATAAAATTGACATTACACATCAGGAGGGAAATGATGGAGTAGTCAACAAAGGGACAGCAATTATGCAGCCATTTCTGGTAGAAAACGAACCCCTACCCCATTCTTTACTCCAAAATAAATTATGGTCTGATCAAAGTTTTAACTATAAAAAGTAATTCATAAAAGTCTAAGAGAAAACATTCAAAGATTATTCAAAGTGTACTGCAAAACACAGATAATAGTTTAAAATTATTTTAAGAACTCAAATACAAAGAAAAATCTGCATAACCTTTTAAAACAGACCTTAAAAAGTAAGACATTGACACATTGGGGAATGTTTGCAGATTATGTTACAATGTGCTGATTTTCTATATTCAATTAATGAGAAAATTATCAACAATTCAACTGAAAAATGGGCAAAAGACCAGAACATTTCTTAGTAGAGGAAATGCAGATGTCTTTCAAACACATGAAAAGATACTTGCCTTTACTAGTAAGAAGAACAAATTTAAACTATGATTAAATATATTTTTACTTATCGGTTGGAAAATATAAAAAGATTTGATAGTATACTGTGTGTGCAAATGTATGAAAAAACAGACACAGTGAATATAAATTGTTACAAACCTTTAAAGAGTTCAATTTTGCCATACCTGTCAAACAAAAAGTGCACACATTTGTTGTAGGATTCCATTTCCCAGAATTTACCTTATGGATTTTCTCCACCATGAGCTCAATACAAAGATATTCAATGTAGCACTGTTTGTAAGAGTTAAAAAATGAAAACAAGGTAAATATCTTTCAATAGAGGAAAGTTAAAAAAATTAGTCCATCTATATAATGGAATATTATGCATCTTTTGAGAATGACAATTTCCTTCTCTGTACATGGTTCCATAGCATGGTCTCCATTATAAAGTAAAATAATATACAAATATAAACCTGTATATACACACAATGCATTTGTATGTATATATTTTAAAACACACATATGTATACATAGACATTAACATTTATATTTATGGAGTAGCTCTCCAAGGACATTAAAAAAAAATCAAAAGCAATTATGTATTACTTCAGTCAGGTAATACATAATATCAACAGTGATAAGTCACGTGATAAATATGTATCCTTGATATAATATTATGAGAATGACACTTTATTGCTGTGGTTTTCTTCCCCTAAACTAATACCTAACCAGTTCTTCTCAAACTGTCAATATTATCAAAAACAAGGGAAGTCTGAGAAACTGTAACAACCAAGAGGAGCTGAAGGAGACGTGATGATTAAATGCAATGTGGCAACTTGGATGGAATCTTGGAACAGAAAAGGGACATAGATAAAACTAAAGAAATCTGAATAAGGTATGGGCTTTATTGAACAATAATGTGTCAATATTGGTTTGTTAATTGTGACAAATGTATCATACAAATTCAAGATGTCAATAATAGGGAAATCTGAATATAAAATATATAGGAACTCTCTATACTCTCTTTATAATATTTTATAAATCTAAAACTATTCTAAAATTTAAAGTTTGTTTAAAAAAATTGTTCTATGGTGTGACAATTTTATGCTAACTTGACTAATCTATGATACTCAGTTTTTTTGGTCAAACACTAGTTTAGATGTTGCTATGAATATACTTTTTTATACATGATTAATATTTAACTCAGTAACCTGAGTAAAACAGATTACTCTTCATAATGTGGATGGGCATCATTCAATCAGTTGAAATAATTAAGAGGAAAACATTGAGGTTCTCCAAAAAGGGAGAAACCCTGCCTCTTGATCACGTCCAGCTTGAGACTATAACACTAGCTCTTGCAGGAATCTCCAGTGCTTTGGTCTGCCTGGCAGTTTTCAGACTTGCCAGTCCCCTATAACCATGTGATACAATTCTTTTAAATAAATATCTTTTTCATTATCTTTCTGTATCTCTGTATCTGTCTATCTATCTATTATCTACTTACCCACATGTCCTACTGATTCTGTTTTTTTGGAGAACCCCAACCAATACATATAGGATAGGAGAATAATGTGGCTGGAGAACATGGAACAAGATAGGATGAGATACTTACTTTTTAAAATATATCCTTTTTTTCCCCCAATTTTTAATAATCTCTGGCATTGACTATTTAAAAATAATAAGAATAAAATAAAAAAAAAAACTCCATGCCAGATTAGATCACTGATATTTAAAATTGCCTTTATAAATTATCTGACTTGATTCCCATAGTAATTAGTTTAGGTTTATAGAGTTAATATTATTTACATTTGACCTAATTAAAAAATGGAGGCCCCAGCCTAAATTCTCCTAGGAGAAAGTAGTAGAATCAAGAGGTGTCTGATTCCCAGTGCAGTGTTAATTACATTACAGTAGGCCCCCTAATGCGCCCCAGGGCAGGTAATAAAAGGAAGGAATATCTGTTTTGATTTTAGAGGTCTAGGTAGACCCAGGAGGTTGGCAGAGTAATGGTGAATGTGAAATCAGAGGCATTTAATCTGGAGCTGAATGATTGACTCTTAATTCTTCTCTAAAAGGATAAGGCCACTGAAATATCTCAGCTAAATTTTTAAGACAACTCATCAACAGATCATGGACAGCAGTGCCATCCATGTCCACCAGGAGACTTTATTTTATCCCCAAACTTTGGAGCTCATAGGAAAGTAACTTGAAATTGCAAGAGCAAGATCAGGTCTGCTGAAATGTCAAGATAAGATTCTCAAATGTTTCTGCTCCTACAAGAAAACATTTGCAAAATTCTTATAGTGAGCACCAGTTTATAGGCTGTGTCATTTCAAATATGTACTTTGATTTAGAGTTCAAAGGGTACTTCGGGGAATTTCCAAGGAGCTGGCCCAAGACATAGGACAAATTTTGAATCGTTTTATCATAATTGAAGATGCTGAAGTCATTGAATGAAGGTCTAAGAAAATATTCAACAAGATAATAATAATTTAGAAACAATATTGACCATAGTTGTTTTTTTTCAAATTTGTTTAACAATTAAAATCCAAAGCGAAATAAATACACTACCAACCTCTCCTTATTCCCAAAGACTATTGGAAGAAGAATAAGATGAGTTGGAAATTTCAGATCCTTTTCCAGTTGTTCTATTCACCTAAAAAGTGGGTGGATCTTGGACAAAGATGGCTTATCATGAAATTAAAAAAAAATTTAAGCTTTAGAGATTCTCACTTACATGGCCCTTGGAAGAGAGATATAACAGGGTGTGCATATGTTCCTATGTTTTAAAAATTTTGCAAAAGTAATATTTCTTAAATTCTTTTTCTTAAAAAGGACCTGTAACATCATATAAGCTTTAATCCATAAAAACCTTCATTTACTTCTCAAGTTGGAGAAAGTGATTCATGGTTTTTTAGAACTCCTTAATTAACCTTACATGTGTAAATGGCACCCCAGGCCATGGATAGTGCAAAGCTAAGCTTATCTGCATAAGAAGATCTGAGAATTGTGTTTCCTGAGAAGCAGAAATGTGGATAACCTGGCCAGTTAAGAAATGCAAAGTATTTAAGGGGAGAGAGGAGCAAGTCAGGTGGAAATGTGTAATCCCTCAAATATGCCAAATCTTAAGTAAAGTCTGTGAGACCCAAAGGCAACTGAGTAGGGAGTTATTGCAGTGAGAATTCACAGAAAGAGGGTTGACTTCTGAGTTTACACTGACACAAAGAGAGAAGAGACAGCTAATTCGGTATAAGATAAAAGAGAGGTCAAGAGTTTATTGACAGTCAGAAATCTTTGTCCTATGGGACTTCCCTGGTGGCTCAGTGGTTAAGAACCGCCTGCCAGCCCAGGGAAAATGAGTTCGAACCCTGGTCTGGGAAGATCCGACTTGGCGTGGAGCAACTAAGCCCACGTGCCACAACCACAGAGTCTGCACTCTAGAGCCTGCACGCCTCAACTACTGAGCCCACATGCTGCAGGTACTGAAGTCCACGGGCCTAAAGCCCGTGCTCCGCAACAAGAGAAGCCACCGCAGTGAAAAGCCCACACACCGCAGTGAAGAGTAGCCCCCACTCACTGCAACTAGAGAAAGCCCGCGTGCAGCAGTGAAGACCCAAGGCAGCCAAAAATAAATGAATAAATTTTTAAAAAAAAGAAAAAGAAAGAAATCTTTGCCATAAATGTCCAGAAGAACATTTTTCTATAGAATGTATGATATGGAACTGGGTATTTAAAAACAAAACAAAGCATGGCCTTAGCTGAACTATGAGTCACATGGGTACACAGAGTCAACGAAACCAAAAGGGAGTTTTGCTAGCAGTTGCCAATGCTCTCTATCCAGCTAAAGAGACCTGGGACTCAAAAATACAATGATTCAAGTTGAATTCACTTCCAAGCAATGAGTGGATTCATGATGTCTTCCCCAAGAGAAAAGTGAAGGTGAAAGAATGAAGCCTCCTCTGGCAGGCTCCTGTGAGGTCAGACAGGCAGCAACTTCTAAGGCATTTTCTGAAAAAGCTGAGGTGAGATATAGGTGGATGAGTCATGGTCTTAAAGGACCACTATTGGAGGATTTGAGGTGAAACTGCAGGAGTAAGCAAATAAGAATATGATTTAGGACAGAGGCAAGGTTATTTGGAAATACACTGTCACAACCTTACGAAGTGAAGAGAAGGGAAATGTTGATGTGTATCAGTTATCTCTTATGTACCAGACACAATTCTGATGCTTTGTGAATGTTCATGCATTTTCCCACTTTTCCTCAGAGCAACACCTTGAGATGGTTATTAATGTGCCTTTTACAGATAAGAAGGTGACACTTAGGGATCAGGAAACTGACAGCCATGAAACCATTAAATAGTGAAGACCATGTCAAAGACAGAACCAAATGCCACAAAGCACGAGTCCTTCTTCCTGCCCCACAGACCCTAATGGGATACAACTTGAGCCAATCCCAGACCAGAGGCAAAAGTGCAGATTTCTCTGGTTGGATTGGCTCAGTTACGTGCCCAGATGAGAGGATGATTCAGAAATTTCTTTTCAAATTGTACATTACTATCTGTTCTCCCAGAAGCCCTTCTTTTATTCTGTTAGGAATAGAAGGAGGTTTTGTGAAGAAATAAGAAGCTCAGTTAGATACATATATTTCAAAAGCAAAGGTATTTAGGTATTTGGGGAAAAAAAAAAGTAGTTGGCACTTTGCTGAAGTCAATCACAGAGTAATAAGACTGGAAAGAAGGCTTCCCTGGTGGCGCAGTGGTTGAGAGTCCGCCTTCCGATGCAGGGGACACGGGTTCGTGCCCCGGTCTGGGAAGATCCCACATGCCGCGGAGGAGCTGGGCCCGTGAGCCATGGTCGCTGAGCCTGCGCGTCCGGAGCCTGTGCTCCACAACGGGAGAGGCCCCAACAGTGAGAGGCCCGCGTACCGCAAAAATAAAAAAAAATAAATAAAAGGACTGGAAAGAGAAATATGAGTGTTTTTCACTATGTTTTTTTCTTTCTGTCTTTGACTG
The DNA here is from genome assembly GCF_963455315.2 of Globicephala melas. NCBI lineage: Eukaryota > Metazoa > Chordata > Mammalia > Artiodactyla > Delphinidae > Globicephala > Globicephala melas. The sequence continues at coordinate 160,865,126 of NC_083315.2, read as the reverse complement.
ATATAAATACTTTCTATTTTTTTTTAATTTTATTTATTTATTTTTGGCTGTGTTGGGTCTTCTTTGCTGTGCGTAGGCTTTCTCTAGTTGCAGTGAGTGGGGGCTACTCTTCATCGCGTTCGCGGGCTTCTCATTGCGGTGGCTTCTCTTGTTGTGGAGCACAGGCTCTAGGCGCACAGGCTCAATAGTCATGGCACACGGGCTTAGTTGCTCCGCGGCATGTGGGATCTTCCGAGACCAGGGCTCGAACCCATGTCCCCTGCATTGGCAGGAGGACTCTTAACCACTGAGCCACCAGGGAAGTCCTAAATACTTTCTATTTAATTGAATCCAATTCAAGCCAAAAATATAGAGTTAGCCACATCTAACAACTTAGTCTGAAGCACATTTATTTGAACACCTAGTCTGTACATGACATTGCAGCTATGAGAAACAAGATGCATTTCTTACCTGTGAGAAATTGATAACCTATCATCACAGCTCTTTGTCAAAAATAACACTTCAATATAAAACTGGAGGCAAAAATAGGTACAATTAAAAGAAATAATGCTTGAGGTTGAAAGAGATATATTAAGTAAAATATTATTTATATTATTTACAAACTCCATGCTTAAAAACAAACCTTGAACTCATCCATCTTGGAAAATGTTTATCTTCTTAATAAGGGGGAAATTTATGAACGTTAGCTATTTCAGAGCCATGAAATGTATCTATTAATGATCAGAGCCAATGTAATAAGTCTGTTTTGTTGTGGCAAGCCAAGGTGATTATTTTTTCTACTGTATTCTAAGCTACTTTTATATAAAGATTACAATTTGAGTTAAGTATTCTTTTCCTGTCTACTATGCTATGCATTGTGTTAGGCATAACATTAAATAGACGATAGTGGGCAAAAATAAAAGGAGAGCAAACACTACTGTGGACGTGCCTTTCTCCCCTCAGTTCTCACCAGCAAAACTTTTGCCCACAGCAGCCTATTGCAAGAACTTGTACAGCTCTGCTTGATGCTGCTTGATGGCTTTCTACCACCCAGACCACTGAACAGCAGGCTGGGAGTATGAACAGTTACACCCTCCCTCCCCCACTTTTTAGGAGCAGCCCTGAGAAAATGCTGGATGAACTTTAAAAAATAAACACTCTACTTTTCTCTCCCATAGGTAGCTCTGAGACATACTCCACACTGCTCCCTCCACAGAAAGATTGTTGTATGGACCCTTTAACAGCTTTCATCCTTCCCCTATCTCGCTTTTCCGTTCCTGTACTGGTGCTTCCATGTACCACCTCAAACTCAAATTCTTGTCTCAGGGACTGTTTCTGGGGAAGCCCAACCTAAAACAAACACATAAGCTCAATCCTTAATCCTCAAGGAATTTACAATGTCCTGAAAGAGACAGCGACTATGAGGGAAGAAAGACAAAACATGTGGAGGTCAGTTCAGAGGCAATTTCCAGGCAAAGTTGAAGGTGACAGACTAAGGGTTAGCTACAGAGAAGGTGGGGAAATGGATGGATCTGAAAAGTCTTAATAGTTGAAATCAAGAGGAATTGATGATAGATTAGAACAGAACTGTGCTATATTGAGCAGGATAAGATAGATGAGAATGGAAATACATCCCCTAATTTTGGATTGATTGATGATATTATGTTGGAGTATAACTCTGCTTGTTAGAATGGATTTAGATCTGTAGATTTCTTCATTTAATTTATGGCCTAGTATACTTAGAAATGCAAGTGTGACCCTACCACACACACACTCACACACACACACAATTCGTCTGAATAGAAAATAATTACATTTTATTTTTCCTTAATTTAATTAAATGATGTAATATTATATGACTACCAAACACAATGTCTGCCACACAGCAAGGTTGTTTTATTTTTAATGTTTCTAGTTTTTATTTTGAGATAATTTAAAACTCACAGAAATTGAATACAGAGTTCCCCTGTACCTTTCACCAAGATGGCCTCAAATATTTTTTAAAAAAAAAAGAGAAAAAAAAAGAAAATTGAAAAACTGGAAAAAGTCTTTTAAGAAAATTACACATCTTATTTGATTATCACTAGACTTTACATTCAGTCATCATAAAGTTTTAATAAATGTTAGCTGAAGACATAATGTAAAGGTTTCAATTCTCAGTTGTTCTTTTCTTTCTGATTTTCTGTAATAGTAAGAGTGGCTTATTAAAGTATAAGGCAGACATGGGCCAGAGATAAAACTTGCTTAGGCATCCCCTACATGAGAGTATATGATGGTGGTAAAGGGGAAGGAGGCCTCAGGAGGGGGAAAGCATGAAATCAGATATGCCAATGGGACATTTGCTTACTTTGTAATTAAGAAAGGCTCTTTTCTTTAAACATTTGCAGGACAGCCTAGAATTTCAACTTGCAATGATATACTGTCCCTGCTCTTGGGGAATTTATAATATTGTCTAGACAATGCATACAAGGAAGTCAGGATGGTTTAATATATGATCAACAATCCAGACAGACCCACTCAGACATTTCCTAATAGTATGATTTAGAAAAAAAATGTAATCCAAGTTTTTATAACATGGAAAATAACTGATTTTTCCAACCACAGGATTTGATCTTGACTAATGCATAAGGGAAGTACATTTCTGAATGATAGTGTTTATTTATATAATTCCTTTGAGGTTATACAGCTTTATCATGACATTAATTTGGTGGATTTACACATAGCGTGACATGACACTAGTTCATAGAAAGTCATAGCTTTTATCTCAAAAGAACTCTTGCCTAATGTTTGCATGGAAATACAGGAATTCCCTTGAGTATAGACCTTGAAGTCTACATTCTTTGCTTCCAGCCCTAAATTAAACTCTTTCCTTTTTATATGGCCTTTCTTTATTTCTTCTAGTATTTTTAGGTAATTAGATTCCTATTAAGTAGCCTTGGGATCAGAGGCACTTTAATTTGTGATAAGTAAAACCCAAACCACACAGTGTAAGTCCTCTTCAAAGAAAGAAGTTCATTTAATTTCACTGAAATTTGGGAATATGAGTACTCTCATTTTTTTTTTTAATGAATTCTTTTACATAGTTTTTTGGTCGTTATTATAATGGCAGTGATTTTTAGACTCTGATATTGGATGACCTGTCTTCCTTTTATAATGACTTATTTTGTCCCACAGAGCTTTTGACATCTACATAGTTAAGTTTCATTTGTCTCAGTGTATGTCCTGTCCAAACCAGAATTTCATAAAAGAAACATAGCTTGATTTGTTTAAGAAGACGTTGGCACTTTACACCATTCATTAGCTCTGATGCTTTCTTAAATGGTAGGGAAATTAGTTTATTTATTCAGTATCCATTTATGTTAGGGAACGATTAACCTGCTGAATAGGACACGGAATAAATGTATAATTTACCTCACTAGGTCCTATCACAGATTCCCGCCCTTGGATTAACTAGATCATTTTAACCACTCACAGGCTTAATAAAAAAAATTGCCAGCCAAACAAATCATGTTGATAGTCATTCAGCTTGAATTCATCAACGGGAGCAGTCCCTCAGCTTTTGGAGGCAACTGTCCTCACAAGATTATCATCTTTGTACAATTTCCCGCATAAAACTAAACTCAATATAATTATCTGTTTCAATAAACTTTACAAAATAATAACCAAGGAAGATACAGCTGACTTGACGATTTGAAACAAGTCATGCTGTCCAGGCTGCCTGATTCTCAATCAAATGCTAGCTGAGGAAGAGTGGAGAGGGTGGATCAAAAGCAAAGCAAAAAAAAATTTACAAAGCTTGCATTTTCAGGTAGCGACTAAGGAGTGGATCTTACGGTCCACCTTTTTCTTTTAAACAAAACTTGTTTTTTTTTAAGCAAAACTTGAGATAAGCTTGATTAAGATAAATACAAAGTTCCCCAAACCTCAAAGCATTTCAAGAGATTCTATAAGAAATACCTTGGAAACGTCATTAATTCTGACACTTAATTGCATTTCAATTTATTTCACACTTTCTAGTCTTGAAGGATTTATAATTTAAGTTTCTTATCTAAGGGAAGAATGTATAATCTGTTTCAGTTGTCTGTTGTTTCAATTAGCCTCTGGTGATCGTTTCATATTTAAAGGGCTCATTTTGGGAAGATTTGTTTCTGCCTCTTGAACAAAAGGGGGAAAAAGCAGGAATAGCAGAGATTCCCCACAGCTACTTCATCCGCCTGGGGACCGCATGGAAAATATCTGTCTTTTGTGGATAGGATTACTTGATGGGAACATATTTTTTATTCACTTTCTTATTACAGAATTGTTCAGTATGGGATTAATGTGAAAGCCTGCAGTCCCCTACCCCTCCTGGTTACTGTCTTTGCTTTTATTTCATGGAACTTGTAGGGGAGTTAATGGGCTTTGGAACTATAATCATGAGAAAAAAATATTATTATTGTGTCCTTGTTGATTCCAAGAAGATTTCAATATTTTTTTTTAGTACTATTGGCACAGACTTCTATTTTCTATATAAAGTCCTACTAATTGAGATTTTTGTCTTTTAACAATAAGACATTTGAACATATTCAAACTTGTAAACCAATAGCATCATTCTGCTGGAAGTAGTGGTTGATTGAAAGGATGCAAGGTCTCTGTCTTCTAAGGCTTATTGTACTGTTGAGGAATTAAATAAACAACCAAAAAGACAGAAAAGCAGCACTTCAATGGCAGTTATGGGTTAACTAAAGAACATGAATTTTGGAACGGGATTGGAATCATGGTTCAGCCACTTGTAATGTGACATTGAGAAATTTAAACTCTCTTACTTCAGTTTCTTCATCTGAAAAATAATGGGGATAATACCTTTTTTAGGGGGCTTTATAGTGAGTATCTTATGACCTAATAAATCTGCTGAGCACGCCCTGTACCTCATACAAAGTAGGCAATCAAAAATATTAGTGTTCATTTTCTTTTTCATTTCTGTGTCACCCTTGTGGTCTTAAATATCATTTGGGTTAAACTACTTCTCTAGGATTGACATTTTATTTACTTATCCCAAGGGGAGAGCAGAATTTATACAAATGGTGTGTTACAGACTGATTGCAGAAATAGTTCCAACGCTTCACTCCTCCCTGTATGAATACCCTGTTTAATGTGAGTTGGTAGCTGTTTCCATCAAAAGATGGTTCTCTTTTCCCACCCTTGACTTTGGGCTGGACTTGTGACTTAATCTGGCCAATAACATGCAGCTTTGTGCCTTTTCCAAGCCTAGGTCTCAGGAAACTTATGCGCTTCTTGTTTCCCTCTTGTATTCCTGCCATGCTAGAATAAAAACAAAAGCGCCCTACTCAAGGATGTAAGATAGGTGGCCTAGTCACCAGTCATGCTCAGATGACAGCAAGTCAATCATCAGACATGTGAATAAGCCCCAGCAGAAGCCAGAACTGGCCAGTTAGCAGAGATGCTGAGATGACCCATAGCTAACCGCAGACACATGGTTGAGTTCATACCTGATAACAAGAAGTGCCCAACGGACTCATAGATGCCTGAACTGAATAAATATTATTATTTTAAGCCCTTATATTTTAAAAATAAATTTATTTATTTTTATTTATTTATTTTTGGCTGGTTGGGTCTTCTTTGCTGTGCGTGGGCTTTCTATAGTTGAAGGGGTTACTCTTTGTTGTGGTGCGCAGACTTGTCATTGTGGTGGCTTCTTTTGTTGTGGAGCACAGGCTCTAGGTGCATGGGTTTCAGTAGTTGTGGTGCATGGGCTCAGTAGTTGTAGCTCGCGGGCTCTAGAGTGCAGGCTCAGTAGTTGTGATGCATAGGCTTAGTTGCTCTGTGACATGTGGGATCTTCCCGGACCAGGGCTCGAACCCGTGTCCTCTGCATTGGCAGGCAGATTCTTAACCACTGCATCACCAGGGAAGCGTCCATTATGTTTTGTATTAGTTCATTATGTAACAATATATAAGCAGTACATGAGGATGGGAGTATGATTTCAGACTGTCTTCTGTGATCTCTTACCAATTTAGTTAGGAGTTGGGAATGCACATATTATCTAAAGGAACTACAGAGCACATCAAAATGCTTTTAATTAAAATTCATCAATAAGAGATTTTGCGGGGATAACAAATTCTTCTGCAGTTAGCCAACACTCCCAAAGGAGACTTGAAAAATCCTATAGGCAGTGCATGTCTTATTGCCAAATGTTTCATGTCAACTACATGGGTTGTTTTATTGCATTGAAGCATGTATGCATGCATGGATTTATTTCTAATAAAACCTTTATAAAGCACCTATGTTTTTGGCACTATGATAGTTTTCAGAGATACAGGTAGTATTTGTTTCTGAAATAGGGAGTTCAGATTCTATTGGAGTAAAAGACATGTGAAAATGCATACTACAAAAATATAAATGTTAAACCCAAATAAATAGAACAAACTGCCCCCCTGAAGAAAGAATAATCTATGAAGTGGTAAATGGTTGTAAATGGTGCACATTAATGACATGGTAAGGAGTTCCAAAAAATATTAGTATAAGAGATAGATGAGAGTATAGAAGACAAAATTTACCCCAAATTGAGGAAATAATTATAGGCAGGTTATTGCAATAGGGGGGAGTTTTATTAATGAGGACTATCTTAAAGAAAAGAAATATGATTCAGGGTTTTATAGAGACAGGTAAAAGAAAAAGTCATCGCTGAGTTTTATAGGAGTCATTGAGGAAGAATGGAGGTGGTTCTGATAACAAAAGATGTGATAGCAGAGCAGTCTTTTTCATTAGCCATGAAAAGTTAGGAGGATTTCTAGATCTGTCCTGCTTTCCAGTAATACACGGTTTGGATAAAGGTAATCATTTTCAAGAGCCAAGATGAACACTGAAGTAAGGATATTCCACTGTTTATATTACTGAGCCAAACTGTTTACAATTTGCATATTTACAAATCATGTCATGTGATTTTGAGTTTTTATTACTTTCAGTTGAATATTTATCTACTGTTATCTGAAAAATATGCATTTGTGATCTAAATATAAATGTCCCCAACACTTCTTTTCTTTCTACAACATAGTGGAATGATATCTATGTGAAATGTGTTGGTAACAGCCATTGTGGGTCATGGACACAGTGGAGATAAGATTAGCTTGTTTCTGGTTCTTTCCTTCAAGATTATTTTCAAATTCATTTCCTTTGTCACCCTTTGCCCCAACTCACTCTCATTTTATTCCTTTATTTTTTCCTCTTTCCCATTTCCTTCCTCTTCTTTACTCTTGTTCCTATCTCAATTTATTTTTTCCTTTTGAATTATACCACAATTGAATCTGGATCAACCATCAGCAGCTCTAAGGTGTTACCCAAAGAAAACGGTTGGGGTTTCCTTAATTTACATGATTTTGTTTTATCTTAGGCAAGAATTTCCTACAATGAAGTAAAAGGATTATAAGAATCGGGCTTCCCTGGTGGCACAGTGGTTGAGAGTCTGCCTGCCGATTCAGGGGACACGGGTTTGTGCCCTGGTCCAAGAAGATCCCACATGCCACGGAGCGGCTGGGCCCGTGAGCCATGGCCGCTGAGCCTGCGCATCCGGAACCTGGGCTCCGCCACGGGAGAGGCCACAACAGTGAGAGGCCCGCGTATGGCAAAAAAAAAAAAGAAAAAGAACACTGGTTGATGTTTAGTTTCTAGACAATTAAATATTATTCAGCACTAAAAAGAAATGAACTATCAAACCATGAAAATACATAAAGGAAACTCCAATGCATATTATTAAGTAAAAGAAGCCAATCTGAAAAGGCTACATACTGTATAGTTCCAACTATATAAAATTCCAGAAAAGGCAAAACTGTGGAGAAACAGTTAAAAAAAATCAATGGTTGCCTTGGGTGGTCATGAGCTGAAGGAGGAGTGGCATGAATAGTTGAATGCAGAAGACTTTTTAGTGTAGTGAAAATACTCTGTATGATACTATAAGAATGTATGCACATCATTATACAGTTGTCCAAACCCATACAATGTACAACACAGAGTGGACACTCAGGGAAACCATGGACTTTGGGTGATTATGATGTGTCAGTGTAGGTTCATCAATTTTAAATAATGCACCCTTTGGTGAAGGATGGATGTTGATAATGGAGGAGGTTATGCATATATGGGCACAGGGGGTATCTGGGATATTTCTGTACTTTTCTCCCTGTTTTGCTACAAGCTTAAAACTGAGCTAAAAATAAAGTCTTAAAAAATTGTTTTTGTTGCTTTTTGTGACCATCTGATTTTGTATCGAGTACAGTAACTATTTTTAACATGTACCAAAAACCTGCTGAAGTCATTCCCCATTTTATTGCTATTATCCTTATATGTAATTTAAAATGTATTATTTTATTATCTCTTTTCTATAAAATTAGAAACTGAGTACTTGGGAAGTTTAAGTGTCTTTCCTTGGAATACAAACTAAATGTCATGATAGTAATATAAAAACTTGGCTTTTCTGGCTACAACATTCCTACTAATGAAGAAGCCATAGTCTTCTATGGGGAAGCAAACCTTAGAGGCAGAAAGCCTGGCTTCTTCATTTGTAAAGTGAGGTTAATGTAAAGACCTAGTTTGTCCAATTTTTAGAATCCACTCTAATATATTTATGTTTCACATTAATTTATTTTTTTAAATATGAATCAACCTGCTCTATCTCATTTCCTCAGGAAATATTATAAACCTTTAATTTATGAAGTTGTTTAGGCTTTCTTCTGTTTTTCATTCTGATCCATTATCTAATATGGCACAAAAGAGGTCATTCTGAAATACAAATCTGAACCTTTTTATCACTGATTTAAAACTTCAGAGAGCCTCCTTTATGCTTACAGTGAGGGTTCCCAAATCAGCTGCACATTGGATATATTTGGGCACTTTGGAAATGCAGATTGCCTGACCACCACCTCTACCTATTAAATTAGAATCTTTAGGCATCACCTAAACCACTTGCACTCTTATTGCTCTTTCTAGTCTGGCTGCTTCTCTGCATTCAGGAAAAATTAATTTATCATTCTGTGTTAAATAAAAATGAATTGTTTTTGATTATTTTAACACTTTCTGTAGATTGTCTTTTTTGAGATAAAGCAGGTTCAAATATATCTACTAAAGCTTACTAAGTGCTTTTATGCATGCCAAAAAAAAAGTTCCTTCTCTCCTCCTATCCTAATTCTTTCAAATTTTACTACCTTACCAGGCAGCTTTCTTCATCTTGAAAACAACTTCCAGAATTTAAAATTAAACTCAGAAAACAACAGCACTACACAATGAACACAAAGTGGAGCCAGTACAATAAGTCACTCAATATTTTAACAATAAGGAAAATGAAGCTCAAAAGCATTGAGTTGCTGAAAGTCACATTAGAAATTGAAAATTCAAAATGACTATAAACCTTTCCAACCTCCTCCTGCTGACCCTACTTCACGATTGCTTAGCAGCAGATATTCACCTGGGGTCAAGTTTGGATAAGAGGAAATATCAAGAACAAATGAAAACAAAAACATAGTAACAAATAAAGGTTATCACCCTTTTGTTTTTTTCAAAATTTTCTAGGAAACAAATATATTATCTAAGTATCCTTTAGTAGTTACTTAATATCTCTGTGCCTCAATTTTTCTTTTGTATAAAAACAATAGTAGTAGTTATCTCATAGAGCTACTATGGGGATTAAAAGTTTTACTATGTATTAAACATTTTGAAAAATGCCTGGATATAGTAAATGTTATGCAAGGGTTAGCTATAATTTTCATCATAGTTCTTGCATTTCTGTTTTCTCTGATCTTTTTCTGTGTGTCAGTTTGGATTCAATGACTCACCAGGATATATATATATATCACCAGGATATATATATATATATATATATATATATATATATATATATATATCTCCCAGAGGTTGTGGATTTCAGCTCGTGCTTGCTCTCCTCACCTTCTTTATATCCACTTTCCCTTCCCGATTACCGGCCCTCAGACTTCAAGCTCCAGCATCAGACGTGCAGACAACAGCCTTATAGAGACTGCTTAACCAGCTCCAACAATTGCTTTAAGGACAGATCTCTGTAGCAAATCCCTTCATATAAATTCACAATTCAGTCTCCCAAAATTTCACCTAAAGATACAATTGGAAAACAACACATACATTTGCATGCAAGGATGTTTATCAAAACATCATTTTAAAAAGTAAAATATATATAAAGGTTTCATACAAATGTCTAACAAGGTAATTGTTAAATGTAAAAATGAAGTTACATTCATTTATCTCTTTGAAAGAAAATGAAGATATATTCATTTTGCTAGCTAAAAACATTATATATTTAATCATTTTACTTTTGAAAAATGTATATATTATAACTACAAGGAAAATCTAAACAATATACTAAATTCTTATGTTAAAAAGATTATTAAATATTTTCTTAGTGTTAAATTATTAATTGTTCATATATGGGCTTATAATAATTTTAATTATTTAACTAATAACTATATATATTATGAATTATCTAAAATAGTCATTGTTTTTATTGTAAACATAAATTAAAAATTCAAATAATACTAAATAAATTAAAATGTCACAAAGGTAACAGAAACAAAAAACTAATATTTTACAATACAAACAGCTCATCTCAAGTAACCAAAACAATCCTAGGACCCAACTAGATGAATGAGAAAATGGTATGAACAGATATTTTTAAAAAGAGAGTCAAAATGTTGATTAAATACTAATTTAAAAAAATATTGAGTAGAGTTCCCTGTGCTATACAGTAGGTCCTTGTTGATTAGCTATTTTATACACAATAGTGTGCATATGTTAATCCCAAACTACTAATTTATCCCTCCCCCTGCCTTTCCTCTTTAGTAACCATAAATTTGTTTTCAAAGCCTATGAGTCTGTTTCCGTCTAGTAAATAAGTTCATTTGTATCAGTTTTTTAGATTCAAAGTTTTTAAAAAGAATGCTACCTCTAAGAGTTTTATAGTGTCTAGTCTTACGTTTAGGTCTCTAAACCATTTTCAGTTTATTTTTGTGTATGGTGTTAGAGAGTGTTCTAATTTCATTCTTTTACATGGAGCTGTCCAGTTTTCCCAGTACCACTTATTGAAGAGCCTGTCTTTTCTCCATTGTATATCCTTGACTCCTTTGTCATAGATTAGTTGACGATAGGTGCGTGTGTTTATCTCTGGGCTTTCTATCCTGTTCCATTGATCTATATTTCTGTTTCTGTGCCAGTACCATATTGTCTGGATTACTGTAGCTTTGTAGTATAGTCTGAAGTCAGGGAGTCTGATTCCTCCTACTCCATTTTTTTCCCTCAAGACTGCTTTGGCTATTTGGGGTCCTTTGTGTCTCCATACAAATTTTAAGAGTTTTTTTGTTCTAGTTCTGTAAAAATGCTATTGCTAATTTGATAGGGATTACATTGAATCTGTAGACTGCTTTGGGTAGTCATTTTCACAATATAACTCTTTGACATAAATCACAGCAAGATCTTTTATGATCCACCTCCTAGAGTAATGGAATTAAAAACAAAAATAAACAAATGGGAGCTAATGAAACTTAAAAGCTTTTGCAAAGCAAAGAAAACTATTAACAAGATGAAAACACAACCCTCAGAATGGGAGAAAATATTTGCAAATGAAGGAACAGACAAAGATTAATCTCCAAAATATATAAACAGCTCATGTAGCTCAATTTTAAAAAAAAACAACCTAATCCAAAAATGGACAGAAGACCTAAATAGACATTTCTCCAAAGAAGACATACAGATGGCCAAGAAGCACATGAAAAGCTGCTCAACATCAATAACTATTAGAGAAACACAAATCAAAACTACAATGAGGTATCACCTCACACCGGTCAGAATGACCATCATCACAAAATCTACAAACAATAAATGCTGGAGAGGGTGTGGAGAAAAGGGAACTCTCTTGCACTGTTGGTGGGAATGTAAATTGATACAGCCACTATAGAGAACAGTACGGAGGTTCCTTAAAAAACTAAAAATAGAATTACCATATGACTCAGCAATACCACTACTGGGCATATACCCAGAGAAAACCATAATTCTAAAAGACATATGCACCCCAATATTCATTGCAGCTCCATTTACAATAGCCAGGACATGGAAGCAACCTAAATGCCCATCGACAGACAAATGGATAAAGAAAATGTGGTATATATATATATATATATATATATATATATATATATACACACATACATACAATGGAATATTACTCAGCCATAAAGAGGAATGAAATTGGGTCATTTGTAGAGATGTGGATGGATCTAGAGACTGTCCTACAGAGTGAAGTAAGTCAGAAAGAGTAAAACAAATATCGTGTATTAACACATATATGAGGAACCTAGAAAAATGGTACAGATGTACCGGTTTGCAGGGCAGAAACTGAGACACAGATGTAGAGAACAAACATATGGACACCAAGGGGGGAAAGTGGTGGGGGTGAGGGTGGTGGTGTGATGAATTGAGAGATTGGGATTGACATGTATACACTGATGTGTATAAAAGGGATGACTAATAAGAACCTGCTGTATAAAAAATAAATAAAATAAAATTTAAAAAAAATCACATTGAGTATTACATAAATAATTTTAAAAATACAACGCTTCCTACTGAGTCTGGCATCTAATCAGTGTTCAAAAATCATTACTATAATCGTTCTTAGTAGGATACAGAAAGACAATAAATTAGCAAAAGATAAAAAAATTAACTAATACAATCTTGGTGAGCGTGCAATGCAAGCAGAACTTTCATCCACTTCTAGGAGTATAAACTTGTTAAATATTGATATACTTTGATCTAGTGATCTGGTTTTGGTAAATGATTCTAAGAACATAATGAAACTTCAGGTAATTATCAAAAATGTTGATACATAAATACATAAACACTCATCATAATCTTACTAATAATAGCCAGAAAATAGATACAGCATAAAAAGCTAAACACTATTAAATTAGTCATATAAATTATAGGTTATTTGTAAAATGAACTATTGTACCACCACTAGTATGTTTATAAAATACTTTAATTACATAGAAATACTTATTCAATAGAATTGTATTTATAAGAAAATGGGATAAAATGATCCAAACAAGAGAAATACTGAAAAAAATGTTAAGAATAATGATCTCTAAGAAGCGTAATTTTAGACTTGTTCTTGATACTTCATTATAGTTTTGAATATCAATAATATACAATAATTATTTTCCATATTAATTGGGGGTTGAGATGGTGAGGGTTTGAGGCAGTTGAAATATCATATGCAAGAATACAAAGCCCTGATATTTACAGGACTTGGAAGTTTAACAAAGCAAATGAAGCATTCATTCCAGCCATGAGGCTAATGGATAGATAGGATCCTTGTCATAAAAGACCATGTGAGTTATGTTAAGGAGTTTAGATTTTATCTTAGGCCTAGGGAACAAAAGAGAATTTTATCAGAGAAAATGATGAGCTAAGAAGTGCATTATATAATAACATTTACAATAATAACAATGACATCAACCAGCCAACAGTTATTTAAAGTTTACTCTGTGCCAAACCCTATACTGAGTGCTTTAGGTGTATCATCTCATTTATGCCTTTTGACTTCTGCTTTGACATAGATGTACTATTTGAAAATGTTGGTACTTTAAATAGATGCTAAAGAGAATATTTTCCTTAAAGTAAGTCCACATTCCAGAAGTATAATTTATAGTACATGGAAGAGCTAGGAGAATAAAAAAGGGGGGGGGATATGAAATCTGAACAAATAAGAATCACTAAGCTATCAAATAAAACAAATGTAAAGTTAAGTAGGGACTTTATTGGAAAGGATTATTGCAATAGGGGAAAGGTGACTATAGCAACAAGGAGAACACTCTGACTGTAAGATCTGCAAATGGGGCTTCCCTGGTGGCGCAGTGGTTGAGAGTCCGCCTGCCGATGCAGGGGACACGGGTTCATGTCCCGGTCCGGGAAGATCCCACATGCCATGCCGCGGAGCGGCTGGGCCCGTGAGCCATGGCCTCTGAGCCTGCGCGTCTGGAGCCTGTGCTCCACAATGGGAGAGGCCACAACAGTGAGAGGCCTGCGTACCACAAAAAAAAAAAAAAAAAAAAAAAGATCTGCAAATGTTATGCAGAAGGGAATTTTCATTTATATGGAGAGATAAATAAGGCTGGGATGAGCATGGTGTGGGGGAGAGGGATGACAGAGAACAGTTTTCATGGAGCTGCCAGTTCTCACGAGATGTCCTTAGGGAGGGGTTTCATGCTGGCTCAGTGAAGTGCTACTCATGCTTAATGTTCTGTCCTGGTACACGTTCATAGTGTGTCATACAGGTGATACAGGTGATAGTGTACAACACTTGAATAGTGCAGTTGCCTGCCCACATCTTTGTGTCCTCTGTGTGCTCACTACTCATACCTTTGTTGACATCTTGAATAACTCCTGGACTATTACAAAATCCTCTTTCTAGTCTCTGTGTTGCCTGTCTGTCACATACTTGGTCTTTGGTTCTTAAACAAATCTTATTATGTCACTTCAGCAACTGCCATGGACTCTCCACCTCTTAAGACCTGGACCTTTCTACCTTCCGATCCAACGCTTGGCATTTATTATTAAAGAAAAAAAAGGAACGTGCCACCCAAACAAGAGTACTTCTTTGTTAATCTTACTATTAGTTTTCAAAGACGCTTAGGCCTCAGATCTCCTCTGTCTACCTATACCTACTGCTTCATTAGCCAAGTGTCCATATGTCACCTCTGTCTGTGAACCTATTTGTACTGACCTCCCCAGAAGACACAGCTTTTTCCTTCTACTAAGCACCAGTTTAATACTTCCATCATATCTTCTCTTGGGTAGGGGGTATACAGTTTCTTTCCCGCATTCCCATTATTGTGTAGTGCTCATCCTATATTAATTACTGAATAAATGATAAATGAATGAATGTGTTCTTTCTAGCTTTCTCTTTCAATCTTTCCACAAAGTTTTGCTTCTGTGTCTATATCTGCGTCTTTCATCTTCTCTTAACTTTCTACTCAAATTTTCTTAGATGGTCTTTCATGTTAGCAACTTTGTGCCAGTTTTCTGGAGGCCTAATGGGGAAAGAAGGAAGATAATTAGTTGGGTACATTGGTGTTGCTATAGTTTTCATGTTCTGATGGCAGCACTACTTTAAAATATGTAAGCTCTTATATGGATGCCTTCAAGTAATCATTCCAACATACAGGTAACAAGGCATGGCCAACTAGTATTGGAAGTGAGACAGATGGGTGGCTTAAGTCTAATATACTGAAATATTTCTCCTGCAATAACATTTTGTAATAAATCAACATTCGAAAGTTTAAGAGGCTTTATTACACTAAGTGGCATAATACATGAAATCAACATTGCATCTCTTCTTATCCAGTTGGACAAAATAACCTATCACGTGCTCCACTGTATCTGAACTAGCTAGGTTAAATCTTGAGAAACAGCCCTTTGAAATACATTAATATTATTTTTAACAACATTGTTGGAGTATAATTGCTTTACAATGCTGTGTTAATTTAAGCTGTATAACAAAGTAAATCAGCTATATGTATACATATAATCCCCTTATCCCCTCCCTCTTGTGTTTCCCTCCCACCCTCTCTATCACACTCCTCTAGGTGGTCAAAAAGCACCAAGCTGGGCTTCCCTGGTGGCGCAGTGGTTGAGAGTCCGCCTGCCGATGCAGGGGACACGGGTTCGTGCCCCGGTCCGGGAAGATCCCACATGCTGCAGAGCGGCTAGGTCCATGAGCCATGGTCACTGAGCCTGTGCGTCTGGAGCCTGTGCTCCACAACGGGAGAGGCCACAACAGTGAGAGGTCTGCGTACCGGAAAACAACAACAACAAAAAAAGGCACCAAGCTGATGCCCCTGTGCGATGCAGCTGCTTCCCACTAGCTATCTATTTTACATTTGGTAGTATATATATGTCAGTGTTACTCTCTCACTTCATCCCAGCTTCCCCTTCCCCCTCCCTGTGTCCTCAACTCCATTCTCTACATCTGCGTCTTTATTCCCGTCCTGCCCCTAGGTACATCAGAAACTTTTTTTTTTTTTTTTTTTAGATTCCATATATATGTGCTAGCATACTGTA
This sequence comes from Globicephala melas, assembly GCF_963455315.2. Classification (NCBI taxonomy): domain Eukaryota; kingdom Metazoa; phylum Chordata; class Mammalia; order Artiodactyla; family Delphinidae; genus Globicephala; species Globicephala melas. The sequence goes on along the minus strand of NC_083315.2, from coordinate 160,849,019 downwards.
TTTATTTTTCTCTTTCTGACTTACTTCACTCTGTATGACAGACGCTAGGTCCATCCACCTCACTACAAATAACTCAATTTTGTTCCTTTTTATGACTGAGTAATATTCCATTGTATATATATGCCACATCTCCTTTATCCATTCATCTGTTGATGGACACTTAGATTGCTTCCATGGCCTGGCTATTGTAAATAGTGCTGCAATGAACATTGTGGTACATGACTCTTTTTGAATTATGGTTTTCTCAGGATATATGCCCAGTAGTGGGATTGTTGAGTCATATGGTAGTTCTATTTTTAGCTTTTTAAGGAAGCTCCATACTGTTCTCCATAGTGGCTGTATCAATTTACATTCCCACCAACAGTGCAAGGGGGTTCCCTTTTCTCCACACCGTCTCCAGTATTTATTGTTTGTAGATTTTGTGATGATGGCCATTCTGACAGGTGTGAGGTTATACCTCATTGTAGTTTTGATTTGCATTTCTCTGATGATTAGTGATGTTGAGCATCCTTTCATGTGTTTGTTAGCAATCTGTACATCTTCTTTGGAGAAATAGGCTTGGGTAACTAACAACTAACTAGATTTTCAAATTGAAAATAGTACAGAAGGAGAAGTCTCAGCATGAAACAATGTCTCCTGAAAAACTAGTTCTGAGATTTAAGTTCATATGCAAATGCGAATTGATAGTCTTGTCTGTACTCAGATTTCTTTTGACACTTTTACAAGTGACTCTTAGCAGTTTTCCATTTTAGTTGTCATAGTCTGACAACCAAGGATTTAAAAATTGAGGGTCTTCTGTAAAATAAGTTGTTTAAAAATATTTTGAAGATCTTGGAATGAAGCTTTACCATTCGAAAAAGTTTTAGAAAGAATGAAATAAATTGATGAATGTTTGTTTCTGGAAAAAAGATAACATATTAAAGGAACTCTGGTTTATAAGCCATGCCCTCTAGGAAGCTTAGCTCTCCTGCTAATTTGCCGTAGTCCCGCCTTATATGTTATTTCACTTTTCTTGGTTTCAGTTACTCTAGATCAACTGCAGTCTGAAAATATTAAATGGAATATTCTAGAAATAAACAATTCAAAAAATTTAAATTGCACGGTATTCTGAATAGTGTGGTGAAATCTTGCACTCTCCAGCTCCATCCTGCCTGGGACATGATGCATCCCTTGGTCCAGTGTTAGTCACTTAGTAACCCTCTGGGTCATCACATTGACTGTTGATATCCAAAGGCATATGTTCAAGTCACCCTTATTTTACCTAATAATGCCATAGGGTGCAAGAGAAGTGATGCTGACAACTCAGATATGCCAAAGAGAAGACAAAAAGTGCTTCCTATAAGTGAAAAGGTGAAAGTTCTTGACTTAATAAGGAAAGAAAAAAATTGTATGCAAAGTTTTCTAAGACCTATGACAAAAACAAATCATCTACATGAAATTGTGAAGAGGGAAAAATAAATTCGTGTTAATTTTGCTGTTATACCTCAAACTGCAAAAGTTATGGCCACAGTGCATGATGAGTGCTTAGTTAAGATGGAAAGGCATTACATTTGTACAATAAGATATTTTGAGAGAGAAAGAGAGAGGCCACATTCACATAACTTTTTTTCCTTTTAACTTCTTCATTGGAGTATAATTGCTTTACAATGGTGTTAGTCAGAATGGCCATCATCAAAAAATCTACAAACAATAAATGCTGGAGAGAGTGTGGAGAAAAGGGAACCCTCTTGCACTGTTGGTAGGAATGTAAATTGATACAGCCACTATGGAGAACAGTATGGAGGTTCCTTAAAAAACTAAAAATAGAACTACCATATGACCCAGCAATCCCACTCCTGGAAATATACCCCAAGAAAGCCATAATTCAAAAAGCGTCATGTACCACACTGTTCATTGAAGCTCTATTTACAATAACCAGGACATGGAAGAAACCTAAGTGTCCATTGACAGATGAATAGATAAAGAAGATGTGGCACATATATACAATGGAATATTAGCCATAAAAAGAAACAAAATTGAGTTATTTGTAGTGAGGTGGATGCACCTAGAGTCTGTCATACACAGTGAAGTAAGTCAGAAAGGGAAAAACTAATACTGTATGCTAGCACATATATATGGAATCTAAAAAAAAGAAAAAAAAATGGCCATGAAGAACCTAAGGGCAGGACTGGAATAAACATATAACTTTTATTACAGTAGATTATTATAATTGTTCTATTTTATTTTTAGTTATTGTTGTTCATCTCTTACCATGTCTAATTTATAAATTGAACTTTATCATAGGTATGTATAGAAAAAAAGAACATAGTAGATATACTATCTGCAGTTTTAGGCATCTACTGGGGGTTTTGGAACATATCCCCTGCATATAAGGAGGAAATACTATATTTGTTTTCAGACACATATTAAATTGTCCTATTCTTGAAATTCTCCATTTCCTCAAGGAAGGATTTGGACATTCTGATGATCCTTTTACCTCTAGCTCATTGTAGCTTTGACATTCAGGATGTTCTTCAAAAAGTAGCAGTTCCACAATCCATCATATTTAGATTATTTATTTTATGAAATTAATGAGCATTTTAGAGCCTGAAGGCATCCTTTCACTTGGAGTTTGAGGAGACAGAGATCCACAGAGGTTAGGATGACCTTCAGGTCAGGTCCCAATCATTGGTTGTGTCAGAACCTGAGTCCCCATCTTCTGACACTGATGATCTATTCCCTTCAACAAGCTATACCTCCTTAATTCTGACTAGCAAACTAAAATAAGAATGTTAATATTTTTCAATTAGCCTTTGGTTTTTTTTTTTAATTTCTTGCTACCATATGCAAATAATTGTATAATAACACTTCTGTAAATCCACGGGTCACACTTTAGATTTTAGCTATGTGTCTGTGTCTATTTACCCTTTCTCATATCTAAAAATATAGCCTATATTTGAGAGAAAATTCTATGATGCCATTAGCTTCTGGAGTAGAAGTGAGATGTAATAACTAAGTCCCTGTTACTAGGAGAAAAAGGCAAAAAAATACACAATAATAAAAACTAAAAACAAGTGAATCTACCCTTCATACGGGTACGATCTTTACAGACACATCATTAGTCGAGTTCTTACTGTATTTCTTGGGAATTAGATCAGCAAAGGAAATGTTGATATCAGGGTCATTTGAAGTGTTGATTCCTTGTCTTTTTTGCTTAGTCTGGCAGTTTTTGGAATTGCTGCTGTAGTTTATTGAGCATATGCTGAACTGCTCTATTCTATTTGAGATTCAGAGGCATATGGTCATCCGGGGGTGAACATGTGCTTATGGGATCTTTTCTTTGGAACATGGTGCATAATTACCATTCCCATTGATTTAGGAGTTTAGTGATTAGGTAAAATTACCACATTTAAAGAAATTTGTTCTTTCTTTCGTAAGTCATGGAAAATGGATACCAAGTTTTATAGAATCTGTTATCACAATGTATCTGATCCTATCCATTGCTGCCTACTCAGAATTATTCCACTCAAAGCAGTCAGTTTGAGCAGAATTTATTCATTCATATATTAAATAACTCAACAAATATTTATTGAGCTCCTTCAGCTCCTTCACACTGGGAATATGGTAGTGAACAAAACAGACAACTTCCTACCCTCATAAATTTACATTTTAGTAAGGAAAAACATACAGCAAACAAATAAACTAATTAAAAATCTATTAGGAGTTTCACCCCTAATTCCCAAGGTCACAGACAGAATCCTAACCCCCCCATAAACTGTCAATACGCTCTTTGGTTCCTGTCTCCCAAAGCACTGCAGTTTGTTTGTTTGTTTATTCATTTATTTGTTTCAGTTTGACCCATCCTCTACTGAGCTTCTCTCTTTTCCTTCTTTTGCCTTCCTAATACTCACAACCTACACAATTAAACTCACATTATACAAGTACAACACCCTCACATACTCAAAAATTTTATAAAAGATTTCCACCACCTCTGTGTATGAAAACTTTCCTGAAAGCATCACTTCTGCAATGGGCAAAGGTAATGGCTGGTTCATCTTCCAAGTCTTGCCAATCTGAGATCCGGGAACCACACAGGGTCACCATTGACCCTAGCATTTCCAGACTATTTTGTCCACATCCAAGTCAGGTGTTCTCCACCATTTCTCACATGGGATGTTGCAAATGCTTCTGAATGGCTAACCTGAGAAAGATACTCAAAGAAATAGAAACTTTCGCTGCTTTCAGACAAGCTTCTCTAATTTATTTGCCACCCCATAAGCCAAAGTGACCTTTCTAAAATGCAAATCTGATCATGTTATTCAGACACTTAAAGCTTATTTCAATAAATTCTATTTCTTTTAGTTTAAAAAGGAACATAAACAAATAATTCTTTATTAAAGCTCCCATGTCCTACTACAGTTTGGTTCCTAAATCTTATCTATATCCACTCTTTCACTTAAATGTCACGAGTTATGCTTCTTACCGAGAAGGATCTTAACTTTTCCCTTAGATTGCCTTGTTCCTATTTATCCTTCAAGTCTCAGCTGAGATAATTCAAAAGAATCTCTAATACCACAAAATGGGTGTAAGTTACCTCCCATTTCTCACACAAGACCTATGTTAATAGTTACTGTTTATTTTAACATTTACCTCATAATTCTTTTCCAAAACTGTACCAAGATGTAAAAATGAGTGTTCTATGTTTTCCAACTATACTGGAAGGTAGCAAGAAAGTAACATTGCCAACCTACATTGTTTGATACATCATATATTGAATTCTTACTAAGTTCTGGACCCTGTGTGAACATTTGATTTATATATTTTCAATTGAGTTAGAAGTTAATATGTCCTTCCCATTCTCCCACTGCCCTCTTCCCCCATACACACATACACACTAGCATCTAAAATTAAATGATGCACCAAATGACTATTTCATCTTGCATTTCCTGGAAGAAGAATTGACCTTACAACTCTATAATCATGATCTTGAATATTTATTGTGGGTCTCCCTCAGCTCAGTGCTGAGGTTCCTGGAGGGGGGTGGTGAGACTTGGCTTATAGTCTAAATGGGGAGGCAGGTCCTGCACATAGAGAGAAGGCAGACATAACAGGGATAAAAGAGAGGTTAAGTGTCTGTTTGGGAGGATGGTGGTAGGTGAAAATTGATATAAATTTTGGAAAACTAATTTGGAAAGATGCTCAAGTTCTTGCAGTACAGATGTTGAACATAAGGTTAAGAAAGGTTTTAAGGGAAACTGGAATGCCAAGATATGTAATACGGACCTCACTTTTCAAACAAGAGGAAACTAATAACGTTTTTTTGAGCAGAACTGAAGGAATGAAGGAGCAATATGAAAACTAATATAATACAAATGTTAATCTAGGTGATGTTTGTTTTTTAGAGAAGCAGTACAAGACAAAAAGAAGCAGAGAGTGGGCTGGAAGGCTAGAACTGATTCTTACCAGAGAGTTACATTCTAATGGGGACCTTTTCTGAACTGAGGGCAGCCAACACTTGGATATATCTCCAGAGGTTTTCTTTTCATAAGAAACACTTTCTTTTTCAGATGTAACAAAATAGTGATACTCCAAATCAAAGACATGCACCTACTTTAATTCAAAAGAAATGCTTTTCTAAAGGAAGTTATTACACAGCTTAGTATAGAACACTCCACCAATAGAACAGGGTGAATTCCTCAACAAGAGGTTTTGGCTTCAAATAACTTTGAAGACCTTTTCAAGTCCCCCTGCATTTGTGATTAGTCAGATTGGACTAGCAGAAAGGTTAGGAGTTTAGAATAAAAAGACTATTTGCAGTGAATCATTTGGAAATGGCAAAGTCTTTATCCCAAAGAAGCTTACAAAGCTATTCATGTATTTTTGCTACTGAAAGTCATCAGCTCAGAAGAAAGGTCTGTGCTGGTAAACATTAACATCTGATTGATGAGCTCATTTTCCCTCCAAAGTGTGTGTAGCACAATGAAACAGGTAATAAAGAGGTCAGCAAATCTAGGTTTGCATTTAACTACAGTTTATTATATTTTAGAAATGATTCAATATGGTTGTGCAATAGGCAATATAAATCATCTACTTCATATTTGCATGTTCTATCACAGCCACAAGAAACTGACATCTTCTTCTAAATGACTGGAAACTTGAGCATCCTTGCATTACTTTTTTTTTTTTTTCTCCTTGAATGTAACTTTCACTATTTGTATATTAGGAAATATTTTGAATGATAGAAGTCAATGCTCTGAGTTATGTGAGTAGAACACTATTCTGGAAATGATAAAGTCTGTCTATTGTCCTCATAAATTGATATAATTTGGTGGTAGTATAATATTGAAGGTTATGAGAATGTTTTAGAATTATGTATTGCCATTCTTGAAATGTGATGTAATTCCAGTAGTTTATGTTGGAAATTTAATCAAAGTTTGAAAATTGTTCAGGAAACTAAGAGTTTGGGATTTGAGACTGAGGGGAATAAAGGTAATTCTTAATGCATTAAGGTAATGTAATATATTTGATTTAGTATTGAAATAAATTTTAATATAAAAGCAATGCTCAAAAAATAAATAATGATAAGTTAAGGTTAACATATAAGTAAAATCAGCAATTATAGGAAGATTACCCTACAAAACAACACCAAAATTTGTTACATTTACTTTATTGTTTTTCAATATTTTATCAAAGTATTGAAAAGTTTCAAAGTAATTTACCATCAAAGAGTTGCTCTATTTTATTGAACACCTCCTATATCAAAGTTGCTGCACCCAGTACTTTGCTGAATACAGAAAAGAAAAACAAATCTGACATGGTTTTTCTTTTAAGGCGTTTATAATTTATTAAGAGAAATAAGACATTCCTAAAAACAATACAATATGCTAGTGTCATCAAGAAAGTGACAACTAAACTTCTACAGGGGTTCAAAGGAGGGAAAGATGACTTCTAGCTGGGCTTGGTATGGCATGTCGGAGGCATTAGGGAAGGTATCAGAGGTTATCGCTTTGATAGACAATTTAAAGACAGCTACAATTTAAACCTGCACAAAAATGATGATGCTCTGAAGGATGCCACAGGTGAGAATAGCAGTGAACACTCTTTATTTAAAGGTTTAATTGAAGGCAATGGCAGGTAAAACTGTTGGAATAATAGGCTTGGACTAGATGGCAGAGGTTTATCTAACAACACTTTATCTATTAAATGATTGGAAGCTACTGAATGTTTTAAATAGGGAAATAAAAGAAAATGCACTCTGGGAAGATGAATGGCATGGTTAGTTGGAGTTGGCTGAAAGAGAAGGTAAAAATGCTTAGTGAGGAGATTATTGTAATATTTTAGTCTTCGTGAAATAAGAGGAGGAACTGAGGAAGTAGAAGAGACGGCAGCTAGATGTGTTAATATTACAGAACTGAATTACTTTAATAACTGGTATGTTGTGGGAGATGAAGTGAACAATCTGGGAATATGTCACATGGTCCTTGGAATGGGATGCATTGTAGCTCTTCATGTGGTGGCCAAGGAGGACAGCAGTTACTCTTAAACTCATAAAATGATGTCCTGCTCTGGAGGTATGAAAATTCTCTTCTGTCCTCTTTACAGAAGTATATAAATGTTAAGTGTTACTCACTAAACTGAAAATAATCAGTAACATTTGATGCCTTAATTAAAGACTGGGCTGAGATCTCTGTTCCTAGAGAAAGTACTATAGGAACACAAGAATAACATTACCCTAATTAAGATTTGTTTAGGATGGTGATACACCCTCAGGTTTGTAAACTATTCCAAGACATTTTTTAATAGTTAAATACACCTTTTGACCTTTAAAATTTTTCTCAAATGCATGCTGCATTTAATCCACCAGGTATTTCTTGGCTAGCTGAACCTGGGGTAGGAAGAAATGTAAAAATTCATACTTGAAAATTCCAAGGTCACTGAAACTATGAGGCAAAGCCAAGAGCTAGAGCTTGAAGTCAAGTTTTTAACTGTCCTTCTCTCATTTCACTATGAATGCATAGTCTGCAGTCACACTTAAAAGAAATCATTTCTCATTCAAAATTCATTGCATCTTAATTGCAGATTTATTAACAAACTGGCGGCTTTGTATTGATTTCTGCAGGATGTTGTAGAAAGTTGGAACAGGCATAGAGCACCTTGTAGGACTGACAGCACTTCACACTAAGTGGCAAGGGTGTTGTAACATGCAAACACTTGAGAAAGAGATGAGCATATCAGAGCATTTGTTAGTGGTATGAGTGAGATATACACTATCAGAAAATATGAGAAAATATGCAGTTAGGACCCATAATTTTAATGTTAGTAAAGTATGATGGACTTCTATTTAAGGTATACCTTTCATTAATTCTTAATATCAATCTCATGTCTACACTCAGTGCTAGATTCTTCTGAAGCAAAAATAACACCTCTGGCATGTTAGAGGGTATAAAATATAAAAAATAATCAAATACTGAGAATCTACTTTAACATATCATCATCCACAAACTTAAAGAAAAGATCCCTTCTGTACATATCCTACTAAAATTCCAGATGAAAATGGAAAACCTCAATCACTAGTCTATACAAAGCTAAATATGCATTTTATTTGAACATCAAGATGGCTAATATATCAGGTTTGATCTCTATATTGAATAATTTTGAACCCAAACAGACTGAAGAAGCAATTGTAACTAGCATATTCCCATATATCACTGACAAATAGTAGTGATCATAGATTTGGGGTTCCTATTCTGATATGTATAAAGATACATAAGATGGAAAATAGGGGAATATTATTTGAATGCAGGATCATTCCAGAAAAATCTGAAAAGCAGAAGAACTTCTATGGGTCTTTAAGAAAACAGCATTTCCTAGTCTATATTCTGTGACCAAAATGGCCTTAAATTTCCCCTCAGCTTGATTAAATGTTGGACAGGCTTCTTCCTGACCTCAAGCCCTTGACCTCTCTTTCCTTGGAGCATTTGCATTAGGAAACCTGCAATTGTAAATTCCTTCTCTGCCATTTTGAAATGCGAATCTCTGATAATCCAGAAAGGTCTTTCTCAAGGTAAAAGAGGTGGGAGTCAACCTTTTGAAATATAATCAGCAAGGAATATAGAGCCCCTGTCTCCTATTCTCTGTGGGAGGGTGGGAGTCTAACTTCCATAAGTAACTGACTGGCAAACATGGACAGCCTAATCACTTGGACCACACTCCCCTCTAAATCATCCTGTACTTTCTCATTTGCACAGGCCAGCATTTACAATCTGTCTCACCTTTTGTTTCAGCAAAGTTGAGCTCATTCTTTCTCCCCTATTGCAATAGTCTTGACCTTTATGGCAGTAGTTTGGTATGAGTCTTCCTTGCCATTTTTTAACAAATATCTGGTGCATTTTTTCTATACGTGAGATTTAAAAAAATTGTCAGTAAATATGCCAGACGTAGAATTTAATTTTGGTATATATGTTTCTAAACAAGATATTTTTAAAATTACACATTAGCAGGAAAAAAAAATCACTGACATAATTTACTCCACTAGTATCCTGCTTGGATGGAATTTAATATGCAGGACAAGGAAAAACATCTTAGATGAAAGCTAAAAAGCTTTTTATGAATACAGTTTACTGTTTTCTTTCTAGGACTGGACACTTAACCACTCAATGTGTGACCATGACTACAGAACATCATACATTTTGAAGGAAGCTGCTTGGTTTCAAGTTCAGGAAGATCTACTCAGTCTCTTTAAATCTAAAACCTGCTCCAAAACCAATGCACATGTGCTCTCCATGACCCCTGGGCCATGTTTTATTGAACAGGATGGATTTGGTTACCTAGGCCCAGATCACCTACCTAAGTGCCACCCAAACTTTGGTGTGCAAATAAATGTATGACCGAGGGAACCTGTTAGAAAAGCAGGTCTCTGGGATCTATCTCCAGGAGGCAAATTCCATTGCTCTCGGTGAGGTTCTGGAAATTTTAAGAGACACTATGAGTAGTTTTGAAGCAGGTTATAATGGACCACAGTTTGACAAATCTCCTTAGGCTCCCTGCAAAGTAGAAATTCTCAGAACTTAGTCCTTGGTAATTGCTCCCATACTCCAATTTTTTACAAGATTGACCCCAAAGGATCTCCATCCTTATGATCAGCCCAAATACCCAGATTACCTGCAACCAGGTCCCTAGTCTTCCATCCCTTCTAGGAAGGGGAATCAGACATTTGGTAGTTCCTACTTCTAATTTAATAATTTTGAATCTCCTTCTTTTAATCCTTCCAGCTAATTTCTAAAGCCTAAAAGTAAACATTTGACTAGAGCAACTTACAGATTCTCCCTTAAAAATACTGATTTTTAAAAAATCCCTAATTTTAATCTTTGAATGATAGAGAAGTTGCCAGAACTTTTCTTCTCTGATGGAAATTCTCAAGAAAAGAATAGCTGTTTTAGATTCTATTGTGCACAGATCAATGCATGAGACTTGACTGAAATGTTTTATTTCAATGAAATCACATGGGGACTTGTGATGACAACGACATTATCTTTCATGTCCACACTTTCATAGACAATTAACACAGAGCCTAATAAAGCATTGAAATCATATTTACTTACTTTGTCTTCCAACTTCCCAACGAGACTGTCAGTCTTCCTGCCTTTTTTTCATATTTTACAATGAACAGACTATGTCAATGACAGCTTCCATATTTGTGTATGCCCTAAAGTTATTTGGCAGTGAATACGATTTTCCAGTATAAATCCATATGTTAGCTTAAAGATTTACGTGTTTACATTCTCAAAGAAACAAACAGCCCAAAGCTTAACAAAATAAATTTTATTGCTGTAATTAACAGAAATAACAATGAAAGCAGGTATAATTCTATAATTTCTTGAGTTCCACTATGTACTGGGCACTTGAAATTATTGTACTTCTCCAAACAGCCTTCAAGGTTGTAATGACTCCATTTTACTGACAAGGAAACTGAGGATAAAGGAGGTGAAATAAGTTGATTTTAACGTAGTTTAATTTTAACTCCTGATGGTTTAATTTTAATGCCTGTGTTCCTGCTATTAAACTGTGTTGCTTAATTATGTGTAAGGATATCCCTGACCTAGGAAATATTCACAAATAGAAAGCTGTTGTTTGTTGATAAAAGCCTTCTCTGTCCTCAATCACCACCCTTCCCAAACTACTCTCAAAGTAGAACACCGTTCCTTCTTTTGTAATACTTTTTCAAAATTTGCAATTAAACTTTTTTTAAAAATAAATTTACTTATTTTTGGCTGCATTAGTTCTTTTTTTTTAACACCTTTATTGGAGTATAATTGTTTTACAATGGTGTGTTAGTTTCTCCTTTATAACAAAGTGAATCAGCTATACATATACATATGTCCCCATATGTCTTCCCTCTTGTGCCTCCCTCCTTCCCATCCTCCCTAGCCCACCCCTCTAGGTGGTCACAAAGCACCAAGCTGATCTCCCTGTGCTATGTGGCTGCTTCCCACTAGCTATCTATCTTACATTTGGTAGTGTATATATACCCATGCCACTCTCTCACTTCGTCCCAGCTTACACTTCCCCCTCCCTGTATCCTCAAGTCCATTCTCTAGTAGGTCTGTGTCTTTATTCTCGTCTTGCCCCTAGGTTCTTCTGACCATTTTTTTTAGATTCCATATATATGTGTTAACATGCGGTATTTGTTTTTCTCTTTCTGACTTACTTCACACTGTATGACAGATGCTAGGTCCATCCACCTCACTACAAATAACTCAATTTCATTTCTTTTTATGGTTGAGTAATATTCCATTGTATATATGTGCCACATCTTCTTTATCCATTCATCTGATGATGGACACTTAGGTCGCTTCCACGTCCTGGCTATTGTAAATAGAGCTGCAATGAACATTTTGGTACATGACTCTCTTTGAATTATGGTTTTCTCAGAGTATATGCCTAGTAGTGGGATTGCTGGGTCATATGGTAGTTCTATTTTTAGTTTTTTAAGGAACTTCCATACTGTTCTCCATATTGGCTGCATCAATTTACATTCCCACCAACAGCGCAAGAGGTTTCCGTTTTCTGCACACCCTCTCCAGCATTTATTGTTTGTAGATTCTTTGAAGATGGCCATTCTGACCAGTGTGAAATGATATCTCATTGTAGCTTTGATTTGTATTTCTCTAATGATTAATGATGTTGAGCATTCTTTCATGTGTTTGTTGGCAATCTGTATATCTTCTCTGGAGAAATGTCTATTTAGGTCTTCTGCCCATTTTTGGACTGGATTGTTTGCTTTTTTGATATTGAGCTGCATTAGCTGCTTGTAAATTTGGGAGATTAATCCTTTGTTAGTTGCTTCATTTGCAAATATTTTCTCCCATTCTGCAATTAAACTTCAATTCTTTCAAATACCTATATCCTTTGCTTAGACTGTAAGCTCCACTAAGGAATTCCTGAGTGAAGGGCATTGGAGGCGATGTAATACCTAATAGTATCTGGTTCATAGTGTGGTCTAAATATGTTTGCAGAACCAACCCTATTGGTATATAATGGTGATTATTCTTCTGAGATAGGGAGATTTCCAGAAATATATATTCATAACATGTTTTGACCTTTCTTGGCCCTTTTCAGCAAGGTCGTACAAAATAACTTTATAAAACAGAACTTTATAATATAGAACTTGGCACACATTTACCTTTTTTAGAGTATTAGCACTTAATAATTGGGAAAGCATCTTAACAGTGCTTTGTGATTTAACCCAAATAACTACATCTATAGTTGGAATTTATTCAATCCTGTATTTTCACCTAAGGTTGCTATCTATACACTAGCATTAGAAATAGATACATTCCACTAGAGTCGTCTTCCTTCTTCTCATTTCCTTGGTTGATTTCTCCATCTCCATTACATACATACCTGTTTGATATCAAAAATCTCAGATTCTTGCATCTGGAATACGCTTGGGCAGCAACCTGGATTTTTGGTTTGGTATGTCAATAGCTGTAACAGACTTCCTGAAAGAACCTCTTTTGTCTCTTACAACTTGACAATTCAAATACTTATCTGCCAATATCAGACCATCTCGACTTTGTTATTTTCCAGGAGATAGAAATATGAGTAGTACTGTGAACTCCTGGAGGAAAAAGCCCTCAAAGAGCTTTATGGATATGATTTGCTCACATCAGTCACCCAGTATAGTATTTTCAGTGTCTCCTTTGTCAACTGGAAAGCATCACAAAATTACAGTCTGAAAGAAATCTTAGAAGCTGTCTAGAAAAGATGTGCACTAGGTTAAAGCTTTACTACATCTTTTGGACTAAAACTTCCCTTTTTTGGGAGTTATAATTTCTATGCAGTGAGTCAGACTATGTAGTGGTTATGAGAACAGAGTTTGTAGCCAGAACTCCTGGGTTCAACTTTGACTTCACCTCATTATATCAGTGTACCATTGGATAAGCTATTTGTAAAATGCAGATGATAATAGGACCTGCCTCACATATTGCTGTGATGACTAAATTATATATTTTAAGGTGACTAAAAATACTATATAAGTATTTTTTTAAAAGAACTGTCTTTATTCTAGACTATAAATTTTGAGTATTTCATTAGCACAAATAAGGATTCAATTCTAAAAAGTATCTTTGTATACTTTTTAGTATGCAAAAAGTATGTGCATACACTTTAGTATGTGCATACTTTTTAGTATGCACAGTTATTTATCTTAACTGTGATGTTTAGGATGCTGTATGAGACTAAAAGATCTGGTTACCTCAGTATTCTCATTACTCGCAATAACTCTCTAAAGAAGGTGATGCAGTTTAAGCTCTTATTATTATTCCCATTTTCCAAAGGATGCAGCTGAAACAGACACTCCAGACCATTCTCAAAGTCATAAGAACCATTTAACATTAAATGTGAATTATAACCACTTTCTCATTTTGAGAGAATTTAACTAAAGGAATATCTTCCAACTTTTCACATTTGGACTTCAATTATACCCTACTGTTAGGGGTTGAATATCAATCTTTTAATCTGCCAATTTTTACAGCTTGAATTTTTAACTATTAAAACCAATAATCTGTTTTGGATTTGTCTATAAGCTACATCATTTCCATATAAGTGTGTATCAGAAAAGTTTCTCTGGTTATGAGTATCAGGAAATTATTCTGAATAAGTTAAATACAAAATAATTTATTGGAAGATCACAGGAGACTCAGAATCAACAAGAAAATGAAGAACCAACTTGGGAAGGAGGAGCACGAAGGCAGATTTGGAGGCTGGAAGCAGGACCCACAAAAATGTGCCACAGAAAAGGAAAATGGTCAAGGCAATCACCGCTGGAATGAAAAAAAAATGACTCTAATAGCCAACATGCATCAACTACTATGTGTTTATATCTGTTAGCTCATTTAATTATTATCATAATCCTATGACATTGGTGTTATTCTCCCCATTAATAAATGAACAAACCAAGGGAGAGTGGTTAAGCTACCTGTCCAATATCACACACCTAGTTAGTGATAGAGTCAGGATGAAAGCCCAGGCAACCTGGCTCTTATGTTCTGTAGAACACTGATGCCACTTTTTATAAGAGGATGCCAAGATTTTTCAGTCTCTTTGACTTTCTGCTCAAAATTCAAATTGACTGATAAGGTCATCAGATTAGCCTAGTTTGAGTCTCCTTTCCATCCCTTGGCTACCAGAAAAGAAACCCTAATTACAGTCTCACCAGCTTAATTCCAATAAGGAAGGGCTAATTCTCGTAATGAAATTAGGGCACGGTTAGAAAGGGGAAATGGATGTCAAAGAGCCAAAAATTTTCAAAATGCTATAAAAAGCCTGCCCTTCATCACACTCCACTGAAATGAATATATGACATTGTCTTCTTTATTTTATAAGACAAGAGCAGGTAAACATGCTAATGTGTTTCATATTACTACTTTTAGTTTGATAAGAAAAAAATACATGATTAAGCTACCTTTTTAAATTCTAACAGAATGAAGGTATCTCAGTTGAAATAGTTTTTGCTTTGTAACTGTGAAATTGCTTTCGTTTGAAATAAAATGATCAGTGTTGTAATATAACAGAAGGAAGTGCCTTCTGGGTGGAACAGCAAAGGTATTGACAAGTGTTTTAAGAACAGGATTCTTTCTTCAAGTGGAGTCAAGAGGAATCCTATTTCTCAGAAGGAAGCAGAAGAATCACAAACTATCTTCTTTCTCCCACACAGCACAAAGCATTGTTCAAGGTCACCATGAGTGCATGCATTTGCAACGTAATGGAATATACAATTATTCATAAAACTAATTCATTGGCTATGGAAAAATAAACTTTCAAATAAATATATGCTCAATGTTTTAAGGTAAGAACATTATTCAAATATGTGGTTTATGCTGGCATTGTTTAACTAGGCTAAGGTTTCTTGCTTTTTTTGTTTGCTTCTTTAATGTGATTTGCTAATTTCATGCTTCCAGAATGTCAACAAGGGTAATAAAATAGCAATTTAAGGCCACATTAAAAGCTGAACTAAATGGCACCATTCTACTGAAGACATTAAAACAAAATTACAGCATGTCTTCCTATCGGAAGGCATCTTTGTAGCTTTAACGTAGAGTAGGGAAGAAAATACCTTTATTTCCCCCTTCTGCCTAGGGCTGTTGTAGCTCTGTGGGACTGGAAACCCTGGTGTATTCTTGCTAAAATAATTCTTGTTAGGACAACTCAATTTTATTTTCTCTTAAAGTATTCACTTTCTTCTTATGACAGCTTTTATAAGACTTGAGGTCAAGTTCATCAGGTACAGAAGCAGTGGGGCCGCATTCTCCTCCTTCTTCATAGGACGTCACAAGAAGGAAGCTCACTTGGGCATTGGAGTGTGAGTGATAAACTTATTCTCTCTCTACCCACATCAGTGATTTGAGTGTTGTTGATGTTTAGGGCATTGAATCAGGGTCTCTCCACCCCACTCCATCAACCCCCCCCCACATATGCCCAGTAGACTAGGTAATGATGCTTTCTTATATGCTCCTTTCTAACTTGTTCATGTGGATTCTTCATCAATATTCACATTAGACAGTCTTCCTATCACATTTTGTATGAGTTTATAAGATTTTCTTTATATCATCTCAAGTAGTGATGAAGGGAAAAAGTCAGTGAAGGATACAGGGCACAAGGCACTTGGGACTTATGTTCAGGAAAAGATTGAAAACACATCCAAAAGTAGCTTCAAGTGTCTGTTAATACTGATACTATTTAAAGCACTTCCCTACTCACTGTCTTAATGTAGCCTCATGACACATTCTTGCAGTAGGAAGAGAAGATGTTACTTAACTTCACAGGAAATGAAACAAGGAGAATTTAAGTCAGGGATCCAATGAGACATTTCTCCAACAATAATGAATATAGCTATAGTGTAAAGACTTCAGGTAGACTTTTCTGTTGAGGAAATATGCAAAAACTTTAGGAATCTTCTGGAGCAAATTCATTTTACATTTACTGTGACTAATGACAATTCCAAATACTATTTTTATGAATGTGAGAATTTGTTTTTGTGAATTTTTATGTCTCATAAAATTTAAAAGCTGAGGAAATCTTGATCTCATATGCAAGAATAACACACATTAAATTCTGATAACCTTTCATCTGTTTGACTCCATTGTTCTTGACCACATTTCATTACCATCCCAATCCTTTGTCATTGGTTCTATTTTCGTTATAGATTTTTGAGATACACTAGCATACAATACCTATACAAATAGTCTCATAATGACTGTCTTACCAATTAAAATTGGAAGTGTAGAAATACATTATGCAAACTTTAGTACCTTGGACAGAACTTTACCAAGTATTCTGGAAAGAAGTATGTCTATGTAGAAAGACAGAATTCAGCATGATAAAAGTTAACTCAGCAAAACTCAACTGACCATTTCCTTATGTAAATGAAAGTAACTGCAGATCAAAATGATCAAAATAAAATTCTGGTGATCTAAAAACACTAGTGTAACATTTCAAAAAAATCATCACAATAACTACTGGATGTGGATCTCTTGTTATTGACTGGCCATACTTCTAACCCATGCTAAATCTTTCTTCCTGGATAGAGAATTTGGTGATTACAATCATTGGCCTCTCTGCTGTTTTCCTCATCCTGACCAAGGAGAGAGAATGTGACGTCTCTGATTAGTAATTTGTGAAGTGTCCATGTTTGGCTCAGCTCTGCCCTTTATTTTATATGGGAGCAAGATTGCTCCCAGAAAGCGTGAGTTTCCTTCTGCTCCACCCTGTGCTAATGTTATCTGGACCCTCATTTGTGATTACCTCATACTCCACTCCAACTCTGGCTGTGATTTGTGGGTAAACTTTGCCCAATTTGGGGGTTTACTTAGCAGACTCATTTGGCTGTCTCTCAAAGCTACCTTCTTTCTATTAACATTAAGTATATTTTGGTCTCCATATCTACTCCTTGTCTTATTTCTCAAAATATCAGAAGCTAATAGAGAAGAGAAATGTTTTTCATCAAGGGTCTTTTTGAAGACTCAAGGTTTACAACATTGAAGAGTGTCTTAATCCATTTAATCCATTCAGTAGCTCTTAAAATATCTATTATTCTTATTTTACAAATGAGAAATCAGAAGCTTTATAATTAAAATGCTAAATGCCACATAGTAAATGGTAGAGTTAGGCTTTGAACAGGGTCTGCCTATCTATAAGTCCCATAGTCTTAAATCTGCAATCTGCTTCTTAAAGTCACTGAGTTAAAAGATTATTTGTTCTTGCTCTCTCATCTCCCTGATGAGGAATAGCATCAAGCGGAAATGAAGTTAAGTGCCCAAGGTCATGCAGCTCATCATTGATTATATCAAGGCTTGCAACTGGGTTTCTGCACTTGTCTTCTATAAATTTGTAATCAAGAAGTAACTGAGGCATATTACATTTAAAATGGATAAACAACAAGGTCCTAATGTATAGTACAGGGAATTATATTCAATATCCTGTGATAAACCATAAAGGAAAAGAATATAAAAAAAGAATGTCTATATGTGTATAACTGAGTCACTTTGCTGTACAGCAGAGATGGGCACAACATTGTAAATCAACTATACTTCAAGTAAAAAAAAAGAGAAGTAACTGAGGCAAAAGAAAACTTTGTCAGCTGTGGCTAAAATCATTCATAACAAATCTAATGCCATATTTGCATTTGGCTACAAGACATAGGAAACTGCAAAAGCATAATTAAATATCTGCTTTCAACTTGGGTTAAAACTAAAATGAAAAAAATTCCAGT
The DNA here is from genome assembly GCF_963455315.2 of Globicephala melas. Lineage (NCBI taxonomy): Eukaryota > Metazoa > Chordata > Mammalia > Artiodactyla > Delphinidae > Globicephala > Globicephala melas. The sequence goes on along the minus strand of NC_083315.2, from coordinate 160,830,769 downwards.
AACTGTTTTCAGTAGCGGGCAGGGGCTAAGGAGGTTTTAAAAGACAACACTCAAAATTTTTTATAATTTCTGTTACTAAGGTTGAAAGAATTATTCAAAATCATTTATCTACAGAGCATGAACATAAATTATTTTTGTATCGCTAATTGTAATACAAATATCTACTCTGATGCTGCTATTGTTTCATTATGAACAGATTTAATGATGAAATTATCGTTTTCTGACTTGATTTGTAAATTCAATCCATATATATATCTATGATTGCTACTGGGGGAGATTCATCTCAACAATTTAGTTCCTCTGGTTGTTCTGATTTATAATACTTTACAACCCTTCACAACCCCTTAGGTGCACTGGGAATCTCAAGTTTTGTATTAAAGTATATGCACTTTGGTATCCTCCTCCACATCTGCATTCACAAACAAGACAGAGAGATTGTGTAATTAGTATAATTTAAATAGCTTTCATAAAATATTCTTTCATGTATATCAGTTAGTTATTGCTGCTAGCTCCCCCAAACATAGCAGCTTCAATGATCAGCTGTTTACTATTTCTCATGATCCTCAGGGCTAGAAGATCTTAACTGTTGTCCACAATCTGCTGAGGGCTGGTTAGGTGGCTTTGCTGATCCTGGCTGTGTTCTCACACATGTCTAAGGCTTTGGTCAAAATTATTTGCCTGTGTTCCATATGCTTTTTCATCCTCCAGGAGGTTAGCTCAGGCTGTTACCAGGTTTGTTCAACCCTGTTCTAACAGTGATTGCAGAGAAGCAAGAACTAGGAGTGTAAATGTGCAAGAGATTTTTCAAGTCTCTGTGTCAAGCCTGCTAATATCCTATTGGGCAAAGCAGGCCACATGGTTGAGCCAGCTTCAGAGTACAGGGGACTACAGGGCAAAAATTATAGGATAAGCATTATGATTACAGGGAGGCCATTAATGCAAGTACTATACCAGATAATGTCATATATCTGATGGATTAATTAAAATATATATGCTATTGGTTAAATTCTGATAATATTTTTAAGCAATTCAATGCTGGTCATCAATATAACCTTATTCTTATTGCTGCACATATAATGAAGAGAAAAATATGCCACCCCAAAATATGCCACTTTGACATATTGATTATTTTGAATTAAAGTTACTTAAGAAACTGCCAATGCAAGAAGGACACTCTGACTCTTTTTTGTCCCACTGAATGTAGGAAATAAATCTCCCATGTGTAAAGTACCCTCCCTGTACCAGGAGGGTAGAAGGTAACCTCACCACCAGAGACAGAGAATTTAGGACTGAGGAGCCTGTATAAACAAAACTTCTTACTTCCTAACTCACTATGCTTTAGCTCAAACCCCTGTGTCTTGGCATATTTATTGTTTCCTTGTCTAAAAGTATAAAAATTACCTGCTTTGGTCACTTCCTTGAGTCTCAAATTTTTATGAGCTCCTGTATGTAAGAAATTAAATTTATTTTTCTCTTGTTACTCTGTCTTAAGTCAATTTAATTATTTGTACAGCCAAAGAAACTAGGAGGGAAGAAGGGAAAAGATGTCCTCCTCTACAATAACCAGCTAGAGCAGGTTGAATGAATTGACTCCTATGGCAACTTGGTAGGTTAGATATGATCTGAGTAGAGAAAAAAGGATGTCAAAACTAGGAGCACTTTTAGGTAAAAGTGACTAATTTCTAATGGCTATTTTCTTAATTTTTCCCCCAGCTTCTTTATCAAGGTATAATTTGTATATAAAGACTGCACATAACAAATGTATGCAATTTGGTGAGTTTAGACATATGTATCCACACCCACTTCCATCACCACAATCCAGGTAATAAACATATCCATCACCTCCAAAATTTTTCCCTGTCACTTTTGTGTTGTTGTTTGTTTGTTTGTTTTGTGGTTAAAAACACTGAACATGATATCTACCCTCTTCACAAACAGTTTCTTGAACATGACACAACAATAACACAGGCAACAAAAGCAAAAAATACTGAAGTGGGACTACCTCAAACTAAAAAGTTGTGCACAATAAAGGAAACCATTAACAAAGTTAAAAGGCAACCTATGGGATAGGAGAAAATATTTGCAAGCCATGTATCTGATAAGGGATTAATTTCCAAAATATAGCAGTAACTCAATAGCAAAATAAATAAATAAAAAATAAATAAAATAACCCAATCAAACAGTGGGCCAAGGATTTGAATAGACATTTCTCCACAGAAGACATACAAATGGTCAACTGGTATACAAAAAGATGTTCAGCATCAATCATTAGGGAAATGCAAATCAAATCCACAATGAGATATCACCTCACATCTGTTAGGATGACTATTATAAAAAAAGAGATATTAATTGTTGGCAAGGTTGCAGAGAAATTGGAACCCTTGCACACTGTTGGTGGAAATGTAAATTGATTCAGCAGCTACAGAAAACAATATGGAGCTTCCCCTCAAAATTAAAAACATAACTGCCACATAATCTAGCAATACCATTTCTGGATGTATATCCAAAAGAATTGAAATCAGGATCTCTAAGAGTTCCCAAGTTTACTGCAGCATTTTTCACAAGAGTCAAGATATGGAAACAATCCAAAAGTCTATCAAGCAATGAATGGATAAAGAAATTTTGATATATACTTATGATGGAATATCATTCAGCCTTAAAAAAGAAGGAAATTCTATGATTTGTGACAACATGGATGGACCTGGAAGACATTATACTAAGTGAAATAAGTGAGTCACAGAAGGACAAATACTGCATGGTTCCTCTTATATAAGGCATCTAAAGTAGTCAAAGGTATAGGAATAGAATAGAATGGTGATTATCAGAAGATAGGAAGAGGGCTATGTTGTTCAATGTGTAAAGCATAGTGCCTATAGTTAACAAAAATGTATTGTGTGCTTAAAATGTGTATTAACATAGAAATTAAACAAGAGAAAGCATGTGGGATTTTGAGCATTAACCACACAATTAATTAAATCATATTGAATCCATTGACTTAGGTTTTACTGTATTATGAGCATTTATCTTGACATTTCTTTTAACCAGAATTGCTAGTTTGTGAATTGAGTGTATCAGCCTTCATCTTACTGTCACTATTATTATAGGATTATTTATATAGAGGAAATAGATGAGATTGGCAGTCATTGTTCCCATACACTAAATCTATAGATCCAAAACTACACTAACTGAAACTGTCATCTGATTATATCTACAAGGTTGGATTTGAGGAGAGGTTTATGCTGAACAGGTTTGGTAAATGTTTGCCTTGTTGGTGTTACTACTGTGTGGCATGTGTGATATTAATATTAATGATGGAAAGAGGATACAAAGCTGTGGAAAACAGAGCTCCTGCTTTTAGAAACTTACCATTTGAAGAAGAAATAATAATCTAATGCATAAAAACATGAAACATGGCATGAAATTATATGGAATTGAGTGAGAGTCTTAGCTTTGCCATGTATTATCTAAGATTTACTGGATCTTACCAAACTTCAGTTTCATATGGAACAATGGGATAGGTTTGTTGGAAGAATCAAGTGTGTTAATACATGTAAAATGCTAAGAGAAGTTCCAGTATGTTGTAAATGCTTAATAAGTATTATTCTTTAATAACATTAATGGAAAATTACATGGAATTTTTCCATTAATGGAAAAAACATGATTATAATGAAAATCCTGAAAACTCATAAAAATATTAGCTTAAATAAATTTGTTTAATGCTTCAAAAACTGCAGTCCTATTTTTTAATTACCAAATAAGTTTAAATGAAATTTAATCCTTTTAATTCAAAATTAAGCCCTACTTGCAACTTTGCAGTTATCCTAGGCGAAGTATGGAATTGCACATGTTTATGATTTATGCTCACACGAGCCCTGGCTTCTCATATTTTTTTCATGGAAGCTTCAGAAGGAGCAGGGGTTCCTACTTTGTTGTGGTTGGTGAAAACTTGTTTACAAAATGCATCCCCTCATCTCAGTGGTTCCCAAGTTGAGTGTGCATAATAAAAACACCTGAGCTCACCAAATATGCAAATTCAAACTACCTTAGAGATTCTGATTCAGGTGGTGGCACTGTGATCAAGAAATGTAATTTTTTTTTTAAAGCATCACAGATAACTCCAATTCAGGTAGTTAGAAGCAGCACTGCAAAATTTGAGAACCACTGCAAAATGTCTCTGCTCTGAGTATCTTGATAATACAAGACTAGAAATCCAGGCTAGAGGGAGAAGAGTATCAGTATTTGAAGAAGACAAAGGCTGGTTTGAAGTGGTGTCAATGTTAAGTCAATGTTTCCAGTTTTGAAAATTTATGATGGTTTACAGTCCCTTCATAATCATTTGAAAGGCATTGACAGTGGAGTTGGTAGTCCCTGAGTGAGGAGAGATATGGGAATGCTTGTGTGTAAAATGGTCAGGATTAAAATTAGTTCAAGGGGAGGAAGCGGTGGTTGGTACATATATTGAGAGCCAAATAAACCACCTATAAAGGAGGAACATAAAATTAAGTTTCCTGTTGTGCCCATCAACACAAAGGGCTTCACTTAAGGATTTAAGAATTGAAAATATTTAGAAACATTGAAATAAAAAATTGAAAGTAATTTTGTGCAAGTACAATTATTATCAACCACAACATGTGGAATTAAGTTTAAAATTCCTTGTTAAAAGTGATTAAATTTCTATCAGGTGGCAGAGTCTGATTATTTACCTATGTACTAGATCTTCAAGAAAAGTTCTGAGAGAATAGCTGTTTTAGGAAATGTGTACATTTCAATACCCAGGTCAAATCTTTCCTACATTAAAAAAAAAAGTGAATATTTTCATTTACATGAAGTAATTTTTTATCAATAAAATACATATAATAAATGACATTCATATATCTTTGTTTTAATTTGGGAAAATTAAAAATCTCTCAGATTTTTCTATCCTCTGATATAAAATTTACTTTACCAAAATAAGCAATAATAAGCAACAGAGTATAAAATTCTTTACACGAACATTGTGAAAATGCTGTGTAAGCCACATAATAATATAAAAATGTAAATCATTATTATATACTCTCCCCTGAATGATACAATTCAATACAAAAATATGATGCATGTAAATCAAGCTAATTTAGATGCACTGTGAAAGAATAATAGTAATTACAGAAAAAGAAATAGGGCTTTTTAAATATCTATTCCCTCTCAAGCACTGTTCTATGTCCTTGTATTTATTTACACTAATTCTCAAAGAAATCCTGCAAAATAGCTGTGCTGGATCTCATTTTACAAATGGTACCTCAGACTCCCAGATGTTAAGTAACTTGTCAAAGATAGCACAACTTGTAACTGGTGAAACCAAGATTTAATTTTAAATATTCCTTCATTCTTTCAATAAAGTTGTCATAAACATCTCTGGAATGGAAGATGTAGTCACCATTTACTTCCAATTGCATACAGAAGCAAATACACTATCAAATGTGCGGTGATCTCTTTAAAAAGGGAGCTGATAACATGAATTTGGAACTACTCATTGCACATTAATTATACTCCTCAACACTGATCCTTAACTTAGTGCTAATGCTCCCCTTGAAACATTAGCATGTCATTAATTCATTTAGCATCCCGAATAGAATGAAAGTATGAATCTCCTGTGGGCTCAGTCTAAATTGTCAGATGGTTTTTAGTAGTGATGTCCAGAGATGAAGTTTTCTTGGTGATCACAGACCATGTAAAAACCTCAACATTATTGTCTTTCTCAGCAAATTCTCTGTAATAGCAATATTAATTTAGCAGCAGAGATTTCTTTCCTCCAGAGGAAAGTTTAAAGTAACTTGTGCTTTGCAATTAAATAGGATTTTATTATTAAAATAATTCAGAATCAGCTAGAAGTGAATTCTGTCAAAGTTCTAGTAAAAATATGCAATAAAGTTAATTTAAAAATAACATTTAAACCAGCCCTAGATTGCAGTGTCTAATTTCAATTGTTATACTGTCTTCTTTAACAATATAACATAAAGTAATATATGCTAACATTTAACAAATGAAAAACTAAAGCCTGCTACATGACTATCCCACTGCAGTAACACTTGTTCAGAAGCATTTGGGGGTAGCTTGTTAAAATATTTGTCTTTATTTACAAATCATTTCTCCTAGCTTTATGGGTGTTTAAGTGTTGAGCTAAACAGAGTGCTACAGAGCCACAAACAGATGGACTCAAATATAACTAAGAAACTGTAGAAATAAAGCAACTTCATTTTTTATTCACACTTTTGTTCATCTTTTACTTTTTTCCTACTTGTTCTATTACCTTTTTGCTTTCATTTTGTTTGTTTCATCTTAGACTTCAATTTACTTATTATTCTAAGGCAAATACAGAACATATCACCAATTCTGTTTCTTCTTATTATGCGCTTAGAACATGAAACAACTTGATAATAAGTAGGTACTCTTATTTATTTGTTGTTGTTTACATTTTTATTAAAACGTGGGCTGTGCGTCCGGAGCCTGTGCTCCACAACGGGAGAGGCCACAACAGTGAGAGGCCCGCGTACTGCAAAAAAAATAAAATAAAATAAAATAAAATAAATAAAAAGTGGGGATCAAGAAAACATATCTTTTAGTAGTACAAGGAACATCACACAAAAGCTTGTGCATCTCATTCATAGCTGTTTATCGTAGGAAGATGAACTGATGGGAAATCAGAACTTCTTGCTCTGACAACATTCAAATACTCAAAAGCAGAAAACCAGAAAGAGAACAGTTTGTTAAAGGGAGGCACGCACCACAGATGGTGAGAAGCTTACAATAGGCAAGACTGAAAAAGTATTTAAGAGAACATGTAGCACAAATAAGTAATTTAGTGATGGCTCAAACAATGCTATTCTGCCAATGACTGTAGTTTCCATTATTATGTTTAGATTTTAACATGAGAATTAATGTTTATCTACAATCCTGGAAATAAAAAAGATCAGTCTTTTGGCATGTTCAAATCAAATCATCCATTGCCTTCTTAAAAAAAAAAAAAAACGGTCTTCACAAATAAAAATGGTGGCCACAAAAGGGCTGAGAAATTTAATTCTGCAAAATATTAATTTCTTCTGTATGCTGAGTAAAGACTGTGCTGTATAAGTTGGTACCTTTAAGGGAGAGAGAGTTGATCAAAACAATTTAAATAAGATAAGGTGGGGACATGGAGTTTAAATTTACCATCTAAGATTTCAGAGAACTCATTCTGTTCCCTTTCAGAAGGAGTATTGGAAACGTACTTTGGGAAGGTATAAGGTGGGGAAAATAGCCACCAGTAGGAACAGGCAGAGGGCAGGAGAAAAGGTGACCTTAGGAAACAGACCAGCCTGCTTGTGAGATTATGCCATTCACTTATCTTTTGGGGTCTTAGATGAATCAAACAAGAGAATTGCATCAGATGATCTATAAGGTTTCTATCAGTTACCAAATCATAGGATTTTGTAGCAAGGGAAAGATTCATGATTCCTGGTCAAGCTCGTGACTTCTGAGGGGCTAGAAGGAGGATGGAGTTTGTTGGGTGTTGGCTTCCTTTGTTAATTCCCAGCCCATTCCTTTTGGAAGCTAGCTAGATTTCCTTCATAAGAAGTTTGTCTGCATTCCCAAATAACTGTGGTTTATGTTCTCAATCTTCTTCCCCAAACATCCTTTGGGGTAACTGGTCCTACCCTGACTCCTCCATCTCTTTTCACGAGAGAGAATCAACCATTCTCTATGTAGGTGCCTAGACTCATTGTTTACTGCTACATGGTGTTTACAGGTTCACAGAATGATAATCTGTGAAATTAGGAAATCAGAATTCTATAAATCAGCCCCCTTAATCCATGGCCAAGTAAAAATAAAGCCCAGAGACATGAAGGAACCAACAGAGTCACACAGCAGTTACCAGTAAATCTAGGAACAGAAATCACATTGCCTAACCTCCAAATTACTTACTCCCTTCTTCTTACCATTGTGTAAATCTATTTATTATCACAGATTACATTATAGCATCTCTGTTTTCCAAACATTGTATTAAAATATGGGACCATCTTTCATGCTTTCACTCTCTTTTTTTAAAAATTTTGTTTATTGTTGACTTTGAGAAAGAAGTGTTTAATGGATAGTTCATAAATCTAATTTTTGGTCAGCCCAAAGTATTTTCCATTTATCAGTTTCTCATTTTCATCTTTGCTCTCAAGCTCATTTCTCTACTTTTTATCTTCACTGAACTTCAACTGGCACCTATTAACCTACATCCTTGTGCAATGTGACTCTTCTGGACGTTGAATATAACTCAAGGGGGACGGTGTGGGGTGGTGGTGTTGGCTGTCACTTGATATCAGGTGTAGATTTAGGATTTAGCATTTTCTCTATTATGCAAAGATTATTTAATTCACACTTCTGTTTTTTGGATCAAAGGGGAAGATAAAACACCATACCAGTGACTTTCTAGAATGCAAAATGATTTCGAATGATTATACATTCATGAAATGTCACAAATAGATGAACTAGTAGAGTCCAGTTTTCTTATCTATTCATCTTGTTTTCATTTATTGCACAGCAGCCACTTATCAGGTGCTTTGCAGAAGAAATAGAAATGAAAGCACGGGTTTTCCCCTCTGAAAACCTCACAATTTATTAGGAGTGGCTCAAGGCAGAAGGGGAAATAGTAATCATCGATGTCCACTGAAAAGCCTTATGCTGGATTGTCTCTCAGAGTGTGAAATCTGCAAATAGGCAGGACAGGATCCAGACTGGGAAAGCTAAGGAAGACTTCCAGAAGGAGGCAATGTCTGATCCTGTTGGAGAATGACAAGAAGGTGTGAGCCAAGTGAAAATGCAGAAGGAGGTCAGAGGGTAACATAAGACACAAAAGGGTAAAATACAGAGCTGAATACAATGGACATATTCAGGAAAGTATCATAGTTTTGGAATGATTGGACTGTAGGAAACTTCCTGAGAATGGGCAATAAAAAGGCATCCCCACTCCTGCAGTTCTCTTTATGCCAAGCTAAAGAGTTGGACCTTCATGTGAAAACTAAGGGAAAGCCTTGGAAGACTTTAATTGAGGGAGTGATAGTATGAGATTTAGATTTTCATAAGCTGCTGCTGACAGCACATAAAAAGTAGATTTAGCAGAGGTTGGGGTGCTTAAAGAGGCGAGACTGGGAAAATGGCGATCAGAAAGAAGTTTCTTATAATAATCCAAGTAAGAAAAGATGAGGTCTGGAGTAAAGGCAGCCTCAGTAAGAATGGAAAAGCAAGATGCACTGAAAAACATTAAAGGTAGAAAATGGATGCTCTAGAGAACAGAGAGGCCTGAAGATGTGAAATTAATCAACCCGGGCCACACACTTAATGAGTACCAGAGCTGTGATTGGAACCAGGTGCCTATGTCCAGTCAGGGAATATTTCTGCAACATTGCTCTGCATCTCCAAGTCTACACTTTGACAATGACAATAATTAAATTTAAGATGGATTGTCTATTTATAGCAAAGGGCTATATTTAAGAGAGCCCATTTTTCCTCATTATCCAAGGCAAGTAAATGCAGGTGTTTGATTCTAATAGAATAGGATGTTAACAGCTCCCTCAATGCCTGAACTTCCTGGAAACAAATAGACATAAGTTGCCCTTGATTTAACCTCAGAGTGGATATCACTTCCCTTCATCAGTGGGCAACGTGATGACAGATGTCCTGTCTCATCTCTCTGTATTTTTTTTTAACCCAAAGCAACACAATGTCAATAGGTACTGTTGCCAAGAGAGAGGTGTCTCACATCAAGCCCTTATTCCTAAACAGGTTTTGGGGGACTGGATAGGAGTAGGAGTCAATGAGAGGTGTGGGGTTAACTGCAAATTACTGCATCTTTGTGTATGGCTCTTCCTTAACTAAATGCCAGAGTCTGTGACAATGGCAACTCTCACTGCAAGAATCAAATGAAGGAATGTGTGTAAAGGGGCTCTGTGAAACTGTAAAAGTGAAAATTAAAAGTTAGGAGTTGCTATAATTCATTCCTCCAAAGTAAAGATGCTTTAAAAATATTTTGCAATGCTTAGTTTTGAAAGGATGACAGAGGTATGATACTTCTTTGCCCAAACTTTCAGTATACAGCACACTGTCATCACAGGTATCACACTGTTCTCAACTGCCCTTGATTCAATTTACTAATGCACACCTCTTAGATTACTGTTGGTAAATGGTAGCTACCAGAAATTTTGTGGGAGAACGTTAGCTAAACACATCCACATATCACTACCAGGTTATATTATGCACATAGGCATTTACTCTCTGAAAATTATTGGCAAACACATACAATGAAAATAGTTCATAAGAGCTGTTCTGCAGGCTTAAGGAAGACCCCACATCTGGACAGAACTAACACTGCATTCAATGCTCCAGTGCTCATTCACAAAGAGGGAAACAAGGACTCACAATGAGTGTTCCACATAAGGGCACATTCTGAATGCACTTTCATTCTCAGGTGCACCTACAAACTAGAATATTTAAATATACTCTTCAGACAAAAGAAGGGAAGGGGAAAAGTGTAAATTGGTGGTGCCATGAACATAGTGTTGGCAGAATGTCAGAGAAGAAAGTTTTCATTATATTGTAATAATAGATCAGGGCAGAAGAGATAGAATTCTTGACCAGAAGCCAAGATTTTGAAGGGTACTTTGGAGGTGCATTCTCTTGCAGATTTATCTATCAATTTCCATGTTTGAAGTTTCTAGATTAACCAGAAGGGGCTATGAGTTTTTGCTTTTGGCCAACACTTCTCATAGTGCTGGAGATTTAATGCAGCCTTTTGGACCTGGCTCTACAAACACTAAGATATTTTGGGGGAAAATATACATATGTAAATATATATAAATTTAATATATATATATATATATATATATTACATACATACATATGAAGGAATTCCTTGAAATCATATTATCCATTACCAAAAGTTTCCAAACCCTCTCCTGCCTCTGAGCCTGGAGGTAATTGATTCTCAAGGCTTATGACATTTGCTGTAGCCCTTCCTGCCCTTTCTTCTCTTCATCTTTGTTTTTCTAAATCCTACTTGTCTTGTTGGTCTCTATTTAAATGGCTCCTACTCAGGATGCCTTCCCTGATATCCTGCACTTGTTAGATCCTGCCATTCTAAACTTCTATTGTACCCTACGTTTCCCCACTGGTGACACTAATTCGTCATATTAATTGTACTTGTGATTACTTGTCCCCACTCCCAGGGGAAAGAGTCAATGACAGTCTTCTTCACTGATTTTGTTAAGTTCATGAAATTGCTGATATTTTCTTGTTTTGTGACTTACAAACAGCAATTTCATGTGGTTTGAATTCTTATATGCTTTAGCTCTTAGCAGAGTATCTGTCTGCATGCTAAATGCAATTATATACTTAGGGTCTCATCATCAAGGATGTTTCTGTTAATAACCATGATCAAATGGACCATCCAGAAGAATTTTTACAAACTATATTTTTCCTTAAATCTCTTTTGTTAATAATGGACTAATTTATTTTTAATAAAATTATATGTTATTTGATCATTATTTATTTGATACATTTATGTTACAGAACACATTACGAGAATGAGAGATGGAAAGCTTAATAGTAATTTATGCTAGTATTTATGACTACTAAAGGCAATTCTTTCCACTTAAATCAGGTGGTTTCATTAGAAGTGGGAACATGCAGTGGTGTCCGAATGCCCCTTCTCCTTTCTTATTTCCTTATTAGACCCAGAGTGGGATCCCCCTCCTTCTTACTTCTGATGGGGAAACTGTGAAGACACACACGGTCTGGAGTAGACAGCCTCAGTGATTATTCTTAAGCCTTCCCTGGTGCTGGGAGAATGAGTATTAACCTAAAAGTAGCTATGACCTTAGAAAAAACAGTGTGGTGAGATGTTACATAGAAATGCAAAGGGTTTCAAGACTGTGGATGGAAATGGCTTATTTTAGTAATTATTTAAGACAGGGGTTGGTAAAGTATGGCCCTTAGCCAAATCCAGCTCACCACCTGTTTTTGTAAATAAAGTTTTATTGTAACACCACCTTTCTGACTGATTTGCACTTTCTCTATAGCTGTTTTCTCACTAAAATGGTGGAGTTGAGTAGTTGCCATGGAGATCATATTGCTACAAAGTCAAAGTATTTACTATTGGTGTCTTTACAGTAAAAAGTTTTCCAACTCCCCTTTTAAAGAAATATGTATTCTATAAATGTCCAATTGTTTCTAAATTATTGGTTGAAAATTAGAAATACATAACAATATATGTAGATAATGATTAAATAATGCAAATAATTGACATCATTATTACATTTGCCTACTTCAGTGTAAGGTAATGGCATCATCACTATGATGTTTAACTTGTATTTACTTTGAGCTTAAAGGGGAGGGAATAGTTTGTTGAAAATGAAATGAACATGAAATGACTCGTGTCAAAATGTTCATGAACTGACCCAAGATATGGTAACAAACCAGAATCACTGAAACTTCCTTTGTTCACTCGTTCATATTCTAAGAGTAGGTTGATGTAAAGCTGCAAAAACCAAAATTCAGTGTCTGGGCTTAGATTCTCAACTGGGATCTCTATGAATTTCCATGTCTTTCTTTGATGAGTTGTGAGATTCACCCCAGTCAGAAGGAAAGAATAATAAAATGAAAATACCCTGTTAGACTAAGTGTTATAGGACTCTACCTGTTATTGAGGTCCTTCGCACATTTTGTGTGGAGGAGAGCCAAAGGAAGCCCAAACATCACTCAGATCCAATCCTACTGGCCATAGATGGTCACAGCCTTAAATAGGACTCTGGGTCCTCTCAGGTCATATCTGTGCTTCTAAACACATCTTTGACTATAGCAAATTTTTCTCCCCAACTGATTTAAGAAAGTCATCATTTACTGGGTAACAATCTCATGTTTTTTCTCCTAAGCTCTAATCCGAGAGTTGCATTTTCCACATGTGCACCATACCTCTGTTTCTTCCTTGGGTGTCATTTCTCAGTCCTTGTGGTTTTTCTGTGGCTGAGTTATTTACAGCATAAATCTTATTAGATAAGCACCTGCCAATTCATTACTCACAGCTTCTGTAATATTACAGCCATTGGTACATCATTTAGTATATACAGACACACACACATCTCTAGACAGACAGACAGACAGATGGACACACACACACACCACACACACACACACACACACTACCAGTTATATCCACTGATGTAATCATCTGTTGTTCCTTCCTTCTCTCCTGATTTAACTTAACTGCACTTTGCCTTGAGGACTTCGTTATTAGAATGGATAACTAATGACTTCTGGAAATACTGACTTTCCACTTGGCTTAGAGATGAATATCTCTGTGCCATCTTTCCCGAATAGTGCATGCAGAAATCACAAATTGTACTAATTCTCTGTGCCAACTGTTTGTTGTTGTTATTCCAGATTTGGACTGACCCCATTTCCAAGGTTCCTTACAGTTAAACAGTGACTCTTAAATCAGCAAACCAAATTGAAGCAACCTTTTCTCTATACACAGAAACAATAGAATTGTTTGTTAGGAGTTGACTCATGTGTGTTTGTTTGTTCTGCTGAGTTTTGCTGCTTTAAATATATAATATACTGACTAGTTCTACCCAAACTAACACGCATCAAAATAACTATCCATTGTCAGGCTAAGAACACGCATAAAATCAAAAAAGTATTTTAAGTAATTCTATTTTACTTAAATTTGTAGGCAAAATGCTTCATTAAGGCTGTAGGCAATGCAAAAACTATAAAAAACCTTGACTACTTTCTAGTAACCTCCAGTAGCATTGTACAAGCTGTTAAATAGAGGTTTTCAGATGTAAGCATAAGTTCACTAATTAAAAAAAAAAACTCTCTGTGCTAGTGAATGTACTAGATGCTGAAGATAGCAAGACGAATATGAAATTGTCTTTTACCTTAAGGAGTTCTTCATCATGTGCTACAAGAGAGGAAAGAGAATCACCAATAAAAATGCAACAATGTAAATATCAAAATAAGCTTTAATAGAAGTAAATGGATAATTCAGATAGAGAACTTAAACCATTAAACTTGTTATTTTTTTCTGGAATTAAAGGAGCAGACCTATAAATTAACTGTTAGTAAAATAAACCTTAGAAGTATAGCTAAGAAATTCACCAGTGATCCTTAGCAGAACAAGGAAAAGGAAAGTGTGAACTCTGAATCAAATGAGAGAACAGTATCAAAGAATCTATGTGAGTTTTTGTTGGTTGCAAAAACATGGAATAATTACCACCAAAATAATGAAAAGGTCAGAACATGTTACAATAAATGAAGTGAGCTTGTGCCTGTTGCCAACATCTCTCACTTTAATTGGCATTTGTTTTTAAAGAAATACTGTGACATTTACACTTCAATTATGTATGATAAGAATACTAACCAAACTTCACAACAAACAAAAGAGATGAAAAATTAAAACTCCACACTTGGAATAGAAACAAAAATAACAAAATGTTTACATTTAAAATCAAGTCTGGGTTATACCTACGTACTCAAAAGCACTAGATCTACCATACACTCAAGCATCTGAGTTCTTCGCATATATTAATAAGTTTTTTATTAACGTAACTAATAACTTTTCAGTTCAAGGAACTTTATTGGCTTGCTGAACTGAACAATAGAAAGGTAATTTGTTATTTTTTAAAATTTTTATTTGAGTATAGTTGATTTATAATGTTGTGTTAGTTTCAGATGTACAGCACAGTGAATCAGTTATACGTATACATATATCCACTCTTTTTTCAGATTCTTTCCTATATTTCCATTAATATAGGCCATTACAAAGCATTGAGCAGAGTTCCCTGTGCTATATAGTAGGTTCTTATTAATCTATTTTATATACAGTAGTGTGTCTATGTCAATCCCAGTCTCCCAATTTATCCCTCACCCCCTTATCACCTGGTAATTGATATATTTAGTTGTATGCCAATATGGACAATGTGTAACTGACATTGCTCATATCTAAAGCAGAATTCATGTTGTTCATTTGTATAACAAATCTTCAAAGGCTTTGCACTGCCAGTTTCACTTTCCACTAACTTTTAACCTGCTCCAAATTTTAGACTTAACTTACCAGGCTTCTTACTTATTTCTCCCTTGTATATATTTAATTATCTTTAGATCATTGATTTAAATGTCTGACAAATTGACAGTTGCTTTCTCTCCCTGGGCCAGAATACAGACTGGCTCATTTATATCCAACTTGAGGGAATTATTTACAAAAATGTACAGAAATCAATCAAAGAATTCCACTCTCTTTACACCTTACTAAACTCAATGCCAAATATTGTAATGGTGTCTCCAACTATCCACCAAAAATATGAATCTTTGAGGACCTCAAGAGATCTAAACACTGCACTTTTTTTTTTCGGTATGCGGGCCTCTCATTGCTGTGGCCTCTCCCGTTGTGAAGCACAGGCTCTGGACGCACAGGCTCAGCTGCCATGTCTCACTGGCCCAGCTACTCCACGGCATATGGGATCTTCCCGGACTGGGGCACGAACCCGTGTCCCGTGCATCGGCAGGCGGCCTCTCAACCACTGCGCCACCAGGGAAGCCCAACACTGCATTTTTGATGATTGGCTCAAATGCACAGAGTTGTAACACCCAGCCAACAGCAACTGCCACAAAAGGGCAGGGGTGGTGAGTATTTTGCTCCTTGAACTGCTGTGATTGCTCATAGATATCCAGCCAAAATTGTCATACTAGTTGAGACAGCACAAGCTCATGTTTTTATTTATTTGTATAATACTACAGAAACAAAGGAAGCATGGAACAATATTTAATAGGGCAATAATGTGGGTTACATAATCTTCTCCCTGGTTACAGTCCCAGTAAATTGCTTGAAAGTGGCATTCAAGTAGTTGGTCATAAATGTGGGTTTATGACCAAACGGAGGATCTGTGTCCCTAACCCTTAACTTGTTCAAGGATCAGCTATATCTAAATCTCTCTCTCTCTCTCTCTCTCTCTCTCTATATATATATATATATATATATATATATATATATATATATATAAATTTGTATTTCCCATGGGTAAGAGACATTAAAGTATACTTCCAATTGCTGAATATAATGTATAATTTTGTTTTTATTCTGGCATATATTCTTTATTCTAGTAGTCAGTTAATACTCTACATAGTTATAAATTTATAGATCTTGGCAGAGAGGCTCTTAAACTACAACTAATTCAAAACTTTTACTGTAAAAATAAGGAAAATGAAGGCTAGAGGAATTAAACGACTTTTCCAAGGTAAAGTTCTATTTGAAGTTCTTATTTCAGCAACATGTGGGCTGAAAAAGTACAGATATTTTCTCCTGCTAGAAACACAGATAAAGTTGATCAAATAAGAGAGCAATAAATTAAAAATATATATAACCATCCAGAAAACAAAGGAAGATAACTCAATGAAGACATAATAGAAAAGGTACAAAATTCATAAAAGTAAGCTCAGGAGCTGATAATATGATGAAGTAAGGGAATGTTGTAGCTGAATATAGAAGAGCAGTCAGAAACATTAGTTATATGTTTGGACCTTCAAAATTACACAGTATTTCTGCTTAACTAGAAATCTAGAATTACTCTTCCCTCCATTGAAGAGTGTGAGGAAAAACTCTGCTCTTAAGCCATTGAATCTACAAGAATTTGCTTTGGATTCTAGATGGAAAAGGAAAAAATGAAGTATCTAATGAGAACAACAAAAAAGATAGGTTTGCACATTTATGTATCAATTCTAGATTTATATTGTTCTGAGGAAGTGGAAATTCCAAGCCACAAAACAAATGTAAAGATAACACTGGATCAAAAAGAAATGTTCAAGGCTATTATGTAGGAATAATTCCACAACCTATGGTTGATGGAAACTTCCTAGAAAAAAAAAACTCAGGAAAAAAAAAGTGAGCTCAAAATCAAACAACAAAAACATCAGGAAATAATGTACATGAAACTGGGATAACAGATGTAACATAAAATAGAGCACAAAATAAATTTACATTATAGGAGAATCTGGAAAAAAATTAAAAAATAAAAGCAAGACTAGAAGAAAGTGGACAAAAGGGGTAAAAAGACAAGAAAAATTATTTAAATACATGGCCTTTTATATCATGAACTCAACAGATGAGTTAAAGATAAGATTAGACTTAGCTGAACACAGAATTGATGAACTGATAGATAGGAAAAAATTACCCATGTAGGTGTGCAAAGTTACAAAGATTTATTTTGTTTTGAAACATAGAAAAAATATTAAAAAACATGGAAGACACACTTAAAAGGGTATCCCCAAACTAATTTCATACAGAGAGATACAAAAGAATCGGCAAATGTAAACATTTGAAAATAAAATTTAACCAATTAAAAATACTCCAGAAATCATGAAAGACATGACTGTTCATACCAAAGAATCACAAATCACACCAAGTACACAGGAGGATAAATAATATTCTTTTTTATACAAACTTTATTGAAATGTGAAATACCCAAGTCGCTAAAAATCATTAATTAACCTACTGAGAAAAGTTTATCTGTTAAAAACAAACATCATAAAAATTTGAATGGAAGGAGGTGTCTTATCAAAAATAATAGAGTCCAGGAAATAATAATATTTTTAAGTGCTGAGAGAAAATGTTTGTCTTAGCTCTGTGTCCAGTTAAAATCTTGTTGTGAAAACAAAATAAAAACAAATTAGAGGACTTCCCTGGTGGCGCAGTGGTTGAGAGTCCGCCTGCCAATGCAGGGGACGCGGGTTCGTGCCCCGGTCCGGGAGGATCCCACATGCTGCGGAGCGGCTGGGCCCGTGAGCCATGGCTGCTGAGCCTGCGCGTCCGGAGCCTGTGCTCCATGACGGGAGAGGCCACAACAGTGAGAGGCCCGCATACCGCAAAAAAAAAAAAAAAAAAAAAAAATTAGAAAAAAGTCTGAATTTTCAACTCATAATTTTATTAAAATAATTGCTAAAGAATGGAAGGATGGTGTAAAACAGCAATGTTAAGGAAAAGATCAGCAAATATTTAGGTAACTCTAAGTAAGCATTGATGATAACCCAAATAATAATATATAAATTGGAAAATGTCAAAATAAGTTGTAAGCAAAACTCTAAACAAATCAACAATTAAGGAAGATAAATTGATTAAACCAATGTACAAATCTCACATTATTGTTCAGGTAAGGAGAAGAGATATTGAATAAAATTTGTCTTTATTAAACATTTAAACATGAGTAACAAAACATGAACTATAATACATATATCTAATGGAGGTATAAAAAAATCTTGAGTAAATCAATTCATTCTTGAATGTGTGTGTGTGTGTGAGTGTGTGTGTGTGTATATATATATATATGAGTATATATGCTTATAAGTATAAATTAAAGAAAAAACATGGAAAATATAAAACAAATTGACATGGAGGAAAATATTAAAATTTGTCAATAAGAATAATAAAAACTGATACATTACCATGCCATTTCAAAGAAAATTAAAGAATTTTTTTTTAAAAAATCAGCTTTAATAATAACAAAAGTTTCATCTAAACATGATGAAAGAGAAAGATTAAAGCAAAAAAAGGAAACATTATCATCATACATAGTATTATCATATATAAAGTTCTAAAAATTACTAAGAACTCACCTAGATACACCTGATGGTTTTAAGAGACTATATCAGTAGTCAACAATTTACACACAAGATCCAAGTAAAAATTCAGTCTTATTTCTTCCTTAAATAAATAGCTTCTATATTATGTAAACTATTCAAGAAAACAGAGAATAAAGGAACACTTTGTGTCTAAATTAAAGTCAATCTTTTTAAAATATATAACAGTAATGAGCAAATGGAATTAGAAATTTTAAAATATAATACTTTTTACATTAGCAGCCCCCCAAATAAAATATTTAGGTTTAAATCTAACAAAATATATATAAAATCTATATAAGACAAACTACAGTTTGTAGAGATGGTCAAAATTCGCAGATAGTAAGAGCCAATATTCTCAAAATTTTAATTCTTCTCAACATGATCTATAGACTCAATGCAATCCCAGTCAAAACCCCAGCAAGTTGTTTTGTGGATATTGGCAAACTGATTCTAAAGTTGCAGTGGAGAGGTAAAGGATTCAGTATAATCAACACAATATTGAAAGAGAAGAACACAGTTGGAGGACCGACACTGCCTGACTTCAAGACTTACTATAAAGCTAAAGTAATCAAGACAAGGTAATATTGGCAAAAGAATAAACAAATAGATCAATGGAACAAAATAGGGAGCCCAGAAATAGATTCACACAAATATAGTCAACTGATCTTTGACAAAGAAGCAAAGGCAATACGTTAGAGCAAAGACTGTCTTTTCAACAAATTGCTCTGGAACAAATGGACATCCATATGCGGAAAATTGAAGTTAGAGACCTAACAGGCTGCACAAAGATCAATTAAAAGTGGATCACAGACTTAAATATAAAATACCAAACTATAACACTCTTAAAAGATAACATGGGAGAAAATCTAGATGACCTTACATAAGATGATGACTTTTTAGATATAACAACAAAGGAACCATCTATAAAAGAAATAACTGATAAGCTGGACTTCATTAAAATTAAAACTTCTGCTCTTAAAAGACATTATCAAGAGGTGGAAGACAAGCCACAGACTGGGAGAAAATATTTGCAAAAAAACATATCTGAGGAAGGTCTGTTATGCAAAATATACAAAGAATTTTCAAAACTCAACAATAAGATAATGAACAACCTGATTAAAAAATCAACCAAAAATCTGTACATACACCTTGCCAAAGAAGATATCCAGATGGTAAATAAGCATATAAAAAGATGCTTCATATCATATTTCATTAAGGAAATTACAAATTAATGCTGCAGTGAGATACCACCGCATACCTATTAGAATGGAAAAATCCCAAACTCTGACAACACCAAATGTTAGTGAGACCTGGGTCTCCTGAATACCCTTTGGATTTCATCCTGGGGGAAATAACCCGTTCATTTGCTAGAACATAAGCTACTTCTTAGGACCTTAGAGATCACGACTCTCTAGTGTTTTCAATTTAACTTTTAACTGTCCAAAGCACAGGGATTTTATATAAGAGTAATGCTAATAAATTAATGGAATTGCCTACCCTACACAGCCTACTACTAGCCATAATTCAACATTCATGCACTATGCTAATCTGATCCATATGTCGTTGGCCACTACCTCTGATTAAAAAAAAAAAATTCTATTCACCACCCTGGGATTAATTTCCATTTGAATCGCTATCCATAGTTTTTGCTACATCAATTCCTGAACTTTGGCATTCTATGATGCCCTGTTTCCAAGCCATAGGTTTTTCACAACTAGTAATCTGAAATTACAGAGAATATCAAGGCAAATGACCTGCCTTGCAAGAAATGTTAAAAAATCTTTAGAGAGAAGGAAAATAATGTAGGTCAGAAACTTGGAAGTATAAAGTAAAGAAGTGAATCAAAGAAGGAATAAGTGGAGGTAAAATAAAAAAATGTATTTTTCTTACTGTTATTGAATAAACATAATTTTTTCAAAATAATAACACCAACAATGTATTTTATTATATGCATATTTTATTATACATGTTTATTTTATATATGTTTATGTATGCTTAAATATAAGTAAGATGAATGACAACAATGATACAAAGGGCAAGAGAGGGGAATTAAATTCATTTTGTTATTATAAGGTATTCACACCAGCCATAAAGTAGTATAGTGTTATTTGAAAGTGGACTTAGATTTTCACAAATGTACATGGCAAACACTAGAGCAAACACTAAAGAAAAGTAAAAGAAGAAGTATAACCAATATGCTAAGAAAGGAGAGAAAGTGGAATCATATAAAATGCTCAATTAAAACCGCAAGAGGCAGAAGAAAAGTGGAAGACAAAAATAGGAACAAAGAACAAGGGTAACAAATAGGAAACAGTAATGACTATGATAGATATTAATCCAACTATAAACAATAATCACTTTGAATATTAATGGTCTAAATGCACCAGTTAAAAGACAGAAATTGTCAGATTGGGTCAAAAAAACAAGACCCAACTATATGTTGTCTACAAAAAACTACTTTAAGTATAAAGACACATGAAGATTAAAAGTAAATGAATGGATAAAAATATTCCACACTACCAAAAATCAAAAGAAAGCATGAGAAGCTATAATAATTTTAGATACAGAGAACTTCGAAACAAAGAAAGTTATCAGGGATAAAGAAGGACACTGCATAATGATAAAGGGGTTATTGTTCAAGAAGACATAACAATCCTTAAATGTGTGTGCACATAACAACAAACCATGTGAGGAAAAATTTAATACAACATCAAGGAGAAATAGATGAATCCACTATCATAGTTGACGACTTCAACATTGCTCTATCAGGGAATGGACACATCCAGAGAGCAGAAAATCAGTAAGGACATAGTTGAACTTAACAACATCATCAATCAACTGGATATAATGGACACCTATAGAATATTTCATCCAACAAGAGCAGAACACACATTCTTCTCAAGCTCACAAGGAACATTCATCAAGATAGATCACATTATGGACCATAAAACACACCTTTACAAATTAAAAAAAAAAAAAGAGGAAAAAAATCATACAATATCTGTTCTCAGACTACAGGGAATTAAACAAGAAATCAATGTCAGACAGATACCTAGAAAATTCCAAGATATATGGAGATTAAAAAACACACATCTAGATAACACATGGGTCAAAGAAAAAAATCTCAAAATATTTTGAACTAAATAAAAATGAAAACACAGCATACCAAAATTTGGGAGATGCAGCTAAAAGCAGTACTTAGTGGGAAATTTATATGAGTGGGTGATGTATTAGAAAAGAGGGAAGATCTAAAATCAATAATCCAAGTTCTTATGTTGGAAACCAGAAAAAGAACAGCAAATTAAATCCAAAGTAAGCAAAAGAAAATAAATAATAATTATTAAAACGAAAGAAATGAAAATGGAAATAGGGTATCAAAAGAGAAAATTGTGAAAATAAAATCTGGTTCTTTGAAAAGATCAATAACATTGATAAGCCTCTAGGAAAAAAAAAAGAGAGAGGACACAAATTGCTAATATCAGAAATGAAAGAGGGAATATCATTACAAGTCTTATGGACATTAAAGGTTAATAAAGAAATACTATGAACAACTGTGCCCACAAATTTGATAACCTAAATGAAATTGACAAATTCCTTAAAAGACCCAATTTTCCAAAACTCCCACAGGAAGAACTAGACAATCTGACTAGGCCTATATTTGTTAAAGAACTGCATCAATAATTAATAACCTTCTAAGAAGAAAGTACCAGGCCCAGATGGGTTCAATCTTGAATTTTACCAAACAGTTAAGGAAGAAGTTATACCAACTCCCTAACAATCTTTTCAGAGAATAGAAGTAGAGGGAATACTTCCTAACTAGTTATATGAGTCTAGAATTACCCAAATGCCAAAATGAGACAAAAATTACAAGAGAAGAAAACTACAGACCAATTATCTCACATAAGCATAGATGCAAAAGTCCTCAACACGGGCTTCCCTGGTGGCGCAGTGGTTGAGAGTCCACCTGCCGATGCAGGGGACACGGGTTCGTGCCCCGGTCTGGGAGGATCCCACATGCCGTGGAGCGGCTGGGCCCGTGAGCCATGGCCGCTGAGCCTGCGCGTCCGGAGCCTGTGCTCCGCAATGGGAGAGGCCACAGTAGTGAGAGGCCTGCATACCACAAAAAAAAAAAAAAAAAAAAAATCCTCAACAAAACATTAGCATATCAATTTCAACATTGTATGAAAATAATTATATACCATGACCAAGTGGAATTTATTCCATGTATGTAAGGCTGCTTCAACATTCAAAAATCAATTAATGTAATTCACCATATCAATCAACTAAAGAAAAATCACATGATCTTATCAATAGATGCAGAAAAAGCATTTGGCCAAATCCAACACTCATGATAAAATCTCTCAGTAAAATAGGGATAGAAGGGAACTTCCTCAACTAGGTAAAAAAAGAAGTCTAAAAAATTCTATAGTTAACATTATACTCAATGGTGAGGTACTTGAAGCTTTCTCTCTAAGATCAGGTATAAGGTAAGAATGTCCCTTCTCACCACTCCTTTTCAACATTGTACTGGAAGTTTTAGTTAATGCAACAAGGCAAGAAAAGTAAATAAAAAGCATACAGATTGGGAAGGAAGAAATAAAAGTGTCTTTGTTCAGAGATGATATGATTGTCTATGTAGAAAATCCAAAAGAATGAACAACAGAAAAAAACCCTCCTGGAACTATTAAGTGTTTATATCAAAATTGTAAGATACAAGATTAATATACAAAAGTCAATTGCTTTCCTATATGATAGAAATAAACAAGAGAAATTTGAAATTAAAAACACAATACTATATACACTAGCACTCTCCAAAATAAAAATACTTTCCCATTACAATGTCAAGAGAATGAGAAGACAAGCCACAGACTAGGAGAAAATACTTGCAAAAGACATATCTGATAAAGAACTGATGCAAAATGTACAAAGAACTCTCAAAATTCAACAGTAGAAAATAAACAACCTCATCAAAATATTGGCCAAAACCCTAACAGACACTGTAGCATGGAGGATATACAGATGGCAAATAAGCATATTAAAAGATGTTCAACATAATATCTCATTAGAGAAATGCAAATTAAAACAAGATAGCACCACACACCTCTCAGAATGACCAAAATCTGGAACATTGCCAATATCCAGTGCTTGTACAGATAAGGAGCAACAGAAACTCAGACATTGCTGGTGGAAATGCAAAATACTACAAGCCTCTTTGGAAGAGAGTTTGGCAGTTTCTTATAAAGGAAGCAACTCTTAACATATGATCCAGTAATCACACTCCTTGGTATTTACCCTAGAGAGGTGAAAACTTATGTCCACACAAAAACATGCACATGGATGGTTATAGCAGTTTTGTTCATATGCCAAAACATAGAAGCCACCAAGATGTCCTTCAATAGATGAATGGGTAAATGAACTCTTTATATCTAGACAATGGAATGTTATTCAGCACTAAGGAGAAATGAGCTCTTAAGCCATAAAAATACATGGAGAAAATTTAAATGTTTATTACTAAGTGAAACAAGCCAATCTGAAAAGATGACCTATTGTAGGATTTCAACTTAACTTTCTTGGAAAAGGCAAATCCATGGAGACAGAAAAAAGATCGGTGATTTCCAGGGGTTGGGTATGGGGAGGGATAAATAGGTAGAAAACAGAAGATTTTTAAAGCAGTGAAAATACTCTGTATCTGACAGTGATGAATACATGTCATTATCCATTTGTCCAAACCCATAGAATGTATAACAACAAGAGTGATCCTTAAAGTAAATTATAGACTTTGGGTGATTATGCTATGTCAATGTAGGTTCATATATGGTTAACAAATATACCACTTGGTAGGAGATATTGATATTGGGAGAGGCTATGCATGTGTCGGAGAAAATGTATATGGGGAATCACTAGACCTTCCCTTCAATATGCTGTGAATCCAAGACTGCACCACTGCTCTGTAAAAATAAAGTCTTGTGACAAAACAAACAAACAAACAAACAAAAAACTCTAGGCAAATGTCTCCTTGGCTAGAATCAATAATATGCATGCCATGTGCTTGATTCTAGGTTATAAAGAAACACAGGAAACCCTCCTTGGTCCCTAGCTAAAGACATTTCCTTCCTTCACTCTGCCTTATTGTACTGGATAATATTGTTTCATGTGGTTAATACTATCATTATCAATAGCAAAGCATCAATGACAAGATATGTGCTTGGAAACTAAAAATGATTTGTTTCCTAATAGTTTAAAATGTTATCCTGTCAAATGGAGAAGTTCATTGAGTTTTTGTTTCCCAGGAAATTCAGTAGAATTGAAAAAATTTCATGTGATGAAAGAGAAAGAAAAAAGGAAATGGAGAGCATGTCAAAGAGCGTGTGCATTATTCAAAGACTATTATTTTTCTCCGGATTTAAATAACATCACTGACATTGTTCCTAAGGTTTATGCTGCTGAATTTCCAACAGTAACTTGTCAGGAAGGCTGGGTATTGGAGCAAATAGAGAAAAGAACTCCTTTCAGATAAGCTGGGTGGGCTTATTTGAAACCTGATGCAACTAATGACAGATTCCAAGCTAAGACTGTGATCTGTCTCCTCAAGATTGCTAACTGAACAGAATAGGTGGTTATTTGTTTCATTTCACATGCTTTTATTTAAATAGATTGGTTACCACCATTCATACATACACAGATTTCCCTACTCTCAGACTAAACTTTGATGCTTCTCACAAAACTATCACATTTTAAATGTAACATGTATGTATATTATTCTCCTATATCCTATATATAGATTAGTCCTCAAATGTGACACATGATACATGTATATGCATCTTTAATTATTCTGGTCCCATTTCCTGTCTTTGTTTCCTCAGACATATTCACAGATCATTTCTTAAAATGAGGGAATGTAGTATCATATTACATGTGTTTCCAATAAGTTCTGGTAGTACTGGGAGTGACAGATAATAATAAGATGGGAATTTCTCTCATGTCTATACCAGAGAAGAAATGTTTTCTTTCTACCCAATGGTGTTAGAGTATAAATTAGTGTGCGTGAATTAAAATTTTATTTTCTAAATACGAAAGAAGGAAAAAAATCAGCTTGTGTGCATGCTCAAGTACTTTTCTTCTCATTGCCCTCATTGCCCTGGCACTTGTCAAAATTTTGTTCAGAGCAAATATTTACTAGCTCTCCAGAGCAAATACTTACTACCTATTCAAGCATGTTAATCTGATAAATATCTGCAGTTTATATTTTCCTCTTCTTGTTTTTATTCTGATCAAATTTTTGTGTGTGTGTGTGTGTGCAGGCCTCTCACTGTCGTGGCCTCTCCCGTTGCAGAGCACAGGCTCCAGACGTGCAGGTTCAGCGGCCATGGCTCACGGGCCCAGCTGCTCCGCAGCATGTGGGATCTTCTCGGACAGGGGCACGAAACCGTGTCCCCTGCATCGGCAGGCAGACTCTCTGCCACTGCGCCACCAGGGAAGCCCCTCTGATCAAATACTTTGAGGGTGATATCCTATATGTTCAATGACAACTAGGTGGACATTTCTGCTCAAGAAGTGGGTTGATATTAAGCTCCTAAACTGACTTCTTGCCTAGGTACCAAATATGCCATAAATAAGAGTGTTCTAGTCTCCAATATGGGACAGCTATGAGAAACATGTTTAACTCATGTGTATTCTTCAGGCTGTATCTAATAACAACTGTTTGGGGTTCCGGGTTCCTGAGTGCACATCTCTCAAGTCACCACCCAGAGGCCCCAGTCCCCTCTGCCTGTATGTAGAGCCAGCTACATTTTCACGAGATTCATCTTCTCTCAGGTTTTCCTACTTAATTTGCTCTATATAGTTCATGTCATTTTTAATTGGTAACCTCTTCTACTTCTACTGTGTAAACTTATATTTTTAGACTAATTCTCCTTAACTTAAAAACAAAGATGTAAAAACATAAAAACAAAAAATACAAAACAAAGATGTAACTGCATTTGTTCAATTTCTTAGAGTTATGCAAATACCATGCTGTAATCAAAAGAGGAAATTAATGTTGTCAGTAATACTACTTATTTGTCTTAAATCTTAGAGCCTCAGGAAAACTTAGAGTCTGTTATCCTAGTCATCCCCAAATTCTGAATTTTATACATGGAGAAACCAAAGCACTTTGGTTTTAACATGAAAAACTGATATTAAACCATGTATTCACATGTCAAACACAGTTCTCTTTGCATGAAACTTTGGTTCAACTACCTACTTGATGTTTACTCCCTCTTTCTCAACAAGTAAAAGCACTAAATATATTAGGTATTGGACTGGTTAATGGAGAGCAAAGAAACTACGTGGTTCCTTCCCTAATTGTACTCACAGTCAGTCAGACAGAAAAAAAAATTAAAAGTCACATAAATAGATGTAAACTTATAATTATGGCCACTGCTTTGAAGTGTAAATACCATATGTGATGAGAGACTATGCTAAGAGAATTTGACCCAGTGTATTAGATTGGAGAGGACTTTTTTGAAGAACTGAAATTTGAAAGGTGAGAATAGTCAACTAGGTGAATAAGGATCAGAAGAATATTTATGGTAGAGAAAGTAACCTCCAAAGGTCATGCACTGAAAGACGGTTTGGACAGAGAAATGTAATGTGGACAGTGATGGGGACAAAAAGAGCAGGGAAATGGGTTTTCGACACAAGATGGGAACACACCTTTACGCCAAATGAAAGAGGTTTGCTTTATCCCAAAGACAGCAGGAAATCATGGATGGGCGAGCCTCACCATCTCTGCAGCTACTGCCCTAAGCCATCCCCATCTTCTCTCGCCTGAATATGACTCTGTTCTCCTCACTGCTCCCTGATCCCTCCTTGTCCCTCTCAAGGTCTATTTCAGCAGCAGCCAGAGGGATCGATTTAAACTCAGGTCAGATCGTGTTACTTGTCTGCTCGCAGTAAATTACCAACATCCTGTCTTTCTCAGAATATCATCCAGAGTCCACCTGCTGACCTTAACGTCTTCGATGGCTATGTTCATAGCTTCCTCTCCAGCCTTGTCGCCTAACCCTCTTTTCCCTGGCTCTCTCTGCTACAGCTACAGAGTCCTGTGACTGTTTCAGATCTTTTCAAGAGTGCCCTTGCCTCAGGGCTTTTGTACTTCTTGTCCTCCAGACAGGCCTTCTCCCAGGTATGCACATGGCTCATTCCCTCAAGTACACGGGTCTCTCTCAGATACACGCACATCAGAGAGTTCCTTCCTAAACTCCCTGAATAAAAGAGCTATGCTTCTGTCCCCATCACTCTTCAACACCATCCTCAGCTTTATTTTTCTTCATAGCGCTTACTATAACCTGGCATATCATGTCTTTTTGTTTCTTTGTTTTGGTGAGTCTTCCCCCACTAAAATAGAAGTTCTTTGAGAGCTGGAACTTGTTTGTTTACTGCTTTATTCCTAAGGGGTGGGAAAGTGTCAAGCACGTAGTAGGTGCTCAATCAATATTTGTTGAATTAATGAATAAATAAAAGGATGAATAAATAAAATACCTTGGGGTATTTATCACACAATAATTTTACCCATCAGATTCCAATTTTTCTTCTGAATGAGAATGTATGCACATGACATACAGGTATATTCCTGTCATCAATCAAGAGTCATTTCAAACCCTGTTTATTCTCTAAAACTTCCTCTCAATACTCAGCAATCTTTTTCTTTAAATTCCCAATAACTCTGACAATCTAAACCAATAATTTATCAGTGATTACCATAGTCTTTTGTTCCTTCTGAGTAGTTGTCATCTGCTGAACCCAAGAGTTAGTCATTTGAAAATACTTATTTGAACTTCCTTTCCTTTTCTTTCATGTGAGATTGTCAATGCAATGCTATTTAGCAAGAGACAAATATCCACTTGTCATCGCTTTCAATAAACACTACCTATCATTCTTAAGTAAAAGAAGGAAAAAGTAGTATATGTTCATTAAAAACAAGCAGTAATCGATTTTAGTTGAGGCATAAATTTGTGTGATGGAATAGTGGAAATAGATATAGAAAGCTAAGTTGGATATTTTGATATTATGTTGAAAAATTTAGAATTTTTTTATAGTAATG
The DNA here is from genome assembly GCF_963455315.2 of Globicephala melas. NCBI lineage: Eukaryota > Metazoa > Chordata > Mammalia > Artiodactyla > Delphinidae > Globicephala > Globicephala melas. The sequence continues at coordinate 160,802,016 of NC_083315.2, read as the reverse complement.
AGGAGACATTATTGCAGATCTGGAATGACATGGTAATACTGGGCTTTAGAAAGATAACTTCTGCAGTACTTTAGGTTAATTGGCTAGAATACAAAGAGAAGCTGGTTGGTTTGAAGGCCATCAAAATAGGTCATGCTGAAAAGGGGCATCAGCAGTAGAAACAGAAAGAGAAATACCATGTTTTTTTGATGTTCTTCACTTTTATTCAGGTACTTACTAACTGGGATAGATGTTGTACTGTGGTAGCTGTTAGGATTACAAAAATGAGCTGTGAGTTTCATGGACATACCATTAAAATCACTTCATTATCTATGTTTTCCCTTTCAGTCCAAGAATTCCAGTTCTTATTTACAATGTCATGATGCATATTCATTAAGACTAACAAAAGCAATTTACATTGCATAGCATTTTGCAATTTAAAAATAGCCCTCATGCGCGTTATGTTGTTTGATCTCACAAGAACGCTGGAAAGTAAGCAGAGTTGGGAAATTCTCTTCAGTTTTCAATAAGAAAACTGCAGGTAAAATCTGTTAAGTCACTGGGCCAAGGTTACAGACAGCTGTCTATGGATTTAGAATTGAGCCCATATATTCATATTCCAAACACAAAATGGTTTTCCTTAGAACTTCATGTATTTTTCTAAAGTTTATATGGAAGTAGCTTTTTCTCTACTGATTCCCTTTTAATTCTTTTATTCAGAGGTTTATTGTCTAATTCCGTTACAGTAGTTATTTTGTTATTGGATTTATGAGATACCCAAAATGCTGTGCTATTTTATTTTTGTTATAATTGTCAGGCTATAGATGTCAAATTAACAAAAAAAAAAAAAAAAAAAAAGCAAACAAACAGTAACCTCTTACCAGTTTAAAGATTCTGGTTTTGATCTTTTATTCAAAACTAAGGAAGAAAGATATTTTAGAGACATATCTCATAAATAAAATTATATCATCTGCTGGTTTAAATTTTTAAAGTGAAATTTAGGCTCTTTTTCATTTCAGTTTGCATAAATATTTTAAAGGTGTTATTTTGTTCAAAAAGTTCTCACAATATGAAATGTTAAAAATTGAATTAGATAAAATAGTGAAATATCAAATTCTGGTGGAAAATAAGATAAAATAAAAGCTATATCTTTCATAATTTTTGCTTTGTGAGGACATAATATTAACTAGCTTAGCATAAAAGCAAATTGAACTGTGTGTATGCACTGACTTGAATTTCAGATATTCATGAAAATAAGCATCAGTTCATCATCATAGTTTTTTTTTAATTATTTAAAGAAAGATTATATCTAACACTTGTATCTTGGTTTCTAAAGAGCATTTTCCAATAAAGGGAGCCAGGCCTCCTTGGAGAAATGGCTGATTCTAGGGCTGATGCTAGAAATATACAAAAAGAGTCTTGGGAATGGTCTTTGAAAAGGTCTTTGAAATGATAGTGAGCTAAAAAGACTAACAAATAGTGTCCTGATATTTCCACCAAAGAATGTCCCTCTGAAGAGCTTATCACTAAAAATGATTTACTAAAGGAAACTGATGAAAATTTTCAGCCAGAAAGTAAAAAATTGCTCAAAGAAACAAAATGTTGGGAACATATTAAAGGGACAAAAGAGCCTGTCAGAAAGAGGTCCCAATGGGTAAAGCTAGAACAATTTGAGCAACAAAATAAATAACATAGTATTGTAATACCCAAGCATAAAAGAAACATAATGAGACCATATTATATAAATGACTGAATAACTAAATCAGTGGGGGAGAAGGAGGCAAAACTGAAGTTACCCCCTCCCTTCTTTCCCCAGAGTATAGCACTTAATATGCAACACAGACTAAAAATTAGAAAAGAATGGATGTAGGCACACTATTCTCTGATGTTTAGGGGCTCATGAAAGTGTTATAATCAGGAGTGGAGATAGGCATAGCAAAAGTTCATATTAGATAATGAACACCTACACCTACCTAAAAGGAAACTTCAGAAGACTGGAAAAATCAAACTGGAGAAAATTCATCAGATAACTAACCTGAATAGATGAGTATTAGAATATGAAGGTGATAAAGTACCCGATTTTCACATAAACATTGAGGAGAACTATGGACACTCAGCCAAATGCTGAACAGACCTCCTGCCATTCAAGGATGAATAAACAGAAGACAAGGCTGCACTAGGTCTTTGAAATGATAGTGATGAAAATCTGAGAGGCTATATGCCTGATATCCTGAAAAATGTTGCAGTAGAATATGATCAAGTAACTTGGAGAAACTATGAGGAGAGAGCAAAGAGTTGACATTACAAAATCTGTTTTGAAGGAATTAAGAAAAAATTAAGGGGAAATTAAAATACAGTAACCTTTTATTATCTTTATCCACAACAGCAAAAGATAGAAGTAGAAGAGAAGAAAAACTTTTCAAAAAGTAAATGAAAACTTAGACTCTTCTAGAGTGTGAAGCAAAACAGGGGTTAAGTAAGTGGAAATATAATAAAACATCAGTTAAGAAAGACAATTGGAAGAGAAGCATTATTCAAAACTATAATTGAACCATATTTTTTCCTGAGCTCATGAAAAGACGGTGTCCAGATTTTTAAAAATCCTAGACTATCATTAAATATGACTGCAACGGTAACAACATCAATCTACAGCCTGAAGGTTTTTCTTTTTTTTAAGGGAAAAGAAAAAAATAATTTTTCAAGCATTGGTTAGTAACACATAATACCTACCATAATACCATACCTGAATATGTTACTAGAAAATAGTTTCCTGGTAGCTGAGGTATGCATCAAAAAATTAAGAATGAAAAATTCTTGGAATAAAGAGCTGGCAATGATTTTGAAAATAATTAAATGCAAATTTCATGAAAGATAATTTTTAAGTTAATGGGTCAAAACAATTTAGTTTTAGTTCTACTGATAAAATAGCATTGAGACATGAGGCAAATCATTCATATTTCTTGTCTTCACTTTCTCCATTTGTAAAATAATGCCAGGTCTCAGTAATGACAGAGTACTTATTTAATATCTTAAAGCCACAGGAACATGTTGACTCTTCTCTCTTTCCCACACTACTCTTCCCAGGACAGTTACCTAGACAGTAACCCTTCTTAAAAATTGTCACTCCAGGGCTGCAGAATGTTGCTGTGGTTGATCCAAAGTTTTCTAGTTGGGCAAGAATATTTCCATTGATTTCATTTGTATTCAAATGACAGAACACAGAATAAAAGCTATGAAGTTTTCTTGATTTTCTGCAAATGAGGGTTCCTTCTGCAAAATCTTTTAAAACAGCTTTTTTAAGCTGAAAACCATATGATGCATTCATTGCCTTCGATGACAGCCTTCTGCCTCACCACCAGCACTTCCTTAGTCTGCTGCTTTCTGAATGCAATGTAAAGAAGATTTAAAAAAATCCTTGTTGTTTTCATGCCTGTGTTCATCTTATGTTGAGAGCCTCCTTTCAAAAAATATTCTTTAATAACTCAATTTAGGGAACATATGTCTATTCTTGTATAATCAGTGGAGAGAAAAGCAAATTCAACAAGGAAAATCATGTGAATTCAACTCATAGCATTCTGACACAAAAGTCTTTACTGTACAGAAAGATAATGTAAAATCTAGGGTGTTGACTGAGGCTCCATAGCTGCGAAAAGACTTAATGAAACCTCCATCAATTTCAAGATCTTCAGAGAATCAAATGGGGGATTTAAGAAAAAAAGGAATATGCTATCTTCTAGAATGTTTCAAGTAGGTATAAACAACATTTAAATGAAGAACCCAAAAGCATTCAGAGGCCATCAGGGAATTGGTAAATCATGTTTTTTTTCTACACATCTTTATTACTTTCTGGAATCAGTGCCAAGTAAGATCAGTTTTGACTTTGTATAGCTATATGTTTCCAATATTAATAACAAATATTTTATTGAATGTTATTCTGTGTGCTGGGAATTTTTAAAGCATTTTCATGTATTAACTTATTTAATAATTTCATTTATCTTCTGAAGTAGATATTTCTCTTATCAGACCCTTTTTGGCAGAGTTCTATAAATTAAGTCATGCCCAGGGCCCCATAGAGTTAGTACTAGTTAAACCTGAAGGTGGAAACTGGCTCTAGAATTCTATTAACATAACACTTCACTGCCATCCTGTAATATAATAGGGGATGCTATATAAAGGTTTAATTCCCAACTTCATTTTCCTTATTAATTTCATCTGGAAACTTGAAGACTGGATGCCAAGATATCTAATTTTCTAAATCTAGTTATTGCTAGAATTTTGAGACTTTAACTTCATCATTGTGATCCTTATCTTTCAATATCAGACTCCACTGACTTTTTAAAACAAATGCATCAGGCTTTCCCAAAATTCCAACAGAGGAGTCTATATGGCATTGCTTCAGTTCCTATTTTAACTTGGAGAAGAACCTTCTCTAACTTCGGATCCTGTGCAATATAGGAGAATATCTTCAAATTCCTCCTGCAAGAACCCACTTGATGGCATCGGTCATGATTTCCCAATGGAGCAGTACATCTACGAAGGGAAAAATGATTGTATTTATATCACAAATCTGAAGAACTGGGAGAAGCTTCCATTTGCAAATGAGCCCATTGTTGCCATTAAATGCCCTGCTATGCTACTAATCTATCCTTCAAGGATAGTATACTGTGTTGAAATTTGCTGCCACTGCTAGAACCATATCCTAGGCATGACTGCTAGTCCATTTACTCAAAGGAACTGCACTCCTCAGATCTAGACACCTTTGCAGAATGCTCATTTGTTGGTGATTATTGTCCCAGGCTGGTTTACAGCCTCTCAGAGGAGCAGTTTATGATAACCTGCCATCATGGCTGAGTAGCCCAGACTCCACTGGGCATTACATAGACAATGCTTTTCCATGAATCAAACAGGAGTTCATTGTGGGTCTGTGTGGTACATTGGTACATATGGTATATTGGCTCATATGTTTCCCCAGCAACTTTTCTTCAGAGCATACATAGGAAGTCATTCCTGATCTGATCGGAAGTAATTGAAAAGAAGAGCAGAACACTTTGAACAGGTAATGATCAAGAGGAGTTTAAGGATGAATGGATCTGAGCTTAATGAAATTTCAGGTGCTAGACCCATCTGAAAGTGTACAGGTGTCCTCTGGGTCTATTAAAATTTTTTATTGAATATCAGCATGCTTCTCTCCACTACACTTCCTAGGCTACTGAATGGATAGGAATAACTTCCTTCCAAAGCCTTTGAAGCATATGTCATCTTCATTCAAAAAATACACAACGGGTAAAGTGTTAATTATGTATTAGTTAAGAGCTTGCATTTCAGCGGTGTGTATTTCTTTTACTTTAATATTTACCAATGCTTCCTAATTTAATTCAAGCTCCATTCATATGACGGTTGACTTAAACACAAAAAATATTTTAAAAAGGCAGCAAAGGATGAATGTTGCCAACCATCATTTTGTACAGAAAAATAAAAATGAGATGTGCAGGTTTCTTATTTGTAATAATGAAAATATCAATAAAGCCACAAATTAAACAGCATGGAGAAAAAACCCTTGGAATCTCCATGTGGGTATTATCTGCCTAAAGAGGCAAAGAAAATGGTCATATGCTGTTTGTTAAAAATGCAAGTTATGAGATTCAGTAGGAATCCAGAAATAAGGGTAAAAGAAATGAAACTCTAGATAAACAGTGTTCTAACAAATATCATCATTACATAAAACTTAAAACTTCTATTATACTTACCTACCACTCTTCGCCCTGTCTTATTTTTGACTACAGCAAGCTCTGTATCTAAACTTTCTCCATAAAAGAAACTAAAAATATAGATTCAGGTGATTAGCTTTCATTTAGAGCCAAAGGATAATGGTTTCTCTATTTGACCAAATGATATTGAGGTCTGGGTCCTATGAGCACTTATGAGGCAGCTGCATTGCTGCCCTATGTTTGTGTTCAAAATGATCCCATGCTCAAACTTTGATCAGCTCTTTGTAAGGTTTAGGTTGGTGCTATTCAATGGTAGCCATTCGCCACATGTAGTTATTTATATTTAAATTAAAGTTAAATAAAATTAAAAATCAGTTCCACCATCATACTAACCATATTTAAAGGGTTCAGTAGTTATATGTGGCTAGTGTCTTACTGTATTAGGTAGCATAGATATAGAACATAGCCACCATTGCAGAAGGTTCTATTGGATAATGTTGGTTTTGGGGACAAATTGGTGTATTCAGTAAGGCAATATTTATTTGCTGTGAACATTCTAATTTTCTTTTACTCTCACTACAAAAAGACTGGATAGTTAGTCTATATAAGATTAACTTTGTCTAACCCTTTTTTCCTGTCAATAATCTTTTACTCTTTGTATGATTTCCTTTATTGAAGAGTTTACACTGCCACTATGGACTCACGTATGTATCCTATAGCCCTTACGTACCTCTACATTACTGCCATCACAGAGAATAAGATGCTACTGCAAATAACACTGCCACTTTCTCACTATGAGATAGGTTAGAAGAAAACATGATTTCATAGCTAGCAAAGTGAACTATTGGTCCAGATTGTCATGCAAAATCAAGTTATTTATGTCCTTAAGCTACTAGATTTTCCTCATCTTATTTCAGCATCTTATTTGGGAGCTTTCTGACTAAGCCAAGATAGCATCCTTCAAATATATCTAAAAGCAGTTTTGGGGTCCTTTCCTGAATGTAGAACACAGTTACTCAAAAGCTAACAAGAGATTCTAGCTATTCACCTGTATATTTATTATGCTCTGTGTGGAGTGAGTAAACATCCTGGGACTCAGAATCTACCCCTTCCCATTGTTCTATTCAATTGAACACATTATTTTGGACTCACTACCAACTCTAGACTATATAGTATATATATATATATATATATATACTTTCTCTTAACTGTTGATACCTCCTGAGGTTCTTAGACCTATAGAGACAAAGATAATGAAAGCTCTATACTTGATATTCTATAATTGATACCTTGATTCCCTTCTTTATTCAAAAATAGTCTGTTATGTGGGGGTGAGTTGTATGGGTGTATATACAAGTCATATACATAAACCAGTGCTCGCCTGCAAGATTCCAAGCTCTAAGGGGCAAATGTATGGCCATTAGGCAGACTTGATTGCCTTAAACAAGAGTCATTAATGTGCTTCATTCTCCTAGAACCCCAGCTTCTAACACATCCTTGACCATGAGAGATGCCAGATAAATACTGAATGAGTGAACAAGCAAAGATGTTCTTAGCCTTGATATCCATTTATAGAACGCCTCCTCCCAACTCCAGCCTCTTCGTGAAACTTAGAAAATGTTTCAGGTCACTATTTTTCCCTTCTGCACTTTAGATCCCTCATTAAAGCAAACATTGCTTCCAATCCTAAATCATGAAAAATCTCAACAAGCTTCATCCTCCTGATGAACTTTTGTTCTCCCCAGGGAAAATGGTCATTCTAACTTTTGTACACTTCTCCCCTCTTCCATATCATACTTCTCTATTAGACATTATCATGCTGTAATTAAACATTTTCATTACATGTCCCATACCTACAATTTGCACATCCAGAGAACAGACTGAATGAAAGATAATTGATTTTTTATTTGGTGCCACTATATCCCAGTCACCTTGTTTACATACACAACCTAATTCCATCTTCTGCCCACTTTCTAGGTAAGTTGTTATTATCCATAATGTTTCAGAGAAAGAATTTCAGACACAAAGAGATTGTCTCTTGCTCAAATAAGAACTGGTAGACTCATGATTCATACATGAAACTTCTGCCTCTAAAGGCCACTTTTTGCATTCCTAAGATCCTGCAAAGTCCCTAATAGGGACCTTATATTTAATAAATAAATATGGCAAAAATGAACAAACAAAAGCAATCTGATAGAAATCATTTACTTCTTACACCAAATAGTAGCCAACCATCTATATACATATATACATCTATATACATATAATTGGTTATATATATATAACCAATTTTACATATATAGGTTACCAAAAACAAATATCAATGGATAAATCTGTGGAATGTGTGTGTGTACATGTGTGTAAGTTAGTATTAGAAAAAATTGAGGGTAGTAGGGGCTTTTCTATCATTGATACAGAAACAGAAATATCTGGTGAACAAACGTATCTCTGTAGTTTTTCAGACTCTGGAATTTTCAGAGTTCTGAGTGGTCACTGGCTGTCCTAGTCTTTCTTTTTTTGTGTGTGGTATATCAGTTTTATTTTATTTTATTTTTTAAACATCTTTATTGGAATATAATTGCTTTAGAATTGTGTGTTAGTTTCTGCTTTATAACAAAGTGAATAAGCTATACATATATCCCCATATCTCCTCCCTCTTACGTCTCCCTCCCACCCTCCCTATCCCACCCTACCCCTCTAGGTGATCACAAAGCACCTTTCTTAATTTCCCTTTTCCACCACTGACACTATGAAGCTTCTCATATTCCAAATGCCATATTTTATTATTCATGTATCCATCCTAGGTCAATTCTCACTTCAGTGCCTGTTCTGCTGGGATTTATCTCCCATAGTTAATTTTTGTTCTTTGTTACTCTAGGCTTTTTCCCAGAGTAAGTCACTAATCCTGCTTAGGGTGTAACCATAACTACAACATAAACTCCAAAAACCCTAAGAGAAAGGGGGACAGTGGATGTTGGTTTGTCTTTGAGCACAGAAATTTCCTCAGTGAAGACTGGTTATGAGAGTAGCTAAACCCTGCTCAAATTTACTCTCATAATGTGTCTATGGAACAAGACCTGGGGTTACAGAGCTAACATGACTCTTTCAATCATACAACGCCCAGCTGCTTCTGTGTAGAAATGTCTGAGTTAACCAAAGCTACTGAGTGAATTTGTCCACAAAAAAAGTTATTAACAATGAAGTCAGAACCCAGAATAGTATACTGTATTGATTCTTCAAAATTTTATTTGAGGATCTGTTAAATCTCCTGCTCAAATCATGTTAAATATTCTATCAAAAAGTACACTGTTATTCTAATTAGAGTTTTATTTTAGGTTAGGAGGGAAAAAAATAAGACGTGACTCTTTAAAAGTTTGAATACATAAAATATAAGATTTTATTATCCAAAAAGAGACATTCTATTATTCAAATATATTAATTCAGTTGCTGGTGTGGAGACTTTAAATAGAAATAAGGAATTTCATGTTGAGGTATTACTGAGTAAAATAATGAGCTATTTAGTATTGATTAAGTTGCATGTAGGTTTTTAAAAATATACACTTATATAATTAAAATATATATATATAATATTTAATATATATTTGCTTTTGCAAGCCATCTCTCAGGGCTGCAGATTCTTCCAACTGTTCTAGAATCATGATTCAGAGATAAAGTAACTAAACAAGCACAAACATTGAATCTGAAAATATGTTTAACATAGTGTGCTTACTTTGAACCAAAATTGCCTAAGTCCATTAATGTAGACTAACAGGATATAACTTACTAAGGTCTTTGTTATTCATCCATGTGTGAGTGCGGATTCTATTTCCTGCCTTATGAAGATAAGAACATATATATATATGTGTGCATGTGTGTCTATATACACATATATAGAGAGATATAAAATCTATGTATACATACAATTTATATCTGTAATACATGTAAAATGAGGGGAAGGAGGGACAAATCATTGGCTTTCAAAAAATGATCTCTAACATTGGCCAGTCTATTTATATGAATATGTATGTTTTGGAGAAACATATTTTAAACTCTTTTTATCCTGTTCAAAAATTCAAGGAATTTTTAAGCCTTGAAATATTAGAACAACACGAGAACAAATATTTGTCATGTTTTTTGACCACTTGATATATTTCAGCATCCTTCCTATGTGTGGGGAATTCTCCACATTTAAGTAGTCCATACCTCTCCAACTTAGAAGCCAAAAGCATTTCTCTCATGTCCTCTCCAGCTGTTTGGACCTATATGTGACACAAAGTCACCCAAACAGACTGTGCTTCAAACAGTGAGGCAGATTCCCCTCTCACAAAGGTGGTGGCAGAAGTAGACAGTTTGTGGGCCACAGTGGCAAAAGTTCCAGCCATCACATCCAGGTCCAGCACAGTGGTGGGAACAGGGTCCTGTGGGGTTTCTTGTGGGGGAGTCCTGCGTTATCATTTGGATGTTGTTTCTACTGTACTGCCTAGAGATTCTATGACTGTCCTTATATCTCACGTAAATCCCTTTTGTCTCAAACTAGAGTAGGTACTACCATTGGCTTCTAAGAACATCGGTGTACTACCTCAACACTTCTGTTCTCTGTCCTACATAAAGACTTTGCCTAGAACTTCTCCCTTTTCTTTGCCTCTCCATCAACTTTTCTCCTCTTTTCTGAATCTTTCTAAGCAGCACACATATATTCTATTGTTAATCCATCTTAAAAACTCTTCTGTCTTAACCACACTTCCACATCAAGTTCTTATTCCATTATCTCTTTCCTGTTTCAGCAAAACTCCTAGGGGTTTTATATATCCTCACTCTCTTCAATATATCTCCTCCCATTCTCTCTTGAGTTCACTTCAATCAGGCTTTTCCATTGAAACTACTCTTTTCAAAGTCCCCAACGACCTCCACATCACAGAGGTGACCTGCCCGTTATGAAGCTATCTTAAGTTCTTCCCTTGCTCCACCTGTAAGCAGCATGCAATAAAATTGATCACTCTTTCCTCCTTCAAATACTTCCTTAGCTTCCAGGACAGCATGTGCTCCTAGATTTCCTCCTACTTTTCTATTTCTCTCTTTTGCTTTTTTCCCCCTGGACCTCTAAAACATGGAGTGCTCCAGGACTCAATATTTGTCTCTTTTCTTTCATGTCTACACTCACCTGACCTCATGGCCTTAAACAGTAACAAGCTCATCCTTCTCCCTTGAGCTCCAAATGTGCATAACCATCTGCTTATTCAATATACCCACTTGGAGGTCTAATAATTATTTCAAATATAATGTGCCCCAAATTGAACTTCTGATCTCCCTCACTCCCTGTAGCCCTAATTCCTCTCCATTTTCCCCATCTCAGTAACAAGCAACTCAATTATTTCAGTTGCTTAGGTCAAAATATTAGATTCCTATTTGATTCTTCTATTTCCTACACAGATCATGTTCGATTCATTAGGAAACACTGTCCACCCTACCTTCAGAATATGTCTAAGATCTGACTAATAATCCCCATCACCTCTACATTTACCTCTCTGGTTCAAGCCGTTATCACCATTTCTTTGTATTATTGCAGTAGCCTCCTAACAGATTTCTATTCTTAATTCTTGCCCCTTTTCCATAGTTTATTCTCAATAATGCAGCACAGTAATTCTTAAACATAAGTGAAAGCGTATTATTTCTCTCCTCAAAAGTTTCCAAAGCCCAAGCACTTACAGTGATCCATTTTCTCAAATAATTTCTGGTTTCATTACTTTTCTGACCTCATCTCTGACTTCATCTCCTCAGTCACTTGAGTCACACCAGGTTACCTTCTTTGCTATTCCTAGAACACACCAGGCACACCTTCACCTCAGGGACTCTGGCTTGCTGTTTCTTTGACCTCTTATCTCTTCCTCCAGGTATTACCATATTTGTTAACTCACCTCTTTATTACTTTTACTTAAATTCCTCCTTCTCAATGAATCTTTCTAGCCACCCTAACTCAAATTAGAAACATGTTCCATAACTATTATATTTTTACTTAGCACCTAGCACAATCCAACATACTATTGTCTCCTACTAGCACATGGCTCTTCAAGAATAGGACTTTTCTTATAACAGGCATATAATAGGTGCTTAGGGTAATGAACTCATTCCAGGTTGCCTGAAACTTGTCCAATTTTAGTACTGAAAATTACCTGTCACAGAAAACCTCTGTGGTCCAGGCAAATTGACACAGTAGTTGACACCATCTCAGTAAATATTTGTTGAATGAAAGAATGAGAACAGAGTTATGAGTGTGTACTCTACCTAAATCCGAAAACTATAGGGTATTTAACCTAAAGTTTTGTGGATGGAACAATCATCCTGCAATGAATGGATATAACCACATCAGATGATATGAATGAAAAGTACACAATGACTACCACCTGCCATTTAAGAGGAATCCCGAAACGGGTAACAATTATTATTAGCTCCATACTCTCAAGTCATATCTATAATTCTATTATGAAGGGTAATTTCTTATAAGATGCTATCCTTTTGAGTGACAGAAAATTTATAAAAATATTGAATACAACTGTAAAATATGCACAGTGTTGCAATTCAACTACATCATTACTGACTGACATAAAATAATAATCATAAGTAAATGACAACAGAATATATACTTTGTTGACCTAAATTATTCTTCCAATTAATAGCTGTGTGTGGTTTCAGCCATTGGCTAAAATCCATCCATTAGTCATGAATCTTTGTGAGGTACATAAGTAGTCTCATATGAACATTATAAACTCATATAATTATTGTAACACTTCCCTGATGAAAAGATAACCACTGGAGTCCCTGTTACTGCCAGGTAAGTCTCTATCTTGTCCCTCTAGAGTCTTCTCCACAATTCTCTGTCTTGTTCAGTATATAGGGGGATGAGCCCTGCAGATTGCAGCCCTCAGATACCCTTGCTGGCTGGTTTCTATTTGGTGCACACACAGAGGCTACTGCAATAATACAAAGAAATGGTGATAATGGCTTGAACCAGAGAGGTAAATGTAGAGGTGATGGGGATTATTAACCAGATCTTGGGCATATTCTGAAGGTAGAGTGGACAGTGGACACTGAAAAGCACCAGTATGACACAGGAAGGTGAGGAAAGACAGAGAAGGACCATTTCTTCCTTGTTCCCTTGCTACATCAAAGTTACATATTTAGCAGTAGCTACATTCCCACATGGCTACAGCTCCATCTTCCAAATGTCCTGTTCTCACCAGACTCTGGTAATTCTATTTCCTTCCATTGTCTCTTCAGCTATGAGGTGGTGATTACTTCCCTCTGTTGCTAATTCCTTGATTCCTCACCAATTTTTGTTTTTTCTCTTAATGCTACCCACACCTCTGTAAAGTAGACTTTTATTAATGTTTCTATTGTTCACATGGAAACACAAAAGACAAATCTTTCTTTTGCTTTCTATTACCAATATATTTTATTTTTTACCCCTCGTATGTTAGGCTAAAAGATGTGTACAATGAGCATCTGTTCTGGCCACAGGAATTAGATTGATTAGTGTGAAACAAATTACAATGCACAAAACCAAAACAAAACCCTAGATGAATTACCAGAAAGTTGAGTATTGATTAAGAAGATACACATTTCCACTTAAATTTCAAGAAAAGGAATAACTTCATGAAAATTTATAATGGGATAGGACAAATGAAGATCAGATTTGTCATCAGTGTGGTTTCTAGTTCTGGGGTATACTCAACACATGCTAAATAATACAGTCTGATGAGCAAAGTGAAGTTCTACTAAAGGCCAAAAACATTTCCATGGGGGCTTCCCTGGTGGCGCAGTGGTTGAGAGTCCACCTGCTGATGCAGGGCACACGGGTTCATGCCCCGGTCCAGGAAGATCCCACACGCCGCGGATCGGCTAGTCCCGTGAGCCATGGCTGCTGAGCTTGCACGTCCGGAGCCTGTGCTCTGCAACGGGAGAGACCACAACAGTGAGAGGCCCGTGTCCTGCAAAAAAAAACAAAAACAAAAACAAAAACCAAACAAACAAAAAAATGTCCATGGGAATAGGTGCATGAGATGGCAAGAAACTGGTCAACATGAAAATTGATCTGAAAACGAAATTGTCCACAATTGTCAAGTATTCCAAACAAAGTAGCAAAAGCAGCATTATACTGGAAGAAAGCACTAATAGAAATTGGCACCATCAAAGATCAGGAAAAATGCAATGCTACAAAACTACAAGAAGGTAAATTTAACATTGACCACTGCTTTTATGAAAAGTAATGGGTCAATAATGCATTGCTTTCTGAGAGCAAGTAAGCACCGAATAAAAGGGTATTAAATATTCACATTAGAGTCTATGAAATATGATTTCACATGATGCTTGCCATTTGCTCCTGCCATAGGTTAATCCAAGGTTATTAAATTTTAAAGTTGCACTAGGACATTTTACATGTAGTGCATTTATAGCCTCTGATTTATATAGCACTTTTCTTCCATAGAGCCATTATATCCTCATTTTCCAATTCAATTGTGCTTATGGTTAAATACAGCAAGCTATATATGTGTGTGCATTATATATCTATATCTATCTATATCTATATCTATATATATATAAGGTTATGTGTTTTTCTTGATTCTTTTTATAACAAGAAATTATATATATTTCCTGAAATTTTGCAGAGACTCAGAAAGCAACTGCGAGATGACTTGGGGTATGGAATGGTAGTTGCATCACAGGAATATTGTATATTTCAAAATGGTCTCTAAATGAGCAATCATTCTGAAGCAGGCAGCCTAATCTGTATGAAGTCCCATTCTATGTTCACTTAACTCCCATAAAGTCAACTATATATGCTTTGCAAAGTGAGACAGAGAGAAAAATAAATAAAAATTTAAATCATGCAAGCCATTCTGTCGGCTGTTCTCTCTGCCTGAGTGAGGCTGGGTTGAGGATGCCAATTTGCCTTCCTTTAATACACCTTGTTTTTTTTCACCATTTACAGGGATAGAATCTTAAACTGCCTTAATAGGCTTCTAGTGTTTAAAGATACATATAGTTTTTCATATACCCTAATCTTAATCCAGCTACTATACCTGATGTTAGACCAATGAAACAATGATCTAATTCAAAACTGAAGAAAAATTGCTTCATTGGACTCACTAAATTGTCAGCCTCCAACAAGGTTTTCTAAGGGATATCCCAAGGGTAATTTCACCAATATATGATGATTGCCTTGGCACTGACTTTAGATGCCTCCTCTCCAGTAGAGTGTGACTGCAGTTTACCTAGTCCAAAATCTCTGTGACCTTGGTGGTTACTACAACCCTTTGTTTCAAGTTCTCCATTGCCTTGGATCACACTGAGAAAAGATTTAGGAACTGATGGATAGGTCACTGGGAATAAAGCTGCAAAAAATGAAGGCAAGAAGTCACAGCTGTGTTGGAGAGTGTCTGGTAGACATCTTGCCCAGAGGTGAATGTGTTATGAATGGGATGCTTCTGTGATCCTTTATTCAAAAGGCAGTCAGGTGTTTCCAAGAGCGATTCCTCAAATCTTTGAACACAGAATAATTGCTTTCCCCCATTATTAAAATAAGGAGTTGTAGGAATGGAAGACATACCCTACTGTTTGGAAGCTATCTTTATTTGCACTAACTGTGAAATTTGGTCATTCAAAATATGTAATGTAACTAGTTAGTGAGAAATATCTTCCCTGAGCAAAAAGACACCTGCAACAGAAACAACGACAAATGTCACATGGGGGCACATGGGAGCAAATTCAAAGGGGCTATTACCCAAAGAATCAAACCATCAAGCCTCCTCCACTGCTATGGAAGAAAATCATTCTATTTCTGCACTATATGACTTTCACATAACCATTATGCAATGCCTATTATGTGCCTGCTTTCCTTTCTATATCTAATGATGAGATTTTGTTGTGGTTATTCAGTCCTTACTCCACCACTCAGTGTGTATGTGTGTGTATAAGAAAAGTACGGATAACCTATCAATTTTATTAGCCAGTAAATCATTTCAGCAAGAAGAACCACAGGCAAATCTGATGGAGAAGACTACCTTTCACCCAAAGAGACTTGATCTTGAGCTAAAAGCAGTCAGTGGATGGAACTTTGGGCAGAAAAAGCAAGGAGTAAAAGAAAACTTGATGAGCAGAAGGATATACTATTACAGAGCCTTTTACTATTCACTAAAAATCTGTGTTTCCCAGCCTCCTTTGCAGTTAGGTGGGGATCAGTTCACAAATTTTAGCCAATGGAACTTGCATGGAGATAGTGCAAAACACTTTCAGAACTGGCCATTAAAAGCATTAGGTATGATCTTGGGGCTTCCCTGGTGGCGCAGTGGTTGAGAATCTGCCTGCCAATGCAGGGGACACAGGTTCAAGCCCTGGTCTGGGAAGATCCCACGTGCCGCAGAGCAATTGGGCCCGTGAGCCGCAACTGTTGAGCCTGCGCATCTGGAGCCTGTGTTCCACAACAAGAGAGGCCGCGATGGTGAGAGGCCCACGCACCACGATGAAGAGTGGCCCCCACTTGTCACAACTAGAGAAAGCCCTCGCACAGAAACAAAGACCCAACACAGTCAAAAATAAATAAATAAGTAAATAAATAAATAAATTTAAAAAGAATAACAACCCAAGCCAAGCTGTAGGATATTAAAAACAAATAAACAAACAAAAAAAAACATTAAGTATGATCTTAACAGTCCTCTCCTGTCCTTCTGAGACAATCTTAGAAGCGATATGTTCCAGATCGTAGAACTACAAGATGAAGAAAGCCCCAACACCTACATCTGACTATGGTGTGAGCAAAAAATACACAATTTTGTGTTATATCATTAAGATTGTGGGGTTTCATTTTAGAGGCAGCTACATTGTTTACTCTAATGTCAAACTATTTTTCCAGCAACCTAGGTAATTTCTGCATCATCTGATAACAACTCACTGGCTTTTTGAATTAATTTTTCTTGACAGCTATACTCTCAAAACAACAGTAAAAGAGTGGAAATATAAAGCAGAAATAGGATAGTCGCAGAATAAAGAACTAGAGTGGAAACCTTATACTGTCAGTGCCATTGCATGTTCAGTACTAATGCTTGGCACATAGTAGGCACTCATTTAATGTCTGTGCTTGAAAGGAAAAAGAAGGTCTCAATTATTCCATCCATGCATTTTACAACTTTCAGGTTACAGGCAAGGAACCTATGCCTATTGATATCAGTTACCTGTTCTTTTATGAAACAGCCTGGGAAAATTTTAGAATTGTAGTCTAATATTGTATGAAAAATTGTAAAAGATTGAATTGGTTAAAAATCATTGAAAGGTAACTTTCTCAATATTTTCAAGGGTCAACCAGCCTAAAATATTTATCACTCAGTCCATAATGTAAATAATATTCCTCCATAGAAGCACCATTTTCATTTTTTTTTTAACCTATTATCTTACTTAAGACAAAAGAGTGTGTACAGGATGGAGGAGATGAAACAGCTAAAATGTTCTTCCCTTAGAAATTTCTTATTCTGATTTATGGCTCAAGAAAATAGAAAACCCATTTCTCATTGCCACCTGCCACTCATTTTATATTTTTCCAAAGTCACTGAATTGTAATAGCTAAAATTTGAGAAAAAATGAAGTAGAAGTTTGATTATTTGGTAAAAAATATTTAATATATTTTCCTTCCTTTTGCTATTTTATTTGTGTAAAAAAATGATCCCCACTCTTTGTTATGGCATTGTATTATGGTATTGCATAGAATAAATCAAAATGACATAATGTACACTAATTAACTTAATTCTTCCTGAGAATTGTTTTTCATATAAACATAGGAAAATCTTAGGCATATTTTTATTATTGTCTATTTTTAATAACTGTTGTGCACAAAGGAGTATGAACTATCTATATAAATCAGAATATGTTTCATGAGGATAAGTAGTTATACTACTTTTATCACCAATACTATGCTAGCACACAAGGACAGATGAAAAGATTTGAAAGTGTCTTATCCTCAAAACATACTTTTTTTATTTTCCTGTATAAATTGAGCTGACTCAAATGCATTTAATTTCTCAGTCAACCTTCACTACCACACTTCCACACAAACATACAGAATTAGGGAGTCGAAATTTTCATGTACTTTGTAATTTTATTTTTCTGTATCTGCTACACTTTCTTTCAGTTTACAAGATTGTGCTATGGGATCATTCTTGTCCCATGGTTGGCTTCATCAGAGTTACATCTATCTGAGAATGAGTGTGAAGACTCTCTTGCTGGATAGGGTTATATTTGATGCCAAAGGGGTTTGTGACTATCTCATGTACAAAATAGCATCTGTAAGAGAAGGAGAAGAGTGGAAAGACAATTTTGTCTTTCAGAAACTCAAATTGTCTCTTGCTCTACCTTCCCAAACTCCCATGGGCTTTTTGGGCCACTGTATGAAACATACTGTCACAATGATCCCACAGCAGAAAGACACTCTCAAAGAAACTAACACCAGTTTGATAGCCTCCATTGTCAATTGGCAAGCTAAAGGTGAACAACGTGCTCAAGTTTTCCCTTTTATTTTATTTTTTTAAAATAAACCATAGGCAGACATTCATTAAGTGTGCACTACAAAGATTGAATACAAGGGAAAAAAAAGTGAGAATTTGTTTCACGTTTTATCAACTTCTCAGCTTCTGTTAAAATGAGAAAAGATGACAAATGAAAGTGTATTACCTCCAAAGCGGAGAAAAAAACAATCAATGGCACCTTCTCCTTAAAGAAATATTCCCAACTAGGGTGAATTAAAAATATATACATTGCAAGTGGTACTAGGAAAACTGAACAGCTACATGGAGAAGAATGAAGTTAAAACATTCTCTAACACCATGTACAAAAATAAGCTCAAAATAGATTAAAGGCCTAAACGTAAGACCAGATACTATAAAACTCCTAGAGGAAAACATAGGCAGAACACTCTTTGACATAAATTGCAGCAATATATTTTGGATCCATCTCCAAAAGCAAAGAAAATAAAAGAAATGGAACCTAATTAAGTTTAAAAGCAAGCTTTTGTACAGCAAAGGAAACCATCGACAAAACAAAAAGACAACCAACTGAATGGGGGAAAATATTTGCAAATGATACGACTGATAAAGAATTAATATCCAACATATATAAATAACTAGTATAACTCAACATCAAAAAAAGAAACAACTCGATTAAAAACTAGGCAGAAGACCTGAATAGACATTTTTCCAAAGAGAAAATGCAGATGGCCAACAGGCTCATGAAAAGATGCTAAACATCCCTAATCACCAGGGAAATGCAAATTAAAACCACAATGAGATATCATCTCACACCTGTCAGAATGGCTATCATCAAAAAGAACACAAATGAATATTGGCGAGGATGTGGGGAAAAGGGAATCTTTATACACTGCTGGTGGGAATGTGATTTGGTGCAGCCACTGTGGAAAACAGTATGGAGGCTTCTCAGAAAACTAAAAATAGAACTACAATTTGACCCAGCAATTCCAATCCTGGGTATATACCCCCCCCCCAAAAAAAAACCAACACTAATTTAAAAGGATACATTCACCCCAATGTTCATAGCAGCATTATTTACAATTGCCAAGATATGGAAGCAACATAAGTGTCCATCAACAGATGAGTACAAAAGATGTGGTATATATATATATATATGTATATATATATATATGATGGAATACTACTTGTCCACAAAAAGGGACAGAATTTTGCCATTTAAGCAACATGGATGGACTCGGAGGACATCATGCTAAGTGAAATGAGTCAGACAGAGAAAGACATATACTGTATGATATCAGTTATATGTGGAATCTAAAGAATACAACAAACTAGTGGATATAACAAATAATAATCAGACTCACAGATATAAAGAACAAACTCGTGGTTACCAATGGAGTGGGGAGGAGGGGCAATATAGGGGTTGGGGAATGGGAAGTACAAACTATTGGATGTAAGACTCAAGGATGTCTTTTACAGCACGGGGAATATAGCCAATATTTTGTAATAACTGTAAGTGGAAAGTAACCTTTAAAATTGTATAAAAAATAAAAATAAAACAAACAAAATATATACATTGCCATGGGAAAACAGCAAAAAGTGTAATGGTAACATAATTGGAAAGATCATCTTAGAAGAAAATATGTGAGGTGCTGTTTTAATATATTGATGTCCTTATCAGGGAAAAAATGATCTTTTCTTTGAATTTGTTGCCAACCAGTATTTTAATAAGGGTTGACATATTAAAAAGAGGCTTTAGTTTTATAAAGCCTCTAGTTTTATAATGTAATACCTTAGGAAGAGTGAACTGGTAATTTCTTTTTCACAAGTAAAATGGGGATAATGATAATGGTTTCTCACATCATTTTTATAAGAATTAAACAGGATGATAGTAATAATAACTGTTTGCAAACCTCTAGAGTTTAATTAGCTTATCTTTACATATATCAGTTGTCAAACCATTAAAGATAACAGGCTTTTCCATTCAAACGAACTGATTGGAGAAGACTAATAATCTTGGTGGGTCCTAATTTCTTATCTTTCTGTTAAAGTTAGCTGCCCATTGTCTAATATCAAAAGCACTTATGAAAAGTGATACATTTAGCATCATCTTGAAGCCTAATATTTTTAGTTATAAAAATGGCAGGAACCTTTCTAAAATTACTCTCTAGATTTCTCAAAGGCAGAAGGGGGCTAGTGTATGAGAAGTAAGGAGTAGAAAAGAAGAGAGAGGGGAAGGACTCCTCAAGGTATTAATTCATATATCCAAGAGGAAGAAGTGGACTCTCTTCTATCCTTCAGACTCCTCCATCATTTGTTTAATAGGTTATGCTAGTGACATTTCCATTCTGTGCTATTTGATCAGCATTATCACTCTTTTTGTTATATCAACAACTTGACACTGTAATGTGCTCATGATGTATATTAACATGAGTTAGAGCTATAATTCAATGGAGTAAAACCTTATAAGTAAATTTATTCAGGGCGCTAATTACTAAAACATTTTACAATACAAATTTTTTTATAAGAGAAATACAGAGTTGAGTTTAACCATGTGAATGTACCCAAGAAAATATTCTGAAATGAGCTTTTCTCCAGCAAATTTCTATTCTCTTAATTCTACCTGTTGCCTTGATCTTTTGTTAGATGATTTGGGAAGAGAAAGTCCACCCAAGGCCAAGGAAATTGATGTGAGCATAGAGTTCCTCATTTTTATTATTACTATCATTCTTTTCCCTCTGTAAATTTAGGCACCACACTGTGCCTATTTAGTGACTTCTTGGAAGAAAAACCTTCCTGAGAAACAAAATTTTCTAAAAACAGAATTCAATTTCTTTTTATTCTGACACTCAATACAATAGCTATTAAATCCACCTACTGACATCAGAACCTTTCTACACCCTGGAATCAGCTGTCTCATCATTACTTGCCATTCCTCACGTTATTCTCTTGTAGCAAGGAACAGTCTGAGCAATAGTTTTGAACTGATTTTTTACTTTTCTTTACTCAGGAAGATTGATAACTTTCAGCTCTCACATAATTTTATTATTTCTTTCATGTGAAAGAAATTTTCATTAGTAAAAGGAAAGAGAGATGAATACACTGTCTTTTTGTTCTTTGTAAAAAGATACAAGGGAACTAGCACTTCATTTTACTTTTGTTTTTTGTTTTAGTTTTCCTTTTAGATCTAGCAAGTTGCTGTTTAGGGTTGTCACATAAGATTTTTAACATTATTAAGATTAAAAAGAGTAATAGTGAGAAAAATTTTCTTCAATAATCCTAGACTGAAAAATTGTACTATGGGAGGGGAAATTACAAATGAAGAAACCAGGACACAGAGATACGACTATAGATTTATCTATGACATGAACATTGATCCATTGATTGATTCATTAATTTATCAAATACTTCTTGAGCATCTGCTATATTTAAGGTATATTATTATTTTGCTGAAAAATCCATTAATAGGCAATAAGTATAATAAGGGAGGGTAAAAAGTCAATATTTGAAGAATAAAATATAGTTTGATTAATTAAATCATCCATTCCTTCATTTGAAAAATATTTCCTGAATTTCTTGCAATATACATCACATATACGTAACGGGAGAGTACTGAGTTTTACAGAGATTGCCAATGGAGTACACAGAGAACACATTGAAAGCACTGAGAATATGGAAAGAGAAATCAGTTAGAAGGCCAAGTGTACCAAGGTTACCTCCAACTTGTCTGGGACAGGAGATTATATAAGTGAGGGGGAGAGATTTCTTAGAAAAAAATGTAAAATTAAGTCTATGAATAAATATTTCTTTCAACTAAGAAATCACAATCACAACAAATTACAAATTTTAAAAAGTTTATTATTTTTTTAATTTATTTTTCTAAAATTAAAAAAATTAACATCTTTATTGGAATATAATTGCTTTACAATGGTGTCACTTTCTGCATTACAACAAAGTGAATCAGTTATACATATACATATGTCCCCATATCTGTTCCCTCTTGCATATTCCTCCCACCCACCCTCCCTATCCCACCCCTCTAGGTGGTCACAAAACATCAAGCTGATATCGCTATGCTATGCAGCTTCTTCCCACTAGCTATCTATTTTACGTTTGGTAGTGTATATATGTCCATGCCACTCTCTCACTTTATCCCAGCTTACCCTTCCCCCTCCCCGTATCCTCAAGTCCATTCTCTAGTAGGTCAGCATCTTTATTCCCACCTTGCCCCTAGGTTGTTCTGACCTTTTTTTTTTTTTTTTAACATTCCATATATATGTTACCATATGGTATTTGTTTTTCTCTTTCTGACTTACTTCACTCTGTATGACAGTCTCTACGTCCATACACCTCATTACAAATAACTCAGTTTCATTCCTTTTATAGCTGAGGAATATTCCATTGTATATATGTGCCACATCTTCTTTATCCATTCATCTGTTGATGTACACTTAGGTAGCTTCCATGTCCTGGCTATTGTAAATAGAGCTGCAATGAACATTTTGGTACATGACTCTTTTTGAACTATGGTTTTCTCAGGGTATATGCCCAGTAGTGGGATTGCTGGGTCCTCCGGTAGTTCTATTTTTAGCTTTTTAAGGAACCTCCATATTGTTCTCCATAGTGGCTGTATCAATTTACATTGCCACCAACAGTGCAAGAGGGTGTCCTTTTCTCCACACCCTACCCAGCATTTATTGTTTGTGGATTTTTTGATGATGGCCATTCTGACTGGTGTGAGATGATATCTCATTGTAGTTTTTTTTTTTTTTTCGGTACACGGGCCTCTCACTGCTGTGGCCTCTCCCACTGCAGAGCACAGGCTCCGGACGCGCAGGCTCAGCGGCCATGGCTCATGAACCCAGCCGCTCTGCAGCATGTGGGATCTTCCTGGACAGGGACACGAACCCATGTCCCCTGCACCGGCAGGCGGACTCCCAACCACTGCACCACCAGGGAAACCCCTCATTGTAGTTTTGACTTGCATTTCTCTAATGATTAATAATGTTGAGCATTCTTTCATGGGTTTGTTGACAATCTGTATATCTTCTTTGGAAAAATGTCTATTTAGGTCTTCTGCACATTATTGGATTGGGTTGTTTGTTTCTTTGATATTGAGTTCCATGATTTGCTTGAACATTTTGGAGATTAATCCTTTGTCAGTTGATTCATTTGCAAATATTTTCACCCATTGTGAGAGCTGTCTTTTCGTCTTGTTTATGGTTTTCTTCACTGTGCAACAGCTTCTAAGTTTCATTAGGTCCCATTTCTTTATTTTTGTTTTTATTTCCACTTCTCTAGGAGGTGGGTCAAAAAGGATCTTGCTGTGAATTATGTCATAGAGTGTTCTGCCTATGTTTTCTTCTAAGAGTTTGATGGTGTCTGGCCTTACATTTAGGTATTTAATTCATTTTGAGTTTATTTTGGTGTATGGTGTTAGAGAGTGTTCTAATTTCATTATTTTACATGTAGCTGTCCAGTTTTCCCATCACAACTTATTGAAGAGCCTGTCTTTTCTCCACTGAATATTCGTGCCTCCTTTGTCAAAGATAAGGGGACCATATGTGCATGGGTTTATCTCTGGGCTTTCTATCCTGTTCCATGGATCTGTATTTCTGTTTTAGTACCAGTACCATACTGTTTTGATTACTGTAGCTTTGTAGTATAGTCTGAAGTCAGGGAACCTGATTCCTCCAGCTCCGTTTTTCTTTCTCAAGATTGCTTTTGGCTCTTTAAGGTCTTTTGTGTTTCCATACAAATCGTGAAATTTTTTGTTCTAATTCTGTGAAAAATGTCAGTGGTAGTTTGATGGGGATTGCATTGAATATGTAAATTACTTCGGATGGTATAGTCATTTTCACAATGTTGATTCTTTCAGTCCAAGAACATTGTATATCTCTCCATATATTTGTATCATGTTTCATTTCTTTCATCAGTGTCTTATAATTTTCTGCATACAGGTCTTTTGTCTCCTTAGGTAGGTTTATTCCTAGATATTTTATTCTTTTTGTTTCAGTGGTAAATGGGAGTGTTTTCTTATTTTCACTTTCAGATTTTTCATCTGTAGCGTATAGGAATGCAAGATATTTCTGTGCATTAATTTTGTATCCTGCTACTTTACCAAATTCATTGATTAGCTCTAGTAGTTTTCTGGTAGCATCTTTAGGATTCTCTATGTATAGAATCATGTCATCTGCAAACAGTGACAGCTTTACTTCTTCTTTTCCAATGTGGATTCCTTTTACTTCTTTTTCTTCTCTGATTTCTGTGGCTAAAACTTCCAAAACTGTGTTGAATAATAGTGGTGAGAGTGGATAACCTTGTCTTGTTCCTGATCTTAGTGGAAATGGTTTCAGTCTTTCTCCATTGAGGACGATGTTGGCTGTGGGTTTGTCATATACGACCTTTATTATGTTGAGGAAAGTTCCCTTTATGCCTAGTTTCTGGAGCATTTTTATCATAAATTGGTGTTGAATTTTGTCAAAAGCTTTCTCTGCATCTGTTGAGATGATGATATGGTTTTTCTCCTTCAATTTGTTTATATCACTTTGTAACACGTTGATTGATTTGTGTATATTGAAGAATCCTTGCATTCCTGGGATAAACCCCAATTGATCACTGTGTATGATCCTTTTAATATGCTGTTGGATTCTGTTTGCTAGTATTTTGTTGAGCATTTTTGCATCTATGTTCATCAGTGATATTGGCCTGTAGTTTTCTTTCTTTGTGACATCTTTGTCTGGTTTTGGTATCAGGGTGATGGTGGCCTCATAGAATGAGTTTGGGAGTGTTCCTCCTTTGCTATATTTTGGAAAAGTTTGAGAAGGATAAGTGTTAGCTCTTCTCTAAATGTTTGATAGTATTCACCTGTGAAGCCATCTGATCCTGGACTTTGGTTTGTTGGAAGATTTTTAATCACAGTTTCAATTTCAGTGCTTGTGATTGGTCTGTTCATATTTTCTGTTTCTTCCTGGTTCCGTCTGGGAAGTTTATATATTTCTAAGAATTTTTCCATTTCTTCCAGGTTGTCCATTTGATTGGCCTGTAGTTGCTTGTAGTAATCTCTCATGATCTTTTGTATTTCTGCAGTGTCAGTTGTTACTTCTCCTTTTTCATTTGTAATTCTATTGATTTGAATCTTCTCCCTTTTTTTCTTGATAAGTCTGGGTAATGGTTTATCAATTTTTTTTATCTTCTCAAAGAGCCAGCTTTTAGTTTTATTGATCTTTGTTATCATTTCCTTCAGTTATTTTTCATTTATTTCTGATTTGATCCTTATGATTTCTTTCCTTCTGCTAAATTTGTTTTTTTTGTTGTTGTTGTTGTTCTTCTTTCTCTAATTGCTTTAGGTGTAAGGTTAGGCTGTTTATTTGAGATGTTTCTTGTTTCTTAAGGTAGGAATGTATTGCTATAAACTTCCCTCTTAGAACTGCTTTTGGTGCATCCCATAGGTTTTGGGTCATTGTTTTCATTGTCACTTTTTTCTAGGTATTTGTTGATTTCCTCTGATTTCTTCAGTGATTTCTTTGTTATTAAGTAGTGTGTGGTTTAGCATCCATGTGTTTGTATTTCTTACAGATGTTTTCCTGTAATTGATATCTAGTCTCATAGCGTTGTGGTCAGAAAAGATACTTGATACGATTTCAATTTTCTTAAATTTACCAAGGCTTGATTTTTGACCCAAAATATGATCTATCCTGGACATGAACACTTGTGAAGAATATATGTTCTGTTGTTTTTGGATGGAATGTCCTAT
This sequence comes from Globicephala melas, assembly GCF_963455315.2. NCBI lineage: Eukaryota > Metazoa > Chordata > Mammalia > Artiodactyla > Delphinidae > Globicephala > Globicephala melas. The sequence continues at coordinate 160,776,049 of NC_083315.2, read as the reverse complement.
AATATCAATTAAGTCCTGCTTTTTTATGTATCATTTAATGCTTGTGTTTCCTTATTTATTTTCATTTTGGATGATCTGTCCATTGGTGAAAGTGGGGTGTTAAAATCCCCTACTATGATTCTGTTACTGTTGATTTCCCCTTTTATGGCTGTTAGTATTTGCCTTAGGTATTGAGGTGCTCCTATGTTGGGTGCATAAATATTTACAACTGTTATATCTTTTCCTTGGATTGATCCCTTGATCATTATGCAGTGTCCTTCTTTGTCTCTTGTAATAATGTTTGTTTTAAAGTCTATTTTGTCTGATATGAAAATTGTTACTCCAGTTTTCTTTTGATTTCCATTTGCATGGAATATCTTTTTCCCTCCCCTCACTTTCAGTCTGTTTGTGTCCCTAGGTCTGAAGTAGGTCTTTTTTAGACAGTGTATGTACGGGTCTTGTTTTTGTATCCATTCAGCCAGTCTATGTCTTTTGGTTGGAGTATTTAATCCATTTACATTTAAGGTAATTAACGATATGTATGTTCCTATTACCATTTTCTTAATTGTTTTGGGTTTATTATTGTAGGTATTTTCCTCCTCTTGTGTTTCCTGCCTAGACAAGTTCCTTTAACATTTGTTGTAATGCTGGTTTGTTGGTGCTGAATTCTCTTAGTTTTTGCTTGCCTGTAAAGCTTTTTATTTCTCCATCAAATCTGAATGAGATCCTTGCTCGGTAGAGTAATATTGGTTGTAGGTTTTTCTCCTTCTTCACTTTAAATATGTCCTGTCACTCCCTTCTGGCTTGCAGAGTTTCTGCTGAATGATCAGCTGTTAGTGATTCCCTTATGTGTTATTTGTTGTTTTTCCCTTGCTGCTTTTAATATTTTTTCTTTGTATTTAATTTTTGATAGTTTGATTAATATGTGTCTTAATATGTTTCTCCTTGGATTTATCCTGTATGGGACTCTGTGCTTCCCGGACTTGATTAACTATCTACTTTCCCATATTAGGGAAGTTTTCAACTATAATCTATTCAAATATTTTCTCAGTCCCTTTCTTTTTCTCTTCTTCTTCCTGGACCCCTATAATTCGAATGTTGGTGTGTTTAATGTTGTCCCAGAGGTGTCTGAGACTGTCCTCAATTCTTTTCATTTTTTTTTTCCTTTATTCTGCTCTACAGTAGTTATTTCCACTATTTTAGCTTCCAGGTCACTTATCCATTTTTATGCCTCAGTTATTCTGCTATTGATCCCTTCTAGAGAATTTTTCATTTCATTTAGTGTGTTGTTCATCACTGTTTGTTTGCTCTTTAGTTCTTATAGGTCCTTGTTAAATGTCTCTTGCATTTTGTCTACTCAATTTCCAAGATTTTGGATCATCTTTACTATCATTATTCTGAAATCTTTTTCAGGACGACTGCCTATTTCCTCTTCATTTGTTAAGTTTGGTGGGTTTTTACCTTGCTCCTTCCTCTGCTGTGTGCTTCTCTGTCTTCTCATTTTGCTTAACTTACTGTGTTTAGGGTCTCCTTTTTGCAGGCTTCAGGGTCATAGTTTCCATTGTTTTTGCTGTCTGTCCCCAGTGACTAAGGTTGGTTTAGTGGGTTTTGTAGGCTTCCTGGTGGAGGGGACTAGTGCCTGTGTTCTGGTGGATGAGGCTGTATCTTCTCTTTCTGGTGGGCAGGCCCACGTCTGGTGATATGTTTTGGGGTGTCTGTGGCCTTATTATGATTTTAGGCAGCCTCTCTGCTAATGGGTGGCATTGTGTTCCTGTCTTCCTAGTTGTTTGTCATAGGGTGTCCAGCCCTGTAGCTTGCTGGTCATTGAGTGGAGCTGCGTCTTGGCTTTGAGATGGAGATCTCTGGGAGATTTTCACTGTTTGATATTATGTGGAGCTGGGAGGTCTCTTGTGGACCAGTTTCCTGAACTTGGCTCTCCCACCTCAGTGGCACAGCCCTGATGCCTGGCTGTAGCACCAAGAGCCTGTCTTCCACATGGCTCAGAATAAAAGGGAGAAAAAGAAAGAAAGAAAGAAAGAAAGAAAGAAAGAAAGAAAGAAAGAAAGAAAGAAAGAAAGAAAGAAAGAAAGGGAGAGAGAGAGAGAAAGAAAGAGAGAGAGAAAGAAAGAAAGAAAGAAAGAAAAAGAAAGAAAGAAGATAAAATAAATTAAAGTAAAATAACATAAAATAAATTTATTAAAATAAAAAATAATTATTATTTAAAAAATTAAGTAATAATAATTTTTAAAAAAGACAGAGAGAATCCTAGGAGAAACGGTAAAAGCAAAGCTATACAGACAAAATCACACACAGAAGCATACACATACACACTCACAAAAGAGAAAAAGGGAAAATAGTATATATATTGTTGCTCCCAAAGTCCACCTCCTCAATTTGGGATGAGAGTACAAAGGTTGCAGTTTCTTGCACCTGGAAGTGGCTGGAAAGAAGAAACTGCAATCTAAGCAAGTCCTGGAGCCAGAAAATAAACAGGAAAGTCAGGTAGTTATCACACAAATAAAGGCTGCACTCTATGGGCACAATAAATGTGTAAACATATAAATACTATTCAATGGACTAAAGAGGTTTCCTGAAACCAGAGGAGTTAGTGGTTGATCCTTCCAGGGAGCAGCTGGAAAGGAAGCATAGAGGAGATGAAATTTGAGCCAAATTAAAAAACATGCCAAAGATTTGGCCATGGGGTGAAAATAGAGAAAATTTGAGGAGCAAAAATAAATAACAAGGTTTCCTCAGATGCTCAAAAGGATACATTGCTCAATGAAGATTACTGGTGGAAGTTTCTATTTCTGACAATATTGAAGATTAGATACTTCAATGAAGCACTAAAATACTGGTAAAGTTTAAAATAAATATTAAAATGCATTACTGTCCTGGCTAAAGAGGCAATGGACAGAAAAATACTGAAAGCCCAGAGATGTAAAGCAACCAGGACCCTGGTACTCTGCAGATGGATCTGTAAATCCCTACAATAATTTTTGTGGGCCACTGGATTGACTCCTAGTAAATTTGAAGTTATACATTTTCTTTGGCCCAGCACTCCCACTCCAAGGTATTCTATTTCATTGATTCTAAAGCACAATTTTTTTTAAGTTTAATAGTTCTGAAATTGAAATGCACTGAGTCAATAAGAAAGCCTTATGATATTGTTTAATTGAAAATATTTCTTTCTTGGTTGTGCAAAATAATGGTGTGTATCTTACTACGCATAGCATTTTAAACTTGATGAAATATGCTATAAATACCCTAGGGCAACTCTTGTATGTGTGCATTTGATAACGTATGTTAAGATAGTCATTGAAATTTTTGGCATAGCAGAACGTGGAAATGATCCAATTGCCCATGAATGACAGAAACAATGAACATATGTGGTATATTCAAGGTAGCAGATGTGAATGAGCTGTAGGTATACACATCAACTTGGATAAACTCAAAATATTGTTCAAAAGAAACAAGTCACAGAATAATACAAATGGGACAGCTCATTAAATGGAATAAATCATTAAAGTCAAATGACATATACATGGATGGTAACACTATGAATGTAGTTATGCTGGGATTGACACATACACATTACTGATACTATGTATAAAATAGACAACAGATGGGAACATACTGTATAGCATAGAGAACTCTACCTGATGCACTGTGGTAACCTAAATGCGAGGGAAGTCCAAAAGGGAAGGGATGTCTGTATGTGTATGGCTGATTAATTTTGTTGTGAAGTGGAGGCTAATGCAACATTGTAAAGCAACCATACTCCAATAAAAATTAGTAAAAAAAAAAACCCTGAACCATTGAGCAGTGCTTCTCACTTCCCCTCCCTTGGTCCCAGCAACCACCACTGGCTTTCTGTTTCTGCTAATTTATCTATTCTGCATATTTCATAAAAATAAATAATATGTGAAAATAAAAGATTTTTTCAATTTTTGGATTCCACATATGAATTTACTATGAGAAAATATTTTATTAAAACCTTTTTCCTCTATTATATTCAACCAGCCATAAGAAAGTTGTTATATTATTAAATATGCCAGTTGAAAAAGAACATATTTGGTATCACAACTGTACAATAGCATGGCTATGGGAGAAATACAGCAACTGACCCTGAAAAGAATTACTGTTCTTGGGCTTCCCTGGTGGCGCAGTGGTTGAGAGTCCGCCTGCTGATGCAGGGGACACGGGTTCGTGCCCCGGTACGGGAAGATCCCACATGCTGCGGAGCGGCTGGGCCCGTGAGCCATGGCCGCTGAGCTTGCGCATCTGGAGTCTGTGTTCTGCAACGGGAGAGGCCACAGCAGTGAAAGGCCCACGTACCGCAAACAAACAAACAAACAAAAAAAGAATTACTGTTCTTTAGCAAATTATGAAAGTTTGACATTATAGTTGCTATTAGAAACAGATATTTCAAATAAATTTCAGATTTCATACTGTATCCCAGAAATTCAAACTAAATAAATAAGTAAATAAATATAAACAAGAAAATTATTAACAAAAAAATTCAGAGAGGTCACACAGAGTGCTTCTGAGTCCCTGGTAATTATCTATTTGTTAAGCTGGGTGGTATGCATATTGATTTACGTATCTTAATATATTCAAAAATATACACATATGATTAATATATTATTTTCTACATATGTTATATTTCACATTATCTAATTATCTAATAATATTTAAAATATTATTTAAATAATATCCACATAAAGAGATGTGGCTTTATCTTTCCATCAATTTCACAGGCAAAGAAGAACAAGAAGCTTGCTGTGGAATCCCACCATAAGAACTGAAATGCTCTGGTACCCCTGGCAATCTGGAACTCCCACTCATAACTGGGCCAGTTAGTGAACTGAAAGCTCATAATGATCTTGCACTATTGGCAAGGCAGTCTTTAATTACAATGTCCATTTGAAAATTCAAAAACTGAGGTCTACCATTATGTTAGATGCCTCGGTTTCCTTTATTAATTCGTGGAAGAGCTGGAATAAAATGCACCTCCCCTGACCACAAATCCAAGTTCCACAGCTCTGCACAGCTCTTAGGTTAGGAGGCCTAAAACGATATTGGCAGGTTTGGATACAAAATACAGAACATTATCCACCAGGTGGGTTCATATGGTTAAAGTAGGAGCCAATGTCTATTATATTCCATTTTCATACAGCATTAAATATTGTATTACTACCTCTAATTTTTTTCTGGATTATGGTGTGGTTATAGATAAAATAATTATGGTTATTTTATAGATAAAATAAATGCAAATGAAATTCAGTCGTTTATGCAACACGTTTGAGTTTCTACTATAACCTGCAGGGTATAATGCATGGAAAGGGATACTCTCTTAATAAAACACTGGCTCTGGCCTTTCAATAGAGAAAACATGTACTTCAATTTCTGTTAAGATATGAGAGAAATTGATAACTTCCAGGAGAATACAACTGATACATTTTAATGATTATTTATAAAGAACAATTCTTGCTCTTACTGGGTGTTTTAAGGATGGGCAGGATGAGATTTATACATTAAGGAATGTGACATATAGAGAAAAATAGAAGAGTAGAAAGAGCTTGAATAAAGATGTGTAGGCAAGACGGCATAAGCAAGCAGCCAGTCTTTGGGTTACCTGTACTAACTGTAGCCATTTCATTTTAGGGGTGCAACACAGAAAGTAGTGGTAAGTACATTTTGCATTAAATTTATGTAAACACAAGGAAGAAATCCAATGGGATGGGATGATAAATGGTGAGAGGATGAGATAAAAATGCAGATCAATCAAATAATAAGAAGGAAAAACATTAAATTAATAATGTAGGACACCCTCAAAAAAGTTTTTATAAAATTTGTTGTTATAAATCATTAGGTTCAGTTTCAAAATTTTCATGTGACAAACAGAATGTATACAGTCCTTACAGGGCAGAATGGGAAGGTCAGTAGTTTGTAGTTTTAAAAAGAGCTATTGAAAAGGCACATGGTAGCATGGATCCTCCAAACTCCAGCCCTTCATTTTCTTACACTTTCAGTTACTAAAGAGCATCTGGGCAAAGAATTTATACAACTAAATGAGACTCTCTCTAATGTTATTTGATTCATAAAGGCAATTGTGATATTTAAAAGACTAATCTTTCTAGTGTTTATTTCATTCATTTAATTATGCCAATTAATTTCCCCTTGAGGTATTCCTTTTAAAGTTTCAGCTGGATAAATCAATGTCCCTAAATTTTAGATACACCTTTAAAAGTGTAATGGACAGGGGCTTCCCTGGTGGTGCAGTGGTTGGGAGTCTGCCTGCCGATGCAGGGGACGCAGGTTCGGGCCCCGGTCCGCGAGGATACCACGTGCCACGGGGTGGCTGGGCCCGTGAGCCGTGGCCGCTGAGCCTGCGTGTCTGGAGCCTGTGCTCCGCAGCGGGAGAGGCCCGCGTACCGCAAAAAAAGAAGTGAATGGACAACTAGTGTTTTACTGGATCCTAAGTAAACCCTGCAACAAGAGATTTCCTTCTTATCATTATGCTATCAAATTCTTAAAATAAAAGTTTCTCCCTTTAAGTGTGACAAATAAGGCACTTTCAGCCACTCAGAGTGACTTCCTTCCCCAAGCAGGTTTGTTCATGCTCTGGGAATCCCCTTTTTTCTTTCCCAGTGATAGACTCAGAGCCACAGCCACTCACAGCAACTACTTTGTTCTGCTGTAATTAAAAGTACGAAGGATCCCTCCCTGAATCCCAGCGGGTTTGTAAATATTAATGAGAGCCAGGATCTCTTTGGACATCAACATATAATTACACAGCTTATTGTTATGATGCCAATTGTGAAGACTATTTACTGACACTTTCAAAAGAGGCTTATGGGATTTCAGGGCTAATTTAATTTGACCTTCACGTTATTACAGCATCAACCATGTTTTGACCCTTATCTGTAGATAGTTTATTGGTATTCCAGCACATCTGCTATAAGTTAGGATTATAAAAATGAAGAGTTTGAAATGTAGATGCAAAATGTGGTTAGCAGGAATGGTGCTGCCACTTTAGAAAACAATTTGGTAGTTCCTCGAAAGATTTAACACAGAGTTTCTATATAACTCAGCAGTTCCACTGCTAGACATTCACACAGGGTAAAGAAAAACATATCCACACAAAAATGGAGATGCATAGCAGAAATATTCATAACAGTCAAAAAGTGGAAGCAATTCAAATACCCATCAACTGAGGAAAGGATAAAGAAATGTGGCATGTTCATTCTATGGATTGTTATTGAGCAATAAAAAGGAATAAAGTATTGATACATGCTACAATGTGGATGGACCTTGAAAACATAATGCTAAGTAAAAGATGCCAGTCATAAAAAGATGCATATTGTATTATTCCATTTATATGAAATGTCTAGAGTAGGCAATTATATAGAGACCAAAAATAGAGTTATGGTTGTCTGTGGCTGGGGCTAGGGGCTTGTCTGCTAATGGGTACAGAATTTCCTTTTAGAGGTGATAAAAATATTCTAAAATTAGATTGTTATAATGTTTGCACAGCTCCTAAATATATTAAAAAATTGTGCACATTAAATGTGTAAATTTTGGGGCTTCCCTGGTGGCGCAGTGGTTGAGAATCTGCCTGCTAATGCAGGGGGCACGGGTTCGAGCCCTGGTCTGGGAGGATCCCACATGCCGCGGAGCAACTAGGTCCGTGAGCCACAGCTACTGCGCCTGCACGTCTGGAGCCTGTGCTCTGCAACAAGAGAGGCCGCGATAGTGAGAGGCCCGCGTACCGCAATGAAGAGTGGCCCCCACTTGCCTCAACTAGAGAAAGCCCTCGCACAGAAACAAAGACCCAACACAGCAAAAATAAATTAATTAATTAATAAACTCCTACCCCCAACATCTTCTTTAACAACAACAACAACAAAAAAGGTAAATTTTATGGTGTGTGAATCTCAACTTTTAAAAATTTTAAAATGTGGATAGCACAATTCAAACATCAATAAGGACATTTGTAGCAGCAAATGTTTCTTTGGTTGTATCTGTTTTTCTCAGATAAGATTCACACTAAATGAATCTAAGAATGCATGTATTTATCCCATGTTTCTAATTAACTGTGAGATTCACCTTAGTGAGGCATTGTTTGACTCTGTCACTGCTTCTTTCAAAAGTCCCCATCATTAAATTTCAGAAATAATTCATTTTAGAGAAGGAGGAACACATATCAGAAAGTGGTTCTGTATTTTCTAGTACTTTTACCACATAACAAACATCTGTTCAAGTGTTAGCAAACTCTGGGCTAAAGGCTATTTCTTTTCATTCAGAACATGACAGATTTTATCCATTGGCTTATACTAATGCTATCTTTTGAGGGATTGTATTTTACTACAATCAGATAATAGAGTTTCTTTTCTGTTTCTTTCCTTCTGACCCCAACTTCCTCTGAGCTTTATTGCTGACCAATGGCAGTCTCTATAGTTTTAAAACTAATATACTGTGAGGCAGCACAGCTTCATGTCCTTGCTACAGAGTCTTCCAGGATATTCATTTTTCTCTAGTTCTTTATTGACCCAGCTCTATCTTTCAGAATAACAATAAAATAAAATTGAGTGCAGGGTCATAGGTTTTGAAGACACAGACACAGAAACTTTCTGAATTTTATTCTTAGGTTTTGGAAACAAAATTGGAATAGGGAGAAATCACCATTACCTACTGGAGACTCAACTAATAAAATAACTTCTTATTAGAGGAGCACAGGAGCTGACCCTTGAGAAACATGGTGGATCTGCAATGTTTGGAAACACCTTTTCTCTTTTTCTTTAAAATCTTTTTATTATTAGCTACTATTTAAATCATATAAAATGTAGTTGAGTGAATTTTCGCTCAGCACCATCAAACTTGCAATTGCTAACTGGCACCAACAGTAAAAATGAAAGTAGATCTGGCTTAGTTTTTAATGGTCATTCCTTCTACCATATATTTTTACTAATATTTTTGGTCTATGTGAGGAAAAAGTACAGATTCAGAGTACAGAATTATCGGCTCAGCAATAAGAGACATTCTCTATTTCCCTACCCTATAGGTTATTATTCCACTCTGAGGTTTAGAAATTAACAATTTCTTATTTTTGTCTCATTGAGCAAGAGACCAAATTCTAACTAACACTGTATTAAAATATCCACTGGCATGGATTCCATGATTGTTTACAAGTATTTTATTTCCTCCCCTTCCCCATGCCCTTCCAGAGGATCTTGCATTCAAACTTTGCTGTGTGACTTGCAGAACTTCCCTGTGAAGGAGCACACTTCTCTGTCCCATTAACATCAGGCCTGTCCATGTGAGTTGCATTGAACAATGTAATGAGCACAAAGTGACATATGCAGAGCAATCTTGTGGTTCTGCCATTTTTCTTTCCCTTTGACACAAGAATTATGGAGTACAAGGGGCTAAGTTGCTACTTCTAGGGAGGAGAACCTGAACCTAACTAAGGAGCATTCTCCACTCTCAGGGTTGAAAACCCATATCATCTGCACAAGATTTCAGAATTCCTTTGGACCAGGGGCTGCAGTATGCCTCCCATTATCCAGCTTTCTGAATAGAAATGTTAATTGTGTTTATTCTGCTTTTTATCCACAATTGTGTGTGTTTTGGGAGAGAGAACAGATAATTTACCTTTAGGGCTCATCAATTTCTGCATCAACAGGAGCCTTACCTGCATGTCATATAGAATACGCCACAAGATTCTAAACTTTGAGCCTAATGCTACGACTGGGTGAGATCTTTGGAATGCTTTACTTCAAGCATAAATGAGCCCATTTTATGTCCAGAAGAGAAGGAACTTTGTGACAAAAAAAGGTATGTCTCATTACTATTATCATTTCCAATTACTTTCTGTCATTCTTGTGAGAGGATAATTAATATATCTTTACCCAAGACTATGGGAATTGAAGTATCTCCTGTGAGATGTTATATTTCCACACCACTGATAACAACATTGGCCATAAACTTTGGTCAGTGTAGGTGACAGGTGACTGAGCACAACTTTGAGCTTTAAGATCACAAGGTTCTGCTTGTGTTCTCTCTCTCTACCTTCTATGCAATCATGACATGTTCAGATAGGACTGCTTCTTTAGCCTAGATGTCTAAATGAAGATAATATAGATTCAAATCACAGGAACATGAAGAGCATATAACAGCTGTGGTACATAAAACTTTATATTGTAAATCACTAAAATTTGGGGTTGCTTTCCACTGCCACATAACCTAAAGAAAGTTGAATAGTATACCTATTAAATGTAAAATGAAGCAAAAGTGAGAAAAGGCCTATAAATTAAACTTTGGTTAAAAACACTGTGTCAGGGCTTCCCTGGTGGCACAGTGGTTGAGGGTCTGCCTGCCGATGCAGGGGACTTGGGTTCGTGCCCCGGTCCGGGAGGATCCCGCATGCCACGGAGTGGCTGGGCCCATGAGCCGTGGCCGCTGGGCCTGTGCGTCCGGAGCCTGTGCTCCACAGCGCGAGAGACCACAGTGGTAAGAGGCCCGCGTACCGCAAAAAATACCAAAAACAAACAAACAAAAAAACAAACAAAAACACTGTGTCAAAAACACAGTTCATCAGCATTGAAGATGGACTGAGAACAAACTGTTAACATTAGTCTTTCAGCCTCCCAAAATAAAACAGCACAGGCAATCTCAGAGAGAGTACAAGGAAGACCCTTTAACTTGTCTTGTCCCCTTCCACCCCACTGGGTTTTCTTATTGGATATGGGAAATAAACAAACCAGAAAAATATAATTCCATCTCCCAACTTTATGGAACCTAAACCATCTAGTGCTAGAATCATACACACGCATGCCCTGTTCTACCCAAGCTGCGTATTCCACCACAGTTCTACACACATACATTCACACATACACACATTTATAAAAAGCATATGCATACATAAATATATTTATAAGCTTGTTTTCAGTTGGCATAATATTATTACAAAAACTTCTTTCATTTAATTCATCACAGACTATTTTTAACACATTTTTAAATCTCACCTTTTAGAGATCTGTTAATATGAAAAAATACTCTCAATATAATGCTCAATAAAAACCACATATTTCAAACCACATTTTGACCTCAATTAGGTTGTTTTGGGTTGAATTGTGTCCTCTTCAAATTTATATGTTGAAGTCCTAAGCTACATTATTTCAGAATGTAACCTTATTTGGAGGCATGGTCTATACAGAGGTAGTCAAGTTAAAGTGAGATTGTTATGGTGGGCCCTAATCCAATATGACTGGTGTCCTTACAGAAATGGGAAATTTGGACACAGAGATATGTACAGAAGGAAGATAAGACACTGGGAGAAGATGACCATCTATCAACCAAGGAAGGAGGGCAGAAACAGATCTCTCCTTCTCAGCCCTCAGAAAGAAACAATGCTGCCAACATTTGATCTCTGTCTTTCAATCTTTATAACTATGAAACAATAAATTTCTGTTGTTTAAATCGCCTATTTGTAGCACAGGCATACTTCCTTTTATTGTGCTTCACTTTATTCTTCTTTGAAGATACTGCATTTTATGCAAATTGAAGACTTATGGCAACCCTCCCATGAGCGAGTCTGTGGGCTCCATTTTCCAACAGTATTTTCTCACTTCATGTTTCTGTGTCACATTTTGGTAACTCTTTAAATATTTCAAATTTCTTCATTGTTATTATATTTGTTATGGTGATCTGTGATCAGTGATCTATAATGTTACTACTGTAATTGTTTTAAGACAACATAAACAGTAACCATATAAAGATGGTGAAAATCAAAAAATGTTGTGTGTGTTCTGATTATTTCACTGACCAGTTGTTCCTCTGTCTCTTTCCCTCTCCTCAAACCTCCCTATTCCCTGAGACACAACAAAATTTGAAATTGGGTCCTTAATAACCTTAAGGTGGCCTCTTAGTGTTCAACTGAAAGGAAGAGTTAATCGGTGCAGCAAACTTCACTGCGGTCTTATTTTAAGAAATCGCCACAGCTACCGCAACTTTCCACAGACACCACCCTGATCAGTGAGCAGGCATCCACATCAATTGAGGTAAGACCCTCCACCCGATAAAAGATTATGACCACTGAAGGCTCAGATGATGGTTTGCATGTTTTAGCAATAAGTATGTTTTAATTAAGGTATGTACATTGGGTTTTATTTAGACAGAATACTATTTCACACTTAATACACTATAGTAGAGTGTAAACATAACTTTTATCTGCACTAGGAAACAAAAAATATTCATGTGACTCACTTTATTGCAATATTTGCCTTGTTGCACTTGTCTGGAACCAAACCCACAGTATCTCCAGGGTATGGTATCCCTATACTTTGTTAAGACAGTTTGAGCAAACTAAAACATAGATAAAATATTTGAAAAAATAGAGCAAAAGTATCAGAGTAGTCAGACACCATGTAGTTGTATGATTATGCCTAATTTGTGTTTGCTTCTATGTACTTTTTCTATATTCCTACATTTTCTATTATGAGAACGTATGATTTCATGAAAGAATATTTTTCAAATATCAAATGTACAAACCTATATCTTGAAAATATTCTGGGCTTGGAGAGAAAAACTAGACATGAGGCAAGGCATTCCATTCAGGAATGGATGCTTAAGACATAGAATCTTTAAATCTCATGTGTGCAGCCCATTGAAAATAACTGCCAACTTAGTTATTTCCATTGTTCCCTTTCTGATAAAATATAGGGAGAGAGGGATTATAAAACTAACCTGAAGATAACCGTTTTGGGGTTGGTAGATATAGGAAGAACAAGAAACAAAAGTGAATTCTGTGATAGCCTTCTGGTGCTTTGACCAGATACACTTCCATGAGGACCAGCCACAGGACATGAGCTCAAGGAATGTAATTAAATCAGGATATTTTTTGTTTGCTTGCTTTTAATTATGACCTGAAAACTGCAGAGTGGCTTCTCCACTACATGCCATTTCTCTTATTATTTGCCCAGGATTAAGGCTCATGGGGTTCTTGGTTTGAACATTCCAGGCCTTGGAAGAGCCAGTGGTACTTTTGACAGCTGCCACTGAGGTGAGTCTCATTGTCGTTATAATTGTGGCGGTAAAAAAGGGTTTTTTATTGTTTTATTGTCTTCAAACTTCTGAATGGAAAAAGGCTTTTCTTCTTAGGAGTTTGTCAAGGAAACTAAACTCCCCTCTCCCAGCGCTTAACTATATTTTGACAAATTCTGTTAGTATAAAGTTTAGATGATTCTTTTTCTCTACTGCTGTTGCTTTGTATGTGTCTGCGTGTGAATTCACTGTATGACAGTAACTCTTATGCTCCAAATATTTAAAATAATTCAACATTCAAAGCACAGTTGTTTGTCTGTGTTCTTTTACTTACCTGGAACACCTCCCACCCACTCTGATAAGTTAACTTCTCCTCAACTTTCCAAACACATATCAGGAGTCTCCTCCTCCTAGAAACCATCCCTAAATCCCACAAATGAGTTAAATAACCCTGGAGATAAAATCCTCCAGACTCTGTAACAAACGTCTATCATAGCACAGGGAGATCAGCTCGGTGCTTTGCGATGACCTAGAGGGGTGGAATAGGGAGGGTGGGAGGGAAGCTCAAAAGGGAGGGGATATGGGGATATATGTATGCATATGGCTGATTCACTTTGTTGTACAACAGAAACTAACACAGCATTGTGAAGCAATTATACTCCAATAAAGATGTATAAAAAAATGTTCAATACTACAGTTTTACATTTCATTTTATAGTGCAAACTTCCTAGAAGGCAGAAACTGTGTTGTTGTGTTTGTTTGTTTTTAATTTGTGTAATTCTGGCACCTATCATGTTATCTGGTGCCTAAAAACTATTTAGTATATGTATTGAAAAATACTCCCTCATTAGGAAGTATCTTGAAGTGTGATACTTCAGAATTAAGAGAACCAACAGGTAGGCAAGAGGACGTTTAAAAAATAGACATAAGTAGGGTGCAAAATAGATACTCACCAAACACTTATTAAATATATTTTAAAAGTATTTTTCACAAGCTGTTTTAGTACTGCAGGACTTAAGAATAAGAAAGTTTTTAAACGTGTGAAGATGTTCTTAGCTCGCTTTCTGGATGCTGAGGAAGCATTTGGAACTTAATGAAGGACATTGCAGCTCCTCCAACCAGAACTCCCAGGCCAGCCAAGAGGAAGAAGATGATCTGCAAACATAATGATCAGGAAACAAGGAAAGGTCTTTTCCAGGCTGAACACACAATTTAAGCTGTAAGAGGATTTAAGACATGACTAAACTGCAATGCCTTAAAAGGAGACCTTCAAATACCTAATTAATTTTTCATTTGTTTTATAGCTCTAGCAGATGTTGCTTTTTTTTTTTAATAGATGAACTTGTCATTGAGGTGCAAGAGGAAAAATATTCTTTTGTTCAATTTTGAATTAATATGCTTGAAATAATGTCAAAAATGTCTGATTTGTACAATCCAGAATGTCCTGGTTATCCCACCTCAAAATATTCATTTTAATATACCCTGATTTAAATATAGAGATAAGATACTTAAAATGACTTTTTTGGGGGAGAAATAGGGTTTACTATTATAGGTGTGAATTTCTATTGCATTAATCATTCTCCAGACAGATAGCTGGGCTTAGGTGAATACTTTTACTAACCACGGCATTTGTATTTTGCACATACTAATTACAAACAAAAGAATTAGATAAATTGCCTTTGAGCTTAAAGGAGCTGGATAAAAAGAAACGGTGAGAGAAAGATGAAATATGACTAAGACAGCAACCTTCAAGGATCTCTGATCATCTTGTGAGCACTATACCCTGAGATCACGAGCTTAGTGATTTGTCATGTAAGTGGCAACCATGTTATTTCTCCCGGAAAAGTTAAGTCAGTGGTTGGCAGCCCTCTTGTGTGTGTCTCACCCTAACAGAAGGCAAATGTATATGAAGTGGTAAACATTTTCTCCTGGTTCCAAACTCTCTTCATGGAGAACCTGTCTGACTCACAGTCTCGGAGATGGGAGTCTTATGACCCTGTACTACCTACTTCCTCTCCCCTTCCCTCACCTGCCCAGTTTGCCCAGGAAAAATGGAACTAGACATGGATTCTCAACCCAGAGAGTCAGGATCAGGCTGACAATTTGAACCAGAAGCAACTAGTTAAGTAGCTGTTGTCTCTGGATGAGCCCGTCTACATGATTTGGGGCACTGGGAAATGAAGCTAACTGGGGCAGCCAGGTTAAGTCATACATGAGCAGAGCAAGCTGATCTGGAGACATTGAGAATAAACAACAACACCTTCATAGCCAATGACATGCCAGTTGCTGTGACTAGCTCCTGCCAGACCTGATCACATTCTCTGGCCTTGTGAAATCTCTGTGACCTTTCAACAAACTCCCATTTTTGTCTTAATCTATTTTTAAATCGGTTTATTCACCTTCTAATCTCTAATTCTTGGATAAGATAGTAGCTAAGCAAACCATATTTTGGTGTTTTTTTTTTTAACCTTTTCAGGGGAATCTGTTTGTATTTAAAGTAAAAAATATGAGACAGCTCAGACTTTTGGATTTTTGAAATCAGATAATTACATGGCAAGAAAGGATGTCAAGGAAATACTTTTACAAATAGCTTTGAGACAGGGATTATGTTGGATATTTGCACATAATCAATATAATTTAACCTTCACAATCACACAGCAAATAGGATTATCATCTTTATGTTTTTCAAAAGAGAAAACTCAGGCTTAGAGATATTAGGTGGCTTTCACAGCTTTTGAATCTAGAATTGTCTAACTAGAAACCAATGCTCTTCTCTAAAGCACCTTATAACATTAAGAAAGATATGTCTCATGTTAATACATGAAAAACAGATCCATGCAGACTGGGGGTCAAGGCATTAGGCCTTATTTCCAAGAACTGATGATGCTGTAGGTCATCAATAAGGTAAGGTTATTGCTTTTATTTTATATATCCTTAAAGAATGGCTTATATGATTATAGGTACCAGTTGAGCATTCATTTTTCCCCTAAATATCTAATTATTTTCCTCTAAGAATTGGAGGTGCATGGCCCCCCCCAAAATCCCAAGAGTTTATTTTTCCTGAGAGCCATGAAAGACATACATAGATAAGTTCTATTTATGATTACTATCATTAGTTTCAAAGCCTGGTGTCTAAATGGCTTCTGAGCCATAAATATAACTCCAAATTACTCTGGGAATGTATCCCCAAATTAGTTATGTTTTTGACTTCATTCAGCCACTTATTCAGAATTAATTTGGAGAAAGAAAGATTTATAATTTTTTCTTTTATAAAATACCTATATCATCAAGTATCACAAATTAAGATTATATAGCTAAAGCCCACATAATAGGGCTTTTAATTTATTTCTGGTTTTTGTGGACTGCATGCCTGAAATCATATGCCATCTAAAAGTTATTCCTATCTGTTTCTTATGAGTGGTATATTTGCATGTGGATCCTTGTAAGAATTCTGAAGATTACTTATCTTAAGCAGCTGCCCCTTTACCTGATGGGGTGGAATTTAAAATGTGATACCTTGAGAAGAAAGCAAATACTTTAGCTAAGAATTCAGAAGTTTCCTAGCTGGGATTCTCTTTCTTCTTTCTAGAACATTTAAATGGCTCTTTAAGATTACACAAATGTCAGGTAAGTAGGCATTCTGTTGCAGACACTTTGTGATCTAATGAAGATCATTCTAAAAAAATCCTTCGTAGTAAAGCTGAGCCCTGGGGAGGACATGGGTATATTTGCATTAAGTTCAATTAGCTTCTTGAGAGGCAAAAGATGATGCCTCTGGTCATTTTCCTCTTGAGGTTCAGTCTTATTAGAACCTTTTTTATGAAATGGGATAATACTTCCTGATGTTTTCTTTTTTTTTTTTTTTTGTAGGAGTTTATTAATTCATTTTTGCTGTGTTGTGTCCTCGTTTCTGTGCGAGGGCCTTCTCTAGCTGTGGCAAGCGGGGGCCACTCTTCATCGCGGTGCGCGGGCCTCTATCACGGCCTCTCATTGCGGAGCACAGGCTCCAGACGTGCAGGCTCAGTTGTGGCTCACGGGCCCAGTTGCTCCGCGGCATGTGGGATCCTCCCAGACCAGGGCTCGAACCTGTGTGCCCTGCACTAGCAGGCAGATTCTCAACCACTGCGCCACCAGGGAAGCCCCCCTGATGTTTTCTGATGGGGAAGAATTAAAGGGAAAAAAACACAGTGGAGAAATTTTGCTCTGGAAATGCTGTCTGAATTTGAGATAGGAACTGAAAATGTTTGTTTGTGGAAAGTTTGGAGTTGAGGGACTCTGAGAAGGGAAAGTTAGAGGGAAGAACAGCAACAGGTAAGGTATTTGTGTACAGTGAGAAATTGTGTGTGTGTGTGTGTGTGTGTGTGTGTGTGTGTGTATGCATGCAAAGGTACAGCCCATTAGAGAACACTTTTCTGTCCATGTGGCTAAAAGTAGAATTTCCTTCAGTTTAACCACTTTGGAATAGCGGTGGTGCTTTCAAAACAATGATTGACCACATCAGTGTGAAGTAAAAGATGCATAAACATGATGGAAAGATTGATTCTCATTATAGCCTATTCAGTATCAGAATCAGCAAATCCCCCTTCCACCAGTGCCCTTCATTCAGGATGTGACAATTTCTCAACAATAAAGCTGGAGGGGTAAGAGAGGAAGCCAATAGTGAAATTATCAGACTTTCCATTTATCACACCTCACCCTGCAAATTGGAGGCAGGCCTGAGAAAGTTTTTAGAGTTCTTAAGAAATGTGGATGATGAGATGGGCTCAAGATGGGTTGTGAAACAGAGCCTCAGCAGGAGATATTGAATTATGTAATAGATTATGTGGTTAGAACTAGGATTCTAGTTAGAATTATGAAATGATTGTGATTTATTTGTACTTCTAGTAGGTGAAACAGAACAATTGAATATGCAGTTAAAGGGTTCAACTTGATATAGATGGCTTTGTGTACCTATAGCCACATTTTTATTATTACAAATAACAGTTGCCTGTTTTATCTGTGTCATTCAGATCTTGATAACGTAAATGAATTACTTTTTAACTCTACATTCCCAAACAAATTTTCTGATTGTAAAAATAAGATTAAACATTTGACCATAACCACTTTTGGTTCTTTTACCTCCTCCTTTAGGCTTCCATGAATCATTTCTCATTTGCTTAAATAAGGTATTTTCAGGTTTATAACTGGGTCCCTGCTCACTAAGTGATGAAATTTTTTCATTAATGAAAATTATAATTAATAATAATTCATTACGTTCATTAATGAATAATTATAATATTCTAAAAGTCACATCTGATTTTAACACAGCGATAAAATAATTCTAAAGGTTTTATCCTATTGAGTTAAATATACGATCAGTTAGGAAATTTAGTGAGTTGGTATCTTTTTCATATAATAATACATAAATATGTTTGATCAGGCATGACTGTGAATGTTAAAGCGACTGTACATATTAGTAGTTTGAAAGACAATAGAATATCTACATTTACAAGGGAAAAATTGGATTGAAGAATAACTTGTTCAAATCACCAAAAATGAGCAAAAGGAAAAAAAGAAAAATTCAGGTAAAAAAAAAGTGTGAACAAATATAAGTAAGATAAAACTAAAAGCATATCATATTTTGTATAAATAGTAATATCCGTCTATGAGAGAGAAAGATTGTTTTGAGAACTGCTGGTGACATCAGTAAGATGACAGACTAGGGCATCCAACACTCATCTCCCTTACAATAACAATACAAGCAATGAAAAAACAACAACAAATTGATGAAAATAGCTTTGGGAAAGTTTCCCTAAAAAAATTGCTTTATGCAAAAGATACACACAGACACAGACACACACACACACAGATTCTACTAGAGTATTTGGTAGAATCTCTTTTATAATTTGTATATAAATACATAAAAGAGATATATGAAAAAATGACTGTGAAAAGCTAAGTAATTATCTCAAGGGCAAGACTTCAGATGATTTTATATGCTTATCTATATACATACAATATAATATAATACAATATAATATATGTATATTTACATATGTACATACATATATGTTTATATACAGTCAAAATATAAGACAATATAATATATGTATCTTTACATATGTACATACATATTATATGTTTATACATAGTCAAACCTTTTATGATAAAAAATCATCATTTACATTTAAGAAAAATCTAGCTATTTTATTGTGGAAAATAAATGGATAATAAAAACCTATCTGGCTGATACACAATATATGTGAAATGCCTTGTAGACTGTTTAGCACAAGGTAGGGACCTGTAAAAGTCTCTATTATTATTATTATTACTTGTATTACTACATACTTATTATGTGCCTACTCTCATGTCTGTGTCTTTGGTCTGGTTCCTACTACCCCACACTGATTTGTAATACTCTCCTTCAATCCTTTCTATCCATTTTAATTTGTCATTTCATCTGCCTCTACTCTAATCCTTCCTCCTTCATGAAGCTTTTTCTGATTGTCCCATCTCTCAGTATATACAGGTCGTTGAGTCAGAATCATGTTTTTTGTTTGTTTGTTTGTTTGCAGTACATGGGCCTCTCACTGTTGTGGCCTCTCCTGTTGCAGAGCACAGGCTCCGCCCGCGCAGGCTCAGCGGCCATGGCTCACGGGCCCAGCCGCTCTGTGGCATGTGGGATCCTCCCGGACGGGGGCACGAACTCATGTTTAATACAAATGATTTTATTTGCAATTATTATTTCCTCAGTCGGACTCAAAGCTCCTTTGAGTATAAATATGCCTTATGTCTTTGGTTTGCTTGTCAACACATCAAAGACAGTGCCACCATGCACATAGCAAGCAGAACTTAGTCAATATTGGTCTAGCGAAATGATTGAGGGCTGAAGTTCCTTCCAGAAATTTGGATGGATGGATAGATAGATCCTGTCAAGACAAACCCAAAGAATTAATTCTTTTACATTTGCATTTTGTCAATGAATACCACCAGTGAAAAGCATGACAATTTTTTAGGAATTTAAAATTCATACTTTCCTCTATCAAATACAGTCTTACACATTGATATATTTGATTAAAATAAACCATCTGCAGAGGTTGCTGATCTGAAAACTGATGTAGAGGGGGTGTTATGGAAATATCTGGAAAGTCATTCATCAAGCTGACTGAAGACTGCAGGAGTAAAGTTTCACAGGCTCCCAAGATGAATTGAAAGAAGACAAGAACACAGATGAATGGGGAGCATATGAGCAGCACACAGGACCCACTGGGGTCTGCTTGAACTGGGGTCAATTCTATGGCTATCCTAGGACAGGCCATACATCCAGGAAGAGCAGGAATTCTTTTTCATTATCATATCCTCAAAGGCTTGAAGTCTCTGCATTTTCATCTGTAAGAAACAATATTTTCCTGACCAAAATAATTTGTATTTTATATTTTTTAAATATTTCTATTCATCAGCTCACAAAGACCAACAATCAATGCCATTCTTAAGGCATCTTTGGTGTAAGAGTTGAGGTGTAAGCGTTGAGGTATAAGTGTAAGAGTTATGGAAATTACAAGGTGTGGACCATCAATATGGTTCTGTTAGGGGCTCTCAGGCAAGCTCCAAGCTGTTCCTTTGTTTTGCACAAATAAATCACAACTGGGTAGATCTCATAGACTTCTGCTTTGATGGGAGATAAGAAAGGGAGAATCTCTGTCCACAGCTCATCAATATCAAAGGGCATATAAAAACTTTCTCTTCTTTACATAAACCAAGAAGAGATGTTTCATTTGCTAAAATAAAGAGGCTCAAGGAAGAAAAAGAGACATTGCCCCCTCCATGTTTGCTATATTTGTCCATGGAGGATTGAATTGGACAGAATGCTTTTAGTAGCAGATTATAAACAGTCTACACAAAGTTTTTGAGAAAAGAGGAATAATTGACATAGTTTCAGAAAATAGCTGCAGCATTTCAAGCACCAGACAAAAGTTTATCTGGTTACCTAATGATGCCATCAAGTACCAAACTTCCTTTCATCTCCCTTTTCTGCAATTCTGTTTTTCAGTCTATGACAGATTCTCTCTGTAGTTGTAAGTCAGCTGCAGTAGCAACCAAGGCTATTGTCATCTTCATTCAGGTCCAACAGAAACAAGATTTCTTTTCCTAATCATCAATCAAACAATCTTGACTTACACACAGATTAGATAAGTCTGAGTTACATTTCCTCCTCTGAACCAGTTACTGGGGTATTGGTTTTAGTTTCCAAATTCTTAGATCTCTCTACATCCTTTGTTTTCCTCAATAATAGCACTTATCAAATGTATTTGTAATCTGTGTAATCTATTATCTTCCTTCCACGATGTCTAGCATAGCATCTGGTACTCAGTAGGTATGAACCAAAATTTGACAAATGAATGAATGAGTGAATTAATGAATTAACACGTGAATGAATGCAAGCAAAAATAAACGTGTGCCTTAAATAATGACAGACTAGGACTAGATGTAAGAGACCTAAGTTCTTTTGGATTCCAAAATGGCACTATTTCCTTGACACTTTCCACAAATAAACATGTTATAATGAATTGTTTATCAATGTTATAAGCATGCACAGTGTCTGAAAGATAACTGAGATGCAAAAGGGCAAATAATTCAGCTCCCAGTGTCAGAAGTAGGGCCAAGAGAATTCTCATTTTATCAATCATTAATATGTCAGTTTTTTGTTTAATTACCTTGAGTTTCTGCCCTGGTATTTATCACTAGGTGTTGCTGGTCAAACTTTTTAGCTCCTACTTTTTCTTACAAGAAAAAGATCATAGCTTTGTTTTAAAAGTTGTTAAGTTCTTTTAAGACTATCAATCACTATTCATTAATAGACTTTTTTTCCTTAAAGTAACTTAATACCTTGTTAGCATAAGCATTTCAGGTACATTTGTTTACAGCAGTGGTTCTCACCTAGAGGTGATTTTGCCTCCCTCTCCTTCAGGGGACATTTGTAATGTCTGGAGACACTTTTGGTTGTTAGAACTTGGGGGAAGGGGATGCTGCTAGTATCTAGTGAGCAGAGACCAGAGGTGTGGTTAAGTATCCTACAATGCACAGGACAGTCTCTCCCAAATGTCAATAGTGCCAAAGTTGTGAAATTCTAGTTTCATGCATTATTATCCTTTGCCTAATAATATTAATATATTTTGATTTATTTTTAAGAAGTGAAGATAAATCGAAACATAAAGAAAAGAAAGCAGATTTTAGAACAGACTGGAAAAGAACATATTGGTCTGAATGAATGCATTCCTCAGGAAATGATGGAATGAGGGACCTTTATTTTTTAATAGAGTGATAGGGAGGTTAGAAATATCTTTCAATCAAAAAACTTTCTTCACAATTGGACTTTCATTATACTTCGATCTACAATATTATTATAATGGGTGGAGCCGTGTCCCTTCAAAATTCCTACGTTGAAGTCCTAACCACGAATATATCAGAATATGCCCTTCTTAGGAGGCAGGGTCTTTACAGATGTAATCCAGTTAAAATGTGGTCATTAGGGTGGGTTCCAACCCAATATGACTTCCTTTTATAAAAAGGGGAAATTTGGACTCACAGACACACATAGAGGGAAAACGATGCGAAGAGACACAGAAAAGATAGCCCTCTACAAGCTAAGTAGAGAGGCTTATAACAGATTCTTCCCTCAGAAGGAATAAGCCCTGCTGACATTTTGATTTTGAACTTCTAGCCTCCAGATCTGTGAGATAATACATTTCTGTTGTTTAAGCCACCCAGTTTGTGG
This sequence comes from Globicephala melas, assembly GCF_963455315.2. Taxonomy (NCBI): domain Eukaryota; kingdom Metazoa; phylum Chordata; class Mammalia; order Artiodactyla; family Delphinidae; genus Globicephala; species Globicephala melas. The sequence continues at coordinate 160,753,272 of NC_083315.2, read as the reverse complement.
TATCTTGTTAAGGCAGCCCAAACAGAGTAATAAACTTATCAAGGCAATCTTTTACATAAAAAACTTTCAACTTCAGGATTCTTTTGTTAAAATGAGAATATTCTTCAATGGGGAACATGTGTCATTATCAGTCATTAATATCTTTGTGATAGGTAGTCTATTGGATTGTTTTTAATATGATTAGTAGCTAGAAGGGAATGAATATTTTGATACTACAAAAAAGAGGAAATTCCTGGGGGATGTTAAAGGATGAGATCAGGAATGGGAAGAGGGATGCTAGGGAGAGAAAGTCAACAGGGAGAAGGCGGCCCTGGCTGAGGGAGGAGGGACAGTGGCAAAGGAAAACTTGGACCATTTCCGATGTACCTCTTGAGAAGCACCAGGTGAGAAGGGAAGAATAATACAAACTGTGGTGTTAAACTTGAATTTAAAATCCCTGTCCTGCCATGTACTAAGTATGTAAGTCTGCATTAGGTTTCTTAACCTTTCGGATTTTCAACAGTAGAATGGAAGAGATAGTTTTTGGTGCAAGACCAACATCCACTAGGCATAGTGCCTATGGCTCATGGTGTTTTTGGGGGCCAATGAACATGTTATAATTTCTTTTAAAACTGGGGGAAAAAACATTGAACTTTCAGGTCAAAAATATTTAAATATATATTAATATATTTGCCTTTATACCAATACAATTATAAAATATACTTTAAAATAAGTTTTAGGATGAAAGGGGCCCATGGAAGTTATAAGATAACCCTGAATTTGTGAGAGGGAAACTGGGTCAGATAAGACCCTATCTTAGAAGATGCCAGCTACTTGGTACACACTAGAGGGTGGGTCTCAGTTCTCCTTCCTTCCTAATCTCCATACACTTTGTATGTAATTTGTAACTGCTCTGGCTATCACCTGGGGGCTTATCATATACCAGGAATTATTCTAAGTGATGTATATACATGGACTCATTAAATTCTCACAATATTTCTAAAAAACGGATTATTAATATCATCCCTTTTTTACAGATGTGAAAACTGAAACATGGAGAATATAAGTAACTTTCCCAAGTTCACACACTCTGTAAGTAGCAAGGCTGGACTTTGAAGTAAGAAATCAAAAGCTCTTAATTAGGACTTTTAGAACTTAATTAGGCAGATCCAATGATACGTGATGTTTAACCTGCTGCCAAAACCCCATTGGCATTTTCCCATTGTAAATGTTTCCCTGTTCAGATTCAATTTTCAATCTGAGATGTAGGTGTACCTGGTAGATATGGATTACTTCTGCTTAAATTATTCACGCAGACCTTGTTAAAATATTATCAAAAGGCCATAGAACACAATTGTGAAGCACACGTGTTCTGTGGTCATTTTTACACTGTAAACATACAATATGATCCACCATCTGCCTTGCATCACTCTTCAGCCTGGTTATCAATAACATCACCAGGACTTGCTCCATCAGTGTATGCATTAGCAAGACCCTGTTGGACATAGACCTTGCTGCACATCTGGATTGTTCTAGCACACGATCAACTGTGAGGCTAAACAACAGTATCACAAATCAGACATTACTGTATGTGAAAAGATTTCTGTGCCAAAGAATTACATTTTTTCCAGATGTGTCATCAAGGCACCTTGAAACTGAATTTAAATTATGTGTTTAAAATGTGACTCCCTAAATTAAAATTGATTCATCTTGAGCCCAAATTCCAGAGGAACAAAGTGCACTAATGTTGGATGGTTTGTTTTCTTATGGAATAAGCAAAGTCTTGAATTGGGTTTGGTTTAGATTTAAATCTGACCAAGGTTATTTATAAGGACCATGGAGTTATTATTTAAGAGCTAAGAGACTATGTACTGAGATTTGTTATATGCCAGACTCTGGGCTAAGAAATTTTCATGGAAATAATCCATATAATTTTCATAGAAATCTCAAAAAGTAGGTAATTAACTTCTTTTTCATATGAGGAAACTGAGCCACAAACTGAAATAAGTAATTTTCCCAAGCTCAGGCACCTATAAACCAGCAGCTACTGGATGCAAACCCAGGTGGTCAGACCCCAAATCCCCCATTTTTAAACATTAAAAACCATATTGCTTATAGTGAACCCATGTTCTTCTTTCCCTCTCTCTCTTTCTTCCTCCTCATTCTTCTTCTCTTTCTATTTCTTCACATAAAATCGACTGAAAACTTAAAATCTCTTAAGTGTGCTATCATTGATATGATGAATATGATACCATTGGAATCTTGAATATGACATCACTGAGAAAAATAAACATGCTTTATTTTGGCATTAGGATAATAACTGAGACAAGCAATTGAAAGGAGAGGGGAGGAACTATAATTTTAGATAGGCCCAGATCTCTCTTAGAAATTCAATGACTAAAATAAATAAATAAATAAATATTTTTTAATTAAAACTTGGTTCAGGAATTTGTTGGAAGCTTCAGGTAAGGTTTTCAACTGTAGACCTGTGAAATCTAGGAACATCTAAGCTAATCACTTTTCCACTTCAGTTTAAGCTATGACTTTAAATGTTTATGTGTGTGTGTTACAAATATGGATAACAATATCATAACCCCTATTATGGAGAGATAATCACATTAAATCCAAATATTTATTCAGTTCTGATCATTAGGAACTTGTTTAGGAGAAAATGAAAAATAAAGGTATGATATTACCTGGAAATGGCATAAATTGTCACTTTTAAATAAAAAATGGGGGAGTGGCATTTGTACTCCCATGTTCATAGCAGCATTATTCACAAATGCTAAGGGGTGGATGCAACCCAAATGTCCGTTGATGGATGAATGAATAAAGCAAACGTGGTATATGCATGCAATGGCATTTTTTCGGCCTTAAAAAGGAGAGAAATCCTGCCACAAGCTACAACATGGATGAACCTTGAGACATTATTTTAACTGAAGAAACGAGTCACAAAAAGACAAATACTGTATGATTCCACTTATGTGAGCTTTTTAAAGTAGTCAAATTCATAGAAGCAGAAAGTAGAATGGTGGTTACTAGAGGCTGAGAGGAGTGGGGAGAAGGGAATGTTTATTGGGTATAATTTTAGATATATAAGGTGAGAACATCTAGAGCTCTCTTTCACAATAATTTGAATATACTTAACACTACTGAACTGTACACTTAAAAACGGTTAAGATGATAGAAAAAACAAAAAAAAAAACAGAGGTGGGGTAAATAAGAATCTTCCCCTGGAAAGAGATTAATGAGGAGGATAGTCATCTGCATATGAACTGAGCTTATTATATTTTTAATTTTTTTGAAATATGGTCTCATGCTTGTTCAAGATTGCATTAGAAACAAACCTGAACTATGGGTTACTTCTCAAACCCCCAAACTGCTCTTGCAGAGGTTAGCTAAATACATAACATAATGGCATACTTAGGACAAGCAGAGCAAGACTTCTGATAAAATATAGAGAATAAACCATAAGAAGGATTGGAGAAATCTGTCTCCTCTCCTCCAACCAACGCTCAGAGTGATAAAGGCAAATTTTATGCTCTGAATCCAAAAGTGAGGAAATTAACCTTTCAGAAGTATAAATGTTCATTACTTTATATACTTTTTCAGGATGTGATTTTTTTTTCTTCAAACCAAATACAAAGTGCAATGAATTTCTTCAGCTTGATGCATACAGCGTTTGTGAGATTGAACTTGTCACTTCGGATTTATGAAATTTATGAAATTTGCTAACACTCACAGTTGGACTACCATGACAGCAAGTTCATGATTTTTTTAAGAAAAAACAATCTTTTGCATTTTTGCTTCAATGCTCATGCTGGCCTTCGTTTATTGCCTAACATACATAATGAAGATTAAAAATGAGAAATGTCCCAGTTGTATGCTCTGATTAGAAAATTCATACAGTTTTGCAATGAATTAATCTGAGAGGAAAGAAAGACAACCAAGAGACCAGAGCTGTTCATTTCTAGACTATCACAAATCTGGAAGAATTCCAGATCTGATTGACCTAAAAGACTGCCAGTACCATTCATATAATAAAAGAAACAAGATTAAAAGTCCTTTCAGGACACAGGTAAGTAAATACATCAGTTGGTTACTAAGTTTCTTTCCAAAAAAATTTAAAAATATATTTGATTTTAATAAAAAATATTCCTGTCCTTGAATGATAACAAGTCAACCATTTGGTATAATCACCAAGAATGCAATTTCCCTCTTTTATTTCAAATATAGTTTTCCATTTTTCAAAATTACTATTAACTTTTACATGGGAAATCACATTTTCACATTGATTAACAGTAGCCATATTTTACAATTATTTGGGTAATGAGTTCAGGAGCAATGACCCAGAAAATGGGCAGGAGACTCTGTTCCAAACTAATGTTAATAGTATTTTCATGTTTTGAAAAAGAAAAAATCAAAGACTCAGGAACTAATGATGACAGATCTTTGTTGTTAATTAATCAAATCTCCTCAAAATAGAGTTCAGCAGGTGGAAATAATTACCAGTTAATGTCTCCTCTTTATTACTCTTTGGAGATATAAATCCAACCACTGCACTCATTTTGCAGTTTTTACTAAGAAGCAAATAATAAATAAATCAGAAACATGGATGTTGTTATGGTAGCAATATTTGTGTTTGCTTTCAGAAAAAATACAAATAGTATAAAATAACAATTTCCCATTTGAATTAAAATATCTCTTGTCCAGGTGCATGGATTTACCTTTAATAAAAGATTAATTTTATTTTGTTTGTGTTAATATGATTAAAGTTGTTGATATGAAACAGAGAAAGGATTTTTTTTCAGGAGGAAAAGGATTGTCAGTATGACTCCTGACAAGTCTTTGAAAGTTTAGATTTGGTGAGAAATATACACCTTAGAAATATGACTATTTGCTATGTTTAATCTTAGTATTCAGAACAAAAATACTCTTAGTATATGCATATGTTGATTAGATACTGGAACGGTTTATGTATCAGATCCCAATTCAGCTCTGGAATTTACTCTGATATTGTGGTTCTTATTTATGAAATGAGTTATTTGTTATCTATCCTCCATCTATCTGCTATATAGATAGATATGCCACAGATATAGATGTGCCTTAGAGAACAGTGATACATTCTCCTTTTTTATGTTATGCATAATTATCAGCTATTTCCCCTTAAATAAATTTATCATTCCCCATATTTATTTAGACTGTTTAATTTGGAAGAAACAAGTTCATATAACAAATGTGTTAGCTAAGCCTCTTGACACAGACAAGCACACATAAAACTATGAAGAATATCACTGGGTTGTTGTACTACCAAGAATAGAAAAGGAGTGAGGTTTTTGTCTTTTCTCCTTGCCTTAATCTATCACTGACATGGGGAGGTGTGTGTGTGTGTGTGTGTGTGTGTGTGTGTGTGTGTGTGTGTGTGTGTGTTGATGACTGGTAGTTTAAGGTTTCAGAAAAGAAATATGGAAAGGGATAAACTGCTCTTCTACAGTTTTTTAAAATTATAAACACTAACTAGTTTTTCCAACAAAGCAAACATAAAAACAATCCTACACATCACAGAAAACATTCTCTCTATGTATCTTCAACATTTATTGAATGTGACTATATGACACGAAATGTAAAACAATGTTTCTTAGTAATAATAAGCAATGTAAAGTTGGTAATATAAAATATCTGTATTTGTACCTAAATTTATAGCATCAACATAATAAAAGCCTGAAATTCTCTCTTCCTATAGACCAGCTTTCTATTACACTATTATATAATTTAAAAATGTAATAATACTAGAAAATATAATAAAGTTCAGAGCAAATTATGCTACATCCTTTATAGTTTAACCATTTTCTCTTTTAAAATTTTGATAAAATTCATTTCTTCCATTTGAGGTTAAGGTGTAAGATCAGTGGATTTGATGTCAAAATCCAAATATATTAGTTTCATGTGTTCTACATAGTGATTTGACATTTTCATACATTGTGAAATTATCATCATGATAAGTCTAGTAGCTGTCCCCATACAAAAGTTATTAAATATTGCTAATGATATCTCCTTTGTTGTATATTCCATCCCCATGGGTTATTTATTTTATAACTGGAGATATGTACCTCTAAATCACAAACACAACTCCAAACATCTCCATCTCCAAGCTTTCTCTCTCTCTCTCACTCTCACACACACACACACACACACAAAAACAAACCACCAAACAAACAAAAAAAACAAACCACCCTCTCTTCCTCCCTTCATTCATCCCTTTTATTGGGAGATCTCCCTCCTTAGCACCTTATTCTCCCGCTCCAATCTAGATTGGGTGCTTACTGGTTGAAGTACACAATTGCTCATCTGGGTATTTCAATCAGCAATCTCCTGTGTAATGTTTTGTTCCCTGGACAGCATAATTTCTTGTTTATTGGTTTGACTCACTTTTCAGAACCAGATCCTCTAGTAGCTCCCTAAGAAAACACATTGGGTTAAAGTTTTAAAGAAATGTTTTCTGTCTGAAAATGTTTTGGTTCTAACCTGCTTTATTCATGTTTAGCTAGGTATATTACCTCCCCCCTGAACTGTAAAGGAATTCAATCTATTGATTTCTGGCTTCCAGTCTTGTTCCTAAGAAGCTGGATGCCATTCTGAATTATGTCAATTTTTATGAGATATGCCTTATCTCTCTCTTACCCTTGAAGATCTTGGTGTCATTTTTTAATATATATATTTTTTATGTTCTTACATTTCACAGTATAGTGCCTTTGTGAGAGATTTTATTCATTGTGCTAGGCACTTGGTGTGTTTTTACCATTTAGAGATTTGTGTCCTTCAATCCTTAGAAATTACTGAGATGACATTAAAATTCCTGTTACTTACACATTAAACTTTCTGTATGGTTCTTCCAATTATTAAACTTTTGCCTCCTATTGTGTCTGCTTTTGGTATTAGCTTATAGGGGATTTTTTTTTTTTCATTTATAATGATATGATTTATAAGGATTGTTTTTGTGTTCTTTTAAAAGCACTTTTTTTTGAGAGTATTGATGACATTTTTTTTTTTTTTTCGGTACACGGGCCTCTCACTGTTGTGGCCTCTCCCATTGCGGAGCACAGGCTCCGGACGCGCAGGCTCAGCGGCCATGGCTCACGGGCCCAGCCGCTCCGCGGAATGTGGGATCCTCCCAGACTGGGGCACGAACCCTTGTCCCCTGCATCAGCAGGCGGACTCGCAATCACTGTGCTACCAGGGAAGCCCTGATGACATTTTTTAAAAAGCTTTCTTCTGCTTCCTGTGGTGTCTGTGATTTTTTTCTATTTATTTTTATCTCTGTCAGTTTGGAGGTTTTCTTCAAATGAGTAGTGATGTTTACCCTTCCACAATATTTAAGAGGGAATCACTAAAAATCTTCTTACTTGATATTTATATGAAAGCATTTTTGCTTCACTGCAAGATGATACACATATAAAGTCTTCTGTGCTTTGCAGATCTCTCAAAAGTTTGGCATTTTGCTTTGTTCTTTCTTGGAGGCCTTTCCATTTTCTTCAGAGGAAAATGCTTCTCTCATCTGCTTGGAGTTCTCTGAATGACTGACGACGTTGGGAGCATAACTCCCCATTCAGGATGCCGACTTATTCAATCCCCCCTTTCCTTTCTCTGGCTCTGACCTGTCTGCTCTCTTATGTTCAGTAGGTCCAAGTACCTATCCTCTTAGGTTTTGTTTCTCCACACCCCCCCAAAAAAATCTAGCATCTTTCTAGGGTGGGCAAGAAGTATCCACCTAACTTCTGGAGTTTTTGTGTGTTGGGGAGAATTGAGAAATAGATCGTTGCACATCTTTTAACTCCTTCCTATGTTTTCTGTTCTATGAATCCCTTTTATAGTTGCTTATACTGGATATTCAGAGTCCATAAACTTTCTGTGAGTTATCATGCTTCTGCACACACTTATGTGAATTTCCTCTTCTCTATTAAGTCAAATAACATGATTCCTATGTTTGATTTCCATCCTCAGAAAACTGTTGATATCTCTCATTTACTGTTGTCACATTTTCTATTCCCGTTTGGTTTGTATGTTTAGGCATTTAAAATTTCCTCTTTTTTTTTTCTTTGAGGGGAGTTTCTCAGAAGAGCTAAGATAATCAACTACGTTTAATCTGTCTCATTTTCCTGTTTTAAAATTCTGTTCGCCATGAAGTTAGAAAACATCCATAGAAATTCTAATCACATCTCCTGTAATGCTCCTGCACCAGGAAGAACAGATTCTTGTGCTGATTTGGGCTTCAGGGTGAATGATCCTAATAAAAATGGCTACCCTTCAAGACCTATAGTACTGCTTTTTGGAAGTGGCATACTAAGGGTAGAAAGCGTGCTAATTAAGCTGTTCACCAAAATCAAATTACAATTCTGAGCTTCTTAATATCTGGGTTAAAATGTAAAAGAAAGCATCTAAACCAGTTGTATATGATGGGGATTGTTTATACCATGAACTATTTTCCATGAGTCTAGGTAAACAGACACCAGTGGTCTGGATCACAAGCTGAGTTGAGAAAAGGCTGACGGTAAAGAGTGGAGATTCTGAATGAGGGGGTCAATGTAGAAAAATGTTGAAAATCATGGTAGACCCATGAAGACAATGTAGAAGTGAACAATAAAATCTGCCGATGTAAGGCATCAGAAATCATGTTGGAGGGTGATCATGACCTCACACTTGAAAGAACATCCTGATTAATGAAATGCAAGGAGCAGTATTGTTGAATAGTTAGGTGAGTAGTATTGGAGTGTCTGCCTGGATTAAATCTCAGCTCTCACACACACCAGCTTTTGTGAATTTTGAATCGACATAAAAAGGTGTTGCATCAGTTCCTTCATTTGTAGAATGAATGTGATAATAGTATATAGCTAATAGAGTTGTTATGGGGATTAAAAGAGTTACAGCACAGAAAGCATTTACCTTGGGGGATAAAACATAATAAAGAGCTTAGTAAACTCTGACTGCTGTTAATGAACTATTCTTACTCATGCTCATAAATTCTAGCTTCTCTGCTCTTTGCTCAGATGTCCCCACCCACCCTCTCCTCCACTTGTATAGGTGAACTTCACATCACCAAGTTCTTCCTGGCTTAGATAATTAGAACCATATAACCTCGTGGCATTACATGCTGTACTGAAAGGCAAAGGTTTATAACTTAAACTTAGATATTTTTGAGTACTTTTTATTTGCCTCATCCCTTATGCTTAGATGTTCATCTTTCATATTGTATTAATGTTTAACTCAAATTCAAATACAACTTTTATTTATGCTACCTTTATTCATTTTTGTAAGTAGACAAGTATGATAAAAAATAAATAAAATGAAATCACACTAAAGCTTTAAAATATTTCTGAAATATCTCCTCTTCTATGAGGTCTTCCTATAACTACAACTACAATTCTGTCTTCCAAATCCTAACCAAATGTATTTCCACTTTATTGATTATAACATACATATCACATTATTGACTTATTCTATGTTTGCAATTCAGTGATTTTTGAGAAGTTCAGAGTGTTGCCAGGCAACACTGCAATCCAGTTCTAGAGCATTTCTATCACTCCAGAAAGAAATCATTAGCACCCCCTCTTTGTTCCCACCCCTGGTCCTAGGCAACAACCAGTCTACTTTCTCTTTATATGCATTTACCTTTCTGTACATTTTATATAAATTGATTCATACAGTAAGTGGTCTTTTACAGCTGAGTTTTTTCAGTTATTTATTTTGAGGGGAGGTTTATTCAAGGAGGAGCATGTATCTGAGCTCTCTTCTTTTTATTACTGAACAATATCCCATTGTATGGACACACCATTGTGTTTATCTATTCACAGATTGATGGACATTCCACATTTTTGCTAAAGTGAATTCTGCTATGAACTTTCATATATAAATCTTTGCGATATATATTTTCATTTCTCTTGGGTGGATATCTATGAATCCCAACATTTGCATAACCCTTTCCTGTGTCATGTATTATATTCTATATTGGTATGATTATTTTGGGGTCTGCTTTTTACTTTTGCCAGACCCTTAAATATGGATATTTTCCAATGTCTTTTTTCATCATTTAAAAAATAATACGTGTGCTTTAATTGACTTATCCATTCGCAAAGTGCAGCTGTAATGTGTACTTGAGTGACTTAAATATCTTTATCTTCAACCTCCCTTTTGTATGCTACCCTATATAGTCCAGTTTTGGGGAATACTTGTCAGAATATTAAGTAAAGCATAACATTTTGGGTGACAGAATATTGGTATTGTGTTTTAAAAAGGTTTTGTACAGGGCTTCCCTGGTGGCGCAGTGGTTGAGAGTCCGCCTGCCGATGCAGGGGACATGGGTTCGTGCCCAGTACGGGAGGATCCCACGTGCCGCGGAGCGGCTGGGCCCATGAGCCATGGCCGCTGGGCCTGCGCGTCCGGAGCCTGTGCTCCGCAACGGGTAGAGGCCACGACAGTGAGAGGCCCACATACCACACACACACACACACAAAGGTTTTGTACAATAATGATGTTAAAAGTATTGTCATCTTTAGGAAGTAAATAATACTCATATTAGATCTATAATGAAATTATATATTTATTTAAAAATTAGTTAAAAAATACCTTCAAACTCTTTATATTTGCTCTCTCCTTATTTCATTGCACACTGTCATTTATCAAGGATTCTCCTGAAGCAAAAAGAATTAATAAACATCTACTTATATCATCTCAAGTGTGGTAAATGTAGAGCTATTTCTTTAAATGGTCATCTTTTCTTTGCTATTGATTTTAGTTATTAAAAAAATAATGTATGCCTGAAACAGTTTATTGAAAGCGGCAACAGTTTTAAACTCAGTGGTGCTCTCATCTTTTTCTTTGTATAAAAGGAAAGAAAGTTATTTTTAATGGCAATTGTGTGCAAATTTGGTGTTGGTGGAAACACCCATTATATAAAAATAAAGAGTGCCTGCTTGGGATATCAGAAGGGTTGTAATTTCATCTTTCGGTTCCCACTTACAATTTATGACTTCAACAACTTCAAAGGAAATTACAGCTTGAAATCCACATGATGCACTTCATTTTCTATTCTTTAAACTTGAGGGGGTAAAGGAGAACTAATTTCATGGCAAGGAACCTACAGTTGTAAGATTGATGCTAGGGAATAAAATTTCTAGGTAAACGATTTTAAAAAAGAATCTAATAAGATTCCTTCAATTTTGTTTTTTGCCTATTTTTCCTCTTTTATTTTTCAGTTTATTATTTTACGTTTTCACCAATTCCAAGTTGAAATTAGAAAGAATTCACTTTGATTTGCAGGCATTGTGTATCAGATTAAAGAGAAAACTGCAATGCATACTCTAATTTTTTAAACCATGAAATTAGATACCCTAAAACTGGAACTGATTTTACACCATCCTGTAAAATGTCTTTATGAGTAATATTTGAAGGACAGCTACTCATTAGAAAGAGAGGGGAAAAAATGCTGGTTCTAGTTATACTGATATTTACAAGCGGTTGATATGTAGCTTAGGGCTTTACTTTAGCACAGTCTTTTAAAACCACAAAGCTAAATGGGAACACTATTATTCCATTTTCTTCCTACTCTATGAAAGATAACTTCGTTTTGCTACAGATAACTAGTTACCCAGAGAAGTTTGAGACCCAATGGTACATATCAGTTATATATGATGTAAATTCAAAAACAGACGCTATGTAGGCCAGTATCAGAAAATACATTCTTTGAAAAGTGAAGGTTTCTACCCTTGTACAGAAGTTTATATATCTGTACATAGGGGGAAATCTAAATATTTAGTCTATGTCATAATCCCATCCAATACTTGATTACTAATTAACTGACATCCCTTTAATTTCTTCTCAGAGTGAAATCTAACTAGACCTTCAAATTTTCTGAAAAATATGTTATCAATAATACAGCAATATGGACATGCATACACTGATTATGACAGTGTAAATTGATATAATCTTTATGGAAAGTAATCAAGGAATTTTCATATTTGTTAAAAATTTTAACAATATTCTGGGAATATATCTAAATTAATAAATGAAAATAAATTTTAAACAAATTCTAAATAAAAATATGCTTAATGCAGTATTTTTTGGAAATATACAAAATTACTTAAGATATTCTAAGGTAGAAGTATGATTTGCTAACATATAGCACATTAATTTAGCATTGTGTAGTGATCCACTACGAAAAATAATATTATAAATATGATCTAATCATATAGGAATGTCTTATAATGTAGTATTTAGCAAAAGAGTAGGATGCAAAACTAGATTTACAATATAATTACAAGTTCATAGAAAGATGAATGAAAGAGAAACTGACCAAAATGTGGCTGAATTCTGGTTTTACTATAGTGGTTTGAATATGGCTCATTTGATTTATTTAAGTGCCTATATTTAATGTATTAATCATACTCATATATGTTCTGTTTATTATCTGAACATGGAAGAAACATATTTATTGAATTAGTTCGAAGTTGACTTTTAAAACCTTCTCTATTCAATTTTTCTTCTCTTCCCTTAGATTCATTCTCAGGAAGATTGCATTGCTTTTCTGATCATTTTCAGGTATTAATAAAGCCAGTTCAATCTAACAACACAAGCATCAGTCCCCTCTGGACCTTACCCTATGTCACTCTTTGGCCGTTGATTTTTATCCTTTAATATCCTTTGTAATAAACCTGTATTTTAGTGAGTAAATTGCTTTCCTGAATTCTGCGAACCTCTCTAGCAAATTAAATGAACATGATAGGGCTTGTAGGAACTCTGGTTTACAGGGAGTCAGTCAGAGGCACAGGTGATAACCTGGACTTCTTGTTGGAGTCTGAAGTGGACAGAAGAGGCAGACTTTGAGACTGAGCCCTTAATCTGATGCTATCTATCTCCAGGTAGATAGTGTTAAATTTGTAGGACCCCTAGCTGCTGTCACAGAATTGCTTAATGTGTGAAAAACCCACACATCTGACATCAGTAGTGTAGCAGTGCCACAGTAGAATATTTAGAGAAGAGGACAAAATGGGAGGAGTGTTTTCCTTTTCATTTCATGGACTGTTACAAGTTAAAGATATTAAATCTACTGCTGCTCCTTTTTTTTTTTCATTGCTCTATTTCCCTAGGTTTGTTGATTATGAAATGAGTTAAAATCATTACTAGCCTCAAGGGAGATATCAGAGAATTGTACCCTGAATTAGGAGATTTGCCAAAGAAATACATTTTTTTAATAGTTAAGACACATAAGTTCTCACAAACAGATGTTAAAAGATAAAGTGAGGCACATTAAATTTCTCTTTATTGGGATATAGTTGCTTTACAATATTGTGTTAATTCCTGCTATACAGCAAAGTGAATCAGCTATATGTGTATATAAATCCCCTCTTTTCTGGATTTAGGTCACCACAGAGCTTTGAGTAGAGTTTCCTGTGCTGTACAGCAGTTTCTCATTAGTTATCTATTTTATACATAGTACTGTATATATGTCAATCCCAATCTCCCAATTCATCCCACTCCCTGTTTCCCCCCTTGATGTCCATACATTTGTTCTCTACATCTATGTCTCTATTTCTGCTTTGTAACTAGCTTCATCTGTAAGATTTTTCTAGATTCCACATATATATGCATTAATATACAAAATTTGTTTTTCTCTTTCTGACTTACTTCACTCTGTGTGCCAGTCTCTACGTCCATCTACATCTCTACAGATGAACCAATTTCGTTCCTTTTTATGACTGAATAATATTCCATTGCATATATGTACCACATCTTTATCCATTCGTCTGTCGATGGGCATTTAGGTTGCTTCCATTACCTGGCTACTGTAAATTGTGCTGCAGTGAACATTGGGGTGCATGTGTCTTTTTGAATAATGGTTTTCTTGGAGTATATTCCCAGGAGTGGGATTGCTGGGTCATATGGTAGTTCTATTTTTAGTGTTTTAAGGAACCTCCATACTGTTCTCCATAGTGGCTGCAGCAATTTATATTCCCACCAACAGTGCAAGAGGGTTCCCTTTTCTCCACACCCTCTCCAGCATTTATTGTTTGTAGATTTTGTGATGATGGCCATTCTGACCAGTGTGAAGTGATACCTCATTGTGGTTTTGATTTGCATTTCTCTAATAATTAGTGATGTTGAGCAGCTTTTCATGTGCTTCTTGGCCATCTGTATGTCTTCTTTGGAGAAATGTCTATTTAGGTCGTCTGCCAATTTTTTGATTGAGTTGTTTGCTTTTTTAATATTGAGCTGCATGAACTGTTTGTATATTTTGGAGATTGTTCCCTTGTCAGTTGATTTGTTTGCAAATATTTTCTCCCATTCTGAGGGTTGTCTTTTCATCTTGTTTATGGTTTCCTTTGCTGTGTAAAAGCTTTTAAATTTCATTAGGTCCCATTTGTTTATTTTTGTTTTTATTTCCATTTCTGTAGGAGGTGGGTCAAAAAAGATCTTGCCATGATTTATGTCAAAGAGTGTTCTTCCTATGTTTTCCTCTAAGAATTTTATAGTGTCCAGTCTTACCTTTAGGTCTTTAATTTATTTTGAGTTTATTTTTGTGCATGGTGTTGAGGAGTGTTCTAATTTCATTCTTTTACATGTAGCTGTCCAGTTTTCCCAGCACCACTTATTGAAGAGACTGTCTTTTCTCCATTGTATATCCTTGCCTCCTTTGTCATAGATTAGTTGACCATGTGCGTGGGTTTATCTCTGGGTTTTCTATCCTGTTCCATTGATCTATATTTCTGTTTTTGTGCCTGTACCATACTGTCTTGATTACTGTAGCTTTATAGTATAATCTGAAGTCAGGGAGCCTGATTCTTCCAGCTCTGTTTTTCGTTCTCAATATTGCTTTGGCTATTCAGGGTCTTTTGTGCTTCCATACAAATTTTAATTTTTTTTTTGGAACTATATACAAATTCTGTGAGAAATGCCATTGGTAAGTTGATAGGGATTGCATTGAATCTGTAGATTGCTTTGGGTAGTGTAGTCATTTTCACAGTATTGACTTTTCCTTTTGAAGAGTTTATTTGAGCTATCATGGATTCACCTTGGCAGTCCCAAAACGGAGGTGATTAGGAGTGCTCCACTGAAAGGAAATTGGGGGAAGGTTTTTATAGAGAAGACCATGAAATAAAGCAAAGGAATTATTTGAATGGCTATAGCTTAAGCGGTTTCATTATTTAGGAAAGGCTAGTTGGCTATGATTGGTTTTCTTCTTGACCTTGAGTCATTTACAGGAATTGACTCTGGCTTAGGTTTTGCTTTGCTTACATAAGCAGCCAAGGCTTTAGAGCCACCCCAGTCTCATGCCTCTTTATTTGGTTACTTTAAAACAGACATTATATTATTGACCTTGACATTCAATTTTATCACCAGTGGAGCCTGTCCTATTTTTATGCTGATATTAATTTAAAATAAGGTGCAAAAATGCTCTTCTGATTCTTCTAATTTGAAAAATAAAACTTTTTAAAAAAATGTTCCACGTCTTTCCAAGACTTCCCCTCAAAAAGCCACAAAACTCTCCTCCTACCTGGGATGTTTGCAGGTCATATTTTGAGGGAAGAACACTCCCTTTCTTAAGTGTTGCTGCCATTTTGGAGGTCTTTCTTCACTCTTTTAACCTTCCTCTCCCTTCCATTTTTGTCCACCTTGCTTCTTGTTAGGTTTTTTCATCCTGTCAAACATCAATATGTTGTGCATTGATTTTTCATCTTGCAACGTTTCTGACTTGTTTATTACTTTTAATAGTGTTTTTGTGGATCCTAGGATTTTCTCCATACAGGGTCATATCATCTGTGAATTAAAACAATTTTACTTCTTTCTTTCCAATTTGTATAACTTTACTTCTTTTTCTTCCCTGATTACACTAGTTAGAATCCTCAGTAAAATATTGAATAACATTGATGAGAGTAGACAACTTGGCCTTGTTCCTGATCTTAGGAGGGAAACATTTACATTCACCATTAAGGGTGTTGTTATCTGTATTAAGTGTCCTTTATCAGGTGGAAGGATTTTTCATTTATTCTTATCTTTTTGAGAGTTGTCATTGTTGTTTCAATTAATGAGTGCAGGATTTTGTCAAATACTTTTTTCTGTGGCTCTGGAGATCCTCACATGTTTTTTGTCTTTCATTCTATTTATAATATATATTACATTAACTGATTTTTGCATATTAATCCAACCCTATATTACTTGGATAAATCTCACTTATTTATGATATATTTTTCTTTACATGTTGCTGGATTCAGTTTGCTAATATTTGTTGAAGACATATAAATGTATATCTTCATAAAAACAAGTATCTATTTATTTTTTACTTTTTATATATATATTTTTTGTGGTACGTGGGTCTCTCACTGTTGTGACCTCTCCCATTGCAGAGCACAGGCTCCAGATGTGCAGGTTCAGTGGCCATGGCTCACAGGCCCAGCCGCTCCACGACAAGTGGGATCTTCCCAGACCAGGGCACGAACCTGTGTCCCCTGCATCGGCAGGTGGACTCTCAACCACTGTGTCACCAGGGAGGCCCACAAGTATCTATTCTGATATATAGATATAGATGCTTGATCTGTTGACCCATTACACTCTCTCTTTTGTGCATCTCTCTAAATGGATGAAGTATAATAAATTCTCAGCTATGGGGAATCCAGGTGAAGGGAATTTTTTGTACTGCTCTTTCAGCTGTTCCTTAAGGTTGACATTATTTCAAAATGAAAAAAAAAATGAATTCACCTAGAACATATTCAACATTCTGTATGCCAAGAAATAAGTGCAGAGATAAAACATGGTCTTATATGCAACAAGCAAAGAGTGTTAAGAGGAGAACACCATGTTGTAAATTTACTTCCTCACTTTGAGCCTCCCTGTTAGCAATCCAAGGGCATCTACTCACCTTGTAGATGTCCACAGCCTTGTATTCTGAAGGGCTTGCCCTCCTGGTTCTGAAGCAGGACAAGCCTACGGTTTGTTCCACCCCTGTTATGTTAATTTAAAAAATGTCAATAACTAGGCCAACATCTGTCCTGAGGATAGGAAACCTGGAACCTCAAGAAGGAAGTAGAGTACCTGTCTATACACACATAGCCTGCTACAATTTCTCTTTTCTTTTATGAATTTATTCTTTACCCCTGAGAAAGTGAAAATACCTCACTTGAGCAAAATGGAAATTTTAAGGCTTGTATATCTTATAACCCCTTGGCTAAATAATACCTAAGTTTTGTAAATATTCTCATCTATAGCTTTAAAAGTTGTCACATTAAATCCAGCTGTATGTTTCATGTATGGGTTTATATATATTTCATATATGGGCATATATACATGTGTGTATATGTATATATATTTCTTCTTTACATTTTAATAAACACAAAATGTCTAGAACCCACCCAGTTATCTCATAGAAGACCACCTTCTTAAGTGGGTGGGGTGGGGTACAAAGGATTTTCTCAGTTTGTATCTTCTGGAATGTATTAAAAACATAAAATGAAATGCTAGAGCTACATCAATAAGGATCTGAAGACCGGAATGTTCTGTACTTCGTTGATCTGATCTACTTCGTTGATCTACCAATCAACCAAAGAGCAATAGGAAATACAATAAAATGCTCTCAGCTGCAGCTCCACAGAACAGGCACATTTTGATTGAGAAGAGAAAAGCTGAGACTAGAAAAAAGTCTAGTTGTTCAGTGCTGTCTAAAAATGAAGATAGATAGGTAACTAGAGCGTTGTGGAAATCTGAGGCCAGAAGCAGGAAAGGACAAGAGAAGGATAATGAATGTGGAAGATAAATAGGCATGAAAACAAGCTTTAAGTGACTCAAATATTCTGGCTAGGATCATCATCAGTAGTAGCAAATTATGAAAAGTCAGCAATACCTTAACGAATGGTTCTTATAAGTGAGGCAATTTAAAATAAATATGAAAGAATTTAGGGCTTCTTTTTCAGAGTAGAGACACATATCTGAGAGCAAAGAATCCTGAGTGCTTTGGGACTTGAAACTTGAAGCTATTTCTAAATAGTTATGAACTGAGTTTTATCTTTTTCTCCTTATTTTACCTTCTTTCTTGTCTCTTGCTTCCCTTCTTTATTTTTCTTCTTTTTCCCATTTTCCCTCCATTTTCCCCCTGTATTACTCCTTATAATATAATGAATTATAAAGTTGAAAGGGTACTCCATGCTTTTAAAACAAGCATGTGATTTATTGTTAATACTTCGAGGACCATGTTGAGGAAATGTGAGTCATAGAAATAGATAAAATTTGTAATCTAAATGTTAAATAAGTAATTCCCATGGCTTGGAAACATTCTTTATTTTAACTAATATGAAATGATAAAATACATATGAAAAGGCTCTACATCTCTAATATACAACTAAAAATTTTCATTATTCTTTACCCATAATTAAGACAGGCTAACAAGAGAATGTCAGCTAATTCATCCTTCAACTGGTATATAAATACACTGAAGATCATTTTAGTATTTCTCTCCCAACTGAATGTATGAAGTTTTTGGTTGCCAGAAATTATTTGATCACTCATAAGGCTGATGATTCCATTTGTGCTGTTTTGTGAGTTCATGAAGAAAAATGAACCTATTAGTTGGACTTGGCAACAGCTATTATACATGCATTCATATATATATATATATATATACATACATATATATATAATCTCTTTTATATATGTATAAAATCTATGAATATGAGAGGTTATTACTTATACAATTATGTTAGGTTATATGGCAAAATGAATTTCACATATGCAGTTAAATACCTGATCAGTTGAATTTGCGTTCATCCAAAGGGAAGTTAGCCTGAATGGGTCGACCTAGTCAGTTGAGGACTTTATTGGTCTCCTACTGGCTTGGAAGAAAGTAAAGAGCCATGAGCATCCCCAGGCAAGAACCAACAAAAAAATAAGAACTTTAGTCGCAAAACTACAAGGAAATGAATTCTGAGCAGAAACAGTGATCTTGGAAGAAATGCCCAAGCCTCAGGCAATATCGCATTCCCAGCTGATACCTTGATTTCAGCCTGGTGATATCCTAAACAGAGGACACACCTAACCCAAGCTTTGCTTCTTCTCTGCCTTTCTAATATGAAAATCATGCCCTACATTTATTGTGAATTTACAAAGCATAAATTAAGGATTTTGATGCCATCTCAAACTGCAAAGGAAAATGTGTTTCATTGATTTTTCTCTATGTTTTCTTTATTTTTTCCCATTCCCTATTTTACTTATCTTTAAACTTTACTGTTTCCTATTTTTGCTTGCTTTTGGATTTGGCTTAATCTTATTTTTCTAGCTTATTTAGGTGGAAGTTTAGATTACTTTTTTGTGAAATGTCTTCTTTTAAACTGTAGGTGTTTGAAGATAAAATTTTCCCTCTGAGCACTAATATCCCTGCATTCTATAAGTCTTCATTAGTGGTGTTTTAATTTCCTTTCATGGCAAATTATTTTCTAATTTCTTTTGTGAGTTCCTCTTCCACCCATTGATCATTTAGGAGTGAGTCATTTAACTTCCAGGTAATTTGAATTTCCAACACTTTTTCCTGTATAGCTTTCTAATTTGATTCCACTGTGGTAGGAGAACATACTTTGTAACACTGAAATGCTTTTAAGTTTGTTGACGCTTGTTTTATGGCCTAGAATATGTTCTATCTTTTTTTTTCCACACACACACACTGTATTTTATTTTTACAAGAGATAAATAGACTGACACCAAGCATTGCAAATGGATGACCACAACAAAAGCAATAATGATTGCAATTACCAAACACGAAACACACTCACACTATGTCATAGTATTGACATTCAGTCCAGTAATCCTCCACTGTAACAGCTCCTTTACTTTGCAGTGAAAATTGATTTGTATATTCTTTGTCTCTGAGTCCTTGTGGGATTTTTTTTTTTAAATCAAGCAGAAAGTCACAAAAATTATAATCATCCTCATCAGTGCACTCAGTCCCATGTAATTATTTTTTTTTTATCTTGATCTTTTGTTAGCACTTTTATGAGTCCATCAGTTTTTCATTAGAGTTCTGAAAATGCTTATTCATTCAGTTCAGCAGTACAGTTACAAGAAACCTGTACTTGCAAGAGTCTTTTCCATGAATTCCTTGAAGGTGAAACCCTCTTATAGGAACATATTTGCAAAAGCATCAGAGTATACCCAGAACTGTCCGTAAATGACAAAAGACTTAAAAATGACCATGGTTAAAGATTTGATGAAAGTTCATGATAATGTAATTGACAAGGAAATTTAGTTATTTCTGAGATATACATTTTAAAGTAATAACTAGAATTATGACATAACATTATACCAGAACACATAAGATTTTTAGAAATTACATGTAATGTCTGAAACATTTATATTAACATATTTCCATACAAATAACCCAATGAAAGTTTAGTATTAGTTGTTTTGTTTGTTTGTTTGTTTTTCTATACTGTAGGTACTTATTAGTCATCAATTTTATACACATCAGTGTATACATGTCAATGCCAATCGCCCAATTCAGCATACCCCCACCCCCACCCCACCACAGTTTTTCCCCCTTGGTGTCCATATGTCTGTTCTCTACATCTGTGTCTCAACTTCTGCCCTGCAAACTGGCTCATCTATACCATTTTTCTAGGTTCCACATACATGTGTTAACATATGATATTTGTTTTTCTCTTTTTGACTTACTTCACTCTGTATGACAGTCTCTAGATCCAACCACATCTCAACAAATGACTCAATTTCGTTCCTTTTTATGGCTGAGTAATATTCCATTGTATATATGTACCACATCTTCTTTATCCATTCGTCTGTTGATGGGCATTTAGGAAGCTTCCATGACCTGGCTATTGTAAATAGTGTTGCAATGAACATTGGGGTGCATGTGTCTTTTTGAATTATGGTCTTCTCTGGGTATATACCCAGTAGTGGGATTGCTGGATCATATGGTAAATATATTTTTAGTTTTCTAAGGAACCTCCATACTGTTCTCCATAGTGGCTGTATCAATTTACATTCCCACCAACAGTGCAAGAGGGTTCTCTTTTCTCCACACCCTCTCCAGAATTTATTGTTTGTAGATTTTCTGATGTTGCCCATTCTAACTGGTGTGAAGTGATACCTCATTGTAGTTTTGATTTGCATTTCTCTAATAATTAGTGATGTTGAGCAGATTTTCATGTCTTCTTGGCCATCTGTATGTCTTCTTTGGAGCAAGGTCTATTTAGGTCTTCTGCCCATTTTTGGATTGGGTTGTTTGTTTCCTTAATATTGAGATGCATGAGCTGTTTATATATTTTGGAGGTTAATCCTTTGTCCGTTGATTAATTTGCAAATATCTTCTCGGATTCTGAGTGTTGTCTTTTCATCTTGTTTATGGTTTCCTTTGCTGTGCAAAAGCTTTGAAGTTTCATTAGGTCCCATTTGTTTATTTTTGTTTTCATTCCCATTTCTCTAGGAGGTGGATCAAAAAAAACTTGCTGTGATTTATGTCAAAGAGTGTTCTTCCTATGTTTTCCTCTAAGAGTTTTATAGTGTCCGGTCTTACATTTAGGTCTCGAATCCATTTTGAGTTTATTTTTGTGTATGGTGTTAGGGAGTGTTCTAATTTCATTATTTTACATGTAGCTGTCCAGTTTTCCCAGCACCACTTACTGAAGAGACTGTCTTTTCTCCATTATATATCTTTGCCTCCTTTGTCATAGATTCGTTGATCATAGGTGTGTGGGTTTATCTCTGGGCTTTCTATCTTGTTCCATTGATCTATGTTTCTGTTTTTTGTGCCAGTACCATATTGTCTTGATTAATATAGCTTTGTAGTATAGTCTGAAGTCAGGGAGTCTGATTACCAGGGATGCAAGGATTCTTCAATATATGGAAATCAATCAATGTGATATTAACAAATTGAAGAATAAAAACCATATGATCATCTCAATAGATGCAGAAAAAGCTTTTGACAAAATTCAACCACGCAGTTATGATAAAAACTCTCCAGAAAGTGGGCATAGAGGGAACTTACCTCAACATAATAAAGGCCATATATGACAAACCCACAGCAAACATCATTCTGAATGGTGAAAAACTGAAAGCATTTCCTCTAAGATCAGGAATGAGACAAGGATGTCCACTCTCACCACTATTATTCAACACAGTTTTGGAAGACCTAGCCATGGCAACCAGAGAAGAAAAAGAGATGAAAGGAATACAAATTGGAAAAGAAGAAGTAAAACTATCACTGTTTGCAGATGACATGATACTATACATACAGAATCCTAAAAATGCCACCAGAAAACAACTAGAGCTAATCAATGAATTTGGTAAAGTTGCAGGATACAAAATTAATGCACAGAAATCTCTTGCATTCCTATACACTAATGATGAAAAATCTGAAAGAGAAATTATGGAAACACTCCCATTTACCATTGCAACAAAAAGAATAAAATACCTAGGAATAAACCTACTTAGGGAGACAAAAGACCTGTATGCAGAAAACTATAAGACACTGATGAAAGAAATTAAAGATGATAAAAACAGATGGAGAGGTATACAATGTTCTTGGATTGGAAGAATCAATATTGTGAAAATGACTATACTACCAAAGGCAATCTACAGATTCAATGCAATCCCTATCAAATTACCAATGGCATAGAATATGTTCTATTTTAAAGAATATTTCATGTGTGCTTGAAAACTATATGTATTCTGATGCAGCTGGGTAGAGTGTTCTACAGATTTCTGCTAATTCTAGTTGGCTTACAACATTGCTCAGGTCTCTTTTTTGTTGATCTTATCCCTAATTGTTCTACCCATTTCTAAAAGTAGTGTATAGACGCCTCTAACTATTATTATTGAATTTGTATATTTCTCCTGTCAATTCAGTGTTTGCTTCATGTATCTGGAGGCTGTTTTTTAGATGAATATACTTTTATAAATGTTAGGTCTTCTGCATGGAGTGACCCTTTATCAATATCATTATCTTCACACTGTCTTTTAATCCTTTAAGCATGGCTTCCTTTAGTTCCTTTCACATATGTATTATAATGCTTTGAAGTCTTTGCTAAGTCTATCATCTCATCCCCTTCAAAGCAGTTTTTACTTCTTGTCTCCCCCACCCCCTGCCCTGTGTATGGACCACACTTTCCTGTTTCTTTGTATGACAAAATTTTAAGTTGAAAATTGATCATTTTAGATAGTACATTAAGAAACTGCAGACTGCTCCCCCACCAGAGGATGTTGCTGTTTGCTTAATCATTTGTTTATTTCTTTAGAACTTGGCTGAACTAATTCTGTGAAATCTTTTCTCCCCAAAATGTGCACTCTTCAATGTCTCTGCTCAGATTCCCCCCCCTTGCTTTTACCTTTTAATTTAACTACTTAAGGATTGCCCCTGTGTCAACATAGTCCACTTAGTGATCAAAGGTTGTGCTTAAGCCTCTTAGTCAGTCAGATATTTACCTATTAGCATAAGACATATATGCGGCTTATAGGCTACTCTCAAGTTTCAGTGAGTTTATGTGTTTATTTATGCTCCATGTTTAGTTAGGGACGTTTAGATTGGGTGTTTCCTCTCTGATATCTCCAGAGAGGCTATAGCTTCGGGCATGCATACAGTCTTCCAGAACTCCAGAAAGTTAAAAAAAAAAAGTTCTGTAATTTTATTTTTGAACCTGGTTTCCTAGAAGCTACCTTTGAGTCAGAGTAGTTCATTCAGCCAGTGTTTGGTTAGAGTTGCACTTAACCCCTTTTGCCAGTGAATCTTCTGTCCTGTCTTAATGAGTCTGTGTGAAATTGGGTAATGCTGTTAAATCTGATCCAGGCCCTGTTGTGATTGCTCCTGAGTGGGTACAGCCTATCACAAATGCATGGTCTTCCTGTCCCAGAGTTGCCTATGATCTCAGGAGGGCTCTTCTTGGCTGTCTCTTTTCTTGGCTCTCTATTAAGCTTCCTGCTATTCTTCCATTTTGCTGGCATTAGAAGCTCCCATTTATAATGCCATTTGCAGCAACATGGATGGACCTAGAGATTGTCATACTGAGTGAAGTATGTCAAACAGAGAAAGACAGATATCATATGATAATACTTATATATGGAGTCTAAGAAAACAGTACAAATGAACCTATTTACAAAGCAGAAATAGAGTCATAGATGTAGAAAACAAGCTGTGGTTACCAAGGGGGGAAGAGGGGTCGGGAGGGGTAAATTGGGAGCTTGGGATTAACATATACACACTGCTATATATAAAAGTAGATAATTAATAAGAACCTACTGTATAACATAGGAAACTCTACTTAATACTCTGTAATGACCTATGTGGGAATAGAATCGATTAAAAAAAGTGGATATATATATATATATATATAACTGATAACGTATAACAGATTCACCTTGCAGTACAGCAGAAACTAACATAACGTTGTAAATCAACTGTACTCTAATAAAAATTAATATTGTAAAAAGAAGCTACCCATGTCTTCTTAATTGCTCCCCACCAAGATCTCCACTGCTTTCAACAGTACCCTTAGGCCTGGCTTTCTCCACTCTTTGTTCTAAATGAAGTCAGTCCCTCAGGCAGAGTTCTGAAGCTCTTTATTCCTAGGGACTTCCTTTCACTCTAGGCAAATTCCTTGGGTCAATGTTTGGAGCTGGGGGCCAAAGGGGAACCTGCCTTGCCTGGAGTGACACCCTTGCCTTTAAGGGGCACTGAGAGGAAGTATGTCTGCCTCTTCCACCTGGACCCTCTATTCTAAGAGACAGCGGGAGTATGGATGAGCAAGGACTCTGAATTATTGGTCTGTAGCCCCTGAAATAAAGTTTCCACCCTCTGAGGGGGGATGAGTAAAAAGGGGGTCTATGATTGGGGGCAGGGAAAGCAAGACAGTGAAGGAAAAACAATATTCTCCTTCTAATGTGAAACTGTAATCCCAAATTTGGAGCTGGGTAGGAAGGATCCCTTTTCTTCTTCTGTACATGCCCTGGGTAGAGTCCCCATAGCATGGAGCTGGGCTGAGTAGCAAATCAGGGATTAGGTTATTTCACTGTTTTTACCAACATTTAGTAGACTTTCTTGAATGAATGTTTCTCCATGTAGACAATTTGGATTTTAAGTGATGGCTTTAAAATATCTTTACCATTTAAACTGTTGTTTTGAGGGTAGAGGGTCTGCCAAGCTCATTACTCCACATCTTGAAGGTCTTTTTTTTTTTTTTTTTTGCGGTACGTGGGCCTCTCACTATTGTGGCCTCTCCCGTTGCGGAGCACAGGCTCCGGACGCGCAGGCTCAGTGCCCATGGCTCACGGGCCCAGCCGCTCCGCGGCATGCGGGATCTTCCCAGACCGGGGCACGAACCCGCATCCCCTGCATTGGCAGGCGGACTTTCAACCACTGCGCCACCAGGGAAGCCCTTGAAGGTCTTTTTTTTTAAACAGTGTTGATAAAGAGATTTATGGTACACCCATTTCAGTTTTCTCCATTGCTCTTCCAAATGCATTCCCTCATATACATCAACACTGCCATTTCACTGCATTCAGCTAGGCATTATTCTCCCCTAGGCCACTTTGCTAAGCTGAATCTTTACTACACACACAGCATTTAGTCTCTCATCAAAGTCCATCACTTATAATCCAGAAAAATGTGTCTTCTCCTTGTCTTAATGGCTGTATGTTTCAAAGAGTCCAACCATAGTTATGTGGACTGCACAGCCTCCACTATTTTCTTGATTACCTTTTGATTTAGGAATAATAGTGAAAATCATTGCATTAAAGATTCAGATCTTATGACTCTTTATACAAGTCTACCACATTTTCCAAACTCTCTGACCTACAAAAGAGGAATGACTATTCAAAGCCTTCAAGTTCCTCTATCCATTGGCTTCCCTCCCAAGTTTAATCTGCCACTGAACTCACAACTGCTCACTTAAAACAAAACTTTCCCATATTTTTCCCTCTCTTCTGTCAGCTATTAGGAAGTTATTAGCATATTTTTCTCTTCAAAGTATCATTACATACTCACTCTCTTCATGAATTTCTCCAGGTACATCCCCACTTGGCTATATTCCTTTCAACAGCTTGTTTCAGTGTATGTTCATATCTCTGTGAGAGGCTGAATATGTTTAATATATTTGCTCTCTAACTTCTGTGCTGTAATTTAAAAAATCTATTTCTTTCCTTAAGACTTTTAACATTCCAGGAGTATGATTATATCTATGCTTTCTTGTGTCTAATGTACAATTAGCAGTACTATGATATACATTAAGTTGATAGTTTAATTTTAGTAGAATATCTAAGTAAGGCACACTGGGAAAAATATTAGAAAATTATGCTGTGCTATTTCTCAGAAGTAGTTTGGCTTCTAATCTTTGGAAACTCCATTATATAAAAGGAAATTTGTATACTGTTTTTACGAGATCTGAATCTAGTCTTAGAAAAGTTTATTTAAAACTTAAATTAACAACATTTTATGGAAGACTCATACATGCATTGTCCTTAGTTTTTTCACTTTGAGCAAGTCAGTTAATGTCTTTGAGCCTATATTACCACATCTACAAAATAAAAATATCGGGAACAATGATTTCTGAAGGCCTCTTCTGTGTTAAAATACTCTCCTTTCTGTACTCTTCTAATCATCAATTATGGTTGACTGTAATTGACCTGCTGATGTCAGAACCTGGCTTAGTTGATAGTGGAACGGTTGTCACTGCCAAGTCCCATCCCTGTGGTTGAGTGCCCTCAGGAGCTGGACATATTTGGAAGTTTTCAGTATGACTTGCTCATAAGTGACTAACCCATCTCTTGGGGTAGGCAGGACTTCACTGTCAGCAACTTTCTCTTCTCTTGATATGTAAGTTGATTCTGTGTTTGAAGGATTCCAGAAAGTTAAAAAAAAGGTTCTGATCAGGCATATTCTACACTATTCAAAGAGAGTTCATTTAATACACTTTAAAACTTTTAATACATTACAATTTGCTTATCTTACCCAGCCCCCTATTTCCACCACCCACAACATTTGCAATATGTCCAAGACTGCTATTATGCAGCTTGAAATTAGGAGTGGAGGGCAGGGTGGAGGAGACTGGAGCCAAAAGCAACACTGAGACTAATAATGATTCCCAATTTGTCAAGTCCATGTAACCATTTGCCAAACAATGTTTTAAATGATTTAAAGAGTCCAGTGTGTATTATAGACCAGTTCCCAAGCTACGTTAGCCTACACACTGTCAAGTTATGTGGATTTTCACATACTAATTTACAAACTCACTAAGTATGAACTAAAGAATTTATGTATCTTTTCATTCTTTACAAGCAAATTATAGAATTCTTTTCCTAACAACACACATGAATGGTAACCACAAGCTAAAACATATCTACCACATTAGTTTCCCTATCAGGTTGCATTAAAAATGTTCTCCCTATAATACTCAGTCAACAGGCTCATATGTGTACCATAAACTTTGTTGTATGTGCCAGGCTAAGAAAGAGCAGAGAAGGTCTGTGGATGGTCTTTCAGCCCCAGGTCATTTTCTCAGTTTAGTAGGAGGATGAATGAGGATGCTTGGGGAGGGGGATTAATGAATTCAACAATGTTTTTTGCCCAGGAGACTCATAGTGCTATATGCCAGTATGAGCTACAAGGTGAGAGACCAGGAATTACAACTGGCAGCATCATTTGAGCAGGTAATGAGTGAGCTGTGTATGGTTCATTACTCACTGTGATAGAGAATTAATTGTTATAATATGTAAGCTGCTTTATTAGGTGTCGAACTTATAGGACCTAAAGTCACTTTTTAAAAGAAGACCTCTATTTTGATTCATCCTGCACTTACTCAGATAGTGGGAATAAACATTATGTAGCTTTAGAATGAGACTTCAGCTAAAGGCATAAAAGGTTATGCCTACTGCGATAGAATTACCTGGAAGCTGAGATCTTAACCAATTTGGTACATAAGACCTGAGATATAGTTTGTTTTCACTAAGATTATAAATAGTCAAGGGTGTGGTCTCTCTCAATTCAACAAGTATTCTCAAGCACCATTAGCTGTCTGGCTCTCCAATACCTGAACCCTAGAAGTGATTTTGATATTAGTAAGCAACCACAATTTATTTGGTACCTGCTATGGGGAAGGAGACTTTTTTCAGTATGTAGCCAGTATGGTCTCTTTTAATACTCTTGCCAATTTTATGAGATAAATAGTGTTTCCTCTTTCACAGATAAGGGAACTGAGACATAGAGAATTTGATTTATATATATATTTTTCATCATACAGCTAATACATGATGGTTAGCAGATAACAAGTCTCTGACAAATATGTACTGTCAATATATGAAAAAGATATATGAAACTAACACAACATTTTAAATCAACTATACTCCAAAAATATATATTATATATGATATATTATGGTGATATGATATATATTATATAGTGTGCAATATATGTCACATATGGTATATATATAATGATGCATATATTTTGTTTATATACATCTTGAATAATATATATAACATATTTATTAATATATATCAAATAGAATAATAGAATAGCATACATATCATATGTGATAAAGACAGAAATGTATACATATTCATATATACACATACACATGTATATGTACTATATATATTACATGTATATTATTTGTTTATACACATATGCATTTTATATATATGGAAAGAGAGAGAGAAAAAAGTTCATTTATGGAAGCAAAATAATAACTTTTAGAAGTATAAAACTGGGACAGACATGAAAAGTATAACATAAAGGAGAAATTATTAATATTCAGAGAACAGTTCAGATAAAATTGGGTAGAGGAAAGAATAAAATAAGCATGGTATGACAGTGAAGGAGAAGAAAAGTTTCAAGCTAGGGGAGGAAGTGAGAAATTAAAATGGGCTATTGAGTGTTCCAGCCTCCTAGAAGCACATGATGCCTCTGAAAATTTTCTGAAGTCTATAAACCATCCAATAAAAGACACTTGATTAAATTTTTATTTTCCACCTTAGCAAGGAAGAAACTTTAGAACTGGTAAGTGTCTCAGAGGCATCCAGTCTGCCCTAAATTCAAGGACAGAAATTAATTGATTTATTCAAATTGTTTTGTGAGCATAGGTAGAAGGGATTCTAAAATAAAAATATGTCTTTGTCATTTATTTCTTAAGGTAACTATATTTACACAAAGAACGTGGCAAATGCCTTGAAACATTAAGATATTTAATATAGAGTAAGATTCTAGAATGAGGCATGGGGATCATGGCATATGAATCAGATGTCTACAACGTATAAGGCATTTGAGCACAGCACAGACCCTCCTAAGGAAGGAGATTTGGGGGCTTTAATAAGGGTACCAAAATAGCGATCACAGCAGTGGAAATGGAAGTACAGCAACAAAGCCAAGAGATGATCAAGGGCGCTCTACTTGAGAGTTAGTCATTCAGTCACTAGTTATTTCCAGTAATTGGGATATCTCTAATTAGCAATAATTTCTTCTGATATTAAGCAGGACTCTCCTTCCACTAAATATAACCATGAATCTTTGCTATGCTCTCTGTAGTTATAATGAATAAATATATGTCCTCTCCAAATATTTGTAATAGCCATCACCATGTGTTTCAATCCTGATATCAAAGAAGTTCTTCAACGAATTTCCAAATTTGTCTTCTCTCCTCCATAAAAGGATTTGACTTTATCAATTACTTTTGCAACAAAACTCAGTTGCAGTTGAATAAGAACTTTAAGAGAATGTCAACTTATGTCCCATCTTCTTCAAACCCCAGCTTTATGTCACTTTAGGAGTCAACACAGTGAGAAACTCTAAATTGTTCATTCCATTTTGTGAATTTAACATTATCTCCAGGGGTTGAATATCATCATAGGCTGAGATTGTGCATTCCAAAACCAGAAATCCTTGTCACAAAGGTTGTGCTAGTCATAGTAGGCTAACAGTTAAAACAAAAAACTTAGAATTTTAATAGCTTAAGAAAAAAAAACTCTAAGTTTTAAGAAAAAACGTTGGTTTCTAATTCAAGTCACCATCCAGTATGGTTGGTTGGGGGTATAAGATTCTAGTTGGTTGTTCAGAGGTCTGGAATTTTTCATAATTTTGCTCTGTCATCTTCTAGTGCTTTAGAATTATTCATGATTTTTTCTGTATCTAGATGGGAAATCAGTTTTCTGAGTAGCATTCATCATTTTTATCCATATTCCATTGACAAGAACTCAGTAAAACAACTTCACTTATCCAGAAAAGAAAGATCAGAAAATAATTTGTCTGTGTGCCTAGAAAAAAGAGAAATGGGTTTGTAATCTCTGCCTCAGAGGTTTATGTATTGGTGTGCTTAGGTAAGGCTGGAAGGAAAAAAGAGGTGGAAGCAAATGAAGACTGCATATTGGGGCTTTTGATTCAGAACAAGAGGATACTTATGCTATATGTGTTACTGATTATGATAGTAATGAAATTAAAGAGGAAATGAGACTTGTTATTCATGACATTTACATGGATAAGCTGCCTTGTTTAGAACTGTTTCCCCCATTTCTGTGACTATTCCGGCACACAGGAGGGGCTCACAGAAAGTTGTTAAATGAATTTATGTACACTGTGGAGCTAACAAAATTAAAATAAAACCCTACACAGACTGGCTATAACATAGTAATATTATATGACATTTATGCGTATTACTTACATTTATGTCTAATTACTATATAGACAAAAAAGATGAAGGGTTTGATTACATACTTCACAAATTAACATACTGTAAGTTTTATTTAATTGCACATAACTGTAAAAATATGCTCAGTCTTTCTAATTTGATTGTAGACTACTCTAGGTTGGAAAGTGTATGGACAGAACATAGCAAAGTCAACAGAGATTTAATTAAGTTTACTTCACATGGTGTCCTTTTGGGTTAATTGCTTTGTACCTACCAGTCACAAAACAATATTATCTGAGAAGAGGAAGGAAGAAAGTGACAAATTCAGCTACTCACATTTTCCATAAGATTGACCTTGGTGCTTCTCTTCTCTCTTTCAGTTTTTCTCTCTATATGATCAATACTTTTTTTTTTTTTTTGCAGGGGGGCAGGCTGCACCACATGGCTTGTGGGATCTTAGTGCCCCAAACAGGGATTGAACACAGGCCCTCAGTAATGAGAGCATGGAATCCTAACAAATGGACCACCAGAGAATTCCCTGTATGATCAATACTTTATGACAATGTAGTCCTACAAAAACTGGCATAATTTAGTTTTCATAGCATAAAAAATGCTTTGAAAGGAGATAGTTCTGTTTGAAAATATCTTGGAATTTTGCCAACTTCATATCTTTCTATCTTCAAAAATACAATATTTTTTATTCTGGTTAAATCAAATAGTTTGAGTGCTGGTTTTAGTTTTCTTTTTCAAGCAAGTTATCATAAAGCTATCATGGCGATGGGGTAAAAGTACAAAGAAATTTGCAAGATTAAGAAGGTTAAATTATCAAATGGTGTACATGTGTCAGATACCATATTTTGCATATATGCAAAATATTCTTTGTCATAACACAGTTATAAATAATAACAAATATGTTATATTTCACATATATTCAAGTAGATGCATGTATTTTTTTAGTATGAACTATATAAAATTAATTATATTTGACTGTTTTTTACCTATAAAAATGGTAATTTCATATGATCCAACCAAATACACACACAAACATACATGCACACTCATTTTTTCTCATGCAACATATCTTTTCATCAGCAGCGGCCCAGCCAGATGGATTCATTCAACTCAAATTTGTCGTAAAGAAAGACAGACTCTTAAAATTACATTAATTTTACGCTGACAGAACTCTTTTGAAGAACATTTTTCCACTGAGTTGGTGTGAGGACAAAAATCATTGTGTCCATAGCTATTTCTGACTAGTTATGCGTTTGGGGATTTCTGTATTTTTTCCTTTTCTGTGTTATTACTAAGAAATACCACTAATGGTGCAGTAAATTTATCCAAACACTTCCATAAAAACTATTTGGAGATTTTCTACATATTTTCAGGAGAAAAATCCTTTAGTTATTAGGTATGGCCACATCTTTCCAAGTAATTTCTGAGACCTTTTAGACACATCTCCCAGTTTGACTGTAAGGCACAGAAAATAAGTTCAGCTACCAGAGGAAACATTGTTTTCAAACTTTGAATATGTTGATTAATTGCTTTTCAAGAAAACATTTTTGTGAAAAACTTCCTTAACAAACTGTCACACAGGATTTCTAGGGCTAGTAGGAGATGCCAACTTTAAAAGAAGAGATGTTTGTAATATCTTCTTTGTTCCCCAGATATATCATTTCTGTTAAAATATCTGCAATAGATTTGAATGTTTGTGTCCCCCAAATTCATACATTAAAGCCCTAATGACCAAGGTGATGACATTAGGAAGTGGGACCTTTGAGAGGTAATTAGGTCATGGGGTGAAGCCTCATGAATGGAATTAGTGCACTTATAGGAAGAGATATGAGGGAAATCATCTCTCTCCTCCATGTGAAGATACTGTACAACAAGAAGGTGGCCAACATGTAAATCAGGAGGAAATCTCTCACCAGATATCTAATCTGCTGGAGCCTTGATCTTAGACTTCCCAGCCTCCAGAAATGTGAGAAATAAATGTTTGTTGTTTAAGCCACATAATCTATGGTATTCTGTTCTAAAACAATATCCCTTTGAATTTTATGTACTCTCAGTGGCCTAAACTATGGAGCACAGTCATCATTAAGTGATAATTTGTGCAAATATAATACATAAATCACCACATGTAATAGTGGGAGATAGTTGATTAATGGTCTTCCTCAAGACGATGATTTCAGTTTCATTAAGTTCAATATTTTATTCAGCCTAGGAAGGTACACAGTGAAAAATGCATTTTGCCAAAGGCATGGACAGAAAAACAGACCAATGTGGTATTCTCAGAACTGCAAAATCTTTTTTTTACTTTTTAGTTTTCTTTTATTATTATTTTTTTAACAGCAGGTTCTTATTAGCTATCTGTTTTATACATATTAATGTATATATGCCAATCCCCCAATTCATCCCCCCACCCCGCTTTTTCCCCTTTGTGTCCATACGTTTGTTGTCTACATCTGTGTCTCTATTTCTGCCTTGCAAACTGGTTCATCTGTACCATTTTTCTAGATTCCACATACATGCATTAATACACAGTATTTGTTTTTCTCTTTCTGACTTCACTCTGTATGACAGTCTCTAGGTCCATCCATGTCTCCACAAATGACTCAGTTTCATTCCTTTTTATGGCTGAGTAATATTCCATTGTATATATGTACCACATCTTCTTTATCCATTCGTCTGTCAATGGGCATTTAAGTTGCTTCCTGACCTTACTATTGTAAATAGTGCTGCAATGAATATTGGAATTCATGTGTCTTTTTGAATTATTGTTTTCTCAGGGTATATGTCCAGGAGTGGAATTGCTGGGTCATATGGTAGTTCTATTTTTAGTTTTTTAAGGAGCCTCCATACTATTCTCTATAGTGGCTGTATCAATTTACATTCCCACCAATGGTGAAAGAAGGTTCCTTTTTTCCTCACCCTCTCCAGCATTTGTTGTTTGTAGATTTTCTGATGATGCCTATTCTGACCAGTGTGAGGTGATACCTCATTGTAGCTTTCATTTGCATTTCTCTAAAAATCCGTGATGTTGAGCAGCTTTTCATGTGCCTCTTGGTCATCTGTATGTCTTCTTTGGAGAAATGTCTATTTAGGTCTTCTACCCATTTTTTGATTGGGTTGTTTGTTTTTCTTAATATTGAGCTGCATGAGCTGTTTATATATTTTGGAGATTAATCCTTTGTCCATTGATTTGTTTGCAAATATTTTCTCCCATTCTGAGGGTTGTCTTTTCATCTTGTTTATAGTTTCCTCTGCTGTGCAAAAGCTTTAAGTTTCATTAGGTCCCATTTGTTTATTTTTGTTTTTATTTTCATTACTCTAGGAGGTGGGTCAAAAAAGATCTTGCTGTGATTTATATCATAGAGTGCTCTGCCTATGTTTTCCTCTAAGAGTTTTATAGTGTCTGGCCTTACATTTAGGTCTTTAATCCATTTTGAATTTATTTTTGTCTATGATGTTAGGGAGTGTTCTAATTTTATTCTTTTACATGTAGCTGTCCATCACCACTTAATGAAGAGACTGTCTTTTCTCCATTGTATATCCTTTCCCCTTTTGTCATAGATTAGTTGACCATAGGTCAACTATGAGTTTATCTAGAACTGCAAAATCTTAATGATACTTTTTTATTATCATGTTTTTTTCTAAATATTTTTACCAAGAATTTTTCCTACTTTATTAATTTCCAAACTTTCTGATTTAGTTGTTCATACATTTTTTGAACTATATTCTGATTGCAGTCAATCACCATACTTTCATTCTGACCCTTCTTTTCTTCCTATTCTACAATTCCTGATCTGACACAGAGTACACTCTTAAACTTGGATCTTGTAGTAAATCTGACACTTCAGTGAAATTTTGAAAAACAGAGCATTCTATAGCATGAATGACTAGTTCGTATTCTGTTCTCCAGCCCTTTAAACATTCTTTACATGCACAATTAATTTTATTATCCCTTTCCCCCTTTATCATGTTTTTCAGCCAACATGACAACCTAGATTAAACTAAGTCTTTGTTTAGTTTGTGTGTGCACCCAAGTGCACAATAACTCAAGGTATTTGGATAACAATTTATAAACTTCATTTTAAAATTATATCTACAAATCTCAAGTGGGCCTTAAACAGTATCAAGCAATACTACTAAAATTTTGTGATTAAGGGCTTCTCCACATCAGTGAGAAAACTATTTTACATTTTCTTTAATATCATTGTCTCAAAATATCAACAACTTATTTCATTATTGACAAAGTAGAAGCAGTAGAAGAAAAATATTTCATAGCACCACCACTAAATCTACCAGTGGATAATCATCTGTGTTAGCACAGATGGATTTTTCTTTCATCCCAATAAATAAACCATTCTTACTCCTATTAAATCCATTCTATGTTTGAGATTGGTATCCCATTCTTTCGTGCCAACTCTGGGAACTGGCTATTCAAAGGATCTCTTTTCTCTACTGGATCTTAAGCTTTATTCTTGCTAAAATGTCATTCTCTTCAGCCTAAAATATCCTAAACAAAGAAACAAAATCTGTCTATTGTCTCCATGCTTACTCTAGTGCTTCTCCATCTCCCTTTTCTTCTTTAGAGTAAAAGTTACTGTAAGAGTTGTCTGTAGCCATTATTTCCACTTTCTTTCTTTCCATTTGGTTCTTAACCACATCAAGCCTTTCTCTCCACTAAAACCACCCATGTCAAGATGAACTTCATCTTCCATGTTGCCAAACCCAATGGTCAATTTGAAGTCTTCATTGTAGCCTTAACTTCAGTTGCACAAAATTTTCTTTTCACAGTTTCTGACTGATACAACCATCAATATGAAGTTGACACTGGATTTTGAATTTAAAAAGTAATTTTAAAAATTATGTTATTGTAAAAAAAAATTATGTTATTGTTAAAATTTGCCTGGTAATCTTTTTTTTTTAAACGTCATTGTTGGACGAATGATAAATTTCTTGCATAAAACTAATTCATTGAAGAACCTGGTCTTTAGTGGGTGATGGATTCAAATTCCAAACTTGGATGGGTTTACTACTTCAGGAAGTAGTGCATTGTTAAACATGGGTTATTTCCTATTTGCTTAATGACACATGGGAGGAAAATCTCTAAGATATCTAAATATTTATTTTGGGGGAGAGGATGTGTTTTTAGCAGTACTATGACAAACAATTCCCTGAGAATGTTACTTTTTATTTCAAACCAAAGAAAATGCCTTTATACTTAGATATTATTTCTGATAAAAATCTAAATTGATTGGAAAGATCCCTCATGGTATTTAGAACTAGTTAGCAAGAACTAAATAAATTAATAAGAATGTTTAGAGTCAGAGAACTTCTATTTTACATTCAGAAACCCTTGATGTTCAAACAATGTGAATAAAGTTATTATGTAATAAGTTTTGTCAAACTTTAAATGAATACACATTGGGATTCATTATTACCAACTTAAATCCTACTTTTCAGTCAGTTATTTAAATTATTGTGTATA
Organism: Globicephala melas; assembly: GCF_963455315.2. Classification (NCBI taxonomy): domain Eukaryota; kingdom Metazoa; phylum Chordata; class Mammalia; order Artiodactyla; family Delphinidae; genus Globicephala; species Globicephala melas. The sequence continues at coordinate 160,717,152 of NC_083315.2, read as the reverse complement.
CTAATATAGGATTTCCTATATGGACTCACTCTATTCAGTGTTTTTAACACTTAAGTTTTGTGGACTTTCTTATTTTTTGGAAAATTTTGAAAATACATAGATACACAATATCTATAATAAACATTCACATTACCACCATGTAAAGTTAAAATCATGCTTATGTTTTATCATTTTGATTTTAAGATAGTTTTTAAAAAATAATTACTTGTACATAAAAATTAAGTACTTTTTGGACCTCGAGCAATGGAAAGCTTACATGCTCACTATATTAAATTAAAAAGAACTTTTAGAAATTTACATAAAACATATTTTACCTTATACATAGGCTGTGCTACTCTTTTACTTAAACTATTCTTTTAGCTCTTGTCATGTTATTTCATCTAGTCCTTTTGTAGTACTGTATTACATAAAATTGTATAGTTATTGTCCTTCTAATGGATACTTAGTTCATTTCCAATGTATCGCTATCTCAATGTTCCATTAAGTTTAAATACCACAAATTGGATTTCAGAGACCTTATAATAAATAAGAGAAAAGTGTTCAACAATCAAAAAAGTTGTAATAAAATGTTGGAGGAAGGCATACCAGGCAAATATGAATAAAAAGAACAGGAGAATAGTGTTCTTAAAATCTATCAGAATAAATTTTAAAGCAAATATATCACATGGGAAAGAGAACTATAATACATAATAGTAAAAGAAAAATTAGAACAGGAAGACACGTTCATCATAAATAGATATTTAATTAATAATAAATTTTTGCAGTATAGTATACAGGGAAGAATATGAAAGTCATCAGATTTAACTGATCAATCAAACAGACAAACATAGTAGAAATATTGAAGATCTGAAAAATAGCATTAATAAGTCCAAGGTATTGCATATACAAGATACAGAATTATTCATTTCAAGCACACATGGAGCATATCTAATTCAACCAGGGCAAAGTCTACCTCACTCCTTAATCAATCCTTAATCATAAGTACAGTGAATCCCTAATTTCTGGTTGAGTTCACCAATCTGTTTTAATTCCATCATTTCATAAATGATAAAATTAAGGTCAGTAATTAAGAGCAGTAAAAATTACTTAGTATTAAAATATATAAGAGACCTGAGGCTAGAACCAAGGGTTAGTGGGCTGTGTTGCCTGTGCCCACACATTCCTACATTTAAAACAAACCAGAAAATTTAAAACATTAATGTTTATAACTGAAAGTAAAATCTGGTAATTCTCAATGGATTAGAAAATATTAGACACTGTATTCCAAAGAAGTTATATAGTAATGCTGATCACATTTTTGCATTCTCATAATTTTATTGGCTTATAAATTATTCCATGTATTTTGTTCAATAAAATTATTTAATTAGTAAAAGAAATTACAGTTTGGATAAAGATACAATTTAACTCATTTTATGCATTTTGGCATATTATTCCATTGTGAAATTTATAAATTAACAATGAATGAAGTCATATAAGTGGCCATGGAAAATAAAATGCATCAATATACATGCATTTTTAATAGGATTCAGCAGATTTCAAAAGCACAAAAGCAATGTGAGCAGAGGCTTTTTGTAAATATTAAAAAAACAGCATTCAAGGAACCATATTTCTAAAATAATCTTTTCCTACTTTTCTCTGATTTCATTATAAAACTTCTTGTGTTTGGTTTGTAATTTGTATCCTAATATTTGGATTCCACTGTTTTTTAGGTATATGAGAACAAAAAAACCCAAGGCAGTGTTATTTATTAAGATAAATTGTCATAGATATATGATATAAATATATAGATACACAGAGAAGTAGATAGATAGACAGACATAACTTTATACACTCACAACTATACACACATACACAGCTATAACTGTAGACATAAAATCTGTTTGGGAAAGCATCATCTCTTTCCACTCTTCCATTACATTTGTGGTCCCAAATCTAGTATTTTTTGCTCTAGCTGTATAAACCTGGTTTCCAAAACATTTTGCCTTGTTTTTCATCATCTTTGCAACTACTTTTTCCTTGTGACTAGATTGATAGAAAGCATGGTATCTGGAAAATAACTATCTTGAAATCTTTTTTTTTTCTAAATAAAATCTTTCCACTGGCCATAATAGTAATTTATATCTTCTCAACTTGCCTCACATATATTATCACTTCTCTCTTCCTTCCATTTAGTAAACAGAATAGAATGGTAGTTGTCAGAGGCTGGGAGGAGGGAGAAATGGGGAGTTGTTGTTCATTGGGTATAAAATTTTAGTTATGCAGATGAATGAGATCTAGAAATCTGTGTAACACAGTATATATAGTTATCAATATTCTACTGTGCATTTAAAATTTTGGGAAAAGGTTAGATTACATGTTGAATGTTCTCCCAACACAAAAAAACAAAACAATAACAACAAATAAATAACATAACAACAAAACCTCAAAATAAGCAAAGAAACACTTTGCTTTGGGAGGTGATAGATACAGAAACTTTTGGAGGTGATGTACTCAGCTATTACTGTGATTGTGGCGATGGTTTCATGGATGTGCATATGTCCAAATTCATCAAACTGTATACATTAAATACTTGTAGTTTTTATATATTAGGTGTGCATCATTTAATCTTTTAAATAAGTAAATAATGGATGTCAATGAGCTGCTTGATATTTGAGAACCAAATGAATCACTTCTACATAATTAACATTGTAGTCTGGAAGTCACGGTTAGTCTATGAATAGATGCTAATATAGTCCTGACCAAGCACATATGATTTCAAGTACTAAATAGTTTAATATAAATTTATTTTATTTCACTTGATATTACAGTAATATATTGTGCTTCTAAAAATATGTGATAGTAGACTATAGTATCATTTTTTAACATTTTTATTGGAATATAATTGCTTTACAATGGTGTGTTAGTTTCTACTTTATAACAAAGTGAATCAACTATACATATACATATATCCCCATATACTCTCCCTCTTGCGTCTCCCTCCCTCTCTCCCTATCCCATCCCTCCAGGTGGTCACAAAGCACCGAGCTAATATCCCTGTGCTATGTGGCTGCTTCCCACTAGCTATCTATTTTACGTTTGGTACTGTATATATATCCATACCACTCTCTCACTTCGTCCAAGCTTACTCTTCCCCCTCCCCATGTCCTCAAGCTCATTCTCTACATCTGTGTCTTTACATGGGTCCTGCCCATAGATTCTTCAGAACCTTTTTTTTTTTTTTCTAATTCCATATATATGTGTTAGCATACGGTATTTGTTTTTCTCTTTCTGACTTACTTCACTCTGTATGACAGACTCTAGGTCGATCCACCTCACTATAAATAACTCAATTTTATTTCCTTTTATGGCTGAGTAATATTCCATTGCATATATGTGCCACATCTTCTTTATCCATTCACCTGTCGATGGACACTTAAGTTGCTTCCATGTGCTGGCTATTGTAAATAGAGCTGCAATGAACATTGTGGTACATGACTCTTTTTGAATTATGGTTTGCTCAGGGTATATGCCCAGTAGTGGGATTGCTGGGTCGTATGGTAGTTCTATTTTTACATTTTTAAAATGTAAAAATGTTCTCCATAGTGGTGGTATCAATTTACATTCCAACCAACAGTGAAAGAGGGTTCCCTTTTCTCCACACCCTCTCCAGCATTTATTGTTTGTAGATTTTTTGATGATGACCATTCTGACTGGTGTGAGGTGATACTTCATTGTAGTTTTGATTTACATTTCTCTAATGATTAGTGATGTTGAGCATCCTTTCATGTGTTTGTTGGCAATCTGTATATCTTCTTTGGAGAAATGTCTATTTAGGTCTTCTGCCCATTTTATCATTGGGTTCTTTGTTTTTTTTTTTTAATATTGAGCTGCATGAGCTGTTTATATATTTCAGAGATTAATCCTTTCTCCATTGATTCATTTGCAAATATTTTCTCCCAAACTGAGGGTTATCTTTTCATCTCTTTTGTAGTTTCCTTCACTGTTCAAAAGCTTTAAGTTTCATTAGGTCCCATTTGTTTATTTTTGTTTTTATTTCCATTTCTGTAAGAGGTGGGTCAAAAAGGATCTTGCTGTGATTTATGTCATAGAGTGTTCTGCATATGATTTCCCCTAAGAATTTTATAGTGTCTGGCCTTATATTGAGGTTTTTAATCCATTTTGAGTTTATTTTTGTGTATAGTGTTATGGAGTGTTCTAATTTCATTCTTTTACATGTAGCTGTCCAGTCTTCCCAGCACCATTTATTGAAGAGGCTGCCTTTTCTCCATTGTATATTCTTGCCTCCTTTAGCAAAAATAAGGTGACCATATATGCGTGGATTTATCTCTGGGCATTCTATACTGTTCCATTGATCTATATTTCTGTTTTCATGCCAGTACTATACTGTCTTGATTACTGTAGCTTTGTAGTATAGTCTGAAGTCAGGGAGCCTGATTCCTCCAGCTACATTTTTCTTTCTCAAGATAGCTTTGGCTATTCGGGGTCTTTTGTGTTTCCATACAAATTGTGGAACTTTTTGTTCTACTTCTGTGAAAAAGTCCATTGGTTGTTTCATAGGGATTGCATTGAATCTGTAGATTGCTTTGGGTAGTAGAGTCATTTTCACAATGTTGAATCTTCCAGGCCAAGAACATGGTATATCTCTCCAGCTGTTTGTATTATCTTTAATTTCTTTCATCAGTGTCTTATAATTTTCTGCATACAGGTCTTTTTTCTCCTTAGGTAGGTTTATTCCAAGGTATTTTATTCTTTTTGTTGCAGTGGTAAATGGGAGTGTTTCCTTAATTTCTCTTTCAGATTTTTCATCATTAGTGTATAGGAATGCAAGTGATTTCTATGCATTGATTTTGTATCCTGCTACTTTACCAAATTCATTGAATACCTCTAGTAGTTTTCTGGTAGCATCTTTAGGATTCTCTATGTATAGTATCATGTCATCTACAAACAGTTGACTGCTTTATTTCTTGTCCAGTTTGGATTCCTTTTATTTCTATTTGTTCTCTGATTGTTGTGTCTAAAACTTCCAAAACTATGTTGAATACTAGTGGTGAGAGTGGACAACCTTGTCTTGTTCCTGATCTTAGAGGAAAAGGTTTCAATTTTTCACTATTGAGACAAATGTTGGCTGTGAGTGTGTCGTATATGTCCTTTATTATGTTATTATGCTCTCTCTATGCCTACTATTTGATAGTTTTTATCATAAATAGGTATTGAATTTTGTCAAAAGCTTTTTCTATGTCTATTGAGATGATCATATGGTTTTTCTCCTTCAGTTTGTTAATATGGTTTATCACATTGATTGATTTGTATATATGGAAGAATCCTTGCATTCCTGGGATAAACCCCACTTGATCATGGTGTATGATCCTTTTAAAGTGCTGTTGGCTTCTGTTTGCTAGTATTTTGTTGAGCAGTTTTGCATCTATGTTCACCAGTGCAATTGGCCTGTAGTTTTCTTTATTTGTCAATCTTTGTCTGGTTTTGGTGTTACGGTGATGGTGGCCTTGTAGAATGAGTTTGAGAGTGCTGTTCCCTCTGCTATATTTGGAAGAATTTGAGAAGGATAGGTGTTAGCTCTTCTCTAAGTGTTTGATAGAATTCACTTTTGAAGTCATCTGGTCCTGGGCTTTTGTTTGTGGGAATATTTTTAACCACAGTCTCAATTTCAGTGCTTGTGATTGGTCTATTTATATTTTCTATTTCTTCCTGGTTCAGTCTTGGAAGGTTGAGCTTTTCTAAGAATTTGTCCATTTGTTCCAGGTTGTCCATTTTATTGGCATAACTTTGTTTGTAGTAATCTCTCATTATCCTTTGTATTTCTGCAGTGTTAGTTGTTACTTCTCCTTTTTCATTTTAATTCTATTGATTTGAGTCTTCTCCCTTTTTTTCTTGATGAGTCTGGCTAATGGTTTATCAATTTTGTTTATCTTCTCAAAGAACCAGCTTATAGTTTTATTGATCTTTGCTATTGTTTCCTTCATTTCTTTTTCATTTATTTCTGATCTAATCTTTATTACTTCTTTCCTTCTGCTAACTTTGGGTTTATTTTGTTCTTCTTTCTCTAATTGCTTTAGGTGTAAGGTTAGGTTGTTTATTTGAGATGTTTCTTGTTTCTTGAGGTACGATTGTATTGTTATAAACTTCCCTCTTAGAACTGCTTTTGCTGCATCCCTTAAGTTTTGGGTCATCACGTTTTCATTGTAATTTGTTTCTAGGTATATTTTGTTTCCTCTTTGATTTATTCGGTGATCTCTTGGTTATTTAGTAGTTATTTATTTATTGAAAGAAAATCTTTACACAATATTTATTATAAAAAGAAGACTTTTGACTCTTACATTCTGCATCAAGTTCTGCTTTAACCTTAATGTGAACAGCAGTCCTTATTTTTGAGATACTCACATACACATCAATTTTATCCTTATCATTTATGCTTTTTAGATCTTGCTGAAGAAATTATTTATTACCCATGGGTCACAATATTCACATTTTCTTCTAATAACTGTGTACCTAATATTCACATTTAAGGTTAATTCAAATGAAATCCAGGATTATACAAAATGATGTATATTTAGTTTGATATTTTTTTGTATTGTGAGTAAATTTTCCTAACACCATACTTTATTGCATTGGTGCCACCCTATCAGATATCAATTTCCCATCATCTAATGGGTCTCAGAGTATTCACTTTATGTGTGTTCACTATGTGAGTCCATGCCAGAAGCTGGAAGTACAAAGCAGAGGTCTGCCAAACCCACTCTGGTTTATTTTAAAACAATAACTTAAAAAATACTTTGTTACAACAATGAAGTCCTAAACAGATATAAACTGGACTGTCCCAGGAAAATGGAGAGATTTGGCCATTCTATCTTTAAGAACCATTTCAAAGGTTTTAATGCATAGATGTTATGGATAATCCTGAATGAACTTTTCAGCCAACCCAATATTTGTGTACTAGCCAAATGTCTATTGTTATGTTCTGTACAGATGTAAGTCTTATGGTATTATCTCTAGCATCATGTTGCTTTGTTGTTGTTGTTTTTCATTTGATTCTGTTTTTTAAGATTCATCACTGTTGTTATATGGGCATTTAATGCATTGCTCCTAGCTTCTGCCTGATGCTCCTTTACACCGTGAACAATACTCCACTGAACATCTCTGAGTCCCCTTGTAGACATACGTGAGAATTCATTTTACAAGTTAATGTGAGGCATTGTACATATCTTTCCCCATTGATTTACTTAATGACCTTGTTATACATTTGGATACATATCTTGGTTTTGGTTTAAAGGCTTTTCCCAACTTATATATCTTATATTTTTATAATTTTGAACTTTTGCTTAAGAAGTTCTTTCCCCACCCCTAGGTCACAAAATTTTTTGTCAATAACTTATTTGATTAATGTTACAATTTTACCTTTCATAATTGCATCTTTATTCTATTCTGCCTTTTATTTGCTATTAGACAGGGATCAAGTTTTGTTTTTGTGTTTGTTTGTTTTGTTGGTTTTCTTCTCCATGTTATTTATCATATTCTCAATTCTCTCCATAACAATACTTTTCCTCATCATTCATGGAACCACTTTTATCATGTAAGTTCACATGTCTTTATAAAAGTCTGGCTCTGAGCTCTCTATATATTCCTTTTGTCTATTTGCCTAATGATTTTCAAAAGTCATGGTGGTTTTGTGTTTATTATTTATATCATTTTTTAAATGTCAGTATTGGCTAGGGCAAGTCTCATTCATCAGGTTTTTTTAGTGAAATATATTCAATTACTTGGGGACTTTTATTACTCATTTTACATTTTAGTATAATTGTACTTATATTTAAAAATATTCAACTGGTATTTTGATTGAATCCATATTATATTTATATATTCATTTGGAGAGGATTAGCTTCTGCCTTAGTTAAGCTGTCCTATTCATGAGCAAGAATGTTCTTTCCATTCAGTCATTTAACATCCTTTATTTGGGATTTAGATTTTTTTCTCTATAGAGATGGGAGTACTTGGTTAGTTATTTACTTTCATTGTAGATACTGTAAATGCCAATTTGTTTCTATATTTCTTCATTGGTGTTTGATGATGTAAAGTAACAGTATTGACTTTCTAGAGGTTAATCCTTTGTTTCGCCAAATTTCTGAACTATTTTATAAGTTCCAACAGATTTTCTGTTGATAATATTCATTTTTCAACATAGATGAGCATAGACCATTTGCAAATAATGACATATTTTCTGTTTCCATTCAGCACTTATATCCATTAGTAGCATTTCTTTTCTTTTCAATAGCATTGAATATGCTCCTTATATGTTTTCTATATCAAGCTTGCCCATAAAATTTTGTTTTGAGAAAAGATTTCCACCACAAAAAAATTAGAGAAAACTGGGTGGAAAATAGAGTTTATGATGGGTATCCTGCCCTAATATCATTAGAAGTTCTGAACACTGGAGCCTTGATTGGATGTTATCCTCTAGTTACTTCCTTACCAAAGAGCTGATTTAGAGTTCCTGATTTTTGAGCAGACCTATCCACCACTGAAGTGCAGGCAGTGGCAGGAATGCAGTGGTACATTTATGTGGTGGATTGGGCTGAGAAAATGTTCAAAACAAAGCAATGAGAAATCCAGTCATGCACAATAAAGCAGAAATCAAAATAAGCTACATTTGAAGATCCAGGTGGCTAGGAGGGTTTTTCAGACCAGAAAATTAAGGGGAGGTCTCAGTCACCAAGTTAAAACACCCATTCATAACCTAATGCATTTAAAAGAGAGGGGTTTCTATACCTCTAAAAGAATCACACACATAATATAAGCATGTGAACACAGGTAAATGTATATATTTAGAAAAAATACTTTAGTTTTCTATAAAGGCATATGTTATATCTTTGACAGAGTGACAGAAGAATTTCTAAAAAGGTAAGGCATTTGTATAAGCAATCACTTGCTCTTTGTACCTGTTGTGAAATGAAACATCATTTACAGCATTAGTTATTCAAAGTCAGCACCACTGATTTTCTACATAAATCTATGACATAACCTATATATTTCCAACTAATTGGTGAAGTGGGTCTCCATGAACTTAGGAGTTCATGAACCACTTTTGGGTGTCCACAAAACTCTGATTCTGTCTGATGAGGTTCAGGAATTGCTACCCCAATTATGGAGTTTTGGCATATTAAATATTTCAAGGTGAAGGAATTTGAGAAATGGCATGTTCAGGAAGGAACTTCTGACCTTCCTCTAAAGCAGGTCATAAAATCTAGGAAGGAATTTCTGACCTTCTCTGAAGCAGGTGATAAAACCCTCATGTGAGAGGTGTTCTCCCTATACACAGAAGAAAGAAGCATCCTTAGCTCAGAAGGCAAAGGGACACAGAGAGCTATCTGAACCAATAGGTACCAAGTTCCTTCCAGTTTACTACACTTAACTCATAACCTTTGCCTCATATCTTTCCAGAACTTTCTACTCATTGGCAAAACTGTCATAAAAACACTCATTTTTAAAACAGTTTTAACCATTTCTTTGGGTGTCCATTTCCTTATGAAGGTTTCTGTGCCACATAAAATTTATATTAGATAAATGTAAATGTTTTTCCCTTGTTCATCTATGTTTTATTACAGGAATCTCAGTTGAGAACTTAGAAGGATAGAGGAAGAAGATATGTTTCCTCCCCTAGAGTCTCAATCTCCAACTCAAATTTTCTGGGCAATCAGGTGACTGAAATTGCATGTTTTGCCACACCCATAAACACTACTTATCAAAATGTCTTTATAATTATCTTTCTTCCAAAGGTTGTTGCCTATATTTAATTGCCAATATTGAATCCTTTCCAAACCAACAAATTGAATACATAAGCATGAATAATTATTTTTGTAACTATTCTTAATGAATAATATTATATCGGAAGGGAGGTGGTAAGAAGCAAAATGATCAGTGCCAATTAACAGGAAAAGGTGAGCTAATAAAGAAATTAATTAGTAATATACAGCTGATTCCCACAGAGAGGAGAGACCTGGAGAAAATCTTATTAGAAAGGTCACTTAAAGGGGATATACTTGATTTCTACCTTGCCAGCTTTTACATAATCAAATGAGCATCTTGTTTCTCAGTTTGTTTGGTTGTCAGGAAGCCAAAAACGTAGAAGAGTTTTTTAAAGAGTCTCAGATGGAGAGATGGTAAGGAAGTTGTCAGTACTACCTCATTAAAGAAAATGCCTGTGTGTCTAGCACACATAGGCATACGCACATACTTAGTATTGCTTTCCAGTTGCTTTAACCTAGTGCTTCTGGATGAGTGTCTCTAGGCCTAAGACTTTTGAAATGTCTTCCAAATGTCCTTAGACTCCCAGTATTTGGCTTGGAAATGAGATTTGTAATTGTTAACGTCCCTGACAGAGTTTTCATTTTGTCTTCTTTTAAATCTGTAATGTCTTCAAATTAACGATGGATCATTCTAGTCAATAATACAAATTGCATTGTAAGTTTAAAGTCAAAGAAAGGTTTTGTTTTTCTTGAGTATTTTTTGGAATAAATAATGTGGATTATATAAATTAATCAAATATTAATTTACGTATAAATCATCATTGCTGTTACTTAATGGAATATTCTCTGCAGTCTTTGCATTGCTAATTAAGACAGATTTCTCCCCAAACAGATTTAAATTCAGTGAATGAAGAAGTGTCATTCATACTTACTGTTTTAGTTACAGCATCTAGCACAATGCCATAGCAGAGGCACAAATATATTTGTTGAGTAAAGTATTAATTGTGTGACATCAAAAAGGCATGGGGATAGTGCATAAGCAAACTACATGAGGAACAAAAGTAAACACAAAAAGTCCATAATTCTCTATGTAGGAATCAAATAATTTCTAAGGAGGAGAAGGAAATCTTTGCAATTTCTGAATTCAGAGACCATTACCTAATGACTTCTGACATTTTTTGAAACATACCCTTCGAAAAGTATTGCTCTTTAGCTATACTACAAGATTTCTCTACCCTAACTCCCACCTGCCAATGTAGGATCCACCTACAAATGTAGTACACAGTAGGAGCTCAAGAAATATTTGTTGGAGGAAGGAAAATTTGCTAAGTTAATTTTTATTTAATGAGTCTGTGACATTGGGATTTATAAAAAGAATGTATATTTGGTCTTAGTCCCCCTTTTCTGGCATAGAGCTCCTAAAATCTTTGGAACTTCCTAGTGACAAGAACTACAAAGGTGTCTTTTGCTACCTTAATGAGGTGCTTTTGGAAAGAACCTAAGGATGGGGGCTGGTTGCCAGGAGAACCAACCCTGTGATTAGAAGTTTGAAACTTTCAGTCCCAACCCCCTGGAAAGGAGGGGTTGGAGGTAGAAAATATTGCCAATGGCCAATGATTTAGTCAACCATGCCTAAGTCATAAAGACTTCATAAAATTCCAAAAGGACAGGGTTTGGAGAGCTTCTAGGTTAGTGAACACATGGAAGTGCTGGAAGAGTGGCATTCTAGGAGAGGGCAGGAAAGCCCTGTGCCCTTTTCACATGCCTTGCCCTATGCATGTCTTCCATCTGGCTCTTCCTGACATATCTTTTTATGATAAACCAGTAATCCAGTAAATAAAATGTTTTTCTTAGTTCCGTGAGTTGCTCTAGCAAATTAACTGAATGCAAGAAGGGGGTCATTGGAACCTTCACTCTATAGCTGATTGGTTGAAAGCACAGGTAATAACATGGAATTGCCATTGGCACCTGAAGGGGGGTACAGTCTTGTAGGACTGAGTCCTTCATCTGTGGGATCTAATGCTGTTTCCAGGTAGATAGTTTCAGAATTGAATTGTAGGACACCTAGCTGGTGTTCAAGAATTGCCTGGTAGTGTGGGAGAAACATACATATCTTGAAATTGGGTGCAGAATCCTAACCAAAAAGTGAGAAAGATCCCTCTACAAGAGCATTTCCCAAAATGTGTTGTGTATGCTATTTCCTTACACTGCTTCTGGGAATAAGTAAAATAAAAAATAAAAAGGAGTCCAGGTGGAACCAATTTTGGAGAATGTTAGGTACTCTGAATCCTCTCTAAGAGTCAATATGAACATGCATAACAGAAGTTGAGATCTCTAAGTTTCTTAATATGGGCCAGGCACTGTTTTAAAGACTCTACATGTATCTTCACACTGAAGTTTTACAGTAATAGTAGAGTTCACTTTTTATCAATAAAAAAACTGAGGTGCTATGAGGTAGAGTATCCTGTCCCAGGTGTCTATAGCACTGTGAATGCCAGAGCTGGATTTAAGCTTGGTTCAGGCCAGGGATGAGGTCTTTAACTTCCCTCTTTTGCCCCCTACATTAGGCTATAAAAGGCTCAGGAAATTCTGATTGCTTGACCCAGAATTTTCCTAGCCTTTGATAAATGAGGTCCCATTATCCTTTCTTCAAAAGTGGCTTCTTTAATATTTTCAGTTATAAGAAATATCTGCTAAATGATTGTGCTAACATGATTAAATTCTCTTGTGAGATACATGGAAGGAAGCAGTTTATATCAAAATAGTTCTCTGAATGATACCGATTATTTGAAATAAGTTGAGGCTTACTTTATGGCTTAGTATGAAGTCAATTTTTGTAAATGTGTCATATATGTAGAGAAAAAATATGTACTTATTTTTGGACGTAGAGCTTTCTGTATGTTAATTAACTCAATATAAATTTAACTATTTATATATGTATATATATATATAAATTATATATATATATATATATATATATATTTTTTTTTTTTTGCGGTATGTGGGCCTCTCACTGTTGTGGCCTCTCCCGTTGCGCAGCACAGGCTCCGGACGCGCAGGCTCAGCAGCCATGGCTCACGGGTCCAGCCGCTCTGCGGCATGTGGGATCTTCCCGGACCGGGGCACGAACCCGCATCCCCTGCATCGGCAGGCGGACTCTCAACCACTGCACCACCAGGGAAGCCCTATTTATATATTTTTGATGATTTTTAGCTTATCTAAATTGAAATATGTTGAATTTCCACTATAAGAATAATTTGCCTAATTCTTCTTATAGTACTGGCTCACATACAAAAGGTACATACTCATTCAAAATTACTATAACTTTCTGACATTAAGCTAAAATTAAGTGCTGTGCTATTATTTCATTGCTCTCTCTGTTACAGATTGTTATTTTTATCAAAAAGTAAATTTTACCTGAAATTAACATAGTTTCTCAAGCTTTATTTTGAAAGCTATTATCTGATAAATATTTTCACATTCCAAGTTTATGCTTTTATTATATCTCCTGTAAATAGCATTTAGCCATATTTTTGTTTTACTCTGGTTGACAATCCTGACTTTTAATTCACAGATTTTGTCCATTCAAATTTACATTGATAATGATGAATACTTTTGGAATTTTTGCTACCATCTGACTTTTCATGTTCCATTCATTTAATTTTCTTTTTTTAATTTTTTTTTCATTCCTTTTTTGCATGTACTGGAGCTTGTTCTTGTTCTACTGTCACCCTTTTTTTTCATTTTCATTTTAATAGTTTTGAGATTTTACACTATTTTTCCAATTAAATTATCATACTTATAGTTTTGTCAAGTATACTGACCTTAACTAAGACTTAAAGTTAATAAATTATTGATGGTCTAGGATCCCACCCAGAGAAAGAAAAATCTTTAGCTCTAAAATATTTTATCCCTATTTACATGGTATTGTAACCTATTTTTTAAATACTGTCCTTTCTTAAGCTCAATATTAATATTTTATAAAAAAAAATTTGTCTGAATTTCTCTACTTATTTGATCAAGATCATTTTTTGATCTTTGATTTTCTCCTTGTAGAATTTTATTTTAAGAAATTCTCCTGGTGGTAACTCCCTGAAGTAATTATAAATATTTTAATTTCATTTTTATTGTTTTGCAGTGCACACTATTTTAGAACAGTTAATTTTGCTCAAGACTTTGTAAATATTATCCCACTGTGTCATGGATTGCAATTGTTATTCTAATATCATTTTTTAAATCAGTCTCTTCATTCTTTCTAGGAGCTTGTGATATAGTTTATTTTTCTTTGATATTCTATGGTTTCTCAATATAAGTAGAAATATACGTATATTTTAATCTTGCTTGGAATGTTTTGTGCTTCTTGTATATGTGTTATATCAATTTTTAGAAATTAACAACATTATTTCTTAAACTATTTCTTCTCCTATAGTCTCTTTCTCTTTCTCATTCTAAGCCTTCATCAGATGTCAGAATTTATTTTGACGTTCATGACTCTTACTTCTATTTCATTCTTTCCACCTCATAAACATTCTTTAACACATACTACATACTATATATCTACATACTCTTCAATGTTGTTAATTTATTCTTCAACTGTTTATATTCCTCCTGCTTAACCCATCAGTTAAATTTAACAATTATATATTACATTTTCTTAAGTTCTGCTTTTAATGTTTGTCTGTTCATTGCCAAGAGTTTCTGTTTTTAAGGTTATCTTTGTATTTGCAATTTTACTTAAAAAATTACATATCTACTATTTATTTTGAATCTTAACTAACATTTTGAGTTATCAAAGAACAAAAATTGTTGTTTCTTTTTTTCCTGAGCTTCAAGCATAGTGGCTTGACTTCTTATACATTCAGTAATCTTTGTAAAATTATGCTTGTTGTTAATCTGTGAGAATATTGTGGACCTTCCATGAAGAACCCTTACAACAAAGTGGATTTGCTTCTGACTCTGAGAGTATTCAGAGGACAACTCCAATTGAGGTCTACCTTAACCTTTCTTAAATGTTTTAGTGAAAGATTAGAGCCTCAGACCCAGCTCCTTATCTAATTCCTTTTTCAATATCAATATTCTTCACTACTATAATGATATAGGAATTTCTTTAACCTATACTCCTACCTATGCAAGCCAGTTCTATGTTCTTTAGTTCTCTAAATCCTAGCTGCTCCTGTCCCCATTCCTAGCTTAAAATTCCTCAGTTCCCTAGGATCCAGCATAGTTTGGGCCATTGGAATACTACATCTTGACCACCTTGGTGCCAACAGACCTTACTTCTTGACTCACATTGATGTTGTGAGCCTAGTCATGTCCCTAAAATTAGATCACATCTGGGAGCTGGTTTTATGAAGTAGCAGCACCAGTCAGAGTTCCTACTCACTTATTATTATAAAAGGAAAAACTAATCTTTCTCTTAAAGATTAGTAAAATGAAAAGAAACACAGATAGCCTATGGGTTGGGGGGTGAGCAGGGTGAGTCTACATCAAAGGAAAGGAAAAGTATGCCTGTAGGACTTTCCTCAAGGATAAATAAATATAATTCAAAAACAGTGCTACACAGGTCAGGATAACCTAGTTAAGTTGGAGTAAGCAATTATTCATCAGTCCTAGCACATAGAAAAGGCTTAACTCCATTCACAGTGCATATCCAATGGAGGTCTATGGACAATGATATCTTCCATAATGCTCAGGACTCTAAGCTGATAGAGACTTCCATGTTGAAAATGTGATTTCCTTTTTCAATTTTCTAGGGAAGAAAGTCCGTGAAGATCTCCTTTTTATTCCCCCATGTTTTGGTCTAGAGGTAACACAGGTCACATTGCCCAGATTCCAGTGACCAGATCTACTCACTTTGCCTTGCCTACCTGCAAGGAAGCTAGAAATTATAGACTTCAATATGCTCCAAATGTGAGGATAACCAGCTACTCTAGTGTGATTTCTTTTTTTGCAGTACGCGGGCCTCTCACTGTTGTGACCTCTCCTGTTGCGGAGCACAGGCTCGGGACGCGCAGGCTCAGTGGCCACGGCTCACGGGCCCAGCCGCTCTGTGGTCCAGACCGGGGCGTGAACCCGTGTCCCCTGTATCGGCAGGCGGACTCTCAACCACTGCGCCACCAGGGAAGCCCGCTCTAGTGTGATTTCTTAATGGTAATTTTTCTATTAATAAAATAATTTAAAAATTAATGTGGAGAGAAAAAAGATATGAGAATAGCATCAGGAATTTGGAAATAGAGGAGTAATGATAGATAGCTCAATACTAATGAACTTTACATTTTTTAATTAATAAATTATTTAAAATAATAATACTGGACTCAAAATTCAAGGGTAATAAAAATAGTTTGATTGAAACGTATTTAATTTTATTAAATAACTAAATAGATGAAAAACTTATCCTGAATCAATAAGGAAGGCAAAGGTAATTTAATAAACAGTGCTTGGCCAGTTAATTAATCATTTAGAAGAGAATAAGTGTAGATCTGTATCTCCTACTTCATAAACATAATAGGTTAACCATATGATATTAGATAAAATAAAAATTAACTCTAAAAGTAAAAACATCCAACTGTTTCATAGAAAGGAAAAATTATCTAATGTTATATTGAATGTCAGATATACCAAAAAAATAGATAAAAAATTTCAGCTCATAAAAGGTTTGATAATTGTGCCCCTATAACATTATTGAGCTTAAAATGCAATTGCCAAAGAGTCAAAATAAATGTGATAAATTGAAACATATAGGCAGCGCCTTCAAGATGGAGGAGGAGTAAGACATGGAGAGCACATTCCTCCCCACAAATACATCAAAACTACATCTACATGTGGAACAACTCCTACAGAACACCTACTGAACACTGACAGAAGACCTCAGACTTCCCAAAAGACATCTTCAAGCGACCTACACACAGAGTCAGGGCCAAATCCAAAGCTGAACCCCAGGAGCTGTGTGAACAAAGAACAGAAAGGGAAATTACTCCCAGCAGCCTCAGAGGCAGTGGATTAAATCTCCACAATCAACTTGATGTACCCTGTATCTGTGGAATACCTGAATAGGCAACAAATCACCCCGAAATTGACTTTGGGAGCAACTGTAGACTTATGGCTCACTTTCTGCATCTAATTTGTTTCTGTTTTTTTGTTTATCTTAGTTTAGTGTTTAGAGCTTATTATCACTGGGAGATTTGTTTATTGATTTGGTTATTCTTTTCTTTTTTAAATTATATATATATATATATTTATTCATTTTTCTCTTTTTTTGTGAGTTTGTATGTGTATGCTTCTTGTGTGATTTTGTCTGTATAGCTTTGCTTTTGCCACTTGTCCTAGGGTTCTGTCTTTTTTTTTTTAGTATAATTTTTAGTGCTCGTTATCATTGGTGGATTTGTTTTTTGGTTTCCTTGCTCTATTCTTTCTTTCTCTCTTATATTTCTATTACTTTTTTAATTTTTTATTCTTAATAATTTTGTTCTACTTTAATAACTTTTATTTTATTTTTTTCCCTTTCTTTCTCTCTCTCTCTCTTTCTTTCTTTCTTTCTTCATTTGTACTTCTTCTCCCTTCTTTTCTGAGCTGTGAGGCTGACGGGGTCTTGGTGCTCTGGCCAGGTGTCAGGCCTGAACCTCTGAGGTGGGAGAGCTGAGTTCAGGACATTGGTCCACCAGATACCTCCCAGCCCCACATAATATCAAATAGCGAAAGCTGTCCCACAGCTCTCCATCTCAATGCTAAGACCCAGATCCACTTAACGACCAGCAAGCTACATTGGTGGACATCCTATGCTAAACAACTAGCAAGACAGGAACACAAAACCACCCATTAGCAGAGAGGCTGCGTAAAATCATAATAAGGTCTCAGACACCACAAATCACACCACAAGACATGGTCCTGCCCATCATAAAGACAAGATACAGCCTCATGCACCAGAACACAGGCACCAGTCACCTGCACAAGGAAGTCTACACAACCCACTGAACAAACCTTACCCACTGACAGCAGACACCAAAACAACGGGAATTATGAACCTGCAGCCTGCAAAAAGGAGACTCTGAACACAGTGAGTTAAGCAAAATGAGAAGACAGAGAAACACACAGCTGATGAAAGAACAAGGTAAAAACCCAGCAGACAAAACAAATGAAGAAATAGGCAGTCTACCTGAAAAAGAATTCAGAGTAATGATAGTAAAGATGATTCAAAATCTTGGAAATAGAATGGAGAAAATACAAAAAAAATATTTAACAGGGACCTAGAAGAACTAAAGAGCAAACAAACAATGATGAACAACACAATAAATGAAATTAAAAATTCTCTAGAAGGAATCAATAGCAGAATAAGTGAGACAGAAGAACTGATAAGTGATCTGGAAGATAAAAGAGTGGAAATAACTACTGCAGAGCAGAAAAAAGGAAAAATAATGAAAAGAATTGAGGATAGTCTCAGAGACATCTGGGACAACATTAAACACACCAACATTCGAATTATAGGGTTCCCAAAAAAAAAAAAACAGGGACTGAGAAAATATTTGAAGAGATTATAGTTGAAAACTTCCCTAATATGGGTAAAGAAGTAGTCAATCAAGTCCAGGAAGCACAGAGAGTCCCATAAAGGATAAATCCAAGGAGAAACATGCCAAGGCGTATATTAATCAAATTATCAAAAATTAAATACAAAGAAAAAATATTAAAATCAACAAGGGAAAATCAAGAATTAACATAAAAGGGAATCCATGTAAGGTTAACAGCTGATCTTTCAGCAGAAACCCTGCAAGCCAGAAGGGAGTAGCAGGACATATCTAAAGTGATGAAAGGGAAAAACCTACCACCAAGATTACTCTACCCCGCAAGGATCCCATTCCGCTTCAATGGAGAAATTAAAAACTACAGACAAGCAAAAGATAAGATAATTCAGCACCACCAAACCAGCTCTACAAAAATGCTAAAGGAACTTCTCTAGGCAGGAAACACAAGAGAAGGAAAAGATTTATGGTAACAAATTCAAAACAATTAAGAAAATGGTAGTAGGAACATGCATATCAAAAACTACCTTAAATGTAAATGGATTAAATGTGCCAACCAAAAGACATAGACTGACTGAATAGATTCAAAAATAAGCAAAATATGCTGTCTACAAAAATATGCTGTTTACAAGAGACCCACTTTAGACCTAGGGACACATAAGTCTGAAAGTGAGGGGATGGAAAAAGATATTCCATGCAAATGGAAATTGAAAGAAAGCTGGAGGAGCAATTATCATATCAGAAAAAAATAGACTTTAAAATAAAAACTATTGCAAGAGACAAAGAAGGACACTATATAATCATCAGGTTATCAAGCCAAGAAGGTATAACAATTGTAAATATTTATGCACCCAGCATAGGAGCAACTCAATACATATGAAAAATGCTAACAGATATGAAAGGGGAATTTGACAGTAATATAACATAGTAGGAGACTTTAACACCACATTTTCACCAATGGACAGATCACCCAAAATGAAAATAAATACGGAAATGCAAGCCTTAAAGATACATTAAACCAGATGGGCTTAATTGAAAGTTATAGGACATTCCATCTAAAAACAGCAAATTACACTCTCTTCTCATGTGCTCATGGAACATTCTCCAGGATAGATCATATTTGGGTCACAAATCAAGGCTTAGTAAATTTAAGAAAATTGAAATTGTATCAAGTACCTTTTCTGATCACAATGCGATGAGATTACATATCAGTTACAGGAAAAAATCTGTAAAAAATACAAACACATGGAGGCTAAACAATACACTACTTAATAACCTAAAACATCACTGAAGAAATCAAAGAGGAAATCGAAAACTACCTAGAAAAAAATGACAATGAAAACACGATGACCCATAATCTATGGGATGCAGCAAAAGCAGTTCTAAAAGGGAAGGTTACAGCAATACAATTCTACCTAAAGAAACAAGAAATATCTCAAATAAACAACAGAACCTTACACCTAAAGCAACTAGAGAAAGAAGAACAAAATCCCCAAAATCATAAAGATCAGATCAGAAATAAATGAAAAAGAAATGAAGGAAACAATAACAAAGATCAATAAAACTGAAAGCTGGTTCTTTGAGAAGATAAACAAAATTGATAAACCATTAGCCAGAGTCATCAAGAAAAAAAGGGAGAAGACTCAAATCAATAGAACTAGAAATGAAAAAGGAGAAGTAACAACTGACACTGCAGAAATACAAAGTATTATGAGAGATTACTACAAGCAACTATGCGCCAGTAAAATGGACAACCTAGAAGAAATGGACAAATTCTTAGAAATGCACAACTTCTGAGATTGAACAAGGAAGAAATAGAAAAACATAAACAGACCAATCACAAGCACTGAAATTGAAACTGTGATTAAAATTCTTCCAACAAACAAAAGCCCAGGACCAGATGGCTTCACAGATGAATTCTATCAATCACTTAAAGAGCTAACACCTATCCTTCTCAAACTCTTCCAAAATATGGCAGAGAGAGGAACACTTCCAAACTCATTTTATGAGGACACCAACACTCTGATACCAAAACCAGACAAAGATGTCACAAAGAATGGAAACTACAGGCTAATATCACTGATGAACATAGATGGAAAAATCCTCAACAAAATACTAGCAAACAGAATCCAACAGTACATTGAAAGGATCATGCACCGTGATCAGCTGAGGTTTATCCCAGGAATGCAAGGATTCTTCCATATATGCAAATCAATCAACGTGGTAAACCATATCAAAAAATTGAGGGAGAAAAATGATGTGATCATCTCAATAGATGCAGAAAAAGCTTTTGACAAAATTCAACACCCATTTATGATGAAAACTCTCCAGAAAGTAAGCATAGAGGGAACTTACCTAAACATGATAAAGGCCATATATGACAAACCCACAGTCAACATCATTCTTGATGGTGAAAAAATGAAACCATTTCCTCTAATATGGGGAACAAGACAAGGTTGCCCACTCTCACCACTATTATTCAACAAAGTTTTGGAAGTTTTAGCCACAGCAATCAGAGAAGAAAAAGAAATAAAAGGATTCCAAATCGGAAGAGAAGAAGTAAAGCTGTCACTGCTTGCAGATGACATGATACTATACATAAAGATGCTACCAGAAAATTACTAGAGCTAATCAATGAATTTGGTAAAGTAGCAGGATACAAAATTAATGCACAGAAATCTCTTGCATTCCTATACACTAATGATGAAAAATCTGAAAGAGAAATTAAGGAAATGTTCCCATTTACCACTGCAACAAAAAGAATAAAATACCTAGGAAAAAACCTATCTGAGGAGACAAAAGACCTGTATGCAGAAATTGATAAGACACTGATGAAAGAAATTAAAGACAATAAAAACAGTTAGAGAGGGCTTCCCTGGTGGCACAGTGGTTGAAAGTCCACCTACTGATGCAGGGGACATAGGTTCGTGCCCCAGTCCGGGAAGATCCCACATGCCGCAGAGCAGCTGGGCCTGTGAGCTATGGCCACTGAGCCTGCTCGTCTGGAGCCTGTGCTCTACAATGGGAGAGGCCACAACAGTAAGAGGCCCACATACAACCAAAAAAAAAAAAAAACAAAAAAAGCAATTGGAGAGATATACCATGTTCTTGGATTGGAAGAATCAACATTGTGAAAATGACTATACTACCCAAAGCAAACTACAGATTCAATGAAGTCTCTATCAAACTACCAATGACATTTTTCACAGAAGTAGAACAAAAATTTGCACAATTTGCATGGAAACACAAAAGACCCCAAGTAGACAAACTATCCTAAGAAAGAAAAATGGAGCTGGATGAATCAGGCTCCCTGACTTCAGACTATACTACAAACTACAGTAATCAACACAGTATGGTACTGGCACAAAAACAGAAATATAGATCAATGGAACAGGATAGAAAGCCCAGAGATAAACTCATGCATATATGGTCACCTTGTCTTTGATAAAGGAGATAAGAATATACAATTGAGAAAAGACAGCCTCTTCAATAAATGGTGCTCGGAAAACTGACAGCTACATGTAAAAGAATAAAATTAGAACACTTCCCAACACCATACACAAAAATAAAATCAAAATCGATTAAAGACCTAAATGTAAGGCTAGACACTATAAAACTCTTAGAGGAAACCATATGCAGAACACTCTATGACATAAATCACAGCAAGATCCTTTTTGACCCACCTCCTAGAGAAATGGAAATAAAAACAAAAATAATCAAATGGGACCTAATGAAACTTAAAACTTTTACACAGCAAAGGAAACCATAAACAAGACAAAATGACAACCCTTAGGATGGGAGAAAATATTTGCAAATGAAGGAACTGACAGGGGATTAATCTCCAAAATATACAAGCAGCTCATGTAGCTCAATATCAAAAAAACAAACAATCCAATCCAAATATAGGCAGAAGAACTAAATAGACGTTTCTCCAAAGAAGATATACATATTGGCAACAACCAAATGAAATGATGCTCAGCATCACTAATCATTAGAGAAATGCATATCAAAATTACAATGAGGCATCACTTCACACCTGTCAGAATGGCCATCATCAAAAAATCTACAAACAATAAATGCTGGAGAGGGTGTGGAGAAAAGAGAACCCTCTTGCACTGCTGGTGAGGATATATATTGATACAGTTATTATGGTGAACAATATGGATGTTCCTCATAAATCAAAAAATAGAACTACCATACGACCCAGCAATCCAACTACTGGGCATATACCCTGAGAAAACCATAATTCAAAAAGTGTCATGTACCTCAATGTTCATTGCAGCTCTATTTACAATAGTCAGGACATAGAAGCAACGTAAGTGTCCATCAACAGATGAATGGATAAAGAAGCTGTGGCACATATATACAATGGGGTATTACTCAGCCATAAAAATAAATGAAATTGAGCTATTTGTAGTGAGGTGTATGTACGTAGAGACTGTCATACAGAGTGAAGTAAGTCAGAAAGAGAAAAACAAATACCGTATGCTGACACATATATGTGGAATCTAAAAAAAAAATTGTTCTGAAGAACGTAGGGGCAGGATAGGAATAAAGACGCAGACATAGAGAATGGACTTGCTGACACGGGGAGGGGAAAGTGTAAGCTGGGACAAAGTGAGAGATTGGCATGGACATATATACACTACCAAATGTAAAATAGCTAGTGGGAATCATCCACATAGTACAGGGAGATCAGTTTGGTGCTTTGTGACAACCCAGAAGGGTGGGATAGGGAGGGTGTAAGGGATACGCAAGGGGGAGGAGATATGGTGATGTATGTATATGTATAGCTGATTCACTTTTGTTATACAGCAGAAACTAACACACCATTGTAAAGCAATTATACTCCAATAAAGATGTTAAAAAAATAACTGAAACATACAGAATTAATGTATTCTAAGTAAGTATTTTACAGACTGATGTGAAATATTATAATCCACAATAATATATATGCAAAACTTGAACAAACAACTAAGAAATAAGAAAATATGAATAGCTAATACACGTTGGGGAAAATTTTAAAACTCACCAGTATCCTAAAAAATGAAAATTTATATTTTAAATCATTTCAATTTTAAAAGCTCAGAAATAATAATATATTATTTATGTATAATAATAATATATGTTTTAAAATACCTGATATATTAATATGGGTAATTTAATTAGAGTAAGATTATATTTATATTCACCTTAAGATGTTTATTCTATTTATATAGAAATTCTACTTTTGTAAATCTAAAGAACATAATTTAAAATATAGAAAAGTTGATTTACAAATGAATTTATTTTCATAGTAATTATAATTAAAAACATACAAACTTAGAGTAGGGGAATCATTAAACTATAGTATTATATCCACACAATGGTATACTACTGAGTCATTAAAGTGGTAAGAATTTTTAAATTGCACAATTTAAAAAATAATTCAACCAAGAACAAAGGCAATATAAAACATTAAGGGAGTTCCCTGGCAGTCCAGTGGTTAGAACTCGGCGCTTTCAGTGACATGGCCCAGGGGTTCCATCCCCGTTCAGGGAACTGAGATCTGCAAGTCATGCAGCATGGCCAAAAAAAAAGCTCATTTTACACACTGCAATTGTATTGAAGATTATTAAACAGCTCAAGGAAATGAGGAAATGCGTAAGTGGAAATTGGCTAAATGAGGAGATGGATATAAGAATAGTTTTTTCTTTACAAATTTTAGTATTTCTGCATTTAGCAATTTATCATTATATCTTTTAATTAGAAGACATAATTTACCTAACTATTAAAGGGAGCTAAACTAAGAATAATATTTTAGATGTTGTTTTTGTAGCTTGAGAAAGAAGTAATTATCTTCCTATCTTTTTCACAATTCTGCTCTAAAAATATATTAGCTTATTCTAGAATTACATGTTCCTATAGATGTATCTTAATCTTTAGTAAATTGAACACAGCATTTTGTCATTTTTTTCTTGTTTTGATTTTGCCTCTACGATTTTCTTGATTTGTTGTCAGAGTTGTAAGAATTTATATTTAATCATTGAGTTGTTCATTAACTTTCTAGTACATGATTTCTAACACTGTATTATAGGTGCTATAGAGACATATAATAAAATATAGTTTTCCAGGAAGCTTGAAATCCATCTGAGGATACTCTGGGAATTTGAGCACAGTGTAGTAGATGGTCAGAGGGTAGGCATATACAAAATTGCAGGGAATTTAATAAAAGAATTGTGGAATATAAAGGATGATAGAGGTCTCCATCTACTTCCCCACCCAATGCAAGGATGCCTTCTAAAACGTTCTTGCCAGAAAGTATAAGTACAGGCTTCCACTGTAATAGAAAGCAGCCCATCACCTTGATGGACAGTTCTAAAAGTTATAAAGCTTTTCCTCATGTCATTGGCATAGCTGCAAGCACTCTTCCCTTAAAAATATAAACATTTTAATACTCAAAAATGGGGTGAGAGTGTTGAGACACTCCCATAGCATCTGTTATTTCTTCTTAAATTTCTGAGGTTCCAAATGACAGCTTGAATTGTCTAACTTCATCCTGTCTAACTTTTCTTCTCTGCCAGTTTCCTTATTTCCTTTCTTTTTTTTAAGACCTATGACTGCCATCCCCTTTCCTCAGAATTTCACTCCACATATAGCTACTGCTCCTCTCCCCTGATACCCCAAAATTCCACTAACATAATACTTGTGCTTGCACCTCATTAAGAGAAGGTTTTGAGATAATAGAGGGAAACCACATTCCAGCAAATAGTAAGAAACAATTTAAATGGAATATTGGTCTGCCTTTTTCTTAAAAAGTTCTGGCTATCCAGCTGTGACAAATATTTTACTGTCCATTTTTTCCCCATAATCCCATACACATGCCTTTCTGTGGGAACAATTTTCACCTACTCTGTGTCCAGAAATGTTCAGTCTCTCTTTTTTCTCAGGTCCATGGACTTCCCAAAACTATTTTCCATGATCTGCCAGCAAAACACAACACTGAAAGGACATTTTTCTATAATGGTCCTGACAGTCTGTTTCCTGAAACATCGGCAGTCTTTATAAGCAGAAATCTATTCTGTTTCATTCCATAGCAAATGCCCACTTTAACACTTGTTTTCTTTTTAGATGGAATTACAATAGAATCTAACATGCTATCCTGTAACTTTCCCTATAATTTGAGCTGCATATTTTTTAGAAATAGGGATTGTATTTGCCACCTCTTTTACATAAGACACATTTGGTTATTTGGCGAAAATGTCTCCCCCATCACTAGCCCTTAATTTTCTTTTATCCAAAGTAAATAACCCCAGAATGCTGAAGAGCCTCACATTTTTCCATATCTCTTTCATAGTTCCCTGGAGACTTCACAGTTAAGTCTTGATTAAAACACAGTAAATAGAAAAAGCAATAGTCAGATAAAATCTTGCTAGTATAGATAATAGTGGAACTAGATCTATAATTACAGGATGTTAACATTTAATTCAAATGAAACCAGAGTAAGTGATAGCTTTTTCTGTGGTTTTATTAGTACAATAAGTAGAGTTGACAAATTTAACAAATAAACATAGAGGACACCAGTTACCATTGAATTTCAAATAAACAACAAATAAATCTTTAAGTATGACCCATGCCTATGTTTTATCAGGTAAGTTTACACATTAGACAATCAGGGAAGCAAATGGGCAACCCCAGGTGAGCCACTATAAACAGAGGTTTTGTGATGGAGTGAAAAATTGTACCCAGTCATCCCTTACAAAAGAGGCATCAAAGTGTCATGGGATGTTGGAAGTTTCAGAAAGCCTAATTAACTCCTTCCCCTCCATTTTATTTGAAAATAGAGACCAAAAAACAAAGTGAGCTCAAAACAGGACTCAGAAGCTTCAATTTATACCATTGCCCAAATGGAGCTTACCTCTAAACTAAAATTATCTGAGCGTTTGACATAAAGTTATATAGGTCAAGAATCTTCTGATTGTAAAAGACAAAAATAAAAACAACAACCAAAATATCTTCAAGTCAAATCAAATTGTTTTAAACAAAAAAGGAATGCATTGATTTATTCTATTGAAACACATAAAGAGAGGCTCTGGTTGTGTCTAGTTAATATACTCCATTTTGCATAATCTTCCCTGTCTGTTTTATTTTTTCATGTTATTAAAGCAAGATTCTTTTGCCTCTGGTAGAAAAAATGACCAGAAGAAACTTCTTGCTTGTGTTCTCTCCCTTCAGCAAGTCCAACAAAACAACGTCTTCCCCTTCTTAATTTTTCCAGAAAAATCCCAGGATTGAATCTTATTGAAATTGCATTAATTCTTCACTTTCTCATGACTGAACTGGTTACTATGCCCAAGGGATGGAATAGTTGATTATACAGGTCTAGCCTTGAAACAAAGTTGGAGATCGTCCCACAGAACCCATGGAGAGAGATTGAAGGAGCTGTGGTCTCTAAACATAAACCAGAGGAGAAATCACAGATTCCTGGATGACAAAATTAACAAATATTCCCTATCAGGGGCAAAACTTAGCTGTCAACCTCTTAGGCATGATGTCTTTTGGATGTGTGGCATGGAGAAGAATCCATGCTCCACTGACTCTCATTATGTACAGTGCATCCAAGAAGTGCCCCAAATCTTCCTCATTTGTAATAAGTACAAGTGAGAAAACATTTTGTTTTTTAGCAGATAGTGGAACCCTTCCAAAATGTATCCAATTAAAGAGCTTTAAAGAAACTATGAAAAGAGGTACAAATATACCATCTCAAAAATCAGATGAGAGTGTATTGTTCCCAAGAAAGGGTACTAGTTGGATTGGAGGAGGTGGAGGTTTCCTCCATTACTCTGCTCACTCAGAAAAATTAAAAGTACCAGTTTAAGTTAAACACATATAAGTATTGTTTTTTTCAGCTATATTTTACCTAGGGAGAGTAAGAGAGAAATTAGACTCTAAACTCAGGCCTGAACCCCAGACTCAGTAAACCTAGGTAAAGGCCTTGGAGAAAAGAATGTCCAAGAAACTATAGGAACATGGAGTTATGTCTGGCTTGACTAAGAGGTTAAATGTAGCCAGAAGCAGCTTAAAGACTGAGAGCCCTGGGAAGGATCAAGTGACAGAGATCACAGGCATGAACTGATTTGTTTTATATTAAAAAACAGACATTTAATTACCTGACATTTCTAGTCATTTACTTAATTTGAGCCTCTCATAAGTCTCTCAAGGTGAATGATGGAGTCTAAAAGTCCATCCAATTAAAGTGAACGAGTAAAATCCTCAGAGAGAGCTAGAATTAAGCTCAGAAGTATCCATGAGGTTGATTCTCTGCTTTACAAAGTATAGTGAGTTTTGCAGGTACCATTACTTTAGGACAAATTTTAACCATGAATCATATTTAAAACATTCAAAGCACATATTGGATAGTATTTCCATTCCCTCCAAAACAATGTATCATCTTTTGAAGTTTGGAAGTTTAGTTGACTAAAAGTATTGGTGAACTTTTCATTTTTTTTTACACATAAACACCATTCTTTACTATACTTAATATTTTTACTCCATTTTATTTCAAAATAATCTTCAAGAGTTTCCATAAAAACAAAAAGAAAGGAGAAAATCTGTACTAAAAATGGTAATACAAAATGAGTATGGTGAAGGGTTATCAAGAGAAGCCTTCTGTATGGTTTAGATATGTGATAAAAAGAAAACAGACTGAGATATTTAGCTTTCAAATCTCTGCCCTGCACTCCTGGACAAGTTACAATTTCCCTGAACCTCTATGTCTTCATTGGTATATTGAGGATAATAATAACTAATCATGTTTCTATGTGGATGAAGGGAAAGTGTATAAAATCTTATTATGAACAGTAATGCACTGATGATCATTAGAAATCAGCAGAATTTCAATCTTCAAATTATTTGTATATGAAAATTCAACTTATTTTCTTTATTTGCTCCCTTATACTAATTGATTTATACCGTCCTACAGCAGAGAGACACTTTTGTCATGTTGAATAAAAAATTCATTCATTCCCTCAGGGAAGATGACACTTGGTTATGTTGCTGAAAACCACGTCCTCTCTGAATTCAAGAACAGGAGAGGCAAATGTTCTGTTGCTAATAATTTGTGGTCTAGTTTTCACAGGTAATTAAGGTTCATGTTGAACAGTCATGGGGACCTTCCAATTAAGTAAAGACGGCACGAGGGTTTGTGGTCTGCAGGGATAAGAGGTGAGTGTGTAAGCCAGAGAGGCTTGGAAGGAAGGAAGTAGAGTTGCGAAACTTCACTGATGGGGAGCCTCAAGTAGTAAATTGTTTTGAGATGAAAACATCTGTCCAGAAAGTGTCAGAAAGAGTCTGGCTAACAGAAAGTCTACCGTGAGGAGGTAACTGCTTGCATTCTCAGAAGCTCTAATGCCTTGGAAACTTCACCAACTGACTGGGCTGTTATAGAGGGAAAATTAATATCACCTGGATTAAGAAACTGGCCCAGTAAACCACCCAGTCTCTATGTGGGATCAGACTTCCAGTTGTTTGCACCAAGCCT
The DNA here is from genome assembly GCF_963455315.2 of Globicephala melas. Lineage (NCBI taxonomy): Eukaryota > Metazoa > Chordata > Mammalia > Artiodactyla > Delphinidae > Globicephala > Globicephala melas. The sequence goes on along the minus strand of NC_083315.2, from coordinate 160,688,362 downwards.
TCTTGTTGTCCAGCTGTTAAGTAGTAGGAACCATGGAAGGCAAACCGTGACTTTTCCAGCTATACCAGGGTCTAGCTGAGTTTGTGAAGGAAGTAAACTTCTTATTATAATAATAATAATAAGATGAGGTGGAAAGTTTTATCAGGATGTCTGAGCTAAAGGGAGTAACTGCAGGTAAGCTTAAACTTTAGCAATGAGCTTCCTGCCAAACGAGAAGGAAACTCTTTTATGTACTCTCTTTATATAATAATGATTACACAATGAGAGATGCTTTTTCCTAGTGCTGCTACTTGTGTAGATCTACATATTAAAGGAACTGAATATCATAATGAATAATTTCTGAAGGAACTGTTTCATAAAAGATTCAGAATATTCTTCATATGACATGTTTTTAAATCTCTATTCTTGATATGAATCTAAGAGTACAATCAGAAAATTGTAGGTCTAGGAAAGTAGTTTGAAGGGAACTGAAAGAAAATGACATCAAGGTATTGAAATATCTGATTTTTCAGGAAGCTTTTTTTTAAGTCAGAATCTTTATTTTCATGAGAAAACTGAGCTAGTATATAAAATAAGCAGTATATACCATAGAATACACAACTCATATATGAAAGTATATATATAATATATAGAGTTATGTACGTTTGTACACATACACATATATGTTCTATACAACAAGAGAAAGCCCTTTCTGCTCTCTTTTTGTTATTCTTTATATAACTTACCAATGTACCAGGTGTCCTTATAGCTGCAAATATATAGAGTGCCAACAAAAATGAAAATACCTTTTCACAGCTGAGACTTTAAGCAAGCAACAGCCAGTTACAGGTACTTTGGAGACTTGTATGGCGGATTTGTTCTCCATGAGACACTGGATACTAACATTTGAAATAAAGTGACATTCCTTCAGGTTTGTAGCATCAAATACGTATACATTTGAGTTGAGTCTGGGTTCCCATAGCTTTCATCACATTGCATGTAGTAGAGAAACTGGAACTGTGGAAAATTCATTTAAAGAAAACAAAAACAGAGAAATGGAGAATACTCATAACTAAGAGGAGTTTCATTTTCCCTTTTCTCCTCTCCACTACATAGCTGGATTCCAGTTGCTATTACACATAGAAAAATACTACAGTGGAAACAGAATAAAAAATGAGAGGCCAAGCATCCGAGTGCCCACCCCTTCTGCTCTTGCAAGAAATTGATCATGATTACATGCATCTGATCTTAATGGATAGTCCCTGCTCTGAGCCCTGGGGAGAACGACCAAAGAGGAGAGGAAAAAGCAACTCAAGATCCCTGCCAAAATGCCAAAATGCCCTGAGGAAGAAATTGCTTCCTCGAGTTAAATCTGCAAATGATTTTGGCCTTGTGTTTATGTACAAAAAATAAGACAATTGTATTAATATCTAATTCCATTTATGCCCCCAGATAGTGGGGTATTCTATCCAAAATAAGTTACTAAGTTTTCATTTTAAATGCTCAGAAAATTAACATTTTGTAAAATTCCACTCAGATGGTCATACAAAAAAAAAAAAAACAATTAAAATTCATCAAATATTCAAGAAAAACATAGACTACATAGAAATATTATTATGAAGTCAGGTGACATAAACCCATCAGCTAACCTGAGAAATGTTAGACACCTTGAAAATAATTTTTTTCAAGCCTGGGCTATATTTATCAAATTAAGTGAATGCTATTTTTGTAAAAAACGATAGATGCTTCTAGAATAAGAAGAATATTTATTAATTTATTTTGAATTTTTCCCCTAGGAACTAAAATAGATTTGATGTTTTTATTTTGGCCACCTGGAGATACTGGGCAACCATATTGATGTTACATGCTGCTTCACTATCCTCCACTCTGTATGGTATAAGCAGGGGTATGTAAATTTTATTAACACAGGGCTACAATTTGAGTCATCTTGCCTTGAAACACTGAATAAATAAATAATATTCTCTTACAAAGAGAATTACTCATTTGCTAAAGAAAATAATTCGAACTAATGGCCATGAAAGAAAATGTCTCTGGTTATAGTCTAGATGGAATAAGTTCCCAAAGTATTTTTTTATTCAGGCATATTCCAGTATTAGGGATTTGTGCTTTCTCTCTGATTTCCAGAGAAGTGTGTTGGGAACCTGAAAAAGAAAATGAGAGGATCTTGAGATTCGAATGTTCTGTTGGCAGCTGGGGCCTAGGAAGGACATGATCACCAAGAAGTTCCCTGCAGTGAGAAATGGATCAAGATTTTCAAGGAGCAATAATATTTGACATTCTTCTTAAAGTTGTGTGCTGTTTATGCTCTAGTCTCCATTGCCTCCAAATGTTCACAAAACCTCTCATAAATTACGGACTTGTGTTCCTGGAGATTTGTGAGATAAGGGAAGAGGATAAAAATATCTTATCTCTAAAGCTGATCAACAGCAAAGTCAGGGGAGACTGAGGAGATAGGAGCCAATATATACACATTGTAATTATTTGAAGTGTGTATACATTATATACAGTTCTTACAATGGGTCACAGATGCATAGAGTGATGCGTAGAGTCATCACAGGCAAGGACAGACTAGAGGGTGAACACGCAGACCTTAACCCAGAGAGATAATTCCCAGCCTGACAATCTCCCCTAAATCATGAAAAACCCTTTAGATAATATTCTATGGGAAAAAAAAATCTGACCTCTTCCTATATACTCTCCTAAACTTAAAACATGAAGAGTTGTATCCCTCAAATCACTGGTTCAAATTTAGGCCAGGCTACTAAAATTATGCATCCAAAGAGATCCCATTTTCTGATTAGGTCTTAGTGAAAGAGTGTGCATATCTCATCACCAATTAATCATATAACTCCTTTGCTTAAGAATATTTTATCTTAGGAGCCGTTAATACATTCAGTAACTATAGAGTTTTCCATAAAGAAGAGTCCCACTTTGTGAATTAAGATAACTATAAGAGAAAATGGTATTAATAGAATGATGCATATTTGTATTGATATGTAGATGAATTTTATGTATTTGACCCTTTACTGGCATTCAGTTTGAAAGGACTTTTACTTATTTAGTGTCCTTATAATTCTCTGATATCATTAACTAAAAATGTGCAGATATTTTATCAACATAAATAAAGATTTTTTTCTTCTTGCTTGACCAAAATTTCCAATTAGGATTTAAGAAATTTGCAGAAAAAAGGCTGATAGATTAATTGTATTTTAATAGAATACTAAATTTCAAATAGAACAGTAGGATGTATAGGAAATGCAGCTCAATATAATACAGAGATTCATAATTCTTTGAGTTTTATTTTTAGAAAAAATTTAATGTTAAAAACCACCAACAATATATTATATTTACATAGATTCATCCAATATCTATTAGTTTTACAGATAACTTTCCTGGAACTACAGTGATTCATTTTCATGTGAATATATGTTTAAAAAAGTAATCTTTATAACATTTTGTCATAAACTTTCTTGCAAAATTTAACCTTTACATTTATAATAGCATTCAGTATTACTGAGCTAACAGTAATTCTGTTAACTGTCACAACCCTCAAAAGCAATGACCTGGAAGTCTTGTTTATGCAATAATTTTAACCCTTCTAGCCACAGTTAGATGCCTTAAAATAAGCTTCCCACTTTTGCTTAAACTAGCACAAGTTTGCTTACATTGAGCGTACAAATTAATTGTGAGGGTATGGAGAATCATTTATAGCAACTAAATTTCTAAGGCTTACCAAAGAATAATGCATTGAAATTAAGAAAGCAGACGTTCAACTAGGAAAAAAAAAATCTTTCCAAACTGACGAGCCTCTAAAAGAAGACACAGAGGGGAGTTGAGGAGAATTCACATGAAGTCATTTCTGTATTTGAAGTGGATATTACAGCAATGCATCTCTCATCTCATCCCACTCAAAGACACAATCCAACCTGGATCTGTGTGAAACATGTGGGTATGAGCTGAAGCAAGTCAAAGAGAGGAGAGACATATGGGGATCTTTGTTGTCCTGTCTTCTAAAGAGCCTAGGAAACCTGAACTGTATGCAAGACTATTTCTTATGTAATCATTGAGAATGTCTTTTCCAATCTTTCCAGGAGTTTTTAAACTGAAGATACAGAGTGAAATCTATATCCAAGGCAAATATAATACCTTTCAGTTCTGGAATATTCTTTCTTGACTCCAGATTTTATACATGTATTTGTGCTGGATGGTTCTAGTACAACTATTTGTTTTAAAAATGTTAGCTAATAAAGCAGGCATCTGAAAGCTTGACTGAGTCTGGAGGACATTCTTCCAAGATGGCTAACATATCGCTAACAAGTTGATACTGGCTATTGACAGGAGGCTTCAGTTCCTTGTCATGGGTACCTCTCCACAGACTGCTTGAAAACCTTCAAGGCTTGGGAGCTGGCCTTAGTGTCTAGCTTCCTATAGAAGAATCATATGGTAGAGAGCAATGTAGAAGTAATATTATCTTCTATGACCTAGCCTAGAAAGTCACACATCATAAATACTGCAATATTTTCTTGGTTGAACAGGTCAGTCATATTAACTGTGAAAGGGATAGCATTGTGGTATAAATACCAGATGGTGAGAATTACTATGGACCATCTTGGAGCCTGGCTATCACAATGGGTTAACAGATCAGGTTTCCATGCTAAGTAGGTCTGGTGGAAAGTTTTTCAAAATATGGACCCTCAACTCCATTCATTCTCTCTTTTGTTAAATATATAGAACTGACTGCCTAATTTTCAAATATATAATACAGTATAAGACTACAAACAATACATGAAGAGTCTTGCATTGACAAAATGTTTAAATATTTGGTCAGTAAGTTATTTTTGACCTCACGCTAGGTGCTGCTGGTAATTATTCTGAGTGTATACGTATATTTGTGTCATAATCCTCAGATACCTTTGCTACAAAATGGGAACTATCCAACTCTGTAATTCATCAACCATTTTCTCTTAACTTCATACTTTAAAAAATAAACATATAAATAGATTTGTAGCCCCTAGTCCCAACCCTCCCAAAAAGTTCTTCACAAATATAAAGAGAGATAATTAGGTACATTTTCTGCTTATTGATTTATTGTATATAATATATTATATATATATATATATATATATGATGCTATTCTCAAAGGAACAATTATCTCTCTTTTTATGTTATGCAGACCATACAAGAGCGGTTACTCAAGTATTGTGAATTAAAAAAAAGGGACAAGGGAACAAATCTTGTCAGTTTGAGGTTTCCATTTACATTTAACAGGAAAAAATAAAATAGATACTTCTTTGCTTTTAGCAGAAAGAAGGTTAATGAAAAAAACTCTGACTTGAGACCAGGAAACATATGCTTATGCCTTGTTCCTAAATTATCTCTTGCATTTTTCAGGTTTGTGTGTGTGTGTGTGTGTGTGTGTGTGTGTGTGCAATTCTTAATTCTTTATCTTCTTTGTTCTGGGGAAACAGCCTCTATCTGGATCAGGAATTTTGATTGTTTGGTAATCAAGGTGGAACATCTTGGAATAAGTGGAGTTCCCCACTATGTGGCTTAAGGCTTCACTGTTTCTCAATTCCAACGAGAAAATGACAAAGTAAAATAATATCAACAACTACTAACTAGAGGTATAATTCATTAGGTAAATGAATGTGATGAAAGAAACTTTGTAATATTAAATTTCTGTGAAGGTGTTTTAGTGCTAATACTAAGTATTTACCATACAGACTTATGCCATTAAAAACAAAAAAACAGGTAAATAAAACAAAAACAAAATAAACAAAAGCTACTCATGAGAATAAGTCTGCTTTAAATATTCATGTCTTTACAATTCACCAAGGGCACAGTTTTAAATTTTTTCCAAAAGTTGAGAATATATTGCATGAGCACTAAATTTTAAACTCTGAGTGAATTAGATTGAATTATAGTAAATTGTGCTCTTCATTGAATACAATTTGGAATAAATATAAAGTATGAAATTTCTCCATAAAAGTTGGCGTGTTTACATCTTTTGTACCAGTAATTAGGTAAGAATGGTTGTATCATGTCAAGCCTCTGAGATTTGGAGTTTTATCTGTTAGAGGAGTGAACAATTCCCAAATCAAATGGAATGGGAATTTTTTAGATCTAAAAAGTAAGTTCATACGATCTAGGATAATGCTTCATGATTTTCTGAACAATTTGTTTTTCTTTATATAATTTAAATTAAGTTTAAATTAAGCTTATAAATCTTGTTAAGTTCTGGGGAACTACTGAATGAAATGCAGTGGAAAGGAAAAACATGACCTCTCTAAGACAGCACATACATCAATACTAATATTTGAAAGACGACAGAAGCCACTCATGTTTACAGCGTTTTCTATTATTTAAATGAGACCAAATGTTATAGAGAAGAGAGACTCTCTGTCCTTTTAAAGTCTTCAAAATAATATATGTCTTTTCATTGTATATATTTTAGTTATGCATCTCTGAGACTTAAAAATTTAGTTGGGAATCATGATTAAGTTCTGTGATTACATGGAGTACCAACTGCCAGAAAATAAAGTAACAAGAGAGACCTGAGGGACTTCAAAAGTAGGAGATAATCTCTCTTGAATTTTGAGAACACTGAAAAACTTGAACTTGTCACATTGAAACTAATTCAAAGATGCACATACCTATATATATATATATATATATATATATATATATATTTAGAGAGAGAGAGAGAGAGAGAGAGTATGTAAGTATATGTATAGTAGGTAAGTATATGTTATTTCGTTACCTCTAGTAATAACATTATATATAAGAATAGTTAACAAAATAAAACTGAGGCAAGTGTTTTTTGAACCTAAAACATCTTCAGGCTCATTTTTTCTTTTACATCTTATAGCAGGCTAGGCTGTTTGTTCCAGAAGCCATCTCTATTTTCTCCATCTTCCTTGCTATCAAACCTCAGTTTTGTTCAGATACTAGATTGAGAGTCCTTGATCTGAAGAAAAATAGGTCCATCCCTTTTTGCATCAGATCAGTGAGGTATTAAGAAGTCAGCTGGGGGAATTCTGGAGAAGATTTTTCTCTCCTGTTAAAAAAGAGAAAATCTCTGCTGAGCATTGCTCCTTTTTCTTTTTCTTTTTTTCTTTTTTCTCCTTTGACTAAAGTTAAAAGAACACAAAGCTTGGAGATACTACAGTCAACTAGCAACCATGACAGGAAGGTCAAGAGAACTACAGAAATGCCATCCAGAGCTCCCACTGTGTCATTGCTCTTTTGATATAGAATCAATGCTAGCAAATGCTAATCTTGGGCTTTCAGATATTTTGAGAGAGTCCCTGTATTTTAATGCCACTGTAGCAGATGTGACTGTGCCCTGCCCATGCTCTCTACCACCTTAGCACGCACTGGCTTGATTTTAATTGACAAAATCTGTATTGTTTCCCTAAGAGCTTTCTCAGTTAATCAGAGCCCAATTTCCCACCCAATTAGCAAACCAAAAGTGTTCAGGGGAACACTGTCATTTCCACCTATAAGAGCAGACCTCAACCAATGACAGAAGGCAGTTGGTGTATAAACACTTCCTTCTTGAGTGAAATAACTTGGTTTACACTAGTGCCCAGAGTTCCCTGCATGGCTAAGCTCTGGATATCTACAGTCATATTATTATTTGATAGCAACCCTTATTGGCTGACTTTCCATCCTGGTCTCACTTCTTTACCAGTGTTTCTTGGGATCACCTCCAAAATAAAGTAAATCTACTCTAATCTTTGCTTTAGGAATTTGTTCTGGGAAAATCCAAACTAAGACAGCTTTTATGCATTGAATTTAAAAGATGCACATCTTTAATACGATTTTCCTTTTAGAGTTATAAATATAAAGGGTTATTCTAGCAGTTGATGTTAAATATCATGCAGTATATTAGATTTTCTTTTTCTCATTTCCTATACAATGTGATTTAGTCTTCACTGTATCCCTTATTTATAATTAAGTGTGTAAGCATTCCATTATCAATATAAGTAAAGGTTTTGTTTAAAATAGTATTTGGCTTCTATCCTCTGATGAGACCTCCATAATTGCCTACTAAAATATCTTTGAAAGAAAAAATAAGTAAGGAAATAAGAAATGAAAAAATGGCAATAAACAATAGGACTGACAACTTACTTCCTGACTCTTGGAAGAACTGTCATTTAGTACGAAACAGATGCAAATAAATTATAAAAATATAAAATAAAAATTGGGTTTCCTAGTGCTGCCACAATAAATTAACACAAATCTGGCAGCTTAAAACAAAAGAAATTTATTATCTCACAATTCTGAAAAACAACAAGTCCAAAATTGAGGTATCCAAACAGGTCTGAGGGAAAATATTTTCCATGCTACTCTTTTAGCTTCTGTTGGTTGCCAGTGATGTGATCCTTGGTGTTCTTTGGTTTATATCTCTGTTTCCTTCTTCACATGATCTCACTGTCTATATCTCTGTGTCTCAGATATCACTCTCTTTTCTTTTAAAAAAAATACAAGTCATTGGATTTAGGATCCATTCTTAAATTCAAGATAATTTCATCTTGAAATCTTTAAATTTATCATATCTGTAAAGACCTTATTTCCACATAAGTTCATATTTACAGGTACTGGGATTTAATATCTGAAATTAACTTTTGGGGGAATAAAATTCAACCCACTACAATGGGTAAAATCAAAAATAGATAGATGCTGCATCTAAGGCAGAAAATACAGTGTGAGATGAAATCAGTAGGTGTATGATAAATAAGAGAAGTTCTCCCAGAAGGACAAAGAGTTCAGATGTGATTAAAAAATAATAATAATAATGGAAAGACAACCTTTGAAATAAAGGAGGATCTGGAGAAGAGTGCAGAAAACAGAACAATTGAAATGGAAACAATACTTACAGATATAATTGAAGAAGAATTTCCAAAGATGAAAAAGACATCTAACTGTAGCTATGTGGATTGAAATGCCTCATCATGAACCAGGGAAAATCAGTCTTGAGAAAGCCACTCGTCCTCCCATCAAATGTGAAAAGAAGTAAGCCTCGATCCACAATAACCAAATACATAATATTAAAAATGGAATAAAAATCAAGCAAGTTTCATTTCTCTAGCATATTAAATGCTAAAAAAGAAGTTAGATATTTGAGGGATCAATCCTATAGCCAAAGACTTTTCCTGCTAACAAAGTTACATCCCTTATTAAAGAAATTAAAAGAATCTCAGGATAATAATATTAACTGAATAGTGTCAAATGCAGTGGTTAACTGTTAGCTAGCTTCAGTTCACTTAATTCCCACACCAAGTTTATGAGTTAGGTAACATGGCCAGTCCCCCTTTTCTCAGAGAAGGGATGTGATGCTTAAAGAAGTCAAGAAATGTGGCTTATAATTAATGTTCTAGGTTATTTGTCTAGGAAAGAAATGGGGAATCATTTCTACCATATACCCTTTTGAAACTATTTCTTAAATCATAAAAGATGGACAAATAAAAATCAATCAAAATTAAAAATTTAAGATTTGCTGTTGAGTACTAAAACTGGTTATGTAATATAGTACTGATAATTGTCTAACTACAAATGCCAGTTTATACTTTTGAAAGGGAAGATATAAAAGGAAAAAAATAATAATACTGTATTAATCAGAATAAGAATCTAATACTCCAAATTAAAAAAAGACAATGGTGAGTTTGATATTAAGTTTCAGATCTTACGAGTCTTAAAAGTATCCTGTTTAATTATTTTTGTTATGATGAAAAGAGAAAGTTCAAGAATATTTATGAAGAACAAAGAGAACTACTAATAGACTTAAAAACAACAAACAGATTTTTCAGCCACTGAAGAAGAAAGAAGTAAACAAAACAAAGTCTACATTTTTGGAAAATTTAGCCTTTTAGAAAAATTTAAAGTCTCTTTTCATATTAACTAACAAATAGGTGCAAGAACACATATACATGCTCTTATGTTCACACAATAGAGAGATTTAAAAGTTAAATAGGGGCTTCCCTGGTGGCGCAGTGGTTGAGAGTCCGCCTGCCAATGCAGGGGACACGGGTTCATGCCCCAGTCAGGGAAGATCCCACATGCCGCGGAGCGGCTGGGCGCGTGAGCCATGGCCGCTGAGCCTGCGCGTCTGGAGCCTGTGCTCCGCAATGGGAGAGGCCACAACATTAAAAAGAGTACCAAAAAATGAGTAAAATATAGCATGAAATGTATTTTATCTTCCTATGCAGAAAGACTTTTACAAGACATGTATAATAGAAGAAATCAAAAGGAAAGTAAAGAAAAAGTTGACCACCAAAAATTGGAGTGTTTATCAAAGCCTACATAGCAAAAGTAAAAAGCAATGAGCAAATTAGAAGATGTATTTTTTGACTAACATTGTAAAAAAGTGATTAGAACCAAAAATAAAAATGAAGCACATGTAGATAGTCAAAAAGAATATTTAAACTCCAACAGAAAAAACATATTTCAGTCAAAAGTAATTCAAATAAATATAAACAAAGTCAAGATGGCCTTAATAATATGAGAATGTAAAATTAAACAAATAAACACCAGAGTACAATTTTCCTTTGCCAAATGGATAACAATTAAGAGACACTAGCCAGGGTGAGATCACCTAGGAATTCCTATATTGCTGTAGTGTAAATTGATAAAACTTTTCCATAAAGCAATATGATAATATACAGTAAAAGACTTTAAAATGTTAACTTTAAAACTAAAATCAATTCTACATCGAGGAATTTATCCTATGGACATAATTAGAAACACAAATGAAGATTACTTGCTGAGGTGTTAATTGCTGCACTTTTTAAAAATAGCATACTATTTGAAGAAAATGTAGAAATATTCAATATATCAAAATGTGAACGACTGAATATTCAGAGTAATTTCCTTTTTATCTTTACACTTTTATATATTCTCTTGTTTCCAACCAACAGGTATCATCATTTCAGCGGTGAAACTAAAGTATTTCTCCCTTCTCCTCTTGCTCAAAATTGATATAGTAAAATAACATTAATATATTTATTCATTTTAATAATATGCTAGTTGTGCTTACCACTTGAGATAGATGATCTGAATTTATCATCACAGCAACATAAGATAATTTTAAGATACTCATAAGAATTGCAAAATATAGTTCAGAATATTGAAGTCTCAGAACTGCCTGTGAATCTATACCTGTGTAATTCCACTTTACCAGGCAGTTTGTTGGTGCCTCCTGGGATTAAAGTTAACAAAAGGAAGTCACTTGCAATTATTTTACCTTGACACTCTACTCCCCAGGGGAACTCACTGAAGAAGGTGGTAGAAACCTTGAGATATATGCCTGACAGAATAGTTATTATAGCCCATTATCCAGAGGAAAAGCTTCCAGGTGTTAAAAATAACCTCCTTTTGCTCTCTCCAGATGGTGCCAGTCAATGGCAGCCAATGTATATTTAAGTGGGGGTGAGCCTGTAGGCTGACCAATGTGTTGGACAGCATTCAAAGAAAGCCAACTACTTTACAAATATGTTTAAAAAATAGTACCTGGGCTTCCCTGGTGGCGCAGTGGTTGAGATTCCCCCTGCCAATGCAGGGTACACAGGTTCGTGCCCCGGTCCAGGAAGATCCCACATGCCGCGGAGCAGCTAGGCGTGTGAGCCATGGCCGCTGAGCCTGCGCGTCCGGAGCCTGTGCTCCGCGATGGGAGAGGCCACAGCAGTGAGAGGCCTGTGTACGGCAAAAAAAAAAAAAAAAAGTATTTAATGACTGAGAGGATACTTTAACATGAGAAAAGGATCATCTCTTCTCATCTATTCCCTAAAATATATTTTGTTCAATGATAGTTCCATATTTGATCATATTGTATGTCATATGTACACAGTATTCCACCAACTTATATATATGTATTTATATAAAATGTAGAACTCTTTCTACCAGATGCACCTTACTCTTCTCCTCCCCTGCAGAGAATGATATGTGACAGTGAAAAATGTGTTGACTACTCAATTGAATTAATTTCATCAAGGGTGACTTCTTAGAATATGTGTCATGAGGCAGGGATTATTTACTATAGTGTGTACATTAGAAAGTGCATTCGAAAATTAGTGTTCACTTATGTTTTTATAAAATATTCATTGGATGTCTATTATACGTAAGACAATGGGAAAATATCTGGGCTAAGGGTACCTGTGAGAAATAATACCCCTACCTAAACGGACTAATTTGATTTATTCTAGTGAAATTTATATTGCAACTGATAAAACACGGAAAGAGACACTACTAAGAAGTGATTCAACTTTTCTCAATATTTCCCAACAAAGGAGAATTTCTAAAACAATTCACCTCAAAGATAAGCTTCAATATTTTAAGGGCAATACTTTTCTTTTTTAGGGAATTCATTAGGATGGATATTTCAAGTGTTTTATGTAAAGGAGCTGAGATTGTCACTCTGTTAATCTCCTGGTAAGTTCTCAAAGTAACACTTTAACTGAGATATTTTTTCATACAGTAACCTTTATAATTGCAAGAGAAATTATAGTACAAGCACTGTTAATAATTTTTCTATAGTAAAAAGTAAAATTTTCCAAGTTATAAAATATTTTACCCTAATGCTGATGGGATACTACAATGAAAATAGTTATAATCCCATGTTTAGGACTGTATTTAATATGATTATTTCACTGTAGGAAAAAGGACATGGGATTGGCAAAGAAAAGACACAATTTTCAAACATTGTGAAATAAATTCCATCCTCCTTGTCCTATGAGTAATTACCTTTGAAAGGGTATATAGGGTTATTCTGTTTCTTTTGACAATGAAGAAAAGTGACAAGAAAAGTGATGAAAAACATATTAAAAGTAAATGTTCACAAATTGAAATCTTCCTTAATGGAAAGTTTCCTGTAATAAGAAAGTCTAATTGAAATAATAAGCTATTGAACCTGGAAGAGGAAGAATGTGTGGCACTTTGGGGAACACAGTAAACTAAATATAATATAACCAAAGTAAAAGGAAGACATTTCCAGCAAGGGCTAATTCAGAGCTGCTATTCATCTCTTCAGGTGATGACTACTATCAAAGTGACAGGAAAGATCTGTGCGTCATCCTAGTCTGAAGGCAATTTTCATAATAGCATTAGAAATATCGAGACTGGGAATGTATATATGGAACAAATTGCCATAGCTATAACTATCCCAATAGCCCAAAAGATGAATAAGTCTGTCGCTTCAACTTCCTTTTACCATCTGCTCTATTTTATTACCTGTGACACATCCTTTTGGGGATGGCCCTTGCAAACTTATAGACAAAGCCAAGTTCACTAGTTTCAAATTTCCTAAAGAAAACCTTTACATCATAACTTTAAAAAAGTAGTGCAAGTTGATAGTTTTGGCAACACAATCGTATCAGTAACGATGAGGTTCTGAAATTGGTGTGGCATCATACTATTTGTCTCACCTGAAAATGACCTTTCAAATATAAATATCATTCATAAGACTGACCTGGTGTATTAAGGAGGATGATGCATATTACTATGATATTTTCCTCCATAAATTTCAGCTAACAACCATAAGTAACTAGAATAAAATTGTGAAGATTTGCCTTCTGGTTCTGATCTTTTATAGTCCTGATAACATCAGTCTTTGTAGAACATATCTTGTGACACAGCCAAACTTTCTATTTGGGAAAAAAGATACAAAGAAATGTTTATTACTTTCAGTTGTTTACTGTATTTTTTAAGGTTGCAAGAATTAATGTCAAACGGAATTAACCTCAATACATTCAGGAAGATGCAACAAGATGGGTAGAGAATGAGTAAAACATGCTATTTAAAACACAGTATAACCCTGGAGGCCATAAGTAATCCTATGGTAATGATCAACACAATTAGGTAGAAATACACGTGCTTAACTTGAAATCCTGAAAAATATTGGCTCTGACAAGGAAAAACACAACAGTTTACTTGTAGGCTATGAATTTGCTCAAGAAAAATGGGCCTTCTAAGAAGTTGTTTACTATTTGAATTATTGAAATTAATTTGACACTTTGAATGCTATAGCAAAAGGAGTCTGACAAAGACAGTATCACACTGGTTCTTTTATTCATAGTATGTAGCGAAGGAGGTGGAGAGAAGGATAAGCTATTAGTTTTAAGTAAAGTTCTTTGTAGTATAATACTAAAAAATTATTTGGAAGTAGATTAAAATTGATAATATCTGTTTTTTTTTGTTTTAAAGTAACATAAAGGTCAACATGACATGTTTCCTTTCCCTGTATGGATCTAGAGTAGCATACAATCCACATATATTTGTTAAACGAATGTATTAATTTATGTATTCATTAAAAACTTTTAAGCATCTACTATATGTCAGGCACTGTTGTAGGCACTAGGAATAAAATGTGGACAAGACAAGGAGTCTCTGTCTTCATGTACAATACCTGGCATTCTAGAACAAGGAGACAGACATTTAAAAATAAGCAAAATGTAGAGCCAATTAGGATAGTAATAATTAGTGCTATGGAAAAAAAAATAAGCAAGGAAGTGGTGTAATTGCTGGGGGAGTGAGTTATTTTAAACAGAGTTTTTTGATAGTCCTCACTGATAAGGTCACATTTGAGCAGTGGCCCAAAGAAAGCAGTGTCGTGAGGAAAGCCACATGGCTATCCAGGATGATTTCATTGAACTATGAAGGAAATCATTCTGTTCAATCCCGAAGGAGACTTTTATTTTAACTTGATATATGTGACTCGATTTATAGCAAGGATGACCCTGCCATGCCAAGGGGAGAAAATTCAGGATTTGTGTCTTCTGTCAAGGAAGAGTAATCTGGTATCATGATCACACATAATATGCTGTACCAGTGTACACTTTTCTCAAGACTGCCTACAAAAATGAAGGATGTTTTGTCTTCTGAGGTGATTGCAGTAAACCTCATCAAAGCCTATGGTCTAAATCATCACCTCTCCTGTGCTTTTTTTTTTTTTTTTTTAAGAAAAAGTACCAAGTATCCTGTTCCTTCCTTTGGTGGTGGGGGAGGAAGGTGGCTTTTTTGGGGCTAGATACTACTGTGTTTCTAAAATATGTGAAAAAATGCATGACTTTTCACAAAGTATTTAACTTAGTGAATGAGCATAAAATAGAGAATTTATGGTACACCTAACAATTTGACAGATATATTCAAATACCACATGTGAGCTAAGATGAGCCAGAGATAATTTGAAAGTTTTTATTAGAAAACTTCCAGTTTCGATAAATTAAGTTGAGAGAAAAATAATTAATAACTTAATTCTTCTCAAAAAAAGTATTTCTCTTCTGAAAATAAAGAAAAAGTCATTGAAACAGAAGTGACAGGGATTTTATATAGTTGATTAAGCTTTCTTGTAAAGATTTTTCCAGTGGAGAACTTGATGTGGCAATGATTAGAATGTTGGATCTAATAATTTTCAATGTAAGTTCTACTAATGCTAGTGATTTTCATAAAATATGGTCTCATTGAAGTGGTTTAAAAGGATTCCGAGTGGACTGTGCTAATTTTTGGTGTGGTTAATTAGTAGTTTGGACAATTGGTGAAGGTAGAGGTTTAGATCCTTGTACCACAATTTTATGTAATATGAATTTTGTATACTTTGCATATCAAATCACAGCCAGGAACAACATATATGTGAGAATATGTATGTGGATATTGAATATATATTGTTATTTCTATGAGCTCCTTGAATTAAAGCTATTGCATTAAAAAAAGCTATTAAATTATCTGGTAAACTTTATAAATGTATATCCTTCTTGGTGTAACATTAGTATGACTGCAAAATTAATATTAACTTGATTATATTGTCCCTATTCTATAGGTATTGACAAAATTAAATTTCAAGGACTAAATTATTCAGTATTTATTTTTCCAAGTTACAGTGAATGTTACAATAAATATTTTCTTAATTTGGATCCTGTGGAAACAGACTATGAGACTGAGAGCTACATGCAGGAGTTTTATTGTGAGGAGAGAATTTATTTATTCAGGAGAGAAGTAGAAGAAGGCAAAATAGCAATTTTACAATGGGAAGCCTGGCAGATGCTACTTATTGCAAATAATCAAGGTTAGAGCCACAAGTAACATCTTGTTGATATCAGGTATCCCCACGGGAGGCAATGAGAAGAACGCTTTACCTCTGAGGTAATTTTACCCCATCAGTAACTCCAGTGTGATGATGAGAACATATCAGACAAACCAAAGTGAAAGACATTCTACCAAATACCTGACCACGAGTCTTTAAAATTGTTAAGATGATGAAAAACGAAGACTGAGGAGTTGTTATAGATTGCAGGAAACTAAGAAGATAGAGCTACTGAATGTGACGTGGTGTCCTAGACTGGATGTTGGAACAGAAAAATTACATTTGTGGAAACTGATAAAATCCAAGTAAAGTCTTTACATTAGTTTTTAAAAATGCTTTATATTGATTAAGATAAAGATACATAAACATAACATGTAAAAGAGTATATAAGTGTGAATTGGATACAAAATAAAAAGTGAGGAAGTTGAGTTGGACAGTAGGTGATCAAATTCCACTTGCAGTTGAGGCTTGCATTGATCCCACTTGGAGCTCTGGAACTGTGATGGCCCTCTGGAGTTATCAGATGAGGCATTCTTGCTTTAGTCAGTCACTGGCTAATGCTTACTTCTGGGAGAACCATAATCTTGAGCAAGTCTACATGAGGGCCCAACTACGAAAAGTCAGTAGCTGACACTTAGCAGTTTGGGGAAGGGTTTGGCTGTGAAGAGGCAAGTTGGGTGGGGATTTGGGGAAAGACACCATCATCTCTATTATAAACATCAAGAACCATTTCTCTTCTCCAGCTGTCTATGAAGCAACATGAAATGCTCAGAGAATAAAATGATAAATATTATGGTAAAATTGAATAACAATATTAACAGAAACACATATGGTATGTGAGTGTGTTGTGTACATAGCTTTATAAAATGTCTCAGATTCCAAGTTAATTAGATATTCTGCAATTTCTTTGGGGATAGGGAAGAATATACATAAAAGCATTTTAGGGAACTTGCTATGGGCATTCATCTCCAGTTATGAAGTGAGACAACTGAGTGCAGTGGAAAGAGTAGGATGAGAATACTATATTTAAATTATTTTAAAATTTGCTTTGGGGCTATTATTTTTTGAAAGCCCTATCAAATTTTGTTAATTGTTTTAGATTTTGTGTTTTTTTTTTTTGAAGGATTAATTTTTTCTTTATACACTTTGTATTGCTTATCTTTGAAACAATTTTCTAAAGAACTCAATAAATAACATTTAAAAGTTTCTTTGATTTAAGTCTTCAGAAAGTCAAGCATCTTAAACAATAAATAATCCACAAAGAAAGTATATGTGAAAATGGGACACTGTTTTGTACAATAAAAATATAATTATTACATTGAAAAAATAGTTTCAATTAACCAAAGAGACAAAAAGAATTGAACTATGCAGCAAAAATCAAACTTTCTACTGTATTAATTTAAAAAATAATGTCATGGAAGGAGACTAATATTTATCTGAAGAAGAAACTTCATTAAACTTTCTAATATTCATATGAATCTCATAAAAACATTATCAAGGCAAAAGAAATATAAAATACCCTTTTATGCATTGACTTTTCTTCTTGAAAAAGAGTTACTTATAGGTTTTTATTGTGGAATAAATTTAAAGATGAAGATTGAGAAACCACAAGTATTTCTGGGTAAGGTTGAAGACCCATTTGCTTGTTATCTTTCAATTTTTGTACTATAACTTTGGCAAATTCTTCTCCTTGGATGTCACTAGTATCCAATAATTGTCTGACTTTTGAGGTCCTTGTAGGTTTGGTACTAATGAGTTCATAGTCCTCCTTCATGATCAAATCCCTGGACAGGAGGGCATCTAGAGATTGGTTAAGGCAGGCTTCAGTCATTTGGTTCACAATATCTTCCCTTTTACTCTGGATCCACTGTTGGGTTATACCAGGCTGAAATTGCTCTGAATTTCCCTCCGCTGAGAGTGGATTTATTATTGCTAAGGAGCATGGAGCAGCCCTGTGATCACAGAATGTTGCTCTTTGAGCCACAGAAATGTTACTGTCACAACTGTGATTTACTGGACATTGACGCATCACAGAAAAGTCTTGAGTTTTTCTAGATAAAAAATCATTGTCTTAAGGAGCTGAAAGGGTCCTTGAGGTTCCAGGAGAAACACTAGTTTTATGGAGCTGAGCGGATCCACACGATTCCTCCTGTGGACCATAATTTACAGGTATGTTCAGAGATAACTCCATTTTCTTCTTGTCACGTAAGTGAGCGGTACTTGAAGCATTCTTTGTTTTCTTTAGTTGAATAACAGCTTCAAGAAAAGTTATCTCTTCAAATGTTCGCAGAACTGGTTCAAGTTCTATTAAAAATTTTAAGAAAGACGGTCTTTCATCTGGATTTTGTGCCCATCCACTTTCTATTAGAGAGATCATAAGTGCTCGATGAGGTATATCAAATGGCAAACTTTCTTCATTAGTGTCAGGTCGATGTCCTTGTGACACACTATACATAATCTGCAAAGGATTGGTGACTTCTTCAAAAGGCTGTTTTCTAGATAAGACTTCCCATGTGATAACTGCATAGCTGTATATATCATGCTTGATAGTAGCCCTTGATTTTTGTCCAGGTTCATAGTTTTCAGGTGGCATATAGATAATTGTCCCTCCTTCTGGTGCAGATTTACTATTTCGTGATTGTGACAGGGACATCATGCGCCATTTTGATAAGCCAAAATCTGCAATCTTAACGTGAAATTCATTATCCAATAAGATATTCTGAGTCTTCAGGTCATCATGAAGTAGAGGAGGATTCATATTGTGCAGGTAATTTACACCTAGTGCAATTTCATGCAGAATACGAAATCTTAATGGCCAAGGAACATCAGGATATTCATTTTTCCTATGTAGGAGTTCATTTAATGACCCATTTGGCATGTATTCAGTAACTATTCCCAAAAATTCAGGCTCATTGCAAATTCCCAAAATTGGAAGAATGTAACTAAATCTAGCTTTGTGTAAAATTTCAGCTTCTCTTAAGACATCATTTCTTTCACTGTCGAGCAGCGGGGTGTGAATGTGCAGGTGTTTCACGGCCACCTGAACGCGCCAGTCTGCGTGGCGGGCAGAAGACACGGTGCCGGACGCGCCGCGGCTCAAGTAGCGCAAGTCGGCGAGCTTGTGGTACGGGATGGTGGGCAGGGCGCTGCAGATGGCCTCCTCGTTCATGGTAGCGGATGGCGCGGGCACGCAGGCAGCCGGTCGATTCCGGAAGTGCCCTCCTCTCCCGCGGCTCCACCCTCTGCGCGAGCCGGGTCGGCAGGCCCTACAGCCTGCCGGACATTAGGTCACGAGGCCGTCCATTCTCCGCGCAGCCCACGCCAAGCCGCTGCTTATCCGGAGCCGGAGCTCTCTCTTCTCTTCTAGAGACTGGTCCGATTTTGTGTTTTTTTAAAAATAGTTGGGAGCTACATTTTCTTTTTCACACACTATTAAATTTAAATGTGAATAAATCAACCATTTAAAAGTAAATTGTTCTTTTTGTAATTTTGAGAATAAAATTTTTAGTTGTCAAATAATTTTAATTACATAAATGTTTTAAAATGAGCTGTGTAGCTTTGTGTTCATATTATGTGAAGTTATGTCAAAACACTAAGGAATAGTTTATCTATATTTCATGTTTGTGAACTGAATATCCTTGCCTCCACCAACTGGAGGCAACTTTCACCAACTCCTTTCACCAACTCCAAAATATTTGCACAAACCAACTGGTAGATTGGAAATGAACAATAGCTGCATGAACAATAGAAAAAGAAATAAATGACTGCATTTCTCAGCCTTGAATCACAGCCAAATAGCCATCGATGACATTTGCCTTACTTTTGTCTCAATCCGTTGGGGAAAAAACACTACCACCACAAAGAACTATCTTTCTTTTAAAGAAGTAAACTAGGTTAGTTGTAAGATTTGAGGTGTTCCTTCAATTCCTAGGAGAAAAGTTATAAAAAATTACTCGTCATTGTTGACCTAAAACAAATAGTCTGCCAGTTATTCCTCCAGCAAAATGGGTTTATTCAAGATCAGCAAAAGGTTGCAATTCAGAGTCTGCAGCAATGGTGAGCCATGTGCAAGTCTCCAGCAAAAATGGAGAGAATTCTTTTATAGAGGGGAAAAGAACATTGAGAGGGCTGTAGTAAACAAACAGTCCATGTCTTTTCATTGGCTGAGTGGTGAGAGTTTCTCATTGACTGAGCTCTTGCCAGGAAAGAAGAGGACGTCTTTTTTCTTGTTGGGCTCTGCTATTATCATAGTGTGTGAGAGCTCTTCCTTCTGCTCTCCCAACTCTATTTAATTGAGGTTTCTGTTCATTAATTTTTATATCATCATCTTCTACATCAGAGATGATTAATCTAGGGCTCATAGGTTCATGTGCTTTAGTAGAGTGTGTGTATGTGTGTGTGGGGGGAGGTGTTTGTGAACATCCAGAATCGTGCATTTTTTGATGTATGGAGAAATATGTATTGGGGAGGAGTCGATAGTTTTTACTAAATTCTTAATGTGATCTGTGCCCCTCAAATGTTAAGGCCACTATCCTACACAATATTTTTTGTTAGATATTCCAAACCAGATGCTACTTGTCTGAAATGCTGTCTTTGGCAAAGAATCTGTAGAAGAATCAAAGGTCACACATAAGAAAGGTTTTACTCTTTAAGTTTGATGGAATGCACTTGTTCTTAGCGGAGACTCCTCCTTGGAGTTCTCCTTCAACCTCTGTTATCTTCAGAGGCTTGTCTTCAAATGGGAATGAAAATCTTTTTCTGGGGGTCACCTTTAACCTATCACTTCTGGTTCTGTCCTTGTACAATTGTGAAGATATTTTGTCTGTTCTCCCTTCCACCCATTCCCTTAATTATTTCACTACTTAAGTAAAGGTTTATATTCACATGGCAGTATACCTCCTTTTCTTTCAGTTCACTCTGCCTTTGAGTGGCATTTGAGTAGAAAGCAGCATTCATATTCAAGGGAGCCCCCCAAAAATCTACCTAGGGTGATTATCAGAGCATCGTTTTAGACTCACCTCTCCTATACCTTAGAAGAGTGCCCTGAAACTTTACCACTCTATGATGAGCCCTTAATGTTATTGGTGACCCCTCTCTGCACCCAGTTGGCCTCTTTTATAATTGAGAGTCCAGCCATAATTAGACACAGCTGTGTGTATACCGGTGCCTGCCCAGTAAGAAAAAACTCATGGGAAGGGCAGCTTCTCCATCCTACCCAAGCGGTGTTAGTCACTGAAGGGTGAAACAAGTTTACTGCACATAATTTAGGAACACAACAGGTAAAGAAACTTCTGATATGAAGGAAGGGTTTGCTATGACAGTTGTTTTTCTCTGCTAATTTATCACCCAGCCTTGGGCTAGACAGCAGTTTAAAGAATACAGTTTGGTGTAGAACTTTATGAAGGCTGAGAGCACGCATTACAATCACAAAATTTTCAAGGCTCACAAAGTTTGCATAATTACACTGTCTGCCGCGGCCTTCTGGCACTTTTCAGCTATAATGGCAATCTGGCTAATTTCCCACTGGCTTAATCTATAACTTCAAAGACTCTTAAAGCAGTTATGATTATTCTGTTTGCTTTTCAGGCGACCTACACGACTCATATTGAGCGTCCAAGTTCTCGGGTTGATTAATTAGAAAAGACCTGTTTTAATTTATTTTTTCCTAAATATTGCTTCTTTCTGTAAATAATCTCTAGATGATACAGTAGCAAAATTATTCTTATCAAGGGTCACTTTTGCAAGCTTGAGGACAGTTGAAAACCAACTGTGATCTGCCATTTTAAAATTACAATTCCTTATTGCAATACCCAATAATACATGTTGAGAATAAAAAACTTGGAAAATACACAAAGAACATAAAGAAGAAATATTATCATCAGATATTCTACCACCCAGCCATAACTATTGTTACTATTCATATTTTCTTATATTCAATAGTTAATTCAGTAGATGACAAGTAGGCTATTAGGTATTATGATATTCTACTAGGTGTTGTATATCCTTTAGTAATTTTTAAAATTTTAGAATATTTTTGCATATTTTTACATACATTTATTTTCTTTATATTCCTTTCCTTCTATTTTTTTGTTTGTTTTTTTAGAAAACAAAATCAGGATCATGTTGGATGTCTAGTTTTAATCCTGCCAATTTTTGCTCTATTTTATTTGGTGACCTTTCCCATGCTACTGCAAATTCTTTAAAAACATTATTAGAATGGCTGTGTAATATCTCTTCCTATGGGTAATCATAATTTATTTAGCAAATTCCCCCTTCCTGGACATTTACATTATACAGAAAATGAAATGAATCCTGATCATCTTCCTGCCTTGTATTTTAATCCTGTCTTCTCTTTAGACCTTGTCAAGTGTACCTACTCTGAGATTTTGATTCTTAGCCCTATCATATAGAAAAAGAAAGAATTTAAGTGCCTTTAGGGAGTTAAAAATAAATTATAAAGCAGCAAAACACTGGCAATTTTCCTTTGGAATGAGAGTGGAAGATAACGTGGTATGATATTTTTGTTTCCAAACCAAAATTGCCTAACATAACTTCATTAAAAAGAATAGCTTTCAGGCTTGGTGGTGCAGTGGTTGAGAGTGCAGTGGTTGAGAGTCCGCCTGCCAATGCAGGGGACACGGGTTTGTGTCGCGGTCCGGGAAGATCCCACATGCCGCAGAGCGGCTGGGCCCGTGGGCCATGGCCGCTGATCCTGCGCGTCCGGAACCTGTGCTCCGCAACAGGAGAGGCCACAACAGTAAGAGGCTCGCGTACAGTAAAAAAAAAAAAAAAAAAAAAAAGAGCTTTTTTTTTTCTGGATAAAATGTGTAATGTTAAGTACAACATAACTATTTCTTAAATGGTTAATATTAGCAATCAAGTATTCCAAGTCCTAACAAAGAATTCCAAAATTAATGTATGAGTTTAGTATTCTATGTCCATATTGACATAAATAAAGGATTGAGTAAATAAGCGATGAATAAATGAGAGAAATAGGATAGATCTTCCTTACAGAAGAGTTCCAAATAATAAATGTAGAAGGGATGAGAGAAATAGAAAATAACCATAAGAACAGCACCGTAATGATTCTTCCAGTAAATTGATAAATGATAAAATTAGTGGGCAAAATTTAGAGTAACAAGGTATTTGGCTAGTCTCAAAGTGTTTCCTCCAAAATATTTATTAACCACTGTGGTGGTGTTAATATAGGACTACAGATTCATTCACACTCTTCCCGCCAGAAAGGGAGCTTAATTCCCCTCCCCTTGAGTGTGGACTGGATTTAGTGACTGGCGACTAGAGAATGGAAAGGAGAAAGTGGTAACTACTTACTGCCCCCGGCAGACAGCACTTGATCCAAGTGATCAAGGTTGGCAACAACAGCAGTAAGTCAAGTTATTATCAGGTTCTTGTTGATATCCCATGAGAAAGGCACCTCACTGTGGTATTCTTCCTCAAAAACTCTCGTTCAGTCACGGGGAAACATCAGACAAAGTCCAGTGAGGGATTTTGTATAAAATAACTGACCAAGACTTGTTAACTCTTTAATAGTGCCAAGGTCATTCATGGAACACCAAAAAAAAAAAGAAAAAAGAAAAAAAAAAAAAAGAAAGGAAAAAAGGAGAAGAAAAAGAAAGGAAGAAAGAAATTCTCACTATTTGAAGGAGATTGAGGAGACATGACATCCATAAACAATGTTATCCTAGATTGATTAGTACAAAATCTGGTAAAATTAAAAATAAGCCTGAAGTTTAGTTAATAATAAATATCATACTAATTCTCATTTCTTAGCTCTGATGAATATGCCTAGTTATAGGTATAACAATATTATCTATAGCTGGATGAAGAATTAAACCAACTCTCCATTATTGTTGCAATTCTTCTGTCAATATAAAATTATTTCAAATAAAGTGTTTTAAATAGTATTCCCATTATTTGTTAAAATTGTTTCATAAAGCTATGAAATGTGTTTAAATATGTAGAGGGCTTGTTAACAATTCAATGACAGAGAGTATATGTCAGAACTTATAGTTGTCAACATACTTTCCTATCATTTGATTGAGCAACAGGGACATGGTACCTCCTAATATGTTCCCATATGATTTAGAGATTGTTTTCTGCCTTTTTAAAATTTTTGGTTTGTTTTTGTAGGTTAGGGAAATGTAATCATTGATTCCTCTCAAGTAATTCATTCTAATAAGTTATTTGATACTGTCATAATAAAGGCCTGAAAAGTTGTTCCTTTAGGCTATGTCCCGAAAGACTTATGTCAAAAGACCCAGAGCAAGAAAGGGACAAATTATTTTATTTACATATTTATTTGGGGGTTTATCCATTTAGTACTATTTCCTACAAGTTTCAGCAAGTAGTTATTTATTTTATTATTTATTTATTTTTTAACATCTTTATTGGAGTATAATTGCTTTACAATGGTGTATTAGTTTCTGCTTTATAACAAAGTGAGTCAGGTATACATATACATATATCCCCATATCTCCTCCCTCTTGCATCTCCCTCCCACCCTCCCTATCCCACCTCTCTAGGTGGTCACAAAGCACCGAGCTGATCTCCCTGTGCTATGTGGCTGCTTCCCACTAGATATCTATTTTACATTTGGTAGTGTATATATGTCCATGCCACTCTCTCACTTTGTCCCAGCTTACCCTTCCCCCTTCCCATGTCCTCAAGTCCATTCTCTATGTCTGCATCTTTAATCCTGTCTGTCAGCAAGTAGTTATTTTTGAATGCAACAGCAGAAGTCATAACACAAGAAAAAAGACTAACTCATTGCCATCATTCAGAAACTTCATGCAGTGCTTTATAAAAATAGTTGTATTTTCTTCACATTTTCTAATCTTATAAGCTATGCAGATTTTACTAGACCTTCGCAAGAGAAAGTGTTACAGGAAACACTTTCTGCCTAACAATTAGCATTTTCTGTGACTATATCAAGCATCAAAATTAATTTACTCATCCTCAGATCCCTCTCTGAGGGATATGCATGTGGAATTTTGGATGTGGCTTACTTAATCTTTAATCACAATGAGAAGTCATCAAGGAGAAAACACTCACATTTTCAATATGAAATTGAGGATAATACACATAAATCTCTAGCATCTTTCAAGAGATTTTTGACCAAAAGAAGAAATTCAATTGCTTTTAGCTGTAAGGAAGTATCACTGAAAAGTGTTTAAAACCTTGTCAAAACTCATTTTACCTATTTGTTTATTATTTCATTCACAAGTGTATTTTTATGAGATGTTAATTTTTAAACCAAAAATATAATCATGGAAAGCAAATGTCACATTTTGGTTTTGCTGTGTACTAGATGTAGGTCCTTGGGAAATTTACATAACCTCTTTGTGTCTCAGTTTTCTCATCTGTAAAATAGGAATAATATAATTTTAAATCCCAAAATATCATTGGACTAAAATGTATAAAGGTTAAGTAGGTGCTTAACATTTATCAGTGTAAGTAGTCTTTTAGCTATTTTTATATATTTCTTTACAAATTAAAATGTGAAAAACAATAGTTTATAATTCTATAAAGGATAGCAATTTTTAAAGAAAAAAACACCAGGGAGAAACTATTTTGTTTTTTTGCAATATCAGCAAATGTATGTACACATACTCTAGAGTGAGGTTTGATTTCAGCTACCAGTCTGGCAGTTTAGCATTAGGTGGCTATGTTTAAATTTTGTGTTTAGCAATAGAGTACCTCCTTGAGTTGGGAAAAGCTACTTTCATTGAGAACCTTTCCCTTTGGATGTTGGAGATAACAGATTTTATAAGGACGAGACCACACGTTTTCAAACTACACCAAAATGAGATCACATTGCTGCGATCTTTCTCACTTTGAGAAAGTGACTAAAACTTTTGACATACTAGATCTTGTCTGGAAAACAGGTATGAAAACATCCATCTTGAGGTATTGCTGTGATATTTAATGAAAGTAAACTATACACAGCAAGCAGTATAATGCATGTCTCATTGCAGACAGTCAACAACTGTTAGTTCTCCTGTACCCACTCATATGTGGAGCGGCACGTTTAATTAAAGTATTTTAGCATCTGTATGCCTCTCCGGGTGAATCCTTGGACCAGTTCCCACATGTCATGGACCAAGTTTGTGCATCCTCAGGCCACACTGAGATAGGCATGGAGTCAGTCCTTATTAAATATTTTAGAAAATGAAAGAGGTGAAGAGGTGTAATAATAACAGCATTAAATAGTGTCAAAATATGAAATCAGAGCTGAATGCATTGCTTGCTAAGCAAGCTGTAGTTGTATAATATCTCTGAACAAAGAAACAAAGAACTGAATAAGAAATTTATCTTAAGCTGGGCTTTGGGAAATATGGAGTTCAGGCATCTGCAGGCATTTAGAAGCAGAAGTGTTTACAGATTGCCTGATCTTTCAGCCTCTTACAGGCATAGTCACTGGAGCCAGGCAGTCACTGATTGGCTGAGAAATCAGGTTAAGAAGA
The DNA here is from genome assembly GCF_963455315.2 of Globicephala melas. Lineage (NCBI taxonomy): Eukaryota > Metazoa > Chordata > Mammalia > Artiodactyla > Delphinidae > Globicephala > Globicephala melas. The sequence continues at coordinate 160,661,803 of NC_083315.2, read as the reverse complement.
TAAGTTGCTACCAAAAGATTGAAATGGGTTTAAAAATATCTCTGATGAAGGCTTGAGGCCATGACCAAAGGACAGTTTTTCTTTTTCTTGAACTTGGAGATAGGAAATTTTTATTCCTGAAAATCTAACCCTTTAAGATAGGAAGTCTTGAGACTCATCTTTTTCATAACTTTATCTCTATCTACTTGCCAGTGCATGCATCATAAGATTTAGCCACATAGACTGAGGCAATGCTTCTACAAGCATCACTGCACCATGCACATGCTGGGCACCCACTCCCTGCTGCCATTTCTCCATTTGGCAAATTGCCATTAATTCTTCCAAGCTTGGTTCAAATGTCATGGAATCTGTCAAGATTTCCCTAAGCCACACATACTTGCTAAGTGTTTTCTGAGTCCTCTACCTATGCCCAATGTCAATACCTTCCTCCTCTGAGTTCGTGTAGAAACTTGTAGCTTCAGCTCCAGTCAAGCATTTTTTGTATATTGTAATTACATATCCATGTGTCTTCCTCTCTTCTTGCATTTCAAATATCTCAAGCACAGGCTTTGCTTTACACATTTTTTTTTCCCAAGGTCTTGTTTAATGTCTATTGGTAGATACTCAATACATATCTGCTACTTGCATGAATGATAACTTTATCTTTTTATTTCTGGGCAATAATGAGGCTACTTGCATCTTCACTTGTCAGAGTGGGAAAGAGGACATTAAATAATTTGCTCAAGCTTACACTTTTACAAGTGGCAAAACTGACAAACTCAAACTGCAAGTCCCATTATTTTTTTCCTATTTCCCCATATAAAGTGATTTCATGCAACGATACAAGGAGCTTGTCTAGATAGAGGATGTGTGGCACTCACTTACGAATCTTTCTCAGACTGAGGAAAAGGCACCAGTACACTTTCTGTCAGTGTCCCAGGGCCATAAGACAGCTTCAATGCCATCTTCAGAAGGAGAAGCTTCCAGACACAAGGGGGTTTCCAATGTGCACAAACTTCAGCAAGTTGGATAGGAAGCTAATTTTCTCCTCAGTGAGGGTCTGCTAGTTTGCTAGGGCTGCCACAACAAAGTACCACAAATGGAGTGGTTAAATAGCAGAAGTACATTATCTCACAATTCTGAAGGCTAGAAGTCTGAAGTCAATGTGTTGACCTGGTTGGTTCCCTCTGAGGACTGTCAAGAGGAATCTCTTACCTGCCTCTGTTGGTGGTTTACCAGAACTTTTCCTGTTCCTTGGCTTGTGGTAGCATAACTCCAGTCTTCACATGGTGTTTTCCTTCTGTCTCTATCAGTGTCCAAGGTCACCAGACATATTGGATTAGGAGCTCAGCTTACTCCAGTAAAAGTTTATCCTGACTTAACTAGTTATATCTGCAACAAACCTGTTTCCAAATAAGATGACATTCTGAGGTACTGGGAGTTAAGACTTGAACATATGAACTTCAGGAGGACACAATTCAACCCATAACAGAGGCCAAAGCTCTTCAAAGAAGGACATACAATTTATAAGGGAACAATTTTTCAAAGAAGCAGAAGAATACAGTAGATGTGGATAGGCAAGCAATGACTGAGGGAGGATTTTTGTCTGTCTTTGCTATGAAGGTAGCCTATTGGCTTGTGAAAATACTGGATTTGAGGGGGCACCAGGAGGCCTCGACTCAGCTCTGTAACTGCCTTGAGTGTCTATGGAAGCTCTTGAGGCAGTCATCAGATTTGTGGAAACTACATTCATAATAATAAGCACTTGTAATGCTTATAGTGTGCTAAGCACTGTTCTAGGCATTCTACTTATTTCAATGTTTATAATCCTTAATACAACCTTATGAACTAGGTACTATGTTACTCCATATTGCAGGCAATTAAACTGAATCACCAGGAGGTTAAGTAGTTTGCTTTGGGTCACACTCAGATCATGATTTAAATTCAGGCAGTGAGGATTCAGAGTCTTTGAACTACATGGTTTGATACTTAAGCATTTAGTCATTTACTTCCTTTCTTTTCCTTTCCTCTCCCTACTTATCTTCCATACCTTTCCTTCCTTGCTTTCTTCCTTTTTCTTTCTTCCTTTCTTCTTTCCTAGGATTTTTAAGGAGTAAAACTAAGAAGATACAAACTTCTTTTATTTTTATATGCACCTTCTCACTGAAGAACTTAATTCTTGCTAATACAAATCCACATTAAAGATTCAAGAAAAATATAGTCACTTCTTACTGATGTATTCTCCAGAGACACATATATTCTCCAGAGATGGAGGTAGGGCATACTCCATGTGAATAAGTTGCCTTGATTTTGTATCTAGGCCCATTTTTACTTAATCAAGTGCCTTTACCAGTCAGCCTCTACTCTTAACCCCTAGGGGTAAGTGGGAAACTAAATTTATATTTTCACCTTCAATAGCCAAATCCAGGGTCCTTCCTGCCACATGATCTTCAGAGCAAAAGCATCAGGAAATTCTTAATCTATTTTGTCTCCACAGCTTATAAGCAGCTGTCGTTATAAATAAAGGCTAACGTCACTCTCGTCAAACTTGAAATTTAACACGTGCTTTTGCCACTCGGTGAGGGATTGCCTCTAACACACTCACTACGTAAATCTCCTGTTCTCCAGAGGTTTTACTTTGGTATTATGCTACTAGAAAAGCCCATTTGGTAACAAAGACGTAGCAATATAAATAGTAATAATTAACCTTGAAAATAAGGCTGAAAATTCCAAAACACAGGATTGTTTTTCATAAAAGTTGCCATTTTTATCTCCCAAGCCAGAATTATTACTTGGAAATTAGACAGCTAGATCAAGACACAGTCTGGAATGGGAAAATCACATAAAGTTGACAGTTTCAGTCCTAGAATCAAGTTCAAGGTTAATCAAGGGAAAGTGTTTCTAAAGATATTATTCCTAGAACAATAAATAAAAATATTAACATGTAATAGCTTGTATTGTAAAATTTTCCAACTAGCGGGCAGTTAAAAAAGATGCGTAAGTCTAATTCACGAATGGGAAGTTTCTCATGTCTGACACGTATAAAAAATACTGAGAAATAGATTTGTTCATCTTATATTTTATGTATTGCCGTCTTCAAATAAGAATGTTAAACCCTTTCAATGTTTGCTCACCTTTGAATTTTTACCTTTCTCGGTCAATTTTAACAGTGCATTTGAATTACTCTACACATACATAAACTGTTTATGTCTTGAGTCAAACAGAGATAAAGAAGGAAACACTTCATAAAAATGTTATAATGACATCAGCACTTCAATATTTAGTCTGTGAGCATTCCATCATAGTTCCAAGAGATGTTTTAACAGTTTACTTGGTCTATGTCTTGAGTTAAGAATTTCATATATGAAAGAAATCACAGTGTAAGAATCAAACTAGTGTCTTCATAATCCATGAATATTCAAGGCTGCAGAAGAGAATGGATCAGTCATATCTTTGATTGTAAGTCACAAAAACTGAGGATTGATTTCTCAGACAACCAGGGAATACATTGGAAGAATATGAGGGATTCATTGAATTGATAGGATGCTGGAACAGTAAACTTGGTGAAGTGACAAGAGCCAAGATTTCGCACTAGAATTTAAGGAGTAAGAACAAGAGCTCAGGTCTCACATTTTAGGAAATCTCAGGTCTTTCTTTTCCTCATTCAGGATTCAAGGTCCTTAGGGTGAATGTGTGATTAGCTAAACCCAAATAGGATCAGAATGAATTGACCTACAGAGCTTTTGCAGTCGGATGAAGGCACTACCCCACCAAAAATATTTAAAATAAGGAATTATTCCTCGAGGAGAACAAAATGAAATAAGAAAGTTGGGATAGGCATGGAATGAGAAGAAGGACAATGCAAACATGACTGATATCTGAAATGATGTGAGGGTTGTGTGTGTGTGTATGTATGCGATGGCTTTTTCTATTCATAAGAATAATGTCTGAATGCTTGTATAAACTAATAACTCCATATAGATATATCGACATCCAATTCCTAAAGGCTCAAGATGTCAGGCAAAGTGTGTGTTTAGAGTCAGGAGACTGCAATCGAAATCCTGACAACATTACTTTTAACCTATGATCTGGAGCATGTGATTTTGCTTCTTGATCTTTAGGTGCCTTAGGTGAAAGATGAGATTATATAAAAGTGACAACATAGAATGTTGTGAGATGAGAATATTCTATGTTAAAGTCATTTCTAAAATACAAAACACCATACACAAAGCGAATTTTCATTATTCAGATTTCTTGGGCCTAATGAGGGAGGCTGATTCTTTTTTTTTTTTTTCTCCCTTTTAAACATAGATCTTCTTTGCTTGCTCATTTCACACCAGAAGGACTCCTGAACAGGCCTTTAAAGACTATGAAACATTTTCTTTTGGCTGAGAAAGATGTGTCAGTAGAACTGAAGAAGCCGTCATAAAATCATTTTTCAAAAATGGAACAATTATCTTAACTAGTGAAGAAACTTGGGTTCATAATTTTAGCTCTAAGCAAAGGTGTGGCTTAGTCATTTTTATTTATGCCTTTAAAAGGCCTGCTTGTTTTGTCCTTTATATGACTTTTCCCAGTTAGCAAGGATATATTTTATACCTCCCTGTGAGGAATTTTATAAATTGTTTATTAATTTTGTTTTCCAAAACAGAGTTTATAAGTCTCAGATTTTCCCCCGTTCCATGTGGCCTTTATTAGTCTTCCCTGAGGGCTGTTTTACTTCCTGCTTAGCTGGGATAGTTCTTGCAGTCATAATTGAAAATTAATGATGAGAAGCAGCCTCAGAACAAACCATTCCCTTTCCCCTTGCTCAGTCCAAGCAGTATACAATGCAGATTTTATTTCAGGGACTGGAGAGGTGATTAATAGTCATAAGGCCCTGACACTGGCTTCAGATAAGTGGTGTAGTCTGGCAGGAACACAAATATGTGGACACCATTCCCATTAATCGCTGAACACCACATGGAAAGGAACAAGTCTTTGCAGGCCTCTATAAAGGGAGTTATTATTATGAGGCCAACTTTTCTATAAAGAAAGGATAATTTGTAGCCTCTGTGAACCTGCCCAGGACCAAAAGGGTGACTATGCTCTATTTATAAAAGACTTTTCTCCAAATGAGAAGATGTAAATGGATTGTAAGGGTGAATAATAAGAAAATAAAAGTATGAAGAAACTGACAGTAAAATCTATGGAATCATAACTACTGATCTGTGAGCACTAGGAAGCTGGCCAGGGGCCATGATTTTGTCAGTGCCCCAACTGAAGAATGCAGATGGCCCTCAATATATGTTGAGTGAATAGATAAATGGAAAGTTTGCATTTTTCAGGATGTAATACTTATCTTTGATAATTGATAACTGAAAAATAAGGTAAAATGATACTGTATTTCTGCAATCTTTGATATTATGACTTTCATACTATTATTAAACAATGCCATGGTCACTTTTGCTATTTGTTATATAATAATTTTTATAATATTATTAAGCAATACCATGTTCTTCCACCCAGAAAACTCCAAATGCATCATTCTTCAGGTTGGCTCAAAATTTCCTTTCTGAATAAAGTCTATTACCTCTTATCACTGGTGTCCCTGCATGGAGTACGTACTTCATTTTCCGTATTTATAGTTGTTGCAATGATATGTTGCAATTGATCAGCTTGTGAACTCCTTGAGGTGTAGATCACGGCATGCTATTACTGCTTTTCCTGCATTGCATCTAAAAGGTACTCAGTAAATGTTCCTTCAATTAAAAACAATATTTATTTGAATAAATTACCTTGAATCCAGTTTTGCTTCTTCCCCTGACTTAGTGATCTGTAAGAGAAAATTCTCCTTCTAATAGTTAAAAATATAGCTACTGGATGGGATGGTCTTGTTCTGGATGGAACACCTCTATTCTCTTGATGTGAGATGGATATTTGTCTTGGGATGGTTATATAAATGTTGATTTCCTCTTTCATTCTTGTCTAGATATGACACTTTCTCCCAAATAGAAACATAGGGGCTTTGCTGAGTTGGAGTTGGCACAACATTAGTTCTATTTAACACTGATAGTTTTGAGAGAATAATTAGACACAAAGTCACATAGTTTCAGAGGTAGATGATTTTTAATCTGTTATGTAAAATATTTTTTATATCTAAATTCTATTTATTTACACTCTAAGGAGAGGGACAATTTACTAACTACTTCATTCAGTTAAAAAATTCAATATTAATTAAACAGATCTATAAATTAAATTAAACTGGTAGCATTATTTTTATTTTTTAATATGAGGTTTTCTTTGAATTTTATTTAATTTATTTTTTTGTAGAGCAGGTTCTTATTAGTCACCAATTTTATATACATCACTGTATACATATCAATCCAAATCTCCCAATTAATCACACCACCACCACACCCCTCAGCCACTTTCCCCCCTTGGTGTCCATATATTTGTTCTCCACATTCGTGTCTCTATTTCTGCTCTGCAAACCGGTTCATCTGTATCATTTTTCTAGGTTCCACATGTATGCATTAATATATGATATTTGTTTTTCTCTTTCTGACTTACTTCACTCTGTATGACAGTCTCTAGATGAATCCATGTCTCTACAAATGACCCAATTTTGTTCCTTTTTATGGCTGAGTAATATTCTATTGTATATATGTACCACATCTTCTTTTCCCATTCATCTGTCGATGGACATTTAGGTTGTTTCTATGACCTGGCTATTGAAAATAGTGCTGCAATGAACATTGGAGTGCATGTGTCTTTTTGAATTATGATTTTCTCTGGGTATATGTCCAGTAGTGGGATTGCTGGGTCATATGGTAATTCTATTTTTTTTTTTTTTTCTGTATGTGGGCCTCTCACTGTTGTGGCCTCTCCCATTGTAGAGCACAGGCTCCGGACACGCAGGCTCAGTGGTCATGGCTCACGGGCCCAGCCGCTCCACAGCATGTGGGATCTTCCCGGACCGGGGCATGAACCCGTGTCCCCTGCATCAGCAGGCGGACTCTCAACCACTGCGCCACCAGGGAAGCCCTATTTTTAGTTTTTTAAGGAAACTCCATACTGTTCTCCATAGTAGCTGCATCAATTTACATTCCCACCAACAGTGCAAGAGGGTACCCTTTTCTCCACATCCTCTCCAGCATTTGTTGTTTGTAGATTTTCTGATGATGCCAATTCTAACTGGTGTGAGGTGATATCTCATTGTAGTTTTGATTTACATTTCTCTAATAATGAGTGATGAGCAGCTTTTCATGTGCTTCTTGGCCATTTCTACGTCTTCTTTGGAGAAATGTCTATTTAGGTCTTCTGCCGATTTGTTGACTGGGTTGTTGTTTTTTTTTTTTAATATTGAGCTGCATGAGCTGTTTATATATTTTGGAGATTAATCCTTTGTTCCTTCATTTGTAAATATTTTCTCTCATTCTGAGAGTTGTCCTTTGTCTTGTTTGTAGTTTCATTTGCTTTGCAAAAGCTTTTAAGTTTCATTAGGTTCCATTTGTTTATTTTTGTTTTTATTTCCATTATTCTAGGAGGTGGATTAAAAAAGTTCTTGCTGTGATTTATGTCAAAGGGTTATATTGTGAAAATGACTATACTACCCAAAGCAATCTACACATTCAATGCAATCCCTATCAAATTACCAATGGCATTTTTTACAGAACTGAAACAAAAAATCTTAAAATTTGTATGAAGACACAAAAGACCCCAAATAGCCAAAGCAGTCTTGAGGGAAAAAAACGGAGCTGGAGGAATCAGACTCCCTGACTTCAGACTCTACTACAAAGCTACAGTAATCAAGACAATATGGTACTGGCACAAAAACAGAAATATAGATCAATGGAACAGGATAGAAAGCCCAGAGATAAACACACGCACCTGTGGTCAACTAATCTATGACAAAGGAGGCAAGGATATACAATGAAGAAAAGACAGTCTCTACAATAAGTGGTGCTGGAAAAACTGGACAGCTCCATGTAAAAGAATGAAATTATAACACTCCCTAACACCATACCCAAAAATAAACTCAAAATGGATTAGAAACCTAAACGGAAGACTAGACACTATAAAACTTTTAGAGGTAGCAATCTTTTTAAAAACTTGGAATCTAAAATAATGATACAAATGAACTTATTTACTAAATAGAAACAGACTCACAGACTTTGAAAACAAATTTATGGTTACTAAAGAGGAAAGATGGGGGGGAAGGATAAATTAGTAGTTTGAGATTAACATATACACACTACTGTATATAAAATAGATAATCAATAAGGACCTACTGTATAGCACAGGGAACTCTACTCAATATTCTGTAATAACCTATATGGAAAAAGAATCTGAAAAATAATGGATATATGTATATGTATAACTGAATCACTTGGCTGTACACCTGAAACTAACATAACATTGTAAATCAACCATATTCCAATATAAAATAAAAATTAAATTTGAAAAAATCTTGTATTTGGAAATGTTTCTAATAAAATGCATTCTAAAGAATATAGAAAGTTCATAAAATGTTTTAAAAATATTAACAAAATGAAAGATCCATAAGCATTACCCAAGTTAAGACATTGCCAGTAACTGAGGTGATTTCTGTGAGCTGTGTTTGGGTCACATACCCTTCCCTTCTCAATCAGGGTAATCACTTTCTTGATTTTGTGTTTTACTTTATAATTCTATCACATAAGTATATATCTGTATATTATATATTATTTTGTATAGTATTTTACTATATATTCCTTTAAAGGGAAATACTAGTATTTCCCTTTAAAGGACTTTAGGTTTGGGACTTTAAACAAATACAGTCAGATGGTATATATGTATTTTCCTATTACTCATTTCTTTCCCTCAACATAATATTTATAAGTTTAACTCATGTTAGCAGTTGTAGCTATAATTTATTCTTTTTCATTGTTGTTTAGAATTATATGACTAGATGATAATCTATTTACCTATTTTATTTTTAATTAACATTTAATTTATTTATTTTGGGCTATTTTAAACAATGCTTTTATTTTATTTATTTTTATTGAAGTATATTTGATTTACAATATTATATTAGTTTCAGGTGTACAACATAGTGATTCAATATTTTTATAGACAATGGTCCATTTAAAGTTATTATCAAACAATGGCTATATTTCTCTGTGCTGTACAATATACCCTTGTTACTTATCTATTTTATACATAGCAGTTTATATATCTTAATCTCATACTCCTGTCTTGCCCCTACTCCCTTTGTTCAACCTACTTGTAAGTACTAGTCTGTACTCTATATCTGTGAGTATTTCTGCTGTGTTATATATATTTGTTTGTTTTATTTTTTAGATTCTACTTATAAGTGATAACAGAGCATTTGTCTTTCTTTACCTGACTTATTTCACTAAATATAATATTCTCTAGGTCCATCCACATTGTTGAAAATGGCAGAATTTCATTATTTTTATGGCTGAGTAATATTCCATTTTATGTATATACCACATCTTATTTATCCATTCATCTGCTGATGGACACTTAGCTTGCTTCCATATCATAGCTATTGTAAACAATGCTGCTGTGAACATCGGGGTGCATGTATCTTTTAGAATTAGTGCTAAAAGCTTTTGCACAGTAAAGGAAACCATTGGTAAAATGCAAAGACAACCTCCTGAATGAGAGAAAATATTTGCAAATGATATTACTGATAAGGGGTTAGTACCCAAAATATATAAACAGCTCATATAACTCAATATCAAAAAAGCAAACGACCCAATTTAAAAAATGGGCAGAAGACCTGAATAGACATTTTTCCAAAGAAGATATACAGGTGGCCAATAGGCACATGAAAAGATGTTCAACATTTCTAATCATCAGATAAATGCAAATCAAACCACAATGAGATATCACCTTACACCTGTCAGAATGGTTATCATCAAAAAGACCATAAATAACAAATGTTGACAAGGATGTGGGAAAAAAAGGACCTGTCAACCTTTCTACACTGTTGATGGGAATGTAAATTGGTGCAACCACTATAGAAAACAGTATGGAGGTTCCTTGAAATATCAAAAATAGAGCTACCTATGATCCAGCAGTTCCACTCCTGGGTATATACCCAAAGCAAATGAAAATAGTGCTCTTTTAAAAATGCTTATAAATGTCTACTGACAAGCATATGCAGATATGAACATTTTCTCTAGTGTATATACCTAGAAATGGACAGCACATGTTTAGCTTTTTAAGGTAATGCTAAACTATTTTCCAAAGTAATTTTTCTAGTTAACTTACACTCAAGCATTCTTTGAGTGTCACCATTATTTCAGTTCTTCACCAACACTGAATGCTATCAGAATTTTACATTTCTGTTTCTCTAGTGATGTGTAATAATATCATAAGTGTTTTAAAATGTAGTGTCCTGATGATTGAGATTTAGTATATTTATTTTTTATCACTATTCAGTTTTCCTTTTTGGGGAAGTGCCCTTTAAAATACTTGCTATATTTCTATGATAAATAAAATTGTTTTTAAAATTTCATTTTCAATTTTTGCTCATATACATAAATATTATTGATTTTCATGTACTGACTTTGTATGCTACAACCTTGTTAGAGTGACATAAATTCTAACAATTTTTAATTTTTGTTAAATTCCCTAGAATAGAGCTAAGATTTTCTACATTTTCAGAAAGCAAAGTAAAAGTGTCTTTACAGTTTTACTTTTTCCTTTCCAAATTATATGTGTTATATATATTTTTTTCTGGCTTATTGTACTAAATGTGGCCTTCAGGACAACATTGAATAGAAGGAGTTAAAAAGAAGAAATACTTGCTCTGTTTCTGATATTACTTACACATTGTGCAGTCTTTCACCATTAGGCATGTGCTAGCTATAGGGTTTGCCAGATGCCTTTTATTGGGTTCAGGAAATTATCATTTTGTCCTGATTTGATGAGTTCTTAAGAAGGACAGGTATTGAATTTTACCAAATGATTTTCTGCAGATATTGAAAAAAATATACGTTTTTCTCCTTTTTTTTCCTTAAGATTATGGATTATATTGATTGATTTTAGAAAAATAAAACAACTTTACATCCATGAGATAAATGCTAATTGGATATGATGTAGTTTCCTTTTTTCTATATTATTGGATCAATTTGATAATACTTCATTAAAGATTTAAAGTGTAGATAATTAATTCTACACTTTTTTCATATTTCTATGAGGTTTTAAAAACTATACATTTCTTTCTATTCTTTGCTTTAGCAAACATTCATGAAGTTTGATAAGATGTATTTTTATTATCATTCAGTTCAAAATAGTTTCCAATTTTACTAATGGTTTCTTTTTCACTCATGAGTTTTTACATGTATCTCACTCAATTTCCAAAAAATTCTAATTTTTATCATTATTGATTTTATTATTTGTCTTCCTCTGGCTTTTGTTATTTGTTCTGTTAGCTATCGTTCTTTTTATGGTTCCCCTAAATGTAACATACCCCATTTTTCTGACTCTTAAATATTTTTATTACTTTTTGTTTTTAGCAGTTTGCATAGTAATCAACTTGTTTATACACTGTAACTTAATTTAAAATCCCCTATTGATAGGCATACAGGTAGTTTTGTGGCTTATTCTATTAAATCTAGCACTTCACTGAATAGCCCTTTATATGCCTTTCCATATTTTTGCCAGTTTAACCCTAGAAAAGATTTCTAGGGCTGATATTTCTTGTTCTGAAGGTAAAAGAACTTCTGTTTGGAGACGATATGGCCAAATTTTCCCTTATATTAAGTTTTGCTATTTTCTATTCCTATCACCAATGTACAAGAGTGTCTATTTCTCACAGCCTTGACAACAAATATGTCACCAAACTTTGATTTTTTTCTTATCTTACTGATAAGAAATTTTATCTCACTGTCACCATTGTTATAAATCAAGTGACTGTATATGTGTGGATCTGTATGCACATATTTTTCCTATCTTAATAGTGAAGTGATAACTGATAGTCAAAGTCCTGTGTTTTGTTTTATTTGTTAAAATTTTCTTAGCTATTCTTGGTCCTTTGAAACTCCATATAAATTTTGAATCATTACTAACATTTACACATACATATACTCACATACAGTTTAGATCTTGAATGAGATTTCACATAGGTCAGTTTGGGGGAAACTGTCATGTTTATAATATCGACTTCTCTAATTTTTTATCATGATGTATGATTTTGTTTATTGAAGTTTTCTTTAAATTCCGTCAAAGTTTATAATTTTCAGCTTAGGTACCTTGCACATATTTTCTTATGTTTATTTATATGATCCTGAACCTAGGGACATTTTCTCATTTATTAATTCTAATGTTTTAGTTTTTTCTTTTGTATTTTCTGCATATACAATTGCGTCATGGACAAATAATGACTATTAAGTTCATTACTTTCCATTGATACAATTTTTTCTTTCTTTTTTTGTATCTATTGCACTGAATAGAAATAGTTTTAAGGCCACTCTTGATTCATTATAAATCATATGGAATTTTTCAATATTTCAACATTAATTTTCATGTTTTCTCTCAAATAGGAGCCTTGTATTTCTAGCTTGCTACTAATATTTATACCAGAATGTGTTGAATTTTATCAAACATTATTTTCAGCATAGCTTTAGACTATCTAATTTATTTTGAAATTTTTCTACTTTTACTGTTAATCTTATACCTTAAACTTTAAATATGCTGAGCCAGGGCTTCCCTGGTGGCGCAGTGGTTAAGAGTCCGCCTGCCGATGCAGGGGACACAGGTTCGTGCCCTGGTCCGGGAAGATCCCACATGTCATGGAGCGGCTGGGCCCGTGAGCCACAGCCGCTGAGCCTGCACGTCCGGAGCCTGTGCTCTACAATGGGAGAGGCCACAACAGTGAGAGGCCCGCGTACTGCAAAAAAAAAAAAAAAAAAAAAAAAATTGCTGAGCCAATCATTAATTACAGAAGTCAGCCCAATTCAGCTGTGACATATAATTTATTTATGTATTACTGGATTTGATTTGCTATTAAAACAAAATTCTGTATCTGTTTTCTTAAGAAGGTTTGTCCAGCCATCCTCCTGTCTTTGTCACACTTTGGTACCAAGTTTATGTTGGCCTCAAAAATGAGTTGCAAAGTATTCCATCCTTTTAAAATCTCTGGAATATTTTTTCAAAGATTATTTTTTTCTTTATATTTTAGATGAATTCACAATCAAAACCATGTAGGTTTAAGTATTTCTTTGTGGTGTAAGTGAGCAAAATGTGCCACCCCCAAATGCGTCTCTTTGGCAAGATGATTAATTTAGGCTGATTATTTTTAAGAGAAAGAAGACTCAGGAGGTTTTTCTTATTGTCTTCCCCTTTACTGACTAAAAGAATTTAGATAAAGGGCCTGTCCTCTGAATAAAGATATCACCAGAGATATCTGCAAAGAATATGGGCTGAGTGTGGTGGGGGAAATTTTATGGGGGTCCTAGATATCAGAGTCCTTTCTGTGTCCAGTCTCTGCACTGCCCAGCAAACATTTGCTTAAAAAACACTTGCTTTTACATCTCCATGTAAATTGCCTTCCTCCCCTTTGGAGTCCCAAACCACTATCCCCAACATCCTCTTTTGTCTTTAGCTGAAGATAATGTTTAAGGTGAGAATTTCAGCCAGGTTTGGGAGTTAACTCAGTTTTCCTGGATCTCTCCCATATATACATGTTAATAAACTTGTGTTTGATTTTCTCCTGCTAAACTGTCTGATGTCAACTTAATTCTCAGTCCATCCAGAAGAACCTAGAAGGGTAGAACATTTCTTCCTCCTTGACAGTGGTAATATTTATAACTTATTCATTTCTAAAACACATATAGGACCTTTAACATTTTCTCTTTCTTTCGGTATTGACATAATATTTTTTCTTACTAGTGTTTGTTTCATCTAAGTTTTAAATTTATTATCAGAAGAAATTCTCATAATATGCTCTTATCATTGATGCCTTTAGAATCCATAGTGATGTTTCTCTTTTTCCTTTATGTATCTACCTTTTGAAATTTTTAATTTGTATCTTCTCTCTTTGGCTCTTAATTAGCCTTGCTAGAGGTCCCTAATTTTTGTCTTTTTCAAAGATTATTTTTGTTTCTTTATTTGTTTTATTGAATGTATTATAATTTATTTTCTGATATATTGCTTTGATTTTTCTAATTATGTCTCCCTTGTAATGTTTTTGAGATTTTTTTTGAGTTTTTCTTTTATTAACTGGTTTCTAGAAGTTTTACTGTGATGTTCTGATGTGCACCCAAACAGGATTTATTTTTATCTATCCTGATTCTTCTGACTACGTTAATGTCTCATATAAGTTTTGGAAAAATCTTAGCCATTATCTCTTCTAATGTAGTTTCTGCCTTATTCCCCTTCTTTTTTTCTTGCTGGATACCAGGGATGCCAGATCTTTCATCATGTGTTTTCACGTGTGTCTCTCATACTCCTTTCTGTGTTCTCTGACCTTATAAATTTTTCATGAATCTTCTTGCATGTTTTCTATTCAACTATCAGCCCTTTAACTAATTCTCTTCTCTATTTTGTCCTGTATGCTGTTAAAGCCATCTATTAAGTTGTATTTTTAATTCTAGGTCTTTTATCCTATTTACTTTTTAAAGAATCTCTGTCGTGTGATGAATTCTTTATTTTTTATCTATTTTTTCAAATATTTTAATCACGCTTATTTTAATATCTATGTTTGATATCTATAATTACTCAAATACTTGTGGAAAGATTTGTTTCTATTGTTTCCTTTTTCACTTGACCCTTTGTGTGTGTATGTGTAAGTGTGTGTGTATAAACACAGGACAGGAAAAATTTGCAATCTCCACATCTCCAGGTTCTATTACTTTCCCTAGAGGCTGAATCATATTCTCTACTAGGTACATAAAGTGACAACATATGACCTTAATCCAGATGGAGCCTGAGCTGACGCTAGACCATTTTGTGGTTTTTGCAAGATATGTTCAATTTCCGGTTCATATATACTCTTAGAGTGTTACTCCCAGGGTTTCTGACTTGAAGCCTTGGATCTTATACTCTGATATTTTCTTGTTTTCCTTGGCACCATGAGACAGCCAAGAAGATACATTTGTTGTTTCCAACTATAGTTGGAAAGCCTATAGTGTTTTGCTTTTAAATAAAGTGCTTGCTTATTGATTGAGATATACTTTATCATGTCAATGATGTCAATTGTCTTATTTTATTAAATGTATTTTTATTGTTATGTTTGCTGATATTTGGGCAATGCTTTCTCTAAATCTCTGGATGTAATTCTTTTAAAATTTATTTATATGATTTTATTTATGACCATATTTATGCCCTTTGTAAAACTGAAACATATCTGCATTACTGAATTAACTACAGTTGTTTATCTTGTATTTTCTAATGTGCTTTAGATTCTATTTGCTACTGTTACATTTAATAATTTTGCATTTATATTTATAGGTGAAATGTATTCAATTTTATGCAGTGTTTAACATAAATGTTATATTCATGTTATCAAGCAGTTCGGAGGTTGTTCTTTTCAATGCTCTGGAATAGTTTATGTAGCATTAACATCACCTGACCTTTAGAAAGTTGGTAAAATTCCTAATGAAGTCAGCTGGGGGTGATGCTTTTTGGTAAGGGCTCTTTAGTTACTTTCTGCATTTGTTCTAGGGTAATTCATCTGGTTATATTTTCTGTATATTGTTTAGTTTTTGTAAGTTTTATAAGAAAATGATCTATTTGTCAAGGTTTAAATTTTTGCTTTGGAAGCATGATAGCGTTTGCCAGCACACTAAATTTGGCATTTATTTCTTTGTTCTAGTGTGTATTAGTTTTCTAATGCATTTCTTTCTGTTTTATCTTTAAAAAGTTTTCTATCAGTTTTCTTTTGAATTACTTTGTTCTTTTCCTAGTTTTTTGAACTGGATAGTTACTTCATTTAATTTAATTTTTGTCTTAATTTTTTTTACGTAGGTATTTAATGCTATAGTTTTTTACTCACAACTGTTTTAACTGTATGTCACAAATTCGTTTGTGTCATATTTTTATATTCTTATTTTCAAGTAATACTAAAGCCCCTTTGTATGTACCCTTTGACCTAAGAATTATTTAATATTATTTGTATATATATTTCAATATGGAAAAGCATTTCCTTCTAATTTTTTTATTGATTTCTAGTTGTTATCTCATTATAATCAAAGAATGCTATTTTTATTATTTGTCTTTTATGAATTTTTGAATTTTATTTTATTTTTCATACAGCATGTTTTTATTAGTTATCCATTTTATACATATTAGTGTATATATGTCAATCTCAATCTCCCAATTCATTCCACCACCACGCCCCCACCACTTTCCCCCCTTGGTGTCAATACGTTTGTTCTCTACATCTTTGTATTTTTATTATTTCTATACCTTCAAGTTATTGACATCTTCTTTGGAGAAACTATGTAAATAATATTTCCTTGAAACAGGTGAATGTTTCACATGCACATTAAATGAAGCTATATTCTTTGTTTTTGGCAATCAGTGTATTTTTAATTCTGTAACGGTCATTTTGTCTAAAAGAATAGAAGTCAACATAAATTATATTTACCTCCAGAATGGGACACACCCTTTCTTATGTCATGTCACTACAGTAGGAGCCAAATAGATTTGATTTGTAATAGAGGGTAGGTCTTAACAAACTGTGCTGCTGACTTGTTTGATTGCATTAAACTATGTTGAGGGGTGAATCAAGACCTTCCCTTTAACAGAGACTAAAAATCTAAAAGCTGGTTGGCAGAGGTGCTTCTGCTTTGTAGCTGAGCCTGCACAATCTTGGGCTGTTGCAGATCTCTCTCTGCTTTGTCACCTAGCTGCCTACTCTTTGGTCCCTGGGGAATTCTCTCCACCTTCTCCTTTATCTTGTCTCTTTCTGTCCTGCAGTCCTGCCTGAACCTTCTCAGGATGGCAGCCCCAGCTACTGTGACAATCTAATATGCCATGGAAGGATTTCTCTCAGCTCTCACGTACTGTGCCTCAGTATTACTTGGGTGAAATAGCAGAGTGTGAGGAAAAGGAGGAGATTCCCTAAGCAATTCTGTCTCATCCACAGTATCAACCCCAGAGTGCATCTAATGGATTTCTCTCAGTTCTGCTCTGATTGCAGACAGGGGATGCGTTGCCCTTGCTGGCAGCCCATGCATCCCAGGGTGCTCTTTCTCCACTCTCTTCTTCTGGCTTTGTTTTCAAGGTACCTTTCTTGGGCATTCTGTGAATATCCATGGCAAAGGGAATCTTCACTATTATAATCTGTCTCACTTGACCACGTGTGGCTATTAATATTTCATTAAAAATTCAGCTCATTTCTCCCTCCCCTGTGTATGTCAGATTCCATTCCTCTTCCTCTTGCATTTGCAAGAGGAGTGAAAGCAGCATTGCTATCTCTCTCTTATGAGGGTCTCTTCACTTTCTGGAGTTCAGTTCACTGAGAACCTTTGTGTCTTCAGTTCTCAAATTATCCAGCTTGCTGTGGCTGTTAGGGTGAGAATGACCGTTTCATGTTACAGTCTACATCTAAACAGGATACTCCTCATTTCACATTCCATTTTCTCACTTTCCCTCTCTCTTTTTTTCCTTAGAGTATTATCTGCAGTGATTACTTTT
This sequence comes from Globicephala melas, assembly GCF_963455315.2. Classification (NCBI taxonomy): domain Eukaryota; kingdom Metazoa; phylum Chordata; class Mammalia; order Artiodactyla; family Delphinidae; genus Globicephala; species Globicephala melas. The sequence goes on along the minus strand of NC_083315.2, from coordinate 160,644,187 downwards.
TTTGCTATTGTACTTTTTTCTTCAATTTTAGCCTTATTTCTTAAATAATTATTTCTTAAATGATTTTAAAAATTAGTCTTTTCCTAAATACTGTCAGCTTTCTTTGCAAACCTTCCTTTTCCAATTACATAATTTCTAGTTTAATGTAGATGTTTGGTTTTGATTTAAAAAGTTATTGTTTTTCTTCTTAAATAGTTCAGCCCATGGAGATTTGAACTTATGCAGCTGTCATCATCACAGAATTCTGGGAATTAATTTCTGTTAGGTATGGTTCCTCTATACATAAATTTCTGCCCTAGTAACACTTGTCAAATATCCACTCTTTTCTCCACTCATCTGAAATATCAAAGTTGTCATCTATCAAGTGTTCATATATACGTTGGTCTATTTCTGAGGTTTCTATTTTGTTCCACTGATCTTTGTCTATTCCTTTGCCAGCCTCACAGATTTAACCATATAACAATTTTTATAATAACAGTAACCATACTATAACTCTATAATACTTGTGTCAGAAATAATTAAAATTTAATTGACTTATTTGATTTTAATTGAGATAGAATTAACATCATTATATATACTGAATATTCCTTTCCATGAATACTGTATATACCCATTTTAATAATATATAATTTGAATATATGTATATTTTCTCCATAAAATTAAACATTATTTATTATTATATTGTTTTGAGTGATTTATAATTTTTGTGTGTATCTTTTGGAAATGATATTTTACCTTAATTTTTTTCCTTATTTTTTTGTTGCTGGTGGATTAGAACATAAGTTATTTGGTTATGTTGTACTTACATTTAACAATCTTAGTGAATTATCTTATTGACTAATCTTAATGCATACATTTTTTTTTTTTGCTTTTTTTTCAAAGCCTTATATTTTATTCTCGTAAAATTTGGTAGGACCTCCAAAGAAATGTGGGTTAGAAATGATGGTATTTGTCACTCTGGCCTGGTTTCCTCATTAAAGGAAGTGTATCCAATATTTCAAAATTAAATATATTTGCTACATGTCTTTGATAGACCACTTTTCGCAGTTAAGGGTTTTCCATTCTATTCCGTCTTTACTAAATATTATTTTTTCTTAAATGGTCATTAAATCTTATTAATCTTATAATCCATTACAGTCTCATGCCACAAAAACATTGTTTTCACATTATATCTCAAGAACCTCAGAGTGTCTGGAACAAGGTAGCTGTTCAATAAACATCCTTCAGTGGAATAATTATTTCAACTGTTTTTCTGCCTGTTGATATGATCATGTTTTTTCTTCTAAAAGTTAATGTGATAAATTATATTAAGTGATGTTCTATTAAAAATCTTTCTTCCATTTCTAGAGTTGAATTGACTTCATCATGATATATTACATTCTTTATATATTGCTGAATTTAATTTGCTAATATGTGCTTTAAGTATTTTTCTAAAACCTTTGTTCACAAGTGAAATGGGACTTTGTTTTTCTGTATCATCCTTATTTAGTTTGACCCCAAATTATTCTAGCCTCACAAAATAGAGGAAATCATCCCCTCTGTTTTCAATTTCTAAAAGAGTTCATATATGATAGAAATATCTTGCATGTTATCTATGACATACTGGAAAATATTTGGACCTGACTTGCTATACAAGTGAATGTTTATTGACTATAATTATTTTGTGTGATGCTCCTAGGGCTATTCAAGTTTTACATTTATTTTTGTGACATTTTGGTAAGTCACTTTTCTAGAAAATTGCCCCTGTGGTCTAAGTTTTCAAATTTATTTATCTAAAGCTCATTATTTACTCTTATTTTAAAATATAACTGGCATATATGTGTGTGTATGTATATATATATATATATATATATATATATATATATATATATACCTCTTTTTAATTTATGGTGTTATTTTCTTGGTTATTTGGATTTTTGTTTTTGTGAAATTTTTTAACCATGAAAACCATAACTATAATTTCTAATACCTGTAATTAATAGAAATTTTTCTTGCATTTTTTTTCTTTTAGGAGAAAGAGGCAAATTTTAAAATATCAATAATACAAATAAAGGTCTATTGAACTGAGCTACCATTTTTCTTTCTTTGGGAAATAAAATAGAGGCTTCTTCTAAAAGCACAGCTTTGCATCAGTCATTTATTTCAAAACAGGCTTGCTCATCTTGGAAAAAATAATAAAAAGTAAACAAGAACCACTTGTCAGAGAGTGAGACAAATTCCTGGGCAGTGTGAGCCTGTTGATAACACTTATATTGCTCTCAGAAACTCACTAGCAAAGCAAGTCACAGTTACATTTTTGGAAACAAATTGTTTGTTTACCACATATTGAATGATGCTCTAACAATAATTTAAAGTTAAAGATGTTTGCCCTTCCCATAGCCAATGTAGATGATAACAGTTCTGTACCTTTGATCATCATACTTATAACAAAGCTAGGTTATTTATCATTGGTTTAGCACAAATTTTACCTGAAAAAAAGCACATAGGCCAGTGAACTTTGGTAAAAATCACTTGATATTCTGCCCCACACTTCCCTTCCTTCAAATACAGTCTCACAGACAGTACCCCATTCAATTCTCAGACCTCAGGCCTTGTCTATAAGTATGGTCTTATTAATTCATTCAACACATAAGTGTTGATTACCTCGTGTGTGCAGGTATGTAGGTGTAGGTTTCTGTGAATATGAAACTAACTAGATAATAGTGAACTTAAAGTCTACTTGGTCAGCTTGTTTTAGGATTATTGTGTTCTCATCTGCATATTAAGGTGAAAGAGAATTCCTAAATTACTGTTTTGGCTATAACTGTGTCCTGATAATAAGGCTGTAGAATTTCCTCATGTCCAACTCAATAAAGGAATCATTTTAAAGCAATATTATAAGCCCTCTTTTATGTCTTTCTTGTTTTGCTACATGACTCTTATTGAAAAACAGGGTACTTCATTTTTGTGGTTATCAGTAACTATAACAGTGTCTTAGAGTTTTCTTGTTAAATTCTCAGAGTATTTGCACATATAATTCTGTGTAAGAAGAACTCTGATTGAATAACTTATTTAACAAACATTTAGTACATACCTACTAAGTGTTTTATAATTTCCAGACTGGTACTAATTGATGCTTAAGAAAATGGATAAAGTTTATGCCATCAAAGAAAGATACTATGAAAAAGAGCTTTTGTGAATTAATTACAACCATGATAACTGTTACAAAGGAAAAATATATGGTGCAAGGAGAATAACTAATCAAGAAAGCAGAACAAATCTTAGTGACAGAGAAATATTTCCTGAGGAAATGACATTTAAACTGAAATCCAATAAGTTAGAGTTGCCTGAATAAAGAAAAATACAGCTCCATAGGCAAAGGGAGAAACACCAGTGAATTTCCTCAATAGGGAATTAACCAACTGAAATATTGAGTAAAAGGAACTGGGAATTTCCAATCCATTTTTTTTTCCCTTTTGAGTAGGTTTGATTTTTTTAGAGCAGTTTTAGTTCCACTGTAAAATTGAGCAGCAATCCAATTCAATTTAATTTCAAATATGAACTTTATGAGGGTATGGAGAAATAGTCATTGTTAATTGGACTTTATGTTCTTTGATTAGTAAACATCCAACGTGGTTTTGAACAACTTTTTATTTTGAAATAATTATAGATTTAGAGGAAGTTGCAAAGATAGTTCAATATCAGAAATTTGGCATTGTCACAATGTATTTGAATAGTTCTGTGAAGGTTAATTTTGCGTGTCAACTTGTCTGGGCCACAGTGCCCAGATATGTGGTTAAATATTATTCTGGATGGTTCTGGGAGGGTGTTTTTAGATGAGATTAACATTTAAATTAGTGGATTTTGAGTAAAGAAGAGTACCTTCCATAATATTGGTAAACCTCATTCATTCAGCTGCAAGCAACAGAAAATAGATGTCCTTCCACTCTTCTTAGTTCTTCAGCCTAAATCTCCAGATTTAGATTAAATCTGTAACTATTTTCTGAATCTCATTCCTAATTTATATCTATATATTAATTAATATATTAATATATAATATATAATTAATATATATTAATTAATTAATATTTAATCATTTTAAAATATATAGTAGATTACATTGATTGATTTTTTAAATATTGAACTACTTTTACAGTTTTAAAATAAACCTCATTTTAGTCATGGTATATAATCCATTTTACATATTACTGAATTCCTAATATTTTATTAAATTTTTTTTTCATCTATATTCCTGATGGATATTGGTGAATAGTTTTTGTCTTGTTTTGTTTTGTTTAGCTTTTTATAGTGTTTAACTCTGGTTTCCATTCCAAGGTAATGCTGGTTTCATAAAATGAGTTGAAAAGTCTTCCCTCCTCTTCTATTTTCTGTAAATTAGTCTTATTCTTTAAATCTTTGGCAGTATTTGCCAGTGAAACCTGGTCCTGGAGATTTACTTTTCAGGAGCTTATAATACATACATTTAAGATAGTTATAGAGATGCTAAAATTTTGAAAAAAACTTATTGTTGAGTTGTATTTAATGGGTACTTAGTACCTTTCAAGGAATTCGTCCATTTCATTTATCAGATTTTGTGTGTAGAGCTGTGTGTAGTATTCACTTATTATCCTTTTGGTGTTGGTAGGCTCTGTAGTGGCATCACCTGTTTTATTCCTGATACTAGTAATTTGTGACTTCTCTCTTATTTGTTAGTCTTCTAGTGATTTATCAATTTTCCTGATCTTCTCAAGGAATCAGCTTTTTGTTTTATTGATTTACTCCATTGTTTTTCTGGTTTTAATTTTATTTAGTTCTGCTCTTAACAATGTGTTTTTGTTAGCTTGGTCTTTTGATAAAGTAATCATAGGTAGGGAGTAATACATTGAACTAATAATACCAATTAGTTAATTTCCTGTATTCCTATTCTCATAGGAACTTCCAAAAATATAACTGGTAAAGTCAAAGAAATATTTGGTAACATGGCAATTTACACTGATGAAGAGAACCATTCCTCACAAATTCTAAATACACACAAATGATTACATGTAAGTCTTTAAATATACACAGCCAATCTCAAACTAAAGACAAGAAGCAACTTTGGTGTATTATTATAGAAGAAACTTAAGACAGTGTAATATATATATTAGCAAACATAATTGCTGCTGAGGCCCATGACAATTTTTATGAGAAATCTTGTTTACCTAGCAAGATGGTAAAATTACACAGGAAAGAAAACAATGGTCCAAATAGAAGAATACTTGAACATCTAACCAAAGATAAGGTGGAAGAAGGTTTATTGATATGCCCTTAATTTCTCACTTTGCTTGGTTGAAATTGTGCTTGAATATGGTCACTGCAGACAGAGAAACAGCAACTGTCTTGGCATGAACTTGAGCTTGGAAAATACAATGGTCCTAGTATGATGAAAGCAGTTAACATCTGAGGCAAAAGGGCTAGTAATCTCCTGAAAATTTTACCCTCCTTATATATTTTTTCTATACTCAAAGAGCTATGTAATTACAACTGAGGCAGCAAGCTCTTAAAAAATTATTAGGGCACGATAAGGTGCTGAGAGCAATGTTAAAGCCCTTCTTCCCTGAGACATGCACTACCACACTTGGAATCCACGAGAAGAGACTTAAGCTAAGGCTAGAGAATCTTACCTCAAGTACATATCACTAAATGCCATAACTAATAAAATAGAAAATTCAGATGGTGGGTATTCTGAAGAATTAATGTAGAAGATAAAATAAAATTTTATAAAAACAAATTAATTATCATCCAAGAAATTATAATATTGGAAAGATGAACCAGGAACAATGAATCACATGGTATAACTCAGAATAAATCTATAATGGTTGACAGAAAGAAATCAATAAAGAATTAAAGAGTGGAATTGATACAGCTGAAGGACAAATCAGTGAGTTAAATTACTTATTTGAAGAAATTTCCCATAAGATATCAAAAAGAAATCAAGTGGTAGAATATATAAAATAAATGTTAAAAAAAATAGAGATTAGAAAAGTCAACATTCTTAGAATAGTTTTCACAGTTGATCAAAATAAAGGGAGAAACACTTCAAGAAATAAAGACCAAGGATTTCCAGAATTATCAAAAAAAATTTTACTATTTAATAAGATTTACTCAGAATTTAAACATGGAAGTTATGAAACACATCCATGCAATGCATATCACAGTAAAACTTGAGAATATCAAAACAGAACTTTTACAACCCTACAAAAATGAAAAGCATATTACCTATGAATAAACAAGAAACAAGACTGACAGCAGACAGGTCAACAACAAGACTAAATACAAGAAGACAATTGAGTGATATCTTCACAGCGTTGAAGCTTTTCCTTTTGAACCACACAGCAAATAAAAGATAAGCGGTTCTTAAATATATGAAAGGATGATCAAGTTTATTCTTAGTAACAGAAAAGCCAGTTAAAACCATCAATACATTGAGGTGTTGTTTTTAAGGTACTAGACTGGCAAAGACAAAATTAAGATCCACTGTGACTGAAGTGAGAATGTGAAAGGAGAGAGGTGGTTAGAGAAGTTTAGGTAGAGTGTCATATATCATAACAAGAAACATGGATTTTATTCTACATGCAATGATGAACAAATGGAGGACTTGTAAAAACTGGAAGATGAGGAAAGTCAAATATACCAGCATTTAGTTTGTTGACTATATACAACACCACTCTGCTACCCCGAATCCCAGTGGCTTAACATAAAAACATAATTCTCCCTCAGGTCCTACATTCTACTGGGTCAACAGGAGGACTCTGAGCACAGTGGTTATGCAAGAACAAGATTGAGCTGTGAAGCAAATACACATTTTGATGTGTGCCCCCATGATTACCATGGCAGAGAGACAACAGAGTATAAATGCCATGCTGTTTCTTCAAGCTTCCATCCAGAAGTGATACATCACTTCTTCTCACATTTGCCAAAGCATGTCATAAACCCACACAAAATTCAAAGGGGGCAGAGCCCTACAATGTTACTCTTTACCTAGAAAAAGGAGGAGATTTGTGAATGACTCTGAAAGTGAGCATTAATGTACTCTCTCTACAGTAAATAGAAGAACCTATGGATCTATCCACTAAGTAGTCACATTTACTTATGCTGATTTATCAGATTAGTAATGTGTACTGGGCTTGTTTGTGGGGAGAGCACTGTATAATCCTACATGAAAAAAATGAATATGTACAACGAACAAAATACACATCTAGCAATAGGATATTGTTTTTTTTTTTATCCTGGCTGAATGAGGAAGAAAAGATGTATGTGTCTTGTTCATGAATATATCACAATTATAATTCTATTTGGAATATTTATTATTGTCAGTAGTTTTCTGCCAGTAAAAATGATCTGCTCAAACACGTTAGACTTTTACGATCTTTGTCTCTAGAGTGCAGTCTCCAGAAAGAAATTCACTGCCTTATAATGTGGCTCAAGTGAGATTTATTTTACTACCTTCCAGACAAAGGAATGGGGTGATACTTATAATAATCAAAATAAAACCTGGCTCAATTATGGCACTACTACCCCCTTAGTCTGTGGAATTTCTCATTGAGTCCATCAAAATCTCTGGGGAAGGAGAGGATTGATGACTTCCCAAGTCAATGCTGTTATTCAAAGATATGGTAGGAGTAATAGAAAATAGCCACCAGGTAGCTTATACACATTAATCTCATTTATTTTTTATAACAAGGTTGAGAAGGCATTATTATTAGTAATTGTTAGAAACCAAATTTGAACACAGCCTATTTTACTACAAAACAAACTTTTAACCTCTGTATTGCTCCAATTCCTTTTTTATCTGAATAATGATGGATTATTGCATAAGTTACTCAGATAATATGGTTATGATTCAATTACCAAAGATAAGAAACATAAAAAAGGACTTTCCAGTTGTTTAAAACCCTTAGAGTTTATGAGAAAATAAAATAAACCAATTGATAGATATAGGTGGCAATTTTGGCTTTAGTGAACATGTAGTTTATCTTTTTTAACAAGGCAGTATATGTATGTCTCTCCCTCTCTCTCCCTCTTTTTCTTTTTCTTATCAGTTTTCAAGTCACTGGGTTAACATGCACTTATACTAGTAATTTTTCTAGAGACATTAATTCATGGAGAGCTAAGGCATATAAAAAGCATATTATTTATCTGAAAAGAAGCGACCACAATAATATCATCATAGAAGATGCAATAGGATTGAAATCACCCCTTTTCCACTTGAAATCGTGAATATAGAATCAATGGACATTAGAGTTGAAGATGACCAGATGCATGCCTTATTTCAAACTCTCCCATGTCAGAGAAGGAGAGACTGAGATTCATTGGAAGGGCCTAAAAGATTGATTTCCCCAAATTGTACAGCTGTCCTGTGAAAGAAGAGCTTGGTAAGTTTTCTCAACTAGAAGTGAAGAGTCTCAGTGAGTTAACTGGGATACTTAGATATTTGGGTAGACTGAAATAATGAGACTTCAAATAAGTGTTTCTTAGCCTAGCTAAAGCTGAGTTAATGAAAGAATAGGGTCCTTAAGGGTCCTTCTACTGTACACCCCAGCTTGTTATGACTTCAAAAGAAGAATAATTGTATCTTTCCTGAATCACAAATATATACTTTTGCTCAAGTACATTAGGAGAACTGAGCACCAAGAGAAAGTATTCCATCAACCAAGATGTGCTTGTAATGAATTAGAAAAAGCTCAAACCACCTATGGCTAAATGAAATTATGGACCTGCAATAGTTTTCTGACCCATATCCATCAAAATGTCAAAAGGATATTAGTAGACAGCAGGCATGCAACCTGGAAATAATTGGTCAAATATTAATCTCTTACACTACTTGAGTTTTGCTTCGGGCAAACGGGACACAGACCATATATGTGCCTAGAATGAGAAACATTGATTTCCAAGGAGCCACATGCTTGACTATTTTTATTTCTGGGGGAGCTATCACTGTTCACTGTAAAAAACATACTTTGGTCAGTTTCTCCATCATCTGGTACTCACCTAATGCCTTTGCCTCTGGATCCTGCAGGGACAAAAATAAGGACAATATTCCTGAAATCAAATTCCAACCTTCAATCTAGTTGTGGACTCTTGAGAAAAGTGTCTAAGCTCCACTTTTTTTATAAGTAAGATGAAAGAAATAGGGAATATTTATATCCCAAAACATTCATGAGAAGTAAATGTGATATATGTTAAGGAATATAGGAAGTGGTCAATAAATAGAAACTATATTATTATGATCCTTATTTAATGTTCATGTCAGATAAATTGTGACACACACTCAAAAGTGATGCACAACAAAACAAGACTTTGCTTATTGAGACATTTCTAGAGGAAAGGGGAAAATGAAAATACAGTTTAAAAAGAAAAGAAAAGGGCTTCCCTGGTGGCGCAGTGGTTGAGAATCCGCCTGCTAATGCAGGAGACACGGGTTTGAGTCCTGGTCTGGGAAGATCCCACATGCCACGGAGCAACTAGGTCCGTGAGCCACAACTACTGAGCCTGCGCGTCTGGAGCCTGTGGTCTGCAACAAGAGAGGCCACGACAGTAAGAGGTCTGCGCATGGCGATGAAGAATGGCCCCCGCTCTCCGCAACTGGAGAAAGCCCTCACACAGAAACAAAGACCCAACACAGCCAAAAATAAATAAATTAAAAAAAAAAAAAAAAGAAAAGAAAAGAAACATCTCACTCAGCTGACAGAGTATGCCTTAGGATCTGCTAGAAGATCCAAAATTGTTTTGCTAAAGGGAGCACTTCCCAGCTACTGATGTCCCCCTTCTTGGTCCACAAATCAAGATAGTGAAGTCTTCCTTCTGCGGGTGCTGAGCCTGGAGTAATTTCTCAGACAGTAGCTCTTCACTATGACATTTAGTAGTGTGGTTGAGTGATACTGAATCATCAATTTACTTCCTTTCTAAATGGATTGGCTTTGAGGATTTAATTCCCATACATATTCTAGGTCAACATGTTGCACTACTTACTTCCTCTTTAACAACTGGCTTTTCAAGTTGTTTTGAGGATTCATTTTGGTGGTGGCAGAAGGCAAAGAAAGTGTGCATTTAGGAAGTCAGAGGAAACAGAGTCACAGTTTCTGCAACCCAGGTATGTAAATGCAGTTCAAAAGATAAACAGGTATCCCCCCTCACCATGAAAATAATGCAACTTATTATGCTATGAGCAAATCACATTTGGTCAATAAAAATGTGAATGGTATGGGAAAAGGTAATGTTTTAAATTGAGTGAAAAACAATGTTTTGATTTAAAAGGTTTGGTTATGCAGCAAGAAAACTGTCCCAGGCAGTTGGAATCACACAGGAAACACACAAGAAACATTCAAGAAAAACAAAAATAATAGTGTTTCAAAAATAATGGAAGAAACAACAATCTACTATGTATTAAGTGCTTTACATATTTTGTTTCATTTCAGCCACAGGGTAACTCTGATGGGTAGATACTATCTCCCTTTTACAGAGAGAAAAAAAGTGGGCAGGTTCAGTTACTTGGTGAATATTACAGATTTAATGGGCTATAATAAATAGTCAGAATAAGAATACTTATATTTCTATTGCAAAGTTAATGTCTTTCATTTGTTTGTTTTCCATCTACACATAAAGTTCTCATACCTATTGGATACAACATTTTATTAAATCAACTTTATGTATAACTTACATAAACTGCATCCATTTATATTGTACAATTAAATAAGTTTTGACAAATGTGTATGCTCATGAACCCACTGCCACAATTAAGATACAGATTTCTCTCACTCCTAAAAATTTCTCATGCCCCTTTGTAATCCATCTTCTCCTCCCACCATAGATGGAGAAAATTGTTGATCTGTTGTCTGACACTATACAGTAATGTGAATTTTCTAAAATTTTATGTAAATGAATTAGATAGTATGTATTCTATTTGGCTCTGAGAAGCTTTCATGTTGTTGCACAAATCAGTAATTTGACCATATTTTTTGCCAGGCAGTATTCTGTGGTCTGGATATACCATAATTGTTTACCCAAACTTTTGTAAATTTATATTGTTTCTCATAGTTGGCTATTTTGAACACTGCTAAAAATATTCAAGTAAGATCTTTGTGTAGATACATGTTTTCATTGTTCTTGAGTAAATACCTAGGAGTCCCATGAGTTATTCTTTTTTTTTTTAACATCTTTATTGGAATATAATTGTTTTACAATGGTATGTTAGTTTCTGCTTTATCAAAAAATCTACAATGAGTTGTTCTTAAAGTAACATATGTTTAACTTTTTTTGAAACTTCCAAAGAGTTACAAAAGTAATTGTATCATTCAGCTCTTCAAATGTTAAACATAGATTATCTTAAAACCCAGCAATTCCACTCTGTTCCAAGAGAAATAAAAACATATGTCCACAAAAAAAACTTGTGCATGAATGTTAAAAAAAATAAAAGCGCTTGTATCATTTTACATTCCTTCTTATAGTATGGGTGCTCCTGTCATTACACATTCAGGCCAGCCTGTGCTATTATCTATTTTTTTTGTTTTTGTTTTTTTTAATTATCAGTCACTTGATAATTACAGAGAAGTATCTCACTGAGATTTTAATTTGCATTTTCTTAATAACTGACTAATGATGTTGAGAAACTTTTTATTTGCTTATTCATCATTCAGGTATATTCTCTGTGAAATGCCTAATCAAATGTTTTACACACTTTTCAAAATCACGTTATCTATCTTTTTATTTAATTGTCACTCCAAAACATACTAATTGTGATTCCAAAACTTACTACAAAGCCACTGTAATCCATACAGTGCTATGTTGGCAGAGGATAGATACCTAGATCAATAGGACACAATAAAGCCTCCACAAATAGACACACATAATATGGTCAGTTCATTTTGGACAAAGGTGCATGGCAATCCTATAGGGTAAGAAAAATGTTTTCCACAAATGATTCTGAAACAATTGACTATCCAAATGCAAAAATGGCCTTACTCATATCTCACACCTCAAAGACCTAAACAAACATAATAAATATAAAATTACTGAAAGAAACCATTGGAGAAAAATATATTTGATCTTGGATTTGGCAAAAATAACTTAGGCATAGTACTGAAAGCATGGCCTATAAAGAAAAAAAAATTGGTGCATCAAAATTAAAAGCTCCTCTTCAAATGCCACTGTTAAAGAAATGAAGAAACAAGCCACCAATTGGGACAAAATATTGATAAAACAAGTACTTGATAAAACTTGAATTGACAATGTATTGAGAAATCTCAGAAATCAGTATAAGAAAATAAACAACCCAAAATAAATTGGGTAAATTTTTGAACAGACAGCTGACAGATGAGGATATACAGATATAAAATTAGCTCATGAAAAAGTGCTAAACATTATTAGTCAATAGAGAAATTCAAATTAAAACCACAGTACAACACACAAAAACTTCAGAAAATGCAATAAGAGAAAAAGTCGTGATTAGATGAAGTCTTGGTGAGGACGTACAGTATGTAGAACTACCATACATGCTGGTGGAAATGGAAAATGATACAACTTCTTTGCAGAACCATTCGACAGTTTCTTGAAAGTTAAATACACAGTTATCATACATCCCAGCCATTTCACTCCTAGGTCATTATCCAACATAAATGAAAATTGATGTTCACACCATAAATTGTATGTAAATATTTGTAAAGGATTTATTCATAATTACCCCAAACTGGAATTAAACCAAGTGGACTTCAGTGGATGAATGGATAAATAAATGACTGAGGTACGTCCGTTTAATGGAATGCTCCTCAACAATAAAAATGGATGGATTATTGATACACACTGATTAACAGTGTTATAAATTATGCAATTAATGTTTATATGTGTGTATTGTACGTGTGTTATATGGATGGAGCTCTAATCTACAAATGGGCAAAAGGGTAATTTTGGAGGTTGATGGAACTATTTTATATCAAACTTATACAAAAGTATGTGTTTGTCAAAATTCATAGAATTGTGCACACTAAAAAGGCTGAATTATAGTGTATTGAATTATACTTTAATAAACATTACTAGACAGAAACCTGACCAAAAACCTGAACAGAGTAAACCAGAAAGTAATACACAATTCAATATGTCAGCATGACACTAGGGGCTACAATTAAACAGTCAGATGCTTATATTTGTGTAGTTTGCTACAAATGCAGTGGTACAGGTGTGATGTACTGACAACTCAAAAACTACAAACAGTGTTGCCATTAAAGGTTTGATTTTCTGAAATGATGGACAATTCTTGGAAAGTTTAAAAATTAAGGATAACATTTCCATATTTTATATAGGAGTTACACTTCTAGAAAACTCAATGTATATTAAAACCTGTAACAATGTTTAGTTTTGATATGAGAATAGAATTCAATTCTAGGCTCATAAATAAAATGAGTACCACGTGGTGATTTAAAGTAGAGACTTTCTAAGCCAGATTTCTTGGGCTCAAATCATGGCTCTCCTACTTTCCAGCTTTGCGACTTTGGGCAAATCACTTAAATCTCTGTGTGCCTCAGTTTTCTCATCTGTAAAATGGAAATGGTAATATTAGTCCAGTTGGGTTTTATGAGGATTAAATCACATCATTTGTCAAGCACTTAGAAAGTGCCTTGCCCATACGAAGTGCTAGATGCATTCTCTAGGAATTTTCGCTCCTGGTTCAAAACCTGTATGTTTTCTCAGGCCTGATTATAGGCAATTATAAAGGCTATACTTGGTAGGCCTCCCAGGGGAAAGCTGCCTTCCTCACACCAGACTTGGTGCACAGCAAGAACACTAACATTTCCTGAAGGAGATGCAGTCAAGGACTCAGGCCCCACTAGCCAGCCATGCTCTTACACCAGTTGCATCCTAGCCCACGTCTTCATTCCCAGGTTCCCTTATCCAAAGCCTGGGGCAAAGATCCTTTCCAGGCAAAGGGAAAGGCGAAGGAGGAAACCTCAAAGACAGTTTTCTCCACTTTGACTCAGTACCCAGAACATTTTCACTACCTGATTCTCCACCAGTATGGAATCAGAAGACCTGACATGTTCTCAAGTTCATACTCTTGCTTATGTCTTCGCAATGACTGATTAAAGGCTTAACAGTTTCATTTTAGGTTTGTGGCTTTGATTGGCTACTCTGATACCTGACAGCTCAGCTCTCTCTCTCTCCCCCAGCTTCACTGAGTTACGACATTCTCTTAGTTATAATTAATATTATTACAATTATAATTATTACTATTATTGTATACAATTATACACAATCAATCTGTTAAAAGCTGTATCTGGCCAGATATTTGAAAGTCCTGCAGAACACTGAAAATAGCTTTGTTGTATTAGAGCACCCTATGTGTTGCATTACCTTAGCATTTCTGGCCTAAACCCACTAAATGCTAGGAACACACTAAATTCCTGGCAACTAGGAAGAATATCTGGAGATATACTTTAGCTGTAAGGCGTCATTTAAGATTTGAAACTGTGGGACTTCCCTGGTGGCACAGTCGTTGAGAGTCCGCCTGCCGATGCAGGGGACACAGGTTCGTGCCCCGGTCTGGGAAGATCGCACATTCCGCGGAGCGGCTGGGCCGGTGAGCCATGGCTGCTGAGCCTCTGTGCCAGGACCCTGTGCTCCGCAACGGGAGAGGCCACAACAGTGAGAGGCCCGCATACCGAAAAAAAAAAAAAAAGATTTGAAATGTATGTTTTACAGATCAATGAAGGCCTAAAAACGATGGCTACAGTTGAAATGAGTCAAACAAACATGAAGAGGACCTGAAAATTCAAATGAAAATGAAATTGCCACATAATTTAGGTTTTTTTGGTTGAAAAAGACAAATTCATTTTCCTTCACAGGTGGTTTCAAATAAGTTTGAGGCGAAGACTGCTTTTGGAATTAAATACATTTTTGGTTTCATGTAGAAGTTTGAAAATATTATGTTCTTACTCTTGGAATTGTTAGTGATGTGTGAAATAGGCCATATTAAAATTGTTACCATGGTCAAAATGGCCTTAAAGAAATTTCATGTCTGCATGTTGTCTATAATCGGAATAAGTTTTATTTATCTGAGCAAGCACAAACCTGAGACTCAGAGCATCTGAATCTCAGGCTAGGCCCTGCTGAAAATGAAGCATGGATCTTATCCAGTGCAAGATATTTGTTATTCAGTGATCAGCAAACTGTGGAGTGAGTGTCTTCTAAACACTCAGCCAGAGGACACAAAGGCACATAAAATAAGTTCTATTATGAAGACATTGATAATCTAGTTGCAAAGACATTATATAACTATAGAATGAATAATACATATTTTAAATAATGATGAACATAGCTATTCTCAAGTGATATCAAATAAGTGATTTGAGAGTTGAGTAGAACAAATAATTAGTTTGGCACAAGCCAAAGCAGAGAAGAGTGGAGACTGCCATCTTCCCCAGAGAGACAACTTTCCCTTTCTGCAAGCAGAAGAGTATTACACAGATGCAAGACAGTGAAGAAGACAGTTAATCAAGTTAAGTATAGTACTTCCAAAAAAAGTTCCCTGGAACACTTTTCCAAAGGTTCATCCCTAAAAAAAAAAGGGAGGTTTGGCAGTTAAGTGTTGAATTACTAATATGTCCACCTTCGAAGCATTTCAATGCATATATATTTTTTAAAGGCTGTGAGGTCTTTCAACAGTAATCACATTTTATTTAATCTCTGTTTCTCAAAATATTTTTTATCACAGAACCATAACATTTAACATATGTATTTGTATAGTTAATGCTCCAAACCATGCTCATTGGAGTACATGGATTTTTTGAGAGTGACAGTTAATATCAATACAAGATGACGGAGAAAACTATTTCAGAAGTAAAAATTACGTGACTGGTTGACTAATTAAATGTTAGAGGTGAAAATGAGAGTGGGATATATGATGAATTTGTATGAAGAATTTGTAATACATAATGAAATGACTAAGCAAATTTTGCCATTGATCAAATAATGTGTCTCAGGAAAAAAAAATAAAAACATTCAAAGCATTCATTTGGAGAAAGACCTATTTTTGCATGCTTAAAATTAAGTTATGATTCTCTACATATACTTGATATTCTGTCCTCGTAATTTCTTTCCCCTTGAATATGGAATGAACTTAATCACTCACTTCTAATGAATAGAGTGTGGAAAATGAAAAACAGTAACAGTGGTAAGAAATGTGTAGAAAACAGCTTATCGAAGTGATCAAGGTTAAAACCCCCTATAATAAGTCATGTTGATATCACATATCTGCTAATATAAGGCAATGAGAAGGTCATTTCTCTTCTGTGATACTTTTCATCAAAACCCAGAATCCCAGTCTAATCATGAGAAAACATTAGGCAATCTAAAACGGAGGCCCTTTCTATAACATACCTTGCCAGGATTCTTAAAAAGTGAGAAGATCATAAAACAAAAAGAAAGACTAAAAGCTGTCACAGATCAGAGGAGACGAAAAAGCCGTGAGGACTAAATTGGCTAACCTAAAAATCCTATCCTGGATTAGATTCTGGAATAAAACGTTGTATTAATAAAGACAATTGATGAAATCAAAATGTAGTCTATCATTTAGTTAATGGAATTGTATGAATGTTAATTTCTTCGTTTTGAGAAATGTATCTTGGTAATGTAAGATGTTCATATAAGGGGAAGCTGGGTGAGTGGATATGTAGGAACTTTGTTATTATTATTTTTGCAAGATCTTTGTAAATCTAAAATTATTCCAAAATAAAAAGTTTAACAATGATAAAGTATTAATAGACATGGATTACAAGTGTTAATTTATACAGGAATTTTTTAAATCCATGCTGAAATAAATGAATGAATGAAAAAATTAATATATAAATAAATAGTTTAATGAGTAGAGGAATATTTATATATTCCCAAATTCCTCTCCACACACACTTATTAATTACAAAGGGCAAAATAGTAATTTGATATTGGAGAAGCCTGGCAGACACCTTCTTAATCAAGAGATCAAAGGTAACATCATCATAAATGGAACATATCAAAATTGTCTGCCATGTGATAGGATACAATGAAAATGCAGCATTACTTCTGTGATATTCTTGTCAAACATGTATAACACAAATATAATTAGACAAATTAAAAAATGCAAATGGAGGTATATTTTACAAAATAACTGACGCCAAATCTTCAGGGTCCAAGCAAAGCAGGTATATTAGTAGAATACAATAGGGAGTAAGAGGGATTGTGCAAACTGCCCAGGGAATGACTTGACTAAAGGAAGGTAAATATATTTTTAAAAACTGGTGGGTAAAATTAAACCTCTGACAAAACATAATAACCGCAATGAATATTTATTGTGAACTTACTCTGTTCAAGGCTTTATAATGCAGAATTTCAGAATGTAGACTCTGGAAACAGGCTGTTTAGTCTGAGCCCCAGCTCTTATGCCTGTTAGCTGTGATACTTTGGTTACGTTACTGAAACTTTCTGAGTCTCAACTTCCTCATCTGAAAGATGGAAATAATAATAATATTACTTATTGTACTGTCGTAAGGATTCAAAGGATGAATACATGGTAAATATATAAAATACTGTCTCGCACGTGGAACCCCTTCCCCAACCAAAACGAAAACAAAACAAAACAACAACAAAAAACAAAACACAACAACACCTGCTGGATCCATTTACAAATGAGGACACTGACGCACAGAAAGTCTCACGAAATAGTCCAAGGTCACTCTGCTAATTAGTGTCAGGCTACTACTTGGACCTAAACAGTTTGGGACCAAATCTTAATTGCTACTGTCTTCTACAGGCATGAAAATATTTATATGAAAAATACTATATTTTGATATAAAAGTTGTTAAAATTAGTCTCTGCTCTCAGTGAGTGTTTAGATCTCAAGAAGAAATTAGGTATAAACGTGAAATGGTGGGCTTCCCTGGTGGTGCAGTGGTTGAGAGTCCGCCTGCCGATGCAGGCCAGGGGACACAGGTTCGTGCCCCGGTCCGGGAAGATCCCACATGCCGCGGAGCAGCTGGGCCCATGAGCCATGGCTGCTGAGCCTGCGCGTCCGGAGCCTGTGCTCCGCAACGGGAGAGGTCACAACAGTGAGAGGCCCGCGTACCGCAAAAAAAAAAAAAAAAAAAAAAGAAAAACGTGAAATGGTAACTAACAGTCTCAAAATACTGCAGGAGATTTTTTTTCTTACAGAAATTAGAGTAAGTAAATTTGATTTGAATATAACAAATATATTCATGAAGAAGTGGGATTGGATCTGTCCTTTGAAATATCAATACAAAGGGTATATATTTCTAATTCACTGGTTATTGACAAAATGCTATATTTGGGGCATTTTTCTCTATATATCATCACAACTGAGTGAATGTATACTATAGAATCCATCTATTCTGTAGGTATTACTAGATGTTAAACTTAACTACTGGTACTGTGATGTCTGATGAGGCCTTTTGGGCACTATCTTATTTTCAATGTCTCTTCTTTGCAGAGCAAAGTTGATTTATAATTAAGCAATTTATTTTTTTATTCATTTACCTTTAATGCCTTATTCAAGAACTGTATTGATACTTTGATTTCAAAATCCCACCTCACTGTCTAAGTTCTGGGAGCTTGGTCATTCTTGTATATAGCCACAAGTTGATACTCCTGGGGAGCAATTCAATTAACATTTTTAAATTATGAAAGTAAGTATGTTTATTGTAGAAAAAAATGAACTATCATTAATTGAATTTACTACAGTTAAAAATAAAATCACCCATAACATTATTGCCTAAGGGTGATAACTAGTAATTACACGGGATATATTTTTTCCAAAATTTCTCTTTTAATGTAGACTTTCTCTTTGTGTCTAAATATGCATACATATAATACTTTTCCAAAGTTGGTTTCACATTCTATATAAATGTTTTGCAGACTATATTTTCACTTAACATGAAATCATGTACCTTTTTCACTTGATTTAATAATATTCATCTTGCACACCTTTTGAAGGCTGCTTAGCATAGGAAAGGAATCAATAGGAAGCCACACACACACACATACACACACACACACACACACACACACACACACATATACAGAGAGACAGAGAGAGAGCAGGGATACCCACTTACTATATTCAGATCCTTAGAAACACTGTAGGGATGCCACATGAGTGTCTGCTTTCTGGTTGTATTGACCTAAAAAGAGCAGATGATGTGGTGTTAAAGCTCTTTGAATAGAACATGTTCTATTCAGTTTATGTTCTGTTTATGTTCAGTTTTAGAATATGTTCTGTTCAGTTTATACTAAAGCACCTCTCCTTCCTTTGAAAAAAAAAATCTAAAAGTAACCTTTATGGATTATTGGAACACTATGTCCTTGTTTGTGCTTATTTTCTTACCAGTGCCAGCTGAACTAATGAAAGCTACTTAATTTATCTTTATTCATGGTGCATAAACCCATTAGCCTCCATCATTCGCCAGTGAGATTAGGTCACTACAGAGTCCAAACTAGTAAGGTAGTAAATTATTTAGCAAAGTGAGAGGTGCTTGGACCCAATTCTTTAAGACAGTTAAACAAGACTGATTAAAGCAACAAAACAAGCATTGTGAAAAATGATTTTTCCCGTGGCAGGACTTAAGGCAACATTTTTTCATATATACCTCTTCTTAACTCTGTGATTTAAGTAAAACATCTTTCTTTATTGTAAGGGAGTTTCTGGGTAGTTTCATCCTTGTCTCTCTTGTTTAAATGATTTTTTTCTTTCATATTTTAGTTATATAGAGTAGTAGTTAAAATGACTTAAAATTTAAGAATGATTCTGTATTTTAAAACAATTTGAGGGGTGGAGCTTCAAGATGGCAGAAGACTAAGATGCGGTGATCACCTTCCTTCTCACAAATACATCAGAAATACATCTACATGTGGAACAACTCCTATAGAACACCTACTGAACGCTGGCAGAAGACCTCAGACTTCCCCAAAGGCAAGAAACCCCTCACGTACCTGGGTAGGGCAAAAGAAAAAAGAATAAACAGAGACAAAAGGATAGGGACGGGACCTGCACCAGCGGGAGGGAGCTGTGAAAGAGGAAAGGTTTCCACACACTAGGAAGCCCCTTCACGGGCGGAGACTGCAGGTGGCGGAGGGGGAAAGCTTCGGAGCCGCGGAGGAGAGCACAGCAACAGGGGTGCGGAGGGCAAAGCGGAGACATTCCCGCACAGAGTATCAGGGCCGACTGGCACTCACCATCCCGAGAGGCTTGTCTGCTCACCCGCCAGGGCGAGCAGGGCTGGGAGCTGAGGCGTAGGCTTCGGTCGGAGTGCTGGGAGAGGACTGAGGCTGGCTGCATGAACACAACCTGCAGGGGGTTAGTGCACTACGGCTAGCTGGGAGGGAGTCCGGGAAAGAGTCTGGAGCTGCCGAAGAGGCAAGAGACTTTTTCTTGCCTCTTTGTTTCCTGCTGCTCAAGGAGAGGGGATTTAGAGCGCCACTTAAAGGAGCTCCAGAGATGGGTGCGAGCCGTGGCTATCAGCGCGGACCCCAGAGATGGGCATGAGACGCTAAGGCTGCTGCTGCTGCCGCCAAGAAGCCTGTGTGTGAGCACAGGTCACTCTCCAAACCTACCCTCCCGGGAGCCTTTGCCGCCCGCCGCTGCCAGGGTACCGTGATCCAGGGACAATTTCCCCAGGAGAATGCATGGCGTGCCTCAGGCTGGTGCAACGTCACGCTGGCCTCTGCTGCCACAGACTCGCCCTGCATCCGTACCCCTCCCTCTCCCAGGCCTGAGTGAGCCAGAGCCCCCAAATCAGCGGCTCCTTTAACCCCGTCCTGTCTGAACGAAGAACAGATGCCCTCAGGTGACCTACATGCAGAGGCGGGGCCAAATCCAAAGCTGAACCCTGGGAGCTGTGCAAACAAAGAAGAGCAAGGGAAATCTCTCCCAGCAGCCTCAGGAGCAGCGGATTAAATCTCTACAATCAACTTGATGTACCTGCATCTGTGGAATGCCTGAATAGACAATGAATCATCCCAAATTGAGGAAGTGGACTTTGGGAGCAAGGATGTATATATATTTTTCCATTTTTCTCTTTTTGTGAGTGTGTATGTGTATGCTTCTGTGTGTGATGTTGTCTGTATAGCTTTGCTTTTACCATTTGTCCTAGGGATCTGTCTATCCATTTTTTTTCTTTGTTTTCTGTGTTTTTTTTTTTTTTTTTAGTATACTTTTCAGCACCTGTTATAATTAGCGTATTTGTATTTTGGTTTGGTTGCTCTTTTCTTTCTTTCTTTTCTATATTACTTAAATTTTTTAATAATTTTTCTTTATTTTAATAACATTATTTTATTTTACTATATTTTACTTTATCTTCTTTCTTCCTTTCTTTTTTTCTCCCTTTTATTAAGAGCCATGTGGATGACAGGCTCTTGGTGCTCCAGCCAGGCATCAGGGCTGTGCCTCCCAGGTGGGAGAGCAAAGTTCAGGCCACTGGTCCAAAAGAAACCTCCCAGCTCCACATAATATCAAATGGCAAAAATCTCCCAGAGATCTCCATCTCAAAGCCAAGAGCCAGATCCACTCAATGACCAGTAAGCTGCAGGGCTGGACAGCCTATGCCAAACAACTAGGAAGACAGGAACACAACCCCACCCATTAACAGAGAGGCTGCCTAAAATCATAATAAGGCCACAGACACCCCAAAACACACCACCAGACATGGCCCTGCCCACCAGAAAAAGAAGATCCAGCCTCATCCACCAGAACACAGGCACTAGTCCCCACAACCAGGAAGCCTACACAACCCACTGAATCAACCTTAGCCACTGGGAACAGACACCAAAAACAACGGGAACTACGAACCTGCAGCCTGAGAAAGGAGACCCCAAACACAGTAAGTTAAGCAAAATTAGAAGACAGAGAAACACACAGCAGATGAAGGAGCAAGGCAAAAACCCACCAGATGTAACAAATGAAGAAGAAATAGGCAAACTACCTGAAAAATAATTCAGAATAATGATAGTAAAGATGATCCAAAATGTTGGAAATAGAATGGAGAAAATACAAGAAACGTTTAACAAGGACCTAGAAGAACGAAAGAGCAAACAAACAAGGATGAACAACACAATAAATGAAATTAAAAATACTCTAGATGAGATCAATAGCAGAATAACTGAGGCAGAAGAACGGATAAGTGACCTGGAAGATAAAATAGTGGAAATAACTACTGCAGAGCAGAATAAAGAAAAAAGAATGAAAAGAATTGAGGACAGTCTCAGAGACCTCTGGGACAACATTAAATGAACCAACATTTGAATTATACGGGTCCCAGAAGAAGAAGAGAAAAAGAAAGGACTGAGAAAATATTTGAAGACATTATAGTTGAAAACTTCCCTAATATGGGAAAGGAAATAGTTAAGACCAGGAAGCATAGAGAGTCCCATACAGGATAAATCCAAGGAGAAACATGCCAAGACACATATTAATCAAACTATCAAAAATTAAATACAAAGAACAAATAGTAAAAGCAACAAGGTAAAAACAACAAATAACACACAAGGGAATCCCCATAAGGTTAACAGCTGATCTTTCAGCAGAAACCCTGCCAGCCATAGGGACTGGCAGGACATATTAAAGTGATGAAGGAGAAAAACCTACAACCAAGATTACACTACCAAGCAAGGACCTCATTTAGTTTGACAGAGAAATTAAAACTTTTTACAGACAAGCAAAAGCTAAGAGAATTCAGCACCACAAAACCAGCTTTACAACAAATGCTAAAGGAACTTCTCTAGGCAGGAAACACAAGAGCAGGAAAAGACTTACAATAACAAACACAAAACAATTAAGAAAATGGTAATAGGAACATACATATCGATAATTACCTTAAATGTAAATGGATTAAATGCTCCACCCAAAAGACATAGACTGGCTGAATAGAAACAATAACAAGACGCCTATATATTCTGTCTACAAGAGACCCACTTCAGACCTAGGGACACATACAGACTGAAAGTGAGGGGATGGAAAAAGACATTCCATGCAAATGGAAATCAAAATAAATCTGGAGTAGCAATTCTCATATCAGACAAAATAGACTTTAAAACAATGTTTATTACAAGAGACAAACAAGGACACTACATAATAATCAAGTGATCAATCCATGAAGAAGATATAAAAATTGTAAATATTTATGCACCCAACATAGGAGCACCTCAATACATAAGGCAAATGTTAACAGCCATAAAAGGTGAAATTGAGAGTAACACACTGATAGCAGGGGACTTTAACACCCCACTTTCACCAATGGACAGATCATCCAAAATGAAAATAAATAAGGAAACACAAGCTTTAAATGACACATTAAACAAGATGGACTTAATTGATATTTATAGGACTTTCCATCCAAAAACAACAGAATACACATTCTTCTTGAGTGCTCATGGAACATTCTCCAGGATAGATCATATCTTGGGTCACAAATCAAGCCTAGGTAAATTTAAGAAAATTGAAATCATATCAAGTATCTTTTCCAACCACAACGCTATGAGACTAGATATCAATTACAGGAAAATATCTGTAAAAAATACAAACACATGGAGGCTAAACCATATACTACTTAATAACCAAGAGATTGCTGAATAAATCAAAGAGGACATCAAAAAATACCTAGAAACAAATAACAATGAAAACGCGATGACCCAAAACCTATGGGATGCGGCAAAAGCAGTTCTAAGAGGGAAGTTTATAGCAATACAATCCTACTTTAAGAAACAAGAAACATCTCAAATAAACAACTGAATCTTACACCTAAAGCAATTAGAGAAATAACAACAACAAAAAAACAAGGATAGCAGAAGGAAAGAAATCATAAAGATCAGATCAGAAATAAAAAGAAATGAAGGAAATGATAGCAAAGCTCAATAAAACTAAAAGCTGGTTCATTGAGAAGATAAACAAAATTGATAACCCAGTAGCCAGAGTCATCAAGAAAAAAAGGGTGAAGAGTCAAATCAATAGAATTAGAAATGAAAAAGGAGAAGTAAAAACTGACACTGCAGAAATACAAAAGATCATGAGAGATTACTACCAGCAACTATATGCCAATAATGGACAACCTGGAAGAAATGGACAAATTCTTAGAAATGCACAAACTTCGAGACTGAATCAGGAAAAAATAGAATATATGAACAGACCTATCACAAGCACTGAAATTGAAACTGTGACTAAAAATCTTCCAACAAACAAAAGCCCAGGACCAGATGGCTTCACAGGCAAATTCTATCAAACATTTAGAGAAGAGCTAAGACCTATTCTTCTCAAACTCTTCCAAAATACAGCAGAAGGAGGAACACTCCCAAACTCATTCTATGAGGCCACCATCACACTGATATCCAAACCAGACAAAGATGTCACAAAGAAAGAAAACTATAGGCCAATATCACTGATGAACATAGATGCAAAAATCCTCAACAAAATAATAGCAAACAGAATCCAACAGCATATTAAAAGGATCATGCACCATGATCAAATGGGGTTTATCCCAGGAATGCAAGTATTCTTCAATATATGCAAATCAATCAATGGGATACACCATATTAACAAATTGAAGGAGAAAAAACATATGATCATCTCAGTAGATGCAGGGACACATTTTGACAAAATTCAACACCCATTTATAATAAAAAGCCTCCAGAATGTAGGCATACAGGGAACTTTCCTCAACATAATAAAGGCCATATATGACAAACCCACAGACAACATGGTCCTCAATGGTGAAAAACTGAAACCATTTCCACTAAGATCAGGAAAAAGACAAGGTTGCCCAATCTCACCACCATTATTCAACATAATTTTGGAAGTTTTAGCCACAGGAATCAGAGAAGAAAAAGAAATAAAAGGAATCCAAATTGGGAAAGAAGAAGTAAAGCTTTCACTGTTTGCAGATGACATGATACTGTACATAGAGAACCCTAAAGATGCTACCAGAAAACTACTAGAGCTAATCAATGAATTTGGTTAAGTAGCAGGATACAAAAATTAATGCACAGAAATCTCCTGTATTCCTATACACTAATGATGAAAATCTGGAAGTGCAATTAAGAAAACACTCCCATTTTCCACTGCAACAAAAAGAATAAAATACTTAGGAATAAACCTACCTAAGGAGACCTGTATGCATAAAATTATAAGACACTGATGAAATAAATTAAAGATGATACAAATAGGTGGAGAGATATACCATGTACTTGGATTAGAAGAATCAACATTGTGAAAATTACCATACTATCCAAAGCAATCTACAGATTCAATGCAATCCTTATCAAGTTACCATTGGCATTTTTCACAGAACTAGAACAAAAAAAAATCACAATTTGTGTGGAAACATAAAAGACCCCGAATAGCCAAAGCAATCTTGAAAAAGAAAAATGGAGCTGAAGAAATCAGGATCCCTGACTTCAGAGTATATTACAAAGCTACAGTAATCAAGACAGTATGTTACTGGCACAAAAACAGAAATATAGGTCAATGGAACAGAATAGAAAGCCCAGAGATAAACCCATGCACATATGGTCACCTTATCTTTGATAAAGGAGGCAATAATATACAATGGCGAAAAGACACCCTCTTCAATAAGTGGTGCTGAGAAAACTGGACAGCTACATGTAAGAGAATGAATTTAGAACACTCCTTAACACCATACACAAAAATAAAGTCAAAATGGATTAAAGACTTAAATGTAAGGCCAGACACTATCAAACTCTTAGAGGAAAACATAGGCATAATATGACATAAATCACAGCAAGATCCTTTTTGACCCACCTCCTAGAGAAATAGAAATAAAAACAAAAATAAACAAATGGGACCTAATGAAACTTAGAAGCTTTTGCACAGCAAAGGAAACCATAAACAGGACGAAAAGACAACCCTCAGAATGGGAGAAAATATTTGCAAACGAAACAACAGACAAAGGATTAATCTCCAAAATATACAAGCAGCTCATGCAGCTCAATATCAAAAAAACAAACAACCTAATCCAAAAATGGGCAGAAGACCTAAATAGACATTTCTCCAAAGAAGATATACAGAATGCCAACAAACACATGAAAGAATGCTCAACATCATTAATCATTAGAGAAATGCAAATCAGAACTACAATGAGATATCGTCTCACACCGGTCAGAATGGCCATCATCAAAAAATCTACAAACAGTAAATGCTGGAGAGGGTGTGGAGAAAAGGGAACCCTCTTCTACTGTTGGTGGGAATGTAAATTGATGGAGCCACTATGGAAAACAATATGGAGGTTCCTTAAAAAACTAGAAATAGAACTACCATACTACCCAGCAATCCCACTACTGGGCATATACCCTGAGAAAACCATAATTCAAAAAGAGTTGTGCAGAAAAATATTCATTGCAGCTCTATTTACAATAGCCAGGACATGGAAGCAAGCTAAATGTCCATCAACAGATGAATAGATAAAGAAGATGTGGCACATATATACAATGGAATATTACTTAGCCATAAAACGGAACGAAATTGAGTTATTTGTAGTGAGGTGGTTGGACCTAGAGTCTGTCATACAGAGTGAAGTAAGTCAGAAAGAGAAAAACAAATACCATATGCTAACACATATATATGGAATTAAAAAAAAAAGTCATGAAAAACCTAGGGGCAAGACGGGAATAAAGATAAAGACACAGACCTACTAGAGAATGGACGTGAGGATACAGGGAGGGGAAGGGTAAGCTGGGACAAAGTGAGAGAGTGGCATGGACATATATACACTACCAAACTTAAAATAGATAGCTAGTGGGAAGCAGCCACATAGCACAGGGAGATCAGCTTAGTGACCACCAAAGGGGTGGGATCGGGATGGTGGGAGGGAGGAAGACGCAAGAGGGAAGAGATATGGGGAGATATGTATATGTATAACTGATTCACTTTGTTATAAAGCAGAAAATAACACAGCATTGTAAAGCAATTATACTCCAGTAAAGATGTTAAATAAATAAAACAATTTGATTAATTGGTCAAAGAAAATACTATATATAATGCAGTTTATATTTTATAATCTATAGACTGTAAATATATATGTGTATATATATTATAATATAAAACAGTTCATGGAATTGTATAAATATGACTTAGCATTTATATAGCAATTAGAGTAATTTGTAATATATTCCTTATTTTCTGCTCATAATAATGATTTGAAAAGGGATTCCACCTCTCAAAAAATGCTTGTGTTCTGTTAGAGCCAGTCAATATGAAAGGGATTTTTTCCCTTCCATTTTTATAAGATGGAAATATTTCACTTTAATTATGTATGTATATATACTTAACACAACATAATACTGGTATATCTTCAGTTTTAACAAACTTTTGAATAATGTCAAAAGCCAAGATTTTAGTTAAGTCCTTTAAAACAATCACTTTGCCACTCAAGTGCTTCAGCTCCATATAATTCCTCAGGTTTCTAATATTAACTCACATTTTCTTTTACGATTTCCCAATTAGATTCAAAAAGACCTTAGGACACAGTAGCTGCTCAATAAATAGGCATTAAGTGAATGAAAGAATCAATGAATTGCTTACCTGAATCCCAGACAATCCCTTCTTTGAACTCCTTCCTGGAATATACAGTCTCAGATAGTCCCTCTACTACTCAGTTAGCAAGTACAGTTTTCTACTTTAAACAGATAGAATTCTGGCTTTACAGCGTTTTCAAATTAAGAGGATATGAGATACTGTTGAGAAAAAGAATAGGAACCTTAGTAACACAGAAAAACTCAGTGAGTACTCCCAAGACATTCAGTAACAAGGTTGAGACCTGAGGATGTTAGTATTTTCCCATAATGTTTAGTTGGCCTTGTTTTATCCACTAGATTGCAGTCTCATTAAGGCAAAAACATGCTTACTTATTTTTAGTGACCCCCATCATTACTTTGCACTAAATGGCAGTGTATTCCATAAGTGTCTCTTCATTGACTGCATACTTAAATAATACCTCCATTACAGATAAATAAAAAGATGAATTTTTAGTTCAATAAGATAATATTTTTTCAATTGTATAAATAATAAAAATAATAGAAATAGAAGTAAGTATCCCTTAAGTGAACCTCCTCTTCCTGCAAGTTTCCCATCTTAGAATATGCCAACATCACTATCAATCTCCTTGCTCAAGCAAGAAACTTAGGTGTAACATTTGAAAGACATTTACCAAGGGGCGTGATAGTTTTATTGGTGTAGTCACTGTGATAATCTGTGGAGTTGGGCATTATATTAATTCATCTTCATGTATACATCTTGTACTTAAATAGAAATATTTTAAACATATTTCTTTCCTGTAAACCACATTCTGACATCATGGCCCACACCCGTATTCAGGTTTACATGACCCATAGGAGACATTACTATACATCGGGGAAGTCGCTCTGTGTTCTTACCATCAGTCCATCCTTAAATACCCAGGAAACCAGCAGCACATAGTTAAAGGATAAATTGAGATTCCATGGACTTGAGTTTGTGAACTGACTCTCACACATACGATGTCATCTTGCCTAATAATTTAGTTTTCTTTGACTTGCACCTGTAGGTACAGAAGAGCTATCTGCAAAATGAGAAAGCCTCAGTATCCACACCTTAAAATATAAAAACTATTGGGTAATGATAATCTAATACTACAAAACAGGATAAAATGTCAAGCAAATACAAATTATGTGCAATACTGCAGTGTTTGTTTAATTAGTGTTCCTGTGTCGTGGCCTATCTTACTATTTTAGTTGCATTATTACTTTGAAACATGGCAGCTATAAGACATGTATTTTGTAGATTCATAAATAACTAGCAAAACTGCCAAACTGTCATCAGTCTTTTTGAGAACTGTAGGTGGGGATTTTTTTTTGCATTCTTGAAAAAATATCTGAAAAACCAAGGTCACACTCATTTCAGCAAACTCCCACAAATATTTCCCGTTAGTTATCTCATTATATCTACATTTATAATCTGCCAAAATGATAGTATACTAGCTTTATTTAATATTGTTCTCTCCTCCCTAGACTATATAATTTTTTGGCACATTGTAATGGACTTATTCTTAATACAAGAGAACTAATTATAATGGAAAATTGTTATTATGGAACAGATAACCTTGGTAATGGATTTTGACTTTTCAGAATTGACAGTTCATAAAATGATTTCCATTTATTCTTCTTACTTTTCAAGTGGAATACTGAAGACATAAAATAATCACACTTACATAATATGTTATTAGAGACATTAATTTGTTGTATCATCTGTAAGATATTAAAAAATAAACTAGAGAAAAATGAGATATTAAGAAAAGGTTGCTATTCACATGGGTATATGTGAGTATATATGTATATTTTCTAATAGGTATGTATTAGAATATTAAGCAGAGGGAGGTAACTAGGACTAAATTGTCTAGAGCAAGGATCAGAATGGCCTCTGTTATGTAAATACATTTTACTGGCACTCAGCCATGCTCATTCACTTATAAATTATCTATTTATTACATATTAATGCGTCTACATGTTGTCTATGAATTGAGAAGCTGTGACAGACACTCTATGACCCAGAAACTCAAAATTATTTACTACTGGCCCTTTATAGAAACAAATTGTCAATTCCTGATATCAACAGTGGTTCTCAAAACATGGTGCCCAGAGCAGTAAGCATCATTATAAGCTAGGAAATAGAAATACAGCACATTCTTCGGCTCTCCTTAAGACCTACTGAATCAGTAACTCTGGCGGACGGGCCCTGCAACCTGTGTTTGAACAAGCCCTACAGTGGATTCTCATGTATGGCAATGTTTCGGAACCACTGCTCCAAGTAAACGACAAGTTTAAGAAAAGGACAAGGAGGCCAAGTCAGTAAGATGTCAGGTTCCATGACACTGAACAACCACACACAGCTGATATAAATTACATTTGCTGCATCAAGAATTATTAGTGGGTACAAAATTAGTTGCAACTGAATATTAATGTATGGCACAAATGTGGCCATTCTTCACACTTCCTGTGTTCCTAACCTAGTGCAAGCCACCATTGACTCTGGCCCAGTCACTGCAAAAATAAAATCTAATTGGTCAAGTCAACCCCATTCAAAATTCTCCAAAGACAGCTCATAGTAATAAGATTAAAAAAATAAATTCCTGTCTAGAGCTCCACTCCAGCCAAGCTATAAGCTTGCTGCTCACTCTCCTGAGAATGCCTTTCTAAAAGATATTCTCACTATGGTATTTCAAAGATATCCTCATATGCTGAACTCTTCTATGTAAAAATCTTTTCTGATCACTTTATCTAAAATAGCTACCACCTTAAATGGACGAATCATGTGGTACGTTAATTACATCTCAATAAATCTTTAAAAAAAAAATAAGCTGAAGGCTTCCTGCAATATCCAGTGTCACATGTGATTATGTTCACATCTACACCATAAAATTAAATAACACACGATCTGTTCATAACATGGTCACTGGGTTTTAGTAAGTGCTCAAAATTATTTACTATTATAGCATATTTTATTATATATGTTTTATATTATTATATCATTACACAATATTAACTGCTATGACTTCCATATGATCATACTTTATGATCTCTTCATGCTCGCCTTGTTTAAGCTGAACCCTAAAAGACATATTGTTGGTCAAGAGTTTACTTAAGTACAGATAGGAGAAAGAGATCAAGTTGAGTTGGCAGCCAGCAGTCAAAATATATTTTTTAAATGGCCCATCAATTTAAAAATGAGACAATGCACTTTCAGTCTGCTGAGACATTTTCGGTCAGCCATTTTAGATTTAGAACACCGAGGCTATGATTTATTCAATATCTTTTGGGTATAACTGTCTTACAAAGTATTTGGATCTTCTCAATCTTTCTGCAACAATATAACTCATATTTGTGCCATTATCATTTGCAAGGACACTTCACTCACCATTATCAACTATTTTGAATAATTGTATGTGTGGACTCATTTTTGTAAGAAAGAAGTCTAATATAAAGTAAAATACTAGTAAAATCCTTCAAGTGCCTCAAGTTTAAACAAATATTTTATTTTTAATGCCTTACGACTAATTCTTAGAGATGTGCAGTAAATTTCTCACAAATCTCTTAGGAAAAACAAATTGAGTTCTGTTAGGTTGGTGCCCCTATTTTCTGGTACTCTGAATAGCAAAGTTTCACTCTACACTTAAGTGTCTACTGTATAATTTAAGTGTTTCCATATTATTGTTGGGAAAGGAGACTGTAGTAGAATACAATTGAAATGCCAGTCAATGCAGTTATCTTGTAAAAATATAAACTAGTAAAGTTGCAAGACTGCCTTTGTAAGCTTAAAAATGGATCTGACAATGAGGATAGCTTTTCTGGAAGACAGGTTCTTATTCAGTCCAGTGAAAGATTTTGTCTACATTCAGTAGCAGCTCAATGACAGATCAAGAAACGGATGTCAGAGATTCTAACCTCCTGTCTCTTATAGGCTCTATTTGGTTCTGTATTTCCTGTTGTCATTAGTTTTGTATTCTGATATTCTCATGTTTATCATGAGTAAGCAGAAATATTAGAAGAAAACATATAAGTATCACAATGAAATTAGCAATACATAGATAGATAATAGCTTTTGAGGTATGTAACAGAAAAGTCAAAAGCATAATAAAGCGACAGAGGTATTTATCCCACCACTATAATCACCATCAAGATTACTGAGCCATAAAAATTGCTTGACTAAAACAAATGATTTTTAGTTAGTAACTGTACAACACTCAAACAAAAAATGTCTTACCCCATTCCCAAAAGTCATCTAATTAAAGAAAATTGTATCATTATATAAGAACAGTTATTGATTGCTTACTTTACTTTGCTTAGCACTTTCTCTATATTATCTCATTTAATTTTTATAACCAGCATATACAAAAGGAGAAACATCCCTATTCAACAAATGCCGAAGTGGTGAATAGAGAGGTAAAATAACTTACTTGAAACATCTTAGTAAATGCAGGAGCAAGAGTTAAAACCCAACTCTACCTGACTTCAAATTTCTTGTCCATAGCTATTAAGTGGTATAATTTTCCAGTAGTTTTGGGGGGGGAGGTTATGACTAAAAATTAAATAAAACAAAACAAAAACAAAACAAACAAAAAGTCTAGTTTAGTTCTTCACTGCATTTTGCCAGCATATTTCTGGCATTAGAAATTTTGAAAACTTGGTGACACTTTTTTACTTACAAAATATTCTGGGGAACAAATGACTGTCAGAACAAGCAGATAAACAGAACATTTAAGCTGCACCTACATGGATAAAATAAAGAGCATTACCACTTTATTCGACAAATATAAGAGAACAAAAAGAAACTTGTAGGGTCTAATTTTATTTCATGACATTTTATTTAAACCAGCAGCAATGTGATTGCCTTTCACTTTCTGGTGTGTAGAAAGAATATCAAATACAATGAGCAAATTCTTATAAACTACATAACACATTGGTGGAAAGAATTTGGTAACATGGAAAATATCTAAAAATATTTTGAGTCTACCCATTTCTAAAGAAAAATAGAGTACACAATCTATTGTTAGAGGTAAGAAAATTCTCTAAATTATACAGGTTTTTGTTCCTCTAGGCCCTTGATAAAACTAAACATATTTTCAACATATTTTTGTAAATAGCAAAAAATTGACTTATGCGTGGTCTTGCCTCCTTGCCTAACTTTCCTTGACGCACATGGACATTGATGTCCAAGGTTTGAGGTGCAGTTTGTGGCTCCACAGGAACAAAGACTACCATGCCTTGAACACCTAGCCTTTCCTGGTTGGCTCTGTAATCCTGTCAGTGAAGGGGGAACACCTAAGCATTTTCAATTTTCCATGTATCAAAAATTGAACTAAAACAATTTTTGGATCAAGGAGTACAGAAAACTTAGTTTACAGGAACAGATAGGCAACCCCACTGCAATGTGCATGTAAAATACCTGAAAGACAGTGAGAGAGAAAGAAAAGATGACCTGTACTCCATACTAGCTATGAATTTGCAATCTGTGTATCTGTGTCAACTCAGGCAAGTGGTTTTCCTTCTCCAGCTTCACTTTCCAATTCTCTAAATTGATAATCAATGTCATGAAGGTGTTTTACTGTGAAGATTATATAAATTTTACACAGAGAGGAACTACCAATGTCTGACACATGGTTCATCTTCTTTTAGACACCAGGACAATAGATATACAACCAAATTACCAGATACTTCTGTAAGTACCAAACTTACCTTGAGAATGACTTTCACCTCATGCCCTGAAGGCTTATTGTCCTTCCTTCCTTCCTTCCTTCTTTCCTTCTTCCCTTCCTCTCTCCCTCCCCTCCTTCCTTCCATTCTTTCTTTCTTATTTTATTTTATTATTTTTCTGGTATTTTGATGCAGTGTTATGCTGGGATTCATTGCTTCAAATTGTTTTTAGAGGAGGGCTAACAATAAGGATCCTTATGATAACTCTGGATAATCTTATGAGGACTCCAGTTTTAATGAGATTTGCCCTGGTATTGGGTACTGATTTCAAATGAATAAGAAAGCCTTGCTAGATCAGTTGTATGATGTCTATAGGTAAATTATGCACTAGACTGTTTAAGGGATCAAGTATTCCTTAATGTAAAATAAAATAAAAAAAGAAAATAGCACCAGTAAGTGTGAAACAAGGGTTAATACAATCCCTAAATATCTACTCAATATACATATATTTATTAAGAAAATAATGAACTGCCTATGAGAGAAGGGAAAAAAAAAGAAAGAGAGAGAGAAAGAGCCAATTTTTTCACAGGTCAGGACACTAAACTGGCAATTGGCAAAAACATTCAGGATGAGTTCAGGGTTATACTGACAACTGAACATATTCTGTGAGTTACTATCACGGACATAGTCACTGAATTGTCATTGCTCCCATTCTTTTTCTGCTCCTGCAGGGAGACTGGTGGATCAGTAACAGCAACTGCTCCCTTAGCTTCTGTTTCAGCCAGCGACCAGCATTTGCTGCTAGTTGAAGCATGGCAGGGATCTAACAGCTTGAGTGTGATGACCAGCCGGACTGCATGCAAAGCCACTGCCTGAGGATAAAGGAGGGGAGGCAACAACCGCAATAACAACACAGTAGTGTCAGCTTGTTCATCACAAGCTGCATCACAACAGATGCAGTGGTAATTTAATTTGGGGTGGGGATGCTCAGATAGTCACTTTCAAATTGGCTGTCAAATCCAAACAGAACTGTGTCAAAAGAGGTTCTGCCTGGCAGTCTGTGCTTGGGAGAGGATTTTATTCATTAAGACCCAGAGGCTGAACTGCATGTAATACCCAGCTCATGGATCCTGAGGATTCCTTGCTTAATCACTTGCCTGTTTTACTGCAGTGAGTACTGCAGGTGAGGGTATCTAGAAATTGACAAAGCTTCTCATCCACTGAGATTACTTTCTGATTTAAAATAAAAAGGCCATTTTTGAATGCGTGCTAACAGTAAATATACTTTTCCTTGCACAGCCACAGACACTGTCATCGATTATTCTAGAAGGAGAGTGATATTGACAGGATCTATATTAGGACTGTGCCAGAATGCAGGAAAGGAGACAGATGCCGAGGAATGAGGTGACTCACCACTGAGTACAAGAAATACTCTTACTCCAGCCAGGGGTCTTTAAACTATACCACACTGCTTCTTAAATTGATTCCTTTTTTAGAAACTTACCACCAATAGATGTTGAGGATCCAAAGTAATACCCCAGAGCAATCATTTACAGGAGAAGCTCTAGGATAGCATTTCCTGTTACTCTCTGCTCAGTAAGCGTTGAGGATAAGCATACCACAATAAATACTAAACACTCTCTTCATTGTCACTCTCATTCCAATCAGCAGAAATCCAGCACTAGATGACGTTCCATTCCAATTCCTAAAGTTTGTGTAGGCTAATATTTGTAATAAATCTGATAATCATCTTTGGTCTGATAATTCACTGCCTGAGAAATAAAGTTCCCCAAGATTCTGAAAGCCAGTGCACCCTAGGTGGAAAAATATCTCATTAATTCTGAACCTGAGTCTGCATTAGACAAAGTCTTGTAGGCTCTCCTTTATAACCCAGACATTTCTGGAACCTCCCCTGGATGTTGAACTGCCCTACCCTTTCACCTCCTTCTCATTTTTCGTGATCTGCACAAACACATACAAATGCACACAAACAACTGATATTAAAAAGTAAGGAAGGGGCTTCCCTGGTGGCACAGTGGTTGAGTCTGCCTGCTGATGCAGGGAACACGGGTTCGTGCCCCGGTCCGGGAAGATCCCACATGCCGTGGAGCGGCTGGGCCCGTGAGCCGTGGCCGCTGAGCCTGCGCGTCCAGAGCCTGCGCTCCACAACGGGAGAGGCCACAACAGTGAGAGGCCCGCGTACCGCAAAAAAAAAAAAAAAAAAAAAAAAGTAAGGAAGGGCTCAAGCTGGACCACAAAGTTAACTACTAAGAAATTAAAAATGATGGAAAGCTCTATCCTATGTGAAACACGAAGCGTTAATGCCATAGAAGAAATAAAATAATATATAAGTATCCAGGGCCAATATACTAATAGACTCAGTTCTGTGATTTGATAGTATTCAGGAGTAATTTCTGATCCACTTGGTGATTATTGATGCCTGACTCACTTAAAGAACTGGAGTTTTATGCAAAATAGTTTAGAGTCGCATTTACTGAGTTTGTTAGATATTTATTAAACACTTAAATGTGCAGAGTGTAGGACCCCATGAAGGATATGTATAAGATACAGCCCTTGATCAAGACCAGTTCATGATATTTTTGAAAAGAGAAGACTCACACCCAAAACAGTAAATAACAAGGTAAAGCAGAGTATGATCAAGGGTTAAAATTGAATACCATATAAATGAATAGGACATTGCTATTGTGATGAGTTACCTTTTTTTTTTTTTTTTTTTTTTGCGGTACGTGGGCCTCTCACTGCTGTGGCCTCTCCTGTTGCGGAGCACAGGCTCCGGACAT
The DNA here is from genome assembly GCF_963455315.2 of Globicephala melas. Lineage (NCBI taxonomy): Eukaryota > Metazoa > Chordata > Mammalia > Artiodactyla > Delphinidae > Globicephala > Globicephala melas. The sequence goes on along the minus strand of NC_083315.2, from coordinate 160,608,164 downwards.
GCAGGCTCAGCGGCCATGACTCACGGGCCCAGCTGCTCCGCAACATGTGGGATCTTCCCGGACTGGGGCATGAACCCATGTCCCCTGCATCGGCAGGCGGACTCTCAACCACTGCATCCCCAGGGAAGCCCGTGAGTTACTGTTTTTTAAAAAGTTTTGTAGAACCCCTTTCCAGGAAAGAAAGATCAATAAATAGAACATGGCTGGTTTAGAGGTATCCATGAAGACAAAACAACTGGGAAAACAAAGAGTCCAGAAAAATACAGTCACTGTATTTGTACAAAGGAAAAGCCCAGGGGAATGCTTGAGAAATGGTTAAATTTGATAAAGACAAGAGGTTAGACATAGTTAGCGTTATTACAATTGCATTTGGGGTTTGTGGTCAGTGAGGAGAACCATGAGTAATTTCACAGGAGATGGCTAAGATAGGTGTTTTAAGAAATAAGGCTGTAATCCCATAAACTGGGGGTCATTTGATGACTGTGGGGGACAGATATATTAATAGAATGAAGAATGAAGAGAAGAGGACTGTCCAGGTCACTGCTAGCAGTATTAAGTTGGAAATATCCTCTAAAAGAGGGGCATCCTTTATCAATACTTCATGTCAAGTAAATTTTATTATTTATTCAATTCTTCAGAGCCGACCAATATTGGGCAAACTACATTTCTAGTGGATTTAGGCCAACAAGACAGGTATCCAGAGTACATGAAATTATAACTATGAATGAAAGGAGAATTCCAAGGCAAAAAGAACACTTAATGAAGAGACCAGCAAATCTTGAAGCACAATTTTATCCATTTCCCAGCAATAGTCAGCTATGCACAGAATTTTGGATGTAGGTTCTTTCCTGTTAGAAGAGTTAGACATAGTTCAAGATAGAACTAGGTATATGTCTACCTACCCTATAAAAGACACACAAATAATTTCAGGGTGTAGGTAATGAAAATACTCCCACAGAAGCAATGTAGAAAGCAAACTACAGTTTCAATCACAGTGGAGAGAACATGCCTTTGAAATTTTAGATAATTAATTTTATGGGTCAACTTTATTGAGTTCTCATAATGCTTTGAGTTCTTGCTAGTTTTCTCAGAACCTAAATTGAATGTGGCCTGAATGCAATGTTCATGCTTATAACTTTTTCAGCAATAAGCTGCATTATACACCAGGAGCATTCAGTGTAAACATCAATATATTTTATAAAATATATATCCCCCCATCGCTTTCATCTCGGGTCTAACTCCATACAGGTATTAAAATATTTTTTCTATGTAACCTATACTTTTAATCTACATATCTTTTAATACAGCACATTTTTAAAATGTGTCGTGGATGAGCATCACCTGGGTAACTGGGATTTTTTTTTTTTTTTTTTTTTTTTTTTAGTGGTACGCGGGCTTCTCACTGTTGTGGCCTCTCCCGTTGCGGAGCACAGGCTCCAGACGCGCAGGCTCAGCGGCCATGGCGCATGGGCTTAGCTGCTCCGCGGCATGTGAGATCTTCCCAGACCGGGGCACGAACCCGTATTCCCTGCATCGGCAGGCGGACTCTCAACCACTGGGCCACCAGGGAAGCCCGGTAAGTGGGATTTTTGATTGTCGTTATGCGAAGAGGAGCTACTGGCATCCGGTGAGTGGAGACCAGTGATGCTTCTGAAGACCCTACAACAAGACACCTTACAGAAGAACACCCTCTCTCCTCAACCAAGAATTATTCAACCCCAGATGTCAATAGTGGTGAAATTGAGAAACCTTGGTATAATCTACACCACTTAGTACAGAACTAGACATATATTTGTTGCTAAATATACTATCACCTTTAATTTAAAAATTCTTACTATAAAAGTGTCCAGAATTCATCCTATACATTTCTTTGGGTAAACACTGGATCTGCTAAAATTAACAAAAATAGCAAAAATACGCTATATGGATTAGAGGCTGATTCTCAATATTACCAGCTTTTCATGCTTATGGCTGAATGTTCCCCAGAGAGAGGATAAGGAGACCTGAGACAGCAGGAAGGCTCATTTACAAGCACACTCACTTCTCAAGGTTACAGTGAGGGGATTAAATGTGGAAATACCACTTCAAAAGGGATGCCACAGTTCTCAAGAACAACAATGTCTACTTGCCTCCAGATTAATGAAAAGAACAATGCCTCAGGCTGGTTACTTCCAGGCTTCCTGCCACCTGCACCCCTGCAGGAAAACCTGTGTGGTTTAGCACTAACTCTTTTCAATTCACAATGGCCAAAAAGGATACTTAATTTTACTTTGACATATTTTCAGATCTTAGCTTTAAGAAGAGTCCATTTTGTTACAAAGAACAAGGAAGAAGAAAAGAACTCTGAGAGAGTGTCACTGTCATATTTCTGCTATGAAACTGCATGAGATATATCAGACAGAAGCACGTTTGATAGATATATATATATACACACACAGACACACAGATACAGATTAGATTTTGATAGATATTGTATTTATATGTATCAATATCTATCTATATGAAAAAGAGACTATAACAAAGACAATTCTACTTTTTTAGATATTAAAATTCATAACCAACCTACTTAAAACCCCACTTTTATAAAACAGGCAAAAACACGTAGTCATAATGAGTTGAAATGTCCCTATTTTTGTCTTTTGTAGGCAGATGTTTTTAATAAATCAAGGACTTAGCTTCCCCACTTCTCATCACTTCCTCATTGTCTTAGGTGATCTGCTTTCAGAAAGGCATGTGTTGTGGTAATGTATCATTTTCTTCCACTAACCCCTATGCCAATGTGCCTATGTTTCCTTGTAGCAATTTATCCTTAAGCATCTCCGTCAACCAACCTATACTAACTCCACTGGGGAAGGAGCTTTTCTACTGTTATTATGTAAAGTGTTTTATTTATTATGAATCATTTATACGGGGTTTATATTTTGATGTGGCAGAATATCATTTTGAAGCAAATGCATGTAGTAGAATAATGGTAAACCACATTAGACTAAAAATCAAAATATGGCACGGAGTTGGGAGGAAGTGTGTCACAATTTTTAAAGTAAAGAAGAAACTGTTCAGGCAATTTTCAATTTGAACAGCATTGCACAATTGTCACACAAAGCAATTCTGCCAAGGTAATATCTTTAGCTTCTTTTGGACCTCTTCAATCCTACAGTCCATTACGAACGGACTGCCATGTCTAGGAGGGACATCTGGATGACCTCTGCACTGTAAGTTACTAAAATGCAGACACCATTTCTGCAAATGACACATCATCCTAATGCAAATGCCATATTAGACTTTCAAATGTAATGATAATGTGACAAACAAAATCAGTCACAGTTCTGTGAAGTATGCCAAAGTCAATTCCTACCTCTTGTAACTGCTTTCTACCTCAATTTGCTCACTGAGCACTTGCAGCATATTCCTTTTGAAAAGCCTTTAATAATGAGGAAACACGATCATCCAGCCAAGAATGTGAGGCAGACAGGGCACTTTTTAGTGCTTCCACTCATTCTAAATGTCTAGATTGTTAGGGAGCTTGTTCACTCTAACTCAGAGTTTTTCAACTGCAATGCCATTGCCATTTAGTGTCAGCTAACTCCTTGTCCCCTGGGTTGTCCTGTGTGTTGTAGGGGATTTAGCAGCATCCCTGGCCTCTACCCACTACATACCAATGTCAATTCCCCAGTTACAATGATCAAAATATCTGCAGACATTGCCAAATATCCCCTGGGGAATGAAGGCATCCCAGACTGAGAAGCATTAAAAAAATAAAAGGGGAAAAGAACATACACACAATTTAGAAAGTCTTTACAAGTTAGCTATTCTCTGCATCTCACTTTCCAACCCAAAGTCAGGAAAAAATATTTCTTTGTTAAGAGTGGGAAAGAATGAAGGAGGAAGAGTGAAGGAGTTTATTACAGGAATTGGCTCATCGTTTCTTAAATAATTCTGTTTTTCCTGGGAAGCACCTTCTCTTTGTCTAGGTGGAAGTTGAGAAAAATAAAATATAGAATTATATCAATACAGGGCTTTAGCAGAATCATATATGCATCATGAAATTCCATCCTCTGTAGGAAAACACAAGTTCGTGTTGAGTTCCTCAGCCTGACTTTGCCGCCATATTTACACTTAGAATAGGAAAGTTTTACTATTTGCATTCACCCCATGTCTACTGGTTTCCAAACTTCTGCCCCCTCTACTTTCTTACCCCTTAAAGATTGATAGGAGTCCTTTTGAGATAATAACTCTTCCAAATAGTTGGGAACACAGTATTAGATGAGGCAGAAAGACTGGACTTTCCCCATTTAAAAAAAAAAAAAGCTGTTATTTTTTGTTTCATTTATTTATTCACCAAATAGCTATCAAATGCTACTCTATGACAGGCACTGGTTAGGAAATTTCAGAGAAAAGTTTTATTACAAAAAATAACTATAATTTTCATAATAATTTAAAATCATTTTTAATCTGTGATTTTATCTTCATCATACAGAGCAGAAATCATTTCATATCAATATCAATAGCTTATGATAATCACAGAGCATCTTGACTATTTCCTTGTGCTAAAACTTTATACTACATTTTACTAAAGATGATTCCAATGTGATACATTTGGTTTTACTAGTTTTAAGGTTCTAAAATATAATCACTGGTATGCTCTAAATTCCTTTTTTTTTTTTTTTTAAGAAGATTGGGGGAGGGATTGAAGGGAAAAACATGTGCCCAAGTGTATAGGCTGAGCACGTGTTTAAATTGATTGCAGGAATTTTAATTAATTATACCTTCAATATAGCTGAGGAAGGTTGGCAGCTCTTGTACAGAGGAATATGACAGCATGAATATCTTGTCACCTGCTTACATTATCCAGAATTAAATAGCCATATAATCAATTGGCTGATGGGAATTCTACTCTGAACACTAGGTGGTAAGTTGCTCCACAAGCTGTTTTTCTCCACCTCCCCTCACAGGCCATGGCCACACTTCACAAACCAGCATTTCAGCCTTCTCACTCTCTCTCAAACATTGTACTTTCCCATGTGTTTAGTTCTGTCACTCCAAAATACCCCTTCTCTGCCTATCCTAATCCTGTCCATCTTAATTTTAATGGCTGCCCTAAAAATGACTTCTTCTGCAGATTCCAGTACTGACCATGTGGCGATCACATTTATATATTCCCATACCAATGTCTTATCACAAAGTGTTACCTGGACTCCTGTCTTGGGCAGAGGCAAATGCTGAAAAGCTGATACTAGTAACAATGCCAAGCAGTTCCTTATCCTGAATATCTGCATCTAATTCCCTGCATACCTTCAGTGTCCATCTAGTATTTATTTTTTGTACATATGGCAGCTTCATTTCAAACGGATGTGATGAAGACGACCATGAAGCTAGTAGGTCATAAGAAAGAAACTTTCCTCAGAGAATGCTGATTTTTCTTGCCTCTGACGTCAAGTGACATTGGTTTCTTAACCTCAAGGGTGTGGTTGTTTCTCTGTCTTCACAACATATTTACAAGCTCAGCACACAACATTTAATCAGTATGTTTGCCCATTTCATTCCTGTGAATGTAAACAAATTTCTAATAAGATGCAAGGTAGATTCTGTACATCCAGTTTTTCTAAGAATAGTTTTGCTCTGGTAAAATTCTCTGGCATTTCTCCATTCCACAATTGTCACCATTATATTGCTCTGTTCAGTCAAATTTTGTAACCACTTGCCAATTTCACAATTATTAAGTCCTATAATGCTTCTGATTAGCCAGTATATTTGATAAAATTAAATATGTCCAATCAATATAGGTGGCATCTTTAGACATTTACCTTACTACATTAGCAGTGACTTAGCTTACTTAATTAAGTGAAAGTTAACAATAGGAAAGAATATTAATTCAACTTTGGCTTGTCCAGGATTGTAGCACTTGAGTTAAATTACATGGCTATCAATGATCATCCATTTGAGCAATAGAACCATCAGAAATATTTTGCCCAAAACAACTACACCCTTAAAAGGGAGAAACATGAAATTTCAGGAGAAAGCTATTATTTTTCTCAATATTCTTGCATCTTTCCTGGTCTTGAACACATTTACGTCTTAAGTGATCCATATTGAATGCATATGGGAGTACTGTAAGTTAATAGTTTTTAAAGTAGATTTTTATTATAATCTAAATCATCTACAGTGATATGCCCAGACCTATTACAGTGGTAAGAAAATTTCTGCCCATATATCTTGTTCTTCAGTTTTCTCCCTTCCTTCCTCCCTCCCTCTCTCCCTCTCATTCTTTCCCTCTCTTTCTTTCTTTCTTGTCTGCCTGCCTACCTTTATTATTTTTTAGTTTCTTTCTTTTTGAAAACATTTGAAACATTACTTTTATATGAATTTAGGTATAATTCTTATAACAGGCTGTGTTTTGTCTTTCAAAGATAGGATTTGGATTTATATTTTCCCAAATTAATACTCCTCCACATTGACACGGAAACCTTTTTAGCCCTCTTAATAAAAAAAGATGTGTCATCTATATATTGTCCTAGCAGACATTTATTGAATGGTGATTATGTGCCTCAAAATTTTCTTAGTATTTTACATGTATTTCATTCAACAAACTATGTAATGTGTACTCTAATTATCCTTGAGAAAATTGGGGTACAGAAAAAAGGACATAACTTGCCCAGATATACACAGTTATCAAGTAGCGGACAGATCTGGAATGATAGATACGTATGAATTTGAAGTCTTTTTTTTTTTTTTTTGAAGTCTTTTTTTTTTAACTGCTAAATTCTGAGGTCCAAAAAATTTATGCTTTGCAAGTTCGTGCAGATTATGAGTGATTAAACCCCTGTTTAAATACAGATATTCAGGTTGCAGAACTTGTGTTTTTAGGCACCATAATACCTTGCCTCAGAGAAATAGTGTTTGCTAATATAGAATATTACATGTAGGATTTACTGGAAGCTATATCCAATGCCTATCACTTTGGTTATCACACCTGCATTTTTCAGTATAGAAACCAAAGACCCATTTATTTTGTGACCAAGCTTCACTTTGTACTTTGTAGCCAAGCTTAACATCTACTTTCATGTAAAATTATCCTTTGAATAAAATAACTCCTTTATTTTACCCAATATTGGGATTGTAGGGGGAAAATTTAAGAGACTGAAGCATGATACCTGACATATTTTTCTATAATAAATATGTGATTCCCTAACATATTTAAATTCCATAAAATATTACAGAAATCATTATTTTATGCCCTCATGGTTCATGCTTTCTCTCTCTGGCTCTTTTTTTTTTTTTCTAGAAAAAATAGCTGTACTCTTGAGAACAGGTGCCAGGACATTGATCAGTCAAAGCTACAGAAGCTCAGATCAGACAGTGTCCTTAGTGCTGACCTAGTCCAATCCCACCTCACCTCCTGTCCATGTGATACTCTCTCCAAGGAATTCCAGCCCCGCGACATATGCAGAGCAGTGCAAGAAGCCCAGACAGCCAGATGGATCTGAAACAAAATCCAAAATCTTCTTCTTTCTAAGTTTGTTACCTTAAGTAAGCTTATTAACTTTTCTCAGGCTCCATTTCCTAATCTATAAAATGGGGATATTAATTCCTACCTACAGGGTTGTTTAGAAGAGCTGATGAGCACAGTATCTGACATATGGAGAAGTGCTCAATTAACACTCTGTTCTCTTTTCCTCCCTTCCTTCCACTTCATTTAGGTCCTCTGTGGTGTGCTGTCTGTATCAGTGCTGCATGCAGGTACATGTCCTTCTCCAGTCCTTAGGGAATGTGAATCAACCCCTCATCTGTGTCCTCCTAGCGCTGTGTCTGTAACTCCATAATGACACCATATTCTCAGTCATTTGTATGTCTCTCTCCTTTTTTTTTTTTTTTCCTGGACTACGAGCTTCACAAAAAGAGAGAAAGCTTAGTTATTTGTTAGTTGTATCCTGATCATTTACAACAGTTCTAGGCACATAGCAGCCAAAGCATAAATAGTTGTTGAATGGAAGTGAAATTATTTACCTTTCTGTGTCTTCTGAGCCTTGGTTTCCTCATCATTAAAATTACAATAATGGGTCTGGCCCTTTAACCTTACAGGATTGCAGTAAGCATCAAATGAGATATACAATATTACAGTTAGTAACATCTATGTGGGCATTCTCATGAAATATCGTCTTCTCAAGGAGACCATTCCTAATCGAACTGCTCAACATACATCTCCCCTTATTGGTGAGACCCACTAGCTCACACTCTTTATACGTCTTCATACCATCTGTCACCCCCTGGAATTCTTTCTATCTTTTGTTTATTGTTTGGTTACTCTCACAAGAATATAAAAGCTAGGAGGACATCTGCAGGGTCTTCTTCATTTATCTCTGAATTAGCATCTCTGAATTAGTTCTCCTGATCCCAAAAGAACACCCAGATCAACCAGATGAGATGTGTTATAGGTTATTCCATAAAAGACATACATATGCAAACACATACATACTTAATGACAACATGTATACAAATTAATCAGAAATAAAAAGGTAAAATGACTCAGTACTTATATTCTTAAATTAAATATTATTTTTAAAGTATGGAGTTTACTAATTTTAAGTCTTTCCAAATAATGCATTTTGTATTTTCTTCCTTTTTTTTTTATTCAAGCCTACCATTTTTTTCCCAATGAAAAGCAGTTTAAACCACGTTATCTCCAATTGAGCTTTCTTTTTACACGGTGGTCTAGCTAGACTTGTCTTCCTAGGACCTCAGTGCTCCTGGCCCTTTCCCTGGATCAGAGCCCCATTCAGATGGTTACTATTACCTGAGACTGTTTTTAAAAGGCACCAGTTACCATGTAAATGGGGATATTCCATGGGATGCTCTCAGAGAGCTAGGCAGATCACATTCATTACAAAGGAATGCACACACCAAGCTTCTTTTTATTTGTCCCACAGTAGATTGTGGAAAGTTGCTTTAGTCACAGACTGTGGCCTACATATCCACACTGTGTGAACTCTGACTATGAACTATGTAGTCCTGCAGGTCCAGTTCCAGGTGCAGTAGTGAATAAGGATCACAGGTTGGTACATAGGGCTAATGGGAAAGGGGGCCTGTCAAGTCTCATGAGAGACATTAACTTTCATGGTAAGGAGGTCCCAGATGTTTCATTTATGTTATCCTCCTCCTTCTACTTTGTTTTGTACTACTACCATTGCTATCACTGCTATTAATATTAATACCATCACCACAATTTTGAGTACCCACATTGTGTAAGACACCGTTCCAGGAAACTTACATGTATTCAGTAGCACATTAATTTCTTCTAAAAACAATCAAGTTAGATATGATGCAAAGTTGATGGGTAAGGAAACTGAAAGTCATTTACACAGCCAATGAAGCATAGATGTAGACCCAGGATTTAAATCTGGTGAGCTCACATTCAGAGACTGTTATCCCACTTTATATCCTTACACTCATATAGAAGGTCAGACAGATGCTGCACTGCTTTGCTTTCTGATTTTGTAATCTTCTGTGACAAATAAAAGATCAGTATTCCAAAATGGATATTTTAGTATCATATTCCCAGGAAATAATTTCCAAGATAATTCTTTAGCTTTCCCACATTTATCAATGTTCATGTTTTTCTTTTATAATGCACCAACTCTATACCTCTGACCCCTCAGGGCCAAAAAAATTGTAGAGGAATGAAGAATGAAGTTTATATTGCATTTTCTGGACACTAACTGAAGCGTGTAAAGAGGCTTTTCAGCTTCTTCATGAGCAGAAGGAGGGAAGGTTTCAAAGTCTCCTATTTACTCATGCAAGAAAAAATTAAAGGGTGCTTGTCAGGTTTGATCCACCCAAGCCCTGGGAATCTGACAAAAAATCACATAGTCAAGTTCAAAGAGAGTCAGGGGAAAGGAAAGTTTAAGGAGGAAAAATAGTCACAAGTGGTACCTTTTGATAAATTGTTTTCAAATGATTACAGAGATATTGGTAATGCCAAAGGAAAGAAAGAAAGAAAGAAAAAAGAAAAAGAAAGAAGGAAAGAGAAGGAAGGAAGGAATGAAGGAAGAAAGAGAGGGAAGGAAGGAAGACAGAAGAAAGAGGGAAGGAAGGAAGAAAGGAAGGAAGGGTGAGAGAGAGAGAAAAACAAATTTAAAGTAAATGTTTCAAGTTGCACAATGGATGGGATGATTCTGAGATGCACTATCTATGCTTTTGTTCATTACTTATTCAGTTATGAGATTAAGCATTTTACTAGTAAAAAACTCAGAGTAAAGTGTTTGGTGGCAATAGATAACAAGTTAATATGGGCAGATTTATCTCTAGGAAATAGTGTTAAAATGCTACAGGTATGATAAGAACCAGCAGGAAATTCAACAACCAGAAAGACCACGCATTTTTGTACATAGACTCAACTATGGTAGCTAACTAGCAAGGTGACTGAAAGGTGGCAGTCATCATTTGCTTGGAATTTCATAGTTTGAATCTTGGCATATTTCTCTCCTGCATTAGTTGATGAGGGAAGTTACCATTATGGTAGTAATGCTTGTTCATTGAAAGATTACCAACCTGTAAGTGTGGTTTCTTATGAGGTGAGAATTTTGACAGTCTTGAAATTTTTCTTTTATTCTATTGCAGATTCAGTTTCTATGATGGGAAATCGTTAAAAGTTGATGTATCTACCTAGATCCTCAGGTTTCCTCACACATGCAAGCACATACACTAATTTTATTGGAAAGGAATATAGTAGAGATTTTCCCCCTTACATCAGAAATATAATTTCCTTAATTTTCATGATATTTTATTCTATTGTAACAAATATATTAAGGTGTGAGGATAGAATAGAACAGTGAATAACTAACATAGTTCCAGCTACATTTATAGTCTAATTAAAATTAAATCTTAAGAACTATGTCTTTGTTTTATTTCTGTCAGGTAAGGATGCAGTCATTCAGTGTACTTAATGTTTTTAAAAACATTAAAGTTGAGCTATTGATGAAGATACCATATCTTATCCCATGGACCGATTTTGTATACATGTGATTGGAAAAAAGAGGTGTTGAGGATCAGCTGATTGGATAGCCTGTTGTATCCTTGTCTAATACTACAAAAGCCAAAATTTTCCCCTTAAGTTGAAAGGAATCTTAAGTTTTATTTTCTAATCTATTACCTTCCCATCACAAGCATTCCCTCCAAAATATCTGTAACAGATGTGGTGCTCCAAGGATAACTGTGCTTCAAGAACAAAGGTCCACCCTGTCTGAAAAAGTTTCAGCATTACATCCTCTACGGGGACTCTTAATCACCCTCCCCACAATGTTGTGATGGTTACAAAATTCCTGAGCCCACCTGGATTATGCCCACCTGGGCAACAGGACCTGTCCCAAATAAGGAAAGGCATACGCCCTGTCCCACTCCCACCCTATAGAAGGAAGGTATATGTGCCTCAATCAATCAGTGAACGAAATTTTCACCTCGGACCATTTCTTTGTTTTCTGGCTGTAAAAACTGATCAATAGCACATGTTCGGGCTCAACTCTCCCAGACTACCAGGAAGTCAGCCCGCTGCTCTGGCAGCGACCCTTCCCTCTAATAAGTACTATCTTTACATTCTGCCTTGTGTCTGGAAATTCTTTTCCAACCGCGTTTGGGCCATGACAACAAAAACATCTCTAAATAGATAACCTAAATAATTTAAGACACTTCATTCTCTCTTTCCCCAAAGAGAAGGGAAAGCGAAGGTATAGCTTTAGGCTTATAGCGCATTACATTTTTGACTCTACCTAACTGGATCACTTTCTCTTTTTTGCAGCTAGAGCTCATTAATGAAAATTGAGAGTCACAGGATGGGCTTTGCCCTTTTTTCTTAAATCAGTCATGAAAAAAATCCATCACCTCTCTTCAGAATGTGATGGATAGTGATCACTATTATTTTTGCATCTTGTGGTTTCAGCAGAAATTCGAGACAAAAGATTCTTAGCCTTAAGGTTGTTGGAGGTAAAAGGGCCCATATATTGTGGATTTTGTCTTATTGTTCTCCATTTCTAGCAGACTAAATTGTATGGTCAGCTTGGATCTGTTAACATATTTTTTTTCCCTGTACAGAAAGCCATGAAATGGTTGGAAACAGATTAATTTATATCAGCCTTTTGAAAGGCAATGAGTGAAGAAGAGAGAAACACTCTAAATGCAGGAAATACTTGCTGGGCCATTGGTCAGGATTTTCCAATTTTCAGTTATATCAGTTATTGTATAGAAAAGCATTGAGTGTAGGCACATTATAAGCAAGCTTGCATGTATTTAATGGATCTGAAAACCTCTTGAATTCCATTTATGCATGCTTCCATTAGTATTTTAAGATTCTAATTGTGTTCCCACAATGAGTCATTTTATATCGGTGGCTGACAGTTGACAATCAGGTGGCTTAGAAATGAACATTTTTTACCTCTCAGATTAGGCTTTGTATATTTAATAATTACTAAATGAAAGACACTGACAAAAGTAATTTGATCACAATGTGGATTACCAAAATCTGCTTCTCATTATAAAATATTTCCAGAGGCCATTAGGAGAAATACTGGGGATTTGCAATGCAATAGATAAGCAGTAACAGGCTCAAAGGTCTACATTTTAAAATTGACTGGAGAATTCCATATTCCCTTTAATATAATATTCTTTAGATCTTTCTGTTCAACATGGATCGACTGAGATGCACAGTTGTGTATACATTTGAAAAACTTTCATTCTTTTTTCCCCCATTTTATGACTCCGTGGCTGACTGGGATGGTTCAGGAGAGCAATGTATGCTTAATAGCTTTCTGAAAGCAGTTCGGTGGAACTTTTAGGTAATGAAATTCCCCCAAGTTCAACCTCATAGGATATGATGACCTCTGACTTCCAAATACTTATTTAAAATGTCATAATCAGTTTCTCAATTATGTCAGTTTAAAATACAGAGCTATACCAACCACAAATCCTGCTTCTAGTAAGTAGACCATCAACTGTAGTGTCAACAAACTTTCAGAATAGGGATCATAAATATTACAAAGTTAATGTTGTCTCACTGGGCTTTAAGGCAAATAAATCCAGAAAGATAAAGAACAGCTTTACCTAATAATTCCCATGGGGAGAAAGATGAATGTTTCTAAGCTCTAATAGAAATGACAAATATTTTATAAACATTATTTGACTAGACAGGTTATGAGAGAGGGGGACAACTGCAAAGCAGTCATTAAAATTAAGATATTTAAAGAGACAGGGATCAAATGGAAGTCAGGGTAATTTCAAGCCATCAGACAGTTGTAAATATTTCCTTTTCATCTCCAGTATGCAGTTAATCTCACAGAGAAGATCAAGAAATTGTTGTTGACTAGATAACTGCACGACTTTTCTCCTGCTGGAGTGAGCTCTTGGGGCACAAGTTCCATCACTTATACTTCTTTTGTGGTCTCAGCATCTGGCAATGGAGTAGAGAGTGTGTTAACAAACAAAGTCAGAGAAATATGTCTGATTGAGGTACCTATGCAGAAGCAAATAAGAGAGGAGAGAAAGTAGAAGATGAAGTTTCATTAAGAGCAAAACCATTTACAATATGGAGAACTGAAGAATATGAGACATCCAGAAATTCTTGTACGTATTCAGGTAAAAGGATAAAGTTTAGCTTTGTTTTTGTTTTTTGCGGTACATGGGCTTCTCACTGTTGTGGCCTCTCCCGTTGTGGAGCACAAGCTCCGGACGCGCAAGCTCAGCGGCCATGGCTCACGGGCCCAGCCGCTCCGCGGCATGTGGTATCTTCCCGGACCGGGGCACGAACCCGTGTCCCCTGCATCGGCAGGAGGACTCTCAACCACTGTGCCACCAGGGAAACCCGTAGCTTTTAGATGATGTAAACTATGATGCTAAGAGGGATAAAGAAACAATGGAGCATATATCCACGGTGTGGACAGTTGTCAGAATATTGTCCTCCTGAACTCGTTTATACTGTTCTATAGAATTAACACATACAAAATCTATCCTGATGTTCTCTGATTCTGGACCCTTAGCTTCTTTGGAGAATTCATTTCTAAGTGCTGATGATAGGGTCGCCTGAGAGCAAACATCTGATTTCTAGCTTCATATTCTGGTTTCTCCAATATACTGTTTGACCTGAATAGAATAGTATTAGAGTACACACTCATACTTACACACACACACACACACACACACACACACAAGTTCCATGTAAAGGCATGTCACTTCTATTATCATCATTTTATGGACACTCTGTAATACATAGAGCACAGGGCATGTAAATTAATTTGAGGCTTGTTTGCTAGGAGCGTCTGTTGATTCTAATTGCTGGTAATGTTGCAATTCATATCTAAGTGAGTACTGCTATTTCCATCATCGTGAGAAAACAACAGCTTCATGTGAATGCTTTCTCAGAATGAACGTAGGACAGGTGATATGAGACACAGCCGAAAAGCAGGACTATTGCATTATCTACATTTCTTCTTTTAATAAAACATAAAGAGATTAGCTATGTTGTAAAATTGAAGCAACCTCTTTCTGTCTGCAAAGCTATTCTTCAAAAGAATTACAAGAGAATTGGCCCAGTTCTAGTAAAATTACACTTGGGAAGCTGCATGGACTCTTCCCCTCCATGCCTCTACTGCTACTGTTCCTCTTACTTATAATCTCATTTCTTTTCCCTCCAATTCTGCCCTCCCAGATGCTTTTGGTGACCTCATCACCTTTTCCATCTTTGAATCTAGAATGCATGCCACCATAAAGCCTTTCCTGCTTTCTCTATGGAAATTAAATATTTGTGTATACACGCATCCTAAAAACACAGCGAACTTCATTGTCACTCCCTTTTAAATATTTTCCTGTATCAGCAGAAACGACATTTTATTTTTTTTAATTTAATTATCTGTGTGTCCATGTGTGTTTGTCTGTGTGTGTCTTCAATACCTAACAAAGTTTACTAAATGAAAAACTGTACAAAGAAAATACTAAGGTTCAGATTTAGGTATACCTGACTATACATCCTAGCTCCAACACTTAAAATATATAACCTAATACTTTAAATGAGGATAGAATATTTATTTTGAAAGAGTTTTAGGAAGAGTTAACAGAGGAAGATTATCCTCAATCCTGAATTGAGTCTTGCATGTATTTGAGCTCAAAACACAGAAAATATTTCTGAAAATACTCCTATATGTTTCATGTAATATTTTGCAGCTCGAAAAAAACCCCAGAACATGTTCATATATATCTACAAATTAAACTGTGGCTTTCTGTTATTTTAGGTTTCTCTTAGAGGCATTTATTATCATATAACCTTGAAAAATCTGTCCCAATTCTTTTCATCATTAGTGTGATTTAGTGAGACAATTACTGAGTTAATTTTCCATAATTACAAAAAAACCTCACTGTATCTGTTTTTTTTTTTTTTTTCTAATTTACTTTAAAAAATACCACAATCAAAGCATAACTCTCTAGCTTGTTTGATTAGGGCTTGGGTGAACTAACTCATTTGGAAAGAGGGAAGGGAATAGGGAAGTGGACCTGACTTTGAGTACAGCTCTTAGTTTAGACTGAGGATTGGAATAGAAGATTAAAACATGGTTGTCTGATATTTAGTCATCATGACCTGTGACTGGCACTGATTCTAAAGTCCTCACATACCTTAACTCATTTAGCCCTAACAAACCCCCTGTGCAGTAGACATTATAATTTTTTCCTATTGTTATAAAATTTGTATAAATTAGGACACCGAGGTAAATTTGCCTGAAGTCACACAGCTGGTAAATGACAGAGCTTAAATTTGAATACAGAGAGACACTAGGACAAACTGCTTCTATATTATAGTCTTGTAAGTTAATGAATTGACAATTTCACCAAAATAGAAATTGTTCTAGAAATGCAATTAGTAAGTAAATAAATAAATGGATACTAAATCTCTTAAGAACAATAACCGTGGTAACACACATGAGAAAGAGACAGTCTATCAAAAATAAAAATAAAAAAAAGGGCTTCCCTGGTGGCGCAGTGGTTGAGAGTCCGCCTGCCAATGAAGGGGACACGGGTTCGTGCCCCGGTCCGGGAAGATCCCACATGCCACAGAGCAGCTGGGCCCATGAGCCATGGCCGCTGAGCCTGCACGTCCAGAGCCTGTTCTCTGCAGCAGGAGAGGCCACAACAGTGAGAGGCCTGCGTACCGCAAAAAAAAGTTAATAGATTTTCCTTACACACCAGGAATACAGAGGTAGTTTAATATTATTAAAGCCATTAATACAGTATATCACATCAATATGCCAAATATACAATAACCATATGATTATTTAAATAGGTCTTGAATTTAAAAAAACTTCCATTTGTGGAAGTCTTAAAAAAAACTACTTAGAACTGAAAATGAGAAAACTCTTCAATTAGAATCCAATATCAGCATTAATGGTAAAATACTGCAGACAATCCTGATGAATAACAGAGCAGTTTTTTAAAAAGATATAATGTTTAATAGGCTAGAAGGTAAAATAAATCAGTATAGGGGTTGGTAATGGCACTGGAATGTTGGTTTTCTGGATATTGCACCCATGAACAGTCAACACAGTGGCTTGAAATCCACTGAGAGAGAAATCATCATGGATGTGTGACCTGGGCCATAGAGCTCCTGGCTTTGAAGGACCTGTGCCTATTGTAGTGTTCTGCTGTCAGCATCTTGAAATTCCTGATAAGTTTTGAACACAGGCTCCATATTTTCCCTTTGCCCTGAGCCCACAAATTATGTAGCATGTACTGGACCCCAGTCGGCTGATGGGGATCTGAAAAGCTCTGATGCTCTTCCCTGCATGGCAATGGAGCTGCTTGTCCAGGGTGGAGCTACAACAGAGAAATTCATGAAATCCGGTCCTGACTTCACTGGATGGTGGTCCAGGAAGGACATTTTTTCAACCTCACAGGCAGAGACTCCAGGGTTGCTATTATTAGACCTGGTGCTGAGCTATGGGATCTCAGCAGAGAGTGAAAAATAAAGCTATTTTTAAAATTCTAGAACAATTGACTCTTTAAGTACAAAACAAAGAAACACGTAGTTGGGTCAATAAAAATGAAAACATTCTATATGACAGAAAAATCACTCAAATGAATGTGAAACATCATATAGGTATCATATACAAGTACATACAGATGACAAAAATATCAACAATGGTAATGTGTATCTAGAGCTTTAATAATATGTATGTATTTATCACAGCAAACAGGACTTCTACACACATTCTGTTGTAGTATAGATCATGGGTTTGGGAACCAGTTAAACAGAGTTTAATTCTAGCTCCATCAGCTTAAAGCTGTGAGATTTTAACTAAGTTATGCAGTTTATCTGCACCTCAACTTCTTATCTGTAAAATGGGGGAAACTATTTTTCCTTAGTATGATGGCTGTTGCGGGGATCAAATTAGATTATAGATACAGCATATTTATCATAGTTACATAATGAGCACTTGATAAATGCTATCTAATCGCTAATATTGTTGTTGTTACTGTTGTTATTATTATTAGTTTTTTAAAAAAATGATCAGCTAGGTGACGAAAGATGTATTTCAAATATGTAATTGCAGAATTATTTATATTTTATTTTCTGAAAAGAAATACCCTTTAAAATTCACAGTAAGGAATAAGTTAAATGTATTATGACATATAAATAATGGGAAAAGTTATAAGCATTGAAATTTATCTTGAAATAATATACTCTTCAGGTATACACAGTAGCCAAATTACTATATATAAACCACAACCTCTATATATTTTATTTTTAATTTTTTAAAACATTTTTATACAAGTTTTAAAGGTTTCTGTCAATTTTAATATTACAAATTATTGGCTCTACTCCCTCTGCTGTACAATACATCCTTGAGACTATCTTACACCCAATAGTTTGTACCTCCCATTCCCCCACTCCTGTATTGCTATTCCAACCTCCACTGATAACTAGTTTGTTCTCTAGATCTGTGATTCTGCTTCTTTTTTTATTATTTTATACCTCTCTATATTTTTATTAATTGATTTATTTTTTAATAAATGTATTTATTTTTTATATTTTATTTTGAGCTGCATTGGATCTTCGTTGCTGCATGCGGGCCCTTCTCGGTTGCGGCCAACGGGGGCTACTCTTCGTTATGGTGTGTGGGCTTCTCATTATGGTGGCTTCTCTTGTTGTGAAGCATGAGCTCCAGGCGTGTGGGCTTCAGTAGTTGTGGCATATGGGCTCAGCAGTTGTGGCTCACAGTCTTTAGAGCATAGGCTCAGTACTTGTGGCTCATGGACTTACTTGCTCCGTGGCATGTGGGATCCTCCCGGACAAGGGATCGAACTGTGTCCCCTGCATTGGCAGGTGGATTCTTAACCACTGTGCCACCAGGGAAGCCCTCCCTATATATTTTAAATATGCATAGAAGAAAAAGTAAGAAGTTATTAAATAAATTATCAAAGATAATTTTTCCTACTGGTGAAATATATGATTTTTATTTTATGCTTTCTACTTTCTGCTTTTTAAAAAATGTCAACAGTGAGATCAAAAAAGTTGTGGATGAAAATGAAAATATTTTTGAAACAGCATCCCACATTGACATAATGTGTGTATGTGTGAGCACATACAAACATACACACACATACACACATACACACACACACATACACACATATGTACATAACTGTAGATTTGTTTAGGGAAAAAAATGTCCACATATGAAAATAATATTCAAAGATTATTGAAATTAGGATTATTGGGAACAGTGAATAGCCCTAGAAAGTCTTTAAAATATTCTCCGCAAGAGAAAGTATAATTACAAGAAGTTAAAATTATCATCTATTATATTTAAACTCAGTAGAGCACATAGGAAGTACATTACTCTAAAATAAAATAGATATCATTTTCGAAATTATCACTGATTTTAAAGACAAGTGTTTGCATTATGTTTTAGTTAGACATGCTGCTATTTTTTCCATGAAAGACATTATTCGTTTGACCTTAATATGTATATACTAGTTATTATTAAAATGTGGAATGTGAAACAGTCACACAGAAAGTGGAGCACTGGAGAAACTTTCAAAGTGGAAAAAATATAAACACAGGTAGCAGACTATTGCAGATATAAGTAGGTGATATTAAAAAGAAAATGTGTGAGTTTATTGAGAATTTCTGTTTCTTACAGAAGGCTTTCCATATTTCATGTCCTTGTCTTCTATGTCAAAAGTTATAGGAGAGCCAGTCAATGTAGTTTTGTGTTTAAGAGTGTCACTGTTGAAGTCCGCTATTAATTTAAATTCTGGCCTTCTACTCAGTATCTCGGTAACTTTAGGCATGTTATGCAAACTCATTTACCTTGTCTTTGTTTTTCTTAATTACTTTTTTATTGTAAAGACCTTTGTTTTTTAGAGCAGTTTTATGTTTACAACAAAATTAAGAGGAACATACAGATTTCTCATGTAACACCCTCCACCACCCATGCACAGCATTCCCCATTTTCAACATCAGTCTCGAGAATGTTACCAAGTATGAACCTGCAATGACACATCATCATCACCCCAAATCCATGGTTTACCTTAGGGTTCATTCTTGGTGTTGTACATTCTTTGGGTTTGGCAATTGTTTAATGACATGCATCCATCATTATAATATTGTTTAGAGTCTTTTCACTGGTCTAAAAATCCTCTATGGTCTACCTGTTCATCCCTCCGGCCCCTCATCCCTAGCATCACTGATCTTTTTACTGTCTCCATAGTTTTGCCTTTCCAGAGTGTCATATAATTGGAATCATAGAGTATGTTGCCTTTTCAGATTGGCTACTTTCACTGAGTAATAGGCATTTAAGGTCGTTCCATGTCTTTTCATGGCTAAATAGCACAATTAGTTTTAGTGCTGAATAATATTCCATTGTCTGGATGTACCACAGTTTATTCATCCATTCACCTACTGAAGGACATCTTGGTTGCTTCCAAGTTTTGACAAGTATGAATAAAGCTGCTATAAATATTCATGTGCAGGATTTTGTGTAGACATCAGTTTTCAACTTCTTTGGGTAAATAACAAGGAGCAGGATTGCTGGATCATCTGATAAGGGTACGTTTAATTCAGTCAGAAACCTCCAAACTGTCTTCCAAACTTGCTGTACCATTTTACATTGCCACCAGTGATGAATGAAAGTTCCTGTTGCTCTACATCCTTGCCAACATTTAGTATTGTCAGTGTTCCAGATTTTGGCAATTCTAATAGGTGTGGTGGTATCTCATTATTGTTTTATTTTGCATGTCCCTAATGACATGTGATTGTCTTTGTTTTTCAAACTTTAAACATGTAAAATCTACTTCACTCCAATAGAATAATGCTTTAAATAGCATGGTGTATAAAAAAACGTATAACACAATACCTTTTGCAGTGGTAATTATGATAATGTTATGTTGGATATGATGAAAAAGAGAAAAGTATTGAGAAAAGAATTATCTATTAGATGTGAACCACAGTAATGATCTCAAAAGTGTCCATTATTTCAGCCAAAGAAAGCTATCATTTTTTCTTACTAAGGATTAATAAACATTAATAAATTAAACACATATGTATGACAGCAACACTGTGTAAAATGTAACTATCAGCTAACAGCAACAATGTTAATAGTATCTGAAAGTTCTAGGCATGTCAATTCTTAGAAAACCAAGTGTGTTGGCAGCGTTGTAATCATGACAGTCTAATTTTCTCTATCCACTCTGACGTCTCTATTGTAATCTTGTGGCAAACACTGTCCAGGATCTTTCAATGTTAAGATTTAAATTTGCGTCAGTGATGGCAAATTGACTACTCTGGAAAGATCAAGCAGAGAATATGATTTGGCTCTCTATAACAATTTCTTAAACACTAGCTGGGAATAGCACATCTCTCTTGGATTTTTCTATTCTAGTCATTAATAAGAGCATGATCTCAATTATAACAAAGATGTAATCATGACAGTTGAGAGACTGTCTCATAACAATTGTCGCTGTGAAAAATTAGGTCACATTTCCTCAGCCAAGGTTGACCCATTAAAATATAATTTATTTATTGAAGTAAACATAAAACAACTATGTATCACTTTCAGAAAATAAAATCCCTCCCTTTCAAATCCCTTGCCCTTTGATTAAGAGAATCCAGGCATTCTTAGGAGATATCAAAAGGTCATGCAACAATAATAAAAATGCAGTTTTCATCACATGTCCTAATTTATCATTATAAAAAGATGAAAGTGATGTATAATCAGAAATGCAAGTTTCTACAAGGATACAATGTGTTCTTTTTCATGGAAAACTGGCGGTTTCACTTTTTCTAGATTTATTTCCCAAGTAGATCTTTTCCTTTTCATGCCTTCCATATTATATGCTTTGTGAGCTTTCGGAATTCTGTAACAACCAGTAATAAAACTTACAATACAAGATCAGAGGCATTCTGATACATTGTACTCTTTTATGTTAAATAAGAATGACCATTAATCACATGAGGTTTTATCAACCTTTGATGTGCAGGAGATTCACAATTTGAAGAGCCAAGAAACTTTCTTAAATCTGAGTGATTTTCAAAGTACAATTGAGGCTCATTATAGCTTATTATTATCCACAGATACAGATAATTAAGGCCAAATTATGTCATTTAACTCACAAAACTGATATTTGTAAAAGTTTTTTGACAGAGCTCTATGTTAAAGATGATATGATCTCTCTCTCAGAGAATATCTTCCTGTTTTCAAAGCTACTATCGTCAACAATTTTGGAGAGGCACATTATTAATAAAGTAGATCATCACAGACAAGAAACTTTATTTTACATTGCTTTCTAGGAAGGCAGACTGGAAAGGTCAATAATAGTATATATTGTTAAGTGTTTCTCTTATTTCTGGATCTCAGTTTACAAATTTACCTAAATACATATCCAGTTACCAAAATGAAATAATTTTGTCTGTATATACTTACATAGAAAGATGAAACTAGGTTGTTAAGAATAATAAAGCAAGTAGAAAAACATTATTATCTTGTGACCTGTGTATGTGTTACAAGTATCAGAAAGAATTACAACAACCTGACAAACTGTCAATCAACGATATTTGTCTTTAGAGAATAAATTTAGGATTGGCAGATGCACACTTTTAATCCCTTATTTTATACACCTTAATATCCATAATGCAATTTTAGATGAACATGAATTTCTCTTTTTAAAAAAATAGTAAGTTAATCTAAGATCTAATTACTGTTAGTATTATTTTTAGACTCAAATACAGCATGATGTGAGGACTACAAATATCTATTTTTTTATTCTGAGAGAATAGAAGATGACTTTCATCCTGTTTTGCACATAGAGGTTCTGAAGAAATATTTCTAGGATTGAATGATGAATAGGTGATGGAATATTAAAGAGGAACCAAGGTTCAAGCAGAGAAAATACTTGAAAGTACCGCTGTGATGAGTAAAGCTTGAATTGCACAAAATATGCAATATAAAGTGGCAGGGGGCAGAGGAATTAGAGAAAGTGGTTAGAGAGGAGACATAGTTATTGAAACTTAAACACCGGGCTGTGTTTTAACATGTGTACATTGCCACAATTAAAAGGATTGCTGAGCGTCAATCACGGTAAACTAAAGACTTACAAGATTGAATTCATAGTGAAGCAGGTTGGAATATTATTGCACATTACTCCAACAGTATTTATCAGACCAGGCACAAACAAGAAGGAAGGACATGAAAGGTTGATCTGGGGTGAAAAAGCAATGCACAATAGGACAGCTGTGCAATAGTGGCTTAAAGGTAGGAGAGGCCCAAAATTTTAACTGTTTCTTTGAAACCAGATTTTCAAATACATACTCATTTTTATTATGAGTGCTTATATGTTTGTGTTGCAAGTATCTCTGGGTGGAGGAGGCAGGTTTGCACTTATCAGAGCCCCAAACCGTTCTATCTCCTGGCCTGAAATGGAATTCTGTCTTAAAGTCCAGAAGAAAATGTCATATTCTCCCCAAAATGCCAACTGATTCATACACCAAACTTCCAGATAATCTCTCGGTAAGAGGACTTATTCTAAATTTCAAGCATTAGGGCTCTATAAATTTCCTCTTTTAATATTTTTTCCTCATTCATGTGTGTCCCTCCAAAAATAGAAGCATGCACAGACATTTTTTTTTTCTCTGTCTCTGTTTCTCTCTCTTTCTCACTCAAACTAAGATTTTTGGTATATGCTCTATTTTAATCTATGTTATCCACATTTACACAGCTAATATTACTTCACATTGCTCCTTCTCTGGAATTCAACTTAGGAAGCCCCATAATCACAGCTAACTGCCCTCCCCTGACCTCTTCAGAAGACTCTGTGTTATCTAAACCACCTCCCCACCTAGGAAACCACAGGTGTGAGAAATGAGGTGTCTTGTTGCTTGGTGCTTGTATTTTTTCTCTTTCTAGAGCTCTTACATTTGAGTACTTAATGGCTATATCCCAACAGGAACCACATAAACACCAACACAGAGCATTTAAATCAATCTCAGAGAACAAGGCTCCCAGCTGTAACTTTTCTAAACTTAAAATATATTCTTAAAGGCTACAAGAAATCCACTGCATGTCTTATATAGTTTTATGAGTGTCACAGAAGTTAAGTATCTCCTGACTCGGCTGGTGGGTAAATCCTCTAGGCCAGTGCCAAAATCTTGTAATGCAGCAGATGGCAGATGCAACAGACAATCGCATACAATGAGAGATCCAGCCTGGTTCCCTAACCTTTCATCACCAGAAATCATTTTCATTGTTTAACTCTGCATCTGCAGCCTATTTACATGGGAGAATTGACTCACTGAATGTTTATGATGTGTTGAGCTGGAGCAAGACACAAGCTGCTCCCATTTTTCTCAGATGACCATTCCAACTACTACACAAAGTCCATTACTTTTAGCTTGTGGTGATATTATTGTTATTATTTGGGGATTTTATTTCCTAATGCACTATGAAATATGACTCTTCAAGTTTGAACCCCTAAACATAAAGGCATTTTATCTAACTTCCTCTGAACTTGTGATCTTACAGCTGTTGGGTAACCCACTGTAGCCTGTAGCACAATAATCCCAGTGTATCCCGAAGGTTTGTGCTCAATTTTCATTCTTCCTGTATGAATACTAACAGGGACCTTAACCACCAAGTGAATTCTATTGTGCTACCCCGGGAAAAGTTCTCACTTGGAGCGCATAGCTGGCAGGGGAATCACGCACTCGGAGAAATGGATTGAGAGTCTCCATTCCCGACTTCGCTACTGACCCCATAAGCAACCTCAGGCAAATCACTTAAATTAGTTTCTTCCAGCTTTCCTTTTGTGAAATGAAAGCATAATTATTTATTATTTCTGTCACAGGCTGAGGACAAGTGAGGTGCATTCATTTTACCAAACGATCTAGCAATACCAAGTTCGCTCTGGTGGGGAAATGCTTTATTACGCTATGTTCATTGAGTTACACCATGAATTAATCTCCTTTAGCAGGGTTCAGATGGATGGGGAAATAGAATGTTAGAGAAATATAGCCATTATTTAAAACAAGTGATTCCCTGGGCCTAAACTGCTGACAGCATCTAAGTCCCTAGGACCAATAATGGCCATCCATTAAAACAATTATGGAGATCAAGGCCTGGCCTACAGGACCCCAGAACAAGAGATTGAAAGAGTCTAACAAGTAAATAATTTTGCATGTTGTAAATCCAAACCCCTACTATGTAGACATAACCCCACACCCTGTGTTGCTTTTTAATATCCAAAAAGTATACAAATTTGTGTTACAGGCTAATAAATGATCCCAAAGTGAACACATCATTGAACAATAACCAAGTCAATAATAGAAATAATCGACACCCTTAAAAAGGCCCTCTTGTGCAATCTCACAATCGATACCAATACCTTTTTTTCACTCCAAAATATAAATGGCTAATAAATTGTATCTTATAGCGTGTACCTTTTATTTACTATTGTTGCTCCAAGTTTGTGGTATTCATCCACTTTATTTTATGTAGCAACAAATATTCATGTTTGTTATTTGGATTTCCATTAAGTGGATATATGAGAATTTATATAGCCATTTTACTTTTAATGGACATCTAATTTTTTTAAGTATTTGGAGCTATTATGTATAGTATTGTCATGCACAATTTTAAGCACATCTTTGAGGACGCACATGCTGTTAGGTACATATACATTTATCAAAGTAGGTCATAATGTATTTGTATATGCAACTTTAATATATTCTAACAAATAGATTTCTTAAGGAGTGCCAACTTACACTCCTATCAACCATGCATGAGTCACAATTTCTATCTTTACCAAAACACGTTATTCCCAATATTTAATTTTTATTGTGGTTAAAACACTTAACTTCAGATCTAGCCTCAATAAATTTTTAATTGCACAATACAGTTTTGTTAACTATAGGTACAGAATTATATAACAGATCTTTAGAACTTATTCATCTTGTCTAACTGAAAACTTAAATAACTACCCATTTCTCTCTCCTTTCCAGATCCTGGCAACCACCATTCTGCTCTGTTTCTATGAGTTTGACTATTTTAGATATCTCAACTAAGTGAGATCATGCAGTATTTGTTCTTCTGTGACAGGCTTATTTCACTTAACATCATGTTCTCCAGGTTGTTACTAATGGCAGGATTTCCTTCTTTTTTAAGGCTGAATATTATTCCATTGTATGGATTTATCACCTTTTCTTTATTCATTTATTCATCAATGGACTTTTAGGTTATTTCCATATCTTAGCTGTTGTGACTAATGTTGCAATAAACATGGAAGTACAGATAGCACTTCCAGATCCTGATTTTAATTCTTAGAGATATATACCCAGAATTGAGATTTTTGGAATATATGGTTATTCTATTTTTAAGTTTTTGAGGATCTGCCATACTGTTTTCCATAGCTGCAGTACCATTTTACATTTCCACAAACAATGTACAAGAGTTTTAATTATTCCACATTCTTGCCACATCAACACTTCTTATCTTTCAGGCATAATTTCATACAATATATTTTCGATCCCTTTCTCTCCCTCTTCTCCTTTTGAGAGCCCTATAATGGAAATGTTGGTATGCTTGATGTTATTCCAAAGATCTTATAAACTGTTTTCATTTTTTTAAATTTGTTTTTCTCTTTGCTGTTCTGATTGGGTGACTTCCATCATTCTATCTTCCAAATCAGTTATGTGTTCTTTTGCATCACCTAGTCTGCTATGTATTCCTTGTAGTGTGTTTTTTATTTCAATTACTGAATTCTTCATTTATGATTAGGTCTTCTATATACTTTTTAGTTCCTTGTTGAAATTCTCATGGTGTTCATCTATTCTCTTCCCTATTTCAGTTAGCATTTTTATTACTAGTGTTTTGAATTCTTTATCTGGTAAATTGTTTCTATTTTATTATTTATTTTTCACAGGATTTTTCTTGCTCTTTTAATTGAGAACAGTTCCTCTGCTTTCTCATTTTGCTTAGCTTTCTCTATCTCTATGAATTTAGGTGAAATAGTTACCTGTTGTGGTCTTGAAGAGGTGTCCTTATGTGGGAGTGTCCCTATACAGAAAGCTTGTGCTCAGTGCCTTTGTAGAGAGCTAAATTTGACATGGACACAAGCCATGTATTTCCTCAGAGTGTGCTGGGCGCTATCACCTTGGTAGGATGTGGGGCTGGAGTGAGGTGTGAAGTGGGGCTTTCCCTCTGCTCAGTGGTCATCACCACCCTACTGGGGGCAGGATGGGGACCCAAGTTGCTGGGGCAGAAGCCCTGAGGTTCAGTCCTGAGCTGTCTCTGTTCTCTTTAAATGTGTGCTTTCCCCTCTCACAGAACTGGGACACTTGCCCCAGAGGGGAGCAGCGCTGAAGCAGGAGAGGCTGTGTAGGCTCTTGGTTCATGAAAGGGCACAGACTGTGGCGGGTTGGCCACAGACAGAGATCTGAACTGCCTCCAATGTGCCACCTGTGCTGGCACCAGTAATTCCTACCCTCACTACATTCAGATGCAGCCTTGGGCCTGAGTCCTCTTTGTCCCTCAAAGCTGATCACTTCCCCCAGCCTCCAGTGCCCCCCATCCAGGTGTGGGGCTGCACCATAGGTCAGGCAGGGCCTGCATGTGTATTAGCGCACTAGCTGTGGTGAGAGGCCACTGTCAAATTTCCAGGCTGCTTCTGAAATGCTGCTTGAATATGCATCAACAATGGTTGTCCCCACCCCACCCAGATGTTCTGCCTTGGGTCCAGATCACCTCTGCATTTCACAGCTGAGCTTCCTCCCAGTTGTGGCAGCACTAGGTCCAGTGTAAAGCTGTAGTGTGGAGTAAGTGAGGCTGGAGCGTTTGCTTCTCTCAAGCTGGGGTGCATGTGGGAGGTTGTGGGGAAGTAGGAAGCCACTGGAGCAGTCTTCTGCTCTACCTCAGGGGCAAGCAAGCAGGTGCAGAATCCTCATGAGTAGATTCCAGGCTTCTCACAGACTCCTTGTTAGTCCCAGAAGCCCTCCAACCAGCCAAGTTGGCTCACCTTCCCTCTGTAGGACCCCACGGCTGGGGCTCCCAATAAGTGGCTCAAACTGCCCATTCCACAGGCTGAAACTCTGCCTGTGTACTATCCCCTTTCTTCAGTGTCCCTCCCAGGGGCAAAGGTCCCAATCTGATCATTTTTCATCCTTTCCTACCTTATTCCTTGTGTATGCTTCTTATAGCCTCAGGTGTACAGAAGTCTATCTGCCAGTCTCCACTTAGTTTTCAGGGAGAATTGCTCCCCATTTAGATGTATTTTTGATGTGTTCATGAGAGGAGGTGAATTCCATGTCCTTCTACTCCACCACCCTGATCAATCTTCCTATTATCTTTTATCCTTTTCATAATAAACATCCTAAATGGTGTGAGGTGATTATCTCATTGTGGTTTTAATTATCATTTCCAATCACTAATGGCTGGTTTATGGCTCTTTTAATATCATTGCAAATGTTTTCTTCTATATCACTAATATCTCTCTAATATTTATTATCTATTTCTTTGCCTCTTTTTTGGATTCATTTTAATGTGTTTTTCTAGCTCTTTGAAGCAGAATCTTGATTTTTCAACCTTTTGTTACTGACTTTATAAATGTATTTTAAACGATATTGTTGTAGCTAAGAAATTTTTTTTAACATCTTTATTGGAATATAATTGCTTTACAATGGTGTGTTAGTTTCTGCTTTATAACAAAGTGAATCAGTTATACATATACATATGTTCCCATATCTCTTCCCTCTTGCATCTCCCTCCCTCCCACCCTCCATATCCCACCCCTCCAGGCGGTCACAAAGCACGGAGCTGATCTCCCTGTGCTATGTGGCTGCTTCCCACTAGCTATCTCTCTTACGTTTGGTAGTGTATATATGTCCATGCCTCTCTCTCACTTTGTCACAGCTTACCCTTCCCCCTCCCCATATCCCCAAGTCCATTCTCTAGTAAGTCTGTGTCTTTATTCCTCTCTTACCTCTAGGTTCTTCATGACAGATTTTTTTCTTAAATTCCATATATATGTGTTAGCATACGGTATTTGTCTTTCTCTTTATGACTTACTTCACTCTGTATGACAGGCTCTAGGTCTATCTACCTCATTACAAATAGCTCAATTTCGTTTATTTTTATGGCTGAGTAATATTCCATTGTATATATGTGCCACATCTTCTTTATCCATTCATCCGATGATGGGCCCTTAGGTTGTTTCCATCTCCAGGCTATTGTAAATAGAGCAGCAATGAACACTTTGGTACATGACTCTTTTTGAATTATGGTTTTCTCAGGGTATATACCCAGTAGTGGGATTGCTGTGTCATATGGTAGTTCTATTTGTAGTTTCTTAAGGAACCTCCATACTGTTCTCCATAGTGGCTATACCAATTCACATTCCCACCAGCAGTGCAAGAGTGTTCCCTTTTCTCCATACCCTCTCCAGCATTTATTGTTTCTAGATTTTTTGATGATGGCCATTCTGACTGGTGTGAGATGATATCTCATTGTAGTTTTGATTTGCATTTCTCTAATGTTTAACGATGTTGAGCATTCCTTCATGTGTTTGTTGGTAGACTGTATATCTTCTTTGGAGAAATGTCTATTTAGGTGTTCTGCCCATTTTTGGATTGGGTTGTTTGTTTTTTTGTTATTGAGCTGCATGAGTTGCTTATAAATTTTGGAAATTAATCCTTTGTCATTTGCTTCATTTGCAAATATTTTCTCCCATTTTGAGGGTTGTCTTTTGGTCTTCTTTATGGTTTCCTTTGCTGTGCAAGAGCTTTGAAGTTTTATTAGGTCCCATTTGTTTATTTTTGTTTTTATTTCCATTTCTGTAGGAGGTGGGTCAGAAAGGATCTTGCTGTGATTTATGTCATAGAGTGTTCTGCCTATGTTTTCCTCTAAGAGTTTGATAGTTTCTGGCCTTACATTTAGGTCTTTAATCCATTTTGAGCTTATTTTTCTGTGTGGTGTTAGGGAGTGATCTAATCTCATACTTTTACATGTACCTGTTCAGTTTTCCCAGCACCATTTATTGAAGAAGCTGTCCTTTCTCCACTGTACATCCCTGCCTCCTTTGTCAAAGATAAGGTGACCATATGTGCGTGGGTTTATCTCTGGGCTTTCTATCCTGTTCCATTGATCTATCTTTCTGTTTTTGTTCCAGTACCATACTGTCTTAATTACTGTAGCTTTGTAGTATAGTCTGAAGTCAGGGAGCCTGATTCCTCCAGCTCCATTTTTCTTTCTCAAGATTGCTTTGGCCATTCAGGGTCTTTTGTGTTTCCTTAAAAATTGTGAGTTTTTTGTTCTAGTTCTGTGAAAACTGCCAGTGTAGCTTGATAGGATTGCATTGAATCTGTAGGTAGCTTTGGGTAGTATAGTCTTTTTCACAATAGTCTTTTTCACAATGTTGATCCTTCCAATCCAAGAACATGGTTTATCTCTCCTTGTGTTTGTATCATCTTTCATTTCTTTCATCAGTGTCTCATAGTTTTCTGCATACAGGTTTTTTGTCTCCTTAGGTAGGTTTATCCCTAGGTATGTGTTTCTTTTTGTTGCAATGGTAAATGGGAACGTTTCCTTAATTTCTCCTTCAGAATTTTCATCATTAATGTATAGGAATGAAAGAGATTTCTGTGCATTAATTTTGTATCCTGTTACTTTAGCAAATTCATTGCTTAGCTCTTGTAGTTTTCTGGTAGCACTTTTAGGATTCTTTATGTATAGTATCCTGTCATCTGCAACCAGTGACAGTTTTAATTCTTTTTTTCCAATTTGGATTCCTTTTTCTTCTTTTACTTCTCTGATTGCTGTGGCTAAAAGTTCCAAAATTATGTTGAACAATAGTGGTGAGAGTGGGAAACCTTGCATTTTTCCTGATCTTAGAGGAAATGGTTTCAATTTTTCACAATTGAGAGCAATGTTGGCTGTAGGCTTGTCATATATGGCCTTTACTATGTGGAAGTAACTTCCCTCTATGCCTATTTTATAGAAAGTTTTTTTTATCATAAATCAGTGTTGAATCCTGTCGAAAGCTTTTTCTGTATCTATTCAGATGATCATATGTTTTTTCTCCTTCAGTTTGTTAATATGGTTTATCACATTGATTGATTTGCATACTTTGAAGAATTCTTGCATTCCTGGGATAAACCTCAGTTGATCATGGTGTATGATCCTTTTAATGTGCTGTTGGCTTCTGTTTGCTAGTATTTTGTTGAGGATTTTTGCATCTATGTTCATCAGTAATATTGGCCTGAAGATTTCTTTCTTTGTGACATCGTTGTCTGTTTTTGGTATCAGAGTGATGGTGGCCTCATAGAATGAGTTTGGGAGTGTTCCTCCTTTTGCCATATCTTGGAAGAGTTTGAGAAGGATAGGTGTTAGTTTTTCTCTAAATGTTTGATAGAATTCGCCTGTGAAGCCACCTGGTCCTGGGATTTTGTTTGTTGGAAGATTTTTAATCACAGTCTCAATTTTAGTGCTGGTGATTGGTCTGTTTATATTTTCTATTTCTTCCTATCTCAGTCTTGGAAGGTTGTGCTTTTCTAAGAATTTGTTCATTTCTTCCAGGTTGTCCATTTTATTGGCATATAGTTGCTTTTAATAATCTCTCATGATCCTTCGTATTTCTGCAGTCAGTTGTTACTTCTCCGTTTTCATTTCTAATTCTATTGATTTGAGTTTTCTCCCTTCTTTTTTTGATGAGTCTGGCTAATGGTTTATCAATTTTGTTTATCTTCTCAAAGAACAAGCTTTTAGTTTTATTGAGCTTTGCTATCATTTCCTTCATTTCTTTTTCATATATTTCTGATCTTATTTTTTATGATTTGTTTCCTTCTGGTAACTTTGGGGTTTTTTTGTTCTTTCTCTAATTGCTTTAGGTGTAAGGTTAGGGTGTTTATTTGAGCTGTTTCTTGTTTCTTGAAGTCGGATTTTATTGCTAAAAACTTCCATCTTATAACTGCCTTTGCTGCATCCCATAGGTTTTGGGTCATCATGTTTTCATTGTCATTTGTTTCTAGGTATTTTTTGATTTCCTCTTTGATTTCTTCAGTGATCTTTGTGTTAGTTAGTAGTGTGTGGCTTAACCTCATGTGTTTGTAATTTTTTTACAGATTTTTTCCTCTAATCGGTATCTAGTCTCACAGGATTGTGGTCAGAAAAGATTCTTGATATGATTACAATTATCCTAAATTTACCAACGCTTGATTTGTGACCCAAGATATGATCTATCCTGGAGAATGTTCCATGAGCACTTCAGAAGAAAGTGTATTCTGTTGTTTTGGGATGGAATTTCTTATAAATATCAATTAAGTCCATCCTGTTTACTGTGTCATTTAAAGCTTGTGTTTCCTTATTTATTTTCATTTTGGATAATCTCTGTCCATTGGTGAAAGTGGGGTGTTAAAGTCCCCTACTATGATTGTATTACAGTCGATTTCCCTTTTTATGGCTGTCAGCTTTGGCCTTATGTATTGAGGTGCTCCTATGTTGGGTGCATAAATATTTACAATTGTTAAATCTTCTTCCTGTTTTTATCACTCGATCAGTATGTAGTGTCCTTCCTTGTTTCTTGTAATAATCTTTATTTTAAAGTCTATTTTGTTTGATATAAGAATTGCTACTCTAGTTTTCTTTTGATTTCCATTTGAATGGAATATCTTTTTCCATCCCCTCACTTTCCATCTGCACATGTCCCTAGGTCTGAAGTGTATCTCTTTTAGGCAGCATATATATGGTCTTGTTTTTGTTTTCATTCAGCCAGTCTATGTCTTATAGTTGGAGCAATTTATACATCTACATTGTAGGTAATTATCGATATATATGTTCCTATTACCATTTTCTTAATTGTTTTGTGTTTGTTACTGTACGTCTTTTCCTTCTCTTGTGTTTCTTGCCTAGAGAAGTTCCTTTAGCATTTGTTTTAAAGCTGATTTGGTGGTGTTGAATTTTCTTAGTTTTTGCTTGTCTGTAAAGGTTTTAATTTCTCCATCAAATCTGAATGAGATCCTTGCTGGCTAGAGTAATCTTGGTTGTAGGTTTTTTCCTTTCATCACTGTAAATATGTCCTGCCACTCCCTCCCAGCTTGCAGAATTTCTGCTGAAAAATCAGCTGTTAACCTTATGGGGATTCCCTTGTATGTTATTTCTTGTTTTTCCCTTGCTGCTTTTAATATATTTTCTTTGTATTTAATTTTTTGATAGTTTGATTAAAATGTGTCTTAGTATGTTTCTCTTTGGATTTATCCTGTAAGAGACTCTCTGTGCTTCCTGAACTTGATTTCCTATTTCTTTTCCCATATTAAGGAAGTTTTCAACCATAATCTCTTCAAATATTTTCTCAATCCCTTTCTTTTTCTCTTCTTCTTCTGGGACCCCTATAATTAGAATTTTGGTGTGTTTAATGTTGTCCCAGAAGTCTCTAAGACTATCCTCAATTCTTTTCTTTCTTTTTTCTTTATTCTGCTCTGTGGTAGTCATTTCCACTATTTTATCTTCCAGGTCACTTATCCGTTCTTCTGCCTCAGTTATTCTGCTATTGGTTCCTTTTAGAGAATTTTTAATTTCATTTACTGTGTTGTTCATCGTTGTTTGTTTGCTCTTTAGTTCTTCTAGGTCCTTGTTAAACGTTTCTTGTATTTTCTCCATTCTGTTTCCAAGATTTTGGATCATCTTCACTATCTTTACTCTGAATTATTTTTCAGGTAGACTGCCTATTTCCTCTTCATTTGTTTGGTCTGGTGGGTTTTTAGCTTGCTCCTTCATCTGCTGTGCATTTCTCTGTCTTCTCATTTTGCTTAACTTACTGTGTTTGGGGTCTCCTTTTCTCAGGCTGCACATTCGTATTTCCTTTTGTTTTTGTTGTCTGCCCCCTGTTGCTATGGTTGGTTCAGTGGGTTGTGCAGGATTCCTTGTGGAGGGGACTTGTACATGTGTTCTGGTGAATGAGGCTGGATCTTGTCTTTTTGGTGGGCAGGACCGTGTGTAGTCGTGTGTTTTTGGGTATCTGTGCCCTTATTATGATTTTAGACAGCCTCTCTGCTAATGAGTGGGGCTGTGTTCCTGTCTTGCTAGTTGACTGGCATAGGGTGTCCAGCACTGTAGCTTGGTGGTCGTTGAGTGGAGCTGGCTCTTAGCATTGAGTTGGATATCTCTGGGAGAGCTTTTGCCATTTGATATTATGTGGAGCCAGGAGGTCTCTGGTGGATCAATGTCCTGAACGTGGCTTTCCCACCTGAGAAGCACAGGTCAGACACCTGGCTGGAGCATCAAGACTCTTTAGTCACACAGCTCAGAGGAAAAGTGAGAAAAAAAGAAAGAGAAAATAAAATAAATTATTAAAATTAAAAAAATATATTAAAAATAAAAAAAGTAATTTAAAAAAAAGGAAGAAAGAAAAAAGAGAACAACCAAACCAAAAACCAAATCTACCAATGATAACGTGCACTAAAAACTATGCTAAAAAGACAAAAGAAACAAAAAAAAAAGCAGACAGACAGAACCCTAGGATAAATGGTAAAAGCAAAGCTATATGGACAGAATCACACAAAGATACATACACATTCACAGAAAGAGAAAAAGGAAAACTATATATATATATATATAAAGGAAGAGAGCAACCAAATCAATAACCAAATCTACCAATGATAATAAGCTCTAAATGCTAAACTATGATAAACATAAAACCAGAAACAAATTAGATGCAGACAGCAAGCCCCAAGTCTACAGTTGTTCCCAATATCCACCACCTCAATTTTGAGATGATTCATTGTCCATTCAAGTATTCCACAGATGCAGTGTACATCAAGTTGATTGTGGAGATTTAATCCTCTGCTCCTGAGGCTTTTGGGAGAAATTTCCCTTTCTCTTCTTTGTTTGCAGAGCTCCCAGGGTTCAGCTTTGGATTTGGATCCACCTCTATGTTTAGGTCGCCTGAGGGCGTCTGTTCTTCGCTCAGACAGGGCGGGGTTAAAGGAGCAGTGCATTAGGGGTCTCTGGCTCACTCAGGCCAGGGTTAGGGACGGGTACAGAATGATGGGCGACCCTGCGGTGGCAGAAGCTGGTGTGACGTTGCAACAGCCTGTGGAGCGCCGTGTGTTCTCCTGGGGAAGTTGTCCCTGGATCATGGGACCCTGGCAGTGGCAGGCTGCACAGGTTCTCGGGAGGGGACGTGTGGATAATGGACTCGTGCTTGTACAGAGGCTTCTTGGTGGCTGCAGCAGCAGCCTTAGAGTTTCATGCCCGTCTCTGGTGTCCACGCTGATAGCCGCACTTGCGCCCATCTGTGGAGCTCGTTTAGGTGGTGCTCTGAATCCCCTTTCCTCGCGCACCCTGAAACAATGGTCTCTTGCCTCTTAGGCAGTTTCAGACTCTTTCCTGGACTCCCTCCCGGCTAGCTGTGGCGCACTAGCCCCCTTCAGGCTGTGTTCACACAGCCAACCCCAGTCCTCTCCCTGGGATCCAACCTCCGAAGCTCGAGCCTCAGCTCCCAGCCCCCACCCGCCCTGGCAGGTGAGCAGACAAGCCTCTCAGGCTGGTGAGTGCTGGTCGGTACTGAACCTCTGTATGGAAATCTCTCCACTTTGCCCTCTGCACCCTGTTGCTGGGCTCTTCTCCATGGCTCTGAAGCTTCCCCATGCCACCCCCCATCTCCACCAGTGAAGGGGTTTCCTAGTGTGTGGAAATTTTCCTCCTTCACAGCTCCCTCCCAGAGGCACAGGTCCTGTCCCTATTCTTTTGTCTCTGTTTATTTTTTTTCTTTTGCCCTAGCCAGGTACATGGGGAGTTTCTTGCCTTTTGGGAGGTCTGAGGTCTTCTGCCAGCGTTCAATAGGTGTTCTGTAGGAGTTGTTCCACGTGTAGATGTATTTCTGGTGTATCTGTGGGGAGGAAGGTGATCTCCGTGTCTTACTCCTCTGCCATCTTGAAGGTCTCCTGTGTCCAATTTCTAAACACCTGAAAGTAAATTATTCTCTAGTTTAGCTTTAATGTGACGGGGGATGGCAGAAACTTCTTCACATTAGAGAGTTCAACCACTGGGAAAAAAAAAGGCTGAATGAAATATTTTTCAGTATCAAAGGCCAAAGAGATCTTACAGTTTCTTATAAAGGATAATCAACCATGTTTCCTTCTTAGCTCTTGCCTAACTATAAAATATACTTCTCTGTTCATTTAAGAAACAAAAGAGGGACTATAATTTGCTACACAAAATTAAATATAATTTAATGTCAGTGAAGTAACTACAGTATTTACTATTTCAAGTTGCACTTTACCACCATGTTCTAGCTGGGTTTAATTGAATCTCTCTAATGGAGATGGGCTCAGTAGTCTGAAATCCTACCAATCCCAAAGTCAGGCCAGGGGCCAATACTACTTCTTTTCTGCTATACTCAAGTAGTATTAAAGTTGAGGCACAAAAATGAAGTTAATAAAACACCATGAAAACAACACGGATTTGAAGTGGTGTTTTAGGACAATGGTTGATTCGATATTGATCATGTCATTTCTTGCTAAAAACCTTCTCCATAATATCCTCCTTTCAATGGCCATGACTAAGCATGCCCACATTCCCATGCTGTCCTCAGCCCTGATGAAGAACAAGAGCTGAGCTATGTTCCCTTTGATCCAAGCCCAAATCAACCTGGTTGGTGATAGTAGAAGACTGAGACCCCATGGGCTAATTGTTGTGGTAAGAGCAAGATTATTGAAAGGAAGCTAGAGTTGGGCTTCAACAATATGAAAACTTCTTGGAGTTTTGTTTATTTATTTGCTTCTTTGTTCGATTTTAGCTTATTCCTCTATGTTTTGTATTTAGGGGCCATTGATAGCTTCTCCTGGCTTGCATAGATTCTATCCAGGGGCTCTGTAAACTCCCTGATATCAATTAGGCTTACTTTCATATCCACTTAAATAAAATAGAAGTAAATGCTAAACATATCATTTGAGGATTATTTGGTTAGTTTAAAAGACAGAATAAGTATGTTCAAATTTTATATCAGTGGTTATTTCACTTCTGTCCTAAAAGCAAAATCATGTGCTTGGAGACCATAGGGATCACTTAGGTCACATAGTCTCTGGGAGAAGCTCAGTTTGGGTCATTAGAAGTAGTCTGGCTGGTAAAACCCAAGATTTTTCATTGGGTGGTGGACTTATGCCAGCAGTAATTCTTGTCTTCAGAGTTCCCCTGCTTACCTATGAGAAACTGTTATGAAGCTACCGTTAGGAACAGCTTGCTTCAGGGAGATAGATAGCACCAAATAAATTTCTCTGCAAGCTGGAATTGAATAGCTAAGAAACTGAGGGAAGGAGCAGTAGCACTAAATGCTTAGATCAGAGATTTGCAAACTACAACCTATTTTCTGTGTATAACCCATGAACTCAGGGTTGTAAAAAGCAAAACACACACTCAGCACAGCAAAACAGAGCCCCCGAAAAACAGTAACAAAGAATATGCCTGCAGATGGCCTGTGAAGCCTAAAATATTTACTATCTGGTCATTTACAATAAAGTTTGCCAACCCTTGAGCTAAAGGCACCAGTAATAATCAGCATTGCAAGCAGAAAGAAACCACATCTGGATAATCTAAGAGAATTATTACAAAGACCATGTAGCTGATAGGTACTCTGGGAGCTTTGTAGACCAGGCTTGAAAGCTCCAGGTTAGAGGAATTTTTAATCATGTAGTAGAACTTGTCCATAAAAACTTGTCCACTGTTGCTATTGTAAGGCACCAGGCACCACATCCTGTCCCACCAATTCTATCACCCACCAACACTGCCCCTGGAACTGCAATTGGAAACAGACAGTGCTGGAAACAGGATATAGGGGATATTGCTCCTACTGTCCTCACCAAAATGGATTGCCCACAGTCCCTGCTCTTTCACATAACTAGTTTCTGCTGGATTTGCATGATTAGTGGAGCCTTGCTCATATTTCTGTGTCTTCCCTATAAGGGATGCCAAGAAAATGGTAAATACTATATTTGTTAGCTATTGTTGTTATTGTGGTTCATATTATCCCAGCTATCAGGCACAATAAAGTGATTTGGTACCTTAGTAAGACCACAGGCAAGCCAACAATTTAATAGAACAGAGGCCATTAAGAGTAAGCAAAAGCAATCTGGTAGAGAAAGGAAAATGAATTAAATGTGTAGAAAGAAACACAGGTGCCATGAGCAATTATCCCCCAAGAGAGGGCTGCTTGATGAGATTTTAGTTCCCTTTCTAGTTGTCACAAAGCCTACCTGAATTAGGGTTTCTGTTGGATTTCCATGAGACTCTCACTAATTTTCTAGGTAGACACATTTTTATATAAACTCATGTGAAGAGGATATATTTACAACCTGACGAATTCTAACTGGAAAGTCTTCTCTGCTTCTCCGCACCCACTCCTCATATTATTTAGTAATCTTACGGTTACAAGTAACAGAAACACACCTCAAACTAACTTAAAAGGGATTTTAGGTGTCTCATGATACCCAAATATAGGAATGATATGATCCTTAAGAAAGGATTCATTACGATTTTGTGTACCTGTTACTAGTCTTGGCTTCTCCCTATACTTCCTTTTAATTGGTTTGCTCAGTACAGACAGACTTTAAACAAAAACAAACAAACAAACAAAAAAACATGTGGAAGTCATAACAAATGACCCTCTGGGCTTTAACTTTCACATTTTTAGCCACAGAAAAAAAAGATAAGTATGTTTAATGCATCCGAAGTCCAAAATCTTGGTGAAATAACTCACTGACCTAACTTGTAAGGTCTGTCTCAGGTCAAGGAGGAAGCTATTATCTGTAGCCTAAATTGGGTACTTTTTCTTACATATGCATATAAAGGCACATAATATAGCTTATACTTCTAGGAATACATAATATAATAGCAAAGTTATATGTAGTCATGACACAATGGTAAGTGTTGTAATAAAGTGATATGCTGATGCATTGCTTAGCACATCCAGTAAGAAACAGGAGATTCAGATTTCTTCTTTAACTGGGTACCATACTCTTCTTAGAAGTCATGTAAGGTACAAATAAAGCAGGTATCTCTTTGTAATTAATATGAGGATATTTAACTTGAGATTTATAAGGCAAACACATACATGTAATTTGAGAACAGTTGATTCCACAATATAGAATGACCACCCGGTAGCCTATTGCCATTCATTTAACTAAAATATAATGATATAATTATATTCAGAAGGACTCAGAAAAGAACTTTTTATTCTCTTTCTCCAAGAATGTGTAAAAACCGTAATCCAAATGTCACTGAAAGACTGGTCTCTGGGCTGATATTTTTCCAGGTTTATTTTGAGTTGTCTAGCATTTTTGTTCCTTATCTGCACAGCTGTGTGTACTGACTTTTTCATGGTATTGAAAGGGACATTCATTCTTTCATAATTTGGCAAATGGAACATGTTTAGGATTAGAGTCAAATGCAACAAGAGATTCTGCATTGGGAAAGCAGTTTTGGCAAACTTGTATTCTCTGCATGACATTAAGTATCCATTCTGGCAACAGCAACTCATGGGGTTCTCTGTTTAACCATTCCATGGCTACATGAAGCTTTAGAGAAAGAAGGGAGCCACTGATCCAATAGTCTGGGTGGGTGTCTCAGAAGAGATGGAACCATTCTTGAAAGAAAATTCAGACTTACATCGTTATATATAAGCAGTTACTGAAATAGATGCCAATTTCTTAGCCAGTGCTACACTCTTTCAACAATTAACTGAATTAACAATTAGCTGAACTAGTTGGCACTGATCTGTACTTAGGGGCAATAACAATCTATCAAAATCTTGAATTATGTAGTAACTTTTCTGAGGTATAGGAAAACCCTTCATTATAGTTCTTAACTTGGCTCTTGATCAAGGTTTTAATTCAAATTCTGTAGATCACCTTTGATCTAGCAATTTTACAATGTAATTTTTTTCTAATAAATTCCCAGAGAAACATAGCTCATTTAGATGGACAGGAGAAGGGGCAGAAGAAATAGAAGAAACTAAGTGGGTTGCATAGGTTAAGCAGAGTAGGAAGAGAGACAGATGTACAAAGTGATATCTGACTTAGAAGGTTACAGAGCCTTTGAGACTCTCTTGGCATTATGAGAACTCAGCATAGCAGTTCAGGAAGCTGACATTTGAGTGTTTGGTGCTTTGTCTCCTAATTTTTCTAGAGTGCAAAAAGTTAGAATTATGTTACAACTCTATATAGGAAACAGGAGTTCTTCTTGGAAGACTTTGCTGTTTTGACATAGATAAACCATTGCCCAATAAGAAAGAGGCTGTTTCTTTTGTTCAACATATGTCTGTTTGTACATGGTATCTCAAGTTCTCTGATGAAGCAGAGGCTAAAATTGGGTGATACAATCAATCATCCAACCAATGTTGAATCCAAAATGCAAATAAAGCAAAATGACCCTCTTTCACAAAATGATAAGACAGGGAGTTCCCTTATAACAATTTTGTATGGGAATGGAGACTTAACTAATCCTATGCTTCCATTCACTCCCTTTCTTTATACATCAACAGAAACAGAAGACCATCCAGGACAAAGCAAAAACATATGAAACAATACCTTGTAATTAATATAAGGATTTTTTATATATAGACAAAGGTGTAATGACATTATACAAAGACTATTTCTAATTGTCTGACACAAAATCCTATTTCGTTACAAATCTTAGAATAACAAAATCAGACTTCCCTGGTGGTGCAGTGATTAAGAATCTGCCTACCAATGCAGGGGACAAGGGTTAGATCCCTGGTCCAGGAGGATCCCACATGCCGTGGAGCAACTAAGCCCATGTGCCACAACTACTGAGACTGTGCTCTAGAGCCTGTGAGCCACAACTACTGAGCCTGCGTACCACAACTACTGAAGCCTGTGCACCTAGAGCCTGTGCTCCACAACAAGAGAAGCCACCGCAATGAGAATCCCGAGTACCACAATGAAGAGTAGCCCCCACTCGCCACAACTAGAGAAAGCCTGTGTGAAGCAATGAAGACCCAATGCAGCAAAACATAAAATAAATAAATTTATTTTTTAAAAAAAGAATATCAAAATAGCTCAGCAATGAGATGCAAAGAATTTAGTCAGATCTCAGATCCTCACTGATCCATAAGAGGGTCTTTTTTTTTATTATTATTATTCTCACAGGTTGGAGAATTGGGCAAAATACTCTTTTCATCAATATACACATGGTTTATTGTTTATTTTGTTTCACTCAGTGTCTAGGCAAGGCCACCCATGAGATAAGACAGAATCAGAAAGTTATAAAAGTAGTGTAATCTGTGGGTTCCTGGAAAAATAACTCACGACTATAATTTTTCAATTTATCCCCTCCATTACCCTGCTTAGTGCCTTCTCCAAAGTAAGCATTTGTTTCTTGGATTAAGAAAGTTATAACAGAGTCAAAAAGTTTAATACACACACTACAATTCAAATGATCAAGTTATTATCTATAAATATAAACATACACACACACACACACACACACATATATATGTGTGTGTGTATATATATATATATATATATATATATATAGGGGTGGGGGGAATGGAAGAGATACCATTTAAGGGTATATACTTGCAACTAGTAGATAAATAAGTTCTGGAGATCTAATGTTCAGTACAGTGATTACAGACAACAAAACTGTATCATAAACATTAAACCTCCTAAGAGACTAGATCTTAAACATTGCCACAACAAGAAGAAATGATAATTATGTGACACAATAGAGGTATTAGCTAACATTACACTAGCAATCATATTGCAATAGAGATGTATCAAATCAATGTGTTGTACACCTTAAACTTGCACATTGTTATATGTCGATTATGTCTCAAAAGACAAAAAAATCCTGTAACTAAATTGGCTTATCTCCAAAGTTCTCATCCATAGGTTAATGGGGGCAAAGTAATAAAATGTACAATCTAATTAAACTCTAACTTCTGTATGATAATTTAAATCTCCCCTATATATTACATCCAAAGTCTCTTATTTTAAAATATTCTGTTGCTCAGATAATAATAAATCATCATTAAGTGCTCCCTGCCCCAATAATTCCTTTGCCATTTAATACCTCACTGTTAATACTAAATAAATGCTTGGTGACTAAAGACATGAAAACAAAATTTTCTTTGAAATTTTTTCTGATGCTTGACCTATGGTTACTAACATTACCAGATAACATTTTAGATATTCAATAATGTTCACATCAATAAATAAATGAATGTTCTAGCATTTTAAAAATCTGAACATTAATAAGAGATTTTATATGCACACCTACAAAAGACATACACACTGATGTCTTTATTAAATTTCTCCTTGGCAGAGAAAATCCTCTCAAAGATGAAGATGAAATCCTATGTGCTTTGTATAA
Organism: Globicephala melas; assembly: GCF_963455315.2. Classification (NCBI taxonomy): domain Eukaryota; kingdom Metazoa; phylum Chordata; class Mammalia; order Artiodactyla; family Delphinidae; genus Globicephala; species Globicephala melas. Next base: position 160,566,270 of record NC_083315.2, on the reverse strand, counting down.
CCAGCATGATTGAAAGTTTCTGCCTAGTAGACTTTGTGCTTCACTCACTATACTGATTAAATAAAAAATAGAAAACTGAAATAAAATATGGCCCCTAAAACTGCAATACTTGGGAACTGTTCAGGAAATATGTAAATGTATCATTTGATTTCATTTCTCAGCCTTCAGCATAATGAGCATGGTTGTATTGCCTTGTCCATCTGGCCCCATTCTCATGGACTTCCCGCACCATGGAGGCACTGGACTGTGTCTTATTGAGGAGAATTGTATTTTCAATACAGCTATAATCAGTTGTGATCCATCCTTGTATGAACAATGCTATAAAATTATATTATAACGCATGCTTTATTAAGCACAATAGCCATCATCAAGTGTAAATTCAAAACATTTTACATTATGAATTATTAGGCTTCCAGGTTGGGCCCACTTTAAAAAAGGCTTGTAAAGCTTGTAGTCTGATCCATATTAAACCGAATAATACAGACTATTAGGAGTTGCAAATTTATTCTGGAAAATCAGGAAAAAAATTTTGCTAGTGTCATTTCTAATATGCTTGGAATGTTGCCTGAATTAAAATGTATTGGGACTAGTCAGCCTCACAAATTTTGGCATTTGCCCTTTCTTCCTGGATTTTAGTGGCTCTAAACTGACAAACTAGTCTAAGAAAAATGTACATTTTGGGACAGGTAGAGGTGTTAGTAGCCATTGGCTTTCCCCACCTTTGCTTTGAAGATTGAAACAAAGTTGTGATAACTTTTTTTTAAATTCTGGCTTCATAACCTTTATCCAGATGTACTGATGATAACTTTTCTAATGAACATTGATTTATTCTTTTGAATTGTCCACAGACTGAAATCTAACACAGTCATAGGGAGAGAATAAATAAGCAAATTATTTATCTTCCTATCTATAGACCTTTGAGAACTCATTTACTTTTTTTTTTTTTTTTTCGGTATGGGCCTCTCACTGTTGCGGCCTCTCCCGCTGTGGAGCACAGGCTCCGGACGCGCAGGCTCAGTTGCCATGGCTCACGGGCCCAGCCGCTCCGCGGCAGGTGGGATCTTCCTGGACCGGGGCACGAACCCCTGTCCTCTGCATCGGCAGGCGGACTCTCAACCACTGCGCCACCAGGGAAGCCCTACCTTCATATTTTTAACTACCTCAATTCATAGAAACATTTCATGTCTAATCTCAGCTGACATCTCTCTCCTGACCACCTGGCCTGAAGAAACAACTCCCTAATAAAATGTTCACTTTGATAATCCCTTCAAAATGGAACTTATCGTCTTTCTCCAAATGTTCAGACAATTCAGTGTGCATAGAAAACAAGGTCTTTGTTCAGTTGACATTCAGAGGGCCCCAGAGCCGAATAGGATGAGGTCAGGTGAGAGGGGATAATGGGAGATGGCCCGGAGGTATGGCAGATCACTGAGAAAGCTTGTAATATGAGCCTGAGTGGTGGCATATACTGGGGTTTCTATTTCTGTTTTATCCTTGTGCCTTGACCTGCCTGGACACCAGCTTCTATCCAACACACTGAATCTGGTTTACTATGCCTACTAATGGGTACCTTAATCTATCCCAAATATTGAACCTGGTCTTTAGGGTCTTCAGTTTGTCCTTTATCAGGAGTATCACTCTGCCACATGGCACCACTGATAACATCTGAGCTCAGTTATATAATGAGTGTCTTAAGGAAAAAGTTCATCCCATCTAACCGCTGAAAATGAACTGGATGTTGTGGCCCTGTATGCAATTCCTACTTTCTTCCTTTTATGTCCAGGTGTCAAAACAATGAATAATGGGTAGTAGCCATGTTTCTATGAGCATCAGCCACTTGATTTCTGAAAGCATTCTTCTCTTGGATAATATTATTTAAAAGTGTCTAGTTTATATTCATCTTGAACCCAAGTACCATTCTCAGAGGGAAAACCAAATAGTATCCTTTACCTGAATACTCAGCATGCCTTGCTGTTCCTCCTCTCAACACCACTGCTGATCTGATCCCTTAAATCCAAGGGAAGGAAGGAGAACATGAATCAGGTCAATTAAAAGGGTCAATCTCAGAAGAAAGATAAGAATGCTTAAGTGGATTCTGAGAATAGAACCTTGTTGTCTTCCTGAAGTACTTCTGCTTTGGAGAGACAGATGTTAGAGAAAGCCATAGACCCATCCCATAATTAGAGAGGGAACAGTTAACGGCATTATCTCAGAAGAAACCGGTCTTCTACTTTGAGATTTGTATTCTTTCTAAAACCCTCCAAACCATGCCCAACACCACCTCTCACTTGCCACAAGATTTTTTTTTTAAAAAGTAGAAATCAAATTATGTCACCTCAGCTTAAAATGTTTTACTCGTTCTTCACCCTCCTCAGGATAAATCCAGTGATGTACCTTGGTGTATAAACATTCTGTGCTTTGTCAGCTACCACTATTCCAATCCAGCCTTCACACTCAGTACTCCCAATTCACACACCCCTTTTGCATTTTTAACCCAGACTATGCGTAGTAGTTTGAAAATGTAATACAGATTTGTAATCCGTATTTGTATCTTTTCTCACATGGTGCTCTTTCTCCAGAATACAATTCCTCTGATTTTCTTATGGCAACTTCATCTTTCTAAAACACTGTCTCGTCTAGGAAGCCTCACTAGAATTGTCATAGTCTGGGGAAGAAGTTTATTCAACATTTCTCATAGCACTCTTTCATTCCCCCATCATAGTACTTATGTTTTACTGTACACTCTTTTGCATGTTTGTATTTCATTAGAGTGTGAGTAGAGAATGTGTTTCCTACATCTTTCTGTCTCAAGGCGTAGCACACTTAGGATGTAGTAAACTGGGTTGAATGAATTGGTGTCTATTAATGCCCAGAGATCCACAACAGTTCTCCCATCTCTAAATTGTACATAGGAAAGAGGCCCAGGCTGTCTGGTAAGAACCTAGGCTCCTGGCCTAATTTAGATACCATCTTTATTCTTTCTTCATTTTTTTATGCTCTTCTTTTCCTATGTAAATTTTAGTGGGTAGGGGCTACATTTACACAAATGTCAAATGCAATTTTTTTTAATGACCTTACCATCCAGTATAGAACTTGGAATGCAATAACCACCAAATAATTCAACAAATCATGACTGAGCAACATGCAGGCACTAAAAACCATGTTAATGATGGAGAAAGTTAGAAGAAGAAGAAGAAAATAGGGAAGTTGATATCTAAGATACTGATATTCCTGATGCCTTTTCTCTTGCAATAGACTTTCTCATCTTTGACTGTCCACCACTAATATTTTTTCCCAAATATTCTTCTTTCCTCATCCACCCTCCTCATATAAACAGAATTACAATTGCCATTCCATAAAAGGGGCAAATGATCAATACATTGAAAATCAGGTGGTTGAGAAAAAGAATAGCCCTTCTCATAGCAAGTGAAAATGTTATTAATTTTAAGTACTTTTTGTGAGTTGATGGTGGATAATTCTAAGATCTGCATGTTCTTTCCACTTGTTATAAAATGTGTGTATTTCCAAAATTCAACCTAGGAGGCCCTGAGTCATTTTTAACTCTGAAGCAGAGATTTTTGTTTGGTTTGGGTTTTTTGTTAAAATAGAGAATGAAATAATAATTTTGGCCCCATAGGATCACTTGAACAAACCACCCCAGTTGGCAGATAACTTGATTTTAACACATCTGCATTTTAATATTCAGATCTGTGCTCTAACCAGGAAAAAGTATTTTTCTTTAAGTATACATTCACAGAATTATTTGATGAAATGAGCATATTGTTTCTGGTATCCTAATTTCCATGATGGTTCATAAAACTTATCTCTTATTGGCTTTGCCATATGCCATGACAAATGTGTGTTGGTTTACCTGGGTAAGTATAAGGACATGTGAATCTGATAATATGAGATACCACTGTCTTTAAAACATGAGAAATTTCAAAGATAGTAAAAAACATGCCAAGCTTAAATCTCAAATGGAAGAATCCTGAGAAGATTCAAATATTTTCATGAACTGATGGAAAACATTCTCTGTCTGTATTTTTGCTGCTCTCCTATAACTAGTTTCAAACCTAAATAAGTATCCATTTATCTTCAGATAAAAACAGAATGAAAAAAGAAAATCAACAGATAACCCTAAACTTCATTGTAGTCAGTATTTCAACTTTCTTCTAAGAACAATCTCTCACTCTAAGGCAGATAAAAAGAAAGAAAGGGAACAGTTTATAATATAGCCTAAAATAAAGTAGACTCAACATATATATAAAGGTTACTCCATGATCCAAGACACTTTATATGCATAAAAGAGTCATTGGTAGGAGATTCTTCAATTTTCAAATAACACATTAGCCTCATTCATTCATTTATTTATTCTTTAAAATTTATATACATTGACTGTGTTTGTGTATGTGTGTTTATTAGCCAAAGGATGATAGAAAAATTCAATATTCTTTCAGTCAGCAATTAAAACCTTCACTTTATTTTTTAGAATATAATAACAGAATATTCAAATATAGTAGAGGTTTTATAAATCATCCTCCTTTTTGTACATGACTCAATTATAGTCCAGGAATATGAATTTTTGTATGCAAGATTATACATCTATTTAGCATTTGACATGGGTCAAAATTCAGGCTACATGACTTGCAAGCCAGTATGTCACTATATTACCTTGCTTTTAAATTAATAAGAACTACAACAGGCAAACGGTCTCCCGTTTATACATACAGTGCTCATTAAGTCATTTACTGAAGACTACGCATATTAGTAGCAGGTAGACAGCTATACGTATATAAGAAAGAATGGCTAACCAGTAAAGAAGCAGTCCTGGTGAACTTCAAACACTTACAAAACTTCCAAAGTTGTCTAATCAAAACTTTTTCAACATATATACCATCCCTCACATCTAGATTTCTATCTGCTTATTCTCTGGTTCAATAACACTATTTCTCATCCCTCATATTATGTCCATGAAGTCAAATTGATTCAATAATAACTGGAGCATATATTAGAATCATGGACAAAAAATAGCACCATAATATTTTTAACAAAATCTTTTTTGAAGCATAGCATACATACCAAAAAGTGCAGAAATCATAAGCATATAGACTTTTACTAATTTTCACAAAGCAAACACATTCATGTAAATAGCACCCTGATCGAGATACGGTCATATTTTTACACCTGTAAACATATTCTATTAATATTTAACTTTGTAAGTTGAACTGCATTTCATGATCACATCAGAGTGTTCTTGAAGAGAATTGATAAAGCTCTAAATTGTTTGAATAATCAAGCCTGCATTCAGCTTCTGATTACTAACTATATCATTCAAAACTTTCATTTTGAGGCTGAACAACAACCAAAAAATGGATTAAAATCCATTATGAACCTACTTTTTTCACATTTCCACTTCTTCCTTCAATAAATAATTATATTAGGTAATCACAATCCTATCAAGTTCCTATCCAGAAATATTTATTTAGAGCCTGGATATACGTGGTGCTGTGCTAGTAACTATAATTTTATAGTACACATTTAACTCTTGACCTCCTTATTATAATTTCTTAACTCTGCAGACCTCAGATAATCAAAATATTGGATATTATCTGAAAGTTATTAATTAGACACTGATTTCCTTTTCAGAAGAGTCATCACCAAAAATTTTACTGTGTCTAGTTTTCAATTAAATTTATTTCAGTAAGTTCATGTCTCTCTGCCTTCTGAAATACCTTAAGATTTGCTATTAATAACAAGTTGATTAATTCCCTACCCATGCTAGAGAAAAGGTCTTCCTCTGTACCACTCATCTCTTCTACCCATGAAGTAGAAGTAAAGTTTTATGATATTCGGATCATCTCCATGTTTCAGAAGGTATCGCTGGATTATGACAATTAATGTCACAGGGCACACATGTAGAGGAACTATACTGAAGCTGCATGCATACACCTCCAGAACATGCTGCTTAAATAACAAATTTTACTTAAAGAGATAGCTAAGCTGATCGCCCTCACAAAAGGGAAATTTCCCTCTTATCAGTATTGTCAGTTTTTTGCAGTGCATTTATTTATTCATACATCTGTCATATATATGTCTGGATTATAGGGGTGTCTTAATTAAGGTTTAATGAACCATGATACTACCATGCTGCCTTGCAGAGAAAGTGAGTCTTGCTTACCCTCTTCCTCAATGATAACTCCAAGTAAGAGTACCAAGATACTCATGGCTTTCATGATCTACATGTTGAATGATACTGCTCACCCAAATTGTAACTGTATTTCTCCCAGGTTTTTATTCTATGCTATGCACTATCATATTGATTATTTTCTTTCCCCATTACAAAATCTTGGAGATGAAGGATAAGGTGTATTTGAAGTATCTGATGTAAATATCACTCTAATTGAGTGTGCCAGCTGTTTCCCAGTCCTAGGACTTTGCAGATGTGGAAATATTTCCCTGGAAACCAATTAGCCCCTTTAACTCAAAAGCCTAAAACTTTTTCTGACACCATTCTTAGGCTCCCAAAGAACTGTGAATGTCTGTATACATTTTAAGCATTATTTCAATTAAGAAAAAAATTAGAAATATTTAGACACAACCACGTCACATTGATGGCAGGAAGAGTATCCTGTGTTTAATACATTGTCATCTGTTTTTAATACACTTATTCAGCTCTCAACCTATACAAGAGGACTCCTTTATCTGAATCAACCTCTCTCCTTCCATAGACTGATCTCAATACTTTTCTACTTTATGTCTGTTTATGTGTGTCAATCCCCCTTCACTAGATTGAAAGCTCTCTAGTGATAGAGATTTCAGCCAATTCATGTAGAAATCCCCTTCTCTATGATGCCCATCTATAATTAACAGGTGTTCACTCAATTAACACTGCATCTATATTCTTTCACCTTTACACTTTCTTTCAGGTCGAGTGGGCAGATATATATCTTCTACTGAAAATGATGACTATAGAGTAAGAATGGTTCCAGAGGAAATGAAAGTTATAGAAAATAATATTTTATTTCCAGGACTTCATGGAAAGTGTGAGATAATACTGAATATTTTTAAATTATCAAATGGATTAAATTTTGTTTGACAGTAAGATGGTAAGACATTATTAATACTAGTGCTTTAATTTACCTTATTAAGTAATCGATTTTTAAAGGGTTAAGATTGAAAGCTATGTATCAATCTCAGTATCTCATTAGGGGGCAGTCTAAAGGAAAATAGGATTAAAGGATCACCATACATTATCTAAAATTCAAACTTTAAGTCACAATGGTAAGCAAGGTTAGTGGTCAATGCCAAGAATATAACAATGTTTGTTAATGGCATTCAGCACCTCTGATGCATTTATATTCTTCAAAAGAAGATGAATGAGTGATGCAGAAACAAACAAACAAACAAAAACTATCCACAGAGTCACTGTGAAAATTATTACTACTGGCAATATAAAGTCAGGTCACTGTGTAAAAGAGCATATCAATTTTAAAACTAAAATTGGCCTTATTTTGTATGGAATGCACAACAAATATCCAGGAACTGATATGAGTAAATGAAAGGTCAGGAAGCACTAAGCCATTGCAACCAAATCTCCTCCACTGTAATTTTCAGGACTTCTTCACTATTTCCAAAGTGACTTTATAGTGTTGTCTTTTATCGCCAAAACGTATGTTTCTGTCTTGCTAGGAAAAAAAAAAAAAAGTATGTTAAGCCCATTTATTAAATGACTTTCACTTTAAAACTAATGATATGTCACTTTCAGAAAAACTATAATAACAAATTATTATATAATTAGAGGTTAGGAGGTATGAAATCAGGTACCTTTGTTGCTTTCTTGATGAAGTGATTATACATAGGCTGTAAAAAAAGCAAATCAAAATTACAAAATATTTATAGTGCATAGAATGTTTTATAAGTGTATTAAAAAGCAGCACAGTGGGGCTTCCCTGGTGGTGCAGTGGTTGAGAGTCCGCCTGCTGATGCAGGAGACACGGGTTCGTGCCCCGGTTTGGGAGGATCCCACATGCCGCGGAGCGGCTGGGGCCGTGAGCCATGGCCGCTGAGCCTGCGCATCCGGAGCCTGTGCTCCGCAGCGGGAGAGGCCACAACAGTGAGAGGCCCGCAAACCACAAAATAAATAAATAAATAAATAAAAACAGCACAGTGCACTGAAAAATATCACAATTCTTTCAAAATTTCTTTCCAATTATGAATATTATGAGGATCTGTACTGTCTTCTCCCTTACATTCAGTTACTATGTCATGGAGGGGATATATTTAAAAAACGAAATATAAAAGTTTAAATGAGAATGTGGACTGCAACTTCTTCCACATAAAGCAATTATAATTTAAAAATTCATTGACTTACAATTCTATCATTTTGGAGAACTTATATACAAAAAACAACTTGGGCCACAAAAAAAGCTAAAAAACATAGATAAAGCAATAAGATACAAGTCCTCAAAGACACAGCTGAACCCTGGGGACAAAAAACTCAAACACGAGAGTTACCAGAAGCAATGAATCTTAAGCTGCTCTGTGATTGATTGCTGTCTTCAGTAATCAGGGAGTTTGAAGTACTAGGACCATGTACACATAGGATATCAGGCTTGCATCTCAAGACAATGGATGGTAAAATAAAATCTCTGAGAATTCATGGCTGTGAATTTAGTGTACATGAGCCGTCTATGAAATTAATATAAAATACTCCTGGACTAATCACTGTGTAGCACTACTTTGCAACGGTAAAAATATGTAACATGTCTTTGAAACAGTACAACTTCTGATGAGCAGATGGAAGGTCTAAGATGCAAGAAAGAATGGTGGTCAAAAAAAGTGGTAAATATGTAGTTAATTATGGAGGAATATTAATGGTACAGAAGAAGAACACTTCATTAGGTTAAAAAAAGTTTTAAATATACAATAAGTAATTATTAATTGGGAGAACAAGAAATATTTGCTAAAATGTTCTCAGTTTCTGGTACTATACAAGAGAAAGTAAAGATAATTTTGGCTTTGATAAGTTAAATATGTCTTTCATAAGCCATAGAGGAGTGAAAAACAGAATGATAAAAATAATCAAGTTAGAAAGGAAAAACAATAGAAAACAGGTGGGACTCACAACATAAGATCATAAAATAGCTAGCTAGTGGGAATTTGCTGTATAGCACAGGGAGCTCATGTCCATGCCCTGTGATAACCTAGATGGGTGGGATGTGGGGGATGGGAGGGAGGTCCAAGAGGGACGGGATATTTGTATACATATGGCTGATTCACTTTGTTGTACAGCAGAAATTAACACAACATTATAAAGCAATTATGCTCTGCTAAAAAAATAAAATAAAAAATAAATATATCATTAATTCCATTAAAAGTAAATGAGCAACATATATATATATATATAACAAAGACTGAGATAATCAACTGCATTTAAAAAATTCAACTATTACAAGCTATGCACAAGAAACACAGTCTAATCTTAAATATACAGAAAAGTTAAAAGTAAAAAGATAATATGAAAGATAAAAAACACACTTTACAATATAGAAAATATTTAAAACTAAATCAAAATGAAAATACATAAATTTATGGGATGTATTAATAACCACAGCAGGATAAGAGAGAGAGAGACATGTCATTGCTTATATTACAAATAATAAATACAGCAAAATGAAAGTTCGATATCTCCAATAATATTTCCTGTATTAAAGGACCCCAGCACATTTTTGGCTGGCATAGCCTAAAACCAAATTCAAAGTTCTATTTGTTATATGCTAATTTGAAATCACAGTCTCACCAGGCCTCTTAAGTAAAGCTTCAGATATTAACCAGAAAAATAAAAAAGAAAATTGGACTATAAGAAATAAAAGTTGCATACAGTTGAGAATGTAATTGCATGACTCAGAATCTGAACCCTAAAGCCAAGCTAAGTGATGCTGGCCAGAAGACGCAGCCTGTCCATCTTTGTCTGATGAGACTCTCCCTGCCTTGCCTAAATGACCTTTTACTGGGAAGTCAAATGTCCTCAGGTCACTTCCCCATTGCCTCCAGACATATAAAAAGAGCTATATCTCAGTTGAGGTGGAAAGTAAGATCTCAAAGTCTAACTTCAGAGAAGAAAGCTTAACAACTGGAACAATTACAGAATTTTACTAATTTATATTGGAAAATATATGGAGAAAATATATGGGAATATATTCTGAGGCTACCAAACCAGGAATAATGAATCACGTCTGATTAGACTGAATGTATCAATAACAATGCATTTCCAGAGAAGGTTTTATGTACCAGCTCAAACAACTGGGATTGGCTCTGTTTACTTGGCTGTCTTTTGATCTCAAAGATGCCCTATGCTGAGTAAAGATGAACAGGAAATTTTTTTTTTAGGATATTAGGGAAAGAAGATGGTTGGAGAGTATTTAACAAATAACAAATAATAAAGTGGTATGACAAATAACCACTTACCAGTCTACTGAAATTATCCAGCATGAGCAACATCTAATTTGACCTTTATCTTTAATTGACATATCACTTTTGATAGTTTTGAGTATTTCTTTTTTTGAAACATTTCCCTTGTAGTTTCCATGATGGAATTGGTTGAAGAGTGTATATAAGAGGCAAAGATAGCAAATAAAAACAATTTCAAGAAGAGTGGCTCTGGATGAGGTTGTGAACAATGGCTAGCAGAGAGATATATGTTTGTGTTCAGTACAAATCTTCAAATTCTGTATTGGTGAAGAAATAGCATTTGACATTTAGAATATACTCAATAATTATGGATTAAATGAATGAAAAAAGTTAACAGAAGTAGTGCTTTTTTCACAGGTCATAAAGAATCATAATTGGCAAAAATGATTTGACTCCTTCATATTAAGCTTTGATATTTAATTAAAAGGAGCAAGTAAAGGAGTGTAATATTCTCCAATTTCCTAGTGTCCAGTCTAATCTTGGGGTTTGTTTAATTTCATTCATGGAGCTTATTGATATTAGTATATTATAACAAACTATCTGGAGAGGTCATCTCTACCGGAGAATTAGAATTCCATCTGAAAAATTCCTCTAATTGTGAAAATTGATTACTTGATTAAAAAAATATATCACAATACTTCCTTAAACAAAAGCAACAACAAAAGAGCGACTTCATTTTAACAATGCAAAAAGTCATAAAGTCTTTTCCAATTCAAGATGAAATGTGAGAGCATATGAAATATAATTCTTTCTTCATCTGTGAATCATTTATTTAAGTTAATTATACATTTATTGATATGGATATCATTAAAAACCTTAGGCTAAACTGCAAAAGGCAATAACTTGAAAAAATACTTCATTGTTGGAGATTTTAAATTTACACCATCTTGGATTAGGATTAGTTATCATAGTTAAAATTCAATTTGTAATATTTAGGCATCAATTTGTTCTACAATGCTAAAAAGCAAAAGCTAAGATGCAAAGTCAAGAGGATGAAAAGTGAAGATGAATTTGTAATGAGTAGTTATGCTCCCTCTGGAAATGGCATAAATAAAAATGAATGAATTGAATGACCTTTCTTATCTGCATATTTAAAGACTAACAAGAAACAGACAGTTTTAAATTACTTCATTTTAATAAACTGTATAACCCGAGAAGTTTGTGTTTCAGAGCCCTCCATTTTATAAGATCACACCATGAGACTTATTTTATTCAGATATTGTATTACTCGTCTTGAGTAAAGCACAGTTTGGGAACTCACTTATAGCTCAAATGAACATTAATAGTACCTTTAAGTATATACTTATAAATTGCCATGTTCACATGTCTTTCAAATAACTACACTCATGTTATTTGGTAGGTGCACATGGAGAATGCTACCAGTAATCATTTGCGTTTGCAATTGATTTTTGTGCAAAAACTCAAAGCAGTATATGATATATAAACTACTGTTAGTTTATCAGATTGAGCAGACATAGCCATTTTTATGTGTATCTGACAGTAAAACAACTATAAATAAAAACTAAACTAGTTTGAATTAAGGATGTGAGGGCAAAATAATCAATCAACTAAATTTACTGGTGATAATTCTTGGGAGATAACTATTCAGTCAATATAATCAAAATAGCCATTCTGATAGTCTTGCATGCAGAAAATAGCATATGCTACCACTTAAAACAATGTATAAAGAATACATAAAGATTATTGTGATGTTGCAAAAGGGCAAAAAATCTGCTTTTAAAGCAGCTTGTATTAACCAAATAAAAACTGTCAATTTTTTTATAAGCCTCAAAGCTGAATACACATTGAAAAAAATTTTATAGAAAAGTGTCAGAAATTACAAGTTTAAGAATTCTGATTAGGGATATTTCTACTTTCTCAAATTGTGTTCGAATTACTACAAAGATGAAAGAGAAGGAATAAGATGAGAAGGAGGGGAAGGAAATCTATACATGCCCAGGAAAAATAGAAGGACCATGAAGTATGGGGGATTTCTCTAAGAAAGAATGCCTATAGGATTAGTTTGGTAGAGAGGCCACAGGTTCTAAGAAACTATTACCCAAGAAGACACACCAATGGGTTTCTCCAGAGGTGAGTGTTTTTCCTGTCCATTGGGGAAACTTTCAAGCCCAGAGGGAAGAGGCACAGGAAGCATAATTAAACCATAAGGAATTATCAAAACACTTAATTAAAGACTTTCTATGAGACAATTTTAATATTATGTCCCAACTTACAGAGATTCTTAAAAATTGATATCAAGAACTCAAGCAACTTGTATTCAACAATGAAAAAAGTTGTAAGTAAATAGTCGTGTGACTTATGTTTATATAGAATGCTTTGCACTTGTTACAAACTGAGGAACACCAACATGGTTAATAGTAATAAGGATAAATTTAGCCTTATCTGGGTAGTTGTATTAACTGTAACTGGAAACATGCACAGTAAAATGTAAATATCACATTTAACATTTACAACTGCCTAATGATGAAGTTACTAGAGAATCTCCATTCACAGATATTGCAACATTAAGTAACTCTCTCTAGATCAAACAACTAGTTAAATAAAGAAGTCAGAATTTGAATGCAGCATTCTGATTCTGGAGCTGGACACAGAGCTATTCACTACACTTCAATAACTTTGGAAGATATACTTGATATACTATTAAAGGGGAAAAAATCAATTTACAACACAGTTAATATAGTATGAATACATTCTCATGAAACAAAATTAAAAAGTGGTAGGTATGAGCATACCCATCATGGCTAATGTAATGAATGTACTAAATTTTAAATTAAATTTAAATTAAATTAAATTTATTATAAATTTGAATAGCTACATGTGGCTATTGGCTACCATAGTGCAGGACACAGATCTAAAGAGTAATGTTGACAAAATTTCATGTAATAAACAAGTTAATTTTGAAATTCAGAAAAATTCATAACCTTAAATGCATACATAACTAAGAAAGAATTAAAGTAAATGAATTATTGTATTGATATTTACCTAGTGCTCAAAAAACACCACATTAATTAATGGAATATATTAGTTAAAGTGAAAGCAGAAATTGATAAAATCGAAAATCAAGCAATAATAGAACTAAGAAATAAAGATAATAATTATCTGGGAGTTCCCTTGTGGCCTAATGGCTAGGATTCCCGACTTTCACTGCCATGGCCAGGGGTTCAATCCGTGGTCGGGAACTAAGATCCCGAAAGATGCATTGTGAGGCCAAAATAATCATAATCATAATCATAATCTGATTTAACAGAAAAACAGTAAAAGAAATAAAGAACTAGAAAATCTATTCATTAAAAATGGAGAAACCACAAAAAAATCAGTGACAAGAATAAAAATAAATATGAATGCAGGGTACCATAAAATAATTATGAGTACTTTATTCAACTCTGACAAGTATATTGGGAATACTGGATGAAATTGTTAATATATGGAGAAAACATAAATTATTATTTTTGATGCAGAGACATTTACCAAATCTAAATATATCATAGGCCTTAAGAGAAACTGAGAAATTGTCAAAAACCTTTCCCTTTTCTCTTAACTTTCCCCACATTATATAAAACCAATAAACTCAGTAAAATTTCACAGATAAATTAAGCTATCAATGAAACAAAAGTTCACTTCTATACTGTTTAAGGGCATAGTGAAAACTTCTAAATTCTTTCTTTACAAATATTATATATAATAATTTGGAGATAAATTGATCGGTTCAAATACAATCATCCTAATTCTCCATGGGCATTAATATTTTGTTTCATAAATATCATGACACTTAATTCTCAAGTTGTTTACATTATGCATAGGGATTTGATTACTTCTGCATATTTCTCTAATGTAGAGATACTTTGAGTTGATTTATCTTATGTCTTAAATAATATCAATTTTAAAAAATATTTATTCCTCTTGAAAGCTGTGGTGAAAAGAGCCAAACCTGGGGAAGAAATAAAATTATATTTCAGTAGAACAGGAAATGACCAGTTCACACTGGAAAGTAGTTTGTAAGCAAAGGCTCCATTGCTTTGACACTTCAGGAGTCTGTATATCACATTAAACCTTAGAGCAGCATGCACCGCCTGGGGTCTATGGAGCACAGCTTTTTATATAATTGGAGAGGCAACTGTACTGTATCACATATGTCAGTGGAGTGTTACAAGTTGCAATAGAAACTATTTCTTGGTGAAATTAAGAGAAGAGAATATAGTTGGCTGTGTAGCTTTCTGGAAAATTTTGTGGTTAGCAGGCTAGTTTTGCAATCAGCTTGGTTAGCAAGTTTGGAATATTTGTATTTTTTTTTTATTTTAAAGACAGGGAAATATAATATTTGAAATGTTTTTACAAATAGTAATGTCAGCTAAAATGACTTTTCCCAACAGTAATGGTGATAGGATCCTGTTCTTTTCTAATTCTTATTTTAAAAAGAATACCCTGTGTTTCTCCATGAAGTAAATAGGAACTACAGAAATAAAAGACATCTATTTTATTAAAGAATATCTTTAGTACTGTTTTAATTATGTTTTTAGGGAAACATGGATTTTATGAAATGCACTGTAACATTTATTAAAATTATAAATGTGTATATAAACATTTTGTTTGTATTTACTGTGTATATTTTTCTTTCTTTTTTTGTTATGGAGAAATTTAGGGTTTTAATAGACTTATTTACATTAAATAAATCCTTGCATACCCAGATTATTATTTAATGAACTTCTAAGATTAAGGGGCCGTTTTTAGACTATTCCTTAAGCAGATATCATATTGGTTAAGACTTTGGTTTCTGGCTTCATATTTCCTAGGTTGGTATTCTGGTTCCTTCCCTTCACTAGCCATGTAAATTTAATCAAGTTGTTAATCCTTATAATGCCACAATTTTTTTTTATCTGTTAAAATAGGTACAATAATATCTCACATTTGTTGTAAAGATTTTAAATGAAATATGTGTAAAACACTTAAAAAGATGCTTGGAATGTAGTAAGCTCTATCATGTGTTCTTATATTATCAATTTTGGTAACCAGGATTATGTTTTTATCATTTGTAACAGCTTGAACCTCATGTCTGTTGAATATTATTGGTATATGAAATAAAATCCAAACCAAATTTGTAGAAATTACTTTTCTCGAGAGACCAAGTACATACCTTTGGCTTAAAGGGAGTGAGATAAGTCAGGTGGGGCAGGTAGCAAGTGATTACACATCCCATCGTCTTCTAGCTCAGCCCTTAATACTAAAGTAAGGAAGGTACAATAATTCATTAATTAATTATAAAAAAGAACTTTGAAGCAAGAGATCTAATGATTCATCAGGGTCCCCTGTAATGAAAGACAGTGCCTTCAAAATGCACATATGCCTGCATGCAAGCACACCACACGTGCACTCACAAACACATGCAGACTGTTGCAAACCCTGGCTGACACAAGCAATGATGGTGTTCTTTGATTGACCCTAACAGTAGTGGCATGTTCAGTGGTATATGGACTGCAT
Organism: Globicephala melas; assembly: GCF_963455315.2. Lineage (NCBI taxonomy): Eukaryota > Metazoa > Chordata > Mammalia > Artiodactyla > Delphinidae > Globicephala > Globicephala melas. The sequence continues at coordinate 160,550,304 of NC_083315.2, read as the reverse complement.
ATTTGTGCCCCCCAAATTCATATGTTGAAACCTAACCCCCAATAAGATGGTACTAGGGGGTAGGGCCATTGGGAGGTAATTAGTTCATGAGAGTGGAGCTCCCATGATGGAATCAGTGCTCTTAGAAGAAGAAAAGAGCTAGCTCTCCCCCTCATCACTGTGTTAGGATGCAAGAAGATAGCTGTGTCTGTCAGCCAGAAAGAACCTCCAAAAAACCTCAACCATGCTGGCACCCTGACCCAGAGTCCAAGAATGTAATAAAATATATGTTTGTTGTTTAAACTACCTAGTCTATGATAATTTGTTATGGTAGCCCAAGATGACTATGATAAGGGCAGAGTTTGTTTGTATGTTTCTGATTTGGGCTGGAATGAACAGAAGTAGGAAATAAGCAAGGAAGTGCCAGTAAAGGCAGAAGCATAAGTTAGCCTGAAGACTTATCGGATAATCCTAGAATTATTGGAAAGTATTGAGGGAAGAGGGAAATTTCACAAGCAAAACTATAGCTGTACATTTTTTTTTCACAATGATTTTTAGCTCACTTTTATTCCTGAAAGTTTATCTGACTCAGGAGAAATGAGTTACATTTGTACTTATAGTATGTACATCTGTGTATGAATGTACTTGTCTGCTACTCTTAAACTGAACTAATGCTTCACTGGCATTTGCTCCTGACAGCTAATACAGGACACCTTGGGAGCTGAAGATCTATTGCACTTGACATTTAGCTTTTAGTTGGCCTAACATTTGGGTTCCAAGTACTACCTTTATTCTTGGCACTCACTTTGACTCCCATCATTCATTCCAAAGCACAATCTTAAGAGATGCAACATGAACTCATATCTCTAGAGACTTTCATTCATAAAGGATGGGGGAAGAGGTAAAACTCATCACTCTCTGAAGGTCTAATAAAATGGAGAGCTTGAGGTATCCTCTCCAAATTTACTTCAAATAAAGTTGTTCAGATGCTCCCTGTAACCTATGTTTTTTTTTTATTACAAACAATACCAGAAAATTTAGCATGGATTTTCCCCTGAATTTCTAGCTAAGGGGAAAAATATACATATACTTGCACACATACTGCACACACACACAAACACACTCACATTATACTGGGATTAAATTTTTCTCTTTGCTACTACTTTCCAGTAGTACTTCGCAAATTTGCTGGACTACAGCAGGCATTCAGTGGACAATTATGAAGCATTTGATGTGCAGAATATCAGCGGTGGTACACACCGTGATCAAACAAATGCACCCTACATTCTTAAATGATTAGGAGACCTTAAAATCCTACTGACATTTTTCATTTGACCAATAGAGAACAACATGAAGAAGAAAACTTCCACTTTCAACACAGTGGCAATAAAGTACAAAATAATCAATAGATTTGACCCAGGGATGAAAATGTGAGTCACCTAGACCACTCTCACCTTTTCTACTACAACACAAAATTATTTTCTTGGATAAAGGCAGTTATCCTATCACATACTCAAATCAATATCAACTGTGTGGTTGAGAATCCTCTGGCTAGAATTATATATCAGAGATGCTAAAAGCAAGGCAGAAGCATTTTTATTTCATTTCCTTGACTTCTCTACTCTCTTTTAGTTTATGAATAATAGCCGAGACATTGGGATTTTCCTCAAAGCTTTAGCACTGAGACAATCTTTAAATGCAGTTTATGATCTCATATTATTCTTAAAATATATGGGCTTTTTAAAAAATTGAACTTTTGCCCAACTCAGTCATCTATTCTGAGATAAAAATCCAACAGAGAATCCACAATTTAAGTGAATTTTTCTTGGTTAGTGATATAAAATTTCAGGAAAGCTGTGAAGAAATATTCCTGGTAAATTTATTTGAAAATTATTCAATCAATGATAAGTATATCTATGGTGTTACATTTATATTTCTGATTTATAAATATTTTAAAGACAAAAGAGATCACTGAATTTCAACAATAAGTATTTCTCATTTTTAAAATTTTAAATGCGAGAGAGTAACACAAGGCTTTATTATGTTATTCCCTCAGGCTACCAAAAAAAAAGAGCAAAACACTAGAAAGACAAATGCAGATTTGTATCTATTGCTCATTATTAGGGACCACTGAGAACATGTGTGAATGATTTTGATAACCTCAAATAAATAGGAAAAAAGAAAGCCCTACTGGCCAGTTCGTGAAACTCTTTTTCCAGAATTGTGAAATGCAGAGAACATTGTCAGGAACATGCACATACTGACTCTTATTTCATTTTATTTTTTTATTTCCACTGCAAAGGAAGTGGTTTCACCACTGTTAAGTTTTATTTAGGGATCTGCCAAACATTTTAAATCTATGTGTTAAATGCATGTATTATTTTTGTAAGTCTTCCTTGGTCATGGTACACTTATGTGCAAGTATCTCTCATAGCTACAGGTCCCATTAGATATCCAAGAGTCAATAAAAACCTTTCCAGGCTTAACATACCTTTGATTTATATGTATTCATCTCTCCCATTAGATTTTGGTGGCCTTGACTACACACACAAAAACTTAGAGAGAGAGAAGGAGAGAGGAGAGAGAGAAAGAAAATAGGGGGAGAAGGGAGTTCAGGGAGAAAGAATGTATATGTATCTGAGTCTATGTTTGCGAGGTAGAAAATTTCTTGTCACCAATTCGTAATCCAACTGAAATGGTGGAACAATAAATCAATTAAAGAATTAAAAAGCAAATAAAAAATTCTAATATTAGCTCAGGCAAATATTGTGTCTTTAACAATGTAATCAAATAATACTTATGGGAGGTTTTCTACGTAACATAATGGAATGAGTTGGTATGCTCCAAATCTACCCCGGCTCTGCCACAAACACATATAAGGAAAAATAAAATAAAATAAATAATAATAGCTGAGATAAAGTCAAACAGATGGAGGTGGAAGTGAAGGAAAAGAAGAAGGAGAAAGAAAGGGGAGGAGAAAAAGGAAGAGAAGAAAAGGGAAATACCTAAGTCTTAAAATGAAAAATAAGAAATCAAACCTGGGATCATTAGCAAGTATCTTGGTTTGACATTACTAAAAGGCACTAACTAAGTCTGGAATTTTAGCACCCATACTGTCATAAAAAGCAAGCGGTTTAGCCAAAACAGAACTGAAAAGTTGGAATTTATTTTCCTTCACACACCCAGATTATGCATATAGTTCCAATAAGCTGTAAGAAAATAGACCTAAAAATACCACTTAATGGCCTAGAGAATCAGAGAGAGTTTGCCAGAAAACAATGTCTGTGTGAAAATGTGTATAAGGTCGAGGCGGGAGGGTGTGTGTTGTTTCCTGACATTGAAAAACTAAGCCCACATCTCTATTCAGAATGGTGTCTGAATTTATACAATCTGTGTGCTCATGGGCATCATTTAAGTTAAAATAAATGAATAAAAGATAGATAGATAAATAGATGGTAGATAGATAGATAGATGATAAAGCTGATGTGAAGCTGTTGATATTTCTTGGGCCTAGGAAGAAACAACAAATAAACATTGGCTAAAGTCATGGAAGGTAGATGACTTTAGATGGCTAGATGTAACCACCATGAAAAAAAGGCAAACCAGGCAGAAGATCAGCCCACAATATATTAAAAAAAGACAGTAACTTTAAGTAAAAATGATCAGATTAAATTAACAGAAAAATTTGTTTTCCAAGGACAAGAAATAATAGAAAAATCTGAAAAATTTGAAAGATATGCCAAAGTAATATGGTTCAAATTATTATGAATAAATAGTATATATGAAAAGGGGTCAAATGTAATTTATATAAATTAAAATATAGTCTTTATTATTAAAAATTCAATGGAAGGTTAAAAATAGCATATCAAACACAACTCTGTGTGAATTAGCTAATTAGAATCTGGATTTGTGTAAATACTTGTATATACAGCACAGTTAAAAACAGATGGAAGATATGAAAAAATAAATGAATAGGCCTGGGGATAAATTACATAATTCAAAGTTTGCCTTATAGTAATATTAGAATGAGAGCATAGAGAGAATGGTGAAGAAGCAATACTCAAGAAATATACAAAGATGAAATTTCAAGAAATGATAAATCTCATAACCTGAGATGAAATAAACATACCAATTCAAGAAATATACCAAAAGCATAACCACATCTAGACACTTTGGAATGGAACTAAAGATACCAAAAACTAAAAAGAAAATGTTAAATAACACCAAAGAGAAAAGTAGATGATAACTGAACTATATCCAACATTTTCAAAAAAATTTGAGGTCTAGTTATTTTCAACCTAACCAAAAATGAGGGGGTTTGCTTTTATTATTCATAACTGAAAATTATACCAACTCTCAACTTCAGAAAGAGGGAAATTAAATTCAGAGATAATGAAAAAATATAAAAAGCAGTTTGGAACAACAATTACATAATAAACATAATAATAATAAACATAAGTAATTATTGACAGTGATATACGTAATAAAAATAATGATTAATTTTGGATAGGTAAAGAATATAAAACATGTTCTTCATTCCCAGGTAGAACTTCTGGACAATAGAGCTAGGATGGGGAAGAACAAAGCAGTCTTGGGCTAAAAAATTCCATAGTTCCCAGTGGATTTACTGAGACTCAGTTCATTTCCTTAAACTCATGCCTCTCATTTATTGTATAATTTTGGTCAATTTTCAGTCTTTAAATGGGCTTATTCTTGACAGTTTTTCCAGGTTTTATCATTGTTTTGAGGGAGAGAATTTGTCAATTTCTTCAATTTGCCGTTCCAGAAATCCCACGTTGTTCTTTAAAAGCTACTGTAGATTAAGATTGCTTTTCTCTCTCTCTTTTTGCTTGGTATGATATAGAAGTGTCATTTGAAATTTCTCAATTATATTTGAATCCCAGCTGCTATCTACATTGTAGCACCTACACTGACAATAAATATATTTAATCTAATAAAAAGATATTAAGTTCATTTCTCCTCACATACCTTGTGTATAGAAAAGTATTCAAACTCTTTTGACTGAATTTCAAGGTTCCGTCACAATAGTTTTTTGCTTAAACATCCAATTTCCTTTAATAAAAGAATGCACAGGGGGCTTCTATATAAATAATATGTACAAGATCATTCTTTATCATACTATTTGAAAATTGTGATATGAGATAGTTATCACAGCTCTTAGATGAAAACTGGAAAACATTCACTAGCTGTTTTAATTTTCTAGTGAAATTTCTGTCTTTAAAAAATGCCATAGGAACTGGAGAGAAGTGTGTCTTTAATAATATAATTCATTAATTAAACGTTAATTTTTGCTAATGTGGGTAGAGAGAGATCATATTATGATACTATGGCATATGTTTGATATATACAAGCAGGAGTGCAGCACAGTTCTGCCTGAATCTCTATGCTTTGTTGACTAAAATAATCGCAAAAAGCCTGGTAGTGACTTAATAAAGACTGATGTCACCTTGATGTATGTGGTGTCACTCAAATTGATTTACACTGTCTTCTTTCTCAAATTTATTTATTTTTTCTTAAATAGATTCTTATGCTATTATCAGAATATGTAATATGAAGACTTGTAGGAATTAGAACCCAGAATGGTTTCAGTAAATGGCAAAGAATTTTACAACTAATGGTACTGTCAAGTTCACTTTTAAGTTTCAGTTATGACACTCATCCAGTTATTTGGTCATCCAGTTCTTCATGCCTTTATTGGATTATGTATAACTTTTAAAATATAAATTGAATAAAACTTCATATTTAAAATTAAACACTGAAATATCTGGTATATTTCAGGGCATGTAAAATAAGATGAATCATTCTGGAAGACACTTTGTCTCTAGTATTTTTCTCAAAGCCTCCTGAACTTATCAGAAAACAGCTTCCTAAACCCTTACTACCATCCCTATTCTGAGGTTGTCTTTCCATATTGAAAACATGTCAGCTTTGCTACCATATCCAATAGACCTCCTTATTAATCTGGCAATACTATCAATAATAGCTAACAGTTGTTTTTGAAAGCATTTCAGCTTCAAAATTATTCATTCAAAGATAAAAAGGGTTAATGTGGCTATTTTATGTAAAGTATAATTTTAGACTCTTTCACATGTTAAATTCCTTATTTCTCATCTTCTTCACTAAAGTAGATTCTCTATTATAAGTGCAGAAACTGACAGATAAAAAGTTAAATAACTATGTGAGGTCTAATAAATTTTGCAGTTGGAATTTTATTCATGTTTATCTGATTGCTAAATTCATACTCTCCCTGTATTCATGTTGCATAATAAGAATTAGTTAAACATCTATTATGTCCAAGTCAATATGCCAAACTTTTGTTTGTTTGTTTGTTTGTTTTTTATGGGTAGAGATTTCTTACTACATCATTTACATAAAATTCAGATAAAACATGATTTGAGGTGCATTTTGCCCAGTTTCCACATTGGGAGTTACTTCAAGGAGGCAGCCCTGAGAGACCACTGTAGTATTGAGATCATCTGGAAACAGTATTCCAGTTTTTAAGTAAAATGCTGATTTGTCATTAAATGGAACATCCTGCATTTCAAAAAACTGAATAAAATGAACATTTGAGCCAGTTAATTAGGGCATGGAGGAAAGTTCAATACAAGAACATTCTTTGGAGGTACTGCATTTTTATTCGATTATGAACAGGATTCATTTTCATTTAATTTGCCAACATACCTCTCAGTGTTTTATTCTTAGATAAACAAGTGACTACAGACATGTTGAGCCAATTACTCTCATTCTGTCCCTAAATTGGCATTAATACGGTAGCCGGATGGAAATGGTCTCATGCTTGCTGACATATAAGCAATGACCAATGATGCAGAAAATATTGCTATATCCATACTTCTTTGTTTCTGTGCTTGAGACCAATGGACTTGATCGATCCTATGCTGCATGTTGCTTTTTCTCTTCGGAACCCACTGTCAGCACACTTTTACAAACAGGAACCTCAGCTTCGTATCTTTCAGTTCTGTTGGAGGCTGAGTTATGGCACAAATGTAACAAAAACTTTTTAATAATTCTGCATTTGTCCTGGATTTCCACTAAAAGTGTTTAATGCTTGGGACAGCATGCTAGCTGTAGTGTATTGTGACTTTTTGTATGTGAGGAGAGAGTTTTCATATTGGATATATTCTATCAACAGGCCATGTCCTTAAGGAACTTAATGGTCAAATACTTGATGATAATTCTTTTGCAGCCCTAAAAGCTTAAGACTAAAATTTTAGCACTGAAGTTAAGAACTCAAGCCCTGAAGTTAGAAAGATCTCAAATTTAGTCACAACTGTTCCACTTAATAGATGTGTTAATTTGGACATATTACTTAAATGTCACCTAAGATTTATCATATATAAATGAGGATTAACCACATTTTTATAGGGTTGTTATAAGAATTAAATGAGATAACTCAGTCTATATCATCAAGTTAACCTTCATGTTCTCTCTACTCTTACCTAAAACTTTGCATACAGCAATTAGAATTTTGTCTTGTACTTGGCTTTAAGTTCCCTCTTGATATAATTGATCATGGGATTCAACTGCCTCTACTCAAGGAGTGTTTTGAGTCTGTGCCTCATTTTCAGGTATTTTCTCCCTGAAAGTGTGTTCCCATGTTGCGTCCCCAGTATTACTAAAGATTCCATTTCTGCTTCTCTTGGCCTTCACAGGTGCTGTTCCCATGAGTATTCCTCAATATATGCAAATCAGCATCTCAGAGTTTGCTACCTGGGGAAACTACCTAAGACGGTCCCCATCTTTTTGGTTGAACCCTTTTATAACAGCTATCTGCCTGCTCAGGTGTATATTTTTTTATTACTTATATTTATTACTGACTTTGTGGGTCCTTAAAAACAGATCTTATGTTTCATGACATCTATCAATTAAAGTACCTATTACCAATCATTCCTAATATTTGTTCAAGCCTTCTGACCCAAGCATTGTTCAAAATGATTTATAATTTTATTGCCTCATTTAATTCCCATGATGATTCTATGAGGTGAGTGCTATTATTATCCCCATTTTTCAGATGAGAATGTCGATGCCCAGTAAAGAGGAGCCAGTATTTGCAATTTAAACCTCACCTCCCTGACTCCTAAGGTCACACTCTTCACCACTTTGAACCCCTATGACCATGAAGCTGACTGCTCCCCTCTCTGGATTCCTGCAGGCTTCCCATTTCCAGATACCATGAATCTTTTCCAGATGGCTGGTTGAAATACTCTTCAATGTATAATTAATACTTCTGTGCTTCTCTGCAGAATCTGGCTGAGGCTGGAATTTTATCTCACTTGGCTTCTTCTTCACTCTCCTGATTCCACAACCTTATGGGTCTCTCCTAAGAGCACTTCCTGAGTAAATCACTTGCATAGAATCCTCATCTCAGGCTTCACTTCTGCAAATGTAGGCTAAGAACAAAGTGTTAATTATTAGAGGGGATTTTGAGGGAAATTAGAAGACATTAATTCCAGAATTGTGAACTTCCTGTTGGTTAGTGATAAGCATCTCTAGAGATGGAAGTATTGGCTGTATATTGGTACCTGAGGATATTGACAAAAAATTGACACAGTGGAAGAAACCCAAGAGAAATAAATAATTGCTGAGCATTTCAAAAGGTTCATGTGAGGTTGAATATTATGTATATAATGGGAGTTCATCTAATTTCACAATTTTATTACACTGTGCTCAGCAGCTTAACAAAAAGTTTCAACAACAGAAAAAAATCTCAGTAGGTAAACAGCAGAGGATCTGCCTGTCAATTGGCATCTTGAAGATGTAGCAACAAGGAGATTTTTATTTTCCAAACTAAAATTTGATAAAGTCCCTTTACATATACTTTATTTAACTTTCACTGAAGCAGCAAACAAAAGTGGAAAAAGCCAAAGTATATTCAAGAAATAGTGTATAGACTTATTTGATTGAAAAAAATGGTTTGGATGGGGAAATGTTGGAAGATAAAGATAGAAAATGAAGCTGATTCCTGATTCCAGAGGATCATGCATGCCCACTTAAGAAGTTTTTAATTTTCTTTGAATTTTATAAAATTCATTTCAGTATGGAAGTGACAATGATGAAGGAAGATTATTTGTGGGCTGTGTATCTTTAGGGATATTGGTTAAGGGACCTCTTTAGTAATTTCAGTGGAAAATAGTAAAGACTTCTTTTACAGCTACATGGGTAAGAAAGGTAAGAGAGTTCTATTTTGAAGAAAGACAATTATAAAACTAAACAAAAATCCCAATTAAAGATATATGCTTACCTAACATTAGAAATACTACTGAATACCTCTTATGGAAAGGCCTCCAGGAGTACAAAAAAATTATCAGAAAAAAATTTTTTTTTTATTTGTCAAGGAGATTACAACCTAGTTGGGGAAAGGAAGGAAAGCTATAAATATAATTTAATATTAAATTATATTTTTATTAGTAAGTTTTGCTCTTTCACTGTTATTGTTTTTTCCTCTCCCCCTTTCTGCTTACACAAACTTATGTGTCTCTCCTGAGAGTGTTTTCTTTGTATACCACTTGCACACAATCCTCATTTCAGCCTCTGCTTTTGGCAAACACAAGCTTAGCATATTAGATAAAGGTTTTGAGGAAAAGAGAGGACGTGAATTGTGAGGAAAATATCAGACATCATATGATTTCAACTATAAATATTTGAAGAGATAATTATATGCACTTATCCTTATCACACGTAAGATAAATTAACAATACATTTTAACAACATCAAATATTCACTCTGTTCAAATTTCCATTGCCTCCTTACATTTATGAGTTTTTATTTGTTTGAATCAGGGTCCGCATAAAATCCACACAATGTAACCGGTCAATGTTTCTTTAAGTCTCTTTTCTAAGTTCTGCTCAATTTATTTAACCTTGTGATTTACTTGTTGAAAATACTTGGTTGTTTGTTCTGTAAATTTCCCCCAGTCTGCATTTTCTTGATTACCTTCACATGGTACAGTTTAATTAATATGTTCCTCTGTAAACTGGGTAGCTGTTTATAGAGGCTTGATGACATTAAGTTTTCTTTCTTCTGGCAAGACTACTTCATTGGTAGGTAGTATGTTCTACCATTGGGAAACACATAATGTCTGATTATCTCTTTGTTGTTGTTGTTATTAACAGTTCCTGGTGATCAATACCTAGACTAATTAGTTCAAAAAAAAAAGTTTCAAAGTGATAACTCCTAATTTTATAGTGTTTTCTTCATTTATCAGATGAAAATTTCTATAAAGGGAAAATTCACTTCATCTCATATGTGGTTTACTAGTTTTATAGTTAGTATCAGAAAGTCAATGTAAATGCCTGATTCTTCATTTATTAGTTTCAAAATAATGAGCTTGTTCCCTAGCATCTCCCAATGATGACCAGTTTCTTTGCTCATTTTGTTTTCATTATGAATTCATGTATATAATCATATTTAACATGTTTTACTCCATATTTATTATTCTTATTAATGTCTCATCCTATAATGTCTCATCCTTGGTCAATGGGATCATCTTCAACTACTTTTTGATAGCATGGTTAATTTCTGGTATGATAGGATGCTCAAGGTACATTTCCTGCCCCAGAATTGGAATCACCAATTTCGAAGAAGCCCTGGCTCTCTTCCCCGGTTCCACTTAACTTTTAAACCCTTTTATGAGTTTCTCCCATCCTGCTAAAGATTAAAAATCTCCTCTTAAAGATGACTGATGACCTTACGGCTTTTAAGCTAGTGTCTCTCCCGTAGTCATTCTCTGGGGTTTCCTTTAAATTTTCTCTTCTTTTAGTACTTCTTAATGTTGATACTTCTCTTTCTTTTTTCTTATTCTCTCCTTATTCCTCTCCTTTTCACTGTTTTTTTGTTACTTTTTCTCTTCTGGCTGATTAAACAGAAGTTATATACACACATAAACATATGTGAGATTATATATATAAAAAGATTATGTCTTAGGATATATGTGTGTGTGTATCTTAAAAGAAATAAAATAGTAATTGATGGCATCTCTGGTGGTTATTAAAGGGAGTCATTCCTTTAACAAATATATAATATGTATTGAGAACATAATATATATGACACTTTTAGGTGCTACAATAAATCAATGAATAAAACAAAGTTTCTGTTTATGTTTCAAGAAATAGAGGATTAAACAAAATAAATACACACACATATATATATATATATATATACATGCTTGTACATTGGAAGTTGATCATTTCTATACAGAAAATTTTAGCTAGAGAAATGGATTTTGAGTACCAATGAGGCCTGTAGTTTTAGAGATTGAAGCCCAGAGACCTCTCTGAGAAGCTGACACTTAACCTTAGTACTGAGGAGGTACAGAAGCCTATATATACCTATTTAAGAAATACATGCCACAGAGAGGGAGCTGCAAGTGCAAAGGCCCTGAGGAAGACCTGTGCCTTGTATGTTGGAGACATAGTGAGGAGCCACCTGTGATGGGAGGGATAGGACTCAAGAAAGGGAAGTAGGATTTAAGGTCAAAACAATAAGGAGTGGGGAAAGCAGAACATATAGCACCTTATAAGCCATGAGAACTTTGGCTTTCATGGAGTGAGTGGGAACTATTTGAATTTGTTGAGCAGAAGAGTGATGTAACTTAACAAATTGAAGGGATATCTTGGGCTGACATATGGCAAGTAGATTGTAAAGGGGCAAGAGGAGTAGCAGGGGAACTTGTTAGGAGGTTATTGCAATAATCTCGGCCAAAGACCAGAGCATGAGCAGTGCTGGTGGTAAGAAGTGAATAGATGTACTTAACTGAGAAACCACTCCCTGCCAGCACCAGCACCTGGCACATGGCCTGATGTGCCAGTGGGAGCCAATTACACTGCGTCCAGGAGGCACTACATTTTAGATAATTTTATTCTTTCCAATTAGCCCATTCTTGCCTCCTCCAGCAAGCTGTATTCTGATGAAGCTTGCTCATCATCGCTTGTTTTGTCCACCACACTGCATTCATCTTTTAAACACACCAGAAGACAATTTTGCTCATGCCATAAGAATGCTGCAATCTGCAGGCATAACTCTTTTTTGCTGCAGCCCCCATGTCCTACCTGGTGGCCAGCCAGCTCAGCTTGCTATCCATGTGTACACTCAAGATTGTCTATTCATCCTTCCTCCTCCAACCCCTCAGCCCATAGTAACTTCTCCCACATCTTATTCCTCATCTTTGATATTTCCAATCTGTTCCTGTGTTGGGCTTTGCATTAGAACCTGCCAAATTATTATCATTTATTCAACCATCTCATTCTGTAATTCAGAAAAAGTGGTTCACAATTAGACAAAAGTTCATGAGTAAAACACAAGCTATATCATGGAGATCAGGGCATATGATGACCTTTATTATTCAGTCTCCTTGACCTTGGCTTAAGAGTCCTGGAATTGAAACAGTTTGATGGGAATCCTAGAAAAGAATTCCCTGAAGAGAAACAACAAACTAATAAACAAAGGCTTTTTGCCCTAAGATGATTACTAACAGGGTGCAAAAGTGTCTATTATCACCCAAGAATGAATGTCATTAATTCAAAATAAGATGAAGAAGAATAAAACTAGGAGTTGTCAAGAATGCTTTTTATCTGAAGTTAATATCTTAAATAAATAAACAAATCCATACAACATGTAATATAATAAATTACACATATACACACATATAGTCACATACCATAAGGTAACGTATACCAAATATTGTCATCAAACAGTCCACATTCAAGAGTTTTATTAGCCAACTACAATAAGCCCAGTCTACCTCTAATGTAGACAGAATGGAAATGAGGACTTGCATATACACTTGTGTACCTTAAGCTCATATCTAAGTCCATAGATCTTGAAAGTTGTTGTACTCAGCTTCAGAAAATCCCAGATCCCTACTCATTTTATTTTAGTTTATTTTTTCATTTTCCTGACTAATAATATATAGGGAAGGAAAGAATGCTACATATTGTGATAACCAGGCCTGAGTCAGTAAAGAGAGGGGAACAGAGGGAAGGTTGCTGAGAGAGACATAGCTGAATAGGGTAATACAAAGGTCAGCTCAAGGGAACTTGAAAAAAGTCAAACATTTCAAGCCAGTGTTATTCAGTCTGCCTTCTGTCTCATTGGCTTCTGTTTTTGTGAAAGAAGTGGGTATCTGATGTAGTCTGAGTACCATTTCCTGCTTCTTCCATAGAGGGCATCTTGAAGTTTGGAGAGCTTAATCATGGTCCAGAGAAGTGGTTGAGAATGCAGTGGCAGCAGAACAACAGGGTCAAGTAATTTGGGTTAAATCCCCTGATGAAAGAGACTCTCACAATGATGGCTGTTTTTCCAAGTATTAGATCATGATCTAAACAACACATTTGTGAGATGATGATGGCCAGTCCACCTTGTAGCACTTTTAGTACAGCCAACTCCTCAGTTCCATATAGTATAGATAATATTTGTTTAGTTAAAGAAAGAGCTACTCAATTCAAACTGGCTTACTCTAAAAAGGATAAGATATAAAGGAGGTTCTTGGATTCAGAAATCAGTGGCAGGAGTGTATCTTGGCTTCAGAAACCAATAAATTCAAGGATTCAAACAACATTAGGACTTTTCTTTATCTTTCTCTACTCCTTTCCATATATCTCTTTCTTCAGCCCCTTGCATCTGTAGAACATCTTCCTCCATTTCAGTTTATGAAGCAGAAAACATAGCTGTTGTTGGCTCCATTATTGTACATCTTATGATTCAAGTACCCTAGGAATTAGTGTTCTAGCTCTCTTGGGTCCAGGTGAGAAATCTTGACAAAGTGTTTCACAGGTTTCAGCTTGGGGTTGGTTCCCTATCACTGAAACAGCCATTTGGGGTGTTTCAGTGGTATTGTTGTCCAGGGTATTCTTATTATCAGCCAAGTGAACCATGTGTCTTCCTAGAAGATATATCAACTCTGGCCAAGAAAAAAAGGCATGCTGTGAGAGTTCCCTGCCTGCCTAGTGGTTAGAATTCCGGGCTTTCATTTCTGTGGCCCAGGTTCAATCTCTGGTTGGGGAACTGAGATCCCACAAGCCATGTGGCATGGCCAAAAAAGAAAAATAGAAAAGAGAGAGAGGGGGAAAATTAAACAACAACAAAAAAAGACATAAGGCTTCCCTCAACCGAGAGTCTGCCTGCCGATGCAGGGGACGGGTTCGAGCCCCGGTCTGGGAAGATCCCACATGCCGCAGAGGGGCTGGGCCCGTGAGCCATGGCCACTGAGCCTGCGCATCCGGAGCCTGTGCTCCGCAACGGGAGAGACCACAACAGTGAGAGGCCCGCGTACCGCAAAAAAAAAAAAAAAAAAAAAAAAAGACACGGTATGACATGGCTGCTCCTGCAGCAATAATGAAATTGGGGGAGGGAAATATAATTCTTAGAAAAAGAGGTGCTAGAGGTAGATTAAAATAAATGCATATCCTGTATTTGCCCCTATGTCCATATTCTTTTCCCCTTTGCATATTACATATTATAGCCTCCCAATATCTCTTTGTATATGTACAATTGGCACTATACCTTCCCTACATATACATTTAGCCATGCTGTCAACCTGAATAATTGGAAAATTTTATGTACAGAAGAATTTGGAATGATTTGATGCCATTGTAGCACAACCTATCCTTTATTCTTTTTACACATAAAAAAGAACTAACTGTACTTCAAAAAAAACTTGTTATAAAAATTGTTTATAATAATTTTTTTGTTAAAAAAATTGTTTGTAATATCAATTTATCCTAACTTGATAATAATTGGTTTAAGCAGAGAGTCAAACAATAGACAAATGGGATGCCTCTTCAGAAAAATAAATAAAACAAGGACTATAGAGATTAACTTACCATTTTTATTACTGTTAGATATACTGAAATGTATATTAGTGCTCTTTAACATATCAGTATTGGCTGAACATCTCTTTCCGCTAAAATTAGTTTTCCAAGGACAGGGACTACAGCATTATTGAAAGTTGCTTTTTTAACATGGATTCTCCTCCAAAATAATTTTATAGTTGCTAAGCAGTTCAATCGCCAAAGTGCATACTAAAATATACATAGTGTGAATACTGGCAAGAAACAAGAGTAGGCAAAGGTGAGGAAGAAACACAATGATTTATACTCAATTGGAAAAAGAATTGATAGCTGGCAAAGTGAGTATGATGGAAAGCTACACCATCACCAGCAAAAAATTGTTGCAAGACTATTTTTTGTGTATCGCATTTTCATTGTGCCATCTTGGGAAAGCTTTTAGAAACAATATATATGAATTTTACCCTGGCAATTAGCACAGTTATGATGGGCTCATTCAGGCCAAGAACTGGCTCAGGTGTGCTATTTTGAGGCTGAGATGTTTCCATGTTTACAACTGTATTTACAATATAGAGGAACACCCAATATTCCTACTGAGTTATAGATAACACAACAAAATCCCTGGGGATGAGGCATAAAATTATGCAAAACTCTGTATAAGGTTGGTGATTACATGTCACCTTCTGGCTGATCCTTACTTCCAAGAGTCATTAATAGATTGCTTCACCTTGGTTCTGTTAATTGTGGAAGTCTGAAGCTAGCTGGCATCGATTGTTTTGGGGGAAGATGTAATGGAATATTTTATGACCCAAAAAGGGCAGATCTAATCAAATCCCCTTTGGTTAGCAGAACAGGTCCCTAAGAAGGAGGTACACCGATCTCTATGAGTGAGAGAGTGACAAAATACAAAACGGAAATGATAGCAAGAGAAGAGGAGTCCAGACTTGTGGTGACTGGTGATTCAGGGTCAGACCAAGGTCTATGGTTTCATAGAAGAGGCTGGATATGGCCCTGAATGTTGCTGATGATGAAGCCCTTCTGGAGATAGACACACTCAGCCGTTGGTTGAATTTGTGGTTTGGTAGATAACACATGTGTATCAATATGTTCACCGTAGCTGAAGGAGTGGATCAGGGAATTTGAGTGTGCAAATGAGAAACTTTAAAAAATATCACTGCATGTTCTATGCACAAATCCCTAGTATTTTAAAAATCAGAACTTTTTGAGAAAAAATATAAACTTTTGAGTAAAAGATTAAGATTTATGCACTGCTCTTACAAACTCATGGCAATTGGACAAATTACAGTTGACACTCAAACAATGTGGGAAGTGGGGAGGGTTAAGAGCACCCACCCTCTGCTCAGTGGAAAATCTGCCTATAACTTTATCATCAGTCCTCTGAATCTGAGGTTTCTCATCTATGGATCCAACCAACCCTGGGTCATGAGGTACTCTAGTAATTATTTACTGAAAAAATCCCTATGTAAGTGGACCTGCAAAGTTCAAACCCAAGTTGTTTAAGGGTCAACTATACTTAAAAGTTTTGCCTTAATCTAACCCATTAGTTTATAGTGAGGTTCAAATTTGCTGTCATAGGACCACATAGGAATATAAAAGTACTCAGTACAATGGAGTGTGATTTTTTGTTTATCTGTCTCTAGACTGTAAACTGTATGAATAAGGATTTACCAAATTTATTTTTGAGCTCCAAAGTGCAGTAGTCTCTCATTGGTTATTGAATAAATGAAAGTGCCTTCTCAATAGCAAAGAACACCACTCATCCTTAATATACAAATTTAATTAAATCATGGTCAGTTAATTCATTGGTGGTTTAGGAATGTGCTTGTCAACATTGCTGAGACTCAGGGCATTATTACAAATATTCAATATTTCTGTATTATTGATTCTTGGTTGCATTAGATAAGAAAATTACAGGAAAGAATGATAGATAAGGTAAATTTTCTTGTTTTATCCTACAAAGGAAGTGGACCTTAATTTTTCTGTTTTGAGGGGAAATAAACATTTTACATCATAAGATACTTTAAAACAGAGTTCAAATATGTAGTGTTCTTCTTGTGAACAAATAATATCAAGCTTTGCTTTTAAAACTTAAATTTGTATTGTAGTATTGATTTAGCATACGTTGAACATAGAAGTGTCAGAGATAATGAATTTATCAAGAAAACCTGCTTTCTCCCAATCTTCCCATCTCTGTCTATGATACCATTATTCCAGCAACACTCAGGATCTTCTACTGATGAAATCATCTTTTCTCCATCTTCCAAAATTTATTCATCCTTATCCCCAGTTGGATAAAACTATTTCCAGGCTTTTAATTATGTAAAATAGCATGAGTTAAGTTTTTTTTTTTTCTCTCTCTCTCTTCTTCCTTCCTTCTCTCCTTTCCTCTGTAGAGGAGGGAAATTAATTTTTCCTCTACTCTTCCAGGCTCTTGGCTGATACATCCATTGTAATAAAAGACATATTAACAAGAGAAAAGCAAACAGAAGTTTAATAACAAGTATACATCCTATATACATGGGAGATACCCAAGAAAACTGAGTAACACCCAAAGATGGCCCAAGCCACCACCTTATACCATCTTCAGCAAAAAACAAAGGATATTGAGGGGAAGGGGAAAGACAGTTATGAGAAGTTACCAGTAAAAGCACTGTAAACAAGAATATGGTTGTTATGCAGCTTTAAGTCTTGCCTTTTCTGTTGATAAGAGTTTCTAGAGATTTAGCTATCTATTTTCCTAGTTCAGAGCAGGAGACACCATTACAAATAAAGATTTCCTTTAAAAATTTTCTTACAAAAGAGTAACTTCTACTAAGTTTTCAGAGCTTTTCCTAAGTCTGCTTTTTTTTTATTAAAAATAACCAACTAAAAATAATCAATATGCAAAAGAGGCATATATTGGGGTGGTATATTCTTCTCCCCTTCACTTCCCTCCCTCTCTTTCTTCTTTATTCTTCTTTCTATCCTCTTTTCATTTATTTCTTCCTCTCTTATAGCTGAAAGCATCCTAAATTACTTTACCTTCAATAATTCTGTATTGTTGGGGAGAAATAATTTTTCCCAACCCTTTAAATGTTCTTTCCATTGGTTGAATAATCAGATTGACAGATTGACAGGAGAAAATCGTCCTCATCAGTTTATTTAGTCCCATGTAATTATTCTTGTTCTGTTTGAAATTAGTTTTTCATTAGTTTTGGAAATTTTAACCCAGTTCATTTTTATAATCTTAAAGATATCAGAAACTTGCATTTGTCAAAAGTCCCTTCTGTGAATCTCTCTAAAGATGAAATATATTTGTAACTGCATCAGAGTAAACAATAACTGTAAAGAGATTTAAAAATGGCCATAGTTAAAGATCTGATAATAGTTTATTGTAATGCAATTGGCAAGGAAATTTCATTATTTCTGTGACATACAATATTTTAAAATAATAACTAGACTATGACTGGTAACATACCAAGACATACCAGATTTCTAGGAATTTCATGTTATTTATGAAACACTTATATTAATAATATAGATTGACACTAATATAATCTAAGAAGGTTTTAGCATCAGTATTTGACAATACCTCCACATAATTAACATACCAAATAAGCCTAATTAGTATACCATCTCTCTTTTTATAAGGTGAGAGAGCAAATCTTTTGAAATGCTTTGGGGTCCCTCTGAAAACTCTCAAAGTTAGCTAGAGAGCAAAAGGAATTAATTAGGAATTTGATTTGCAGATGTTTGTCAAAAATATCAAAACTTCTAGACACTTGACTAAATAGGATCATAGATCATTATGAAATAATACTTAATTATATATCTGACCAAAGGGACAATAACAGATTTCAAAGGCAAAAAAGGTTGCATAGTTATAAGCAAAACTTAGCTCTTTTAATACTAAGAAGATCCAGGTTCCCAAAGTAATCAAAGACCTAATAAAGACAAAATTATTTTGATAAAGCACAAAATCTTTGCTTTCTAGGCAGATTACTTAAAAGAAAAACAAAACAAAACAAAACAAAAAACAGAGAGATATTCATTATCTCTTATCAGAAGCACACCAAGAGTCCAGTAATACTTGTGCTTTAAACAGATGAACAAAAATTAAGTTCTATTTTCACATAAGTCCACTATTGACATTAAAGCTTAATGCTTATGATAAATTCATCAAATTTTAGTCAGCTTAACCATCCAAGACTTTCTCTCTCCCTCTCTCTTTTTCAGCAAAAACACATGTCCTTTGTCATAACTTCTCTTAGAAAACAAAACATCCTACTTTTTTTGCATGAACTGTTTTCCCTATTACTTTCCCTTCATTTCATACATCAGTAAGAATTCTTAATTCTTAGAAACCTTAATTTCTAGAGAAAACTAAGAAATTAGTAATTGTAAACTGTCTGCTACACATTAGATTTGCAAATTTATGAATACATTTCATAAGTTCCAGAAACATTTGCCCTTTTTAATATTACAGTCTTACAATGTGACACAAAACATGTTTACTAAGAGACACAAATTTATTTTTAGTTTCCCTGCAATAGAAAGCCAAAAGAAAATAAACCTGTTTTCAAAAATCAATGTTTCTGTTATATTAATTAATTAATTAATTAATTAATTTAGTAAAACACTAAAGGTGTAAGTTACCAAAGGGATTTGGTAAACTATTTAAATAGACATATCATGAAACAATCATTGCTAAAAAGTTTACCTAAAAATTCTTATTTCCTTTACATCTATTTGATTAATTTGTTCTTCTGTTAAATTATTTTTCATTTGTATCATTTTTTAAATATCTTTATTGGAGTATAATTGCTTTACAATGGTGTGTTAGCTTCTACTGTATAAGAAAGTGAATCAGCTATACATATACATACACCCTCATATCTCCTCCCTCTTGCATCTCTCTCACACCCTCCCTATCCCACCCTTCCAGGTGGACACAAAGCGCCGAGTTGATCTTTCTGTGCTATGCAGCTGCTTCCCACTAGCTATCTGTTTTACATCTGGTACTGTATATATGTCCATGCCACTCTCTCACTTCTTCCCATCTTACCCTTCCCCCTCCCAGAGTCCTCAAGACCATTTGCTACATTTTTGCTTTTTTATTTTAAATTCCATATATCTATGTTAGCATACAGTATTTGTTTTTCTCATTCTGACTTACTTCACTCTGTATGACAGACTCTAGGTCCATCCAGCTCACTACAAATAACTCAATTTCATTTCTTTTTATGGCTGAGTAATATTCCATTGTATATATGTGCCACATCTTTATCAATTCATCTGTCGATAGACACATAGGTTGCCTCCATGTCCTGGCTATTGTAAATAGAGCTGCAATGAACATTGGGGTTCATGTCTTTCTGAATTATGTTTTTCTCAGGGATTATGCCCAGTAGTGGGATTGTTGGTCATATGGTAGTTCTATGTTTAGTTTTTTAAGGAACCTCCATACTGTTCTCCATAGTGGCTGTATCAATTTACATGCCCACCAACAGTGCAAGAGGATTCAATTTTCTCCATTTATTGTTTGTAGATTTTTTGATGATGGCCATTCTGACTGGTGTGAGGTGATACCTCACTGTAGTTTTGATTTACATTTCTCTAATGATTAGTGATGTTGAATATCCTTTCTTTTGTTTGTTGGCAATCTGTATCTTCTTTGGAGAAATGTCAATTTAGTTCTTCTGCCCATTTTTGGATTGGGTTGTTTCTTTTTTTGATATTGAGCTGCATGAACTGTTTGTATATTTTGGCGATTAATCCTTTGTCAGTTGCTTTGTTTGCAAATATTTTCTCCCATTCTGAGGGATGTCTTTTCATTTTGTTTATGTTTTCCTTTACTATGCAAAAGCTTTTAAGTTTCATTAGGTTCCATTTGTTTATTTTTGTTTTCATTTCCATTTCTCTAGGAGATGGTTCAAAAAGGATCTTGCTGTGATTTATGTCAAAGAGTGTTCTACGTATGTTTTCATCTAAGAGTTTTATAGTGTTTGGCCTTACATTTAGGTCTTTAATCCATTTTGAGTTTACTTTTGTGTATGGTGTTAGGGAGTGTTCTAAATTCATTCTTTTACATGGAGCTGTCCAGTTTTCCCAGCACCAATTATTGAAGAGGCTGTCTTTTCTCCATTGTATATTCTTACCTCCTTTATCAAAGATAAGGTGCCATATGTGCTTCTGTTTATCTCTGGGCTTTCTATCCTGTTCCATTGATCCATATTTCTGTTTTTGTGCCAGTACCATACTGTCTTGATTACTGTAGCTTTGTAGTATAGTCTGAAGTCAGGGAACCTGATTCCTCCAGCTCCATTTTTCTTTCTCAAGAGTGCTTTTGCTATTCGGGTGTTTTGTGTTTCCATACAAATTGTGAAATTTTTTGTTCTAGTTCTGTGAAAACTGCCATTGGTAGTTTGATAGGGATTGCATTGAATCTGTAGATTGCTTTGGATAGTATAGTCATTTTCACAATGTTGATTCTTCCAATCCAAGAACATGGTATATGTCTCCATCTGTTTGTAAATTTTTAATTTCTTTCATCAATGTCTTATAGTTTTCTGCATACAGCTTTTTTGTCTCCTTAGGTAGGTTTATTCCCAGGTATTTTATTCTTTTCATTGCAAAGGTAAATGGGAGTGTTTCCTTAATTTCTCTTTCAGATTTTTCATCATTAGTGTATAGGACTGCAAGAGATTTCTGTGCATTAATTTTGTATCCTGCTACTTTACCAAATTCATTGATTAGTAGTTTTCTGGTAGCATCTTTAGGATTCTCAATGTATAGTATCATGTCATCTGCAAACAGTGATAACTTTATTTCTTCTTTTCCAATTTGTATTTCTTTTATTTCTTTTTCTTCTCTGATTGCTGTGGTTAAAACTTCCAAAACTATATTGAATTATAGTGGTGAGAGTGGACAACGTTTTCTTATTCCTGATTTTAGAGGAAACAGTTTCAGTATTTCACCGTTGAAAATGATGTTGCTTGTGGGTTTGTCATATATGGCCTTTATTATGTTGAGGTAAGTTCCCTCTATGCCTATTTTCTGGAGGGTTTTTATCGTAAATCGGTGTTGAATTTTGTTGAGAAATTTTTCTGTATCTATTGAAATGATCATATGGTTTCACTTCTTCAATTTGTTAATATGGTTTATCACATTGTTGGATTTGTGTGTATTGAAGAATCTTTACATTCCTAACATAAACCCCACTTGATCATGGTGTATGATCCTTTAACGTGCTGTTGAATTCTGTTTGCTAGTGTTTTACTGAGGATTTTAAATCTATATTCATCAGTGATATTGACCTGTAGTTTTCTTTTTTTGTGACATCTTTCTCTGGTTTTGGTATCTGGGTGATGGTGGCCTCATAGAATGAGTTTGGGAGTGTTCCTCCCTCTGCTATATTTTGGAAGAGTTTGAGAAGAATAGATGTTAGCTCTTCTCTAACTGTTCGATAGAATTCGCCTGTGAAGCCATCTGGTCCTGGGCCTCTGTTTGTTGGAAGATTTTTAATCACAGTCTCAATTCCAGTGCTTGTGATTGATCGGTGTATATTTTCTATTTCTTCCTGGATCAGTCTCAGAACATTGTGCTTTTCTAAAAATTTGTTCACTTCTTCCAGGTTGTCTGTTTTATTGGCATATAGTTGCTTGTAGTAATCTTTCATGATCCTTTGTATTTCTGCAGAGTCAGTTGTTACTTCTTCTTTTTCATTTCTAATTCTATTGATTTGAATCTTCCCCCTTTTTTTTCTTGATGAGTCTGGCTAATGGTTTAACAATTTTGTTTAACTTCTCAAAGAACCAGCTTTTAGTTTTATTGATCTTTGATATGTTTCCCTCATTTCTTTTTAACTTATTTCTCATCTGATCATTATGATTTCTTTCCTTCTGCTAACTTTGAGGCTTTTTTATTCTTCTTTTTCCAATTGAATTAGGTGTAAGGTTAATTTGTTTATTTGAGATGTTTCTTGTTTCTTGAGCTAGGATTGTATTGCTATAAACCTCCCTCTTAGAACTGCTTTTGCTGCATCCCATAGGTTTTGGGTCATCCTGTTTTCAAAGTCATTTGTTTCTAGGTTTTTTTTGATTTCCTCTTTGATTTCTTCAGTGATCTCTTGTTATTAAGTAGTGTTTTATTTAGCTTCCATGTGGTGGTATTTTTTACAGTTTTTTTCCTGTAATTGATATCTAGTCTCATAGCTTTGTGGTTGGAAAAGATATTCAATATGATTTCAATTTTCTTAAATTTACCAAGGCTTGATTTCTCATCCAAGACATGATCTATCCTGGAGAATATTCCATGAGCACTTTAGAAGAAAGTGTATTCTGTTGTTTTGGGATGGAATGTCCTATAAATATGAATTAAGTCCATCTTGTTAATGCATCATTTACAGCTTGTGTTTCCTTATTTGTTTTCATTTTGGATGATCTGTCCATTGGTGAAAGTGGGGTGTTAAAGTCCCCTACTATCAGTGTGTTACTCTCGATTTTGCCTTTTATGGCTGTTAGCATTTGCCTTATGTATTGAGGTGTTCCTATGTTGGGTGCATAAATATTTTCAATTGTTATATCCTCTTTTGGATTGATCCCTTGGTCATTATGTTGTGTCCTTCTTTATCCCTTTTAATAGTCTTTATTTTAAAGTCTAAATTGTCTGATATGAGAATTGTTCCTCCAGTTTCTTTTGATTTCCATTTGCATGTAATATCTGTTTCCATCCCCTCACTTTCAGTCTGTATATGTCCCTAGGTCTGAAGTGGGTCTCTTGTAAACAGCATATATACAGGTCTTGTTTTTGCATCCATTCAGCCAGTCTATGTCTTTTGGTTGGAGCACTTAATCCATTTACATATAAGGTAATTGTCGATATGTATGTTTCTATTACTAGTTTCCTAATTGTTTTGGGTTTGTTATTGTAGGCCTTTTCTGTCTGTTGTGTATCCTGCCTAGATAAGTTCCTTTAGCACTTGTTGTAAAGCTGGTTTGGTTATGCTGAATTATCTTAACTTTTGCTTGTCTGTAAAGGTTTTAATTTCTCCACTGAATCTGAATGAGATCCTTACTGGGTAGAGTAATCTTGGTTGTAGGTTTTTCCCTTTCATCACTTTAAATATGTCCTGTCACTCCCTTCTGGCTGGCAGAGTTTCTGCTGAAAAATGAGCTCTTAACCTTATGGGGATTCCCTTGTATGTTATTTCTTGTTTTTCCCTTGTTGCTTTTAATATACTTTTCTTTGTATGTAATTTTTGATAGTTTGATTAATATGTGTCTTGACATGTTTCTCCTTGGATTTATCCTGTATGGGACTCTATGCACTTCCTGGAATTAATTGATTACTTCCTTTCCCATATTAGGGAAGTTTTCAACTATAATCTCATCAAATATTTTCTCCATTTTTTTTTTTTTTCTCTTCGTCTTCTGGGACCCCTATAATTCAAATGTTGGTGTGGTTAATGTTGTCCCAGAGGTCTCTGAGACTGTCCTCAATTATTTTCTTTCTTTTTTTCTTTACTCTGCTCTTTGGTAGTTACTTCCATTATTTTATCTTCCAGGTCACTTTTCTGTTCTTCCTCAGTTATTCTGTTATTGATTGCTTTTAGAGAATTTTTAATTTCATTTATTGTGTTGCTCATCATTATTTGTTTGCTCTTTTGATCTTCTAGGTCCTTCTTAAACATTTCTTGTATTTTCTCCATTCTATTTCCAAGATTTTGGTTCATCTTTACTATCATTACTCTGAATTCTTTTTCAGGTAGACTGCCTATTTCCTCTTCACTTGTTTCATCTGGAGGATTTTTACTTTTCTCATTCATCTGCTGTGTATTTCTCTGTCTTCTTATTTTGCTTCACTTACTGTGTTTGGACTCTCCTTTTCACAGGCTGCAGGTTGGTTGTTTCCGTTGTTTTTGTCATCTGCCCCCAGTGGATAAGGTTGGTTCAGTGGGTTTTGTAGGTTTCCTGGTGGAGGGGACTGGTGCCTGTGTTCTGGTAGATGAGGCTGAATTTTTTCTTTCTGGTGGGCAGGACCATGTCCGGTGGTGTGTTTTGGTGTGTCTGTGGACTTATTATGAGTTTAGGCAGCCTCTCTGTTAATGGGTGGGGTGTTGTTCCTGTCTTGCAAGTTGTTTGGCATAGGGTGTCCAGCACTGTAGCTTGCTGGTTGTTGAATGGAGCTGGGTTTTCATGTTGAGATGGAGAGCTCTTGGAGATCTTTTGCTGTTTGACATTACGTGGAGCTGGGAGGTCACCGATGGACAAATGTCCTGAACTCAGCTCTCCCACCTCAGAGGCTCAGACCTGTCACTTGGCCAGAGCACCAAGACCTGTCAGCCACACAGCTCAGAAGAAAAGGGAGAAAAAGAAACAAAGAAAGAAAAAATAAATAAATAAAATAAAAGAAAGTTATTAAAATAGAAAATAAAAAAAATATTAAAAATAAAAAAATTAACAAGTAATAAAAGAGAAAAACAGAAACAAAAAGAAAGAAAGAAGAGAGCACCCAAACCAAAAAGAAATCCACTAATGATAACAAGCTCTAAAAACTATATTAAAAAAATAATAATAAAACCAAAATAAACACACAGACAGAACCCTAGGACAAATGGTAAAAGCAAACCTATGCAAATAAAATCACACATAGAATCCTACACATACACACTCATAAAAAGAGAAAAAGGAAAAAAATGAAAAAATATATATAAAGGAATAGAGCAGCCAAATCAATTAGCAAATCTACCAATGATAATCAGCTCTAAATACTAAACAAAGATAAACATAAAGCCAGAAACAAATTAGATACAGAAAGCAAACCCCAAGTCTCCAGTTGCTCCCAAAGTCCACCACCTCAATTTTGGGACGATTTGTTGACTATTCAGATATTCCACAGTTGCAGGGTACATCAAGTTGATTTTGAAGATTTAATCTGCTGCTTCTGAGGCTGCTGGGAAAAATTTCCCTTTGCCTTCTTTGTTCGCACAGCTCCTGGGGTTCAGCTTTGGATTTGGCCCTGCTTCTGCATGGAGGTCACTTGAGGGCATTTGTTCCCCACCCAGACAGGACAAGTTTAAAGTAGCAGCTGATTCAGGGGCTCTGGCTCACTCAGGCCGGGGGGATGGAGGGGTACGGAATGTCAGGCGAGCCTGTGGTGGCAGAGGCTGGCATGACGTTGCACCAGCCTGAGGTGTGCCGTGCATTCTCCCGGGGAAGTTTTCCCTGGATCATGGGATCCTGGCAGTGTCGGCTGCACAGACTCCTCGGAGGGGAGGTGTGGATAGTGACCTGGGCTTGCACACAGGCTTCTTGGTGGCTCCAGCAGCAGCCTTAGCCTTTCCTGACCATCCCTGATGTACGCGCTGATAGCCGTGGCTCACGCCCCCCTCTGAAGCTCAATTTAGGCGGTGATCCGAATCCCCTCTCCTCGCGCACCCCAAAACAGTGGTCTCTTGCCTCTTAGGCAGGTCCAGAGTTTTTCCCAGACCCCTTCCCGGCTAGCTGTGGCGCACTAGCTCCCTTCAGGCTGTGTTCACGCCGCCAACCGCAGTCCTCTCCCTGTGCTCCGACCGAAGCCCGAGTCTCAGCTCCCAGCCCCCGCCCGCCCCGACGGGTGAGCAGACAAGCCTCTCAGGCTGGTGAGTGCTGGTCGGCACCAATCCTCTGTGCGGGAACCTCTCAGCTTTGCCCTCTGCACCCCTGTTACTGCACTCTCCTCCGTGGCTCTGAAGCTTACCCCCACCCCACTCCCCCTCTCTACCAGTGAAGAGGCTTCCTAGTGTGTGGAAACCTTTCCTCCTTCACAGCTCCCTCCCAGAGGTACAGGTCCTGTCCCTATTCTTTTGTCTCTGCTTTTCCTTTTTTATTTTGCCCTACCCAGGTACGTGGAGTGTTTCTTGCCTTTTGGGAAGTCTGAGGTGTTCTGTCAGTGTTCAGTAGGTGTTCGCACGAGTTGTTCAACAGGTAAATGCATATTTGATGTATTTGTGGGGAGGAAGGTGATCTCCACATCTTACTCCTCCACCATCTTGAAGGTCCCTCTGTTCTTATGTTTAGATTACCTATAAATACTTTATTCAACACAGGCAATGTCAATCACCATTCCAAGTTATTTTTCTGGCTGGCAAATTTTGTAATAGTTGTAACATGAGCTTATTTGACTTTTAGTAAACCTGGAGGTAGAATAATGGTATTATTCTTAATGAAGATAACTCTAAAGATATGTCTGTATTAATTAAACCAACAAACTTAAACTAGCTTTTACATATCTATATATCTATACATATATATGTATATATATATACACACACAAATACTTTGTTTAAGCTAGTTAAATAGAGTTCTTTACAAATTAATTTTGGCAATTCCTTGTAGAGGTAGAAAAATAGCATACCTTTAATGTACATACATAAACATATGTTAAACATACACACAGCAAAACAGAGATCTTATAGTTTTCATTTTAAAACAATTGGGGGAGAGGGCATGAATGAGGTATAAGAATAGAAAACACACTAGTTATAAACAACAGTTGGGGTCTGCTCAGATGGCTAAAACTGTTTCTACCAATATTTGTGAAGAAGGCACTTAAGATTTATGTTTGTCTTTGAATAAGATTTTGGGCTAGTGTGATTCTATAGCAACTTGTACTTTTTAAAAGGCCACTTTTTCCCTTTTTTCTTTCAGTCTTCGAATTGAGGATAGTCTAGAAAGGAGTTCCCGGAGATGTTACAAGTCTTTTCCAGAAATGCATTGCTCATTTTGCAATGCTTTATAAGGACAGTTGCCTTTAATTCCTCAAAGAACTGGGTTGTAGCCTAAATGATTTCATAGGTTGATCCATCCATCTAACTATATCATTCTCAATTTGCTTCTTTTCCTCTGGGTACATAGTTTCATTTTAACTTAAGGGAGAAGGCCTAAAAAAAAAATTTTATTCTATCTATATGGTCTCAGGTCTCAGCTATGGTCCTGAGTTCAGTCAAACCAGGGGCCTCCCATCTTATTTTCTGCTCTTTTTATTTATCCACTAATCTCAGGCAGTAATCCATTTACAAAAAGTTTAGGGGATCTTCCCTGGTTTTAAGAAATTCTTTAACTATAGTCCTTAGCTTGGCCTTTGACCAAGGAGGGGAAGGTATATGAAGAGGATTTTCCATAGCCTCAGGTGGTCTTATTTTAAAAGGTAACTGTTTAATGATCTCTTCAGAGTGAAAAGGCAATTCAGACAAAGAATCAGTAGTGAGCACTCAGGAAGATCAGGATAGAGGAAAGCAGTAAGAGTCACATCAGTTTCAGTGTGCTCCATTTTATGTATCTTCTGTGTCTTCAACTTTTCGTTAGCCTTTTACAACAGATCTTTCAATGAAGATATTTTGGAATTTTGAAGCCTTCTAGAGGCTCCTGCATATCAATTAAAATAGGTATCCCATATATGCGTTTGATTCCGAAGGCTTTGTTTTTGAGATTATTTTTTAAGAGATCTTATCTAATTGGAACACTTCTCATAATAGACACTGTAATTTTAGGTTGTAATTCCCCTAAAATTCATAGCAGTTTGATAGGTCCTTAGCTGTAAATAGAGTTCAACCCACATTTCTGCCTGGCCATATTTTGGAACGTCCAACCTGATGGTTACAAACTGAGTTCTCAGGTCACAAAATAAACTTGGTAGGAGTCTGCCATTTTTTTTTTTTGTAAATATTTATAGCTTCTAGGACTCACAATTCTTAGATATAAAATAAGCAGGTATACTGGAAGATGGCACAATTAACTCTTTAGATTTTTAAAAGGGAAAATTTTATGTTCGATGTCAAGTTTAATTTCTGTTCATTCATTTTGTTAAGAGAGTTCCTAAAGCTAGCTCTTATACATTTTTGTGTTCACTATTTAACTTTGTCTTTCAGTAAGGCAATTGTTTAGGATGAAAATTCTCTAAAAATGTTTCCTTTTCAAATATGGTCAATTCAAAGGATCCATTGTTTGGCCATTGATGAGTAAGATCTATTAATCTCAGTAGCAACTCAAAGGAATAGCCTTTTCATGGAAAGATCTAGAGGTAACTTTCCAGGCTGAGAATAAATCTTTATCATGGACACAAGAGGTATCTCTGTTGCAGGTGCAGATGATGTTGCTCCCAGGCTCCAAAGATTCATTTCCAAATACAGTCTAAGAAAATATCTACAAGGGACTCTGTTTTTAAACAACTGTTCCAAAACACAGGAAATCATGTCCCCTCCCCACCCTGACTCTTGAACAGAATAAGGTGACTAACCAAGCCAAAAGTTTACCCATTTTTTAGATTCCCTAAGCTTAGATCCATAGCTTATTTAGTTGCCCATCAGATATACATATACATACTCTGATTGGCAGAGACCAGAGAGAATGTTTTCACTGGTCAGAAAGTAGACCACCTCTGGGAGGAAAACGATCAATGAAGCACATGGGTATTCATACCAAGTAACCAGAGTCACTAAGACAAAAAAATTAGTTCCCCAAATGTTTTTTTCCTGCTAATCTAAATTTAGAAAAAAAAAAAAAAAAGAGGCTTTTACCACTCTGCTTCCACCAGACTCTGCAGCTAGAGATCTAGGAATCTGACTTGATACAAATTCTTATCCTTGGCAAGTTTTGCCAGAGGGCCCAGGATCTTTCTACTATAGCATCTTTGGGGTGAGCAGTGTCCAGCCGGTGAGGTCTCTTGTCTGGCTCACCAAAAATGCTGAGGGGAAAGAATAAATGTTCTTTCCATTGGTCTAGTAATCAAATCGACATGAGACAGATTAACTTTTCATTCTGGAAATACCCTTAAATTAAATTTTTCTAGGTAGTTGAGAGAGGGATAGAAGGTTTTCTTGAGCCCACAGGGTCTCAATCACCTTTTGTTCAAAATAATCCATGTGCCAAAGTGGCACATTTTGGGGAGGCTCATTATAAACTTCTTCAGCATCAATCAGTGTATATTTAATCAAGTCTCTTCTCTAAGCCTCCCTAACTCTTCCATGTAATATTAAGGATTCTGAAAAGACAAAGAAGAAAGGTTTTCTTACCTTACTATGTTAAGCCTTCTTTTGTATCACCAAAGTCCAACTTTTGCCTTTAGTACATTGTGTGTTTGTATAGGATGAACATTTTTGATTCCTTTTTACTTTACAGAAATACTAATAATCCTGGTGAATTGCATTCTCATTTACAGATAAGGAGCACAAGGCCAAGATGCTTTAAGTGTCATTCCTAAGGCCACAACAATAATTAATGATAGATTAGAAAATAATGTAAAAATTTTCATTGGCTTCCACCATGTAAAAACTTTAGGAATTGAAATTAAGGTAGCTTGACATAAAGATCAATACAGAGAGGGCTTCCCTGGTGGTGCAGTGGTTGAGAGTCCGCCTGCCGATGCAGGGGAAGCGGGTCCATGCCCCGGTCCGGGAGGATCCCACATGCCACAGAGCAGCTGGGCCTGTGAGCCATGGCCACTGAGCCTGTGCGTCCGGGGCCTGTGCTCCACAACGAAAAAGATCAATACAGAGAATGTGTATGAATAGATGATTTGTATTGTTGTAGAGCAATATCCAGCTGTTAATGATCATTGCTGTTACTGCAGTCCCCATGAATCTTCCACTCTCTAACAATGAATGCCATGTTTCGTGAATCAGTCCACATTTTTAAAAATACGCTTTTCCCCTAGTCTGTCTGTTCCTGCTAGTCATCTGTCTTGGCATCTTCTTCTTCTGGTCCACCAAAGCACAAGCAGAGGTAAAATTTTTAATCAATATCTGTGGATTAATTGTTTGAATCAAGAAAATCTAGGTCACACAACTAGCACACAAACACATATCTGTCAGACTCCAATTCCCATCATGTTTTCTTTTGCAGAGCATAATACATAAAGGTATCTAGAAATTAATCTTTTTGCATAATGATGGAAAATCCTTGCAGATGTTAATTACTCAGTTTAGCTAGAAATTCCTCTACCACATGCCCCAAAAAACCCTGTACACACATCTATAACCAAATGCAGAAATAGAAGTCTCAATAGAAAGAATGTGTTGATGTGTGGGAATGGTTTTCCCACTCCTTTTTTACCTCCTACCCATTCCATTAAATTTCTGTTCTTCACTGAAGCCTCCCTTAACTCACTTAAACTAGGCTGCATTATCAGGTAAATATCTGTATAATATGTTGGCATGCCATGATGCTGATCACAGCTTATTGAATTTGTTTAATGTTTGTCTTTGCTGCTAAACTTCATACTTTTAAAGACACAGAATGTATTTACTCTCTTTGCTATTGTCACCCAGTGCTCAGCCCAGTTTTCAGTATATAATAAATGCTCAGTAGAAATTTGGTAAATGAATGGAGAGCTGACCAAAAGGGAAGCAAGCACTACTTCCTCTCTTCCAATTAATCACTCCACCAACACAAAACACACACACCCACACATAATATATACCCATATTCATAAAGCACATGCAGCTGTTAAAGGTAAAACTTGGTCTTTGGTGATATAAAGGGATTAAGAGTCTGTTATATTCAAGCTATTCCTCCTGTCTGTATATTTAAAATATGAAAGTGTAGCAAATTTTGACACAATTATGGTTGAAGAATAGGGATGTGGTTATGTCAATGTGCACTTGAAATATCAATATCACAGAATCTCTCTAGCATTATTTCTTATGGATGTACTACAGAGATTTGGAAATATAATGCAGAAAAATTTATAACCCAACACTTTATTTATTGAGAAACATCTCCTATGTTTTATTGCCATGGTACTACATTTGCTGTAATTGCCTAATATAACCTTAAATATACTTAATTGACTTTTGCTACCCTCTTTCCACTGGTAAAACTGTGACATAATTATAAAATACAAACATAGATAGCAGAAAGGAAAGTTTGTTTAAGAGAGAATGTGCTATTTTACTTACTAAATAAAATAACACATTTATTAATTCTACCTCTTCTGCATCTTAAGTATAATATATGTGTTCTGAATAACAAAATTATAAAATAATAAAATAAAATGTGTTTTTTTTTTTATATAGGATGGTGTGGTATAGTAAGAAACATATTTGGTCTTTGTCCCAGGTTCCTGGCATAAAGCACCTAATACCCTTGGAATATCCTGAGTGAGGAGTGTCTTTTGTTATTCATCATGAGCCCCTTTCAATCACACCTAAGTTCAAGCTAATGAGGTGACTTACCGTGGGGCCACTAGATAGCCTTAGGATGGGGCTGGTCACCAGAAAGACCATGGGGTCAGAGGACTGGAACTTTCAGCCCCACCCACCTACATCTTCAAGAAAGGGGAGTGGGTTGGAGATTAAAGTTCTATGAACACTATTGAACGAGGTGAATTGATGAGCTTCTAGACTGGTGAACCCATTCTTATGCCAAAGGGTGGTACATCCCAGTTCCATGAAGACAGAAGCTCTTGCTCTCAGGACCCTTCCAGACCTTGCCCTATGAATCTCTTCATCTGACTGTTTATTTGTATCCTTTATCTTATCCTTTGTAATAAGTTGGTAAATATAAGTAAGTGTTTCTCTGAAGTCTGTAAGTCTCTTTAGCAGATGAATTGAACACAAGGAGGGGGGCTGTGGGAACCATTGATTTACAGTAGTTTGTTGGAAACTCCGGTAACAACCTGGACTTGCAACTGGTATCTGAAGTGAGAGCAGTCTTGTGGGACTTAGCCCTAAACCTGTGAAATATGACACTATCTAAACCTGTGAAATATGACACTATCTCCAGATAAATAGCATCAGAATTGAGGTAAATTCATGGGACACCCAGTCAATGTCCACAGAGAATTAAAGAATTGCTAGGTACTGTTGGAAAACACAAAGCAGAGATGGCTATGCCATAATGGGTGCTCAAGATTTTGTTTAGGCTATTGATGGACTTATTTAACACCCGTGCTTAAAACATCATAAGAAAATACTGTTTATCATATATTGTGCATTTTTCTACACCTAGCAACTTTTCTCCAAAACTATAGAACAAATATCAATATTATTCCCATTTTGCAGATGAGTAATCCGAGCTCAAATGTTGCTTTAACAACTTACACCTAGTTACACAGCTAGCATGTGAAGGAGGTGGCACACAATGCAGGTTCATCAGACTTCAGTGTTCATCCTCTGAGTCACTCCCATCATCCTGAACCTTACACACATGCAGTTCCCTTCAGTTTGCCTTTTCTCCTATAGTATGAAACTTTTTCTTTGTAATTAAATTAAATATCCTAAAATATTGAAAGAACTAAAGCGAATCAGGAGAGTTCCTTCTAATTCTTACATATTAAGAGATGAAAATTTCCTAATCCTGACTTCTCACATCTCTAAGTCTAGACCAGGCACACTGTGGCAGAGGATTTTTTTAGCTCACTGAATATCCAAGAGCTATCCTACACTTTCCAGCATCTCGTGGTTGGTCCAGGTCATGTGTCTAGCTCTGGTAAGGGGTCTGTGAATGGAAGTTACCATAATTTTGAGGCAGTAAAATGTTTTGGGGTAACCACCTTGCTCTCTCTTCTCCTCATTCAGTCATGCTGGAAATCATGCTTCTAGATGGCAGAGCCATACCATACAGTGGAAGAATAATGAATCCCAAAGTCAATACTTAGAGTTTACCTGGAAATCCATGGGAGCTGTAGTAGAATTATATAGATGGAAATAAATTTCGGTTTATGCAGCTTAATCTGGTTCATGCAGGCATAGGAAAGAGGCCATAAATATATAATGATTGATCCAAAATCTTGAAGTTGAAGTTAATTAGTTAGTATGCTTTTAGTTTTGGGTATCGGAAACTCTTACTATAAATTATTTTAACCATGGGATATTTATTTTCTCATATAGAAATGTATTCTGGAGGTGGATTATTCTAGGACAGTAGCTTAGCAATGGGTTAACAATGACTACAGCAGGTCCAAGCGTCGTATTATGAACTTTAATATCCAAGGTTAGGGAGAGGTACGTTTTATTCTCAGTTTTAAGGGAACAAAACTTTTCTATTGTCATTTATTAACCTCTCCCACCAAATCTTTATATCTAAGGGTCTAGTGTTGTTTCAAATTCCCCTGCCTAAACAAGTTACTATAATTGTTAGATTTACTGGAATTGGTTCCTTAGTCTAACCAACAGTCATTATCTAGAGCTAAGAGATTTCATGAAAGGAATGGTCACCCAATTTCTGAATAAACTCAGAGTTCTGCTAGCAAAAAATAAAGTAAATAATGGCTACCGAGTAGATGGCAGTGTCTGACAATAGGAAAGTTATTCAGACAGTGAGGTAATATGATCTCTCAACATTATGCAATGCACTGAGGGGGGACTAGAATTTGCCACCCCAAATATGCTTCTTTGGCATAAGGATTATTTTAGACTGATTATTTTTAAGAAAATAGCAGACAGTAAAAGCTTTGAAAACAAAGTAGAAGTTACCCTTTTGTAAGCAACATTTAACATTTATAAGGGAAATCTCTGTTTGTAAGGGTGTCTCCCTTTCTGTGCCAGGAATGGAAGGATGACTAAATCTCTAGAAATTTATTAATAGAAAAGGCAAAACTTCCAATCTGCGTAACAACCTTACTATGCTTTCCCTGATAACCTCCCATAACTGGCCTCCCCTTCCCTGCAACATCTTCTGTCTTTAGCTGGAGAAGGTATTTAATGTGATGGCTTAGGCCATTTCAGGGAGTTACTCAGTTTTCTTTGGTGTCTCCCATATGTACAGGAGGTATACATTTTATTAAACTTCTTTTTTTCTCCAGTTTATCTGTCTTTTATTACAGTGGTGTCACAACAAGAACTTAGAAGAGTGTGGGGAAAATGTTTTCTCCCTTTCACCCCCAAATTCGAATTTAATTTTAAATTCAAAATATGGCTAATATTAATTTCTTCTTAAATTTTCTATTTTTTCCAGCTGTTCAAAGTTTTATAGCAGTTCCAAAAACATTATCACTGAGTTTATTAACCCAACATAGAGTAAAAATGGTTCTAATGAGAGTAAAACTTTCTCATAAATGCTCAACTATTAATTTAGGCTTTTTTTTTTTTAAATCAAAAATTGGCCTGCTATTGGGATGCTGGCTTAAAAACATTATTAGTTTTAGTTTCTCTATTTGAAACTATTTATGTTGGCATCAGGTAGACAATACCAAATTTGGAAATACTTACTTTTGAATATTAGAGCATGTGGATATTTTTAGGCAAGGACCAATTCTCGGTCAAAAACAGATG
The DNA here is from genome assembly GCF_963455315.2 of Globicephala melas. Taxonomy (NCBI): domain Eukaryota; kingdom Metazoa; phylum Chordata; class Mammalia; order Artiodactyla; family Delphinidae; genus Globicephala; species Globicephala melas. The sequence continues at coordinate 160,515,252 of NC_083315.2, read as the reverse complement.
CTTCTTACCCACCAGTAGGCTGCCACATTAACCCAACTTGGCCAAAGATATTTTGTATTTAATGAAAATACTGTTTGTTTAATGTAAACTCAAGTTCGGTTACATATTATGACCATGAAAAGAGAAGTTCACCCACAGAAACGTTAGTATAATTGTAAAGGTTGGTCAGGAACTGAAGTAAACTATTCTGTTTCATCACTTTCTGAGATGATTTGTAAGAGAATCAATCCACTATAAAAGTCCCCAGTGTGCATGCTTTTTAAGAATTTGTATTAGAATCTCCACCTTTCTGAAGCATGAGTTTAAATGATTGGCGCTGATGTGCACATAAGGATCCGATGGGTTTTTGGCCCTTCGGAAGCACCAGAGCGAGGAGTTGAATGATGTGTGAAATGAAAAACTCAACCCAAAGCTCGCAGGGAGTTCAGAGAGGACTCTGGGTCGTCAGGGCAGGGCCTGGTTAGCATGATGATGATAATCACACAGCTGTAGAATCAAAGCTCCCTGAGTTTCAGGGCGGGGACCGGCAACGCCTGCGCTTTAATGAGCCTTATGCCCCGTCTTTGTCTCAGTACATATTTCTTATCTCTCGGCTACTCAAGAGTTGTGACAATTAATAGTCTCTATTTCAAAGTGAAGTATTAAGGTGAGAAAATTTCCTGAACCACTTGAGCCGAATGACTCAACTTTACCTCCATTTTCAAGAGATATTAAGATAGAAAAAAAAAAAAGAATTGGGGGATGGAGTTGAACTTTAGGAATACTAATTTCAGTCCTTTACATATTATGTGGAGACCCAAGGCATAGATTTAGAAGAATTACATCCAGATTTTCACTAACCCATGCAAAATAAATAAATAAATAATAAAATAAACACACACATACACACCCTATGCATAACAATAATATAATATATAATATTATATACAATAATTTTTTGTAAGACTTAATAACATGTGTAGCATTCCTCTCAAGAGTTTCCCTGTCTCTAGTCTGCATATAGCAACCAGGTCACACCACTGCTAACCCTGATTCTATGTCATTTTATTCACAACTGCCATTACCATAATAGCAACCATTTTTAAAGTGTATACCATGAGCAAAGCACTGAATTAAATGCTTTAATTGCACTATTTCACTGAATCTTTAAAACAACTCTGTAGTAGACACTATAATTATTCCCATTTTCCAGATGAGGAGACTGAAACTTAATGATGCTACTTTTTTAATCTCACTCCTCTTAGCAGGCTATTTTGTCTTCTGATATTTCCACTTCTCTACCTGTATTTCCTATACAGTGATAATACAAATAAGAATATCATATAGGGAGGATGGGAGGGAGGGAGACACAAGAGGGAAGAGTTATGGGAACATATGTATATGTATAACTCACTTTGTTACACAGCATAAACTAGCACACCATTGTAAAGCAATTATACTCCAAAAAAGGTGTTAAAAAAAAGAATATCATATTAATAGCTAATATTTATTGACCACAACTATGTTTAGGGCACAGATTTAAGTGGTTATGTAGATTTACTTATTTAATACTCACAAAAAACCCTGTAGCAAATGTTAATATTATCCTTGCTTTACAGATGAGAAATGGAAGTGGAGAGAGGTAAAACAACTTCTCCAGTATCACGTAGCCATGCAACAGAAGAACTGGGTTTTTATGGCAGGCATTCTAGCCACCCGAGCTTCCCAACGCATTCTCAAGGAACAGTATTTGTACTCACCTTCAGTTTCAGCTGTGGGGTAGGATAAAGACACTAGAATCAAGCTAAATCAGTTACTCCCCATTGGAAACTTGCCTGTGAGGCTTAGACAGAGTTGTTAAGCTCTGGAATCTCTGTTTCTGTTCCACGTGTCTGTTCTACATACTAAATTTGCTTGTAGGAAAGACGGAAGGAAAAGAAAAAAGAAGAGGAGTAAAGACAGAAGAAAGAAAGGAAAGAGAGATGAAGCAGAGACACTTAAATTGATCTTAGTCTCCACTGATGCTTCAAGTCTTGAATATATTTGGAGACTTAAAAAATTAAGTTTCAAAGAGCTTCTTGTCTAGGTTGGCCTCAGTGTTCTGAGAAATTCTAAATCAATGGTGAGCTCTGTCACAGAAGCTCTAAAGACAAATCTGTTTAATGAACTGAACTCTTCAATTACAAAATATCTAGAAGCAAAATTATGTTCACATTGTACTTTAAAAACACTCCATTCTCAAATCCAGCCATCAGTTTAATCCCATGAATATAAATAAAAACCGACATGACTAAACTGTCTTCAATCAAAATTGTTAATATAGTTGCAAAGGCATATAGTTATTTCGTAAAGTGTTTTCCAAAGTCTTCCTTGTCTAAAGTACTTAATATTTTATCCCTACAATTTTCTCTACCCTTTACTATGGTAAGAGGATTCAAAATATTCATAATGAAAAATATGTGATGAATTTAACATGGTGCTATGGAATAATTAACATCTAGTTTAACATTTTCAGAGATTAAGGATGACAACCTAAATTGTTTGCATGTGCATTCTTTACATAGTTACGTAGGAGCAATTCCATACTCTGCTTTCAGTTTGACAAAAAGACACTGGCTCTTCCATTCAACCACCATTCACCTCTAGTAAATCAACCAGTAATGCAACATTCAGCTCCACTTACTCAGCTGTGCTGTTTCTATATTCCATGAAAAATAATATTTGATATAAGTACTGACTTTTAAATTATTAAATACCCAAAAATATAGTGATAACCACTGATAAAAGTTATTTAAAAATAAATTATAATGCTTTTAGTCTGTGGTAAATGGTGTTATAAGCTAGTAAAACAGAAAGCAACTTTTTTCATTTAAGGCTTCAGGCAACCTGGCTATGTTTTACCTTAGGCTGTTTGGAAATAGCTGTTATTAAAAATTGTATCACAGTAGTAAACTATATGGAAAAAGAATCTGAAAAAGAATAGGAGTATGCATATGTATAACTGAATCACTTTGCTGTATACCTGGAATTAATACAATATTGTAAATCAACTATACTCCAATATAAAATAAAAATTTTAAAAATCTGATCAGTTCAATTGCTTGAAGTGTACATGTAGGATACATCCACTGATATTAGGATACAGAAGTCCTAAGAAATAGATGATATGCTTAATTATTTTGCAAACTCACATTGAGCTTTCAGGAAACTCATGATAAGGAGGTACAAAAAATAGGTACTACAATATTTAAAACAAGAAGAACAATGATAGCAAGAGTTAATAGAACAGAAGACAGCCACTGTGTTATTCATGCTTTCCCTGACTTAAATTTTATAACTTAAAGAGAAACTTGTAATTAATATGTAATCCATTTTAAAGATGAGAAAACTGAGGCTAAGAGAGTTCATGGTTTTTACCCAATATTATTCATCTAATAAGTATTAGAGCCATGATTCCAATTCATATCTTCCTGCTTCTAGGGTCTTTTCTCTGAACTGCTAGGCTTTGCTTTTCTAGCAGTACCATGACAGGCCTGGTGAAGATGTAGAGAGCAGAAAATATGACCCTTGTAAAGATTTTGCATCACTGATAACCAATCATGAATTACACACATGGGTAACACAGGAAAATATAATAATTTGTTCTTTATTTGTTATAAATATGAGAGTGCAGATAAAGAACATAGCAGTTAAATTCAATATGAAAAGCTTTATTTTGTTTTTTAAAATTTTATTAAAGTATAGTTAATATACAATGTTGTGTTAATTTTTGCTGTACAGAAAAGTGACTCAGTTATACACACGCACACACAAACAGATACACACACACACACACACACATATATATATTCTTTTCCATTATGGCTTATCACAGGATATTGAATATGGTTCCCTGTGTTATACAGTAGAGAAAAGCTTTATTGTTCACAGCATTTCCTTCCTCTCAGTTCTTGGACATGGCGACATTTGGGCGGATGGAGGATGGGAGGAAACCATCACTAACTAAGAAAAGAGTCTTAAACAAGATATAAAATAAAATGGACACTTTTATAGTCTCTTAGAGTTCAAATAATATGTCCATGTTTAACATTTCTTGTACCTTTCACTCCATTCCTGGAGGATAGGTGAGCTGGAGATGACCATTTTGATTTTAAAGAAATATTTTTGAGGTTCAGTGAGGCCCAATTAGTGAAAGAGGCAAGACTGAAACTGAACTTTTCTGCTGACCAGCAGTCTTGCTAAGATATTATCATCCAAGTTGATAGAAAAAGCATGTCATGTGTGGTGAGTGGTAGGATATGGGGAAAAGTGGGTAAAGGAAAAATATTAAATGAAGTTTCTTTGATGGGAATAGAAGAGATAAATGTAGATATAAGAATGTAGTCTGATAGGTTTTGAAGAATACATTTATGAGTTGAAAGGTGATTGAAATGGCAAGAGGGAAACAGTGTGGTTTGTGGAGGATAATAGACAATATCCCACAGTGAACTTTGGTGTCAAACCTGGGATAAACATGGCAAGTTATTTAATGTCTCCAGCCCTGAGTTTCCTTATGTTTAATGTGAGAATATTAACACCTACATCACCAGAGCTTTGATGGTGACAATAAAGAATAAATGTGAAAAAGTATGTGAGATGCACACAGAAAGCTCTCTGGGAAGAGCAGTGATTGTGATTATAACTCTGAACACAGTGAAATAGAAACTGTGTTTGAAGTTGTGGAACCAGGAAGTAATGTAGGAAAGAAAACATTAAGACCTTGAGACAAGGGGAAAACATAACATGGCATCACTTTAACATATAAAATTCTACTCTCCTCCATAATATCCTTTACTGGTTTCCCATTATATTGGTGTTAAAATGATCAAACAAGGAGACATTAGACTGAAGTAGCTCTAATGCTTTGGTCTACATGAGCAAACCTAAACCTAAGCCAGAGTCAATTCCTATAAATGCCTCAAGATTAAGAAGGAAACCAATTAAAAACAGCCAACAGGCTTTCCTAAATAATGCAATCTTAAGCTACAGCCAATCAAATAATTTCCTTGTTTTGATTCTCTGTCTTCTCTATGAAAAACTTGCCCCCAGTCTTCCATGGCTAGAGTGCTAACAACGACTTCTAGTTTGTTGCTGCAGATTGGAATTGGTGTTTTCTCAAATAAATCTAACATTTTAATGTGCCTCACTTTATCTTTTAACACTAGAATAAAATTCAAAATCTATAGCCTGTCCTACAAACAGCCACATAATGTAGCTTCTGCATTCTCCTCTAGGATTATCTCTCCAGGATTTCCTCTTGCATCACCAGCCATAGTGGGATTCTTTGATTTCCTGCTTTTCCGTCTACCTGGAATATTCTTTCCCCAACTGCTCACCTGGTCTCAACTTAAATGTTTCTTCTTCAAATAATACCGTCCAGACCTTCTATTGTCCTCATTAATTAATGATTAAAACTTGCAATTATATACTTATTTGTATGTTTGTATTCAAGCAATTGAATAGAGAAGCATCGATTAACGTGAACTGAGCTCTGAAGCTCTGAGTGCTCTAGAGATCATGAAGAAGGTAAATATGGAGACCTGCAGAGGGAAAAGAACTATTTATGTAACACTTCAAGATATCAATACCAGAGATGCCAGACATGGCAGTGAGTGATTACTTGCCAAATGAAGGGGAAAAGAAAGCATCTCTATGTGTCGGAGTTGGAGAAGGCATGAGACTCTTGGCTCTTCTAGGAATTGTCAGAGAAACCATCAAAGGATTTATCATTTTAAAACTCTGGTGGTCTAAAGATGCTACAATTGTTCTCTAAGCTGAAACAGGAAGCTATGCTTTAAACTCTTTAATCCTCTGGATTAATGGTGTATGTGCATCTGTGAGTGTATGTGTGTGTCCTTCTTGTTCTTTCGTGTGTACTTTTGTGTGTGTTTCTGTGTTTTGTTTTCCTTTTTTTTTTTTTTTTGGTGAGAGTAAGTGGGATTTGTGACAACAGAGATGCTGTTTTGAAAGGAATGGGAAATGTGCCACTTGATGGATATCAATTTTTTTGCATGTCACTTCAGCCTTCCATCTCAGGTCTCCTTCATGGCAACATCACTAGATCGTGAAGAGTTAGACTGTCAGAAGGTTTTTATGTCCAACTAAGAACTTCTCTTATAAATAACCCATTTATTGGAGAAGACAAACATGTTAAGCATAAAATAATCTAGAAAAAATGCTTACTAAGTAAAATCAAAATAATTTTTGACCCCATGTGATATGCCAAGGCATATTGTTTATTATTTATATACTTTCATTGGATAGATGGCCTACTTATGCCTTGTACAAGGTGGGTGTACAATAAAACTGAAAAGTTCATATTGTTCCAGATATGTAGCAAACATGAACTTCTTTATGAAATTTGAAGAAATATTTTCTCTAAAGCTGGAGAGATAGTAGTTTGCTTCATCAGTTTCAACAGCTTTAGCATTTTTGTTTTGTCTTCTTTTGTTTTTTCTTGACAAAAAGTACAAATTAGAAAACAAGTATTCCACTGTGCTCATGGGTCTGGTGTAATCAGTAAAAAATAGCAAACATGTCACCAATTAACTACCAGAAAGAAAAAAGTTGCATCTCGGAATGTCAAGACAAAAGAAGCCTGAAATCTGACAACTTTTACAAGATCCATGAAATAAGGAACAAGTATAACCTTGAAACTCCATTGCCTGAGGAATTCTTTCTCCATCAACCATAACATTGGTTTCTTGAGACTATCAAGTTAGGTGCAGATTTAGGACTAGAAAATTGAAGTCATGATCAAGCAGACAAAGGTACATTTCCTAACTCTGTTTTTGTCCAGGGCAAGAATTTAATTATCACCTCTTTACATAGATCCTCCTCAACCACCTATTCTAAGTCATAAACACCATTTAACCTCAGTTATCTTCATCATAGGACATTGTTCTTTCCATTATTTATTGTGTTCAAATTATATTATTTATATATTTACTTATTTGGTTATTGATTGTCTCTTCATTTCTCCCAGCAAGGACATTATGAGGTCATGAACCTTGTTGATCTTATTTACTTGTGTATCCCTAACTCATAAAGATATTTGCATGTAGTTCACTATACATATTTACATGGAGCCCACCATGAAAATAATATAAGGAACACAAAGATAATGGCTATGGCATGATAACATGTTAATTATCTGCTCAAGATTTATTGGATATTTTTTTTTCTCCTGTAGGTTAAAACATTTTGTAATACCCTATAGTAAAATATATAGTAATTAAAACATTCAAAGTCAAAAACTGCTATATTTCATTTATTAAAAGACTGTGTTGATTATCTTTTCATCAAAATTACAGTACTGTTTTTCCTAAATCATAATTAGATGGAGTAACTGTTAATACCAAGAAGATTTTATCTTTGGAGGGAGAGCAATCTCTTAATCTTATTTATAATCATTCATTTATGCTGTTATTCAGTCATTCATTAATTCCAGTATTAACATGTCTTGAGTGGTTAGTGTCTGTCATTGTCTTACCAGCTTCTATGACAGATAGGTCCCTCCTTCTAGGGAATCAGAATTTCATAGGCACAGAGGCCAGAAAACCAACATATACCAGAGCAATGTGGAACTGGAGTTGTGCACAGTGAACTATGAGAGCACAAGACCCTCACCTGGCATAAGTAGTCAAGGAAAGCCTAGTAGAAAAGAATGGACAGCTGGAAGTAGGGGCTAGGTCTGGCTGAAGAGGTCATCTGAATGGCAAACAGGGAAAATCAACTTACTGGTATGACTAGGCAGGATATATTTAGGAATGAAACTGTAGGGGTAGACAAGAGTCAAATTACAGTAGGACTTTCATGCCCTGCATGCTACAGATACCATACATTTAAAGCTACCTATCGTCCAATAAGACTGAAGCTATAAGGATGGCCCCAGTTGTACCACATGAAGCAACATCCTACAGGAAGACCTGCTGGCTGTGTGAGAAGCTGTGTCTGTCCAGGTGACTGTACTGTCTGGCAGTAAGAGGGCCAACATGTCCTCACCTTTACAGATAAGAAACTCAATTTATTCAGCTCATCCAGAGTTCTGGTTACTTTAGGATGGCCAAATTCACAAGAGACAGATAATATTGGGTCTAAATATAAAAGAACACATGCATCCACTTGTCAGTCTATTTTCTCCTGGGCATGAAGCCTACAAACAGAACAAAAGAGTTGGAAAATTTTACTGATAAAGACATTAAAATAAGTTAGCATAACAAATCCATTCATCTATGGGGAAAAAAAACAGAATATAAAATTAATTATGTGCAAGGTCAGAGTCATTTCAAAGGACTAAAAATAATTGCATATGTCTTGCTCTTGGAATCTTCTTTTCTAAATTTCTAGATCACATACCATTTTTCCTTAAAGATTCTTTAAATAGCAGTAAACTTGATTAGACTTAGAGTTCTTAAGTTTCTATAAGGGCATACATTTCCAAAATAAAAGTTAATCAGATTATAAATGTAACATAAATCCTTCCAAATATTTACTAAAAATAAAAACATGAAGGTGGAATCACTTTTTCCTCTAACCTCTATTGATACTTATTAGAAATCTTTGCATCTTTTGATATATGTAATGTACACATAAACATATATTGCCTTATAAACCTCTTTTTGATTTAATGATAGATCATTAACATCTAGTGGCATCGATTAACATGCCTCATATTTTGTGCACAGTTATGCCCATACGTTATATATTCAAACCTTTTTGGTAGAAATTTAGATTATATCTACCATAATTTTTTCCTTTATTTATAAGTTTACCAGAAGAAATATCCTTGCATATGTATATATGTTCTTTTTTCTTATTTTTTATCATAGAATACATTCTTAAAAATGGAATTGATATGTCAAAGGTATGCATATTTTGAAAATTTGGATTAAATATAAACTTTACTTCTTTCCAGAATTTAACTTTTAAGCAGTAATTGTACCACACTTTGATCAAAATTATATTAGCATTTTTGTCAATTTTTGTCGCTTTGATAGGCAAATATATTGTACATTTACATATATATATTTGATTACTAGTGAAGCTATAATTCTTACTAATTCTTAAAATTCTTACTAATCCTTTGCTTTACTTTTTTAACTGTACCTTTATATTACTTTCCTATGTTTATATGAGATGTCAGCTTTTGTTATCTTATTATTGATTTGTTGAATTCTGTTAATGCAACTGACACTGAGCACTGTGTTGTACCAGACACTCTTCTAGGCATCTATGCTTTAGGAGAGAGCAGAAATGGCAAAACAAATGGCAACAAAAATAAATAGGTAGTTCATTAAGTAAATGCTCTTTTTTCCACTGAGGCTCAAATACTTGTTAAATATTTTTTTCCCAACCTTTCCAGTGATATATATATATATACACATTTTTTTTTCTCTTTTTTAGCCACATCACACAGCATGCAGGATCTTAGTTCCCCAATCAGTGATTGAACCCATGTCCCCTGCAGTGGAAGCCCAGTGTCTTAACCACTGGACCGCCAGGGAAGTCCCTCTAGTGCTTTATATTTACAAACCACTTCTTAAGCTAAATGCCTCTAAAATATTTCTGATTCTGATCCGAACATGATCTCATTCTGATTATTTTTCCTTTTCCAGAGAGTGATCTCACTTCCTGATTCTGGGTCCTTCCATTGGATAGACATATATATATATATATATATATATGTGTGTGTGTGTGTGTGTGTGTGTGTATTGTAATGCAGAAGAAGAAAGATTGTCAGACATCCATAGGGTACAGTTGAGGAAAGCCTGGATACTGAAGCCAAGTTTTCCCTTACCTAACCCGGGGTATGCTTTTATCACCATTACAGTAAGGAGTGACCACTGTACTCTGAGCAAAGAGGGGCAGCATCAGCAATATCTGTAGAACAGGATGAGTCGTGGAGATGAGGGTATTTGCTTGTCTTTGCTGTGCCTGTTCTGTTTTAATCTAACTTGTAAGGACAGAATCTTGTTGACAAACAAACAAGAAAAAGGAAAATAAGAGGATCTTAGCTCTGATATTCCATCTATTTGGAGACTTGAGAAATAGGACAGCTGCATAGACAAGGATCTTAGCTAACCCTATCATATGTGTATTTTCCAGGGAGACATGATAAGTGGCTTTGTTATGGTAATAGATAACCAGAGTTTCCATCAAGACACTCTTCAGTGGTAGTGTATATATGTCCATATATACACTACCAAATGTAAAATAGATAGCTCGTGGGAAGCAGTCACATAGCACAAGGAGATCAGCTAGGTGCTTTGTGACCAGCTAGAAGGGTGGGATAGGGAGGGTAGGAGGGAGGGAGAAGCAAGAGGGAAGAGATATGGGGATATATATATATATGTATAACTGATTTACTTTGTTATAAAGCAGAAACTAACACACCATTGTAAAGCAATTATACTCCAATAAAAATGGTAAAAAAAAAAAAAGGTACTCTTTAGACCTTCATCACAAATTTAATTTGAATCTTTTATGCCCATGAAATTTCAATGTTTACCCTCCCACCCCACATTTTTTCCTTATTTTTGATTGCCTCTGCCCTTGCTCTTTCAAACAAGATCTAAATGGAAAGTGTCAGAATATTATATCAAAAGCCATTTAGATTGTTTTTGAATGGAGTACAGATATGCGTCCAAACTTCTGAGAGCTTGGTCTACCCTATTATGTCTTTCAACATGCCCTCAGGAAGCAGTTCTCTGGCTGTGACAAATATTTCTCATGGCTGCAACTTGAAAATGAGTCTCAACACCAAGAGGTGTGGTGTAATTGACAACCTTAGGGATAAACATAAAGAATTTCAAGTAAACTGTTATCACCAAGGTTGATATTTGCTCTCTGCTCTGTTTCAGCCTCTGCTGAATAATGAACTGAATACATCAGTTCAAGATCTGCATCATTTTGTGGGGAAGAGAGTCTGAAAAGTAATCTCATAGCAGAGTCAATGTTATTCTTTTGTGTAGGTTTGTATCATCAACTATTCAAAAACACTAAAAGTATCTTTCAAGTGATTGTTTACAAAACAAGTGAAATTGAAAAATCTCTAGGATTAGTCTTTGCATTTTCTGTTCAGATAAGGTAAATGGATGGTCTCTTGTGCCTAATTCAAGCCATTTTTTTTAAAAAATTAAGGGGCATTTACATATATTGACTACCTTGTCTGTGATTTGCATATTTACATAGTACTTCAGGGAGCTTCAGAGGTTTTGTAAATATTAAATCTTTTAAAGGTCACTAAACTCAACAGTCCTAAGAGAGAGGTAAGAACTGTTTCTAAGGTACTTGAGAGCTACTCAGGATCAAACCATCTCCATCATTTCCGGGAACAAATGTCTATGATTGCATGATGTTGAGCCGAGTTTGTTATAGCTGGACCACAGAAACAGGAATTCATGAGATCTCTATCATTACCAAAAAACCAGATGTGGGGTTCAGCCATGAAGGTACCCACTCTTTGTTTTGAAAAATTGGTTTATACTAGATACTACTAGAAAAATTTCAGCTCCTATCTCCATCAAAGAACATATCAGTGGCCCCTGGCAGTTAGATAGACCACTGGGAGCTCATGTAAAGGGCTCAGCTCTTAAGTCCAATCTTGTCTCCCTCCCCAGTGCTTCTTGCAGCCAGGGTTATGATAAGCCATGCTAGCTTGTGAATTGTCTCTGAGGAAGGACTCTAAATAATCATCAAATGAAAGCAGATCATCCTCAAATCAAGCGCTAACATTTAGCTTTCTACCTTTGAGACCCTTCTAGTATTTTCAAAACAAAAACATGAGCTTTTTGGTTTTTGCTGCAAAGATTTAAAGCCTTTAAAAACTCTACACGAAAAAGGGGAAGTAGCAAATTTTGCCTTGATCGAAAGTGATTTAATTATTTTGAAGTATTCATTCATTCATTCACTATTTATTTATTCATTTTCCATTACTTTATTCATTCTGTGAGCACTAGAGCCAGGAGCTGTTAGGTTCTCAGAAGGACAAGAAGCATAACATAAGATCTTCCCCTCTGAGACTTGACACTCTAATCTTATATGAGAAATAGGAAAGAAACTATCTAAAATGCAAGGTGTTATTTGCTGCAAAGTTTAAAGAAGTGGTACCATGTAGAATTTAAGGGCTATGACTTTCTCTCTGGTCACCCTGGGCAAGTCATTTAATCTCTTAAAAAGCTTTTCTTCTTTATCCATTCATCTGTCAATGGACATTTATGTTGCTTCCATGTCCTGACCATTGTAAATAGTGATGCAATGAACATTGGGATACATGTGTCTTTTAGAGTTATGGTTTTCTCAGGGTATATATGGTACATATATACAATGGACTATTACTCAGCCATAAAAAGGAACAAAATTGGGTCATTTGTAGAGATGTGGATGGACCTAGAGTCTGTCGTACAGAGTGAAGTAAGTCAGAAAGAGAAAAACAAATATATATTAACACAGGTATGTGGAGTCTAGAAAAATGGTGCAGATGAAGCTATTTGCAAGGCAGGAATAGAGACGCAGATGTAGGGAACAGACATGTGGACACAGGAGGGAGGAGGGGGACATGAACTGGGAGACTGGGATTGATGTATGTGCACTGCCATGTGTAAGAAAGATAGCTAGTGGGAACCTGCTGTATAGTGCAAGGAGCTCTGCTTAGTGCTCTGTGGTGACCTAGATGGATGGGATGGGGTTGGGGTGGGAGGGAAGTCCGAGAGAGAGGGGATATATGTATACATATAGCTGATTCACTTTGTTGTACAGCAGAAACTAACACAACACTGTAAAGCAACTATACCCGCCCCGCCAAAAAAACCCTTTCCTTCTCTGAATATAAGGGAATAACAAGAGCATCAACCTCACCTTGTGGTTGTAAGAATTATATGAAATAATATCTGTAGTGCAATTAAACTATCATTAGGAAATTCTCAACAAATCTTAGTTGTTTTCATTGCTATTATTCTTTTAAAAGCAAAGTGCTCTTCAGGTACAGCACATGTAGCTACCAAATCTTCACGAGGGAATAGAAAAGCACACAATGTGGTATAATTTGGTGTGAAATCCAGCCGCTTACTAGTTTCTTGCATATGTAGAAATTTTCTTTTTAGAAAGTCTAAACCTTAAATTTTTAACCCCTTCCTGGCCTTTACATAATGAAATGCAGAAAAGGGAGCAATCATGTTTGGTTAAAGTAAGGCTTCACTCAATTTTGGGTATAAAATCACCATTAGGGAAACTTTTTCTTTCTTTTTTTCTGGAAAATTGTAATGGGACATTAACTAATTGACTACATTTATTTTTAGAAAATAAAGTGTATATTTTAGTCTTTTTCAGAAAAGAATGGGAACTTACACATGGAGTTAACACATTGCCATCAACCCTAGATTATCCCTTTGCTGGAGTTTCTTTTTAATTTAAACATACATACGTTATACTCCAGCTACCAGAGGTCTGTTTCAGCTGGATGTTTATAACTGGAAGTTTACCAACATGTCTATACTTCAATGCCCATAAATTTGACTATGATAACACAGTTGTGATATCTTTATAATAATGAATGAAGATGTTTAAGAGTATGAAAAAGTCATTTTTTGAGAATTACTGAACCCCAGTCTTTAATGAGAATTACGATTATACATTTACATGTATAAGAGTGTTGGAGGATCGCAGTTTCTGTTGTCAGACTTGAATTCTTTTTACAAAGGTCAGGTAAAACTTTTAACCAGGAGAGCTAAGAGAATACTTCCGTTACAATCTGAAGTGTCTTCCGCGCATCTCACAATATTACTGAAGGAAGATGTATCCCTCCTGCTTTGATGCCCTGCCTTTGCCTCTACACATATTCTATGTAAAGGCTTCAAGTACCTACTCTTCATTAACTGTGGAAAGCTTTGTATCTCTGCAATGTCTGTAAAACTCTCATGTTATTTGAGTAGTTATTAAACTGATTCTATTTTGACTCTCTTTTTTAGCAACTCCAGCCTATCTGTGGGATTAGTGCTTTCAAATGTAGAGAAGGCACCAGATCTATTTAAATCTTCTCTTGGTGCAAAAGTTCATTCCCTGTCTGCCTAGATTTCTTGTGAAAATAGATCCCTAATTTTTACGCAAATAAGAATGCCATGATAATCCCTAAGCAACACCATCAAACATGCCCATTGCAGCAGGACAATAGAAGATTTAGAGTTTAATCCTGCTGTAGGGGTATTTTGAGGGGTTGCATTTATACTACACTACTATGAAATTGTTACATAGCCTGGAAATTGCTCTATTTCACATTAATCATAAATTCTCAACTATCTCATCAACCCACAGAATTCAGTAACGATGCTTTTATGATTCTACCACCAAGGTAATAAAATATTTTCTTATGTTTTTAGGAACTGATTCTGAAGATGTTTTGCAAAGAGGGATTTCCAAAATAGTTTGAGAATTGGGGAGCACCGCAGAAAACTTCTAATAAAGATAGAGGTGAAAATGTCATTCACCTGACAAATTGTTTTCAAAATCAAACACATTTGTTTGTATCCAAATTTTGTATAATGAATGGGGTATTTGATAAATTTTCCTTTCATTAAGTAAATTAATATTACATGAGAAACCATAATCCCAACTCAATGGTATGTCCATCCCCTTCTCTTCTAGAGACTTCCTCTCCCTGTTTCTTCAATTGCCTACCCAGGAATTTTCCACAAAGCTTGTTGTTGATAAACCTCTCATATCAGACTCTGGATGACTAGAATTGCCTTCTTGTAGGCTGATTCCCAGCCGTGTGGTCTTATTTCATTATAATTATCCTCATAGCCCTGGCTACAGGGTTCTGCTTAGTTTTTCAGCGTTAAAATTCTCTCTTGACTATGATTAAACTGTCTTTGGATTCATGGGCCTAGAAAATTTAAACAGTCCAATTTAATGAAAAACAATTTTCATAGCCATCTGGCAATGGTCTCTTTCTAGAAGTTAACTTTTTGCATATTAAACTTCTAAAAGAAATGATGATATCAGTTTTCATAATAGCCCACGTGGAGAGAGTCTGCTCTTTCTGTTCCCACCAGCCCACTGATTTGTGTATCTGTTACACTTCCTCAGTAGTTTTAGGGAGAAACAGATCATTTACATAAATTATAATCGATGGAGGTCTGAGTGCTGAGCATTTTGGAATAGCCCCTTGGGTAAGTTAAGTAGTTAGAGACTAAGAAATTAGTCTTATCTGCTTGGATTCTTTCATCAAGGCAAGATTTAAATCAATTAATTATAATTTAGGAAATTTTCAAAGTTAAAGAGCTTTCAGAATGAAAATCATGTTTGGGCAATTACGAAGAAATTTCTTTCTATAGAAAGATAACCTCACAAAATGCCATTTTTCAGGTTCCTTAAGTTGTTTATAAACTTTTAAATTTTGTTTTGATTTTGTCTCAAGAACAATACCAAAATTGTGAAAAAGATTTAACCATTTGTTGATTATAGCACTTGAGATTTCTAGGAATGATAACTCAGAGTCTCTCAGAAACAAAGTAGATAATTTTGAATCCTTGAAGACTGAATATAGTTTGTATAACTGTTAAATAATGCTTATGCTTTCCTGATGATTTCTGAAAAATCAAAACAAAACAAAAAACCACAACTGAGCTTAAAATATGATTTTTATGTAAATTATTAGTTGAGGGAGCTGGTTCATTATATCCCCTTACATATTTGACTGGGTCTTCTATGAAAGTGTGTTACACAAACAGATAAATGAAAATTCCAAAAAATTGTAGCCACTCAAATATCCCTTACTGGCAAACCCATCAGATGGTCAGGCCAGGTGGGAATAATGTTTGTTACATAGTAAACTTGATCTGCATCTCTGTTATAATAATATCAAGAGAGATTGGTGGGTCAAATAACAATGTTTAAATGAAAGTATAGATGTAGATCCTATGTACATAACCCTTTGAACATCATTCCATGGAATTAAGAATACTGTTAGATTTTTCATTTAAAAGACTATGGGGTGGGGCTTCCCTGGTGGTGCAGTGGTTGAGAGTCTGCCTGCTGATGCAGGGGACACAGTTTCGTGCCCCGGTCCAGGATGATCCCACATGCCGCAGAGCAGCTGGGCCCATGAGCCATGGCCACTGGGCCTGTGCGTCCAGAGCCTCTGCTCCGCAACAGGAAGCAGTCACAAGAGCAAGAGGCCTGCGTACCGCAAAAAAATAAATAAATAAATAATAAAAAAAAGACTATGGGGTGTATATAAACAAAAAAATCACTTGCTTTATCACCCAAATCTTGAAAACTTTAGGAGAAGGGAATGCATTCCATGAAGGCCAAATTTATCTTATCACTATTCTAAAGTTCTAACGTTGGAGGTATTTGCAAAGCTAAACTTTCACAGGTAGCCAAAATCCACAGTAATGATACTGATAAGTCTAAATCTCAAGGTACATTTAGAATCTTAATTTAAAGCAATACTAATAAAATATTTGATTGAGCTGATAAAACACTAGCTGTGGGCTTCCCTGGTGGCACAGTGGTTGAGAATCTGCCTGTCAGGGCAGGGGACACGGGTTCGAGCCCTGGTCTGGGAAGATCCCACATGCCACGGAGCAACTGGGCCTGTGAGCCACAACTACTGAGCCTGCGCGCCTGGAGCCTGTGCTCCGCAACAAGAGAGGCCGCAATAGTGAGAGGCCCATGCACCGTGATGAAGAGTGGCCCCCACTTGCCACAACTAGAGAAAGCCCTCGCACAGAAACAAAGACCCAACACACCCAAAAATAAATATACATAAAATAAATAAATAAATAAAGTCTCTCTTAAAAACTGCCAAAATATACACCCTAATGAATACTGCCTTTCAAAATGAACCTGAAAAATAAAACAATTACAGTGTTTTCATTTAAAAAAAAAAAACACTAGATGTTTAAGTAATTAAGCTGGTGCAATCAACAAATAACTGTTTAAAGAGTTAATTGCCTTTTACAAAAGAAACTAAATCTACAGTTTTATAATATTCTGAAGGAACTATTTTTTGTTCTTTTTCTTTTCTTTTTTTTTGGCTTTCACTCTTACCAGGCTGGTGTTTCTTGGGAAGCCAAAAAGGACTTCATTCTCTTCCTGCTGTTTATCACTTCCCTGAAATCATAATCCTCTCTGTGTAACTATAATCATCTCCACAGGAATTAATTGTGATGTCACAGAAGATTATGACATTAAGTGGGAAACAAGCATCAGTAAACTGAACTCTATTAAGAGCAAAGATTTTGTTCTTATATAAAAATATATGTTGTACATACGTCATGCACTTGTTAAAATTGAATGAGTTAATAAACAGCTATGACTGTTAGGTTTCTTTACCTTAAATTTTTCAGACAACTTAAGGGTCAAACATTAGTGATTCATTAATTAAAGTCAGATTGGTTTTTGGCCATTATATCAAAAGCATAATATATTCTTTCCATTCTATTATTAACTGGTGTCTATAATATATTTAATTGTACCACAGATAAAATGAAATGGCATATCCATCAGCAGTTCTGAAACTTAGCCACATATTAGAATCATCTGGGAAGCTTGACAGACTTCTGATGCCCTTGCTCCACCCCAGATCATCTGATTTAATTGGCCTGGAATGCAGCCTGAGCATCTAGAATTTTAAAAGCTCCCAGGTCATTCTCCTGGGCAGTGGGGGTTGAGGGCCAGTGTTCTGTATCATTGTGCTCACAGCAGAAAATCATCATGGGAAACATTTATGTCATATCTTGTGGACTCTTCTTAGAAATTTTAGAGAGAACCATATTTTTCAAGCATGATTTTATCATCTGAGCATATCTCTAGTTTGTATCTCAGAATTTAATTTCTTGAGAAAAAAAGGCACACCAGAAGCAAGAAGAACTACAATCCTGCAGCCTGTGGAACAAAAACCACATTCACAGAAATATAGACAAGATGAAAAAGCAGTGGGCTATGTACCAGATGAAGGAACAAGATAAACCCCCAGACAAACAACAAAATGAACTGGAGGTAGGCAAACTTCCAGAAAAAGAATTCATAATAATTATAGTGAAGATGATCCAGAACCCCTGAAAAAGAATGGAGGCAAAGATGAAGATGCAAGAAATGTTTAACAAAGCCCTAGAAGATTTAAAGAACAAACAGAGATGCACAATACAAAACTGAAATGAAAAATACACTAGAAGGAATCAATAGCAGAATAACTGAGGCAGAAGAATGGATAAGTGACCTGGAAGACAGAATGGTGGAATTCACTGCTGCAGAACAGAATAAAGAAAAAAAAAAGAATGAAAAGAAATGAAGACAGCCCAAGAGACCTCTGGAACAACACTAAATACGACAACAGTCGCATTATAGGGTCCCAGAAGGAGAAGAGAGAGAGAAAGGACCAGAGAAAATATTTGAAGAGATTATAATCTAAAACTTCCCTAACATGAGAAAGGAAATAGCCACCTAAGTCCAGGAACTGCAGAGAGTCCCATACAGGATAAACCCAAGGAGAAACACACTGAGACACATAGTAGTCAAACTGGCAAAAATTAAAGAAGAGAAAAACTATTGAAAGCAGCAAGGGAAAAACAACAAATAACATACAAGGGAACTCCCATAAAGTTAACAGCTAATTTCTCAGCAGAAACTCTACAAGCCAGAAGGGAGTAGCATGATATACTTAAAGTGATGAAAGGGAAGAACCTACAACCAACATTATTCTACCCAGCAAGGATCTCATTCAGATATGATGGAGAAATCAAAAGCTTTACAGACAAGCAAAAGCTAAGGGAATTCAGCACCACCAAACCAGCACTACAGAAAATGCTAAAGGAACTTCTGTAAGTGGGAAATACAAGAGAAGAAAAAGACCTACAAAAGCAAACCCAAAACAATTAAGAAAATGGTCATAGGGACATACATATAGAAAATTACCTTAAACATGAAAGGATTAAATGCTCCAACCAAAAGACTCAGACTTGCTGAATGGATACAAAACCAAGACCCATACATATGCTGTCTACAAGAGACCCACCTCAGACCTAGGGGCACATACAGACTGAAAGTGAGGGGATGGAAAAAGATATTCCATGCAAATGGAAATCAAAAGAAAGCTGGAGTAGCAAAACTCATATCAGATAAAATAGACTTTAAAATAAAGAATTTTACAAGAGACAAGGAAGGACACTACATAATGATCAAGGGATCAATCCAAGAAGAACATATAACAATTATAAATATATATGCACCCAACATAGGAGCACCTCAATACATAAGGCAACAGCTAACAGCTATAAAACAGGAAATCAACAGTAACACAAAAATAGTGGGGGACTTTAACACCTCACTTACACCAATGGACAGATCATCCAAACAGAAAATTAATAAGGAAACACAAGCTTTAAATGACACAATAGACCAGATGGATTTAATTGATATTTATAAGACATTCCATCCAAAAACAGCAGATTACACTTTCTTCTCAAGTGCACATGGAATATTCTCCAGGATAGATCACATCCTGGGTCACAAATCAGGCCTCAGTAAATTTAAGAAAATTGAAATCATATCAAACATCTTTTCTGACCACAATGCTATGAGATTAGAAATCAATTACAGGGAAAAAAAAGTAAAAAACACAAACACATGGAGGCTGAACAATACGTTACTAAATAAGCAAGAGATCACTGAAGAAATCAAAGAGAAAATCAAAAACTACCTACAGACAAATGACAATGAAAGCACGACGATCCAAAACCTATGGGATGCAGGAAAAGCAGTTATAAGAGGGAAGTTTATAGCTATACAAGCCTACCTCAAGGAACAAGAAAAATCTCAAATAAACAATCTAATGTTACACCTAAAGGAACGAGAGAATGAAGAGCAAACAAAACCCAAAGTTAGCAGAAGGAAAGAAATCATAAAGATCAAAGTTAGCAGAAATAAATGAAATAGACACAAAGAAAACAATAGCAAAGAACAATAAAACTAAAAGCTGGTTCCTTGAGAAGATGAAAAATTTGATAAACCATTAGCCAGACTCATCAAGAAAAAGAGAGAGAGGACTCAAATCAATAAAATTAGAAATTAAAAAGAAGTTACAACAGACATGGCAGAAATACAAAGCATCCTAAGAGACTACTACAAGCAACTCTATGCCAATGAAATGGACAACCTGGAAGAAATGGACAAATTCTCAAAAAGGCATAACCTTCCAAGAGAGAACCAGGAAGAAAGACAAAACATTATCAGACCAATCACAAGGAATGAAATTGAAACTGTGATTTAAAATATTCCAACAGGGCTTCCCTGGTGGTGCAGTTGTTGAGAGTCTGCCTGCCGATGCAGGGTATACGGGTTTGTGTCCCGGTCCAGGAAGATCCCACATGCCAGAGAGCGGCTAGGCCTGTGAGCCATGGCTGCTGAGCCTGTGCTCTGCAACAGGAGAGGCCACAACAGTGAGAGGCCCGTGTACCACACACACACACACACACACACACACACACACACACACACAAAACTTCCAACAAACAAAAGTCCAAGACTAGATGGCTTCACAGGTGAATTCTATCAAACTTTTAAAGAAGAGCTAACACCCATCCTTCTCAAACCCTTCCAAAAAATTGCAGAGAAAGGAACATTCCCAAACACATTTTATGAGGCCACCATCACCCAGATACCAAAACCAGAAAAAGATACAACAAAAAAAGAAAATTACAGACCAATATCACTGATGAATATAGATGCAAAAATCCTCAACAAAATACTAGCAAACAGAATCCAGCAACACATTAAAAGGATCATACACCATGATCAAGTGGGATTTATCCCAGGGATGCAAGGATTCTGCAATATACACAAATCAATCAATGTGATACACCATATTAACAAATTGAAGAATAAAAACCATATGATCATCTCAATAGATGTAGAAAAAGCTTTTTACAAAATTCAACACCCATTTATGAAAAATACTCCAGAAAGTGGGCATAGATGGAACATACCTCAACATAATAAGGGCCATATATGAGAAACCCACAGCAAACATCATTCTCAATGGTGAAAAACTGAAAGCATTTCCTGTAAGATCAGGTACAAGAGAAGGAGGTCCACTCTCACCACTATTATTCAACATAATTTTGGAAGTCCTAGCCATGGCAATCAGAGGAAAAAGAAATAAAAGGAATCCAAATTGGAAAAGAAGAAGTAAAATTGTCACTGTTTGCAGATGACATGATACTATACATAGGGAATCCTAAAGATGCCAGGAGAAAACTACTAGAGCTAATCAATGAATTTGGTAAAGTTGCAGGACACAAAATTAATGCACAGAAATCTCTTGCATTCCTATACACTAATGATGAAAAATCTGAAAGAGAAATTAAGGGAACATTACCATTTACCACTGCAACAAAAAGAATAAAATACCTGGGAATAAACCTACCTAGGGAGACAAAAGACCTGTATGCAGAAAACTATAAGACACTGATGGAAGAAATTAAAGATGATACCAACAGGTGGAGAAATATACCATGTTCTTAGATTGGAAGAATCAATACTGTGAAAATGACTATACTACCCAAAGCAAGCTACAGATTCAATGCAATCCCTATCACACTATCAAGGGCATTTTTTACAGAACTAGAACAAAAAATCTTAAAATTTGTGTGGAGACACATAAGACCCCAAATAGCCAAAGCAGTCTTGAGGGAAAAATATCAGAGCTGGAGGAATCTGACTCCCTGACTTCAGACTATACTACAATGCTACAGTAATCAAGACAATATGATACTGGCACAAAAACAGAAACATAGATCAATGGAACAAGATAGAAAGCCCAAAAATAAACCCATGCACCTATGGTCAACTAATCTATGACAAAGGGCAAGGATATACAATGGAGAAAAGACAGTCTCTTCAATAAGTGGTGCTGGAAAAACTAGACAGCTACATGTAAAAGAATGAAATTAGAACACTCCCTAACACCATACACAAAAATAAACTCAAAATGGATTAGAGACCTAAATGTATGACCAGATACTATAAAACTCTTAGAGGAAATCATAGGAAAAACTCTCTTTGGCATAAATCACAGCAAGATTTTTTTGATCCACCTCCTAGAGTAATGGAAATGAAAACAAAAATAAACAAATGGGACCTAATGAAACTTCAGAGCTTTTGCACAGCAAAGGAAACCATAAACAAGACAAAAAGAGAACCCTCAGAATGGGAGAAAATATTTGCAAACAAATCAACAGACTAAGGATTAATCTCCAAAATACATAAACAGCTCATGCAGCTCAATATTAAAAAAACTAACAACCCAATCCAAAAATGGGCAGAAGACCTAAATAGACACTTCTCCAAAGAAGATATACAGGTGGCCAAGAAGCACATGAAAAGCTGCTCAACATCACTAATTATAAGAGAAATGCAATTCAATACTACAATGAGGTATCACCTCACACCTGTTCAAATGGGCATCATCAGAAAATCTACAAACAACAAATGCTGGAGAGGGTTTGGAGAAAAAGGAACTCTCTTGCACTGTTGGTGGGAATGTAAATTGATAGAGCCACTATGGAGAACAGTATGGAGATTCCTTAAAAAACTAAAAACAGAATTACCATATGATCCAGCTATCCCACTACTGAGCATATACCCAGAGAAAACCATAATTCAGAAAGACACATGCAGCAATAAGAAAGACCCCAATATTCATTGCAGCACTATTTACAATAGCCAGGTCATGGAAGCAACCTAAATGCCCATTGACAGATGAATGGATAAAGAAGATTTGGTACATATATACAATGGAATATTACTCAGCCATAAAAAGGAACAAAGTTGGGTCATTTGTAGAGATGTGGATACATCTAGAGACTGTCATACAGAGTGAAGTAATTCAGAAAGGGAAAAACAAATACTGTAAATTAATGCATATATGTGGAACCTAGAAAAATGGTACAGATGAACTGGTTTGCAGGGCAGAAATTGAGACACAGATGTAGAGAACAAACGTGTGGACACCAAGAGGGCAAAGCGGCGAGGGGTTGGGGGTGGTGGTGTGATGAATTGGGCGATTGGGATTGACATGTATACACTGATGTGTATAAAATTGATGACTAATAAGAACCTGCTCTTTAAAAATATAAATAAAATAAAATTCAAACTTAAAAAAAAAGAAAAGGCACACCATTTTATGGTGAACGTAGTGGGAGAAGAAGCTGATATATGATCTTGAGACATGAAATTAAAAGCTTGCTAATTACCCGGGAAGAGTGGCAGAGCAGCAAAGCGTAACATGCTATGATACTCCTGGGAAAAGGTTTTCCCAAAAAGTGTCTTTCAACCCAACAACTGCAGAATTGGGTGGGCTTGTTTGTGAGCATTTGTGGGACACTCCCTAGGGACTTCCAAAAATACATGAGATGCAGGAGGTTTTAGAAGGGATTTGTGAGATGAGAGCTGGGTTCACCATTTTATTTATCATAGTTCATTTAATTATCTTCAGTGCCTACCATATAAAAGATATTTGAAAATATGGGAAACTGAAAAGGAGTGTAAGGAACATTTCTTGTGCTATCCCTCAAAATTGAATATAATAGAATCGCTAATCATCAGGGAAATGCAAATCAAAACTACAATGAGATATCACCTCACACCTGTCAGAATGACTATCAACAAAAAGAACACAAATAACAAATGTTGGCAAGGATGTGGAGAAAAGGGAATCCTCATATACTGTTGATGGAAATGTAAATTGGTGCAACTACTGTGGAAAACAGTATGGAGGTTTCTCAAAAAACTAAAAATTGAAGTACAGTATGACTTAGCAATTCCACTTCTGGGTATATATCCAAAAACAAAAACATAAACACTAATTTGAAAATACACATGCACCCCAACGTCCATAGCAGCATTATTTACAATTGCCAAAATATGGAAGCAAACTAACTGCCTATCATCAGATGAATGGATAAAGAATATGTGGTATATATATAAAATGGAATATTACTCAGGCATAAAAAAACAAAATTTTGCCATTTGTAACAACATGGATGGACTTGGAGAGCATTGTGCTAAGTGAAATAAGTCAGACGGGGCAAAACAAATACTATATGATATCACTTATGTGTGGAATCTATAAAAATACAGAAAAATAGTGAAGAAAACAAAAAAGAAGCAGACACAGGTATAGAGAACAAACTAGTGGTTACCAGTGGTGGGGGGAGTAGAGGGGTGGGGGAGTGGGAAGTACAAACTACTGGGTGTAAAATAGGCTACAAGGATGTATTGCACAACACAA
Organism: Globicephala melas; assembly: GCF_963455315.2. Classification (NCBI taxonomy): domain Eukaryota; kingdom Metazoa; phylum Chordata; class Mammalia; order Artiodactyla; family Delphinidae; genus Globicephala; species Globicephala melas. The sequence goes on along the minus strand of NC_083315.2, from coordinate 160,490,942 downwards.
GGAATATGGCCAGTATTTTGTAATAACTGTAAATGGAGTGGAACATTTAAAAATTGTATAAAAATTTTAAAAATTTAAGTGAATAGAGGAAACATGAATTACACACTCCACTGTATAACACACATAGGCACAGGATAGGCAGAATATTCAAGGCCACAGATAAGCTACGAGAGCCTCTGTATGAATGAGAAAAGGTACCTCTTCTGGGAGGCTGCAACTTCACAGATACGGGGCCCATGGTCTGAAGTCCAAGTCACTCTCTAGTCTAGGCGACTTCAAGAAATTCACTGCAGCTTGACCTCTAGGTGCAGACCTGGAAAAGACAGGGATACAGGCTATTAAATAATCTCAGAGTTCCTAATAGGGGGAAATACTTTCCAAACCCTTGGGAACTCTGTTCAAGTCTATACCCCTCTACCAAATTCAGGCAGGGTGGGGATATTCAGGCAACCCACTTTAGAACGCATGAGATCTGTAATAGGAAACTTGATAACACTCCCTCTGTACCATATTTCCAGCTGATATTTTGAGCTGCAACCAACAGAGACCAACTGAATTAGGCTACTTATGTAGGAATGATTTATTTTGCAATGAATATGGGTCAAGCGTGCCTTACCACTAAATGTTAGAATCTCATTCAAATACATTTATTTTCCTAAATGCAGCAGTGGAAACTTTGTGCTGTTGTTGTTGCTTTAACTAATTTAAAGTATAGCAGGGGCATCCCTTGTGGCGCAGTGGTTGAGAGTCCGCCTGCTGATGCAGGGGACACGGGTTTGTGCCCCGTTCCGGGAAGATCCCACATGCCGCGGAGCGGCTGGGCCCGTGAGCCATGGCAGCTGGACCTGTGCGTCCGGAGCCTGTGCTCCGCAACGGGAGAGGCCCGCAGCGGTGAGAGGCCCGCGTACCGCAAAATAAATAAATAAATAAATAAAATAAAATATAGCAGTTCATCAGGGCATGTATATATACATTATTGTAAACAGAGAGTTGAAGTGTTCTGCACAAAAATTATAAGAGTTTTAGAATTTGGGGGCTTACATCAAGACCAACGGTATGAGTTAAGCCAGAAATGATAAGAGGAAAGGATGAGGATTTAAAAACCTGGAATATTTTTAGTACATGGATACCTTTTGCTGTAATGTACAGCAAAGTAACTATGTTATTACTCACAAAATATGATGACAACTAGACTGCAAGTAGTTGTCTTTGTAAATCATGTTTTGGGGAAATCAAAGCCAAAAATAATGTATTTGATTTTTGAGCCCTTGCAGGATGGAAAATTAGATAGCTAAAAATGTCAAGGAAAACAAGATTGAGAAATTAGCAAAAGTATGAAACTGGATTTGGCAGTGACTACCATAAACCCTATAGGGCTGTTGTCTGGATAAGATAATAAAGTCTAGGTAAAGCACTGACACAATACTTTGCATATAGACAGCATGCAATAGATGATCATTACCATCACTCTTATTTTATTGTTATTAGCACCAATGTATGTTTATTATTATAAATAATTTCCCACTTTATGGAAATTAATTTGAAGGGATATAATATTCCAATTTAGTTAATAGTAAGTTATGGTATGGTTTAATATTCTGGAATATCCTGGACTAATTGGAAGCATATTTAGTATGTAAGAATGCTTGTTTCCAAAAGTATTGAAAAAGGTTCTACTGATTTCTTTTGTTCAAGCTTCTGCTTATCTCCTTTAGCCAAGAAAAATAAAGTTTGATTTTCCTTGAGCTTGTTGTTGTGCTTGCTAATAACAAAACAAACCATACAGAAGAAACTTTGTGTAGAAATCTAGATTTCTGAAGCCACCTATATTTTCCAATGTCAATGATTTTCCTTAAAAGGAATGAAAAAGTCGAGTAAATGAGAGATCTAGAGATGTGGATGGTGGTGAGGCCATTGTTCCAACTTATTCTCCTAGGCAAATATCTCTGGCAGGGTACACATTACTCTTTGCATTTTCTGCAGATTCCTTTCATTAAACAACTTTTATAATCCTACTTTTTTGGTATATTGAAACAATAAGGGTAAATCTACATCTACTACAAAGATAAATGATCTCCAAATCTAATCTAGAGAAAAGGCATTTTTTGCCTTCCTAATAACACTAGAAAAAAAGCTAGTGATCAGTTTTCCTATTAGTGAAAATAAGCACTTTAATAAACTGTTCGGTATCTCCCAGGTATTGTAAATGGCATCTGCTATTAGAACAGGTCTCAATAATGTAATAGATAGCCATATAAACCCACCTACTTTAATGGAGCATAAATTAAACACAGTCTTTTGGATGGCTTTAACATGTAAATGCAGCTTTTTGAAAAATGTTTTAATTTTTCATTTAATGATCTTGCCAGTTTTCTACAATGGAGGATAGTAAACCCTCTATCCCTTCTGACCTTTATAAGATACAATATAACTCACAAAATAAGATACAATGTAACCAATAAAACTCATTTAAAATTAAATGAGTTTAATTTTACTCATTCTAAGGTAAAATCACTTGGAACCAAGTTTCTTAAGAGAGCATCTTGTGACATTATATGAGTGAAGCATACATTATAATTCAGCATATATAATCTTTTGTTTCCCTCTATTTTTATATTTAAAAAGTGGTTTAAAAAAGATATTTGTACGTGTATATAAGTGTGTATGTGTGTTTGTGTTTCTCTGTTTCAATATTAAACTACCTACATTTAAAGTATCCTGATTAAGACACAGTTGGTAAATATTTGAAACATAAATAAAACAAATCAGAGAATGATCATTAATCATTTGAATGGTGTCCAACTTTCCTGTTCTAACTATTATGCTAATATTTTATTGTAGCACTTATTTTATTACTAATATTTATTTCTTCTACAGATGATTATAATAAGTATGTGTTTATATATTACATTTATCCATAAGAACATCATAAAATTTAGTTGCTCTAAAGTCAGATGTTTATCACAAGAAATGTCATGGGCATAGCCTAAAATTTTAATACCTGTATGAATTACACAAAGGCTTTTTAATCAAAACAATTTATCATCTAACAGTTATTATTAGGGAAGCAAATTCAGATATTTGATGTTTTTAAATCAAGAACCCCAGATGTTGACCAACAAAGTCTCAAATGTTTGGTTGTAAAATGTAGTACATTTTCTATAATAAATGCAATTATTAGTTATGTACTCAATTGCCAAGTAACCTAAACTTGTAAGATTAAAAATGTACTAAATTGGAGCTCATTAAACTATTGAGGCAGATAAAGGGAAACATTTCATTATAACTGGATGTTGCACTACCTATACTGCTGGCAAAGATAACATCTCTTAATCTTACTCTACCAAGGGAAAGTCTAAGAGGGGATTTTCCTTCAGGCTATCAGAAGTTTGTTAAGTAAATGTTGACATTATTTTGGTTTGCATTATTTTGATCTATCCTCTTCTGTGGGTTTACCAGCTCTTTTGATACTGCTAATAATCTCTTTCTCTTTCTCTCTGCATATGCAGACAAATAAAGCTAGAGTCCCTTTGATCTTTATGATCAAATATGAATATTATGGTAACAATAATATATCAGATTTACAACTTCATAACTAAGGAATTATGTAGAAATTGCTAAATGCATTTTTTAATTTACAAAGTTGGAAATGGGACATTTTTTCATAATTGTTCCTAATAAGCACTGGTTATGAAACTCAATGACCTGTCTTTTGCCTGTGTGGTAACTGGTAGAATTGCGTAGCTCTGTCCCATATTCCCTGGTGACCCCACTTGATCTTCCCAAAATAGCTTATTTGATGTAAGATGATGATTTTCTCAAAGGAAAAATGTCAACTTTGATCTCATATATTGGATTATGCATAGTGATTTTGTTATTCAACATATATCTTAATTTTAAACAAAAGTTTATATTCATGAACATAAACTGTAGCAGCAGAAGATCAACAGTAGTATCACATTTAATTACAGTACTTCCTAAGAGAGAAAGGGAAAGAAAAATAGAGGAATCCTATAAACAAATGTGAAAGTCACCAGCTGCATCATTTCTTTCCCATTAACCCTGGGATTTTCAGTGATCACCACTTCCAACTGTCCTCCCTTCACTCAGTTTTTGTAGTCCCACAGACCACTCTGTGAGCCTGACTAAATGATAAAGCTTATGAATCTTGTATTCTTACTCTGAAAACCTGTGTCTTACCAGGTGTCCTCTGCAGCGCCAAACTCCTATGAGTTGGCTATAGAACCAAGAGTAGAAAATCCCAGGATTATGGTATTTCTACCTTGTCAGCAAGTTTTTCAATTCCAGGGATCACATTACTTTTCAATTCTGCTAAATCTATTAGCTTTTTCGTAGTATTGCCTGATGAGGTGCTGAATGTTCTGCCTTTGGCATTCCAGGAACAGAGCAGGGAACTTATCTTCTGCTTTAGCTGAATTCCACCTCTGTGCAGCTAGAAAACCATGACTCACATTAGAGGCAAAATTGATATTTAATTTAGACTTTAATATAGTCCTAAACTCCCTGTGATGCTTTCCACTTCCATTCTTTTCCCCTCGGATGAACTGACTTACGTTTCATTTTTAGAATGAAAAGCAAAGAATATATTCAGTTTAGGCTGTCACCACAGAGACAAAAATATAATTCAGAATTATCTTCTTTTAAAATAAGCCTTTGAATTGACAGTGCAGTATTGTATGCTACATAATATGAGCTTTTTATGTAGCATTAATATACTATCTTACAACCTTGACAATTCACACCGGCATTTTGCATTAACATTGCAGTTAACTATTTGATGATACCACACTCCTGGAATAAGAGAATATTTTAGTCACTGATTTCCCCTCACCCAGCAGTATTAATACAAGAAATAATAATTTTCTCACCATGTTATTTATTATACTGATATTTCAGGATCTTTCACTAAACACCCAAATGCATGATTTTATGAGGCTCTGTATTTGGTGAACAAGTGCTGTTATATATAGATTTACTTTTCTCTTTGACACCCAAAATGCAACATGGGCATATTTATTAATCAACCATTTAAGCATTCTAGGAAAGCTTTTTTTGTGAATTTGTCTAAGCACTAAGCTTTTTTGAGTCTTACCTGGAATCAGAAGTTTGCTTTTCATTCACAGAGTGACAGTGAAATTTTATTTTAAATTTACTATTATGACTAGAAAGTCATATTTTCTTACACAACATGATACAAAACAAAGGCGGGTAAGTCACTCAGCAACTCCAGGCTATCATTCTTTGACTTGATTTAAAATGATGATTTTTCTCAAAGCAAAAATGCCAATTTTGATCTCATGTATTGGGTTATTGAAGGAGACTTTGTGTTTCAACAAAATTTTGAATTTCAGACAAAAATTTATAATTATAAATATAAAACACAGTAACAGAAGATAAATGGTAGTATTGTATTTAATTATACATTTCCTAAGAGAAAAAGGGAGAGAGAAAGGTAAGAATCTGATAAACTATGAAAATGTTTTGAGAAAGTAGAAATGCTCATAGAAACCAAAACTCAAAACAAAACACAAAACATATAAGCCAAATTTCAGGACTGATTTCCCAAAGCAGTTATGTCTTCATTAGGCACAGGTTTGCTTCTTCAAAACAAGAGTTATTCACTACTTTTGCTCTTCTTTCAATCAGACATGAATTATTTTGCAGTTGTTTCCAGTTAGGAAAAAAAAATTCCATTCTATTTGTATGCCAGAGGATATTGGTCACAGAAATCCTTCCCTATTTTAGCTTTAAAACAACCATTCTTTACTGTTTGTTCAGACAGCTGAAGTTGGCATTTAAAATAAATTGGCATTTAAAAAAAAATCTTGCAAGGCATTTTGTTTTTCGAAAATTCTTAAAGATGATCATTGCAGGATGTAGAGTGGATGTCCAGTAGCTTTGTCGATGTCCAGTAATGGATGGCTACCAAAAGACCACTATGCCCTCTCAGCTTGTGTGCCTCTACACTTTTTATTAGAGATCTGATCTTTCAGTAATATCATGATACATGCATTAAATTTCTAGACATAACCCATGTATAGTGCAGGTGGGCCAAGGGAGGAGTTCTCTAAAGAATGTTCCAAGGAAGAAAAATGTAGAGCAAAATTGTCAGAATGTGAAATTATAGAAAGATAATCAGCATCATAGGTTGTTTTCAAAGACAACTATAGAAGAGAGAGAAAGAGAGAGTGTGAGAGAAAGAAAGAAGATGAAAATGAGGAGAAGATGACAAAGAAGAAGGAGGGGAAAGAGAAAGATGACAAGAGAAAAAGAAGGAAAGAAGATAAGGTGGTGAAAGGAAAGATGATTCTCTTCATGATTCAATTAAGAGCCTCTGACAATAGTTCTTAACCTATTTTTGATCAGGTCAGGGATTTTTTCTTTCATTCTGAAAATAATGTACTCACTTTCCAGAAAATGAATATTCTATCCTAGAAAAACATTACATAAATATTTGTTTCCTGTAGACCTTCCAAAGTTGATGTACTCTAACTTAAGAATAATAATTAAAAACACTGGAAGATTGGGACTTCCCTGGTGATGCAGTGGTTAAGATTCTGCCTGCTAATGCAGGGGACACAGGTTTGAGCCCTGGTCTTGGAAGATCCCACCTGCCGCGGAGCAACTAAGCATGTGCGCCACAACTTCTGAGCCTGTGCTCTAGAACCTGTGAGCCACAACTACTGAGTTTGCATGCCACAACTACTGAAGCCCACATACCTAGAGCCTGTGCTCCACAACAAGAGAAGCCACCGCAATGAGAAGCCCTCACACCACAACGAAGAGTAGCCCCTGCTTGCTGCAACTAGAGAAAACCCATGCGCAGCAACGAAGACCCAACTCAGCCAAGAGTAAATAAATAAATAAATTTTAAAAAACAAAAAGACAAAATAAACACTGGAAGATCATGATTTACGTGATCTTCTTGTGATAAAAGACACAGCTCTGCCATGTTCACACTGCCTGCCCCACCCTGGAGGCTCTAAAAACTCTACTTAATCAAGTAACTGAAGGGTGCATACCTGGAGAAGACACAGAAGCAGCGATTTGGTTTGCTCTTAGGTTTCATGATACTCTCTAAATGCTTAATACATTATGATAAAACTTCTTCTGCCACCTCACAATCACCCAAGGTTAACTGCAATTACCAAGTCGACCTTCATACCCTCTTCGTGCCTTAGGATTCTATATTGACGACCACAAAAACAGTCTTCAAAATACTTTGCTTTCACTCTCCCTCAAAGAACTGTTCCCAATTATAAATGTTTCATCACAATTTTAGAAGTTTATTTTTGGTTAATGGAAGATAAGCATATTAAATATTTTGTGAGATGAAATTAGGGTTTACTATAATTGGAATAAATAATCCATACTTTGATAAAATGAGTTTTAAATACCATTAGAATAATGTACACCCAATCTTAAAGAATCATGTACATTTTTTCATCCCTGGGTTTTACTTAATGTATCTTGAGAAATTTGGTCATCTCAGACAAAATAATCAGTTAGATTTAAGATAATCAGTTTCAGTTACTCCTAATGTAAGAGTCCTTTTAAATTCAGAATATTCCAACACTTAACATTTATATGCAAAGTGCAAGGAAAAGCAGGAAGGCCAATAAGTTTAAGTCATATCCATTAATGATTAATGGAGTTTCTACAAAAATAATATATGTACTCTCTTTGTTCTGTGACTAAGGTTAGGGCTATGCCTTTCTTTTGTGAAGTAAGGGAAGGGCTATCCGGATCATGAGTGCTCTCATTCAGCTTTAGAAAGAGTCTATGTGGAAATTCAGGATCTCAAAACTGAAGATTTCAAAATGGATTCCTATAAAATTATCTCTGTCAGGTACTACTTGGAAAGTTTTTATGTACCTATCAGCCTTCCTGTCTGAAGACTGATCATCTCAATATAAAACTCAGGATTCTTAACCTGGCAGACGAGACTTTCCAGATCCTAGCAGATCTGGCTCTGCCTACCCTTTTGTCAATCCCTTCTCTTCTTCATTTTTTCCCCCAGAAACCAAGTGCTTGAGATTCTTCATATACTATGTTATTTTAAAAATCCATCCCTTTGATCTCATCTTTCATTGGATGGGTAAGATATATCTCTATATGTGCACATCTGTCCATCAGATTAACATTAATATGTAATTCTAATGAGTGCAGTGTTAAATCCAATTCACAAGATATTTATGAAATCCTATACATGGTGGAAATAGATTCACATTTGACTTTATTGTCATCTATTGAGGTTTTTGCATATTTTAATCCCATCCTAAGTCTTACAGTCATCACCAGCCCCAAATTATTACACATCAGAATGATCAGTCCTTGAAAATAATAACTGCTGATTCTCTACCTGCAGGACATTATTCAAAGTTAAACTTTAAAGGACAAAATATTCATCAGCTTCGCCTGTGTGGCACTTGGAGGTCACATCTTAATTACTCTCTCACAGATTAAAGTGATAGTGACACCTGTTTTTCCTAAATGTAGAAGAGCATGCTCTACAATATTTTCCTGCTGCAGCTGGCTCTCAACACTGAGAACTGACTATTTTTTTCTCTGTTAAAACACAAGGAGGAATTGATGAGTGGTGGGAGGAATGGAATGCCCTGAACTTTAGAGGAGGGTTGATGGTTTATTTCCTCACTACAGTTTAAACTTTCTTTCTTTCAATCCTAAATCAGTTATATTTTTAGAAAAAAAAAATTTAATACTTGGAAATGTTATAGATAGATAGATGATAGATATATAGTTAGATAGATAGATGATAGATAGATAGATAGATAGATTATATAGATATAGGTAGAGTATACAAGAATCATTAGAGGAAAATACATGCAGCTGTGTTAGCTGACTCATTCCAACACAATTATGGTAAAGTGTCAAACAACTTGCAAAGAAGACTGCTTCTCTGAAAAGTGTGAAGAGTAACATTTTACATGCACATTAACAAGAATGAGAAAACATAAATATTTTTTTCTCCTGCCTGGGGATATCAATTGATCTACAAATCAATGCACATGTGTTAGAAGTTATAATAATAGACTATAAATATAAGAAAAAAATCATATGGGTCACTCAAGATGATCCAATAATCTTTCTCCTTTGACTCACTATGGCCATCATGTGACAGATTGACCATTATACAAAATGAAGAGAGAATTGGCTAAAAGTCACTTGAACCACCTTGCCCACACCACCCAAGTCCCTGTTCCCTGCTAAAGGAACACCTGTCATCAGTTTGGTGTATCCCCCTTCAGATATTTTTTCTATGCATTTTCATATATATGTATGTACCTTCATAAAAGAATATTATTCTCCAAATTTTTATTTAAATATTTTTTCAATATAAACATGAAACCATCCCCTTACTATAGTCATACCTCAAAGACATTTCTGGTTTGGTTCTAGACCACTGCAGTAAAGGGAATAACATAATAAAGTGAATACTGCAATAAAGTAAGTCACACAAATTTTTTTGGTTTCCCAGTGCATATAAAAGTATATGATTACACTATACTGTAGTCTATTAAGTGTGCAATAGCATTATGTCTAAAAAACTATGTACATACCTTAATTAAAAAAAAAACTTAGATTGGTTCAAGATAGCAGAGTAGACGGACGCATGCTCACTCCCTCCTGAGAGAGCATCAGAATCACAATTAACTGCTGAACAATCATTGACAGGAAGACACTGGAACTCACCAAAAAAGATACCCCACATCCAAAGACAAAGGAGAAGCTACAATGAGCTGGTAGGTGGGGTGCAATCACAATAAAATCAAATCTCATAACTGCTGGATGGGTGAATCACAAACTGAAGAACAATTACACCACAGAAGTCCACCCACTGGAGTAAAGGTTCTGAGCCCCATGTCAACCTTCCCAACTTGGGGGTCTGGCAGTGGGAGGAGGAATTCCTACAGAATTGGACTTTGAAACCTAGTGGGATTTGATTGCAGGACTTCAACAGGACTGGGGGAAACAGAGACTCCACTCTTGCAGAGCACACACAAAGTAGTGTGCACATTGGGACACAGGGGAAGGAGCAGTGACCCCATAGGAGACTGAATCAGACCTACCTGCTAGTGTTGGAGTGTCACTTGCAGAGGCGGGGCGCAGCTCTGGCTCACTGCAGGGACAGGGACACTGGCAGCAGAAGTTCTGGGAAGTTCTTCTGGGAGTGAGCCCTCCTGGAGTCCACCATTAACTCCACCAAAAAGTCTGTAGGCACCAGTGCTGGGTCACCTCAGGACAAACAACCAACAGGGAGGGAACCCAGTCCCACCAATCAACAGACAAGCAGATTAAAGTTTTACTGAACTCTGCCCACCAGAGCAACATGCAGCTCTACCCACCAGCAGCCCCTGCAATCTGGAAACTTGCACAAGCCTCTTAGATAGCCTGATCCACCTGAGGGCAGATAGAAGGAGGAAGAAGAACTACAATGTTGCAGCCTGTGGAATGAAAACCACATTCACAGAAAGATAGACAAACTGAAAATGGAGAGGACTATGTACCAGATGAAGGAACAAGATAAAATATCAGAAGAGCAACTAAATGAAGTGGAGATAGGCAAATTTCCAGGAAAAGAATTCAGAATATTGATAGCAAAGATGATCCAGAACCTCCAAAAAAGAGTGGAGGCAAAGATGAAGATGCAAGAAATGTTTAACAAGCACCTAGAAGGATTAAAGAACAAACAAAGAGAGACGAACAATACAGTAACTGAAATGAAAAATACACTAGAAGGAATCAATAGCAGAATAGCTGAGGCAGAAGAACGGATAAGTGACCTGGAAGACAGAATGGTGGAATTCACTGCCATGGAACAGAATAAAGAAAAAGAATGAAAAGAAAACAGCCTAAGAGACCTCTGGGACAACATTAAATGCACCAACATTTGCATTATAGGGTCCCAGAAGGAGAAGAGAGAGATAAAGAACCGAAGAAAATATTCGACATGATTATAGTCAAAAATTTCCCTAACATGGGAAAGGAAATAGCCACTCAAGTCCAGGAAACACAGAGAGTCCCAGGCAGGATAAATCCAAGCAGAAACACTCTGAGACACATAGTAATGAAACTGACAAAAATTAAAGACAAAGAAAAATTATTAAAAGCAACAAGGGAAAAATGACAAATAACATACAAGGGAACTCCCATAAGGTTAACAGCTGATTTCTCAGCAGAAACTCTACAAGCCAGAAGGGAGTGGCACTATATACTTAAAGTGATGAAAGGGAAGAAACTAGAGCCAAGATTACTCTACGCAGCAAGGCTCTCATTCAGATTTGATGGAGAAATCAAAAACTTTACAGCAAAAAGCAAAAACTGACAGAAATCAGCAGCACCAAACCAGCTCTACAACAAATGCTAAAGGAACTTCTCTAGGTAGGAAACACAAGAGAAGAAAAAGACTACCAAAACAAATGCAAAACAATTAAGAAAATGGTAATAGGAACATACATATAGATAATTACCTTAAATGTGAATGGATTAAGTGCTCCAACCAAAAGACACAGGCTCACTGAATGGATACAAAAACAAGACACATATATCTGCTGTCTACAAGAGACCCACTTCAGACCTAGGGACACATACAGACTGAAAGGGAGTGGATGGAGAAAGGTATTCCATGCAAATGGAAATCAAAAGAAAGCTGGAGCAGCAATACCCATATCAAATAAAAAGACTTTAAAATAATGTTACAAGAGACAAGGAAGGACACTACATGTTGATCAGGGGAACAATCCAAGAAGAAGGTATAACAATGATCAATGTATATGCACCCAACATAGGAGCACCTCAATACATAAGGCAAATGCTAACAGTTATAAAAGAGGAAATCAACAGTAACACAACAATGGTGGGACACTTTAACACCTCATTACACCAATGGACAGATCATCCAGACAGAAATTTATAAGGAAACACAAGCTTTAAATGATATAATAAACAAGATAGATTTAATTGATATTTATAGGACATTCCATCTGAAAACAGAAGATTACACTTTATTCTCAAGTACACAAAGAACATTCTCCAGGATAGATCACATCTTGGGTCACAAATCAAGGCTCGGTAAATTTAAGAAAATTGAAATCATATCAAGCATCTTTTCTGACCAAAACATTATGAGATTAGAAACCAATTACAGGGGAAAAAAATGTAAAAAACACAAACACGTGGAGGCTAAACAATACATTACTAAATAACCAAGAGATCACTGAAGAAATCAAAGAGGAAATCAAAAAATACATAGAAACAAATGAAAATGAAAACACAATGACTCAAAACCTATGGGATGCAGCAAAACACTTCTAAGGGGGAAGTTCAAAGCAATTTAATCTCACCTCAAGAAACAAGAAAAAACTCAAATAAAATATCTAACCTTACACCTAAAGCAACTAGAGAAAGAAGAACAAAGAAAACCCAAAGTCAGTAGAAGGAAAGAAATCGTAAAGATCAGAGCAGAAATAAATGAAATAGAAATAGAAATGAAGAAAACAATAACAAAGATCAGTCAAACTAAAAGGTGGTTCTTTGAGAAGATAAACAAAATTGATAAACCTTTAACCAGACTCATCAAGAAAAAAAAATGGAGAAGATTAAAATCACTAAAATTAGAAATGAAAAAGGAGAAATCACAACTGACACCACAGAAATACAAAGGATTATAAGAGACTACTACAAGCAACTATATGCCAATAAAATGGACAAACTTGAAGAAATGGACAAATTCTTGGAAAGGTACAATTTTCCAAGACTGAACCAGGGAGAATTAGAAAATATAAACAGACCTATCACAAGTAATGAAATTTTAATTAAAAGTCTTCCAAGAAACAAAAGTCTAGGACCAGATGACTTCACAGGTGAATTCTATCAAAGATTTAAAGAAGAGCTAACACCTATCCTTCTCAAACTCTCCCAAAAAATTGCAGATGGAGGAACACTCCCAAATTCGTTCTATGGGGCCATCATCATCCTGATACCAAAACCAGAAAAACGTATCACAAAAAAAGAAAATTACAGACCAATATCACTGATGAACATATATGCAAAAAACCTGAACAAAATACTTGCAAACAGAATCCAACAGCACATTAAAAGGATCATCCACCATGATCAAGTGGTATTTATCCCAGGGATGCAAGGATTCTTCAATATATGCAAATCAATCAATGTGATACACCATATTAAGAAATTGAAGAATAAAAACCATATGTCCGGGCTTCCCTGGTGACACAGTGGTTTAGAGTCCGCCTGCCGATGCAGGACACATGGGTTTGTGACCCGGTCCGGGAAGATCCCACATGCCGCGGAGCGGCTGAGCCTGTGAGCCATGGCCGCTGAGCCTGCGCGTCCGCAGCCTGTGCTCCACAACGGGAGTGGCCACAACAGTGAGAGGCCCGTGTATCGCAAAAATAAACAAACAAAAAAACATATGTTCATCTCAACAGATCCAGAAAAATCTATTGGCAAAATTTAACACCATTTTTGATTAAAAACTCTCCAGAAAGTGGGCATAGACAGAACGTACCTCAACATAGTAAAGGCCATAAATGACAAACCTACAGCAAACACCATTCTCAATGGTGAAAAAATGAAAGCATTTCCTCTAGGATCAGGAACAAGACAACGGATGTCCACTCTTACCACTATTATTTAACACAGGTTTGGAAGTCCTAGCCATGGCAATCAGAGAGGAAAAATAAATAAAAGTAATCCAAATCAGAAAAGAATTAAAACTGTAAGTTTGCAGATGACATGATACTATACATAGAGATTCCTAAAGATGCTATCAGAAAACTACTAGAGATAATCAATGAATTTGGAAAAGTTACAAGATAAAAATTAATGCACAGAAATCTCTTGCATTCCTATACACTAATGATGAAAAATCTGAAAGATAAATTAAGGAAACATGCCCATTTACCAGTGCAACAAAAAGAATAAAATACCTAGGAATAAACCTACCTAAGGAGGTAAAAGACCTGTCCTCAGAAAACTATAAGACACAGATGAAAGAAATCAAAGATGACATAAACAGACGGAGAGATAAACCATGTTCTTGAATTGGAAGAATGAATACTGTGAAAATGACTCTACTACCCAAAGTAATCTACAGATTCAATGTAATCACTATCAAATTTCCATGGAATTTTTCACAGAATTAGAAAAAAATATTTTATAATTTATATGGAAACACAAAAGACTCCAAATAGCCAAGTATCTTGAGAATGAAAAATGGAGCTGGAGGAATCAGGTTCCCTAACTTCAGACTGTACTACAAATCTACCATACTCAAAACAGTATAGTACTGGCACAAAAACAGAAATATAGATCAATGGAACAAGATAGAAAGCCCAGAGATAAACCCACACATTTATTGTCACCTAATCTATGATAAAGGAGCCAAGAATCTACTATGGAGAAAAGACAGCCTTTTCAATAAGTGGTGCTGGAAAAACTGGACAAGTACATGTAAAAGAATGAAATTAGAACATTCCCTAACACCATAGACAAAAATAAACTCAAAATGGATTAAAGACCTAAATGTAAGACTGGACACTATAAAACTCTTAGAGGAAAGCAGAGGAAGAACACTCTTTGACATAAAGCACAGAAAGATCTTTTTTGACCCACCTCCCAGAGTAATGGAAATAAAAACAAAAATAAACAAATGGGACCTAATGAAACAAAATAATTTGCACAGAAAAGGAAACCATAAACAAGATGAAAAGACAACCCTCAGAATGGGAGAAAATATTTGCAAATGAATCAATGGAGAAAGGATTAATCTCCAAAATATATAAATAGCTCATGCAGCTCAATATTAAAAAAACAAACAACCCAATCCAAAAATGGGCAGAAGACCTAAATAAACTTTTCCCCAAAGAAGATATACAGATGGCCAAGAGACCCATGAAAAGCTGCTTAACATCACTAATTTTTAGAGGAATGCAAATCAAAACTACAATGAGGTATCATCTCATACTGGTCAGAATGGGCATCATCAGAAAATTTACAAATAACAAATGCTGGAGAGGGTGTGGAGAAAAGGGAACCCTCTTGCACTGTTGGTGTGAATGTAAATTGATACAGCCACTATGGAGAACAGTATGGAGGTTCCTAAAAAATAAAAATAGAATTACTATATGACCTAGCAATCCCACTACTGGGCATATACCCAAAGAAAACCATAATTCAAAAAGACACATACACCCCAATGTTCACTGCAGCACTGTTTACTATAACTGGTCATGGAAGCAGCCTAAACACCCATCGACTGACGAATGGATAAAGAAGATGTGGTACATATATACAATGGAATATTACTCAGTCATAAAAAGGAACAAAATTGAGGCAAACAAGTATTGTATATTAATGCATATGTTTGGAATCTAGAAAAATGGTACAGATGAACTGGTTTACAACACAGAAATAGAGTAACAGATGTAGAGAACTAACGTATGGACACCAAGCGGGGAAAGCAAGGGGGTGGTATGAACTGGGAGATTGGGATTGACATATATACACTAATATGTATAAAACAGATAACTAATGAGAACATGCTGTATAGCACAGGGAAACCCACTTTAATGTACAGTAGAAACTAACACAACATTGTAAAACAAGTATAACCTAAGAAAATAAATAAATAAACCGTCCAACTTGAAATGTTGTATTTTGTTGTTTAGATTTACATTTACCTAGATAGTACTAAAGTTAGTACTAAAGTACTATGTAGTACCAAAGTTCTTCTTAGTGTCTCGGCCATTTTCACATCCTTCTCTGCAAATTGCCTGTTCATAGAAATTATCCATTTTTTACTGACTTGCACTTTTTTGATTCTGAGGGATGCCCTTTTGTATTCTGCAGAGTAATTGTTAGAATTTTTCAAATCGTGAATATATTTTCCTAGTATACTGCTTACCTTCACTCTGGTTAACTTGCCTTTTGTCATATAGAAATTTAAAATTCTCAGTGTGGCGAATTTATGCCTCCATTAATTTATGACATTTATTTTGTGTGTTTTGTGTACACTTTCCCCAAAAGTCATAAACATATTTTATCATATTTCCTTTTAATATATTTATCATTTTGTTATTTATTTTTATTTTATATTCCATCTAGGATTTGAGTAAATGGATTAAATATACACTTTTATTGTTTTTACATGAATATCAAGCTTTCTTGGCAATATTTATTGAATAATCCATTGCTGACTCACCAGTTTGAAATACTCTACCTATTGCCAAAATCCTGTACATATTGGTCTGTTTCTTGACTATGTGTTCTGGTTAAATCATCTCCTTGTCCAATTCTATATAATACCACACTGATTTATATAACAAATATTTTGGGATGTGATAAGGTGATCTCTCTCCCTCTGTCTCTTGCTCTCTACTTCTCTCATAACCTCATAATCATCTTGTCTAGTATAATATGGTAAAAACAACATAAGCGTTTTTTAATTATTTTCTCAGGTTCTATGAATAATATCTGGGAATTGACTAATGAGAGCAATGTAATACTTTTATTCTGCATTATCCCCTTTATGACCACAGTTTTATCCCACTGATTCAGTTTTTAAAAAAGAAAAAAATTCCTTCAGTTAAGTTGTACGTTTAAAAAATTGTGTTTGTTTTTATTCCCATGTACTTTATAGTCTTATTACCTGGTAAAAGAGGTCTTTTTCTGTTATTTTTTGTGGTTGGTAGGTTTATTTGAGAAACAGGATTGATTTCTATGATCTATTTTTTTTATATAGTCCCCTTGTTGATAACTTATTGTTGGTTTGCTTGGATTTCTTACGTAGACAATTATATCATCTGAAATAAAAAATAGTTTTGTCTTTTCTTTTTAGTGTTTAAAACCATATCAATGTCTTATCTGATTCAATTACCTGGAAACAACCAGTATTATCCTGAATGGCCATGATAGTAAATTCTACTATCTCTTATTTCTTATACTGATAAAATAATTTTAGGCTATACTAGTGAGTAAGATGTTTCCTTTTAAAGATACCCCCCTTATTTCATAGCTTCTAAGATATTTTTTGGATTTAATTTCATCATAACTATTTAACTTTAGCTAAGACTTAATGAGCTTGTGCTGGGATCATATTTTCCAGTTTGATTTATTAATATAGATAATTAAATTATTGTATTATATATACATGTAGAATATATGTATTATGTAGAATGTATATGTAGAAAAACTCTATGCAGAAAAAAAATATATATATATATTCTTTGTTACTGAAACTTTTTTTTGTTTTTAAACTAGGGATAAATCATACTTTGCTCTATGAGCTCCCCTTTTACCATTTGATTCATTATCCTCTTATTCAGGAGGTATTCTTACTGTTTCCTTTTATTGTGCTATCCTAATTTGTTTGGCTATTAGAGTTTGCGGTGTTACTAGTAGATTGAAGGAGCTTGACTCAGTAGGGGTGAAATTATAAAGTGGTTCCAGGGGTGATTGTTGTGCAGAGCCTGTAACTTACTGAATTACTAGCAGCAGTCTCTTATTGTCTGTTTAGTCAAGCCTCATATCAAAACTACCCTCCATTATTTGAAGCAAAGGCAAGAGAGAAGGGGGAAGTGGCTAGTTCTCTCACTCTTTTCCTTGCTCTATCTCTTCTTCCTTCAGTTGGCTTATTTTTTGGCTCCTCTAAGGTCAGGCCTAGGGTGTAGTATTGGAGGAAAAGAAGTAGTATTAGGGAGTAGCATTAGAGGAAGAGAATAAAGTCTTACGTGACTCATCTGCTCATTCTCACATGATATTGGGATCATCCTTGTAATAGTTTGCCTGAGCTCTGGCTTTTTCTCTTGTGCAGTGCTTTTGTTGACTCTGGGAGTTTTTCAGTATTCAAGATGTCACACTGATGTCATCTGGTACAGGAGATGCCTTCTCTGGATGCCTTGTTATGGCCTGATAGTTCCTAGTTTCCATCAGTTCTTTCTACAGACTCTGGCTTGCAGGTACCTTACTCCTCCTGATGACCCTCTTGAAAGGGATTAATTTTAGCCTGGGTGAGGCTTGGATCTTATTCTTGGGTCCATCCATGCCACAGAAAAACTCATGAGTCCTTGTCCCACTAATTTCTGGAAGCGGGTTCCAATCTCCTGAGTGATCCAGTCTGCAGTCTGCTCACATCAAGCATCTGAAAGGTTATCGGAAGCTCTTCTTTGCTGGGACAGCATTGGAGATACATGGTATGTTGTCGACTCTCTCCAAAGGAATTCTGACTAAGGAACACATCTGATCAATCTACTCACCTGCACTTTTAGGCTTTAAGATGGAAGATGGGCTAAAATTTCCACGAGTGTTCACAATATCTCAGCTCATTCTGAAGCGACAGTCTGATGACTATTGTTCTCCAGCTTCATGGTCTCTGTTGAAATCCCAAGACAACAGTAAAGTTGTCTTTATACATGCCTTGCAAAATGATTTGGAGAGCTTCCCACCTTTTTTTTATCTTCTAAACAGTTTTTATATAGTAGGAATTATTTGTTCCTTGAGAGCTTGATATAACTTACTATTGAAACATCTGTGTCTGTTTACTTTTAAAAGATAGATTTTTTATGACTGTTTTCATACATCCTATAGTTTTTGTATACTCAGGTTTTCCATTTTGAGACAATCTTGACAATTTATAGCAAAGAGCTATAAATTTTCTATAAACTGTATTTGCCTGCATAAAACACTTTCTTGTTTTGTAAAGCAATTTTAATTTCCAACTGAATTTCTTTTTTAAGCAAAAGTGTTTAGAATTTAGCATATATTTACATATATATAGCATATATAGCATGTGTGTACAGCGTATGTAAATATGACATATATATATATATAAATTTCCAGATATATGCATATTTAGCTACTTAAGATTAGCAATCTCTAGGTTATGAGATTATGATTATCAATCTCTATCATTACATGATAGTCATTGAACATGGCCAGCATAACATCAACTTTGAAGTATTGTTTTGTTTTGCTTTGTGGTTTAGTATATGATAATTTTTGTGTGTTTCATCTGCTTAAAAGAAGTCTTTACTGTGTTTTAGTCAGGTAAGAAGTTTGTTATAGCTTTATTAGCTATGCCCTTTCAGTTATGGTATTTAAATCTACTCTAATCTTTAATTTTGCTTCGTTGCTTTACATATTCTGAGACCAGTGCATTTAATTATTATATAATGACTGTTCACCACTGCTATTTTCATCCTTCTTCTTCCTCTTGGGTTCATATTTTGTCTTGTTAGAATTCATCTAATATTTTTCTTATTATGGTAAAATATGAATAACATAAACCTTGCCATTTTGACCCTTTTTAACTGTATGATTCAGTGGCATTAATTGCATTTACAATGTTGTACAACCATAAATATCTAAGAACATATTTAGATAGAGTCAGGGTAGGTTAACTTGAAGAATTATTGCATGTCTGAAATGTCCTCATGTCACCAAGCTTGCCCTTGATATAGATAGGTGTAAAGTATTTCTTTCAAAAATTTGAATCTATTGCTCTGCATGAATATGCTCTGTCAGGCATCATATTCAAGCTCATGGGAGCCAGTTAAAATTTTTGCTAACTTTAGGTGTACATCCAAGAAAATATAAAATATATATCCATTTTTCAGTAATCAATGTTTAGTGTTTTAGTATACTGCTAAACATCATACATCTTTGTTATATCAGAATTATGGGAATAAACACTGGGTAATAACAAAAACTGGATGCTAATGCACTATAAACTTCTAAAAATTTTAGATCCTTCATTATTTTTTTCTGGTTTGCCATTTTCTTCCATCCTGGGAGGCAATTCTAAGAAAAGTTTAAGCTGCAAGTGTATTTTATACCTCTTTACTAAAAATCCACTGAGAGTTTATTTTAGAAAATTGAACAGAGAATTGAATATTATTAATTCCAGACCAGCTAAACCTATTGCCTTTCCAAGTTAACATTCAGAAAAAATAAAATAAAACAGAATGAAATAAGTTCAAAACATATTATTTGGAGATCTTCAGTCAGTATTTCTTCTACCTCTCTGATGCCCAGAGGTAGCCATGATGGAGATAGGTGTATCCACACATTGCCAATAAAGTAAAAATATAAGCTTGCCAACCAGGGACTTCTGAAATTAAGAGACAAAGGGAAATAAATAAAATCAAACTTACTTTGGTAAAATTGGAAGAAAAAAAAATGAGGTAAAAATGGAACTCTCTAGACTCACCAGTGTGAATCTGCGATACACAAACAGCCAAAAGAATAAGATGAAATGTTTTTAAAGTATCTTCAAATCTGCTACCCCAAGGGGTAGTGGAGGGAACTATGGATTCACTTAATGTAGATAAAAGTGTGGCATTTTGGTAAAAATACCTTCCTGTCTTTACTGGATTTCTGGGGAGTTTCACCTATTTTGTTGTTTATCATGAACCTTTTAGAGCCCCAAAGAGGAAGCTATACCTCATTTACCTATCAGGGTCTCATAAAATTTATATTAGATGGTATGAGGGAAGGGTTTGTAATATACTTATTATTCATACAAAGAATTAGCATAAGAAGCCATAGGAAGACAGAAATTAAATATGGGTAGTGCTAGAACAAATTTTGGTGTTTCAATATGCTAGTAAGGTAATATAAAAAGAAATGACTTGGTGGTTTGGCTTTGAAATAATCAGGCAGGTATCCCAACATTAGTAATCAGTCGATAGGGGATGGGCATTTGATATAGGGTTTATATGTAAAAAAGACATTTTTTTTTTGATGGAGGGGATGTAACTGACTGTGTTAGTGGTACAGTGGTCGTACGTTGTTTGATTAAATCTCTGAACCAAAAGATTTTTCTGGGATTGTGAAAGAAGACTGTGTTCAGTTCCTAAAGACTTTTCTAGCAGCCGTCTGCTCCAGGAATTGCAAGTATTTAGGGATAGTATAAAACTTCAGTTCAAAAAAAAAAACAAACAAAAAACTTGACATGGAATCAATATGTGACCTCATTGAATTTCATAGCTAATCTTTCCCATTAATCAATTTTATATGGCTGTGGACAAGCTGTATTTTAATAAATCATCCTTTAAAAGTTTTTAAACAGATATAACTTTAAAGTACAGAAATTTTATATGTGTTTCATCTATATCATTTATTTACAAGTTTATGTAGAACTGTGCATTCGTGTGTATCTGTACACGTATACATATATTCCCAGTCTATGTGCAAGAGACAATGAAACTGCTTCTGGTGGATTTCCCCTCCAATAATTTCAGAAAGCACACAGCAGTGACCTGAATATGTATACAACTTCATTGTAAAGCAATCCCTTCTGATAGTTCATGTTATGATAATAACCATCTTCAAAGCTGTAGCTTCATAGAGGAAAGCACAGAAAATAATCTTAGCAAGATTTACAATTTCCGTATATCATATTCCACATCTATTCAAGATGTTAGACCACCTCCTGAGAAGCTTTATCCTATATTCCCACAGGCTTTGAAATAGCTAAGGCTTTGAGTACTACAAAAGAGCACATCTTCAACATAGCCTTAATAAGAAGCCCTCAATTTGGGGTGGGTTGGAGTATAAAGCCAAAATTGTACATTGATCTCATTCCAGATCCTTCTGTCCATTTTTCCTGGAGTTTAGACACCTGTAATTTCTGGCATGTTTTAAGATAATATTTGATCTAGCAATATCTGTGATATCTACTGATTTATTTGACCAAGAATTAAAGGTATTCTCCTTTACTGACACTACAACTTCATAACCCTGATGTCATGATACAAGAATGCAACATATTTCTAAATATATTCATAAATTCAATGCATGTTTATTAAAGAACTATAATATTGTTTTCAGCAGTGTCATTTTTTAAAGAATAGCAAATCTGTGAATTAACCATGATTGCTAGAAAATAATATTAATAGCTGAGACTTATGTTATGCTTCCTGTTTTACAGAATTTAATTTCAAAATTGTTTTCCAGGAATTTAATTTTAAAATCATATTCAGTAGTTTCTATTATTAACCCTCTCCTAAAAGAGCTGACTTAATTAATAAGTAAACAGACAAGGAGACTATTCCAATATATCTTATTTTAAATACAAAATGCAGTGAAGCACCAGAGCATTGACATCTATCGTTCTTTGGTATTCAGGGAAGATTTAACACGAAATATATTATTTGAAGTGAAATCTGAAGATGAAAATGAAGGGAAGGCAGAGCAAAGTGAGGATATATCAATGAATATCAGGGAGCACTCTGAAAAAAGCCTGTAGGTACTATAGACCCACGACAAGATGTGGGGAGTGCAAATGGCAGTAATTCTAGAATTTAAATATGAAGGGGTGATGAGGTGAACTGTGCAGGTACAAACCAGACTTTAAATGACTTTTATACCCTTTAAGTGATTTAAATTTGTACCATGGAGTTACTAGCCATTTTGAGTAGGGGAGTTATGTTGTTAGGATGGTATTGTCAGGGTTGAGAATATATTGGAGAGAATTAAACTCACAGGAAATTAACACAGAAGAGAGGCTATGGCAGTGGTTCATGCAAAATTTAATGCATGACAGAATTAGGGGATGGATTATGAAAATGGAGAAAGAGATACAGATACAAGAGATGTTAAGAAGACAGACACAAAGGATGATGATAAATTGGATATGAGTGAAGTGGAAGAATTGGGAAAGAGTATAAAATATGATGAGAAGCCAGGACTCTGCATTTTATGACTTAGGAAACTGAAATGATGAAATTATCATTTTCCACAAATGGATACATGAGACTGGCAACATGTTTAGGGAATGCATGATGACATTAGCTTTGAACATCCTAAAGTAGTAATGTCTGTGGGATATGCTAGTGAAAAGATCTAGTAAGTAAATGGATATATGGGTCTGGAACTCAGCAGAATCTTTCCTATAACTTAAAGATAGATTTAATATTTATTACATACTTCTTATGCATGTCATGTGTAGCCCTAGTAACAATTGAAGGCTGAAGAAGAGTAAACATTAGAAGGGAGAGAAATGGAGTTTTGAGGATTTGGCTTCAAAGTAAATGGGTTTTCAAAATTCAGGCCAGGAATGAAATTTGATAATCCAATAGTTGAGTCACATGAGCTAATAAGAGCTGCCAAATTGAGAACTAAAAAGTCACACCATGCTAGGTTTAGCAATGTGGAAGCAATGTGGAAGCAATGTGGAAGTAATGAAATTAAGAACAATTTAGTAATTAATTTTTTTCTTTATTGACAAGAAGAAAGTCAACTTCACTGAGTTGAGAATTGATTGAGCATTGAAAAAACTGAAAAGGTGAGTATACTCTTCTCTGTAAATGATTGATTGATTAAAAATATTAAAATAGGGGTAATGTTGGTCAGGCTGACAAGATGGTGAGCAAGCATAGATCTTTCAATCCCTTCCATAAGACCTATTTCAGGAGAAACAAAAGAAATGAGAGGGAAATATATGAGTTAGGAAAACTGATGTTAAAAACTGTGAAATTCCTACTGAGATATAAATTTTCAAACTGCTGTGAAGAATTGGCAGCCTGGAATGGAGAAGTCCAAATGCTATGATAAAAAGATGGGGTGTAGGGGTTTCCCTGGTGGCGCAGTTGTTGAGAGTCCGCCTGCCGATGCAAGGGACACGGGTTCGTGCCTCGGTCCGGGAAGATCCCACATGCTGTGGAGCAGCTGGGCCCGTGAGCCATGGCCGCTGAGCCTGTGCATCCAGAGCCTGTGCTCTGCAATGGGAGAGACCACAACAGTGAGAGGCCCGTGTACCACACACACACAAAAAAAAAGATAGAGTGGAGGAGAACTTTTAGATTTTGCTCATTTTTCTCCCTTGAAATGAGGGGAAAAATATACCATGATCTTCAGAGAAAAAAACTGAAAACTGGAAGAAGAATAAAATCACATTGATATTGGACTGGTTAATAGTAACATTAGAAACATAAAGAACATGAAATAATATATTTGAAATGTTAAAAGGAAATTATATCAAAAATAAAATTTAAATGTCATTTAAATGTGAAAGTGCCATACAGATTTTTTCATTCATACCAAACCTCAGAAGGTTCATCATATAAAAATTACATTTGGAAAGACCCTTGAAGAGTATACCTCCAAAGAGGCAACTTTAATAAGCAAGGCACAATTTTATATAAGGAAGCACTGTAAAGAAGACAATTTAATGTACTCTCTTATTTTCTTCAAAATCAAGACATAAATGATACACTCCTTGTTATAATAAAGTACAGAAATAAAGTTGAACTAATGAATTTCCAACTTTTCAAAAACTGTAACCATAACTTATGTGTACATACATATTTTGTATATTTCTCTATATTCAGTGTTTATATGGTGAATATGAGTGTGCATATATATATGTATATAAAGGAATACATTTTAATAAATTTTCAATGTGTGTGCACATTAAACTTTCTTATTCTGGAATTTTTTTAATAGTTGCAACCCACTGAATTGATTTCTTGAACTAAAGCAGACTATGGCAATCAGCTTTGGTAACTGGAAAACAAAGGAAACTAATTGTATTACATCATGAAGTTATCATATTTGGAGGGAAGATATAGATATCATTCATTATAGAGGCTAAAATGCTTAATAATATGTTTTTGTAAGTTAGAGATTAATACCATAAAACTACAAATATAAGAGACTGAGAAGAACAGAAGGCATAAAAGGCAAAAGGAGGAATAGGTAGCTTATAAATCATAAACTGAAAATATATGTATAAAGTTGAGAATAAAGAATTAAAAAATCAGGATTTCTTCTTTTAATATTGGTAGTCTACATGATTTGAATCAAACCTCCCTCCAAATATATTTTTTAAAGTTAAAGACACATCTTAGTAGCTTGAAAGATTTAATAAAACAGTGAAGGATTACTCTTTCAATATCAAGGCTAGTATAAGAACTTCAAAACATGAAATTGAGTTGGGTCTGTCCCCAAGATATGTGTCTGCTACAAAGGGCAACCAGGGCTGAAAGAACTCTATAACCAAGTCTGATGATAGGGATCAGAGTCCTGAGAGCACAAGGGATGAAGGCCTTAAAGAATCACCTTCACCCTCTTTGTGGATTTACCCCATTGCCTTAGACCTTCGGCCAAAGAGGAGAGAGGTCATTTTTCAGTTGATTCTAGCAGCTGGAGGGATGGAGTGGGACTGCAGGGCAAACCAAAAGTGCAAGTCCAGTGTGGCATACCTGCTTCAGGCAGAACTCCTGAAGGGCTAAACTTGGGAGTGGGGCTAGAGACTCTATTCTGTTAGGTCATTAGGGAGACCAGAAAACCCCAGTGCTTTGGCTCAGGACAGCAAGAGACCTCAGGTACTTGGCAAGAGAAATAAAAACCCTATCTTGAAGAAAAAGCTATTGTCCTGTGATGCAAGCCCTGAGAAATATACATCACCTATGTATATTCTTGCTATTCCACTGCCCAAAAGGACAGCTTGAGTCCAACCATCAGGAAATAATTCAAAAAAATAGATACTGCATTTTTCAAAATAACCAGAATTATTTATGATACTAGCATGAGAGACAAAACGATGGAGAACTGTCCTAGATGAGAGAAGCTAGACAGCCATGAAAATTAAATGCAAAAAATGATCTCTGATTGCATCCTGAATTGTTTTTTAAGAGTATAATGCAAGTTATTAGGACAATTGGTAGATTTGGTTGTGAAGTATATATTAGAAAAGAGTATTATATTAAGGTTACATTTTCTGAGTATGATAGATTGTGTTTGTATCAGAGAATGTGTTTATGTGTTTTTCTTAGGAGATATTTACTAAATGTTTCAGCATGAAATGTCATTGTGTTTATATATATCCCTCAAACGTTTTGGCATAAAAGGTATATGTGTATGTGTGTGTGATAGTACAGATATGGCAAAATGTTATCAATTAATCAATCTACATGAGTATATGGGGTTCATTGTACATGGCTTGCATTTTCAAAATAAATTATTGACGAGAAAAATGAGTTAAAATCATCATAAATATTTTTGGTATTTAACATGTATTATTTTATTTAATTCTCATAGCAACTCATTCAATTTGCCCTAGAGATCATACAACCACAATATTATGTTATTTTGAATTTTGCCATTTCCAGATTAAGTTTTGAACATTTTGTATTTGTGGGACTACTGGATCATACAGTTGAAGATATACAGCAAAAACTCTAGGCAATGGAAAGGGTACATGCATCCTTTTTAGATAGCTAGCTGTCTGTAACATTAAGAAGTCATGATACCAAGTTTTAAAAAATCACAATATATTTCTCATTGGCCTAAAAATTTTAGAGATTCCTTCTACCATTAAGGATTATCTCCTTGTAAATTAAATCCAAACCTCATTCTTAAATCCCATTAGTTTATATTAAACAAAATATTTCTCAGATAAAGGGAAAAAATATGAAGGGAGATAAAACAATACTTTAAATTACATAGAGAAAGAAATTAAAATGAAGTAATCATTCCCGAATTTTTACATATTGGCACAGAGACTTAGTGTTATTAGTTTTTATTATTGACCTTCCCTTTTCAAGTTAAAAGTGAAGCTCCTAATTTCTTGAGGGAATATTATTACATTAAGAAGTAATTTAGTGAAGCGCTTTGAACTCTTTCTGCATTAACAAATGAAACTGAAAATTAAGACAATACTAAAAATTCATCATGCCCTACTCATAGGATAAGGGTGGATATATGTCACAAGCTAATGCAAACACATTAAGTCCTCAGATTGAGCCACAGTACAATAAACAGGAAATGATGACCCACCAGTGATTAAACAGTAGAAGTTAAAGATCTTAAGAAAGATTTCCTCTTCTGTTCTTAGTATTAGCTATCAATTATATTCGAATGTACATAACTAACTAGCCATCAAATACATTAAAGGAAAAATGTTGGTATTTTATATTCATTTTCTCTTATAATTTTCTTTTGAAGGGCAATGTTGAAAAAAATTTTTAAAAACATAAAGAGGGAAATAAGGTTACTCTTTTAAAATTGAAACTTAGATCAACAAATTAAATCAACAGATGTAAACATATGTAAACATCTAAGAGTCAGGACTATAAAACTTGAGTAAAACTCAGTTGAATATATTGAGATATCTTAATAAAGAATATATGAACAAAAATTGGAATTGTACAAGTGAAAAAGCATAAAAGAAATAACCACAGAAGCAAACAAATGATACGAAAACTCTAAGGGTGGGAGGAATCTTAGTCAATGGACTTTGAGTGTTCTAGGTGAAGTCTTCCTTACAGTTTACACACACCAATCAGCCCTCCTCACCCAAGTAACTGACTCTCCTTCTTCTGACACCATGTTCAACAAGATGCTTTTGCTGTCTCAGTAGTTTATGAGGCAGTGTTGCTGATTTTTGTTTCTTTAAATGACAAGATACTACATCCTAAGAGCCTATTTTGTATGGTGTATTGGTTGAGAAAAGGCTATATGCTGCAATGGCTAAGATATGGTAAATGGCATATTGAAAGTTCACTTCTCACCCAGGCAGTGGTCCGATGTGAAATTCAGTGGGTCACACCTATATGGGGATTCATAATCCTGACCTTCCTCCATTTTGTGTCCTGGAGTGGTAGACATTCAGTTAGCCAACTGGAAGAGAGGGTAGAGAAGGCGCACATGATTTATACAAATTCCATTGTCAGGGACTGGTCACCTACTACATTTATTTGCAAGGGTTACTATAAAATGTGAAATTGGAGTTCAAGAGTATTTCTTGCAAATAAAAATTGTTCTATGCTAATAGAACTCAGAACAATAGTTGCCTGGATGGAATGGTGTGGGGGCAGGTAAGAAGAAAATTAAAATACGTCTGGAAAGGGCCACTTGGTACGAGAAAGTTTTCTAGAAATGCTCTATGACCTAAAGGAGTGGTAGTTATACAGGTGTTTAAAATTGTCAAAAGTCATCAAACTGTACTCTGAAATATGTGCATTTTAAGTATGTAAATTATTCTTCAATACATTAATATGGACCTTTAAAAGAAAAAGAGTATTCCACATCAAAATGGTGCATAACAAATTACTCAGGACTTCATTAGTGTACTTTATTAATCAAAGACTGTCAGGATATAATGGGAAAGGGCATTCCAATTCTTAATGGGGGAAGTGTCAAAGAATTTGGAAAGCATGTTTTGAAATCATTGCATTGAGTCCTCTGACCACAAACTATTTACATTCCTCTCACGTGCAAAATACCTCAATCCCCGTACACACACATACACACTCCCACAGTCTCATCCTTTTATGGCATTAACTCAAAGTCTGGAAATGTCAACATTTCACCTTTGAAACAAAATTTCTGTAGCAGTTACTATTGATGGATAACAATTACTCCACAACAGTAATTAAAAGCAACCATGTTATTATTGCAGAATCACTGG
This sequence comes from Globicephala melas, assembly GCF_963455315.2. Classification (NCBI taxonomy): domain Eukaryota; kingdom Metazoa; phylum Chordata; class Mammalia; order Artiodactyla; family Delphinidae; genus Globicephala; species Globicephala melas. Next base: position 160,462,465 of record NC_083315.2, on the reverse strand, counting down.
GTCAGGATTTCATACAGCGGGTCCAGGGTATGGCTATGCTCAGCAGGGGCAGCTGACAGGAGCACTTACATGTCACGTCTCCCTGCAGCTTGGATTCCTCACAAAAAAGTGGCTACAGGATAGTCAGATATTCTTTATGGCAACCCAGGGCTCCAAGTGTGAGTGTTTTGGTGACACCTTACCTTTTAGGACCCACCCTCAGAGGACTCACTGTGCATCTTCAGATCCAGATGAAAACAATCAGAATAACAGCAATGTCAAAGAATTTGAGAGCCATATAATAAAACAGCCAAAAAAGGGGTTGTGATGTGGATGAGGGATATTTCTTCTATAAAGGAGTAGACTGAATTGGTAACTCCCAGGGATGCCACCATAGGGTAATGAGACATTACTTACATGTCTAATGTGCCAAGATCGGCTTTCAGTTTCTTAAACTGGAGATAACTTCATTAGAAGCAATTTATCTAGACTATCACAAGTCTTTTATTTTGATGCCTTTCCACTACTCTATTTCAAGGATTTTTGTGTACACTATGAGTAAGTCTCCAGACTGGAGATAGATGGAAAACTGCTCAGGTCACCCGAAAGCACTAGGCACTTCAGAAGTGGTTACCAAGGAGTATACTCGTTTGTGGAAGAATCTGTCTCTACCCCTTATCTTACTCTCAAAATAATATTACCAAGGAAATAGGAGAAATAGTATTGTTCCCATTTTGCACTGGATGATGAAGCACTGAGAAGTGAGAAAATGCAGAGAAATGTTCAAGAGAGGGAGCTTTGGTTGTCCTATAAACGTTGGCACCAGACCTTGGGAACATTGATAATTAAAATCTGAAAGTACCTTATGTATGTGTTTTTTCTCTAATGTGAATTTACTTACTTGTGTTGTTAATAAATATCCTACTTATGGTAATTATGAGTCATTAGTGACTCAGAAAGTCCTTTCTCTTTCCTTGGAATTTCCTGCATTCATGCTTAGTCTCATTCCATATCACTGTCAGCCATGGAAACATTTGTTTCAACACCAGTATGCCCTGAAATAACACTAATTCTGAACTATTGTTTCCTAGTTAGCTTACTTACTTATCTAACCTGCTCAGTTAGCTACCTGCTGCTTCTTGGTAAATAGAGCCTCAGGCAATCTCGATCCTTTTGGTACTTCTTAGTGAGCGAAGGTCTGAATAATGAATATTGAAGAACTTTCAGAGCAGGTAAATAGAAAGACAGTTATTTGTCCAAAGCCCATGAAGGGCAATCTTCTTATGAGATTCATTAGTTTATTTTCAGCATAAAAAATAGTTACCATAGAAACACATTATGACAATATATACTCTCATTTTCTGTGAAAATGTAGATTAGAGTCACCTTGAAAAGTTGAAGCTCAGGCTTTTGTAAGAGCTGTTCACATTTCCCACACTCTGATAAAACATTTAAAATAAATTTCTATATTTCCCTTCTTTTTTAATGATTTCAATTAAATACAATAATAAAACAAAATTAGAAAAACAAGGATCGATCAGATTATTCAAGGTCAGAGAGATGTTATCAGAGGGGAGCCCATTAAGCCTCAAATGTGAAAGATTTTACAAATCTCATTTGGGTACATTAACTCTATAAGGAGGCACAACTTTTCCCCATATTTCATCACTTTGGGCAGTTTATAAATATAGTCATTTCATTGTTACATATTTAACTGTTTTACTATTGATTTTTAAAAATTTTCCTCCATAGCTTATGACTAGTACTTTAATTGAGAGGTAGCATAATTTTTTCATTGTTCCAAAAATCACCTTCCATGCATTCTGAATTATAAAATAAACTTGGTGTGCATTTGGAAAATAGAGATAGTATATTATAAGTAATATGGATTTAAAACTTACATTTAATTTAAAATAACATAGAAATTATACTTTTCATGATTCTCACATTTCAGTATACTTTATTTTGTAAAGATTGCTGTCTTTGAGCTATAAACAGATTGAAAATGATTAAACATGAAGAGTCTCCTATACTGAAATATGAGAACAGCAAATACATTTGAAAAGTTTTAGTTTGAACAAATCATTAGAAGTTTGATATTCATTAGAAATATCCCAATTTTTAATCTTTTTGAGAAATCAAAGCAGCAAACACAGATACATTTCCTGAGATCACAAATTATGACCGTTTTCCCAAAGCTGATGCCCAATTTTAACACTTTGATACCATCTAGATGGTTCTTTTCTATATTATTCACGAGAATGCCTCTGGGAAAATACAGTTCCATATGCTTTAGAGATATATTGTTTTGAGGCTTTAGTGAAAACTGAGTGCCAAGACTTGAGTTCTAGTCACAAGACCAAAGGCTTACTGATGAGTTAGGATGGACTATCTCACATCTCAGTTTTCTATATGTGGCAACCACAAGTCTAACCTCGTATAGGAATGGTATTTTTTAAAATTACTTTTAGAGAAGCAAACCTGGCAAACTCCACTCATACTATAACCTTTGTGCTCATTTGTTTAGCAGTCTGTGGCTTCTTCCAGCTTAGGTACAAATCTCTGTGTTTTCTTCCTATAAGTTGCCTGCAGAGGATTTTATTCCTTGTGTCAGGCCTGAATGTGCATTTCTATCATCCTTTGTCATGACTCACAGTAACATTTTAAAAGAAATGCTTTGAAACAAACTGATAATTAAAAAAATCTAAGAGAATCTGTCATTCCACTGGATATGTCTATAATTTTCCTTCTTTCCAAATGTAGAACCCTAGCTTACAGACAAATTCAGGGTTAACCTTTAGGATTCTCAAAACAATTTTTTATTTATCCTCAATTAAATGATGAGTCCCCATTATCAGCAGCCTATGCTATTATGTTCTGTATACATGACATTAGACATAAATAGAAGGCTAAAACACAGAGAGAATACAGTGCATAGTCTATCTGCTCTCACTGGTCAAACATTTCCTAAAACTAATTCTTCAAATGACACATCACTATAGACTTTTATCTCAAACTCTTTCACTTCATTTTAAACACTTAGAAGGAAAATAGTAGTAGCCTACTCAATGGAAAATCATTTAGAATTATATTTCTCAAAACTGGCAAAAATAATAAGATATTCCTAAATGTATAGAAATATAACTGTGTGTAGCAAGAGTAAATGAGGAAGATCGTGTAGCATACTTTAATGCACAAATTCTACTACAAACTGTAAAGAAGACAAATCCATCCTCAAAAGCAAGGTAAACATCTTGAGGGATTAAAACACAAAGTTGTGATCAGGATGAAATGTATGTCTTCTGGGTTCCATAAAAGGCAAGGAGGACTAGGATTTCAGCTCTGATCTACTGAGGAAGAAAAGTGCTTCCCAAGAGTTTGGTGACTGAACCAACAGACAAAGTTTGGAGGAAAGGCTGAAAAAAGTCTGCTGTATAATACAGTCTGAAGCCATTACCTAGAGCAGCTTCTGACTGAGGAAGTTGGGAGGACAAACTGGAAAATGAGATCTCAACTAAGACACATATCAGTCAGGATTCAGAAACACACCAGTAGAAGCAAAGGGATTTCAAAGAATTGACTCATGCCCATAGTGGAGGCTGGCAAGTCCAAAATTTATAAAATAAGATGTGAAGCTGGAAATCTTGGGCAGGAACCAATACTGCAATCATTTCTTCATTCTCCAGGATACCTAAATTTTGTTCTTAAGACCTTTCAACTGATTGGATAAGACCTACCCACACTATCGAGAATAAGCTTTACTTAACATTGTCTGATTATATAATTTATCCATCTACAAAATACTTCAACAGCAGTACCTACATTTGTGTTTGACTGAATAACTGGGCACCATTGCCTAATCAAGTTGACACATTCTACCAAGCATCATAGACACCCTCTATGTTTTTGAGTAGATTGATGCTATTCAAAATATCTTAAAGAGCCACAAATTACCAATTTAAAAAAACCTGAAAGGTAAATAAAATAATTTAATAGTATTATAACCATCAAATAAATTGAATACATAGTTTAAAAGACTTCAAATATCGGGCTTCCCTGGTGGTGCAGTGGTTGAGAGCCCTCCTGCCGATGCAGTGGACACAGGTTCGTGCCCTGGTCCGGGAAGATACCACATGCCGCGGAGCGGCTGGGCCCGTGAGCCATGGCCGCTGAGCCTGCGTGTCCGGAGCCTGTGCTCCGCAACGGGAGAGGCCACAACAGTGAGAGGCCCACGTACCGCAAAAAAAAAAAAAAAAAAAAAAAAAAAAGACTTAAAATATGAAAATACCAGGCTCAAATATTTATAAGGTGGTTGTATGCAACATTTAAACACATGATTTCAATCTCCCACAAACCTGTTCAGAGAATTAAAAAGGAGAGAATGTAATCAAACATATATTAAGAGTCTTGACACTGGAAGTAAGCTTGATACTGGATTCCAAAGAATTATATTCAATCTGGGTTTATGCCAGGAAAACAAAATGCAATTTTGATTCAAAATTAGAAACTCTCAATAATATTTGCTGTATCAACAAATTAAAGGCAAAACACCATATGAAATTTTCCATAAATGAAATGGAAAAGCACTTGAGAAAATTCTCAATCCATTGTTGATAAATTATCTTAGCAGCCAAGGAATTGATGGATACTATATTAACTTGACACAGGATAGCTAGAAAAATGTCTAGAAATTAGGTCAGTAAGATAGCAGCAAAAGGATAGAAAAGTAGAGCAATACAACATAGTAAGACTCCAGAAACTACACATATATGGAAAGTTGATATATGACAGAACAGTGTAGATCAGAGGAAAAAAAGGTACCCTCTTCAATAATTGGTGCTGGAACAATTGGTTATCCAAATGGAAATGAGTGAAATCAAATCCTTACTATATACCAGACAAAAAGATCAATTCCAGGTGGTCAGAGGACTTAAATCTGAAAACCAAAACTTAAAAAAAAAAGAAATTGTTTAAGATATTTTCATATATTCAGAGTGGAGTTGAAAGTTCTAAGCAAGAAACAACCAATGTAAACTGTAAAGGAAAAGATTGATCAATTAAATTACATTAATTTTGATTACTTCAGCTCATGAAAAGAAACTTAAAGCAAATTGCAGAATCATACATATAGTATGATATAGCATGGTAGAGTTATAACATGCAAATCTGTGCAATATATTACTTAAATATAAAATGTTATGCATAATGTATGTATTATATACTATATATAATAAAGTAAAAACAAGGAAGTAACAACAGATATTTTGGTGGACTATTCACTTTTGGGGAAAAGAGTAGGTGGTACATTCAGGAACACATGCAGAACTTCTGAAATATTACTAATGTTTAACTCATTAAGTTTCATGGTTATTATTCTAGGTATTTTATTTTAATATTATTCTTGATACCATATATATACATATATCTCATGATATTGTTTTACTGAATTATAAAATATATATATAGTGAAATGCATACATCAAAGCTCAGAATCCAGAGAATTTTGAAAATTTCTTATACCTGTATAATATATATACTATATCAATATATAAAACATTTCCATCTTTCTGGAAATATTCATTATTTTTCTTCCCAGTCCATCAGTGACCCCCAAGCAAATGCTGTTCTGATCTCTTTTCTTATAAATTAATTATGACTCTTCCAGAAACTCATATAAATGGAATCATATGTACTCTTTTTAATGCTGGTTTCTTTAACTCAACATAATGTTTTTGAGGTTTCTCAATGTTGTTGCATACATCAATAGCTTCTTCCCTTTTATTTCTGGGTAATATTTAATTGCATTAATATCCAAACTTTGTTTATCTAGTCTCTCGTTACTGGATATTTGGGTTGTTTCCAGTGTGGGGTTAATATGAAAACAGCTTCTATGAACATACTTAACTTTATAAGAACTTGCCAGACCAACTTCCAAAGTAGTTACAGACATACACATATATACTACAAATATCAGGTATGAGAGAAAGAGAGAAATCAGAGACAATTTCAAGGTTTTAGGTATTGCCAAGTGGAAAGATGGATTTGCCATTTGCTCATTTGTAGAAGATTTTGGCAGGAAAGATATGTAATTTAGTTTTCAAAAGGTTAATTTGAAATCCTTAAAAGACATTTGAGTAGATATGTCAGTGGGAGATACATGTTTAGAGTTCAAAGGAGAGGTTAAGTCAGGAGTTCCTGAGTCATCGTCATACTGATTTACAGATTCATTCATTCAAAAATATATTTTATTGAGTGAGCACATATATGTGTGAAGCTCTTGTATACACACATGGACCATATCCATTAATAAAAAAAAAAATCTCTGCTTTTATGGAAAGTGTATTATCTGTGGCCTAGGAAACTAGATGAGAATACTTAAAAAAAGAGTATGTAGAAAAGAAAAGGGGTTCAAGCACTGAGACTAAGGGCAGTCCATTGATTAGAGATTTAGGAGATGAGAGAGAATAGCTAAGCACCTGAGGGGAAAAAATGTTCTGAAATGAAACAGAAAATATGGGAATATGGTGTATCTTGTACAGTCAGTTGTATTACTGGACTCTTTTAACAAATCTTGTATTCATGCCCTGTTCCATGGAACTTCAAAATTCCTCCCATAAAAAGTGTTGAATATATTTTTCCATATCTTCAATTTATTTTGCCTGGTGGAATAACAGAAAAGTCAGTGGGCCAGTTCCATTCCTAGACCTTGAGAGGATTTTCATGTTTCTATTTGCACTCTTGTACATCTGCCTTTCTCAAGAGAACATGTTTGCTTGTCCCAGGATGAAAAAGATGTGAAGTAGAGCTTTCTAGCCTCCATTATTTCATGGCCTTTTTCTCTGTGTGTCGGTGTGTCCTCTCCTCCTCTTATGAGATCACCAGTCATTGGATTCCCGGCTCACTCTAAATCCAGTGAGATATCATCTTGAGATCATTAAATTAATTACATCTGCAAAGACTCAGTTTCCATATAAGGTCACATTCACAAAACCAAGGGTTAGGAGTTAGATGTATGTTTTTAGGGGACAAAATTCAATCTACTACAATATGTTAATGGCTTCCTTTTTTTCAAGGAAAGGAGCCATGTTTATTCATGTTTCAGTAACAAGTGTCCAGCAAAATGCCTGGAAATCAATAAATATTTGCTGAAACAAATGCTCCAAAGTATTTTATTCAAGGATAGAGCAACTATTTCTTTCATAAGTAATAGCTTATATTGTAATAATCAGGCACTTTTTTATTGCCATAGGTTTACTACTTAAATCTACTGTCATAAAATTACTTGGATGGTATCTTCTGCCATCATGTTCTGAGGGTTTCTTTTTTCCTTTCTCATCCTCAGTCTTATGAAGCACATATTAGAATATCTCATTGAAGTCAGATATGGTCTTCAATATGAAAGTAAATAATATATCAAAATAATTATCTAGGGCTTCCCTGGTGGTGCAGTGGTTGAGAGTCCTCCTGCCGGTGCAGGGGACACGGGTTCGCTCCCCAGTCTGGGAACATCCCACATGCCACGGAGCGGCTGGGCCCGTGATCCCTGGCCGCTGAGTCTGCACGTCTGGAGCCTGTTCTCCACAACGGGAGAGGCCACAACAGAGAGAGGCCCATGTACTGCAAAAAAAAAAAAAAAAAAAAATCTAAAATTTCTAATAATGATTTGTCCTTTTATCCTAACAGTAATCAACAGTCCCCATAACAAAGAACCAGCCATCATGGTGTCTCTTTCATTAAACTTCCTTTATCCCAGAACATATTGCTTTGTGTGCTCTGTTGATTTATTTCCTCTCTCTCCAGAAAAGTTCTGTTTCTTTTCAGAAAAGATAATAGTGAGTTTCCTGTAACACAGTGTTCTTGTGTTAGGTAATTATTCTGTCTGGAAAAAAATATATTATAATAGATTTTTCACAAAACAGCCATTCAACACAATGCATTTTACTATGAAAATCAACAGTCTCAGGAAAATGGGAGAACTTAAGGCAGAAATGAGCACTTCTCTATCTACCTAGTTCTCTGCTACATTTCAGAAATATGGCCCATGAAACCGTTTAAGGAAAAGTGGAACAAAAGCATATAAGGGAAATTTTTCAGTCTACCACAAGTGAAACAAAATAAGTAGTGGTCAAACTAGTAAATTGCATCTTTTATTAGAATGCATTGTTATCTTCTCTAAGATGAGTCTATTTATGTGACAAACGTTAGCTAGAAATATGCTTCATCAGCATAAAATAAGACAATTGTAAAATAATACAGAAACAATTGTTTTTCCATTACATACATAATTTTCTTTCAATTCAGTTAAAATACCTACTAAATTCCAAATCTAAAAGTTCTTCCTAAAATGATGACACATATATATCTTCTAACTCATACACCCATTTATTTTAAAGATTTCATACTGCTTAGGAAGTTATTTAAATGTTTTTCACAGTGAAAATAATTAAACATTAGAGACAACCTTGGCCAGGTCCTACCTGTTTTAAAACCTATTATGTAGGTAATAGGTTGTTATTTGTAATTTGAAATGCATAATGTATGGGTTAATAGTACATAAATATTCTGAATTTATTTATTTTTAAAATATTTAGTTAAAAATAATTGTGGACCTAAAGAAGTTGCATCAATACCACAGCAAGTTTCTGTATACACTTCATCCAGGTTCTCTCAGTGATATCTTACATAACCATTGTACATTCCCCAAAGCAGGAAATTGACATTAGTACAGTACTATTGAATATACTACATACAGAACTTATTTTGATTTTATCAGTTTTGAAATAAAAACTCTTTTTTTTGGTGTATAAATATGTGACATTTTATCATATGTGTAGATTTTTATAACTACCACTCAATCAAGATATGTACTTGTTCCATCACAACAAAGAAAACCATTTATGCCATCTGTGCCTGAGAATGACCTCCTCTCCTCTAACCCCTGTTAACCACTGATCTATTCTCCATTGCTAACATTTTATTTCAAGACTGTTGTATAAACGGAATCATATAGTATATAACCTTTTGAGGCTGGCCTGTTTTCCCCAGTGAAACATTCTTGAAATCCAACCAAATTGTTGTCTATATCAATAGTTTATTCCTTTTATTGCTGAGTTCTATTCCACTGTATGGATATACTACAATTTATTTCATCATTCACCCATTAAAAGACATTTGTTTTGTTAGTTTCCAGTTTGGGGCTATTATAAATAAAACTGCAAAGCGTATTAATATCCAGGGTTTTTTGGACATAAATTTTTACTTCTCTAGAGTAAATATCCTAAAGTGTTATCGCTAGGTTATATGTTAGCTTTAGAAGAAAGTATCTAGCATTTTTCTTATTAAATTGTACATTTAGCTCTTTAAGAAACTGCCAAATAATTGTTCCATTTTACATTCCCATCAGCAATGCATGAGAGTCGCACATCCTTATCATCTGTTGATATTGTCCGTATTTTTTTATTTCAGCCATCTTATGTGCATGTAGTGGTATCTCATTGTGTCTATAATTTGTATTTCTAGAATGGTGGATGATGCAAATATTTCATGCGCTTATTTGTTATCATGTATCCTCTATGGTAAAATGTCTTCTCAATTTTTTTGACCATTTCTTACTGTTGAATGTGGTAAGTTCTTTATATACTCTGGATTGAAGTACTTTGTCAGTTTGTATTTGCAACTATTCCCTATCAGTTTGTAACTTGTATTTTATTCCCCTTAAGACAGTTGTTTGCAGGGGAAAGTGTTATTTCTCAGTTTATCTCTACAAATACATGGAAGTGTAAAGCAGATATTTGACTCAGAAAATATGTATTTTAATTATTTAATCTGTGTGTATGTGTTTTTACATGTGTGTATATAATTTTTAGAAACAGTAAGGAAACATAGATAACTTGAAAAGAATAAAGAACATTCCTATGATTTTTAAAATGTTTTAAAAAATTATTGATTTTTTAATACAGCATGTCCTTCAAGGAACTTAAACATACTGGCTAATACTTTGTAGTGGCATCTTTGACATAAGCATGTGACATTTTGCCCTTTAATTACAGACTTTTTCAGCCAAATGGTTTTAATTATTTAAAATATTTAAACCAATTTTTCTCTTAAAAAAGGGCAATCTTCCTTTGAGAAATTATTTTAAGATACTGTACCATATAACTAATTATAACATAAGTCAGCACTGTTTAATTTGTGCAGCGTCACCCAACACAAATGTTTTGGAGGGATGAATAAGCAATATAAAAAGCTACCCTTAAAACGAGCATTATCAAACACATTTTACCTTGAATCAGGTGTCTTTAACAAGAACACCCAAATAAACTATGTTTACCTGAAAACCTCAAATTGTGTTTGGCACTATTATATTCAAAGCAGGACAATGGAAAAATAAAGCCAAAAAAGGTTATTGAAGGAAAGATTTAGAATGTGGTTGATTACAGCATGTCTTGATTACAGAAGCAGTACATTTCAAGAACAATCAATAGATTCAGAATAATGAAATCATTGCGCCTATACTCACAGTAAGGAGTAAATGAGGACAAAATTTCATTTTGTATGCAACCATTTAATTTCTTAAAGTAAAAAAACCTATAAGAGCAATGTAAAAATAACACATAATTAAATTGTTGATAGTTAATGGGAATTATTTGAATGTCATTTACAACTGATGTTTTCTTCTCCAACATGATATAATTTTAGACATAGAAAGGACCCCAGAGATCTTCTAAATCAAACCAAGAGCAGAAACAGTGCATTTATATTAGGATTGAAGACTTAGGTCATATTCGAATGATTAATGAATCCACAATAAGGAAGTGGTACAACATTGAGGTTGTGAGCACATCATCTGGGCAAATTAATTAATTTTCCTGAGCCTCAGTTTATGCATCTGTAAAAAGGGGAGAATTGCATATCTATTCTCTTAGGTTTGTTGTAAGAATTATGTGTGTTAGCATGTGTAAAACATTTAGAAAAGTGCCTGGTATGCAGAAGAGCTATTTAAGAATTAATGGCTATAATTAGTTCAAATCATCATATTAATGCAGCAGATTTATTCACCAGAACATTTCATGGACCTGGCTTGTCTTCCGTGTCATTTCTATCAAGAGGATCATAGCATTGTTGCAATATATTGCATTAAAGTGCTTTCACAGAAAAAGGGTTTGAGGATAGAAAAAGGATTTTACTAGAGTTGCAGAAAAAGAAAGAATTTTAGGAGCAGCCCTTTATATATAATTCTACATCTAAATCTTAGTCCAGTATTTGTGCACTACAGTAATAGGAGTTAAGATAGACAGGCAAGGTTGGGGAAGGAGGACCACAGCAAAAGTGGTCAGAGACTGAGGACTCATAGGTGGCCCTTGAATAAAGGGACTGTGGGATTTTGCTAAGGGACTCACCCTTATTGTGCCTCAGTGTCCTTGTCTGTACACTTGAAGCAATAACAGAGTAAGGCAGCAAAGTATATTGGAGAAAAAATTGAGATCCAGCTCTACCACTGGGAGGATTTAGGTTTCTCTGAAATTAGCAGTTTCTATAGCTCTGTAATAACTAATTGTGATAAGTGGATTCAAGTTTGTGGAGCAATAAATTTATATAACTTGGGGCTCTCTTTACAGAAATGCAACAGGAAGACCAATAAATGTATGGAGTCACTGATTACAAAAGGAAAGGGTGACTTCCAGGACACACAAGAAAAGGAGGGGGAAAAGGCAAAGTAAGAATGGAGTAGGACTTGGTATCCCAACTGAGAGCCTCCCAAAATCATCATTGACAATTCCTAATACAGGAAGGAAGTTTACTGTATGCAGAATTGTTTGTTTAAAGTAGTTTGAGTCACAGATTGCTCATAAATTTTAACATGGAAAGATTTGGTAAAGCATAGCAAGCTCAGGGCATTAAGACAAGGATGCTTAGTGTCAAGAGCAGGAATACTCTTCCTTGTAGGCTACCTGCCCTGTTTTAGTGGTCCTGTTCACATTCACAGGCATCACCTGGGCTGCCTACCTAGCAGGTTGGCCTCATGGGCATATGAGACATGGGGAGCCCCCTGCTTGGAAAGCTTCCACACCTGGTTTAATGATCTGCTGTCCCTGTCTTAAAATTCTTAATAATTTTCAAAATGGGACCCTACGTTTTCATTTTTCACTGGGCCCTACAAATTATGTAGCTCATTCTGTCTCTAGCAGTCTGAATGCTAGATGGGGTTAACATTTTTCAGTTATTCTGTTGGAGATCCACTGCACAAATTGATGCAAATATAGCAATGAAAAATCATCTTATATTTTGAGGTGGCCTATTTTTTTTTTATTGGTGTGTAGTTGCTTTACAGTATTGTGTTAGTTTCTGCTGTACAACAATGTGAATCAGTTATACATATACATATACCTTCTTTTTTTAGATTTCCTTCCTATTTAGGTCACCACAGAGTATTGAGTAGAGTTCCCTGTACTATATAGTAGGTTCTCATTAGTTACCTATTTTATACATAGTAGTGTATATCTGTCAGTCCCAATCTCCCAGTTCATCCCACCCACCCCTTCCCCCCTTGGTATCCATGTGTTTGTTCTCTACACCTGTGTCTCTATTTATGCTTTGCAAATAAGTTCTTTATACCATTTCTCTAGATTCTACATATAAGTGTTATTATACAATATTTGTTTTTCTCTTTCTGACTTACTTCATTCTGTATGACAGTCTCTAGGTCCATCCATGTCTCTGCAAATGGCACTATTTCGCCTATGGTTTTTAATTTGGATACTCTCTGAGTAGATTTCTTGAATATATTCCAATCAGCACAGTAAGTTGTTTTAATATTTTAGACAACCTGAAATGCAAAATAAAGTATGACAATAACGTAGCATTTGTTGGCATCTAACCCATGCAAGTTCTGTATCAGCAGCCTGAATTGAAATCTCTCAAGATGTCACATCTATTAGTAACTTATTGCAACACATGCAGAGTGGGCCTGGATGGCAGCCCCGCCTCCCCGATTTATTCTTCCAATGTATGTGAGACTGCTGGCATTTCTCTTCCAGGTCTCTCATATGATCCGAAGAAAACACATGTTGCCATCTGTGCTCCCTTTAGTTTAATTCAGCCCAGAACTTAAAAAAAAAAAATGTTTCCACAATGAGACTGAGTTTTTCCCAAATAAATTCTTCAAATTTCAAATCCCAGTTAGGAACCTTAAAGTGAAAACCAGCATCATAGGGCAGTGAGGGAAAATAAGGCATGGCAAGGGCTTCCCTGGTGGTGCAGTGGTTGAGAGTCCGCCTGCCAATGCAGGGGACACAGGTTCATGCCCCGGTCTGGGAAGATCCCACATGCCGTGGAGCGGCTGGGCCTGTGAGCCATGGCTGCTGAGCCTGTGCATCCGGAGCCTGTGCTAAGGCATGGCAGATAGAGCCTGTAGCCTTGTGAAACCACTGAATCTTGGTTTTGTCATCTGTAAATGGCAAATGACTCAAACCTTTGACAGGATTGTCATAAAGATTAAGGAAAACATCAATAAAATGATCAGTGCTTGGTGGTAGCTCCATCAAATATTTCTTATTTTTTTATTTTGTTTTACTTTTGACTCTCATGTGGAATTCAGCTGAATAACGTGTTTACTTATCCCTGCAATGTATTGAGTGACCCCCAAATCATTCTATGCCCCCAAATACCTAGTAGAAGGAACAGCAAGTGTGTTGAGAAAATAGTTGACACAAATAGATGTAGAAAGTTTCACACAAATGACACTCTTTTAAGTACAGAAAGGAAAACACAGACACATTAGAAGACTGTGACTTAAAACACACTTTTGAAAGATACTTTTCAAAGTGTGACATAAAGGACAAAGATACTTTTCAAGTAACTTTTTTTGGTCTATCCCTACCTAAAACCTTTATTTTATATTCAAAATAGATTATTTCCCTTTGTTCAAAATTATTTTGTTTCAGAATAATTTCCCCTTTTTCCAGTTTTCTCTAGAATCTGCTCTAAGACACAAAAATCTGACTTTATTACCATTTTATTTCCTTTATAGGTAAATGGTCTTAATATTTTTTTCAAGATTTCACTTTATATGACCTCAGTTTATAGAACTCTATATGTAGGTCTGTCTGTTTTTGTTCTGTTTGCTATTCAATGGGTCTTTTGAGTCTGAAGATGTTTGCCTTACTTCAGCTCTGTAACACTTTCTTTTATTATTGCTTTGATTATTTTCTTTCCTTTACTGTCATCTTCCTCTTTCTTTTGAAACTCCTATGACTAGGATTGTAGCTACACTATTGTTTCTTTTAACTCTCCAGAGAGTTCCTCAATTGTATTTTCAGCACATCTGTTTTTTTTTCCTGTAATTTTACCAGTCAGAATACTTTTTAATAGCTAGTTGCTTCTCTTTATTATTTGTTGACTCTTGTTCTATTGATTTAATATATTCCTCTGAAGATATGGATCAGAACATATTTAAACATTTTAGTTTACTTTTTGCCCTGTTTTCCTCTGTGTTCTTTTGTCCTTTATGCTAGTCTTCGTCTTTTTCTTTTGTGCTCTGGATTTTCCTTAAATGGGTGTTGCTCCTTGGATGTCCTTTTGTATTTACCTATGACAGTTCTGGCTGATTTAACTAGTGTTGGGTATCCTCTGCTGCTATATAGTCAAGACCATTTCCACAGTTGGTCTCACTTTCTAATGGGAGAGCTGGCTGCAAGCAAAACTATTTCTGGACAGAAGGTGGCAGCTGTCAAGTATCACTGTGGACTGTGTGAGCTGAAAACAGTGAGGGCCTGTTCCAAATGCTAGAATGAGGCATAATAACTGGAGAAGCCCCAGCTATTGCTAGAGAGGTAAAAGATTTTGTTATTTTTATTGTCATTTTTTCCCTGTCCCAAGCCCTGTGGGTTAAATGGCAGGTGATCGGGACTCTCAAGGGGTACTCAGTAGTAGTAAAGGGGTACTCAGTATGGAGAACTGTCCCCAGAACTGAGACATTGTCAACTCCTCAAGGAACGTTGCTGCTTTGTGTTCAAACATCTACTCTCATTCTGCACAGCAGCCAGTTCTGACTGCTGCTGACTTTGTAAATCAGTGCTAAGAAAACACTCCCAACTCCACCACAGGGATCTTCCCCATGCTACAGGGCTTCCTCATCTCTCTTTTATCTTGTATTCTCCTTCACATGTCCTGTTTTCCAGAAACCCAGCAAATGCCTCTGACTTGCAATGAATCCATAATTCCCATATCCACTCAAAGCAATCAAGTTCTCCTCACTGTTGTAAGTAGGCACATAGTTGGCCATTTTATTGCAAACTCGTGACTGAGGCCTGACAATATGTGGGCTCATTTTTTCCTGTTTAACCAGAAGCCTGAAAAAAAAGTTGTCTGAAATTCTTTATACTCAATCCGTATAAAGAGATACTATTTCAGTATTATTCAACAAATATTTACTGACCTACTACAGGACACACAACACACACACATACATCCAAATAATTAAATTAAGTGTGATACATAAAATTATAGAGTTTGAGAGGTTGAGAAAATAACGTCCAAGATGGATTTCTTGAAAAGAGGAGCTGTTCCATCTGGGTCGGGAAAGATAAGTTTATCAAACAGATGAGGTAATTATGGGGTAAATGGAGGGGGAGGGAGCAATGTGTGCAAAAGTAGTGAGGTATGAACACATAAAATATTGTGGAAGTAGTAAAAATATACTAACATGTTAAGTTTCATCTTTAGTATATGGCAAAATTCTGATGCTCTGTGTTGGCTTCAGGTTTTGGACCAAGAAACTGTCAGATACCCACATCAATGACATTTCTGTCATACCTGATCTCGTACATGATCAATTGCTGTGACTGCATTTTTAAGCTTATAATTATCAGCCCCCAAACACTGAATATAATCAGAGCAACACATTTGGGTTTAGAGTTAATATTTGAATAGTCACATTCAAGTATATATTAGCATTCTGGATATAACTAGAGTAAAATCTCTTTTGGAATATCCTTGCCAAAATGATATCATTAGAAATATAAATATGTGTTTTTAATTGAAAAAATTAAATGCTCCAAAAATTGAAGGTTGTTGATTAACTAGAAAAGTAGTTAAATAGATAAATAACTTGGTAAATACTACAAATACCAGGAAGTTACCCCTAGCAAAGTAATCTTGGGAAGAAAAATATATCATTTTGGAGTTAACTATATTTAAATAAGTTTAAATTATAGCAAAGATTGACATAACAAAATTCTAGACTCTATACAAGTATTTATTGTTTTAGCATTTGTAAGATTATACATAACCTTTAAATATTTAATCATTTAATCATTGATTCCAAGAATTTTCAAGGAAAAAAAATTATTTGAAAATTGAGAGTTCTTCCCATCTTAAGAGGATTAATCAATATTATATCAACATTGTCACGTAAATTTTTCACAAGAACTCCAATATCATATATTATATCCATGAGAAATATTTTATACAGTCTTAAAGCACAGAAAATATGAAATAGTGTTAGAAAATGGAAAGAGAAAGAGAAAGAAGTGGTTAGCATAAGACTGTGTTACAGAATAATCCAACATCAGTGGTAACAGTCCAATTGCAATTAAAGCCTATTTCTTGCTTATATACTGATTCACAGAGGGTGTTTTAGCAGATGGCTTATCTCCATATGGTGGTTCAGCTGCCCAGTCTTTCCAGATTTTGGCTTCCCTGTTCCTCTAGAGACATGTCATTATCTGCTTTCAGCCAGGGAAAGGAGAGAGTGAGCATGGTTGAGGGTGAAGAGATAGACTTATTTCTCAAATTCTTGCCCTGAAAATGATATACATCACTCCTGCTATATTTTTCTGTTGTGCATAAAATAGTGATATTTTAAAATATACCACCTCTTTATAACATACATCAAATATTTGTACATGTATAGAAATAATATTTTTTTTTAAGTTTGACAGTTTTATGGTCTAATGATGTTATGGACTACATGTTTGTGTCCCTCCCACCCCCAAATCTATATGTTAAAACCCTAACACCAAAGGGGATGGTATTAGGAGGTGGGGCCTTGGATGTAATTAGTTTTAGATGAAGTCATGAGGATGGAGCCCCCATGATGCAAATAGTATCCTTATAAGAAGAGAGAGAGAGCTCACAGTCTCTGCCATGTGAGGATAAAATGAGACGATGGCTGTCTGCAAGCCAGGAAGAGGGTTCTCATCAAGAACTGAATCAGCAGGCACCTTGATTTTGGACTTCTCAGTCTCCAGAACTGTGAGAAATACATTTCTGCTGTTTAAGCCACCAAATCTATGGTATTTATTATAGTAGCCCAAGAAGACTAAAACAAATGATGAATCCACCTTTCCTCTTGCTTTATTTAATTTCTGAGATAGCTGCCTATTGTATTTCCCAGAGGTAATAGAAGACTGAATTGGGGGGAAGGAGTATCTATATACTAGAAAATAAATATAAAAAGTGTCATGTAATTGTTATTGATTATGAATGATTTAGTGATCACTACCATACAAAGTTTTATCCCTATCTTTCAGTTGACTTTTCAGAAAATAATTGTAAGACAGCTTATATGTAACAAAATTAATCACCATGAGTAGAAAGATGGGTGACTACTTACAACGTATTTTTTTCTATAATCAAAGAAGAACTACATGACATACAGGACAGATTAGATGATGCTTGTTCTATTCTAATAAAAGCTTGTTACACCATTCTTCTGGTGGTAAGGAACATCAGGTTTCAACTGTGTTGCTTACAATTTGAGTACTTTTGCAAAGATCTCTCAGAATCTAGGGTTTTGGTTAAAATGTTATGATAGAATGCAATAAATCAAAACATTTTATGTTAGGGATCCAAAACATTTTGTGCTTTTGATTCTAGATTTATGGTTTTATTCTAGATCCTTCTGTATTTTTCCAATCAATGCCATTAAATGTTTACATTGAACTGGATACTAGAAGGCAGAAGTGGATTCAGGAAAGCATCTCCCTTACAAGATTTCCATTTTAAGATATGCTTTGTAGAAATATATAAGATGGGTTTTAGCTGAGTGAAAAATAAATCACATCTAGTGGTTTGTTCAAATGTTTATCATAGACACCATTTATTATTTTATAAAAAGAGAACATCAGTTTTGAGGAGTTTGGAATCATAGAGTTGAGAAGATAACCTTACTACTCTGAATTCAAGAACTTCTGTGATGAAAATGGACATGGTATTAGAAGTAGAAAAGGTAGTCGGAAAAACAGGGTAG
Organism: Globicephala melas; assembly: GCF_963455315.2. Classification (NCBI taxonomy): domain Eukaryota; kingdom Metazoa; phylum Chordata; class Mammalia; order Artiodactyla; family Delphinidae; genus Globicephala; species Globicephala melas. The sequence continues at coordinate 160,444,236 of NC_083315.2, read as the reverse complement.
CAAGGTAGAGGAAAACAGTACTCTGCAGAAAAGGTGAAATGAAAGCAATTTAATGATTAGTCATTTTCTCAAGAACTTATTTGAACTCCTTAATACTTTGTCCAACATGTCTCCAAGTCTCCCTACTGCCTCACAAAATTTCCTGACCTTACTCTTTTCTCATGGAATTGTGCCCATGAGTCAGTCCCTCATTTTTATCATTTGCCAAGCCGTTCAGTAGTCACATCTCTGTCTACGTCCTGGTTGTAGACTATCTCAATGACTGATGGACACTACTGCTGCCTCTCACTGTGTGGATTTGCTACCTCTAATGTCAATAGTAAGAAATTTAATTGTGTTTTGCCAGGATTTTGTGCATCCTTAGAATGCACAAAATTTAGGATTTGCCTTAGGATTTGCCACCTCTAATGTCAATAGTAAGAAATTTAATTGTGTTTTGTCAGGATTTTGTGCATCCTTAGAATGATTATTCTACTTGTCTGATCTTTTGTTGTATAGAATATTTACATGATAAAATATTTATTTTGATATATTTATGTGTATATATATATATGTGTGTGTGTGTGTGTGTGTGTATATATATATATATATATATATATAGAGAGAGAGAGAGAGAGAGAGAGAGAGGGAGAGAGAGAGAGGCAAAACTGGAACTATTTTCCCAAATTCTGATGTTTCCTCAGTGTAATCATGAAGTATTGGTTTGACAGCGTTTTGCTTAAATAGTTATATTCATTTAGTCATGACTACCATTTAGTCATGAATACAATTGTTTAAGAAAAATGCAGTGACTAGTCAAACCATATTATGCTTTTTAATTAGCCTACATTGGCCCCAGTTGAAATTTAAAGGTATGGCTTCAGATATGATTTGAAAACACTAATAATAATATCCCAAAATTTAACATACTTTGCCATCCAAAAATACATGATATCCACATGAAACTTATAAAATAGCTTTCATAATATTAAATAAAGCTTAATATGATCTAATACATGCTATTTGCCAATCTGATAAGATCTAAAAATAGAATAATAGAATTGGTAGTTATCCATGTTAAACCCCAAATAAAACTTTAGATATTCTTTGTAATTTTGAGATTTAAATAAAGTATTTATAATGCATCCCTGATGAAAGTAGTCTATATCTCTGAATCGAGATATCAGAGCAGACATATGGTCCCAGTTGCCAAAAAGTGACAGAGAGTTTCGGACATGCCACATGTCTGAATGATGGCTTCATCCAGCTTCACAGCATCTGCTTTTGGTAAAGGTCTTGTAATCTTGCAGCACATTGCAGACATTTCAGAGACAAGAGAGAATTCTGGTTAAGACAGAAATATCTGTCATTTTGTTGTAAATTATGTTTAGGAGCCCAAGCTTTTTGCATATATAATTGCTAAGAGATTAATTATTTACTCAAAAATAATATTCCTCTATGTGTTATATTCCAAAGTTCTTGGTCTCAGTGAGCTTAGAGATTAGTAGTGTCATTTCACAAGTAGACAGATAATTATAATACTGTATGGCAATAGATACAATACAGCTATATACAAGTTACCATTGGGAGCAGAGAGAAAGAGTTCCCAGTATGGATTCTGAGGCTCAATAAATAGTATATAGAAAAGATAATCGAAAACCAGTAAACACAACCAAAAATGAACTCATAGAAACTCAAGCAAGGGACTCTTGGTAACATCTAGTTCAACCTCATTTTTTATATAATCCCATTGGGGTGTAGAAAAATAACACACTATGTAACTTAATGTAGAGATTAATGATAGAATGTAGAACTTTATTGTCAATTTAGTTCTCCTTGACCTTCTGTGTACTTAGTGGTCAGTTACCTGAAGTTGCTCTGCCCATACCTAATTTATGAACAGATAACACCATATTGTGTTGATGACTGGTCCAACCACCAGTGGTTTGGTAAGTGTGGAATCATTTCATACAAAAATGGCTGAGGCATGCTCTGTAGTTGTTAGGTGGTGTTTGGAAAGAGGATTTGATGAGCATATCGTACTGTCTCTGCTACAGAGACGGGATTTTACTACCATCCTTGACTTGAGAAATTTTAATTACCAGAAATTTCTCTGCTACACACCAAGAGGACAAAAGTCAGGAAGACTTTCAGACAGAATAGTAGGACTTCACAATAGTGAGAAAGAAACTCTTAATGGAAGACTTTGCCAAATTGCAGAGAATGCTATCCAAGGCAGTAAATCACTCCATAGACACCAGAGAAGAAAACTTTTGTAAAAGCACTCAGTGATGTCTCAGAGGAAAATTCTAGTTTTGCTTTATGAAATTTGCCTCATGTTGCTTGGCAGAGGGGACTATGAACAGGGAAAAAGAAGAGGAGAGAGATTGAGAGAAAGACCAGAATAGCAGAACTGTAAATGTCTTCTGGAGCACTAGTAATGATTAAAGCAAGTAAAATCTGTTTTCAACTTATTAGAAAAAAATGGTGGTGAGTAACATCAGCAATTAACCTCCATGGCTAGGGATTCCAGTATTTCTACAGGTCTCAGAGAAAGCACCCAGAGATAATGTACTACCCAGCCTTCTGAGGTTATTATGTATGATACTGAGGGCATAGTCTGGATGAATAAAGGTTAAATAAGAATTAATGAAGTGTCTTCCTTTGTAAATGAAATGCTGATGAGTATATATGATATAACAAAGAAGTAGGTGCCATTTATTATAACAATTATTGGGAAAAACAAACAACTTGAACACATTTATATATGTTGTTATTTTTTACATGAGAAGATAATGATATAGGCTCATTGTAAGATTCATGTTTGGTGCTGTTTTTCTAAAAAGAAGGAAAAAAATGAAGGTATTGGGTGGGCCAAAAAGAGCCTTCAGTTTTTAAAGTAAAAATAACAGACATAATTTTTCATTTTCACCAAGAATTTTACTGAACAATGTATTCACCCTTTTGTTCCACTACCTTCTGCCATTTTTCAGGCAACTTCATAATTCCATCGTCCCAAAACTTTTTATCTTTTTGAGCAAAGAACTGTTCCAGGTGCCTTTTACAGTTTTCCAGGGAATTTAAATTTTTTCCATTAAGAGAATTTTGTAAAGACTGAAATAAATGAAAATCCAAAGGTGCAATGTCTGGTGAATATGGTGAATGAATCAGAACTTCCCAGTCAAGCTGTAACAGTTTTTGCCTGGTCATCAAAGAAACATGTGGTCTTGTGTTATTCTGATAGATTATGTGCTTTCTGTTGACTAATTCTGAAGGTTTCTCGTTGAGTACCACTTTCAGTTGGTCTAACTGGGAGCAGTACTTGTTGGAATTAATCGTTTGGTTTTCCAGAAGGAGCTCATAATAAAGGACTCCCTTCCAATCCCACCATATACACAACATCACCTTCTTTGGATGAAGACCAGCCTTTGGTGTGGTTGGTGGTGGTTCATTTCACTTGACCCACGATCTCTTCTGTTCCACATTATTGTACAGTATCCACTTTTCATTGTCCGTCACAATTTGTTTTAAAAACGGAACGTTTTCCTCACGTTTCAGTAGAGAATCACATGCGGAAATATGGTCAAGAAAGTTTTTTCACTTAACTTACATGTAACCCAAACATCAAAGCAATTAACATAACCAAGCTGGTGCAAATGTTTTTCAATGCTTGATTTGGATATTTTGAGTATGTCGGCCATCTCCCATGTGGTATAATGTTGATTGTTCTCAATTTTTGTTTCAATTTGATCGTTATCAACTTCAACTGGTCTATCTGAACATAGAGCGTCGTCCAGCAATAAATCTCCAGCACAAAACTTCGCAAACCACTTTTGACACATTCAATCAGTCACAACACCTTCTCCATATACTGCACAAATAATTTTTTGCATTTCAGTTGCGTTTTTACCTTTCTTGAAATAATAAACCATAATAGGCTGAAAATGTTGTCTTTTTTCTTCCATCTTCAATATTAAAGTGGCTACACAAAAATTCACCAATTTTGATAAGTCTTATTTCAAATACACACTGATATTAGAGTTGTCACATACAATCTAACGAAATTGTTTTGAATAAAGTTAAAGACAACTAAGTGCTACTAGAGTCACCTTACAGAAAAAACTGAACGAAGAGTTTAGCCCACCCAATAGGTTGAAGTTAAATACTTCTGGAATCAAACAAAATTAGAAAGTAATTCCCAGAACTCATTTTCTCTTGGGTTTATTACCATATCATTGTTTCCGCTAATGAGCAGCATATCTAAACAATATGTGGGTCAGGTTGTAAATTTTACTGTATATTCTGGGTAATATTATATAAATCTAATAATGATTCCAGGACTGATTATAGGACCCCATTTGCAAACTTGAATGCTTAGCTGTAAATCATTTTATTAAGAGATCTATCACTATTCCTTCACATGATAATGTATATAGTGTCAGTGTTACAAATGAAAATGGACAATTATTTAGGAAGTTAAAGAAAAAAATAAACTTCAGAGAAATTACCATGTTTCTGAGGTGTCATGAACATGAAAAACAGAGTGTTAAAGGATCCATAATTGATCCTTATGGTTTAAGGGCTTTGAACTCTGAACTCAGACTCCCTTGGTGCAAATCCTGTGCCATCTCTTCATAGCTCTGAAGACTTAGGCAGAGTATTTTTTTCCCCTAAATTCTTCAATTTTTCTGCCATATAAGGAAGAGAATACAATGACCTATCTTATAGATTTGTGTGCTGATTAAATGAGATATTTCTCATAAAGCATCTAGCAAAGTATCTGCCTCTTAGAAGAGACCCAAGAAATCTTGGCTATCAATATTATAAGATTGAATGTTAGGAGGCAGGAGTTGCTAAGTCCTGGCTTAATATTTACTAACCAGTAAATTTCACACACAGCAGAATTGGTTGGAGTTTGAAATGTAATCTGTAAATTGTTAGATGAATTGCAATTACTTTAAAATAATTTCTTCTGAGTTCTCAGATTGGAAGAAATGAACTTTTAAATAATGTCATCTGAGTTCCAAAATTAAAGAAATAAACTACCATAAAAGTATCATGTTTTCCTGACATATTGAGGTTGGTGAAAATATGGTTAATTGCATATATGGATAATTCAAATTTATCATGAATATATTTTATTTTTCTTCCATTCATATTGTGGAGGAAAATTGTAGTCTTTGTGGTTATTTCAATAAATACAGCCAAGTAAGCACGACTAAAATTTTCTTCAGTGATTTGTAATCTTACAAGGCACCTTTAGGTTTACCCCAGGAACTTGCACCAAAGAAATACAGCATTACTAACAGGAAGCTCACATATTAAGTCAATACACAATTTAGATGTATGCAAATACACTTAAAGTAAAAAAATTGTTGAGAATACTGAGGAAAGTTCACTGAGTACATTAACACATACAGAGAAAGAAGGTGTCAATAAGAAAAAAGGGATTGGTAAGGAAAAGGAGCCTTAAAGCATGATTTGCACCGGCAAATGTCAGTAACATCCATTCAAGTATAATTCAAAGGTTCTCCAAGAAAGAAAACCTTCACCAAAGTATTTATGGTGCTATTGGTAAGCCATTCCTGGAGAGAGGAAGACTACCTTAAGTTAATTCTATTACCATAAACAATACATTCCTTTCACTGTAGGAAATTCTAATTATAGTGAGATTAGCATGAGAACACAGGCATTAAAGGATTAACATAAGGGTCCTGAGCAAAATTTGATCTCATCTGTAGAAATTCCTATAATGAAAATAGCAGGTTACTTTTGCTTTAAAAATACCTGATCCATATGGCCACAAATATGAATTAATAAATTATGATTTTCGCTTCATAGTTTAGTCTATGTGCACTTATTGGTGTGTATTTCTCTGAGAAAAGAATCAGTTACCAAAGTACAGATATGTCAAGTTTCTGATCATGAATATCTGAGCACCAGGTCTTACCTGAGGTACATCCCTCAAGGTGGTTATGCTAGCTTCTTCTGAAAACATACAAACCTAAGTTCTCATTAAACCATTCACATTACCCTAGTCTTTGTGGAAAACCTATTGCCAGTGATTAATTATTATTCAGTCTGGTGGTTTTTAGGGTCCTCAATAAGCTATTATTCCCAAACCTCTATCATCAGCTCAAAACTCCTTAGCTACTGACTTACCCAGCTGCACCTGGATGTCTGAAAATATCTCAATTAATCAGTTTAGAAGAGAACTCTTGATACACCCTCCAAATGCCCTGTCTCTCTTTTACTCTTCCCCAGTAAAGTAAATAACACCATCTCATTTAATTGTTCAAGCCTAAAACCTGGAAATCTATCCTTGATCTCTCCCTCACCCCTGAACCAAACAATCACAGCAATTCCTGCCAACTCCTCATTCCAAACATTTCTCAAGTCAAATCCATTCATTCCATTAACACTCCAATCAGCTCTTGCTTTTATCCTAAGAATTATTAACTGAGCTAATAGTCTCCCACCCTCCCTCTCTGTATAGACTGAACATTTTTGTGCCTCCCTCTCCCCCTGCCTTCTACTCCAACCAAATTCATATGTCAAAATTCTAACTTCCAATGTGATGTTAGAAGGTGAAGCCTTTGGGAGGTAATTAGGTCATGAGGACGGAACTCTCATGAATGGGATTAGTGCCCTTTTATAAGGGCATTAGAAAGCTTACTTCCTCTCTCCCTGCTCCCTACCATGTTAAGAAGCAGCAAAAAAAATGACCATCTACAAACCAGGAAGAGAGCCCTTACCATAACCTGGTCAAGCTGGTGGCATCCTGATCTCAGACTTCACAGTTTCCAGAACTATGAAAAATGAATTGCTGTTGTTTAAGTCACTCAGTTTATGCTATCCTTTTTTAGGAATTCAAACTAAGAAATTCTCTTAATGATTTTCATCATCCCCGCCACAGTCAGCAGTCAGGGTGATCTTTGAGAAATGTCAATCAGCTCATGCCATTATCAGGCATCTAAGATGAAAATACACACACTGAATGCTGATTTGTGGGGCAGTCCAAGATTTGCCCTCTGTTGGCCACTCCAATCTCCTCTTGTCCATTGGTTCCAGGGCCACTAATGTGTTTTCTCATTTTTCTTTTAAATTCTCAGTTCTTGCACTTGTATATTCTCTGTTTATTTTCCCCCAGATCTTTTTTCTTGTCCTTCAGCTCTGAGTCTAAGTATCACCCTTTGAATGGTCTTCCTTGATTAGTTCATCTAGAGTAACACCGGGCATTGTTTTGCATAGCACCACACTTTGTGTTCTTCATAACACACACCATTACTTCATAGATTCTCTTTGGTTTATTATCTATGAAACCAGGGATGTTGTTGGATGAAGTTATGATTATTTTCCCTACACCTAGAAGGAAAAGTGGACAAAACAGAGCAGGTACTCATAAGGATTTGTAGAAAAAATGGATTGCACCAGAAATGTATTGATAGATCAGAGGATCCAGGGAGAAAAGGTATTTTTGAGATTATATGGCCTAGTATTTTTTTATTTTCAAAGTCTGGAACCATGTCAGTGCTTAAATTTGCCTATGGGCTCATTACTGGTTAATGATAAAATCAGAACTCAAGCAAACATTTCTGACTTCTAGTTCCCAGCACATTTAATATAGCACACTGCCTGTCCTATGGCATTACCGTTTAGAGATACACGTAGAATACATAGAGCTTTCAATAATTTTACTTTGTATTTATATTCCATCTATTCCTGTATACAATAAGTTTTTGAGATTGTTGACAAAAACTAAACATAAATAAAATCGCACTTGGGTTTAGACATATACACAATTTTCCATGTAATTAAGAGGTTATATTATCTTGTATCATTTTCAAAAGAAAATGGAGTGGTAATTTCGCTAAACCTGCTTTTACAATAGACTAATATTGTTTAAATGAGCATTGCGTACACATACATACACACTCACACAGTCACACATAAATTTTACCCCAAGTTTTTAATGCAATATTTTTATTTTGTCCTCAATGGGTTAAATATATTTTTGAGAGAAAATAATCCTGCATTTAATTGAGTTTCTCACAAATGGTTTGGCACTATAGGTAATCAAATGTTCAACATATGGTGTTACCCGCCATATTCCAGAGTTCATTTTTACAATTTAACTTCTGATAAGAGAAATAGTTTCTCAAGGGACCTAGGAAGGATCTATAAAAGGATGTCACTTCTGCCTACATTTCATTGGTACTTTTCACTTTAATAGTCAAACATCAGAATGGGATTTGGCCAGGAGAAGACAAAACATAGCAAAAAATAGAATAATTGTTCTTCTGTGTCTGTGATCTAAATTAAGAGGAACCCTAAAGCCAAAATCCACATTAGGCATTCTCAGTTCTAATTTTCCTGTTCTTCTCTTTGATGATTCAAACAGTTCATAGTTAAATGATTTTTTTTTTTTCTTTGCAGCTGGCTTTTCTTTTTCTAAGGACTTACTTGTCAGATCCTGGATTAATTAAGTTATGGAACCCATTTTAAAAGTCTGATTGCAAAAAAGGCTGAGAAGAATTGGCTCCAGTAAAATGATCTGTCAGTCATCTCCTAGCCTCTGTGGCAGATTGCATGGTTCTTCACACTGTGAATATTCTGTATGGTTTTATTTTGATTCTTGTGGTTTGACCATTGTCTACATTTCTACTGTTTTGTGGTTAATCAGATGCCTTCAATTTGAGTTCCTGAGACTATAATTGGTTCAGCTTTTGAAGAATCTTTGCCCACTGAATTGAATTCAATTCAACAGAGCTGGTCAGGAAGAGTATACAGAAAAAATAAGGAAAAAGGTTAAATACATCTGCCTATATTAGGTGTAGATATTCTGTCCGCTTAATGCCAAAACAACTGGTAAAAAGGAGAAGCATTATTTGGTTCTCTTTCTTGTGATACATAAAGTTTTATCTTCTGTCTCCCTCTCCAAACACATCCCTAATCAGCTGGGACCTCATAAATTGTAAATAGCAATTCATTGCAGCAGAATTAAGATGCATTTCTGTAAATGATATCTTTTAACCTCCTCAGGTTGTTTCTGAAGGAAATAGTGGGAAAATTAATTGTAGCCTCAAAAAATGTGCAGATAATAAATATTTCTGTTGATATGGGTATGTGGTATTTCTTGTAAAAAAAAATAGCACCATATATTTGCAGATCATCTACTAAGTTTGCTTAAATTATATTTTCCTGTTTACTAATAAATAGTTCACAATGGTAAGGATATAAAAACACAGCTAACAACTGGAAGAAAGTCTTCTGCAGCCACTCTACATATGTTACCTCTAACTGTCACAACACACTTTATTTAAGTACTTTAAAAACTGAAAAAGAAGTGTTGAATTGAAAGCAAAAAAAAAAAACAGTGTTTTTGTTCCATTTTTATGTAAGCATATTTGGAAATTCTAGATGACATCTTATGGTGTCCATCAATGTTCCCTCTTCTCATTTATCATTGCTAAGGGGAATAAACAACTTGTCCTGATAATTCATAACTTTCAACTCTCCCTGCTTTCTGAAATCCTACAGCACCTTGAACCACACACGTGACACTTACCTTATTTTGTGTTGTCAATTTTGGGGGCAGTTCGAGTCACACATATTAGAGTGTTGGGTAATAAAGGATGCTTAATACCTGTTTAATTCATCTTTGTGCCAAATCCCAACCAGATTTCCCTGCTTAATAAATATTTTCTTAACACATAAACATATGAAATCAATTCACACAGAAGAGTCACATAGCTTAAAAGGGCAGGTGAATGAGCTCCACATATGGATTCATTCTGTCTGCATCTTTTTGTTCACTCCATTGTTATACAGCATTTGGACTTCAGAACGTATTTTGAGATTTCCTGTCTTCCAAGCCATCAGCAATTTTCCAAATGATAGTTTTAGCTTTCTTAGGGACAGACAATGAAACCAGAAAATGAGTTACATGGGGAAGATAATGTTGGTAGTTATTCAGAGCCATCTCTGCACAGTTCCATTTTTTGTGGGGGAATGAATTTCAATGATTCATTTCTTCTGAGCCATGTTTATGCAAGTGTATTTCCTGGGATGGATTAAATTGACCGAAAACTAATGTAAGCAGAGTGAAGAATTAACAAGGTTTTAAAATCATTTTATTTATTGGTGGAGGATAGTAAATTCAGAAGTCCATTTTCCTTCCATAAATCAGGACAGAGGTTTATCTTTTCCTGAGTCCTATGTGTATATAGTGTGAGAGGCATGCATTAATATATTCAGTAAAGATGTAGTTACATCAAGTAACTGTCAGATTACCTCTGATGATAATTTATATCTTTGACATCTACTAATGGTCATCACAAAGTATGGAATACCATGAAAGCTTTTCTTGAATAACTTTAACTGATAACAGTAGACGCAAAGAACATAGTTTAAATGTATACACATATATACATAAAAACACACATACACACACATATATATCTTTTGTAACATATAGGAGGCAAGGTATGAGATATAAAATTGTATGTGCTTACTGACCATAAATAGGGAACAACTGCTGTATTCTCTTAGAGCAGGGAAATATCCTTCCTTTGCCAATGATAACAGGTGGTGAGAAGGAAGAAGAAATCCCACAGTATAAGAGACTGCTTTTTGGCTAACGTGATCTACACAGAGAATTGGGTAGTGAGTGTACTGTGCATCTGACAATTTCAATCAGAAATAATGGTGTTTAGTTTAATGACAATCAGGGTATATGAAATACATTCCCCAAATTAATATAAAAGTGTAACTTTATCACACAGTCTGCCATTGGACTATCTTATAATACACGATGCTAATAGAAGGTAGTGCTGGTGGCTGTGCTGGGTGTTAGGCTCTGTTGAAAACCTATTGAAAATGTGTGTAGACGGGACCATAGGAAACACCGGGTCCTGTTTTGAAAGTCTTATTGATACTATAGGATGTTCTAGATTGTCAGGATATCACCGTGCCTGGCATAGCAACATTTTTTGATAGGCTGCAAAAAGTAAAGTGTGGACTGAAAAATATAATCTCTTTCAGTGTTGTCTGATGCAATGAGATGTAAAATAAAAGACAGAAAAAGTCAAAGCACTCCATAATCAACAGAAGGCAAAGTAAAGCAAATCTTTACCTGAACTGCCCAACAGAAAATTAATATGAGCTAAAATATGATTGCATATGTAATTTAAAATTTTCTAGGTACCATTAAAGAAGTAAGAAAAATGAGTGAATTTTAATAATATATTCTATTTAACCACATATACCTAACATATCATTCTGAAATGTAATCTATATAAAATTATTAATGAAATATTTACATTATGGTTTTCATACCAAGCCTTGCATATGTAGTGTGTATTTTACACTTTGACTCCATCTCAATTTACACTAGACAATTTCAAGTGCTCAGAGACAGATGTGGCTAATAGCTTCCCAGATGCGACATCCTGGTTTAGGCAGACCTTCCTGTAATCAGCAAGAAATCAGAGGGAGGAAGGCTGATGCCATTCATTCTCTGAAATATATTATCGTGTTTGAGGATACATATCTAAAAAGAGAATTCAGGGAACAGACTCGTGCTGATGCCAGCTTCTTCTCATTTGGGGAAGAAGACTTCAAAATGAACAAGGGGAGATGGAAACAGGAATAAGTATATAACCCTAAGAATGCAAGACTAGTTGATGTTAGGGATATGTAAGGAACCTGAAAACAAGATGACAGTTAAAGAATCTGTGCTGAGCTACATTTGGTTCCGGTGTCTCCGGTAAATTCTACACTAGATGAGCACCTAACAGACTTCCTGGGATCCAGATGATTTTAGAGTAAAGATCCATGTCCCACATTCATCCTCTGGCACTGGAGATCCAACCATTGTGCTGTACGAGACATTGATCGTCTATGATTCAGAACAGAGGGGTCATGCAGAGGGTAAGTAGATGTTCCAATCTGCCCAGGGCTGTTCACGTTTATGCTTATTGTAGCAGTGCAATTGTTTAAAGTTCATTTTTGCCCTCTTAATCCCTGTATTGCTTTGGAAGAGAAAGTATATGTTCATTACAGGAGACGAACCCAGAAGTAAGGGCTCAGTGACACTCAAGGAGCCCAATGCTTAGTTATAGATGATAGATACATTCCTGTGGTCAGCACAAATGGGAAAACTTGTATTTAAAATTTTAATCCATTAAGAACAATTTGTAAGAAGAAACTAAGCTGACTTCTTTGTACCTAAGTTGATTCCTTTCAAATAAGAATATATTTTCTCTCTCCATGACTTTCCGTTTCTATGTAATTTTGTGATAATTTGAATCCCCAAATTGCTGTCACCATTAATAAAACTGAGTAGTTTAAGACCACATATTAAACACCCTAGCTGTTTCTTGCTCTATCTAGAGATTTTAAAAAATTATCAGACTTATTTATTCTGAACTTACAGCTTTAAAATATATCTGTAATGAAACAACTCTAGATAAAGTGGTTTACTAAGATCCTCACTTTATATCTTATTTTTTTTTCAATAATTATTGTTACCTCTTAACTGACCTTTATATGGTATGAGCTTTAGGGGAGATATCAAATTTCCAATTAATTTTGAATGTGACTAGAGTTTTATAAATGAGGAATGATTTAGGTGTAAATTTATAGAATGCAAATTTACAGCATGTAAAAGATTATAGTTAACTATGTGATAAAGTAAAAAACCTAGCTATCTGGGATTGACATATATACACTAATATACATAAAATAGATAACTAATAAGAACCTGCTGTATAAAAAATAAAATAAAATTCAAAAAAAAAACCACTTAGCTATCTGGAAAGTATTTGTTTATAGAGGAACATAAACAACTTGCAGTAGGGAAATTTGCAAGAATGTGGGGAATGATCAGAATGTATCTAATGCATTTATATGTGGATATAAAATATGTAATTTATTTTACTGATTTTCTGCTATCAACGATGAAGCAATCACAGTAACTTTACCTTCTTTTTCAAGAAATCTTAGCAAGATGTCTTTATTTTACAGTGTATCTGTAATGGCTGCATGAGTCAGGATACCTTGAATTTTATGATATTTTCTTTCTAACTTTTCTGGGAAAGTCATCAATAGACAATGAAAAAAAAATCTCATTGTCTATATTAAGAATAAGCAATAATTGAATGAAAAGAGGTACCTATTATTCAATGATAACGTAGATATCAATACACAGTTTTGTTTTCTTCTTTAAAAGTGATTTCTAAATACTGGATATTTTTAAAAGTCAATCAATAATGGTTGAGGATTGTTAGGAAGTTGACTGAATTAAATTAGATGACATTCTAAGAATCATACCTTTTTACAGCTTTCAAGAATGCATACCCACTCATAAATCTGAGTAGTTAGCAAAATATTTCTTAGTAAATATATACTACCAAATCAGTTTAAATGAATAGATAGTACCTTTTAATGAACATTAATGATCTGGATGCTACTCATCGTAGATAAGATGTTAAGGCATTTTATTTAATATTATTAATTTATAGCAAAGCTTTTTATTATGAAAAAGTTTTTGAAACATCCATAAATGTAGATAGGATGGCATAATAAACACCAACCTGAGGTTAAAGAATTATCATTTTGTCATATTTGCTTATTTTATTTTTTCTTTGCTGAAATGTTATTTTAAAATTATTCCTAGAAAACTCATTCCCAAATACTTCAGAATACAATTCTGAAAAATAATATTTTCTTAATTGACCTCAATATTGTGATCACACCCAATAAATATTACATGTTAGAAAATTACATGTAGAATATATTCATACATGATCAGTATACCATTATGATATCTAACAAGATTAATGCAACATTTTAAATATCATCATTATACATGCCAACCATGCTCAGTTGCTCCTACCCCATATCTTTTTCACCATTTTATTATTCTAGTCAGGATCTAAATGATATACACAAATTTTATTTGGATGCTGTGTCTTTAGCCTCTTTTACTTTAGAACAGATCCCCTGCCCTTTTTCATCATACTGACTTACTTTTAGTTTTCCAGAATAATTTCACATTCTGGATTTGTCTGATTGTGTTCTCATATTACTGCTCATTTTGTTCCTCTAGACTTGGCATTTGGTTTAAACTGGAAGCCGTAGCCAAAGATTTGATTAAAATTAGATTCAGCAAGTTTGACACAAATAGTTCATTCCATGGTGCCATGGAATTCATATTTAATCATGTTAGAAAGAATGAATTATCTAGTTATTCCATCCATTTTCTTATGATTTTTAAATAATTATGGAAATTTGCAAATATATTAAAAAGTAGAAATAAACAATATACTTGTGTATTATTTTTGCATGCATCTATATATATGTATGTATGTGTTGTTTATATAATTGTAATTTGGGTCATAAAATAGGGTTATGTATTTCAATGAATGATATATCTCTTGAGCCTCTCTAAATATAAATGTCACACTTTTACATTTTTTTTTCTTTTTGGTTGATGAAACCAGATTGTTATTCCTATAAAACTGCCCAGCGTGGATTATGCTGAGTGCATATCTTTAATACCTTTTAACATTCTCTGTTCCATGTATTTTCTATAAATTGGGAGTTACATTAGAGTCTTGGTCAAATTGAGGTTTGAATTCATTTTGGTAAAACTACTTCACAAGTAGTCACCATAAGGTACATAAATTTGATGTTATGTATTTTGTGTGACTTACTGAGTGTGTATGTGTGTGTATGATAACTTCTTTATAAGATATTAGCAGCCACTGGTGAACTTTGGATAGACACACAAATCCATTAGGGGGTTTTAAAATGTTACACTAATTCTCTCATGTCTTTTGCTTATTAGCTAGAATACTTCTTTTAAGATAAATCTCCTCTCTTTAATTATATGCTTACATGAGGTACAGTTCATATAGAAAAGACAGCTTAAGGTTTTATTTCTGTTTCTTTTTTTAAAAAAATCACATTTCCTATCTCCAAAGTTTATCGATGATTTTTGAACTCACATATAATGTGTTTTAATCCCTTATAATCTTTTGCTTTTGGATGATCAAATTGTCCCATCTTTGCCAGGTGAGAGATTTTTATGGGGCAAGAATCAACTTCATAACAATATCTGACACGGAAATTATAAGAAAATAAAATAAAAATTTGCTATCGCTAGTATACATAAATACAAAATCCTTAACAAAATATGAACAAATCAAATACCTCAATATATAAGTAGCTAATACATCCTGAGCAAGAAGAGTTTATCCCAGGAAGGAGAAGATGGTTTAACATAAAAAAATCAGGAGAAATTACATGATCACCCAAAGAGATGCATACAAATCATCGGAGGAAATTCAACACACTCATGAAGAATACTTTCAGCAAGCTAGGAGTAGAAAGACATTTTTCCCTATCTATTGAAAGGCATCCACAAAGAGCCAAGAGCTAACAATATGCATAATGGTGAAACACTGAACCCATCTCCCCTAAGTTTGGGAACAAGGTATGAATCTCTTCCTTTATTATTTCTATTCAGTATAGTACAGGAGAACATATCTAATGTAAAAAGCAAGAAAAATAAAAGTATAAACATTCAAAAGGAAAAGTCAGACTCTTCATGCACAGAATTTTACAGTAAAATTCAGTAGTATAAACAAAAATCTACTGTAACATATAAATGACTCTTAACAAGTTCACAGATATAAAGTCAACATACAATAATTATCTTCCTAGGAACTAGTAATGAGCAGTTGGAAAAAAATTGAAAGTATCACTTACTATAGCATCAAAAAGTGTAAAATACTTAAGGGTTATTTTATTAAAAGAATGCAAGACTATTATAGTTAAAATTTTACAAAAACAGTGTAGAGAAAAATTAAATAAGACAATGCAAATTGAAAGACATATTGTTAAGATAATAATTTTCCCAAATTTGATCTGTAGATTCAACAAAACTTCATCTAAAATAAAAGGAAGATTTTTTTTGTAGAAATTGACAAATTGATTCTTAATTTATTGGAAATATAAGGGACATAGAATAGCAAAATAACAATCACTGCAAAGCCAAAATAGGATTTATTTTAAACCATAGTAAATAAAACACTATAACATTGGCATTTTTTTAAAGAAACAAAATAGAGATTCCAAATTACCATACTTACCTGGTAAATTGATCTTTAGGAAGGTATCAAAAAAGGAAATGGAATAAAAATGAAATGGAAATTATTTTCAATAAATAGTGCTGTAACAACTGAATAATCCTTTGAAGATAAAAAAGAAAGAATATCATACTTTATCTTACACCATATATAAAAGTCAAATTAAGATTGCACATAAACTTAACTGTAAAACCTAAACTATAAATTTCTAGAAGAAATTATAGGATAAATGTATTGACAGTCTTGCATTAATGCAAAATTTTCTTGACTCAAAGAATGAAAACCATACAAGTTGATAAAATGGACTTCATTAAACTGAGAATTTTCTGTTCATTAAAAGACATCTTTAAGAGGTAAAAGAGGTGAGCCATATAGTAGAAGAAGATATTTTCAATACACCTTCTGATACTGAATTTATATTTAACTTATATAAAGAACACCCAAAACTCAATAAAAAGACAAACAGCCCAATAAAAATAACTTAGCAATAATTTGAAGAGACACTTCACAAATAAGATCGCCATTACATAAAAAATAACACTTAAGCACTTTAAAAGGTGTGCAGCATCATTAATCATGAGGAAAATGCAATTAAAACAATGATGAGATACCATTTTCTACCTACGAGAATGGATAAATTAAAAAGATTAACGCTAAGTTTTGGTGAGGATATAGAGAAAATGGAAACCTCATATATCACTGGGGAAAGCTGAATATTATACAATAAATTTGAAATAAATGTTTGGCAATTTTTTACCTAAAAATGTCACACACATACTTTCCCTTCTACCCAGAAATTCTACTTCTAGATATTTACCCAGGAGAAATGAAAACAGGTATTCACAAAGAGACCTGTACAAGAATGCTCATAGAAGTTTTGTTTATAATGGCCCCAAACAAAAGGTTCATTTTCATAAACACAAAAGTGAAGAGGCAAATTGTGATATACTTATTAAATAGAATATAACTTAATAAAAAAGAATGTACTGCTTCTACACCAACAACATTGATGAATCTAACAGAATATTTATGAAAGAAACCACACCAAAAGAATAGGGGCTAGATATCTCCATTTTTATGAATTTCTCAAATATGGGTAACTAATCTATGGATACATTAGTTGGAATAGTGGTTGCCTCTAAGGAGGACAGGTGGCTGACTAGAAAAGTTATTAGAAAACTCAGATGGAAATTTCTCAAACACATTTTGATGTGTATTTTAACATATATAAATTATTCTCACTAAAGATAAAATAAAAACTCATGTAATAGAAACTAGAAATACATGATGGCTCAAACATGATAGATCATTTCTCATGAAGGTAAATTTTATTTATATCCTGTATAGAGTCCATGAGTGCCCATGCATATGTGTCTATGGATGGAGGGAAGCTTTCCTTCCAGAAGGGATTCAGTGATTTTTGAGCCTCTCCCACATTGTTTTCCAGGTCCCTTCCATCTATGCTTCAGTTATCTTCAACTTGTTGCTTTCAATTTTCCTATTCTCAACTGCATCAAATTAACAGAAGAAATAGGAAAAGGAGAATAATGTATGGATGTTTCTTACAAATAAAGTTTGGGAAGTAGTGTCTATCAGTTCCATTTATATTCCATTGCCCCAAACTTAAGCACATGGTCAAAGGAAGACAAAGTGCCAATCTGGAATGTGGTCTATCTGTGGTCCAAGAAGAAATAGGTTTGGTATGTTAGCCACCTCTGTTATATACAAAGTGTTCCTCAAGGAATTCCCCATTATTTTTTTTGTCCCTGCTGACACAAGGGTAATATTCAACTCAAGGTTCACTTTATAACTGGGCTGAAGTCTTAACAAGTTTCAGATCTTTTAACTTATGACATAAAAGTCTAAATGGTAGCACTACCTCATAGTTTAAATGATTTTATGTTTTTACATAGAAATCATGCTATTGAAATTTTTCCCAATTATTTTTCTATTTTAAAAAAATAACATTCTACAGATCTTCTATCCATATAGACCTTAAAGGAGATCTAAATTGATTGAAGGTATTAATAAACATGTTTCCTTAAATAATCTATTTTAGGTATGCCAACAGGGGATATGTCTCAGCTACATCTTCTAGACCCCCTTCAAGGGTCTGGCAGCTTCTCTGATTGGAGGTCCATGTAATCCATTTATTTCCATCCATTTACATATGTAGCCATTCATTTACCTAGTACCTGTCCAGCTGCTTTTATCTAGGTATACGTGTGACTTTTTTTCTAATTAACCTTCATTTTCCTTATCTTATGAATATGACTTCCAGAGTGATACAGCATCATGCTTCCCATTCTTAAAAATGACCTGAACTTTAAACGCTATTTTTTTTCTCTTACGCCATCTGTCTGGATACAGCCACCTTGATATCTGCATAGAGTAATTTTGCCTTGCCCCGTAAGAACTCGTTGAATATTAAAATTGTGTGTAGAGCTACCCACATGAGTTACATTAATGTCTCTGAGTCAGGACTTCGGTGACAATTCTATGCATGGATTTTGATGTGAATTGCTTATCTATATGGTATATAAATTCAAAGTCTGATTGCTAATTTATTACTTTATGAAAGACACAGCAACTTTAAACATATTTTCAAAATATTTCCAATCTTCCCTGTGAATCTCATTTCTAATGTGAAAGGCACTTTGTCTTCTAAAAAGCTATGAATTAAGTTTGGGATAGAAATATGGGATAGTCTCAGTGAAGATGGACCACTTCCATCAACCTAATAAGTTAGGTATAATAACTGACATATATATATTTTATGGATACGTAAACTAAGTAAACATTGTAGATTAAGGAATTTGCTCACAGTAAACGTAAAAATGTTGAGGACAAGATTTGAACCGAATGCTTCCTGAGTCCAAAGCTCCTGATCTTAATATTACACTAATATATTTCCCACACCAAGTGATGTATTTCAATACTCACAAGTAAGGTAATAGAATGATACTTCACATGAAATATTGAGATGTTCTTATTTCAAGTTTTTTGCATTTAATTTGTCCTTTATTTTTTAACTTGAAAAGACTGAAACAATTAAAATGGCACACCAAGTGCTCATCATCTTCAAAATTCTAACTGAACAAATAGTACCCTCGATTTGACACTTCAATTGCCTGCAAAGTATTTATAAACCTAAACACTCTTAAAATTTTGTACTGAGCATTTGAAAACAGCTCTGATTGCTAATAACTCTACTCAATATATACCAGACAAGGGGGAGTTTCAGCTCTTAAGCTTCAGCTATTTTTGAATTGCCTTTGTGCCAGATAACTCCACCTTAAATTGCTTTTAAAGCAGAAAATATACCCTGTCTCCCCTCACATAATTCAAAAGTAGTTTAAAGTTATATTTCTCAAAAAGAGAAAAATGACGAGGGAGCTGTGATCAGGTCTTTGTAGTCTGTCCAAGGGAATATGGTTTGAAAATTTTTTTTTTTTTTCTGTGAGTGGAAGGATCCATGGTACAAGTGCTTGGAGAAAGTTAGCTGCAGTCTCCGCTGTCATAAATAGGTTTGTGTGGTATTTGGAGATCTTGCAAAGGGCAAGACTAAATTATAGCATGATGTGAAATTTAATAGCTGGAGCAGTGTTCCATCTTCAATGGCTGGGAGCCAATATTCTGAGGTTACTCTTACCCCCCAAAATGTTATCCATTCAAGCTATTCTCCTTGAGTTCAGGAGGTAAATTAGATCATCATTTCATAAATTTCATGCATTCACACCTTACACATGGAAATATTTTCACTATAGTGGTTTAGAACACTGTCCAAATGAGGTGATTGTTATTAGTTCAATTACAGGAGAGACCACTTAGGTTAACTGTGTCCTCTGGTCAAAGACAGCCCATAATTCAGAGATCCAAACAACAGGCAATAATTTGGGGGGCAGATTCAAATACTTCAATTCTGTTTTTTTGGGGGGGTAGCTCAAACTTATATTTCCATCAGGTAGAACACAAACTAACACATCATACATTTTCCCTAAATATGTGTTTAGTTAACATAAAACACATATTAAACAGTAGATTTCATCTATAAATTGAGCACATATCTATTGAACACCTCTAATCTGTAGAGATAAATTAGATATAATCTCAGTTTCTTAATGTTTTAAAATTATGGTTTGTTAAATAAGTTGTCTTAGGAGCTCAGAATCTTAGGGTTAAAAAAGACACGTGTCACATGTTACTATATATATATGCATGACACATGATGGAGATTAATTTTACTTTCAGAGAGCTACCAGGAAGCCTTCATAGAAAAGGCCATGTCAGAGCTACTCTTACAGACATTACATTACATGATGAGAAGGAAGTTGCTGGACAGAGAGAAGAGTGCATTCCAGGTAAGAGGAAGAATACATCCAAAGACCTGGAAGTTGTGAAAGAACATGTCTCATACAGGGCCTTATGAATAATTCAAAGTTCAAAGATTTGAGTGGAGTTTAGAGTAAAGAGAAGAGGGTGGAAAAAGTAAAGGAACAGAGATTAATTTTCTCTTGTAGGTTAGAAACACATTGGTGCATTGGAGAACTATCAACAGTTTTTAAGCTAGGGCTTGGCATGATCATTTTTCTGTTTTGAAGATAATCCTGGCAGCAAGTGAGAGATGGAATAGAAGAAACTGGGGTCAGGGGGTCAGATAGGTGGTATCATCTACTGTTAAATGGATTCCATGTGTTGGGTTCCATATGGTGTCCCTCCAAATGGGAGTCCTGATTTTCATACAGCATACTGCCTCTGTGGATCATACTGAAGCTCTTGAAGTGCTTTTAGTTTTTTATGATTGATTTATTTTAAATGGTCTACTGCCTCTTCTCACCCAACATGAATTAATGAAATATTTTGAGTGTTTTATTTCTTAATCTGAGCAGAAAATTGAGTCCATGCTTTAAGTCTGGTAAAACCAAGATTTACAAATCCTACCATCAAAAAATTTTAATTCCAAGTAAATACTTAAGAAGCATTGTTCACCTTTAATAGCATGTTTTCATCATCAGTGAGCAATTGGTAATTACGAAAATATGCTTCATTTGGAGAATATGGAAATTATGTCGTCATATAATGAAATTCTAAAATGAATTAACTAGATCTATATATATCAAATGTGTATAAGTCTCAAAAACTGTACTTTTAGTGAAAAAAGCAAGGAACAAAATGATATATGCAGTATTAATTCAATTGTAAGTAATTTAAAGCACAAACACATTTGTCGTTGGAGCTGGGTACCTATAAAGACACGAACTGTGAGGACTTTCACCAATTTTAGGGTTATGCTTACCTCTTGAGAGGAAGAGACAAGATTGGGATATTAAATACTGTTTACTTGTTGAAACAAAAATGATATAAAACAAATATTACAACATGATGAACTGTGTTAAATATCTGTGGTGGGTATATGCAGATATAGGACTCTCCCATATTTTATTCTATATTTTAGGTATTGTAATAGCGTGGGTGAATCCACACTAATGAATCACTAAGAGCATTTCAACGGATAAACCGCACATTCTACTTATTAATTTTTAATGTATTCAAAATGGCAAATTGGATGCTCTGTTATAGAAAACACCAAAGTAATCCATATTTTAGTATAGTTGGTCCAATACTTACATGGTAATTGCTTCAGTGTTTACTGATTCTACCCCTACACTTTCCAGAAGCCCAGTGAGAATTTCAAGAGTCCAGTTAAATTTAACGGGTAAATAAATTAAAAGGAAAATGACAGACGTTGGCTCTAGTGTTACTAATTTGAACATGCTAACTTGGTATCTTACAAATTTTGAGGAAAAAAAGACAGTTAAAAAAAGCTGACAGGGCTTCCCTGGTGGCGCAGTGGTTGAGAGTCCGCCTGCCGATGCAGGGGACACGGGTTCGTGCCCTGGTCCGGGAAGATCCCACATTCCCAGCATTTCACATGGGCCAGTGAGCCATGGCCACTGAGCCTGCGCGTCCGGAGCCCGTGCTCCACAACGGGAGAGGCCACAACGGTGAGAGGTGCGAGGCCCGCTACCGTGAAAAAAATAAAATTTAAAAATCTGACAAACAACTTTAAACAACTAATATTCAAAAATACACAAATACACAGACAATTCCATCAACTGTACATTGCCCTGTTTTTTTGTTTTTGTTTTTATTTCGCTCCAAGAAGCAAAATCTAATCTGCATCAAATTCGTCAACTTCTTATTCCCAACAAAGAACAATGGCAGCAAAAAATGCTGATACATGCTAAGTGAAATAATTCCTTTACTTTTCTTACTCTACAGTTAATCTAGTTTCTGATGGAAATTAAGTGATGTTTAAATAGATAGACACAAGAATATTGCACTGGCTCACCGTGTTAAAAATTAAGTTCACCAATAGAGAGGTTGACCCATGTGGGAGAGACCCACAGATCTAAATAATTGCTTTGTGTAGCAGTGAATAAGAATGAAAACATCTATTGATTTAATGATAATTAGATATTAGTAACTATTCTACATATGGGGAAGCATTAAGCAGCAAGTCCAAATCACTTACAAAGTTCATGATCTATATTTTATCAGAATAATATTAGATGTAATGTTTTAAATTATATCATGTTCTGTAATAGAATATGTTGTGACAGAAAGAGCAGGTTTACTCAGTCCCTTCCTTTTTATTATCAATGTAAAAATCTTGTTTTATCTTAAAATAAAATGTATAAATTAACAAATTTCCTATGAGCTATGGGAGGAATTAGTAAATAAGTACAAGTTTAAAAAAAAAAGAATGGAGCTAAGATCACAATATAGAAAAATAAACATATTAAATTTAAAGAAATAAAAATATAGCCAGAAATTGAAGTTGTTGAAATTAGCCAAATATGGTAGTTCTATCAAGCAAGGTAGCATGGAAAATAGCATTAGTTTATACACATGTACCTGTATATCAACAGCAACAACTTCTGTGCATTTAAAAACTATATATATATATACACACACACACACACACACACAAACACAGGCATATATAAGTATGCAGACAAAAATCAGCAAATATTGTGATTTTCCATTTTGAAAAAAATCAATTCATTTATAAAATTAAATTTTAAGACCTAAAACCAATAATTCTAAAAACATTTACAAAAAGGGCTTTAACTGGACATAAATTAAAAATATTAACACATTTAAATTAAACATATATTATTCTATTTTATTTAAGTGAGTATGCTTGGGAAGGTGAAAAATGTCACTTTATAATAATTAAATGATTTTCTTCCACTTGAACTAGTCTTACGAATATTCCGTAGAAAAACTTCTTTTACTGTGGCTAATCAGGAAGGGAGAATCAGGGTGTGGCTTCTCCTGTATCAATTTTCATATGGAAAAATGAACCAATACACTTTGGAAAATAGGGGAGAAGAAACTGAAGTTCTTGGCTGCACTTAGATTAACAAATGCATACTAAACCACACAAATGTTTTCATTTTACATCGATTAATTTTATAGCCCTAGGAACATGTCATATCATTTTATAGATTATGCAGTTACTAGTATTGGATTAATAATGTTCACCTATAAATATCAGAGTAACTAATTAAACTGAGTAGAGGAGTGAGTATAAACATGTACACATATATATTTATAAATGTGGAGTAATAAAATATGTACTGAAAATACAGCATTGATTTACAAGTAGAATTTTGATAAAGCACCATAAAATATAGTTTTACTTTGCAATCAAGAACACTTTTCACTCTTAACAGTTTTGCTCTTCACAGTAACTTGCCTCTGAGACTTAAATATTTCTTTATATGTTTCTTATTTATGCACTAAAATCAAATTCACATCTCATGGATGTATCTCATTTTAAGTGAACATTTTTATATATATTGAAAAGGTATAAAGTTCATTAAATAAGCATCGTGGTGGATGATTGAGCCTGAAGTGATTCAGGTAAGATTCATGGAAAAAAATAAATAAATTTTATCCCCTAATTATTACAACAAACGTTATTTCTAGGATAAGGTGTCTTTGGTCTTAGCTTGTACTTGAAAGGGCAAAAGAATGTTACTATTGCAAGGCTGCTGTCCAAAGAAAAGAGCAAAACTTTTCCAAAATGTGACTAAACATTTTTGTAATAATCTTGGGAAAATGTCAACACAATATAGTCTTAATATTTTCTGACTAAGAGGCATCTCATTCTATGTATCTAGGGTTTTTTTTCTTTTTTTTCTTTTTGTTTTTTTCAACTGAAGAATTTAATGCATAATATCCTGAAAAGATAGCTGGCTTTAGTTACTGAACTAATTCTACTACCAGCTCTGAGCTTACCATGTAGCTTAAAATAGATTACAAAGTTTATCTGAGCTTGTCTCTAATTCTCAAGAAGTGATTAGTAGGCTTCCTTCCACTCAAAAATTCCTTTATTCTTAGTCTATAGAAATGTTGATATCTAGTTGTGCTGTGGATCACTCCTAGCATACTAAAAGGCAGTTTGGAGTCAGTTGTGCATTTAATGTCTTGAACACTTTAAATTACTTCTCTTCCCATGTTGTTTTGGTAGAATTGTTTCGTACAGCAAACCACTCACTCCCTGGTCTTGGCACTTCTGGTCAGAATTTTGTGCACTTTGTAACATCTTTGCTTGTGGTAGCCCAGTTTTCCTAGTAACTTTGTTAATGTGCTATGAAACGATTGACAATTTGAGTATGTAGTGTATATGGTATTAAATTGTGAATCAGTGGGACTTATAATGTAACAACATAACAATATTTGAAGATATTTGTACTTAATATCCTGTTAAGGAAAATTTGCCTTCAAATTTTAAGCTGGAAAGTTACTGAAATAACTGTTCAGGAAAGAATCACAACTACATGATCTTTTAGGTTTTTGGTATATATGTTAAGAATAGTGTAAAAATTGAAATGTTTGTGTACTGATCCTCAAAACAACCAATAAAATCTCAATTATGAAAGAAAACCCAAAAAACCTCTGGAGAAGTGTCTGGTAATACACAAGAGGTGAGAACACATCAAGATATGTTATTGGGTTTTCCATTTCAATAGATCTATGCATTTCACAACAATCATACATTGTGCTCAATTCCACAGTATTAGAGTTGTGGGAAAGAGAAATGGATAAATTTTAATTAAAATGGATTCTCAAAAAAATGGATTCTCTTCTGTGTGTAACCAGCTATGACACTGTGCCGCTAAACCACATTTCATCCATCTCTTTTCAAAACAAACAAACAAGCTCTGTTTAATTGAAAATGGTTTCACACAGGGCAAATAAAACAGTGCATGTGAAAATATCCTGAAAAAGTATAAAGCACAAAAAAAATTCAAGAAATTGTTATGAAATTGTAATATTACATTTTCTTGGTCTATTTTCCCGAGGAATAATGATTAGGATTAATCCTTCAGTGTCACCAATTGTATGCGATGCCAATATATGAGGTTGTTCCTATACCTATTTACAAATATCCAGATGTTTGGAGTTACTCAGGCACATTATTGATTTCTTAACAAAGTAATCTCGATATGTTGTTAATATTGACAGTCTTAGTCAATGCCGAGCCTGTACTTTATCCCTTAATGTGGTTCGATGTTTCCAAGTGTCAACACATTCACTGAATTACACACACATATTTAATGAAAATATTATGATCCCATAAATATCACAAGTCAGACTAGCACCTTCTTCTCTTAGCCTCTTTTTTTCAAATCAAGGATGGTGAAGCACACCAGTTGACCTAACATATATACCAAGTGTGGTATGGTAGAGTCTGGGGGTGAGCCAATTCATGGCATAGCGTGCGGCTCTTGGTTTAATGGCCTCCAGCCTGAATAGATTTCTTGATCTGGATCACTGCAGATAGCATGAAAAGTCCCTTTGTTGAGTTTTAGTTTTTCTTGGCTTTCAGTAGCACATGAGAAGGATAAAATTTGGCACTCTGTATCTAAGCTGTCATTTGGAAATTTCAGATTCGGATTCTCTTCCCAGCATTTAGATTTCTTAATTCAAACCATACTATATTCCCTGTGCACTGATGCTGTAACCTCCTGCAGAGAAGGAAAAAGTGACTCCAAAAAGTTACCTGGCTCGCCATGTCACCCCAAAACATTGATGCTATTAATGGGCTTTTCAATGACAGCATTATGGAGTGTTTCAAAGTGCTGATGAATCCTATTAACATTCTATGACCAAAAATTGTACTGGTCTATTTTATTTTAATCAAAATTAGTTATTAAAATATTTCAGACATAACTTCTCTCTGGCCGCTATATTTCCACAATATGTAGGACTGTTTACCAGAAAATCATTAAAGTTATAAAGAACATGGCTCTCTGTTCCCTGACCTGCAAAGTATATATTCTTGACACTTTTGCTAGTGATTAATATTGAGAAAGTACTGTTATAATAACAATAACACAACAAACTTTTTTTTTAAACTCTCATAATTTTAGTGAAGAAAATGTCTATACCACTAAATTCTTCTTTTGCAAAGAACATCTTCTAGTGTCACAAAATCACAATGGTGTACAAGTATGAGCCCTCCACATTTTATTTCAATTAATGTATAATACACCTACAGAAAAATGTACAGATCATAAATGTACAGCCAAAATAATATTCTTAATGTGAACATCTCCATAAAGCCCAGAAGTATGGTATGATATATATATATATATGATATATATATATATCATATATATATATAATTTCTTTATCCATTCATCCATCAATGAACTCTTAAGTAGTTTCCATATCCTGGCTATTATAAGCAATGCTACAATAAACATTGGGGTGCATATATCTTTTTAAGTTAGTGTTTTTGTTTTCTTTGGATAAATACCCAGAGGTGGAATTTCTGGATCATATGGTAGTTCTATTTTTACTTGTTGAGGTATCTCTATACTATTTTTTATAGTGACTGCATCAATTTACAAAGCCACCAACAGTGCACAAGTGTGGAGACATCTTTGCCAACACTTGTTATTTCTAGTCTTTTTTGATAACAGCTATTCTAACAAGTGTGAGATCCATTATTTCTATTAAAATATCAGCTCTCATTACTTTTGCTTCCATGAGATAGAGAAAACATATTTTCCCATTCTCCTCACGATAAAAACTAAAACCATGGGCATTAAATGTAACACAGACATAAGTTTCTGAAGTGTAGAGAGAAGAAACCAAAATGACTACAAACCTCAGTAGCCAAGGAATGTCATGGTGGTGAGTTCTTTGGGATTGCTTTATGTCTTATAGATATTACTCTTAGAGCAGATAAAGATGGCAAGCTGGAAATGCCAAAAGGTACAGGTAACATATACCCCTCAAAAATCCTTTTCTCTCTAAATGAATGACAGGAAAGAGGCAACCTAACAAAACATAAAACTTTCATATAATAGCCACTCTACAAGTAAAACACCATGGAAAAAAAGTGTGGTTCCCACCTCCACCCATGTCAGCCAAAGCTATGTAGGGGGTCTGGACTTCTACCCTTCCTGGCTATAACAAAATCCCCCAACACCACCATTGAGGGTGGTGTCAGAGAGGTCAACTCAGGAGCCAGGATTTTCACCATTGCCTAGTGGTAACAAGGTCAAACACCTCATCTCACCGTGCTATCAAGTCAACCACAAGGGGAGCATTGGCAAGGCACTCCTACCCATCCCAGCAGGAACAATCAGTGAAGATATAGTGGAAAGCCATAGCCTCCACTTTAAACCAGCAATATCAAGCAGCCATTCCCCTTAGGTGTCAATGGAGGCCAAGTGGGAGACTGGACTTCTCTTTACACCTGGCAGTAACATGGTAGTGCCCCTCTTTTGCCCCACCACAGTAATATCAGAAAGTCCAGCTAAAATGGAGAATATAATAAGATCCAGAGTCTCATAATATTCAAAATGTCCAGATTTAAATTAAAATATTTCTCACTGTACTAAGAAACAGGAAGATCTCAAACTGAAGAAAGAAGATCTCAAACTGAAAGAAAAATGATAGTTAATATATGCCAATATTGAAAAGACAAAGATATCTGAACTATCTGACAAAGATTTTAAAGTAGCCAAACAAAAATGTGTTAATGCACAATTACAAACACACTTGAAACAAATGAAGCAACAGAAAGTCTCAGCAAAAAAGTAGAAAGTCTCAGCAAATATCGATAAAAGAGAAGATATAAAAATAGAAGTGTTAGAATGAAAAAAAATCCAAGAAAAATATTTATTTTTTTAAAAAGTCAACAAATGGCTCTATAGCAGCATCAAGGCTACATTGGAAATGCAATGAACTTGAAGATGAAACAATAGAAATTACTCAATCTGAACAGCAGAGATAAAATAGCTTGAAAATAGTTAACAGTAGCTCAGATACCAATAGGACTAGAACAAAAGATCCAACACTTTTGTCATCAGAGAGCCAGAAGAAGAGAAATAATAATTGAAAAGAAAACTTCCCAAATTTGGCAAAAGACATAAACCTACAGATTCAAGAAGCTAAGCAAACCACAGACAGCATATATCACCAAAAATTAACATGAAGACACATTATAGTCAAACATGGAAAACTAAAAAAGTAAAAAAATAAAAACAAAAAAATGAAGGCAATGTTAGAGACAAAGACATTTTATCTATAGAGGAAAAATCAATTTAAAATTACAGTGGATTTCTCATCAGAAACCAAGTAGGCCAGAGAAAAATGGCACAACATTTTTCAAGTACTGAAAGAAAAACCTGTCAACCCATAATCTTATAGCCCATGAGAATATCCTTCAGGAATGATAGAGGAAATCATGGTATTCTTAGAAGAAGGAAGAATAAGAGATTTGTCACAAACAGATGCACTCATTAAAAAATGGCTAAAGAAAGATTTTTAAACATAAAGGAATTTATGAAAGAAAGAATCTTGAAACACCTGGAGGGAAGGAAGAGCATATAAGCAAAAGTATGGTTAAATGCAATAGACTTTCTTCTCTTCTCAGTTTTTCTAAATTATATGTAAGGGTTGAAGCAAAAGTAATACAACGGATAAGGTTCTAAATGTATGTAGAGGAAATAGTTAAAACAATTATATTATTAACAGGTGAGGGTATAGGGATACAAAGTGCAGTAAGGTTTCAATACTTTACTTGATCTGCTAAAATAATGAAACACATAGAACTCTCCTGCACTGTTGGTGGGAATGTAAATTGGTACAGGCACTATGGAGAACAGTATGGAGGTTCCTTAAGAAACTAAAAATAGAGCTACCATATGATCCAGCAATCCCACTCCTGGGCATATATCTGGAGATAAATATGGTTCGAAAGGATACATGCACCCTAATATTCACTGCTGTACTGTTTACAATAGCCAAGACATGGAAGCAGCCTAAATGTCCATCAACAGATGAATGGATAAAGAAGATGTGGTACATATATACAATGGAATATTACTTAGCCATTAAAAAGAATGAAACAATGCCATTTGAAGCAACATGGATGGACCTGGAGATGAGATTATCATACTAAGTGAAGTGAGTCAGATAGAGAAAGACAAATATCATATGATATTGCATATATGCAGAATCAAAAAAAAAAAGAGTGATACAAATGAACTTATTTACAAAACAAAAACAGACTCACAGACTTAGAAAATGAACTTATGGATACCAGGGGGAAGGGTGGGGGAGTGGAACAGATTGGGAGTTTGGGATTGACATGTACACACTGCTATATTTAAAATAGATAACCAACAAAGACCTACTGTATAGCACAGGGAATGCTGTTCAATATTCTGTGATAACCTAAATGGGAAAAGAATTTGAAAAAGAATAGATACATGTATATGTATAGCTGAATCATTTGCTGCACACCTGAAACTAACACAACATTGTTAATCAACATAAAATATAAAATATAAAATCAATATAAAATAAAAATTAAAAGAAAAAAAATAATGACACCCATAGACTATATACATATAATACCTAGAACAATCACTAAGTGAAATTTATATAAAGTGCAATTGTGTTCCCCTCAAAGCGATATGTTGGCATTCTAATTCTGAGTACCTCAAAATGTGACCTAATAAGGTGAAAGGGTCTCTATAGAAGCAATAAAATTAAAACATGGTTTTTACTTTAAGCCCTAATTGAATGTGACTGGTATCCGTATAAAAGGGAGAAATTTGGTCACAGACACACTTAAAGGGGAGATAATGTGAAGAAACACAGTTTAAAGATGACCATCTGCAAGCCAAAAAGAGAGGCATGAAACAAATTTTTCCCTCACAGCCCTCTGAAGGAACCAAATCTGCTTACACCTTGATTTTAGCCTTCTACCCTTCAGAACAATGACACAATAAATTTCTATTTTTATTAAGTTTCCCAGTTTGCGGTCCTTTGTTATGGCAACACTAGCAAGTATACTAAAAATCACTAACAAAATTAAAAGGGAATTCTAAAAAGATATTAAATTAATATAATCCATTATGTTAACAAGTTAAAAAAGAAAAAAATAAACTCACATAATCCTATAATTTTTGCAGAAGAGAATTTGACAAAATTTATTATTCATGATAAAAACTCTGCATTGTTTCTTCTATTCAACATAGTACTGGAAATCCCAGCCAGAACAATTAGACAAGACAAAGAAATAAAAAGGCATCCAAATCAAAAAAGATGTGAAATTTTATTCATGTTTGCTGATGATATGACCTTGTGAGTAGAAAACCCTAAAGACCAAAAAAAAAAAAAAAAAAAAATCCTGTTAGGATTCAGTAAAGTAACAAGACACAAAATCAACATATAAAAATCAATCTTGTTTATATACATAACAGTGAACTACCCAAAAGGGAAATTAAGAAAACAATCTCATTTATAATAATATCAAAAAGAGTAAAGTACTTAGGAATAAATTTAAGGAAAAATGTAAAAGACTTGTACACTGAAAACTACATAATATTGATCAAAAAAAGTAAAGGAGACACAAATAAAGAAAAAGACATCCTGTGTTTATGAACTAGAAAAATTAGTATTATCAAAATGTCCATACTACCCAAGGCAATCTACAGATTCAACATGATTTCTGTCAAAATCCCACTGGCAATTTTAAATAGAAGTAGAAAAAATACTATCCTAAAATACATATGGTACCACTAAAGACTCCAAACAGCCCAAACCATCTTGAGAAAGAACAAAGCTGGAGGCATCACACTTCTTGCTTTCAAATTACATTACAAACTATAGTGTTTAAAAAAGTATGGTACTGACATAAAGACAGACACATAGACCAATGGAAAAGAATAGAAAGCTCAGAAATAAACTTATGCATATATGTTTACATGATCTGCAACAAGGATGCCAAGAATACATAATGGGGGAAAGACTGGTCTCTTCAACAAATAGTGTTGAGAAAACTGGATATCCCCCATGTAAAAGAATAAAATTGGATTCTTATTTTATGCCATACACAAAAATCAATGCAAAATGGATTAAAAATTTAAACATAAGACCTGACTCTATAAAGCTCCTAGAGGAAACCATAGGGTAAAAGTTTTGTGACATTGGTCTAGGCAATGATTTTTATTGACTATAACACCAAAAGCACAATCAACAAAAGCAAAACAAGATGTATGGAACTACATAAAAATAAGAACCTTCTGTACAGCAAAGGAAGCAATCAACAGAGAAAAAGCAGACTTCTTTTTTCTAATCAGATTATTATTTTATTTCATGCTTAATGTTAGGAATATATGTTTCTTTAGTTTCTTTATAGAATATAATTAATGGCACAATTAATGGCATTTACCTCAGTTCTCACATTATTTTTTAAAAATATTTATTCACTTTTTCTTCATGTAAGAAGGGAATTCTCAGGGGTTACAGAGTAACATATCCATGTGTCTTAATTTGGGATCCCCAGAAGCAGAGCTTGAGGCTGGGAGTTCTGTGTATATGATTTATTCAGGGGGAGTCCTTAGGCGCAACTCTTATAGGAACAAAAGAAGCTGGACAGGAAGGGCAAATAATTTACACATGAATGTAGTGTTAGTTGAAATTGGCTTTGTGCCTGATTGTCCAGGGAGTTTTGGAGCATAAAACCTAAGGCATAGTTTGTCCTGTTTTGAGGCAGAGGGAGAGGTTTTATGTTCCCCATGAGATAAAGTAAATAGCCCAAAAGAAATTCTTTGGAGAAAGTTGCAGATGTCAATCAATGAGCCATTAGCCAAAGCACCTATGGTTGCTAGGGCATGGGAACCACATCTAACCAATAAAAGTAATCCCAGAGAGTCTGAGGAGACACCAACAATGTCTGCCAAAACAAAACAATATGACATGTATGAGCTTGTCATGTGTCGACATAATCCCTGCATATCTAAGCTAAATCTAAGGGGCAAGAAAACTATTTTTGTTAGATAATTTGCATATGAGACCTCAATTCAGGTTATTATAACAATTGTAAAACTGTCATAATTTCTGGTGTCATTTCACTTTTTTTTAAATCATTATTTACAAAAGCAGGTGGGAAATAAATAGGTAGTAACCCCAACATTCTGAAGAATTATACACCCAGATAAAACTTACGCTTCTAAACCTTCAATATATAAAGCCTCAGGAGGTTCCATAAAAATTGTTCTACCCATTAGTTTTTCCTCCAATAATGTGAGAGTATGTATTCCTCCCAAACAACTCTGTCAGCTAATGAGGGACAAAATGGTGGAGGCTTCTTGTATTATTGTGGAACCACAAAGACTTGTTCCCAATACAAGGCTTTTTCATGGGAAGATTCTCCTCAGGAATTCCCTAAGGAAAATCATGGAGTCTAAAAACAGAACATATCCCTAGAATTGCAAACTCTCTCCCAAGGCAAAACTACCTCAAAAGACATTCCAAATGGATGGCCATTTAATTTCTGCTTAAATATGTACAAGTGTAGAAATTATCTACATAAAAAGGCAATGGCTTATAGAAAGTTGTACTTGTTGCAAACAGCTGCCTTTGGTATGGCCCTTTGAATCCCTTTCAAATGTTATTTCACTGCTAAAAAAAAAAAAAAAACTCCATATGGCTCCTCACAGACATTCTACAGATCTGATTAGGCCTTCATCCTATAGCCTCAAATTAAACTACACTGGCTTACTATTAGTGTTAGGGTAAATTGTCACATTTTTTAACCTCTATGTGGCTTGAGCCTTTCTTCTTTTCCCAGCCTCTCTCTCCTTTCCCTCTTGCTTTCTGTCTTGGCTGACCTTTGTTCAGTTCCCTGAGGGTGGCAGGCTCCTTTCCCAACTCAAGGACTGTACCCATGACACCTGTTCCATTTGTCTGGTTACCTGGCACCACCCCTACGTCAAAACCTCCCCAGATCTACCCTCAATCGCTTTCTCCAGACTTTTCAGAATGTCTTAGCCTCCTCTCATTCCTAGCACCATGTAATATTCCTTTATAGCTTTTGTTACTGTTATCATTCTACATTGAGTTAAACTGCTGTTTGACTAATTTCTATCTTTCTCACTAAACAGTAGGTGCCATGAAAGCAAAACTTTTAGACCTTTCTGTTCATTGACGCAAATAACTGAACCAGTGCTTTGAATTCTGAAACAGAGAAGGTACTACATAAGCATTTCTTGAATATGTGAAGGAGAGCGAGACAGACAGACAGAGAAAGGGAGACTGAATAAATTAAGACTCATACACTATTTGACTTGCTCCAAAGTTGAGAAATTGGGAACAAATCCAAGTTTTTCTGACTCTATATTCATCAAACTTTGATGCTTCTTTTTTCATGCTAAACTGAAACATATCTCACTTCATTTCTTTCCTCCAGAGCAACAAAAATCAAGATAACTATATAACATTTTCTTTTACTAAGAATAAATACTCCTATTCCCCTCAACTATTTCTGATGAAATCCTAAAACCTTTACCTCATTCATTTATTTGTGTTTTGCTCTTTTTTATTTTTTAAGTGATTTAAACTCCAAATATAATTAAATCCGTGACAATAACATTTTAAAGATGTTTATATGTATTCTTTCTCTTCTTGTTTTCCCCTTTTGCTTTTCATTCAAGCAGGGGGAAAGTTTTTATGCCTTCTTTCCCCAGGGAATATTTGTAACAACACGGAAAGTAGAAGTTGTCCACAGACAATTCCCTTCACAGCATCTATTTTTCCCAAAACCTCAAGGCATTGAGGAGATTATACTGAATGTCCTGTAAAGAGCTAAAAAGTAGAAGTTTTAAGAGGACAGAAGGAAGAAGTTTCCTAATCAAGAAAAATCTGTGTTATTCTGTCTCACCCTCTCCCTGCCTTTGCACTTGAAGTAACATCAAGAGTCATGCATTTACTTGGATTCAGGCTTGTCAATGTATCCTAGGCTCCATGTGAGGCACAGAAGCTGGAAAATTAGCAGACCTGAAGGACCACTCACTGGGACAGTAAGATCTCTGTGGTAATTGAGGCAGAAAGATGACTAAGGGCTAAAATGAACTCCTAGGTACCTCCTCACTATGTCAGGGCACTGAAGGTTCACACTATCCCAAGAACTTCAGGAAACATAAATTTACCTTTCATGTCTCCAAGGCAGGTTGGAAGCTCAGAGTCAAAAAATTAAGCTAATTTAAGACCAGGAAGTAATGTGCAATACCCTGCATGCCTGGGCTCATTGACTGGCACTCATGATTTCAGTGTAGCTTATTCCCCAACAGAAGGGAACTGTTGACCTGAGGACTAAACTGACTCTTGTTTTTTTACAAAGGTTAGATTTAGTTCTTCTGTGGAGGCTTTCAGATGAGTAGAAATATGACAGAGGCATCAAGAACCACGGGATAGGTAAGCTAGACTCTGCTAGTTGGGTCCAAAGAAGCCAGTGGTGACACATACATGCTTGTAATTAGACTTCAACATTGACAACCCATGCAGATGCCAGTTAAAGTTCATTTTTCCTTGAATAATCATATTTTATTCTTTTTGAAAACTAGGAAATATAACAGTATTTGGTGTATTCTTGATCAGATATTACTATTGTCATCATTTATATGTAATATTTATAGAACATTTAATCTATGTTTTGGCGTTAGAACTCAGAAAAAATCTGTCTTCATTAACATTAATAAAAAGGAAAGCCTAGCTTATAGAAAACAATAATATCTTTAGAATATCTGTAACACTACCTAAAGTCCCAGGAATTCACATATTTTTATTGCTGCTGGCCACAAATACAACATTTCTTTTTCTTCTAGATGGTGGAAAAAAAGTTCCACTAATTCACTTTCTATTAACTTTTCTGTATTTGTTGGCTTTCAGGAAAGCAGTCCTTTATGATAGCTGGAGCTGACAAGCAGATCTGTTTACGTTTCAACTCTAACATGCGCAAAGAAGATTTGATAATTCGGATACTTTTTTTCTCTGACCTCAAGCAGGCTGTTCATTGCAGAAAACACTACTTGTCGTTCCTAAAAAAAGAATAAAGGCAAACTAACAAAAAACACACATACAAAAACAATATGAATAAACAAACTGAAATTCTGGAAAAGCCGAACAAAGTTAGATTACTGAGGCAATCCATGGCTCTTTCAATATTTCTCAACCAAAGACTGTTTTCTCTGTCTTCAATGGATTTCCATTCAAATAATCAGCAATATCTTGTAAAAAGCCATTTCACATGCAGACACCTAAAATGTGGAAGGGACATGTGGCCTCATACACATGTAGTCATACCATCAGTGTTTAAGGGTTGGTCCTGGGGATACAACGGTGAATAAATTAGAAAAAACTTGTTTCCCCTATAGAACTCAGATTCCAGTGGCTGGGGTGGGAGAAGATGAAACATAAAACACATTATTAAAATATATAGTATTTTCCCCAAGTACATAGGGGAGAAAGTAGAACAAGAAAGAGAGTAGAGAGAGGGAAGTAAGGATTGTTCTGTCATTGTAAGTGTGGGAGTCACAGATGGATTCGCTGAGAAGAGGGTGTTTGAGTAAAGGTCCCAAGAAGGTTAGGGAATAAACCATGCAGACACCATGGGGGGAGGTGCTCCAGGGAAGAAGGAACTGCAAGTGAAATGTCTTTGAGATAGAAACAATCAGATGTAGTAGCAGGAAAGGAACAAAGTCTGTGTGGCAAAGGGAGAGTGAATGAACAATGTAGTCATAAAAGAAGAGTAAGTCAAAGACATAGTGGCTGGGGATGGGGCAATCATATGGGGACCCACAGGCCATTTCACTGCTGGCTTTTACCCTAAGCGAGATAGACAGCTACTGGAAATCTTTGACTGGAAGTCACATGATCCAATTTAGTTTGTAAAAGCGTTACTCTGGCTATTGTGTTGTGGAAAGACTATAGGAGGTTAAAGGTGGAGCATAGATAGACGTTCAAGTCAGGGGGAGATAGAAGGCATTTACAACAATACACAGGATGCAAATTGGTTGATTGCAGTGCAGTAATTATAAAGAAAGTAATGAGAAGTGCTGGTCAGAATCTAGATGTATTCTGAAGGAAGGGTCAAGAGTTTTGCTGGTGGACTAGATGGAGAATGAGAAAGAAACTGATGAATTGAAGCATTCGTCTAAAAGCACTGGAAGGATGGAGTTACCATGATTGTGTTTCAGGGGATTGATACAGGCTAGAAACAAAAATTTTGGAGTTGTCAGTGATAGAAGGTATTTAAAATCATGAGAAAGAATGAAATAATCGAAAGTGTTATAAACTGAATTGTGTTCTTCTAAAATTTATATGTTAAAGCCCTAATCCCAGTACTTCAAAGTGTACTTTGACTGTATTTAGAGAAAGGACCTTTACACAGGTGATGAACTTAAAATGAGGACTTTAGGGTAAGCTTTAATCCAATCTGATTGGTGTCCTTATAAGAAAAGACTAGGAGACATAGAGACACCAAAGATGTGCATACACAGAGGGATAACCATTCCAAGAAGCAGCAAGATTGTGGCTATCTGTAAGCCAAGGAAATGCTTCAGAGGAAACCAATTCTAACTGGCACCTTGAACTTGTACTCTTAGCCTTCAGAACTGGGAGGAAATATATTTTTGTTGTTTAAGCCACCTAGTCTATAGTATTTTATTATGGCAGTAAGTGATGGCAGAGAAGAAAAAGGCAAGAAGAAAAATGAAAGGATGATCCTTTCCAATTAGGTTAAAGTTTGAGACATAGTAGCAGTAAAATCTTCATTTACTTTATTTAGTAACATTTACTAAACTCCACTAAGTGGCAGGCATTGTGAAAACAGTGATGTAAAATAAGTTATGCTCTTTTTCTCAAAGCATTTTCAGTCTAGTTTAGAACGGAAACTAGGAATGATGATGATTATGATGATAAGGATGATGATGATGATGATGTCCTTAGAGAGCTGCATAAGATTTGCTTGGAAAAAATGTATTAACACTATTTTTTTAAAGTTATTGTGGTCTGCTCATTATTAAAATGTATTCCAGAAATATAAATATCATAGTAAGTGATGATGATGATAACAACAGTAATAATAATAATGGTTATAACAATAACCTTTATTTGTTTGAAAGAGAGCAACAACACTGGTGAGGTCATGTGGAAAAATGGTGAGTTTGGTTATGTTGAATTTGAAGTATTTGTGGGGCATTCTTGAAGGAAGAAGGCAAAGTAATGATTGGATAAAAAAGGCAAAATTCAAGGGGATCATCAGGGCTCAATCTATACATAAGCTCTCCCAAGGAGCATATTTAGAATGAAACAATAATGGATGAAACCATTGGAAAAGACCTACAATTAGGAATTTTCATAAAGACGACCAGAAAAAAATAGAAAAGTAGGAAGAAAGTAAAATAAGTTTATTGATGGACAAGTAATTAAAAAAAAAAACAAAACATTAGATAACCAGCTCATGCTTCCAGTAAGATAAGGGCTAAAATTTATCAATTGAATTTGGCAATAAGGACATTATTGACAATATCTGCCAAAGCAATTTCAATAGAGTAGAGGCAGAAGCTATAATGCAATCAGCTGAAGAGGAAATGAGAAGCAAAAACTCATGGAGTGATAGCAAAGACTTAACTTTCTAAAAGCCCACCTGATCAGGGAAGGCACATGATACAGCAGTAGCATAGTGAAGGGAGGCATTTGTTGTGACTATTTTTTGTTTTGTTTTAAGTTTGAGAATATATATAAAGTGAAGAAAAGGAGAGCCATTAGCAAACCTTAAAAAAGAAAACACAGAAGAGTAACAAGATAAGGATGGGTGACTACTGCAGAAAATGGAAAAACAAGCAGTAATACACCTCAACCTCTGAGACTGGAGGAGAGGAAGGAAGAATGCATTTAGAAAACTTCAAACTTGAGAGTGGTCAGAAATGAAAAGAATTCATACTTTAGATGACCTTAAATTGATCTAAGTTGGTTGAAGATATTTTCTGAGAATATGGCAGATAGAAACTGGGTAGGGAATAGAGGAGACTAATAAATTTTTAGCTTGGAAATAAAAAAAAGAGTATCCCATGTGCAAGGGAAAAATGTTATGAATGGTGCTGAGGCAATTACAGAGATTAGAGAACACAAATTTGTATATATATATTTTTTAACCAGGAACTCATATACCTAGAAAAGGTGAAATGTAGAAATAAAAGATGGAGAGAGAGAAGACAATGTTCTGATGAGATCCTTGAGCACCTGCATTGAGCCATGTTCAAACTCAGTTGAGCACCTAGATCCTGTCATTCAAAATCAATAAATTTCTGTACTATGTAATCTAAGATGAATCAATTAATTTTTACTTGAATAATTTTAATTGTGTTTCTGTTCTTCCAACTAAAATAGTCACTCCTTGTTCTTTAGGCTGACTAGGAAATATGTTAGGAAAAGGATGATAGGTTAGAAGAAAAAGGGATCAAAGTATGGAGAATGTCTATGAAAGCTCAGATCAGGTGAGTTGAAGACAAGGGTGTGATAGTGCTGGAAAGATAAGACACAATGGGTAAATATGTAGTGTTGATTTCTTGTGTGAAGCATTTCTAAGAAATAATGCTTAGTTTTGGAGTGGAATAGTGGCATGGAGAAGTTCAAGGAATTGTAAGGCTAGAGTTGAATGGATTATTCTCATGTAGAATGGGCTTCCCCGGAAAATGACCAGTTACAAACTCTCAGATATGAGTTTAAACTTTTGTCTCTTAGTCTAGCTATGTTACTTAAGTTACTTCAGACTTAGTTTCCTCATACATAAAATGAAGATAAATATGGTACCCACTTCATAGTTCTATGGGAATTCACTGAATAAATCTAAAACACAGAATTTCATGGTAATGTTTAGTTTATCATTAAATATTTAAAATATTAACTTGGAAAAGACAGAGTCAGGTAACTATATGTTTAATGGATATGAAATAATCTATTAAAATATGCCTTTAGAATTTAGTAATAATACTGATAGTAGTATCAAAATAACTTAAAAAAACAAAATGATTTCTGTATTTAGAGAGTAGGTGTTTAGTGGTCCCATTAAAAATGGTAGAGTGCATCCATTCATTTATTAATTTATTAAAAAATGCTTAGACTCTACAAAGTGCCAAGCATTATTCTGGAGCACCTTAGAGAGGTCTGTACAAGAGTTAAACTAGATAGAGAGGTTGGAGAGCATAAGAAAAACAGAGAGATGAAGACATAGCTTTGGAGAAAACTGACATTTCAGACTTCGAAAATGATTAAGCTCTTTCCATTTTGGCAAAGAGGTCTTTGCTGGTAAAGCAAAATATATTCATTTAGCACACATATTTGGAAGATTATGGCTGCAAAGAACACGAAACACATGAAATACAGAAATGAATGGTGTAAAGTAGGACAGCAGGAACTCCATGCATCTTCGTGTGGTTTAGGGTCTAAAGTCCTGAGCGCTCCCTTTACCCCTTTACCATAGCTTGCTAGCTCATGTTCTTCAGCAGAGGACCTTTGATATGTATGAAGATACAGTACTTGGTCCTTACAATAGGCTCCTTCTCCAGGAGAGGAAGGCATGACTCTTTTCAAAGAACTTGGCTATAGAATATATAATTAACAAATTAATAGTTCAAAAATGCAAAGTGGTGTTTGTTACTTGCCTACAAATCTTCACATAATTAATTCTTCTAGTATATTGTTTAGAAATAAACAGTCACAGAAAATTATTGGGTCAAATTCTTTGTGAATGTGTTTTTTCTCTCTTCTTTTTCTCTTGTTTGTCATTTTGCTGCTGAATGTTGTGCAACTTAGGGTGGGAAATTGAAGACTTTTTTTCAAAAAAGTACGGTGCATTTTGCTTTTATTTGTAACTGTGGAGCCTTGTTTTGTTATAATCATTTCATGACCTGCCCTTGCTTTTCTTTAAATGTTGACATATAGAAAATTATTTTGAGATCCCCAAAAAACTTGTAGAATTTGACATACATATATGTCAAATACATATAGATAAATAGATAGTTATTTTAAAACTAACCTAAAGTGCTTGGTATAGAACAAAACAACTAATACACTTAGTTGTTTGATAATAAAATAACACTCTGTAAGACCATTGTTTCTAGAGAAGCATTGACAAATTATCACACCTTATATCTGTGGCTCTCACTGTATAATCTTTGAATTAATTAGTCTTTTCTCCCATGTATATGAAGATGAGTTCAAAATTCTTCACTCTA
Organism: Globicephala melas; assembly: GCF_963455315.2. Lineage (NCBI taxonomy): Eukaryota > Metazoa > Chordata > Mammalia > Artiodactyla > Delphinidae > Globicephala > Globicephala melas. The sequence continues at coordinate 160,403,483 of NC_083315.2, read as the reverse complement.
TAATCCTTTTAATAAACTGAAGGTTCATAATTATAATGATCTGCTGGACATTTCTACCTGATTGCCATATGGGTCATTCCATCAAAAACTGTAAAATCAAAAGATAAATAAAGTAGTCATTTCCAAACTAAAATCTGCCCCTCCTCTCCTGATTCCACTTCCCATATTACTCACACTAGAAACATGAATGAATGATAGGCAGCTTGATTTCTCCTTCCCTTTACCCTTCCCCATGAAATCACTCACTAAACTAGAATATTACCTCCTTCACATTTTTTTTTTTTTTTTTTTTTTTTTTGCAGTACGCGGGCCTCTCACTGTTGTGGCCTCTCCCGTTGCAGAGCACAGGCTCCGGACGCGCAGGCTCAGCGGCCATGGCTCACGGGCCCAGCCGCTCCGTGGCATGTGGGATCTTCCTGAACCGGGGCACGAACCCGTGTCCCTTGCATCGGCAGGCAGACTCTCAACCACTGCGCCACCAGGGAAGCCCTCTCCTTCACATTTTTCAAATTGATTCTTTTTTCTCTAAACACTGATCTAGGTGAAATCATAATCATCTGTCTTCTAGTGTCCTCCGACAACCACCTGAGTTCCCATGCCTTGAGTTTCTCTAACCTACAATTTATTCACCTCACTGTCACTAAAGTTATTTCGTGAAAGCATAGGTTTTAAGGCAGGTTCTTGCTAAAAAACCTAGGTGATGCCCAGATGCCACAGAACTAACCAGATTTGTTTTATCACTTGCATTAATCCATTTTTGTTTCTGTAGATGCTCCTGGAGACAAGTTTAAAAGGATGGAAGGGCAGGAGTAGGAGGTTAGCTGTGAAAATATAAAAATATACACCTAAGTAAAACATTATAGTACCAGGGGCATTGTAAAGGATTTTTTGTCACCTCAAAACAGTCACAATAGGAGTAGAAACAATAAGATGATGAGAGAGTAAGAAAATGGCATGTGTACAGGAAATTATTTAATAAAGTATTGACAAGCCAAAAAGGGTGATTAAGAGAGAAAAAAGGTGATCCAAATGCCAGCTCCCATCATCAAGACTGAGAGCAAGACAGCAAATTGAAAGCCCCCAGAGAGAGCTGAGCCATTGGCCAGAGAGAACACATCTAATTACTCCAAGAATATGAGTCATCAGAAGACCAAGCCAAGAAAAGGCCAGGCGTTGACAGAAAAATCAAGCAAGAGAATGGGAGGCTAGTGAGGATTCAGGGCACAGATATTGTTAACTGTTATACGTATCTCTTTGATTACCTTTATTCCAAGTTGATAATACCAAAGATATTGAGATGGTGTTGATATAAACATTAATTACCACACATCTGCATCCAAAGAAAGAGAAAATGCAAGATTAACAGAAAGTTAGGTGTCACAGTGATAGGGGCAATAAATTTACAATGATGGTGACTAAAGCAGATTTCAAATTAATATATATTAATCGTCTATCAGCAAATGTAGTCAGTAATGCTGGCAATCAGAATGAAACCAAATAGAGAGCCCCAAAACACGCCGATGCATATATGGTCAACTGATCTTTGAGAAGGTGCTAAGAGCATGAAATAGGGAAAAGATAGTCTCTTCAACAAATGGTTTTGGGAAAACTGTATACCCACATACAGAAAGTAAAATTGGACCCCTGCTTTACACTGTACACAAAACTCAACTCAAAATGTTTTAAAGGCTTGAATGTAAGATTTGAAACTGTAAAACTCCTAGAAGAAAGCACAAGAAAATTCTCATTTCTTGACGTTGGTCTTGGGGATGATCTCTCAGATATAACACAAAAAGTGCAGGCAACAGAAGTAAAAATAAACAAATGGGATTACATCAAATTAAACAGTTTCTGCACAGCAAAGGAAACAATCAACAAAGTAAAAAGAAAACCTATAGAATGGGAGAAAATATTTATTTTCAAACCACATATTGGATAAGGGGTTAATTTCCGAAGTATATCAGGACACCTCAGTTGCAAAATGGCATATTTAAATTACTGAAAAAATACTTGATAAAGTAAATAAAGAGATTACAAAATACCTACAATGAGACAATAATTGGAAGAATGGCTGAATTTTCATCTACAATAATAGATATAGTAAGAAAATATAATCATATGAGTCTAGAATTTAGTACCCAGCTAGAATATTATTTTAGAATGGAAGTAAAATTAAAACAATTTCCATATATATAAAAACTGAATTTATTACTTAAAATTTGTTGAAAGAATTTCACAAAATCATATGGGAATTCAACATAGGAGTTTGCATTGGATGCAAATTTCTAGATAACAGTAGATTAGACAATTCAGAAAAATATTACTATTGATGAAATTTTTTAAAATTGGACACACATATATAGAAAATACCTGGCTGAATGTGTCAGAGATATAATAAGCCAACTAAGATTTACAGGGACATTTTTTAAAGAATTATCTAAGCCCAAATTCTTGCAAAGAATGAAAAAGAGAGGGACGTCTCCTCAAATTTCTGTGAGGTTAACATTATCTTGACATCAATATTTCACAAGCACAATATGAAAATCCTAAAATGCTAAGTAATAGTAAACAACTCAGTAATGGTAACAAAACACTGAAAGGTTAAAAAAATCATTGCTGTCAATGGAGAAACGCATTCACAAAATTCAAGAGCCATTTATACTGGTTTAAACTGTAATGCAATGAAACATTTTAACCTGATAAAGATAAGATTGTTTTGATAGGTATATCAAAGCAACATCAAAACAATATGGCAAACATTGTACTATTGGTAAAATATTTAAAGTATTTACATTAAAGTGAGAAAAAATCCAATTTCCCCTACATGAACATTATACTTGAAGTTCTAGTCAGTGAAGTAAGAAAAAGGGGGAAAAAGTTATCAATATTAGGATTGAATGGGAAAGAAACAGTTTTGCTAGTATTAGTAGAAGACAAGATTATTAACATTGAACATCCGTGAGCGTCTACAGAAAAATATGACTAATAATATAGCTCAGTAAGGTTGTTAGTAACAAAATCAATATATAAAAACAAATTGAATAAAAACAAATTGAGACAAAGTGAGAGAGTGGCATAGGCATATATACACTATCAAATGTAAAATAGATAGCTAGTGGGAAGCAGCCACATAGCACAGGGAGATCAACTCTGTGTTTTGTGACCACCTAGAGGGTGAGATAGGGAAGGTGGGAGGGAGACGCAAGAGGGAGGAGATATGGGGATATATGTATATGTATAGCTGATTAACTTGGTTATAAAGCAGAAACTAACACACCATTGTAAAGCAATTATACTCCAATAAAGATGTTAAAAAAAAAAGAAAACATGATTTAGAGTAGGCTCTTTTCACGAAGAGAAAATATCTGTAAATTAACTAGTAATAAATCTAACAGAAGAACTGCAAGTCCTCTCTGAAAAAAATGAAAATTTTATATAAGGCAATCAATGAAACTCATTGTGTTTATAGATGAAAATTATCAACATTTATAAATATAACACTTTTCTCTGAATCACCATATAAATTTAATGTGATATTCCAATTAATATTCCAACAGGGACTTGCTATGGTACTTGAGTTGATTCTAAAATCCAAGTAGAAAAATAAAGGGCTAAGATTACTAAAGACCATTTAAAAAATAGCAATGTGATACAATCTACCAGAGTTTAAAGTCTATCATGATGTATGATGCTTAAAACAGTATGGCATTAGTTCAGCATAGACAGCAAAACAGAATAAAGAATCCAGAAATACAATCAAGCATATATCAGATAGTAGTATATGAGCAGGTGCTAATACACTAATACCTGTATGTACACAAAGAGCTAAGGAAAGGATGGATGAATCAATAAGTGATGTATGGGGAGTGATGTCTTCACTGAATAAGAAAGTATATCCCTTTGACAATAATAATTTGGCAGCCATCCACAGACAAAAGTACCTTTATGGGAGTTTTGGGATCCAGATAGGAGGTTTGTAATCCAGGTAAGATTCAGTTACAGCTCTGTTTGGTTTTGGTCCTGTCACCAGAACCACACGTGAAAGAACTTGGGAGGAGTCACACTCACACATGCCTTGGGTAATAGTCACATGGACCTTTTTCCATGCTGTGGACTCTGAAGTGGCCTGCGACCCGGCTCCTGTCCATTTTAGCCATGGTCCAGGAGACCCTGAAGGTAAGCCCACCAAAACTGATCCAACTGTATATTCGGAAATGGTCCTGTAACTGGGCTTCAGCCTCTCTCAGCCATAGTCTATAAGCAGTCCTGCTGGCACAGGGTCTGGGCAAGAGACAATCTGATCTGCATCCCTGAAGATGCTGAAGGAATCCCATACTTGACACCATCCTCCTCTAGCCATGGTAAGAAAGTAACCTTGTTTGCCCAGGGACTTGGTGGGAGACATGTCCTCCCTGCCTCCAGAACCAGGGATGCAGACCTCAGTTGGACTGTGGACCCTGAATCACTGCTAGGACTCAGTTTCAGCACTTCTGTGGTGCGACCCAGGAACAATCTTGCCCACCCAGGGACCCATCCAATGACCCAGCAGGGGGCCTCCCAGGGACCTGGTGGAAGTCACACCTGTCTGTGCACCTGATAACAAGTTCACTGTATGAGGACCCAACTAGGGACCCTGAAGGAGACCCTTGACCCAGCATCACCCTATTGAAAAAGCCCTAGAGGCAGTCCCCTTTATCCAGAGACCAGACAGAATCCACACCTTCCTGAGCCCTTGTCAATATTACTGTAATAAACTGGGGGAAAAATAAGTGACCTATGGGAAATTGTTTACCATAGGGTAAAATGTCAATTTTTATTCATATGATAAAGTAAATATCAAAGTAAAGATATAAATGTGAAAAATAAAATTTTGAATTTTCAGAAGATAACAGAATATTTTTGTCCTTAAAGTAGAGGGATTTCAAAATTAAAACACATGAAGTCCGAATCATGCAAGAAAGAACTGCTATACTGAACCACATTAAAATTGCAGAGTTCTTTATGCAAAAGTCAGTGTACTCAACATTAGAAAACAAGCCACAGACTTGGAAAAGGTATTGGGAATGTTTAAGAGTGAAATAATTACTATAAAAAACAAATAAGGGGCTTCCCTGGTGGCGCAGTGGTTGAGAGTCCGCCTGCCGATGCGGGGTACGCGGGTTCGTGACCCGGTCCTGGGGGGATGCCGCATGCCGCGTAGGGCCTGGACCCATGGGCCATGGCCGCTGGGCCTGCACGTCCGGAGGCTGTGCTCCGCGGCGGGAGGAGCCACAGCAGTGGGAGGCCCGCGTACCGAAAAAAAAATTAAATAAATAAAAATAAAATAAGGCATCTCTACACATAAAGAAAAAGATTTAAATTAATAAAATTATGTAAAGGCATGAACTTGTAAGACTTGGAATTGAAAAACCTGCAGGCTCTTCACTATACAAAGATAGGCTCAATTTTCTAATACCAGGTAAATTCAAGTTAATACAACCCAGTATTAAATAAACTGGTAGAAAAAACAAATATTCTAGAAATACCAAGTAAAAATATATTGGTACAATATATACTAGAGATCGATGTTTAATATTTAGCAATATTGAAAAAGATCATAGCACACTAATTCAAGAGAAAAGTTAGGGACGGGAAGTGAATTTCTCCATTTGTTTAATTTGAGTAGCAGGTACATAGGTTTTCTCTGTGCTTAAAGATTTTTATAATGATACTTTTAAAAAAGCTACCTTTTAAAGCTCATGAACCACCAAGTTGAGGAAATACAGTAATCTCTTGACTGAATAAATGTGTAACAACAGAGGGAGGGTGTATCTCAGGTCTCCTGACTGAAGAGCACATCCACACGAGGAATCTTATCTTTTGATTTTTAATTCTTCTTTGGAGAAGCACCAAAATGCTCTTGGAAATGACTCAAAATGACTCTAGGCTTATTAAGTACTCTTTAAAGTGTTAGAAAAAGGTATATAATTAACATGTGCCAAAATAACCATTTATTATTTGATGTTTGTTCAAATTGTTTTACCATCTGTCCACCTGTCTATTATTTATACCCTTATTAACAGTATACTCTCATGGTATGAAAATATCTCTATCTTTGAGATAAATGTAGTATAATAGGGATGATATCTTTGTATTTTCAAAATAAACTGATATTAAAAATAGGTCTCTGACAGCCCAAAGTCTTTGTCAGCCTTACAATAACTTCCAATTTATCACAGTGAGTTTACCAGGAAAAATACTGGTGCAAGGTTTCTTACTACCATGAAATGTTTGAAAATATTTTCCCTATAATATGTATAGTAACTTACATTCCTCTTTACTCCTTAGCCTAAATATAGTTATTAAGATGACTAGTGACGGTACACTGAGTTTATCAGGACAATCTTGGTTTATTTCTATTGATCTGGGATACCATTCAGTTTAGCATTTGTTCTGGAGTTTTGTTATTTTTTATATAAAACATTATTATTACATTATTGCATTTTTCTTACTATCACACTACAATAAATAAAGATGGCTTTTGTAGCACTCCCAGATTTTTCACAGTCTCCTTGAATAGTGTATGAGAATCAGATGCACTGAATTGAGGTCTCACTTTAACAGGTGTTTAAAGCTGAAAGATGATTAGTGATCATCCATCTCTCTCTTCTCTGCTCTTTCCCCGTGCAAAATACTAAAGCTCATTTTTGAAGGATAGGATGTATAACATTTGAATAAAAGAATTAGTACTCTCAGAAATCAGCAGCTATGGAGAGTTAACCCATCTGGTACCTTAGGTCTGGAATATGCACAAGTTTGGTCACCAATGAATGCATCAGTGGTAAATACGGACAATTATAGGCTTAGTTTCTCTGATATATGTGTGGAAATAGTCTTAGCTGTTCAGCTGTAGGATATAGAGGGCTGTCTGAATACTATTGCAACAGTGTTTTTCTTGTTTGTTTTTTTGTTTGTTTTCTTTTTTTGTGTGTGTCATTTCCAGCAGGACATCAATCTACAGTAATTTATTTCATTGTGTGGTACCTATTTTATTTCTAAAGAACTTCTTTTGATTGCAATGAGTTGAAGAAAACAAAAATGAGCATTTGAGAAAAAAATCTGGCACTGAGTTTCTGTTTCTCTAGAAAGCTGATGATGAATGTGTACTTTTTATAAATGTCAGTCAACCTTTCCCTTAATCCATGAATAGTGTGGTGATATGCATTATCACTTGAAATCTAGAATATTCACATTTTCATCTACTTTACAAATTAGTAGTAGTTTCTTGGACCCAGCCTCCAAGGTCACCCCAGTGATCTCTCCCTCCTGATTCTCACTCACATATAGTCCTTTTCATACACTGGTCGGTCAGCGTGACAAATGGCAGAAGTGATGGCATGTCACATTCAACATTAGGTTAGAAAAGATGTGATTTGCATCTTGGGTACTTACTCGCTTTCTTTCTCTCTCTCTCTCTTCTTGCTGTTGGGGAAAACAGCTGTTATGACAAGGCCCACATGGAGAGAGACTGAAGCCTCTGGCCAACAGCCAGACCAGGAACTATGGTCTGCCAGCTACCATGGAAGTGAGCTTGGTAGCAAATTCTCCAGCCATGAATGTGTTGAAATAGTTGCAGCCTCTGCCAACAGCTTGATTACAACCTCTGAGAGACACTGAGCCAGAATCACCACCCAGTTAATCCGTGCTTGGATTTCTGACCCTCAGAAATGAGTTGTTTTAACTTAAATTTTGAAAAAATTTGTCATGCAGCACTAGATAACGAATACATTGTTTAAAGGAGACTATGACAAACACAATTATTTTATGTGTATAGTTACGAAAAATACATTTACACACCATCCTATGAAGCTTAACATTTCATTTAGATCAACAGACTGTTCTTCTACTTCTCTTATTTTCCATTTCAAGTTCTCCTGTGACTGCACAAGAAAATAAAGCAATACAGTATTTGTGAATGTGTTAGATCATTAGTGGAAGAACTTTGCAAACAGTTAAATATACCATTTTTAGGTAACTATGTGAGATGAGTTAAATAGAAAATTAGTTACATTTAATAATGGTTAAGTTTTTGAATTCTACTAATGTAATGGAATTAATTTTTTTGAAATACACTTTGTTAAAACATCTAACATTATTGTGAATGCTGTTGTCATTCAGTTAAAAAGTTCAAAAGATGATAAAATTATTTGATTTAGAAGTGACAATATGCATATTTAATTCAGTTTAAAGTTCTAGAAAATGAGAAAACTATTTTTGGAGCAGAAATGTATTTAAGAATTGGATTTCATTCAGATATAACATAATTATGTTCAGAGAAGTTGTGATATTCTAGTAATTAAAACTGTAGTTTTCCATACCTAAAGAATACTTTACAAATACAAATTTAGAATAGTAACTACAAAATTTTTGTGATGAAGCTGATAAAAATGCCAAAAACTATTTCAGACCATACATAAATGTTTTCTAATTCTTTTGACTGTCTTTATAATAAAATTGAGAAGACCTTTGATATTGCTGTAGGTATATTTGGCAAAAATTTCAAAAGAATAATAAACAGCAATAACTCATTTCACAAGTTTTGTTTTATAAAAATAATTGTTAAATTAATAACCTCTAAATGGAGGCAAAAAAGTAATCTCTTGAACTGAAATATTTTTTAATTTAAATAAAAATTTACGATGGAGAATATTCTCCACCTAGCAAAATTTTCTCTTAGCTTAGTAGGTATCTTAGCAGCTATAGAGTGAATATTTTCTGAATTAAAAATAATATGGTCTATAGAAAAGAATCAGTTAGAAATGTATGTATTTATATGAGTTTATGTATCTATGTATATTTTGTATATAAAGTGCAATTTTGAAAACAAATTCCAGGAAAGTTTATAAAAACATTAAAATAATAAAATAATATTGAAATGTATAAATTAGAAAATTATCATTGAGATGTTTTGTAATGACTAAGAAACTAAGATAGAGCTAAGACAATGTTTAAAGTATAGAAATAAGAACTGAGGAATGGTTTGCCTATCTTTAAAAGTTGAGAAAATCAATATAAAGAATGTAAATATATAATAAAATATTAATATAATATATAAAATTCTTATAATTAATACTATAATATATAAAATATATATTATATATAATTATACATATAAAATTTTCTTGTTTTTCTTCAAAATACATACATATCTATTATTCTTGGAATTTTTTTTCTCAAATTAAAATTTTATTAGGATGATTTTATAGATCTACCAATATATTAAAACAAATTTTTGGTCAATAGATGTTAAAAAATTATTCGATTGTAAATAATTTTAGTGCTCACTTTTATTTCAAAACTGCCTTGGTTTATAGGAAAGAAAATAAATGATCACTCTAGCTATCTCAGGCTTATTTTACAGGTGGTGATATAGGGCAGTTCTGTTGACCAAAGATAAACACCTTCACATTGAGTGATAAGAATTGAATAGTTAGAAGCAAATGGCATCAAAATAAGAGTGTATACACTCTTATTTCAAAACAATGTCTATTTTCATAAAGTGTGATTTAAAATCTTATAGCAGAAAATATTTTGTAGTGATTTAAAATTATTTATATAAATATAGAAACTAGTCAAAACCTGGGTTGAAGTCAACTTAGGTATAAATGCTTCCAATATAATCTGGTGAGATATAGCTTTGTTTCTTTTTCCATTGCATGGATAGAGGTAAATATTCATCTTAGATTTCACTCACTCTTTACAAGAAATGTTTTGACTTTTCATAGTGATTCACATCCAAGTACAAATACAGACCCTTTTGGGAAATGTTGTGGATTTGTAAAAGCAAAGTGATTTAAGCAATCAATAGGAAATCTAAAATCCTAAAACAATTCAGAAGAAAAGTGAGTAAAAGTGGAGGAAAAGATAAGGAGACTTAGAAATCTAGAATTTGACTTTTTTTTTTTCCCTTCTAGGGAGTTTTTATCCTGAGAGTAAAGCATAGATGCTTACATAATATTTTAAAATATGAATCTTTCCATAGTTGGTGAGTTTCCTGCCAATCCAAAAGAAACTGACAAACCCTGCAGGCGATTTATAATGGGTCTAGAAGGAAAGGTTTACTTTTATTTATTAGTTATTGACATTTCTTTCTCAACAAATGAGAGGCAGTATAATCATTATCTAGGATTATTCCTTGTTTGGTAAGAGAAGAACTGTAGCTGGAAACTCATATTTTTTTCCCCAATCATCCTTATCTCTCTCCTCTTCCCCAAGAAATACAAAATTTTCAAAACATTGATTAAAACTTGTCAAGGAAATAATTCCAGCGGTTTCAACAATATATCTCAATCTGGTATCCACTATTTTGGAGGTCTTAGAGAAGGCTCATATTAGAGCAGCACAGCTTGTGGCTGATAGAAAGTTCATTTGCACTGTGTCTCCTAATCATGAGAATAAGTTATTGCAAGATGAAGTCACTTCCTCCCAAAGCCTTGACATGCTGAAGGGAAGTAGTAGAATTGATTTCAAGGATATAAGAAAAGGCAGGGTCCTCTCTGAGCTTACTGAGATCGATTTCACCTGTACTAATGTACACTGACCTTTCTGTCCCCTTTCAAATCAAGCCTGGAGCAGCAAAATGCACCCTTGGGCGTGTGGATGGAGGGAGAGAAAAATAAGCTGAGAAATAGTGCAAAATCTGACAAGAGCCTGCTGCGCTGCAGAGTTAACTTTGAGTTAATCTGAGGAGGATTGGAGTCACATGATTTCCAGACTGTTCTCTTAGGGTGACAAACCATCTCTGTTTGCTTGGGACATTCCAGGTTTTAGCAATGAGAGTCCTACATCTGAGAAAAATCTCTCAGTCTAAGCTGGACTGCTGGTCACCCTAGCTGTACTGGTATTTCGTTAAATAATACAAATGGGAAAGGCTATGATAATGAGTATTGCGACCAATGAGCTGTGAGTGGTGAGGGTGTATGAGGGCAAAGAATGAATAAAGAGGATGGGGTTAAAGATGAAGTCATAAGAAAAATAAATTTGCTTTCTGCCTGTGACAGTTTACTCAGTAAACCACTTCCACTTGTCTTGCATATCTGTTTGCCAAAACTCACTCAGTTACCAACCATTATGGAAAGAATATAAAGAAACTTTAAAACAAGGGGAGATTTTTGTATCATCATTAAGCATATGCATATAAACAATTGTGACATTATTCTCTGTCCTTTAATTATTATTTTTTTCCCCGAAGAACAGGAGGATATGGTTAAAACATTGTAATATTTATTCTGCTTAATTTAGTGCCAGGGAAGCAAAATAAGGACTCTGCTTTAAAGTAAAATAAACTCAACATATTCTGGGAAAGAAACAATCTTTCAAAAGACAAGAGTTGATTAAAGATTCTACAATTAATATTCATATGAAAATTAGTGCTTATGTGCATCTATACCATCTCTCTGTGCTTTTACTGTCACTCAAAAACTAATACTAATTGGAAAATTATTTTATGTATAAATTCTGTTTCATATCCAAAACATACATGATAAAAGAAAATCCTGTTTTTCCCAAGAGTTTTGCACATAATGAAGTCAACATATAGGAGATGATGGTGTATCAGGTATCAATAAAAATATTCATGGTGCAAAGATACATATAGCCCAACAGATTTTGAATATGAAAGAAATCATGTGCTCATGTTTTCCAAATCACATTATTTTAAAATGTCAACCATTTGAAATGAGTAGTAACTGACTTTTATTCCTTTCAGAAGTATGTATTAGCAGATAAAAATAACAAAATAAAGATACTCAGGCATAATTGTCTAGATTTTCTAGAAAGGTACTAACGTATCTGGAAAGAGTGTTACAATATAATACCTTACTTTTTAAATTAAAGACTACTTTTATGATCAGTACTCTATTTCAGTCTCATTTCTTTATTCCTTATGGCTAATGACTTGGATACATTGTCAGTAATCCTAATAATTTGTTAGTAGGGAATAGTATCTTTCACATCAACAGAGCAACAACAACAAAAAACTAATAACACATTTTTTCTATTTTTCTTTTTGATAATCTAGAAAACAGAGCTTCAAGAAAATAGTTGGCAGTGCCTTCCTGCTGTGCAATTTTGAGTCCCTTTTAATAGACTCTGAAATATCACTGAAGCAGCCTGGGCAGGAGATTGAAACCTATTAAGATAGGTAACGCTCCATTTTCCACAGGCCTCTTGTTGAGGAGAGGTCATTAAAAAAAAAAAAAAAAAAAGGAGAAGAAGCTGCACTTTCCATAATGTAGTTAACATTTGACATTTAGTGGAAAATAGCCATTCTTTTCCTATTCAGAGCATAGTAATCCTCACAATAATGTAGCAAATACAAAATATCATGAAGAAAACATGTCTAAAATTCTCTATCAATACTCTTTGAGTGGGTCAAAATTGAGGAGACAGAGTGTACCAAGCTTCCGGAAGCTCACCTTAACTTTACCTCTGTCCCCCAGGACCACAAGGCTTGTCTGGAAATGTCATGAAGTCTGGATCCCTTGTGAGAGTTTTCAGCACTTCAGCCTCCAGTCTCAGCTGGAAACCCTATAAGCAAGGTCTTTCATGTGGTATTTCAACATTTCTCACTCCAGTCTCTGAACGAAATGGAAACAAACCTTGTCTATGTTTATTAAAGCCCTAGAAGGGAAGGTTGAATTTCGAGACTGTTCTTCCAGAATGGTGAAATGTCAGTCTGAGAATGAAAAGAAATAAAACTTATTCTCGTCCCACTTCAGTTCTTCAAGATAAATTCCTCATTCCTAATGGAGGTCCGTGGTGTTGGCAGCATGACATTTGTGCAAGTGATGACCTTTCCATGATTACTTTCTTTACATTTATGCATGTGTCTCCATGCTGTGCAACAAGAAATTTCAGAGGACATAGGATACTGTTAACAGTAGCTCTTATTTATAAGTAAATCACATCCACCTGCAAATTACTGTATTCAAGTGTGTTTTCTAAATCACATTGTCATTTCAAGTACGTAAATGCAACTAAATGTTGTATTATGCACTGAAACATAACAAGAGCCAGCTCTCATTCTTATTTTCAAGTTAGAGTTTAACTTCTTCACTTGGCACATGCTTTCATCTGCATTATCTTGTATGATTCACACGTCACTCTAAGTAGTAGGGAGGGATTGTTACCACAATTTTATAAAGGAAGGCCATAAGTCATGTGATCATGTGACTTGTCTGAGCAAAACCAGCTTATTGAGAGTAAGAACCACGACTGGAAATAAGGTCATCTGCCTTTAGGCACATGGCCTATTCTTTCAAAGAAATACTTTCTGAGTATACTTACTTTCTGGCTATTACATAGAATGTATATTTATATAGAATTAAAAGTCCAGACACCCTCCCTCAAGATTACCACAGACCTGAAGTAATAGGACATATGCACAATTATGATAAAAAGCAACTCACGTCAATGGTATATTAATGACCAAATGATAATCATGATTATTCTAAAAAGGAAGAAATCTCACTCCTAAGGAGGTGAGATAAGACATCACAGAGGATATTATTTTGATACATTTTTCCACCTCCTCCTTGCAATGTAAACCACCCTACACTTGCTTACAGGACATAAGGAGATGCTGAGAAAGTAATAATATAAACATTTTGACCCCTTACTACATGCTAAGGATTTTGTTATGCATTATATTATGTGAATTCTAAAAATATTTCTGTAACGCAAAACAATATTATCCTTGTTTTACAAAACCATACATGGTTTTGCTGCAAGAGAGCAACAACATACCTAATATGCAGTTGAAAAGTACAGCTTTACAACTGGGATTGATCCCTGACTGACTCCATAGCCTGGACTTTTAGCTACAGTACATACCATTAGGTATGAGGGGAACCAAGTAGAGAGAATATAAATGTGCCTATTAAGCTTAGGTTAGTAAACTTCCAGTGAGTCTGTGGTACTCAATTAAAAATAGATCATCCTAGTGGCAGTAAGCATGCTTAAGCTGCAAAGCTACTAGAATGGAACAGACACTAATGGGGAAAAATAGTCTTTTGATTATAAAGTCAAGACCCTAATGCTTGGGAAACAATTTAATCTGGATGCATTTAATTTGCTCTAATAACTGTTAATTATTGAACCTATCTTTACAGTTTATGTACAAATCTTACTGTTCTTAACAACTCTAGAATGGATCCAAGTGATTATCCTGAATCAATTGTCATTTTTATAGGTTTTGTGTGCCTGTCAGGGGAAAATAGAAATATTTTCCCCTAAATTCCTCTTCAAAATTCTGCAACTGATCCCAGAGAAATTACTGTTAAATAGGTTAGAAAAATTGGGGAACTAGGAGTTCTCTTGTCTGGTCCTGCTAATTTCTTCGGTTACCTTGGCTAAATTTCCTAAATAATTCCCCTCCTTTGTAGGATGGCAGTGACATTAGATGATGCTTCAGTAGCCATGAGATAAGGGAGAATGGATTTCTTTTTTTTTTTTTTTGGATTTCTTTATTCCTCCCTCAAAGCAATATTATAAATAAATCATAATATCCACATTTTTTTTCTGATTGAGATTCAATATGCCAAAATGGAATGAAAACTATACAAGACTTGTGATGGGAAAGCAGAGCAAAAATGGGAGCCTATGAGGTAGGCACTGATGCTGGAGCCAATCTTGTTATTGGCTGTTCCATTTCTGCCCACATTTCTAGAATAAGCATTGTATTCTGTATCTGCAGTGAAAGCAGCTTGGCACTATGAAGGAATCTAATGTTTGACTGACAGAATTCTTTGCTTTTCAATTAGACTCAATTGTTTTGGAAGGGTGTAGACAAAACCATACTCTCGAACATCATTTGCCAAAGGAATTAAAATCACAATATATGTAGATATCAAAACTTGTTTAATTCTGAACTTTCTCTTGACACTTCCTTTAATGCTACTCCTCGCAAGTCTTTTCATTTTGGCACTGAACTCAGAACCATTTGATTTTTAAGTTGGAAAAAAAAGTAAGGAGTATGAAGCTCTTTTGAGAACTTCCCTTATGTTTAGACAGAAAGTTAAAAGTGCATGACAAGTAATTTTGAAGAAATTTTTCTGAGGACTGCCTTCAAGAGTGTGGTCAACCTCAGACTTTAACACTTGACCTCTGTAATTATATATTTTCTTAGGGGCTTTATGAATCAATTTACCCTTCTACCAATTGATAATTAAATAAAACAATAATGTAATTATTTTGTGAAAAATACTTACAGCTCTTTGATTCTCAAAATAAGGAGTTAAAGATATAAGAACTTACAAAGTACCATAGGCCTTTTAACTAATAAGAGGCAATCAATCAATCAACTATTTTTGTAAACAGTATTGTGCCTTTTCTCCTTGATTAAAAGACTTGAACTTGCAGAAAATATTTTTAAATTAGGGAGATATCAATGTCTTCCTTGTTTACTAAATTAATGGGGAGAAAGAAAAAAAAAAAAACCTAAGAAAGTCTTCCAGATGAACGTATTGCAAATAAACAGCCCATTGGATGATCATTGAATAACCTTTCCTGTCTCTTTCATGTGTTGCTCTGGGAACGTATTAATCTTTAAAGCCCTCTTACATTATAAATATTGCTTATGGCACAAATCATGCAAATTTAGCCCCCTTTCACTACTTCAGAGCTTCTCAGGTCAAGAGTTATCACTCAGACAACATCAACTACTTCCTTTAAATCATATTGTGTATCTATGTCAGTTCATATTCAAATGCTTGATGTAGCACCATGATAAATCCTTCCTGGCCTTTGGCAAAAGTAGCCATGTGGGGCTCAGTTTTGAAGAGATAGATTTTATGCTTTAAGTGCATAGTTTCTAAGGAGTTAAGCAAATAATAAGCAACCCCTTTGACCAAAGAAGTTTCAAAGTAGCAGGAAACAATGCAAATGGCATTAGTACCAGAGTGTATTAAAGAAAACTGTCCTATGGATACCCATTGAAGAGGGTGGAAGAATTTTCCACTCAGCTGTCAAAATGTCCAGAGAGAAACAACATACTACAGCAAAATTTATGATAAAATGGAATGTAAATGCACTAGCTAGACCTGCTATTAAACAAATGTATGAAAGCTTTATGGCAAGAGTCAAATGTTTTCTTATGAGGATCTCTCCTCTTTGGCTTCCAAAGATGCACCTACCCTTATCACCTACCCAGGGCAGACACCCAACTCTTTCATTAAACATTCCAAATTTGTTTAAGTCATTTATAGATTGGTGACTCCAAGAGGGCAGGGAAGCCTCTCAAGCAATGAGTAGTTGTAACTAAAAGATAAAAAAAGTAACTTATTATCCAGTATACCTATAGGATAATTTTAATGCATATTTTTAAGATAATTTTCGAAGTCCATATTCTAGTTCCAATTGTAAAACTCATTTTAAGAATTATCCTTAAGAAATTCCTCTAAGTTATAAGATGATTTGAAAAATGAAATATATACTTTATTAGGCCTTAGTATTACTGAACCTACCAAGTATTACCTAACTTAACTTAGAATGATAGCAGCTAACAAGTATTTACTTTGATTAGGTACCAGTCAGTCTGTTAAACGCTTTACACATTTTCCCCTCTTTTATCACTCCCTACAACTCCATAGGGCTGACTATTCTTAATGTTCTCATTTTGCAGGTGAGAAAATTGAAGTAGGGTGTGTCAAGGTCACACAGACAGTACATATAGCAATTGGGACTGGACCCCAGGAATTTGAAGCCAGGGCCCTAGCTCTGATCTCATCTCTGTATTGCCTCAAGGGATCCATGAAATACAAATTAAAGGTAAAAGTCAACCTCTTTGGAGGTATTAAAAATAATTTATGGAGGACAGCTACCAAAACAGAGTTCCAGAGCAGGACAGGCTCATTGGAATAAATGCCTAGTTGCAACCAGTGGGGGAAAACAAAACAAAACAAAACAAACATAAAATAAAACTCTTATTAGGAGATGTATAGCTTGGTATTTTTGAAAAGGAAAGAATTATATGATCTTATTATGTACCTTTCTTATAGTCTCTAGTCTCTAGGTCAGTCTCCCACACAAGTCAGTTTTAAGATTTTTTTTTTTAATGATGATGATATAATGATAATGCTAGTGAAAATAATGGAGAAAAATAGCTTCTCTTTGTACATTATGAACTAAATATAAACATACTTTGTTAGACGACATGAAACAAAAACATTGGCAGAGAATTAATCTTTGCATTCATGTTTGTGGATAAGGAAATGCTGCAAATTTAAAGAGCAAAGCTGAATTAAAAGTGGTCAAAAATACACAACATTTTAATAACTGGGGTGAACTGCTTTGCAAAAACATATCAGTACCAGTAATTTAATTTAATGTAAAGAAGATAAACAGAGTCGAGTTTGTCACTATACCCTTAGGAATAGGGCTGCTTGCCAACCAGAGGAACTATGCAGTTTTAAGCATGACTACGTGACCTGGAAAGTGTTTATAGTTACTTCTGATGAACCTCAACAGAGCACAAAATAAAGCAAAAATAAAATGAGTAGAAGAATTTCTCTAATTAGTGAAGACACTTTATAGGGTGGCCTCATTTTCAATTTTTGTAATACACATGGGTCAAAAATACAAACGGGTGTAACATGGTATAAATCTGATTTATTGCAACTGATTAAAACATTGTAATTATTTTGAGATACACATTTAAGCCATTGCTAGATTCAATTAAGAGGTCTTCTTAGAACTCTACACAGTTTCAGTTCCAAGTTTGTATAATTTGAATATTCTCTAAATCCTTTCTGCAACAATTCCTCTCTAAATGACTTGCAGTACAGTACTGATGACTTCTCAAACTTACCTGACATAGTAGAGCTTGATAGACCTATCAACATTGTTTGCCATTAGTATCTTATGTAAAAACAGGCAGCCTCAAAGGGTCCCAGGCTTTAGTCTCTGACCCCAGAGAATAAAGAGAGCTCACAGAGAGGGCACATCTGAAGGACAAATCAGGAAGTCTCCGGAGGTGGTGGCAGATGGAAGCCCTGCTGGGTCTCCACCCTGTGCGCTGATCCTTGTTGAGCAAAGAGAACCAAGGACGTTGCCATTCCTTATCATCCACTAGAAACTACTCCTATTCTAATCCATATCTAAGACCCTCTTAAAGGCACGCCCCACCCTGGTTGTATGATTCAGCATCTGTTTGGACTTTAGAGGTAAAGTTAAAAGGCACTTAATAGGGATCTCTCATTTCAAAAAATGAAACTGAAATGTAGAGTTCTAATATCAGTGAACTTCTTATTCTATATTTAATATATATACAATATATAATATATATACACACAAGGGCTTTATATTGAATACACACTTACTTTGTACTTAATACTACACAGATGTGTTCTTTCTCTTCTGTAATTTTTTTTTTAAACCAATGAGCCAGTAAAGCAGAATCTACTTTATACCTTTGAATGTTCAAACCAACTTCTCAAACTTGGATCCCTCAATGTTTATCCCCAGCTTTTTTTCCTTCCAGCCCTCTACAAAACCACTTCTCCATTTAACATTATAATAAATAACAGCAATCCAAAATCTCTTGACTTATATTTAGTTTCAGTGAATGTTAATTCTGTAGGCACAGTGTCCTGGAAAGCAAGTGTTGGGTCACTCAGAAAAAATGCACTACATATTTCTGTTCCTTTTTACACAATTATACAGCAGGAATATTTTACAATACAAAAATCAGCTACATTAAATTCATGAAAATTAAATATAATGAAAGAAAGAAAAAAATAAGGAAGGAAGGAAGGAAGAACTTTTTTAATCTGCTTCTTAAGTAACTAAATAATTGTTGAGATACAATTGACATTATATGCTCCATGAACATTTAGTAATTGGTACAAATCTTTGTTGAATTATCTCAAATAGTGAGGCTTGGGCTAGAAAAGGGTGAAGCATAATTAGCAGTGTAGATAACACCCATGAGAAGCAAACTTTACTATGATTGCATTTCAAGTGCTAAGTCACAAATAAAATATAATATTAAGGAATAGAATGGGCAAGAATGAAAGAGGAATGACAATAACTTAATAAAAAATAAGTTTGGCAGAGGAAACAGTAATGGAAGATGAATTATATCATATTTTCTTTTTACAAATTAATTGAAACCTATTTAAATATAAGTTCTTGTATCAAAAAGGGAACTGTAAAAGATCTTTAAAATCTTTTTAATTTAAAAGCAATTAAAAATACTTAGTTCTTTTTTTTTTTTTTTTTTTTTTTGCTGTACGCGGGCCTCTCACTGTTGTGGTCTCTCCCGTTGAGGAGCACAGGCTCCGGAAGCGCAGGCTCAGCGGCCATGGCTCACGGGCCCAGCCGCTCCGCGGCATGTGGGATCCTCCCGGACTGGGGCACGAACCCGTGTCCCCTGCATCGGCAGGTGGACTCTCAACCACTGCGCCACCTGGGAAGGCCCAATACTTAGTTCTTGATAGTGTGTGCATGTAATTAAATGTGTAGATACGTACACATGCATATATAGAGAGCTACATGTATGAATTATACTATTTGTAATTAAATATTTTTATTTAATTATAAATAATACAAACTTTACGTATTTTATGTCTCACTGTTTGACTTCCCGACAGACTGAAGTGAAGCAAATCAGAAAATCTGACATGAAATTGTTCATCAGATTATCTAATGTAGGCATCATCAAGCTTTTTCCATAAAGGATTGAATAGTAAATATTTTAGGCTTTATAAGCTAGATAATCTCCATCTCTACAAGTCAACTCTGCTGTTGTAGCACAAAAGTAGTCATGGACAATACATACATACACACATACATAGCCATGACTATGTTCCAATAAAACTTTATTTGCAAAAACAGGCAGCAGTCTAAGTTTGCCCCAAGAGCATTAATTAGTTTACTTATCCCTGCTCTAGAACACAGCAAGATGGCCATCTGCAAAGCAGAATAGGGAGCATACCATAAGTATGCCATGTACCCTGATCTGAGATTTTCCACCTTGCAGAACTGTGAGAAATCAATTTCTGTTATTTAAGACACCCATTCTATGGTAATTTGCTATAGCAAACCAAGCTGGCTAAGACACTCCAAATTTTCTTTTATTTTTATACGTGTGTGGCTTAGAGAGCTCATAGTCTGTACCAACCTGATTTTAAAGAATGCTACTCTAAAATCATAGCTAATTAATCATTATTCCTGAAATAAACCATATTTTCTTTAAATGTTGGTTTGTTTGCCTAAGTTATTTTTTCCCTCTGGCAGGAATTCTCTTGCCCCACATCCCCTTTCAGCTTGGAAAACATCTACTCACCTTAACACTGGTGAAGCTTTTGAAGGAAATTAGATTTAGAATATCAGGGCTAGTTATTTCATAGGAAACCACAGTTAAAAAATGCTCAATAATCAAAAAAGGTGTGTCTTTTATGCCTATTATATTAAATAATTAATTAGGAACACTTTTTAAGCACTTTCAGTAGCAAATTTTTTTTCCAGTACAGATAGGTGTGTTGGTTAGTGAACTCGCTTACAAACCAAACAACATCAACATGTCTGTTCTATTACTCTTGAGACTGAATATGTTAATTTGCATTTAATTTGTTTATCTTAATAACTTCTTAAGGCTTCCAGAGTTTTATTCCAAGACCATTAGAGTGAACTGAGATGAAGGAAACAGTAAGTTAGATTATTTTAAAGGAATTTTTTTAGTACTTTAATGAGCATACAATCATCAACTTACAAAACATTTATTTATTTCTATTATCAAAATAGTTTTAGTTGACCAAGAAACTAAAACCTGAAAAATGTATTTAAATTAATGCTACTTGTATTTATAACTTTATATATATATATATATTTTTTTTTTCTCACTCCTCCCTACTTTTCTTTAGGCTATTTTCTGTTTCAAAAAGAGAAAACACTATAATGAATATAGATACAATATATGCTGTTAGTTATTGAAAACAATAATTGCAATAATTATGGGGAGGAGAAACTAGGTTTTAAAACAGTACCTTAGTAAAGCTGTTTTAATTCAGTTAATCCTCTGTGAAAACATTTTCCAAAAATGTATTTAAAAGGTTGCCCACCTTGAAATTATATAATTGATTGCTATTAAAGAGGTCTTACTGGTTACATATCAGGGGACCAATGTGACAGAAACCTCATAAATATTTGCCAAAGATTTTAGCAATATCATTCTTGTCCTTTCTTATCTGTGCATTAAAATGTGAAACATTTCAGCTTTTCCACTTGCTTTTATATTTTTATTTGTCCTATCACTTCTGAATCTTGAGACATATGATAAAAATGTTTTCTTCCCCAGAAAAACTGTTTTAACCTTCTTCCAGGTGATTTTATAATCTCAGCAGATAGTTGCATTCAAAGAGAGACTGGATATTAGAATGCTCCCAGGTGTAATACGCCTATAGGTTGCAGCAGCCTTCTGAATCTCATTCCATTGCAGGAGATGTTGAGTTGGCAGTTCTTACTGGCTGTTTGCCACCCATTTTTCTCAGTGTTCAGGGCTTGCATGTGTGCTGGACCATGCAGTCCACTTTCTATTTTGCATTTTGAGCCTTTATCTCTCCTGCCTTCAGTGATTTTTATGGATGAACAAACCAGGTCAATGAAGATAAGCCACTGTCACCCTTCACTAAATCTTCCCACTTTTTAAGAACTAGCTTGGAATTGAACTTCTAAGATTTTCTCATTAGGACAGAAACACAGGACCGTACTTTTAGCGCTGTTTCTTTGCATCAAGGAAATAAGTCAAGGTTCTCAGTTTCAGTCCCATTTACTACATCTTTGACCATGGAGAAATCATTAACTTCTTCAAATCTTAGTTTCTTGATTAAAAAATGAGTCTGTCAATATCTGTCTTACCCACTTCTCAAGAACTTAGGGAGACTTAAATTAAGTTGTGTATGTGAACATACCTATAAACTGTGAAGTACGATAGAATAGAATGACTTCTTTCTTCTTTCTGATGAATCAGACATGATGTAATAAAGTTTTCTCTTTAAAACTTCAATACATTTTGTAGTTTCAAAGAGGTTTTTTTAACATTTAAAAGAGTAAATGTTTAAACATATCTTGATATTCTGTTTAAGGGGAGGAAAAAAAACCAAAACAAAACAGTGAGTCCTGGACAGTAAGAAAAAAATCCTTTCTTTGATTTCAGGGACAAGGAAATTATTGAATTTTTAGCATGATCTCCCTGACTTCATTCTGCATGTCTTACATTTCCATTTTTACTTCTAATAATATAATAGAATATTATTTATTCCATCTTATCACATTTTATTACATATTTATTACAATGAAGCCCAGAACTTGTACTTATTATCAGAAAGACTCTTTAGTGTCATGCTATGGTTTAAGAGCTAACCATGGGACACGTTGTCGAAGAACATTGTTGTGATTATGGCTATGTGAAAAACAAACAATTCACTTAGCATTGATGAGTTAACTCAATAGAAAGATGATGAAGATATACTAAAGTTACTTGGTTAACTGGTCCAATCAATGCACCTGACGATATCATGATGACTTCCATGGATATACATAATTTGGTTTACTACTCTTAACAGGTTTTTTTTTTTTTTTGCAGTACGCGGGCCCCTCACTGCCGTGGCCTCTCCCGTTGCGGAGCACAGGCTCCGGACGCGCAGGCTCAGCGGCCATGGCTCACGGTCCCAGCCGTTCCGCGGCATGTGGGATCCTCCCAGACCGGGGCAGGAACCCCTGTCCCTTGCATCGGCAGGCGGACTCTCAACCACTGCACCACCAGGGAAGCCCATTAACAGTTTTTTTTAATGTATGATTGACGTGTACTAAGATGCTCCTATTTAAAGTACAGTTTGGTAAAATGTGTCATTTGAATATGCCTCAATAAAGTTAATGTACATAGACCCTCTCTAGGCTACCTCATCTCTTTCTTTATTCTCTCCTTTAACAAACCCAAATGCCTGGAATACCAGCCATTACTTCTAGGAAAACGACCCACACATTTTAAACTCCAGCAGAAATTGTCTTCCAAGTTTTGAAACTTCTTTTGGGAAGTCTGCAAAATATTTCCATCTTAATTTTGAACAAACACCCCAAATTTCACATGCCCCCAGATATGTTCTCTCCCTAGTGCTTAATAAATACACACATACCATGGAGATATATTGCAGGATTGGTTCTAGACCACTGCAGTAAAGTGAATAGCGTAATAAAATGAGTCACATGAACTTTTTGGTTTCTTGGTGCATATGAGTTATGTTTACACTATACTGTAGTCTATTAAGTATGCAATAGCATTTTGTCTAAAAACAATGCACATACCTTAATTTAACAATACTTTACTGCTAAAATATGCTAACCATCACCTGAGCCTTCAGGGACTCATTATCTTTTTGTAACAGTTAACATCAAAGATCACTGATCACAGATCATCCTAGTAAATATAATAATTATGAAAAACTTTGAAATATTGTGAGAAATTCCAAAATATGACACAGACAAGAAGTGAGCAAATGCTGTTGGAAAAACGGTGCCAATATATTTGCTGGACTTGGAGTTGCCGCGGACCTTGAATTTGTAAAAAACACAATATCTATGAAATACAATAAAGCAAAACACAACAAAACGAATAATGCCTGTATTGATCAAAAATGTGATGGTTAATTTTGTGTGCTCAGATATTAGGTTAAACATTATTTCTCTGAGAGTATCTGTTAGGGTATTTCTAAATGAGATTGGCATTTAAATCTACAGAATAAATAAAGCAGATTGCCCTCTTCAGTGTAGGTTGATCTCATTTAATCAGTTGAAGGCTTAAAAAGAATACAAGTCTGAGTATAGAACAGTTCTTTCTCTCTGTCTTCAAACTGGGATATCTTCCTCTCCTGCCTTCAGACTCAGACTTATACTGAACTCACACCATCAGCCCTTCTGTTTCTCAAGCCAACAGACTCAGACTGGAACTATATCATCCAATCTCCTTGGTCCCCAGCTTGCCAACTGCACAGTCCTGATGGTCTCAACAATACCTTACTCTTTCAAAGCTGTGTTCTTGAAAATGTCTTCCACTGTGAGAAAGGTGAAAAGAACTTACACTCCAAGGACAGGGGAGTGAGTGAGGAGGCTTCCATTACTGGGGTCCAGTTTGTAGTCAACCAACGATCACATCCTCTCAATGACCTCTTCCAACAATCACCATGAATTAACCATCTCTTTCAGTCTCAACTACTAGACATAAATTCCCTTTCTCCCACCCACCAAAGATACATAGGGTTGAAACACACACACACACACACACACACACACACACACACACATCACAAATATTAACATGCATATCACGTGAAGTTCACTAACATCCATACTGTTGAAATGCTAACAAATTTGCAATTAAGTAACAGTTAAGTATACAAGAACCAGCCCTCTCAGGATTACTCTGCTAATTTCTAAACTAAAATATAAAGGTCACTTTAATAAGAGAAATCTTAGTGTTTTAAACTTTAGTGAAAATGACTGTGGAAAGGTGAAATAATGCCAGGCGATAAAAACTTTTGTGAAACTTTATCTCCAGCCAAATATGTGTCACTGGGGATAACTGAAATAAGACAAAGCTTTACATTTTCACTGTTCTCACACCTTCTTCATTCTGAGCGATCAGACTGAATGCTGTGGAGACATTAGAAGGCATGATCACTGTGGGATTTTCTCTTTTACAAGCTGGAAAAATAAACATGTTATAGTACTCCTAGCCTGGCATGAATTCCTTCTGATGGGGTCTTGGATAAGATCTAGCATGGATAGTGATAATGCCTTCTAGACACTGTTTAAAACCAAACCTCAAAATCTTGTGAATACAGTCTATTCATAGTTAGAAGGGACAGCCAAACATTCAGAGTCAACAGAGGAAAAGAAAACACTGTCACTTGTCTCCACTATTTTAATACAAAGAGACAAATAGCTACCATTACCCAAGGTTCTCACCACAGAGCGCCTACATACTTCGACAGATCCATTAAGTGAAAGACTGCACCTCCTTCCATGCAAAGCCTTATTTTTTAACCATCAGCAAAACACAGAAATTATAACTCAAACTACAAAGTACTGCTAAGTGTTCCAATCCTGCTCAAATTCTCTATTTTGGATTTGTTTTCAAACTGGGCTTTGTTTCTTCAAATCCATGTCATGTAACTAGGACTAGTTTACATCATTTGCAACATATGCAGCTGCTGAATAATAAAAGTATTATACAATTAAGAGGCAGACAATTAGATATGGTTACTAATTATGTGAGATGTCTACTAGATTTGCTTCAGGGAGAACATTGACTCATATTATGTACATATTAGAGATGCTTTTTTTGACTAATATTGCCATGAGGACAAGAGGAATTATGATTTTCTTGAACTGTCCAAATAATTCAAATTATAAGACATCTCATTTAAATATGCTTATGTAATTGGGTCATGCAAATATTACAAAACTGAATTTCTTATTCATGGTTATATCATAAATCAAATCAAGGACAATTAATTTATCTTGTGGCATCTTATTTTTTCCCCCTTCCTGCCTTCCCTCCCTCCCTTCCTTTTTTTCCTACCTTTTTTCCTTCCTTCCTTCCTTCCTTCCTCTTGCCTTCCTTCACTCTATACATTTTCAGTGTAACTCAAGGTCTGGACAGTTAAATATATAAGAATCCAGTGAAGTGATCTTAAAAGACTTCAATCTTAACTTTTAATTTTTTTTGTCTTTTTAAATTAAAGTAAAATACATTCATTGTAAAATGTTCAAACAATATAAAAGTAACAATCCATTTTAAAAGCACTATTAAACTTTGGATGTACATCTTTTCTGAATTTTTTATGATTGTATCAAATCAAACAGTACTTATTAAACATCTGAATTACACTGGCAGTTGCCACTTGACTATGATAAATACAGAAAGAGAATGAGATTGTCCCTATTCTCAGAAAGACAAACATGTTAACATAAGGAAATAAATCTATGCACTAATAATCAGTCTGTTAACTAAGAAAGTATACTGGACAGCAGTGAATTAAATGGGTTTATGTATCAGAAATATTCAGTGTAGAAAATAAGCATGAACTCTGAAAAGAGGGAAACTTGACCTTTTCCCTACAGTCTCCCTTCCCAATTCCTGTCCAACCTTCAGTTCCCCTTCCAGCCAAGTAGGTGCTGGGAATGGTGGGCAGACAGGGCTTAGAAGTTGCAAACAAGAACATGGGACTTGTTAGTGTTCAGACTAGAGTTAATGCAAGACCATTCACCTCTGCACAGGAAGAGAGTTTGAGGACTTTTACCAGACAATCTTGAAACAAAAATAAGAGGATGAAAAAAAAAATAATAATAAGAGGATGAACCCTAGAAAGAGCTTGACTTCTTGAGAGTCATTAACTCCTTTAGGAAAGCAATGACTACCTGTTGGATGGAGAAACCAATGATCTTCTTGCCCTCAGAAGCTGTGGGGAAACCTGTCAGGTGGAATGATGTTGAGAGCACTATTGCTTAGAGTTGAGAAAAAGATAATCCTTTCCTGATGCTTCAGGAGAGGCTTGGGAGCTCGAGGCTATCTGACGCTGGCCTAGGATCATCTTCCTTCTCTGAAGATATAGCAAGTATGGCTGAACCTTGAGGAGAGAGCAAAAGAACACTTAAATGTGATTAAGGAGATCCAGCAGCCAGAGAAATGACAATTCAGCAAAACTTAAGAAGAACCTGCTCCCGGTAGAAAAATAAACAAACTGTTGAATGGGACTGAGGACAACAGCAACAAAAATAACAAAATCAAAGTAATTTGAAGTGGTTCCATTACAGCTCAAAAAGTCTTTCTGAAGCTAAAACCACATTATTTTTAAACTATAGAATTAAATAGACAAATTGAATGGAAGGTGTTCACTTTGGATATACATCAGTGGGCTGGAATATCAAATGTAAGGAAAAGCTTAAAACAAACCAAAATTCAAAAAGAGATAGAAATCATGACATAAAAGGTAAATGTCTAAGAAGACAGATGCAGGGGAGCTACAATGAATTTGAACAAAATCAGAAACAGAAAAAAAAAATAAAGGATAGACTGAAATGAGGTTATAACTAAAGAAGTGTGAAAAAAATCTGAACTAAAAAAGAAATACAAGTATTAGAAGTTTTTCCAGGTTTCAGCAGGGTCAAAGAGAAAAAAAGAAACAAAAAACTCTATGCAGATCCTTGTAACATTTTTAAATTTCAATAATTCAAAACAAAACACAACCTAGAGTAAGTCTGAGCAAAAAGAACTATTACCCAAGAATCTCTTGCCAAGCCAAGGAATGGTTCACCTGTTAGGGTGAAAAAAAAATACAACACGTTTAAAGATTCATACAATGTATCACCCACATATCCAACCTGAAGAAAATATTTACAAATAGACGGTAATTACACAAAATATGAGTAGAAGCAAAGATCTCACTACAGGGAAGGATGAAGAGCAGAGGCACTAAAAAGGGAAACCTCATATGTGACCAAAACATAAATGCACGTGGAACCACATGCAACTTCCTCTTCCTTTTTTTTTTTTTTGGCCATACCACATGATTTGTGGGATCTTATTTGGCCTACCAGGGATTGAACCTAGGCCCTCAGCAGTGAAAGTGCAGAGTCCTAACTGCTGGACTGCCAGGGAATTCCCCCCTTTTTTTTTCCATTTCCATTTTTTAAAAAATACTCAGATATCAAGTATTTCATATGGTTCAAAATCACTTCAACACAGAGGGACTGAGGAGTGTAAAAGTATTTTAAAGGTTTTCTTTTAATGAGTTGGGAAAGAACAGTAGAGGAAAAGTAGAGCATTTTCATTGAAGAGGAGAAATGCCATGTTGTTTTCATACAATGGTAAAATGTGTGTTGAATTATCAGAAAAGGAAGTTAATGAATAAAAGAACACAAGATGAACAGTGACTTGAAAACATGAGCAAAATAAACAGCAGGGAAAAAGAAAAACAAAAAAGAACTAAATGGTAAACCTAGAGTAAGATGGAAAGATTAAAGCAAGTTTTATTGATACATCAAATGAAGTATGCCTATTTTTTTTTTTTTTTTTACGTGGGCCTCTCACTGTTGTGGCCTCTCCCGTTGCGGAGCACAGGCTCCGGACGTGCAGCCTTAGTGGCCATGGCTCACGGGCCCAGCCGCTCTGCGGCATGTGGGATCTTCCCGGACTGGGGCACGAACCCGCGTCCCCTTCATCGGCAGGCGGACTCTCAACCACTGTGCCACCAGGGAAGCCCAGTATGCCTATTTTTTTTCCATTAGAGGACAGATTGTGTTAACTGACAAAATGCAATCTTTATGCTTTATGAGAAATGTACATAAAATTGTGCAAAACTGAAACACTAGTCCTCTAGCCTCATCTCATCTCTGATGCTCACTCTGGTCTGATTGTATATATGACAGGCCACCAACACCCAACAAAGGCATCATCCCTCACCCAGTTCTGAATCCAATCCCATGTTACTGTCTGGCTGAGGATCACAGATGGTTGGCAGAGATTAGGAATGGGAAAAGACTCAGGATAGAGGTGAGCTTATCTGTTGTGCAAATTAAAACATTTAAAAGACTAATCAGATAAACTCTATTTTATATTTTTTTTAGGTTACCTGAAACTATCTACATGAAAATGGCTGCTGAAAATTGTTTCTTCAAAATGTCATGGGCACAATACTTTTAGTTATTATGTTCTTCACATTTATGTTATGGTCAATAACCTAACAAAGAACATTATTTTGTTTGAAGGGTTTTACTAATCAGTGAGACCATGGGGACACTTAGAACAATTACAGAGACAGAAATAAAGTAGTTTTTAAAACATGACACACAGTGATTCTAACAGGAAATGGATGAAGGCTATGGAGCTCACATGAGAGTGAGGAAGAAGCAGAGAAGATAGAAATGAAAGGGAGAGAAAAGCAAAATCTCATTTGTAGAACTTACATTAGAATCTCTCCAGTTCTAGAAAGCTTTGGTAAGCTACTAAGTAATAAGATAAAGGGCTGTTTTAGACTATATCCATTCCTTTCTCAATGTTCCTTCACCCTAAGTTTCAGTGCCCTTACGTCATCAAAATCTCAATTTACAATAGGTCTATATGAGTATTCCAGGGCTGCTGTAACAAATTAACACAAAATGGGTGCCTTAAAACAACAAAAATTTATTGTTTCACAGTTAGGGAGGCGAGAAGGCCTAAATCAAGGCGTCAGCAGGCTTTCACTCAAAGCTTTAGGGGAAAATCTGTTCCATGCTTTTATCTTAGCTTCCAGTATTGCCATAATGCTCAGTATTCCTTGGCTTGTAGATACATCACTCCAATCTCTGACTCTGTTGTCACATGACATTCTCCCTGAATGCCTCTGTGTCTCTTCTCTTCTTAAGACGACACCAGTTATATTGGATTAAGGGTCTACCCTATTGCACTATGATTTCATTTTACTTAACTAATTACATCTGCAATGACCCTATTTCCAAGTAAAGTCACATTCTGAGGCTCCAGGAAGGATATGATTTGGCTGGAGTTGGGGGAGTTGACACTCTTCAACCCAGTGTAAGAACTAACTTAGCTCAATGGTCTTAGTTAACTCACAGGCATTTACTTTTAAATACTAATGTCTAACTATGCAACAAAATACTTTTTCCTACCTGTTAAATTGATTTGGAGTACCAACATTCAGAGAGTTATCTTAAGGAAGAAAGAAAAAGACAGAAGGGCTGTCCTAGGTCCTTAAAGTCACACCATTTGTGCTCAAAAGCTCTCTACCTAATTGTTCATTGTTAAGAAGGGTATGTATATGGCCCCAAGCTACCCTTTTAATCAAATCACATAGAGAACAGCCAGATTAGGGAATTCACAATGGCCCACAAAATAATTGCTTGACACCACAGTTGGACAGTCTATAAGCAGACTTGCAAATTGGCAAGAAGAGCTTAAATGTCAAAAATGGATAGTGGTTTCATAGTAAATTATATCAGATCACAGAGTGTTGCTCCTTCATCAATTGTGACTTACAATGCTGCAAGGGCAGCAGGAAGTGGATATAAATATGACCCTTATATTTTGCACAAAAGTGTCAGTTGAGAAAAAAGACTCTTTTTCAGGGCACCATTACAATGGGTCTGCTTTTCAAAGACAGGGACAGAGATTGTTAAACCCATGGAGGATGAGTGATAGATGAAGGTCTACCTAGCTACTTAATAACAGAACCCAAAATATAACAAAAAAATTTTTTGGCTTCCAGTGCCTAGCTGTCAGTTTCCAGTCAGTACTCTCCCAACACCAGGGAAAAAAAACAAAAAACTACATAAAGCACACTATTGATAAAACAGTTCTTGCATTTTAAAACTAAATTAAGAAAAAATGTAAAAGAAAAAAAATTAAGAGAGGAGGAAGCATGGGAAGATTGGGGCAGGAGTTTGGAACAGAATGAGTTAGTTTTGGCAGAAAGATTGTTACAGGACTCCAGTGACAGTGACTGCAAACAAATGCTTTGAGCTTCTTGTTAAGCAAATTCTTGCTTGCTTGGTACATTTTAACATTGCAGTTGGAACTAAGAAATGCTCCAATTGGCTGGATGTTGAACAAGCCTCTCTTTGGGATTTTAGCATCTGTCAGGAGAATCAGAACAAAGGTTCCACTTATATTAAGCAGGAGAAAAATTATATCTAATGAACTGTTAATACCAAGCATTTATTGAGTTTTCCAAGGCATGTTCAAATCAGATATAAGTTAAAAGGCTAATATGAGTTTTTGATGATCTGGGAAAACTATTCACAGAGAAAAGTTAGATTGAAATTTTTATGAGAAAAAACATTTCTTGTAGGCATATTATATGATGGATCTACTACTAAGTGCCTTGCCTTTATTGTTATTTAATCCTAATGACTATCCTAGCCAGAATGCTTTTTGTTCCATTTTACAGATGAGGAAACAAGCTGTGTTAAATTGAGTAATTTTCCCATAGTTACATGATAAGCATGTGGCAGAACTGGGATTAGAAATTGCCTAACTTAAAACTTTTGCAATTACTCTGTTCTAGTGCTTCCCCAGAAAATGATACAGCTAGAAAAAAGAATTGGAGGAAGTATTTGCTCATTTTCCTCCTGTTCTGCACAAGAGGACATTGAAAACTAGGTGTTCAAGTGATTGTACAAAAGTCACACAGCAATGCGAGACTGAATATTGGTATTCTGACTTCATTAGAGAAACCATATTTCTTTTTGTTATACTATTTAATATGGAGTGTACATAGAGATATAAATGTTTTCATGAAGAACCAGAATTAGAATTGAACTATCACAGAGATAGCTGATTCCTGGAATATGCAGTCATGTCATTTTAATCCACACCAAGGTGGATGAACCATCCTTTCCCACATGTGACTTGATTACATAATATAGAAGGAAGCACGTGATGCTTGCTCTGTACAACATTATCCCTCACTTGCTTTCAAAACAAAATTTATTTTATCTCAGATATAAAGAGTTAGTCTAGGGCTTCCCTGGTGGTGCAGTGGTTAAGAATCCACCTGCCAATGTAGGGGACACGGGTTCAAGCCCTGGTCTGGGAAGGTTCCATTCCACATACTGCAGAGCAACTTAGTCTGTGCACCACAACTTAATGAGCCTGCACTCTAGAGCCTGTGAGCCATAACTACTGAGCCCGTGAGTTGCAACTACTGAGTCCACGAGCCACAAATACTGAAGCCCGTGCACCTAGCACCCATGCTCCACAAGAGAAACCACCACAATGAGAAGCCTGCGCACTACAACGAAGAGTAGCCCCCGCTTGCGGCTACTAAAGAAACTAAAGCAACTAAAGAAAGCCCACATGCAGCAATGAAGACCCAACACAGCCAAAGATAAATAAAATAAAATTAATTAATAAAAAAGAAAGAGTTAATCTAATTACACTGCTCAGTTCATTAACCTTGGTCATCTCCAGTCTTTATAAAGAAATTCAAAGTTTTTCCTTTATCATCCCCTCTCACCTCTATTGTTCCTTCCCAGAAATAAGCACCCACTTTGACTTGTTTCCCTTATGTTCTTTAATATTGTGCTATAATATGTAATGTTTTATGTGTGTATGTTTTGAATATACATAAGTAAAATTGTAGAACAAAAATTTATTCTCTTTCTTAAATGTTTTCTCACTAAAGTTTTAATTATAAAGAATTTCAAACATACAAAAAAGTTGTAAGTATTTTACCTTAAGCATCCATATACCTATTACTCAGAGTCAACCATTAAGGTTTTTTTTGTCCTTCTATCCATTCATTAATCTATCCTATGTTGAGATCATTTCAACGCACATTACAGATATCAGTACACTTCTGCCTAAATATATCAGTATGAATATTATGACCTAGGACTGAGGTGTGCAGAGGAGAACATTGCCTTACAGGAGAATAAGAAGCCCTCACAACCTGTGCTGTACATTTCACCTTTTGGAGTATATTGCCCTGTTCTAGTCTTGATGGGTACTCCATTTTTCTACTTAAGTGTGTGCATCATATGACACCTGGACAAATTCAGTGACTAAAAATAGAAGGAAAAACATTGACCAAGTTTCTGTTATAGAGTAATGGAAATAAAAACAAAATAAACAAATGAGACCTAATGAAACTTAAATCTTTTGCAAAGCAAAGGAAACTACAAACAAGATGAAAAGACAACTCTCAGAATGGGAAAAAATAATGTGCAAATGAATCAACAAACAAAGGATTAATCTCTAAAATAAATAAACAGCTCCTGCAGCTCAATATTACAAACACAAACAACCCAATCCAAAAATGGGCAGAAGACCTAAATACACATTTTTCCAAAGAAGCCATGGCCAAGAAGCACATGAAAAACTGCTCAACATCACTAATTATTAGAGAAATGCAAATCAAAACTACAGTGAGGTATCACCTCACGCCAGTTAGAATGGGCATCATCAGAAAATCTACAAAAAATAAATGCTGGAGAGGGTGTGGAGAAAAGGGAACCCTCTTGCATTGTTAGTGGGAATGTAAATTAATACAGCCACTAAGGAGAACAGTATGGAGGTTCCTTAAAAAAATAAAAATAAAATTACCATATGACCCAGCAATCCCACTCCTGGGCATATACCCAGAGAAAACCATAATTCAAAAAGACATATGCACCCCAATGTTCACTCCAGCACTATTTACAATAGCCAGGTCATGGAAGCAACCTAAATGCCCATTGACAGATGAATGGATAAAGAAGATGTGGTACATATATACAATGGAATATTACTCAGACATAAAAAGGAATGAAATTGGGTCATTTGTAGAGACGTGGATGATCTAGAGACTGTCATACAGAGTGAAGTAAGTCAGAAAGAGAAAAACAAATATTGTATATTAATGCATATATGTAGAACCTAGAAAAATGGTACAGATGAACCGGTTTGCAGGGCAGAAATTGAGACACAGATATAGAGAACAAACATATGGACATCACGGGGGGGAAGTGGCGGGGGGTGGATGGGTGGGATGAATTGGGAGATTGGGATTGACATGTATACACTGATGTGTATAAAATAGATAACTAATAAGAACCTGCTGTATAAAAAATAAATAAAATAAAATTAAAAAAAATATTTCTGTTAAAGCATAAAAATTACATTTTCTCTTTATCCCTCTCACTTTGTAATTGAAGAAGTATTCTTGTCTATATTTTAGAAAAATACTTTGTAATGCCTACTTAGAAATTGATATGATGATATAAATCATAATTCCCATCTGTAATTTATTAGTATCAAATTCATTTCTACACATACTTATTGAGTTCTTGCTATGTGTACATTTTGGACTGATTTGTGTCCCTCCAAGGTTTATATATTGAAACTCTAACACCTGACATGACTATATTTGGATATAGATCCTTTAAGGAGTAACTGAAGGTTAAATGACGTCCTAGGGGTGGGGCTCTCATTCAGTAGGACTTGTATCATTATAAGAAGAGGAAGAGACATCAAAGGTGTCTCTGTTTCCAAGTGCACAGAGGAAAGGCCATATGGGACACAGTGAGGAGGTAGCCATCTGCAAGCCAGGAAGAGAGGCCTCACTGAAACCAACCCTGATGGCACCTTGACTTTGAATTTCCAGTCTCCAGAACTGGAGGAAATAAATTGTCCTGTAATTCACCCAGTCTGCAGTATTTTGTTATGGCAGCCTGAGCAGACAGATACACTGTATACGCTGCGGATAATAGAACTAGATTTAAATAATTTCACTTGATTTAAGACTTCAAAGTTTATTAGGGAGTGTGGTATGCAAAGATATTTTTTACTCAGTGAAACCTAAAAAATAGTGTATTTTCCTCTATATATGTACTCATGTGTTCAGTTTACTCATGGTATCTGTTTAAGTGTGTATCTGCTTCTCTTTATCTTTTTTAATCAACTATTTCTAACCAAGTGGCTGCCAATTCTATTTATACCTGTAGCTTGTCATAAATGAAAAGGACATTCTTGAATATGAATAAGAAGGAGTAAAGTTAGTTTATTTTGATAAGTTAAAAAAAATATATGTTCCCAGGACATTTGGGTAAAATATCTTTGGAAAAAAAAAATCCACAGCTGTAACATTTTGCTTACCTTAGGCATTTCCCTAATGTTCCTCTCTCTGTGATGAAAGATGTTTGACTCAAAAATCAGTTCTTTAAACCCTTATCTCTCACTTCTTCAATAATGTCTATTTTCTCATTTCCCACTGTGGTGTTATTGGATTCGTAACAGCAGTTCTGCATAGTATCATTTACCTGTGAGCTAAACAAGCAAATTCAGAGTTTCAAATTATAAAATCTGATTTGGTAGCTTTATGTTAAATGACAATCAGATGGAAAAGAGGCTGAAATAAAAATATTCCAAGATGCACCAGTAGGCGTCATTATCCTTATTAGCAGAAATGCCTTTGCTGGAGTAAGAATGCATAAATTGTGATAGTGTCAATCACAGGCTCTAAGATTACAAGGGAATTGTTTAAATTCCATTTTGTGGAGAAGAATATTAAGATTTAGGGAGGCATGCTATAATACAAAGAGCGCAAGTTATGAATTACAAATTATGAACTGGGTTTATGGACCAATTATATCAATTATGATGAAACAATCTTAGACAATGCCCTTAACTTTCTGACCCTCAGTTTCTTCTGATTACTGAGATGACTTGTTAGAAAACAGAAGATACACTACAATATACTGGATAATGAATACTTTGGATGGAAAATAAGAGATACTCTAGGTATTTTCATGAAGAAGGGATTTAATACAAAGAAGTAGAGGCCTATGAAACTATTGGGTGAGCTGGGGCAGTAAAGATAAGAAAAGTTGCTGCTAAGCTTTCTGGGAATCATGAAGGGCAGAAGTCACTGACAACTCCAAACAAGCCTCTCGGCATCAAGTAGGCTGATTCACGTCTTGACAGCTGAAATCTACTGGCAAAATCTTCCATCTGCCATCTTCCAAAGCCCTCACACCTCCCCACTGAAGCCAAAGCAACTCTCCATCTCTCTCGTCTTTATCAAATCTTTAGCAAGAGCTTTTCATTTGCAGGGCATAAACTGGAATCCTCTGGCAAGAGAGTCTGGAGAATGCAGTTTCCAGGCTTCCAGCTTTTGCAACAGAGGAGATAGCTGAGAACAGTGTGCTAGTGTGTTTGAAATTCCAACAGACAATTCGTAAGATATACTCATTCCCCACAGAAGACACTTAGAAATTTCAATCCACCCACAGGTTTTGTCTGCTTTGCCTACAGAATGGAATTCAAATCCATTTCAATTTGATCTCTGTACACTGCAACCCCCTGTAATTTAAGGTAATACTGTTTCTCACGTGGACTATTACAACATTTATCTTTCTTTCCTCTTTCCACATTGCTCTCCATGTAACCCGTAATCTATTTGGTTATGCTGTGGTTGCAAACAATCTCAGAACTGCAGTGGCTTAACCCAGCTGGTATTTAGTTCATGCTCTTACAGATTTGCAAGGTCCTCTGCTGCGCATAGTCATTTAGAGTTGCAGGCTGACTGAGCCTCATCCATCTTTCAGAAGCGGCATCTGGAATACTAAGCCTCCTCCATTGCTGTGGCATGAGATGTGAGGGACTGGAGAATTACTCAAGAGAGTTTTGCTAACTAAGCCCACCAGTGACATGGCCCCATTCAACTCCAAGAAATACGAAAAATGGAATATGTTTGAGCCTTGAACAACACGGGTGTTAGGGGCGTCAACCCCCAAGCAGTTGAAAATTCACAAATAACTTTACAGTCTGCCCTTAGTATCCATGGATTCCACATCTGCGGATTCAACCAATCGTGGATCATGTAGCACCGTAGTGTATTTATTAAAAATATCCACGTGTAAGTTGACCCTTGCATTTCAAATGCGTGTTTTTCAAGTGTCAGCTGTATTAGGTTGAAACTAAGCCATACTTCCTATAATCAGGACGTTTATGCCATACTTCCTGTAGTCAACTTTCTATATTTAAATATTCAGAGTAATATTTATAAAATGTAAATCAGATCATATTTTTCTGCTTAAAAACATTTGGGGCTGTCCATTGCACGTAAAAGAGAACTAAAACCTTTCATTATAGCCTACCAGAACCTACAGGATCTGGAATGCCATTTTTTACCTTCTGTTCTTCCTCACTGAAGTCCAAGATGTTGATTTTCCTTATGTGCTTTAAACACGCCAAGATGGTTTCTGACCTAGGGCTTTGCACCTGCTGTTCCTTCTGACTGAGAACTGTTTTCAGTGAGCTTTTTGCATGACTAAAGTCATTCTCGTTCTGCAAGTCTCTGCTTAAATATCATCCCCAACACTTTAGTTTCTAGTATAACAGCTGTGTATCACTTTTCACAATCTGTAAGTTCTTTATAATTTTGTTGTTTGTCTCCAAAGCCTTTACAATAAACTTCATGAGGGCAAGGACCATTTCAATCTTATCTGAGCCTTGTTCCCAATACACAGAATAGTGTCTGGCCTATAGTAATCACTCAACTAATATAAATTGAGTGAAAATACAAATCAATAAATTGTATCTATCGTTATTGATCAAAGTGATTAAAAAGAGATTAGTAAAAATGAGGGTGATATTTTAGTTATAGATTAAGCTGAGAATATCTCTTCATTTGTCTTTCTTTCAAGACAATTTAAAAGCCATATATATTTTCTCATTTATTAAAAAGTGCTATCTGATGGGGTTTTTTTGTCTTTCTTAAATACACACACACACACACACACACACACACACACACACACGCACCTAGTTAAGAGAACAACAGGATAACCCACCCCAAATAGAAAAAAAGTCAGCTAAACCAAAAGCATGCATTTGCTAATCCAAACGCACTGTGCTTCAAACACAAATTGCCATATTTAGCCATCAGCTAATTTCTGTTGGTAAAGATGATATCACTTTTGTCTTTTTAAAACAACAGCTATTTTTTTTTCTTTCTTTATGTACATACCTATACTTGGCATAACATTTAGCCACTGAGATCCTAACTGGTTTATTAAGGAATCATCTGGAAAGTCATGACAAGTAACATGTGAATGTGTTAGTACCAAGCTCAGGCTTCCTTAACACTTTATTAATGAAATGAGGTTTTGTGGTAGAGAAGCATGAGCACGTACTTGGACTCAGACAAATCTGAGTTCCAAGCTGAGCTCTGCTTCTATTAGCTGTAGGATATTGGACAAGTTACTTTTGGGCCCCAGATTTACGTCTATATTATTTCAAAGTATTAGGAAGAGCTCTGGATTATTCTTGAGTAAAATCACTATCACTGCTCCTGTCTCAGCACATATTAGTTCTCTAATTGTTTCACCCAAACATGTACTAGAAAGAATTTATAACATAGTACACAACTAATTCTGACAGAGTAAAGAAAAACGTATCAAAAACTTTAATTTCTCCAAGCGTTTCAAAATGGTGGTGTGTTTATTTTAAAACAAACTTCAGAAGCAAAAGAAGAGGTGGAAAACTCAAATTAGAATAAAGAACAGATGATCCCAGCATGGAGTGTATGAAGTCCAGGGCAACCTAGGGGAACACCTCAAGACATAAAACAAAGCAAGTATTACCAAGTTCATTGGATCCTGAGACTCCATGACTTTGGAAGAAAGTAAACTTTTAACATAAAACCAAGATATATCAATGACTACACTTCAAGAAAATACTTAAACTATTTTACAAAGGTATATATATGGCTAAAGGGAAGAAAAGTTGATTAAGAAGACATGATTAAGAATTGGAATTAATTTACACATTGGAAAAGAAAGTTTAAGCTTAATTTGTCAAAAATTGTCCATTCCTAAAAATGTTAGACAAGTAGTAGAAGAGAATACTAATCGAAAAACGTGTTTTGAAGGTAGAAATTAAGAAGATACAGGGATATATTTTGTTTGTTTGTTTTTGGTTTTGTTTTGCAGTACGCGGGCCTCTCACTGTTGTGGCCTCTCCCGTTGGGGAGCACAGGCTCCGGACACGCAGGCTCAGTGGCC
This sequence comes from Globicephala melas, assembly GCF_963455315.2. NCBI lineage: Eukaryota > Metazoa > Chordata > Mammalia > Artiodactyla > Delphinidae > Globicephala > Globicephala melas. The sequence goes on along the minus strand of NC_083315.2, from coordinate 160,364,906 downwards.
ATGGCTCACAGGACCAGCCGCTCCGCGGCATGTGGGATCTTCCCAGACCGGGGCACGAACCCATGTTCCCTGCATCAGCAGGCAGACTCTCAACCACTGCGCCACCAGGGAAGCCCAGGGTTTATTTTTGAAAGTTATACTTAGGCTTTACTCTTAGGAGAGCTTTAAAGGTGAAATACATGTACACAGACTTTTCCCTAGATAGGATTGGTTTTCTAATAATTGATTAATAGGTAGTCCAAATAAAGTAATACAAAAATGAGAGATGAGATTAAGCATATGAATAGCTTTTCAACGTCATGTAAATTGATCACATGCCAACAAAATATCAATGTGGATGAAGTATTAGCTGCTTACTCCTATCTGATTTTGTCTAGTGGTAATTTAAGAAGCACAATGCCTTCTTTAGGGAGAGTTCTATGTATTATGTTTTATGTGGTGGGGTTGAAGCCGCTTTTCCTAGACTATTAGTTAGAAGGTAAAGTTCTTAAGGAACCTCAACAGCAACAGGAAAGTGCTCCATGATCAAATGCACTTGGAGACGATGCTGTGTTGCAGAAAATTAAGCATGATTTTTGCTGGCCCTTTGGAAACCTTGATAAAAACTGACTAAAGGGAGGCAAGATGGGGGTGAGCCAGTGTCAGCTGCTTTACTTTATGGTATAAGGGCATCCAGAGGAGGGAGTGACAGGCAAGTTCAGGCAAGATCTCTAGAAACATTTTGCTTTGATATGGCAGCCAGCTAAATGGCCAAGCTCACGCAAAGCCCTCCCAGACTCTACAGAGCACCAAGCTCATTTACTCCCATGGATCTTTTAAGGATTCATCCTTATACAATTTTTTTCTTTCCCTTTAGTCTATCTACATCATACTCATCCTTCAGGAACTGGCTCACATTCTATCTCCGCCATCAAGCCTGCCCAAGAAGCCTTTCTTGACCACTCCAATCTCATCATTGAGACTGGGAAATGCTCATTTTTTACTATCACTTAAATTAATTGAATCCATTTTCTCTCTCACCAACTTATTTTTTTATTTCAAATAATGGGTTGCAACATGTGAGTACATATTTATTTGTGTGTTTATTTGTGTAATTTCTCTCCCTCCATTGAAATCTAAGCTCCACAAGAATAAGATTTTTTGCATTGTTTACTACTCCACCCAGACACTGTCAGACATGAAGCTGGCACCCGGTAAATCTGATGAATAGATGAATATAGTTATGGTGCGACGGAACAATTCTGAGGTGGACTTAGAGACCTGGTTTCAAATTCTGGCTTTGGCATTTATCAGCTTTATCTCCTCTCTCAAGTTCCCTTTCCTCCTCTATAGAATAGTTATAATTAAAGAAAATAATGGGAAACTTCTCAGCATATTTTAGTTTATCAATAACTATTTATTTCTTTACCACTGATTTTCCTTTTTACAATTAATTATCTCATAATGTATATTGCCTCAATCACCTAAAGCACAATATAACTTTATGTCTGTGTTAAAAAACAATTTATTTATATATATATATATATATATACATATATATATATATAAAGGTCCTGTTCTAAACAATCCAAAATAACTAAAAATATGGAACATATTTTTATTTTCCATGGATTCATGTTCTTTGTTTTTTTTTCCAGCAGGCGGGCCTCTCAGTGCTGTGGCCTCTCCCGTTGCGGAGCACAGACTCCGGACGCGCAGGCTCAGCGGCCATGGCTCACGGGCTCAGCCGCTCTGCGGCATGTGGGATCTTCCCGGACCGGGGCACAAACCCGTGTCCCCTGCATCGGCAGGCGGACTCTCAACCACTGTGCCACCAGGGAAGCCCAGGATTCATGTTCTTAATGGTAATTTGGTTCTGGATGGCAAAATCTATGTTATAAAATATTTTCAGTTATCTTTAATTAAATGTCGTAGCTCGCTCAGGCTCACTGAAAATCCCATACAATTCGTTCAAGGATCTCAAATGAGTCTCAGATCTTCTCCCCATACTCTCATTGCATCGGTTCAGGTAAGTTTAGTGAGGTGTGGGAAGAAAACAAACTAATTTTATTTTAATTACAATAAATACTTTTGGAGCCTAGAGCTTGGGGAAGCAAATGCACACAAAATCATTCATTTGTTATTGACATGAGAAGAATAGTAACCTTCGCTTTCCTCTCAGGTACCTTTATTTTAAAAGATTATGTTTTATTTGTAATTGATAAAATTGGATAGAATTGTAAATGATAGAACTGGACACCAAAACTCATGGCAGAGAAAAAAATTCAGGTATTTTGGGGAAGAAATCTTGAGACACATCACCTTTGCCTAAGTAGCCACTCACATCATCTTGAGTCAGTAACTCCCTTAAACTCTTCCTGCTTTATTCAACTATTCCTTCTTTTAATAAATATTTATTGAGAATACATTAACTAATTCTGAGGATAAAATAGGGGAAGAAATACAGTCCCTAAGCTCAAATTGTTAACAGTTAAGGAAACAGAACTAAGCACAAAAGCCCTGGAAATAAAGATGTAAAGCTGAACCAGTTGGAGGGAACAAGGTCTCATAACTACTTTTCTAGTTCAAGTTCTCTTTCCCATGATACTTAGCATAATGTTATAAATATTAAAGACTTGTTAACAAGTCTAAGTATCAGGGTAAGTATCATAGCAAAGAGAACTCGAATTAGAAAAGTAGTTATGAGACCTTGTTCCCTCCAACTGGTTCAGCTTTACATCTTTATTTCCAGCTTAAATTGACTGAAAATTCAGCAAAATAAGTGATTAGTAACCTGTCAAGATTCACAATTCAAACAATAATTTCTTTTCAAATGCATCCAACTTCACTTACATACCTATTTACCAATACCTATTTATATTCAGCTAACATTCATTGAACATTAACCATGGACCAGGACCTTTAATATAAATTTTCACAATTAATGTCTTCATATAATGAGGAGGTGACATCCAATGCAATAGCATTACATAATGAGGAAGTAGTAACATCATCTAATGAGATGAAGAGACTAAAGGTAAAACATATGAGATAGTAAATAGTGAGATGAGAATTCAAATTTAATCCTTTTGTTCAATGATATTACCTCTATACTACACACCATTTTATACTAGATAGCAGATGAAAGAAGAAAGTCTGGGAAAGGAGACCACATTTTAACCTTTTAACAGAAGAGAAGGCATAATAAAGCAAGCAAAGGAAGGTGGCTCATTTTCAAGAATACTGGGGAGATTCGGTTGATCTTTTGATGTCTTTACATGTCCTCCCCCTTTTACCTGACAAAAAGAGAAAAAAAAAAAAAAAGTCTTTTTGTATCCCCAGGAACATTTTGTCCCATCCCAAGAGATATGCAGTCTGTGGCAGAAATTTATCTCATTCAATTGCCAGAAGTAGAGGGTGCACATAGGGAGAGTATTAGAAGAGGGTTAGCAGGTATACTTTCACCCGGAAATAGAGTAATGAGCATATTCTTCTTAATAAAAATAAGAAAGGAAAGTGTGTGGGTGAAATATTAGGGTGGGGGACAAAAATAATAGGATGATAAAACCCTGAGGGGCATTTTCCAACATGAGGATGAGGCTAAAGTCATATATGTACATTAGGGAAATATTTATTATTCTTCTCACTAGTATTTTTGAACCATTTATGATATATTTAAGTTTAATGTGCATTCACATACAATCACTACTTAAAACAAGAAAGAAGTAACTCTGGGTTGTTTTGTTTTAAAGCCCGCTTATTAGCATACTGGTGATTTTGATTTGTTTGGGTCCAAAATTTTTTAACATTTTGCAAGAATTATTTAATATATTTTCGGAATTTAAAAGATAGATTAATTCACTAAGAAAATAATTACTTTAAATCATCCCTTTGATATTTAAAATAATTTAATTGGATTAACATTATAATAGAATTAAAACATTAAAAATGATAACATGAATAAGATTAGGTGTATACTTCATCTTTTACTAATTACAAAGTCATCATTTTATGTACTTGCGTAGACTCTATCTGCACATTTGCAGGTGAACAGGACCACTGACCAAAAGACTCATTTCTCCATGTGGACCATACCATTTGGGTTAATGTAAATGTACAGAAGTTGAATTACCTTAGCAAGTCTAACATTTTAGAATTTGCAATGTTTGATGTAAACAGTTCTCATTATACCTGTGAGGTGAAAGATTCAAAAAAATATACCTACTGAAGGGATTACTTAAAATCCCTTTGTGGGATCTTATTCAATGCCCATTGTGGAGACTAAGAGGTCTTTGGAATAAATCTTCTAGTGCAGATAATATTCACCAGTAATAGCATAGATACAAGTTTGGTTTTGGGAAGTTTTGATAAGTTTGCCTGAGATCCCTACCTTATAGAGAGCTCAATTGCCTCAAAGCTCAGGAACTCCTAAAATAAAAGGCACCAGCTCCTGCTTTCCAGGATACAGAATTGCAGTAAAGCAGGGTAAACACAACCAAGACTCAGTGAGAGTATCCTGAAATAAAATATGTTGAGTAAAGTTGAAAACTAAGCTAGTAACCCAGGCTCGATACAATGGCTTAAGGGTCAGGGTGAAGAAGAGTAGAGCTGATGTCTGTCATTGCTGAGGCTGGGGAGGCCCCCTGAATCCAGACATCAGGTGAAGATGTTACAGTTTGAGGAAAAATGGGAATGAGAAATGAGCCAGAGAGAGAGAGAGAGATTCAGAGCTTGTGAATTCGCCCACAGGGGGCGAATGGCATTATAGACCTGACATCGTCAAAGGGTGGACAAGGTCCATAAGACGAGGCACTATTAGTCTTCAACATTGACTCTCTGTGACAGTGAGAAACGATGGATATGTGTCCAACCTCTGTTTTCCTTTCTGCCTGGCCTCACAATTAACTCTGACAGAGAAGGGCTTGGAGTTCTTGAACAGTTCAAGAAACTGTAAAGCAGCTTCAGAAGGCAGTGTTAGATTTTCTGCTTATATGATATGAGGGAATTTTGTCAATTACTTAGAAAAAACTTTGTTACTATTTATATTTTTAATTTATGGAGCAATTCATGAAAGTAAGCAAAAGTGTAATGAGTGGGGGGAGTTTGATCACATAGATTTTTAATCACTTTCCAGAGGCCACAAAGAAATCATAAAAAATTTAAGAGATTTATTTAGGATCACAAGCCACAAAAATGGTTCAGAGCTTTTTCTTCTTTCCTAAAGAAATCTCAAAAGTTACAATAAAAATTAGGCTAGGGTTTCCCTGGTGGCGCAGTGGTTGAGAGTCCACCTGCCAATGCAGGGGACACGAGTTCGTGCCCCGGTCCGGGTAGATCCCACATGCCGCGGAGCGCTAGGCCCGTGTGCCATGGCTGCTGAGCCTGCGTGTCCAGAGCCTGTGCTCCGCAACAGGAGTGGCCACAACAGTGAGAGGCCCGCGTACCGCAAAAAAAAAAAAAAAAAAAAAAAAGGCTAAATCTTTTCCAGAGGAAAGAAATACATGGGTAAAAAGTAAACTTGATAAATGAATAACTTTCTCCCAAGCCTTATTTAGTACAAAGTATTATCTCTCACAAAGTACATTAAATATTTTTCTTAAAATCCAGCATTCATTCCCAAGCATAAATATGGATATATCATTAAAAGAAAATGTCTAGTCTGACTATTTAGATTTTTATAATAGACATATTTACTTACTGAATAAATATTAACTGAAAACCTATGAATATTAGGTGTTGTTCAATTATTTAGTTAGCTTTACTAGTTAGCGTTATTAGCTTTACAGGAGATTTTTTTTTTTTTTTTGTCTTAGAAAAGTATTCACTGTAGGATCTCAGAAAAAATTAATCAGTGCCTTTTAATTATATTTGTTATATAATGATCCAATTTGTTCTCAGAATTTCATGATCATGACTGGTCTATTAAGCAAGATAGTAATACTCACTTGAGCATTAATTTAAATCTGTCCAACAAGTGCCGGCTATTGTTGCATAAGTTGTATTTCTTGAAACATTCTAGAATTTTCTCAAACTATTTCTAGGCATTATCCATCATAAATATGAACATATTTCTGAAACACATTTTGCATGAGTATTAATAAACTCAGAGCAATGTGATTCAAGTTATTGACCATTTAATCATTTACCAGAGGCCAATTACTCTAAATCAATAAATACAGTAATTGGGCAATTAGTTGAAAGGTTGCTTAGAATGTTACAATAGTTAAAGGGTGCCTTACCAGTATTCAGCATTTCAGAGTAAATGACAGGATTACACATTTTCATTTTAACTTAGCTATTATAAATGGACTATTTAAAAACAAAACATACAAATAATTTGATGTATAATAAGTATTCCTTTTTACCATGAAATACATTGTATTTATAGAGTTACAATAACACGAAATAGTCAACAGTTTTTATTCCACTCCCAAACAGGGGTCAGGTTAAAATATTTATAAGGATATGTGGCTATGTGCTCCATTTACTTCAAGCTTGTGTTTCTAACAGTATTGCTGGCTCAGAAAGAATAGTCTAAAAGGAATGGAAATTGCTGTTAGTTTAAAAAAAAATTATACAGCTTTGACCTGTCTTGATGGACTGAAGGGATGGTGATGAAAACTGTAATCCTAATAAATCTCCCACAGCTAGAGGTTTAAAACTCATACTGTTTCAAATTAGTGAGGACAGCAATATTTATTTGCTGCTGAATTCCAGTCAGCATGGCATTTCAGCAGGAAACACTTTATAAGACTTAAACTTTTGAGTAGCCAAGTTGAAAACTCATGCCACTCAGTGATTCATTTTAAATCAGAAAGGAAACAAACCAACCTTTATCATTTCCTTTTCGTTGTCTTTCCTCACTACAATTGGCTTCAATTACAAGTAACAGCAAAGAATCCTGACATTAATAGAGTACTCTAATGTTCAAAGAGCTCTGAAATGCATCATCTCATTGGACTAATGTAGGATTAGTTACAAAAAAAATAAATACTATCCTCAACTAATAGAAGAGGTAACTGAGGTAACATACCCAGATAAAGCTGTCAGATGATTGGCCCTCTGTCAACAGCTCATTTTGGTAGTGAACATGGAATCTGCCATAAGGTCAATTAGCCATAGTACTTGTGTGGTGAGACGGAGGGATGCAGGCTGCATGGTTAAATAGAACCCAGTGAGAAAGGAAACCATCAAGTGGCCTCTCCTCACGCATTTGCCTTCCACATTTATTCCTTTTACCAAGACAGAAAACCACACTTAGTTTTCCTCCAGTCTCAATGGCTTCTTGCCTCTTTGTCTCGTCTCTTTTATTGAGTTACTTTTCTCCTCAGTTCGGGAGCACCCCAAAATCAATATTTTGGCTTTTTCTCCAGCTGCATTTAGATCCTTTGTGACTATTCAATCACATGGATTTTAACACCCTCATCTCTGTACAGATGACTCTTACATTTATGCATCCCCATCTTTCTCCTGAACTCTAGATTTATATAGAACCGCAAATCTTTGATACACCTCAAGCTTAACATGGCAACACTGAACACTTAATTTTCAATCCGAACTTACGCTTTCCCTTCTAAATAAATAGCACTGCTATTTATCATGTTGCTCAGAAAACAAACTGTAGAACCACCTTTGATTTATCTTTCCCTCACACACCATAACTATACCATGAGCAAACTCTGTTAACCCTACCTTGAAAATATATCCAATGCTCACTATCTTTATGATTACTACAAACCAAACCATCATCATCTCTCACCTGGGCGACTACAGGGGCCTCCTGCCTGGTTTCCCTGCTTCTACCTTCGACTGCCTACAGTCTGTGGCTCCCACAGCAACCAGAGCAATCCTGTCAAAATGTAAATCAGATTAAGCCATTACCCTGTCAAATCTAGTCTTTTTTTTGTATATTTAGAGTAAAATATAGGGACTCTATATGGTCCAACTGCTGGTTAATCTTCAAAGAGCATTTCCAACAACTTCACCACTTACTAAGCTGACATCCCTATGAACATGCCAAGCGTACTGCTGTCTCAGGGCTTTTGTACTTCCTGCCCCCTTTGCCTGGAAGCCTCTTCACTCAAAGAGCTTCAAGGATCCCTTGCTTGTTTGTTTATTTATTGCCAGCCTTCCATATTTGAATGCAAGTTCCATTCGAGTAGGATTACTTTCTGTCTTACTTTCTATCTTTAGGACTTAGAAGAGTACCTAGTTGGGAAACTGACTAAAGGCAAGAAGACAGAGTAGGAAATAACAAAGGAAAGAATAAAGGAAGGAAGGAAGGCAGGGAGGGAGGAAGGAAAGGAGAAGGGAAAAGAGAGAGGGAAGGAAAAATGGAGTAAATTAGTGGAAATTTGTCTTGCAAGGGACGACAGGCAAATTTCTGTGCCAGGAAGATAACATTTAAGTCCCAAACATCTAAGGCACCATAACTGCAGAAGTGTGTGAAACCAGAGCACCTTTCCATCAAACTGAAGGTTGCTAGACTAATATTTTGTTTCTGTTACAAGAGAAGACAGTTCCACTAAGGTCATTTTTTATAAGTAGGAATAAATAAGAAAAGCATCTTTGAGAAATTTTTCCTTGGTATTCTATTTAGAGGATTACTGGGGAATTCAGAAATCCTATCTCAAAATGAGACCATAATAAAAATGATAATAATAGTAATGACTGTTTATGGTGCCAAGTACTGAATTGAAGATGGTGGGGCTAATTAATCAATTCACTTGCAGTCTAAGAATTACTGAGTGTCTATCATGTGTGGACTTTGTTCTAGGCTTGGTTTTTTGGGTGTTTTGTTTTTGGTTTTTTTTTTTTTGTTTTTTTTTTTGCGGTACACGGGCCTTTCATTGTTGTGGCCTCTCCCGTTGCGGAGCACAGGCTCCGGATGCGCAGGCTCAGCGGCCATGGCTCACAGGCCCAGCCGCTCCACGGCATGTGGGATCTTCCCGGACCGGGGCACGAACCCATGTCCCCTGCATCGGCAGGCGGACTCTCAACCACTGCGCCACCAGGGAACCCCTAGGCTTGGTTTTTGATAAAAAAATATTAACATTAAGTATATTAAATCACTTAAGTAATGATTAAGCACTATGAAAAAGAAATCCTGTAACTGTTTAGGTGACACGTAATACTTCTTTGAGTAGGTGACGTTTAAGCTGGCATCTTAAAGATCAAGAAGGATCAGGCCATGTGAAAATGAAGCAGATGAAATGCAAAGCCTAGGAGATAGAGATCATGCTGGTGTGTTCCAGAGACAGAGAAAAGCCTCTGTGGTTGAAGGTGGTTTAAAAAGAAGGAAAAAGGTAGATATGGAGTGAGTCATGTGGACACAAGCCTGATTGAAAGCCCTCTGTAGCCATAATCAGGAATTTGAATTTTGTACTAAATGAAATGAGAAAACTTTGGATATCATAAACACTACTGAATAATATCATAAACACTACTTTGGATATCATAAACACTACTGAATAAAAATGAAACTAATCTAAACCAATTAAATCTTCTCAAAAAGTCTTTTGAATAAGAATTATTGAATTTTACTGTACACAGAGGAAAATTGAGGTGGACGTTACATAACTTGCCTAAGGTCACAGAGTTGGCTAATGGTAGAGCCTGGAGGCAAGCCCTGACATGCTCAACACCAAAAGCAGCACTTTTCCCACTCTAGCACTTTTGAGACTATCTTCATTCCCCAAAGATGCACTCAGTTAGAATATTGGTGGGGTTTTGAGGTAGATAAACATGGCCAGAAACAGGAGTGAGACCCAATTTACACTAACCAGAAATTTGAGGTTGAATTCTAAAGGGCTTCTCTCATTTTCCCACCTCAGCATCAGTTTTCTCTTCACTGTTCCATGTGTTATATCTTAGTATTATTTTCTTGGCAATTCTAGGTATTAGACTAAATTCTTCAAGTTCAAGACCTAAAAGATATAGGCTTGAGTGCTCAAGCAGAAAGACTAAATCAGCAATGAAACTAGAAATCTCTTTTGGGTCTAGGTATGATGTTGATCGTTAAAATCAAATGGACCAGAACAGACCTCTTGACTGTTGTTGACTTCAAAGATAACTGATCCTTAGACTTTCCCCATCTCACAGTCCAACAGCACCATTCTACTGCACTGGTGATACTGATACGTGATCCCAGATTTCTTTGTTCCTCACTCCTTGCATTCAACCCTTCATAATATTCTGTTGAATCTACCCCCAAAACAAATTCCAAATCTTTATACCTACTCTAACATTGCCCAAGTCTAAGTCACCATCATCTTTCTATACTAGTGGAATTGAGGCAGGAGATAGACTGGCTCCAGTCTAGGCATGTACAGCTGGCCTCCTCTTTACATTTGTTGGGACAAGAAAAAGATAGGCTTCAGTCCAGATGCTTACAACTAGCCTCCTGTTTGCATTTTCTGAGACAGGAGATAGGTGGGCTCCTGGTTACACATTTACAGCCAGCCTCCTGTTTGCGCTTTGAAATGGAAGTAACAACAGAAACAGGGTAAATACCCAGGCTTTGTCTCCTGAGGACACTTTAAGATAACAGTCATGGCAGGAACAGAGAGGGGCAAACCTCTATTTGAGTAAAAGATCAAGAGGCCACATATTACCTATGCTTGGGGCAAAGGAGACACTGCATATGTGAAGAAAGGCTCCTCGGGGGGGTCAAAAAGGAGAGGGCATCACTCCCTAATATGTGATGCCAAGGGCCCTCCCACAGGCCTCTGGGCTGGAATCCATCTTGGAAAAAAGTTATGCACGCATGTTGGGGAGGGCCCTAGGGCAGGGCAGGTGTGGAAAAAGAAACCAGGTAATTGGCCAAAGGTAACCAGAGTCCTGGAAGAACTGTCCTATATGCATGACTTAACCGCCTCTTTACTGAGCTCCTTCTCATTAGGGAAGACATCCACACCCTTACTCTCCGGGTGTGCATCTCTGCCTTGCTTCTGTCTTGACTAAACAAACTGTTTTTCTGTGTGCTCTTGCACTTCTTGTTGTGCTGTGTTTCTAATAATAAACTTTGTACCTGTTTTTACAGTTTTTGCCTCCTTAAGAAATGCATTTTTCAGTGGGGGCAGGAGCCAGGGAAAATATGCTTCTGGCTTCTAGTCCTTGCGGGTCTGGTGGCTAGGATTCCTGGTGTTCATACAGGCTACCCAGGTTCAATTCCTGAGCAGGGAACGAGGATCTCACTTCAAGCCACAGATCACTGCTGCCTCTCCAAAATCAGAATAGCCTTAACAAGTCATCATGTCTTGTCTCTTGTCACATTACAATCTATTCTTCACTGAGTAGCCAGAGTGATTTAAACTTCTATAAAAGAGAATCATTCCTAAAAGCCAAAAGGAGAACTAGTCCCAGTGCATAAGAGTTGTTCAGGCCCAAAATCGGATTAGAAGGGCACAGTGAATATACAGTGAGTTATGGATACATGTACTGTAAGAATCTGTATCAAGCTTCACAGTTTATTATAAATTTAAAATATGATCAAATCTCTTTATTTTGATTTTTTTTTCTATATGACCTCACTACTGCTGCAACTTCCTTATTGTTTCATAATATTTTCACCCAGTCTATAAGGGTACAATCATACCATTCTTTGAGTTCATCTAACATGTCCAGTTTGTTTACACTTTAGGGCCCTTGGTTTAGCTCAAGCGTTAGCAAAATACAGTCTGAGAGCCAAATACAGTCAACCACCTAATTTTGCAAGCAAAGTTTTATTGGAACAAAGCAACACCCATTCATTTTTATATTTTTGATGTGGCTGATTTTGTGCTACTACAGCAGAGTTCAGTTGTCGTGATGGAGACTATCTGGCCCACAAAGCCTAAAATCTTTAGCCCTTAAGAGAAATGTTTGCTAAACCCTGTGCTCACTGGTCTCTCTGTCTGAATGCTCTTTTGTCTCACCTTTACATAGTTTGTCTTTATTTCATTCAGATTCCTTGCAAAATGTATTGCCTTGCAGAGCTTTCTCTGAATAGATAGTATAAGTTTCTTTCTATCCCAGCACCTAAATTTAAATCCCTTCACAGGATGTATAACTATCTGTTATGTTATTTTAAACATTTACAATTATTCATTCATTAATGCATTGCCACATCTTATTGGAATATAAGCAATATAAGCTTTACAACAGAAGAAAGTTTGTTGGTCTTCATAACTTCTCATAACCATGCTTGGCATATATCAGATTCTCAACAAATATTTATTGAATAAATAAATAAATAGAAAAAAATAAAACGCCATCTCAGGAAATACCGTGCTTTAATCCAATTGGCTTCTCAGAGTATGTATTAAAGAAGCAAAATGGAAGGCAGAAAAAAATATTAGTTAAATAAGAAACCGAGAAATAACAAGTCCCCAAATTCCAGAAATGTCCAGGAATTTGATGACATGATGAAAGTCAGATATGCTCTCAGATGAAGCCTAAAATGCTTGGTTAAAGCCCATTTCACCCAGTCAAAACATGGTAAGGTACCAAGAATTGAGTTCAGGTTCAGTGGTTCTCCAACTTAACTGAATGTGAAATCCTCTTGATGTACAGAATGAACCTGCAGCTCAACTGCAGACCCAGGTGCATTGGATTCACAGACATTGACAAAATGTCAAAGTGAAAGTAAAATCATCTTCGCTTTTTCATAGCCCTGAGCTGTCATGAATTTGAATCAGTTAATTGTTACACTGATAAACACCAGGATAAAGTCATTGACTCAAAAGCTATAGACCAGTTCCTATGAAAACAATCTAGAAAAACGAGCCACTGTTTCTCTCCAAGAATACTTACAGGTTAAGTTTCATGATGAACAAATTGACCTCAGCAATCCTTTGTTCATTCATTCATTCCTCCGTGTACTTGCTAAAGGTTGAGATCATAGATTTAAAAGATGCCTGTTTCCCTGTAGAGTTTATAGTTGAACCACAGATTGTCTATCCGTGGCATCATATCCTCTCTCTTCTGTATTTTTCTCTGCATCTTAAGGTAAGTAAATACATTAGATGGTTACTATGAAACATGTGAGACAGAGCTGGAATTGGAAGATGGGCTGAAACAAATTAAGGGTCTTGTCATTTTGTGAAGTTTCTAGGTATGTGGTGATGTAGGGAATGTTAAAATATATTTTTCAAAATGAAGGACAAGATGTTGAACTTTCCAAATTCTATAACTAAACAAGAGGCACAATGCTCCATGTTCTTGGAATATGTTTGGCGACCAAATCTACTACATTTTGGTGTGTCGAATAACCAACTGCACTACGAGAAACAAGGGAGGAGTGATTCAGGTTCAGGATTAGTGTAAATAAATTTTATTTTGGCTTTATAACCTAGCTGATTAATTGATGACCAAAATATTCCAGCAGATATGGATCATTCTGTCAAGCCACAGTAGAGAGCACAGGGCACACTCCTTCTTCTGAAGATAAGTATATGGAAATAACTTTTGATAATAGCAACTGGCTTACTACTGGATTTTGGTTAAGACTGAATGTTTGTCTATGAGACGCCAAAAAATTTATGAGAACTGAGTTGCCCATCATGAATGAAAGGTTATCTAATCCACCAAACTATAAATTAGGCTATGGCAACAGAACTCCATCACCAAAGTGTAAATGGTATATATAATATTGGGTTCCATCAGAGACTGAGGTGCAAGTACTTTGCATTAGCAACTGCCTTAGATTTTTATGGTTCTTAAATGCGTAAAATTGTCATATCTACTTCAATCTATGCTTAACGCAATGTTGAGGAGTTCCTTATGATAAATTAACTGATAACAGAAAAAAACTAATAAAAATGCAGATGATATTCTTTTATCTCCCAAAAGTAGTCTAATCCAACTTCATGGCCATACACTGGAGAAGAGAAACCAGTGGGAGAAGTTTACGCAACATAACAAGCTATTCCCTGTCTTTGAAAGAAGAAATGGCCAGAGATAAGTTTCCACTTGGATCCATAACAGTGACCAATGTCTGTCTGAATGATCAGTGAAATGGCAAGAGCAAGGTGGAATCTTAATAACAAGAAACTGGGGAAGATGTATGTGCATGGACACCTCGTAATGTGTATTAAATATGAGGATCTTGTGTCCTATTTTAATTCCCCATAAAAGTCACCCCAAAAGACATCCACTGTATTAAATGGTATCCTCGATAACTCATTCTACAGACGTCAGCTTCTTTTCATGCTACTACCTATCACCCCCACCCCTTGCTGTGTAACATGTTCATAAGTTATATTGAGAGCAGAGATGGAGATTATCTATGGGTTCAAAAACACGTATTTCTTCTCACTAAGTCTGGCCACTGCCATCACTTAGTGCTAACATACTGTGGTAGGATAAATAATGGCTCCCGAATATGTACACCTCCTAAACTTGGGACTTGTGAATGTTACTTTATAGGGCAAAGAGAATTTGCAGATGTGATTAAATTAAGAATATTGACAGAGGGAAATTATCCTAGTTTTTCTATGTGTTCCATTACCAGAACACAGAAGCCCAGAAACCAAAAATTTTTTCTACCTGTTCCTGCAACTTTGGATTTTCTCATGATAGAAGGCTTACTGCATAAAGGTGGAATACTTCCACAGGGAAGCAAAATAATGACTCCAGTGATTTCAAGATTGAACCTGCCACCAAACCACCTTAGGTTTTGCAGAACTTTGAGGGTGACTGCTCCTGATAAAAAGATGAAGGGCTATATCTAGATCTGAGGGAAATATTTAGGATGCTTTTTTATTTAATTCTTTGATCACAAATAGTAAATGTTAATGAAAGATGATGGTATGTAAACACTTGCAGAACCAGTAATGGCTCAGAATTTTTCAGAAGAAAATGTGGGTCAATGAATCAAGTAAATAACCACAAACAACAGAGGTGTTGGCTTATAGAAAAATGGACAGAGAGTGGATAGTGGAAGAAGGAAGTAAGAAATACTAATTACAATCCTGTGGTAAGTTGTAGAAATGAGGAAGATATAGGTATGTATTATATTTTTTTCTTGTTATGTTATGTATATGTTACACATTAATCTATGTTCTCCTCTTTCTCATCTTTTAAGCAGGTTTTGTCCATTGTGTTTAAATTTATAATTAGAATTTACAATTTAATTATAATTACATTTATAACTGTAATAAATTGTTGCAAGTTATTGAAAGTGTGATTGAGTTAGGAAAAGAATGACCATCTCCAAAAACAAACACTCTTTTTGAGAAAAGAACAATCACTTCTGCAGAGGAATAAGTATAGTCACATCATATGAGGGAAAGAATGATACTGTTGTCATTATGGCTTTACAAGTTTAATACGGTAGAAGGAAATGTTAACAAATGAGTGAACTATACAATATCATCTGTTATCAACTCCAAATCCTATGTCTTCCCTTGCATTTATCTATTCATCCTAAGGGAGAAGCCAGCAATTTATTTTCCAGTACTCCTTTCCAGTATATTACTGTGAATATGCTAATGAGAGGTACTTGAACAACAGTTCAAAAAAAGTAGAAGAGAAGAGAGGTCATTATACTCTGTGTACAGTTGAGGGAAGATGTGAGACTTGGAGGGATTCTCAGGTGGGCTCTTGTGAACCCCCTGACCCAGAGCTGTAAGAGGCTGAGACCTATGGGGCAGCTACATTGGAGTTCCTGAGCTTTACAGAGGCTTCCCTGCAAGTTCCTGTCATTTCTCTGGTTCTGTGCTGCAGGCAGCTGAGATCACACCCAGAGTCTTCCCTGAAACTCTGGCACTTCCTGTTTTTATGACTCTGTGACTCTAGTAGCAACTTCCTTGGTCTTTGCTATCCCAGCACTTTTGTAGCCGTGTAAGCTTCTCCTGTATTGTATTTCTATTTTCTATTTGGAATAATGAGTAACTTCTGTTTTCCTGAAAGAACTGTGACTGATTCTACAGTGTAATTGGAGACAAATAAGTGAGCAGATAATTACAGTAATCTGTTATAAAATCTCTGTTAGAAATAGTCATAATCTAAATGATAACTGAGAGAAAACTATATTATGAAAAGTTTCCTCGGTGTAGCCAGAAATAATTGTGTGTGCCTAATAAATAGTGAATGAATGAATGGACAATGAATGAATTTTAAAAAATGAGTGAATCTGGGTGGATAACAAGGAGTGATCTGAAGAAGTAAGTAAGGATAGAAAATATGAGGTTATAATAAGGTATGTTTAACTGGCTCACTAACACTCATTTCAAAGGTGCCACATCTGGGAAGCAAAAATGATAATATTCAGACTCCCTTGCAGCTCGGGTTCTGGAAGGGATTTAGATTCTGCCTATCAGATGCCCTTGTGCCACTTTGCCACTGAATTCATTGGAGGACAGAAGCAGAACTTGAACCTCCATGTTTCTGGCCCAGATCAGATGAGAGGCAATATTCCTCTAGAGCCAGCAGCTGTGGCTGCTCCCTCCTATTCTGCAACTCTATTCATGGAGCAGTAGCAATGTCTCCCTTGGTGGCCAGATCTCTGGTGTAGTTTGAAAAATGGTTTTGAAAGATCAGTCTTGAATCTACTTCTTCAGCTTTTCCAATAATTCTGTGTAATCTGTATTTTTGTACATTTATTTTTGTTTAGTTAGAATAGATGTTGTTGTCTCCAATAATAACTTTTACCAATTCCCCAAACAGAAAAAGAACAGGGAAAAGGACACAGCAGAACCAAGAATATGGTGCACTTCTCTATAACTGAAGTGTTAAGTGGTAAATGAGGGAAGGGAAACACATAAGGCTGGAAGTTCGGCTGCCCGATAATGAATCACAAGAATAATAGAGCACTGAAATCACAGTATCACTGGACATTTATATCACGTTTTATATTTCTAACAAATATTTTCAAGTCTCTCTCTTCTCTCTCTATAGCCAAGTTTATAGTGTTAAATATACATGGACGATTCCTTTTGTATTTATTACGGAAAAAGAAAGACACAATGAGTTCCTACCAAACACCAAGCACTGGCTAATTACTTTACAGAGGTCATGTTAGTTTTTTTTTTCAAAGATCCAAGTATTGGACCATATCTTTAGTTTAGATGAAAATCTTGGCTTTGGGATCAGTTTCAACATGACGGACTATGAGACATTCATTAATTTATTCAGCCGATATTGAATACCAACAGAAGGCCGGACCACCATGCTCCAAGTCTATTGATTGTAAAATCTCTGTAATTAAAAGAAACTGAAAATTCTTCCTAATTGCCATCTCTTATCCTGTTTTACTACCTTAAGATTTAACATACTGTTTCGGTTGTAGTAGGTTCACAATTTTGGTTGCCAAGTGACTTAATAAGAAGACTTCCCCAACTATTTCTATTCAAAGAAATATATTCTTCCTTTGAAATTCTGGAAAAAATATTGTCAATGAGGCATATTTTATTTTATGTAGTATTGCTGTCCAATTTCGCACAGTCCCTAGTACCTACAGCAGTACTTTGCATAAAGAAAATACTCAATGTATATGAATAATTTGGAAAATTGATTCAGATATCAAGTGTAATAGGTCAAGAGAATAGCGTATGGGATGATATAGTGGAGTGGCTTTACTGTAAATGGACAATGGCCCTATGGGTTCCCAGAACTGTTAAGACATAACTACTCTCCTGTGAAAAAAAAAAAATTGCATTCTTTCAGAAAATTAGGATGTTAGCTACATAAGATACATTATGTTGGCCTATGCCTCCTTATGATGGTAACTAAGAAACTCTGTATATTTTATAAAACACTATTCAGTGTTTCATTAAAGAGTATCTTACTACGATGACTTGACTAACTTAATTATCCAGAACCTATCACTCTTGATTGAACTGATACAGTTAAGTTTCAGGAACTGCAATGATGAAGACCACCTTAATGCTATCCTGGAAAACTGAGTCATAGTTAGATTAAAACCTCTGGAGTGAAATCTTTTGAAATATGAAAATCTCATATGACTTTAGTTTTCCTTCTAAAACTCTGACGTTTTGAATAGTATAGGTACCAAAGAGTCTGCTCTAAGTGCCTAATTATTGGAATATTTTTCTTTACACTACTTAATTTTCTTTTATCTTCAGTAGTCAGAAACACTAAAGTGATACAATTCCTACAGAAAGTAAATTGAACCAAACTCTAAAAATTGAAGCACGTGTTTACAATTTATATTTATTAAGGACTTAAAAGAGAACATTATGATCAACCTATTTCGTTTTCCCTGACCCTTCTTGTGAGTCAAACTCCTTATATTACAATGGGGTGCTGACATTACTGAAAATAATTCAAGAACAAGTATATGCAGAGTGTAGGTTTGGGGCCTAAGGAGTGACTCAATTCAAGGGAAACAGAAGCCACTGTCTCAGCCAATGAGCCACTTACCATTATGTACCATTATCAACTGAAGGGCAGCCACAATATTCATTACATTTTTCCATTATCAAAAATCACGTAAAGAGGTTATATGATACTTTTCTAATCTCTGAATATAAAGGTTTTTTTTTCTAATTTTCCACACTTTAATATTTGGGACAATATGGTTAATTTCACCCAAAGAAATATTCCTCTGGTATTTTAGTAGTCTTTCAAAATATAACTTTGTTGTTATTACATGTAAGCTATATGTAATTGTCAATGAAGAAGTAAACCAAAGTAGGCAAAAGTCATCTTTTTTTGATCTCTGCTGTCCCAGGAAGTGATTGGTCTGTTGATGTTGCTTAGAAAGTGAAGGTACCAGGAAGTATAGGTTCCAAGAAATATAATAGAGAAAACTTCTTGTTTCTTGGGGCAATAATCTGCCAGGAATTCAGACTTTCCTCTAAACTGATTCATTCCCTCACAGAAAATATATATTTTTTTTACGAGCTGTGGAGAATCTTTTAAGAAGAATCCCACTGGAAATTCATAAACCAGGGAGTTAACAGTAATTCTCATTGAGTATTATTCTCATTTCTCTTCACTCATTTGTAAAAGTTTCTTCTGCATATATGCTTACGAGTGGAATTGCAGTAACAATTTCTTTTTTTCTTTTACTTTATTACAATTTCATTTGTACTCTCATCAAATTAAAAGGATAGAAGCTATCAAATTAGAACTCCTTTTTTCTCTAACCATCAAAGTTACAAACCTGATTGTATCTGAACCCATGATATACCCTTTTATTACCTTTTTTTTTTTTTTTTTTTTTGTGGTACACGGGCCTTTCACTGTTGTGGCCTCTCGCATTGTGGAGCACAGGCTCCGGACGCGCAGGCTCAGCGGCCATGGCTCATGGGCCCAGCCGCTCCACGGCATGTGGGATCTTCCCGGACCGGGGCACGAACCCGTGTCGACTGCATCGGTAGGCGGACTCTCAACCACTGCGCCACCAGGGAAGCCGCACCCTTCTATTACCTTTGAAGAATTGTCTCAATCCTTTCTTAAGAAAACCTCTCCATCCATTCTTGGATTCCAGGTTCCTTCTATCTATCTAACTACCTATCCATCTATTATCATAATCTATCATCTATTTGTATATTTATTTTTAAGGAAAATACTCCTCTATCACTGAACTCTTCTTTTACATTTTCTCTTTGCATTTATACACATTTTATAATTTTATTGCACAATTTCTTCGCTCTTCTTTATAGCCTGGCATCTTCTCTCAGTTATAATTAAATTCAGGTTTCTAGGATATAAAAAACAGAATAAGGCTGGTTTACCAGATAAACATTTACTTCTGTCTTTTAAAATGAAATCTGAAAGCTGATAGTTCAGGGATGATAGTGCAGGTCAATGAATTTGTTAAGGATCCAGGCCCTTCCAATTCACTGCAGTGACATCAGTAGGGTGTGGCCCTCATCAGCTTGGCCAAGAATAGCAGCTGAAGCTTCAGTCATTGTGCTTCATTCCAGGTGACAGGAAGGAAGACAGGAAAAAGGAGGTAGACATCAATGAGTGTTTGGCAATGCTCTTTTAAGAAGACTTCCTCGTAACACATCCTCTTATAACTCAGGAACCAGACATTAGTTCCTAAGCTGAAAAAGGGAATGCATTCTGTATTCCAAGTAACCATGGAATTTGCCAAATTTAGGGGGTTCAGTTTCTAAGGAAGAAGATGACGTTTGATGGCAGTGACCAGCATTCTCACCCACACTTTCCTAAAACTATTTTTCATTTCTCCCTCCCAACTCTCCTCTTTCATTCTCTCTCATCTGGCATCCATCTCCTCTGCTCCATTAAACTCCTTGGGGTGGTGGTGTGATGAATTGGAAGATTGGGATTGACGTATATACACTAATATGTATAAAATGGATAACTAATAAGAACCTGCTGTATAAAAAAATAAATAAAATTCTAAAATTAAAAAAAAAAAAAGAAAAACTCCTTGCAAAAGTCATCAGTGAACTCTCAATGACCATACCTGCCCTTTCTCTCCTCACCCAACTATTTTTCTCAGTAGATACAAGATAGTAATGAACCACTTCCTGGGAGAGCTTTATGAGTTGTAGAACGAGATACTCCTCACATATGCATACATATATTTTCTATCTGTCTTCTATAAAGGCTCTTCTTTCTCCATTCAAGCTTTGAATATTGGAATTCCTCAGGGCTAACCTCTAGGCTCTCTTCTCACTTGACTTCTCTCCAAGTCATCTCATTCAATTATATGGTAGTAAGTATCATCTTCAAAATCTTCTAAATTGTATCCAATTGCCTCCCTGGCATTACAACTGGACTTTCTCAGAGACATCCCAAACCAAAGACATTCTGAGAACATCCTTCCTTGACTGCACTAAACTCTATCTAATTAGATTTTGCCATTATAGTTTCCTATGGTCCTGGGTTTTTCCATCAAATACACATTTCTTTATGTGTTGATTCATTTAATATTTGTCCTTTTCCTCTCGGCACTAAAATCAAAAGGCAGGGACTGGTTCTTCCTTACCCTGTATCCACACCCTCAACACAAGGTCTGGCACACGGTATTATTCAATAAGTATATGTTACATGATAAGATGATTTAAACAGTGACATAGAGCAAATGTCGTGATGGGCATCCACAGAAAGTACACAGGGCACCTGTGTCAGAGAAACTATTTAAAGTCTCAGCACAGGAAATTATGCCATAAGGGAAGGAGTGAGAGATGCATACAGCAGGACAGGAAAACACCATCATAAAAGAAAAATAAACAACCTTCTCCAGAAAATGGATGGAAATATGTCCAGTAAAATAACACAGGAAACAGAGATTGTTTAAAAAAAAAAGTGTAGGGGAGAAGTTTTAGAATGATTTGCAGGCTGAGCAGTAAAGTTCTCATAAGCAGACACTGTGTGAACACCCCACACAACTTGTGTGAGAAGTAAAGAGCTGGTAAATGGAAGCAGCTGGAAGGGCACCATGAGAGTCACCTGCCCCCAGAGCATTCGCCCCGCCACCTCGGTAGTCACAGCTATAGAACACATTTGTGAGTTAATGCATGATGCGTTCATGAACTGAAGCTGTAATTTTTGCATCGTAAGATTTTTGGGCTCCTAAACCCCATGGAAACAGTTTCTAGTTTCAAATCCCAATCTAGTAATTACAGTGAACATTTGTGGAACATTCGCCTTTTTCCAGGAGGTGCTCTAAGTGCCTTATTTGTATCAACTAATTTAATCTTTTGAATAACTTCATAAGGAAAGTAGTATTATTCTCCCCATTTTCCAGATAAGGAACTGAGGCCCAGAAGAGTTAAGTAATCTTCCTTTGGTCACAGATAGTAAAAGAAGAAACTGTATTTAAATACCAGCATCCTGATTCCAGTAGCTGGCCTCTTCTTCATCATAGCATGTTGCCTTTCATTTAGAGAAGATATTTCAGAATTAATAATATTTTAAAAATACTAGGGGCTTCCCTGGTGGCGCAGTGGTTGAGAGTCCGCCTGCCGATGCGGGGTACACGGGCTCGTGCCCCGGTCCGGGAAGATATCACATGCCGCGGAGCGGCTGGGCCCGTGAGCCATGGCCGCTGAGCCTGCGCGTCCGGAGCCTGTGGCAATGGGAGAGGCCACAACAGTGAGAGGCCCGCGTACAGAAAAAAAAAAAAAAAAAAAAAAAATACTAACACCGGAGGACCCTGATAAACTTTCCAGACAAGTAACAAACTTGTCTAACCACATGTTACACAAGATGCACAGTGAAATATCGTTTCTTTTTATCTTCTAACTCCTCAGCCTCTCTCTGTGTAATAGTAAGTCTAGCAAATAATGTTTTCAAAAAGGCTAAATATTTGAACAGCATCCCAGCCAAACAACAATTAACGTCAGCTTAATTAACATGCCAGAACTTTAAAATCTGCTTAGGGAAATAAAACATATCCTCATGAAACAAGAAGCAAGCAAGAGAACATATCATAAATTGTTCGACTGTAGGCTATGGATAATCATCATTAAAGAGATTACAGAGAGAAGATTCCAATTCAAAAGAAGTACTGAGGAAGTCTTCAAAGCTGAGTGAGAATTTGAGTTGGTTTTAGGTAAGAGATAGATTTAGATATATACAGAGAAAGAACAGAGTGGGGAAGAATATGTGAATGATAACTGTCACATATTCCATGAATTAAAATAATCCAGATTTCGAAAAAACCCAAGATGTATGGTTATGAAGTTGGATGTTATTTCAGCTACATTGGTTGCAAGGCAGTCCTGCCCAATAAGAAAATGTAATGTCTCTATTAGCTATTATATTTTGTACTTATATGATATCAAGTAACAGGTTTCTTTTATCTTTATTTTTTTTTTTTGCAGCCTTATCAAAACTTTAATGAGTTTTACTATTTCTAGTGATAATTAGGCAGACTATATGCTGGGCTTATTAGTTCTTTTAGTTAAACTGCCTTAAGTGGAGGGAAATACCAGCATGATTCAAAGACATGGCCATGGCAGGCAGAGGACATTGACCATTGTCTTACCATGATGTGAAAATGGGTTTTTCTCTCCCCCCACCACTGCCCACCATTTTATAGTATCTGTTAAGGGAAGTTGTTGACTTAACAAAGGGTTTATGATCATTTGGGGTTCAAATTCTCAAAAGTTAACATTACTTTTTCTAATCAGTTGTGAGATTTTCTTAATTGCTATGAATACCCTTGTGAAAGTATTACAAAAATTATGCAATTTGAAATTTAAATTGCATCTATCTCCCTGATAGGACAGTGGTCCATGATGACATAAACCTGGTCACCACTGTAGCCCCAGCATGTACTCACAATGTCAAAGGCTGTCAGTGAATATTTATTAAACTCAAAGTGAACCCAATTAAGACAAAGCAAGAATGATCCTAAAACCCTCAACATTTTGCCCTTTTCAAAACTGAGGGCAAAATATTTTTTTTTTAAAAAAAAAATTTCAAATAAAATAAGAGTAAATTTAGTAGCACGGATGTCAAGATGGCATAAAAGAATGTCAAAATATAAGGACATCTCTGAAACTGTGACTTAAACTTCTCATGTCACAGAGGAATCAGAAATCCAGATAGGAAAGTGACTTGCCCAGAAAATACACAAATGTGTGTGCCACACACACCTACATCCTGTCTGTAGGTGTTAAAAATGTCATCACATGTATGCAGTACTTTGAGCTGCGCATAAAGTTGACTTTATTTGCAGCTATCGAGATAGAAGTCACTAATCCATCTGTTTTACCTGGGGATACTGTGTGAGAATTTTATATTTTTCCTACTTGCCTCTGACTTTGAGCTCTACATATGTTGAAACATTTATATTTATAGATCATCTCGTCATCCTACATAACCGCCCTGTTCAAATCAAGTTTCCCCAGCTACAGAAATTATTTTCTTTGATTTCCTCAATCCTTTCTCTTCTCAACCCACTCTGTTCTTCTATCCTTAATTTCTATTTATTTATTATGGAGAAGAATTTATATATCTCTTTTTCTTTTACAGATGAAACCTGCTATCCCATATTCTCCATCTCCAAATATTTAGCTATTTTCCAAAATAGAAAGATCTATTTTTTCTCTAAAAAGCAACTGTTATTAAAAGTAGTAGAAAAATAGATTTCACCTTAGTTCCATTTCCCTTGCATTATTGACAAAAATAGAGTTATCACATACAGGTCATATAATTTTTTTTTTTTTAATGACTGTTGGGTCTTCATTGCTGCGTGTGGGCTTTCTCTAGTTGCGGCGTGCAGGCTTCTCATTGTGTGACTTCTCTTGTGGAGCACGGGCTCTAGGCACGTGGGCTTCAGTAGTTGTGGCATGTGGGCTCAGTAGTTGTGGTGAATGTGCTTAATTGCTCCGAGGCATGTGGAATCTTCCCGGGCCAGGACTGGAATCCGTGTCCCCTGCATTGACAGGTGGATTCTTAACCACTGTGCCACCAGGGAAGTCCCCAGGTCATATAATTTTAAAAAGGCGTTTTTTTCTCCCTTCATCAGGATAAGACTCAATCTAAAAAATAAAATTCCAAAAATGAAAACTTCTGTGGCTATTGAAAAGATCTCTCCTCATCAGAATTCTGATGAGTTAGCAATCATATATGGGTTTTAAGAATTTCCCTTAAGGATGGAGGCTCTCTACTCTTTATCATATTCTACATTGTTTATGGATATACACAATGGAACTTAGTTTCTTTTAATTTTTAAAAATATGCTTTTGAGCCTAGCATTGGTCACTCAGCATATGCTTTTTTTAGATTCTTTCATGTTAAGCACTCATGCCATGAGTGCACCAATAATAATTCCTTTGATAACTAAAGAGAATTCCATTGTATGCATATTTCACAGTTTGTTTATCCATTCACCTGTTTATAGACATTACATTGTTTCTTTCTGGGGGCTATTGTAAATAAAATTTCTATGAATACAAGCCTTTGTGTGGACATATGTTTTCATTTCTTTTTGATAAATAACCAGGAGTGAAATTGAAGGAAGATATCATTTAACATTTCTGCCAGTAATACATGAAGACTCCTTTTGCTATGTATCTGTCCTAACCCTAATATTGCCTTTCTTTGAAATTTAAATTTGTGCCTATTTAATTGTTTCTACTGATAACTACTCTGGTTTTAATTTACATTTCCCAAATGACTAAAGATATAAGCATCTTTAAATTTTGGAGGGGGGCATTTCTATATCTTCTTTTATGAAGTGTCTATTCAAACCTTTTGCCCATTTTTTATAAATATTTGTCCTCTTATTGTTCAGTTATATATATTGTTGATCTGTATATTCTGGGAAAAGTCCTTTAACAGATATATGTTTTATGAGCATTTTTCTCTCATTCTTTGGTTTGTTTTTTTTGTTTGTTTGTTTATTAATTGTTATTTTATATTGGAGCATAGTTTATTAACAATGTGTTATTTTCAGGTGTACAGCAAAGTTATTAATTGATACACATAACATTTATCTATTCTTTTTTAAATTATTTTAAATTATTTAGGTTATTACAGAGTATTAAGTAAAGTTCCCTGTGCTATAAAGTAGGTCCTTGTTGGTTATCTATTTTAAATATAGTAGTGTGTACATGTCAATCCCAAACTCCCAGTCTATCCCTCCCACACCAGTAACCATAAGTTAATTCTCTAAGTCTGTGAGTATGTTTCTGTTTTGTAAATAAGTTCATTTGTATCATTTTTTCTTTTTTAGATTCTGCATATAAGAGACATCATGTGATATTTGTCTTTCTCTCTCTGACTTACTTCACTTAGTATGATAATCTCCAGGTCCATACATGTTGCTGCAAATGGCATTAGTTCATTCTTTTTCATGGCCGAGTAATATTCCATTGTACATATGTACCACATCTTCTTTATCCATTCATCTGTCCAAGGACATTTAGGTTTTTAACACTATATTTTAAAGGGCAAAAACTTTAAATTTTAAGTGTAATTTGTTCATACTTTATATTTTATGGTTCATTCTTTGTGTCTTTTTGAACCTGCTTAAGATCACAGAGATATTTTCCTGTTTTCTTCTAAAATTTTTAAGTTTTTAATCTCTTATATATAGGTGTATGAATCAGTTAATTTTTGCGTATGGTGTGAAGTGATGGTTGAGGTTCATTTTTTCCCCATACAAATATATAATTGTTCTAATATAATTTTTTAAAGAGACATTTATTTTTTCATTTCATTGCCCTGAAACTTGTCAAAAATCGTCATCATAAGTGCATGAGTATAGTACTAAACTCACTATATTGTTCTAATAATTTATATTTCTATCCTTTCCCAAGATCACATTGTCTTGATTATTGTGGTTTTACAGTAAATCTTGATATTCGGTAGTAAACATAAACCAACTTTGCTCTCCTTTAAAAAACAATGTGCTTTGACTACTCTATGCCCTTTGAATTGCTATCTGAATTTTAAAATAAGCTTTTCAATATTTACGAAAAAAAAAAAAAGAAAAACTACCACAATTTTAACTGGGATTGCAGTGAATCTATGGCCCAATTTAGAGAGAACTGATGTCTTAGCAATACTGAGCTGTCTAATCCAAGAACACATAAATTTCTACATTTATTTAGATCTTTAATATCTGTCAGCAGAGTTTATAATTATCAGTGTAAAGTTCTTGCACACATATATTTTAATTTATTCCTAAGCATTTTATTTTTTTACACTATTTTATTTGGAATTCTTTTTTTAAAATTTCTTTTCTAATTGTTTGCTATGAGTACATATAAATGTTGCTTATTTTTGAATATTAATTGTATGTTTCTCGATCTTGCTAAATTCAGTTTCTGGTAGTATTTGTCGGCAGATTTCTTAGGCTACTTGACGTGATCATTCATGTCAATTATGAATAAAGAAGGTTTTACTTGTTCCTTTCAATCTGCCTTGCTCTTTTCTTACTGCAATGGCAGTACAATATTGAATAAAAGAGAAGAGCAGATATCCTTGTCTTGTTCTCAATCTTAGCTGGAAAATCTCTGTCTTTCACTAAAAAGTATGTTACCTGTGGATTTTTAGACACCTTTTATCAGATTGAGGAAGTTCCCTTCAATTTTTGTTGGCTGAAAACTTTTGTCATGGATAAGTATTGTCAAATACTTTTTTTGCTTCTATTGATATACTCCTTTTTCTTTCTGTTTTACTCTATTAATTTTGTTATGTGCATTGATTGATTTTCAAATATTAAACAAAGTTGAATTCCTGGTATAAATCCCATTTGGTTACGATGTGTAATTCCATTTATGTAGTGTTGGTTATGGTTTGCTAAGATTTTGATAATTATTTACATGTCTATGTTTATGAGAGATTGTGGTAGATAGTATTATTTCCTTTTAATATCTGGATCTAGTCTTGGTCTCAAAAGAACACTGATCTTATAAAATGAGTTGGAAAGTGTTCCCTTATTCTGAGTGATTCTTTTGAGGGCTTGGTATTATTCCTCCCATAAATATTCAATAGATTTTACCCTTGGAAATATTTTGGTTTATAATTCTTTGCTTTAAAGTCTTGAACTTTTAATTTATATAATAAATAGACATCTATAATAGGCAGAATAATGGCTTCTCAAAAATGTCCACATCCTAATTCCTGGAACCTGTGACTATGTTACTTTACATGGCAAAGGAGAATTAAGATAGCAGTTATTACTCAGCTGACTTTAAAACAGGGAGAT
Organism: Globicephala melas; assembly: GCF_963455315.2. Lineage (NCBI taxonomy): Eukaryota > Metazoa > Chordata > Mammalia > Artiodactyla > Delphinidae > Globicephala > Globicephala melas. The sequence goes on along the minus strand of NC_083315.2, from coordinate 160,337,338 downwards.
TATCATATTATCCACTTAGAATGAATGTAATCCTATGGGTCCTTGAACATAGAAGAGAAAGGCTGAAAGACCAGTATCAGAGTGACGCAATTTGGGAAATTGCGTCATTGCTGGCTTTTAGGATAGATGAAGGAGCACAAGCTGAGAAAATCAGGAGCCCTTTAGAAGATGGAAGAGATAAGGAAAAACAGTTTCTTTCCTAGAGCCTCCAGAAGAAAGGCAGCCCTGTTGACACCTTGGTTTTAGTCCAGTGAGGCCACTTTGGGCTTCCAACCACCAGAACTATAAGATAATTTGTTGCTAAGTTATGTTTTAAGTGTATTTTAAGTCACTAAGTTTGTGGTAATTTGTTATATGGACCAGCAATAGGAAATGAGAGTTCTTGATATTGTCTATTTCTTCTTATGTGAGTTTTGGTAAGTGTGTCTTTCTAACAATTTTTCTTTCATTTAAGTTGTCAAATTCATTGACATACATCCATTTATAATAATTTATAATATTTATTAATTTTAATGACTATAGTGTATGCAGTGGTATCCCTTTCTTCACTCCTAATACTAGTATTTTATGTTCTCCCTCTTTCTTGAAGTCTAGCTAAAATTTTATATACATATTTTTAAATTTTTAATGAACCGCCTTTATTTTTATTGATTTGTTTCTGTTGTGTTTTTTTTCTACTTCATTTATTTCCACTGTTTATTAATTACTTTTTTTTCTTTTCACTTGAATTTAATCTGCTCTTTTTCATTTATCTTCCAAAGATGAAAGTTCAGATCTTCAACTTTAGATTATTATTCTTTCTAAGATAATAATTTAAAGTCATACATTTTTCTCTAAAGCATCCCACTAATTTTAATGTATTGTGCTTCCATCATCATGCAGTTCAAAAATACTTGCTAATTGTCTGTACATTGTTTAGAAATGAGTTAATTAATGTCTACATATTTGGTTCTGTTCAAGAAATTTTATGGTTTTTAATATAATTTTATTGTGATCAGAAAATATACTATAACATTTAAATCTTTTGAAATGAAATCTGTTGAGACTTGTTTTGTAGCCATCATATGGTCTCTCCTGGTAACTTTCCCTAGGAGCTTGAAAGAAATGTTTATTCTGCAGTTACAGGGTGTGGTATTCTATAAACACAAATTAAGTTAAGGTAATGGGTAGTGTCATTCATATCCTTTTATCCTTAGTGATTCTATGTCTAATTAACCTATTCATTACCAAATGAGGGGAGTTAATCAACTATTATTGTGACTTTGTATACATTTCCCTTCAGTTCTGATAGTTTGAGATTCATTATTTTTGAAGCTTTTATTAGGCTCATATATATTTATAATTGTTATGTGTTCAGGATATTTGGTTGATCCTTTTATCATTATGAAGTGGCCTTTTTTTTAATGTAGTGTTTCTTGTCTTGAGTTTGATATTATCTGATATTAATATAGTTACTCCACTTTTTTTAACTTACTGTAGTTTGCCTTGTATATCTTTTTCCATCCTTTTATTTCTAATCCTTTTTATGTCTATCCATCTAAAGTACATGTCTTATAAACAGTATAAAACTTATCCTTGTTTTCTTTTTTTTAATCCAGTTTGACAACATCTTCCTGAAATAATTATGAATATGGTTTATTTAGGTCTTCCAACTTGTTAGTGGATTTCTATTTGTTTCATTTTTTGTTGTTACTTTATATGTCCAACATTTCTTGCCTTCTTTGGGTTAAATATATTTTGGTATTCCATTTTAATTATTCTACTAGATTTCTAGTTATGCTTTTATAATTTTTGTAGTGATTTCTCTAGAAATTACAATATGCATCTTTAACTTATACCAATTAACTTTAAGTCTTAAATTAGTCAAGGACTTTATGAATTTGTATTTGCATTGCACCTAATTTACCTTTGTGAAATTCTTGAAGTCTAAAATGAAGTTGATCTTAAAGAACAATAATCAAAAATATAAAACTAAATCCAATCCAAATTCATTTGTATGTAATATAATATTTATATAACAAATTTATAAATACATATAACAACTTTCAGAATTTACAGTAATTACAAAATTCAGAGAAACAATATATGGCACTGCTATTTTAGCAACTGAGAAATATGTTTAAAATGCAAATACTAGAATTGATACAAGGTATTGTGTACATATCCCAGCAGCCATGGCCAGAAGCTCTCCATTTGACAAAGAAACACTATCCATTACCAATGTAATGAACCACAAAGATAAAAATCAACATCTAATAAGACAATTATAGTCTACCGTTAAATAGAAATTTTAAAATAATGCACAACTGATGGTTCTGAAAAAATATCTGATCATTCTTGAATTAAAAACACACTAACCATTGAGATATATTTCTTTTTTTAGATTAAAAAGAAGAAAACAATCTCAAGTGTTTTAATCAAAGCACTTGATTCTTTTTAAAAAAACAAGAAATCTAAAATACTATGCTGCATTTTCATTCCAAATAAAATAAATGGGCTATCCCCTTTTCTATACGTATGGATTTAGTCTAGTTTTTATTTGTATTTTGTGAGGTAGGCAGGAAGTTTTTCTATTCTCACTTTGTAGATGAGGAAACTGAGAAATATACAGTCATACAATTAATCATCTTTAGAGTTCAGTTCAATTCCACATGCTTGACCCTGAATCTATTCCTTTTTTAACTGACCCATGCAGCTTCAACTAAAATAAAAATTCTCTTGATTTTGACTTTAACTTCACCCAATAAATTGAAGAATTGCCTTTAGAATCTAAAGGTAGCAACAAACTCATTAACTAACTCTGCAAGATAGAAAAGCTCCTGAGTTGTTCTCATGCTGATCAGAAACACTCAACCCAAAATAAAAAACTTCAAAAACCAGTGGAGGAAAGACAGAAATGGGTAAGAATAGAAAAAAAGCTGGAAGAAAAAGGACACTAACTAGGGAGGGTTTTGAAGATCAAACTCTCCACAGGAGGGGTGTTAGTGGTATACAGGAATGACAGAATTTGTGTTGCCCAGACACCGTCTCTGCTGCTAAGTTTAAAATAAAAAACATACTTGGTAGTGAGAGGAGTTCTGATTTTAACTGACACATTTGATATATGTTGACTTTTTACCCAATTTAAGTATATGTCTACTGGCTTTGGTTCGAGTGGGAGAAGATGAAGGAGAGAATTAGTGTATATATTTTTAAAGTCTAATTTTTTCCCCAAATTCCCAGGATGGAGTCAGCCAGAAGGTCACACTGCTCAAGGCCTTTGGGTACTCTGTAATTTAATTAAGACCAAATTACAAATTCTAATTACCTGGCACCAAAGAAGCCAATATGTGAATGCTTGTCTAGTATTCAATTCACAATTCAAGGATTTCTGTTCTCAGATTTCACTAGCCTCCCATCAGAAGCAGACATATGAAGACTTCATGTTAATCAATTTTCCCCATTCTTGTTTGATGACATTACAATATAAATGGTGCAAGTCTATAAATTATATAGTGGAAAGCAGTTAAAACTTCACTTTTATAATAAAATTGCATTTTTAATTATAAATTAGCTTTCTAATTTTATATTTAGGAAAGAAAAAATGAGAGTTAACATAGACTATTATATTATCAAACATTTGCCTAGAAACTTCAGAGATGTATTCTTTCATTTAAATGACATGACAAGTGTAAGCAGTAGAGATGAGAAAACAGTATCAGAGTTGATAAGTAAATAAGAATCTTTGAGCCAAGATTCAACCCCAAAGACATCTGTTCTTAAAGACCATGCTTCTTTTAACCCATCACCAACCACCTTGTTTTCCTTTCCCTTCTTCCACCATCCTCTAAAGGATAATTATAGTGATTGCGACTCTGTATGTCTTTCCTTAATAAAATAAAATTCCATTAACGGTCCATTGATAACTGAATCAGATCATAGTGGGTTGAGATAAGAAAGGAAAGCAGAGAAACCTTAAAACATAAAGCATTGTCTTCTCAATAGCAATTCTACAACCAAAAGTATCCTCTTATTTGGCATTTAATCAAGTCTCCTTTAAAAAGAGACAGGATTACTTTATTGGGGTCAAATGATTGTTTAAAATAAAAGAATCAGAAAAATATAGATCACCATATCTTTGATTTTTAGGAGGCTTAGACCATAAACCCAGAGGCTCTAGGATAGTTATTCCAAGTTTTATTCTCCTTTTCAACACTAACATAAAGGCTATTGTTCTACTCTGAGTTTATGGGTTTTATTTGCTACATTTTTGAAAGGTAAATGGTCAGGTGGCCCCACAAATCAATGGGGCTTAGCAGTTGAGATTGTCAAAAATGGCTCAGCCTGAAGAAAAAGAAAACTGAATCCTTATCAATATTAAATTCAATGGTGAAATCTTGATAGATCTTGTAGATTAAAGATCCACAAGAGAAAGGTCAAATGCTACATTTAATTGAAAAGAATGTAGAATAACACCTTTGTGAAACAGAGTATGGAAAGACTTTCTAAGCAAAATCTACAAAATACCCAACTATAGGGAATTCAACTGAAATTCAAAATAAAGGAATTCTCTTAAACAAAGGCCATCATAAATAGAGGTGGGAAACATGATAAGAGCTAATATCTATAGAGGATGACTTACTGTGTGCCCAGAACCTTTTGTGTTATTATGCCCATTTCACTGATAAATCATAAAAACAACAAAACCAAAGAGGTTTGAGTAACTTCTCCAAGATCATCTGGATAGTTTGACAAAGAGTCCATGTTCATTACTCCAAAGGCAAACAGTCTCACCTTGGCTGACTGGGAGAAATATTTGCAACACCAAAAAATTAAGAGCTGACTAAATACGGTATACAAAGAATTCCTGCAAATCATCATCAACAACAAGAAAGACTAATACTCCAAAGGAAAAAAAAAAGAAAGAAAAAGGGTTATATCAAAGCAGTTTACAAAACTGAAACCATCAAAACGATGGGTTCTAAATCATATTATTAAATAGAGAAGTGTAAATTAAAACAATAAGATACTGCTTTAAACTTCTCAAGCTGGCAAATTTTAGAAAGCTGGATAAGTCAAGTTGATGGAGATGATGGACTATAAAAACACTCCTGCATTACAGGGAGGTGCACTCATTCCAGATGGTCATGGAACGGTGTTAGGTCAATTGAAGTATCTGTTTACACTTGAGCATATATTCCAAAGAAATGCTTACATATGTTCTTCAGGGTGTCTGTGTAGATATTAACCACCATGTCATGCGTGGGGCATGGAGTGTTAGAAGCAATATAATTTTCTATTACTGGGGAAGTATATTAGTAAATTGTGGTAGACAGATACTATAGATGATAACTCAACAAAGGACTAGGTAGGTTTTGTATAGTGACCCAGATAGATCTAAAGAAGGAAATACGGCAGGAAAAAAAAAAGTTAAGGAAGAGATGAAATCTATGATGCAATACCATATGTGTAAACTAAAATCGTATGTACTTCCAAACAACAGACTTTTTATGAAAGCATATACAAACAAAATAATACATATAAAATATTTTTGAAAAGTAAATGTTGAATGAGAGTAGGAGATAATGCATTTAAAAGGGACTAAAACATTCAATCCATCAATGATGATAATTTTCCATGAAATGAGAAGTCCAATTATTTCAAACAATCGAATCCAATGTCCAAAGAGAAAGAAAAATAGGTAATAATTTTTGTTTATTTTTAATATGAAATGAATGATGTTTATTAATCATGTACTTAATTTTCAGTAACTGAACTGGTCAGTTTTCATATATTATATCCTGTATGCTTCCCCTCAAAAATACGTATAATAGAAACATTAAGTGCTATCACAGAGAAGACAGGAGTGGGTCCAAGATATGAAGTGATCTTCTAGGAATTGGCAAAACTGGAAGGCAATCTCATTTCTATCATCATTTCACTTTATTTTCTAATATGTTCGAAAGTATTTTCCCAGGGACTTATATTCAGATTTCAAGAAATATAGGAAAAACAAAGTTTGTTACTACAGGGCATCCTCCAACCTATAATTCCCCAGTATAGACAGTTTACAGTATTATTTGAAGGAAAAACAGCACCAAAAACTTTCTTTCAACCCCCATTTAGACAACCTGTTAAAAGAAAACAAACACATTTCTTTCTCCTCTGTCTTATTCAAACCTTCTTGAAACTAGTTTTTCTCCTGCCCTTAGGTGAATTATTCTTTGGGTCTCATACTGTATGTCTTCTTAGGAAATAAAAAAGGCATCTGGTCAGCTATATTCACAAAAACAGTCTCAGTTTAGTTACTAATTAATCCAATCCAATGTAATAATCAATATTATCCAATATTTCTTAAATTGAAGCTCTGTCCTGCCCTATTGTGGTCCTGCTTTGGGCTGGCTGTGGACTGGCTGCCTAAACTGGGACTCAATAACTGGCTTTTTCATTCTTTATCCGGATTTGTGTTTTTGCCCAACTTCATTGGCTTAGGAGGAGGGAATAAGAAAGACAGTTATAAGAAGAGGGAATATTTATAATAATCCAGGTGAAAGATGAGAGTGGTTACCACCCTGGACGAGATATCATAATTATCTCCTGAACTATTTATTATACTAGTCTTCCCCCTTCACCACGTTTTCCTATTTTCTATCCTCAACACAGAAGCAAGAGTGATCCATTTCACACATAAGCTGGATCGTGCAACCCATCTGCCCCAAATCCCCCAGTGCTCAGTGTAAAGTCAACTCTTTGCGAATCCTTACATGATCTGGATAGAGCCGCCTGTCTCTCACCTCATTTTACATGAACCCAGCCTCTATGCCTTCACTCTGGTAAGCGTTATAACCCTGAACGATCTTTCTCAAACACGCCATTTCAGGTACAATCCAGACAGGATGTTGGGCACGTTATCAATAAGTTACCTTTCAAACCACAGTCCTCTCCCCACTACCACAGCCAGCTTTCAGCCAGCCTCTCACCCTTTAGACTTTTTGGTTCATTTTCCCCATGCTCCACAGGACACATATTAAACTTGGTGGACTGGACATATTTGTAATTCCTCTCACTATGATTAAAACAAATGGATACAATCCCTACTCACCCCCTATGTTGGGGTGGGGAACAATTCAGGAAGCACAGGATTGCTCCTAATATTTTCTCTAAGTTTAGAAGTATTAGGTAATTAAGAATTTCTTAAATATGCCTTAGGATTTAAAAGACCATGACATAGAAAATATAACATAAGCTTGCAAATTATACTTTATGCATTGATATTCAATCAGATTTATTATTTATTCATTTAACAAATATTTGTAGAGCTGATGATTTGCTATGGAAAAAGATCCTGAGGAAGCTCACATTTTAGTTGGAGGTAGGCAGAGAACAAGCGAGTCAACCAGTAAATGAAGAAGAGAAACCTTTCAGAGGGTAATCAGCGCCTTGAAAGAAATCAGATGAGGTGAGTTGATAAAGAATGACAGAGCATGCTTGTAATAGAATGTTTATGGAACTTCTCTCCAAGAATGTGCCATTTCAGCCAAAAATGGAAATCAAGATATTTTATAACACTTTTAAAAATTTAATTACCTACTGTGTTTAAATTATTACTATGACATTATATATGCATATATACATATAAAGACACCTATACATGCACACATATGCATTCATATATAAATTTATATTTATATATAAAGGTGCATAGTATGAACAATGTATATAAATATATGTATATAATATAGAGACTATAAAATTTTATAAAAAATACATATCAAAAATGTGTTTCCTATGGCTTCACAGGTGAATTCTATCAAACATTTAGAGAAGAGCTAACACCTATCCTTCTCAAACTCTTCCAAAATATAGCAGAGGGAGGAACACTCCCAAATTCCTTCTACGAGGCCACCATCACCTTGATACCAAAACCAGACAAGGATGTCACAAAGAAAGAAAACTACAGGCCAATATCACTGATGAACATAGATGCAAAAATCCTCAACAAAATACTAGCAAACAGAAACCAACAGCACATTAAAAGGATCATACACCATGATCAAGTGGGGTTTATTCCAGGAATGTAAGGATTCTTCAATATACACAAATCTATCAATGTGATAAACCATATTAACAAATTGAAGGAGAAAAACCATATGATCATCTCAATAGATGCAGAGAAAGCTTTTGACAAAATTCAACACCTATTTATAATAAAAAGCCTCCAGAATGTAGGCATACAGAGAACTTTCCTCAACATAATAAAGGCCATATATGACAAACCCACAGACAACATGGTCCTCAATGGTGAAAAACTGAAACCATTTCCACTAAGATCAGGAACAAGACAAGGTCGCCCACTCTCACCACTCTTATTCAACATAGTTTTGGAAGTTTTAACCACAGCAATCAGAGAAGAAAAGGAAATAAAAGGAATCCAAATCGGAAAAGAAGAAGTAAAGTTGTCACTCTTTGCAGATGACATGATACTATACATAGAGAATCCTAAAGATGCTACCAGGAAACTACAAGAGCTAATCAATGAATTTGGTAAAGTAGCAGGATACAAAATTAATGCGCAGAAATCTCTGACATTCCTATATACTAATGATGAAAAATCTGAAAGTGAAATCAATAAAACACTCCCATTTATCACTGCAACAAAAAGAATAAAATATCTAGGAATAAACCTACCTAAGGAGACAAAAGACCTGTATGCAGAAAATTATGACACTGATGAAAGAAATTAAAGATGATACAAACAGATGGAGAGATATACCATGTTCTTGGGTTGGAAGAATCAACATTGTGAAAATGACTCTACTACCCAAAGCAATCTATAGATTCAATACAATCCCTATCAAACTACCACTGGCATTTTTCACAGAACTAGAACAAAAAATTTTGCAATTTGTATGGAAACACAAAAGACCCCGAATAGCCAAAACAATCTTGAGAACAAAAAAAGGAGCTGGAGGAATCAAGCTCCCTGACTTCAGACTATACTGCAAAGCTACAGTAATCAAGACAGTATGGTACTGGCACAAAAACAGAAAGATAGATCAATGGAACAGGATAGAAAGCCCAGAGATAAACCCACGCACATATGGTCACCTTATCTTTGATAAAGGTGGCAGGAATGTACAGTGGAGAAAGGACAGCCTCTTCAATAAGTGGTGTGGGGAAAGCTGGACAGATACATGTAAAAGTATGAGATTAGATCACTCCCTAACACCATACACAAAAATAAGCTCAAAATGGATTAAAGACCTAAATGTAAGGCCAGAAACTATCAAACTCTTAGAGGAAAACATAGGCAGAACACTCTATGACATAAATCACAGCAAGATCCTTTCTGACCCACCTCCTAGAGTAATGGAAATAAAAACAAAAATAAACAAATGGGACCTAATGAAACTTCAAAGTTTTTGCACAGCAAAGGAAACCATAAACAAGACCAAAAGACAACCCTCAGAATGGGAGAAAATATTTGCAAATGAAGCAACTGACAAAGGATTAATCTCCAAAATTTATAAGCAGCTCATGCAGCTCAATAACAAAAAAACAAACAACCCAATCCAAAAATGGGCAGAAGACCTAAATAGACATTTCTCCAAAGAAGATATACAGACTGCCAACAAACACATGAAAGAATGCTCAACATCATTAATCATTAGAGAAATGCAAATCAAAACTACAATGAGATATCATCTCACACCAGTCAGAATGGCCATCATTAAAAAAATCTAGAAACAATAAATGCTGGAGAGGGTGTGGAGAAAAGGGAACACTCTTGCACTGCTGGTGGGAATGTGAATTGGTTCAGCCACTGTGGAGAACAGTATGGAGTTTCCTTAAAAAACTACAAATAGAACTACCATATGACCCAGCAATCCCACTACTGGGCATATACCCTGAGAAAACCAAAATTCAAAAAGAGTCATATACCAAAATGTTCATTGCAGCTCTATTTACAATAGCCCGGAGATGGAAACAACCTAAGTGCCCATCATCGGATGAATGGATAAAGAAGATGTGGCACATATATACAATGGAATATTACTCAGCCATAAAAAGAAACGAAATTGAGCTATTTGTAATGAGGTGGATAGACCTAGAGTCTGTCATACAGAGTGAAGTAAGTCAGAAAGAAAAAGACAAATACCGTATGCTAACACATATATATGGAATTTAAGAAAAAGAAATGTCATGAAGAACCTAGGGGTAAGACAAGAATAAAGACGCAGACCTACCGGAGAACGGACTTGAGGATATGGGGAGGGGGAAGGGTGAGCTGTGACAGAGCGAGAGAGAGTCATGGACATATACACACTAACAAACGTAGTAAGGTAGAGAGCTAGTGGGAAGCAGCCGCATGGCACAGGGATATTGGCTCGGTGCTTTGTGACAGCCTGGAGGGGTGGGATAGGGAGGGTGGGAGGGAGGGAGACGCAAGAGGGAAGACATATGGGAACATATGTATATGTATAACTGATTCACTTTCTGTTATAAAGCAGAAACTAACACACCATTGTAAAGCAATTATACCCCAATAAAGATGTTAAAAAAAAAAAAGATATATACTCGGGGTTGAGATGTAGTATAATTAATTTTTACTGTTTCATTAAAGACATTCTTAAGTAAAAAAAAAAAAAAAAAATGTTTCCTATTATGTATATTTTCCAGGATTTATCCTGTTACATTGAGCTTTTTTTCTACTGTTCTGAACTGATGAGTTTTTAATGAATCTGCACTTCTACAGATTAATGTATGAGAGTACTTAAAATGCATATGTTATATTTTAATAATTCATTTTTATATCTCATTATATTTTTAAGCAATTAAATTACTGACTCAAATTTCCTGTCTCCTTATTTATGACATTATAAGCCATAAATGTTTCTTGCTATACAGATACATACTTAAGGATCAAGAGGAATGTCTGGCTTATAGTGTAAATTATTTAAATTAGAATATAGGTTCTCTATTTTAACAGTGGGTAAACTGATATTCTGATTCTAATATTTTTTTTGGTTTTTTTCCAATTCATTTCCAATGCCTTGTTAGTAATTTTTTTTTTTCTCAGCTTATCTCTTTTTTTATGTATCCTCACCCCCAACCTCTCCACCTCCACCAAGACAAAAACCTTCCAGGTTGGAAATTATTTTATCACTATCTTCCTTAGTTTAAACTTTCCATGAATATATATTTTTTTCCATATATAATAAGCACCATTTAATGATACCATACTTTCACTTTCTAGTACTCACAAATGATTTGAGTTGGTATTTATGTTTTTTGTCCTTCAGTAAACTTTAGAAAGAAAAAGAATGTAATGTACAGATATCATTCTTCCACATAATAAATTATGAATTCACACATCCTTGAAAAAATGTTCAGCTTCCCAGCAAAAACAAATGTGTACATTCACACATGTCATAGAAAGTAACACACAGCTACGGCTCTTATGAAAGGATCTTTATGTACTCTACAGAATTTATGAAGAGAGGTCCTTTAAAACACCACTGAATGCTTTAAAACACCACTGAATGATACCATCTGTGGTTGAAAATATAACAGGTATTCAGAACAGCATCACAGAGAAAAGGGCAATATGAGTTACAGTTCAGAAGTGACGTATCCCTCGCTAGTTAGAATAACTCTGTATAAACTTTTTAAAACTGAGTAATACATATTCATTCTAAAATACAAATAAAAATACCAGAAAAATATTCATAATATCATTACAGGAAGGTAACTATTATTATTGTATCTTTTCTACGTGAAATTCATAACATTGTACTTGGCATATTATAACCATTCATTAAAAGGCAGTTATAGCTATTAATAGTATTAATGATACTTCCAGTAGATTATTATAGATCAAGTAAACTATTTCTTACCTAACTAAGAAAACTGTTCTTCTTCCTGCCTTATGATGAGTAATATAAATCAACCATCTTCTATTTTTGTGGACCTCTAGTATTTATTTTAATCTTTCTATATTTATTAATAACCTAAATAAAAATGACTAATAGTTATTGAGCATTTAGTATTACTAGGAGCTATAATAAACACCATATACTTAAGGTAGCATGTACTATACATAATAAGCCTTTCGGGTAGCTATTGTTGTAACAACTAAGACACAGAGAGGTTAAGAAGCTAACTCAAGATCACACAGTAAGTAAGGAAGGAGTCAGAATCCAAACCCAAACAATTATTTCAGAACCTATTTTTTCTTATACTATAAGGGACTATATGTTCTTATTGATGACACTAGATATTGCCACCTGTACATCTGAGGAAATACATCACCACAGTACATTAGAGACACTGGCTGGTGATCCCTTCCTAGTCTGTTTAGGGCCCATGATTCTGAGTGAGCCCTCATGGGACAGACTTGAAAGCCTGAAAGAGGTCTTCACTGATCAATACTTTTAAGGAGTTATAGACATAGGAAGGAGAGGAAATGAGTGGGGATTAAGAATAGTGTTCCAGTGTGTAGATGTCCTTTATCGAAAGACAGTCTTGTGAAGGACACCCATTTGCTTACAAGTCGCTTATCCCAAACTATTGGTGTAAAACTTTAGGTCAACAAAATTCAGTATTCTATAATCCAGACCCATCTCTGTCTTCACCAGTTTACTCCAGGGGACCAAGGTGGCTCTAATTACAGGAGGAAGAGGTTTTGCCATAGACGCCATAGCCGATTCTGGCACAAACTGGCAGTTGGAACCTGGGCAATGCAACTGCCCTCTACGAGTCCAAACTTCCTCTCTGGCAAAATGAGGATAATTCCTGACGTATAATAACTATAATATGTTAGGAAAGATATGTTGATGTTCAATTATTGTTAGAAAACTTTAAATTCTATATTTTACTTGAAATACCGTTTCTGATACTTATCAAAGTAATGCATTCTTCAAGACTTATCTCAAACCCTTTCTCCTTCATATATAGCTTTTTCAGTTAATTCCAAGCCTCATAAATTTCTCCCTATATGACATTGAAACAACACTGGGTAATGTTTATTCAACTATTAATTGTGACTTTCCTTCTCCCAATACTTGTGTTGCATTGAATTTTAATTTACCTCATTCCTTGCAAATGTTTTTTTATTTTATAAGTTTTTCAATAAATATTTTATTCTGTAGTAATTTTAGATTTACAGAAAAGTTACAGAGAATACAGAGTTCCCTTATACTCTTCACCCATTTTCTCCTAATACATAACTGTGGTACATTTATCAAATGAAGACAGCAACATTGGCACATTATTATGTTTTTCTTTTTCTTTTTGAATTTTATTTTATTTATTTTTTTATACAACAGGTCTTTATTAGTCATGCATTTTACACACATCAGTGTATACATGTCAGTCCCAATCTCCCAATTCATCTCACCACACCCCCACCCCCACCCCCGCTTTCCCCCCTTGGTGTCCATATGTTTGTTCTCTACATCTGTGTCTCAATTTCTGCCCTGCAAACTGGTTCATCTGCACCATTTTTCTAGATTCCACATATATGCGTTAATATATGATATTTGTTTTTCTCTTTCTGACTTACTTCACTCTGTATGACAGTCTCTAGGTCCATCCACGTCTCAACAAATGACCCAACATCATTCCGTTTTAGGGCTGAGTAATATTGCATTGTGTATATGTACCACATCTTCTTTATCCATTCATCTGTCAATGGGCATTTAGGTTGCTTCCATGACCTGGCTATTGTAAAGAGTGCTGCAATGAACATTGGGGTGCATGTGTATTTTTTTTTTTTTTTTAACATCTTTATTGGGGTATAATTGCTTTACAATGGTGTGTTAGTTTCTGCTTTATAACAAAGTGAATCAGTCATACATAAACATATGTTCCCATATGTCTTCCCTGTTGCGTCTCCCTCCCTCCCACCCTCCCCATCCCACCCCTCCAGGCTGTCACAAAGCACCGAGCCAATATCCCTGTGCCATGCGGCTGCTTCCCACTAGCTATCTACCTTACTGCGTTTGTTAGTGTGTATATGCCCATGACTCTCTCTCGCCCTGTCACAGCTCACCCTTCCCCTTCCCCATAACCTCAAGTCCGTTCTCTAAGAGGTCTGTGTCTTTATTCCTGCTTTACCCCTAGGTTCTTCATGACATTTTTTTCTTAAATTCCATATATATGTGTTAGCATACGGTATTTGTCTTTTTCTTTCTGACTTACTTCACTCTGTATGACAGACTCTAGGTCTATCCACCTCATTACAAATAGCTCAATTTCGTTTCTTTTTATGGCTGAGTAATATTCCATTGTATATATGTGCCACATCTTCTTTATCCATTCATCCGATGACGGGCACTTAGGTTGTTTCCATCTCCGGGCTATTGTAAATAGAGCTGCAATGAACATTTTGGTACATGACTCTTTTTGAATTTTGGTTTTCTCAGGGTATATGCCCAGTAGTGGGATTGCTGGGTCATATGGTAGTTCTATTTGTAGTTTTTTAAGGAACCTCCATACTGTTCTCCATAGTGGCTGAACCAATTCACATTCCCACCAGCAGTGCAAGAGTGTTCCCTTTTGTCCACACCCTCTCCAGCATTTATTGTTTCTAGATTTTTTGATGATGGCCATTCTGACTGGTGTGAGATGATATCTCATTGTAGTTTTGATTTGCATTTCTCTAATGATTAATGATGTTGAGCATTCTTTCATGTGTTTGTTGGCAGTCTGTATATCTTCTTTGGAGAAATGTCTATTTAGGTCTTCTGCCCATTTTTGGATTGGGTTGTTTGTTTTCTTGTTATTGAGCTGCATAAGCTGCTTGTAAATTTTGGAGATTAATCCTTTGTCGGTTGCTTCATTTGCAAATATTTTCTCCCATTCTGAGGGTTGTCTTTTGGTCTTGTTTACGGTTTCCTTTGCTGTGCAAAAGCTTTGAAGTTTCATTAGGTCCCATTTGTTTATTTTTGTTTTTATTTCCATTACTCTAGGAGGTGGGTCAGAAAGGATCTTGCTTTGATTTATGTCATAGAGTGTTCTGCCTATGTTTTCCTCTAAGAGTTTGATAGTTTCTGCCCTTACATTTAGGTCTTTAATCCATTTTGAGCTTATTTTTGTGTATGGTGTTAGGGAGTGATCTAATCTCATACTTTTACATGTACCTGTCCAGTTTTCCCAGCACCACTTATTGAAGAGGGTGTCCTTTCTCCATTGTACATTACTGCCACCTTTATCAAAGATAAGGTGTCCATATGTGCATGGGTTTATCTCTGGGCTTTCTATCCTGTTCCATTGATCTATCTTTCTGTTTTTGTGCCAGTACCATACCGTCTTGATGACTGTAGCTTTGTAGTATAGTCTGAAGTCAGGGAGCCTGATGCCTCCAGTTCCTTCTTTCGTTCTCAAGATTGCTTTGGCTATTCGGGGTCTTTTGTGTTTCCATACAAATTGTGAAAGTTTTTGTTCTAGTTCTGTGAAAAATGCCAGTGGTAGTTTGATAGGGATTGCATTGAATCTATAGATTGCTTTGGGTAGTAGAGTCATTTTCACAATGTTGATTCTTCCAATCCAAGAACATGGTATATCTCTCCATCTATTTATATCATCTTTAATTTCTTTCATCAGTGTCTTATAATTTTCTGCATACAGGTCTTTTGTCTCCTTAGGTAGGTTTATTCCTAGATATTTTATTCTTTTTGTTGCAATGGTAAATGGGAGTGTTTTCTTGATTTCACTTTCAGATTTTTCATCATTAGTATATAGGAATGCCAGAGATTTCTGTGCATTAATTTTGTATCCTGCCACTTTACCAAATTCATTGATTAGCTCTAGTAGTTTTCTGGTAGCATCTTTAGGGTTCTCTATGTATAGGATCATGTCATCTGCAAACAGTGACAGCTTTACTTCTTCTTTTCCAATTTGGATTCCTTTTATTTCCTTTTCTTCTCTGATTGCTGTGGCTAAAACTTCCAAAACAATGTTGAATAATAGTGGTGAGAGTGGGCAACCTTGTCTTGTTCCTGATCTTAGTGGAAATGCTTTCAGTTTTTCACCATTGAGGATGATGTTTGCTGTGGGCTTGTCATATATGGCCTTTATTATGTTGAGGAAAGTTCCCCCTATGCCTACTTTCTGCAGGGTTTTTATCATAAATGGGTGTTGAATTTTGTCAAAAGCTTTCTCTGCATCTATTGAGATGATCGTATGGTTTTTCTCCTTCAATTTGTTAATATGGTTTATCACATTGATAGATTTGCGTATATTGAAGAATCCTTGCATTCCTGGAATAAACCCCACTTGATCATGGTGTATGATCCTTTTAATGTGCTGTTGGATTCTGTTTGCTAGTATTTTGTTGAGGATTTTTGCATCTATGTTCATCAGTGATATTGGCCTGTAGTTTTCTTTCTTTGTGACATCCTTGTCTGGTTTTGGTATCAAGGTGATGGTGGCCTCGTAGAAGGAGTTAGGGAGTGGTCCTCCCTCTGCTATATTTTGGAAGAGTTTGAGAAGGATAGGTGTTAGCTCTTCTCTAAATGTTTGATAGAATTCGCCTGTGAAGCCATCTGGTCCTGGGCTTTTCTTTGTTGGAAGATTTTTAATCACAGTTTCAATTTCAGTGCTTGTGATTGGTCTGTTCATATTTTCTATTTCTTCCTGATTCAGTCTTGGCAGGTTGTGCATTTCTAAGAATTTGTCCATTTCTTCCAGATTGTCCATTTTATTGGCATAGAGTTGCTTGTAGTAATCTCTCATGATCTCTTTTATCTCTGCAGTGTCAGTTGTTACCTCTCCTTTTTCATTTCTAATTCTATTGATTTGAATCTTCTCCCTTTTTTTCTTGATGAGTCTGGCTAGTGGTTTATCTATTTTGTTTATCTTCTCAAAGAACCAGCTTTTAGTTTTATTGATCTTTGCTATTGTTTCCTTCATTTCTTTTTCATTTATTTCTGATCTGATTTTTATGATTTCTTTCCTTCTGCTAGCTTTGGGGTTTTTTTGTTCTTCTTTCTCTAATTGCTTGAGGTGCAAGGTTAGGTTGTTTATTCGAGATGTTTCCTGCTTCTTAAGGTGGGCTTGTATTGCTATAAACTTCCCCCTTAGAACTGCTTTTGCTGCATCCCACAGGTTTTGGGTCGTTGTGTCTCCATTGTCATTTGTTTCTAGGTATTTTTTGATTTCCTCTTTGATTTCTTCAGTGATCTCTTCATTATTAAGTAGTGTATTGTTTAGCCTCCATGTGTTTGTATTTTTTACAGATCTTTTCCTGTAATTGATATCTAGTCTCATGGCGTTGTGGTCAGAAAAGATACTTGATACAATTTCAATTTTCTTAAATTTACCAAGGCTTGATTTGTGACCTAAGATATGATCTATCCTGGAGAATGTTCCATGAGCACTTGAGAAAAATGTGTATTCTGTTGTTTTTGGATGGAGTGTCCTATAAATATCAATTAAGTCCATCTTGTTTAATGTATCATTTAAAGCTTGTGTTTCCTTATTTATTTTCATTTTGGATGATCTGTCCATGGGTGAAAGTGGGGTGTTTAAGTCCCCTACTATGAATGTGTTACTGTCGATTTCCCCTTTTATGGCTGTTAGTATTTGCCTTATGTATTGAGGTGCTCCTATGTTGGGTGCATAAATATTTACAATTGTTATATCTTCTTCTTGGATCGATCCCTTGATCATTATGTAGTGTCCTTCTTTGTCTCTTTTAATAGTCCTTATTTTAAAGTCTATTTTGTCTGATATGAGAATTGCTACTCCAGCTTTCTTTTGGCTTCCATTTGCATGGAATATCTTTTTCCATCCCCTTACTTTCAGTCTGTATGTGTCTCTAGGTCTGAAGTGGGTCTCTTGTAGACAGCATATATAAGGGTTTTGTTTTTGTATCCATTCAGCTAATCTGTGTCTTTTGGTGGGAGCATTTAGTCCATTTACATTTAAGGTAATTATCGATATGTTTGTTCCTATTCCCATTTTCTAAATTGTTTTGGGTTCGTTATTATAGGTCTTTTCCTTCTCTTGTGTTTCTTGCCTAGAGAAGATCCTTTAGCATTTGTTGTAAAGCTGGTTTGGTGGTGCTGAACTCTCTCAGCTTTTGCTTGTCTGTAAAGGCTTTAATTTCTCCATCAAATCTGAATGAGATCCTTGCTGGGTAGAGTAGTCTTGGCTGCATGTTTTTCTCCTTCATCACTTTCAGTATGTCCTGCCACTCCCTTCTGGCTTGTAGGGTTTCTGCTGAGAGATCAGCTGTTAACCTTATGGGGATTCCCTTATGTGTTATTTGTTGTTTTTCCCTTGCTGCTTTTAATATGCTTTCTTTGTATTTAATTTTTGACAGTTTGATTAATATGTGTCTTGGCGTATTTCTCCTTGTATTTATCTTGTATGGGACTCTCTGTGCTTCCTGGACTTGATTAACTATTTCCTTTCCCATATTAGGGAAGTTTTCAACTATAATCTCTTCAAATATCTTCTCAGTCCCTTTCTTTTTCTCTTCTTCTTCTGGAACCCCTATAATTCGAATGTTGGTGCGTTTAATGTTGTCCCAGAGGTCTCTGAGACTGTCCTCAGTTCTTTTCATTCTTTTTTCTTTATTCTGCTCTGCAGTAGTTATTTCCACTATTTTATCTTCCAGGTCACTTATCCGTTCTTCTGCCTCAGTTATTCTGCTATTGATCCCATCTAGAGTACTTTTAATTTCATTTATTGTGTTGTTCATCGTTGCTTGTTTCATCTTTAGTTCTTCTAGGTCCTTGTTAACTGATTCTTGCATTTTGTCTAATCTATTGTCCATTCTATCTCCAAGATTTCGGATCAACCTTAGTATCATTATTCTGAATTCTCTTTCAGGTAGACTGCCTATTTCCTCTTCATTTGTTAGGTCTGGTGCATTTTTATCTTGCTCCTTTATCTGCTGTGTGTTTTTCTGTCTTCTCATTTTGCTTATCTTACTGTGTTTGGGGTCTCCTTTTTGCAGGCTGCAGGTTTGTGGTTCCTCCTGTTTTTGATGTCTGTCTCTAGTGGCTAAGGTTGGTTCAGTGGGTTGTGTAGGCTTCCTGGTGGAGGGGGCTAGTGCCTGTGTTGTGGTGGATGAGGCTAGATCTTGTCTCTCTAGTGGGCAGGTTCACGTCTGGTGGTGTGTTTGGGGGTGTCTGTGGCCTTATTATGATTTTAGGCAGCCTCTCTGCTAATGGGTGGGGTTGTGTTCCTGTTTTGCTAGTTGTTTGGCATAGGTTTTCCAGCACTGTGGCTTGCTGGTCGTTGAGTGAAGCTGGGTGCTGGTGTTAAGATGGAGGTCTCTGGGAGATTTTCGCCGTTTGATATTATGTGGAGCTGGGAGGTCTCTTGTTGATCAGTGTCCTGCAGTTGGCTGTCCTACCTCAGAGGCAGAGCCCTGCCTCCTGGCTGGAGCACCAAAAGCTTTTCATCCACAGGCTCAGGATAAAAGTGAGAAAAAGTAGAGGGAATTAGTAGAAGTATGAGGAAAGAAAGAAGGAAAGGAGGGTAGAAAGGAAGGAAGAAAGAAAGAAAGAAGCAAAGAAGGAAAGAAGGCAAGAAGGAAAGAAAGGAGGGAGGGAGGGAGGGAGGAAGGAAGGAAGGAGGGAAAGAAGGAAAAAAGACAGAAAGAAAGAAGATACAGTAAAAATAAAATACAGTATAATAAAGTATTGAATTACAAACTTCTTATTTAGAAGAAAAAAAAAAAAAAAGGGACGGAAAGAACCTAGGACAAATGTTGGAAGCAAAGCTATACAGACAAAATCTTACACAGAAGCATACACATACACCCTCACTAAAAGAGGTAAATGGGGAAAAATCCTAAATCTTGCTGTCAGATACCACCTCCTCAATTTGGGATGATTCGTTGTCTAAAGGAGGGAAGGAAGGACGGAAAGAAAGAAAGAAAGAACGAAGGTAAAGTATAATAAGGTTATTAAAATTAATTATTAAGAAAAAAATTAAAAAAAAAACATGGACGGATAGAACCCTAGGACAAATGGTGGAAGCAAGACTATACAGACAAGATCTCACACAGAAGCATACACATACACATTCACAAAAAGAGGAAAGGGGAAAAAAATCATAGATCTTGCTCCTAAAGTCCACTTCCTTAATTTGGGACGATTGGTTGTCTATTCAGGTATTCCACAGATGCAGGGTACATCAAGTTGATTGTGGAGCTTTAATCCGCTGTTTCTGAGGCTGCTGGGAGGGATTTCCCTTTCTCTTCTTTGTTCTCAGAGCTCCCAGGGCTAAGCTTTGGATTTGGCCCTGCCACTGCGTGTAGATCGCTGGAGGGCGTCTGTTTTTTGCTCAGACAGGATGGGGTTAAAAGAGCCGCTGATTGGGGGCTCTGGCGCACTCAGGCCGGCGGGGACGGAGGGGCACAGAGTGCGGGGCGGGCCTGCGGTGGCAAAGGCCGGCGTGACTTTGCACCAGCCTGAGGCGCGCTGTGCGCTCTCCCGGGGAAGTTTTCCCTGGATCCCGGGAACCCGGCAGTGGCGGGCTGCACAGGCTCCGCGGAAGAGGGGTGTGGAGAGTGACCTGTGCTCGCACACAGGCCCCTTGGTGGCGGCAGCAGCAGCCTTAACGTCTCCCGCCCGCCTCTGGGGTCCGCGCTTTTAGCCGCGGCTTGCGCCCGTCTCTGGAGTCCGCGCCCTCAGCCGCGGCTCGCGCCCGTCTCTGGATTCCGCGCTTTCAGCCGCGGCTCGCGCCCGTCTCTGGATTCCGCGCTTTCAGCCGCGGCTCGCGCCCGTCTCTGGGGTTCGCGCTTTTAGCCGCGGCTCGCGCCCGTCTCTGGAGTTCCTTTAAGCAGCGTTCTTAAACCCCTCTCCTCACGCCCCAGGAAACAAAGAGGGAAGGAAAAGTCTCCTGCCTCTTCTGCTGGTGCAGGCTTTTCCCCGGACTCCCTCCCGGCTAGCTGTGGTGCACTAACCCCTTCAGGCTATGTTCAAGCCGCCAACCCCAGTCCTCTCCCTGCGCTCCGGCCTCAGCTCTCAGCCCCGCCCGCCCCGGCGGGTGAGCAGACAAGCCTCTCGGGCTGGTGAGTGCCGGTCGGCACCGATCCTCTGTGCGGGAATCTCCCCGCTTTGCCCTCCGCACCCGTTGCTGTGCACTCCGCAGCTTCGAAGCTCCCCCCTCCGCCTCCCGCAGTCTCCGCCCGCGAAGGGGCTTCCTAGAGTGTGGAAACTTCTCCTCCTTCACAGCTCCCTCCCACTGGTGCAGGTGCCGTCCCTATTCTTTTGTCTCTGTTTTTTTCTTTTGCCCTGCCCAGATACGTGGGGAGTTTCTTGCCTTTTGGGAGGTCTGAGGTCTTCTGCCAGCCTTCAGTAGGTGTTCTGTAGGAGTTGTTCCACGTGTAGATGTATTTCTGGTGTATCTGTCGGGAGGAAGGTGATCTCCGCGTCTTACTCTTCCGCCATCTTCCCAGTAGCCCCGCATGTGTATTTTTGAATTATGGTTTTCTCTGGGTATATGCCCAGTAGTGAGATTGCTGGGTCATGTGGTAATTCTATTTTTAGCTTTTTAAGTAACCTCCATACTGTTCTCCATAGTGGCTGTATCAACATACATTCCCACCAACAATGCAAGAGGGTTCCCTTTTCTCCACACCCTCTCCAGCATTTATTGTTTGTAGATTTTCTGATGATGCCCATTTGAACAGGTGTGAGGTGATACCTCATTGTAGTTTTGATTTGCATTTCTCTAATAATTAGTGATGTAGAGCAGCTTTTCATGTGCTTCTTGGTCATCTGTATGTCTTCTTTGGAGAAATGTCTATTTAGGTCTCCTGCCCATTTTGGATTGGGTTGTTTGTTTTTTTAATATTGAACTGCATGAGCTGTTTATATATTTTGGAGATTAACCCTTTATCCATTGATTTGTTTGCAAATATTTTCTCTCATTCTGAGGGTTGTCTTTTCATCTTGTTTATGGTTTCCTTTGCTATGCAAAAGCTTTGAAGTTACATTAGGTCCCATTTGTTTATTTTTGTTTTTATTTCCATTACTCTAGGAGGTGGATCAAAAAAGATCTTACTGTGATTTATGTCAAAGAGTGTTTTTCCTATGTTTTCCTCTAAGAGTTTATAGTGTCCGGTCTTACATTTAGGTCTCTAATCCATTTTGAGTTTATTTTTGTGTATGGTGTTAGGGAGTGTTCTAATTTCATTCTTCTACATGTAGCTGTCCAGTTTTCCCAGCACCACTTATTGAAGAGACTGTCTTTTCTCCATTGTATGTCCCTGCCTCCTTTGTCATAGATTAGTTGACCATAGGTGTGTGGGCTTATCTCTGGGCTTTCTACCTTGTTCCATTGATCTGTATTTCTGTTTTTGTGCCAATACCATATTGTCTTGATTACTGTAGCTTTCTGGTATAGTCTGAAGTCACGAATTTGATTCCTCCAGCTCTGTTTTTTTCCATCAAGATTGCTTTGGCTATTCGGGGTCTTTTTTGTCTCCACACAAATTTTAAGATTTTTTGTTCTAGTTCTGTAAGAAATGCCATTGGTAATTTGATAGGGATTGCATTGAATCTGTAGATTGCTTTGGGTGTAGAGTCATTTTCACAATATTGATTATTCCAATCCAAGAACATGATATATCTCTCCATTTGTTGGTATCATCTTTAATTTGTTTCATCATTGTCTTATAGTTTTCTGCATACAGGACTTTTGTCTCCCTATGTAGGTTTATTCTTAGGTATTTTATTCTTTTGTTGGAATGGTAAGTGGGAGTGTTTCCTAAATTCCTCTTCCAGATTTTTCATCATTAGAGTATAGGATTGCCAGAGATTTTGTGCATTAATTTTGTATCCTGCAACTTTGCCAAATTCACTGATTAGCTCTAGTAGTTTTCTGGTAGCATCTTTATGATTCTCTATGTATAGTATCATGTCATGTGCAAACAGTGACAGTTTTACTTCTTCTTTTCCAATTTGTATTCCTTTTATTTCTTTTTCTTCTCTGATTGCCGTGGCTAGGACTTCCAAAATTATGTTGAATAATAGTGGTGAGAGTGGACATCCTTGTCATGTTCCAGATCATAGAAGAAATGCTTTCAGCTTTTCACCATTTAAGATGATGTTTGCTCTGGTTTTGTCATATATGGCCTTTACTATGTTGAGGTAGGTTCCCTCTATGTCCACTTTCTAGAGAGTTTTTTATCATAAATGGGTGTTGAATTTTGCAAATGCTTTTTCTGCATCTATTGAGATGATCATATGGTTTTTATTCTTCAGTTTGCTAATATGGTGTATCACATTGATTGATCTGCATATATTGAAGAATACTTGCATCCCTGAGATAAGTCCCACTCGATTGTGGTGTATGACCCTTTTAATGTGTTTTTGGATTCTGTTTGCTAGTATTTTGTTGAGGATTTTTGCATCTATATTCATCAGTGATATTGGTCTCTAATTTTCTTTTTTTGTAGTATCTTTGTCTGGTTGTGGTATCAGGGTGATGGTGGCCTCCTAGAATGAGTTTTGGAGTGTTCCTTCCTTTGCAATTTTTTGGAAGAGTTTGAGAAGGATGGATGTTAGCTCTTCTCTAAATGTTTGATAGAAATCACCTGTGAAGCCATCTGCTCCTGGACTTTTGTTTGCTGGAAGATTTTTAATCACGGTCTCAATTTCATTACTTGTGATTGGTCTGTTCATATTTTCTATTTCTTCCTGGTTCAGTCTTAGAAAGTTATACCTTTCTGAGAATTTGTCAATTTCTTCCAGGTTGTCCATTTTCTTGGCATAGAGTTGCTTGTAGTAGTCTCTTAGGATGCTTTGTATGTCTGCGGTGTCTGTTTTAACTTCTTTTTCATTTATAATTTTATTGATTTGAGTCCTCTACCTCCTTTTCTTGATGAGTCTGGCTAATGGTTTATCAATTTTGTTTATCTTCTCAAAGAATTAGCTTTTAGTTTTATTGATCTTTGCTATTGTTTTCCTTGTTTCAATTTCTTTTTTTTTTTTTTTTTTGCTCTGATATTTATAATTTCTTTCCTTCTGCTGACTGGGTTTTGTTTGTTCTTCTTTCTCTAGTTCCTTTAAGTGTAAGGTTAGATTCTTTATTTGAGATTTTTCTTGTTTCTTGAGGTAGGCTTGTATAGCTATAATGTTCCCTCTTAGAACTGCTTTTGCCACATCCCAAAGGTTTTGGATTGTCATGTTTTCATTGTCATTTGTCTGTAGGTATTTTTTTGATTTCCTCTTTGATTTCTTCAGTTATCTCTTGCTTATTTAGTAACATATTGTTTAGCCTCCATGTATTTGTGATTTTTTACATTTTTTTCCCTGTAATTGATTTCTAATCTCATAGCATTGTGGTCAGAAAAGATGCTTGATATGATTTCAATTTTCTTAAATTTACTGAGGCTTGATTTGTGACCCCAGATGTGATCTATCCAGAGAATGTTCCATGTGCACTTGAGAAGAAAGTATAATCTGTTGTTTTGGGATGGAATGTCCTATAAATATCAATTAAATCTATCTGGTCTATTGTGTCATTTAAAGCTTGTGTTTCCTTATTAATTTTCTGTTTGGATGATCTGTTCATTAGTGTAAGTGAGGTGTTAAAGTCCCCCACTATTATTTTGTTACTGTCGATTTCCTCTTTTAGAGCTTTTAGCAGTTGCCTTATGTATTGAAGTGCTCCTATATTGGGTGCATATATATTTATAATTGTTATATCATCTTCTTGGATTGATATCTTGATCATTATGTAGTGTCCTTCCTCATCTCTTGTAACATTCTTTATTTTAAAGTCTATTTTATCTGATATGAGTATTGTTACTCCAGCTTTCTTTTGATTTCCATTTGCATGGAATATCTTTTTCCATCCCCTCACTTTCAGTCTGTATGTGTCCCTAGGTCTGAGGTGGGTCTCTTGTAGACAGCATATACATGGGTCTTGTTTTTGTATCCATTCAGCAAGCCTGTGTCTTTTGGTTGGAGCACTTAATCCATTCACTTTGAAGGTAATTATATGTATGTTCCTATTACCATTTTCTTAATTGTTTCAGGTTTGTTTCTGTAGGTCCTTTTCTTCTCTTGTGTTTCCCACTTAGAGAAAAGGTTCCTTTAGCATTTTTTGTAGGGCTGGTTTGGTGGTGCTGAATTTTCTTAGCTTTTGCTTTTCTGTAAAGCTTTGGATTTCTCTGTTGAATCTGAATTAAATCCTTGCTGGGTGGAGTAATCTTGCTTATAGGTTCTTCCCTTTCATCACTTTAGTTTTATCATGCCACTCCCTTCTATCTTGTAGAGTTTCTGCTGAGAAATCAGCTGTTAACCTTATGGGAGTTCCCTTGTATGTTATTTGTCATTTTTCCCTTGCTGCTTTCAATAATTTTTCTTTGTCTTTAATTTTTGCCAATTTGATTACTATGTGTCTCAGTGTCTTTCTCCTTGGGTTTATCATGTATGGGACTCTCTGCACTTCCTAGACTTCGGTGGGTATTTATTTTCCTATGTTAGGGAAGTTTTCAACTATAATCTCTTCAAATATTTTCTCAGGTCCTTTCCCTCTCTCTTTTCCTTCTGGGACCCCTATAATGCATATGTTGTTACGTTTAATGTTGTCCCAGAGGTCTCTTAGGCTGTCTTCATTTCTTTTCATTCTTTTTTCTTTATTCTGTTCCACAGAAGTGAACTCCACCATTCTGTCTTCCAGGTCACTTTTATCCATTCTTCTGCCCTAGTTATTGAGCTATGATTCCTTCTAGTGTATTTTTCATTTCAGTTATTATGTTGTTCATCTCTGTTTGTTTGTTCTTTAATTCTTCTAGATCTTTGTTAAACATTTCTTGTATCTTCTCGATCTTTGCCTCCATTCTTTTTCCAAAATCCTGGATGATCTTCACTATTATTATTCTGAATTCTTTTTCTGGAAGGTTGCCTTTCTCCACTTCATTTAGTTGTTTTTCTGGGGTTTTATCTTGTTCCTTCATCTGGTACATATCCCTCTGCATTTTCATCTTGTCTATCTCTCTGTGAATGTGGTTTTTGTTCCACAGGCTACAGGATTGTAGTTCTTCTTGCTTCTGCTCCATTCATTGCAATTTAACTGGTTAGAATTTCATTTTGCCTCCCCAAATCAGATATATGTATGTCAATAACAAAAATTGTGTGCTCTATATGGTTTTGCACCAACATTATCCCTCCCAGGTTAGGAATTCAATAAATAAAAAAGGAATGAATAAATTAATGCCATAAATTGATGGAAATGTAACTCATTCCTTTACATTAAAATGAAATATTTTTATAGTTGTTTATTTCATAAGATCTTTGTGAGGAGGCATTTTTATATTTGTATATATCACTAGGAGTAATTTGATGAGATGTAACAGTTATTTTGGTGAATAAGTTAATATTTCATAATTGTAAAATAATTTGACTTTGAAAATAGTTTCATAAGAAGAAAATCACTTTTATTAAAGCAAGTGCTTTTCCCCCCAATTTTATTATACTTCAATTTGATATCAATTGATTATGGAAAAAGTCATGAAAAAGTGACAACAAATTCTATTTCCAAACATGCCTTGCAAGCTTTACTGTAAAATGGAAGATGGTAGAAGGAAGTTTCCCCTCTGGATTAAGTGGATATAATTATACCCAAGGTGACCTGGATTTTGCTGCCAAATTTTTTTATTTGTAAAATTAAAAAGACACTTTTTGTCTTCAAGAACAATTTACAGTTTAGCAGAGGTTAAGTTAAAAAAAAAAGACTAACAAGGAAAAATCTAAAAGTGGAAAATCTAAACAGAGCAAAACACAGGTGGAGACTGATAAAATCTGGTGGGGTAGATAGGCAGGCTGATTCTTTACAACTCAGTTATCAATAGGTTGATGCAGAGATATCAAGCTTTCTTACTCCTACAATTATAATCTTTTCGTAACTTCAAAGTCCCCTTAGATTTTTGCTTGCCCTGACATGGAATGAAACTAATCATCTTAATACTTGAACATACTGTACCGCAAGGATGAAGCAAGCACCTTATAGGTTGACTCAGTTTCTTATGACCACTTGGGATGCTGAAGAAAGCAGCTTGGCATAATGACCAGTGTACCATGGTAGAAACTGATACACAAGCAATCTTTAAACTCAGATCCTCAGTTTCCACCATGCCACTCAAGGAGTGCACTGAGATTCAGCAATGATGATAGGGCCCTTGATGATATTGGTCATGATAGGGACATTTTCAGGTAAGATATGAAGGCATGGATCTATCTCAAAGACTATTATGTTATCGCTTTATCAAGAACCACAGTAGTTCAGTGTTATGGCATAAAGAGTTGAATCAACTGGTTCAACTTTCAAACACGATTAAAAAAAAGAGTCTATTTGTATAACTGAAGGTTGTATCATTATCAATAGACTGCCCTTGATCCACTTATACAAAATTCATTCTTGTTTCTAGTGTCTCTGGTTTTCCTGACTCTGTGTCTGTTCTTTTTCTTCTTCAATTTTTAATTGATCTAATTTTAGTTCTTTTAGTTAAAATTATATGTAAAAACCACAAAAGGGCACAAGGGAAATTTCTTGGGGATGGAAATATTCTAAACCTTGATTTTGGTGCAGGTTAAATGACATTAATATTTGTGAAAACACATTAAACTGTACAACTTAAAAGGTGAATTTTACTGTATTTCACTCATGCCTTAGAAAACCTGATTGGAAATAAATACAATAGCAAAAACTACATTTCAAACACTTTTGTGTATGTGCCCACATCAATGTGAAACACCAATTTCGTGAAAAATTCTATGTATTTTCCAATATTTGCAATATAACACTTCAATACTTTTTATTATATTTGTGATTATCAGCAGATTTTTACAATATCCATAGAGCATCACCAGTGAGAGACATACCAATCATTACTGGTCAGACGATCAACAGGGATAAATGTTTGTCAGGTTTGAAATTTAGAGTTATAAAC
Source organism: Globicephala melas (assembly GCF_963455315.2). Taxonomy (NCBI): domain Eukaryota; kingdom Metazoa; phylum Chordata; class Mammalia; order Artiodactyla; family Delphinidae; genus Globicephala; species Globicephala melas. The sequence continues at coordinate 160,309,434 of NC_083315.2, read as the reverse complement.
TCTGATGTCAAGAAATATGATTGTCCTAATTTTCTATTAAGTGAATTTAATTAATATAGTGGTAGAAAACTCAAAATCAAAATCAAGCTACTTCAAGGGACCCAATGATCCCAAATTTATTACACAGTCATTTTTTGTAAACATATCAATTAAATTTAAAATATGTCTTCTCTATTTCCCTTACCTGCTCCCTAAGAGTGATTAATTACACTGAGATTGGTGAGAGGAGTTCTCAGAAGGGAGAAGGAAGCAGAGTCGGGAAAATGTATTTTTCTGATATCCATTTTCTGATATTCTAAGTTCTTTCCAGTCTCTGTTCCATTGCACCTCATTCCATTGGAGCACCCTGTGTTGGCCTCAGTTGAAGACTGGTTCATCCTGTCCAGCTTTTGAGCATATTGCACTGTCATCAGCTACTGATGTCCATGGCCCCTGCTGTGCCCCCTTCCCCAGCAGTGGGTTAGATCCATGTCTTCTGTGTCTTCTTAGGCCCAACCTCTTCTGGACCATGCTCCTTCCCAGCACTTTGAAGGGCCCCACATTTTCAGGAAATTCTTGACTAAAGTTTTTGCATACAAGGTTCAGGTATGCATGAATTCTTTGAGACTATTCACCTAGACACCCTAGATGTTAATTTACCACCAAAATGTCATGTTGTTTGGTGGCCTTGGTGAATATCAAGATTTCTGAGATGCATACAGTCTTCTTAAGACCATGAATGGAAAGCATTAACACTCCCTTCCCCAATTTTACCCTGGAAGGGGAAGGATAGAAAGTCCCTACTTAGGTGCCCAACTGACTGAAATTATTCATTTATATTTTTTTCTTTATAAAATAATTCTCTTATAAATATTTCTTCATCATGGGTGATGATTAAAAAGGTCAAAACCAGAATTTTCTTAATAATTTAAAATACTTTATTTTAAATATTTTTTAAATTTAGGATGATTAATTTTTTTCTTTTAATGACTTATTTTGACATTTCTATCATTAAACTATATAGACCACTTACAGTCCTCTAGTTTTCTAGTGGACGTATTTTATACAATTTTGTATGTAGATAATGAATCAGTGTATTCATTTTTGTGATTTTTGCATTTAAAATACAAACTATAAGACATAGGTTTTTGGAAATCACAAGTTGAGGAGAACAGAATGTTTTTTACATTTAATTTTATTTTCTTGAAAATTTACTTAACTCTAGTATCTTAAGTATACAATGTAACAAAAATATTACGAACATCCGTTTTGAAAACCATGTTTATTCTGATAAAACTTGTTTTCTTTGTAATCATGTAACTCTGGGATGCTAGATTAACGAATACAACAATCAAATTAATTACAGATATCTGGAATTTGTTTTCTTTAAAAAAATTCTGTCAAGAATATAAAGAGCGACAGAAGTGTTTGTCTCTTCTGTTTTATATTTTATTCAAATTCAAAGGTCTCCTTGTTTTTCTTAAGGCTTCTCTGAAATATATTTTGAAGCAACACTTTGCAGTACTTTAAAATTTTTGACAGTCCATTTATCCATATAAAATGACTCATTATTATCCCTTTCAGTAGTTTTTACTTAGAATTTCATTTTATCTGACATTGATATTGAATTGTAACTAATAGTGCTATTATGTTTTCATTTTCCTGATATCTCTTTTCTTTTCCTTTCAACACTTTTTTCAGTGATTTTGTTTTATTTCTATAAGGGTCATGCCATTGTTTTTATGCACCCTTAAATGTTTTATTATAAGAAGTTTTAATCCATTGATATTTATTATTTTACTTGATATATTTGATCTTTTAACATCTCAATTTTTCTCCTCAAGCATTTGTTATAAGAGCTTCAGATTTTATAACAAACACTTGATGAGTCAATGCCCAACCCTGCCTCACCTTCCCCACCATCTCTCACAGGTATCTATTAGATGTGAACTCTCCTTATAGCATCTTGTAGCAGTGTCTTCAGCTTTCTTTAGCCTGCTGCCAACATGAAGTATAAGCTGAGAGTGAGTGTAACAGCTGGGCTTTGTATAGTGACACCCCTGTACTTCCCAGGAAATGCAAATATATTTGATGTTTCCTTCCTAGACCAATGGCTTATAACCATCTCTATACAACTTGAATCATCTGGAAAGTCTGTACAAAAAGCAATGTATAGACTTCCTTCAATCACCAAACTTATGATTTAATTGCTCTGGGATGTGATCTGAACATGATTAGTTTTGAAAACTTCCTCAGGTGAGCTAATGTGCAGCCAAGGCTGAGAATCCCTTTCCTCTGTCTCTGTAGTTCCAACCTTGTCTTCCCCACTCACTCCAAGATCTGGAATCAATTTCTTCTCATGTTGTGACTCATGTGTTTGTTGACTTTTCTGCAATGATACCCCCTGAACTGTATCTTCCCAAATTCCTTCAGGCTTTCAGACATAGATATGTAGTCTTCTCTGGTTTCCAGCTCTGCTATTAATTTTTCTTTGTATAAAGTCATTTTGGTATTTCAGTAGGAACTCTGAAAAAAAGTGAGTGAGCAGATTTAAATATCTAGGTTTAGTTTTCATTCAGAACCAAGTCTTAATGCAGAATTTTTATCAAGCAATTAATGTTTGCTGATACTTTTAGTGTTCTTATAGTAGAAGATATTCCCATGTGTTATTTGTGCCAAGCATCCAAAGATTAAATTAATATATTAGAAAATTAAAATGCTCATTATTTGTAAGATAATTCATATCTATATGAAAGAAAAATCATAAAATCTATGCAGTTTACAATAAAATTTTTGTAGAAATTATGTCTATCTTTTCTCTAGGGGGATTCAGTTGGATTTTTGGTAACAACACAGAAAATAGTAGTTTATGATATTTATTGGTTTAAATTCAATAAAAATAGTTGTCTTCGTATTCTCAAAATAATAATATTTAAAACCTACTGCATAATTATTATAAATTAGGCCCAGGTCTAAATCCATTAACCTTTTAATTCTTAATATAGTACAATTATGTATTTTTGTTAAATAATAAACAAACAAAAACAGAGTTTAAATCACTTGTCTGAGGTCACGGGACCCAGGCAGACAAGCTCTTGAACCCGCGTTCTTAACCACTGTGATACCCTATGTTGCATGAATTAACTTTATTTTCTTCATTATATATTTGGTTTTATTGTCAACACTTTGCTATAATAAATGGGTATTACTATTAACCAAAATAAAATGTTAGTAATAGTTAAGAACTTTTTCTAGCCCAAAACAGACAATTACTTCAAACATTATGTAAGCTTGAAGCAATGTTAAAACATTGGTCAAATCGTTTGAAATTCTTTATGTGAAAATGTCACATGTGAATTTATCTAAGACAAAAGGAAAAATCATTTTGATTACTGTTCCAAGTGGTGTTTATTTCTTTCTGCTTTTTAAAGATTCCCTAGATTCTATAGGATAATGCATCTGTACTCAACTCTTGATGATAGGTTAGTCCCAGGTTAGGAATGACAGATTTCTGTCGACTGCTGGTATTCTTAGATAGAAAATTCCCCAGATATTTCTAAAAATGTAAGTACATAAACATGTATGTCTCATATAACAGCACACATGGTGGCTTCTTCAAGGGCAGCTTAGTCAATTCCATCCAATTTCACAGGGTTATTGCATGACTTAGTTAATATCCTTCTCCAACTTTTCTTTCTGACAAGAAAGCATTCACAACACAACCAGAATCTTCAATTTTAGTTTTATGGAAAATTAACTAAACTCACCAAATATTAGTAATCAATTGATTTTCAAGAATAGAGACAATTATTTTCATGAATATTTCCCAGAAGACCAAATTCCAGGGTGGCAACAACCTGTGGTTTGGACCACTTGATGTAAATACTTAGCATGTTGGCAAGCAAATGAAGTATCAGTCCTTTATTAAGACAGATACTTAATTTTATCATAAATGTGTGTTTTTGAAGCTTTGAGGGGAAGAAAGGGAGTTGCAGATTGAAAATCAAGATAAACCTAAGTAGTCTTTGTGGTCAGTGTATAGGCTAGCAGTGTCCTGGTGAGTAACAAAATGCATACATGATACATGAAGGAGAGTTTGATGTCAACTCTCGTACCTGTCCATTTATTTAAATATGCGTCTATGGAACACCTGCTAGGTGTTAAGCTCCGTGCTTGGTATTACTGAGAAAAGATACTGTGATACTGTCTCTTTCTCTAAGAATTCATGTGTAGTAGGGACAAAAGACCCATTAATTGACAAATTATAATTCAACATGTTTCATATGATACCAGGATGTTGAGACAGCATGGTGAGGAAGCACAGGGACAGAGCGGCTAACTCTGCCTGCCAAAAGTAAGAAATGCTGTGAATGTTAAAAGAGGATTTGAACACTATCACTATTAGCATTTCTCCTCTGCCCAGAGCTAGAGGAGAGATGCAGGCCTATATATCATAAGTGTAAATATTGGAAAGTTATTCAAAGTAATAAGCTGTTAAATAACATACCTCTTACCATGTATGTATAACATCATAATAGCAAATGTGTGTACAGCTATGGCTACATATGACAAAGCTAGTCAAACATCAGTGATGACTAATTATTATTATCTTTGTCTTTGTGGTCAGTGTATAGGCCAGCAGTGTCCTGGTAAGTAATAAAATGCATACATGATACTTGAAGGAGTATATATTTTCTACACTAGCCTTCTATTATTGCAAATGAATCAGCAGAAACTTTGCATAAAACAACCCACTTTTATTATCCCACATATTCTGTGGATCAGGAGTTTGGTCACTGGTTAGTTGAGTAGTCTGCAGTATCACCAGGCTGAAATTTTGGTGTCAGCCAGGACAGTGATTTCATCTGAGGTTCACAGGCTCCTTCCAACCTCGTATTGTTGGCAGAATTCAGTCCCTCATGCTTGCAGGACTAGGGTTCCTGTTTTCTTGCTTGCTCTTAACCTGAAGCCATTCTGAGCTCTTAAAGTCCTCCTGCCATTCCTGTTCACTTATACAAAGTGCATACATCAGGAGAGCAAGAATACAACACAATGCTTTAAAATAAATGACTGTTACCTTAACAGTTAAGAAACACATACTTCACTGGATCTCTTATGTAAAATAAGAATGCTGATAAAACTAAAAAATTGAGGAAGGGAAGTCTTTACTTAGAGCCTCTCCAAGATGCCTCCATAAGAAAATTTGATTGAAACTGAGGTATGAAAATATAAATTCAAAGAAAGGAAATGAATCTATGTATTTTACTCTGATCTTAAGAAATGAACCCTCCCTGTGAGCAAATTCCCAGCTTCTCTGTCCTTCATTTCTTTCTTGTGCTAAACCTGCTTAAATAAACTTTTATTTTTCATACCTACATTTTGTATTTTTTGGTAAATTATTGTCCACATGATCATTCTAAAACAAATGTTTCACTTTTATATGAAAGTAAAATAGATCTGTATTTTCTCAGCAAACAAGATAAGCCAAAAAAAAACAACCTGAATCATCAAGTCTAGTAAATATTCAACCATTCTCATGTCAAATGCTTTAAAAGTAATTTAATAACCACTCAGGATTAATGAAAGAAAAATATTCAACATATCATTTTTTTTGCCTTCTTCATTAGTATTTTTGCCACATCAAGGAGCTGTGTAGATTTCTCAGTTAAAACAAGGGGAAACACAAATGAGAGTGATGTGTTCACACAGGTACAACATATTAACTGGTTGATTGACAATGGATATTTCCTACTTGGTGGGTTATACTTTGATATTTGTGATCTTTAATTCAGCCTGAATAGGTGCAGCTCATCCAGAATAGGCCATGCTATTGTAGACACTAAAGCTGTCAGAATTTGATGAAAAGAAAATGTAGCCTGTGCAGCTGGCTTATTAATGGCTCCACTATATACTTGATGTCTTACACTTCTCTCTGCTATTTCATTTAACAATGCACAAGATGAGTGCAATAATACATGCAATTCTTTCTGGAGTTCTGTGAAGGAGATACCTAAAGAAGGGCTATTTATAAATACCTTTGGTCTTCCCAGGCAAAGGTTGGAGCCAGTCGATAATGAAATGTTACTGACATCTCTCAGGATGTAAGTTGGAGGTCAGCAACAGAGAACACAGTGGCCATGACAACTAAAAGATCTAATAAACATCTACATGAATGTTTGAAAAGATTATAGGCAACCTTCTTCTCACCTGGACTGGATGGTTGAAAATGTTGAGCGGGGGTCATCAGACTCTCATTACAAAACTCACCAAGTAGAAAGGCCTAATATCTAAAGTCATTAGGTCATCTTTGCTCTATTAATAGTCCTTCTGATTTTAGGAATGAAGAAGCTTATTTTGTTAAAACTGAATAAATGTTATATTGTATCTTAATTCAATTTTCAAAAATTGTTCAATTTTGGGATTTAAAGAGTAACATATATAGATATAGAAATAGATATAGATTAAATATAGATTTTTTTCCATTGCAAACTTGTATGGCATTTTTATTAAGTTATATTTACACAATTTTCTCCTGCAGTCAACAATAAACAATGTCTTAGAATGTAATATTTAGGTATGACACACAAGTGTTTTTGCCTGAGATTTTGAAGATACTATTTATGTCAAAGTCACTATTTCATTTCAGTTTATGAAGTATAAGCTAAGCCATTTAGTGAGGTTATTTCTTAAAACCTGCAATTCATTCAGCCTGACCAATAGCTTAACAGTTCCCTGAAAACCAATTAGAAGTTCAAAAAGAATAAAATGGTTTTCAATAGCTATTATTTTTCCTTTCCAACCTTCTAACATGAAGTGATAACTGAATGTCAAGGAAAAGAAAAAAATATGTGCACAATATGGTGCAGACACATCTCCATGGAACTGAGAATGGAGTGTTTTCAAGCTGATTTTCAGTTTTATATGATTGCCTCTCACACCTACTAATCAGAAATTTAGATTCAGTGGTACAGAAGAATACCATGGGATACCTTCTTTCTAATTTAATTTTAATTTTTCATTCTACTTCCCCTTAAAAATTTAAACAATATTCATTAAAAATAATATTGCCAAATGCTGCCAAGATAAGTGGATCCAAGATGTCAATAAGCTGGGTTGAGCAGTTCACACTCTGATCCTTTGGGGAATTTGCTTTGGGTGATAAATGCTGAATCAGTCCATCCTTGTGTTCATTTATTACAAGTAGGTTAAGTGTATCGTTAGCTTCTATAGCTGTGTAACAAACTAATGTGTAGAGTTCCCTCATATTCTGATGCTTTTTTACATATCACTTTTTTACATGAGTTTTTCATGACCCCAGGATTTATTGGGTTCCCCTCCTTGATCCATCTTATTGTTTACTTACTGTTATGGAAATTGTCTCTCTTTTTTTTTTTTTCTTTGTCTATGAAAGTCCAAATGCAAGCCAAGAGCTGGGCCTCCAACGAGAGAAGCTAAAACATCCCACAAAAGCTGACCCTTGACATTTAGTAAGATCAGGCAAGAGTCCAAAATAGATGAACTGGACATGGATACTGAAATTGCAGCTGATGGCCAAATAAGCTTTGGTGGGACCATTAAGAATTTTGACAGTGAGGTGATTTCAAGAGAGAGCTGCCACAGTGGAATCAGTGACAGTTTGTAAAATCCAGTGACAGCAACAGTGGCAACATAACTAGGCTGTTCCTGTGGCATGGTCTGAGCTCTTATTGAAGCCTTTCAGCTAAGGTACCACCCATCACAGTTTGCCCAGGATGAAGGGACTTCCCAGCCATGGGACTTTCAGTGTGAAAACTGGGAAAGTCCCAGGCAAACCAGTATGAACTGGTCACTCTACTTCCAGCTCCTCTAGTTTCTTTTTCAATTTCTGAGGTTTGTTCTTCCAAGGAATCCTGTGACCTACCTCGGTTATTTCCTAAAGAGCCCTTTTCCTGCTGAAATTAGTAGAGATCTGTTTCTCATTTCTGCTTTACAGAACCCTGACTGGTATAGAAATTGGCAGGGGCGTGGGTTGCAGGCAAGAAAACTTCAGGGAAATTAGATAATCTGGTATTGGTTATCTGGCTAAGTGAAAATTCATTTAATATTCAGGGAAGGCATATTAGATGGAACAGAAAGTTAAGTTCTCACTGGTGATAGCCTGAAATTAAGTGCTCATTGAGGACTGGCTGTGAGGAAAGTGAGTGGCCCCTGCTATAGGAAAGCAAGAAGGATGTGAAACTTTGAGGACTGTATGTGGAGTGGTCTCTGTGAATAGTTCTGCAGAGCTGAAAAGAAAGAACAACATGCTATAATCCCTGAATATTTGGTAAAATAATAATAACTAAAACCTGGGAATTTTCCAGGACTATGATAAAGAAACTCTAATGTGTAGCAGCTGCAAAACTAAAATAATGAAACTCTAAATCCAAACTCCAAGCCTAAGCGTTGTTGTATTCTAAAATGAGTGAAATTCACAGTCCCACCTAATATCTTCTGTGAAAGTTAAGATATTAAACAGAAAAGAGTGGGATCCTGAAACTGAGACCAAGATTTGGGACGTGATGCCCTAGATTTGGAATACTGCAGTGCCAAATCACCACCAAACTGCCTTGGCCCTCAAAAGAGCTTCTGTCTTTCTTGAAGATGTGTATAGCTTCCTCAGTTGTGGGAATGACCCTATGTCAGGAACTGAATCTTCTTTATGAGTTCTCCTCCCCACTCCCACTTCTTTTTGTCTCCATTTCTATAACTAGAATCATCTCCCAGTTTATCCTGGAAATGAAGCTTTATGTAACAAAAGGTTAGAGAACTTTGTTGATTTAATATACAAAATTCTGGTGAGTACCTGGTAAAAGGGAAAAGGCTCTAATTTTTAGATTAAGCTGACTTTAGCAATATCTGCACACTTACTCCAAATTCTAGATCCCATGTGTTGGATTCACAGCTAAAACCTGGACTTCATTGTGCCTCATGACATCACTGAGAATGACAAAAACCATTTGGTAGATTATAGCGGAAGGAATCAAAAGGCTATGGGGTATTCAAATAATTGAGTGAAAATTTCTTGTTCCTTTATTCACTCAATCAAATTAAAACCCCACAAAGGACCTAGAAGTTACCCTCCACACCAAGGCCCTTTGAAACACATTGGTGAGGGGAGTGAAGGCATTTCCAAAAACTATTTTAGTAACTGGTGGAAAGGCAGCAGTTGTAGTTGTCTCACTGACAGAGTGGGAATGAGACGATAACAGTTGTAGAGGCCACAGGACAGTGTAAACTTCAGAGGGAAGTTGAGTGTGGGACCATGGGAGAGAGCAGGCCACTGTAGTAATCCGAGTGGTGAGACAGGCAGAGGTTTGTGACAGTGCTTGACTGATTACAGAGTCTGTAGGGCAAAAATGGGTGGGCATCCCCTTTGTAAGGACTTGGACATCCCATCCAATTTCTATTCTTAAATTATTTCATGGACTTACAGACTCTTAAATGAAGAAGAAGCCTGATAACCTTGAGGATGCAACTCTTATAATTGCAAATAGTGCTGGTTCTGTAAATCTTCTATAAGGAAGGAGACAGGGAAATACTCAGAAAAGTGTGGATTTTTTTCTGCCTGTGACTACTAGCTTCTATGAACTCCTGGGTATGTAGAAGGCCACCATGATCCAGAGACACAGATTATAAGGTGGAGTAATAAACAGCATTGTATTATTTGCCTATATCATGATAGACGCTATGGGACTCCAAAAATATCACATGCTTCCTTTCCCAGTTCTTGAATGTATAGTTGAAATATGTCCATAGAAACTGCCAGGCTCCTACTTTAGTCCCCTAGACCACAGGTTGTTTTGATAGAAAAGGTCATATGGAAGTCTCTAGCACTTCCTGTACATGCCAACATAAATAAGAATAATTACGTTCCTTGTGGAGTCACAGATATTACCACCACTATCAATGACATGAAACTGGCAAAGGCAGTGATCCCTTCTAGCTCTTCAGCTCAGCTGGTGCAGAAGGAGTTAGGTTTTGGAAACTAGCAGAGAACTATCAATGAACATAATCAGATAAAGACTTCAATTGCAGCTACCGCTGCAAATGAGTAAAACCTTGATACCTGGCATACACTTATTGATCTGAAGTGTGCTCTTTTCTCTACATCTACTTTGCTGTCATTTCGAAGGAACATACACTTTCATTGTCTTTCCTGGGGATTATCTCAGCCCTCTTGCTCTGAGACACAATTTAGTGGGAGAGAAACTGACTGTTTCACAGTCCATAGAACTGCCTACAGGTCCACACCATTGAAAGTAACATGTTAATTGGATTTGGAAAGAAAGAAGAAGCGGATGTCTTAGACACATTAAAGAGGGTGGGAGATAAAATCCGTGAAAATAAAGGAGTTGACTGTCTTTGAATTTTCTGGGGATATCAGCACATCACCCGAAAGGTAAAGAACTTATTGCGGCCTCTTGTATCTCTTATTGTCATATCATGGCCTCATGATTTTGAGCCAACAAGTGTCACATTTGGGGGAGTGGCTTTGTTACATTTACCAGGTGGCCAAAATGCTGTCAACTGTGGGAGTGTCCCAGGACCAGAAAAGTACCTGCAGCTGGTTTTGGCCAAAGTACAAGCAGTCTTTCTTGACCTTATGAACCAGCCATTTTTAAACAGATCAACATGCTAAATAAAAGTTATGTAAAGTTTTTAAGATTATGTGGCAAAGCTCTGCTCTCCTGGGCAAACACGTTACCTTTTGAAACAAATTTCTGGCTCTGGTTGAGACTGCATATATTACACAGAGCTGGGACAGCCTGCTATGAACTGGGTGCTTTAGCACCAACCTGGTAAAAGTCCAAGTGCCCAGAAACAAAGGAAATAATACACCCAACTCCAGAAGGAGAAGATCCTGACAACACTAGTTAATCACATATATCTATAACCTCACATGGCATTCAAAATCAACTGCTTAATGGTAGAGAGAAAACAATTCCATCATTTGCGGAATGACTACAACTGTTTCACATACTATGATTTTGACTGTCATTTGGGCTGTTTTTTTTGTCTCTTTTGTTGTTGTTTTTGTTTTGTTTTGTCTTTTACTTTGCTCTTCTAAATTCAGAGAACAGATGCATACGGAAGGTATACTTTTTACAATCCCTTTAAACCACTGTGAGGTAAGTTTCTCTGAATTCTTCACAATGAGGCAAATAGGATTGCTAGAAATTGAAAACTACAAAAGCCCTCACCTCCAGAACTGAAAATGGTGTTGGTAATGAAATACAACAGCTTGCGTTTTTTGTGCCTTTCATAGAAGTCCATAACCCACTCCCCAAACTGTCATGCCTAATTTGATACAAATGGGTGATCTGCCTTTTTGGTTTAAACACAGAACAGAACTGGCAGGGGGAAAAAAAAGTCACCTGTAAGTTATTGCAAAGGCAGTCAGGATAAGGGTAATTAGCTGGGAAGTCCACACTCTAATTTTCCTGAAGAGAAACAAATGAAAAAAATTATATGTGATATATACGTATATGTGTGTGTGTATATATCTGTACGTGTGTTTACATTTTCAGCATGACTGTTGCATTGATTTGCCAGGATTCAGTTTTCTCTCCCCGACTTTGAATAAAACCCAGGTGCCCCTGCCAGTATTGTAATACTTATTTAATAGGCAGCAGTGGGTGGCAGCCTTTTTTTTAACCTGCTGAATTTCTGTTATTCCTTGCCAGGCATGGCTCTCACCCTTTACATCTCTGAACTTTGCAGAACAAGTCAGCTGTAAGATGACTTTGCATGCCTCTTATTTTTCAGCTCCCAGTAATTGCTCAACAAATATCAGAAAGCCCAGGTATTGCTGCTAGCACCAAAGCAGTTTCCACCACTTGGAAATATAGGATGCATCACTGAGATCTCAAATCTTGAGTGTGCTATTATTTTTCAACACTTTCATCTTTTTCTTTCCCAACTACAGTTACAATGTATTCTCATATTTCACTTTTTCCTTCACATTTATTTTTCACCATCGTGTTAAGAGTGATGCATTTTTTATTTCTTCTTTCATTCAAAAAGTGTTGACAAATTTGTTTCTGTCTCTTAAAAATGAGTTTGTGGCAGAAAAAAAATGTATAAATGCATGTCTGTGGAAATTTTACAAAGTAATAGGAGTGACAGATTACATTTTAATCAAATTTAGAAATCCATCTGATGGGCTTGTGTACCTACTTGTCAAAGACTATTTGAGAGACAGGCATAAAATCTAGTAGAGTAGACCCTTGGCATCTATGTAAACTCTTAAATCCATGAATGCCAACCTTATACTCCATTTTTCAATGAATTATATGCTAAAATATAACTTCAAATGCACACAAGAAACATATGAGATACTGATGTCTTCTCCCTGGTACCATTGTCAGATCTTCCTCTTGCTTGACCCCTCTCCCCTGAAGACTGGTACTTTGCAGGTACCCCTTCCCTCCCTCACCAGTCCAATATAGCTACCAACACCTGCTACTTTCACCCCAAACAAGCAAACCACCTGTACCTTGCCTGATGGTCCCAGCTCCCTCCTTTCATTGTCACCCCTCCAATATGAGGGTGACACTTAATAGAATGCCTTTCTCCCAGCTTTAGGGGAAAGGATATGCCAGATACACACACCCATACCCACACTATTTCTGCCTGTTTCACTGCAGTGAAATATAAAGTGGGAAATGTTCTTCCTCTTAGGGCCCTTTCTCTTCTTTGCTAAACCTCCTTTTTGCTAATGGACACCACTCACATCAAACCTCTGCTCATATTCACTAGGAAAGTGAATCCGAGAAAGAAACTTGTTTGTGACTTTTTGTGTCTCCCATACTATCTTGGGCATATGGCAGGTGCTTAATACTTAATAATTTAAAAGGAAGCGAAACAACATGAGTTTGAGGAAAGAATTCATTGGGTCTTTAAAATTATAGCTTGATTACCATATGTTCTAGAAAAATGGGTGGAGGGATAGCTTGTAAAAGGAGAGAGAATATTCAAAGTATGAATCACTGCCAAGTTTATATTTATCTCTAATGAATTTGTATGTTTTTAATATATGCTTACATTAGTTTATCAGCTCCATTTTTGATTTTCCAAAAAGTTTTAAGAAGAAAAATTAAAAGAAGTGGCTCTTGTCCTTTTAGGAAGTGGAAATGATTAATTTGTTTCAGTTCTTCAGAGGGTAAGAAACTGAGGGACAAAGTTTAAAATCTCTGGTAGTACTTGGTGTGTATTTCAGCTATATATAAGGATAATGAAAATAGAGCTAGTTAATCACAGAATTTAAAATGGATAGTTCTATAAATGCTGACCGAAAAGAACATCTATTAATTTCCACTGAGCAACAGTTGAAGGGAATGAGGGTATCCTGATTTTTTTTAGAAGTTTGTTTAGATTGTTGTTTGTACAGGAACAAAGAGATTGACTTTGGCTATATATTGTTCAAATAAATTAGTAAGTGTTTTTAATAAGTGAATTTTGGCGGGTATATCTGATATTCTGTTATTTAAATCTGAGCTGAAAATTCTCAACAGTGCACTGGAGTGACTCACTTGAGAGGGTATCACCCCCATCCCAGAACTCAGGCACAGAGACTAAGATCTATATACAAATACATTGCAAAGAAAATAGAAAATCTACTTTCCTAAACAAATGGAGTAATGATCAATATTTTTTAAGCAGAGGGAGAAAAAACTCATTCATAAAAATTAGTCAATTCAATTTCATAGTTTATATACATCAAAATATAGCTGGTTGACCAGATGTTTTACTTATTTTTCTGTTTATATTATTGCACTGTGCTTGAGTCTCTTCTCCAATGCTATTATAGTTCAGTTACTCTTTAAAATAAACTCATCTGATGCAAACTATAAATGTGTATGTCAGTTTTTTAGTAAGGATAATAATTTAGGATTTGCTAGGTAATAATTTTTGGAGGAAAAACATGAAATTTATTGACAGTTCTCTAGAAATGCCACTAGAAAGTGTGCAATACTATTTATTTATTAAAATATTTGACGATTACATAGTTCTGAAACTCAATGAACCCAACAGTAAATATATACAATCATCTCACAAATTTTAAAGAGCACAGAAACCAGATAGCTGGGGCACCCTTGCCTTTGCCTTCATGTTTTTCAAGCAGAGGGACCCTTCCCTTTCTGTCTTATCACCTCTCCTTTTCTCCTTTTAACCAAACAGGAAGGGGCCCCCCAGTGTGATTTATTCCAGGCCTTAAACCTACCTTAGATTTGGCCCTGAATGGTGCCTTTGAAGGCTAAAGGAGGTCCAGATGAAAGAGGGGCTGATTCAAAAAGTCCACAGAGAAATGCATTACAGAGATTAACATGCCACAACCTCTTAATCAAAAACCCTGAACAAAAGTCAACAGGCAACAGAGGCTGCATCCTGAAGTTGCTGAAGTGAAAATGTGGAGAGAAAGAACATCTGGACAGGAAGGAGAGGTTGAAATAATCCCGACAGCTCCAGGCTGACTAAGGGAAAGTTAGGAAATGCAAAATCTTGGAAAGGTAAAAATATTAATAGAGTATATTAAGTTAATAGGTATTTTTTTATAGATATATGCATGGTGCTGTATTTTGTTAATAAACTTTTTTCTTACACCTACCATGTTCTAGGCACTATTATACATTACATAACTATCTTATTTCACCTTTTTTATTAGTCTATTGAAATAGGTGACATTGCTCCAGATTATGGATGAGAAAACTACTCTTAGAGGAAAAAGGATTTGATCAATCTTGTGTGAATGGTTACAGCTGAGGATTATGGCTAAAAAGAATGAAACCTGAATTTAAAATTCTCGTTCCAAAGCCCAGGGTTTTTTCTATTAAACTGCACTGCCTCCTAAACCTCCCTGTTTTAAACTGGGAATACAAATCGAAAGGGAAGAGGCCATAAAATCTATTTTTATGTAAATGTAACATTAAAATCATGGATTCAGATATTTACTGTGCAGCAGAATTACCTTGCAATAAATGCAGGTCCACTGGTTCACTTTCAAAAATCCTACTCAGTGGATCTAAGGTGGTCTTTGGGTACATTGAGCACTCTTTTAGAAACCCCGGAGTTTCAGTTACAGTTTTTGATTGCAAATAACTGAAGCTAGCTTTGGCTGATATAATCAAAAAGTAGACTTGTTTGGCAAGCAGATTGATGCCCCCCCGCCCCCAGAGATGTCCAAATCTTAATCCCTAGAACCAGCGAATATGATACTTCACATGGCTAAAGGGACTTTGTGGATGTACATTAAGGATATTGAGATAGGAATGAGGAGATTATTTTGGAGTGTACAGGTGTACCAGATATAATCACCAGGGTCCCTATAGTTGAAAGAAGAAAGCAGAAGTGTCAAATTCAGAGGAGATGTGACAAAGGAAGCAGAGGGAAAGGAGGTGTCAGGGCGGAAGCACAGTCTGGAGATATGCACTTGCTGACTTTGCTAATGGAGGAAAGGGCCATGAGCCAAAGAAACAGGCAGCTTCTAGCAGCTGGAAAAGGAAAAGAGACAAACAGATTCCCCCCTAGACCCACCAGAAGGAATGCTACTCTGCCAACATCGTGATCTTAGCCCCATGTGAGCCATTTTGCACTTCTGACTTCCAGAATTGTAAGATAATTATGTGTTGCTTAAGCCACGTTGTTTGAAGTGATTTTTTACAGCAATAATAGGAAGTTAATACAAAAGCATGTTGAGGTGCTCATCTTTATATGAAATTCAAAAATACATAAATTTCTGCTTCTGGATGTAGCAAACAATGTCTGTCCTCTGAGCAGATTATCAGTATAGAGTGCCCATGTACTAGCCTCTCATCTCCTTTTTTCTAATGGCTTTAGTACCTTCTTTTTCCAGAAGATTTCCCTTGGGCTATTGAGCAGTTAATGTTGAAAATTTGCATATCCCAAGCTCCTCCTAAACCCCAAGAAACATACTACAACCTTCAGTAGTGACCTCCTTAGCTTCTTCTTCTCCATGCAAATTTGCTCAGTTGTCTGTTAATCCTGATAACTACCTGATGGCATTATCACTCATATTCAGTTAATGTGTTTCAAAGGAACGCATCAAGGAATGGAAAATCTGAATGAAAATTCCCTGACAGTACTAGTCTTACTTAGTTTTGACTGATGTAACACAATCATCCCAATAAATATATATTATTCTAAACAGAGTCCTCTAAGATATATAAGGCAATTTATCTAAATGATTTGTGTTTTCTTTTTGCTCCTAATGGTGTGTGATAAGTGGGGATGTATTTTGGATCTCTCTCTGGCATACTTACACACATGAATAACATTCACTGAAGTTTCTTCTCAGCCAAGAGTTACCCAAAGAGAAATTTTATCACTGATGAAATGACAATAGTTGTCTGGCTCCACAGTTACTTTGTAGATCTTTCACAAAAGACCCATAAATAGTTCAGTATACTTAGTTTGAAATATGGCAATTGAGTAAACCATGTCTGCTTGCACAGAAAATTCCAGAAAGTCAACAGATTGACTTTCAAATTACTCAGGATAACTCAGGATATATCCATGATTTCCTTGGCTTGCTAGAAATGATTCCGCTTAATGACAAAAGAAAGCTATACTGATTTTAGTTTACCCACGTCTATTCCACCATCTCTAATTTCACCGTTTTGGATGAAATAATGGCACTTCTCTCAAAATGGATGATTTGTTTGAAGATACAGGCTTATGGGACGTTTTACAAGCTAGTTTTTTCCTTCTTATTTTAATTTAAGAAAAAATAGGGAAAATGGATAATTGTTTTTGACAGAAACTATATTTTATTTAAGTCAATTATAAATTAGGTATCTCTACAAAATTATGGTATTTATCATTTTGAGGTACAGTAATGGCAAAATCAACAAATAAAACAGACTGGAGTAAAACAATCGACTTGTTTAAAGAAAGTTACTTAAGATAGAATTTCAAATTTAAGAAATTATTGTTTAATCAATAATTATTGGAAAATTGTCTATAATGAAGGAAAACAATTGAGTTAGAACCACATCCCATGTTATACAAAACAATAAACACCTAATAGTTTAAAGAACTAAAATCAAACAACTATTAAAGAAAAATATTAAATAAAAGTTTAGGTAATATTGGATTGTGGAAATTCTTCCTAAAAAGAAACAAAACCAAAAGCCATGAAGGAATTAACCAACAGATTTGATTATATCAATGTTTAAATTGTCATTATAATAGATTTTAAAAACATTAAAATATAAATTACAGTTTGAAAAAATAATTTGTACCATGTTTAATAAAAATAATTATTATGCAGAATATATAGCATTCTAATATATAACTAGGAAAATTACATATACTCCAATAAAGTATTAATATAACATTTAATCAGTCAAAACACATTTAAAAAATACAAGTGACAATAAAACCACAAAACATATCTTTATTCAGAATCAGGAAAAAAAGTAATCCATAATGATACATCATATTAGATAGACAATAATTTTAAAGAGCTGAAAAATGATGTGGGGAAATAAGAACACTCCTCTACTGTTGATGGAATGTATATTAGCAAAGGTTAATGAATGAGCTGACTTGGTAATATATATCAAAACTTTAAATGAGTCCCTCCTTAAATTCAGAAACTTCACGTAATCCTTGATAAATATTTTCACATGTGGACAATAGTATAAATATGAGGTTTATTGTGATATTGTCTCATAATTTTGAAATACTGGAAACAAACTAAATGTCCATTAAAAGGGGAAATTGTGTAGTATATATTTTAAAATCTTTATAATATTGAACGTGATGCAACCATTAAAAATAATGAAGTCTTTGTGAATTGTCATTGAAATGTCTCTAGAATATATTGTTGAACATAAAACCAAGTTTCAGAACACATGTATCATGATACCATTTGTTTAAAAAAAGGAGTTTTTGTGTCAAATGCACACATATAAATGCATATTGATCAGTCCTTTAAGAGGGGATGTCTCTTCAGATAGGATTTTATGAGGAACAGAAAATGGGGGATGTTCCATTTTTACATTTTTCAATACAGTTTGAATGTCTTATAATATGAAATATATGTATTTTACTATTAAAAAGACAAAAATAATCTCCTTTAAAGAGCATTTTCACATTTTGAAGTTAAAACCAAAAATATTCCTTGAAGTGAGAATATTCATATTTTTAACAACAAATTACCCTTTAAGTCATGCTATTTTTCTTACCAGAGAACACTGGCAGGGCTCTGATCATTACACAAATTATGTAAATTAAATATATGATACAAAATACACAACAAATGCAAGCTTCTTAAGATGATGACTACTAATATATTGCAGTGTAACTTGTGACACACAGCCTTCCCCTCAGAACATTCTGAGGTTCCAAAATTATATTAATTTATTTATAATTTATACATTCTGAAATTGAGAAGAGTAATCTTTTCTGTAGTCCCATTTCTCCTCTGTATTAGGTTTTAAATTTTTGGTCAACTGTGTCTGATTTCTTTTGGGGATTGTTTTCTTTTTTCTTAACAATGCAATCTAGTAATGAGACTCTTAATTTAGGAGCTCTTCCTCGCTTTCTTCCTAACCTTCCTCGGCTTAGTTTTATGTCAGTGGACCCATAATATATGATCCTCTAAATAATGTCTTGCTTTGCTTTAAGAGGTATTTGACTCTCCTCCATTTGGCCATTCCTTCTAGGCTAAAATTCAAAGTATATCTAAGATGATATTCAACCTTAAAAAGTAAAACACCTATAAAGACATCTCAGGATTACAGAAAAACGTTGTGGGGTTGACTTTGGTGTATGATATTTCCATTACAGAAACAGAAGGAAGAATTTCTTCAAGACTCCGTGTGACCAACAACAAAATAAAATAATTGTGGTGAACCTCAGTCCAGTGGCGACATCCCAGGAAACTGACAGACCTGAGGCAGCTCCTAGGACATCAATGCAAAGGTTGACAGAGCCTGCCAAGGAGCCAGATGCTGCTGTCAGAGATAGGAAAAATTGACCGCAGTTTGGTGTCTGTTTCCTATGATTAGCATCAGCAGCATCCGTCACTCCCTTTTCCAGATTAATTAGTAAAATCTGGTGTGAAGAATTTCAGTAAAATGTTTGTGCAAAAGGGGGAAAAGAAACATCTGTTTCAGAGTTGTTTTCCCCCTTAGTCAAAGTCTGTCAAACGTTTGTGTGGGTGTTTTGTTATTTTTTATATTTTGTTTCTGTGCGTACATTTGTTGGGCATTAAAACAACGCGCAGGTGCAATTAAAGGCAATATTGTTTTCTCCTTATTTTATGATGCTTTTTCCAGTATTAGTCTCGTAGATCAAGATTCAGTGTTTTACACTTTTTCTTTTCCTCTTTCTTTCTTTCCTTCCTATCGCTCTTCCTTCTTTATTCTTTCTTTTCCTTTTTCTTTGTTTTAACTAGAAAAGCTGGACTTGATGCCATAGATCAGTTTCATTTAAGAAGTAAAACCATGTACTAAGACTGCTAACTGCACCAACTGTACTAAGATCTTCCACTGCAGCAAGCTCACAATGGAACCATGCTATACTGTAAAATGCCAAAGAGGCTATGACTTGAAACAATTATTTCTTACCTCTTAAATACAAGGGCCATGTGGAAAAAAAAAAAATACAAGTTTCTTTTTTCTTCAACCTCTCATATGACAATTACTGGTTGGTTAGGGAAAGAAAAACACATAATGACCAAAGGAAGTACTAAGTGTAATCAAGTTTACAGCTTGTTAATTAAAAACCCATTACATAATTGAAATTTTTCCTCCCTTCCATAAAAGAAGTGCATGTACCTGTCATGTATATTAACTTATTTTGCCTTTACAGCAATGAGAGATGAAGAAACTGAATATCATAGACTTGCCCAAAGGCAGACCGCTGAGAACTGCTAAAACAGGGATTCAAATACTGGATGTCCTTCTCCAATTCCAGGACTCTTTTCATTTCAGTACAGAAGCTTCAAAATATACCATCTATTAGAGAAAAATACATATAAAATATGAGTAAAAATATATTGTTGCAAATGTTCAGAAGGCTGCATCAAATACTGTTCTTTCTTAAGAAAGAATGGTTAGATTAGTAGATAAATACATTATTATGACAACCAGGAGGTCCATTATCTTATTTTTCCCCATTTGTTTTAGAAGAGGTGTCAGACCAGATTAGGGTTATTTAAACAAGGATGTGCCATTTGAGTCACTAGTATTAGATTACTTTTGCATCCATCATATCATAGCCTTTGTAGTCCTATTATAAAAAGCAAGGTAAACAACTTGCTGGCACACAAATGAGGCATTCTTCATCTGAGTCCATTCTCTGACTATCTCTCTCTCTATCATACTCAACTCTCTCTATCTCTATTCATCTACTTATAAAATGTTACATTATGTCCCGCATCTACCAAAATAGAATTGACTTCAATGGCCTTTTTTGGGAAAATTACACACACGTATTCCCACCACCTCTATGGGGGTTCAACACCTCCATGCAACTCCTCCATGGCACAAACCTAGCCGGATGACCTTCCAGGAATCCTTACCTGTAAACTTTAAGTTGCCTGTGCCTTATAAGTCAACAGCTAAAGACACTAAAAATCTAATTAGTTATGAAATTGGATATCAATATTTTTAATGTTAGTGTATGCACAAATTACAGTTTATCTTAAAAGAGATGTTACTGTATACTGTTCTGAGAGAGAAGTACCCCAGAGAGAAAATATTTAGAAGCATGATTTCTGGGTGAGAGTATTATTTATGGTTTAAAGGTCCGCCTTGTGGTTATTTTGAAATCAGTTTATCAATCTTTCAAAGGCAGCTGAAATCTGCTTCTCATATGATTCAGAAGAACAAATGAGGAAATATTGGTATCTATTTTTTCTAACTCCAAGTCATACCCGTTTTTTAGGTGGATAAGGGTCTAGAGATGCAGAAGCCCTACAATAAGTGAGTTATTTCACCTTTAAAAATCAGAGAAGGCTAGATGATTCCTTTCATGGCTAGTGAAGATAAGGCTAATCAGACATATCCAGAGCCTGAGAAAGGAGAGCAGCCACCATTATGGTCATAGTGCTTATACTTGAAAATTTTTGTGTAGAGGATAAATGTGCGGAGAGCTGGGATAACATTTTTTCCCTAATAGTTAATTTACATCAATCACTTTGGTAATCCATTTATAATTAAATTAATAAATGAGTGAAATATATTTAGTTTGTATTTTATTTTAATGATATTATAATAAATATAAATTTATCTTGAATTTACCTCCTATAAATAAGATATAATATAGGATGCATCAAACGATGATAAATTTATAGTTACATTTACAACTGGTAACACCATGTCAGACACTTTGAAATATACTGTTTATATATGCTATGTATACTGCATATGTGAAATCTAAGTAATTAAACTTTAAAATGAAACTTCAGTCAACTGCAAATCAAATTCTGTGCAGTTCGGTCTTCTGACAACTAGCTCAGTGTCTCTGCACCAAATTTAGTTTCAATAATTAGATTTGAGATTTAACTGGAGGATTTCATTTATTTTTTATTTAATAGTGGTCTCTCTGATTATTTAATTTTTATCTTAAATTTCTGTTATTACATGATATAGGAGATTTTAAGCATCCAAGCTGCTTTGTCATTAAAGTGAATTGTCACATGTTTGGAAAAGAGCCAGTGATATTTATATGCTGAAATTTTAAGTTGTGGCACAACATATCATAGAATAATGTTTTTTCAAAAGGATGTATTTAATCAACTCTTTCACTGAACTACATTTTTAAAATCATTTCACAGACATAAACACACAATTGTGATATTAGTTACATTTGTACTTGAAATGAATTTAAGAAAAGTTAATATACGTGCTGGTAAATATGAGTAACTTTAAAAATGAACCCCTTTCCTAAAGAACTACATGCATGTGAAAAGCCCCCTACAAACCTCTGTCCTATTTGAATGAATACAGTAACTAATGGAGAAATTTTCATGAGCATTTCAAAATTCTAGAAATGGAAAATTTTCTCAAAATAACCAAATATTTGGAGTTTGAAATAAAGTATGATGTAAAATGTTTGAAGTCAAAATAAAAAAAAAATCTTAAAATGTAAGTTGTAAAATTTCAATGTATCAGTATTTGAAGAAATAAATGTTGTCACCAAGTACAATATTGAAAACAAAGAATAAATACATTTTGAAGAAAATTTGGAATGTATTGATGTGACGAAACACATTTGATGCAAATTCAAATAGTGAATGGGTCATCAACTCGCATAATACACTTATTAACAATCCATTTTGAAAGATATTTTTGTCTTTATTTTGCCTTTCTGGCTAAAAGGCAGAAACTGAAAACAGATAAAGATTCAACTTTGTATATTTTCTTACAATTGAAAAATTTCCATCAGTATATAAGATCTGGCTATCAATATAAAATAAGACATTCATGCTTCAATTTTTAAAAAATATTAATACTGAACTTTTACAGTAATACTTTATGATAATTATAAAAATATTGTATTAAAACCATTAAATATTATTAAACATGTGGAATTAATTTATTAATATTTCCAATTGCAGTGTACAAATGTACATAATTATTCACATTTTAAAAAATATTTTGAAATCAGTGAAGTGTCTTTAGCATTCCTACCCATCATAAAGCTAGAAAGTTGACTAACACAAGCAACAGTGACATCCTGGATATTAAAGGAGTGAACTGGTAATGTGGTCTTGTCAGTGATATGTATGTTTCTTTCAGATAATTTTGACAATTAACATAATGTTGGAAACAACATAAGTATAAAACAATGGGGTTTAGACTTTCCTAGGACTATCTATCCTTATCATTCAATTACACTTCTGAAGAATTTAATGATATGAAATCAAACACAATAAGCAATGTTATGTCTTTAAATGTAAGTACAAAAGATGTGCATGTGTTTGTATTTTGTGATTTCATATGTGTGCCTCTGTGAGTGTGTAACAGTTAAGAACAACTGTATTTTTAATTTAGTACATAGATTCAAATACTGGAAGAAAGTGCAATAAGGTAAACATAATACTCATCTAATCTTAATTTCCTTCTCTCTCTGCTTTCTCTCTCTGTCTCTCTGTCTCTCTGTCTCTCTGTCTCTCTCTCTGTCTCTCTCTCTCTCTCTCTCTCTATATATATATATATATATATAAATTTTCAACAAAGAGAATCTCTTTTATAGTGAGAATGCATTATTTTTATTCACATTATAAGCCTCTATCATAACCAGGCCGATATAACTGTAAATCCTTGATATCTTGGTGACTTAAAAAAACACCGGTTTACTTCTCATATAAATTTACTGCAGATCATACACTCTTCCTCAATCTTGCAATAACAAAGAAATAAAGAATATACACCAGCTCTTAATGATTTCAGGCTAGATGTGACAAACATAGAAGCCACTAACCAGTACTAGTGGACACTGCCTGGCAAATTTGCAATTACACAGAGCAAATAGATATTTGTCAAACATTAACTCTTCCTGTTACTAATATCTATTCATTCTCCCCACACATTACAGCCTTAGGGTGACAAGTTTACAATGGTGTTTAGTTTCCTTGGTTACTCCCACTTACAATGTTAAATCTGATCCTTATTCTTTTATGTGTCAGTTTGGCTATCCTATTTTGCCCAATTATTTGATTAAAACCAGTCTAGATGTTTCCGTGAAGTTGCTTTCTAGATGTTAATAACATTTAAATCAGTAGGCTTCAAGTAAAGCAGATTACTGTCCATGATATGGGTGGGCCTTGTCCAATCAGTTGAAAGGCTTAAGAGAAAAGACTGAGGTCCCCTGGAAAGGTTCAACCTAGGACATCAAATCAAATCAACTCTTGCCAGAGCCAACACCATAAAATCTTTGTCTCTGTCTCTTTCTGTCTCTGTCCCTCTTTGTCTCTCTGTCTCTGTCTGTCTGTCTGTCTGTCTGTCTGTCTCTCTCTCTCTCTCTCTCTATATATATATATATATACACATTTATTTTTTCTATATGTTATATATATCTATAATACATACTATAGATATATCTATATTATATATAGATATATATCGTCTCAGAGACTAGCAAATGTTGAATTTTCTATGTACTAAACCTCAAACTGACACAGAGGAGAATATTTGAACTTAGAAACTCTCAGAAAATCCAAGATAAAGAACAACCCACTCACTTGCCACTAGAGCCAAAGAAAGAAATGTTTCTACAGACATGATCAGTGAAGGACGTCCTCCTTTTATCCCATCCCACCTCCAATTATGCTTCTATCAATAGTTTATTTCCTTACAAAAGTAAGAAAGGCAAAGAAATAAAAACTGGAAGGTTTTTATTTTATTTTATTTTCTAATCCTTAGTTTGTAGTTTTCCGTTACAGGTATGATTACCTGTCTGTGAAAGAAATGGGTCCATATCAGTAAAATGTCTTGTGAGGTTTGGCGACTTTATGTTTTATCTTTCCCTATTTTGTTTATCTTTCCCATTTCCTATAATATATGTTATATTTTTTCTGGCTATGCCCTTAACAGGCTTCCCAGGTTTAATTTGTGTCCAGTGGGAGCACTATGTTTGCTTGGTTTGGGGGTTGACATTTCTCTTTGGAAACTTACCATATGTTTTTACAATATATATTATACCAAGTTCCTGTTTTCTCAGCACATATTTTTATATGTAGGGGTTAACTAGAGCAAAATGAACAGATTAAATTATATTTCAGTCACAGGCTGGCTTAATTTTCACTTGAATTCATTTCAAACTGAATGTTTCATCCTCATTCATCTTTATTCATTCAACTGTATCCCATGGATGTTTGCCATTTAAACACCTGGTAGTTTTCCCCTCTTGGCAGATTCTTGGACTTGTCCTAGCTTTTCTAGTGCTTTGGTAGAATTAAGGACATTATTTTTCTCAAAGGTGAGGAGAGTTTGGGAAGAAATTTAATGTAACTTATTTCCTTGACAAAGATATGCTTGGGGTTTAAGAGGTAAATTTCATAGCTGCAAGCCTCCCTCCAGGATTCTGTACTTGTTATGAATGTAAATCTTCACAGTGCATTTGTGAGGACTTAGATGGTGGAGGCAGTAAGGAGTCATTGCCGTAAAGCAGCAATAAGTAGCACGGCTTTCAATGTCTGTATCACTACGAACCAAGAAGATTAGAAGACTAGAAAATAGAACACATGTAAGACAGCATCAACATTGCGTGTAACATTTATTGTGCACTGGCTGGAGCAGTGGTTTAACAACTAAAGATTATGAGTTTTAACCATTTTTCATTTCCACAAAATGTGAGAGTATCATGTTATCTTTGCCCTTACAATCAATGCCCATTTTTATTTGCCCATGCTATACTTTAGCAAAATTGTTTTGTATGGTTTTGTCAATTCTACCAATAAATCCTACTGCAGTTTAAACGATGGATTAAGATCAACAATAATGGAACAAACCTACCAGCTCTCTCTCTGTATCTCCTGCAGCTGGCATGTCCTATGTTGTAACAGAGCAGAATTCCCTATCAGAGGTAGATTTGACCTCAATTTAGATTAGTCCTTTCTGAGTAAAGATTTCACACCAAAAAGACAAAGACCAGAACAAATTACAACAGGTTTTTTCAAATATCTCCTGCAACCACAAATGTAATATGTTCAGTGTGGGAAGCATTGTTAATTATGCATACATTTTCCCAATCACATTCACACATTGATCAAAAGACTGTTGGTATCATTATCTTTAAAAATAAAGATATCACACACATACATACATGCACGCACACGTGCGCACGTGTGTGTGTGTGTGTGTGTGTATGTATGCTGGGTATTAAATTCTAAATTTAAATAAATATTAAACATGGAAGAAAATTTTCCCAATTAAAGAAATAGGCACTTGGGGAAGTCAAGCTTATACTCTGGGGTCTGTCTTTTCTAAATAAAGTGACCCAGCCTGATAAAGGTAATGCAACTTTGCAAAGCACTAAAATAGAGTCAAAATAGTTTTCACAGTCCTATGAAATCAAGTTAATTCAGTGAGATAAAGAAAGATCTACCGAACTTTGGTTTGGTACATGCATATAATAAATATTCTGTGTCAGTTTAATCTAAAGAAAAAAACATCTATTTGAATCATGTTGCCTCATCCCATTTCCATTTTTATTGTTTTTAAGGCAACTTTTTTCTCTCTGGGAGCATACATCTTGGAGTACATTTCTCTAATAGAAAATAAGTAGTCAGGGGTGTCATATATATGTAATGTATATATTTTTTATGTTCAGGGTTAACAAATATGTTATATATAAATGTTTTATATGTATCTCATATATATGTATGAATAGCTCAGTGAGTTTTTTCAAAGTATGTTCTCCTAGTTCCAATGAATAGACTTCATGATTCCACTAAGATTTGATTCAAATTTAATTTTAAATATACCTAAATATGTGTAATTTAAACACAGCACAATTAAAAATTATACACCAAGCAATATATATATATATATATATATAAATTACATGTGTCTGTATCTACCAAAGAGTTAACTTGTGTTACAAAACTGTCCATTAAAAAAAGTAGAATAGAAATTCTTTGTTCACAAAATAACTGTTGAGAGTTATAATTATAAAATTTTATTTGTAAATGGGACTTTACTTTTAAAATAAGTTTGAAAATTTTTTCTCCTCTTGTTCACTACTGTGCTTAGTGTTTGGCAGGAGAACATATATTTCCCACATAATTCTAAAAAGTAATATTGAATCATTTTTCTATATGAAGGAGAGAGTGATGCCAATAGAGTCTATTAGATGGGGCTGCTTTTATCTTTTCAGTTGGCGGGTTTTATTACCTTTAGTTTAGTGAAGATCGGCTGCTGAGCTGGAGATAAGCAAAAAGAAAAGTCACATCAAATATCAAACGAGATATATAATAGAGCTCAATGCCCTGCCTGTAAACTCAGATGTAAACTTTAAATTCAACACTTCTTTAAATATACCAAAAAATATGTTTAGACACCCGCAAGATCTGACCTAACAAAGTTCAGTAAGTAGGAAAAGAAACACCCTTATCATTAAAAATCTGCTATCACAATAGGGACCTGGGACTCTAAGATGGAACTGAACTTTCTCAGTCTTATTCCCATCAATAGACCCATTTTTGTTTGTACAGATATTTAATTCTGTAAACATCCTGTAATTCTGTAAAAACACCTGAAAATAGTCCAATTATTTTTTCTCTGCCTCATTAATAATATTATTATATAACTTTAAATAATAGACTGTGATAGTCCAGGTCCTCTGAGAAAGACTTCAAGGTCAGTTTCAACAGGCAATGATTTTGTGAGGGGAAAATCCTTGAGAAAGAAAACGAAGAAGAGCTGTGGAACATGGGGGCAGCTGTCACACCATGAGGCAAGTCCAACCCCAGGTGAAGAATAGAGGGAAGGAGAGATGGTATAAATGTTCTGGACAGCTGGCAAACCAAGGAAGGCTCGTCAAGGTCATCAGTGAGTTCTTGAGCCAAAGTCAGCCATCTGAGGTGTCAGATGTCTCCCGGGAAAAAGTATGCCTTCATATGCCTGCCAGACTCAGTCATTAGCTTGGAGAAGTCCATGGGATACATAGGCAGTGAGTTTCTGTACCATGCAGCAAACAACTGGAACACTTGTTCCGTGACATTCCCTCTAATTGGAAGCCTGCAAGGTATATTCTCATGGTTGCCGTAAGTACAACTTGTTCTAGAAAATATCTTTCAGATTTGCTCTCATATGGAGCAGTCTTTCAGAGGAAGAAGAAAGGTCAACAGGATGGAAGAAATTCCACAGCATGGTGGATTACGTGAACCAGTGTCACAACGTTAATGGTAATATTGCATTTCCCATGGGGACCTACTTTCTCTCACTCACACTCTTCCCCTTTCCAATGTGGGTGAGCCAGAAGGGCCTCCAAAATTACCAAGAAGCACAAGGAAATTGACAGAAAGTTTGCTTCATTTTGAAGCATGGGGTCACTACGTGGTTGATTTAATCAAATATCAGAGGTACTCTTTAGGAAGAAGAAGAAGAAAATGATGCTGACTAGATTTGATTCGATTTTACTGATCATATATGAATATCATCTCCATTCAGAGGTGGAAAATACCTTTTGAAATCCAGTCCCTTCCACTTCCAAACTGATTTTTTTTTTAATACATAAGTGTCTTTTGGCATCTTTTGCTGTTGTTGAGAGCAGCAAACTTCATAGTGGGTGCAATGTGTATCACTAAAATAAAGATAAGCTATAACTCAATTAAACTCTATTACAAAAGTGCTTAATACAGATGAATAATACAGAGCCCCGGAAAAACATTCTTTGATATTTCCTTATAATGTTTGCCTTCACTGTTTTAAAGAAACAATAGTGTGAAGCTACCAACCCATGAGAAATTGATCTTCAGTACTTTAATGTAATTAGTTCCTAATTCCCTCTCTAGTTTCTCTGGATCTGGTTAAGTTTTGAAACCAATTCAAAGCAATGTTTTAATTATTACAACATGTAACTTAATGGGAGTTCTTTAGCATCTCAGTGCAAACACCTAACAAATCCCTTTCACCCCCATCTTTCCGATGTCTGCATTTAATTTTCAGCTTTCCACAAACCGGGCATGCATTTGTCACAGAGCAATGAAGTAAGATAGTCACTGTTACACATTAACACACATCCTGGACCTGTCATTTTGCATCTTGGGAGAAAGAAATCAAATCTTCCTTCATAGACCTTCGAAATGGCAGCCACTAGCTATCCACTGAGAATATTTGATCTATTTCTCTGGCACATTCCCCTGCTTTCATTTTACATGGTATTTTATTTTATTTGGTCATAATGAAAAAATTCAGCACTAAAGAGACCAAGTGTTTTACAAACAGAGAACCAGATCCTGTGATTCTGTCTGATGAATAAACTGTCTTTTCTGTCTAGTTAAGATAATTTTCAAGGAGTCATGATTCCTTTGGTTGTTTAATATACAGAAAATGAACTCACAACCTAAACTTTACAATGTCAGGATGCTGTGATATACAATTACAGAATATCTCATTATATCATATTATAATAAACAAAATAATATGTCCATAAAATCTTTCAAACTATGCATTTTCAAATAACTTATCTTTGAATCCTATCAGGTACTGGAGTAGTAAAATGCAATTTCTGGTACTAGATCATGAACTGATGCCAGAAACCACTCTTAAACACCTACCCCACACCTCTATCTATTATACTTTCTTGTCGTTTGTATTTATTTTCTTCTAATTCCTTCTCTATTTTTCTACTCTTTCCCAATTACTCTTTCTTTCTCTACTTCTTTGATAATACTTTACCAGACGCATACACAGATACCGGTAAATTTCATTTTTGTCCTCTTTCACATAGATTAGAAACAAACTTGGGATTCTAGAAAACCTGGAAATGTTTGTATACATTTGGGGAGGTGAGGTACTAGTTCCAACCTTCCTTTAGATTCTCAAAGAGACTCTGAACAAGAAAGCGTTATGAACCTCTGTGTAGAAACATTTATTCATCCAACATCATACAGAGTTGAATTATTGTTTCTTGCATTTTAACTCTAACATGACCTATGGAAGTCCAGTAGGAATCTAAGGCCAGACTTCATGACATATTTTTAAATTATTTGCATGTTGAAAAAAATGCTTCAATGGGTTAGCTGCTATGGTAGACAGAAATTTAAGGTAGCATCCCAAGATTTTCATTCTCAATCAAACACCACTCTAGGCACTGCTGTCAAGAAATCTTGCAGATGTAATTAAAGTCCCAAATAAATTGACTATAAAATATGGAGATTATTTGGGTGGGGCTGATCTACTCACAGGAGCCCTTTAAAAGTAGTTTTCTCTGCCTGGTGGTAGCAAAAGGAAATCAGAGAGATTTGAAGTATAAGGAGGATCTGACATGGGGGAAATGATCTGTTGCTGAGAGACAGGAGGCTATCTGGCAGTCTGCAAGTAGCTGAAAGTGGCTCTAGCTGATAACCAGCAAAGCAGTGGGGACCTTAGTCTCCGACTACAAGGAAGTGAATTCAGCCAACAACCCAAGGAAACATCTTTCCCCAGTCAGGACTCCAGATGAGTACTCACCTGGCTGACACCTTGGTTTCAGCTTTTTGAGACCCTGAGTAGAGGACCCAATTAAAATCTGCTGGAATTCTGACCCAAGGAATCTATGATATAATAAAATCTTGTCATTTTAAGCCACAAAACTTTTAGTAACTTGTGATGAAACAATAGAAAACTAATACAGTTGCTAACTAATAAACCTCAGGTCTTTAATTTTTCTTATGGAATTGGGATATTTATTTATTTAAATTTAACAAGTTCAGAACTGTTGACATCTTAGTGATTCCTCACTCTGGTAGGAGTGTTCTCTGAGATAAAAATAAAATAAGAAAATAAAAGAAAGAATGGTGAATTATTAAGTTATCTGTTGGTTGTTTCCTATTTAAAATGTACAATAATTTGAAAAAAAAGAAAAAAGTGCATCCATTAGCTTACTGTAAAGGATGAACAATGATACTTAAAGTCATCCAAAAGAGACAATAACTACAATTTCACCATTTGCTTGTTTAATAACTTCTAGTATTTTTTAAATGCTTAAACTGAGCTCTACGTGATCTCATTCTCTTT
This sequence comes from Globicephala melas, assembly GCF_963455315.2. Taxonomy (NCBI): domain Eukaryota; kingdom Metazoa; phylum Chordata; class Mammalia; order Artiodactyla; family Delphinidae; genus Globicephala; species Globicephala melas. The sequence goes on along the minus strand of NC_083315.2, from coordinate 160,278,736 downwards.
ATGCCAATTTTTTTCTGAATTGAATCAATTTAATAGACCTAAAGTTTAGATAACCATAAAAATAAATTTGGTTGTGTCTTGTCATTATAGATTTCCAAGCACTTGCAAAAGAAAATTATGATTCAATTCTCTGCGGTAAATTTAAGTAATCTGTATTTTTCACACCATTCTAGGAGGTTCTTATGGTCACAAATGTTTGGCAAAATCTAGTAGCATAATTCAGCCTTTTAAATCACTTCAATTCAGACAAAATTTACAGAATTAGTTGTACATATAGAGAAAATCTCATGTCGTAGGAATGAATTTTAAAGAGATTTTCTTTCACATCTACAAATAATTTCACAGAAAAGCATTTATATAAACCCTGCCAAGCTCAATGTCATTTTATTAATAAGCTCTAGCACTTGATTTGGCTATATTTAGAGCTCCTGTGCATTCAGTCAATCAACTAACAAGCATGTATTGTCCATTTCTAAAGAACTAACCTATGTCACTAGTCTTGGATAATACAGAAGAAGCGTATAATTTATTTCTATCAAGAGAAATATCCAGTTGTTTTCTTTGTGTTTATTTCAGCCCAAGGCACAATCTATAATGCATTTTGATCTTAGAATCCCTTAGATTTGTCTCCATCATTCTTGATGTTTAACAATAAAAATGCATACATGTTTATGCATTTTAAAGATGTCTGTTGTTAAGCACAGATGCCACAGGACTCCAGGAAAAACTTGGATAAAAATTTTGGAAGACACTTTACCATTTCAACTGTGTCATATTGGTCATATTGTGTCATATTGGTGTGTATTTTTACCCTCATTTTACAGATGAAGAAAATTAGGTTCTTAAAGGGTAAGTAATTTGCTTTGGATCAGCATGCCAATAATTGGGACAATTAGAGTTCAAATAAAGTTAGTCTTATGTAGAAATCCATGTTTTTTTCTATAGTACAATCACCCCAGTTAGGAGTCAAAACCCTATCCATAAGTGCAAAAATACATAGGACAAACCAAAATAAAAAATGTTTGCCCAACAAATGTAAGTGATGGATAGCTCATATTACTTTATACACATAACCCCCCCACACACATAAATATAAAAATGCATATGTAAAAGTTTAAATACACAGATGTTTCAGGCAATGGTAGCTGATGGCATCCTAAGGTATGTGTAGCTACATAATGTTCTTTTGACAATATTCAATCAGAAATGCCAAGCTACCTGCATTGTGCAAATGCATTCCAACACAGTAAACTTAATAAGAGTGAACACTTTTAACCTTGCTTATCAGTAGAATTAAATTTTATTTTGAACAATGCCCACCAGGGGGGGCTCGCACATTGACACTGGAAAGTGGAAAACATTGGCTGTCCTGTCAGGTCAAATAAAATACTAGCAATTAACCCTCTTTGCAAGAATCTATTTCTGTAGGTAGTTTTTTTAGAGAATAGAAGTTATTTACACGTATTATCTCAGAATGACAGTCCTAGAAATTTTTTTTAGAATAAGCCAACTGAAGTTTTGCACTTTAATATTTTTTTTTTAAAGCAGAGGTCTTCTTAGAAGCCCATATGATTTAAATTTATTTATTTATTTATTTATTTATTTATTTATTTATTTATTTATTTATTTATGGCTGTGTTGGGTCTTCATTTCTGTGCGAGGGCTTTCTCTAGTTGTGGCAAGCGAGGTCCACTCTTCATCGCGGTGCACGGGCCTCTCACTATCGTGGCCTCTCTTATTGCAGAGCACAGGCTCCAGATGCGCAGGCTCAGTAATTGGGGCTCATGGGCCCAGTTGTTCCACGGCATGTGGGATCCTCCCAGACCAAGGCTCGAACCCATGTCCCCTGCGTTGGCAGGCAGATTCTCAACCACTGCGTCACCAGGGAAGCCCCATTTTAATAATATTTTTTATAAAAATACTTGTACTCCAACAGTAGATTTGGATGAAACAATTTTGACATAAAATACTTTTATCAAGAGTGATAATTAATATAGGCATGGCTTATAACTATTCAACTATTCTTAAGTTTCATAGTAAACACCACAAAACAAGACAGTCATGTGTGCTAAATTATCTATGCACAATGTATACATAAATCACTACTGAAGTTATTTGGAACCTGAGTTCTATTATTCTTTAATGATTTAGGATGTAAAAATATAGACTTTATTTTTAATCAAATAAAATACTAAGCAAAAGTATGAAATACTGTTTAATGTTCTTGACTGAAAATAACTATTTAATATATAACTGAATCTTTTTTATTAAAGAAAACCATCAACTCAGTAAAATACTATGACCAACAAGTTAGGTACTTTTAGTACAAAACAATCTCAAAATGAACTGAATTTTAAGGGGGGGTGGCGTGAATTTTGATAGTATAAGTTGTATGTAAATTTAGGATCTTCAATAGAAACAATCTCCTTCCTCTCTTAATCAAAGATACTTTTACCCATGGAATTCAAACCATCAACCATAAGGAAAATCTATGTTCTTCCATTTGTGGGCAAAAGCTATTTGGCTGCAGCATCCCTTAATCATTTCCAAGTTTGGTTAAGGTGATTTGGGATGCCAAGTACACTCCAAAGCTGTGCCCTTGATTGTAAAGACAATCTTCCCAAACAGAGGAGAAACATTCTTTGTTACAAAGTCCTTGAGCAATTGTGTTATTCTAAATAGTTGTCCTCCATTGAAAGTGTGTGAGAAATGACAGAACATTTGTCAATTCAGGTCATCATTAAGTTCACAAGGGGGGAAATGAAGAGGAGTTTATAGGAGGGCATTGTTTTACAGTAAGTCTCCTACATATGAACCTTCGAGCTGCTAACTTTCAAAGATGTAAACGTGTGTTCGCATGTCCAATCACTTACATTAGTTCACGTGTCTGCCGTACGTTGTCGCATGCTTGCATCCTCTACAACTAGTTGTGCTTTTGTGTACTTTACTGTACAGTACAGTATCTTTACTGGAGATACTGGAAGAGGATGACAGCTACTACCCAGACATCACTGGATCGTTTTCTCAAGAGGGTAAATAGAATTGAACCCAGCAAGGAACCAGAACCTGTGCCATCAGTGTCAGGTGTGAGAGAAGTTGCAGCCTGCCCTCCGTCTCCTGTTGCTGACGATCCTTCAGCTCTACCGTCTCCCACCTCCTCTCCCTCCTCCAGTCAGTAACTCTTCTTGCCTTTTCACTTGATGCCAGCCCCCATATGTCAGCTGTTGTACTGTACTACTGTACTTTTCAAGATTAAAAATGTTTTCTTTATTTTTTGTGTTTGTTTTTTAGGTATTATTTGTGTGAAAAGTATAATAAACCTATTACAGTACAGTACTATATAGCTGATTGTGTTAGTTGGGTACCTAAGCTAACTTTGTTGAATTTATGAACAGATTGGACTTATGAACACGCTCTTGGAACGGAACTCGCTCGTATGTAGGGGACTTAGTGTAGTCCAAGTGTAGTCCATAATGTCAACCTCAGATGGGTATAGCATTGTTCCCAAATGTTTATGGAATTAAATTATATTAAATTTCCACTCTAGATTTATCATGTATCAACTTTTCTCAACTCTTCTCAAGCCTACCTATATGTCCAGCCCACCCTGCCACTTTAGATCCAAAAGTATATTAACTGTTTATCATTAGTCTTATTACCTTAATTTATTCACAAGTGTGTCTTTCAAGTTTAAAGAGATCCTCAAAGTACTAATAATCAAGCATTTAATGAGGACATTTGCATTCATTCAATTCAGATCCTTCAAAATTTCATAGACTTTAATCATATATTTTTTTCTTCCAGATGAGTCGTATGAAATATTCACCCCTATTACCATATGCAGATTCCTTGGTTCTATTGATGTGGCAATGAATCAACAAATATTTATCTGGTGCTTGCTTTGCCAGTGACACTATGTCAGGAGTTTGGGGACATAGAAAAATGGCTGTATCTCATAGCCTTCCCCTGTCCCAGCCCATCCCAATCTCTAAGGTTTTAGCTGCAAGATCCATCTAACCACTGAGCTAATCATAACCAAGACTGGCAGTGGATTGTATAATCCTATCTTCACCAGCAGGTGAGATTTTAGAATCAATCTTGTGGTCTCATAGTCAGGATACAGTATGCCAGGGATGCGTTCCAACTCTGCCCTAGTTTTAGTTGATATGTCAACAGCTTTGACAGTGTCCTCATTCTATCTCATAAAATACAAATTATTTTTCTCATGGTTTCCAAAGCTCCACACTTTGTGTTTTTTCTCTTACCTCATAAGCTACTCCTTCTCAGTCTTCTTTATTTTACCATTTTCCTCTGCTTTACCTCTAAATATCAGAAAGCCCCAAAGATTGAGACTAGACCCTTTATCTTCACTATGCATCAATCCATGAATCAACTGAAAAAGAGATCTTTAGAAACAGGAAGGTTGCATTTACCTGACAATAAGAATCACTATTGCCTAAAGACTTCTGCCACCATGTCCCTGATGTGGCCCCATTAATTCTGGAGCACAGAATATATTGTACCTTGTCTTTGGGACTATTTATTCATTGTCTTTTTCAAGAAAGTGACCTCTAAAGTTGTACTTGTTCTCTAGTTCAGTTAAACCCCCCACTTATTTCGCTCTTTTCTGGTTCTTAGCTTGGCATTATGGTCTCTGAGTAATTTGCAGCCAAGTCCACATTTTTTTTTAATGTTTTCATATATAACTGAAGTGCAGTAAACTTTACATGTTTAATCTGTACAGCTTGATCAATTTTGACATAGGTATACAGCCATGAAACTGTCACTCCTATCAAATAATTAACATGTTCATTACCCCCCAAAGTTTCATTTTGATACTACCCTTACAGAGATTGCAATCTAGTAAAAAATGAATCTGTCTCATAATATGAGAGAAAGCATTGTGTGGAGCTCAGTAATGAATGGTAAATATGGTATGGATAAGAGGCATAGAAATTCAAAGAAAGGAGATAATATTGTGAGCAGGTTAATTGGAAATGGCTTCATCATTACCTATTGCATGCATTTTCTTACAGTATTTTTCTCTCTACATTTTATTTAATAATTGGCATTAATCATTATCCTGTGTTTTTATCCAGGTATTTATATTACATATACTCCTTTTGACTTTATATAAGGATAAAATCTCTTCTTCTTGGGCTGCTTAATCCTTCCGTAGGACAAATAACTTTGACCTTTGCATTCTGGATGCAGTCACCATATAAATAATTTTAGAGTTAGACAAGATATCAGATACTACTTTTGCAAACTCCAAGATGTCATGTAATTCCACCTTCTTTTATTCTTTATTCCCACAAACACACTAGTATAAGCTTTTATGACTTCTATTTATATTAGTTGCTCAAATAGGTTTTAAGTAGAAAGATTCTTTTCATTTATTTTTTGGAACAGCCTCTTAGGCAAGACTCCTTTTGCTGTCAGTGACAGAAATGATTTCTTGACTCATATAACTTAAAGGTCCAAGGTTCAGTTGATTTTTGATTATGTTAGATCTATAATCTCAGACGATAATGTCTCTCTCCAATGCTTGCCTCTGCTTTTATTGCATTTAGAGTTGTCAGATAAAATAAAGTCCAATCAAATGTGAATTTCAGATAAACGACACATAATTTTTTATCATTTATGTTGTCCAAATATTGCATGGGACATACTAGGTTTATTTTTGCTTTTATTTATTTTTTGTTTCTTTGTTTCTCTCAATATGGCATACTAACACTCACACTGAATTGCTCTCAGGTAGGTTTTCTTCACTGGCCTACCTTCACCACAGTCTCTCAGCTTATATCCTTCAGATTAGCCACCCAAGAGGAAAAAAAGCTTCTTTTTCTGTAAAATCTCTGACTGAGTCTTACTGGACCAAATTGAGTTATAACCATCAAACAATGTCCATGGCCCAGGGGATAGAATACATTCATTAGGTCTGCATCATAGGTCACCCTCCACACACAAGGGAGGAGGAATGACTCCGTCAGTTTCACCAAACCATAGTTACTGGGAATCATTGAGGGGCTATTCCCAAAAGGAAGACCAAAGTCCAGAGGGGACATGTATATTAGACAAGGAAAAGAAAAATATGACTACTAGAGATCTTTTTAAATGTGGCTTTACTTTTGATACACTTGATTTATAATGATAAAAACTACCATAAATTTAGTTATATTTTAAAGGATGTGTATTTCATCAACCACAACTAATTCACTCTTTACATTATGTTGGACATGAAAAAACAGCACGTATCAAGGTGTGGGACAGTTTGGTTTAACAGGCACCATGCAGCTACTGGATGGCAGAGGGAGCAGATGAGAGTTTCTGTTAAGGAAACAGCATTTGGGTTACACAACTTTGGATTCTAGTCTTATCTTTATCTCTCATGCCTCTGAGCAAATAAATTCAACTCAATTCAACTCTTAGATCTTGATCTCTAATCATGATCTAAGAATCTTGGATTAAGTTTGGGATTTTAATAATCTACTTCATTGGATAATGCAAATGATTAAATAAAATAATGCATGAAATGACCATAGCACAGTAGCTGGAATATTGCAGTCTTCCAAAAGTATTCATTGTAGTATTATCCATAGCAATTTTACAATAATCTTCCAACTAGTATTCCTGAATTTTTCATTTTCTTTCTTCAAAACTATTTTTATATGTTCACTTTGTTATTATGTATTGTGTTTAGGACTATCACTTCCAGTAGGTTTTTAATGCTTTGAGATCATTATTCTTTGGTATTTTTCTCAAAATTTTCATATGAAGTTATTTTATGTCTGTTAAGTCCATCTTGTGCTTACGTAAGTGATTTTTTAATCACAATGCAGGTTTTTTTTTTTAATCCTTCTTGAATTACAAAACTATATTTCTTTCTATATCTTGGGCTGCCTTTACCTGATCATTAGTTATAGATGCTCACTGGGGAAATACCTTGATGGTATTTTCTATGATCTCACTTAAATTTCATTTCTTAATAACATTTCTTCCACTACACTGTTACTATGATTTTTATTCTATTTACTTTCCTTTAACAAAACATAACTGCCACTTAGCTCATGTGGCTGAGATCCTGGGATATCCTCCAATACATATCTTTATCAAACCTTAGTATATTTTTGCCCCAAAAAATAGTTTGATTTGGAAGCTTAGAAATTTCAATGTGCATCTTCTTTTTCAGAGAAAATAACAAAATATTACACATGATCAATTTAAGCATTAATTCTTGGGGAAATAACCATATGCTACAGAAGATAATGTATAAGTGTTTCTTCATAACATAATGACAGAGGAAATATGGATATATTTACATTTTTATCTCATGTCAAACCAATAGAGTGAAATCGATGGTAGATAATATAGATAGCTAAGTGAATAAGAATAGATAGATGATACATAGAAAGATAGATAGATAGCATATCTATTGTCACTTAATGTACATGAGAATACACATAATGAAATATCTTAAACAATAGAAATCTTAAAAGGAGATCTGAGTGTTATATTGGGTAGACATTCAAACTGATTAATGCTGCCAAATTCCCATTACTGAGACTCACCACAAATATCCCTACTGGCAAGAAGTATACCTCACTCAGAACTTCAAGGCTTTAGAAATTGAAAAATAGTTTCTCTTCATAAAGAATGTGTTGAGGAATGTCTGGGAAAAGTCTAAAGTGCAATGCTATGGAAAATGCAAGTGATAACAGAATCTGAAATCCTGTATTTGAAACTTCATTCTAATGCTTACTGCTTAACCTTGAGCAAATTATTTGCTTGTTCAGGTGAAAAGTTATCAATAAGGTGGATTCAAATTCAGCTTCATCACTTACTTGTTATGTGACTTGGATAAGTTATTTTTCTTCTCTGAACCTTTTCTCCTGGATGACTATGTACTAATACAGAAACAAATTCAGAACGATTATGAAAATGGAATAAAATTTTATAAAGCTTTGTACATAATGTCTCTCACATAATGTGATATTTATGTACATATATATAAATATGCCTTATATATTAATTTCTTCAGTTTCTTAATCAACATCATTGAGATCTTAGCAGAAGCAGCTTATCATTAAATCCTCAGAGGTTTGCTGATGAGATAAGGTATATTAAAGATTTTGCCAAATTCAAGTGCTAGTTTTACCAGTAAAATACTGACAATCACTACTATCAGTATTAACAACTACTCTTATAATAGAAATAGGGATAGGATTGAAAAAATGTGTAAGCAGAAATAAAAAATTGAGTTCTAGGCATGCTTAGCTGTTCACTTATTATATATGTTGGGGTGTAGCATTATATGAAATGTTCTATTCACCTTCTTTGGCACTTGGTTTCTTCATTATTACATTATATAAATAATAATCCATATTTATATCATTATAGCCCATAAAGTTCTCTTTTAATTCTAACATACTGTAATTATGAGTAAGGCATTTGATATGACTGATATCTGACAACTATCAATGGTCAAAAGTCACTGAGACACCTTCTAAAACATGACAACAGTGCAAGAAGGAGGGTGCATCCAGTCTCTGCTGAATCGCTGCAGCTGTCTTCCTTTCGTGCTAATTAACTTTCAAAACCAGAAAGCAGCAGGCCCAAGCTAATGGCTGCTAGAAAGACCAGTTGATTTTTTTCTTTCTGAATCCCAGTTTAGAATTCGTTCTCCTTGATTTTTCTGCTTCTGAAAGGTAAATGAGATGTCATGCTTTATTGTGTACAGGGGAAAAAAACTCAGTGATTCTACATCTTGCTGAACTAGTAATCTTTCATAATTTGCTACATGCTAACTTCCTATTGTTTCTCACGTTTGAAACATTTTTGGATATTGGATTGTAAGAAATACCATGTAATTATGATGCAGAGAAAATACCGTGCCTTTACAGTTACCAGTAATGCAAATAAATACCATCTTGTGAGATGCTCTTGGATAGTCTCTGTCAGCACTTTCGTTAAAAGTCCCAATTTTTAGTCATTTATAATACTAGCAAGCAGGACTTCAGAGGAAGTAATACCATCTGTTGTTATTAGGAGTGACATTGCCCAAGGTTAGGCCAGACATGTAAAACCCTTTCATCTTCAGTATTTCTTTGCTTCTCTCTGTTTACTAGGAACTTGTCTAGTTGAGTTGATGAAAATTATGCAAAGATCAATTTGGATTAAATCCAAACCCTAGTGAAAAATCTGTGAATCAACTGAGGGAAGTACTGATTTGTCTACTTTTGCTCTCTTTGGTCTGTGGTGTGATAACATCATGTATATACATAAGAATTTATCATTATAATTCCAAACCTTGTAAGTCTTATCTGTCCTCAGAAAAACTTAGTTGGAGTCTCTTTATTCATGTTCTGAAATATGTAACCTCTAAGAAGACAGTCAGCAATTCAGAATCTAGGACAAAATTTCAAAGAAACTGAAATCTGAAGGTAGAAAAAACACACATGCTACGGGAGTAGAATGATATATCAGCAGCCACAGCGTTGGATCAATGCATTAAGAAAAAAAATAAAATAAGGCACAGATATCATGCTAGCTTGAAATATCACTTTATAATCTTGGAAGACAGGGCTATAGGAAAAAAGTAGCTAAAACTACTAATTAGCATAAAAATGTATACTATGGTATTTATAAACATAAAAACATCAGTATTATTTGTTTTTACTAATTTTTATTGGAGTATGATTGCTTTACAATGTTGTGTTAGCCTCCACTGCACGACAGAATGAATCAGCCATACACATACAGACATTCCCTCCCTTTTGGACTTCCCTCCCATTTAGGTTACCACAGTGCATCAGGTAGAGTTCCCTGTGCTATACAGTATGTTCCCATCAGTTGTCTATCTTATACATAGTATCGATAATGTGTTCCATCTAAGAACAAGTTTTAAAGTTCATTAATTTTCACATTTCTCTTCCAAATTGGGGAAAGTTACTAACTATGATGATTTTTGTAACTATGATAAACAAATATTTAAATGACTTTTAAAAATAATTTCCTCAGTTGGAAATTTACAGGGGTAAACTATATCTGAAACAGTGACAGTGTAGATTCTTTTCACCATATGCCTTCTTCCCTTCTCCCTTGACTTTTCATTTTTACTTCCTCTTTTATGGCCCTACCTTCAACCCTCATTAATCCTCCCACACATTTTATCATCTTTTTATGTGACTTTTTATGTCATCTCTTTATTCTTCAAGCATGTCAGCAGCATCTAGAGAAAACAACTAACATCCAGTCTAAAGGTGTTACTAATTCCTGTACTGATAAACAAAAGGTGACTTCTTTTTAGAAAGTCCAGAATTGTTTTTAGAATCATAGCATACAATTTAGCAAATGAGCTGTGTTATAATAATATCATAGACATCTTGTACCTTAAAATTTACAAAGTACTCTTTTACACATAAAAATCATCTGATTTTTGTCACATCCCACTAAAAAAGGTTGAAATAAAAATTACTTGCTGAAGTCATACAATTAGGACATTGGGGAAGTTTTAAGTAAAAACTCAAATTTAAAAATTGGTATTTAAATCCAGTATAATTTTGACCAAAGGATACTAAACTCATTATGTTGCAAACATTACCTTGTCTATCCTGTGAAAATTTTCCTTAACCGTAAAAAGTAGTTCATTTAGTACTAGCAAGGGTTTCTCAGGCTTGGGGAAGAAGTAAAGACTCATTCTAAACTAATAAAAAATGTACCCCAAATTAAAATGCAAGATATTTATTTAATAGGATATCAGTAAGGCTATTTTATGATACTACATTTTTCCCTTAAGATCAAAAACTCGACCTCAACTATGATTCTATGGTGCGTTCCACTGGAAAATCCTATATATTAAAAAAAAATTGCTTTTCCCAAATATATCATCTTGCTTTGTTATATTGTTAATATTGGTGATTTCATCATTAATTCATTATGTTTTCTTTTGACAATGATAAGATATAGATTGTACTTAAATACATAACTGTTTCAATCCTTTTGATGATGGAATCAGTAAAACTACAAAAACAAGTCAAATAATTTTACTTCTTTTAAATAGACATACACTTACATTGTTCTATATATATATGTATATATATATATATATTTAAGTTTCCATCTTCCCTCATTAATTCTTCCCTTAGGTGACCACCACTCTTATTCCTTCTTTATATCCTGCAGAGTTTATTTACATCTATATATGAAAATATGACTATATACTCTTAACATGATAAAATTCTTATTTTGTATTCTCCTTTGTCACTTATCAATCAAGATACCTTTACTCATTTCATATTAGTATAGAGAGAGCTACTTATTCTTTACATCTGTGTAATATTCCATTACATAAATGCATCAAAATCTGTTTTGCAATTAATGGATATTTTTTTCAAAACTGTTTTGCTCTTACAAACAAGATTACGATGAATACCTCTGTAAAAACATTTCCCATCTGGGTGAATAAATCTTATGACAAATTCTCAGAAGTGGAGTTGGCTGGGTCAATAAAGTATATGCATTTGTAAATGTGATAGATATTGATAATTTGCACTATATGCAATCTGAAGAAATTTACTTTCCCCACACCAATGCGAAAGAATGGTTATTTCTCTATAATTTCACTAACAAAATTGATTGCTAAACTCTTAGATTTTTATCAATCTGATGTGGAAGTGTTCTCAGTATTGTTTTAATTTACATTTCTCTTTTTTTAGGGAAAGAGTCTGATGACATTTAAATATGGTTAAAAGTCATTTGTGTTCACTGTTTTGTGAACTCTACTTTTTTCCAATTTTTCTATTAAATAGTCATTTTCTTATCAATTTCTAAATACCTTTTATATATTAAAGAGTTTTAAAGTAAATTGCAAATATTATTAACCTTTTTGTTGTTTTCTGACAATATACAGGTTGGTTTTAATTATCATGTATATGATTTTTAATTTTATGTAGAAAAATTACTATTCATATCTTTTATACAACTGAGTTCTGAGAACTAGAAAAACTTTCCATACATAAATCTTATAAATTAATTTACATATATTTTTGCTACCTGTAAGGTTTCATTTATACATTCAAATACTTTATCCATTTGGAAATTTATACTGTACAAGAGATATAAATGAGATATGAATCTATTTTTATTTTTTTCACATGACTACTAGGTAGTTACAGCATTAAATATAACTGAGTGCATCCTTTCACCAATGATTTTAGAGTACTCCTTTTCAATATCCTATATTGCTGAATGTAACCTAATTTAGACTTTCTTATTTCAATTGTTTTGTCTATTAATATGCAAATTTAAAAAACTGTTTAAATAATAGGAATTTTTTCATAGATTTTAATATCATACAGAACATAGACCATCATCAAATTTCCTGGCAATGCTTTCTTTTTTTTTTAATTGGGTAATCATTTTTTATTTTATAAAAGTTTTAGATTTTTGAAGTTATCCAGAAGAGAGTAGAGAAAGTTCCAGTATGAACTATAACCAGTTTCCAGTATTATTAGCATCTTTATTACTATGAAACATTTGACAGGTTTGAAGGCAGTAACTAAGAAGACATGATCAGTGAGGTGCCACCTACCAGTCTGAAATGGCTGCCCCTCTTCTGTCTCTCCTTGGCTTCTGGAGGCCAGTTTCAGATTTCACCCAGGAAGCTCTGGAGATTGTGACCCAACAGCACCATTAATACATCAGTATTGTCCCGTTATTACCACTAAAGTCCATACTTTATTCAGATTTTTTTTTTTAATATCCTCTTTTCATTTCCAGTATCCCATCTAGGATACAACATTGTATTTATTTGTCATGTCTCAAGTTCCTCTTGGTGGTGTGTGTTTCTTACACTTTCCTTGTTTTTTATGATCTTGACAGTTTTGAGGATTACTGTCAAAGGTATTTTAGAATGTCCCTCAATTGGCATTAGTCTAGTGCTTTTCTGACGATTAGACTGAGAGAATATATTAGACTGAGCCACTATCTCACAGAGTGGCTATACTGTAATGAAGTCATACCAGGAAAGAATGACAGTTCCTGTGCTACACCTCCTTGCCAACAATTGGTATTGTTACTTTTTTTGTAGTTTAGTTATTCTAATAGGTATGTAATTGTATCTTGTTTTAATTTGCAATTCCTTAATACCAGTAAATGTGGAGCATTTTTTACATTCTTACTTGCCATTAGTATATCTGCTTTGATGAAGTATCTGATAGAGTTTTGACCCTTTTTTTTTTTTAATAGGCTTTCCTGCAGACTTCTGCTGCCAACAGCACTGTGGTGAGGGTGTGGAGGGGTGCACCTGTCCTCTGGCTCTACTGCGGCTAGGGCTGTGGTCTGGGGAAGGGCAACACTGATTGCCCTGGACCTGCGCCCGCCCTGACAGGAGAACTGCCAATTTGCCTCTTCGACCCCATTTTAACAGGTGATTTATTTTCTTATTGTTCTGTTTTTAGGATTCTTTGTATATTTTAGGTAGAATTTCTTTATGAGACATATTATCTCACAGTCAAGGCCTTTTTTTTTTTTTTACTCTCTGAATGACTTATAACGCAGATATTTTCAATTTTAATTAAGTCTAACTTATTTTTTTCTGTCATGGATAGTCCCACGGGTGCATTTAAAAATCCACCAAACACAAGGTCATGTAAAATTTTTCCTATTTTTTTCTAGAAATTCTGTAGTTTCCTTTTTATAGCTAAGTCTGCGATACATTTTGTAATTTTTGTGGTAATTTTGTGAAAGGTATAAAGAATGGTTCTAGAATTTTTTTCTTGCATATGGACATCCAATTGTTCCAACAATATTTGACTATCCCTTCTTCATTGAATTGCCATTGCTCCTTTGTCAAATATCAATGGACAATATTTGTGTGTGTCTAGTTCTGGACTCACCATTCTTCTATATTTATCTATATATCTTTATTTCATCAATTATATATATCAATTACTGTAGCCTTATGGTAAGATTTAAAATCTGGTGAGATAGGTATTTAATCCTTATTCTTCCTCTTTAGCATTAGGTTAGATATTTTGATTTTTGATGTCCAAATATACTTTGGAATAAGTTTGTCCCAAAAACTGTTTGCTGAATTTTGATTGAGAGAGTGTGCAATCTATATATGAAGTAGACTTGAGAAGAACTAACATTTTAACAGTATTGAGTATTCTAATCCATGGAAACAATATGTCTCTGTTTAGATTATTTTTAAATATTTTTCATCAGTGTTTTGTAGGCTTCCATGTATATGTTGTATGCTATATATGCATATGTATATTTAGGTGTCAGACTGACACCTAAATATTTAACTCTTTAGGTGTTAATATAAATGATATTTTAAAAATCCCAGTTGTTAGGCTTCCCTGGTGGTGCAGTGGTTAAGAATCCGCCTGCCAATGCAGGAGACAGGGGTTCAAGCCCTGGTCCAGGAATATCCCACATGCCGCGGAGCAACTGGGCCCGCGCGCCACAACTACTGAGCCTGCGCTCTAGGGCCCGAGAGCCACAACTGCTGAAGCCCATGCTCCTAGAGCCCATGCTCCGCAACAAGAGAGGCCACTGCAATGAGAAGCCTGCACACCGCAATGAAGAGTAGCCCCTGCTCACCCCAACTAGAGAAAGCCCGCGCAGCAACAAAGACCCAACGCAGCCAAAAATAAAATAAATTAAAAAGAAAAAAATCCCAATTGTTCACTGTTCATATGTAATCTTGCTCTAGTCACATAGTTTCAGGATTTTTTAATTGATTCTTTGTCATTTTTTAACATAGATAGTAGTGTCACCTTGAAAAAAGAGATTTCATTCTTTCTTTTCAATATGCAGACATTTTTTTTTCTTGTTCTTTTTTTATTATCTAGACTTCCAATACAGTGTTGAATATGAGTGGTGAGAGAGGATATCCTTATATTATTTCCAATCTTAGGCAAAAAATGGCCAGTCTCTAACCATTAAGTATAATGTTAGTTGTAGGTTTTTAATAGACATTTATTATTAAGTTGAGGAAGTTACCCTCTGTTCCTAATTTGTTGAGAGTTTTTATCATTAGATTTGAATTTTGTCAAATGCTTTTTGGCAATGATTGATATGATCATGTGAATTTTCCAGATGAACTACATTAATTTATTTTCAGACACTGAACCAGTCTTGCATATCTGGAATAAATCTCACTTGGCCATAGTGTGTTCTGTTCCACATTGTTAAATTAAATCTGCTACTATTTTGTTGAGGAATTTTGCATCGATATTCATAAGGAATATTGTTCAGTCATTTTCTTATCTGGTTATGTTTTTAGCTGAACAGATTGTATCAGGTAATAGAAATTGAGATAAATATTCTCTAATGTTAGGATTTATGTAAATCTTGCCAAGAGTTGGGCTTTGTTTCCTGTTTGTTGTAGTTATAGATGTCAGAGGCTTTAAATTTCTCCAGTGTCCTTGTTTCTGTCTCCTCTGTTGACTTTGGGCTTCTCTACTGCTATGGACTAAACTGTGCTTCTCAAAATTCATATGTTGAAGTCTAGCCCAATGTGATTTTATTTGGAGTAAGGAAGTAATTAAGGTTAAATGAGGTGATAAGGATTGGGCCTTAATCTAATAGGATTAGTGTCCTTATAAGAAGAGGAACCAGTGAGCTCATGTTCTTTCTTTCTGTCATGTGAGGACACAACAAGGAGGCAGCTATCTGCAAGCCAGGAAGAGAGTCCTCACGAGAAACCAAATCATCTGGCCCCTTAACCTTGAACTACCCAGACTCCAGAACTGTGAGAAAATAAATTTCTTTTGTATAAGCCACCCAGTCCATGATATTTTGTTATGGCTGTGCTAGCTGACTAATATACCTATGTGTTCCTCCTCAGGAGCTGTATCTTATAGTATTTCAAGGGTAATCCACTATCATTATACTAGAGGCTATATGGTATAGTGATGAGATAAGCTGGAGGGAAAGCATTCTATGATCTCATTATTTAACCCCAGTCTTTAAATAGACTAGGGTCTCTGACTTGTAACCACCACAGGTGGTTTTTTTTTATATAGCTTCTCCTCCTTTCCTTTAGAAGACTGGATGATATGAGGGAATGGAGGAGAGGAATGTCCTTTCCCCATGGCTCTTGGGCAAAGCTCTGAGAAGTTACTTTCCCCTGTGAAGTATGCTTTTGTTTTGGAAAAGATTTTGTACGTATTTCAAAAAATCTCACTCTTCCCTTTCCCCTGCCAGTGCCACATGAAGGGATGTTTTTCAGATTATCCCTGTGAGAACCTGTGGTATGTGAGGAAGAAAAGCCCATGAAAGTTTGGGGGTCCTCCTAAGACTGTAACTATAAAGAATTTTTCTCACTATTTCACACATAATCTCCAACAGCTCATCAAAACTACCAGTTGACTCTTTCTACCACATTATATTTCCAGAGGTTTCTTCTCCAGGTAAGCATATCACATCATACTTAAAAATTACATTGACATTTTTGTATTATTTTTTGAGTCTTTTGAAATAAGGATGTGGTATGTGTTTTTATTTATTCAAGTTTTCTTTTGTTCTTGTTATTTTGCCTTCAGTAGAGTTTTTTGAAGACAGTTCTTATATTTTAAGTGTATGTCTAGATATTTTCTCATTCTTAAATTACTTATTGCCATTATAAATAAATTATTCCTTATATTTTCCAGCTAGTTTGTTTTATAAATATATTTTTGGGTTTTGTATATTAATTTTGCATACTGCTATATACATTATTTTATCATATCTTCTGTAAATATAGTTTTACCTTTTTATTTTCAGTTTTCACAAATATTTCTTATTCTTGTCTAATATTACTGTCATCAATGTTTAACACTAGTGGCCAGTCTGGCCATCCATTTCTTGTTCCTGATTTTAGTGGGATTTCAGCAAGTTTTTTCTACATGAAGCATGTTCTTGGTTTTGTTTTTAAGATAGTTCTATTATTGCCATGTTAACAAATATCTATTCACTCCTATTTATGGACTGATTATTTTATTTTTTATCTTTTTAACATCTTTATTGGAGTATAACTGCTTTACAATGGTGTGTTAGTTTCTGCTTTATAAAAAAGTGAATCAGCTATACATATACATATATCCCCATATCTCCTCCCTCTCGTGTCTCCCTCCCACCCTCCCTATACCACTGTTCTAGGTGGTCACAAAGCACCGAGCTGATCTCCCTGTGCTATGAGGCTGCTTCCCACTAGTTATCTATTTTACATTTGGTAGTGTATATAAGTCCATGCCACTCCCTCACTTCAATCCATATAACTCTTCCCCCTCCCCATGTCCTCAAGTCCATTATCTACGTCTGTGCCTTTATTCCTGTCCTGCCCCTAGGTTCTTCAGAATCTTTTTTTTTTTTTTTTAGACTCCATATATTATGTGTTAGCATACAGTATTTGTTTTTCTCTTTCTGACTTACTTCACTCTGTATGACAGACTCTAGGTCCATTCACCTCACTACAAATAACTCAATTTTGTTTCCCTTTATGGCCAAGTTACATTCCATTGTATATATGTGCCACATCTTCTTTATCCATTCATCGGTCAGTGGACAGTTAGGTAGCTTCCATGTCCTGGCTATTGTAAATAGAACTGCAATGAATATTGTGGTACATGACTCTTTTTGAATTACTGTTTTCTCAGGGTATATGCGTAGTAGTGGGAGTGCTGGGTCATGTGGTAATTCTATTTTTAGTTTCTTAAAGAACCTCCATACAGTTCTCCATAGTGGCTGCACCAATTTACATTCCCACCAACAGTGCAGCAGGGTTCCCTTTTCTCCAAACCCTCTCCAGCATTTATTGTTTCTAGATTTTGTGATGATGACCATTCTGACTGATGGGAGGTAAAATCTCATTGTAGTTTTGATTTGCATTTCTCTAATAATTAGTGATGTTGAGCATTCTTTCATGTGTTTGTTGGCAATCTGTATATCTTCTTTGGAGAAATGTCTATTTAGGTCTTCTGCCCATTTTTGGATTGTGTTGTTTGTTGTTTTGATATTGAGTGGCATGAGCTGCTTGTAAATTTTGGAAATTAATCTTTTGTCAGTTGCTTCATTTGCAAGTATTTTCTCCAATCCTGAGGGTTTTCTTTTCATCTTGTTTATGGTTTCCATTGCTATGAAAAGCTGTTTAAGTTTCATTAGGTCTCATATGTTTATTTTTGTTTTTATTTCCATTTCTCTAGGAGGTGGGTCAAAAAGTATCTTGCTGTGATTTATGTCACGGAGTGTTCTGCCTAGGTTTTCCTTTATGAGTTTTAAAGTGTCTGGCCTTACATTTAGGTCTCTAATCGATTTTGAGTTTATTTTTCTGTGCGGTGTTAGGGAGTGTTCTGATTTCATTCTTTTACATGTAGCTGTCCAGTTTTCGCAGCACCACTTACTGAAGAAACTGTCTTTTCTCCATTGTATATTCTTGCCTCCTTTATCAAAAATAAGGTGACCATATGTGTGTGGGTTTATCTCTGGGCTTTCTATCCTGTTCTATTGACCTAATTTTCTGTTTTTGTGCCAGTACAATACTGTCTTGATTACTGTAGTTTTGTAATATATTGTGCAGTCAGCAAGCCTGATTCCTCCAGCTCCTTTTTCTTTCTCAAGATTGCTTTGGCTATTTGGGGTGTTTTGTGTTTCCATACAAATTGTGAAATTTTTTGTTCTAGTTCCGTGAAAAATGCTATTGGTAGTTTGATTGGGATTGCATTGAATCTGTAGATTGCTTTAGGTAGTATAGTCATTTTGACAGTGTTGATTCTTCCAATTCAAGAACATGGTATATCTCTCCATCTGTTTGTATCATCTTTAATTTCTTTCATCAGTGTCTTATAGTTTTCTGCATACAGGTCTTTTGTCTCCTTAGGTAGGTTTATTCCTAGGTATTTTATTATTTTTGTTGCAATGGTAAATGGGAATGTTTCCTTAACTTCTCTTTCAGATTTTTCATCATTAGTGTATAGGAATGCAAGAGATTTCTGCGCATTAATTTTGTACCCTGCTAATTCACCAAATTCATTGATTACCTCTAGTAATTTTCGGTTAGCCTCTTTAGGGTTCTCTATGTATAGTATCATGTCATCTGCAAACAGTTACAGCTTTGCTTCTTTTCCAATTTAGCTTCCTTTTATTTCTTTTTCTTCTCTGATTGCTGTGGCTAAAACTTCCAAAACTATATTCAATAATAGTGGTGAGAGTGGACAACCTTGTCTTGTTTCTGATCTTAGTGGAAATGGTTTCAGTTTTTCACCATTGAGAATGATGTTGGCTGTGGGTTTTTCATATATGGCCTTTATTATATTGAGGTAAGTTCCCTCTATGGCTACTTTCTGGAGAGTTTTTATCATAAATGGGAATTGAATGCTGTCAAAAGCTTTTTCTGCATCTGTTGAGATGATCATAAGTTTTTATCCTTCAATTTGTTAATATGGTATAGCCCATTGACTGATTTGTATATATTGAAGAAGCTTTGCATTCCTGGGATAAACCCTACTTGATCATGGTGTATGATCTTTTTAATGTGCTGTTGGATTCTGTTTGCTAGGATTTTGTTGAGGATTTTTGCACCTATGTTCATCAGTGATATTGGCCTGTAGTTGTCTTTCTTTGTGACATCTTTATCTGGGTTTGGTATCAGGGTGATGCTGGCCTCATAGAATGAGTGTGGGAGTGTTCCTCCCTCTGCTATATTTTGGAAGTGTTTGATAAGAATAGGTTTTAGCTCTTCTCTAAATGTTTGATAGAATTCCCCTGTGAAGCCATCTGATCCTGGGTTTTTGTTTTTTGGAATATTTTTAATCACAGTCTCATTTTCTGTGCTTGTGTTTGGTCTGTTTATATATTCTAGTTCTTCCTGGTTCAGTCTAGGAAAGTTGTGCTTTTCTAAGAATTTGTCCATTTCTTCCAGGTTGTCTATTTTATTGGCATAGAGTTGCTTGTAGTAATCTCTCATGGTCCTTTGCATTTCTGCAGAGTCAGTTGTTACTTCTCCTTTTCCATTTCTAATTCTATTGATTTGAGTCTTCTCCCTTTTTTTCTTGATGGGTCTGGGTAATGGTTTATGAATTTTGTTTATCGTCTCAAATAACCAGCCTTTAATTTTATTGATCTTTGCTTTTCTTTCCTTCATTTCTTTTTCATTTATTTCTGACCTGATCTTTATGATTTCTTTCCTTCTGCTGACGTTGCGGATTTTGTTCTTCTTTCTCTAATTGCTTTAGGTGTAAGGCTAGGTTCTTTATTTGAGATGGTTCTTGTTTCTTAGGTAGAATTGTATTGCTGTAATCTTTCCTTTTAGAACTGCTTTTGCTGCAACCCATAGATTATGGGTCAACATGTTTTCATTGTCATTTGTCTGTAGGTATTTTTTGATTTCCTCTTTGATTTCTTCAGTGATCTCTTGGCTATTAAAAATGTATTGTTTAGCCTCCATGTGTTTGTATTTTTTACATATTTTTTCCTGTAATTGGTATCTAGTCTCGTAGCATTGTGGTCAGAAAAGATATTTGATATGATTTCAATTTTCTTAAATTTACCAAGGCTTGATTTGTGACCCAAGATATGATATATCCTGGAGAATGTTCCACGAGCACTTGAGAAGAAAGTGTATTCTGTTGTTTTTGGATGGAATGTCCTATAAATATCAATTAAGTCCATCTTGTTTAATGTATCATTTAAAGCTTGTGTTTTCTTATTTATTTTCATTTTGGATGATCTATCCATTTGTGAAAGTGGGGTGTTAACCCTACTATGGTTGTGTTACTGTCGATTTCCCCTTTATGGCTGTTAGCATTTTCCTTATGTATTGAGGTGCTCCTATGTTGGGTGCATAAATATTTATAAGTGTTATCTCTTCTTCTTGGATTGACCCCTTGATCATTATGTAGTGTCCTTATTTGTCTCTTGTAGTAGTCTTCATTTTAAAGTCTATTTTGTCTGATATGAGAATTGCTCCTCCAGCTTTCTTTCAATTTCCATTTGCATGGAATATCTTTTTCCATTCCCTCACTTTCAGTCTGTATGTGTCCCTATGTCTGAAGTGGGTCTCCTGTAGACAGCATATATACAGGTCTTGTTTTTGCATCCATTCAGTTGGTCTATTTCTTTTGGTTGGAGCATGTAATCCATTTACATTTAAGGTAGTTATCCATATGTATGTTACTATTACCATTTTCTTAATTGTTTGGGGTTTGTTATTGTAGTTCTTTTCCTTCTCTGTTTCCTGCCTAGAGAAGTTCCTTTAGCATTTGTTGTACAGTTGGTTTGGTGGTGCTGAATTCTCTTAACTTTTGCTTATCTGTATAGGTTTTAATTTCTCCATTGAATCTGAATGAGATCCTTGCTGGATAGAGTAATCTTGGTTGTAGGTTTTTCCCTTTCATCACTTTAGATATGTCCTTCCACTTCCTTCTGGCTTGCAGAGTTTCTGCGGAAAGATCAGCTCTTAACCTTATGGGGATTCCCTTGTATGTTATTTGTTGTTTTTCCATTCTTGCCTTTAATATTTTTTCTTTTTATTTAATTTTTGATAGTTTGATTAATATGTGTCTTGGTGTGTTTCTCCTTGGATTTATCCTGTATGGGACTCTCTGTGCTTCCTGGACTTGATTAACTATTTCCTTTCCCATATTAGGGAAGTTTTCAACTATAATCTCTTCAAATATTTTCTCAATCCCTTTCTTTTTCTCTTCTTCTTCTGCGACACCTGTAATTCGAATGTTGGTGCATTTAATGTTGTCCCAGAGGTCTCTGAGACTGTTCTCAATTATTTTCATTCTTTTTTCTTTATTCTGCTCTCCAGTAGTTATTTCCACTATTTTTTCTTCCTGGTCAGCTATATGTTCTTCTGCCTCAGTTATTCTTCTATTGATTCCTTCTAGAAAAATTTTATTTCATTTATTGTGTTGTTCAACATTGTTTGCCCTTTAGTTATTTTAGGTACTTGTTAGACCTTTCTTGTATTTTCTCCATTCTATTTCCAAGATTTGGATCAACTTTACTATCATTACTCTGAATTATTTTTCAGGTAGACTGCCTATTTCCTCTTCATTTGTTTGGTCTGGTGGGTTTTTACCTTGCTCCTTTATCTGCTGTGTGTTTCTCTGTCTTCTCATTTTGCTTAAGTTACTGTGTTTGGGGTCTCCTTTTTGCAGGCTGCAAGTTCGCATTTCCCGTTGTTTTTGGTGTCTGCCCCCAGTGGGTGAGGTTGGCTCAGTGGGTTGTGTAGGCTTCCTGGTGGAGGGGACTGGGGCCTGTGTTCTGGTGGATGATGCTGGATTTTGTCTTTCTGGTGGGCAGGACTTCGTCCTGTGGTGTGTTTTGAGGTGTCTCTTAACTTATTATGATTTTAGACAGCCTCTCTTCTAATGGGTGGGGCTGTGTTCCTGTCTTGCTATTTCTTTGGCATAGGGTGTCCAGCACTGTAGCTTGCTGGTCATTGAGTGGAGGTGGGTCTTAGCGTTGAGATGGAGAGCTTTTGCCATTTGGTATCATGTGGAGCCAGGAGGTCTCTGGTGGACAAATGCCCTGAACTCTGCTCTCCCCCCTCAGAGGCACAGGCCTGACACCCAGCCAGAGTATCAAGACCCTGTCAGCCATACGGCTCAAAGGAAATGGGAGAAAAATAGAAAGAAATAAAAAAATAAAGTTATTAATATGAAAATTTTAAAAAATTATTAAAAATAATTAAAAAGTAATTAAGAAAAAAAGAAAGAAGAGAGCATCCAAAGCAAAAAAACAAACCCACCAATGATAACAAGCATTAAGAGTTATACTAAAAAAATAAATAAATAAACAACAACAGCAAAAAATGGACAGACAGAACCCTAGGACAAATGGTAAAAGCAAAGCTATACAACAAAATCACACAAAGAAACATACAAATACACACTCACAAAAAGTGAAAAAGGAAGAAAAAAATAATATATATATATATATACATATCATTGCTCCCAAAGTCCTCCTCCTCAATTTGGGATGATTCGTTGTCTATTCATGTATTCCACAGATGCTGGGTACATCAAGGTGATTGTGGAGATTTAATCCACTGCTCCTGATGCTGCTGGGAGGGATTTCCCTTTTTATCTTTGTTTGCACAGCTCCTGGGGTTCAGGTTTGGATTTGGCCCTGCCTCTGCGTGTTGGTCACCTGAGGACGTCTGTTCTTCACTCATACAGGACAGGGTTAAATAGCAGCTGATTCGGGGGCTCTGGCTCACTCAGGTCGGGAGGAGGGAGGGGTGTGGAATGCGGGGTGAGCCTGCAGCGGCAGAGGCCAGCATGACGTTGCACCAACCTGATGCACACCGTGTGTTCTCCCAGGGAAGTTGTCCCTGGGTCACAGAACCCTGGCAGTGGCGGGCTGCACAGGGTCCTGGGAGGGGAGGTGTGGACAGTGACCTATGCTTGCACACAGGTTTCTTGGTGGCTTCAGCAGCAGCCTGAGCATCTCATGCCCGTCTCTGGGGTCCTCACTGATAGCCGCAGCTCGCGCCCCATCTCTGGAGCTCGTTTAGGCGGTGTTCTGAATCCTCTCTCCTCGCACACCCTGAAACAATGATCTCTTGCCTCTTTGGCAGCTGCAGACTTTTTCCTGGACTCCCTCCCAGCTAGCCGTGGTGCACTAGCCCCCTTCAGGCTGTGTTCATGCAGCCAACCCCAGTCTTCTCCCTGGGATCTGACCTCCGAAGCCCAAGCCTCAGCTCCTAGCCCCCACACGCCCCAGCAGGTGAGCAGACAGGCCTCTCAGGCTGGTGAGCGCTGGTCGGCACTGATCCTCTGTGCGGGAATCTTTCCGCTTTGCCTTCCGCACCCCTGTGGCTGTGATCTCCTCCGCGGCTCCAAAGCTTCCCCCCTCTGCCACCTGCAGTCTCAGCCCGTAAAGGGGCTTCCTAGTGTGTGGAAAGCTTTCCTCCTTCACTCCTCCCTCCCCGAGGTGCAGGTCCCGTCCCTATTCTTTTGTCTCTGTTTTTCCTTTTTTCTTTTGCCCTACCCCGGTACGTGGGGAGTTTCTTGCCTTTTGGGAGGTCTGAGGTCTTCTGCCAGCATTCAGTAGGTGTTTTGTAGGAGTTGTTCCACGTACAGATGTATTTCTGGTGTATCTGCAGGGAGGAAGGTGATCTCCGTGTCTTATTCTTCCACCATCTTGAAGGTCTCTCTGATTTTTTTAAAATTAACAGTGATGGTTTCACTTTGTCCCTTACCATTTCATTGTTTTATTAATAGATTTCCTAATACACACTGGTATTCCTGGAATAAACTCTAACTTAGTTATATATTTTTATTCTCATGTTCTATAGGATTTTGCTAGAATTTTGTTTATGATTTTTATTCATAATGATAAGTGAAAATTATTTTAATTTTTGAATGTTACATATTGGAATCAGTGTTATACTTGCTTCATACATGGAGTTTGGAAGTTTTCCTTTCTCTTTCTATATCCTAAAGTAGTTTAAATTGAATAGGAATCATCTTCTCTTTAAATGGCTTGGTAAATTTCCCTTTTAAAAGATTTGGCTGCAGTGGTCTTTTGCTGAGATTAGTTCTTTTATAACCCCTGTTGAAATAAATTTCTAAGCCCAAGATGGAGCCATTCCTCCCCATGGTGCCACGTCAACAACACAAAATTTAGATCACTTTCCTATCCCTGTAAATGCTCCCCTGGAAAGTACATCCAGGCAGCCAATCCCCAAACACGAATACAAAGTCGGGCCTTCTCACACCAAACAAGGCTGCTTACGTGGCCCAGCCAATCAGATATTTTCTCTTTTTCTCTTCCTCGTGCTTTATTTTCTCCTGTAAAAACTTCCTTCCTCCTGCCCCATTTTGCGCTCTCCGAAAGGACTTTCCACTTCATGAAGTGGTAAAGTTTATTTGTGCCACCTAAATTGTTTTAATTATTTTTTAACACACCCTCTATATCCACTATGGAACTTGATCTTTTAATCTCTTATATGGTAAATTTTGGTAATATACATTTTCCTAAAAACGTACCCATTTTACAGAGTTTTTCAAGTTCATTTGTTGTTGTGCAATGTAGGCTTCTGATTCTTTTAATTAACTCGGGTTTTTTCATCCTCGTTTTTTATTATGCTGCAATTTTTTTTAATTTATTGAAGTAATAGTTGATATACATAGTTGTGTTAATTTCTGCTGTACAGCAAAGTGACTCAGCTATAGATATATATATTCTTTTTCATATTTTTTTCATTATGGTTCATCACTGGATATTGTATATAGTTCCCTGTGCTATAGAGCAAGACCTTGTTTATTCATCCTCTATGTAATAGTTTGCATCTGCTAACCCCAATCTCCCAACCCATCCTTCCTTCACCCCACCACCCCTTGGCAACCACAAGTCTGTTCTCTATGTTTGTGCAATTTTTTGATTTTATATTTTTTCTCATATAGGTTAGAATTGATGTTTCTGTGATGTTTTTATTTTAAGAGCAAGTGTTTGTATCTATTTATAATTCTATTCATTCTTTTAAACTGATTTCTCTTATATTTATTAATTCTTTCTTCATAAACTCTTTAGGTTTTTAGTTATTTTTATTTTAACTTTTTTGTATGGAAATTTTCATTAATTTGTATATTTTAATTAATGTAATTATTTGGGATTATACATTTTCCTTAGAGCACTAATTTTGCTGGGTCCCCTTGGTTCTGAATAATTGTATTTTTATACATTATTTTGGTGTTCCTGAAATTTTGCTCTTTATATATATATTTCTTCTTTTATTCAAAAGTAGTTAAAACAGAGTATATTAGTATATTAATTTCTTTGTGGGAGGATCATTGTTTTTCTGGTTTTGTTATTAATTTATGGAATTTCATTTGACATTATGATTAGTTTGTTGCAAACTGATATATGGTTAATGTTTGTGAGTGTTCCATGGACATCTGAAAGGAAATTATATTTTCTATTTTTATGATTTTTAGAATTAATCATATATCAACCAGTTCTCCTATTTTATTTTTATATTTTGTTCTCTTACATATGTAATCTCTCATGGACTGAGAGAGAATTAAAATATCCTGTTACTAGTGGGTTTCTTTGTTAAAAAATAAAAGTTTACCTTTAATATTTGCTTCATGACTGTTGATATTATGTTATCCAGTATATAGTTATGCAAAGGTCTGGAATAACACTGTAACTTGCACACTTCCTTTTTTTTTTTCATTTGTTTAAAATATCTCTGCTTCTCCTTTTATTTTCAAACTTCCTAAATCACTGTCTTATCTGTGTCTCTTCACTATAACTTAGATTTATAACCTCAATTTGGAGTTTACTTTGTGTCCCACTTCATATATCTTTCCTTTTAATGTGCGTCATTAAGCAGTTTATATTTATTGTATGGAAGATGTGTTTCATTTTAGTTCTGTCAGACAATTTTAGGTTATAATTTCTGTTTTTATAATTTTAACATACAAATATTGCTATGTGGCTTTCATTACTGTGTCAGTATCTGTGTGTGTATATATGTATGTAGGCCCTCTAATATATAGTATTATATGTATTTATCTATACTTTAAAAGTTACAGTTTATACAATAATATTTTCTATAAACCTAGCTATCTATTTCTTTAGCTGTATTATTTACCTAATCCAAGCTTTGATAAATTAACATTATTCCACCTTCTCCCTCAACGCTCTGTCCTCCTCTATGCAATTTCCTCAATATTAATCTTTCTAAGTACTTTTAAATGTTTATGAATCTATCACTTGACTCGTCAGCCATTAGAGAAGAGGCCAACACTGAACTTACTCTATATTTTAACTTCTTTATTCCTTTCCCTCCTAAGTTTTGTTGTGTTATTTTCACATCGTCATGGCATCTACATGTACATTGTGTTTTGCAACCTAATCTCACATTTGTTTTAGTAATAGTTTTACACTTAAACATTTTTCAGTCATCCAATACCAGTCCTGTATGTAGCTTCCCCAGACATCCTTTGATTGGCTATAATTTATCTTCAAGTGGAGTTCTCAAGAAGAGACCATGGAGAAATATTCCTTGATTTTTATCCAGTACAGAACTCTCTATATGTTTGGTACTTGTAGGAAAGCTTGATTCACTATGCACTCCATGGCTGACATAATTTTCCCCTGAACATCTGATTGCTGTTGCTTCGTTCTCTTATGACATTAAATGTTACCAGGAGAAATTTGATCTGCCTGATATTGTTCCTCTGTAAATGATACACATACAACGCTTCACATATTTGCATTCTTTGCCTGCCCTGGGGCCATGATATATTTGCCTATATCATTCAAATTTTAACATGTATCAACAGAAACAAGCACTCTGTCTTTGAGTATTAGAATGGGCAAATTAGTTGAACTCCTAAATAAATATTTTGAGGATTTCAATTCAGTTACATGAAATAAGGCTTTTCAAATAAGAAACAAACACCCCAATTTCCTGAACAATGATTTAGGATACTTGTTTTCTGATTGGTATGTAAATTGAAGTCTCTTAAAATGCTTTTATTTGAAGCAGACTAGTATAAACTGGGATATCTATTTCCAAACTTACCAGATTCACAGACATTTATTGAGATTTATAAAATTCCAAATGGTCTCACCTATACTGTCTTCTTTTCCCACTTAATAATAAAAGTTCTTTGGATATAGTATTAGCATTTTCCAAAGTATTCCTCATCATCTACTGAAAGTTTGCTGGAACAATCATCACTAATCTGTTTCTGACAATTATTCTGTTTTATATTAAACATAATGTTTCTATGTTTTATTTTAATAGAACACTGAGAC
Organism: Globicephala melas; assembly: GCF_963455315.2. Lineage (NCBI taxonomy): Eukaryota > Metazoa > Chordata > Mammalia > Artiodactyla > Delphinidae > Globicephala > Globicephala melas. The sequence continues at coordinate 160,250,962 of NC_083315.2, read as the reverse complement.
AGCTTTTCTTCCTTCTCAGTCTGTACTGTAATTCATAGATTATTTTGTCAGAATTTTATAGATCTAATAAGCTATAAGTTACAAGATTTTGATAGATAATTTATTTTCTTTCAGCAGTTATTCATTGAGCACATGCTGTCTTCTGGGCACTGTTCTAAGCTTTGGGGATATAGGAAGAAAGAATACACATAAAACCAAAGCCCCTTGTGGTGAAAACTGGTGCCATGTCAGGTATGACCTGAAGCTGTACTTCAGTTTTGAGGAACATCAGACGCTACTGGCTCATAGCTGCATCCATCCTTGAGAATTGCTCTTGGCCATAGGAACTTCTTGACCCAAGGTTACCATTCCTTCTCCTCATTCCCAGTCCACCCACTAGGTGCGACCACTCTGGTAGGTAATGGCAGCTCCAGAGATTCTTATAGGACAACTAACTCTCAATTGCAACTACTTTCCTGTCCAGCTTTCCCTGTGTTCAATCTTGTCTTCCTAACTTCTTTAGTGGTAAATCTCTCAAAATCACTGCCAAATAAACCTACAAGTCACCCTTCATCTCAGAATCTCTTTCTAAGAAACCCATTCTAAGACCCTACCCATGACATTTGTATTCCACTTGAGGAAAAAGATAATAAATGAAAAGGAAAATCGTGCTAGTGGGGATGTAAATTGGTACAGCCACTATGGAGAACAGTATGGAGGTTCCTTAAAAAACTAAAAATAGAGCTACCATATGATCCAGCAATCTCATTCCTGGCCATATTTCTGGAGAAAACCATACTTTGAAAATATACGTGCACCCCAATGTTCATTGCAGTGTTATTTACAATAGCGAAGATGTGGAAGCAACCTAAATGTCCACTGACAGGTGAATGGATAAAGAAGACGTGGTACATATATATGATGGTATATTACTTAGCCATTAAAAATGAATAAAATAATGCCATTTGCAGCAACACGGATGGACCTAGATTAGCATAATAAGTGAAGTAAATTAGACACAGAAAGACAAATATCACATGATATCACTCATATGTGGAATCTAAAAAAAAAGATAAAAATGAACTTATTTACAAAAGAGAAATAGACTCACAGACTTAAAAAGCAAACTTATGGTTACCAAAGTGGAAAGGTGGGGGGAAGAGATAAATTAGGAGTTTGGGACTGATATATACATACTACTATATATAGAATAGATAGTCAGCAAGGACCTACTGTATAGCACAGGGAACTCTACTCAAAAATCTCTAATAACCTATATGGGAAAAGAAGCTGAGAAAGAATATATATACATGTGTGTGTGTGTGTGTGTGTGTGTGTGTATGAAACACTTTGCTGTATACCTGAAACTAGCACAATATGGTAAATCAACTACACTCAAATATAAAATAAAAAATAAAGAAAAAAGAATAATTGTTAAGCGTTTTCATGGACTAGACGTAAAGGCATGCTTGTGTGCATTTGTATTTATATGTCTGTGTGTTCTGAATGTGTATATTTTATATTTTGAAACATATGTAAATAAAAATCCTGAGGCTCCTATTACCAGCAAAATCTTAATAGCTTCTTTGAAGATCTGAGCTAAGCAGATGTTATGCATGCAAATAAAATTAGAAGACCCAAATGAGAAAAATGGAGATCACAGATTTCTGGTTTGGAAGTGCTTAACTAGTGATAGCAATGAACTTTTGAATAATAAAATATCCTGTCAATATGGTAGGCCCCATAGCAGTACTCTAATAAAGTAGTGATAATATAATTTATGTTTTCACAAAACGAAGAAGATTTATGGGACTGTGAGGGCTATGGCACTATGAGGATCAGTATTCCCTAGATCTCTTTAAACATTGATAGTAGTTATTGGCAACAAGCACATACTGGATAGCCTCTGCATCTAGCTCATTCTACATAAGTTCACACACAGGACTCCCACTTAGCAGAGCCGCCTTATATTACACCTAAGGAGAGAACTGACCTGAAATCTATCTATACATATAGAGAGCCTTGTCTATCTCCTTGATTTTAGTTTTGTTTGGAGCAGTTGCACCCATCACACAAGTTGGGGATCAGTGAACACATAATAAACAGTAATTATGAGGCCTTAAAAACCAGATGGTTCCTACAGAAATGCATCCAGTCATTCCTTTACTGACATTTCAAGAGGTGCTTTTCCAGCAATTCTATATGCCAGTACTATCTCAAAGGTTGATTAAACGTGTTAATAGTCTGTATTCACTCTCCAATCATTACTGCTCTAAGAAATTGTTGGATAAGTTTGATGTTGATAAAGTTGAATTTGTACTGTTTTTAAGTACTTTTTTTCTTGAGACAAAATGCACACCTCAGGGCTCCACTAATTGAAATCTAATGCCTGTGAACACTGGCTTGCTTAGAATTTATTAGTTTTCTTTTTATATGAGAAAAATATTAGCAAGAAAATTAGTAGTTTAAGGATATTTTTAGTTGATATGTTTAATGTGCTTAAGGAAAATGTCAGTGTTAAACACACTAAGAGGCATAATTAAAGATGTGATACTTACAAGTTGCTCATTTTTATTAAAGTAACTCTCCAAAATATTTGCTTTATAATGCCAATTTTGAGTTACTGCTCATGTTATAATGTAATAAAAAAAGTTTTTAACTTATTCATTACAGAATCTTTGTATGTAGCTAAATCACACTGGTCTACTCCCCCAGTTCATTAAAATCTGTTGGACATTACTTCCTATGTCTTCAATAACAGTGTTGCAGCTGTGTGTTAACTAAGCTCTGAAATAACTATGCTAAGAACACATGTGTTCATCAGTTTTCATTCATCTTTTCAGATAATGTTGAAATTTTTCCTGGTTCAGTCTTATTTAATTGAGGCGTATGAGCCTACCATTTAACTGGCCCATAACTCTATATACTCTTCTGACACCTCTCCAGCCTGTAATAGAAATCTTCAGGGTGCCATCCTTTAAGAAAATATAATAGTAAATAATATAAAACTATATTATTTTAAACTAAGACATAAAACCAGTGATTTTTTTTTATACATCATAAAATCTCCCATAATTGGTACTCAATACAAAACCAGCAACTTCCTATATCTCTACTATTTTAATATCTCTAAGCCGAGAGGCACAAACCCCTGTTGAATTTCTTCAAGTCTCCACACTATTAGAGCCTTGGTAGAAACAGAAAAGTTCCTTTGGGGACACACTCAGTAGAAGCTTGAGAAACGTTTCCTAGAGGAGTACAATCCTGTATCTTTCCCCGTGGGCCTCCTGTGGAGATTCATTAAGTGTGCAATTAACAAAAGTGCATTAACAAAAGGAAGTGTCTTCTACTCAAATAGAAAAATTCAATGACCTTCTGCCAGGGGATAGTTTAAAAGCAAGGCATAGATTAGTGCATTTTTTTAAATATTCAGAAAATTGCTTTATCAATTATTTTTTTTTTTAATTTTGCAAATTTCCTAGACACAACAGAAACCCAGCTACTGTTGTAAACACAGAACTTTAGTATTTGATGCCTATTTTTAAAAAAAATGCAATAAATATTTTTTATATTCTTCAGGGTTATCATTATGAATGTCAAAATTATTCTGGGCTATGGTGGAGATATCTTCCAGAGATCATATTTGCTGTTAACTGGATGGCTTCATTTTATTTCTTATATTTCCTTTTGATATATTTTTCTCTCTTCTAGCACTGTCAGATTCACTGTTACTTTCCACTGCCTCTGGTGTACCTGCTTCTACTTACCTTCTATTTCCAATTTTTTCGCTTTAAATATGCTATATCTTGTAGTGATCTGCATTCATCTACTCATCTATCTAATCTATCAATTTTATGTGTATATATACACACATGTATACATGCATACATATCTATTTTGTATAACATCAAAATATTGATGTTTTATTTTTATATTTACTTAGTGTTTTTGTCTTTATATTTATAGAATATAAAATGTTTTATATTTATAATTCATAAAACAAATTCATGAAGCAAATTTCATGAGACAAAAAATTAATGTATTTCTAATATAAAATGTATAAATATCTCAAAACTACAATAAAATACCAATTTACTATTTCATAAATGTTAAACAAGCATAATCATTTCAATAGAAAGTATTAGCCATAGTGGCTTTCCTACTTTGTTCCACTTCTATTTCTACCAGTTCCACTTGCTTTGCTCTCAGTATTAACTGCTTCAATGCCCCTAGTCCAATGGGCTCCAGTAGGGTTGCCTTTTCCTGATTCAGTCATTCAGAACCACTACTCTGGGAAGTTCCTCTGTGCAGCACTTTAAACTTCCCTTCCCAGCAAGTTGGGAAAAAGGATCCTAAATATGCCTTTTTTCTACAACTCCTTCAGAGGGCCCTCCCACAAAGCTCATCGTTTTATTTGGCATGAAGCAAATTGAGATAGAAGGATGGGAGGAATTTGTTGTTGGAGCCAAGTGAGAGTGTAAAAAGTGTTGTGTTCTCAGGGACAAGGAAGAAGGACAGAAGTTACAGAAGAACCAAACTCTTTCACATCAAATAGAGTGACTGAGGCCTTTAATTATTATCTGAGATAACATTATTACATAAACAAAAATACTGGTATTCTGTAACATCAGAATCCTCAATCTTGGTGTTGAAATGTTATGGAAAGCAAATAATTGAAAGTATTAAGAATCAAAGGACATGAGTTAGGTACTCAGGTAATTTCCTGTGAGCAAATTAATGAATTTTATCGCTGTCATTTCTTTTGCTTGTTTAAGACCTTTTGCTATTCATTTTTTGGTTCTCAACTATACTTCACTGTGTGAATATGTCAGAAAATTCATGAATGGATAAGTAAAATATGACTATTACATAACATGAACTGAAAATACTCATGTAAGAGTGAGGCTGTATATATTCCCTATTTTTCTGAGTAGGTTTATGTTCAAATAAAGGCAGTGCCAACAGCTATGAAGTACAGTTTTTGGTTAAAATATATAAATAATTATGATTTATTACCTCCTATTCTATCCTCACACCAGGAAGTAAGAAAGAATATAGCTTCAATTTGATTACAGAACATCTTAATGGCAATGCAATTTCCTTTACCTACTGTTTACTTCCACCTCTTTTTCCATCTAGATGTTCTCAGTCTCCTTGAACTGACTATATGACCAGTCCTAAAATGGCTGAATATCTTATTTAAAATGTTGGCAAAACCATTTGACCGTAGGGAAAACCTCCCTAAGGCTGAATCTCTATAGCCAAACTACTGTAATATTTCAGAACATTGGTTCAATTCCAATCCTCTAGTTATCCACAAATTCTCTAAGAAAACTAGATAATTTTTCATCTTCTAATTGGTCACTTGGGATCAGCAGTACCTGATCCCACTGCTCTTCAAGTGTATGGAGAACAATTCTGATCACTCTTCATAGCATGTATTCTTTGCTCCAGGAAAAAATATTTTTCATTTTATTTTATTTTTAAAGTATAGCCTATAGAGAGAAAGGTATCCAAATCTTAGTACTGCTTGATAATTATTGAAAAGTAAACACTTCTGTGTAACTACAACCAGATTGAGAAATAGAACACTACCAGCTTTCCAGAAGACTGCCTCAGGCCCATCCCAAGTGTTACTCTCCTGAAAGATAAACATTATTCTGACTTTTATAGCCATCAATTAGTTCTCTTCCATTTTCATTTTTACATGACAGAAATCAGAGAGCACGTACTCCCTCAGGCTTATTTTTTCACTCAAATTTATGTTTAATTTGATATTATTCATATATATAATGACTATACCACAAATTATATCTTCCACTCTACTCTTGATGGGCATTTGCATTATTTCCCATTTGGGCTATAAAAATCAAGCTGCTCTATACATACCCATGCAGTGTGTATTTATGCACTTATGTCGAATTTATACATATGCATGTACTTGTTGGTGTGCGTATATTGAAATCTAGAAAATGAAACAAAAACAATTTATCAAAATGGTTGTACCAGTTGAAATTCCCACTAACATTTTATGGGAGTTCCAGTTGCACCACATCCTCACCAATACATGGCATTTTAAAATATTTTATTTTATTTTGTTATTTTTGCTATTTTATTATTTAAGTGAGTATATGTGATAATATTTCATTGTGCTTTTCATTTGCATTTGCCAAATAATGAATGAGGCTGATCACATTCAAATATTTATTTGCCATTTGAACATACTTGTTTGTGGAGCAACTTTTCAATCCATTATTCAGTTTTTTTGAGTGTTTTTTTTTTTTCTTAATGACTTTAATGAGATCTTTATAAGTGTACATTCTTTGATACATACATGTATTGCAAATATCTTCTTCCACTCTGTGGCTTGCCTTCTGAGATTCTTAATGTTGTTCTTTGATAAATAAAAGTTCTTACTTTTAGTATAGTCATATTTTCCAATCTTATTCTTTACAGTCTATTCTTTTCATGTCCAGTTTAAGAAAGTCATGAATACATTTTCCTATGTTATCTTCCAGAATTTGAAAGTTATTTTTGTTTTTTACCATTGTTGTTTTATGTTTCACATTTAAATTAAAGATCCAATTGACTTTTGTGAACAGTAGAAGGTAGGGATCAAGTGGGGTTTTATTATTTTTATGGGATATCCAGATGTCCCAGCACAATTTATTAAATAGATCATCCTTTCTTCATTGCAATGCAGTGACACCTCTGTCACATATCAACTTACTCTATGTATGTGCTCATTTCTCTAAACTCTATATTCTGATCCATTGGTCTAGTGCTACCCTTATGTCTTACCATATCATTTTAATTTCTGTTACTTTATAAGTCTTGATACCTGGTATTGTAAATTTTTCAACTTTTCTTTGCTAGAGTGGCTCTTTAAATTTCTGTATAATTCTTGGAATCTGTTTGTCATGGGAAATTATTGGAATGTTGATTGTAATTGCATGCATTATTTAAGAATTGACATGTTTACAGTACTGAAACTTCCCATCTAGCTTAGCAAATCTTGTCCTTTTATTTGGATATTTTTAATTAGTCTCAAGAATGTTGTAGTTCTCTGTGTACCAGATTCACACAACTTTCTTTCTTTTTTTGTTTTGCGGTACACTGGCCTCTCACTGTTGTGGCCTCTCCCGTTGCAGAGCACAGGCTTGGGACGCGCAGGCTCAGCGGCCATGGCTCACGGGCCCAGCTGCTCCGCGGCATGTGGGATCTTCCCGGACCGGGACACGAACCCATGTCCCCTGCATCAGCAGGCGGACTCTCAACCACTGCGCCACGAGGGAAGCCCTCACACAACTTTCATTAGATTTATTATTGAGTATTTTGTTTTGATTCTATTGTAAATGGCATGGTTTTTCAAACATTTTCTATTTCTTTACTAATTTATAGAGCTAGGATTTATTTTTGTCATGACCTTGTACCCAACAACCTTGCTCAATTCACAAATTACTTCTAAGAACCTTTTTTATAATCTTATTAACTTTTCTACATAAACTACCATGTGTATATAGAAAAATACATATACAAATAATGATAATTTTATTACTTTCTCTCCACTCTTTATGTCTGCCATTACTAAAATAGCTGGGGTCTCTAGTACCATGCTGTATAGAAGGTGACTGTTCTGTTTTTAATCTCAAAGGAGAGTTTTCAATATTTACCATTTAAGATAAAGCTAACTGCATGTTCTTGGAGGCACAAGTATTTTTGAAAAGGTAGATTTTTTTCCTGAAACCGCCCAGGGTTATTGAATTTAACAAATAAATGCCTTTATTTCATGTACTGAGATAATCATTATCATGATTTTTCTCCTTTTGCTCTTAACCTAGTGAATTACATTGGTTTCATTTGAAGTGTTAGAGTAACATAACATGTCTGGAATAAACAAAAACAATCACACTGTTTATGATAAAGCCAATCATCCTTTATGTAAACTGCTGGACTTTATTATTGTTTTGTTAGGAATTTTGCATCTGTGTTTGTGGGAAAGATTGGCTTTGACATCTTTTTCTTTTTACTAGGTGTTTGTTATGAAGATTTTCTTGACCTTACAAAACACTTTGGGAAGTATATTCCACATTTTTTATGCTCTGAAATATTTTCTGTAATACTGACTTTGTTCTTTCTTACATGTTTAGAAGAATTCACTGATGAACTCTGCAGGCTCCGGAGTTTCTTTGTGAAAAGTATTTTACTTAAGGAGCTGATTTTTTTAGAAGACACGGTATTTCATGGAATTTGTTAATTTTAGGTGGATTTCCAAACATACAGTATTCAAATGTTCATATCTTAATATTTTAATGTATAAAGTTTGATGGAATGCCCATTTAAAATTTTTGAATATTGTTACTTTGTACATTCACATTTTACTGATCACTTATTCCAGCAAATTTATTATAATTTTCAGAGAAACAAACTTTGGCTTAGTTTATGATCTCTATTGTACATTGCTATATGTCTTGTTTCCTTCTTCCTATATTCATTGAGTTTTCTTTGCTAATCTTGTCCTAATTTCTTTTTGAATAAAGCTTTACCTATATCCCACAAGTTTTGATATTTTCTGTTCTCTTTTGGTTCTTTCTTGGACTGTGACTTATTTAGAAATTTATTATCTTATTTCCAAATATTTGCATGCATTATAATTATTTTCATGTTAATGGTTTCCTGTTTGAAAGGTTAGGTAACAGTTGATCTGTATTCCTTCCTCTAGCCTTAGAAACACCTGAGAGTGATGCTTAGAATCCTTTTACAATAGCAAGTCAAGAAATTCATAGGAGCAAACTGGATCCATAATGAATGCTATGTTTTGACTGATCACCTGTACTTTTATCCTTGAGATTGTTTTTTGAGTAACCTGCAATTGATGAGATTGAGCTACTCTGAACAATGGGAGTGAGGCACATATTCAAGAAGGGGATATGTGACCAATATATTAATAAAAGCTAAAACAGCCCCAAGGAGGCTAGATTCTCTGGGCTGAAGTGGTTTCACACACACTCAGCCATCTTTCATTACCAGGCATATCCCAAGATCATATCGGAGATATGGGGCACTGTGTCTGAGATTCCTACTGTGTTCTTGCTATTCATGCTGTATTGTGTGTCTTATGTCTTTTCTTAAAGCTAAAAAAGCTTGGTGGTGGATAAAGCCTACTATGCCTTGTAATTTTGATTTACGTTCAAACCCAAACCTTGTCAAAAGGAATGGACAATTTTTTAAAGCTTCTTGAGACTTGCTTTACAGCCCAGTGTATTGTTAATTTTGTAAGTGTTCCATGTACACTGGAAAAAAAAATGAGTGGTGCAGTTTGGTGATTCAGCGTCCTATACATGTCAATTAAGTCAACCTGGTTTATTATGTATATCCCTGCAGAATAATTGTCTGCTTGATCTATTATTATTTAAGTAAGGTTTTTAAAATCTCTCATTGTATTTGCAAATATATCTATTTCCCCATTAATTTCAGTTATTTTGTGTTTTCTTTCATTTTTTGAGACTATGTTATTAGACGTCTAAAATTTTTTGAGTTACTTATTCCAGTAGACTGACCATTTTATCTTTATAAAATTTATCTTTTATAATATATGTTATATCTCAGAGCTACTTAATCTGGTGTTAATGTAGCCATACAAAGGTTCTTTTTGATGGGGCTTACACGGCATTTCTTTATCTTCCTATAAATTTCAACATGTGTCATTGTAGAAAGTGTATAATTTGGGGGGTTTTATTTGTTGTTTGTTTGTTTTAATCTGGTCAAGTAATTAAGGTTAAAGACTTAACTTGACTTTCTTTATTTCTATTGAAAAGCCAGACATCAGTCTTATTATTGCTTATTTGAAGGCACTGTGTCTTGCTTTTAACATTTTATCATCATTGGCTTTCAGCAATTTTGGTATGGTATACCTCAGCGTGGTTTTATTGTAAATATTCTCCTTTGGTTTAATAGGTCTTTGACAATCTGTCGCTTGATATCTTTCAACAATTTTGAAAAAATCTTCCCAAATAACTTTCAAATATTGTTGTTGTCTCGTTCTATTTCCCCTCTCCTATACTTTAAACTCATGAATATTAAAACTTTTCACTCTGTCTCATATGACCATCCAAGATCTTTTCCATGTTTATAATTCTTTTCCCCTTTGTCAATCTGGATATTTCTTTACTTAGGTTCACAAATCCTTGCTTCTGTTTTTTCTAATTTGTTATTAGCTCATAAAATAATATATTTTAGTTATTACAGTTTTTATTCTTTTAATTTCATGTCTTTACATAGATTTCAGTACTCTGGAGAAACTATTCATATTGTGTTCTATTTTCTGATCATTTTTTTCACAGTTATTTAAAAGTTTGTAAGTAACTCCAACATGTAGAAGATGCCATTTTCTATTGTCTGAATTTTTTTTTTAACTGTTTCTTCCTGTCTTCAGGCATGTTTGTAATTTTTTTTTAAACTCTAGACTGAGTGTATGAAATATTATGGAGTCTCTAGATATTGTTTTTCTTTTTCCAAAGGAGGATATAATTTTCTTCTAGAAGATCACCTTAATTCAATATCTAGTAATATGATTTTAGTCTGAATGAGGCTTGGTCCACTTCTGGTGCTTTTGCTCTAGGAAGAAGCCTTTCAGGAATCGGAACTGAAACCCAGGGATGTTTTTCAGCATTCCTTTTCATCAAGGGGCACTATGTTTCTAATTTTTTCTCCCTGAAAATGTAGCACTATTAAAATATTTGCTTAGATTTTTAACCCATCACTTGCTGTTTCTTATGCTTTAAGAAGAAAAGCATTGGGGAATATCAGATTCCTCACAATTCATCTCTCACCTCTGTGGTACCTTGTTTCTTCAAGTCCTGGCTCCTTATGCACTGGTGCCTTCAGAAAGCTACGTTATACATATTTATTATCCCTGATTGGATAATGATAATGAAAATACATAGCTTGATGATTAGATAATCCATACCTATTATCCTGTAATGGCCAGATGAATGGCTTAATGATTGGCTAATCCATAGCTATGCTCTAGTTATCATAGCCAGATGCAGGTTCCAAAAAATTCTTTCTAATTGTGTAGTTCATGTTAAGAATTTTTAAAACATTTTACTTTTGTACCTCACTGTGCTGAACTTATATCTGAAAAGGAGAGGAAGAAAGAAGGAAATATGTAAGAGAGCCAATACTTGAAGGGCATCTATTTGAAGGACATCTATTGTATAACAAGTATTTCAAGCACATTAAAGTACTTAAATTCAAGGGATTCTAGGAATTATAGGTTTCCCTTCTATAAAGCTATTATGTTGAGTATGCTGAGTGATTTTTCAGAAAAGTGGGATGATATTTCAAAGAAAAAAATATTACTGAATTACAGAGGAGAAAATAGACCTCTAGAGATCATTTAATTCTCATATTAATGAAGAGTAATCCCACACCCAGAGCAGAAAATACCTAGCTGGGTAATCTCAACGGTCAGCTAGAAACCATGCCTATGGACTCTTTGTCCTGCTGTCTTCTCATGGTTACCCTGTCCCTTCTGATAGCCACAATGATCAGGAGATAAAGAAACCCTTAACAATAAATGCATTTTTTACAATTTAAACATTGAAGGAAAAAAAGAAAGTCCTAGCATTAGATTTTGGATAATTATTTCTTACATGGCAAAAGGTTTATTTAGCCTTTAGTCACGTGATTCTTAAGTTGATTATGCCCTTGTGCGTTCTAGTGCTCCAAGTGAGGTCTTTAGGAACTACTATACATTAGAAAAATTGAAGAGAGTATAGAATAAACAGATCCAAACACTGGCTACATATCAATATTACAAGAAAGTATGTCTGTCTGAGCAGCAAAACAGAAGTCAACCCACTGCATAAAGCAGAGAAGAGCACCCAGTCAAGTGTTAACTGAGCTGTATTTCCTTGCAGGCCCCTATAGATCATCTGTCAATGGTCACTGTCACATGAAGACGTGTGTGTTTATCTGATTGCTGAGACAGCACTGGGACTTGGCACACTGCCTCTTGCAGGTCTCAAAAGAGTTAGCCTCACTGAAACCTCTGGGTGACTTTTCTATTGCAGATTTCATTTTCTTTGCTAGCTCTGACATTTCCAAATATCACTCACCAATGTGTGGCTGAATACTAGCCATCATGACATACCTCAGAGATGCCTGGCTAAGGAAGGAATCATGTGGTATCTATATTCACATTTTACAAAGTCTTCAGGGGTGACTTTACATATACAAGTGAATTAATGCCATTATAGAAACTAACACAGTTTATTATACAGACTTGATATCCAAAATATTAAATGCAATTTTCAGATGAGTATTGGCTTATGAAGCAATAAAGAATGTGCTTCTTTAGAAACATAAGCCTTAACGTTGCAGTTGTATGTCTGAAATAGCTACCTTTCTACTTTAGGATAAAATTATTACAGAAATTTAAGTAAACTTCATTAACTCAACAATCAAATGCTTATTCAGAATGTGCTCAGTGAGAGGCCCTATACAAATTTTTGGGATACAATAAGGCAGATATGGTTTCAGCAACAGTAATTCAGAGTTTACAAAAGTAGTAAAAATACCACTAGATTAGCTGTTATGTGACCTGGATCCTTCTCATGGATATTACACTAGTGATCAGCATGGCACGGGTCATTTCTCCTACCTTCATTAGGAGAAAATACCCTACATGGGGGTAATAAGTGGGCCTCATTTCTTAGCAGAAAAACTGATGAGAATGAGATCTTATTTTAAACCTTAGTTTTTCTTCTTACTAGCTGTGTAATCTTTGGCATATTATCTTGCCCTAAATGCATCGTTGGGAAAATGAAAATGATAATGATTAAAGTATTTATTTGGTAAGATTATTGTGGAGATTAGTTGGAGTTTTATATATAAAGCACCTAGACCAGTGCTTGGTACATGGTAAGTGTTTAGTAAATGTTAGTTATTATAGTTCTATAGTTAGAGCACTTGTTACATCTTCAACAATTTAATTCAGCAAACATTTATTGAGACCTGACAATGTTTCTGGTATATGTAAAATAAGACACACTTCTTTCTCTCCCTGGAATGCTTACTATCCCTGGTGAAGGGCAAAACTCTTAGCCCCCAAAATAATGCATTATATTGTGATAAAAAGAAATTGAGATATATGCATTGTTATATATGTGCAAAGATATGTAAGGAACGAAGTTTAACTGTTAGACTGTACTAAATATATTATGAAGGGTGTAAATTTGAGCTGGTTTTCTTAGATGGATGAATCACTATAATTCTAACAGATGGGATCATCCATGAGAAAATAATCCAAAGACATATTCCAATTCATTTCCCAAATTCACTTTCTCTCTCACGCACACACACATATAGTCATACTATGAACGTTGGATAACGTATGGAATTTACATCTAAACTCCATCCCATTTTTCACATATCAGGGAATGTAGATTAAAAGAAAACATATGACTATAATTACACTTGATTTTGACTTCTGGCTACTATTATATAATCTCCTATTCCCTTAGTTCTAATTAATCTATATTATCTGCTATATGTTCATTTGCTCAATAACTATAAGTAATTGGAGCAAAATACTCTTACAAATTCCAGTACATTTATAAGACTAGATCAGATGAAGATGATTTTCCAGGAGCATCATTCAGCAGTTCCAAATATCAGACTTGTCTCATGTATCTCCTATACATTTGGAAAAATATAAAACCTATTTGACTTTCTGTTCCCAAATAGTAAAATTAGGGTAAAATTTAATAATATCTTTATCACTACATTGTTTGGAGAACTTGAGATTTATTCAACAACAATATTTAGTAAATATTCACTGAGTGCCTACAGGCACTATTCTAGGTTGTGAGATGACAGCAGTGAACAGGACCTTCACTGTTTTGAGCTGACATTCCAATGGTAATGTGTGTAAAATGCAATGGCAAACTGGTCAGGCTGAAATAGTGTAAGCTTGTATCACTTTCAGGATCATTGTCACCATTATTTCCAGAGAACTTCTGATGTTCTCTGTAACATGATTTCACCTTTATAAAAATGTTGAGTAAATTGGTGTTGAAAATACAAAATGTGTTTTGTGTGCAAAATACAGAAGGAAAGGGAAAAAAATTTAGAAGAGAACTGTGAAAAAAGAGAATAAAAGCAAGGCAAAGTTAATTCAGTTAATTGATTTGCAGTTGGCAATGCATTTTCTCCTGGTAAAACAAGATTACAGAAAAGATTATTTACAAATTATATTCTTCTGTGAAGTTGTTTTTTTCCTTGAAACAAGACTGGAGAATGTAAGAAAATGAATATAAAAAGCTACTACCCTTAAAACTAGTCCTAAAATGATTTTTAGGTTCCAAGTTAGTAGAAGGAAGTAAATAACAAAGATTAGAGCAGAAATAAATGAAATCGAATTAAAAAGCCAACTAAAAGAACAATAAAACTAAGAGCCGGTTCTTTGAAAAGATAAATAAAAATGACAAAACTTTACCTAGACTCACCAAGAATAAAGGAAAGAGGACTCAAATAAATAAAATCAGAAATGAAAGAGGAGGTATTACAATTGATACCACAGAAATACAAAGGATCATCAGAGATTACACTCAACAATTATAGGCTAAAAATTGAAAAGTCTAGAAGAGATGAATAAATGCCTAGAAACATACAACCTATCCAGACTGAATCATGATGAAATAGAAAATCTGAACGAACCAATTACTAGTCAGGAGATTGAATCAGTAATAAAAAAAATCCTCCCAACAAGTCCAGGACCAGATGGCTTCACTAGTGAATTCTACCAAACATTCAAAGATGGATTAATTCCAATCCTTCTCAAACATTTCAAAAAAATAGAAGAAAAAGAAACTCTTTCAAACTCATTTTGAGAAGCCAGAATTACCCCAATACTGAAATCAAACAAGGATGCCACAAGAAATGAAAATTACGGGCCAATATCCCTGACGAGCACAGATGCAAAAATCTTTAACAAAATATTAGCAAACCAAATTCAACAAAACATTAAAAGGATCATAAGCCATGATCTGGTAGAATTTATTCCAGGGATGCTAGTATGGTTCAATATCCACAAATCAGTCAATGTGATACACCACACCTACAAAATATAGGATAAAAACCATATGATCATATGATTCAATAGATGCAGAAAAAAAGCATTTGACAAAATTCAACATCCATTTATTAAAAAAAAACTCTCGAGAAAGCAGATATAGAGGGAACATATCTCAACATAATTAAGGACATATATGATAAGCCCACAGTTAATATCATACTCAAGGGTGAAAAGTTGAAAGCTATTCCTCTAAGATCAGGAAAAAGACAAGGATGACCACTCTCACCACTTTTATTCAACATAGTATTTTTTTGTAAGTATTTTTTTAACATCTTTGTGGGAGTATAATTGCTTTACAATACTGTGTTAGTTTCGGTTGTACAACAAAGTGAATCAGCTATATGTATACATATATCCCCATACCTCCTCCCTCTTGCATCTCCCTCCCACCCTCCCTATCCCACCCCTCCAGGTGGTCACAAAGCACTGAGCTGATTAGAAGTCCTGGCTGGAGCAATTAAGAAAAAAAACAAGAAATAAAAGGCATCCAAATTGGAAAGGAAGAAGTAAAACTGTCTCTATTTGCAAATGACATAAAATTATATGTAGAAACACCCCTAAATAATCCATCAAAAAACTGTTGACTGAATTGTGGGTGATATCTTTTTCAAAATTTCTCTATTTCTATTTCCAATGATTAAGCATAAAATCTTCTCATCAAGATAAGTATTTAAAAGATTAGTAAATACAGCAATCAAGAAGTTATCCTTTACAAATATAATAGATATCGATGTGGTATATATGTGGTATGTGAGTGTGTGTGTGTGTATTCATGGAAATAATCATGAAGAATTGTTATTTGCCATATTCTATTCTTGATCCTGGAGATTCTGTTTACCTGGTTGGAAGCATGCATCCTACAGTCCTCATGTTAATACTCCAGTGCATGCTGGGTTTATTTTAAACTTTTTAACTCTGTCACTTTTCATGTTTTTGAATTTCCATGTTTCTCTTCAAGTACTTAGGAAAGTGACTAGTTAGCAAATTTGCCTTGCAACTAAACGTTTGAGTAAAGAAACAATTTCTAGTCAAACTTTTAACCCTACAAGGGTGTCTATACATACACATTCTGGGCTTAAAGAAACTTATTCACTTGAAGACAATTTGACGATGACATTTATAGAACCATATAGCTCCAAAGCCATTCAAGTAGAAGTGTAGGGAAAGGGGCTTGGTAGGAAGATTTTTGTCAGTCTAGCACTCCCTTGTAAAAATATAAAAGAATATTCAAGTTATTTCCCTAAAGGATCTTGATTCTTAGAAGGAAAAAATGCTCTTTTAATCAAATTTTTATAACATTTATTCTCTCATACCTCATAAGATGTTTCAGACTCAAATGAGGGAAACAATAAAACTTTTTCTAAGTGAAAAATATTATTGTTATCAAGGGTTTCTTTCTGTTGTTGTTGCTTTTTGTTGTTTTTTTTTCCCAAACAACTCACAGTTTGTACTCGTTCTCCAAATTAACTAGTTTAATTGTAGAATAAGTTCTGTTCATACAATTTACTGATTCATGTTAATCATGTGATTTATAAATTATAAAATATAACCATAGTACTAACATTAGGAAAAATAATTTATAAAGTGCTGTTAGAACTTCTAATCCTTAAATAGTACCCCTGAGAAACAGATTAGAAGATAAATGAATTGTCCGATGCCATATGACAATGACTGCTTGGACCAAGTATTCAAACCCAGGACACCCTTTTGGAAGTCCCATGTTCTTGATGTCTATCCTATGATGTCTTAGTAAACCTCAACTTTAGTCATATTGCTCATATTAATAAACAAAATATTTGGCCGTCAACATGTTACCATTCAGAAGAACAGCTGTGGCATTTGACTGAATATTTTACTGTTACTTGGGAATAGTTTACGGCTTCTCACTCAAAGCAGGTGATAAGTTCAGCTGTCTTTGCAAAAAGAATCAGAGAATCATTAGGGGATTAGTGTTTCTTCTAGCCCTTCTTACCACTAACCCAAGCATAACTATGAATAAACACGAGCATAAAAAATGATGAGGAAAGAACTCTTTTGGCATGTCATTCCCCTTAATTATTCTGCCAGCAAATATAAATGTCTGTTCTCCAAGCCTGAGTAGCAGTTAACCCACAGAAGCACAAAGTCCTAATGCAAAATTTTGACCTTGCCCACACTGCTCACATTCTAAAAGGTGATGACAATGTGCTGAGTCTTTTGATGACATAGATTGTTTACTTACAGTTTTTCTACCAACAGCTTAACAACGTTATACAGAGTTGCATAAAGTAGTTTGCAGCCCTGTTGTCAAAAAAAATAAAATACACTGTCCACAGTGTCCTGGAAAACTGTTAACACACTGTTAGTAGTTTCCAAGCAAGGACATTGTTAAACATATTTCATATTAATGTAGTCTAGCTCAGTGGCAATTTTCTCCTAGTAGAGAAATATGGGGTTCCTGAAAGGTTTAATCAAATAACACAGAGGTCACTTGAAACATTCACAAGTCATGCATTGAACTTTCTCTCCTTGTATCTTAATAACCAAATAATACAGTCTATGCCTAATTACAGAGTACATTTTTAATCTTGGCTTCTAATGGGTTCTAATTTTTTAGAAGTATTATAGTAAGAAACCCATAATGTAGAGAGATACAGCTATTTTATGTACATATGACTGGAAGTTTTTAAGCAAAGTTAAAATGTGGAATGTGATTACTTGTTCACTCTACAGTGAGTTATTAATCAGAAGAGGTTAATGAGGTTCAACTAAAGATTAGATGCTTATGAGAAATCTAATAGTGTGTTCTTAGGGAAAATAAGAGTTTCTCTGTAACTGTAGTAAAGAGATTAATAGTTATCGGGACTCAGGCACCATGAAATAAACTAACCAGCTACCAGAGTTAAGAAGAAATTTCTTTGGCAATGCAATATTTCTCAATTAGGTGCGTCACGGTGAGTTTATGGCATTCTTCTAAACCATCCATCATTAGACGCGGTAGGAAGCAGGATGCTCCACCGGATGGACCATTGGCCAATTGTGGTGTGTAAATTACTGTTTGGAATTTACAGAACCCTTCAGATTCTAAAATTCAACAGGATTTCCTCTGGGCTCTGGAGACTAAATGCTCCCTTTAACCAGAGCAGATAGATTTATGCTGAAGGAATGTATGCTCTGGAGCAGAGGAGAGAAAAGCTGTATATATGGCCTGGAGAGTGTGGTCTCACTTTATCTATCAGTGATTTTTAACCCACTATATTATTTTTTCCCAGAATTTTTTTGTTTATATTGCTGTTAGTTTATTTCGTATCACATTTATTTTAAGACAGATTTGGATTTGGAGGGTCAAATATATAAAACTGAGTATTTAGCTCAACTCCTGAAACTTCAGAAAGAATATATCCTTTCCAATATAACTATAAAATAAGCCACACCACTGATTTATTGTCTACTAAACATCAGAGAATGTGTAGTATTTGTTAGGGAAACCAGGCAATGAGGGAAAACTGAAATGTTGACATTAGGATGTTCATATTAAAATCTAGCCTTCTCTATCAAACAGCCATGCATTTTCTGGTGATTAACATTGAAAATTAGAAGTAGGAACTTGCATCGTGATTCACTACAGATATTACATAAGTGATATAGCCTCAAGGGCGTTATTAGAAGTAAAAATATAAAAAGTGCACAATAGTGATGACAAGTACATGAGAAAATTGGGTATTTAAGAAGACAGGCAGTAAATATTGTTCCAAAGGATTGTCTTCCTATGAAATAGGAATAAAATGTAAGTGTTCAGGGGATCTGAACAACTACCAATACCAAAATCCTCATCTGGATTTTGAATTATCTGCAACATTCATTCATGTAATAGCCATTCTGACTTATTCTGATGTGTTTTCTGGAATTGCTAGCTATTGCTCAGTAGCAGTTTTCTGGAATGAATTACCTACATGCACAAGTATCTCATTTCTTGTTGAGATGTTTCTATTGTAATAAAATTATTATTTATATTAAGGCAGGTTTTATTTCCCTATGGCTCCAAAACATACATGCTTGTCCCCTTCAGACCCAGTAGAACAGCTCTAATCCCTCTACGACCTACATCCATTTTGTGTGTTCATTGTGTGCAAGCATTGTTCTAGTTGCTGTGATTAAAAATAAAACCTAAAAGGCACCAGAATGAGTAAAACAAGTCTTTTCCTCTGCGATAGCTTTGCAGTGTCCCTCTAGCACCTACTATTGGCAAAGCCTAACATTGTGACTGCAGTTAAAGGAGAGATGTTTACAGGGTCCAGGTATCTCATCACAAAGCTGGGTAAACAAGTGTGGATTTGGAGTGGAAGGGCAATAAATTGACAACTGGCACAGATGCAAAACAAGAGTAAGAAAAGTCAATCTGGAAACCATTGCAATAACAGACAAAAAAATCAGTTCAGGCAAAGGCAAGGACAGAAAACGTATATGAATGGGGTGATTGGATGATAAAATATATAAGGCTGGATTTGTTTTAAGTCAGTGAGTTTGATGTATATAATGAAAAGAATACATTGAACTTTGGGACCCACGAAGTAAAATTGAACTTGCATTTGAATCTCGGCTCCATCACTTATTGTCTGTGTAAATGTTTCTCCCAACATCAGATTCTTCCCTACAAAACGTGGTAAATAATATTGTATGTCCCAATGTTGAGGGGCCTAGCACAAACCCTAATACATAATAGCTACTAAATAGATGATATACATCATTGTTAAGTATTTTGCTTTGCTTTTTAGACTTTATTTGTGGTAAGAACATCTAAATCTTGTGTATTCCTTATCCTTCTCTATTACCCCGATAAAAACCCATCTTTTCTATCCCCTCCTGCTATCCTATACATATATACTATAGCCATAAAGGATCAAGATTATAAGGCAACTCATTAAAAATTAAATATTAATTACTACAGAGTATTGATTGGTACAGTTTTATTGTATTACAACCCCAAACATAGAAAGAATGTGCAATAATTTTCCACTTAATATGAAAGCTAATTATAAAATTATGTTTCCTAGATAAATATTTTATTACTTACCACAGATATATGTGAAGTCTAATTGTATTATTATTCCATGTTCAGTACTTCAGAGAATAACATTAATTCCATACAGTAAACAGGACATTTTCTGTAGAGAAATGGTTGATACTTACATTTCAAGACTCCGCTTGGATTTCCATTCCTTCCTTTGTCAGTGGCATTCTGTGAGCACCACACTTTCTGAATGACCATATCTTTATGGTTGGAGCTGAGTGGGAGGATGAGAAATACCCTAACTATGGATCACTTGTTCAGGGAAATCCTTGAGAGTTCCATCAAAATAATTTAGTCTCCAAAAATGTCTCAGTACAAATCCCATGAGAGGATTAATGGTTCCTTTCTGCCTTTTGCCACAATTCACATTTACTCATCCAGGGAATTTTTGGGGCTTCAGACACAAATTTATTTCAAAGTGGATTAGTTATTATACTATAAAATCACCCATTTTTAGCCCTGGTTTTCATCCTTCATCCAGGCAATTCAGACCCTACCTTAATGTATTCCTTCATTCAAGAGAACTAATTTCTTCCTTCTTTTGTCTTCTTTGGAAGTAGTTTACACCTATCTTACATCACATTATATTTTGCCTTTCACTGCAGTTAGGGAACATTTATCTCCCAATATCAGATTATAAACTTTTAATGCTTGTGCCTTGGTTTTCTCAAACAGTTTAGCATCATATCTTGTAAGTGCAGGGGCAGAACAAATGTGTGGTGAATTTAACTGACCTGAGACAAATCACTTTCCATATCAATGTGCATGGATCTTCAATGGAGACATGATCCAGGAGAAGCTAATTTAAACCAACCATTTTAAGAGGACTTAACACTGACCATAGCTATCCCTCCCCCTGTCATTTTTAATTTTGTATTTCAACTTGACTGGGTCACGGGGTGCACAAATATTTGGTTAAACATATACTGGCTGTGTCTGTTTGGGTGTTTATAGATTAGATTAATATTTGAATTGATAGGATAAATAAATCATATTTTCCTCCCCAAGGTGGGTGAGCATCATCCATCCATTTGCTATAGACAATGTTTGTGCCCTCCTCAACTGATATGTTGAAACTTATGTGATGATACTTGGAGGTGGGTCTTTAATAGGTGAGTAGATCATGAGAGCTGAGCCCAAATGAATGGAAATAGTGCCTATATAAAGACCCCCAAGAGCCCCCTTGCCCTTCTGCTATTTGAGGACACAACTGAAAGGCAGCCATTTATGAGCCAGGAAAGCTCTCTTCAGACACCAAATCAACTGGCACTTTGCAACCTCAGAACAGAAATAAATGTCTTTGCTTACAAGCCACCCAGACTATAGTATTTTATTATAGCAGCCTGACTGGACTAAGACACCACTGAAGACCTGAGTAGAACAAAGGCAGAGGAAGTGGGAATTAGCATGTCCCGCTGAGGAGGGACAGGGGAACCACTAGCTCTATTTGAAAGGTGACCAGTATTTTAAAGGGAGCGGGATTTTGCCTTAGCACCTATAATACCAACCTGTAGACTGGAAGCTGTACCTTGACCCCACAGTTCAGAAAAGTACAAGCCATGCCAGTATAATATGATGAAATAGAATCCAAGGAAACAGATGCAGATTGACCAGTGTTTGCTGTGTATGATTCAAACACTCTCTAGAATGACACTAGCTCAACATGGAAATCACATATATCCATGTAACTAAGGAAAACCAGACTCTTTGTGAAGCATTAAAAGACCATCAATAGGTCTTTATTGTTTCTCACCAAAACCACACGGTTTGTGTAAGGATCAGTTGAAAGAATAGAGTGCAAAGTGTTGTGAAAAGATTGGAATTATTATAATCATGAATTATTCCTCTGATTTTTGTTACTCTGGCTGTGGTTTTCTCTACATGGCACCATAATGAAGCAGAATGTCATTACTGACAAGTTTCCTGATCAATAAAGAATAATAAACTAAGGTAATTCACATCTTGTCATAAAATGGAGCTCATCCAGGCCCACAACGTTGCACATTTCAGTGTGAATGCAGATTTGTTGGGCTTTTTACAATGTCAGGATAACCAGTTAATTCCCCAAACTCATTTTTCATTGGAAACTTTCGAACACCGTGAGTCAATATTCAGTCTCTTGACCTATGTCCAACAAGGAGAACACAGAACTCCTCTCCTCTCAATGCAAATTTGACTTGCTTAATAAAATAATCACAGATATCAAGCTATGTTATAAATTGCTTTTTATAATTCAATGTTCTTTAATTTGGTTTTTCTTCTAAACAAATTCCAACCCCACACAGAGGCCTTGATATAATCCACAAATTCATCCAGTGGTATATGATGAAGCATAGGTTTGCTTACAGTATGCACTGACAAACACGAATGATGAGAGTGAAAATTATTTTTTTCAAATTTAAGATAAAAAGGGATTTATTTTAAAGTTGCTTATCCTACTCCTCTTTTCTTTGGAGTCATTTCCAGTCATTGCTGGGTGGGACAATTAGAAGAATTGATTATTTAAATAGGACTTTATCTTTAGAGGTTGCACTTAGGGCAAGATAAATGTTGGCTATCTTGGTAATGGAAGCTCTCCCCAGGGGTATTGGAGTTTTCTTTCAAAGTGAGTTAAGTGCCAGGATAAATACTCTGAATACATACCGTCCACTATGTTTTCAAAAGATGTGAACAACTTGACATAGAAAGACAATAATATGCATTTGCCACAAATTAATGCATTTTCAACCCTTTTCCAAGGCCCAGGTGCATCAAATCCTGCTTGAAGATGGTCTCAGTGATCCAAATTGTCCCTTTCTTCTTTTCCTTCCTGCACAGATTGTTATCTGGGAGAGAATCACATACATTTACAAAGAGAATAACTTATCAGAAATGGGAAACTGCTCAGAGAATCCAACCTCAACTGTTCCCATATGTGCTCAGCTTCTGAGTCATTCTGGTTCTCAGGCAAAATGGGCAAATATCTTTTTCACAGCAATTTTCAGAGCCATTTGGGCATGTCTGAGAGGCAAAAAGCTGTTATGAACATGCATGGGGAAGTCACCTTGCAGAGAAGTAGAAATGGTAGCTTTGAATCAAACTAAAGAACAATTTAAAGAAGGAACTGGTTTGTGCTGTGTATATCATTTATCCCCTTCCTTAGGTTGGCAGATAATTTTCTTTCAAGTATGGAGAAATAATATATTTCAATATTGTCAAGCATATTTATCAACATATTTATATGAAATCTGAGTCATTCACAACGATTTCCCTTTTTCCAGGCACGGGCAAATCAATGGTACCCAGTGACTACAAATAGTTTTCTCAAAAGACTGTCTCCCTTTTCAACAGACAGATTGTCAAACTACCAACAGGATTGTTCAATGTTCTAGAAGTAATGCTTACTTGACTATTGCAGATTAACATTTTTTAGGCATCAGTGATATTAGAAAGTTACAAGGGCTGTAGTATTTTTCTTTCCTTAAAAAGAAAGAAATACAACAGTCCAGGGCCCATCAGAGCTGCCACCTGAATGCATAAAAGCACTTAGCAACTACTTTTTCTTTCTTCAGGCAAACCCAGGATTCTCAGGGTTAAGCAGACGTCTTGGGGATAAAGGGAGTAATTTGAAATAATATTAAGTCTCTTTAAAACAAAACAGAAGGAATTTTGAGCAGTAAGAATATATACATATATGATAACATAATTCAAAGGTGATTAGAAGAGTGATGGTTTATAAAAGTATAAAAGAAGTATTGAGAAAACAGTAATTTAGAAATAATGAAGGCAATATAGGGACCCTGGCTAGAGTACAGAACATTTAAAAGTTTCTGCTTTCTTTCTCAGATTGAGTAATTTCTCTTCTCAGAAATCACTATGTGATTCTGATATTTTTTTCCCATATCATGATACACCTACCACTCCATTATAGAGACCTAGCCAGGTCTCTATAAGATGCCTTTGTCTCCCAGAGTCTAAAACTTCTAGGGATGATTGATCAGTTCCAACACTTCTAATACTTTTCAAAAACATCTGCCCATGATTAGTTTGATCCAAAACTTACAAAAGATGTTCTTTTGTAAGAAGGATGGAGCCTGAAAGATGGAGAAAGCTTAATTTTCAAACTATGGGAAACTTTTATAGTTCAAGGTGAAGTAAAACCTGAGGAGAAATGTAAATTATCAGAGATTTTATTTTTATGGTACAGAATTCCTTAGTGCTGAAGAGCATGAGTGTTGTGATCAGAAAGTCTGGGCTTTAGGTCATGGCTCTGCTGTTTACCAGCTATGTGACCTCAGGCAAGTTTTTCGCTCTTAAATTCCTTTTCTATAGAACTGGGATAACAATTCAAAAAGGGTTTGGTGAAAATTATGTAAAATGATTAGGACAGTCATATATAAAGTGAAGAACAATGATAATTATTACAATAATAATTACTTTTATGATATTATTAATAATTATGATAATTCTCAGAGACTTTGAGTTATTATGTGGGAATGTTCTACACATATGACTGGCTCAGTATGAAGCCTGAGGCAGTAATTAGAAGATCGTTTGAGCTAGAAATTACATGATCTCCTGCTTCTGATAAAATACTTCTTACCACCTCACTCTATAGACCTGACTCTGCCCTGAGTAGGTGCTTGATGATTTCTGAGGATGCTGTTTCTCAAGTAATCCCAAAGACTGATAATGAACTGTACTTTATTTACCCAGTTTTCTTCTGAATTTATTTTCCTCCCAGACTCATGGCCCTGATTTCCCTATGACGCATGTTTAAAAACATCTCCATCCCCTGCTGGGCAGCATGATCACAATCCAATAGATAGGAAATGAATTCAATCAATCAAGTTGTATTTATTCAGTTCCTGTTGGGTCTCAGATACTATCGTAAGTGGTGACGATGCATCAATGACAAAAGATAAGCATCCCTCCCCTTATGCACCTTACAGAGAATAATTGCGATTTCCATAGGGAACTTCTTTATCTTTGTCAGCTAAGATCAATCCTGCTCTGAATAGGAAATTTTCGGATTTCTGATTCATTTCTCATTATTTCTTCCCTGGTACAACATGTGTTCACCTTCAGTATCTCTCTGAGGATAACCTTTGCCCACGCTTCTCCAAGGATGAAGTTAACAGATAGAACTAAGTGCCTAGACCAATGTACAAATAAGTAAAGACAAAAAAAAAAAAAAAAAAAAAAAGAGAAAAAGAATAGAAAAGAAAACTATACAGAATAATAAGTCATAACCATTATAATTTTCACCTAATCCAAGACCCAACTGAAAAGGTGTACTTCCTATCATGTGAAAGACTGAGTTTTGCACAGGATTAAATGCTGAGGAGTAAGAGTGAAGATAAAGAATCAGAAAATATAAATTCTTGTCTCAAGAAATTTGGAGGAAGTATTTCAGAATCAATGATGAAAAAAACCCCACATCAACACATTCAAAAGTATATAAAGAGGTTATGTGAAATAATAAAAGGAAGAGGATCTGTGTCAAGTATGTGTCTGTTTATGTTGTACCTGTTTGATAAATTTCTCTCCATTGAGAAATTTAATATCTTTAAAGGCAGGCCCTCCAACTATCCTAACTTACTTAACATTACTTTAGTTTGATCAAAGAATTAAGTCAAAAGAAGTTGGGAGAATTAGCAACTGGAGAAGAAGATTTTTAAATTGACCACAAAATAGCAAATGCTGGCTTTGCAGAATGGCATGTTGACAGATTGTGGTGACGGGTAGCCATGGATTGAGTCACAGCAGAATTTGGGCATCCAGAGAGCAGTGTGACACTATTGGACACCAAAATGATTAGATAAAGGAGGCAGAAAATAAGAAAGGGTCCAGAAAGGAAAGTAAAAGATGACAGAGGAAATATTGCATTTTTTGAGAACATGTTAGCATTGTATTTGCAACAAAAATCATCACCCATGGAGTAAGTTTTAGTACAGTTAGGCTGCTAAGGTTGAAATTAAGTTATCAGGATTAGTTAATTCAAACTTTAAAAAAAATTACTTTCACTTTTGCCTGGTATCACCAGTCAAGTAGAAAATTGGGAAAAGGAGAGAAATTTTTAAAAAGAGAAATATATGTCCTACATCATTTTCATCTACCCTCTTTTCTTAATTAAAATAAAATCCCAGTCACAGGATCTCTTAGAAGTAAATGAATTTAAGTACTGTAGCTATATTCTCTTGAAGGGAAAATCTAAAATGATATATTGCATTGGGTTATTATCATCTATAAACAACAGTAGAAAGTGTTAAACTGATACTGAGAACCTTCAGCTGTGCCTTAGATCCAAGGGCAAATATTCTTTAATTATGTTTATATTGTTTACTCTGTTCATTGTTCAGTTGTGTGTCCAATGTTCTGAAATGAAAGATTTCACAGAAGACCTGGGGAAGACACGAGGTTTCAACAAGTTTTGTACTAAGTATTTGATCTAATCTGTATTATTTGATGCAAACTGACTCTGCCTGGTCTGTGCTTTTTTTTTTTTTGGTTTGGTTTTTGGGATTTTTTTTTTAGCTCTCTAAGCCTTAGTTTCCTCATTAGTAAAATGACAATAGCATAGTACTGACATTACAGAGATGTTTTAAAAATTAGTGAATGAAAAGAACTTAGCAAGAAAGCTCAGCTGATGTTAACTTTGGTGAATCAATTTGATCCCAGTAAAAATCTAACACACCTGTGGGTGTGTGTTGTGTACAAACTAACAAGGTGATATAAAGAAATTCAAAAGACCTAGAATAGCCAAAATTATTTTGCAAGGAAAAATTGCAAATTTTGGACAGGGAAAAAGAAGTCTTAAAAGTGTTATTCTATAAGAAAAATAAATTTGTTTATTTATTGATTCCCAGATGTGTTTTATCATTTTGTGACAAATTGCACAAGCGCAAAGGTGACACTTGCAAGTTTTGTTATGACTATAATTCTTGTGACATTCACTGTTTTATCTTGCAAGTTATTTTACTAAGCACCAGGTACTAAAAAAATTGAGGGTGGAGGTGGAAGTTTTCAGTGAATTTCCCCTAGCACCATTAAAATAAATGAAAATAGGGTAAGAGAAAAATATAGCAACAATACAGGTAGATTGAGTTTGAAATTTTCTAAATAAGATACTTTAGAACATGTAAATGAAGGAAACAGTGATTTTTTAAAAATCAGGCGAGAAAAACAAACAAAAATAACAAAATGTCAAATAAACAAAATGTCAAACAAAATGTCAAATTATAGAAGAGAAAATCAGTCTGGTGTTTGCAACCGTTAAATGGGAAAAAAATTCAGCTATTTTTTGGCTTTTAATTATTATAAAGTTATTATTTTTATTAGGTTTTATTTGTCTCAGTGGAAATTGGAAAGCGGCTGACTGTTGGCAGGAAAAAAACTGTAATACCCCAGAACTATTAGGAAAAAAAGATATAAAGATATGAATTGCTGCATTTGACTCTACTTTTGTGTGTGAAGATGTACTATTATTCTCATTAAGTAGCTCTGACCATAACTGTGAGGGAAACTCGGAGTACTAAAAGGCAGATGAATCATAAACTAAGGTTCAGAGAATAAAATTAAAAGATATCAAAAAACAGCAAATTTAAACCAAAGGTTTTATTGGGTAATGTGGGAGCAGGAAATGGAAATGAAAGGAGTCCTTTATTAGGAGATAAAATATTGAATTAATTAGAGTAGTGCAAATGGATATGACTAGGACCAATGGAATCAAACCAGGAAAATGAAAATTGTGTCTATCAGAGAAATGTTGCTAACTTTGAGAATATAATGAAACTGTCTCCTAGATCTTCTTCCTCTAACATAGAACTTTTCAGTCTTAAAAGCCAAAATCTCATCTAACCCTGTAGCATCCTAGCTTCCCTTACCCATGTTTCACCATGGCAGAATGAATTATGCTTTCAAGCCATAGAGACATTTATGTTCAATGAGTTATTTTGCCTGTCACAAATTAATCATTCCAATAACCCACTTAATAACAATACCCAATAGCCATCACCACCAACAAAAAAAAAGTCCTACCAAAATTATTACCAACATTATCAGAAGACCTTCTGACCTACCATGTGAGCATGTGGGAAACCTCTTCTAAGTTAATTACAACACTGCAAATTCTCTTGTAGAAAAAATAATTTCAGTCTTTCAAAATGTATGCCTCTCTACCCACAAAACGGGTCATGAAAATGTCATCTTCATACCTACAGACAGACAAATAAACATAAACAAAATCACACTGTGCTGAATACCTTTGTGACATTTACAAAGCTCCTCTAGGAAAGAAGAGAGGAGACATAGGTCTACAGTTTCTCCATGAAAATCCTTGAGGCCAGATTTGTTTAGGAATTCAGAATTTTGGAGAGTTTGGGAAGGCAATACAGTGCATCCACCTTAAACCTTTCCAACAGACCAGTCATCAAATCATTAACATTTCTGCCGTGAATATTCTGACTGTTCACACTAAGTGGCAGTGACCTCAGATGTTACAACCAGACTGATTCACATGAGATCAGATTTTGCCATCAAGGAGTTTATGGAAAAAAATTCTAGTTTTCCTAGTTTTGGAATTTGAGAACTGCAGGTATGAGCTTGTGAGCCCACACCAGGTATGTTTAGTACTTAAAGAAATCTGAATACCAAGTGAAAATAAATGTTAAAATGCCTCTAGACATAATGATTGTAATTGCATTTGCATACATAACTACTAAAATATCTTCCATTTTGCACTTGGGCCAAAAGTAATCATATTTTAACAAAGAAAAACAAATGATGAATAAGTGAATAAATCAGCATGATTCAGAATCTTATAATATTTAAATGTACCCAGTAAAAACTAAAACTGATATATATATATATATTTTTAAGTTGAGGTCCAATGAATAGGTCACATATCTTATCTGAAAAGTTTGTGTTTAATTTTCAATTTTCTCAGCTACTTTTGTTTTCCTAATTATATGTAATCAATTAATAAGATTTATTTTATTTTGTTTATAAAGATCTGGAGATGGCTGTCTGACTTTACAGGATATTCAGAAATGAGCTTGAGGTAAAGATAACAACTTATTCACAAAAGTAAGTTGAAGCAAATATTGTGGTTGCACAAAAAATATTTGCTAACGACCTTTTCACAGGACCTAATCACAAAAAGAAATCTCCAAGCAGAACCATTCAAAGGGAATATGTCCATCTTTATTGTGCAAAGACACTGACCAACCCATTAAGGAAATAATTGCATTAAAACTCAGTTAACACATTTAAAGTGTAAAATAAAGAGAATCTTATTTTAGACAAAAGATGAACACTCCCATATTACAAAGGAAATACTTTGAAAAATTTTTTTTCTAGAAATGTCTAAATTTATTTCTCATTCTCCCCATGTTACCAATTTGAGTTAAAATATAATCATTAGATTCTTAGGATGCAAAGCTGAATAATCTCGACAAGGGTTAGTGACCAGATATGCAATTAATTTTTTGCACTCCTGCTTATTGATGCAGAGCTTAAGAAGTTTTTTGTTTTAAATTTTCTTTAAAATAATAAAGACATTCTCTTGCTACTCGTATTGTCATGAAGGAGCAGGGATATTGTATTTTTTACTGTCACCAAGTTTGATTAACAGATATTTTTAGAAATGATTTTACTAGAATAAGTAGGTAAATCCAAAAAAGAAATATAAGCGTTAGGAGTTTTAAGGTTTTAAGAAGGTGTGAGGTCTGGTCAATGGAAGCAGATATTAAGTAGGTAAGTGTATTGAAAATTTTCTAGATTTAATATGCAAGATTTGTTTTCTTTGCACATGATTTTACAGCAAATTTATATACTGTGTGCTATTAGAGAATCAATCTGAGAAATTATTAATGTTATTTACTTGTATAGCCCATATTGAGTGCATTTGCATATTTTCTTCAGCAAATGTGCCTTTACAAGTAACTTCCACACCTTCCTTAAAACCAGTGTGTGCTGGGGTCCTGGCCAATCATATTCCTGGTGCGTACAGTGGGGGTAAAATTTGAAGTGAAGAAAACAAAAGAATGGTTCTAATATCTCCTGAGCAAAATCTCTGTATTGTCACACCACCATTATGAGATAACTTATTTTCCTATTATATATGTGAGAATGCTACTTCCGTAGTTTATAGATTCAAAGGTAAAGTTGCAAGCCCCAAGTCACATAGAGAGTAAACAGCATAATCATACATTCTCCAGGTCTGTGCTGCCCATAGAAAATTCCTGTGACACAAAAACAAGCTAAGCAACCTATTGATATATATTAGAAGATAAATCTGTTACCATTCTATTAAAAATGACATTTTATTTGTTGTTTTAAATTTTCTGCACCACTTTTCCCTTCACTTACATACATGATTGAAATCTAACGCTGTAATCGTTCTTAAAAACAAGCAAACAAGTCTTCTCCGGTGGCGCAGTGGTTGAGAGTTCTCCTGCCGTTGCAGGGGACACGGGTTCGTGCTCCGGTCCGGGAAGATCCTACATGCCACGGAGCAGCTGGGCCCGTGAGCCATGGTCGCTGAGCCTACGCGTCCGGAGCCTGTGCTCCGCAATGGGAGAGGCCACAGCAGTGAGAGGCCCGCGTACCGCAAAAAAAAAAAAAAAAAAAACAAGCAAACAAAAAAGCACTTCTTTATTTCCTTTGCATGGATCATGCAGAGATTAAAGTTATAGTCACAAAATAGGCACTCTCTTGTATCTGAGATTTCAAAATCACTGTACAGAAAAGATTAATTCTGACACTCGTCCAATTAATTGTATAGTATGCAGCTATATTTCTTTGGGATTTTGCTTATAATTATCACTATATTTGGACTCCTTTACCATGTATTTGAGTTTTCAAAGATCCCCATGGTTCATGGATTAGGTTTTTTTTTTCCTTAGCATTGGACATATTACTTGCATACCTGTTATGGGTTGAACTGTGTCCTCAGAAAATTCATATGTTGAAGTCCTAACTCCTTCAGCACCTCAAAATGTAAGTTTATTTAGAAATAGTGTTTATGCAGATATAATTAGTTAAGTTGAGGTCACACTGCAGTAGGGTGGGCTCTTAAGCCAATGTGTCCTTAAAAAAAGGGGAAATTTGGACACAGATACACACACAGGGAAAACAGTATGTGAATATAAAGACAGAGATCTTGCTGACTCATTTATAAGCCAAAGAATGACAAAGATGCCAAAAGTGTCAGCACACCACCAGAAGCTAGAAGAGAGGCTTGGAACAGATTCTCAGTCACAGCCCTCAGAAGGAACCAACCCTGCCACCACTCTGACCTTAGACTTTTAGCCTTAAGAACTATGAGACAATAACTTTCTATTGTTTAAGCCACCCAGTTTCTAGTATTTTGTTATGGCATCCCTGAAAAACTAACATGATATCCAAATAATTATTTTTCTTAGGAATTCACATTCCAAAAAAATGCATTAATCTCTTCAAATTATAAAGGCACACCCAGAAATACCCTCTAAATAAAATGTCCTCAGTTTGACACTATTTTAAAATTTGGTAATAAGTATAAGAGTTTACACAGAGGAAATAGAGTCACTCTTATTAAGCTCAGTTTTCTCCTCCCCACCGTCCTGACCAAGAAATAAACACCAACTGTAGATATAGAATGATCGCCATGAAAATGTCTCATGAACCTTCCTCATACCTTAAACTGAAGTGCCTTCCCGAAATCTATTGAGAACCTCACTACCTGACTTTTTCCCTCTGCATGGGCAGGGGTGGGTAAAAATGATTCTTGTCCTGTGTTCAAAATAATGGTCCTAATATTCAGAGGTTATCATGACAATAACCCTGTCTTAGATAAATTCACCTAGAACTTATTCTGAATTTTATCTCAGGAAAAGAAAGGACTCTATAATATTTAGAGCTACCTAATAATGGATCTTTCTTCCTGGAAAAGCACAGGAACTGTTTCAGGAACTGTACAGGAACTGTTTCAGGAACTGTACAGGAACTCAAACCCACTGGGGGGCTTTGGATTAGCTGACAACTAACTTTCCACCAGGTCTAAGTTTTATAGTTTCATGAAGCAAATTTAAGTAGTACTGTGTTTTTTAGGGGGAGGGGTTTATCATGTTTCTAAAGGACAGAAGTTTCCTGTGAAAGTATGCCAGTTTTCAATATCCTACTTAATTTACTGCAAAAAGGGCATTTAATCAGTGTTTACTACCACTAACAGTAATAACATTAACAGCATAAACAACACCACAAGCCTCAGTTGCTACCTAGCCTGTCTCTCACTGAAAATAATGAAAATTTCATCCATGACTAAAGAGCTATGGAAGAAAGGATGTTTGGGTCATAAACCTGAGGAAAGTCTAGGAAACCACAGAGGTATAATGAAACTGCACTACAGGAGATGAGTTATCAAGGTAATTGTCATTAAACTGTAAGTTCCTATAAAGCAAACACAACGAATTAGATGGCCAAAGTCAATTTTAAATAGAAAACCAGTGCTTATTTTATTTTAAAGTGTAGACTACAACTTCTAGAAATTACGATATTCAGTTTGGGAGGAAAAGAACCTCATACATAGATGGTGAAATGATCTTTAACAATTAATCTCTCAGTATATTTTCTTTTTTTGTGGTTGTGGTTATAAAAAAAAAAACAACAACACATAACATGAGATTTACCCTCTGATCAAAATTTTTAGTGTGCAGACCAGTATTGTTAACTATAAGCACAATATTGTACATCAGATCTCTAGACCTTTTCTATCTTGCATACGTGAGATTTCATACCCATTGATAGCAACTACTTATTTCCCCTCCCACCCCTGGCCCCAGGCAACCACAATACTACTTTCTGCTTCTATTAGCATGACTACTTTAGAGACCTCATAAGAGGAGTCAGACAGTATTGTCCTTCTGTGACAAGCTTACTTCACTTTGCATAATTTCCTCATGCTTCACCCATGTTGTTGCATATGATAGGATTTCATTATTTTTTAAGGCTGAAAAATATTCCATTGTATGTACCTACCACATTTCCTTTATCTCTTCATTCACTGATGGACATGTAGATTGTTTCCACATCTTGGCTATTGTGAATAATGCAGCAATGGATATGACAGTAAAAATATCTTTCTGAGATTTTGATTTCAATTTGTTTAGATAGATACCCAGAGGAAGGATTGCTGGATTACGTGATAGCTCTATTTTTTTTTTTTTTTGAGGAAGCTCCATACTATTTTCCATAATGGCTGCATTATTTTATTTTCCCACCAACATTGCACAAGGGCTTCAATTTTTCCACATGCTTGTCAACACTTGTTATTTTTTGTTTGTTTGTTTTGATAATGACCATCCTACCAGGTATGAGATGATATCGCATTGTGGTTTTGATTTGAATTTCCCTGATGTTGAGCAAACTTTCAAAAACCTGTGGGCCATTCATATGTCTTCTATGGAAAAAAATGTCTATTCAGTTCCTTTCTCCATATTTTAATCAGGTTATTATTATCATTATTATTGCTATTGACTTGTAGAAGTTCCTTATATATTTTAGGTATTAAGCCTTTAGGAGATACATGGTTTGCAACTATTTTCTCCCCATTCTGTAGGTTGTTTTTTCACTTTGTTGATTGTTTATATGGATGTAGTCCCACTTGTTTATTATTGCTTTTGAGTCTGTTTTATACAGCATATATTTTTCTTTTTAATTCATTCAGCTTTGTCTTTTGAATGAGAATTTAATCCATTTACATTTAAAGTAATTATTGATAGAGAAAGATTATGGACACCTTCTTATTATTCTCTGTCTTGTGGCATTTATGCTTCTTTTGCTCTCGTCCTTTGTAGTGAAAATGATTTGATTTCTTCCTCATTTTTTTGTGTATATTCTACAAGTATTTTCTTTGTGGTTACCATGAGGCTTACATAAAACACCTTATAATTGTAAAAATTTATTTTCAGGTGGTAACACCTGAATTTCAACCACATAAAAAATTTGACACCTCTCTTTGACACACACGTTACTGATATCACAAATTGTATCTTTTTATATTGTATACCCTTTGCCATATTTTTATAGTTATAATTATTCATATACTTTTGCCTTTTAACTTCTAGACCAAAATTGACAGTGATTTACATGCTACTTGTACAACATTACAGTATTCTGTATTTTCTATGCTTACCTTTATCAACATTTATACTTTCATATGCATTCATGTTGCTGATGCTTTCATTCAGCATCCTTTTATTTCATTTCATTTCAACTTGAAGGACTCCCTTTAGAATTTCTTATAAGTCTGGCCTAGTGGTGATGGATTACCTTAGCTCTTTCTTATCTGAGAAAGTTTTAATTTCTCTTTCATTTCTGAAGGATAGTTTTGTCAGATATACTATTCTTGATTGGCAGATTCTTTTCAGCACTTTGAATACATCCTCTTATTCCCTTCTGGCCTGAAAAGTTTCTTCTGAGAAATCCACTGATAGTCCTATGATGATTCTGTTGTCTATAGCAAGACACTTTTTATTTCCTGCATTCAAAATTCTCTCTGTTTTTTATTTTGACACTTTGATTACAATGGATCCTCATGTGGACATCTTCAGTTTTCTCTTATTTGGAAATGTTGGGCCTCGAAACTGGATAGCTATTTCCTTCCCCAGATTTAAGAAATTTCAACCATTATTTTAAAACATAACCTTTTTGCCTTCTAGAATTACCATAATGCGTATATTGCTCTGTTTGATGGTTTCCCATAAGTCCTTTAAATTCAATCTTTTATTTATTTATTTCTGTTTTGTTAGTCTGACTGGTAATTTCAAATAACCCATCTTTGAATTCAAAAGTTCTTTTCTGCTTAATCAAGGCTATTTTTGAACCTCTCTAGTGAATTTTTCAGTTCAGTTATTATATTCTTCAGCCCAAATTTTCTGTTTATTTTTAATATATTTTCTCTCTTTGTCAAAATGCTGATTTTGTTCCTTCATCATTTTCTGAACCACCTTTAAGATGGTTATTTTGAATTCTTTGTCAAGTAGTTCATGTCTCTATTTCTTTAGCATTGATTTCTGGAGGTTTATTTTGTTCCTTGTTTGGACCATGCTTTCCTATTTCTTTTTGTTCCTTGAATCTTTATGTGGGTGTCTGTGCATTTGATAAAAGAACCACCTTTTCTTGTCTTTACAGACTGGCTTCATACAGAGAAGAACCTTCACCAATCACTCTGGCGAGAGATTCTGGGGGCCCCTCCAGCATTTTCCATGGATATGTCTTCTCTGGACTTGTGCATGTAAATTCCTAGAGGGATGTCCCAGTTTTACTTTTCAGACATTTGTAATCTCTTGCGCCCTCTGGTGCCTGTCTCCTGTCAGTGCTTCAAGGTAGGCAATACAGAGACCAGTCCCTCAGGAAACCCCTCAAAAAGCTAGAAAATTGGATGGGTGCTCCATTTCTTACTTTCCTCAGGGAGAAACTTGAATTTGGTAGTTTTCACCAGTTTATTTTGCACTGAGCTTGGGGCAGAGGCCACAGCCATTAGTAAATACTAGTTACTATTATCAACTTTTTTCTTAGCAGGAGGTTCCTCTAAAAATTGAAAGTAGAGCTACCATACAATCCAGCAATCCCACTTCTGGGTATATCCAAAGGAAATGAAAACAGGATATCAAAGGGATATCTGCGTCTCCATGTTTTTTGCAGCATTATTTGCAAAAACCAAGATAAAGAAATAATCTAAGTGTCCATCCAAAGATGAACGAGTAAGGAAAATGTAATGTGTATATATAATATATGAGATAGAATATATCATGTACATTATATTACATATATGGAATACTATTCAGCCTTTACAAAAGAAGGAAATCCTGCCATTTGTGACAGCATGGGTGTGACCTTGAGGGCATTAGACGAAGTGAGATAAACCAGACAAAGAAAAACAAATTCTGAATGGAACTGCTTATAAGTGGTATCTTGAAAAAAAAGTCAAACTCAAAAACAGAGAATAAAAGAGTGGTTTCCAGGAGTTGGGGGTGAGGGAAACTTTCACCTATAAAATTAATAAGATCTGAGAATCTAATATAAAATGGTGACTATAGTTGATAACACTGTATTGTGTATTGAAATTTGCTGAGAGAGTAGAACTTAAATGTTCTCAACAAAAATATTAAAAATAAATTAATAAACATATGCGAGGTTATGGCTTCTGTACTAAAAATAACTATATGGGGGAATCATTTCATAATGTACACATATATTAAATCACCCCAATATACAGTTTAAATACCTTTCAATTGTACATATCAATTATACCACAGTGAAGCTGAATTATTTTTAAAAGTCAGAGATCATAGAATCAGATAAAACTTTTTTAAAAGAAAGATCCAGGCCTTCCCTGGTGGTACAGTGGTTGGGGGTCCGCCTGCCGATGCGGGGGAAGTAGGTTCGTGCCCCGGTCCGGGAAGATCCCACATGCCGCGGAGCAGCTGGGCCCGTGGGCCGTGGCCGCTGAGCCTGCGCGTCCGGGGCCTGTGCTCCGCGGCGGGACAGGCCACAGCGGTGAGAGGAAAGATCCAACTATATGCTGTCTACCAGATACCCATATTGTATATAACGACAAAGACAGGTTAAAGCCAAAAGAATGGAAAATTATATACCATGCAAACACTTACCAAAAGAAAGTTTGAGTGTCTATATTTTTATCAGAAAATATAGGCATTAGAAAAAGAGCTATTAACAGTGATAAAGAGGCTTGTTACATGGTGATTAAGGGAATCAGTTATCAAGATAAAATAGTAATCCTAAATATTTGTGGACCTTCCAAATAAATGAAACAACAACAAATAGAACTGAGAGGTGAAACAGACAAACGGAACAATTATATTCGGAGGCTTCAAAACTCTTCTATCACTAATTGATAGAGCACTAAATCAGTAAGGACACAGTTGACCTGAAAGTACTATCAATCAGCTGAACCCATTGATATTTATAGAATATTTCATTCATGTGCAGCAGAATACATTCTTTTCAAATGTCCATAAGGTGGACACACAGACCATATTCTGCTTAACGAAGCATACATAGTAGGTCTAAAAGTTTAAAATAATTGAAATTATTCAAATGCATTTTCTACCATACTGGAATTATTCAAATGCATTTTCTACCATACTGGAATTAAATGAGAAATATGTGACACAGAGAAAGAGAGAGAGACTGCTATGACCTACTGATAAATAATATGATAGAGACAATAAATTGATTAGAGTTCACAGAAACGTGTGAATTATGAGGGTTGAAGCTGTTGAAAAAGGATCTTGAGGAAATAAGATTTAATCTGATCTTGTTAAATTTGCATATTTTGCATGAAATGCAAAGGGGGTGATTACCAAGAAAGGTGATGGAACACTTTAAGAGTTGGGCAAGAGAATGGTGCTCAATTGGCCTATTACTTTCAAGCTAAGAGCAACAAATTTAACCCAGTATGAATATCTTACAGTACATCTCCTCAACACTTATATTTTAACCTTCAAGTTGTAAACTGATAACCCAAAGAAGACCTAATGCCTAAATGGTCTTAACCTTCAGCTTTCAGAGACAAAAAATTAAATAAAAATGATTTAAAGAAAATTAAAACTTTAATAAATTAAATAAAATGTAATTAGTTGCCAATATTTTAAACTTGGAATATTTTACATTAAAAATCCATATCTTTTCAGTTTTTCTATTAAAATTTAAAAAATCTGTTTTTGCCAACCCATCATTCTAACATGGCAACAATTATATGGAATTGAACATCAGAAGCTACTTTCTCAGACTGATTACACAAGTCCTTTACATATATTCTTTATGAATAGTCCTTTTCTATATTCCAACATCTAGCTGGTTTGCCTTTAGAAATTTCCTTAGCCATAAAGATATTTGAGATTTTAACCTCTATTCTCAACAGGTCAGAACATTCTGTTCTGAATACAAACATTGATGACTTATCCCTTTGCTCATGCAATTTGGTTCTTGGAGTTTCTTTCCCTTATCTCTCTCGGGTGAACTTATTCTAGTCATCAAAGACTCAGTTAAAAGGCTTTGTCTTCTGTGACTAACTTTAATGCTCATGCAAAATAAAATATCTCTTTCTTTGTGTTTTATAACACTTTCTACATTTTTTCATTAGAGCCATGACCACAATAGCTGTTCACACACCTCTCTCCCATGCTGTGTAATATAAAATCTATCAGATTAGGATTTACTTGTATGATCCTTCTATTCCAAAATCAACACCCTGCTTGGTACATGGTAGGCACTTTGAATCTCAGTCTATGCCAAGAGAGGCCATGTGTGATCCTGGATTTTAGGGGTTAAAAAGTCAGGGGATGAGAATTCTCATTTCTGGGGCCAACCCAGGGTATAATTTGGTATGTACTGATAATGGCTGTGGCTTGTGCAGAGTTGGAGAACGGCACCAACACGTGTAGCCTAATGGGATTTGATACTACAGCAAGGTTATCAGCATCCTGTCTCAGATATCAGGAAGTGTCTCGACTAGAAGCTACAGAGACTACAGGGCCAGCAAATCAACTGTTATGACTGACTCACTACTGAAGTCAGGTCCCTGTTTCTGGTAACATCTTCCCCTAGGACAAATAAGAGAAGAAAAAAGTGGTAGATGCTACACAAAAGGAGAGAGAACGTTTTCCTATGCACACATGGGGACAAACCCTGGGGATATCCATAAATAAAGGCTTATCCATAATATGGATAAAGGATATCCATAAATAAACAGCTGCTTCTACACAGCAGGTGAGAGGGGAACCACATAAAGACTATATGCATTGTTACTGTGCCATAAATACATGTGTAGATATATACAAACAATAGGCAAATATTCACATGTATATTTATATATATGCATATGTACACAAAAATGTATGTATGTGTGTATGTGTATAGTTATTTTGTTAGTTAAAATTTTTCCAGTGTGGAAAGAAAATATATACAGCATGAGCAGGACACTTCTGCAGGAAAAGTGCAGAAGTTTGAGTGTTATTTCCTACTGTGGAAGACAAGATGCCATCATGAATAGAAGAGACAGTTTCACATATATTCACTAGAGAAAGGATTGTTGTTTTAACAGTAGTTTTTCACTCATATATAACACATGTTAATTTATATCAAGATGTCATATAAACGGAAGAATCTGTCTCTAGAAGTTTGTAAAGAAACTTGTCGTCTGTAAACCAACAATTGTGATTTCTTCAAAGTACAGAAAAAAGTTTCTCAGGTTAAAAAAGAAACTTTCAGGCATTTTAATTTAGTTAATAATCAGTAAGCTAAATAACAGCAGGTGAGAGGAGAGCCACATAATTTTATATTTAAATATAAATTTTATATTTATATTAGGAGAAATCAAAGTAAAAAATCCATGAAATTAAAAAGCAAAATTAAAGTGGAATAATTTTATATATATATATATAAAATTTTTATGTATATGTTTATATAGATATATATGCATTATATTTATGAAGATGCAGATGAAAGGATCTGATTGTGAGGGTATTGTTAAATATATAAAAGATAATGGGGAACTCTATAAGAAAAGATTTCTGAGGATGTATGAGGGAATGGCCTCCAATACATATGCTTCAGCAGAGGAAGGCAGGACAAAATAGAGGCAGGTGTAAGTAGTTTTTTATGCATGGAAGTGGGAAATTGAGGAAGAGATCATCATGTTTTCTCTGTGAAGTAAGAGATAAAATGGTTTGTCTGTGGAAGTCTGGGAAGCATTGCTGAGTTCCAGTTTTGAAAAATGTGGGAAAGAACCAACACTTTCAATACAGTAAAGAAATCATCAGGAAGAAACTTGGAGTAAGATTTACTGCAATTTTTTATGACTGGAAAGGGATGCTGATAACAGAACTGAGATGCCTAAAGGATCATATGAATTTAGAAAGGCGATGAATTGCAACTTTCACTGAGGCCCAGAAATAACCATGGCTAGGAAAGCAGGTTGTAATCCAAAAGAGTGATACCTGAATTTGTGATTACATAGTAGAAATAATCTACATTTAAATAAAATTCAGAATGTGAGAAAGAGGGGGCTAAGGAAAAAGTCTTAGAGATGAGGACATTAAGGATAGAGAGTCCATGGTTACACTGGTATTACCAAGGATGATAAAGGCAGGATTTGGGTGGAGAAAGGTTAATGAGACAGTCACCAAAAGCTTTGATAAACAACAGGGAGTGTACTAGATGTTTCTGTTGATGATGGCAATAACAAAGTGGTGAGAAATGTATAGTGAAGTGTCATGGATCTCAAATGAGTTGAAGGGTGTGGGTGTGCGTGTGTGCGCTAGTTTTACAAGAGAGTAGAGGACTTATTACTAGCATTACTACAGGAGAGTATAGAGTACAGTAATACTACTTCACCATCCAGGGGTACAGGTGTGGGAAAATAAGCAGCTAGCGTTTAAGGGGGCAGGTTAAAGTGGTATCTTCTGCTGAGAGTCAAGTTTCACTTATGGCAAAGAAATGAAGACGCTAATGATAGGGCTTTTTTGGTGATTCCAGATTGATAGTTTTAGAGATTATGGTGGGAAAGTTTTGGAGGTAAAGGTGTGGTAGAGAGCTGAGTCCAGGAAACACTGGGAGAACAATGTACAGTACAGGATAAAAAAACACTAAACCTTGCACATGAGGCATTGACCAATTTAAACAGAAAAGAGACCAATGATGAATGGAGAACCCATTTGAGCATGGTGTTATTAAGTGTAGGGACCTGATAGTTTGACTTTTTCAACAGGAATGACTATAGTCCCAATAGGTTCCAACTCTGTCTATATGACATACATTTGGGATGAAGGTGGTTAGAGAAACCACCACCATAATAAATTAATACATTGCCATTTTATTTATATATTAGCCCTCCCTAAGTCTTTTTAGTGTGAATCATTGTAAGAGCATGATAAGTTTTATTATATTAATACCATTGATTTTCGGCATCTGCAAATCTAATGTCCGGTCTTTAAATCAGTATCTTTTCATCAAGGTCATTACATTTATAGGAGGTAGAGACTTGCAGCCAGAGAGTCTACTTTGGGAAAAAATGACATTATCATACCTTTTCAAGCACAACACATATGAACACAAATTTTTATCATATATGAAGAAAAAAATCAACCCATTAATCAGTATCACAATGAGACAGGCTATCCCCACTCTTGACCAAGAGCTTATATCTTAATTTTCTGAACTGTTAAAAAACCTTCATACAATTGCCTATCTTTCACACAACTATATATCCTGCCAACTATCATTAATCTTTCTAAAGTAGAACTCAATTATAAGAGACCTTTGGAAAATGGGGGAAAAATGTGACTACGTGATTTCTTTGACTGCTCCTTTTGTTCACTATGCCAACATGCATTTTTCTAGACCGCTTTCTATATACTAGAAATCGTGTTAGGTCAAACCTCTGACCTTGAAGAGTTCATGAGTTTATGGTGTTCAATTCCCTCAACCTTCTGGCGATCCTACAGTTGACACACTTCAGTTTCTGATTTCATGTTGAATATTGATTTTCCAACATTTTCAACAAAGAAAGGTCATCCTAGCAAAAGATCCTTTACTTTAGTAACAATTTAAAAATTTTTTTCAAACACAAATGCTAAAACCCATGGCCTTCATTCAAATAAGCTTTCATTTAAACAGATTTTCTTCTTTTCTCAGACTTGAATTTAGCTTGTGACTTGACAGTTGAACAGCTGTTGACTTAAATTTCCATAAGACTGTATGTTTTGAAAAAGAAGATTAAAATACCTCACTTTTCTATTCAGGTCCAACAAAAACAAGGGCAGTTAAACCTAAACTATTTGGCTAAGAGAAAGGAGATAGAATTCTTTTCTTTTGCATTGTGTCCTTTCATATCACTCCCCCATATCCCCTCAACCAGGATACACACACACACACAAAGATACCTCCTGTTCTTAAAAGGAGCCCAAACTTGATTTTTCATGGAGATTTGTAGAAACACATGTAATGAAAATAGTACTGTTTATTTGACATCAAAGACCTTCTATTTCTGTCTATCTTTGTCAGCAGCTTTTAAAGCAATCTTGATAGCTGGCTTTATTGGATAAAATAGTAAAACCTCCACAAAAGAAAGAAAAAAAAATAGAAATACTCAGGCACTTTAATTAAAACTTTGGAATAGAGATCCAGGATATTTTAGGTTAAATTCAGACACTCTAGCAGAACTTGTATGTACACATTCTTATTTGAACCACTCATTCGGTGCTCTTTCCTTTGTTTAAGCCTGGTGTTAATTCAAGTGGAAGAGTCGGAAGACTTTGCCTTCAGTATTTTTAAATAAAATAACCCTCTTGAAATGTATGTAACACTGTAAAATCAGTGAATGCTACTTTTTGGGTAATCTGTTGAAAGGGAAATAATAAAAGTGGGTAAGACCCTTTTCTCTGATTTCACTGTATATGTAACCACGGTCCCCTCCATTCTGTTTTCATGTAGATGCAAAACAAAAAACAAGTGTACAGTTATCTTGGATCTTAAACTAGAGAAGAATTCATGTAGTTATGTAAGGATAATGAGCTACATCAACAGTATCAGTCTGGCCAACTACGTAGCAGGCTTAATCAAGCAAAGCTGAGTCAGGTGCAATATTGAGTTCGGTAGGGCACACATGAAGGTTCAGGTAAGTTAACTGAACCATAGGGAGCTGCCATTTAAAAACTAGATCTTCAGGGCTTCCCTGGTGGCGCAGTTGTTGCGAGTCCGCCTGCCGATGCAGGGGACACAGGTTCTGTGCCCCGGTCCGGGAAGATCCCACATGCCGCGGAGCGGCTGGGCCCGTGAGCCATGGCCGCTGAGCTTGCGCGTCTAGAGCCTGTGCTCTGCAACGGGAGAGGCCACAGCAGTGAGAGGCCCGCGTACCGCAAAAATAAATAAATAAATAAAATAAAATAATAGAACTTCAAAGTTCTACACATATTTTATTAGATTTCACATTGTAAAAACATCCCATATGTAAAATAGTGTTACATGTTCTCCAGAAAAAAAGCATTTAATGAACGTGAATTTTTATTAAACAATTTGGAATACAATTCTGATCATCAATATGACTGAAATTCTATGAGAATCCATCCACTCACTCAGCCAGTGTTTATTGAGCACTTGCTGGCTTCATTCAGCAAATATTCTTTGAGCACCTTCTCTGTGACAAAGATATTTGTAGATATTGTGGACACAAGAATGAAATGTCATGTCTCAGGTCTCAACAATATAGAGATGAATGACAGATTGCTTCTTCCTTTAAAGAGGTGTTGACAACTCCGAGAGAAGCAGGCATAACTAATTCTATGTCACAATAACATATAAAATAGGAATTAATAAAAAGGTTGTTAGTGCTAAGATAGAAATCAATTAATTGAGTAGGGGAAGGATCAGGGAAGATTTCCCAGCAGATTGATAATGGTCCACTAAGGACGAGGAGACATTCCCTAGGTATTGCAAAAGAAGGAGGAGTTCTCAAATCTATGAACGCTAAGGAAGATTTTATTTAGTTTCGACATATTTTTATTTGATCTGTTTTTTCACTTATTGTATACATACATTTCTATATAAGCTTATTGCCCTAAACCTCATCATTTCAATAGCCATATTTCATTTTAATGCATGAATAAAGCACAGATTAATAAACTGTTCACTTACTATTAGGTATCTGGTTGTTTCTAGTGTTTCATTAAATTGCCAGATATTTCAGAAAAAAATAAATTTTGAGAAATGGAAGTACATTCACAGGATTGACCCTACAGTTTTACAGATGTTAAGAGTTTCAAGATTTATCTCTGAGGAAACTACAACAATTTATTTTAAATACTACCAGTTATATTTAAGTACACTTGATTTCCCAGAGTTTAAACAATTTTTTCTAGATCAACCATTAAATTTCAGCTTTACCAGGGCAAAGATTATTTCACTCATTAATATATACCTAGGACTTAGCATAGTGCCTGATATAAACACTCAGTAGTGAGCTGCTAAATGGATGAATAAATGAATGAATGGGTGGACACCACCATCTTAACTTACCTCTGTTGATTTAGTAGGTGTGTTTCAGCATCATAGAGTTTGCTTATATTCACATGTTAATTTATTATTTTATCATCATATACTATCCACCAAGTACTACATTAATGTTATAGGTTTATGCTGCACACAGTCTGGTTCTTAACCAGTAGACATACTACCTATTCTTCCCAGCTAAAGCATGCCAGTCTGTTATTTGCACAACTCCAGGGATTGGTAATGACTATCTAAGCCTACTTTCTTCTTTGCCAGATATCCGCTTTTTCGTCCAGCAGTGGCCATATCACCCATTTCTTACTATTGAGACTAAGATAAAGTTTTCTGAAAAAAGCTTCTTGGAATTATTTTTCTTCTTTTGTTGGAAAAAAAAAAAAAAAAGAAAGAAAACCACCTGAGGAAAAACCCATTTTTATCAGCATCTCCCATGATGATTTACTTTGAATACAGCCATGATGTCTGGAGGTGTTGCAGCCATCTGGAAACCACA
The DNA here is from genome assembly GCF_963455315.2 of Globicephala melas. Classification (NCBI taxonomy): domain Eukaryota; kingdom Metazoa; phylum Chordata; class Mammalia; order Artiodactyla; family Delphinidae; genus Globicephala; species Globicephala melas. Next base: position 160,206,247 of record NC_083315.2, on the reverse strand, counting down.
TTTCAATATGCCTACAGTCAAAAAAAGTAACCAGCTTCAGACAACAGAGTAGAAGAATGTCCTTGGTAAAATTATTGAGTTGTATCAACTCTAGATTGCCCATCTCCGGACTTCCTTTTATTTAAGATAGTTAAACACCGCTATTGCTTAAGTCATTCTGGGTGGGGTTTTCTATTATTTGTATCTGAAAATATTCCTGGCACAATTTTACTATGGAACTTTATGAAGGATATACTTAAACCATCCATCATAGCTTTAGCGTTCTCATTTTTCTCATCACTGATCAAACTTCTTTTGATTTGGAATAAATATTACATTGTGTTTTTCTTTAATTTGACAAGTTGATTCTAGGTATATCCCTTGCAGTTTATTTCAGCTTGTGGAATGAAGGAAGAGATTAATTAATTAATATTTAAACTCAGATTTAAAGCCCATGAAAACATACTGACTCATATTTCTGTACTCCTTTTTGATCATTGTTAGAATTTATGTAGTCAATTTTTAGCTTTCTTTCCGCTGGACATTTTTATTCTTTTTAATATTATGTCAAAAAATTGTGGTGATTGTAGAGCGCTGCTGAGGGTGCGCGCACGGCCGAGGTAGCTGACGAAGGAGCAGGGGGCCGCCGCAGGAACCTGCCACCGACCTCCCTGGCTTCACGGGCCTTGGGTTCACGGCCACTTTGACTGCCAACTGCACGGCCGAGGCCCCGCAGATTGAGTTTGGTCTCATTAACTGCAGCAACAAGCACCTGACGGCCGAGACTTTCGGGTCCAAGGTGAACCAGTGGGCCAGCAGCCTGAAGAAGATGCAGATGCAGATGCTGGTGCAGCCGCCCGATGAGTTGGGCAGCGGGCAGCTACCTGGCGGCAGAGAAGGATGGCAACGTAACCTGCGAACACGAGGTGCCCAGCACTTTTCCATCGTGGCGCATGACGATGACAGCTGCAGGTCTCTTTAGTCCGAAGGACACCGGCTCTACTTTGGCGGCACTGAGGACCACCTGTCGCGCTTCGCTCGGACCGCTTCGCCGGCTGAGAAGTGGAGCGTGCACATCGCCACGTACCCACAGGTCAACATCTGCAGTGTGGCCCGCAAGAGCTACGCGCACCTGAGCGCGGCCGGCGGACAAGATCGCAGTGGACCACGACGTGCCCTGGGGCGTCAACTAGCTCATCACGCTGGCCTTCCGGGACCAGCGCTACAACTGGGACCCCGAGCCCGCCACCAGCTACACGCTCGAGTTCTGCTCCGGCAAGGTGGCTTTCCGCTACTGCGAGGCACCATCGGGGCAAGGGCACCAAAGTGGGGAAGGACGAGCTCTTCGCCCTGGAGCAGAGCTGCGCCCAGGTCATGCTACAGGGAGCCGACTAGAGGAACATGTCCACGAGCCAGGCTATGGACCTGCCGGCCAATCAGGACAAAGAGACCAACCAACAGATTTTCCAGCTGGAGATCGACCGCTATACCAAAAAGCACGCCTTCCGCACCCACTCGGGCAACTACTGGTTGCTGACAGCCACCGGGGGTGTGCAGTCCACCTCCTCCACCAAGGACACCGGCTGCTACTTTGACATCGAGTGGCATGATCAGAGTATTATACTGCGTGCGTCCAATGGCAAGTTTGTGACAGCCAAGAAGAATGGCCACCTGGCTGCCTTGGTGGAGACAGCAGGGGACTCGGAGCTCTTCTTCATGAAACTGATCAACAGCCTCATGATCGTGTTCCGCGGGGACCACGGCTTCATTGGCTGCCGCAAGGTCACGGGTATCCTGGATGCCAACTGCTCCAGCTAAGACGTCTTCCCGCTGGAGTTTGGAGACGGCGCCTACAACATCAAAGACTCCACGGGCAAGTACCTGATAGTGGGCAACGCCTGCTGGGTCACCAGGAGCAGCGACACCCCTGTGGACTTCCTCTTCGAGTTCTGCGACAACAAGTTGGTCATCAAGGTGGGCAGGCACTACCTGAAGGAGAGTCACGCGGGGGCCCTGAGGGCCTGCGCTGACACCTTCGACCACATCACACACACTGTGGGAGTACTAGGCCCCGCCTCCTGCCTCCCCTTCTCCTCCCTGCCCAGACCCCTCCTGTTCACTGTTCTCCAGGTGGGCTCCGCTGCGGCCAGAGCCCCTTACCTTTCAAACTGGAAACCCAGAGAAAACAATGCCCTCACCTGTTGTCCCATGTGGCCTTCCCCCAGGCCGGTCAGCGGCTCTGACCCGGTCCTTGGAGGGATTTCAGTTCCCTCTGCCCTCTCTTCTCTGCCCTGAGAGAGGCTAGAACTTCTTTCTTCTGACCTCAGATGACTCTGAGACTTATTTCCCCGAAAAGGCCAAGGAGAAGTGGAGGGCTGGGCGGCCTTCCCGAGCCCCTGGGAGTGGCAGGTGTGTAACTGTAATCCCCTGTCCCCTCCTGAGCCCCCCCTTCCCCCAATTCCCAGGAGCCAAGCTCTTGCCCCAAGCCTGTGGGAGGCCTCCCTGGTGCACCATCCCTGCAGATGGACAGGAGGGGGCTGGCTCCTGCCACTTGTGCATGGAGCAGGCCTGGTTTGGTGGCCGCTGGGGCCTGGCCGCTGCCCATCCTGCTGTGGTGCAGAGGCCACAGTCTCGTTTCTTTCACTCTGACCTCACTGGAAGCAGAAAAATGACCAAATCAGTATTTTTTGGTTTTGGGGTTTTTTTAATGAAATGTTATTGCTGCAGCAGCCCCAGGCAAGCCTGGTTGTAGCCATGAGTGGTCTTCAAGGGGTCCTGTGGGGAGCTCTTGAGACGGCATCTCCGGGCCTCAGTGCCCTGCCTGCCCACTAGTGGTAGGGCAGGTGGTGCACCTCCCCAAATTCAAAGCCTGTCCCCACCTTACCAGGGGGCTCTCATTGGCCCCCTCTCTCCAGTGTGCTCTAGCCCCAGTCCCGTGTCCTCACCTGGTGGTGCTGGGCCCCTCACGGCCTCAGCCAGAGCCCCTGGTGTGATCAGTTCTCCCCTCCTGACTGGACTCCTAGGTGTCAGGAGGATGAAGCTGGGCATTGTGCTCAGCCAGGAGCCCTGTGGAAGCCACCTGGCCCCTGACTTGAGGCCCGCCCCTGCCAGCTCCCCTCACCTCTGGTTAGTGTCTACCATACATCTCACTCTGGGTGTCCTTGTCTTTTATTTTTTGAAAGTGTCATTTGTAGAACTTTAAATGCCCATGATACATAGTAGCTTCAGACTGGAAAGAGCAAAATAAAATAACACAAGTCTGCAAAAAAAGAAAAAAAAAGAAGCAGTAATTAAAATTTTTCATGTATTTTAAAAGCTGGCATGGTAAATTTTTCATTTTTAAAAATTCATTTCATTAATTTTAAAAATGATGTGTTAATTATTGACTAAATTAATATACTTTTCTAATGTTACTAACAATTTGTCAATTTCTATGAAATATTCCACGAGGACTTAAATTATCAGGAGATTTTACTACATAGACAGAAGAGGAGCAAGTAATGTGACCACAGAGGAACTTGGAGTGATTTGGCTACAAGCAAAGGAATGCCAGCAGCCATCAGAAACTGCAAGAGGCAAGGAACAGATTCTCCCCAGAGCCTTTGGAGGGAATATGGCCCTGCTGACACCTTGACTTAGGATCAGTGATACTGATTTCCTGTATCTGGCTTCCAGAAATATAAAGGAAAAAAAATTCTGTTGCTTTAAGTCATCAAGTCTGTTATAATTTGTTATAGGAGCCACAGGAAATGAATACAAATTTCTTTGATATCATTGTCATTCTTCTTCTACATAGACATTATTTGTACACTGCAGTTTAATTAAAAGTTTTTCCTCTAGTAATTTTTGTTGATTTTCCTGGATATTCTCATATACAGTGATCATCTGCAAAAAAGTTTTTTTTTAATTCTTTGTTTCTTATTACTGTATTTTTGTACTTTATTATTATTATTATTTTTTTTGCTATTATAGGTTTTGCATGAATTCCCAATACAATACCAAAAGAATGACAGGGTTGTGTTCTCAATTACCTACATCTTGTTTTTAAGAAGAATTACTGGCACTTACTCACTGAATAGAATGATTTCTTATTCTCTTAATGTATATTTTTGTTTTATACATCTTTAGAAATATCAAGGGCTTTTACAGTATTTTACCGTATAACAGATGTAGAATGATATCAAATGACAATCAAATTATAGTGTAATACCTGTGAAATACATACATCTTATGTGACTATTAAGTTAATCATTTCTTGATGGTTATCATCATGTGGTTGAATTTGTATATTTATACATATACATATATTTAAAGATCACTTTGCTAATAGATAGTTTACCCACTACTCACCTAAGAAGTTTGCCAAATCAAGTCTTTGGGGTTTTTCTCTAAGATCTTGGAAGCAGAGTTACCTGTTGATAAAAACTATAGAGTTGCAGATTCTGAAGGAAAAATTTCCAAGTACTGAGAAAGCAAATGTCACAAAGTATTTTTCTTTATTTGAAAAATAGGGTCATAGAATGATGATGCCAAATTGCCAAGAATAGAGGATTTTAAGCTAGAAAGTGGCATATTTAGGCCAATATTGGAAGGACTGAAGGAATGTCTCAGTTTTTCCTAAGAGGAAAATAACTGGATTTAGAGGAATGTAATTAAATGGGACAGATCCATTGTCTGCTTCAACACGTGGCATCTAAGAGCAATGGCAATTTGATAGGGAAGAACATACAGTTCAGATAATTAAAACTGAGTTCTTGGGAACCATTGAAAAATCCTTGCAAAAGCCTCACAAGGAAGTGGTGAAACAATGGAACTTAAAGGAAATGTGGATGTTTGGGCAATGAGCCCATGAGCCACAATCAGGAGAAACTAAAACCCAGAAGACACTTCTCGAAGTGTTCTTCACAACTTATGTCTCTGTTCCTCCACCAACTCTATAAGGAGAGAAACCCCCAAAACATTGCTGAGATGAATTTCTTCCAGCCAGATCAATGGAGATCAGAGCAGAATTATATAAATATATATATGTATATATAAAAAACATTTATTTTACTTGATTGTGGTGCAGAAAATTTATACATACTAAACATGTCTTTCTTCACTAAAAGTACTTAACCACTGAGTTATACTTTAATGTAATGTATAAATTATGTTTAGTCTGTATCTAAATTCATGAATGGTGTGCCACTCATTTTTCTGAGTTATTTTGGCTATTTTTTTACTAATTTATATACACACATATGTTTGGAACAGCTATGGAATACAGAGATTATTCTTTTAATAGTTGTAAGCATTCTTCAGGGAATCCATTGGCCTTTGTCTTTTAAAATTTATTTTAGCAACTTTTACAGTATTTTATTATGTTTCTTGATTATTCTTGGACTTTATTTATTTATAAGCCCATAAAATTGATGTCTTTGCCACTTCAATCTACTCTGGATCTTAAGTGCAGCCTATGTTTACATTAGGTTTCCAGGTTCCTGTAGACACTGTTGGCTGATACTGAGTTTATTGTCAACCACAATGCTTAACATTTCTTTCAGATAAGCTTTTAAGTCATTTTTACAAGCCTCATAGTTATACATTTGACCTTTTCATCCCAAGTGTAATAACATATTAGGAATTTTATTAAAATCCATCTTGCATGAGTGATTCTATCAAATATAGTTTTTAAATAATGTTGAGTAAACGAATGGTTTTTGGAATCTGATTCTGTCATACAACTGCTACTGCTCTTCAAATTTGATAAGCATGACCTTTTTAAACTTATTTGAACTGTTGCATCAAACAGGGAAGAGAAAAGTGTTCTGGGGATGTCCCTTAAAAATTCCCTTAATTTTGATTTCAATCCATTAATTAAAGCCTTTTGGGTTCAGTTGTTCAACCATTTATGAACTCAACCTATTTTATTACATCTAGCATGTTTCTCCCAATATAATGTTATTATGAGTTAGCAGGTCAATACACTGTTATAGTCCAGACTCACCCTCTCTACTGCATTTCCTTAATATATTGATCTAATAATACAGGTAAATAAGTTAATTTGAAATTGCAATTTGAAATTGCAATTTCAGATGGCTTTTCTTACCATTTTCCTTAAGGTTTTTCAATGCTATATTGTTTGAGATAGATACATTAACTATTGTTAATTCTGTTATCCACACAAGCCTGGTAAAGTCTAGATTATTCTTTTGCTTCTAGTCTATTGATGTATTCTACTTGTAGACAGAGTACTTTTGAATTTTTAAAAATCTAGTCAATGATTCATATATTTCTATAGGGAGGTTAAGGTCATTTACATGTTACCTTATATATGCATACATGTTATATGTGTGTGTGTAATTTGCATGTATGCATATATATGTGTGTATACATATATATACACATATACATGCATATGTGTGTGCTTATGTGTGTTGTATACGTATATATAAAATCCTAAGCAATGCTAGAAATTTACCTTTAGTCGTTCTTATTTCTTTTTATAAATTTATTTGGCATTTAATGACATTAAACATTTATTTCCTTGAACTAGAATAATTACATAGGTCCAGAAGCAGATGGGACATGCAGAACATGAAAATAGTTATTTAATTTGCAGTAAGCAAATTTGTTTTTCTTTTTCAAAGTTTTATCTAGCTGTATAGTTCTTAAAATACACTACAGTACATCATCTAGTCATTCTCAATATTTTAACAAATATTTTAAAATAACTTGTGATAACTATATTGTTTTATTTATTCACTAATATTTTTCTAGGTAAATCTTTTAATTCACATTATGGAAGACTGAAGAAGTAGCTTAACACTATCTCCTAAAGCTATATATCTTCCGCTATTATCTCTTGCTTAAAAATGTTTTGAAGGATAAGCTTGTATGTTGTCACACTATACAGATTTATTTGTATTAATACATTTTGCTTAACAAACCTAAGTCTATGCTAATATTTAAAGCTAATTATCTTCCCATAACTTATATTGTTAAGTTCTTAATTATCTCTTGCTTGGAGCTTTGCAGTAGAGATTATTGGCTGACAGATTATTCTTGTTCCTAGATTTGAAATATATTCACTTTATTCTTTTAAAGTAAAAAATCATTTTGGCCAAGTTATATTGATTTAAATTCAACTATATTTATTTAGCTTCCCCTACATTCTTTCACATGGGCTTGGCATTGAGATAAAATATTATTTATCTTTATATTTCTTATTCTTTTATTTCTGGCAGCTCACTTGTTTTTAAAGTTTCAAAACTTTTACATCAATGTCTAGATAATTGTCTTTTGTTGATTGTGCCTGTCAACACTTTTGAATTCCAAGCTGAATTTATTTTTTAATATAAGAAATACATCCATAATGTTGTTCTGAATATGTCTGAGGATACTGTGGGTTCTAAGTTCTGAGTCACTGAAAAAAAAAATAAAATTATGTCCTATTTGTACTTTTACTATAGAAACAAGCATAGTACCTTCAGTTATTTATCTGCATCAAAATTTATATTTATTTATAAGTAAGCCATATCTAATCTATCAACTGATTGATCCAGCTAGCTCTTAAAATATTTATCTATATCAACCAGTATTCTTGGCTGTATGGAATTTACCCCCCATCTTCAATAATGTACACGTCTTAAGAAAGCATCTATGCTATTTTCTTTTTTCTTTCTCTGTATACCCTGTAAGTATGAGGTCACAAATGTGGTGAAGTTTGGTGTGATGATCAAGATCTCTGTGGGCTAAAATATGGTGCAAATTGGGAGAATTTATCTAAGAGGTATAGCAAAGAGGAGGTGCCTTACAGAGATAAAAACTTCTGGCCTTTATTTCTATTTATTGAATTAGAGATAAAAGAAAAACTTAATTTTCCTATTAAAATATCGATACTAAGCACTAGAGATTGTATATTCATTTGTGCCAACATCTAAAATCACCACATTTGGAATTACTACCTGGTTAAGCTTATGCTAACCCACTGCCACTTTTCAAAGTCTTCTGCATTGGCCAAATTGGATCATTAAATAGTATTTTGTTGGTAGTCACAACTTCTGCATCTTTCAAGTTTTGATCATAGCCAAAAAATGTGTGACATGCCACTGCTGAAATGTGATTTTTCCTTTGATTCATTGGTTTTGGAAAAGGAATTACTTTGCAGCCTCTTCCATTCAGCCCTTCCTGTCATACCAGTTCTTATTCCATGGGTGAATCCAATATAGAGATTTTTGCCACTTGCTAATAACTCTTCCACTTATATACACAGGAACTAAAGAAAAGGGAAAAAAAGGAAGTTTAATTTGAAATAGTCTAGGTCCAAGTATCTTTTGGGCCTCTTGTCTTTACTAGTCACACTCACTCCCTTTATAATTTCACACAGATTTTTGGCTTTGAATACAACCCATATGAAATCCTTCCTTCTGGATTTCTCTCCTGAATTACAGATTTATATATCCAACTACTGAAAATCATAATTTGTATAATTCAAAAACATTTCAAATTTAACTTGTCTAACCAGTTTCAAGCACAGCATTTCCTGTCTTGGATGATAGCAGCTCCCTCCTACAATCTGATTAGATCAGAAACTTTGGTGTCATCTTTGATGACTCTCTTTTGAGAAATCCTATTAACTTTACCTTCAAGATAAGTAGAAACTATTTCAAAACTTGTACTGCCACCACCATAGTCCAAACCACAATCATCTCTTGCCTGGTTAACTGCAATAAACTCCTCAGTGATTTCCCTGATTCTATACTTTAACCTCACAAAGTCTGTGCATAACAGAGCAGCCAGAGGTATCCAATGGCAACATTGGTCAGATTATGTCTTTACCCAAATCAACTCATTCCTAAACTCTCTATCTTATTGAGAAATTCAAGTGTCATCAGACCTCATCTCCTACTATTCTTTCCTTAACTGTATTGATGCAGCCATATTGGCTTTTGTATTCTTCTTGGTACACATTAGGGAAGGTCTCATCTTACAGTCTTTGCATTGGCTCAACTCTACCTGTAATTCATTCTCTGTAGATAGCCACAAGAATACCTCCTACACATACTTCAGGTTTTTGCTTGATGTTTTAACACTGATCACCCTTGTTAAATTTGTATCACCCTTCCTGACTCACAGTATCACCAGTATCTCTATGTTTCTGTACTATTTTAATTCACTCATAGAATTTTAAAATACAATTTAGTTGTTTTGTCTACATCTGGTGTTTCTTTTTTTCTTTTCTCCAGGCTATCAGGGAATACATTTTTCCTGTTTTTTTTTTTTTCACCTCTGTATCCTAGGCACAAAACACAGCCAGAGAGATATTAGACATTCCATGTTTATTTGTTAAATTAAAGACCAAAATAATGAATGAATGAAATTACACTTTCACCAGTTATTCATTAGTTCCATTTCTCACCAGTAAACTACAAGAAAGTGCTGGGTCTCTATGTTTTGGTGTTAGCTCAGAACCAATGTCTAATAAATGAAGAACTAATAATAATGTGGATGATTCTATTTTCTCTGTGTACAGTTAACTGTGGCAAATGGCTACAAATCCCTTCAGAGAAAGTTGAGAGTAATATTATTGACATATACTTATGGTGGATATTCTTCACAAGGTCTTTCTTCAACTGTACTCAGACTTATTTCATTCAAATGGCTTGAGATCTGTGAAGTTACTCAAGTTTGACCATTTGGTGAGGAGTTGCAACTCACTATCATGATGCCTTAGAGCAGGCTAGCAATTATATAAATCTTGAGACTTTGTTATAGCTATGATAATTAAATATATTACACTGCCTATATATCTGAGCTCGAGGATTCCAAAGATCAATTAAACTGCTAAATATTCCAGCATGTCAGACCTTTCTGATTTCCATGGCAACTCCTTTTCCTCTTGTACTTCCATTTCTGTGCAGCCATTCCAGGAATCTTCCAATCCCCCTAAAAACAATGGACTCACTTCACCCATAACATTTTGCATCAGTATCTCAGATGACAAATACAGCCACTAATCACTATTTAAATGTGCTGCTGCTCCCTTCACTGATGTATTTCTCACAACCTTGGGTCTGCTGGGATTTCATGAAGGATAGAGAGGGTCATGAATGACATATTCACTCCAGCATTTCACTCTCTCCTGATTATGTGGTGTACTTCACCAGCATTATTTTTAAAATGCTCACATCTCAACTACATTTAGTATGAGACAATTATACTAAATGAGTGAACAATTATAACCAAACAATTGTTACTATCCCCAGCTGCTCGAGGTAACACATTGAATCCAAAACCTCTGAGAATTTTATCCATTTTGGTGGATTCAGACTGATATGAAATTATGTTCTTTTCAGTCAAACAGCCTCAGTCTATTCCCAAATCTAACAGCAGTTTTGTAGCTGATAAGGTTTAGCAAAGTCCACAAATTCTCCTAATGTCAGTTTCTTTTCTAGTATTTGTCTAGTGAATTGACATTTAGACATTAACCTTCCTCCACATACTGGAGGACTTCGTCATGAGTCCTTACAAGACTATGTCAGTGTGCATTTACAGGGTAATTTCCTTAGGAAAAGAAGTTACAGCATTGTATGAAAGATGGACTAATAGTTCTTTAAATCTATTCTCTGTTTTCTAACTACAAAGTTAGATAAATCTCTCTTGTACACAGGTATGACATGGGACTAATTTTCCCCAGTAGAATGTAAATAGAATCGATGTGTCACTCCTAGTGTGCCTTCTCTCTCGTTCATTTCTGTTTCCCACTGCCATCTGGGTGTCAATGCCTAAGATAAACTCAAGAGACATGCTTTTTAACAAAAAATCTAAACCATGTGGTAAAGGCTTAGCATACAGGAAACAAGAAGTAATAAAGCTGTTATCAGAGGCTGAAGAGATGATGATCCATATTACATAATGGCAAACATTTGGTAAAACTCTTGCCTGCAATTTCCTGCGGGAAAATCACGTGTCTACTGTACTGGCAGCTGTGGGGAAAAGATTGAGAAGAATGAGGATATTAGTGTCTGCTGGCTACTATTGAACCTTTTTGTATTACAAGAAAAAAATAAACACATATAGGAAAGAACTAACCATTTTGCAAGTGTCTGGAAATTCAGATTCTCTCTCTATGGGAATGCTAACTGCTTCTGACCCCTAAACAGGGGGCTAATATGATGAAAAAAACCTTGGGTAACAAAAATCATATTAAAACAGCCATGTACAAGAAAAAAATCCTTTCCAGCAAAGGTGAAGTAATAAGAGAACAATTTATTATTTTTCCTTAAACAACTGGACAACTGAAGGAAGGAAGGGAGGGAAGGAGGGATGAAGGGAGGGAGAGAGGGAGGAAGGAAGGAAGGGAGAAAGAGAGTGAGAAAGGAATTAAGGAAGAAAGACTATATAATCCTCTCAATAAATTTCTTACAAAATTCAACACATACTCATAAAAAAACAATCTAGAAATAAAGGTAAGGGGCAGGTACCCAAATTGACAAATGACATTTACAAACATACCTATAGCTAACATTACACTTCATGGTAAAAGACTGAATGCTTTCCTTCCTCTTAGGATCAGGAAAAAGGCAAAGATGGCTGTCTTTATCACTTCTATTCAATATTATACTAAAGGTAAGAAAAGGAAGCTGAAAACAAAAACAAAAAAACCTTACACATTGAAATTTAATTAAACATAAGCAAGACATGTGAACTGAAAACTACAAAACATTGCTCAGGTAACTTAAGACCAAAAGAAGTGGAAATATATACCATATTCATGGATTGAAAGACAAAATAGTATTAGGATGTTCGTTCTCACAAAATTGATCTATAGACTCAGGGCAATCCTGATCAAAATCTAAGATGGATTTTTTTGTTTTTGTTTTTGCTTTTGGTAGAATTTTTGGACAAGATTATTTAAAAAATTATGTGGAAATGAAAATTAACCCTATGTCAGAAATAATTTTTTAAAATAAAAACCAATTTGGAGTACTTAGTATACATCATATCAAGACTTAATATAACGTAAGTAAACAAAACAAGATGGTGTTGGCATATAGATGGACACATGGGACAGAATGAAGATCCTAAAAATAGACATATAAATAAAAAATATCAATATGTATTATTGATATTTCAACCTTATTCCAAGGTTATTCAATGGAAGAAGTATATTCATATTTTTGTTAAAATAGTAAAGTAACCATTGACATCCATATGCAAAATAATGAATTGCTACCTTTAGGTTTCAGAATACATAAAAAAGTTGATTCACAATGGATCATTGACTTAAATGTAAGAGCTAAAATAATTAAATTTTTAGAAGAAATCATATGAGAAAATTTTTGTAGCCTTGGGAAAGGCAATGATAACTTTGATAGGACACAAACAGCACAGACCACAGAAGACAAAACTGATATACTGGACTTAACTAAATCAAAACTTCTGCTCGACAAAGAACTCTTTTATGGGAATTTAAAGGCAAGTCACCAACTGGGAGAAAATATTTGCAATATAAAATTTGAAAAAGGACATTCTTTTTCCCAAAACTGTATATGCAGAAATCTATAACTCAATAAGAACAAGCAGGGAGACAAAATATTTGAAGAAACATTTTATAGATGAAGATAAAAGAAGATATATAAAACACATAAAAAAACGTATAGCATAATCATCACTAACAGGAAATAAACATCGCAATAAAATCACTGCACACTTTCCAGAATAGCTAAAATTAAAAAGACTGACAAAATCACATGTTAGAAAGAATAACTGAAACTCATAAATTGCTGGTGGGAATGTAAAATCATACAATCACTTTGGCAGTTTCTTATAAAGTCAAGCATATATGTGCCATATTTATCACTCCCATATTTATCAAAAAGAAATGAAAACATGTTCCCATAAAACTTTGCACACAAATGGTCGTAGGTCATACAGCATGACAACCAAAAACTGGAAAAAAACCAAATGGCCATCAAGAGGATAATAAACAAATTATGATGTATCCATATAATGAGATTCTACTTAGCAAAAAATAGAATGAATTACTGATACACATGGTATCAAGGAAGAATCTCAAAATCACTAGGCTGATTAAAAGAAGCCAGATACAAAAGAGCACATACTGTATGGTTCATTTTATAAGAAATTATAGACAAAGTAAAATAATCTCTAGTAACAGAAAGCATATCAGCAGTTGCCTGGGGCTGGGCATGAAGCAGAGGTTGACTACAAAGGTATGTGAGGAAACTTTTTGGTGTGCCAGAAACATTTTATGTCATAGCTGTGGCATTAGTTACACAATTGCATATTTTGTAAGTATCATCACATTGTACATATAATACTGTTAAACTTAATTATATGTGAATTTTAGCTCAAGAGATGGAAAATGCAGTTTGCAGCAAAGATGACTGATTGTGTAGCCTTTCCACTGAATCTTGGTAGCTTCAATTTAGTAACAATTAAAAGTTAGGACATAGAGGTGAGGAAACAAAGAAATAAAGTACATTTGAGACTATGTGTAACAAGTTAAGTATGATTATTAACATATATAACTGAAATTGAATATATTAGAAGCCTACAACATTTCTGAAGGAGTAATTTTGCCAAATAAACCATGGGGCAAACTGAAAATTATTTGACTTTTTGTGATTTATGACAAACTTTGGTCCTCTAAACTTCCAGGTACAGAAAGCTGGTTTTTAAAGATATTCAGTGTCTTCAAAGAACATTATTCCTACTTCAGGCACTGCCATGGAGTATGATAGATAAGACAGAACTTCCAGAGAATAGAGCCAGGACCATGAAGATTATTTCTCCTCTTCTGGGGTCAAAGACTTTCATAGTATTCCCCCAGTGGGATTTCAGAACTGCTGCAAAAGAACAATTAGTAAGTCTCCCATTCTTTCTCTTTATAATGCCTCTTCTATATTGTATATATAATTCTGTATGTGGTTGTGGAAACTTGGTCTTTTCAGTTTGTGGGCAGCCAGAGCACAGGGAATCCTGGTGAGACCCCATGGAGAGGACTGTTCAAGTTCAGGAGATCCTGGATTTTGAGTAGATACAGTGACTAGTTTGGACCTTATGTCTCCTCCCTTGGGGAAGGAATTAGCATGTGCTATGTGTGGGCAAAGACTAAACAATGTTTAAATTTTCCAGATTCAGAGATGAGCAAATGGAACTCTCAGTCATTCCCTGGTTTCCCTCCTTCATTCCATTCATTCTATTATCCACTGTCTATTGCATTCTTACTTGCATTGGGATGATAGTAATGAAGTTGACACAGTCCTGCTTTCCAGAAACTCCCATTCTAGAAAAATAGTCTTGTGGGCTAGTATTTGCATTACAGTGCATCTGCTATGGAGAAAAACACTCATGCTGATGGGCAGAGAAGTGAGCTTTTAAGAGTGAGATATCCTTCCCAAAAGGAGAAACTTGAGTGTGGATTCACGGGATTCATAAAGACTATGAAATTGAAAGGCCCTTGGTCCATTTAACCAGATTCTTCAGGAAGCTCTATATGGGTGTTTATCATAGTAATCCATTCATTCATTACTCATTCATTTATTCACCCAGTATATCTAAACCTTCCTTCATTTATAGAGAAGATTTTGTTTGTTGCTTACCATGTTAAGTGCTGTATTAATTTTCTATTACTACTACAACAAATTGCCTCAAACCTAGTGGCTTAAAACAACCCTAATTTATTAATTTCAGTTTTGTAGGTCAGAGGTGTGACACTGTCTTACTGGACTAGAATCAAGGTGATAGTTAGTATACCTTCCTTTCTGGAGGATTTAAGGGGAAAATCTATTAATATTTCCTTGCATCTTTGAATTCGGCCTATGTTCCTATGCTTGTGTTCTCCTTCCTGCATCTACAAAGCCAGCAGTGACAGGTGGAGACCTACTCATATCACATCACTCTGACTTCTTCTGTCTCCCTTTGCCACTTTTAAGAATGCTTGAAATTGCATTGAGCCCTCCTGGATAACCCAAAATAATCTCCTCATCTCAAGGTCCTAGTTTAGCCACAATTGCAAAGTCCCATGTTAAGTAGCATATTTGCAAGTTCTGAGGATTAGGATTTGGACATTTTTTTGTGGGAGATTATTCTGCCTAGCAGAGACTCAAATCTACTTTGCTCATCTTTACTACTGAGATCTATTAATAATGCCTGATTGTGGCTGTCTCCCTAAATTCCAATTAGCTGCTTCACCACCAAGCCAGCAAATCATCTAAATACTGCACATTCTTTCATCTACGCTTTGAGCAAGAAATTGTTTTGAGAGTTAATCTCCTTTATAATTCTCATTTTAAAGATGAGGCAACTGATTTTCTGGAAGTTTAATTAACATGCCTAGGGTCACAGGTGACAGGAGCAGAATATTGTTAAAATTCAAAGCTCATGACCGCTGGACCATTTATTTCCCAGAAAAAAGATTCTGTCAGATCTCATATATAAATTGAGTTCATTTTAAGTTTGAAAAAAATATCTATTATCTAATAAGAAACTAATTTAAGGAAACTTGTACAAAAACCTAATCACTTTTTCTTTTATTTCACTAATAAAGCAACTTCATTCAGCGCAAACATCGCATTGAACAAGAAACCTTGCTATTCAACTCAGTGACAGCTGACTATTACTCACTTCCAAATGACTGATACTTAGTGAAGCATCTGTTCACCCCAGGAAATCTCTCCTATGCATGTCTCTAATCTTCTGTATTCTAAATAAATTGCCTTAAGGTGAGTTGATTATCATTTTGCAACATTTTCCAAGCAGCATTTAAACAGCTAAGTGAAAGGAGCTATTCTGTCACTGTTAAAGCTTCCCTCCACCACTATTAATTATTTGTATGTCTGTAGAGTGTCAGTACAGACCTCAATTTGTTTAGGACTGTTAGTTATGGAAGCAACCGAGTAAGATTGATTTCTTGAACTGGTTCCAGAGTAACTATGCTTATAGAGCACCTTCCAAATAGAATATAATATGTGTAACCCCAACTAGAGATTTATGGATGATATCCCTCAGGAGATGGCATGGTGTAGCTCAAAGGACAAGGAGACAGGGTCAGTCACACAGCTAATAAGTAGGAGAGCGGAGAACTGAATCTGAAGCTCATGTTCTTTCAATTATATGATGCTTCCTTCTAACACATCACGAACTTCGTCAACTATTGAGGAAACAAAAACTTGCTGATGCTTTAAACCACTGCAAACGTATCTAATGCATTACTGGTTCAACTTTTTCCAGTTGCAAAGCCTGGCAAAACCAAACCATTCAGCCCAGTACAACAAAGTTAAAGTTGTGATTTATGGAATAGATATTTCAGAAAGATGCAGACATTTTCATTCACATTAAAGATACTCTGAATAAAGACATATGTTCAGAGTATCCTGGACATAAATGCTTAATGTTAAAGGCAGGTCAGGCAACACAGATGCAAGAAGCTTTAAAAGCTTTTGGAGTCTAAGTTTGTAAACTTTGGGTATGATGGTGAGATTGTCAGTTCACTGAAACCCAGCAGTTCCCCTCAAGTGTCTGTCTTGCCCTTCCTTCCACACTAAGTGCCTACTCTGAGTTCTCTGGCCATTACATAAAGCCTTTTAGGAAACATCACTCCAGACAGATGTTTAACCCCAGGCTCTAAGGGAACTACGCAATGAGTTGCTAAGTCTGTTGATTAATTTTACATGTACGTGCATGCTAATGTAGTCTGACACCAAGGCCCTCACAGCCAGTCGGCCATGTTAAGTAAACAAAGTAGATCAGGTAAATGTACACTGAAAGTTGTCTGTGCAAGAGATGCATTTCCATCCCAGACTTGGAGGAGAAATCATTTTCCTATTTCCACAGCAGCCATCAGAGTTCACCTGGTCAATATTACCCCAAATCTTCCTTCATTCACTTGTGATATGCCACCTCATTTTTTAACAACCTGTGTGGAGTATGAAATATTTTTTTTAAATTGGAAATGAAGCTCAATGATAGCAAAATTATAGAGGAGCTTTTAACACTTCTGTTACAATTGGTGACAATCATCACTCAGGTAGAAATTAAACTGCATATTTCATGTCCACGGCTTTCAGCTTATGTTTTGTGAACTTACCAATTTACAAACATTAAGCATGATGTGGTATTATTAAAGAAAATTATGATCTTGAGAAAAAAATAGTGAAAAATATATTATTCAGAAATATCAATATTACAGATATTCCTTCTGATATTTGTACATAAACTATTTCAGATTAACTCTTCACTGGAAACAACAAGAAAATAGGGGAAATTTATTTTTTTAATTTGTTTGAAGGTACTGGTGAAAAACCAAGGCTTTTTGGTTTTTCAATGCCTCAACCAGGACTTGAGGGTTCAGAGTCTTGAAGAGACAGGATGCTTATATGTAAGCCCAAGGATTAGCACAGCTTTTTCCTTGGAGGCATTTGCTAACACATGACACAAAAGCTAGTAGGGAACTTTCAGCAGTACTAGGGGTTAAGGGGAACAGAACTTAGAAATCAAGCCTCAACATGAAAGAGGAATCTTGGTAAACACCACTAGTTCATTTGGGACCCCTGCCCCTGAAATCTTACTTGAAGAAGAGAGGAAAACCAGCCCCCACAAAGACTGACACCCTCCTTCAAATCAGATTGGATTCCAGTGGCCCATGCCTACCATAGCTGCTTTCCAGAAGCAAAAGAAAACAAACTTACAGAGCCTGACAAAATGCCTTGAACTCTGTAAGCAATTAATGAATATTAGTTGAATTTTGTTTTATCAAGAGCATTTAAATATTTTTCAATAATAATAAAATGAAATAATTATCTTTCTCTTTTTGAGACCCTGACACATGTCCTGGTTCTGTGACCTTGGCTTTATGTATATTATCTCTAATTCTTCTACCATATTTGCAAGTTAAGAATTATTTATGTCTGATTGTAAGGCTGAGGTTCACAGATGTTATGTGAATTACAAGATCTACACAGCTATTATATGACTGAATTAAGATTTAATTCTTAAATTGGACTGTTTGGTTTCAGCAAACACTTTCTGAGGGTCAGGTGGGTGTAGATTTTCATGGAATGTGTGAGTAAATGGTTACTTTAGGAAAGAAAGCAGAGAGATTTCTTAGAAACCATGGATGTATTTTTTGAGAAGGTTATCTCTTAAAAAAATTAAGCATTTTCGATGTTTTTTCCTTGGAATTTGGAGGAAATTCTAAATAGCACAAGAATGTCTCTTAAAATACTCATCAAAAAGAAAAATAATGAAATAATTTATTCAAAATGTATTTACTGGGTATTTATTATTTACCAGGTACTCTTCTATATTTTAGAACTACAGCAATAAACAATATAGAAAAAGTCCCTGGCCTGATGTAGATTGGATCCTATTGGAGTGGACAGTTAATAAATAAACAAATAAAAATAGAATTTTGGAAGTCATCAGTACTGAACTGATATTTATAGGCTAACTGAAGGGATGGGATGAAAGTCTGTTTAGATTAGGTTCAAAAAAAAGAAAAAGAAAAAAAGAAAGCTCTTAGAGACACAACGTTTAAGCCAGGAAAGCTATGGAATTCTGAAGATACCTGAGAAGTTAATGTGTTAGAAAAAGTAGTGCTGTACCCCTTCTTCCACTTGAAATTCTATGCTCTTTAGGAAGTCTTAATAGTGGGATGCAATGGTTACTCTATCATGGTAAAAAAAAATCTGTGATTTTACACAATGGGTTAAATGTGGATGATATCAAAACAATGAAAACTGTTATATATTTCCTAGTCAACCTGTATAACTACAAGATATTTGAAAATTAATGTGATCAAAGTAACTTTATATTAGAATGACAGGAAAGGGTAGAAAAATAATATGAATGAAGTAAAGAAGTGCTCAAACAATAGACAGTCACCAGCACCAATATTCTTTCATTTTATATAATGTTTTTGTGGAACAACCAAAATTGTAACTTTTGACCAAGTTGTACAGGTATCTGTGGCAAAAGCATGAGAAGAACAAAGTCCTAACTGAGGTAATTGCCTCATTAAATTGACATCTATCTGCAACAATACATCCTAGATCACAACTCACATTAAGGGATTAAAAAAAAAAAAAAGGATGAATATGTGATTGAAACTTAGCACAGTACTACCTGCATTCATAAAAATCTCCATAGTGTATTTGGTGCTAGAACCAGTCACTGAGGTTGTTTATGAAAAAGATTTATTTATCCTGAATTTTATTTTCTTTAAACAGAGCCCTGTTTTGCTAACCAACAAAATTTTCTGAAGGGCCCCAACTAACATCTGAAGTCCAGTTTTATAAATTCAACAGATTTTTCTTCCAGTTTCCAGGTTGAAATTTCATAGTGATGACAACTTCATTTTATCTTGAATTTGAGAATCACTAAAAACGATTGAATAGTTAAGCATAACAGAAAAAAATGATTTCACTGAAGAAAGTATAGTTACAAAGTACAAGAATGTAGCTGTTATAAAACCATTTTCTCCAGTTACTAGTACCTCCTATACCCAACTCCCTTTAGCACATAATCAGTATACCATCTAAAACATTTCTCCACATGATATTCAGGAATTTAAATTTTCTGGAAGTTGCTACAGCAAAAACACTAGTACAATTTGGTTAAAAGACATTAAATGTGGCTCTGTCTGAGCATTGATGGGTGATATTAAAATGGTTTTAATTTAGATTAACTCTAAAGTACTATAAATTACATAGTCAATTTACCTAGAGGAAATTTTCATCAGATGTAACTAGAAGTTACTCAAGAAATATTGAAGAGGTGCTACAATATTTGAATCAAAAAAATCAAAATATCAAGTATCAAAGCATTAGTTAAGCAGTTTTCTGTTTATAATAATGACAAAATAATGACTTTGAGCAATTTTCTTACTAGTCAACAGGTTAAAACCATAACTTGAAACAGTAAGTAGTTCCAGAGCACTGGTAGTTTGTCCAATTCAGTTTGATATAGAATGCTTGTTTTTCTGGCATGCTGGGAGAATGAATTGCTTTGTAAAATCATTGTTTTTCAGATAGTCAAATAATACCCTTGATCCTTTTAATTTCTGTTGGATTTTTTTTCTAAAATATATTTCACAAATTTCTAGCTGCTTAAACTGAGGATCCTAAACCATAATTTAATCTTTACTAATTTTTTCTATGAAAATGATCAGGAAAAACCATTTTAAAATTTTTGGAAAGTTTTTTGGTCCCCACACTAAATAGACACACACACACACACACACACACACACACACACACACACAGTCTTAGTTTTTAAGTAAACATTTAAAAATATTATTTCTCTGTATTGTTGTGCACTGTCAATTCTCACTAGTCTCAATGAAGTTGACACTAAAACAATTTCTTCTCGCTTAATACATATCACTTCTGGATGCATGAAAATTATTTCTCTTAACTTAGCTATGATATGTGAGAAATGTTGAGGCAAGTTTCTTTAAAAATTCTGTGATGCTCTAGTTAACATTAAAGTTTACATTATTGAACATGGCTTACAAAGTTAGAATTTTGTTATCAAACTTTCGTAACTTTGAATTAAAAATTTGCTATTTTAAATCCAAACATATTTAAAATCCATATGTAAAAAAAATCCTTTTTTATTCCACTGTCACTTTTTTAAAAAAGTAATCTAATATCAACATCATGGACTGAATTGTGTTTCTCCCAAATGAATATGCTGAAGCCCTAACCCCAATGTGACTGCATTTGTAGGTAAGGCCTTTAAGGAGGGAGTTAAAATTAAATAAGATCATAAAGGTGGGATCCTAATCCTATGGGACTGATGTCCTTACAAGAAGAGGAAAAGACACCAGATCTCTCTCTCTCAGTCTCTGAGTGCACACAGAGGAAACACCATGTGAAAGCAAAGCAAAATGGCAGGAAGAAAGGTCTTACCTGTTGGCACCTTGATCTTGGACTTCCAGCATCTAGAATTATGAGAAAAATAAATTTTTGTTGTTTAAGCCAACCTCTTTGTGGTATTTTGTTATGGCAATCTGAGCTAACTAATAATACTCAACAATTAACTCTTTCTGCCAATTGCTGTTTAGCTTTTCTGTGATACCAGCAAATCAAAGACTTAAAAATTAGGATAAAATCAATAACGCCATACAAAATGATCAGGGAATGCTTGAACAAGAGAATATCAGAATTGCTCTGGATCCTTTTCCTACAAAACGTTTTCCATTATGGGATACTGAAACCTGTCTGTGTATCAAGGGGTCTTGAGATTCTATAGGTATGAAATCCATTCAATAGTTTCAGTTTATTTTTAAAAATGTGTTTTGCTATTTTGAACCACAGTTCTAGTTTGTGATTGCAAAAAAAATGCAGTCAGTATCTTGGGAAGAAGGGCCGATTGTTGCCAAAAGTAAGAGCCTCCATTGCTTTAGAGCTTAACAGTAACAGCTTGGAATGGAGTTCTGATCCTCTGACAGGAATTTTCTCAGTCCCGACTACATGAAAGACATACTGTCCCTGGATGGACTGCTGCCATGCTCCACGGCAAGACTGTGAGAGACTCCATAAAAAGAAGGAAACAAAAACAAAGTATTTGTGTAACGTCTTTCTCCATTTGTTTTTTGTTTTTTCTTTCCATTTGCATGCAGTAAAGAATCAAAGCACCTCAGTCATGATTGCCTAAAGAATGCAAGACATCGTACTAGGCACCAAGATGAAGATAAAATAATTGCACGAAATGTAGCCCATGTGCTCACTGTGGAGCTAAAAACATTCTATCACTATTACAGATAGGCAATAGATATCTTCTGGTCCAGCCATATTTAGGGACTAGTATTGAATGTTTTTTTATGGTAATTTATTAATCTTATTTTCTAACTATTTGGTGTTGGTATATAGAACTGTATTTTATTTTTTACATTATTCTATAACTAACAGGCTAGCTAAATTTATTAATTAATTCTAATAGTTTATAGACTTCTCTGGATTATCTATCTGCATGATAATGTCATCTATAAGTACTGATTTTATAATTTTCTCCATATCATAATTCTGTTTATTTCTTTTCCTTGGTTTATTGAAATATGGTATAGAAGCACTGATAATGGGTATTCATTTACTTTTCCCAATTTCTGGAAAAAAGTTGTCAATATTTCACCATTGTGGATAATGTGTGATGTAGGTTTTTTGGGGGGGCTATTCTTTTTCAGATTAAGGGAAATCTTTTCTATTCTAGTTTTCTGTTTTTTTAAACTATAAATAGGTATAAAACATTGTCAAATGCCCTTTTGCCTTTTGAACATGTATTAAAATTATCTAATTATGTTTTCCCTTTTCTGCGAGCATATAAATTTTATTAATTACCTTTATGTGTTCTGATACATTTTTGCTACATTTTTGTATTTAAGTTCCTGAGAAAGATTGGCCAATAATATATTTTTTTCTTGAAAAATACTTGTCAGTATTTGGAATCAAAATTATGATAGTCTTATAAAAGTTTAGGAATCATTTCCCTTTATTTCTTTTATTGGAATAATTTTGAGTAAGATTGGCACTATTGAAAAAAATTACCTAGAAAAGCCATCTGGTTCTGAGGTTTTCATTGTGGAAGAATTCAAATTATGGATTCAATACTGTAATAAGTACCAAAGAAATCAGGTGTTGTATTTATTTTCCTTTCAACCTTGTATTATTCAGTGAATTCTTCTATTCCTTCAAAATTTTAAAATTGAGTATTATAAAGTTGGTCATACTATAATCCTATCATCATTTCATATAGGAATTATTTGTGTCTCTTGTTCAAGCCTAATATTGCTAATTCATGTCACTTAAATTTTTTTCTTGAATATTTTCCAAGTGGTTTATCAATTTTATTGGTATTTTCAAAGAACAAGCTTTTAGTTTTGTTTGTATTCTCTGTTGTATATTTACATTGTATTTTATTGATCTCTTCTTTTATCTTTGATATTTATTTTCTTGTGCATTCTTTGGATTTGACTTAACTTTTTTGTTCTCAAATTTTGTGATGAATGCTTAAACCATTGATATTCAACATTTACCTTTTTTCTAAAACATATAGTTAAGCCTCTAAATTTCTCTCAAAACATTATTTCAGCTGTATTCCACACATGTAAATATTTTATAGCTTTTTGACTTTTATTTAAAATGTTTTCCAATTTGCATTTGTTCTTCTTTGACCCTGGAATAGGTTAAAATATCTTGCTTAATACCTTGGAGTTTGGAATTTGGGATTTTTCTAGTTATCTTATTTTTTTTTAATAAAAATAATTTTTAAATAAAATAAATTCTAGCTTAATCCCTTTGTGGTTAGAGAACATACTCTGAATAATTTCATTCTTTTGAAATTTATTGGGTCTACCTTTATGGCTCCATTTCCTTTCTACAGAGAGCAGTTCCTATGTTTTTATCTTGGGGCTAAAGAGCTGCCATTTTGCATTACAGGGGAGGAGAAATGGTAATAGAAGCATGAATTCCTAACTGGCCCTCTTATTCCTAATAGAGTTCTTTAATTCATTACACTCATAATTGCCCTGTGTCCCACGCCTCTCCTTTGTGCAATTAGCTCAGATTTCAGTGCCTCCAGGGCTCCCTCAGTAAAGATCCTTACCTCTCGTGTTTTGGATTCTGAATTTCTCTATTAATATCAACCCATCTGCTTGAAATTTTCCAGATTTCCTCAAATATCTTGGCCCCCTGAGTTCTTGTTTACTGCAGTTAGTCTTTTTATTTCTTTCATAACTTCTTATAATCCCAAAGGGAGTTTGGGAAGAAGAGACAGTAAAACTGAGTGCTCAGTCTGCCATCTTGAATAAGCTGGTGAATCCTTTTTAGCAATATTTTCTGTGATTTAACTTCACTTTTGAAGACAAGGTTATATAAAACAGCATTCAGTATTAAATTCGGGCATTTTTGTTAAGAAGACTTTTTTTATAATTGGAAAAGCTTTAGAGTAAGATTGGCTCCTATCCTGTATTAAAATCAACCATTAAAGCTCAATTTAGTCAATCTGTAGTCCATTAGGGGAGAAATTAGTTTTTCTGTAGAAATGAATTGGCGGTCAGTTGTCCGTACCAAGATAACTTTCAGTACCACACAGGTAGCCCAAGAGAGCTAGGTCATCAGGCAGGCTACCCAAGAATTGTTATCTAAGGAGTGGTTTATGGTCAAAAAATTGGGTAGTAGGTAGAGCACAGAGAAAGTGAGTGACCTATGAGAGGCAATGTATGTAGATATGATTTTCTGTGCCAAAAGCTTCATCAATTTTCCTTTCATCTGCTGATTTCCTCTGGTTCCTTCAAGTGAGAGAAAAGTCAACTTGTCAAAAGCTGACATTCTTCCTCTGAATAGTTCCACAATTGTTCTGGCCCTTGTGCTTCTCAAGTTTGAAGAGAGGAAAATTCCTCAGGGAGAAAAGTAGGTAGTTCAGTGCATTACCCTGTAAAAAGATTACAGTAAAAACTCTGCAGGACTGGAAGGTGAAGATTTAGGTCAGAAATCAGAAAGTTGTATTCTACTGTTATAAGATTCTCTTTGAAATATTTGTCTCTATTATAACTGTATCCGCTTCTACTTGAGACAATCAACTGGCACGTGAAATACCCGAATCTTCTCAACCTCAGTTATTTAGACCCCTCTTTGAAATCTTCCATGTAAGCCCTTTAATACCTTAAAATTGTAGAGAAATTTGTTTTTTCTTTAATATACAATCCAACTGATGTTCATATCACGTAAGAAAAATTACAGAATATCTCCCTTATAATGCAGCTTTCTTACTATGTTTTACATGAGCTACTGTTAAAATCTTTTGTGGATAGTTAGAGGTACAAAATAAACTGAATTTCCATGATAATGATCTGTGACTAACCAGGTCACAGGTATATTAGGAGTATCCATTCCCAACTGTCTCAGTTGTAAGATCCTGGGCATAATCACAATTTGAGTCAGAAGTACAAGGGGTAGGACCTCCTCTTTTTTATCCCACCAGGTGTTTGGGAGCCCATTTGATCTTGCAGTTTCTCAAGGATGAAGCATCACTTAAGAGTCAGCTGACTCACGGAGCAAATAATCACGGCATTAACCTGTTGTTGGTTAGGAGACAGGCTGATGGAGGCTGTTGGTGAATTTGGCAAAGTGTTTAGACTAATGGGAACAGGACTTATGAATGACTTAGAAGAACTTTTATTCAACAAAGTTCTTCAACAATAAAACAGTGCTTTTTGCATTTTATATATATATATATATATATATATATATATATATATATATATATATTTTCCCTATTACCAGGTTCTTTTACAAAATGTCCTTTCTCAGAGACCGTGTTCCTGTTAGAGGAATCCAGATATTCATGTGCCCCTTTCTTCTCCTATATTTTTCAGACTCTGACTCTTTCCAGCTCATAGCCCTTTGTTTCCTGCCACAAAAATATATCATTCTCTTTTCTGTAATAATAACATTTGAAAGCCAATCAGTAATCTGGATAATAATCCATTAAAACCAAATAATGAGTGAAAGAAAAAAAAATTAAAAAGGTTTTCCCTCTCATAAAAGGCAATGAGGGCTGAATAACTGTGTAGTTGATACTTACTGGTAAGGGAGATACTTATTCTGCTTCTGGGAAGAAAGCTTCTCATCCCAACCCCCTAATCCCAATCCTACTCAGAAAGGGGCTGAATAAACTACTTCCATTGAACTAAGAAAATGGAAAGCTTATATTTTTATATCAGTCAGAAATTGGCATTTGTATTCTTCTACTACTATACATTAATATATATTAAAAATTTTGTAGAGAAAATATCAGAGGCTTGCCTTTTAGTTTCTGTGACTACATTTTTTATTTCTGTGGTTTAAAATGTTATCAATATATGACTTTTAGTTCTGTTGAATTTCCTATAATGTCATAGAATTTATGTTTAACAAAGTCTTGTAAAAAGGTTTAAAGAAAGATTGAGATTTTCAGTAACAAAAATTACTTTTTAGAATTTTAGACTAGCCAAGAGTTTGTCCTAAAAGCATTTATTATCTGTTCCAGAATTCACAGATAAGTACACAGTATAATTTTATTGAATTCAGCATATTTTAAAAAGTTGAAAAGATGTAATTTTTCTATTTATACCTAGAATACAATCTGTGCATTTGAAAAAAAAAAAGAAACTTCAGAGACAAACTGGAGATTTATTTAGTCTGTCTTTATTTAAAAAGAGCCAAAGGAAAAAATACACAAATACAATTGGCTAATTGCTTTGCAATTTGGCTTTATTTCCTTGACACTAATGGAGAATTTCTAACACCTAAACAGCTAATGAGTTGGGAAGTTATGAGTTTTATCTGAATACAGATATTTAGTCAGAAAGAAAAAGAAGTTTATTTACTCCTTGAGAACAGAGAAGACTGAACAGACATAAGCTGTGTCTATATTCCAGTCTGCTGGGTGCTAGTTTTGTGTGCCCTAAGGATCTTGCGGTGTGAAGGGAAACATGGGTGTACAAATATATATTGTCAGTCTCATATGTTTAATGTCAGGATAGATGTGTTGTCAGAGTCCATAGAATATCAATCATCTAAATAACAACAATAATAAACTACAGAAAAATGACTATTAGTGCCAACTATGAAATGTTTATTATGTTTCAGGTTCTCTGCTAAGTGCTTTATAAACCATACTCCTTGAGTCCTCACTGAAGAATGTAGGTATAATTGTCCTCATTCTAATTAATAATAATAGTAATAAAATCATCATCACCATCATCATATGGGAGGTAAATATATTTCTACAGCTCATAAGTAGAAGATCCAAGATTCAGTATCCTATCTATTTAAATCCAAAGCCCATGTTTTTAACACCCCCAGTTTATGTCCCCTTACTTTCCTATCAGGAAATTTTCTGGAAGATGTACAACTATAGTTGGATATGGCAACAAATGTGAAATTAAGCAGTCAAGGAAGTAGAATGAGAAAGCTAATTTAATCAGGAAGAATGTCATTTACATACCAGAAGAAGAGAGTACACCATATTTTTATGGAATCC
The DNA here is from genome assembly GCF_963455315.2 of Globicephala melas. Lineage (NCBI taxonomy): Eukaryota > Metazoa > Chordata > Mammalia > Artiodactyla > Delphinidae > Globicephala > Globicephala melas. The sequence goes on along the minus strand of NC_083315.2, from coordinate 160,179,238 downwards.
AAAGCAATTATTTTCATCATGTGATTATAAATTGCATAGAGCAAGGGGCAGACATGAGGCCATAGAATTAGGCTGGGGCCACATCATTAGGGGTTCAAATGCCTGACTAGGAACCTGGGGTTTCTTTAAGTCATAGAAAAAGATTGAAGCTTAAGCAGAGAAGTGGCATGGTTGGATTTTCACGTTTGATGGAAGTCCCGTTGGACCAGGGCAGAGGATGTCTGGTAGAGCCATTACCGAGGTATCTAATAGAGAAAATTAAGCAAATGTGTGAGAAAAGAAAGGCTTCACACTGAAAAACAGGAAAGATTCAATCTGCATGACCTGTGTGTTACACACACGTTCTCCGAAGACAGACGAATGTTACAGGTAAGACCTTGGAAATCCTCAGCGTGGGAAGTCGCAGTTGTATCTGGCTTAGGCATAAGCAAGTGATGGCCTTGATGGAGGCAGTACTACAATTTCGGCTCTGGTCTTCCTGGGAGTTGTCTCATTGCCTCAGACAATGGGGTGAGGTCTGGCACATTGGGACTGTCCCGCTAGCAGGCAGATATACTTGGATCCATCTGGCATGTTCAGTCTGTACCTAACTCTACAAAGCACCTTCTCCAAGTGCTCCCCATGACTCTCCCACCCACCTCAGAGTTTTGATACCTTCCTTTTCCTTCCTACCCAACAGCCACCCTCCTACATCCTGTCATAGTTGATTCCTTTTTCATCTTTATATCTTAGCTTAAGCACCATGTTTCAGGGATGCATCTTCACCACTTCTTCACCAGATGAGAGCTCCCATATGCACTCCCATAGTCCCCTATACTTTTTTCCTCCAGCTATAATCACAAGTTATAATTATATATTTAAGAAATTATTTGATTAATGCCTGTCTCTTCCATTATAGCTCTCCTAAGGAAGAGCAATGTGTATAATATTCTTGAATGTCTCATAAGTCCAGCAAATTTTCTAGAACATAGTGTGTTCTCAACACATATTTACTCAATGAAAGAATGACTTCCGGGGCTTCCCTGGTGGTGCAGTTTTTGAGAGTCCACCTGCCGATGCAGGGGACACGGGTTCGTGCCCCAGTCCGGGAAGATCCCACATGCCGCGGAGCGGCTGGGCCCGTAAGCCATGGCCGCTGAGCCTGCGCGTCCAGAGCCTGTGCTCTGCAATGGGAGAGGCCACAACAGTGAGAGGCCCGTGTACCCACCCCCCCCAAAAAAAAGAATGACTTCCCCATCGGTGCTATCACAATTGACATGTTGAACATGAGAAGTGTATCCATAAGCTCTGACCTCATTGATCTCCCTCATGATTGTAGTAAAAAAAAGTATTTACCTTGCATTGTAGTAAACATCCTTGCGGGGATTTTCCTCTTTTGATCATTCATTTACTCATTCACTCCACAAACAATAATTGAGCACAATGCCCTGTACTAGGACTAGGAATACAAAGATAAAAAAAGACTTGTCTTTTTTCGCAAGGGCTCAGTTACTTCTGCCCACCTTCCAATCTCACTTTTCTACATTTTTCTTTTTTTCAGCAAACTAATCCTACCACCAGAAAATAAGTTGCCAGTATTCCAGTCTCTTGTGTTTTCTACTAAAAATTGCCGGCAGAATGAGACATGGCTCTTTTGTTATTTTCATTAGAAAGCAAATTGCTTGTGATACCTTTGACAAGAATTAAATGGAGGCATAGAGTTAACTTCACATTACTGTGGAGTTGAATTTTTGAGAAAGGAATGGAGTCTGTCAGACTCAGAGGTTCATTGCTGTTTATTAAAAAAATGGCATCATTGAGCTCTTGAGTCACTGCATAAGGACACCTAAGCTGAATGTCTAGTGACAGTTTTTATAAAGAATTTTACCCTGTAATGACTGTTCCTGCCGTGTTATTGTTTCAAGTGGTTGTAAGAAAGGGTTTTATTCTTGCTATTTCAAAGAAAACAAGAATATTTTGGAGGTTTGGTATTTGAACATCTTTCTTCTTTGTTCAATTCTAAGTTTTAGAAAAGAATGATGGCTTGTGGTTTGTGTTGGAAATAAACTACTGCAGTTGAAAGGTGTTTTTGCAGTTTCCCCAATGTGTCATGTTTATGCTAACCTTTTCAAAAGAAAAGCTTTGAGAAACTGACTATAAAAGCAGTGCACTCTGGGCAGAAAGTAGGAATTTGGTGGGAGGGTGTGCAAAAGTGTTTATATATCTTACTTGACAGCATTAGTGAGTATAATGAATTATATCACAGTACAGCATTTGTTTAAAATTATTGTAACCTGGGTTATCTACATTTAAGATTTCTTACATAGATTATGTGTCTGTATTTATTTGTTTCTTTATAATTAGCCTTTTTCAAGAAAGTTTTAAATAAGCTTTGCCCACTCTTCAACAATCACCAGTACTAGTCTTACCACACTGTGTCTTTAATCTGTATGAAGATGAACCAGCATTGGTGGAGTTCTTAGCCTTCACAATAGAAAGACAACAAAGTCTGCTCATAGAAATTTCTTTCACTCTCATTTTGCTTCAGTCTTATTCCTTCACCTGGCGTTCACATTAGATTCAATTGACTTGGTTCTGGTAATGACTCAAAGATGCTGGCTCTTCAATTTCCTTCCCCAAATGTGGATAATTCTAATTATGTACTTGACCCTGATTTAGCCCCTGATCAACTTGTGACTCCAGGATTTAGATTTTAGCACATGCTGTGGTTCTGTACTTGTCTTGGCACTAAATATTATGGCAAACTAACTTTAATGTACAACCAAAATTGAATTCTGCTTCCTCCTAAGGCAGGTGTAAGAACATATTTACATGGACCAAAGAAAAGGTGATTTTTTTTTAAAGAAAGGACAAGCTAATTTTCTGAATGTTTAATCCAATCATTTCCAAAAGTCTAGGTATTTGAAATTTGTCCACTTGATTGATTTAATTGCACTTAATCACACAGATTCCTACTCTCATGGAAAGACAACTGAAATTTCTGTGAGCCAAGCAGAACATATATAAAGCAGAAAAGAAGAAAAGGAAATACTAGAAGAAAAACCCACTGTAACAGAAAAAGATGAGTGCCTTTGATGGCTTGTTAGTAAACTCCACATGATTGAGGAAAAGTAAGTAAGGTTGAAAATAGGCTATTAGGAAATTCTCAAATTACATGCAAAGAGAAAAAAGAATGGAAAAGTAACAATAGAAATTTCAAGAATCTTGGTGTAATTGCAAAAGGTACAACATACATATTGTTGTTAGGAAGATAAAGGAGTTAGGAAAAGATTTGAAGTAATAATGGCCAAGAGCCAAGGACTGTCTGAAATTAAAGACAGATACAAAACAAAAACAAACAAACAAACAAAAAAGCAGATCTAGGAAATTCAGACAATAAGCAGGATTAATATGTTAAATCATTCCTAAGCACATCATATTAAAACTACAGAAAACCAAAGACAAAAAGGATATCTTGAAAGTATCCAGATTAAAAAAAAAAAAATCTTGCTATAGAGAAACAAGTACAAGAATTAGAGCAGACTTATCAGAAAAATCAAGCAAGCAAGAAGAGAGTGGATTGAAATATGTAAAACATTGAAGGAAAAACAAAACACCAACTGAGAATTTTATATCCAGTGAAATTATCATGGTAAAGTGAAGAAATAAAGACAAAAAGAAAAAGAAAAAACTGAAAGTTTTTTTTTTTTTATTGTCAGTAAGTTTGTCTTGCATGAAATGTTAAAAGGCACTCATGAGAGCTAAACTTCTTTGTTTTGGAATGATAGGTTTTACAGACAAGCAAGGAGAGAAGGCAAACATGATTTGCATGACAATATGTTAGAATTGAAGGTATTGAAGGTATTAGTACAAAATCATATTTAGCTTAATATTTACACAGAAAGTTACATATAGTTACATGTAAAATTACACATGAATATATATAACATATATACACACTAGTATATACACACATATCCCCTTGATCTGTCAACCAAGAGGGCCTAGAGGCAATGACCCCTTAATAGCAATGAACAACCTAGAGCCCAGTTATTTGTTTCTAAGACTATTTTCTAATAAAAGGAGCCTGTGCTCCTTGAAGAAATGGCTGATTCTAGGACCAGGGCATTAAATATACAAGATGAACCTGGAAAATCTTGAAATGCCAGAAGGTAAGGAAGTACTTAAATGAGAATGTAATAAATGATTATGTCAAAGGAGACAACTGAAAGAGCACAGTGGCCAAAAGTGAAACAGTTGAAGCAATAAACTAAACAAAACATTTTTGGATTAAGACCAAAAGCATTAAATAAATATCCAATGATTGCATACTGATATAAATACATTTTAAAAGTGAAAGAGAATAGATACATTTCCTGTGCAGAAAAATTCCAGATAATTTATATAGATACTTCGCCTTCAAAGAGGTAGAGCATAATCCCCATTCCTTAAGGGTAGTCTATGCCTAATGACATCCTTCTAAAGGGTACAGTATGGAAAGTGAGGTGGAAGTGAGAGTAGGGAGAGAAACTTGACAGTGGAGAAACCTGATACTGATACTATCAAATCTAGGTGATCAAGGTTAATTTCATTAGTGGTAAGTTTGGTGATTGGGTGATGTGATGAGAAAGGAACCCTACCTCTGTGACCCTCTTACTCAAACCCATAAACCCAGTCTCACCATGAGGAAAATAGGCAAATCCCAATTTTATCTTTCCAGTAAACAGTGCCAGAGCAACTGACTATCCACACCCAAAAGAATGAAGTTAGACTCCAACCTCACACTATACACAACAATTAACTGTAAATGGATCAACAACCTAAATAAGACTCTTAGAATACAACATAGATGTAAATTTTTGTGACCTTGGATTAGGCAACTATTTTTTTTATAATACATATAGCACAAGCAATCAAAGGAAAAGTAGATAAGTTGTATTTCAACAAAGTTTAAAACTTCGTGCTTCAAAGAACACTATCCAGAAAATTAAAAGATACCACAGAATGTAAGTAAATATTTGTAAACTAAATATACTTGATAATGGTCTAGTATCCAGAGTATAGTAAGAAAGCTTACTGCTCAAAAATAAAAAGACACAAAATCTAATTTAAAAATTGGCAAGGAATTTGAATTGGCATTTCTCAAAAGGAGCTTTATAAATGGCCAATTAGGACATTAAAAAATGCTCAGGGGCTTCCCTGGTGGTACAGTGGTTGAAAGTCCGCCTGCCGATGCGGGGGACACGGGTTCGTGCCCCGGTCTGGGAGGATCCCGCATGCCGCGGAGCAGCTGGGCCCATGAGCCATGGCTGCTAAGCCTGCGCGTCCGGAGCCTGTGCTCCACAACGGGAGAGGCCACAGCAGTGAGAGGCCCACGTACTGCAAAAAAAAAAAAAAAAAAAAAAATGCTCAGCATCATTAGCCATCTGGAACAGGTAAATCAAAACCTCAGTAAGATATCACTTCCCACCCACTAGGATGACCAAGTTTAAGGAGGCAAACAATACCAAGTGTTGACAAGGATGTGAAGAAGTTGAAATTCTCATACATTTCTGTTGGGAATATAAAATGGAACAGCCATTATAGAACATAATTTGGTGGTTCCTCAAAAAGTTGAGTAGAGTTACTACACGAGCAAGTATTTATACTCCTAGGCACATATCCAAGAGACTGATATCATATGCTCACACAAAACCTGTACTCAAATGTACGTAACAGCATTATTTGTAATGGCCAAAAAGCAGAATCAACCCAAATGTTCATCAACTGATGGATGGAAAAATAAAATAGAGTATATCCATACAATTGAATATTATTTATCCATAGAAAGGAAGGATGAACTGAAACATGCTACAGCACAGACTGATCTTGAAACCATTACACTAATTGAAAGAAGCCAGATACAAAAGGCCATATGTTGTATGGTTCTATTTAATGTATTGTCCAGAATAGACAAATCTATAGAGATACAAAGTATATTAGTGATTTCAGGGTCTTGGAGGAGGAGGAAATATGTATGAGATTTCATTTTGGAGTGATGAAATAATGGTTACACAACGAGGTGTATATAATAAAATCCACTAAATTGTACTATTTAAAAGTGTGCATTTTATAATATGATGATTATTTCTCAATTTTTAAAATTACCAATTGAGGGCCATTCTGACCTTCATTCCTTATCAGTACCCAAACACTACTCCTCAAAACTTTCAAGGTCATAAAAAATGAGGAAAGAGTAAGAAACTGTCACACACAGCCGAGGGGAGACTAAAGAAAGATGGCTAAGTATATCCTGGATTACATTCCAGAACAGAAAAAGACTAGATTAAAAACTAGAAAAATCTGATTAAAGTATGGACTTCATTTAATAATAATGAATCAATATTTTTTCATTAATTGTGACAAATAGACCACAGTCACATAAAACATTAGTAGGGATACCATAGGAAAAAAATATATGTGGGGCATATGAAAACATTTTCACTTTTTCTGTAAATCTAAAAATGTTCTAAAATTACAAGTTTATTAAAAGAAACTCATTTATGAAGTACTGGCATTACTCTCCACTATGAAGATAAGTAAAAAGATGCAACAAAAGCTTAAATAACCTGCCATAGCTAGTAAGTGCCAAAGCTGGTATTTGAACCTGGACAGTCCAGCTCTGGAGTCTGTGCTTTTGATCATTGTGCACAATGTTTTCTGATTTATCTTCCACCCTCTTCAACCTTTTCCATGTCCCTGAAAGCTGGCTTATAAAATTTCTCTTGCCCTGTTTCAAGATGCATTAGAATAAATGGAGGACCAGACCAGAAGGGGATTGGATGGAGTAAAGAGAAGGGTGCCGGCAGTTATTCCCCCTCTCTCTCCCTATAGAGTCATCTTAGGCTGGCTGCAGTTTTGATCTATCAACCAAATGTCCTAGCTCCCATCTGGAAGGCTTTTCTGTGCAGCTTTTTTTCATGTTCCAGTAATGGCTCCCTTTCCACCGCTCAAACCTAAGCACTGTATTATTTTTTTGTGGTTTCCTTACACCTTGTCTATATCTTTATGAATAGTACATAAATGAATAGACTATCTTTTCTGTGCCAAGTCCCTTTCTGATACCACCACTATGTTAATTCTCAACTTGTTGTCAAAGAACATAAGTTAACATTATGAAGTAGGAGGAGTTTACCTTCAGTGGCCTCTCACTTGTCCATCTAACTCCTCCAAATATACATTAAGATTTTTTAGAACACACACAGCATTTATTCATAGCTGATAAAAGTTCTCATAATCCTACTTCAGGTAAATGTTTCACTTCACTAAATCAAAAGAAACTCAAATCCAAAGATGTAAGTAATGTACTATAGTCCTAGTTATAGGAGATATTACCAAGATAATACTTTCACATATCAAACTTGAAAAGAGAAAAAGTACTTTCTACTAATTCTTTTGATATCTCTCAGAGGGAATAAGAAAACATATATCTTAAAGATTTGAAATTGAAACCTAACATAACAAAAATCACATCAAATAAACTGCATTATATTAGAGACTTTATATAACACAGAATTCTTTCTAGGGGTAAAATAACTTTTTTTAAATTTTGTGCTTTTGCATTATCTAAAATATGTCAGAATTATGAGTAAAAAGGGCATAGAAACAATTGTTTTCAGTCATACCAATTTCCACAACGGTTTGAAAGGGGCAATGTGCATATTTTGATGTAACCTCTCCATGACAGTGCGATGGTTGAGTTTAGATATCTTTTTGTATCATTTTGTTTTTCAAAAACATGTAATTTATGAGAATGTTCATTTTATGTAATATATCAAAAAAATATGAACTGCTCACTCAAAATTAAAGGCCCATTTTATTTTCACTTCCCAGACTATTGAAGACCAGATTCACAGTATATATATGTGATACAGCCACCAAGGTGTAATATGTGCATAAGAGTACATGGCCAAAACCATGCACTTAGTGAATAGCAAGGAAATGACATATGTGTGTGTGTGTGTGTGTGTGTGTGTGTGTGTGTGTGTGTATGACTTCCCTGGTGGCGAGGTGGTTGGGAATCTGCCTGCCGATGCAGGGGACACGGGTTCGATCCCTGGTCTGGGAAGATCCCACATGCTACGGAGCAACTAAGCCCATGTGCCACACCTACCGAGCCTGCATTCTAGAGCCCATGAGCCACAACTACTGAAACCTGCGAGCCACAACTACTGAAGCTCATGTGCCTAGAGCCTGTGCTCTGCCACGAGAGAAGCCACCACAATGAGAAGCCCGCACACTGCAACAAAGGGTAGCCCCTGCTCACTGCAATTAGTGAAAGCCTGCGCGCAGCAACGAAGACACAATGTGGCACCCCGACCCCAGCAAAAAAAAAAGAAAAAAGAAGACAGATGACAGATAAACACACACACACACACACATATATATATAACTATATATAGTTAGGCTGCAATGAAATATTACAATGTCTCCACCTAGCTGAGCTAATTCAAGCCTGTCAATACAAACATAACTTCCTTTACCCAGTCATACTCTGGGGGAGCGACCTTCAGAATTCCCCAGTCTTTTTTTCTAACATTCTTCCTTTTTTAATCCAGCAAAATGAACTGACAATTTAACCAACCCACTGACGTCACCTTCGGAGAATGGATAATCTTCTAGGAAAGGGACATCTTGGCAATCTCCCTGACAGCATTTCTTGTTCTAACCATTCATTTCACTCTCAGAATATTTCAGTTGTCTGTAAATATTCCAGGCCTGCAACAGCTACATAGAAGAAAGAACTCCAGATAAGTAAGCTATTGTGTATTCTGCTGTCCATTTTTTCCTCCCATGTGAGCCCAGGGGGAATGCTGCCCAGAGAGACACTTTACTTGGTAGGTGGTTCCATTAGGGAGAACTAAAGCAAATCAAAAGCTACACTCTGCTGATTGCAGCCTCAGCCAGCCATTGGCTTATGGAAATTGCTGAAGATTTTCTAAGGCAGGCTGAGCAAATTCATTTTCATGAAGATCAGCACTGAATGAGAGACTGGTCTAGATGAACTTTAAAGTCCTTGCCATGCCTAAGATTCAGGGATTGGGGACACAGAGTTTTACTATAGAAATTAGGTATTAGAGTTACTTATCCTCTCTCTTACCTCTTAGATATCTTTGATAGTAGCACTAATAAAAGTCAAAATTTAGAGATGAACTGTAATAACACCATTTAGATAAACACTGTTGGTCTTCTCCACAAAACTTTCTTCACTTAACCACCTTCCAGCTTGTGTTATCCATTTCATACATATCTGATCAAAATGATATAGTTTAAGGTCTCTATGAATGAAAAGACAAGACTTCCCTAAGAAATTCACAGTGGATGTCTGGAGGTGCAGCTGCCATCATGAAACTATTTAGGGAAAATTTACTGGGTTGAGTAGAAAGATAGAAAGAAGTGGGTCAGTAAGAATATCTCTAAGCAGCCCTCCCAACTCTTGAGTGGCTTCCTATGTATCTATTGTTATATAAAATAAATAAACCTGTGTGTTTCTAAACCGCCAGATTTCTGTATTATGTCATTTTTAGCCAAAACACTCTGAAACTGACAGTCACCAAGATATAATGTGTGGATAAAAGTACATAGTCAAAATTGATACCGAGCAGAGCCTTGTGGAGCTCCTGGGCACAAAGGCCTTTCTGTGTCCCCCATTTCTTGATTATAGGAAATAGGCTTCATTCAGCCTCCATGAGTTTCAATGCGCAGGTTCAAAGTGTTGCTAATTAGGGAAGAGACAGGATGTGAGACAAGGAAGGAGCAGTCAAGAAACAATAGTGCAGCCTTGGGGCAAGGTCCTGATTCCCCCTCAAGGGATATACATAGCAATAACTTTGAGTGGTTGTGCAGATACTTAAACCCCTACAAGATGGGAGAAGTTAACTGTATGCTGCCCATAAGCATGTAGACTCCAGACCCACCCGGCTGGAACCAGAAGGTTGATGATGCTGACTCCCAGTTACCTCACCAGCAACCAATCAGAAGGATGTCCATGAGCTGATCATGCCCTCTTTGAACCATTACTATAAAACTCCTCACAACACCCTCCAGGTTGGGACACACAGTTTTGAGGGCATTAGCCTGCTGGGGCCCCCGTTGCCTAGCAAAGCAATCAATCTATTCTACTTCACCCAAAACTCTGTCTCTGAGATTTAATTTGGTTTTGGGATACAGAGGCTGGATTCAGCTTCAGATTCATGCACTTAATGAATAGCCAGATGACTAACCCGTAAAAGGGTAAAGTTAAGAACTGACTTTCAAGAAGTCATCTGAAATTAGAGCAGAGTTTGATAATAAAGCCTGATAAGAGGAAAGAAGAGTAAATGATAGGTGTCCATAAACTTGGCTAGTGTTCTGCTTTTGAGAGCCCCTGATACTACTCCCTCCATCTGTTTTCTATGGCCAAAATGCTTTTTTTTTTTTTTTTTTAGATTTAAAGGCAATATCTAAGGTAATCAGCATCTGACAATCTAGAGTAAAGATATAGGGACAGAATTTTAAGATCTTAGAATACGTCTCAAGGTCATGAATTTGTGACATCAAGCACAAAGAACATTCTTTTCTTCTTGGCTGGAAATAGCATAACAAACTAAAAGTTATGAAATTTCATTTTGAGGAATAATGTCTACCACCAAGGGATACAAATTAATAAAATCTGTGATTAAATGTTCAAACTCTTTTAAGAATAGTACCCATTAGTATGAGGGAATTATCTATTTTTCCATAAAATTAAGGTAATTATCTCAGAAATTTAAAATTTTTCTACTTTTTGCTTTATCTGATTGGAAAAGTTTGTGGTAAAAAAACAAAACAAAACAAAACACAATGAGAGGAATTCTAAACTTGGAGAAGGCCCAGATCTAAGTCATGACTCTATCACTTACTACTTTTGTAACTTTGGGCACATAGTTCTGATCTTCAGTTTGTCCATAAGTAAAAGGAAACAATATCCCTCCTATCTCTTACTGTGAGAATAAAACCCACTGATTCATTTAACAAATGTTTGTTGATTGTAGCTATGAACCAGGCACTCTGCTAGGTTTGGGGAAGACAGAGTTATAGACGATGGACATAACCTCATTCCTAGAGAATCTCACCTAGAACAAATATGTAACCAAACTTGAATTAATTGTAATGACTAATATTCTGGGGGCATTCTGAAAAACCACTGGGGAAGGAAAGGAACAACTAGATCCATGAGACCAGGAGATTACAAAAATGAGATGACATTGTAAAGGGTAAAATATTATATAATGAAAACAATATTACTGTTTTGAGATATCATCCTCAGTTTAACAATTATAATAAAAATATATTACATACATACCTATGCCAGTTTGTGCATTGATTGCCATATGTCTGTAACCCAGATATTAGATGGGTCTCCCAAGTCAAATGATTTTCATCTCAAATCCCTCTTTCATAACTAGGGGCAAACCTGATCTCATCAACATGTTTGCAATTTTTCTTGTGGTCTTTGTTCTCAGTGTCACTTCTGTGACCATGCTCTTGATTCCAAAAGTGCCCATTTTCTATGCCAAGTTGAACCAGAAATAAAACTCAGATAAGGCTCCCCACTCCTCATTTTCCACCACTGACACCACCAACAATAAAACACTCACATAATCACTGATGTGATGGTTAGATATCACTGAGAGTTCTAAATAATGAGAGGCATTATATCAGCATCAGAGAGTAGCATAAAAACATTATATGTTTGATGTTCTTGTTATTCACTATTCTAAAAGTCCAGGCAGCATTGCCTGAGATCCATGAACCTCATGGCCCAGCTTTGTGCCCTTTCTCTTCTCAAATCCTTTCTATTCTTTCTATCCTTCCTATTCTTTATGCTGTTCTCAGGAGCATAAAACTGTTTCTCTCATTTGCTCATGAAGAACAGATTAGCTACCACCATATTCACCCAGGATGGTACATTGTACCCCTATACGTCTCAAGATATTTTCATGAGCAAGTTTTTTATTTCCCACAATGATAGTCAGAAGCACACATTCTTCATGGACACTTTCAGAGAAAAAAACTAGATTACAGATTGGAAATCACCAGCCCAATGTCATGTAGCCAGTAAATGCCAGGACTGGGATTCAAACTTGTATTGCCTGATGTAAAAATCTCCATTCGATTCTCTATATCCCTAATCTGCACTAGGCTTCCTTTGTGTGTTTTATTCAGGATTTATTTTTTGAAAGATATTTGAATATATCACAAAGTTTTAAAAAAACGCTTCCTTCCTCAAGAGGTAAAATGAGCTTTAATTAAGGCAGAACTGCCCTGAAAAAATATTTTCCAATTATGTTGATATAATTGTTTCCCCAGCATGATGTCACCTGGTATCAGCTTTAGCAGGCAGTGGAGACATGGTGATATTGGGCTATTACCACTGCAGGCCTGCTCTTAAATTAGACATGGCATTTGGAAAGCGGTCTCTACTTCAGCATTCTTAAACAAATATAGATGAAAACTTTTGTCTCTATTTAGACTTCCCACAGAGTTTCATTAATTCATCTCTGTCTGGACCTTTTGGTCCCCCCTGGAAGGCCATAGCTGTAATGATGAGATACAAATCCAACTGAATATTCAACCTCACTACCTGGCAAAATGCCTAGAACAAGGGCAAGGACAGCTCACTATTATGTTCATATGTAAATTCTGACACTTACCAAGTAAAACAGCAGATCATCTTATCCTTGTCCACAAGCACAGCCACAAAGAAGGCAGAGATTCTGATGGAGATAAGACTTTGTGGGGGGGTGGGGGGGTGGAGTTGCAAAACTAGGTGAGAGAGCTGCACGTGCGTCCTGCCAAATCTACTAAAGGTGAAAAAAATATTATAGTTCTTTTTAAATAGTTTTATTAAGTTGTGCTCTGAGTTAGATTTAAGTTATATTACCTTTTTATTTTGAGACTTCTATTTTTAGAAATTCCTTCAGTAAAGTCCAGTGATATCATATATATAATAAAAATAAAAAATATATAACAGCATATATTTCTTATGTACTTCATATATCTTACTTTAGCCAGGCACCATTCTGAGCTCTGTGTATATATATATATATATATATATATATATATATATATATATATATATATATATACCCTTGATTCCCTTTGAAATAAGTACTGTTATTTTTCCTGAGGCTCAGAGAGGTTAAAGATGTTGCATGGCATCAAATAGCAAGTTTATTACTTTTCAGCTATTTGATGTCATGCAAGGTCCTTAACCTCTCTGAGCGACACACACACAGTGTTATTATATATAATATATATAGGAAGTGTTACATTTGTGACATGGAAAAAAAGGGACACATTAGCAATCTGACATTGACTTCTTAAGGAGGGTAGTTCACCATAACAAAGCAATTATTTAGATCTGAATGAAGAATTAATGGATTTGGGACTTCCCTGGTGGTCTAGTGGTTAAGAATCCATGCTTCCACTGCAGGGGGCGCATGTTCGATCCCTGGTCTAGGAAGTTCCACATGCTGCAGTTTGGCCAAAAGAAAAAAAAAAGAGAATCAATGGATTTGGCGGTTAGAGTGGATAAGGACTGCCACAGATATAAATTGCTCATAAAATAAATAATTGGAATAAAAAATATAGAAAGATCCAGAATGAAGATCCCTGGTTCTGGGACCAGAACATTAAGGGGAAAATAAAGAGGCTCTTCTGAAAGTGTCTATAGAGAAGTCTTGGTGTCTAAAGTACAAAGCAAATGTTTGGTAAAGAACAGAAATGACAAATGGGAATTTGTATTGATTTTTGCTCTGTAATATTTAATATAGGCCTTCTGGTTCTCTTCAAAGAAATCTTCAGTAAAATACTCATTTCTGGGAGACTTTCAAGATGGCAAAGGAGTAAGACATGGAGATCACCTTCCTCCCCACAAATACATCAGAAATACATCTACATGTGGAACAACTCCTACAGAACACCTATTGAATGCTGGCAGAAGACCTCAGACTTCTCAAAAGCACCCACGTATCTGGGTAGGGCAAAAGAAAAAAGAAATAACAGAGACAAAATAATAGGGACAGGACCTGCACCACTGGGAGGGAGCTGTGAAGGAGGAAATGTTTCCACACACTAGGAAGACCCTTCCTGCGGGCGGAGACAGGGGTGGCGGAGGGGGGGAGATTCAGAGCTGCGGAGGAGAGCGCAACAGGGGGGCCGAGGGCAAAGCAGAGAGATTCCCTCACAGAGGATCGGTGCCGACCAGCAGTCACCAGCCCAAGAGACTTGTCTCTTCACCCGTCGGGGCGGGCGGGGGCTGGGAGCTGAGGTTCAGGCTTCAGAGGTCAGATCCCAAGGAGAAGACTGGGGTTGGCTGCATGAACACAGCCTGGAGGACGCTGGTGTGCCACAGCCAGCCAGGAGGGAGTCCGGGAAAGAGTCTGGAACTGCCTAAGAGGCAAGAGACCATTGTTTCAGGGTGCGCAGGGAAAAGGGATTCAGAGCACCGCCTAAACGAGCTCCAGAGACAGGCGCGAAATGCGGATTGTGGACACCAGAGACAGGCATGAGACGCTAAGGCTGCTGCTGCAGCCACCAAGAAGCCTGTGTGCAAGCACAGGTCACTATCTACACCTCCCCTCCCAGGAGCCTGTGTGGCCCGCCACTGCCGGGTCCCGTGATCCAGGGACAACTTCCCCAGGGGAACACACAGCATGCCTCAGGCTGTTGCAATGTCACGCCTGTCTCTACCGCCACAGGCTCGCCTCACATTCCATTCCCCTCTCTCCCCGCAGCCTGAGGGAGCCAGAGACCCCTAATCAGCTGCTCCTTTAACCCCATCCTGGTCTTGTCTGAGGGAAGAACAGATGCCCTCAAGCTACCTACATGCAGAGACAGGGCCAAATCCAAAGCTGAACCCCAGGAGCTGTGCGAACAAAGAAGAGAAAGGGAAATCTTTCCCAGCAGCCTCAAGAGCAGCAGATTAAATCTCCACAGATTGATGTACCTTCATCTGTGGAATACCTGAATAGACAACGAATCACCCCAAAATTGAGGGGGTGGACTTTGAGAGCAACTGTAGAGTTGGGGTTTGCTTTCTGCATTTAATTTGTTTCTGGGTTTATGTTTATCTTAGTTTAGTATTTAGAGTTTATTATCATTGGTAGATTTGTTTATTGATTTCATTGCACTATTCATTTTTTTTAATATATATATATATTTTTTTCTTGTTCTCTTTTTATGAGTGTGTATGTGTATGCTTCTTTGTGTGATTTTATCTGTATAGTTTTGCTTTTACCATTTGTCCTGGGGTTCTGTCTGTCTTTTTTTTTTTTTAGTATAGTTTTTGGTGCTTGTTATCATTGGTGGATTTGTTTCTTGGTTTGGTTGCTCTCTTCTTTCTTTCTTTTTTTATTATTACTTTTTCATTTATGTTTTATTTTTAATAATTTATTTTTTATTTTAATAACTTTAATTTATTTTTTTCTTCCTTTCCTCCTTTTTCTCTCCCTTTTTTTCTGAGCTGTGTGGATGACAGGTTCTTGGTGCTCCAGCCAGGTGTCAGGGCTGTGCCTCTGAGCGGGGAGAGTCGAGTTCAAGATATTGGTCCACCAGAGACCTCTTGGCTCCACATAATATCAAACAGCAAAAGCTTTCCCAGAGATCTCCACCTCTATGCTAAGACCCAGGTCCACTAATGACCAGCAAGCTACAGGGCTGGACATGCTATGCCAAACAACTAGTGAGACAGGAATATCACCCCACTCATTAGCAGAGAGGCTCCCTAAAATCATATTAAGGTCACAGATACCCCAAAACGCACCACCGGACATGGTCCTATGCACCAGAAAGACAAGATCCAGCATCATCCACCAGAACACAGGCACCAGACCCCTCCACCAGGAAACCCATACAACCCACTGAACCAACCTTAGCCACTGCAGGCAGACAGCAAAAACAACTGGAACTACGAACCTGCAACCTGTGAAAAGGAGACCACAAACACAGTAAATAAAGCTAAATGAAGAGATGGAGAAACACACAGCAGATGAAGGAGCAATGTAAAAATGCACCAGACCAAACAAATGAAGAGGAAATAGGCAGTCTACCTGAAAAAGAATTCAGAGTAATTATAGTAAAGATGATCCCAAATCGTGGAAATAGAAAGGAGAAAACAGAAGAAACTTTTAACAAGGACCTAGAGGAACTAAAGAGCAAAAAAACAAGAATGAACAACACAATAAATGAAATTAAAAATTCTCTAGAAGGAATCAATAGCAGAGTAAGTGGGGCAGAAGAATGGATAAGTGACCTGGAAGATAAAATAGTGGAAATAACTACCACAGAGCAGAATAAAGAAAAACGAATGAAAAGAATTGAAGACAAACTCAGAGATCTCTGAGACAACATTAAATGCACCAACACTCGAATTGTAGGGGTCACAGAAGAAGAGAAAAAGAAAGGGACTGAGAAAATATTTGAAGAGGTTATACTTGAAAACTTCCCTAATATGGGAAAGGGAATAATCAATTCCAGAAAGTGCAGAGTCCCATACATGATAAATCCAAGGAGAAACACACCAAGACACATATTAATCAAACTATCAAAAATTAAATACAAAGAAAAAATATCAAAAACAGCAAGGGAAAAAAAATAATAATAATATACAAGGGAATACTCATAAGGTTAACAGTTGATCTTTCAGCAGAAACTCTGCAAGCCAAAAGAGAGTGTCAGGACACATCTAAGGTGATGAAAGGGAAAAACCTACAACTAAGATTACTCTACCCAGCAAGGATTTCATTCAGATTCAACAGAGAAATTAAAACCTTTACAGACATGGAAAAACTAAGAGAATTCAGCACCACCAAACCAGCTTTACAACAAATGCTAAAGGAACTTCTCTAGGCAGAAAACAGAAGAGAAGGAAAAAGCCTACAATAAGAAACCTAAAACAATTAATAAAATGGTAATAGGAACATACATATCGATAATTACCTTAAATGTAAATGGATTAAATACTCCACCTAAAAGACATAGATTGGTTGAATGTATACAAAAACAAGAGCCGTATATATGCTGTCTTCAAGAGACCTACTACAGACTTAAGGACACATGCAGACTGAAGTTGAGGGTATGGAAAAAGATATTCCATGCAAATGGAAATCAAAAGAAAGCTGAAGTAGCAATACTCATATAAGACAAAACAGACTCTAAAATAAAGACTATTACAAGAGACAAAGAATGGTGCTACATAATGATAAATGGATGAATCTAAGAAGAACATAAAACAATTGTAAATATTCCTGCACCCAACATAGGAGCACCTCAATACAGAAGGCCAATGCTAACAGCCATAAAAGGGGAAATCAACAGTAACAAAATCATACTAGGGGAATTTAACACCCCACTTTCACCAATGGACAGATCATCCAAAATGAAAATAAATAAGGAAACACAAGCTTTAAATGATACATTAAACAAGATTGACTTAATTCATATTTATAGGACAGTCCATCCAAACACAACAGAATATATTTTCTTCCCAAGTGCTCATAGAGCATTCTCCAGGATAGATCATATCTTAGGTCACAAATCAAGCTTGGGGAAATTTAAGAAAATTGAAATCATATCAAATATCTTTTCTGACCACAAAGCTAAGAGGCTACATATCAATTACAGGAAAAATCTGTAAAAAATACAAACACATTGAGGCTAAACAATACACTACTAAATAACCAAGAGATCACTGAAGAAATCAAAGAGGAGATCAAAAAATACCTAGAAACAAGAGCTTCCCTGGTGGTGCAGTGGTTGAGAGTCCGCCTGCCGATGCAGGGGACACGGGTTCGTGCCCCGGTCCAGGAAGATCCCACATGCCACGGAGTGGCTGGACCCGTGAGCCATGGCCACTGAGCCTGTGCATCTGGAGCCTGTGCTCCACAACGGGAGAGGCCACAACAGTGAGAGGCCCGGGTACCGAAAAGAAAAAAAAAAAAACCTAGAAACAAATCACAATGAAAACACGATGACCCAAAACCTATAGGATGTAGCAAAAGCAGTTCTAAGAGGGAAGTTCCTAGGAATACAATCCTACCTCAAGGAACAAGAAACATCTCAAATAAACAAGCTAATCTTACACCTAAAGCAATTAGAGGAAGAGGAACAAAAATACCCCAATGTTAGCAGAAGAAAAGAAATCATAAAGATCAGATCACAAATAAATGAAAAAGAAATGAAGGAAACAATAGCAAAGATGAATAAAACGTAAAGCTGGTTCTTTGAGAAAATAAACAAAATTGATAAACCATTAGCCAGACTCATCAAGAAAAAAAGGGACAAGACTCAAATCAATAGAATTAGAAATGTAAAAGGAGAAGTAACAACTATCGCTGCAGAAATACAAAGGATCATGAGAGATTAGTACAAGCAACTATATGCCAATAAAATGGACAACCTGAAAGAAATGGACAAATCCTTAGAAAAGCATAACCTTCCAAGACTGAACCATGAAGAAATAGAAAATATAAAAAGACCAATCATAAGCACTGAACTTGAGACTGTGATTAAAATCTTCCAACAAACAAAAGCCCAGGACCAGATGGCTTCACAGGGGAATTCTATCAAACATTTAGAGAAGAGCTAACACCTACCCTTCTGAAACACTTCCAAAATATAACAGAGGGAGGAACACTCCCAAACTCATTCTACAAGGCCACCATTATTACCCTGATACCAAAAGCAGAAAAAGATGTCACAAAGAAAGGAAACTATAGGCCAATATCACTGATGAACATAGATGCAAAAATCCCCAACAAAATACTAGCATACAGAATCCAACACCACATGAAAAGGATCATACACTATGATCAAGTGGGGTTTATCCCAGGAATGCAAGGATTCTTCAATATACACAAATCAATTAATGTGATACACCATATTAACAAATTGAAGGAGAAAAACCATATGATCATCTCAACAGATGCAGAAACAGCTTTTGACAAAATTCAACACCCATTTATGAAAAAATCCCTCCAGAATGTAGGCATAAAGGGAACTTACCTCAACATAATAAATGCCATATATGACAAAACCACAGTCAACATCATTCTCAATGGTGAAAAACTTAAACCATTTCCTTTAATATCAGGAATAAGACAAGGTTGTCCACTCTCACCACTATTATTCAACATAGTTTTGGAAGTTTTAGCCACAGCAATCAGAGAAGAAAAAGAAATAAATGGAATCAAATCCGAAAAGAAGAAGTAAAGCTGTCACTGTTTGCAGATGACGTGATACTATATATAGAGAATCCTAAAGACTGTACCAGGAAACTACTAGAGCTAATCAATGAATTTGGTAAAGTAGCAGGATACAAAATTAATGCCCAGAAATCTCTTGCATTCCTATACACTAATGATGAAAAATCTGAAAGAGAAATTAAGGGAACACTCCCATTTACTATTGCAACAAAAAGAATGAAATACCTAGAAATAAACCTACCTAAGGAGACAAAATACCGGTATGCAGAAAACTATCAGACACTGATGAAAGAAATTAAAGATGATACAAACAGATGGAGAGATATACCATGTTCTTGGATTGGAAGAATCAATATTGTGAAAATGACTATACTACCCAAGGCAATCGACAGGTTCAATGCAATCTCTATCAAACTACCAATGGCTTTTTTCACAGAACTCAAACAAACAAATTCACAATTTGTATGGAAACACAAAAGACCCTGAATAGCCAAAGCAATCTTGAGAAAGAAGAATGGAGCTGGAAGAATCAGGTTCCTGGAGTTCAGACTATACAACAAAGCTACAGTAATTAAGACAGTATGGTACTGGCCCCAAAACAAAAATATAGATCAATGGAACAGGATAGAAAGCCCAGAGTTATATCCACTCACATATGGTCACCTTATTTGTGATAAAGGAGGCAAGAATATACAATGGAGAAAAGACAGCCTCTTCAATAATGTTGCTGGGATAACTGGACAGCTCCATGTAAAAGAATGAAATTAGAACTCTCCCTAACACCATACACAAAAGCAAACTCAAAATGGATTAAAGACATAAATCTAAGATCAGACACTATAAAACTCTTATGGGAAAAGATAGGCAGAACACTCAATGACACCAATCATAGTAAGATTCTTTTTGACCTACCTCCTAGAGAAATGGAAATAAAAACAAAAATAAAGAAATGGGACCTAATGAAACTTAAAAGCTTTTGCACAGCAAAGGAAACCAGAAACAAGATGAAAAGACAACCCTCAGAATGGGAGAAAATATTTGCAAATGAAGCAACTGACAAAGGATTTATCTCCGGAATTTACAAGCAGTTCATGCAGTGCAATATCAAAAAAACAAACAACCCAATCCCAAAATGGGCAGAATACCTAAACAGACATTTCTCCAAAGAAGATATACAGATTGCCAGCAAACACATGAAAGGATGCTCAACATCACTAATCATTAGAGAAATACAAATCAAAACTACAATGAGGTATCACCTCACACCAGTCAGAATAGCCATCATCAAAAATTCTACAAACAATAAATGCTGGAGAGGGTGTGGAGAAAAGGGAACCCTCTTGCACTGTTGGTGGGTATGTAAATTGACACAGCCGCTATGGAGAACAGTATGGAGGTTCCTTAAAAAATTAAAAATAGAACTACCATACAACCCAGCAATCCCACTACTGGGCATATACCCTGAGAAAACCATAATTCAAAAAGAGTCATGTACCAGAATGTTCATTGCAGCTCTATTTACAATAGCCAGGACATGCAAGCCACCTAAGTGTCCATCGACAGATGAATGGATAAAGAAGATGTGGCACATATATACAATGGAATATTATTCAGCCATAAAAGGAAATGAAATTGTGTTATTTGTAGTGAGGTGGATGGACCTAGAGTCTGTCATACAGAGTGAAGTAAGTCAGAAAGTGAAAAACAAATACTGTATGTTAACACATATATATGGAATCTAAAAAAAAAAAAAATTGTTCTGAAGAACCTAGGGGCAGGACAGGAATAAAGATGTAGACATAGAGAACATACTTGAGGACACGGGGAGAGGGAAGGGTAAGCTGGAATGAAGTGAGAGAGTGGCATGGGCATATATACACTACCAACTGTAAAATAGATAGCTAGTGGGAAGCAGCCACACAGCACAGGGAGATCAGCTTGGTGCCTTGTGACCACCTAAACGGGTGGGATAGGGAGGGTGGGAGGGAGATGCAAGAGGGAGAGAATATGGGGATATATGTATATGTATAGCTGATTCACTTTGTTATAATGCAGAAACTAACATACCATTGTAAAGCAATTATATTCCAATAGAGATGTTAAAAAAATAATACTCATTTCTCACCAAACACTTGGTGGAGTGGATGTATTTTACGGCTACACGAGACACTCTATTCTGCTAAAACTTTGCAAGGTTAGCAGTGGCTGCCCATGTGAGAAAATATAGACAGGATATGTGTTATACCTATTCCAAATTCCAATTTCATGAAGTCAACTTTGTTGAACTTGAATAACTTATTATATGGTTAGAGAAAGACATTCAACTCCCAAACTGATGTCCTAGGTTCTAAAACAACCAGTTCCTACTTACCAATTTTTAGGCTATTATTTTGACCCATTTCTTGGCTTCTACATCTGGATCCAGGGACATGGGTTCACTGATAGTCCTCACTGGAGACCCCAGGTCCTCCCTCCAGCTCCTGATCTCTTAGGATATGGGTCCCTCAATACACATTTCATGGAACATTGCCCCAGGCACTGGACTTTCTTCTTCATGCATCATACTTCTTAACTAATATCCTGGAAACTTACACCATCAAAATATATACACTACATCTATCCTTCCTGAAAGAAGATGAAATGAAAGGAAGAGGGCTCTGGTAATAGACCAGCTGGAGAATGAATTGAAGAGTAGAGGAGAGGAGAAAAGTGAAAAGAGGCAACGAAAGGCAAACCAGAGTGGTTGAAACCTATGAGGAAGAAGAGAGCTGAGCAAAGAAAATGACACACCAAAAAGTTGCAAAATTTGGGTCCCGTACTGTAGAGAGGTGTGCCCTGGACATGGCCTTCTGGAAAGGTATATGGTATAGAGGGTTATTTAGAGTCTTTAAACAGAATAGCAATCATTTAGACTTGTTGGAAGATAGTTGTCTAAAAGAGTGTTTCTAATATATTATCATTTGTTGAGAATCACTAAAAGAGGTTATATATTTATTTTTAAATTTTTTTTTAAATTTATTATTATTTTTTTTGCGGTACGTGGGCCTCTCACAGTTGTTGCCTCTCCCATTGTGAAGCATAGGCTCTGGACGCGCTGGCTCAGCGGCCATGGCTCACGGGCCCAGCTGCTCCGCAGCATGTGGGATCTTCCCGGACCGGAGCACGAACCCGTGTCCACTGCATCGGCAGGTTATATATTTAAAACTCAGATTCATGGTCCCCATTCTGATTCAGTGACTTTGGAGAAGGCCCAAGAATCTCCATGTTTAATAAACTCCCCAGGTGGTTCATAGTTCATATATAAACTGACAGAGGATGAAACTTTAAGAAACACTAGACTGAAAGGGCAGCCCCTTGAGGGCTTTAGTCCAGAAAAGACAGTAAGAACTGCAACAGATCAGATTTTGTTCTCTTGCTAACACTAGGCAGTGAGCTCACTGACTTGGAATTGTTCCAAAATTTGTCATTGAAGCCTAGTAGTCCACATGGTGTAAATAAGATAAAGAACCCAGCTAATGGTCCAACCGGTACCTGGGCAATGCATAAGTGAAATGTTGCTGCATTGTGGATTAATAACATGCTAACATACATGTAAAATTACCCAGGTGATTAGTCTGAAAATAGATGCCACTAGATATGATCATATCCTCTGTCAAGGTGAGCAAACTATTTCCCCCTTTCTTTCCAGGCTTTTCTAGTAATGTCCTGGTACTGTCAGGCTACCATTACATTTACCCTCATTGAAAGACAAACCCATTTAGAATAAAATTGTACTGTTCTCTGCTGACTATGCCATATCCAGTACATGTCTTTAATTTATCTGCCTGCCTATCTTTTCATATGGTTTTTATCAAATGTGATAACTAGTCACTCACAGATGACTCAAAGAAAATCTAAAGATATACAGATATAGATACGCACATATACATATACAAAGAATATTTTATGTATATATATTTATGTCTGTGTGTGTATATATATATATATATATATATACAGAGAGAGATTTAAATAATATATACATATATATCATTATTTACGCATTTTATGTAAAATCATAAAAGTGATATAATTTTTAAGAAAAAAATTGTACAATATGCCAGAGCACTATAAAAGATATTCACAAAATAGAATTACAAGGGAGAAAATCATTTTGAACCCTTATTTTTTAAAAAACCTGTTTGTAGTGCTATTTCCCAAAAGTCGAGGGGTCATACTGTAAAAAGAAATAACATCACCATGGAAACATTGTCAAATATAAGGGCAAAGTATGTATCTCCAAAACGTCTTCAAAAGAAAAAGTCAAAGAAGGTATTGCCAAAGAAAATAGAAAGCAAGTAAAATTTTATTCTTAATCAATTTTTAATAGAAAATTAATATAAAATGTTATTTAAATCAAGTTAACACTGATTTTAATTAATGAGTATGTTTTCTGCTGTTTTCTTTTTATACTCTCAAGAAACAAAAAGTGATCCTGATAATTCTGAATGTGATTAGAATACCTGGAAAGAAATATTAATAAGAGTCATCATTATAAACACCCAGTCATTTCATCAGCAAACATAAAGGCAAGGTCACCTGCCGGCCTGCTCCTACACAACTTTGGGGGCTTTTTTGGGTGTTAATGATAGCTGCCAAAGAAGTTTTGCAGTGAGTAAGGTTAACAAATCACCCCACAACCTTGCTTCCAAGTTATAGTGTAAGCACATCCCAGACCAAATTCTGCCATGAATACAGATATTTATTTATTACACATGCATTGAAAAGTAAGTAGAGAAAAACAACTTGCATGACCCATCATGCACTCTCAAGGCCCTTTTTGCCTTGGATGGAGGTTCACTCAACTTAAACACCAAGATTCCAGATTCAAGACTATTCCACATGTTGGCATTAGGCAACCAGATTCCTATGGAGTTAATAGCTGGAAGCAGGACAGTCTGGGAATTTAGCCTTGAGCATTGTCTCCCTATGGGTTAAGGAGTAAGACCTCACTCAATTCTTATAATGATATTTTCATGCAAATGTGAGAAAAGTCTTTAAAATATATTTAGTCAGTCTCCATATCTTGAATAACTTTAATTTCTTCAATGACAGCCCATTTCTAACATTTATCAGGCTGATTAGCAAACAATTAAATCAATGAATGAAAATCTTTTTTTTCTGATATTCATCATGTATATGGATGAAGGATGAATTTACAGCCCTGTGGCTTGCATATAGTCTTTTTCATATCAGGTTTGCTGTCCCCCCAACATGGATTCTGGATTAGGATATTGACCCCCAGAGTTATTTTTTAACATATTGTCATGTGTATATTATCTCAGTATCATGAATGACATATTTTACAGCACATTACAGATATCATAATGATAGCTTTGCATACAGATCAACAAGTTGCTATATCAGCAATGGGATATGAAAGATGCTAGGAAGACATTGTAGCAAGTTGCTCCCCAAGCTGTTGCTGAAATTCTCTCTAGGGCACATTAGCTAGTCCAGGAGAACTGAATACAGAAGACGGAAGGCTACAGCTAAAAGTGAGCACTCAGAAGCCTGAGGAGTTTGTTGGATCATGGGATGATGGATTCCAAATGTGATGGGAGATACCATGGTGGTTTCCACCTTCTCCTCCCTCCATCTCTCACCCTTCCTATTCTGGAAGACATTTGTCTTCTGAAATTTGGTTGGAGCTGTGAGGAAGGTGAGAGTGGATGGAAACCATATTTATCAGATAAGTGGGTTAAGAGATTGAAAGCATGAGGGGTAAGAAGACATAGTAGAAATGAAGAAGGATGCCCAGATTTTACGTCATGTAACCGTGTAGGTGAAGGTGCCATTCATCCTTAGAGGCAGAATGCAAAAGGACAGCGTTGAGCAAAATGTTGTTTGTCACATGTCAATTTTGTGGCTCAGGAAAGTCATGACAGCAGTCGATGCTGCTTTTCCAGCCATCTTCTAAATCAGAGTAATCTCTCCTCTTTGATTTTATGACCTTAAATTGTCTTCTGAGGGAGTTATTGGAAAAGCAGGCAAAACTGTTGGAATCATGACCAGGTATGGGCAAGATTATATATATATATAATTATTATTATTATTTTTATTTTTTGCGGTACGTGGGCCTCTCACTGTTGTGGCCTCTCCCGTTGCGGAGCACAGGCTCCGGACGCGCAGGCTCAGCGGCCACGGCTCACGGGCTCAGCCACTCTGCGGCATGTGGGATCTTCCCAGACCGGAGCACGAACCCATGTCCCCTGCATCGGCAGGCGGACTCTCAACCACTGCGCCACCAGGGAAGCCCAAGATTATATATTTTTTTATTTCTTTATTTCCAGAAAGCCTCTGCTACAAATTACTTGTAAAAACATTAGGTAATTTTCTGCCTAGAAGTATCATAGTATTAGAAGACAGACATCTCTGGTTTTAAGTTTGAACACTGGCCTTTGTTAATCGTGGTGACCTTGAGCAAGTAACTTAAGGTCTGTGAATCATAGGTTTCTAATCTGTAAAATTAGAATGCTACTACCCTTTATCTTTTCTTTATAGGTCAATGTATTAATGAAGTTGAAAAATGAGAAGTGTTTGTGAACTGTAATTTATGTTATAAATGCTATTCTTATTTTCATAATTATCATTGTTATAGCAAGATATTTATTTCTTCTATCTTAAATACATAACTATTTCTAGGATCAAATATTTAATAGTGTTTGATTGTTTACTACAATTATATTAATATGCGTCATCTGTAGTCTATAGGTAATTTATTGCTTTTGGAGGTCAATAGGCCAATTGAGGGGTGTGTGTGTGTGTGTGTGTGTGTGTGTGTGTGTGTGTATTCTAGAATATTTTGAAATATAAAAAGATATTCTGAATTTAGTGCTTTGTGATTGAATTGGTCAATATAGGCATCATATTGAATGCAGTATTTCCAACTCAAATAAAAAATGAAACAATTACCCAATGGAGGATACCTTGTCCAAATGTAAGATAGTTGTTCCAAAGATAGCTTTTACTAAAGTAATATCATTGGTGTCCGTGTGTGGTCATAAAGAATAATTTTATCTGCTGTTCAGTATCTTAAAACCACTATTTACTTGTTTAAATTTTTGTAATTATTTCCTGGAAAAAAATAAAAAAGTATCGATAGTAAACGTTTTTCTTATATAGCAATGTTAGTATAAAAATTCACTACGTTGGGTTAATTCCCCCAAATTTAAATCAGCAATTCCTGCATCTGAGCAGGATATATCAGCTCAGGACTTCCTGATGTTCCTCTTTCCCTATATCTTTCAGCTTCTTTTCCCTGCACTACCTTTCCTGTTCTGTAGTTAGTTGAAAACAAAGGTTAGTTTAGAAATGCCAGCTTCATACTATTTATCTACATTGAGTGAAACACACTTGTACAAACAATAGCGGCCTTCTCCTTGTGCAATATAGGATGTGGTCAATCATTTGGCAATTCAATTTTGGTGCACTGTGAACTATTTATTGGTTAAGTTCAGTACTTTGGGCGGCAAAAGCTTGGAGAGGATTTTTTTTTTTTTTTCCATTTTACAGGAAACTATAAGTTTGCAGGACCTAATATTTATTTCACAGTCAAACTTGTACTATTGTATTGATAAATATTTAATGGTATTGAGCTCATTGGTTATGCCTTGTACATTTCATTTAAATGTTTTATTACTCTAAAAGTGTAGTGTGGTCCATTGAGGAAGGAAAAGAAGGGTGAAAATCTTTCCAACCAGAGATGAGAGAGAACTCAATTTCAATTTGGAGCAAAGAGAGGAAAAGGAAAAACAATCAACCATATATTTTTTTGAGGTCCAGACAGATTATTCTTGAACAAAATTTCCATTCAGAAAAAAAACATCTGGAAAACTCTATGAAAAATTTCAGAATTGTTTAAGCTGAAAGGCTCTTACAATGCCACAGATTCAAGATTATTTTGAAAGAGAAAAGTAGACGATGATGTAAATTCTGACGTTTCTACAGATGACATTCCCTTAGTTTATTCAGTGGGAGATGGGTGGGGACAGGCGGGAAAAGGGACATCAAATGAGAACAATTTCTGTAATAGTGAAAGTGGGTATTTGGGTAAATGAATAAAATGAAAGAGCAATCTCTGAATAAAAAAGGACTCTCATTGCATTTATAAATGAGATTGAGCTTATGAAGAAAAAAATACATCTCACAGTAAAATAAAAACAGCTTTTGTTTTTGCAGCTGGTAGCTGCAAAAGTTCAATACAGTAATTTTCACATTTTTCATGATGAGGACTCCTTTTATATGCCCAAGAGTTTTTAAGAGATCCACAATATAGTTAATGTACTGTCAATGTTTGTGAAATGACTAAAAACTATTCTAAATTACTGACACGTTAAAACATTTTTAAAAAGTCACAGTAGTATAAGCAAGCAAACAAAATGGGGGTATGTATTTACAAAACCAGATTAAAGAGACATGCCAGACAGTTGATCAGAATGCCAGTCTACAAAGGGCACTAAAATACGACTGAAATAAAAATCGTGTGCCAATTAACTCAGGTTAAATTTGACTTGTTAAATTCTCATTGAATTGTAAATTGTTTCTACTTCTCTATTTGCAGTAGATAAAAGCCTCAGGTAGAAATTTTATAACTCTCTTCAAGGGCTCCTAGTCCCACTTGTATTAAATAGATAGCAAATAATTTTTTAAAATATCCTCTTGAAAAGGCATTAAATTCTAGGCTCCCCAAGGATATACATTTCTCCAAAGCAGAACATATATTCATCAAATATTGTATTATTTTTTCAAACTACAGTACATTGTATGCATATGGATTCAAAGATCCTTTGCATTAACCCTTTGCCCACTTCTGATGGGCCCGCCGCAATCCACAGATCAGGAATACCTGAATTCCCCAATAGACTCTTGGGGTCAGAATGTCCCACAAGGATTCTACCACTCATCTTGGTCTTGATGTCAAAATTTTTCTTGATCCCATTTGTCACGAGACCTAGTTATGCCCTAGTATTTAGCCTCAGATTCTCAACGACACAGTATTGACATCCTGCAATAAATCACTCCTTTCCTGGGTTAGCTTAAGTGGGCCTAGACCCTGATTACAAGGAGCCCTAACAAGGTAAACCTCTTTGGTCCTTCACACATAGAGCTATTCACCTAGCAGACTGTAACATCAGTCCTGTGCTAAAGTCCCATCATATAGTGTACAAAGTTTAGTTCCCCAGTTGGATTTTGCTATCAAATTCCCTCCAGGGTTCATGGGCCGCTTTTCTTTCCTTCACTTGCTTGTCTTTAATCCCAATTCAGTTTTGATCTAAATTGGATTTATTGTCTCTCCTCCAAATCATGTGGATTCACTTTTCCCCTTTATGGGTTTGTGAAAGCAAAAGTAAGTGTCTTAATATGTTGTCACTTAAGAGTAGATATAGTACTTTAAATACAAATGACACATTTAACTGGACAATCACACACATCAGAAAAGTTCCTCTGGACACGCAGGCTCAGCGGCCATGGCTCACGGGCCTAGCCACTCCGCAGCATGTGGGATCTTCCTGGACCGGGGCACGAACCTGCGTCCCCTGCATCGACAGGCGGACTCTCAACCATTGCACCACCAGGAAAGCCCGAGCTTCCTCTTTTTGCTATTACCACATAGGCATGGATGGTTGAGCTGCTAGATGCTGATACTGAGCACATAAATGCAGCCAAAATAGTGAATTCACAGGATGATATGAAGATGGTGAAATGATACACATAGCATTAGTCCGTGGCCCTTCCAAATGCTGTAGCTATATTTTATAGTTCCTGGACCATAGCAAGGTTGTTGCTCAAAATGTTATTTGGCCACATTTTCATAGGGAAGTCCAAACATGTCTTTTTTTTTTTTTTTCCAATCACCAGAAATCAGATTTAGGAAGACCTAACAATTCAAAATGTATATATATCAAAATTCCTATAACAAAACTGAGAGTACAAAAGGGAGGACAAGAGGACAAATCCACAACCATAGGTGGAGATTTTAACACTCTCTGAGTAATTGAGACCAGACAGACAAAAGCATATATATAGAGGTAAAAATTATGTATTTGAATTTGAATAACACTGCCAAACAACTTGAAATGTTTGATACTTATAAAATATTTAATCCAACAACTGCAGAGCACATAACCTTTTCACATTGTACAAGGAATGTTGATCAAGATAGATCATATTCTCCTACATAAAAAAAAAAGTCTCAATACACTTCAAAAGACTAAAATTTTATACTGCACTCTCCTATCACGGAAAAATTAAGTTAGAAATCAATATACAATAGAGACAGAGAAGTAAAAAAAAATTGGAAATTAAACAACCGCTTATAAATAGTCCATATTCAAAGAATAAATCATAAGTAATCATATATGATAATGAATTATAATTCAAATATAGTGTATCACAATTTGTTAGATGCATATAAAGGCATAAACAAGTATATATCTAGTCAGCTGCCTGTTTTTGTAAATAAAGTTTTATTGGAAACCAGGCACAATATTCATGTATATATTATCTATGGCTGTTTTTGGACCTCAACAGCAGAGTTGAGTAGTGGTGACAGAGACTGTATGGTTTACAAACCTAAAATACTTCCTGTCTGAATCTTTACAGAAAAAGTGTATTGACCCTTGAAATAATGCAATAGTTAAAGATAAATAGGTTTTACTTTCTGAGCCTCAGTTTTCTCATCTGTAAATGAGAGTATTAAAAGTATAGACCTTAAAGAGATGTTATAAGAATTCAGTGACATAATGTAAATAAAGTGCTTAGCAGATTACCATTCAATTAATCTTAGCTATTATTATCAACAAAAAGGATAAGTAGGTTTTAAAAGATTTAAGAAAGAAGATTTGTAAAAATTAACAATCAAGTTTTCTTCCTTAAGAAGGTAGAAAAGAAAGAAAATTAAATCTGAAATAAGTAGAAGGAAGGAAATAAAAATAAACTAGATCAATGAAGTAGAAAAATTAAATTAACAAAGTTACATTGCTTCTGAAAGGCTAATAATATTAATAACTCAGCTAGATACAATAATAATATATTATATACAACAAAATATATATTATATGTTTTATATTTACATAACTGTAGATATAAAATATGTTTTATATAATATAGAAAATAATATACAACAATAATGTAATGTATCATATGCAAATACATTTAATGTAATAATATTATTATAATACATAATAACAATATAGTATAATAATAGCGATATAACCATAAACTCATGGCCAAGAAATAGAGAAAACACAAACTACAAATATCAGGAATGAATTAAAGCATGACATAGATAATAAGCTAACATTATAAATAGTTTTATGCTAATAATTTCCATGATTTAGATGAAGCAGAAAAATTTATTTTAAAACAGAACCTACCAAAAATGATAAAAGGTGAAAAGCATATCTAGAAGTCTAATATTTATTAAGAATTTGAATTTGTTATCATAAACGGTCTTAACAAAAAAAGTCAGGCAAATATGGCTTCATTCACATATGGTGAATCCTATTAAACATTTTAAAAAGAAACAACATATAAAAGTTAAACACACTCGTTCAGAAAATAGAGAGGGATGGTTTGTTAGCTTTCTTAATGAGGCCAGAGCAACTCATATCAAATATTTAAAACATATTAAAATAAAAAATTATAGACCAATATTTCCTCATAAACATAGACATAGAAACATTAAAAAAAATTAGCAAATCAAATACAGCAACATAAAAGATAATAGATTATAACCAAGTAGAGTTTACTCCCCTTAAAATACTAATAAAATAGAACTATCATATGAACCAGCAATCCCACTACTGGGCATATATCTTGAGTAAACCATAATTCAGAAAGAGTCACGTAGGGCTTCTCTGATGGCACAGTGGTTGAGAGTGCGCCTGCCAATGCAGGGGACACGGGTTCGTGCCCTGGTCTGGGAAGATCCCACATGCCGCGGAGTGGCTAGGCCCGTGAGCCATGGCCGCTGAGCCTGCACGTCTAGAGCCTGTGCTCTGCAACGGGAGAGGTCACAACAGTGAGAGGCCCACGTACTGCAAATAAAAAACAACAAAAGAGTCATGTACCACAATGTTCATTGAAGCTCTATTTACAATAACCAGGACACGGAAGCAACCTAAGTGTCCATTGACAGATGAATGGATAAAGAAGATGTGGCACATATATACAATGGAATATTACTTAGCCATAAAAAGAAAAGACATTGAGTTATTTGTAGTGAGGTGGATGGACCTAGAGTCTGTCATACAGAGTGAAGTCAGAAAGAGAAAAACAAATACCGTATGCTAACACAGTTATATGGAATCTAAAAAAAAAAAAAAAATTGTTCTGAAGAACCTAGGGGTAGGACAGGAATAAAGCTGCAAGCATAGAGAATGGATTTGAGGACATGGGGAGGGGGAAGGGTAAGCTGGGACGAAGTGAGAGAGTGACACTGACATATATACACTACAAAATGTAAAGTAGATAGCTAGTGGGAAGCAGCCACATAGCACAGGGACACCAGCTCAGTGCTTTGTGACCACCTAGACGGGTGGGATAGGGAGGTGAGAGGGAGACCCAAAAGGGAGGGGATATGGGGATATATGTATATGTGTAGCTGATTCACTTTGTTATACAGCAGAAACTAACACAAGATTTGTAAAGCAATTATACTCCAATAAAGATGTTTTAAAAAAAATCAATCAGTCAATGTTCAAATTAATAGAACAAGAAAAAAATCACAGATTTAAGAAACACATTTGACAAAATCCAGCAGCCATTCTCCATAAAAATTATTGGCAACATAGGAAGGGGAGAAATTTTCCGAAATAAAAAATGCATATCTAAAAAAAATTCACATCATATTAATGATATACTAAACTTTGACCCCCTATGTTGGAAAACAAAGCAAAACTGTTTATGTCACTATATTTATTCAACGTTAGAATGGCATTCCTAGACATTGCAGTAAGGCAAGAAAATAAAATGCATTCAGATTGGAAAGGGGAAAATCAGAGTTTTTACTTTAAAAGAGCAAACTTGTTGAAAGATTAAACCTTATGACTTTCCAGAAAAGAAAAATTGGAAATAATAGATAAATTTAGCACAATAGAGTAGTACATTATCACCAGTCAAAATTCATATTTATTTCCATATACTAGCCAGAAACAATTAGAAAAATAAATAAAACATTCACATCATCAGAAACATAAAATGCCTGGGAATACATTCATCAAAACATGCTTAACTTCTATTTTGAATGTTATACAACGTTGCATAGAGAAATTTAAAAAATTACGGAAAAACGCATTCTGATTTTAGATTAGAAAAGTTAATATTGTTTAGACATTAATTCTTCCCAGACTGATTTACAGATTCAATACAACCCAGACAAAATTTCCAAAAAAGTAATTTTGTAGAAATTGAGAAGAGGATTCTCAATTCAGATGATAATGCTCCTTGAGGAAGTTTGGGAATGTGTGTGTATGTAATGGGTGAAGGGGTTTATTTCTTAATGATGGGAGAGGAGCAAAAGGGAGTTTAATGGCTAGAGGACAGGGCTGTAATGAGAAAGGTATTTCTACAAAATGAAGACACCCCTTATCTCTTTGAGAAATACAGCTGTAGGTGATTTAAATATAGAGCCATAAACTGTGATATCTAGAAGAGATTCAAATTAAAACCAAAGTTTTCATTTTATGCAGAAAATTAAATCTAAAATGTTAATTTTGTTTGAAGTTATCAATAGTTTCTTTTTTGTTTTTTTTGTTTTGTTTTGCGGTACGCAGGTCTCTCACTGCTGTGGCCTCTCCCGTTGCGGAGCACAGGCTCCAGACGTGCAGGCTCAGCGGCCATGTCTCACAGGCCCAGACGCTCCGCGGCACGTGGGATCTTCCCGGACTGGGGCACGAACCCGTGTACCCTGCATCGGCAGGCGGACTCTCAACCACTGCGCCACCAGGGAAGCCCTATCAGATAGTTTTTTGACAGACTCATTAAATTATTAAAGCTCAGATACATCAACTTCCAGTCCAGTACTCTTTCTGCTTTATCATCTCTCAGAACTCAGGTAAAATCAGAATTTCAAAAAAAAAAAAAATTGGACTCTTCAAGTCAAATAGTTGATCTTTGATGTTGACTTTAATCTTTTCAGGGAAAGCTGGGTTTTAAAGAAAGTGATAGAGTCATATAATGGAACACTACTAGCATTACAGCAAAACGATACTCCAAAATTTAGTGATTTGAAACATGTTAACAAACATTTTATTGCCTCTCATGTTCTGTGGTTTTAGTAGACTCAGTGGATAGCTTTATTGGCCTCTGGGATACTTTAATGGCTGGATGTCTCTTCCTGCCACTTGCTTTCCAATGTTCCTCTTTTCCACACAGTCTCTCCATGTGGTTTCTCCATCAGGGTAGTCAAACTTTTATGTGATGGCTCAGATTGTTAGGAGATGTTTTTCTAGTGGCCTTAAAGATTATGCACATCTTGTGAGCAAAAGCACTGTTTCATTCTTCTGTTTATAAAGTACTAAGCAACTGAAACAGTGACTTGGTAAAATTACAAAAATGTTTAATGTTTCAATTTTCTTACTTGTAAATGTAAGGGTAATAACAGTGCTTCCTTGCTAGAGTAATTGTAGCATTAATTGAGATAATATATGTAAAATTTCTAGCACTATATTGGGTACTGTATTTACATTATTTTTAACAAATGTTCTAAAATTTTATATTGTGTCCTCACCTTTACCATTGTCCAGTTTTTGCTAAAATTGCATTTTGTTTTCTCTGGGACTCTATGCTACTTCACTTTCTGTGAAACAATCATAAAGCACAATCTATTGTTGATGCAAAATGAATTGAATTCCACTCTAGCTACTAAATTTAAACTTTGAGCATTCCTATTTTTCATAAACAAAACGGTCTCATATCAACTCATTAACTAAAAAGTTTCCTATATGGGTTGTGATGAATTTTCTTCAAGTTTTAAGAGATAAAGATTTCTTCTGTTTTTTTGTATTATATTTGTTAGAAATCATTGTTTTCTTTAACCCCTAACCTCGTTTTATGGAATCCTGGGCTATTTTTACATTATGATATTATAAACCAAAATTATAAAATAAAATAAATTTAATACTCAATTAATAGAATAAAAATCAGATACAAATCTCTCTCTTTTTTTTTTTTTTTTTTGTCCATGCCACGTGGCTTGTGAGATCTTAATTCCCTGACCAGGGATCGAACCCTGGCCCATGGCAGTGAAAGCACAGAGTCTTAACCACTGGACCGCCAAGGAATTCCCAGATCCAAATCTTTTAAAAGAAGCATTTCAGCTTTTTTCCTACTTTGGGTCTGTGGACATTGCCTTTGTGTAGGAATTAAGGGTAGTTTGGTGCAAACACCAACTATACAACTGTTCCGAGAAATGTTTAGAGCATAGTTGATTCACAATAAAGATGTGTTGAATACCTGATCAAACTGCCTGGTAGGACACGTCTTTCTCCTTCCATAGAACTATATATGTATCCCTCTCACTGAAGCTTCACCCTTAAAGAGAACAACCTTGCCATAGAGAATATCCTCTCCATTATCTAATGGTCATGTGACTGGTCACATGAATGCAACTGATTTAGCCCTAGAAATGGCACGTTGTCTCTTCTACTGCCGTTCGTTGGTGAAACAATCCCAAGGCCCACCCATATTTCAGAGGAGAGAAAATAAGTTCCACCTCTTTGTGGAGGGGACTAATCAAGAATTTATAAAGATTTTCAAACCAATGTAGTCTGCCTTCTGGTCACAGACTATTTACATTCTTCTCATGAACAAACATACTCACTGAATTCCAATATCCTCAAAGTTTCACCTGATCAGGCTTGAAGACCAAGACCACATCATCTAAATCCAGTTCTGGTGAGGAAGAAACTCCTCAGGAGAAGCTCCTCTCAATCAAAGGCCTCTGGACAGGAAGTAAAGGGAAACATAATCCCCCTTGTCTCCTCTAACATAGAGTTACCACTGTAAATCAGGGACAGGAAAACCACTATAGAGTCTTTTATGCAAAAGGGAGGAAGGATGGCACACTGCAGGTAAAGGTCCATAGCTATTCTAAAGTAAAGATAGACCTGTGCCAACAACTGGGGCCCAGTCTATACGCCATGAATTGTTCTCCATGGCTCTTGTATCTGATCTCTGAGTCATGCTTCCTTTTTAATGAAAAATGGCATTAGTTTGCAATAATTAATTTTCCTAATAGAAGGTTGAGGGCTCAAAGGCCACTTTTTCATTTTAGTTCAAGTTAATATTGCTTGTACTGATACAGTTCTTAAAATACACACACACAGGGCTTCCCTGGTGGCGCAGTGGTTGACAGTCCGCCTGCCGATGCAGGGGACACGGGTTTGTGCCCCGGTCCGGGAAGATCCCACATGCCGCAGAGCGGCTGGGCCCGTGAGCCATGGCCGCTGAGCCTGCGCATCCGGAGCCTGTGCTCCGCAATGGGAGAGGCCACAACAGTGAGAGGTCTGCGTACCGCAAAAAAAAAAAAAAAAAAAAATACACACACACAGCAAACCTTTTTGGCTTTCCTATAAATCTGACTGAGGTTCATCCCATTATTCCAAAGCCACACACAGAAATCTCTGCAATCAACGTCCCTTGCTACCTGAGCTGAGGGTTAGGGAGCTGTGATAAAATGCCCATAATATTCTTAGAAGCCCTTTTTTTTCTACTAAATAGAGTCTACAAAATACTGACAAAATATTCTCAGGTTTTAACAAAGAGTGACATCCTTGACATCTTATGTACAGTTCCTTATGTCTGTATTGTACTGATAGCAGTCTGGATTTCACCTTTGTCCTGAGGCCGTTGTTTAATTTGAGAGTTTGCTATTACTGCTCAACAAACCACTCCACAATTTAGTGGCTTAAAACAATAATTTATCCTCCAAGGTTCTACTTGGGGATATCTTCTTTGAGGTGACTGTGGTCATTTGGGGCTGGTCCTAAAATTTTCCAAATGTCCGAGATGGCTTCTTCATTTATTTGTCTGGCGCATCAGCTAGTATGGAAGGAACACCTGCCCACTAGCTGGGCATCTAACTTGACATGTGGCATCTCCACCTGGCTAGCTTAGCTTTTCTTGCATTATGGCTGTCTCAGGTTAGTCAGAATTCTGAAACCTGAATAAATGATCCAAAAGAACCAGGTGGAAGCTGTAAGCCTTCTTGCAAACTAGCCCCAGAAATAATACTCTGTCATCCTTGCCATGTTTGATTGGTCAAAAATAAGTTAGCGCATCACCAGCCCAGCCAAGAAGCAACAGGGCAGACTATGCAGGTGTATGAAGACTGAAAGGTGTGGTTCATGGGGAGGGGGAGAATTTTACAACTAGCTCCCACATTTATATAGCTAATAAGTGGCAGAACTAGAGTTTTAATCTTGATTTGATGGCTGCCAAAGTCTATACTTCTAACCAATATATTTTGCCCCTGTATTTCTTTTTTTAAAAGGTTATGTATGTCAAGAAATTTTTTCATCTATCTATCTTATTGCTTTTGGGGAAGTATCGTTGTTAGTTTTATGTATTAACTTGTTTAGGCTGTAATGCACAGTTATTTAAATGAACATTAATCTAGGGGTTGCTGTGAAGGTACTTAGTAGATGCAGTTAACATCTACAATCAGTTTACTTTAAAAAAAGATTATCTTCACTAATGTGGGTGGGTGTTATTCAATCAGTTGAAAGTTTCTGAAAATCAAAAACCTGAGGTTTCCTGGAGAAGAAGAAATTCTCCCTTAAGACTGCATCTGAGGAAATTCCCTGGCAGTCCAGTGGTTAGGACTTCATGCTTCCATTGCAGGGGACATGGGTTCAATCCCTGGTCATGGAACTAAGATCCACAAGCTGCCCATTGTGGCCAAAAATAAATGAATAAATAAAAAAGGACTGCATCTGAGTTTCCAGCTTGCTGGTCTGCCCTACAGATTTGATATTTGCCAGCCTCCACAATTATATGAGCCAATTCCTTAAAATTAATCTTTTTATATGCATGTGCACATGCATAATAATTACATGTATATATAAGAATATATAATGTATATATGCATATTTTATTATATGAAATATGTATATGTGTGTATAGTATGTATAATGTTATACATTGTTATATAATGTTATATAATGTTATATGTGAGCATATATACATATACACATTTGTATATATAAAGTATATATTCATATTATATAATAGCATATTATACTATTACATAAATGTAGATGTATATATGTAATATATGCATATGTATGTTTATATAAATATAACTTATTGTTTCTATTCTCTGGAGAGCCCTAAATAATACAGGGGTATATAGTTGGCCTGACTATTACAGGGATATGTACAAGGGAATGGCATTTAATTTGGGACCACATAAAAGTAGTTCACATTTGTGGGTTTAAACTGCCTCGTTTTGTAAATCTCACCATTTCAAAAGGCTCTATCTGTGTATGTAGCAAAGTAGCCTTTAAACTGCTTTTATGCACTGATGCCAAGTGTCTTTAAAACTTAAAAAATAAAAGCAGATTCTATACTATTCATACAAAAGACCATTAGAATATGGTGATATCTTTATAATACCAAAGCATCCACAATTCCATCGTATATCTAACAGGTAGAGCAAATAGAAATAAAACAAAACAAAAAGCATAATATGTATAATTTTCCATTAAAGAAAAGACACAGAACAGGATGCAGTCGTGACAATATCATATCATATCTGCCTAAAAGTGTTTTTGTTGGTTTGGGCAAATCTAGACAAAGCTTAACCTAATTAGAAAGTAGATTTGCATGGCTTTTTGGCAAAATGCACTGAATGGGATGGAGGTACCACTAGAGCTTTGGGGCTTTTGCATTAAGCTCCAGCTGGGCCCAGCAGACACTGTCCAAAAGATGACCTCCAAATAATTAAATGATTTCCATATGTTTGCTCAGGTCTACTCTTCTAATTCGAGTGTTGCCATCTTTTTCCAAGCCCACTGCTTCTTACTGTGCTGCAACAGTGTTTAGAGGAGACTCACAATTGGAAATCATCAAATATTCTACAATTGAATGGTTTCAAAAAAACAGAAAACTACAACAGTTGGTCCTTTAAAATGGAGCCATTTTAAGTATGATACCATTAGCTTGATTTTAGGTTAGAGAACTCTCATTTGGTTTGGGTTTTTGGAAACAGGTAGTTTAAAGAATAAAATTGTTTGAAAAATGGTGTTTCATTAATAACTAAGGGAAAATAAATGAAGCTCTCTATTTCTCAAAATGAAACTTACTATCCACCAACTTTTTACAGTAGAATACATTTTCTACTGACAGAGAGCATACTCAACGTTAATTTTGAAAATCTTATGCAAAATTTCTTTAAATAAGAGAATACGATTAGGTTTTCAATCAGCCTTTATTGGTTATGTGACTAGACAGATTTTAATAAAATATAACAGAGCTACTAAAACACATGGTATGAAATGCTGTATCAAAGATGTTGTAAATCAGAGCTTTTACAACATGAAGGAGGTTAACTTCAGTATGATTATTCTAAAATTTACGTACCACCCCTCTTCTATTTCATGCGGGGAACCCTTTTTCAACATCTATCTATAGTCAGTTTAAGAACTATGACCTCTTTCCTGTATGCCAGCAGTTGGCAAACTAAGGCCCTATTTTGTACATGAAATATTTTGGGGACACAGCCATGCCCATTTGCTTCTGTATTGTCTATGGCTACTTTCTGCTCTCCAACACAGAACAGAGTATTTGTGACAGAGATGGTATGGCCTGCAAGTCAGAAATATTTACTATCTGATTCTTTACAGATAAAGTTTACCAACTCCTGTTTATAATGAAAAAGTAATAAAAAGAGCACCACCTAACTGGATACATTTATTCATTCATTCTATGAACACTTTTTGAGTATTTACTGTGTTTCAAGACTGTGTTATTACAATCTGTCTACAAAGATGAACAAGACACCAAAACTGACTCTAAAGATCAAATGTTCCACAGAAAGAGAGTCATGAAATTAAACAACTGCAATGTAGTACAATGGATGCTATAAGAAGCAGGTTTGAATTTTACATTAGAGAAGAAGACAAAGCAACTAACTGTATAGGAGCAGGGAAATGATGATATTTGATCAGCATCTTAATGTAGAAACTTTCATTCACAAGTTTGGATGAGAATGATATTCAGACAAAAAGTAATGCATGTGTTAGTCCCTGGAAGAGTGAAACATTGTCTTATGTAGAAGGTTTATCAAGTGTAAGAGTTCGAGCTGTGACCCACAGGGAGTAACAATAAATAGAACTGCATGTGTGGACCAGGGCTCTATTCAATACTAAAGCATTTACTGAAGGGTTATGGGGAATCATTGGAACAGTTTAGAAAAAGAAGCTGCATGATTACATTTGCATAACATGATAACTCAGGCAAGCATTTAAGGATTAACAAGAGTGAGGAATAGATAGGAGTTATAAGAATATAAACTAAGGCAAGGTATTAAGTTTATGTTAGTAGGAAGTTATAGAAACCCAACTTGAATTGACCTAGGCAATATATATGTCTATATATACATCTATATCTATGTATCTATGTATCTAAAATCAGGCTTATTCATTTGGATGCCATCCACAGATCCAGATCTGTATTCCCCCAGCTCAATGTTCTCAATAAAGGAAAACTTCTGCTTCCCAATAGTTCTAACCAAATTAACCCAACTCTTTGCCAGATTTTGTTCTCATGCCATTCCTAAATAAACCACTATGCCCTGACTTAAAAGGAGACAGGAATTTTTACCCGTGCATGATTTTGAAGTGACAAGCAGTAACATATATTAAGTTTTTAAAGTTTTATCAAGGATTTATTTTAGTTCAGTTGAGCCTATATTATCTGATTGTTACATGGTGCCAGGCAGTGAGTGGTTGGAAATGCAGTGTTGGAGAAGCTGCGTCTGTTTTTGAGGGTCTTTTCACCTAGTTAATGAGGGAAAAGTCAGTAGGTGAATAAAGATATAAGCAAGGTCAGATTTCTGTAAGAACATGAGAGAGCCAAGTAGGGGAGGCAGGCATTGTCAGGAACACCACCCAGGAGTAGAATTGTCTAAAATGAGAATTGAAAGGGAGTAGAACCTAGCCAGGGTAGGGAAAGAAGCAGGTTGCAAATAGACAAGAGGGAAATATACAAATCCTTGGCATGGAGGCCAACTTAAAGGGGAGGGTAGGCATGAGGAGAGATGGATTCCAAGGTGTAAAAGCTGAAACCAGACCATGAAGGTTAGAGACACTCTGATAAAAAACTTGAACTTTATTTTGAGGGAAATTTGGATCAACTGAATTTTTTTTTTTTTTTTTTTTTTTTTTCGGTTCGCGGGCCTCTCACTGTTGTGGCCTCTCCCGTTGCGGAGCACAGGCTCCAGACGCGCAGGCTCAGCGGCCATGGTTCACGGACCAGCCGCTCCACGGCATGTGGAATCCTCCCGGACCGGGGCACGAACCCGTGTCCCCTGCATCGGCAGGCGGACTCTCAACCACTGCGCCACCAGGGAAGCTGAGGCTGAATAATTTAAAGTTGGTGGAGGATCATTATCAGATGTGCTCTTTAGGACAAACACTCAGCTATATTGAGATCATTTAGTGTCCTTTGGAATCTCATTTTAAGCGAACAGCAGGCAGGTAGAGAGCTTATTTCAACTCAAAGAATGGAGAGATTCAGAGCAGGCACAGTACAGCTGTTCTTCCACTCACGGCGTAACCACTCTGAACTTCAGCTTGTTTCCTCTGTGTAAAGGGAATAATAATATTTCCTACTTTATAGGATTGTCTGGGAAACAACTGAGATCATGTAATGCAAGAACTCTATAATAAAGCCGAACACATAGGAATTGCTCAATAAATTGACTCTATTTCTATTATCATTATTATTATGAGTAATTTTTCAACAATGTTTTTCAAGGCATTCTATTATTCTGTGATGTTCCATAGATCTTGAGATTGTGTGGCAGAGGGAGAGGGAGACCGAATGAGAAAGAGAGAAGAAGGAAGTGCAAGAATGGGAGAGAGATGCTTATCTGTCTCAGAGAATGGGGAGATTTCATTTCAATTGATAGGAAGACTTGTATAAATTCTATCATAAATAAACATTATGTTTACAGTTAGCAAAATGTATTAACCACTGGGGTGAAGTGAAGCAGCTGCTTAACAGAGCAGAGCCTCTCTGCAGGAGGAAAAGAAGACTTTAGTCAACCGAAACCGTAGGCCCCGGTGTTACTCAAAACACGTTTCAGGTAAAGATCATAATGTGTATTTTCACAGTATTAATTAAAAAAGCAAACTATTATCTGGAGGCAAATTAAAATGAAGAAGATGTTTGATTAAAACTTCCATGGACCAAACATTACCGGTAGGTAGTCTCATAGAATCCAAGTGGAAATCAGGGTTAAGAGTAAAGCAGGTCACACATGCCCACAGTGACACACAACTAAATTTGCATAGTTTTACAATTTTCACTAATGAGAGAATAGCCATTTGGTTTTATAAAGCAAATTATGGAAGTGTATTGATAATTCTAGTTGTTTCTCACTCCCTAAAGAATCTAGCAAATATTATTTTGGTATAATAAGACTTCTTCAAGAGACACAGGGCTTTAGTCGAAATGTCATGGAAATCTCTTCCTTTTCCAAACTTTTTTTCATTTCTGTTTGTGTCTGTGCCACAGCCATCATGTATGCTTTATGGTTAGATAAGGACTCTTCTCCTTTTAAATGTAATGCCCAAAGACCAATATAGACACGTGGCTGGTTTTGTCTTTAAAAAAGTAGAGCAGTGATATCTGCAGTGCTTTGAAACATATCACAAGCCCTCAAATATGCCAACCAACACACCTGAAATTCCCCTATTTTGGTGGGTTACACAGCGACTATTCAAGAATTCTATTTTTTAAACTAAAATACAATTATCTCTAGAAGAAAAGGTAGTAATAAATGCCATAGGGCAACTGAATTGATTAGATCCCTTTCCTTTTTTGCAGAAAAGACTGAGGGTGGTGGTGGGCAAATAGACCAAAGGAGAAATTCAAATAGAGGAAAGGCCCAGAATAAGGAAACATAGTCTTTGGGAAAGAGGAACTGCTACTAAAGATGCCTGATAGGGCTCGTCATAGAACAGACAACCCTATAGCTTGCTTCTTGCCTATGCCTGTTAAAGGATTTCATACAAGCAACTAGAGTGGAGACTTGGGAGGAAACTCTTAAATTCAGACATCCCAAAGGGACTCTCGGTCTGCTCATTAATGCCTGATTGACTTATTCTTTCTGATCTCTTGTCTTGCAAAAGAAATTTATCTCTGCTTCTTTCATATTATTTCTGACCCCCCCTAAAGAAACTCTTAAATTATTATTAATGCCCTTAATATTTTTTGCTAACTCCCACATATTTCATCTAAGTTCCTCCTTGGCTTAATTCTTCTCTGTTTTTCCATGTCACTGTCAGCTCCCATTTTGATTGATGTTTTCTCCAGAGGTCACATCAGAATAGAAGTCAGAGGTGACCACCATCCTCACAAGGAGTAATCTAACTCTGAATTCCTCACATTTCTAAACAAGTATACACATGGCCAAGTTCTCTGCAAACTTAAAATGATTCCCACCATCTTCTTGTTTTATGAAACATGCCACATATACAATTATAAATGAAGGAATAAGCAAAGAATCTAGGAATATTGCCTAGCTCCACTTGGTGATTTTCAGATGGTTAGAAAAAGAACAAAGCCTTCCGGTTTCTAGGGCACTTGTCTTAACTAATATACAGAACTGCATGAATACATAATGCAGATGAAAACTATAGGAAGAAGGGTCAATATGACTCTTTCTCTGCCTTCTGACACTTAGGCTGGGCAAAGATCCACCTGCACCATCATATGTACAGCAGAGAACTGAAAAGCTCTTCTCCTTGACCTCCTGGGATTCCTACATCAGATGGGATTGAGCTGAAGGCAACAGCTGGCTTGCAGATGCGCACGATTTACCCACATTTAAGTAGCCTGGGCAGAGGCAGAGACATCTTTGAATGTGTACCCAATTCCGTGTGGTCAATCAAAAGACTTCAGTCTATTTGGATGTCTCTGGGACCTATGTCTTCCCTTTGTTTACAGGCTGATGGAAACAGACTTAACTGTTTTGGGGGTAAAGTGAGCATTTGAGTCTGGGTCAGTATGTGGAGTCAAGTCAGATGGATAATGGATGGTGTGATGGTCCTGGAATGCAGGCTTAGACTGCCCACTTGCAAACACATACTTATGAAGGAGTAATCTCACTGAAAGAAAATGAGGCAAGATCTAGCTGACGTGGCTGGAAATTGCTATGAACTATGAATTAGATAACATAGGAGGCAAAGTTACAGACCTCC
Organism: Globicephala melas; assembly: GCF_963455315.2. NCBI lineage: Eukaryota > Metazoa > Chordata > Mammalia > Artiodactyla > Delphinidae > Globicephala > Globicephala melas. The sequence continues at coordinate 160,135,521 of NC_083315.2, read as the reverse complement.
TAATCACCAGAAAATGAGCAGGGTCTTTTTTAATATATGCATGTAACGTAGTCCATGTTGTCTTTTTGCCTTGGTAAAAGACAAAAGCGCACATAATGTTTATCTTTTCTGGAATCCTTTTGCCTGACCCAGACATAGACAGGATCAACAGACAGAAAGCTGAAATATAATATTAGAAGCAGCCCACTTTCAGTTTGTAGGTACTTTAAGTTACCAGAAAGTGATAGTTTTTATCTTTTCAATCTAATTACACTAAAATAGATTCAGAAGGGACTTGGTGCCTGAGGGAAGTGTAGTGCTGGATAGTGTTTTAGGCCAGGCTCCACCATCTATGTTTTATTCTGGTCTCGGGTCAGCCGTCTACCAGCTACACCGTCCCTAACATTGGCTAGGGATTTGATTAGCTCCTCAATTACTTAGTCAGACTGGCAGGCTGTTCCCTGGTGCTTAGGAAGGATGGTTCTGAGCTGCTCTCTAATTGTGAAACTAATTAGTTACAGAGCCCTCATGGGTGACTTATAATCCTCACTTTAATATTTTGTAGTTGAAAATAGAAATTCCGTAATAATATAAAAAGTTATTTTCATTCATTCTCTTAATTTCTATTAATGGCTTACTAAAATTGTTAATCCTAAACAGATATTTAATTTCAAAATTTCAAAATGAATATATTAATTTAAAAAATTAAAAACATACATGTATTTCAAAATATCCAAAAAAACTATTATACAAAGAACCCACTTTTTGTACAGCAGGTTATAAAATTTGAGGCAAATACAAATGCTTGGTGAAAAAATGGCACAATAGCTAAAGCAAGAGCTATACTAAATAATCATGCATATCAAAGAGCTAAAATACATTGCATATATGTATTTACAATTTAACCTGATAATATTGCCTATGAGGCATCTTTCCACATCCCAGACTTAAAAAAATTTGTTTTTGTCTATTTAGCTACCTGCAAGTCTTTGAAAGATTCACTAAAATAAATAAACTTCCTTTACTTTAACCTACATATCCCCCTTTTCTCGCATTGCCCTTGCCCATGTCTGAGGACATCCAAAGAATCTTGAAAACAACACAAACAGGAATGGAATTGCACAGCATGACGGGACCTTCCTTATGCATGGCTGGCTCCCACTTGAAAGAGGGGAAAGAATGCATAGCAATGTTAAGTCTACATGCACAGCTTCTGATTTGGCCCATGAATTATAGATGCACTTCTGAGGGGCCATTTCCCTTATGGGTTCTGATGCAAAAACAGTGGATAAATATCTAATGCACTTGACCCAATATGTTAATCAGGCGGTAAGGTAGATACCCATGGTCTCTCTATGCTAAGTTTAATTAATGGCATGTATAACTGTATAGTCCCTTTCTCGTCTCCTTAAACTCTACATAATGGGATACATTCTCCCACACGAGCCGGAAAGTTTGTGTTTTCTAGTCATGAAGTTTTGCTCTCTATTGTAAGGTCAGCACATTCATTTCCCAGCACCCCCAGTTCCCAACTGCTATTTAAGCTATTAGTTCATTGAGTTCATCTGTCATGGGTCTGCTTTAACATGCTTGCCAAAGGCTCTGAGAGCTGTTCTCGCTCTGCTATGTCTTTGTGCTAATGAATCACTTTGAACTAGTCGGATATAGCCTCACCATTGAATGTAATTCCTTATGTGAGTTCAGTGCAACAAAACCAGGCTGAACACTTGCACCTGCTCACTCAGCTGTATCGTCTGTTCCTTTGTGAGGTGTCAAGGATATCTACAAGTCTGTGGAGGGGGAAGTCTTCTTGCTCTGTCAACATGATAAGATGTGTAAAGTGCCAAGATATATCCACAAAATAAATAGGAAGAAATTACATATGTTTAAAGCTACTCAGCGTTCTCAGTTGATACAACTGAACCTGGCTTTTGAAATTAAATACTCTCTTTCGTGTGATTACAATTCTGATCATTATGATGATGATTCATTTAGCATTAGATTTCTCTAGAGTTCTCCATTTAAATGGGGATAACTCTCATCCAAATGAGATTTGTCATGGCCATTGGTATATCATTCAGGAACTTAAAAATAGTATTTCAGTTTGTTTATTTATTGTACCTTAGTGTCCTGTTTCTGCATAATCAGGGAATCTATTGTCATTTAAAATCCGAAACAGGGAGTGGATATCCTCAGAAAAAGTGGTTTGTCTACCTCTTCAGGCTCCATGACAGGGAAGACCCACAAGTCTTACAGAAAACGTATCGTGTAGCTGTAGACTATTCGGGCTTTAACCTGATGACGGAAACCACAGCCAGGTGTTTGTCTAGCTTATCTGAGGGACACAATATCTTTCCTTTTAAGAACTGAATCACAAAAATCTCAGTCATTTTAAATTAACTCATGAGACAAAGATTCTGGGTTTTGTGATATATTCTCATTTCAAGCAGGAGATGCTGTTCTGAGAATCAGGATCTGGCATAAAGTTTATGTCTGTCTACTTCCATGGTAGCTTTTACCCTTTTACAGCTTTCTCTATTAAAAACTGTCTCCAGGGCTTCCCTGGTGGCGCAGCGGTTGAGAGTCCGTCTGTCGATGCAGGGGACACGGGTTCGTGCCCCGGTCCGGGAAGATCCCACATGCTGCAGAGCGGCTGGGCCCGTGAGCCATGGCCGCTGAGCCTATGCATCCGGAGCCTGTGCTCCGCAACGGGAGAGGCCACAGCAGTGAGAGGCCCGCGTACCACAAAAAACAAAACAAACAGAAAAAAACAATAAAAATAAAATCTGTCTCCAGGGGCAGAAGGGACAGAGGCTTGGACCTGGGTGGTGCATACGTTAGCAAGGTAAGTGTTGACTGATCTCACTAGAACCACCTGTGGGAACCTGGCAAAGCCAGACAGTGCTGACAGGTGCAGTGATGACACACTGTAAGCTCCATAAAGTGCAGGGACAGCATCGTGGCCACCCGTGCACTTTTTTTTTTTTTTTTGGCATCTCATTTTTTAATTTTTTTTTTTTATAAAGCAGGTCCTTATTACTTATCTATTTTGTACATATTAGAGTATATATGTCAATCCCAACCTCCCAAATCATCCCACCACCACTCCCCCCCCACCACTTTCCCCCCTTGATGTCCATACGTTTGTTCTCTACATCTGTGTCTCTATTTCTGACTTGCAAACTGGTTCATCTGTACCATTTTTCTAGATTCCACATGTATGAGTTAATATATGGTATTTGTTTTTCTCTTTCTGACTTACTTCACTCTGTATGACAGTCTCTAGGTCCATTCACGTCTCTATGAATGACCCAGTTTCATTCCTTTTTATGGCTGAGTAATATTCCATTGTACATATACCAAGAGAAAACCATAATTCAAAAAGACACATGCACCCCAATGTTCACTGCAGCATTATTTACAATAGCCAGGTCATGGAAGCAACCTAACTTCCCAACAACAGATGAATGGATAAAGATGTGGTACATATATAAATCTGTGCATCTTTTTTTTTTTTTTTTTTTTTTTCAGTACGCAGGCCTCTCACTGTTGTGGCCTCTCCCGTTGCAGAGCACAGGCTCCAGATGTGCAGGCTCAGCGGCCATGGCTCACGGGCCCAGCCACTCCGCAGCATGTGGGATATTCCCGGACCGAGGCACGAACCCGTGTCCCCTGCATCGGCAGGCAGACTCTCAACCACTGTGCCACCAGGGAAGCCCTCTTTATTCATTCATGCATCAAACATTTTTCAGCACCTACTCTGTACTAGGTGTGGCAAAGGGCATTGGGAAGACAGTGATGAACAAGACAGGCCCAATCTTCAAGGGCTCTCATCTATTAGCTCACATCTCCTCAGTCCTCAGGAAGATGGCATTTGCTTTTTACATTTTCATTCACTGAGCATTATGTGCTTTTTCTGTTATTTATAGAAAGAGCTGGAAATTTAATCCAACAGGCATTTATTCTATTGATATACTAGTATAAGCAAAGCACTATGTTAGGTGTGATAAAGAATGCAAAGATGGCTAAGACTCCATGGGTGCATAACATGGTGAGAGAAAGAGGGGGGCGCTATGAGTGAGAAAATAAAGAGAGTGTGGGAAGGGGAAAGTCCATACTTTTGGGAGTGGCTGTCACACGAACAAGGATTTGATGCAATCCTTGCAAAACTGTATAGAGACAGTTTATGGTGGGAGCACATGATAGACTCTGAGAGAAGAAAAGAGTAACTAGGGAAAAATGCAGATTAGGGATTATTGAGTTAACTCCTGAGGCTGGAAGACGGAGTTCAAAAGTGGAGTTTCAGGAAAGAGAAAGGAAATTACAGAATATAACAAAATGTGGAGCAAATGCAAAAAGAGTCTTAATAACATACATGGTCTTAGGGTGCCTTTACTTTTTAAATTTCCTATCTGAAGAATGTTCCATCACACTTTAAAAATTGTCCTCATCATTCAAGGTCTTTCTGAAGCCCTACCTACTCTATTTAACCTACCCCACTGTTGAGCCAGTATTGTTCTTTGTCTTCTTGAAATACATACAAGCCCATTTGCCTTCTAAAACAATTGTATGCATAGAGTTACATACACTTAATCCTTATTTGGTTGAGTTTTTTCTCCCCAGGTGTTAAGCTTCTCGAAGAAATTATTCGTCTTGTTCTTGTGTCTTCCCTCCATAGTATATAGCAAGGCACATAATGAGAGCTAAAGAAATACTTACTGCTCTGACCAGGCAACGTGACTTAGACCTATAAAAATCCCTTTGAAATTCCCATCAGCAATGACTTTTGTTGACTTATGATCTTAAGACTCTTAATCAAATCTTTTCTTACTTAGTATTTATTCATCACTCCTATATACATATGCTAAGTGCTATAAAATAGATGGGACACTGACACAACCTTGACCTCTAGAAATGACTCAAGATCATTCCAAGCATGACCCACACCTTAGTTCTGAGTGCCAGACTTATGTCTTCTTTCTTGTTCCAGTAATTTACCTGTACCTTCTCTTATCCTTTGAAATAATTTAAATAAGTGCAGTGTATATATGGGAGGCTTCTCCACGGAAGAAAATAAATGTACTCACCAGCTGACTTTTCATTCCCGCAAAGCAAGTGCCTGAAATTCAAGGATAAGTCTGCTGTTCAGCATCCCTAATTATCCCAACTTCACAATCCATACTTTAAGGTAATGTTACTAGCAAATCACCCAAGCTATCAAAGAGGACATGCATTTTAAAGAAACATTAAGTAATACCTTTATATGCAAACTGCGCATATTTCTAACAAAGTAGAAAAAATATGATTTTTCCCTTGACCATCAAAAGGCATGTGCAAATCAGCATTTGAAAATGCTAAAATAATTAGCCAATAGTTTGGATTTAGGGAGAATCTGATACTTTTTTCTGACAGACTGACAGTGTATTATAAATTCCAACAATTTATGTTTTAAGGCCCCAGCTTCCCATGCCTGCCAGCCATGTCACAGCCTTGAGGAATTATGGCTGTTTAATCAGGGTTGAGCATTTCCATGCTCAACCTTCAACCAGTGATGCTGTGCCCATGTTTTCACCAGTGACAGATGAATCCACGTACTCTAGCAGTTCCTGCATGACAATACTTTAGAAGCCCTGCTAAAGTTCACCTTTCTCAATATATCAAAGTTTAACAGCACAATGACCTTCTAATATTTGTTTTCAACCGTTTATAACCAACAGTTCATTACTTTACCCACACGGAGAGGAAGGAAGCTGGCTAATGCTTACTTACAGAGCAGGTACTGCAGCAGATAGTAGGACTGGAAATTGGACTGCGGGGAATCCCATACAGAAAAGTCTAGGAGGATACTAGCCTCTTAAGCTGCTGATGCGATGAGAGAAAGAGAATTATAACAGTTTTATCTGTCTTTTAGTGTTGCTTAAAAGAGGCATGATTCCTTCCATGACATTTTTTCTATGTATAGTTGGTCATTTCTGTTTACAATTGTCACTCGGCCACCCCCTTTGGTCATGGCCATTCAGTCTAGACATTCTGGGATAATCCAGAAGTCTCGACAGGCAAAGCATATTCTCCTATGCTTGGATTTGGACTCTACCCACATTTGTGCTTTTCTGCTCTGGCAAATAAAATGGGATCATATGTGAGTTGGGTGGAATCCTATTTGCCACCCAAGCTTAAAACTGAGCTTGAGTCTTTAGTTCCATACCTGATCGGTCCTTCTGGGTCTCAGTATTCTAATGCAGAAGAGAAGCACAGTGGGTGTACCCACATGAATTAATTACTAGCATTCATGTGCCAGACACTGAATTATTTCATTTAATCCACTCAATATCTCAATGAGGTAGCTAGCAGGATTGTCTGCATTTCACTGATGCAACTTGAGACTGAAGATGCAACACTGAGTTTGTTCATCTACACTATCAGAAAAGTACAGAGCTGGGATGTGACCCATGCACCCTGGTATCAGAGCCTGTCTCCTGATCACCACCTTATACAAGAGTATAAGAATATTTCTCACCAAGATTCAGCAGAAAACCTGTCTAAACCATCCACAAAATTCTTACCTATCCTTGAGGGCCCTCTCTGAACCCACTGACCTCCTGAGAATGTGTGTTTATATTTTTAGGAATTGTGATGCCAAATGGGACATAGTCCCCTACCCATCTTATAACACCAGGTACCCTCAGAAATCCCCTAAAAGTCACTTTTTGTTAAAAAAAACTGGCTTTTCACCTGTTTGTTTCTAATGAGACAGGGATTAGTTGTGTGTGCCCACATATGCAGTAAGAGTTCATCGCCCATAGTAACTCCAATTGACCTGAAGTGGTTACATGGAGGGGTATGTCGGAACGAATTGTGAGACAATGTGAAGGCTCTGCTGAAAAGTGTTGTTATCCATGAATAATGACTGCTATGGGGACTGGAGGCATGAAAAGAGGAGCACGTGCTAGATATTTGCCATCTGTGCCATATATCCTTGACACATAATTACAATGTCTTCTCAGAAACTGGCTGAAGAAGGGAGATCTTACAGTTATCCTTGGATGATTTATTTTCCTTTTCATCTCTTTCCATCATTTATTCAGTTTTTCCCTTTTCTGATATATACTCTACATTAATTAAGTTTGGGAGTATAGAGATAGAAAAGAGGCCACAAGTAATATCTCCAGACCCAACCAAGAATCTTGATGAGAGCAGTGGCAAATTTTCCAATGCCATTCTCTTTTGAACGTCTCCTTTTAAATTCTAGCGGGTTTAAGAATAACCCAAGGAGCTTGTCTGAAATGCAAACTTTGGGTTTTACCCTCAAGAGATGCTGATTAGAAACTCAGGGCAAGTACCACAAATCTGTATCGAAAGGACACTCCAAATAACCCTGAGGCAGGGGGCCTTTGGGCCACAATTTGAGCAATACTGTCCTAAAGCCAGGTAAGTTTCCCTCTTACCCATGAGCTGGAAGAGGATCTAATACCAGTTAGAGCACCCGTTCTTTTTTTCCCATTTTTGGCTCATCTAATACTCTCCCAACAAAGTCACTGTGAGATGTTTTAACAGACGTCCCACAACCTTATGTTTCAAAATGAAATTGGAAAAGTCCTATTCCTGGGCTCCCTACCCCTCTCAGCTCCCCATTTCCTCTGTCCCCTGCTTCATCCCTCTTATTTTTTGTCTACACTGAGTTCCATCTCCTCACTCTCACAGATCATGCATTATTTTAAGGATGGATGTATGTCTTACTTTACTTTGTAATTACTTACAGTGAACACACATAATAAGCATTCAACAATGTGTTTGAAAGAGAATAAAACAGATTGAGCCCTTCATTGATTCAACTGTTCTCTTGAGTAAGTCGGTTCATGGCTCAAGGTGCCTATTTATTATGGTTATTCATGATATTGATGAAGATAACAGTAACAACCATTAAATGAGCTTCTTTACCAGGTGCATAATAGTGTGCTGTGCTATTTTACCTTCGTTTGTCATTTCACTTATAACAATCCAGCGAGGGTGTCAGTGGAGGCCGAGAGGAGGAAAATGGGACCTTAAGATGTAAGGTCCTTTCTCATCATGTGGAAAACAATGACCACTCAGCCCACAACCAATCAAACCACATCCTCTGGAGCTGCTGAGTGGAAAGAGCTGACTCCTAGGCATTAATCATGTCCATATATGAATGAGGAGCTTGTGTGGAAAGGTAGTTATTTATAAGCAGGCAGGCATGCTCACTCCCACTTCCCTTTCACATACACATAAGCACTGGACTTTTTAAGACACAAAGGTGTCTTTCAATTTATCCTTTTTTTTAAGACCTGTGTGGATATAAGGATTACAGGTTTCCTGCCTGTCCAAGAAGAGTGATCGCTTTGCTCTCTAAGAACTTAATTCCCAGGCTTAATTATTATGCGAGTGTGCCAGTGTATTAAGCCTGTAGGCCAAAAACAATTCGAAGTCTATGCTGCATTGACTTTCAAATTATTTCATTTCTAATTCAGATGCACGCTTTCATTAAGGCATTTATCACTTTTTCATAATCAGCCAGATTGTCCCATGACTGCAGGCCTCAAAATCCATAGCCCCACCAGGCCCACATCAGTAGCAATAATTGACATTTCATACCCTCCCATGCTGAGTCAGGCTTGGAGGCTCCCCGCCCACCTCCCCACAAGTACTTCACTTCATCTTTCAACGTAATTCCTACTCAGAAAATTTATCAAGTACTGCAGACCTTGTCAGAGAAGATGTTTGTTCTTAATTATCAAGCCATTGTGGGGCTCTTGGAAAGGTGGACACTTTATATCACAGAGACATGCAGAATTTCTTGAAACTAGTCAAATTGCTTTTGTCAATTAACCAGATTTATTACTTCCTCAAATGTGTCACATTCTTAGAAAAATTAACAAATACAGATATTCAACAGTCTTAGACAAGAGGAATTAACAAATCACCAAAGAATCTTGAAGTCATACCTAATGTTGATAACCTATCCCTTGCAAACATAAGTCCAATGATGGATAAGCCAACAACAGCCTTAAAGGACCAATAGTCCTTCACCATCCAGACCTCCAAACTTCAGGGAGGAATGTTCCCACCATGCATATCATATATTATGATATATGGGAGGAGGAGGAAGTTTCTGGGATATTAAGAATGAGAAACTTTTGCTGTTACTTTGTTCATAACATTTTTACTCTGTACTTAATTTTTTCCTTATTCTACACTTTGGAGCTAAGGGATGGAGTCAGATACAGGGAAGGGAAAATACTTGAAAAATAAGTGAAATTAGGAAGCACCCCATAGGACAGAAGGCTAAAGTGGAGGAGGTTTCTGATTACCTTGATGACTTAGGTTTCTTTTCATCAAAGAAACTTTAGAACAAGGGAAACCTTGTAGATTTATGACAAAAGATGTATGTCAGTAGTACTAAAAAAAAAAAAAAAAAAAGGCTGATCTCTTGCTATTAAAAATGTGACAATGACCCTGAAAAACAGCACTTTTTGGAAAATCAACTACAATAATATACATGGCACTGTTTGTTAAAACTGTAAATAAAATATTCATTACCATGGGTAATGTTTTTAAAAGTTTAGTGCTTAAATAAGCAATTTATTTGATCTCTGAAAAATTTAATCTGTTTTAAACAGATCTGTTAAGCAAAACTAACTTAAGAATAAAGATTTAATTTTGACTTTTGGCTTAGGGAGAGATTTTCCATATATATATATATGATATTTTCCATGTCATATGATATACATGATATGTTTATACATGTTTTATATATATTGAAGATAGATGGATATATAAACATATATATATATAAATAATACATATTATATATTATATTACTTGACAAAAGAGATGACACCCATTAATATTCCAGGACATTGCACCTTCTTTCTCCAACTTTTTTGCACTCTCTTTCTCATCCCTGCAGATGGGATGGGACCGTGGGACCGTGCAGTCACTTACAGTCAGCAGCTGAATAAAAATCTGGGGTTTTGTGTCCTAATTTGGGATAACTTTCTGATTTGGAAGAAACTGCCCTCTTAGCGCTACCAAGGAAACCCACACTCCTCTTCTCACTGCAATACACCTGGGGTGGCTGGAAAAATTCATTAATAAGTACACTCAGGTTTAAGCCAACCTATAAAAAATTAAAGAAAGCAAAGGTATTCTATGTAGGATGTATGATTTAAGGGCAACCTGAATAACAATGGAGAGAGTTCTGTGTATCATTCATGGAAACCTGGCCAGTTCCTACCTACTAATGAATAATATTCTGACAAGCTGAGAGCTAAATATTTGGGTGAGGCCTTGGAGATTCCAGGAATCCTGAAACTAATTAAGGTATAAATATGAGTGTCCTGAAAAGCAACAGGATAGATTTGGGGAGACGAATACACATCAAGATGACATCACTATCCAGCGAATAGTCTCAGGTGGGGTAGGATGTCTAAACGGAATTGGGCATCTGGAGGACATGAAAGGAATTTAAAGAGTGTTTGGGAGAACTAAGGGAGAGGAATTTGTATTTTTGTGTCCTTTTGGCTTCTGATCTTTATGTTGATCTACTTATATCAAGGAAAATAGAATAAGTCAAGCTGATGTGAGAAAAAGAAAAGTGCTTTTCCATGGCTTGGAGGGGGTGAAGTGGGGCACAGTGGGAGATGGTTTCTGGCCGCTCCTGGGACAGCAAATGAGACAAGAAGTCCCATGAGTGTTAACAAAGCCTGAAGCACAGAGCGTGGAGGGTGAGCGTGCTCACGCTCAGAGATTTGCTTTGTGTATCATCTGAAACTAATCAAGGAGCAAAACTGCAGAAAGCTCTCTTGGCATCTATTCCGCCATTGATACTGAGGGAAGGGGAGAGGATTTATACATAGAGACCCCCGTTAACACTAATGGAAAGTAGGCGGGTAAATCCCATGTGCATGAGAGGAAACACTGCCTTTTGGTGGGGGTGGTGGTAATTAAGAGCTAAAGAAAGCTTACAGTTGCTCACAACTGCACACAGGCTCCTGGTGAAAGCCCCCTCACAGCAGCGTTGCAGTTGCTTTCTTTAGTTTCAATGGTTGGAGCCTAACAGTTGCTAACCACCTCTCGCCCTAGTTCTCTAAAGGAATGAAAGGGAATGATGTATTGGAAATGACATTACTTGACACTATTAGCAGAGGGGCTTTCAAGGAGAAAGTACAGGCAAACAAGGGGAGAAATTCAAAAGGAATCTAAAATTAAGCAGAATAAAGAATAAGTGGCTCAAAGGAAGCAACCCCATAATATAAAGTCACAGTCAGCACCCCATCCTTTGGAGCTGTAGCGGAAAGAGGAGTTGTGTGAGGACCAAGAATTTGGATACTAGTGAACAGCATGTCTGCAGACTGAAGCCACAAATCTGCAAAGAAAATACTCCAATGACTGCAGGAATGGAGAAGAGAAGGCGAGAGTTACAAAGCCATCCCTCTCCTACTCCTCTATGCGAGGCCTGGCAATACAGTGGTATACATTCATTCTGAGTTCCAGAAATATCCAAGGGCAATAAAAATCCTTGTCTCTTACCAGGACATGCTCAAGCTCCCAAACCAACACTTGAACTTAACAGGTGGGACCCATGTCAGAAAATAATAATGAAATTTTACAAATATTAGAAGCATGCAAAATTGCTTATTTGTTAATTGTACTGATACAGCATGAGGAAGTTCTCACTGGGGAGCAGGTCATGAAGGCATGTTTTAATTCACTGCAAATTCAATAAGTATTCAGAGCATCTTCATCTTTGATGGCTCTAGTTCCCTGCCCACAGCCTGTCATACAATATAATCTCAGCCTAATAACTGACTGGCTGAATAAATAAATGAGGTTGTTAGATAAGCTAATTTTGAATTGAACAACCTTCCTATCTTGAGAGTAATCAGTTTGCTCTCTGCTTCTCAGTCCATATCTAGAGTAATGTTTTTCATTCTAAGTAACCCAATTTCAGAGAAATATTGATAAAGAATAAGTCCAAGAAGGTGAGATGTCCATGAACAGTGTTACATGAAATCTAGGTGAAAGAATTGAAGAAAAATTTTCTACAATAGAAAATACTTAAGACAAACAGCACATCAGCTTTTGCATATTTGAAGGGTTGCCACAGAGAGCACAGATTTTTTGTGGATGAAGCAGTTTCCTTCTTAGAATAGTTTCAGCTGCTCTAACAGAGAGACCCAATAACAGAACATGAACTAAGCAGTTCAGGGCTGACATGGCAGCTTCAAGGTTTGGGGGAAGGGGGTCCAGGATCTTTCTATCTTTCTCTCCCAGACTCTGCAAAATGTTTCCATATCTTGGTCCAAAATTGCTGCTCCAGCTCCCAACTTCACATCTAAACTCCAGGCAGCAGAAAGTCAGAAAAAGAGGGAGTGAAAGCATGTGCCTTCTTTTTAAGAGTAAGACCTAAAAGTTTCAAGTATTTCTACCCACATCCATTGGCTAAAACTTAGGTGTGTGGCCACATTTAACTGCAAGGGAGAATAAGAAATGTAGATTATTTTTGAATTTTTAAAATTAATTTTTATTGGAGTATAGTTAAGAAATGTAGATTTAAGCCACTATTACTATGAAAAAAGAAGAGAATAGATAATAGAGAAAACTGGCTATTTCTTCCACAGTCACATGTATAGAACATGGATCATTTATTGAAAGTTTGTGGGAATGATTTCAGGTATCTGGATAGGTCCCTTGACATCTATATGGACTAATTTTAGGAAAGGATTTCTAGCAATTGGATATAGCATGTTATATAAAGTATAATATTAATATATGTGCATTACCTATAAAATATGTATATTAACACGTAACATATAATGAATATTATACCATAAGTAAATACACTTACCTATAGCATATAACATTTATCTATATATGACACATGTTGAATAAATGATAATTAGAATAATGATAAAAGAATAAAATCCCTTCGGCGTTTCTTTTGTGTTTCCACTTATCTATCTAATCTGATTCAGTCCTGTTCAAATCCAAACCCTTCCTGATTTGGAAGAAATTGCCTTCTTAGTGTGGCCAGGGAAACCCACATCCTTCTTTTTACTGCATTACACCCAGGGTACGTGGAGAAACTCACCAATAAATGCACTTAAGCAGTTTAGGTCTGACAGAGCAGCTGCAAGATTATCGTCTACAAAATGAGGATAATAAAGATGCCTCTCTCTCTACCTTGTTACTGGAAGGAGGGAGTAGAACTATTGTGGTATCAGAATAGATAGGTGTAAACAGGAAACAGTCAAAATATTTTATATGCTGTATTTAATATCTTTGCATATGTCTAATATTTTTATATGCTATTACATATGTTACTATGAAATGCATTTATATTTTATATATAACTCATATATTAACACTGTGCTTTATATAACATACAATATCTACCTTAAATGATTATCATTTAAATGTAGGTATAATTGCAAATACTACCTTCTGAAATACATTCTACATAGAACAGATCAATGAGTTCAACCAATAAGTGCATGAAAACATGCTAAACGGCACTAGTTACCAGGAACATGCAAATCAAAACCATAATGAGATACCACTTTACATCAACCAGGATGGCTATAATAAAAAAGATAGCAACAAGCATTGGTGGGGGTGTGGAGAAACTGAAACACTCATACATTGTTAGTGGGAATGTAAATGGTGCAACCACTTTCAAAAATAGTCTGATGGCTCCTCAAAAGGTTAAATATAGTTACCATGTGATCCAGTAATTCTATTCCTAGGCATATATCTAAAAGAAATTTAAAAAGTATGTCCACATGAATATATGTATGTGACTGTTCATATAAGCATTATTGCTAACAAGAAAAAGTGGAAACAACGCAATTGATTAATTATGTAATGAATGGTAATAAAGTGTGGTATGTCCTTAAAGTGAAATATTATTTGGCAATAAAAGAGGAATGAAGTACTGATACCTGCTAAAACATGAAGAACTTTATGCTAAACATATGCTAGAGAAGCCAGTCACAGAAGACTATATATTTTATGCTTCCATTTATATAAAATGTCCAGAGTAGGTAAATCTATAGAGACATTGATTAGTGTTTTCTTTGGGCTGTGGAGACGGAGGGAAATGGAGTAAATGAAAATGTTCTAAATGGTTTATGGTGATGTTTGTACAAGTCTCTGAATATACTAAAAACTGCTGAATTGTACACTTTGAGTGGATGCAGAGTATATGAATTTATTTCAATAAAGCTATTTTTTTAAAAAGTAAAAGAAAATGTTAATGCCCTAGAGCAGGAGACTTAAGCATATGATCTGAAACTGTATGGACTATATTTGAACCCAGCATGCAGATGAATGTTTTTAATATATTAGCTTACATATATGAAAGATCAAGAAATACATGCCATGAGAAGCTCAGCTGTGAATCATTTCAGCCTAGATTCTAGGACATGGGTACCATCCCTGGGTACACCATCCTCCAGTTGCTGATTAAGAACAAGTTGGTGATGCTTCTGAGTCATAAACAATATTAACTGTGTTATTAGTCTCTGATAATGAGTCTACTTTTGGAGAATAAGTTAACTTTTTATGAAACCCCTAAACTAAAAGTGGAGTCACCACCTGTAACACCAACTAGAAAGGCAGAGTTTAGGTATGGTCTGATGGAAAGCATTCAGTTCTTTTAGAATAGTTCTGATATAGAAAAACCAGTATTATCATTGACTTGATTAAAACTGACCAAAGATTAAAGCTAAGTCCGTAACCGTTATTTTTATGGAAATAGATTTAGTGTCTCCCATGGGCCTGCTCTTAATTTCCTGCAGAAAACCCAAACCCTTTAATAACTGAAAACCTGTACTCTACCCTTGTTATCAACGAAGCTGCATGTTCTCATGTCTATTTAAAGTTCAATAACTTGGCCAACTGTGAGAACACCTTGGCGTCCCCATTGGTGCAAAGTGAAGAGTCCCACACTGGAGCCTTCTCTGAGTTCGCCCCCTGGTGGCAGCACAAGGGGCAATCCCTACCATCTGCCAACTACTACTCATTTTCTACTGCCCGAAATACATCAAGTTAGATATAAAAAGCTTGAATGTCCAAAATTTCGGAAATCTTGGTCCTAATGCAAAGCAGAATATGTCAAATGTAAGACAAAAATGCTTATTTTTCCCCTCCTCTGATTCAAGTGAATCTAGTACAGGAATTACACAATCCTCACTTCAACAATTGTTCTAATTTTTCTTTGTTATTATTTTTGGCAGTTCTTATCTTTTTTCTTTCCTAATTTTAATTAGCTTCTCTTGTCTTAAAAGATTGATTGAAACTTTTAGTATTTTTAGTTTTTCTATAACTACAGTCTTCCAAGCACTGCTATCTCAGATAAAAATGCATAGTACAGAAAGCAGTTTACTCAAAATACAATACCTTGAAGCAAGTGAAAAACTTCTTTAATGGTCCAGCTTCTGTGAATGGTTTGATGTGTTACCTTTAGGCCTTCCAGACATTCTATAATCAGACACTCTAATACTGAATGCTCTCTGTTGGCTTTCCTTACATCTATTCTGTGCAACCTGTTTCCCTAAGTGCTTCTGTTCTTCCGCTATCCTGACCCAAACTTCTGTTGTTAATTATTAGAGCAAAAATTAAAAGTGATCATAGATCTTGGTGATCCCATTGTTATTAGGAAAACCTTTGGCAAGCTTCCCTCCTCATGATTTCATTCACATTTCAACAGAGATTAATTGTGTGTCTGCCATACCAGCTCATTTGAGGTCTATTTCTTGAATCAATATCAATCATTTAAATGTGGTGTGGTCCTGTGGGATTCAAATTAGTCCAAATGGTAACTGAGCTGCTCTATTCCCAGAATTTGGTACCCGCAGTTTTCCTTTCCTCATCAGAGTAGAGACATAAGCAAATTCAGTGATAAAGAGCATTGACCATTCATGCAGGCAGTTATAGGCTGATAGTGGTAAAGCGATACTATATTTTCACAAGCGTTTTCCAATAACTGCTTGCTGGCTTATCGAGTTAGGCAATAATTACCGGTAACAGGAAACATGCTTGGATTCAAAGCTTTATTAAATAAGAATTTGTTTTCCCTTCTCCTTTTATACTTAAACAAATTATCCTATTTATATCTACTTCAACATTTCTTTTGTTCCTAACTCTCTTACAGAGACATGTGAGCATTATTAAGACACACAATAGCATTTCTTTCTTTATATTGAAACTACCTGGAAAAGATTTCACATTGAAAAGAAAGACCATAATTGTTGATAAGGAAAACAACTATTCACAAAAATCATTTTGTGCATGTGATTGTTGTGCCATGAGTGACTAGAAGTTTTCTTAGACTCATCTGACCCATGTCTTCATGCAAATGGAAAAAGGAATCCATAGACTATTGCTTTGTGTTGCTATAATAAATACCTCTGTTCCCTCGAGACCAACAGTAACAATCATTTGTGGGGATATGGTGGTGACAGGAGTTGTAAGTTGTCCCATAACAAGGTAATATGAACATATTCTCAGAAACTAGCATTGTTCCCCAATCTGTGTTTGCTGAAGTTGTGACATTTAATGGGCTATTGCCCAAGCTTTTGCAGCGATATTCTAATTAACTCACATTCCCCCAGTGATTCTATTATTACAGATAGAAGTCATAATTCATGTGCTAATATCCAATGCTGTAGCCAGAGGTTGAGAAATCTAGACTATGCATCAAAATTTTAGTTTAATATTCATGCAGCTTCTAAGGTGCTAAGGCAGGTGATGAAAGAACTTCAGATTTCTTGCCTGGTCAGCTACCAACGTGTTCAACTGCATGTTATTTCTTTTTCCATTTCTTGGGGCAATAAATGAACTGACTTGAATAATTGACAGTTTAAAGCTAACTCACCTTAGAAATAGCATAATACTTTCATTTAACCTTCTAATTAGGAGAAAGATTAAATGAGATAGTACATATAGAATACTTGGAATAATGCAGATCCAGTGTAAGCACTCTGTAATGGTAGTTGTTTTATAGATGAGGAACCAGACACAGATTTGTTAGTGTTTTCCAAAGGTCACATAAATTAGTTAACAAAATCATCAAACCCAGAACTCAGAGTTCCTGTCATCTAATTTAATGTTCTTTTACTGCACCAAAGAGTGACATGTAAAAATCTTTTACTTAGTTTTATACATAATAGCCAACATGTTTCTTGAAAAATCTATTGCTCTGGATTCATTTTAATTTTATCAGCTTAATATAGTTAGGATGAACCCAATTATTCATAAGTCTAGATCTCTAGACCAAAAATTAATTCTTATAAACCCTTCAGATTCCATCATTATGAATACCCATATTTCAGCTATCCCATGTATTTTTGGAAGAAACTACTTAATTTTTATTTCTAAAGCAAACAGCATGCCATTGATAATAATTGTTTAAAATATTCATTTAGTATGTATTTAGATAAAATAACCAGCCAATATTTCTGAATACATACTGCACACTTTTTCATTCTCCAGATACTTATTGAGTCCCAGGCACCATTAGAGCTGGAGGTTCTTCTTTGCTAAATAAGCGGGGGAGGAGGGTTGGTATCTAAGGCAAAATGAGTAGATAGTCAATTGGATAAAAGGGTAGGGTTCAAAATAGTCTCTTAACCACCATTTGCAGTTAAAACCAAAACCTCTAGTTGTGGCCTTCTTCATAATCATTGTTGAATGTTCAAATAATGCCCTGACTTTGTATGATACATGACGTGAGTGGATCATTTTTATGGTAAAAGCCTCAACTCAATATTAGATCACAACACTTTGTGGTCATTTGCAAGAAAACAGGGAATTTCCTATTACTCTTCTTTTATCATCCATATGGTACCTTTAACACAGCCAGGAAAATTCTACAGAACAAATGCTGGACACCTTTCCATCCTGACTCTGGGCCCCTCAGCTAATATTTTAACTGATTAGATCATCTCATTGCTGACCTCTCAGTTTTCTAATCAGATCTTTAGCATGGAGATGGAGCTAGGTCAGGTACCACCAAGAAGGCATTGCTTGGAAGAATAAATTACCTCTAAAAGTACCTCCTACATAATTAAGCTAGCATGACAACTACTTAACTGACAAATTTCACTCCAGCGTTCCCCATGATCTGGCTCTCCAGTTTTCTCTTATTTCAGAGCCCACTTGTTCATATTCCTCCCACCACATGGATCCTCTCATGCTCCTTGAACACGCCAGGCACAAGGAGTTACATACTTTTCTGTTATTTTTTTTTTTTCCTGCTTGGAACCTCCTCCCTAAAGTATCCACATGGCTACATCTTCAGACTTTTGAGTAAATGTCACCACTTCAGTGAAATCTGTCCTATCGATTTTAAAATTTTACCACCACCATCCTTTCATTGCCAGCCGCCTCTCCTGCTTTATCCTTCTTCAGAGCACTTACCAGCAACTAACACATCCCATATTTTAATGTGTATCTGATTAATTATTTTGTTTATTTGCACCCCCATTCCTGCCCAGAAAGTAAACCTTAGAGGGTAAAGAGTTCTGTTTATATCACTGCTAAACCCTAAAAGTGTATATGGCATATGCTAGGCATTAAAGACATATTTAAAAGAAATGAAGTTTCTCCTGTCTCCATACTACTCTTTCCTCAGTTGAGATTCAGGTCATCAGATGACACTTCCTGTTGACTCCAATTCATAAGTAAACTTCTTTAATTACTAAAACACTCTCCAAACCATCCCTATTTATCATACTCCGATCCAAAGTTATCCAATATTCTCATGCTCAGAATAAAAAGAACTCAAGGGTGATTATCTTTCATGTCCTATACATTAATTAATTATCTTATTCATTTATTGTTAGTTCATGTGTTTCTTCTC
This sequence comes from Globicephala melas, assembly GCF_963455315.2. Lineage (NCBI taxonomy): Eukaryota > Metazoa > Chordata > Mammalia > Artiodactyla > Delphinidae > Globicephala > Globicephala melas. The sequence goes on along the minus strand of NC_083315.2, from coordinate 160,116,656 downwards.
CACCCCCATCCCTAAACATACACATTAGAGGTGAAATTCTATGAAAGTAGGCATTTAGCTTGGTTTTCATTCAACAATGAATGGCCAGAAGAGAAAAGTATATACATGTGCAATATTTTTAAGGGACATAAATTGAATTAACTATGTAGGCTAATCTCTCTAAAATCTAGAAAGAAGTATGCTAGGCTCTAGGAGGTGAGATTCTGGGACCGGATCTTTCATTTCCTGCTATTACTTCTCTACACAAATTTTATAGTCTAAACAAGTTGACCTTTTCTGAACAAAATCCCCAGTTTTCACTCCAGTGATTCTGCTTACACCATTTTGCTTTCCTGAGGAATTAGAACCTGACCTCATAGTAGCTTATGACAGTCTTTCATATGCTTGCTAATCATCCCTCGAACATGAATCCTTTCATCACCTTCTCATTTAGCATCACAGTCGTGTTTTCATAGTGCTTTAAAAAAGGCATGTAGGGGAAGTGTTGGTACAAAAGTATGGTAATAACAAGGAGAATACGTGTCTTGTCCATTAACAAGATTATCAAGGAGTCCATTATCAAGGAGTTTACAGACTGTCACTGAAAGCTGATGTGTGCATGCTTTGTAAGATCAACTAATACTCATTGACAATTTACTACTTGCCTAACTGATAACTTCCAAAAGCAGGGTCTGCAAATAAAGGGACTCAGAAGGAGCGGGAACAAGGCAGTGACTCCTTCCTACATAGTGGAGTGTCAGTTCCTGTTGGACAGTATGCCAGGGCTCATCTTTTGACAAACTATACCTTGATACTCCCACTTTATTTTTCTTCCTGCTCACTGCACATTGTCAGGATGTCCCAGATGAAAAGTTATAACTTCCTTCAATGATCTGAATATATTGTTTTTTCTCCAGAACTGATTCTCCTCTAAAAGCCTGCAGGTTATGGCTTTTCAGTCCCACAGAAAGATAGGAATTCCAGGTATCTAGTCAGGATTTCGAACTGGCATATCAGAGGGAATATTTACACTGCATGACTCCAGCTAATAGAATGCCATATTCTTAGATGCACATGGCAAGAAAAGATGAAGAGAAGAGCTCAAAAGGCACGAGGGATATGACCATTTTGGGTTTTACCCTAAATGGAATAATTAAATATAAGTTGTAGGAAAATGGATGGGACTGTTTAAAAACAGATTACATTTACACATACCATACTTTGGTAAGGAGGTCAAATAGCTTAACTCATGGCACTATTATTATTGACAATTGTGCATATAATATGAAATGATTATTTTTACAAATATATATCTACGTCACTTAGTGGAAGAATGAAAAGATAACGCACTAATATACATATGTTGTGCAGACACATTCACTAATGTATTCACATAAAAGAAGCATTAACACCACTTATAAAACTCTCATTGTTTACGGTTTTGTACTGTGATCAGTCCTCTACATACATTAGCTTATAATTTCACTCCTTTGATTTCTTCACTGAAATTAGTACAATTTTGGTAAATAGAAGATATTCTAATAAATAGATGTTGGGTTTGGGTTAGTGAGGGAGTTGAGCAAGGAGAGGACTAAAGTGAGAGAAAAAAGAATGGCTTGGGAATTTGACATTCGTAACTGTGTTTACAAATTTTTCTTGTGTCTTGTAGCTTTGTGTTGTATTCAGGAGGTATCAGTGAATGATTTTCAGACTCCTCTTTTCCTTTCCAATTAAATCTCTCATTTTTCATTTAAATTAGAGACATGTTACTCTCTCAGCACCATGATGAAAGTATGAGGATAATACACATCTAAGGAGACAAATTCAGAAAAAATAAAATTTGGAACAAATACATTTGCAGAGTACAGCAGCCACTTTGAGAAACCAATATTTTTCAAGGTCAATGCAGGAGTCCTTGGGCTGTTGATCATACAATGAAATCCTCTACCCTAGAGGAGCAATGCTACATTGTACACATGTAATACCCTCAAAGAGCTTCAGCCAAGTGACATTTCTAATACAAGCCACAGGCAACATCTAGCAATGTGTGTGGAATTGCTTTGTGTCTAGAATTTCAGGAAAATCAAATGAGTTAAAGTTCTTTAACCATACAAATCTCATCAGTTTTGCTCTTTGTTATTTCCCCACTCTGTTTTTCAATTAAATATAATTCAAGGCTGAACTAAAGTGGCCAGCAGTTATTCAGGACTTAAAAGATTCTTAGAAACCCTTAGGAAAGACATGGACCCAGAAAAATTTGACACTATTCTGGTATATTTAGAGGCACCTTCTTCTACTTTCTCCTTTCAATTTGTTATTTGTCATAATAAACAGATTTGTTCTGAATCAAAAAATCCAAACCAAGGAAAGAGAAGACTTCAAGAGGGTCAAGGTGAATTAACTTCCATGCAAGAGAAGTTCTTCAAGATTTTCATCTGCATGTAGATAGCAGTGTGGTGATGAGCTTGGAGACATCTTTCATTCCAAACTGTATCTATGGGCAATCGGTGCAGTAAGTAGCATCTTCTAAATGACATGATCACACCCAAACTGTATGGACTAGAGGTCAGTTACTTTTATAGCATGCTTTCAGAAGACACTACTTCGTCTTGATTCATAATTTCAGTTTCACAAAAGAATGAAGATCGAAGAGCCATAAAACCTAATAAGAATAAAATCACTTCATGAGTTTGTTTTTGACATTAAATGAAAACAGATTTTGGTTTTACTTAAATCTTTCACAGTATCATTCCAGAGACCCACTGAGAATGGTTTTATGTTCATGCTAAACATTAAAAACTAAAATTTTTAAATAATGAAAAAAATTGACCACACTGAAAAAGACCTGAGTATTTTTATTGACCAAACTAAATGAAATGCAAAAAGTAAGTGCTATGAAGGATAAAAGCAAATTGGATTATTTTATTCTGTTCAGTTTTGAGGAGCCTAGACTGCTGTTGTTTTCACAGTGAAAAGACCAGACAAAATTGTGACAACAACCTCAGCCCAGCATCCATTTCCTAAAGTCACGGAACACAAATATTTATTCCTAGTTCTGTAACCCTAAAAGAGTTGCAAATGGGCAGAAAAGTGCAACAAAATAATGAATTGTGTTTTGAGCTGTTTAAGAATTAAGTATTCCTCCACACATTAGTAAGTTTAAAGTTTACAGTTACACTTGTTTTTTTGTGGAATTGTGGGCTGCAGTCAAAAGAACTGTTTAGGGAACGTTAACACTTACCTAATAGTTGGAAAATCAAAATGCATGCTCAGTTGGTTTCAGCACACGCATGGGATGGCTGACCAAAGATCTTAAGGGCAAAGTAAACCATTTGAATCTACAAGAATAGAAGATAGTATTCAAACTTCAGTCAATTTGCAGTCACCTGTTTTAAGACAGTATACCATTTATAAACCAGCTTAGCCTACTTTTCCTGTTGCCTAGCCAAACTATGCCTAGGATATAAAAACATTTTAATATAAGCCTAAGCAAAAGGTAATTAAGAAGTTTAATTAACTGAGAAATATATTTAAAACCAAACATGAGTAACAATATTTCTGCAATGGATACTAACAATATGAGACTACTGCCACTGCTACTACTTCACTAACACACACATTTGAAAGTCGACCTTCTAATGCTGTCTTGGATGTGTAAAAGCTTTGCATTGTAATTCTTCAAAGTTTCTATGGCAACCAGATGTCAGTTGAGGTCATCCTACCTTTGAAATTTGTGCAAAACTGACTTGAATCCTTTGACCCATATCCCTTGCGACGCCCCAGGTCCTGCACAGAATGCCACGTGATTCATTGGTTTCTTGCATTTCTCTTTGCTCTGCTCCACACTAAACCATATGTGAAACTCAGCCTTACTCTTCCATTTTTCTCAAAAGCAAGGCATTTGCGTGTTTCACAGCTTTGGAAAAGTGTATGCCGTATCAAGATATGTAATCACAAACCCAGACAAATTAAAATTAAGTAATAGCTATTCTGATTCTTAAATAGCTTTGGCCACCTATCCAAAGTTCTTCTCCTCTAAGATTCCCGTACCTCCCAGCTCTCCTCCCTCTATTCTGCCTCACTACTTAGCTTTCTATTGCTTAGGCTTCTGGGTCTATCTCTACCTTTCCAATATGCTTTGAATAAAATTTACTTTTAAAAAAAATTCTGATAAGTACTGAAGAATTAGTAGAATATTGAAGGTTTAGCCTTTTCTTTCTACGACTCATCAACCTCTTTGTAGGGAGTAATATGAGGTTATTTTCCAATGAAAGAAATTTACCACCTCCTCCTTTCCTCTTAAGAGGCAGAGAACGTCACAGGAAATTTTAAATAAGAACTAATTGCATTCTGTTACACACATATCCAAAGGCAATTGGAGGATATCTCAAATTTGTAGGATTAGTTCCGGTCTATGAAGTTGGCTAAAATAAATTGATGGACAACATATAGACCATACACTTCTATGCTATTGATCTACTACACATGTTATTCCAAAAGTTCCTACATGTGATTAAAAACTCCGGGGCTTCTCTGGTGGTGCAGTGGTTAAGAATCCACCTGCCAATGCAGAGGACACGGGTTCGAGCCCTGGTCTGGGAAGATCCCACATGCCGCAGAGCAACTAAGCCCGTGCACCACAACTACTGAGCCTGTGCTCTAGAGCCCGCGAGCTACAACTACTGAGCCTGTGTGCCACAACTACTGAAGCCCGCACACCTACAGCCAGTGCTCTGCAACAAGAGAAGCCACCACAATGAGAAGCCTGCACACCGAAGAGTAGTCCCCGCTCACCACAACCAGAGAAAAGCCTGTGCGCAGCAACGAAGACACAACACAGCCAAAAAAACAAAAGAAAAGAAAAACTCCCCCGTGCTAACTCAATTCCAACTAGTCCTAAACATCCTCCAGACATTAAAATTTAGTGTAGCTGTAACTTTTTGCAGGGAACCATTCTTCATTAGCAAGTCTGGGTTAACTGTTCTTCCACTGTACTTCCACATTCTGTACATATTTCTTTTTTAATATTTGTCAGAACTTACTTTAATTGCCCAGTTTACTTATTGTTTGCTCTCCCTCCTTAAAATTGGATGTTGCCTGGCACATAATGGACACTGAAAATAGGTGTTGCATGAATGAATGAATAAAAACATAGAACAAGTATGTCAGAATGATACAGGCATGCAATATATAAAATAATCAAAAATAAAATTCACATTAAACATTATTCATTATCTCTCATAGGATCTTAAGAAATCATTGGCTGTTTCCTTAGACTGTTGGTCTCATCCTTCAGTCTTTCAAAAAATATGTCAAAAAATATGTCACTTTCAAAAAATATGTCACTCCACTGTTCAAACTCCTTCAACACTTGAGTTCAAAAATAGGGAATAGAAATTGTAAGTGTTTATTTTATCTAGCATATCCACATCAAATAATTTCAACCAGCATCATCTCTACATAACACTTTTATGTGCTAAATGACTGGAAATCTTGTCCATCTCGATAATAGAGTCTATCATGAGCCTATTAAATTGCTGTTCGGAATTTTTTTTTTTTTTTTTTTTTTTTTTGCGGTACGCAGGCCTCTCACTGCCGTGGCCTCTCCCGTTGCAGAGCACAGGCTCCGGACACGCAGGCTCAGCGGCCATGGCTCACGGGCACAGCCGCTCCGCGACATGTGGGATCTTCCCGGACCGGGGCACGAACCCGTGTCCCCTGCATCGGCAGGCGGACTCTCAACCACTGCGCCACCAGGAAAGCCCTGTTCAGGAATTTTTAAGGAACTTTCTGAACAATATTCATTTACAGAAACTTAATAGTCAAGACCATCTGAAAAACATCCAAAAGATACAGGAAAAACAGTATATAATTGAGAAAAACATTGCAGTGATATACTAAGGTCTGTCAAGTTTCCCATTATAGCACCAGGTGAAATGCTCCATTGGGTATCACTTGGCATGAAACAAATCAAGCCAGAAGGGAAACTAAACATTCAAATTAGTTCATAGTTTTATAAATTAAAAGAAAAAGATATGGAAAATTGTAATTTGTCTTGTTTAAATGAAACTCCTATTACTTAAAGGAGTTTATTTTGATTCATGACATGTATCACCTCCAGTCTATTCTTTGACATCATTAGACTGTTCACAGTCCAATGCATTGGGTGCACATGAAGCCAGAGGCTTGAATAGTTTGGATTTTGAGACCACCATGACTGAAGAACTGCAAAGGCATGTTGGAAACTCAACAAAAGCTTTTCAAGATATTTGTGTGACAGAATTAAGTTGTGTGAAAGCAATAAAATAAAAGACATGTTTCACAAACACACACCTTTAAAGTATGTGGCTTATAGATGATTTCAAACTGAATGGTGAATGAAACACGAACTAGTGAATTATTTGAAGGCTCTATCTCAGTTTGAAACTAAAATCGCAATTCTAGCTGTCAAAAGAAAATGCAATAGAAGTACTCTGACAATACTGCCATCTATCCAATTCATTGAAAGTAACAACAGTGACATCTATTCTCTTGAGATCACTAACATTGTTTTCTATGCTTTCGGGTTTCACCATTTAATTTATTTTACTTTTAAGTTTTCAGAGCATGTTATTGAATTCACAATCTCTTTTCCATATTGTGTTAGCATCGCTGTTATAATTTTGAATTCACCTAATGTCTTTGACTTGATAATATGAATTCCTCTGCTTGTTTCCAACTTGTAGTACCTTAACTTCATTTCTTTTCTCTTGGTTTATAAAGCAGCTATCATTAGGAAAATTAGAGTACTATAAAATATTAATTATAGGGCTTCTCTGATGACGCAGTGGTTGAGAGTCCGCCTGCCGATGCGGGGGACGCGGGTTCGTGCCCTGGTCTGGGAGGATCCTGCATGCCTGAGCGGCTGGGCCCGTGAGTCATGGCCGCTGAGCCTGTGCGTCCCGAGCCTGTGCTCCTCAACGGGAGAGGCCACAACAGTGAGAGGCCCGTGTACGGCAAAAAAAAAAAAAAAAAAAAAAAAAAAAAAAAAACAATTATAATACAGTATTACTTTCAATCACATTGGTAAAATTATTCAAATCTACAGGGAATTTATTGGCAAGCTAAACATGCCCATGTATAAGGAATGGTGGCTAAATAGTAAGTGTCAAGATAATGAAATCCGAAAATTGTTTCCCATCCCAGTTCCATCACTGAATTTTTCTTTGGGTGACATAGAATGCACTTACATTCTTTGCCTCAATTTCCTACCTACAATCTAGTTTACTTTGAAAGGCCAATCAGTCTACTCCTTCATCTCTGGCTCTGTAAAAGGAGAAAATAGAGCCTCCTTTGAGCTGCTATAAGCTTCAGGGCATGTGGGTGATAATTCAAATGTAAATATCAAGTCCTCTCTACAAACTTTAGTCCCACCTGTCTCCTTTCTGCAGACAACAAACAGCAGCATGACACTGACACCTGATAGTGAGAATTTGGAGAATTCTCTGTTCTAAAACAGCACTAACTTTCATCTCATCAAAATAGTAACATACACTTTTTGTTTTGAGTAGTAGAAAATGGACACATTATTTTTATCTCTCCTTCCACTGGGCCTTGTCTCTTAGCACTCATGTTTTTCCAGGTTTCAGATATTAGACTGGAGGAGAGGAAGAACGCAAACTCCAGATGTGAAAATGTAAGAGTTCTATTCTTTCAGATTGTTTTTCCACAGTTGTGTAAACTCTGAGAGTCAAGAAAAAGGTCATTCCCAACAAGAATTCTGATCTCAGAGCTGCAAATAACACTAGATGCAAAAGGATGAAGACGGACATGCTTCTTATTTAGTAGGACCTACAGACCCTGTACTAGTGTTTACCTTATACTCTGTTGGTCAAAACTCATAAAATCATCATTCACAAGGTAGGCATTTTTATTCCCATTTTGAGGGTTAGAGAATTTCAACATTTATGCCATGTCACATGGCCACTGTGACCACATGGGGTGAGGGAGTTAACGGTCTTTCTAATGAGAAAGCTTTTGTTTAATCAAGTATCCCATATTTCCATATTCCTGTAAGGCTTTCATGTGTGTATTGAGCTTCTATTCATCATTCATTACAAATCATGTGTCTTTAATGCATATATTAAGCAATGTTCAACTTAGCTACTTGGATAAACAATAAAGATAGAGCCTTACCTTCAAGGAGCTTGTATGCCAGTGGGGGAAAACAAACAAACAAACAAACAAACAAAAAACTACACACATTAAAAAATAAGACTGTATTTCATTTCCCCCCATATTTTTAACATCTTAGAAATTGGGATGTCTTCTTTCAATTATGGTAGGTCAGGTGGTGGGGTAACATATCGTCATGGACTATGCATAGGTGAACTTGGCTGTTTTTCCTGATGGCATGAAAGGACAAACTCAGCCCCTGACATTTCAATACATGAATCACTCAAAAACCATTTAAAGAAGGAAAAGGAGTCCTAGTTGATGTCTTAAAACCTTTTGGTAACATTTTAAAAGCACCATCATCAAAACAGTATTAAGGCTTGAAAAAAATCCCAGAAGCAGGGTAAAACTTAAATAAAAACTAATACGGTATAATGGTACAAAGAGGATGATATTTTTTGAAAAAGATAGACATATATTTATTTTACTTATAAAATACCCAATTGAAGAGGTTTTTGAAATCAATACTAAAAAACTTAAATTCAGGGTAATTTAATTGGTATTTTTGGTATATACAAAATAATGAAATGTCTTATAGTTGAAGATGTTATAGATTCAGTAAAATATATCAAACAATTTCAGTTGGTGATAAGTGCTATGATGAGGTCAGTTCAGGTTAGTGGTGGTAGGTGAGGCTGTTTTCAGGAGGGGAGTTATTTCAGCTGGAATAGATTACAGCCCGAGCCTCTATATTAGATTTGGAAAAGCTTCCTTAAAACTCCACTGACTTTCCCTGAACCTAAATCAGGTGAACTACAACCTGCCAGTGATTGCATCTGTGTTGTATTTGATACTCTAGTTGCTATGCCTCATCTCCTCCTCATATCTCATATTTATTGGTGGGTTTGCAAGTGTTAAAACACAGTATTTGCTTATAAAGCAATGAAAAGAGTGTTTTTACTGGAAAAAACTATGTTACCCATGAACAACTACTCAAAAATAAATTAATTCCAGATTTGTCTTCCCATAGAAATCACATAAACAAGAACTTAGAGAAATACCGAATCAAAACAGCAAGGGCGCCCTTACCAAAACTCTCTGGTGCATTACAGCTTTGCCTTGTTTTCTTCCATATAAAGCTCTAGATGAAATGTCTGCATATTTATTTGCAATAACTTCTTGAAAAGTAACATTTTTTTATACACTCACTACAGTGTTCTACATATAAAAGCAGTTCTGTAACTATTATTCATGGATCTTCAAGGATTTTTCTGCCATTTTATGAATGGGAATTTTTGAAACTAAGTTCTCCGGTCAAACCAGTTCTTACCCAACTTCTTTCTCTCTACATTGGTTTCAGCATTTAGAAGAAGTATTGTGACATAGAGGAAAAAATATGGACTTCCAGATCAAATCTCAAGTCTGATTATCATAAGTTAGGGCCATGCATGGGCCATAATAAATAATCAAATATAGATGTTATTAGTATTAGCAACAAGAAACCAATAATGATTTTAAGAAGAGAAAGACAAACAGGGAAGCCTTTGTACTTTCAAAACTTTTTCAGGGTCATGATTTCTTTGATACCTAGAGTAAATCTATTGTTAGCAAAACAAGTATTATTGCCCGCACTTGAGAAAACTGAGATTCAGAGAGGGGAGGTAACAGCCCAGAGGGACATTTCTGTCAAGTGTCAGAATAAAAATCTCCTACTGCAGTATTTTCGTACCAGCGGTTGCCAATGTGTAGTTTCTGGATTCCCAAAATCCATTTACCGGGTCCGCAATGCCAAAAATAATTTTGGAAAACTACTAAGATATTATTTGCCTTTTCCACTGTGTTGACATTTGTACTACTGTTGCAGACACAATGGTGGTTGCATCTGCTGTATCTTAACACCAATTAAAGTTGTGACACCAAACTGCATTAGTATTCATTGCACTCTTCACCACTACACAGAGTAAAAGTAAAAGCAAGTTTCACTTTAAAATATCTTTCATGGATCAGTAAAACTTATTATTCTTACTAAATATTTTGAACCTTCAGCCCCTGTCTTTTTAGTACTCTGTATGATGAAATGGGAATTGCGATGAATGCTCTTTTACTGCATATCTAGGTGTGAGGTTTATCTGAAGAAAGAATACTTATTTTATTGGTTGAATTGCCAGCTGAACTAGCCTCTTTTGTCATGGTACAAAATTTTTACTTGGATAAAATGATTGACATTGTGCTTGTGTGGACTTAGGTTATCAGGCAGATATTTTCTCAAAAATGAATGAAGCTTCAACTTGTCACTTCAAGGAAAACAACTGACATTTGTTGTCAGTGATAAAATTTGAGTTTTTTGTTTTGGGGTTTTTTTTTTTTTTGGTACACGGGCCTCTCACTGCTATGGCCTCTCCCGCTGCAGAGCACAGTCTCCGGACGCGCAGGCTCAGCGGCCATGGCTCACGGGCCCAGCCGCTCCGCGGCATGTGGGATCTTCCCGGACCGAGGCACGAACCCGTGTTCCCTGCATCGGCAGGCAGACTCTCAACCACTGCACCACCAGGGAAGCCCCAATTTGAGTTTTAAGCAAAAAATATTATAAGTTTTGAAAACTTGTATCAGTCACTGTGAGCTTGACAGCTTCTGATAAGACTGAAAGTGATATTACTAAATAGTATCTGAGTCCTATTGTAAAATGAAATGTGTCAAAATTTGTAATATCTGCATAATTCATTGAGTCAGTATTTCCAATGAGCAATGCGTGATATTATAAAATCACATATGGGTAAAGATCTATTCAAAGACACACCAATGGATTAAAATCAAAGAGTGGGCTTCCCTGGTGGCACAGTGGTTGAGAGTCTGCCTGCCAATGCCGGGGACACGGGTTCGTGCCCCAGTCAGAGAAGATCCCACATGCCGCGGAGCGGCTAGGCCCGTGAGCCATGGCCGCTGAGCCTGCGCGTCCGGAGCCCGTGCTCCGCAATGGGAGAGGCCACAGCAGTGAGAGGCAAGCATACTGCAAAAAAAAAAAAAAAAAAAAAAAAAAAAAATCAAAGAGTAAAAATGTTTGTTAACATGGTATCAGATTATATTTCAATTAACTTATAAGAAACCACCACTTATTGAGTTTTAGTATAATTTCAAATAAGAATATCCACAATTTTCTAAAAAGATTATTAAAATATGCCCACAACGTCCAACTACATATTTGTGAAAGGCACGATGTTCTTCAAATACCTCAACCAAAACAATATATTGCAACAAATTCAGTACAAAAGCAGATACAAGATTCCAGCTGTCTTCTATTAAACCAGACATTAAAGACATTAAAGATGTTTGTAAAAGTAAAAAACAATCTCACTTTCCCACAATTTTTATGAAAATATTTACACGAACGTGGAATGGATTTGTTATCGCTATTTTCGGGGCCGGCTTCACGAATGTGTGAGCAGTGGCACAGAGCCCTGCATTCAGAAGGGCTGCTTGCTCGGTTTCATGCTTTGCTGTCACCATCGTACAGTTTTTAATCTTATCTTTGAACTTTTCTTTCATAAGTGAAATCCAGTGGGACTATAGAGCTTGATCAGAAGAGATACGCGCAACACATGTGACCACCATTCCTTGCCACTCGATTGGTACAGAGCATTCACAATGCCACATGAGCATGGAATTCTGGTGGGCCCTCAATACATGGGACTTCAGCAAGATTTAAAGCCAGTACAAGGTAACCACGTTACATCTAAGACTATGGAGAGGCTGTTGGCTGACAGGTCTGAGACGACATGCTTTCTATTTGAACCAGAATTTGCTTTAAATGCAGGCAAAAAGCGATGGTATTCTAAGAAACACTAACAGCCAAAGAACTTCATCATATACTTTCTTACTTTTGTTACTTCCCTTCCCTGTATTAGCTGAAACTTACACTGATAGTGATGATGATGATATAGAAGGAAAGAGAAGTTGGAGTAAACGTATAGTTCCTTTTCCTTGATATTTTTAAACTTGTGAGTTTTAACTTCCAATATGGCAACAGTGTGTGCTGGAGCTGACACACAATTGATTTCAGTGACCTCATATTTGTGGCTTGAAGCCAGCAAATACTACAGACTTTTTATTCCCTCTATAAAGCCTATTGTTAAGTATGTACCAGAACATCTCTGGATAGAGCACACAAAAACAAAAGCTCTTCGGGGTCTTCAATAATTTTTAAGAATGTAAAGTCCTGAGATTACACAGTATGGGGATCATTTTTAAAAATACACTTTTTTAAAACTGTGAAAGAGACTTATAAGCTACTTTGTCATTTCGTCAGATTCTTAGATATGAAGCATTTCTGGAAATAGGAAAAGCATTTCAAATAGGAAAATTGTGATTTTTTTTTCAGTATGTAATTCCCAACATATGCCCTCTTCTCCTCCTTCACACAAACACACACACACAAACACACACACACACACACGCACACGCACACACACACTCATTCACATTTTCTTTTCCAAAATGCCCTTACAAGCCAGTAAGTAGGTCCACCTTCAGTGCAGAAGAGAACAGGGTGGGATGGGAAAAATAGTCCCTTTATTAGGCAAAGATTTCCTTACAAAGTGACACTCATGCAAATAGTGATCCACATCTTTTCAGCCTTCAACACCGGTGCCACTCATGTAAAATACCTCCAAAGCGAATAGCAGGTGATAAACTGTATGCAATTTGAACTCAATGCAAGAGCCGTTTTGTCAAACTTTACAACGTGTATCTAAACATAATTACTTCCTTTGCTGCTCACTGTAATAATATTAATCACACAGATTCTTTTCATTTTTACAGCTCTACTTTGAAATTAATTACCAAAGTCAATGCCATTGCTGATCAAAAATGGAGGTCCTGCATGTTTGTATTAATGTACTTAAACCATAGAAATGACATCAGAGCCCCACAAAATCCCCTCTACATACACATCTGTAAAATGTAAAAATCTGTGTAATATGTACACTTTTTAAAAAAATAGATGAAAACTGGGGGAAATGTACCATGGTTTTCAATTTCTTTCAATTACCATTAAACCTTTCAAAGAACGATTTGCATAATGTTTCATAAACATGTAGGCAGATTAACCTTTTTTAGTTAATTTATTCATTAGCAGTAAAAATTCAAAGCACCTCTTATGAGAAAATAATGTCTGGCTGTTAAATTACATGGAAATAAAGCAATCGGGACATACTTGCCTAAGTTCGCTTTGTGTCAGAGCACAAAAAAAGTGGAGGGGGAAAAAAAAAACTTTGCCTGTTAGCAGATTGTTTATTAAATTGCCAGTTTGTGAACAATTAGTGGTATTACTAGAAGATTAGATGAAGTATTAATTAGAGTTGGGCCAAATGGCTTCTGAGGAGTAAAATTCCTCCTACAACTGTGCTGGAGATAATGTAAGGCAGTCCCGGAGTCCTCTTATCTATGGTCTTCAGGGACTGCTGGACCCTAGCTCAGGGCTGATTCAGTGTGTACTTTTTATGAAGCTATTTTTTTTTATACACTCTGAGTAATTAGCAATCACGATTCAGCCCTCAAATTAGTTAAACCCTGAATCAAAGCTATACCAAACATATATATGTGTTTCAAGAAATATGAGAGAGGCGAGTGGGAATTCTAAGTGTTGACAAAACCAAGTTAAAAAAGAGAAGAGAAGAAATTGCCCATCTGTCATGGGGAATCTGTGAACAATCCCACTGATCACATAAAGGTAAAATCAGGACAAGGCATTGGGAATGTGTCTCTTGCATTAGGAATGGAGGACTGGGGTCTCTTGCAGGTGAGAGCTGGGTGTGGGATTCTGGCCTCAGCAGTTTCCTACCCCATTTACACAGGGACCTGCCATTTCCAGAAGGAATTTTTATTTAAGACAAAAAAGTCAATCCTGTCTCAAATGGCAAACCAAAATAATTAATAATAATAATAACAACAACCAGAAGTTCAGCTCCCTCTCTGGCTCATGACTCCCCTCCACCTTGTTTTGCCCAGTAATGTTCCTTTTCCTTCCCTGCCTGCCTCTCTTCCTTCAGAAGCATTTATTGCAGGTCTATAGTTTGAAAGGTTTGCATGTCAGGCAGAATTTGTAACTTTCAAATCTTCCATTCTCATAGAAACCAGAGTAGCTTTTTCATATGTTATCCCCCAAGTCAGAAATCTCTTTGCTGAGCACATTGATGTCTATATTTTGTTCATAGAACTTCTTGCTTGTATTGTACTCCAGCAAATGGCCTGACTAGAGTTCAAGTTCTTAGAAACCTGAAGTTATATTTTCTTCAAATTGATATCTTCCTATGTCTATCAGAGTATTTTACACAGCTGTATTTATATATGCTTTGAAACTAAATTTTGTAAAAACTAATGGACTCAAAATTTACATTTTGTATCTGTTGAGAGAGGAAAATTAACTTCAGCAAAAATGTACTGTTTTTAAATAAATCTTTCACTATATCTAGCTAAAGTCAAATAATAACAGTACTAGGCTGCCCAAGTTGTTTCTTCAAACAATGTACGACATTATTTTGGTCAAGACAACCAATCATTTGCTGTCTGTATGTGTTTCCTTATTGAAAAGACATGGGTATTCACCGAAGATAAAATTGAAGTAAGACATGCATAAAATTAAAGTATTCCATAAACTGAAGTGCTTAGAAAAGCAACTGACAGTAAACTTCTTCCGAAAAGTGAAGGCAAAGGAAAGTAAGTTATAAAACTGAGGTATTTTCTTTTTAAAGGTGTGTTTGCTGGGGCAATAACAAAGCCATAGAGAAACATATTACACTCTAGGTTACAAAGGAAAGATACTTTGATGTACCTTAGATATTTGCTTCTTCACGTTAGCTGTAAGCTAGCTTGTAGAAGCTTTAAAATTCATTCTGAGTTCTAAGAGTTAGTTTCAGGAGAGGGGGTGAATTAACCCCAAACAATGACAGCTCAAGAATTTCTATGTTGGATATACTTTAAGGACTAGACAACTTGTGTTGCTTGCATAATAGCCAACACTCTGCTTTTACTTTGAATATATTCATATATATATACTTATATATAACATAGATATAGTTATATTGTATGTGGGTATGGGAAGCCGATACAGATCATGAGTCATGAGAGGGCTAGCCTGCAGCCTCAAAGGAAACTCCCTGACCTTTGGGACAGAATCATCAAATCCAGAACACAAGAAACCTGAATTCCAACAAGGGTGTATTGTTAGACTCTATGGACACTTAAGGTCTGGCCTTCCACAGATACTGACATCATCTGTGAGGTTGCTATATAGATATTCTAAACTCATCACCTTTCCTGAAGAAAAAGGAAGAGATCTTAAAACTGGACACTGGAAGGGATATTAAGAAAGGCTAGTTATCTGGGTACCCCACTTAAAAAAAAAGTGATGTCATTCCTCACAGCTGGATTATAACCCCCGACACAATTTTTAATAACTCCTGATTAATAACTATTGAGTATATGCTCATTAATATTCTAATGTTTTACATATATGGAAATCTCTGTTTTACAGATGAGGAAACTAAAGCACAGGGAGATTAGATAAATTGTACATGATCACAAACCTAATAACAGGCCAGAGAGAATTTGCACCCAGGCCATTTGGCTCAAAAGTCCACACAATAAAATATAAAACATACTGCCCTCCAAACTCACAGAGAGGCAGATCAGCACAGTGGATGTACACAAGCACTTTGGAGCACATCTACCTGGATTTGAACCTCAACTGCACACTGACTATGTAACAGTGGTCAAATAAATCATTCACTCTCTCTCTGCCCCAGTTTTCTCATCTCTGAAATGGTAATACTAATATGAACAAGCTCATAGAATTATTATGAGGATTAAATGAGTTAATTTTTGTAAAGTGCTAAGAAGAGCTCCTGACACATAATAAAAGTTACATAATAAAAGTTGATCTGTTACAACAGATCAACTACGCCAACTGCTTTCCTTTTCCCTCAACTTTATAACAAAACTCTTTAAAATATTTGTTTTGTTTTGTTTCGTTTTTCAGTATGCGGGCCTCTCACTGTTGTGGCCTCTCCCGTTGCTCCGGACGCGCAGGCTCAGCGGCCATGGCTCATGGGCCCAGCCACTCCGCGGTATGTGGGACCTTCCCGGACCGGGGCGCAAACCCGTGTCCCCTGCATCGCCAGGCGGACTCTCAACCACTGCGCCACCAGGGAAGCCCACTCTTTAAAATATTTTGCCATCATCTACAATGCATCATGTCTTACACTCACAATAATATTCAATTAGGTTTTCAGCCCCACTTTTTGTTTTTGCCTAAATCCACTGGGTTAAAACCACTAATGCCATCCAAATTGTTAATTTCTGTAGTCAATTCCTAGCGATGACCTTAGTCTATCCATCAGCAGTATTTAACACAGTGTATCATCTACTCCTTCTTAAAGTATCTTCTCCACTCGGGTTCTGGAATACCAATCAGTCCTGGTTTTCCTGAGACCTCACTCCTCTTCAATCTCCTTTGCCAGATCCCATAACCTCTTGATGTGTAGATGTTGACATGACTCAGAACTCTGTCCTCAGAACTTGGCTCTTCTATTGACTTCCTGGGTGATCTCATATAGTTCCATGGCTTTAAATACCATCAATATCCTGATGACTTCTCAATATCAATCTCTAATCCAGTCCCCTCCTTTGAACACTGGCTCATATTCTGCTGCCTCCATCACGTGTCCATTTGACTCTCCAGCTGCCATCTCAGACTCAACAAGTTCCACACACAACTCTTGATTTCCCTTTCCAACTGTGTACTTCCTGTCTCAACAAATGGCACTTCCACTTACTCAATTGCTCTGACACCAAACTTGGGGCCATCCTTGACTTACACCTTTCCTTAACACCCACATTCAGTACATAGCAAATCTTGTTGGTCAAGACTCCAAAATATATGTTATATCTGGGCACTTATTGCCACATCTTATGTGACTATCCTAATTCAAACTCGATAGTCTCTCGTGTGTCTGTTGCAATAGTCTCTTAATTGGCCTCCGGGCTTCTACCTTTGTCCTTTTTGGTCTATTCTCCATGCTGCAGTAGAGTGATCCTTTTAAAAGGTAGGTCAAAGCATGCCACTTCCCTGCTTTCAATCATCCAATTATTCCCCACTATATTTATCATGTCTTATAACTTGAAAAGCAATTCTGGCTTAAGGAATATGCTTGTTACAGGTATATCCTGGTCCCAATATGTGGATACATCAGAGGTAATTTGTTCTGTCTATTACCACGCAAGATCATTTTTCAACTCCTTACTCTATTCAGGAGCTGTTCATCCTTTCACTACTATCCTTTCATTCACTTTGCATCCACTGCTTCCTAACACAGGTTTTTGTTTGATTTTCATGAAGATTACTTCCTCAGATACTGTAGATTATTGGCTTTATTATCGTCATCTGTATATTCCCAGGATAGCAAAGCAGAAAAGAGAGTGCAGTAGGAAGCAATGTCAATCTTTTGACAATTCAGTGGTCAAAATAACATTGCTAAATTCCTCAAAGGTCAACGTTATGATGTTCCCGTGTTAAAAAGAAATGGGAAAAATACTACCTATGTGTGGCTGGAAGAGCTGTCTGAGAATTTCAGAATTACTAGTGAGGAAAATGATGTAAGTCTGACTACTAAGGTTAAAGGTTATACAATGTGAAAGCTGTAGACCTCAAACAATAGTTTAGCTTTTCTAGGGAAAAGGTGGTGTAGGAGAAGAACAATATATCGTATATAGAGAGTAAATATTTGCCTCATTTTATGAGTCAGTGTTCAATATGTAATTATATTAAGATCCTGGTTCACTAATATTAAACATAATGCACGTAGAAGCATGAAAAATAATTCTCCTGTGCATAGTATTTTTTCAAACACTTATGTCAGAACAATAGTCTCCTAATCTGAGATACTGGGTCACATGTTATGTTCCTACACCTCTTTGCTTGGTCATATTCTTTAGCCCCAAGTAAAGACCTCGAATAATCATAAAACTTTTGTATGACAAAATCCTCTGTAGCCCTTCATTTTAATGGAGGAAGTGCGACAGTGAACTCACATTTGTACTCCATCTATTATGTGTTCAGTAATTTGCTAAGAAAACTGAGTGTGCTATTTTATTTAATCCTCACAGTAATAAAAGACAGAGTTATGACCTCAATTTGACAGGGAAGAAACTGAGTCCAAGAGAGAATAATTGACCCACCAAAGTCTAACAGCATCACTGAGACACAGAGCAGGCCATTGAGCCACAGTAGCCCAATGTTTGCTCCATCACACTAAGGCAGTCTTCCTATAAGAGAAAAGAAACATCACCATGTGTTTTCAAAGGCTGTTGGCTTTGCTGGACATCATCTTACAGTCGGGGTTCAAAGATATTTGATTCATTTTTATATGAACCTATATGACTTGGGTAATGAAATATGGAACATGATTCCTTCTTTTACATCAAGCCATTAACAATATCGATTGAATTCTATAATAAGTATCCAACAAGGATAAATGGAAATCTGTTTTTCATCACTGAACAGAATACTTGTAATATAATTTAATCTTAAAATAATCTACAGGTATACCCTATTTTAAGTGAATTCAATAGACAAGAACCCAGTTTTTAAAATTTGATTGAACTTCCCCACTTTCCAGAGTGATTGACTGCATTGGAATACGTGAGTGGTGTGTGTGTGTGTGTGTGTGTGTGTGTGTGTGTGTGTGTGTGTGTGTGTAACACGTTCTTCAAAAGCTTTTCAACTATTTCTGTTGAGCTTTTAAGTATTCTATTGGGAAATTTCAATTAATCCCAAATTTTAGGAACATGTCATTCCTTAAAAAGAAGCATGTCATGCAAAGCCAATTAATTTCCTAAAGCTTTATGCTGAAATTATATTCTAACATTAAAATATTTAAAAGCCAATAAATACATTTATTTGGTGCATAATATATATAAAATACATTGTATTAATTGGCCAACAAACACCATGCATTACTACATGGTAGAAATTCCTCTTACTACCACGACTTGTCTTATAATCATTAGAAGATTTTTAATCTGCTCCTGGGAAAAAGAGTTCATTCATTTTCTTTTTAGGTTTGCTCAAGGGCTTGGAAACAGGGGGATGTCCTGGATGACTTTTAAAGATCCCGTCTAGGCCTATGACTCTGAAATAAATTAAAGTTTTATGACCACATTATGCATAAGCATCAGTGGATCTGGAAGACAATGAAGATGAAGTCTGTGCTCAGACTCTCCCTCCTAGTATTTATGCTTCCTATTCATTTCATGCATAACTAATTTCATATAGCAATTGGTAATGGCATCTTGGTAATGACACCACAGGCATCACAAAACAATTGCAATCATGGCTGCAATTCATTGTAACTACAGTGAAATGCCAGCACTGCAGCTAAAATACCTCTCTGACCCACCCAAAAGTGAAGGATGAGAAGAACAAAATATAGCTTTGAAATGGTCACCTTCACTAACTAGCTTTTAGTTCTAGATTCTCTGAGTTCCTACTTTGTTTTTTTCATTTTCAAGGACATAATGATTTATTAAGACAGTGAGGCCTATAATTACCCCTCCTTTCCAAAACAAAAAGGCACACATTCCTTATTTATACCACTTAACCAATGCCACTATGTTTGTTCAAATCTCATTGTTTTAAAGACTTCCTGATGCTTACACGTAACGTGGTCATAAATAGAGGGGCATATATTTTTCTGACATGTCTTCCATTGAATCAACAAAAACAAATTCAAGTATAAGAAGTGATTATTATAGACATGTTAAAACAGCAAAATCATTGCTCTTTTCTTCCTGAAATTGAAAGACAGCATCTACCATTGATACTTCCCAAGTCTATTTGGAATATGCTAATAATACTACAATAATTAGTAACATACCTTTTATGGCACTTTTAAATCTTACAGACCACTTTCAGATTTATTATTTTATTTTATACTCATAAAAATTCTAATAACTAAATGAAGCCAATATTATTATTTCAAAATCACAAATGAGGGATCAGAGGCCCAAAGAATCTAAGGAGTGTTTCTATTGTCATCTAGATTCATTCCCCATTATTATGAAATTGAATATCACCTCTTACTAAGTGTATAACGCTTCAGAAGCCTAACTCTGTCAGCCAGGGAATGAAGCTGGAACTAGGTAACCAGTGGCTGGGACTCTGAGCCTGGCCCTTTTGCCCTCCTGGTTGATGGGAGCTGTTGCAACACAGACTCAGTTGTGCTCCAGCTCTTCTGGGATGGAACAAAGGTGTATATTATAACATTAAAGAATGGTCATTCACTGTGACTGTTTCTACCATTTTATTAACTAATAGTAAAGACACTGGCTTTTGCTAAGCAGGAATTTCAGTGCTTTGAATCTCTTCAAGATCATGGAGTCACTACTCTCATTCTTCTTTATTCTTGAAATATTGGAGGGGGCTTTTAGTTGAAGCAGGGTTAGTTTACCCTAGTCAACTCTTTCCTAACTAGTCACCATGAAAGAACAGACGTGTAGACTCCATTGTATATTACTAACTTTACCAATTTTTAAACGATACCTATTCATATTTGATTTAACATAGGTACATTTCAGGTAATCATCCATGAGTCTGTGAGGGAACTTGGTCAAATTTAAATCTCCCCAATCATTAAATGATGTATTTTACCCTTAAAATAGCAAATATTTTCATTTGTGGGCTCTAATTATTCTATTTGTCTGAAAAACTATGTTTCAATTTTCTTTCTCCAAATATATACCATATCTGTAATTTTAAAAAATCAGAAATATATAATCTTCACTGACTTCAAATATTTCAGAAGTGTCCATTTTGTGTTAAATAAGAGCTACACCAAAGATCAAAGAGTAAATATATCTGTTAATGTGCTCATAGGAACAAAACTAGCGTCCCCACTAGCCTCAAAAGACCCAGGCCATGTGAGTAACTGTCCACCTACTACTGACCATCTTTTAAGAGAGTTGTCGGCAGAAACTATTCCACAGGTCCAACAGAAACTCTAAAAGGAAAAGAGGGAATTTTGATTTTAAAGATAAGCTAGAGAATTCAGATCTATTTCATCTTGCCAAAAAAAGGGACACAGTGAGGAGACAGGGTCTAAATAAAGGAAAGGACACTTCGGTTTTTGAATAGTCAATAGTTCACACTAACCAAATGCATTACAAAATTACAAGGAGCAGAAGAATAAACGAGCGTTGAAGCGCCCAGGGAAAGTGAAGCTGGGAACTCTGGTCTATCTTAAAGACACTAAAGCAATAGAAACATGTTCCATGCACTATTAAAAAAAGCAAAATTAAACAATAAGTAAACGGTTGGAAAACAAGCAACAGAAAACACATTAAAGGAGGGTCATATCAATGTGAGTTTACACACATTAAATTATTAATAATTGTTATTTTATTTTTACTATTATGCTTGATATAAAATGTGTTGGAACTTTCTGTGTAGCTTCAGTGAAATTATTTTGCATACATATTGTTGGGTTACCGTTACACTTACAAAACAATAAAACTTTTAGAGGAGGAAACTTGCTTGGTTCCCATTTCAAATAATTAGTGACTTTTAAAACTGTACAAATTAGAGTTCACTAGTTGTTCAGTCTAAATCATGTTTTGAATTTAATAACAATACTTCAATATTCAACCTGAAAATCACATGATTGTGGAAAATGTATAGAGAAATATGTATACATACATCTGAACTTCAGTATAAAGCACATTTTAGCTGAAGAGAAATTACTTCTTAAAACTTCCCTTCACTTTATACAAAATATGAAGTGTTAGCAATAATCCTTTGGAAACAAGTCTATTGAACAGTTCTTAATAAAGATCCAGGATGATCATTTCAAACTTCTCTTGACATTTTAATTTTAATTAAAAATAAAATAGAGGCTTCCCTGGTGGTGCAGTGGTTGAGAGTCCACCTGCCGATGCAGGGGACACGGGTTCGTGCCCGGTCCAGGAAGATCCCACATGCTGCGGAGCGGCTGGGCCCGTGAGCCATGGCCACTGAGACTGCACGTCCAGAGCCTGTGCTCCACACGGGAGAGGCCACAACAGTGAGAGACCTGCATACCACAAAAAAATAAATAAATAAATAAAAAATAAAATAAATAAAATTTAAAAAGCTGTCAATTTATTCTCTTGTGAGAAATGAATTTTTGCATTTTTTTCTTGATTTATGACTAAGTACTCAACATATGTTTCTGCAAGAGCTATTTGATGCTCTTTTTCTTCCATTTGTAGGTTTGGCCTCCAAAATAAGGTCAGGGGACCAAGTCTTTTAAGAGGTGAATGCAGTGCTCTATGTACAGTGCATCAAAAATGCCCTAAAAAGTATATGATGGGGGGCAGAGTCAATATGGCATATTAGGAGGACACAGAATTCATGTATCCTCACAATTAGGGCACCTAACAGGCACCAGTGGGGGACCATGTACAACTAAGGTGATGGGAGGAACCACCAGCAACTGGTTGTTTCAACTATAGTTTTATTTTCTGTAATATATTTTTTCTCTTTCTAATTTTATTTTGTTATTTTTCTTTGATATTGTACTGCTCCATTTTATCTTTCTTTCTTTCTTTTATTACCGTGCCACGAAGCTTGCAAGATCTTGGTTCCCAGGCCGGAGGTCGGGCCTGAGTTCCCATGGTGGGAGCTCCGAGTCCAAACCACTGGACTAACAGAGAACCTCAGCATGTAGACCCGGCTCTATCCAACTGCCTGCACATTCCAATGCTGGACGTCACAGGCCAAACAACCAGTAAGACAGGAATAGAACACCATCCATTAAAAAAAAAAAAAAGAAAAGAAAAGAAACGACCAAAAATATGTTACAGGTGAATGAGCAACGTAAAAACCTACAACACAAAATACATGAAGACGAAATAGGCAGTCTACCTGAAAAAGAATTAAGAGTAATGACAGCAAAGATGATCAAAAATCTCAGAAACAGAATGGAGAAAACACAAGAAAAATTTAACAAGGATCTAGAAGAACTGAAGAGCAAACAAATAGTGATGAACAACACAATTACTGAAATTAAAAATACTCTAGAAGGAAAAAATAGCAGAATAACTGAGGCAGAACAGATAAGTGACCTGGAAGATAAAATAGTGGAAATAACTAGCACAGGCAGAATAAGGAAAAAAGAATGAAAAGAATTGAGGAGAGTCTCAGATACATCTGGGACAACATTGGATGCACAAACATTCTAACTACAAGGGTCCCAGAAGAAAAAGAGTAAAAGAAAGGTCTGAGAAAATACTTGAAAAGATTATAGTTGAAAACTTCCTTACACGGGAAAGGAAATAGTCAATCAAGTCCAGGAAGCTCAGAGAGTACCATACAGGATAAAACCAAAGAGAAACATGCCGAGACACATATTAATCAAACTATCAAAAATTAAATACAAAGAACAAATATTAAAAGCAGCAAGGGAAAAGCAACAAATAACATACAAAGGAATCCCCCCATAAGGTTAACAGCTGATCTTTCAGCAGAAACTCTGCAAGCCAGAATGGAGTGGCAGGACATATTTAAAGTGATGAAAGGGAAAAACCTACAACCAAGATTACTCTACCCAGCAACAATCTCATTTAGACTCGACAGAGAAATTAAAACCTTTACAGACATGGAAAAGCTAAGAGAATTCAACACCACTAAATCAGCTTTACAGCAAATGCTAAAGGAACTTCTCCAGGCAGGAAACACAAGAGAAGGAAAACACCTACAATAACAAACCCAAAACAATTAAGAAAATGGTAATAGGAACATACATATCGATAACTACCTTAAGTGTAAATGGATTAAATGCTCCAATCAAAAGACATAAACTGGCTGAATGGATACAAAAACAAGACCCATATATTGCTGTCTACAAGAGACCCACTACAGACCTAGGGACACATACAGACAAAAAGTGAGGGAATGGAAAAAGACATTCCATGCAAATGGAAATCAAAAGAAAACTGGAGAAACAATTCTCAAATCAGACAAAATAGACTTTAAAATAAAGACTATTAGAAGAGACAAAGAAGGACACTACATAATGATCAAGGGAACAATCCAAGGGGAAGATATAACAATTGTAAATATCCCTGCACCCAAAATAGAAGCACCTCCATACATAAGGCAAATGTTAACAGCCATAAAAGGGGAAATCGACAGTAACAAAATCATAGTAGGGGACTTTAACACCCCACTTTCACAAATGAGCAGAGCATCCAAAATGAAAATAAATAAGGAAACACAAGCTTTAAATGATACAATAAACAAGATGGACTTAATTGATACTTATAGGACATTCCATCCAAAAACAACAGAATAAACTTTCTTCTCAAGTGCTCATAGAACATTTTCCAGGATAGATCATATCTTGGGTCACAAATCAAGCCTTGGGGAATTTAAGATAATTGAAATCATATCAAGTATCTTTTCTGACCACAATGCAATGAGACTAGATATAAATTACAGAAAAAAAATGTAAAAAATACAAACACATGGCAGCTAAACAACACGTTACTAAATAACCGAGAGATCACTGAAGAAATCAAAGAGAAAACCAAAAAATACTTAGAAACAAATGACAATGAAAACATGATGACCCAAAACCTATGGGATGCAGCAAAAGCAGTTCTAAGAGGGAAGTTCATAGCAATACAATTCTACCTCAAGAAACAAGAAAAATCTCAAATAAACAACCTAACCTTAGACTTAAAGCAATTAGAGAAAGAAAAAAAAAAAATAAACACCAAAGTTAGCAGAAGGAAAGAAATTACAAAGATCAGATCAGAAATAAATGAAATAGAAATGAAAGAAACAATATCAAAGATCAATAAAATTAAAATCTGGTTCTTTGAGAAGATAAACAAAATTGATAAACCATTTGCCAGACCCACCAAGAAAGAAAGGGAGAAGGCTCAAATCAACAGAATTAGAAATGAAAAAGGAGAACTAACAACTGACATAGCAGAAACACAAAGGATCATGAGAGATTACTACAAGCAACTATATGCCAATATAATGGACAATCTGGAAGAAATGGACAAATTCTTAGAACTGCACAACCTTCCATGACTGAACTAGGAAAAAATAGAAAATATAAACAGACCATCACAAGCACTGTAATTGAAACTGTGATTAAAAATCTTCCAACACACAAAAGCTCAGGATCAGATGGCTTCACAGGAGAATTCTATTAACCATTTAGAGAAGAGATAACACTTATCCTTCTCAAACTCTTCCAAAATATAGCAGAGGGAGGAAAACTCCCAACTTCATTGTATGAGGCCACCATCACCCTGATACCAAAACCAGATAAAGACGTCACAAAAAAAGAAAATACAGGCCTATATCTCTGATAAGCATAGATGCAAAAATCCTCCATAAAACACTAGCAAACAGAATCCAACAGCATATGAAAAGGATCATACACCATGATCAAGTGGGGTTTATCCCAAGAATGCAAGTATTCTTCAATATACGCAAATCAATCAATATGATAAACCATATTAACAAACTGAAGGAGAAAAACCATATGATCATCTCAATAGATGCAGAAAAAGCTTTTGACAAAATTCAACACCCATTTATGATTAAAAACTCTCCATAAAGTAGGCATAGAGGGAACCTCCTCAACATAATAAAGGCCATATATGACAAACGAATAGCCAACATCATTCTCAGTGGTGAAAAACTGAAATCATTTCCTCTAAGATCAGGAACAAGACAAGGATGTCCACTCTTGCCACTACTATTCAACATAGTTTAGGAAGTCTTAGCCACAGTCATCAGAGAAGAAAAAGGAATAAAAGGAATACAAATTGGACAAGAAGTAAAACTGTCACTGTTTGCAGATGACATGATACTATACATAGAGAATCCTAAAGAAGCTACCAGAAAACTACTAGATCTAATTAATGAATTTGGTAAAGTAGCAGGATACAAAATTAATTCACAGTAATCTCTTGCATTCCTATACACTAATGATTAAAATCTGAAAGAGAAATTAAGGAAACACTCACATTTACCATTGCAACAAAAAGAATAAAATACCTAGGAATAATCCTACCTAAGGAGATAAAAGACCTGCAGGCAGAAAACTATAAGACACTGGTGAAAGAAATTAAAGATGATACAAACAGATGGAGAGATATACCATTTTCTTGGATTGGAAGAATCAACATTGTCAAAGTGACTATACTACCCAAAGCATTCTACAGATTCAATGCAATCCCAATCCAACTGTCAATGGCATTTTCACAGAACCAGAACAAAACATTTTAACAATTTGTACGGAAACACAAAAGACCCTGAATAGCCAAAGCAATCTTGAGAAAGAAAAACGGAACTGGAGGAATCAGGCTCCCTGACTTCTGACTATACTACAAAGCTACAGTAATCAAGACAGTATGGTACTGGTACAAAAACAGAAATATAGATCAATGAAACAGGATAGAAAGCCCAGAGATAAACCCACTCACACATGGCCACCTTATCTTTAATAAAGGAGGCAAGAATATACAATGGAGAAAAGACAGCCTCTTCAATAAGTGGTGCTGGGAAAACTGGATAGTTACATGTAAAATAATGAAATTAGAACACTTCCTAACACCATACACAAAGATAAACTCAAAACGGATTAAATGCCTAAATGTAAGGGCAGACACTATAAAACTCTTACAGGAAAACATAGGCAGAACACTCTTTGACATAAATCACAGCAAGATTCTTTTTGACCCACCTCCTAGAGAAAGGGAAATAAAAACAAAAATAAACAAATGGGACCTAATGAAGCTTAAAAGCTTTTGCACAGCAAAGGAAATCATAAACAAGACAAAAAGACAACTCTCAGAATGGGAGAAAATTTTTGCAAATGAAGTAACTGACAAAGGGTTAATCTTCAAAATATACAAGTAGCTCATGCAGCTTAATATCAAAAAAAACAAACAACCTAATCCAAAATGGGCAGAACACCTAAATAGACATTTCTCCAAAGAAGATATACAGATTGCCAACAAACGCATGAAAGGATGCTCAACATCACTAATCATTAGAGAAATGGAAATCAAAACGAACATGAGGTATCGCCTTGCATCGGTCAGAAAGGCCATCATCAAAAAATCTACAAACAAGGTGTGGAGAGGGTGTGGAGAAAAGGGAACCCTCTTGCACTGTTGGTGGGAATGTAAATTGATACAACCACTGTTGAGAACAGTATGGAGTTTCCTTTAAAAAACTAAAAATAGAACTACCATATGACCCAACAATCCCACTACTGGGCACATACCCTGAGAAAACCACAATTCAGAAAGACTCATGTACCAGAATGTTCATTGCTGCTCAATTAACAATAGCCAGAACATGGAAGCAACCTAAGTGTCCATCAACAGATGAATGGATAAAGAAGATGTGGCACATATATACAATGGAATATTACTCAGCCATAAAAAGAAATGAAATTGAGTTATTTGTAGTGAGGTGGATGAACCTAGAGTCTGTCATACAGAGTGAAGTAAGTCAGAAAGAGAAAAACAAATACCATATGCTAACACATATATATGGGATCTAAAAAAAAAAAAGAAAGAAAAGAAATGATTCTGAAGAACCTAGGGGCAGGACAGGAATGAAGATACAGACATAAAGAATGGCATTAACACGGGGAGAGGGACGGGTAACCTGAGACGAAGTGAGAGAGTAACACGGACATATATAAACTACCAAATGTAAAATAGATAGCTAGTAGAAAGAAGCTGCATAGCACAGGGAGATCAGCTTGGTGCTTTGTGACCACCTAGAGGGGTGGGATAAGGAGGGTGGGAGGGAGACACAAGAGGGAGGGGATGGGGCTTCTCTGGTGGCACAGTTGTTGAGAGTCCTCCTGCCAATGCAGGGGACACGGGTTCGTGCCCGGTCCGGGAAGATCCCACATGCTGCGGAGCGGCTGGACCCGTGAGCCATGGCCGCTGAGCCTGTGTGTCCGGAGCCTGTGCTCCGCAACGGGAGAGGCTACAACAGTGAGAGGCCTGCATACCACAAAAAAAAAAAAAAAAAAAAAAAATGGGGGGGGAGGGGATATGGGGATATACATATGTATATAGCTGATTCACTTTGTTATACAGCAGAAACTAACACAACATTTTAAAGTAATTACACTCTAATAGAGATGTTCAAAAAAATTTATGACTGTGAATCCACTAATTTTGGA
Organism: Globicephala melas; assembly: GCF_963455315.2. Taxonomy (NCBI): domain Eukaryota; kingdom Metazoa; phylum Chordata; class Mammalia; order Artiodactyla; family Delphinidae; genus Globicephala; species Globicephala melas. Next base: position 160,088,265 of record NC_083315.2, on the reverse strand, counting down.
TTACTGTTAAATTTGATAGAGCAAGTTTTCTCCCTTGTACTCATTATAATGGTTGTGCTATAAAACTTCTTAACACACACACAGGAGAACAGATTCTAGGTGGGGATATGCTGCATGGGATGAATTTCTGAAGAAGTTTATTTAATCTGCCTAATGGTTAGCATGTATTACTCTCTCCTTCCTCTGATTTGAAAATCAGAGTTTACATTGAGTATTTAGAGCTGGTTCTGCACATTTATTGTAAATAGACTTCAATAATGTTTAAGGGGTACTGTGCTATCATCAGGAAGATCAGTGACTAATGAAGTCTTCCATGCATTCTAAACCTCGTTGCTAATATTACTTCTCATTCACAATTTATTTTTGAGATTATAGAAAGACAGCCTCTTTCACATGGAGACAGATACCCTCCTTCCACAGAAATGCCAATATCCTTTATTCCATTTGTTACACAATAGAGCCTCTGATCTGCTGTGCTCAAATAACATCATGGCATGCTTCCATTTTTCATATTAGAAAGTAATCAACATAGAATCAATAGGAAGCCATGTTTACTCAATAATTAATTAAATTTCCTAGAGAAAATGGATGTGCAATAATTTAGTAAGCTGTGCTACAAATGATGCTTTTTTTATTTCTTATTTTGGCCAATGTTGCCATCACCCATCTCAAAAGGATCAGAATAAAATATGGGAAATCACTGGCAAAGTACCACAGGAGACCCTCAATGTGACCATTGGAGAAATAAAGACAGATGTTCATTGTACTCAGCCCTCTAGAACATACCCTAAGATGCTTTAACAAGCACTGTAAAGTAGTCTTCACTAGGGGATACATCATAAAAAATCTGGGGGAGAACAAGAAAAGGGTAATGTCCATTAAGACCCATCCCTGTGACAGTGTATCTGGGTTCAGGCTAATGATACCCGGAAAGCAAGTGTCTATCTAGAGTCATAGGTTCTTTAAACTATGAAATATCAATGATAAAAGTCATCAAATCTAAAGATTTAAAATTTTACATTTTCTATGCCTCAGTTTCCTCATTTGTAAAATAGCAATAATAGTATTTCTATCATAAGGTTACTATGAACATTAAATTAACCAATACATAGAGCAATGTGTAGCACTGAGTGTTCAAATGTTTATTTTTATCATGAAATATGAAAAAAAAAATAAATTCCCTGAGGATAGATGGGAACTCTCTATACTTTCTGCTCAATTTTGTTGTGAACCTGAAACAATCCTGAAAAATAAAATCTATTTTTAAAAATCTGGGGTATATTCTCTACTTCCTATAAGTTAGAAACTCCTTTTCCTTCACCTTCCTGTTTCCAGATGGAGGAAATTCCACTGGGAAAATACTCCCAGCCTCTCTCTGCTGCCTTCGTCTCCTGAGGGAAAATTACTTGTCTGATGAATGTATTTGTGAGAAGGAGCTGATGATGCTAAAATTAACCACTTTGACTCTCCTATTTTCATGTATCCATCTTTTCAGGAAGGATCCATTCTGGTCTTGGTCTCTACATGGACCGGACCCTATAGGTATGGCCTACTAGTTATCCAGCCTTGCCTTAGACTGGCTGGATAAATCTAATTCTGAGGTTCGGTATTAGCAAGCCCATCAGGGCTAGAAATCTAAAGCCAGCTTCTCCAATTCAGCTTTTTAGGTAGGAAAGCTGATATTTTGATTACCAATTGTCTGACGCTTGTGTCTACCTTTAAATTCATTTTGAATTTGCATTGGGAAGTGGGGTGCTATTGATTGACCCCCTAAAGGCCCAGCACACTTCTTGGAGATTCTCGGTGCATATCTGTTTGCACTACAAGCTGGGGTAACATTGCTTACCTTCAAATTGCCCAATGTATTTAACCAAGAAAACCCAGGAGTTCATGTATATGCATGTGTGAGTATGACTGTATCTTTGTGTGCTTTTGTGTGTGCCTATGTATCTATGTCTAATACTAACTCTTATAGAGCAAGTCTTATCAGAATACATTTTAGATCACGCTGGTGATAGAAAAAAAATTGTTGACATCCCCAAACAGTTCTGAAGATGTTACCTCAGATAATCTGAACCTCAGCTTTTATTGTTTTTTGTTCTTGTTGTGTTTAAAATGGGGATGATCACACCAACATTAGTGCATTTTGGTGAGAAGTAAATGAGATAGTGTGTGGAAAATCTCCAGCACATAATAGTATCTTCAATGTAGGTTGATTTCCATTTTGCATCAATCTCCTTCCAGAATAGACTACCTCAAACAAGTAGCCTCCATTCACTAAAAAAGTGGTTCTCCTGAGTTATGTGTCCTATGGAACAGGGGGTTCTCACTGTTACTGTGAACCTGGTTTACCTCCTACCTCAGGTGTCATTCTAAATGCCAGCTTCCTCAAGGAGGTCTTTATTAATAAAAATTATATCTCAGGGGCTTCCCTGGTGGTTGAGAGCCCGCCTGCCGATGCAGGGGACACGGGTTCGTGCCCCGGTCTGGGAAGATCCCACATGCCGCGGAGCGGCTAGGCCCGTGAGCCATGGCCGCTGAGCCTGCGCGTCCGGAGCCTGTGCTCCAAAACGGGAGAGGCCACAGCAGTGAGAGGCCTGCGTATCGCAAAAAAAAAAAAAAAAAAAATATATATATATATATATATCTCCCCATCATACTTTCTCCTGACCTCTTGTGCTTCACCACATTGATTAAAAAGTCTAATGTCATATATACCCTTATAATTATTTGCTTAAAATTTATTCCCAACAAGCATGCCAAAGTCACAAGAAAACGATCTCAATCAATATGATTCAATACTGTATATCAAGGGCCTAGCACAGAATATGCACCAAATATTTGTTAAATGGATAAGTTAAAATAAAATAGAAATGTTAATACAATCGAAGTGTCAGATAAGGGTAAGAGCAAGCAAGAATCCTTAGTGAACTTTTCACCTAAAGTATCAAGGTGTGATAAAGGGTTATGATTTTGTGTTTTAAGGAACGTCATAACCACAGCTGGACAATATCTCACTCGGCAGTCTTCATTCTTTTAAAACCAATAAACATGCTCCAAAAGTGAATTAGAAAAGTTGCAGCTGAAATGGATGCCATCAAGCTGCCATTAGAGACATAAGGCCGTGTATGTCCATCCACACACCCTGTCACGCCTTGGGGTTAGGAGGGTTGCTGTATCTGCTACTCAAAGAGAACAGTCAGTGTTTATTTCTAGCTTGGATCTCCCAAACATTATTTCATATCCCAGAGAGAATAACTTTGGCCCCATGAATTTCCCCAGGAGCATCTTTGGTAAAACATGTCTGTAGCCTTCAAAAGAAGGCCATTCCTTGCAGTATGTATCATTTGCCCACGTCAGAGAACAATCTCTCTAATGGCATGATTCATACATAGACAGTCCTCCTTTTGCTCTTCCAAATGCCTCTATAAAGAAGCATCAGTGAAATTTAAAAGGTACTTACTTAAAACACAGATTGTTTGCAAATTGTATTAGCTAAAATTCAGCCAAGCCAAACTCTAATAACCTAAGGCCATAAAAGTAATTTAGTGCTTTATTATGTCTTAAGGCTTGTAGGGCCCTTTATTAGAAAGCCACACCAAATAGCCAGTCTTTCTGCCTTTCTCCTTACTAACCAGTAATAAGGAATGCTTAGAAAAGACATTCATCACATACTCTGCTATGGATGCTTGGAAGGGGCACAGGAACTCTTCTTTGATTTATTGAAGTTGAATCTGCTTTAGTGCATCAAGAGACAATTAGCATTACAGATAGCTCACTCTTTACTCTCAGGGCATAAAATCAGAGGAACTGGATACAAACTTTACCTCCTTGAACAGCTAAGAAAAGGACTGGTTCCTGCCAGCTTCTTATCAAGATGATACACATACTTAAACACAAATATTACAGGAGTCAAGTCAGCCGGATTTAGTGGAAAGTGTATAGACTTTGGATCCAGGCAGAGCTGGATTTAAATCCTGGTAGCTTTTCACTCACCGTTGCCTTAGGAAATTTGTTCATAGTACTCTGAGGCTCAGTTTTCTATCTATAAGTTGGGTAAATACTTTTGAATTTAGTGGTTGTTTCTCAGTTATAGATAATGTGTAAAACGCATAACACAGGGCTTCCCTGGTGGCGCAGTGGTTGAGAGTCCGCTTGCCGATGCAGGGGACACGGGTTCGTGCCCCGGTCCAGGAAGATCCCACATGCCGTGGAGTGGCTAGGCCCATGAGCCATGGCCGCTGAGCCTGCACGTCTGGAGCCTGTGCTCCGCAACGGGAGAGGCCACAACAGTGAGAGGCCACGTACCGCAAAAAAAAAACCCCAAAAAAACCCGTGTAACACAGTGTCTAGATCACAGGGTATACTCGATACACTTTATTTGTTGTCAATATTATTATCATTATATGATGTAATGTGGGCCAGGACAGGTAATGTACATGAGTGAATTGAGTGAAGTTGGTTTCCTAAAAATGAGGTTGATGGAGACCATCATAAAAGGAAAGAGCTGGATAGTGATAGCAACACTGTCCCAGATTCTTTCTGATGACTCTTTCTTCAGCCCTTCCAACTATCTTTTCTGTATTTTTAGTTTCTCAGACAATTCTGGTTCACACCTTCTTCTCATTTTTTAAGCACCCTCATGTGCCCCATCCTAAGTCTAAATAAAACGATGAAGAATAACCAAACTTTTTTTTTTTTTTTTGCGGTACGCGGGCCTTTCACTGTTGTGGCCTCTCCTGTTGCGGAGCACAGGCTCCGGACACACAGGCTCAGCGGCCATGGATCACGGGCCCAGCCGCTCCATGGCATGTGGGATCTTCCCGGACCGGGGCACGAACCCACGTCCCCTGCATCGGCAGGCGGACTCTCAACCACTGCGCCACCAGGGAAGCCCCAAACAACTCTTCTTGAGCCCATAGCACCTTCTAATCTCACTCCTGCTCTCCTGACTCTCTCATGCAAACTCCTTGAGGACAGACGTGACTTTATTCCACATAATCATGTTCTCACTTTCAACCGTGAAGTTGGTTTCTGCCCCCATAACCCAAGCAAAATTGCTATCACTAGAGTGAGCAGTAGCTTCCAAGCTGTCAAATCCAACAGCTATTTTGCAGTCCTTAGTGTTCACGAATCCATTCTCTGCTTCGTTTGTCAGTACCTTCAATTCTTTTAAATACACAGCTTACCTCTCACCTCCATCCCACAGCTGTCTATATTTGTAGATGCTTCCTCCCCTGCCCACCCAGCCAACATTGTGGTTCCTTACATTTCTGGCTTTAGCCCATTGTTCTTCTGATTCTGCAGACTCTTTCAAGTCACCCAGAACTCTGATGGTTTCTGAAACAAAACTGCACTGATGATTCCTAAATCTCTCTCTCTAGTCAGACCATGAGCTTTGGCTTCAAACTTTTTAATGTGAATACCTGCTAGACTTCAGTGATCTTCATCTAACCTCTTGAATTCAACATGTCCCACACTACATTTATTAATTTCCTCCTGAAATTATACTTTCTTCTATAATCTGCTTCTGATTTAGACCCATGAACCTATGCAGTCGTCCAAGCTACGGTGTAGGGGGGTCTTTGCTACTCTCTCTCCATGACTCACCACTCCCAACATCAGTTGATGAGGCCCTTATTTCATCTCCTAAGTTTTTCTCAAGGGTGTTACCTCCTCTGTGTCTTTACTACCTTTCTTCTCTAGGCAAATACCTGTGTGTCCTAATTGGTTGTTCCTGTCAAATCTTCTTTTACATCACAGACAGGATCATCTATTTCAGTGTAATCCTGATTATGCCATTCACTTCTTAAAGCCCTTCTTTGACCATCCATTACTTAGTAAATCAGCCCAACATGACTCCTCAGCATGATAGTCACTGGCTCCATCTCTCTGCCCTGCCAACCTGCCCAGGCTCATCTCACAAATTTTGGACTTTGCAGGCATTATTTTGACACCATTGAACTGCATGCATTATGAAATCTAAATATGTACAGAACCTCTGAACCAGAAATTCCACTTCTAGTAAATATTCTGCACAGAAATGCCTTGACCAAATGAATGCTCATAACAACACACATTCACAGCATTCCCAAACTGCAATCTACTCAACCACATATGCCAGGATGAATACAAACATTGGGGAATATCCATTCAATGGAATACTATAAGGTAATGTGAATGAATGAAATGCAAGTGCACACAATATTATGGAGAGATTCAACAGGCATAATAATGAGCAAAAGGAGTCAGAAACAAAAGAGTACATCTTAGACAATTCCAATCATATACATTGTAAACATCAGCAAAATTAAAGTAAAATGTTAGTAATAGAATAGTGATGTTCCTAGGGGAGAAAAAATAAACACACATCTAAACCTCCAGAGGCTTCTCCCCTTCCCCAGAATAGAAACCACAGCCCTTTACAATGGCCTATAAATTTTACATGATCTGCCCTCTCACTTCTATTTCTCTGACATATATCCTACTAGTCCTTTCCTTACTGATCGCTCCAGCAACATTGATTTCTTTTTTTCCCTGTTTTTAAAAACTCCTCTCTCAAAATGCTCATTCTTCAAATATCTACATTTTTCATTTCCTAATCTTATTCAAATTTTTACCACAATATTATTTTCCCCATGAAACTTTCTTTCGCTCATTTTGAAATGACTGTTTCCATGTGCCTCTCAATACTTTTTTTCCAGCTTTGTTGTGATATAATTGATTTTCATCATTGTGTAATTTAAGGTGTACGACATGTTGATTTGATATAGATTTCAAAATGATTACTACTGTAGCATTGGCTAACACCTTCACCATGTCCCATAATTACCCTTTCATTTCTATGGTGAGAACATTAAAATCTACTCTTTTAGTAACTTTCAAGTATATAACACAGTATTATTAACTGTAATCACCATGCTGTGTATCAGATCCCCAGAACTTATTCACCTTAAAACTGGAAGTGTATACCTTTTGAACAACATCTTCCCATTTCCCAACCCCCCAGCCCCTGGTGAAACCCTTTCTACTCTCTATTTCCATGAGTTCAGCTTTCTTAGACACCACATATAAAAAATGCTATACACTATTTGTCTTTGTCAGTCTGACTTATTTTATTTAGTGTAATGCTCTCAAGGTCCATCCATGTTGATGAAAATGGCAGGATTCCCTTTTTCTTTTTCAAGGCTAAATAATATTCTTTTTCAGATATTTCATTGTTAGTGTATACAAATGCAACTGTTTTTTGTATGTTGACTTTATATTCTTTAAAGTTACTGAATTTGTTGATTAGTTCCAATAGCTTTTGGATGGGGTTTCTAGTATTTTCTATATAAAATATTATATTATCTGCAAACAAAGACAATTTTCCTGCTTCCTTTCTGATCTGGATGTCTTTGATTTCTTTTTTGTTGCCCAATTTCTCTGACTAGGAATTCCAGTACCATATTGAATAGAAGTGGTGAGAGTGGACATCCTTGTCTTGTTCTTGATCTTAGAGGAAAAGTTTTCAAGCTTTCATTATTTAGTATATTAGCTGTGGGCTTGTCATGTATAGCCTTTATTATGGTGAGGTACATTCCTTCTTTACCCAATTTCTGACTGTTTTTATTGTGATGTATTTTGTCAGATTATTATTTTTTGCATCAGTTGAGAGGATCACATGATTTTTATCCTTCATTCTATTAATGTGATGTATCACATTTATTGATTGGTATGTGATGAACCATCCTTGCATCCTAGGGGAAAAACCCAATTTATCATGGTGTATAATCCTTTTAATGTGCTGTTAAATTTGGTTTGCTAGTATTTGTTGTGAATTTTTGCATCTACATTCATCAAAGATACTGATCTATAGATTATTTTTTTCTTGTAGTATCCTTATCTGGTATCAGGATAACACTGGCTTCATAAGATGAGTTTGGAAGTGTTCCCTCCTTTTTACTTTTTCAATTATTTGGAAGGATTTGAGAAAGGTTGGTGTTAATTATTTTAACATTTGGTAGAATTCACCAGTGAGACCATCTTGTCCTGCTCTTCTTGTTTGTTGAAAGGCTTTTGATTACCGATTTAATCTCCTTACTAGTAATTGTTTTGTTCAGATTTTCTATTTCTTTGTGATTCAGTCTGGTATGTTGCATATTTCTAGGATTATGTCCATTTATTCTAGTTTATCAAATTTGTTGCTGTATAATTGTTCATAGTGGTCTGCTATGAGCCTTTGTGTATCTGTGGTATCAGCTGTAATGTCTCCTCTTTCATTTCTGAATTTAGAGTCTTCTTTTTTCTTAGTCTAGTTAAAAGTTTGTTAAGTTTATCTTTTTATAAAAAAAACAACATACTCCAATAAAGATGTTAAAGAAAAAAAAACAACTTTTGATGTTGTTGATCTTTTCTGTTTTCTATTCTCTATTTCATTTAGTTCTGATCTAATCTTTGTTATTTTCTTTCTTCTTTGTTCTTCTTTTTCTGGTTTCTTTATTTAAGATTTTTCTTTTTTCTTGATGTAGGTGTTTATTGCTATAAACATCCTTCTTAAAACTGACTTTGCAGTACCCCATATGTTTTGGTGTGTTGTTTTCCTATTTTCCTTTATTTCAAGATTTTTTTAATGTCCTTTTTTTTAATTCTTTGTTCTATTGGTTGTTCAGGAGTGTGTTGTTTAATTTCCACATGTTTGTTAATTTTCCAGTTTTCCTCCTGTTATTGATTTCTAGTTTCATACTACTGTGGTCAGAAAGAAAACTACTTGGTATGATTTTAATCTTTTTAAGTTTGATAAAATTTGTTCTTTGGACTATCATGATCTATCCTGGAGAATCCTCCATGAGTGCTTGAGAAGAATGTGTATTCTTTTGCTATTGGATGGAATGTTCTATTATGACTGTTAGGTCCATTGGCTAAGGTATGCCTCCAGTCCAACATTTGCTTGTTGATTTTCTGTATGGGTAATCTATCCATTGTTAAATTTAGGATATTGAAGTCCCCTACTATCATTGTATTGCTGTCTATTTCTCCCTTCAGATCTTTTTGTATTTGTGTAATACATTTAGGTGCTCTGATGTTGGGTACATATATATTTATGATTATTATATATTCTTGATAAATTGACCTCTTTGTCATCATAAAATGAACTTCTTTCTTTCTTGTTAACACTTCAGCTTAACGCTTATTTTGTCTGATATAAGTACAGCTACTCTTGGTCTCTTTTGGTTTCTACTTGCATGAACTATCTCTTTCTATCCATTCACTTTGAGTCTGTGTGTATCTTTAAAGCTGAAGTCAGTGTGTTGTAAGCAGCATATACTAGAGTCTTGGTTTTGTTTTGTTTTTTTTTAATCCATCCTGCCACTCCATGTCTTTTGATTTAAAAATTCAATCCATTCACATTTAGAGCACTTATTGATAGGTAAGGACTTACTAACACCATCTTACTGTTTTCTAGCTGTTTTTTGGAGTTCCTTTATCCCTTGCTTTCTCTCTTGTTGCCTTCCTTTGAGAATTGATGACTTTCCATAGTGGTATGTTTTGATTTCCTTCTCTATCTTTTGTGAATATATTATAGCTTTTTGCTTTGTGGTTACCATGAGACTTACATAAAGCTTCTTATAGATATATAAAAAGTCCATTTTATTTTCATAACAACTTAATTTAATCACTTACAAAAAACTCTACCTTTCTCATGCTATAATTTATCTTTTTTTATATTGTGCATTCATTAACAAATTATTGTAGCTATAGGTTTTTTTTTAAATACTCTCATCCTTTAATCTTTACATTACATCAAGTGGTTAACAATCCACCATATTATAGTATTAGAATAATCTGAGTTTGACTATGTACTTACCTTTACCAGTGTGTCGTATATTTTCATATGTGTTTATGTTATGAATCACCATCTTTCATTTCAGTTTGAAGAACTCCTTTCAGCATTTCTTATAAAGTAGATTTAGTGGTGATAAATCCCCTCAGCTTATGTTTGTCTAAGAAAGTCTTTATCTCTCTTCATTTCTGAAGGACAGCTTTGCTGTGTAAAGTATTCTTGATTACCCGCCTTTTCCTTCTTTCAGCAGTTTGAATATATCACTCCCTCTCTCATGGCCTGTAATGTTTTTGCTGAGAAATCTGTTGATAGCCTTATGAGGGTTCCCTTATAAGTCCCAAGCTTTTTTTCTCTTGCTGCTTTTAAGATTCTCTCTTTGCCTTTAATTTTTGACAGTTTTATTATAATGTGCCTTGGAGAGGATCTGTTTAAGTTGATTTTGTTTACTGACCTATGAGCTTATGAACTTGGATATCCAAAACTTTCCCAAGATTTGGGAAAAGCTCAGCCATTTTTTTTAAAATAAACTTTCTGCCTCTTCCTCCTCTTCTCTTTCTGGGAATTCAATAATTTGAAAATTGGTTAGTTTGATGGTACCCCATAGATCATATAGGTTTTCTTCATTGTGTTTCAGTCTTTCTTGTACTTGGTCAAGACTACTGCTGAATCTCTCTATTGAATTCTTCAGTTTAGTCATTGTATTCTTCAGCTCCAAAATTTCTGTTTGATTCTTTTTTATGTTTTCTATCTTTTTGCTGAGTTTTTTTGTGCTTGTATTATTTTTCTGGTATCATTAAATTATTTGTCTGTGTTCTCTTCTAGCTCTCTGAGTTCCTTCAGAACAATTATTTTGAATTATTTGTCAGTTAATACCTGGATCTTTATTTCTTTGGGGCCAGGTACTGGAGGTTCACTGATTCCTTTGGTGGAGTCTCTTTTCCCTGGTTCTTTGTGATCCCTGTATCTTTGCATTGGTGTTTGCACATTTCAAGAAGCATTCATCTCTTCCAGACTTTATGGACTGATTTGGTGAAGGAAGACATTCGCGTGTAGAAGAGGGACTGCTGGAGCATGCTGTGACTCCAGGTCTAGTGGTGCATGGCACCAAGTGTGGGGTGTAGCGGCACCGGATCCTGGGCAGCATGGTGTCTCTTTGGCTCAGGTCTTTGCTGTCCACAGCATTGACAAATGTATGGTCCTTGGCAATACTTGTAGGGGGTCCACAGTGTCTGCAAGGGCTTTTGGGCAAGGACTATTAGGGTCCTAAGCTGTGCCTTCAGGAATAGCTGCTAGAGACCAAGGCAGGCAGCAGTAGTGCCCAGAGTCTGTGGTATACACACACTTGACTGGGGGTCAGCTGTGGGCACCTGTGTAATGGAAGGGGCCAGTTGCAGGCACATACATAATGGTGGGGACCAGGGCAGAAAGAAAGAGCTGGAGCAAACTGTGGGTGCACAAGTGGCTACAGATGCCCTGGTTGTCAGTCTATATTACTGTGTCTAGTAGGTATCAACTTCGGCATATGGCAGTTGAAGCCAGTGATAAGGGTTGGGCTGGGGGCCTTCAGGTGCTCAATTGGAGAAGCAGCTGCAGGTGAGCTGCAGGTGAGCTGCAGCTCACAGTGATGCAGGCCAATGAGAGTAGACGGGGCCTGATCCAAGCCTATAAGCAGCTATGGGGGCCCCAGCTATCAGGCCTGCTGTCCTGTGGCTGTGCACTCTCCCCCCAGGTGTGTATGCATAGTGGAGGCTGGTGACAGGAGTCAGGCCAGTGACATGCAAGTGCACAGCTGGAGGTGCTAGCCCAGAGCAGGTGCATGACAGTGGAGGTCAACCAGAGGGGTCTGGACTAGTGCCTTGCTTTCATGCAGCCACAGAGGTCTGGGCTGGCTGCTGGTGCAGGGTTCCTGGGCTCAGATGGGGATGGTGAGGAGAAAGGAGTAGGGTGCCTGGCATTAGTGAACGTGAACACCTGTGGAGTAAAATGTGGTGAAACCTGCACAGGGTCTGCTGTAGCTGTGCTGGCCATTGGTTTCTTCTTCAGTGGTAAAGCTGCTGAGTTTGTCTGTCAATCATGTCACACTGAATTGAGATTGCTCCTGTTGTCTGGCATTTATTGGTGACCCCTGTTTTTCTTCCTTCTTCCTTGCTGTCTCTATTTGTCTCAGTTTTGATGGTCTGAGTGGGGTGAAATTAAATTAGACCTTTGTGCAGTTCCCCCCAAAGACTTGGTGAGCTGATTGCTCACCCTGTTCTTTCTTTCCCAGCAAGGGCGACTCTTTCTAGCTGGGGGGGGGGGGGGTTCCCTCCTGGAACTGAGCAACATCAGCTTGGAGGAGGGGATGATGCAGGCAAAATAAATCTGTCTTCCTTTTCTCTTTTTGTGTGGTTAGCCTCATGTTTTTTGTTTCACTGTGTTGCTGAAGTTTCTCAAGTAGACTCCAGAGCTATGCAAGAGCTGTTTTTAGTCATAGATAGCTGTCTAACTGTTGATCTTTGTTGGAGGACAGAGGCTGGATTCTCCTATGCTGCCATCTCGGTGATGTCAACCCTCTAATACTTTTCATCTTCTTGCCCTGCTTTCTTTTTCTCTTTAACACTTTTAACATCTCAACTACTGTATATTGTACTACTTCCCCTTGTTTATTTTCTTTCTCTCTCACTAGAATATAAACTCCACAGGGCAGGGATTTTGTTTGTTTCTTTGTTTTGCCTATTTTATTTATTGTTTTATTTCCAGAGCCTGAGAGAGTATGTAACATAACACAGCTCAGTCAATATTTCTTGAATGAATGAAAAAGCAACAACAACAACAAAAAACAGTAACATGACCTAAATCTTGAAGGCTTATTGAGCCAATACAGCACTATTCTGAATTTCTTTTCTCAGAATAAGAATTACGAGATATGGACAAGAGAGGGGTATAGAGGATAAGATGGGGGCGATTGTATTTGTCTGGAAAGGGGCAGTGAGTAAAGCAGGTTGACTTCTGCTCAGAGGTTATATATGTGTGTTTGCTTTATTATTATTGTTAACTTTGTTATAATAAATTATCACAACATTGTTAATCAACTATACTCCAATATAAAATAAAAAGTTTTAAAAAATTAAAAATAAAATAAAATCCAAAAAAAAAAACCCTTTGTTATAATAAAAAATACACCACAAAAAGCAAAGCATGACCCATTATTCTAGTAGGCATTGAAGGATATCAGCTAGGCTGCTTCTGACTATATAGGGTAGCACAAAGCAAGGGCAGTGCATCTATTCTAATGGCAAATTATCACTTTAATGGTGTGAGTAAAGTGTGTTAAGTAGAACTGATAGAAGTGAGTTAAGTTTCAATATATGGCTTTAAGTAATCACTATCCATCCTAAAATATGGAGGTGGAGAATTTGGACATTCAGATATAAAAGCATTTGGTGAAGTAACTTGAAATCAAATTCATCTTCAATAGTGATGAACCACGAGGCTGTTTTGATTCCTTTGCATCAGGCTTTCTTCTGGATCCCATTTACTGTGTTCCATTGGTTTTGGTCTAGACCAGTCATTGTCAGTGTGGGCTGCCTGGTGGAAACACCTGAAAAGATTATCCTAAATAATGTTGAAGTCTGGATCCCACTGCCAGAGATTCTGATTTAAGTGGTCTGGGACGCAGTTTGAGAATCAGGATTTTTTTTTAATTCCAGGTGATTTAGTTAAAGTTCAGAACCACTATCTATATATGTACTATTTTTAATTTATGAAATGTATAAATGTTTCAATCATGTGATATTTATTTATTTATTTACATTCATTCTTTTACTCTTTTATTCCACAAGTATTGATTGAGAACAAGTTCAATAAAGGGGTCGGGCACCATGATAGTGGCAGGGTGTATGCTGGTAAATAGGACTGGTGTGGACCCACCATATTCACCATTATAATTACTTATGGTAGATTCTCTTACACAAAATGACACCATCAACTGTATGACAACTGAGACAGAATCATCCCTTTGAATGACTGGAAGTCACCTCCAGCCATTAAGACAGCTGCTTCTGAAGTGAAATCATGGGTGCCAGCATGTCATTAACAATGACAAGGAATCCCTCTCCCAGATTTTCATGTGCCTTCTTTCTAAAAGCCAGTGACTTTTCTTATTTTCCCTCTCTCAATTCCTTCTCTCTTTCTCCTGCCAGAAACTTTCATTTATTTACCAATTATTCTCTCACTGTTAAAGTGTTAAAGTTTGAAATGTAAGGGTTAAATAACACTTCAAGTATTTCTGTCCACGGACTAAGTTAAATTAGCTGATCGTGTAATAAATTACATGTGATTTTGGTTCTTACTATTCATTTTCTTCAAAAGAGAGGCAGGAAGATATCACCAAAGGCAAATCCCACTAATTATATATAAACACAATAATTTTGTGTTCATGATGAACATTTAATGCTAGCACAGTATATCAATGCGTACTACTACTAATAATACTAATTAACATTTATTGAGGCTTTTTTGTTTAATCCAACATTTTTCTAAGCACTTTACATGATTTAACTTATTTCATCTGCAATGGAAAAAAATGAGACTATGTGTACTATTTTAAGATAAAAGGAAAACTAAGCACAGAGAATTGATACACTGGTGTTGGGCTTCCTTGTGTTAAAGAAATGAACAGGGACATGACGTTCTTTAAAATTTAGATACATACTCAAAATGCCTCTGTATTTGAGCTACAAACTCTTCAAAGCCTCTCCCTGCAGTTGACTATTCTTGCTTGTTTTATAAAAAATGGTCTTGTTTTCCAGTTAATTTTGTCATGAGTCAGGTAGTTCATGAGTTTCAATTCAGCAGAATTTTCAGAGGAGAATGCTTTTATAATGTTTTATATAAAAGTAAGGATGTCAAAATCTAATCCGCAGTATCAGAGTTTTGCCAGAACGTTGTTCAGGCTGAAATGAAAAACAGGATCTCCCTGGGGGGTTCTCTTCCATAATGAAATCATTGAGATATGAAGGGTCCCAGGAGGAGGACTTTCAAAGCTCTAGCCATTGGCAAGTAAGAAACCATTTGAGATTTGTTTTTAAAAGAAGATGGTGTAATATTCTTAGAGTTTGATATTAGAAAGGAAGCCAAAAACCTAAATTGTGGACCATCTGGAGAAGAAATATAATGAAGAAAGCCAACAAAAATATAATTACAAGAACTGGCTTAGAAATAACAACTGCATTGATTAAGAACAGCCTAAGTAGGGATGTCAAGAATGCAATCTGAGTTAAATTTCCATTTCAGTTTGGCTGTGGGAATAGGAGAAAATGCTCTTGTGGTATGGAGACAACCCCATGAGCAAGAGATATGAGAAGAATTTGGTAAAAGATCAGATGTAAAAAACTCACACTAACATCTCTGTCTTTGTGTGTTTCAAAAGAAATAAAAAATTGAAGAGTGTCAATGATATGTGATAATCTGTAGTTTGTGCTACCTGGGAATACAAATAACCAGACAAACACTATCTTTTCCTCCAGAAGCTTAAATCTGACCATGTACGTAAAAGCACAAAGTCCATACAAATAGTTGAAGAATAAAATGATTAAAATAGACGCAGATGTAGTCATTCAAAAACAATCCATAGTACATTAATCAGAACTTCTCTACTTCCTGTACCAAAACAGGAATTTATTGAATGGATCATTACAAGCAATAAATGTTTAATATATGCACAGATGCCTTCATTCCTTCTAAATATGTAGCAGCCATCGTGTTAAGCATAGATACTGAAATAAACATTAAAAAAATATACTTTTCCTAATGCCATCATAGATTTGGGGAGAAATAAATTTTTCTTAATGATTAAGATGCAATGTGTAGGGAGGACCTTCAAGATGGCAGAGGAGTAAGGCATGGAGATCACCTTCCTCCCCACAAATACAACAAAACTGCATCTACATGTGGAACAACTCCTACGAACACCTACTGAACATTGGCAGAAGACCTCAGACTTCTCAAAAGGCAAGAAACTCCCCACATATCTGGGTAGGGCAAAAGAAAAAAGAACAAACAGAGACAAAAGAATAGGGATGGGACCTGCATCTCTGGAAGGGAGCTGTAAAGGATGAATGGTTTCCACACACTAGGAAGCCCCTTCACAGGCAGAGATGGAGGGGTGTCGGGGGAAGCTTCAGAGGCACAGAGGAGAGTGCAGCAACAGGCGTGCAGAGGGCAAAGCAGAGAGATTCCCACAGAAAGGATCAGTGCCGACCAACACTGACCAGCCCGAGAGGCTTGTCTGCTCAGCCACTGGGGCAGGTGGGGGCTGGGAGCTGAGGCTCGGACTTCGGAGGTCAGACCCCACAGAGAGGACTGGGGTTGGCTGCATGAACACAGCCTGAAGGGGGCTAGTGCACCACAGTTAGCTAGGAGGGAGTACAGGAGAAAGTCTGGAACTGCCTAAGAGTCAAGAGACCATTGCTTCGGGGTGCAAGAGGAGAGGGTATTCAGAGCACCGCCTAAATGAACTCCAGAGACGGGTGCGAGCCACAGCTATCAGCACGGACACCAGAGACGGGCAGGAAACGCTAAGGCTGCTGCTGCAGCCACCAAGAAGCCTGTGTGCAAGCACAGATCACTATCCACACCACCCCTCCCGGGACTGTGCAGCCCTCCACTGCCAGGGTCCCATGATCCAGGGACAACGTCCCCAGGAGAACACACGGCATGCCTCAGACTGTTGCAAAGTCTTGCTACCCTCTGCAGCTGCAGGATCTTCCCACATTCGTACCCCTCCCTCCCTGTGGCCTGAGTAAGCCAGAGCCCCCTATTCAGCTGCTACTTTAACCCCGTCATGTCTGGGTGGGGAACAGATGCCCTCCAGCAACCTACATGCAGAGTATTGGGACTAAATCCAAAGCTGAATCACAGGAGCTGTGTGAACAAAGAAGAGACAGGGAAATTTCTCCCAGCAGGCTCAGGAGCAGCAGATTAAATCTCCATAATCAACTTGATGTACCCTGCATCTGTGGAATACCTGAATAGACAACGAATCATCCCAAAATTGAGGTGGTGGACATTGGGAGCAACTGTAGACATGGGGTTTGCTTTCTGCATCTGATTTGTTTCTGGTTTTATGTTTATCTTAGTTTAGTATTTAGAGCTTATTATCATTGGTAGATTTGTTTATTGATTCGGTTGCTCTCTTCCTTTTCTTTTTTTTTAATATATATATATATATATTTTTTTCCTTTTTCTCTTTTTGGGAGTGTGTATGTGTATGCTTCTTTGTGTGACTTTGTCTATATAGCTCTGCTTTTACCATTTGTCCTAGGGTCTGTCTGTCAGTTATTTTTTGTTTGTTTGTTTTTAGTGCTTGTTATCACTGGTGGATTTGTTTTTTGGTTTGGCTGTTCTTTCTTTCTTTCCTTTCTTTTGTTTTATTACTTCTTTATTTTTAATAATATTAAAAAATTATTTTAATAACCTTATTTTATTTTTCTTTCTTTCCTTCTTTCTTCCTTCCTTCTTTCTTTCTCTTTCTTTCTTTCTTTCTTTCCTTCAATCTTTCTTTCTTTCTTTTCTATCTTTATTTCTGAGCTGTGTGGCTGAAAGGGTCGTGGTTCTCTGGCCGGGTGTCAGACCTGAGCATCTGAGGTGGGAGCGCCAAGTTCAGGACATTGGTCCACCAGAGACCTCCTGGTCCCACATATTATCAAACAGCGAAAGCTCTCCCAGAGATCTCCATCTCAATGCTAAGACCCAGCTCCACTCAATGACCAGCAAGCAACAGTGTTGGACACACTATGCCAAACAACTAACAAGACAGGAAGACAACCCCACTCATTAGCAGAGAGGCTGCCTAGAATCACAATAAGTTCAAAGACACCCCAAAACATACGAGGGGGTGCAGTCCTGCCCACCAGAAAGACAAGATCCAGCCTCATCCACCAGAACACAGGCACCAATCCCCTCCACCAGGAAGCCTACACAACCCACTGAACTAAACTTACACACTGGGGGCAGATGCCAAAAACAACAGAAACTATGAAACTGCAACCTGTGAAAAGGAGAGTCCAAACACAATTAGTGAAGCAAAATGAGAAGAGAGAGAAATACACAGCAGGTGAAGGAGCAAGGTAAAACCCCAAAGACCAAACAAATGAAGAGGAAATAGGCAGTCTACCTGAAAAAGAATTCAGAGTAATGATGTAAACAGGATCCAAAATCTTGGAAATAGAATGGAAAAAAATAAAAGAAACATTTAACAAGGACCTAAAATAACTAAAGAGCAAACAAACAATGATGAAGAACACAATAAATGAAATTAAAAATTCTCTAGAAGGAATCAATAGCAGAATAACTGAGGCAGAAGAATGGATAAGTGACCTGAAAGATAAAATAGTGGAAATAACTATCACAGATTATAGGGGTCCCAGAAGCAGAAGAGAAACAAAAGGGACTGAGAAAATATTTGAAGAGATTACAGTTGAAAACTTCCCTAGTATGGGAAAGGAAATAGTCAATCAACTCCAGGAAGAACAGAGAGTCCCATACAGGATAAATCCAAGGAGAAACATGCCAAGACACATATTAATCAAACTATCAAAAATTAAATACAAAGAAAAAATATCAAAAACAGCAAGGGAAAAGCAACAAATAACATAAAATGGAGTCCCCATATGGTTAACAGCTGAACTTTCAGCAGAAACTCTGAAAACCAGAAGGGAGTGGCAGGATATATTTAAAGTGATGAAAGGGGAAAACGTACAACCAAGATTTCTCTAACCGGCAAAGATCTCATTCAGATTTGACAGAGAAATTAAAACCTTTACAGACATGGAAAAACTAAGAGAATTCAACACCACCAAACCACCTTTACAACAAATGTGAAAGGAACTTCTCTAGGCAGGAAACACAAGAGAAGGAAAACACCTACAAACACAAACCCAAAACAATTAAGAAAATGGTAATAGGAACATACATATCGATAACTACCTTAAAAGTATATGGATTAAATGCTCCAACCAAAAGACATAGACTGGCTGAATGGATACGAAAACAAGACCCATATATATGCTGTCTACAAGAGACCCACTTCAGACTTAGGGACACAGAGAGACTGAAAGTGAGATGATGGAAAAAGACATTCCATGCAAATGGAAATCAAAATAAAGCTGGAGTAACAATTCTCATATAAGACAAAATAGACTTTAAAATAAAGACTATTACAAGAGAAAAAGAAGGACACTATATGATGATCAAGGGATCAATCCAAGAAGAAGATATAACAATTGTAAATATTTATGCACCTAACATAGGAGCACCTCAATACACAAGGCAAATGCTAACAGCCATAAAAGGGGAAATCGACAGTAACACAATCATAGTAGGGGACTTTAACACCCCACTTTCACCAGTGGACAGATCATCCAAAATGAAAATAAGGAAACACAAGCTTTAAATGATACAATAAACAAGATGGACTTAATTGATATTTGTAGGGCATTCCATCCAAAAACAACACAATACACTTTCTTCTCAAGTGCTCATGGAGCATTCCCCAGGATAGACCATACCTAGGGTCACAAATCAAGCCTTGGGAAATTTAAGAAATTTGAAATCATATCAAGTATCTTTTCTGACCACAATGCTGTGAGACTAGATATCAACTACAGGAAAAAAAATCTGTAAAAAATACAAACACATGGAGGCTAAACAATACATTACTAAATAAGGAAGAGATCACTGAATAAATCAAAATGAAATAAAAAAAATCCTAGAAACAAATGACAATGAAAACATGATGACCCCTAACCTATGGGATGCAGCAAAAGCAGTTCTAAGAGGGAGGCTTATAGCAATACAATCCTACCTCAAGAAACAAGAAACATCTCAAATAAACAACCTAACCTTAAACCTAAAGCAATTAGAGAAAGAAGAACAATAAAACCCCAAAGTTAGCAGAAGGAAAGAAATCAAAAAGATCAGATCAGAAATACATGAAAAATAAATGAAGGAAATAATAGCAAATATGAAGAAAAGTAAAAGTTGGTTCTTTGAGAAGACAAATAAAATTGATAAACCATTAGCCAGAGTCATCAAAAAAAAAAAAAAGGGAGGAGACTCAAATCAATAGAATTAGAAATGAGAAAGGAGAAGTAACAACTGATACCACAGAAATACAAAGGATCATGAGAGATTACTACATGCAACTATATGCCAATGAAATGGACAACCTGGAAGAAAAGGACAAATTCTTAGAAAAGCTTAACCTTCCATGACTGAATCAGGAAGAAATAGAAAATATAAACAGACCCATCATAAAAACTGAAATTGAAACTGTTATTAAAAATCTTCCAACAAACAAAATCCCAGATGGCTTCACAGGTGAATTCTATCAAACATTTAGAGAAGAGCTAACACCTATCTTTCTCAAACTCTTCCAAAATATAGCAGATGGAGGAATTCTCCCAAACTCATTGTACGAGGCCATCATCACCCTGATAACAAAACCAGAAAAAGAGGTCACAAAAAAAGAAAAGTACAGACTAGTATCACTGATGAACATTTGTGCGAAAATCCTCAGCAAAATACTAGCAAACAGAATCCAACAACACATTAAAAGGATCATACACCATGATCAAGTGGGGTTTATCCCAGGTGTGCAAGGATTCTTCAATATACGCAAATCAACCAATGTGATCAACCGTATTAACAAATTGAAGGAGAAAAAACATATGATCATCTCAGTAGATGCAGAAAAAGTGCACCCCATTTATGGCTTGCTGTGGCCTTCCCAGTTGTAAAACGCTGTGCTCCTTGGATGCCTTTCTTATCTCAGACTAACCCTACTGTGTGACCTCTTTTGACTTTCTGTGCACTGCCAGGAAAGGTAACCAAGAGGACAACTTAGTTCTTCATACTTGGAACAACCAAACCAAGATAATTCTGAAACCTAAGGGACTGGTTAATTCCCCTAAGTCCAGGAGCCTCAGCTGGGATGAGAGAGACGACCACTTTTATATATTACAGTGTGAGGGCTGAGCCCCTTCTCAGGTCTCCCCTGATGACCTAAGGCATAAAGGATTTGTTCCATCAAATTCAACACCCATTTATGATAAAAACCCTCCAGAAAGTAGGCATAGAGGGAACTTTCCTCAACATAATAAACGCCATATATGACAAACCCACTGCCAACATCATTCTCAATGGTGAAAAACTAAAACCATTTCCACTAAGATCAGGAACAAGAAAAGGTGGCCCACTCTCACCACTATTATTCAACATAGTTTTGGAAGTTTTAGCCATAGCAATCAGAGTAGAAAAAGAAATAAAAGGAATCCAAAACAGAAAAGAAGAAGTAAAACTGTCACTGTTGGCAGATGACATGATACTATACATAGAAAATCCTAAAGAAACTACCAGAAAACTAGTAGAGCTAAGCAATGAATTTAGTAAAGTAGCAGGATACAAAATTAATATACAGAAATCTCTTCCATTCCTATACACTAATGATGAAAAATCTGAAAGAGAAATTAAGGGAACACTCGCATTTACCATTGCAACAAAAAGAATAAAATACCTAGGAATAAATCTACCTAAGGAGACAAAAGACCAGCATGCAGAAAAATATAAGACACTGATGACAGAAATTAAAGATGATACAAACAGATGGAGAGTTATACTATGTTCTTCGATTGGAAGACTCAACATTGTGAAAATGACTATACTAGCCAAAGCAATCTACAGATTCAATGTAATTCCTATCCAACTGTCAATGGCATTTTTCACAGAACTAGAACAAAAAGTGGCACAATTTGTATGGAAACACAAAAGACCCTGAATAGCTAAAGCAATCTTGAGATAGAAAAACAGAGCTGGAGGAATCAGGTTCCCTGACTTCAGACTATACTACAAAGCTACAGTAATCAAGACAGTATGGTACTGGCATGAAAAAAGAAGTATAGATCAATGGAACACGATAGAAAGCCCAGAGGTAAAACCAAGCACGCATGGTCACCTTATCTTTGATAAAGGAGGCAAGAATATACAATCGTGAAAAATAGCCTCTTCAATAAGTGATGCTGGGAAAACTGGACAGCTACATGTAAAAGAATAAAATTACACACTTCCTAACACCGTACACAAAAGTAATCTCAAAATGGATTAAAGACCTAAATGTAAGGGCAGACACTATAAAACTCTTAGAGGAAAACCTAGGCAGAACACTCTATGACATAAATCACAGCAAGATCCTTTTTGACCCACCTCATAGAGAAAGGGAAATAAAAACAAAAATAAAGAAATGGGACCTAATGAAGCTTAAAAGCTTTTGCCCTGCAATGGAAGCCATAAACAAGATGAAAAGACAACCCTCAGAATGGGAGAAAATATGCAAAAAAGCAAGTGGCAAAGGGTTAATCTCAAAAATATACAAGCAGCTCATACAGCTCAATATCAAAAAAAACAAACAACCCAATCAAAAAATGGGCAGAAGGTCTAAATAGACATTTCTCCAAAGAAGATATACAGATTGCCAACAAACACATGAAAGGATGCTCAACATCACTAATCATTAGAGAAATGCAAGTAAAAACTACAATGAGGTAACATCTCACCCTGGTCAGAATGGCCATCATCAAAAAATCTACAAAGAGTAAATGATGGAGAGGGTGTGGAGAAAAAGGAACCCTCTTGCACTGTTGGTGGGAATATAAATTGATACAGCCACTTTTGAGAACAGTTTGGAGATTCCTTAAAATCTAAAAATAGAACTACCATCGAACCCAGCAATCCCACTACTGGGCATATACCCTGAGAAAACAATAATTCAAAAAGAGTCATGTACCACAATGTTCACTGCAGCACTATTTACAATAGCCAGGACATGGAAGCAACCTAAGTGTCCATCAACAGATGAATGGATAAAGAAGATGTGGCACATATATACAATGGAATATTACTCAGCCATAAAAAGAAATGAAATTGAGTTATTTGTAGTTAGGTGGATGGACCTAGAGTCTGTCATACAGAGTGAAGTAAGTCAGAAAGAGAAATACAAATACTGTATGCTAACACATATATATGTTATCTAAAAAAAAAAAATGCTTCTGAAGAACCTAGGGGCAGGCCAGGAATAAAGACACAGACCTAGAGAATGGACTTGAGAACACGGAGATGGGGAAGGGTAAGCTGGGAGGAAGGGAGTGAGTGACATATATACACTACCGAATGTAAAATAGATAGCTAGTGAGAAGCAGCCACATAGCACAGGGAGATCAGCTTGGTGCTTTGTGTCCACCTAGAGGGGTGGATTAGGGAGGGTGGGAGGGAGACTCCAGAGGAAGGAGATATGCAGATATATGTATATGTATAGCTGATTCACTTTGTTATACAGCAGAAACTAAAACACCATTGTAAAGCAATTATACTCCAATAAAGATGTCAATAAAAAGAGAGGCTGTGAGAAAGGAAATGAGCAGAAGTGTAAATGTACTTTAATGAGAGACTGAAGCAATGACTTTTGTTCCTACCTACCATTTCCAAATGTTTTGTGACACTTGATTATCCACAGGATATCTGCTGATGTCTTTAAATAAGCAACTTTTCACTTGAGTCTTTTTGAATGTGTTTAGTTTCTTGCAACTGAAAACATCAAGACACGATGCTTATGTTCAGCCTTGATGACTCAACTTATATGTAATGAGAAAAAAAAAGTGCAAACTTTGAGTCATGAAGAATGGGAGCAATGACTGATTGATAGAAATACACCCTTAATATAAAATACATATATGTGAATGCAAACACACACACACAAATATATATGGACACACACAGATATAAATTTACTTAATTCTGAAATTTTTGGCTATGTGAGGCAGTCCTGAGAATATCCTCCACCCCTATGTGGGCCAGATTCTTAATTAATGATAGTATAATTACTACTGCTACTATTACTGTTACTGCTACTTATATTACTGCCAATAAAATTAGTCCCTTTTATCTCACAACACTGCAATATTTGAATGCTTTCTCATCTAGCTCCCTCCTCACCTGATTCCCTTGGAAAGCCAGTAACATCAATTGAGAAGACATTTTTATTCCCTTTAGACTGGTGAGCAGACTGAGCCTCACAAAGTCAAATATTCTGACTCAAGAGTGTCTGTGTCCTTTACATTAAATCACAGATAAATCAGTACAGTTTTCAGATGAAGTTATTTCTAAATTGAAAAATATTGAATCCATTTTGAAAATCCACTCTCTTTGGTTCAAAGAGGCTCAGAGAAGAGGATACATATCATAATCGGCAAAATCCATTCATCCCTGGAAGTCTCAAAACCCAGATCCTAGTGCTGTGAGGAAGAATGTTTAAGCATAACAAACCTACTACATACCAGCTATGTGCTCATCACCGTGTTAAGCACTGGACGTAATAAAAGTGAAGATAAGCCTGCCTTCAATGGATTTTTTATGAGTAAGCAACAACTGAAAACCATATTTAAGCCATAATGATTTGCAGGACTGTGGATAAGAGAGAAATTGAGATGGGTTCAAAGAGCCAACAAAGGATATAACAAAGATATATGATAAAATACAGCATGAAATATACCATGTTAGATAGAGATTATTTTATTGTGTAAATATCAGGAATTTTAAATTAATCTGGTTAATAATATTTTAGAAATATGAATCCAATTATTGAGTAGAATATATTTGGGAAAGAAATAATATCAAAAGCAACATCAATTGAGGATAATTCTCAGGAATAATTGAAACAAACAAGTTAAATCTCTAGTAAGACTTTAGAACTCACGATATTCAGTTCCATAATATTATAGATAGAAATAATAGCCAATATCACATAGCATGGCAGAATGGAGAGCTGAGTTCTTGAAGAGTACATCACCCATTTCCCTCATTTTAGAAATGTAGAAACTGAGGCCCTCAACTGTAGAATTATTTATACAATGTGGCAGAGTTTCCAATCATTTTGGGACCAAGACACAGTTACAGCAACTCTCCTGTTTAATCTTCCTTTTAAAATCCATGTTGATCTGCATGCATCAGTGGTTTACAACAAAATTCTAACTATACAAATTCTAAATATACAAAAGGTATATTTAGAATTTAGTTATTGTATTATGCAAAAGTCAAATAGCATTATTATGCCTTTCTCTGATCTGCCCACTGAATGATTCCACTTATCCAATTGTTATTATAATAGAGATTCTGTTACAGAAAAATATTGTGTAGTAAACAAATATTTTCTTAAAAAAAAAGATGCAATGTGTGAAGAAAGGAAATAGAAATATAGCTTTGGTGTCAAGGTGGAAGGGGATTATAGGAGGGCCTTTAAGAGTAGATTTACGTAAGCTGAAGGATGGCCAAGTATTTCTTAGGAGGAGAAGGGGGACGGGATGGGTGAAAGGCACCTGAAAAAAATCTCAGTGCCCCGTCTAAAAGAAAGGCTGGCACACTGGGAAAACATCAAATTCTTGGTATGCGTGGAGTCAAGAGAGGGTAGCAGATGATTCAAGAGAAATAAGCAGATGTCAGATCTTTAGGGCCACACATGCAAAGCCAAAAAAAAGAAGAAGTTTTACTCTGAGATTAGTGGGGAGTCAATCATTGATTCTCTGTAGGGAAGTGACTTAAACTGATCTGCTTTTATATAACAAGCTACATCTCAAAACTCGATTATACAGAAAATTAGCCAGATCTGGTCATTCAGATTTGGAATCCAGAGCAAAGGAATTGTAACACACTGTGGACAATGCACAAGGATCTGATTGCTTTAGCCTTTAATGATCTTTGGAATACAGGGTCTCAAACGGTCACTCCAAACTATTCCTAATTTTTTACCTGTTGGGAAAGGTTGGGACTTTTATTATCTGTCCTTTCTGAACATGCGCTATTGCTTCCCCTTCAGCTATAAGATGTGGCTACGGCCTACCTCCTGAGTACCGTCTTGTACTTGCTGGAATCTATTCCCTATCCTTTTCTGTGTTCCAGAACATCAACTGGCCTCCACTGGCCTCCCCCATATGCTCCGTCTCACCACCAGGACTTTGCACATGCTGTCCCTATGCCTAGCATGTACTTTCCTCCTGTCCTCCACTAGTTTACTATGAATTTTTTTTAGAATTCCTTTAAAGAGGAATTACATGACCTTGGAAACATCTACTCAAAACTTGAAGAAACTCCCCTCCATAACATCTATGTCATTTTCAGTTTTTGTTTTGCATGATGATTGATGTTACTTCCAGAATGTAAAGTGCAGGAGAAACTTCACCAGCCAGGGGGGCCTAAGTCCTTAACTGCAACTCCCTTCAGAGACTGAATACATTGTCTGTGCAGCAAGTCCAGTGAGTGAAGGGCCACTTTCCCCCATGAGACCTGTCAGGTAAAGCCTTTGGAATTGCCTGTGATCAGTACTGAAATATCACACATAGGTTTTTGGCTCGCTAGTTGTCTGTGTTTTAACATAAAGAACTTTTCAAAAGTATATGTATTATAACCTATGTTTTTTTCCTTTAGGGTATTTGCTTTTTGTGTAGCATTCAAAATTTTATTAAAGAGGCTATAACTACATACTTATTTTATCTTAGTAGTTTTACAATATTGTTGCTTATTTTAAAATTATAATCACTTTGGAATTATGATCAATTCTGTATACAGGGAATTCCCTGGTGGTCCAGTGGTTAAGACTCTGTCTTTTCTCTGCGGAGAGCCCGGGTTCGATGCCTGGTCAGGGAGCTAAGATCCCACAAGCTGTGTGGCACAGCCAAGAAAAAAAAAAAAGCAAAAAAGATTTGATATACAGCGTAAAGCATGGATAGACATATTTTTCTTTCAGAAGTGTATTACTAATAGTTTTACAATGTGTTAACCTTAGAAGCAGCTGGGTGAAGGGTTCACAGTACCTCTGTATATTTCTTTATAACTACCTAATGAAACTATAATTATCTAAAAATAAAATTTTTTTTTAAAGGGAGTGTTAGCCAACTGCTGCAACTGAAAGCTCCTTTAGTGTTTCAAATACCTAACTAAATGAGTACATTTTCCCCCAGATAAGTCATTCATTGAGAATCTTATTTTTTTTCTTGCTCTGACTTTTGGTAGGCTAATTATTGGTCTGCTGGTTTCCAGCATCTTCTCTAAAACACAAATCGGATGTTATTGATCTTCTTCACACTGGAAACTTAACATGCCTCCATTTGAAATAGGACATACCTTTGACCAGCTTCATCCATGTCAACACCCTCCTTCACTTAGATCATTTATCTTCACCTTCTCCAGTAATTCTAGACATACCGATGTTGGTTTATAACATGCACAATTATTTAGGCCTCCTTCTCACCCTGGAATTCATTATCACATGCTGATCAGAAATTCTAAACCATAGTAATCCTTATCTTTGATCATGAACTATAAAATTATTATGAAAATTACTTAATAGTTCATTTTCAAATTTGTAATGTGGAAGGAATATGGGTTCAGAGTTACAAAGCCTTGGGACTACTTATTAGCTTTTCCACTTAGACCCCTATGAAACTGTCTTCTCTTCCCTAAATGGGGATTAGTCCACCTACTTCATTGGGTAGCCATGGAAATAAAAACAGCTGTAGATATGTACTGTGTCTAGTACAGCAGATGATAAGTATGATTCCCTCAATCCTCAACTCCTGAAGCTTCCTCTTAGTAAATTCTGGTAGACAAGCTCATTCAAACTGTGAAGGAAAAGAAATACCATGGATTCTTGATGTTGTAAATTTTGAGAACCAAAATCAACTTGCAGCTAATTTTATAGACAATACAAGAAAGGCAGCATCAGGACTCTTTGCACCCAACCAAAGACTGTATCACTATGTTTACCATATAGTCAGACTGCATGTGAATTCCCTACATTGAGCGGAGTTTTAAAATGCAGGTCATGGAAATTAGAGCCATGAGGTATCTTAACCACCAGTGTTCTCATATTGGCCTCGCCAATGTTTTTGATGGAATGGAGAGCGACTGTGTTTGATTTCCATCAGCGTGAAAATAAAAACTTTGACATTCTTGGCAAAGGAACCTGTATGGGTCTCCTAGATGACTAAGAGTGATGAAAAGTTAGAGGGAGTTGGATTCCCACTAATGATAAGGATAATTGGATTGGGGGCACAGGTCTGTGCTCTGTCTGGGGCACAAACTCTCTGGTGACATGAGAGCTCTCAACTCAGAGCAGGCACTTTATAATATACACAGTGGTTGCTCAGGCTTTCTCCCTCCTCCATGACATGAACTCGGGCTTCAGAATCCAGAGTAGTCCCTAAATCATATGAGGTCCCTGACAACTAGAGATGTCTGTAAGCAAATCTTGTTACAACTCAGAAGAGACGTTTCTATTATGATGCAGCAAGGGCCTCTACAAGAATGTGTTTGCTAAAATAATAATTTTGCTAAAAATCAGCAACTTTGCTTAAAATATTTAGTCTATTTGAAACATCGAGGTAACTGGCAATAAAAGAAACATGTCTTTATGAACCAAAGTTGGCAAAATTTGTAGTTTTTGCCTCTATCTATTTTTACATACCTACAAAATATATTCATGAACATATTTGTTGGCAAATAATGCCTAGAGGTAATTTTTGTTTTCCTAAAGGCTAAAATGGAATGGGGAATAAAGTTCGCAATGTATGTTATTAGCATTCTTGATCTATCTAATTGAAATTTTTAAATTTTCTTCATTTTTTTTCATTTGGGTAAAGTGATTTTGGTATTAAGTGATAGTTAAGATTCTTCTAAAATTTAAAAATTAAAAAAATGAATGTTTTAGTCATTGCAGTGATACAGAGGAGATTTTAATAAGCTTGAGGGAAGCAAGTAAGCTATCGCCTAGAAAGTCTACATGAAAAGGGCATTCATTACCTTAATCAGTTCATCTCAGGCCAGAATCTGGCCCTCAAACTTATAGGTTATTAATTTTATTTGCTCAGCATACCAAGAATGGATTCATTAATAAAGACTGATCTACAAGGCTGAAAACAAATATTATTGTATAATGAGAAACATGATTGTCTCAAAGCCTGGAAGAAGCACATGAGCTGATCAGTGTATCTAGTCCTCATAAATACTCAGAAAGAAAATCTTACTTAGATCACTTCTTGTTGAGCATGAAGTCAGATTTAGAGTTGCCAGCTGGCCTGGCTAGAAGGGCTTAATTGAAATTTATCTGCTAGAAACAGAATGTTGCCCATTAGACTCACTGAGTACAACACCTTCCCTCTTACCACTACTGTGCTGGAACCTGCCAAGCAATGCTTCTTTGATTCCCTTGTCTGTGCTTCCATGGCTGTCCAACTCCATTTTTGATGAACACATTCTTTTTTTAGATAACTTAATACATTTGACTGAGTTACACGTAAGTCTTAAAGAGCTGAAAACTACACCATCTCTTTAAATTGTTTTTTTTTAATATAAACATTGTATTGTCTCAAAGTTTAACTTTCAAAGAACATATTGTCCTTTTAAAAATATTTTTAGAGAAGCCTCAGTAGTATCTTTAAAAGCAAACACAGTTAAGAAAACAAACAAAATAAAAACATTTTTCCACTATTATAACTGATGATCAGTGCTAAGATTAGCAGGTTCCTCAAGAATACCTTGGAGGTATTGCAGGTTCAGTTCTAGACCATACAGTAAATTGAATATTAAATTCAAGTCACATAAATATTTTTGGTTTCTCAGTGCATATAAAACTTATGTGCACACCATACTCTAGTCTAGTAAGTGTACAATAGCATTGTGCCTAAAAAATGTACATACCTTAATTAAAAAATAGTTTATTGCAAAAAAAAATACAAACCACTATCAGGTCTTAAGGGAGTCATAAGTTTTTGCTGGTGGAGAGTCTTGCCTCAGTGTTGATGGCTGATGGCTGACCAGGGTGGTGGTTGCTGAATGTTGTCATGGCTGTGGCAATTTCTTAAAATAAGACAACAATGAAATTTGCTGCATTGGTTGACTCTTCCTTTCACGGACAATTTCTCTTTAGCGTGCAATGTTGTTTATAGCATTTTACCCACAGTAGAACTTCTTTTAAAATTGGAGTCAATCTTCTCAAACCCTGCCATTGCCTTATCAATTAAGACTATGTAATACTCTAAATCCTTTGTTGTCATTTCAACAATCTTCATAGCATCTTCTCCAGGAGTAGATACAATTTCAAAAAAAAATTGTTTTTCTCTGTTCATTCATACGAAGCAACTCATCTATTCAAGTTTTGTCATGAGATGGCAGAAATTCAGTCACATCTTCAGACTCCATTTATAAGTTTAGTTCTTTTGCAATTTACATCACATCTGCAGCTACTTCCTCCATGGAAGTCTTCCTCTCAAAGTCATCAATGACAGTTGGAATCAGCCTCTTCCAATCTCCTGTTAATGTTGATATTTTGACTTTCTCCTATGAAGCATGAATGTACTTAATGACATCTAGAATTTGAATCCTTTCAGGAACATTTTCAATCTACTTTGCCTAGATCCATCGGAGGAATCACATCTGTGGCAGCTATTGCCTTATGAAATTTATGTCTTAAATAATAAGACTTGAAGATAATCACTCCTTGACCCATGGGTTGCAGAATGGATGTTGTGGTAGTAGGCATGAAAACAACATTCATCTCATTGTATATCTCCATCAGAGTTCTTGAGTGATTAGGTGCATTGTCAATGAGCAGTAATATTTGGAAAGGAATCTTTTTTTCTGAGCAGTAGGTCTGAACAGTGGGCTTAAAATATTCAGTAAACTTAAGCTGTAAACAAATGTGTTATCATATAGGCTTTGTTGTTCCATTTATAGAGTAATTTTAGCATAATTCTTAAGGGCCCTAGGATTTTCAGAATGGTAAATGAGCATTGACTTCAGCTTAAAGTCACCAGCTGCATTAGCCCCTAACAAGAGAGTCTGCCTGTTCTTTGAAGCTCTGAAGCCAGGCATTGACTTCTCCTCTCTAACTATGGAGGTCCTAGATGGCATCCTTTTCCAATAGGAGGCAGTTTCGTTTACATTGCCAAGTTGTTGTTTAGTGTAGCCACCTTCATTGACTATCTTAGCTGGATCTTCTGGATAACTTGCTGCAGCTTCTCCCTCAGCATTTGCTGCTTCATCTTGCATTTACCTTATGGAGACAGCTTCTCTCCTTAACCCTCATGAACCTAACTCTTCTAGATTTCAAACTTTTCTTCTGCAGCTTCCTCACCTCTCTCAGCCTTCATAAAATTGAACAGAATTAGGCACTTGCTCTGGATTAGGTTTTGGCTTAAAGAAATGTTGTTGCTACTTTGATCTATGCAGGCTATTAAAACTTTCTCCAGATCAGCAATAGGACTGTTTCACTTTCTTATCAATCATGTGTTCACTGGAGGGGCACTTTTAATTTCCTTCAAGAACTTTTCCTTTGCATTCACAACTTTACTGTTTAGCACAAGAGGCCTAGCTCTCTGCTTATATCAGCTTTTAACATGCCTTCCTCACTAAGCTTAATAATTTCTAGCTTTTGATTTATAGTAAGGGATATGCTACTCTTACTTTCACTTGAACTACTGGAAGCCAGTGTAGGGTTATCAACTGGCCCAATTTCAATATTGTTGTGTCTCAGGGAATAGGGAGGCCTGAGGACAGGGAGAGAGATGGGGAATGGCCAGTCAGTGGAGCAGTCAGAACACACGTAAACATTTATTTGTCATCTTAAATGTGCACAGTGGGCTTCCCTGGTGGCGCAGTGGTTGGGGGTCCGCCTGCCGATGCAGGGGACGCGGGTTCGTGCCCCGGTCTGCGGGGATCCCGCGTGCCGCGGAGCGGCTGGGCCCGTGGGCCGTGGCCGC
The DNA here is from genome assembly GCF_963455315.2 of Globicephala melas. Lineage (NCBI taxonomy): Eukaryota > Metazoa > Chordata > Mammalia > Artiodactyla > Delphinidae > Globicephala > Globicephala melas. Next base: position 160,056,603 of record NC_083315.2, on the reverse strand, counting down.
TGGGCCTGTGCGTCCGGAGCCTGTGCTCCGCGGCGGGAGAGGCCGCAGCGGTGAGAGGCCCGCGTAACGCAAAAAAAAAAAAAAAAAAAAGAAATGTGCACAGTTTGTGGCATCCCAAAATATTACAATAGTAACATCAAAGATCAGTAATCACACACCACCATAGCCAATATAATAATAATTTAAAAGTTTGAAATATTGCAAGAATTACCAAGATGTGACACAGAGACACAAAATGAGCAAATGCTGTTGGAAAAAATGGTGCCAATATACTTGCTCAAAGCAGAATTGCCATAAACCTTCAATTTTTAAAAAATGAAATATCTGTGAAGCACATTTGCTGTATTGCAAATATTTGTGCAATAAAACAAGGTATGCCTGTAATTATGAATTGCTGCTCTTAAGGTCTTTACCACTGACATTTAAAATGCTGATGGATCTTTTCTTCCTCTTTATTTTGCTGAGGCCCATCCTGAGGGCTCTACCCTGATGTATTTTTATAAATTATCCTATGAGATATGTCCACATTGGTCAGTCTGGAGGTCCTGATATATAAAATTTTAAATACATTCTTTTCTTAGTATAAACTTTCTCTAAATTATTTCTTAAGTCTTCCAACATTTGAATTTAAAATTATGAGATTTACTTTTTTTAATTTCAAAAAAACAGATGTCAAGGAATATAGTCAACCTAATTTACAATAAAAGTCTGCAACAAATTTTGAAGATGGTTCCCTGATTTAAATTTATTTCTCCATCTTGTAGAAAATATTATATGTTAATTTTTTATCTTTTCCTTATTTTTTCCTAAGGAATGGTTTTAATATGAATTTAGGTTACTAAAATTTGAGTTGATTTTAATTTTCTGCTGTTCCTTAATTACCTTTATACCCTATGAAAAATCAATTTTGATAAATTGATTTTATCATAATTCATAATTATGAATTAAATCATAATTCATATGTGGCACAGAAAGAAACTGTCCAAAGATTTTGATCCCCCTTCTATAGTTTAGAATTGTTGATAGGAAGCAGCTACCTATCCAGGGACTGGGTTTCCCAGTAATCCATCAAAGTGTGTCATGTGATTAATTCTTGATAGTAGATTTTGGATGGAAATAATGTATACCATCTCTGCACCTCTCCCCTACTTTCTACTTACGTGCCTAGTAGTTGAGTATCCTAAAGGATGCTGGAGTGACAATATGGAAGGAATCTAGTACCTTCTATCACCACATCAAAGATTGATTGCTGAATACCGTTATGGAGCTCTTTTGTAAGTGAAAAATCACCTTATTTTGCTTAGCTATACAGCAAGTAATCACTGAACATCATAGAATCTTAAAATCTAGAAAGTTAATGTTAAAATAAATGTAGAAGTCATTTAATCTACCCCTACACAAGCATGATTCAAGATATTACTCAATTAGGGGACCTATTTGGGTTTGGAGAAAAGAGAATGTAACTAAGAAATATATTTTTCCAAAGCTGACATACCAACTCTGGTAAATTCACTGACCTTTTCTCCACTTAGCCAGCTGATTTCATAGACTCTCATACACTTGGATCTGAACTAGAGAAAGAAATATGGACTAAAGAGAGTGAAAGGAAAGGCTACTTTTCTTCTGATTGAATAGGGGCATAGACTAATGAATGAAGAAGAGTTTTATTTCTAAGCTCCTCAGTCACCCGCATGGCCTAAAATGATTTAGGGTAGCATGTTTAATTGAGGTAAAATAAATCAAGAGTGTAAGATCAAAGGAGAACAACCAGTACTAAGTGTACAAAAACATACTAAAATGGAAAAATAAAAGTTGAGGGATGGCTGAGAAGAAGGTAAAGGAAATGGGCCAAATAATGTAAATAAATGGGAGCAGAGATCAAATTCTAGACCCAAATGCCTTAGTTCTATTCAGTTTGTATTGGTTTTCTGTCCAATCAAGCTAATGCACTTGAATATTCATTGTTTTAAATGTGTTTTTGGATTGTATACAACATCCATTGTGAAAACTCTGAAAGTATATCTAAATAGTAAAAACATTTTTTTTTTGCCAGACCCTTTACATATCCTTAATTGTTAAAAATACACCAGAAACTCCAGGATGATCTGCTTCCAACTTTCACATCAATGAAATTATGTGTATATATGAAAAAATAAGATGCACAGATGAGACTCCACATGATCAAAGAGGGATGTATTAGCCTTTGTTTTGTGCCAAGGTAATAATGTTTTCTCATTGGGAAGGTGACTTTGTTCTGACTATTGGGCAAGCTGATAAGGATATTTCCTTATTCCTGAAGACCATGTCCATTTTTGTACAGTTCAAGGAAATTATAACCGAACACCTGAACTGAGAAAAACCTTCAGGTTTCTATCAAGCCTGCCATAGTTAACATGGAGATGGCAACATTGAGTAAGGTATTTATTCCATAGTGTTATCATGGAAATTAAAGAATTCATGAAATGTACTCAGTGCAGTGTCTGGCACAGAGTAATAAGTGGAGTAGTAACTGTTTTCTTATTATTATTACAACCTGATTGTCCCTTAGTTTTCCATTCTCCATAATTCAGTCCCTTAATTTCTGTGGATCAAGAGTTTAGAGCCCTCCAGTAAATACATCTGAGGACCCTTAGCCAATGCATACATTACCATGATTTTCACTCCAAACCCTTCTCTGACATATAATTTTCTATGCATCTCTGAGATCACCCCTGTCTAATTTGTCACTATTCTTCATGTAGCTACTGCTCTCACTAATCTAATTTGGTCCAAAACATGGGACCACAAGCTCTCCTTTCATTTACTGGTAAACAGACCAGTAGTTGTCAACAAATATTACACTTCACTATAGGGAATTTCATGAAAAACAATAGCTGTCTATAGCTATATCTACTAACAGGGTTCCTGATTCCCGAGCCCGGCTCCCTGATGCTTAACACTCTTGTTAAAGAGCATTAGCTTAACAGAACTTAATTAGAGAAGAGAAATGTGTCAGGACTCATGGAATAGAATGTGTAAAATCATAAGACAAGAGAATACTTATGTTCACCAAGAATGCACAGAAAGTAAGAAAGGATATGGAACAGAAGACTGCAGTCTTGCCAAACTAAAGTGAGATGAACCAAGAGCATGGCTCAGGCCACACCCAAACTAAACGGATTATGTACAGCCCTCCATTGCCCTGTACTATGAGCTAATACATGAATTCAAGATGGAGATACACATGACCATTCAGCTCCACCTTAGGGGAGAATCTTCAGGAAATTTTGCCAAGACTTAACAAAGGGAACAATGATATAATGAAGGAAAGAAACGTGGGTGAGGATGAGGACTTCAGGTTCAAGAGCTTCTTGGCTACCAGAGAACCACTGAAACTTCAGCTGACCTTAGTGGCAGTCAGTGTAAGTGATGAACCAAATATTTCTTGGATGCATAGCTCCTTACCTGTTTGAGAAGCCAGCACTATAAGGAAGGAAACCCTTCTTGCTTCCACCAGTCCCAAAGACAGTTGAACCCAAGAGTCTAGGCTGCTCTCAGGAAGGCAATTGATCAGTTACCTTCAAATCACTTCCAGACACCCTGCTCATCCCTCAATTAAAAACAACAAACAAACAAACAAAAACAAAAAAGCCATGGATCCGACTTTTCTTGAAAGCAATTTACAGTTTTTTAGTCAACTTTTCACAGCCTGAAACTTGCCTTTCATTCAGCTCTTCATTCCATGAATATTTAGTTTACATCAACACTTTTCTGGTGTCTGGGTGTATAGCAATACATAAACCAGATGAAATCCCAGCCCTCAAGGACTTGACACTAGAGAGGGAAAAGATAAAACACTAATAACTAATGTGTAACAACAGGGCTTTATAATCACTATCGAGAATAATAATATAGGGGACACAGGGGATTAGGGGAGCAGCATTAGTTACTGTTTTGTCAAGAAAGGACTATCCAGGAAGGAGTCACTTGAGAAGTGACCAGAAAGGTATACCTATTTCTGGAGGATTGGTGCACTAAGGAAATAGAAAAACAGTCACTAAGGGCCTGGACCTGGAGCATGATTGGAGTGCTGACCCTTTTATATCTAAAATGTCCTTTAAATATGTTTTTCCCTAAATAAAAGGAACTTCTCTGCAAACTTCAGAATTTGCAGGCATCTCTGGGATACAGATACTTTTACCATCCTATAACACACTGTTTGGTCTGCTATACTGTATTATAATAATGATGATGATCATTATTAACTACAGACCAGTACTAACCCCAAACTGGATCTTGTAGGGAAGTAGACAAAAGGGAAGCATAAAGGGAAGGCAGCGTCATAGCTTGAAATACTCATCAACCAACATTATCCTGAACCACATCCCCTATAGTTGGTTAGGCAAACTATAAGCAAACTATAATTTGCCTATAGCTTATATCAGAAGGATGCTCTGTCATATTGTGCTTCTGTGATATTGTCCAGAGGTAAACAAGTTTAAACCAAACTGGCACAAGCATGTATTTGCCAAGACTAGATGGTCAAAAATATTCTATGTATAATTAGAGATAGAGTTGTAAGTCTTGAATTCATATTTTGAGATATTTACAGTCTGATTAAGGAAGCTATATGCATGCTTAATAATTAGAAATGTTCAGTTTGGCTTAGCACTGTGAACAATGATCTTTTGTTGCATGGAGGGATGCAGCAAGTGTATATAAGGTCACATATGAAAAAGTCACTCAAAAGTGAGAGCTCAGAGTAACTAGGAGTAAAAATTTTACATGAAGCAAGAGGGCCATTGAACCTTCACACCACACATTATGCAGTGCCTGGGGGACATCACTTTAAAATTCCAGCCCCTAGAGATACACAATGGACATTCCCCCAACCTGCCCACCTGTAGCTTTTCCCTTATAGGTGGCAACTCCTTTCTTCTAGCTGTTCAGGCCTGAAACCTTGTAGCCATCATCCTCTTATTCTCTTAAACCCCACACCTACATTATCAACTTATCTTGTTTCCTATGCCTTCAAAATATATCCAGAATCTGACAATTTTCCTGAACCTCTACACAACCGTTCCTGTCCAAGGATTTCTCACCTGAATTACTGCACAAGCCACCTCACTCACTTCTCTGCTTCCACCCATGACCCTCAGGAATTGATTCTCAATAGAGCAGCCAGAGTGATCTCTTCAAAAGTTAAGTCAAAATATGCCACTTCTCTGCTCAAAATTCTGCAATAGCTTCCCAGTTCATCAGATTAAAATCCCACGTCCACACAATCAACTGGAACTCATCTCAGGTAACTCATCTCTTGATACCTCTTTGAACTTAGGTCCCATCACTCTTTTCTTTTGCTCAACAGCTCCAGCCATCTGGTCTCATTGTAACTCTTCAGGTATGAGAAGTATTGTCCCATATGTTACATGCTATTCCCTTTGTATGGAATGCTCTTCCTCATGTATCTAAAGGGCTCATTCTCTATGTCCTTCACTGCCTCACATCTCTGATCCAATGTTACCTTCCTGGAGCAGACACCCCAGCCTCCCTTTGCAGGTTCTCTATTACCTATATTCTGAATTCAGCATATATCACATATGTTTTTGTTTATTTTCAACTCCTCATCCCCTTCCCCATCCCTGACCCCACAATAGTAAGATCCATGGCAATGGAGGATTTGTCTTATTCACTGTGGCTTCCCCAACATCTATAATAGTGGTCGGCACTGCAGACTGGCTTTACTCTGGCTTTAGAGATAAACTCAGTTTCAAACACCATTCTCAAAATACACATTATACTGATGCTGCCACATGAAATGAAATTAACAAACATCACATTTTCCCTTTTTTTCTTTTCCTTTTCTTTTCTTAAGTGTAAACTCGTTCTGCCTTTCAACTTTTTTGTACATTTTAACAGCACTTTGTTAAGAAGATATTTATCGAAATGTCAGAAGTACCAACAGGGAATGTGAAATAGATAGTAAGAAAAGGAACTCTCTGCTTCTAGAAGATGTATATTTTAGCATTATAAAAGTATTTAATATTTTATGTATTTTGATTTTTGCCTAATCAAGAATTACAGTATCAAATATTTCTTTATAAGCATTAATATGCATTTTCAAAATTTTCTTTTTAATTTACCTGCTCTTCACCTTGAATTTTTAAATGTTTTAACTTTCTGGGTACCTTTTCTTGAGAATTTTTAAACATAAAAAATAACAAGTGTGTAAAAAATAAACTCTTTTGATATTAAAGAAAAGAAAAAGAAGCCTACCAGGCATGAAAAAATGCAATAAAACCTCTGTAACTAAAAAGAAAAACAAAACAAAAAACTGATATGGTTCTAAGATGTTAACAAATACTTATACATAGTTATAGCCTTTGTTGCCAAAAGCAGGACAGGATAGCAATTTTACTGAGGCCCAGAGAAATTAAGTGATTTGCTTAATTTCATGGAGCTTATACTTGTCAGAGTCACACCCTTAATACAATTCTAACTTTAATGCTGGGCATACAAAATGTTGTTCAGGCCATTAATTCTAAACTATCAAAATGCAGCATAATTTGAAGTTTTCTTGAGGTACTTACACTCTAGTTAAAGATATAAAATACATGTTCAAGAAATAAGGTACGAAGAAGGTAGATGCTTCACATCGACTAAAAGCTTCCAATTACATGTCTGTATTTGATTTTCACTACAACCCTATAAGGGTAATAGAGCATGCCTTACCATCTTTATCAGGCAGGATGCAGAGTTATGCTGTAGTAACAAAGAATCCTTAAATACCAGTGACTTTCCACAAACAGCATTGATTTCTTGCTCGTTCTGCATGTCCTGTAAATCAACTGTGGCTCTGTAGCCTCTATTTGGGATACTATAGTTTTCAGGAAAAGAGAGATATGGTAAACCACTACATCCTAGAAATGACACAGCTCAATTCTGCTCATATTCTATTGGTCAGATTCTTGACTTCTGAATGAGATGTATTCACCTTCCCAAGAATGGGCAGAGCAAAGTCCCAAGGCCAAGCCCAATGTCAATATCAGTGGGGGAGTACAATCCTCCCTTAGGGATTATATTTGAGATAGAATACAGTCTACTACACAACATACATTATATAAATGAGGAAAGTAGAATTCAGAAAGTATAGGTGGTTAATTGGCCAGAGTATAGAATTCAGCTCAAAGTCATTATTCAAATCCCAAGTTCATTATTCTACATTGAACTGCACTGCTTAAAAATTCAGCAGCAGCACCATGGATATCCCTGAATAGAGGTCAGCCATGCCAGTGAAGAGCCAAAGGAAGATCCTGCTTATGCTCCATATGCCACCCACACTCCCCACATCTCAACCTCTGATCCTACAAAGTGGAGCATCTCTGAGGAACTTGATCATCTCTGAGGAACTCTTGGCCTCTATAAAGCAAGAGGCCATTTGCTTTGAAAATAAGTATTCTAGCCTGAGTTCTGTGAGCTTCAGTTTCTCCAACAGTAAAAAGCAACTGAACAGGCTGCTCCCTAAATTCTTTCACAGCTATAGCATTCAGTGGAACCAAGACTTATTTATAAAGCCCTCATACAACTTGATAAATCATTTCATTTTCATAATATTCTTTTGTCATAAGATAAAAACATAAAGGAAAATGTTTTACAATAGAGAAAAATAGGACATAAACCTAGTCTGAGGTAAATAATCTTCTAATTTTTGTTATCTAAAATGATGAATCTTATGAAAGGAAAGAATTTTACCCAAAAGTGTTTTTTTTTTTTAAATAAAAATAATGAAGTCAGAAATAGTGTTCAACACATTCTTGGCAAAATCCAGAATGTGGGTAATTCTGCATTACAAATGATCCAATTTCTTCAACAAATAAAGTACGAAGAAGCAATGTATAAATAAAAGAGTGTCTTAAAATACACATGAAATAAGTTTCACTGTTCCTGATTAGAACAAACTAACTGCAAAAATTTTAGGTGACAATAAAGGATATTTGAAACCTGACTGTGTATTAGAAACTATAGAAATACTGTTATTGCTTCCAGTTTTAGAATTGTACCTTTTAGTGATACAAATTGCAGTATTTACAGATGAAATAGTCTGGGAAACAAATTTCAGCATAATGCTATGGGGCTGAGGGGAGTGGATAGAAATATAAAGGCAACAAGCATGTCCCTTAGTTGATAATGGTCAAAGCTTGGTGTTGGTGAAAACATTAGGATTTGTTATATTCTTTTCTCTTTTTTTTGTAGGTTTGTAATTTTCCATATTAAAATATTTATGGCAATTTATGGTAGCAATCCCTGTCCAATATTTAAGACCACAGCACCAACTTTATTGTTTTGTTTTTTAATTTATGAAGCTTCATTCACCTGCTAAATCATCTGCTAAATCCTATCACCTTAATTATTTATTTATTAGTTGAAACTAGAAGACTAAAAAGTTAGATCAGGCCCCAACCTTCTATGCTATGACATTTACATTATTGGAGACATAGAAAACATCAAAGCCACCCCATTTTCTTAAGCTGTAACCAGATGGGACCAAAATGAACATTTTCTACTTAAGAGTGTATGTATTTGGGGCAGAGGGTTAACTACATTTAAATGTGTCACTACTGACACAGACCACAATTTGCCTGGTATTTGAAACATATAAAAGAAACAACTTTTCTCTGACTTAATTCCTTAAGTTTAAGTATTCCACTTTCTATTTGTAATGATATGACACAAAGATTTGGATGTGAAGACGAACATCCCAATGCTTAAGACCTTCATCAATCATAGTGTAATAAGACTCAAAAGTACTGCAACTCCATTTTTTCCTTACTCGTAGAAACTCACTCGTAGAACCTATATTTGCAGCTTAGCCTTGACCTTGATTTTTGATGTCAAAATGAGGTTGCTTCCAGTCAGGAGTTCTTCCTGCAAATTCCGCACAACAATATGTGAATTTTATGTTTAATAATGCACTTACATATCTGGGATGTCAGCTTGCCAGCAAAAATCCAATGTGAAATCCTTGAGTAGATTTAACTTGAATCACTTGCGGCTGACACAGTAAAGATCCAGTGCTGGAGTGTTTAATACATGGTCTGGAGTGAGATGCTGTATTGTGCTTTGATGCAGCTCAGTCGGATGCGGAAGAAATCCAGCATAGTGTAATGTTGAGTGAGTTGCTCAACAAGCTCCAGCAATATGAGAGGGTAGTATGGTCTGTGTAAGCATGTGGTCCTTGTGTGTGCGATATTTCACATCTGCCTGCTGCTTGTGTTGTTTGTGTGGAAACCTAACCACAGGAGAGGTCACACTGAGCACATGAGAAGCCTTCGGATGAGGAACGTTTATTGCAGAATTTCAAGTCACAGAGCACAAACTGCCTGCAGGTTAACGTGGTGAAACAACACCTAAGTCAGAAGTACTTGATTTAGATTCCCTTGGTAACTAGATCAGAACTAAGATAGATACAAATTGCTTTTACAGAATCTCCTCAAATTTCACCCATTTATCCTCTCCGTATTATTTTTCCATTTCCTTTTGGGACCTACCCACAGCATTATTCCCTTATGGTTTGGTAGAGAGAATAAATCACTTTAAACAAAATTAAGTAGCATAATTCTATTTAATGTAACAAAGCACAGTAGTTAAGACTAATTCTGGACCCAGATTGCCTTGGCTTTTATCACTTACTTGCTGTGTGACTTAATACAGAAGAACAAACCTGACTCCATATTGGATCTATCCCTTTACTCTAACCTTGGTACTCTGTTGCCTGTGCTTAGTCATGCTGGCTCTGCATCTTTTGTAAAAGAATGTTGCCCATAGCCTGAAATATACAGAATTGCCCATTCTCAAGGCTCTGAACTTTAAAGGTATAACAATTTTCCATTCAGGTAGAGAGAAAAAGTTACAGAACAGAGAATAATATTTGCCTTATTGGAGGTTTATAGGAACATTGTGACTAGACCTACATGGACAGCTGCAATAGCAAAGGATTCCTGCCTCAAGAAGTTTGCAACAACTAGTCAGACACCTTCCCCTTTTAGTATAAAAGAAGCCTGAATTCTAACTCGGGGAAGATGGTTCCTTGGGACACTAGTCCTCCATCTTCTCTGTCTTCTGGCTTTCTGAATAAAGACACTATTCCTTGCCCTAATACCTCATCTCTTGATTTATTGGCCTACCTTGCAGCCAGCAGTACAGCTTGAATTCAGTAACATGACCTTGCACAAATTATTTAACTTCTCTAGGCCTCACTTTCCTCATCTGTAATGTGAAACCAAGAACAGAACTTCATAGAGTTGCTATGAAATTTAAGAGATAATCAATGAAAACTCCTAGCTCTGTGTCTGATATGTAGTGGAAGCTCTGAAAAGGTTAGCTAGCTGGAAAAGGACAAGGAAGAAGGGAAGTTTTTCTGTTGGTTCAATAAATAAATATCATGAGAGATGCGGGGTGGTGGGGCAGTATGGAGAGTGAAAACAGGAAGGGGGAAAGTACAGATAAAAAAGGAAAAAGTGCTGAGAGAAAAACCTATACCCAATGTGAAAAACAATGATGCAAGAAAAGCAACAAAGAGAAACATGTTCATAGAATGTGAATCTTTTCAATTCAATCCCATCTGCAATTGCCTAGAGTGTAATAGATGCTGAATAAGATGCTAGATTTGAATAAACATAGTAATAATCACAATAATGAGATGAGATGCTACTTGCCTGCAAGAGATCAGAGTCTAGTAAAACCAACCTATAAGCTCCCTGTTAAGGGCAAGCATGGGGACTATTGGAGCTCAAGAGTAGGAGAGTTAGGTTAGGGAGAATCAGAGGAGGTTTTGCTGAAGAGGTAACTCTTAACTGGGACTGTAAAGGAAAACTAAGTTTTTGTCTGCTACAGTAGGATTGAAAGGTTGGTCCCAGCAAATGCAAAATGAAGTAGACTTGAAGAAAGGTATTACTAAAAATTCTAAGGACCTCATATGGAAAGGAGCCTAACACTGAGATCAAGGGAGTGGTGAGATGGGAGATTGGAACTAAAAGAGCTTTCCATTTGGACTTTATTAAAAACAGTAGTAGCAATTTAGAAATATAAAGCAAAAGAATGTAATCAAATTGACTTGGGAGTAGAGGTGGCAGGGGTGAGTAGGAGAAGAATAGGTAGACAGAAAGGAGTCATTCTAGACTTCTGACTTGGTGATATGGAGAGTTGTGGGGATATCTGTAGAAAGAGAAATTACAAAAGAAGGGGCAGAGGACAGGAGGTGTATGATGAGTTTGGTTTTGTTCTGAGTTTGAAATCCATGTCCAATCTCCAGATAAATTCTTCCAATGTGTTGAAGACCACTGGATGATGACTGTTGAAAATAAATATATTTACATCTGTGTCTCTATTTCTGCCCTGCAAATGGATTCATCTGTACCGTTTTTCTAGGTTCCATATATATGCGTTAATATACGATATTTATTTTTCTCTTTCTGACTTACTTCACTCTGTATGACAGTCTCTAGATCCAGCCACATCTCTACAAATGACCCAAGTTCATTCCTTTTTATGGTTGATTAATATTCCATTGTATATATATACCACATCTTCTTTATCCATTTGTCTGTTGATGGGCATTTAGGTTGCTTGCATGTCCTGGCTATTGTAAATAGTGCTGCAATGAACATTGGGGTGCATGTGTCTTTTTGAATTATGGTTTTCTTTGGGTATATGCCCAGTAGTGGGATTGCTGGGTCTTATGGTAATTCTATTTTTAGTTTTTTAAGGGACCTCCATACTGTTCTCCATAGTGGCTGTATCAATTTACATTCCCACCAACAGTGCATGAAGGTTCCCTTTTCTCCACACCCTCTCCAGCATTTGTTGTTTATAGATTTTCTGATGATGCCCATTCTAACTGGTGTGAGGTGATACCTCATTGTAGTTTTGATTTTCATTTCTCTATTAATTAGTGATGTTGAGAAGCTTTTCATGTGCTTCTTGGCCATCTGTATGTCTTCTTTGGAGAAATGTCTATTTAGGTCTTCTGCCCATTTTTTGATTGGATTGTTTGTTTTTTAAATATTGAGACACAGATGTAGAGAACAAATGTATGGACACCAAGGGGGGAAAGTGGTGGGGGATGGTGGTGGTGTGATGAATTAGGAGATTGGGAATGACATATATACACTAATATGTATTAAATGGAAAACTAATAAGAACCTGCTGTATTAAAAAAAAATCAAATTCTAAAATAAAAAAAGAAAGAAAAACTGAGAACAAAAAAAAAAAAGAAATATATTTAAGTTTTCAGTAAATAAATGTTGATTGACTGTATGCTGCCATTTTCCCCAGCATGTCTGATTCCTCCAACTAGATTTAAATTGCCCAATACCTAAGATAAAATCATATCTTTCCTTCTTATCGCACAGTACCCTAAGCATAGTGTTAGCTATGTAGGTACATATAATAAATAGCTGGGTAAACTAAATTGTATTTTGTACAGTAGGAACTAGTTTTAAGTAGGAAAGTGCTTATAAGGCTGTTAGTCAATTGAAATACTAAAAAGTAAAATAATTTATAAAATAAAGATCAGTTACCAATATAAACTGTCCTGAGTTTAGAAGAGTTTCAATTCTAATAGAACCAGCTAGCTTCATTGAAAACACAGAGTAAGACCTATATGCTTTTAAAATAAACATTTATAATATTTTAATACTGAATTAACCACATTTTCTTTTTTTTTTTTTTTTTGATTCTTGTGGATTAAAGTATATTACATAAGACAGAGGCCTCAAATCCCTCATGTTTAATTGTTTGCTGAACATCTCCCTTTGGGCATCCTCACAAGTTCTCAGACTCCCTGTGTCCTGATCTGAACTCTCCTTTTAACAGATCTTCCCACCAATCTCTGCTAAGGACACCCCCTCCTCCTAATTATTCAGGTTCAAAAACGCTGATGCAACCAGGCCTTCCACTTCCTCTTGTCTCATGCCCCATCATTTTCCAAGTTCTCATATTTCTTCTTACCAATAAGCCCCTTAATCACCATTTTTGTGCTGATTTTACTTTCCTTTTGCTCTTTCCAACACACTTGCCTTTCCATTGTTTCATATCTCACCAGTCAATCTTTTACCTATTACAGATTTACTTGTAGGAGTATCCACATTTATGTACTAAAAATGCATGAGCTAATTTTATCTCACAAAAAGAAATTATTGACAGGAGGACAATCAACATAGAATTGGAGATAAAGTTATTCAGCACAGCTTCTTCCCACTTCAACTCTAGGCATCATAGGATAACATATCAAGAGGTCACAAAATGCCATTACAACTCCAGACCTTGGTTGTCAGGCTATATTTAAACTTCATCTCTTCTAGCAATTGAAAATTTTGTGGGTAGAGGGCAGCCCACTCACAATGTAGCAAGTCAGCAACAGACTTTGTAACAGTCTACACTTGTTTTATTATAGTAGGTATTTTTAGAGGATTAAAATGGAAAACTGGCTGTTATACACAGCACTCAATATGAAACCATTTTATAGACCACAGGGGGATTCCTTTTTTGTTTTATAAAGGGGGGAAGTAATAAAATGAAGGACACACCCAGTCACAAACAAAGCAAAACAAACACAAACACCTTCTGACAATTTTGTTTGGAGAGAAGGTGTTTCGGAAAGGAGTCATAGCTTAGAGTCACAGGGTTTTAGAGCTGGATGAGGCCATAGAGATCATTCTTTACAAATTACAAATGGGGAAACAGACTACCAGAGTGTTCCACTTTCCCAAGGCACAGTTAGTTAACTTTTCATCAGGGACTAGAACTTGAATCTCTTAAGTCCCAGTCCCAGGATTTTTTAAATCCTAAAAAAAGGTGGGAAACAAGTGCTATTTCCCAAGGAATCACTTATCTACTGGCAAAAAAAGGTTTTGCCTACCTGAAAAAGACACAATCTGCATTACAACCTGGTTTAAAATATGAAGCAGTCACCCTGACAATTCTTTTGGAAAGTTCTTTAAGGCAAGTTCAATATCTTCCTGCTGAGTTTCCTGGCTGTCCTGAGAAACTTATGCCAGGGCCCGTGGTTACTTCTACAGACTTTTCATACAAGAGACTAAACCAGTGGCTTCTGAATTATGATCCCTGAGCTATTTGGGGTTTGGCATACCTTACAGTTTAGCAGAGAAGTAAATTTTCAATTTCCAGAAGAGTGAATTTGGGAAGGGGAGAAAGATAAATGTTTTTAACTGAAAAGTGAAACAAAAACTGTGAATTTTACCAGAAAAAATAGACAGTAATTTCATTTTGTGTGTGTGTGTGTGTGCGTGTGTGTGTGTGTGTGTAGAGAGAGAGAGAGAGAGAGAGAGAGAGAGGGAGAGAGAGAGAGGGAGAGAAAGTGCTAAAAAGACTATAAAAGAGCATAATAACAAAAACACAGCATTGTGCCTACGTGTACTAGCTGGCGAGCTGGACAGACCACTTGCTGAAATTCTCAGGGCTTTGAAAAAAGGCCACTGGGATGAAAGAAAAACTCATCCCTATACAGAAAAATGCAGTCTCTTTTCTGATATGACTAAGAAATAATTTTTCTCAAAGATCCTGTGGTCTTTGCCTCCACTTGTGCAGCAGAATAAGAAATAAATATCATAATAGCATTCACCAGGGAGAAACCCTATATGTCCCTGGCAGTGTGTTGTAGCATACCAGAGAAAATTAACTGCTTCAAGTCAGATAGGTTCCTGGATCATAGAAACCTCCTGTTGAGAATTCATCATTTATGCTCAGTTTTTCAACTGGCCATATTTACAATCAGTTACACATACACACCCACTACTAACAGTCATACGTGCATATGTACCCCATGTGTGCATACGAGCACCCACTCGCTCACACATTCACACACATACACACACACACACACACACATACACACACACACACACACACACACAGCTAAAGTTGACACATGGCTACAATTTTCCTATTGTCCCAAATTGAATTTGAATATACAGTAAGCAATCTGGATGATGATAGTTTTATAAGGTCTGGAGATAATTTATCAATTGAACTTCAAAGGTCTCTCAGCCTTTCTGCACTGGTCATCATTAAGTAGGAATATATGTAATCGTTTGAGAAGGAAATTGTTAGATTTAAACAAAGGTCAACTAATCTTGAACCAATGTAAATTTCTAATGCATCATCTATCCCCAACTCCTTGTTTTCCTAATCTGCCTTTCCTTCAAACACAATCAACACTTCCCTAATGTCTTTAGATCTGGGATAGAGAAGTTGATCTATGGAGAGGATAAGAAATTAATGAAATTTAACAAGATGTCCCTATTCTTGCATCCCTGGGATAAATCAAGGATGGTATATGGTTCTTTTAATGTGTTGGATTAAGTTTGCTAATATTTTGTTGAGGAATTTAGCATCTATGCTCATCAGTGATATTGGCCTGTAATTTTCTTTTTTTGTGATATCTTTGTCTGGTTTTGCTGTCAGGGTGATGCTGGCCTCACAGAATGAGTTTGGAAGCCATCCTTCCTCTGAAATTTTTTGGAATAATTTGAGAAGCATAGGTGTTAACTCTTCTCTAAATGTTAGGTAGAATTCATTTGTGAAGCCATGTGGTCCTAGACTTTTGTTTGTCGGGAGTTGTTGTTGCTTTTTTTCATTACCAATTCAATATCATCACTGGTAATTAATGTGTTTATATCTTCTATTTCTTCCTGGTTAGTCTCAGGAGATTGTACAGCTACATGTAAAAGAATAAAATTAGAACATTTTCTCACACCATATGCAAAAATAAACTCAAAATGGATTAAAGACCTAAATGTAAAACCAGAAACCATAAAACTCCTAGAAGAAAACATAGGCAGAACACTCTTCGACATAAATTGTAGCAATATTTTTTTGGATATGTTTCCTAAGGCAAAGGAAACAAGAGTAAACATAAACAAATGGGGGCTAATTAAACTTAAAAGCTTTTTCACAGAAAAGGGAACCACGGACAAAATGAAAAAAAAAAAAAAAAAAGAGTACTGACTGGGAGAAAATATCTTCAAATGAATTGATTGATAAGGGTTAGCATGCAAAATGTATAAGCACTTCATGCAACTCAATATCAAAAAATCAAACAACCTAACTGAAAAATGGGCAGAAGACCTGAAGAGACATTTTTCTAAAAAAGACATACAGATGGACAACAGGTACATGAAAAGATACTCAATATTACTAGTCATCAGAAAAATGCAAAGAAAACCACAACAAGGTACTACCTCAACCTGTCAGAATGGCTATCATCAGAAACACCACAGACCTCACTAACAAACATTGGCGAGGATATGGAGAAAAGGGAACCCTTGTACACTGTTAGTTGAAATGTAAATTGATAAATCCACTGTGGAAAACAGTATGGAGTTTCCTCAAAAAACTAAAAATTGAACTACCACATGATCCAACAATTCCACTCCTGGGTATATATCTGAAGAAAACTAAAACACTAATTCAAAGAGATACAATGTTCATAGCAGCATTATTTACATAGCCAAGATATGGAAGCGACCTAAGTATCCAACAACAGATGAATGAATAAAGAAGATGTGGTATATAAATACAATGGAATACTACTCTGTCATAAAAAAAGCATGGGATTTTTCCATTTGCAACAACATGGATGGAGCTGGAGGGTACTATTCTTAGTGAAATAAGTCAGACAGAGAATGACAAATACTGTATGCTATCACTTACCTGTGAAATCTAAAAGAATAAAACAAACGTGTATATAACAAAAAAGAAACAGACTGACAGATATAGAGTACAAACTAGTGGTTACTAGTGGGGACAGGGAATTAAGTGGTACAAACTACTAGGTATAAAATAAAGAAGCTACAAGGTTGTATTGTAGATTAAAGGGAATATAGCAATATTTTATAATAACTGTAAATGGAGTATAATCTATAAAAATTTTGAATCACTATGCTGTACTCCTGAAAATAATCTAAGAATGTAGATCAACTGTACCTCAATTTTGTAAAAAAATGAAAAATAACTGAAAAAATTACAGGCCAAAAGAAAAAGAACAAAAAGATGTCCCTCTTCTTAGGTTCACATGGTAGAAAAGGCTTGATAGCTTGGAAATCTGTTATCTGCTGAGATTTCAAGGCAAAATGTACCTAAAATTAAGAAATGGGCAAGGTTGAAAAACATGGGTGAGGCAGAGAAGAATTAGAGTACTTAGCTATCCCTCAAAAGCCTACAAGCAACTACTTCTTCTAGAGCAATTAATATATACTGGCACTGTGTGAAGCCATTTGACAGCATTTGTGCATTTAATCTTCAGCACAATACTCTTTCCAGTCCCATTTTACATACGAGAAAAACTGATCTTAGAGTGGTTAAATAATTTCAGTTAGCAATCAGTGAAGCTGGCACACAAGAACAGGTTGGTTTGACCCCTAAGTCCATCCTTGCACTAGCATGCCATGGGTGAGAAACCATGGGAGCCCTAGAGATTATCTTTTCAGAGTAATAGCTATATTTGGCAGGTGCTCCATTTTTAGTTTGTTAACTAAAGTACGAACAGAAAAGAACATGGAAGTGTGAAAGGGTAGGTAACACTCCAGAACTGCTCTTGTTTTTGTTAACAATTTACAGTTAAGTAGACCTCTGGTCGGAAGATACTTATTTAACACCTGTATTTACAAAGAACACTTCTTCAGGTATCAGAAATACAAGAGATTGGAAAAAAAAGGAGTAAGACACAAAATCTGTCCTTGCCATCATTGTTAATAATAGCAAGCATAAGACAGGCACCAAAATAATTTCAAGACAAGCCAGGTGAACTCTAATGGAAGCATAAAAAAAAATCATCCCAGGAAAGATGGTATTTTAACTGAGAATTTAAAAATAGATATAATTTGAGAGGCTAACATGGGAATGAGATTTCCTTGGTAGGACAATCACTAACAGCAAAGGTCCAAGGCTTGAAACCTTGAGCTCAATTCAAAGGTCATCTGGTGTATCACCCTGACTAGATGACAGAGTTGAATAATGTGGAAGGAGTGGTGGAGAAGAGTAAGACTGGGTCTATGTTGTAGAAAAAATTACATTTGCCAGAATTTTGGTTTGCTTTGTTCTTCTGTTTTTTTCTAAATTGGTTGTTTATAATAGTATTGTGTGGAAGTGTTACAAATCGCCATGACAACAATTGCAAGTACTGGAAATCTCCAAGAAAATATTCTATTTATGAATTTAATTTGGATACCTTTAGTGACTCCTAATTACTCAAGAAGCAAATACCCCAAAGGAACATCAGTATTAAAAATTTATTTTGACATTCTATGCAAATAGATGTAGAGTGCTTGAGACTCTTTCTTTCATAAACACTTATTATTACATAATTACCTGATGTTATTCCCACAGCTTATCAAGAAGATTCAAGGCAATAACCAGTTGGGATAATCATTGCCTATATCTCCCCAAAACAACGCAAAAGATTTTTTTTTCTGTTTCCGTTTGGCTGTACAAATTCAGTCAGATAATACTGAATTATCTGCAGCATGCCAAGGAGATCAGACCTACTAAAGTCTTAAGATCCTGCAAATCTCATTCAGGCTTTGTTGTTGTTGTTTTAATGTAATGTGCTTGGAATTAGGGAAATGAAAAGAGGGCTACGTAGTTTGTCCTTGGATTCACCATGAAATTGATTATTATCTTTACTTTCACAAGTGTTACATTTATAAAGTCCTTTACAATTCCTGGTTAGTCCTCTGTTCACCTGTGGGATACAGATTAAATTTAATCACCAGGAAAGTCGAGGTATTGAAATAAGAAGTTGTCTCCAATGTTGAAGGCAGGGGATTCTAGTACAAAAAACAATAGTTGGAAATAAATAAGTTTGGAAAAACTACAATAAATCTTTCTGTTTTCTAGAGTTGTAAATTGAAAGCCCCCCAAAAGAGCAGTAGTTAGTCGCCCAAAGAGTAAAATACAGCAGATCCCACAAATTAGTGGTTTGAGCCTAGAAACAAAATCTGACGTGAATGCCTGATTTAAATCTCAGTTCTTGGCTTGATTTAGCACGTGACTAAACTCGGTATGAGTAGAATCAACACTTCACACTGATGAACATGAAAAAACAGCTTCACCTCCTTTCTCTCCAATATTTCAGACAAATTCATGGGAAGATATTTTTTCTTTTAAATAACATCTCTGATATTTACATTAAATTCAATCAAAAATATAATTTTCCATAGGAATTTCCTTCATAACAAACATTTTAAAATGCCTTCGTGATAGATGATGATCCTAAGTTAAACTGCTTAAGAGTGGAGGTTTCAATTGGTGTTCAGTTGAAATTTGACTGCCATATGACCCGAATCCCCAATAGTTCATGCAGTAATCTTTAAACTTCCTTCTATTTTTAGACTCTTTACTTTCCTTCTAATACAAACTTTATGCTTTGCATCAGTTGGAAAAATATCATTGCCCATTATGATTGTTCAAATATCATTGTTCAAATATCATTCTCCTACCCAGAAAGATGAATGCTTTTATTTTACTTATTAAATTAAATCTAAATTCCAAATTTGGTGAGTGAAATTGAAAGCCTCCCATAATCTATGCCTTTCTTACCCAGCTGAGCTTGCTATATCCAAACAATACATTTCTGTTCCTCCTCATTGCATGCCTCTTCCCTGAACATGCATTCTCACTTCTCCCACCTTATCTTTGTATAATTTGCCTTTACTTCTATGAAACCCATGGTTTCTGATTCTCTAAATGTGACAGGTCCTCAAGGCCCAGCTTAAATTCCCTTTCTTCCAGCCCGTGATGGACAGTAACGCTGGTGAATAGACATTGCATTTGCTGATGGTGTGATAAAATTTAGCATACTTAAAGGTAACATAGTTTATGTTTCTCTTGTTTTGTTAAAAGAAGTTATCACAGTTCTGTAAGCGCAGTAAGTCCTTTATAAATATTGATTGATTGATGCTTCCATAGCTAATTTCCCTCTGGCACCTCTGTAGAGATAGAGAAAATACATTTACGAAATCATTGTGTATTATACCCTTGTACCTTGTGAATATACCTTGTGAATAAGTCACCTGGTGTGTGTGTTCAGTTGTTTGAAAGCCTCGTTATACTATTAACTATCATTATACATTTAAAAAGTTCATAGTTTCAGATTAAAAGTGACTCACCATAGCAAAATACAGCATAATTAGATGCATTATGGTCTACAGCGTTCACATGTATCAAGATCCCTCTACTGTGGTCTCTTAAAAACTGGAACACAAGCCAAATAGAGTCAATTATTATAAATAAAACATAATTCCAGTGACACACAAGCTCTTCTGAAGCATCGTTCATGCACAGTCAGTGCTGTTCTATGGAGCTGAAGGATGAATGGTAAAATAGCACCATTCACAGGAGGTGCATTTTATTGGATGCCTAAGTCAACTACTGCTCAGTCTCCATATTTTAGAGCAAACATATCACAGACAGGATATTTCCTTTATGTGATGGGCTTCCTCCTGGAAAGTTTTGAGTATGAGTGTGTTTGTAAGCTTTTTTGTGGATTAGATCCTACTTTTCCCCTATTGGCTTACACTAGGTTTGTATTTCAGATTTTTTTATTCTTTTTTTCTCAGTAAACTCTAATTCCAAATTAAAAATTTCTCTGCCCTGCCACCAAGATTATTTTTTAATTCATGATCAAATGATTAACTGCTTTCCAAAAATTGTATTTTTAAGTCTGGTAGTAAATATTTCACAATAGTTGTTTTACTGATTTATATGCTAGCTGCTGATTTACCTGCATTTTTCTTAAAGTGAAGGTGTACTGACAAAAACTTTAGTCAGACTTCTTTTTTTTTATTCAGTTTTTCACCATCTCTTTCCCTCTCTCAATGACTTCTTGTCTGTCTAGAAAGTTCAGAAAGTCAAAAAGCAGTAAATTAGCTCAAGTCCTTCAAGAATTTATAAAATTAGGTCCCCTTTTATGACTAGGAAGAAAAAACCAGCTGTTGTGCTACTTACCATGTTTTTGCTTCAAAACCTTCTTAATTTTAAATGACAATTATTGTTTTAATAGCAGTTAGTCACTGAGATTGACAGAGAAGGAATTTATGCCTAGTAACAGGTATGAAACTCTCCAGAGCATGTGCCTATCAGTAAGAACTTGACAGATCAGGCGAAACTCGGATAAAATGGCAGTTATCAGCACGTAGCCATTTTTTCATTGTGATTGAGGTAAAGCCCTGAACATTTGCCCAAAATCATTTTCAGCCACGTCTCCTCACCACATGTTTTTTTTTCTGAGTATGGAAGTAAACTGAGGCTTTTTCCACACCTGCACAGCATAACTGTGTGGACAAAAGCTTAAAGTGAGATTAAGATCAAACAAGAAGGGTCAATATTAAGTCCTCTTGGAGGAGAATGATGTGGACATTGAAACAGAAAAAAATTCTTTGTTCTCTGGAATCACACATACAGGGATGCTACAAACTCCAGCTTCAGATGGCCATTTCTGCAACCAACCAAAAGGAACTAGATCAAAGAAAAGGAAAGAGAGAAGCCAACAGATCAAACCTGATGACTTTATTTGAACATTTAGATTTAGGCATGCCTAAATCAGCCGCATCTCCTTCGACTTCCTAATTTCATGAGCAAATCAATTTACTTCTATTGTTTAAATTTATGTGAATTGGTTTTCTATCACAAGACATTCTCATTTATTTCTCAGATAAAGCAGATCGATTATATACTCCTGAGTCGGACTTGACTCATCCCTGTCTGCTGGCCCACTGGCCCTCTTCCAGATGCCGATAGACATGCCATCGAGACATGGTGTTGAAATTACAAAAACTTTGAACAGAATGGCTTCAAAGAATTGGTCCTGACAAACTTTTTCTTCAAAGTTAGGTGTGTGCTTTCTGCCTAGGATGTGAAAGAGCAACTTTTGTCTCTCTGTGTCAGTTATGAATTCCACTGAGAATCCACATCAGAATGACTAACCATCATAATCAAGGCTTGCCCTGAGTCACATTGCCAGGCAGCCCAAAAATATCTTTTGTATTTTCCTTCCAGCCTCAGTCTTTACCTCGGTGAGCACTTTGGCTGACTTCCCCTCCCCCACCAAGTCATATTCTGGAAAGGACTTGTTCTCAGCTGGCTATCAAACCAACCTCTATTAGATGTTGAAGAATCTCTTTTATAATGACGGTCAGGTACCATGGCAGGCTGTGCAAGCAAGAATCTGGACAGGTGGAGTCGTTGAATATTCTTTGTATTGCATCCCCTGGGGAGCCACCTATTCTGTCCTCCTTCCTCTGCCCATGAGTGTTAAGAGAAAGGAGGATTCTCCTGAGAAACAGGACCCATTGTATGAGTAAAAGCATGTAGCTTTCCCAATTTGTGTTATAAGCACCTTCTTAGCATCTAATCTGCTGAAGTGTTTTACTTTCTGGAAAAAAAAAAAAAAGATTTAATGTTTGGTCTTGTATGGCTTTTTTATTGGTGATATGCAAAATATTACTTAACTAGAGGTAAAATTGAAAGTCCAAATTCATTTGGTTAACAACAGGAAATATTTTTCTTCTACATGTTTTCCTTTGATTTTGTTAAATGGTATTATTTTGGCTTTAAGAAAGTATTTCTATCCAAGGAATGAAAGACCAGATCATTGAATGTTTTTTGTTTTCTAAATAAGCCAAAAATCTCCTAAAACTCATTTTCACACACACACACACACACACACATGCTCCTATATTCCTCTAAACCCTAAACAAATAACTAGGAATAAAAACCTACTGAGGAAATGGAAAAGGACTTCTCATGGCTTAAACTGTTTTGAGAATACGCCTGCTAAATAAATTTTACACGTGATCTGATGTGCAAGCCAAGGAACGTACATATGGTGAAACTTTAGCAAACACTTACTAGGGGAGTAACCCACAAAGGAATTAAGGATCCTAGCCACATATTTAAGTTTTTCACCCAAACTGTTAAAAGTTATGTCATTTTTCACTGGAGAATGTAGGTTGGCGAATGGATTTAACACTACCATTTGGTCTAATTTCCTGATGTCTGCTCCAATCATTGTATAAGCCTCTTTATAGAGGGAAAAAAAAAAAAATCTTAGAGCTTTATCTCCTTGTTTTCTGCGTTCTCACACAGGCACTCTGTTACCTTTTACTCACTGAAAGCTGGGGTTGATTGAAAAAGAAACCATTCAGGATAAAGATGAGTTTTAATATTATACCTATCCCCGAAACCAAAATAACTGAGATGAAAACATTTTCCAACATAAACCATACTTTGTAGGTCAGGATGGAAAACCTGGAAGAAAGAAAAAGTGCTTTATTCTATTTAAGTAAAACATGTTTTCTGGTTTTAATAATTTTAATTCTTTCCTATATGAATCTAGTTATATCTTCTAAATTTTATGTTGTTCTTTCTAACAAAATCTCTATGTTGATGACCATTCCAGCAATAGCAATTATTCTCTGCATGGTTTGGGTTACCCCTTTTTACTTTGCTTTTCCCAGATGAAAGAGCCACATATTAGAAGTAGATCTATTTGTCAAGTAAAGATTTTTAAATAAGGCTTTGAAGCTCTTTTTTAGAAGAAGATTTGGGATCCTGATCATTCGCAAGCTATATACAAACCTAGCAACTTGATTAGAATATTTCAAAGCATTCATTACTAATCCAAATAGTCATTGAAGATAAATGAAAGTTTAGAGAAGATAAATCAAAACCTGGAGAAGGACCTGAGTTCTAATTACAGCCCCAACATTTATGAGCATTGTGACCACAGATTATTTCCATAACTTTTCTAAGTTTACTTCCTTATCTAAAGTAGAGACATAAATTTCTTCCACACCACAAGATAGTAATGAGAAATCAGTAACACAATGTACACTTGCAGCAGAATGTTCAATAAATAATGAATGCTCAAAATAGACTCATAATTCAGTTATTATTATGATTGCACTATTCAAATTGTCATTCAGTGTTAGTTCCTTCATGTCACTGAAACTTTAAATGCAGAAAAATACTTGGCTTCTGCCATGCCACAGCAATAAGTCCACTGTTCTTCATAAACTCTAAATGCTTCTTCATATACTGTACTTTCACAAGAATAGGCAAACATCTAGTTTAGAATTCTGATCCTTAATTGTTGTTGTTCTGTTCGTCACCATAACTTCTACCATCCTAAATGCACACGGCCTATCACAGGTTCTCTCTTACTTGTCATATACAATTATTTACAAAAGAAATGCTAGACTTTATACATCTTCCACAGAAAGCCAGTTCTACCAAAGCCTAAAGAAGTAAACATGACTTCATTATTAGTACATCTATTTGCTTGTTTTTTAATTTATAATTTATTCTCCACTATGCTCCAAAAGAACATATTTGATAAACAGATGAAAAACCACGCATAAAGAAGAACAAGACCATTAGCATATCATAATCTTAGGGTAATGATTACTTAAAAACAGTCCTTTATGTCACTTGGAGTCTCCTAGAAATGGAGGGAAAGAACAACCAAAAGGGACCATGAAGCTACAACAGAGTTGAGTGTGAAATAGGCTTAGTTAAAAGAAATGGCATTTATGAAAATGTACCAGGTGCTCCAAACTTAGCTAGATATTGATATATCATACTTCATTCAATTCTCACAGCAACTTTATAAAGCAGATGTTATTGTGCCCATTTTAGAAATATATAATTGGTGGTAATAGCTACACAGAGACTGAATGACAGATAAAAGATTCACACTCCAAACTGCCTAAATTCATTGCTTAGTTAGTTGCAAAATAACTCCAGTGTAATTACATAGACCCTGGATTTTCTGTTCAAGTGCAAATTACCGAAGGGAGGAAATTTAATTAGAATGTGTGTTGCTCATAATTTTTTAA
The DNA here is from genome assembly GCF_963455315.2 of Globicephala melas. Classification (NCBI taxonomy): domain Eukaryota; kingdom Metazoa; phylum Chordata; class Mammalia; order Artiodactyla; family Delphinidae; genus Globicephala; species Globicephala melas. The sequence goes on along the minus strand of NC_083315.2, from coordinate 160,031,710 downwards.
CTCACTGTAGTCCGTTACCAGAGGAGTAAATTTGATCCTAATTATTTGCAAATTTGTATTTGCAAATTTCCCTGCTTGTTAAAATCTATTTGTAATCCCAAAGTCCATACTCTTCAGTGTTTTCATGATCTTTAGCAAACACATGCAGAGTGATGAAAAATTGAGTCACCATTGCCTGGCATGCACTTTCCTGTACAAGGTCTAATAAGGTGATGTTCTGACTTCTTTTTAAAATATTTTTATTGGAGTATAGTTGATTTACAATGTTGTGTTAGTTTCTGCTGTACAACAAAGTGAATCAATTATACATATACACATATCCACTCTTTTTTAGATTTCTTTTCCCATATAGGTCATTACAGAGTATTGAGTAGAGTTCACTGTGCTATACAGTAGGCCTTTATTAGTTAACTGTTTTATATATAGTAGTGTGTATATGTCAATCTCAGTCTCCCAATTTATTCCCCCCTGTTTCCCCCCGGTAACCACAAGTTTTTGTTGTTGTTGTTGTTGTTACATCTATGACTCTATTTATGTTTTGTAAATAAGTTCACTTGTACCATTTTCTTAGATTCCATATATAAGCAATAGCATATGATAGGTTCCTTAAAAAACTAAAAATAGAGCTACCATATGATACAGCAATCCCACTCCTGGGCATATATCCAGAGAAAACCATAACTCAAAAATACAAATGCACCCCAATGTTCACTGCAGCACTATGTACGATAGCCAGAACATGGAAGCAACCTAAATGTCCATCGACAGAGGAATGGATAAAGAAGATGCGGTACATATATACAATGGAATATTACTCAGCCATAAAAAAAGAACAAAATACTGTCATTTGCAGCAACATGGGTAGACCTAAAGATTGTCATACTGAGTGAAGTAAGTCAGATGCTCTGACTTCTTGTTTCACTTTTCATATTGTAAACAAGTATCCTTTTTATGGTCTATTTAGTACCTTTTTTTTTTTTTAATTTCTGTGCTTCGGTGTGGGGGGAGATTTTGCTGTTTAAAATGACCCCCAAGCATAGTGCTGAGAGGTATCTAGTGTTCTTTAGAGCAAGAACGCTGTGATGAGCCTCATAGAAAAATACAGGTGTTAGAAAACTTTCATCCGACTTGAAATATAGTACTGTTGACCATGATTTCAATGGTTAATGAATCAACAGTGTACATTAAATAAAGTTTCTTTAAATATAGACACACATACAACAAGATCATTCATTGATTGGTTTATGAAAATTCTATAACCAGAGGTTTACAGGCATCTAGAAGGGATTGTTCAGTATTTGCTAATTTGGTGTTCACAGCAAATGTATAGAACATAAATACTGAGAATAATAAGAATCAACTATATGTCTTTTAAAAAGTTATGGTCCAGGGCTTCCCTGGTGGTGCAGTGGTTGAGAGTCCGCATGCCGATGCAGGGGACACGGGTTCGTGCCCCGGTCTGGGAAGATCCCACATGCCGCGGAGCGGCTGGGCCCGTGAGCCATGGCCGCTGAGCCTGCGTGTCCGGAGCCTATGCTCCACAACGGGAGAGGCCACAACAGTGAGAGGCCTGCGTACCGCAAAAAAAAAAAAAAAAAAAAAGTTATGGTCCAGACAGGACATTTAAATAATATTCTCATCTCCCTCATACATTTACACCAAGATGTGTGGTAGAGTTAGTATTTTGAATTTGATTTACAAAAACTTTTATTAAAGCCCTTAGCTTCCGTTATTTGTTCCTATAAACCAACCCTGCGATGGACCTAACACTTTCTCCACAAGGCACTCACTCACTCAAAATGTTCTTCCCCACGTATTGCTGCCAATCCTCTCCCAGGTCACTGTGCAAGGGGCTGCAGGATATGATGCCACAGTGCTGACTTACTCTGAAGAGTCCTACCCTCTCTGCCCAGCACACCCTTATGTAGAATAAGTTGCTCTTGGGTTTTCCATTCCTCTTGCAAATCAGACTGTGTAGTTTTGCAGTTCCTGTCCTTTCCTGGAAAGTAACGGAAGTGGATGCAGAGAAGGAGCCAGGCAAGCAAAAATGTTGGAAAGAGGATGTGAACCCCACCTGTGAACAGCAAAGCCTCTGGAAAAGTCGAGAGGGTTTTGCCCTGTGAACCAACATGGAGCCAGATGATCCAGGTGTCCTGCTCCCTTTCTCTTTCTCTCTCACCTTCAATTCTCTCTCTTTCTTCTCTTAAGAAGGAGGCCGAGGCAGGAAGAAGATTCACTGATTGTATCTGTCTGGTAAGAGACACAACAACACTTTCACCTCATCTCCAGACCTCAAGCCCTCTCCTGTATATCCTCCTAACACCGACAGATGTTTCACACATTTATCTGAAGAAAATGCACTTTGCCAATGAGTGCTTCTATGCTTACTTTTGCCCTTTGGGAGCTATCCTTACACAAATCATATCACTGCACCATTCAAACTATTCAGATAGATATTATTCATATATGCAGAATCCAACCACTTCTCACTCTCTCCACAGCTACTACCTTAGGTCATCAACTCTTTTCAAATACCACTGCCTAACCACCTAGTAGAAATCTTCACAGAGCTGCCAGAAGAATCCCATCAAAATCTAAGTCTGATCAGTCCCCTACTCTAATTCTCTAAGGGCTTTCTTCTCACTAAGAGTGAAGTTCAAAATCCTTATCATGGGGCTTCCCTGGTAGTGCAGTGGTTGGGAGTCTGCCTGCAGATGCAGGGGACACGGGTTCGTGCCCCGGTCCGGGAGGATCCCACATGCCGCGGAGCAGCTGGGCCTGTGAGCCATGGCCGCTGAGCCTGCGCGTCGGTGCCTGTGCTCCGCAACGGGAGAGGCCGCAACAGTGAGAGACCTGCGTACCGCAAAAAAAATTTAAAAAATCCTTATCATGGCCCACAAAGTCATAGACATCCCAGTCCCCACTCTCTCTCACCCCCAAGATCATCTTCTATCCTTCTATCGCTCTCCTCCTGACTCTAGCCATACTCATCTCTAGCTGCTTCTTGAATATTCCAGATGCTGTTTCCTCTTTCCTCAGATACCAATAGAACTCACATTATTCATTCAGATCTCAGCTCAAATATTACCTCCTCAGAGACACCTCACATAATAAACTTCTTTAAAACCATCCTATCAATTTCTAACATGTGCCATCTTTACTTCTTTATTATCAGGCAATCCCTACTGAAATGTGAAGTTCATTTAAAGTTTGTTTTGCTCTTTGCCCTGTCACCAGAGTTTTAAAAAGTGCCTGTTATATAGAGGATGTCCGGTAAACATTGTTGAATCATAAGTTTGCAAGACTAAAATATTTTGATTTAAGTTGATTTTAAAACAAAGGAACATCGAGAACAACTCTCTCTAGTTTATATTTTATTTCCGGCTCTTATAACTCAAATGAAGCAGCATAGTAGTCACAAATCCTTTCATTTTTATTTTATCTGTTACTGTGTGGGTGTGAGGGAAGCTTCTTATTTCTCATGTATCCTTGATTAAAGATAATCTTAAAAATTCAGGAAAAAAATCCAAACCCGTTTCTAAACAGTTTATATTTCCTATCTTCACGCTTCTCTTTCTGTATCATTCAAATCTACATGCAAATCGTACATGATGGTTAATTTTATTTGTCAACTTGGCTATGCTATGGTGCCCAGTTGTTTGCTCAAACACCAGTCTAAATATTGCTGTAAAGATGTTTTTTAGACATGATAAATCAGCAGACTTTGAGTAAAGAAAATTACCTTCCCAGAGGGTGGGGGGAGGCTCATCTACTCAGCTGAAGGCCTTAAGAACAAAGACAAGGTTTCCTGAGTAAAAAGCAATTCTGCCTTAAGGTTACAACATAGGAACCTACTTGAGTTTTCAGCCTGTCGATTTCAAACTCAAAAGTGCAACGTCAACTCATATATGACTTCCAGCCTTCTCTGTAGATTTTGAACTTGCCAGCTCGCACAGTTGTGGAAGTGAATTCCATAAAATGGATCTTTCTAAATATATATATGTCCTCTTGGTTATGTTTCTCAGGAGAATCTTGACAAATACAGCATGCGAGTACCAAATAGTTCAGTAATATTAACCATGGGTAGACTTCCTAAAGACTATCTCAGAGCTTAAACTCTGCAGACAACAGCTTGTGTCTCCTTACAGCAATGTCACAGGAGGGAACCACGTGTAATCCATAGCATCTTGAATCAGGAATGCATGACATCAGCAGGGAACGGTAATGTTTTCTAAACTTCTTCACTGATTCAATGTAGGAAAGAAATCCTAAGTATTCTAGAAACGTGGCAATCCTCATCAGTTTTCAAAATTGGAAGAGAAAAGATTGAGCTAATTTAGTATCCACTGCCACTGAGGTCTTAGTAAGAAACTTAGAATTTGGTAATCCTAAGGGCTGTTTTCAGAATTGATTTGGGGTCCTTACAATTTTGTAGCCACTCAGTTTCTCAGACTTCTTGTCATCATCCTCTCCAGTGTTCTATGAAGTCTAAGAACAGGGTAAAAACTTTAAGTAATAATCTCACCTTTATCACTGGGCAGCCGTCATAAAACTTGCATTTATAACTCAATAGAAGAATGCTGTGAAGATTTCTTGGTAGCGATCTCTCCTTAATATATGTGGGAAGAGACCACTTTTTTAAACTGAAAGTACTAAGGTAGTAAAAGCAGAAGAGAACTCTTGCATTTCTCACCAAGATATGATCTCATATTTTTTTAAAAAAAAGCTCTTTCAACAGCCCATTAAAAAAAGAAAAAAACTTCACTTTTAGTAGATTTTAGGATATATAAGCTAATGATAAGTAAATCCAACAACAAACTTGAGAGAAATGAATTGGCGAATAGGAAGCTAAGCTTCTGCAGGAGAGAGAGAGGAGAAGGGGACCTATCTGCCTACAGCCTGAAGCAGAAAGCCCCATTAGAAATATACTGATTCTTTCCTGCCTTTACACCCAGATTACAGATGAGGCATTGGTTAAATGTGCTTCTTTTCCTACTCCACCTGACATACAGGTGTCTGTGCCTCTGTATGCATGTGTGTATGTGTGTTCATGTGTATACCATTAGTTTTCACCCTGACCAGCCCGTGTGAGTGGGTTTTAGAAGGTGAGGGTATACTAGTTTCTGAAGCCCATTTCCCCTAGGTAAATCAGAAGGCTTCTGGGACCATTTCTTTCTTCATCACAATCTACACTCACGATTGACTTTAGAGTATTGACTGGACCCTTACTGTGAAGCCAAGTGACATAGTATAAAGAGCTTGGTTTCAGTGTAGAACAACTAGGTATCTTTAGGAAAATGTTAAACATCTCTAAGGCTAAGATTCCCCTGCTAAGAAAGAGAGAAAATGGCAGTCCTTATCTTCTTGGATTCTTATTAGGTTTAAATGAATTCATGCATTCCAGGCACACTGTAAGTGATCAGTTCGTATTAACCATGTCTAGTAAGTTTCTGGTGATATATACATACATACTGAAGTGTAGCATTCACTTGCAAGGAATATAACTAAGTAATCAGAAAAAATGAATGACTAAGTGTTTTACTGACTAGGAAGAAAATGGTGGAAAATAAATGAAGAGATTGATATGTGTTTGAATGGTCAGAAATGTGATCATAGTAGAGGCTTTTATTTGAAAGTGGTAGGCTTTGGAGAGTTAGATAAGAAATGTGAGAAACTGTTAGGTGAGGTGAATCACATATTCAAAGACAAAATGGAAATGACCAGAGTGTGTGCCGGCATCTACTCACTCTAACAGAAGTGAATACACCTTGGAAATGTGGATAAGCCAACATGGTGTTTAAGTAGAGGCCAATTATCACTAATTCCCTTTCTAACATAAAATTACAAATTTTTCCTTAGTAATATTAAAATTAAAAAATATACTTATTCATTGATGTTTTGATAATTTTTTCAAAGTATTCAAAATGGTAATTTGAAGTGTTCAAGCTGAAATTAACCTGTTTTTTTCTTATCTATTTATTAAGTTATTGTTTGCAGTTAGAAGAGGGAAAGAAAACAAACAAAAAAACCACTCTGCATGCCACATCTACTTTAAAGAGAAAGAATCCAATAATACTGTGTGAAGTCATCATGAGATATATTAAAGGCTAGAGATTACTTTGACCAAGTGCTGACAGTCTAAAGTCTTGGATTTAAAATTACTTTGGTAGCTTTGCCAAATGCACCTTAGGCTTTAATTAATGTGAAATGTTGAAAAAATGTTTGAGAGCGAAATATGTCTTAATTTCCCAGCCTTACTTTAGTACTTACCAAGCCTGGAAATACTGACATTTCTGGGATTTATTTATTCATAAGTAAATAAAAGACAAAATATTTCTAGCTCATCAAGCTGAAGTCACATTTCCTCATAAAAAAGGTGGGCTGGGCAGCAGGTGTCAAAGGAAAAATTTCCTCAGACTCTAACATGACCTTCACTCTTCCTCTGATCCTTTCTACACCCACAAAATATATTGGAAAAATTAATCTTGTACTAGATTTCAAGACCAAACAATGATCTTAGCTGAGTTTCATAATGTCTCAAAACACAGTGCCATAATCATGTAAAGAATGTGTTGGGTCAAAGTACCATTTTGCTCTCTCAATGACAGAGAAGAAGGAATTGCCACTTTGTTAGGTGTGTTCCCTATATAAACACATTCTATACCAAAATATGCTTTCTTTGATTATTTTTCCAAAGTGTTAGGTATTTCATTGTGATTAATCAGAAAGATAATATTCTCCCTGGGACAAGATTTGGTAAAGTAATACAGGAATCTACTCTCTCTAATTAGCTGCTCAAGTGTTGAAAACAATTTTAATAGTGTTATCAAAATGTATCTGACATTAATTACTACTTTGCTAGAATGGGGTCAAAGGTTCAGATTCTGTTACCAATTTTTGAGGCAACAGATAATAGATCTAATGCTTCAGTAGTTAGCTGATCAAAAGGTTGTATTAGCAAAATCTAAACTAGGTAAGCTAAGTGTAAGGAAAACATGCAAAAACATTCTGTAACACAATATTGCGAATATTTTTAATCTTGGGATGAAGAGACGCTAAGGCAGATTTGAATTAATTTGATTGCTAAAGCATTTCAACACTGATATAAATCTGACACTAAATAAGTTACACAAACTGAGTTTGTAGATTTTTGTGTCCGTGTCAAAGCGGAATCCCTGTTGTGTCAATGCAGGATTAATCCGAATATACCAAGTACAACCAGAGCTAAACCTCAGAAGGTGGCCTCGCTCCCCTCCCCAGCAATATTAATGCAAAGAATTCTAAAATAACTCAGAGCTTCAGTATTTGGAAAGTCCCTTCATTTAGATTAGACCTGAAATCATTTTTACACTGGGGCAAACCTGACTTTTCTCACATCATTCTCCTCCCATTTGGACAGTGTTGAAGATATTGCAGACACAACTTTTAATATGCTTTATATACTCCCAGTCACTGGATTGGAGACCACAAACACTGGAGTATGGGGAGAGGATTATCCTTTTCTCCTTCAGATTTTCTGGAAAGAAGAATCTGAGGAAGTCATCCTATTAATCAACCTTGAAACTAAGGAAGTATCCTGAAGGTCAGAGCACTACCTTGAAGGAAAGTTTCTCGCTAAGCACAGCAGCAACCAGGCAGGAAGGGGAAATAGTCATTTGCAGGATGGCCTGAAACTTAACTCCAACATCCTTGAACCATTAGTACCTAAATGAGGGTGGGAAACTGCAATTTTAAGGATCAAACAATTTCTCTGTTTCTTTAGGTGAAGGATTAGATTCCTTAGGCTAGGTTTATTCTCAGTTTGGTTATTTTTGCTTATGCAAAATGGTTTTGTTTTGTTTGCTTTTTCTTTTGTTTTGTTGTGTTTTGTTTTTTACTAACCTGTACTAGCAGAAAGACTGTGTATTAGTTAGAGTTGCCAGTTAAAGTATAGGATGCCTGGTTAAATTTCAGGGCAAGAAGAAATTATTTTTATATAAGTTTAAGCACTTTTATTTGCTAAATCTCACAACTAACTATAGTGAGCTAAACTTAAGAAATAAAAAATGTAAAATATCTTCATGAAGAGTCATGCTGTATCTCTGCGAATTATTGTTATGTTGATTGAAAAATGGGTTGATAATTGGGAGCAAGAGAGAAATGGATTGGTTTGGTTTTCCTTCCTCTTGCTCTGTTTCAAAGAAGACTAAGAAGGCATAGATAGATTGAGGGTAGTAAAGACAAGATCATAGGCACGTCCACTAATGGAAGATAAGGTGGTCGCCACAACATCTTGGCTGAAGGCCAGGACATAAGAAGACAGATAGTCAGTTGGAATTACTTTGGGGATTACATGGCCTTTAGACATAGAAACTGGGACAATTATCAACCAGGTTGGATTTATGAAACACGTAAACATTCCAAATCACCCAGAAATCCCTGGGGAGGAGAATATGATAAAAGACTGAAAATCTTGTGGTTAAGAAAGATAGTATTTAGACTATTATCTAAAGGGTCATTTTAAAAAGAGGTGGCATCCCTGATAGTTAAAACACTAGTGTACGGATTTAGTTCAACACCCCAAAATTGATATCACTACCCCACCCCAATTTGTATGTGAGAGAAGTACTCACAAGTATGTTTCATTGACCCAGAGTCTGGGTTACATATAGACATAGACTGAAACACATTTAAGATTTTCAAAAGCTGAAACATATTTAATTGTTCCACTGTTTGTCTAGGTAGGGCTCAAAAAGGCTCTTACCTTAAACACCATTAGTCTAACTTGGCTGCCAATGAATAACATGTCAATAGAAGTGGAACACATTCTCCCAAAAGCCTAATACTACAAAGACCAGTAGGAAAACTCCTTCTGACTTAAAGTAATATTTATAGATGCATTTACATGTCTCATTATAAATACACATACCTCAAAAACAAATGAAAATGACTGAAATTAATTCCCCAAACCCCTAGAAACAGTTCTTCAGATATAGTAAATGAATTTCCAGTTCTTCCTATATTAAAACTTAATTAATTTTATTAATAAGTGATTTCAAAATATAGCAGTAAGACATCACAACACTATGAGCTACTGTTTAATGTTTTCAGGTGCTTTCCAATAGTCTGCTTTTGAAAGATGTTTGTGTGGATGTGTCTTTTGCACCAATTTATATTTATGCAATATTACCAAAAACAAATGTGTTTACTCAGAAAACAAGTGTTTACTCAGAAAATTTTTGTGAAATATTTAATTAAACATATAGGAGCACTATTACTATCTTTTAACCTCCTGGAGTTTTCTTTTTCCTTCAGCTGTGTTTAAAATAGTGAATGAATGAATGAATGAATGAATTGATTATAGATAGATAAATGATAAGTAGATGGATGTATGGATAGATAGATAGATAGATAAATTTTAAAGTCCCATTTTAAAAACAGTGAAAGTAAGTTAAGGAGTGTTCTGTAGCATGAATAACTCCTCTAAAGAATTGCTTTTCCAGATGATTGTCAATAAGTTTAAAAAAGAAAGAAATTAGATTAAAAATGAGTATGTGAACATTAACCACACCTGCATTCTTTGTGGAAAAGCCCTGAACCTCCTATAAAGGCTATTCTACTCCACTTTCTTAAACTTATAGAGAAAAAATTGTTCACTTTGGTTACTTTTTCCATAGGAATTTGATTCCAGAGAGCGCTTTTAGTTCAGAGAAAATGGTAGAAACCATTCCATATCTTTATGTGCCTACAGAAGTTCGAGAGGTAAAGAGAAAAAGGTGGTAAGAAGCATGAGACATTTAATGAAATTGTTCCACACACAAAATTTCCAACCCAGATTCCCTAATGTTGGGTCATCTGCATGGCTAAAATCCTGTGGTCTTCAGGTCATGTAGCCTTTTCCAGCTGGTCTTTTCTATGCTGACAGCAAGGAGAACAAATCCATAAAGTGCAGCAACCACAAAGCATAAAGTTCAATGGTAAAGCTATTGCGTAGTTTAGGGTTTAATAATACTATTTAAAACCATTTTACCTCAATATTGACAAGACAATTCTACTTTAATAAGGTTAGACAACAAGGGTTAATGCTTTGTGATAGCTGATCATAAGGTTCAGGCTCTGTCTCCAAGAAGAAAGTAAATTGGTTGAAAAACTCAAAGCTTTGGTCAACCAACCAAACTTTATCACAAAGTCAGAAATATTGTTTAAATGACTTCTAAACTAAATCTAAGGAGGGAAGATATCAATCAATAACAGACACCAATAATTCCAAATAAAACACTTCATTAAATCAGGAAGACAATGAGTTGCATCAAGCGGCTACCCTGAGCAAATTACTAGAATGAGTGCCAGGAAAAATAAAGTAGAATATAACATACAGTGCTTTTCCTCAAGTAAGCCCAACATAATAATAGGAAGTAAAATGTTTGGGAAAAGTCTAAAGATTGTTTGACTAGATTCTAATGTAGTCATTCTAGAATATTTTGGAACATGCCCTACGCGATCAAAATAAGAAACATAAGAAACACAGTTTATACCATAAACCAGTACACACAGAACACACTCATACATAAACACATAACACTTACACTTATCACATATAAAGAACTCGACATTTTTATTCTTTTTTAAAAAACTTAATTGATAGGGGCTTCCCTGGTGGCGCAGTGGTTGAGAGTCTGCCTGCCGATGCAGGAGACACGGGTTCGTGCCCCGGTCCGGGAAGATCCCACGTGCCGCGGAGCTGCTGGGCCCGTGAGCCATGGCCGCGAAGCCTGTGCTCCGCAACGGGAGAGGCCACAACAGTGAGAGGCCCGTGTACCGCAAAAAACAAAAAAAACAAACAAACAAACAAAATAATTGATGAGTCATGATCCACAATTTCAAGAACATTGGTCTAAGAGGCAGCTCTATGACCTCCTTAAGAGCAGAAACACTGTCTTAAATCTCTGTAATTCAAGGAATTAGTCCAGTGTCTAGGGGTGAATATGGGGTAGTAAACTTTTAGTGAATAAAAATAAGTGAATGATTAAATAAATACATGTTGCATATATGCATCATATTAAAAATAAAAGACCAAAACTTTTGGAAGTGTTTATTATACTTCTGCTTATATTGCATCCCTAGCAAAATAGGTAGATTTGATAGGTGGGTAGATGAATGGGTAGATAGATAGATAGACAGAGCAAATTAAAGCAAGTTTTCCCAATCAGTCAAACAGGTTTTACAATCCATTTCACCTCCCTCTATACTAAGTGTTCTCAACTAATAAAGTAATATTGTATTATTGTATCACTAAGAACATGGATTTGAGAGCTAGATTAGCTGGATTCAAATCCTAGATCTGTCAATCTCTTTGTGACTCTTAATCTTGTACAAGTTATTCAACCATTAAGTGTCTCAGTTACTTGTAAAACACAGATGGTACTAGATCCTGCTTCATAAATGTGTGAAGATTAAATTATTACAAATATGTAATGCACTTAGAATTCTGATTTATATGTAAGGACTATTAAATAAGTGAATTACCTTGGCCAATCAGGGAGAAAGTCATCTTTTTCTTCCAGTTAATCCTCAAACATAAAACCTAAGACATAGAGATCAAAATTCATCAACAGTGATAACATGTGACTTGGGCAGGTTGTGGTAAATTTCCCATGATGAAGAATATTCAAAGGCACTCTGGGGCTTCCCTGGTGGCACAGTGGTTGAGAATCCGCCTGCTAATACAGGGGACACGGGTTCGAGCCCTGATCTGGGAGGATCCACATGCCGCGGAGCAACTAGGCCCATGAGCCACAACTACTGAGCCTGCACGTCTGGAGCCTATGCTCCGCAACAAGAGAAGCCGCGATAGTGAGAGGCCCGCACACCGTGATGAAGAGTGGCCCCTGCTTGCCACAACTAGAGAAAGCCCTCACACAGAAATGAAGACCTAACACAGCAAAAATAAATAAATTAATAAACTCCTATCCCCAACATTTTCTTAAAAAAAAAAAAAAGGCACTCTGAATATTCACCAAGAATATGGATGTTGCACATGGTCTTTGCAGAAGACATTGTATCTTTCCCCATTGAACAGCAACAGTGTTTATTGAGCAGGATTAACTCAAGCCCCAACTCAAAGGTAGGACCTGAGGAACACAAGTGAATAAGTATATCTACCATGTGCTACCCATTGTACCATTGGTTGATTCAATCATGGGCATTTAATCCCATCCTGAGTCTATCAGGATAAGTCATTACTTTGTCCACAAGAGGTGGACATGTGATCTCCAGTGGTACCATCTGAAGAAAGGAGAAAGCATTTATTTTGTATTTGAGTGGCAAGAAGTTCTCATACTTTAGATGGATGTAAGCTTAGGATTGGCTGCAGCCATTTAGTTACCTTGAATGAAGTAAGCCTGAGAATGAAACCAAAATAAGGAGGGTAGGCTTTAGAGAATCCTTGAGTAATGGAGCTGATCACCCACTTGAGACCTGCTTACCTCTGGACATCTAAGTGATGTGAATCTTTAAGTTGTCTGCATTGCAAAAGTCAGTTTGAGTTCAATCATCTGCTGAATTAATTTTAAGTATCTGACAAGGGGGTCACCTAGATGACTTACCACATTTTGTCTAAACTTCCAAACAACTTGGGAACCCTTTTCTCTGCCTTTAAAAGTAGAGAAAAAAGGTTTTAACATGTTAGTTTTATTTAAATATTTATATTTTTAAAAAAATACCAAGAATTTCAAAAGTAAATCAAATGCTTACAATGTGTTGATAACAGTGTTAAGAACTTTACAAATATTATTTTATTTAATTCCATAGCAACCCCATGAGGTTGGAATTATAACTATCCCCTATTTCAGATGAAGAAATTTAGACTACTAGAAATTAATACCTTTGTATTTGTCATATAATTAGTAAGATAGGAAGTGGAATTCAAACATGATTTTATCTAGCTTTTAAAATTTTCTCAACCATTATACTCTGCTGCTTTAAGTTAATTATGTTATCAGGCGCTGTGTTAGATGGGTGCTGGAATCACAATTCAGTATAGTCCAACGACATTTTTTTCAGAGTATATTATATACCAGGTAATATATACAGTTAGAGAGTTTAGTCAGATGGACTTGTTAGGGCACAATCAGTATATATTTATTTCCTCATTAGTGCCTTCAAGTGCAATCTGAAATATTTCCATTGTCTGTCACTGGATTACAGTAGGGAAGATTATGGTAAATTTCAGGTCTAAGAACAGTATAACTTCAGGTGTTAGAAAGTCTAGACCATCTAAATCCATAGAACATACAACACTAGGAAAAAATTCTAAAATACATTTGAACTTGGGTGGATTATGATATGTCGAGATTCATTCATCATCTTTAATAAATGTACCACTCTCGTAGGGGAAGTTGATAATGGAGGAAGCTATGCATGTGTCAGGGCAGTGGGTATATGGGAAATCTCTGTACATCTCTCTCAATTTTGCTGCAAACCTAAAATTTCCCTAAAAATAAAGTTCTTAAATTAAAAAAAAAAATTTTGGCATGCTATGTGCCTTGTGGGGTCTTAGTTCCCCAACCAGTGATTGAACCCAGGCCACAGCAATGAAAGCGTCAAGTCCTAACCACTCGACTGCCAAGGAATTCCCAAAACTTTTTTAAAAATTTGAAAGTCTAGACCAAGGATTTCTTTTTTCAGCCATGTTGGAGTAACTCTATCTCCCAACTTTAAACAACTAGTGTGTTTTTCAGACATTGAATAAGACACAAAGAGTGTTTTTCAGACATTGAATAAAGCGTCATTGAATATGATGCTTCATAAAAGGGAAAAAGTGAGGTGAACCTATAATAGTCCTAGTGTTTTGACTGGAAGCAATTATTAGCAGAAAGGAGGAATCCAAACAGAATCCTGTAGTCCTGCTGAGTTCAGGAGGCCAAGGTTAAAGTTTGAGGATGCTAAAGCAGGTGAAAATCATGTGGCAGATTTCCATAAAAAGAGGAAGCGACACAGGAAATGAGCTTAAGAAATTTGCAGAGAGATCCCATTTAGTATATAATAAGTCTTACACCACAGATGTTATTTAGGTCAGGGTTAAACTAGAGAAGTAGAATCAGTAGGGACTATATATATATATATATATATATATATATATATATATATAAGATTATTACAAGAAATTGGCTTATGAAATGTAGGAGCTGATAAAGTTAGCTCTGAAGCAAGGCAACTGGTTAGGAAAAGAAGATCATGGGTAGGCTGGAACTCTATGAGCTTGAGTTGAAGCCTGAATCCACAGGCAGGCAGTTAGAAAGGGAGACCCAAAGGAAAGGAAAAGCAGTATCAGGCCGTGCTGCTGCTTAGAGTGTCTCTTCTCAAGGAGCACCTATGCTTTCTTTTAAGGGCTTCTACCTGATTAAATCAAGCCTACCCAGGATAACTTTTTTGATTAATTCAAAGTTAAATGATTATGATTTTAAGTCCATTTGAAAATTTCCTTCACAGAAAAACCCAGATGGATATTTAATTGATAAACTGGGAGATGTGTGTACACACTACAAAATGGCTGCTGTCTCCCTTGTAGCCCATTCTAACTTGAAACACACTAGAGAGGAGTCTTGTTTAGTCTAGAAATCTTGGCACGTCACAAAGTGATCACAGATGTGAAAAGTAAAACTTCAAAAGGCAAGCAAAGAAGGAGCAGAAAGTCACAAGCTGAGAAATTCCCTGAATTCACATCAGAAGGGAAAATATTTGAGGTCCTCAAAGCCAGAGCAGAAAAACTAAAAAGGTCTATCTCTGGATAAAAAGCTATTCTAGCTAGGCCCTAGCAAAGCTTCCAAACACGATTAAAGAGATTAAACTCATCTGTTAGTAACACAGCTGTGTGCCAAAACAAACCTCAATGGTCTTTAAAGAAAGAAAACAAAATAAAGACACTCAACAACATAATATCAAAATGTCTAACAAGTATCCAAAAATTAGTAGACATTCAAACGTAAAGGAAAATGTTACCCATGACCAGGAAAAATATCAATCAGTTTTTTTTAAAGTTAGTTTCTTTTTGTTTGGAATAACTATAGTCAACTTTTATTAATGTAGAATTTGACTGATTAATGTTAAAAATCAAAGTGTAGAATAAAGCTGACAGCCATATTCAACATTGAAGTTTGCTTTTAGTTACAATTTTTTTTTAGAATTTCTTTCCCTAAAACAATCACAGCAGAAGTATTCATTTCATTTGCCTACTTCACCTCTAGACTACCACCACAGAAATTGGTGGTAACTGACTGTGGTATCATAGAAATGAGAGAGATGGTAGAATTAGCCAACAAGAATGTTAAAACAGCTACAGTAACTGTATTCAAGAATTCAAGGGAAAATATAAACATAGTAAAGATAGAAGTGGAAAATATAAAAATGAATCGGAACTTCTAGCCATGAGAAGTAAACAATCTGAGTTGAAAATTTTGAATGAGATTACCTGCAGATTAGATCCTGCAGAAGGTTTCAATGATATTAAAGACATAGCAATAGAATTGATTAATAATGAAGCACAAGAAGGCAAATAAACAAAGAAAATTAACAAATCCTAAAAAGCCAATGGAAAAATATCAAGTAGTCTAAAATACATGTATTTGGGTTTCCACAAAAAATGAAGAGACAAAGAAGAAAAGGGCAAAACCAAACACAATAGTGGCAATAACAAACAATAGCAAAACACCCCAATACAGCTGAAAAAATAAAAAAAAATTTTAAAAGTTTCAAAACATACACACACACACACACACACACATGCACACACACACACACACACACACACACACACACGTCAAAGCTCAAAGAACCCAAAGCAGGATACGTAGAGATACAGATACACACACTCCAAAGTACATAAAAATCAAATTACACAAAATATATAATGAAGAAAAAAATTCATAAAGACAATGAGGAGAAATGAATAACTACATATAGAAAAAGATAAGAATAATAAAAATAACTTCTCATCAGAAACAATGCAAACTAGAATAAATATTAGGACATATTTAAAGTGATGAAACACAAACACTATGAAACTGAGATTATTTACCAAGTGAAAATGTTCACAATCAAAGACAAATTAGATAATTTTTCAGACAAACAAGAGCTGAGAGAATGAATCACCAACAGATTGACAGTATGAAAAATAAAGTTCTTTGGGTGAATGATAAGTGTCACAAGGTGGAAATTTGTACACAAAATGGGATGAAGAACAGTAGAATGTTAAGTATGTGGTAGAAATGAAAAGTTTTTTTCTCATTTTAAAATTTTTCTCAAAGATAATTTGTTGTTTAAAGCAAAAATAATAACAATAATATACTTTAGAGGTTATCACATAATACATAGAAGTCTAATTATGACAATGATAGGAGAAAGAATGAGAGGGGATATTGGAAGTATTCTGCTTGAGATATATTTTATATGAAATTATGACATAATAGACTACATAGTTTAAATTATAATACTATAAACCTGAGACCAACAATGAGAAAATAGAGGTATAGCTAAGAAATAAATGGTGGAAATAACACTGATTTGCAAAATATATTTAACTAATCCAAAGACAGGAAAATGGAAAAAGGAATTTAAAAAATGGATGGGACAAATGGAAAAGAACTAGCAACATGATAAATGTAAATACAAATGTATCAATAATTCTATTACATATAAATGCCCTGCATTCTCAGTTAAAATACAAAGACTGTCATAATAACTAAAAATGCAAAACCTGACTATATGCTGCCTATGAGAAATCCATTTTAAATGTAAGGACACAGAGAGATTGAAATGAAAGGATAGAAAAAAATAATGCATGCAAACTCTAAGCATATGAGAACTGTAATTCTTACAACAATATTAGACTAAACTTCAGAAGAAGGTACAGGAATACCTTGGAGATATTGTGAATTTGGTTCCAGACCACTGCAATAAAACGAATACCAAGATAAAGAAAGTCACATGAATTTTTTGGTTTCCCAGTGCATGTAAAAGTTATGTTTACACTATACTGTAGTCTATTAAGTGTACAATAGCATTATATCTAAAAAACAATGTGTGTACCATAGTTTAAAATTTCTTTATTGCTAAAAATTGCTAACCATCATTTGAGCCGTCAGTGAGTAATAGTAATAACATCAAAGATCACTGATCGCAGATCACTATAAAAATATGATAATGAAAACATCTGAAATGTTATGAGAATTACCAAAATGTCACGCAGGGACATAAAGTGAGCTAATGTTGGAAAAATGACACCAATAGACTTGCTTGACACAGGGTTGCTACAAACTCTCAATTTGTAAAAAAAAAAATGCAAATCTGTGAAGTACAATAAAGCAAAGCACAATAAAATAAGGTATGCCTGTATATAATCAGAGATAGATAGATATTTTATAATATGTCAATTCATAAAGAAGACATAACAATGATAAATGTGTATGTATTTTAAAACAGAGCTTCATAATACATAAAGAAAAATTAATGGAATGGCAATAAATAGACTAATCTAAAATTGGATATTTCCACACTCTCAATAACCAGTAAAATTAGTAGATTAAAAAAATGAGTAAGAATATGAAAGATGTAAATAGCATCAATCAACATGACCTAATTGACATTTCCATCACACCAGCAGACTATATACCTTGTTTACAGGTGCATATGGAATATACAACAAAAAAAATATATATTAGGGCCATTAAATTAAGTTTTAATAAGTATAAAAGTATTGGAACCATAAAACATTCTGTAACTGCAATAGAATTAAACTAGGAGTCAATCACAGAAAGGTATTTGAAAACTCCCCAAATATTTGGAAATTAAAACATAATATTTCCAATATATAAACACTATTCAAAGAAAAAATCATAAGCAAATTTAGAAAATATTTTAAATCAAATAAAATGAAAACCACAACATATCCAAAAAGGGCTGCAACTAAAGCAGTGTTTAGAGGAAAAATCATTTCTTTAAAGGTTTATGATATAAAAGAAGAAATATTCAAAATCAATTATCTAAGCTTCCACCTTAAGAAGCTAAAAAAAAATGAATAAATTAAACGTGAAGTAAGTATAAAAAGGAAATGATAAAGATAAGAGCATTAATCAATAAAATAGAAACCTGAGAAAAACAATAGAGAGAATTAGTGAAACCAAAACCAAAAATGAGAAATCTTTAGCTAGACGTATTGAGAGAGAGCTAGAAAGAAACAAACTACCCGTATTAAGAATGAAAAAGGAAAAATTACTAGGGATCTGGCCTTGAAAGAATAGGCAAGAATACTATAAATAACATTAAGCCATTAATATCAAAAATTGTATTTACATGTACAAATTCCTTGAGGGATCCAAATTACCAAAATATGCTTAAAAAAATAGAACACATGAGTACATTTATGTCTCTTAAATAAATCAAAATCAAAAACCTTCCTTTTTGGTTTGAAAACTCGGGAGTTCCTCGGATGATATATGAAACTGGTCCCTGCACATGAAGGGCAAAGAGAGACTGAAGAAAGAGGCAGCCACCCCAGATTGGTAGGTGGCAGGTTTAATACTCATGGGAACTGACATATGAGACTTGCCCTGGGTGTGCCCACCAGAATCTTAAAAGTTTATGTAGAGACCATAATGGGGTTCAGTCTCATGTTCCACCTTGGTGATCTCAAGACCTTACTCTTTCAAGGCTGTGTCCTTGAAAATAGTTCCCACTGTGGGAATGGTGGGCAGAATGTACATCCCAAGAACAGGGAAGCAGATGAGGAGCCTCCAACTGCTCTGGTTTAGCTTGAGGGTCAATTGGAGGTCACATTTTCTCTGTGACCTCCACCAGCACTTCACCCCTTTGAGAACTACTCTTAGAATCTTACACACCCCTCTCTACCACCACATGCCCTAAGTGGTCAGCAAGGGTTTTTAAGTAGCATGGAGGTGGCTCATTTTGTTGCCATCTGGCTGTACAGGAGGCAGATACTAAAGTAGCAATAGAGGCACATGCTGGAGAAAACACAGATCAAGGTAATGATTCCCAAAGTAAGTAAAAAAAAAAAATTTCCACTAAGAGCCCCATGATTCAAACCATTGATTTAGTAAGTCTCCTTGACTGGGAGTTGAATCACTCATGGTATGTGCACTCATGTGATTTAACAAAGATGATACATTAGCAGATTCATCAGGTATGAACATACAACACTCTGGATAATGGCCTTTATATCTCCTTGTAAAACAGTAATAATGACCAGGGTCATTCCATTTTGTAGGACACGTTTGCTCACTAGAGACAATTCAGGATTCATTAAGGATATTCATTGCCTTCTATCATTTAGGGCTTATTGGTTGAATTAAGTGAGGGCCTCTATGTGTGCTGTAACGTCCTTTAGGCCAATAGAGGATACAAATATGGTAGCCAAATGATTGTACCAGTGGAAAATAGAACATGCCTATTTGGTCTTAAGGGGAGAGAGGTTGGCAATTTTTGTCACCGAGCAGTGGCTTCTCCCCTGTGCCCAGGTAAAACCCAGGGTGCAACAGCCCAACCACCAAGGTGGAAACCATAGCCAAAGATTTGTGTCACACAACCACTGGGTTCCATTCAGGGCTACCCAATATATACCTGGGCAGCACAACCAGTCAGTGCCAAACCAGTCACTATCCCTTAATGTGGCAGAATGACAATGCAGTTCCATTGATATTCAGGCTATATCCTCGATGCAATTGAGTTGGTCCTGTTAGAGTGATTTTTTTGTACCCAGCATAGGGGTGCATTGATGTTCAAATATCCGGAGGTAAGTCACATGAACTCATTCCAAACCTGAGCATAGTCACCCATGGTTCTAATGGTGATATTTTTAGGATCCTTCCAGGCAGCAGTTTGATGGACTGCTTGCATTGTTTGATTGACAAAGAAGAATGCCCATGTGTAATGTTATTGATAGTGTGTGCCACAAGCCAGGCTTCTGGATCAGTATTGGCAATATCAGATGAATTAAGAGTACTACTCCTAGATTGTTCTTCCTTAATGTACTGATTTAGGACCTTCTGATCCCCTCCCTGAAGTGCTGATGTCCACCACAAAAATCCTGATGAGCTAGAGAGGGACAGCTGTGCACATACCCAAACGTTGGATTGATTTATTTGCCGGGCATACAAGTGTACACTGCAGAAAGATATTTTCATTAAGAGTACATCCTGTGACTGGATACCAGAGGAGTATCAGAAGTCTAATGCCAAAAAGACAAACATTTAGTAGGAATGTTGATGGGAAGGTCTTCTCCTTCTATAAGAATTACACTTGTGGCCTGATCCCTAGATGGTCATGCAGCTACGGCTTTAAGAATTTGACCTTGTGCATACCAAACATGGTGGCCGAGTGAGGCAGCAGTCAGGTGTAAGGAGATGGAGTACGAGTGGGATATGCCAGACCAAGACCCCCACCTTCTCCCCTCTTTCAATGGTGCATGTTTAATTCCAGGTATAATGGTTTCAACAGGCCCTAATGGTTGGACATTCAAATGTATTAAAGCCTGGGATAGTACTTTAGTTTACCCAGCAAAGGTGGTTTTACATGTTAACAACTTAATCTGCTGCTTCAATATTTCATTTTTCCTTTCTACCAACCCTGCTGCTTTTAGGTCATAGGGCAGATGGAACCTCCATTGAATGTCATGTTCAAAAGAAAAAGTCCAGTCTTGCACATCACGACCTTTGAAATGTGACCCCCAATCACTGTCTATTTAACAAGGGTATCCATACATGGTACTTAACTTCTTTAACCCTCAAAGGCAGCAGCCTGTTTTATTCTCAGTGACAGGGGAAATATAGGGTTCCAAGGCATATTTGGAACCCTCACTCGGAGGGAGAGGGCCAATATAATCAATTTGCCAATCCATTACTTGTTGGGAACTCTGGTGGACAGTTCCAGACTCCTTTGGCAATTGCCTTAGACATTGCTTAGAACACACAAGACATGCTGTTACTGCATTAAACAAGTCACTGTATTTCAAGGGCAAGCCAGCATCCTTGGCAATATGCCAGCCCACTTGGGTTATACAGTGGCCACCCTTTTTATGCACCCAATCTTCTGTATCTGCTGCAGAGTCAGTTGCTAAGGCTCATACCTGGGCTAAGGAATCATCTTCCTGATTGTCAGGGAGTACAGCATGGTACTCTAGGACTTGGCCTAGGACCATGGCCAAGGTATCTAAGATGGTGGCAATGTTGGGTGCAGCCACATGGATAGGAGGCACTACCTTGTTTGATTCTTGGTGATCTACACTCATCCACCATGGGCCAAATTGCATTATAAAAGGGACTCTCCTGACCACTACCATTTGCCCTCTTTGAGGCTTTCCACAGGTGAACAACACAGCATTTGTTGTCAGTCTATCTTTTCAGGTGAGGGGATCCCAGCAGCAAAGGGGTTAAGCCAGTTTTGTCTCTGTGTTACTTTTATCAGGCCCTTTACAACCAATAGGAATAGGCTTTTCGAGTTTCCTCTCTGTCTCAGGTGTTTCCCACAGCCTCTGCCAGTCCCAGGATCCGTCAGTTTCCCCTGGATCAGCAATGGACTACACAACATCATCACTGTCTAGTCCCAGGACTGGATTCAGCATGGATATCAGTGCCCCATACCAGTGCCCCATGGGGGTGGACTGGAGTATCTTGGTTTTCATTCCTGCAGTGAATGTATCTCAGTCAGGTCTTTCAAAGACAAGGGCATGGATGGCCTGTCTCATTCCCAACTCCCTAAGAATTTGTTGTATCCCCTTCACAGATTCCCAGGGTCCCAAGTGCCCTGGGAGATACCTCTCATTGGGCCAAGCCTCTCTTCAGGCTAAAATAATCCCATCCATAAGGAAGTGAGTACTTTGAATCCCCCAAGTACCATGCAGGCACTGCTGATGGGTAGGATATGTGGTGATGTTGCTAATTTTCTCTGTCTCCTGCCTGGTCACAAAAATGCCATTGCCCTCTGTACCCCATAGACACACTAATCACGCCTGGTTACATTCCCTGGCCTTTTAATGCAACTTGGCAGCTATATCAGTAAGCTCTAATCCTGGATAATTCTCTTGTCAATTCTCTCAAATATTTGACAAAGAGAAAATTGCCATTCCTACATCAATTCTTTTATGAAATCTCCTAACTCATTTTATATAGGCAATATTACACTGACTTCAAACCATAAAGATATTTTAAGAAAAGCAACTTAGAAATTAACATCCTTCATGAACAGAATTTTTAAAAAGATATTAACTAATTAAATGCAGTATTACTTTAAAAGAATAATATACCATGCACAAATGGGATTTATCCCAGAATTGCAAGAATTGTTTTATATTTTAAAAAATCATTTTAATATACATTAGCTGGTGAAAAAAAGACAAAATCTACTATGATTACTCAATGGATACAGAAGAAACACTTGACAAAACTCAATAATTCAAAATAATTTGACAAAACTCAAAAACTCTCGACAATTAGGAATAAAGAGGGAGGGACTTAACCTTGAAAGATAATACACATATGACTAACAATTAATATTTTGATGGGAAACAAGAATTCTTACCACCTCTATTCAGAGATCCTACCAGTGAAATTAGGTAAAAAAAGAAAAACTAAACCATAGAGATTACAAAGGAAGAAGGAATACTATTTCTATATACAAATGACATGAAGAATCTCCACAAACAACTAGAACTAGTAAGGTCACAGGATGGAAGGTCAGTATACCAAAATCAATTATATTTCTGTATACCAGTAAATAAATATTAGAAATTAAACTTTAAAAATGATTACCATTTACAATAACTTCAAAATATAAAATGCTTTAGGATTAAATTTAATAAAATACTTGTAAGAGTTATAGAGTTAAACCAATAAAATATTGGGGGAAGAAATTTTTAAAAGAGCCCAAATAATTAAAGAAATATTCTAGGCCAGTAGATTGGAAGACTCAACACTATTAAGTTGTTAATTCTCCCCAGACAGATCTACACATTCAACACCGTCCCAATCAAAATCACAAAAGATATTTTGTAGGAATTAAAAACCTGGTTTAAAGTGTACGTGGAAATGCAAAAGACCTAGGATGGTCAAATAATTTGGAAAAAGCAGAGCAAATCTGGAGGACTTGCAGGGCATGATTTCAAAACTTACCTAATGCTACTGTAATCAAGACCTTTTGATATCTGTATAAGGATAAGGCATATAGATAGATAGTTCATAAATAAACTCATTCATGTATAGTTACTTTATGTATGACACAGGTGCCCAGGTGAGGAAAAGATAGTCTTTTAAACAAATGTGTATGGAACAACATAGATATTAATTTGAAAAAAAAGAAAAAACAGGCTTTTGTCTCTTGACAAACACAGAAATTAACTTGAAACAGATCATACAACTAACTGTAAAGTCTGAAACTGTAAAAATTCTGGAAGAAACCAGAACAAAACATTTTCACAGCTTTGGGATAGATTTCTTAAATTGGAACCCCAAAAGCATGAAACATAAAAGAAAGCATGATAATTTGTGCTCTATAAAATTATTCTTTTTGTAAGATACAGTTAAAAACTGAAAAGACAAGCCACAGGCTTGGAAAAATTATTTGTGATACATTTGTTTCACAGAGGATTTGGATACAGTATATACTGGATACTGGGACTAACAACTCAATAATAAGGTAACCCAAAGCAAAGCTTTTGAACATTTCCCAAAAGAAAATATATTCATGGCAATAAAAACATAAAAAATGCTGAAAATCAATAGTCAACAGGGTAATGCAAAGTAAATCTATAGGAAATGCCATGAATCACTTACTAAATTAGCTAATTTTAAAAACACAACACCAAGTTTTGATAAGGATGTGGAGTAAATGGAACTCTCATACCTTTGCTGATGGTATCGTAAAATGGCACAACTTGGAAAATAGTTTTACAGCTTCTTATAAGTTAAACACATATACGTAACATATAATCCAGAAATTGCAATCCTAGTTATTTACTCAGGAAAATAAAAACTTAAGTTTACTCAAAGGTTTTGCTGTTCATAACAGCTCTATTTATAGTAGCAAAAAATTGGAAACAACCCAAATGTTCAGCAATAGATGAATGGATAAAGCATGGTGTACCCATATAATAGAACACCACTCAGAATTAAAAAGGAAAAACAACTACTGATACATCAACAGTGTGTATAAATATCAAAAAACATGCTGAATGAATGAATGAAGCAGAACAGAAAAGCACATGCTTTATCATCCTATTTATTTGAAACTTGAAAAAAACACTAATCTATACTGACAGAAAGTATATCAGTGGTTGCCTAGGGCCAGGAGTGAAACTGGGAAGCAATGGACTGTGAAAAGGCACAAGGGAACTTCTCCTCGAGGTGATTGTAATGATCTATATTTTGGTTGGATGGTAGTTACACAGGTGTATACATTTGTCAAAATTCATAAAAACGTGCATTTAAAACTAGGTGCTAACAGTAGTTGGGACCATCTGGATAGTTACATGTGACTGAACACGATTAAGGCCTCACTTGGAGATTGGGGCTGGTGTGTTCAGAGATTTACTTGTCTCATGGCTGCTCAAGACAAGCCTCTGAGGAAGTCATATCGCTTCTGCTCATCTCAGTTGGCAAGGACTCCATTGTGAGGTCCCCATCTGGTATAAGGAGGGCTAACAAATGCAGCTTGGTGGTTGCAAAGAATCAGAATGAATTACAACGGCTACCATAACTGGCCAGAGCCATGTGGTGGACAGGGTCTTCGTGCTCCAGCTGTGTGTGAGGCCTATGACTCTGAAGAGGGGAGAGCCAAGTTCAGGACACTGTTCCGCCAGAGTCCTCCCGGCTCCATGTAATATCAAATGGCAAAAGCTCTCCCAGAAATCCCCACCTCAATGCTAAGACCCAGCTCCACTCAATGACCAGAAGCTGCAGTGCTGGACACCCTTTGCCAAACAACTAGCAAGCCAGGAACAAAACCCCACACATTAACAGAGAGGCTGCCTAAAATCATAACAAGGTCACAGACACCCCAAAACACACCACCGGATGCAGTCCTACCCACCAGAAAGACAAGATCCAGTCTCATCCACCAGAACACTGGCATCAGTCCCTTCCACCAGGAAGTCTACACAATCCACTGAGCCAACCTTAGCCACTGGGGGCAGATACCAAAAACAACGGGAACTATGAACCTGCAGCCAGGGAAAAGGAGACCCCAAACACAGTAAGTTAAGCAAGATGAGAAGACAGAGAAATACACAGCAGGTGAAGGAGCAAGGTAAAAACCCACCAGACCTAACAAATGAAGAGGAAATAGGCAGCCTACCTGAAAAAGAATTCAGAGTAATTGTAGCAAAGATGACAAAAATCTTGGAAATAGAATGGAGAAAATACAAGAAACGTTTAACAAGGGCCTAGAAGAACTAAAGAGCAAACAAACAAGGATGAAGAACACAATAAACGAAATTAAAAATTCTCTAGAAAGGATCAATAGCAGAATAACTGAGGCAGAAGAACGGGTAAGTGACCTAAAAGATAAAATAGTGGAAATAACTACTGCAGGGTGGAATAAAGAAAAAAGAATGAAAATAATTAAGGACAGTCTCAGAGACCTCTGGAACAACATTAAATGCACCAACACTCGAATTATAGGGGTCCAAGAAGAAGAGAAAAAGAAAGGGACTGAGAAAATATTTGAATAGATTAGAGTTGAAAACTTCCCTTATATGGGAAAGGCATTAGTCAATCAAGTCCAGGAAGTGCATAGAGTCCCATACAGGGTAAATACAGGGAGAAACATGCCAAGACACATATTAATCAAACTATCCAAAATTAAATACAAAGAAAAAATATTAAAAGAAGCACAGGAAAAACAACAAATAACATACAAGGGAATCCCCATAAGGTTAACAGCTGATCTTTCAGCAGAAACTTTGCAAGCCACAAGGGAGTGGCAGGACATATTTAAAGTGATGAAAGAGAAAAACCTACAACCAAGATTAGTCTACCAAGCAAGGATCTCATTCAGATTCGACAGAGAAATTAAAACCTTTACAAACAAGCAAAAGCTAAGAGAATTCAGCAGCATCAAACGAGCTTTACAACTGCTAAAGGAACTTCTCTAGGCAGGAAACACAAGAGAAGGAAAAGACTTAAAATAACAAACCCAAAACAATTAAGAAAATGGTAATAGGAACATACATATTGATAACTACCTTAAAGGTAAATGGATTAAATCCTCCAAACAAAAGGCATAGACTGGCTGAATAGATACAAAAGCAAGACCCGTATTATATGCTGCCTACAAGAGACCCACTTCAGACCTAGGGACACATACAGACTGAAAGTAAGGAGGTGGAAAAGGATATTCCATGCAAATGGAAATCAAAAGAAAGCTGACGTAGCAATTCTCATATCAGACAAAATAGACTTTAAAATAAAGACTATTACAACAGACAAAGAGGGACATTACATAATGATCAAGGAATCAAACTAAGAAAAAGATATTTCAACTGTAAATATTTATGCACCCAACATAGGAGCACCTCAATATATAAGGCAAATGCTAACAGCCATAAAAAGGGAAATTGACAGTAACACAATAATACTAGGGGACTTTAACACCCCACTTTCACCAGTGGACAGATCATCCAAAATAAAAATAAATATGGAAACACAAGCTTTAAATGATACATTAAACAAGGGCACTTAATTGATATTTATAGGACATTCCATCCAAAAATAACAGAATACACTTTCTTCTCAAGTGCCCATGGAACATTCTCCAGGATAGATCACATCTTGGATCACAAATCAAGACTTGGTAAATTTAAGAAAATTAAAATAATATCAAGCATCTTTTCCAGCCACAATGCTATGAAACTAGAAATCGATCACAGGAAAAAATCTGTAACAAATACAAACACATGGAGGCTAAACAATATGCTACTAAATAACCAAGAGCTCACTGAAGAAATCAAAGAGGAAATCAAAAATTACCTAGAAACAAATGGCAGTGAAAACACGATGACCTATGGGATGCAGTAAAAGCAGCTCTAAGACGGAAGTTTTTAGCAATACAAACCTACCTCAAGAAACAAGAAACATCTCAAATAAACAACCTAACCTTACACCTAAAGCAATTAGAGAAAGAAAAACAAACAAACAAACAAAAAAATTTAGCAGAAGGAAAGATGTCATAAAGATCAGATCAGAAATCAATGAAAAAGAAATGAAGGAAATGATAGCAAAGATAAATAAAACTAAAAGCTGGCTCTTTGAAAAAATAAACAAAATTGGTAAACCATTAGCCAGACTCATTAAGAAAAAAAGGGAGAAAACTCAAATCAATAGAATTAGAAATGAAAAAGGAGAAGTAACAACTGACACTGCAGAAATACAAAGGATCATGAGAGATTACTAAAAGCAATTATATGTCAATAAAATGGACAACCTGGAAGAAATGGACAAATTCTTAAAAAAGCACAACCTTCTGAGACTGAACCAGGAAGAAATAGAAAATATAAACAGACCAATTACAAGCATTGAACTTGAAACTGTTAATAAAAACGTTCCAACAAAAAACCCAGGACCAGGTGGCTTCACAGGCGAATTTTATCAAACATTTAGAGAAGAGCTAACACCTATCCTTCTTAAACTCTTCCACAGTAAAGCAGAGGGAGGAACACTCCCAAACTCATTCTACCAGACCACCATCACCCTGATACCAAGACCAGACAAAGATGTCACAAAGAAAGACAACTACAGGCCAATATCACTGATGAACATAGATGCAAAAATCCTCAACAAAATCCTAGCAAACAGAATCCAACAGCACATTAAAAGGATCACACACAATGATCAAGTGGGTTTTCCCAGGAATGCAAGGGTTCTTCAATATATGAAAATCAATCAAAATGATCAACCATATAAAAAATTTGAAGGAGAAAAACCATACGATCATCTCAATAGATGCAGAAAAAGCTTTCGACAAAATTCAACACCCACTGATGATAAAAACCCTCAAGAACGTAGGCATAGAGGGAACTTACCTCAACATAATAAGGGCCATATATGACACACCCACAGCCAACATCGTTCTCAATGGTGAAAAGTTGAAACCATTTCCACTAAAATCAGTAACAAGACAAGGTTGTCCATTCTCACCACTCTTATTCAACATAGTTTTGGAAGTTTTAGCCACAGAAATCAGAGAAGTTAAAGAAATAAAAGGAATCCAAATCAGAAAAGAAGAAGTAAAGCTGTCACTGCTTGCGCATGACATGATACTATACGTAGAGAATCTTAAAGACACTACCAGAAAACTACTAGAGCTAATCAATGAATTTGGTAAAGTAGCAGGATACAAAATAAACGCACAGAAATCTCTTACTTTCCTATACACTAATGATGAAAATTCTGAAAGAGAAATTAAGGATACACTCCTGTTTACCACTGCAAAATAAGAATAAAATAGTTCAGAATAAACCTACCTAAGGAGACAAAAGACCTGTATGCAGAAAACTATAAGACACTGATGAAAGAAATTAAAGATGATACAAACAGATGGAGAGGTATGCCATATTCTTGGATTGGAAGACTCAACATTGTGAAAATGACTATACTACACAAAGCAATCTACAGATTCAATGCAATCCCTATCAAACTACCAATGGTGGGGCTTCCCTGGTGGCGCAGTGGTTGAGAGTCCACCTGCCAATGCAGGAGACACAGGTTCATGCCTCGGTCTGGGAAGATCCCACATGCCGCGGAGTGGCTAGGCCCATGAGCCATGGCCACTGAGTCTGCATGTCCGGAGTCTGTGCTCTGCAACGGGAGAGGCCACAACACTGAGAGGCCCGCGTACCACAAAAAAAAAAAACAAAACAAAACCTACCGATGGCTTTTTTCACAGAATTAGAACAAAATATTTCACAATATGTATGGAAACACAAAACACCCCGAACAGCTAAAGCAATCTTGAGAAAGAAAAATGGAGCTGGAGGAATCAGGCTCCCTGACTTCCAACTATACTACAAAGCTACAGTAATCAAGACAGTATGGTACTGGCACAAAAACAGAAATATAGATCAAAGAGACAGGATAGAAAGCCCAGAGATAAATTCATGCACATATGGTCACCTTATTATTATTTTTTTTTGTGGTACACAGTCCTCTCACTGTTGTGGCCTCTCCCATTGTGGAACACAGGCTCCAGATGCACAGGCTCAGCAGCCATGGCTCACAGGCCTAGCCACTCCGTGGCACGTGGGATCTTCCCGGACTGGGGCATGAACCCATGTCCCCTGAATCGGCAGGCGGACTCTCAACCACTGCACCACCACAGAAGCCCAGGCACCTTATTTTTGATGAAGGAGGCAAGTGTATACAATGGAGAAAAGACAGCCTCTTCAACAAGTGGTGCTGGGAAAACTTGACAGCTATGTAAAAGAATGAAATTAGATCATTGCCTAACACCATCCACAAAAATAAGCTCAAAATGGATTAAAGACTTAAATGTAAGGTCAGACACTATAAAACTCTTAGCAGAAAACATAAGCAGAACACTCTATGACATAAATCACAGCAAGATCCTTTTTGACCCATCGCCTAGAGAAATGCAATTAAAAACAAAAATAACAAATGGGACCTAATGAAACTTAAAAGCTTTTGCACAACAAAGGAGAAACTAAACAAGACGAAAAGACAACCCTCAGAATGGGAGAAAATATTTGCAAATGAAGCAACTGACAAAGGATTAATCTCCAAAATTTACAAGCAGCTCGTGCAGCTCGATATCAAAAAAACCAACAACCCAATCCAAAAATGGGCCGAAGACCTAAATAAACATTTCTGCAAAGAAGATATACTGATTGCCAACAAACACATGAAAGGATGCTCAACATCACTAATCATTAGAGAAATGCAAATCAAAACTACAATGAGTTATCACCTCACCCTGGTCAGAATGGCCATCATCAAAAAATCTACAAACAATAAATGCTGGAGACAGTGTGGAGAAAGGGGAACCCTCTTGAACTGTTGGTGGGATTTTACACTGATACAGCCACTATTGTGAACAGTATGGAGGTTCCTTAAAAAACTAAAAATAGAAATACCATACTACCCAGCAATCCCACTACTGGACATATACCCTGAAAAAACCATAATTCAAAAGGAGTCATGTACCACAATGTTCATTGCAGCTCTATTTACAATAGCCAGGACATGGAAACAACTTAACTGTCCATTGACAGATGAATGGGTAAAGAAGATGTGGCACATATATACATTGGAGTATTACTCAACCATAAAAAGAAATGAAAGTGAGTTATTTGTAGTGAGGTGGAATGACCTAGAGTCTGTCATACAGAGTGAAGTAAGTCAGAAAGAGAAAAAGAAATACCATATGCTAACACATATATATGGAATCTAAAAAAAAAAAAAAAATGGTTCTGAAAAACCGAGGGCAGGACAGGAATAAAGATGCAAACATATAGAATGGACTTGAGGACACGGGGAGGGGGAAGGGTAAGCTGGGGCGAAGTAAGAGTGTGTCATGGACATATATACACTACCAAATGTGAAATAGATAGCTAGTGGGAAGCAGCTGCATAGCACAGGGAGATCAGCTCGGTGCTTTGTGACCAACTAGAGGGGTGGGATAGGGAGGGTGGGAGGAGGAAGGACCAAGAGGGAGGAGTTATGGGGATATATGTACATGTATAGCTGATTCACTTT
This sequence comes from Globicephala melas, assembly GCF_963455315.2. Taxonomy (NCBI): domain Eukaryota; kingdom Metazoa; phylum Chordata; class Mammalia; order Artiodactyla; family Delphinidae; genus Globicephala; species Globicephala melas. The sequence goes on along the minus strand of NC_083315.2, from coordinate 160,000,961 downwards.
GTTATAAAGCAGAAACTAACACACTATTTTAAAGCAATTATACTCCAATAAAGATGTTAAAATTAATTAATTAATTAAAATAAAACTAGGTGCTGTTTAGTAAAATGTTTAGTACGATGTTTAGCACCATCTAGTTTTTCCATTGCTCTTCCCCCATTTCTGTGAATTTGTCTTCCAATGCCCGGGATCTCCTGGGTTAGGAGTCCTTACAGGAAAAGGAGTAAAGTCCTGGAGGAAAAGCCAGGTGACTGGTACCTCTTCTATGTCAGGTATCAAAATACTGACGCTTGAGCATAGAGTTCTTGCGGGTGATTTTTCCAAGGCACTTCCTACTCCACCTCCCACAAATGACTGAATTGTACTTTTTCCTGACAAGGTGACCACCCTGCCTGCATGACACCCTCAGTCCCTGCCCTTGACAATACACCCACAGCCTCTTTCTGCTAGGGTTCATTTGGCCCGTTGGGGACTTAAAGCCCAATTTCCGTCCTGAAGCAAACTTGGTCACCAGTAACTAGCTCTTCTTTCTCTGGTACATAATAAAAATAATGGCTGTCCCTATTGCAGATCTACCCTCTTGTCCAGCTCTGTAACCAGAGAATATCAGGTTACCACTGATATTCTCCCTTCTTCTGGCTTTTCCAGGCAAAAAGCAAGCACAAGTCTTTTCATAACTACATAGCAGATTCTCATGAGGACACTCCCATGCTCCTGTGACAGCATGGGATCGACCTACATCTCAGAAAAGTCTACATGGGAATGAAGAGGCCAGTCACCATTTTGAAAAGAAAAACTGTTTTGAAAAAACATCCCAAGTGTTTATGAATCACTCTTCTGGTTTTCCCTCTCATTGAACCTGGGGGTAGAGAAAAGGAGAGGGAGAAATATCTGGTTCTTTCCCTCACCTTTAGAGGACAGAAAGCACAAATAGCACTTTCTTCTCCTCTGCATTTTCATTACAAAAAAAAAAACAACACACTTTTAAAGTTTCAATTTCTAGCCTTTTCTTATACACAGAGAAGATGGGTAAGTGTGCTGGTGGTCAGGGAGCCAGTTTCCGGAGCTCTTGCTAAATCTCATGGGGAATGTGTGAAGCAGCCCTCATTATAACACAGAATTTCTTGTCACCAATTAGCTTTAGGTCATTAGACAAATTCAGACATGAAGAAAAGTTCCACTTGAAATTCTGTGACATGTGCTGGATTTCTGAGATAAAAAGCTGGGCAGGAGTAAGATGTATTCTATGTCCCCCAGGAAATCATAGGCAAGTGGAGAACACAGCCAGGTAAACAAATCATCTCAACACACTGTAGTTAAAACCAAGTCGCATAGACATTCATCTCTTAAAGAATCTACAGTCCGATAGAAAATAAATCAAGAGTATGAACACTTAGAGTACAGAATGTAAGGTGCTATGTGAGAAAAAAATGCCAGGTCAGATTGACCCCTCAGAGAACAGCCCCCGACTCCTCACTCATTACAGTCATCTGTACTACTTTTAATATTTGTTTTATACAATGTTCAGTAATTGTTTTATTTAATTCCATGCCTTTGCAACTGCTGTCTCATTTTTCTGTTTTTTTTTAAGGTAATCACCACTTAACGTCTTACTAGAAATCAGCTGTACTTTTTGTAAAGCCCTTATGTTTCTCTATCTATAGGTCACTGAATTTTACTTGGGGCATGATTGGCTTAAATAAAACATGTAATGCCAGTAATATATGCAGAGAAATAAATGTACACATCTATGTATACATTCATATTTATGTAGCTATACACAAAGAGTATAATTTGCCAGTGTAATTGCCAGCTCCTAGGTTATCTATCTGCCCATAAGTAATTATAAAAATTAGAAATTCCTACTTCTATATTTACCCAAGTTAAAGAATATAATTAGCAAGTTAAATGTAATGAAACTTCTATGACTTTAGTATAAAGATTGGTATGAAACAGGAATGAGTTGGATCCAATGACATGGAATTTCCAGGAAATATATAATGTATCTGCTTTTTCTGTATTCCTACCTCCCTTCTTTGTATTCTTGCCCTCACCTCTCTTCCCAGCATTGATTCAAATATTAAATAACCGGAATAATTTTCAAGGAAAACAAAGTATACAGTAGATGCACTGGTGAGATTTTGACCAAGTGTCACTCACTACCATTCAGTAGTATTAGATTTTCAAACCAACAATAAATGAGGTAATTTTGAAAAAAAAAAAAAAAAGATGGAGAATTAAAACACTGGGCTCATGCCCACCTGAGAGCCTTCTTATATGAGCCAATTGTGAATCAATAAACAGCTGGATTTATCCACATACATACATAAATTTGACATGTATTATTAAGCCAAATTATTTTCCAATCCACACATTACTTAAGATTTTAAAAAGATAAACAATGTATAAATTTGTTACTTCTTTTTAAGTGCCAATAGGCCAAACAAAAGGGCAATGGCATGACAAAAAATATTTTTCATCATGTCTATTACATACACCAGGTACTATTCTAAATGTTATATATTTTAAAATAATTTTATTTAACAAACCCTTTTCTAGTGCTTACTATGTATAGGACATGGTTTTAAGCCACTTTATACACATTAGTTTATTCAATTCTCATAACCACCCTAGAAGTTGAATAATATTATTCTTACTTTACCAGTTGGGAAACTGAGGAACTGTTGAGATGTGGTGGAATTGGGATTTAACCCCCAGGTCTTCTGGCTTCATCAGGTTACCTTCATCATAAAAGAAAGTGAAAACAAGTTTCATTCCATTCATGCACCTTATATTCGGCCAAGCCAGGATTTGCACTTGGTTCTATTTGCTATCACTGTTCATCATACTACTGTGCAATAGTAAATGCAGAAATTCAGATCAAACCAATTAACTGGATGAAAAGAGAGTACATCCTCAGTTTGAATTTAGCAAAAGTTAGCATATGTCAAGCTCCAACTACATGTGAGGAATACAGAAAAGAAACTGAGAGGCTCCCAAATTTTTCCAGCAGTGAACATGATGATTTACATTGGTAGATATATAATTTATGTTTCCTACATAAACATACAATTAACTAAAAAATGTTACCTCCCCTAAAGGCACTGAATTTGAGGGAGGAGGGCTTAATAAAGAGAATGAGAATCTAATCTGTCTTGGGCAGGAATAGGGACAGAGGTTGCTTTAAGAGGGAGTGAGAATCAATCTGAGATTCAATGGATAAAAAATACAGCAAAAAAAGACAAGAACTACATGACCATTCTAGTGTATAAAGTAGTATGCTTCCATTGTTGAATCTTGCTGTTTTCAGTAATCTATTACTGTTTAACAAACATTCCTAAAATTAATGGCTTAAAGCAACAATTTATTATTAGCTCTCATGGTTCTTGGGATGGACACATAAGCTGGGAAATTTTTCTTACTATAAGCATTGTCAACTTGGTGGTATTCAGCAGGTGGACAGGCTGGTCTAGTGGATAGAAACCATCTCTGGCACCTTGGCAGGAATGACCCAAATGCTGGACTCAGCTTAGATGTTGACCAAGGGCCTACATGATGATGGGCTTGGTTTGGGGTGGGGGATTGTCAAATTTCTTACATGGCAGTTCAGGGCTAACAGAGTGAGCATTCCTGGGAAGAAACTACCAGACTTCTTACAACCTAAATTTGGAATGTCCAGCTGCCACTTCATTCACATCTTATTAGTTGAATAAGTCACTTAGACCAACCTAAGGGGAGTAGAATTAGACTGCATCCCTCAAAGAATTTACAGCTGTCTTTAATCTACCACACTCTTGTAGCCCTTTGAGCTTCAAGTCACAATAGGTTTCAAATTACAAACCAACACAAGCTCTCTGTGCTAAAATTCTGATTAAGTTTGAAGACCTAATACCATTCTGACAAACACCCATGCAAATCCAAGCACAACCTCAAACATAAATGCAAAAAATTCTGTCTCTTCACTTTGATGGATAAAGAATTGCTAGATTGTAATTAGCATAACAATAAAGACAGTAAAAATAAAAAGATAGATGATAAATGCCATTTCCCAGCTATTGAGGGTAAGGCACCCTCTGGATTCAGCCCTTACCACACTCAAGCCCAAATGGAGAGGTGAGAATTTGATACCCGCAAGAAAAATTGTTAGATTGGTGTTTTTCTCCTGTTGGTAGACCAGGAGGGGAAACATGCTGTTCCGTTTACATGAGAAAAAATGTTCTGAAACTTCCCCTCCTCTTTTATCTCCCCATTTTTCCCCACCACCTCAAAATAAACCCCACTAAATTAAAGCCATGTTTGTGGATCCTAAAAGGAAATTTCTCTTAGTAGCCAATAAATAGTAGTAGGTTTTGCTTCTTGTACATGTGCAGTGTGCCCTGCTGAGCGGTTCACTTCATTTGGCAATTCTGGGAGACTGGTAATGAATTTCCCTGACAGATACATCCCTGCTCAGATCAGATCAGGGAAATGAGCTCTTTGGAGCACAGGATTGTATGGAATTATAACAGTATGTGTTCACTGACCCCCAAGCTGAAAGAATGTTTCATTCCAATACTCTGAAATGAAAACTGATAGTCTCTGTTGTTTTCATTGCTTAAACTGCACATTATTATGAGGGACTTTATTTTAAATTAACTTGAGTGGTAGCATAGCTTTCCATGAAAAAAATTAAATAAAATGCCCCATATTTTGTTAGCAGCACATTGGTAACCTGAAAACAATTTCTTTTTGACAGACAAGGAAACAAAATCCTGACTTTAAGAGGTACTAACAATAATATCCCTCTCTCTCTCTCTGAAACACACACACACACACACACACACACACACGTCCTTTCTCTCTACTGTTCCTCTATGTAATTGAATAAAAGTAATAAATTCTCCCACTTGTCTCTCTGGTCTAACACCTTTAGAAAAAGACTGTGAAATCTTACTTTGGACTGAATTGGAGTTAACTGTCAAAGATTTCTGCCCGAGGTTGGGTTCTCTTTGAATTTTAATATCCCTTGGACACAGTACTTGCAACCAAAATAGTCTCCAGAATCAGAGCCCAGGGATTGGCCAGCCTATGTCTGACCTTTCCGGCAGATGTTTGTAAATGGAACGAATTGCTTTTCCCAGCCCAAACCACGTAATCTTTGCTTAGGGTTGTTTTCCATGCATACACTTAGGCTGTGGTTTGTGCCGTTGGGTGTTGGTTATAAGATACACACAGACCCCAGGTCACTGACTATACCCAGCTGGATCAAGAATGATCATTTTTAGTCTTGAGGTGAAAGCTTGATACATTAGGGAAATTAGTTGATCTAGTCAGCAAGATTTTTCTTTTCTTGCTAAAGCCCAAATTGTGATCTGGACAACCACTTGGCATGCTCAGCAGAAGAAACACAGAGAAATAATTCAATTCTGATTTGGCCAAAATGCCAGCTGGCCAGCACAAATACAAATATGTTTCGTTGAGTGATGTCAGTGATGTAACAAGGTGAGCCCACATCTGGTTATTTAAAGAGGATGACCTGCCATCAGGCAGAAAGAGAGCATGGGAATATTCCCCCCTGAATGCCCTATTTGCCCCAGCAATTTCATATAAGTGGGAAACTTGGGGAAACAGGATCTTATAGCAATGTGGGAAACAGTGTTCAGGGACTGAGAGCCTTCTGCTTATTTTAAGAAACATGATATCATGTTTCAGGGTTCTTGAAGAGTGCATTGGCTGATCTCCTCTTGGGTTGGCCAAAAAGTTTGTTTGGGTTTTTCCCTAAGAAGTGACAGAAAAACCTGAATGAACTTTTTGGCCAATCCAATACAAGCAAAAAATGAAAACTAAATTTATAAGTGAACATACAGAACCAGTGATTTACATATATCCTCTTGATAGGACACCTTGGAGCTGTGATGTCCCACTTTGCCCTGGTGTTCCTCTTGAGAGGTGAGGGACCCAATGACTAATGTGTCTCACAAACAACTGGGGACTCTTAATGGAGCAGAAAGTTTAGCACAATGAAGGAGTTGAGACTGTACAGATCAGCTGACCTGGGTTTGACTTTCATGTATAAATTTATAAATTAGAGCAACTTTAGTTTCTTCATCTTTAGAATTGGGGGAACAATAATTACATTGCAGGGATCATTTGTTCATTAAATCAATGATATAATAAAGTGCCTATGAGAGTCTCCAGCATTTAACAGTGTCCACTTATTATGTCATTACTCTCCCCACACTTTTCCCAGATCGGGGCAGAGATGAATAAGGAGATTTGTCTAGAATCTTTGTTAACTCTCCAGGGAAGACAGAGCCAGACTTGAGTTCAGCATGAAGATAGAACTACAGCAGAAGAAAATGTGGCCAAAAAAAAAAAAAAAATCCTCAAGGGGATTTGTTACAATTTGGAATGATAGAGCACATCTGTGGGGAAGAAGCACACAGGGAAATCAGGATTAGATGTTCATATTCACAAAAAAAGGTACCTGACCCAAACAATGGGATTTCTTGTAATTGGCAAAAGATCCAAGGGGTTGTGAGGGGCAAGGAGATCTGGTCTTGCTTCTGTCATGATGATAAGTGGTTACAGGTGCAAAACTCTAATGCTCCTCAGCTAAGTTTGAAATGATTTACTCATAATTTTATTTAAAGTATTTTGTCATATTTTCTCTTTTGGAGCACTCCAAGTCTTTTTGCCTATTTCACTTAAAAGGTGTAAAGCATTCCAGGAGGGATGGGGAATAAAAGGGCTGATATTTATGTTGCAGTGATTAAACTTTTTCCCCTAAACTCACACCCAAGAACTTGTCTACAGGCCAGTTTGCATTTTGGCCACATTTTAAGGACTTGGCTACAACAGGCACTGTGCAAACTCACACCACATGTGGTACTAATTGGCGCTGTTGGCAATTTAGGAAGAAAGGCTGGGGATGGAGTGGGCATGGAAGCCTAACAATGCTTCACACAATGGTTCTCAACAGGAGTTAGAAATTAGAACTGTGCAGAGAAGGATGGGCCTGTGCAGGAAAGTCAATGAGCTGAATCGCTCAGCACTTTGCAAAAGCAACCAAAAAGAAAGGCAGGGAAAAGATTTGAACTAGATACTGTATTTGGTACCAAATTTTTGAAATAGACTAAGGAAAACTTGCTCACTTAAAATGTACAGTCAAGGAATATGAATGCAGAGATGGAGGAAGGAAGCAGGGTCAAACAGGTGCCTAGGACTACATGGAGACTCAGCCACTGCTTGGGGCCAGTAAAACTGCTTCCAGGTCAATTTCTCCATCTGCAAAGTAGTCATGGGCTGGGCTTTCATAGCATTTGCCTCCAATCACCTGAAGGGAACAGGGAGCTAATTTGTAGTTTGTTAAAGTGTTTTGATTTTGCAAACTTCAAACCCAAACATAGGGATCTCTCATAACATCTTAGTGATGGGTCTCTGGAGGCATGAGGAGAGCAGCAGTGATGTTGGGGATAATTATTCCCCTAGACAACTGTGTTAGTCCAGCTCTTCTAGGTTATAAGAAACAGAATTTGCAAGAAATTGAATGGAGCCCCAGGGAACTGGAGTTAAATTGTAGCGATACACTGGGGAGGATTGGAAACACAGAGCTGCCTCAGTGGCCACATCTAAAAGCTCATGGAACTGGACAGTTTTGTTTCCTTAAGTCAAGATACAACAGCAGCTTTGGTTTCCAGTAGCAATTATAATCATCTTAAAACTTAGCTGCTCTCTTTTTTCTTTCACTGTGCCTATATGTGCTTCCTTCCTGTCAGGGCGCAGTAAAGCCAAAGAAAGTTCCCTGATCTGACCCTACCAAGTTCTTTATAGAAGATTCAGCTCTCTTTTCCCTAAATAGGAATGCAATTTCAAGGACCTGAAATGACAAGTGCACCTTTGCATTTTCTTCCCTCCCACCCACACCCTCTTGTTTTCCCTCTCTCTCTACTATAAGGCTTACCCTAACAATTTGCCAGGCCTGAGACAAGGGTATCACTAGAGACCCCTTGACTTCACCTCTTCCCTTCCCACCTCCAATTCTGCTCCTCAGCATGAAGGATGTCTGCCCATGTGTGTGAACACCCATCCCCTAAAATCCATGCTCCATTCATTCCCATACACCTGCTCCTCCCAGAGGCTATAATGGCTATACGTCTGGGCCTTCAAGAGGCCTGTGCAGGACAAGAAGTGGTTTCAGGGACATTGGGTCAGGCAATTTTAGGGCTGCAAGCAATTTAATATGACCTAGAAGAGGCCCCTTGTACCCACGCTCTTCTTGTCCTATGGGACAAAGCTAAGGAGAGCCAGGGTACAGAGTCATCTAAAGTGTAGGACTTTGGGAAGGGCCCTGTATTGCCTGGGTCTAAGACAACCTATTTTGCTTCCTTATCCCTTCTGTAACTCTGTCTTAAAATTACTATGACTACAAATACAACTGCTACTACTACTATATGAAAAACGAATGGGAAATGATGTTAAATACAAGGAATCTCTTTGAGATAAAAATGAGGTGGTCTCTTTACACAGTACTGGAGGCTGGGAAGTCCAAGATCAAGACACCAGCAGGTTTGTGTCTGGTGAGAACATGTTTCCTGGTTTGTAGATGGATTCTTTCTTGCTATATCCTCACTTGATGAGGAGAGAGAAAGAGAAAGCAAACTCTTTCATGGCTCTTCTTATAAGGGCACTAATTCCATTTATGAGCATTCCATCCACATGATCAAACTACCTCCCAAACACCCCACCTCCAAATACCATCACATTGGGAATTAGGTTTCAACATAAGAGTTGGGAAGAAAGAAACTTTTAATCCACAGCACAGGCCAAACCTGTTCTGAGCAGTAGAAACAGTAAGTGGACAAGAGGCAATGGTCATCAATACTTAAAGCAGCAGGTGTGAAAGTGAACAACGTGAAGAAGAGATGTAAATGCAGGTACCAGAATGCATTCCCACAAAAATCAGTGCCAGAGCCATCCCCAAGATTAGCTGTGGATTATTCAAACCAGAGTTAAACTTTGTGAGTCCCTTTCAGAATTTAGTTTCCTGATTTCTAAGCATCCCCACTCAGTTAGATATTCATACTGAGGTTGGTCCTGGGCTGTGTAGTGCAGGCAACACAATGGCTGAAAACTGCAGGGATTTAGTAAGCTAGAATAACCTCCTTCCCTTGCCAGTCACCCGTCCTGTCAGTTTTCCCATATCACACAGGAGGGTCTTCCTTCATTTTTCAGAGTTGGAAATTAAATTTTAGGGAAGTTCAGGAAGTTAATCGGGTCATAGAGTTAAGCATATGGTAAAGTTTGTGATCTAAATCCATGTTTTACTGACTCTCAAAGCCACAAGGATTTACTCAGAAAACATGTTGCACTAACCCAATACTTGTCTCTATGGCTTCCTCTTAATTAACAAATAAGTAAATAAGAGCATAAACTCAGGAAATGGCAGAAGCAGCATTTGAATAAGGGTTTCTCACTTCCTTACACCGTTTCTTCTTGTTTTTAAATTTTTCAACACAAATAGAATCTTTTCTATTAGTCAGGTAAAGAACACGTGAAAAGGATAAAAAGCATTGCTTCCAAATCAATGCTTTAAGAAATCTTATATCTCTTCCATGCTCTCTTTTCCCTTGTCCTTACAGTCGCCAAGATTTAGGGGAAGTCATTGTGCTGCTGTTAATATAATATATCCCCAAAGCTAAAAATTGTACTGAAAGTTGACCAGCCCCCAGGTAGTTTAGCGTGGCTATGTGAGCTAATTCAGGCCAGTGAGACCTAGGCAAGAGTCTACTTGGTTGGGGGTTGGAGTGGTAGTCATTTTGGGAATTCTATAGATTTCCTAAAGAAAGCAGACAGATGTGTCTGGCATAGATTTTTAAGGCTCCTTCCTTAAGTTTCTTCCATTTTTCTACTTCAAGCTGTAACATAACCATAAAATGACAAGCATGTGGAAAAAATTCACTCCATTACAAATGTAAAAGAGAAATAATAAAAATAAAATATGGTAGCCCAGGTAGCATCATTAAGCTATCCCTAGTAACCTAGTAACAACTTACCCCTAAACTTCTTGTTATGTGGAAAAGAACAGATTAGTTTGTTACTTTAAGCTGAGTTTCTTATATGCTTTTGATTGCATCCCCAACTATATCAATCCCATGTTCAATCCGACCAAGTCATTCAAGCTGTTTCTCACTGTCCCCCAACCACAGCTTGCTCATCCCTGTGCCTTTGCTCCACCTAATTTCCCAGTGTGAGATGGCTGCCCCTTCTCTTTTGACTTATCCAAATTTATATTGTGTAAGCAGAGGCCATGTTCAACCTCCACAAAAGAGGTAAGAAGTGGTTAACTGCTCAGGTTTCAGAGTTAAAAAACATGGGTTCAAATCCAGAAACTGTGTATTGCTAGCTGTATAACTATGAGCAATTCACTTTAGCTATATGGGCCTTAGTTTACTCACCTGTAAAATGGGGATAATATTTTAAATCTCATAAGATTCCTGTGCACATTAAACTAGATTATTTAAAGAACCTATCAAAGGCCATGATTTCAAGTGTAGAAAATGCTCTTATAAGTTTAAAGTCTATAATTAACTTTTTGCCAGAGTCCTTTCATCTTTCTTGTCACTGATATCCTGCTAGATTTCTTATTGGTTAGTGCAATGTCACCAAATACTGGATACTTTATCTAATGTTGATTTCAAATGGGTTATCTTGTCTTTATCAAAATATTTTGTCTTATGATCCAAGAACTTATTTTTTTTATTTTCTATTTGTAAGGTTTACATGGAATTTGCAGTTCAAAACCAACAGCACATGTTCATTATTAATACTTTAGGCAGTGTTCTAAGTGATTTGTGTATCACCTCTTAATCCCCAGAATCTGATGAGGTAGCTATGATTATTATTATCTTCCTATTGCAATGGAGTCATGTACACTGGGGACCTCATCATTTGCCCAAGGTCACAGAGATGGGGAGGGAGGGCTAGATTGCAATTCACACTCACCCCATCTAACTCTGCAGTCTATCCTTTTCAATGTTCTGCTCTCTCATCCCTAATAATAACTCATGCAAGGTCAGCCAAATACCAAAGGGTCACCAACCAATACCTGTTTACTGAACATGATTAACTGCTGGTAAGTAAGCCATTCCTCTTTCTCATTTCCACATTGGCGCAAAAAGTAGATTAAAACAATCTGTCTTATAAAGTCATTGTACTTCTTCATTCTGTTCCTATCAGAGTGCACTATTTTCTTCCACTAGTCTCTGAGTACCAGGTACATCATTTTTATCTCTTAATACCCAGGACATAGCACCATTCCTGAAACACAAAATATCTCAAACAGTTGTCGAATGAAATAGTACTGGAGATAGAAGTTTCATTCAAAAAAAAAAAAAAATAGCACAAAGACTAGATTATATCAATTTACTTCCGGAAACAAAGTTGGTACTTCAAATAAGTAGCCTAGATAGAAAAGTATAAAATTTACATTTTTCATATTAATAATTTAACATAAATTCAACTTTATATTTTCTAAGTTACATATTTGATTTGAAAATTTGCATCCATTTAAAAAAAAATTTAAGTTGAAATGACCACCATCTCATTTCCATAATCTATATGATGCCGAACTACCCATTAATTCAGACAAAAGTCATTGTACATTGACTTGGAACAAAAAAATAGGAAATATAATTCCTTTTGTAGAAGTGTTATCTTAAGGTAATGTCGCAACAAAACCAATATTAAAAATTAATACGTAAATGTAAGTATAGCTTCAAACAAGGAAGAATTATACTAAAATATAGACACAATCATTAATTAAAGGGAGGAGTTTTCCAATCTAGAATCTCTCCCTAGAGTTTGTGCCAAATCTCAGAAATTCCAGCTGAGGAACCCCAAGCTGAAAGACCACGGGCAACTCCCTTCCTCATGTGACAAGCTTTTGCTCCCATCACTGTACAGACCACCCCTCAGACAGCTGGACCTGCTAAGAACAGGAAGCAGTGGGGAATTGGTGTTTTTTTCTCTGCTACAAAATCCATGCCAAAAATAGGTGAATCTGGATGCATAGGAATGCTTTTCTTTTCAATCGCCCAGGGTGACCTTCAGCAGAAACAAAAACAGAAATGTTTCTCTCCTCCTAAAGGAGATCATGTCTTCTTGAAATAACATATATGGAAGCACTTTAAAACTCAAGTATTCATTGTATGAAGAAGTGTCACTCTTGATAGTGAGACAGTGGTTTTTATTTGCAATGAGAAATGCCTGAAAGGGCCATACATTTAGAAGTTAATATAAAAACACTTAATCCAGGAACTTTTCTGAGTAACATATTCTCATTCCACCTCTCTCACTCACCCCATGCCTCCTGCCACCATCAGATTCTTAGAAGCAAGTGTCCTACAATCCCAGAACATACCTAGGTTGGTTGTCTAGAAGGCAGTCCCCCAAAAGGCAATTCTCCAATAATGCAACTGATCACTTATTCATCTACCAGATAAAAGTATAAACATGCAAACTAAAAACTCATTTGAGTGGTTTATAATTTTCAGTTTTAAAAATATATACAACCTCCAGTGCTCAATACAATTAAAAAAAAAAAGGTTTCCTATATGCCAGAGAAATTCAGACACCAAATATATATAACAAATTAAATTTTAAAATTCGTTGAGAACTCATACTCTATCCCCCCGAATAGAACCCCTTCTTTCCCATCTTTCTTTTTCTGAATTGCCACAGTCCCTATATATCAACAAGGGAGATTCTTGTCACATTCACTTAAATTAGTATTATTTGTGAAATAGCATTCTCTCATCCACTTTACTGAAAAAACCTGAAGGCAGGAACTTTGTGTTACTATCTGTGAATTATTCTCAGTGACCAGTAATGTGGTATTGCCAAAAAATCCTCCCAGTTATATATGTAAGCACTTAATTGTTTTTCTGAATGTTGAAGGCTACTAACTATCCTGCAGGATCAGAATTTTCTAAGCTAGAAGAAACAAGAATTTCTCTATTCTGCCAAATTGAATCCCTAGCTCTTTCTTTTTTTTTAAGTGTTATATTCTTCTATTATAATAAATCATTGCCAACAGGACTGGGCACTTAAGAATGAAACTGGGGTGCAATGAACAACAGAGAAAGAAATAAGAAGCTCTATTTATGAGAAGCGAGATACTAATGTAAATTTGATTATTTGAATGGCTGTAGGTATTATTATAATTCACTTAAAGTATATATTAAACTCTGGTATAATGGAAAAATAGAAACAGTTTATCAAACACATGGGCACAGGCTTAGAAAGATTCTAATTCATGTTATCAAATTACATATTGTCATCACTAACAAACAAATCTGGCTTTTTATCATTATCTATAACTTCAGGTGGTATATCTGCATGGTCCCAAAACATCCAAATAAAATGAAATTCAGATCAGTCACCAATCCAGAATGATAGTTTATTCAGCATGAAACATCTGTATATTTGAAACTCTCCAAATCGTTTATTTTCTTTTTTCTGTTTTTATCCAGGTGGTGGTACATTTTATACTTGTCAAACAAAGGAGTTGCACCGTTTAGTGAGTTTACAAATGAAGATAATAACATAGGGTTAGAGAATGAGAATGTGAGATTTGTATAAATGATATTATGAGTAGACAAATTTAAAGCACCATCTACAGCCTCAGATTATCAGGCACTCTAAATCTGGAATTTCATCAGTATTCTTCACTCTTTTTTGCCCTGATATCACATCTAATGCCTTGAATCCTTGTCTTTGCTCAGGGACCATTTTTAACTTCCTCTACCCTTGTGTGTCAGTTTTCTATGCTGTGTAATAGATTACTACAAACCTAACAGCTTAAAAGAGCATGTCTATTATTTCACAGGTTCTGTAAGTCAGGAGTCTAGATACATCTTGCTTGGGTGCTATGCTCAGGGTCTCACAGAGCTGAAACTAGATGTTGGCTGAGCTATGTTCTTATCTGGATGCTTGATTAGGAGAGGATCTGCTTCCAAGCTCCCTTAGTTTGTTAGCAGAATTCATTTCCTTTCTGCTTTAGAATTCAAGATGTCTTGTTTTTTTCAAAGCCAGCAACAGCAGGAGTCTCTAACTTCAGAGGAGGACTTGCCTGATTAGGTCAGGGCCACCCAGAATAATCTCCCTTTTGACTAACTCAGAGTCAAATGATTAGAGGCCTTAATCACATCTAAAAAATCCTCTTCACTTGTATCATATTCTACCAGCTCGAAGCAAATTGCAGATTCCTTCCATCCTCAAGGGGAAGGAATTATACAAGATTATACACACTGGAGGGATAGGAATCTTGGAGGTCATCTCAAAATACCACCTACCGCATCTTGTTAAGTCAGGGATTTGCCACTGTCATGACCACCACCAGTCACCTCCTCATAGATAGCAGTGACAATAGGAATGAAGCAAAATTTAGATTGTTTAAAAATGGGTTTTGTCTTTGAAGTTCTTGGCACAAATCATACAGCGGAAGGACCACAATTTAGGAGGATTCTTTGGATGGCAGTGGTGTTAGAGGATGAGGTAGAGAACTTCTCAAACTTATTATAGAGGGCAGGCTACTCACTAGGGCATATTTAATGCCAGGTGTGGGAGGTGGGCTGGGTGAAATACCCTGCCAAGGACTTGATGCATCTGGGTTTCTGCTTCCATCAGTGCAATGACAGTAGGTTTTATTTCCCACTTCCAACTAAAAGAACAGAACAGGAGGGTGTGGTATCATGTAGCAGTTTGCAATTTTCAATGCTTGATCTTCAAGATGCTTCATTGCTAAATATGTCTGTGTGTATCTGTGTGTGTGTGAGTCTTACATTCTTACCAGGATTTCATTGTGGATTCAAAAGGGAATATTTACACACTACAATTCATTAAGTGATATATTTCTAACAGTAAAAACAACAAAAAACACATACATTTTTTCACTCAGTCTACACTGTCGTGATTTTCTAGAACTTTATAAGCTCCTCAGCTTCACTGAGAGTTTACCAGTAAATTCTGAAGCTTAAGGAATTCGTTTTGTTTTCCGCAACTGACCAAAACATTCTTAGGAACAACAAGAATGATGGCACAATTATTTCTAGAAATTGTATTTATTGCAATTATTTCTAGAAATTGTAAAAGAGGGAATCAACCGGATGTGAACTTGCCTGGACTTCTTCCTCAATGAACCACAGAAGTATGCAAGGTTGTTCAGCCACACTGACCCTTTCATTCAAATCAAGAAAAAATAGTTTATAGTTTTCATCTTTACCTTTTGCACTATAAACCTCTCCCTGGGGACAAGCAGTGGAGTAATCTCATACCTCTCTATTCTCTTTCCAATTTTATTGTAATGGTGTAAACTGCATCCAGCTTCCCTCAGGACCATGTGGATGCTGTACACACTTTCTAACAACCTGTGAATGCTTGAATTGTCCACATCAAAAATAAGAAAAAACAATTACTTGAAATTACACCAAGATGTAGGGCATCAAATAATGATTATTTTGGCTTAATAATGCAGTGATTTAGTAACTTGGAAAATATTTATTGAGCCACAATGACCACATGCTAAGCAGTGCTTTGAAAACCAGTCATAGCAAAGATAAGCTAAAAAAGTTCTTGACCTCCTGCCCTCAGAGAGCTTACATTCTAGGTATAATAGCATGGAAGGTGGTGATAAGTACAGAGCCAAGAAGTAGAAAGTAGAAGGAAGACTATTATTTAGACAGGGTAGTTAGAAAAGGTCTCTTCTACAGAGGTGACCTGCAATACATTCACTTGTTTATTCATTACCTTCGCCCTCAGAAGAATGTCAGTTTTATGAGTGACACTCATTGCACACCCAATGCCTAGAAGATGCCTGAATAAATCAATAATTCAGATAGTGGTGTCATGAAAGGCAAAGAGGAATAATTCAAGAAAGAGAGTTCCCAAGAGTCAAGTGCTGCAGCAAGCATTAGTTATGCACAAGCTGAAACCTCTCTGTTAGATTAGCATTTTGGGTAGTAAGAGCAGATTCTCCAAAGTGGTACCCAGCTACAAGGGATTAAAACGTGAATGGAGGATGGAGACATGGAAGCAGAAGCAAACACTATTCACACAGGCCTTGAATGAAGGCATCAAACCATGCACAGAGATAGGGAAAGAACATTCCAGACAGAGGAAAGAGCAGATGCAAAAGTGGAGAAGAAGAAGCATGAGCACTCATAAGAAGACTGATGCAAGTGGGGTATAATAACACAATAAACAGGGGTAGGAAAGAGGTGGCAGTTGGTAGCCTCATACATCATGTAAGGCATCAAAACCTGGGCAAGAACATTGGATTTCATTCTAAGTGACATGAAAGATATGGAAATGTTTTGAGCAGGAGAGTGAAATGATCTGATTTATGTTTGTGGAGAAGAGATTGTTGACAAGCATGAGCGGAAGCAGGAAGTCCTGTTCAGAGTCTGTTGCAATAGGCTTAGAGAGACAAGTGTGGAGAAAGGAAACATGATCACATTCAGCACAGATTTTCATGATACAACCAATTACATGACTGGAGGATTGGAGTTAATAATGATGCCTTCGTTGACTGAGGTATGGAAGACTGTGGGAGAAGACTCAAGGTGGGAAGATGATATAGACTGAATATATGTGTCCCCTCAAAATGCATAGGTTGAAGCCCTAGCCCTCCCCCAACCCAGTGTGGCTGCATTTGTAGGTAATGTCTCAAAGGAAGAAATTAAGGTAAAATGAGGTCATAAGTGTGGGATCCTGATCTGATAGGATTAGTGTTCTTATAAGAGACACCAGAGAATGGAATTAGCCTGGTAGTAGCATCTGCTTTCAACTTCCCCTATAACAAAAGTTTCAGAATCCTGAAATGGGGCTGTGAACTGAATTGTGTACCCCCCCAACAATTTCATATTGAAGCCCTAACCCTCAATGTGACTGTTTGTGGAGACATGGATTTTAAGAAGTAATTAATATTAAACCATGTCATGAGGATAGGATCCTAATTTGATAGCATTTATGACCTTATACGAAAAAAGAGATCCCTCTCTCTCTTTCTACACAAAGTCACCAAGGAAATGCCAGGTGAGAACACAGTGAGAAGGCAGACATCTGCACCCCAAGGGAAGAATCCTTACCAGATACCAACCCTGCTGCACGTTGAACGTGGACTTCCAGTCTTCAGAACTATCAGAAAATAAATTTATGTTGTTTAAGGCATGTTGTCTGCAGTATTTTGTTATTACAACCTGAGTAGACTAATACAGAAGATGTATCAAGAATTCTGACTTGGATAATTTCAATTTGAGATTTCTTATAATTCTGAGCCAAGATGACAGGTGTTGAACTATGTGGAGTTCATAGACGTCAGAACTAGAGATATAAAATGTAAGTCATCTGCTGATTTGTGATGGCTAACACAGTAGTTAATTTGGAGGACAGGAGGAGGTCTCTAGGGGTAAGAGGAACAAAAAATGTGCCCAGCCTAGAGCTCTGGGGGACTCCAACATTCAGACATTGGAGAAATACATGGAAAAGCCAGGAAAAAAAAATCTGAAAAGTGGCTGATTAGAGAGAAGGAAAACAGGATCATAGAGCAAAACTCTGGCATGGGCTGGGGTAGGAGACAGTAAGAAGAAAGAGCAGGGAAATGATGGAAGCTCAGCAAAGACAGGAGATTCCAGAAGAGCTCTCACCACAATCAGA
Source organism: Globicephala melas (assembly GCF_963455315.2). Lineage (NCBI taxonomy): Eukaryota > Metazoa > Chordata > Mammalia > Artiodactyla > Delphinidae > Globicephala > Globicephala melas. The sequence continues at coordinate 159,983,270 of NC_083315.2, read as the reverse complement.
ATGTGTTTTCAAGTCCCCCATCAAACAGAAACTTTGAGCTGTAAGTATGAGCAGGAGTAATTAGAAACGTGTTCCTTCTTCAGTGCAACTCAGAAATAAGTTGAAACCACATGACTTTCATAATAAATAAATAGAACCATTTCTACAATACTCTGTCACTATCTGTAATTTTACTATGTGAAATTAATTCTCCAAACTCCCAATGTCAAAAGTAACTATTAAACATAGAGTATAATCCATGGTTATAGTCAAAATAGTTAACTAGTCTGACATTCCGGAAAAAAAAAAAAATGACGGTAAAACCACTTCAATTAGCTTGAATATATTCCAGCCAAGGACACAGCTTTTAATTAACTGATTGTTTTGCTTTAAATTAAATGGCCAGGCAACCTGAAGAATTACTTGGAGAATTATTATATCTATACTTTCAACACAATCTTATTTCTGAACTTCAGATCTATGTCCCCAGATTCTGTTGGATTATCTCCATCTGGATGACTGATGGCAAGACAAATTCAATATCACTCAAGCAGGGTAAGCCGTCTTTTCTAACAAAGTAGCTTCTCTTTCATATTCTCTATCTCCTTGTGGCTGAGATATTTTGCATATTTCATGCCTTCTTATGTATCTTACATTATTAACATAACCATTTTTCACCTGTATTCATCCATGACTGTGGCTTCTGGAAAAGGGGCAGGATGAATGCCACCTCAGGAATGAAGACGATGTTATACAGGGGAATTCCTTCCCTAACACTGAAAGAAAATGGAGAACCCCCCTTTACTTCCTTGGCATGTGAGAAGAAGAAGTGAAATGGTAAGAGAAGAGCCCATTAATTCTGTTTTCCTCACACCCAGGGTTATAAATATGAAGAATAAAATATGAAGACTTTGAGAACATACAGCTTGATTTCCTGTGAAAAGCCTGGGTAGGTTGTTAACCTCCCAAACGAGGTGATTTGCCTGGGATCTAGATCCAGTGCAGTGTGGAAGTAGTTGAATGGCATATTTGGGAGAAGATGCTTAAGTAGAGAGCTGGGTTACACTGTTGATTGTTCATGGTCAACACATGACATGCAGGACACCAGAAGTTACCACCTGTCTTGGTAATAGAACCAAGAGATGCTGAGAGGACAGCTGGACCAACAACAACCTGCATCAGAAAGAGGAAACCATCATGAATACAAATATCAATAACCATGGATGATGGTAGAAAACAACCACAGAGGGAGTGACATCTGAGACCATGAGGTGGTAATGCCACTGACACTCAGATACCTCTAAGTCACAATACCCCTCACTCCTCCTCAAACAGCAAAATGACATATTTTTAGAAGAACAGAGAGAAAGAGAATGTACAGGATACTGAGCTCTTTACCTGAAAAAGGTGGAGCTTCTCGAAAGAGACATTTTTCCCCTTCTAAAGATTCATTTCCACTAATTGGCCATTTAAAGTTCTAGTCATCCTTTGATACTTGGTGGAGTAGGGGCTTAGGAGGAAAGTTAAATCAGTTATAGAAAATAATTAACCGTATTTTCTTTTTGCATAGCTGAATGGTAGTGATAAATTTTCTCGGTTACATCATAGAAAGGAAACTTAGCTCTCAAGCTAAAATGTTTCAGTACATCACTAATCCTACCTCTTTCTTTTTGCTGACTTCCAATCTGTCACGAATAAACACCAGTTAGACATCTGGCTCCTTAAATATGCCCCTTCCTTTCACTTTTCTGGACCACTGTAGCATTCTTTTCACTGGTCTTCTAATCTCTTCTCACTCAGAGCTATCTTCCAAATATGCATTAAATTATTATTATAAGTGACATTGGTCACTTGCTCAAAATTTTCTCTTGGTTCCTTATCACATGAATAGTAATATTCACCTTTGTGAATAGTGAATATTCACCTTTGCTCTGTGGATACCTAGAACAGTGGTTCTCGAGGTGGGTCCGCATACCTGCAGCATCAGTGTTACCTAGGAACAACTTAGAAATGTAACTCACTGCTTCTTCTCGTAGACCTACAGAGCATCTGAGACTCTGGGTGTGGGGCTCAGCAATCTGTCTTTAAACAAAGCTTCCAGCTGATACTGGTGCACATTAACCTTTGAGAACTATTTTCCTAGCAGAACTGTGGAATTACCTTGGAATCACAGTAGCTAGTGAAGGAATCCTATCAAGAGGCTCTAGCCAGGGAGGGAAAGACTCCAGGCCTGCCAGCTCTGTTTCAAAAACAATCTGTTCACATTTTTTTTGCACATTTTACCTAGCATATCATTTGTGTAAAGTGTGAGGTTTAGTCAAGATTCCTTTTTCTTTTTTTCCTGTGGATGTCCAATTGCTCATTCACCATGTGTTGAAAATTTCCTCCATTGAATTGGTTTGCAGCTTTGCCAAAAATCATGTATGTGTCTATTTCTGAGTTCTTTACTGAATTTTCTTGGTCTAAATGTCTGTCTGTCTACCGTGACCACACAATCTTGATTACTCGAGCTATACAACAGGTCTTAATATTGGTACTGCAATTCTTCCATTTTATTCTTGTTTTTCAAAATTGTTTTAGTTGTTCTAGGGCCTGTACCTTTCAACAACACTTTAGAATAAGCTTGGCCATGTCTGCAAGAATCATGCTAGGACTTTGACAGGAATTGCATTAAATTTACATATCAATGTGGGAAAAATTTACATCTTTACCATGTTGACTCTTTCAATTCATGAATGCAGTATGTCTATCTATTTAGATCTTCTTTCATCAGTATTTTGTGCTTTTGAGCATATAGATCTTGTACATATTTTCTTAAGTTTATACTTATATATGTCATTTCTTTGGAGTGATTGCAAATGGTATTGTGTGTGTGTGTGTATTTTTTTTTTAATTTATTTGCTTTATTTTATTTTTGGCTGTGATGGGTCTTCGTTGCTGCACGGGCTTTCTCTAGTTGCGGTGAGCAGGGGCTATAATTCACTGCGGTGTATGGGCTTCTCACTGTGGTGGCTTCTCTTGTTGCAGAGCACCGGCTCTAAGCATGCGGGCTTCAGTAGTTGTAGATCGTGGGCTCTAGGGCACAGGCTCAGTAGTTGTAGGGCACAGGCTCAGTAGTTGTGGTGCATAGGCTTAGTTGCTCTGTGGCATGTGGGATCTTCCCAGACCGGGGCTCAAACCTGTGTAATCTGCATTGGCGAGTGGATTCTTAACCACTGCGCCACCACTGTGCCACCAGGGAAGTCTGGTACTGTGTTTTTAATTTTGATTTCCATGTGTTCATTGTCAACATATAGAAATGTGATTGACTTTTTTTTTTTAACATCTTTATTGGAGTATAATTGCTTTACAGTGGTGTGTTAGTTTCTGCTTTATAACAAAGTGAATCAGTTATACATATACATATATCCCCAGATCTCCTCCCTCTTGCTTCTTGTGTCTCCCTCTCACCCTCCCTATCCCACCCCTCTAGGTGGTCACAAAGCACAGAGCTGATCTTCCTGTGTGATTGACTTTTGTTTGTTGATCTTGTAACCTTTCTGAACTCACTTATTAGTTCTTGGAGTTTTTGGTAAGTTCCTTGGCCTAATATATTATCTGAAGGAAGAATTTTACATTCCTCAGCAAAAAATGCTCAAGTTTCATGACAACACAACCCCCATTAACATGTACAGACTCATTCTTAATCTTTGTTCTCAACTGAAGTTGTTTCCCAGTGTTTCTTTGTTTTCTAATTGTTATTGAAGACCTCCTACATCCTCATCTGGATGGTTTAAAAATGTAGGTTCCAAAAACTCACCTTAAAGTCTGTAGGGATAGCCTAAAAACCTGAACTTTCAACATGATATTCTTGATTATTTTTATATACCCTTAGGTTTGAGAGCAACACACCTCACCTTCAGCCGAAAGGAAATTCTCATTTTTCCTGAATCTACCACCCACATTTTTTTTTTTCCACGGTACGCTGGCCTCTCACTGTAGTGGGCCCTCCCGTTGCGGAGCACAGGCTCCGGACACACAGGCTCAGCGGCCATGGCTCATGGGCCCAGCCGCTCCACGGCATGTGGAATCTTCCCGGACTGGGGCACAAACCCGTGTCCCCTGCATCGGCAGGCGGACTCTCAACCACTGCGCCACCAGGGAAGCCCCTACCACTCACTTTTAAGGCCATCAAATCTACTCCTGGCTTCAAGGCCTCATGGTTCATTCTTCCAAATTTTCATAGTATCACCTCTACATCCCTTACACAATATTTCAATTTTATTCAAACTTAAATTCCTCAAATCTGCATCAAACTATTCTTTATTTCTGCCTTGGAGGAAAATCACCCAACTCTTAATAAAGGTACCATGAAGACTTCATGGTGTCTGACTTCAGATGGGTTCTGAACACTGCTCAGACATCCTGCAACATGCACTTAAGTCCTCCAAATCTACACAGTAGTTATTTCAACTATGCACCCATTTCTTCAAAGTCCCCTTCCTCTCAACATATCATAGTAAATGACCTAGTTTCCTAATTCACAGAAAGAAAAAACAACTGTTTCACTTCTTCACCTAAAATCTTGCCTTCATCCGTACATTGTTCAAAGACTATTCCATCACCTTTTCTTTCTAAAATGTACAAATCATCTTGACTGAAAATAACTTCTATCAAGTACCCTCTTACTCAAGTGTTTGTTTGTTTGTTTGTTTGTTTTTATTGCTTTCCACTGGATCATTCTCCTAAGAATTTCATACTTGAGATCTATCACCTATAAAAATAACCCCACAAAAATAAAAAATTCAACAATACTGTGTTTGTTTTTGGCTATTGTCCTATTACATAATAGTTCTTCATTTCTTACCTAATCAAAAGAGGACACAATACCTGATGTTTCCACTTTTTCATTTCTGAAGTTATTGAAGGCTGCATTTGCCCTCATTGAAAATGACCTGATTAAGTAATCAAGGATCCCTAATTTCCAAATCCAATGGATAATATTTAATCATTACTAGCACGTAACGCCATTGAAAACTTTCTCCTTTCTCAACTTCCATTACACTACACTCCCCTAAAACTTCCTTCTTAGTCTTTTGTTAATGAATCATAAGCTTCCTATTGCTCCTTATACGTTGAGACTTTTCAGTTCTCTCTAATCCTATTCTATCTAAGCCTGGACACTCCATCATTCCATGCAACTATTTTAATTACCTTTGTTGTTTCCAAGTCCCGAATCAACACTTTCATATTCTTTTGAGTTCTCTCTTCATCTCTGTCTTGAGCTCTTTAACATTTCTTCCAACTTCCAAATTGACAACTCAACATGAAGTTCTAAATACCTCAAACTCAACCTGTCCTAAAACAACCTCATGCTCTTGCTGCTTCTACCAACCTTTCCTCTCTTATTTCCTGTTTTTGTGACTGGAAAGCCAGCTTCTTTAGCTGCCCTTGCCAAAACCAGAGTGGTTTCAACCCTCCTTCTCTCATTCCTGTAAGCAATCAGCCACAAAATCCTGCCACTTCTACCCGCTACCTCTTTTCATTGTCAAATCTGCCTTCCCTCTCCATGTTCAAGGCCACCACCATGGTTCATTATTTAATCATGTCTCATTTGAACCACAGAAGCAATCATCTAATTTCACTCCCCTTCTCAGGTCTAATGTATTCCAAGCCATCCTCTCTTTACACCACAGCCTGGGCAGTATTTCAGATAAGCAAATCTCTGTTCATTTTTTTTCAGTTCTTTCTTATTTCTTACAGACTTAGTAGGGCACAAAATGCTTTTTATGACCTGACTCCTACTGCATTTCCTCTATATGCACTCTAAACCTAACTTTACTGAATCCCTTGGGCCCATTTAACAATCTAATTCTCTCAATTTATCTGAGTCTTTCCTCATTATTGCCTGACAAGTAAATTTCTCTTCATTCTTGAAGTCTCAGTTTTATATTAACCTACCATTAATGAAGACTTTCTTTATTTTTGCAGGCAGACTTAGGTCCCTTCTCTTATCTTTTTATATAATATTTCATATATTCTTTTGTGATCATTTATATCATATTGTTTTGTAACTGTGTTTAGCTGTCGACCCACTAAATTCAATATAAACTCTATTAGCACAAACATTCTGTTGTGTTCTATTTTGTTTCCAAAATTTCTTATAAAAGAGCATAACCCACAGTAGAGACATATTAAATGTTATTGAGTGAAGTACTGGACAGTGAAAGAGAGATATTCACATAAACTATAATAACACAGGAACAAGAAAGACACACATTTTATTGGAATATAAATGGAATACGAATATATAGAAGAGAGAAACTTTAAGACCAGAGAGATTTGATTTCAGCCTAAAAAGACAGCCACTACAAGGTCAGGAGAGGGAGAGATGTCATTTTAGGAAACAGGTACCATATAACTAAATACATGCAGATAAAAACAAGACATGTTCAGTTATAGCTGCATAGTCTTATTGGCCAGTCTATATAGTAAACGGAGAAATGAGTGTACTGAGAAATAAGAATGTAAAAGAGATGTTAGATCTTATTGTGAAAGGTTTCCAAGGCCATGTTAGGAAATTAAAACAACAGGCATCCAAGAGCCACTTAGGCATTTTTAACAGAGGTGGGTGGGTTTTCAGAAATTTGCTTTGCCATGAGTATAAAACAAGGGGATTTTAAACTCACAAACACTTTAGAGGTGGGGCAGATGGAAAGTGCCTTCAGAAATTCAGGACAAAAGTAACATGGACCTGAACTAGGGCAATGAATGCTAATAAACAAAGAACATCTGGAATCTGACTTCTAATTCTGGTGGCTTCACATTTTCATAAGAGGCCCCAAAGGATATAAATAACTTTATCTGCATGTACTTTCAAAAGGAAAGACTATATTTTACTATGTGTTATAATAGAAACAACACATAAAAATAAGACCTGCCCCCATAATGAAGCAGAACATAATTTTCTATGCATGATTTTAACTTCCTGGATGCTAAAAGATCTTGCCAAACCAAGCAATCCTGATATTGAATTAAATAATCAAACATGAAGAGAGAAATTATGCTAACTGCAAGCAGGAAAAACATACAATTTTTTTTATGAGAACTGAATATGGATGAAGAGTTAACAAAGCAAAGGAAAACTGAAAGTTTCTCCTAAAATACTTTAAACTGATTATATAAAATTGATTAGGCTTTTAAAACCTGGGTGGTATTTGTATGTCTAATCCATAATCCCACAGACTCAGAATACTTGATAGCACTGTAAATATATTCATTTTTGTGTATACATATATTTATATTTAGAAATACAATATTTTATATACACACATACACAAATATGCAAACAGATTTAGTACAAGTATTCTAGATTTACTGTGAACCCCAAATGGCCATAGTTTCAGAATTCTAAGACACTATAAATTATGACACATATCAGATGAAGAAGACCACACTGCAAAAGAATTCATATTTTTATCTTTGTTGAGACAGATGGAAATCCATGAGAATTATAGATAAGGAAGATTTTGGAGGTCAAGAATCTTGTTATTCTTGCCAACTCCACTGCTGCTATAATTCCTTATCACTCTAGTTTGAAAGTGGTAAAGGAAGATGCCTATGTTTCCTTTGGAAAACCATCTCCTCTTACAATCTTTATAGTCCCTGTTGCTAAGGTCATGATTTGACCTTCATCTTGTCGAGTCTTTCATGTTATGTAGAGCTTTCTTTCAATACTCACTCCCTGGGAACTTAAACAACCATGCTATTCAATGTGTAATTTATTGTTTAATGGATTTTCATGTCTTCTTAACTAGTTGGAAAGGTCCTGGATGGACAGACCACATATTAAACACATTTTTCCCTATGTAACAACTAACAATTCACTGAGTGCAAATTCACACTACCATATTAAAACATATTGTTGAATTGAACTTATTATAAAGATTGTCATAGAATCCCGAAAATTGCTTTTTTATAAATTACCCTTCCTGTTTATACTAGGTTCTTACCTTGGATATCTCTCATACAGCTCTTATTAGATGCCTGTGCAATGTTTGCATATCTGCCCCACTTACTGTACCACTCTTAGAGCAACTTACAGGATAGGACTAGCTCAAAAAATATCTGAGTAAAGAGAATAAATACCTCAAGGCTCACTCTGCCTCCTCTATTGCAGCTTATATCAGAAGTCTTTGCTAAGTAACACTCAGTCAGAGGGGTGAGGCAAGATGGGATGAAGACTGTGAAGACACCACCAGGTTCTACACCAAAAAGAGACTAAGTGGAGAAAAAATTCAAATGAACAGGCCATGAGCTGTAATTTCAAAAAACATTCAATAAATCCTCAACACAGGATGATAAAAGAGGAAAAGGCTAGCAAAGTCAGGCAGAAGTCAACCCACAAATCTAGACCACATTCCAGAGAATTCTGTTGGGTAGCCAGGTGCCTATTCACACTGCAGACCAGTGCAGCCTGCTCTCTTAAATCTACAGGGTTTCCTGTTTTACCCCAACATCTCTGAACTCCTTCTACATTGTGGATTTTTCCGTTTCTGATTCTATAAAACTTTTCTATATTTGATTCTATATTGAATATTGTGACTGACTACAGTAAAATTCCAAAAATCTAAGGAACAATTATTAATCATATTCCTTGCATCGGATAGTTTTGCCTCAAGGCAGATGAGAAAATTCTTTGAAAGTTTGTTTATTCTACCCTTATGTGTTAAATATCACTTTTGCCCCTACAAATCTTCACCTCTTCCTTTTCCACCCTACCCTGGAGTTGGGATGATGAGCCTTTTCGATTACGTTAGAGGATCCCTGCCCTCTGTCACTGTGTGGTTTTAGCCAACAGGAGGTATCAATTGGAGGTGAGAAAGTGGGAAGAGTGTGAGGCCAATTTCCTCCTTGCCAGGTGATTGATGTCTGGCTGCATTCCTCAACCAGAGCTCTTGTCCTAACAACTACCTTGAACTTCAACGTTTTGTCCCTACAGAACTCTTTCTAGCCCCAGGGTCTTCCACTTTTCCTTACTGGTTTTTCTGAATTCTGCCAAAGCCCTTTTAAATCACCTCTTTACTAAACTTCTTTAAATTACTGGTTTGAATATGCCATCTGTTTCCTACCAGGACCCTGCTTAATACGTCTCATATCCTTCCACCAGGAAGTCAACTTTTTCAAGGGAGATGAAAAAGACAGGAATGAGAAGGGCATGAAAATCTTGTGTTCCTGGGTCTTGTCTTAAAACAATGAAATGCTATCTTCCGTACTCTTCCCCCACCCACAATTCACGACTGATGTATCAAGTCCCAACAGATCTCCAACAGTTATACATAAAAGAGTGAGCAAATTGTGGTGCTGCCCATAGAATTTCAACCTATATTTTAAAAAAAAAAGGAGGTCTCTATTTTGGTGGTTTGATAGAAGTTTTCATGCTATCAATTTAAAATCTAATGATTTAACTTTGGACCCTTGTATAGATTGTGTCCTAGTGTCTCTCACCTGTTTAAGGGGCTGTTCCATCTATTTTTTTCTGTACTCCAGTTCCCATGTCTTGACAGATAATGTTTATATTATTATAATTATTTCCCTCTTAGGGAAATATTTGTGCCCCAACTTACTCTTAACGTTTTCAGCTATGACCCTTTTTGTCATTAACTCATCTGGTTTACTGAGGTGAAAATATAGTGCATATGTTTATGTTTTGACTAATAGGACCCTACCTTTTAATTTAACTATCCATGTTTATATACAATATTTTTCACACCATTCTCTACTTTAGCTAGAGTAATTACAAAGAGCTGTAGATTTGAAAGAGGTGGTTTGCATCAAGTTTAAAGTTTTCCCCTAAAGCTCTCTTGACTCCAAAAACTCTGTTCTGTATTTCTGATCCTAAACACTCATATTAACAGTTGTTTGAAGAAAAGATCAAGAATCCACCCCAACTTTGTATTTTGTTTAAAAAAAGACCAAATACAAGTTGGAATAAGATTTCATATTATTTGGAATACTTTATTCATAGTCTTAACCTTACATCGTATATCATGATGCTAAAGTTATGTTGGTATTTTTCTCTCCAAGAATAGTTTTGAAAACATTCCTAGACATGATCATGCATTATATATAAATATGCAAAGCTTGTGTAGATGCCAAGAAAATAATGATGAAGATAAGTGTAAACCCAGAATTATTTTTTACTTTCTTCAAATAATATGGTCATCAGTGGGAAATGATCATTATTTTCAATATATGTCTCCAAATTCCTCTACTTTTATCCACAGAAAAGAGAGGGGATATTTTCATATTTACCTCTTTATAGGAATATGAATACCTCTTTAAGATCTCCAGAACTATGCCAAATATGACTATCCTATATTTTAATAATGATATACTGTTACTTAAATGTGCTTCAACTGGAATCAAACACTAGCAAAAGAAAATAATTCAACAAAACTGAGATAATGTTAAAGAAATGTAAAACTGTTTTGAGATCTTCACATGGGTTTATGCCAACTGTGATTATTACTCTCATATAAAAAGTCTTAATACTTCTAAGAAGCAGTATCTTCAGCATCATATTCTATGTCAGCTTAATTTTACTTATTGCAAAATTTAAATTTAATTTAGAGCTCTGTTTAGAAATTATTTTCTAATAAAACATTATAAGTGGTTGGAGCATGAAATCTGGTTTGGAAAGACTACATACAGGGGAAAACACCTGCTGTGACTTATACAGCTGAAATATCTGCTAAACCTTCTGACACAGACTCACCAGAACAGGGATATGTTCTTTGAACTAGAAACCAAATGGCAACTACTGAATGTGTGGCCCTTCAGGGACAGGTGCATCTTCCATCTGCAAAGGTCACCTGGCCTTCGAGCAAGCAACAAGCAATGAAAATGCCTCAGGGCAAAACCCAGCAGGGCTGTTCCTTTAAAAAGGACTTATAAAAGTATGAAGGCTTGTCTTTTCTTAGGGACACAGACAATTATATCTCTACTAATATTTGGAAACATGATTAGATAGAAAAACATATCATCGGATTAATTGGAGAATTGGACAAAGTACACAATGGATGGAATTGTACATTGATTAAATATAATCTAATAGATGTGTCACTATGTTATTAAGGATAGTGACTTAATTTAGAGCCAAGAAAGACTTTCTGTAATGGTTCAAAATTTATTTGCATTTATTTATGCAAATAAATACACAGTGTACTCAAGAGAGAGAAAAGCTATGGAGGAAGCTCATGAAATAGCATATATTCAGGTTTGAATGGGTTTCATTTTTTACACTTGCTTTAGATTCACTTTGGTTGTAGCTCAAACTCCATTTTCTTGTGAATTTTCTAGACTATTGCTTGTTAAGATCTACATGTTACCATTCTTTACTGTTCACCAATCTTCTGTGATAAGCACTTGGTACTTATAGTGCATAGACCCTTGTATAAGCTTACAATGTTCTCTCCAAGCATACCCTGGAAAAGTCCTGAAAAAGTTGTCATGGGCCCAAAAAACTAAGTTCAATAGTGCTTATTTAGATGAAAAGAGCATGTTTCCTTAAGAATAATACAAGGGAAAGATCCTTGAAATTACATAGACATGGATTCCAAACTGATATACCTCATTGTTTGAATCTGATTATTAAAGTCAATGACTATTAGCGCTGCATCTATAACTTGTAAGTTAATAGTGAAGTTTTAATGTGATAATTTATATGAAGCATATAGCATAAGAACTGGCATAGAGGAGATGCCTAACAGATTCTATTTGCTTTTTCCAGGGTAACATTAATATTTACTAATAATTGTTGTGAGGATTAAATGAATTAATGGATAAAGCTTTTAGAATAAACTCTGGTACTTATTGGTGCTCTCTTAAAAAATTTATTACCTATTTTTATTATTACCATTAATGTGCCAAGATCTCAGTAATATTAACTCAGTAATGGGGATCAAAAAATAATAATAATAATAAGGGTTAGAGAAATAACAGATCAGTGATTGAATTACTAGAACTAGGTATTTGTAGTTACATAGAAAAGAAGAATCTGAATTAGTGACTCTGGTTTTTCTGTTATTGTTTATTCATTCCGTAAGTGAGTACTTTCGTAATATGTGTTCATTACTCTATGTATGAGGATTCTCCAGAGAAATGGAATGAATTAGAGACTAGATAGATAGATAGATAGATAGATAGATAGATAGATAGATAGATGATAGATAGAGATAGAGATGATAGAGATACAGATAGACATATATAAACAGACTTCTTATAAGGAATTGGCTCATGCAATTATGGATATGGACAATTCCAAGATCTGCAGAGTGAGTCAAGTTGGAGGTCCAGGAGAACCAGTGGTATAGTTCCAGTATGAAGCTAAAGGCCCTGAGAACCATTGATGTAGCTCCGGCCCTCAAACCAGCAGGCTTGAGACAGGAAAAGCCAATGTTTGGTTTGCATCTGAAGACAGAAAAAAGGGCAGTGTCCCAATTAGGCAGAAGTAATTCTCTCTCACTTGGGAGCATCATTCTTTTTGTTCTATGCAGGCCTTCAACTAACTGGATGAGACTCATCCACATTAGGAAGGGTAATCTACTCAGTCTACTGATTTAAGTGTTAATTTCATCCACAAACACCCTCACAACCATATCCATAATGATGTTTTGACCAAATATCTGGGTACCTTGTAGCCTAGTCAAGTTATTACACAACCATCATACTCTAGATGTCCCAATCTAGTTACAGAGACAAAAAAAAAATTCTTTTAAAAGTTTATGCAACCAACATAGCATTAATTCACCAAGTAAGTAGCACCATCTAAATCCTGTAGACAACTCTGTCATAAATTTACTGAAATTCCACTATGTCATACACAGTGCATTGAATCTAGTCCATTGTCCTAGACATGGAGTAAGTACAATATATACATTACATGACATGATAGAGAGCTTGGACTTTACATTGTAGAAAGTTGGAAGCTAAAGGCAAATTTCATGTAGAGAAGTAATTTGATCAGATGTCTTTTAAAATGATCACTTTAACAATAATGTTGAGAATAATAGGGGTGATATTTATTCTTTCTGGCTCTTCTTATTTCCTGGGTACTTCATGGCATTTATATGACCAGGAGTGGCATTAAGATTTAGCTCTTGGTATGACAGAGGAATGAGCAATTAGAATAAACACTACAGTGTTGTAACAGTGTCCTGGAATCTTCCACTGTGCCTGATATTACATCTTTAGTAGGATGATCATGGGGAAATTGAAGCAAATTCACAAGGAAAGGAAGAACCCCTGACAGAGGTGGTGGAGTGATATGGTCATGCAAAGTCTCCCATGGGTGACAATTATGAAAACAAGAAAACTGCTCAAATCAATAACTGACAAAGAAAACACCCATGCACAAGGGTCCCCAGGGTTATAGACAAAAACAGTGTCTATAGCACTGTTATAGACGGTGTGGCTCAAGGACCCACACTTAGGCAAATTCTGTGAATTTGTGTCTTTTTTAACTGAGAGAATCTGCAGTTGTCTGCAGCTTAATTAGGGTAAAGCTTGAGCTTACTGACCTGAGGCATTAGAGACTAGACCCCAAGGCTGACAGAGCAGATGGAAATTAGGGGAGAATTCCTGGAAGAAGAAAACCATAGACACTAAATCCTTATATCTGAGAATAATCTCTGGTCAAATCTTTGGTTGGCCATCAAATTATGCAAACATAGACAAGACCCCAGGGATCAGAATAAAAAGGTAGGAACCAGAAGGCAAAAATACAGAACAGAAATATAAGCTGCTATATATTATGAGGAAACAAAGTTTTTAGATGAACTCAAGCAAATTAATTGCCTAGTACAACAAAAAACAATAATTCTCAGAACACAACACAATTCAGTGATGCTATAATATATTATCAACAATATCCACTTTTCAAACAAAAATTAGATATATTAAAAAAAAAAAAAAAAACTCAGGAAAGAATACTGTTAGTCAGGAAGTAGACCAGTTAAAATAATCTGAATCTAAGGGGAACCAGATGTTAACTTTAGCAGGCAACAGCTTCATAGCAGTTATTTTAAATATGATGCAACAATTAAAGGAAAATATGGTATCAAAGTATTAACAAATAAGAAATCTCAACAGGGAATTGTGATATATCAGAAGTGGAAATTAGCTTGCTGAAAATTAAAATAACTGACAATAAAAGTTCTCTCGATGATCTCAATAGCAGATTGGAGAAAACAGAAAAAAGAACTAGAAAACCTGAAGAGAGATAAATAGAAAGTACTCAATTCAAAGAATACAGAAAAAATGGTAAAATAAAATGAAAAAATGAACAGAGAGGCTCAGAGACCTGAAGCCTTGCAATCCAACCTGTGGACAATATCAAAAGGCCTAACAAACACGTAATTTGAGTTCTAGAAGGAGAGGATTGAAAAGGACAGGGAAAAAAATGTAATGGTTAAAACTGCCAAATGTGGCAGTTTAATACTTCCAGATCCAAGAGTCTCAGAAAACTTCAAGCAAGATAAACACAAAGATTAGTACTACTCCTAGGCACATCATATTCAAACTGCTGAAAGCCAAAGATAAAAAGACAACCCTGAAAGCAGCCACATACAAACATTACTTTGCATATAAATGAACAATAATTATAATAAATAGTTGATTTATCGTTAGAAACCAAAAGACCAGAAGAAATTGGAACAACGTATTCAAAGTGATGAAAGAAAAAAAAAGAAAAACCTGTATCTAAAATTTCTATCAAGCAAAATGATCCAGTAAAAATAAAGGCAAAATAATGACATGTCCAACAAGCCGGAAATGATGGAATTTTTCAGGCTCAAGATAAATGTCACTTAGAGCAATTCAGGCCTCTAGGAAACAATGAAGATTAAATTGGTATATAAAAGCCTATATAAGAATGTATATTTGTGTGTATATTCTTTTTATCTTAATTAATTAAATTGACATGTGGTTAAAAAGCAACAATTGTAACCCTGAATTGCTGAGCTTATAACCTATATAGATGTAAATGCATGACAATAGTACTAAAGGAGTGTATGGGGAGAGTAAATAGAAACAATTGTTGCAAGTTTCCTACATCTGCCTGAGGCAATTCATTATTGCCTCTAAGTATATTTAATGATTTAAAGTAGCATAATTTCTAGAGCAACCACTAGTTAATAAAAGAGAATTAAAATGGAATTGTAAAAACACTTGATTAATAAAAAGAATGCAGGAAAGGAAGAACAGAAAAATTTGAAATGGTAACCATAAATAAAACTATATAAAATTATATTAAATATAAATGTAATAAAACTTCATTTAAGGCAAAGACCATCAGGCTGATTTTTTTTAAAAGAATCAACTATACTCTGTGATAGACATATTTAAATCCAAGTTTTAAAGTAAAACAAAGATGCAAAGAATATGTCATGGGAAAAGTAACTGTAATAAAGTTAAAATGACTATGTTAATATCAGATAAAATATATATCAGCACAAGGAGTGTTACCACAAACAAAACAGGAACACTTTAAATGATAAAAGGGTAAATGTGTCAGTAACACATAACAATTAAAAACACATATTCACCTCATAACAGAAATTCAAAATACATGAAGCAAAAATTAGACCCAATTAAAGAGAGAAATGGACAAATCCACAATCATAGTTGGGGAATATAACACATTTCTCTCAGTAATTGACAACAAACTAGGTAAAAAGTCAGTCAGAATGTAGAAGACTCAAACAACTGCTGGCACTATAGCTGGAAAAGAGTGTTTTATTTTAATGGGGTGATCCAAACCCTCATTCCTATAAAATTTGAGCCTTTCGCATCCCTGTAGTTACTGGATTTCAAAAGGTTTTAACTGATCATGACTGTAGGGCAAAGGAGCACTAAGAGGCTTTCCAGAGTGTCTCCCTATATCAATACATAGCTTTCCTTGCCCTCATTTTGAACTAGAAAATTAATATTCCCCTTGTGATTAGGATCATTATCTCAGCCAGTATAGCTTCCCATCCCTGACTGCTGGTTCAGTGGCACAAAGAACCCAAAAGCCAATCTCAGCTTCTGATTTAAGAGGATTGGGAACTATGATTATATTGCCCGATGAAGACATTTATCATTTGAGCCCCAGGATCTTCACAGTCACTAAGCCAAAGATCACAATACTAGTGTCATAACTCAGCCCTCATCAGGCCATTCAACAGTGTCATGGTACAATGAGGGGAGGAGGGGCGTGTGCATTCCCTGGGCATGAGCCTTTGCCATTCTTCCTTCTCCAGAACATGCCCTGGACAGAAACATTGGTATCCTGGCTACCATAGTGATAGATAAGACATTTTGAAAATCCAGGAACTTTATATTCCCAAGAGGAAAATATCCCTCCCCTCTCCATGATGGAAGAAGGCTACTGTAATCACCCTGATATAGTAAGTTTGCTGAATTCCCTACTGTATGGTATTATGTTGTAATTTAACGTATACCTCTGGTCTTGGTAGATTGACTCTCAGCTCTGGTGATTCCCAGATTAACCTTGATATGGGACATCCCATACACAGGGTTTTAAGTCCATGTATCACCTTTTATTTCTTTGGTCATTCACCCTTTTTATTGATTGATTTAACACTAGCATGTCTGGGAAAAGAAGCTCACTATGTCACATAGTGAGTCATCTACTCCACTGAATTATTTGAGTCTACCCTACAGTGACTCAAATAATTGAGACGGGCATAACAGACGGGCACTACATGGGACTTGAATACCTCTAAAATGTCTGCACATCCTGAGATATTTGTTCACCTACGTCTTCCCAGATCTCCTTGCCACTAATCTTCCAATCTTATTCTAAACTGTTAATCCTATGACAAGCTCATAATCGCTGCCTATTAAGTGGTGTAGATTCATACCTCAGGCCAAAACTTCTCCCACATGAAGTGGAAAACCAGACATTGCTCCCAAAGTTGCCACAGACACTTCCCTTACCATGGATTCTGCTGAGTTATAAGACCCAAGGGAAACTTGGGTCACAGTATGTACCTTCTTCAAAGCCATTATTTTGCTCTGAACACCACGCATAACTTGCAGCCTTGAGGTTATACAGTATATGGGTCAGACAAACACAAACATGTTTCTTTCTTTGTGGTGGAAAGTGTAGACGCAACACTTGTTGTTCAGTTTAGAGGTAATATACTGGCATGCACTGGACAGCTAGATTCCTAGAAATATCACCAAAGGAACATCTCTGAAACTGCTCAGGTATTATTGGTCACCATCTGACACCCATGAAACTTAATATGTTTTCTAGAGTACTTCGTACTTCCTGCCCACTCAGGTCAATTAACTTCATATCATTAGTATAATGGACCAGGATTACCAAGTTCATCCTTGTACACTGTTGGTGGAAATGTAAACCGGTACAGCCATTATGAAAAAGAGTATGGAGATGCCTCAAAAGATTAAAAATATAACTGCCATATGATCCAGCAGTCTCACTTCTGGGTATGTATCTAAAGGAAATAAAATTACTATCTCAAGGAGATATCTGCATTCACAATAGCCAAGATATGGAAATAGCCTAAGTGTCTGTCAATGGACATATGGGAAATGTGGTATGTATATACAATGGAATACTATTCAGCCTTTTCAAGGAAGGAAATCCTGCCACTTGTGAAAACATAGATTAACCTGGAGGACATTATGCTAAGTGAAATAAGTCAGACACAGAAAGAAAAATACTGCATGACTTCACTTATATGTGGAATCTAAAAAAGCTGAATTCGTAGAAAATGGTTAAAAGAGTGGTTACGAGGACATATTGTGTAGGGAAAATGGGGAGATGTTGGTCAAAGGGTACAATCTTCCAGTTATAAGATGAATAAGTTCTGGAGACCTAATGTACAGCATTGTGACCATAGTTAATAATGTATTATACACTTGAAATTTGTTAACAGAGTATATTTTAAGTATTCTCACCACACACACAAATAAATGGTAAATAAAAAGATGATAAATATGTTAATTATCTTGATTGTGGTAATCATTTTGCAATGTGTACGTATATCAAAACATCAGGTAGTACACTTTAAATATATACAATTTTTATTTATCAGTTATATCTCACAAAAGCTGGGGGGGGGGGAAGAAAGAAAAATAACCAAATTCCATCTAGATTATAAAATGAGATAATAGGAGAGTTTCCATAACACAGAGACAAGAGAGTAGTTGTATACTGCAGGCCATGCCAGTTGAAGATTATTTCTGATTATTTTTGATACTAGGGATGTAGAGAAAAGGATTTTTGAGGCCAATAATTGTGTATACCAGGGTCTAAAGTTTCTGTTTATTTGCTTCAGTAAAGGCACCACGTTTGGATTTATAACTGTGAATTATAGCATGACTTGGTTTTGTCTATAATAATCTAAGTCACTTTTCATGAAAAATCTAGCTTCTTTACTGACCAAAATGTGCAAGTTAAATAATGCTGAGATGGTAATCAAGACTTTTACATCTATCAAGACTTTTATAAAAGTACCAATTTGCTCTTCTCCTAAGGATCCTATATAGCTTTGGGTTTACTGTCTTGTGAGGGGCAATTCTTAGGGGTTTCCACATGCCTTTTCTACTATAAAAGAACATAGTTCAGGGAACCATTGTGGAGATTCCTTCAAGTATTTATTTAGTGTATTTATTTTTACCATATAATCTAGATCTGAAAAACAAAACAGAAGGAAACAATGGATGGACCCTCAGTGGCACTGGAGAGATTATGAGATTTATCTAAGACTCCAGTTATGACCTAATCTTCATAAACCTCTGCAGCCAGTGGGCCAGAGTGGTATTTTAGTTCTGGTGATTATTATAAGTTCAAAGTCACTATGGAATATCAACAAAAAAGCCCAGGCATTTAGCTTTCTGTGGTCGCTGTCACTCTGGAAATGGCCATTGACCACTTTGGGGAAGTCTTGGGGGAAGATGCATAGTGTATATCTGTGACCACATATAGAGTCTTCCTCAATGGGACCAGGGTTTTAATCTCATCAATATAGAGCTATTAACTAGTTTATGTCTTTTGGTAAGGACCACAATCTCTATGACAGTGGCTCAAGTTTGATTTTTTTCTACCAGACTTAGAAAATGTCTGCTTATATAGCAGCATCTTAGGAAGCTACTCATCTGCTTGATTCTTCAGGACTCTATGATCAGTTAGCTATCACAACAGATCCTTGTGGGTCCAAAAACTCTAATTATCACTTTGCCCAGTGGCTTTTCATTATAACTGAGCCCACCTTTTCTCTAATGGTAAATGTTGCCTCTGAACCTTTGGTAGAAAAGTGAAGCCAACCTGTGGCAACCTAGCAAACATTGAGTCTTGGGAATGATACCCTTTGATATCCTGCTGATGCCTCTCACTGTTCAGATCCCTCTGAAAGCTAAAGGGCCAGGGATCACATTGATACAGTCTGGAGTACAGAGCAAGGTGAGAAAGGATAGTGAGTCATTCTAGAAGGACAAAAGGAAAAAGTTTCACCCAGTAGAAGGTGAGCTCCATTATGGCAGTGATACTGTCCATTGTCTTCCCTGATGTATCCCCAGCAACTTAGAATATTAATAGTCATATGGTACATGCTACACAAATATTATTGAATGGATGGATAAATGAATGTACTGATGGTTGGACATATTCGAGACTGCATTCATGTAGCTACATATCAGGAAGAACACAAATAGATGAGGGAAAAAGACATGGGAAAATGACAAATTGCTATTATAGTAGTTGGATTTCCAGTAGATGGTGTCTTTCTTTGCCAGTACTGCTTTTGAAGGGCAGGCATGAGCCTGGCTTCTCAAGATAAGCAGTGACTCTTTTAAAACACTACTTGTTACCACTTTGAACATATATGATAATATTTCAGAACCAAAAGGAGGTCCTAGCTTTGCGCTAAAATCTCTCTCTCCAGATCAGTCTGTAGAAATCTAAGGTTCTATTCATATTGTGATGACTTTACACTCAATACACTTTTCCATGTGAAAATGATAGACCACTTAGGAAGAAGATGATTACTCATCTCAGTGTAAACAAAATTTTTATATCCTTTCTTAAGAAAATATTTTTATTTGGGAGAACCAAAGGAGAGTATATTGGTACTGGGTATCCACTGGGAAACAGTGAAGAAATATATGTTTAATGATGGGGGACCAATAAGAAAGGAAAGACTCAGGATATAATGATAGAATTTACAGTCTGTGGCACATTGAAGAAAAAAAAAAAAAACTGGCCACAAATTCTTTGAGACTCCTCCCATCAAAAAGTAGTCAGTTTCTCAACACCTTAACCCTAGGCCTAGCCATTGGCTTACCTAGTGCAGTGGGGTATGTGCAAATGTGATATAAGCAAAGTTTTGTGCATTTGTGGTTTGCCTGTTCTTGCTGCTGAGAGGTCTTTACAACCTTCATAAAAGTGAACCTGGGCTATCCTGCTGGATGCTGATGAGATGGATGTGGACTTGCCACCTGTAACTTCAAGCCAGCCATCAGGCAGGCAAGTGCTGTACCCCCAGACCAACCACTGCCAGCTACCAGATATGTTCATGAGGTAGTCCAAAATCATCCTACCCCAGGTAACTTGACTCAGACCAGAAGACACGTGGTCAATCCACAAAACCAGAAAAAAACAACATAAATGTTTATTGTTTTAAATACTAGGTCTTGGAATGATTTGTTGTGCACCCAAAAATAACTGATAAATGAAAGTCACATTTTTTTTTCCTATTAGCAGAGTTTTCTCCTTCTTGGTGAAAGAAAAAGAAAAATAATACCTAAATGTTGGACGTGACAATAATACATGTAAGATAGGAAGATTTGCTTGAGATGCCGTAGCTCTGACTCCTGCCCTTTTCGTAACCTGATTTGCCTCCTCTTTACCATTTTTCATTCTTCCCTCTCTTTCCAGGATTCCAAGCTGGCCTTGGATTTGTTGTGGGCAAAACCAATCATACTTGCTATGGGTGAAGAAGCTTACTTGTCACTAAGAAACACTTTAGGGTCATTTGTCAACTTCTACCACAGGACCTTCATTCTGGTTTAAATTGCAAATTCCCTAGGCTGAGGTCATATTTTAAATGGTTTTCTGTCACTTGTATTTTCATGAGAAGAACTTTCAGCTTCATTCTCAAAAAGAGATTTTGATAGAAACAGCAGGAGACTAATGGATGCCTAAAGGTAGAGCATGTCAGTGTAACTGATTAGAAATAGGAAATAGTATTGGGGAAGGGAGAGGACTCTAAAATAGAAATCCAGCTATTCTAAATTTTGCCAAAAATGGACTTTGATCATATGTGCATATCACATAAATACTGTGGAAAATTCCTATGAATGAATTGTGTGTAAAACTTCTATAATATTAAACATCTACCTTTTCCTCTCTCCTTTTCTAAGAGAAGATAACCCCAAAATAATTTACAAGAACCTGAATACTATATACCAAATACTAAATGCAAAGCAAGTGATATATATTATATCATATGTATATAGACACAATAGATTTTATATATATACACACACACAGTATATACATTTTTACACACGCTAATCATGCTATGGGCTTAAAGTTTAGCTTCCCCCCGCTCCTTTACCTTCCCCCAGACTTCCGTAATTACTAAATTACACTTTAAGCAGTCAAATGAAGATGTGGGTATTACATGATTACCTTTACTGTTAGCATAGGAGTAAAAGGCAATTATCATCTTTGAATGGTGTTATTTGATTATAGGGATGAATTCCATATGAGAATGATAGAGCCCTTTTAAGATTATAGGAAAGTCAGCTACCAAAACAATGTATCAATTACAAAATGAGAGTTGAGCTTTCCCTTTGCCCTGTCACAATTCAGGAAAACGACTTACTGTTTGAAATTAAAAAGCCATAACATTGCGCTTCCCTGGTGGCGCAGTGGTTGAGAGTCCGCCTGCCGATGCAGGGGACGTGACTTCGTGCCCCAGTCCGGGAAGATCCCACATGCCGCGGAGCAGCTAGGCCCGTGAGCCATGGCCGCTGAGCCTGCGCGTCCGGAGCCTGTGCTCCGCAACGGGAGAGACCACAACAGTGAGAGTCCTGCATACAGCAAAAAAAAAAAAAAAAAAAAAAAAAGCCATATCATAAAGCAGATAAAATAGAGTGATTTAGTATTTTGCAGGCACCCGAAGAGCTTTGCACCATAATAATTTGCATTCCATAGTACTTTTCTTGTGAAATTTTTCAAAGCCTATTATATTAATATGAATTCAACTGTGATGCATTCCCTTGATGTAGGGACTTATTCTTCCTATTCCCGTTTTACAGAGAAGCACATTAGGTGCTTTGCTGAAGGGTACACAGCAACTCGTAAGTCAGTTAGAAAATTGATCCTAGAAATTCTAATTTCCTATCCTTCGTGCTGGTACCTTGAAACCATTTTCCAAATAGAGAAACATATTACTCTTCAGCTAAATAGCAAATTAAAGACATGCTGTCTCATGTAATCTTGTAAATATGCTTTAAAAGCCACCAGTACTCCTGAGAGGCTTACTCTCTGGTTCCCATGGTGGCAAAAAGGAAATAAAATTGAGAGCAGAAGGAAGACTGAATTGCATTCAACAGCCAGAGGCAGGCTTTTGCACAGAATAGGGCATCTGGATTAGAATCTCTAGATCATCTTTGCAACAGAGAAGTTAGTTTTATCTGTATCCCTGATGGGGTGTAGCCAGCAAAGCAAAGAGAGAACAAGGTATGAAGAGCCCTAAAGCAATCCATGGTAAACAAATTTTGTACCAAGTGCTTATAACTTGTGTTACCCAACCTCCAAGGTGGCTTCCAGGTGTCAGGAAGCCTTGTTTCCTCACATCCATGTTCTTGTGGTTGTTTATTCCACACTGAATCAGGACTAAGTCCTAAAAAGTATTGCAGCTTTCAACTTGGTCTCCAGGTATGCTCATTCAGGAAAGCCAGACAGTGACTGTGAGGGTCTCATATGGAGAGAAACTGTGACTTTTGTACCGGCAACCAGCACCAACTTTCCAGCCACATGAGTAAGCCATCTTGTAAATGGATACTTCAGCCTGAAGCAAGCCTTCAGATGACTGCAGCTCCCATCCACTGCATCCTGATGAGAGACCCCATGCCAGAACTTCTCAAACAAGCTTCTATTGAAATTCTGACCCACAGAAACTGTGGGAGATAGTAAATGATTATTGTTGACTTAGCTACTAAGTTTTGGGGGGATTTCTTTCATAGCACAAGATAACTAATGTATAATCGAACAATGGATATATCTGAGAAAAAATAAGTAGTTATATTAGTTGTTTCAATTGGATTCAGCAACTATTTCATGAACATGTACTTTTTGTATAATAGAAAAAGACACCGGTAGGTAATGACCAAGCCTTAGCACAAAAGTACCTTATCACTTGGAAAAAGAAATAAGGCAAATACTCTAGCAACAACTATGCAAACTTTAAGAGAGAAAAGATATTCATTATGAAATGGTATGAAATCCCCTATTTAAAAATTTGCAGTGGCTTTCTACAGCATTTTTGAGCTAAAATTAAACTCTTTGCCATTTCTGGTCCCTAGTGCAGCCTCACCATGGTGGCTGCTTCTCCAAACATTCTGGCCTTCAGTCTCTTGAACATAGTGAGTTCTTCTTTTCCTAGAGCTTTAGCAGATGCTCTTCCTTCGACCTTGCCAGCTCCATTCTCCTATCCCTAACACTAATCACATCCTTCACATGACTAACATCTTCGGGTATCAGCTGAAATGTCACCTCTTTTAAGAAGCTTTTAAAGAGTACTTTTCGTAAGCCACCCTCATCACCACACACACATACAAATGCACAGAAACACACATTTTTGTCATCATATGATCCCTACTTGTTTCTGTCAATTGAGTAATCCAATTTGTAAAATAAGGTCCAAGTCTGTTTTCTTTACCCATTGATTTTATACACCCATTGGTTAGCATTGTGTCTTCATATATTAGGTGCTCAATAAATACTTGTTGAATGAATAATTTAAAAAATCAAAAGTATAAACAAATCACTACAAATATCCAAGGGTTTATTAGATCATTTTAGGAGAAGCTTGGCATTTAAGTAAGCCTTATTGATTGCTTCAGGCTTCAGAAGGCTAGTGTTTGTGGTAGAAATTATTCCAAGGGAAGCACTGTATAGAAGGAGGGAGGAGGAGAAACAGTATTTTTCAGCCTGTTATGTTTGTTTCTCGTATCTAATCTTCATTCCTCTCAGAGAAAACACTAGAAAGTGTGTTAGTCTATAGAATTGCCTGATAGAACTTGTAGGGAAGAAAGGAAAGGCCACCACAGGCTAAATAGTGACATTATGAATTGAATCACTGCTATTGATTCAAAGTTCAAAAATGAAATGAGGAAGTAATATTCCATCAGTGGTGGTTCTGAGGTGAGGGAATATCAGGAGTGGGAAAGGCTTATAATAATCATCTGCACTATTTTGTTTACATTTTTCTTGCCCCATTCTGAAAGATTGTTAATATTTGGGGCAATTGTGCAAAGTCTGCAAAACTGATGGAAATACCACTAGAACTACTGGACACAGGCTACTTTGAGCAAAACACTTAAGAATAGAATATAAACATGAAATAATGTCCAATTAGAGATTGGACTCTCAACTTCTTTATGAAGATAGAATCACAGATGCCATAAGTTTAAGTTAGGAGAGACTTTTTCACATTGATCTGAATCTAAAAACAGTTCTTTTTTTTTGCAAAATATCACAAAAAGTTCTAGCTCCTTTCTATACATACAAAATGGTAAGAGTAATGAAAAATATACCTATATAGTATATATTTATGTTTATATATATATAATGAAATTAACAAACCAACAGATACTAGACAATGGCACACATAATTGTAACTTGGGTGGAGAATCTGACCAATGGAGTTGTCCATATGTGGCTAAACCCACCAGCTGAAATAGGAAGATGGTTATAGGGATCTTAGAACTGATTAAAGAAACAATAAGCGAACCATTATCCAAGCAGGACTACTGCTTTCTTTCACTCAACAAATACATAATTATGCCCATCACCGTGCCAACTACTGAGCAGAAAGATGACTGGAACATGGGTTCTACCTTCAGGAGTCTCCCTGTCTGGCATATAAACAATCTAGAGCCAGCAAAAACATAATTCATTCTGGCTTTTCTTTTCTCATGTGAAATTAAGAAGCCTTATGAAAAGCCTCATCCCTGGAACCTAGACAGATCTTTGTGAATGTGACAGAAGTCACACTAAGGGACTTCTGAAACCAGGTCATAAAAGCCAACAGAGCTACCACTTGGCTCTCCCTCAGGACACGCCTATGTTTTATATTTCATTCTACTTTTTTCACAAGCTGTCATTTCTAATAACAGTATCTTCCTTTTACCTAGTCACAGTGTCAAGTTTTTAATGTACAAATATCCTACCACAATTTGTCGCCAATTTCTTTAACAAATTTCAGTTGACAACTCAAGGAGGGCCAAGATTTTAATTTTCCATTTTCTTATCCCTTGATTCTCTATTACAGTGTAGAACATATTATAGGTGTTTATGTCCTGTGCTCTTTCTAGTCTGGATTTTTGTTGTCGTCATTGTTTTAATCACTGTCTTGAGGATATTTTCTTGTCTTTTCACTGTCCTCAAATCAGACTTTCTAAGAATGTTCTCAACTCTTACCTTTATTCATTCTTCCTCTAATTAGAGAATGTCTTATCTATTTCTCAGTTGACAATCCAGTCTAGAGGATCAAAGTCCTTCTCCAACGTGAAATTTCTCAGAATGGTCCACAGTGATCTCTTTCCTCCAAATTTATGGAATCTATTCTATGAAATGATAGCATACCAAATCATATAATGTCTTGTGCCAGCTCTTTTATAATCTTACATTTGTATATAACATTTATTAGCTTTCATTGTAACTTGGTAATATTTCTCCGTACTAAGTCACAGTCTCTTAGAGTTTATCTACCAGAAAACTTATCAACTTGCTTGGTACATAATAGAGTAGCCATTATTATCTGATATGGCAGACAGTATTTTCCAAAAACTATGATAACAGTATATATCTCATCCTATGTGCAATTTTTCAACATGGAGCTCCTCCAAACCAGTGATTGTGTCTATGTTTCCAGTCCTTGAACCTGGGTGGACCTTTATAAATTTCTCAACCACAAGACTATAGTGGAAGTGACACTGATTAATCCAAGACTAGGTCACAAAGGCAATATGGTTATCAACCTGGTTTTATTCTCTCTCTGAGATTATGTGTCTTTGGTGGCCAGAGCACTATGAAGCCACCATGCTGAGAGCCCTCAAGGATAGACCACATAGGAAGAGAAATACTTGAGGAGTTTCAGCTGTTACAGCACCCAGCCCTTTGAACCTTCCCCGCCCACATACCAGACAGGCGAGCACAGAAGCTTTAGAGGTGACTTCAACCCTGGCCACAGTTTGACTCAAACAGTGAAAAGAACAAAAGCAAACACTGCCCAGCTGAGTCTAGTCAATCCCCCAGAATGTCCA
This sequence comes from Globicephala melas, assembly GCF_963455315.2. Lineage (NCBI taxonomy): Eukaryota > Metazoa > Chordata > Mammalia > Artiodactyla > Delphinidae > Globicephala > Globicephala melas. Next base: position 159,956,723 of record NC_083315.2, on the reverse strand, counting down.
GGATGATAACAATAGATCATTGCTATTGTTTTAAACCACTAACTTTGGGATGAACATGGGTGGACCTTTATAAATTTCTATTTGTATAACTTTGTTATATAAATAGATAACTAAAATAGATGGTAACTTTGTTATTTTAACTTTTGTATCTATACTATGGCTTAATACAAATGTAATTAGTATAGAATTTTCAACACTTTTTGAAGTATACATGTACTTTCTTATTTAATTTTATTCTTAATAATACTTAGTGTTTTTTTTCTAAACTTATTGGACATATTCTCACTCATTTATTTATGTCTCCCTCCACTAGAATATAGGCTCAATAAGGACAGGATTTCACCTGTTTTATTCACGGCTGCATTCCCAGTAGATAGAATATCACCTTGTGTCATTGGCTTATAAGTCATAGGAGGACCTGGATATAATTCTTGTTGCTTTGGAAGTAAACAGGGTATTTAAGGCTAGGTGTTATGGATGACTGACACATGCAAAGAGTCCTCCGGTCCTTATTTGTGGTAACTGAACTGTGGAAGAATATATGTGGGTGATAGCTTCATTTTGTATAAATGCCCACATTCCTAACTTCATGCATTAGACAAAATATGCTAATTATCTTTATCTTTTCATCTTTAGCTCACATTGCAAGTTCCATTAATTTTTCTTTCCATTATAAATCTGAGGTATTATTCAATATTTCTCATTAACAATATGCTCTTTTCATTAAGTGTTGGTTCTGAGCGTTACCTGTTCTCAAGCTCTGGGAAGTCTCCTTTCTTATTTCAATCTTTTTTTCATTAATTCTAAGTTTTACAAGCCTTTACAAAAAGTCTTTCCCTGACCTCACTAGGGCTTTCAAAAGCTATTGAATTAATATCATCGAAATTCAATGTGCTGTTTGCTCCTTTTTGATCATTAATGAATATATAAAACAAGATCAGCTACCTAGTCTTTTGTCATATTTCTTGATTTGCCACCCTCAGCCAGCCATCATACCAGTTAACAGAACTTATATCAAGTCCAATTTGGAAAGATGTCCTTTAAAAATGACTAATTTCAGCTTTGTTATTCCCAATGCTTGTTTTCTGTGTTCACCACTGTTAACCCAAAAGCTCAGAATGTTTTCTTGAGCAGAGAGAAACTCAGAAAAATATAAAATAGAATAAAACATTGCTGCACCTGCCTCCTAATGGCATTATTTTCTATGAAATAAAAAAATTAGATCTGACTGGAGTCAGGTAATTCTCTCCCTGACACATTGTTTTTTTTTTTAAAGAAAAAAAAAAAAGATCAAGAAATAAACTAGCCAGACTGGGGTGATATGGATAATATCAATCTAGTGAGAAGATTGAGGTAGCATGGATTTAACTATTTGTATGTTTTCTTTGTTACTATTCTTGGTCTGTTGAATAGAAAAGGGGTTTTTGCAAACCCTTCACAGAGGGGGATCTGGTTGCTAACTCCTTTGTAAATCTACAGTGACCCACATGCAGCGCAGATCAGAACTCCTTCGGATCATTCTGACTGAATATCTTGCTGCAGTAATACTGCCACACATCTGAAACATGGATATATTTTAATGTAGTGACTCTCATCTCCAAGATATTTTAGATTATGTAAAGATCATCATCAAATTCAGAAAGCATAATGGCATTTAAGGAGGGGTAGAGAGGGCTTCCCTGGTGGTGCAGTGGTTGAGAGTCCGCCTACCGATGCAGGGGACACGGGTTCGTGCCCCGGTCCGGGAAGATCCCACATGCCGCGGAGCGGCTGGGCCCGTGAGCCATGGCCTCTGAGCCTGCGCGTCCGGAGCCTGTGCTCCGCAACAGGAGAGGCCACAACAATGAGAGACCCGCGTACCACAAAAAAAAAAAAAAAAAAAAGAAGGGGTAGGGACATTTTCTCCATCATATAATTGTATTCAAAACCCTACTTTGTGAGCCTTCAGTACAATTATGATTGCTAATCATCTGTACCACCTGAAGCTCTGAATGATCCTCAAATGTCATTGGCAATTTGTCATTAACTCAAATGGGCAGGACACCCCACCTCCACAGTCTCACACACCAAAGGGTTAATAAAGCTTTCTTTATTATTCATTTTATTTTATATTTTGTGTCTTTAAATTATGAGATAAGTATATATAATATCAATTTTGGTAAGAATACTACCTTTTGCCAAATAAAGTAAGGGCAATAAGTTAGGGAGTCAAATACTTCACTGACACTTAAGAAAGGATTTGAGGTCTCATTTCCTCTTCCTCCCATCACTGCTATCTTAGTCAACTGGGACTCAAAAGAATCTTAAATCGAAAATAAGAAAATGACCCAGAGAGGATACGTAAAGATGTTAGAGTGAAAGATTCAGATCAAGACTGTCCTCTCAGGCGTCCCACATCTCCTTTCCCCCCTCCAAGACCAGTCCCCCTACTGCAGCCCCTTCTTATGGAGAGCACACATTCTCATTAATCCTAAGAGTTTGACAAGGGGAAAATACTATTATTTTCCCAAACCACACACTTCCATGTGGTCCCATGCCCAGCACAATTCTTGAACAGCAATCACCAGATTCCCTTGTGTATATTCCCTTGGGGAATCCTTCTGGTTGTTTCATATCTCCCTTATTTATGGGAATACATGCCTAACACACAGTTCTATCCCAAGTAGGCTCAGCCTCTAGTAATCTATCGATATTTTAGAAATCTTCTTAATATTTGCAAGTAGCAAAATTATATTTCATTGTATTTTTATGTGTTTAATGTGGAAGCATTTAAAATAAACTAGTGATTGTTGTAACTTCTGATTTGGCATTTTAAAATTTTTATTATAAAATGTAATAGGGGCTTGAAATTCAACCTCTGGGAAGCCCAGTCTGTGCATTTCTATCATTGTATTCAAAATGGTATATTGTACTGTTTGTTTTGTTTTGCTTTAATTTGTATTGGATTATAATTGATTTACAATTGTTGTGTTAGTTTCAGGTGTACAGCAAAGGGAACCAGTTATACATATACACATATCCACTCTTTTTTAGATTCTTTCACTGCTTGTTTAAATGTAAGTGCCCCACCACAGGCTGATAACTTTGGGGGCAGAGATTATTCCAGACTCATTTTTGTATCCTAGAGACTAGAGAAAGAGTAGAACTTCAATATGGGTTTGAAATATACTAAATGATTGACCTGAAGGGGATGAATAGAGGAAAGAAGAGAAAGAAGGGATAATTGCCTAAAATGTCACCTGTGCTACATTAGATACAGGAAATATAAATATGAACAAGACAGAAGTCTCTCCCTCAACGTTTCCTCCTTTTCTACGCAGAAGAGGGCCAGAGATGCAAACACATATGACTCAACATGAGAACTGTTTAATGGAGTCTGATGTAGGGACCAATCATAGCCAATAGGGAGCTCTCTGAAAAGTGAGGTCTTCCATGTTTAAGCACTCAGTATCTGAATAAATGGATGAATGATTTAATGTACAAAAGTCAAGCAGACATAGTTTTAAACTCAGCTCTCCACTTTTCATATGCACAACAAACATCTCTATAAATAATAGTTAACGGTAGTTTACATAATAATAATAAAAATGAAAATAATACATGTTAAGATGATATGCACATCACCAAGGGCCAAATGAAAGCACAGGTTAAAGAGTCTTCTAGCTCAGTAGAATAAGTCATCTGGGAGAACGAAATACTTTTAAGATGTTCTAAGATTCTAATGGTCTTAAAAGATTGATTACACTTAAGTACATGAAAAAAGAAGACTTCAGAACATTACTGATGGGGGCCCAAAACACAATATGAACAAAAGTACAAAAACAGCAGGCATGAAATCTTCCCTGGCTTAATCAGTTTGTCCACACAGGAACAATTACTCCAATCTGATGCACTATCCCTGCCAGCCTCAAAATACATTCCCACTGTCAGCAAAACTAAAAATGGACCTAAAATGCTTTAGACATACAATGCTGAGAAAGACTTCAGTCTTAGGATAGATTTTTTCTGACAACAATCTGCATCCCTCGAGTTTCTAAGTGAGAGTGGGAAATGTTTAAGATCTGACCTCTTTGTTTGTCCATTCATTGCCACGTCCAAGCCAAAGAAGACAGAACCTCTTTGGGCCACACATGTAAATACCCAGACATTTAGGAGGGGTGTTATTTGAGTATACAATTCATTTGATGGCAGAAGCTCATAGGTGTTCTGAATTAGTTGTTTCTAAGCCTAACACCTCAAGTCAAAAGCAATTTTCCTCTGTTACTACCTCTATTTCTGACCAACTGGCTATAAATTAGAGGTTTCCACGACCCCTCTTTGGGTTCAATTAATTTGCTAGAGCAGCTCACAGAACTCAGAGAAAAATGTTACTTACTAGATCACAGGTTTATGATACAAGGATGTAACTCAGGAACTGCCGGATGGGAGAGATGTAGAGGGCAAGGGATGGGGAAGGAGTGTGGAGCTTCCACGTCCTCTGAGTGCATCAATCTCTCAGCACCTCCACATGTTCACCTACCTGGAGCCTTCATCACACAGGCATGATTGAATAAATAATTGGCCGTTGGCAATTGGTTCAACCTCCAGCCCCTTGCTCCTCCTCCAGAGGTCAGGGAGGTGGGACTGAAAGTTGCAACCTGCTAATCACATGGTTGGGTCTCCTGGCAACCATCTCTCATCTTCAGTTGGGGTCCCAAAGTCACCTCATTAACCTAACAAAAAGACATCTTCATGGCTCTTATCACTTAGGACATTCCAGGGATTTGGGGAGCTGTAAGCCAGAAACTATGGACAAAGACCAAATATTTATGAGAAATATATTTTAGCCATCTGAAACACAAAATACATATTTTTTTTATAAATCACAATATTGCACCCTTTATTCAGTTTAGCTATCAGTGTTTCCATGGGGATGGAGGTGGCCTTAAAGCACCTGTCCTTAAACAATCTCTTGCTCTGATGTTAAACAGAGTAGCCTGTAAGAATCAATAATTATCAATGTGCTATAGTGCATTTTATAGCAAGATCATTTCCTTCTTCTAAAAGGAGCAATTTTATTTAAGGTGCACGACCAACAGCATGTAGTGGAATATAGGAGGATAGTAATGAGCTAAGGCAATCCCACTACCTTATGATTCTGTTTCATTTTTATTCCTATTTTCAATGCTCTAACTCTCTATCTCTTTCTTTCTCTCTCTGTTTGTGTGCAAATCCTTCAACATTATATGCATGACCTTGAACAGAGGGACCCTCTAGTGGCTAACTTCTCCAGCAAAATCTGCGATTGCCCTTGCAAAACTGTTTACCTGTGAAGTTAAAAGAAGACGGGGTGGCATTCCATTTCGTGAGTATTAGCAGAAAGCTGAAGTGAATTCTCCTGCTCTCTGACCATTCATGGTGTCCTTCGCTTATCTGTTACAGTACAACATTGAGAAACTCTTCAGTCACTGTCCTTACTCTGAGTTGATGTGACAAAATGCAGCTTTAGGGAAAGACATACACACTCATCACCCAACTTCTCTCTACAAAGTGTTTCCTTTCTATTCTGTGCTGCCTCCAGAGAACAGATAGTGCCTGCGTAATAAATGAAGTGGGAGATTTAGTCATCAGACCTGAGAAAAATTCATGGTGTGAATCCTTGCCCTTGAGAGAATTTGCTGAGTAGCATCAGCCAAGCTATTTTCTGACTACTCTGGCTAAAGATCAAATAGAAACTAAATGTTTCAGAACCATCCAGACAGCTAACTCACGTTGAAGGCACGTTTCTTTTGTGAAATGTAAGTTTCACTGCAGCTCCCACTTCAGATTCAAAAACCTGATTTTTCTAGTATAACCTGGAAGGGGAGAGCTCTGAGATAGAGTGGAGTGGCTTCACTACCCAGGCTTCTGTTTTCAGCCAGCATTCTAGAGAGAACACATGTTAGATTTTAATGAGTTAATTAAATTTCATGCTTAACCCAGAGTGACCCTTAAAATAAAATTCTTGCTAAATTATTTGAGGAGCATTATTACAAGGAATCATGTCAAGACTCACCTGTAGGTAAAAAACGTGGGAATTTGGGTATGGGGAAGAAAGAAATGTATCAGTTGTCTCTTTTCTTTTTTCCAAAAGTAAAAGAAAACCTGATTCAAGCTACTTTAAGCAAAGAACGTAACATACTAACATGATTCACTTAAAACTGCGGGAGTTTACTGACAGGTGTTTTTATTACTGTTTCTTAGGCTTTGATGTAGAATCAATCCTTATAGGCTTAGCAGTAGATACAGAAAAATACAAATATCAAGATAGGATAATAAACATAATGTGTCTATTTATCAAAGAAATTGTTGCACATGATAAAGATTATAAGCTCAATATAATAAATGTAATTTGATTTAATATGCTTATAAGTTAATTATACATAAAGGCTAAAATTAAAACCGTTACATTTACCATCTATTTGTATATTTATATATCTTTGTAAGTCCTAATACTTACATATACATACTTACATGTTAATAAATTCATTACTACAGAGTATTACATGAATATCGACCCAAAGAAGAAAATTACAATTTGGGTTGTCTTTCTTTAAAATGATTCAGTTATTTTGTGCCATACTACAAAATAACTTTTCTTCAATAAAAAATGCCTTTTTTATTGTCACAGTTAAAATAAAAATGTGCAGGTGTTAGAGTAGCTGCAGGCACAGCTGACTAAGGTGCTCAGAACTAGGTTTCTTTCCATCTTTTAGTTTCTCTCTCAGGGTAGAAAGGTGAGTGCTGTAGCTACAAAACTTAAAACCTCTCAGCTTCAAATCCAGCAAGTTAGAGTATCTGTCTTTCAAAGGCCTCAGTAGGTCTCATAGTTTCTCACTGTCCTGACAGGGTTGAATATCTACCTGTGATAGAAGAATACGAGATCCTAATTGGCCAGATCTGTGTTAGCTGGCACCACCTGACTGAGTAGGAATGAGGGGGTAAGACCCCAAATGCATATTGGAACTGACTTTACGGGGAAGTGGAGCAGATGCAGAGCAAGAAGGTGAAGCAAGAATAAAGTGCTTCTCTGTAGCTCAGCCTACACTTCAAACCAGTTATATCAAACCCACTCCTGGAGTCCCAAACAGGATAAATCCAAGGAGAAACATGCCAAGACACATATTAATCAAACTATCAAAATTGAATACAAAGAAAGAATATTAAAAGCAGCAAGGGAAAAGCAACAAATAACATTCAAGGGAATCCCCATAAGGTAAACAGCTTTCTTTCAGCAGAAACTCTGCAAGCCAGAAGGGAGGGGCAGGACATATTTAAAGTGATGAAAGGAAGAAAGCTACAACCAAGATTACTCTACCCAGCAAGGATCTCATTCAGATTCAACGGAGAAATTAAAGTGTTTACAGAAAAGCAAAAATTAAGAGAATTCAGCACCACCAAACCAGCTTAACAACAAATGCTAAAGGAACTTCTCTAGGCAGGAAACACAAGAGAAGGAAAAGACCTACAATAACAAAACCAAAACAATTAAGAAAACGGTAATAGGAGCATACATATCGGTAACTAATTTAAGTGTAAATGGATTAAATGCTCCAACCAAAAGACATAGACTGGCTGAATGGATACAAAAACAAGACCCATATATTGCTGTCTACAAGAGACCCCCACAGACCTAGGGACACATACAGACTGAAAGTGAGGGGATGGAAGAAGACGTTCCATGAAAATGGAAATCAAAATAAAGCTGGAGTAGCAATTCTCAAATCAGACAAAATAGACATTAAAATAAAGATGATTACAAGAGACAAAGAAGGACACTACATAATGATCAAGGGATCAAATCAAGAAGAAGATATAACAATTATAAATAATTATGCACCCAACATAGGAGCACCTCAATACCTAAGGCAAATGCTAACAGCAATAAAAGGGAAAATCGACATATATTATATACAATATACATATATATAATATAATATATATATAATATATATTATATATTATATATACTTATATATTTATTTATATACTTAAATATTTATTTATATACTTATATTATATACTTATATATATACTTATATATATGTATATATATACTTATATATATGTATATATATACACATATATATATGTATATATATATACATATATATATGTATATATATATGCTATATGCTGTCTACAAACTGGTGACATGTACAGTGGCAGGTTCATAGTTCCACCAAGAATGTTTCTGCCTCAAAGGCCACACTTTTTCTTTTCACTATTTACAACTTACTGTGGCATTATTTTATGAAGCAGTGTGATGTTGTTTTAGTAATCTATTATATTTTATATCAGAGGCAATAAAAATTTTGACAAACAGTTCTTTACAGAAAGTTAATATGTTGCTATACAAGTCTTTAAATATGATTCATCTGGGAGTGAAAGAATTAAGGGTTACATCAGAACAGACATTCCTGAATAAAATAAAAATAATAAATTACATATTATTAAAGTTACCATAAGAAAATAAAAATATGTATTATTGAGCCTAGGAAGAATATGATAAGTAATGCTTTAGAGTACTGTTATCGCTCAATATTCTAACATATAAGGAAGTTGTTGCTTTTAGTCATGGAAAATCTCTTGCTGTATTTCAGGACATATAGCCCTTCAAATAAAGAGGAACCACTGAAGACGTATTATTACTAGATCTATCTCTTCAAAAGAATGAGTCTGCAGTTATTAACTAGGAATCTGAAAAACAGTCTTTCATAAATAAAGCCATGTTAAATATTCTATGATTTTAAATGGGTCAATAAATACAATTTTTGAAGTTTCATAATTAAAATGTGATTTTATCACTTTAAAGAAACAGTTTTCTCTTACAAAGAAAGTAGGTAAAGATACATATCTCTTAGAAGAAAATAAAGTTAGATGTTCATAAGATAAACTAATCATGAATCCTTTTTATTATGTTTGCAGCAGGAACTGGACTTCAAACTCATACAATACAAACACAGCTCTTTTTCCACTATTTCCAATGGACTTATGTGAAGTTTCTTCCTGACTCCTGAAGTTGTCTACCTCACTAGACTGATGTCATGTAAATACAACTATAAACTATTACTCAACTGGACAAGAAATAGTCTTTTCATTGTGAGACAGTAAATATTCACTTCTCAATGGGTATGTGCAAATGTGAAAAGCAAAACAGAAGGTAACCTCTGGTACTACTTTGAATCATCACAGTGCTGAGCATAAATTTTCTTGGCCTTTCCCCTGAGTTTCAAACTAAATACATTTCGATAACCATTGAAAAGCAGATAGGGAGAGACTCAGTAAAATGTCAAAATGCCTTGGAGATTGTCCAAGCAGAAGTCTGTCAATGATGGGAGTGATGAATGCAAGGAAAAAACAAACAAAAAAAACTAAGACATAGGTTTTGACCTACTTTGATATTTCAAAGCATTTGATAGGTTTCTCCTTGTATCTTTCTATATTTTTCTCAATAATCTAGAGAGTCAAACAATTACATCATTGTGTCAGGGGAAAATATAATGCTACAGAGAAATATTAAATGTGTGAACTACTACCTTTTCAAGTGAAGGAATCAGACAATTGGATCTGGATCTTAATAGTTCCAAGGAAATGTTCAGCCAGTTATAGTTATTTGTAACTTACCATGTACTAAATGGCTCATTAATAATGTGTATTTCTATTTTGGCAGGAGATAAATAAATATCACAGGCATAATTCATTTGGAATCTTTCTAGGCAAATGTAAGTATTGTCAAGCAGCCTCTGATATTTCACAAGCATTAGTTCCTAGCAGTTCTACCTATCCAAACCCTCCTTAATCTAAAAGCCAAGAAATTTATTATAAGGATCAAAGCTCAAAAATAATTATAGGAATTTTTACATATAGAGGAATACAAAAATATCCACACCCAGAAAGGTAAAATTCATGTCAGGCATCCAATCTAAAATTACCAGACACACACAGAAGCAAGAATACATGATATGCATTGAGAAGGAATATCAGTTAACTGAAAGAGACCCAAATTGACATAGATATTAAAATTAGAAAACAAGGCCATTTGGATTATTATTATAATTGTATTTCACATGTTCAATGAATTCAGTAGTGACTTGAAAGAAATAAAAAGACTGTAAATGAACTTCTAGAAATGAAAATTTCAAGTTTTGAGATGAAAAATACATCTGATAGGATTAAAGGCAGATTAGACTGTGCGGAAGAAAAGATTCATAAACTTTAAGACATAGCAAAAGAAACTATCCAAAATTTAAAACAGAGAAATAATCAAATAAAAATAAAAAGAGCATCAGGGAGCTTGTAGCACAACTTTAAGAATCCTAATATATGTGGAATTAGAATCGTCAAAGGAGGGAACAGAAAAAATTTGAAGAAATAGTGGCCAACATTTTTCCAAATTGATGAACGTTAATAAATGCATAGATCCAAGAAGTTCACAAAACCCAAAAGACAAGAAACTCACACCAAGGCACATTGTAATTAAATTGCTCAAAACCAGTAATAAACAGAAAATCTTAAAAGCAGCCAGGGGTGGAAAAGCACACTACTTTCAAAGGAAAAAAAAACCAAAAGCTTGATAGCATTTTATTATCAGAAAAATATTCGAGTGATAAAAAAGAGTGGAGCAACATCTTTTAAGTACAGAAAGGAAACACTGTCAACCTAGCATTTTATCTCCAGCAAAAATATCTTTCAAAAGAAAAGTCAAAATAAACACTTTCAGACTTGCAAAAGCAGAAATAGTTTATCATCACCAGACCTGTACCACCGGACATGATGAACAAAGCCCTTCAAAGCAGAAGGAAACTACCAAGTGAAACGATGGTTGGAGATATGAACAAAGGCCACTAGACACGCTAAATAAATAAGATACTCTCCTTTATTTAAATTGAATTAATATTGATATTATTATTTAATATTTAATACTTAATATTAAGTCCAACAAATATAAGATAGATAATACATCATGACCAAGTGGGTTTTATCCCAAGAATGCCATCATATTAATAAACTAAAAAAGAAAACAATAAGGCAATCTCAATAAAAGCAGATAAAGCACTTGACAAATTACAAAGCCTTCCAGATAAAATTTCAGCAATCGAATTAAACTTTCTCAACCTAATAAATGCCATCTATAAAAAAAAATGCAGATAACAATATACTTAGTGGTGAAAGATTGAAACTTTTCTCTATGATCAGGAACAAGGTAAAAGTGTCCCTCCTTACCACTTCTCTATAAAGTCTGGAAAAATAAAGTCATCCTGACTGTAACAAAAGAAGTAAAACTGTTTTGATTCGAAGATGACATAGTGTGTTACATAGAAAATCTACAAAAGTAGGAATCTACTAAAAAGCTACTAGAAGTAATAAGTCAATTCATAAGTTTAAATTAAGAACACAGAACCAACCCACAAAAAGCAATAGTACTAGCAAAGATTATAAAGAAATCAAAGTTAAAAATATTTTAATAGCATGAAAAAGTATAAAATATTTAAGGGTAATTCTGACAAAAATTATAAGAGCTGCCTGATTAAACTTAAACTATACTGTTAAGACAAATTAAAGAGATTAAATAAATTGTGAGATGCTCTATGTTCATGGAACAGAGATTCAATATACTTATGATGCCAATTCTCTCTGACACTATTCCAACTGAAATCCCACCAGATATTTTTCTGGAGAAATTAAAGTAAATTTTAAAATTTATATTGAAACAAGAACCTCTGGAACAGCCAAAACAAATTTGAAGAATAAGGTTGGAGGCTAAAATTATCTGACTTCGAGATTTACTCTAAAACTGTAGGAAATAAGACAGTGAGATATTAGCATAAATATAGATGAAGAGATAATGGAACAGAGTAGATAGTAAACATATACGGACAATTGATTTTTGATAAAGATGCAAAAGCAATTCAGTGGAGAAATTATAATCATTTCATCAAATGATGTTGGGACATATTTTTTTTTAATTTTGACGCAAATCTCACATCATATACAAAACTTAACTCAGAATGGAGACTTAAATATAAAACTAGAACTTTAACTAAATGACAGTATAAGAGAAAATCTTTATGACATTGGATAAAGCAAAAAAGTTCTGAGATAAGATGTCAAAAGTGTGATCCATAAGATAGAGTTACACAGTTACTACATTCGTCAAAAGTTAAAAGTCTGGCATTACCATGTGTTGGTGAAGATATGTAGAAAACTGAAACTTTGGTACACTGGTAATGGGAACGTAAAACAGGATAATCACTTTGAAACATTTGTATTAAACTTGCTCTTCTGTTTTGGGTAGACCATAATGAATTAAATACTCAGAAGTGGTGTACCATGAAAAGTATGTATTTCAATTTGTTCAATTGGAAATTTACTTTCTAGAGGCAAAACAAAAACTGCCCGTATGGGAATTCCTCCGATATTTCTCTACCATCACAACCTCCAAAGTATGATCTAGATGGCTATCATTCTTTTTTGAGGTGCACTGTTTACCTGTGGCAGCTATGACAATGTAGTTTTTAGATCTCTAGCTATGGGGCTCCAGCTGCTGTACTCCAAAATTCAGCCTCATGTTTGCACCAAGTTCATGGTTTCAGTTACTCTCAGTCAGGTGTTAGACACAGCAGCATGCCACTTCAGACCCATTTCTGGAGACACAGTATTCCTCTCAGGACCCATGCTGGCTTGCTCCTGAGATTATCAGTCCTGGATTACCAGGACTCCCCTGATAATCTTGTCTAATTTTCTTGAGAATTTCACTGCAGACTAAGATGCTTTCACCCCACATTCCTTCAGTTGAGATCGCACCTGCGTCATGGTCTGACAGCACTTCTCTCCTTCCTGGCTTCATCCCAATTTTTGCTCACAGGTTGTTCCCCTAATAAATGTCTTGTATGTTTAATCTAATATTGTCATCTGCTTCTCGTAGAACCTGGACTAACACAATGACTAAAGCCATATATGCTTTGTGTCAAATATAAGCCCTAGGACAGTGGTTAAATGTATTTCAGAATTCATTTATTCAATTTGTGACTTCAATAAACCAGTTCAGTCAGAAGCTGATATCCAAGAAATGGAGTGCCACACCTTCATACTTTGCCTCTTTTCCCTTTATTCTGTGGGCAATACTGAAACATTGAGAGCTCTTTTGGCTTTATTTTTTATTGTGTTTTAACAGAGGAGTAACATTATAGAATTTTTCTTTAGAGGGTTTAGATCAGGAAAGGATCTAAATGGAAATAAAAGGAGGAGAAAGAAGACCATGATAATTTTCTAGAGAGAACATACAGCTGCTGTCAGGATAGGGAGTAAGAGGTAGATATGAGAGATATTGTAAAGATAGAGTCAACCGAACTTGGCAACTGGGTGTCTATGCAGAACAAGATTTTATGTTAATCCTCTTTTGTGGAAGTACTTCAAACATAGAGTATATTCATTCTTATGTTCTCAAACTGAGTATATTGAACAAAACTTGTGCTTTCCTTGGATGGAAATGCAATATATTTCAATGATCATTTCAGGGGCTCTGATCTTTTAAAATTTTGTACCTTTGTATAATTTATTAAAGATTTTTTCCTATCACTTATTTTCAGCTACATCATACTGCTGCTAGATAATTACAGACTACAAGTAAAATAAGAGACAATAATGTATAACAAGGAAAAATGAAAACACATCCATGCAAAAAAAAAAAGAAATTGTACATTAATGATCACAGCAGCATCGCTCATAATAGCCAAAAAGTGGAAATGACTCAAATGTCCATCAACTATTGGATACATAAATGAAATGTGATATATCCATATAATTGAATATTATTTGGAAATAAAAAGGAATAAATTACAGCACGGATGAACCTTGAAAATGTTATGCTAAGTGTGATCACATATTTTATGATTTCATTTATGTGAAATGTCTAGAATAAGCAAATATATAGCTAGAAAGTAAGTTAGTGATTGCCAAGGGCTGGGGGGGAGGAAATGGTAGAGTTGGATAGAAATGGGAAGGGAGTAACTGTTAATGTGTGCAGGGTGTTTTTAGGGGTGATGAAAATTTATTGTAGTGATGGTTACATCTATATGATTATACTAACACCATCATATTGTATACTTTAAATTGATGAGTTATATTTGAATTATATCTCAGTAAATCTTTTTTTTTTAAGATTTTCTTTTTGATGTGGACCATTGTTAAAGTTTTTATCGAATTTGTTACAATATTGCCCCCATTTTTTGTTTTGGTTTTTTGGCCGCGAGGCACACGGGGTCCCAGCTCCCCAACCAGGGATCAAAGCCGCACCCCATGCATTGGAAGGTGAAGTCTCAACCACTGGACCACCAGGGAAGTCCCCTTCAATAAAGATTTAAGCAAAAATGTAGTCAGTAGGACTGTGAGAATAAATCCCTCAAGACTGAAACTATAAAGTTAAAGGAATCTATGAATGTCCCCTTTACAGAATATTAAGTTGTTAATATAGTGTGTGTGTAAAGCATATTTATTAGCTTTACTTAAGTCTAATCTAATAATAAGTCAGATTTTACTTAATACATCTCCCCTTGAAGTTGATCTCCATGTTGTGAGACAAACCCACCCCATGGATTATTTTCTTATCAGTCAACCATGAGACTCCCAATTCCTTTACTTTAATGTTTCTTATAAAACTCAATCAAGGAGACAAATAAAACTCATGACTTAACATTTCTTAATGCCCTAAAGATTTTTAGTCTTCAACAGGAAGATACTCACTGCAACCATTCTTTCCTGTCTATGGAGAACTAGATCCACTCATTATAAGAATGGCTACTTACTGTAGTAAGTCATCTACCTAGGAAAAAAGTTACTTATCTGAGCTCAGTGTTGATCTAAATGTTAGAGGCAAAACCTAGAAAAACATGTTATATTTCCAATCATCTGGTTATTTTGTGATATTTGAAATTTTTGTATAAATACCAATTTTATTAATAAATCACAACATTCTTAATAAATAATTTAACTAAATACATTTTATTCAACAATCTTTAGATTGTTTAAGTTTTCACTGCACATGTTTCCATCTAAGAACCAGAGAACTTTTTTGCATGGTGTTAAGTTTTAAAATAATTAATTTAGTTCACAGGGTTTGTTCTATAAAATAACTTCACTAAAGACAGCATTGTAAAATCTCAATGTGAAGCTATAAAACATAATAAAGTTTAATTTGAAAACTTAACAAAGTCCATGGAGACTCAACCACATTTTATGACAATTCATTGTAGTTACTGTTAATACTGCCAAGATGTAGAAATATTGTGTATAAGCTTTCCTCATTTTTTCAGTTACCACTGCAATGTCTACAAGCACAATAGGTTAGCTATCACAGAATGATGGTGATAAAAATTAAGTGTGGTGGAAAGACCCAGAGGAGAAAGTAAGAAAACGAGATTTACAGCATGCATGTATTTTCCCTTCTTTTTTTAAAACTTTATAGTGATATATTTGACATATAAAAATTATATATATATTTATGCTGTATATCTTGATGTTTTAATTTATGTATACATTGTGAAAAATGCATCACAATCAAGCTAAATAACTTATCCATCACTTCTACATAATTACCATTGTGTGTGCTGAGAAGATTTAATTTAAGATATATTCTCAGCAAATTTCAAATATAAAATATAGTATTGTTAACTATCATCACCCTGCTGTAAATTAGATCTCCAAAACTCATTCATCTTGCAGACTGAAACTTTATATCCTTTGACCTATATCTTCTCCTTTTCTCTCGCCTACCCCCTACCCCTGGCAACCACCGTTCTATTCTTTGCTTCTATGTGTTTGATTGACTCTTTAAGTGATTTCACATATAAGTGAAATCATGCAGTATTTGTCTTTCTGTGTCTGGCTTATCTCACTTAGCATAATGTGCTCTAGGTTCATCCATGTTGTCACAAATGGTAGGACTTCCTTCTTTTTAAATGTGGAATAATATTCTATTGTATGTGTGTACCACATTTTCTTCATCCATTCATCCACTGACACTTAGGTTGTTTCTGTATCTTGGTTATTGTGAATAATGCTACAATGAACATGTGGGTGTGGATATCTCTTCGATATTCAGATTTAATTTCCTTTGGATATGTACCCAGAAGAGGAATTGCTGGGTGATATGGTAGTTCTATTTTAAAGTTTTTGAGGGATCTCATACTGTTTTCTGAAATGGCTATACCAATTTACATTCCCACCAAGAATGTACAAGATTTCCCTTTTCTTCACATCATCACCAACACTTGTTATCTTTTGTCTTTTTCATAACATCCATCATAACATGTGTGAGGTGATAATCTCATTGCGGTTTTGATTTGAATTTCATACTTCTTGATTTCAAAATATATTACAAATCAATAGTAACCAAAAGAGTATGGTGCAGGCATAAAAACAGACGTATCAGCCAATGGAATAGAACAGAGAGCCCAGAAATAAATCCACATATTCATGATTTCCAGATGTTTGATAAGGGTGTCAATAAACACAATGGGGAAAGGATAGTCTCTTCAATAAACAGTGTTGGTAAAACTGGATATAAACATGCAGAAGAATGAAAGTGTACACTTATCTCACACTATATACAAAAATCAATGCACAATGAACTAAAGACTTAAATATAAGACCTGAAACTGTAAAACTGCTACAGTAAATCATAGGGGAAAATCTTTTCAACATTGGTCTTGACAATGGTTTTTTGGTCATAATATCAAAAACACAAGCAACAAAAATAAAAATAGATAAGTGAAATTTTCTCAAACTGAATACCTTCTGCACGGCAAAGGAAGCAATCAACAGACTGCAAAAGCAGTTTATGAAATAGGAGAAAGTATTTGCAAACCACATATCTGATAAGCGGTTAATATCCAAAATTTATAAGGAACTCAAACAATTTAATAGGAAAAAAAAAAAAAAAACTAATGAAAGCTAGTGGGAAGCAGCCTCATAGCACAGGGAGATCAGCTCCGTGCTTTGTGACCACCTA
This sequence comes from Globicephala melas, assembly GCF_963455315.2. Lineage (NCBI taxonomy): Eukaryota > Metazoa > Chordata > Mammalia > Artiodactyla > Delphinidae > Globicephala > Globicephala melas. The sequence goes on along the minus strand of NC_083315.2, from coordinate 159,939,694 downwards.
GAGGGGTGGGATAGGGAGGGTGAGAGGGAGACGCAAGAGGGAGGAGCTATGGGGATATATGTATATGTATAGCTGATTCACTTTGTTATAAAGCAGAAACTAACACACCATTGTAAAGCAGTTATACTCCAATAAAGATGTTTAAAAAAAAAAAAAAGCAAGTCAGTAACAACAACAAAAAAGTAAACCTCGGGCTTCCCTGGTGGCGCAGTGGTTGAGAATCTGCCTGTTAATGCAGGGGACGCGGGTTCGAGCCCTGGTCTGGGAGAGTCCCACATGCCGCGGAGCAACTGGGCCCGTGAACCAAAACTACCGAGCCTGCCCATCTGGAGCCTGTGCTCCGCAACAAGAGAGGCCGTGATAGTGAGAGGCCTGCACACTGCAATGAAAAGTGGCCCCCGCTTGCCACAACTAGAGAGAGCCCTCGCACAGAAACGAAGACCCAACACAGCAAAAATAAATTAATTAATTAATAAACTCCTACCTCTAACATCTAAAAAAAAAAAAAAAGTAAACCTAACACATTTAATGTGTTTTGCTACAGAAATACTTTTTTTGCTTCACAAATATTCTTTGAGATAAATTCTTAATGACTATTGAGAAAATAGTAATACGGCACAGATGAATCATGCATGAGATTAACTTTGGTTAGTATATTTTAATTGATATTATGGGACCTGTGTCCCAGAAGAAGATTGAGGGAATTATCCAGCAGGGTGATGGCCAAGTATTTTGGGGAGGTGGGAAGTGAAGTGAAAATAAACCAACATTTTCTGAAAAAAAAAAAAAAAAAAAAACCTGATGAAAAATGGACAAAGGACATGAATAGACATTTCGCAAAAGAAGGCATATAAATGGCCAACAGGTGAACTACAGATGAGCAACAAAAGGTGTTCAGCATGTACTACTTTTGACCAGTTTTGGGAATCTATCTTGCAGCTGTATTCACACAGGAAAATAAAAGTATATGTGCAGGATGTTCACAGTGATCACAATTTGTAATGGCCAAAAGTTGGGATCATACAGAATATTGACACAGGCCCAGTTTCTATTTGAATCTGTCATCAGCACTTTCAACAGAATAATAGAGGCAAGGAAATGACAGTTTGTCATGGTGTGTGCCTGCCTGAAGACAGTCTGAAGAGGCTATTTACAAAGATGCAGACAACCCACCACGAGCTAGCCCACCCGCTGTGTCCTGCTCAGATTTGAGAGGCATTTACCAAATGTCAAATGGGTGCCAGGTGCTCCGGCAGAAATTACCACAGAATCTTACTGAATCAATTACCCAAAAAGCAGTGTTTCTAAAAGAGTCAAGTGGGTCTCAGGGAAGAGGAAGAGAAAAGATTTTTCACTCCAGAAGACCAAGTTTCCAGATAAACACTGGTCACTCATGACGAATGCAGGAACAAGTGTTGTGTAAACTGACCACAAACCTGATTTCTTTCATTTTCTCATCCAGTGTAGGTCAACCACCAAACACATCTCACTCTGACTCCAGGATTTTGCTTATATTATCCTCCTTTTAGTAATGTCCTTCTACAACTCAGTTATAATTGTAAGCATTCTATGAACCAGTCTTCCCCAGTCTTTCCTTTCTAGTGGATGTGTAACCAATGCCAAGGGCATTACTTTAACTGTTATTGTAAATAAATAAATAAATATGTGTACATAATATATATAAGATGATATGGATAAGCCAAAAATATATAGAAATAACTTTAAAAGTTTTATCTGTCTTTTTCCTGTAAATGATGAGGCTATTTCCATATCAGTAAATAGATCTCTACATCATTTCTCTTGAAGAGTTCATAATAATGTATTGTATAGACACAGGGATGCACCAAAATTGATTAAAACACAGTGATACTATTAGATACTAAAAAACCAACATTGTAATAAAGATCCCTATACACATGTCTGAGTACACACTTTGTTTTTTACTACTTCCCCACATCAAATGCTTAGATATGTATTATTGGTTCAATTGTCCTGCAGTATTTCTGCAGCAAATGCCTACAGAACAAAATGCAAGCCATTTTTATATTCACCAAACAGATACAATTTATTTTCTTAATTGGCTCACAAATAGTGGGTAGCATCACTATTTTTAAATCTTGGAAAATCTATAGTCAAACATAATATGTTTATCATTTGAATAGTTCATATTTTTTTTCTAAGCTTTGATATTGATTAAATTATATAGAAGTATCTATTTTTTGATGGCTTCCTAGAATTTTATGCAAAGTTCTCTAGGCATGGTGGTGATAAACAGTGTGTTTTTTTGTTGTCACACTTTGAATATCTTTTATGTTGTTGGCCTATTCCGTTCAAAAAGTGTTTTTTAATGTGTGATTTTATCCACCATTTTATAATAGTAAGCTTTCGTATTTCTTTTTTTTTTTATAAATAGCCCTGCCCATGATCTATCTTCAAAAAATATATTCTTATCTCAATTTGTAAACTCCGTTAACTTTCTACTAGTACATATTCTCCTTAGGTGTGCATGCATAGGCATGTGTGTGTGTCTGTCTGTGTGCTTCTTCTCTCGATGGCATGGTTTATTTATTCTAATTTTTCCTTTAATAATAAAACACTAAAAGATATCAGTATTCTACTTTATACATCTTGGAATAAATACAGTAAGTTTTTATATATATTATTGTCATTATAATAGTAGTTTTTTTTTTTCCTCTTTGGCAAATGTTTTAGGTAGATTTGTTTTAAATTTCTAGGTATTAGGATGAGGGGAAGATGGCGGAAGAGTATGACGCGGAGATCACCTTCCTCCCAACAGATACACCAGAAATACATCTACACGTGGAACAACTTCTACAGAACACCTACCGCACGCTGGCAGAAGACCTCACACCTCCCAAAAGGCAAGAAACTCCCCACGTACCTGGGTAGGGCAAAAGAAAAAAGAATAAATAGAGACAAAAGGATAGGGATGGGACCTGCACCCGTGGGAGGGAGCTGTGAAGGAGGAAAGGTTGCCACACACTAGGAAGCCCCTTCGCGGGCGGAGACTGTGGGTGGCGGAGGGGGGAAGCTTCCAGGCAGCGGGGGAGAACACAGCAACAGGGGTGCAGAGGGCAAAGCGGAGAGATTCCCGCACAGAGGATCGGTGCCGACCGGCACTCACCAGTCCAAGCGGCTTGTCTGCTCACCCGCCGGGGCGGGCGGGGCTGGGAGCTGAGGCTCGGGCCTCCTTCGGAGCGCAGGTAGAGGACTGGCATTGGTGGTGTGAACACAGCCTTCAGGGGGTTAGTGCACCACGGCTAGCCGGGAGGGAGTCTGGGGAAAAGTCTGGACCTGCCGAAGAGGCAAGAGACTTTTTCTTCCCTCTTTGTTTCCTGGTGTGTGAGGAGAGGGGATTAAGAGCGCTGCTTAAAGGAGTTCCAGGGACGGAGGCGAGCCGCGGCTAACAGCACAGACCCCAGAGACGTGCATGAGACGCTAAGGCTGTTGCTGCCGCCACCAAGAAGCCTGTGTGCGAGTACAGGTCACTATCCACACCCCCTTCCGGGGAGCCTGTGCAGCCCACCACTGCCAGGGTCCCGGGATCCAGGGACAACTTCCTCTGGAGAACGCACGGCGCGCCTCAGGCTGGTGCAACGTCACGCCGGCCTCTGCCGACGCAGGCCCGCCCCGCACTCGGTGCCCCTCCCTCCCCCCCCCGCCCCCCCCCCCCCCGGCCTTAGTGAGCCAGAGTCACCGAAGCAGCTGCTCCTTTAACCCAGTCCTGTCTGAGCGAAGAACAGACGCCCTCCGGCGATCTACACACAGAGGCGGGGCCAAATCCAAAGCTGAGCCCCGGGAGCTGTGAGAAAAAAGAAGGGAAAGGGAAATCTCTCCCAGCAGCCTCAGGAGCAGCGGATTAAAGCTCCACAATCAACTTGATGTACCTGCACTGTGGAATACATGAATAGACAACGAATCATCCCAAATTGAGGAGGTGGACTTTGAGAGCAAGATTTATGATTTTTTCCCCTTTACCTCTTTTTGTGAGTGTGTATGTGTATGCTTCTGTGTGAGATTTTGTCTGTATAGCTTTGCTTCCACCATTTGTCCTAGGGTTCTATCCGTCCGTTTTTTATTGTTTCTTTGTTTGCTTTTTTAAATTTGTTTTCTTAATAATTATTTTTTATTTTAATAATTTTATTTTACTTTATCTTCTTTCTTTCTTTCTTTCTTTCTTTCTTTCTTTCTTTCTTTCCTTCCTTCCTTCCTTCCTTCCTTCCCTCCTTTAGACAACTATTCTGAGCCGTGTGGATGAAAGGCTCTTGGTGCTGCAGCCAGGAGTCAGTGCTGTGCCTCTGAGGTGGGAGAGCCAATTTCAGGACACTGGTCAACAAGAGACCTCCCAGCTCCACATAATATCAAATGGCGAAAATCTCCCAGAGATCTCCATCTCAACACCAGCAGCCAGCTTCACTCAACGACCAGCAAGCTACAGTGCTGGACATCCTATGCCAAACAACTAGCAAGACAGGAACACAACCCCACCCATTAGAAGAAAAGCTGCCTAAAATCATAATAAGGGCACAGACACCCCAAAACACACCACCAGACGTGGACCTGCCCACCAGAAAGACAAGATCCAGCCTCATCCACCAGAACACAGGCACTACTACCCTCCACCAGGAAGCCTACACAACCCACTGAACCAACATTAGGCACTGGGGACAGACACCAAAAACAACGGGAACAATGAACCTGCAGCCTGCAAAAAGGAGACCCCAAACACAGTAAGATAAGCAAAATGAGAACACAGAAAAACACACAGTGGATGAAGGAGCAAGATAAAAACCCACCAGACCTAACAAATGAAGAGGAAATAGGCAGTCTACCTGAAAAAGAATTCAGAATAATGATAGTAAACATGATACAAAATCTTGGAAATAGAATGGAGAAAATGCAAGAAACATTTAACAAGGACCTAGAAGAACCAAAGATGAAACAAACAACGATGAACAACACAATAAATGAAATTAAAAATACTCTCCATGGGATCAATAGCAGAATAACTGAGGCAGAAGAACGGATAAGTGACCTGGAAGATAAAATAGTGGAAATAACTACTGCAGAGCAGAATAAAGGAAAAAGAATGAAAAGAACTGAGGACAGTCTCAGAGACCTCTGGGAAAACACGAAATGCACCAACATTCAAATTATAGGGGTTCTAGAAGAAGAGAAAAAGAAAAGCACTGAGAAAATATTTGAAGAGATTATAGTTGAAAATTTCCCTAATATGGGAAAGGAAATAGTTAATCAAGTTCAGGAAGCACAGAGAGTCCCATACAGGATAAATCTAAGGAGAAATATGCCAAGACACATATTAATCAAAGTGTCAAAAATTAAATACAAAGAAAACATATTAAAAGCAGCAAGGGAAAAACAACAAATAACACAAAAGGGAATCCCCATAAGGTTAACAGCTGATCTTTCAGCAGAAACTCTGCAAGCCAGAAGGGATTGGCAGGACATATTTAAAGTGATGAAGGAGAAAAACCTGCAACCAAGATTACTCTAACCAGCAAGGATCTCTTTCAGATTTGATGGAGAAATTAAAACCTTTACAGACAAGCAAAAGCTGAGAGAGTTCAGCACCACCAAACCAGCTTTACAACAAATGGTACAGGAACGTCTCTAGGCAAGAAACACAAAAGAACGAAAAGACCTACAATAACGAACCCAAAACAATTAAGAAAATGGGAATAGGAACATACATATCGATAATTACCTTAAATGTAAATGGACTAAATGCTCCCACCAAAAGACACAGATTGGCTGAATGGATACAAAAACAAGACCCATATATATGCTGTCTACAAGAGACCCACTTCAGACCTAGAGACACATACAGACTGAAAATAAGGGGATGGAAAAAGGTATTCCATGCAAATGGAAATCAAAAGAAAGCTGAAGTAGCAATTCTCATATCAGACAAAATTAACTTTAAAATAAAGACTGTTAGAACAGACAAAGAAACACACCACATAATGATAAAGGGATCGATCCAAGAAGAAGATATAACAATTGTAAATATTTATGCACCCAACATAGGAGCACCTCAATACATAAGGCAAATACTAAGAGCCATAAAAGGGGAAACCAACAGTAACACATTCATAGTAGGGGACTTTAACACCCCATTTTAACCAATGGACAGATCATCCAAAATGAAAATAAATAAGGAAACACAAGCTTTAAATAATACATTAAACAAGATGGACTTAATTGATATTTATAGGACATTCCATCCCAAAACAACAGAATACACATTTTTCTCAAGTGCTCATGGAACATTCTCCAGGATAGATCATATCTTGGGTCACAAATCAAGCCTTGGTTAATTTAAGAAAATTGAATTTGTATCAAGTATCTTTTCCAACCACAATGCTATGAGACTACATATAAATTACAGAAAAAGATCTGTAACAAACACATGGAGGCTAAACAATACACTACTTAATAACGAAGTGATCACTGAAAAAATCAAAGAGGAAATCATAAAATACCTAGAAACAAATGACAATGGAGACATGACGACCCAATACCTATGGGATGTAGCAAAAGCAGTTCTAAGATGGAAGTTTATAGCAATACAATCCTACCTTAAGAAACAGGAAACATCTCGAATAAACAACCTAAACTTGCATATAAAGCAACTAGAGAAAGAAGAACAAAAACCCCCAAAGTTAGCAGAAGGAAAGACATCATAAAAAATCGGATCAGAAATAAATGAAAAAGAAATGAAGGAAACGATAGCAAAGATCAATAAAACTAAAAGCTGGTTCTTTGAGAAGATAAACAAAATTGATAAACCATTAGCCAGACTCATCAAGAAAAAAAGGGAGAAGACTCAAATCAATAGAATTAGAAATGAAAAAGGAGAAGTAACAACTGACCCTGCAGAAATACAAAATATCGTGAGAGATTACTACAAGCAACTCTATGCCAATAAAATGGACAACCTGGAAGAAAAGGACAAATTCTTAGAAATGGACAACGTACCAAGACTGAATCAGGAAGAAATAGAAAATATGAACAGACCAGTCACAAGCACTGAAATTGAAACTGTGATTAAAAATCTTCCAACAGACAAAAGCCCAGGACCAGATGGCTTCACAGGCGAATTCTATCAAACATTTAGAGAAGAGCTAACACCTATCCTTCCCAAACTCTTCCAAAATATAGCAGAGGGAGGAACACTCCCAAACTCATTCTATGAGGCCACCATCACCTTGATACCAAAACCAGACAAGGATGTCACAAAGAAAGAAAACTACAGGCCAATATCACTGATGAACATAGATGCAAAAATCCTCAACAAAATACTAGCAAACAGAATCCAACAGCACATTAAAAGGATCATACACCATGATCAAGTGGGGTTTATCCCAGGAATGCAAGGATTATTCAATATACGCAAATCAATCAATGTGAAAAACCGTATTAACAAATTGAAGGAGAAAAACCATATGATCCTCTCAATAGACGCAGAGAAAGCTTTTGACAAAATTCAACACCCATTTATGATAAAAACCCTCCAGAAAGTAGGCATAGAGGGAACTTTCCTCAACATAATAAAGGCCATATATGACAAAGACACAGCAGCATCGTCCTCAATCGTGAAAAACTGAAAGCATTTCCACTAAGATCAGGAACAAGACATGGTTGCCCTCTCTCACCACTCTTATTCAACATAGTTTTGGAAGTTTTAGCCACAGCAGTCAGAGAAGAAAAGGATATAAAATGAATCCAATCAGAAAAGAAGAAGTAAAGCTGTCACTGTTTGCAGATGACATGGTACTATACATAGAGAATCCTAAAGATGCTACCAGAAAACTACTAGACCTAATAAATGAATTTGGTAAAGTAGCAGGATACAAAATTAATGCACAGAAATCTCTGGCATTCCTATACACTAATGATGAAAAATCTAAAAATGAAATCAAGAAAACACTCCCATTTACCATTGCAACAAAATGAATAAAATATCTAGGAATAAACCTACCCAAGGAGACAAAAGACCTGTATGCAGAAAATTATAAGACACTGATGAAAGAAATTAAAAATGATACAAATAGATGAAGAGATATACCATGTTCTTGGATTGGAAGAATCAACATTGTGAAAATGACTCTACTACCCAAAGCAATCTACAGATTCAATGCAATCCCTATCCAACTACCACTGGCATTTTTCACAGAACTAGAACAAAGAATTTCACAATTTGTATGGAAACAAAGAAGACCCCGAATATCCAAAGCAATCTTGAGAACAAAAAACAGAGCTGGAGGAATCAGGCTCCCTGACTTCAGATTATACTACAAAGCTACAGTAATCAAGACAGTATGGTACTGGCACAAAAAACAGAAAGATAGATTAATGGAACAGGATAGAAAGCCCAGAGACAAACCCATGTACATATGGTGACCTTATCTTTGATAAAGGAGGCAGGAATGTACAGTGGAGAAAGGACAGCCTCTTCAATAAGTGGTGCTGGGAAAACTGGACAGGTACATATAAAAGTATGAGATTAGATCACTCCCTAACACCATACACAATAATAAGCTCAAAATGGATTAAAGACCTAAATGTAAGGCCAGAAACTATCAAACTCTTAGAGGAAAACATAGGCAGAACACTCTGTGACATAAATCACAGCAAGATCCTTTTTGACCCACCTCCTAGAGAAATGGAAATAAAAACAAAAATAAACAAATGGGACCTAATGAAACTTCAAAGCTTTTGCACAGCAAAGGAAACCATAAACAAGACCAAAAGACAACACTCAGAATGGGAGAAAATATTTGCAAATGAAGCAACTGACAAAGGATTAATCTCCAAAATTTACAAGCAGCTCATGCAGCTCAATAACAAAAAAACAAACAACCCAATCCAAAAATGGGCAGAAGACCTAAATAGACTTTTGTCCAAAGAAGATATACAGACTGCCAACAAACACATGAAAGAATGCTCAACATCATTAATCATTAGAGAAATGCAAATCAAAACTACAATGAGATATCATCTCACACCAGTCAGAATGGCCATCATCAAAAAATCTAGAAACAATAAATGCTGGAGAGGGTGTGGAGAAAAGGGAACGCTCTTGCACTGCTAGTGGGAATGTGAATTGGTACAGCCACTATGGAGAACAGTATGGAGGTTCCTTAAAGATCTACAAATAGAACTACCATATGACCCAGCAATCCCACTACTGGGCATATACCCTGAGAAAACCATAATTCAAAAAGAGTCATGTACCAAAATGTTCACTGCAGCTCTATTTACAATAGCCTAGAGATGGAAACAACCTAAGTGTCCGTCATCAGATGAATGGATAAAGAAGATGTGGCACATATATACAGTGGAATATTACTCAGCCATAAAAAGAAATGAAATTGAGCTATTTGTAATGAGGTGGATAGACCTAGAGTCTGTCATACAGAGTGTAGTAAGTCAGAAAGAGAAAGACAAATACCGTATGTTAACACATATATATGGAATTTAAGAAAAAAAACTGTCATGAAGAACCTAGAGGTAAGAGAGGAATAAAGACACAGACCTACTAGAGAATGGACTTGGGGATATGGGGAGGGGGAAAGGCAAGCTGTGACAAAGTGAGAGAGAGGCATGGACATATATACACTACCAAGCGTAAGGTAGATAGCTAGTGGGAAGCAGCCGCATAGCACAGGGAGATCAGCTCGATGCTTTTTGACCGCCTGGAGAGGTGGGATGGGGAGGGTGGGAGGGAGGGAGACGCAAGAGGGAAGAAATATGGGAACATATGTATATGTATAACTGATTCGCTTTGTTATAAAGCAGAAACTAACACACCATTGTAAAGCAGTTATACTCCAATAAAGATTTAAATAAATAAATAAATTACTAGGTATTGGGGAATTTTTACTGATTTCTTTCAATAAGGGTAGCAGGAGTATGATTAATGTTATTAATTTAAAGTCCTCTTCTATTGCAGTCAAATAACATAGCCTCTAAAACATGTGCTCAGGGACTCTGATATTTTCCTTGAGTCACATAGATCAAATTTTGAAATATTCCATAGGCATTTGAAAGGGAACTATAGCCTTTGTATAAAGAAAACATAGTTTTACATACAAATATATTTAATTAATCCATGTAATTAATTATAACCTATAATATCTGTTAAAGATAAATTAATACATTACTGTCAATTTATATAATTGACTTTTAGCATACATTGTCAAGTTCATCTTACTTTTCCAATTACTTTGCCTTGTGGCCATATTCAATATATTTTTCTTCATTGAAGTTACTTCGTTGTCATTGTGAATTACATCCATCACTAATTAAAAAAATACTTATTCTGCTTGATGTTTTTGCCTTAAAACTTCTCTCATGATATCAACAGTGTGACATTGTATGGAATAGTGATAACAGCACTAACTCCGGAACCCAACTCTGCTATTTACTTAAGCTAGATAATAACGGACAAGTTAGTACATAACTGTGCCTCAGTTTCTTTACCTGTAAAGTGGGGATAATAACAGTACAGTCCCCATAATATGTCTCTGAGGGTTTGGAATTGTGTAAGTATGAGCTATAGTACACTTTTCTGTTTCCATTTTCCTGAAAATACATCTTCTTACTTTTTTTCCACTCCACTTTCAGACTATTTCATATAATCAACATCTACTATTTTGTTTTTTTGAAGGGAATTACCTTGCATGGGGGGGGGGTCAACTCATTTAATAGATCTCCTCCAATGTGCTGGCCAACAGAATCCGTGCTATCCACTGGGATTTGGAGTCAGAAGACCTGGAATCCAGTCTTTCAGTTCTTACACCTTATCACCTTTGGGAAAGTTGTTTAACTTCTTTGAGACTTAGTGTTTTTACTTGTAAGATAGGAATGAAACCCTCTACAAAAATTTTAGTGATGCTTAAGTGAGATAACATACAGGAAAGCCCTTTAGAAACTAAAATGATATTACACCATTGTTAATTGCTATAGTCACTGCAGATTCACAAGCCTTTCAGAATCTCCTGGGACAAGATACCTTCAAAGTTCAGAATATTTTGGATTTTAGAAAAGTGATTCAGTACGTATTTCAATTATTAGATTCAGTGAGATCTGAAGTAGCAACTCATAACGAAACACATTAATATTTCTGCAGCAAAATAGACAAATATTCCCACTCAGTGGTGTAAACAAAGACCAAATCTAACTTCATGACCATTTAAGACAGATTTAACTCTCAACTGAGTTACAAAATTTTTTTATCTCAATAACTTTTTGGAATTTGCAAATGACAATGAGAAATTGTTGACCTGTATTTCCATGGTTTCCGTATTAAGTCTCATTTGTCTTGGGGGGAAGTTCATGCAAATTCCATTTTTAAAAACATTTATTAAGTGACTTGATGTGTGGGTTGTGTAAAACAATGGAAGATAACTGAAACAAAAGGAAAAAAAAGATAATTGGACTTTATCCAAATTTAAAACTCTTGTGTATCAAAGGACACTATTAAGAGAATGAAAAATAGAGTGGAGAAAACACTGGCAAATCATTTATCTGATAAGGGTCTAGTGAGTGTGTTTGTGTACGTGCTTTCACTTCTTCTCCTGACCGCATCGTTTAATCTAATAAAGGACAATTTCCACACAACGTCCATGGACTGAAAACGATATTGACTTTTTTCCTGTTCTCTGTCCAATAGGGTGTGTGTACTCTTTAAACACATTTAGAGAGAAGATCTTGGACATAACACCATTCTAAATTTTGGATCCAAGCAAGCTGGACTCTCCTGAAGTTGTCTATTACCTCTTACTTCTAATACCTCACTTTCTAATATTCCTAGCTGTTAAACTTAATTTAAAAATATAATTTCTAAGATACCTGCTATCAAGAATTCTTCCTTTTGATCATCTTAGCCCTCAACAATTTTTCTTTCTTCACTGGATCTATAACTTTTAGAATGCATGCAGAACTCCCAGTTTTGCTTCTACTTCTTGCCCCTTATTTTATGTGGTTTATAAAACTCCTTTCCTGTTCGTAACATCTTGCTTAGTGTACAGGGTAGATTTGTTGTAGGTAAGCAGTACAAACCAGTATCCAAAGTGTAATAGCTCAGGGTCTTGTTGTGATTGGAGCCCAGATCATGAGTCAATGCTCATGTTGATATGATGACAGGAGCGTGAATTTTCTACCTTTTCTCAGGTGACACCTTTCCCCAAAAAAAGAGTCAGGTCAAAACCTAGGTCAGTTTTTTTCCCCTAGTTCTATCAATAGTTACCTTAAAATCAGTAAAAACTCTTTATGGTTCTAGCATTAGTTTTTGTGTGTATTAGTTCAACCTAAACACAAAAGTTTTCATCTTATTTCTTTGTCCTTATAATGATAAACTTTGTAGAAGCTATGTGTTAGAATTTAGGCTAGCTCCATATTAGCCTAAAGAATGAATGGGAAAATGTTACATTTGGATATTATTTTAAATTTTTAAATTAAATTTGAACAGTGTAAAATTTCAGAGTAAATATTTGGACAATCAAGTGGTTAAGAGAATATGCCTCAAATTTTAAGGACTTGGAATGAACTTCAGCTTAGGGATTAATTTTCAGATTAATTTATGGTATGTAACTTTGAGCAAGTTACTTGTCCTCAGTTTTATTATTGTTCTTGTCATCAACAATAATGCCACTTCAGCTATTGATAGTTTGAGTTTTTAAAATTTTATAAATACAGAAAATATGAAAATAGAAATTCTCATAAATTACTTTTAAGAGGTTATTATCCAGTATCAGAGAGATGCAGAAGCAGTTTGATGAGAGCTATGCTGTCTAAGGCAGGTCCTTCTGAAACTCTTGACACCATCCATGTTTTAAGTTTATGCTAAAGAAATCATCACTTTTTAGATAATGCTCTCACAAGATTATTAAATGACTATTGAGCATCCATATTGATTTGGTGACATTTGACTTTCTGGGACCCAGAACTTTGTACCACCTTAACTACATTTTCTGCTGAAGAGATGAGGAGAAGAAACAGAGGGTGGAAAATGGAAATGTGTCAAGAAGATTCTACATTCTGAACACTAGTGCTTGTTATATGGAGTAGAAGACCACATAATACCACGTCAGAACAAATCCTACAGACTCTTCTCTTGAGAGCACATTACTGAGACACAGACTTGGAGATCCATCAATTTATTTCTCATTATTGAAAGCTGCATGAAAGAACACAAAAAGCTGTGGAAAAGTGTGTTAACTGGTCAGATCATCATAGGACAGGCTACTGCAATACCTCTATAGTGTGTCAAATCTTAAGATTCAGAAACTCCAGGTAGAAACCAGGCATAAGAAATTTTACTAATATTCAGAAAAATCTCAATTCAAAGTTTAAATTTATGTCTTAACTCACCTCCAATTTCTTAAAGGAATACTTTAATTCTGCTAAGAGGCAAGCAAGTTATTTTGCAAGTTATTTTAAAAGTCCTTATCAGTTCTCGATATCTTTTGATATTCATGTGGATTTGATGTTATCCATCTCCTTAAAATATCTATATAAGAGAAATAAATTGCCAAACGAATAAATACACAGATGAATCTTGAGGTATTCGTTTTGAACATAGGCCTGTCATCACACCCTTCCAAAACACATTTTCACCTGCAGGCACACACTAGGCATTCATCAACCTCATTTCTTGAAATGTTCTTGATAGTATTCATCCTACTTTAAACCACCTGTCAAAACAACCCTTTAATTAGGTTAAGCTGTCTGGCTTTGTGAAAAGGTTTACTGTACTCAGTTGTCCCTGCCATAAAATTAATAGTTTGACCAACTTCTAAAGAGACGGACTTTGCACTCGTGAAAGTCAAATTAAATCCACCTTTGCCAAACAGGGGGAAAAATCGATGTGTCTGAAACTTTGAAAACAGCACTTCATTTATTATAATCTTTTGAGTGCCAAAGTACAAATAAGGTAGACCTGCAGCTGCAAGAAAGCACAAGTTATAGCACATTGCTCTTATGACCCTTTTAGTAGGCAATGTGCCTACAAGATAATGAACAGAGAGAACGTACCAGAATCGGCACTGCCAAATGTCCAACCAAATTTGTAATAAGCAAGCAGTCATTCAGTAAGTTAATATTCCACAACTCCAATATTACTTAGGCTAGTCGCTGCACATTATTTCTAGACCACAATTCTGATAATATTTTTCAGGAATAAGGCTCATTTTATTATTAAAACTCAGGAGGATAAAATTGGTTCTAAAAATAATTTATAATTTCATTCAAGCCTTATTAAACTGCTTTTGGCCCCATGTTCTTTCTGTTGAAGCAGCAAAGGAAATAATACTAGAGACTGTTTAATCCTGAAGACAGTGATTTGGAGTTTTGGTTGGGGAATTTGTTTTTCCCTCAACACATAACATAAATGGGTCTTTATTGACTTGGAAATAAAAATGATTCATGATTCCAGTTATTATTTAAGGTGTGTAAAGTCTTAAGGTCCCTAAGGTAGGACTCAAAGCAGAGAGTAGAATTAACTAAGATAAAGTGCTCTGATATTTTTCACAAGTCAAAGGGAGTCATCAGAAAAGTTGAAGAAGCCATATGTTTCACCTTAAAATGTAAGAGGGTAAGAAATAATTTAAGACAAAGATTTATTTCTTGGTTACTTTCCTTAATTCTGCATTTTCATTCAGTGTATATACATTATTGAAACTTAATATGATAATTACGGTCAACTATAGTTTTATGGAGTTTATGAGCAGTAAAGAAACTTGATTTCTTGTTTCTTCCTTTAGTAGTATGAGATGCATGGTTGTAGGGCAGTCACTTGATTCTGAGAAGAGCTTTGTCATCTCTCAATATTATCTACAAGCGTGATTCTAAAAGTCCAGCAGCTCAGGGAAGAGGTGTCTTGATGTTTCTTCATATTCTCACCCAATACTTCTCAACCAAATTGAAAAACCTTTTTTATAACAATATATTTTTTTATTTTTTTGTTTCTTATCCTGAAGTAAAACTCACATATAACACATTTTTTTTCTTAAAAGTCAATCTAAAGCCTTAAGTGTTACATAGAAGAATAACAATAAAGTAATTTATACTGAAATATTCCATTTCAGTTTGGAAATGCTCAGACTGACTATACTAGGAGACATAATAAAGTCATCAGATTATTTTACTAAGTATAATAAACTTAGAATAAAAAGGGAAAGATCATCAGAAGCAATTCTGTACAATTTTTACAGAAAATAAAAGCAGAGATACAGGTGGACATTAGAATAAAACTCAGCATGAGGAGAAGTAAATAACAGAATAGACATCTGTGAGTGAGAAAGATGAAAATGACTTCAATAATCAATATAGGTATAAAACACCAAGAACTACCACAGACTGTTTAATGGCGAAAATGAGAAGTCAAAATATTTGCAGATGGTTTGGACCTTATATATAGGAGTAGTTTGAAAATAATTCTTTATATATATATATATGTATATGTGTGTATATATATATATATATATATATTTTTTTTTTTTTTTGCAGTACGCGGACCTCTCACTGCTGTGGCCTCTCCCGTTGCGGAGCACAGGCTCCGGGCGCGCAGGCTCAGTGGCCATGGCTCACGGGCCCAGCCGCTCCGCGGCATGTGGGATCTTCCCGTACCGGGGAACGAACCTGTGTCCTCTGTATCGGCAGGCGGACTCGCAACCACTGCGCCACCAAGGAAGCCCAATTCTTTATACTTTTAATCAAACATTTATATAATGCTTTCTGTGTATCTGCTTCATTCTATGCTTTTTAAATGTATTAACTCATTCCCTCCTCATGTGAATTACCCTGTGAGACTGGAATCATTATTTTGCAGAGGAAACTGAGACACAGAGGGTTACATAATTTACCCAAGAATCTATAGCTAGTAAGCAGCAGAGCCAAGATTTGAAACTACGCATTCTTTTTTTAAAAAATTTATAGTTGATTTACAATGTCATGTTCATTTCAGGTATACAGCACATTGACTCAGTTATACATATATATATATATATATTCCAGTGTCAACACACTTGATTGCCATGCTATAATATAATGACCTGGAATAGGACAGAATCAAAGAATCACAAAATATATCTCCTATTTTAAGATTCTGCCATATGTTGAAGCATATCATTTTTTCTACTATGTAAAAAAGGCCGTAGAGGCCATATTGATCAATGTAAGACAGGAAGCATAGAATATATTGGGATAAAGAATAGCAATAAAAGTCTGTGAAGACATGGTGAGTCACATCTCTAGAAACATCATGAAAATGAGTTTTTGGTATAGAAAATAGAAACTTAAAAATTAAGTTCAACATGGTTTTTCACAATTAGAATTTTCATTGTGCTATAGAAATACTCAAAACTAAAAAATCAAGAACATTATTTAATTTTAGACAAGCTTTATTGATAAAAGTTAATGAGATGCTTATATTTCATATATCTCCACTAATTTTAATACTTTCACCTGGCTATAAAAAGTAGTCACACATATTCCCCTGTTAAAAAATTGCATGCAAAATCTACAAATTGAGATACAGATTCAAATTCCATGAGAAGCGTGGCCACACATAATAAAAGATTCAAAATGATGTACAACTCTTGGTAAAGTTTAAAACAGAACAACCTTCCTTTGATTTATATAATATTTGCATTCCTTGGTTATTCAGTTTGCCTTAAAGTTGTCCAAAAAGACTGTTTGAATTTATATATAAATTGGAGTTTTAATCTACGGTTTGGGTATAAACATCTGTTTTGGCTACATGAAGGCTATTTAAGAGCTCTGCTGAAATGAACCATACATTTTTGCAGAACAATCCTGATCATTGCAGAATGTCTACCGTTCCTGGCCCCACTCACCAGCTCCGGTTTAGCCACCTCCCCCAAGCATTGTGACAACTAAAAATAACCCCCATAAATTTACAAAATGTACCCTAGAGAGTGGTACCTCCCCCACTGAGATCCATTGATTTAAGGCTTTACATGCAGAGGTAGCTAAAGCAAATTTCACAGCTTGAATAATACAATTATGTAAGCCAATAAATTCCTCTTTTTGGCAAAATATATTAGACTGATGATTCATTCTTTAAAAAATAAAACTCATTTTCATTAAAATAAAGCATAAATGAGTTTGCATTTTTGCTTCTGAGTTATTTTCCATGATTATCATTCTACAAGAATATGAAAACAGTAGGAGCTATATATGGACAATGTAGAATTTTTCTTTCAGTCTTACTATAAATGTATAGATTTTAATGAAAATGTTATATAGTATCTAACCTAGAAATGAAAACTGAACAGACCATATGTATCAAGCAACCAGATATTGTATTAGGAAAATACTCTCAAGAAACATACTCTGGATTGAAACACAAGTGTCTGATCAGAGATTTTATTTTCAAAATCAAAAGATTTAAGGAGTTCTGTGTAGTAGACTTGGAAATGAGTATCCTGAGTCAAAGTTTGGTTAGTCCTTGGAAAATGCTATCTCTAATTCATATTGGCTATCTAGACACAGCGTTCCTGGACAGAAGGACGTGATTTTATTTATATTTTAAGAAAATGTAATAACTCTCTAGCACACTAAATATTTTAGTCTCAGGGATGAAGCTGATTTTAAGTTACATTTTTTCATTGGAAGTATTTTGTAATTTTGGGGGAAGTAAGACATTAAAATAGATAGATGCACATGTATGCATAGGTATTCATGTATGTACACACACTTATGTATTTTCATATACATATAAATACATATGTAATAAGAGAAAGAATGAGAACACATGAATCAATTGTGGGTTACTTCAAAGTCCCAAAATGGCTTACAGAATTAAATAATACTTAGCATTTTGTAAGTGTCCTTTGTGCAGTGCACTATTCTAAGTCCTTATGTATATTAATTAATATGATACTCAATAACTTTATGAGACAGATACTATTATACCAACATCACCATTTTATAGCTAGAGAAACTCCAAGGTGAAGAATTAGGTGGCAAGGTTTCGATCCAAGCATTTTGGTCCCAGAGTGTTTTCTTAAACACGATATTCTATGGCTTTCCTCTACTATTTAATCAAATATCAGTTCTGAAAGCTGTACACATGTAACAAAAATAACTCAAAAAGTTCAACTTGAAGACAAGTTAGAGTTATCCTATTGCCTTATAGACTTAATATGTTAATATGTATTTTGACTTGCCGGAACACAAGTGAGAAACTTCTTGGGCTACTAAATCATTTTTCCCCCCTGTTTTTTAATTGAAGTATAGTTGATTTACAATGTCATGTTCCTTTCAGGTGTACAGCAAAGTGATTCACAGATATATATATATATATATATATATATACACATATACATATACATATATATATAGTTATACATATGTATGTATATTCTTTTTCAGATTATTTTCCATTACAGGTTATTACAAGATACTGAATATAGTTCCTTGTGCTATACAGTAGGTCTTTATTGGTTATCTATTTTATATATAGTAGTATCTGTTAATCCCATACTTCTAATTTATCCCTCCCCCCACATTTACTCTTTGGTAACCATCATTTTGTTTTCTAAGTCTGTGAGTCTATTTCTGTTTTGTAAATAAGTTCATTTGTATGATTTATTTTTAGAGTCCACATTTAAGCAACATCATATGATATTTTTCTTTGTCTAACTTACTTCACTTAGTATGATAATCTCTAGGTCAACCTATGTTGCTGCAAATGGCATTATGTCATTCTTTTTTTATGGCTGAGTAATATTCCATTGTTTTGTGTGTGTGTGTGTGTGTGTGTGTGTGTGTGTGTATATCAGATCTTCTTTATCTATTCATCTGTCAATGGACATTTAGGTTGCTTCCATGTCTTGCCTATTGTAAATAATGCTGCTATGAACTTTGGGGTGCATGTATCTTTTCAAATTAGAGTTTTCATCTTTTTCAGATATATGTCCAGGGAGTGGGATTGCTAGATCATATGGTAACTCCATTTTTAAGTTTTTTAAGGAACCTTCATGCTGCTCTCCATAGTGGCTGTGCCAATCACTAAATCATTTTATCATAAAACATTTTGTAATGGTTTATGGTAAAATGCAGCACTATGTAAAAAGTGTTGCATGAAATATGCTTTTAAAACGCTGCATGATACTGCTTATTTTTAATACATTTATTTTTTTTAATTTTTTAATTTAATTTAATTTTTTTATACAGCAGGTTCTTATTAGTCATCAATTTTATACACATCAGTGTATCCATGTCAATCCCAATCTCCCAATTCATCACACCACCCCCAACCCCCGTCGCTTTCCCCCCTTGGTGTCCATATGTTTGTTCTCTACATCTGTGTTTCAATTTCTGCCCTGCAAACTGCTTCATCTGTACCATTTTTCTAGGTTCCACATATATGCATTAATATATGATATCTGTTTTTCTTTTTCTGACTTATTTCACTCTGTATGACAGTCTCTAGATCCATCCACGTCTCAACAAATGACCCAATTTTGTTCCTTTTTATGGCTGAGTAATATTCCATTGTATATATGTACCACATCTTCTTTATCCATTCATCTGTCGATGGGCATTTAGGTTGCTTCCATGACCTGGCTATTGTAAATAGTGCTGCAATAAACATTGGAGTGCATGCGTCTTTTTGAATTATGGCTTTCTCTGGGTATATGCTCAGTAGTGGGATTGCTGGATCATATGGTAATTTTATTTTTAGTTTTTGAAGGAACCTTCATACTGTTCCATAGTGGCTGTATCAGTTTACATTCCCACCAATAGTGCAAGAGTGTTCCTTTTTCTCCACACCCTCTCCAGCATTAGTTGCTTGTAGATTTTCTGATGCCCATTCTAACTGGTGTGAGGTGATACCTCATTATAGTTTTGATTTGCATTTCTCTAATAATTAGTGATGTTGAGCAGCTTTTCATGTGCTTCTTGGCCATCTGTATGTCTTCTTTGAAGACATGTCTATTTAGGTCTTCACCCCATTTTTGGAGTGGGTCATTTATTTTTCTATATTTGCAAATGAATCAATGGTCAAAGGGTTAATCTCCAAAATATATAAACAGCTCATGCAGCTCAATATTAAAAAATGCATTATACTGCTTTTAAATAACATTTTAAACATATAACATTAATAAGAGTTAATAAGTCCATATTTCACTCAAAATTTTATCATCAATATTTTAAGTTGTATTTTAAAATATTTTATACCAATTTTTGAAAAATATTAATTTATAGGCTCCAGAATCTGAGAATGTTGATGGTATATATATATATATATATATATATATATATATATATATTCTTTTTTTAATTATAAAATGTCTTCTAAGTACTGACATTTTAAGCAGATTTACTAAATCTTTTTGAATATAAAAATAATCAAAGGCATACCTCATGATTCCAGCATCTTCTTAGTGACCCATGTGAAAAGTGACATTTATATTTTTAAAATATTCAATAAATCATTTAGGACGGCTTTAATGGGGATTAAATGAACAGGTAAAATTAGCCTGTTTTTCTTTAAGAATTATCAGCTTTGACCTTGTAATACTTAAATATGAGGTTAATATGTTCAAAAATCAGAAGTACCTTGAAATCTAGGAAGTGTAATACAATTTAATGATCTAGAATATAGTTTGATGGATTTAGTTATGGCAAGAGAAATAAAGAAAAAGACTAAGCAATCCAGAAAATGGATGCTGTATTCTCAGTTATAATACATCTCACATAAACTCTAAATAATTTTATGTCTTTCACATAAACTCTAAAAATGTTCAAAATTTCTTGCCTTTAATTCTGTGTTTACAAAACAAGCCTTAACTTTCAAAAGACTGCTAGCTTTTCCTCACCAAAATTTTTGAGATATTTATTTTTAAGCTCTATTAGAAATTTCAGATCTTTCATTAAAATGAACATACATTATCTCATCCCCAAAAATTTACTAAGCAGTTTTGATGGATCTAAACTGGGGTGGAATTGTGGAGGTACAGAAGTTTTAGGCAAAGTCCTTAACCATGGAGTTTTCCATTGTACTATATCTCATGAGCAGACAATTAAGAAAGGCTGATTTAAAATATATTCAGATATGGCTATGTGATGTTCTCAGCTCAAATCCTCACAAGTATAACACGATGAGCAGATGGCTTTCTGCTATTAAGAAGTGATGTTTTTCAATTTCCTATTAAAATATCCTGTTTTTTGTTTTTTCCACGTTGATTCTGGCTTTGTAACAGAGAAAATAATACAAAATATTAAAAAAAAGTTTCATTAATGATAAACCATAGGAAATGACCAAATATCACATATGCAAAAATAAACTATTAGATTCATTAATTTCTTTGGGGATACCTATGAGTGCCTGTTTATTACACATCTATTTCCCCTTCTGTAGAGAAAAAGAAATCAAGTATTTTGAGCTGAGTTTTACAATTAACACCTAGAGTTTGGGTGTCATGTAAAAAGTTTTGAAGTAGAAAACAATAATATTACACTGCTAGGAACCAACTTACCTTTTCCATAGATCTGACAAATGCAGTGTTAATATGTTGAACGTAACACTGGGGGTTGAGATTGACAATGAGCAAGAAAACACGGTGGGACCGCTGAAAGGACTCAATGTAAAAATCACTTCACCCTTGCCAACTAAAAAATGGCACTTGTCATCTGCCTCTATAAGGATTAGGTCACTAGCCACTGCAGCCGCTGACCTTCAACACGCCCTGAAGGGAGTTCAGGGTGGAGATCAGGAATGAAGCGCTCTGTGCTCTGGGAAAACCTGGCAGAACATGCATTCAGATAGTTGGATATTTTCAGGAGGTTTTATGAGTCCAAATTCCTGCATCTTCTCGTATCTAGAAAGGCACTAAAATCATTAACGGTGACGTCTGCTCTTCGTGACTGGCAGCAAGCCTCTGCCAACAAGCCTCTGCCAACATGTGTGCTTGATTGCACGTACCCCCGTCACTAAAATCATAGATAATACTGACCTTGCCCCCACCTCTTTGGAGCTGGTACCTCAGCACCGTCTGAGATGCTGTCTCAAAGGCTGTAGTCCTCATTTTGTCCCAAATGAAAATTAATCACAGCTCTCATGTTGTACTTTTTTTTTTTTTTTTTGTAGACACCCTCTTTAAGTTAATTATGGCAGAAAGGGAATCTGAAGTCAGTACTGGGAACAATGAGGCAAAAATTTCTGTCACCTCTTTTAAGTCTTGGCTGAAACTGGGCAAATTCCCCTTTTTCACATGTCTCTTTTATGCATATGTATTTAATAAGGACTACATTAGTTCTCTCCTTCCAATGTGCTATAACCTCTTATTCTGACATTTCTTAGGTCTAATTGTGACCTTAATTAATTTACGTATATCTTTCTCCCTGGCAGTGGGTTTATTTCCCACTCATTTCTTCCTGAATACGTGATAAATTATCAAAATTTCAGTCATTCATGAGTCGCCTTCACAATTTTTGCCATATCCACTTACCACCTTTTTTTTTTTACTTTACATTTTAAACAAAGCATTGTTCCAAGATTGTCTCATATTTCATGTACTGATTTGTGTGTGAAAGACCCCAACCCAGGATCCAGGGGGAAACATGTCACTCAAAAGTAATTAATTAGTATGTTCCTTCTTCCTGATCACTGCACTTGCTTTAGTGGACCAAATTAATTCCATAAATTAATTTACTTAATTCGACAAATTAATTTAATACAATTAAATCATGGAAATTTGTTAAACTAATTGTAGAAGCTATCTTTCTAATGGAGTTGCTAAATGAGTAGCTTTTAAGCCAGATTTGTTAGTACCATATCGATACCTTTTCCAGTCAAAGCCTCCCTAAACATGAAGCCCACAAGTACAAAAACAGAGCCGGAAGACAGAAAAAGTTTCTGGATGACTTCCTTTCAGCACCTGGGTCCAGCTTCACCTTAACCTCAAAGATCTGCTCTTGAACATTTCAACCACTTCCATCAATGCATTCCTGCTGCTTTGGCATAAATAAATTTGAGATGGGTTTATGTCCCTTGCCACGGAAAGAGGTCAATCATATATCTGCACTGTGTTCCCTAGGGTCATTCTCCGTGATGCCAGCATGAGTCAGAATCATTCAGGGTTCTTTAAAACATGCAGATCTTTGTGCCTTACCAGAAATCAAATTTCTGGAAAATGAGCTTGGGAAATAGACATGTGTTATCATTCCGATGTCTGCTACTCATACTACTCACTGATCTGGAGTCTGTTTGTTTCTTTTCATTTTCTTAACACACTAGGCCCTCCAAAGTTACTTCCACGCCTCCTTCAAATTAATTACACAGTTATCTCAACTCAGTCTTTCCAGCATTTGGAAAAATAACTTGACCTTGAGCTTGTCTATCCCTGTACTACCATACCCTTTTACTGAATCAGAGTTCAGCTTTGGTCTGGCTTGGCCTAGATATTCCCCTCAGAAATCTTTCTTAAAGAAAAAGACATTTACAATGTACTGAAACATTGTAAAAACAGAAATTTAAAGGGGACTTAGAGCAGTTATTTCTACCTCATATGGATTCTACAATGTATCCAAAGAAGTACAATTAGGGATTCAGAGGATTTCTTGTGAACAAAGACAGAGAAATTCCTATATTGTTGAAAGACTTCTCAAGTTGGAGAGGAAAGATGCAACTAGCAAATAAAAGGACAAATGCAATTTATTTACTTTTTAATTAATTTTTATTGGAGTATAGTTGATTTACAATGTTGTGTTAGTTTCTTCAGTACAGCAAAGTGAATCAGTTATAGATATACTATGCACTTTGTTTTAGATTCTATTCCCATAAAAGTCATTACAGTATATTGAGTAGAGTTTCCTGTGCTATGCAGTAGGTTCTTATTTGTTATCGATTTTATATATAGTAGTGTGTATATGTCAATCCCATTCTCCCTTTTAACCCTCCCCTCCACTTTCCCCCCAGTAACCATAAATATGTTTTCTACATTTTGTGACTCTATTTCTGTTTTGTAAATAGGTTCATTGACAAATGTAATTTAAATCTGTCATGGGCTGTTTCGACGGACAGTAAAAGAGGGAGAAGGCTGAGTTTGAGGAGGCTGTATTGAGAAAGTGGACCTAATTGAAACAGAACTGTTTAGGCAATCTGGACAGTCAGGACTCAAACTTACTATGAACTATAATTCAGCAGTCACATTGTTGGTGTCCGGCAGCTTTTCCCCAGCTCTGTGTTCTCACTATAGATGTTTCCTCCTGATTGTGCCCTGGTGGTCAGCTTGTTGGAGGTCCTTTTTGTTTCCATTCAGAACACTTTTTGAC
This sequence comes from Globicephala melas, assembly GCF_963455315.2. NCBI lineage: Eukaryota > Metazoa > Chordata > Mammalia > Artiodactyla > Delphinidae > Globicephala > Globicephala melas. The sequence goes on along the minus strand of NC_083315.2, from coordinate 159,915,340 downwards.
TTGCTCTCCAATTCTCTGATTGGTTCATTGACCCTAATTATGATTATCTGATAAAGAGTGGAGGTGACACTTCCAAACCACTAGTCCAAGCTGTCTCATTAGGCAGGAAACCTTACCATTTGCCTAATTTAAATAAAAACGTGTATTTTACAAAAGCAAACCCAAGCAGCCAGCCACAGAAATTCCTTTCATGGGATCTATTTACTTCTCTTTGGTATTCAGAATATATGATCTTCTAAGGCCCTTCTAACAAGAGTTAAATTGTAGTCTAGTTTTTCAAATGGAAGACAGATTTAGAAGGTGTTGGATTTTTGCAAACCTGCTAAATTCCTAGGCTTACACATTTCAATAGTTAATCATGAAGTAGCTAAAAAATGTACTGCTTTTTGAAAGTATTAAATAACGACAGAGGATGTTTTGTTATTTAAAAACGTCTTCGAAAACGCAGCGGGGAAAACAGCTCATGAATTTAATTCTATGGCATCATTTTCAAAACGACAGGTTAATAATGGAATGGTGCTGTCAAGAAAGATGGAATATAGAGTAGTTATGAATGTATTTTGTGAAATGAACATTCTTTATTGATATTGGTATAAAATGCTGAGACCGGATGAGCTTAAAAGAGAACACTAAGAACAGCTAAGATCCATAGAGTACGTTTTGGACTAAACCTCTCTCATTTTGTCCCTCAGGTATCTACATGTTGAAGGGATGCAGAGATTTCAGCTGCTTCTCCACCCTGGACCAGACCTTGGGAATAAGGGACCAGCTCATTTTTATGTGGTGGTGGTGAGGTCAAGGTATCCAGCTAAATCATCTGTATCCTAGAGTCAGTAAAGAAGAGGTTTCTCCTCTCCAATTTCACTTAAGAAACTGTAGATAGCCATGGTTTAATACTCCAAGTCACATACTTACTACGTTTCTTCAGGGATAAATCCTGATAGATTCTATAAACATATTGAACTGCAAATGAAGACCACACATTTTTTTTTTATGCTTCCTAACTTGATAATACACAGTACTTGGATTGTGACATAGCACCAATATTCTTTGCTTTTAAGAACAAAGTGTCTAAAGTGGGCATATAGTCTTACTAAAATGATCTCATCAACTCTATTTAGTATCACATGAACAGAATATCAATGTGCTGGGCCCTTAGTAGCACAGCAGTTATGTAATGATGGACCTGGGTAGTTTAATTTCACATGTGCTTTCATATTAGGCTCTTTGTCATTTGCATGACCTTGATCTTTCTTCCTATTTCCAACTGAATTCCTGATTTGGAGAGGGGTGGGTCTTGTTTCACTGCTCTTTCCCACACAGAAGCATGTATAGTTAAACTTGATAATTTTTCCTGCAGCTCTTGTACTTTTTGTTTTTATCTCTCCTGTTTCCTGTCATTATGAACTGAGCCATTGGTCTTCTTTTCTCTTTACATATACCAACCTTATAATATCCTTTAACGTTAAAAGGAAACTGAGGGTCAGCAAGAAGTCATTTCCTTAAAAAAAAAAAAAAGGGTATTGGGTTGACTGTTATACTAAGAGGCTGAAAATGGAAGAACTGTAAGCATACGTTTAAATTTTCTTGGGAAAATATGATCCATACTGCTCCATTCCTGGAAAGAAAAGATAGTGGCTAGTATACTGGAGTCCTGTTATCTTGGTGGATTTTGCCCAACTGTGGCCAGAGAGGGAAAGAAATTAATGAGAGAAACCATGTGCTGATTTCTTTAACTTTCACAAAAACTTTAGACCTGGGTTTTGGTTTCCAGAGTTTCAATTATGGAGTTCAAAAGATAATAACAATCTTTTCTCTTTCAATCAGAACTCATACACTGTTATCTCAACAGCAGCCGTTCCCAAAATTAACATTTGGAAGTGAAGTTGGGAACTGAAATTGGTCTAGTTGTGACATAACAGAGTGATTGCAAGCTTGATTTCTTGCAGTCAGACTTCATGGTGACCAAAGTTAATAAGACCAGTAATGAGACACAGCAACAACATCCCTTTCCTGATATGATGCACTGAGAAGGGCATAACACCTCTGTGCTCCTCTTGCCAAAAATGCAAACCTGAATTTGATTGTGAGGAAACATCAAACAAATCCAAAAGGAGGAACATTCTACAAAGTAACTGTCCAGTCCTCTTCAAAAGGATAAGGTCATGAAAGACAAAGAACCACCTCAATTTAGAAGAGACTACAGAGACATGATGATGAATTTCAGTGTGGGATTATGAATTGAATCCTGGGCCAAAAAAATCACATTAGTTTAACAATGGGTGAAATTTGTGCAGGTCTATTGATTACTTTACTAAGTAATTAATTATTGCCTTTAATTATTACTATTAAACTAGGAAATTAACAATTTCCTAACACTTATTATAACTGTAGTTATGTAAAGATGTCATTATTTTGGAAAGCTGGAAGGAGGGTAAATGGGAATTCGTACAGTACTGTTTTTGCCATTTTTTTATATTTTGAAATTATTTTAAAGTTAAAAATTTTGTTAAATTTATAAAAATGTTAAGAGTCAAAACTAATCCCATGGAAGCAGATTCCCCAGAAGAATTAGAAAATAATTTGTGTAGTTTAATTAGCTATCCTAGTAAACAAGATTACCGCATTAAATACAATTTGACAAGTGTACTTGGAACACTTTTTTACACAATGCACAAGAAATCAAGTTTGGGAAGATGTAGTCTTTGCCTTTTAGTAGTATACAAATTATATCAAAAGTTAAAGACTTTTTTTTAAAAGAAAGTATGGAAAATATATTTGAAAGTCCACAACACTAAAACTGTATGGTATAATTTAAATTTTTTCCAGCATGTCAGAAATCACTTCAGAATTCTACAATTGTTATAGAAGTTTTTGGTGTATTGTAGGCATACAAAGGGAAAAGTTAAAACAAATACATAGTTATTAGAATGTGAGATATGAGATATTCTCATATGATATTCTAAATGACTAATCACACAACTCTCAAAGCACAGAATCTGATCGTTAGCTAATTTATGCACATGAAGAGGTATAATGTGTGAAAGTACTTATATGTCTTCAAATATGACAGAACCTAAACTATTTTTCTATTATTTTTATGGAGCTGAGCTATATGCATGTTAGTGCATTCAAGATGAAATATTCGATCTCTCAGAATATTCATTTTGTTTGTACCATTTGTATAATGTTTGTTATACCAGGAAAAGCTCCCCCTGAATTGTGCATATGGCAAACTCCTACATTTTCAAGAATCAACCTCAACAACACCTCCTTTGAGAAGCCTTTTCTCATTCCCCTGGTCGACATGAGCATACATTCTCCCATGGCTGCCATGTTGCTTCTGTATTCATTTGTCAACCATAGGCACTGTCACATTTTACTGTAGTTTTCTATTCAGGGTTCTTCTGAACTAGACATTGATTCTCTACCACAACACCTAGTCCACTGCACCATCTCAAGACATATGCAAATAAAATTGTTTCACTTGTAAATCCAGGATTAAGACTGACTGTTCAGAACTAGTCAATGAGGTATGTGAAATGATAAAAATTTGACTGTGACCTAAACTGACTTCATAAGAAATTGCTTATTCAGATACAGAGGGGCTTTGATATAGCAATTATGGCATTGATGCTTTGGGGTCCAGATTTAATAAAGTATAAACAGTCGAAAATGCCACAAGTTATTCTTAATTGCCATGATCCGAAACAAGGCTGATTTGTTTTAAAAAAACAAAATACCCCAACTTTCTAACGGTCCGCAAACCATGAGTGTTTTCCACAGAGGTTTAAGGAATGTTCACCCTTATTCTTCTAATACAGTCTTTGAGGCAACACAAAGAACATCAGAGTCCTTTAAATATGGGCATCAACAGGGTCACATGGCATTCTCACTAGGTCAAGGTGGGAAGATTTTGTCCCCTAAGTTGCCCAGAGCATACCTCTTCCCTGTGTGTTCCTGTTGTCTGTCTTGGAAACTAATGCCCATAAAATGAAAGATTAATGAGATCGTCTTCAGCACTGCTTTAGGCAATCACATTTATCCTTCATCATTCTGCTTCCCCAGCCCTGACATTTAGCCTCTCCTTACACTGCTGTCTGATATTACAAATTGTGTTGGGTAATTTCCCCCAGCCAAAATAAGAGATTTAGTAGCACCAGGGAGTTCTGGAAATCTATCCTGCCCGTCATGAAATGCTTCCTGTTCTGGCTTAACAGCCCAAGGGAGAGAAGAAATGAGTCCACGTCAGGATGGTGGGACCACTGCAAATAATAGAATCATAAGACCCACAAAAGGGAAAATGTTTGGTTTTCTTTGTAAGAATTCCTATCTTGACACCTTATAACTAATATAAGTCGGGAAATTTCTTAAACATTACTTAACCTACCTACCTTAATATGACATGATTAGTTTCAGCAGAATTATTTCCTGAAAAAAACAAAAAAAGAGTTTAGCTGTCTAATGATAATCCTAACCTTGGTGGTAAAGAAGTTTTTGTTTAAAAAAAAAAAAAAAAGGTAGGATGTGGGTGGGAATGAACTGCCTTCAGCCACTGTAATGCAGGCATAGTACATTCTTTATGGATAGGAACTTTCAGGTTCCTGTATCCACACCAAAACCTGAAGGAGATGGATTTATACGAAAGATGGGTTATGTACCTATGGGAACATCTTATTCTGCTTGAATCAAGCAAAATCAGGAAGCCTCTACTCAAGTTTTATTCCCCCACTCCCACCTGTATATTTGAAATCCAAAGAAATCAGTAGCTTAGAAGAATTATAAACATTTTTCTTTTAACAGAAAATCTTCTTGTAAATTCTGTTTGCAGTGAACTTGTCCAATTCTTTCCTTAAAGCAGATGTAGAACTGGGAGGAAGGGACAAGGGTGGGTTCAGTGGTGCCCACTGCCAACCTCCACCTCTGTTTGACCCAAGTCAAGCACAGTCATGGGTGTCCTGATTTATGGAATCTCTCTGAAACTTCCAAATGTAATTTCCACTAGAAACAAGCTCAGACTATTTACACAACCAACCACTCACTATATCTATCCTCCAATGGCAGCACCCCTAAATGGCAGAGGTACAAAGTGAGTTCTTAGTCTCCAAAATATATGCCATCAGGCCTGAGCCTTACAAAAGTTGGGAAGTTGGCCAAGTTTACAGCTTCCCCCAGAAACAAAGAAAAATCAAGGCTCAAAGAAGTTAACTTCTCTGAAGAAACATAGTTACAAAGTAACATCCATCAAAATCCGAACCACATGGGCTGGAACTCCCAAAATTTTAAGAGGAATTTCAGGGTTCTTTGATGCCTCCTTCCCCACCTCAAATTCGGAGTCCTTATGGTTTCAGACAAGGATTTAAAAAATATTATTCACACTGAGGCAGAAATGGCTTAACGTGTCCCTCTTGTATCAATTATCATCCCCTTGATAGATCAGGAATAGAACCAGTTAAAACCTTTAAGGATGCTCAGTGAGCTGACAGGTGAAGAAGGGTCAGAGAAAAGGGTCACCAAATTCCCTAAAATTTCTCACCTGAAATCTCACTAAACTTGTAGGCCTCTTCTATATATTTTTTAGGAAGTGTCCCATGGAAGAGAAATCCAGAGCAGGCTAGCTAAGCAAGCCTGTTTATCTTCTCTGTTCCATCAACACCACTGCCGGGTCCTCAGTAACAGAAAATTACAATTGTCAGTCACATCCACAGGGTGTCTGGTATAGATTCTCTCTCTCTCCCTCTCCCTCTTCCTCTCCCTTTCTCTCTTTCAGTGAATTGTGTAGTTTTTCTATCATCACAGGAATAGTTTTGGCTGAATTTTGCATGGGGGTCACCTTGTTTAGTAAATCTTCTCCTGTGTGCTTCACAAATAGAAGCTGGGCCATCCCCTGGGATTTGTAGTCAGAAGACATGAAATCTAACCTCTCAGTTCTGACACATCATCATTTTTGAGAAAGTCATTTGACAAGCACTCTCTCCTGGACCACACTTTTGTCAGGCTTCTCTGACTAGGCTTCAGTTTTGGGTTTCCACATCCTTCCTTGTAGAATCCAATTTTAGCAAGAATACTGATAGCTCAGTTTAGCAAGAATCCCCTTCCTCTCTATATAAAATAGATAACCAACAAAGACCTATTGTATAGCATGGGGAACTCTACTCAATAGTCTAATAACCTATATGGGAAAAGAATCTGAAAAAGAATAGATATATGTATATGTATAATTAAGTCACTTTGCTGTACACCTGAAACTAACACAACATTGTAAATCAACTATACTCCAATATAAAATAAAATAAAATAAAATAAAATGTTTTAAATTGTAGAAAAAAAAAAAGAACCCTCTTACTTGATCACCATCAAAATCTGCTCAAATCTCCTACCTGGCCCTCCTTCAGCAAGAATCCGGTTAAGTCAGGTTAGCCCGAATCTCCCCTTGCTACCAAGGTTTCCTCTTAATAATATTCTATCCACTGCCCTGCCCCCCACCCAATCCTGCTCCTCAGGTATAATTCCCACTTGCCCATGCTATATTAGGAATTGAACCCTTTTTTTTTTTTTTCGGTACGCGGGCCCCTCACTGTTGTGGCCTCTCCCGTTGTGGAGCACAGGCTCCGGACGCGCAGGCTCAGCGGCCATGGCTCACGGGCCCAGCCGCTCCGCGGCATGTGGAATCTTCCCGGACCGGGGCATGAACCCGTGTTCCCTGCATCGACAGGTGGACTCTCAACCACTGCGCCACCAGGGAAGCCCTGAACCCAATTTTATAGAGGTCTCTTTTGCTATTGCTAAGTTTTGTTTTGTTCTTTAATAAAATATATCTCCACTGCTTTAACTTCTGTTTTGCTCTGGTTTTCTTTAACACAATCTCTTTGAGCATCAGTGCCTTTACTTGTAAAATAGGAATAACACTCTATAAAAATCTTAGGGGAGGCTCAAGTGAGATAATACAGGAAATCCTTTTAGAAACTAAAGGCATTACACCATTGTTAGCTGCTATTATCATTGCAGGTTCATAAGCCCATTCAAAATCTCTTCAAACTTCAGAATATTTTTGATTTTAAAAAAGGTAATTCAGTTGAAATTTGCTAAGAAAATACATCTTAAGTGTTCTTCACACATGCGCACACACACACACACACAAATGGTAACTATGCGAGGTGATGGATGTGTTCATTAGCTTGATTGTGGCGATCATTTCACAACGTATATGTATACTAAATCATGACATTGTTCACCTTAAAAAATAGTTTAGTAGCGTCCTGGGGGGAAAAAGTAACTCAATCTATGTGCCAATTATTAGATTCAGTGGAGCTTGGGATAGCATCCTATTATTAAAGACATTAATATTTCTGAAGCAAAATGAACAAATATTCCCATTAAGTGGGATAAATAAAGACTATCTCCAGCTGCGTGATGGTTTAGGAGAGGTTTTACTAACAACTAAATTATGTAAACTTTCTATTTCAATAGGTTTTCAGATTTGGGAATCGGTGATGAGAAATTGTCAACCTGTATTCCCATGACTTCAATATTAAATGCCATTCCGTCTTGGAAAGTTCATGCAGATTCTATTTTTAAAGAACGCTTATTAAATGCCTTAATGTTCAGGGCATTGTGTGAGACGTGCTTGTTGAGTTGTATAAATAATGAACAAAACAGATAAACTGGACTTCATCAAAATTAAAAACTTTTGTGCATCAAAGGACACTATCGAGAGTGAAAAGGAAACCCACAGAATGGGAGAAAATAATTGCAAATCATATATCTGATAAAGACCTCGTATCAAGAACATACAAACAACGGGAGTTCCAAGAGCCAGACCTCTGAAAAATCTGTATGTTTGGGACAATGAACAAGTACTGGGTTGCCACAAATAGGTTACAATTAAAAACAATCAAAATTAGAAGAAGAGAAGAAAGAAAGGCCAACTAAGAAATGTTTTTTATTAGTTCATGGTTTTGAAATGCCTTGTACCTCTCTCCTCAGTTTATTTCAGTTCCAGAATACAGGAGTTTTTCTGACAACAATGGAATCATCAGTTGAGTTGATAGGCAGCCCTGCTTATGTTTGCATTGTTCCTCATTTAAGCATCACTCCTCACTCTGCTTTTTCTGGATTTTTGCGTCTATCATATATATAAAGCTTTTCCAAATTGCCTTTGAAGGAAGCAGTTTGACATGCTAAATTAAACGGAGCTCCAGAGACATTTGTTTTAGGCAGCAAAACAAACTCAACTAGACAAAAAAACTGCCGAGCCCATCAGATCTGAAACCATATTTTTCCTTGTCTGCATGTTAAACGGCAATAATGTAAATGAATCTGAATCTCTTGGCGAGCTGTGAGAAAATAAGCTGCAAATTACAAAGCTGGCAAGTGAATGTTGAAATTGCTGGAATGTGATGATAATGCAATGGGTGGGGGCCTGAGCCTTCATTAGAGATTCTCATTTCTCACTCATTTCATTTCCAGTTATAAAGTCCAGTGAAATAAATCTTGGTAATTGCACAGTTGATTGCCACATCAGTTTAGGGGAAATGAATACAGTTATTACTTTTTTCCTTTTCTCCCTCTCTTCTTCCTCTCTCGCTCTTTTGTTACATCCATGGGATTTTCAGAGCGCTTTTCCAAACTATCGGGAGGATCAAACTCTTCAGTAGTTTTGACATTTCTATGGCCTGTGGGCACAAGTGCAATTTTCTCTTTTCAAAATGAGGTGTGATAGCATCACCAAATGACAAACTAAAGCTAAAGCCTTGGTACCCTGGATATCACAACTCTTCCTACTGCCAAGAAAAGAAAAGAAAACGAGGAAAATCTCAACTAAAGTAAAAATCTCAAGTAAAGGCTCTATAAGGAAAAGAGGGAGAAACAGAGTTTATTGGATATTGCTGGTGACAGGAAATAAACTGTGAAAACATTCACATCAAAGGTGATCATTTAAATTCATTCAAAGCTCTTTTTAAGTTAAATTTATTATAATTTGACAACCACTATAAGTAGATTTCGTGGGATTGGTCCAGTAGTCAGTTTTTCAAAGTAAACCAAGAGAAAGATATGTGTCAGGTGTTGACATATGTTTCCTGTCATACTCAGAGAAAACATGTTAAGAATTGACTAGTTCATAGAAATGTAAGTACCACTCACTTTTTTCATGAGAATGGCCAGATTTCAAAATGGCTGACACAGCCTTTTTAAGGTCTGTTGGAGGCAAAGATGGGGGATGAGCAAGGTGAAGACGAAGTGCCTAGATTAGGTCTAGGGATGATATTAGTAGATTTCCAAATTAATGTAGGGAAACCTAACAGAGTCAACTTGATAGACTTCTTGCCCAGGGCACCACATTCCTCATGATCAAATTCCACTTTGTTCATGGGATTTAATAATCCCTTTTCAAGAAAGGCAAAGCAAAATTTCAGGATGAGTGCATGTTAACTGTCATGGCTCCAGTGAGCTGGACAAGGGAATCTGAACTTTGTTGATTATCGTGATCAGGTTTAGGAACAGCAAAGCTCAGTAGGGAGTGAGTCTTACCTATTTTTGTTTGCCCTGAATTGTGTGACTGTAGTCTCTGCCACTTTGCTCGGTCTCTCTGTGTGGCAGCCTTCAGATTATGAAAATAAGTCACAAGAAACACCTGATTCATACAGAGTCAGGCAAATTCTGTCTCTCTCAAATGCCCAGAAGATATAGTTCTATGGCGTGATGGTTCTATGTTGTCAACTTGATTAAGTCTTGGGTGCCCAGACATTTGGCCAAACATTATTCTGAGTGTCTCTGTGAGGTGTTTCTAAATGAGATTGAGTAACGTATATTTCCCTCCCTTAATGTGGGTGGACTTTATCCAATCAATTGAAAAACTGAACAAAACTGAAAGCCTGAATTACAGGGAACTCCTCTGCCTGACTAACTGAGCTGGGACACTGGTCTTTTTTTTTTTTTTTTTTTTTTTTTTTTGCGGTACGCGGGCCTCTCACTGTTGTGGCCTCTCCTGTCGCGGAGCGCAGGCTCCGGACATGCAGGCTCAGTGGTCATGGCTCACAGGCCCAGCCGCTCCGCGGCATGTGGGATCTTCCCGAACCGGGGCATGAACCCGTGTCCCCTGCATCGGCAGGCGGACTCTCAACCACGGCGCCCCCAGGGAAGCCCTGGGACACTGCTCTTTTTCTTCCCTTGAGACTTGAACTGCAGCATCAGGTCTTCTTGGGTCTCCAGTTTGCCTGCATTTGAACTGTATCTACACTATATATATATATATATATATATATACACACACACGGGGAGAGAGAGAGAGAGACCTTATTATAACATAAGGTTAAAAAAAGAGTTGAAATTTAAATACCGTGGTATGTACATTTTGGCTCTGATGGGCCCATTGTGTGACTTGAGTTTCTCACAGCATGGTGGAGGACACCTAGAGAACATGTTGTTTTTGTTGTTGTTTTCAAAGTAGAAAATTGAATTCCCATTGTGAATTTATATAACTTTTTTTTTTTTTTTGCTTTGAACAAGTACTACACCATCAGCAGAGATTTTCCTAAAAGAAGTGTTTGGATGCATCATCGCAGTAAAAATCATCATGGCTGAATACTTCCTATGTGCTAGGAATTATAATGAGACCTTGACAAACTTTTTTAAAACCTACCGACAAACTTGCAAAAGATGTCATTAAGCAACTTGCCCGTAGTCATTCATTCAGTGGTTAAAACAATATTCATATGGATCCTCTTGGTACTGCCTGAAAAATTGGTGAAATGAGACAGCAAGGATGTCACCTCTGATTTGAGTGGGGAGAAATGAGCAGTAGTCAGCATATGTTAGTCACCCAAGCTATTTATCACTCTGCTTATCTCCTTATCTTTTCTTTCTCCTTTGCAGGTAACAGGATGGCACTTAGCCCTCTGTTCTCCACTATCCCTTTAAACTCATGGATAGACAGAGCATGAAATTCAAGCCAAAACAGATTGCAAGATTCTTTTCTTTGTGTCATATTGGTGCTATGACTCAACTGAAATTTGAAAGAAATGGAAATCCTACATATATACATATATACTTTACGTCTCAGTAACATATCTGAGACTCAGATGTATAATTTCCTATGACCATGGCTTTATGTTGGGGGTTGGGGGAGGAGGAACAAGGGAAAACTAGAGAGAAACTAGTCAAGTGATTTTACAATATCAAAGTTCTTTTTCTATTGTTGTAGATTATTTGTTGCATTTGTAAAATAAGGACTTTGGACAAGATGTTTCTAATTTTGTCCAGGATTAACATTGTTTATTTGTATGCTTCTATTTCTAAAAAATTCCACAAACTTCTAATACATTCATTGTCTCAAACTCCTTCCTCTATAATCACTTGTAATCTGACCTTTTTTTTTAAACATCTTTATTGGAGTATAATTGCTTTACAATGGTGTGTTAGTTTCTGCTGTATAACAAAGTGAATCAGCTATAGGTAAACATATATCCCCATATCCCCTCCCTCTTGCGTCTCCCTCCCACACTCCCTATCCCACCCCTCTAGGGGGACACAAAGCACCAAGCTGATCTTCCTGTGCAATGCAGCTGCTTCCCACTAGTTATTTATTTTACATTTGGTTGTGTATATATGTCAATGCTACTCTCTCACTTCATCCCAGCTTACCCTTCCCCCTCCCCATATCCTCAAGTCCATTCTCTATGTCTGCGTCTTTATTCCTGTCTTGCCCCTAGTTTCTTCAGAAACTTTTTTTTTTCTTGTTTTTAGATTCCATATATATGTGTTAGCATACAGTATTCGTTTTTCTCTTTCTGACTTACTTCACTCTGTATGACAGACTCTAGGTCCATCTACCTCACTGCAAATAACTGAATTTCGTTTCTTTTTATGGCTGAATAATATTCCATTGTTGATGGACACTTAGGTTGCTTCCATGTCCTGACTATTCTAAATAGTGCTGCAATGAACATTGTGGTGCGTGTCTCTTTTTGAATTATGGTTTTCTCAGGGTATATGCCCAGTAGTGGGATTGCTGGGTCATATGGTAATTCTATTTGTAGTTTGTTAAGGAACCTCCATACTGTTCTCCATAATGGTTGTATCAATTTACATCCCCACCAACAGTGCAAGAAGGTCCCCTTTTCTCCACACCCTCTCCAGCATTTATTGTTTGTAGATTTTTTGATGATGGCCATTCTGACCGATGTGAAGTGATATCTCATTGTAGTTTTGATTTGCATTTCTCTAATGATTAATGATGTTGAGCAGCTTTTCATGTGTTTGTTGACAATCTGTATATCTTCTTTGGAGAAATGTCTATTTAGGTCTTCTGCCCATTTTTGGATGGGGTTGTTTGTTTTTTTGATGTTGAGCTGCTTGTATGTTTTGGAGATTAATCCTTTGTCAGTTGCTTCATTTGCAAATATTTTCTCCCTGTAATCTGACTTTTATCCAACCTTTAATAGCTGAGATTTACAAAATTCTTCTTGACAAATTCAAAGCACTTTACTTAGTCCCACTCTTCCTGAGCGCCATATAGTACTTGGCACTGTGGGTCACCTGAGAATTTATGTAGAGATATGTTTTTATGCAGTAGTATAATTTTACAGTGAAAGGTCACATTGTTTCCATCAGAATCTCAAATAATCAAATTTCATAGCACAGAAAACGATCCTTTAACTGGTATAATAATAATTTAAAAATTAGAAATAAAAAATAGAAGTCATTGGAGACCATTGTCAAAGTAGTTCTATGGAGTGTTTAGAATAAAGGAAACCTATTGCAAAAGTGAATTGAAAAGTGAAAGACAACTGAAGAAGCAAGAACGTCAGTTATAGTTCATACTTCTCAGAAGAAGTTCTCTTTCCTTATCTTCTTAATTTTTATGATTGATAGTGAAACCCAGCAGGACCCTAGGGGGCTCCTTGACATGAAAGCCTTTCTGTGTCCTCTGTTTCTTGTTTCTAGGGAATAGGCTTCAGCCTCCATGACCTTCCCTGAGTTGTGAAGGGCAGGTTCAAACAGTTGTTAATTAGGGAAGGGAGGGGATGCAGAGACAAGGGAGGAACAGTCAAGAAACAATAGTGCAGCCTTGGGGCAGGGTTCTGGTTCTGCCTCAAGGGATACATATAACAATATCTTTGAGCTCTTCTGCATAGCTAAAACCCCCAACAAATGGAAGATGTTATCCACTTGATGAAGCATTCTTCATTCCAGAGAGAAGGTCACAGTTCGATAACAGAAGCTCAGCAGGAGACCACCTGAAGCCAGTTTAAGGGAGTGCAGGCCCTGCACACACCCTGATCCTTATCAGCAAAACTTCCCTTGAACCATTGCTATAAAACTCCTCACCAAATACCCCCGCGTTGGGACACAGTTTTTGAGGGACATGAGACCACTGTGTCCCCCTTTGCCTGGCAAAGCAATAAAGCTATTCTTTTCTACTTCACCCAAAACTCTGTCTCCAAGATTCAATTCAGCACTGGTGCACAGAGGCTGGGTTTCGGCATAAATAACAACAATTTTGCACTTATATTCAGAATGGTTATTGGCCAGAATGTGTAATAGTCAGCTATTGAATTCTCTCATTTTATAGAACGTTTAACTGGTTTATCCAAGTTGATACAGAGATTTGTGGCAGATCAGAATTTGGGTTTCCAGACCCTTATGCCAAATTCTTTCTGTCATTTTCTATTGCTTTTTAATGCTTTGCATTAATGTGTTTTTCTCCCAGACCCTTGATTAAACTTATATCTCATTCTATGATTTGATTAAGAAGAAATGGGCTTTGACTCACAGGGCCTGAGTCTGAGTCTGGCCTCATTAGATATCAACCCTTAGTTTCTTCATCTGTAATGTGGAGCTAATGTCACATTTGTTTGTTTGTTTGTTTTTTAATGTGAGTATGCACACAAAGTACATTACAGTGCTTTAGAAGAATTCCATACATGTTGGCATAATTGTTATTTTGTCACTTGTATTGTTCTGCAGGGTGCAATACAGCATCATCAGGAATGAGGGCTTTGAGATTCAAACCAAGTGTCATCCCTTTCTAGACGTGGAAATGCAGGCAAGCCTTATTATTATATAGACTTATTAACATATAAGTCCTATTAACACATGGAACAAATGAGTGAATTAAGGTTTGCAATAGTCACCATGCTCACTATTGGGAAATTCTCACCCATGCCTACAATGACTGTATCATTCTGCATTTAAAGTCTATCTTTCCTTTGATCTCGGTAGTCAAGAGCTAGAGGTGATTGGTCACTGCCCCCCCCCCAAATCTCTGCAAATAACTGTTGATTTGGTAAAGACACTGCTTCCCAGGTGCAAGAAGCACATTGCCCTAACTTTTATGAGTAAATGTTTTATACACAAAAGTAACAAATGCCAGATGCATCGAGGTGACAGGACCCAATGAAACTAAACTGAGGGAGGTACAACGACGGATGAGGGGTGAACTTTGCTACTGAGAATTTGGAAGGATTCTGAGTAACACAGCCTCCCCCTCTAATACACTTCTCCTGGCCAAAATATTTTTTCATCACCAAAATGATGCTGAAAATTCCATCATTGTGGCTAGGAGGTCATATGGTTCTGCCACAAATCCATGTGATAATTCAAATTCTCACAGTATACTCTGCATGGATAATAGAATTTGTCAAAGGACCATAGTAGTGCCACACAGACCTCTCAGAAAGGAGTATTTTGCAAGTATGTGAAGAATCAAATGGAAAATCAGAAGTTCCCCTCATTTGATCTGATAGCAATAAGAACTCGTATTTACAACTACCTCATTCTAAGCACCTGGCAGTAACTAGACATTTAAATCCTGATTAACAATTCCATGACGTGGGTGTTAATATTAGTCCATTTTTCAGATGAGAAAACTGAGTCAAGGAGAAGTTAAGTAATTTGCCAGCTCTAGTAAATGGTAGACGCAGGATTTGCTCCCGAGTACAAATCCTAGTCTCCTGAATCTGGGCTCTATCACCACTTGTTATGCTCTGTGCCGCACTAAATTGTAAAATCCAGGAGATCCTTTGCAACTGATACCTGTCTTCTTTGGCTGATTTCTGATGGGTGCTCTGAAAAGAATGTCACTATCAAGGTCACAGTCCATCAGAAAATATCTGTTTTGATGCAAAGACCAGCACTGCATTGAACTGTTGGAGGTAAGATAGAGACAGCACATCTATTAAAAATGAGTCCCAGATTCTCTTTTGCCTCCCTAATTCCTTGACTTTCATACAATATATTCCAGACTCTCAAAATTACTCTAAAACAGCAAAAGGAATCAAAGAGCTAAATCAGGGGGGAAAAAAAATATTGTTTGAGCACTTTGACTTAAGAAAAAAATAAAAAGCTTTCAAATTCATTTTCTGAAGCTATTCTTTCCCAACCAGCACCACGTCTAATAAAACAAAATCAGTGTCATCCCCAGAAGAGCTCATTACCTTTCTTCCTCTTGACATGCCAGGAGGGAACTTGTTCCCCAATGCCAGCTGTTTCAGAAGCCTGAGGCCTGCTTCACCTCTAGGAAAGTTAACTTTAACCTTCAATCTCGTTGATTTAATCATATAACCATGTAATTAAATTCCAATAGTCAAGTTTCAAGGGCAGGGAGGTGAGGACTGAGCAGTTCCATTTAGCCCAAGCAGATGGCAGACACTGCTCCTGGAACAGCGTGCTCAGATTGCATGTTGCCAGCATTTGTGTTGAGTCCCTATTAAACACATGCAACAAAAAAGTAGAGTCCGCCTGCTTAAAGAATGAAAGCCTCTTCACCTGCTTCCGTGAGATAAGGTGCAATGTATTTTTAATGTACACTTTTATCTCTCCCTGGCAGTCAAGACAGTTTCCATGTGATAGCCAAACCATAAGGTGAGCAAAGCTAATGGGTCTGATTTGTAGACAGCATATGGACCTCTAGGTTCAAATTAATGCATTCTTTCTTCTTCTGTTGCCCGAAGCTTTTCAAATGTTGAGGA
Organism: Globicephala melas; assembly: GCF_963455315.2. Taxonomy (NCBI): domain Eukaryota; kingdom Metazoa; phylum Chordata; class Mammalia; order Artiodactyla; family Delphinidae; genus Globicephala; species Globicephala melas. The sequence continues at coordinate 159,899,369 of NC_083315.2, read as the reverse complement.
AGAGCTTTCAGGATTGAGTTTAAAGATGCTTCTTCTATTTAACTGTTGTTAATACCCAGGTGTTATTTCAACATCTGGTTGAAGTCTGTTTTATGATTTTACCAAGAAGACATCAGCAGCATCTCCAGCCTTGTTACATTAACAATGTGTTGATGAGGCCAGAGTATAACCGGGTATCCGTACACTGCAGGTAAATCTGTAAATTAGTACAAACTGTTGAAAGAATATGATAATATGAAATAAAAATTTAAAGCTATTCATACATTTGCCCAACTTTCCCAATTATTCAAAGTGTACAAGCAAAAAGATGTACATGTTGCCTTATAGATCGTACTTAAAAAAATTTAATCTGAATATCCTTCACTGGACCACTGATTAAATAAACGTTGGTACATCAATAAGATGGAATACTATGTTCACAAAGTGAATTTTATGAATATAAGTTGTTCAAGTAGGAATCAAGTCTGTTTAAATGGATTACCCCAACTTAATTTTTTTAAAGAATATACACACAGATAGGAAGAGGGTGACATTAATTAGCTTTGGCTGATGAGACATGGGTAAGTTTTATTTTGTACTTTATGTGCTTTTTAGGTTTTCAAAAAATATATATATATTAGAATTATATGCAGAGAAAAAGTAATTTACAAATTAATCCCATGAAATTTTCATAGCTGTTTCAAATCTATGCTATTATTCATAGAAAGATCACAAACCAAAAAGCTGGTCTCTTCATTGCAGCCATCCCATCAGAAACTCATCAGGATAATATCTGGCACAAACATGAATGTCAAGGTACTTTTTTTTACTTGTTTTAATTTTAATGTCTCTTGCATTAAGTGAAATCATTCTGATTTTCATCAGATGACTTTGAAAAACCAAACCAGACAACAAATGACACTAAATCAGTTAATACCAAATTAACATTAATATGAGATGAGAGATAAAATTTTAGAATCATACTCTCAGTATCACAAAAAACAATTAAAGGGTACAGTTTCTCTATTCTTTAATTTAGAAGAAAAATAGGCATTAATTTTCTGTTTCCCTCATTCATTTTTTAGAAAGCCTGCTACTCAGATCAATCCCCACGTCTCTCTAAAAGCAACACACAGAGAAGGGTTCATACACATGGACTTATTCTCAAAATGTCCCTGCAAAACAGGCCAGGGAAGGTGCTTAGAAGAGCACAGAGGTTAAGTGACTCAATCAAAGTTACTGTGTGGCTGAACTCTTATTAAAGCCCAGGTCTCCATATCGCAGGGCGGGCTCTCTCCAAGGTGGCTTTGGTGAGGGGAACACAGCATACTTGGATCTGAGTTTCTTTCATGTGCTTCTAAGAAAAGGCAGTGAGTTTGAGTAGCACTGTGGGGATTACTAATAGGTCCCCCAGCAGAAGCATTTTTAGCTTTGATAGAGGTTTTCCTGAAATCACCAAAGGATACAGTTAAATTGAGATTCTAGACATCACTTGCGAGGAAGTTTTGTTTAAATGGCTTAATGGATCATCCTCGGTGACGGGTCATAGAATCTCTGGATATTCTTCACCCCGGCATGACCAGCCAAATGGCACTCCACTGATGCCACCAGAAGATTTGTCAACTTGGATAACCAAGTTGGTAGCTTTCCAAGTTACATCTGTTGCCTAGCAAAACTATTCTGTGGGTAGAGTTGCGATTTTTTTTTTCCAACTTTGATTAAAACCTTCCACTTGTATATGTGACTCAGGAAATACCTCCAGCCTATCTATGCAAGTCCTCAAGTGGATCACCACTCAAAATGTTTATTTTTTAAATTGTGTTTTGAGTTTAGGTGCATCGCTGTAAATGTCTGGAACTCGTTTGCTGTTTTCTCTCTTGTAGATAATGACTGTTATCACAGCCATTGCATAACAACCAACTTTAACTTTCGGGCTTCCCTGGTGGCACAGTGGTTGAGAGTCCGCCTGCCGATGCACGGGACACAGGTTCGTGTCCTGGTCCGGGAGGATCCCACATGCCACGGAGCGGCTGGGCCCGTGAGCCATGGCCGCTGAGCCTGCACGTCTGGAGCCTGTGCTCCGCAACGGGAGAGGCCACAAAAAACTTTGACTTTCTCCTAACTGTCCTCATGTAGTTAAAGGCAACTTCCATTCACAGCATGGACTATGACATACCTTAAACAAGCCAAATCAAACGGCTAAAATTTCCACAACTTCAGAGGTAAGTGATTTTAGGGTGTTGTTATGTTGATTAATGTCCAAAGAATATTCTTAATTTCTTTCCTTTGTTAAAAAGAGTTGGGGAGACTTGGAAAAACTGTTCAAAATAACAAAAACATCAAATTCATCGTTAATTTCTAGGTTTTTGTAAATCACTAAATGTATTTTTATGCTTATTAGTTTAGTTACATATTCACTTTGAGCAACTAATTTGATATTATTTTTTTGCCTTTTAATTTTCTTTTCTTTTCTTTTTTTTTTTTTTTTTTCCGGTACGCGGGCCTCTCACTGTTGTGGCTTCTCCCGTTGCGGAGCACAGGCTCCGGACGCGCAGGCTCAGCGGCCGTGGCTCATGGTCCCGGCCGCTCCGCGGCATGTGGGATCTTCCCGGACTGGGGCACGAAACCGTGTCCCCTGCATCGGCAGGCGGACTCTCAACCACTGCACCACCAGGGAAGCCCTACCTTTTTAAATTTTTAATTGAAGTATAGTTGATGTACAATATTAAATTAGTTTCAGGTGTACAACATAGTGTAATTTGACAATGTTAACATGAACAAAAAGTCAAATGTTCAAATCTTACAACTGGCTCAGTAATAGATGAAGATTATATTTAAGTTGTAAAATAAAAGCCATGATTTCTTTTTCAATCTTCTAAAAGTTTTATAATATTTTATTAGATTTATAGCCTAAAAATTAAGATGACTTTGTTTGTTTAATCAGATGAAGAGCATTACAAGAAGAAAGTTCTCAGGAAATATTTTCTGCAGCAACAAACAAAAAACTAAAACCCACTTCAAGGTAGAAAATGAACTTTGCTTCTAAAAGAAAACTTGCTATCTTGGATATTCTTCAATGGAAAGGAAGCATGTCAGAAAGTAGAACTCTTTTCCAAATAATCAGAGAAAAGCTGCTCCCCAATATAAATATTACTGAATATGAGAACAGCTAATAGTGCTATTTAAAGATTCTCCAAATAATACATTAGTACAAATCACTGGAATATCTTCTGAGCTAATAAGGCTATTAAAGCACAATTCTAATTGACTTTAAATAATATGTTTATGAAGATATCTTCAGCAACACCAAACATATGAAACAAAATATTATTTTTGTCCTCATGTCTAAAGAATACTCTGTATTCTTTGTTCCTTGCTTTCCTTATAAACAGCTTCTTTAATGAGAACTATCTAATCTAGATTATGTTCTTGTTGTTGTTTTAAATCCTGTATTTAATACAGATATCTTTTTTAAGATGTAATATATGTGAACTCCCAGCTCTAGTGAGAGAGTGTATGTAAGCTGGCAGGTGATGAAGGACAATAACGAATTTGAAATTTCTTTTATTATTTAGGAGAAACAAGAAAGCATTGATTAATTTTAGACTTAAGTCAAATATGCATGCTGAGATTTTCAGGAAACCATTATAAGAAATAGAAATAGAACACATATCTTCCAAATCAGTTGAGGAAAAAAAAAAAAAAACCTTCTTCATAAGAGACACAGTTTAAGCATACAGACATAGAAAGATTAAAAATAATAAGAAGAAAATATCAGCCAAAAGAAAGCTGGTATAATTATGTTAATAATAATCAAAATAGAATTTAAGGCAATAATTCAAAATGTCCCTCTGAGAAATTAAATGGATCATACATAATTACAAAAGGAATTACAACTATATAACTATTCTAAAATCTGTGCAGTGAATAACATAGTCAAATTATGACACAGTGCACAATCCTTTTAATACATTATCCCAATAATTGATAGACCAAGCAGGCAAAACAAAAGTGGTAAGAGATAAAGTGAGGTAATATTGGCTAAATATAATGTAGTTCCATAGAATCCTGTAGACAACATTAGGAAAAGAACACTCGTTGCAAGCAATCGACAAATTATTAAGTCATAAAACGAATCACAACAAATACCAAAGAATTGATATTTTCTAGGCTATATTCTCCAACTTAAATGAAAATAAATCAAGAATAAGTAATTAAAGATATCTATAAAACAAAAAAATTGAGACATTCTAAATAATTTATGGATTAAAAATCTATATCAAATTAGAAAAATTTAAGAGCTAAATATTAATTTAAAATTACATACTAAAAGTTCAGAGAGGCAGCTAAATTAGTACTTAGAGCAAAATATATAGCCTTATATTAAGAAAAAACTTTAAAAGTTACTGCTGAGATTAGAGCAAGCTAATGTTTACTATTCATCATATAGAGGAACCAATAAGAAAAAAAATAAACAAAATTCATGAACAGATAATACATAAATAAAAAGAAGCTCAAACACAGCAGGAATTAGGGAAATGCAAATTAAAACCAAAAGGAGACACCATTTCCATTCCTAAGATAGACAAACATTTAAATATTTTAGACTAGGAAATATCAAGCATGGGGAAATGAGAACTTATATATTACTGGTGGTAATTAAAATTTGTATAAACACTTTGGAAAGCAATTTGGTAGTATCTACTAAAGCTAAAATTGAAAATTGAATGTTCAATCTAACAATTCAAATCCTATATATATATATACCTAAGGAATTCTCATACATGATATAAGACATTAAAAAATGTTCACTGAAAGAGGTTTTATGATACTGAAAAATGTAAAACAGCTAAAATGTTCATCAATATGCTAAAGTAAAATCTAAATTCTTATGTATTTGTTAAATGTTGTATTTATATAGTAAAATACTATTCTGTATTGAAAATGAGTGAATTAAACAACATGGGATTTCCACAAATATGATGTTGGGCACAAAAAAGCAAAATGCAGAATGATTCATAGATTATAAAACCATTATATATAAATTTAAAACATACAACAAAATTATATACTGTTTATTTATACACATGAACACAGTAAATATTTGTGAAAGGAAAGAGGCTAGTGTGACAGGTGGGCACAAGAGCTTCAACTATATTTGTAACTTTTTTAATGAATAAAAAATCTGAAACAAATTTAGAATACTATTTAGATCAAAGCTAGTTGATGAGTACATGAGTGTTCCCGTTATCACTCTCATTACTTTCCTGTGTGGTGAAATAATAATAATTTCCTAATAAAAAATAAAATAATAAAGAAATAATAAAATAAAGCAACAAATTGTATGATCAACTAGAATAGAAATACTATGTTCTTCCTCAGAATATGAGAAAATATTCTACATGTGTATAAGATATATATTTTAAAATAAGTGGATTATTGCCTCTGCCCAAAACATGGTCTCTTTGAAATTGTTGACACAGTTTAAATAAAGTTAAATGAAGAACTCAAAGTTGACACATAACAATAATACGTTTCATTAAATTTAATAATGAGGGAAAGTATAGACAATATGAGAAATTTCATTGTGAAAGAATTCATCTTAAAATCTTTTGCATAAAACTAGTCTGATAGAAACAAGGTTCTGTTTTTGAGGCTGAGTTTTTTGCTTGGCAAGGTCAATCTGACACGATTTGTGCATGTTATTCAAACACTTAACCCGATATATTCTGTGCCACTGATAACAAATGTGGTTAAGGAGTTCATCTGACAAAACATTTTGTACAATTTTGAGTTAAGTTCTGTCTCAAGACACACATGTCTGTCTTGGTTCCTGACTATCTTCTTGTTTTTCAAATTATTAAAGCACATAAACCAAAGGACCAATGGCTGCAAATAGGAGTTACAGCATCTGTGACAGATTTTATCATCTGCTTCAGGCTAGTTCTTCCGATGAGCTATTAAATCATCAAAATTTGGGTCAAGTGATTTCTGCTCAAGTAAACTGTTACCCAAAATAAATACATTGGGACTTTATGGAGGAAACTGTAGAATAGAAAATTAATAATTAGTGCATTTCCAGATTCTTACATCATGTCTAAAACGTATACTTTTGCATTTATGATTCTGCAGCCAGACTTCAAGGCAATCAAGTCACATTGAGGTAATGGGTATGTTGACAGGGACAGTAACAATTCTCCCCCAGAGATATGGGATTTCTGTCCACATCAGTTATGGAGCAATGTCTGTGGGCAAAATACACTGGAAAGATGCTATGAGTTCAAAGGAATGGGTACGTTATAAAGAGAAATACAAATTCTGTACCTGCTTACACATGGCTTAAAATCTCTTCATTCAAAAAATTTTAATCATTTTTTTTTAAAATTTAGATCTTATTCATGACAGTATCTCTCCTTGGTTAAACTTTAGACTGTCTCCTCTGAGCCCTATTTTTGAATAGGCCTCATCCTTGGGTCTTGTCCTAAAGCCTACCTATCCTAGTTGTAGGAAGAATCCTGCTAGTCTGTTTAGTGAGAATCTCCCAGCCTTGATATCTGACAGCCCTGGCCTGTGTACAAGAAGAATCCTGTTAGGTCGATTGAGTAAAAATCCCCCTGCCCTGGATGTTTCCTTGTACTAATTTTCCATCAATAACCCCTCACTCTGCTCCTTAGCTATAAGTACCCACTTGTCCTTGCTGTATTTGCAACTGAGCCCTGTTCTATGATGAGGTCTCTTTTCCCCTTAATGCAATAGTTTCCAAATAAAATCTATTTTTACCACTTTACTGTCCAGCTCTGGTTCTCTTCGACAGTGCTAAATACTGTGCTAAGTTCTCCTCAAAACAAGTGTTGTCCCTACTTTCATGGATCTTATTCTTTAATGGGAGATAGGCATTGAACATATAATCGCAGAGATAAATGACCATTTAGTGTTGATATCCTTGTTGTAGTACTGGGGACAATTAAGGATGCAGACAGAACTTCTTATCTGTAACTAGTTTGAGGTCCAATTCAAGAAATAAAACCTACTCTAAGTAGGTTTTAGACAAGAAGGGAAATTAGGTACTTAGAAAACTGTATGAAGAATTGAAGGAGAGGGAAGAGATATGGGAACATATGTATATATATAACTGATTCACTTTGTTGTAAAGCAGAAACTAACACATCACTGTAAAGCAATTATACCCCAATAAAGATGTTAAAAAAAATAATTGAAGGAGCAGAGAAAGGGGACTGCAAATGGAAGTATTAAGTTCAAGAGAGCATCGAGTGATTGCACTCTGGGAATTAGAAAAACCTCTTGTATTGCCAAGCAATATCCCTATCACAGCTGCCCTTGACACTCATGTCTCAGTGCACTTTCTAACTGAAATGGCAACATAAGGATGGCCTCTATCTCATTTTTGTCTTTCAAACTGTATGAGTGTATCTGATGGTGGAACAAAATTCTCATCTAGACGACTAGTAACAAGGGGGTATTGAAACCCCCTTAGGCTGACAGCTTCTTTAGTACAGGATGGCACCCAGAAGAATATGGGAATGAATGCTGAGTGCCAAATGATTAGACACTTTGGCTACTCAAGACCATATCTTAAACTTAAAAAAAATTAGCAATTTCAACATGCACCTGCCTATCATATAGAAATTACCCCTTATGCAAATAAACATAGGTTTTCCTCTCCCCAAATTTTATTAGTCATTGCATCTGGAGCTGAGTTATCATCATCCTTCAGCTCCAGTCATAATTCTAACCTGATAGTCTGTAATTTGAGGGCAAAAGTACAAACATCACAATTTATATAAAATTGTAGGGGGAAAGGAAAGAGGTAAAAAGGAAATGCAGGACATACACAGCAGGGCAAGGAAGAAAAGAGGAGTGGTTATTAATTCCTTATTCTGTAACTGGTCACAAGATCACAATTGTTGTTTACGATGCCTTTTATTCTCTTTCCATTCCATTGACTTTTGACCAGCACTGTGACTAGTTAGGGATCTTTGCTCAGTAGGGGACCCAAATCGTCATTCTTGAGGGTTCTTTACTCTTGGTGGTTCTGTCTGTATTGGATTGTTATTGTCCCCTATTTAACATTTGACAAAAAAGTATGGAAGTAGTAAGAGGTGCTCCTAGAGGATGCCCTGGGTTCCAGATGTACCTCTCCTTTTCTTTGTAGAAACAGTTCTATTTCTCCTTGATACAGGATCAATTGTACCAGCCAATGAAGTTAACTTCTTCATTGCCTATTAGTTCAGTGTCATGGAAACACCAAACTATCCAACAGTAACCTTAGAGTTCAAAGGAATCACTGTTATGTCATTGTGGAGGGGAGGCACTCCTCCTTTGAGTACTAAGACCTTTAAACAATCCCAGTTCAAAGTCATGTGGATGGAAAGCTAAATATTGTGAATGATCTTTAGATGATAGATAATTATCTCCTCTCCCAGTTCCATCTCTTCGTTTCCAGATATACACTTTGGTATGATTTGCATATATCATATTGTTAGACAATATTCAATTCTGCTGTAGGAAACACAAAAACTCATAAGATGTGTAAGTTTTTAACCTATGAGACATATTAAACATAGATAAAGCAAGTACATCTTGTGTGCACTGAACATAGACATAAAGGGATGGGAAGAACAAGAGTAAGCTAACATTCATAATATACTAAATATACGAGGCACCTAAGACACCAAGTGTTCTTGACACACTAAATGTACATAAAGCATATGAGGTACTCAAAATTTACAAGGTTGTGGATCAACCAAACATTAGTGATAATCATCCCAAACCCATGTTTCCTGTAGACCATAAATGCAAAAATCATCCATAGCTGCTCCTCCAGTAATTTGCAAGTTACAGCTTTATCCAGGTGCACATGCCCCTTGGAATTCTAGATAGAGTGTGTTGGCCCTGGACAACTTCCATATCTTAGGGACCCTCCCTTAAACCTCAACTCTGGTCCTCATTACCATGCCATCAGATGGGAAGGCTGAAGGCTAATCCATTCAAGAGGCAGAAGCTACAAATATGTTCAAGTGAAGATTAAACACTAGGATCCATTCAGCCCACTGGCATCTATTCTAAGAAGAACATTAACTGAACTCAGCCCTTTCCCTTTACTTCTCATCATTTGTTTTAAATTGAATATACCATCTGATTTGAGCAGCTTAATTTGGTCTGTGAGTCTCTGTTCAATGACATTGTTCAATGACCTCTGGGAAGCTTAAGGTAACTCCCCACATGACATTCAAATATAGAAAAAAAGTGCCATGTATTGGTCACTAATTCTGATCATGTATCCTATTATTGAAGGACAGTGCCTTCAACCTCCAAGTGAATCTTCTCCCAAGTGGTGCTATAAATGAGTTTTCATTCATTCATTATACTGTCTTAAAAGGCCATTTGCTTCAGGCAGCTGTGGCACATGATACACAAGTGAATCCTATTGACTTGAGCCCATTTAAAAAAATGTGTGTCCTATAAATGAATCCACTGTTCAGAAACAATGTTGTATGTGTCACCATGATGATGTACCATTAAGTAAATCAACAGATGCAGAGGCATGGTAACAAGAAAGGCAAATCCATAGGCAGAATAATTGTCTATCCTAAAATGAATAGTTGCCCTTTCCATAATGGAAAGAATCCCATGTCATTATCTGTCATCAGACAGATTACTGGTCCCCCTGTGAATGGTGCAATGTGAGTATCAACATTTATCCCTGAGGCTGGCAGCTCGGGTACTCAGTATTGGCCATACCAAATAAGCCATACTGTTAAATCTGTGCTTAACTTACGTCCTTGCTATTTTGAACTCTTTATTTTTGACTCCATTGAGCAAGCAAGGGAAGGTGGCTGGTAAAAAAACAAAAAACAAAACCAAAACAAACAAAAAGCTCCTTGGCGTTCATATAATGGGTCATTGTATTCATGTAATCTTTGAAAGATTCCTCATCTAGGAATCTCTTCTAAAGAGAAATCACCTGGGACATTAATATCCACATAGGCTCTGTCAGTTCTGAAAGGTCCTTCCACATACCTCTACCCTATAACTCCTTGTTATCAATCCTCCAAATTGCATCCATACTTCTGACAACCTTTGTTTCCAAGCAAAGTGAGCAAACAGATGTGCCACTCAAAGATCTGTGCACTTGGAAGATTTCTCTTCTCTATAGTTTTTCTGGGACATAGGATGATTGAAGTGGCAATGCAACAAAATGAAGTCCATTGAGAGGGTATAAAATTGTTCAAGGGTAAAAAAAAATGTTCGAGTGACAAATTTGAGCATTCAGCCAATCTTATATATTCTGTTACCGTTTGCTGTAGGTGGTTTGTTGCTCAAGCTCAAATTTCTGGTGGGTTGGTCAAAAAACATGATAATCATGGTTGCATGACCACTTGAGGGGGTCCAATGGTCAAGTGTTTAGCCTTTCCCAGGATCTATTAGCAAGGAAGGATATTTCCTTCAAAAGAAGATTAATAATTTCAGGAAGAAGACATGATTTTGTTTTGAAACCCCAAAGGTCTACATTATTAATCTTCTATCAGATTTGCAAGATTTTCCAAACTTCATGGCCATCTGCCTCAAACACTTTAGGCACTACTGAATTTGCTGACTCATTATGGCCAAGTGGCATAGAGAACAGCTTGCACCTCAGCCTGGATGAGCTGGAGAGTCTATTCTTGTTCTGCAACACTGAAGACTCAGCCATAGTGATTACTTGGTAAAAGTATTGAAGAAGCACATCCCAAAATAGTGTATGTTGCTTTTAAACATCCAAGAAGCCCACAAAAACTGGGCCTATTTCTTTGGAAGAGATATAAAGACATGCCCCACTGAACTCTCAGAAATTTGGAAAAGATGGCAGGTCCTGAATTTTCATGGGGAAGGGGGTCTCTCCTACTTTCTGGCATGTATACAAATTACTGAGCTGTCTAGAATAAAATTTACTCCCAGATCTCCAAGTGACTAAAAAGTTACTTGATGTCATTAAATAATAAACCTCTGTGATATCTTCTGGCATAGACAGATAATCAAGGGCCCTGGGGTAATTCACTCCATTGCCATGAGAAAAATTAATTAAGGTGAAAACAAGCCATTTTGACGTTCTTTGCTTATTCAGATAAAAATAAAGACATTTCTAGATTAATAGCTACAAGATATCACAGCCCAGTTGATTTTGTTCTAGGAGAGACCACATCTTCCACAACAGTAGCAACTGAAGTCACCACCTGATTAAGCTTACATTGATCTGCTATTTTCCAAAACATAGCCAACTTCTTCATGGCTGAAAGAAGCAAGTTAAATGGGGATATCATAGAAATCACTACACTTACACCTCAAGTCTGGGAATTGGGTAAGTGGCTGTGACATTCCACTGTGATAATTAGAGTTAGTCCATTTGTCACACCCGGGTCATTTCTTCAGCTGTACAACTTAATACAAATTAAGCTAGTTGACCATCTACTTTATTCATAAAGTTATGATGAGCAATTATCCAGTCCTAGAAAATGGGTTAAACCATTTTTCTACTACTATCTTCTTGATGTCTATTATAATCATGTCCACCCTATACCTGGCAACAAATATTGTCATTTGACATCTGTCACTCCAGGAGTCCATCACTCCTATCTAAATACAGAGCCCATTTCAAGGGCAGCATCTACACCTTTATCTCTGTCCAAGAGAGGACATCAGTGTATTGCTAAATGCCTTGGTGAAAGAAATACCCTCTGAACTTGCTTAGGTGATATAATTAGAAGTTAAAGTGAGTCACATGATAAATCATTCCAATGTTCTTATCCCCGCAAGTCTCAGATTCTACAGATATGCTGAGGAATTTCTTGCATCTTAACTTCATTTGGTGGGAACCATCTCTAAGTCCAGGTTTCAGTCAACCAATCCATCAAACAGTTATAAGCCCTCTTGGCTTCTTGGACCAGCACATTAGGTGCAGACTCTGGTATGTGCAGCCATATTGGTTAATTTGGCCCAGTATGTTTATAATTTTTCCTATCTGATGCAGCTCCCTTCAAATATATTGCCACACACATTCCTCAGGTTTCTGCTGATAAACAAGAACAAACTATTGTCATTTTTTAATGTTTTAGGCTTTTCCTCCTGGTTCACACTTTATATTTGACCTCTTTTCACACACTAGGAACCAATTCTAACAAGTCTGGAGGCAGTGAGGTGGTACGGACAGACCGTGAGGAGAAATGGCATTCCTTATACATTAGTTACTGCAGGTGAGTTAGCTCTCCAAGAAAGGAAGAATCAACCTAATAAAATAGGGTTGAGGAGTCCTCTAAGGCAAGGAAGGTTCAGTGGATTTAAACATTCAGTATAGTTACAATAATCTAAATCCACTTAATGTTCCCATTCAAATTCTCTGAGCTCTCAGTCTTTCTCAACCAATGCTGTAACTTTCACAGAGGAGGCCTGGTGAGGCTGAGATTCAGCCCACATTACAATTTAGCAATAAACAAGATCAGACGCTGTGTAGGAGTTGTTTTTTTTTTTGTTGTTGTTTGTTTGTTTGTTTTTGCCATCAGCAGCCCTACAGCTACAAGATATAAAAGATTGTAGGAGGTAGTCATGGACGCTCCCTGGGCTCCTGACTTGCCTTGAGAAAAGTATTTAAAACTCTGGGTTTCTTGTTTTCTCTCTGTACAATTGGGCCAGTCAGAGAGAGCCAGCCTACTTTACAATTATTATATTTATATTCCCATCAGAAAATTCTATTGAAGAAATCACAAAACCTTGGCTTTCATAGGTACTTCATTCCAGGTGACCTCAGGTAATAATTACAAGCCAAGTATTAGCAATGTGTCATTATGCACTACTAGGATTGTCTCCTCTTTCATACTCAACCGGGTTAGGTAATTCCAAATTTATATCCTTGAATAAGTAGATCTGCAACCAGTTTTGGAATCAAATACTTCAGCCAATAGGATAAAATGTAAGAAATGGAAATGATTCTAGTTATTTTAAGCAAGAGAAGATTTAATACAAATATTAGCTGTGTACAAAATCAGTGAAAGAGCCTGGGGATGGGGGGTGGGAGAAGAAATCCAGGGCCATTTCTTAAACTGTTATATCCAAGGACATTCTGCTGTAGCCTTTATCCAGAAAGCAGGGCTCTCTGGCTGCTGCCTCGTGACCTCAGTGAAGTTAGTGACCAGACACTGGAACGCTGGTTATGGCTGCCCTGCCTGACTTGTACCGAAGCCCAAACATCAAAAGGCAGATAGTTTCGACTTCACTTCTGCCTTGAAAATTTTGTACATATGCACATAACTGGCAGAGTCTAATTCACATATAGAACCCTACATGTAAAGGAGTCCAATAAATGTGGTTGACTCTTCCAGAAAGAAAGGTATATAATAAATTAAGAATGATGAATACCAAAGCAAGCAGACATGTTTAGGGGTTTGTCTAAAAAAGTTGATTCTCACAGCTTGCCACCCAGCTTCAAGCACTGTATTCCCTTCTTTTCTCTTTTGAGGTTTTTACGTCTTTTAAAAGCTCTTTCTATTTTTAGTTTTCACTTTAGTGGGATTTAGCAGAAATAAATCATAGACTAAATGCATTGTGGGAAGGAGTACAATTGGGACCCGTATTATGGAGAACTGCACTAGATGTCATGTGCTTTACGTGTATTTTTTATTTTATTATTTTTATTTTTATTTTTTTTTTGCTGTACGCGGGCCTCTCACTGTTGTGGCCTCTTCTGTTGCGGAGCACAGGCTCCGGACGCGCAGGCTCAGCAGCCATGGCTCACGAGCCCAGCCGCTCAGCGACATGTGAGATCTTCCCGGACCGAGGCATGAACCTGTGTCCCCTGCATCGGCAGGTGGACCCTCAACCACTGTGCCACCAGGGAAGCCCGCTTTACGTGTATTTAAACTCATTTAGCACTTACACCAAATCTACCAGGAAATTTGGTTACAGTTTAAACAGCTTGCCCAAGGTCACGTGATTAGTAAGAAGCCAGGTCAGGATTTCCACACAGGCACATCAGCTGTGCTGCAGAAAAGCCTAAGGTGAGATCTACACTTTCGAAATGTTCACACATTCTCTCAAGCTACTTGTGAGAGAGAATAGGAGGCAGCTTCTAATGAAGTGTTTGCCAGGTCATTTAAGTAGTTTGCTATGTTCTAATCAAGGGGTTTAAATTTCTTTGCAGAGATACTAGACTCTAATAGGAGAGACAGACTGACCAATGAGAATCCAGAGCATGTATAAAGATGTAGTAATAGTCACAAGGCACATTTATTAAAAAATATGCAATTTATGGCAGCCAATGGTTCTATAATGGCAAAGACATCAATGAGAGTACTTAGTCTTTAGTTTTATTATTATTAATGAATTCTGCCTCTTCTAATTTGCTTCTGGACAGAAAGCTCTCCATGGTTTTCCCAAGGATTAAACAAAACAAAATCTCAAGGTATTTAATACTTGCTATAAATACTTTGGTGACTACATTTTACTTCCCAAGAGAATCTGGGTCATGATCTGCATTAAAAACTCATAATTGCATGATTCTAAATGTAGTCAGCAGGATGGTTGTTGGGTCATTAATCCACGGAATGCCTTGCTATCCTGTTAAAATATATAATTTTGGAAATAAAATGCTTAGTTTGGTCATTTTTAGATTACCTTGGCTTTATCTGCAGAATGGTCCACCACAAGCCCCTTACAATGGGCTTCAGTTATCTCATCTTTAAAATAAGTGATGCACTTGATGATAGCAAGAGTCCATAAATATGAATTCTCAATACACACGCTAATTCTAGCTAAAATCAATGATAAGAAAACTCAGAAGCTCTCCAATAGGGTTGAGACAAACCATTCACTGCTACCTTTCTTTGGGCACATTAAAAAGTAAGTAGCTGAAAATGAATCACAAGTCTCTGAATTACTGGTGGGGACCCTTCTTCTACTTACCTGTGTTACAGAAAGTAAATGTGGTACCTTGAATACCTGATGGGCTTTAATATTCGTTTTCTTTTTGCCCATGTAGGTAAACTGCTTTCAAGAAGAGCAGCTTATTTTAAAAGTATAAACCACTTCAGAAAGAGAATTCACTTTGCTCTTACTCCTGTCAAGGCTTTGTCAACTTAACGAGAAGGCATGCTCATAAACAACTTGCCATCTGGTTAACTGAATTTGTCAAGGAGTATTAGGACTCGAAGAAGGAAACAGCACAACAGAGAATGAGAAGCACCATTTCCCAGGTTCCAGCCAATGATTGAGAAAATCTGGGGGATCCTGTAGGGATGCTTAAAATAATTGCATCATAAGAGAAATTTGTTACAGAGTAGTGGCTCCCTACTTTGGGAATTCTTTTGGTTTCATTTCCATTTTTATCTAGCCACAGGAGACACTTGTCTTAACACAACGATCATTTTGATTGTCTTTTTCTTAGACATTTTTATTTTCATATAGAATTAATAAACTTGGTTTCACTTGGCTTCAAAGAATTGAATGTTAACTATTTTTGGTTATTGTACGCTGTGTTTTTAAATTTTCACTTTTAGGGTATATTAGGGCTATTTACTGAGAAATTTGATAGTCATCACATAAGGGAAAAAGTCAAATACTGATTAGTCAAGATAGGTTTGCTGTAAACATGGAGCAAATTTTGGGCCTTGTATGTGTTCATGTACATCATTTATATGCATAGAATTAAACAGTCAGAGGTTATAACGTGAAGTTAATTTCATTCCACGTTGTTCAACAAGTAAGGAACACCTTTAAGCTCAGTCTCACACCTTCCTAAAATGATAGTCCTATCTGCGGTGAAATTTAAACTTTGAGCAGAAATGTGAAGTAGGCTATGACGGGTAGGGTTTCCAGAGAAGCATGCAAGAGGCTTATTTGCAAGGACTCTTGTAATCTACAGTGAAACAGATGAAAAAGAAGGAAGGACAGGATAGAGACAGAAGTGAAGCCATTATAAAAACTGAAATGAAGCCTAAACTGAGGCTGTAGCCCATTTGTAAGCAGCACCTTACCTTACAGAGCTGATCCAAGTTGCAGTAAGATACCCAGACCTTCATACCCCTGTGGCTACCAGTCATCAGGTAAGGGTGATCTGGAGAAGAGGACAGAGGTGAATACCCTCTCTTCAGACTCAAGCTTTCTACCAATAGCACTAGAGCACTTCCTGGAGTGCTAGCCACAAAGGCATATCTTGCTCTCCTTAACGTTGCTCCCAAATTTGGGATCCCACTTGGTGGCTGTCCTTCTTAGAGGCCTCTGCTCCAAACCCTTCCATTTCTCCTCTCTCCAATTCAATTGTCTTGTCCCATTCTCTACCATTAGTTGTATGTTGGGATAAGACACATATTTCCAGCACCCTTTCATAATGGCTAGTAGACGCGTCACTTCTTGAAAATCTTGGTAACATGTACTCATTTTGGTAAGGATGCCTGGAATCAAGGGAATGAAGACACTGGTGGCAACTCCAAGCAGAGTGAAGCATTACAGAACAAAGAGTACGAAGAACAGGGAATTTAAACTTCTTTTAAATGAGATAACTATAGGGGTGCACATAGTTAACATTTCTGTTATACTTTTGGGAGATTACATCATGAAAAATTTGCAAATGTGCCTCACCAGCTCTCCCGGAGACACCCACGGGAAATAACTATGCTTTAAATCTTAATTTAATTCAAGCAATAGATGAGTCTACCCAAAGTATGGCAGCATTGGTGGCTCCTTGCTCAAAGCTACATGACTCCTGGACACATGAGACAGCATCTCTATCTGAGGATCTCATGGGAGGGCAGACTGTGAGTACTCATTACAGGAGTACAGGAAAGCACTTAGTTCTACAAGAAGTGCTAGCAAAGGAAAGGAAAGAGGCCAGAAATGACAGGAAGATGTTGGATGTAGTTAATGTAGCTAAGCGACTATTATGAACTAGGCACTCTGCTGGTAACTTTAAATGAATTCTCATACCAACACTATGGTAGATGTTTTTAAAGATAAGAAACCAAATGTTAAAGAAATTAGTTATTTGGCTAGGGAACACAGCTGGTAAGTGAATAAACCAACATTTGAACTCCAAAGCCAGTGTTATTTCCACCATCTTATACTCATATGCCATGGGGATTCTGAACAACTTTTAATAACAGCAGTTCAACTTTCTAGTATTTGGAGGGTTAATATTTTAAACTACTTGTTAATGCTTTTAATAACTTCCTGGTCGAGATGTAAATTTTCTCATATTTTCTAAACTAACCCTGATTATTTTAACTTGTACCCATGCCACAAATGATTTATATGTTTAAATGTGTTTATTCCTATGTCCATAAAACACGTTGCTTCTTTTTCCCTAACAACAACAACAAAAAGTATGTCACACCACAGTTTCCTTGCCTGTACTTTGATCACTCCTCTGTAAAATATATGTGTTTATGTTTTTGATTTGTGTGTGTATGTTTTTGCCTGTTAAAATATTAGTAATGTTGCATAAACATTTTATGTCTTCCTGTCTTCCTTATGCTGTTTTTTTTTTTTACTTTTCAGTTTACATTAGCTTTTTAAAACAGACTCATATTATAGTAATTCTTTCATTAGTAAAATCTATCTTTATTAAAATAAATGATTTCAAAAACTTGTCTCTGAGGTTTTGAATTTCATTCACTATGGAAAATTAGTTAAGATTAATAAGAATGTGTTTTTCCTTGAGGCGACTTCATCTTTGATTTATTTATATTTAACAGTATTAGGGATGTTTCTGAACTGCTAGGTAGAATTCTAATGTTTGAAAAAAATACTATTATATAATTTTATAATATTTACTTTGATAAATCCGTTTTTAAATGCTATTTTGGTCCTTTATAAAGGTAAAGTAGTACTTAATTAACATCAAAAAATAATTATTTTACTATTTTGATTTCATTTTATTAAATTCCCTTTCTAGAATTAATGGACTTTTAAAATTTCATAACAAAGAGCTAATGAGTGAGAATCATAAATAACAGCTTGTAAAAAAAGGTAAACACGTAGAGGTACCTCAGTCTGAGCCCCAAGGATGACTTTCCAACTATACAATTAAAAGTCATTCATTTAAATTCCACATATAAGTGATATCATATGATATTTGTCTTTATGGGAAAAGAATCTAAAAAAAGAGTGGATATTTATATATATATAACTGATTCACTTTGCTGTACACCTGAAATTAACACAACATTGTAAATCAATTATACTCCAATAAAAATTAAAAAGTCCTTCACTTAAAATATCAATCATTAGTGTGTTATAAATTGGAAAGTCGGCATTATGTAACATCTTTAATAAAACAATATATCATTATTCAATTCAGGTGTATGGTGTAATCAAATAAAGGTATTGTTTACTGGCGGGGATTCTTAGGCAACCACGTCAAGGCTAAACATTTTGAAATTAAGATCCCATTATTACCTGTTAAGCAGTGGTTTTATAAATATATTGAAGGTCCTGAAAAAAAGTAATTCCTAATTATTCTAAATGCCTTGTCCTGTAATTTTTTTAGACCATAAGTGTATAGTTTTTCAAGGTTTAAAGAGTAGAAGTGGCAGAGTCAGTCCTAGAATCTGTTCTATTTCATCTAAAATAAACCACATTTATCAATCATTGTTTTCCTGGGTGTTCTTCTCATAATTAACTTTCTGTTGACTATTTAAAGTTTAATAGCTATTACATAAAAGGCCTGCAAAGATATAAGATGCACTCAATATTTTAAGAAACAATCTTGCTTTATACAATTGTTACTGTAGGGAAATCTATCTTTGATACTTTGTATTGAAATTAAGTATTTTATAAGTGTGTCTACTTAGTAATAGTGCTTGAATTCCTCTGTTTTGAAGGAAGGGTAATTGAATTAATAAGAATGAGTTTTGTTCCACTTTCTTCCCTTTTCATTCATTTGCATTTTTCAGCAATAATGGTTATGAATGAATCCCTGTCACTGCAGTGAACGCTGGAAAAAAATGATCTCATTGGCTCCTCAGAAGTTTTAGTACCCATTTCACATATGAAGAAACTGAGACTCAGGGACATTAAATGATATCACACAGATACAAAGTAGGAGTGCCTATGATCCCACAACTCCTACTTTTAATGATTGTCCATGTTGCTTCTCAGACATACTGAGTTTACTATCATCATAGCTAATGAGGGACATGTCAGTCTTTGTGATAAAGTTAATGAAACTGAGTGAATGCTCCCTGTTTTTTAGTCCATACACATCTTTCTAAAATTTATAAGAACATAGGACATAAAGCAGCTCAATGAAATAGAGCTAAACTTCACGGAAAATTAACAAGGATGAAACTGAATTTAGAGTTTAAAGATCTTAAGAAATCCACCAAACTCTGATGCTTTCAAATATAAGAAACAAGCCAGAGAGATTAATGGTCTTACCCAAGATGCAAGAGAGACCTGAGCTATGTGGCCCAACTTTTGAACATTAATTCCATATATTTTCAGAAAGTAAGTGACATTTATTGAGCACTTGGTATGTGTCAAGCATGGTGCTGTATTATTGTTGCTGAGGTAAGTTTTGTAATTACCCTTTGTACAGATGAGGAAATTGAAGCATAAACATATCCAGGGCCCAACATTAGTATGGGTTGCCACAAAGATGAATCTAGCTCTAGATAGCTTTGAACTCAGACTGAAAGGGATTCACCACCCTTCAGTAATTTAGCTCCTCACCCAATAGGCTGTACAGAAACTGCTGGTCTCTATCAGATGTGATTGGCCTCCATTACAAAGCAACTGGTTTTCCCTTACTTCAGAAATACTAGAGGAGCATCCTGTATTCCAACTAACCAGGGCCGCTATGTAAAATATTTAACAATAGAAAGAGCTGTGGGCCAATCTATCAAAACAGATCCCGGGGGATTCCCTGGTGGCGCAGTGGTTGAGAGTCCACCTGCAGATGCAGGAGACTCGGGTTCGTGCCCCGGTCCGAGAAGATCTCACACGCCGCAGAGCGGCTAGGCCCGTGAGCCATGGCCGCTGAGCCTGCGCGTCCGGAGCCTGTGCTCCGCAACGGGAGAGGCCACAACAGTGAGAGGCCCGCGTACCACACACACAAAACAAACAAACAAACAAAAAACAGATACCGGCCCAAACAGAATAGAAATTGGCTATAGACCATGGGATTGGTAGGACTGACTTACACCTACCAAATAATTGCCCTGAAACCAATTAAACTCTGCAGTCAAGGACTGGAATATAAAGTATTTGCTTCCCTTAGCATCCAGATATCTGATCTTCTGTATTTATTGATCAAGGAAACGCAGGATTAAAAGGAAAATAATGCTAATATAGACCCCAGTGAGTGAGCTGCTTTGAGACTATTTTAACTGCGATGAACAGAAAGTGTACAGAAGGAAAAAAAAAACCACAACCCAGCTGAAGAGGATGCATGTTTCTTAATTACAGCTAGATTATGAAATCAAGAATGGTATTGATTGCAAAAAGGAACTATGTGACAGCTGGTAGACTATCACATCTGCATTGCAGAGCCATTAAAGAACTCTTCCATTTGGTTGCTACCTTCCCCACTATCAATAAAGTGTGGATGTAGATGCCACGGCTTGTGGTATAGTAGAATGAAATAAAACTACATCATTTAACATTACAGATCTTTGAAACAGAAAGTTAATACCTTGATCTTTTTAATGTTTCAATTGCCCAGTGTCTTCTGAACACTCATTCTTATACTCACCCATTTGAAACGTTTCCTGATTTAATTTTCAGCTATAACCATGCCTACATGTCCTCTGCAGATCAGAGAAGAAATAACTACACTACAAAGAAGTCTATTCTCTCTCCGTTCAACTGTGCTGTTCAATGGATCCCACTCACCATGAGACAAAGGACCTGGTATTGTTTTGTGTTACCCTGTGGGATCTCACTTTCCCCAACTGTTCCAGAAAAAAAGAATAGGGAAAATGAAAAGCTCCCTGTCAAATTTGTGTTGAAAATGGTTGTACACAATGATGTGGAATTTTGGATGCTAACTACATTTACATAAATGATTCCTGCATATAATTCTGATCCTAATACTCAAGAAGCTTGGTTTCATCATATAAAGTTGGCAATATGTCACCCCGTGCTTGTGAATTGGGTTTGCCTGAAACATACATGGTGCTTGATGTCATTTATTCAGACTCAGATAATGTGTTAACTTCTATACCTGCTTTCAGTTCTGACAGCGATCATATGTGTTAGTCTTCACTGTCTCCATTCAAGGTAAAAGAAACCGATGACCCTAAAGTGTAAGTTATTAACAAGGCCAATTGGCTGGTCAATGGCAAAGGCAGATTTCCAAAATAAGTCAGCCTCATTCAAGTTTCAATAACCACTACTCTCTACTGCATCCTTCTTTATGGGAATATCATTTCTAGGAGAGACTATTTATTCTCTTGGTAAAAACCAAGATAATACAATGTGAAGGTTTAAGTGATATATGCCGTATTTTTGATATAGGGTATGACACAGTGAATAATGACTGTCCCTTTTGATACTGCTGATGGAAACAACAAAAACAAATCTACCTCTGCTTTTTACATGTGAAGAATTCATTTTGACTAGCAAACGGTCAAAATGTTTTCCTCAATTGGACTTTGTGTCTCCCCATACTTTGCATACTTTTCATGATGGTGACATTTTGTTGCAAGACGATTTTTTAAGATAGCTCTTTATATGCCTTTTGCAAGCTGGCTCAGTTTTGAGGTTGTGTGTAAATCGAAAAAAAGGATATTCTTCAAATCATTTTAACAGTTCTCTTAGCCTTCCCTGTGGGTGTAAATATATCCTGAGTCCATCTCAAGCTCCCAAATCAGATAAATGTGTGGCTATCATATAATCATAAAAACAAAATTTCTGTAAAATATAGCAATGGGTAACCAAGAGATGTTAAAGAAAATATATGATTTGCTTCGAGCAAAGCTTATTGTTCATGATTCACAATTCTATAGCTCTTTCTGAGGTTTGAAGAGAAATTATCCAGCCACAGGAGATTGACAGGGTAGCTGTTATTTGCGGCGATGCTGTGTGTGGAGAGCTGATCCCACAGGGAGCCTGATGTCACCATGGGGCCCCCTGTGCTCCAATCACACTTTCTCCAAAAGCACATACAGGGCAGCTGC
Source organism: Globicephala melas (assembly GCF_963455315.2). Classification (NCBI taxonomy): domain Eukaryota; kingdom Metazoa; phylum Chordata; class Mammalia; order Artiodactyla; family Delphinidae; genus Globicephala; species Globicephala melas. The sequence goes on along the minus strand of NC_083315.2, from coordinate 159,877,227 downwards.
CAGGGGCTGGACACCATACTCAACACTGGATGAGATACAATTGACAGAATATGTGCTCTGTCTCTCCTGGAGTATAGTCATGAAACAGACCCATGAAAATTTACAGTGCATGGGTGCCACAAATGAAAGTATTTTAAAGTTAGATTAACTGCACAGAGAGGTCAGATCATTAACAGGTATGATTCAAGAAGCTTTCCAAGTGTTGGGGGGTGGGTGTATATTTGAATTGTATCTTGAATAGTCAACCAGACAAGGAACTTGAGATCTCTTAGAGATAGACTGAAAGATTTTCATTCATTTTTTAATTTAAGATATATATCTAACCTAGAGCACATAATGAATGAGGAGGAAATACTGGTAAGGAATACCAGGCAGCAACGGGTAGTAGGACGCGTATGTCACACAAGGAGTTTGACTTCTCTCTTAAAGTAATGATAATGGAATATTTTGAAATTGAGATAGTGTCACAACAAGCATTTTTTATAGATTACCCTTTGTCCTGCAATGTGTACACGAGGCTGAAGTGGGAACAGACTGAAGGAAGGGTCTTAACCATGTCAGGGTTAGGAAGCTGAGAAAAGAAAACACATTTGAGAGCGTGTGTAAGTGCCAGAACTAGTACTGTTAGCTGATTATTTAAATATAGGTGCGTGAGCGCTCCAAGAAGTCAAAGAGTGTGGGGAATGGCCTAGGCTGTGAGTTGAATACCAGTAGCTTCCAGGAAAGATTTTTGATGATGCAAAGTTAAGTCTCCTGGAAAACTGTCTCACTCAGCGCCAAAACTTACCAGGCCTTAGCGAATATTTGCTGAATGAAAACAAAACTTAATTACCCAAACCAGGGAGTTTAACAGACCCTCTGATCTATCACATTTTTATATTTGATTAGAAAAAGATGGACCCATTATGGAGGTTTATTATGTCAAATGATAAGAATCCCCCTAAGGGTACATTGAAATGTTCATCTACTTTAGACTTCATACCAAGAACCTGGACAGACGGGATCATCAGTTGGTGTGTGTCCTACGGTGACATCCAGTTTGGAGTTTAACAGTAAAAATTCTTTATCCTTAACTTTCTGTATAACTAATGAGATAAAGCTTGTATAATATCCTCTAAAGCACACATTCTATATTTGTGCTATGAAATAAAGGTATAAATCCAGAAGCCAGTTTGCTAACACCCTAATAGATTCTTATCTGTGAGCATCTTCAGCAGGATTTACAAACTATTTAGAGCAACCTCTCAAGTATGAAACAAATTCATTACTAAAAATAACCTGACTCAAGTTTTTTTAATAGTTCTCTCAGCTCACCCCATGGATATACACAGAGCTTGCTCGATTCCATCTGAAGCTTTCAAATCAAATCAATGTACAGGTATCAAATGATCACAAAATCAGAAAATTAAAATTATAGGAATGGATGACCAAGGGAGTTCAAAGACATAGATATTTTGAGGTTTGTAAGAATATTCCCTTGATTGGTCACAAACAATCAATGGATGAATCCACTGGGTGAAGTTGTGGTATCTCCATCACTGAAAATCTTAAACACTAAGAATTTGTCCTGAAGGTTAGTCAGTCTTAAGGCTAGTCAATTGATTAAGAGGCAAGAAAACAAGAAGAGTCCATGGAGCCAGGTACCATTATTATGATTATTATTTTTGATTGATTTCCATTCTGTGCTCAATGGGAATTTAAGAGGTTGCCTTTGTAATTACCAAATACAATTCCAAAATTTTCAATTACTGGATGTAAATTTGAAAATTTAATTCAATTGAATTCTGATCTTATCAAAGCACTCTCTTTGTTTCATCTATTAAACACCAAGATCCTCTAACCTCTTTCTCTCTAGATATCTAATATACAAACTTGATGCATTATCAAACTTACCAACAGGTATATATGTCTCTTTTGTTATCTTAGATATTTCGTTGAGTTTAATGAGAGAATGTAAAGTTATCACATGGGCTCTGAGACACTGGAATATGTTAGAAAACAAGTTTATTACACGATCTGTGGGCTTTCTAGCAGCAGAGTCATATTTTTCTCTGAATCCCCAGTAGAACCTAATAAAGTACTCTGTAAAAAGTAGATGAAAAGTAAATATATTGGATGAACAAACGTTTTAGGAACACGGTGGAGTAGGAAATACACTTGGTTTGGCTAAGACTGTATTTCATTCTTCTATGAAACCTCTGAACTCAGACCAGTGCCTGGGACATAGTAAAAGTTGTTTCATAAACTCTTTTGAATGAAAGGTATTCCTCGACTAAGGATCTGGTCTCCACAGAGTAGAGTCTGTAACTCTTGGCAAAAGTAACCAAGAACACATAGACATTATTTTGCACAAAATCTCCCAAATGTAATATGAATCACCTGTTACAACCATCTTTCATAGTTAATTCTCCAACAGAGGTTCTGCAAGCCATTAATAGTAGTAACTGAGTGTCATCATTTTATTTCCTGATTCAGTCTCTGTCAAATACACTATTAGTAAAACGGCCAAGAGGGGTTAGAGAAAGGGCTTCTGGAAAATCAGGAGATAATCCCGAATTGAACTTGAGCATATGAATACATACATTTTCATGAGTGCTTATTGAAAGTATGGGTGGATGAGCTCTATAAACAATTCTGAAGTAGAAAGTACCATGAGGATTCTTAAGGAAAAGTGACATTTAAAATGGACAGTGTATATTATGAAATAGGGCAAAAGACTATTCTGATGAGATAACTACATTGGCATTTATCTATATTCTAAACAACACAGATTTCACAAACACAAAATAATATGCTCCATGTATGTGTGTATATTCAAAAGATATTCATAGGAACACACAACTTAGTCAGGAAATAGAAAAGAACGTGAAGATTTCATATAAACCCCTCACACAAAAAGAGTCAAATGGCCTTAAAACACAGAAGTTGTCTTCAAGGTAAGAGAAAATGAAAAACCCTACTACCTCCTTCATCCCATCCATGGTCCTCCATCAGGGAGTGTCCCTCATTTGTCTTTGACATGAACCAAGCAAGGATGGGCAGTATCCCAATGAACTTACTCAGATAAACACAATGTGGTTTCTTTTTAAAATAAGCCTTTACTGAGTATATCAACAAGGTACTGTATAGTGTAGAGTGAAGTTTGTAGTTAACAAAGTGTGCGACACAGTAGGTCTCAGGGGATGTGTGATGCAGAATCTTCCAGCCCCTTGCAGTCCCTTGTCAGTGAGAACACACTACACAGAAACCAGAAGCAAATCAACATACGGCTCAAACAATAACAAATCATCAGGATTAACTTTCAGCGAATATATACTGTTCCCACGAGGGACACACAGTGGCGACGCCTTCACCTTGCCTCAGAAAGGTTATAAATCTTACATCCCATGGATGTCTTTACGAATACCCCTGTGTGTGGTGTGTGTGTGTACACAAGTGTGTGTTTTACACTAGTTAAAAAATGTCTGTTGTGATGGCCTTGCTTTGTGCTCTTCTGGTGGGTGTGCTGCTAGAAAAAGAAAAAAAAAAACTTAAACTATAGCAAAAGGAATGTGATTTTTTTTTTGTTGTAACAGTATCCCCAGAATAACAGTGTAACAGTACATGTTATAACAACATGTACAAAACTTTCTCCCCACAATCAGGGACAAGCATCCCCCATTGTCAGCAATTGTCTTTCGACCCCACTGAAGAAATTAGAGAGAGGTGTAAACTACTGCTTCCTACATTAGTATTTTGACTTAAAAAAAAAAAGCATCAGGCAAGGTTGGACAAAACTAATAATGAAGAGGAGTTTTTTGGTTTGTTTTATGTATTTATCTCTTTCTCTTTGGGGCTCCATTTTCTGTTCTGCTTTCCCATGAAGTTGGAAAGGTAAGTCATGAGCAAAACTATTACTCTCTTATTCCAAAGTGAAACAATGTCTCCTTGTTATAGGGTAGAGAAAAATGCTAGAAGCTAAGAAGTAATGGAAATTGATCACTTCATTGTTGCAAGTTGTAATGGATTCTGCAAGTGAGGTTAGCTGACCAAGCTATCTGCTGTCCTCCCTGTGGACAGCAACTATATTGTCTTGTGTCTGGAATGGATGCTCTGTCCACAACATGGAGAGCTTGTTCTCCTCAGTGAGGAAGGAAGTTCTAACTCCTGTGGAATGACTAGGACTATTATGATCTAGTAGGAAATGGAGCCATAACATCAGCTATTTCATTCATCCTTTTTACCAGACTGGTCACATTATACTTTTTTTTAAATCTCTGGGAAAACATGTAACATATTTTCAACAAACATCCAGATAACTAGAAATTGCATGATTTCTCACAGGGTAGAATGTTTTCCACTTCTCGCATCAGAAAAATAGGCAGGAGGACACCCTTTGTGTCTCTGCTTTTGATTGTCCCATGCGAAAAGTTGTTAATGCATTTGACAGTTTGAGGGAAGCTAAGGGCTTCTCCCTATTCAAATACATCTCCCCAAACAAGTAGGTATTCATGACAACGTTGGGTATGAATAATGGTCAGTAATACCTGTGTGCTCATGGCTATGACTTTTCCTTTTGGAATTTCTTCTGCACAGTGACAGTTACCTAGCTCTGAAAGTGGACACATAGTATCTGAAATCATTTGATTTGGTCAGACAGCATCGAGCTCTTTAAAAGCCGGTACGTATGGCTTTGCTCATGGTCTTGTCCTGAACCTTGAACTGTGACTCTTGACTAATCTCAAAATGAAAAATAATGTATGAGATCAAGAGAGGTCCAAAATACAGAGTTGATGTATCAGTAAAACATTCCCATAACAAAAACACCATTCAAAGCATCATCCACTACTGATGGTTGTTACAAATTCCATGATGTGCTTTCTATCCTGGTGTAGGTGAGAGCCCCAGGTACACTATTACAAATAGGAGACTGATCTCAATTTTAACAGTCTCTGTCATGTTGTGCACAAGCTCAGAATTAAGTCTATAACTAGATTCTATCTCTTCAGAAATGTCTTCTAGCAAAGGAACCATTTCAGATCATCCTAATCATTTCACATGACCAGGTCTCTGTCATAGGACTTAAGCCCCAAATAATTCTGTGAATCCCATAAGACATTATAGAAACCTCTCTAATCTTGGTCTTCTTGGCTCAAAGCAAAAACATTTGTTTCAGCAGCGAAGTATCCAGCTGGAAGTTATACACACAATACAAATAAATGAGAATGATTATTTTGTGGATAAAAGGAAAAAAAAAACCCTCAAAAATCAAAGTACCATCATTTGAACACATAGTTTTATCTACACAGCCAAGGAGAAAGGGACAGTGGGAGGGAATTATCCAGTTAAGTACACAAAACCCCATGTCATGGTCCTGCATTTCAGATGGCTTACTGCTACACTGATCACTTTCACAGATTGTCTTAACCCTTCACTGTGTGGATCAAGCTTTAAAAAAAGCAACAGACAAAACGAGCTAGCTAATAAACTAAAATGAAAACCGAAGTCACTTTAGAATTAATTCAAATTAATTAGTAGTTAATTTCAGCTCAACTGACTGCACAGTTTCAATTCTTGTGTCTATAACATAACTTCAGTTATATTTTCTGCTTATTCTGAGGGACAAGGGAGATTAAAACATATGAGTTGGGGATATATTATTAAAGAAAATAAAGCTCTTACTATAAAGAAAAACTTGCATAGCATTTTATACCTAAACTCTTACAAAGTAGACACATCACAGTTCTATTTTGTTAAAAGTAAGAGGGACAGAGAAAGAGAAAGCAAAATGATTGTGACATTAACTTCATAGGTTCCTAAAATAATGGCTGGTGATCAAGGAAACATGCAACACAGACTGAAATGCCTAAATTTGATTTTGAAAATAATTTTCCAAGGGTGTATTTTTTAGATAATGTATGTGTGTGATCGATAGCCCTTCTACAACTAAGGGATGGAAAGGAGTACATTATACATGCTTTCTGAAGACGGACGTTACTTCAAAAAATATCTAGAATTAAGTCTGGACATCCTTCTCTTCTCCATGCCCTCTGTCCTATGCCCTGCTTTGCCAAGATTAGGAGAACAAGTCTTCCCTCTCAGACTTGATCATTTTTTTTCATCTGTTATGCTGTTAATATAAGATTGATTATCCCTCCACAATTCCCAAAGAAGAGGAACATCCATGACTGAAAGGAATAAATGAAATTTAAAAAATGGAAGGTCAAAGTCAGTTCAAGGTGGAAACTTGGTATTGCTTTTTAAACAAATATGTTATTTTGCCAGCTTTGATGTGTCCTTACAGAATTATTAGCAAGGAGAATTAGTATACATTTTAAAGTGTATATGGATATTTTGTGCAACCAAGACTGGCATCCATGATGTTCTTTTGAATTTTGAAGAGAGGGGGAATGACAAATGTTGCCTCTACAGCTAATTACGAAAATATACGTGAGGTGATTGGAAGACAAGAATTTCCGAGGGGATAAAGGTATTAATTCAAGCTATTTCAACATGATACTAACAAAGTTAGTTGATATAGTATAACAGAACCACTGATCACTTGCTTTTGTCTAAATGGTATCAATAATTTTTACATAACAAGTTTAGTATATTCCAAACATTGATCCCTTGTTGGTCTAAATATCATGTTGACATAGCTGCAGTGAATCTACCCAAATAGTTCTCATTATCAAAAATAATTCCATTCAATATAATTCTTCCCATTATTTTATTAGCCTCTTCTAAAAAAAGTATTCTAGAATATATCTCTGATGAATGTGATTCAACCTGACATATGATTTGAACAGTAACACTTTTAAAGGGAGTTTTCTTGCTGGGACATCCTACCTGCCCCCGAAGATGACTGAAAACAGACTCAGGTCTCTCACTGTTTCACATAGGGCCAGGGAAGCCTGAAGAGTGATTTTCAAGTTCCCAGTCAGAAAGCCAACCCCTGGGTTTGACTGTCTTTTCAAATCTTATCTCATTTTCTTGATTCTGCCAGGATGGGTTAACTTATCTCACAGGAACTGACTTCCTCAAGAGATGTTTTCTGCATTTCCTCCTTTGGGTCAAATCAGGGTGACTACCTCCTTTCTTATACTCTAGAAGTTTTCACTTTTCTTCCAGACCAGGAAATATACAAATAGCGTGAAGATATCTGGGGTCATTTCTGGTTTTATGCCTATTATTTATCCTACACTGATGAGTCCATTTTAACCTGCCCTTTCATCTGACCACCAACTCTAGGAAAGGAATTTGTTCTGAAGCTTCAACAGCAAAGTGGTGAATTGCATCAGGAGGAAGAATCACTCATTCTTTTACCTTAGTATTGGGTTCTCATTGTACAACCCTGTACAGTACTTCAGCAACTATTTTTTTTTTTTTAAGATTTTAAAAAGCAAAGAGTTACAAAACTGTTTGTAATTAACTTGGAATAGAAAAGATAGCACTTTTTTAAAATCCCATTATATAGTACACCGTATAAATTACAGAGTATTCAAATGCACAAATGCATCTGTGTAACATTTATCAAATGTAATTCGCGTGTCTTTATGTGCACACACGAGTATGTTCTCGATAGTCTTACTGTCCGCGTTTGTAATGCTGGACCTCTAGCTGTCACGTATGGCAGTGCTCCAAGTCTGGCACACTGCTGTTGCAGTATCGCATGTTGTTGGGGATATGGCAGTCTGTGTAATTAATGCCCCCATTTGGGGTGTAAATGGGCTGCAGTCTGAAATCTCCTTTAAGGAGCTGATCGTTATTTAAGGAGACGATCTGAAAGCTGGTTTCTGTCATCTCCAGGATGGAATTGTCCTTTTTGGTGCCTGCCTCGCAATAGTCATCTTTCCGCCGGCCTCGGTTGTATTTCCACTTCTGGGAGGTGTAGCGCCCCTTTTTGTGCATATGCCAGCAAAAGACACCGAGCAGGACCACAAGCACAAATATCACTGCACCCCCGATCAGCCCCGCCAGCAGAAAAGGGGAGCCCATGCTGTGGGAAGTCGTCTGCTCATGGCTGGAAGCCGTGTTGCTGCCGTTGTTCACATAGGAGGCATGGGTGGTGGCCTCAGAACAAATGGTGTCTTCTACAGCTCGGTAGTTAAATGCATCCAGTGGCACTAAACAAATCCGATAAGTGGATCTGGGCTCTAAATTGACCAGGCTCAGATGCTGCTTCTCACCACTGACAATGCGTTCCTGAACGATGCCCCCCACTAAACTGTGGCCCATTTTCACCCACGTGAGTTTGTACGCCATCACAGTAAAGAGAGAGAGCCAGCTGACTTGAATGGAAGTGTCATTCACAAAATGGATAGAGAGCTGGATCCGTTCAGAAAGAGGCGGGGTCACTCTTTCTCTGCCATCCCAGTCGGGAATCGTGGGGAGTTTCGATGCCATGGGAGTTAGAGGCGCATAGCTTCTGCTAGGGGTCGGGACAGAGAGTGTAGGAGGCTGAGTCGTGGGCGAAGCTGAACTTGGGGCTGGAGTGAAGAGAGGCAGGCCGGGGGTCGTGGTGGGACAGGACAACAGATTCATATTCAACTCCCGGACTGCCATCCCCCGGACTTGTTCAGGACCTTGGCACATGAAACCTCGCACATTCAGAGATGAGGGTATGTGTTTGAGCCATTCCGTGACCCATTTAATACCGCAGTCACAGAACCAAGGATTATTCCGAGCAGTGAGCTGCTTCAGGTTGGAGAGGTTATCGAAGACCCCTTGAGTCAACACGCGCAGCTGGTTGTTGGATATATCCAGCCGTTCCAGCTTCCGGAGATTCGAGAAGGCTGTCAAAGGGATGTGGTTGATCTGGTTGTCCTGCAGATAGAGCCTCATCAGGTGCGTACCTGGGAGGTCAGAAGGGGGATGGGAGAGCGAATTCCGGACAATGGAAAATTCCTTGAGCTTGGCGAGGTGGCTGAAGGTGCCCTCGGCAATGCCCTTGTTGGTCAGGAGGTTTCCATCCACGATCAGACGCTCCAAGCTGGTGAGGTTCTGAAAGGCCATGTCTGATATGACGGCAATTCGATTCTCATCCACTCTCAGCTCTTGCAGGTCCACGGGAAGCCCCACAGGCACGCTGCTCAGGTGATTCTTGGATAGAAACAACAATTTGAGGCTAATGGCCTCCCGGAAGGCCCCATCTTCCACCCCCACCGTGGATATTGAGTTGTCATCCAGGTGGAGCTCTTCAAGCTTCAAGAGCTGGGCCAGGGCGGCCCGTGAAATGGTCTGAATATTGTTTTCCTGCAGATGGAGAACTCGGACGTTCTTGGGAAGGTTCATGGGGAATTCATCCAGTTGGTTCCCATAAAGGTACACGGTGTGCACAGACTGTACGTTGTGCAGCTCTGCAGGAAACCCAGCATTATTAATTTGGTTGTTGTGGAGGTAGAGTACAGTGACGCCCTCCGGGATCCCAAGAGGCACTGAGGTCAAGCTTCGCTCGTTACAGTAGACAAAGTTCCTGTCGCAGCGACACACGCTAGGGCACGCCAGGAGTTTTGACACTTGTGAGTAGAGCCCCAGGGAAATGAGAAGCCAAGATTTCAGGAAAAAAGCCCCCTGGCTGGGCCCCTGTGTAGTCTGTAGGCCCATTTCTGAAGTACAGAAATAAAATACGATGTGGTAGTGAAAAGAAAAAGAAAAAGAAAAAAAAAAAACAGGTAGCAAAACCAAAATGATTGAACGCAGTTCTGTTAAAGTCCAGAACTCCAGCTAGAGGAAAAGTCCCGAAGGCCAAGGTCAAAGAATCTTCCTGTGGTCTCTGGTCTTATCAGCCTATGTTGCCCTCTTTGCTATTGTCCTCCATGTGCAAAAAAATTTCAGTAGGGAGAACTTTCCACCCAGGCAACAAGTGAAGCCAAGTTATCAGCGGTCAAAAGGGGCCCAGTTGGGTAGGCAGAATCCCTTCTTCTGTGGTCGGTCAGGTCAGTGTGGATCAGCCTATGAACTTGGTGAAGTTCAGTCTGCAATCTGCTGTAGGAAAGTAGAGAGAAAAGAGTCAGTTAAGGGTAGTGAGTGGATTAAGTGCTGATCTGACTGTGGCTTTTCAAGAATGCTGTGATTCAATGTTCATTGCAGCACTATTTACAATAGCCAGGACATGGAAGCAACCTAAGTGTCCATTGTCAGATGAATGGATAAAGAAGATGTGGCACATATATACAATGGAATATTACTCAGCCATAAAAAGAAACAAAACTGAGTTATTTGTAGTGAGGTGGATAGACCTAGAGTCTGTCATACAGAGTGAAGTAGGTCAGAAAGAGAAAAACAAATACCGTATGCTAACACATATATATGGAATCTAAAAAAAAAAAAATGGTTCTGAAGAACCTAGATGCAGGACAGGAATAAAGACGCAGACCTAGAGAATGGACTTGAGGACACAGAGATGGGGAAGGGTAAGCTGGGAGGAAGGGAGAGAGAGGCATGCACATATATACACTACCGAATGTAAAATAGATAGCTAGTGGGAAGCAGCCGCATAGCACAGGGAGATCAGCTCAGTGCTTTGTGACCACCTAGAGGGGTGGGATAAGGAGGGTGGGAGGGAGACTCAAGAGAGAGGGGATATGGGGATATATGTATACATATAGCTGATTCACTTTCTTATACAGCAGAAACTAATACAACATTGTAAAGCAATTATACTCCAACAAAGATGTTAAAAAACAAAACAAAAACAAAAACATCACTGTGATTGGGACTAAATGCTCAGGGAGTTGGCATTAAGTGACATGCTAAATAATAATAATTCAGTTGAAAAGATATTCAAGAAATGAAAACGATTCAATTATCTTTATCATCAAACGGAGACCATACTGTTACCTCTCACTATCAATGATCATATTGTGAATTTCACAGCACAGTCAGTATCTTCTCTCAGAGATCTATTTGCATATCCAAACAGACAGGCACAAGAGGCCCAGGGCTGAATCCATTGAATCAATGATGACCATCTACAAATGCAACTGGTCACAGTCATATTTCAAGATGAAATGAGTGACTGAGCAACGAATACAATTTAAGGGAAAAAAAATTGTGAAACCCTTTCCAGTTATACACAGATGCAAAATGGGGACTGATAAAGTTATTTAGAAAGATGCGTCCTTCTGATCTGACACTGTGATGAAGCAGTTTAAAGGTGACGCACAGAAACAGAGGTGATGTCAAGTCAGAGAGAAGACTGCTCTTTTCTCCCCCACTCCCCCCCCTCCTCTCATCTCTCTCTGCCTCCCAAATAGCCCCCACTTGAGTTACCCATGACACATTTCCACTTATCCCCTCTTTTGAGACCTTCAGGTTCAGATGAGATACACCATTGCGATTCCTTTGAGAGCTGACAAGCTCATGACTGCGAATAAAATTATTTTCCAGCAACTCAACCTTCCTCCCATCTGTATGTGTTTTCCTGCTTTTAGGAAAGGACTTTCAGTAAACTTTGAAATGTTAGAAGACACAGTTGGGGAAGTAAAGGCAATATACAGATAGTAATCAGACCTTCTTGCTCCACAACTGTTCCGTCTATTTTTAGGTTTGAGAAGTAAAGAAGTTAATTGAAAGGTGCCAGATTTGATTTCCCTACAAAAGAAGCTAACGTGACAGGACATGGCAAGCCGGAAGTCTCTTAATTCTTACCAATACACAACAATTGAAACAACTTATATGTAAAGCACAGAGGAACTATTTGAAATTGTTCCCTTAGCTATCTTTAGAAAGGTAATTAAAAAAGAAAAAAAAAAAAAAAAAAAAAAAACCATTGTAACTACTATTTAAGTGTCCAGACTCTTGTAAATTTGTTCTACAATTTGAAATATTGTGAGCCATCTAAAAAATGCCTTTGATGACCAGAAACGGTAATATTCATTTTTCTATTGTTCAGAAAACTTAAAAAAAAAAAAAAGGGAGGGGGTATAGGGAGTATCTTTCCAGGCAAAACAGATGGATGTGATACTTTATTAAAAATTAAGCATTATTTAAGTTGTTAAAAATTACAAATATATGTTTTATCACATGGAACAGGAGTCATCCTCTCTGCCCAAAATCTCCCTATACGCTTAAAGGATAATTTATAATACAACTAAGCGTAGTGCAGGAAAAGCGAATGTAATGCCATCAGCTTGATGCCATCCCTAGTTCAGGTTTCAAATTCTCAAACCATCTCAATGTTCCCTAATAGCCTGCTACTCAAGTGTGATCCCTGGTCCAGCAGCACGAACCTGTGAAGTTGCTGGAAACAGAATCTGCACATTAGCAAGAGCCTGGGGCGTACACGTTAAAATTAGAGAAACACTGCCCTCAACACAGTGCCGTCTTAGTTAAGTTTTCAAATGTTTTAATTTATGAAGTGTAAAATACATGCAAGAGCATGTCAAATGATTCATTTGAGAAGAGTAAAAGCATAAGGCATACTAATCACTTTCGTCCCCAGGAGATGGTCTCAAATTGCATCTTATATGTAAATGACATCTTACAGGTAGAGTAATGCAATGACTAAATATATCACTTGGCTTCAACAGACCCTTGAAAATGTATGTCTGAATGACAAGCACTAATATCCAGGAGGAGCTTAAAGAGCTATTTGTAATCAGAGGGGGCCTACTTTCATAAAGCATGATTTATTTAAGAACAAAAATCTGTTTGGTGCTATTAGCATTTACTCTTCAAAAAAGGTAGGAAAGTGAGACCAAAAGAATCGAATCTAACACATTTTTGAGTATTCCATGGGAATCTTCAAAGTGTGATAGTAGCACACAATGAACAGAATTTTCCAAGGGAGAAAACACAGCTGCCCCAGGGTCTTTAAATTCCTATGTAAAAAGAATAGATGCTTCTCAACTTGGCATTTACAAGCCAAGCTTTAAGGCCCTAGAAACAACAAACCAGTGCTTGAAGATGGTAGAATTTGTTTAGAAACTTCATCAGTGAAGAGACTCAAGGCAATAATGATTGCGAGCTAACAAAGTACTCAGGGATCACTGGAGACCATCACTGTGCATCCAAATTGCAACTCTTCCACTTGCTTCAACTGTGTCCTCTGTAAGGAGAGAAAAAGCCCTATCAGCCAACCCTTTGCCCCAGGCCTTGCTCTCTTGGCAGGTGGACTTTACTCATGAGTGGTTCTCCTATAATTACATAAGAAGAGGATGTGGTCCTGAAGAAAGCTCCTAATGGGATTACATGGGGCAAACCGTCACTGTTTATCCACCTCAATAGGAGAAAAGTCCCATCTAGATCGCGCTTGTGTTGATCAGCTATGGCAAGTTCAGTGTTGAAAGAAAACAAACTCTCAAGGTTTTCTTTGTGCTTCTTGGGAATTCCATAAAATAACTGTGCATAATAGACTTGTCCTAATTCCTGGATCAACAACTGCCTACATATTATATCAACCAGTAGACTGTATCTTTGTTCAAATTAGTGCAAGTGTAAAACTGCAACCAACTAGGCAATAATGATTTTTTTTAAACTTAAGTAAGGCTAAAATCTCCATATTTCTCCCACTAGGGGGAGAAATCCTTTTAGACCTTAAAATGGAGACTGTATTTATAGAGAAAGCAGTATAGTATAATGATCAAAAGCATAGCCTCTGAGTTCTCATCCCACCTCTGGCACTTAGGAGCTAGATAAATTAGTTAACCTTTTTTTTTTTTTTTTTTTTTTTGCAGTACGCGGGCCTCTCACTGTTGTGGCCTCTCCCGTTGCGGAGCACAGGCTCCGGACGCGTAGGCTCAGTGGCCATGGCTCACGGGCCCAGCCGCTCTGCAGCATGTGGGATCCTCCCGGACCGGGGCACGAACCCGTGTCCTCTGCATCGGCAGGCGGACTCTCAACCACTGCACCACCAGGGAAGCCCAGTTAACCTTTTAAATCTTAGTCTCCCTATCTGAAAAATGGGGATAAAATAGTTCCTAACTCAACAGCACTGTTGAGATTAAATAGGATAATAGGATAATATTTGTGAAAAGTTATATGGTGCCTGACACATGGCAAAAACATAATAAATAAAACTTTTATTCTCTGTGTACTTGTTATTATTAATGATATCCAAAAAGGTGAACTCCAAAATGTAGAGTAAAATAAAATCACCTTTGACTAACCAAGTTCTCTGTACTGACACCTCCTCCAGGATTTCTCAACATCAGCAGTATTCAGATTTTGAGCCAGATAATTCTTTTCTTGTGGAGCTGCTGTGTACATACAAAGATGTCTCCAGACATTGCCATAGGTATGTCCCCTGGTGAGGCAAAATGCCCCCAGTTAAGAACGACTGACCCACCCCATCTTACAAGTACCTTAAAGAGTTAGTATTTTTATCTTGATTTTACAGAGGAAGGTGAAGATAAGTCTCTAATAAACAGAGCCTATAAATGTTTTGTGCCATGGCCACCAAAAAAGCATGAAAATGCAATATGTTTTTCATTCATTTATTCAGCCAATATTTATTGGGCACTGGAATGACGATACCATCATGCAGAGCTGATATGGTTTTTGCCTTTGTGAGTCTTAAAAGTATAATGAGGGGAGAGAAATGAATAAGCAGGGAATTATAGTACTGTGTAAAGATCTCCAATCTCAGGGCATCAGGAAATTATGGTACCATGTAAAAAGTTCTAATCTAGTGCATGGGGTATCAGGAAAAACACAGCAGAGGAAGGACTGTCTACGTGAGGATCTGAAGGATAGTAAGGTGCAAGCCAGGGAAGAGATTCCAGAAGTTCTGCACATGGACGGTTGTAATGTGGACCAAGAGGTGAAACCCAGCCCAGCTCAGAGAAGGAACAAAACTTTGACTGCACAGCACTTTCGCCCAACTCTTTGCTTCCCACAGAGATAGTCCTGTTTCTAGAAGTTAATAAACAAACCCATGTTTCAAAGTCATTAGCCATTTCATTTATAAGTCTCTAAAGGTTGATAACAAAAAGATTTTGCTTTACAAGATGGATTTCAAATACTGAGAGCAAAAGGTGTGGGGTTTTTCTTCTTTCTTTCCTATTTGAATAGTGCACTGAGTATGTCTCCCCTCCAGGAAATGAGAGAATGTGAAGAATGGCTTAATGGAAGGTGCTAGGTAAAAACAGAAATTTTCATTTAAAGCAGAAAAGAGTTTCAAAAGCCCGAGTGTAAAACAACATGCAACAAAGGCTCTTTGGAGACAGCAAGACCCTGACCCTGCCTGTCTGTTAAAGATGACAGTAACGGCAGCAGTTATGCCAGGCTACTTTTTAACTCTTTTCATAGGAACTGAGACTCAAAAGACATAAATCATGGAAGAGCTTTCTGCAAAGTGTTTCTCTCCTCATGTTGCCTAAAAAGTTTTTTAAATTAATTCCAGGGGCTCTTAATAAACTCAGACTATAAAAATCATAGTACGGAAAACAGGCATTATCTATAAGCACTGCCGATTCCATAGTATAATGACACCAGGACAAACCTAATAAAAACCTTAATGGCTTCGGCATTGCCTGGATTGTGCCAAGACAGCACACTGCCTGGAGCGATGCAAGTGAAAAAGCTACTGTTGATGAGCTTTTTTTTTTTCCCAGAAAAGTTTCCCTGGATACATCAGACTTAGAGCTTCTGGAGTTAAGTTTGTGCTTAAAATCGACACACACAGGTGCAGAAACCATAGGCCCAACTACACTGCAAATGTCTTTGTTATAATCTGGAAACACTAAAGCAATTTATAGATCTTGTGCACATTTCCACATTCCTCAAGATAGGTTATAAATACTGTTCCTATAACAATCGGAGAGTTCTGTAGTTAGCTGGCCAAGATGTGGGAATTAGCAGAGGAATGCGGAGGAAAATATAACAATAGCTACCCCCTAACTTGAAACCATTTTTCCATCTCATTCACTGAAGCTCAATCAAGCTCCTTGAAGTTTTTCTCATTAGACAGATATTTTTCTTTGCCAAAACAAAGGGAGAGAAAGAAAGGAAGAGGGAGAAAAGGAGGGAAGGAGGGAAGGAAAGAAAGGAAACACTTTATTTAAACAGTCGACAATTTTCTGGCTCCAGTCAGTCTAGAATGGAAAACATTAAAATTGGACCAAAAAAAAAAAAAAGAAAAACTATTCTCCTGACAAGCATAAAATTCTCTAACACACTTGAAGGGTTGTTCTCACATGGTTTCCAATGCAGTTGGTTTGAATAATAGGGCTAAGTTTAGAACAAGTTACAATGCTAAAAACTCAACTGCATAAGCTTTGAGGACACCTTCATTACTGCCATACGCTTCTCTCAATCCACTAGGGAGCTCCCACTGACCATCCCCTGGGTTCATATAAATCTGTATAATCTAGGGCTGCAAGACTGAGTCTTCACGGTATTTAATAAAGCCCACTGGTGAACAGACACTATTAGAGAAGAATTTTATTCAGACAGCGCCAACAGGATTAAACGAAGAAAAAAGTATATGGTCAATAAAGGATGGAATTCCCTACAGCTCATATCTATACACTCTTCAACCCATTTCAAAGGGAGGTAGTTCAGCAGTCATTCATTTGCTCAGATACTGAGCACCTCACGGGTCGGGCATAGAAAATAGCTGATTTCTTAGACTTAACTTTGGGAGAGATTTTTCGCATCATCTGATCCAGCGATTCCCCATCCCCAAGGGTCATCAAAAACACTTAGGGAAGGTGATGAAACATTAAAGTTCCTGGGTCCCACCCCTGCAGATCCTGGTTTGAATGGTCTTCAAAGAAGGCTGGGTAGGTACATTTTGTCAACTTTCCCCAGATGGGTTTGATGATCAGTCACTTTAGGGTCTTACTACCCAGCCACTCACTAATCAGGAACTGCTTTCAGGGCATCGAGACAACTGGTCCTTCTTGCTTCTAGATCAAATCAACAAGTGAGAGGTAGAGGTGGCGTGGGGGCATGGAAAGAGCAAAGGGTTTGGAGTCAGAATTTAACTTGACATCAGTGCAGCCACTCAAACGGCATGACAATGGACACTTAACCTCTCTGTGCATCACCTTTCTTCATCTCAAGAGGGGATAATAAGCCACGCTCATGTTGGGAAGACTAGATCTAATGCATGTAAAGTAACAAGAAGCACCAACTAGGCACTCAATAAACTGATTTAAGAGAGGTAGAGATTGTATAATGAGAAAAAGCTGGGTCTGGGGACAGTTGACCGGGACAGCTTTCCCACTTACTAGCTGTGCTAATTTGGGCACATTACTTCATCTCCCTATGCCCCAGTTAACTCATATGCAAAATGGGGAAAATGATAGTATTAATCTCTCAGAGTTGTTGTAGGACTATAAATCACTTAGAATATCATCTAACACATGGAGAACATACATTCATTGTGTCATTCTTATTACTAGCATTAAAAAAAAAAATAACAAAAAGCCCCCTATTCTAGGAAGCTTTTGTCCCTAATTTAGTAGACAGGTCATTCTGTTTAATTCATCAAATTTTATTTTTCTCTGACTTTCATTCTCTATTTTTATCATAGTTCTTTCCTCTGGAGATACACACACACACCTTTCCATCCATCAACCTGCAAATATGTGGAGACATTTATTGGGTCTCTGAGATCTCTTCCTTTCCTGTGTAAATGTCCCTTTTCTTTCATTTGCTCCAGAATCTTAGCAATGCTGATTCCTTCACTGGCAATGCCTTTCTTGATATGTGTTGCCCAGAATGGAAAATAAGACTCATGAGGTCTACCAGCACCAAGTACAGCTCAGCAAATACTCGGGGAATGCCCACACCCTGCCAGGCATGGAGCTGGTAACTAGAAAGATACCTATGACATGGCCCTTGGTATTGAGAAAAGGTTCATGTCATATCAAGTAACTTTTTGTATAAAGCTCTTTTTTTTTTTTTTTTTTTGCGGTACGCCGGCCTCTCACTGTTGTGGCCTCTGCCGTTGCGGAGCACAGGCTCCGGACGCGCAGGCTCAGCGGCCATGGCTCACAGGCCCAGCCGCTCCGCGGCATGTGGGATCTTCCCGGACCGGGGCACGAACCCATGTCCCCTGCATCGGCAGGCGGACTCTCAACCACTGCGCCACCAGGGAAGCCCTAAAGCTCTTTATAATTCCAAAGACTTTTAATATGTTTCATTTCATCTAATCCCACAACAGCCCATAGGAGCTATTTATATCAACCTCAAATGAAGTCCACAGAGATGAAATAATTTGCCTGAAGCCACATAGATGGTATGGACAGAGGATAATATTATAAATCTTCCGTATGAAAATGCAAGCTTCAGGTATAATTTTATGAACGGTGTTAGTTACAGTGGTATTAAAACCAACATCCGGGCTTCCCTGGTGGCGCAGTGGTTGAGAGTCCGCCTGCCGATACAGGGGACACGGGTTCGTGCCCCGGTCCAGGAAGATCCCACATGCCGCGGAGCGGCTGGGCCCGTGAGCCATGGCCGCTGAGCCTGCGCGTCCGGAGCCTGTGCTCCGCAACGGGAGAGGCCACAGCAGTGAGAGGCCCACGTACCGAAAAAAAAAACAAAAAACAAAAAAAACAACATCCACTTCCCTGAAAAAACTAAAGCCCCTCGCCACTGCTCAAATTTTCAAAACTAGCAGCAGCCTGGCATTTAAAGTGGGTAACACTTCCAAGCAGGACTGGTGCATAAGTAAAAGGTAATTACACCAGGGGGCCCATTATCTGCTCTGCCCACGTGACCCCAGGACTCAGCAGGAATGGGAAATCAAGGGCTCCCCAGATGATGGGCAGCAGCAAGATGCCAAGAACTGGAGGCATCTAAAGGACTAGACAGCTACTGATAAGCTGGTAGCAAGACAGACAACAAAGTCTCCTTGCCTCCTTCCTAGCCAAGAGTCCCAAGTTTGCTGCCACCACGTTCTACAGCTTGGGAAGGTCTTTATGTGGGGTCACTGTCGGAAAAGCCATTTAAGGGATAAAACTAACTGCCAACTGTCCTACATACAGCCACCTTCTGTATACTAATTAAATGAAATGTTGTTAAGTGTTGTGAGTTCCTTAAATTCCAAGTGAAAAAAAAATCTGTAGAAAATGGGATCAGTAAGCTACCAAACAGTAATTTTAGGGAAAATCTTTCTACATCTGCTTTTTCTCTACAAGAGACTTTGTTCAGACAATCCTATAATAGCATTTGACACCAGGAAGTCTAATAGGTTTTCTTTTCCCTCTTCCACTCTATAACTCAAACATGCAGTGCTCATTCTGAATATTTGTGTCCCAAATGAGAATTTGTCCTCTTTTCCTCACCCCTTCCCTCTCTTTCTTTTTCAAAAGGCAGACTGTGCAGGGCTAGAACAAAAGATGTTTAAACAGTTCTTGATAATTCAAGAGAAGGAATAAGCAAATAACTATACTCACATTATTCACCACTAGGCTCTTGTACATTTCCAACTGGAGTTCAGATTCAGCTAAATATTCAAATACCTATTGAGAGCTAGTCACTACTAGTCTTGTGAAATGCCTACACAGCTATGAGAAGTAAGTCATTATTACTCCTAATTTACAAATGAGGAAACTAGCTTGGAGAAATCTGTGACTTCCACCAGTTCAAACAGTAGCATATCCTAGAAATAGAACTGCAACTCAATTTTCCTGGCTAAAAAACAATCAGTGCTCTTCCCACTACACCACATTTCTCTCCTTATCAGTTTAGGGTATACAGTCTCTCATTTCAAAAATTCTTCTGTAACACCCCAGGTTCTCTTTGCCCTCTATTCTTTCATTACAGCAATGAAGCAAACACTTCCCAACCAATCACAAGCCCAATCTCCCCTGTGCCCACCTGAGTTTCAGATTCCCACTAGAGAAAGTCACCTAACAGCACAGACTAGTTCTACCCTAAATAAGAAATCCCCAGCCTAAAGTGAGACCTCACCCCATCTAGCAATTTTACTGCACTTCTCTGGAAAGCATTCTCTCCCATTCTCCTCAAAGATGGCATTAAACTTCACTCTCCTTAGCCCTCCAAACCTTATTCCTCTCACCCTCAGTAGACAACCTGACTTTAATCTGAAGATAGCGGAAGGCATCAGACAGGATCTCCCACCTCTTTCTGTTGCCAAACATACGAGTTTACCTTTATGTGCACCTCCTTTCTTTTCCTTAAAGGTTGATCACATCATCCGTTCCTTGGAGCCTTCGCCCTACAGGCCTCTCTGGAAGATAACTATCTCTTCCTTCCCTGTGTGCACAATCTCTCCCTCTCAAACTGGATCCATGTTTAAATATTCCCCACTATTTTCCACTAAAAAAATCCCCTTGACCCTCAAGTTCCCCTCCAGCTATTCCCACATTTCTCTCCTTTTAGCTAAATTCCTGGAAAGAACAGTCCATCATCAATATCTCTGTTTCCTCACCTCCCATCCATCTCACACCAACACATTCCATGCTGGTTCCCACCCCTACTCTCCCACAAGCTTCTCTTCTAATGTTTACATTAGGAGATGTTAACAATCTGCCCCAGGTTGGCAAATCCAAAGGGCTTTCTTTGGACTGTATTCCTCCCACTTAATCTCACAGCAACATTTAGACTTGTCCATGCCCTTACTGAAACATCCTCATTCCTTGGTTGCTATGACAGCTGCTGGTTTTCTTCCTATTTCTATTGTTATTTCCTATTTTGTAGGTTCTCCCTCTTCAGTGTAGCCATTCAGTGTTAGTCCAATAAGCTTGGGTCCAGACACTCTTCTTTTCTTCCCTTTGTAAGAAATGGCATCCAAGCCTTAAGCTTAAATGATCATATATGCAAATGATGCTTGAGAGGGTGTGGAGGGAAGGGAACCCTCCTACACTGTTGGTGGGAATGTAAATTGGTACAGCCACTGTGGAGAACAGTATGGATGTTCCTTGAAAAACTAAAAACAGGAATACCATATGACCCAGCAATTCTACTCCTGGACATATACCCTGAGAAAACCATAATTCGAAAAGATAGATGCACCCCAATGTTCTTTGCAGCATTATTTACAATAGTTAGGACATGAAAGCAACCTAAATGTCCATCAATAGAGGAATGGATAAAGAAGATGTGGTACATAGATACAATGGAATATTACTCAGCCACAAAAAGAACGAAACAATGCCATTTACAGCAATGTGGATGGACCTAGAGATTATCATACTAAGTGAAGTAAGTCAAACAGAGAAAAACAAATATGATATTTAAAAATATGTGGAATCTAATTTAAAAACATGATACAAATGAACTTATTTACAAAACAGAAACAGACTTACAGACATCAAAAACCAACTTATGATTACCAAAGGGGAAACAAGGTGGCGGGTGGGGGGGGAGGAGGGATGAATCAGGAGGATGGGATTAACATACACACACTACTATATACAAGAAGATAACCAACTACTGTATAGCACAGGGAACTCCACTCAATATTCCGTGATAACCTATATGAGAAAAGAATCCAAAATAGAATGAATATATGTGTATGTATAACTGAATCACCTTGCGCCTGAAACTAACACAACATTGTAAATCAACTAAACTCCAAAAAAAGTTTTAAAAAATGATCATATATACAATCAGAAACTTCAATCTCCATCCTAGACTGTCCTCTCAGCTGCTTATCTGTACACCCAAACGCCCACCTGACTTACTTCAGTGTTTCAGGAGCGCTTCCAACATAGCATTAACAGTTTTACATACTTTAAAAGAATCTTACATACATGGACTCATAATAAAGCTATGCATTTTATACTGTTATTATCTCACAGAGGGAATGGAGGCTCCAAGTTAAGTAGCTTCTCCAAAGTGGATGAGCAGAGAAGTGACACGGATGGACTTGAACTCAGGCATGATCTGCAGGGCCTTGCTCCTATCCTGTGTTCTGTCTCTCTGTAAACTCCACACATTCACAAGCTGGTCCCTCCCCAGGGCCGGGAGCAGCACATGGCAGGCATTCAAGAAGTGTTTGTAGAATAAATGGACGAATCAAAGAACGACCTTCAGATGATTAGTTTGTTTGAAGAGGCAGTCTGTGAAAGCTCTTCAGCATCTTCAATCTGAGGTCCCATAAGGAATCACTAAGATAATATTTCAGAACAGGCTTCAAGGGTTTTACACTACACTAACCCAGCTGGAGAGATTGATGGATAAATAATTCCCAAACACAAAGGAACTAGATGACTTTAGGAAAAGACACAGAACACTCAAGTGGAAAATAACTGTAATTACTACAGCACTGTACTTCTTTTACAAAATAATATCAAATTCTGTGGTCTTCTTCAGCAAGAGTACTACTCACATGAGATCAATCTGATCTATTACTACAAACTCTGTTTGATGAAAGCCACATCTGATCATGCTAGATACCTAACACCTCAGTTTTAAAATGGTGATGACCTGAATTCAGGTAAGTCTTTATAGTCTACAGCAAATATGTGTTCTGCTTATATATACCAACAGCTTATAAATATTTACATACATTCAGTGTGACAGTTCAGCTGCATTTTAATAGCATATCACTTTACCACGCCACATAGTTAGAATCATAATATAAGCCAGTATTTTTGAGAGCTATAAAAATGCTTATGAAAAAAAACAAACTGAATCCAAAAATATAAACATGGCCTATTTTTCCCACCAAAATACTGCACCCTATATGTAATAGACATAATGAAACAGAAAATCTCGTGTCTCCTTCACGAGAAGGATCTGGAATACAGATTTCAGGCAGTGGTATTGATTAGGTGCGTGAAATGAAATTACATAGTGTGTATTCCCATGTGGGTTATCTGGTTTTGAGTCTAAAAAAACAAAAAATTCATTGCTTAAGCCTATTTCAGTATGATAGCGATGGCTCTGAATGTAAGTGGTATAAAATTTCCCCACTGAATAAACAGGCTTTACAGTGCACCTTCTCATCTTCAGAACACCTGTCACGCAGAAGTGTCAGGCTATGTTCAGGGGACTATTTCTGGATCTGGAGGATGAGAAGGGACAAGAAACAGAAGAAAAAATATTATTCCTTATCCTTGACCCTCTCCTTCTCTCAAGGAAATTCTCCCCTGCCCTGACCCTGGAACATGTCTAGATATGGGTTAAAATTAAATCAAGTGATTTCTAAGACATAAAATAAAACCTGAGATGAGAGCCATCAGTACCACATCCAGTGTAGCTACACAGTTCAGATAAGGAACAATTCAAAGGAAAATAATAAAAACACACACCCACAACAGATTTTAAAAGCTACCTTTAAAAAATCTATACTGGTGGCCTTTCTCATTTGAATGAATTTTGAAATATGTTCCCCCAATACTGAGGAATTTAAACATATGAGAAGATCCTTTTATAGGTTTATACGCAGTCAGAGCCCTGCTTTCATTTATGAACACTGCAGGTTCCCAACTTTACCCCACATGCAAAAAGCTGGTATTCTCTTAAGTATTGAATATATGCTGCCAATCAATTTCAACCAGTTAAGTCTTTGTTAAAAAAAAAAAAAAAGAGCTTCCACCAAAATATTTTTTAAAAATCAGGAGAACACAATAACATTTTTTCTTTTTCTTTTCTTTTCTTTTTCTTTTTTAAAAAGAAAGCAAGCTACAGTCTGACGTAGTCCATGTCACCCAGACCCATGTGCACATAGCTGGCAGCCAGAGGGAGGCAACACAGCTGTAAGATGATCCCAGTAATATACACACACACACACACACACACACACACACACACACACACACACACACACACACCCATCACATGAAAAAGTTTTGACTGTTTTTTCATCTTTGTCTCAGCTACTTTATGGTTGTTCAGAAAAGAATTCCTCTCTTCACTTGTAAATAAAACTAAAAACTCAAGTATTAGAGAGTAATGTGAGTTTGGGATGATAAAGCAGATTTTAAAGACTGAGATTAATGAGGGGAGCATCATATGTTTGAAATCAGATTGGATTACTCATTCCTTCCTTAGCTACATTTTCACACTTGACTGAAATGCAGGGCCCCCTGGTCCTTGGGAGTCCCGCGGTGGGCCTAACAAGGTCTAACTTCTAAAGTGTCACATCTAAACGGCAGGCCTGCTCTCTTAGACAAAACACTCAAGAAACAGATCAAGGAAAAAGACTCGTGGGTGGGCATCTGCTTAATGTGACACGGTTCCCAAAGGACCTGTGTTTCCACAAAAACCTTTTTACACCAGTTCCCTGACACTTACAATTTCATAATTGTAAACCAATTTCTTTGGACTAGAATGTTACCCTCTCTAGAAATCCAAATATCCTTGGCAGACATTCTAAATCAAGTGAAGTGTATCAGACTCTATCCTAAAGCTAGTATTTCTCATTCCTTCATTCTTTTGTCAAACAAGTGTTGAGTGGCTACTCTGTGCCAGACACAGTGTGAGGCCCTTGGGATACAAAGATGAACAAGACAGATAAAGTCCCTGCCGTCGGGAAGGTTATCTGTTTTGAAAGCAAGACAGAAAAGAAATATCAAATAACAACTACAAACTTGAGACTGGAAATAATAAAATTATGAGCGACGTCATGAAGGGCATAGAGAAGTATGATAGAGCATATTGGGAGGCTGTGAATGTGAGTTTAAATATGGCAGACATGGATGACATCTTGAAGAGTGGGATTCCCAAAGGATGAGCAGCTGATACCCATGGGGGAGCTGGGACAAAGGAGGGCAGTGCATGGGAGGAGAGAGGCTAACACAACAGTCCAGGTCTTAGCAAGAGCAGGCACAAAGTTAGTAGGGAAGAAGAGTCTGTTCTTTTCCGGGAACTGAAAGATCAATGTGGCTGGGGATGTTTTGTGAGGAATGGGGTGGGTGGAAGGACCAAGGGTTCCGAAGGGCCTGGATACACAAGGCCTTGAGGCTTTGGTAAACCACTTGAATTTTATTCTAAGGACAACTGGAAGCCGGCAATTAAATGGGCTAGAGCAGGGAGGGTATAGAGAGGGATGGCAACGATGAAAAGGGATACCCTGAATCTGTACAGCGTAGAGTGGAAGGAGGTCTGGGGAGAGGAGAAGTAAGGATGAAGTAAAAACAGGAAATTTTATCAAGAAGAGGACAAAGCAACTTCAAACTTCTGTCTGAATTGTCTCTTCAAATGTCCTGTTTCAGACAGCCTTCCAAATACTGTCCCTGCTCCCATTTTCTCATCTGTCTTAAACTCTCTTTGAAAATAGATGTTGTAAAAATAAGAAAAATGGCTTTCTCTAAAGAATCTTGAGGACAAAGTAAGGTACTGATACTGCATAAAGGCAGCCATGTAATTAATGAGAAAGCTCTCCCTGCTTCTATGGTGAACACTGAAGACTATCACCCTGCTTAGCATAATGTCCCCTCCACTGGGAAAGGCACAGACCACCCGCTGTTCCCAAGCAAGTAGATTGGTCCCTACCTGTAAATTATTCTATGTAGTGAAGAAGAACACTGGCTTTTTTTCCTGAAGCTATGAGCATAGCCTGGCAAACCACCATAGATAATTTTGAAAAAGTGGCTTTTCGTGACCCTAGTGACACAAAAGTGGCCAGTGATGTCCAGGGTTTGGCAGGGCTGCATCATTCATGAGAGGCTGGGCTGTCTCACCTGAGTACAGGGGTGGCATCAATGCCCTGGCTCCCTGCAGGTGAGGTGGGCGCCTCTCCAGGGTAGCCCGTGCAGTTTCTGCTTTTACCTGAAATCTGCTCATACGTTTCTAGAGCTGAATCTCCTCACAGGGAGTGAGTTGGTCTTTGCGGGGACTCACGGGTGCAGAAACTGGGGGTATTGGCGTCAGGACCTAAGGAGGTGAATTCCCAGGTGAAAAAGCCACCTCCATCGGCTCCCTTTGAACGTGGCTAAGCCCTGACCCTTGTGCTTTCTCAGAAGGTTCTGTCCCCCTGACTCTCTTGCTCACTCTTCAAGGAAGTCAGAGTATGGAGATAATATCAAAACTAGTGCAAGGTCCTGAAGGAGTTGAAACTGACCGCAGCATCACCCTCAGACCAAGACCCGCACCCTCCCATCAGGGCAAGGGGTGGACAGGGCCAAACAGTATGACTGTCTGAAGACTGTACAGCCTCTTCTAAGCTATGTTCTTTGTAGCCAAGGTCCATAATTTCCTGTCCCAAATCTTCTCCCAGGGCCTGGGTGGGTTTCTCTGCTGGGTCTGTCCTCCCGAAGTTCTGACATCTCTAGGTGTCCCCTGTTTATCTGGGGGAGGAGAGTGCAGAGCTGGTGTGCGTGGGCCCAGCCCCTTGTGGTTCAGGATGGAAACCCCATGGGGAATAGAAGAGGCTTGGGATCAGCTCTCTTTGTGTTGTTACTTTCCATGAAGCACTGGTGGCGTCAGACTTCTAAAGTCAAACCTGCCTGGCCTTCCAGGACATTCTGAAATGCAGATCAGTCATAGTAGGAGGATTGTACACATTTTATAAACAATCTGTTAATAAGATGGATAACTTTTGAAAGATTAGCTCTGTGGCTGGCCTCTCTCTAACCGCTGCTCAGGGATCTGCTAACGTTTGGGTTACACCTGCTGATGGCAGAAGCTCTTAACATGATGAGAGGATCTTCCTTCATGAAGAGAAGAGTGGTGCATAGTTGCTGAATAAATATGAACATCACCTTGGAATTTTATCTCCTAAGCATATCTTTAGGGTGAAAGGAATATAAAAATTTTGAGAAACTTATTAATAACTCACAAGAATTGCTAGAATTGCTAATTCTGCAAACAGCAAAAATATAAATAAAAACCCATTCATTCATTCATTCATTCACTTATTATTGAATGCCCACTACCCAACAGGTAATGGATTGTTATGAACTGAATTGTGTTCCTTAAAACTCACATGTTGAAGTCCTAATTTCCAGGACCTCAGAATGTGACCATATTTGGACACAGGGTCTTTAAAGAGGTATTAAGGTAAAATGAGGTCATTAGGGTGGGCCTAATCCAATATGACTGGTATCCTTGTAAGAAGAGGAGATTATAGGACACAGACACACGCAGAAGGAAGACCATCCGATGACACAAGGAGAAAACCACCACCTATAAGCCAGGAAGGGAGGTCTCAAAACCCCGCTGACCCTGCTGACATCTTGATTTTGGACTTGTAACCTACAGAACTATGAAAAAATAAATTTCTGTGGTTTAAGCCACCCAGTATGTGGTACTTTGTTATGGCAGCCCGAGCAAGCTAACCCAGAGATACGCTCAGTTCAATAACTCATGATACAAAGGAAAAGAAAGACATGTCACAACTAATTGTAAGACCACGTGATTAAGAACAGCTCACTTACATCCAACTCTCAGAGCAAAACTGAAAGCAGACTTGTTTGTAAACCAAAGGAAGGGTTTTCTTCTAGAAGTCCACTTTAAACCTAATTTCAACTTCCAGGCCTCCCCATCAGGATTTCTCATTCTTGGAACTGAAAACGTTCTTCTCCCAGGTGCCTTGGTCATACCCTCAGCAGTTCCAAGAATCCACCCACCTCCCACTTTTCAGGCCAACAAATAATACTTCATATCTTCAATGACAATCCATTAACAAAGTACCTATCTAAGGAGGGAAATATCCACAGGATAAGGGAGCATCACTCCCAGGTCAAAACTTGCTCAATCCCATATTATAAAGAGTCAACCCCACTCTAACATAGTACGCTGATGCCTTGGGTTGGAGGAGAACACAGTCATCTGAAATACAATAGACCATGCGTTCTCAACCAGGGCAATGTTGTCCCCAGAGGGTAAGAAAATTTTTCTTAGGGAAAGGAGAAGAAAACCTTAGATATTATGATAGTTTATGACCCTCCACGTGGCCACAGTACATAAGCGGATATACTGCATATCTATGGTATTAAAATGTTATGAGGGAATGAAATCTTTAGGAAAAAAATCTAAGCAATCTCCTTAGGGGGGCAATAAGGATGAAAAGTTTGAGAGACACAGTCATAGACTACCAAACAAGGAAATAAGAATAGTAATAGCTAACATGTACTGAGCGCCACCTGCAACTGAAATGCACAGTGCCGAGTGCTTGAGATTTGCCAGCTCATTAAATTTTTCTGGCAAGCCTGTGAGATAAGTATTATTATTATATTACTATTTTAAGTGACACAGAAACTGAGGCATAAGTGTTTAAGTCATTTTCCCAAGATTACACAGCTGAAATATATGATAGCTGGGATATATATGGCAGAAAGTTTCTGCCCAATATTCCACTTAATCAATATACCAGAAAGTTCGATGGTCTCATGTCCTCATGAAACACACTGATCACCACCCAGCACATACTGGGTGTTAGTGGCTGCTCAGGTAATCTTCTGGTACCTCCACACATATGCTCTTGACCGTCAAGCCCTTACCAAACCATATTATACCAACTATACTTTTAAAAAAAATTACTGAAAAAAATATTCTTTATATATATACATTTTTTCACATTCTTTTCCCTTATAGGTTATTAAAACATAATGAGTATAGTTCCCTTTTGGGTTATCTATTTTATGTATAGTAGTGCGTATATGTTAATCCCAACCTCCTAATTTATCCCTCCCCCACTTCCCCTTTGGTAACGATAAGTCTGTGGGTCTATTTCTGTTTTGTTAATAAGTTTGTTTGTACTCTTTTTTTTCAGATTCCACATATAAGCAATATCATATGATATTTGTCTTTCTCCGTCTGACTTACTTCACTTAGTATGATAATCTCTAGGTCCATCCGTGTTGCTGCAAATGGCATTATTTTATTATTTTTATGGCTGAGTAATATTCCATTGTATATTTATACCACATCTTCTTTATCTATCCATCTGTTGGTGGACATTTAGGTTGCCTCCACATCTTGGCTATTGTAAATAGTGCTGCCATGAACATTGGGGCACATGTACCTTTTCAAATTAGAGTCTTCGTCTCTTTCAGATATATGTCCAGGAGTGGGGTCACTGAATCATATGGTAGCTCTATTTTTAGTTTTTTTAAGAACCCTCCACACTGTTCTCCATAGTGGTTGCACCAATTTACATTCCCACCAACAGTGTAGGAGGGTTCCTTTTTGTCCACACCCTCTCCAGCATTTGTTATTTGTAGACATTTTGATGATGGCCATTCTGACTGGAGTGAGGTAATAATACCTCATTGTAACTTTGATTTGCATTTCTCTAATAATTAACAATTATGCCAACTATACTTTTGTATTGTAATTATATAAGAATAAATATTTTACAATGCAATAAAATAGGGGAACAAAAAAGGAGTTACTCATTGTATGAAAATCTACTTGAATGGCTTAGAAACATTGATGAAGGACAAGTCAGTTAAAGTTTCTGGCAAATCAGGGGACATGTGGGTAAGGAGAGGGCAGAATCTTAAAAATCTTGAACGATTCTACACTCAAATTACTCTCCAAGTGCCTAAATGTTTTTATTCCAATGTAAGAAAGCAAACTGGAAATCAGAGTTGATGCATGTGGGGAAGGGAAAAAATGTTAATTCGATCAGTGGATCCACATGCAGGCAATAACTTGGATCCTACATCAAAAGATTGCCAAGTTAGTGTCCATTTAGATGGTTTTCTGTGTATGTGTATCACTTATTAAATCTTTTTATGACTTCTTAATTTACCTGAAATTACTGTCCCAATTACGTCTGATAATAGATAACTTGTACACTGTATATGTTTTCAAATGTATAACATGGTTCTATTAGCCCTAAAGCCTGGAAAATCTGTGACTTATTATTGAGGCAAAAACGTAAGCAA
This sequence comes from Globicephala melas, assembly GCF_963455315.2. Taxonomy (NCBI): domain Eukaryota; kingdom Metazoa; phylum Chordata; class Mammalia; order Artiodactyla; family Delphinidae; genus Globicephala; species Globicephala melas. Next base: position 159,847,546 of record NC_083315.2, on the reverse strand, counting down.
AATTGCTGAGCTCCATCCAATGGAGAGAGTTACCGTTACCAAAATAAATGACGCTCCCTATTTCCAACTAAATTTGCAAGTTACTGAAAGAATAACATAGCTGAGAGAAAACAAGGGGCTTCCTAAATGATACTTCTTGACAAAACAGAGCTAGAGACAGACACAGCCATATAGTGACAGAGACAGACACAGCCATATAGTGACAGAGATGTGACAGAGAGAAAGAGAGAGGGGAGCAGGCAGAGAGAGAGAGAGTCAGGAGACAGAGAGAGACAGAGACAGAGAGACAGATTGAAATTTTCATCAGATGGAAAGGAGGCCAGGTACAATATTAAAGGAAAAGATGAAAAAGAACAGTTAAAGTCTTCCATACGCAGGCACTTCTGACTACCTGAATTATTTATCAGATGCACTGTAGTTAGGTCCCAAAAGGGCTATGAATTCTTAGTGTGTCTTCTTTGTGACCTGTGATGATTCTGAACCTTCCGTGTCAGAGTCACGTCTTCGCTACCCGGCACTGACAGCCAGAAGGAGGCTGCGAGGGCCACTGTGGTCTTCCCATTTCCTTTCCTAACCACCCCCATCCCACGCCTCTGCACAGACACAGCAGGAATGACTAATTTCTTCCCATTTTTTAAGCCCTCTTTGAAGGTACTTCTCTAGGACTGCTCTGAACTGCAGCTATTTAGAGCAATTTAGTTTATCTGCATCCTTTTATTCTCTCTACCATTAGTCCAATTTCAAAAACAGTAAGAACAAAAAAACTTCTCAGTTTTAAAAACAGTCCTTAGGCTTATTTATCTTGCTTCTGATTTTTTTTTTTCTTTTTGGTGGAGCTTTCCATCTCTCACTCAACTTCTTCATCCACAGTAATTTGTGCAAACAACTGCTGCCCACAGCAATCATTAATCCTTAAAGGGTGACCTACTGTGAATAATAATGTTCAAAGACTTGGGCTTAGTTGTGAGAGGTCAAAAGAAGTCAAAGATATGATCTGAGTCGTTGAAAAATGTACACTATCGTTGCATAAAGAAAATACACACATTAGAGAAGATTATCAGGCAGCAGATAAGCATGTGAAATATACATGAAATAAGATATAAGTGAAAGATGATCTGGGTAAGAGCTAGGAAATCATGACTTTACTCCTGAACATTCCACTAATACAGGCATGTCACTTAACTTCCCTGGGCATCCCGTCATGCATCTTTATGGAAGAGGATGGACTCCATTGCATCTAAGCTCTTTTCTTCCAGCCCATCCCACCTACCCAAAATCAACAAAAAAAAACTCCACAAAAATGTTTTTAAAAACTAGTAAGACAGGGTAGGATTAATTTAGGTAGGATAGGCTTTGAAGTTCTTGAGTTCACAGAAATATATTAAAGAAAGCAATAGATGCATATTCCAACTAGAGCAGTACGTTTTAATGTTATTAAAATGGTCCCATCAAGACACAGTGAAAAGTCACCTTTTGTTACCCAGAAATCTGTACAGTTTTAATCTCTGATCCCTTCTCCATTCTTTGTTCAGGTCCCAATTACATGGCAAGATTTGATAAAAAAGAAAAGAGAAGAAAAAATAAAGAGGGAACCCCTTCATCTTCTATCAGACGTTATTTATCTGTCCTTATCTTGTCCTCAGCAGAGAACATCACTCATCAAGGAACAATAAGACAGGGGCATTTTTTAATATGCTGGTTTTGAGCTCATCAGTTATTCAGACACTGCCGTTATTGTAGAAAGAACTGACGCAAGCCTTCTTTCTCCTCCTTAATAATCAATGCCCAGAACCTCAACTTTCCTCTTCCTTATTGATACAAGCAAAGGGGCCTCCGTCTGCTCTTCTCTGGAGTCTACCTCACTGGAGCAACAGGAGTGGTTACCAAGCTGCACGTAATGGGTGAAGGGCACCATACTAAGTGTCTTCAGGGAATTCAGAAGGAATCAGTTCAAGTCCTTGCCTGCGTGTTACGTAGCACACAGGAAGACAAGGAAGATGGATAAATGAATAATTGAAGGCAGAAGGCCATAAATGCCATAACTAGAGGTTATCAACAAAATTATATCCAGGCAGAAAAGAAAGGGAATATTTGATTGGGGATATCTGAAAGACATGAAAAAAAAAAAAGTGGCATTTGAGATTAGCTCCCTTTCTAACTGCCCATTGAGTTGTAAACAAGAGAAGCACCTCACAACCCCCAACCCCCCCCAAATAAACCTGAGCACAGAGATAATCATCAGTCTGGGGTTATGAGCAATTTTCCTCTGCAATATATCTTTAAAATGGTCATTAGTTTTATTTTAAACAGTAATGAAGGGCACACACAGAATTTAAATGCATCAAAGGATATGCCATCCACGTATGACATTCTAGCAACTTGTTTCCTAATAAATAATCTGCCAGATATGTTCAGCTACAGGGCAAATAATGTGATGTGAAGGTAAGATTCCTAAAGCACAATCACGCCCACCCTTTCTATTTCACTCTCTGTAATAATTGGAGCTTTTGCCAAATCACAGTTTTCTGTACTGAATGTAGAGCTCCATTAAGCTACTCTCACTCTGAAAACGCTAACTTGGCTTTTGAACAAACCCTGACGAAGACAAAGAGAGCACAGAAAATAATCGATCCTGATGTCTCCAATTTGCTCCCTGAGCCACAGGGTATGGTAATGAAATCGGAAACGCCATCTCCCTTCCAGTGGAGAAGGTGGGAAGGAAGAAGAGCCAGGAGCGGACCAGGAATGATTCTGCAATGGTAACTCCAAATCTGAACCTAGAGACTATTGCAAGGTTGTTTTAGCAAGATGGTTAATCTTGAGAAACTGGACCAGATGTATCGCTATTTTAAAAGACAGCTATGTAGGAGAGAGCAAAGAAAATAAGGTAGTTATGTATGTATTTTCATGTAACATACATGTGAATGTTTATATGCATTTACAGGATGAGTGTGTGTATGTATATATACACAAAAAAACATTTATACCTACAAAATACACTGCACTATCCTTTACTATAAATAAGTATTTCATGACAAATTTCCGGTATGGTTTTACAAAAAAGTGTCTATTGCAGAAAGGGCCTTCCTCCATACAGACCAAGAAGTACTGTTTGTCGCAGACAATGAACTCTCTTCTACCTGAACTCCCATCTGTACAGTCTGGTATTCAGAACACTCCATGATGGACTCAAGGACACATCTCCCATTTCTGAGTACTGTAAGCCAGATACATGGCAGTCCTAATGCTAGCACTGTTTCTTAGCCATTCACATCGCTGTGGCTTTACCAACAATAATGATAATAGTCAAAAAACTAATATTTGAGTAGAATTTGAAATTTACAAACTACTCTCCCATGTATCTCATTTGATCTTCACGACATCTCTGTAAGACAAGTCTGTCATTGATCCCAGTTTGTAAATGACAGAACTGAGGCTCAGACAGTTTCAAAGATTTTCTCAAGCTTATCTAGGTAGTGGGAAGCAAGGCTGGGTTTAAGTTCAAGTGTTCTGATTCCAGAGTTGTGCTCTTTCCTTTGGGGTGAGAAGAGCTTTAGGGCTTTTCTCCCCGGGCCATTAATCCACTGCAGCCTGCCATTCCCCAGCTTCTAGAGCAGCCTGCTGCTTTCTATTATCCAGAGACCTGCAGTCTCTCTGGGGAATTGGTGATGTGGGACGTAACTTTAGTCCTGGAAGCCTGGCTGTGCTCCAGGACCTCTTTATTATGATCACGCCATGTCATTTAAAGTTCAATAGGGCTTGTAAGCAAGGCTGACAAAATGGCTCAGCAATGGTCTATGAGTTCATGCAAGTTCAACCCAGTCCTCATCGGTCTGGGCTGCCAGTTTGCTGCCTGCCCTGTGCCACATTCTGTCAGTGGGTCTCTTGCGTATTTTGCTTCCCTCCAATCTCATCCTATTCTCCCTCCAGCACTTCTGCCTCTGTCCCTGCATCCTCACCGCCTTCCTGATTCTTAGCCCTGCCTGACCGTCAGCTGGACCTTCTCCTTTCTGATGTTAACCTGTGTCCTTCATCCAACCTCCTCCCCATCCTCCCGCCTACCACAGGACATGGTTTCTATTTGTTTATTTGAGAACATGCTTTTTAAAATTTATAAAATTAAGGTAATATCTATCTTTCTGGTTTGGTAAAAGGCTAAATCAGTCATTCAACAAACATCTACTAAGCACCTACGTGGATGAGGCAATGTACAGAATGATGTATAAGTCAGAGACTTGACCTCAAACTACGTCTTCTCTGATGACAAATATGATCAGGTCTCCACTATTCCAAAAACTCATTCCCAGCACTGGGAGTCCACCAAACTCCCACTCCATCTTTCTCCTTGCATTCTTGTAAATTAGATTATCTCTATTTCTTACCCTCTGGATCTTTATAATTTGGCTTAAACTATCCTGAAATATTTTTGAAACTGCTCTCTAAAAAGTCCACATTAGGATTTCATAATATAAAATTGAATAGTCTCTTTTGATCTTCCTTCACCCTGACTTCTCTGCAAGGAATAACACTCCTGACAACTCTTCCTTTCCCTAAGCTCTCCCCTTCATCAGTTTCTCTGATACCCCGTCAGTCTTCCTCTTACTTTTCTGACCCCATTTGTTTCTTCCCAACCCCTAAATGTGGACAGTCCTTACAGTTCTGTCCTCATTTACCTTCTATTCGAGGCACGATGAAATGTTACTGCTTTAATCGTATAAAGCTGGATCCCAAATCTTCAACCCAGTTCCAACACCTGATCAGAAATTCAGTCCTACATTTCCATACCCATGGATGTTAACAGCATTACATCTATCTGCAACTTCAAACCAACTCTCTCAGGATCTTCTTCTGACTTCTTCATTCTGACTAATGGCATCAACATCCTCTTTGTTACTCACAGTGAAGAGGTCACCACTGCCTCCTACTTCCTCCTGACTTACCACCCAAATGAGTCACTGGTAAGGTCAAGTCTTACTTTAAAACTCCCTCTTCAGATACTTACTGCTAACCTCATAAATAAGCTAAACTGAACTTTCCTCGTGTGTCCTTGTCCCCAGTGTGCATGTGCGTCCGAACACTTTCTCTGCCGTTAATGAGCTGTAGGCGAATGTTCAGTAAATCGTTTAACTTCTCTAATCCAAAATTTCCTTACAACATGGTTGTAAAAATTAAATGAGGGCATTTATGCAAAGCTTTTACTTAGTAAATGGCCTGAATGGAATAAGTGCTCAGTAAATGGTAATCATTATTTTCATCATTCGACTTAGACTGTGTCTATATGAAGTAACTAAATTAACAGTTTTGAATGAAACAACTAAACTGAAATAGTGACAAGTGTAGAGGAGCCATTAAAGAGAGTCTAAAACTCAGGAGATCAAAGGTTTATTTTCCAACTGTAGACAATTATGTTTTTGACTGTAAATAAATCCATTTTGCTGGTATAAAAACAAAATGCCTCCAGAGCATTTTATCTCTGTAGTCCCACTCGGCGGTGACATCCTATCAGTATATAATTTTAAACCACACATCTTACTGTGTAATTCACCAATGCCTTTAAATTTCTGCAGAAGTGACTGAATTATAGAGAAGCATGGTTTCTTTGTGAACAGATCGTACTTCTCACAAGTTGTTTAAACCCCTAAATATCCTAAAGTTGACTGCATTTTGGTATCTCCAGCATTCAGTTTTAACTAAGAAAACAGTGTGATTTAAGAAAAAATAACCCCATAGGCGTTTGTCATTTAGCTGGGAATGGCAGCCGGCAAAATCTGATAGAACAAATAAAGAAAACAAACGTTCAACATCGCCTCCAAGTTTTTCCCCAGAAAGAGATCAAATATCTCCATGTGACTCACCTCATTTACTCACATTTTTCTCTTGGTTAATAGGAGGCTATGTACTGAGTACTATATATATATAAATATATGGTACGTGGGCTTCTCACTGTTGTGGCCTCTCCCGCTGCGGAGCACAGGCTCCGGACGCCAGGCTCAGCAGCCACGGGTCATGGGCCCAGCCGCTCCGCGGCATGTGGGATCTTCCCGGACTGGGGCACGAACCCCTGTTTCTTGCATCGGCAGGCGGACTCCCAACCACTGCGCCACCAAGGAAGCCCAAATGTAGTTCATGCCTAAATAGTTAATATTTCTCTTCATCTTTCTTTCATGCCCTGACACATTTTCTCTCATTTTCCAGCTCCTTGAACTACCTTTTTTCCTTATTGTATTTTAATTGACTTTTCATATTAAATTTTGCTGGAAAGGATGATTTGAGTTCAAAAACACCAGGCGTCATACCTTTTGAGCAAAGCCTTATGTCATATTTAATTTGATCCAAACTTCGATAGCAAATTCTGGTTTTCCTCTTTACTTTTTTTCCTATCCACACAATACAATATAATAAAGCATAGCTAATAATAATAAAGAAGGAAGAAATAGTTTCTGTCATTCAAACACTGATTTCACCTTGAGTTTCACACTAGTAAAACTCTATCATAATTTTAAAATGTTTGCTTGCTTTCTGAGAATCAAATAATTAAAGCCATATGCTATCTCCTAGCCTGGCATTCTCATTACCATTTAAAGTGTACTTAAAATCAATTGAAAGTCAACACATCACATAACAAGGCCCAGCTAACATGTTCTGATCTGTGTAGCTGCATGGTAACTGCTCACCTATGAAACATCCAAATTCTTGCAGGTACCATGGTGAGAAGCAGAAAGAGCTTAAACAGTGAAAATGTTTCAAAGAAAAACAAACAGAAAAATCTTCCAAAAGATGATGGGCTCAGTTACTTTGGAATTTCTAAATCTGAAGTTCTTTTATCTACTTGCGCATTGGAGAAATCCATCAAATAAATTCTCACATTAAAGTCCTTTTTCACTTAAAAAAAAAAAAGTTACTTCAAAAATACCCTGCCTTGTGTTCCTATCTAATCTCTAGTTTGGTCCATGGTTCTACAAGGCATAAATATGACATAGCAAACAAATGTGCTGGAGTGTCTCAAAAAAGAAAAAAGAAAAAAAATTACATGAAAACTGTGTGTCCAACTGCTTTAATATTTGCAGAAATATCTGATTCATTTGAGGATTCTTGTGAAGATGAGGGCTGCTGGTGGTTATTTAACTGACCTCACCTAAATCCGTGAAGACAGGTTCTATGTCAGTCTCCAGATCTGGAAGAGAAGATAACGTGTGAAAACAAACCATGGGGAAAGTTCAGAGGAGTCTGTTTCCTGGCCCCTGGGTGAGATGCGGCCTCGCTGACCTGTGCAGGGAAAGACTGTTTGTTTGTTGGACGCCAGTATTTAAAAAGGCCCTTCCTGAACAGTCAAAAAATGAACTGTAATTTCCTGAAAGGCAGCCACGAGCCTGTCCTAAGATGAATGAAAAAAAAGCCCAGTCCCGACACCCGACAGCAGAAATCTCCAAGCCCTCCAAATCCTCCCCAGGAGACTTACAGAAGTTAACTCCAAGCGACTGACCAAGCAAGGAACGTGCTCACCTCTTGCCAGTCATCTGAACCGTTCTAAGGCATTAAGAGAATACATATATGAAGACAGGACAATACAGATATGGCTTAGCTGTCCCACTGGGCCTGTTACTTGGTATCGAGAACTTACCCCCAATAGAAATAGCTATGGGTTTCACTTCCAGGCCTTCCTGTATTAGGACTTCAAAGAAAATTTGGAATATTAATCCTATTGATGCTATTTGAACATGGTAGGCACTTATATCTTGGATAACAGCAGGACATTAATTCCTAAGCTCTTTTCACATAGACTTCAAAAGATTCTTTCTTCCTTATCTTTGAGAGGAATCCATGAGTTCTCCTAGCTCTGTGCATATACACGTACAGAAATAAACAAGCATGAATGTACATTCAAAATGTATCTACCAACTATGGACACGTTCTCCAGGCCAAGCACTTTCTCCGGCATTTCTTTACATCTTATCACTAATCCTCACAAAACCCATGCAGGCCATTACTTTTAACTCATTATTGAGATTTTTAAAAATCTAAATTTTTTTTTTCTTTTTTTTTTTTTTCGGTACGCGGGCCTCTCACTGTTGTGGCCTCTCCCGTTGCGGAGCACAGGCTCCGGACGCGCAGGCTCAGTGGACATGGCTCACGGGCCCAGCTGCTCCGCGGCATGTGGGATCTTTCCGGACCGGGGCACGAACCCGTGTCCCCTGCATCGGCAGGCGGACTCTCAACCACTGCGCCACCAGGGAAGCCCTAAAAATCTAAATTTAATTAAAGTGAAATAATTTGCTCAAATTCACACAGATTATAAACATCAGCTCTCGAACCTAGGATGACGTGAGTACCACATCCCAGGGTCATTCTGACATATCACAGGTATCCCCTGTTAAGTAATGACTGGGGCTGTGTGTGGAACTATGGAAAAAACTTTAGTTCTTGTCAGGATTATATGAAAACTGAATGGGAGGACTTAGACTCCAATGCGCCAAAAGATAAAAGCCTCCTGTATGTTTTTCGACTGAAAATGACTTCGATGGGAACAACTCTCTGTTTGTTTGTTTTTAATTGGTACAAATTCAGTACAATACCTATACCAGAAGCAAATTATTTTTTATATTTATTTATTTGGCCATGCCCCGTGGCATGTGGGATCTTGGTTTCCTGACTGACCAGGGATTGAATCCGTGCCCCCCTGCAGTGGAAGCATGGAGTCTTAACCCCTGGACCCTCAGGGAAGTTCTGGGGACAACTCTTAAGGTTCAAGTTCTTTCAGAGCTCAGGGAGAACATTCCCAAATGTTTATTGAGCACCTAACAAGGTAAGAGGGATTTATTTGGGTGTGTGGTGAAGGGCTGAGTGAGTGCAATTTTATTTTATTTAATTAATTAATTTATTTATTTTTTTAACTTCTACTGGTCTTTATTAAAAGGAAAACTATTATATGAAAACAAAGACCCAATGTAGTCTCAGGCTAAGTCTCATTGATAGAACCCCTCAAGCAACAGCCCAGGCACCTAATCTTGGCACTACAATGTTGTCCTTGACTCTGCCCTCTCTCTCCTCATCTCAGACTCTGGGGGTTTGCTTCCTACCAGGATATTCCTCTCCAGCCAGGCAAGATATCTCAGCCCCCCCCAGGACCTCGCCCTTCCTGCCAGGATGGTGGCCACAGGGTCATCCCCCTATCCCCGCCCCCTACACACCCAGTCGAGGTGACTGCTACACACGCGGGGCTGCTGCCCTCTCAAACCCAAGTGTCTTCATTGCCTTGTCAGCACCCTGGATACACTTTAAACGTCTTTAAAGTCTCCCAGCCCATTAACAATAGGGTCACTACAACAATAGGGCGGACGCAACCTCCTCTGAGCTCAGTGTGGTGGCGTCCAAAGCTCCTAAAGTCCGAGACTTAGGTTCTCCCACCCCACGTCACTCCCCGGGGCATAAGAACTACTACTCAGGCCTCAGCTCGAAGGTTTCCTCTCTAAGAACCCTGCCCGGCACTCGACAGGCCGAGCCGGGCGCCCTCTCCTGGGGGCCCCGTGCCCCCTCAGTCTGGGCAGAGATGACACCCGGGGTCGGCGAGTGTTCCCGCCCGACCCCCTCCAGGGCCAGGGGCTCCTCGGGTGCACGAGCGAAGCCTAAGTGTGCAGCTATGGCGTCCACGTGCTGGGCCTGCTCCTCGGACTGGAAGACTTTACCTCCACGAAGACAGGAGTCCCCCGGAGGTCCACCGGCCTCTTTCCCGCGCTTCCCCACGCGCCCCGCCCCTCCCTCCCACCAGCAGTGCAATTTTAAATAAGGCATTTGAGCTGAGACTTGCAGGAGGGAAGGAGCTGGGCACGTGGATACCTGGAGGAAGAGATTCAGGGCAGCTCTGCTGATGCACACATGGCCATACTCCAAAGACACACATCCACACACATTCCATCCCATACTCAACAGATCCCCAACCCGTCCCGCCCCCCGACCCCCGAGTAGTGATCGTGGCCCCCATTGCTCCTCTCCCTCAGCTGAGGACAAACTTGGCATACACATAGAACCTGAACAAAACCCTTGCAGCCATGTATAGCCACTCCACCACGACCTGCATTTCCAATCTCCTGCAAAAAGTGTCACTTCCTTGTACAGACGTGTACTCTCCTCTTGACATACATAGGGTGTGTTTGTGGAATTTTTTCTCCTATTATTCCTTGGCTGTCTCCTCCAGTCAGATGGTTTGTTTCCTCTGTCTTCTCCTTTCCAAAGATACCTCCTCTGGGCTTATTCTAAGTTAGAAATCAATATCATCCCATTTGTCGGGCTTATTAGTATTAGGAGACCGCTTCCAATCAAGATACACTTTTATTGTAAAATGCTTTCTTATCTGAAGAAAAGCCCTGGGGATCCAAAGGAAGGAAGCCATGCTGATGGGAAACAGAGGGGCTGGTGTTTGGGGCAGGGCATCCAGCCTGCTGTGTCTCCTGCCACCAGCCCATGCTTCATGTTCTCAACCACAGAAAGAGGTTCACGTTGGTCACATGACACAGAACCTGGTCTTTTTCATGTGGCTGCTGAATTACCCAGGTCTACCAACTGCAATTTGAATTTTCTAGAGAAGCTGTATTGAAGACCTTAAATCTAGTGTTGGTCCATTAAAATATTCAGAAGACCACAGTTGGAGTGGACTGAAAACCTCATTATGGTTGAAAATCTAAATTTTAGCTTAGATAAATTATTTTAGGTAAAAAAAAAATTGTGGTCATTCACTTACTGATAAAAGTTTCATTACTAGTTTGTTTAATGTTATTTAAATAATCATATTTAAGTAGTATATACTTAATATTAAATACTATATTTAGACGAGTTTGAAAACAAATTATTAACAGATACTTGTGAATGGAATGTTCTAAATAAGCAGGCAAATGATCGAATTCACAGTATATAAGGCAAATAGAATTTTTTAAATCTTATTTTTAAAAATCAGGTGTTGAGACTTTTTAATGCTCAGAACCAGGCATAAAATAATTTCAATTCAAGAAAAACAAAAACAAGAAACACAGGTAACTAAGAGCCCTGTAAACAATGCTAAACAACCAAAAGAAACAGTTAAGGGTCGGCAATGACATAAAGAGTTCACAGTCTATAAAACATTATTAATTGGTTCCCAGGTAGAGTATAAAGACCCAACAATATCCCTCGGTTTCAATCCCCAGGAAGTATATGACATATCGAAAATCCTACTGGCACCTACTGATTTTGACTGAACACATTTTTAATCTTATCAAATCAGCAGGATTTCACAATTGTACTTAAAAACAAATTATATGAAAGGTATGACAAGCCTTAAATTAACCTACTGGCTCTGCAGCCAGGAGACGAGGTACAGAAAAAGAGCTTGAATGTTACAAGGAAGAAACGGCCACGAGCTTCAGGTAATGTCAAAAGCAGCACAGAATAGGGGCACACAGACATCACAGAAAAATCTAGAAATTTTAGGAAAAGTCTAATAACTCATTGATTAAGCATTTGAAAGCCGCACTCGAAGAAATGAAAAGTTAATCTACAGATAGTATATAGACATCTGGTCAAGTACTCTTTTTCTCCTTTCTTCTGAAGAAACACTTCTTCTAAATGTTCTTAAAGGAACACGGTATATAACCCAGTGGCAATTCTGTAGCATAAGATGAAAAGAAAATGTTACCCATATCCAGATGTGTATTGAGATTTAGTGTGGAGTAGATGAAGATGTATTTTGTGTATTTTCAGCCCACTGATTTGAAAATATTAGGTAAAACGTTTATGTAATTTGAAAAGAGTATGGAATGACTACAAAGAAAGCCTTGTGCTCCCGGGACAGCTGATGCAGCATGTTCTGCACGCCTGGATCCTCCACAGCACTCTGCACAGCATCCTGGACAAACAGGTGCAGAATTAACGTGGTTACAATTTTTGATTGAGCAAGTAATGCCAATACTTCTTTGTACATACCAGATTCCATTTATTTTCAGAGCTGATGCACTTTTATCACCAAGGGAAAAGGATGTAGAGGCGCTACCTCTGTCCTTCTCTAGAGTTCTCTCCTTCCTTTTCTATTTTGTCTTCCATCATCACAGAATATATTGATTAACACTAAGAAATAAAGTTGTCTTTATCCTATCACTTTTTGTTGTTGCTGTTAAAAAAATAGTCATATAAAAGATTTTTGTTTTGTTCGTGTCACATCTGTTTTTAATGACCCATCTCAGACAGGGTGAAATCAACTACTACGTAGAGAAATATTTAATTTGACACTTTAAAAATCAATTTGCAATTTACTTCGTTATTTAAATTTACTAGAGTGAGTCATTCATTTCTTGACTGTTACATGTGTTTAAAACACTAAGATAAATGCATATTAAATTTATATAGCATTCTATGTAAGTATAGTGTCCCTTTATTTTCCACATCCATAAGAGTCAGGGCTTAGCTCACAAAATATTTATTAAGCAATAAAAATGCTATATATTCAGCAAACAAAACTCCACCTCATTTATAAATTAGGTACCCTTGTACACCTGTCACTCAATAAATCAAAAGCAATTAAAAAGAATTGCATTTAGTTGCCTGCTAACCTAGATTTATACAGATTTGTTTTATTCTCAGCTAACTATTTTATGTGCTAACTGTCAAAAATAATTCGATTGCTATTTTGGAGGCCTGAGGTGATAGGATTTCTAATCACCTAAGCATTCACCTAGGTTACCTTTTAGGAGCAATTGGAACCTGCCCCATACATTCCCCAAGTAAGGGGCAGGGCTGTGGTCTGTCCCCTGCCTGTGCATCTTTAGATGCTCAGAGTCCAAGAACTTTTCCACTGCAGACTTTCTAACCTAGAGAATAAATTCCCACAGCACAATGCACTTCAAATGCACCGACACTGGAAGAGGGCAAGATGTATCCTCAGTTTCTGTGAAATGAACAGATGACAACATCACGACACCACCCATATGTGCTTTCACTACCTTTTTTCCAAAATGGTTTTGTATTAAACCAAATCCTCAGCTACTAGAAGGCCTGAGAAAACTAAAACTAACGATGACTTGCAAAAGGTACATGTGGCTTTCTTCTGATAGTATTTTATGCATTAATGGCTGACCAATGGACTATTTCATCTTGAAAGTTATCACCGTGAATGATACTTCTATTTTTCAAATATTATACTTTTCAATGAACTGGAGGTCTTAGAATTCCTTTCAAAGTGTTTTGCAGTTAACACACCACTCTCCAAAGTGAAAGGTAAGAGGACTTGTGATAGAAGGATGGTTCTCATTTTTTCAAAAGGAAAAAAGAGGAAACACAAATGATTCAGTGACTTGCTCAAGGCCACTCAGCCATTCAGAGGAAACAGTGACAGAAGTCTGACTCAGTGAACACATGACGACTGTGTATCTCAAACACACATTCAGCAAGCAAGTGAAGAGGGATGAGCAATTAAACAGCTGCTGTGTGGTTCTTCACGCACGCTGCTGTGCATATGATATTGCTTTCAAAAGGCGCAGACCCCACACCATTTTTAACTGACTACACCCACAAAGAGAATAGAAAGGTGTTTGTCAATGCACTTAGCCCATCATCAAGATGAACAAGCAGACATTAATGATCACGTACTAAGGGCTAAATCTCTATGTTCAGGAGAAAGAAAGAGAGAGGGAAAGAGAAAGAGACAAGAAAAGTTGATAGCTGTAGCTATGTGCTATATGAACAGGGAGCAGAATTAGAGTAACAAGAGTAAAGAGGAAGGGAATTAGTCTAAGACATCCCCAAGCTCTGCTACATATAGCGGTTCTCAGTGGGGCAACTTTACACCTCTCCCCAGGGGACATTTGGCAATACTGGAGACTTTTTATTAGTCATGGCTGGGGGTGCTACTGGCATTTAGTGGGAAGAGACCATGGATGAGACCATGGATGTTGCCCAATGTTCTATAAGGCAGAATGCAACTCCCACAACAAAGAGCTATTCAGTTCAAACTGTTGATAGTGTTGTAGTGGAGAAACCCTGAATTAGTGATACGACATTGAAGTTATTGAACTTCTGGAAATGCAAGCCTCCTTAACTGTATAATACTATTAATAATACAGCAGTCCCGGGCTTCCCTGGTGGCGCAGTGGTTGAGAGTCTGCCTGCCGATGCAGGGGACATGGGTTCGTGCCCCGGTCAGGGAAGATCCCACATGCCACGGAGCGGGCTCGCTGAGCCTATGCTCTGCAATGGGAGAGGCCACAACAGTGAGAGGCCCACGTACTGCAAAAAATAAAAAAATAAAAAAAAAATAATAATAATACAGCAGTCCCTACCTTGAAGGATGGGTGAGGTACTGCAAGAGATAATTCAAGCAAAGTAATTCATCCTGTTAGTGGAATGCTTATAAAACTGAAAGTACTTTTATTACTATTATTTTTACTTTTATTATTTTTATTCATAATAAAGCCCATGCATTTCATTGAACAGCACATGAAGACAGGAAAATACATAAGAGGGCATCAGAATAAAGACGCATTTTAAGCTTATGATAGTATTAAAAATAAAATTCAGAATCAAACAGTCACATTTTGTTCAGCCTAGAATATTTTAATCTAATTAATTTAATTAATTTTAATCTAATCAATCTAAATTAATCTAAGGGCCATCCCCACCAATAAAAAGGAAAGCTAAAATAAAAGCAATCCTCCAGAACATTCCTCATCATTTACCCTGTGAGAGTTCCACAGATTTCCCTAAAAGGATGATTAAGACAATACAGCCTTGGATGGGCAGGGAAGATGGTGGAAGAGTAAGACGCGGAGATCACCTTCCTCCCCACAGATACACCAGAAATACATCTACACGTGGAACAACTCCTACAGAACACCTACTGAATGCTGGCAGAAGACCTCAGACCTCCCAAAAGGCAAGAAAGTTCCCACGTACCTGGGTAGGGCAAAAGAAAAAAGAATAAACAGAGACAAAAGGATAGGGACTGTACCTGCAACAGTGGGAAGGAGCTGTGAAGGAGGAAAGGTTTCCACACACTAGGAAGCACCTTTGTGGGCGGAGACTGCGGGTGGCGGAGGGGGGAAGCTTCGGAGCCGTGAAGGAGAGCATAGCAACAGGGGTGCGGAGGGCAAAGCGGGGAGATTTCCACACAGAAGATCGGTGCCGACCAGCACTCACCAGCCCGAGAGGCTTGACTGCTCACCCGCCGGAGCAAGCGGGGCTGGGAGCTGAGGCTCGGGCTTCGGTCGGAGCGCAGGGAGATTGGCGGCGTGAACACAGCCTGCAGGGGGTTAGTGCACCACGGCTAGCCGGGAGGGAGTCCGGGAAAAGGTCTCGAGCTGCCGAAGAGGCAAGAGACTTTTTCTTCCCTCTTTGTTTCCTGGTGCGCGAGGAGAGGGGATTAAGAGCGCTGCTTAAAGGAGCTTCAGAGACGGGCGCAAGCCTCGGCTATCATCGTGGACCCCAGAGACGGGCAGGAGATGCTAAGGCTGTTGCTGCCACCACCAAGAAGCCTGTGTGCAAGCACAGGTCACTATCCACACCTCCCTTCCGGGGAGCCTGTGCAGCCCGCCACTGCCAGGGTCCCGGGATCCAGGGACAACTCCCCCGGGAGAATGCACGGCACGGCATGCCTCAGGCTGGTGCAACGTCCCGCCGGCCTCTGTCGCCGCAGGCTCGCCCCGCATCCATACCCCTCACTCCCCCGGGCCTGAGTGAGTCAGAGCCCCTGAATCAGCTGCTCCTTTAACCCCGTCCTGTCTGAGCGAAGAACAGACGCCCTCCGGCGACCTACATGCAGAGGCGGGGCCAAATCCAAAGCTGAACCCCAGGAGCTGAGAGAACAAAGAAGAGAAAGGGAAATCTCTCCCAGCAGCCTAAGGAGCAGCGGATTAAAACTCCACAATCAACTTGATGTACCCTGCCTCTGTGGAATACATGAATAGACAACGAATCACCCCAAATTGAGGAGGTGGACTTTGAGAGCAAGATTTATGATTTTTTCCCCTTCATGTGAGTGTGTATGTTTCTCTCTAAGATTTTGTCTGTATAGCTTTGCTTCCACCATTGTCCTAGAGCTCTATCCATCCGTTTTTTGTTTGTTTCTTTCTTTTTAAAAAAGTTTTCTTAATAATTATTTTTTATTTTAATAACTTTATTTTAACTTACTTTATTTTATTTTATCTTCTTTCTTTCTTCCTTCCTTTCCTTCCTTCCTTCCTCTCTTTCTTTCTTTCTTTCTTTCTTTTTCTCCCTTTTATTCTGAGCCATGTGGATGAAAGGCTTTTGGTGCTGCAGCCAGGAGTCAGTGCTGTGCCTCTGAGGTGGGAGAGCCAACTTCAAGACACTGGTCCACAAGAGACCTCCCAGCTCCACATAATATCAAACGGTGAAAATCTCCCTGAGATCTCCATCTCAACAACAGCACCTAGCTTCACTCAACAACCATCAAGCTACAGTGCTGGACACCCTATGCTAAACAACTAGCAAGACAGGAACACAACACCATCCATTAACAGAGAGGCTGCCTAAAATTGTAATAAGGCCACAGACACCCCAAAACACACCACCAGATGTGGACTTGCCCACCAGAAAGACAAGATCCAGCCTCATCCACCAGAACACAGGCACTAGTCCCCTCCACTAGGAAGTCTACACAACCCACTGAACCAACCTTAGCCACTGGGGACAGACACCAAAAACAACGGAAACTACAAACATGCAGCCTGCAAAAAGAGACCCCAAACACAGTAAGATAAGCAAAATGAGAAGACATAAAAACACACAGCAGATGAAGGAGCAAGATAAAAACCCACCAGACCTAACAAATGAAGAGGAAACAGGCAGTCTACCTGAAAAAGAATTCAGAATAATGATAGTAAACATGATACAAAATCTTGGAAATAGAATAGAGAAAATACAAGAAACATTTAACAAGGACCTAGAAGAACTAAAGATGAAACAAACAATGATGAAGAAGACAACAAATGAAATTAAAAATACTATAGATGGGATCAATAGCAGAATAACTAGGCAGAAGAATGGATAAGTGACCTGGAAGATAAAATAGTGGAAATAACTACTGCAGAGCAGAATAAAGAAAAAAGAATGAAAAGAACTGAGGACAGTCTCAGAGACCTCTGGGACAACATTAAACGCACCAATATTCGAATTATAGGGGTTCCAGAAGAAGAAGAGAAAAAGAAAGGGACTGAGAAAATATTTGAAGAGATTATAGTTGAAAACTTCCCTAATATGGGAAAGAAAATAGTTAATCAAGTCCAGGAGTCCAGAGAGTCCCGTACAGGATAAATCCATGGAGAAATATGCCAAGACACATATTAATCAAACTGTCAAAAATTAATTACAAATAAAACATATTAAAAGCAGCAAGGGAAAAACAACAAATAACACACAAGGGAATCCCCATAAGGTTAACAGCTGATCTTTCAGCAGAAAGTCTGCAAGCCAGAAGGGACTGGCAGGACATATTTAAAGTGATGAAGGAGAAAAAGCTACAACCAAGATTACTCTAACCAGCAAGGATCTCATTCAGATTTGATGGAGAAATTAAAACCTTTACAGACAAGCAAAAGCTGAGAGAGTTCAGCACCACCAAACCAGCTTTACAACAAATGGTACAGGAACGTCTCTAGGCAAGAAACACAAAAGAACGAAAAGACCTACAATAACGAACCCAAAACAATTAAGAAAATGGGAATAGGAACATACATATCGATAATTACCTTAAATGTAAATGGACTAAATGCTCCCACCAAAAGACACAGATTGGCTGAATGGATACAAAAACAAGACCCATATATATGCTGTCTACAAGAGACCCACTTCAGACCTAGAGACACATACAGACTGAAAGTAAGGGGATGGAAAAAGGTATTCCATGCAAATGGAAATCAAAAGAAAGCTGCAGTAGCAATTCTCATATCAGACAAAATAGACTTTAAAATAAAGACTGTTAGAATAGACAAAGAAAGACACCACATAATGATAAAGGGATCGATCCAAGAAGAAGATATAACAACTGTAAATATTTATGCACCCAACATAGGAGCACCTCAATACATAAGGCAAATACTAACAGCCATAAAAGGGGAAATTGACAGTAACACATTCATAGTAGGGGACTTTAACACCTCATTTTAACCAATGGACAGATCATCAAAAATGAAAATAATTAAGGAAACACAAACTTTAAATAATACATTAAACAAGATGGACTTAATTGATATTTATAGGACATTCCATCCCAAAACAACAGAATAAACATTTTTCTCAAGTGCTCATAGAACATTCTCCAGGATAGATCATATCTTGGGTCACAAATCAAGCCTTGGTTAATTTAAGAAAATTGAAATTGTATCAAGTATCTTTTCCGACCACAACACTATGAGACTAGATATCAATTACAGGAAAAGATCTGTAAAAAATACAAACACATGGAGGCTAAACAATACACTACTTAATAACGAAGTGATCACTGAAGAAATCAAAGAGGAAATAAAAATATACCTAGAAACAAATGACAATGGAGACACGACGACCCAAAACCTATGGGATGCAGCAAAAGGGCTTCTAAGAGGGAAGTTTATAGCAATACAATCCTACCTTAAGAAACAAGAAACATCTCGAATAAAGAACCTAAACTTGCATTAAAGCAACTAGAGAAAGAAGAACAAAAAAAACCAAAGCTAGCAGAAGGTAAGAAATCATAAAAATCAGCTCAGAAATAAATGAAAAAGAAATGAAGGAAACAATAGCAAAGATCAATAAAACTAAAAGCTGGTTCTTTGAGAAGATAAACAAAATTGATAAACCATTAGCCAGACTCATCAAGAAAAAAAGGGAGAAGACTCAAATCAATAGAATTAGAAATGAAAAAGGAGAAGTAACAACTGATCCTGCAGAAATACAAAAGATCATGAGAGATTACTACAAGCAACTCTATGCCAATAAAATGGACAACCTGGAAGAAAAGGACAAATTCTTAGAAATGGACAATGTGCCAAGACTGAATCAAGAAGAAATAGAAAATATGAACAGACCAATCACAAGCACTGAAATTGAAACTGTGATTAAAAATCTTCCTACAAACAAAAGCCCAGGACCAGATGGCTTCACACGCGAATTCTAACAAACATTTAGAGAAGAGCTAACACCTATCCTTCTCAAACACTTCCAAAATATAGCAGAGGGAGGAACACTCCCAAACTCATTCTATGAGGCCACCATCACCTTGATACCAAAACCAGACAAGGATGTCACAAAGAAAGAAAACTACAGGCCAATATCACTGATGAACATAGATGCAAAAATCCTCAACAAAATCCTAGCAAACAGAATCCAACAGCACATTAAAAAGATCATACACCATGATGAAGTGGGGTTTATCCCAGGAATACAAGAATTATTCAATAAACGCAAATCAATCAGTGTGATACACCATATTAATAAAATGAAGGAGAAAAACCATATGATCATCTCAATAGATGCAGAGGAAGCTTTTGACAAAATTCAACACCCATTTATGATAAAAACCCTGCAGAAAGTAGGCATAGAGGGAACTTTCCTCAACATAATAAAGGCCATATATGACAAACCCACAGCCAACATTGTCCTCAATGGTGAAAAACCGAAAGCATTTCCACTGAGACCAGGAACAAGAAAAAGTTGCCCACTGTAACCACTCTTATTCAACATAGTTTTGGAAGTTTTAGCCACAGCAATCAGAGAAGAAAAGGAAGTAAAAGGAATCCAAATCAGAAAAGAAGAAGTAAAGCTGTCACTGTTTGCAGATGACATGATACTATACAAAGAGAATCCTAAAGATGCTACCAGAAAACTACTAGAGCTAAACAATGAATTTGGTAAAGTAGCAGGATACAAAATTAATGCACAAAAGTCTCTGGCATTTCTATACACTAATGATGAAATATCTGAAAGCGAAATCAAGAAAACACTCCCATTTACCATTGCAACAAAAAGAATAAAATATCTAGGAATAAACCAACCTAAGGAGACAAAAGACCTGTATGCAGAAAATTATAAGACACTGATGAAAGAAATTAAAGATGATACAAATAGATGGAGAGATATACCATGTTCTTGGATTGGAAGAATCAACATTGTGAAAATGACTCTACTACCCAAAGCAATCTACAGATTCAATGCAATCCCTATCAAACTACCACTGGCATTTTTCACAGAGCTAGAACAAAAAAATTCACAATTTGTATGGAAACACAAAAGACCCCAAATAGCCAAAGCAATCTTGAGAACGAAAAACAAAGCTGGAGGAATCAGGCTCCCTGACTTCAGACTATATTACAAAGCTACAGTAATCAAGACAGTATGGTACTGGCACAAAAACAGAAAGATAGATCAATGGAACAGGATAGAAAGCCCAGAGATAAACCCACACACATATGGTCACCTTATCTTTGATAAAGGAGGCAGGGATGTACAGTGGAGAAAGGACAGCCTCTTCAATAAGTGATGCTGGGAAAACTGGACAGGTACATGTAAAAGTATGAGATTAGATCACTCCCTAACACCATACACAATAATAAGCTCAAAATGGATTAAAGACCTAAATGTAAGGCCAGAAACTATCAAACTCTTAGAGGAAAATATAGGCAGAACACTCTGTGACATAAATCACATCAAGACCCTTTTTGACTCACCTCCTAGAGAAATGGAAATAAAAACAAAAATAAAGAAATGGGACCTAATGAAACTTTAAAGCTTTTGCACAGCAAAGGAAACCATAAACAAGAGCAAAATAAAACGCTCAGAATGGGAGAAAATATTTGCCAATGAAGCAGCTGACAAAGGATTAATCTCCAAAATTTACAAGCAGCTCATGCAGCTCAATAACAAAAAAAACAAACAACCCAATCCAAAAATGGGCAGAAGACCTAAATAGACATTTCTCCAAAGAAGATATACAGACTGCCAACAAACACATGAAAGAATGCTCAACATCATTGATGATTAAAGCAATGCAAATCAAAACTACAATGAGATATCATCTCACACCAGTCAGAATGGCCATCATCAAAAAAATCTAGAAACAATAAATGCTGGAGAGGGTGTGGAGAAAAGGGAACACTCCTGCACTGCTGGTGGGAATGTGAATTGGTACAGCCACTACGGAGAACAGTATGGAGCTTCCTTAGAAAACTAAAAATAGAACTACCATATGACCCAGCATTCCCACTACCGGGCATATACCCTGAGAAAACCATAATTCAAGAAGAGTCATGTACCAAAATGTTCATTGCAGCTCTGTTTACAATAGCCAGGAGATGGAAACAACCTAAGTGTCCATCATTGGATGAGTGGATAAAGAAGATGTGGCACATATATACAATGGAATATTACTCAGCCATAAAAAGAAACAAAATTGAGCTCTTTGTAATGAGGTGGATGGACCTAGAGTCTGTCATACAGAGTGAAGAATGTCAGAAAGAGAAAGACAAATACCGTATGCTAACACATATATATGGAATTTAAGAAAAAAATGTCATGAAGAACGTATGTTTAAGACAGGAATAAAGACACAGACTACTACAGAATGGACTTGAGGATATGGGGAGGGGGAAGGGTAAGCTGTGACAAAGTGAGAGAGTGGCATGGACATATATACACTACTAATTGTAAAATAGATAATTAGTGGGAAGCAGCTACATAGTATAGGGAGATCAGTTCGGTGCTTTGTGACCACCTAGAGGGGTGGGATGGGGAGGGTGTTAGGGAGGGAGACGCAAGAGGGAAGAGATATGGGAACATATGTATATGTATAACTGATTCACTTTGTTATAAAGCAGAAACTAACACACCATTGTAGGAAATTATACTCCAATAAATATGTAAAATAAATAAATAAATAAAGACAATACAGCCTTACAGTTTTGTGGTTAGTGTTTAATCAGGAGAAGTTTATGCTAAAACGGGATGTTTAAAATTAATATCATTTTAATATCATCTTTGAAATACGTGTGTTTATTCCAGGAGTGATTTTTTATTTCAATTTTAAGGGTTCTGATTTCATTCTTTTGAGCTGTCAACTGTGACCACATCTAAAGAGACAGTTTGCATTTGTCTGCTGAACCTGTGGTTAGAGCTTGAGTAATAGCAGAGTGTTCACTTCAAAAAAAAAAAAAAAATTCCACAGTCAAGTCCTTTAATTTGTTGAAATAGTTAGAACCTGAGCAAGTTCTAGTTAAAATGACCTAAGAATCGAATATGTTTTTCTGCTTTAGGTGGTTTAAACCACAAGATTATATATCAAATGAGCAAACAAAACAAATCTGGAAAATCTCGGACAGAAGAGCAGAAGTAGCTCTTCCTTGGGAATTCTTTGGAACTGTGGGCAAACTGGTGTCTGCTGTCAGTGACAATTACAGTGACCAAGATAAGTCTGTTTTTCTTTTTTTTTTCATTCCTTAGCCAGCTACAAACTAGATGACAAAGCAGTTTCAAGGCCAAAATCTACTTGTGCCCATGTCCTGAAATGCTGAAAGAAAGTAAGTGTGTTTTTTTTTCGAATATCATTTTGAAAGCAAAGTAAAAGTGAGCTTCCTCATTTGATGGTAAAACTGGAAATACACCTTTTCTAACATGTAACTAAGGGCCAAATATCAAGTAAGAAATTCTTTATATAAAATAGTGTAGATTTCCTTATAGTCAAACTGGAGAATACTGATCTATAAAGGGAAGCCAACTCAAAAACAAAAAAAAACCCTCTACTATTTTTAACATTCACATACTACCTGGGAATTTCTTTGATTAAACTAAACTCCATGAGAATCAGCTTACCTTCCTGTGTTGATCTTTTGGATTAGAACATTTTTCTTCTGACTTTGAGAAATATCATGGCCCCATTGTACAAGTGATGGGATCATTACTAAACTGATTCCATGTCTACTATGCCCATGAGAATTTGCCTGACTAGTGTTCTGGTTTCAACTGTTTAAAAAAAAATTTAAACAAAGACCCCTTTTTACTTTGAGATATATATATATATAACGAAATACCATATTTCCAATTCACAAACTGTGGAAGGATTGGCACATAATCCTGGTGAATTTTACCAGGATTATAAAATTCCAATTTGGGGCATTATTTCATTTATTTTTTAAAAATTTCATTTTATTGTGGTAAGAACAATTAGCAAGATTACCCTCAACAAACCCTCAATTCTTAAGTGTATAATACAGAATTGTTAATATAGGCACAATGTTGTATAACAGATCGCTGGAACTTATTCATCTTGCATAACTGAAATTTCATGCTCCTTGATTGATCATTATTTCTTACACCAGCATTATCAATGCAGTAAGCAGAATAGATAAAAGCGCATGCTCCACAGCCCCTGGGACTCCATTGTTACTGGCTGTGTGACATGTGGGCAAGTTACTTAACCTCCCTGTGCCTCATTTTCCTCTTCTGCGAAAAGAATTTAAAAAATCATATATGTGTTATATCTTATATATATGTGTGTGTGTGTGTTATATATTTTATATTGTATACAATATATTATATTGTATCAAAATAATACACATATAATATGTATGTTATATGTTATATAACATGTATGTGTGGGTATACGTGTGGGTATACGTGTATTAACTACGTATGTGTGTGTGGCATGTAGAACCAATGCCAAGAAGATAAACAACATAAAAATATTTGCAATCATTATCACTGACTATCAGCAAAGCTGAAGCATTGGTACTCCTGAACAACAACAAGAAAGGAAAATGTATATGCATTTATATTCTCATTCTAAAATGAAGAAAATAAAATTCACCCACCCTTGATCTCAACAAACCTTATGTCGCAGAATCCAGAACTCTAAATAACATATTAATATGATACTCAATAAAATACCCATCATATATACTCTCATGCCTATGTAAAACACATACCCACACATGCAATGATTCTTTCTGTGTACTGCGATTATAATTGCTGGTTATTTTACTCTTTAACTTTGGATTTTCCAAATTATCTACAAATAAGCTCACCTTACATGTGTAATCAGAAATTAAAAGGTTCGCAGTTTTCAAGTGGGGATCATTTTGGAATTCTCATTATAACTGAACACGATTGAGCCCCCTTTGAGTGGGAAAAGCAGAACTAGCAGACTGATAATACAAAGACTGCCCTGAAAAATGATCATCTGCAATGAACCAAGTGGGACGAAGAACAGTAAGAGAAATAAAACATTTGAGTAACATCTTGCTCTTTGAACCCAGAGGACAGATGCTCACCTCAGTCAAACCTGAGGAGTGGTGTCTTGGAAAGGCTTAGGGGCTAGAGACACTTATTGAGTCCTGATGACAGATAACTTGACAAGCATTATCTCCCTCAATCTCACCTCCAACTTGTAGAGAGCTCTTTGGACCACAATTTTACAAATATGGAAACCAGGGTTCAAGGTCAGCAGCCATGGTAGAACACCAACCACATTTCCCAGTTCTAAGTTACATATCCTTTCATGATGCCACAGAGGCCCTCGTCTGCCTCTTGCCTTTCCTCAGCCCTCTCATATATTTATTCATTGCCCCTACCATGCTCCCCCTTCAAGCCCACCCTCTTCCCTGCTTTTTGGATGTGGTCCCATTTGCAATGAAAAGTCAGCAGGAGTACAAAAGCCTCATATAGCTCCCACACAGAAAGCCTGACTAAGGTAGGGACAGCAATGCCTGAACCCACCAGTATTCTCACAGACGTGCAGCTGCAGGCACGCACACCGATTCTGCAGAGCTCATAAAGCAGCTTTCAGCGCCCCTTAGAACCCTGTGTCAGCAGGCATCTGCGGTGGAGGCCAGCTCCCACAGAGTAAGTGATTCTCTACTGAACCCAGGCAGGACTGCATGGGACCCCAGGGAAGAAAGTCTGTCCTCTGTGGCTCTGGAGGGCATATTGTCATGTCCCAAAAGATAGGAAGGGGAGAAAAAGCTGCAGAAATGTCTAAGGAAGAACCTCCAAGTCTGACTGTATCCAGTCACCCAACCTAGGCATGGAATTTCTACTGCTTGACAGAAATACAGAATTAAGATCAATAAAAGAATGCCTTTCATGGTTTTAATTGGCCCCCACTATTTTTTTTTCATTTATACCTTTCAGCATATATTTTTTCATGTAATTTCTCCTGCTAATATTTAAAGAAGGAAATGAGTGCAATGCCTAAGTCAATACTAAAAGGCCTGGTACATGCTCATGCCACTCCTAAAAGGCATTTCCTAGTCCTGTGCACATACTAATCAACTCTTGCATTTTGTGAGGCAAGTAGCTAAGAAGCCCTAGCTCACCAGTGCTTAAATAGAGAGGTTAGGACAACAGAGCAATTTAATTGTGGAGGCTTCCTAAGACTGAAAGCTTATAGGTAAGATAAAGGGGAGCCCATATTCCCTGAGGGAAAAAGATAAATAAATCCTATTGCAGGGATAAAGACAGTCCAGGGAGCCACAGGAGCCCATCAATAACGAAAAGCTAGTGCCAATCACCTCCTATTCCTAAAACATCCATATATCCATTGTCAGATTCTGATTAGCTTAAGAAAGGCCCATTTTTCTCTTCCTTCTCACTGATTTTCAGGAGGTACAGATCAGTACAATCAACATGCAGCACACATATTATATAAAGTAAGATATATTTTCTTCCTTGCACAACGCCTTGAGGAAACATGCTTTAAGCGAACCATGAGCTCTGATCTTGACTTTATCCTGTAGGAACCCTGGGATGTGCTTGGAGGCTCTCCCCATGACATCTACTGCCTGATTCTGTGTGTATCTAGGGCTTCAAGCCACTATTGCCAAAATGGGAGTGCTCTGTTCCCAAAATTCTTTGCTTTAACCCACATTTGAATTCTGTTCATGGGACAGAGTGCCCCTCAGTTGCTCCCTGGATTAATTCCTTGGTTGTTACTTTTGGGGAACTTTGCCCACTCCAGTTTACCAGCAGCAAGCATTTCAAATGGGTTAAAAGTGTTTCCTTAAGTTTTGATCTAACAAAATGGATGAACCTTATCTATCCTTTCTCATTACCTCTGCTTCTTTAGGTAGTATGACATAGCATAAAAAATTAAATGAATCAAAATTAATTTAAAATAAATGTCCCTGCAGTATTTACTACGGGAAGGATTGGGACATTCTAACCTTCAGAGCTGATCCGTCCCAGTAACTTTCAGAATCTTACAGAGATTATCTTTCAATGATTTTCCGCACACAGTTCCTAGAGCCCTAACCCTTCACAAGGACAATTTTATTCCTCACATGGGAATTTTCTCTAGGTACTATTTTTTCAGATGGTTTTCTACTTTAGATAAGGGCCAGGAGAGGGGAGTAGGGAGGAAGCTTAGCTTTAACCTCCAAAGTTGTTCAGTGAAACCATGTGCAACTGTTATTCTCAAAAAAATATGCAGAATATTATGGAAATATATAGTAAAACAATAAAATTGATCTAACATACATAGAATCCTACAAAAGGATGCCCTTTTTCATAGCTACTATTTAACATCTCTCAAAATTAGATGCTCTCATCCCAACTTAGTAATAAAAACAGCTAGACTTTATTGAGCACTCTCTTTGCAGGACAAATTTATGCATAATTATTGCATGTAATCTCCACAGTGACTGCTTAAGATAAGACTATCCACTATCCCCCATTATACATATCATAGTAATGATAATAACCATAACAAGAGCTATGATTTATCTACTCAGTGCCTAACTACGTGCTAGACACCTTACTTAAGTCATCTTCATTTAATCCGTGCAGTAGCATTATGAACCTGGTTCTCTAGTTTCTCCCGTTGTACCGATGAAGAAACGGAGCCCACAGAGGTTAAGTAACTAACTAAGATCAACACTAATAAGTGCCAGCATTTCAACCCAGACTGAACTCATTCTTGACTTCTTAACCACTTTGCTCTACTGCCTCAAACAAACACGAAGTACAATGAAAATCCGTGAGTGGGGTTGAGGAAGACCTCTACAAGTCTTTGAGCAAATACTTTCTATCACCTCCTTAGGTCCCCAACTCAAGATGTCTGCCACTTTCATTGAGCTTCCTAAGTCAAAACAAATTATGATTACCCATTACACACACACACACACACACACACACAATCACATAGTCGTAAGGCATATGTATCAAAATAGTGCTCATCTTGCTGTTGAATAGAATATCAAAACTCCGTTTGTTTTGCCTTACCACCAGCCTATAGACCTAAGAGCAGGACCTAAGTACACCTTAAACCAGGCAAATCATACAGAAAATGGGATGGTAGCTGTTATTAAGTAAATATCTTCCATTGTTAGAGTTACTGCTTCCTATAAATAGCTTCTTCCTTAAGCTTCATAAGAACATGGCAGAAAGACTTCTTTTGTACAATTTAAAGACAGGAAGACTCAGATGCATAAAAATAATGATCACACAAATATTTAAGACTAGCTCCTTCTCCAGTGCTGGTGCTTTTTCCACTAACAGACTGTATTAGTAATGCTCCCCACTTGCCACCACCCCCAAGGAAGAAAACAGCTAGTGTAAATGATGCAGTCCGTGAAAAGAAAAGCCCGCCCCTTACTGTAGGGAAACACCAAAGTTGAAGCCAAACTTGCACCTGTGTTCACAAGTACAGTTGTCATCCCTAGCTAAGACTTCATCCCTTCAAAGGCTATGACTCAAGGCAAAAGGAAATGATAGATATTTGTCATATTTGTCACACATCCTAATGGTGGACAAGACAATATGGAGAGATAACACTGCAGAACGACCCCAAATATTAGACTTTTTTCACTCAAGTGAAACATGGCAAAGGACCTTTTGGACACCACCCTCAAACTGGCCCTGCAAAAAAATACACATCTTTTTCTGAATAAAAATAAAGAATGTTATTATTTAAAATCTAGTTCTACAAATTTAAAAATAATGGATACTACAAAATAAACATTATAAAATATATGTAATGTCACCACTGCATAGGGAGAATTTTTAACCTTTCACTCCAGAAGAAAATGGAAGTCTTCATCCTGGGGTCAATCTTCAACGCTAACGTTACTGGACGCGTGACTATGAATGCCCATGAGGACTGACTGGGGCTTTGAACCAAAGGAAGGGAATGACTGCCATTTTGTTGCAAGAAGTGGAGACGTGGTAGAATTTTCTAAACCGTTTGAACTAGGACTCAATGGTACTGTCAAACTATTGTTTTCCTTTCTTTGACCACAAAATATAGAGGCCGGTCTTCTCTAGGGGTCAGTGGCATCCTGTAATGAGCCATGTGAAGCCACCAGCTTGTCATTCAGAGCACTGCTTGCTCTGTTCTAGAATCCTGGAACACCCCATGACTGCTGCCGCCTCCGGACCATCTCCAAACAAATGGGAAGCTGATTTGCATAAACCGCATTTGCATTTTATTCATCCCCTGCCCAAGTCTAGATCAGAATGTTTAATATCATCCCCGCTGTGGGAGGTCTCCTGAATTTAAGGCCATTTGTGGTCAACCATGAGAAGGTCTGGGTTCCAGAGTTGGGTTTATATTTGAAATTAAAAGCAGAAACAAGAGAAAGCCTGCTGCAAGATACAGAGTATGAAAAAACAAAAAGACCAGTTACAGTATAAACGTGGCAGAAACCAGAAACCATTGCTGAGGTCTTGCATTTCTACTGATGAGCTAGCAAGTCACCATTCAGGGGCGCCTAAGATGACACCAGGTACTTTACTTGCATTTCCACATTTAATCGTTTTTTACTCCCTGATATACAAGGAAAGTCCAGAAGAAAAAGAAAATCAAAAGGCAGGAGGTTTTCTCAATGTTAAACATCCTCTAAACAGTAGAAGCAAGATTCAAACGTAGTAGTGTCTGGCTGTAACCCCATTCCTTCACCCGCCACCCCAACTCACCTCCCTTCTGCCGACCCCTTGTTTTCTGACATTAGCCCAAAATACAACAGAAAAGTATCCTAGTAAGTGTAAACAAAAACTTCAGCCATTCACTCAGCATTTGAATGTTTTCTTCTCCTTGAAGATTAATCAGACAGAGAAAAACTGTTAACTTAAACTAAATTCTATTTAGGTTTATAAGCCAGATTTTGAGGTGTGTGTGAATGTTAGTTACCAAGAATAAATAGGCTCTATGTCATAATAAACACACACATACGTACATGAACACGTATTTCTTGAGCAAACACAATCCCATTAGAAGGAGAAAACAAAACTACTTGTGAAAACTCTGCAAAAATCCTGCAACATCAACAGCATCTTCCCTGGATCATTAATTCTGGCCTAAATTTGCAACTATCAGGCAAATCAGGCACACTGTCCAGCAGACACCCACCTGCTATTAGGCTGAATGTGCCCGGCATCTTGACATTCTATTGATTCCAATCCAAAGCTTATGTAAAAAAGGCAGCTCAGAGTCCAAAGGGAATTTTAGCCACAAATACTTTGGGAGAAATCCAAACAACTAAAAACAGAAAGAAAGACAAGATGCAAATCTGAGTGACAAAACTGCAACAGCTCAAACCAGACTGGTAGATGCTCAAGAACAAATCTACAAACGACTCAGGCCTCCCCTTTTGATAACTACTGATTTTAAGAAATCCCAATAGCCTCTACGAATCAGGACTATCACTACTGGTGCATGTAGCCACGAAAAGATTTGTTATGACTCCAGGGGTGTTGCTTTCAAAGAGGACTCTGTCAATTTCTGCCCACTAGAGCCTTGTAAACATTCAATAGAAATTTGTTGTACCATAAATATGATCCTAATAATGACAAAGGTTCTTAAGCAGTTCAGATGAACCAGCAACTATATAAAGTGCTTAAGAATACTACATCCTTTAATCTTCAGAACACTCCCACGAGCTAAGAGTTCTATTTCCATTTTACAAATAAGGAAAATTGAGGTTCTGAGAGGTAATTTTCTCCAGGTAGCTGGAGAATGAGACACTAAAGAAGAGAGAGCATCAGGATTCATTTCTAAGTTTTCTGACACCTCCCAGCCTTCCTCCACTCCCAGAATAGCCTAAGCCTAAGTGGGGCGGGTGTATGTCCAATTTCCAAGTCCTGGCACTAGTGGCTTTGGTGGCAGCTGCTTGTTACAGTCAACTTTGCATAAACAGGCTGGCTCTAGTGGTGTCCTTTAAAACCAGAATAATTCTGTCTTTTCTTTAGCCAAGAGAAGACACGCATTTCAAAATCAAAAGTAAATATATATTTTTAAAAGGAAGCAAAGGAGAAACCTGTAATCCCATGGAACAACATGGATTTCAGCCGGCCCCCACTCCCCCCCTCCACCCACTTCCCCACTCCCATTGGCCACTGCACAGCCCCCTCTGACTTCAAAGGCAGCTCCAGGGGGAAGAGAAGCACGAGGTCCATGAGGGCCAGCTGGAAGGGGGACCATATCCCTAGGGAAGGGTGGAGGACGAGTGGAGATTCACTACAGAGGTCGGTCAGCTCAAAGAAAAGAATTCAAAGTGTTTCCAAAAGCTGATTTCTATCAGGACTGCCAGGGCAGATCAGAAGGTATGAGGTTCCAACTGGGAGGGGTGTGCTTCTGTGGCTCAGATCCCAGGTTTGCAGGATGATCCCAGATTTCTGAGTGCCTGGCTGGATTTGAGGGGCAAGGGTGGCCATCCAGATGTCAAGTAGACTCAGTTTATCCCCACCATGACAAGGCAGCGGTATTTCACCCGCCCATAAAGCTGTCTGTGACCCTCAGCATGTCTATAATTTGAAGCAATACTCTTTTACAAGAATGCTCCTGAATTGAGCTATATAAACTAAGTATGTGAAAAAACCAAAAAGTTCCTTAAAATGGTTTGTAACATTCCTCAGCCCCCATTTTCCCCCAACTTGCTGCAGCGTCTATTTTTTTTTGTCCACGAAAGGGGTTGGAGGCCCTGCCTGGAAGTCAAGCCAGTGCATCCTTCCCTTCTGCTCTGCCTCTGATTTACAAGGTGACTTCTTAGAGACAGCCACTTAGCCGCCTGTTCTTGGCTTACCATCCATCGGTTATCAGTGTTACTGCTGCCATTATTATTCAGAATGATTATGGACTTATGAAGATGTTCTCATCTGATAATAATGTATGCAATATGATTTTACACTGCCTAGCTAACATAGCATGCCTGTGATTTTTGTTCTGGCGCAAGTCAAAAACGCTGCTGCAATGGAATGTTTAGCAGCTTTCTGAACGGTTACATGTAGAACTGGGGGAAAAAAAAACAGGTGCCAATATACATATTTTTTAAACAGCAAATTGGGTGTACTTTTGTGCATAGATGACAACCAAATAGGTAACACCATATGCAACGTTAGAAATATCTGGCCCTTTCCTTCTCAACTCAGTGTGGCAAACTCTCTAAGGGCAGTGATTGCCATTTGCTGTCCTTGACCATCTCACTCAAGTCCTGTTGACAGTAGGGGAAGTAGAGCAGGCATACAGAAGGCAGGGCATTGTCCTCAGAGGCCAATAAACTGAAAAATAGTATACTGGCTAGAAAGCAGAATCTTGAAGGAGAGCACGGCTGCAGGGAATTAATAAAAAATCCGTACATCTTTTTATAAAGGCAGCAGCAGTGGGCTGTGACTAGAATTCACCTCTTCATGCATGCACTCACCTCCCTTAGTGTGGACGGGAGTTCTGTAACAGCACTGCGGGAGAAAATGGATTCATACGCCATTTAAAATGAATCATTTCACTTCCTCTCCTCCATTTTTATACATATTGACAAAATACAAAAATACATTTAAAAAAATCGATTCGGCTTTGTAGTTTTCTACACCAACAGCAAAAGGAGACATCAGAATTATAAGATTCGATAGCCTCTGAATAATTATTTAAATGGGGTCACCCACAACAGCATTCCACAGGCCTCAGATTTGCCAACCCAAAATGAAAAACAGGCAATGCATTACAAATCGCTCCTTATTTATTTTGAGATTTGAATTTCTATTTTATTTTTAACAAGAGCTTCACAGTTCGCTGACAAATGTTCTGAGCTATAGTTAGAGGAATAACTATATGTAAGATCAGGAACACACATGGACAGAATTGTTTTTTCACTTTTTCTAAACAGAAATACAAAACATGTGGGCACTGTGTGAAATTCATGTCAAGGATTTGAATTGGCCGTCAGACTTTCTGCTCCTCTCTGAGCACAGTGTGTCAATGCTCTTGGAAGGGTATCTGGAGCGCTTTCGAGGGGTGTCTATAATGCCTTTTCTCTGACACAATAGAATATTTCTACCATCAAGCAAGCAATTAGTTTTAATATGAAGAACTGCAAATCTGAAATGCATTTGAAAACAAAATCGACAAATGACTTGTTAGCCTCCTCGCAAAAGGTACAAGCAGCTTGTACTGCTATTGCTTTAGGAATTAGATTTTCAGAAGTTGGAAAACAGTCTTTGGCTTTCCTTGAAAGAATGCTAGAGGCAATATGCTGATTATTTTTCAAAGTAGGAAAAGAAGGTGTTGAAAGCTTTTAATAACACGTAAAATTCTGAGTTTGCAAGCACCAAACACAAGACAATGATAATGTTTTGGCACTTTATAAATGTAAGGCACTCTCTCTACTGTTTGGAGACAGCAAATACTTTTAGACAAATTATAACATCCCTGTCTCTATGCCCAAATAGAGGAAAACAGCCAAATACTTTGAGTCATCAAAAGATAACTATGGTGATGAAAATACAGAGCTCTTGTCCCAAAAGGAAAATAAGAAATCACATATAATTAAAATAGCAGCAAACCTGAAAGAAATCTGAATAACTGAGGGTTTGGTCATGAGTTTCTGAGACTGCCTCTGACAGAGTTTCAAATATAGCACAGATTGCAAGTAAAGAGAGATCATTTTATCTCAAGATTGGTCACTGGTGAACTCCATGGCAGATTATTAATCGGAGGAAGCACAGAATATAAACATACAAGGTCGTGAATGATCTCTTAAAGCCTTAGTGCAAGAAGCATCCTTCCCAATTATAGAATATGTCCTCACAAATAGAGTTTTACAGGCAAGAGAGAATGAAGGTTTACCAAGCTCCTTAAAAGCCCTGTCCCTCCCAGACATTGTGCTAAGCACTTAACATATATTCCTCCCTTTAATCTTCTGGATAGCCCAGCCAAAGAGGTAGTATTATCACTTCTTTACAGATGAACAATTTGACACTCAGACGTGAAGGCGCTTAGCAGTGGAACTATGGCTGGAAGGTGGCTCTCCTGGAACAAAGGGGGCCCCCCATTCTGTCTTCCCTCCTGCACCCTCTCGCTCTCTGCATCTCTTAAAGAGGCTTGAAATTGCTGCTGCAGGTTGTTCATTCATTAGCCCATCTGCCCCACGGGAAGAAGCACAGTCTGGGGCAGGGTTTTCACTACTTGCTGTAAACAACTTTGTTTGGAGACTCAGGGGTCCAAACCGTTCATGTCTCCTTACTCCATTTAGTTATGCTCGGTAGGGGATTCTCGTTGTGGGGCCCGATGTGCCCATCCCAGAGCAGAGAGCTTTCATTTCCCCATTTCCAACTTAACTTATACATACTTATGAAAAAGGTGAGTTACCTTTTCTTGAGCTGCAGAACCACTTGATCCATTCTAAAATAATGTTTTGAGGGGGAACCAGAGGTATTGGTAGATATTTGTTGAGTTTGAAGGAATATTTCAATAAGAACAAATTGTCTTCAGCTCCAGAAAATGGGAAACAGGGTTGTAAGTCAGAGTCCCTTGTTCTACCCACACACACTCTGCTCTGAGGTACCCAGAGGTATCAGAGGTAGAGATTCAAAATTTACCTTCAGCCTGTTTTAGGCCTAAGGACTGTACAGGATCATCTGGGTCCAGGTTTCAAGATCTCAGTGCGATGGTAAAAGCCCAGGAGCAAAGCCTGGGAATAAACAACCTTCAGATGATGAAGGTTGGGTCCAGGCTGCCGAACTATTTCCTTGGCAATCACGACCACCTATTACAGGCTCTGTGCCAGTATGGCCATATTCACAAGTGTGCCCATTAAGTATATCTGAAAACTTAGTAAACAAAAGCCAAAGTAAAAATATTTGCTGACCTAATGACCGTAAGTCTTTTCTGCTGAGTCAGTAAGACTAAGTATGAGTGGTACCCAGAGATATTGAGTCACTAAGACTAAGTATCACTAAGCGAGGGTGGTACCCAGAGATCAATTTCAGTGAAAATGAATCTTGGTGGTGTTGGCCGTGACCTGGTCTGCTCTTAAAAAATGGCCAAGGCCTTTGTTTCCTACCTTACCCAGCATGTCTTGGGTAAATTTTTTCCAAAGTAGACTAAAGAGATGCAATTCACAAACAGTGGAAAAATATTCCATTTGGAAGAAAAACTATTTGGGAAGCCAACACATTGGTCAACAGGGAGGTCTTAGATTCCTCACAAGTCTCATCAAAATAAAGTTCTGAAATTTAGGAGATGGTAGTTGTATCCACATGAGAAACACTGGAACAGTTTTCCACGTGAAGTGATGGCTTAATAGGAGCAGTGTGGCTAGATTCCTTTGCACTCTAAAAAAAAAGAAACCCTTTAATTTATTTCAGGAATAAAAGTGAATGCAGCTCTGGCAAAATGCAGCATAAAGGGAAGAAAACGAGTGAAAGATTTAAAAAAGGCATCTTCAAATTTCTTTCTAACACAAGGATCTTCCAGAGGTTCAAGACACAAGTTAACAGGCAATACCACAGCTTCCGCCAACCTCTCTTTGTCTAGAGATCATTTTTGACCCCTTGGTATTAACATTTGTAAAAGAACCAAGACTGTCCTGGCTTTCTATAGCATGAAAGATTGCCAGGTGAAAAAAACATAATACAAATAAGGCGTGGGACTTATGCATGCCAACAAATATTCAGTGTTTATCAGAAAATCAAATTTAACCAGGCATCCTGTATTTTTATTTATTATATCTATTAACCCTCTAATAGAACAATCAAGCAGTCATGAGCAAATTCTGAATGAACTATTTTTGAGCTGGTTAATGGTGCAACCAGAGGTCCTTAACCGCTATTGTGCTTCATGTTTTCCTGGGAAGCTCTTTGAAAATGCAGACTCCTGGGACCTTCCCCTAGAGGTCAGTTCTCCTATGGGCCAAATATCACTGTGCTTACAAGTTCCCAGGAGAATCTTGATGCACACATATTTGAGAATGACTGTGTTAACCCAGACTAATAAAAATAAATGTGGAAGACACAATAAGCCAGATTTCTTTGATGGCTCAAATCACTCCATTAGGCCTTTAGAGGTGACTCAGATGTCCTGAATCTTAAGGTAGTGTGAACTTGAGAACGTCAAAAGGAGATAACGTCAACCCAAATACTGGTTAAGAAAATATTGTCACGGACCACTTCTTCATTACCCACATGAGGACACTGCGGGAGAACCACTCATTCTAAATTAGTAACCCAGAAGCACAACCAAGTATAGAATCTCTGACACCTGATGCCAGAATTCACCCCATGTTGTCATTTCTAAACAATTCCTCCTTACATCCTGTTTCTTGAACAGCTGAGAGAGTTGGCACACCCAACAGAAGGAGCTGAGACATTCTTCTACCCTTAGCTAATGTGCGAACTCCTTTGCCACCATGTAACCGTCCAATCACAGTATAACATAACGACATCCACATTTGAATCAGGAATTATCTCAACAGATGTGAGCTGGGTCTTCATTGTATCAGTAAATGCTAACATAGCATTAAAAGTGAGTAAAGAAAAATCGAACTTTTCTTCATGGAAAATAAAGCTCAATGACTTTTTATTTCCAAGGACATGCTGTGTGTGTGTGTGTGTGTGTGTGTGTGCGCGCGCGTGCGTGTGTGCGCGCACGCACGTGCGTGTGCACACACGCGCATGTGTGTTGCCTATAAATGGGCAGGAATGATGGAGGCGGGAGTGTTTCCTTCTCTTACCATCAGCAGAATTTCTTCTCTGGGGCATAATAGCCATTTACAATAGCTCCACACACACAGCCTTGCATTCACAATAGCTCCACACACACAGCCTTGCATTTACAATAGATAAAAACTTCTCTCCCAGGGAGGCTATGTTCGACAATCCTGGGTTGCTAACTATGAGATACAAATGACCAAGAGGATGAGCCAGCCAAAGAAAGATGTTAACACAGAAACTGTGGCTAATCAGTAATTAGAATGGCCAAGAACTGGAAAGCTAGAACTGAAGCATGGGTCTGTATGCAGCAGGAATTCAGGAGAGTGGAAAGTAGGCACGAGAGTTCTCTCTTGAGAGTTACTCAGACTTGTGTTCAAACCCGAGTTCCATCTTGTCTGGCCCTGAGATCTTGGGCAGGTTACTCAAACTCTCTGTGCCCCTTAGCCATCTGGAAAATGTAAGTAACAGCAGCAAACTCAAAGAGCTCCTTTGATGATTAAATAAATTAGTGTGTGTGAACTACCTACCACAGCGCATGGTACATGCTCACTAAATGGGAATAATGAGAAGCAAGAATGTACATTTCTGTGGGCCCAGTGGGTCAGCCCATCACCATGTATTTGCCAGTACTTAGGCACAGACTCTGTGCCTAGTTACATACAGGATGAATGAGCAATAAAAGAATATCAATACCTACTTCCTGTCTGCACATAACTGTCTTATAATCCATGTACCAATATATGCTTAATAGCAACTCCTGCCATGACCCTGGGACCTGATTAACTGATGTTGATAATACAAAACATTGTAAGACACTTGCCCTGCCCCCATGTCTTGGTTGAGGAAATAACACACACCTGCTGGAGAAGTTAATGAAAATGACGGTTGAATAACAATAAAAGGACAACATAAAAGTACAAAGGGCAGTAGATGAATCACTGATGAGCAGTCAGACAAGTGGTATAACTGATAACACCATCCATGAGCTCAGAGAAAAAGGGAACTGCCGTGAGTTAAAGCAGTCTGGGAATTCTTCATGGAAGATAAGCCACTTGAGACTGGCCTTGAAAGAACAGTAGGATTTAGATAAGCAGAGAAGAGGAAATCCTAGATTTATGATACAAGAAAGTCACAGAAATGAGAAAACACAGGGCTAAGTGATGACTTAGAGATACACAGTACATTAGCCATGCTGTTTGCAGCACTGAATGCCAGGCACAAAAGTTGGACCATTGCTATTGAGGCCGGTGGTTCTCAACATTTTACTGTTTGTCTCACCACTATACAGCTGTCAGGTAATAACAGGGATCATTCTCAAGGCTCCACTCAAAAGGATTTGGGGTTGCATAAATAAGACTGATTGTAGATTATATAAAGTCCTAGTAAACTGGCACTAGCAATCCCCCCCGAACTCCAAACACACACACACACACACACAAACACACCCCGACACAATTTCACTGACTGCAAAACAATCGTCTCTTGACACATGGTTTACATGGCTGCCTTGGGACAAGAGCCTCTAAGAGCTTTAGCAGCCAAATCAAGAGACACTTGATAAGGAAAGAAGGTGCTCTCCATGTTCTTCAAACATCAAGTGCACTGGGTCAGAGGAGGAGAGTCCCTCTATGGCTCTGCTCCAGTGGCCTCCCCCAGCCCACCTTGTTACAATTCCTCCCACACCACCATGGGAAGAAAGTCAAGGAAATATTCAACACCAGATGAATAATGATTACCTTTGATTCTCATTTTTGGAATCAATCTTTGATACAGCTTTTACACATGTCAGTGGGAGGGAAGAGCCCAGGGATTAGATAAACCATTTCTCCTTTCTTATGGCCACATCCACCACCCCATCCATTGGGTTATACTATTTATTTACTTACTTACTTATTTATTTATTTATTTATTATTTTTTTTTTGGCGGTACGCAGGACTCTCACTGTTGTGGCCTCTCCCGTTGCGGAGCACAGGCTCCGGACGGGCAGGCTCAGCGGCCATGGCTCACGGGCCCAGCTGCTCCGCGGCATGTGGGATCTTCCCGGACCGGGGCATGAACCTGTGTCCCCTGCATCGGCAGGCGGACTCTCAACCACTGCGCCACCAGGGAAGCCAGGGTTATACTCTTTAAACTGCCAACTATGGACCACTGAATTAAAATGTCATAATAGGTACTATTTGGCCATCTAATATTTCAATATCCTCCTTACCCCACAAAGTTCTTTATAGTTTGTTAAAGTTTCTGAAACTAATATATAAGAGGGTGATAATTTCCATTTTAAAAGAAATTCTAGAATATAAAAATGTTATAGCAGATCCAAATATAAACACATTATAGCCGACCCTGAGCTAACATCATGTTGATTCTTAAAATCATGCACGCTTCTGAGAAAAACCTTGGCAGATAGCATCCTGTGATAAAAATAAAAGTATATCCATTTTAAACAACTTCAGCCTTGAGCAAATCAGATGAAGAAAAGCCCTTGGGTTCCAAATCCTTAGGATGTCACCAGGGCCCAAGATACACTGTAATCACCTTACACCCCCCAAAGCCAGTATCACTGAGAAGCATAAACAGATACTTTCTTAAGATAGAAGTCTTACAAACACTTGAAGCAACAAATGCTTTAAAATCTAAACTCCTGATTCATGGCAGACTACAATGAAAATAAGTATAATGTAACATATTAAGACACCAGAGCTGTTTTCAAGGAAATAATGAAAATTTAAGGGAAAACACAAGCATAAAGAATTCCTTAAAACCATGCACTTCACCCTTTGCTCTTTCAGTAACTGTATAAATTAGAGCACATCTATGCAATGTTTTTTTTTAAAAAAAAAAAACTCTAAATGTGAATTCATTTAGCTGCTTCCAATACTGTGGTCAGGTTCAGGTAAAAAAGTACAACTATGAATCTTAATGCCTAAAATGAAAAGAGTTCAGTATTACATGTTCAATTTTGTATGTATCTACTCAGTTATTTACAATATCCTCACGTAGATTCTAACCTGGAGTTGGAATTTGAAACCTACGAAAACCAAGGGCTTTCATCTTCAGTATTCAACACAAACTTGGCATCAGAACAAGAGAACATCTTTGAAGGAGCCAAGGTATAATTTGGGACAAAAATGACAACTCTACTCTCCTGGGTGATGGCTGTCAATACTGGAAGCTAGAGAATGGTGATGGTGGCAATACACAGTCTTATGTGGTGTGAAAGCTTGTCACTTTCTGTTCCTGATTTTTTACTAAGGTTGAAAATGATATATCCATCTGGAGAAAGCCTTTTTAAAGAATATGGTGGTAGATGAAATGATCATACCAACATCCTATCAATACCACTAAGACTGACTCTCTGTCACATTTAATTAGCATGATCCCAAAATTGAACTGGTCAAAACTTTTATAAGAAAACATCTCGGTAATGGCAGCACTTGTGATGATTTTATCGCTAATGCAAAATCCTTCCAAAGGCACTGAAAAAAAAAAAAGCTTTAATAACATTATTTTAGGATTGGTATCCTGCCATTGTCTCACTGGTGTGCAGCAAGATAAATGTATTTTTTAGCAGCTCTGATAAAACCATAACAAACTGGTAACCAAAGGGCCCAGTGACAAAATAAACCTCATCTGAAATTCTTAAAACACACTCCTTAGTGTGACTGCCTGTAGAGTTTTATGAGAACTCGGTAGCGTACTCACAATTGTCCTGGTTCCTACTGGTTCCTTGTCTCTAAGGTTTATCTCTAAGGGCCAAGTTAAGTGCATCCTGGGTGGTGTTCACTGTAGGAAATGATGTCTTCCTTCTGCTGCTCTTGTGCTGCTCTGGTCTACAGTCCCAGCACAGAGGACTGGGTTCCACCCTCCTCCTTGCCCCTGGTGCCATTTCCTGGTCAGCTCAGGGAACCAGAGGGGCTCAGTTTTGCCCTTCTCTCCATCCTAGGCTAGAAATCTGCATTGACACAGGTCTCCTTAACAACAGCTGGTCAGCTGTCAAGGACGTGGGGTAATGACAGAGCTGCTTTGGGCAGACACAGCTCCTCTTTTCTTCCTAGAGGAAACCAAGAACAGTGCCCAAGAACAAAATGATAACCACCTCTACTGGCTTAAGTGCCTTCCTTTGGTCTCACAGAGCCCTCAATAGTTTGTCACAACGTCCAAAAGGTCCACCATGAATATATTCCTTTTCTTCCGTGAAGAGTTGCGGTTGCTAAGAAATTACTGTCACAATGTTACTACTTATCATGATAGGGTTTACTCATTAATTAGTAGCAGAGCTGGAATTTCTAAGATAAAGGCTGACCTGCAAATCCTTAAGACATTAGGGTAAGAGGGGATGAGAGGGGATGCAAGGAATGAGAAGCAGAGAGAAATGGTTAATATATACCAGGCACTGGGCTAGACATACGTACCATGTCCATTAACCTCTAGGCTTCTCCATTTTACAGACAATGAAAATGGATTTCAAAAGGTCAAGTAACTAAGAGGAGAGCCTAAGAATAGGAGGAGTGAGCATCCAAGGTAGGGCTCCACAGTGAGCATCCTCATTAATTGGAGGGGAGGGCAGGACCAGAACACGGGATCCCTGAGGAAGTTCACGGAAACAGAAAAGACAAAAGAAACGACAGGTAAACTAAATGTGAAGCTCAGTCCCTATCTTTTGTGCCATTTGATTCAGAGTTGCTCCAAGCTTCCTGAACATGGTCCATTTTTCAGGGAAATCCCCATCTATACTTACATAAAGAAGGAAAATTAAATTCAGTTGGAAATACACCTAGCAATGACGACTGTCTCGGTCCTAATGCCTCCCTCACACATGGTTGTTAAGGTTTTCCAATCACCTTTTAATT
Source organism: Globicephala melas (assembly GCF_963455315.2). Lineage (NCBI taxonomy): Eukaryota > Metazoa > Chordata > Mammalia > Artiodactyla > Delphinidae > Globicephala > Globicephala melas. The sequence continues at coordinate 159,806,779 of NC_083315.2, read as the reverse complement.
TCAGCATTCATCCTCCTTACAATAACCCTTTCCATTGTCCAAGCAGGGCAAAGAAACTCTTTACTTTTCAGCAGGAAACTGAGTGACCAGCCTAGGGCAGACTTGGAACAAAAACCATGTTTTCTGCCTCAAAGACCCACAGTCCTCCTCCGGCGCCCTCCTTCCCCAAGTCAGCGAGGTTCTACAAATAGAGACAGTGTTTGCTGCCTTCTCACTTCCTTGTCTTTATTTGTCCCCTGATGAAACAGGATAAGGGGCAAATTCTCAAAGAACCCACCATGAGGAAGATAGAAATGGCTAATCTCCAAGTAAGTAGTAAGACTCCTTGCTCTGCAGAGGAACTGTGCAAGTCTTCGGCAACCCACCTGCTGGGAGGAGGGTAAGCCATGCTGTCGTAGAACTTAACCGAGCTGGATGTTTCCCTGATCTCTATAGGAAAACAAAATGTACTCATAAGTCCTTTGCCCTATGCTAGACCCCATTCTAAGTGCTTTACAGATATTAAGTCATTCAATTCTCACAACAACCCTATGAGTAGGTACTGGGATTGTCTGCATTATACAGAGAAAGATACTGAGGCAGAGTGATAAAGACCTTGCCCGAACTCCTAGGTAAATAAGTGACAAAGCCAACGTATGAGCCCAGGTGGTGAGTCTGGCTTTGGAATCCATGCTCTTAATCCATATAGTATGGCAATAGGGCAAACATGCATATGACACATACACAGTGTATGTCTTCCTAGAAAGTTCCATTCTGGTCTAACAGAGGAAGTGTGTAGAAGGAGGTCCAAACGACCTTTGGAGTTTCTATTATGTGCAGGCACCATGGTATGATGGAAATACCATGATGTTCAAGACACTGCCCAGGTGCCCATGGGGTTCTGAGGGGACGTGTCAAACATGGCAGCTGACCCGGGGCTGGTTGCAAGCAATTCTGCAAAGCTCAAATCCAATATCCTGCTCCCAACTGATGGATGTGTTTGCACACACCTCCTCTAGCTCCTTTGAAAAAGATTACCACTGAGCCAGGCATCAACACATTTTTCATTTTAAATAGGTTCCAATAGATGTGTCCTTCCTCCAACTTTCAACGACACTAGCTGAATCATGAGAAATTTTGGTCACCTGTGGAAACTATTTTCATTACTTTCTAGTCCCAAAACAAATATTAATATTGCTGAAAGTTCTGCACTGTATTACCCTTCATCTGGCAGAAACGGACTGTTTTTTCATCATGACTGATTCACAAACGACCAAACTGAAAAATATTTATGCTTGCTTCATTCTGGGAAGCTGATACACTGAAGAGGTCTGTTCCTTTTCAGTCATGCCAAAGATTTGATAGGATGCAATACTGCAACTGTTTTTCTGCCACCAGATGACATTTTTTCTCCCTGCAACTAGGCCAGGAATATAAACCCTGAAGAGTATACCACACATATTTGGATCAGCTACTGAACAATACTGCATATTGCATTTTCCCAAATGCTTTCACCAAAATAGCAGCAGAAATCCTCATCTTACACACACACACACATATCATGGGAGTGGTGAGGATGGCTCTCTTAGGATTAGACTTGAGAATTTACTAAGTGTTATCTTCTGGGCTGAAAAATCAAAATGATCCTCTGGATTCCTTCACAAAGCCCTTTCATTCTTGAAGAACTGCCCCAACTTCAGTCTTGAATGTAGTAATAATGCGTGGTATTCATTCAGTGAATACCTTCTTCCTTGACCCATGAGTGAGTGGCTCATCAGCGCACTCAAGCCCACAGTACTTTGATGTTTTTCCCTTTAATACATGTAGAGACTATTGTTTGTTGACTCGTGTACACTCTTTAGGGTCCTCAACCAGAGTGAGTTGGGCAAGTGCCAACAGGAAAGTGGATCTCTGTCCAGGTACATCCAACTTTGTCTTCTAATCTGCATTGTATGAGTCATCAGGATAATTCACGAGAAAACTACCGCTGGCACAGTAGCATTTGCAAATTTCCCTAAACTTGTCATTTTCCTTTACTGGCTTATCTGTCAGCATGGCCTAGATATGGCAGAAAGCAGAGACCCATCTTTCTTATTCTAATGACTGGGGGTATGGGAGAATCTTACAAAAGTTGATGCGTTTTGCTTATTCATCCTCTATTGAAAGCAGTGAAGTCTCTGTCTGGAGGACTAACAAAGCAATGGCTTTTCTCCCTTAAGATAACAGCCTGTCGGTAGGCATTTTGTAATAAACTCCATTACAGGTTCTAAACCTTCCCAAGGCCCCATGGATTCAATAGGTAGGAGTACATCAGTGTTACGCGTCAAGTACATTTTCCCTCATGACTTGTAACAGCTCTTTTAATGTAGGAGTCTTTTTATGCTATTTCCAAGTGTCTTTTAGGCATGACAACCCAAAATAGCAACCTTTTTTTTTTTTTTTTGCGGTACGTGGGCCTCTCACTGTTGTGGCCTCTCCCGTTGCGGAGCACAGGCTCCGGACGCGCAGGCTCAGCGGCCATGGCTCACGGGCCCAGCCATTACGCGGCACGTGAGATCTTCCCGGACCGGGGCATGAACCTGCGTCTCCTGCATCGGCAGGCGGACTCTCAACCACTGCACCACCAGGGAAGCCCGCAACCCTTTTTTAAAGCTAACAACCTGTATTTTAAAACCAATAACCTGAGCACAAGGACCCTCAAGCATATACATCTTATATATTCTCTGTATTCTGAAATCATTTGAAAATTTAAAAAGTAAATAAATTTGGTCACTAGCCATGCATGTACTGGAGCAATGGTGATATTCCTATTAATCAGATTAAGAAACTATCGGGGTTCCAGATGCTGTAATAACAGCCCGAATAGCTCCATCGAAGTCATTATTTTTACACCCAGCCCATTAAACCGATTGCAGAATCCCCTTGTCTCATATCCACATTTTAACTGAAAATGGATGTGACAGATTTCTTATGAGAAAAGTAATAGCACACAAGTGACATTATGACAAAAGCTATTTTTATGACTCCATACATCCTGGTAATATTAATATCACTTCTCTTATGAAAAAACAATATATGACACTGCAGACTGCATGCCATCTTGGTCAGGAAGAATTTTGCTATCCTCGTCCTGATGAAAACAAAAACAAAACTGTTTTTAAAGTAGGGTATTTAATTTCCTTTTTCTTAAGATCCCTGAAAGAAATGGAAATGACAGAAATGAGTCTAGTTTAAAATAAGACTTTAGGATTTCTGTGGCTTTGCATCTTGAATGTTCTATAAAATATCTTATAAATTCTGTTCCTAAGACCGGTATAGTTCATAACTCTACAACTCTTTTCCTTCTGTCATAGAAATGGTGAGAAAGAAACAAGATAAAACCAGAGATCATATGATAAATATCCTACCTCCTTCTTACTATGAAACAACCAGTGTGTACATTCAAATTTTCACTTTCAATATCATATACATTCATTGGAACCCAACAATTCAGGAGTTTGAAATCTCTTTTATATTGAGGAAGCAATATTTTAAAATCCCGAAGACTTGACTGAATCATAAAGTTAAATTCTTTGCTTTCTGGTAAGACCAAGGATGCAGCTAAGAACTAATTCATGGTTATACAGGAAATATGAGAACAATTTCATGAAACAAAAGGAGATAAATTTAAATGGGTATTACTGTACAAACTTAGGACAGGGTAATCCACATGAAATGTGCCTTAATGTATGAACTACCCCATAGAATCAGAATAATAATCACCACTAGGACTTACACATGAATAATAGTCTTCAACTTGCAAATCACTTTTAGATAGGATCTCACAACTGATCACCACAAAAACCTTTGAGATCAGCACTATTATGCTTCTCATCATATAGATGAAGGTGTTGATTTGCAGAGCTGCACAGTTTAAGAACTATGACATTAAATTACATACCATTTGTTTCAATCACGATAGGTACTGTACTATTTTTCTGCAATAGTGTTAACCATGCCTACAAAAGACACAGAAAATGGTTCATATTACAGGACCTTCCTTACAAATACTTTTTTTCATGCTATCTATGAGTCTAACAGAACACTCAGAAACCTAGCCCTTTTTGCCAAAGTCAAAATGTCTTCACATAGATCTTCCATGAATACATTTTGCACGATCTCGGTTGGAACAATGGACATGTAATGATTTAGGCTCTTAATTACCTAAATATGTTGCTAACTCAGTTGTTAGTTTTTGTTTGTCGAATTTTTGATTATCCTGCATCCCTCTAAGATAATCAATTTATACTAAAATGAGGGAAACCAGTGTCCCTTTTAACACTCCCAAATTGGTCCTCACCAAAGGGTTAAAAAAAAAAAAATCACTAAATCTTCTAAACCTATCCATCCAACTCAAGCAATACATAGTCATCAGCCAAATCAATCCATGAGACATGAAAAAAAAAGTTATTTGGCTATAACGTTCTCCATATACAGGCAGAGAAGAACAGGTTGCCAAGTGTCACTTTGGTTTTCCACCATGTTAATACTGAAAACAGTGCACTGAAGTGTGAACCCCCCTGCCTGCCCTATACTTCCCTTGATAACATCATCTTATGATCAATTGAAGGAAAGGGATCAATGCCCTGACGTCCAGCTGTCCATTCAAGCATCAAATGTAGGAGTACTTCTTTTTAAGGGTCTTTTCATGCTCGGACTTCTACCTGTGTCGACACTGTCTTCTTTTTCACTCTATGTCTTCATTGAGATTTAGAGTGAACCGTCATTTATGAAGTTATATACAAATATCAGACACATCCTCTACCTAGGAGGAAATATATGTAATATTTTCTGTTTTTTGAGAGAGAAGTCCAACTCTCTCTGTTTTTGTTTTTCTTTCCCAAGATCATATAAAGTACTGGGGTTTGGAGGTAACAGAAAATCTGAACGATGTCAGTCACAACAGAAGTACCCTTGGGAAGCACTCAATGAATCTGGCATTTGTTAAATAGCATAGACTTTGGAGTCACATAGAGCTGGTCCCATTCCAATCTCATCATTTTCTGGCTGTGTGTCCCTGGTGACAGAGGTAACTGTTGTGATATTACTTGGGTGTAATTGTAATTATGAAATTCTTATTTCATAAGACTTCTGTAATGGTTACACTGAGTAAGGCAACAGTGTCCAGAAGACCATAATTCTCAAAAAATGGTATGTGTTTCTTTTAAGAACTAGATGTCCTATTGATGCTTCCAGCTATCTAATTTTACTTAAGAAAAAACAAAGTTAAAAATGCATTTCTTTATTATTTATCTTTATATTTAACACAGTGGAAACAGCCTTCAAAAAGCAGAAACAAGAAGCCCAGGTTCCAATTCACACAGCTTCTCAATCACCTCTGGGTCTCTGGGACTCAAGAGCTTTGTCTCTTCTTACCAGGTTCTGTTACAATCCATTGATTTTTTCCTCACAGTATAAAATTTCCTTCGTTTAATTTCATTGGGCCATTTCCCCTGGGTCACTCTGACTGATTATGTTCCTTGTTGTTTATACTGTTCAACCTTCAATAGATTTCATTTTGAAGAACATGATGCAATCATGTGATTCTTTCTTGTTATTGAACTGTCGTTGCCTAAAGAATGTCCTAAAGAACAGGAAAATAATTGATGCCCATAAGCATCACAATCTTTAAGACAATTATGAGGTAAATTAGAGATCTTGCATCTTGATCAAAGAAAAAAAAAAGTGGAGTAGGGTTGAGACTTGGGAACTAACCTCAAGTAGCTGACATTATATACCTATCTACTCTCTCCCCCTCTCTGATATTTATACCATCTCATTTGATTCTCAGAACAAGGCCATGAGTTGGTATTACCTCAGTTTACAGAAGAGGAGACTGTATTTCCAGAAAGTCAAATAACCTGCCTCACAGCCCAAAAAAGGGTAGAGACTGCACTCAGACTTGGTCTTCTTGATGCTAACTGCCATACATCCTCTATGGAGAATCCAGGAATAATATTAAAACTTTACATTGTCTACATTACATTCCGATTACTTTGGGTTTGAATTTCAGAAATATCCATGTCTACATGAAATGAAGTGTCCCTTTGGAAACCTGAAGCAGGTCTGAGAAGCTGACCAGGTGTGCAGTAACTTTCAGAAGGAAATGAAGCCTTTCCTCCCAAGGACGCTCTCCCCCCATTTGTTCAGTAGCTGCTCTAAGCATTCCATTTCAGAAACTATCTGCAGTTAGTCCAAGTCCTTACTTATAGTTTTAAAATGCAAGTATTTTCAGAAAACAAACATTGAGCATTGGTGTCAGTCATATTCACTGTAGTAGAAATGAGTTCCAACTTATCTTGAGACCAGTTGTATTGGTAAGAGAGCTTGAGGACAGAAAAGAAACATGGTGACAGAAGTGTCCCACAGAAGGGGGGTTGGGCAGCTCTGGAACTGGTAGGGGCACTAAAGCCAAACAACAGAAACTAAATACAAAGACAACAAGAGCCACAACCGAAACAATTTTGTAATTTTACCCAAGGCTTGGGGCTGTCTTAAAGAACTAATGATTTTCAAGGCTCCGTTATTATACATTTTAAAATAAGGGAAATTTACCATTCTATGTGTGTGATTCTATGTGATCTCACTCCTACTTTATCACTGTATACTAGGCAGCCTTTCTGCAATTTTACTGGTGTCAACAATATCACCTGCTGTAATAATGGGAGGGGAATTTCCATGCAGGCAAAAGCCATGTGTTAGGATGCCTTGTTTTCTACCTGCCGGGGTTCTGTGAGTGTTCTAGTGTATTTCCAGCACTCATTCTGCCCAATTCATAATCTAACAGATGGGACCATTAAGCAAGTATCCTCCGTAAGTCAGTCTCTTTGAAAATGAGGGCAAAGAAATGCAGAATAAAATTCCGTTGACTAGAAGAAAAAGGGTCCTTACTCCTTACATTATGTCGACAATGGCTGACAAATTTCTCGCGGATATAATCTTGCAGAACATATGCACGGTAACGTTTTACAGCAACATAAACTGAGATTGTGAGATACCTTGATAAATAGTTACTTTCTCACCCCAGGCTGTGTGCTTCCCTCTCCAGACACATACAGCTCCCATTACCACCCGACAGCCGGGGGAGAATTACACACTGCTCAGTAGACGGCTTCTGAAACAGTGAGGAGATGTTAAAAAGCTGCACTGAAATTAGGGCGTTGGAGCAGAAGCATGTTAAACAGAATGTAATATCAGCTTTGGAGGCAAAGAAATATCCAATGTGCAACAGAAAGGTAACGAGGGAAAAAAAATCTAGTGTTCCACGCACTGACAGTGAGCTATTAACAAGGTAAAATGACCAAGTATCGGTGCAATTTGGAGCTTGCATTTTCTGTTTTGGGAATTACGATAATGTGACAAGGTTATCGTTACAATTAGGAGAGTAATTAAAGTAGCAGAGTAATTGCTCTTCTGCATTTTTTTTTATAGTCGAAAAGATCTAATTGTATAAAAAAAAAAGAGAGAAAAGAACATTCTTCATTTACTTTTTAAAATTTCTCACAAGCATCTATCTCAGAACCCAAGAGCAGGCATACTCTTCACACTGCACCTAGCACCTTTCAATTTTCTTCCCTTGAACCACTTTTTTTTAGCTGTTACAAATTACTTGTCACATACCATGGATTTTATGTGTGAAAACTGTCTTTATTAGGAGTCAGTTTCTGGTGTGTGTGATATTACTTCTAAATCTGATAGGTTAAGATATTTTTCTCCTTCGTGCTTCCTGATTCTGGACTTAATTTCAAGTAATTGTATGTTCACACTGTCTCACCTATAAAAATGAGGAAAAACAGAATTGTTTCACCCGGGTGGGTACAGCTCCACATACAGTAGACAAGTAAAACTTTAGAAATAAATAAATAAACCTACCCAACCCTGAAGAGTCGGAGCTGGGACAGACAAGGTCTGTCTGTCTGGCAGAAACACTTTGAAGAACAGAAAGGAGGAAGCAGCATGAAAAGATTTGTTGAAATTTCTGGGGGGAGAAGGGAGCGACTCTGGCAGAGATGCAAGAAAGTCAACATTTTTGCTCAAATCCTATGGGCTGTCCAGGGCTTCCCTGGTGGCGCAGTGGTCGAGAGTCTGCCTGCCGATGCAGGGGACACGGGTTCGTGCCCCGGTCTGGGAAGATCCCACATGCCGCGGAGCGGCTGGGCCCGTGAGCCATGGCCGCTGAGCCTGCGCGTCTGGAGCCTGTGCTCCGCAACGGAAGAGGCCACAGCAGTGAGAGGCCGGCATACCGCAAAAAAAAAAAAAAAAAACCTGTCCATCCGACATGAAAGAGTGAAGGAGACAGGAAAGCCACTAAAAGCCGCTGATGCCAGGGGAAGCCCAGGGTCTGGAGTCTAACCTGTAACCTGCATCTAACCTCTGGATGGCAATGGACAGCACAGACCTGGCGAAGAGTGGTGAGTCCCAAGAACATTCCTGGAGGGAAACCGAGCCACATGATCCTGTGCAAGTGACAGCACTTCTGTAAGCCTCCCTTTCCTTACCTGAAAAAGTGATCCTATTCCGCTAATTCGTTGAGCTGCTAAGAGGTAAAAAGAAAAAAAAAGCATAAAAAGACTTTATAAACAACACCTGTATTACATGTACTCATATGTACATACATTACACATATATGTATGTATACACATATATTACATAGCGCATATAATCTTTACCATATGCAACTATGGTTTAGCTCCCGGGCTCCCTTTCCTCTAGGTAGTGCCTTTCAAAGGACAGCTGAACTATTTAGAAACAAAAGAACTCATATTCATTTTGCTGCAAGTTTTGCCCCAAAAGTGATTACTTCCTTTGCCTGGTAGACCTCACACTGCTTATCTGCTTAGCCAATTCTTGTTCCTTCAGCAAGGATCAGCTAAAAGGTTACCTCCTTGTGGAGCCTTCCCAGACTCCCAGAGGAGAAACGAGCCCCACTTCTACTCTGCCTCCAGACCTCTGTGTACATCCCCCCATCCCAGCTTGTCCTCTTGTCCATCTACCACCAGACCGTGAACAGCTTGAGACAGGGGCTGAGTCCCTGCATCTCCGTACTGCTAGGCTGAGCATGTGTTCAAAAAGTATGTGTCAGCTGAGCTGAATAACAGATTCTTCATTAGGAGTAACTACGACAGTTATATATGTCTATATATGCAGATGCATATTCATGTGTACAAATCTATGTGTATACATGTGCTTTTACGTGTATTTATCTGGCCTCATAAATATATTTTAAACACAGTTTTCTTTGATGAGGACACTAAACTGTTAGGAAGCCACTAGCCACCCACATTACCAGATCCGGAGAAAGTGATGGGAATAACTAGTTCCTTTACTTCAGATTACCTTATTCCCTAAAGGTTATTAACTCCTCTGGCAATAACAGCATCTCGCAATCACTCTAAAGAAACGCTATCCAATATGCATGATGCAAAAGGATTTGAAAAACAAAATGTTGATCTGGAAGGGAATCATGTAGCGGGAACTCCCCGGTGAATAAACACCTTGACACTGATGCTACAGCTGCTGTTCATCTGAGCAACTGCATCTTCCCCTCTCTTTTGTGATGTGATTTTAAACTGAAAGCATTAGGTAACAAGAAGCACTGTAATTAAAGCTTCAAGCAGAAAATGATTGAAGAAGCACTGAAAAAGACTTCTCCTTCAAAAGTGCATTTCAATTCTCCCCTTGTCTCTAGAAGACAAATGCTTCTGACAGTCTGTATTTTACTACTGTTTCATTTAATAATGCATATCGACATTTATCCAGGAACGTCAGCCGTTGCTTTACTTCTCATTTTAAATCAGCTAAGCACCTGCCCATTCCCATGACTCCAATCCCCTCCCTCCACCCACCCAGCTTGTTTTCTCTGTTTGTTCTCATTTACTTACTTTTTAAATTAATTTTTGAAGCAAGGATATATGTTTCAGGGTGAACACACTAATTCCCTAAAAGACCTGAATATAACTCTGGGGGCAAAGGAGAGCCATTTGCCTCTTGTTCTGCTTACAAAATCATAACCCAATTGAAAACATACACACACACACAGAGGACATACACGTTCCAAGAGCAAAAGAGCTACACGGAGGCTTCAATATTCTTATGTCTTATGTCTTATGGTCTGTACTTAGAACATAGTAAGAGATACTGTCTACAAAATTCCATCATGTGCTTTATTTCCTAAGAAGGATTCCAGGTTCACTATTTCTATAATCACCATTTTCCTTCTAATATGAGCTTGTGTTATACACAAGTTACTTCTAGAAGTGTCTTTTATGTTTTGCTTTTATTTTTATACTTTCTGGGTTTGTGTAGGGATGTTAACTAGCCCATCTCCTTTTTGAAAATCCAGGTACCCTACTAATAATACCTTATAGTCATAATGCGATAAACTTAAGGAAGAAATCATTTAAGCAAATTTATTCATCACTTCATTAAATACTCAGTTAGGAGCTGTGGAGGTATTTCAAGATAAATATGATATGAACCTTGCTCTCAAAGAATCAGCAAACTAGTAACAGAGCTACCTCATAAAAATGCTTTAAAAAAGAACACTCTAAATTAGTTATGAATTTAAGCCTCCCATCAAGTAACAGGATCTGTGTTTTTTGAAGGGGTTTATCACTTAGAAAACAGGAAGAGTTCACAAAGTCTTTTACTAGATCAATTATAAAAGGTAGAGAAATTGTGCTAGTAAGGCATTATTTATAAGTAATAGTCATAGTTATTACTTTCATATTACTTTCATATGCATATACATGCCAAGCATTGTTCCGAGCACACAGTATTAATTCATTTAATTCTCCCAACACCTTTATGTGGTAGACATTATCTCCATGCTCTAGTTGAGAAAACTAAGGCCCGGAGAGACAAGTAAGGCAACCAAGTACAATGACGAGGAGGGATCTGAGCCCTACAGAGACCGCCTCCAGCGCTAGCTTAATCATTTCCTACAACTGCCTCTAAGCCTTGGTGCGCCCCTGCAGTATAGAACATACGCAACTTACCGGGTCGAAAATGGATTTTCTCCCAGGGACATGTGTGGTCCTCAGACCAAGCTCAGGCTATGATTCCACTTTTTTTTTTTTTTTTGCGGTACGCGGGCCTCTCACTGTTGTGGCCTGTCCCGCTGCGGAGCACAGGCTCCGGACGCGCAGGCTCGGCGGCCATGGCTCACAGGCCCAGCCGCTCCGCGGTATGTGGGATCTTCCCGGACTGGGGCACGAACCCGTGTCCCCTGCATCAGCAGGAGAACTCTCAACCACTGCGCCACCAGGGAAGCCCCTATGATTCCATTTTTAAACCTATAATATTTTTAGCAATAGAATTTTGTCACTAACTTTTTAAAAATTAATAGAGCACTACCTGTAGGTGAAATTAGGGAAAGAAAGCAGGGTATTTGGGATGTAGGCTAGAGCTTGTCAAAAGGTAAGTTAAATATCTGAAATTAAGCTCTTACCAATAAAATTAGTGTGCCCTGCACACACACACGTACACCTAATTTTCAACCACCCAGTGGGCCTTCTTTTAGAATGGCGAATACTGCGGATGAAATCCATATAGTTGTCTCTAGGATATGAAACTTTAAAAAAATTATAAATGTCCAGACAGCACTGCTTATTACTGCTTTAATTTAAGAGAATCACTGTATATTCCAGACAGTCTTACGAAAGTACAAATCTTCTATATTCACAAGACTGAATTTATCCACTTAATAGTGAATTTCTTAATTATATGCCTTCTATCGATATTGTATTAACATCTCACTGCTAGAAAATAGAAACATGCATACAACTTTTTGCTTATTTCTTCTGCTAATTATTTTTAATTAATTAATTAATTAATTAATTTATGTATGTATGTATTTATTTTTGGCCGTGTTGGGTCTTCGTTGCTGCATGCAGGCTTTTCTCTAGTTGCGGCCAGTGGCAGTGGGGGCTACTCTCCATTGCGGTGCACAAACTTCTCATTGTGCTGGCTTCTCTTTGTTGCAGAGCACGGGCTCTAGGTGCACGGGCTTCAGTAGTTGCGGCACATGGGCTCAGTAGTTGTGGATCTCGGGCTCTAGAGCGCAGGCTCAGTAGTTGTGGTGCACGGGCTTAGTTGTTCTGCGGCATGTGGTATCTTCCCGGACCAGGGCTTGAACCATGTCCCCTGCATTGGCAGGTGGATTCTTAACCACTGCACCACCAGGGAAGTCCCTTTCTCCTGCTAATTATTAAAAGTGTTTTTAGTCATCATTTTTCTAATTTTTAATAGTTGGAGTTCTTCCCATTTTCTTCTCTCCTTACCAGATTCATTTTAAGATTTTAGATAGGGAAGAAATAGCTATGTTGCTGACCTGTAGCATCTCACAGGAATTTAGGCATATTCTGACATACTAACTAGTTCATTTCTGAAGGTACATCAAGATTATTAGGGCTGCTAACCTCCTTTGGCCCCTTAGCTCAAGATCTGAATCTACTGTGAAATCTGATGTGAAAAGACTTCAGTACCTCGTCACTCTTAGATTTTCCCTCCTTCCCTTTCAATAAAGATAGCTTTTACACAGAGTAAACTAGCATACCAAGTGGTCTCTAAGGACCACAATTGCATTACCAGAATGATGCCTGTCTCCATTAGAAAGGCATTATTAGATGATGTTATAGGTCTTTAATCCACATCAGTGTGTTCTGCAGGTGTGATCTATACCCAGTGGGTGAGGGCATGGGAAGCTGATGTGGTACCAAGCACCACCTCTGACTGCAGGACAGCAAACCACCTTCAGGGAAAAAGGACCTCAGAATCAGACCTTAGCAGCATCCAGTAGTGATGTAGAATTGTTCTCTTAACTGGGCCGAGTCGACTGAAATTCATAGCAGCACCTCTCTATTTTTAAATTCAGAAAAGAATGGCAAACATAACCATTCCTCAGATAAGTTAAACACCACACTCATTCACAATCCTAATTGTTTGGTCAAAGTTAATGAATTAAATTTTACAAATAATGGATCAAGTAGAAATATCACAATTTTAAGAGGGAAAGAGTCTCGGCCCGATTAGGTGAGTTGAATTCATTGTCAGCTCTAACTAGAACGTCAGGATTCAGTTAAGGAAAAGGGTGGGAGGATTCAAAATAGATATTCAAACCACATAGACGTGGTCTGATAAAACCGCAGAGTCATCTGTATGCCACTTGCAAGCTTTGAAAAAAAAATGAAAATGTAATACATCCTGAACTGTATTTCTTAGGTACACTAATATATCAGGAAATGAAGCACATAATACTTCCACTCTGCAGGAAAGGCGTCTGCACCCTGTGATCGCTCACTGACAAATGTTTATCTTCTACAATGTCTTTTTTGCAAGATGACAGTTTAAATCCTGTAGGAAGAACACTAAACTAGCACTTAGAACTTCCTTGTATTTGGGACTTCAATATGTACTTGTTGATCGCTGGCTCAAACATGAATCTTTTTTTACCTAAAAATATGTGGTGTCTTGTAGAGGGTAATGAAGCCCTCTAATAAGTTCAGCTCTTTAAAAAAGAAAAATATAAAATATTTCCCCCTTTCTTCTACATGAGAATGAAAACTAGAAAGGAGGCTTGGCTTTCTGTTACTGATGAGATTTTCCTTTCAACTGAAACCCTCAAAATCACATTTGAAAATATCTGCCCTACCTTATAAGCTGATGAATATAAAACTGAATCTATGCTGTTTTCTGGATAACTGTGTCAAGCACATAGGCAGAGCTGTGTTTTAATGTACTCCAAAGGTCCTCTGTTATGCCGTGTCTTCAGTAGGACAAAAAGACTCTATACTTTTCCAAAATTACAATGCAGAACCACCACCAAAACTTATCTCAGGGCTTCCCTGGTAGCACAGTGGTTGAGAATCTGCCTGCCAATGCAGGGGACACGGGTTCGAGCCCTGGTCTGGGAGGATCCCACATGCCGCGGAGCAACTAGGCCCGTGAGCCACAACTACTGAGCCTGCGCGTCTGGAGCCTGTGCCCCGCAACAAGAGAGGCCGCGATAGTTAGAGGCCCGCGCACCACGATGAAGAGCGGCCCCCGCTTGCCACAACTAGAGAAAGCCCTCGCACAGAAACGAAGACCCAACACAGCAAAAATTAATTAATTAATTAATAAACTCCTACCCCCAACATCTTCTTTAAAAAAAAAACTTACACTCATCTACATAGGTAACGTGAGGTCATCTTTCTTTTTTTTAATTAATTAATTAGGATGCGTCAGGTCTTGGTTGCAGCATGCGGGATCTTCGTTGAGGCCTGCGGGATCTTTTGTTACGATGAATGGGCTCTTCGTTGCGGCACGTGGGCTTCTCTCTAGTTGTGGCGCGCAGGCTCTAGAGTGCAGGGGCTCAGTAGCCGTGGCATGCGGGCTTAGCTGCCCCGTGGCATGTGGGACCTTAGTTCCCCGACCAGGGATCAAACCTGCATCCCCTGTATTGGAAGGTGGATTCTTAACCACTGGACCACCAAGGAAGTCCTGAAATCATCTTTCTTTTTACCTTCTCCCTCAATCTTTCCTTCCGTCCCCCTCCCTTCTCTCACTCCTTTCCACCACAAATATTCGTTGAAACCCTACTATACCCCTGGAATCTGAGGATAAAAGTGTAATTCAGACAGCCATCATCCCAAGGGGTTCAACAAGGTGAAAGGACCCTTAGATGGTCCCACTGAGGGAGAGGAAGAGAAAGCAAGTGGATCATTGGGGCAAGTGTTTAAAAGTCGGCCACTACAATATACCCTGTCTACATCCTTAAAAAGATTGTATCATCACATCTCATCCTGATTTTATGTTTTGTGGCCAATAAACCTTTATCACTGCAATATCCACTGCATCCTTTTGCTCTGTCTCAATGCTGCAAAGGAGAACAGGTGTGCATTTCATAACAAAGACCAATGCAGATACCTGTAAAATCTTACTTGAATCAAAAGAAAAGAGCTAACAGGTGGAAGGTGGCTGCTCTCTCAGTGTCCCCTGCCTTATTCACTATCTATTGTGTCTGAAAGTATTTAATTTACAAAAAATCCCCTAGTTAAAATTTAATGTGGGAGTCCTAGCCTGAGCACTGCATCCAGAAATGCCATTCCTCCACAGTCTTCTAAATCTAGACCTAGAGGTTAGGCTGGTAAAATTTTCAGAGAAATAATGCAGTGGCAGAAGCATCAGATACATGAGCAACAAGATTCATTAGTTACAGCAGTGCAGGTCTCTTGGAAGGATTTCTGGAATCATTTCTTCACATCAAAGGTTTCACGATCAGCCTTCTAAATTGCTCCATAAACCGAAAGGTCTCCGTGTCTTACCTGTCTACACCAGGAAATTCCATGCTGTGGCAGAATCATCAACAGTATCTTCATGAAACACTGGCTGAGCTCCTAGAGGGAACGAGAGGGACCACACCTCTCACAGAAGAGGCCTGTGGGATGTTCTTCTGTGATCATCTGCCCTTGGTAGCTTCGAAGGGCATGACTTGGGCTGTTGGGTCAGTAATACAGGGACACATCAACGTCTATTTCTTTTCCAAAACATCAGTGATGCTTGTCTTACCTTTTTTTGAATAAGCCACGTTGGAAGACTTGTTAATATTTATTGAGCACAAAACTGTACCAGATACTATGCTAAATGCTCGGCATGCATTTAATCCTCACGGCAACTTGTTTTTTTAAAAATAAAAACGTATTTAATAGAATTCCAAATTTGGAAAAACATATGGCAATAATAATAGTGATGATCATTACCAGTATTTGGCATTATATATGATTTATATTTTCCTTTCTATAATTCTTAAGTGTTTAGTTTGTTTTCTAGTTATTGGATGTTGCCACTGCTTTATCAATTTCTTTTTCTTTGGCATCTTTCTGCTTTACTGTTGTTGTTGATGGTGGAGTTTTTGTTGTTGTTTATTTGTTTGCTTTGTTTAATTTCTCTTTGTGTGGTATAATTTTCCATTCTTTTATTTTAGAACTTCAGGTATAGTTTTTTAATAGGGGTGAGATGTCTCTTATAAATAGCATAATACCCATTTATTTCCTTTATCAAATCTGAGAATCTCTAACGTGTGAATTAAATCTACTCACATTTACTTTGATTACTTATATATTTATTTTCATTTTTTTATTAACATGATTTTTCTTTGGTTTATATTTGGTTTGGGGGTTTTGTTTTTTTTTTTCTTTTTTTAAAATTTATTTTATTGAAATATAGTTGATTTACAATGTTCTGTTAATTTCTGCTGTGCAGCTAAGTGATTCAGTTATACATACATTCTTTTTCATATTCTTTTCCATTATGGTTTATCACAGGATATTGAATATTGTTCCCTGTGCTATACAGTATGAGCTTGTTGTTTATCCTCAACTTTTTAAAGGTTTTAGTTTTGCTGTCCCCGCTGCACAGATGAGAAAGGTGAGGCTTATAGAGATTAAGTACCTTGCCAGGGTGCCAGAGCTGTGAAGTAGTGAAGGCAGCTACAAGCCCAAGCAGACAAGATCCAGAGCCTAGCTTCTAACCACTACTGCTGGCTCCCTAGATTCTGAGAATTAAAGAATTACTGGAGGGCTTCCCTGGTGGCGTAGTGGTTGAGAGTCCGCCTGCCGATGCAGGGGACACGGGTGCGTGCCCTGGTCCGGGAGGATCCCACATGCCGCAGAGCAGCTGGGCCCGTGAGCCACGACCGCTGAGCCTGCGCGTCTGGAGCCTGTGCTCCGCAACGGGAGAGGCCACAACAGTGAGAGGCCCGCGTGCCGCAAAAACAAAAACAAAAAGAAAAAGAATTACTGGAACTGTCCAGTCTTAAACAAATGAAGAAACTGAGGCTCAAGACAGTTGAGAAATTTGACAGAAATCAAAGATTTTTTTTTAGAGACAGCACAAAAGTAGAATTCAGAACATCTGCCCACTAGCCTATTGCTCTTTTGATGATCCCACACTGCTTGTCCAGTCCAGCTCATGGCACCAATTGTTGATAAGATGACTATTTGATACATAGCTATACAAAACAGAAATGGACATGACCTTCCCCATTTCATCTTCCTCTCTGGGAATCTTTGAGACAGTGATAATTGTACATAGCCCACCTACTACAGGAGACAGGAAAGTAAAATGATATAACTAAACTGAAAGCTTTAAGAAATAAAAGAAATAGGAATTACAAAAATGGAAAGGATTACGAAAAACAGTTCCCATCTTCATGTTTCCATTTCATGCTATGCTTTCTCTCCGGCAATAATTAAATTAAATCTTTAGTTATCCCATTAGGATCCACTGCAATCCTAAATAAAATGAATCTTTTAGGGATTTCAAGGCAGAACATACATATAAATCCATCCATGCATGCACTCATCCATCCATTCTTTCAAGAACTTAAGATACAGTGGTAGTTAGCCAAACACACCGAAAACTAACAATATGCTAAGATCCTACTAGGCATAATATTTTGCATAGTTTATTTCACTTAATCTTTATAAGAACTCTCTAAAATATTAATGTCTTCATTTTATACAAGAAGTTGAGATAAAATTTATAATTTGCCCAAAGTGTCACAGTTAGGTAGTAATAAGAGCTGGTATTCAAACTCAGGCCCACCTAATTCTAACACTGAACAACCATGCTGTCCTTGACATTCCCTCTACCTGGAGTCATGTTTGGATGTGCCGATGACCACAAAGTACTATCCCTCCCAACCCCTCCCATTAAACAGGACAAGCAGAGGTGACACGGGAGCACCTATTGCTATCACTTGGGCTCTAGAGAGTTAAATCATAGAGTGATATGAAAGAAAACAACAAACACTGCACTTTTTAATGAATTCTCAATTACTCTCCATTGGAGAAAGCTAAGAGCTACTGTAGGCAGAAAAGGAGATTCTAGAAGGTTATCTCTACCAGCGGCATGTCCGTGCTCCTCTTAAGCTTCCAGTCTACCTCCATTTCCTAATTTTTCCAAACAATCCCATTCCTTATATCACTTCAATTATGGCCTAATGGTCCTGTTCAGCACATTTCACAGATACCAACTAGCACTCCTCCATCAGCAACGTGCTCTAAATCTTGAAGAGCAAAAGAAATACGGGACTTGAAGTTGCAATCCTTTCATCTTCTTGTTAGGAGTTCTGGTAAAAAGGTGGAGTCACAATCACAGCCAAGCTACCATTAAGTGAAATTAGAGATTTCTCTCGACATTCCATTATTTACAAGTCTCTCTGTCACTTAAGGACAAATAATCATCTGAATACTCATTTCTTCAGGAATCTATTTGCTATATATTTGCATAGAAATCCCATTAATTGATCTAGAAATAAAGAATCACGAAACGAGAGTGGGCAGTGACAAGCCAGCTTGTTTGCACGCCTGTCATCGGAGACCAAATTTAAGCTAAACCGTCAGGATAATTACTTATGTTATCTGAAAAATCTCTAATGAAGGAAATACTACAATTCTCCCATGAGATCCCTTCCAAACTTCCAAAGTATTTTATACAAGAAGATCAAGATTTCCACACAAAGAAAAATACAATCAAGGATAAGCTCTAATATTGGTTTTTAAGGGTAAAAAAAAAAGTCATGTTGTACAGATCCTTCTTTATCTGCTAACGTGTTTTCAGACTGCAGACAAGCCTTTAAACTGAAATCTAAGTGAAGCTGAAACAACATTGACTTTTTACCAGAAAATAAGTCTATGAACATAATTTCTCATGGCTGTGGGGTTTTGATATGAAAAACACCTTCATAACTCTGGATGACACTAATATTATGCTGAAAAAGAAAACATATTCATTAGCCAATTATAATCACATTGGTCATTCGTGTTAAATGAAATGTGCCTCACAAACCCATCATATTTTCCACAATGTGGTCCACAATAAAATTATTTACTAGATTTGCCTGTTTTGCTTCCCTCTTTGTAATAGCTTTCATTTTGCTGTTTACCTGTTTCCTAACAGACATTCCCTAGGGTTCTTGAAGAGTTAATGTTCATTCTTAGAAGCTCTTACTTGAGAATTTCACCTAGTGGAAACACTCACTGCATCGTCCCCACAGAATATATTATGAGTGTTGCCATTTTCATGTTTATAGCGACAAGCTAAAATTTAGTAGAAAAATTCTTTTTTTGCCTGTTGATAAGCCAGACTCCTCGGCGGGCAGTTGTTTTTAAGAGCTCTCTCTTTGAGTAATTCCTTTCTAATAATCCATGATACCCACTGTTTTTGAGGCGATAAGACTCCTGGAGAGATTTCTTTTTTTCGCAGAAGCAAAGTGTTTTTAAGAGTTCTTCAGCAGTGAGTGTCCTAATTGAGACAGAGTGATAACTATTTCTTAAGATATCATTTCCTCTTCTGGACCCCAGACATAAATACTGTTATGGAGAAATTGGGCAAGAGGCAGTGTTGCCCCACAGAAAGATCCTTCAGGGAAACAGTGACATAGTATTACAGAACTGCCTTATCTATGCAGGAAAAAAAAAGCCATTTATAAACCACAGCACTCATATTATTCCAAGTTGGAGTGCAAAAGGAAGGAGAGCTAAGGCTTACTAGTACTTGATGTGTGTCAGGCATCACCTAATCTATTTCTCACAGTGATCCTGTGAGATGCATATTATTTTTCCTCCATTTAAAAATGGAGGAAGTAGACCCAAGACGAAGAAACACACTCAAGTTACCCTAGGTGGTTGCGGCAGAACCAGATTCAAAGCCATCCACGTGAATGCAAACTCCATGGCCTTCCCACTACAACCACCCTCTGTCGTTATGCAGCTCCCTTTTTGAAAGAATACAATTATGGAGATAATAAAAAGCATGTGATTGTTGCATTTTTCAAAACATCCAGATGTCTTCAAAGATTCCAGTAAGCTGCAGTCTGTGGTTCTGCAATACTGCAAGCATCTCTTTCAGTATAAACCACCACACCACTAATTTTGGCTATCCAGCCTCAGTTATAAGAATCCAGCTCAACATAATCAAGTCTAATGCCTCTGATTATTTCTATTTGCTCTTGCTTACAGGTCTGGAAAGACTACAGATTTTACAAATACCAACAGAGGGCTCATGGTGCTGTTGGAATGTTCTACCTTCCTGTTTTCAAAGCAAGAGTGCACTGCTTTGACAAAGTGTTCCACGGAGGGAACAAGGGAAGCTTCTATTAGATAACTTTGAAATTCAAATGCATGAGTTATTTCTGCAAACTTGTGTTAATATGAATTTTCTCAGTACTGAAAATTATGGGAAGTAGTATATGTTGATGGAGATAGAGACTTGTGCTATAAGTTTCAGAGGTAGGTTGGAGTCAGATACCTGAGTATCTGGTATGGATGGATACCAGATAGAGTATCCTCAAACATTTACTGGGCATGGCCTTCTCCCTAAAGGAGCTCACAGACAGTGGACACAAAGCACCAGGTAAAATTTTACACCACAATGAGACTATTATAAAGATAAAAGTGAGGACTCACCCTACATTTAGTTCAGAAGAGAAGATTAACTTTCTTTGGGAAGATGAAGGAAAGGCACAGAAAGAATGGCCTTGAGTGTCAAGCTTAAAAGTTTAGCCTTGGGCTTCCCTGGTGGCGCAATGGTTGAGAGTCCTCCGATGCAGGGAACACGGGTTCGTGCCCCAGTCTGGGAAGATCCCACATGCTGCGGAGCGGCTGGGCCCGTAAGCCATGGCCACTGAGCCTGCGCATCCGGAGCCTGTGCTCCGCAACGGGAGAGGCCACAACAGTGAGAGGCCCGCGTACTACAAAAAAAAAAAAAAAAAAGTTTAGCCTTGACTCTGTGAATAATGGAAAGCAGTAGGATCCGCCTGAAAATGAGGAAGAACAGCTGTGGTGTGCAAGTCAGGGGAGGAAAGACATACCTGGGTTTAACTGCAATGCAGCCAAAGTGAAAGGGCAAGGAGGACAGAATTTTTGAAAGATGCGTAAAACTAGTGACAGAACAGTTGAAAGGGAGTAATTAAAGATGACTCAAAGCAGTGGTTCTAGACAGCGGATCTTGTTTAATAAAGACATATGAATTAAACAGAGTGAGACTTTGTTTAAAATGACATACCGACATTGAATTCCAACAAAATCCAAGTGAGTCCACCACTCCTAGTGGAGAGGGAAGAGTGACCCTGGGTCGCAGGCTGATCCTTTATAGGTCTGTGCATGGTCCAAAGAGACCAGGCAGCCATTTCCAGCAAGACTGACACTGGTCTGTTTCAGTTTCTTCCACGTGGTCTGATCACTTCTCAGCTGCAAACTGCAGAGAGCAAATGCTTTGGTTCAATTTAGCTCCTCAAACACTTGTTGGGCAAGGCCTTCACCTTAAGTGAGCTCACAGATAGTGGACACAAAGCATTAGGTAAAATTTCTGCCATAGACAGAAATAACACAGAATTCACCGGAGGGCCAACAGAGCTGGTGTTTGCATGTGGCCCTGGAGCTGGGGAGCCGCTTATCAAACTGCTACCACACGTGGGCAGAGTGTGCTTTCGTACACCACCCCATCCACGAGCCCATCTAAACTGACCCAACTCAGAAATCATCTTATGCCACCCCATCCACAGAAGTCTCATGACAGATGATGGGCATGTGGTGACAAAAGAACATAGAAACAACAGCAGCCATGGTCTAGTTGCCTACAGGGAAATGAAAGAATTAAGCGATGGATCACTTAATTTAGACAGAATTAAGAATATTTATACAGAACTAGGAAGGACAAATAATTGCAAATTCATAAAATGCAACGAGAATACATGCAGAGATGAGGGCATCAGCAGAAAGGGTGAGAAAAGAGGGATGGTCAAAAATCAAATTCAACTGGGGACGACTTGTAAGCACAGGGCTTATGTTCAAATTATCAACATGCAACAGCATTTCCCAGACCATCTCTGGGTCATTTTTTCACCTAACAGGGTCTACCACCTGAGCAATCATATAGAGTTAGAAAAGGAGAGGATCTGATCTATTTATAGCACAGTCAATTCTCAGTCATTTCCAGGCTCTCTCAGAAACCTCTCACTCTATGTTATTATCTGCCCTTTGGCCATTCCATTATCCATTATCACCTCCACAGGGAAAAAGAGGTGCATCTCAAATCAGTCCATCTAACTATTTATTAGTAGTACTGGTAAAAGGGTAAAGACAAGAAACGGAGAGTCTTCTCTCCGATAACCGACTCCTTAATCACTAGGTACTTACCACAGGCTTTCATTAGTACTGAAAACATGCTAGAAGTTGTCATACTTTATTTTCTAATTAATGACTCTTCTCTCTTCCCATTTTATAGAAATGCATGGACAGACCCAAGAACTGCTTTCACTCAAAAATGGCAAATAGCAAATAATTACTTCTTAGATATTTACCTATTAAAAAGTCAAATATGGAAATCTGGACCACATGCTGCCTAGTGGAGGATGAGCAATCATCCCAGAATTTGATTTTAAGGCATGGAAAAATAAAGTTAGAGTGGATTTTGGAAATCACCTAGTGCTCACCTATCTTATAAAACTAATTAACTGCAGTTACAAAATAAGATAAGCAATCTGACGCAATTTGCTCTACTTCAGTTTCCCTGTGTGTAAACTGGGGTTATTAGCAGTATTTCTAAACAGAACCTCTTATACAAGGTTTTTGTGAATATTTAAACATGATAATATTCATGAACTGCATAAGCGGCATCCTAAATGAATTGCATAATCAATACAATTACCGCTGTTAATTATTATTACTACTACTATTATTATTATTATTAATCCCCCTATTAATCCCCCTATTAATTATTATTATTACTACTATATTATTATTATTATTAATCCCCCCCCTATTAATCACATGAGAATGTGACCTTACTGATACCCAGCATGATTCAAGAATCAGGAAAGCATATTGTTTCTAAACAGCCCCATAAATTAACCCTGTAAGATCCTTGGGGGGCGCTGTGATTAGCCCCTAGAACTCAAGCAGGGTGCTTTATCAAAAGTCATCTCAGGTCATCCATGGGTCGCCTATTGGCATGGAAAATGTTGCCAGTATATAGACAGCCCAGAGGGGACCAAGGGTTAAGGTGTGCGTATATCAAAATGTGCTCTGCTATCTTCTACTCTTTTAGCCACTGAAAATTTTGCTTAAAAAGGGGGAGGAGGGACCAGAGTGTGTTTATGTGTGCATACACCACCCCCACCTGCAAACAAGTCCTCTCTGTCTATCAATCGATAGCCTACCATAAAAGCAGCAGGGTGTTAGAATTGTCTCTTGGCCAACAAGAAGGACTTGAAGTCCAACTTCTGTCGCTACCGTGATCACATTAAACCATGCAAGTTTAGAATGTGTTGCAACTTTTGCATGGGCTTTGCTGCATTCAATGTGCAAATCCTGAGGACTAGGGTGGATCCTGCTTTGTGGAGACAGAGTGACTAAGGATCTATGATTCCTAGTCTTCCTTTATCCTCTTTGGAGGGCCCTCATTCCTCAGATATTGCCATCAGGAAATAATGTGCCTAAGATCTAATAAACAAAACAAAAAGGAAGAGCAACAACATGAAAAAGAGAGCAAATGCACAACAGTCACAAGTTCTTTGCTTTGCTCTCTTTAATTCTGTCTGGAAAGAGACACAAAGTTAACACGATAAGTTAAATTTCTCATTTTATGGAAACCACATCTGCATGAACATCTACTTAACTGATGGTTTTACTCGGTGCCAAGAGAGATACTTCATCAAGCAAAATTATTCCTTCTTTAAACAGATCTTCGAGTGTGGCATTTGAAATTGCCTCACGTGAGGTTTGGAGAGCTTGATGCTGATCAGGGTTGGGTTAACCAAAAGGCTTTTGCCTGACAAACCTTCTTACAGTAAGGCAGAATGGTGGTGGTTGTATTTTTTCCCCACTGAGCCACCAATCTACAGGCATGGAAAACACTTCTGAGGAAGCAGCCCCTATCACTAGATTATGAATCTTCTTGTTTTCCAGAATTGTCCAGTACAATTATATACTTATTCACTCAATTACATTTGTGCAGAACCTGGGGCATTAAGCACTATTGTTAGTACCAGGGAGATGGGATGAATGAGCCAAGGTTTTTGGGTCTACTGGGAGAGACAGACACATGAACAGACACGCTACAATACAACACCAACAGGGAACTAATAAAGTGACAAAGAAAATGCTCTAGAAGCCCAGAGAAAGTAATGACTAATTTTGACTGGGAGGGAATGTGTCATTCCTGTGTGTCTTACAGGAAAAGAGTTTGCCAAATGGAGAATGAGCAAGTAATATTCTATGTAAAGGGTAAATGGCATGGGGAAGGCTAACTGTCAAGAGGCCTTACCATCTTTGGAGCATGGGTGCTGGGGATGGGTGCTGGAGAATGAGGTCTCAGTGACGCTTGGGACCCAGATTGTCATGGATCTCATGTGTCATGATAACAAGTTTGGATGGGCTTTATCCATGGGGACAGGAAATTACTAGTCACAGGACTAGTAATGCAATGTGATTTGCTTTCTTAGGGGATTAACTCTGGGGACACCAAGAATGGTACAGACAGATGGTGGAGAAACCACACAGGAGACTGTGGCTACCAAGAGTGAAACCAGCCCTGACATCTGGTCCCTCAGAAGGTTCCCCTAGAAGAGTTGGGTTAAATGGAGCAATATTTCCTATGTGGCAAAATATATGGGAAAAATACTTTCAGAAATTCACAAGTTACTCTAAACCAGACAACTATAAAACCACTGAGTCTCTGGGTTGGAAAAAATTCTAAAAATTATCAGTGAGTGATCTCCAATCCCAGGAACTTTTGAACATCCACATTCCCAGGCTTCATCACAGACTTAAAATATTGGGGTCTCCAGGCCTCAGGCCCAGAAACATGGATTTTTTAACCCGCTCCTCCAGTTTTTTAACCAGTTCATTCAGATAAATGAGTCTAGTTTGGAAAAGGGCAACTCTAGGTCAATCCATTAGATTTCCTGGGGAGGAGGGACGAGGTCTTCTTTGAAAGAGTATCCCAAGTGCTCAGAACAAAACTTAGCATGGTGCCTGGCACATGGTAAAAAATCAACCTTTGTCAAATCCCCAGTTACAAGCTTGTGACTTGAATGGATGTCTGTCTTGCATTCCTTTGGGACTCAGAGATTATGAGAATTGAGCTTTAAATTCCATTGCTGTCAGCACTATTTGACTGGTTCCTTACCTATTTGGGTAAAAAAAAAAAAATTTTAAACCATTTCCCAAAGAATTTTAATCTCTCTTACATGTTCTAAAGAAGCAAAACAAGGTCTTATTGTTTTATGTTGGGGGAATGTTGGTTCTAAAGCTACTTACTAAGAAGTGAAGAGCTTGCAGAATACACTCTAGTGCCTGCTTCTCTTCTCCAATGTGACTGATTGTATGTATATGTGTTGCATATATATGATGTGATTTTAACAGGAAAACCTCTGTGTTTCCAAACTTGGAAGCTGGGGGTTCCTAACATCTTCTTAAATATAACCTTCCCACAACAATTTATAGATTCATAGTACTAAGAAAAAAGAACCAAGTCTCAACTGTTCAATAGAATGCAAAAATTATACTATATATACATGTAATCATAATGAAATGGAAAATAACCCCAGCATTGTGTATTTGACCAGTGCCTTTGAGTGCTGTTCAGGAGTGTCTCACACAGAAGCAGTAAGAAGCTCTTCTACTTAAATTAATTGAAAATGGCTTTCTGAAAGAAATTCTTCCACACGGAAATGATAACCCAAGAGCATCATTCTGATTCGAGCATCTACCATTACACAAGCAAGGTATAATCATTCTGTAAGCACAGAATAAGCATTATATAAACAGAGCAATGATTTACATGTTAATCTTCTACAATAAAATATCTTCTTGACTCTGCCAAGAGTCATGTGCGAGATGGATTGTGTGAAGCAAGTGTTTAAAATGAATTCTGATAAAAAAATCTCCGTAGACTGGCAGAGGCATCATAACCTCGGCTCACTGTGTCCAGGGTCACAGTCTAGATATGGGGCTTGTTGCAAGCTGCAGGTACTGTCACCCTGGAAGGGGGTATGGAGGTGAATGGGGGGCGGGGTGCCAAAGGCTATGCTTTCAATGACCAAAAACATTGCAAGTCAGGCAGGACTCAGCTGACACCACCTTCTGATTCCCCAAACTGAGGTCTCTTTTCTGCCCTCTGTCCCTTCCCTCTGTGCCCTCTCACACCATCAGCCCACACTGTATCCCACTAGCCATAAGCCCATTCTGCCACTATGTGGAGAGCGCTTTCCTTTGCTGTCCCCTCATGCTCTGTTACGTGCATAAATAACGAAAGTGTCTTTTGCAGAAGCTGTATCCTGTTAATGAACAGGTTCAAAGGGTCAAAAGCCTTCTTCGGGATTCCAGGGCAATGCAGAGGTATGTGTAGAGGGGGCGAGTAACATAATGGAATCATTATCATTTCAGAGAGAGAAGGATCTGCGGTCAGCATTTATTAAGCTTCTACTGTGTGCCAGACAGGCAGATATTTTACATAATTATCTCAATCCTCAGAAGAACAGCTCTATGACTAGAAAGAATTTCCTTTCATTTTTCCACTTGAGGAGACAAAGACTAAAAGATATATCTATTTTTTAATTATTTATTTATTTTTGGCTGTGTTGGGTCTTCATTTCTGTGCGAGGGCTTTCTCTAGTTGCGGCAAGCGGGGGCCACTCTTCATCACGGTGTGCGGGCCTCTCACTATCGTGGCCTCTCTTGTTGCAGAGCACAGGCTCCAGACGCACAGGTTCAGCAGTTGCGGCTCACAGGCCCAGTTGCTCTGCGGCACGTGGTATCTTCCCAGACCAGGGCTCGAACCTGTGTCCCCTGCATTGGCAGGCAGATTCTCAACCACTGCGCCACCAGGGAAGCCCTAAAAGATATTTTTAAGGTGTGCCCAATTTACATAATTAACAAGGGACAAAGGCAGCATTAGAACCTGAGACTCTCTCTCCAAATGTAAAGCTCTTTTCATTAATACTCTGTGCTCCTGGCACTGTCTTCAATCATGGATGAAACTGCCATGCAGATAGGTTTTATGTCTTCCTCTCCCCTCACCAGCCTGGGTTGCCTCTGTGGAGGGATCCTGCATTACCAATGTTTGCCTCTCCAGTCTTACCCCATGCCTGGTGCATGGTAAGTGGCAAAAATAATCTCCTGAGTGTATGAAAAAGCTTTCTTCATCGTCGGATGTATACCTTCTGCCTCTACAAGAATAATATCTCCTCATAAGTACCACGCCATTCACACAAAAGTATAGTCCCTTGTTACAATGTGTGTGTTTATCTATTTAGGGTTTCCCTAGGACCTATTTGGAAGTGAAAATCTCCAACCAAAAATAAGTTAGGTTATCTCATTGTTCTATTATAGTATGGACATCTGGGCTAAATTAGCACCACCTAGCATAAGGGCAAAGTAGTACTCCCATCCCGTAGTATCTAAGACTTAGATTTGTCTGTGCATTTCAAAGACGCACACAAACGTATACTACCTCCCCCATATGTACCCACAGGTTCTTCTCATGTTGTTAGCAGAACTCTTCAGAGTAGCAGCAAACATTCTTTCTTCAAATATTATATCATTTGGCACTGCCAGAACAAAAGGTATTCAGACTAATTTTTTCAAACTATGAAAATGATTTGTCATATAAAAATATAGTTCCGTGGCCAGGTCCTTTACAAGGTACTACTAAAATGCTAATCAACTTAAAAAAGAATAAAGCAAGCGTCAGAGCTCTGGCAAATAGAAAATCCAGAACTAAAAAGAACACTGTCCAGATCCAGAACACAGATCCAGACTGTCATACATTCAAATCACTGATAGGAACATTCTCTTCTGATCAAGAATCATGACCTAATCATACGTTTTATAAATACACACTTCGCATATGTGTGTTTTCTGCAGGCTTCAATTAAATAACTTTAAAACAATTAAACCTTAACCTTTACAAAGGCCTACATGTAGACAAATCAGGGAAGTAAAATAAACATGCTCAACTCTTGGAACATTTAAAATTAAAAGTGTCTCCGATTTGACAATTATAAAAATACAACTGAACAAAATATGAAGGAATAAGTTGTGAAGAACTGTCCCACAAGGGCTTTGTGACACTCACAAGTCAAAATAAGGCCAAGCTTTGGAGACTGTGTTGTTTCTTAATAAATGAGGCCATTTATTGGTAATGGGCTCAGGAGGCTTCCAAACTACTGACAGTCTTTTGCACTGGCCTGCCTTATTTTGCAAAACAAAAGTCTGAAAAATCATCATATACTCTAGTAATGACTGTGTTTTTGCAAAAGGTTCATTTGGATGGCTAAAGTATAAAGCCATCATCCAAAAAGAAACAACCTTACTTCAGGGAATGTTGACGGTTCCTTCCCAAAAGATCCCCAGTGGAATCCATCTGTGATAAATTCATTTTCCAATGTCAAGCCAAGCTGTCAAGGAAGGAAAGTTTGGCCCTTGTGCCCAACTCACCACGGAAGAAGATCATGCACCATTAAGTGAAAGGAGGGAGTGATGTAGAGAACCACCAGACACTTTACTGGTTGGGTGGTATCCAGGACACTCACAAAAACAAAAGCTCCTGGAGAGCAGGGCACGCTGCCTTGGTTACCCTTCTATTTACCTAAAACGTAGAACTATCCTAGCACCTGACAGTCCTGCAGTGATAAATGTTATCAATCTGAATAATGCCTCTTTATGGGAATATAACACTGAATTATTATCAAGGTATTTTCACACACATTAATCTTATCTGACCCCATAACAACCCTGTTGAACTCTGTAGAGAGGAAATTAAGTCTCCAGAAGATGAAGTAATTTGTCCAAGGTCATCAGTGTAGAAAGGAGTGTGCTGACATGAGAATGCAGGTTTTCTTTCTATAAATACATCTTCTCTTCCCTCCAAAACAGCCTCCCTATTTCTCATTCCCCATCACAGTAAAAGTCCCAAATCACAAAGCCGACCTCATAAAATGACTCCCATCCTAACAGGCAAACATGCCTCTAGGATAATGGGGGAGAGACAGTGAAGTGTTATTTTAAAATCAAAATATTTACACAATCGCAAGATTTTTTAGAGTTTTAATTTAAGAAATTTAAGAAATTTAAGAAATCCAACTCTGATCATTTTAGGTGAGTTCGTAAAGAAGGAAACTTCTAAACTGTATCAGAGAATTCAGCATCTATGTAATTAAATGTAACGTTCATGATTTTGTACAAAGTCAAACGGTTTAAAGGAGGGCTCTGTGCAGCCTTAGGTAGCCTTCAACTTCCTTCTGGCTCCTATTACCCAATAAGAAGCCAGGAGAGTGGGGCTTTCTTAGACCAACTCACAGAAGAGGAAGTTGTGAGGAATAAATGAAATACTGTATGTGAGAACTGGAAAACATAACAGAGGAGGCGGGTGAATGATCAAGAGGAATATGTTTGAAAGTCAATGTCATCCCTCAGGGCCTAAACAGAATTTTCTGGAACCACTATGTCAAATGTTTATCCAATCTACTCCCTTAACCTACTCCAGCACCTCTTTATCTAATATCTATGAGGAACATTACAAGTTCCTGCATGATTCCCTTCTTCAAAATATTCGAGTCGAAGCTCTGGAGCAAAGTGGGAGAGAAAACTATCATAGAGGTTATTCTGACACTGGATTTTCATGAAAGTGACACCCACAGGCAGCTGGGGCTAAGAGTGACACCAGCACGTGGGCCTATTTCGGGACTGATATAAGTCTAATGTTTTCCATTCAGACCTGTGACCTCTGTTGACTTCAATGGACCATATATTTGTGAACTAATTTTAGGAGCCACTGTTCTTTCACTCCCTGTGGAAGGAAGTTTCAGTGTTCTGAGGCCTAATAGTATCGATGAACTTGGAGACCTGATATTTTTCGATGGGTTTAAATCCAAAAGCCCTCAGGTTCTTGAAAGGTTCAGCTGGAAGATTCTTTTATCTGTGTGTTGAAAGCTCTAATAAAGAGAACTGAAATACAGCACATGACCTGTGAACTGAGGGGAACAGAGGACTTTTTGCCAAGTTTCTCGCACATTCCCTTAAAAGCAAGCTGGGAAGAAAATGAGAAAGACTGCCCAGTTCTAATGAGCGCTGAACGGGTAAGAGCATCTGAGATTTATTTTGTGAATGCCTCAAAAAACGGCTGAGGTCTTCAACCACTAAACTGCCAGAAAAATGTGTGCCCTTATTGAGTATCCGCAGAACAATTGATCGGTATTTAAGAATCATGAATGTGGCCTTTTGACTTCCCAAATTATACAAGGATATTTTCTTTGACCTTCCCTATGACAGATCCGTAAATGACACTGCTTTGTTCGGACAGCACATGGTGCTGTTCGCTTCTGCAGAAACACATCCCACATTAAATTAAGTTAGAGGTGGTATTTGAAAAATAAATAAATAACAGAGTTCCAATTCACTGCAAATGGTACAGGAGGCCAGTAAGTAGGAAGCCTGCAAGAGAAGGACTTCTTTTAGAAAGATGTTTTACAGGACTTTTTCTGCATCATTAACTCCTCTGGAATCCTGAACATAACATGATGAATTTCCCGAGAAAAGTAGCTACTGTTTAATTTTGAATCACTTCAAAGAGCCACATTAGAAAGAATCAAAGAAAACCAAAAAGACCAGTAGATGCAAAATTCACCAAGGGGGAAAAAAAAAACCCATGAAGGTTCTAACAGATTTTGACCATGTACTGAAAATACTGCTGATTATTTTGCCAATACAGTGTTTTACTGTTCCATGCAACTGAAATAAGTCTCTGTATTCATTGGAACACA
The DNA here is from genome assembly GCF_963455315.2 of Globicephala melas. Taxonomy (NCBI): domain Eukaryota; kingdom Metazoa; phylum Chordata; class Mammalia; order Artiodactyla; family Delphinidae; genus Globicephala; species Globicephala melas. Next base: position 159,775,953 of record NC_083315.2, on the reverse strand, counting down.
GGATATTTTTATTACAATATTTGTGTCATAATCCTTTAAAAAGAAACATATTTCAAACCTTGAAAAGAATCTCTGTCCTAAAATGGTCCTTGATGTTTACCTGTGTATGTTTTACTATAAACAGATATTTAATTGGAGGTCACATTGCTGAAAGGAGTAAAAAGGTACTGATAGCCTTACTCCTAGCCCCAACATGTAGTTTTAGAAGAAAAATATAACTTAAAAAAAAGCAAAGCAATTTGTGGAGGGTAGGGAAAAGTAAGAAAGTTGGGGTGTTATAATAGTTGCTTAAGTTTAGTAATAATAGTAATAATAATAATTGGTCTTTTTAAATGTCTCTGGCATAAAACCTGCCCAAGGGAAGAGAAAGCCTCTTAAAAATTCTATATTCCCAAATACCATGAGATCAAAAACCATCTGGAAAATGCCAGATAATGGTATCCGCACACTTAAGAAAGTCAGTAAACTTTGTCTTCAATTACCATTTAGGATAATCAACTCAAATGGAAATTTTGATTTGAAAATGCTCAGAAGACAAAGCTGGATTAGGAATCAGATTTTAAAAAGTCTCCTTAAAAGACCATCTGTTTATAGACACCCTTCTCACACCCCACCTCGCCTCGCCCTTGATCTGGACCATAAGTTCACAGCAGAAGCACAGCTGAACTTAAAAAGATATACATGCACTGCTACTGTGAAGTCTAGAGCCCACATGTATGTTCTGGGCTTGTCTCAAGTTTCCCTTGTTACATAAGCACTTCAGGGCCATAAAATTTAACTTACATCCAGCAGTATTGTGAGTCTCGAAACATTAGTCTACCTGACTGTACTATCCTTTTATTGGCAGTGGACAGCACTGGTGTTTTATTTATGTTGATCACTTTGTCAATGCTGTATGGAATAATCATTTAGTAGCCTATTAGCCTGTAACATTTTTATTACCGTTGTTAAATATCATTACCCATTCTGAACTCTGTATTAGAAATATCAAGTTCAAAAATCTAAATACTCAGAAAGAACTACAGAGCTGTTGGGTTCTCCCCCGCACACACACATAATCTGTCGACTCTGATGAGAAGAAAGAAAAACAATGAGTGCTCACTTCTCACAGACAGAGGTCACTAATGGCCTGAATTTGAATCACTGTGGCAGAAACCACAAAGTTAGTAATCTAGTGAAAAATGAACTTGAATTGAAATTAAAGATACCAAAAGATGGTTATCCAGAAAGGTCTAACCGGAATAGAAATAAAATTACATCACCTTGACCTTTTTCGAATCTTCTAAGTCGAGCAAAACCGAGAGCCACCCGGCACCCTTGCTGTTTTTTACCTTCAGACACTAGGGACCGCAGAAGTGGCAATTCTTCCTTGTAGAGTACAAAGCTGAAGGGTCAGATCAGATGATCACACTGGTTCTCTACAGAATAAGGCTTCTGCACTTGTACATACCTGAGCCTTTCTTGAAACCACAGCTTCAAACTGGGAAGATATAGGATTGCTTTTGGGAGATATGTCTAAATCCTAAATCAAACTCTCCAGCAGGCCAGAATATAAATGTAACGGGTATCAGAGGAGGTTCAAATTAGATCCAGGCGGTCAAAGTCAAACTCAAACTCGGATAAGAGCACATCATCTGAAACCTAGCATACAGGAAAAATCATGCCTGCTTTGGGAAACCCAAGGCAGCCCAGCATGGTGTCATTTGGGAATCTACTTCTTCTGTTAAAAGCATCCCCTGGAATTTCTAAAACTGCAATGAAACTACTGAAGTGTTAAGACACGGGCATTTTTTTAAAAAAACAGCATTCCTTCCATGCTAGGTTTGTAATAGGTCTGCTACAGTACAGCTAGCTCAAGTCTTTTTACAATTTCTTGTACCTACTGCCAGAGGCATGGACTAATGTTTGAAATTTCATCTTCCAGCCTCCTCCAGTCACAGATATTTGCAGCTCAACATGACAGTATGGTGTTGCACTGTCACCTGTGATTATTAAAAATCCATAAATGGTTTTGAGGTTTCTGGTGAGGCGAGGAAGAAAAGTTGTATTTCGCGGACTAGTGACACTGTGGGAAAATAAGCAACTTTTCATGCTATGCATGAAAGATTGATTACCCAAAGATTGATTTTCATCTAACATGGTGGCCTGCCGATCTTATGTATCTGGTGCATGTTGCTCAGTGATTAAAAAAAAAAAAAAAAAAAAGTCCAGTTCTAACACTTCAGATACTGACCTAAAATTTTACATTCATACTGATTCATACTGCAACAACCAAATACATGCCTGGACAAATGCCAACCTGCATTCTATTTACCTCAAAATATTTGGGGGGATCCTTTCGTTGGAGATGTAATAAGGTCATACTGCTAAGTCCACAGACAATATCGGTCCCGATATGGAAGGTAGCCTTCATATTACCTTTTGCCTGGGAGAAGTTAGACATAATAAATTTAGCAATAAGCCTGTGAGCCAGTGGACATGCCCCAAAGCTCCCTGACCCTGGGTGATTAAAGAGTCTCCCAGCTGAGTGGGGAGCAATAGCTCCCATTTAGAAGATGCTTTGCACAGCAAATGCAGCATGTAAAGAAATCTAATCAGCACCTTGCACTCCTGCGCGAGCATTTACACGGATTTGTGCTTTGCATTTGATTAGCTTACTGTAAGCTTTACAAGAGATTTCCTGCACTAAAATTAATCAAAAGCTCTTGGAGACTGATTTCCATTTACGAGAGAAGGCACGATGAGTTTCCAGGTGAATAAATAATGATCATAATAAAGAAGACAGAGCAGCAAACGTTGAGCTGCTTCGAAACTCAAACTCGACTGGGGGAAAGGGGACGTCGGGGAGTTGAGGCTGACACCTTTTTGCTCTCGGAGTGAAACGCAGGAGCTATTTTATTAGCGTAAGAAAGGCTGCTGCCCAGGAAACGTGACTGTTTTCTCTCCGCTGCCCCCGCCTTAGTGCACAAACGCGACCACTCACTCCCCCCAAGCCCCGGTGCATCAGGCCACCGAGGAAAACCGGCCTCTCCGCAACACCACTAACCCCCTAAACACACTTGGCTGACGATCACTGCAAATTCACACCACCAATGGTTAACGTGTTTCATCTCACCCTTCAATCAAAATGTGACTTCGAAAGTTCCTATTTTATGAAGCCAGAGGTGAATGGAAGGAGGGAGGGAGGGCTCTTAGGATGTTAAAAAGGGGAAGGATAAATTTTCCCCTTTGCTTGAAATTTTCCCACTCCCTCCTCCCCCCATTTGCTTTCCTGCACCAGCTAAACTGGGTAGGCGAATGAGAGTGGGTTCGTATCATTTTTAAAAAGATACTAAATAAGGATGAGAGAGTGGGAGGGTGAAGGTGGAGTGAGTGAAATCTACGTATCATTTCTCTGGAATGAAGAATACTAAAAGCCACTGAATAAACATTCTAAATTTCCTCCGAGCTACAAGATGAGGCACCAGCTGGGGCCGAGGGCTCCCATCCATTCCCGGGCGAGATTCGTCTCCCTGCACAGCTGCCTACTCTGCGCAGAGAAGCGCCTCGATCCCGCTCTAACGTTCCAGTAGATCTCCCCGTGCTAGTTGCCCATTCCCGGGATCTTCAACTTCGCCTCCCTCTTACTTTCAGCCAGATCTGGCGAGCGTCTGGAAAGGCGCTAGGAGGAAGCAGGAGCCCAGCGGGCAGGCAGGGAAGGAGAGGGTTGGGGGTGTGCGTTACCTGCGAAGGTTCTGGAGGTCTCCTTCCAGCCCTGGTAGTAATCCCGCTCAGCGTCGCGTCCTCCCCCAGATCCAAACTTTTGCTCTTTCCTCCGGGTGGTGGCGGCGGCGACGGAGGCGGCTGCCGGAGCCCGGCCCTGTCGCCCGCAGCGTCGGGGCGCCGGGATGCGGAGGCCGGAGCCTCAGAGCGGCGCGCGCCTCCCCGCAGCCGGCCGGCGCCCGGGCGCCCCGCTCGCCTCGCTCGCTCTCGCCTTCCTCCCCTACGGAGCCGCGGCATCGTCTTCCCCCGTCCTCCAACACCTCCGCCTCCAGGGCTCGAGCATGCCACTTTCTCTCGGCTCCGGCCGCCGCGGCCCCCGCCTCCTCTTCTCCTCTGCCTCCCCCCTCTCTGCCTCGGCAGAGCCCACGAGTCCCGAAAGAAGGCGGGGGAGCCGGGAGGGCGGCGGAAAGCTGCCCAGCAGCGCCGGGGCTCCTCGGACACAGAGGACCCCGGGGGGCAGCCGGAGAGCCAGGCGGGTGCGCGCAACTCAGACGCCTGTGCGCCGACCGCGCGGAGCCCGGCGTGGGGCGCCGCACGGGGTGCGCGGGGGCGGCCGCGGGGCTCGCTCCGAGGGCTGCGCCGACCCGGCGTGGGTGCGGAGGCTGCTCCGACCTTACTGCCTCGTCGACCCAACCCGGCCCGGCTAATGTAGGCGCCGCGGCCCCCACCCCCACCCCCACCCCATCTGACACCCCCGGGAGGTGTTTACAGTAATGAAGGCGCGGGATCGCCTCCGCTGCTCCCGCACTCCTCCTCTGCCTCGGTCCCTCGCGCTCTGGCGCGCTCCCCTCCTCGAGTCCTCTTTCTCTCCCTCCCTCCCCTATTCCCTCCCTCTCGGAGCCCCTCCCACATTTCTGGTTTAAAGAATGCTTGGGAGGCGCGGCTGCAACTCAAAGCTTTCCAGGAGGCAAAGTCAGCCTCGGCTTTTAACCCTGTCCTCCCTGAAGAGAGTTGCAGCGCGAGCGCCGAAGCTAACAACGCGGATGCCACCCAGACCGCGTACGCCTTCCCCCCTCTCTCTCTACCCTGCACCCTCCCACCTCCAGCTCTGAAGGATAGTGCCACCATCTGAGCGCCAAAAGTTGATTTCCCCCTGCCCGCCCGGGGTTGTACTTCTAAACCAGAGGATCTATTACTTAGACACTGAGAAACGATCGAAACGTGACATTAGAGGGTAAAAATATATAACAAGTCTCTCAACCAAGATGGCGTAACTTCAAATGCAGGCAACCTTGGTGATTTGCCCCCCGCCCCATCACTGATCCCGGATCTTCTTAAATAACTCAATAGGGAAAATAATTCGAAGTTTCATATAATTATTTTAAGCCACCCATTTTCCTCCTTCACCCTGGCCGCTGGAAAGAGCGTTGTTCACTTGCCCCATCGATTACAACGAACAACCAAATTCAGCCTCAGAGATTTAGAAAACAGGTTTGACAGCGGGGGGAAAAAAAAAAAAAACGCTTGATTTGCATACAGGCTACGTTTCCACTTCGCAATCTTTTGCAAAGGTTAAAGAGTAATGCAAGGAGAACCAGGTGCACGTCTCTTTCTTGAAAAAGGAAAAAAAAAAAAAGCTTCTGGTTTTCTCCTCTCATTTCATTGCCGCTCCTCCTGCCTCCAGTAAATTGCTGTCATGTTTTAACAAGTCTGGAGAGAGGCTAAATCTGAACAGAAGAGGGAGAGCGAGTTCGCGCCAAGCGCCGGACTGCGCTGAGACGCGCCGTCGGTGGGGCCAGGCGAGAAGCAACAAGCGAGCTGGAAACTGGCTTAGGACCAACTCCCTAGGGATCCTCTCGGTTATCGCGGCAGAAGTGTTAGGTAGGGGCGGTGGCCACAACCAGCTCGGGATGAGTTCTCCGTCCTCAGTTCAAAGTCTGAGTCACTTGGCACCACTTTCCTAATTGTGTTTATTTCCTTCGCATCCCCGTTGTGTCTACCGCCTTCATGTTTTTTGAGCGCCTAAATCATGTTAAGCGGACTTGGAGAAACGCCTGATTTGCCTCTCAAACACAAACCACTCACGGATCCACCCAGACGCACGCCCGAGACGCACGCTGGCACACGCGCGCACACACGCCCCCGGGTCGTGCCCGCGGGTCGCTCCTCCTGTTGCATCCTGAGAAGGTGGCTAGGAAAATGCTTTGCCTTACAGATGCAAAGCCGCTCTTCTCCCCAAACTCAGTATGTGACTAATAAATATCGGGTGAGGGGAGAGGCTGAGGGAGTTAATTGAACCAGGACTGACAGTGAGGAGGTTCCAGGAGGAACCTTGCTGGGAGGTTCCAGGAGTAAAGCGCCAGGGACGGCAGCAACGGTGGCCTCTGCCTCCACCAGCAGCTGCCGCCTTCCGGAGCCCCAAGCGCTCCAGGAGTTTACCGGGCATCAAGTGTGGGTCCAGCCCGCCCCAGTCACCCTCTTTCCGGATACTTCCTTTCCCTGGTTAGTGCCCGCACCTCAACTAGCAATCTTGATCTTGGGCCTGATTACAAATGAGAAGCGACCGAGACAGCGCTGAAAGCGCGAGGACGAGCCCGGGACTGGTCTGCGTGGCGGAGGGATCTTTCCAGGCGGCTCCCACCCCTCCCTGGGACTCCGTGGCAGCTGGCGAGGCTCCACTCCCGCGCTCCTTGCTGTCGCCTCGCCCCTAAACCCAGTGTTGGGAGGCGTTATCCACCCCCTCACCGCGTCCCACGCACGCGGAGCCGGGAACGCAATCCCAGTTCAGCCTGGTGGGCTCCTCCCGCCTTCACCGTCACCACTGGTGCGCCTGCAAGACACGCAGGCCGGAGCTCAGTGCCAGGCCACTGAAGACCAGCAGGGCTGGAGAAAGACTTTGGAGAAAAGTAACCCCTTCCCCAACTCGAAGGAGAACGAACCAGCACCCTCCGCATCTTCTTAGCCACTAATGGATCCCCGATTGCAGGCAGGGGGCGGGCTGGTGGTTTTAGACGCAGCCGCTTGATAATAACGCCGGTGGCATTAACAGCAGATGGAGTGGGCGCAGGGGTGGGTGACTAGGGGATTGTTACTCTTGGAAGTTAGCATTCATTCTGGGGCAATGAGAGGTTGGATTCAGGCAAGCTTAGTGGATCTAGAAATCCCAATTTAGGATCGACGCTCCAGCTGGCTAGCTAATTTGCGTTTTGACCCAGAGCTCAGTTAGGAAACTCCTTAGAGGAGGTAGATTCGACCTGCAATTAGACTTCCCTTCCCTAAAATCAGGGGCGAGTTAAGCAGTCTGTTCTTTCTATGGATGAAAGATAAAGCCTAAAACATCCCACCCCAATGACCACCGCCAGCTGATTTATAATCCCCCTTAAGAAACCTCGTGGTTCTCGCTTAGCGGCAGCCAGGTCGGTTACTGGAAACTCCACCTGGCACCTCAGTCCCTTTACCTGGAGGCCGCGGCTTCTCTCAGTGGGCTCATCCGAATCCGACAGGGTCTGGGAGGTGGAAAGGCAAGAAGCTGGCTCGGCAGCAGCGGGGCTCCCGGGGCATGGTATTTTTTTAGGGGTCGCCGCCAAGGTCCCTCCTGCCCATCGTTGAGAACTGCCAACCTGCTCCCCGGGCTGGGTGGACACGGTGGCGGGCGCGGAGCTGCCGCCTCGCAGCTCCCTGATGCACGGGACCGAGGGTCAGAGACGCACCCAGGGCGGGAGGCGCGCAGCGCCTGGCTCGCAGACTGCGGCCACTGGTATTATCTCCGAGCCCCCGTTCCTCTTCGGTGACAGTGGAAGATGCCAAACTCGCAAGTGACGGCCACAGGTTTCGAACGTACAACTAACTACAAGGTACCCAGCCTGAGACTGTAAGCTGTTTTTCCCCTCCCCCGCCTCTCCCTCCTACCAGGGAGGGAACTAACTTAACCCTGTGTGCGCCCTACACTCCCCGGAGAAGCTGTAATCGACCAGGAAACCGCAGGCGGCGGTTCCCGGGGAAAGAGCTTTGTTCACGTGCGATTCTAGTGGGTGTGTTGCTGTCTGGGAGCACTCGCGTAGCAAGACGCCAGTGGCAGGTTTCCAGCGCCAGACTTCGGCATGGGAAGGAGCCCTAGCGTTTCATCCGGACCAGACCCAGCCCTCGGAATCTATTTTTTGCCCTCAGTTACCAGATTTATTACAGTTGCCAGCGAAGTTGGGTTTTATTCCTTTCCCCCCGACCACCCTCCGGACCCACGGATTACTTCCTTTCCTAGACGATGCTTTTGAAGTTGTGGGACTCTCTGCTCCTTCTACCTCTAGCTTTTAACTGTTTTGCGTGTGCGAGACGAATTGTTGAAGGCACCCACCCACTCACGCCAAATTTAAATGAAACCGCAAGGAAAGTTGCCTCCCAGTCACCCACCACCCAGTGTCTGCAAAAGCCAAATATAATAACCTTATATTCAAATAAGATTAAGAGAACGGAAGGTGGGGGGGTGGGAGGGAGGTGAGGGATTTTTGAGATGTAAATGGGGAAATAGGTGAGGGCTGGGGGGAGGGGGAGAGAGAGAAATCCTCAGAATGGATAAAACGGGAAACAGAAACAAGAATGACGATGCAGAAAATATATCTGAGTCCCAAACTTGAAAGCAGCAGGTTAAATTTAAGAGTCTGGATTTTAATAAACATTATTTCCCCAGTTCCTGTGAGAGACAGAAAGAGCGAGAGAGAGCGAGAGCGAGAGCGAGAGAGAGAGAGAGAGACAGAGAGAGAGAGAGAGAGAGAGAGAGAGAGAGAATACGAATATGAGCCTCCGCCTTGGCCACCCAGATGCTTTGCATTTTGTAAACATCTTCGACTACTTGCTCTGGGCACCCAAGAAGTTAACTGGAGTTGGAGGCGAGTCATCTCATGGATGCAGAATGGAAGCTTAGACAAGAGAAAACTGACAGCAGAACGCCTCTGCTGTCACCGTCATATCCCAAAGAGCCAGAACTTCGCCCAGAGCGCAAACTCAGAAGTCTTCAACCGATTCCTTCTTTCTCCATCTGCGTTTCGAACTAAAGAATGAAAGACCGAGCCTTTAAAAATCATTCAGAGTAACACTTGAATCTTGCAGAAACTGAGTTATTTTAAATAGGGAAAATGTTTAAATAGAGAAAATCCACCGGATAGATGTTCTCATTTCTCTCTGCTACATAATAGCCATTTCAAATGCCTCTCTGAGCCAGGCCAGCCCGCCGAGTCAATGGAGACGCTGTTTCCAGCCAGCCGGGTGCAGAATTCCGTTGTAAATCCTTCTAGTTTGCCAAGGTGGCAGCAAAGCATAGAGATAGCTCCTCAAGCCGCAGAATCAACAGGGGTGACCACATTTTAGGACAAATATTCATCTGCCTGCTTTTTAAACATCCAACTTCGTGTGTGTAAGTGTACATAAGTATCTACACGAGGTTCTTCCTTTGAAACCTTGATGTGAGATAACGGTATTACTATTTCATCTTTAAGAATACATTTTTGTTTAAAGGCAAACGGAGCCCTGTTCAGGTTTTGCTTTCTGATTTATGCTTCAGGAAAATGAATAAGACTGAGAAAGGGAGAGGGGGTGGCTGCAGATGTACAGAATTTGTATGTTAGATTATTGCTGTTTCTGAAGTATAAGAAGAGAATGTAATGTGAATATACTCCCTATTAAAGACGATTGGTGCAGTTATTTAATCAGGACAAGGAAAATGAAGTATGGAAAATATCACACCAAATGTATGAACAGAATCACTGTTACAAATTTCTTAGGCATATGACCCATTAGTCAGCTCTAGAAATGCATGATGGCAGGGCCAGAGGAAGCAAAAGAATGTGGTTCAGGGGCTCCAGAGTATAATAATTTTGCAGACTCACAAAACTGTGATAATTAGGTTACTTTATTTTTATAGGGAAACTATCACTAATGCATAAGGGTAGAGAAGGAGAGAAACAAAAAGCAAATCTGTGAGCTTCAAAACCCAAAAGTCAGCTTAGTTATGCTTAGGACTTCAATCTTCAGTGGAGTTTTCAATTGAACTTTGACTGTCATCTCCTTTAGCCCCCGCCCCATGTTTCTTGTACCCTTCCCCATTTGCACATGAACACTGACTTGGTGAAAGTAAAAATAACATAGGATTTGGATTCACAAGATCATGGTTTAAGCCTAAGGAACTAAAAATTTTGATCCCGAGTAAGTCAGCTTCAAGCCACTGTTTACTCATATATGAAATGGACATAAAAATATTCATTCTACCAGCCTTATATACCGTCAGATCGTGAGTCAGTGTGTGTGAAAGTGCTTTAGAAATTTTAGTTGTTGTTATTGCTAACAGTATTATCATTACATCACACAGTCCCAGCCTTCAAAACATAGGAAAATGACATCAGACTAAACATAGTTTCCCCTAACATCATCTTACATTACCTTGGCACATTTATCAAAAGGAAGAAATCAACACTGTTATATTGCTACTAACTAAACTCCAGACTTCATTCCTATTTCGTCAGTTTTTCCACTAATGTCCTTTTTCTGTTTCAGGATCTCATCTAGGGTACCACATTGCCCTTAGCCATCGTATCTCCTGTGCTTTGTGACAGTTTCTGAGTCTTTCACTGTTTTTCATGACCCTGAGAGTTTTGAATAAGTAATGGTCAGGTATTTTGTCTCTCAGTTTGGATTTGTTTGATGTTTTCTCATGACTAGACCCCAGATTAGACTGTTAATTATGGGTTTGGGAAAGAATACCATGGAGGTGGAATGTCATTCTCATCACACCATATCAGATGGTACAAGATATCAGCATGACATCACTTATGAAAAAGTCATCACTCCTCAAGGTATTGTGTGCAAGGTTTCTCCACAGTAGAAGTATTTGCCCATTTCCATACTCTATTGTTTGGAAATGAGTTACTAGTTCTTGCCCACACTCGTGAATTTAGAATTTTTAAAAGAGCAAAATAAGTATTTAGGGTAGCTCATAAACACCCAAAATATCAAATTCATCCAGGAATAATCTCCCAGGAAATTCCTCCTGTATTATATGTCCTTAGAAAAATGTTCAACAGTCTCCTCTTGGGTATGTATTTTTAACCCATCTTTAATTACTCCATGTTTTACAGTCCCCAAACCTAGTCATTCTCCAAATCCTGTTCCTTTCTAATGTCCCTTTCCTTTCCAATCCAAACCAATGCCACATGTGGTTGGTTCAGAATTCCAACTTCCATATGGAAAGATGACATTCATGACTTCTTACTCCTCTCTTTTTTTCATGGTTTTCTGATAGTATGGTGATAATTTCATTCTCCCTCAAAGCCATAGTAGCTATCTTCATATTTGTCTTGGACTAGATCTAAGTGTCTCAAAGAATTGAGTTGGTCTTACTTTTCTGTTCTCCTGGTAATACTCAAAATACACGTGTTGACTTCATGAGTTAGCTCCTCCAGCAGGTAGAGAGAAATGCATTCTTTCTCCTATGATGAGAACCATCATAAGGAAATCCATGATTAACATACTGGGGAGAAGTGGCTTCTCATTTTTCTCATGAGTATAAACTACTCCTAATGTGTGACACCCTTTTTGTGAGTGCAGCTTGGTTCATGTGGTTCGGTGACATTGAGATGAACACCCTTCTGATTTTGAAACACCATTCTACAGTATGTGGTTCATCCATTCATCCAACAGACATTTGTAGAAAACACAAAACAAGTAGCAGGCATATGCTGAATAGACTCAGTTCCAATCCTGTCAAAACTCTCAGTCTAGTGGAGACACATAGACAAATAATTATATACTCATTAGGTAAATATAACAATTTAGGTGTATGCAAAATACTTCAGTGCCCTGAAACAGATTCCCTCTAGAGGGAAGACCTCATCCAAGTTATGAGGAGGCTCTTTTGACAAGGTATTGATTTTAGAGGGGACTTTGCAGCTTTATTTTATATCCAGCCTTGTGCATGTGGCAACCCCAGGTACCAGCTAGAGTCCCCCGTCTCATGGGAAGCTCTTTGGGACCAGAATTGGGAACTCAGTGTGGAAGTAATTTCTTGAATATCCATTTCTCCAAGCCTTGGTTTCTTTGACTTTCCATGAAAGTTACAAGATGATTATGTGTGAACAAAAACAGAAGGTACATACTGACAGGAAACAAAAGCATGTTTAAACCATGGAGATTTCCCCTCACATAAACCTGCCATTTGTTAAGCAATCGCTCTCTGTTCCAAAAGGAAGCTGGTAAAAAACCTGAGGCAAACACTCTCCAACAGCACTGGGAAAGAATAAGTGAGGGAAACGCCTTTTTAATAAGGGTATAGGAGTGATGTAAAGATCTAAGCCTTTTTCAGAAGAGATGAAAGATCTACCCAGGGATTTATTCAAACCTGGTCAAAACCATTGTAGGAAATGTTACTGAGCCTTCCATATCTGACTGTAGTACTGATGAAGACAGAGGTGCTATTTTAATCCGAGGAAACAAAGTCAATTGAAAGAGTTTATAAGATTCTGAATTGGAATATATATTTGTATACATTTATATATATATATATGTATATAACTTCTCAATACACTATATATATACATATATATGCACACATATATGTATACTTCCCACTGTCTATTAATATATTAGAAAAATAAAATTGCATTCTTTAAAAGGTCAGAGACAGTTTTCTAGACTGACTCTCTTTATGAGAACAAATATACTGTCAGTTAAATTGTGTGTAGTTTCAAGAGCCGTGAACCTGGATTTGAAAGATGGTATTATACTTTAAGCCACTGCCACGTTATTAGGGAAATCACTTAACTGCATGAAACCTCAGTTTCTCTTCTATCAAATAAGTATAACCAAAACTATCTTCCAGAGTACATATATAAAGAAAAGATGAGGTGAGTTATTTCAAAGCTCCACAGTAAGAATAAATTCTCATTATTTATATAATTATAGTGTTTTCTAGGACATAATTTAATTTAATGTGAGATATATTTTGCTCTGTATAACATTAAGCCATGGGTTTTACTTGTGTTGTAGGTTTTGCTTTTCTGGTAACCTTGTCTCAGAGCTTTAACGTACAGAGCTGCTAAGTTCCTGCAGTGTCTCTGAACAATATTTTCTGGCACCACTGTTTGCTACTAAGCTTTGAACTACTCAAAAAATAAATGTTCTCAGCCTAGGGAGTTCTTAGCTTATCTCCTCACTTATCATTAAAAAATTCCTATAAAATTCTGTTGGACAATTTTCTTCCAAAGTTCCTCCACTTAGCTAATAGAGGTGAACTAAAGTTTTTCAAGTGATTCTTTTATTTGTTTAGTTTTTTTGTTTGTTTTTTGTTTTGTTTTGTTTATTCATCATATGGTTGGGTTATTTCAGTGATTGAGTTTTCTGGATTTAGTCATCTCATTTGCTTACTCAGTTGGAACAACTTGGATTTCATGTTTCCCCTTTTCCACTTGAAACATTTTTGAAAGGTAAAATTAACAATTTTACCTCACAGATAAAGCTAAAAAAAAATCATATGTCATGAAATTAGCATTTTGTTTTCACTCTTTACCAATAGTACAGGGGCAGAAGTTAAATTCTGCTTCCTAAAAACTGAAGAGCCGTTGTGGCTCACCAGTCTGTTTTGTAGATTAATAATGGCACTGGGGCTCGCTCATTCCTCTAAAGAAGTCATTAAGACCTTCAGTTTGAAAGGTCTTCCCATTCCTTGACAGTTTGAAGAGATGTCTAGTGAATCCCAAACACAATGTCAAACCACAGAAAGAAGTAAATTGTTCTGTTCTTGGATTATGTATTAATTTTTATTTTTAAGGATTCTGCTATATTTCCATGTTTATATAGTGGGGTTTCCTCTCCTTTTCACCTTAATGCTTTATACATGGTATAGTATTAGATTACTAAGTGCAGCAGATACAAGAATATGGATTATAGATCAGTGTTGGTAGAAAGTCAAGCAGTCAACATAAAGAATACCTTCATTTCTTGAACCTTTATCCCTCACAGCATTTCTAAATTAATTATTTTATCTGAGAGCTGCCGCCTTTACACACACGTCCCAGGTCACAGAACCAGTGAAGCAGCTAGTACTCACTGCATGCCGGGTCTTGAGGAGACTGTACAGAGTTTAGCCCACAGCCCCGCTGTACATTTTATTATCTCATCAGCAGGGAATTTTTCTCTTGTCCCTTTGGATAAAACCAAAGTTTACTTAATTTTTTTCCTAAGTCCCTATGAATTAAAAGCATTTTTTTAAAAAAAGTAAAGATTCCTTTAAAGACACAGTGTATTCCTCACATGTCTGTCTGAAGCAGACAGGCTTAAAAATTGCAGAAGTAAACTTATAAAAGCTAAAGAAGCCTCAAGATCATTAGGGAAATGCAAATCAAAACCACAGTGAGATACCTCTTCACTCCCACTATAATGGCAATGAAAAGCAAACCCCCCCCTCAAAGCCCCACAATAACCCTCACTGGTGAGAAAGTAGAAAATTTGGAAGCTTCATGTATTGCTAATGGGAATGTAAAATAGAACAACCACTTTGGAGAACAGTTTGGTGTGAAGTTTTCTTAAAAAGCTAAACATAAATTTACCATATGACCTAGAAATTCTACTCTTAGTTATATCTACCCAAGAGAAATATAAACATATATTTACAAAACACTTTCACATGAATGACCTTAGCAGCATTATTTGTAATAAATCTAAATTGGAAACAACCTAAATGTCCATCAGCTGGTGAATGGATAGGAAAATTGTGGCATAGTCATGCAATGGAACACAATTTGACAATAAAAAGGAACAAACTAGGGATACCTGCTAAGGCCTGGACAAGAGAAGCCATGACAATGAGAAGGCTGCACACCGCAACAAAGAGTAGTCCCTGCTCGCCACAGGTAGAGAAAGCCTGTACGCAGCAACGAAGACCCAACACAGCCAAAAATAAATAAATAAACTAAAAAAAAAAGTCTATGAATCACTAAGGGAAAACAAATTTTCTACTTTTGTGTTAAGTTCTCTGCTTACCTGACTCCTCTGTCAAAAGGTTCTTCTGGTTTTACAACCCATAGTATTTTTGTTTACTATGGCTCAAGGAAACAGGATGCTTTATTAATAAAAATCTATCTTTCATAGTAGAATTACCAATTATCATAACATATCCCTTTAACAGTTTACTTCCTTCAGATATTCATCAATCAGGAGCCTTCTTTCTTTCTGTCCAGTTATGGCAATATAAATAACATTTTGTGAGGATGTCAATTTTTTCTTTTTTCTGGCAAAACAAGAAAGCATAAGACAGATGGGTTAAGAAGAAAGTCAGACACAGTATCAGTTGCCAAAGGAAAAAAAAACAACATAAAGACAGCAACTTGTCCATCAAGTAACTCAGATCAAGAGTCTTTCTTTTCTCAAATGATAACAGCTCCAGACCTGTGAGCAACCAGAAAATAAATAAGCAAAACTACTGAAGGTGTTTCTCCATGGTTTCCACTGAAATGTCTGGAATAAATAAACATGTCATTTTACTAGGAGGATTACCTGAAAAAAAAATTAGCTGTAGCACACAAAGAAAAAGAGAAGAAAATTGATTAAGGGCACGGCATGTCTATTACACTGGGATAAACTGTCATCATGTTTTTCTGGGCACTGCTGATGAACAGGTTCAGGAAGAATAATCTATCCTCAACAATATAAAAGGATCTAAAGGACAGATTTATAATCTTCACATGAGGAGCTTCAGGACAACTGACATAGTGGCTTTCAGTTGAAAACGGGCCCTGAATGGTATCCTGCATTCATTTTTCTCAAACAGGAGTTTGCCCACTAGATGTGGTGAAATCGAGTTTGTGTGCTCTCTAATGGCCTTTTTACAGCCAGGAAGACCTTGTTTTTCAGGCCTTGGGTAACTGTTGATAGAGTGAAGGAGGTTAGAGCTGCGACTAGATTTGCAGGACCTGTAGGTCATCCATCACCTATTCACAACAGTATCCCAGATGGAAGAGAGATGAGGATGATCACAGTTAATGAGGTGTGAGCTCTAAAGGGACAGAAAAACACAAGTCTGAAGGTTTTGAGATCAACTTCTTGAATTGATGCAATGAAAAATATTTAAAAGATTTAATCATAGATATAAAGCACATTTATTTTTCATTTTTCACACTATGTACTCTCAGGCTTTAGGAAAAGACTAGGTTTTGAAGGTATTGAGAAAATTTCTTAATTG
The DNA here is from genome assembly GCF_963455315.2 of Globicephala melas. NCBI lineage: Eukaryota > Metazoa > Chordata > Mammalia > Artiodactyla > Delphinidae > Globicephala > Globicephala melas. Next base: position 159,760,031 of record NC_083315.2, on the reverse strand, counting down.
GCTAAGTTCTTTGCCAATGCATTATAGGAGGTGTTTAAGTATAAAAGCAGGTTGCAGTCTATTTGGAATAGAATCAGGCTGAGTTCTGGTATCAAATATGTTCCCAACTAGCTGAGTATTTAGGAAAGCCACTCAGTTTTCATAGGCCCCAGATGTCTCATCTCATAGGTGATAATAATTTCTGGCAAACTTGCTTTACATCATTTTGTAAGCATAGAATAAAATGATAAATGTAAGAGTATCTAAGAGAAAAGCATTTCCCTAAGCAAAGGTGTCATTCTTATTAAAAATGAGAATGTTTCCTCTTTACCCCCTTAGTTTGCTTGAGGATGAAAGCCAGGGTAAATCCTCTAGGAAATGGTCAGTTTCTGGTTTACGTTTCTTATGTTATAAAGGGGATAAAGGGCTGATCTTTAGATGTGACAAGTACAAAGTCCTATGCTTGGCCTAGAGTTTGGAGAGCCTCATTAATCATGCTCCATTGTGTTATAGGTTCTGTAAACATTGCAAAAGTATAAAGCACAGCCCTTCATTAGTGACATCTTTCCAACCTAACTCCAGGAAGCCTTTGAGATTTCCTCAAATGACTGGATTTCGTTTCAGTCATTAGTTAACCCTGCCTAGTGGGTGACTATGAATCCCACCAGGCAGGAGTAAGGGGATATGTATTCAAACAGTACAAACATGGCTTGTCCTAGTCACATCGCCATTAAGAACAGTAGGAGGGTTTCCTTTCTCAGGATAAGTCAAATCATTTATATGAATCCCATAATATTCCACATTATTTTTGCCTTTGGAAACTCATGCCATAAAGTTATAGTTAGAAAAAGAATGCTGACAATCCTACTTATGGATATTTTGGGTGAGATTAAAAGGCAAGAGTTACTTCTTACAGATTTATAGAGTCTATTGGCAAAGTATTTTCTCAAATGAATGAGCTACTATGAAACAATACAGAAAGTCAGGCCACCTTTGGGACTATGAATCAGAGAACACTGGGTAGGTACTATGACTCATCTGTTCAAAGTTCCTTGTTATATTTTGGTTACACTTAGCTTCCAAAGTCTCTAAAATCCTCTTGTTTGTTTTTACAAGATTTTATTATTTATTTATACATTAATATTTTATTAATAATTTCCTTCATGGAAATGTTTTAAAGCACATCTATCAATTGGAATGTAGTTCTTTTCAGCTACAGATCCCAACAGAATTAATGCAAACAAGGCCATTTAAATAGCTCTGTGTATGAAATTGGTACAAAAACATGTCAATGCATACTTTAATACTATTAAATTTACAACTTAGTTGAAGAGGAGTATGTTAAGTCCCAGTTTCCAAGTTGTTTTGGGAGGTCCAGATACAGTAAATTGCATAAAAACATTCACTTCTTGGCTTCTTTTCTTGGTTTTGACCCCCTCCATTCTTTTACACCCCAGGAAAAGCCAGGCTATAGCGGTTAGACATTGGTCTAATAAGGTAAATGTTGGAGTTTATATAATAAGCAAGCTATCGTCCCTCTTTATAGATAACCTGGAAAACTTTATATGAGTCTCACAGTAGGATGACATTTTTCACAAGAAAAGAGTTCTTTGCTTGATCTAAGATAATCCATAACCACAGCTCAAGATAGAAGACATTCCAACAATAGGTCACAATTAATATAATGTTTATGAAAAATGAATCATGTATTTCCTATACACATAACAGTGATTTTCTTCAAATTCGTCAGTGATCCTACTATCTCTCATTCTCTATCTTCTAAATGTTTTTTTCCTTTCATACTAATACTCTGCATTATTTCCAAATAGTGAGACTCAAACTAAATAACTACTACTACTAATAATAATTAATCAAAATGTATATTGAAAAATTGCAGTGGGTAAGTTAGAATCATTAATAACAAGATAAATGGATGTGATAATGTCAACATGCTTAGAATAATGAACTGAGCATTGTGAATTACAGCTATGGAATTTTCTTCTGGTCCTTGCACATTATAATCCAGTAAACATGTCTAGTTGTTCCATCATAATTTCTCATAGCTATACCATCCTACCTATGCAAATTTAGCTAATTTCCCAAGAAAAAAATCTATATTCTTTCCACCATTCTTGGGCCTTGTATACATCTCTCTAAATTTGGTTTTTCTGTTTGTACTTTTACAAACTTCATATGAAGCATGTGCATGGTATCCTTGTTTTATTGCTTACATTATTAAATACTTCTGAAACCCTACTGTGTGCCAGGCACTGTATTTGATGCTGGCAAAGTTGGCAGCGAGAAGTAAATTATTGCAGAGGATTCAGACAAGTAAGTGAAATTATAGTGCAATTGTGGTGAGTGCTAGATTGGGGAAACAAAGTTCTGTGGAAGAGCATAGGAGAGACACCTAACTCAGTCTTTTGGAGTCAAGTGTCATTTCTGGTAGGATATGAAATATGACAGAAATGTAAAGTTGTTCACTTTGCTTAGAATATCTATTGTCTAGGAGAGGAAAAAGAGAAGTGACAGAATTAGTAGCAGGGCTTGCAACTCATGTTTAAAAAGTTGAGCTTTATACTGAAGGAAGCAGGGAGTCGTTGAAGGTTTTTAAATGTCATAAGATCCAATTTGTGTTTTTGCTACTCAACTCTGCTGTAGACAATACGCAAACAAATGAACGTGTGTGTTTCTGTAAAGCTTTGTTTACAAAACAAGGCAGCTGGCAGGAATTGACCCACAGGCCACAGTCTGCAAAATTAGAGAGCCGCTGCTGACGTAAAATTGCAAGGGTTTGGTCACCGGCTAGAAATAAGGGAGAGGGAGATGCCAAGTTTTGGGCTCAGTCAATGTGTGAGAGAAAACTACCAATGGATGACCCTAAAACTCATTAAAGGCAAATGTAATTACGTATCATGTAGAATATTGTAGAAGAAAGCAAGAACACAGTAAGAGAAGTGATTATAATTTGGAGGGTATCTTTAAATGGCCACAAAATCATGAGTTAGATTAAGCACTGTAGAATCAGAGTGTAAGCTAGTAATTCTGTCTTTTTAAAAAATTGTGATACAAGTTTATACCTGTAAAATGAATAATATTTTTTAAACATAGGAGTTAGGAAGACAGTATTTGAATGCCAGTGAGTTCTAAGAATAAAAGTGCTAGATACAGACAAAGTATTATGACGCAGTAACATGTAATATTTTGAAAAGCTTAACAAAGAGTCACACATAAGCTGCAGAGAGGGGAATAAATATGGAAACAGTTAAAGAAAGGATGTGGCTCACAGGAAGAGAGCCAATCTGAAAATTCGAAGAAACGTAGGGAGGAGACCAAAGAGAAATCCAGAGTCAGCTGAAATAACTGTTTGGGGAGCAGATGGTGCAATATCTCATTCTTAAGAGATAAGACAAATGAAGAATCTGCCTTTTCTCCTTAAAAAGTTATTTTGTATTCCATTTATTTCCCTTTGGGAGTGGTTTCATCTGTAATTTATCTTTCTTCAAGATTGGAATTTTACCAATATCCCATATAATGTCATTGCTGTCACTTTAAAGACCTAGGATTCTCACGCCATCTTTTTTTCTTACCCTCTCCATCTCCATTTTTGCTTCCATTCTTCGTATTCTTCAGATGAACATGAAGTCGGTGAGGTTGCACCATAATATGTCGTTAAAATATTTTGGCAACTCCTAATTGCTGGTTTCTGCAAGACATTTGGGAAATATTATATATTATGAGTAAAGGAAATTCTTTCACCCCTCCTTTTTGGCATGCTTCTCTTGGGCAATCACAGTTAGACCATCAATGGGAGAAGATGTAGCTTTTAAATTCTTGGCAAATATAACTTGGTACTTCAACCTTTCATTGCTTTTAGCATCCCAAATCCAGATATCCTGCCTGTACCCCTCCTCCTTGCCAGTTCACCAATCCCCATTCTCTGGAAACTTGGTGTCAGTGTCTTCAGCGTCTGGAAACTTTTGGCATGGAAACCACCACCAAGCAATGAAACATTTCCTTTTCATGTACACTGAGTCACGTCAATGCGCTTTAGATCTTGAGAACCCCTCCCAGAACTGTCTAAACACCACAATTTTAAAGGAGGGCATTGATACAAATGTCAAAAACCAGTGACAGCAGGGTTGATGCCATCCCAAGTTCTTAATTCCAACATGACAAGCCCTGAGTATGTCCAGATGTCTGCGGATAAAGTTTCGTTTAACTTTCCCGGAAAAAGAACTTGGAGGATTACAATTGAAGGCTGTTTATTTAGAGCCTATATATATGTATATATAGACATTTACATGTGTATAGGTATATGTGTGTGTGTGTATATGTATATATAGTTTACATCTCCATAGGGAAAAATCCATTGTCCAAAAAATAAAGAAAAATGCATGGATTCTCTATGTTCCAAAAAGCAGATCCTAATGCTTACTTTTTAAAAATTTTTCATCAGTGTCAAAAGATCTTCCCAGTTATACTGTCTGTCATGTGGAAACAAGTACACAGGTCTCACAACATCCTTGAGCTTTTCTCTTTAATGATATATTCATTTTAATAAAAGAGAGAATAGTTTGGTTTTTTTTAAAGGAAGAAAAGTGCCAGCTTTCTACCAAGTATGTTAGAATGAGGCTGATTCTATCCAGTTTTAACTCCAAGTTCCCCTGAAGATTGTTCATTGCATTCAAACTGTAAAGAATATTTCCATTCTATCACATCTAAAATATAGCTATAAAGAATATCATATATGTTGAGATGAAAATTTCTGAAGATTCATATATAACATTGTTTTATTGTCTTAAGTTATACTAAAATATCCATTGCTCTAAGTAATGAGAGTTAATGTGGCTTAATCCTAATTTAATTTTCTCACAGCTAAGTGTCTGCAGAGAGCAGGCAAATTACCATATTTCTTTATTAGGTTCATTAAAACCACTGAAAGGCCGTATTTACAATTAGTTGTAAAAACTTATTACTTTTGGCTGAAACAACTCCACAATAGGTGATCAAGATTGTAGCTCTTCAAAAGTTCGTAGCCACAGTGCATGGAATACATTTTAGACAATTCAAAATGCAAAATCAATGCTTAAAAAGTTTTTTTTTTTTTAAGTTATGTCTCAGGAAGATACTACCCAAGTCATTGGACAATGTTCAGAGATTCACTCCTTAAAATATGCTTATTAATCGATATTACAGTAGTTGAAATTTTTAATGTAGCAAAAATCAACCCAACCTTGTCAACTTTGCTAATTATATCAATCTATAAATGGAAAGCACTCCTAGCAATCTCTAGCCCCATTGCTCAAAAGCCATCGGAAAACATAGTCTGCATGCGTCCCAGACTTTGCATCTACTTGAACGTAGATCTTGTGCCCTTAGAGATATCTACAATGTCTCCAAAAAGAAGAGCAGAGTTTTTCAGTCTCCTTCCTGTTCGAGTCTCTCAGATGTAACATACCTATTGCTATTGCACATGATCTAGATACTCATAAAGCAATAACTTTACCTCAGCAAATAATAGCTGAGAATTTACTATGCATGCGCCAGACATCTATGATTGGTGCTGGGGATGCAAAGCTGAATAGGAAGCTCTCCTAGCTGTGATGCTTCAGAGTTTGGTTGAAACTGGAAAAGAGAACATTAAGTTGCTTTAGTTGACAAGGATCGTATGTTAGATAAAGCGCATTGATGAATGTCCAACTCCAAATTATCAGTTTGCTTTTGTTCTAGATCTAATCTTTTTTAAAACCGGTATCTCCTAATTTCATTAGCTATCTAAAGCTTGTCAAAGTGACACATTATTCTTGTAGCACTTTTCTGTTGATCCCAAAACAAAATATGCTTTTAAAATATGTTGTTCCTGTGCTTTGTACTTCACGTGAGTTTATAAGACAAACCATTAAGTTAACAATTGAAGCTACAAAGAAATCATTCCCTAGTAATTTAGTAAGTCTGAAAACCTCTAAGTTTCAACAAGGGTAATTGTCAGGGAGAGAGGAGTCAACGGTGCCTACCAGAGATATAGCTATCTCTTGGGTTTTCCTTCTTTCAATTACTGCTGCCAATTTACTCCCTAACTCCCACTGGGTCCCTCAGCTGTGAACTCTAACCTTTTACCGTAATGTCCCCACGTAAACCAAAAGGCCCTCCTTTTGATTGTCTATTGGTAAAACTGAATTACTCTGGAAGTTCTCAAATCTTTACTGAATATTAATAGAGAACACATAGGAACTAAATGTAGAGAATAAAAGAAAAAGAGAAGTATTTCCCTTGATAAGAGAGAAGTATTTGTGTCTACTGAAGCTAGCTTCCTTTAGCATATGCTGGCCTTCTCTTATTCAGCTAGTTAATTAGCTCTAGAAACTATTGTGGGTAGTGATCTCAATGGAGAGGAAGGTCTAGAGGGAGAATAGAGTGGGTGGAGTTTCTGGGCATTCCTTAGACAGTTTTGATTCTGCCTATTCTGTTTATTTACATTTCTAGGTGAGGTTTCTTTTGAAGAAGATTTTCACAAGTTAAAACATTTTTTAAACTGTCACATAAATCACATTGAGTCAGCTACTTTCCGATTCATGTGTGACAAACATGACACAAGGACTGCTTATCATGTTTCTTCCTTCCATGGAAGTTGTCACTAAATTCATGTCATCCTCATTGATTCCTAAAGAGACTCAGAATCTTTCTCAACCTAGCATTTCAGACAGCTACAATAGTTGGTCAGTGTTGGCACATTAGTTTAAACCAAAGCACCATCACCCCTGATCTACCCCTTTCTTAGAGTTCCTTACTTCCTCGCTCCAGGCCTTTCTTGATTTGTGTAAGAACATCTTGATTCCCAAGAGTTAGGGTATCATTCTCTGCTCAGTGTCTTAAGCTGGAAGTCTAAAACTTAGTTCTATTATTGAAATATAGATAATATTTAGATGAATCTATTGTCATTAATTTTTTTTCTGAATAGTACCTTACATTTCTTATGAAGTGTTCTTTGGAATATGATTCCTGTTGTGTGTGCCATGAAAAATATTTCTTAGGCAAATATACTTGGAAAATGCTACATACAATAGCCCTTGTGAAGAGCAATGATGTGTAATCACTAAGATTCTAAGTGCTATAGTAGAGAACTCTGTCTGATGTAGTTTAAGCAACCATTTCCCAAACTTATCTGGCCATGGACAACTTTTATCCAATGACACTTTTTAACAAGCCCGGTAACACGTTTTTGCAAACATTCCAATTACTTGGTCAACTTCTTCACTAAAACTTCTGCCTTCAAGCCTTCTTATTTTCTGCCACTAAAATTATCTTTCTAGAATTATGTGTTTAATCATATCATCCCTGATTTCAAAAACCCTAAATGGTTTCACTTTAGCTATAAAATAAATCCAAGCTCTTGACTACTGTGTTCAAAGCCTGAGGCTTCCTTTGCAATTTATCTTTATCAGTTTTAGTGGGAAGACAGAGTATTTCTTTGCACATAGAAGGTGCCTTTTGAAGGAATCTGCCTTTCCTCAATCCCCAGTCTTCCTGATTGTCATGCAGCAATCCCTGATATTCTCATTCATGTTTATGTCTCTCTGCTTTGGATTAATTCATTCCCTCAGCCTAGAGTATCCTTTCTTTATCTCTGGCATCCCAAATTCTTATCTAAAGTATAGCTCAGAGATCACTATCGGTGGGAAATACCTCTTTTACCTTCCCCATAACCTAAAGAAAATTCCCTCAGATATGTTCCCACTGTACTCAGAATATCCTTTTCCACCTGTTTTGCTCCATTTTCCACCTGTTTTGCTCTTCTATAAAGTGTTAGTCAAGAGTTTCTCAACCTTGGTGCTGTTGACATTTTGGACTGGATGACTCTTTGTCATGTGCATTGTATGATGTTTATCACCATCTTGGCCTCTACCCACAAGATGCCAATAGTACCCATACCCTCCCCGCAGTCATGGCCATCAAAAATGTCTCCTGGGGGGCAAAATTACCTAAGGTTAGGAACCACTGTTCTAGATCAAACCTTTGCATTTACTAGTCTTTGTCTCATGCCCACCAAATAGCCACTGAATTCAACTTAATTGAATTGTTCTTATTTGTCCCTTGAGGGTTTGATTGTAGTTGACAAGGGGAAAATAAAAAAAGGAAAAATGTTAAAAAAAAAAAAGAAGGAAATAAAATGTTCTAAACATGCTGTCATTTGGGAAGTCTTGTAAGCATCATTATTTTCTAATTTTAGATTTATCAGTCAAACCTGAGTGGATGCAGAATGGGTTCTCCCCATTCAAAGGTTACCCAGACCTTTCTCATATCTAGGATTTTGTTATGCAAAAGTTGTCTTTTGTTTTCTGTTCTCTCAAGTGTTCAGATTTGGTGAAGTGAATATACAATTGAGCCATTAAGAGTCGTTAACTACATTGATTTATCTTTTTCTTTCTGTTTGATACATAGTGATTTGTCTCCAGAGATTTATTTTTTTATCCTTTAGGAAAAAAAATCTCATATTTTATTTCTTACAGAGAGCTGTTTTGTGACATGAAGACTCATCAAAGTAATAATTACATTTGGTTTGTCTGCATTGAACTGTCTGTCATGTGTAAGCATTTGAGCCTGGCACGCGAGCGTCTTTCTGCATTTGTACTACATTTTTTCAAGTTACTTACCAATCTGAGATGATTCGTTAGTGAGCATAAGCTACTTTTGGCACTCTCTGACTTTAATTTTCCTGGCTACATAACAAAGTTGTTTATAATTTTCTAGCTGTCCCAAGCAAAATAATGATGATGCTATTTGTATTTTTATTTGTAAAAATTGCTAAAAAAAATTGCTAAAAACATCACTTGTCATTAAACTTAATGTTTATCTGTATACTCCATCTGCACCGGCAATTTCTGTATTTATTCACAAATACTCAACTCCTACTTTAGATGAAGGGGATGAATTTAAGAGGTTCAAATGCATCCAAATGTTTAGATCTTTATCTGAACCTTATCTGAATGATCCGGGCTTCCTGAATCTTGGATCTCAAATATTGTGTTAGAAATTAGAGAGCAACCTCTCTCACTAGATGTCCTGCTTTTAAGAAAACTAGCTAATTCAGGGGAAACTGGCACATGCAAGGAACTTCTGTATGTCGGCTTCTGGTATTTAGTTAAAGTGACAACAGACACCTTGTCACTTGGCTTTGTTTAGCATGACATATTTTGTCCTCAGAAAGAATCTTAATTTAAGATCCATTTGAGAGTCTGCAATCCACAAATGGGGAAACCCTGGTCAAGAGGCACTAAGTAGTTTGCACTTTAAAAAAAAATAAATAAAATAAGGTGAAAATCAAGTGTAAAAGAAAAAGGCTTAAAAATATTTTCTACTCCTCCAACTTGACTCTCCGGACTCAGGCTGACATTTGACAATCTCTGAGATTTGATAATAAGACACTTACCATTTCATTTGATTTGGCCCCAGCAGATATACAGATGTAATTTTAACCTAAACACAAAATAATGGCAAAAAATTTGGCAAAAAATGTCTGTTTATTGCTTCCAATATGTAGTATCCCGTAGCATGCTTCCTTGACATTTTGATGTTCACTTCCATAGTTGTGTCTCCCAATTCATGACCTCAAATGATGCCATAAGGAATATCTATACAGCTGAACCTCTACAAACCTCTGGGAAGGAATAGGGGGTGCTGCAGGTCAAAGGGTATGTGCTCAGTTTATTTCATTAAGTATTCACAGACTGCTTTCCAGATTGGCTCTTCTGGTTTCTGCACCTGCCAGTGTGTCTCTACACCCCTTACCAATACTTGCTAAGTTTTGTGATTTGAATGACTATAAAGTAACATGATTATTCATTATAATATGAATTTATCTGATGACCTCCTAATGAGTTTGGATCTCTCTTTTCAGAATTAGTATTTGAACTTTCTCTTTTGTGAATTGTCTATTTTAATATTTTTTACGTTTAAAACATTTATATTTCTGTCTTTCATTAAAAGGGGGAGTTCTTTGTATATTAAAGATAGTAATGGTGTGTTTATTTTAGATATTTCACATACCTTTCTCCAGTCTCTTTATGTCTGTTAACTTTGTTAACATTGTCTCTTACTAGAAAAATTCTTAAGATATTTTTCTCATCTTTACTAAGTTGAGAAATATTTCCAAAGATATTCATGAACATTTTCTTCTGATAACTTAATGGTACTACCTCAATTGTTTTTTATAATCTTTATGGAGTATGATCTTGTGTTTTGCGTAAGGTAAAGAACTGTATCTAGTTTTTCTCTATAGAAGGTGACTATTTTCCCAACACCATGTATTAAACAATCTATCTTGTCCCCTTTGCTTTGAAGCACCATCTTTATCACACATTTCTTTGCATGACATAAATTTCTTTGTATAAATAGGTCTATTTATAAGCTATACATTCTGTTTCATTTACATTTTTGTTCCTGCACAATACTGTTTGTCTTATTATAACCATGTAACCTATCTTAATATGTGGTGAAGTAATTCAACCTAATCCAGCCTTGGTTCTCTTTTCTCAAAACTGACATAATTACATATAGACCATTATTATTATATATTAACATTAAAAGGCATTTTATCAATTTTCTAAAAACAGTAGCTGAAATTTTTTATCGTTTCCTTTGAACTTGTAGAATAATTTGGGAAGAATTAACATCATTATCATGATATATTGCATCCTCTATATAAATAGTTTATCATTTTTTATTCAAAATTTCTCCTATGATTCTGTAAATGTCTTCTTTGTTTAGATGGTAGCTAAAAGTTATGGCGTTATCATAAAGAGCATTTATCTTCTAATTGGTTATTTCTAGTAAAGCCTAGTTCTTGATGGGAGAGCAGGACCTGGAATGGTAGAGATGGGCAAAGAGCATTCTAGTCAGAGGGACAAATCTTAGTGAAAACCCACAGCCTCCAAAGATTAGAAGATATATTGAGAATAGGAAGAATTTCATTTGTCTAGAGCCAAAGTTCTCTGGAAAGAGCTATTGGAGAATATGGATAAAGCAAGATGTAGAAGGACATCGATGGCCCGTTCGCCAGTTTAGTTTTCAGAGGTCATATAACATGCTAGTTGAAAGCAGGGGCTCTCAAGTCAAACTGCCCATATCCTGACTCTGTCACTTATTAGTTGGGGGATGCTGAGTCTCTCTGTGCTTTAGTTTCCTCATTGGTAAATGGAGATTATGATGGTGCTGATCTCATTAGAGTTAAGTGAAAATTAAATCAGTTAAGACATGCAACATCTGGTGTGGAATAAGCATTCAATAAATGTTAACTTTTATGGTTATTGTTGATGTTATTATTTTAAAATGAGAAATCATTAAAGATTTTGATGTGATTTGCCCAATGTCAGGAAACGGGTGAGCCAAATAGTGGAGAGTAGAGACTTAGGTTTCCTGATTTCAAGCATAGGAGTGGGCTTTTAACATGTTGTGGAAACAAATAAATGTATTAAAAACAACTTTGAAAAAGCTGGCCATTTACTACAATGTTTTAAAGGGCCCACTAATATCAAAAGTATGAAGGCTATAGTGCTCTAAATGAATGAACTGGTATAATAATAAACCCAAATGCTGTCTGGATACATTTGAAAACACAAATGATGTTTGTGTACCCAAGCATGGAGAGTACTAAAATACCATAAAAACAATGTAAAACTTCCTTGTTCTGACAAGTAAAGATGATGCAAGTATGTTTTAAAAAGTCTATTCGAATATGCCACCATGTATTATATTATGGAGAAAAATAAAATTTTAATCAAATATTTACTTTAAACCATAGAAAAGATTTCAATGGCAACTTAAGCAGTTTGATGGCCTCTTGGAAACTGAGAATGGAGCAATAAAAAAGGATTCAAAGTGAGGTTTTTTCATGCTTAATAATATTACCACATCATTAAAATTAAACTAATATTGGAGACCTTTACAGAAGGTGGCATATCAAGAAAAACTAGCTAGCGCTGACTGGAACAGGTTCTGTAATTTTAATTTGAAAAATGTTATTTTTTTTTTTTAGCTTTTCTAATGAGTACTGGAAACATGGGCATGATTAGCTTATATTTTACCATAACACCCCATATTCACTTACATATGAATTATCGTAGGTAATTCATCAAGGGATTGATAATGAGGGAATCTCTTTTGCTTTTTAAGTCAGCATCACAATTTGTCCCTTTCCAGCCCCCGCCCCCCACTTTATTTCTTGCATGTTAGATCTGTCTTTCAGTTGGCCTGTAGATTACAGGCCTCTTTGAGGACAGGAAATAGGCCTTACAAACATTGGCTTCCCCAGAAGGCACTGCACAGGATAGTTATGTGGTAAATCCTCAACAAGAAAAAACAGTGGCTTGGGCCAAAGAGGGTTGTGATGATTTGTGTTCAGTGAGAAACGACTAATGTTTTTGATTGAAGAGGTTTTAATTTAGTTCAAGATCCAGACAGTACAGGAATCACAGAAAGTATGTGGGTCAGTGTAGGGAGTAGTTAGTGGCAATTGATTTGCAGATTTATCAGATTAGGCTTTGAGTTGTATGAACTAGATGGTACATCATCTCACTAGGTCTAACATTTCCCTAGAAACCACTGAGTATAAATTCCACCATGCCTCTTTCTTCGCTTTCAGACCACTCAGATCCCAACTAACCTACCCCCACCCTCCCTTATGCACACACAATATTAATCTTTTTTTTTTTTTTTTCTGGTTGTTCCTCCTGAAACATTGATAAAGTGTTGAAAGCCTGAATGGTTTGCTTTGAACAGAACAGCACAAATTCATACACAAAAGCTTCTCCCCCTGAATTCCCTCTGGGCCTAATTCTAGGACCTCTATTCTCTGGGTAATAACTCTAATTTAGTTAATAGCTAGGATAGAAATAGAAAGAAAAAAAATTCAGATAAAACAACCACCTCCCTAAAACCTATCTTTTAATGGATTTGAAGTCTGAAGTCCAAGGACAACTTTTTTATTCCATTCTTTTTCATATTCTACTTCCTTCGTTACTCTCAGCAGGAAATGTAAACCGTGTGTACACAAAAAAAATACATATAATTTGACCTTTACTTTAAACTTGTTTCTCTTGGTCTAAAACTTATTTAAATTTTAACTCAAGGTAACAACAAATGTTTAGAATTTTCCAAGCAGCGCAACATGCTGTTTCAAAGATGTATAGAATAAACAATATTTCAAAAATTTCAACTAGCAAATTTATACCGAAGGCTTAGGCATTTTAATTGCTAGAGTTTTAAAAATGATTCATTTCCAAACTCAAACTGACCAAAAAAAAAAAGAAAAGAAAAGGAAAAATTGAAGAAATGAATATAGTCCATTGATAAATGCCTTTGTTGTAAACAGAAAAAAATAGACCCTTAGTCTGCCCTGGCTCTAGTATTTAGCAGTTAGCATCTAATTAATTAGTTATCAGGGGTGGAATCCCACAGAGAAGCAATTCCCTTTTCTCCTGATTATGGATTGCATTTTGATGGTAAAATTGTTGGTTGTGCCCCTTCTTAGTGACAGATTTTGTGTGATTAATGTCTCTAGTATTATTTTTTCCTTTGTCCCCTTCACACAAAAGATGCCACAAAATCAGCATTACCAATCAAAATGTAGCTTTCAAGCACTCTCCCCAAATCACCCTCCATCTTCTCTTATTATGGTTGATCTTTAGCTTAGTGTATTTGAAAATTAAGAACAAAAGGAAAGACCAGAAAGGTGCTATATTTACTACTGCCAGTTCAATTTAAATTATGGCTGCATAATTCTGAGCTTCACTAGGTTTTTACACAGACAAGATCACTTGCAGTGTTCATTAAATGTATTATACTTGTTTTAACAAAATGCCATTCAACAAAACATTGTTTTCTGTGATTGACCTAAACATTTAGGCATTTAACTGTGGTTCTGTACATTGCTGTTTGTCAACGCCCTCAAGCAAATACACCTGATTAACAAACATTTGCTCAAAACAAAACAAATTAAAAACCCCAACCATTTGCTCAAATGCATGAGTAAGATACAATTTTTATATAGTTAATATAAATATAACCTCATTATGCACTTAGCTGATAAATTTGTTAGACTGGCTTAGTTGCATGCAAGGTAAAGAGACCTATTCAAGTCATGTTAAAAGCAGTAGCTTACAGACAGACTGGCATGTTTAGGAAGCCCCTTGTTTTACTATCACAGCTTCTGTGCTCTTTGGCCTTTGTTTCATTTCCCTGTAAACTAACTTCCTCTGCTTTTGTACATTGTTCTCTGCTCCCTCCTATCTTTGCTATCCACATGGACTGTCATTATCATCTCTGGGTTATTCTCTATCAGGCTGCTCAATCTCTAAGCTTCTCAAAACCAACTGCTGAGGAGAAGATTCTTACTGGTTCGCCTCACTTTGTAAAATGAGGCTGCCGTGATGAGAGGTTAGTTAACAGGATGGTGGATTTAACTGCCCTTGAGTTATGGCTCATTTTTGGTCTAATCATTTAGGTCCAAGAGGCACATCATCATGTAGAATAAAACATGGCTTCCTTAGCCAACTCTTTAGAGCTGTGTGGGTAAGAGACGTGCCCTTAGAAGAGGGATCCTAATATGGATGGTGCTATCGACTAAACATTTGGGTCCTCCTGCAAATTCATATGTTGAAGCCTGATTCCCAGTGTGATGGTATTTGGAGATGATGGGGCTTTTAGGAGATCATAAAGGTGGAGCCCTCATGAATGGGATTAGTGACCTTATGAGAAGAGACACAAGAGAACTTACTTATGTCTTTTTCTCTGCTTACTGCCATGTGAGCATTAAATGGCCGTCTGCAAACTAGAAAGTGGGCCTCCCCAGACACTGGAGAACCAAGAGACTTGCTAATGGACAGGATCTGGGTTGTGAGTAAAGTATAATTGGCTTCAGCAAAACTGAGTTTTTATTAATTGAGGTAGGAAAATTGCAAGAGGTATAGAGTAGTTGAGGGGTGGTGGTTTATTAGAAGTTCAGTTTGGAATATGTTAAAGTTCAGCTGCCTGTTAAACATTCAGGTGCAAATATCTTACAGAAAGTTGGATACTTAGGTCTGGAGGTCAGGGGAGAGTTCCAGGCTGGTGATATAAATTTGGTGACTGTCAGCATACAGGTGGTAACTAAAGCCAGGAGACCAGTGAGATCACCTAGGGACTGATGTTAGTTAGTAAAGAGAGTGGATTAGTTGATGTGGAGCACATCAATATTTAAAAGTAGAGAAATGAATGAGAAAAGGAGACTGAGAGAGAGTGGGTAGGAAGATGAGAGAAAAACTTGTTGATTGTGGTATCCCAAGAGACACATTTTAAGAGAATGTTCAATTGTATTGAATGCTGCTGACACATAAAGTAAGATGTAGACAAAGAAAAAACCAGATCATTGAATTTAGTAATCTGGAGGTTATATTAGTCAGCTTGGGCTGCCATAACAAACCCCAGACTGGGTAGATTAAACCACAGTTGTTGATTTTTTTTTTTTTTTTCTCACAGTTCTTGAGGCTAGAAGTCATAAATCAAGGTGCTGGTGGGGTTGGTTTTACCTGAGACCTCTCTCCTTGGCTTACAGACGGAGCCTACTTGCTGTGTCCTCATATAGCCTGTGTGCTCTCACACTCCTACTAGCTCCTTATAAGAACACCAGTCACATTGGATTGGGGCCCCACCTTTCTGATCTCATTTAACCTTGATTACTTCCTTAAGGTTTTATCTCCAAATACAATCACATTGTTGGTTAGGACTTCAACATATGGATTTTGGCAGGGTCCTGCAATTCAGTCCACAAGAGAGGTCATTGATGAGTTGATAGCTATAGATTTGGTGACATAGGATTCTGTTAAAGAGAACCTGACTTGAATGGCTTCAAGAAAGAATGGAGGAGAGAATGAGAGACAGTGGATAGAGACAGTATCTGCAAGGAATTCTGCCATTAAGGGAAGTCTGGAAGTGGGGATGGACATGGAGAGAGAAGTGGAAGGAAGGGAGAGATTTTACATATGTGCAAATACATATATATATTTTTTATTAATTTATTATATATATTGCTACTTATATAAAGCTAGGAAGAAAAGATACAGCTGATGTTTATCTCGGGTGAGCTGCCTCTTGTGTTGGAGAATTTTCTGCTTTTAATCTGTCTCGACACTGGAGGGACCAACAGAGCTGCTGAAGGCTACAGAGAAACTGAGATGAGGGCTGGGAGGTGAGTGGAGGACAAATGATGGGTTTTATAATTCTTTCGAGTATTTCAAATGTATGTTATTTATAGGACACTTTAAGACATTATAATATACACGTCTGTTAATTAATTTATAATGTAGCATTTATTGGTATAAACATTGCCCTTTTGCTTTTTTGTTATTGGAGATCCTAAATGATGAACATTTTTGAAATGTTTGTACAGGTTGTTTGTTACCTATAGTCACTACAACTCAAATGTAAATAATTGCCTTATGTTTAGGTGCTTAAATTGTATTCATTCATGATGGGTAATGAATACATCAATACTTGATTTACTCAATTGATTACATATCCTTGGAGAATTCCAAACTAATATTGCTGTGTGCCACTTTTTTTTTTTTTTTTTTCGGTACGCGGACCTCCCACCGCTGTGGCCCCTCCCATTGTGGAGCACAGGCTCCAGATGCGCAGGCTCAGCGGCCATGGCTCACGGGCCCAGCCGCTCCGTGGCATGTGGGATCCTCCCGTACCGCGGCACGAACCCACGTCCCCTGCATCTGCAGGCGGACTCTCAACTACTGCGCCACCAGGGAAGCCCCTGTGTGCCACTTTTTATACTACTCCGAAGGGAAGGGAAGTGTCTGCTTACCTGGAGCTGGATACTGACTGCTCTCCATGAGTGCTCCTTTCTGGATGTAAAGTGATTTTGTAACACGGTATATGAAGAAAACGATTGAATTTGGAGTCAGCAAACCCAGATCTGCATTTTACCAGACTTATAACTCTGGTTATCTTGCTATATCTCTTGCCTTCAGGTTTCGCATGTATACAACAGAGATAATGTTACACATTAGTATAAATATTATAAGCCACTTCCTGGTTCTTGGCCTGGAGTCTACCAAACAATTACTCTTTCACTATCCCCAAAGCCTTTCCCCAGAGGACCCTATTCAGGTCCATCATATCTGCATCTGTATGTCCACTTTGGTCTTCTTCCTATTCTCATCGAAGTAACTTTCCTAGGTACCCCATTTCCCTCCTGGAACTGCGGTCTTGATTCATGCAAGTTTCCTTTCTAGAGTATTTGTGTCTTGCTCATGAATTCAAGCCACGTGGCTAGAATCCTGCCATCTGCTAAGATAATTCCTGTCTTTTTCGACAGGCTCTGGTGCCTCCACTTCTGGATATTGATTTCCCCAAATTTCTTCATGGCTGTACTTCAGTCGTGTGCTCTGTCACGTTGCTCTGGTTTCCTGCTGTGGACAGTTTTGCCAGGACCGGAACTTGATGTTATATCACATTGCCTAAGTTTTCTCATCTGTGAAATGAGGCCAATAATGGTATTTATCTGATGAGAGTGAAGTGAGGTTGAGATGAATGAATCCACATAAATACCTAGTGGAATGCCTGCACAGCCATTGCTCACAGGTGCTCAATAAATAATAGTTATGCTTGCTGTTGTTGCTGTTGAAGTTCTTGGAGCAGTTTTTCTGAACTTCTCACTTGAGTCACAGCATGATTTTGCCCCACTGGCAGACTTTCTGCACTATAATTTTTAAATATATATTTTCCATAGGCTTAAAATTTTTTAAATAAAAATGTAAAGTAATTATTAGATCCAGGTTGCTTTGATAAACCATCTTATTTCACTGAGTTTAAGATGTCATTGGTTTTATGACACCATTATGTTTGGTAACACTAAGAAAAAGCACTGCCCATTGAACTATGATCTTCCATTAATTTTAAGAGGCAATTAAATTTTCTGATGTCAGAGATGTTAAAATGTCAGTATGTATCTTTGGAATCTTTGGATTAACAGATATTCTTTAAAATCATTCCCTAAACAATATTTTTAGCACTATACATACTATCCCTAGCAGTCCTCAATCCCTCCTGCAATTTAATAACCACTTGCATTCTCATGACTCCCAGCCCTCTGTGTCTGGGAAAACCCCTGTCTTTAACTTCAGAAGAGTTCTGCTCATCAACCCGCTTGACACCTCTGCATAGATACCGCCAAGACACCAGACTCAGCGTGTTCAAAATTAATTCTTTCTATTTCCCTTCATTTCTGCTCCTTAGTCTCTATTGCTTATCCTGATGAATAGCAGCCCCAGGCAGTAGCTGCCCAAACCTGAAAATTAGGCCTCATCAATGACTGCATCCTGACCTTTATCCTTCCAACTCCTCAGTCTGCAGGTACTGTGGCTTCCATCTCTTTTAAATTGCTTCTAGATCACCCCATCCACATCCTCACAGCTGCAAATTTAGTTTTGCTCCTCATTTGTCCTTCTTGGTATTTCTGGGTCTAGCCCCCTCCAGAATGCCCTGCCTTCAGTGTGGCCACCTTCTCCTATCACCCATTCCACACTGCTGCCAGCAGACTTGTCTTCCCAAGTCCCAGATATGCTCTGTTTGTGCTTCTTTATATAGAGATTCAGTGGCTCCATATTACCTTCAGCGTAAAGTCCCAAACCCTCAGCATACCCGGGCCAAGACCTTGTTTGATCTCACCCAGGCCTGCTCTAACCCCAGTCTCCTTCTCACTCATCAGCGTCCTCCCCAACACACACCCACTGCACTCCTTTCTTTAGCCATGTCAATCCCCTCACCTGGCCCAGAATGAGTTGTTTCCTCCCGTGCACTCCTTTGCAGTAGCTTCCTTTCTCTCCCATCCCTCTCCCTGCCACCTTCTCCCGTCCCCCTCTTTCCCACTTCTCCTTCCTTCGTCCCCTTTATCTTTCTCAGCTGTTGCCACTTCTAAGGAGCCTTTACCATACTTAGAGCTGAGGTAGGTGTTGCTGCTTTGTGCTTCCAGAATCTCTTATGTTTACTGTAACTGTAACTGGTAATGTATTTCTAGGTTATATTTGATTACCACTCGCCTGTCTCCCAGTACAGCTTCTTGTAGGAAGCTACTTTAGTTTTATACGTCTGTCTAACAAATCACTGCAAACTCAGTCATTTAAAATAATCAAGCATCTACTATTCTCTCTCTTGGTTCTGTGGGTTGACTGGGCTCAGCTGGAACATTCTCCCTGGAGGTCTGCTTTGGATGTAGTCAGATGACAGTTTGCGTCATGTGAAGGCTATACTGGACCAGATGTAAGATACTCCTTCCCATCTTTGGTAGTGATGGTGGCTGCTGGCTGTGAGCTCAGCTGAGTCTGTCTACCAGAGCACCTCCATATATACCATTCATGTGGCTTGGACTTCTCTCAGCATGGCAGCAGTGTTCTTAGAAAGAGCCCTCCAAGAGTGAGCATTCCAAGAGGCCCAAGAAGAAACTTCTGGTCCCCTGAAGATCTGGACTCAGAAGTTCCAGAACGTCTGCTGTATTCTAGTGGTCAAAGCAGTCACAGAGCCCACCCAGATTTCAGGGAGAAAGAGTAGATTCCACCCACTGATGGCTGTGGCAAGATCACATTGCCACAGAACACATGGGATGAGAGATGTTACTGTGACCATCTTGGGAAACACAGTGGGGTGTTAACTTTGAGCTCTGTCTTCCCAGCGTCAAGCACTGGGCCTGACACACAGTGAGTGCTAACAGTCCCCTAAACAGAATAATATGCTGATGAAAGGCATGGCCTCTGAAGCCAGATCTGCCTGGGTTGGTATCCAGGCTCTTCCACTTTCCTAGCCCTGGGATCTTTGATGAGGTGTGCCTCAACGGTCATAGTGATAAAATGCAGGTAGACTCCACCTCATAGTGGGCTCATGAGGAATAACCAGGTTAATATGCATAAAGGCCTTAGGACAGTGCCTGGCACAAGTGCCCAAAGTTAGCCACTATCACAAGGAGGAGGGAGAGGAGAAGGGCTCACTCCTGCAGTGTCCCCCCTCCTCCTGTCCTAGTTCAGACCTTCCAAGTCTGTTCTCTTCTGTTGAAAACCAGTGGGCGATACCTGGCTAAGCCCCATGTTACCATGGTGATTAAGTCCCTACATATGATACCCTATTTTGGCAACCTAGAATATTCCTCTAGTGACATACATAATACTGCCAAATGTCTTGAGATTTGTTCAGTGCATGCTATATTTTTATTATCTACGTCCTTGTTTCAAAGTACTCAACTTCGAACTTCCTCAGGGGCTAAGATCCTATCTTATGCTGTCTGTGCACGACTGCCTTAGAGTCTATCACGGTGCCAGAGATACACCAGGCATGGAGTAGAGACTTGTAATTAACATCTCATATTATTGACATGCTGCTAATTAAAGAGCATTTATAAAGAAAATTCTACTTATCCCAATTTAGTAAAAAGTTAGTTCTTGGGATTTTCCAAGAGAAAAAGAGGTCATGGGACATCACCCCTAAGGAAAGCCAGAGTCATGTGTTCAGTTCTGTTTCCATGGTCTCCAAAAGAGGCGCGTCTCCTTGCTGGTATCCCTGCTCACATCTGGGCTCCTGTGTTGGCTCTTTAGCGAGAGAGTCCATGAGTGGAAACATGTAGTGTTTGGCAATAAAAGGTTGCCCCCTGAAATGGCACTCAACCTCAGCTGGATATCTTTCAAATAACTTGTGCATGAACATTTTGTTAAACTCAGTTTCTCTAGGAGTTGTAAACACCCTGAAATTGTATGCTAGATTTTATGTGCATGTGTAAAAACATATTTCTTCAGAGAAATCCCATGGTTTTCATGAGATTCCCCTTAGTGATTCCTAAGAAAGAAAAAGTTAGGAACCACTGGTTATGAAAACATGGGCAGAATCCACAGATCCTTGACACATCCTGGAAGTTGTTTTCATCTGACCAAAACTTTAATGGTGTATTTACTTACTACTTCCCTTGCCTTTAGCATAAAACTGGAGGGCAGCATTTACAAAAATCCCATAAAATCCATTAGTGTATTTCCCTATCCTAGTGGTCTGGACTGTGGTAAACAGGAATTTATTGCAGTATAATATTGGTCTAAAATTAAGACCTTGGGAATTTATGGGTGGAGTGTATGTCTCTGACTATATACTTCTCTTTAAAAGAATGTGAGGACATAAAAATATTAAGAGAGACAACCCCAGATCATATCAATTAAAAAGAAATTTATTTTCTTCCAATACAAACACACACATAAACACACACACACATATACAGCCTTTTTTCCTAAAATACATATTCTCTGATAAAGTGCCACAGAATTATTCATTATGTTTTTAAAGTGTTCTCAGTATATGTGATTTACAGGGAGACAGATTTATTTACAAATGATCAGAGTCCCATAGATTCTGTTAATTCAGAGAAAACCTTGTAATTACTTACCAGAGAAGCCTATCTGTATTATCTTCAGAGGCAGAATTCCTGGGGATTTTAATCTTTAGACAGCTTCTCTGGTTCAGGAACCAAATATAATTGCAAGTCAGTTCCCAAGTGTTTCCTTGTAATTAAGACCCACTATTTATAATAATAGCAGTGATAATTATAATAGTAGCTTTTTATTGAGCACCTGCTATGTGCCAGGTTCAATGCTAAACATCTCAGTATTATATGCAATCCTTTCTATATGCCATAATATCATTCAGCAATTGCTTCCTCAGACTTAGGCAAGAATGGCATTGAATTTCCTTCTTTTTAACAGAAGTTGATTACTGGTATAATAAAACACACACACATCTATGGTAGTGTCTCCAATGGATAGTTGAATCCTCCAGGTGGTATGGTGATTTTCTCCAGGACTCTTATTTTCTTAACTTTTATTGAGTATCTACTGTCTTTTAGACATGGTGCTGGGTTCTAGATTATGAAAGCGAGTAAGATAGGCATTGTTCCCACACTCAAGTAGCTTATATTCTAATTGGGGTAAAACACAGCATGTAACATGAGTGTGAATTTATGGACAAGTTGGACATTTCAAGCTGTGAGGCTAGGTCAAAGTTATTGTATGCTGCTCTTCAATGGACAAGAACAAATGGAGTTGTTTTCTTTGAACTCCACCACTTTTGGAGAATGTGTTGTCATTTCTTTTATTAGGTATGTGAGAAATTCAAATTCAAATTAGTGCATCCTAATTGGTTCCCACTGCTGAGTAAATGCTTGTAAAGTTCATAGGGAGTATTGTTACACATTAGATCCTGGGGTTCACTGTGAATGAGAAGCAGAAAAAGGGCCTGTAATTTTGAGTTAATCTTGCTGGCTTGGTGATAGCTGTGGTCATGGTAGACCAGAGTTCCTTTTGCTGCAACAAAAGACTGTTTTTTCTGAAAACATGACTGCTCCTTTTCTAAACATTTCTTACTCAAAACAACATATATGTTGGAGTTAGGCCTGGGGGAAAAAAATTAACACATAAGTAGGTGATAGCAAAAGAGATTGATGGTAAGCCTAGAGCTGTTTCTCAGATTGAAGCTTTGAAACTACCTCCTTAAAATTACCCTGGGTCCTTGTTAAAAATGTAGATTTTGATGTCCCACCTAAAATCTCAATTCCAATTGCAGGGATTCATAATCCAAAATATGCATTTTCATTATAGGAGTGGCTTCCCAGACTAGGGAAAATGAGGACATATCCCTGAAAGATTCAGCATGGTGGCATGGAAACCTCATCTTACAAAGTTCCAGGAGAACTAAGTATTCAGCCCCACATAGGCAGCAAACTAGCAGGATGTCTTTAGGCTGAATCATTTCAATTATCTGGCTTCGGTTTCTCAGTCCTCTCCCACTGCCTCCTCCTCCAACCATCCCCATTAAGTTGTATCAAAACATGACACTCTGATAAAGAAAGATGAGTAATTAGGCAGCATTTTTCACAAACACAGTGTCAGATGAGGAAAGATTCTTCAGCCAATCAATTAGCATTCAGTGAACACATCATGTGGGAGATGTGAGAAATAGATAAGACAAGGTCAGTGTTTTCAAGAGCTTACCATCTGCTTTTTGAAAATAAATTTCATTGAAGCCAAGATAAATAATAGAATGCTGAAATGGTTAATACACACAAGCACTATATGAGATCAGAGTCAGTCCTCAGCAACGGTTGTCCAAAATGACATCATCAAAGCAGACTTCAAATGAATTAACTGGGTTTAAACTGTTGGAAAGTTCTAATTAGATATTCTATACAAAAGTCCAGGAAGCTGTGATTTGGTTCTCAAAAGAGAAAAACAAAATAAATGTAGTGTGGAAAGAGCACTCTTAAGTCAGTAGGCCACAGTCTACTAGCTGTAGAAATCTTGAAAGATTATTACTCTAACCTGCCTGGTCATTATGTCTGTTAATGGTAAACTATACCTATGACATTTTACCTGGAAGAATCTGTCCTTGGTTGCTGACTGTGAGAAAGTCAATATTTACTGCTAGGCAACTAGCAGCAGAAAAGAATAGGAAGGTGTGGTCTACAGACCACTCAGGGCACAGACGGTGGCGGAAGTCAGGGAGAGGATCCATCCTGGCCTCCCAGGAAGGCCTTCGAGTGCCAAGATTTCACCCCAAATCATTGCCTATTCCTCTGGATTATGCTGCAGAAGCTGAATTGCCAAATGCCACCACTGACTACCTGGAATGAGTCCCTCTGAAGAAGTCTGAGAAACTCACATGGGAAAGTATACTCAGGCAGAGCAGAGGGTAGATCATGGGGTAAACCATCTGTTGTCCAAAGGGCTAGGGTTTTCCAAACAGGGGGCAACTGATTTTGCAATAGAGACTAAAAGAAGCCTAGAAGAAGGCAGCATTTTCAGAGCTTGCTGTGAAAACAAATACTTAAGCAAAATTGGAAACTGGGGGTATCTATACGAGGGAACCTCCTGAAAGATGCTTAATTCCTAGGATACCTAGCATCTGCTTTTGGATGTTCACTTCTTCCTCCCTTCTCTGGTTTCTAACAAGGAAAGATTTTCCCTAAACGTTCCTGGCCTCTTGAGCCACTCACTCCCTTACTCTTCCTCCAGAGAAGGGAAGGGGTTGTCAAGATGCTGAGCTGGAGTAAGGAAATCCATAAGTACAGAATAGCCCCCTCCCTCTCTTCCTCTCGACAATTAGCCTGCTCACAAGAGGATGCATTCGGCCTGGTCCTTATGCTCCACGTTTGACAGGGACAGACCCCCGATGTCAGGAAGCTTGTGGTTGTTCAGGGCTGCCAGGGCTTGGGGGTGTAAGGCTCATTCTGGGGTTCACTGATAGGAAATCCACTGTGATCCCATCTCTAAGCCACATCCTCCAATCTAATTTTTGTCAGCATAAAGCAGCTATTTTGATCTCCACATGCCTGACTTCCTTGTTTATCTCAATTGTTTCAAAATTGGGCAGGAAAAATATTATTTACTGGGCCACAGCTAACTTGCCGTATAGGAAAAGTTATGTTTCACATATAATTTTATGTTATTTTACTCATTTTTATTGTAATTCACTGAGGTGGGATGCACGGGCAATAAACCGTGTCAAGGTGTTGCAATTCTGGCCTCACATCTCTCTGTCCACTGACTCCTGTGCGGAGGGCAGCTTCCTACTAGGAGTTAGTGGTGGTCCTTGGCCAAGCTGAGAGAGGTACGGTAAAGAAGCAATAATTCATGGTCAATGGTTCATGAAGTTTGTAAGCTAAAACCTCTCCTTTCCCATGTATACCAGGAGAAGGTAAACTTGAGGGAGGGAGAGGGAAGGCATTGGGGTTTCTGTAGTGTCTGTACCTTGGAAGGTTTTGAAAAGTTTTGAGAAAAGAATCAACACTGTGTACATTTATTCTAACATCTCCAGAAATTTAAAAATAAACTTAGCTTTGGGTTTTCAGGAATGGTAACCGTTACAGGGCATTGCCATCTTTGCTTGCCTAGTTTCCCAGCTTCCACGACAATTTATAACCACGTTGCTACCATCTAAGAGAATTCCAATAAAAATCTGGTTTGAGTGCAGAACTTCGAAGGTTGAGAGGGCTGAGCTACTTATCTTCTGAGTGATGCAGGCCACAGGCACCTCTAAAAGTTTTTAAGGAAAAAGAGGACTCAAGATCAAATCCTGACAACTTCCATGTGAATTAGGATACTTCACTATAATAGACTGAGTCATGGATTTGGAATTATTCCTTGATGAGTTGAAATCCCAGCTCAGCCACTAGGTAAGTATATAACCCTGAGCAGCTTCCTTAACTAACCTCAGCTTTACTACTTTTTTAAATCTGTCAGATTGGAATAGCATTATCTCTTATAGGAAAATAGTCCACGTGAAAGTGAATTGCATGTATAAATCCTCAATACATATTAGTTAAATAAGACACCAGAAAGAGTCACTGAAGATTCTTCTCAGACCTGGAAGAGTCTTTAGTGACCATCCTGTCCTTCATCTCAAGGGACAGAAGATGGATAACAGTGATGGGGTCTGAGGTTTTATAGCATTATAGAGATTCAGTCCTGGAAGTTATTAATACTTGACAATATTTACTACAATGCCCTCATTTAAGAATCTTAGGTCCACAGATATTAAGCAACTTCTGGTAGTCACACAAATCAGAAAGTCTGGAATTGGGCTGAGACACCAGAATATTCCATCCTAGTTAATGCTTTCCCATGATTTTGTACTTAAACCTTTATCCTGTGGTTAAAACAGAAGCAGAGGCAGAGGAACGTGGCATCCCTGATGAGTGAAGAAAAGTCCCAGAATTCTCTCCCCAGATTTTACCATTGCCAAAGCCAAAGTCAACACAGTGTAGAAATTCCTTTTGTAGGAGATGAGAAATGTCCCCTGATCACCCCCACCCAAGACTCTAGGATTTACAGATCAAACACTTGAATGAACATCGTTGGAAGTCAGCCAGACTATTGAATTCGCAAACAGGTTTGTCCCTAGAATGTGGATTCTTTTCTTTTATAGGATCATACTAGGGATAATTATACAATAATTTAAAGCCATTGGCCTCCATTTTATCATTAGGAAAATCAAAACAATGCACGGGATATAAGTTAACAGAGGTCTTGCCGTTTCTTAGACCGCAGGAGCTGATATATTTTCAATACAGTGTTTTAGATGAGTAGCAGAGAGACTTGTATATGACCTTTGATTCAAAATTCCTACCATGCTGGGCATTTATATTACCTTTATGTCTCTGGGAAATGTCCACAATTGTAAGACAGTTAGGTGAAACACCCTCACTTATCTGTGGGTACCAAAAGATTTATGCAGTTCCAAGGAGTCTGAGACTCAGAACCCAGAGTGTTCTCCATCACTGGAGATGGAAATAGTGATAAATGGGTGACATCACCCTAACTTCCACCAGATGCTGTATGGTGTGAACCCAATTGTCAGACTCTTCTCTCAGTGCCTCTTGGGATTTGAAACCATCAGGTTCTAAATTTCACCTATCTTGTTTGTTCTGTCTGATCCATAATCCTGATAGAAAAGTCCACAAGCTGGCAGGAAGAGGCAAGAAGCCACATACCCAAGCTAAGTGCTACAAACGTTTTCTCACTATACTCTCTGGCCAACTGCAATGGAATGTTGTCAACTTCTGTCATTCAATCCCCTGTATTTGCTTATACTCACAATAAGTAGACTTCCATTTTTTTCCAGGCTTTGATCATTTTCACATTATGATGAACTGTGACAGGAATACCAGACAATCAGATTTCAAACCTGTCAGCCCACAACATTTTATTTCCAATCTATGATCCTTTTACCAGCTCTTCCCACTTCTGGGTGTCAGGCAGGTGATGCATCTATTGACTGAGCGTGAGTTCCCTGGAGGTACCATTTAGTTCTTTGTTAAAGCATGGCTCTCATCTCTTTTGGGTTCCTGGGCAAGTGTCTGTCTGTGTTAGGTTTTGTTTTGTTTTGTGTGTGTGTGTGTGTGTGTGTGTATGTGTGTGTGAAGTGGAAAAATAACAGTACTAAGCCTGCCTGTTCAGGAAAGAGCAACTGCCAACTCATCCTCGGAGAAAAGCAGATCTCAGGAGAAAATTGTCCTTGGATTCAGTGGTCATCATTGGGAGCATCTCAGATTTTCAAAGCTTCACAAGATCAAAATGTCACAGCATGATTCTATGTTGTACACACACAGATGATGATTTCCACCTACCAAAACACAGGATAAGCAATATTATCTAAGTGTACTTGCTACAGTCTCATCCCAAATGAAGATTTAAAAAAAAAAACACTTGTGTGTATGTGTGTGTGAATTAAGCCATTCTAAATGATGGTAAGACCAACGTCTCCAGTATACACTGGAAATTTCTTGACATTTGAATTTTGTAAATAAGAAAAATGAGAGATTTAGAGATTAATATATAGCAGCCAACTTCAAATTGTGTGCATTAAAGACATTAGGAGAGTAAACAACTGACATTTACTATCACTAATATTTCCTAAAGATGGGAATCTTTTTTCTTTTTTAAAAAAATATTTATTTATTTAAATTTTTATTTTATATTGGAGCATAGTTATTTAACTATGTTGTGTTAGTTTCAGGTATACAGCAAAGTGATTCAGTTACACATATACATGTATCTGGTACATATATACAATGGAATATTACTCAGCCACTAAAAAGAATGAAATAATCCCATTTGCAGCAACATGGATGGACCTGGAGATTATCATACTAAGTGCCGTAAGTCAGACAGAGAACAACAAATATCATATGATATTGCTTATATGTGGAATCTAAAAAAAAAAAAAAAATGGGACATTTTTATACCAAAAATGGTAGGAAATACACAATAATAATTGTTTAAAGTAAATGTATTTGACTTTCTGAACACTATTTTATTGTTTTCATATTGTCAGGAATGGCTTAAAATTTAGACATGGACCACAAGCAGACCTATGCTTCAGAAACACTATATATTTTCTCCATTCATGACAAAACTAAATTTCCACCCTCAAAATTGAAACCAAAACAGCATTTAGAGAATGGCCATTTTCACCTCTGCTGATTCAAGGGAAGTTATGCAATGACATTTGCGATTACTTTAATTAGCTAGTAAAACACATTTGACTCTAAAGGTATCATTAAAAATTCCCCTTTGTAGTCTAATCTAGTTTCAGAGCCTACACTCGCTTTTCTGAGTTCTCTTTCCTCTCACAAATATGTTTTTTTTTGAAAAATGAACTTGTTTGGCTTAGAAAAATAAGAGAATACCTGATCAGTTCTTACTCTTTCTACTTAAAAACAGGTTTATTTTCTGGGGAGCAGGGACCAATGTATTCCAAATTTGTTCTTCTTTCCTCCAAGGGAATGTAAATTTGGTGTCTAAACAATGTGGCCAGGTTAAGGGGAAACTTGCAGCTAGAACTGAGCCCAGTGCTTTGAAAATTCCCTCCTCCTTGGTTTTCCCCTGCATCAGCTGACATTTTTAGGGACAGAGTTCCTGATCTTTCAGGAATTATAGGACCCAAAGGACTGCAGGCAATTTCTTTGACTAGTAGAACCTCTTTATAGTTTCATAGCTGGGACCTGTTCTTTAAAAAAAAAATCATCTTTTGCACTTTTGCAGTGGTTTCATTTGGCAGAAAATAGTTCTTCCAGATTTGTTACAAATTACCCATGGAGATAAACAGATTGAGGGCATTTTATTTGAAATGCTACTTTTCAAGTTTCTCAGCTTGGGCTGGTGCTTGTAGGAGACAAGGTAGCTAAATAAAAGTTTGAGAAATGGATGTACAGGCCAAGACCCTAGGAGGTTTAAACATTTAAAAAAATGTTTTTAGTATTCTCATATCCAGTTCATTTAAAATACTGCCATTGGATCCAAACATTTGTGGTGAATTCTCTTATAAATGCATCAGACAATGTGAAATTTCAAGCTTTTCATTTGAAATTTAAAAAAAGGCTAAAATCAGGAGTGATAAAGTACATTCTCACACACCAGGATTATCATTTTTATATCACATTTGCTCTTCATTAGAAAACAAGCTATCTTAGCCAATAAAATAGTTCATGGTTAACCCTTACATCTGTTTGTCCTTTGATTTTTTTATGGGATTTTTTAGAAGATCTTGAGTGATTTCAGTCTTTCAATTCCCTCAAATTATCAAGGAATTGAGTCACACATCAAGGACCCAAGTAAAACCCTGTGCTTCTGTTGTAACTTAGCATTGTAATGGTAACGAAGGGAGAAGGTGGATAGAGATAAAATATGGAATTTCAGAACCCAGACATCACAGCCCAAATTACACAAACATCTCTAAGTTAACATACTCTCCTTTTGTTAGTAAATGCTTCACCCCTCCTTTGCATTTACTCTATTCATGGTGCAGATAGTTGAAGGTAAAATATTGTGCAAGTCATCATGTCGGCTGCCCAAGGCATCTCTGTTCTTGGGAATAAACTTCATAATTTTAATACTGACAGTGGGCATGTATCGAGTGCTTTTATGGTACCTGGCACTTACTCAATTCTTTGTATGCATAAAATAAATTAATCCTCACAATTCTATTATCAATAGTTCCATTTTACAGATGAGGAAACTGAAGTTCAGAGAAATGAATATCATGTGGGTATCCTCCACCCAGGAGGTAGACCAGAAGAGACTTTGAAATATATACTTTTGACTTTTGTGCTCGAGTTGAGGTCGGAAGAAGTTGCCTGTCTTAGAAAATATATATACTGACACCAGTTTTTCCATTTATATTTCTGAAGGCTTCTAGGAGCATGGAGATGAGTGGGAAAATATAGAGAGCAAGGTAGGCAGAGAGAACTATGGCCTCAGTGCTCTACATGCTCTGCCTCCCTTCCAGCGCCTCCCAGCTAGACAACTCATCTCCCACACATTTTTTCAGACTGGTCTCAGGCTAGCATCGTTCAGGAGAACTCCCTGTCTCATCAACTCAACCCTCGCTACTCTGCACCTGACTTGTTTGAACCATAGTCTCAAACTATACTTGGTGTGTGGCTTCAGAAACAGCTTCTTGTTTAGTTTACATCACTTCTAATTTGCAGTCAGAAAATATGTTCCTTAAGAGTAGATGTCAGGGCTTCCCTGGTGGCACAGTGGTTGAGAGTCCGCCTGCCAATGCAGGGGCCACGGGTTCGTGCCCCGGTCCGGGAGGATCGCACATGCCGCAGAGCGGCTGGGCCCGTGAGCCATGGTCGCTGAGCCTTCGCGTCCGGAGCCTGTGCTCCGCAATGGGAGAGGCCACAACAGTGAGAGACCCGCGTACCACAAAAAAAAAAAGAGTAGGTGTCAGATCTTCTATTTCCGTTGCCTTCGCCTGCCCACAACCACTCTCCCCAATGCTTAACCTTGGACTTAGAGCAGTAATTGTGAAATACGTACTTTCTTCTGTGTGATTATTCTAGGTCTCAGCCAAAAGGAATGGGTTTGAGTTCTGGCAAAATGAATATGTGCTATAATTTAATTTTTCCATTGGAAGTGTAAGAAAATAACACATCTTAGATGATCTTTTAGAAAAGGCAGGCAATGTTCTGGCTTTTTGTGGAAACTCTGCAAAAGGCAGAATACTCTCCACCCAACAAAGAATGAAGAGGCACCTGTTTTTTTGGAACAGTTTTCTTATTCAGAAACCTATTGAAAAACAACTTGTACAAAGTCATTAAGTCAACACGAATTGAAGGTTTTCGAAACTTCTGGGCTTAAGCCTATCACTTTGTGAATTTAGAAAATTCATTACCATTTTTAATCTTCTTTTATGTTAAAAATCCAGGCAAATTTAATCAACTTTCTCCCTTTGTCTCCCCCAGCCCACTACTAAAAAGAGAAATTTTTTTTTTTTAATTAAAAGAAAAGAAAAGAAAACACTCCTTGCTACCAGTTTCTGAGCCAACAGAATACTCAAACAAAGAATATCAGTATTATGAAATACTAAAAAAGGGATTTTACATTCTGGGATGAGTGTTAAAGCTTCTGCTTTACTTCTAAATAAAGTTGAGCCAGGACTCATGTAATTAATCTGCTGAGTTTCCTGAAGATATCCTCTACTATCTGGGGAAAAAAAGTATTTCCTGTATCAAAAGCATTTTTAGTAGCTCTTCTAGTGAAAACAGAATGGTCAGTTTTATTTCCCAGTCCAATGTGCCAAAATTGCTGGGAAAGTTTTTTTCTCATTGTTTCAGCATTAAGTCAACATTTGAAAAATGGATACTTTTTTTTTTTTAATTCAAAGGATTAATATTCAGGTCATGGGTAATAGAAATCTCACCAGCTTTGGTGCATTGGGCTTATGAAATTGAAACAAGTGGCTCTATTCATTATTAATAAAAATATATGGATGTGTTTAAACTAAATATCAAAGTCCTGGTTGAGTTTTAGGGACCAAGTGACTCTGTGATATAAGGCCCCCTTGCTGCCCTTTTATGATTTTCTGCAAAGCTCTTCACACAATTTACAGCCTTGTAATCAGTGGGGTCCTATAGATCAAGGTGTAAGGAGGGTAAAATATGTTTTGTTAAACAAAAATTGTGAAACACTCCATTGTGGCGTGTAAATTATTATTTCTTCCCTACTTTTCTGCTTTCAGATTTATAGCATTTATCTGACACTGTTTTTGTATAGAAGAAAATCCAGTTATTTACATGTATTTAAAAGAGAGCCGTGGTGTAAAAATATCTTCACTGAGTTATTAAACCCTTGAACCCAACAGTACAGTTGTCTCTGAGGGATGTGGTGTCTGTTAGTTGTTAGTACATTAAAAAGAAGTATCTCCACAATGTATTTGTATAGGAATTAGCAGGGTAATGGGTATGTTTGTTAAATGCATCACATAACTAAATAGTTAACTTATTTTTATTGCAAAGAAAACTGGACAGGACAAACAACAAACTTTTCACTTGTGAACCTATTATTTTAAAATAGGAAAACAATTTTTCCGTATTTGTCAAACCTTATTTGGATTCACTGAAAATCAGGTAAATTATTTGCCCAGTGCTCTACATTATTGGATCCAAATGTTTGGAAATGTGATTAATTTTAGGCTTTGCATATATAAATCATAAAATACATGAAAAGAGTATTTTCCTGTTAATCCAACATTCTGGATCTCTTCCTAACATGGGATGCTGTATTGACATTAACTTGAATGGGTGCCACTGGTTGGGAGTTAGATAAGAAATGGGAAAGGGGAAATTGGCAAAGAGAGCTTCATTGTCATGAATTAATATTTAAGAGATGGTTATGAAGAGACAAGTCTGTCAGAGTGTGAGAGGACTAACACTAAAAAGAAAGTATTTTCAATTACTTCAGAATTATTTCACATTATTAATTAATAGTAATACTACATACATCAAAATATCCTTTGTTAAGTCTGTCTTCTCTGTTAGGCTAAGTACCTTACTTGCATTATCTCATTTAATCCTAGTAAATAATTCTATAAAACAAATATTATTCTCCCATTTTGCAGTGAACAAACGAAGTCTTACATTTCTATATATCATTCTCCATAGGTTTGCTTCTTTTTTTTTTTTAAATTTTTAATTTACTTTTACTCTTTAAATTGAAGTGTAGTTGATTTACAATGTTATATTAGTTTCCAGTGTACAGCATAGCAATTCATTTTTATAGATTATGCTCCACTTAAAGTTATTACAAAATAATGGCTATATTTCCCTGTGCTGTACAATATAAACTTATTGGTTATCTATTTGCTTCATAATAGTTTGTATCTCCTAATTCCATACCCTTATTTTGCCCCTCCCCTTTCCCTCTCCTCACTGTATCCAGTAGTTTTGTTTTCTATATCTGTGAGCCTGTCTAAAAGCATAGACGTTGCAATAAATGATGCTGGACATCCACATGTAAAAAATAATGAATCTTGTCACAGACCTTACACTTCTCCCAAAAATCAATTCAAAATAGATCATAACCTGCTGTATTTCCATAGTGTAGCGGTTATCACGTTCGCCTCACACGCGAAAGTTCCCTGGTTCGAAACCGGGCGGAAACAAAATAGATCATAGATATAAATGTAAAATGTAAAACTATAAAATTCCTAGAAAATAACATTGGAGAAAATTTAGGTGACCTTGGGTTTGGTGATGACTTTTTAGATACAAAACTAAAAGCATGATTTATGAAAGAAATAATAAATAAGTTGAACCATTTTTTAAAAACTTTTATTGGAGTATAGTTGATTTACAATGTTGTGTTAGTTTCAGGTGCTTCTGAATGGAGAAGGCCAGAACTGCCCCTCGTCAGAGCCTGAGTTGTTCATTGTCGTCCTGCCACAGCTTTGGCCTCTGAACTTCATCCCCACATGATCCTGTTGTTTGGCATTTTTTCCAAATTTTTCTAATAAACGAAACTGGTTTAACTTTTGTTGTTGCTTCTAGAAATTCACCTAAGAGTCTTTACATTTTTCAATGGAACAATTCTTGTTAATGTTTAACATTAGTGTCCTTTCTTTTCAGAAGATAAGTTATCTGACTGGGGGTCAAGCTTTCCAAAATTTATGTGAGTTCAGTTAAATTATTCTTGAAAGTAAATTGGAGTAAAGTGGAATCTCTGGTTAATTTTACAAGATAAGGCAGGAAGGGGCTTTGGATCAATCAAGTATTTGCTCTTCTTCAGTTCCAGTCATTGTGCTGGGCAATTTATTTAAACTTCAGAAAAAGCTGGTTAGAATGGCTACGTGAATCCCATTCAAGAGAAAACTTAGATTCAGAAAAATAGGCTTGAAGCTGCCTACATGAGGCTAAACCAAGATCATCTGATAGTGGGGCCCCTTCTGTCTCATGTTCTCCTTCAAAGCAAACCCAAAGACACGTATATCTTAGATTATTTATCTTTTTGTCCCTTGGGCCTTTTCAATGTCTTGTCAATCCACTCAGTACTTCAAGCATTGCAATCTTGCTTTCTTAATAGATGAGGCAAATACCAAGAGTTTATTACATGGGAAGGATAATAATGATTGATAACATTAGTATTCAGGAATTGATTTCACAAAACTAATATACTTTTTCCTTTTGGTTGAAAAGTTATTAGAAATCTAAAGGCCTTGCTGAACAAAATGTTGGAAAGATAGAAGTGTTTTTATAATTAAGCCATAGTGCTTTGATTTTATGTTAAATAGTTTAGTGAAAACTGAAATGCAATATGTACCAAAATGAATCTTTTTTCCCAGTGCTATAGCCTATCATATTTCATGTCTGTTTAACTTTGAGACATTGAAAGAAAATGAACAGAAATGCAAATATACTCCGTAATGATTATGTTTTTCTTTTTCTCCATATATTCTCTGCCTCTCCATAAAGACAACATAATTTCATTAATTAACACAAATGGTCATAAAACACACCACTTGCCAGTGTTATTCCCATTTAATGTTTCTATAATGTTGCGTAATGTGAAATTTTTGCACAGCAATACTCAGCCAGGACTGTCAACAGCTGAATTACCATGTGTTGGCAGTATCTGTTAAAACTCGATCAGTGTACATCCTGTGAATAAGATGTGTGAAGCATGTAATAAAAGAAAGATGACCTATCCTAGATAAAATACATTTACTTCTCACTTCTGCTGTTAGTAATAAAATTTAGCCTATCTTACAGTAATTTAAATCAGTGCCCTAAGGCACTGAATAATTAGGTATTTCCCTACCTCATAACAAAAGGCCCTGACATATTTTTCTTCTGTTCGTTCTGTGCCTTTTGCTATTTTATCGTTTTTGTTAAAAAAAAAAAAAAGTCTTAAAAGGGGATAGAATGAAATGGTTTGGTTCATATAAAGCTTATAGAAGCCATTTATGAAATCATTGTCCCCAGAGTTAGCATGAATCCTGTTTACCTCAAATATCATTACCCTCTTTGCCAGGAACACTGACAAGCTGAATAAATATATAAAGGGGGAATCTTGGAAGTGGGTAGACAGACTGGTGACTCATGAAGGGGTCAGAGCCTTTGCTATTTTCTTAGAAACAGATCTCTTTCCCTGGCTGCCATGGGGAGGAAGTGATGATGGAGAACGGTCAGTTCCAGAGCGATGTGGTGGAGGCAGCTGGAAGGTCAAGGGTTAAACATGTGCTATCTCAGCTATGCTGGGTGCAATAACAACATCAGGCACCAGAGAATGATCTATCAGGGCAATTAGTCAAACAGGCCTTGTGGTAGCCCAGATAGGTCTGGCTCTGTTTGCATCTGTTTATCAGTCTGAGATAAGAATCCTGTGAACCTTTTTGTTACCTTGAGAAAGTAGACACCTGGAAGGTAAACATAAGACAGCAGTATCTTTAAAAATTGATTTTGAAAAATGACTACAGCTCCTAGATAGGATTAAATAATCTTTATTTCTGGCTGTTAAGAAGAAGATGAAAAAGAATTTCTTTGCTTGTTTTTTTTCACCTACTTCTTAGTCTATTATCCCAAGAGCAGACATTACAGAATTGGACTTCTTTTGATCAGATATGGAACTTGGCCCAGAAGCCCTAGGAAGTGGGGAAGATAATTTAGATTACTGTGGTTTTTCTTTTTTCCCCAAGATTTTCCTGTAAATGCCACGCTTTGCTGTAGTTCATAAACTGACCTAAGCAATTAAAACATTTGTCTGTCTTCGTTCACATTGGTCTGATTTCTCATCTGATTTCAAACTCCTAAAGGACACTGACAAAATCTTTCTTTTGTCCTGATGTGATCATACCAAGTCACACAAGAGTCAGAAACTTTTGAAGGGGATTTCATAAGAACTATCTTATGAAATTGATCTGTAAATTTAATTGTAGTAAAAAACAGAATTGGAACTTTTCCAGGTGATAGTGAAGATTTATTTTGAACAACAATTTGCTATGCCCTGAATATGCATAGTCACACCTCTGTACCTTTGTTCATGTGTTTCCCTGTGACTACAATATATTCTATTTCTGTCCACATTGCAGTGAAACTGGATTCTCCCCAAAGCATATCCAGAAGAGGAACATGCCTAGGTCTTCAACAGCAGCAAGACAATTGATGGGGGATTTTTGTACATCTTTCCTAACCCAATTTGGACTTAATTTATGATCTAATGGTCCCATCTGGTGTTACAATTTCTGGTTATCTTCAGATCTAGTTTCTTAAGTAGTACCCACATTCCATTTTTCCAGGACAGCAAAGCATACTTGAATAAGAAGAGATTCTTTCTTCCAACTTCTCATTTATCCTGCCCTAAGAAAAGTCAAGCCTAGGAGTTAGCTACCCAGATGTGTGCAAGAACCATTTTTATTTCTGTGACAGAAGCTATCTATGTGACTTCGGGGAATTTATTTAATCTCTCTGAACTGCACTTGTTCTCCATGTATAAATTGAGAATAAAGGTAGGACCTATTTCATGGGGTTCTTGTGTGGAATCAATGAAAATGCATGCAGGGATGCCTCACATGGTGCTTAGAATACAGGAAGCACTGTATAAATGGCCCTGCTGTACCCATCATGCAGTACCTGTTTAGCAGATCCATTGACCTAGAGGTAGATGAACTGCCTTATGCTGTGGATATTCTAAACCCAAATTTACACTATGGCAAAAATAACATGGTTTCTATAATAATTAAGATTATTTTACCAGATTAAAATTTTAAAACTTTTTCTAATAGACATTACCTTTAGACCATTTTTAGGTTTATAGGAAAACTGAGTAGAAGGTAAAGAGATTTCCATAAGCCCCCTGCCCCTATACATGCATAGCTTCCTCCATTATCAACATCTCCTACCAGAGTGGTACATTTGTTACAACTGATGAGCCTACACTGACACATCATTATCACCCAGAGTCCATAGTTTATGTTAAAGTTCACTCCTGATTAAATTTTTAGAGTGTTGAGTACAATCTCAGTGGTATCTAGCCATTGATTCAATTATTTATTATTGTTTCTATTTAGCAAATTTACTTTTCCCTAAACTGTGACATTTATTGTGCTAATAAGATATGATCTAGGTCTATAAGGGGTTTATAATCTAGCATTTATCATTTTTATCTAAAATCTATTATGTTTAATTCATTTCTGTAAAGGGCATGTTATTCTACCACCCATGTGGAACACACTTCTACCAGACCTGTGTCTTATAATTGCACTTACAAGGACTATGACACAGAGGTTTCTGCCAAAATATAAAAGAATGTGTTTTCTGAACCTTACTATTCATCCCTACAGTAAAAGTGGAAGAAGGCAATTTAACTCACAACTCTGATAATTTGTCATTGCAAAGCATTTTAAATAAGACCCTTCAAAAGATCATCTAGAAGATGCTTGTCTTCATTTGTAAGTTATTATTAGATTCTGAGAATACATCAAAGGCCAGCTACAACGCTGTCTGCTTTAGCACAGAATTTGGGATAATCAGATCTGTTTCGGCCCTCAGATTTTCATTCAGAGTTATTTTTTCCAGAACAGGCCCCATTATGAAATTGTGTGCTGTCAGCTTCACTCTGGATATAATAAGAACCCTGCAGACACTGAGGAAGTGAGTCTGGGCAAGGACAGGGCACCTGTGTGGATAGACAGTAGTTTTCAGGTCTGAACCTGAGTTAGCCAGGCCAAACTGGGCAAGTCTTCCATCCACAGGAGATCTGGTACCTGTCTTTTGGGAAGTGGGGTAGGAGTGGGGCAGATAGAATATAGGGTTGGGGAGCACAGGGTCAACACAGTGAGATCACAGCTTCCCTCACCCTCTTTCTCAGTGGTCCCCAATGTGACACACTTCCTTCTACCATGAGCTCTTTGACATATTCCTCTGAGTCTGCAAAGCAAGCCTTCCCTTTCACTTGGTTAAATAACTCTCCTTTTCAATTCTCATTAATTAAAGAAGACTCTCTTGATCTTCAGACTAAATCTGGTATTCTTGTGTTGTTCCATAGTTTGTTATGGTATATTAATATGATTATTTAATGAATTCTTGTTTCACCTGGTAGAGTAGAAGTTCTCATGGCCCAGGTCTTAAGTCTCCTTGGCTTGGTGTCACAAATACTTGGCATGTTGAAGATGCTCAATAAATGCTTATGGAATGAATTAAAGAAGATAGATCTAGTAGCATTAACAGAAAAAAGAATTACAAGTCGTTAAATACTTACATTGACTTTTTCTAGTTATGTAAAATGTTACATGATTTAACTAGATCTTAGAAATTTCAGGAATTTTGGATACAGTATCAAATGAAATGAAAATGAATAAATTTTATTCCAGAAGAGTGACTCTACTTGTGATTACAATACTAATCTAATTAATAATTAGTCAATAAGGTTAAAACCAATTTAAGCAGTAGTACTTATTCTTTTCATCATAAAAGTTTAATTATCTGGCTTTCCCACTATGGAGACAAACATGGAGTTTCCTTAAAAAACAAAAAATAGAGATACCATATGATCCTGCAATCCCACTCCTGTTATCCAGAGAAAAACATGGTCCGAAAGGATATATGCACCCCAATGTTCATTGCATCACTGTTTACAATAGTCAAGACATGGAAGCAACTTAAATGTCCATTGACAGAGGAATGGATAAAGGAGATGTGGTACATATATATAATGAACTATTACTCAGTCATTAAAAAGAGTGAAATGATGCCATTTGCAACAACAAGGATAAACCTAGAGATTGTCATACTGAGTGAAGTAAGTCAGACAAAATGAAATATTGTATGATATTGCTTATATGTGGAATCTAAAAAAATTATACAAATGAACTTATTTACAAAATAGAAACAGACTCACAGACTTAGAAGACGAATTTATGGTTACTACGGGGGAAGGGCGGGGGGTGGGATAGATTGGGAGTTTGGGATTAACATGTACACACTGCTATATTTAAAATGGATAACCAATAAGGACTTACTGTATAGCACAGGGAACTCTGCTCAATTTTATATAACAACCTAAATGGAAAAAGAATTTGAAAAAGAATAGATACATATATGTGTATAACAGAATCACTTTGCTGTAATCTGAAACTAACACATTGTTGATCATCTATACTCCAGTATAAAATTAAAAAAATTTAAAAGCTTAATTATCTGGCTTTTAAGATGAATGAGGGCATCAGTGCAGGTTCATCTTTTGTCCTCTATTTATGCTTGTTAAGGAGCTGAGGGAATGAGGGAACCCCAATTTCCCTTGGATTTAGACTAAATTTGCAGAAATAACAAGTAAAAAGTCAGTAAGTATTCTAAATACTTTAATCTTTACCTACAAACTGGGTAAAGTACAGGTACGTTAATTCTTGCTAATGGTATGTTGTAAAACTATTGAGTCAAGAATATATTTATCAAAAAGACATGCCTTCTGTAAATACTTTCTGTTCCTAAAGTGACAGTGGTGCAAACGACAATTAAAAGTTTGAAAACTCGTAACCACTGGTTACTTTCAGATTTTTGGACTCAGGCTAGTGAACTGGTTCATTGAAATGGTATGGAAAAACTGATGAAAATCAGATTCCAGTGCTGGTGGGTAAAAAATGTGTCACTCAGATATTTAGGATTAATC
This sequence comes from Globicephala melas, assembly GCF_963455315.2. Classification (NCBI taxonomy): domain Eukaryota; kingdom Metazoa; phylum Chordata; class Mammalia; order Artiodactyla; family Delphinidae; genus Globicephala; species Globicephala melas. Next base: position 159,720,540 of record NC_083315.2, on the reverse strand, counting down.
AAATTATTCTGGGCAGAGAAGATAGGTTAAAGAAATCCTTATCAAAAATCTTGACCTATGAAATGATTTGACAGAAGAATCTAAGACACCTTGTGATCTTTGTTTTATAGCAGCTGCAGAATGTACCATATTTTGAGATGAGTCATCATGATTTAACATTTAATTGCTAAGCAATGCCATGCCATGCATAGGGTGAGTAATAGCTGAAAGTACTGGCTCAAAGGAGTATGAACTATTGGCACAGTAAGATAGTAGAGGCGATGAATGAAACCTGGAGAGGTAAAATGTAACAGAAGAAACCAATGACAGCATAGATGAGCTAGTGACCAGAGAGAGAATCGCATCAGGAAAAACTTTGTAGATATCATGAGTCAGTCCACCAAGGCCAGGAGATAATCCAACAGAGTAAGGGTCAACATGGCCATAAACTTCCAGGACAACGGATCAAGAGGATTTGGGAGACAAGTTGCTGACATTTTAACTCATTATCACCTTTTGCATCTATTTGCCCTTTCAGAAGATTAACTACCCATGTTAATTTCAAATTTACTAGTTGCTGAATACACACACACACACACACACACACACACGTATATATATTTATATTTTAGGTTAAATAACACAGAGGACTTTAGTCAAGAACATGTCTTTCATTTTTTGCTCTAAGGATAGGTTGCTAGATTTCCTTGGAATAGATAATTCCAAATGTATTTTCATGATTTTCTTTTTGGATTTGGGTATCATTTTAGTTTTAATCTTTTAACTCTCTCAATACTGTTCATGTATTATATAGCCAATATTCTGCAATGTAGTTGGCCTTGATAATATTTACTGTGACGATGAGCTTCCAGAAACTATACTTTTAAACAACTAGTACTTTTAAGGGACAAATATAGTATAGTATGATATAATATGATGCAATTTTTTACTGTAACACACCTTCCCATAGTATTTTGGTTTCTCAAGTTTCAAAGGGCACATGCTCCTCCTAAGGCACAGATAGCTATACTTTTGTAGATCAAAGCATCTAGGTTATGATAAGAGGCTTATGGTCTCAAAAGATCCTATGGTTAGAAATTTACATATATTCATATCTAGCTGATCTCAGGAGTTTCAAAGAAATCTCTAAGGACTGAAACTTGAAATGCCTTACTTTTTTTACTAGGCCAGTTGAGAAATGAAAACATTCTTAATTATTTCAAGCCCATATAGTGGTGTACAGTATAATTAACTCTGATGTGTGCTTCACACCCAACTAGAGGGTATTTTAGCACCAAGATAATTGGACCCAGCAGCACCCGGGAAGTGTAATCAAACAAGTTTATCACCACATATTATTGTCCTATGATCCTGTGCAATTTATGTTGCACAAAAAGAGAATGGTCAAGACACCTGGGAAAATGTTGCTCATTATTAAAACTTCACTAAGGTCTGAATCCAGTTCAAGGTATTCCTGTTTATTTATTTTGTTACAACTTCATAATCCATGTGCTACTTTTACTAATGATCTCTTCATTGTTTATCAGGATGATAATACCCATTCACTTTCTTTGGTAGTCAATGATTTGTGATATTTTCTTGGTAATGGGGATAATCTGTTAACATTTTTTTCTTTGGATTTCAAAACTGGAGTTAAGGATACAACCCATATCCTGGAATTTTCAGACACCACCAACCACAGGTTCAAAGGATCGATACTAGAGGCTTGTGTTTAAGAGTGTGGTCTTGGACCTGTAGAGTGGGAGCTTGTTAGAAATGCAGATTCTCAGGTTCCCCCTCCAGGCTTATTGTCTCTGAACTTTAAAAACATCCACAGATGATGCTTATGCACATTAAAGTTTGAAAAGTATAGGTCTAGCTGGAGTAAGAAATCCTCCAGGATAGAGCCCATGAATTGCTTGTCTTTGTAGTCCTGTTAGTGGCAAAATGCATGACCATGTGGATGGAAGGAAGCTAAGAAGGAAAAAAGGAAGGAAGAATAGCAGGCAAGCTGTGTACCTGGTAGTCATGGGGCAGGTGCTTCAAAATAGATGGAGCCTTCAGGTACTGTCTTAACACAATTGGTCTCAAAATTCACTCCTCTTACCTCCGTTATCCACACTGTAGTAGCGTGTTTCTGGCTTTAGAAGACATAACAAAGACAATGCTACAGTCATCATTTTTCTTTTTTGATATACCAAGGAGCAAGGGCAGCTCACTTAACCAAGCCTGTTTAGATAAAGGCTTTTTTATCTCATGGGGTATTTTGTTTGTTTGTTTGTTTTGCTCCTGGTTTGAGTAACATGTCTTGAGAAATTTCTGAACTACAAAAACACTCTCCTCTATTAAAAAATAAAGCCATCTTTGCTACCTTACATAGGAAAATCTGATTTTCTCATAGCCATGGCTTTTGAACAGGGGAAACACACCAGATTTCTGTAAATCCTGGCTTTGTTCCTATAGGCAAATCAGGCTTTTTTTTTTTTCTTCTCCAACACATTTTGGGGGGGGGACTATAAAACCACTTATAATTACATTAGAGTCTTTTAGATGACTTTTTTTTTTGCGGTACACGGGCCTCTCACTGTCGTGGCCTCTCCTGTTGCGGAGCACAGGCTCCGGACGCGCAGGCTCAGCGGCCATGGCTCACGGGCCCAGCCGCTCCTCAGCATGTGGGATCTTCCCAGACTGGGGCACAAACCCGTGTCCCCTGCATCAGCAGGCGGACTCTCAACCACTGCGCCACCAGGGAAGCCCTAGATGACTTTTAATACTATGTTTGGCCCAATTTTAAAACATTCACTGAGCCAACTAGTTAAAACTATACTAATATTAGTATATGATCATATACTAATTTTACATATGATCAAGTTAATGGAAGCTGAGGAAATGCTTCTTGAGAATTTAATGCCTTGGTCTATTCATTTGTGATTTTAAGTCTTTTTAAATTTGAGAATCTACTGAGTGCTAGATAAAAAATATAAATATAAATATGTATTGCCTTTGGAAAAATAACAATGTATTTAAGAAAATAAAATGTAGACACAAATTGAACAAGTAGAACGTAAGTGTCAAGCTAGGCTCTTAGGCATCAGAAATAAAGGACCACTGGCAGCTAGGTTGGTGGGTAAAGGATTCATATAGCGAAGAGGGTGGAGCCCAAAGGATTTTAGGACAAATGCCATCATTCCTTGCCTGGAAAATAGGTGAAGGACTTGCTGTGGCCTTTTCACATTGAAAAAGTTATTGAGTACAACATATGAGCCCAGTCATTTCTGAATAGCTAACCAAGCTTACTACTTTAAAAATCACCATATTCCATCCCTAGACACATGAGATAGACTTATTGCTGGGAGTTAGGAAAACCAAAAAAAGGAGAGAAAATCTTCTATATACTTCCGTTTCAGACAGCTTCACAGTCATGGTGATGAGAAAACAAGGCAGCAAGAGATGTATTTAAAGCTATGCTTATCTCAAAACAAAGTAGCAAAATTTACTTAGAAGAAGAGAAAAATTTTGCTCCATATGACAATCAGAAATTGTGTGGGTGCCAGTGTGTGTGTCCATATTTCATTTAAAACCCACATATATTTTTGGAAGAGAAGGTTTACTTTCCAATGGATTTAGACTCTTATAGATACATTTCTACTATCTCTAATAGGAAGCCACATGTTCAGTGTTTGGCAAATTCCCATAGGTGATGTAAGTGGGGAGAAGATTCATAAACAAATTCCCCATTATTTGCCTCCTTTTGCTAACCTTACTGGAAGCCAAAATGGTGGTTTCCAAGCAGTAAAGTTTTGTTTTCAACAGCATATTCCATTCTCAGTAGAAGAAGAAGAAAAAGAAAAAGAAAAAAAAAATAGAAAAGACATCCAAGGTTTGGGCCTCTGGGCCTCATAGATATTTCCACAAGGAGAAATCAAAAATTCTAAATATTAATCTTCAGTGTAATACTTCTAATTATTGATATCCGTTTCCCTGTGAGGAGCTTGCAATTATGCCAGAATGATTTCATATTTAATCAGCTCTTTGATGTAGAAAAGTGTTAAAAGCTTGTTGAACATCTCACTGTTTCCTCTACTATCCTGGACTTGCTTTCCTCTACATCTACAGAGACTCTTGCAGTTGGATCTGTGAAGCCTTTGCAAGGCTTTTTTCTTTGACTCTTTTGCCTTCAGAATTCTAGCTCTTCATTTCTTGACTTTCCAGATTTGTGAACAGCCAGAGCAGATATTAAAAAACCCAACAGTGCTTGGCCAACATAAACTAATTTTCATGGAATATCAACACACTGCTATGACCTACAATTTCTCTGGGTCTGACGTCTCCACTCCCCTTCTGTGCATGACTCAAGGCATAGACTTAATGCTTTGGGGCTCCTGGGATGCCATTCTTAGAAGCAGATGGGCCAATAAATTTATGCAATATCTCAGAATGCAAACAGAGCAGCAGGTTTAATTTTAGAACCCATTCCCCATGAAAATATAGAATTTTAAAGCATGACTCAGTGAAAGGCTCTTCAGAACTTTAAACCTTGAAATATTTCAGTGGATGTGTGTGTTGCCAAGAGGGCATTCCCTGTAATAGAATATTCTAGAATAAAACATTCATAGTAGAAAAAGTGTGGGGAGTTCAGGTACTGATCTGAGTAATGTGATTCTTTAACACAAGAGGGAAACATTTTAAAAACACTAGAAGACAGATAACTTCCCAACATTTCTTTTTTTATTTTTTTTTTTGGCTAGTGTGTAGATTAAATATGAAATGTTGTGACATTTGGGGACTTGCTCTTCAGAAGGCTCCTTGCTAACAAGGCAAGAGTCTTAGGCTCCTTTCATTTGATATACAGCTGTTTAAATAGAGTAGGCTTAGACCAGTGACCTGAAGGAATATTTGCACTTGTGTTTTCAGCCTCAAAGGTTAGAATAAAAGTTTTACTTTTCAATGGAGGAAAAAGGCACTGGGGATATTTCATCAACAAGGGAATTGAGGAGAAAAAAAAAATAATGTTGAACAGATTTGAGCACGGGTTTGCAAAAGAGATATTCTTGCATTTCTTCTCTGTAGCCATCCTCTAATATGCAGGCACTCAGCTTGCAAAGGTGGAAAATATTTCATCAGATTTCTGTGAAAATACAAACTCTCTCATGCTACCACTGACTCTCTTAGACTTTTTACCTCCAAAAAAAAGCAAAAACCCACCATCAATACTTTACTCTGGGTCCCTCCAATTAGTTTACATCTGTGCCTTTGTACAGAAAATGTGCTTTAACAACAGAGTTGTGTCAAAAGCTTCAGAATGGATATCCCAACAGATATAGTTAAATGAAACAGAAAGAGGCAGCTCTGTACCGAGGCTTTCATTTTCGTATTTTTGCTGACTGTACGTTTGATGACAAACAAGCCAGTTATCTTCTTTGGGTATTAGTGTCCACAGATTGCTAAGATCCTGCATAAGTTTACAAGTTCATTCTTTTCCAGGCTTAGGGACCCAATAAATCCTAGGAAGATATCTGAAGGAGACTGATTTTCTATTGTGCCCCTTGCTATGTTATACCTAAATCTCTAAGCTTTTCCTAGTTGCCAGAGTCCATAATTAATCCTTTCCTTGTCAATGCTCTTTCCTCTGCCTAGAAATTTTGATAGTTCCCTATGTCACCATGAATAATGGGACTATGTTGTATTCAAGTTCTCAGCTGTGTGTTAGCTGATTTTGTAATGGAGCTGGCCCCTATGGAGTCTTCCCAGGAAGACACCCCACCTCATATCCTCCACCTACCTTTTGTCTGTAGAAAAACTTCAGCCAAAGAATATATTTAATCAGAGAAATGGAAAAAAAAATGCAGAAGCAAAGAAAAGCAGTCTAACATGAAAAAATAATAGTTTAGTCATTAAACAAAGTCAAAAACTTTTAGTTCCTCCTCAAGGACTATAGATAATATTCTGAGCCACGTTCTTTGAGCTGTTTTGTAGATACTGAAGCCCCCACCAGGTGGAAGAAATTAGCTACATGGGGACCAGACTGTAGCCATGACATAAGCTGCTCTGTCTTACACATTTCTGAGAACCATCTTCAAAAAAAAGAGGAACAAATGGATCCTGGAACTAAAGATTAATTTTATGTAAAACAATAAAGATAATGCTGATCGGACCACTGCATGACCAATTTCAAGATGACTGTCAGAGCTGACTGTGCTGTTCTGTGTGTAGCCCCCTCCCTCCACCTTTAAAATCCCCTTTAAAATCTCTTGCCCTCTGATTGACAATGGGAAGTTGGTTCTTCGGGACGTGAGTCCACCTTCTTCCTAGGATTGCCAGCTTCCTCAATAAAGCTATCTTTTACCCAACATATGTTTCTCAGTATTGGATTCTTGAGTGACGAGCAGCTGAACCTGAGTTTGGTAACTCCTCCGTTCCAAGGCACTGGGGAGTGCATGAAGGCTGACATCCTTTTCCTTCAAATGAAATGTTTGTCCTCAGAAAATAGAAACTTTAATGATTCTAAGGTGGAATTTGTAATAGCCCAGGAAGCTGGCAGAGAGGAAAGCTGGGGCATTTGCTTGAAATCACAGTGATGGTTGAGACATAGTGAGATGGGCTGCCTTATTTAATGCTCTTAGGAAGGTACATTGTTAAGACCATTCCCAAAGTAAAGGTAGATCAAAAGCCCTCAAAAGGTCCATTAACTTTCATCCAGTTATTCCATTTCCAGCAGCCTCTCCTCAGGAAATGATAAAAAATTCACATAATTGTTTATTTGGTACTGATGAAGAAAAGAATAACACTCTCAATAATACTAAGAACTAATTTAATTAAACAGTTACTATGTGTTGTACTGTGAAAAATATCTGACATGTCTTATCTCACTTAATCTTCCCAGCCAGCCTCTGAACTAAATATTATTTAACTTTACTAACTTTAACAGTGGGAAAAAGGAGACAGAAAGTTTGAAATATCAATTTTAAATTAACACAGCTAGGGAGCTGTTGATGTAGGTTGTCTGACAGGTTTGTAGCTCTTGTGCAGTGCACACCCTACACATTTGTACATGGAAGTCATAGTCTGACTCCAGTGGTCATATCCTTAACCTCTACAATGAAATTGCATCTTCAAGAATGCTCACAGTCACATTTATCTAGGAGCTCCTCTGCATTGCCCTGATTAAATGTTACTTTAAGTTCCTTAGAAAGAATTGAAGTCTGTAAGACAGGAGGTACTGGGGGGAACAGGGGACTAGGAAATATTATCTCTCAGGCACATGGTGAGAATAGATTTCCTGGTCCCCTTGTGGTTGTTAGACTCTGAGTCTAATTCGGAGACATGAATTGGGAGTGGAAATGACGCATTTCTCTTCTGGGCTAGAGCACTTAATTACCATGTGAAATCCTGTGAAATGCTCTGTCCTGCTACAGCAAACTGCAATTTTCCAGATTGTGGCTGTTCTGTCTGTCTTGGTCCCAGCCTGAAGATGACAATGATGTTGGACAGAGCCCTAGTCAACCCACACGTGGAAGAAATAAACCTTGTTCAGTCAAGCCACTGGGATTTGAAATTGTTTCATACCACAGCATGACCTAGTTGATCCAAATGGAAGAATCAAACATTCTATCCCACGATCTACTACTAACATTGTGATCAAACATTTGTGCCTCTGATTTCTTGTCTATAAAATGAGGCTACCAAGGCCTTTTTATAGGTTTGTTGCTAAGATCAAATGAGATAAAATACTACACAAATAGAAAATATTACTTAATGTGATGCTTTGCTCCTTTGTAGTTTCTAGAATTGCATCATACAGTAAAGTTTGTGGTAGTTTTATGGTTATTTAAGGATTATTGATGTGTTTAAGGCCTACAAAGGTGTTTTATGTTTTCTAACATTGAACATAATGACATGGTACTTTCCTTTCATAAAATGATATTCTCTGGAGCCGTGGTAAATGGATACTGGGATATAGTATCCAGATAAAAAGCTCAGAAAGCAGTAAGCTATTGTGAACTAGGAATGGCATCATGAACATTTGATTATTGTCTGAAATAACAGCTTAATACCAATCCAGCTATTGTTAAATTATTATATAAATTATAATAATAAAATGATGATGCTCTGGAGATACTACATTTTTGAAAGATTAAAAATTTGAAGTTCTGTTCAGAAGATTAACTTAATCAGTTATCTGAGAGTACATTTTGCATCTTAAATGCATTGGTGGGCACATCAGGAAGTTATCCTATTTAGCACTGCCAAACAATTGAGCTTTTAGAAGAAAATTCTGTCCATGATGGTTTTTCATTCTGTGATATTGCAAATGGTTAAATCAATTAAAATCTCTTTTAAAGAAAGTATAGTCAAATTCAATTCAACAAATGCCTTTTAGGGACTAGTAGGGGCTATATCCTTGATCATGTACCAGGGATACAGAGGTAGAAAAAAATAGACAAAATCTCTGCCTACAGGAATATTACAGCATATAAAAGTTAATGAACATTGAACATTTCAATACAAATGATACAAATGTAGAAAGGGCTATATTTTGCCTATTATAAGGTTTTCGGTTTCCCCTCCAACTGACTATAGGGAAGTCTCCAGGCAGGTGAGAAAATTAGTCTTTTTTTTCCCCCAGCTGTATTGAGATACAATTGACGTATAACACTGTGTATGTTTATATAGGTATATACTGCAAAATAATTGTCACAATAAAGTTAGTTAACAAACCTATGACTTCACATAGTTACAATTTTTTGTGTGTGTGGTGAGAACTTTTAAAATCTCTTAACAACTTTTAAATATGCAACATGATATTGTTAACTATAGATACTGTGCTGTATATTACATAAAATTTTATTTATCTTGTAAGTGGAGGTTTTTACCTTTTGACCACCTTTACTCACCCACCCCTAACTTTCCCTCCTCCCAGAAACCACCAACCTGTTCTGTTTCTATGTGTTTGGTGTTTTTATATTCCACATATACGTGAGATCATACAGTATTTGCCTTTCTCTCTCTGACTTATTTCACTTAGCATAATGTCTTTACGGATCATCCATGTTGTCAAAAATGGCCGGATTTCCTTCTTTTTTATGGTTGAATAATATTCCATTGTTTATATATACCATGTTTTCTTTATCCATTCATTCTTTGATGGATACTTAGGATGTTTTCATATCTTAGCTATTGTAAATGATGCTACAGTGAATATAGGGTTGCAGATATCTCTTCAAGACAGTGATTTTGTTTCCTTCGGGTTTATACCCAGAAGTTGAACTGTTGTATCACATGGTAGTTCTATTTATAATTTTCTGAGGAAACTCCATACTTCCATAATGGCTGCACCAATTTACAAAGAATATTGGTCTTCATTCTCAAATTTCAAAACAAATAGTCAACTCTCCCTGACCAACTTGTACCTAAAGTTTATAGATACTTCTTTAAGTAGTAATTCAAAATATGTATATCCTTGAATTGTATATTACAAAACTCTCCAACATTAGAAATTATATCTATTATAGATAATCTTGAGACCATTCTACTTACTTGGCATTGTAAGTATTCTTATAGTAGCCTTGTATGTATAATTGTATCCTTGCATGAAATTAAATAAACAGAAAATTATACACATGGATTTTGTTAGCTTAGGCTTTGATTCATTTATTTGTGCTTCAGTGTAATGGCATTGGTCATTATCAACTGATCCCAGAAATAATCAAACGAGGCTCACTTTCATGATACCTCAGATTTGCTCAAGGTGCCTCCTGTGTATGATTCCGTGTGATGAAATCCTTTCCAACAATGTTTTTTAAACAAGGAGTGTGTATTCCTGGCAATTTGTAATCAGTAGTTGGTGGGTTTTTACATGTATATTTTGAATATACATCAATTTGTTTTTACATTGTGATTAAGATGCACATCTCAGGTTGAGCTTCTGTTTTAGAATATGATAGTAGAAAATATTTCTTTTAAATAAATGCTGTATTAATTTCTATCAGACAAAAATGTGTATAATTCATCATATTTTCTTTTTTTCTCCATCTGCCAGGAAGCTCCAATTCAAAAATCAAGTGGATGATGATATTACTTCTGCCATCCCTAGTGGCTGACATATTTGCATTGCTCTTTAATTTATGGCTTTAATTTCCTGTCCTTATTCTAATGAGAATGTTCTTATTGAATATACCTTTTATCTCATATCATCTCTAAATGGTTTTGTAGTGAGAAGAGTAATAAGGAAATAAGTGAAATATAGTCACAATGTCCCAAATACTTCATTTTGCCATTCAGCTTTTTTTATGTTGGGTGTTAACACCTGCATGAGCTATTGAAATATTTTTACTCACTGTATAGTTTAACATTCTGGTACCTCAAGGCATCTTGACATCCTGTAAACTTTTAACACCCAATCATTTTGTGAAATACATAAGAAAAATCACAGCTGAAAAGCTTAGACGAAGGTAAGCCAGAGACAAAATTAATTCCTAATATGGTATTTTCTCTTTCAATGAGAGAAAGAAAAAGTAGCCCCAGAGACTTTAGTAATTGATTTAAAATTACCCAGGGTCGGTTCTGTTGAAGAGGTACATTTCACAAGTAGAAAAGATGAAAGAAATCTTCTCAGGTCTGGACTTATAACTCAGCTTTTGTAATTCAAAGAAAAAGTGTCACTAGCTGAGTCACCAGCTGTTTTTTATCTCACGTGGCAATCAGTAATCCAGGTAAACATTAACTCAGAGTAAATCCAGTATCTTGGTACCTTCATTTCTGCAGGTCTGAAGAGGCCAATCTTTTCCTTGGGAAGACAATAACTGTTTTTAATCAGTGCTCTTAATAAAGTAAAAGCAGCTGCCTTAACAGCCTGGCACACTCCCAGTGAAGGTCATCTGTGTCCCCTCCTGTCATAACCAACCCACTGGGTTGACTCTGTTCTCCTCCTGACACCTCTGAGAACCACAGCTACTTAGGAGCAATGTTCAGCTCTTTTGAAACACAAATTTCCAACCCCGGAGAATGTCCTGTGGCATATTTCTTGATTAGATGTTACTAGTGAGGTAATTTACAGGGAGTTAATTGGATTGAGATTTTAGTTTCCAATAAAATAAGGGTGATGAGAGTGAAAAAAATGAATGAGCTCATTGGTTCTTTAAAACATACCCTAAATCTCTCTTTTGATATTTCTAAAAACAAAATGACATCTGCAAGGTTTTTCTGTAGTTTTCACATAAACAAAATCAGATACACTGCTGCTATTGTCTTATTTCAAATTTCATAGCTTCTGCCAGCATCTACCATTCATGTCAACATGCAGTTAGCTACCCATCCTGTTAGTGAAGGTTTCGGTAGAGAGAATTAGCCGTCTTTTCAACTTATTAAGAATTTGCCAGAGTGCAAATAGAAATACCAAACACAAAAGGGATTAGCTGAAATATTTCCTTGAGATTGGTGTTTGAAGTAAAACTCTTGGCACCCTTGAAACTAGGAGCTTATTATTTTTCTGATTAGTCATTTGTTAGGTGATACAATTTGTATTTCCTGCTCGTCTTTTTTTTTCATAGTGTATGGATCATCTCCATTTGGCTTAAGGTAAATTCTGCTCTTCAAAGAAATAAAGGTTTTGCTAATATCAACTTTGCTTCTAGTAATAACAATTTCCTTTATGAAACCTTTTTTATTGAATGGAACTCAAAGCAGTTAGAGGATTACATAAAACCTAACTCTATATTGACATTAAAAATCAAAAACCTTCTACTTCTTCTGAAATACCTACATTTTTTTTCTCGGTACTTCTGCTCAGCTAAATGGTGGCAAGTTCCAGATTTTTCAAATCTGCTCCCAAGTACCCTCCCTGTTCACCCTGCTCTTCAATCTGGATAATATCTTAGTATGGATTTCAGAAGTACTGCCTGATTTCTTAAGCTCTAGATGTTTGGTAGCCAAAGAAAGATGTTACTGTTACTTAAGTAAATAATTGAACCATCAAAATAAAAAAAGAACAAAGCTCTGAGACCATGTAGTACCTGCTTCCACTTCATTTCCATAATTATTCTTAATTGTTCTATGTCTCTTTTTCCCTAAAGGATATTATAAGAATTTTTCTAGACATTCATTAACTTTGATTTTTTTTCGCATCTTTACTAAGGTATAATTTACATACTATAAAATTCACATTACAAAGTTCAATTCAACCATTTTTAATAAATTTAGAGAGTGTGCAACTATCATCACTGTCCACACTTAGAATATTTCCACCATCTTCTGAAATTCCCCAGGACCCATTTGTAGTCAGCTTGCCCATGGAGCATGGGGCTAAGAGGGAAAAGAAAGTTTTCCTTAAAAGTCAATGCCATTGTGAGGGCTGTATCATGGGCAGAATGAATGCTTGGACAGTGAATTTACAATGGACTTGGAGGAATTGAAGGTATTGTGATGAAGAATTATTTCTAATTCGTAATAAGTAACCATGCAGGAGATGATGGGAGGAGCTGGAATTTCATGGGACACACAGGTGAAGATCACTGAAAGCAAATACTTACATAGTGGGAATGCTGTACCAGGTACTGTTCTAACCCTTTAATGTAGGTTTATTTACGTAATACACACAATAACCCTATGAGCTAGTACTACAACTATCCCCATTTCACAGATAAGAAAACTGAAGCCCAGACAAAGTAAATAAGGAGATAAGGGATGGAATTTGTATTCAAATGCAGGAAGTTTCGCTCTAAAATCCACCTGGTCACAGACTACTCTACAATTCTTATCAGTGTCACCTGGGTTACAAAATTGGACTAAATAAGAGGTAAACATTGTATAAGTTGGAGTAGTTGAGGTTCTGGGGCCCAAATAAGTAGAGCAGGAAAGAGGCACCCGTGTGCAATTTTAAGGTTGTTTCAACCTGGCTGCTCTACGCATGGGTAATGTAAGCAGAGGTGTCTGTGTAAAGTTAAAAGTTTTGGGTGGAGTGAGAAGGAAGCACTAAATGGGGAGCAACGAGGGAAGCGCAAAGGCAACAATTTTGCATCTTGGGACTAGTCTCCTCTGGCAAAGACCTGTGCTCTCCATTTCTGCAAACAAACCAATATCCGCTGATGATTTTGCATCCATGATTGCTTGATATCTTTCTATTCATCTTTTTTTCTTGATCTGCTCAATTAATATTTTCCTTTTCCTAGGTTCCCCCTCCTTACTCAGCGCATTTTATACTCTTTTTCCAGATGTGTGACAACCACTTCTTGGGCTCTAAACAGATTTCAGACTAATTTGTTTAATGGTTATGTGTTCTATTTTTGCTGATACTGGAGGATTTTAGAAGTCTAAGGAGACTTCCATGGAAGCTGTTCTGTGGTAACTTGAGTTCCAAGTTTGAGAAAATATGTCCTGGCAGCTTTGAGAACTCAGGTACTTCCTGGAGTCCAGGGCCAAAATGGGAAATGCAGCTGGGGCAGATGTTCTGGACTTCAAGTTGCCTTCTTGGTTTTAAAAGCTGAGAGATTCAGATCAATTAAGGGTTCCTGCAAAGCTAAGCCAGGTGAAGTGATGGAAGCAGTCCTTATAAATGCATTTCCATGTACTCACTGCCCCGGCTGTTAGGAGTATTTTGGCAACAGTTTGAGAAGTGGAGGCATATTTGATACCTAATAAGTAAAAGAGGAAAAGGAAAGGAAGATGCATTATTATAGGCAACAACAAATGTACATTAAAACTATCCTGTTGGAAGGATGTGCAGGCTTGGAAGATCTTTTTCAGGGAAATAGATTCACCCATATTAACTTATCTTAAAACATCACAACAAAGGTGTGCCTTTAAGGAACAGATGGAAAAGAATATCCATTCCAGTAATGTTTCTTTCCAAAGAGGTAAGTACCTAGTTCTTGTTAACTTTTATCAATCAAACCACATCAATATAAAATGCTCTGTTTCTGAGACCAGGAAATCCCAGTATAGAAAAAAAAAATATATATATGCTTTTACCCATTTAATATGCCTACAGTTCTCTTTTCAACACATTACTTAATTTTAGTTCTTAGTTTCTACGATAAAATATGTCTTTTCTGAGAAATAAATGCTAGAGAAGGAATTTCCCATGTTTTTGTTTTTTCTTAGCTTTTTAACCACAGTTAGAGTTTCCCTAATTGTTTCTTGAATAATTGTATCGTATTTTGTAAGAATAATTTCATTTGTTATCAATTTAAAATTGTGGCCTAGTAGATAGCATGCTTAAAACAAATATAACAAGAACACATGAAATAGTAAGTTAAACTAATGCTTATTGGGTACCTTCAGTGTGCTGGGTTGTGTGCTGTGTACAAAGGTCTCTAGACCAGAAGCAGTAGATTTGGCCTCTATTTCTGACTCTCTTTGTAGCTATGTGACAGTAAGAAAGTTTCAGTTCCTTGGTTGCTTCATCTGTAAAATTAATTTTATTTTATTAGGGCGCTTCTAGATTTGCGAGCAGGAGAAATCAACTCTGGCTAATTTAAAGAGAAAAGAGATGCATCAAAGGGTACAGATTAAAGGTAGTTCACAGATCCCTGGGGATGACCAGAGACCTGGGCTTGGAAGTCAAGGAGGTGGAAATAACATAATCAGGCCGGGGAGCTGACACTTTGGAAGCAGCATTCCTTCGTCTTTGGGCAGGGACTCTACCACCTTGTAGCACTGAACCAATCAGAGCTCACTGCTAAAACCACTATTGCTGTCTCCTCCAGAAACTATTACAGCTGCCGCTATGCTTGTCTACAGGGATGCCGAGAAACTCCTGCTTCCTTGTGCCCCTGGTCTGGCCCAGGCATGTCTGATTGACAGGGCCAGGGTGCTATGCCTATGTCTCAGCGGCGGGCATGGGGGCTGGGGTAGAGGAACACAAGGCAAAGATCTTGCTTTGCTCCCTCTGAAAGGTAGGCAATGCCCCCAATATAAAGAATGTTCTGGCACTGAACAGCAGAAAAATATACCGCGGAAAGAAACATTTCAAATTCTAGCATCTTCTAGAATACGCAAAGTAATTTGGAGGCTGGTGTTCCTGGAAACGTCATCTTGATTGCCTGTTGTCCTGGTGTAGTTCTTTTTTTTAAATTTTTATTTATTTTTTATTTTTTTATTTGCGGTATGCAGGCCTCTCACTGGTGTGGTCTCTCCTGTTGCGGAGCACAGGCTCCGGACGCACAAGCTCAGCGGCCATGGCTCACAGGCCTAGCCGCTCTGTGGCATGTGGGATCTTCCCGGACCGGTGTCCCCTGCTTCGGCAAGCGGACTCTCAACCACTGCGCCACCTGGGAAGCCCCTGTTGTAGTTCTTAATGGCACCTCATTTCACTTTCATTTATGTCCTGGTTTATCAGATAAATTATAAATTCAACCTACTTAGAAAGGATAACACCATTTCACATACTAGGAGTATATATTTGCAATTCATTACTATATTTCTATAGAATTTTGTTTATCTCAGATAGAGTTTGTAGCATATTATAGTATCCTAACAACCGTCCCACAGGGTCGCCAGGACAGGTATCATCAGCTCCTCTTTATAAGAAGGACGGAAGACAAGGGCATTCGATGTTACTCTCTGCATGGCAGAGAGGACGCTAGACCCTGCACCTCTGATTGCTCCAACCAATGGGTCAAACATGCTACCTTCACGGTTATTAAAGTGAAACCTCACCTTTAATTCATGGGAGTTACCTGAGGATGACAGAGTGAAGAGGGATGCAAAAGTAGGAGGCTGAGATTTCAACTGTCATATTCTGTGCTCTAACCCAGAGCTTCTCAGCTTGGGGGGTGTCCCTCCAGGCTTGGGTGCAGGGAAATGGTGCTCTGTCAGTTCTCCAGCTTGGTTGGGGCCTGCAGCATCCATCTGAGGTAAAAGCAAACTGCCCATTCTCTTTTCTATTGTGTTGTGTGCCCTGATTTGAAAATGCTTGGGAAGTACTGTTCTAGGCAATCGAGTAGATACTCTAATCCACTTGAAAGATATTTCTCACCCGTTTATTCATACAACATCTACTAAGGGCTCAGATGTTCTAGATGTACTGCCAGCTGTGACAAATATAAAGGTGAAAACACTCAACTCCTGGCCCTGGTTTGTTGTCCACTAGGGGAGGCATCCAGGCATAGGGACAAGAGATCAGATAAAGATGATCAGAGTGGTAGGTACAGGGGCTGCAGGAATACTTAGAAGGGACTCTTAGCCAGGTTTGCACGCAAGGGGTGCATGGGAGTCTTCTCAGAGTAGTTGATTTTTAGATTTGTAGATGATTTTTACTTTGAATCCTAAAGGAGTACAAGGAATTTTCCAGGCAAAAGGACAACAAGTGAAGAGGAGACCGTATTCTATGCAGAATGAGCAGCTGCATAAAGACCTGAAGACCCTAGAGGCCTCCCACTTTTCAGAGCATGCAAACACCTGAACACAGCAGAAGAGTAGGTTCGAGGTGGGTAGAGCTTAGAGACCACGAAAGGAAATCCCAAATCCTTCATGGCCTTCTAGATCATGAAGGGTCTTCCATGCTAGAGCCACACTCTCTAGTCCTACTACAGTAATACATAAAACAATAGAATTTGTCTACTCTGTTTCCAGTAGCATTGACAATAATGGCCTAAAAGTTGACTCAAATAATTCCAATGAGGATACAAATGGTAGCTAATACCTATTAAGCTGTGGCTATATGGTAACAACTGTCCTAAGTACTTGATAACTATTCAGTAGTTTAATCCTCCTGACAACCGTATGAGGTAAGTATTATCAACCTCATACTGCAAATGAGGAAACTGAGACAGAGAAGTCTTTCCACATGTTACACAGAGCTGGAATTTGAACCCATGTAGTCTATGTCCCAGTCTTTGCTCTTAGAGACAATACTGCACCCTAATTACAAAATTCTGTTTAAGACATCTTCGTTATGAGAATGTCTTTGCTCTGTGAGTTCATGTGAATAATGTTATTTTGAATTGTTTGGAATTACAAGCAGTAGGGAAATTTTACTCATGCTTTAGAGTCATCAGGCTCGCTATCCCTAAAATAAGGTCATCCAATTAGAAAGTGTATATCCTTGTCTCCTAAAAAAGATTGTTTCCTTATGGCACCTAACCACTCTGAGTTTTAGTTTTTCATCTAAAAGCCAAAGATGATAATATGTTGTTATTAGATGGTTTGGGGGCAATTGATATGTGCATAGTTTAGAATGTAATATGTGCGACTGAATCTGACACTACAAAATGAGGCATTTGCAATAATTTTACAATGTAAGATGATGGGACTTCTGCTGAGGTTTATTTGTAAAACAAAGGAGAATGTTACCTTTTGCACACGCCTATCATTTAGCCTCGAGTTTATTTATTCCTTATTTCGTTGATTCTTTTTACTTAATAAGCTTGCTTTGAGTTACTTTGTTTCTGTCTCTGTCCTGGGTACTGCAGAGACAATGGTGAACACTAAAATCCTTTGGTCCTGTGGAAGAGTCAGACACAGATGTAAATAGAAACTATAATGCAATATGCCAAACATACTGATTGTGCTATGTATAGAATTTAATGGAAGCCCCAGTTAAGAAGGCCTTACCCAACCTAGAGCTTCAAGGGAAGAATTCACAGTAACGGGGTTGCCTCCAGATTTTGTCAGAATAAGTATCAGCAAAGCTTCAGTTAAATCAGGATAGAATTGGTTACTAGAAGAGCAAGATTCTGAGCTTTCCCCTCTGCTAATACATTCCATTAATCAGGCAGGTTGGAGGAGCCATCTCCATTTCTTATTGTTTTCCTCTGGCCACATTCTCCAGATCTGTTTCTATAACATCTAAAAACTTGCTCAAGTTCAGTCCAGAATTTCAGAAGGCCCTGTGTACCTTCCACAAAGCTGCCTTTCCATTGATCATCATAGCAGGGATATGGCTTTTCATCAGTTTCCAGGACCAGCGCAAAGACATTCAGGTCCCTGAATGGGTGTGCATAGTCTAATGCAAATGCCCTCAGTGTTTCCCCAAATGATCCTTTGAAAAGCACTCCTTGACACATGTTGGAATGAGATGCTTTTTTTTTTTAAGCTAGCGTTTTCCCATCCAAATGTTCCTTCAGAGAGTTTATAGCCCAATGAAGGCTCCTAAGACAGCACATGTGTTAGGTTTACTATCAAGAAAGCTATTTTAGAAACACATGCAAAGAATTAGAAAAGAGACTGTAATAATATCTTCTCATCCTGAGGGTTGTGGAGGTACTGGCATTGTACAGTATTTCCAACAGTGATGTTATGATCATAAAAGCACATAGTTATCTACAAGTGGGCCTTGTTATACTGGGAAGAGATACTTTGAGTAAGTTCCAACTTCACTATTTCCACTCTGTTACCTCATTATTTCTTAATAATTGTTTCCTGACACTTACCTTAGATTCTTCAGGAAGTTTCTTTCTGGTTCTCCATGAAAGGCCAAGTATATTTAGTCTCGACACTTGGTTTACTCCTGGAATTCCAAATTGCTCTACTCTGGCCCTTTTCCCCATTCTTTTAAGGCCCAAATCTCATACTGACTCCTTCATGAAGATTTATCTGTGTCCTTTGCAACTTGGCTTTATGATAATATCCCTAGGATGTGGGCTCCATTACAGGCAGAATAAGCTTCATGGTCTTCCTCCATCCCGGTAGGTGAAGTTGGACTGTGTAAATCAACAGACGCAGAGGCTATAAAGAAGAAAAGTCTGCTTTGTTCCAATGCTGCTTTGCAGGTTGAGTGGGGACTCTGCTCCACTTCACCTCACTCTGAAATTCTGGTCGGCAGTGAGGCCAGTACCTGGAATCTTGCCAGCTGTGCTGACAGAGGGAAAAAGAGCTCTGCAGAGCCTTGCACTGGCACTTATATGCTTTACCTTGGTAGACACATATGTCATTGTGCTTGCAACTGATTGACGAGTACTAGATCCATGGTCCCTCCCAACCACAAGGGAGCCAGGAAGTGCAATCCTACCATGTGCCCAAAAGGTAGAGAGCCATAAATATGTGGTGAACTGCACGAATGAACCACAGAGCCCTTTGGACCTGGGCTTGATTGGAGGCTTTGACAGTTACTAATGATATGTCTTACTCTGGACAAGTGACTTAGCTTCTAGGCGGCTCCTTGCCTCAGCTTCTTCTATAGAAGCGGAGAATCCTTTATTCTCCAGTGGTTTCTGGTAAGCAATCATTGACTTTAGAACTCATATCACAGATCTCATTTGCTGTTGCCCTTTGGTCCTAAATAGTAACATGAGTACCTCTCATTTTCCCTTTAACAACACAGCTTGCTCTCTTGAATTGAGCTCCTGTAATATTAAGGAAGCACTAGGTGGAAACTAGTTTACTGTCCGACTTGTCTACAAAAGTGGCAAATGCAATATGACTCTATGATCTTTGTTCATTAAGGGAAGAAAGAAAATTTAGAAGGGGCAAGGGTTGAATTCTCAAGACTGTCAGTTGGAAGCTCTTCTTTTTGCCTCAGAAAAAATTGTCTCTCAGATATTGTTCCTGACGATTCAATTTTTTGAAAGAGGATTTCATTTAGTTCATTCTTCTTAATGAAGTAGCTGTGCATGAGTCAGTGAAGGGCATTGGGCACTATGGATTTGGTAATCATGTTCCAATTTCTGCTTGGTCATTTTTAATTGACACCTTAGACTCGTCTGTTGCTAAAAAAACAGATTTATGCACTGTTTGTTGTCAGATCGATGAGCATTACCAGCGATCAGGTTAAAGTGTTGCAAAGACCCGTGTTATTCTTCCTTAGGGATAAAACAGTCAGCTTTAAGTCAGAGTGGGGTAAATTATTCATTTTAATATTGTTGGTTTAGGCTCACCTGAAGAGATGGCCTTGCCGACCTACAATAAAACTGGCATGATTAAACATTTCTCCCATCTCGAATCTTTCTGCAGCTATTCAGGCTTTTGTGTGCCACAAACTCAATACTTTTGTATGCATCAAAGGAACAGGCTGGGTCATAAATAGCCATCATTAATTGAAGCTGCTTTCACACTCAGCTGGCAATTTCTCATCTCCGTAATTTAGACAATGTGTATTCTTTAACCAGATGTGAAATTTTATTGTATTTCAATAATTGAAATACAGCTATTTAATACAGAGCTTTAATTTAAATATATTACAGTGCTCTCTGGACTCACACTTGTCTAGCTATCTTTGAGCTGCATATTAAAATATATTCAACTGCAGGTGAGATTAGTCCACTCCATTACTGGTGTATTTTGGATGATGTCCAATTAACCATATCACTTAGATGGAGATGATTTTGACCTAGTTCTTTATAGGAGTGTTGACCCATTTTGGACAACTAGGGAAAGTGTTATCATACTATTTCTTTTACCCCTCATAATCACCACCATTCACCACATATTTCTGGCTTTCCACC
Source organism: Globicephala melas (assembly GCF_963455315.2). NCBI lineage: Eukaryota > Metazoa > Chordata > Mammalia > Artiodactyla > Delphinidae > Globicephala > Globicephala melas. The sequence goes on along the minus strand of NC_083315.2, from coordinate 159,700,183 downwards.
TTCTGAGCACATGGTAGGGCTGCACTTCCTGGCTCCCTTGTGGTTGGGAGGGACCATGGATCTAGTACCAGCCAATCAGTTGCAAGTACAATGACATATGTGTCTTCCAAGGTAAAGCACATAAGTGCCAGTACAAGACTGCAGAGCTCTCTTTCCCTCTGCCAGCACAACTGGCAAGTTTCTAGATACTGGCTTCACTGCCAGCCATAGTCAGAATTGAATTATTGATCCCAGAAGAAAGGGACCACCTGTAGAAAACTAGGAAATGTGAGAAGTTGTAGGATCAATCTTTAATTCTCAGCTTGGTTTCCTCATGGGCCCTTTATGTACATTTCATAAGCTAGGTACAGCTGTGTTTAGTTTCCCAAGTTCCTCAGGCTATTAAATCTTTGCCATGTTGTTTCTTCTAGTAGAAATTGTTGTTTCCATATCCTCTCCTAAGTCTGAGTCATCAAAGTTGCAAAACTCAGCTCCTACATACAATACCCCTTCCAAAAAGCCCTTCCCAGAGCTTGTTTCAATTTCCCAGGTCCATGTTCTAATAGATAGCTCAGTAGACAGCACCTATCAGCAATGTATGTGTCTGATCGCTCCACTATAATGCTAGAAAACAAGTACTTTGAATTATTTAACTCTTTACAACCAGGTCTTGGCCATGGTATGGACTTAATAAATATCTGTTGAAAGTCATAGAAACATGACTTTATTTAAATACTATATTTTTAGGAAATATTAACCACTAGCATATGTGGAACACTTATTGTGTGCTAGGCACTGTTCTTTGCACTATATCTGTTGTGAGTCATTTAAGGTTCTAAAATACCCATTATACAGATGGGGAAACTGAGCGGCTGGAAGAAGTAACTTGGCCAATGTGACACAGTCATCCAGTGGTGGAGCCAGCATTCACATCCAGACTAGCTTTAGAGCTAGTAAACAGAACCACCATACTGTTATTTCTCACAGTGCAAATTTCTAACAGTCAATGAGAAAAAAGCAAACTGAAAACACAATTCCTCCTTCCTGTACTTGCTTATTCCTAATGAATGTTCTTTTAAACTCACATAGAAAATAAAGCAGCAACATGTTTCTGTATTTATTGTAGCTTTAGTAATTTCAGATTGTAAATTTGCTTTGAAAACCCTAGTGTTTAAATATTAATCAAAGCTATAGAAACTTCCAAGCAAGTGCTGTCAGAGAAAGTCAACATTAGTTAGATTTTTACTTGCTGACAAGTTAAAAATTAGCTTATAGTAGCTTTTCTACCTCCTGGAAACATGTTGGCCACTAAGCCCATTGTGGGATTCAAAAGAAAATTTTGGCACTCAACTTTAAAGCAGGGATATGTAAAAACCAGCAAATAAACCAAAAGGTGATTATCTTCTATATAAGATTAACAAAAAATAATTATTCTGTGTAATCTCAGAATTGTTTTCAAATACAAGCTATTTCCTCTTTGTTTAGGGAAATGAACTTGATAAATACAACTCAATACGTCTCTATGGTGATTTTCTTAGAGATATCCTTTTATATCCTTTTTTGAGACTTCCAATACATTATAAAATTTATGAACAAAAAGCTTTATTAAATTGTGGAAAGTTTAAATTTTTCACGTTTGTTAAAGAAGCACTTTTAAATGTACCACTCCATGACACAATTGTGCTTTTCCCCAGATAATAACAGGACTTATAAGCATGTTACTCTGTAGTTCACTTTACGAGTTATAACATTTGGAGTATGTTATTTGACTTTGGATTGGTTACTTATACTGACCACTTTTCTTCTCTGTAAAACAGAAGTAACAATGTGACTTACTTTATGAAATTAAAATATTTAAAAACAGTACCCGGGGCTTCCCTGGTGGCGCAGTGGTTGAGAGTCCACCTGCCGATGCAGGGGACACGGGTTCGTGCCCCAGTCCAGGAAGATCCCACATGCCGCGGAGCGGCTGGGCCCATGAGCCATGGCCACTGAGCCTGAGCGTCTGGAGCCTGTGCTCTGCAACGGGAGAGGCCACAACAGTGAGAGGCCCACGTACCGCAAAAAAAAACCCAAAAAACAAAAAAACAGTACCCATCAAGACAAAGAGTTTGGTTTCTGCTGTTGTTATTATTGTCTTCAGGCAATGTGGCTTCATAAATGGACAAGCATTTGAAGAATGAAAGACATTTTCTTTTAATACATCAGGTTGTCTTCTGTGACTGCAGGTATATATTAGTCTGCCTAGGCTGCCATAATAGAATGCTACAGGGTGACTTGAAGAATAGAAATTTATTTTCTCACAGTTCTGGAGGCTGAAAGTCCAAGATCAAGGTGTCAGCAGGGTTGGTTTCTGGTTGAGACCTCTCTTCCTGGCTTACAGATGGCCGTCTTCTTTCTATGTCCTCACATGGCCTTTCCTCTCTGCGGGCACATTCCTGGCGTCCCTTTCTTTTCTTATAAGAACATCAGTCCCCTGGGACTAGGGCCCCACCCTTATGACCACATTTAACTTTAATTACATCTTTAAAGGCCCTATCTTCTAATTAGTTACACAAGGGGTTAGGACTTTGATGTATAAATTTGGGGGGTGGGACACAATTCAGTTCATAACAAGATGGAACATCATTTGAGGACAATAATAAGAAAGCTAAAGGGGAAGTGGCTTAAATGAGTCCTGGGTCAAATGATCCCCTGCTCACCCCACTGGAGGTTTTCAAGAGGTCACCTGCCATTTTAAATAAATGACTTCAGCTCCTGTTTAGAGTTCCATTTACTAGTATGCCTTCTTGCCTCCCTCACTGCATCAACAGAAACTTCCATGATGTTTTCCATGGATTTTATTTTATTTTATTTCTTATAGGGTGGTAGGGAGCTTGATTACTACTTGACACGAGGATGTAAGGGATTCAGAAACTGGAGGAAATAGGGAAGAGTGGAACAATTGTCTGGGCACGCCGTCAGCTTCAAGCATATGAAGAATGTTGTTGGAATGGCTTTGCCATCACGGGAATGCTTGTGGGGCCACACTTCACTCCTTCATTTGGGTAGGTGTGAAATTCCTAAGGTTTTAAAAGTAACAATGATATAGTAGGTTCTCCTTCTAAAAAATTAAATCTCACCCACGATTATAATAAATAAGATTTGTATAATGATGACATTTAAAATTGAGACTGAAATGTCTCCGACCAGACAGTGGTAATGGCTAATTTCACATTATGCAGAATAATCCATTTGTCAGTGAAAACCTAACCACCATGCTTAGATTCTCATCGTTCTTTTTATGATAACTGCCCAGAATCCCTGTTTAGTTACAGTGCCAATTTGTTATTTCATGTAATATTAACAAGTTATCATATAAAATGAACAGTGAGCTAATTCTCTGAAAGTCTGCAAGTAAATACTGAATTAGGGTTAACACCTTACAGTAATTCACTTTAGAAAACTTCCATTTCCCTTCTCAAGTCTACCAATATTCAAAATCATTTCCATCATCTCCACGTGTTTGTGTAAAACCTCAAAGGAAACTATCTTGTTTTCTTTAATATAACTCAAAATTCTATTTTTTATTTTAAGTACTATTATGGTCCAGATATCATTGGCCTTAATGATATCTTACAGCTACTAGTTCTGCAGGTAAATTAGACAAAACGTTAATTATTTGTTTCCTATAGGAAGTCCCTGGTTGACCACATTTTCATAAATACTGAAGAAGAGCTCTATTAAAGATAGTACTTTTTGGTCAACATTATAAAAGCAAAGTAAAGATATCCAACGTGAAGCTACAGTTAATAACAGACAAATGTTACCTCATCAGAGTCTAATGAATGCTAATACAGTGCTGGAGCATCCTGATTGGTTGTTGGTTTCTAACAGCGCTTATAGCCTGGCTTTTCTCAACATGGATCCTCTGTTCTTCCTTCCTTTTCCAGATCTGACAGACCCAAGTAATTAGCAGAGTAGTGCCAGAAAGACCATCAGCCAGTACATTACTGGCAGCTGGGTTTTCTGGCTGAGCCCTGGGGATACTGAACCTACATTCGTCTCTAAGAAAATAGGAGTAGGGCCACAAGAGAAAGAATTCTGTGAGAAAATTCGAGAGCAGATGCTAGCATGATTCTGCCCATGTGCAGTTGGGGGTCTCACTGTGGAGTCAGTTGTTCTCTTTCACTTCCATATACATGACAACAAACCCAGCAGTAACTGTGACCTTCTTTGGTTATTGTTGTTCTGCTTTCTGGTCTCCTGTTCCTTTCACCACCTTTACCCCTAATTGCTCTTTGTTCCAGCCTCTACCTTAAAGTTTCCTTTTCCAAGAAATCACTCACCTTCCCAGCATTTGGAATCATTGTTCTATGGCACAAAAAATGGAAAATAATGCATATGCTTTATGATGATCTTGGAAGAGGAAAAAAAAAAAACAAAGAGAGAGAGAGATGACCAGGCACGGAGATGGTCTGGCTTTGGAAAGCTCTCACCAGTTGGCGGTTGTTAGAGAATGACTCAGCTGTCTGGCTCTACCTTTCAGACAGATTTAGGTGACCTGGAGACCCATCAGCAACAGTAAGGCTTACTCATACATAGGCATCCCTGGATCAGCCACATCCTGCCAGGAAGGGCAAACATCTGTGATTGCTTCAGGCAAATCCTACCTCTTTCGTACTTTTTTGGATTAATTAATGACATTAATTTAAACATCCTATGAAAAGCTAAGACTGTCCAGTTATATCCAAGAATATAAGACTATATAAAATGCACCTCTTTTAACTACATATTTCTTCTCACATACGGTGCATGTTTGGTTTATTCTTAAGTGCCTACAATGCGAAAGGTGCCAAGTGAGGCTCTGGGAACGTTTATACTCATTTTGCAGAGGAACAAGTAGAGGCCTGGAAAGGTTAAGTTGCTTTCTCCAAGACACACTTGATTTTTTTTTTTTAATCTTTATTGGAGTATAATTGCTTTACAGTGTTGTGTTAGTTTCTGCTGTATAACAAAGTGGATCAGCTATATGCATACGTATATCCCTGTATCCCCTCCCTCTTGCGTCTCCCTCCCACCCTCCTTATCCCACCCCTCTAGGTGGTTGCAAAGCACCGAGCTGATCTCCCTGTGCTATGCAGCTGCTTCCCACTAGCTATCTATTTTACATTTGGTAGTGTATATATGTCAATGCTACTCTCTCACTTCGTCCAGCTTACCCTTCCCCCTCTCCGAGTCCTCAAGTCCATTCTCTATGTCTGGACACACTTGCTTTTATATGCTAGAGAAGACACTAATCTTCTTAGCCTTTTCTTTTCATTTTGACTGTATATTATTCAGTAATAGTCAACAACATTGGTTAACTTGTATATCTTAGGTACTTTGATACAGCTCCAGTGTCTGAGATTGAGAATAACACATGCTGTAAATAACAGGGAAGAGGAAACAGACTGTGTCATTATGACAGCACTGAGTCTGAGCCAATCCTGGGAATACTGACCTCCAGCCTCTTGTCCTATAAGACAATTACATGTCTTTATTGTTTATTGAACTCAATAGTTTGGCATTCTCTTGTTTGTAACAAAAAGTTCCTACCTGCTAGATTAAACTAATAAAGACAACACCATGACAGGAGAAAGTGAAATGAAAGTTAAAAAAAAATCCTTCCAAAAATAAACCCATGTTGAACATATTCCAGTCAGGAAGACCCAGGTGTGACAGAGCTCTGTTTTGGATTTATACAGTGTGGTTTACTACCAGAAATGCCAGGAGACTCATTAGAGAATTGTTCACCTGGTAACACGGTGTCAAGAACAGACACTAAAAACAGTGTTGTAGAGGGTCCATGGTGGAGATGGTACGGACTTCAGATTCTGTAATTGAGAATAAACAACTTGGGCTCTCTAGGAGGGCATCACATGATGTGACTGGCTTGTGCTTCTAATTTCCCCAAATGAGAGGACTAGCACAAGACCAAATTCCATTTCATTTTCCCTATCAGGAACAGTTTGTAGACATCTGTTTTCAAGGGTACCAGCATGAATATAAATATTAGGTTTGCTCCATAAAGAGCTTTCATGGAATGCAAAATAATATGTGACACTGCATATACACCCACTTGTTGCCACTAATGAAAGCTAAAATTTGTTAATCACTTACTATTTCCCAAGCACTGTGCTAAATGCTTTTCATGTATTACCCTAGTAAAACCTCACACCCTTGTGAGGTAAGACTTATTATGCCATTTTATATATGGAGAACCTGTGGCTTGGAGAAGTGAAACAATTCACCTAACACCATTGAACTAGTAAGTAGGATTCAGCCAGGATTTGAGCATGGGCAGGGTGACAACCTCTATGCTGTACTGTCAATTATAACTATTGTGCCACTTGCAAGCATGGTTATATTACTTGTACACCAAATAGATAACTTCTCCCATTGTATATTTTTGGTGTATTTTTGTTTAGTGTTGCTAGAACTTAAAGACCTGGGGTATCTTATTGAAAGAAGGTAACACCTTGATCATGATTGAGATGGGAAATGGGGTGGAATTAGAAGCAGGACCATTGCATGGAACAGGTGAGTTTCTCCTATGGTCTGTTCCTCATATGCTCTCATGCGCACATGTGCAAACTTGGGCTAAAGGGGAAAGGAGTTAAGAGCAACCAGCTTTGTTCTTCTTGGTATCTGCCATGTCATCCATGGTCACGTGGGAGGTAGAACAAAAGAAATAATTAGAATCAGATAAAGCTGAGTTTAAATTCCATTTTACCATTTTCTAGCTGTCTTGGTTTCTTTATCTACAAAACTATGACAATAATGCCTACTTCATAGTGTCATTGAGGAGAGTTATATATGTTTGTGTTTGTCTGTATATTTATTTATCAAGCAAAATGCTTGGGACAGAGATGAAATAATAATGAATACCTATAGCTATGATATGTATATTAATTTTTATTATAAATTTCATTATATTTCATTATAAATTTTATTTTATTTATATACACTAATAGATTTATGAAATATAATTAATATAATATTTACATTTATTTAATAGTAATATTAAATATTCATTTAATAGTAATATTAATTTATATTTTATTTATTATAACTTTTTAAATACTTTAAAGATTGTATATATTTATATAAAATTATATATTTTTACATATATAAATAGATGTAACTTTTATATATATAACATATATGTGTTATAATAATTTAATAGCTTTCTATTAGAGATTAGTAGTTGTTATTAGCTTTCTAACTACTAGTTTATTATCTCATTCTGACTTTCCAGTCTCACCTGTTTGCTCTGGCTCTTAATGAATCCTTTAGAAGTTCAATGATTCTTCTTCCTTCATTTTCAGCTAAGAGGATTTATTAAATGTATCCTCATTGTTTTAACTGAAAAATAAATGTATGTTTATCAAAGTGTTTCTAATGTCAACCAATTCATGTCTCTAGCCTGCTACTGTCTCCCCTTGAATATTATACCATCCTTTCTCAAATTGTGGCCAAGAGAAAAGGTTATGATGTTTATATAAAGCTGCAGCTTATAGTTCCAATAAAGAAATTCTTTAAACCCTTCTGATTTTCCTTCTGGTACAGGTGACTTAAAGAAACACTGGTTAGATAGGTTTAGTTTTAAAATGATGTACTTCTAGAGAAAAGGCTGGACTAACTGATGGCTTAAGGGGACATCTATCTTGAAATCCATGATTTTAATCAGTTTGGATAACTCTTCGTGGTTCATGATGATCCCCATATCATTAGATGTCTTGACAGTTAAATAAGATAACACACTTGTAGCATTTAGCATAGAACCTAGCCTACAGTAAATGCTATTAAATGCTAGCAATTACTAATATTGTTTTCTCTGTTATAGAACTACAACTGTAGCTTGGTTACAGTAATATGTGGTGAACAGATTAATACAGGTTGTTTTCCTACTCTACCAGTTATTAAACTATTGTCTCTCTCAGCTTCAAGCCTGTCCAGCTACATTTTGCTTTGTAATTCTGCAGAAAACTACACTGCCCCTTTGCCAGCTGGTGTGTTAGGGTCCACCAATAGAGGGATCAAGGAGGAGGAAGAGGGACATACTCTTATTTGGTGTTCTGATCAGGGTCACCCTTGAAATAGCTCTTTCCACTGGCATTGACAATAGGTTTTATTATGTGCAAGCCAGTTCTAAATGGTGCTCTATACTCTGTAGAGTTTATGAGTATTTACAATATAGATCTCTTTTTCTAATAATTATGAAGTTCTCATCTTAAGATCTGACAAATTGTCTACCACTTAGAACCTTGCAATATAAAGGAAAGTTCTCTCAGGTTTACAGTGCCCAGGAACACTCTTGGGGTAGGGAAAATCTATACTCTGACTTAAATTGTCAAGAAAATAAAAGTGAAGGGATTTTTTTTTTCTAGAAAGGATTTCAGCGAAAGTTGAATTTTTAATTGAACAAGTGGATTGTTAGTGCCTTGGGGTCTTTTCTGTTACATTTCCTACCTTCATTTGTACATTGTTTGGAGTTTATCGTTTTCTCCTGCTCCACTGTCCCCACTCCCATTTAATCTATTGATATATTCACTGATTTTTTTTTCTTTTTCAATATATTCCTGCTACAGGTCCTTGTGTTGTTAGAAACTAAACACTTAATGGCAATCTGACAACTGTAACAAAAATAATGATTCCAGCATTACAAATAAAAGCACAGCAAGCATTAGGGAGGGAAAAGTGAGCCAAAAGCTACCCATGCTGAGAATGACTGGCCTCAGCACAATTAAATAGGCTTCTCTTCTCATAAATTTCAAATAAATTTAATACCATAAGAGTTTAAGACTTCCCTACATACTGTACTATTTAGTTCATACTTCAATAGCTGATGTACAGCATTAGTTAGAAAAAAAACAAAACAAAACTCAAATAAATCTCTCAAGATGGGCTAACTATACAGTGGAAATGGACTCTTCAATGTGTCCTGAGTAAAAATAAATTAGGGATAAGCTGGAGATTTCCACTTAACTTGATTAGTTTGAGATGTGAATCTAATGGGACAAATATTTGAAAAATATTTAAAACTAAATCTAGTGGGAAATACTATTGTTTATTAAGGGAAATGAAAGCTGTAATATCAATTACTTTGGTTAAAAAAGCACATTTGCATTCAGGTGGGGACCAACTAAAGTATAATTGTAATGTGAAACAAATTCTTTCTTATGTAATACCCCAGCTTTAATTTAAAGTAGAGCCAAACAAAATTAATTACAACTACTTGGCAGGTTATGCAAAGACACATTCTATACATTCTATGGATACTATAAAAAATTACTATTACTTGACACCTTCCTGGGAACCTTCATGAAATGACTGAGTTTACTAGATAAATTAATGGTATAGCCTCCAAAACCAATTACCCATTTAGTAAACTTATTAGTATACTTGAATGTTTCCTGATATAGATTAGAACATTCACTGAGTTTCATGTAATTACTCTATTCTTTTTTAAAAAAATATTTTTTTGTTAGAGAAACAGTATGTTCCAGTAAAAGTACAGAGTTTTTGGAGTAATATCTTGGTTCAAGTCATGTTTCCCCCAAAAGAAAGTACATGGCAGAACTATAGTGGGTCTTAATTGAGATGATTCTCTAGAATATAATCTCCAGGAGGGCACAGATCTTTGCCTTCAATCTATCACAAGAGCCTAGAACAGTGCCTGACACATAGTAGGTGCTTGATAAATCATTATTGAATGAATGAATAATGGTTGTAAAGCCACATTGTAAACTCTAAAGATCTATGAGAATATTATGGTCCATTAATATACCCGGACGGCAAATCTGTTATTGAGTGTTATTGCATCACTTACCCCTTCTCATAAAATAAATCCTACCTTGGTTTTGCATCCTCCTGGTATATATGGATAGCGTAATACAAGAAAAATTTGTTGAAATTTAGAAGCAGTGCTTTCCCAAACTAAATCACATTAAAGTACAAAGGGCAATAGTGTGTGTGTGTGTGTGTGTGTGTGTGTCCATGTCTCTAGGTGTAGGCATGTGCTCATGAATATGTTTGTGTTTGTTGTTACTATTTTTGTCATAAGTCTCTCAGACAAATGTGAGATGCTAATTTGTGAAACTGTTAGAACAGCCAAATATATAGTACTTGACTTTGCCAAGTCTTAATTCAGACTTTCCAAGACCACCTATCACTGAAAGTTCAAAACAGAGAGAGAGAGAAAAAAAGAAGGGAACAAAACTTAAAAAAGATTTGTGCGTTAGGTAGAACTGCTTTCTATAAATCCTGAGATAATAAAATAAATTACAAAAGTAATTCACTCAGTGTTCTGTTCTTATGGCTGGCCTTAACTAAGTCTTCCACCTTCTCAAATTCCTACATGAAACACCCTGTACTTTGGAAACACCAAACTGCTCCTAAGTCTATGAATCCTCCTTTGTACATTTTGCAAAAGGCTGTATATTTTGTAAGTCTATGAGTGGGAAGTACTTTCTTTATTTGATCTCTCTCTCTATAACTCTATCTAAAAGCTTAATATACTACTTTTCATCAAGCAGGCAGGGAGCTATGAAGGACAACAAAAGAGTCAGAACTTTCTGAAGACAGATTTAATTCTTTGCTCTCAGCAGGTCTTATTTTAGGAAAGTAATCAGGATAAGAGAGCTGGGAAGATGTGGGATTTAAGTGTATCTAAGGATGTAACCTAAACAGCAACCTATATAATCCTACATATTATTCTTAGAACCAGCCACCGGGTTCAGGGGAGCTTACTGGATGAGGTTACAAATGTTTACCATAGTCCTACCGTGTTTCCAGCTTTCACAATATGCCCTGCCTTGCTGGTCCTGAAGCAAAATGGCCATTAAGGCCCAAAGCTGACACTACATTCATTACTGTACTGTCCTGTTCCCAAGAGCGCTCAGCAGCCTCTCAAAAAGTCTAACTTAAAAAAAAAAAAAGTCTAACTTACTTCATGAAAGGTGTTTAAGCCCTAAGAACTAGACCTAGTTAAGCTAGTTAGTTACAAGGTAATGTATCAAAACTCTAATTGGTAGTAGAGGTTAAGGCAGAAAATAATACAATCTGTGGGAACCTGGTAGGAAGGGGTGTGACTCAGGATACTGTTCACTTGTTCGATATCCCAAGTGTGGGTAATAGATTAATTAATTGATTAAGTATGTAGCTCTAAAGGTAGAACTTTCTATATAAGAAAACTCAACACAGAACCTAGTTAATTTTTTTAAAAGTTCCCACCTTTTCCATCTCATCAACTCTTACACTCTGTCTTTTAATTTTTGGATTCCTGAGGGCATGCAGGATTCAGAGGGAGATGGAAATCAGAAGGGGTGGGCAGGGGAAGTTCATTGTTAACATTTTGAAAACAAGGCCCTCTAAGAGTTACAAATCAGATTAGGGCTTATTTATTTTCAATGCGCATTTAAAGGACCACTTGCATTGGTATTGTCTTCGTCCATTTCAGTTGCTATAACAAAATACCAGGAGCTGAATAGCTTATAAACAAGACATTTATTTCCCATAGTTCTGGAGGCTGGTAAGTCCAATATCAAGACACCAGCACGCTGGCTTTGTGGTGAGGTTCCTTTTCCTGGTTCATGGCAGCTCCTTCTCACTGTGTCCTCATAGGGTGGAAGAGGCTAGGGATCTCTTTGAAACTTCTTTTATAAAAGCACTAATCCCATTCATGAGGATCTCACCCTTTTAACCTAAGCACCTCCCAAAGGCTCTACCTCCTAATACCATCATCGTTGGGGGCAAGGATTTCAACATATGCATTTTGGGGGGGACACAAACATTTAGACCATAGCATGTATCACCTGGTATTTTGACTAATAATTCAGATTCCTGGCCCCCAATGCATAACTTTGAAATCTGAATTTGGGGGAGTCTCCATTTTTAACAACACTCTTGGTAATATGTTCGTTAACATTCAAAAACCACTACTGAACAACCTACTGTCCTTAAAGACATGGCAGTAGATAAGGAAAGATCAGTTGCTTCTTCAACTCCCAGATACTCTGCCCCTGAGGATATAATGGATATATTTTATCTTTTCCCATTTTTTTTTTTTTTTCTTTTTACTATCTCCCCTTGTGATTTGAATCAGCGCCCTTGGTCATGCTCTTCCAACAACCTCATGGAACCATGTGGTTAGTTTTGATACCAGGCTTAAAGATAATTTAAGATGAGAATGTTTGCTCCTCTAATTGCCTGAAAATTTAAAAAGGGTCACAAACTGACCAGGATCACTCATCATACCTGCTGTTGTCAGGGTTCATTCAGTTACAAGGAAAAGAAACACATTCAAGTGAACTCAAGTCAACAAAAGGGAACATGTGGAACAAATGGGGTAGTATCATAGATACTAAGAGCAGGATATATCGCTGAGTCTTTTGGATATGGAAAATTAACAACCAAGCAATTTTCATCATTCTCCTACTCTCCTTCCTTTCTTTCCTCTTCCCTCCTCCACACCTTTCTTCTTCCCTTCCATAAACAAATATTTACTGAAATCCCTATCACCTCTCAAGGAGCTGGGGTTACACCAGCGAACACAACACAAAAATCATTCTCTTATGGTTTCTATAATCTTGTGTGTGCATGTGTATGTTTGGAAACTGACAGTAGATAAATAAATAAACATATCTGCTATATAGTTACTGATAGATTCTGTGGAAAAAAATAAGAAAAGGAAGGGAGCCAGAGAACCAGAAGATGCAGTTGTGAATGGAATGGCCAGCAATTATAGTCTGTCGCTTCAATTTTCTGTTTTGGTTTCTGCAGCTGTTAGAATTTTTTTCTCTCCTCTGTATCTTTGTCTCTCCCCCTCCATTCCCTCCCTTCAAGTCCAGCTGAGTCCATGTGTTCTCCTATATGCTCATCTTGTGTCTGTTTGGCCCAACTCCACATGATCTTTTAACTCAAGTGCTTACTGTTAACTACATTTTAGCTTTGGTGTCTCTTAGTACACATCCCTGAGAGGCTCTGACAGCTTCAATTAGACTCCGTCTGGACAAAGCCCTTCCTACATTGGCATCTATCCATAGAATGCTGTTCAGCCAATGGATGAATTCTCTTGACTACATATTTTTACTTCATCATGTGGATTTAACTACTGAGCTTTGGGGGAACCTCAGTATAAAGTGCTCTACGTTAGATATATACTCTATTTTGCTCTGTGTGGAGTTTATTGTTTTGGAGAAGTGGATTAAAGATAAGGACCCAGTTCCCTCTTTCTTGGAAGAGAGCAGGATAATAGGCAAGAACCATACGTACTTTTTGGTCGGCAAAGATTTGTAGAGGGGAAGAAACATAGGATGGTAGTATTTTGAAATATTTTAAATGATATTTCCTTGAAATTTCCTGATATCCTTTAATTCCGGGTGTATATGTTTAGCAAGAATACCAAAAGAAAAATAAATATCAAAACTCAGTCTATTGGGGCTTCCCTGGTGGCGCAGTGGTTGAAGAGTCTGCCTGCCGATGCAGGGGACACGGGTTCGTGCCCCGGTCCGGGAAGATCCCACATGCCGCGGAGCGGCTGGGCCCGTGAGCCATGGCCGCTGAGCCTGCGCGTCCGGAGCCTGTGCTCCGCGGCGGGAGAGGCCACAGCAGTGACAGGCCCACGTACCGCAAAAATAAAAAAAAAAAAAGACTCAGTCTTCTGATTTTCAAAATAGGCTTTTAAAACTTATTGTAGAGATAATAGTTAGAGAAGAAAGCTTTTGTTTGAAAGTATGGATTTTTTTGAATAACAGAAACCATAGTCACGATTGCCTTGGGTTTTAAGTAATCAGACTTAATTACTTAAGTCTACTTAAGGTAGGTAAATGTTCTCTCTCTGTTTTTGTGATCATAGGGGAGACAAAATCCATCTGGACTGAGAGAAAAGAGGAGAGTCAGCAGGAGAATAGTAAAGGGAGATGGTTGTGGGGCTATCTGATAAAGGGCTCTGTATCTTGCTACATCTTCCTGCTCTGGACCACATCCCAGAGAGCTGGTGAGGACCTAGAGCCAACTGATCACCTAAGAGCCAGTGTCTTCATTTCCTGGATGGAATGTGGGTGGTGAAATCTTGTTAGACTCCACATTCCCCAGGTCCTGCTGTGCCAGAGTGATGGGACAGCAGTAGAGTAGAAAATGTGACCTTTTCAATCTAGGCAGGAAGTTTTGCAGTCTTCCCCAATGTTTCATTTACCACAGAGTGGAACCAAAGAGCATCTAACGATTTCTTATGGCTTCTCAGGATGTTGAGGGATGTGAAAATGGCTGAGAAATGCTCACACTGGAAACCAGACGGGGCGATACACATGTTAGTAGATACTGAATTATATAGGTTGGTCTGGGGCGGGGACCTGGACACTGAGTAAAACCCATAGAATTTGGATCAACACAGAGAAGTAGGAGCAAGGGTGCAACCTGAAGTTAACTGAGTTTACCAAGAACTGACTTAAGGTTAGGATTTTTGATAACAGGAGGAGTGAAGATTCCAGACAGAAATTGATAGAGAAAGAAAATTCCACTCTTCGCACACCAGAGCTTGTGGCCTAGGAGGTTTATGCCTAACACACGTGTCCAATTCTACACCAGCTTCACTTTAAAAAGAAAGTGTTTGCTCTCGTTTTATCAAGGGTGATTCATCACATTTCTCTGACAAATGGTACATGTTTGTTAATCTCCTGCACATGGCCCCAAAGGAACTCCAAGCACAGTAACCAGAGTGAACCCACATTCCTTTCCAGCTTGATTATTTTGGCGGATTATATTTTTTTATAAAATAACTCTGACTGCATATCACAAGTTATTGTAAACAACTGTTTTAATACCTTAGCCTCTGAAACCTCACTGCCGATTCCCACATTATTTTTGATTCCTGTGTCTATAATTTAGTCTGATGGGCTCTTCAGGGATGAAAATAAATGCTTGCTCTTTCTTCCTTCTATGGCCATCTCTTCTCATTCCAATTTTGTTTTAACTTGGATACAGCGAGAATACACCTGCCTGACCAGATTCAAGAGCTAGAGACTTTACATTAAAATTTCAAAATGCTGCATCTGTGTTGAAACTCTACAATAAGCTTTAAGCATTCCACCCTCACCCCATCCCACCAAACTCACAAAGGCAGTGAGAGAGAATGCCATGCCCTTTTTTCGGTAATTATGTCCAGACAAGACCTTGCATGGCCAGCAGGATACGATGAGAATGGAAAACAAATGGATTCCAAATTTCTAAAGTGTGGTGTACAAAGCATGGAGAGGGAAAGAAAGAGTGTGCTTCATCCCCATCCTTTCCCCTTTTAGTCCTGCCAGACATGTCCTTTGTTCTATTTTCTATCTCACTGAGATTAAAGTGCTGATCTCCTCCTTTTTGAAAATGATGTCACTTTTTTTTTCTTGCCTTGGCAGAGAGCAAGTTCATTACAAATCTGCTGTGTGACTGATGGCTTTGAAGAGATAAGGCAGAGGGGGAAAACACATTTGGGAAAGGTATGAAACTCAAGAGACAGGTTGACAATTAAACTGGCAGTAAGAGCGATGACGAAGGATAAAGAGAAACAGAGGTTGGAGGTAAATATCTCTTCCATATTCTCTTTTACAGTCACCGAAAAGCTATTTTTATTTCCTTGATAGTTTTATCCTGAAGCGATGCCGTGGGCTAAAATTGATTTCATGCTTTTCCTGACGAGATTCATCCACTTTTGATGACATTATTTCCGGCAGGTCATCGTGGATGTATTGGGTGGGAAGACATTTCCTTTTGCAGTAAGAAAAGGGAAAATATTTGGTGCTGAATCTGATTTATTATAATTGCTGATCGTTGCACTACGTGGCAGTTTTTAGAAGCAGCATTTCAGATGTAAAACCAGGTTGAAAGCACAATACACATTCTAATATCGTTTGTGTTGTTTAAAATGATTAGTGACAGATGCAGAGCTTGGGAATTTAAAGATCTTCTTTCATCTCCCAGGTCCAATCACAGTGAAGGCAATGGGCATACAAATGGTTGCAAAAGCCAACTTACTGAAGTGATGGACTTCGAGTAATTAAACACACACATATACACACACACACACAACCCCTAATATGGACAGTGTCTTATGAAAATAACATTGTTACCTTTATGTCTCTAATTGGATTTCAGCTTTAAAAAAGTCTTCATATTTCTTTTGAATGGATATTCTTGTTCAGATCAAAGATTTTTTTAAAAATGCATTTCTGGTTTAGGGATGGAGGTGGGAAGTTGCAGAGAAGTGAATAGTAGGTAGTGAGATGAAGAAAGGACCTCTGAGATAAATGTCTGCTAGACTGGAACATATATTACAAGAACTCTATTCCTTGATTTTCTTCATCTGTGGATCTTCTTTTCCCTCACGTCACCGTCACTCACCTCCAGCCTTCGCTTTTCAATACTAATAGAAATATTTGTGTTTATAACTCTTATGTCTGTAGAGGATGAGAAGGTATGTGGCAGATAAGCTTTCCATTCTCCCTCCCTCATGCCTGCAGCATATTACATATCAGACATAACATTACTTTTTTTTTTTTTTTTTTTTTACTTTCCTCTTGATCTTGAAGAAACCCTTCTCAAAAGCAGAAACCATGTTGTTATTCTACTGTTTACACCCCCTCCCCAATATCTCCATTGGCTCCCTGTAGCCTATAAGATAAAATCCCAGCTTTTACATTCTGGTTTCTTCCATCCTCTCTTCTCTGGCTTCTGGCCAAACATTTCCATTCAATGTTTACTTGAGTGCTAATGAATGTCTTGCTCCTGAATGCACTTGGCTATTGTATTCCTTTGCTAGTACTTTTTCCTCTGACCGGTATGCCCTCTCGGCTTTTCCACGTCTCATGAATATCTCGCTTTGCCCCCAGCCTGAGCAAAAATATGACCTCTTCTGTGAAGTCTACAATTTACTCAGGAAGAATTGATCCCTCTTTACTTTTGGCCTTACTTATATTATCTTTACTGCGTTTTAAAAATTTTATGTGTCATCATACAGATGGTAGGATATACCCAGGAACTATAAACAGGTGTAGTCAAAAGTTAGTTTATACTTTATGCATGTTAAGGGAATAAATGGGTATATACAACCTGATGTTTGAATGCAGGCAAAAGGACTTCAGAACTGTATACCTGCTTTCTTAGTTTCTAAGTTAAGGATGTGTTGTTTTTTTTCCTTAGGAAACAAAACCCAAAGAAGCTTGGAATTAATTAATACAAGAGAAATACATATTTTAAAAAATGGACCCAGATAGAAGGATGTGGAATGCTGCGACTTGTGATAAGTGATAATAATTTGTGTCAATTCTCAATAATTTCTCTTAGTGTTCATTGTTCATGAACATTATTATTCGTGATGTGTGAGCAGCTTGTTCCTCTGAACTCTCTACCTTACCTCTCTGATTCTGCTTGTAAGCACAAATAAAGTACGGTAGAGCAAAGCAAAAGTGGTAATTAAAATGTCTTCCATGTACCTAAACGCACACATCATTCACTCCAGATTTGGAAATAACTACCTGCTTGATATTCTAGAAAACCCCTTCTAATTTTTGAGTCTCTATTTTTTTCTTGTTTGTTTGTTGCTGTTTTTCCAGTAATTGGTGGCTTTGGCTAACTCACATTTGAGCACAATGTGGTTGAAATTCAGTGTTCCCATGAAACTGGTGTCTTGCGTTTGGCAGGTGACTCATTCACAGTTGAACCTCCTCTAGGATGAGGTGATGCCAGGAGTGTGGACGATGTAGAGTGAGTTAGTGTCCATATATTTTTATATTACACATTTTTCTCATTCACTCAAGCACTTTGCCGATCCACATGGTTTATGATTTTCTGACTCTCTTGGCACATCTGACATAAGTGCCAGAATCAGCACCCCAAAGAATGTGGAACTCCCAAGACCAAGGTCTCCTTAAAGTCTTGGAAAATAAAAGGGTAATGGAAATCCTCAGAACGTTGCTGGAGCAATAATAAGATTTGGTGTTCCCATTGCCAGGATAGTTCAAGCACTTAGTATAGGTCATATATTTATTTTCCTTTTTTCAATTTTTTTACAAAAAATATTTATTTTATTTTTGGTTGTGTTTGGTCTTCATTGCTGCATGCGGGCTTTCTCTAGTTCCGTCGCGCGGAGGCTTCTCTTGTTACGGAGCACGGGCTCCAGTAGCTGTAGCACACAGGCTTAGTTGCTCCGTGGCATGCGGGATCTTCCTGGACTAGGGGTCGAACCCATGTCCCCTGCATTGGCAGGCTGATTCTTAAACACTGTGCCACCAGGGAAGTCCCTTTTTTTCCTTTCTTAAAATTAATTTTTTTTTTTTTTGGCTTTGCACTTGGTTTATTTGTATAGAACATATTACTATTTTGGTTTTGTTTATATTTTGTTCCCCCTAGGTCATATATTTTAATAGATAGCATTTCTTTTAAGTAGAACCCCTTTGAGTGGTAGAAGGCATCAACATTCTCATTGAGGTCTAGGAAATGGTTTCAGAGTGTAGAAGTAAGGTGAACACGTACTCAGGGCTAGAGAATGGAGTCTAAAGTGTGGTTCTGGTTCCATGCTCCTCTACTTCATCGAACAGCCTTTAATAAATGGCTGTCAGAAAGGTGAGGTGAAATAAATACTAGCGAAGACGGCTGCCCTGTTAAGAAGAGCAAAACATTGGCTAACAGCAAAAAGGTTGACTGTATCTGGGTACTTTCTAAGTGCCTTGTCAGCACTCATTCTAGCCTCCTTAATTTCCTTCCTTTCATCATCATCCCAGAGTTGTGCATATCTGATTTAAGAAAAGCAGTTAGATACTTAAGCACTTCTTCCATTTTATTATCTTAGAGAAAGAAAAAATACATTTCAAGCTTGAAGAAAACAGGAATTATTGGTAGATAAAAGAGGAACGCCATCTACTCTTAGCTCTCAGTAAATACTTTGGGAAATCTTAGTCTGGTTTCACCAAGCAGCAAAGCAGATCCAGAGACAAGAATTCAAGTGCAAGTTGTTTATTTGGGATGTGGTCCCTGGAATTTCTGAATTGTGAAGTGAGGGAAGAGAAGGCCAGGGAAAGCCAAGAAAATACAAATTACAAAGCAAGTTCCCAAGGAAATCTATGGCAATTTAGTCCTGACAAAGCTTTCCAGGAGCCCACGTATCAGGCGAAGCTCAGAGTCATCCCACCCAAGAGATGAGGCAGCTGGGGCATTTTACACCAACTCCTCTCACTGGCCGAGAGCTGCTCCTGGGGACTTTCCTTTCCTGGTACTTCCACAGGGAACTTAGGCTTTTATGGCCAGAGAAGAGACAGACACTGCAAGCTGGAAATCAGCTTCGCAGGCACTAACATGGTAAGACCCAGGGGCATATGGGTCTGGCTTTGACAGTTTGGTTCCATCTGCTGACAACATTCACTCAGCAGAAAATGACTTGGGTCCCTTAAATATTCATTTCAACTGTGATATCCTGCCCTGTGCAGAAGGCCCACTGCATACTCCCAACAGAGCTTCCAGCAACATCAATAGCAATGCCATCATCACCTCTAAAGCAATTCATGGACGGTTCAAGAGAGCCAGTAACCAGCCCACAGTGAAATACTGTGAAAGGCACCTTAACTCACAGCCAACGGCCAATAAGCAGAAGCACCATTCATGTAACACCCTTAGAAATTCATCAGTTACAATGCAGTTATTGGAGAGTCTTATGATTCATGTTGATAAATATATAATAGGGGCTCGATACATATTTATGTAAGAAATTATTATTATAATTATTACTATTTTCTTATTATTATGACCTTCCTTACAGAATCACACTATGCAGCTTTTATTCTAGAGAGTATGAGTGCATTTCCTAAGCCAATCTGGGATTTCTTTATCTGAATGGACCTTCAGACTTACTAGGAAGTATGTATTTGGACCCTGAGACAGTGGTAAGGAGATTTATAAGTGTGCTATAAGCAGCACTTCTATCACAATAGGTTCCTTAAATTTCTGTGCTGCTGTGATGAAATTTCCTGGCCAGAGCCTTTCTTAAGGCCATTTTATATGTCAAATTGCAGTCAGTCAGGACGTGATATTTAAGACTGTTATGAATGTCACAGAGCAAACAAAACAATGCTTTAGCCAAGAAATCTTGTGAAAATCGGTATGGAGAGAGGGGTCTTGGCATATCAGTACAAGCAGGAATTTCCCCATGAAGCTGCTGATTTTACTGACAAATTTTAATCTAACCAGTAATAGATGAAATTGATGTTAGAGACTTACTACCTTCAGTAATTAGCCAATTTCAGTTTACCTTGGTCTTGTTTTTTATCTTATTCATATTTATATTGTTACATATGTATTTTCATAAGCCATACTAGATTATGTTTTTAGAAAGAGGTAAGAGTTAATTGATCCCAGAGCTTATTATGACCAACTTAGGGATTCAAAGATGCTCAGGAGAAAGCAAGGCTTGTCTTTGTGACCTCTAGTTTCTTCTCTTTTAAAAATAGATTAATAGCCAGCCTGCAAATTCAAAAAAACAGATTACACTTTTTAGTGTGAACCAAAGTGGTTGTTCCATGCCTTGTCTGTTTATTTTTAAAGCTCAGGCTCTACATATTGCTTTATACTATTTTCTGAGTAGGCTTTCACATTCCATTCTTTTATAGATTTCTTATAAATTTTAACTTCATGGTTCAATGAGATGTTTTTGCTTGTTTGTTTTGATAGCAGGAGAATTAAGGGAAAGATGAAGTGGCACCATCTTGGTTTTTTGTTTTGTTTTGTTTTTTATTGTTGTTCTGAAACTCCTCTGTCGCCCTTGCCCATGAAAGCTCAGAACGCTCTGATATATGTCTATGATTGTACCAGGACAACAATGTTCCAGAAAGGGTTGTACAATTAATTGGCCCATTTCTAGCTCCTAATAGTAAAGAGAGAAGTGAGAGAAATCAGCTTGAATGAGGTCCCCTCATTCTTCAGTTCTCAACTCTTTTAAGTTTTTAACAGAAACACCTGCATCTCTACCACCACCATAAAACAAAGATTGGTAACCTTTTGAATAGCAAGATTGGATAGGAAGAAAAATTTATAGCACTCTCCTGAAATAGCCACTTGACAAATCCAGCCCACGGATTAGGAATTTTGATTGACTTGAAGAGAAAATGGCTTCCATTGTCTACACTCTATCAATGACCTGGATGCCAAAAGAAATCTTCAAAAGAAACGTTTGTTTATTTATCCATTCATTCTTTTGCATAAAATGTTACAGTTGGGCATTCAGATTTTTGAGCTTTAATATAAGAAATCCCATCTGTAACATCATGTATTTCAAAGAGAATGATAAGTTTTTCTTCTACTCATATTTCTGAAATTTGTCACATATGGAATTTGTCACTCCATTTTTTAGTGGAGTTTTTATTTATTATCATATACAGCTTTTGTGAGGAAAGCAACACTTTTTTTAGACAAACCCAATTTGTTTGCATATAAAATATAATGTGAAAATTAATATTGTGCTGTGTTTGCAATACTGTGAAAATACTGGGATCTTATTTTGACTAATTATACATCTTAACTTATCCTATAATGAAACATTTAGCTGAGGCATATTCTTGCTTTGCACTTTGTTTTAAAGTAGAGGTGTGAGTTTTTCTTATCTTGGCTGTGTTCTAATTTGTGCAATAAAATTACATTTTCTTTTAAAAAGTCCTCTGCTTTGAAACTACCTTTCATTTTCGTGTTTAGAGTTCATAGTTTCTCTAGAGATTCTTGCATATCAGGATAAGGTGACAGCACTACAATGAGTGATGGGATTCTTGGAGATGAAAAATAACAATTGGTTATTATATATGTTTTCAGGGTTAGGAACTATAGCCCCATGGGCCAAATCTTCCCTGAGGACTCTTCCTATGTGGATCTCAAGCTAAGAATAATTTTTACATTTTAAATTATTAAAAAAAAATTCATGATACATAAAAATTACATGGGGCTTCCCTGGTGGTGCAGTGGTTGAGAGTCCGCCTGCCGATGCAGGGGACACGGGTTCGTGCCCCGATCTGGGAAGATCCCACATGCCGCGGAGCGGCTGGGCCCGTGAGCCATGGCTGCTGAGCCTGCGCATCCGGAGCCTGTGCTCCGCAACGGGAGAGGCCACAACAGTGAGAGGCCCACATACCGCAAAAAAAAAAAAAAAAAAAAAAAAATTACATGAAATTCAGTGTTCTGTGTTCATAAATAACATTTTATTGGAACACAGTTGTGCTCATTTATTTATACATTGCTTATCACTTTTGTGCTGCAACATTAAAAAGTTGAGTAGGTATAATACAGATTATATGGCCAATAAAATCTAAACTATGAACACTCTGGCCCTTTGCAAAAAATCTTTGCCAAACCTGATCTTTCTCTCGTGCTCTCCTATACATACATAGATATAAATATATAGATCATAGATCTGTGTATAGATGTGCCATAGATTTATCTATACCTACCTATGATCTATCATAGATCAATGATCTATCCACAGATCTATCTATATCTACTTATCTATGTATCTATAATCTATCTAGATGTATCTATATCTATGAGCTATAACAGATGTAGCTATCTATATAGCTATGATCTATCATAGATCTATCTATACCTATACATCTCTGACCTATGATTTATTTTGTATCTATATATTCATAGGAGAGAAAGAGAAAAGAGAGAGAGAAAAAGAGAGAGAGATCCACCATCTAATTAAAAAATTTGTAACTGCTGCTTAATCGCAAATGTGTTTGGACGTGTTTATACTCGTATTGAGAACTAAATTTACAGCGATCAATATTTTTGTCCTAATTTACCCTTCATGTGAAAGGAGTGTATAAAAGTAACTGACAGGAGGCTCCATCTTGTCACATGAACACATTAGTAGCCCAGTTTCATTTAGATAGATCTACTGCCTCCAAGCAAAGATGTGGTTTGCACCTTTAGCCACAGAGAGAAGTTTAAGTAACTTCTTTCAACTTGCCATTTTTCTAGCTACCACACAAGCTCACACAGTCTCATAAAAAGCTTGAAATTTACTACATTTCTAAAAAGGTACAGTTTGTGCAGTAGGTAACTGTCACACTCTATATAGACATTGGTGAAATACATTCACACAGCAAATCAGTTATTCCTCTCCTTTGCCGAGAGATGGAAAATCATTCAATCACACAAATAACTTCTGATTTTATTTTATATTTTTATAACTGAAAATACGAAGCTGACTGGTGACTTGGGTATGTGTTGTTTTAAAAATATCCTTCCACTAATTCTAATGCGAGCATAGCAAATATTTTTGTGTAAAGAACCACTATTGTTTGTTGTATGACCATAATCACTTTCCTGAACTAGGAAAACCACAGAGAATGAATATTTCGTGTTCTTGCTCTGGGTGCCTAGTAAGTACTTTTTGGGAAACAATCTGTTAAAAATATATTTCATAATTCAGTGTACACGTAGTTTGGACTAATATTAAATTGTGAAGAGACAAAATTTTCGTTATTTTTCTTAGATTAATATCACTAAAGACCTGTACTTACAAATACTAAAAGTAAGTGAATGGTACTTTCCAACTATAGTTAATAAGCAAACTTACTTGGTTTTTAAAAAATAATTGTCTTACTAAATAATTCAGGCTAATATCAAGATGATCTGGTTCGTGTAGACATTTAACTATCATTAAATAGGAAGGTGTTAGAGTTTAGAAGGCATGCACCCATTAAAATTCTGCTAAAATAATCACCTCTCATTTCTCATTCTGAGATTGCCTTGTAGGTAGGCTTATGTGATAATAAGGACTCTTTGAAATCATTATTTTCTCTGTGTGCTATTAATAATAACTTTTCCATGTTAAATGAATTGAAGATAAAGATCTACTCTTAGGTCTGAGCCTTAAGTGTAATCTTTTAGGAATGTTGGGAGAAGGCAATAGAGGAAATGAGGGAACTTACATTTCAGAACGTTATCTAATCCTGGGAAGACAGAAACCAAAGCAAAGACTGAAGAACAGAGCTGCTATCAGAAGTTAGAATTGTCCTTCCCCTGCAGA
Source organism: Globicephala melas (assembly GCF_963455315.2). Lineage (NCBI taxonomy): Eukaryota > Metazoa > Chordata > Mammalia > Artiodactyla > Delphinidae > Globicephala > Globicephala melas. Next base: position 159,676,131 of record NC_083315.2, on the reverse strand, counting down.
CAGTCTGTTCAACTAATCCCACTTGGGGCCAGTGTACTACCTGTATTTTACCACCTTCCAATCCCTCACACTATATGCTTCCTCTCTACCGACAAACACTTCAGAACATCCTTTATTTGAATACAGTGAAACTGACTCTTGTCTGCAAGCTGTAAGTTCCTCATTGGTAAAGGACTTTGTCCAAAGTTAGGTAGGCCCACTCAATCCATTTCATCATAGCATATGAAATAGTTGAAATGCTGCTGGAAATGGTATTTTCTAGTATATAAAATCATCTGTTTGGACACTAGTTTTTGAACTGAAGACAGATTATCCATTTTTTTCTTAAAGATAGGATTAATTCTCAGAAAAAGTAAGGTTTTAGGAGAAATATTGAGTCTTATTTGAATTTTCACAGCATTTGATAGCTCTAATGTCCTGTTAAATCTAAAGGGCATTCCTTACTTTCTTTTAAAAACAATTAACTAGCCAAAGAGCACGTGACTTTGCAAAACAGGGAAAACGTCGATTTAAATATATATGAAAAATACTGTTTCTTTTAACCACTTGGATGCATGTAAGTTTTAATAGTGTATTTGTGTTTCTTATCAAATTCTATTTTGTGTTGATTTTTAAAAAAATAACCTCTAGACATTATCCCTTTTTTTAAGTTTCAGATGTATACACATTATATCTACATTTTCTGTCCTTAACTATTAGAATAACTGATCATGTGTCCATATACGCAACAGACACATTCTTGTTCAGAATGCTTTGAAATTAAAAGGTAGTTTTTAATACCTACTTGTTTTGGCTAACAAAATCTTTAGGTTGGTTAGGGCTAAGAGCGCCATAGACTTCTAAGATAAATTAGTTTCATTTTTATTTTTATTACTGTATCGCCAGCTTCTCTTCCAAATTACATTTTTAATAAATTTGATCTATAGCCATCTGAAGGGTGAAAGCTCATAAACACATCTTTCTGCTTTAATTGCCTTTATAAAGCACTTACTCAAAAGGGCAGTTTTTCTTCCCACTTGTGCCACCAGTTTTTATAAGTGAATCTGTCAGCCTCCCAGAATTAACTGAAAATGAATGAATTCATTTTCACTGCTGAAAATGAATTATATACTTTAGGTCATTAATATATTACACTTAAATTTATATCAGAAAAAAAAAAAGGAAAAGAATTGCCTTTTCAGGGAGGTTGTGTAACAATCCCAGGTATCATTCTAATTTCTTTACAGTAACATACATGTGATATTCTACAAATCATCATCCCATTGTCAGATCACTGCTGCCATAAGTTTCAGGTAAAGAACCACACCTTTTGCCATAGGACAACAGGCTTGAGCAAGTTTTCTGCTCTCACTTATGCGTATACTCCTCCCAGGTGATCTCATCCAGAGTCACGAACTTACATTCCTTCTACATGCCCAGGACTCCCTCATTCTCCACCCTGATCTCCCCTGAGTTCTGGGACACAGAGGCCACTGCTTCCTCTCCCTGAATGTCTAACCGTCACCTCAAACTCAGCATGTCCAAAGCAGAACTCCTGAATCCACACAAAACCTGGCTTCCTCATCTGAGTCCACAGCCCCAACATTTAATACTCAGACCCCAAATCTTGGAGGAATCCTTGATTCCTTTTTATTTGGCATATTCCTCCACAAATCTATTAATAACTTCGATGAGGTCCACCTTCCCGAGACAAACATATACACACAGAATCTGACAGTGTCTCAGCATCAACTCTGCTACCACCTGGACTAAACCACAGAGTTCTCTCGCCTTGAGTGAAATATGCTACTGACAGATTTTCCTGCCTCCAGACAATTCTCCAAATACAAAGTAAATTAGGTAATTTCACACACTTACTCAAAACTTGCCAGTGGTCTCCATCACACTCAGAAAGCAATCTAAGCACCCTGGGCTACAAGATCAGACACGAGCACATCTCTGTTTCTTGTTGCTACCCTCCTTCCATTCCTCTCACCCACATTGCTCAGTACACCTGACCTTCATGCTCTCCAGACTCAGCCAAGCCCACTCCTGCCTTGGGCCGGGTGGGTGCCGTGTAGGGTTTCCCAGGAAGGCAAATAGCATGCAGTTGGAGGCTGCAGAATGCGTTTTGTGGCTTTTGGGTGGGTCGGGGGAAGTAAGTGCGGGGCCAGATGGAGGTGTGGGGAGAGGATGGACTGGAATGCGTTGAACATTGGACAGGTGAAGGATGGTGGCATCAGGCCCAGACGCTGCTGCCTGGACCATTCTTCACAGAGGAAGTCCAACCTCTCCAGATCTCTAGATTCCTACTGGACTGGCAGGGGAGTCCTGGGATGAGAAACACCTGGGTGCCTCGGGTGCCTCAGGACCCTCATCACAGATTCTTCAGTAGGTAAGGAGTCAGGCTCATGCCACCTGTCAAGCAAACCCCAGTGCTCATGGATGCTTGCCCCCATCTGTCCCCGTGGTTTCTGTTCCTTCTATCTGCAACATTCCTTTTCTTTTCCCCTATCTGGAACATTCTTTCCAAGATCTTTGGATGCTTCACTCTCCTATTCTATGTTCCAGCTCAACTAACAATTCCAGAGGAGGCCTTTTCTATTGAACCTAACCTCCCACCCCAAAATGTCATTCTATCGTCTTTTTTTTTTTTTACATCTTTATTGGCATTCTACAATCTTGCACTTTAGAATTTTTCTACATAGCTCTTATCACTATTTGACCTTTTACTATATTTATTTATTTAATGTTTATTTATGTATTGGTTTGCCTCTACCAATAGAATGTTGGGCTCTACGAAAGATGGGAGGTAGTCTTTTTTCCCCAAGGCTTTTTGATCACTATATCTTTTGAAAGAATATTCCCCTATGTGGGAATATTTGACTTGGTTACCATGGAGACAGTCACTGGATATCGGATGTGGAAATATAAATTAAAAACAATTCAATACTAAGCCCAAGATGGCAAATGTACTTCCCGTCTTGGTCACAATTCCCTCAGGAATGGCAAGAATGCAGGAGGGGAGAAGTAGGAGAAAAGTAGAGGAAGTAATGTTGAGGCACTGCTATTCTGGGGGATGTCAGATACTGAGACTGTGGAGTCAAAAAAAAAAGGCACCTGCATCCCACTTTCAGTGGCACATAAAAAAGCAATCAGGTTAAACTGGAAAGCGAAGATCAAGAATCCATTGCCTTTTTTAGTTATGATTTGCCATAGAAACTCAGCAGTTAAAATGGACTGCATGTTCGTGTCCCTGTAAAATTCATCTGTTTAAATTCTAATCCGCAGTGTAACTGTATTAGGAGGTGGAGCCATTGCGAGGTAATTAGGTCATGAGGTTAAAGCCCTCGTGAATGGGATTAGTGCTCTTATGAGAGGGGAGAGAGCAGGCATTTCTACCATGTTGAAGATCTAAGGAGAAGTCCTCTGCCTGCAGAATGGGAGAGGGCTCTCACCAGAACTCTCTCAGGCTGGCACCTCGATCTCTGTCTTCCAGCCTCCACAACTGTGAGACGTAAATTTCTGACGTTGATAAGCCACCCAGTTTATGTATTTTATCATAGCAGCCTGAACTAAGACAGCAGTTACCATATCTTAGTAGATGTAAAAATCCCTGGGAGGCATTTTAATAATGAGTGCTTTTTACTCCACCTCTAGAATTTTGGTTCTTTAGCTCCAGAGGATTCTGAACATATTTTAAAGAATAGTGACTAGGATCAATGAGCTCTCTAAACTATTTTATTTCAATAGTGAAAGGAGAAATATTAATTTCCTTTAGATGAACAATAAAAGATTATTTTCAAGACCATCAGGATTAGTGATTAATGAACAATAGGTTTAAGAAACATCAATCATGCCTGACTTATTTCAGTGTGTTCACAAGGCATTGTTTTCATTAACTTCTTGTTAATTTACATGGTTGTTATCAAAACATTTTAGCATTGCTTCAGCCTCTCTATTAGTGAAAATTGAAAGAATTACAGCATCTATATCACATGATTATTCAAATAAGTTAAGTGAAATGAAACACTTCACAAAAGTGTTTGGTATATAGTAACCTCAGGAAATAGTAATTATTATTATTACTAATGTATTAATATAATTATAAATATTATTTTGATTGTAATTAATATAATATTAATAGAAATAATACTTCAGATAACTTTTAAAGTTTTGTTCATTTGACTACTTACATTCTTTTTTTTTTTTTTTTTACTGCCGTGGCCTCTCCCGTTGTGGAGCACAGGCTCCGGACGCGCAGGCTCAGCGGCCATGGCTCACGGGCCCAGCCGCTCCACAGGATGTGGGATCTTCCCGGACCGGGGCACGAACCTGTGTCGCCTGCATCGGCAAGCGGACTCTCAACCACTGCGCCACCAGGGAAGCCCAACTACTTATATTCTTAATTTGCTTACAACAGTTTTCTTGGGGTATTAAGCTGATGTGTAAAGGTCCATAAATTCTGGGTTAATTAGGTACAAAAACATTCTATATTATAAAAAACAAAGTCAACGTCAGTCAGTGTGACAATTATACTAATTTTATCTCTAAGAGTGGCTTGAAACTGGGATTTACTTCTGAATGCAGGCTTTAATATATACAAATATATTTATAAATATATATATTTATATATAGCATGCATTTTTCCTGTAGAAAAATCAGAAAATGTAGAAAAAAAAATTGCCTATAATATCACCATGTACCATTCATATGTTCCATATAAAATTTCATTTAATTGTATTCATAAAAAATTAACAAAAGTGGAACTGTGTAAAGGGAGCCCCATACTTTACATATTATTTGTTATTTTTTCTAATAAAATATATTTTAAAATTCATTCTATGTTAGTTTTCATTTTATCACTTTTACTGTTCAATTCTGTGCCTCCTGAAACTTAAAAAGATGTAGCGTGCCTTTACAACCTGAGTATAGGCATCATTTCATCAAGGGGGATTGTGCTCTAATGTAAATCCTCCAATGGGACCTTCCAGATTCTTCAAGGAACAAAAACATTCCAGGTATTCTATTCCCAGAGTGATCTTTGAGTGATGACAGTGAGTCTTACCTTACTCCCCAATGGCATACTTTAAGGAGAATTGCTCCTTTAATTAGGCAAAGTGGCAATGATATATTTGAATAGCAGCAAAAGAGAAGTCAAGGAACACTTAATCTACTTTAATTATGTATTATTCAGAAAGAATTATTTCCCTAACAACAACTCTAGATCAAACAACTCTAGCTCAAACTCTAGCAGCTCCTTGCTGCTAGCCTGGGTGTTTAACAGATATTTCAGCTCCCAAGCATTTGGGTGATCAGACACACTTTTGCATATTTTTGCAGAGGACTGTCTTTTAACTGACAAGTGAGTAGAAATCGTGCCAACATTTCTTTCTTTTCCTTTTTCTTTTTTATTTGTTACAGGCTCATGCTCTACAGACAATACACACCCATTCTTCAACTCTACAGCTTCCATAAAATTGTATTTCCCTTTATTTCTCACTTTTATGTCTTTGTTTTGAAAAGCAATGGTGTGTAGATAAAAGCTTAGGAGTGAGAGAGTCAGTGAATTTAGTTTCAGCTCTACATTTGCTTGCTGTGTGACCTTGGACAAGTTATTTAACCTGCCTAATTCTTGATTTTCTAATTTGTAAAATGGAAATGATTTTTTTTTATAATTTGGTTGTGAAATTTGAACAGGAGGCATAAAGATCAGCTGTCATCCTGTGTAGCTTCAATACAAATTTCTTCCCTTTCCTTTTATTGTGTTGTACTTTTCTCCACATTTTTTTGTGCACTTGTCACCTATTTTAAATTTTCTTATCTCTTTTGCTTTCATTATTTCCAGAATGATCTCATCTGCATGAGATATGACTGGACCCAACTGGCTTATCCTTGTCTTGTTTCATCTTTACATTTATTTTCTTTCAAATGGGACATGTTTTTTTCCTTTGGAAAAATTCTAAAGGTTTCACATAGTAGTGCAGAACAATTAGTTTAACCTCAGCCCCTTTCAATGTAATTTAGTTTCCACCTTTGATGGATAATGGTTACATACCTGGTCTACAACACATTCCTATGATTTCCCAACTTAACTATCATATCACCTTCCTGCAAGATTTTCTTGACCTAAATGGTATAAAATAACCTTAGCCATGCTCTCCTTTGTCATGACACCAGAATACAATCTACCCAATACCTTATGATCCAGGACTGCATGGGCTACATACACCACGCTTTTTGTTACACTAGCATCTTTCCCAGCAAAACCATTTAATCAGCACACTGATGTTTGTCACTTCCAGTTTTTGATACCTTCTCAAACAGCCTGTAAAAATACTATCATAAAAATCTTTCCTATATTGTGTTAGCTATTTCATTTTTACTCAAATGATTTTTAACTACACTAAGATGTCCACTTTAAGTCCAGATCACTGAGTCTAGGGACAGCTTTCTTTATCAAATCTGCTGATTGCCCAATCTCCAAGTTGTAGAGTGAATCTCCCATTGAATCAATTAGTTCTTCATCTTTGATTTTCCTAGTAGGAATCTATATATTTTTATTTAAAAATAGCTCCTTAGGGCTTCCCTGGTGGTGCAGTGGTTGAGAGTCCTCCTGCCGATGCAGGAGACACGGGTTCGTCCCCCGGTCCGGGAAGATCCCACATGCCGTGGAGCGGCTGGGCCCGTAAGCCATGGCCGCTGAGCCTGCACGTCCGGGAGAGGCCACAACAGTGAGAGGCTGGCGTACAGCAAAAAAAAAAAAAAAGTTCCCTAAAATTTAAACAGTTTAATTTTCCTATTCCTCTTTTTCCACATGCTTTTTTGCCATCCGCTTCGATTTCTAAACCCACCACACTCTTCTCTCTTCATGAACATAAGCTGTAGAATGTCTGTATTTTTGACTTGATCTTTCTTTTTCTTTCTTTCTTTCTTTCTTTCTTTCTTTCTTTCTTTCTTTCTTTCTTTCTTTCTTTCTTTCTTTCTTTCTTTCTTTCTTTCTTTTTCTTTCTTTCTTTCTTTCTTTCTTTCCTTCCTTCTTTCTTTTTCTTTCTTTCTTTTTCTTTCTTTTTTCTCTTTCTCTCTTTCTTTCTTTCTTTCTTTCTTTCTTTCTTTCTTTCTTTCTTTCTTTCTTTCTTTCTTTCTTTCTTTCTTTCTTTCTTTCTCTTTTTTCCTTTCTTTCACTTTGAACTGATCAACATAAACAGCCTCATTTTGCTCTCTGATTTGTGCTCCAGTCTCTCAGCTTTGTTTGCTCCCCACTGCTTTCAGTAAACGAATTTAAAACAGGAAATGTCTTGGCTGCTATTAATTTTGTTCTCTTCACTCTTTTTTCTCAGAGCACCTCCTCTAGCCCTCTCTTGAACACTCCTCGAGACTCTGATGTCCTGACAAAGAGGAAACCTTCTCACCTTGATATTTCCTCTGGTATTTGAACCATTTTCCTGTTCTGTAGGAATGGCTTCATCTTCCAAACACCTTTTCCAATTGATCCAGCGTTTAAGAACGCTATTAATGATCTGAAAAGGCAAACTTTTCTATTTTCTCTTGCACATAAACCCTAGCTATACTGTAACTCACACTTTATGAGTATTTTTCCAATCTCTATGTGGGTGCATACATGTAAACTTTTAAAATTCTGTATCCAGGGACTTCCCTGGTGGTCCAGTGGGTGGGACTCCATGCTCCCAGTGCAGGAGGACTGGGTTCGATTTCTGGTCAGGGAACTGGATCCTGCATGCATGTTGCAACTAAGAAGTCTGCAGGCTGCAACTAAGGACTCCGTGTGCTGCAACTAAGACCCTGCACAGCCAAAATACATAAATAAATAAATACTAAAAAAAATTCTGTATCTATTTCAGACTGATTATATATATTTGCTCCTTTGTTTAGTTTTAGTTATTTTTAGTCCTATCATTTTTTTCTTTCTAAATGAATGTATAGTCCCTCCAAATATGACCATTTTTCTCCTTGAAGGAAAGGAGACATAGCCTTAAGTAAAAGTAATCTATCCCCTTGTGTTTCTCAGTGCCATCGGCAGGGGGCGAGACGGTGGATGCAGAACATGCTACAACATCAAATCTCTCTTTTTTCACAATTCACATCCATAATCATCTGACTCAGAGTTCATTTACTTCTCAAATGTCTACACACCTTGTGATGGTTCCAAATAGAGTTACTTTGGGTACAACTACTTCTCATTTCCTAGATTTACAATCAAAAAAGTTTATTTATTTTGGGCTCCAAAGGCTGTAACTCTGACCTCTGTGTTTTAATTATCTGCTTTTGTGATCTTCTTTTTCAGTTCTGATATGTTTATATTTACCCTACTTGTCCTTCCAGATTTTACACAAAACCTCTTCTCCCTTTCCATGATTCCTCAGAAATGACAGATTCCTTGTATTCCTGAAGCACAATATATCATCCTAATTTCCTTTTTCTTTTTTTTCTGGACTTGAGTATCATTTACTATGGACATTTTTTTTTTTTTTTGGTCTTCTTTCCTTTTAATGATTTATTTATGCTTTTGCTCTCTCTCTCATTCCCTTTCTTTCCTTTCTCTGTAAACTTCCCCCACGTCTGTGTCTCTGATGTGTACACTCTCTTTCCCTCAGCAGAAGCTCTTCTTTTTCTTTCTATACCTCTTGATCACCACAAGGTATTTTATTTACTTTCCTTTTTCTTTCTTCTTTCACCACGGCAACTTGAAATTATTCTCTTTTAGTGTTCTCTTCATCTTGCTGAAGCTAGTTTTTTGCTGCCTTCTCCCTCTAATAGCTCCTGAATTATTTTCCATATTTAGTAAGTTCTGGGACTTAGAGTATTTTAGTCACGTATACCTCCCTTTTATTATGATGTGCTTTTAGAAATTTGCATATACATGCCCCTTTTCATCGTAAAGATCATAAAAGGTTCAATAACAGTGGCAGCTAATATTTATTGAGTGCTTACTAATATTTATTAATTGCTCACTAATATTTGTTAAGAACCTACTCTATTCTAGTCTCTCTGTAAAATGTTTTACCTGGCAGAATTCTCTGAGGTAGGTGCTATTAGCCCTTCATATTACAGATCATGAAACAGAGTTTTGCAGATGAAACTGTACAAGTTAGGGTGTAGTTTGCCAAAGCTCACACAATGAGTAAGAGACTAATCTAGGATTCAAACCCAGAGTCTTCCCTCCACCCCAAAAATAAGCTTTGTTTAGGTACCATTATGATGTGGGCCAGACATGAAATTAAAAACTGACAGAGACCATTCAGGTAATGTGATATAGGTCAGATAGCAACATGGCAGCATGGCCAACTTGTTCATCAGAATGAGGCAACTGCCCCTCTGCTCTGGCTGAGAGCTGCCATGTGCTTATGGAGAAGGAGTCAGTATTTGTCAGAGTTTCTGATTAGTTGAAACAGCTAGAAACCCAAATATTTTGTGTGTCAAATTTCCCATTAGAAAGGTTACTTCTAATTTAGAGGAAAAAAGAAAAACAGATGATGACAGCAACCCAAAGACATCTGAACGTGTAACGCAATCCATGGGCTTTTAATTGGAAGCTTCTCTTGTAAAAAAGATGTGCCTTCCTGGGTGAGTGCAGTCTCTTCATTTGCTGCTCCCCCTTTTTATTATGTCACAATATATTTATAATGAAAGAAATCAAACTATTGAAAAATACATGAAGTGAAAAGCAAATTCCCCTTTCAATCTACTTCCCTTTTATACTCTTCCTTCCCAGTTTAGATTGTTTCTAGACTTTTTGTAATTTGTTTTACTATGTCATATATGTAAAGGAATATAGGCAATGTATAAGATATGAAGCAGAGTAATTAAACATAATTATGAATTCACATCCTAATTTAAGTGATAGAACTTACAGATTCCATATTCACCATATGTAGAATACATTGTAACCATGTATTGAGTTTTGTACTTATTTCCTATGCCTTAAAACTATTTCTATTATCTATATTTCTAATACAGTTAACTGTCTAGTTTTATTACTGTTATGCTTTATAAAATGTTATTCTTTTTGTAGATTTCTGTTTCATTCTTTTTGCTCTATACTATGTTTATAAGGTACTTTTATGTTGTTATCACTATAACATTAGTTTTCATTTGTGCATACAAGTCCATTGGGTGAATATACCAAAAACTTTATTAACCTATTATTTTGATGATTAACATTTACTTCGTTTCCACACTTTATATGTACAATGTTGCTAGGAATATTTGTGTCTGCTGGTGTCCATGAGCAAGAGTTTTTCTCAGGTATGTACTGAGCAATGAAAATGCCAATTCTTAAACTTGGTTACTCAGAGGATGGTCCACAGATCAACAGTATCCTTATCACCTGGGCACTTGCTATAAATGTAGAATGGTAGGTCCCTTCCTAGACTTAGTGAATCAGAAGCTAAATCTCAACCAGATCCAGGATTCCAGAATAGGAATAAAGATAATTTGTTTATTTTATTTCATTTTATTTAATTATTTATTTATGCAACATAGCACTTCCAGGAGGAAAATCACCTATGAAACACTTAACACTAAGAAAATTCACTCTATGATTGCTCTATTTTACCCTCAAAATATAAAAGAGGCACTCCATGTTTTGACTGTTTTATTATTTCTTCTAACTGGTACCTCTGGATACTGTTATATATTGATAAATGTAAAACTATTTTCCAACTGGCCATTATGTATAGATGATAGCTTGATCCGTGTTTCCAGCAAAACTTAGGCTGTCCTTCATATCGGCCCAAATGAAAAGCGTATAAAGGAAATTCACCTCTTTTTCCTTTTGACGCACTTCCCCAGTATGTCTCCCTTGGTCATAGATAAAACTAATTTGCTTAAAAAATACACACGCACAAACTCTGAGGTAGTTAGATTACTATCAATTCCAGCTTACACATGAGAAAACTGAGACAGAAATAGTTTACTATCAATCTAGGGTTAAAAAAGTAGCTACTGACAGGTCAGAGGTGAGAACTTGTTTCATTACTTATAGGCTGTTCTTGTACTAAGATATCATGTTTTTCCTTTGTTAGATATTGTTTATACTAGCAACAATTCTTGCAATGTAAACTATACATGGTCTTGAGATACTTCTCCCACATAATCAGACACTAAGCAATCAGGCATGAGAGAGTGAATCCGTCACTAGTACTAATATCACCCACTAAATTATGACCTACAGAACATTGTGATGATGTATTTGACTTTCAGGTTTTGAGACAACTAAAAAATGTTCCCTAAAACTTAAACTCTGTCTGCTTATATGAAAGTTATATTGGATGGAAAAAGAAGAGGGAAGAAAAATGATCTTTTGTTATTGAATAAATCTGTTATTTCTTCTAACAATTATCAACTATAAAGAGTAGAACACATATCACATATATTTATATCCGAATATAGTAACCTGACATATTGAACTACCATGATTTTTGAGATTTATTCAAAATGCAACTGTATATTTGTCTCATTAAAATTTATTTAAATACAATTTATTTATTGACATCCTTAGAACAAAAAATCAGATGAGATTATTCTACTCACTCTTGGAAATAAATAGCCCTATGGTTACTTTAAGGTAAAAACAAAAACAAACAAAAAACCCACCAAACTAGCAGCTCTGAACTTTAAATGTTAAATCCTAGATATTAAAAATTTCATTTTCACCCTAAAGAAAATCTTCTTTCCTCCCCCAAGTAGCTTCTGTCATCTTTGCTTTTCTGTCACTTTCTCTCCACTCTCACAGTTTCAGAGGGTAGGGAGAGGAGAATGAAAAGGGAAAGAGAATTTCTTGCTTTTGAATGAGGTCTTATGATGGCTTTCTGTGCTCTGTCCTGTGAGATGTGTAACATCGACACTTTTCTTTTTCCTTTGTGAAGTTCTTCCAACACTCAGTTCATGAATATTTGTGATTTCTCCATTTAGCCACTCGTTTCCCAGAGCTCTGTTCCATACAGACCTCTCCCTGTTGGAGACCCATTAATCTCCAAAGAATCTTGCAGGGCAGGAATAAAACACAGCTCCAGGAATCTCTCTCCCACATCTGGTCCATGGGCAGTACTCACACATCCATTACTTTGACTAACTCTTGGAATAAAGGCACATCGCTGATTCCTGAAACCACTTCTTTTTTTGCCTGCCCTCTCTGTCCCCTTGATTTTTAGGATAACGGTCAGACCCGCTTCGCCTGTGTCCCACACTCTAAGGGAGCAATCTGCACCCTTTAAGGAGTGTGTCCAACTCCCCTAAGAACCCTTCCAGTGGGGCAAGTAAACGTTCAATACAGCAGCATCTCCCTTTCTCTCAAATAACAAAAATAAAACTCTGGGGCTTCCCTGGTGGCGCAGTGGTTGTGAGTCCACCTGCCGATGCATGCAACACGGGTTCGTGCCCTGGTCCAGGAAGATCCCACGTGCCGCGGAGCGGCTGGGCCCGTGAGCCATGGCCGCTGACCCTGCGCGTCCGGAGCCTGTGCTCCGCAACGGGAGAGGCCGCAACAGTGAGAGGCCCGTGTACCGCAAAAAAAAAAAAATAAAATAAAATAAAGTAAAATAAAATAAAACTCTGCCATGAGGCCTCTACTCGTGCACTCTCTGCCACGAGAGAGTGCAGGGGATACCTCTGCACTCCCTGTGTGTGAGGATCTCATGAGCTGTGATACAGATTATTAGAAGGGTACTTTGAAAATCTGAATTCTGCTATTATATTTTCCTTTGGTGACCAATACCTGTCATACTAAGGTTGACATACTAGGTTGGCAGAGATACTAACTTTTCCATTTCACATCCTTATCATATACGTAAAATCTTTGTTTTGTGAACTTTCTCAACTTTGTAAAAATCCATTTTAACATTTGGAGGGAGGAATGAGAGACGAAATTAGGGATGGATAAGTAGGCATTGCCACATCTCAGGTGTTAGGTACGCTCCCATTCAGAAGCCTATGTCTTCTTTAGCTATTCCAGCAGTCCAGGGAGGGAGAGTTTATCATCTCCATCATCTTGATGAGTAAACTGAGACTCCGATTTTGTTTTTTCCCCAGGATAACACCACAGATGAGTAGGAAAGCAAGGATCGAACATGTTCCTCTGAATGACTCCTAAGCCTGAAATAAATAGTATCTCATTTATACCCTTCTTCCTTTAGAATAAAATAATTTAAAATATGTTGTCCATCAACACTCCTCTCCCAGCCTGAGGATGTGCTCTAGAACCAACAAACTAGGCTCATATCTGAGCTGTTACACATGACCTTGGGCAAGTTACTTAACCTCTGTGTGCCTCAGTTCTTTATTTGTAAAAATAGGAATAATATTAATAATGACGATACCTGAATCATTGGCTTTTAAATCATTGCTTTTAGAAATAATTTTCATTAGCTTCACTGGGGAGCAGATCAGTGAAGCTCTTCACATTGTTATGTCAAAAGTCAATCTTATCATAGGGCTTTTATAGGTTAATATGTGTGTATTTAATAAAATAGTGGTAGAAAAAGAACAAGAAAAGATCACTGGACTTTGAGTCAGGATCCATGATGTTTGAATTGAAGTCCTTAATCCACTAACTGTGTGACCTTGGAGAGTTACCAAAATGACCTTTGTGTCCTCAGCCATAAAAAATTTTGCTTCCCTTAGGGAGCAAAACATCCCATCTTTCCATTTTATTAGGACAATGTCAACTGCTGAACATGGTGCTCTACATAGTAGAAGGGTGAGCAACCTCCATGCAACCCAAAGGCAAAATAAAGTTACAGGAGTTACAAAGTTACAAAATAAAGTTACATCCCAGTGCTGTCTTCCCAGGTAGTGTCTATCTGGTCTCAGTAAAAGAGTGAAAAATCACAAGGGACATGTGCTCCTGGAGTAGGCCTCATACACTCTAAATTCTATAAATAATATGGTATAAAAAGAGACTAAAATAGTCTCCTTTAATTTAGCTGCAGCCATATATAGTGCCATTTAAAGTGTAAATATCTCTGGTAATATCTGTGAAGGTGTTAGAACTCTTGCACCAATAAGAGGGAGAGACTTCATGAGCCACACATGGCTCTTGAAATTAAAGATTTGGAAAAAAAAATAAATAGTTCTCTAACACACTGACCTTAGAGAATGGAAATGCTGTCCCATAAGACACTGCTTGATATTGTTTAAATATTAAATTTAGAATAACTTCTAGTTTTGTCGCTCAGAAGCTGGAGCTGCTGCTTAGAAAAGAATCGTGCTAAAGTGTGAAAGTTTGGAGATTCAGAGAAATCTTGTGGGTTTAGCCAGGTCAGCAAGGAATATCTCTCGGCAGGGTTTAGAAGACCTGCTTCGTTTAACAAGACCTTCATTTGTCACTCCTTAACTTTATAACTTTCAGAGTCCTCCAATTACATTTACCTTCTTTTCTTTCGGCAATTTTTGTTTCATGTTATAATTATTTATTCACCTGTTATCAGATGGTGAGTTGCTTCTAGCCAGGAACTGTGTCTTTTTCCCCTGACTTTCCTGGCACCAGCCAACACAACGCCTTCATGTAGGATAAATAAAATTTTTTTTGAAAGAATAAATATATCTTTGTACATATATATATTTGTTTGCATTCAAGAGACTAAAGAACGTAAAGGAACATTGACCAAATTCTTTAACATTAATCCTGTTTATAATTCTGCTGTTACTAATTCTTGTCGATAATTGATTTTGTGCTTAAATCTCACAAGAATAAACAGTTTTTAGCAGTTCTAGAAAGTCTTAGTGTTTCCAAAGAAGTGATTGTGATCAGTGGATCAGATGTGACTTAATCTAAGGAATGACTATTCTTTACAATACAAAAGCTGCGAAAAGCTTGATACTATGTGAATGCTTCCTAAACTCTATTTCAACACTTCTCAAATTGAACTCACTATTTTCTTCCAGAAATGTGCTCTTCCTTTTATGTTTCTTGTCTCCATCAACACATTACCTTTCCTCTAATCAAAGTTAGACAGTCCTGGATTATCGTTGATACCTTCTTTCTTGTCATCAGCCACCTTTAATGGATCAATTTTATGCTAAAAACTTTTTCATGCCTCACTTTTTCCACTGCCACTAACCCCAGCCTTTGTCATCTTTTTCCTACAACAATCTTCTAATTGGCCTTCCCTTTCCATTCTGTTTTCTATACTACCACTGGATTTATCTTTCTTAAATGCTAATGTGCTTACATTGCTTCCCAGGTTTAAAAAAATAAAATAAAATAAATGAACCATTTTTAAAAGCACAGATGTCTCCCAATTACAATCTGGTGCTTGCAGCTGCATCTGGCCAGGAGGTGTGTTTTGTTTGGTCCATGGTATTTAAATAATATGTATTGGTCAACATTTAATAATTTAAAGAGTTAACATCTGGTATTTGCTGTTTATCCTGAAAAAGAGCAGCTGGTAACATTGGATTGACTTTCTCTTGCCGGGCTGGTTTGCTTTCCCCACATCGCCACCAAATGCAAGGTCTCTCATTTCACCACAGTCCCCACCATGCTCTATTGTCTCCATGTCTCCTGAGCAATGCAAGCTTCCCTCAGCCATCATTGTCATAACTGTTTTATTGTAGTTTATCTTATACCTAAACTACTTCCTCAGCTGTATTCGAATGTCTTTCTTCCTTAGCACAGCATTCAAGGCCCTCACAAGTTAGCTTCATTCTCCTCTTCTCATTTTATTTTCCTCTCTTTCTCACCTTATGCTTCAGCCACATCAGACTGCTCCCTGCTTCTAGAACATGCACAAGGCAGAAGTTTAGAATACAGGGTGGACCCAGACTGCCTGGGGTCAAAGGTAGTTTTTAACCTTTATTAGCTCTGTCATTTTGGACAAATCACCTAAACTCTTTGTGCCCTGGATATTTCATTCATAAAGTGGAGAGACTAGTGACTACCTCACGTGATTTTAATGAGGGTTTTAAGAAGCTGCAACAGATGAAGATGTTATCAGTTGGTAAATGCTCAGCAAACTTTAGCAGTTGTTAATTTTCTGCCAAACATTTTACTCCTCATTCACTTCATCTTCTGAATATCTAGCTGAATGCTGTACACATTTTCAATGCTCGGAAAAAGTTTGTGAATTAAACAGAAGTGAGTTCATGGGATTTTCTTTGATGAACCAAGTAATTAAGAGCTGAATTAATCTTAAAGAGCATCATGTGCAATCCACCTCCTGGAGAAGTCAACAAACAAACACATGTGGAAATGAAATAATTTTTCTAAGGATAATTAATGTGGCAGAACAGAGACCAAACTGCCTACAGGGTGATCCTATGCTTGTGCCTATTTTCTCTTCAATACATCCATGAGAAGGAGCTACATTCAAATGACAGTGGGGTCATGAAGGCGGGACTCCTAAAGGTAACTATCTGCCAGTATTATGTTGTGACTATGCAGCCGCCGCCAGCAAACCACATGTAAGGGGGAAGATGGTGCCACAGCCACCCCGTTGGGGACCAGAATTTATAAAATTCAGCACCTATTTTGTTTGGGAGACTCAGGAAGTCATCTCTCTTATATTTTCTCATTTTTGCTCTTTTCCTCCTTCTCACAATATCATCAGCTGGCACTGCCACGTACTATGCATGTAAAATTGATAAATATTTGCTAAAAAACAGTTAAGTAATATGCCTAAGGGCAATGGAACTACTATTTGAATCTGGAAACTTCTGAGCTCCCTTCCCAGCCTCCTTTCATTTCAATGCACCACGTGATTGGGTGGCTCCTCATTACTTGGAGCTTTGCTCCAATTCTACTGAATTACTCATATTTTGTTAAGCACCTCTTACAATTCTGACCTTACTGCCCTTCCTTCATATCTGTATGTGCTTTCTCTGTCTTCTGCATCTTTTAAAACACAGCTGAAGTGTCTCGTCTTCTCCTGCCCCCTCTTTTGGGTTGAATACTCCATGTCTCTATTCCCATAGCCCCATCTGCACACCCTTCTCATATCACTTGTTATATTCTGCTCTTATCTCCTTCTCCTTGGTGGAGGGAAACTTGTCCCACTGTATTTTGTGGCCCTAGGACCTAGCAGAGTTATCAGCAAGTCATCAATGCTTAGACGATATTTGATGCACAAATGTGTGAAACAAAAGACACAAAAGTCCCAGGAGGGCTTCCCTGGTGGCACGGTGGTTGAGAATCTGCCTGCTAATGCAGGGGACATGGGTTCGAGCCCTGGTCTGGGAGGATCCCACATGCTGCGGAGCAACTAGGCTCGTGAGCCACAACTGCTGAGCCTGCACATCTGGAGCCTGTGCTCCGCACCAAAAAGGCTGCGAGAGTGAGAGGCCTGCGCACGGTGATGAAGAGTTCCCCCCACTTGCCACAACTAGAGAAAGCCCTTGCACAGAAACGAAGACCCAACACAGCAAAAAAAAAACCATAATAATAATTAATAAACTCCTACCCCCAACATCTAAAAAAAAAAAAAAAAGTTCAAAATCCTGTTTATTTAAAAAAAAAAAAAAGTCCCAAGAATTAGAACTTGGAATTATAGCAATAGATCATCAGATAGAGTGAACAAATTTGCAGGCTCTTGTAACAGCTTATTGCTAAGGACCCACTGTTGCCTGTCCACAACACTTATCCTCTTGTCATTACACTCAGTTCTGGACCCAGTAGACAGAAATGATTAATTCCCAATAGAACTTTCTACTTGTGCTCTCGGCTATTTTTTCCACTTTTTATTACAAACTTAGTTTGCCCCTACTCCCAATTTTCTCTTTTCTAGCTCTGGACATTGTTTCAAGGCCAAAAAACTTTCAATTTGAGTAGAGGTTTGTAGTTTCTCCCAAAACTAAAAGCCAGCATATGACAACAAGAGGAAGAATTTCAACAGTAGCTGATCACAAAATAGATGTAATGTCGAGAGCACATCAATATTGTCAAGAGGTCTTGTGAGCATAGGTTAAAAATAATGCTTGGGGGACTTCCCTGGTGGCACAGTGGTTAAGAATCCTCCTGCCAATGCAGGGGACGCGGGTTTGAGCCCTGGTCTGGGAAGATCCCACAAGCTGCAGAGCAACTGAGTCCGCGAGCCACAACTACTGAGCCTGCGTGACACAACTACTGAAGCCCATGTGCCTAAAGCCCATGTTCCACAACAAGAGAAGCCACCGCAATGAGAAGCCCGAGTACCGCAGAGAAGAGTAGCCCTTGCTCCTCGCAACTAGAGAAAGCCCACGCGCAGCAACAGAGACCCAACACAGCGAAACATAAATTAAAATAAATAAATATAACATTAAAAAAAAAAAGCTTGGATTAGAAGCCTAGAAGGTTATAAGTCTAGAGAATCTGTGAGTACTGAAACATTTGAAGGAAATTGCAACATCAGGGTTTGAGTGTAAAACCTATTTCTTTGGTGAAGGGAGGTGGATATGCTTTTTATTTTCAGCCTCAGACTATCTCTTAAGAAAGTCAACCCAAGACTAGGTGAGAATTGTGTGGCTTCGTTCTGTCAAAACATATCGCTACTTATAGGCTTAGGGATGCTGCCAATAAAATATTTCTTCAACCCCCGAGGTTCTACAAGAATAGACTCTTGGATAAGATTATTGTTAACAGCCCAAGTGTTGATATAGCCACGAGTTAATAGCTACTGGCAAACAGCAGCCTTTTTTGTTCTGTGTGAACAGTTCTTCCTCTCCTAGCCTGCCAAACTAAGCACATTCGGTATGTTTTCAAAGTGGCACACAGGAGGTCAATTCATTAATCATTCTCAAAGAGTGGGAAACAGAGACTCCTGTCTTGGAAGCCACTGGAAAAGTAGTCCTTGCTGTTTGCACTTTCAAGCTAGTAGGTGATATTTTTCCCCTAAAAATCCTTTCCTTCCATTTCTTGCTTCCTCAAGGGCGTATATATTTCTCATCTCTTTATGTTAGAATTCAGATGATGGTATCACCTTTGAGTAGACAATTGAGTGGGACTGGTGAAACAGAGGCATTTTTTCTTTAAGTCATAATGTACTTTATTCACATATAATGTACGAAATATCTGGTTAAATTTTATTTTTCCAAATTTCTCCCGCTAAGAAAGCCACTGCTCTGGGAGCACTGGTACACTCAATGTTTGGCAGCCACGCATCTATCTTAGGTAACTGGGACAAAAGTGAAAATTCCCCTGATCTTTGAGCCTATCTTGAAAGCCTAGAATTTGGTGGCAGATGGATTTGGGTGGGAGGTCTGGCTCTACCTCTTGCCAACTAGGAAACCATGGACAACTTCTCAAAGCCTTGCTTTCCTCTTCTCTAAATGCATATAATTATAAAGTCTACCTCCCAGGGGAGTTGTGAGACTAACTGTGGTAATATATGTAAAATACCTTAGCTCAGGGAGCAGAGGATCTCTGAATCTTCTCTTTCTTCTCCATCTCCTCTCCCCTCCCTCATTAATCTTTTTTTCTCCTCTTTCTTCTCTTCTTCCTCTTCTTCTCACCTCTTCTTCCTTTGTTCTCATTGCCCACATCTGAAACACATCCACTAGGAAGTGATTCATATTTTAACTTATTTGGGTCTCTAAACAAATAAAAGTCAAGGGTTTTTTTCTTCTAGCCTGAATTCTATTTTCATTGAAAATAAACTCATTTTTTGGGTATGATTTTCCTAAGGCTTCTAACTGGAAAGGACTCCAGATTTTGGATGACACTGCTGCAGCTGGCTCTTTTGTGTGATAGTGGGAATCATACAGCTGAATGTCTAGTGCCATATCAGATGGAACACACATGAGCCTTTCCTCCCTGCTGTCCGGATCTCTGCAAAATGCCCTGTTTGTTTTGAAGGTCAAAGAGAGTTCTGAGCAGTAATTGAACGCAGAGCATGTAAGGCTTGCCAACTTTAGATTCGAGGTTTCCAAACCCGATCAGGCAACAGAACTCTGACATTTTGTTTGTTTTCATTTGAATATGCAACTCAAACATTTAATTGATTTTGAGCCTCCATGATATGTGTGGTTTTATCTTCCCTTACAAGTATCTCCTTCTCCAATCCTACCTTTGCTCTGGGTGTTCAGTTTTCCTGCAGTCCTTAACTTTCTTCGTCCCTTTACCTAAACATGTATCACACTTGTTAAATCCTTAGCACACTCATTATTTACAACAAACAAATAAACAAACAAAACCACTTGGGCGAACAGTTTTCTTTCATTTAATGCTGTCCTGTTTCTTGTGCTCTCTCCTGCAACAATCTTTGCTTTCTCGTATTTCCTCGACTTCCCCCACCTTATGTATTCAATGCATGGCCACATTTCTCAAAGTGTAAGTCTGGCTTCTTGTAAGAGATTTTTTTTTTACTCATATTTTGTCCTGGTTAAGTTTCATCCAGTTACTGGAGTAAATAACCCAGGTCTAGCCTGGCCCGGATGCTAAGGACATCGTCACCCTTTTCCTTTTCTCCGGGGGCCACCAGGTGTGGCTTTACCTTCTAAGCAGGAAGTGGACACCACACTTGTCCCCAAAGAGACCTGCCTGGTCCATGTGGGACTCCAACGTCTTCTCTGAAGAATCAACCGACTTTCGATTTCTCCAAGCATTTCTGCTATTTGCAATTAATTATTTTTTATACATGATTACTTTCTTTCCTTTTCTCACCATTACTTTCCCAACTCTTTATCACTTTCTTTTTCATTTCTTATGGGTATTTATAGCTCGTGCTTCTCACAAGGCCAAGGTAAAGAAAAGAAACAATTAAGTTCCATAAAAAAACAAGAACAGGGCTTCTCTGGTGGCACAGTGGTTGAGAGTCCGCCTGCAGATGCAGGGGACGCGGGTTTGTGCCCCGGTCCGGGAAGATCCCACATGCCGCGGAGCGGCTGTGCCCGTGAGCCATGGCCACTGAGCCTGCACGTCCGGAGCCTGTGCTCCGCAACGGGAGAGGCCACAGCAGTGAGAGGCCCGCGTACCGCAAAAAACAAACAAACAAACAAACAAGAACAGAAAAAAATGACAATCAATGGAAAGCATAGCTCAGTCTAGAAATAAAAATAGACTCTTTTAGGACACCAAACACATGTGAGGCAGGCCTCTAATTATATGTCCATGTCTCTACCTGGCCCTGAACACAGTACCAGACACACAGTGGGAGCTTCATATCTGATGAGTGGCTAACTGGATGGACTTCTTTTCTTTTCTTAAAATCAGAGCCTGACACAGGCCCAGGGTGATGTTTGCTATGCATGGGATGATTTCATGTTGGGACAAGATTCTCTTGACTTGGGCCAGGTTAAGGGATGTTTCTCCACTTATAAATTGAATTATATATAACTTTAAGTGTAATAGTCGTCAGGCACATCCATACATTAGGAGTAAGACTTTAATGGTTAGGTATAATAATTACGTTCACACAATGGTGCGATATCTAGGATTCAGCCTCCGTGAGCAGAACTGTGGAGGGTGAAACAGCAGGTTCAGGGCTGGAGGCCTCACCCCGCAGAGCTCTTTTGAATCCAGTGATGCTGGTTCCAGATGCCCTGCATTTTTGGCTCTCACAGTCACCAGCTCCAAGACATTGAGGAAGAGTCTTAACCACTCTGGACCTTAATTTTTCCATCCATACAATGATAAGCATTAAAAACTACCTAAGCTCGATGAGTTCTTTTAAAAGTCTTCTGTATATTAATGTTTACTTTATTGAGCTACGGGTTAGTATATGTAAAGCACTTAGAACTATGACTGGAAAATAGTAAGTACAATATAATATTAGCTTGTGTCATAATTAGTAGTAGTTTTAAGAATTACTGAGGCGGCTTCATGTGCATGCTACCCACACAATCCGCAGTACACTTTGTAAATAATTTTTGCTCAGTAATTAGGAAGAGCTCCCACACATGAGATGAGCATATGACTTTATTTTCCTGGTTCATAGTAATTACACAATGTTTTTGCCAGAAACTGTGCTTTTCATTTTTAAAATGTTTTTCATTACTTGTGGGGAATCAACATGCCCCCCTCCTTTTCCCTACCACCTTCTTCCTAAGAATAGAGAATAACTCCTAAACTCTCACTGTACTCTAGAAAATGCACAGAGACTGTATTTTCATTAAAAATCGTACATTTTCTGGGGCCTTCACATGTTTTCTAATAACTGCCGGGCTAAAAGACATTCTTGAAGTGGGTGCAGTAGGGGATGAAGCTGCAATGAAAATCTCTGAATGTTGTTGCTTGTGGGTGGTCCCTGCTCCCCCTGGGGCTCCACCTTATCCTCCAGACTTGCCAACTGCATTTTATCAAAGGGAAATAACCTCCAGGGTGGCATTTTTCTCCCCCAAATGTGAGAAAAGTCATGCCTAGATGAGAAGAGTTGCTGGACTTTTACAGTGGGTGGCGGGAAGGGCGGGGGGACAGACGATGAGATTCTTAACGTCTTTCCTAGAGGCATTTCTCTTTCTGCTATTTAACCAAAGTGGTGTGGTAGCGATAAGAAGGGGTAACTGCATTCATTTAGCCTTTCGTCAAACGTTTACTGAGAATTCATTATGGACCAGGCAACAAAGTGGAGCACTGAAGGGAAAGAAAACGATGCTACACAGTCCCTTTCCTTAAAGGTAATAGGGCAAAGCAGAGCTATATTTGAAGCATAATAGGTAACTTTTTTAAATGTATGGTATGAGGGGAACACAAGAGGAATGTCCAGTAGTTCCTGGGTGAGGCAAGGCTGATGAGCAAAAAAAGGCAAAGTACATTTAGGCAAAGTACCAACGAACGTAAATATAGGGAAAACAGAAGCAACATAGTTTGTAGGGAGCTAAAAGCAGAAGCTAAAGGAGGCTGCACAAAGCAGTGGATCAGGGGACAGGGCTGGACAAGAGCCAACTGTGAAGGAGCTCACCTACCAAGCTAAAGGGTTTGGAAGTTTTTCTAATTGTACAATGGGAAACAAAGTCTTTTAAATAAGAAAAAGAGGGAATCTGTTTTGCATCTTAGAAACATGAATCTAGCAACAGTTTTGAACCTGAGTTGCTTCTGTGTGTGTGTGTGTGTGTGTGTGTGTGTGTGTGTGTGTGTGTGTGTGTGTGTGTGTTTGGGGGAGGGGGAGGGGTTAGGTAGACTTGAGATAGGTTGACCAAATAGGAGGGCATTATAGTACTTCTACTGAGAAATGATACAGCTCTGAGTTATGATAAGAAACAGAGAAGTGCAAAGGATAAGACAAAGTAGAGTGTGAAAAGAGAGTCAAGAATGACCACTGACATATTCCTAGAAACACAAAGCCTAACCAAGACTAAATCATGAATAAAAAGAAAATCTGAATAGACCTGTAACTAACAAGGAAATTGAAACAGTAATAAAAAAATTTCTAGACAAAGAAAAGCCCTGGATCTGATGGCTTCAGTGACGGATTCTACCAAACATTTAAAGAATACCAATTCTTCTCAAACTTTTCCAAAATCTGAAGAAGAGGGGACACTTCCTAGCTCATTGTATGAGGCCAGCATTACCCTGATAACAAGAGAGACAAAGACACTACGAGAAAAGAAAATTACAGACCAATATCCCTTATTGAGACAAAAATATTCAACAAAATACTAGCATATCAAATTCAGCAGCATATTAAAAGGATTATACACCATGACCAAGTAGGATTTATTTCTAAATGCATGGATGATTCAACATATGAAAATTGATCAATGAAATACACCACATTAACAGAATGAAGGAAAAGAAAAAACACATAATCATCTCAATTGATGTAGAAGAATCATTTGACAAAATTCAACACCCTTTTACGACAAAAACCCTCAACAAATTAGGAATAGAAGGAAGCTACTTCAATCTAATAAAAGCCATAACCCACATCAAACATTGTACTCAATGATAAAAGGCTGAAAGCTTTTCCTCTAAGATCAGGAACGAGACAAACATGCCCACTTTCACTACTTCCATTGGAAACATATACTGAAGTTCTAACCAGAACAATTAGGCAAGAAAAATTTTAAAAGCTTCCAAATTAGAAAGAAGGAAGTAAAATTATCTTGGTTCATGGATGATATAATATTATATGCAGAAAATCCTAAAAGATTACACACCCATACACAAGAACTTGACTTAATAAAGGAATTCAACAAAGTGGCAAGATACAAAGTCAACACACAAAAATCAGTTGCATTTCTGTACACTAAAAATGAAGAATCTGAAAAAGAAATTATGAAAACAATTCAATTTACAGTAGCATTAAGAGGATAAGATGATTAGAAATTAACTTAACCAAGGAGATTAAAGACTTGTGCAATGAAAACTACAAGACATTGCTGACAGAAATTAATGACTTTTTTTTTTACAGAAATAGGAAAACCCTTCCTTAAAGTCATATGGAATCTCAAAGGACCCCCAAATAGGCAAAATAATCTTGAAAAAGAAGAACAAATCCTGAGACCTCACACATCCTGATTTCAAAACTTACTACAAAGCTGTATTAACCCAAACAGTGGCACTAGCATAAAAACAGATATATAGAGCAATGGAATAGAATAGAAAGCCTAGGAATAAATCTTTGAATATATGATCAAATGATTTTTGATGAGGATGTCAAGATCATACATTGGGAAAAGGACAGTCTTTTCAACAAATAGTAGTGAGAAAATATATGCACAAGCGAAAGAATGAAATTGTGCCCTTATCTAACACCATTTTTACAAAAATTAACTCAAAATGGATCAAAAACTTAAAGACCTAAAACTGTAACATTTTTAGAACAAAACATAAAACAAAAAGCTTCATGGCATTTCATTTGGCAATAATTTCTTGTATTATGGCACCAAAGGCACAGTCAACAAAAGAAAAAAATGGACAAATTGAACTTGATGGAAAGTTAAAAATTTGTGCATCAAAAGACAATATCAGCAAAGTAAAAAGGCAACTCACAGAATGGGGGAAAATGTTTGCAAATCAGATATCCAGTAAGATTATATCCAAAATACATAGGGAGCTCCTAAAATTCAACAAAAAACAAACAAGCTGATTAAAAAATGGTAGTAGGATTGAATAGACATTTCTTCAAAAAAGATATACAAATGGCCAATGAAAAAATGCTCAACATCACTGATAATTAGGGAAACAAAACTACAGTGAGAGAACACCTCATACCCACTAGGGTGGTTACTATGAAAAAAAAAAGAGGAAATGTTAACTATTGGCAATGATGTGGAGTGTTGACTTAAAAAAATATGCACAATGTGAGAGTTGTGACAAGTTTTATTGGGGGCAAAATGAGGACTGCAGCCCGGGAGACACAGTTTCAGATAACTCTGAGAAACTGCTCCCAGGAGCCGGGGGTGGGGGTGGGGGGTGGGGGGTGGGGGGGTGGGGGGGTGGGGGGTGGGGGGAGGGTGGGGGTGGGGGGGTGTGGGGGTGGGGGGGCGGGGGGGGTGGAAGGGTGGTGGGGAGCCACGATATATAGCAGTTTTGTAACAAAGGGGAGGTAGTCAAAAGATCATTGTTAATTAAAGAAAACCAGATATCTCAAATTAAGGAATTTAGGGCTTTTGTATGTATGGGAAGATGCAAGAGTCTGGGCTCACTGAAATCATTCCTTTGATATGCACCTCAGCTATCTGGAGCCTGTATTTTCACATCCTGAGTTTCCTCAGGGCTCACCGCAGGGAGTGGCTGCTGTCTGATGGCTGCTAGATGGCAGGTATTCTTTTCAGCCCTGAGTTTCCTCAGGGCTCACCAGCTCATGTTGGAGAGCTGCAATCATTGGTGACTGTGACATCCTTTGTTTATTGATATGGCTAGAAATATAACATTTATAAATATTCCATTCCATTTATAAATATTCCATTTACCAGGAGAAATTGGAATCCTTGCCCACTGTTGGTGGGAATGTAACATGGTATAGCTGCTATAGAAAACACTATGGCTGTTCTTCAAGAAATCAAAACTATAATTATCATATTATCCATCAATCCCTTCGGGCTATATATCCTAAAGAATTGAAAGCAGAGGTCTCAAAGAGCTATTTGTACACCCATGTTCATAGCAGCATTATTCACAATAGCTAAAATGTGGAAGCAACCCAAGTGCCTACCAACAGATGAATGGATAAGCAAAATGCGGTATATACATACAATGGAACATTATTCAGCCTTAAAAAGGAAGGAAATTCTGACATATACTACAACATGGAAGAGAAATACTATATTAATCCACTAGATATTTAGAGTAGTCAAAATCATAATGACAGAATGTAGAATCATGGTTGTCAAATGCTGGAAGTGGGGGCAATAGGGAATTATTATTTAGTGGGTATAGATTTCCAGCTTTACAAGATGAAAAGAGCTATGAAGATGGATCAACATTATTAATGTATATAGTATCATTGAACTGTACACTTAAAAAAGGTTAAGATGGTAAATTTTATGTTACATGTATTTTACCACAATAAAAAATTTTAAAAAAAGGAATGACCACCTCGATTCTGACCTGTACCGTCAGGTAGCTGCTAATGCTCATCACCTCATACAAGAAGGATGCGTTATGTTGGGAGATAATAGCCTCGTATTGTCCTTGTTCAGTTTGAGAAAACACTGGAATTTTCACACTGGCAGTCAGCAGTCTGAAACTCATACAAAGGGCTTTTGCTTAATATTAGGTTATCCATATGGGCATACATGGGCCAGTCCATAAATGCTCAAAATATAGCTGTAGAAATAAGGAGTGAGGGATAAGTGAAGTCATAAAGTAGGCAGTGCAGTATAGAAGGTAAGAAAATGGACCTCAGTGCTATGCTCTTTGAATTTACTTTCCATCCTCATAATTTACCAGCTATTTGACCTTGAGCAAATTTTTTAACTTCTCTTGAGCCTGTGTTCTCATCTGTAAAGTGGGCACAATAACAGTATCTACCTTATAGAATGGTTGTGAAAACTGAATGAATCAATCATTCCCTGCTTGGACCAGGGAATGACACAGAGTTAAGTGTCAGTATTGTTAGACTTTATTGTAATGGATGAGGGTCACCAGGAAATGTTTGTGGTGGGAGAAAACAAGAGCATGGAGAAGAGCACCCTGGGGAGCCCTAGCATCTATTGATGAAAGTAAAGGAATGAGCTGATAAAAGAGTGTAAAACAGAGACAGAGAGGAAGAATGAGACAATCTACAGTTAATTGTGTTGCAGAAGCCAGTGGAGAAGACATTTCCCATCAGTGCTTAATATGGGCCAATGCAGACACACGATTCAAGGACAATGTGGAGGAGTCTTTGCATTTGTCACCACTGATATTTTTGGTGAGATGTTCATATTTTCAGAAATATGACCACAATCAGAGTGCTGAGAGTGAATGAAGGACAAAGATGAAATACCTATGTGGTCCTCTCAAGAAACTTGAGAAGATGGGGAAGGAGGGAGGGAGGTCAAGGTGTAGCTGGAGGGATACCGAATGTAGGGATACCTATTTTTCTTCTTATCATTGGTAATCTTTGTTGCTTTTAATATGAGTCCTAACTATGCTTATAAAGTATGAAGAAAGAAATCTTGGAAATAGATGAAAGAGAAGAAATATATCAAGCAAGCTTCCTGATAAGAAAGAAATGAGAATAATTTTGCTCTCAATGACACCAGAAAAACACGTGGAACATCTGCTTTCCTTACACTATCCATCCATCTGCAACCTGAATTCCTGACAAGGTCAGTACAGTCTTTAGTTTGAGATTTATGTTCTCTTATATCTGACATCCAACAGAGGTGAATTTGTACAAGTTGCCCCCCCCCATTTAGTCCCACTGATTTAGTCTGTGTTGCCCAATCGGTAGCCATGTGGCTATTTAAATAAACATTTAAATTACATCAAAAGGTCAGTTTCTCAGTCACACTGGCCATCTATCAGCCTCATCTATGTCCCGTGCTGCCCATGGTAGGGAACATTTTCCTAACCACAGAAAGTTCCTTTGCACAGTGCTATTCTAGGAGATGAAATGAGGTCCGTTTCTCTCTGGGGCTTGTTTCAAAGAGGAGCTCCTGAAGCTGCTTAGATCCTCTCCCTGTTGACTTTGAACTCTGTGAACACGGTCGTCTATAGCTTGTTCCTCACTGGACTCAGGGTCTTTTATTAGTTCTCACTGTGGGATTCCTCTGTCTTTTCATCTTTAAGGGCACCTTAGGTTGCCACCCTTCCTTTTGGAATCCTATCCTCATTTGTCATAGGCCTCACCCTTAAAGAATCTGGTAAAATTTGGTAAACACTCTTTTGCTCATTGACTTTGGAAACACTATGTTAAACTGTCCTCTTTCCTGAGCACCATATTCTCCCCCTAGCATACACCCCCTTCATCTTCAGCGCCTACCCCTGTGCTTCTTCCATTTGAAGTCAAAGGCAACATTGCAAAGAAGTTCAGTTTGTGGATTTTGGATTCAGATGGACCACCTGTCATGGCATTTTATGTGTGTAACATGGACAAGGTTCTTATGCTGGCAGAGCTTCATTTACCTTGTCGGTGAAATCGGGATGAAAATGGTACCTACTTCAGCAGGTTTTATGAGGATTGCATGACACAGATTTGTCAAATCAGTGCTATACCTGACAAATTGAATACTGGACTTCCTTCCCTTCCTCCCTCTCTCTCTCTTTCTCCCTTCCTTCCTTCCTTCCTTTCCTTCTTCCCTTCTCCCTTCCTTCCTTCCTCCCTCCCTCCCTCCCTCCCTCCCTCTTTCTTTCTTTCTTTCTTTCTTTCTTTCTTTCTCTTTCTTTCTTTCTTTCTTTCTTTCTTTCTTTCTTTCTTTCTTTCTTTCTTTCTTTCTTTCTTTCTTTCTTTCCTTCCTTCTTCTTCCCTTCCTTCTTCCCACCTTCCCTCCCACCTTCTCTGTGTCTCCCTCTCTGTCTCTCTGATCTGTTCTCAGGACTTTATCAAAGGTTGTATTTGATTGCACAGAACCCTTGAGTAAGCAGGATCTTAGGTGAATACAAGTTTGCTATTTGCTCTACAGCAAGAGAGCTGGAGGCAGGCAGAGGTGAGCCATGGTCCACTGGCTGGAGGACTCAGAGCCATGACCTCCATGACTTCTTGGTCTTTCCTTCATGCTCCCATGATTGCTGCTGCAAGTCCAGTCATCACCACTGTGATCCACTCTAAAAGGAAGAGGAAGAGCTTGTACTTGTCTGAGGAAGGAAAAGGTTCTCTCAGAAACCCCAAGGAATGTGGAAAGTTGGCTTTAAGCTGCCCTCCCTTCACTGTAGAAAAAAGCAGGAAAGACATTGGTGAGAATGCAGTGAAGCAAGACAATCTAAAGACTCGTCCACAAAGGTGAAATATGAACTCCTGTGTGTCCAGTTTTCTTTCCCACCCTTCACCCCTGTGGTTCCTCTGTGTCTTTATTTAGTAGAAATTCTTATCACTCATTCCAAGTAGCCCTTGTACCTTCCCCCACTTGTTTTGGGAATCTCACTTTACTCCCTTGCAATTTTAAGCTGGTATTTTCTACAGTCACCATGTAGGTTCAACAATATATAACTGATAACTTGATTTAAGTTATGTTTTCATCTGAATAACAGTGATTCCACTGTTAAAAACCTCTGGAATCAACAAGTCTTCATGCCTTCTTCAAAAAGTACAATCAACATCCATGTCGTTAGTTTCTCTCCACAAAGTCAGAGATTTTGCAAACTTGAGTGTGTAGACTTTACATATTCAAGTCAGACTGTGCTTAACACAGAGCTAAATACAATAACATAAAAAGCTCTTTTTATAGACAGAGGATCAACATATACCATTTTGAAATAATTTGTCTTCTTTAAGTCTTTTTCCATTTTTCATATTTGTGGTATCCACTTTTTAAAATATTTTATTTTTTTATTTGGTTGCACTGGGTGTTAGTTGCAGCAGGTGGGCTCTTTATTTGTGGCTCACAGGCTCCTTAGGTGTGGCATGTGTGCTCCTTAGTTGTGACATGTGAACTCTTAGTTGTGGCATGCATGTGGGATCTAGTTCCCTGAACAGGGATCGAACCTGGGCCCCCTGCACTGGCAGCATGAAGTCTTAATATGGTATCCACTTTTAAACTAAGTCAGACCTGTACATGACTGTTTTTAATATTTATTTGAACATATAGATGCACATTTGTCGATCTGTTCTTATATCATATCCTGGAAATGGTGAAAATACAATGCTCATTGTTAACCTCTTCATGTTTTATGGGTTTACTTATTCTCATAATTCCATTGTCTGCTATTTAAAAAGAAAAAAAATATTAAGAAAAGGTGCATGGATTAGGGACAACTTGATACATTAAACACTCTCTAACTTGGGGATCCTGTGAATAATGTCAAAACTTATGGTACCATAAATAGTCTCGTTGTAATGTTGAACATAATATTGAACATAAAGTCAGCACTCCTGAGTAAGGCACTCTGAAGAATGTTCAAAGACCCACCATACTTTTAACTTCAGCAGTACCAATGCTAGAGTTACGAACATCTGTTTGGAACAGTTTTCCATTAAGGACTGTTCCTTTTACAAGGCAAAATCCGAAGTAAAATCACGTGCTGACCATTACATCATGCCTCAGACTTTCTACATCTTAGTAAGGCACAAGGTTATATGGACTTAACACTCCCCAATAAACTGTTGATAAAAGCTGTTCCATTTCACTCACAGTGGACATTCCTGGAGGTTGTGTGTGGAAAGAAGGACGTTTCAGCCAGACCCATACAATGGACACTGTATCTTTAAATATAGCTTTAAAATAAGATCTGTACATATGGTGTAGACCTCCACAAAGAAATCTCTGTTAGAGCACAAGGAGGCAAAAGAAATTGAATCCAAATAAAGCAAAACAACCTCAAAACAAATACGATTCACAAAGCAATTGGGAAGGGGATTGATTCTCAGAACCATAAATCACATAGGGGCTTGTGTTTACCCTCTGCGAGTCTTCACAAGGAGAATTTCTCTGAAGCAAAGGATTATACACCCAACAAAATCATGTATTAGACATGAAGGAGTACCAGTTTCAGTGGCATATTGGCTTTTTGAGAGAAAACCACCTAATCAGTGCTAAAAGCAAAGTAAAGAATGGGAACGTTTAAAAGCAAAAACACAGGATTTGGAATTCTGATTCTCAGACTCTTAATAATGTAACCATTGGAGTCAAACTGCCTAAAAACTTAGTTTTATTAATTAAAAAACAAAAACACTGTGATACCTGACTCAGGACTATTCCATTGTGAGAGGCAAATGATGACATGGGCTTTCAGAAGTGCTTTGTAGAATGTAAAATTCTCTAGAATGATTGTTTGTAACTCTTTAAACAATCTGTAGCAGGAAAATAAATGACAAATTTTGAACAACAAAAATATCTAGATTTTTGTTTAGACTTTAATCGAAATAAACTACCAAATATTAAATATTTTAAATAGATAAAATATTAAATAAAATATTAAGATATTTCCCACAGAATTTCAAATACTGACAGTTTCTCAATAACTAAGAAGTCATCTGATTTTTCTGTATTCCCTTATATAGGCTATTTCAACTCAAAATAATTTTCTTTTATTTTTTGTTTCATTTGGTATTTAAAACTGGGGCTACACATGTTACAAATTTCCAAATTCTACCCTACAAAAGTCCCATTCTTCCCCTTCACCCACTACCATTTGATAACCAAGAGATAAAAGTAGGTACTCAAGATGGAATGGGTAGGAACCCAACACACTGGCTTTAAATCATGAGGCATTCATGAGGAGTACTCTTTTCTAGTACAACAGAACAGTACTTAGAAGGAACTAAAATTTTTAAAGAAATTTCAAAAAGGATGCTACTGCTTTCCATGTTAAGGCTTTCTTACATCAAACTGGATTCCCTTCCCCCAAAATTTGTTTGCTCTCATGAGGTCACATAGATTATTATTCCAAAAAGGGATGAACTCTCCTAATAATCCAAGTTTATTTTAATGCAATTACTAGGCCTGTGAGATGTCTCTGACTTAATGCTTTTCTATAGTCTGTTCTGTGCTATCCCATACTATAGCCACCAGCCACATGGTTCTTCAAATCAAATTTTAAATTAACTAAAATTAACTAAAATTTAAAACCTCATTTCTTTAGTCATGCTATCAATATTTCAATTGCCACTCATATGTGCCTAGAGGACTACCATATTGATTACTGTTGTAGAACGTTTTCTTTAATACAGAAAGTTTTATTGGGCGGTGTCACTTGTCTAGCTTCTCTCTTTTTGTTCCATGATACCTTTGAATTTAAAAAAATAAAAGAAATAAGTTTAAAAAAATCACGTATAATAACAAAAAGTTCAGATCTGGGAAGGACAGGAAAAACTAGGGGTTTGACTCAGATTTCTGCCTTTTTCCAGGTGAGACCATGTCCTTCATATTTACATGGTGAAACAACTCAGGCCCAGAAACACCAGATGACTGGATCAAATTCTAAGTGAAAGGGTATTAGGCAAGAGATTTGAACTTGGGTGCCTTTTTTTTTATTGCGGTGTTTCTTTCACAATTTCACACTGCTTCTTCTCCATTCATCATGCACCTTTAAAAGACAAACTGCAACAGACTTCAATTTTATTGACTTTGATGACAATCCCTTATGGAATTTTAAAGGTAGTAAGAATACGTCTATGAAAACACATTCACAATAAAGCCATAAACAAAAATACCACCTCATTATCATAGATGATCCATAAAATAATAATGGTTAAAATTATTGTGTATCTATATTCTGCACACAGCAACGCAGATCTTAGGTATGTCATTTCACTACCACACATGACAAGCCTATAAATAAGCATTACTGTGCCAATTTCATAGACGAAGGAACCAAAACTTAAAAAGGTTAAGAAGTATGCCTAAGATCACAAAGCTAGAAAGCAACAGATGTCCTAAGATTCAAATCCAGGTGTTTGACTCTTCAAAACTCATTTCCCCTATCAGAGTACTCTACAGATAATCACCTGTGAAGAATGAGCTGGGGAAAATGTGCCCTAAGTTTTTACCCATCTCTAACATTGCATAAAGGTTTTGCATGTGAG
The DNA here is from genome assembly GCF_963455315.2 of Globicephala melas. Taxonomy (NCBI): domain Eukaryota; kingdom Metazoa; phylum Chordata; class Mammalia; order Artiodactyla; family Delphinidae; genus Globicephala; species Globicephala melas. The sequence goes on along the minus strand of NC_083315.2, from coordinate 159,643,171 downwards.
GGTGTGTGTGTGTGTGTGTGTGTGTGTGTGTGTGTGTGTGTGTGTGTGTGTGTGAGACAGAACACTATTTTTCATAGTGTTCATATATTTTTGCTCAAATTTCCATCTTGACTGACCTGTTCCAGGGAAATTAATTCATATGACAAAGATAATAGAAGAGGGGAAAGGGGAAAGAGGTAAAAACAACAAGGATTTATCAGTTAATTATGGATAAATTTCTCAAATATAAAAAGCAAACAATTCCTAACTGCTGTCCTTGTTCCAACTCCTCCCCTTCCTCTCTGTCTCTCTCTCTCATTCTTTCTTTCTCTCTTATAATCATTCTGAGAAAGAAGAATCCAGTTTTATACGTGTTGGTAATATTTATATCCAACGGGAGTGATTTGTTTTATGAATAGCAGTATAAATGTAATGCTCATTTGTTCCTTTCTATAACAAAACAATCACATTTATTGAGTATTACTTATGTTATAGAAATCATGCCAAGTTTTAGGTATAGGAAGGTAAATTCAATAACATCTGTAGACTAAAGGGCATCTCTAGCATGTAAAATAAATAATGAATTTAAACAATCCCAAAGTAAATGATAACAGCACAGTAAAAACCTTTAAAAAAAAATTCTGGGACAAAGTGTCTGTTGAGAGATTACAATCGGGATATGAACCATCACTCTGCTTATTAAAATAAATGTTCATTCTACTGAGAGGGTCCTTCATAGATACAGGAATAAAATGACAATTCACTTCTAGTATGTGCCTCGTTCTACTCTGTTTCATCCTGGATGAATGGAGGAGAACCTACATAGAATGGCAGTGCTCTTTAACTTTGCCTTATGTTTCTAACATGTACTACCTAACGATGAATTAATTTTTAGTATGTGAATGATGGAACTCCTACCTCATCTTATCTTGAAACATATAATGAAATAGAAATATATGTTAGCAAGTGTTCAAACACATCAGGTAGGCCCATCACTACCAACATAAACTTGTTAACGTATCATTATAGAACTATGAAGAACTTTGCATTTTAATGAAATTCTTTTACATTGGAGGTTCACAGGCTGAAAAGTTGTCTCTTGCTTAATTGATTCAAGCAAAAAATGGGGCATATGATCTGGAGAAATGTGGCCATCAGTATCCATATTTCGAGACCCACTGTAAGCTGAGTGTGTCTGTGTTGTTTTCCAGATGAGCACCAGAAGAACTCATTTGGTTAGAACTATTCTTCATACCACTGTATCTTTCAACTGATCAAATGCCAAGAGACTTGCTGCTTTCAAACCATGTGGGAGCCATATATTGGCAAGGAGACCACAGAAATCTTGTAGCAGCTGACTAGCAGGCCTTGTTATGGCCTCAAGCTCAGAGAAGTAGGCAAGAGCAAGACCACAGCCAGACACCTTATTTCTGTTTTCTCTATTATCTTTTCATAAGCCCATATAACAACCAAGTTTTAATACCAAGTACATAATATTACATATTAATTTAAAAGAACTTGAGGGAAATCATATTACACCTCCACAGTACATTCCATTTAAGATGCTAAAAGCAAATGCTTTCTCTGTACACTGTTTGCCTCTTTTTGGAAATGGGAGCATGCAAACTGGTTTGCATTTTTATTAAGTGACTACTTGTGATTGCACGATTCTCAGAGAGTCAGGACGTAAAGCCCACGCACCATGGGAAATGGACAAGTTCTTTTTTTCTTTTTTTTTTTTTTGTGGTACGCGGGCCTCTCACTGTTGTGGCCTCTCCCGTTGCGGAGCACAGGCTCTGGACGTGCAGGCTCAGTGGCCATGGCTCACGGGCCCAGCCGCTCAGTGGCATGTGGGATCTTCCCGGACCGGGGCACGAACCCGTGTCCCCTGCATCAGCAGGAGGACTCTCAACCACTGCGCCACCAGGGAAGCCCCAGGACAAGTTCTTATTATTCAACAATTTATTTTCCCAAGGCTTGCTAATCATTTCATCTATTTAAAATTTGAATCTATTTAAATATAATCTTCTCTTGCAGAATAAAAATATAATAGCTCTCCAAACAATTTTCTAAGAAAGAAGAAGCATTGCAAATCAAAGTCATAGTCACATCTTTAAAAAATGTGGGAGGGAAAACTAAGAGCAATCATGGTGATTTCATTTCCATTTTATTATTTATTTGTTTTAGTTGATTGATTTTCTCTTACCTCAGCACTATTTGTTTGGCAATGTATTTTATTGTACTTTTCCAGTAACCCTTAGAAGATACAATTATGTAGATTTTATTTTATGAATTCCTTTTTTGGGGGGGGGATTGTTGGAGAAGGGACAATGGTCACTATTTCAGTTCAATTTCACTTCAGAGGAATTAATGGATGAAGAGGCTGTGCATTAAAATACATACACAGCAGATCAGAGGGAGGCTTTATTTATTTGTTTGTTTAAGAATTTTGAGTGGAGTACAGTTGATTTACAATGTTGTATTTGTTCCAGGTGTACAGCAAAGTGAATCAGTTATACATATACATATATCCACTCTTTTTTTAGATTCTTTTCCCATATAGGTCATTACAGATTATTGGGTAGGGTTCCCTGCACTATACAGTAGGCCTTTATTAGTTAACTATTTTATGTATTGTAGTGTGTATATATCAATCCCAATCTCCCAATTTATCCCTTCCCCCTTTTCCCTGCTGGTAACCATAGGTTTTCTTTAATTTGCTATCTCTGAGTAGTCTGGTCATGTACAGTATAATAATTTTAGTCATTTCATTCAAAACATTCAAAACTTTGGCTCCCAGACAGCTTCTTACTGCTTATGACTGACCACTCAAAACCCATCTCCATTCCCTTTCAACTCCCCAATCAGCCAGTGATGCAGGGGCTACTAGTGTGTTCAAGCATTATAATCCTGTGAACTAATAGAGTATCTTTAGAGTCACTCAAAATAACCGTGCCATGAGGTTAACAATCCTTGGAAGTCTGAATGACCTTGATTGCCTTAATCTTCAAAATAACCTGGGCTGACAGTGAAAGTCACTCTCTATTAGTTAATGCATTTGGCCATAGTGTGTACGCTCCCCATGCAATTTTCCTATGGTAAAAAGAGAACAGAATTTATGTCAGCCTAAAATTTTGACAAAATAATCTCTTTGACTTTAAATCACTCAGATGATTTATTCATGTTATTTAACTCGACAAATATTCACAGATCATCTTCAGCAGATAATGAAGTTTTGACTGATTAGATAGAAGTTGACAAATGAATAGTATCAATACAATGGCAAATCTAAATCTATCTGAGACTAGAGAGGAGGAGAATATTTTAAGAAGCTCCTTGTTGAGTTACAGACTTAAATCATAGTTTGATTATAAATATAGCCTCAAAACCATACCTCTACTCTAAACCATATAAAACATGACACTATTTTTTAAAAGGGAGAATATTCAAATTCATATGTGTGAATTAAAATCAGATCCAAAATATTTTAATCATTATGTAAGATTGTTACTCCTCCCTTTTCCTATTACAGCTGCTTTGGTCCAGATCCTTACTGTATTTGCAAAACTCTCCTACTCATATCTGTATTTTAAATCTTTTCCCTAGAATTGCCCCTTTCCTTGCCACACATTGCAACAGAGTGGCTTCCCTAAACTCACTTTGTTTTTTATCCCCCGCTTTGAACTCTTGCCTATAACAAAGTCTAAACTCCTTATTCTGGCCCACATATAATCTGGCCCCTTCTCTTCCTCATTTTTTACCATTTGCAAACTCATGTATCTGAACTGTTATAGCCTCCTACCTACACATAAACAGGCACACACATGTATACACACGGCATGTATACATGCAAACACACGCCCCACAGTAGATGCAGCAACGCCAACACCTGTTACACCAAACTAATGGAGCTGTCTATTTCAACAGCAGAAATCAGAGCCAGCAAGAGCCAGTGCAGTAGCAGGTGGCCTTTAGGTGGTCAGAACAGGTTTTCTGGTTTATTTTCTGTGAATTTATAGTAACCAGGACTGACGTCTTGGCTGGTAAATCTCCCTGAAGTTTTTTGTACGCATTATGGAGACTGGGTGAATGGAATCTAAATAGTGAAAAAGGCCAGTAGAGAATTCAGAATTATTTCATAGGAATATTAAAGATGTGTATGCAACCTTAATTCTACTTCAGTTTGGTGAAGCTGTAAGAAGAGGTGATTTTCTTTCCATGTTTTTGTGAGGCTTTCTTAGCTGAATACAACCTGCTAACATGTGATGGCTTTCCAGAATCTTTCCAAGACAGTAGGAATACCCCTAGTATCTCCTTTATCTCTTCAGCCTCTTTTAGTGACTTGATAATTTGACATAATTTAATTGAGTAGGAGGTAATTTGATAAATATCAATTTACTTATGTACTTAGATACTTATTTAAAGACTATGTAGGAATAAGAGTGTTTACCAGTTGATTCATGTAAAAATATGTGGGGGGGGGATTATAATTGCTTTGCAAAATATAGTCTAAAAAGTGAAATGTTACTGATATTTTCTAATGCCAGCAATGAAATAAGACAATCAAAATAAAGCAGGTACCATACCTTAGGTTTTAGGCTTAAATTATTCTTAAGTGTGTAAAAACCGTTTCTTCTTTTTCTTTTAAAAGTCAACATTTCCTTTTAGTGTTGGGAAGTCTAACATGAAGAAAATGGTATTTCAAGCATATTGATAAAATGAGTAAGCAAAATTTTAGGGACAAACATCTTGAAATTTCTATTTTTTAGGATCTCTAATTAAGCAGATTTAGCAATGAACTTTGGGACTCTTAAAAATTGTTTTATGGACATTCTATGGAATTCACCTCAGCATACACTCATCTGAGGATGGTAACTCCTTTTTTTTTTCATTATTCCTGCATTTATTTATCTAAACCCTAGTGTTTTCTATTCTTGCTTTAAACTTCTTATTTCATATCCTGCATAGTCCCACTCATACAGCAGTAAAATCAGGGCCCTTCTTGGGGATCATGGAGTAATTTCAAGCTAGCTGTTTTCAATGAAATGCAGCAGATAGGAAGAACCCATATCAGTCAGGAATACTTGCAAAACAATTTCAAAATGAACAAATTTTATGAATTTATAATTTTAATACAGGTGACAAAGCTATACATGAGAAATATGTTTTTTTTTTTTAGTGTTTATTTTATTTTTACTTGTTGACAGTTTGCTTTATTTATTTATTTATGGCTGTGTTGGGTCTTCATTTCTGTGTGAGGGCTTTCTCTAGTTGTGGCAAGTGGGGGCCATTCTTCATCGCGGTCCGCGGGCCTCTCACTATCGCGGCCTCTCTTGCTGCAGAGCACAGGCTCCAGATGCGCAGGCTCAGTAATTGTGGCTCACGGGCCCAGTTGCTCCACGGCATGTGGGATCTTCCCAGACCAGGGCTCGAACCCGTGTCCCCTGCATTGACAGGCAGATTCTCAACCACTGCGCCACCAGGGAAGCCCAAGAAATAGATTTTTAAAAAGAATGACACCTCTATTTTAAATTGGTTGACTAACTTGTGGGGCAATTGTGTAAGTAATAATTCATACTCTTAAAAAATTCAATAAAACCCACCTCTGCAAAGAATGTTAAGCTCATCATGTAGCAGGAGAGGCAATATCAGACAGCAGGCCAAAAAATGTCTATCTTGCCTTGTGCCACAAAACCTGATTCCAGGATGAGAACATTACCCAGACTGAGAAGAAAGACCAAAATGCTTATTATTCCATAGAGCCATATTGGAGTAGTCTGGCTCTGTGATTAAGACAAAACTCTTCAGAAGAATTGTGGTTGTGGATTTCCATGGCAATGAGAATTCCAAGAAAGGCAAGAAGGCATTCACCAAAACTCTTAAAAAACCTTCTGCCTTCCTGAAATCACTTCATTTCTTTCTCTAAAAGAGAAAGGAAAACGATTCAAAAACAGAATAGTTGTTAGTTTTAAGGAGAAGGTAATATTTAAGATATGGGATGGTAATATTTAAGATATGGGATGGGATGAAAATTTGGAGGATGAATGGGTCAGTCTAGGAAAGGGAACACAAATTATAGCCACCAGAGAACCACTTTCTGTCCATTCTCATTCCCCAACTGCTGATGCCAAGTGTTCTGAGGGTCAGAAACACCTGATTTTTCTTTTTTTAGAAATTTTCATCTGGATTCCAGAAAGGAATTTAGGAATGCTTGTATGCAAGATGGAAGTAGCAATGTCTCTATACCACCCCAGCCACTTTTGCTGGTGGTATAGAGAGACACTGTTACTTAAAATCTCTTTTCAGACAGTCCAATGAAATTATGTCCCCAAACAAACTTTTATCGATTCTACTAATACCAAGAGATACCATTAGCAGTTGCTTATGTAGTATAAACTTAGACTTCAAAAAAAAATGCATATGGAAACATCTCTACTTAGAAGAAACCTAACTGCCTTAATCAAGAGATTAATAGAATAGTGTTTCTGATATATTTTTACTTCTCATAAGTATTTCTTTTTTTTATTTTGGAAAGTCAAGCTTGTAGTCCTTTATTACTGCACACAACCTTACAACTTGATAAGGAAATATTTAAATTCTGTAGGAAATTTTAAATTGCATTCAACTCTAGAAAACACTTTTGTATACTTATTTTGGTGGAAGACAGAAGGGGAAAAAATGGAAGATATACTGTGGATTATGTGGGATATTCAATACAATAAATATTTGTTTAATAGCTTTTTTCTTATAAAAATGTAAATTAGTTATTTTTCACATGTGAAAGATAGTATCAAGAAAAAAAATAATACATCATTTAAATATTAAGAGCTCTGATAAATTAATATGAAAAAAATGTGCTTAAGGGGTCAAACTACAAATAGGAAAAGAATAGAAGAAAATTATTGAAAAAGGAGAAAAACTGTTATGAAAATATTACTAAACTAAAAGAAGTTTTAGTGACAATAGAATACTATGCTTCATTATTAAACATTCAGCAAAGTTTTAAAAAGTTAATAATCTATAATGGCAGGGAAAGGAGATAGGTACTATTATGTACTGCTGGTAGTGATATAAATTCTCTGGGCCTCTCTGGAAAGCAATTTGAAGTGTTCACTAAAAGCTTAAAAAGAGATTCATACCCTTTAAATCAGTAATTGTATTTCTAGGAATCTGTATTGAAGAAATGGCTAGAAATGTGAACAGACGTTTATGTAAGAATATATTCTTAATAGATATAGTTGTAAAATTTTAGAAACATAATAAATATCCAATAATGGAATAATGACTGATAAATTATGGTGTAGCCATATGATGTCAGGTTAGTAGTAAAAAGCATTTTAAAAAATAATTTAATAATTCAACTTGTCACTTCTATCTTTACAGTTGGAAGCAGTCTTAAGAAAGCAAACTGTAGAATATGTAGTCTTTCTTAGGTCAGAGAGAGAGAGAGAGAGAGAGAGAGAGAGAGAGAAACACACAGACAGATTCCAAAGTGCAGTACCTTCCTTGAGGAAGAATAAAAAAGAATAAGTGCGGGCTTCCCTGGTGGCGCAGTGGTTGAGAGTCCGCCTGCCGATGCAGGGGACACGGGTTCGTGCCCCAGTCCGGGAAGATCCCACATGCCGCGGAGTGGCTGGGCCCGTGAGCCATGGCCGCTGGGCCTGCGCATCCGGAGCCTGTGCTCCGCAAAGGGAGAGGCCACAGCAGTGAGAGGCCCGCGTACCACAAAAAAAAAAAAAAAAAAAAAAAGAATAAGTGCACTTTTCTGAAGAATGTTATCCCTCCTAGAGAATCCCTCAGTGAGAGAACTATTTGCACAGGAGGCCCAAGAGGATTTCTTGAAGGGAAGGTACAGAAATCTCAATTTTTTCCTCCCAGGATTCCAAGATCATGTATTAGCTATCTATTGCTGCGTAAAAAAAGGCTTCCCCAGACTTAGTGGCATAAAACCACCACCGTTTCAGTTGCCCACAATTCTCTGGTAGCAGTTTGGGCTGGGATTAGCTGAGCTGTTCCACTGGTCTCACCTGGAATCCCCAATGTGGCTATAGTCACTGGGGACTGGAGAGTTAGGATGTCCTTGTACACAGATTTGCAGTTTTGGCCGGTTGGCCAGCTGGGCTTCTCTCTCCATATGCTCTCTCATCACCAAGAATGCAAGCTCAGCCTCCTTCACATAATAGATGGAAACACCAGGGGTCTAATTATGGAAGATTCAAAGCCCCCTGAGGCCTTGCTGGAAAGGCACAAAACCTTGCTTCCACTATATTCAGTTCGCCAAACTGCACAGGGCCAGCCACATTCTAAGGCAGGAGAAATAGTGTCCATCTCTTGAAGGAAGAGTCACAAAATCATATTGTAAAGGGCATGCATACAGGGATGGAAGGAACTATTGCACCTGTCTTGGCAATCTGCCACAAATGGTCAGACCTGTGTTGGTAGATGGACATGGTATTAACGAAGGACCATTGGCTGGAAAGGACCTCGGAGAAAAATTTCGCATTGGCAGAGGAGAAGACCAAACTGGTAATCAGGGCACACCACCCCAGCAGTTAACTCTTTTAGGAAAGATAGCTTTGCCCTGAATATGGCTGAGACTTGAAGGTCCCCTGGATTCAGCACTGTGTCTAGATCTGGGGGAAAAATGATTAAGCATGTTTAGTATCCACTAATGTGCCTATAATCTTGGAAGACTGAGTGTTTGGTAGCAATAGGCACCATGTGGGAATCTGGACAAACAAGATTACTCTCACCATGCCAGTGGACCAATATCCACGGAGCCAGACATTCGGCAGGGCCTCTATTGGCAGAGGGCAGTGAACTTATTAGGCTATCCAGTTCTTTCTCTCTTCACTGGGCTGAGCTAAGTCACTCTTCCTTCCCCACTGCTAATCCTGGTTCTTGAAAATTCAATCAGGGTAAAAAAGATCTTGTGTGAAAGACTTTGGACTTCATGCTAATAGCGAATAAATAGGAAAGAAAAAAAATTGCTGGGCTTCCCTGGTGGCGCAGTGGTTGAGAGTCCATCTGCCGATGCAGGGGACACGGGTTCGTGCCCCGGTCTGGGAAGATCCCACATGCCGCGGAGGGGCTGGGCCCGTGAGCCATGGCCGCTGAGCCTGCGCGTCTGGAGCCTGTGCTCTGCAACGGGAGAGGCCACAACAGTGAGAGGCCCACGTACTGCAAAAAAAAAAAAAAAAAGAAAAGAAATTGCTAACATTTATTAAGCACTTACCAAAATCAGGTACTCTTCTAACTTTCTTAGAAATACTATCTCATTTGGTCTTCTGAAAACTCCAATGAGGTAGGTATAGTAGCATCACCTCTTCCATATTCATACGTGCATATGAATATCATACATGTGTATTTAATTGTGTGTTCCTTCCTGCCACATTTCCCATTCTATCATTTTACTATATTGTACAAGAAAATAGGTCTGGATCTCAGTTCAAGAGAAATTCATGCCCTTCAGGCTCATCCTTGTTTTATAAACAGCACACGGGGGACGTCTGAACCCACTGCTATATACTTGACTAGCCTGGGTCCCCATTTTACCTGAAGGTGAAACATTGTAATTACTGCAGAGATGTGCTCATTACTCCATCACTCAATCTCATGCTCTTGCCAACTGGCACCAGTGCTGGACAGAGTACTGGGTAGAGGAAACATGGGGGGCTCTGATTTGACTGGGACTCTCTGAATATGTATGCCTTTGTGACACCATCAGTTGCACTATGCATCCTGTAATTCAAGCATCTGCCTCCTGATTTGATTCCATAGCTCAGGGTTATTGTTTTTTTCAAGGCAACTCCTTAAATCTAAACCAAACTGTGCATTGGAAAGCCAGAGTATGCTTTGTAATATGGAAGAAAATTGGCTATACTAACAGTCAAGACAGAGGAGCTGCTGTGAATTTGTTTGGAAGAAGACATTGAGATAGCAAGGTATATACAAAAGAATATATTTTATTATTGATGTAAAGGATTTAAGAAGTAATTCTGATATATATGTGCCCTTTAGGGGATAGATCCCTCCTATTAAATATGATGCTCCCTCTGTACTTTTATTATCAATGGACAAATTGAGACTGTGAGAAGTTAACTCATTTGCTGAGGTCACATGGCTCATGAGGGTTGTGGGAGGATTGAACACGTGCAGAGTCTGACTCCAGAGCCTAAACCATCTGAAATACATTTTTTGGAGATAAACTTGACAAGGAATGATAATGGATTCAACATTGGCCAGAGCATGAAGAAGAGTGAGTTGTCAAGATGGACTCATCACGGCAACCTCTCCAGGATTGGAAGGGGACCAGGTTGGCAGGAGGATGATTTTTATTTGGTCTTGCTGACTTCAAGATAACTTGAAAACATTCAAGTAGGCATTAGGAATTCAGAATTTGACACCTGGAAAGTTTCCTTACAAAGCCACAGTTGTTAAATATTATACTTGAGTGCATAAGAAACATTTGGAATGATTTAATAATACCTCTGAATTAACTAGAGTCAAATATGTACTTTTGTGTTAAATGCTTAACTTATTTAGCCTTTGAGTTGAACAATTCATGGATTTAAACATGTTCACTGGGTCTTTTGGTACTTTTTCCAGCAATTTTCAAAGTAGATTCAGTTAGAGAAGAGGTTGAAACTGCTATTTAAACCCTATCAGTGTGAGGTTTGTGTGATAATCTGAATGCTTTTATTTTAGAGGAATTTCACTGTGACCAGTGTATCATGTGACCAGCATACACATCCTTTCCTTCTAACTCCATCATCACCTCTTGCAAGCTACCCAGTGTTCCCTGATGAATTAACAAGTGACAGGAAATTCCTTTAAAGAGTGGGGACACTGTGAGTGCCATTGCCTGACAAGAAACTATCTAAAAAAGAACTGAAAGCTTTGAATCCTGCTGGTTTTATAGACAGCATTAGAGAATGGGGAATTGGCCACCACCATGAAAGCTATGAATGATGAATTCTCTGTCTTCATCCTTGCACACATTTCAGTGTTTAATTATATTTTTGTTTATTACCGGTGCCTTGTGTATGAATCCTTTACATCCTCTATACTGAAATATTTGAGACATTGGGGCCTAACTTTGGCCTTATTTGGGGAGAGCTAAGACAGAAACAAATGTGGGGTTTTAGGATTGATTAGGAAGGCCAGGAAAGTATGGTATTAATCAGTTTGTCTTTCTAAACTTTTTAACTCTTTTCATCAGTAACTTTTAATCCTGAATTAAGTAAAAGAAACAGCTGAGGTGTATGAAAGAGTCCACTGCAAACAAAAAAATTTGTTTAAACCCAAAAATGAAAATAACCTCCTCACAAAACAAATACAAAACTTTAATACATAAACACACAAACACAGGCACACTCATTTTATTGTGGTTCCCTTTTTTGCACTTTGCAGATACTGCATTTTTTATGAATTGAAGGTTTGTGGCAACTCTGTGTCGAGCAAGTCTATTGGCATCAATTTTTCTGACATTTGCTCACTTTATGTCTCTGTGTCATATTTTGGTAATTCTCACAATATTTCAAACTTTTTAATTACTATTATGTTTGTTATGGTGAGCTCTGATCAGTGATCTTGGATCACTATGACTTGCTGAAGGCTCAGATGATGGTTAGTATTTTGTGTGTGTGTGTGGTACGCGGGCCTCTCACTGCTGTGGCCTCTCCCCTTGCGGAGCACAGGCTCCGGACGTGCAGGCTCAGCGGCCATGGCTCACGGGCCCAGCCACTCCGCAGCATGTGGGATATTCCCAGACTGGGGAACGAACCCGTGTCCCCTGCATCGGCAGGCGAACTCTCAACCACTGCGCCACCAGGGAAGCCCCAATGGTTAGTATTTTTTAGCAATAAAGTTTTTTTAAATTTTTGGCTGCATTGGGTCTTCTTTGCTGCACACGGGCTTTCTCTAGCTGTGGCGAGCGGGGTCTACTCTTCATTGCAGTGGCTTCTTTTGTTGTGAAGCACAGGCCCTAGAGCGCGTGGGCTCAGTGGTTGTGGCTCGCAGGGTCTAGAGAGCAGGCTCAGTAGTTGTGGTGTGTGGGCTCAGTCGTTGTGGCACACGGGCTTAGTTGCTTTGCAGCATGTAGGATCTTCCCGGACCAGGGCTCGAACCCACGTCACCTACATTGGCAGGCGGATTCTTAACCACTGCGCCACCACGGAAGTCCCTAAACTATTTTTTAATTAAGGTATATACATTGTTTTCTTTTAGACATAATGCTATTGCACACTTACTAGACTACAATATAGTATAAACATTACTTTTATATACACTGGGAAACCAAAACTTTCCTGTGACTCGCTTTATTGCAAGATTTGTCTTACTGCAGTAGCCTGGAACAGAACCCGCAATATCCCCGAGGTCTGCCTGTTATATACGCACACATACATACACAAAACCAAAAAAAAATCCACTCTTTAATCTTTTCATTAACTTCTCTGTACGGTTCTGATTCCTGAAAAACACCTTGTATACAAACCTCCATCTCAGCATCTGATTCAAAGGAATCTTCCTGTGATATTGTCATATACCAAAGCTCAATATATGAACCCAATCAAAGTACAGTTTTGATGCTAAGTGTGAAAAAAGCTGCTGTGGCTATATCAGGATATGGGGTCTCTGTCCTCCACAATAAACTAAGCCAATCAGGCACGAAGTTCAGAGCTGCTTTCTCCACTCCAATCTCCTCATTGACAAGGGGAAAGAGAGCCATGGTGGTGTTAGCAACCCACAGTCATGCCAGCATATGGATGGGGTCTGAGCTTCTGATCCTTCTCTCATATTGGTGCTTCGGAGCTGTCCTAGGGGCAATCACATGTAATCTCTCACATTCACTCAAATTTTAAATCAAAGTGATATAAAATGAATATTATAAATGAGTATTTTGGTTCGTTTCCAAATTTCCAGTCCTCAAAATTACGTCCACTTCAGTTTTCAATGCAGCCCTCCTTAATGGATTTGAGGAGGGGAGTTTTGTAAATGAGATGAAAGCAGACTAGCTTTTTCAAAGACCAAGGCTTAGTCTGGTTAAGTAAGCTCTCTTGCAACTTAATAAAACCCATTATGATGGGAGTTTGGGCCTCAATGAAATGAAATCCTTTCAGCATTTGTGACTGACCAGCAGGTCTTTCCGATGAGCACATATCCTCAATTAAAGGATTTGGACCATGCTATGAGCTAAGTCCAGGGTCACTGAGGTTTGCAGCTCAAGTGTTCTGGCTCAGAGTGATTTAGGGTTTAAAATATTTTGGTCCAAAGCAAGTTATGTATGGTCTGCCTAATGCAGTGGTTCTCACCAGGGGGGTGATTTTTGCCTCCCAGGGGACACTGCAATGTCTGGAGGTATTTCAGTTGTCACAACTGGTCAGTGCTACTGGCATCTGGTGGGTATAGACCAGGGATGCTGCTAAACTACCATGCATAGGAGACCCCTCACAGCAAAGGATCATCTGATTAGAAATGGCTATCCAGTTGCTGTAGAGAAACACTGGCTTAATGCCATTGTCCTACTGACTTAACAGAACCAGCAAATGGCACTAGAATGAGGCTTAGACCAGGAACCCCAAAAGTGAGTGTTGCTGTCATGAGTGAGTTCCTCTGACACAGGTTCTAAAGAACATTTTGACCTGCTAACTCTGCTTGATTGCTTGGATCTCAATGCCTCTCCAGGGCTGATCTCACCTAGGCTAATATGCTGGAGCTTCTGCTTATATAAATGGAGTTCCACGAGCCCATGGGAAAGAGGTAGACGCCATGATGAAATGAGGCTTGTCAAATTAATTGTAATTAAAAACAGCTCAGATGTCTGTTCCCTGTTGATATCTAAATGCTATTTGAGGTTGAAATGTTACTGAAAAGGAGTATCTAATATTTTTTAAATGGCCTCTTAGTGTCTTTCAGACCTAGTATATTTTATTAGACTCCTTCACATATTGTTTACCATTTTATTAATGCAGGTAACGTGAAAAATGACACTGGCCCTGTTTCCATATTCTTCCACAAATCTGAGATGCTCACAAAACACAAAGGCATGTCAGAAAACCATTCCCACCCAGATCCTTCTTTATATATATATATATATATATAGGAGTATAATTGCTTTACAACATTGTGTTAGTTTCTGCTGTACAATGCAGTGAATCAGCTATATGTATAGATATATCCTCTCCCTCTTGAACCTCCCTCACACCCACCCACCTCCATCTAGGTCATCACAGAGCACAGAGCTGAGCTCCCTGTGCTATACAGCAGGTTCCCACTAGCTACCTATTTTACATATGGTAGTGTATGTATGTCAATCCTAATCTCCCAATTCGTCCCAGGTCCTTCTATGTTGTGTATCCTCAAAGAATCTTCTGGAAAATTGACTTGCATCTTCTAGATACAAAGTGTGATAACTACTGTGATGTTAGAGCTGAGAGGGAGGTATGAAACCAGAAAGGACCATCTTCTAGCAAAGAAAGTGGTTAAAAAACAAAACAAAACAAAAAACTGCTCAAAGCAGTGCTATTTGAACTGAGTTTAGAAAACAAAGTTAATAAATTAAACCAAGACAGAGAGGTGGTGTGAATGAGGAAGAATAGATACAACTCAGCATGTAGGAAAATCCTATAAGATAAACATTTCAGCAAAAATTCCTAATATATTTTTATTTGGGTTAATTTTCAAACTTGGATTCAAATAGAGAACCATATAGCTTAATTGTTGCTCTTGGCTCCAATGAAAAAAAACCATGTGACTTTCTGTTATAATTCTTCCAAGGGAACATTCTGTTAATACTGACATGTCTTTTGCTGAGTCTGATGATGTTTTTGTATCAGGATGAAATTAGCTTGAACAGTATTCAGGACGTCTCAAATGAATAGAAACTAAGATCCATTTCTGAGTCGAAGCTAAACATTCTTATCTGTTAACAAAATTTTAAATACACTCAAGTTTGATCTTTGAAATGAACTCAGGGTAAAAAAACAAACAAACAAAAAAAAACACAACAGTGCTCTAGTTGAGCTACTCCAGTCACTGCAGTACATTTTCTTACGGAAGATCTTCTCCCTAATATTAAGGAGCCACCTAGGAGCTGTTTATTTGCTTCCCTCACAGCCACCCAGCTGTTACTCCAATTTGTGGTCTTAGTGCTAATTACATAATGTCCCTAATTTATACCCGCTGGTAGATCTGATCATCACATTACCTGGAGGGCAAGCTTTAATTAGAGAAATTTCTGAACAAATTGTCTAAAGAGCTTGTTTAGCGTGATTAAATGCAAGAGGGTTTTCCCCCTCTTTTTTTTTTTTAATGAGCATTTACTTTATACGAAAACTTTGCAGATAAAAAGCAACATCGGTTCTAATTAAGGCCTACGAAATGAGCAGCAACATTTGGATTTTACTGTGTGCAGCTGAAATGTATATGACTCAGTGCAGCATTTATTCAACAGCTTTTGGCATTTCTACTTCGCCTCTGTCAGAACTAACAAGGTGAAACAGCAAACTGATTGAAAAAGGATAAACTGTGAAAAAATGATACACTGATGTGCGATGCTCATTCAACTGTGGCTTATGAAAAGAGATTAGAATCGTATGCCTTCTCACCTGCACATCTCCAGACACCGAACAAGCCAACATTAAATTAAATCTTCCATATTGTTAATAGGTAGCAAGATACCATACGAATTGATTTGCAATCATTTCACACTCAGCTGAGGTGCGAATAAGATAAATATCATAATAGGATCAACAAACTTTGAGAATCCAGAAAACAATTAAGTCGGCTTCACTGTTTAGATGGAATACTTTGGCGAAATGTCAATGTCATAACAAAATGCGATAAAATGAATTTGGCCAGGAAAGTTTAGAAATCTCGGTCATTGCGTTAACAGCCTCTGTGAAAAGTGTATTATTCTTAATCATCGGCCATTTTGGGATGCCTCCTTCTGTTCGATCTGTTAGAAAATACATTAAGTTTAGAAATTTATTCCCTGTTTGAATACACAGGTAGGACATAGTAAACTGTGATTGATTATGATTCTTTTGAGTAAAGCTTTGAAAAGGACTTCTTAAAATATCCTTGTCACCAACTTTCTTAGTGAATATTAGCACTGGCTGCACATTAAAATCACTTTTTTAAAATGGCAATGCCTCACTCCAGATTAACAAAGTCTGATTATCTAGAGGTTTGTTGAATGTGTAGGAATTTTTGAAAGGCATACTTCTGATGCACAATGAGGGTTGAAAAACCACCAAAGTATGTAGTCATAGACTGAATTGTACTTTAAATAGTAATCTTTGATTAGAACTCTGAATTGAGAGCTAAAGGACCAAGGGTATCATCCCATCTTGGCCACTATTTTATGAGCAATAACTTTTCCTGGATCCAATGATCAGTGATCTCTTATGTTTTGACTTAAGCCAAGGAATTAAATTAATTTTATTTTCATCATATTCTATTACCTCTAGTGTACAGTGCCAAAAAAGAGTAGAATGTACAGTCTCCATGCACTCTGCTGTCTCTTGTCATTAGGATAGCATCCCTTTGAAGGGATTTCAGTACATGGCAAGTCAAGAGAATCCTGTCTCCTGGGGGTATCACATATCGGGGAAGTTACTGTGCCTGCAGAGGAGCTCAGTAGTACTGAGTGCAGCCTCAGCCTTTACCAACGAATGGCTTCCACCTTTGATCATCATGGAAACATCATGGGTATCAGCGACATTGCAGTTCATTCTCTGCACCCAGGGTGTTAAAGGACAATTGTATTTCAAATAAACTAGACATATATGAAAATTAAGCCCACTAATAAATTCCTATTCGTAATCTGGGCACACATTGAATCACTCATGGACTCATTCATGGTTTGATGAATGTGATGATTTATGTATGCATTTATTCACTCAGTGCTTCACTCATTCATTCATTAAACACATATGTATTTGCCAGGCAGCAGATTAGACACTAGGCCTACAGGATCAGAGATCTCTAGTGAGGCTGAACCCTAGTTGCCTGTAGTGGTAACCACTCATTATTTTCACACCCTTTATTGGTTTATTTTCTTCTCAGGATTCCCTGTCAATGGACATCAATTCTAGGCCCTTTGGAGAAAATATTGGAAAAAAGAAGCTATCCTTCTTTTGCTCACAAAATAGGATTCATGCTAAGCATCAAGCAGCCATCAGATCCCCAGGAGGAAAGAGCTTCCTGAAATGAAGTTAATAAAGAGGGGAGCCACATGATAGAAAAAGACCGATTCTGTGTTACATTGACTGAGCCCCCAGATCCAGCAGTATCTGTAGCTACAACTTGTACTTTTCATTTACATGAGAAAATAAATTTTCTTGTTTGGTTTAAATAAGTTGATTTATCATTTGCAAATAAAAGAGACATGATGAAACTACTCTAATATCGTGTCCCTAAAAAAGTTACGTCTTTACCATTCCTTGTTTTTCACTAAAATTTATTCATTCATTTATTCCTTCTAACAAGAAAGAGGCTTAGTATAAAGATACTGACTCTATTTCTCACCTGTATAACATGGCAGGAGAACCTTAAGATGTTGTAGTAGGCATCTAAGGCTGCCATATCAAAATGCCATACATTGGGTGGCTCAAACAATAGAAATATATTTCTCAGTTCTGGAGGCTCCAAAGTCCAAGACCAAGTGTTACCCCATTCAGTTTCCAGTAAGAGCTCTCATCTTGGCTTGCAGACAGCTGCTTCTCACTGCGTGCTTACATGGCCTTTCCTCCATGCATGTGTCCAGAGATCTTTCTCTTCTTAAAAAGCCACTAATCCCATCATGAGGACCCTGTCCTCATGATCTAACCTAACCTCAATCACCTCCCAAAGGCCCCATCTTCAAATACCATCACATTGGGGCTTCAACACAAAACAAATATCTAGATAATATTAAACATATGATGCATTTTTTAAAACTCAATTTTGAAATTTCTATATCTGTTTGTCCATCATGTGATTTATGCTTTTTTTTTTAACCATTCTGCCCTCTCTTAATAAAAAGACAAATAGTTTGAGAAACTATCTTACCTAAAAGAAATTTAAGAAATCTGGGGCTTCCCTGGTGGCGCAGTGGTTGAGAATCTGCCTGCTAATGCAGGGGACACGGGTTCGAGCTCTGGTCTGGGAGGATCCCACATGCCGCAGAGCAACTAGGCCCGTGAGCCACAACTACTGAGCCTGCACGTCTGGAGCCTGTGCTCCGCAAAAAGAGAGGCCGTGATGGTGAGAGGCCAGCTCACCACGATGAAGAGTGGCCCCTGCTTGCCACAACTAGAGAAAGCCCTCACACAGAAACAAAGACGCAACACAGCAAAAATAAATAAATTAATTAATAAACTCCTACCCTAACATCTTCTAAAAAAAAAAAAAAAAAGAAGAAATCTGGACTCTTTCTATATGTCTAAAAATAGCTTATCTAATAAATCAGCGGAAATAGTTTTTTGGATTTCTTTTGCCTCCCTAGATTAATCATATAGATGTAATTGAAAAAAGTATGTAATTTAATGTTCTTTTCACCTTATATCATACAATTTTTAAAAATTTCATGGTCTTATCCTAATAATAATTTTTAAAATTTCAAATTTGGTTAACATGCCCCTTAACTGATTTGCCCAAAGTTACATTTTTAAGTTATTTTTGAACTTTTTTATAATAACAAATGACACTATGAAAAAATCTCTTTAGTGTTTAGATGTGTCCATTTTCAGGATTATTTATTTCATTTTATTAATCAAAATATTATGAACTTATTCAAAGGACATAGTTATTCTAAAATGGTAAATTGATTTATAGTGCAACGAAAGATGTATGTCGTTCTTTATATTATCATACCATTATCAGTTGTGGGTGTTGTTTTTAAGATGTGCTGATTATTGAACAACACATATTCATAGTCAATGATGTAAAGAGTACAGAAAAGTATAAATAACTATGTAAAAATTGTCCGTAATTTCACTACCCTATGCATTCTCTTCTAGTTGTTTTTTATAAACTTTTTTTTGTAATTAGTATCATACTGAATATACAATATTGACTTTATTTTTTCAGATTAATAGTATACTGACTGCTCTTCCCATTAATTACTTTAAAATCATCTTTAAACTACTACAATTGTTACATTTTGTAATTATGACCTACACCAACATTAAAACACTATTTATTTGTTGTAGGTCGTTTCTAATTCTTTCACAAAAGTTGCAATGAGATCTTTTTATGTACATTTTTAGCAATGTATTTTGATTATTTATTAAAAATGAATTTTTAGGATTTAATTGCTGCATAGTTGAATTCTGAATAATGTTATTGGTACATTATATCGAATAGAAATTTTCATTCAGAAAATCTTTACTTAGTATTCATCTTTTTTTTTTGACAATCACAACCACTCCAAGGGCTAATAGAAGACAGAAAACTCACTCTACGTAAAACAAATATATATACATATATATATATATATACACATATTAAAATGAGTTTCTAGAAAGTCTTCCATTAATACTTCTACATGCACATATGGACACAGCAAAAAAAAATGAAAAATAAACAATAGTGGTTATCAAAACAAAGCATGTCTATATGCCTAATTATTTATCCAGTAATCATATGCAGTGGTCATATTAGAAAAAGTCATGACATTTTAGATAAAGCGTTTGGTAGAATTTCACATACACGTTAACATGAAAATATTTCATATGACAAGATGTCAAATCAAATTGTGTTGAAATAGTTTCCAACTAATCAAAACAGAGCCACTTTCATAACTAGCTGTGCCATTGACTAGGTGTTTCACTGTAGAATGATCTTTTTTTTTATTATCTCAAATTCATTCTTTGCTAACAAACTATATGCAAATGATTCCAGGTCCTATTTTAAAGGCCCTAAAGAGACATCCAGGATTAATGGGAGAATCAGATGAGACTTATTTAGACACAAGTGACAGACACACCATTTACATTTCATGTAAGTGAGAAACTCTAGGAATGCTGTCAAATCCAAGCACTCTGCATCAAAGATGTGCTTGATATCAGTGGGACCTCCTCTCTCTTTCTTTCTCTTTTCCTCTCTCTCTCTGTCTCTCTCTCCCTCCCTTTCTGTGCTCTAATTTCCTTGGTAAGTAAGCTTAGACAGGTTTTTTTCCAATGATGGTAGAAGAGGCAGCTATGTTCACATGGTCTTAAGTATTCACTATCAGTGAGAAAGGAAACAGAGCCGCTATAGAAATGGTTCTAGCAAGTGATGACTCTAGTTGACCCAGTGAGAGTACAACAAGGTCTATCTCAATCTCATTGTCTTCTTCTTGGTTGTATCTGAGTTTCTATTCTCCATATCCCACTGAGATGAGGTAAGGGGAAGGAAAGAGAAGAGGATATCCCTCAGCACATGGATGAGGATGATGGCTTCTAAAAGATAAAAAAAAAAAAAAAAGAAAAAAAAAAGAAAAAAATTATTCCAAAAGTGAGAAAGAAAGAAAGAAGAAAGGCAAAAAGTCTACACCTCTGCACAGGTGATTGAAAGTCTAGTAGATTTTGGCAGGATTAGTATATATATGATTGTCATTGCCAAATAGTGAGTTAATACCTGTATTTTTAAAAATAAATTTATTTATTTTTATTTATTTTTGTCTGCCTTGGGTCTTCGTTGCTGTGCGTGGGCTTTCTCTAGTTGTGGTGAGCACTCTTCGTTGCGGTGCGCAGGCTTCTCATTGAGGTGGCTTCTCTTGTTGCAGAGCACAGGCTCTAGGCGTGCAGGTTTCAGTAGTTGTGGCTTGCAGGCTCCAGAACGCAGGCTCAGTAGTTGTGGCGCACGGGTTTAGTTGCTCCACAGCATGTGGGATCTTCCCGGACCAGGGCTTGAACCTGTGTCACCTGCATTGGCAGGCGGATTCCTCACCACTGTGCCACCAGGGAAGCCCAATACCTGTATTTAAAAAATATAATTGTTCTAAAAATATTTGCTTTTACTCCTACATTACATAATTAGTCATCCAGGAAAGTGAAATTTTAGTCAGAGGAGACTGGAGGGTATGCACCTGCTTACAAAACACTCAGGAAACTTGCTGAATGTTTCAGGCCCCAAGTGCTAGTTACAAAACCACATAACTGACAGGCTCTTCTGGGAGTGAACTGCAGGTGCAGTGGCCCCGAAAGAGGAAAAAGGAGTCCAGAATAGTCGTGTTCAAGATATCAACATTAAGTAGATCATCATTTCCTGACTGCTGAGATTAGATGACAGTCACTTTTCAGACAACGAAAGGCCTGAAGAAATAAAAGCGAGAATAACTTAATGAATGCTATTGGTTCTGTTTCTCTGGAGAACACTGACTGATACACTTAACTAGAATTTTTAAGGAATGAATTGAGGGAGTGAAAGTAATGAATTGAGGGAGTGAAAACCCCAATTGTTTCAAGGAATGAATTGAGGGAGTGAAAACCCCAATCAGTTCATGCTAATTACTCAGTAATTCATGAGAAATTACATAGACAATAGAAGAGAATATAACAGAAATGTAGGAACAGTCTAAAATGATGAATTAAAAAAAAATGGAACCACGTCTGTATAAGGAATTTCATGTTGGGCTTGGGTTTAGAGAAGGGCAAAATAACACAGGGAAGATTAGAGGGACAAAGGAACAGCAGTTTGGGTAAGGCAGACACGGCATTCAGAATGTGAGTAAGCAGGAAAGAAAAGCAATAACACCAAAAGGAATATTAAGGTGGGAGAGAGTAGATGTGGGTGATAGAGAGCTGATGGGCGAAGGAGGCTGGAGATAGGGTGAACACTGAGTTATAAAGCTCATCTTTGGAATGAGGTCCAGCATTGCATTCTCTGATGTTCAAGGCCTTGAACCTTTTGGAGGTACTTTACACTCCAGATGTTTTTCAACTTCTCCATTTTCTCTTATAATGTATCTGATCTTTGTTCATCCCATCCACTCAGGGTCCTACTTTCTTCTAAATTAATACAATTGCAAATAGGTTCTAAGAAATCACAGGTACCTTTCAGTTGGGACCTCTATGGATTGTCTCAGACAACTTTTAAGTTGACTTTAGCAATCATTTATTGAGTGTCTACTAAATGCTAGATACTTGCTCAGCACCATGGGAGAGATGAGAAATACAGAGCTTGAGATTGTAAGGAGTTCATGCACTGCAATCACAGCAGGGTCACAATACAATACGAGTGTTGCAGCCGTGCTTTGGTAGTGATCAGAAGACAGTAATTAATTCTGCCTGGGAGAATCAGGGAAGGCTTCATGGACGAGGTGACATTTGTAGAAGAGGATCTTTTTAAGCTGGAGTAGGGGAAAGGATGTATTAACTAGAGAGGAAAACAAAAGCACAGCAGCAGAGAAGAAAATGCTTGGCGTTCATATGTTACCGATGAGGGATAACATTATCTGTGGATTTGACAGGCCTCGTAAGCTGGTGGAGGAGCTTTTGGGGTAACTTGTCAATGACCCCTTAAGTCATATACAATCTAAAGTGTGGGCCCTTTATAATACTTAAGATAGTTTCTTCCTACAAAACTACACCTAAAACTTTCTTTAAAGTTTTAGGCTTTACATACCTGTGGGCTCCTATCACAACTCTACTACTAGAATGTGAAATCAGTAATAGAAAATATGAAAATAAAGGGGCGTGGCTGTGTTCCACTAAAACTTTATTTAAAAAATAAGCAGCGATCCTACAGGCCACCCGTTTGCTGATCCCCGAACAATGTTAAGGCAATAGTCAGATTAGGAACTTCTGCACAGGAGAGCGAGGAAGTGGTCTAATTTTGCAAATTCAGGTTAAAAGGTGCCATATCTAACTGCCTGTTTTTGTGTCCACATTCTCAAGACTTTTAATGTCTTTTAAGGTAATTTTTCATCAGTATTTAAAAGGATATTTAATTGGCTCCACTTACTAATTTTTTTCATCTTACTAATTTTTAAAGCACAACTTTGCATACATTGTTAGTGAGAAGGAATTAGCTAAACTTTAATAGCAATAAGAAGTTGCGAGTCCCTCTCTTTAATTTTTTCTTTTCTGTTTCACCTTCCCTTGTGGCAAACCCAGAAAATACTTTCCAATAAAAAGTCACTTTTCCCTGTGTTACAGATGCCCCAGATTTGCATTTTATTCAGCTGACGTTTTCACCGCTTTCTTTTTTTCTCATTGGTACAGAATGACAAAGAGGGAAAAAATAGAACTTTCTGGGAAAGAAGGCATAAGAAGGTTGAGTGTTGAAGAGATCAATGTAGTTTTCCCTAGAGCTTTCTGGGCAAAGCACAGAAAATGCAGATAAGCGGCTTTGCTTGTCAAAAAGAGATTCAGGTGCGTCTACACAATGCTATCAGGATGGGGAACACTGGCTTTTTTTTTTTTTTTTTCACATACTCAAATAACTACTTTGACAAATTTTCCCACTCAGTTGATCTTTGTTAAAGCTTGTAAAGATGCGCCCTTCAAGTGAGACCACTAGGTTTTGGTCCATTGCTTTTGTCCAAACAATAGCAAACAACTTAACTAAGAATTTAATTTATTCCATTGGTCTCATGGGAGTTCCCAGTTTCCATTTGCATGGTACAGCGCCTTCTACAGTCTCTCTCTCCCTCTTTCAACTGGCACTTCACCTCAAATAGTATTTTTTGAGATTCAGATGTGGCACTCTCTGGTGTTAGCTACATAAATTCTTTATTTTGTTGTTGGTTTGCTAACTTTTCCAAGTGCAGAAAGACCCGAGTAGTCTAACCTAATTTCTAGGACTGCTCTATACAAACCAGTTTTCTTAATAGTTTTGAAAGTATTGTTCAATTAATATGTATAAGTAAATTTGGGACAGTGATAGTTAAACTGAACAGATTTAAAAAGTCTGACCTATACATTTTAGCTACTTAGGAAAGAATCTAATTTAAACTTTCTAAAGCATGGTTGACCCATTATTTAAATTTTCCATAAAAGAGTTGGTTTATCCATAAGAAACGTTATTTTTTTCAGATGTTAAATTATTAGAAATTAATATGCTGTAAATATATGGTCAACCAGAGTAGCATTTTCCCTGGATACATATGGGAAAAGAGCTTTCCTAAAACACACATTTGTCTTTTCTACTGGTCCACTTATTAGCATGCAGATAATCAATCTCTCTCCTTGTAATACCATTTTGGAGGTTAATGAAAGAGTGAGTGGCCTCATTCAAGGTCATTATTTTAGAGTTCCTTCTGGATTTTTCTGTTTATCTTTCTTTCTTTTGTGTTCGCTTTGTGCTTTAGATATAATCCATCCTGGCTGTGATTTATGGGTCTCTATGCTCTTTAAATGGTGACTTTTTCAAAAGCTGGGGTCACATTTATTAATTTTTGTACTTTTGGTGCCTAGAATTGTACCTGGCAACCAGCATCTAATTAATCCCCAAATGCGCACATATCTAGTACAGTGTGTTGATCAAAGTACTGTATAACATTTTCCAGTCTTTGGGGACAGGTATTAGAATTTGAGCCTTTATTTGGTTACTATGGATGTTTGCCTAATTTAGGATACAGGTAGGTAAATGGGAGAGAAGAAGGTATGTCTGTAAAAACAAAGGTGCTCAGTGATTGCGTATTGTTATTTGAGAGGCTGGAGAGTACCCTAACTTTATTAACTGTCTATGTACGTGAGAAGTCCTTCAAATCTTGATTCTCTTCACTGCAGGCTGCCAGTGAAGACTACAGATTAAAGTGTTTCTTAACCAGCCCACCATTGACTTGATTCCCAGACAGCCAAGTAATTGTGAGTTGACTTGTATAGAACTGATCTTTCAGAACGGAAAGAATGCAATTCACATTAATATTGTATATTTTGCCAACAGATTATATCTTGGTTGCTAAGAGCATAGGATCAGGCAATAGGAGTTCTGAGTTCAAATTCCAAATCTCACTCTTACCAAGTGTGTGCCCACTGGGTACAGAATCATCTAAAGTGACTCAGTAAAATGAATGAATACCTAGAGTATATGGTCGTGTAAAGATTCAATGTGATATAATCATCATATATCCATTGAGTGCCTGTCATGTGTGTACAAAGACGAACAAGGTGACAAAGTCTTTCTCATGAAGCAGCTTGTATCCTAGTGACTTGAGAATTAATACATGTAAAGACTGCTGACAGTGTCAAACACAAAGTAATTATTACCGCTGTTGTTAGTGTAAATAATAAAATCACCTCGCCCTCCAACCATGGATCACAGATCACAGGTCCCTCCAGAGAATCACTAGAAATCTGCACTGCTGGAGTTCTGTGCTGTTATTCTGAAAGAGGATGTAGCCAGAGATTGCAAACATCCAGGATTTCAGGCATAGGAGAGGTTGAAATGCCAGGAAATATTGGAAATATCATCCCCCAGCCTTTCAACTTAACTGGCAGATTTTTCCTTGGTTATCTTCATTCAGTCTCTACTTCCGCATCAGCAGGGCCTCACCAGCCACAACTGGGAGGGCACCACTGAACTTCTGGTAAGAGCGGTTTCTCACCACAAATTGGAGGAAGCATGTGGGCAAAGTATAGCATTGCGCTTTCCTAGACCATGGCCTTCTTTTCATTTGGCAAAGAGATTCAGTTTGCCATTTTGAGGATAATGGGAAGCAATACTTAACTTCATAGCATTGATTCATATCCTTTCTCTTAATAGCTCTAACAGGACAACTGAAATTTACATTGCCTGATTGAAGAAAAGGTTTTATTTGACCCAGGCATGAAGTTAGCCTTCCAATACTTCCCTAGTCTCTGAGTCGTAAACAATTAAATGCCTAGAATTTGTACCTTACAAGATAAAATAAATGTGATAATATTTTACTGGTAAACAATCAATAGCTTATTAAAAAATAGAATATCATTTTCTGATTGTTGTAATGGGACAAAGTTTTATTTTGCTCCTTTAGGATATTCCATTAGAGCTGGAATAATTGTAGAATAGATTTTGAAAGTAATATATTCAGGAATAAAACAATGCAATGTGCAATAACTCAACTTGATTAATAGGTTAATTGCAATAATGCTCGGTATATAGATCTTTTGCACCAAGACTTTTGAAATTTAGAAAAATTCATAGTGTTTATGGTTGTTACTTAAACAGTTTAAAGGGATTATTAATATTCAGAAACATGAACTAATTTCCTTTGAGGGGAGATAATATAGTGGCTGTAAAATAAGATCTGGCTTTGGAACTGGGCAAAATGAGTCTAAATTCTGACTCTTTCACTTATACGCTATGTGATTTTAGATAAATAATTTAATCTTGAATTTTCTTATCTGAAAAATAGGGATAATGATACCTGATGCTTTAGTAGTACAATGAGGTGCTCCAAAAAGATAATGGAGAACAAGGAAATTAGACTGGACATAACCATTATCTGAGGAATTTGTAGAAAACAGCAAAATACCTGGGCCTCCAACCCCAGAAATTCTGATATAATTATTATTGAGTGGGACTGAGACTGTGGGTTTTTTAAAATATCCAGGCAGACACAGTTCCTGTCTTTTATGGAGTGGGCAGCATGGTGGTTATATCAAGATATAACTAATGGATTAAATTGAACATGAGGTTTGAAGTCAGACAGGTTTGTTATGACTTACTACCTGTGTGTCCTCAGTTAATAATTTAATTTCCCCCATTTTCAGTTTCTTCGTGTATAAAGTAATCACTAAAGTTAATGTATTTAACTTTAGCACCATGATTTAGGACTGCTGTATAGTAGATGTCCCCCAAATAGTATTATTTTCTATAATTTGAAAAGTATTGCTTGTAGTTTTGCCTCAAAAAGATGCTATGGCTCTGGTTGTTTGGGTCTACAAATATCTAATCACCCAGCTATAATATTCAATTTAAAGATGAATAATATATCCCTCAAAGGTTAAGAAAAATCACATTTCTATGTCATTAGTGTTGAGGGGGGCAGTTATAGCCTCCTTTCCATGCCAATTCATTACTACTACTGTCTATACATCTCTCTATAAAATATACCTATTAGTCATAGAATTTTAGGTGTTCAGAATTGATCTATATTTCAGTGTACAAATGCAGCTTAAACAGCATCTTTCTGTGATTTGTTTTCAATTTCCATCTTGCATGTTTTAGAATTTTATCTTATATCTTGGTTTATGTAAGTTTGTGTCAAAAAAAATTGTAAGCATGGAGGAAAGATGACCCAAGAGACACTTCATCTATATCAATTTTATTTCGAGTTCTGGTTTATTTCAGCTGAATACTTATAAACCTAGGATTCCCTCATAGACCCTCAGTTCTTAATTAAAATCTCTATCATATTGCCTAGAGGAAAAGTCTACTTTTCCATGTTTTTCTCCTTTGTACAGAGTTCCAGAACATTAAGATTACAGCTCTTGGCCTAAGAATTCAACTTTCTATAAGCAGAGAGTGATTTTCACTATATCAAATCTGATATTTATCATTTTTGGCAGTCTCCAATTGCAAATGAAGTTTCCTGGAATATTATGAAAGAAAGACATTGGTGTATAGAACACTTTTGATTCATAGTACAAGACCTTGGCTTTAAAATAATCTTGTGGGATAATTTGTCTTAATTCTTATTTTTCTCTTCATTTTATACCTTAATGCAGTTAAAATAAACACTTTAATTTAAGCAATAAATTAAAAGTTAAGAATATGTCTATTCTGTATGAGGGCATAATTAAGGGTACAATTCCTCAGTCCTTTTCCTTATTTCAGCTTCTTTGATTTTGGTCTAAATCAGAACACTGTACAAATACTAAAAGAAGCCTCTTTATCGTGAAAATATAAGGCATGATTATGAAATATAAAGCCTATGCTCAAAGTTAGAATAAAATTAAGAATTGTAACTCACCCTCAAGCTAAGAAACAAACCCCCAACCCTGTCTCAGAAGTCACATTATGCTGACCTAAGTTCATGACAGTAGTAGTTGAGATGCACTGGGTTGACTTATCATTTCACCCAGAGCCCCACTTTTTTTTTTTTTTTTTCCTCCTGGAAGAAACTTTTCCTAAATTACTCTTGGATTGAAGGCTGCTCTTCCTTGGAGACCATATTCATTATGTGACTACCTTCCTGCTCAATCCCATTCAATCTAGTATAAAGCCAGCACTCTCTGCATCTGTTCAAAAGCCACACATCCAGGTTCAGCTTTTCATTCACATGATTTTTGACTTGAGCCAGGCTTAGCTATTCAAAATGTCCTAAATGTACTTCATGCATTCATATCCCATGCTTCTATATGCAACCTCTTTTTGTTTAGAAAGGTCTTCCTCTTATTTTTTTACCCATGTAGTCTGATCAAAACATCAGATCTCTCATGCAAACTTTTCTGATCATGAACTGCTATAACTTTTCTTGTCCTTTAATTAATTAACCTTTATTGTTTAATTAGTCTATACTGTCATACTTTTTCATGTGTCTACTTTCTTTCTTTCTCTTCAGTTAGATTGAAAACTACTTAAGAGCAGACTGGGCAATACTTTTTCTCCTAAATTAAAACAAACAAACAAACAAAAAACTTTCTTTTTAAACATGTATTTAATCAAGCACTTATTATGTGTCAGGTACTCCTCTAGATATTTGGGCTGTATCAGAGAACAAAGTATGCCCATTTGCAAAAATATAAGAATTTCTGCTTTCTTTTCATAATTCACTGAATCCTAGAAGAATGATAGGTTTAGCTAAATTCTAATAGACAAGTAATTATGATGATACCCAATAAAGTACTCAGTTCATTACTGGTGAGTCTTATCAGTTTGACTTAATAGAAATCCGTGGGGGGAAAGATAAATAAAACTAGTAATTACTGAACAACAGCACAACATTTATATAGTCATTTTCATTTAATCTTTACAATAAATATTTAGGTATTTAGGCTCTCAGAGGGTTGCCTTCGAGTAAAGCAGAAGACAAATGTATCAAATGTTAGGTAGCCTAACAGAAAAGTCTTGGTCTCTCTGGTCAAGATGGCAACATAGGAAGATCCTGAACTCACGGCCTCCCATGGACAGAGTCTACCGCTACATGTGGAACTTTTTCTCTCTTTTTTTTTTTTTTTTTTTGCGGTACACGGGCCTCTCACTATTGTGGCCTCTCCCGTTGCGGAGCACAGGCTTTGGACGCACAGGCCCAGAGGCCATGGCTCATGGGCCCAGCCGCTCCACAGCATGTGGGATCTTCCTGGACCAGGGCACGAACCCGTGTCCCCTGCATCAGCAGGTGGACTCTTAACCACTGCACCACCAGGGAAACCCAACATTTCCTCTTAAAAAAAACCTAACGGCTGGCTGAGTGATGACTACACATTTGGTCAAAAGATAAGAAAACCATGTTGAAGCAGGAAGAAGAATCTAGGACACAATTTTGTCATAAACCCACACCTGGCACACAGTGGGCCACAACTGGGAGAAAACTCAAAACCCAGAGCTTCTCTTCAAAGAATGAAGGGTTCCAATCCCACATCAGTTACCTCAACTTTTAGGTCCTCACCTCAGAGAAGAATCCCCCAAATATCTAACTTTGAAAACCAAAGGGGCTTGTGTCCCAAGGCTCACAAGGCTGTAGCAACCTGGAAGATAGTTGTTAAAAGTGCCTGGACTCACCCATCCAAGTTCCCAGCTTCCTGGATGGTAGCTGATTGCTCCCAGACTTAAGGTAAAGGAGGCTCACCTGCTTAGCAAAAAACCTCAAAATCTATTGTGTTGCTATACAAGGATAATAAACTATCAGAAAGCAAAATAAAGAAAACAATTCCATTTACAATTGAATCAAAAAGAATAAAGTACCTAGGAATAAATTTAACCAAGGAGGTGAAAGACCTGTATATTGAAAACTACAGACATCCATGACAGATATTGAAGAAGACACAAATAAATGGAAAAATATTCTGAGCTATGGACTAGTAGAATCACTGTTGTTAAAATGACCATACTACCCAATGCAATCTACAGATTCAATGCAATTCCTATCAACATTCCAATGGCATTTTTCAAAGAAATAGGACAAATAATCCTAAAATCTGTATGGAACCACAAAAAAGACCCCAAATAACCAAAGCAATCTTGAGAAAGAACAAAGTTGGAGACATCATGGTCCCTGATTTCAAACTATATTACAAAAGCTATAGTAATTAAAACACTATAGTAGATCAATGGAACAGAATAGAAAGCTCAGAAATAAACTCATTTATATGGTCAATTAATATATGATAAAGAAGCCAACAATATAAAATGGGGACAGGATAGTATCTTCAAAAAATGGTTGTGGGAAAATTGGACAGCTACATGCAAAAGAATGAGACCTGACCACCATCTTACACCATACACAAAAGTTAACTCAAAATGGATGAAAGACTTGAATGTAAGACCTAAAACCATAAAATTTCTAGAAGAAAAAATAGGCAGTAATCTCTTTGAGATAGGTCTTGGCAATGTTTTTTGGGGTCTGACTCCAAAAGCCAAAGCAACAAAAGGGAAAATAAATAAGTGAGACTACATCATACTAAAAAGTGTTTGTTCAGGAAGGGAAACCATCAACAAAATGAAAAGGCAATCTACAGAATAGGAGAAAATATTTGCAAATGTGTCTGATGAAGGGCTAATATCCAAAATACATACAGAACTCATACAACTCAATAGCAAAAACAACCCAAACAATCTATGAACCCCAAACAGCCATTTTCTTGGTAGTAAAATTTGCCTTACTACAATGGAAAAGTGTACAGCAGAGGGGTAACAGGACTTAGCTTTGAAGTCAGAAAAACTCTACGTTCAACTCCAAGCTCTCTAACTCACAAAGACCATCTGAATCTGTTTCCATATCTATAAAATCAAAATCATTATGATTATCAGCAAAAAAAGTCTGATTAAAAAGTGAGCAGAAGATCTGAGTAGACATTTTTCCAAAGAAGACATACAGATGGCCAAATCAGGTATGTAGGTACATGAAGAGGTACTTAACATCACTAATCATCAAAGGAATGCATATCAAAATCAAAATATCACTTTGCACCTGTTAGAGTGGTTATTATCAAAAAGAAAAGAAATAACAAGTTTTGGTGAGGATGTGAAGAAAAGGGAACTTTTGTGCACTGTTGGTGGGAATGAAAATTGGTGCAGCCTCTATAGAAAACAGTATGAAAGTTTCTCAAAAAATTAAAAATAGAACTATCACCTGAACCAGCAATTCCACTTCTGGGTACTTATCCTAAGAAAAATAAAACACTAACTTGAAAAGATATACACACTTCAGTGTTCACTGTGGCATCATTTACAATAGCCAAGAAATGGAAACAACTTAAGTGTCCATGGATGGATGAATGGATATGGTAATTGTGGTATATATATACATACATATAAACACAATGTTATATTATTCAGCCATAAAAAAAGACCAAAGTCTTGCCATTTGTGACAACATGGATGGACCTTGTGGGCATTATGCTCAGTGAAATAAATCAGACAGAGAAAGACAAATACCATGTCATATCACTTATATGTGGAATCTAAAACAAAAAAAGCAAAACAAAAAAAACAAGGTCTTAGATACAAAGAACAGATTGGTGGTTGCCAGAGGCAGGGTGTGGGAGGGTTGGAGAAATAGGTGAAGAGGGTCAAAAGGTAAAAAGAAAAAAAAAATTGAAACAAAAACAACAAATTATTTGTAGAGAGGTGGATGGACATAGCGTCTGTCATCCAGAGTACAGTAAGTCAGAAAGAGAAAAACAAATACTGTATGATAATACATACATATGGAATCTAAAAAAAAAAAAAAAGTTTCTGAAGGACCTAGGGTCAGGACAGGAATAAAGACACAGATGTAGAGAATGGACTTGAGGACACGGTGAGGGGGAAGTGTAAGCTGGGACGAATTGACAGAGTGGCATGGACATATATACACTACCAAACGTAAAATAGATAGCTAGTGGGAAGCAGCCACATGGCACAGGGAGATCAGCTTGGTGCTTTGTGACCACCTAGAGGGGTGGGATAAGGAGGGTGGGAGGGAGATGAAAGAGGGAGGAGATATGGAGATATATGTATATGTATAGCTGATTCACTTTGATATAAATCTGAAACTAACACACCATTGTAAAGCAATTATACTCCAATAAAGATGTTTTAAAAAATAATGATAATAGTAATAACAACCAAAAAAACACAAAAAACAAAAACACAAACAACAATAAGTGTTAAAACCCCAAGCAACCAAAACAGATATCACCAAATTCATGCAAAAGAAGTTCTTCATTTTATTTTATAAACCTTTCTGCAAGTTTGATTAGCTGATTTCATAACCCATAATAAAATGCTAGTTAAAATAATGGCTAGCTCCACTGCATGTGAGGGTTTGACAATATGTACCTTCCAGGGCCCCCAAGCAGTTAATAGGGAGTGATCCTTTTATATCACAACTTTCATTCATCCTCAATCACAATGGAATTACATTTTAAACCTGGTACACAAGGTCAATGACTAATTAGAAACCACTCTATAGAAAAGAAGCTTGAAAACAGATTTTTTGGGCAAAAACTATAAACTAAATCAAAGCTATTGACCTGTCTCCAGCCATGTCAAAAGACCCTGGGTACCCACTAGTCCTTGGGCCTATTAATTTCAGTGACACTTTGCTTTAAGTATTTTATTCTGTCCCCTATTGACTATTCCCAACCTCTCACATTGTTCCTTGAATCTCAGTCCAAACCATAATCCAATTTCACTTGGACCACTCCATTAGCTTTCTAACTGCCCTCTTCACTGTTCATTGGGTTGCCCTCCAATTTATTCTCCATAGAGATCTTGGTAAAACATAGATTTGATCTTGTCTCTCCCATGCTTAAAAATCCCCTAGAAGCTTCCCATTGTCCTTAGAATTCAATTCAAAATACTTGGCATAACTTACAAGGAACTGCATCATCCAGTCCTTGTCTTCTTCTCCAAACTCATTTCACTCCATACTCCACACATTCTCTCTGATCCCTGTCCTCAAGAAGGAAGAAGAAAAGAAAAGAAGTTTTGGTCTGCCTATATAATTTAAAGTACTTTCTTATTCACAGATAAATGATATCCTTGTCTTCTGAAGCCAGTTCTAGCTATCTGGAATACCTGGTATGAGAAAGAGATTTTGACACAAGTGACACTTGTAAATTATCTTTTTAATCAGTTGATCAAATTCTTGGTTGAACATCAGTATACTGTTTTCCAACAGTTCTCCAATGCCAACAAGGAGTCCTACAATTCAATTCAATTCTGATACTGACTACCTGGATTTAGACCAAAACCCCACAGGTTAAGGGTTCAGTCCCACAAGACTACTTCCACTTCAGATGCCAGGCACAAATGGTGTCCCCAGGCTACCCGCACATCAGCCTGGATGACTATAAATGCAGAAGTCTTACAACCACCCGCCCCCCACTGCCCTTAAATTTGATCATTTATTAGAATGACTCACAGAAGTCAGGAAAGCTCTATTCTTACAATTACAGTTTTATTATAATGAATGTAAATCTGGAACTGCCAAATGGAAGAAATGTGCAGTGTAAGGTGTGTGTATGTGGGGGAGTGAGGGGTACACCGAGCTTCTATGTCTGCTCTTTGCACTCCACCTTCCCAGAACATTAATGTGTTCACCAGCTTGTAAGGAATTTAGATTCCTTCCTTCAAGAGTTTTAATCAAAATGTTATTTTGTGGGCATGATTGATTAAATCATTGGCCATTGATGAATGAACTCAATCTCCAGCATTTCTCCCCTCCCCAAGGTCAGGGGGTAGGACTGAAAGTTCCAACACACTAATCAGGTGGATGGATTCTCTGGCAACCAACCCCCATCTTTGAGACCCACTAGGGGTCATCACATTAGCATAAGCCCAGTATGGTCAAAAGGGGCTCATTACAAATTTAAAAAACTACTCCTGCCACTCAGGAAATACCAAGAGTATTAGGCACTCTAGGCCAGGAACTGGGGACAAAGAACAAATATATATATATATATATATATATATATATATATATATATATATATATATATATATAATTATTATACTATAATTGGGAATACTCAAGGAGCTTTTTCACCAATGCCTGGGCCTCTCTGCTAAAGGTTCTGCTTTAGTTGTTCTGAGAGGAGCCCCATCATGAGCCCTTTTTAAAAGATCTGCAGGTAATTCTATTGTGCAGTTAAGGTTGAAAACTATCCTTTAAATAAGGCGGGAGTGGACATATTAAATATTTACTAGACAATCTTCAAATGTTTGTTGAACTACTGTCCATGGACCATGCTTGATGCTGAGGCAACAACAGTGAACAGCCTGACATATTCCTTTCCATGTGGAGCTTATAGTCCTGTAGGAAAAGACAAAAATTACACATATACACAATTATAATAGAACTGAAAAAGTGAGGTACAGAGTCCTATGAGAACCTATAGAGTGGACCCTAACATAATGAGGTGAGGGGTAGAGCCAGAGAAGTCCTTGAAGAAAAGACACTGGTGGGAAATTGGAAGGAATGAATAAGAGTTAGTCAAAGAAAGACAAGAGGATGATTTTTATTTTCATTCTCTTCTCAAGGTGAGGTCCATGAAATAATAGCATCAACAATCACCTAGGAGTTGTTAAAAAGACAGAATATCAGGCCCCACCCAAACCCACTGAATCAGAATCTACATTTTACTAATGTCCCCAGGTGATACCTATACACAATCAAGTTTGAGAAGTACAGCTCTTGGAATTTCCAAAAAGAAATTCTTAAAAATTCCTTAATGAGATCCCTAAGGCAGCTTTGCTTTCTGTCCTTCAGAGAAATAATCGCACAAATATTCCTATAATTCCGTAAACTACCCTAGGAACTTTTCAATAAAATTATTTTTGCCTAAACTGATAAGACTCATATTCTATTGTTTACAAAAAAAAGTACCCTAAGAAATACACAGAGTTTCTCTTTCCAAAAGGTTAGAAAAAATGACCAAAATCCAAATTATGTGTCATGTTTTCATTTCTGTATTTAATAATATATTTTTAGCATTTCAAAAATGAGTTTAAATATTGTTTCTTTCCTTTTTAATACTCTTATATAGGTTAAAGACAATTAGGTTTGATCAATACTAAGAATTTTGTGCTTTTGGTTGGCCAAATGATTTCCAGGGCTTCCCTGGTGGCGCAGTGGTTGAGAGTCCACCTGCCGATGTAGGGGACATGGGTTCATGCCCCGGTCCAGGGAGATCCCACATGCCGTGGAGCGGCTGGGCGCATGAGCCATGGCCGCTGAGCCTGCGTGTCCAGAGCCTGTGCTCCGCAACGGGAGAGGCCACAACAGTGAGAGGCCCGCGTACTGCAAAAAAAAAAAAAAAAAATATATATACTAATGATTTCCATCATTTTCCTCAATTGTATATATTTAGTTTATGAGGACTGTGTTACTTACCTTTTGTTGTAAAACAAAATGCCACAAATGTCACAACTTCAAACAACAATAAACATTATTTCATAGTTTTTGTGAGTCAAGAATTCAGGAGCGACATAGTTGAATAATTTTTGCTTAGGGTATCTTATGAGATTGCAGTCAAGATGATGACTAGAGAACTTCAGTCATTCATTTAATTTGGGTTGGAGGATCTGGTTCCAAGAATGCTCATACCCTTGGCTGACATGTCAGTGCTGGCTGGTGGTAGGAGACCTTAGTTACTCACCACATGGACCTCTCCATTGTAGTACCTGAATGTCCTCATGCCATGGGATCCAGCTTACTCTAGAGAAAGTGACCTGTGAGATAAAGGCAGAAGCTGCAAATTCTTTCATGAGTTTGCCTTGGAAGTTATACTCTATCATTTAGGCCGGCGGTCCCCAATATTTTTGGCACCAGGGACCAGTTTTGTGGAAGATAATTTTTCCACAGACGGAGGTGGAGAATGGTTCAGGCGGTAATGTGAGCAGTGGGGAGCAATGGGGAGCGGCAGATGAAGCTTTTCTCACTCGCCTGCCCCTCACCTCCTGCTGTGAGGCTTGGTTCCTAACAGGCTGCAAAACAGTATCCGTCTGCAGCCCAGGGGTTGGGGACCCCTGATTTAGTCAATATCTTATTGATTACAAGGTCAACCTTATTCAGTGAAAGTGAGGGAGACTCATAGGTATGTGAATATGGAAGGGAAGAATCACTGGGGATCATTTTAGAAGCTAGCTAACACAAGATCCATATTTTCATATTGTTCCATTTTTCTGTTTCAACTATTAAAAAAATAAGGATCGAATGTAATAACCTCTCAAACATCCTCTTTGTAGATAAAGATAGTGATTTCCAGCAGCAGCTGTATGATGGATAGTTTAGTGTTTATAATAATAATGATAATAATATAATATCTAATAGTCATATAACAATACATGCCATGCACTGTTCTAAAGGCTTTCTGTATATTAATGCACTTAATTCTCTTAATTCTTAATGCACTTAATAAACCTATGAGGTAGGTACTACGTTTCTGCCTATTTTGCAGATGAGAAAGATAAGTTACAGAGAGATTAAATAAGTATTGTTGCTGTCTCTCCTAACTGCCTGTATTAACACTACTAACTGCTATTACTAAATACGGGGATGGTGGAAGTGAAGGATTAATGCACAACAAAGAGGGTAATAAGAATGTTTGAGGGCTGAGAATCATTTCTGTTTACTGAGATCCAGTTTTGGATGGCAAGGTATGCGGGTACAAAAAATAAAAGGACATAATTTTAGCCTTCAAGATTCTTGAAATAACAACCAATTAAAGAGAAAAATATTGAAATATTATTATTTCATATAATTTTCCCAAATTCTCAACATGTTTTACATATTTTTAGATTAATTTATTCAACAAACATTAATTGAGCACATACAATGTGCTAAGTCTTGCTGAAGGAACTGAGATATAGCAGT
This sequence comes from Globicephala melas, assembly GCF_963455315.2. NCBI lineage: Eukaryota > Metazoa > Chordata > Mammalia > Artiodactyla > Delphinidae > Globicephala > Globicephala melas. The sequence goes on along the minus strand of NC_083315.2, from coordinate 159,606,273 downwards.
GAACCAAACAAAAATATCTGCCCACGTGGAGCTTATATTCTAGTGGGGGGAGACAGGTATTAAGCCAGATGAATTAGTAAAATTGATATCTAATTAGTGAATTAGGTATGGGTAAGAGGTAAGGATACAGAATTAAGCAAAATGGTTAAAAAAGGCAACGTGGAGGAAAGGGAGGGAATAAAGATCCAGGGAAGATTGTACTGAGCAATCAGGAAGTAAGAGAGCTAGATCTGAAGGAAAACCATTCCAGGCAGAGGGAGCAGCAAGCAGGAAGGCTCAGAGGTATGCACATGTAGAGCAGTTCTGATGAACAATAAAAAGGGCAGTGGGATTAGAATGCATTAAATAAGGACAAAGAACTAGAAGCTTGGTTTAGAGAATTAACATGTGGGAGAGTAAGCACAGACCATGTAAAACATTGAGGGTTACTGGGACTTACTGGGATCACTCTGGCTGCTGCGCTGAGAGTATACTAGTGGAAAACAAAGATAGAAGCAGTAAGCCTAGCTTGCTAGTGTAGCAGTCCAGATAAAAGGAGATTATGCTTGGTCCAGGGTGTAGCAGTGGAGTGGCAAGACGTAACTGAGTATATCACAGAAGGATTGGAATTCCTATTTTAAGATAGCCAACTTTAAAAAAGTCCTGATAGTGATGTTTAGGGAGTAAATGAAAGGAATTAAGGGCAACAGCTGTAATGGAGTAGAACGATGGCATCTCAATAGGAGAATCAACGTTCATCCAAGATTTCTGTTTGATGGTTTTGGAAGGTACCCAAGACCCACTATTACAAAAAGAAGCTGATTTTTTAAAAAAGAAATTTTTGTGCCCTACAGAGTTTCTGGCAAGAGGTTCAGAAATATAAATATATAAAAAAGAAAAGGGTACTATGAAGGTTTAGATGAATGTTCTTTTAAAAAATAGCCAAACTGACTGATGATCAAAGAAAATCTTGTCAAATTCTCCTGGCAGTCAAATAAAAAGAAAAACAAAAGATCAAAGGATAGATTTGTTAAATAAGGTAACTTATTCCTAGAATTTCCAGCTAGCTATTTATAGACACATATTCAAATGTGAAGCCAAAATTAAAATGGGTACCAATGTTTTCTCTCTTGAACAGAAACACAATTTATGGGCCAAAAGAATGTGTATCAGTGGCATACAATCCTAGGGTAGTAAGAGGTTAGATGCCTTGCTTTGACATCTGCATCAAGGTCAAAACAAAATATCTTATTAACGGGGGAAATTAGATTCTTCTAAAATGATCATTCATTCTACAAACGTTTGAGTGCCACTGTGAAGCAAATGATAATTAATTCTTTCAAAAACTTTTTAGTGCTTTTCCTTTCCAACATCTGCAACCAATAAGTCTAAAATGGGATAACATTCTAAAACTTAATATTCTAAACCTGGAAAGAATCACAGATATAATTTTAATCCAACTTTCTTGACTGTCACCCATTTGATGGATGAAATACATGGGATGCATAGAAGTGAAGCAATTTGCTTAATGTCATATGGCTACTTAGTTTCAACGTTGGTATTGAAAGACAGAGAACCCCTTCACTATTTATGTCTTTAGCTCATTTGATTATAACCACGGTCATTTTCAAAAATTAATCTGTGGTGCTCTTTTTTTCACGAAACCATCAAAAATGCATGTGTTTCCTGTTTGTATTCACCTTGGAGTCTATCCACCATTCTGTGAGAACAGGTGAAAGGAAACTGTGAGGGTATCATTTCCCTCTCCTGCTATGGAGTGTAAACCCAAGCCCCCCCGCCCCCCACACACACAGTGCAAGAGAGAAGCTCATAGAGTTACATACAGAAAAGTCTGTTTTATTCACCCTCAGTGCCACACAATATATGGTACCTACCAGACACTCATGACAATTTTGCTAAATGAAGGAGTAGATTTCTCTTCCCTTACTGTCAACTGAATCTGGAAACCTAGCAAAGAGTATATCACATGGATTAAATAGAAGTTGTAGCTTTCAGTGTCTGTAGATGACATGTCTACCTCTGCAGAGGTGGGAGTGGAGGCTCTTAAAGACAGAAGACCTTGGTGACGGTACCTGACTCCACCTTAGCCTAGCTAAGACACAGGTAAAGGAAAAGAAAAAGAATGTGTGGTTCTTCTCCAGATGTAAGAGGAGAGGAAAGTAATGTGCATGGGGATGAGAAGAAATAAATAAAATGATGCAGAAAGAAAATTAAACACAAGTTGCCATTTTCTAAACACTGACTGAAATGTTCCTTCCTCCTATTGGTGTGGGTTAAAAGTACCTTTTAATTCAGTGTCTTGAAGTTCTGGTTCTTATGAAATTCTACCTACTAGACCATACTCCTAATCCTTAAATTAAATATAAGACTCTAAACCATCAATTGTCAGAAGGGGAAAAGGAAGTATTATAAGTGTGGCCCCATAATGTGATCACAATACATGTATAGATGGTTTGTTTTCCACTGTTAGGTACACAACAGCAATTTCATTTTTCACTGAAACTTGTTTTTCAAAGTGAAATTTGGCAAATAGTAAGTTGTAACACTTTGAGATCCCTTCACTATGCAAGAACATTCACTTTAAAATTGATACAAAGGGACTTCACTCCACAGCTGCATGACTGCCTTTCAGTGCATCAGATTGCAGCTGACCACTAAGCAATCCTGTGTGTCCTTCTGCCCTACCATGGGCAGGTCATAATTTACAGCCAACCAAATGACTATAATGGAATCCTCTTTAAAGATGACATTTTGAAAAGTCAAAGTCATATTTTATGTGTTATGCAAGCTCAGCTCATTCTTGATCAAAAGGGAAATGGCTGCAATCATGAAGAAAGTGTTACTAGCTTGAATCTCTTGAACACATGTGAGGACATGTGCACAATTATACACATATATATATATATATACAAATGCGTACACACAGAGGTCAAATTCTTACCTCTTTGCTTACCTCTTCGTTGCCTGGATTCTGCACTAGATGAGTCAAAAGAGCACTGGCTTTGGGTGGCAAATTTAAGGAGAGACGAAAACTCATCAATCAAGATAAGGATCAGTAACACTGCTGTTCTGAGCCATTATAGGAATCTGAGGTAAAAGGAAAAATCAGCAACATGGATCTTGTTTTTATTGAAAATGGAAATATTTTCTTCATCATGGATTTTTTTTTTTGTATTACACGATTTAAAAAAAAACTGCGTTAAAATATTACTTATTTGATTTCTGAGTTTTTGATGCTCCTTAAATTTTCCCCCAAGGCAAGTGTCTCCCTCATCTCATTCACCTTACCCTAGTACCACGCCCACCTAAATGATTCTGCTTTGTTGAAGAGAATGGAAGAAATATTCAAGGATTCCATTCTATGACTTCAGTTCCTCAATGAACATTAAGAATATTCAACCCCTGAACCACTCATCCTAAACTATGGCCATGTGGGAGTTTAGAAGGAGAATGGACAAATTAAGAAGAAAATTAACAAGTTGGAAATGCATCTGTACGAAAATCTACGGCTTAGCAAGGATCTCGAGCATCAGAAAGTATATCCACGTTGTGAACTTGAGCCTCTTTTACAAAGTCCATCCCAGAGCACATCTGAACACTTGCAGTGATGGAGAATATGACACTTCCCAACACCGCCCTTTCTAACCGAAATTTATTAGGATGTTCTCCCTTCCACCGAGTCATATCTGAGTCTTTCTTCCTGAAGTTTCACACTTTGGCTCAATTTGAATCCTCTGAGCTATTATTTAATAAGACTAATCCTTATCCCACTCTACTGGACTCAAAATATGAAGGCAGATTAAAATGGCCTTCTCTTGAAGCAAGCAGTTTTCCTCTTGGACATTCATTCTAAAATGATAATTATTAATTTCCTATGTTAAATTGCTGTTCGGGGACTTGCATTCTATGAAAATAAGGATGAACATCCCGGTAGCCATAATTATCATAATTCAGTGCTCAGATTGTTTCCTTAGGATTCTGACTTTCTCAACCCTGACTGGTCATCAGAGATTTGTCTCCTTAGATCTGGGATGGATCTCAGGCATCCTTGTACATTAAAAGTTCTCCAGGAGATCTGACTGCTTGGGCAGGTTTGAAAACCACTGCAGTTCTAACTATTCAGATAAACAGAAACATCCATTTGCCCTCAATTTCCTCCAAGTCAGGTAAGAAAACCTGCAGGTTAAAGTACTCCATTTACTTTCATAAAGTAAATCCCTTCTCTGTATTTAAGCTTCTCCTGAAAAAGCAATATTTTTTTTTATTGTTGAAAAGAGATTATGTGGGAATTGACTATTTTCCCTGAATTGCTCGTGGGGTAGAAAATTTAGGTAAATAGGTTGGTTCCCTTAAGCAATATGTGACATTTGCTCTAGAAGCCAAAGAAATCTCAGTGAATTTTCTGGATTTTAACTCAGGGAAAACAATTATCTTGTAAAAACACTATAATTAAAGATAACAATAATAATACTTTACATCAAAATTTTGTGCCGGGCTTCCATGGTGGCACAGTGGTTAAGAATCCGCCTGCCAATGTGGGGGACACGAGTTCGTGCCCCGGTCCGGGAAGATCCTACATGCTGCGGAGCGGCTAGGCCCGTGAGCCACAACTACTGATCCTGCGTGTCTGGAGCCTGTGCTCCCCAATGGGAGAGGCTGTGACAGTGAGAGGCCCGCACACCACGATAAAATAAATAAATAAATAAATTTTGTGCCTATGGTGTTATCTCTCTGAGAACTCATGAAAGCTCCATGATAAGGGAAAGAATAATATCAGTATACCTACTTACTTCAGTGACCTGACCACAGTCACAATTCTAGTGCCAAATATACAAAATAAGCATTCTAATATTAATATTATTTATTTAATTTAGTACTATTTAATTTAATTTAATTTAGAGCTACCATAACTATAATATTAGTCTCTATGAAATATGCTGTATTTTACTGGTTTAAGAAAAAATTAATTTAAAAAAAGAGTTAAAAAGTACTACAATTTAACCAAGTTTACATGATCTAATATTTTTATTGGGCTTTCACTTTGGCTAAACGATAAGAAATTTTTCTAATTACTATTTTAGGATAAACATTCATGGGCTTAATGAAATTTTACTGTACCTGATTAACTTGATTTCAGACACAAAAGTTGAGTCCTACAATAAAGGAAGAAAAGCATGTGTGGTCCTGCTGACTGTTTATTTGGGCAGAATCAGAAGCACTTTTAAGTCTGGCCGTATTCCCTGTTTTTAAGCTATTTCCCACTTACAAGCACATAATGGCCACAAGGAAATACCTTCAGGTTTTGTACGCTACTCTGAATTTGTTCTTTCAGGAGAGAATACCTTGGAGTTGAAATGCATGTCTTTAATTGAGAGTAATTTCAATTCTAGGATTCATTATACTCATGAACAAGGGTCTTGAGCCAAACATTGTGCTCGGAACTCTAGATTCAGAGATGAACAAGACTGAGTGCTTATTCTCATGCGTCTTTCTTCTACGTCTCAAATAGAGGAGAGGTGGAAATCAGGTACCCTATTTCGAATAAAGAGTGGCTCCTGACTACAGCTTGGATTCTTACATGAATCACTCACAGTTCCTCTAATCATATATAGCGATTGAAGCCAGAGAATTGTAGTTTCCAAAACAGAAAATCCAAATTCTTGAGCTTTGACCAGTTAAAATATTTCAAGCCTGTGCCTATTAGCTTATCCCATGGTGGTGATTTTGTTTTGAGTTCATAAGAATTAATGAAATGAATACCTTTAAAGAGAAGTATCTAGACTTTAGACCAGGAGTATTGCCATCATGTTTTTCAAATATCAAATGGACTTAATAACCCCCAATATTCATCAAATCAGCATTTGTCAAATAGTGTTAGGAGCTTTATGCACAGGCATTAGCCAAAGTAGGATGCCTTTATCTATTTGGAACTAATATTTTTTGAAAAATGTCTCACTAGATTAACTAGAAACTGTCTAGATTCTGTTAGGCAAATTACTGCTGATTTGAGCCCTTTGAGCCCTGACGAAATTTCATCATAAGCGCAGGTTATCCTTGACCATTCCCCTTGAGCTAGAAAGATACATGTTGTCGACTCAAACTACAAAATTATCAGCAAAGAGAGCAAAAAGGAAACATAAAATGTGAGGAATTTTCACAGAAATACACCACGCTATAGGTGTCCAGCACGTCACATTGGATTCATCTCGACAGAAACGGCTTTCACAGAATGCCCACCAGACGTGTTCCCACAGGCTATTTTGCCATCTGTAGTATTAAAAACTATCCATTATGGGTGCCTTGGGGCTAGACTTTTAGAATTGATTACAAAGTGTTCCATGATACAAAGTGGAATTACTGGCTTTAATTTTCAAAAAAAAAAAAAAAAAAATCCACCTAGTAGTTTTATTAAATCAGAAACAAAGAATAGATCATGTTTTAGATCTTATATCTGGATTGAAAGAAGATACACATATTTGTTTATGATAGATCTCGATTAATATAAATTCTCTGACTAAATCATGGTCATAGACGTATAATGTATATGTATAATGTAATCTACTCTAAATACCATTTTCTCCTTGCTTTACGTATGCAAAAAGGCACATTTCAAAATCCACAAGCATCCAGCTCATTAAAAGGAAAAATGACGAGGTCTCTTCTTCCTTAAGTTTGATATTCAGATGCAGTTGAAACTACATGGAAAACACTAAACATGTTCTGAAAACCTGTATTATAAATACATTGATTTCTTTCCACTTTAGGAAATAGATAGTAGAGATCATATGGATATTTTAAATCATTTCCTTAAAGCTGTAACACCTTTCCCTTAGATATTCTGATCAGTAGTTATTTAAGCAAATTTTTATTTTTATAAATTGAGAGGTTTTTTTTTTTTAATAACCTCTAAAGAGTTGGAGATACCAATGTGATTGTACAGCCAGTGTTTGGAATCATAGGTTTAGATATTCACAAGCACAAAATAATCCTGTAAGTGTCTTCCAAAGTAATTACTCTACTTCCTTACTTTCTCTTTTATGCAGTGTCTTTGAACTCCTCAAAAAGCACCATTCTGAAAACATATTCTTAGCCTCAAATGACAAATTACGTTCCAATATGTTATCAAGGGAAAATGAAATAACTATTATGCAAATTAGATGCATAATTGCTGCCCTTTATTACTCATAAAAGCTTGATTTGGAATTAGTCCCAGAGGTCATTCAGTCATTGGGACCTCTCCCACGGCAAGAAGCCATAATGTATAGTCTATAAGGCTTATTACCAGCATACACACACACACACACACACACACACACACACACACACGCACACACACATATATATAATTACACACAGTATACTTTGTGTTCAGTTTAACTAAATACCTTTGACAGAATGCTGAATAACCCATTGAGTTCAATTTTGGAAGGTCCTTCTACTTTTGGATATTCATAGATGTAGGACATTTCTTCATTCTGAGGTGGGTATTTGTTGTTTCTCTGACAACCTGATGTTTATTGCCTGTTTCTAGCAGAGAATAATTTTTCTCTCCCATTGTCTGCAGTCTTGGTGCAACCTTAGGCTAAATGTTCTTCACTCCCTTTCCAGGGGCTGTAGCAGCCGTGCTTCACCAGCTGCTTCCTCTCCCAGCGCAGGTGACGGGGATGTCATGTAACCATAGGATTCTTTATGCTAGGACTTCTCATGAAGAGTGAAACAAGGATGGAATAATAAGACAAATAATTGGGGGTTTGACGGTCACTCTAGCGCTGGTATGCTAATCAGATAGTTTCTGCAGTTTTCTGCCACTGGCCCCCAGATTTCCTTGCATGTGGCTTCTTGCTTAGACAAAGTCTCCAACCTTCATTTCTGTTTTTATGCCTCCTGACATCTTTCCAATCTATCTTGTTTTCTTAAATCAACCAGAGACTGTCTATATTGTCGGCAAGCAAAAAACCCTCTCGTCAAAGTTCCCCATAGTTTCCCCCACTCTTCCTAAATTTACTTTCCAGAATTTGTCTATATTCACAAATCCCCCTTTTAAATATAAAATCCTAGTAAATTCTAGTAAAACAAATAAGTCCCCTACAACTGCTACTTAGATTATTTGAATTCTAGACCTTAGACAACTCTGATCATGTTTCTTCTCTGGAGATTAAACTCATCTGGAAATATGGAACTTTTAGTTAAATAAAACCCATGAGTCTCCTTCCCAGCTATTTTTTGTGTGTGTTTTGAGGGGATGAGCTGGTTTCAGTCCCATTTGTGCTCATATTTAGTTAATTTCCAAATGAAATTTAAGACTTTAATTTTTCACTGTTACATTGTCACTGTTACATTCATTAATTTGGCACCTACCTGTTATGATTTAGATGAAATATGATATCATCCCTTTTAAATCTTCATGAAATTCACTGATAAAAATGAGTAGACCAGATTGCTATGGTAGACTACAAACGACCTGCTGGTAGTTGACAGTGATTTAATAATCAATGGCTTTTTGATGACGGCTGTTTTAAAAACTTTGATTTATTTAACACACCTAATCACTTAATCATATCTAAATATCTATCTATAAACCTGTTAAATTTTAGTTCAGTCCTTATTTATCTGTAATTCCTAAATATGACACAACATATTTCTATTTAGCTAATAAGTAGCATCACTATTAATGGAGAAATGAAGCCTAGTAACTTAATCATGGATAAAGAATGCACATGTAACTGAATCAATTTTCAGAAACAAGTTTTGTCCTTTCTATATGGAATGAATTGTGTTAGTTTTTATTCTGTTCTATAATATATTTTTTTCTAGCTAGTCACATAAGGTTGGTGATTAATACTGATACAATCACCAACATCATTTGACTGATATTGATACTGATACATCAGTATCAATATCAATTTCTTGGTTGTGATATTCTGTTTTTATACAAGATGTTACCATTGGCAGAAACGTGGTGAAGAGTATGAGAGATCTTTTTGTATTATATTTTACAACTGAATTTAAATTCATCTCAAACTTGAATTTATCTCAGAAATGAATAAAGGCTAGTTATGAACTACTAAATTTAGATTGCTATCTATTAACTTTCTAATTTCTACTAACTTTCTAATTTCCACTAAATATTTGATTTATCAACAGAAATTTATAAAACATTGTCATAGGGACATTAACAAAATAGTAATGAACAAAATGAGAGTGACTGGTACCACCACTATTTTTCAATATTATTGTAAAAGTTCTAAAGTCACTAAAATACAATTAAAAATAGGAAGCATTATTGGAAAAAAAGACAAAACTAGAACCATTTCCAAATTATAGGAATATTTATATGGGAAAGTATTAAGAGCATAATTCGAAAATTGACAGAAGAGAGAAAACAGATGATCCACAGAGGAAATCATTTTAATAACTAAAAAAGTAAAATTATTTAATCTTGCTATAAATAAGATATTGGTTTTCACTTATGCATTTTAAGAAAATTTATAACATTTAATATTTCTGAGATGGGATGAACAGAGATCAGATACATTATAAGAGAAAATGGAGAAGTTAAAAAAACATCTGGAGTGTAAAGTAAGGTATTACCTTAGCTGCTGCTGTGAGCAGAAATTGGTACAAGTCTTTTAGAAAGCAGCAGTAAAACTGTTTGCCTACATAACACTACTTCATTTTATTTTTCTCGGTAAATATCTCCATTGGACTCTATTCTAAGCACATAAAGGACTTGGGTAAGGGTTTATATGATATGATAAAGCTATAAGGGTGACATAATAAACATAAAAAGGTTTGGTCTGAATATCCAATACTGGGATCTTGATGAAATACATTTATAGATGGATTATTTACAGCCTTAATCATGTTTTTATTAAGAATATTTACTAACTAAAATATAATGTTAAACGACCAGAAGGAAATTCATTAAAGTGTTAACACTTGTTATTTCTGGGCAAGGGCTTATTGCTAATTTTAATATTCCTTTCTCATGAAAATAATTTAACTCTCTGAAGTTGCTGATGGTTCAAACGCTGTTCAATAAAGGTACTTATATTAGTCAGCTAGGGCTGTCACAACAAAATATCACAGACTAGATGGCTTAAGCAACAGAAGTGTATTTTCTCACAGTTCTGGACACTACAAGTCTAAGATCATGGGGTCAGCAGGGTTGATTTCACTCTGAGAAATCTCAGAGTCCTTGGCTTACAGATGGCTGCCTCCCCTCTTTGCTTTCACATGGGCTTTCCTCTACGTGTGCCTGCATCCTCTTCTTATAAGGACACCAGTCATGTTGGATTAGGACCTACCTCAATGCCCTCATTTAACCTTAATTACCTCTCTAAAGACCCTATCTCCAAATAAAGTTGTATTCTGAGGTACTGGCATTTAGAACTTCAACATGTGAATTTTTGCAAAAACATCATTCAGTCCATAACAGCTCTCTAGACAGATCAAAAGGTGCCATAAACAGCCAAGCCAGTCTGCTCTTCTGGAAATAAATTGTCATGGTTAATAATGAGAGAAGAAAGATTATTCAGCTCTGCTTGATTTAAAAGCATCAAAGCTGCTGTGGCCCATTAAGTTAGGAGATATGCTTTCTAGGGTCTGTCATTGTACAGCTGCTGGGATAGACCATTAATCAGATTCCATATATCTGATGGGATGAACTGATAGGAAAGAAAGCTGATATACGTACACCTCGGAAAGACCCATCAATGTGTATCATCCATATATGTTTCTCTTTGTGATCCCAAGGAGCCTGCCTAGCTGGACTAATTCAGTATTTACTAGATTTATAGTGAGAAAAACAATAACCACAACAAATAGTTATGACTGTTAGGGGCAAGTCCCTCTCACTAGAAAACTATTACTATGCTTGTAGGATAGACATTGTACTTTGGTGAAAGAGAATTCTGTCAACAACACAGCAAAATAAAAATTTTACATGTGAATGGTTAGCCTGATTTTATAAACCTTAGCTATCCACAAGTATTCATTCCTGAGGGTTCTGGAAAGCAGCTATTATACTATAGATCACTTGACTATTTTGGCTCTTAAGGGAAAAGATGGAATTTAAGTAAAGATTTATCAGAGGAGTTGATAGCTTTTTTCTAAAACTATATTAAGTACAGAAGAAAGTAAAAACCATTTGTAGTTTGAAGTATTTGAATATTAAACAAAGTAGAGGGAAATATCTTGTTTTCTGCAACAGAAAACTAAAGAATCTAAAGGAATCTTATTTGGAGGATGACATGGAATTATCTGTTATCTGAAGCCATGAACAGGAATGAGAGGACCTCCAGGCTCTCAACAGGAAGGGGTTGAGGACAAGTTGAATTCAGACATTTGAACATTTGAGGACGAAAAACCTTACTCTGCAAAGGCAGCATTCTCCTTAAAATGTTGTCCAATTTCTGCTAAAGTAAATGGCTAGGCAGTCACATAAAAAGGAAGGTTATTGTGTACCAACTAGCAAAGGGAAAACAATTTCAGAAGTTCTTAATATTTTTAATGACCCTCCTCTTCAGGAATACAGCCCTAATATACAGATATATGTTTACTGTTAAGTGCTATACAAATATTAGTGTTTTAATAGATTAATACATATTATAATATATAAAAATAGAAATTAAGAATATTAAAAGAATACGATCAAATAAATACAAACAAAAATCTGAATACTTAATTATTCAAATTCTGTGATTAGCTAGAATGTCCCTTGGGGTGTACATCATCCACTTTAGGGAATTTCTGTTTCATATTATAGATGTTTAGTGTCTAAAAATATTATGGAAATCTACATAGAAATATCAAGAAAGGACTCATCATAAATGGTAGGTGTGGTTCTTCTATCTTTGTTTACTTCTTCACCAACCAATCAAAGTAACATTCAGCTGTATCATTAAAATATAAGGCAGTATATAATGTTAATATCATATTGGTCCTCTCTTTTAAATAACATTTATTGTCAGCTTAAATGGAAAAATTATAGAATGATTATAGGAGGATATTTTCTCAACTCTTTTTTTTTTTTTTTGCAGTATGCAGGCCTCTCACTGCCGTGGTCCCTCCCGCTGCGGAGCACAGGCTCTGGACGCACAGGCTCAGCGGCCATGGCTCATGGGCCCAGCCACTCCGCGGCATGTGGGATCTTCCCGGACCAGGGCACGAACGAACCCATGTCCCCTGCATCGGCAGGCGGACGGACTCTCAACCACTGCGCCACCAGGGAAGCCCTCTCAACTCTTTTAATGATTCTTAATTAGTGAAACAATTTGCACAGTTCTCATTACAAAAGGCATTGACTAGCCCTATTTTAAAGTGCTTTTCACAATAATCCCATTTCCAAATCATACAAGTATGCTGATCTGTCCTAATCAATTCATTTTTTAAAATGAGGCAACATAGGCAGCTTGCAATCTTTAAACTTATGAACACATTGGTCTCCCTTTTGGATTTTGAATTTAATTTTATTTGATTTTTGGCGTGCAAAGTTTTATGATTTGTTTCCATTATAGTATTTCAGTTGTTTTTTAAATACAAAAAACTAGTGATAGTCTGACCACGTCTATCTTGCTGAAGGACTAGCTGTATTGTCCTGGCTGGTGAGTCACCTCTGGATGCTGAACAATGATTCTGACAAATCTACAACAGCTGCATGCTTTGCCAGAGAAGAGAAAAGGAACCCACTTGGGATGCGCAAAAACCCTCCTTAAAGCCAGCCTTTTCCAGGCCTTAGAGAACATTCCTAATTTGAGTCTCCATTGGAAGAATACACGGCCACTCACATGTTCATGAAAAAGACATTTTTAACTTCCAGCCTATGAAACAAATTCAGGGAAACCAGAACGAAAGAGACAGTGGGGTATTTGGCATAGCAAACAATGTGGTCACTGATGTACCAAGAGTCACTAGCTTTGACATTGAAAAACCTATAAAATGTAGTTTCTACCTCATATTGCCATGACTAATTTAATTTGTTAAGTCAGGCTGGAAGACCATTTCAGGTGAAATAAAAGCAATTATTTGCAATAACATTTCGCTGCAGTGCACTCACATAATTTAGCATTTATTTGAAACTCAGTTTACCAAGAAAGCACACATACAAAAAATATGTTATACATATACTCTATAGTTGCCACCGAATAAGTGCCTTTGACATATATGTCATACTTGCCTTTTAAACATCAGCACTGACAGTTTGTAAAGTAATGAAGGTAATATAAAAGTAACACCTTCATACTCATACTGACATCAGTGAAAGTATATAAAAAAAAGTGTTTGATGTTTGTCAACTTTGCTTCCCAATACCTTACTCAGATTTTCCATGGAGTTGGTAAAACTCTAGTGTTTAAAATAGGCACACTTGTCTGCAAGGAACAGAGACAAGCTCAACTTAGCACAAGCAACAAGCGTTATTATAAGGTTACAAGCAGATGTAACCTAGGAGAAGCTAGACAGCCTGGCTTGAGAAAGCTAGGAAAGGAAGAGTCTGTAGATTAGGCCGTAGAATTTCCATTTTGTAACTTTGCCATTTATTGACTCAGCTATCTCTCCGCTCCACACTATCATTTTCTAGTTGTCAAATTCAGTTTTTCCTTCGTCTGTACTCTGCACAGAGGAAATCTGGTTGACTTAGCTCATATTTTCACAGCTTGCTGGCAAGTACCAACCGTACTGTGGGTCATTATGTAAATGGAGGTGCACAAAGCAGAGAGCATTTGGTGAAGTGTTAGCTAGAGGTGAAGCTGGGGATTGCTGTGCAGAGATTGGTGCTTCCTGCACACCTAGTTTCCTGAACCAACCATCTAGCCGGCTGGATCCAACCAAGGATTCAATTCCACCAGCACCCAAAGAGTTTAGCTTCTAACTTCCTTGGGGAAAAACACATAAGCACTGCTCACCCCCATGCCTTTCCTGGTGAGTCCAACTGTCTGCTCTCAATCCTAAACTATCTCTAGACACACATCCTTCTTGTTGCCACCTTGAAAACACCTGATGCCCACAATTAATGGCCCTTGCCATTGTTGGCTTCTCCTCTGCATACGTTCCTACAGCAACTGTTTTGGGCTCAGCCACTGTCACTGGGTCATTGAAATATGGATGTTTACAGCTCATCAAATTAGAGAAGTGGTTCTGAAAGGGAGGGTGTATTGTTTCCCAGGGGACATTTGGCGATGTCTAAAGACATTTTTTGATGTCACAACTGATTCCTACTGGTATCTAGTGAAAAGAGCCCAGGGCTGCTGCCAAGCATCCTGCAATCCACAGGACAGCTCCCATAGCAGAGAAGGATCTGACCCAAACTGTCAAGAGGGCCAAGGCTGAGAAACCCTGGTGTAGAGGCATTCTGAGAATCACATCTCAGGAGAACATATATGCAGGCTAATTTTGAGCAGACCAGTCTCTGAGTAAGAGCAAATCTCATGACCTGAGGGAGAACCCTCTGTGAACATCCTTTCTCACAGGTTTGAGCCTCCAAGGTGACTGTCACCCTGTGTTGCATTCCTTACCAGTACTGTCTGGCATTGGTCCCCAAATGTTTTGGCAGTGGGGACCGGTTCCATGGAAGACAATTTTTCCATGGACGGAGGGGCGGGGGCAGGGAGGATGGTTCAGGCAGTAACACAAGCGATGGGGAGAGATGGGAGCGGAGCGGCAGATGAAGCTTTGCTTGCTTGCCCACCGCTCAACTCCTGCTGTGCAGCCCGGTTCCCAACAGGCCACGGACTAGTACCGGTCCACGACCCAGGGGTTGGGGACCCCCGCTGTATGGTATATATGCATGCAGAGACACTGATGGAACTAAAGAATTATGTCTCTTGCCCTTTATTCTTGCAAAGGTCAGCACACAAAGAAGGGTACCCAGTTCTACATCTCCCCAGATAGTGTCTCTGTTGCATTCACAGAACCATAAAAGCCTAAATGCAAATAGGACTCCTTGTGCTCAGTTAAGAGCTTATAGATCAAGCCCTCATTAATCCTTGGCTACTTTACTGAATTTAGGGCAGTCTACTCAACTTGATCTTTAAGAGCGCTTGGAATTCAAATGAAGGGGTTGATCAATCTAGGAAGGAACTAATATTTTCCTGGTGTTTTTATATGCCAGACCCTGTGCTGGCTTGGATTAAATTGTAAAATTGAAACATGTACCCTTTCACTGATTAGATAATTGTATCTCTCAAGTGATGTTTGTCTTGTTATATGAATATAATCTTTCCTTTATGCCAACAGTAGCACATGATGCCAGGTCTATTCCTGGGGCTCACTAAGTATTTTCTGAACATGTAAATTTTTCTCAAATCTTTACTCTTCCCTATGCATATGAGGAACACATTAATACTCCCACACTCCCATCAATAACTGCAGAGTGGCTTTTCTTAAGCAGATGTGCAGTGGGTAGTATTCAAATAAGTGCTGGGTGGGAGGCAAAAAAAGAGACAGATGTGAGAATTTGCAAACTTTATCAAGTATACCTGATACCTCTGACCTCCAGTTGAAAATGACTGCTTTATACTTTCTTATCAACATCTCAACCCCAGGGAAGACTTTACGAGTTTCCAAAACATTCTGAACTTTGTTTCTGCCTTAATACCTAATGCATCCTTTCCTCATAAGCTTTCTTAAAACCAGAATTAAAATAACAAAATAGGGCTTCCCTGGTGGCGCAGTCGTTGAGAGTCCGCCTGCCGATGCAGGGGACACGGGTTTGTGCCCCGGTCCGGGAAGATTCCACGTGCCGCGGAGCGGCTGGGCCCGTGAGCCATGGCCGCTGAGCCTGTGCGTCTGGAGCCTGTGCTCCACAATGGGAGAGGCCACAACAGTGAGAGGCCCCCGTACCGCAAAAAATAAATAAATAAATAACCCAACCAATGTGATGTTCAGTAACAACAAGAAACGTTGCAAATATAATCAAATGGCTAGAGGATGAAGCAGCTATATAACCAAGGTTGTGGAAGGCCAGATACAAGACTTTGAGTCTAAATGCTGGACACCATATGCAAATTTTATAGCATACTCTTCCTGAGTAAGAAATCTTGAGCATGATTTAAATGTCATAAACATTTTACAAGTCTTTCCTGGCAGCAGATTTCCTGTACTGGGAGTTAAAGGGCAAGTGTAAACCTGAGAACATGCTCTACATATGTATGACAGATATAAAAGCACACAGAATGACCTTTACAAACATATAAGCCTGGCCACTTTTATCCTGAAGAGAAACTACCACACTGAACCCACATTTTGGTGGAGGCAGTCACTGATATTTAAAATCTGTTGCTCTGAAAATAGAGTGGTCTCCTTTATAAGTATATGGGCAATTATCTCATGTTCTGGGAGTTAGACCAACATTTTATCATTCAAAATTTGTTCTCTTTTTAAAAAAAATTCCTAACCCAGAAATACAATAAGACACACAGTTTATCCGGATAAGTTAAACTCTTCTCTAATTAGTTTCTAATGTAGTCCCTTGATATGGTTAATTTTACAAGTTGATTATGGCCATCGTGGCTTAATTCCAGAACAAAGGGTTTAAGGTAAGTTCCCTGCCTTCAAATGACTTGATCAAGTTTATATTACAGGATGACAGGTTTGGGAAAGAGGGAAGAGAGAGAAAATAAGTAAGAAAAGGTGTTTCAACCTGAAGCACAGGGCAAGAGGAGAAGGCTGGATGATGGATGGACAGCAGATTATATTTGCTTCTTAGTTTTGTCCAGGGCCAGTGGAGGTATAAATATCAAATAAATGCATTCTCACTTTTGCCTTCCCTTTTGTCTGCCACCCTAAAAGAAACTTCCTCACTGATTTATTTATCCACAGAGTAAAAGGCTGGCTCTATAAACCCCAAATATAGAAACAAAAGTTTAAAACCTGAGAAAGGAATACAATTTTTTTTTTTAATTCAGATTATCGTCTAGACTGGTTTATTAGCAGCATTGGTTTGATCCACTCAGGGAAATTAAAAGCTGCAAATGAACAAATCTTGATATGTCAGGACAAAATCCAACCTTGAAATGGCATTCTTGTCTTTTCTGGGGCTTTTTCTGATGTCATGGAAACACCACTCCCTAACTGGAATTGGAGAAAACAGCAGAAAACATTTAGCCTGAAAACATGAACCATGGCCTTAGATTGGCACCATTTCAAATACTGGAAATTTTGTTTACAGGCACACCTCATTTTATTGTGCTTCCTTTTATTGCACTTTGGAGATAATTTTTTTTTTTTTTTTTTTTTTTTTACAAATTGAAGGTTTGTGGCAATTTTGTGTCGAGTAAGTATATGTGCCAGTTTTTCCAAGAGCATTTGCTCACTTTCTGTCTCTGGGTCACATTTTGGTAATTCTTTCAATATTTCAAACTTTTTCATTATTATTATATTTGTTATGATTATCTGTGAACAGAGACCTTTGATGTTACTATTGTAATTTTGGGCGGAGTGCCACGAACCACACCCATATAAGACCATGAACTTAATTGATAAATGTTGTATGTGTTCTGACTGTTGCACCTACCAGCCATTCCCCCACCTCTCTCTCTCTCCTTGAGCCTCCCTATTTCCTGAGACAAACAATATTGAAGTTAGGCCAATTTGTAGCACTCCAGGTGTTCAGGTGAAAGGAAGAGTCTCATGTATCTTACTTTAAATCAAAAGCTAGAAATGATTAAGCTTAGTGAGGAGGGGATTTTGAAAGCTGAAATAGGCTGAAAGCTAGGTCTCTTGCACCAAACAGTTAGTCAAGATGTGAATGAAAAGGAACAGTTCTTGAAGGAAATTGAAAGTGCTACTCCAGTGAACACATGAATGATAAAAAAAAAAAGTTAAACGGCCCTATTGCTGATCTGGAGAATATTTTAGTGGCCTGGATAGAAGATCAGACCAGCCACAACATTCCCTTGAGGCAAAACCTAATTCAGAGGAAGGCCCTAACTGTCTTCAACTCTACGAAGGCTGAGAGAGGTGAAGAAGCTACAGAAGAAGCATCTGGATGCAGTAGAGGCTGGTTTGTAAGGTTTAGGAAAGAAGCCATATCCATAACATAAAAGTGTAAGGTAAAAGCAGCAAGTGCTGCTGCAGAAGCTACAGCCAGTATCCAGAAGATCTAGCTAAGATAATGAATGAGGGTGGCTACACTAAATAACAGGTTTTCAGGGTAGACAAAGCAGCCTTATATTGGAAGAAGATGCCATCTAGGACTTCCATAGCTGGAGAGGAGAAGTCAATGCCTGGCTTCAAAACTTCAAAGGAAAGGCCAACTCTCTTGTTAGGGGCTAATGCAGCTGGTAACTTTAAGTAGAAGCCAATGCTCATTTACCATTTTGAGCATCCTAGGGCCCTTATGAATTATGCTCAATGTACTCTGCCTGTATGCTATAAATGGAAAGCCTGGATGACAGCACATCTGTTTACAGCATGGTTGACTGAATATTTTAAGCCCACTGTTAAGCCCTACTGCTCAGAAGAAAAGATTCCTTTCCAAATATTACTGTTCACTGACAATGCACCTGATCATTCAAGAGCTCTGATGGAGATGTACAATGAGATGAATGTTATTTCTCTTGCCTCCTAACACAACATCTATTCTGTAACCCATGAATCAGGGAGTCATTTTGACTTTCAAGTCTTACTTTTTAAGAAATGTATTTCATAAGGCTATAGCTGCCATAATAGTGATTCCTCTGATGGATCTGGGCAAAGTAATTTGAAAACCTCCTGGAAACGATTCACCATTTAGATGTCACCAGGAATATTCATGATTCATGGGAAGAGGTCAAAATAGCAAGGTTGACGAGAGTATGGAAAAAGTAGACTACAACCCTATGGGTGATTTTGAGGAGTTCAAGACTTCATTGTAACTGCACCTGTAGTGGAAAGAACAAGAGAACTAGAATTGGAAGTGGAGCTTGAAGACGTGCCTGAATTGTTGCAATCTCATGACAAAATTTTAATGGACGAGGAGGTACTTCTTATGGATAAACAAAGAAAGTGATTTCTTGAGATTGAATCTGCTGCTGGTGAAGATGCTGTGAAGATTGCTGAAATGACAACACAGGATTTAGAATATCACGTAAATTTAGTTTGATAACCTAGCAGCAGGTTTTGAGAGGATTGACTCTGATTTTGAAAGAAGTTCTACTGTGCATAAAATGGTATTCAACAGCATTGCATGCTACAGGGAAATCATTCCTGAAAGGAAGTCAATTGATGTGGCAAACTTCATTGTCTTATTTTAAGAAATGGCCGCAGCGACCCCAACCTTCAGAAACTACAACCCCCATCAATCAGCAGTCACCAGTGTCAAGGCAGGACTCTCCACTAGCAAAAAGATTACAACTCACTGAAGGCTCTAGCATTTTTTAGCAACAAAGTATTTTTTAATTAAGGTATGTACATTGCTTTTTTAGACATAATGCTATGGCACACTTAATAGACTACAGTATAGTGTAAACATAACTTTTGTATGTACTGGGAAACCAAAACTTTCCTGTGACTCGCTTTATTGCAATATTCGTTTTATTGTGGTGGTCTGGAATCCAACGGGCAGTATCTCCGAGGTATGTCTGTAATTTGAATGGCTGTTGTTTTGAGTCATCTTGTTGCCTTGCACTAATTCTAAAGGAAGTGATCAGCAGGTAAAGAAAAGCCGTTCTGCACTACTCATTGGTAATACATTTAGAAATCTCAACCATACAAGAGTGTTTTCTTCTCTGCTTCAGATTGAAAGCCCAAAGAATGTGAATCTTAAACATGCCGGATCTTGAGAATTAAGCTCTTATATATCTGGATACTCAAGTTATTTATTTTTGTAAGAAACATTTTACAAAGCTTCTTTTTAATGTCTGAGCCAGCAGCATAGCCCATGTACATTGAGAAGATGTAAGCCTAAGAGAAGGAGCGTACCAGCACACTAAATGAATTAAGATCATCAGACATGCCCCCAAACCACTGTGGGAATCTAATATATAACATCAGGAGAGTTTATTTTTCCATGAATCCTTCTTCCAATTACTGTATAGTCTAGCTCTGCCACTTCATGTAACATTATGTAAAGAATTCTCTATTAAAGTCATAGCAATAAATTCCAGCACTTCTGGTCCACTTTGCATGGGATAAGCATGCTACGCCTGTTATTTATTTCAAGTGCATTTCGTGTGTGGTTGCCGTCACTGGAACTAGATAACAAATAAAACAGCATGGAAAGTAATGTGATGCAGAAGATATTATTAGTATTATTATTTTATCTGGATCCAGCTTGTAAGAAAGTTTTTTCATGTCTGGTGAAAAAGGATACTGCAATCCTATCGCTGGACAATCTGTTAATAGCAGACATCAAGGAAATGTAATTCGTCTGCTTTGATAACTCTGTTGGGGATTTAGAGACTACTCTAAAAATTAGCTGTAATTCACTTGGAGAAAAAGATGTGACTATATGAGAGCAAAGAATTTCCTCACTGGGTATGGCTACTTGCTTAAGCCCAGTCCTATAACATTTTGAAATTACATTCCTCCCCAAATTTAAGTGCAATATTAGATATGTGGCTTTCTCAGAATCCTGAAGTTTATTATTCCCGTGCTGGGTCAAATTTTTATTCCATTTTCTGCACCTAACCAGGTACTTTTTCAGACCTTATTAGTATGACAATCATTTTGAATGTACTTTTTGCCTTGTTCGCTGATTAAAAAAAAAAAAAATGATATGTCTTGTTTTACCTACTAAACTAGAAGACTGCAAGAAAAACTATCTTATTATAGATTTCTATAAAACTTAAAATATTACTAGACACCCAGACTACCTGAAACCAAATATATTATATCATCCTATTTTTCACATTGATCACCCAGATCTTTTTCTCTTTCTTGATTGTGTTGTTTCTATTGATTTCCAGTGTATTCCTTGCACCTGACATATAGCAAGTGGTGAATAAGTGTTCATTGGATTGAATTATTGTCTAGTTTTTACTCATTTAGTGGTATACCCATCAGTATAAAAAGAATTACAGTAGTCCCATGAAGTTTCAATTTCGATATAGTTACTATATCTAGATAAGTATCTTATTTTACCTGGTCAGATCTGGTCTAATCTTAACTCTTCTGAACTCTTCACACTTGTTTCTCAAGATAGCTGAGGATTTATTACTTTACGTAAATGTTAGTTTTCATCCCCTCTATTACTTGCGTTGAAAGAGATAAGAGAACAGTGTCAATGGTGAGTCATTGAAATACAGATTTTGGACAGATTAGGACTGTTTCCCATATCATACAAGGACTCTTCTGAAAAACATTTTAAACTGAATTAAATGGTCATATCAAGGAATGTAGGGATAAACTAAGTTGCTCTTCAGTCACATCGTCCACTCTTCCTCAATGCTGCTTAATTATGTTTTTTTCTTTACATTTTTTTATTTAGCTCTTGGCATACATATTGCCTACACGACAGGCAATAAAACATTAAAAAAAAAAGAAAGGAATTGGTTTAATATACCTGCGTTTATAAAGTGAAAAAAATCGTCTATGTTGATAATGTTTATGCAACTGAATATTATAAATTATTATTTGATGAGACTTTTTACATCAGAAAGAAGAGAATCTCCTTCTCTGGATATACACATAAGGAATCAATAATTGTTGTAATTCATGATAATATTAGTAGAAGTAATTGTCTCCTAAGAAGGTAAAAGTTCTGTTTTTAAATGTGTATATATATAATGTGACATATGAAACAAAGGCCATTGAATTTTTATGTCTTTTCCTTCATATTGAAGTGTGCTCCTCTGAAGTACTGGTGGTACTCCCTCACTCAGATTCTGGGAGCTGACTGTTGCAGTGATGCCATAAATGTGATACTTTATGAGTTTGACATAATGCATGCAGTAAGCCTTAGGTGTATTGGGACTAAGCTAAGTTCATTATTTTTTCACTACTGTACTGTAAAATGCATTTTAGTTCCTGTCCAAGTTATTTATGTCTTAAAATTAGATGCAATCTTTTCAAAGAAGTAAGGTGAGATACTGGGGGGAAAGGACCAGATGTAACATTTGCAGCTTTCCATTTGTGAACTGTGTTCTCAGAGCCCAGGGGCAGCAGCTACACAATTAAGGCCGCATCGATCTGCTCCCGTAATTACACTGTAGACAGGTGGACTGGGGTTTGCAGCTTACACGTGTATGTGACTTCTCCTGGTTTTCAGTTTTTAAGTGAATCTAGAGTTTCAAACAGGTGTAAAATTGACACTCTGAGGTCCTCCAAGCTTTTGTGAAATAGTGGTAATGGAAGTGCGGGTGGAGCTTCCAACACAGTTCTAAGCACTAAGTGAGCTCCAGGCAGGACAGCTGGAGGCAAAGGACCAGGCCCTGAAGGTAGAGCATGGCTGCAGCCCCTTCCAGAACCCTGTACACATGTTAGCGGCTGCTAGCAATGCTAGCTGCCATTTCCTTAGTTCTTACTCTGTACTAGGCTCTGTGCTAAAGTGCCTTATACCCATGCTTTCTTTCTACTCCTCACAATAAAACTGTGCACTGTGATGAGGAAACTGAGGCAAAGTTAAAACAAATAACTTGTTTCATGTCCCAAAGCTACCAAGGGACAAAGCAGACTTTCAAATCCAGCTCTGAGCCTGAAGCTAGTTGTTTCATCTTCCTCTCCAAGTTCACTGTCCCCCAAATACAGCACTTGATTCAGCTTGTATCACGGAATTTCAAACTTTTATTCCTCTAATAAATAGACCATTTTACCAACACACCCTGGGTCTGAGCATGTTTGATAGGTCTCCTCTTGAAAGTCAGTTTCCATATTTTTAATTCCACTTGGCTGTAGCAAATGGGTCCCAACCCAAGTAAATGACTCAGTCCTGGTGGGGGGAGCAGGAAGATGGCGGAAGAGTAAGACGCGGAGATCACCTTCCTCCCCACAGATACACCAGAAATACATCTACACGTGGAACAACTCCTACAGAACACCTACTGAAGGCTGGCAGAAGACCTCAGACCTCCCAAAAGGCAAGAAACTCCCCACGTACCTGGGTAGGGCAAAAGAAAAAAAGAATAAACAGAGACAAAAGAATAGGGACGGCACCTGCACCAGTGGGAGGGAGCTGTGAAGGAGGAAAAGTTTCCACACACTAGGAAGCCCCTTCGCGGGCGGAGACTGCGGGAGGCGGAGGGGGAAGCTTCGAAGCCGCGGAGGAGTGCACAGCAACGGGTGCGGAGGGCAAAGCGGGGAGATTCCCGCACAGAGGATCGGTGCCGACCGGCACTCACCAGCCCGAGAGGCTAGTCTGCTCACCCGCCGGGGCGGGCGGGGCTGCGAGCTGAGGCTCTGAGGCTCGGGTTTCGGTTTCGGACGGAGCGCAGGGAGAGGACTGGGGTTGGCGGCTTGAACATAGCCTGAAGGGGTTAGTGCACCACAGCTAGCCGGGAGGGAGTCCGGGGAAAAGTCTGCACCTGCCGAAGAGGCAAGAGACTTTTTCTTCCCTCTTTGTTTCCTGGTGCGTGAGGAGAGGGGTTTAAGAACGCTGCTTAAAGGAGCTCCAGAGACGGGCGCGAGCCGCGGCTAAAAGCGCGAACCCCAGAGACGGGCGCGAGCCGCGGCTGAAAGCGCGGACCCCAGAGACGGGCGCGAGCCGCGGCTGAGGGCGCGGACCCCAGAGACGGGCGCGAGCCGCGGCTGAAAGCACGGACCCCAGAGACAGGCGCGAGCCGCGGCTGGAGGCGCGGACCCCAGAGACGGGCGCAAGCCGCGGCTGGAGGCGCGGACCCCAGAGGCGGGCGGGAGACGTTGGGGCTGCTGCTGCCGCCACCAAGGGGCCTGTGTGCGAGCGCAGGTCGCTCTCCACGCCCCTCTTCCGCGGAGCCTGTGCAGCCCGCCACTGCCGGGTTCCCGGGATCCGGGGACGACTTCCCCGGGAGAGCGCACGGCGGGCCTCGGGCTGGTGCAGGGTCACGCTGGACTTTGCCGCCGCAGGCCCGCCCCGCATTCCGTGCCCCTCCCTCCCCGCCGGCCTGAGTGAGCCAGAACCCCCGAATCAGCGGCTCCTTTAACCCCGTCCTGTCTGAGCAAAAAACAGACGCCCTCCAGAGACCTACACGCAGAGGCAGGGCCAAATCCAAAGCTGAGCCCCGGGAGCTGTGAGAACAAAGAAGAGAAAGGGAAATCTCTCCCAGCAGCCTCAGAAGCAGCGGATTAAAGCTCCACAATCAACTTGATGTACCCTGCATCTGTGGAATACATGAATAGACAGCCAATCATCCCAAATTAAGGAGGTGGACTTTGGGAGCAAGATCTATGATTTTTTTCCCTATTCCTCTTTTTGTGAATGTGTATGTGTATGCTTCTGTGTGAGATCTTGTCTGTATAGTCTTGCTTCCACCATTAGTCCTAGGGTTCTATCCGTCCATGGTTTTTTCTTAAAATTTTTTTCTTAATAATCAATTTTAATTTTAAGAACGTTATTATACTTTACCTTCATCCTTTCTTTCTTTCTTTCTTTCTTTCTTTCCTTCCTTCCTTCCCTCCTTTAGACAACGAATCACCCCAAATTGAGGAGGTGGTCTCTGACAGCAAGATTTATGATTTTTCCCCCTTTACCTCTTTTGGTGAGGGTGTATGTGTACGCTTCTGTGTAAGATTTTTTCTGTATAGCTTTGCTTCCAACATTTGTCCTAAGGTTCTATCCGTCCCCCTTTTTTTTTTTTTTCTAAATAAGAATTTTTTAATTCAATAACTTTATTATACTCTATTTTATTTTTACTGTATCTTCTTTCTTTCTGTTTTTCCTTCTTTCCCTCCTTCCTTCCTCCCTCCCTCCCTCCCTCCTTTCATTCCTTCTTGCCTTCTTTCCTTCTTTGCTTCTTTCTTTCTTTCTTTCTTTCTTCCTTCCTTCCTTCCTTCCTTCCCTCCTTCCTTCCCTCCTTTCCTTCTTTCTTTCCTCATACTTCTACTAATTCCCTCTACTTTTTCTCCCTTTTATTCTGAGCCGTGTGGATGAAAGGCTCTTGGTGCTCCAGCCAGGAGTCAGGGCTCTGCCTCTGAGGTAGGAGAGCCAACTTCAGGACACTGGTCCACAAGAGACCTCCCAGCTCCACATAATATCAAACGGCGAAAATCTCCCAGAGACCTCCATCTTAACACCAGCACCCAGCTTCACTCAACTACCAGCAAGCCACAGTGCTGGACAACCTGTGCCAAACAACTAGCAAAACAGGAACACAACCCCACCCATTAGCAGAGAGGCTGCCTAAAATCATAATAAGGCCACAGACACCCCAAAACACACCACCAGACGTGAACCTGCCCACTAGAGAGACAAGATCCAGCCTCATCCACCACAACACAGGCACTAGTCCCCTCCACCAGGAAGCCTACACAACCCACTGAACCAACCTTAGCCACTGGAGACAGACATCAAAAACAGGAGGAACTACGAACCTGCAGCCTGCAAAAAGGAGACCCCAAACACAGTAAGATAAGCAAAATGAGAAAACAGAAAAATGCACAGCAGATAAAGGAGCAAGATAAAAATGCACCAGACCTAACAAATGAAGAGGAAATAGGCAGTCTACCTGAAAAAGAATTCAGAATAATGATAGTAAGGTTGATCCGAAAACTTGGAGATAGAATGGACAATAGAATGGACAAAATGCAAGAATCAGTTAACAAGGACCTAGAAGAACTAAAGATGAAACAAGCAACGATGAACAACACAATAAATGAAATTAAAAATACTCTAGATGGGATCAATAGCAGAATAACTGAGGCAGAAGAACGGATAAGTGACCTGGAAGATAAAATAGTGGAAATAACTACTACAGAGCAGAATAAAGAAAAAAGAATGAAAAGAACTGAGAACAGTCTCAGAGACCTCTGGGACAACATTAAATGCACCAACATTCGAATTATAGGGGTTCCAGAAGAAGAAGAGAAAAAGAAAGGAACTGAGAAAATATTTGAAGAGATTATAGTTGAAAACTTCCCTAATATGGGAAAGGAAATAGTTAATCAAGTCCAGGAAGCACAGAGAGTCCCATACAGGATAAATACAAGGAGAAATATGCCAAGACACATATTAATCAAACTGTCAAAAATTAAATACAAAGAAAGCATATTAAAAGCAACAAGGGAAAAACAACAAATAACACACAAGGGAATCCCCATAAGGTTAACAGCTGATCTCTCAGCAGAAACCCTACAAGCCAGAAGGGAGTGGCAGGACATACTGAAAGTGATGAAGGAGAAAAACCTGCAGCCAAGACTACTCTACCCAGCAAGGATCTCATTCAGATTTGATGGAGAAATTAAAACCTTTACAGACAAGCAAAAGCTGAGAGAGTTCAGCACCACCAAACCAGCTTTACAACAAATGCTAAAGGATCTTCTCTAGGCAAGAAACACAAGAGAAGGAAAAGACCTATAATAACGAACCCAAAACAATTTAGAAAATGGGAATAGGAACATACATATCGATAATTACCTTAAATGTAAATGGACTAAATGCTCCCACCAAAAGACACAGATTAGCTGAATGGATACAAAAACAAGACCCTTATATATGCTGTCTACAAGAGACCCACTTCAGACCAAGAGACACATACAGACTGAAAGTAAGGGGATGGAAAAAGATATTCCATGCAAATGGAAACCAAAAGAAAGCTGGAGTAGCAATTCTCATATCAGACAAAATAGACTTTAAAATAAGGACTATTAAAAGAGACAAAGAAGGACACTACATAATGATCAAGGGATCGATCCAAGAAGAAGATATAACAATTGTAAATATTTATGCACCCAACATAGGAGCACCTCAATACATAAGGCAAATACTAACAGCCATAAAAGGGGAAATCGACAGTAACACATTCATAGTAGGGGACTTAAACACCCCACTTTCACCAATGGACAGATCATCCAAAATGAAAATAAATAAGGAAACACAAGCTTTAAATGATACATTAAACAAGATGGACTTAATTGATATTTATAGGACACTCCATCCAAAAACAACAGAATACACATTTTTCTCAAGTGCTCATGGAACATTCTCCAGGATAGATCATATCTTGGGTCACAAATCAAGCCTCGGCAAATTTAAGAAAATTGAAATTGTATCAAGTATCTTTTCTGACCACAACGCCATGAGACTAGATATCAATTACAGGAAAAGATCTGTAAAAAATACAAACACATGGAGGCTAAACAATACACTACTTAATAATGAAGTGATCACTGAAGAAATCAAAGAGGAAATCAAAAAATACCTAGAAACAAATGACAATGGAGACACAACAACCCAAAACCTGTGGGATGCAGCAAAAGCAGTTCTAAGGGGGAAGTTTATAGCAATACAAGCCCACCTTAAGAAGCAGGAAACATCTAGAATAAACAACCTAACCTTGCACCTCAAGCAATTAGAGAAAGAAGAACAAAAAAACCCCAAAGCTAGCAGAAGGAAAGAAATCATAAAAATCAGATCAGAAATAAATGAAAAAGAAATGAAGGAAACAATAGCAAAGATCAATAAAACTAAAAGCTGGTTCTTTGAGAAGATAAACAAAATAGATAAACCACTAGCCAGACTCATCAAGAAAAAAAGGGAGAAGACTCAAATCAATAGAATTAGAAATGAAAAAGGAGAGGTAACAACTGACACTGCAGAAATAAAAGAGATCATGAGAGATTACTACAAGCAACTCTATGCCAATAAAATGGACAATCTGGAAGAAATGGACAAATTCTTAGAAATGCACAACCTGCCAAGACTGAATCAGGAAGAAATAGAAAATATGAACAGACCAATCACAAGCACTGAAATTGAAACTGTGATTAAAAATCTTCCAACAAAGAAAAGCGCAGGACCAGATGGCTTCACAGGCGAATTCTATCAAACATTTAGAGAAGAGCTAACACCTATCCTTCTCAAACTCTTCCAAAATATAGCAGAGGGGGGAACACTCCCAAACTCCTTCTACGAGGCCACCATCACCTTGATACCAAAACCAGGCAAGGATGTCACAAAGAAAGAAAACTACAGACCAATATCACTGATGAACATAGATGCAAAAATCCTCAACAAAATACTAGCAAACAGAATCCAACAGCACATTAAAAGGATCATACACCATGATCAAGTGGAGTTTATTCCAGGAATGCAAGGACTCTTCAATATACGCAAATCTATCAATGTGATAAACCATATTAACAAATTGAAGGAGAAAAACCATATGATCATCTCAGTAGATGCAGAGAAAGCTTTTGACAAAATTCAACACCCATTTATGATAAAAACCCTGCAGAAAGTAGGCATAGAGGGAACTTTCCTCAACATAATAAAGGCCATATACGACAAGCCCACAGCAAACATCATCCTCAATGGTGAAAAACTGAAAGCATTCCACTAAGATCAGGAACAAGACAAGGGTGCCCACTCTCACCACTCTTATTCAACATAGTTTTGGAAGTTTTAGCCACAGCAATCAGAGAAGAGAAGGAAATAAAAGGAATCCAAATCGGAAAAGAAGTAAAGCTGTCACTGTTTGCAGATGACATGATCCTATACATAGAGAATCCTAAAGATGCTACCAGAAAACTACTAGAGCTAATCAATGAATTTGGTAAAGTGGCAGGATACAAAATTAATGCACAGAAATCTCTGGCATTCCTATATACTAATGATGAAAAATCTGAAAGTGAAATCAAGAAAACACTCCCATTTACCACTGCAGCAAAAAGAATAAAATATCTAGGAATAAACCTACCTAAGGAGACAAAAGACCTGTATGCAGAAAATTATAAGACACTGATGAAAGAAATTAAAGATGACACAAACAGATGGAGACAGATACCATGTTCTTGGATTGGAAGAATCAACATTGTGAAAATGACTCTACTACCCAAAGCAATCTATAGATTCAATGCAATCCCTATCAAACTACCACTGGCATTTTTCACAGAACTAGAACAAAAAATTTCGCAATTTGTATGGAAACACAAAAGACCCCGAATAGCCAAAGCAATCTTGAGAACGAAAAAAGGAACTGGAGGAATCAGGCTCCCTGACTTCAGACTATACTACAAAGCTACAGTTATCAAGACGGTATGGTACTGGCACAAAAACAGAAAGATAGATCAATGGAACAGGATAGAAAGCCCAGAGATAAACCCATGCACATATGGACACCTTATCTTTGATAAAGGTGGCAGGAATGTACAGTGGAGAAAGGACAGCCTCTTCAATAAGTGGTGCTGGGAAAACTGGACAGGTACATGTAAAAGAATGAAATTAGAACACTCCCTAACACCATACACAAAAATAAGCTCAAAATGGATTAAAGACCTAAATATAAGGCCAGAAACTATCAAACTCTTAGAGGAAAACATAGGCAGAACACTCTATGACATAAATCACAGCAAGATTCTTTCTGACCCACCTCCTAGAGTAATGGAAATAAAAACAAAAATAAACAAATGGGACCTAATGAAACTTCAAAGCTTTTGCACAGCAAAGGAAACCATAAACAAGACCAAAAGACAACCCTCAGAATGGGAGAAAATATTTGCAAATGAAGCAACCGACAAAGGATTAATCTCCAAAATTTACAAGCAGCTCATGCAGCTCAATAACCAAAAAACAAACAACCCAATCCAAAAATGGGCAGAAGACCTAAATAAACATTTCTCCAAAGAAGATATACAGACTGCCAACAAACACATGAAAGAATGCTCAACATCATTAATCATTAGAGAAATGCAAATCAAAACTACAATGAGATATCATCTCACACCAGTCAGAATGGCCATCATCAAAAAATCTAGAAACAATAAATGCTGGAGAGGGTGTGGAGAAAAGGGAACCCTCTTGCACTGCTGGTGGGAATGTGAATTGGTTCAGCCACTATGGAGAACAGTATGGAGGTTCCTTAAAAAACTACAAATAGAACTACCATATGACCCAGCAATCCCACTACTGGGCATATACCCTGAGAAAACCGAAATTCAAAAAGAGTCATGTACCAAAATGTTCATTGCAGCTCTATTTACAATAGCCCGGAGATGGAAACAACCTAAGTGCCCATCATCAGATGAATGGATAAAGAAGATGTGGCACATATATACAATGGAATATTACTCAGCCATAAAAAGAAACGAAGCTGAGCTATTTGTAATGAGGTGGATAGACCTAGAGTCTGTCATACACAGTAAAGTAAGTCAGAAAGAAAAAGACAAATACCGTATGCTAACACATATATATGGAATTTAAGAAAAAAAAAATGTCATGAAGAACCTAGGGGTAAGGCAGGAATAAAGACACAGACCTCCTAGAGAACGGACTTGAGGTTATGGGGAGGGGGAAGGGTGAGCTGTGACGGGGCGAGAGAGAGTCATGGACATATACACACTAACAAACGTATTAAGGTAGATAGCTAGTGGGAAGCAGCCGCATGGCACAGGGATATTGGCTCGGTGCTTTGTGACAGCCTGGAGGGGTGGGATAGGGAGGGTGGGAGGGAGGGAGACGCAAGAGGGAAGAGATATGGGAACATATGTATATGTATAACTGATTCACTTTGTTATAAAGCAGAAACTAACACACCATTGTAAAGCAATTATACCCCAATAAAGATGTTAAAAAAAAAAAAATGACTCAGTCCTCCTTCCTCTGTGGCCCATGGAATTTGATGTTCATTTTCCATGAGCACCAAAAAAAGTCTGAATTCCTTGTCACTTAAAATAAAATAAAGATTTAATAGAAAGGCTACTGATGTAGTGTAACTGACGCTGAAAGCTCAGCTTCTCTGTACACTGGTGCAAAATCAAATTTTGAAGTAGTTTTGGGTGAAGTAGAAAAGGATAGCTTTATTGCTTTGCCAGACAAAGGGGACCACAGCGGGCTCCTGCCTCAAAAAATTATGTGTCACAATCTAGGAGGATTTGATGATGAATTTTATAGCAATAGTTCAAGGGTGGGGCTGCTGACAAGATGAGGGTGTGTGCAGGGTCTCAGATGGTCTGGGTCTCCTAACCTTGATGAGCTTCTCTGGTCCCTTTAATTTTGTCTCAGGTGGTTTCTTGGCTGTTCCTCCCTTGATTAACAACTGTTCAAATCTGCCCTTTGGAACTCAGGGAAGGTCATGGAGGCTGGGGTCTTGCCTACGAGAAATGGAGGACCAAAAATGTCTTCCGTACATGGGAACCCCACAGGGTCCTGCTTGGTTTCATAACTAGAATACAAAGATGGGTCAGTGGAAGGCGCTGCTGTTCCAGCCATCTAGAGAGTTCTGTGTGGTGTCCTTCAAACACCTCTTCTCCCGGCACTGCTACCATCATCTATTATACATCCAGTTCCTTCTCCATTAAGTGCCACCAGAGAAGGGAATCACTGAGACTAGGCTATTAGACTACGTTCAGGAATCAGATCAGTGGGAATTTGAATGCTGACTTAACACCCAGAAGCTCTGGGTTTCCAGACCTCTTAAGAACCTTAGTTCCCTGACGAGGGATTTAACCCATGCCCCCTGCAATGGGAGCGTGGAGTCTTAACCACTGGACCACCAGGGAAGTCCCTCTTTGATGTTAAACAAGAATGTTAATTATATTGTTGTGTTTAACTCTTTCTTTTGGGTTGTCAATGTTCTAGTTGCAGCAGAAACTGCAGGACTTGCCATTTAAAATGGATCCTGCTCTCTTTACATTGCCAGTACAATATGTGAAGCAGCTGCTTCTCCAACCACTGTAGTTGGTATGAAAGAGGAGGGGAAGTCCACAGGTAGCTAGACGGCAAGTAATGGGAAAGTTATGGGAATTTTTTTGAATTTGTGGTTGTTGTCATAAGTGGTTGGGGGAAAAGCATGCTAGGAATTGAGCTCACAGTGTACACAGATGACCTTTATACTACTGTCCTTGGTCCTAGGGACCATTTCCATCAGCAATGAGAGATGCTCAAAGCCAAAAAGACGTCTGATGTTTGTCGGGTCTGTGTTGAAACAGACCATGTCAGGCTGTTCAGTGATTCATTCTAAAGACACATCTAGATGCAATATTTGTCTTCTCAGTGAAAAAACTTTCTTGAAGGATGTTTTTAAGGTAACACTTTCAATTCAGTTAGGCATCCTGCCAATCAGGCCCCTCCCAGTTCCCAAGTCATGTTGAAGGGTGGAGCCCAGTTATCAAATGCCCTAATTGCAACTTACTCTTAAGCAGTACTTGTTACCAGCTGAGTGAAATTTTTCTGTAAATTCCCTTTTGTCTTTCACAGCAAATCTCCTTCCCTGAGGCTTCTCCTGTCAACCCAATCTCTGAAGATCTGCCCAACCCTCCCCACCCACATTTACCCTAGCACCTTTGTTCCCAAAATGAACACTCTCTTTGAAGGCTATAAAGACTCAAATTCAAATATCATCATAAATTGTTAAAGAAGTAAGACCATGTGAATATAAACAGCTATCAAAAAGGCAAGATGCAGCAACACATATTATCTTCCAGGCCAAAAAACAGAGATTAAATAAAAAGACTTTCATGAGTGGCTCTACTTGCAGTGAGCTGGGCCAGAAGATGCATGAGAGGACCAATAGTACCACAAAGAGTTGCAACGAGTGGTCCTTCATTCCTTATCGTCACATGACACCTAAAATCTAATTGCACTAGTTTCCTATTGTGACTGTAACAAATTACCACAAACTTCATGGCTTAAAACAATACAAATATATTATCATACAGTTCTGGAGGTCAGAAATTCTAAAATTAACATGTTGGCAGGACTGTATTCCTTCTGGAATTTCCAGGAGAGAATCCATTTTCTTGCCTTTTCCAGCATCTAGAGGTTGCCCCCTTTCCTTGGTTCATGGAGAGACGTTCCTTCATCTCCAAAGCTCATCATTCCAACCTCAGATTCTGTCATCATGTCTCTCTGTGATCCTCCTGCCTCCCTCTTACAAAGGCCCTTGTGATTACTCTGAGTCCAACTGAATAATCCAAGATGCTCTCATCACAAGTTTCTAAACTTACTCATATCTACAAAGTCCCTTTTACCATGTAAGGTGACATAGTCACAGGTTCCAGGGATTAGGATATGGACATCTTTGGAGGGCCATTAGTCAGCCTACCACAGTAATCAACTGATATCTATTGAGCATTTACAAGTTATTCCTTCCTTCCATTTAAAAGTGTTGAATATCTCTCATAATGTAAGGAAATTTTAGGTTTTAGAGACAAAAATAAGTAAGACTTTGTCCCCACCCATAACAATAAGAATATTATTAATCTCTTATATAATACGTGCTAAACACTCTAAGTATTTAATTCTTCTTTTAATCTCACATTAAGCCTATGACGTAAGCTCCATTCCTCCTTCCATTGTACAGCTGAGAAACCCGAGTCACTGAGAATTTCAGTAATTTCCCAATGTAAACTGATAGTAAGAGGTAAAATCAGGATCTAACCCAGGTAGCATGTCGCTGAGCCTGTCACTCATCTGGTTTGCTCCCAGACAGCCCTCTTTACAGTTCACTATCTATATCTTGTCAGTATAAATCATTCAGACTTCAGCTAACTTTAAGAACAGTTTCTGGCACATAGTAAGTATTCTGTAAATCACAATGATGGCAATGATGATGATGATGATGATGGAAGTTATGATAATGATGACTTGAAGAATAAATTGGCTACATTTATTAGGGAAAGGTTTGGCTAAGGAAGGGTGAGATCTAATGTTCACTTACTCATTAGCGCTGCTGGGGTATTACATCCAAATATAGAAAGAGCAAATGAAGAGGAGTTCCAGAAGACAAACCCTGATGAGGAAAGAGAACAGACACTTCTTAGTTGCCATTTTCTGCTCCTGGAATTAAACAATGTATTTGTCCTATGGCTTTTCTAATTATCAACTAATTAAGGAAATGATGGATAACTACTGCCTCTTCCCAGTAGTACAGCAAGGTAGGTGGGCCAGTGCCCCGAGCAAAGGGGTGTGACAAATGCATGGCATCTGCCATTAGCAGCATAATCTCAGCTCCCTAAACAGTAACCCTAGCCAATCTTTTAAACTGTCCTGTGATTCGATTTACTCTAAATTATGCCTCCTCTCAGATGTCTAAATCCAGGAAATTCTACATCATCTCACACTGAAGCTAAATATATTGAAGTACACAAATTAACATCTCAGCTTATTAGCAGCAACAAAAGGAAATGTCTACAAATTCAAACTCAGTCATGATAATTGAATTTCTGTTAAACATCCTGTGAGGTATAGTTTTACTAACGGGGTGGGCAAGAAAGTCATTTTAGTTGCTACCATGATGAAATGGGCCTCTGCAGAGATTCATCCCAACATTTTGCTTGCTTTAATTATTTAGTTCATTTTCTCAACCACCCTCACCACCACTCTAATGGTTCTGGAATTTAATCCTGAATTTTATTTCAAGTATATCATTATATTGGCTTTCTTTTTGCCACATTAGTTTTTATTTGTGAGTCTATTAAAATGAATAATATTTAAGCTTTTAAACTACAGTATTGAATCAAGCCTAAATCTAAGCACCTACAGAACAGATGACGCTGAGAAGCACCTTGTCTTATAATTTCTTTAGATCAGATGCAAGCTGGAAAAGCCCATGAGTAATCATTATGATAGTTGTGCAAGGCTTTTATCGGAAAGCCCTGAATCTTGTTAACAGCTAGTTTGAAAGATTTGGAAACACAACTTTAAAACATTTTCGAGGAAATTTGGCATTCATTCATCCAACACTTATTTAGCAAGTTGTTATTATACTAGTGGGAATATGCTATGGGAGTGGATATATTTATATTAGAAGTGAAGGTGAGGATGGAGAAATTTAGAAGAGCTTCACATAAGAGCTGGTTTTTAATATGTAGTTTTAAAGAGAGATGGGTGAGTGGAGGAGAGAAGGGGAAAAGAAATTCCAGGCAGATAAACCATCAGGAATAAGAGTGGAGAATCTAGCCAAGAGATTTTGGAACTTCCTTTGGTAGGTAATGGAATGTTATACTCAAGAAACTCACTAGATATGAAAGGAAAAACAAGAGTTTCCTCTCCTTGTTGATCTGTCTTACTCCTTGCATTCTAGAGAAGTAATGAGCAGCAATAGGAAAGTCAGGGTATTAGTTTCCCATCGCTGCTGTAACAAATTACCACAAACGTGGTAGCTTTAAACAATACCAATTTATCCCACAGTTCTGAAGGTCAAGGTCACAAGTCCAACATGATCTTGCTGAGCTAAAATCAAGTGTCAACAGAGTTGTGTTCTTATCTGGAGCCTCAGAGGGAAATGCTTTCCCTTGCCTTTTAAATTAGTTTGTAGAGGCTGTCTGTTTTCTTTGGCTCATGGCCCCCTTCCTGCATCTTCAGAGCCAGCAAGGTATGGTCAACTCTGTCTCACAATTTCACTCCTCTGATTCTCTTCTTCCTCCCTCTTTTACTTTTAAGAATCTACTTGATTGTATTACATCCACTCAGATAACCCAGGATTATCCTATTGTAAGGTCAGCTGATTAGCAACCTTAATTCCATCTGTTAGCTTACTTCCCCTTTTGCTATATACCATACCATATTCACACATTCACCCCATGGATTAGGATGTATCTTGAGGAGTGTGTGTGTGTGTGTGGTGGGGGGAGGGGTACTATTCTGCCTACAAATCAGGAAAGGCATTGATTTGGGGGGATGATGGTGAGACAGACTTAGTACATTTTGAGTTTGTAATACTTGGTATACTTTTAGTGGGAGAAATACCACAGGCTTTGGACTGACTTTGGCCACATTCTACTGGTGTGCTCACTGTGTATTGGACGTTGGGTTAAGTCATTTTCATAAATTAATCTCACTAAAATTTCACAAGAACTAATGGATTTTTTTATGGATGGGGACACTAAGACTGGGAAATCAGGTTCAGCTAGTCTCAACCAACTAAATTTCAGGAAGAGAAAATGTTTGATTCCAAAGCATTTAAGCTTAAGGTGACTTCCTTTCCTTGTCTGAAGGGAATTTAGGAAATTAACATGACCAGAGAGAAGAATTATTCAAGAGTAAGGGATTTTTATACTATTTATTTTTTTCTTTTTCTTTCTTTTTTTCCTTTTTTTGACTGTTGCAGTAAATAAAATTTTATTGGAACACAGTCATTTTGTCTACGGCTGCTTTTGTGCTACTACCACAAATTGTATAGTTGTGACAGAGACCAATGGCCCATAAAGCCAAAAATATTCCCTATCTTGTCCTTTACAGAAAAAGTTTGGCCAGTCATTTCCCTAGGGGATCTGATCTTATCTCTAAGAAGACAGCATTTCTTTCAGGGTTTTACAAATGTCATCTTTATGGTGAGGTCCTTTCTGTTCTCAACACTTATATACAACTCACACATTCACTGTACCTCTTCTTAGTTTTAATTTTTCTTCCTTATCACTAGCTGTATCAGGGCTCTCCAGTGAAACAGAACCAACAGGATATGTACATTTCTAGAGAGAGAGATTTATCTTAAGGGATTGGATCATGCAAGTATGGAGGCTGGCAAGTTAAAAATCTTCAGGGTGGGCTGTCAGGCTGGAGATCTAGGGAAGAACCAGTACTGCAGCTCAAGTCCAAAGGCCATCTGCTGAATTCCTTCCTGTTCTGGGATGTCAGCCTTTTGTTCTATTTAAGTCTTTCACTGATTGCTGGAGGCCCACCCACATGATGGAGGGCAATCTGCTTTATTCAAAGGCCACTGATTTAACTGTTAACTTCATCCAAAAATACCCTCATGGAAACATTCAGAGTAATGTTTGACCAAATATCTGGATGTCATTGCTCAGCCAATTTGACACATATATTAATCATCACACTATTTAATATACTTACATATTCTCCCATCCCTAATTTAATAATCAGTTTCATGTGGAAGGAATTTTATTTGTTTTGTTCACTGCCATACAGCCTGAGTGCCTACATAGAGCAGTTGCCCAGCGCGTAGTTGGTGTTCAATATATCAATACATTTGTTGATTGAATGAATAGCTTTCAATATCATATACATGACTCTCCAGTTTATATCTTTAGCCTAGACCTTGCCCTGAACTCCAAGCAAGTAAATTCAATGACCTTACATACATCTCCACTTGGATTTACACAGAATCTCACTATAACATGCTCAAAACTCAACTCAATCTTTTTCCTAACACATGATCATCTCATTACTCCATCCCCTTCAGTGAGTCCTTCCCTGACCCTGACCTCTCTGTTTAAAATAGCATACCTTCTCTCCCTCCCTCATGCTTTATTTCTCTCTGTCATATTTATCACTGTCTAATGTACTATTATACTGGTTTATTTATTTGTAGCCAATAACCCTACCATAAGGAAAGCTACTTGAAGGCACAAATTTCTTTCTCTTTCTTTCTTTTCCTTTTCTTTTTCTTTTTAACTGTTTTACAGTTTACTGCTATATTCTCAACCTCTAAAACAGTGCTTGGTGCCTTTTGTTTTAAGTACGTATTACCAATCTCAATATATAAAATAGAAGAGTCGTTACTCTAGTTAGAGGAGGTAAATGCATGGAAATAATGCCATGCAGCCACCCACCTGTCCCAGAAGCATCTTGGCAGAACTGAAGACACTGTAGTATATTCTATCCCCAGGTCTATTGGAAACCCCACTGCTCAATATATAAAGCACGTTAAAATGCACCCCAATACCACATTAAACATAACTTTTAACTGTTAAATTTGACTTTGAACTGAATTGGCTGTAAGTAACTGCTTAAAGTTGATTCTGACTTCTTATCAATCATTGTCCATTTTCTGAAAAACTTTAAAGAATGAGAAAATTCTAACCTATGAACTATAGAGCATATATATAGGAACACACAGTGATATCTTCAGAGATACTAAATTCAACACTAGAGTCAACAAAAGTACCTGTAAAGTCGACAGGTAATGAAATACTTGTTAATGCCAAACCAATGTTATAATTTTTGTATTTTTGAGTCAATAAGTTTCTTTTTTAGAATTTTTGGTTGACCTCTGGCAGTTATGTACAAAAGACCCTGTCCAGAGCCATAAGAACAAAGAGCCTTTTAAAATCCACTTGTGAAGGGAGAGATTAGTGTGTCAGTGTGTTAGTGTGTTAGGATTAGTGATTAGTGTGTTAGGATCTGGGTAAGTAAGTTGGAGCCAGTGTGCAGGGCCCTTTTAACACCACAGGGCAGGGATTAAACTTGCTGGCAGC
This sequence comes from Globicephala melas, assembly GCF_963455315.2. Lineage (NCBI taxonomy): Eukaryota > Metazoa > Chordata > Mammalia > Artiodactyla > Delphinidae > Globicephala > Globicephala melas. Next base: position 159,568,071 of record NC_083315.2, on the reverse strand, counting down.
CACGGGGGCGTAACACTCAGATTTCCCTTCAAGGGGGAACTTGCACTGAGTAGAACAGCCAGCTGAGCGCCTGCTGCTGTGGGTGCCTTCAGGATCTGCCCCAGCTTTAGAGCTGAGGCTGTGCTCTGCCCAGACAGCTCCCAGACCATGACTGAGCCTGGTGGTAGCACTGGGCCTGGACATTTCTGCCCAAGGCAGACTCTTCTATATGCAAGCTTTGTGTCAGAGGCCCCAGAGGGCTGGCTGGGACTTTCTCAGAGGTGCACTGCAGTCAGAAACCATTTCTAACCACCCCTCCTTCCTTCCCCCTCTTTTTTCAAGTGTGTCAGATCTGCAGTGGCCTAGGGTCTTACCGACTCCTGCTCTATCTCCCGCTTTGTCTTTCAGAGACATTGCCCTGAATACATTTCTTGGGCTCCTCTGCCATGGCACTAGCTTTCTGCAGGAGATAACTGTCAGAGGGGCTTTCAAGTCATCAGAAACTAGACCAATAGTGCCTATTCAGAGTAGTTCCCTGTCTCTCCTATGCAGCCCTCCTTTGCAGGCAGACTCCAACAATTGCTTGTCATGCAACCTATAATATATGCTTTATTTATTTAGGCATTGGCTTATAGTTTCCATGCATTCAAATCTTAACATCTCAAAATTCAGTTTAATCCCATAGACTTTTTGAAACCCAACAAATTTCTAAAATCTCCAAAATTCTATTGCTTTTAGAGGAAATAAAATCTCATAGTTTATCCCTTAAATATTTCATTGTTTATCTATTTAATCTTAATATTCTTGAGATCAATTCAGTCTTTTATATCCCATTCCCCTCTCTTCAGCTAGTAGAATCTTCAAAACAGTATATTCATAAAAATAATTTTTTTTTGGAACATAGTAAATTCTTAATTTTTCTTTTTGTTGTTGTTGATGGATTCAGATCTGTACATCAAGAAGTGAAATGCTTGAAAATAATTGAAATAGGCTAACATCTAATAGAGGCACTATCAGATATAGAAGAAAAGAGCAGGACTTCAGAGCTCAGAAGGAAGCAGTTGTGTTTTTAATTAAATTTCAGACTTGTTAGGAGGCTGTCCTGTGATTTAATGATAATGAGGAGTCTGAGCTCCAGGAGGAAGTATAATACAAAAGTGGCTTTTCATACAAATCACATGAAAGATATAGTCTTTAAAACTCACATACAACCTTGACCAAAGCAGTTTTATTAAATGTTCTACTAATGCAAACCATTTTCTGGAGGAAGGGAGAAACAAAATTACTCTTCCCTCTGCCTTCTATTTTTTCAAAGTCACAATTTATTTAATGAGTCCAAAACAGGATCCCTTTCAGGAAGGAATCTTGACAACCATAGGCTTATCTCCTTTTGACAGCAACAATAAACTGAGAGTCAAGAAAGCAAGGGTCAGAAAGAAAAGACATTTGTGAGTTAGGGGTGTGTGTGTGTGTGTCTATGCAGCCTTGGGTCTAAGAGCTTCCGCCCATGAACTAGAACTGACTTAGTTGGGGAAAGCAGACAGTATCACAGCTAAAGAAAATGGAGGATCTTTTGTGAGTCCTATTTGCCTTCTGGAGGGCATATGACCCAACAAGACAGCACTTATTTGACTCCTGGGAAAGAAAACAGTGTTTGAAAACCTGACCCCAGACATTCTGAGAGCCAGCTCCTATCCTGGAGGCTGATGGGGCAGGGGTTGGGCAACTTGCAATCCTGAGCTCCCTCAGGTAAAGTGATAGTGACACAGGAAGAACAAGACTAAATGTTAGGGCAATCATTTAGATGCTTCACTCCTCCTTCTTTTGAATTGGGAACAATGCACCAAGGGAAAACTCTTTATGAAAGTTCTGTCCATTTTTGTAATTGTCATACTGTGTTGATTCATACAAATTTAGTATGTAATTTTTTTTTGAGAGTCATTCTTAAGACCACTATAATCCTTCTGCATGGCAAAGTCAGTTCATTGGCAATAAGGAAAAATGGCATTCCCTACAATTCTCACTTTCTTATGTGGTCCTTCTGCTTCATAATTTCAAAACCTGTTAATGACAAGGATCTGCTTCCCAGACAGAATGTTTTACTTCAGTGTGGATTTCTGTCAAAAAGAAATGACAGAATTACTTTTTAGGACAAACTTATTTACATAAATGTATATAAAATCTCATCATCCAAATAACTTATTTTTATGTTCTTGAAAAAAAATGGAACTTTCTGAATCTTGATTATAATTTCTTGTTGAGCTCAATTCATAGCAGTAACATGATAGTTCTCATTCAAATAAATTTCCTTCCTTTACCCATGTAGCATTCATTAATTCACAGATTAGGTCCAGATAGGGATAAGAGAATTCAGGATACATCTTTATCATCTCTGCAATGACTGATGCTTTTATTTAGAAATCATTGTCGTGATTTATAGGAAACCTATTGGTGAGGAGTAAAGACTTTCCAACTATCTCCAAGGAGGAGTCCCAAAGTCAAGTTCAACAAACCTTTGTTTGTTGATAGTAGAAATAAAAGCATCCTTATTGTTCATAAAAGGTTTTCTTTTAGTAACTGTTCTACAAAAGCAGTTAAAGCAAAACTTCTTGCCTCACATTCTAAAACAGACTGGTTGTGTCACTGTTCTTCTGTTTTATTAGAACTTATGCTGATTGAAATAGGTCCTTTGTCAACCTTGTGGGTCATAGATTTTTGCCATTTTACGCATATCCTTACACTTAGAGTGTCACATTAAATTCCTAAGTATTTAAAACCTAAATTTGAACCAATGTCATTAAAGCTGCCTAGATTGAACTAATATTCCAGAATAATCAACTAGGTATCTGAAAATATGACAGAAAATCAAAAAGAGTGTGTTTAAAGTCAAAAATCTTCTTATAAAATGTCCTGCTTTAATAAATGTAATGCAAGATAACGCAAACTATGTGTAGTCTTTAAGAAACGTATCCTAGGTGATCATTGAGAAATAATTTCACTTTATTGTAGTAGCTGAAGAACATTTCTTTTATAGGCTTGACTTTAGAATAAAACAGAAAATCACTGTTAAAATGACATCTCTCAAAACATGAGCCTTTTGGGAAATTTAACAGACAAAGTAAGTTTTACTGAGCAAATATTGTGCCTATAATGATAAGGATGTGACACAAATTTCAAATGGGGACCAAATCAAAAGAAATAGTGTTTTCTAGAATATTCAGATCATAGAGGTAGAGATAGGTAGCTCCTAGTTTATAGCTTCTGGAAATAGAAACCAATAGCCGGTGTGTAGCATGTTATCTGAGGGTCATGGCACCCTTCTGCTCTGGGCAACCTAGACAGCTCCCAAAACCTTGTCTATAAGCCGATCCATGCTTCAGCCTGACTCAGATAACACTTTTGAAACCAAGCAGGACACTGTGGGGTTCCTGGGCACGGAAGCCTTTCTGTCCCCCATTTCTTGTTTGTAGGGAACAGACTCCAACCTCCATGACCTTCCCTGAGTTCCAAAGGGCAGATTTGAGCAGTTGCTAATCAGGGAAGGGAAGGGATACAAAGACAAGGGTGGGGCAGCCAAGAAAAAATAGTACAGCCTTGGGGCAGGGTCCTGGTGCCACCTCAAAGGATACACATAACAATGTCATTAAGGTCTTTATAGATTTAAAACCCAACAAGTGGAAGATGTCAGCATTCTTCATACCAGAAAAACTCATCAAGAAGATTACCTGAGACCAGATTAGAGGAGTGCAGGCCCTGTGCACACCCTAATCTTATCAGCAAACTCACCGTTGAACTATAAATCTCCTCATCAAATCTTCCCAGGTTGGGACACATAGTTTTTCAGGGCAGGAGCTCCCTGTGTCCCCCTTTTCCTGGAAAAGCAATAAAGCTATTCTTTTCTACTTCACCCAAAACTCTGTCTCCAAGATTTGATTTGGCAGCAGTGCACAGAGGCCGAGTTTTTGGCATCACTTTCAAAATTTTCATATATCTGCCATAGTAAGCTGTCAATTAACATTCATGAGAATTACACAAGTATTACTACTACAGTATGTCATCCCACTAAAAGGTGTTAATTCACTTGGACTACTGGGTAGGATAATCCAACTGCTCTCTAGTAAGTGAGATCAACCTTTTCATTCTTTCTAAATGATTCACTAACTTCTCTTTGATAATTCTAGTTTAATAGACATAACTGGCTTAACCATCATTTCTTTTAAAGCTACCCTTCAACATATGCCTTATACATGACTATGGAGTCACCTCCTTGCCCCAAGGGCAAGTCTGAGAGATGAAGTAAGACTCAAAGGCATGTGTATAGGAAGAATAGGGTGAGAAAAGACATCTCTCTATCTCTCTCTTTTTTTTTTTTTAATTTCCTAAGGGTGTTTAAGAATGTAAAATCTGGGGTCTGACACTCAATAATTCTCATTCAGAAGATCAAGGGTAAGATTAGGTATAAGAACCTGAATATCTAACAGGGACTTTTGGTAATTCTGATGCCAGGGGTGCAAGGGCCACCCCTTGAAGAGTTTAGCTTTAAGTAAATGAAGGCTTTGATCTCTTACCTAACCCCAACTTCCTTTTAAAAATAACCTTTGAGTTAGAGAAGCTGTAAAGTAATCATCATGTTCTTGAAGACAGTAGGTTGTTGACTCATCTGTCCCATGGGCACTAATTGACATTTATCCTCAGCAGAGTCACTTCCACAGCACAGACATTTAATGATAGCACAACGCTGTGGTTATAAGCTTCATAAATGGAAATATACACAGCAGTGGTGGCCTTTTATTTATGTACTCATATCAAAGAGAAGTCAGAGCAGTTAGCTGTGTGCAGTCTGTTTACTAAACAGAGTTTAAGCAATGGATGTAGACAGAGAACCTTTCAGCTTAATGTCTACCAGATGATTAGAAAAGATTTTAGTTAGCTTCCTGTTCACAATCTACCCAGCAAAGCGATAATACCTGTAAAATAATTAGGGTACAGCATGTGCTTAATTTATTCCAAACTTTGCAAGATTTTCACATTAGCATTAATGGCTTGCTTAGAGTGGAACCCTAGAGGCCACATAAAATAATAGGAGGCTCAAAAGTTATAGCTAAAAAGGAAGTGTTAAAAAAAATTGCACATACTGTTTGTGGTGTGCTCCAACGAAAGATGGTGGTTCAATGTGCCCATTGTTCTCTCCAGACAGTACTAATTTGTTTCCAATTAGAAGAAAATGGATTGCAAATGACTTCACAGAGCAGCCTGGTCAAAGGAATAAGGCCTAGCCTTATAATGTAGCCTCAGGAGCTGTGCTTTTGACACAGGGCACATCTAGGCTTCAGTGAACAGAATAGCTGTGTCTAAAGAGCAGAGTTTGAGTTACTTTGGTGCTGGAATTTATCATGCTATTGAAACTAATTAGCATCCTCTATTTCAGTGGTTTGCAGAAGCTTCCAGGTCTTTGTGGAGGGTAGACATTAATAAACTTATCACAATTATTTTCAGCAATTGTTAGTGTTTACCCTCATTTTTAATAGTGTAAAGCCTTCCCCCCTACTCCTTGTCATGAGTAGGTAATTGTTCCCTTATGATCTTCATCTCTTTGATAACTGCACAATGAGCTATGAGGCGGGCATCTTATGAAGTAAGGGAGAGAGAGAAAGGAAGCATTCTCACCAATATGATAAAAGACACTGAAGACTTGTGAGCCCCTTCAATCTCTGACAGAGAATTTGGGAAATGCTTCTCATTCCTGTGTTTGGATTCAAGTCCAGGAAGCAACAGAAATGTGTATGCTTCCTTAAGGAAAGGGAAATGCTCTTGGAATTCAAAAATTAGCACACATATCAACACAAAAGCTTAGCTCACAGGCACTCTCTTCATCTCCCTTACACAGCTGGGAGAAACTGGGACACAGAATTCCTATACACATTCTCTGGAGAGAAGCTGAATAGCCGAGGTGCGATTATGTCTATGTGGACTTAATTAGTCCTCTGCATTATGAACTACTGGCCAAAGTGATGTCTTTGAAACAAAAAGTGATTTGTTTCTAATAAGAACAATCCATTAAACAGGGTCAAATACTGGAATGCAATGAACTCACATAGCTGTTCCCCTGAGCTCCGATTTGCTACCAGTGAGAACTGTGCTTGTAGCAAAAGAAACAAATCCCAACTTCAGCTGATTTAAACAAAACAAAAGAGATTATTGGAAGAAAAGGGATTATCAGAGGAGAAAAAGAACCCTACTTGACTTGTCTAAGCTTCAACGAATAAGGACCTTCATGTCCTAAATTTTTAGAGATAGTAGAAACTAACATATACTGAGCAACCACACATGTATCTCATTCTTTCAAAAGCATTTCTCTGAAAGTTAAATTGTGTTAAGAAAAAATATCTGAAACTTGGAAATAAGGTAAAAGGTAGGTGACATATCCTTTCAATGTTATATAGAAAAACCGGACCCACCCAAGGTCTTGTTTATTATTCATTAAAATATCAGTTTAGTGAAGTTAATATTAACATGCAGGTTTTTATCCAGCAGAGATGCAAAAAAAATCATCTGGTAAAAAAGTAATCCCAAAGTTATGACTTACTACCCTATAGCACAATAGCCAATTTTGTAAATAATTCAGTAATCTTATCCTAACTTTCCTTTACTAAATTGACTATAAATACCTAGATCCACAAATACTCTTTGAAGGTATTTTAGTATCTCACTGGTTCCCTCAGTAACTAAAGAGTTCAATAAAATCTTTGACAAGGGTTCATGGTCATTTTACATTTTCATAGGATTTTACCTTTTGGACAATTATGCTTTAGCAATAAGTAAAATGTACTTATTATACAGTCACTGGTAAAGCATAAACTAATACTAGTGTGCAAATGCTTTATAGAAATTAGTTTCACACTAAAATTTCCTTAATTAGAGAAAATGGACTTTCTCTTTCTCTTCTAAAAAATAGATTTTTTTACTGTTGTCCAACAATCTCAGTTCTTTAGTGCCTGTGCGGTCTTTGAATTTACTGTTCCCTTTTCTTGGACTGGTCTGCTCCCAGACGCACGGGAAGGACCTAGGAGAATATTTATCAAGAATTAAATGATGTATAAATGACTGAATTTTTTTTGGACAGTCCACTATGTTTCATACACTTTCCTTGGAACTGGAGATATGGAAGCACCAAGAGTATACCTCTGAAAAGAAATATAACATAAGGAAAGTCAATAATTCACTATGGAAAATTTAAGACATTTGAAGTGTGACCCCAAAATCATGCCTTATACTAGCCTTTATATTTCTACAAACTGAACTCAGGAATACAAATACTTTCCCTGACTCTGGAAATATTTTGTCAGTCATGTCAAAATGAAAAGTGATTAGCTTCAGCAAGCACAATAGGGTTCAAGAGTTAAGACTACCTCTCCAGAGTAAGGAAGAAGGTGTCTTGGGATATTTGAATGAACTCACCAGTCCCTGCCTGTAACTTCACTAGCAGCACAAGGAGAGAGTCTGCCAGTCCTAGTTGGCCAAGCATGCTAGCAATTTAAGATGCTTACCTTCTATATTTTTCCTGGCCTCAGTCGATCCACCACTGAATCGATTTATTTAATAATTTTACATGTGAAAGAGGCAGCTATAAAAATTGCAGTTTCAAAATCAGACTGTAGGATTGAAATAACTTCCCTAGGGCTGCCACCTCTGCAGCAAAAGCCAGATCAAAATTAGACCTCAATATTTCTCAGCTTTAAACCTGTTTTCTGTAGAGAAATTAGCGTGACAGTACCTCAAGCCTAGAGGACTACCAGCAGCCTGGCTAAAGGTTTGGCATTGCCGGAGTTGTTATTTTAAAAATGTGCATGAGGAACAGAATTGTCTGGGGAAGTAACAGACAGTTCTTGCAACAGGTGGCCCTGAGAAGAGCTGAACAGATGAAATTGAAATGAGAAAGCTGAACGTACTCGAAGAGATGTGTAAAGATGCTTGGTTAGAGTCATTTAAAAACGTTCAGTTGGGGGTTCCCTGGTGTCCCAGTGGTTGAGAATTTGTCTACCGGTGAAGGCGACACAGGTTCGAGCCCTGGGCCGGAAGGACTCCTCATGCCTCGGAGCAGCTGTGCCTGTGCACCACAACTGCTGAGCCTGCGCTCTAGAGCCCGTGAGCCACAACTGCTGAAGCCCGCGCCTGGAGCCTATGCTCCACAACAGGAGAAGCCCCCAGTCGCCGCAACTAGAGAAAGCCCGCGGGAAACAACAAAGCCCTAACACAGCAATAAATAAATAAATAAATAAATAAATAAATAAATAAATAAATAAATAAAAACGTTCAATGTACAGCTGGGACAGAAATCATGAAGAGACTTTCACACAGATAATTTTTTTAGAACTCAACAGTATCAGGCTTTGCTTCTTTGTTATCCCTGTGCAACCTGTAGAAAGGCTGGCACAATAATTAGCACCTGGATTTCTGGCTTGAAGAAAAAAAACAAAAAACTTTCAGTCATCTGATTGATCGTCTGCCTTATTTTCTCTTCCTTTTAAATGGTGTCTCTTTACCCTTCCATGCACAGTGGGAGATCAAAACAAAGCCAAATGAGAAGAAACAAACAATCTTTATCTCCTTTGAACTCTAAAGGAAGAGTTAGAATAATTTACAAATGTTGGTCTAAAAATAGTAGTGGTATTATTTATTTTTTGGTTGCTTTTTAAATATCAATATACTTTAATATTTTGAACTTTTACAAAAGCTCTTTCATCAAAAATAGGATCATGTATCAATTGGAGAAACAGCATTCAAATGCGGGGCAGAATGGATTAAAAGCTTTCCACTTGAGAGAAAGATGGACAACTTCTACTTTCTCCTTCATTCAATTGAACAGGAGAATGAAGGTCCAGAAATGTTCAGAGCTGAAACTGATTCCTTTGCCTTCTTAGTGGCAGAAGGGATGCTGAAAAACAGATTCTTCTCTTTTCACCACACCACGGTGCCTGAAATTTTCATTGTGTGGCTGAAAATAAAAAAGAACTATCTATGAGGTATGTACTTCAGAATAGAAGCATAGACATTTAGGAAATTTTTTCTTTCTTCATTGCGACCAGGTATGTTATTACTCTTTATGTTCTAATAGATAGATCTTCAGAACTTTGTATGAATATGGCTCATGGTCAGGTTAAATATTGTCCAAGGTAAGCTGAGCATGTTGCTTTTCACAGGTGATGATACGAACTAATGTCATGGAATCCCGATCCTCCATGCCTTTCACTCTCCAAGTGATAAAATGAACCAATTTTCCTCTGGGCTCTTTTCCATAAGGAAAATTCTAGAAAATGTTTGAGGATCTTTTATATTACTAGGCAAACCTATTTTGGACAAAAGAAATAGAAAGAGTTCTTCCTTGGGTTAAATGGATTGGGCTACTCAGCTTTGGAAAAATTAAAGAAGAAATGGACACCGGCATTTTGTTACCTAGATTCAGATGGGGAAAAAGAACAGAAGAGAGAAGGGTTGTGGCATATGAGAGCCACCAAAAATAGAAAAATAAAGAAAGAAATGTGTCGTGGGTTTAATGGTGATCCCTCTAAAAGATAGGTCCCAGTTCTAATGCTTAGAACCTGTGAGTATTACCTTACATGGCAAAAGATGAGCTTAAGTTAAGGATCTTGAGAGAAAGAGCTTATCCGGATTATCTGGGTGACCTTAAATGGAATGATATGTATCCTTAAAAAAAAAAAAAGATGCACACTGGAAAAGATAAAGAGGAGGAGAATGCAATGAATACAATATGATCACAGAGGCAGAGATTGGAGGATGTGGCCATAAGCCAAAGAATGCTGACAGCCTCCAGAAGCTGAAAGAGGTAAGGAAAGATTCTCCTCTAGAGCCTCTGGAAACATTGTGGCCCTGCCTACACTTTGATTTCAGACTCCTGGCTCCAGAGCTGTGAGAGAATACATTTCTGTGGGTTTAAGCCTCCCAGTTTATAATATTTTTACAGCCATCATCAGAAACTAGTACAGACTGTAAGAATGCACATGTGAGAATCTGTATTCTGCTTCCCTTTAGGCTCAATGTGGCCATGGAATTATTGGATCACATGTTCATGGAGGAAATCATGATAAGTTTGTAAATTTTAATACATTTCCATCTAAAAGTATCAAGTCCCTCAGTATTCTGGGTGTGACCATGTTTTGAGGGATTCATACCTTCTGGTAAAGCTACAACCTGGTACTATTAGTTTGCCTATGGGTTGAGTGAGTTGGTGACAAGAGTATAAACAACAACAACAGCAGCAGCAATAATAATAATATTTATTGAATGCCTACTCTATCACCCTGGTTCTAGGAGGGAACAGAACTTATGCCAAATGTTTCAAAATAAGAAATTTTAATGACAGTAATGCCAACAGAGGAATGATCAGAGCTAGAGAAACAAAACAGCAAATGAATAAAAGATGATGTTACATCCAGAGACCCACCAACTGTGGAAAGCAACTGCCATCTATCCATAAGACTGGAAGGACATGGGTTGTGGAAAGAGCCCAGGAGAACTGCAACCATGGAGGAAGGACTTCCTGTCAGGGGCTAACGTTAGAAGAAAAATATACGTCAGTGTGTCTTTCTGCTCTCAACACTTTACTACAAGGCTACTTCATTTCCAAGACCAGATCTGTGGGCTTTCTATGCATCAAGCAATTCTGTGACACCATCTGGGTGTCCTACAATTTAATTCAGTTCTGATACTATCTGCCTGAAGATAATGTCATAACCACAGGTTAAGGGGTCAGTGCCACAAGATGGTCCACTGCCCCCTTCAGACAATAATCACAAGTCCAGGTTGTTACCTGTGCTTCTGGCTGTAAATCAGATATTCCCTCAATTCCCTCCTCAGGTTCTATTCATTTGCTAACATGGCTCACAGAATTCAAGGAAACAGTTTACTTCCTAAGATTATTGGTTTGTTATAAAAGGATATGATTCAGGAACAGCCCTATGAAAACGATACATTTCATGAAAACTATGTGGAAAGGTAAGCAGAACTTCCATGCCCTCCCTGGGCACACCACTCTCTCAGCACCTCCGCATGTTTATCAACTAAGAAGCTCTCCAACTTGTCCTTTTGGGTTTTTATGGAGGCTTCATTACATAAACATGATTGATTACATCATTGGCCACTGGCTATAGAACTTAATCTCCAGCACCTCTCCCCTCCCTAGAGGTGAAGGAGGTGGGGTGGGAGATGGGGCTGAAAGTTCCAACCTAATAATCAATGTTGGTTCCCTTGGTAGTTCTAGTTTTAGTTTTTTGAGAAACCTCCATATTGTTTTCCATAATGGTTGCACCAATTTACATTCCTACTAACAGTGTACAAGTGTTTCCTTTTCTCTATATCCTTGCCAACATTTGTTATTTGTAGTTTGTTTTTTTGTTTATTTTATTTTATTTTTTTTTATGATAGCCATTCTGACAGGTGTGAAGGGATATCTCACTGTGGTTTTGATTTGTATTTCCCTGATGATTAGTGATGTTGAGCATCTTTTCATATGCTTGTTGGCCATCTGCATTTCTTCTTTGGAAAAATGTCTATTCAGTTATTCTGCCCACTTTTTAATCAGATTGTTTGTTTATTTGATGTTTAGTTGTATGAGCTATTTATATATGTTGGATATTAACCCCTTATTGGTTATATATCATTTGCAAATATTATCTCCCATTCAATAGGTTGTCTTTTTGTTTTGTCAATGGTTTCCTTTGCTGTGCAAAAGCTTTTAAGTTTGACTAGGTCCCATTTGTTTATTTTTGCTTTTATTTCCATTATTTTAGGAGATGAATCCAAAAAAATGTTGCTGTGATTTATGTCAAAAAGTGTTCTGCCTATGTTTTCCTCTAAGAGTTTTATAGTATCTGGTCTTACATTTAGGTCTTTAATCTATTTTGAGTTTATTTTTGTATATAGTTTTAGAGAATGTTTTAATTTCATTCTTTTACATGTAGTTGTCCAGTTTTCACAGCACCACTTATTAAACAGATTGTATTTTCTTCGTTGTATATTCTTGCCTCCTTTTTTTATAGATTAATTAACCATAAGTACATGGAGTTATTTCTGGGCTTTCTATCTTGTTCCATTAACCAACATGTTTGTTTCTGTTCCAGCACCACACTGTTTTGAATACTGTAGCTTTGTAGTATAGTCTGAAGTCAGGGAGCCATATGACCTTATGACCTAGCAATTCCACTCCTGGGTATACATCCAAAAAATACCAAAAACACTAATTAGAAAAGATGCGTGCACCCCAATGTTCATATCAGCATTATTTACAATTGCCAAGATATGGAAACAATGTAAGTGTTCATCAACAGATGAACGAATAAAGAAGATGTGATGTATATATATATATATATATTCATTCCAGTATATATATAATGAATACTATTCAGACATAAAAATAATGAAATTTTGTCATTTGCAGCAACACGAATGGGCTTGGAGGGCATAGGCTAAGTGAAATAAGTCAGGCAAAGAAAGACAAATACTGTATTTGTATTTACTTACATTTGGAATCTAAAAAATATAACATACTAGTGAATAAATCAAAAAAGAAGCAGACACAGATATAGTGAACAAATTAGTGGTAACAAGTGGGGGAGGGAAGCAGTATAGGGGTAGGGGAGAGAGAGGTACAAACTACTGGTTATAAGATAGGCTCAAGGATGTACACAGGGAATATAGCCTATATTCTGTAATAACTGTCAACAGAAACCATTAAAATTGTATAAAAATATAAAAGACTTTTTTAATTAAAAAAAAAAAAAGACAGGTTCCCCTGGCAACAGGCCCCCATTCTAAAGTTATATAGGGGCTTTCCAAAAGTCACCTCATTAACATAAACTCAGGTGTGGTTGAAAGATACTTGTTATGAATAATAAAAGACATCTTTATCACTCTAATCACTTAGGAAATTCCAAGAAAATTAGGAGCTCTGAGCCAGAAAGGGGGATGAAGACCAAATATATATTTCTTATTATAAATCACAATAGCACAAGGTTATATTCTTGGAGAAGTACAGCTCCTGACAGATTGGTAGCACCAAAGGAGGAAGGTAGCGCACAGGAAATGCCCTCTCTCTTCCTAGCATCTGATCAGGCTCTCAAGGGAGCTTGGGAAGCGTAGGTCATAGTGGTAGGAACTCCTAGGCCATAGAGCTAGCACAGAAGAATGGAGAGAGCAGGGATGAAAATGGAGAATGACTAGCTCACCTACTTTGTTTTTTTTTTTTTTTTTTTTGCGGTACGCGGGCCTCTCACTGTTGTGGCCTCTCCCGTTGCGGAGCACAGGCTCCGGATGCGCAGCTCAGCGACCATGGCTCACGGGCCCAGCCACTCCGTGGCATGTGGGATCTTCCACATCCATTGTTTATGGAAAACAATATGGAGGTTTCTCAAACCTTCCCCGGATCGGGGCACGAACCCGTGTCCCCTGCATCGGCAGGCGGACTCTCAACCACTGCGCCACCAGGGAAGCCCTAGCTCATCTACTTTGAACCAGGCATGTAATAAGCACCTCAGAAAATTTTACTCCAGCCTTTACAATAACCCTCCAATTTATGTATTATTATTCCCATATTTAGTTTGAAAGCCAAAGCTCAAAGTAGGTCATTCACCAAGGTGACCTAATTGTGTACATTTCTCCTGGTTCTGTTTACTCATCCATATAAACCTTTTCACTCTTCAACAGGACACTTCCATTCCTGGCCCTGCTCTTACCATTTGTACAGCATGCCCTATCCTCAGAGTTCTGTGTGGCCCATCCTTCCTGTCAAGTGCCCTCAGCCAACCTTCCCTAGCCATCCTCACCTTAGTTTCCTTTTCTTCATAGCCCTTGACTCTATCTTAGACCTTGGGTTGCATTGACTTAGGTTTTAGCCTTTATCCACATTACAACACAAATGCCATGAGAGAGAATTTGCTCAGCCATGTATTTCTCTGTGCCTGACACATAGTAGGTGCTCAGTAAGTGCCATTGAATCATTGACCATGGTGCAGGCTCAGGATGTGAACTCCTCCATATGTGATTCTGAAGCCAATTGTTCGTCCATAATCATGGATTGGTCAAGCGTGTGCTTCAATATCAAATGCAGCATGTGCTTCAAAATCACAGGAACAACAATAATAGCAAGGCACCATATTTAAAGAGGTGACCAGTATCCATTAACAAGATAATATTGTAAGAAAGAGCAAGATCATTTGGATACAAACGAAAAAAGTTAGAAAAAAATGACTAGAATTTTGTTTCATCAGCTCACATACACACAGTCACACACACACACACACACACACACAGAGTCACACACACATCATCATCATCACTCCCCACAGGCTCTCCTTCCTTTTCAAGAGGAAAAGCTGACACGTGTGTACCAGATTCACTCATTCACATCCGCACTGGGCAGAGAAGCAAATGAAATACTCACACTGTGTACGCAGATGGGGACTTTGACACCCATCGGCAGAGCTGTTGGTGGGGATCTTCCAGCCAGCACTGAGGTGCCTGGGAGGCCTCTCTCTGATGTACTTCTCACTTCCAGTTTCACAGAAAGAGAAGCAGCCTGGGGATTTCAACCAAGTGCTGCTATAAATAGCAGTATTGAGACAGAGTGGGCTCATGCTATACAGGAATCATTCTCAACTGATTGCTTGCCTTTGGAGGGTACATTTTTCTCTCTTCAGCCCCTTTCTGGGGTACTTATTTAAAATGTCACACAGCACATAATAGAACTAAAAATATTTGGAAAGAAGCACTCCTACCTTAAAAGGGAAGGGACCTGCTTTCTCTCATTCTCTTTAAGCATGCTAAGGATTATTACCTTTCAAAGAGGTAGATGTGGCCACTCTGGAGACATAGATAATTCCAGGTGCCTGCTGACCATATAGTTCATCTGTGGAGGAAAGAGCTAAGTGGCAAAATTAGAGGCTTAGTGGCAAAGGCTTCAACGTTCTGCAACGATTTCCCAGTGATCCTGAATGGTCTAATAATTACATTTCATGATTATTGAATAATAAGCACCTTTATGATTGTGAGCTATGGTGGGAGGGAGGAGGCTTTTTGCCTTCCCCACCTTGATCTTCCTTAGGTAGGATTCTAGCTCCTTGTTGTCTATCATGTGGAGTTATTGGCTGGACCACAATTACCAGCCCTGGATGTGATGCTCACAGATACTTGCCCGGCTGGAATAATTTTTCCAGAAGACTTTTTCCCCCTTTTATTGAATTTCTTCTAAAATTTCCTTGATTAATTTCTGTTCAAAATCTCTGCTTCCTTGGGAGGCAGCCTGAGCCCCTCCTTGTGTAAAGGGCAGGGCAGAGTGGGACTTAACCTCACTCACCTCAGTGTTCAATCACTGAGTCCCCTACAGTCCATACCAGCTATTTGTTGGATGCACTGTTGACCCTCTCAGTGATCCTAAGTTTGCAAGTGTAGCACTTTGGGCACCGGGAGAAGGTACCCATGTGCAGCCTCAAAACAGGGCACTTTGTTTTGTTTTTCTACACGTGATGATGTACATTCCAGGCCAATCTTAGTGTTGGTGGTATGCATCGTCTTCCATACTTCCTCTCTGTGCATAGGGTAAGGCTTTTTCTCCTTCCCTCTTGCAGCTCTGGTGCCATATGCCTCACAGGATACCTACTGTTCTATGTGGTCCCAAGGTCCAGTTTGTCCTCCCCTCTCTCTTTATATATCAATAATATTTACAATACTGACACAGCCTTTTTGGGCCTCTGTGAGTGGTGCAGACAAGCAAATGTTTCCTCCATACCTTTGCTTCCTATCCCATTTGTAACATCTAGCTCTGAAGTTTCTTCCTCCAAAAGGCAATACTCAACTTTTCTTCCCTTCTCCTTTTATAACTTAAATGTTTACCTTTTTTAAAAATGCTAGAAAATAAAAACTTTCTTTACTAAGGAAGGTCAAAGAATGAGGATAAAGTCATAATCATAATGTGTTTTATAGGGGAAAATGCTCTATTCAAGTAGTGAGAACAATTTTGTTTGTTATTTTAGAGGCAAAGGAATTCTGGGGTCATAATTAAATTATGATTAAATTAAATTAAAACAAGAAAGCAACGTTGTTCAGAGGGGTGATTATGACTGTGGACTCTGGACTCAGACAGTCTGAGTTTGAACCACAGATCACCACTGACTAGCTGTTTAACTTTGGGTCATTTCTTTTACCTCCCTAAGACGTGGTATTTCATCTAATGAGTGGGGTGCTAATACCGGTTTTTATGGCGTAATATTCTTATTAGAAGTACATGAGCCCGTAGTACAGTGCCTCACGTGTAGTAAGTGTTCAGTGAGTGTTAGAAATTCTTATTCAGAATTTTAGGTTTGCATTTTAATCGAAATACAAACTTCAAAATCACAACTTATAGTCAGTTTTTTACAAGTTGACAAACTGTGATACTGGGAATGGGTTTCATTTCTGTCTTTGAATATAGAAAGCTCATTTGATGTTCAAAAATTCTAAACCTCACTCTAAACATTATCGTTGTGTTATTTCCCATCTAAAATGCAAGCATGCTGAGAAGAATCACATCAGTTTAAGATGAAGGGTCTGACACAAGCATTCCTAATACTTCCTGATGCCACAGTGCCCACATTAAGGCTGTGAATCATGTAACTGCATGTAAACTGAGAAGATTCTGCTAAGGATAGGGCATAAATGGAAATAAAGTGAAATTTTTCACTCTCTATTATTTCTTAAGTCCTACCAATGTCAGTGAGAATTTATATATTATATAAAAGAATGAAAAAATAGATCATTATTTCAGTCTACTGCTCTGTAGATTTTTGTACCTTGCAATAATAGATTTATTTTTTAATAGCCTCCTCTAAGCACACAGTAGGTGTTTAATGCATGCTCATTAAATGAAAATATGAATACCTGATGCTGCTTATGTGTCCTCTAGATTCTGATCATCACTATTTGCACCCAGTGAGTTATATGAAACAAAACAAAACCATTTTTCACGTCTCCTATATTCTGTTTGGTCTGGGCTAATCTGTAGCACATTACGCCCCTCTCCCCACACACGTGTACATATGCACTCACCTTTTAATGTAGCAAAAACATAACCTTGGCACATGGAAATGATCTTCAACTCTAGTCTTGCAAAATAATTCTACATTGATATGACTAGCTCCGTCCTGTATCTATAGTATTAACTTTAGCATAAATCATATGTGGCTAAGGGATAATGCATAATATTGATTTTGATTTTTTTCCCTCTAGTCTTAGTTCCTGGCCTTGATCTTAAAAGTAAGATAGATGTTAGGCATTATTATCTAGCAGAAGGAGTAAAAAATCAATTTTAAGTCCTGGCACTTCATTCCCTTTCCCTGTAATGGCCAGGCAGTAACATTGGAACAGCTGTAAGCTTGTGTTTACTTATTATAGGGCGTGATGATGATCTCTGCTGGGAACTCACTAGTGTAGGCTCTTTGCTGTTGTGTTCACTGCATGTTTTCAGATAATAAATATGTAATGAGTCTGGGAACCAATTAACTTGCTTTTTCATGGTAATAATAATTCCAAATAAGGATCTCTGTAAGAATGAGGTAATATTTTTTAATTTTCCAATAATTTTTGATTTACAGAGAGTTGCAAAGATAATACAGAGTTCCAGTATGCCACTTACTCAGGGTTCCCTAATGTAACATCTTGCATAACCATGGTATATTTCTCAAAACTAAGAAATTAACATTGGTATGATAGTACTATCTAACCTACACACTTTATTCAGATTTCCACAGTTTTTCCACTTTTATACCCTTTTTCTGTTAAGGATCCAATCCAAGATACCACGTTGCATTAAAAGACTATTTTTTGAGAAATACGTACTTACTGATGGCACAAATGTAAATGTAACTGAACGCTAAAGCAAAGAAATCCTTTTTGATTCTTTACAATTTTGAAGGTTGCCAGTAAAGAAAAGATATCTGGTGAGCCAATCCATAGTCTAATGGAATGGTTTCCAACTTTACTGTCAAGACACACAGGTGCATTTTAATCAGTGGAGGAGTATAGTCACAAAGTGCTGCTAATAATAAAGTATTGAAGTTTGTGAATGGTTTACGTATTCATAAATTGAACTGAATGAAAAATGGTTTTAATATATAGTAACCCTAGCCTCACTTGCATTGTGAAATGCTTTTTGGAGTGAGAGGGAAAGAGTTAATGTTACAACTTAAAGGTCAAAATTGTTCATAAACTTACCGGTAGTTAGTAATTGCTTCCTCACTTTCTCCATCTTTGAAATGGGGCATGCATCCCGCATGCCTTCTCTAATTTAAAAGAACAGACCCTCAGACTAAGAATAGTGGCTGTGTCAGTGTCCAATATCTTGAGAAAACAATTTAAAAATCATTTATTCAGTTCTTTTAATCATCTTATTGCTCAAGGTTTGACTGTCACCCAGTCTGCTTCTATCTAGAGTTTTAGGACTCTGGTGACATACAAGAACACGTTCTACAGGGAATCTGGAATTTTATAATCCCACCTTCTCTCTACTTGCTTTTTGTGTTAAGGGCCACGTTTGGTGCTGTTGGCCTTTTTGGAACACACAAATGTGTTTATATTTGCCATGGTATTGCCCTCAAATTCATTCATTCATTCATGGGTATCTAATATGGCTCAGGCATTGTGCTAGGTGCTGGAAAAAAGGAGGTTAATAAAACATAGCTTCTTCTCTCATTTAGCTTATAGCTTAGTGGGGGTGATAGTATGAAATCAATAAGAGATCCCCAAAGCCATATATTAAAGTCATCTTTTTACATTTTAAGTGCCTAAGTCTTCCCAGTGAAACATAGGAAGTCTTCAGTAAGGAGCCTGGAAGGATAAATAAGTGACTCCCAGAGGACCGAGTAGTGGGAAAGAATGGGAACGTGATTCTAGACAGACAAAACAGTGTGTTAAAGTACAGGGGGAAAGGCATATAAGGATGTGATCTTTATGTTGGAAGGGCTGAAGTGTGGGCTATTGTGTGAGAGAATAGCACTAAGTGAAGTCAGAAATTACACATCAGACCTGGGGCACTAATATCTGTCTAATCTAAGCAGGAGATGATGGAGTTGAGCTAAAGAAGTGACAGGAGTGGATAAGAAGATGAGGTGGAGGATAGAAACAAGGAGGGAGGGTCCTGTTTGGGAATAAAAGCACAGCCAAATCATAACGTGCCTTGTTGTGGGTAATACAGGGATAGAGGTGGAGGAATAATTTAGTGCCTGGTATATATATTGGAAGGAGAGGGAAGGTAATGCGTTCCATTTGGATATGATGATATTGAGGTTTCTTTACCATATCCACTGTAAAGTAAGCAGTAGGCAGCCCAAGAAAGAGATGTGAATGGGAGAAATTTATTTGGAATCTGGCAACATCAGGTGGGTGTGGAAGCCATGGGCTTGAGTGGGATCATGAATTCAAGGGAAGACACAAGACGAGTGAAGGGGGTAAAATTACATTTAATAAGTGAACAGAGAAAGAGGGGCTCAGGGAAGAGAATGAGATGGAAAGACCAGATAGATAGGTATAGAATCCAGAGATTCTATACCAATCTAGAGGGGGATATGAGCACCTCAGAAAAGATGGGAGAGAATCTCGGGATGAACAGGGTTAATAGTACCTGATGGTGGCAGACAGGTTAAGGAAGAGGAGACTGAAAAGTGTGGTGTGGAGCTGAGAATTATGAACTTGTTGGTTACATTAGCATGAGTGGTTTGAATGGAATAATGGGGGACATAGGACAGGAACAGGTTTACAACAGGTTGAGGACTGACTTAAGAGGCAAGAAACCAGATACAGAGAAGACGGATCACACCTTCTGGAAGCTTGGACGTGAAAAGAAAGCTGAAGAGAGGACTAGAAAATACACAAAACTTAGGTTTTCATTTTTCTTTTACTTTTTTTTTTTTTCTAATAGGACAGGGAATTATTCTAGTTATGGGATAAGGGGCAATCTTCCTGTCGAAAGGGAACGATTGCAAATACAGAAAAGAGGGAATCAATAACGGAAGGAGGTCTCGGGAAAGTCTGAAGATCTATCGTGTAAATCTGGCTCAAAAGTGAAGAGATTAGAAAAGGAATGTGATCCTAACCCTCGGGTATACCATGAAAGGAGTAAAGAAGAAATAGATACTGATACATTTGTAAGGGCTTCAGCATAGCAATGTGAAGGGAGTTCTGATTAAAAATTTCTGTTTTTCTGTGATATAGGAGGGGTGTTTAAATGGGAAGCACGGTGGCTTTGATAAGCATGATATTGATACATGTTCAGTATATATGCTGGGGAGAATGAAAAAAGGAAAGGACTGCCAAGACACATTGAAGATTCAGCAAGAGCTGGGGCCCATATATGTGTAGCGGTCACAGTCCAGACTGTTATATATATGTGTATATGTAAGTGCATCTATACACATATATAATTGTTATATATAATATACACACACACATACACATATATATATATATATATATAATTTTTTATGACTCAAGACATAGCAAAAGGAAGATGCAGGATTGAGTCAAAATGGAGAAATCTTTGTTTTGTGAGTGGTGGAAAGATAGTGGCAAAATTCAGTGTATTGTGTTAAGAGGGGCTTAAATAGAGTGGTGTGCCACGGCATCTAGAAGAAGTACTGTAGAAAAGATAATAAATCCAGGAGAAGACAAATGGATTGTAATAAAAGGAAGGTGGTCCATCAGGAGAATAATCAAGCCTGAATTAAGTGATGGGATTAACTATGTAATCGAGAGATAACGAAGGCTGTCTACTCTAAGATCCTGCATGCTCTCTCTATTTACCTTGAAGAGTTGTCAAGCTTTTAACAATAGTACAAAATTTTGGGTGAGCCCGTACACAAAAAAATGTGCTTTACTCTCTTACGAGAAAGAACCAAGACTAATTAAAAAAATAAAAACAACCTTCCTATCATTACTGTCTAGGAGCAGTGTGTAGGAACGAGGTCAAGTGCAGGAATCTGCTGAGAGTGAGTATGCTACTACTTATTGCCTCTTTGGGTGAAAATCCAATTTCATCTTCTATCAAGATCAAGCCAGTGCTATTTTATGGTAAACACAGAAACTGCCTTATAGAAAATTACTATTTTAACAGGTGCAGTCCTATATTCTATAGTGATTTAAAAATTGGCTTCATGACCAGCATTGTGCTCACAGCACCCATTAAAATAATCTCCTTTGGATATACTCTCACACAGAATCATCATTAAAAGGTGTGATTACATTGTGTTTAACCCCAAGGTATTCATGAGGACATCTCTGCTCAGATAAACTTTTACCACTTGACATACTTATCTTGTTTTTTTTTAATTGCTGATCAAGGCATCATAGAGAAAAATAATTTGAACAATTTTAGTGCAAGAGGGAAAAAGAGCTACAGGAATGCTTTCTGAAGTTTTGGTATTATTACTACTAGGGCATAAAGAACAGCCCTCCAGTCATTCGAGAGGTACTTTTCTAACATATGTCAAGTACAACAGGGTTTGTACTAGGTAATGTATGAAGCACTTGTTTATGTTACCCTCCCCCCCAAAAAAAAATTCTTCACCGTAACTGGCCCTTAAATGGTAGATGTAACAGCTGGAGCAATTGATTTATTCATGATAAGATAACACTCACTAAGGTATGTGCTCTCCCAGAGCAGAGACCTTTCCTGTTCAGTTCATCACTCTATTCCCGGAGCTACAGATTTAAGGCACATAGAGCCTGACACGTCATGAACATCCGGGTAGTAGTTGGCAGATGCAGGACTGAATGGTTTGGGTGTGGATCCTGAAGATAAAAGAGCTGAGTGCATTCGGGTTATATTTCCTAACGTCAGGATGCATATACAAGCCACGTACCTGCAGCAGGCTATGTCACCTGGGTCTTCGGATGTCAGGGGGTCATGATCTTAGATGAGAGGAAACTCACATCTTTATTTTCTCTAACCTCTGGCTGAAAGTTTGCATTTCCCTCAAGTATGAATGTAGGAAACAAACTATAAGAGGATGAGTTTGTCACCAATAAAAATATCATAGTTAAAGAAGAAACTTCATTATGGTTATTGCAGATATCTCAAAATATAATAGTGCTCATTACTAATTTGAAATTACGGTAGTTATTAAACTCTAGATGTTATATTCCTAATGGGAAAAATAAAGAACTCATATTACCGTATCAAAAATTTAGTTCTTTTTAATAGTTTGATAATTGGATGACTCTATAATTGATTTCCTTTGTAATTTTGTGCAATTTATTTTACACTTTTAAAAACATTACTTCAAGAAATGGTATTGAGATAGATTGTTTGCAAAGATGGCCACAGCAATTCCTCCCATCCTTGTTGGCACATTTGTTTGCGCTGTGACTTTGTTGCTTCTCCCATCAAGAGGCAGATGGATGGATTTCTTTTTTAAATTTATTTTATTGAAGTATAGTTGATTCACAATGTTGTGTTAGTTTCTGCTGTAGGGCAAAGTGTTCAGTTATACATACATATATATATATATACATATATATATATTCTTTTCCATTATGGTTTATCACAGGACACTGAATATAGTTCCCTGTTCTATACAGTAGGACCTTGTTATTTATTTATCCTTTATATAATAGTTTGCATCTGCTAATTCCAAACTCCCAATCCATCCCTCCCCTCCTCCCCCTTGGCAATCACAAGTCTGTTCTCTATATCTGTGAGTCTGTTTCTGTTTCGTTGATAAGTTCATTTGTGTTACAGTTTAGATTCCACATATAAGGGATAATGTATGGTATTTGTCTTTGTTTGACTTACTTCACTTAGTATGATAATCTCTAGTTTCATCCATATTGCTGAAAATGACATTATTTCATTCTTTTTTTTGGCTAAGTAATATTCCACTGTATATATGTACCATACCTTCTTTACGATGGATGGATTTTTTTATTCTCCATGAATCTGGTCTGGACTTGTGACTTGCTATTATGACCAACAGAACACTGCAGATAATGATGTGACTTCTCAGCCTTGTCTTGTGAAATGTTGCAGCTTCTGGTCTCACTCTCTTGCTTTTCTCCTCCCTTCACATGTTGAAGCCAAGGTTAACCTCCTTTAGGATGACAAACAGTGTGGAGGCCACGCTGATGTACGGCACCAGCACCTACCATGTGAGTGAGGCCATTTCTTACCATCGCATCCCTGGAGAGCTTCTTGAAGGTTTCCCCCACATGAGGGACCCCTGGTGAGACCAGCAGGGGATCTGCTGAACTGAGCACAGCCCAGGTTGCCAACCCATGGCATTTTGAGCAAATACATGTGTGGTGTTTGGGGCCATTACATTTTGGGATCATTTGTTGGGCAGCATTTTTTTTTTTTTTTTTTTTTTTTGCGGTACGCGGGCCTCTCACTGTTGTGGCCTCTTCCGTTGCGGAGCACAGGCTTCGGACGCGCAGGCTCAGCGGCCACGGCTCACGGGCCTAGCCGCTCCGCGGCATGTGGGATCTTCCCGGACCGGGGCACGAACCCGCGTCCTCTGCATCGGCAGGCAGACTCTCGACCACTGCGCCACCAGGGAAGCCCGTTGAGCAGTTTTATATCAGTGAAACACTTCGGGCCCACCCGACTGCAAAATGTGTCCAGGTCCTCACCAAGTAAGAGCCTGTGTCCTAAACAGATGCTGTTTACCTAGTATCTGGCTTTAAGCCTTATGCCTCAGAATCTAGAGAGCTTGTCAGTTGAGTACCTCTGATCCAGACATTTTTCCCTAAGAAATTTCTTGATTTTTTTTTTGTTTTGTTTTGTTTATGAATTCACACGCACGCACACACACACACACACACACGTATTAAACTGATTCCATTTATGTTGGGGACTAAGGTCTTTAGGTGGTTGGTCTCTTTTTTCTTTAACTTTTTGTATGGTTTGAAATTTTAATCAATAATTTAATAATCTATTACTTTTCAAAGCTATGCTTCAAGTGATGGTATAGAGATTTCATTTTATACCTAAAAAGAGGAACTCAATATCCTATAAATTTTAGTCCTGTAATAATAATTATTTTACAAAACTATAAGTTCTTGATATGGAAGGGAAATAAAAATCATATTTTAAATAATATTCCCATGTCTGGTAAGAGACACTGAGAAGGGTCAGCTAGAGTTAGGGATCATGGGGGACAAGACAAGGAAATATTTTTTTAAAAAGTAATTTTTTCAAGGCTTCTGAGAAATCAAATTAGATGAAAGCTGAAAAGTACTCACTGAATGGAGGGACTTGAAGGTCACTGGCAATCTAAAGAATTTACCTGAGTTTTGGAGTGGAATATAGAGTGTAGTTCACTGAGGTGCAAAAGAGGTGTAAGGACACAGAGAGAGCAAGGGCACTCCACTATTTCTGGAAGTTTGGCTATAAATAACAATTATAAATAATATTTAAAGCATTGGTCGGATCTCAGACAGGTGTCTTGGTACTTTATGTGTGCTGCTTTATTTAACCCCTGCAATATCCCTGTGAAGCTGGAACCACGTGTATGTTCTTTTAGAGATGGGAAAGTGGAGGCCCAGAGAAGTTTCAGAGAAGTTATTACTCCAGGTCACTCACAGAGTAAATGGCAAAATCAGAATTCGATTCCAAGTCAATCTGATTCCAGAACTCACACTTAACGCACAAAACGGCCTCTACTGCCCTGTGAAGGGGGCAGTAGAGAAGGTGGTAGAGGAGAGGCTACAAGGTTGAAGGAATGGGGTTAGTTTTTGCACTTTCTAAAGAAGGCGGAGATTTGCACGTGTCTAGTTGCTGATGAGAGGAGTTACTGAGCACACAGAGGAAGTAATCACGAGTTTACTATGGGAATAATCCTTAGTCAGGCTACATTTCCTGAGAGGTGGCAGGGGGAGGGGGGGCATGGGATGCAAAGCACACAGCAGGGGGCTGACCTTGTAGAATAGGAGACAAACTTCCATTGACGAGCAGATGAAGATAGAAGGAGAGTAGATGTAGGCAGGTTTGGACATTTTAGTACAGAAGTCAAAGCAGTTGCCTTTTTGAAAATTCTATATTGTTGCAAAGTAAGTTGCAAGCTCACCTGATGAATGTTGGGAGGTAGATGAGGTTTTTAAAGGGCGGGGGAAATGTTTAAAGTCATCATTGTTGAGAGAGACAGAGCTGATGGGAAACATGGTAGATTTGTAAGCAATGGGGAAACCAATTTGAGTTTGGACCCTGATTTTATCCAGTATCCAGTATCCAGATGCTGCCTTGTGAGGTTTCCTCTGCCTCAACTCCACAGCCTGGAATTCACCCGAAGACGTCAAAGTTTAATTCATCTAGGATGGGAGTTTTTCCAGGCATGTATAAGGAAGGGCCAGAGAGGCCAGAGGATTTAGGCAACTGGTAAGAGAAGGATTGGAACAACCCTGGGTGTGGAGAGAAGTGACCCAAGAGGGGCTGATGGACAGGAGCATGTGGAGTGGTCTGCAGACAAGAGGCCCAAGAAACATGGTCAGCATAAATGTAGCATTAGCCAGAAAGTTGGGATTGCAGACTTGGAGCCATCTCAAGTCATGGTGAGTTCCAGTGGGAAACTTAGAAGGAGGAAATGCCCACGGGAGAGGAGGTGGGTCTCTGAGAAGCAAGAGTGTTGGTATGTTGCTCATGTGGTTCTACAGCCAGAGTTGGGGTAGAGAGGAAGACAGTCAGTCATATAACGAAGATTGCAATGCATGAGGCACAGTTTACCAGAGCCAGAAGAGGAGACCAGTGAGGAGGGAGAGAGGGCCATGCAACAGGAAAGGATACATGCCTAGACTAGAAAAAGAGGACGCTGACCCACCTATAGGCTTTCAATCCAGAACACACAAGATTCCATTGGATAAAACACAGAAGAAATGGTGTAGATTCAGGGGGAGTAAGTTTTAGTTGAAGTGTCGAGGTTGGAGATATAGGGGAGTTTTCTTGTTATGTGGTGAGTGGTCCAAAGACTAGACGAAAGGGTTTGAAAAACAAAAGGAAGTGTGGGAGGGTGAGTCAATGTAAAGGGTGCTCAATGCGTCACAGGGCTAAAAGTCAGGTGAGTATGGGTGACGAGATGGGCTTTCACTTTTGTCAAGGCTTGTGAGGAAGAATTTAGTCTCTGGAAAACTTAGTCTCACAGAATTTAGCTGTGACCTGACTGAGAAGGAATTCTGATGGCTGTTTTGGGGGACTGGGCATTTCTTTTCCTCCTGTTCAGTAAGAGAGGGTGGATAGCCGTGTGTGGTGGCCATGGTGTCAGTGGGCAGCAGGAAGCAGGCAAGCTTAGGTCCCCTGCCTTCTGTGTAGGGCAAGGCTTCAGTGCCAGGCATTCAATGATCATCTGTGCAATAGGTCAGGCTGTACCTTGAGCTGGTGGCTGGCGTCAATATTCCAAGGGGCCTGGATGGTCAACAGCTGTGTAAAAATGGATTGCCACGAACATTCTTTCAGTTCTCTACTCATGTACACTTATAATTCATTGACTTAAGATACAGTTCCAGAAATGAAATTCCAAGGTTACAGGGAACAGATAATTTTAGGGTTTGGGGTTTATATTACAAATTCCCCAGCATGAAGTTTTTACTACTTTCCATTCCCATTTGCAATGAAAGAGAAAACTCTTTCTACACTCTCTTCTTTCCATGGAGTTTAAGTTTAAAATCACTACCAGTGTCAGAAGTAAACCTTGGCATCCTATAAATGTATTTTGTCTTTTTAAATTAGTGAGGCTCTGAAAAAGGACCGTTTGTATTGCTTTTGTCTGTGTGAACTGCTCATCGCATGCTCTGCCCATCCTCCTATTGAGACTTGGTCTTTTTTTCTTTCTAAGACCTCTTTATACAAATATGAACACTCTGCCTCCATAGTTTATATACCCAATTTATGGTTTACCTATATTTTAATCTTTTATAGTTTTGACTAACAGATATTTTACATTTTTAATACGAAAAAACATTACAAATTTGCTCTCCTAACTTCATTCTCATGCCGTTTGGTCCGTAGAGGTGGGAGTCTTCATTTAGATTTTGATCTCAGATATGTACTGTTGATGCTTCCCTGGCTATTTGTAAAGAATGTCATCCAAAAGGGGGTAGGGTTTTTTTTTTTTTTTAATTTCTCAGCAACCCAATTAGACTGCATCTTTGAATTCAAAGTTAAGGTCAGAATATGGCTTGAGATAATGATTACCTGCCTTGAATGTAACAGGTATTTGGCAAAATGTAAACAGTGGATAGAAGTCTTTTCAGTAGAGTAGTGACAGAAGCCTATTTGAGTGCGTTAAAGAGACAGGGGAAGCAGGTAAGTTAATTCACCTGACCATCCATGCAGGGTAAGGCTTTTATGTCTGAAAGTAAAGAGATAGGAGTGAAACACAGCTCTTGAAGAGATTTCCTGTGAAGGGAAGCCAGTAGCTAGAAGAGGATGTATGAACAAAGGAGAATCTAGATTTGGCCTGCTCCATACTCTCAAACCAACACTGTTATATGCTAGTCATCCCCCAGTTTTTAAAAGATAAATGGATCAATAAGATCTGTCCAGGGCTTCCCTGGTGGTGCAGTGGTTGAGAGTCTGCCTGCTGATGCAGGGGACGCGGGTTCGTGCCCCGGTCCGGGAAGATCCCACATGCTGCACAGCGTCTGGGCCTGTGAGCCATGCCGCTAAGCCTGCGCGTCCGGAGCATGTGCTCCTCAGCGGGAGAGGCCACAGCAGGGAGAGGCCCGCGTACCGCAAAAAAAAAAAAAAAAAAGATCTGTCCAAACTAAAATATAGGGTGTTAAGTTTTACTCTACCATTAATTTAATTATTTCATTCATATTCTTTACTCTATTTCAAATATCTTAATGCCAAGCATGTTCAATCTCTTCCATACTCTATTATTTCAACATGATCCATTAGCTGAAAATAATGTTAACGGTTCACTTCAAGGTTTTTTTGTTTTTGTGTTCTTCAATTTTTTGTCATAAACCATTGTCCTAAAAATTCTAATGAAATGCAAAAGGAGCGATATTCATTCTAAATGTTGCCCAAGAGTACTGAGTTAACTTTGATCCCTGGCTTCAGGAATTGACATTATAAGAAGAAGAATGCATCAACTATTAACAATAAAACAATGTGGCTGATGATACCTTTTCATCTACATGACAATAAAATGTGTGTACAATAAAAATTGTTTGAATTAATGCAACTGGATTTTATAAAAGGGTGCATTTAGAACCCTTCACCCCTTTGCAACTTTATGTCCTTTACTTGATCTTACACTATCCAGGTCACTTAGCTTTATTAATGGCCCAGGATTTGTAAATCTCTTCCAGATGATCAGCTTGCTCTACTAAAAGCCACTTCAGCAAACCTGCTGTGTACTCTACTGGATATTACAGACAGAGGTAAGATTTTTTTTCCTCTAGAGCTCACATTCTGACTGAAGTGTCAAATGAATGAGAAAAAAAGATAGACATTGAGATTATTACCATGGTAGAGGGATAGTCTACTATAGGTGAGCGAGCTTTATGTAATGCGTTGAAAATTGAACCATATATTCTTAGTATGTTTTGTATTTATGTATTGTGTCTATGGGAAAACCTGGGACTATTCTGATCTTATATCCAGACAGGTTCCACAAAGTTCCATACAAAAGGCACCCAATACAAAGAATCAGTTCTGGTCATGTCAAAAGTCCTATATCCATCCCATTCCTACTCTAGCACCTCACTTTCATTACTTACCGTTTGGCTTATTATATTGTTTTCCTGGATGTATACTTACCCCTATTTTTTTTTTTTTTTTTTTTTGCGGTACGCGGGCCTCTCACCGCTGTGGCCTCTCCCGTTGCGGAGCACAGGCTCTGGACGCGCAGGCTCAGCGGCCATGGCTCACGGGCCCAGCCCCTCCGTGGCATGTGGGATCTTCCTGGACCGGGGCACGAACCCGTGTCCCCTGCATTGGCAGGTGGACTCTCAACCACTGTGCCACCAGGGAAGCCCACCCCTATTCTTAAAGAAGACTTTGACTTAGAGGTTTCATCCTTGGTATACTCACTCTTAAGATTGGGTATGTTTGACCCTCTGCTTCTCTTTGTTTCTGACCATGCTAGGTCCTCTCTGCAAAGATCATCCTCAACTCCCAAGCACAAGTCTGGCTTTAACTTATTTATTTGACTAGTTTTCCTAATGTAGTCTTATGCCCAAACTGAAAAGAAGATTGAACAGTTACTTTACCTTATCTCGATAGTATTTAAAAATAATGAGACACAAGTCAGATAAGAGTTGATGAGTAGATACAAGTGAAAGGCATATTTCCAAACTGTGCACGATGCTCAGAAAGAGTAGTGTGTGTGTGTGTGTGTGTGTGTGTGTGTCGATGGTAGTGTGTGTGTGTGTGTGTGTGTGTGTGTCGATGGTAGTGTGTGTGTGTGTGTGTGTGTGTGTGTGTGTGTGTTGATGGTAGGGTGTGAATAGCATAGAAAGGAGGCGAGCTGCCCAGGATCTATGAATCAGCCCTCCGCTCAGTCTGAAAGCCTGGAACCCAGACAGGGTCAGACAGTATGCTTGTTGATTGCCTGAGCTGAAAGATTAAACATTTGCAACACGCAGTGCAGCTTGAACTCTCTTTAACTACCAGTAACAGGTTCTCTTGCTTCATCTTCCCCAGAACGGAATGAGGAAACTGAACCATTGGTAAGTTCAATCAAATACTCCTTGTTCCTTCGGTGTGAAAGATATTGCGAGACATGATGCTGATAGGGCAATGTTCTAAACAGAAATGTACTTCAGTAGCACTGCTTTGGAGTGGAATTGAAAGAATCTAATGAAAGTGGAAATGATTTTTTTTTTTTTTTTAACTTTCAAAAAGGAAAAGAGGGCTTCCTTGGTGGCGCAGTGGTTGAGAGTCCGCCTGCCGATGCAGGGGACACGGGTTTGTGCCCTGGTCTGGGAAGATCCCACATGCCGTGGAGCGGCTGGGCCCGTGAGCCATGGCCACTGAGGCTGCACGTCCGGAGCCTGTGCTCTGCAACGGGAGAGGCCACAACAGTGAGAGGCCCGCGTACCGCAAAAAAAAAAAAAAAAAAAAAAGGAAAAGATTACATTCAGTGAAAGAATGGATAACATTTCTGAATGATGTTTCACTCGTGTTAAAGGTCTCTAAATCTCAAATATACACTTCTGCAGAAAATCATACGCAACTTTAGTAACCCATTCTTTGCTAATAAATGTTCATTCTCAGAGTCTATCATACAAAATGAGACAAATCAATTTCCTTTCCAACATACATGTGCACGTTAATTTTTTTGTGGGCTAAGACTCCGTCTACTCAGGCTTAATGAATCAACAAGGAGAGAATCTGAGTTCCCACAGCTGTGTGATAAATCCTGCACACACCTTGTATTCATGAAAAACAAATGTTTCTTTCTCCACATTAGTGCCATGTGGCATTCTTCAACTCTTAAAGGAATTGTGAATTTTGAAAGAACCCCCGTGACAGGGTAACAACTTATAGTTTAATACATAAAAACAAATGTTAAGCTCTTTACACTTAACTATTTGGTCATTTAACCAAAAAGAAAAAGAAATAGCTACTAATTTAACTTTCACCATGATAGACTCATAAGAAATGAATTTTCCAAATAACTAAGGCAAATCCTTTTAGAGCAGAAATGACCTAATTAATATCTTATGTGTCAGTCCAGGTACTAGGCACGTTTATTATTATTATCTGATTACAACCTTCCATAACCCCACTAGGTAGATATTACCATGCTGATGTTATAGCTAAGGAATCTGGCTCATGAAGCTTAAGCAACCCACAACTATGCAACTTTTCAACACTAAGTCTTTGTAAGAAATATTCATTCTTTTAATGGTATCACTCAACAATGCATTTTACAGTTTAATTTCATTAAAAGAGAAGGTAAACATAATTTAACTTGTTTTTGGTGACTCAACCCATCCATTCAAAGAGCAGTTATGATGTTGTTTGTAATATGCTGATGGCATAAAGAGAAAAGGGCTATATTAGAGGTAACTTCTCTTGTGAAATAGCACCACACACCCCACTCCCACCAGCAAGCTTCTTTCATTTTGAAATTCTGATGGTTGATTTCATGGGTTTTCTCTTTCTACCTGCTCTATCAGATCATTAGCTGTCACTCTGCTTTGCTCCCAAAACATTGGTCACCAGCAGTAAAATTTAACTTGCCTGAAAATTTTATTTCTAGTCTCCCATGTCTGAGGAAACGGGATAAATAAATGCATTGAATTGTATATCAAAAACAAGGTTAGATAGACCACAAGTAAGCAAGAGAACAGGGTTCTCCTTTGCCACAAATACACGAAGGTTTTGCATTGCTTTGTATAACCCCGGAGGTCCTTTTCTTTACTTCTTATCTTTTGCCAAATATGACCGCTGGATAAGTTAGGTTTTATAGCATACCTCTTTCACTTGACCTTCCATTCTCTTTCTCTCTCTCTCTCTGTTTTCCCTTTATATTTATTTATTTATTTTATTATTATTATTATTTTTTGCAGTACGCGGGCCTCTCACTGCTGTGGCCTCTCCCATTGCGGAGCACAGGCTCCAGACTTGCAGGCCCAGCAGCCATGGCTCACAGGCCCAGCTGCTCTGCGGCATGTGGGATCTTCCCGGACCGGGGCACGAACCCGTGTCCCCTGCATCGGCAGGCGGACTCTCAACAACTGTGCCACCAGGGAAGCCTTCCCTTTATATTTTGTACATGCATTTCAGTAAGCATCACAGCTTGCTTTGGCTTTGAGTCCCGGTGTAGTAGATTAATTGTCTTGTTCATTTTTGAATTTATCATATAACTAAAACAGTTAACATGAATTCTATTAAATTTCCAGTGCCTTTTGCCTCTGAACTTCAGTGAGAACATCTCTGAAGCCAAAGAAGGCAATGATGTCTCCCACAATAAAATAACAATACTTGCTGTCTACGTAAGCCAGCAATTTACTTGTAACATCTCATTTAATCCACATGATAAAATGGCAAGGTGGGCACTTTTCTCACCATTTTAGAGGTTATGAGGGTGGGCTCAAAGAGGTTAATCAAGCTGTCATTTTTTATAGCTTATGAGGGCTTTAATCCTATAAGAATTAGGATTAAAATGTAGGGCTGTCATACCCCAGACCTCTTGATTGTTCGCCTGTGCAAAACTAAACACACACACACACACATTTAGTACATAGACATGCATACATATGATAAAACGTTATATATGTATATTCATATATTATGCATTTGTAATATGTCTATGTATAGGAATATATAAATTTGTATATGATTTTAGGTTGATAGATAAGTATATAGAGAAATAATGATTACAACCCTACATATAATCTGAAGACAGGCTAGAGGTCAAACTTCTCTTACAGTAGATTCAGTTTCCAGAATGGCAGAGAATACACTGATGGGCATGTGTCTTCAAAGGATAATGAATCTTTCTGAAGTAGAACTACTCTGAAAAGAGCAGGTCAGCCCAGCTCAGAAAACTGTTCTGAACTTCACCGCTGAAGAAAAGATGACTGATGATCAGGTGAGAGGAAATGAAGAAAAGAATGACATTGCAAGTTGGACTTTGACTTTATTAAAAGAAATTCTCTTTTAGAAGACAGTCTTCTTCCTCTCCCCCTTCCCTCACTATATCTTCCCCCTCCCTCACTATGTCTCCCCCCACCCCCACTATGTCTCCCCCCACCCTCACTATGTCTCCCACCCTCACTATGTATCCCCCCACACTCACTATGTCTCCCCTGACCCTCACTTTCTATATCAGTTGCTTGAAATCCAGAGCCAAATTTTGGGTCTATTTCAAGCGACTTGTCCAAGAAATTACACATGTAGTTTGAACAAAAATTTTAACCCTGCTTTAATTGCTCTTACTTATCTTTATTTTGCCTTTGTTCTAATGTCCTTATTTATTTTTCCCCTGTTCCCAGGATTGGCTGGTATAAAGAAATAAGTGAAGGAAATGTTTAACAACATATAAGTAAAGGCTTTCATTAACATATATGTTTCCTTCTTTTTTCTATGGCCCTGACTTTCCTTTTGTATTTTATTAACCAAGTTAAAGCATGCCATTTTACTGTATGTTTTTTAAATTCTTTTGGGAAAGAGACA
This sequence comes from Globicephala melas, assembly GCF_963455315.2. Taxonomy (NCBI): domain Eukaryota; kingdom Metazoa; phylum Chordata; class Mammalia; order Artiodactyla; family Delphinidae; genus Globicephala; species Globicephala melas. Next base: position 159,534,932 of record NC_083315.2, on the reverse strand, counting down.
AAGTATAAAGTATTTATCTAAGTTTATTAAATGTGGGTGCAATGCTCAACATTGAAAAGAATAGTAAAATTGAATGTATCCAAAAGGAAGATATTAAGAAAGGAGTCTAAACACACTTTAAAATAGCAGCTCTTCAAACTTCCAGGGACAAATTCTTGCTTTAATTTTGTATCAATCCCTTTCTCTCTACTTTGCTCTAGACCTTTAAGCTTAAGCAAAGACATTTTGCATGTCATTAAACTAATGGTAATTTCTTCTGTTATTCATTTAGCATTCCTAAAACAAATATTTGAATTTCTATCATAGGCAAGGAAGTATGTTGAGGTGTATAAGTAAGATTATAAGTCAAGAGAAACTTGATAAGCTTATGTTTCAAATGAAATGACATTGTAGCATATGATTGTATAATTAATGTTCTTTAGTCTTGTTTCCTGAATAGTAACTTTCAAATATTCTGGATGTTTATTTTTATATTTACCTCTTCATTTCTAAATAATATACTTACACTTCCCTTTCTTGGCTTAATCACTTTTGGAAATTATCTATAGAGTCCCTATTAGTTTAGATAAGAAATTAGCTTATCCCCTCCGTTCCTCCCAACAAAGTCAGATCATAATTTTTGGTTCAGACAGCATACGTTCTTTGCATTTATTATGGCTGTGTAAATATTTCTACTCCTGATTCAAGTAATAAACTACGATTATACTTCTTTTTGTTGTTGTTGATTATTCTGAGAAAACTACAAATGGTGGCCAAGGTTTGAAAATTCCTGAGACTATTGACATGGACTTGGCATGATGAACCATCAAACAAGCAGGGCAAAGTATACATTCATGATTAAGAAAAGCACAAGTGGACATGAATTCCATGTCTCCATGGTAGAATGGTACCCAGAGTTAAGTGCTCCCTATCTGGTCACAGGGAGGAACTTCACAGGTCAGAGAAGTTTGGCAATGGCTTTCCACCTTTGCACCCAATCTTAGATTTCCAGGAGTTAACAATTACTTTCTTTTTTTTTTTTTTGATTAGCTTCCTAGGTACCTATTTTCATATCTTTCACATGCTCCACTAATTGTGTAAATCATAAAAAATATTTTCCAACAATCAAGTATTTTAGATATTCTATCAATTATTGATACATTTCTTTTCTCCAGAATTTCTATTCTCCTGTTGTAAGTTGTACTGAAGCGCTTTAGGCTGCTTCAGTTTTCATCCCTACACTTCCATCTGCTACTCTCAAATGTCCCTATTTTGTGGGCCCCATATCTTCATTTGTTATTGTTTTCCTTCCTCATTTTGTTCGAATACCTACTCTTGATGCTTCCTATGAGAACCGTTGAAGGTTAAATATTTTTACTTTTTCCGTGTCTGAATGTACCATTAGTCTATTTAGTCACACTTGTTTAATCATTTGTTAGATTGAGATTTCTAGGTTGAAAGTCACTTTCTTTTAGACTTTTAAAGGCATTAGCCATTGTCTTCTTGATGCCAAAGTTGCTTCTGCTTAAAGCTGTTATGATTTTGACATTGAGTGAAACATTTGTATGTAAATATCTCACTAACACTTAAATGTGAAAGAGGTGGACAAGCAAATTTTACAGTCAACCATTTGGAGAAGACAGTTAAAACAATGATAGTATGAAGTGATTAAAGTTCAGAAGTAGTTTAGTGGGATTTCATAGATATGATCAGGGGTATCTGATTAAGAAAGAAAAAAAGAACCAGATTATTGGGTGTCAAAAAGACAAAGAAAGGAAACTTTCAAAAAGAAAGGTGTGGTCAGCAGTGTTACTAGATGGGCATATTATGTATTGTCCCAGTAAGATATTAACAACAACATCGATGGTTAATAGGAATAGTACTGTGAATTGAGGATCAGTGTAAAGAAACTGAAATATCCCTGGATTGGGTCTCAGAAAAAACCTGAATTCTGGTTGCTAAATTTCTGGTTGCTCTTGAGCAAATCAACACTCTCTGATCTTCTGTTGCTTATCTATAACTCGAGAAGATTGGCTTTCATAACTTCAGATGTCGTTTTGACGTTCAATGTTGTATGGCTTGTACTTTATACATTCTGGTGTGTATCCACGTACAGGAAGGATCACATTTGAGTCTTAAAGCAGTCCTATGAGTGAGGACAGTAAACAGGAATTGTCTTTCTTATATTCTTCTGTCTTTCCTTTCTTAATCATTTTGTAGATGACAAAACAGAGAAAGTGAGTCAAAATGTTTTGAAACAGAACCAGATTTAGAACACAGGTGTCTCACCCAGATTGGTCCTAGTTATTTCCACTATATGATATGAAGTATCTGAAAGATGACAAATTAATGTTTCTTTGAAGCAAATGCATCAATGTTTCTTCAACAGTCTAAATCTTATCTAATAACTCTCAAAGTATTGTTCATGATTTCATGGGCCAAGGAAGAACTTCTTAATGGATCATAAACTGCTGTGAACTTTAAAGCCCCATCTTTTGATTTTATAGTCAAATGATGAACAAGATTGACAGAGTGCTTAATTGAAAGTCACAGTTTGTACGAGGCTGCTCATTTTTCAGGTGTTGTTTTCCTTCTTTTCAATTATAAATTACTAGTTTAGCCTTATCATTATCAATTTAGTTTGCTGTGGTTTTCGTTAACAGTAAGGAACACAGAACGCAATGATGCATATTCCTTGCATCCAGAGTATTTATGCCTATAATTTTCTAAGAACAAAATGTTAAGATGTGTATACACTGGTTCAAATGTGAATCATACATAGGGTTATTGCAAAAGCAGATAGACATGAAAAGCATGTACCATTTGTGTTTTTTGTAGATAATAGTGACCAATCATTTTCATCACTGAGTTGCATTCCACCACATTCTTTGAATATTTTTTAGATGAGGCAGAACACAAATCAAAATGTTTTATTCTTTATAGCCCATAGAACTGATAGGAACCTCAATTGGTCTTAGCTTTTACTCATTACTGAGTGCCCAAATGCTTTGGGAACTATGTCATACAACACTGAGTTGTTACAGAACTTTAGATAAAAGACTATCTCATATTTTTAGTTAGATTAAGCCAGTTGTACTGAAAATAATAAAAAATATAATAAATGAGCATTGGTTTTTAATATGAAACTCATTCAAATATGATTTCTTTGTTTAGGGCTTTGATCTACTAGTGTTAATGTAAGTATGTTACATTACATATAAGATAAGCATGTGATAGTAGCAGACAGTGGAGTGGAGTCAATTGCTCTGGGCAGCTCTCTTGATTGATATATTCCAATGTTCAGTACATCCAAATGTAAAACGTCAGCCACCAATCTCTACATGTGCTCTAACTGTCAAATATTTCTCTGGCTCAAAGCAGATAGCTCCATTTGTTTATAGGCTCAACTAACCAATTTTAATTTATTGGATTCTTTCCAAATTTGACTTACGGGAAATGGCAAAAATCGAGCCCTTATACTAGGACAATATTCATAATTGAAAAAATGATAAAAGTAAAAAAATTAAAAAAAACAATTTCTCTGTCTGGGCCAAAGTAATCTAGGAATGTCTTTGTCCTACACTCAGATCCTTTAATTGTAATTAACAGCTTATTCTCCTCACTCCATCCCTACTTCCAAATAAATAAATAAATAAAGCATTGTGACCATCTAGTTTCAATATAATCCTACTTTGTAGGCTGACATATTATGTCATAAGAGTTTATGAAAGAATGAGAACCTTTCATTTTTCTGTAACCAGACATTTGGTCTACTCTATTCCAGTAACCAGACTGTGGGCTAGATGTTTCTGCCATTACAAGCTGTCCCATCATGTTTAGGAGATTGAAGGGTCACATTGTCTTGAACAGTATGTATACCAAAGAGTGTTCATGGTCATTGATCATCATCATGACACTGATTTTTAGATCAGAGAGAAGTTCATCCAGTAGGTAAATTACAAATCTTGTATACATCACCTTACATATTGAGCGAATAAGGAACTCATTCATTTTCTCAGAAGTGATAGCTACAAGATATTACTGTATCTTTTGGGTCTGACTGAAATATAAAGGCCTTTGCATTTAATGTTTTTGGTTTTATTTTGTTTTAATTTATCAGGATCTTTGTTTGGAGTTCAAGAATCATGGTATATCATTCCTCTGTTTAGCTCAGAGAAAGGTGATGGGTACATTTACTTCTGAGCTCTTTGACTTCCTGAGAAAGTCCAACTCTTACACATAATAAAATTGGTCATTGTATAAATAAACAAACTGTATAAATTTTAGAGTTATTCCTTCTGATCGTTTTCCTGGCTTCATTTGAACATAGCCCACATCTTAATTTAAAATAATTAGTAGGATCGTGTTAGATGTCTGTGATAACAGATTGTTATTAGTATCAGTGTTGCATTGCATGGAAGTTTCTACTAAGGATGTCTATTATAAATTGCCATTCAGTTTGCAGTCTAAAATAACTCACATGCTTTTATTGATTAAATGAGGTATATGTAGCATATTTCAACAGCAGTAAATCTTTATATTTTGTGAGAGTTTCAAAGTTTATAAAGCATTTTTATGTGAATTAACTCATCAGATTGATGCTGACATATCTCACATCTCTAGAAGATATGAAATTCCTTTTAACAGGGAAGTGAAAAATAGGGTGTGAAGTTGAATTTAGAAACTAAGGAAAAAAAGGTGGCAGGAGATTTCTAGAATAAATGCAGAGTCAGCTACAGATGAAGGGCAGACAAAGCAGAAAGGACCAAATCCAAGTAGAAACTTACATGGGAATGAGAATCCAAGGCATGATCTGAGGACAAATCTGACAATATTCAAAGAAGAGGCAAAGCTGGCCCTCCCACTCATTAGCCACTTGAGCCTGGGAATTGCAGATTTAAAGTGTTGACGCCTCAGTTTCCTCATCTGCAAAATGTCAGTGATAACTGTTATGTTCATCTCACAGAATTGCTGTCAATGCACCTGGGGCCCGGGGCAAGGGGTAATTTAAAAAAAATTTAGCCACAGCATCAAAGTCTCTCTTGTGGAGAAACTGAACTGGATATAGAGAAAAGTCCTTAGTAAACTGCTTTCATGGTAGCTGATCGAGTCCCCAGGGAATGATCTGGAATCAGATGGACAAACAAGAGAGAGCTAGGTGGCTTTGAAAATGACTTTAACAGGCATTGGGGATGAAGGTTAGAGATAAGAAAGAGGAGCAGAGGTTAAAGAGAAAAGAGAGGGCTTCTCTGGTGGCGCAGTAGTTGAGAATCTGCCTGCCAATGCAGGGGACATGGGTTCGTGCCCCGGTCCTGGAAGACCCCACGTGCCGCGGAGCGGCTGGGCCCGTGAGCCATGGCGGCTGAGCCTGCGCGTCCGGAGCCTATGCTCCACAATGGGAGAGGCCACAACAATGAGAGGCCCGCATATCGCAAAAAGAAAAAAAAAATAAAAAAAAGAAAAAAAAAATAAATAAAACTTGTATGTTGTCGTGATCATGGAAGCGTGATACCCACATTTCTGCTTACAGAGGTGCTGTATCGGGAATATAAAAGGGTCAGAAGGATAGTCAATATGGATTTATGCATGTAAACACTGGGATAATACATTAGAAAAGCAATTTTTTGCTAGACATTAGTTTAAGAGGTAAAATCCTCTGTAAGAATTCTACAGTTATTATCAAAGATATTATGTTACCTACTGGAAGTGGCAAGAGTTTTGAGATTAATTTTGACTTTCAGTGTGAGGTTAACCTCAGTAGTATCTTGGTTCGATGATATAAAGAATTATTTTCACCACCTCTAGTGTATAATAAATGATAATGGTGAACATCAAAATCATAATTTTATAATTAAAGGTTGATTTCTCTATATCCAAAACAATTTTATTTTGTAGAAAAGTAGGATTCTAACCCTTCTGAAAAGTCAGGTCCCCAAAACTAACATGTGATACTCACAACATCTCTGTAATACAGGTATTATTTCCTATGCTTTATAAAGCAAAGAGATTCTCCAGGATTACAGATCTTGAGTAGCAGAACCAGAGCTAAAATTGTGGTCTTTTTATTCTTGGATATGAGGTACATCTTTAGAAATATTCTGTAATGAATAGTAAGTGCATATTTATCTCTAGAAATTAAAGAGTCATAATAGTAATAATGAGTATAGGAATTAAACTATTTAACTGATAATAAAGGCAAGTATGCTGTAATTTTGTTTGTGCCTGTATGGAGATATAAAATAGAACCAATGTTTCAGAATAAGGGAGTAGCTTTCACAGTACTAGTTAACCACAGGTCAGTCAAAATGATGAAATCAGTTAGGTGGTAGCCATGATCCTGACAGTGATGTTTATTTGGTGATTGGTTCTGAGAATATGTGCTTATATGACCCCATGTCTTAATGAAAGAAGGGTTCTCCTTGGTTTTCAATGGACTTTCTTCTTTAAAAAACATTACATTTCCTCAGATTGGTTGAAGTTGCCTCATTAGAATAAAAGAATTCCAGATTATTTAAGGGTCATTCAGTTATAACGATGTACCTTTATTTTATTAAAGCTATATCTAAGAGAATGTTGGATTGCTTTCAGTTACTCATTTTGTTGAAAAATGGACATTAAATTCAAACATTAATTCAAACTTTTATTGTCAGAACAACTAACTGATAAAAATCATGTGTCATTTGAGGACAAATGAAAACAAAAATCTCTCAGAGAGCAGCATGAAATGCTATTCAAGTAGCTTTAATTTATATGATTTTATGACATAAAATTGCCTTTCACTTCAGCCATCATTTTGTTTGTCTAAGGTTATTTGGTTTTGTTTGTAGAGTTCATGAATTTGATCATTCTCCCAAATGTGAGTTAGGACATATCTGTTAAACTCATTGTCTCAGCTCAAAAATGCAATGATACTCCCATTTTTTTGGTTTGTTTTTTGTTTTTGTTTTTTTTTTTTTTGCATTCAAGACTGTTGTAGGAGTTAAAGTGCACTAAGAGGTGCATAGCAGTGTAAAACTAAGAAATAATAATTGTGCTGATCATAATGGCGCATGCAGAAATCATTTTAATGTTATATGCATGCAGCATTTGTAAGCAACACTCCAGATGTGCAAAAGCAGATAGCATGACTCTTTAACCTTGCAGTGATTAGCAAGTCAGAGAACAAAATCTTTTACAAGCTGCCAGCTCTGATCTTTAAATGGAGAGCCATTTACGTGGCCTCGACACAGGATGACTGTGGTTTTTGCTTTCTACTGGGAAGGATGAAAGTGTTGTGCTGAGTTTGTTGATTTAGTCAACAAAGAGATCTGTCTCTTAGAATTTGAAACACTCAAGTACAAGCAATCTCACACCCTTCCTTAAGTATCCAAAATCACTTCTTCATGGAGGAAAAAAGTACATAGTTTTTTTTTTTATTTTAAATAAAGTAATGATTAAACTTTTGCACAGCAAAGGAAACTATAAACAAGAGGAAAAGACAGCCCTTAGAATGGGAGAAAATATTTGCAAATGAATCAATGGGCAAAGAACTAATCTCCAAAATATATAAACATCTCATGCAGCTCAATATTAAAAAAACAAGCAACCCAATCCAAAAATAAGCAGAAGACCTAAATAGACATTTCTCCAAAGAAGACATACAGATGGCCAAGAAGCACATGAAAAGATGCTCAGCATCACTAATTGTTAGAGAAATGCAAATCAAAACTACAATGAGGTATCACCTCACACAGTTCAGAATGGGCATCATCAGAAAATCTACAAACAACAAATTCTGGAGAGAATGTGGAGAAAAGGAAACCCTCTTGCACTGTTGGTGGGAATGTAAATTGATACAGCCACTATGGAGAACAGTATGGAGGTTCCTTAAAAAACTAAAAATAGAATTACCATATGATCCAGCAATCCCACTACTGGGCATATACCCAGAGAAAACCATAATTCAAAAAGAGTCACGTACCACAATGTTCATTGTGGCTCTATTTACAATAACCAGGAGATGGAAGTGACCAAAGTGTCCATCGACAGATGAATGGATAAAGAAGATGTGGCACAGATATACAATGGAATATTACTCAGCCATAAAAAGAAATGAAATTGAGTTCTTTGTAGTGAGGTGGATGGACCTAGAGTCTGTCATACAGAGTGAAGTAAGTCAGAGAGAGAAAAACAAATATTGTATATTAACGCATATACGTGGAACCTAGAAAAATGCTACAGATGAACCGGTTTGCAAGGCAGAAATGGAGACACAGATGTAGAGAACAAACATATGGACACCAAGGGGGGAAAACAGAGTGTGGGGATGAATTGGGAGGTTGGGATTGACATATAAACGCTAATATGTATAAAATAGATAACTAATAAGAACCTGCTGTATAAAAAAAACTAAAGAAAATAAATTTCAAAATAAATAATGATTAAGTGGAAGAGGGAAGCACTATTCTACAAATAATATGTCAGAGGCTTAATTTTGATACTCTTTGTAAAAAGCTATTTTCACATTGTAATTGTTGTTTCCACATACTCTGTTAAGAGCTGGATTCTTGTGTGTTTAAATGAGGGACTGATATAGACTAATTTCTGGGTAGGGGTTTGTGGCTTTGGCTAAATTCCCAGTGGGACATACTTTAGCTGATTACATGTATTTCTCTTTCATTTAAAGGAAACATGGAACCCTCTGCTTCCTGTTTGTTGTTCTGTAATACTTTGAACAGCTATAACACATTTACATAGAGATGGCTGCTTTCAATGCATGCAAGTTAATACCCGTAATCATAGGCATTCAGAGACTTTTTAGCCTAAGACAATTATTGAGGTTGATTTTCAATGAAAATCATGAAAAATATTTTACACACACTGCAGAATCTCTCAGAATTGAGCACAGAGTTAGTTCATAAGTTCCAAAGCCTAATCAAATAAAGAAATAAAGGGGAATATACATTTTAAATACTACCCCCAAATAATGATCATGATAATTGCAAAAATTACAGAACCTCAGTTTTCTGGACCCCTTGGGTATAAAGCGTAGAGGAGTCAAATTTCTGGCTAGGGTTTCCTACTTGGTGGGTTAAAAAAAATTACACATTTTGAGATTTTCTAAAATATATAATGTACTATTCTTCTCTCTCAAACTAAATGTGCTGTAAATAATTCAAAATTACACAATTTATATTTATTTACATTGTAGTCTGCTGTAATATGATGTTGCCCCCAGTGCCATTAAGACTTGCATGCTGTTCCATCCCTGTGCTCAGTCATTCAGGAACTATACATTAATTCAACACACTGCCCTTGGCACTGAAGATGTCATGGCAAACCAGGTAACATCATTTCAGCCCTCATGATCATACAGTCTAGTAGTGGATTGGATATCAATCATATGTATTTAGTAACCATATTTATTTGGTAATCACAGATACCATTAATACCAAAAAAAAAAAAAAAGGTATGGTTTCCCTGCTTTTGAAGTAGCTTGTTATTTTTCTATTTCTTCCTTTCCTGTCTATAGTATTACTGTTGTTTTATTTTTTCCTCTGACTTATAAGATCAATTTTTCTATGCTTAGACATTGAAAATTAGACAAAAATGCTGGACAGGTTTTGGTATGCAATACCAGGAAAATACAAATCTGATCATATTACTTTCCCCCAAACACCACGCAATGATTTTCATTATCCTCAGTATATATTCAAAATTCTTAATGGCGCTTACAAGGTTCTTTATGATGCGGGCCCAGCTTCTTTTTCCAGGTTCAGTTTTCAATACTTCTTACATTCTGTGCTTCCAATTTACTGACGTTCTTTTATCTACTAGTGTGTTTTGCTCTCTTGTCACTTAATGATCTTTGAACATGATCTTCCTTTCCTGAAATTCTCCCCTGTTCCACCTTCATGCCCTCTGCTAACCTGATAAGTTCCCTCTTCTCTTTTCTTTTTCCTTCTTCTATCCTTCATATATTTCATATCATGATTCTAATGTCATATTTTCATAAAGCCTTTTGACTCACCCCCTGCTGCTTCTTTTCAGTTAGTTGGTCTGTGTGTTCCCTTGAACCCTATTACTGAGACTCTGATGGTCTTTTAACTTTTCCAGTACTGTTTCCATTACTAGATTGAAAGTTATATGGAGAGAATACTTATCTTCTTCAAAGACCTATCCCCATCCCTTGCTTTGTGCTTCACACATAATGACACACTCATTAACCACTTGTAGAATGGAAATATCAGAAAATCTAAGATGATACTATCTTATTTATAATTGTAATCCCCACTGTCAAGCAGAGAGTGGGTATTCAATTCATATTTGTTGAATGCATGAATATGCAAGTTTGTTGGGGGTAAGGGTCTTTGGGAGTTCTCTCTGAATAATTTATAAGAACTCCGATGACTGTCTGTGGTGGTCAGGAACCTGAGTACTTTTCTTATTTATCACTCATTCCTGGCTCTGTTATATTATAGGTGAGGAAGAAAAAGGCTCTAGGAAGGATATAAATTTGTGCATATTTACTAATGACATATATTTGATGTGTGTCTTTGCAGACATTATCTCTTATAAACTTCAGAATAGCCCTGTGAGGAAGGAACTTGGTCGTACAGAGGAAGACATTAGGGTCCAGTTAGATTAAATGGCATAGCTGGGATTCTCATTCATGTCTTGTCTCCTTCTACTGTATCAAACTGCTGGTTACCTGTGTTCCTAAAGATAACACCACCTGTAGAGCACTGGCAACAGTGGGATTTATCCTCCATAAAGAAGGGTGGTGATCAGAGAACAGTCTTTAGAATAAAAATTCAATGATATCTTTTAGTGTAATGTAGTTGCCTTAGTCTGCTCGGGCTGCTATAACAAAATACCACAGACTGGGTGGCCTATAAACAAAAGACATTTCTCTCAGTTCTGGAGGCTAGGCGGTCCAAGGTCAAGGTGCTGGTAGATTTGGTGTCTGGGGAGGGGCTGCTTCCTAGTTCACAGGTGACTGTCTTTCCCCTATAACCTCACATGACAGAAGGGCCAAGTAGAGCTTTTTGGGGTCTCTTTTTATAAAGGCACTAATTTCACTCATGAGGGTTCTGTCCTTGTGACCTAATCATCTCCCAAAGGCCCCCATTTCCAAATATCATTACATTAGGGGTTAGGATTTAAGATGTGAATTTTGAGTGGATGCAAACACTCAGTATACAGCAGTGGGCATCTGAGAGGTCATGATGAAGATGGCTTCCTGAGGCAGGGGTATCACAGGTCAACAGTATTATCCCAAACTCTTCCAATAAAAAAAGGGCACTGGGTTTAGAGTTGGTAAACCTACCAACAGTCCCATCTATACATGCCATATTAACTTTAATAAGTATTTTTCTATAGTTTCTTAAACAATAGCATTTTGATATTTATATATTTTCCTGTTTACCACACAAATTGTCTATGAATCTGAATTGAGATTTTTTTTAAAAATCTAAAGTATTCTAAAAATTTTAAGTGGTATCATCTGTCTCAGAAGCACAACAAGACAAAATGGACTTTGGTTCTGCCATCCATATCCTGTATGTGTATCATAGGTCTCAAGGGGAATAAAACCAGAAACTCTTGATTCATATGTACACGTGTATCATCATTACTTGAAAATGCATGCTCCACTAAAGGTGAATGAAAACTTGGTAGGCAAGAAGGAGCGTATACTCTTTTTTTTAAACTTTGGATTTTGCAAAAATATAGAAAATTACAAAGAAATGCATATGGAGCCTTGTGTATACTTCATTCAGCCACTCTGATGTTAATGACAGGGGTGACTAGACTGCAATATAAAAACCAGGAAACTGACCCTGGTACAATCCACAGAGTTTATTGATTTCACCAGTTATACATGTAATCACGTGTGTATGTGTAAACTTCTATGTTATCACATGTGTAGCTTTGTGTAACCACTCCACAATCAAGACACTTAACCATTACCACAAGGCTCCCTAGTGCTGCACCTTCATGGTCACATTCACCCCTGCACCCCCATCCCTAGCATAATAACATCATAGTATAATTCTATAATTGTTTTATAGCATGAATGTTATGTAAATGGAATCATGCAGTGTATACCCTTTCGAGATTAGCTTTTTTTTGCTCAGCATAGTTTCATTGAGGTTTATCCACGTTGTTGCATGTACCATTTGTTCATTCCGTTTTATTGCCAAGTATTCTTCCATGGTTTGGTTGTACTGCAGTTTGTATAACCATTCACCCATGAAAGGACAGGAGCAGGTATTTATAGTTAGAGCAATTAGGAAATGATACATTTTGAAATTATCTCATGTGACCAGAATAATAAGACAAATCAACAGACCGAAATGCCATTGAAGAATCTTTTAAGCATCTCCACCATAGTTTTTTTCCCTCTGTATCCTTAAGAAAATATAAACCTTGAGCTCTATAAAGCACGATTCAATAAATTTATTTTTATAATTATGAATATATGTACACTTGATTTTATGAAGTGTACACTTTGAAATGTTTGATCCTGATCCATTAGCTTTTTGTTATTAATCATCCTGGTGTGTGTTTGTGTGTGTGTGTGTGTGTGTGTGTGTTTCCAAAGTGAACTCCTGGAGGGCAGGGGGTGAAGGAAACTCATCTCTATCCCCAGGAACTGACACATTTTCTGGCTTCTAGATCACACTTAATAACTTTTGTTGAATAAAATACAACTCCAAAAGTCGAGTGCTCTTGACAGAAGCTCTTCTTCACACCTCTATTAGATAGTTAGACAGGTGCTCTGATCCCAGGTTTCTACCCAGAGAAGTAGAAAACCTGCAAGTTAAGTGACTTAGTCAAGGCCCAGAGTTTCCTCCAGGGCAGGTTGTATTCCCCAATAAATTTTGCGTACTTTCCCCAAGATTTCCCCACTGTGCTTTAAAAAATTGTTTATAAACTGATAAACTAAGAAAATGAATGTTTTATTTTTGACAGAAATAATAAAAACATAGTTGGTTTATATTACTTCACTGCGGGGTATGGATATTTTAAAGACACTATCAGCTTTCTTTTTAAACAATTGCATTTAAAGAAGTAACTAACTACGGTTGCTTGCCTCACAGAGTCCATTTTAGGGATAGAATTCTATTTCATTGGCATCTTGAAAATAACCAACTCCTTAGTCTAACAAATATTCTTTTCTGGGCACTGTAGGAGTATTAAATGCCAATAAAACTGATATATCCAACTGGACTTTTTTTTACATCTAAAGCCCATTACTCTTCTGAAGCAAAGAAAATTACCTTTCTAGATAAAAGGGCCTCATATGCTATATCCCAATGTTTTTGACCCAAACCATAGTGAAGGAAAGTTGTGCCATATTTGAGCATCTTAAAAATAACCAAGGCTACAATGAGGTATCACCTCACACCAGTCAGAATGGCCATCATCAAAAAATCTACAAACAATAAATGCTGGAGAGGGTGTGGAGAAAGGGGAACCCTCTTGCATTGTTGGTGGGAATGTAAATTGATACAGCCACTATGGAGAACAGTATGGAGGTTCCTTAAAACATTAAAAATAGAACTACCATACAACCCAGCAATCCCACTGCTGGGCATATACCCTGGGAAAACCATAATTCAAAAAGAGTCATGTACCAAAATGTTCATTGCACCTCTATTTACAATAGCCAGGACTTGGAAGCAACCTAAGTGTCCATCAACAGATGAATGGATAAAGAAGATGTGGCACATATATACAATGGAATATTACTCAGCCATAAAAAGAAATGAAATTGAGTTATTTGTAGTGAGGTGGATGGACCTAGAGAGTCTGTTATACAGAGTGAAGTAAGGCAGAAAGAGAAAAACAAATACCATATGCTAAGACATATATATGGAATCTAAAAAAAAAAAAAAAAAAAAAAAGGTCCTAAAGAACCTAGAGGCAGGACAGGAATAAAGATGCAGGCATAGAGAATGGACTTGAGGACACGAGGAGGGGGAAGGGTAAACTGGGACAAAGTGAGAGAATGGAATGGACATATATACACTACTAAATGTAAAATAGATAGCTAGTGGGAAGCAGCTGCATAGCACAGAGAGATCAGCTTGATGCTTTGTGACCACCCAGAGGGGTGGGATAGGGAGGGTGGGAGGGAGACGCAAAAGGGAGGAGATATGAGGATGTATGTATATGTATAGCTGATTCACTTTGTTATAAAGCAGAAACTAACACACCATTGTAAAGCAATTATACTCCAATAAAGACATTAAAAAAAACAAACAAACAGGAATTTCAGCATTCTTTTGTGGCTGCTGAATACAGAGGCTAAAATAAAAATGATCACTAACTAAATTCTCAGAAAGTCTTTCCTAGTAGGTTTTGTAAAAGCTTGGAACAGTTTGAGAATGCCAGGCCTGAGTAAGTGGAAAGCAAAAAGTTTCGTTACTTGCATGCAACATTCTTAGTTTTCTGTAAGAAATGAAATAACAGAAACTAGAGCATTATAGGTTTGCAATCTCCTGTTTCATCAGAGAGGAATATGTCCAAAACACAGATCCTTGGCATGCTAGAAATGCCAGGGCTGAAGGCTGGTGCACTGGAAGCCGTGCATTGCCAGGGTTTGCAGGTGAGTACATGGCGAAGAGAAGAGTGTCTGCAAAGAGTACTGTAGCAGAATAGGACTCTCTTATTGGTGACCTGTTTATTCCATGCCTGATTTTTCTGCTACCCAGTAACCCAAAAATAAGGACTTTAACACTTTTAAAGCTACTGGAATATTGATACTTAGACTTTCTTGCCATACTCAAGACCTTTCTATATCTAAGCTTGCAAAATATGGCAACAGGATTTTTCAAGCTTTCTTTTCCTCCCTTCTGCCATCCTTTCACGAAGGATTTTAGCCCTACCCAAGCTGAGCTGTTATTTTTTGATATTAACTCTTTCTAAAGTAACTGTTCAAAGATTTTAAGAGTAAATGAATCACTTGGGTTCACATATGCATATAGATAACATTTTTCTCCAAAATAAATAACACAAATATGATTAAAGGATAAAAGTGTTTGGTTTACATTTACTCAGGATGAGATCTGGTCCAAAATGCTTAAAACTAAGCCTGGCCACCAGCCATCTGACAAATTCACACAAGTTCTTCTCTTTTAATTCAAAATTTCCTTTTATTGGCAAGAACTTTGAAAACAACTCTTTGGAATGAATTTCTATGAATGACTTGGCAAGTTTTCGAATGGTGTCTATTGAACGGGGAAATTATACGAGTATAGCACATTGCACCTATTATGAGCTGACTTAAAAATACCACCAAGAACAGCACGTGATATAAAAAAGCATTTTACTGAGTAGAAATGCAACTTGAGAAGATATATTAATATTTACAATTAGTAAAACTGGAATCAAGCATGTGTTGGTATATTAAATGGAGTTAATTCATACAGGTCTAGGTCTATCAATACACCATCCTGGAACATATCACTTCAGATAAAAAGGAATCTTTTCTAAGGCCAAAACCCAATTAATGTCCCATAGCTAGATTTTAGATCTAATATCACCAAATAACTCTGAATAGTTATTCCAGATAGTGTCTATGAATAAGTGGGAATAGTTAACTCTGATTTCAATTAAGGATAGGTGATTGATGTTATTCTACAGGAAATGAATAATATATTAGGTTTCTGCCCCACAGCTATGCCACATGGTACTTTCTAATTTGTCCTAAATTAAAAACGTGATGAAGATGCATTTTATTAAAAGCTTAAAAACCTTTTACATAATACAACATTTATCTCTTGCAGATATGGAAGTTCAGGTCCAAAAGGAAAATGATTGCTTGTGGGCAATCTCACTGTGTCCTAGCTGATCCTACATCCTAAACATTCTTCAGATCACTGCCCTTCTTTCCATCCTCGCTTCCACTGCGTTAATTCAAGGTTTGAATAATGTCAGAAGGATTACACCAGTAGCTTTCCTTTTCAGGGCTGCCAAACCACTCTTTCTAAAATCAGATTCTGTCCCTCCCTGTATTACACCCTTCAGTAGCTTCTTCAACGTCTCCTCCAATATATAACACGTGGACTTTTTACCCTTTGGTTTTTGGACCATGCCTATGGTAAACCCAATAATGTTCCCTCAACAATGCCCACATTCTAATCCCCAGAACCTGTGAGTGTGTTATCTTCCATGGCACAAGGGACTTTGCTGCTGTGATTAAGAAACTTGAGATAACATTATCCTGAATTATCCAGGTGAGTCCAATGTCATCTAAAGGATCCTTAGAGAGGCAATAAGGGCAAAATGAGTAAAAGGACATGTGACAATGGGACCAGAGTTTAGAGTGATGTACATTGAAGATGAAGCAAAGAGCCAGAAGCCAAGGAATGCAGGATGCTTCTAGAAGCTGGAAGAGGCAAGGAAATGATTTCTCTCCTGAAGCCTCCAGAAGGAATTAAAGTCCTGCTAACACCTCAGTTTTAGACTTCTGACTTCCAGAACTGTAAAGAGTAAATTCATGTTGTTTTAAGCCACTAATTGGTGGGAGATTTGTTATAGCAGCAATAGGAAATTAATAGCATACCTAAGGGTGTACCTGATAAATAATTGATACATAAATTAATGAAAAAGTAAATCAATATTCATAAAGTCTTGTTTCTTTATGTTTTTCACGTCCATGTTGGTATAATATATTGGAAGGTAATCCTATGACTAGGATTACAATGACACAGATGCCTCCATCCTTAGAATAATATGTGATTCCACACTGCGATGTGAACTTAATATGGTAATGCTAGCTTATTTATTCACTGCAGAGGTGCACAAGGTACAGAAATGCAGCCTTGTGGAGAAGCATGCACCCTCTGGAGTCAGCCTGCCTGGATTCAAATCCCGCCACACACCATTGTAAAGCAATTATACTCCAATAAAGATGTTAAATAAATAAATAAATAAAATAACGTTTGAAAAAAAAAAGAACATGGAGGTATGCCTGGCCTATAGTAAGTTCTCAATATATTTTAAACATTTTTATTATTATTATTATTATTATATGTTAGAGTTTGTTCTACAGGGCTCTAATCACAGATATAAACATTGAAACATCTTGGTTATTAAAAGTGTTAGGAGCTCAGTTGGACTTATTCAGTGAATGTCTGTACTGGATGTGCTTTCATCTAATGTCCTGGCAGTTGCTTGTGTATAGGTTGTGTTCTGATACGATGCTTTCAAAAATAAAAGATAAAATTTTGGCTTTTCCAATTTACCAGTTTCATGCAGTAAAACATGAAATATTCTCCCAGTAATTTATTTATAGTTTTTGTGGTATGAGTTATTCAAAGGAGAAAAACTTGGTAAATCACAAAGCTAGCATTCATATCTAGTCTTACTGTCTCTGACCAAACATACTGACTCAGTGCAAGATTTTTAAATAAGAAATTATTTCAAAGGAAAATAAAACGCTTGGTAGTCACAAAGATTTCAAACAAGGAATCTTTTACAGACAGCTTTTCTTTTTATGAATACAGTGAGACAATATTTTTATTATTGTTTTGACCTAATGTTTACCAGTTTGGGGTTTGGCAGTTTTTCTGACTATTGTTCTGTTTCTGATTGAAAACCTGGAATTCATCTGCTTTACATGAATTGTTCTATTCCAATATAACAGTCTCTGAAATGTTTGATTTTACTAGCTTAAGTCATTCACAGTGCTGCTTGTGGTGCTGGTATGGCAACATAAAATGAACACATGATTAACTTTTACTAAGCTACAGACATTGACAGTGAAATGGAAACCATTATATATATTACTCAGGTTCACTTGGTTAAAGAAGATCCTATAAAAACAGCTTGAGGTTGTCTGTTGTATTTTGTTTTTCTTTCATAGAATAAAAACTTAAGAAATACATCAGAAGCCCTAATAGATATGGATATATTGTTGTGTGCATATTGGTGTTCTTATGATTATTCTCTTGACCACATTGTCAAAAAAGAAATAGCTGTATCTAAAGTTTCCATATTCTTTAGGATAGAAGCAGAATCATTTTTTTTAACTTCATGCACGGAGACTTAAAGAGTCTGATATGTAATATAATACCATGTTTTCAAGGGTTATTATATCTATATACATATGTTGATTAGTAGTTTATTTTTACCTAACATTTTTATAATCACATTAATTTATTCCTCATCCATTTATTCATTAGATCAGTCATTCATTGTTCACTGAACATTTTGGGGACACTATTTTTTCCCGCTTCACACTAGATGTTAGACATCTACTGACAGTGATACAGAACCCTGAATTCAAAGATTTGGATATAAAACATAGTTCCTTTTTCACTTCATCACCAAAAGCGTTGTAATTGCTAAGTAAATTTTACTTTTGCTGTGCTGAATCATTGTGGGTCCAAGAGAAGCCATTTGGAAGAAAGTTGGATTAGAGTAATTTTAGGTTTTCTAATCTGCTGGGGACCAAACTATGGAAGACAATTAGCTCCATGAGTCCTCTATATTGTGGAGATATATTTGCCAAAGAAAATAAGCCAAGATGCTTGAAGAAGCAAATATTGTTCCAGTTATCACATTTATCAGCTTGAGATATATTTTGTTCGTATTCTTCTCAGCATGAAAATATTCAATGTCCTTTTACTTCTTAAAAGATAAAATCAATTAAGTTCAATAAACACTTATTAACATCTACTATGTGCAAGGCATTGTGCTAAGAGTTATTTGCCATGGTTACTAAATCACAGAGGAACTTGTAATCTATATGAAGGATTTTGAGGAGGAGTGGCATAAGAACAGTAAAGAAAAGGTTAAAAGACAATCTTAAGTAAAATGCTTTGTATTTTTGACTCATTTTTGGCTGGGAAAATCTGAAAAAGCATCTTAGTGACATGGGCCTTCCTGGATAATTAGCATCTTGATGATGGAGATAAGAAAGTGTAGTAAATGGTATCATAGTAAAAATATTCACTGCTTCTCCCTGCTGGGCCAGTCCTTGGGAAATAATTATACTTCCCAACCTATAGATGTCAGATGCCATCAAATAACTTGCTCTGGTTAATAAAATGTACACCATTTCCAAGAAGAGGCTTTAAGAGTCATCACATGGTCTCACTATTTCTCTATCCCCTCTGCCAAGAGACTGTTGTGTTCTAGATTGGAGTTGGTCCATTAGCCTTGTTCTGAGAATGACATGGACATGAAGCAAAACCACAGGCAAAACACGATGAGCATGAATGTGAGTGGGACATAAACTGTTGTTGTTTTAAAACACTAAGATTTGGAGTATGTGTTACTAGAACAAAAATGCAGTTTAAGCCAACTGATGTAGGGACAAGTATCCTGGAAGATGGCACCAAACACACACAAGACACAGAAACAAAAAATTAAGCAGCAGAAGATAGACTATTGAGTGCCAATTATTGTGAGCTTAAAATTCAAATATGGTGGAGAGATTGGAAATGTCCAATAGATAATGGGAAATGTAGGTTTGGAAGTGAGAAGAGATCCTACATCTAAAGATAGTGATCTGAAAGTTGAGATGTTAATTGAACATGAGGCATCTAAGGGAGACCGAGACTTGCAGTTGAACATTTGGTGGGTTGGGGTGGGATGGGGAAGAAATGCATCTGAAAAGTTGTCAGACAAGCAAAAAGAAAAAAATCCTGGACAATGGAGAACAGCACTTATTTTTTAGCCTGTCACTGGGGAAACCAGGTGGTAGAGCCCAAAGAATACTGCTTGCTACCATTTGGGTTCTGACACTCACAATCTTTGTGATTTGAACAAGATACTTAACTTCTCCCTCAGTATCATCATCTGTAAAATAGAGAAAATAAATTGCATCTTGGTTGGGATTTTGGGGAAGAATTAAATGTCATGACTTACTGAAACCTCTCTCACCATACTTGGCACATAGAAAGAATCTAGTGTTGGTTCCTATCTGTAGCATTATTATCCAGAACTTCGCTATGTCAACTCACTATACCAACAGTTATCCAGGGACTATATACATATACTTCTGAATCTTGTTGAAATCCTTTCATAAGATCCAGTTCAAATCCCATCTGGACTATAAAATATTTCCTGACTGTCCTAGCCTTCTCCAAATTGCTGTATCTTAAATTGTATATTTCAGTCATGTGGCTTACAATTTATCTTTAATGTCCTGGTTCCTTTCTCATCTACAAGTCACTTGAGTACAGATATTGTCTTGTATATTTTGATTTCCAGTACTTTTCATTGTGTCCCACTTATAGTGGGAATTTAAAATATTTGTATTGATATTTTTAATGCACTAAAAATTCTCTCTGGTCTGACCTAAACAGGATCTGTAGTTAGAGAATTTAAAAAGACTGTTAGAGGTGAAACATATATAAGATGTAGCATGTACACCTTACAGTTTTTATCAACTTTAAACAACACAATCAGGAAGATAGTCCTCAGCAAATAAACCACAGCATGGGCGCTATCAATTTCCTCCAAGTGGTACCTGTGAGTGTCAGCTGAGTTTGAAGAGCTAAGACTGAAGTGTATAAAATGTATAATAACACCCTCCATGTCATGGGCTCAAAGTTTCATCATGACGGTGGACTCCTCGATTTTTCCTAATCCCTGCCCCATATCCAATCAATATACATTTCTCTATTTTCTACTTCAGCATCCATTATCCTACTATAGACTCTTGTTACTTGACTCTAAGACCAACACCATTTCAGAGTGGCTGGACTCCCCACTTCCAGTATCTCCTTTTTATAGTTCATTCTTGACACTAAGACTTTTTAAATCTTTAAGTACTAGAATTGGCACATCTTCCAGCTCTTCAGCATCTTCCCTGCTTTGAGAACCGGCCTGATACACTGACATGTTCGTACCATGTATCTTTGGACTCTGAGCCAAAGATGGTTAGTTGCTCAAGTGCGGACTTTTGACTCAAACTGGGGCCATCAAGTAACCTCCCCAATATACTTAAAATTGGACAAAGCCATCACAATCCAGAGCCACTTGTGGATGTCATTTTTAATGACAGCCTCCTGGATGAGAAGCTACACCAATGAAGGCCTTCAGTTGAGACAACCAAACCTGTCTCATTCCTGATCTTTACTAGGCTTAGTTCTTCAAATCTTCTTTTTTTTTTTTCTCTTAGGGTAGCTAGAGCCAATTTCTGCTACTGCAACCCCCAAAATACTAAGCATTTGTTTATCTGAATAATATAAACACAGTTTTAATGGTGGTGTTCTCATCAAAGGTCTTAAATAAATTTATTGTTGCCTATCTTTAAAATTCCAAATTCTTAGACCAAATATCGAGACCATCCATCCTCTTCATTAAAGCATTTTTGTGACCTTATTCCCTCATCCACCTTCATACATTTCCATTAATCATTATCATGTGTAAGTCTAATATGTCCACTCTCATCACTATTATTCAACATAGTTTTGGAAGTTTTAGCCACAGCAATCAGAGAAAAAGAAATAAAAGGAACCCAAATCAGAAATGAAGCAGTAAAACTGTCACTGCTTGTAGATGACATGATACTATACATAGAGAATCCTAAAGATGCTACCAGAAAACTACTAGAGCTAATCAATGATTTGGTAAAGAAGTAGGATACAAAATTAAGGCACAGAAATATCTTGCATTCTTATATACTAATGATGAAAAATCTGAAAGAGAAATTAAGGAAACACTCCCATTTACCACTGAAACAAAAAGAAGAAAATACCTAGGAATAAACCTACCTAAGGAGACAAAAGACCTGTATGCAGAAAACTATAAGATACTGACAAAAGAAATTAAAGATGATACAAACAGATGGAGAGATATACCATGTTCTTGGATTGGAAGAATCAACATTGTGAAAATGACGCTATTACCCAAAGCAATCTACAGATTCAATGCAATCCCTGTCAAACTACCACTGGCATTTTTCACAGAACTAGAACAAAAAATTTTGCAATTTGTATGGAAACATAAAAGAACCCGAATAGCTAAAGCAATCTTGAGAAAGAAAAATGGAGCTGGAGAAATCAGGCTTCCTGACTTCAGACAATACTACAAAACTGCAGTAATCAAGACACTATGGTACTGGCACAAAAACATAAAGATAGATCAATGGAACAGGATAGAAAGCCCAGAGATAAACCCACGCACATATGGTCACCTTATCTTTGTTAAAGGAGGCAAGAATATACAATAGAGAAAAGACAGCCTCTTCAATAAATGGTGCAGGGAAAACTGGACAGGTACATATAAAAGAATGAAATTAGAACACTTCCTAACACCATACACAAAAATAAGCTCAAGATGGATTACAGACCTAAATGTAAGGCCAGACACTATAAAACCCTTAGAGAAAAACAGGCAGAACATTCTATGACATAAATCACAGCAAGATTCTTTTTGAACCACCTCCCAGAGAAATGGAAATAAAAACAAAAATAAACAAATGGGACCTAATGAAACTTCAAGATTTTGCACAGCAAAAGAAACCATAAACAAGATGAAAAGACAACACTCAGAATAGGAGAAAATATTTGCAAACGAAGCAACTGACAAAGGATTTATCTCCAAAATATGCAAGCAGCTCATGCAGCTCAATATCAAAAAACAAACAACCAATAATGGGCAGAAGACCTAAATAGACATTTCTCCAAAGAAGATGTACAGATTGCCAACAAACACATTAAAGGATGCTCAACATCACTAATCATTAGAGAAATGCAAATCAAAACTACAATGGGGTATAACCTCACACCAGTCAGAATGGTCATCATCAAAAAAATCTACAAACCATAAATGCTGGAGAGGGTGTGGAGAAAGGGGTCTTGCACTGTTGGTGGGAATGTAAATTGATACAGCCACTATGGAAAACAGGATGGAGGTTGCTTAAAAAAATAAAAATAGAACTACCATATGATGCAGAAATCCCACTACTGGGCATACACCTTGAGAAAACCATAATTCAAAAAGAGTCATGTACCACAATGTTCATTGCAACTCTATTTACTATAGCCAGGACATGGAAGCAACCTAAGTGTCCATCGACAGATGAATGGATAAAGAAGATGAGGCACATATATACAATGGAATATTACTCAGCCATAAAAAGAAATGAAATTGAGTTATTTGTAGTGAGGTGGATGGACCTAGAGTCTGTCATACAGAGTGAAGTAAGTCAGAAAGAGAAAAACAAATACCGTATGCTAACACATATATATGGAATCTAAAAAAAGAAAAAAAAAATGGTTCTGAAGAACCTAGGGGCAGGACAGGAATAAAGATGCAGACATACAGAATGGACTTGAGGACACGGGGAGGGGGAAGGGTAAGCTGGGACAAAGTGAGAGAGTGACATGGACATATATATACTATCAAATGTAAAATAGATAGCTAGTGGGAAGCAGGTGCATAGCACAGGGAGATCAGCTCTGTGCTTTGTGACCACCTAGAGGGGTGGGATAGGGAGGGTGGGAGGGAGATGCAAGAGGGAGGGGATATGGGGATATAAGTATACATATAGCTGATTCACTTTGTTATACAGCAGAAACTAATACAACAATGTACAGCAATTATACTCCAATAAAGATGTTAAAAAAAAAAGTGATCTAGAAAGCATAGGCTATTATTTTGTATGAAATATTTAATATGTATATTGCTTAATATTATCTAAGAAGGTATTAGTTTCTGTTTTATTGCTTATGACCCAAAGGTTTCATCTCATCAAGAGCATAAAAATTTTATTTTCTGTCTTATTGGAATGTTAAATTGTGGGGAAGGAGGGACACAGACCTTAATTGGGTCAGTGTTGGTCAAACATTTTTCTTTTCAGATAACTGACAATATAACTCATCTGGGCACTTTGGAGATACAGAGGCAGAGGAATAAAATGGATTCAGACAACAACGGGTTTAAATCTTGATTATTTTCTTTGATCTCTATCACATAGTTCTGTTTCTCTGATCCTCAGTTTATCTATCTATAAAATGAGACTATTAAAATGAGTTCTGGGTGTTATTCTGATGGTTAAAAAATACACATAATATACGTGTATATTTGTTTAAGTGAAAGTTTCCTGGGCCCCATTCCTGACTCCACTTATATACACAAACATATAGATACACACACATACACACGTACACACTTATACACACACACACAACTTCAGCTGCCACCTGAAAGGGATGCTGCATGCTGGATTCCTCTAGTCCTTCCCCTTATTTCTCTTTGGAAACACCAATTTGAAAGTAATTCACTGGTGAAGCAGGTAGGAATAAATGTGCAAGGAACCATTTTGTTGTTTCCCCCGGCTTCCCTCTTTTACCTTCATGTTTCTGAACAGGCCTCTGGTTTCCCAGAGCTTTGGAATCCTTAGTTGGTAGAGTAGTGGTTATTTTCCAAAAGTTGAAATATTTAAATATGAAAGTTAACCCGGAGAGGCACATGATGGATTTCTCGGCAAAGCAAGTCTGTAATACTGCCTTTCTTTGGGAGATGTAATTGGCATTCTCTTCAGATTTATCTGGTACCATTTTATGAATTAAAACCCATGATGGGCAGTTGGGATGCAGATTGAGATCTGGCCTTGCATTACTTTTCACAGGTCTCTGGTGCTAAGGTGTTTCCCTGCAGATGCCAGTAAGAGATAGAGAGTTGTGGATGTCACCTTCACGGTGAAGAATGGGACCTGGTTTTGTTCTTAACAGGAGTCCTGTTATAATAGCTTCATACCTCAGTCGGAACAGCGAGACCACACACAATTAAGGAACGTTTCAGCAAAGCAGATGTGCCTTTTCAGTATAGAAAACTCAGTTCTTTGAAAGCTCAAGAGCAGAAATGACTTTCTCATAGACTTGGAAAATCAAGGCAGTCCATCAGCATTTTTGCCCTGAAAACTTTAAGCCAGTTGTTAGTCTGCAGTGGGAGAAATATTTAGAACTCATGATAGTGCTATTACTCACAGAGAAGAAAATGGTTTGGAAAATGGGCAGGATGACAGGGGAGGGCCTGCTCTGTCGGAATATACTTCCAGAGAAATAGCGGATGAAGTACCCGTTTATGAGGGGGACCGTAGCCTGTGATCCTAGAGCATGGGATTTGGGGAGAGAGCCATTTCTGCAAATATAATAAAGCATAAGAAGAGCGCTATTTCTGTAAAAACTGTGCTAGAGTCTAATGCAGTTTCTGGAATGTGGGATTTAGGCTGGAGTCTGATACTAAAACTTTGCTATGGGATCTTAAAGCTAGACTATATATACCCCTCTCTTTTTTGTGCATGACAAAGTGACTTAATGTTTTCCCAGCATTTAACAATCAGCATTCAATACCTGTGCTTCCCTCTGTCTCCATAGAAGCACATCGACTGACAGATTTCTCTCCTAAAGTTCATGAGCTGCAGACTCGCACGCCCTCCTTGCTGAGCTTTTGTTTCCAACAAGAACAGAGTTTCCAACTTTATCTATGTTTAGACACACAGTGATCTCCCATGCATTTTGCTTAGGTATGTTTCAAGCATTGAATGGATAATTATTATAGAATTGCAGTTATCTGCTTAGAAATTAATGGTTTTCTTACAAGGAAGGGTGAATGTTTTCAAACTACTTGTGTTCCTTCATTATCATTGTTTAGTAGAAATCCTTCTAAAGCACTTAGCTGCTAGTTCAGAATAAATTCAGAATATGTTTGCCTCCAAAAATTGACAAAAAATGTTATTACTAAAGCATGAATATTTGAGATAGGAGAGTAAATGTCTAGGAATGACTCTCTATGGTCATCTTTAATAACCCGCCTCTCTAACCTGATGCTTAAGAAATGTATCAACTACTGTGATGGTCAAACTTGGGAAAGAATCAATGAATCAATAGCCACAAGAAATAGAACCGTTTGAACACAGATGTACTCATTCACTGATACATTCATTCATTCAAAAATAAAGAAATGCATCAGTGCCTACTGTATACTGGGCAATGTTCTAGGCACCAGGGAAACAATTAATAAAATAGTCAAATTTCACACCCTGGTGGATTTTACATCCTAACAGATCTGTTCGAGGACCATCTGTACCTATGTTCCTTGGTGTTCCCATATTTCAGTTTTTCCAACAGAAAATTTAAGCTAGCGGCAGATCTTATTTTCTTTTTGTTGAAATGACAGATTCCAGGAAATGTTGAACTAGAAGGAATGTAATAGACTATTCATTTGAAGCATTTTAGTCATTTTACAGGTGAATATAACAAGGCTCCAGAAAGAGACAGGACTCATCCAAGGTACCCTAGCTCCTCAGCAGCAGATGTTTTGGTAGCAGCCAATGTTCTATAATCAATTAGTTTCCTTGGGCTGCTGTAACAAAATACCACAAACTGGGTGGTTGAATGCAGCAGAAATTTATTCTTTCATAGTTTTGGCAGCTCGAACTGTGAGATCAAGGAGTTGACAGTGTTGGTTCCTTCTAGACATTATAAGGGAGAATCTTTTGCATGTCTCTCTCCTAGCTTCCGATGGCTGTGACAATCCCTGGCATTCCTTGGCTTGCAGTTTCATCACTCCACCCCTGCTTCTGCATCCTGTGGCATTATCATTTGTGTCTCTGTGTTCCTGTGTCTTCACATGATGTTCTGAGAAGGACACATGTCATTGGATTTAGAACCCACTCTAATCCAGCACAACTTCATCTTAACTCGATTACATCTGCAAAGACTACTTCCAGTAGTCACATTCACAGGTACTAGGGTTAGAATTTCAACATATCTTTTTACAGACACAATTCAACCCACACTATACACCAAGTCTTGTGCTCTTTATACAACCTCAAGCTGCTTCCATCCTTGGAGAAGTGTCTGCTATTATTGTTACACATTTTTGCTGTTGATATTAGAAAGAACTCTGAAGAGTTGAAGGAAACAACGTGGATTTTAAAAATTAATTATTATTTCACTTTTTAGAAACATACTAAAGCTGATTCTGATTGTGAGCAGTGTACGTACAATGTCTGGAAAGTAGACAAGTAAAATAACAACATATTTCTACTGTACTGTTTTCCTTAATTGCATACATAACCCCAATTCCGCCTAGTTTCCTAAACAACTAAAATCTGCCAAATAAAAAAGAAAGAAAAAATATCCAGAATGCTAATTAAGATTAGTGGTATTCACTTCTGTACCCTAAGGAAAATGAGCCTTGGTTGCCACTTCCTCAGTAATTCCTCACCTCTATAAATTCAAGGCCACTAACTTCCTGTCCTGGAAAGATAGAACTCACTCTTGAGATCCTAGCTCATTTGTAAGGTATTTCCAGAACGAAGTAAAAGCTGTTCCAAATGTTGCAAATCATATGTGATGTGTGTCATGAGACCCTCAAACGATTTCATTTACAAGCACATAAAACACACTGTAATTTGAACCACAGTCCTGCAAAGGAGGGATCAGGGCGCCATTCGCTCTGCTATGGAATGTCGCCCTGGCACGGCCTTACGGAGGTTTTCCTGGTTGCGTTTTGCTAAGGTTTTTTACTTTTTTTCTCTTTTCAGTTGAAAATGAAGCCATTTACAATGTTTAATCAGGATGATACAACTGACTATAATATTTCTCCTCTGATTGCCGTGGAAAATAAGCTTTAAACATTTCTATCATAATTCGATTTCTCATAATTATGCAAAAGAACAAAAGAAGTTTACACTGATTGAGGAAAGGCATAAAGGAATTATTAATATACTATGGATTAAGACTCTGATTGTCCTAGAGGGAATAAAACAAGAAAGGTAGATTTTAATAAAACAAGACAGATGTATTACAATAAGGCCATTTTATTCAATGGCTGAATCAATTTCCCGGAGATGTTAAAATACCACTCCAGACATCTTTTATGTGTCACTTTATATTCTCTTAGCCTCACTAGTCTTTGTTCTAGCTGCTGCTGAGATGACCAGATCTCTGAGTAACTTGATAGTATCTCTGGTTAAATACCTCTCCTCTCCCAGCTGGACCAACTTCTCCTGGTATGCTTGGAACTTTCCTACTTTTAGCACTGAAAGTCTCTCATTCTGGGAAAGCCCTCTGTTTCAAGCACATCACATAGGTTAGTCACATAACTGGACCCTAAGGCTTGAGGCGCCATGGCACGCAGTTTGCTGCCCATACTTGTGGAACCTGAAAATGTGGGGACTTAAGATTCTATGGGGCACATTTTTGTCTGAAGGAAGTGGGGAGCTGACAGATCAATTTTTCCTCCTTTTCTTTCTGGGGCTGATTGTCCTGACTTATAGTTTACTGACTTCTCAGAAGATGGTCCCATAGGGTTTTAAACAATTAGTTGCAGGTAGGGGCAGCACCTAATGTTGGTTTTCCCTCCTTCCCTACTTTACTATCCTGTCCTTCACTCCCATTCCCTGGGTTTTCACTCCAGAATAAGGTAGCAGCCCAGAAGCCGTTTGTTTCTGGCTTCTTTGTTAGTGAATACAGGCTACACAGGCTACTTTCCTCTATGAAAGTAGGCACACAGGAATGAATCTAGCCAATAAACCTTCAGGATCAGATCTGTGGGCTGAATTACTCATGGCAATAGCCACTTCACTGCTGGTATGCATAGGGTATCTGTTTCCCCAACACGCAACACAACTGCTCAGGTATTCATCCATGGTTAGTTGGGACAAGGTGCAGGGGGAAGGGGAGGCACAGGGATGTGCAGCAGCAATGGTGCTTGGAATATACTTGGACAGTAATCATTGTAGGGATAGTGGAGTGAGCTGGGCTTGATTAACTGCTCTGGGAGTTTTAGTAATAATGATAGGCTCAGAGCAGTCAGCTGCCAACTCATGTTATGCTGGGAAAGCCAGTATTCCTTTATGGCAGATTCGAAGGACATTTTTATTTTCTGCAATTGCTGCCCCTACTCTGCTAAAAATCAAGATCAGGATGTAATTATAAGAGTGGTAGAGTTGCAGAAGAGACAGAATGCCCATACTTGGTGGGTCTTGTATGCCAAAGTCAGGAATCATTCAGGGATATATGAATGGTTGAAACTGGAATTCTTAAAACGTGGATTTTCCTGAATCCTCTGGGCTGGCATAACCAGTTCCTTTCCCTTGACAGAGGAGAGGATCCTTCCCTTGCTTTGAGACTTCCCTTGAAGCAGGTGACTTGCAGGATTAAGCTTGTCTTCCTCAAGATATGCCCTTGCCATCTCATCCCTCTTGGACATCAGTCTGACAACCAGCCTGAGGTCTTAGCACAGCACAGGCAGGGAAATATATTTCCTGCTCTTGAAAGAAATTACTTACATGCTAAAGAAATCGTAGATTCTAGCTAATATGTGCCAGCTAAAATCAACAGGTATAGGAGTGGACCTTGAGGGCACTGGAGGAAGAAGGATAGAAAATAAGGTTGCTTTCTAAGGAACTCGGTCCTAGATAATACAATATGTTTATAATGTGGTCAGTGGAAAAGTTTAAATGAATACCGAAATTATACAAATTTTCTTTATGGTGGTAAGAGTAGGGAAAATGGGATGGAAAAAAGAGGAAGGTGAAACAGAGAGAGAGAGAGATGCTGGATGGATTGAAAGAAAAGAAAAAAATCAACTTGTAAAATTTATGTATTAGTTAGTAGGCTGCAATGAAAACAACATGGCTTAAAGAACATTCAATCCTCTTCCCAACACGTATCAAAAAAGCAACCATAGGCAAAACTTCTTTTGTTCATTCATTCAATCACTCATTCATTCATTCTTACATTCAATTACCATTTTTACTGCCCTCCTGCTCTAAGGTCAGGCATTTTGCTACCTCTTCTGAAACTACAAAGGGGCAAATGTCACAGACCCCTGCTCTTAATGAACTCCAACTTCAATGGGAGAAAGATATACAGAAGAAGATATATATTTTTAATTATGCATAAAGGACAATGATAGAAAGGTGCAGAAGGAAGACTGGAAGAGAATGCAGGGGCTCTAGAACTCTTACCAATGGGGCTTCCCTGGTGGCACAGTGGTTGAGAGTCCGCCTGCCGATGCAGGGGACATGGGTTCGTGCCCCGGTCCAGGAAGATCCCACATGCCGCAGAGCGTCTGGGCCCGTGAGCCATGGCCGCTGAGCCTGCGCGTCCGGAGCCTGTGCTCCGCAACGGGAGAGGCCACAACAGTGAGAGGCCAGCGTACCGCAAAAAAAAAAAGAATAGAACTCTTACCAAGCCAGCAGAGCAGAGTTCTCTGGGGGTGGGGGTGGGGATGGGGGTGGGGGGGTGGGGGTGGGTCGGGGGGCACATGGTGCAACAGACCCTGTTCTACATCCATATCCTCTGAGCCCACCTTAGTTCACTTGCTACCGTGGACAGTTCCAGCATGTTGACAGGTTCTCAATGCCAGGCTGGCCGTTCTCTTCTCTGTCAGAGGACCTTCTCCAGCACAGAGGGAGCTGTGCATGGATGCAACTCAGAAGGGCCGGGTAGTTAGTTTGCACTCAAAGGACAAATCCACTAATGTGGAATGAAATCTGGTAGATAAACTACCCAGTCTCCACAGCCTCTGATGGGATGATTCTGGAGCCGCTTCCCATGGCTTTTCAGATCATGTCCATGGGACTGATGCCCAGGTGCCCACAGTGGTAACATCACTCACTAAGACACAACTTACTAGCATTTCTCCCTCCTCTGACTTAACACCACTTCATTCTTTAGGGTTTGCTTTCAGAGCAACCCAAATTAAGACACACACCAAGGTGAGTGAGGCAGCAATGGTGCTTGGAATATACTTGGACAGTAATCATTGCAGGGATCGTGGAGTGAGCTGGGCTCGATTAACTGCTCTGGGAGTTTTAGTAATAATGATAGGCTCAGAGCAGTCAGCTGCCAACTCATGTTATGCTGGGAAAGCCAGTATTCCTTTATGGCAGCTTCGAAGGACATTTTTATTTTCTGCAATTGCTGCCCCTACTCTGCTAAAAATCAAGATCAGGATGTAATTATAAGAGTGGTAGAGTTGCAGAAGAGACAGAATGCCCATACTTAGTGGGTCTTGTATGCCAAAGTCAGGAATCATTCAGGGATATATGAATGGTTGAGCATGTGTATGAGCATATCAGTAGGATAATTTCCTGAGAAATAATATCAGAGGATCAAAGGGTATTTTCATGTTTTTTTTTCTATTAATTATCGATTGATGTATTAAGCACACTAATCGCCAGTGAACATTTTTGTGACTAGTAAGATGTGGCAGCATTTCCTTATTCAAAGAGGACAGAGGGACATTTTCAGGTGGGAATGGTCTGCAGAGTCTTTGCAGATAAGCACTGCTGCTGGAGGATGTCTCCTGGAGCTGGTTTAGCTCCTGTCCTCTCCCAGCTCATTGTTCCTTTACTGACTCCCCCTGAGCTGTCCCAGATCCCAGAGGCCATCACATAAACAGATATTGCAAATACCATAGCATCTCCACAGGGTGCAGGGGACCATTGCCAAGGATGAGATTAAGTCAGGAACTGGACACATTCTTGTCGGAGGAACACATGACCTTAAATCCAGCTTAGCACAGGGTTAAAAATTCAAATATCTGATTTGTGTTGAGAGGGGACTCTAAAAGCAGGCTGAGAGAATGTGTGCTCACTGGATATTCTTTAATTAAAACAAAACAAAACCAAAAAAATCTAGTGTGTCAATTGATTTCTTCTTAGGATGTTCAAAATAATTGCTAAGAACAAATAAATACATTCATGGAGTTTTGACACTTAGAAATAGTATAGTTTTTCGACTGTGGATTTATTTACAGAACAGAAATCACTTGGCACCTTCATTTTCTCCTCTTTATCTCAGCCTCTCTGTCTTTCTCTCTCTCTCTCTCTGTCTCTCTCTCTTATCTCTTAAATTCAGCGCCCTAAAGCCCAAATACATTTGATATCTCCAGGCTCCTTAATCTGCCTCTCTCTGACCCTTTGCACAGGCTGCAGGGGAAACCCTTTCCAGGAATGTAATACTCCTTCTTTCCTCCCCTGGGGCCACCTTTGTGAACTCTCCAAAAATGCAAAGTGAAGACTCCTTTTATGAACTGTGACACTCTCCAGCCATGACGCTCTCTTTTTCATTTACTAGCTCTACTTAACTCGGGCTCCTATTCCACAAGCATCCCAGGGCTGCCAGACAGTCCTCTTGCGAGTCCAGTAATGACCTGTCTATTTAGTGTGTTGACTTATTCTGTTATTTAGGTGAAGTTTCCTTAATTGCCTTTATTGGGTTTGAGTTTCTTTTGTTGCTGTTGCTGTTGCTGCTGCTTCCTCCTTTGATCTCCAGCTACTCAAGAATATATCTCTTTGAGATGTGAGGTGTGAGATCTGTAAGGATCACACATGAGCTGGGCAGCGGGACAGGGACCCTGTAAATTTCTCCCACATCCTGCTGCCCAAGCACCTCCAATATGCCTGTGTCCTCAGCTGCCTCACAGTTCTGCCAAAGCGTCTCTGGGCTGATATACAGCCCCAGGAGGCACTGCCAGTTCTGAGGCAGCTTAGGAATTTAGAGGAATGTCTGCAACATAGACAAAGCTGTATTACCATCTAGGGATCTGGACAATTTGAACTTGGCAGAAACATCTGCACACTGACAAGTCTCTAACTCTCAGTAGACAGACAGTTGTAAATGTTTGGATTGAAATGAAATATTATAGATGGGCAATTATGACACTAAAGCATGCTCTTATAGAGGTTTACCATTTAGATAACCTCTATATATCCATTAGTTTAGTTATTCAATAAGTAATTCTTATACCCTCCAAGTTGTGTCAGGCACTCAAGATACAAAGGGGCTTCTGCTTTTCGGCACTTTGTGGACCCAACCTGTACCTGAAAATTAAATCTGGTGCTTGAAGTTCATTGGCAGGAAATTTGTATATACACTTGGAAAACAGATAAGCCACTATAAAGATGATTCTAAATATTAAACTAAATTTGGCATCTACCATCATTTGCCTAAGCTTAAAGGAGTTTTGTAAACGTCATTGGGAAGATGTAAGTCATGCATGCATTAACATAGGTTGTATGTCTTAAATTATTTCAGATTGATTTCACATCATGGTGGTAAAAAAAAATCACCCCAAATCTCTGCAGTTATTGCTATAATTGATCAACTTGTCAGGGTGGAAAATGAAATAACTCAGAACTGTTGAGAGGAAGATACTCAAGATACTTTCAGACCTGGTGACGGGGACATCCATTGAGTAGAAGTGTGCAGACAGTAGTTTTGGGGCCTTGAGTGTCCTTCCTTGGAGACTATTATGTCTAAACGTCATTAATAACTTCAATTTCCAAGTTTTTCATCCTAGTTATTCACACATAGGATTACTGTTCTTAAGTAAAATAAAATAATGCCAAAACACAATGAAAGAAAACCAAAACATCAAACTCCTTTGCCTGAGTCCTCACGGAAAATGACAGCAGGAGAAGAAAAGAGAAACGTATTGCTGTAGCCCTCATCTTAGAACCTTTTTCCATCTTTTTCCCCATCATCTTTAGAAGTATACTGTGGCACTTTGAGATACCTAGATATAAGAGGGAGAGGAGATGCAACTTCTAAAAAATAAAATAAAATAAAATATTACCAGAAGTAGCTGAGAAAAAACTTGCAACTCTAAAACATAAAAGAACAAAAACTAGATAATCGTCTTCCCCACATATCCCAAATTTACAACCCCTTGGGTGACTCTTCAGTGGTCTAGCGCCTGCTAATTTCTTTCTGTGAAAATGGGCAGGCATTTGCCGTCGGAGACTTACTGTCAGCCAGTCAGGATGAGCCATCCAGGCTGCTTTGATGTAACATAAGTTGGAGAGTAGCAGGTGGCCCTCCCTGCTGTTTAGAGTGCAGCTTGGGCAGTTCTGTCAGATGTAGCAGCCCCTCTTTATCTGCATGGAATCTGTGTAAATCACAAAAGAACAGATGGAAAAATAGTCACATACCCCTGTTCACCTCTTAGAAGCAGCTCATAAACCACTGGACACCACCCGCTCATTTTAAAGACAACCATGGGTGGGTTAGTCACCCAGCTGCTACAGGGTACTTGTTTTGTTTACAAAAACATCTAAGTACATGAATTAGACAAAGAAAACAAAAACAGCCAATGATTTAAACCAGCACGGATGCTATGTACGTATATTTTACCATGATATTCCAGATTTAGGTTAAATAAACAGAGAAAAATTAAAAATTATTTCTCATCTACCCATTCTAATTGCTACCTATAGAACATATTGGTGACCTCAGATGATGTCTGTGCTTTATAGTATATCTGTTTATTTGATTGCTGTTGTTTTTGAAATACAATTATGCAATTACCTCTCAAAGTTTTCTTCCTGAAAACTCTAAATAATTTTCTAGGAATCAACTCTATGTAGTTTCACGCTGGAAACCAGAAAAGAAAAAATGAAAAAAAAATCGATTTAGAAAGAATTTTACTTGAATTCTCTGTAAGTTGAGGAAATACTTTCCATTTACGCAGACATTTTACTACTTGCATTTGTGTTGTTCACCTAAAACACGTGTGGTTCATTTGTGTATGTAAATGGAAAAAGGATAAAATACTTAGTCTCAAAAGAGGGAATGGTAGGAACAAAGTCACCAAGGTATGAGAATGAGAAGGGTATGATGTGAACTGCACCACAACTTTGTTAGAGTGTGATTTGTGAGACAAGGCGCTGAAAGAGATGAAGCTATAAGTTAGCTAGATCTTGACCACAGAGGACCTTAAAGGTCTTATGAGAAAACATGGGCTTTGACCTGGATGTGATCAAAGTTGAATACTCAATGTTGACTTTATTTATAGCTTTAAAATCTGTACAAATAATACATTTAAAAACACAAAATTTGCCCCAAAACTTAGAGGGCACAAAAATTGTCAATTAGAGTACACTGTTATTCAGAAATGAAACAATTTCTATTTTCTTAGGGAAGGTTATAGAATACAGGAATGTGTTATGGAAAATCCTTATTGTGCAGTGATGAATTTATAAAACAGGGACAAGCTAATCTTGGAAACAATGAAATAATGAAGTTCAGTGTGAGTAGAAGTAAATATCCTTACAAAAGTGTTGCAAGCATCTCCTTTTCTGTAAACTCCAAGAGGCCAGGAAGCACACAGAAATTGATTCCAGAACTCCATAAATGAATTCTCCGTGAATTCATGTCTAGAGAGGACAATAAGACCAGCAGTTCTCAACTGAGGACAATATTTCCCTCCAGGGGACACTTGGAAATGTCTGGAGACATTTCTATTGTCACAACTGGTGGGAAAATGTGTTATTGAAATCTAGTGGGTAGAGCCCAAGGATACTGCTAAACACAGGACAGCCCTGTACAACAATTACCCAGTGCAAAATGTCAATAGTTTTGAAATTGAGAACCCTGTTTTAGACATCCCAAACATTTGATCATATTCCATATTCTCAAGAGAATGAGACTCATCATGTACATTTGGACATATCAGTCAAGAGGTTATTCTTTTTTTTTTTTTTGGTACGCGGGCCTCTCACTGTTGTGGCCTCTCACGTTGCAGAGCACAGGCTCCGGACACGCAGGCTCAGCGGCCATGGCTCACGGGCCCAGCCGCTCCGCGGCATGTGGGATCTTCCCAGACCGGGGCACAAACCCATGTCCCCTGCCTTGGCAGGCGGACTCCCAACCACTGCGCCACCAGGGAAGCCCAAGAGGTTATTCTTAAGGTCATTGAATACATGACTTTCTCATGTAATGAATTCTTCTTCCTTGCACAGAATCTTACAAAAACTTATTGTTTTGGTTTGAGGTTTTTTTTTTTTTTTTGCATTTAAATCCTTTTGGAAAGTTGCTAGTGAAAAATTATTAATTGTTAATTAAACTAATTTATGCTTGAAATAAAAGTATGTTTTTAATAAAGTTCCAAGAAAAAAAAGCTCTCCACTTTTAAATTTTGTTTTGAATTAAAGAGTGGTCAAATCATTTCATCAGAAGCCAACTATTATTTATAGAATGGATTAAAAAAAAGGTCCTAGTATATAGTACAGGGATAGGATATTTAATTTAATATCTTATGATAAACTAAAATGGAAAAGAATATGAAAAAGAATGTATATTTATATGTATAACTGAATCACTTTGCTGTACAGCAGAAATTAACATACTGTAAATCAACTACACTTCAATTAAATTTTTAAAAAAAAAATCATTTTCTCAGAGCAAGTGTGAAGCAATCAAACATTTTATTTCCAGATACCCATAATAAAATACCTTTGGTATCAAAACATTAATGGGGATGGGACCAGATTTTTTTTTTTAATAAATCTATATATTTAAATTTTGGCTGCATGGGATCTTCCCTATTGCGCGCAGGCCCTCTCTAGCTGCGGCGAGCGGGGGCCACTCCTCGTCGCAGTGTGCGGGCCCCTCACGGTGGTGGCCTCTCCTGTTGGGGAGCATGGGCTCTAAGCGCGCGGGCTTCACTAGCTGTGGCCCGCGGGCTGCAGAGTGCAGGCCCAGTAGCTGTGGCGCACAGGCCCAGCAGCTCGGAGGCATGTGGGATCCTCCCGGACCAGGGATAGAGCCCGTGTACCCCGCATTGGCAGGCGGGTTCCTAACCACTGCACCAACAGGGAAGTCCCGGCACCTGATTTTTTTTTAATGAGATTAAGCTTCTCTAAACAGTTATTTTTACATTTTGGTAGGCAGATATGCTTTTCTGGTGGATCTTGGGCCAGAAGGAATATTTACTTTGTTAGTTCTCTGTGACACAAAATTAAAAGAACAATTTCAAAGCGAAAATTTCTTTTTCTTTAGTCATTCATTCACTTTTGATAATCTCTGTTAATTAAAGTTCTCTTGAGTCACAACAAAGAGTACCACAAGGAAACCTAGTAATTTCTCTATCTCTACTGGAAGATTTTACTTAAGATTGCTTTTACTTTTTCTTCATCATGCCAACAGGTTAAAAAAAAAGGACAGGGATCTGTATTCTGTTTATAGAAGTAATATTAAGTAAACAAAACGTGGAGAAAGATCGACACTATCAGAAGTAACTATCAAAAATCAAATTAGCTAACATAGCAGTGGCATCTGGGATTATCTTTTATATTTTCACTGTTGATAAATGGGATTAGTGAATTTCTGATGTCCACTCTAGACTCTTGTCTCAGGTGTCTGACAGAGAATATGAGGTAATTGCAACTTTCGGACTTAATCCCGAATTTAGATCTTTTAAAAATATCTTATTGGGCTTCCCTGGTGGCGCAGTGGTTGAGAGTCCGCCTGCCGATGCAGGGGACACGGGTTCATGCCCCGGTCCGGGAAGATCCCACATGCCGCAGAGCGGCTAGGCCCGTGAGCTATGGCCACTGAGCCTGCGCGTCTGGAGCCTGTGCTCTGCAATGGGAGAGGCCACAACAGTGAGAGGCCCACGTACTGCAAAAAAAAAAAAAAAAAAAAAACAAAAAACAAAAAACTTATTAAAACAATATTAAACATCTAATAAGTAAAGAACTTTCCTTAATACTTGTTTGCTAAGAGATTACAAATGAGATTTTTAAATATATAGCTGTGTGGAAATAGGATGATGACCCCAGAATCTTTAAAAGTTGGTTATCCTTTTAGTACTTAAAACTTGAGTCATTAGTTCTGCAAGGTGCTCCCTGGAAAAAAAATGATTACATGGACATGTAATATTTGGAAAACCTACTCAGTTTATCACTCTCTTGGAGAGTCTCAATACACATTGTAAAAGAAACCAACAGAAACTTCCTTGATTTATCCCAGCATGTCTCAAAGTTATTAACATCTAGTGAATCTAATGTTCCAAGCAACACATCTTGGAAAAACAAGTAGTTTAGAATATCTGGTCTCACTCTTCTATTTGATTTTTGTTTTGATTTAATTGCATCTTACATCTTGTTTCCTAACTTCCAGCTACTTTCTTCTTAGCACTTCCGTCAGAGGTGAAAACAGGACAGGAGGTTGAATTTAGATTTGTCTCCATTATTTTTTTATAAATGGCTTAGAAAGAATAAGTCACCTTTGAATTTTTCTTACTTCCCTAGGACCCATATCTTGAGACAGAAATGGTGAGGAATATGCACAAACAAAAACAAACAGCAGGGCTTCCCTGGTGGCGCAGTGGTTGAGAGTCCGCCTGCCGATGCAGGGGACACGGGTTCGTGTCCCCAGACCGGGAAGATCCCACATGCCGCGGAGCGGCTGGGCCCGTGAGCCATGGCCGCTGAGCCTGCGCGCGTCCGGAGCCTGTGCTCCGCAACGGGAGAGGCCACAACAGTGAGAAGCCTGCGTACTGCAAAAACAAAAACAAAACAAAACAAAAAAATAGCATCACTCAATGCAACATTTCAACCTCCTTTGTGTAAAAATAACACACCTCATTTAAGGTCTGAGTTACATTTCGCTTTTGATAACTCAGCACACATCGCACCAAATATCTGTTGGGCAATTTTATGACCAAATTTAATGGTCACCTACAGTCACACTATTGTTCCTGATGGATGAAGATGATGCTTTTTCTTTTTTTTCAAGTTTGATTGACAAATTTAGTACTGAATCTGCAGTCTTTCTTACACTTTCTTCTGAGGACCACAATTTAGGGGCCTGCCTCCTTAAAAAAAATTGTGGGGATTTGAGTCTCATGGGGCAAAACTAAGAATAAGAATTCGTCTAAAGCCAAACCATTCTACAGCCCTGCCATCCAGTTTTCCTGCACAGGAAATGGATGAACATGTTCAGATCAGAGTGTAAATTGGCATGAACCTTCATCTGAAATGCAGTAAAGTTAGAGAAGAGTCGATGATTTTTAAAAATGTATCATTATTCATATTCAATGCTTCCTCTGCACTTCTGTGTACCATCTGGTCCTGATGGTCGAAGTGCCAAAATACCATAAGGAAAGTTGTTTTTGTGGTATTTCCAGTCCAACCAGAATCAGAAAGTACCAGAAATCTCTTGAGAAAAGCTGTTTTCATAGGACACAAAGCCCAGTTTGTCAACCCAAAGAGTTTAAAAAGAAAAGTAGCTGAAATTAAACTATCATCCAGATTTAAATATTGAGCAAAGAGAGGACGGTCCGGGTTTGGGGTTTACCAGATATCTTTCACAGTAAAAAAAAAAAAAAAACAACAAGATACACCCTACCAACTCCTCATAAATGCATTCCATTTCCTTATAAACTACAATTCCCTTTATACTCCTTAATTTGTTATCTCTATTCTGCTTGTAAGTCGATTTTTTAAGGAAAATATTTATAGATAAGTAGAGTCAGGAAATTTCTAGTGAGAAATGATTGAGAAAAAGAAGTATTATGCAAACCCATTGAATGGATGACGCCAAATTTAAAAGCCTTTAAAGAGTACGTGTAATAGGTACAAACCTACTTGATGTGGTCCTGTTTATGAGTCATTTGATGTCCAAAGAATTCTTTTATGTGCCTTTCTACTTCTAGACAGGACTGCACAGCTTGTCAAATACAAGGAATCTTGAATCTTAAAAGACTCAATCTGCGCTGTAAACCTACTGCCCAGAAGGTTTAGAGTGGGCTGTTAAACTTGGAAAGATTTCCACTTCCATTCAATCCCCAAACCTTCTGAGATTTACTTGACATTGAGTTTTATTCAGTTTAATTTAGTTCAATCAAAAAAAAAAAAAACCTCTAAGTAGGAGATGAGTTTAAGTGATGGATACTGTTTTATGACAGTTAGTATGTCAAGGAGAGAAATTTAGCACACATTCTGTGCTAAAGGAAGTGTCCTATAGTACGTGGAATACAAGATTTTGTGTCAGACTTAGATTCAAATCTTAGCTCTATACCTGATGGTTGTGACCTAAGGATAGTTACTAACTGTTCTGATCTTAAGTTTCTTTGTCTAAAAATATAAAATCAATTATTTTACCAGGTTGAAAGGATCCATAAGCTACTGAATATAAAATCTTAGAGAATAACACATGCTCAGTCTTCTCACCAGATCTGGCTGTATATGAGGATCGTAAAATGAGAGACAGCTGCAGGGCTGATGCTTAAGATGCTGGCTATTACAAAAGCACATTGCGATTTTTACGTAAGTTATTTTTTACCCATTGAAAGAGGAAAGAATAACTCTGGAGATGTAACTCAGGTAAGCTTGAGACGTAATGATGATATTCTCCATTAGTAATATTAACTATTCAGTTCCCATAGGCAATGTTCTGAAATATTTTATTTCATGAAATAATAATGCTTTGAGAAGGGCATGATCTGACCTGAGACGTATCTGAATCTGTGTAGAAATCTATCTGTCATGTGGGCATTAGTGGCTCACTCCCTATGACCTTGACCCAGATCCAAAGAGGATCTTCTCCCAATGACAACCAAAAAAAGGTAGAACAATTCAGGCCAGTTCTTAACCGAAAATAAAAGTCCTCTCTTTGAATTTTAGGGCTGTATTATCTGTGTTTCCTATGTGCACTATTGTATAGTTTGCTCGAACACGGTATCTGTTCCTAAGACAAATAGTCCAACTAGTTACTTTCTCTTGGGACATTTACTTTCTTTTCTCAAATCATAGCCCCAAGAAGAGTGTCATAAAAACTTGAACCTCACAATTGTTCAGGGAAGCATGACATTGACAGATCCAGGGTCTAGTCCTTAAATCCAGAGCTTTTAGATCCCAGAGTAACGGGATTTAATCTCAAAGTTGTTACTGTCCTGGTTCTAATTCCTTTCGTTTACATAATTTAACTTTTCTGCTCTCTTACTCCCTTGAATCATTTGAATTGAATTGAATCACTTAAATCACTCACACTCCCTTTAAACTGTTTTTTCTTTATATCACTTCCACATAACCCACTTAGAAAAGCAATTAATGTGTCATTCTATGAAGCACCAGAGGAATGCAAAACGCTGCCTTTTGGAGAACTTTGCCTGAACCTTCCTCTTTCGACACTGCAGTGCAGCAGCTGGCAGCGCTTTCTTAACTCCTGTCACCCAGAACCGGAGTTCCTTGCCCCAGACAAATTCATATGAGTGGTTGGTGGGTTTTTTTTTTTTTTTTTGGCATGATAAAACACATATACTACTCTGCCTTGAGTTTAAGACACTGTCTTATTAGGAATGCAATCTGTCAAGAAAAGCAAAGTGCATGCAAAGAGAACTCCATTGTCTCTGGGTTATGTTACAATACTTTTATTAGATGGTGACATTCCCGAGACAGCACCTGCTGCGTGGCTTTGGGCGGCTGCCCAGAAATGAAAGGAAAAAGCAACGTGGGGTTTAAATCCGAGCGGTGCAGCCTTGCATCGCTGTAAGGAATACCAGGGCCTGAACAGTTGGGAGGGTTGAGGGAATCTCAGTGTGTGGACACTTAAGTTCAGAGTGGATGTGAATGCCCCAGTCATCGTCAGAAATGTATGGGCAGGCAGATGGTAGAAATACTTTCCTTTTTGCTGGGTGCATATATCTGACATAACTTTGTACTTTTCCTACCCCATACTTCTGGGGAGATGGCTTTTTCAAAATTTCAGGGAGCCCTTGTAGCTGGTGGCTTCTAGTATAGACTCTTACCAGTACAAAATGTATACTGAACCATTGGAATTTGTGAAACTTCAATTGAATAAAGATAGTTAAAAAAGAAAAAAAAATGTGATATATATATATATATACATATATATATATATCTGTGTGTGTATGTGTGTGTGTGTGTGTGTGTGTGTGTGTGATTCTTATTAACAGGCTAGTATAGATCATTCCTCTAGAAATATTTTGAGTTTTAAAAATTTTCCCCTTCATCAGTTTTTGTTGCAAATATTGTAGAGTATACAGAAGCTAAAACCTCTTGAATTTATGGTTGTTTTTGAGATGGCCAGATGGTCAAATTCCATAAATTTAACTCACTGTTCTCTTTAGCCTCTTCAGTAGCCACATGGTGGGGAAAAGGAAAAAAGAAGGTAGCTAGAAAACCAATCCAATGACGATGGCATTGGTTAAAATTGTGAACTGCTATTTCTTGATAATAAAACTTCAGAGAAATAGTACCTGTTTGGGAAAATCAATGGCATCTATTAAAAGCAAAAACTATCAATCCAATTAGGCAGTGCCCTTGTTTTCATTAAAATGAGGCTTAATTCAGTGAAAACCATTGTTCAGAAATTGGACACTAAGTCATTCTTTTTTTTTCTAACTAAATTGATGGTGCAGTGCTGTTGCTTTCTGGTTAAAGAATTCAGTAAGAAGGCTTCTTGGCCTTTTCCCCATATATCTGATGACCTTAGAAAGTGATGACTTTATAGGATGTGACCACATGGTCAAACCACTGAGAGGTAAGTGCCGAGCCCCCAAAAGTCCCAGTGGGAGATCAGAAAGCACCATCATTCAGAAAGAGTTACTGGGTCCCCACTGAACATGATTTCAAAACATTTCCCCTCAGACTCAAATGAAAATTCAACTTGTTTCATGTAAGTTATTGACTACGTTCCAGTCCCTACACTGTTGTTTCTGTGTATGTGTATGGATGTGTTTGTGATTTTATGAAAGAGTAAAGATTTGATGTCATTTGAACATGCAAACCTCATTACATTCTGTTTTGCATAACTTATCCTCTGAGGTTATGAAAAAACAAGGTTTCATGTCATGAATGTAGAATTCTGAGCACAGTAAATGCTGTGTTTCATTTCTTCTGGGAATTCTTATCAATCTGATCGTCTTGCTTATGGAGCTAAGTCAGAGTCTTAAAAGCCTCTGTATGCTTTACTGAAACGTGGAGTGCTTCTAAACTTTAAAATCAATTGCATCGATTCAATTATAGAACGTAAGTGAAGACTAATGGTTCTTATGTTCATTAACTTCTAATTTACATAAAATAGAAGATGTTAATATGGTCCCAGAGTCCTTGTGGAAAATCATTATAGTTGAGCTAGAGAAAATGGAACTTTTGTTATTTGCATAGATCGATATTCCAAAAATTAAAATGTATGATCTTCAGCTCAAATTCCATGATTTTCCCATCTTTTCTGTTGCCTAAGAAAATTTGTGAACTCTGGGTTGAATCAGTGTAGCCTCCTTATCAGCTGCTCAATTGCTTTTGTAAACAACATGGGTTTTTCTGTTAAGTTTTACCAGACGTTCTAAAAAAATTGGCATCAATTTTGGATATTTCTGAAGTGCAGAAAAGTTAACAGCCAAAATCAGGACTTAAGATAAAGGCAAACCTTGGTATATTTCCAATTTGAATTACATTCAAATAAATCCTAAATATTTCAGTTTTTTTCCCCTGTGAATAAATAGTTTCTTTGTTTCTTTTTTGTTTTGTTTTGGTTTTTTGTCTTTTATTGAATACTATCAATCATATTAATGTGATGTGTAATTAGAAATAATACTGTTTGGGGAACCTCATGGAAAAATTGACTGGGGTGTTAGAAGAATCTTAAATTATTTGTTCATCAAGTCCTGGATGTGATTTTTCCAGTGTGCTTGGGTTTTTTTTGTTTGTTGGTTTGTTTGTTTGGGTTTTTTTATTTTTGTTTTTAGAAAACAAGATAAGAATTATTCTCATCCTCAAAGTTAGCCTTTATTTGGAAAGTGCCTTGTGATCACATTCCTTTTTTTATTCAACATTTCCTTTTTTTATTGCTGTTGAGGTAGTATTGTTTTCTGAGGTAGTATTGTTTTCTGAGTAGTATTTGTTTATGGAATAGTTTTAGACATGTTCAGCATGGTTTCTAAACAAATTTGGATTCAAAGTAAAACTCTCCTACAGTTTTCGTGACTTTCAGCTGTTTAGTCATTCTAAGACTCAATTTTCACACCTATAAAATGACAACGATATTTCTACATCTTGTTTTTTTTGGAGGAGAATTATGTAAGATATTATTTGCAAATAAGCTAATTCAATGACTGATATAGAGAAGATGCTTAATAAGTAATGGGATCTCATTTCTTGGACTCCTTACACCTACCTTTGCCCTGAACTCTTCTTTCCCTACCGCAACCATTTTCCTTTACATGGAAGACAAGTGTTTGTCTTATTTTCCATTTTGATTTAATTCTGTGTATCCTCTGTAATTACTTAGGATTAAGTTTGGCTGCATAAGACAAGGTTCTACTCTTGGAACTACAGCACATAGTGAGTCATAAAATAGAAAGCTGGAAATGAGCCCATCTACAAACTAGAGGTTTGGAATAGAACAGACGTTCTCTCA
The DNA here is from genome assembly GCF_963455315.2 of Globicephala melas. Classification (NCBI taxonomy): domain Eukaryota; kingdom Metazoa; phylum Chordata; class Mammalia; order Artiodactyla; family Delphinidae; genus Globicephala; species Globicephala melas. The sequence continues at coordinate 159,490,818 of NC_083315.2, read as the reverse complement.
AAGCCTTCAGCTTTTTAAAAGATAGCAAAAAACAAAACAAAACAGTTCACTGTTTCTTTAAGTGCCATGTATTATGTTTGACTTTAGAGAGGAATTAAAATTTTAAATATCCCATGATAAATAGAGTAACCTAGTTCTCTACTTGTCCAGAAACTATCTCATCCATTATAATATTAATACACAGAAAGCTATATACTTTCATATTTTTAAAGTTTATGTAATTCTTCTTTGCCAACTCCCACACAGTTGCTTTGATAGATTATAATAAGGTTTCTTAAAAGCACTTGAGCTCATTACTTAGACACAAGGTTGCTGTCTGAAAATAAACCTTAATGTCAAATAATAAGAAAAAGTATTAACTTTGTTCACTTTGTTACGTATATGCATGATCAGAGTCAAGCTGACAAAGGTCACATTTTCAAGTCTCCAATCCATTTTGCCCATAAGGCTATCCTGATTGGAGATGTTTCTGAGGAGTGCAGAGAGCTCTCTAAGATCAAGGAAATGAAGGAAAAGGATTGAAGAAAGGACTAGAGTTTGGGCACATAGAATGCTACTGGAGACTTCAAGTTGAAAAAGGGGAAGAAAAAAACTAGAGAAGAGAGAAAATTAAATGAGATAAAGGTATACATATGACAGATATTCATTATGGGTATAACTGGGGAAATAGACTAGGAGGATTGCTGAACTACAGGATAGCAGATCATGTTAGCCAGAGAAAGAGAAGTCTTCCTATTGCTGTTAATCTTCCATACCCTTCCATCACTAGCTACCAGTGCTGTGGCTGCTGCTACTTCAACTAACTACCAGCACCTCTACCGTCCACTTATTATGAGTTTACTTTGTTTAAGACACTTCACTAAGCTCTTTTAATGTGTTTTCATAAACATTTTTTCATATATATATATATATTTAACATCTTTATTACAATATAATTGCTTTACCATGGTGTGTCAGTTTCTGCTCTACAACAAAGCGAATCAGTCATACATACACACACGTCCCCATATCTCCTCCCTCCCATATCTCCCTCCCTCCCACCCTCGCCATCCCACCCCTCCAGGTGGTCACAAAGCAACGAGCTGATTTCCCTGTGTTATGAGGCTGCTTCCCACTAGCTATCTATTTTACGTTTGGTAGTGTATATATGTCCATGCCACTCTCTCACTTTGTCACAGCTTACCCTTCCCCTCCTGATATCCTCAAGTCCATTCTCTAGGAGGTCTGCATCTTTATTCCCATCTTGCCCCTAGGATCTTCTGACCATTTTCTTTTCTTTTTTTCTTTCTTTTTTTTTTTTTTTTTTTTAGATTCCATATATATGTGTTAGCATATGGTATTTGTTTTTCTCTTTCTGACTTACTTCACTCTGTATGACAGTCTCTGTGTCCATCCACCTCACTACAAATAACTCAGTTTCGTTCCTTTTTATGGCTGAGTAATATTCCATTGTATATATGTGCCACATATTCTTTATCCATTCATATGGTGATGGACACTTAGGTTGCTTCCATCTCCGGGCTATTGTAAATAGAGCTGCAATGAACATTTTGGTATATGACTCTTTTTGAATTATGGTTTTCTCAGGGTATATGCCCAGTAGTGGGATTGCTGGGTCGTATGGTAGTAGTATTTTAGATTTTTAAGGAACCTCTGTACTGTTCTCCATAGAGGCTGCATCAATTTACATTCCCACCCAAAGTGCAAGAGTGTTCCCTTTTCTCCACACCCTCTCCAGCATTTATTGTTTGTAGATTTTTTGATGATGGCCATTCAGCCGGTGTGAGACGATATCTCATTGTAGTTTTGATTTGCATTTCTCTAATGATTAATGATGTTGAGCATTCTTTCATGTGTTTGTTGGCAATCTGTATATCTTCTTTGGAGAAATGTCTATTCAGGTCTTCTGCCCATTTTTGGATTGGGTTGTTTGGTTTTTTGCTATTGAGCTGCATGAGTTGCTTGTATGTTATGGAGATTAATCCTTTGTCAGTTGCTTCATTTGCAAATATTTTCTCCCATTCTGAGGGTTGTCTTTTCATATTGTTTATAGTTTCCTTTGCTGTGCAAAAGCTTTTAAGTTTCATTAGGTCTCATTTATTTATTTTTGTTTTTATTTCCATTTCCCTAGGAGGTGGGTCAAAAAGGATCTTGCTGTGATTTATGTCACAGAGTGTTTTGCCTATGTTTTCCTCTAAGAGTTTGATGGTGTCTGGCCTTACATTTAGGTCTTTAATCTATTTTGAGTTTATTTTTGTGTATGGTGTTAGGGAGTGTTCTAATTTTACTCTTTTACATGTAGCTGTCCACTTTTCCCAGCATCACTTATTGAAGAGCCTGTCTTTTCTCCACTGTATATTCTTGTCTCTTTTATCAAAGATAAGGTGACCATATGTGCGTGGGTTTATCTCTGGGCTTTCTATCCTGTTCCATTGATCTATCTTTATGTTTTTGTGCCAGAACCATACTGTCTTGATTACTGTAGCTTTGTAGTATAGTCTGAAGTCAGGGAGCCTGATTCTTCCAGCTCCGCTTTTTGTTCTCAAGATTGCTTTTGCTATTCGGGGTCTTTTGTGTTTCCATACAAATTATGAATTTTTTTGTTCTAGTTCTGTGAAAAATGCCAGTGGTAGTTTGACAGGGATTGCATTGAATCTGTAGATTGCTTTGGGTACTAGAGTCATTTTCACAATGTTGATTCTTCCAATCCAAGAACATGGAATATCTCTCCATCTATTTGTACCATCTTTAATTTCTTTCAACAGTGTCTTATAATTTTCTGCATAAAGCTCTTTTGTCTCCTTAGGTAGGTTTATTCATAGATATTTTACTCTTTCTGTTGCACTGGTAAATGGGAGTGTTTTCTTAATTTCACTTTCAGATTTTTCATCATTAGTGTATAGGAATGCAAGACATTTTTGTGCATTAATTTTGTATCCTGCTACTTTACCAAATTCATTGACTAGCTCTCATATTTTTCTGGTATCATCTTTAGGATTCTCTATGTATTGTATCATGTCAGCTGCAAACAGTGACATCTTTACTTCTTCTTTTCCGATTAGGATTCCTTTTATTTCTTTTTCTTGTCTGACTGCTGGGGCTAAAACTTCCAAAACTATGTTGAAAAATAGTGGTGAGAGTGGGCAACCTTGTCTTGTTCCTGATCTTGGTGGGAAGGGTTTCAGTTTTTCACCATTGAGGACGGTGTTGGTTGTGAGTTTGTCATATATGGCCTTTATTATGTTGAGGAAAGTTCCCTCTATGCCTACTTTCTGCAGGGTTTTTTTTTCATAAATGGGTGTTGAATTTTGTCAAAAGCTTTCTCTGCATCTATTGAGATGATCATACGGTTTTTCTCCTTCAGTTTGTTAATATGGTGTATCACGTTGATTGATTTGTGTATATTGAAGAATCCTCGCATTCCTGGGATAAACCCCACTTGTTCATAGTGTATGATCCTTTTATTGTGCTGTTGGATTCTGTTTGCTACTATTTTGTTGAGAATTTTTGCATCTATGTTCATCAGTGATATTGGCCTGTAGTTTTCTTTCTTTGTGACATCCTTGTCTGGTTTTGTATCAGAGTGATGGTGGCCTCGTAGAATGAATTTTGGAGTGTTCCTCCCTCTGCTATATTTTGGAAGATTTTGAGAAGGATAGGTGTTAGCTCTTCTTTAAATGTTTGATAGAATTCACCTGTGAAGCCATCTGGTCCTGGGATTTTGTTTGTTGGAAGATTTTTAATCACAGTTTCAATTTCAGTGCTTATGATTTGTCTGTTCATATTTTCTATTTATTCCTGGCTCAGTCTCGGAAGGCTGTGCATTTCTAAGAATTTGTCCATTTCTTTCAGGTTGTCCATTTTATTGGCATAGAGTTGCTTGTAGTAATCTCCCATGATCCTTTGTATTTCTGCAGTGTCAGTTGTTACTTCCCCATTTTCATTTCTAATTCTATTGATTTGAGTCTTCTCCCTTCTTTTCTTGATAAGTCTGGCTAATAGTTTATCAATATTGGTTATCTTCTCAAAGATTACCTTTTAGTTCTATTGATCTTTGCTATAGTTTCCTTCATTTCTTTTTCATTTTATTCTGATCTGATCTTTATGATTTCTTTCCTTCTGCTAACTTTGGGTTTTTTTTGTTGTTGTTGTTCTTCTTTCTCTAATTGCTTTAGGTGTAAGGTTAGGTTGTTTATTTGAGAGGTTTCTTGTTACTTAAGGTAGGCTTGTATAGCTATAAACTTCCCTCTTAGAACTGCTTTTGCTGCATCCCATCGGTTTTGGGTCATTGTGTTTTCATTGTCATTTGTTTGTAGGTATTTTTTGATTTCCTCTTTGATTTATTCAGTGATCTCTTGGTTATTAAGTAGTGTGTTGTTTAGCCTCCATGTGTTTGAATTTCTTACAGATTATTTCCTGTAATTGATATCTAGTCTCATAGCGTTCTGGTCAGAAAAGATACTTGATACGATTTCAATTTTCCTAAATTTACCAAGGCTTGATTTGTGACCCAAGGTATGATCTATCCTGGAGAATGTCCCACGAGCACTTGAGAAGAATGTGTATTCTGTTGTTTTGGGATGGAATGTTCTATAATATCAATTAAGTCCATCTTGTTTAATGTATCATTTAAAGCTTGTGTTTCCTTATTTATTTTCATTTGGAATTATCTGTCCATTGGTGAAAGTGGGGTGTTAAAGTCCCCTACTATGCTTGTGTTACTGTTGATTTCCTCTTTTATGGCTGTTAGTGTTTACCTTATGTATTGAGGTGCTCCTATGTTGGTTGCATAAATATTTACAATTGTTATATCATCTTGGATCGATCCCTTGATCATTATGTAGTGTCCTTCTTTGTCTCTTGTAATAGTCTTTGTTTTAAGTCTATTTTGTCTGATATGAGAATTGCTACTCCAGCTTTCTTTTGGTTTCCATTTGCATGGAATATCTTTTTCCATCCCCTCACTTTCAGTCTGTATGCGTCCCTAGGTCTGAAGTGGGTCTCTTGTAGACAGAGTAAATACGGGTCTTGTTTTTGTATCCATCCAGCCTGTCTATGTCTTTTGGTTGGAACATTTAATCCATTTAAATTTAAGGTAATTATCTATATGTATGTTCCTATTACCATTTTCTTAATTGTTTTGGGTTTATTATTGTAGGTCTTTTCCTTCTCTTGTGTTTCCTGCCTAGAGAAGTTCCTTTAGCGTTTGTTGTAAAGCTGGTTTAGTGGTGCTGAATTCTCTTAGCTTTTGCTTGTCTGTAAAGCTTTTAATTTCTCTGTCAAATCTGAATGAGATCCTTGCTGGGTAAAGTAATCTCAGTTGTAGGTTTTTCTCTTTCATCACTTTAAGTATTTTCTGCCACTCCCTTCTGGATTGCAGTATTTCTGCTGAAAGATCAGCTGTTAACCTTATGGGGATTCCCCTATGTGTTACTTGGTTTCTTTTCCCTTGCTGCTTTTAATATTTGTCTTTTGTATTTAATTTTTGATAGTTTGATTAATATGTGTCTTCACATGTTTCTCCTTGGATTTATCCTCTATGGGACTCTCTGTGCTTCCTGGACTTGATTAACTATTTCCTTTCCCATATTTGGGATGTTTTCAACTATAATCTCTTCAAATATTTTTTTCAGTCCGTTTCTTTTTCTCTTCTTCTTCTGGAACCCTTATAATTTGAATGTTGGTGCATTTAATGTTGTCCCAGAGGTCTCTGAGACTGTCCTCAATTCTTTTCATTCTTTTCTCTTTAATCTGCTCTGCAGTAGTTATTTCCATTATTTTATCTTCCAGGTCACTTATCTGTTCTTTTGCCTCAGTAATTCTGCTATTGATCCCTTCCAGATAATTTTTAATTTCATTTATTGTGTTGTTCATCACAGTTTTTTTGCTCTTTAGTTCTTCTAGGTCCTTGTTAAATGTTTCTTGTATTTTCTCCATTCTATTTCAAAAATTTTAGATCATCTTTACTATCATTATTCTGAATTCTTTTTCAGGTAGACTGACTATTTCCTCTTCATTTGTTAGGTCTGGTGGGATTTTGCCTTGCTCCTTCATCTGCTGTGTGTTTCTCCATCTTCTCATTTTCTTAACTTACTGTGTTTGGGGTCTCCTTTTTGCAGGCTGTAGGTTTGTAGTTTCCATTATTTTTGGTGTCTGTGTCCAGTGACTAAGGTTGGTTCAGTGGGTTGTGTAGGCTTCCTGGTGGAGGGGACTAGTGCCTGTGTTCTGGTGGATGAGGCTGGATCTTGTCTTTCTGGTGGGCAGGTCCACATCTGATGGTGTGTTTTCTAGTGTCTGTGGCCTTATTATGATTTGGGGCAGCCTCTGTGTTAATTGATGGGGTTGTGTTCCTGTCTTGCTAGTTGTTTGGCATAGGGTGTCCTGCACTGTTTCTTGCTGGTTGTTGAGTGAAGCTGGGTGCTGGTGTTGAGATGGAGCTCTCTGGGAGATTTTCACCGTTTGATATTACATGGAGCTGGGAGGTCTCTTGTGGGCCAGTGTCATGAACTTGGGTCTCCCACCTCAGTGGCACAGCCCTGACGCCTGGCTGGAGCACCAAGAGACTGTCATCAGAATAAAAGGGAGAACAGCTCAGAATAAAAAGGAGAAAAAAAGAAAGAAAGAAGAAGATAATGAAATAAAATAAATAAAGTTATTAAAATAAAAATAATTATTAAGAAAAAAATATTTTTAAGTAATAAAAAAATAAAAGAAATGGACAGACAGAACCCTACGACAAATGATAAAAGCAAAGCTATACAGACAAAATCACACACAGAAGCATACAAATACACACTCACAAAAAGAGAAAAAGGGGAAAAATATATATATATCATTGCTCCCAAAGTCCACCTCCTCCATTTGGGATGATTTGTTGTCTATTCATGTATTCCACAGATGCACAGTACATCAAGTTGATTGTGGAGATTTAATCCGCTGCTCCTGGGGCTGCTGGGAGAGATTTCCCTTTCTCTTTTTTGTTCGCACAGCTCCCGGGGTTCAGCTTTGGATTTGGCCCTGCCTCTGTGTGTAGGTCGTCTGAGGGTGTCTGTTCTTCGCTCAGACAGGACGAGTTTAAAGGAGCAGCTGATTCAGGGGCTCTGGCTCACTCAGGCTGGGAGGAGGGAGGGGTACGAATGCGGGTGTGAGCCTGCAGCGGTAGAGGCCGGCGGGACGTTGCACCACCCTGAGGTGTGCCGTGCGTTCTCCTGGGAAGTTGTCCCTGGATCCCGGGACCTTGGCAGTGGCGGGCTGCACAGGCTCCTGGGAGGGCAGGTGTGGAGAGTGACCTGTGCTCGCACACAGGCTTCTTGGTGGCAGCAGCAGCAGCCTTAGCATCTCATGCCCATCTCTGGGGTCCGCGCTTTTAGCCGCAGCTCGCACCCATCTCTGGAGCTCCTTTAAGCATTGCTCTTAATCCCCTCTCCTCGCGCACCAGGAAACAGAGGGGAGAAAAAGTCTCTTGCCTCTTCGGCACGTCCAGACTTTTCCCCGGACTCCCTCCCGGCTAGCCATGGTGCACTAACCCCTTCAGTCCGTGTCCATGCCGCCAACCCCAGTCCTCTCCCTGCGCTCCGACCGAAGCCCGAGCCTCAACTCCCTGCCCCGCCCGCCCCGGCTGGTGAGCAGACAAGCCTCTCGGACTGGTGAGTGCTGGTCGGCACAGATCCTGTGTGCGGGAATCTCTCTGCTTTGCCCTCCACACCCCAGTTGCTGTGCTTTTCCCCACAGCTCCGAAGCTCCCCCCCTCTGCCACCCGCATTCTCTGCCCGCGAAGGGGCTTCCTAGTGTGTGGAAACCTTTCCTCCTTCATAGCCTCCCACTGGTGCAGGTCGTGTCCCTATCCTTTTGTCTCTGTTTATTGTTTTTTCTTTTGCCCTACTCAGGTACGTGGGGAGTTTCTTGCCTTTTGGGAGGTCTGAGGTTTTCTGCCAGCGTTCAGTAGGTGATCTGTAGGAGTTGTTCCACGTGTAGATGTATTTCTGATGTATTTGTGGGGAGGAAGGTGATTTCCGCGTCTTATTCATCTGCCATCTTGAAGCTCCTCCCCCTTATTTAAACTTTTGAATAAGACTTTGAGATAGGTATTAGCATCCCAATTTTATTGATGTAGAAGTAGGCTTAGAGAAATAAAGTAGTTGCCCAAGATAATGTAATCCTGTGATGATTTCCACATAGGTTGCTTTGACCTCATAAACTGATGTACTTGAAGAGGAGAGAGATAGAGAAAGAGAGAGAGAGAACTCAAAATTCATCATAAATTTATCTAAATTAACTTTTATTAATGTCTGTGTTTAAATCTAGCTCACAAAATTTCTGAAAATTTAATAGTCATTACTCATGAGCTCATATGAGCTCACACCAGCACTCCACTGGTGGTCTTCTGAGTCAGTAACACTTCCTGGAGAAGGTGAGCTCTTAGGTAACAGGTAAGTAGGAATCAACTGCCAAAATGCCTTGAGGATGAAAAGGTAGATAAGCACATTAAGGCACTGAGTCATATAATTGTGAGGGGAGTATGATGTGTGAATAGAAATACAAGTAGTTCTGTATTTGAATTTAGGATGAAATGCTCCGAAAGCAAGGGCCATGGTAGGAAAGATCCTGCCAATTACATTAAGGGGCTTGGAATTTATCCTACAGGCCCAGGGTGCTACTGAAGGATTTAAAGTAAGTGAGTGAATTATTCAGATTTATGGCTGAGACATGATCTTCTGGCCAATCCTCATAGAATGAATTTGAGAAGAAACAAGGCTAGAGACACATAAACCAGTTAGAAGCCTGTTGCAGTGGTTCAGGGAAGTGATGATATAAACTTATCATCTTCTTATGTTGTATTTAAGAAGAGGTGACAGATTCCAGAAATATTTAGGAAGTAAAATCAGCAGAACTGATGATTGATTAGAAATGGACAGGGGTGGGGGAGAGGGAAATTAGTGATGCCTTCCTGGTTTCTAGCTCAGCTTATGGATTTGGGGACCATGGCCAAGAAATGGAGTCAAAAAGGAGGATTAGATTTCTGGGGTATATGCTGATTAATGCAAAGTCGGTAAGTAGAGTATCAGTTATTGTGGGGCAACTATGTGGAAATATCTTGCAGGTCCAGCTAAAGATAAAATCTAGAGCACCACTAATATATAGATGATAGTTATAACCTTAGTAGCTGATGAACCCTAGAGGGAAACGTCTGGAGCTGTAAAGAGTATGGACCAAAGCAGAACCTGAGGCTCCATTGGCATCTAAAGGATTGGTAGAGGAACAAGGGCCAGTTCTGGAAACAGAAGGACTGAGCAGAGAGGTGGGAAGCAAATAGGAGAACACAAAGCATGCAGTCCAGGAAGAGAGACCTTTAAGAAGCAAGGATTCAGGGAAAAAAAAGTCAATAATGCCAAATGAAATACAGTTGCTATTTTGTAATTTTTTTGCCTAAAATTAAAATATGATATATTTCCCATGCTACAAGATATTTTAAAAATATCATCTCAATTGGTGTTCTTACTTTCAGAAAATTTTAATGTACAAATAGTGTGGATGGACTTATTATGGAATAATGATAAAATCTAGAAATAAACATATATTATTTTTTCATAATAACTATCATTTATTTTTAAAAATATGTCTCCTTGGATGGATCTCAGGTAAACCAACTAGTGTCATGCTTACTTTGAATCTTTTTATTCCACTTTCTAGAGTTAATAGCTGTTAGCATTTCAAATGTCTATGATTTTAGGACTTTTCTGTATGTGTGGGTATGTGTACACATAAATTAATATGTATTTCATTTATAAGGAAGTGCACTGTACTACTTACAAAATCTTTCAATGACTGCATACTGTTCAGCATGTGGCTACATTATAATTTGTGTATTCAATACCCATTACTGGATACTTTAAATTACTGTCATTATTTTTATCTATTTTAAGAATTGTTAAAAAAATTCTTTGTACTTAAAACTTTTGTATGCAATTTGAGTTTTTCCCCCCTTTTGGAACATATTCCACATGTAAAATTAATGGGTATGAACACTTAAGGATTTTGACACATTTTATCAACATGTTTTCCAGAAATACAGGTCTGTTTAGATTTCCACCAGCACTCTAAAACATGCTCATTTCTGAAGACTTCAGCAGTGTGTCATGTTCCCCAATTTCATCTGTATTTTAAAATAGTTTTCATACTCCAATTTAAAAAACATTGCTGTACACCTGAAACTAACACAACATTGTAAATCAACTATACTCCAATAAAAATATAAATAAAAAAATAGTTTTCATAGGTCTTTCACTGATAATTCAAAGCAGATTTTAAAGCCAAACTTTTTAAAATAATTTATTTATTTAATTTATTTTATTTTTAGCTGTATTGGGTCTTTGTTGCTGCACACGGGCTTTCCTCTAGTTGCGGCGAGTGGGGACTACTCTAGCCCGGTGTGTGGGCTCCTTATTGCAATGGCTTCTCTCATAGTGGAGCACGGGTTCTAGGCACACAGGCTTCAGTAGTTGTGGCTAGTGGGCTCTAGAGCGCAGGCTCAGTAGTTGTGGCACACAGGCTTAGTTGCTCCATGGCATGTGGGATCCTCCAGGACCAGGGCACGAGCCTGCGTCTCCTACATTGGCAGGGAGATTCCTAACCACTGTGCCACCAGGGAAGCCCAAGCCAAACGTTTTTACATCGTGTTATAAACTAGATGTAAAACCAGGATGAACTGAGACAGCAGGAGACACCTTATTTTGACCAGTCAGATTGTCACAGCTTCTTGTTGAGCTGTTACCCCAACTGTGCCTCGCTTCCGCTCTGTGCTTGTATTCAAACTGCTTTATGTACCCATTGCTTGGACAACCTCCTTCCCTCTCTTCTCCTTGTCCAAATTGTAAATTTCTTCCAGTTATTTCTGAAAGCTCTGGTGCCTATTACACAATATACAATTTAACATTCAGTTACATGCTTTCCTGGATTTCTTCCTTGGGCAGCAAGATCTTGAGGGTAAAGACAACATCATTTAGTCTGTTCCAGTTGTCATCTGTGAAACAGGTCCTTGCATGGGATTGGATAGGCACTTGGGAAATACAGAAGGGAATAGCACAGAATCATAGACCTACCAGCTTTGTGCTAACTAACTAATTGCCTATTCTAATAAAAAAGTAGAAGTTAGCTGCAAAAATTTTATGAACATTTTATATACAGTTACATATAGTTTTTTAATTGAATTTCTTGCAGAATGAATTTAGAAAGGGGAGCTATGATCGATGTTGTGTGTGCATGTATGTGGTGTGGGTGTTATGTTGTAGAGGGGTGGGTAGTATGTGGGTAAGAAAAAAGACAGATCTAGATGACTTATTTTACCTGTTTGTGAAAACTAATTAAAGAAATACTGAGTTGCTTCAAACACAAAGCTGATAGGAGAAAGATTGACATAGAACTTAGATCTGCTGACTTTCTGGTCAATACTAGTTTTACACCACCAGACTCCACCTTTAAAATCTATATATTTTCAATTCTATTTCTTCATGTACAATGTACTCAGAAAATATTTATAAAAGCTATAATTTAGTCTCAAACTTGAAGTGTAAACATTTCTGTAATCTTAAGTGGTTGAAGCCAGAGAGAAACTTCGGGGACTTCACACGTTTTCCATTTTTCATTATTTCTTCCAAAGCAAATAACTTCTCTATGTAAATGTACATCTTGTTTTTTCTTCATATGTCTTCTTTTTCATAATCACCTTCATTCAAAAATGTTATTCCTATTTAAATACCTAGGTAATATGACTTTCGGTTATTATTGCACTCTTGTTATATCTTCTGTGACAATATATTGCATTTGCTCTAGGTGTCCCTATACTGTAACTTTGTGAAAAAAACCCCACAAGTATCAGAAAATCTGTTTATGAAAGAATGCCCGCAGCTTCTCTGAGTAGAACTTAATATGTGTATGTGTGTGTGAATGTTTGTGTTTATACCTGTAACCTCTTATGCAGCACATTATAGAATTAAAAATGTTTTAATTATGTTATGGGTGATTGATGATGTTACTCTTTGCTATATTGGTTATAATTTTACAGGCTTGACTAACTTTGTTAAATTTTGGTCCATCTGTATTTTCATGCTTTGTGTCTATATATATGGATATGTGTTTGTATAAGCATCTTTATATGCACACACGCACACAACATGAATTTGTGGATATATATGATGTAATGAGATGAACACTTAGGGGGAAATTTCTATTCCTTTAATGACCATCCAGTGATAAAATCTGATAGTTTTCAGAAGTACATTAAGACAGCTTTGACTTCTGAGTTTGCCAGGCAGAGCTATCTCTTTGTAAGCTTAATTTTATCAGCAATTAGACCTCCAGGGGAGTTGCAACGAATGTATTCAGCTCTGTGACTGGTGTTTCTCATCCTTCTGGAGCACCTTTCCAGCCCTCTGCACTCTGAGCTGCATGAACACATCCCCATGAGTGCCCTGGCAGCGATTAGTGGGGTCCACATAATTGAGTAAAATCTGGATGTCAAGGGTTTTTCAGTCTGACCTCCAATGCCAACTCTCTTGGTGGAGAAACACAGAGCTCCCGTCTCTTCCACCTGCCTACTTGGATACCGTTTCCGTATTGAAGGAGCTCTTGTAATAGGAAGGACTCCTATTTCAAGCTGCGTTCTCTTTCTTTCTTTATATCCCCAGGATGTAATTATCTCATGATAATCACCTTTGTGTCTAATGACTTAATTAGGTAATCACATAAGTGCTGTAAGTGACGTTTTGTGTGATGAAAATGCCTAGAGTGTAGTAAATCATCAAAGTTCCTAAGTGCTGGACAAAAAAGCATGTACACCCAGTCTAGGAGTTAATTTCTCTACCTGTGTTCCCCCATCCTGCTCCCCACACCGCAGATCTTTTTTTTTTTGGAGGGGAGAAGGAGGTGGGAGGAAAAAAAACAAAACAAAACTTCTTTATACTGAACAGCTGGGGGAGGGTATAGTGGCATTCTTCTGAGCTCTGACACTTTTGAATCTACCCTACACACATACATGCAGAGTTTAAAGTATAATTGCTACTTTTTCTCAAAATAAGGCCCATTAGCCAGAAAGCAGCAACAGCTGTCTGAGGGCTGCATTTTCTTTTTTTCTTTGCTTTCCCTTTTCCCTTACTGTATTTATTCGTGTTGTGGGTATGTTTCCCAGGTAAAAATTGGCATTTCTGGAACCATAACATTTCAGTTTTGTTCCGGCCTTCAGATGTACACACTTAAGTGAAAGTGCCTCAAGATGTTATTTTGCCAAAGGTTGTTAAGCAATTTGAAATGACTTTCTCTACAAGTGCAATATGACTTTTTGTGAAACAAGAGACCCATTACTGTCTTGTCTCTCTCAACTGGTTTACGTACGAAGGGTTTTGTTGGGAACTTTGACAAATGATATTTTTAAAATGTTTGCTCTGCCACAGCGTGTTAGTCCAAAAACAAAATTAAGAAAGGAAAATGTTGTAGGTTGAAAAAACCTGTCTTTGAGTTTTCTAATTCTCTGCTCAGTTCTCCTTGGATGCAAATAATCAATGGCTATTTTCCATTCATTAAATAAGTGAACGCTACAAGAAATTGGCCAACTCTTAAACTAGTCCTACAATAATTTTATATAATTATATAATATTTTAACCTATCCTCCCGTAATATTTTGCATTTTTTCCATTTCCCTTTCTGCCTTTTCCAGAAAGCTTTTTGGAATCATGGGAGCCTGAAAATATTTTCTTACTCCAAAACTCTATAGCCTCATCTCTTCTACTGATTCATCAGCTTACCTCCAGCTGTTCATTCAATCCTATACTTGCTCATTTTCATTTAATAGACATTTATAAAATGCCTACTATATTTTTGCTTCCAGGGCTTCTTTTGTTGTATTGAATTTTGTGGTGGTTGTTGTTTTTAAACATGCCATTTTGTTTACTTATTTATTGTGTCATGAAATAAGGTTCTAAACTTCTTAAGGGTCAAGCCTTTACACAGTATGAACAAGCAATATTTAATAGATTTTTTTTGAACATGTGACTTTTCCAAAGACCAGCTATCCAACGGACATATTTCCTTTTATTCTTAATGTTACTACAAATAACACATTTGACACTGAATATTTGTACACTCTCTCTATCATTTTTCTGGAAGAAGTCTAACAGCAGACCTGAATGAAATGTAGCAAAGCATGCTGTTCAGGAACAGTGGTGTGGCTCAAGCCCAAAAGTTTGCAGAGAAGCACTTATTTCTTATAACATGAAGGGATGAAGGTGAGATGTAGGCAGGGATTTACAGACTGGAGGACAGGAGTGACGGACACTTTCACTTGCCCAGCTGAACCAGAAGAGCGGTGATTTCTGGCCCAAAATGGTAGGACATCCTAAAATACTGTAACAAAACTTTATAGGTTCTTTTCTATTGAGTCATATTTTATTTTTTATTTATTTTTTGGGCTGCGTTGTGTCTTCATTGCTGCCCCACGGGCTTTCTCTAGTTGCGGTGATCGGGGGCTACTCTTCGTTTCAGTGTGCAGGCTTCTCATTGCGGTGGCTTCTCTTGTTGCAGAGCACTGTTTCTAGGCGGGTAGGCTTCAGTAGTTGCTGCATGTGGGCTCAGTAGTTGTGGCTCGCGGGCACGTGGGATCTTCCCGGACCAGGGCTCAAACCCGTGTCCCCTGCACTGACAGGCGGATTCTCAACCACTGTGCCACCAGGGAAGTCTTGAGTCATATTTTAAAAGGCTCATGATCAATGACAAGTTCCTTAGCCTCAGTTTATTAACCTGGAGTGAGTCTCAGAATCTCCTAGGAAACTTCTTAAGCATTTGAGTGTGCATTTGAGTGCACCACATTTCCAGAAGCACAACTGTAATTGTCAGTGTGCTTTATTGCTGGGGTCCCCAAACCCCAGGCCGCGGACCAGTAACAGTCCACAGCCTGTTAGGGACCGGGCTGCACAGCAGGAGGTGAACAGCTGGTGAGAGAGAGAGAAGCTTCATCTGCAGCTTCCCATCGCTCACATTGCCACCTGAGCCATCCCCGCCCCCTTCCGTCCGTGGAAAAATTGTCTTCCACAACACCGGTCCCAGGTGCCAAAAATGTTGGGGACCGCTGCTTTGATGGATTACCAGAACTGGGAAGGACTCTAGAGACAATAGAAATCCAACGATTTTAAAAGGTCCTGGGTGTTACCTTAATTCTGAAAATTCTAAAAAGTTGGAATCACTCCAGAGATTTGGTCTAGGTTCTTAAGAGTGAATGGCTGGGGTTTAACTTCAAAAGAGAGGCATTTTGTAGATATGGACGCAAAAGGGGGGGAAATAAAAACCCTAACCCTGGGGGCTTCCCTGGCGGCGCAGTGGTTGAGAGTCCGCCTGCCGATACAGGGGACACGGGTTCGTGTCCCGGTCCAGGAGGATCCCACATGCCGCGGAGCGGCTGGGCCCGTGAGCCATGGCCGCTGAGCCTGCGCGTCCGGAGCCTGTGCTCCGCGGCGGGAGAGGCCACGACAGTGAGATGCTCGCGTACCGAAAAAAAAAAAAAAAAAAAAAAAAACCTAACCCTGAACAAGGCAATCAGAGGAGGGAGTTTTTTCAGGTATACAAACAAGAGCACCCACTCGAAGCCCCTCGTAAGTCATGCCTGTGATCCAGTCTGGCCCAGATTATTAGATGATCCCCAGTCTGTCATGTTGTGCACCGCTGGAACAAAGAATCCATCCTTTCAGCCGCAAACGTGTATAAGGCAGAACTGGAAGAGAGAGAATACTTTTTGATAATGATAGATTTAATCAGATTTTCTAAAAAACAAAGCAAGACTTTTGATAGAGAGGAGCAAAGTCTCTCTCTATGGTAATGAACTATTCACCACTTTGACTTGCCTTAGTGAGAGGGACCCTATCTGCCTTAGGGGTGCTAGAAAGCACATTAGCATAGCAGCGCCATCGACCTCATGGATGATACTCCTTCAGGTCACTTAAAGAAATAGGTTTTACTGATTTCTGAGAGTTGGTTTGATGCAATCTGTACGGGTAATTTTGAAGAAGAAAATGGACATATATCCAGCCTAATTCTCAGATGCCATAGCTGATAGATATTAAATCCTCAAAAAGATTTTCTGAATTCACATGAATTGATAAAAGACCCTAAAATGAGAGCAGAAAGATAGGAAGGTGGAGAGTCAGAGAATGTTCTTCTGCAGAGATTGGGGATCTACTAAATTAAGAGCTAAGCTCCTAATAAAGGCTTACAAATTTATATAGGATAAAAGTAAATGATAGAAGAATTTTCAATTAAGGTAACTAAAGAATGGCACTGCAACTTAATACAATTTTTTATTAGCACTTTTCACCCAGTGCCTAGGACCCTATGTGCTTTGCTTGGGGAATATCTTTTAAATTTTACATGAATAAATAAAGAATATCTTTTAAATGAATGAATAAAATGAATGAAAAATGTCTGGTAGCACAATGCTTTCTTTTTAAATTATTATTTTGTGACATGGTATGCTTAAAATAAGTCCATGTTAATTGGCTCCAAGGACAGATACCTTGCCTTATTCAGCTCTTATATCCTAAGCACAAAATCAGTACTTGAAGCAGAAAAGTAAAAGAGTACAAAGGGGGAGGTGTGGAGACCGGATGGAGAAATGGGAGGAGCCAAAGGTGGAAGTTCAGAGGCTCCAAGTCAGCTTCAGTCTTTGTTTACATCACCTGGAAAACAGATGATCTTGGACATTGTTGCCGTTAACCAGTTGAAAACCTGAGTCGCTCGAATTCAATATTCCTATTCAACCAAAGGAAATAAGAATATGAGATTGAATTCATGTTATTCCATTTTTGCCATATGTATGGAGACTGCTATAAGCTAATTCCATAAGGAATTTTTTTTTTTTTTTGCCTAACCCTGATCTCTTGTACTATGATTGACACTCATATCCATGATTTCTGTCCTCAGTAGAGATTAAAAACAGCTGGTTGCAATTTGCAGCACTAAGATGTTAACAGAACATTTAGCGTAATTGGAGACCATTATTAAGCTGTCCTTCAGACTTCACATTCTCAGGCTAAATAATTTCTGTTCTTTAACCTTCCTTATTATGCTCATTCTTTAATCTGTGAACCAGCCTCATGGTTCTCTGAAGGTGTCTGCACAAGGTGTGATATAAGGCAGGCCAGGAACAGAGTTATTTCCATATACACTCCATGAGTCTGAGTCAAGCTCCCATTTCAGCCAGGAGAGCAAAACAGACCCAACCACAGGCCTAGGAGTCTGAGGAAGGGAGAGCTGGCTTTGGGACCAAAGAGAACCAATCAGAGTGGTCTAAGGTCAGAGGGACCCAATCAGAGTGGCTTCAAGTTCAGAGGCAATCAATCAGAGTGACCTCAAGGTCAGACTCATGCACGCTGGGAAAGCCTGTCATCTGAGCATGGTGAATTCTGGACAGCAAACCACAAAGCCTCAACAGGTAGGCTAATGAGGTCAGTGTCACTTGTTCAGGGCTCAGGAGCACAATCAAAAAGGCTGAGCATCAGGGGATCTGGATATCCAGACCAGGTGAGCTAAACAAACATGATTAACAAAAGGCTAGAAAACAAGAGAAAAGACAAATGCTTATACTGAGCCAATGTTGTGCTTCCCAGCAGGAGGGTCTCCCTGTTTCCTGTCCAGGAGACACTTTCTGAGACTCACACTGTCCCTTCCTCCTCTAGCATGAGTAAGTTTGCACAAGTGACTGGGGTAGACAGTGTGAAGAGCAGCGGCTTTTTCAAAAGTCCACAAATCTATTAGCAATTATTTTTGAGCATTCCTTTTTAACAAATATCTATTGTATGTCTACCATGAACCAAATGCTAAATCACTATTTCAGTTCTGGACTATTCCCCAAAATTAAGTCCTCTATTCATTTTTGTGATGAGAGCAATATGTCCTGGCAGAACATGAAAAAAGTTAGAGGGGTGGGCTTCCCTGGTGGCGCAGTGGTTGAGTCCACCTGCCAATGCAGGGGACACGGGTTCGAGCCCAGGTCTGGGAAGATCCCACATGCCACAGAGCAGCTGGGCCCGTGAGCCATGGCCGCTGAGCCTGTGTGTCTGGAGCCTGTGCTCCACAACAGGAGAGGCCACAACGGTGAGAGGCCCGTGTACCGCAAAAAAAAAAAAAAAAAAAAAAAAAAAAAGAGGGAAGTGTATATGCCTTGTTTAACAAGAAAAAGTTTTTTTTTTCATTTATTCTGCAAATACTGTTGATTACTTATTACAGTCTATTACTAAATCAAAGATGATATCTGAACTCCAGCTTACAATCGGAAAGGAAGTTTGCAATTAAAATATGCTGGTACAATTCTACAAAGCACAGAGGAATAAAGTATAGTTCTTAAATAAAAGTTAATCAATGAATCCTCAACCTCTTTATAGGCTAAATATACACATGGAGATTTTACATGGCTGGCACTGGGAACATTTTGTAAAACTCTTTTGCTTTATATAACACTTTACAACTTTAAAAGTTCTTTTACATTATTTCTCACAAAAGGAATGAGTTTTATGAGACTAGTAGAGTTGGGTTTTCATACAGCAAGTATAGCCTTCTTTCCACTTGCATTTTTTTTTTTAACTGCAAGGTTAGTAAGCTGTTTCTCAGATTAGCCCTCAGTTTACATGTAGTCTACATGTAGTTGTGACAGTGAAATCAGGCAGTTTTTGAGCCTAATTTTTGTAGTTTTAGAAGTGGTAAATGCAGTACTTTACTAAAGTTATTCATACTTTATTAGGATAAACTATGGTTGTTTATTTTCATCTTTCTTGTCTTCCACAACACTCATGATACTAGTATGTTAATAGTGACCTTTTTATAATAAAGGTATTTTAAAATAGAACAGAAGAAGAAGATTAGAATCAGTAGGAAAGGTAAGAGAAATAAAAATAAAAGCACAAAATGTGGATAAGAGGCAACATAACATTTAACAATACTAATTAGAAGACCAGAACCAGAAAGTTTTGGTTTAGTTCCACCTGTATTTAGAGACTTTCAAATAAATATTCAAAGGTATATTAATAATATATGGTTTTAAATGGTCAGAGGTAGCCGTTCTTCCCAGGGAAAAATAAAATTCAGAGTAGTAGGGTCTGTATCTTATCCAATCGGGGAAGTTCAGAAATACTGATGCCAAGAGAAAGTTTCCTATTTTCCTTTGAGTGACAGAATCAGATATCAACATTGTCATACAAACAGCCAGGTCTGGGATTAATTCCTTGACCAAGATGAACAGACACAAAAGACTTTTCAGAAAAGCTGTGCTTTACTACTCTCCCTGTGGTGCTGGTCTTTAAAACAAACAAACCAACCAAAGAGGAGGGGAAAGCATTTTCAAACAGATGAAAACTAAACCAATAAAAGCCTACAATTATTCATTTTAAAGAGGAAATGGGCAAGCTATTCAGTAATAATACCTCTCTACTCTATGGCTTATATTTTCTTTAGGCCATTATTATTCAGTGATAATTCCCTTGCTTAAAAGCAAGCAATCCAAGCCTATTAAAAAGCATTGTTTTATACAATAGAAAAGGTTTAGATCTAATATTCTAGTCTCCTTTATGAATTGTGGATGTAAAAATTGTTGTATGTTAACTAATTTATTCAGCATAAACTGTTTCCAGTGTTAAAATGCAAAGTTACAAATTGCTTGAACAGAATTTAATGCATCAGCTGAGCAGCTCTACTTCCCCACGCATACCCAGTCTCTACCCGCAGCCCTAGCCCCAACCTGGCACAGGGTACTTACTGCTTTGAAAGATTCCATTCCTCTTCACTGAATTATCTAATTTTTAAATTGTGTGTGTGCATGAATTCAGTTGGTGAATTCTTTTCCTTAAGAAATATATATAGAAATATGTATAAATATATATATTTTTAAAAATACACACTTACAAATCTTTTTACCATGGGATGATATAATGAGAGGTTGCCTGTCTTGATTAATCTCCTTTCAGAAAAAGCATGGCAACCTTGACGGTTGCTACTTTGATCTAATAATTTAATGTGAAAATCTATTTCCAAATTCTACCCAGGTCCTTCCTTAAAAAAAAAAAAATCAAACATTAAATGATGAATCAGACCAAAGTATACTTGATGTTTTAAATGCTGTCACAAATCTTAAGGACTTCAGTGAGATGCAAAATGAAGGGGAAAAGAAGAAAGAAAATTATACATGTGCCAGTGACTAAATTATGACCTGAAGTTTGCTTATGTTTAAGTTTTCAGATAGATGCCATGACCCAAATTATAAAGATAAAGATATTTTTAAGAAAGGCCAATTAATAAATAGAATCTTTGATGTAGGATGATTAAATAGGATTTTAAGTCTACACTTTGTGATAATGTCATTGCTGTTTTATTTATTAGACTCTCAAAGAGGCCAAATTCTATAATTAAGAGAAATAATTTTGGAGTCAAAGTTATCAGGGCTCAAATCCTAGCTGCATCAGCTTAGTAGCTGTGTAATTTGGGCCAATTAATTAACCTCTTGTTGCCTCACTTTCTTCACACATTAAATGCAGGCAATTATAGTACCTATCATTATAAGCTTGTTGTGAAGATTAAATAAATCCATATGCGTGAAGTGCTTCAAAATGTGCTTGTTACCTAGTGTTGTATAAAGTTCTGCTGTTGTTATTAAAATATGTAGCTATAAATCTAAATATATAAATATTGAAATACATTTCTGAATACTGATTCAGAGTTTTTAACTTATAATGGAGACAGGTAAAGAAAAAGAACTTATGGGACTTCCCTGATGGTCCAGTGGTTAAGACTTCGCCTTCAAATGCAGGGGGTGCAGATTTGATCCCTGGTTGGGGAGCTAAAATCCCACATGCCTCGTGGCCAAAAAAACAAAACAAAACAGAAGCAATATTATGACAAATTCAATAAAGACTTTAAAAATGGTCCACATCAAAAAAAAAAATCTAAAAAAAAAAAAAAGAAAGGAAACAGAACTTAAAAAATAGAAAAACAAAAAGAAAGGACACAGGAGGAAAGTTAATTGAAATAGTATTTGTTAATTATATCAAATAATGTATGGTTATTACAGTTGCACAATAAAGATACTGTTTTAATGAAGCAGTAAAGATCTTGGAATACTTTGGTGGTAGTAAGGCAAATCATATCTGTGAATGATTTGAAACAAGATAACAATATTTGTAATATTTGCTCAGCTCTCATGTGCCAGGTCTCCTCACGAGATTCCCTTCGCAGGTGTTTGTATCTCTTTGACCTTTGAAAAGATGCTTGTTTCTTCTAGATCTCAATGACCACATTGACAAATAATTGAAAAATATTTGTGCTAAGGCAATGTGGTTTTGGACAGTAATTGTATGATAACTCTGTGTAACAATGACTAGACAGAACATGTGCAGGTACATGATGAGAAACTAGAGTCTACTCAATCCTTTATCAACTAGTACAACCACTTTGCCCCTGCCATGACTGTTCTCACTCATTATCCCTTCCTGTTGTCATAAACCTCAGTGACTCCCAGGAAGCTTGTTTCAGCCACCATGTTTGTGAATGTGCTTCAGTGTTCATCCAGAGAAGTCAATAGGTCAAGAAGAATCATGAATTATATGACTTTTCTATTACACGTAAGATAAATTCTTGGATTTTATATTATTTGAGTTTTTTAAATCAAGTAGGCGTTCTTATTTATTAGTAACATTTCATTGTCAGTACTCTCACCACAACACAATAGTATTGCAGCATCCTGTAGGAATAAGGTAAACAGTACATATTGTTGGCTGTTGTTTCTATTTCAATTTGATTTGAATTTATTGAAGTGAGCTTACATTTATTTGGAGAAAACATCTTTCCAAAACCAAATCTGATCATGTTATCCTCCTGCTTACAATTTGGGGCTAGGTTATGCACCAGTAACAAATAAATTCCAAAATCCCAGTGACTTAACAAGCAAAATACAGATTTATCACTAATGTCACAGTCTAAAATGGGTCAGATCACTCTCCTCTGTAAGTCCCTGATCCAAGCAGTGACTCAGGGACCTAGATTGTTTCCACTTTGCAATTCTACCTCTAAAGTTCTTTACTTCAAACTATATGGCTGGAGAAGTTACACCAGCTCTTATTTGCCTCAAACTATTGATAGAATGGCATTACTTTGACATTCCATTTGTGAAAATTAGTTGCATTTTACCTAGCTAAGTGTAATACAGAAAATTGCACACGTGTTTTGATGATCTCTAAGAGTTTCTGCCATATTCTCTATATTAGTTAAAGTTAACTCAAGTTCCTTTAGAGGGCATATGAAACAGTTTGTGATCGAGCCCCTGATGATTTCTTTCTGATTCAACTCTTGACTGTCCCCAGTTCATACTATGCTGCAGACACAGGGAATTGTCATAGGTTCTTAATGGTGTGATGCATGTTGCTTTGTGTTTTCTCATTTTCTGAAATAAGGGATACCTTTAAAAATTCACGTCAAAATAGGTGTAAGTTGGGAAGGAAGGTTGGTGCCCATGGTTTGTGCAAGTGCTAACCCAGCAATGTGTGGGAGGTACCTTGCTGTTGATTTCCACCTCTGCTGAGCAGTTCAAGTAGATAGCTGATCTAGTTATCAAATGATTGTCCCTCAGATCAGAATCAGCCCTTTTATTACCTACACTGTGATGCTGAGCTGGAGGCTTCAAGTGTATATTCTTTTCAAGGAACACAATGTTAAGCTTGTAGTAGAGGTACTGAGGGGGTTTGCAAGTTTTCTTTCTGGTTATAGTATGCTACCATTTTCTGTTTTCCCTTGCTTTTGCTGTATCCCTGCTGTGTTCTAGAGTGTGCAATCCCTCAAAGAGCTTACAGCCCGAGCCCCAGCCTAGTAATCCCTCTCTGTGATCCTCCCCAAACAGACACCCTGCATCCCAGGTCTTGCAACATCCCGTGGGCGAGCAGACTTCCAACACCCAGAATCCTGCTGTGTGCACACCTATGGGCCTCAGCCTGCCTGCACCCCTGAAGGAAGATTCCTACTTGCCATTGACTTGACTAGTTCTGGCCTGGGTAACCCAGAGAACTCCTTCACAATCTAGGGCAGCTGCAACCACATTTTCTACAATAAGATCTGAATCCCACCCTTGGGGATCCCCTCGGTCCCCCATTATGCCTTCCAAGTTGCTCTTCCCTTGGGTATTCTCCCTTAGCCCTCAAATATTCCTTAGAGTTGTCTTTTTCTCTTTTATAATTACTCCATCATTATAGTTGATAATTCTTTATATTCAGCTTTTCCTGTTCTATGTGGTTTCCCTCTCCTGATGGGACTTTGACTAATAAAATAGCAGCACCCAGTTAAATTGGACCTGGAATTTGGAGCTCCTGTTGTTGAATAAAACCCTTCTGAAAGATTATACAGCATTGAAACAGAAAGTTATTTTGTTTATAGAGGAGTGTCTTATCACATGACAATCATGCAACTAAATAAAGTAGTGTCTCAAGTAAATCAGAATTTCCTCATCTTGGAAAGTTTGGTATGAACAATTGATAGGCTGAAATGGACCGTCACTCAGGCATGAATAGCTATCACTCTAAAGCTTCTAGGTGATTTTCAAGAGAAGCCCTTCAACTTCCACAGATACATAATTTAAGTAAAGAAACAAATGTCAAGTATAAGTTTTAACAAACAGGAAACAGAAAAAGCACTAACATTCTTCTGTGTGCCTCCACATCATGCATTCGGTCTTAAAAGTGATAAAGATGCTGTGATCATAAACAAGCGCTTTGCAAAGCAATGTGTGATCCTTAGGATATGTATAACCGGAGGTGTCCACAGTGATTTTTGGTGTGTGAATGTTGTAAAGGGATAGACTGAAATGTTGACTGCGATCCTGAATAAGAAAGCAGAAAGTGATTGAATGAATAAATGTATGTTATATTCCAATATTAAAAAAAATAGAAAGTGAAAACAACATATATTTAATAATAGTTACTCTAGCAAATTGTTGCAAATTTACTGTACCTTTTTCTTATTGGTAACTTAAAGGAAAGGAAATCCGGTGTTTCAAAAGGGTCATGCTCTTTCTTATCTCAGGGTTTTCACATATCTGTTAGTTCCACCTGGAGAAGCTGTCCCTGCCCACCGCACCTCCCCACTCAAAGCTCCCACTACCAGAAAAAAAGAACAGTCTACAGATCACTCCCTTTTCTCCTCCTAATTCTTTTTCATGGGCCCAGCCACTCTGCAGCACACGGGATCTTCCTGGACCGGGGCACGAACCCGTATCCCCTGCATCGGCAGGTGGACTCTCAACCACTGCGCCACCAGGGAAGCCCTCTCCTCCTAATTCTTAAGTATTCAATTCAGCTGCTTCCTCCTTTGCAAAAACTGTGCCTCACCCACCTCCTCCCCACCTATCCACACCTGTACCCTTACCCTCACCATCCCACAGGCATAGCCACCAACACACACCAACAAAGTGAACTAGTTTTTTAGCCTGTTGCTCTCAAAGTACCATGTTCATTTTCTTTTATATTTTCGTTTTACACTTTTCATTTACATTTGTTCCATCTCATTATTTTGGTCCATTTACTTTTCTGTCTCTTCCATTTATTGTGAACTTCACAAGGGCACGTATTTTTTCACCTTTTTTTTTTAAAAAAAAAAAAAACATGTAGAATAGAGCTGGCACATAGAAGCTCAATGAATGTTGTTTTGTATGAAAGATGCAATATTTTAGACTTTGGGCAAGATGCTGGAGTAAAAAGGGAAAGAATCCTTAATCAAATAATCATCATGGAGTTTTACAGTCTAAATGTGGGAATGTCTGGTAATTACCTGTTTATACATCTGGGAAAATTGTTCAGAATGCTTTGGGAATTATGGCTAATTTATATAGCATTTATTGTGTCACATTTTATTCTGTGTGCTTTAGATATGTTAAGTCCTTTAATATTTACAATGAATGCCTGTGGTGGGAACACACATTATCTCCACTTGATGATAAAGAACCTACACACAAGAGGAATCGTGTTGTATCTGATGACAATTCGTAAGGGACAGAGAGCTAGGACTTGGTCCAAGGCAGCCTAACCCTAGACTCCATGAGCTTAATGATCACACTGCATATTTGGTAAGGTGAAGGAAAGGGCTAGGAAGTGGCCAGGGATGACTTTCCAAAGGGAACGTTTGAACTGAGGTACCATGTAACATTTTGGAAACAAAAAGGTAAAAATTAAATCTATCATTGTTAATGCTTTTAATTTTGTATACATTTTCTCAATGATTTTTTCCACGTGAGGCAAGGTTTTATACTGGAAGCCAGAAGGTCAGAAGAATTAATTTTTTTTTTTTTCTATTGGATAATTCATTTCAGGCACTACTTAATTGTGCTTCAAATATTTGCAGAACACTGTGCTTGGAATGAAAGAATCACACGTTAACCAACATCAGTCTTGTCCTCTAAGGCAGCGATCCCCAACAGTTTTGGCACCAGGGACCAGTTTCATGGAAGACAATTTTTCCACGGACAGGCGGGGGCGGAGCGATGGTTCAGGCAGTAATGCGAGCAGTGGGGAGTGGCTATAAATACAGATGAAGCTTCGCTCCCATGCCCGCCGTTCACCTCCCACTGTGTGGCCCTGTTCCTAACAGGCCGCAGACTGGTACGGGCCCATGACCCAGGGGTTGGGGACTCCTGCTCTAAGGACCCAACACTAAGTGGCAGATTCAGATTCACTCATTTAACGAATAATTTTCTGAGTGCTATTTTGAGTTAGGCACTGGTGTGAATGAGAGCTGAGCTATTCAGCTGGGTGTCTGAGAATTCAACTCAGTTCAATTCAATTCTGAAACTACCTATCCAGAGAGAGTATCAGATCCCGCAGGTAAAGGGCTTAGTCTCACAGAGCCCACCACTTCAATGGCAAATTTCAAGCCCAGGTTGTTACTAACTTCTGCAGAAAACTGCTTGCAAATAATTAGGGACAGGTAACTTATTGGGAGAGAGACTAATATGTAGACTTATTGCAGACGTGTTACAGATGATAATCAATATGTTCATATAAAGGCTGACATACAGCTAAAATATAGATCACTTATTTTTTTTAATATAAGTGGCTAGAGATTATTCAGGAACCACTCTCAGAAAAGAAGAGGAAATACATTCTGCTCTCTCTCCTTAATTTGACAAGTTGAAACTTGGACCCTGGCTCATGAGAGGCTAGGAAATGAGGGAATATGTTCAAACATGTGGAATCCATGCTATTTCTGCCTCTACAGGACGGGAGACTCTTACATCTATATAATTTTAATATAATAGAAAGTACAAGGTCACCAAAACTCAGGAAATTCAGATCAGGGACCAAAATCTTCTGAAACGTCCAATAGTACAATTTGGTTGAGATACAGTCTTCTTTAAACAACTAATTTACATAGTTTTGGGCTCCATGAGGCCAAGGAAGAGTGGGTATAGAAGTTCACATCATGGCCACTAGTTGTCCATTTCTCTCCCCTGCACAGGAAGCCAAAAAAGAAGAGATAAGAAAAGAGTGATATGGTGATTTATGTGAGTTTCATTAAGGAAAACCTTCCAGAGAATCACATCCCACACTCCTAATGTTTTGAGAAGATGAGTTTGTTTTCCTTTCTCAATTCATCTTTCTTAAATTTGAGATGTTTGCTTTACATTTTTTGAAATATATCATTAGCAGCAGGTCTATAAATTAGCCTATGATCCCTTCTGTATTCACCTTCATTAGATGAATTGAGAGAACATTGAGGATATGGCGTATAACTCAATTCCTTTAATTTATCGTAAATGTTTTTAAAAAGCTGGTAAATTAGTCATTTTCAGAGATGCTTAACAAATTGAGAGAACACAATGGAGTTCATTCCTTTTAAAAATATTGAGGATTGTAAATAGAATATCTGAACCACCCTCAAGAATGAACAAAACAAATAGCAGTTCCAATTATTATATAAAAGAGCACTAGAAAGGGAGTCAAGAGACAAGGGGTATAGGATTGGGTTCAACATCATGGAGTGTGACTTAACCTCACTGAACTTCTACACACTCATTTATAAAACAAAATCATTCAGAAGCATGTCTCCACTTAGACAATATTGTCAGTTGGGGGGAATTCTTTGTTATAGGGGCTGCCCTGTGCATTGTAGGAGGTTTAGCAGCATCCCTGGACTGTACAAACTGGATGCTACTACCACTCTCACTCAATTGTGGCTCCAAATTGTGACTCAGAAATGCCTCCAGACTTTGCTAAATGTTCCCTGGGGGGCAAAATCACCCCCACGGAGAATCACTAAACTAACAGCCCCTCTAGTTCAAAGTTTCTATAATTCTAAATTACTGAACCCCAGCCTGAAGGCACCTGAAAACCCTCATTCAGAGCCTCTCTCCTTGGGAAATATGACAAGAAGACATTATGTTTGGATTCAGAAAATACTGGGGCTAAAAAGGGGTGAAGGAACACAAGGATTTTCCACTAGAATCTGCAAAGGGAAAGCAAAAAGATGTCTTCCCAATAGAGATGCTTTTAGTTTCTGCAAAAACATTGGAAAAGTGAGCATAAAAGCACAAACACCTTTCTATCTGTTGACCTTCACTGGTAGTCATCCACTAAGAACTAAGAATGTCTTTTCCCTTAGCTGCATGGAACCTACCAAGCAGTTCAGTAAGACCCCAGCCACCAGCTCCTGCTCAGAATCTCTTTCAAACAAAGTTCTTTGCATTCAGCACTCAATCACATTTGCATAGTTTTGACTTCCTCTTAGATAATTTTCCTGCTGTGTCTGAGGAGAAAATCATCCTATTCTAGTTTTTCTCTCTTGTATTTACAGCCAGGAGCTACCTTTGCATTTTTCCTGACTGTGAACATTATTTTCTTCTCCTTATGGCTCTGATTACTTGATATATTCATGGCATTGGTACTTGGATTTTTTTTTTTCTTTTTTTGGAATGAAGGATAAAGGAGAGAAAGGCTCAGTAAACTGGGGAACACGATTCCTGATTCCAGACTAGTCAATACGTAGCTGCTTGAGTCATCTCAGTTTCCCCCTTTAAAAAAAATGATGTGTTTGGACAAAAAGACCTCAATCTGAGATCACCACATGTCTGGAATTTTCTTGCATAGCCCTGTGTTTTCGTATTCTGATTGTCGACTTATTTTTAACAAACAATGTGTTTCTAGTTTTGAGTTAGTAAAGCATGGTCGTTATATCACTAATCTGTCTTCCCAGCCAGGTCTAAAGGCATGAGATTCTTGGGAGACTAGAATGGTTGGGAGATTGTTTTTGTCTCATTTTAAAACAAAGAGAAAGCATGCATCTCTTTTGGAGCAGTGCTGCTTTTTTTTTTGTACGATTTTGTTTTGTTTGTTTGATCATTACCTTGGGTGCCTGTTGGTTCTGGTATTCATGAAAATGTTTTAGGATCTGTCAAGAGGATTTCGGATAGTACTGCTCTTGTGCCACTAAAGCTAATGGGACAGTAGTTATTACCAGCCAATATTCGTCTGCAAGTCCTACCAGACTCAAACATGGAGTGTTGAGGTCTGGAATGATTCCACATAGATATTCATGTTGAGGAAACTCCCTTCTTTTGAACAAAGCCTCATTCTGTTGGTTTTAATGGTAAAATCCATATAGTTAAATCCATCTGTCTCCCACTCCAGGTAAGGCAATTAATCTGTTTAGTAGTAAATGGATGTGTTTCTGAGAGCCAGGAAGTTTAGCCAGTGGGTCCATTTTCCAGTTTTAATCATGAAATATGGATACAGGGATTGAAGCCATCTAGTGGCATGTGGAAAGCCAAAATAATTTTTCTTTTTAGAAAGAAAGAAATACCTGTGCTACTGTTACTCTGCCCACCCCCCTCCCACTGTTGAATGTTTTATTCATTTATCATGCTAATAAACATATATGTATAGACTGTAGATAACAGTGGAAACATCAATCTGTTTAGCTAATCCTTGCTTTCTTCTTAGTGAAATTTTTTTTTTCTCTGTTTTATCAGCAACAGAGCAATCCTGTCTCTCAACAGCTCCTTCCCAGCACTTATTTCTCTTCACCTCCCTCCTTAATAAATAGACTCGGTGTTGAACTTATGACTTTTACCCCTCTATTAATCTCAGCAGACTGTGGGGATGCTGAAACATGCTGGCTAGTGGGAAAGAAGATGTTTTTCATGTGGTTTTGCAATGCAAACATTTTAGGAGTGTGCAATGCCTCTGTCACATTGAACTTATTGGAGTTCCAATGGCTTTGTTTCCAAGGGGAAATTGGTGCTTTAGTGAAGACATTGGTACGTGGTAAAAACATATTCTAAAAGCTCCTGTGAGTGAAGAAAGAGGCTTTTCCCCCCGATCTGGGGTGGGGGGAAATGCCAACCTACTTTAAAAATGGATTAAAATGACTTTCTAATCCTCTCCATAGAAAGCTAAGTGTTGTTTAGAAAATTGAGTTTAATACAGTCACTTAAAGCTAAAATGTCCATTGTGTGATAGAATAGTAAGGCTGAGAGAAGGAATGAATTTTCTGGGAAAACATGAGATTTTTAACCAAAATTACAAGAATTTTTATTAATTAAGGTGATTATATAATTTTTCATCCAAAGTAGGATTTTTTGAGAATGGGAGGGAACACTATGAATAAATAGGCTGAGACAGTAGGTGTAATCCAAGACAGTCCTTGGAAAATCTGGAAATATGGCAGCTCTGGAATAACTCACTTGCTGACTAGGCAGAGGGGAAGTCCCTATTCATAGGCAATCAGGTGAAAGGCAGTTTAAAGGCATACAAGAATTCTTCAAGGTGAAGGTAACTTGTTCCAGTGTATTTTCGTTTTCTAGTCATCTTCTTTTTTCTTAATAGTATCAAACATACAATACAATAAATCTCCAAAGCATAACAGCCCTTTAAATATGCAGAACACTCTTTAAGTGAAAGAATCGCATGGAGTGTGACAAATTTTACATACCAAGAGGCCTTTTTTAATGACTAAATACTGACAAAATCTCTTCAAAATAAGCAACATTTGTTTCTGTAGAAGAAAAGCCTGTACTCGCAACCATCTATTTTCCTATATAACATGTTTTTCTGGGTGAAAATATAACCTGTAGTAGATAGTCACATAAAGGTCTAAGGAGAAAGGTTAGGAAGCTAGGAAATAGGAGCAAGCTGAGGATGTATAGCTTTCAGGCTTCGAATATGAAGCCTGAGTACCCTGGTCCCAAGTGCTGTGTGCAGTGATGAGCTAGGATAATAAGTCACCTCATCACTTGGGACACCCTCCCCTTTAAAGTTCGTTTCCACATTTAGACATCCTATTAAATCATAAAATATTTTATCCTCTTTATTTTCTACCTTATAAGATAAAGACTATTCATTCTCTCACTTACTCATTTATCCAATTAGTCAGTCATTCATTTAACTAGTCAATCATTTCCATAACTGTTATATTTAGGAGGCACCTATAATATGCCTGAAATCTATGAATATAGGTAATTCTAAAATCCAAAAAGCTTTTATAATCTAAGTGGAGGCAAAAATCTGCCCTGAAATGAACTAATTTTATGGAAATCCCAACCAGAATTTATGTGAGAGTATTTTAAATCTTTGGCTATCCTCATTAGTCACATTAGGAGGAAATTATGAATGTGCTTTACTCTAGCTCTGCCCAGATCTACCTGGGGTATTATGTAACATGCAGTGCATACAATCTGAGAAATTCTGAATTCCGAATAACCTCTGACCTCAGGAGTATTGTATAAGAGACTGTGGATCTATAGCTTTCATAATATTAGGAAGCTGAGCTCTTAGAACTCACATGAAGTAAGATATTCCCCTCTTCAGCAAGAGAATATAACTGGAAAGTGTGCCTCATTCAAAAGGTCTCAGTCAGACATATATCCCTGTGAGGTATTGTCTGTGTGTGTGGCTAACATTTTTTTTAAGCGTCAAAAGAATCCAAATCTCTCTCTTTGAAGGGCAGTGGACCCCTACCAAGAAGACACAGCAACATCCTGTCAAACAGTGGTGGACAGCCTCTGCCCATGTGGTCTAAAATAAAAATAATTGAAACATGGTGTTACTGAAGTTTCCGGCTTCCCCTCACAATCACAGAAAGGGAAAGGACAGCGAACCGGGTGGGGTTTAAAATTTCAAACTTCCTGTCCCTTAGACATAAACCAACTTAGAGGACCTAAAATCAGAAGAGGAAAAGCAAAAAGACTCAAGTGTTATAAAGTAAAGAAGAATGTGATGATAGTTGAAGGTCCATAAAGATATTTTGAAATGTTGCTTCATTCATACGCTGTTCTATCCCTAGGATTCTCCAACTTCTCACAGCGGCTGAAGGGCCTCAAATTACTGAGGTTGCAGATTTAATACACTAAAAGTCACCATTAGAACATAACATGAACTGCTCTTTTTGAATGCATCCATCATGGCTGGAAATAACTTTGGCATTTACAAGTTACAAAAACTGCCCCATCTCAAACCATTGCACTACACATGAGTCATCTTGGGTACTCTTGTCCAATCTTTGCTTGAGTAGTTTCTAACTCAACTGGCAGAACAAAGAAAGTCAATGTATTTCAACAATGGCACACATAGAACCACATGAAAGCCCAAATGACATATACAATGGCGTTATTTCAAATAAAAGACCAAAGCTGATTCACAAGGACAACGTCTTGGTTTCCAAAGGTAATAGCTATGTGTGGATTTACAGAACAATATCAGGGTGAGGTGAATGACTCTGAGGTTGTCTTTAATATGAACACTGCTAGTAAAAGCACACAAGTATTTTAAGTGGTTTTGGGAAAGAGGTTTTCTTACAAATGGACTTTCTTACAATTCTTTTTGGATACAGATTGAAGCAGCTTAAAATAAAAAAAAAAAAATGAGCCTTCTAGTTCAGGAAATCAAGTATCAAGTGGCTCATTCCTACATATGAATTACAATAAAAGTATTTAAAGTTGAAATAAAATAAGAAACTGTTTTTCATGCTTTCTAAATTAATCATTCTCTTAAATAATATGTAAAAATAATAACCACAGCACAGAAATTCGTTGAGATGGAAGAAAAACAAAAGGCTGAACGGGTTTGACAAGACAATCCTGCATCACAGGCCATTTGGTAGGGTAGTTTAGATGTTTTGTGCACCTATGGAAAGTAATCCAAAGAATCATATGGACCAAACATAGCTGAGCAACACATATATTTCTGAATCTGGAGATAGGTGTGGACATGAAACTTAAATTGGGCCTCACCTGGTCTTTCTCCTGGGAAACTGGAATCGGGACTTACAGGCAGCCTATCTCTTGAGCACAGGAGAGAGGAACCCAGGGGCTGTGGGATGACAGTCTTATTTGCCAAGAGAAAGAAAATCAACTAAATCAGGGCAGAGGAGGGAAAATGAATTAGATGGACAGAGAGAAAGTCGAGACACCTTGGGTGCTGTCTGAGCTCCTGCTGGCTTTCCATCTCCAAATCTATCTACTTACCTGCCTTCATGTTTTGTAAAGCATTTTTGTATCTTTTACAACATTTTTTTCTTTTTAGAAAAGTAACTTTCAATCAAGAGCTTATCCATGGATTATCTATGAGCCCAGATGAAGTACACTCCAAATTTGTGAGAATCCGTTGGCAGCCTCAGTTCACCCACCTTGTCCACAGCATATGCCCAATTATTCTTTCCTACGATGTCATGGGAAAACGTTTGGTGCACTTACTTTATTGTGCAATCTCCCAGTTTTCTGAGGATTCCACTGGGTACACCTTTCCTGCTGGTAAATGGCATTGTATCTTCCCTAGAGTTAATCTTGCAAATAGATTCAGATTATTTGAACCAGGCAAAAGTCCTCTTACATCTGCCACAGTCAGGGAGTGGGTGACGTGGACGATGTCAGGTAAAGGAGCTCAGTGCTTCACTGGTCACTTTCATACCTTCTAGATTTCTTCTCCTGACTGCCCCATGTCTCAACTCTCTCCTTCCCTTTTCCCCATAAAGCTTCAGTTCTAATCTCCTTTGGGTCACTCTTCCCATGGTCCTTTGAATGCTGATATTTTTGAGAAAAAGCTAATTTTTATCAAGAATTTACTGTGTGTTAGGAACAGGCTAAGATCTTTTGTTATTAATTCATTATTTCCTTGAGGAAGGTAACAGAGAATTTGCAGATGAGGAAGCAGATTTAGACAGATTAACTGAGGCGCATATTTATTAAGTGGAGGAGGCCTGTTTGACACTAGAATACTAAGTCTTTTGTCTTTTGGGACTAGCCTCACCTGAGGTCAAAGCAAGTGACTACTATTCCAATGACTTCAGGGTGAAAGGAAAGCTCTCCTGCTTCTATAACTCCTCCCCAGCTGCCTTCAAATGGCTCAAATTACACGATTAAAACTTGAAACTTTTATCTCAGAAGTCATTTTTTTAATTAAACTCAAGTATTCTGGGAAAGATCATATTGTGAATTCCATCATTATTATATCTCCTGGAGAATTTGTTGGTCAAATTCTTTTTCCCAGGGGAAGAATTTAAAAATCAAAAACAAAACAAAACAAATAAACAAAAACCTTGGTACCTTCCTAAAGTGAGGGAAGGGGAAAAAGAGAGAATGATTATTATAGACACTTTTGTTTCTTTTCTAATTTTTCTGAAGCATGTCCATGTACCATGGAATAGTATGACCTTAAGTTGACATGATTCTTCTGAAATATCATCTCTTACTTCTCCAGTAGCTTTCAGTATCTGTCTTGTTTCATAAATATTTACCTACAGAATGTACATTTTCTCCTCTCTATCCTTAATATGCCATTAATATGTGGGTTCTGAAGACATGGACTGAAGACCAGACTGACAGGGATGCAGAGAGGGCTTCCCAAACCGGTAACTGTGCTATTCATTTATATGAACTCTTTAAGTTTCACAACAGCATATGAGGCAGGAACTGAGGCCAAAATACGCTAAAGACTGTTCATACATAATAAGATCCAAAATTGCGAAGTCAGGTTTCAAGTCTGCCGGGTCTGTCTGCAGCTTCAGGAACCTTCATTTTCTTGATACGTTCCATCTCAACTCTCAGTTCATTGATTCAGTGCTTCCCTTTGAAGCTCAGTCTTCTCATGAGATTTCTGGCCTTATGTGAAATTGCATCCAGTTTAGATAGTCAGATGGGCAGGTATTGATACTCTATAAAGGCTCGATGATACCACTAAAGTGTTTCCTTCTGATAAAGTAAAAAATGGATAAGGATGAGAAAAATAGCATTAATGATAAAAAGTTGCATAGAAGCAAAGCACAGATATAAGATAAAAGAAAAAGGATGAACAAAGAGAGAATGCCTTCAAACCAAATCTGTGGAGTGCCTTCTGCATGCCTATCATTGGGCCAAACCAGCTTCGTCCTTGGAAATTTATACCACATGCAGATGCATGGTTGGCTGCCTTACTCTTCCCTCATTTCATCTCTTAATTCACTCCCTAACTCTCCTTTGGGGTCCCATAGGGTTAGGAAGAGCATAAATGGAGTTGAGAGAAGGAGCAGAAAATGTCTTACATGACAGATACAGCACTGATGGTGTCAGTGTACTGACACCCATTTTTGTGGGCTGTTGATATAACTCCAGAGAGATTCTCTGGGAGTTCTTCTGGTACGGGCAGGCATTTTCTGGCTATCCAACTTTAAGTGTCCCCCCTCTGGCAGCCCTGAGTCAGGTTCAACATCTGCCTTCATCTGCCTTATATCTGGTTCATGGAAAACATGCCCCTTAGCCTTGCTCTTTATGGATTGCCGCTTGCTCCAGTGTAGTTATTTCTCTGGATTTTCCAGCTCTAGCCACACTTCATAATATTTTCAACATGCAAGATGAACAAAGGGTTGCAAAACCAGGTTTTAGTGATCTATTAATAGGGTGACGGTATACCCTGGTTTCATTCAAGCTTAACAACAACAACAATAACAGTAATAACTCAATCCTATGCCTAGGTGAGTTAACACCATACTTTGGAATGGGTGAGTACTGGGTATTTAGTGTTTTGTTTTTCAGACTAGACTCTGAAAAAAATACGAAAAGTTACATTTAGTACACTTTTGTACTAGGAATTTTGCCAAAACAACATACTAAGGCTTTATTCTATTCTCAAGTATTGCAAAGACCATAGTTAATCATGAAGATTATAGTAACCACCTTTCACCCTCATCACTATCAAATTCAAGAGGATACAACTAGAGGAATAGGTACATTAAGGTTAGAAGAAAAAAAAATGATGAAAGGACAAGAGTAGCAAGAGTTCTTCTTTCTCCCTTGCCTCCAAAGCTCAAGGATTCACTCAGATGAAATTTTTTAGAACTAACTAAGATAAATATGAACAACTCCTTTCAAAAGTTTACTTATATAGTTTACTTATATAGGACAAATTGGCTTAATTCGATGCCTCATTACTGGAATATCAATTGATAACCTGGTAATCATGACATCATTCTTGGATTCCAGTTGGAATCCAATTCTAATTCAGAAGTTCCAGAAGTCTTCAACTTAAGAAATTTTTCAAGTTAGTGAATATTCTAAAAAACAATATAATTGTACCTCATTAAAATATTAAGTAATTTAAAATTTTCACTAGTTTATACTGATTTTTATTTCAGGATGGTACTCTCTTTTAGGAACTTGAGTTTTTGCTTTTGTTTTTGCTTTATTTCTCAACTTTCTATTTTGAAGTAATCATAGACTCACAGGAAGTTGCAAAAAAGTACATAAAGTTCTGTGGACACTTGCCTTTTGGTGTGAATGTGATTATTGGGAAAACAATGTGTTGACGATTTTATTTGGTGGGGTAGATAGATTCAATACTATACTTTCAAAGTCATCAGGATGCTTACAATATTTAGAACACTAAGCTTTATGTGGTTTCTGCAATAAGGGCAATTTCCATTATTCAGTTATCATGAAGACCAAGCCTTACTGCCTCATTTACCACTAACTTGTCAAGAACATTAGGGATGCTTGAGGCTTAAAAAGAGAAGTATAACTGCAAGGAAATTTTATGTATGTAAGAAATGTCTTAGAGTAAAAATTTACAAAACATGTGGTTTTGTAGATGATAAAATTCTCTAGTTTTACAGTGTTATAGAAAACTATGATATTAGATTATCAGAGACTTGTATAGTTGCATAAATCTTGTCCAATACTTCAAAAGTTCTATTCTATTAATTTCTTAAAACAAGCCGATGAACTTAGAGTAGCTCTTATTCTTCCCAATTTTGAAATGAATTTGTAGAGGCTTAGAGAGCTTGAGTGATTCGCCTTTGTTTCTGTAGCTGGTTCCTGGCCCAGCTCAGATCACACTCTACTACACTGCATGAACTTTTAAAAATGCAGTGCATTATAAATAAGAATTTGCTAAATCAGGTGGGTTATATTGGTGGCTTTTGTAACTTATTATCACTAGATTTGAAGGTTTGATAGATGACTTCAACTGATACAAATCTTGTCAAATATGATAGATAGTGTTTCAAAATTAGCCTTGATTGAATACTTCAATCGACATCTGTTAATCCTTTCTTAAAAGATTAATTCAACAAGCATTGAAAAATATCAGGTCAGGAAAAGAGTTGATTCTCAAATAAATTATAATTAAATCCAAATGGAAGCAAGCAGGCTCTTTGAACCTTGACATTTTGACCAGTTATTGCTGCACTATTGCCTGGATTTAGTTAGTACAAGAGGTACAAGACTTTTATTTTTCCTTTTGGTTACAGCAAAAGTCTAACTGTAGTACTTACGTTTTTGTTTTTGTTTTTCCAGTGTGTGTCTTAGGCCATGGGATATAAATTTTTAGCAATCGATTACAAATTTTATAATAAAAAGTTAAGATTTTTAAAGATTCAATACTTGCCTCCCATTGTCATTTTGTTGTCTTCTTTCTAAGCAAGTGTTACACTGAAAGCAATTTGGGGAACAAAGCTAAGTTTCCTTTGTTCTAGAACAGGTTTATCATACTTATTGGCACTAATAAGAGGGTTATCTAATTTTCGACCATGTCAGCCTTTAAGATTCAATTAATCATTTGTAGTGCTGCTAATGATTGCTATTAGATAACATTCAAGAGGTTGATATGAATATTTGATTGAAATATATAAGTCCATATATTGGTTGG
The DNA here is from genome assembly GCF_963455315.2 of Globicephala melas. Lineage (NCBI taxonomy): Eukaryota > Metazoa > Chordata > Mammalia > Artiodactyla > Delphinidae > Globicephala > Globicephala melas. The sequence continues at coordinate 159,453,649 of NC_083315.2, read as the reverse complement.
TTGGCCAGAACAGATTAGGAAAGACAATTAAATAGCTTAATTACCCACCTCTCAAAGCACACCACCCCATGACCAATGCCTTGCTAAAGAACTGGGATTTTTATGCTTCAAATACGTTCACTTGGAGAGGAAATGAAGTAATTTGTTCTCAAATACTAAACATGCACATAGGGTACTTGCCTCAGTCAGATAACTGTTAGCCAACTTGAAGCAAAGTGCTGAAGGAGGGATCACAAGCAGTACAACTTTTATGGCAATGGAGAAAAATGTAAGATCAAATTTTTGTTCCCCAAACCATCAGTGATTACATGTTTGCTGTGGTCTTACAGCTAACCTCCTTTGCTCCCTAAACTGCGCTATGCGATGTGTACAAAATCCTTCCCTTGACGATTCAGATCATTCAACAAGTACACATGGACCCCCAGTTACAGAAAAACACAGTGGGGAATACAAAGAAATGCAGTACATGCTCTCCGGCCTTCAAACATTTAGGTCTGTGTTTATGCAAAATTGGTGGCCCTCTTTAACCCTACTCGCATGTAGCATAACAAACAAATAGGACGGCCTCACAGGAGACAGGCAATGCCACATGGATGTAATTTATAAGTTTTAATTAGCACAGTCCACTGTAGCCAAGTAGTGACAGATGCAACACCTGCTTTCAGGGAAAAAATGAGAAAGAGGAAAGAATAGCAGAGGTCAGCTGCTTTTTGAGGGAGAGATTTGTGGTCACACACAGGTCACAGTGGCTGGCATATAAAACAGCCTTTTTAATAGACAAAAATATCTTTGAAAGGCAAATGATAAATATGAATGCAATTAACACAAACTAAATTCTTCAACCAAATGAGTAGTCAAATATATTTGCTGGGGAGCATTGACACACCAAGAGTTGTTTAGAATGTGAAAATGCTTTTCATATTTTTAAAAACCAATCAATATGCCTAATATGTTATTTAAAATTTCTCATCAACTTTCATTTTTTAAATTAAGGCAGATGATTAAACTGCTCAGTCTCTATACAGAGTAAAGTCAGCAGTGGTGGGAAGTAGTTTATAGGAATATACAACATTTATTTTGTTTTTTTTCAGAAGATATGAGTAAAAATAATACCACCAGCTAAGAATTTTGATTTTACTCTATTTTGAGCCAAACTAGGATGATCTGTGAAAGTGAGTTTATGTAGAACTTGATTACAACCAATTGTCAGGGTGGCAGGAATTCAGCGTCTGTTTGTGCAACCTTAAACACCAACCAACAATCACACGTGAAACTGTCACCACCCATTCAAGTGTTGATCAGTTTTCATCCCTGGGTTGAGGCACACATCTCTGTGCAGAAAGCACATTGGGGAATACTCTGGAGAGAAACACATTTGGGAGAGTGAAGGAAACAGGATGGAGCAGAGAGCGTTTGCACTGCAAAGCATCTGCAACCGTTGAGAAGGAAAAAGTTTCCCTCAATCCTCTGAGGGTCCTCGGCCAGGTCTGAACATTAAAATGAGACAGATTAACAGGAGAAAAGCACAGAAATGTATTTGATACGTGTTTTATGTGACACGGGAGCCTTCATTAGGAAGTGAAACCCCAAAGAGACAGACCTATGTGTTTTTATGCCAGGCTTGACAAAGGGTGCTTATTTTGGAGGAATAGGATAGGATAAGGGGTAGAGGTCATTGTGGTAAACTGGGGGAATTTTAGAAGGTCTGTTTGTTTAGATTCTTTTTGGTGTCCCTTTGTCTTTGGAGATGAAGATACTCCTTTCCTCTGGGTATAGGGAGGGTACCTCTTAGAGAAGAGTTTATGACATGTTTGGGAGGAGAAGGGTGAAGCAGGCAGAGGTCACAATCACTCCTGTCACACTTTAGTGTGTCCTGAACCCTATCACAACTTAGGCCCTAGCCAGGCTCCCAGTGAACTCAGACGCTGGGTCAGCCCTGAGAGTTGTCCCAAACTGAGAGCGGGCTCTTGCCTTTTCCCCACCCCTGTTCCCCGACAGCATCCAGTCACATATATCTTCTTAAAAACTATAACCTTTGAAAACTTAAACTCATTAAAATACCAAAACCAGAGTTTTCTTCTCTTTTTTTTTAAATAAAAAGACTTAGAAACAAATGATTTATCTAGGACAGTGGTTATCAAAGTGTGATTCTCGAACCAGCAGCACCAACGTCAGTGGAGAACTTGCTAGAAATGTAATTTCTTGCACTGCACCCCAGAACTCGTGAATCAGAAGTTCTGGAATGGGGTTCAGCCACCTGTGCTTTAACTAGTCCTCTAGGAAATAAAGTTGAGAACCATTAATCTAGCACTTTTAAAACATAATTCAATAGTTAGGGGAAAAGGCGATTCGATTTCCAAAATTATAGGGCTGGGTTGAGACTATGAGAGAACAGGTAAACGCACATTCATAGTTAGATTTTGCTTTGTGTGAATTTTACTCAGTGTTTCTTGACTGTGCCTGGCTCACCTGGTTTCTGCTATGCAGGCAGGTGACAGCTGGATGTCTAGTCTGAGAGCAATGCACCTGTGGCAGAGACCGTATCTGTGGTTTGTCCAACTATGTCCTAAGTGCTGAGTCAGAGAAACATCTCATTTCACAGGAACTGATGGGCAGAAATAAAGCAGCCTTTAAGAATTACAAGGATTTCCACTTTAGCAAGCCTCAATAAGATCAGGAAATAGCTTGTCTGAGGTTTTATGATGATAATGCAGTCAAGATGCTTATCTTATGTAAATTTAAGATCATCCAAAGTGTAATTCAGGATGGGAGTTTTCTTCTACCGGCTTGCATCCAACCCTTTTCTTGTTGGACTGTTCTTGCCTATTTGTCATTTGAAGGAGATTTCTTCTGGGATAATATCGCTGGAAGAAAGTGGCCTGAAACTAGTCACTCACTTCCACAGAATAGAGTATGGATGGGGGCACATGGTAACTTTACACAGAAGAAACCTGACAAATATTACCTTAACCCAGTGGCCAAGATTAAGGTCACTAGTGATAAGCCGTGTTTGAGTGCATGTACAAAAACTTTCTTCCACGTGGCTACCTCCCCCTTATCATTCAAGATCTGCTCAAATGCAGTCTCCTTAGGGAATGTTCTGGGCTACCTCATCCAAAGTATCTCCCACCTAGCCTTAGAAACTTCTAGTCAAATATCTGCTTTATTTTCTTCGTAGGCTTTTCAGTATCTGTGCGTGTGTGTCTGTGTGTCTCTCATGTATGTTTTGTTATTGTTTCCTCCCTGGACGGGAAATGCCAGGAAAGTAAGAAAGCAACTTATTTATCTCGTTCTTCACTATCTGCCCAGGTGTTACAATGGTACACACACAGTAGGCACTCAACCTATGCATTTTTCTGAAAGGGAATAGTCCTGATCTCTTGGAAGCCACAGATACTGAATTTGGAATTTGAATTCAGTTTTACTCCAAAATCCATCGTTTCTTCACCAAGCCACTATGTACATAAGACTATTATTATCATCATGGTAAATAATAATAACTAACGCTTATTGATTTACTGTGGGCTTCAGTTGAATTCCACAATTGTTGTAGGAATTCAGATATTATGGTCATGGTTTTATAGATGAGAAAGCAGAGGTTCTAAGAGAGTAATTTTCCCAAATTCACAAAACAAGCAAGTTGTAGAACACACTCAGATTCTTTATCATTCTGTCCATGTTATTTAGTTGCATCAGAATCACCCAAGGAGTCTTTCCAACCTCCAGATTGTCTGGTCCTCTCTCCAGAGACTCGATACAGTGGGCATAGATTATCCACATTTTAACTCCCCCAAGGTAATTACCAAACACTGCATTTTGTCATAGATTCTGGTAGAGCAGACTACAAATGCCATATGGTGACAGTGGCAGAGAGACAGAGGAAGTAGATTTTGGGGAATAATCCCTCCTGAAGTCTCCATTGCATACAAGGAAAGGCACAGTTCAGGGAATGAGTCTCAGGCAGCCATCACTCTTCCCTGTGGCCTTTAGGTCAAGTTCAGATCAAGTCTGGTTCTCATTAGTCTGTGGGGACAGATGAGATCAGAGCCAGAGTGTGTCTGCCTTCAGGGTCCTTAACACACCTCTCTGATGGAATAAATGGCTCTTCCCTGGGAAAGGTGACAAGAGAGCAAGTTTCCTGATGGGTGACTCTGGGCTGTAGAAACAGAGGCCAAATTTTAATCTTAGTAGAGGAAAACTTGCCTGCGACGCGCCTGACTTTTGACATGAATGCTGCAGCTGCTTGTGCTCAGACCTTAAATTGGAGTGAGGGAAAGGCAGGGTCTGTCATTGGCTGATGATGGATTTTCATCAGCTCATAACAAAACTGAATAGCTCAGATGGCCTGTTGAAATAAATTTAATACTATTTTGGAAATAAAAAGAAAAAAAAAGGAAAGAAAGAGTAGATTCATTTTTGGCAGCTAAATTCAATCTTGTGTGAAAGTCAAGCTAGCATAATTTAAAGTGCCACAAGAACCTTAAATCTCCCCCAGAACTTCATGGCTTGCCCTTTCCTCTCTCTCCCCCATGCCTCTATCTCTTTTCCTTCAGGGAGACTGGTTTCTTATTTCACGTGGCTTTGTTCCCTGCCTAGAGTGTTTCCATTTCCTCTGGACGTGAACCTAAGCTACTTACCATTAGCGTGCATTTAGTTATGATTGTCTCTCCAAAGGTCGACCCTGGGAATTTCATTCTGATGCCTGGATGGAAGGTCAGTTCAACTCAAATGGGTTCCATTTCATCTTGGGTCTTTCTGTGTCCCTAAAGTGGCAAAGAGCACAGCTTATTACATAGTCACTCCTTTGGGGCAAAATTTGATCAATCAGAATGACTTTTCTATTTCCCACTGGGTTAGTGATTATGACATTAGTTGTTTGTCTTTTGATTTCCTTCCTTTTGTATCAATGCAAATGAATACCTGCATCAATATTAAAAATACCTTTGTGGGCTTCCCTGGTGGTGCAGTGATTGAGAGTCTGCCTGCCGATGCAGGGGACACGGATTCGTGTCCCGGTCCGGGAAGATCCCACATGCCGCGGAGCGGCTGGGCCCGTGAGCCATGGCCGCTGAGCCTATGCGTCCGGAGCCTGTGCTCCGCAACGGGAGAGGCCACAACAGTGAGAGGCCCAAGTACCGCAAAAAAAAAAAAAAAAATGACCACTGCTAACATCAGGGACACATCTTTCTAGTCTTTTGTTCTATACTTGTATCCATATGTACACATGTACAAGCAGAGAAAAATTTTTACTTCAAAAAGTAAAAATTCAATTCTAGTTTATACTCAATCAGTTTCAATACTCTATCAGTTTGCCCTTTCTTTAAATATTATTATACAACATCGTTCTGGATGACTGCATATTACTCAGCCATAGATATGTTATTCCATGAATTAAGCGTCTAGCTTTGGATGTTTATGCTATTTCATCATTTGGTTCTCCTATTAAGAAGTCTGCGAAAAATATTCTTCTAACATACCCTTACATTTTTGTTGAAGTATATGATTTTTTTTCTTTAATTTATAACTTCCCATTCTTCACAATTTTGTCTACTAGTGGTTCTCAGTGTGTGGTCCCCAGACTCACAGCATCTGCAGAACCTGGGTATTTGTTAATAAGACACATTACCAGACTCCACTCCAGAACTACTGAATCAGAAATTCTAGGGGTGTGGCCAAGCAGCCTGTGTTATAGTGACACCTCTAGGTGATTCTGATACCTGCTAATATGTGAGAACTGTGGGTCTAAGGTACTTGGTGGTTGGAGAGATTCTCGGTCTAGTTGGCCTATGTGCTGGCATGAGCCTGTGCAGTATAAGTCCTACAGCAATACTGGAATATGAAGACAGGAATATATGTTTCCTAGAAAAATCCAACTCTTTGCCTTAGGATTCAGATTTTTGGGCTAACTCTGAGAATAGCAGCTCTTCTGGTGGGACTTTTGTGGCGATTATATTACTTACATCCAGAAAGACTCGCCTATATCATCACTCATCTGAAGGACCATACTAGTTTCTTGACTTTCCTCCTTGTGTTATTTCTCATTCCTACAAGCCAGTCTTCATTTAATAACAGAAGTTTTATGTTTCCTTCTGAAAATGATATAAAACACAACTGATAGCCCCTACTTAAAAATCCATCATTTCTCCTTGTCTATTGCACAAAATTTAAATTCATCAGTGTGGCATTTAAGACCCTTCATAGCCTGGTCACTAGTTACTGTTTCAATCTCATCTGTCACTGAACACCCATTCATTTTCAGCTATATTAGCCACATTTGGTTCCCTCTATAAGACATTCTCTTTCAGAAAGCCATGTCTTAACCCTTGACCTGAAACTTTCTTCCAAACATTATCATACAGAAAAATGTTATTCTTCCTTTAGAATTCAGCTCTAACACCACCTCATTTGTGAAGGCTTCTCTGTTATTCCAATCCCTTATAATTATTTGAATGTTAGTGTATTTATACTTCAATATGAATCTCTCTTACTGTCTTGTAAATTAGTATCTTTTTCTTACCTACCACATGAGTGTAGAAATCGGATATTATCTTTGCAAATTTCAATACAGTACCAAGCACTTAACACATATTCATTCATTGTTAAATGCTTCAGTGAATCACGAAAATTCAAATTTGTCAATATGTATAGATATTAACTCCAAACATTTAGATTCCATGCTAATTTAGAATTACTGAAAATCTGAAAGAGAAAAGACTATTAGTCCAATGAGAAATAGAATTTATAAGTACTTTACATAACAGAGTAACTTATTTAAAATATTTTTTGTTAAAATTCAACTGAAAATAGTTGGTAGAAAATAATTTGACAACCAATTATGATTTTGGTGAATTATTTTTATTTTGTTGTTCTTTTTTCATCCAAAACCCCCCCAAAACTAAAATTAATTTGGCATTACTTTATTGGCTGGAAAGTGAATTTGAGGATAAATACTCTTGTTATAAAATAGAGATGATTGTAATGGAATAATATTGTACTGTTGCAAATAGGTATTTGTAATTCTTCCTTTACATTCCAAAGAAACTCTTACTAGTTGTGTATTACTTTACATGGAGAGATGATTTCAGCATCCTCCCTAAAATAATAGTTCCACTCCCTTTTATTTATTGTTGTTTATCAAGCTTTCATAGCCTCACTAACGGGCTACAGGGAAATCAGTTGCACCATGCCAATGCCATCAAAAAATGGCTATTTCATCACTTTCATCCATGACATGCAGGAATTGCCCAATCCCCTGGGGTCTGTTAAAGCTCTGTCTTCCATTGGAGACCACAGATTTTTGCCTCCCAAACTATCCAGTGATTTGGAGCAATAGACAGACAGGAGTTAAGGTAGTTTAATAATGAGGGAGTTTCTGCCACATCAAATGATCCTTACATATTTGATGTAATTTCAGAGAGTAAATAACAGAAAAAATAAAAATTGGTAATGAGACAGTGAATGACTTACCTGGAGCTATTCTAGATATAATAGTGAAGAAGACAGTCTTTACCCTCAGGTATCTTAAAATCCATTGGGGTAACACCTTAAGCAAGCAAATGAAATATGTTAGTATGTGCACAGGTGGTTATTGGAACACAAAGGGAAAAATCTCTTACCCAGTTTTGGGAGTCCTGGAAAACCTTTACCAGGAAAAGGAAGGTTAATAGAGTGGAATGGTTAAATAACTCAGCATGAAAGGAGAGAGACATGGGTTTGAACTTAGCTCTTCTGTGTGACATTTGCTTGTCACTTAACCTCTCTGATTCTATTCTGTCTTGTACAATGATACTCCCTCAAAAGAAGGGAACAGGAAAGGGTGGTGTTCAAGACTCAGAATGGGAAAAGCCCGGTATATTCCTAGACATAGAAGTGGTTCACAGAGAATGAAGGCAGGAATGAAAAACATTGAGGCAGAGATCTAGTCATGATCTGTGCTGAGGAATAAGGACTATATTTGGGGGCAAAGGAGATCTCTTGGCCATTTAAGGGTTTCAAGATAGCTACTTAAACATGTAATTTGGAAAATTCACAGCGTTTAAATGTTCTCTTTTATTTTATCTATAGTTTCTGGTTTTCTACAATGAATTGTATTTACATACATTTTGAATTTTTACAGCAATTGGGAAAAAGAAATGAAATTAGTTAAGGAAGGTGAAAGGTCTAAAGGTCTAAAGTTGGCAATATTCCTGCATAAACCTGTGAGATCAGTGTCTAATTACCTTCAAATAAATGCATTAATCCATTGGCTTCTGTGTCTCAGCCCTCTACGACACAGAAATGGAAAGCCCAGAGAGATAACATTTTTTTTCCTGTAATCTTTGGGATTATGTCTTGCATCTATTAAATCGGTGAAGAGATTGAACAGCAATAATTTAGACACCTGGGAATTCTGCTACACCACCTAATATGTAAGTTTTCCTGGTCTGAGTGGGCTGTTGACATAAGATCTACCAATGCTGAACATATGCTCATCCTAAAACCCAGCAACACCATTCCTAAAGAGACACCCAACAGAAATGTGAACAGATGCTCACCAAAAAAATGCACCAGCAGCGCCAACTGTACACTCCCCAAATACTCATCAATATTAGATGGGATAAGTATATTTCGGTATATTTGCACAAAATGGAATAGTATATAGCACAAAGAATAAACTACATGTAGTAATATGGATAACTTTCACAAATATGATGTTGAACGGAAAAGACCAGAGAGAAAAAAGTAGATACTGTATGTAAAATTGTGTGTGTGTGTGTGTGTCTATATCTGTAGTTACCCTAGCATACTAGGAAGGCTCTGAATTCAGTGTGTGCAGTACTTTCAATTATGACAAAATATCCAGGTAAATTTAGTTTGTGACTAAATATTAGGAATCTTCAGCTTTTCAGGAATTTCCAATTAAGGGTGACTTTATGATTCCTTACCAAAACTTTTAACATTATATGGAATCTTAAATAAAAGAGTATAGAACATCCCATCATTGTCCAGTCACAAATATTATACCACGGGTTATACATAATCTGTTTGCTTAAACTAAGGTCAGCTACAGGCCAGAGGGTCTGGCATGAACCATTCTGTTCCCCTGAGCCCTCCACATTTCAGAGGCTGTGAATCAAGCATTTCTCCTCATGCGTGCCGGTAGAACAAAACCCTAGGATCACTGAAACTATGTTTGGAAGCTTTGGTATGAATTATGCCCTAAACCCAACAAAAGCCACACCTCCGGAGACTTCCACATTACCCTGCAATAAAAGGGTGAAGACTTGGGTAACTCAGGTCAGATCAATACAAATAGCAAGAGACAAAGCACTTATAAGGGTCTGTGTAAAGCTTTCTCTTGAAAGCATTGTAAAATCATTTTGAGAGGCTCACCCCTATGAGAAAGTGGAACACTGAAGCCCCTGTGGGAATCTCATAGTACCTGAAGGATACTGAGTCTTTTACTTTGAAAAATAGAATTGTGCAAAAATATTGCTTATATAGACAGACTCCTAGATGATTTTTTATGTGCCTTCTAAAATAACGATCCAAAACCTTTCCACCAAAATCATAATTGAGCCATACTATTTCTGCCTTTCTTTAAGGATAAAGTATTATTGGGACTTTTTTTAGTTAAAGAAATAAATAATAATTCTAATCTCCATGGACATCATACTTACTCCATCGCCCCCACCTCCAGTCCCCACTTCCAACACACATTTGGGATTGACATGTACACACTGCTATATTTAAAATAGATAACCAAAAAGGACCTACTGTATAGCACAGGGAACCCTGCTCAATATTCTGTAATAACCTAAATGGGAAAAGAATTTGAAAAAGAATATATACATGTATATGTAAGAAAAATTTTTTTAAATGCAGGAGTATAAAACTATTAGTGAATGGCAAGAAAAAGAACCTAAGAAGGTTTATGTATTTATCAATTGACAAGTAAAAGATAATTTTTAATGGATTAACAGTTTTTTAAATTAGGAAATGGATCCAAAAACAGTAAACAAATTATGTTTCTTGTGTAACTGGATTTTACATTCACTTTTGTGAATTTTACATTCACAAAACTTCCCATATTTTGTTGACACCATTATCAACCATTAAAATAAAGTAATCCACCCCCCATTCCACATGGCTAATATTTCCTTAATAACTTTGAAACTATTAACAAATTTGATAGCTCTCTTGTACGCCTTAAATATAAATTTTTGCACTTTTTAGCAAAAGCTAATTGGAACTTTCTTCAAAAATGTTCCCCTTTAACAGTCTGTTAAAACAAAACAAAACAAAACAAAAACAAAAAAAAAACCTCTCAAGTCCAGAACTGCTATGCTGAATACTCCTCCCAGTTTTCTTTTGAGTTTTCTCAACCACTTCGTCCTGCTTTCTACCTGGTCACTTACCAGAAACCCTGGGACCTCCAAGTCAAGCTTTCTTACGCTGTGTCATATTCCAATTCTCAATCTGCTAAGTGTCAGCCAAAGCACTAAACTCTTACAAGTAGTGTCACATCTTGATTAATCACTTGTTCATTTGAAAGCAAAGTGCTGTATTTCCTAGTGGAGCAAACAAAAATAATCAGATGGCTTGCATATTGTTTTCCCTAATGTGGCCCAGTGTCAATGGATGTGAACAAAGCAGAAGCTCAAAGTTGTAGATAGAGAAAGGCGCTCAGGCTTTTGTCTATATTCTGCAGGTATATGGCACACAGAGCAGTACAAACTGGAAAACATTTATAAAAGGAGTTCAGGTAAAACAGAGATGGGAATTCATTCTCAGACCTGAAATATTTTAGGCAATATTATAATTATTTCAAATCAGATGTTAATAGTATTTCTGAATTATTGGTGTCCCAAAGAACAACGCAGTATTTGACAGTTCTTAAGGAGAAATTATTTTTAATGCTAGTCTTTCAGATATGTGTGGACATGATATAGTTCTGCTCTCTCTGTTTTGGTCTATGTTGTTTTCATCTGCCTGGCATTCTTCTTCCATGAGCCATGCTCCTGGGGGCCTCTTAATCACAGCCTCACTCCCTCCTGAGCAGCTGCAGGTATGGAACCAGTCTCAGCCAACTGTACTACCTACCCTATCTACCGTCAATAACAACTAGTTCAAGAAGTGAGCTCAAGAACCAAGCAGGGCTTGAGATCTTTATCTGGAAGAAATATGGACACTGGGAAAAAGGAAAGACTTTCTCCACTGGATCCTTATGCCTGGGCTTGCAGCAGCCATACTCCCTACCACTGGGAAAATCTGATCGGCAGTTAGAGTAAATGAGAGTGAAACACAGACAGACAGAAACAAGAGTTGGGCAGAAGCCTTGTTCAGACTCATCTGTTCCTTAAATATAAAGGTCTCTGAAAAGTAGTCTTTCCAAGTGGGCTGAAAACATCAGTGATGGAAAATTGTATTTCCAGAGGCAGCACATTGCATTTTTACATCTCTTATTGTTCTCCCATATTATCAAATAAAAATGGCTTCCCTCTAAATTGCATCTTGATCAGCTCCCCAGAATCATGGAATGAGCCTATTTTATCTATTGTATGACATCCTTTTGCATATTTAAAGATACCCTGCATTCCCTGAGCCTTGTTTTCCCCAAGTTAAACATTATCACATAGCTCCACTAAGAGAGACAAAGCTGGTTGGCATTGAATATGAATCTGATCCAGCAGGACATAACTTTTTGTTCCTATGAGGACTGTCTGCCAGGTCAAGGGTAATAACTAAGTAGATAGGATATTAGATGCAGTCTGAGTATAGAAGTGAAGTGTAAGAAAGGTAACACATGTAAAACAGAAGAAGAATTAGAGGTAAAATGATGTGAAATGGCCTCAAGAGCAGTATTATGCTCATTTTTTAACAAAGAGGAGGTGGCATAAAATAATTGAGCAAAGATTTAAAATTTCAACAAAGTTCTGCCAGTGCTGAGGAGGTGCTAGAGGAGTTAGAAAATATTATTCAGTAGCAAATTTAAAACGGAAAAATCAAACAAATTTGGAAAATAATGGTTATTTCAGGATTTTTGAGTTAACTGACTGGCAGAAAATTCAATTTGCTTCAGAAGGAATTAAGTTACAGAGAAAACGTGAGATTAAATTATGAATATCAAAATATGAAGATCAGCTGAAAAAAGAAAATTTCATTCCTACTGGTAATTTAGATAAAAAACAGAGCATGATTGCTTGAGGGACAAGTTTCCTTTGTGTGACACAGTCCCAGACTCCAATATCATGTCAATTCTGAATGACCACAACAAATCTGGGATCTCTCAGAGTTGGAATAGTGGTTTTAAAATATCTAATGAGAATTTTGTAGTGTAGGCTTTGGAAAAACAGTTGAATTAAGTTTATTCCAATAATTGTGCATGTATTTAAGATTAAAAGAGATAATTTAAAAATAGAAATTCCTTTAAACAATTTAAGCCAATAGTTTAGCCTCATAAGTGAAAGTCTTTTGTGTGGTAAAGCTCAAAAATGAACTTGATTTAGTGTTATTTTAGCTTTTTGCTTGGAGTCCAGTAGATATTTCTATACAATCCCAAAGAATATCTTTAACATGAATGTTTTTTGCCTATGATTTGTGAATTCTCACATTCCAAGGACTTAAGAGGTTTTCTCTAGACTTCACTCTGGGAGTGTCATTTCTGGTCTCGCTTATACTGTGAACCCCAAACAGTCTTTTGGTCGGTAGTAAAATTTACTAGAGTGGATGAGTGTACAACAGAGAGGTTCCAGGACCAAGCTTTGAAGTCAGAAGAAACCCTGGATTTAACTTTAAGCTTTCTAATTCACAAAGACGTTCTGAGCCATGTTTCCTTATCTATAAAACCAAAATCATAGTTTATCAACAGCAGAAAGAATCCTATTAAAAAATGGGCAGAAGATCTGAATAGACATTTTTCCAAGAAGAAATACAGATGACCAACACATATATAAAAAAGGTGCTTATCACCACTAATCATCAGGGAAATGCAAACCAAAACCACAATGAGATATCACCTCACACCTATCAAAATGGTAGACAACATCAAAAAGACAACAAATAACAAGTGTTGGTGAAGATGTGGAGAAAAGGAAACCCTTATGTTCTGTTAGTGAGAATGCAAATTGGTGCAGCCACTGTGGAAAACAGTATGGAGTTTCCTCAAAAAGCTGAAACTAGAATTTCTATATGATCCAGCAATTCTACTCCTGAGTATTTATCTGAAGAAAACACAAATACTAATTAGAAAAGATATATGCATCCTTATGTTCATTGTAGCATTGTTTACAATAACCAAGGTATGGAAGCAACCTAAGTGCCTATCAGTAAATGAATTGTTAAAGATGTGATACACACACACACACACACACACATACATACAATGGAATATTAGCCATAAAAAGGAAAGAAATCCTGCCATGTGTGACAGCATGGATGAACCTTAAGGGCATTATGCTAAGTGGAATAAATCATACAGAGATAGATGATTCACTGCATATCTGTATGATCTCACTTATATGTGGAATCTTAAAAAAAAAAAGTCATAGTATTTGCTTTATTGCTTTGTCATGAGGGTTTGATTATTTTTCCAAAGGCTTTAGCATGTTATAATTATTAAAATAAGAGAAATTTCTCCCATTAATGTGAGAACTTGGTATATAAGCTATATAAAGAGGGGTAAATTATAATTACTAAAATGGAAATACATGCCAAGTGGAACATAATATCTATGAATGACCATCAGAATTCTAACATATCATCATAAGGATAACATTTTGCTCTAGAAACAATTAAAAAGTCTTTTGCCAGGCACTATTTTTGTCCCTGGGAATCTGTAGCTCAATAATATGAAGTGCTTTCCCTTGAAGAGGCTATGGTTTAGGAGCAGATGGGCAGACAATTTCAGATTTATGTGCTAATTGTACTGTTAGATCTATTTATAAGGTGTTTCAGCCCATGCAGGAAGTGCTCTACTCTCAGACTGGGTGAGGGAAACACCATCTTTGAAGGCTTCTTGGAGGAGGTAATGCAGAGGTTAGCTTTGAAGGAAGTATAGGAACTAACCAGGGAAGAAGATCCTAGGCAGAAGAAAAATGCTGTATGAAGGCACTGAGGCAGGTAAACCTGACCAAGGAACTATAAGCCTTTTGGTAGCACTAGATTAGTAGTTTTAGAGACACATTCTTTCAACGTTTGATGTTACATGGGACTCCCATGCTTCACCATTTTTTCCAGGACAGAGGACAAGGTAGAAAGTATTTCAATATAATGATTAAAGTTAACATAAAAGATCATTCGTAATTTTGAAAATATAGCAGCAATCCCATTACAATCAAACAAAGGATACCCACAGTTATTCAATATTTTTATGGACTGTCTAGCAATAAAACAAGAAATTGAAATAATATTTATGGTTAATATCAGGGAAAATACAAAATTATCAGTATTTGTATATGACAAGAATTTCTTCCTGGAAAATCCAGAGAATCAAACTATTGGAACTAAGATATAAATTCAGTTTTATCTATGTAAAAAATAAAGGTACAAAACTTGATAGATGTTTTGTGTAACAAGCAGTCAGTTAGTCAACATATGTGGGAAAAAATTCCATTAATAACAGGAGCAACAACAAAATGCTTGCAAGTCATCATAACAAGAACTCTTCTGAACGGAACCAATCTGAATATATTTGCTGAGAGATGTAAAAGAAGATTTAAAAATGAAGAGAAATACCAAGTCCACAGATGGGAGAATTGAACATGATAAGCCAGTTCTTCTGTTTTTAGATTTTATGCAAATCTAGTAAAATCATATAATGTGACTTTATTTGAACCTGACAATGTAAAGTTGTGATTAGAAAAATAATTACTGGTTACAGAGAAACATTTTTAGGTGTAACAATTACACTGCTTATAATCAGTTTTATACATTTATAATGAAAACATAACATTTAAAGCATTTCAGTGTTGGAAACAAAACCCCCACAGAACTACAAATTAAAATATTCACAAAATAAACAACCATATGAACTTACTATGTAACAAACCAGGAGGCAGATTCAGCAGGAAAGCAGAGCATTGTTCAAAAATAACACTCTAAGTTGCTAACTCCTTTAATTACAAGTTCCATAAACTGTACACAAGTATATGTAAATTGCAGAGAAACTGTAATAAATGAAACCAAAGCAACTAAAACAAGATAGGTGGAAATTTACCCAATTTAAGGATGAGGTGTGGCTTTGTAGGAGCAAAACAAAAGTTCTATAAATTACCTCATATATAAATTTAAGATTGTTTTGCTTCAGAAAGAACCATAAATGCGTTTAGAAGTTAAATATGGAAAATTTTGTAACAAAAGAAACAAAGAGATAATAGCCTTAATATGTTTGGAGAGATTTTAAAACAAAAGATAAAAGCTTGAGAAAAAGAAAAGAAACAAGGTTTCACAGATTATAAAATACAAATGTCCAAGAGGTACTTTAATACAAGGTTACCCTGACTGATAAGAGAAGATACAATAATTAAATTGAGACTTTTGTTTCTTTTGCTAATGAAATAGAGAAGAATAGCTTGTTGCTGTTATTACTTTTGTTTTTATTTTTTAAAATCTTTATTGGAGTATAGTTACTTTACAATGGTGTGTTAGTTTATGCTTTTTAACAAAGTGAATCAGTTATACATATACATATGTTCCCATATTTCTTCCCTCTCGCATCTCCCTCCCTCCCACCCTCCCTATCCCACCCCTCCAGGCGGTCACAAAGCACCAAGCTGATCTCCCTGTGCTATGCAGCTGCTTCCCACTAGCTATCTACCTTACGTTTGGTAGTGTATATATGTCCATGACTCTCTCTCACTTTGTCACAGCTTACCCTTCCCCCCCCCATATCCTCAAGTCCATTCTCTAGTAGGTCTGTGTCTTTATTCCTGTCTTACCCCTAGGTTCTTCATGACATTTTTTTTTCCTTACATTCCATATATATGTGTTAGCATACGGTATTTGTCTTTCTGTTTCTGACTTACTTCACTCTGTATGACAGACTCTAGGTCTATCCACCTCATTACAAATAGCTCAATTTCATTTCTTTTTATGGCTGAGTAATATTCCATTGTATATATGTGCCACATCTTCTTTATCCATTCATCTGATGATGGACACTTAGGTTGTTTCCATCTCAGGGCTATTGTAAATAGAGCTGCAATGAACATTTTGGTACATGACTCTTTTTGAATTTTGGTTTTCTCAGGGTATATGCCCAGTAGTGGGATTGCTGGGTCATATGGTAGTTCTATTTGTAGTTTTTTAAGGAACCTCCATACTGTTCTCCACAGTGGCTGTATCAATTTACATTCCCATCAACAGTGCAAGAGGGTTCCCTTTTCTCCACACCCTCTCCAGCATTTATTGTTTCTAGATATTTTGATGATGGCAATTCTGACTGGTGTGAGATGATATCTCATTATAGTTTTGTTTGCATTTTTCTAATGATTAATGATGTTGAGCATTCTTTCATGTGTTTGTTGGCAGTCTGTATATATTCTTTGGAGAAATGTCTGTTTAGGTCTTCTGCCCATTTTTGGATTGGGTTGTTTGTTTTCTTGTTATTGAGCTGCATGAGCTGCTTATAAATTTTGGAGATTGATCCTTGGTCAGTTGCTTCACTGGCAAATATTTCCTCCCATTCTGAGGGTTGTCTTTTGGTCTTCTTTATGGTTTCCTTTGCTCTGCAAAAGCTTTGAAGTTTCATTAGGTCCCGTTTGTTTATTTTTGTTTTTATTTCCATTTCTCTAGGAGGTGGGTCAGAAAGGATCTTGCTGTGATTTATATCATAGAGAGTTCTGCCTATGTTTTCCTCTAAGAGTTTGATAGTTTCTGGCCTTACATTTAGGTCTTTAATGCATTTTGAGCTTATTTTTGTGTATGGTGTTAGGGAGTGATCTAATCTCATACTTTTACATGTACCTGTCCAGTTTTCCCAGCACCACTTATTGAAGAGGCTGTCCGATCTCCACTGTACATTCCTGCCTCCTTTATCAAAGATAAGGTGACCGAATGTGCATGGGTTTATCTCTGGGCTTTCTATCCTGTTCCATTGATCTATCTTTCTGTTTTTGTGCCAGTACCATACTGTCTTGATTACTGTAGCTTTGTAGTATGATCTGAAGTCAGGAAGGCTGATTCCTCCAGCTCCGTTTTTTGTTCTCAAGATTGCTTTGGCTATTCGGGGTCTTTTGTGTTTCCATACAAATTGTGAAATTTTTCGTTATAGTTCTGTAAAAAATACCAGTGGTAGTTTGATAGGGATTGCATTGAATCTGTAGATTGCTTTGGGTAGTAGAGTCATTTTCACAATGTTGATTCTTCCAATCCAAGAACATGGTATACGTCTCCATCTATTTGTATCATCTTAAATTTCTTTTATCAGTGTCTTATAATTTTCTGCATACAGGTCTTTTGTCTCCTTAGGTAGGTTTATTCATAGATATTTTATTCTGTTTGTTGCAATGGTAAATGGGAGTGTTTTCTTGATTTCAGTTTCAGATTTTTCATCATTAGTGTATAGGAATGCCAGAGAGTTCTGTGCATTAATTTTATATCCTGTTACTTTACCAAATTCATTGATTAGCTCTAGTAGTTTTCTGGTAGCATCTTTAGGATTCTCTATGTATAGTATCATGTCATCTGCAAACAGTGACAGTTTTACTTCTTCTTTTCTGATTTGGATTCCTTTTATTTCTTTTTCTTGTCTGATTGCTGTGGCTAACACTTCCAAAACTATGTTGAATAAGATTGGTGAGACTGGGCAACCTTGCCTTGTTCCTGATCTTAGTGGAAATGCTTTCAGTTTTTCACCATTGAGGACCATGTTGGCTGTGGATTTGACATATATGGCCATTATTATGTTGAGGAAGGTTCCCTCTATGCCTACTTTCTGCAGGGTTTTTATCATAAATGGGTGTTGAATTTTGTTGAAAGCTTTCTCTACATCTATTGAGATGATCATATGGTTTTTCTCCTTCAATTTGTTAATATGGTGTATCACATTGATTGTTTTGCATATATTGAAGAATCCTTGCATTCCTGGAATAAACCCCACTTGATCATGGTGTATGGTCCTTTTAATGTGCTGTTGGATTCTGTTTGCTAGTATTTTGTTGAGGATTTTTACATCTATGTTCATCAGTGACATTGGCCTGTAGTTTTCTTTGTTTGTGACATCCTTGTCTGGTTTTGGTATCAAGGTGATGGTGGCCTCATAGAATGAGTTTGGGAGTGTTCCTCCCTCTGCTATATTTTGAAAGAGTTTGAGAAGGATAGGTGTTAGCTCTTCTCTAAATGTTTGATAGAATTCACCTGTGAAGCCTTCTGGTCCTGAGCTTTTGTTTGTGGGAAGATTTTTAATCACAGTTTCAATTTCAGTGCTTGTGATTGGTCTGTTCATATTTTCTATTTCTTCCTAATTCAGTCTTGGCAGGCTGTGCATTTCTAAGAATTTGTCCATTTCTTCCAGATTGTCCATTTTATTGGCATAGAGTTGCTTGTAGTAATCTCTCATGATCTTTTGTATTTCTGCAGTGTCAGTTGTTACTTCTCCTTTTTCATTTCTAATTCTATTGATTTGAGTCTTCTCCCTTTTTTTCTTGATGATCTGGCTAATGGTTTATCAATTTTGTTTATCTTCTCAAAGAACCAGCTTTTAGTTTTATTGATCTTTGCTATAGTTTCCTTCATTTCTTTTTCATTTATTTCTGATCTGATTTTTATGATTTCTTTCCTTCTGCTAACTTTGAGGTTTTTTTTGTTCTTCTTTCTCTAACTGCTTTAGGTGTAAGGTTAGGTTGTTTATTCGAGGTGTTTCACATTTCTTAAGGTAGGATTGTATTGCTATAAACTTCCCTCTTAGAACTGCTTTTGCTGCATCCCATAGATTTTGGGTCATGATGTCTCCATTGTCATTTGTTTCTAGGTATTTTTTTTTTATTTCCTCTTTGATTTCTTCAATGATCACTTCGTTATTAAGTAGTGTATTGTTTAGCCTCCATGTGTTTGTATATTTTATAAACATTTTCCTGTAATTGATATCTAGTCTCATAGTGTTGTGGTCAGAAAAGATACTTGATACAATTTCAATTTTCTTAAATTTACCAAGGCTTAACGTGTGACCCGAGATATCATCTATCCTGGAGAATGTTCCATGAGCACTTGAGAAAAATGTGTATTCTATTGTTTTTGGATGGAATGTCCTATAAATATCAATTAAGTCCATCTTATTTAATGTATCATTTAAAGCTTGTGTTTCCTTATTTATTTTCATTTTGGATGATCTGTCCATTGGTGAAGGTGGGGTGTTAAAGTCCCCTACTATGAATGTGTTACTGTCGATTTCCCCTTTTATGGCTGTTAGTATTTGCCTTATGTGTTGAGTTGCTCCTATGTTGGGTGCATAAATATTTACAATTCTTATATCTTCTTGGATTGATCCCTTGATCATTATGTAGTGTCCTTCTTTGTCTCTTGTAATAGTCTCTATTTTAAAGTCTATTTTGTCTGATCTGAGAATTGCTACTCCAGCTTTCTTTTGGTTTCCATCTGCATGGAATATCTTTTTCCATCCCCTTACTTTCAGTCTGTTGTGTCTCTACGTCTGAAGTGGTTCTCTTGTAGAGAGCAAATATATGGGTCTTGTTTTTGTATCCATTCACCAATCTGTGTCTTTTGGTGGGAGCATTTAGTCCATTTACATTTAAGGTAATTATCAATATGTATGTTCCTATTCCCATTTTCTTAATTGTTTTTGGTTCGTTATTGTAGCTCTTTTTCTTCTCTTGTGTTTCTTGCCTAGAGAACTTCCTTTAGCATTTGTTGTAAAGCTGGTTTGGTGGTGCTGAACTCTCTCAACTTTTGCTTGTCTGTAAAGGTTTTAATTTCTCCATCAAATGTGAATGAGATCCTTGCTGGGTAGAGTAATCTTGGTTGCAGGTTTTTCCTCCTTCATCACTTTAAATATGTCCTGCCACTCCCTTCTGGCTTGCAGAGTTTCTGCTGAAAGATCAGCTATTAACCTATGGGGATTCCCTTTTGTGTTATTTGTTGTTTTTCCCTTGCTGCTTTTAATATGCTTTCTTTGTATTTAATTTTTGACAATTTGATTAATATGTGTCTTGGCGTATTTCTCCTTGGATTTATTCTGTATGGGACTCTCTGTGCTTCCTGGACTTGATTAACTATTTCCTTTTACATATTAGGGAAGTTTTCAACTATAATCTCTTCAAATATCTTCTCAGTCCCTTTCTTTTTCTCTTCTTCTTCTGGAACCCCTATAATTCGAATGTTGGTGTGTTTAATGTTGTCCCAGCGGTTTCTGAGACTGTCCACAGTTCTTTTCATTCATTTTTCTTTATTCTGCCCTGCAGTAGTTATTTCCACTATTTTATCTTCCAGGTCACTCAACAGTTCTTCTGCCTCAGTTATTCTGCTATAGATCCCAAGTAGAGTATTTTTAATTTCATTTACTGTGTTGTTCATCGTTATTTGTTTCATCTTTAGTTCTTCTAAGTCCTTGTTAAATGTTTCTTCCATTTTGTCCATTCTATTTCCAAGATTTTGGATCATGTTTACTATCATTATTCTGAATTCTTTTTCAGGTAGACTGCCTATTTCCTCTTCATTTGTTAGGTCTGGTGGGTTTTTATCTTGCTCCTTCATCTGCTGTGTGTTTCTCTGTCTTCTCATTTTGCTTATCTTAACTGTGTTTGGGGTCTCATTTTTGCAGGCTGCAGGCTCGTAGTTTCTGTTGTTTTTGGTGTCTGTCCCCCGTGGCTAAGGTTGGTTCAGTGGGTTGTGTAGACTTCCTGGTAGAGGGGACTAGTGCCTGTATTCTGGTGGATGAGGCTGGCTCTTGTCTTTCCGGTGGGCTGGTCCACGTCTGGTGGTGTGTTTTGGGGTGTCTGTGTACTTATTATGATTTTAGGCAGCCTCTCTGCTAATGGGTGGCGTTGTGTTCCTGTCTTGCTAGTCGTTTGGCATAGCATGTCCAGCACTGTAGCTTGCTGGTCGTTGAGTGAAGCTGGGTGCTGGTGTTGAGATGGAGATCTCTGGGAGATTTTTGCCATTTGATATTATGTGGAGCTGGGAGGTCTCTTGTGGACCAGTGTCCTGAAGTTGGCTCTCCCACCTCAGAGGCACAGCACTGACTCTTGGCTGCAGCACCAAGAGCCTTTCATCCACACGGCTCAGAATAAAAGGGAGAAAAAGTAGAAAGAAAGAATTAGTAGAAGTAGAAAGAAAGAAAGAAAGAAAGAAAGAAAGAAAGAAAGAAAGAAGGGATGGAGGGAGGGAGGAAGGAAGGAGGGAAGGAAAGAAGAAAAGAAAGAAAGAAGATAAAGTAAAATAAAGTAAGGTAAAATATAATAAAGTTATTAAAATAAAAGAAAAATAATTATTAAGAAAAAAAAAGAAAAGAAAAAACGGACAGATAGAACCCTAGGACAAATGGTGGAAGCAAAGCTATACAGCATAAATCTTGCTCTCATAGTCCACCTCCTCAATTTGGGATGATTCGTTGTCTATTCATGTATTCCACAGACGTCAAGTTGATTGTGTTGTGGCTCTTTAATCTGCTGCTTCTGAGGCTGCTGGGAGAGAGTTCCCTTTCTCTTCTTTGTTCTCACAGCTCCCAGGGGCTCAGCTTTAGATCTGGCCCTACCTCTGCGTGTAGGTCACCGGAGGGCGTCTTTTCTTCGCTCAGACAGGACGGGGTTAAAAGAGCCGCTGATTCGGGGGCTCTGGCTCACTTAGGCCAGGGGGAGGGAGGGTCACGGAGTGCGGGGCGAGCCTGCGTAGGCAGAGGGCGGCGTGACATTGCACCAGCCTGAGGGGCGCCGTGCATTCTCCCGGGGAAGTTGTCCCTGGATCCCGGGACCCTGGAAGTGGCGGGCTGCACAGGCTCCCCGGAAGGGGGTTGTGGAGAGTGACCTGTGCTCGCACACAGGCTTCTTGGTGGTGGCAGCAGCAGCCTTAGCATCTCATGCCTGTCTCTGGGGTCCGCGCTTTTAGCCGCGGCTCTCACCCGTCTCTGGAGCTCCTTAAAGCAGGGCTCTTAATCCCCTCTCCTCGCGCACCAGGAAACAAAGAGGGAAGAAAATGTCTCTTGCCTCTTCGTCCGCCACCCGCAGTCTCCACCCACGAAGGGGCTTCTTAGTGTGTGGAAACCTTTCCTCCTTCACGGCTCCCTCCCACTGGTGCAGGTCCCGTCCCTATCGTTTTGTCTCTGTTTATTCTTTCTTCTTTTGCCCTACCCAGGTAGGTGGGGGGTTTCTTGCCTTTTGGGAGGTCTGAGGTCTTCTGCCAGCGTTCAGTAAGTGTTCTGTAGGAGTTGTTCCACGTGTAGATGTATTTCTGGTGTATCTGTGGGGAGGAAGGTGATCTCCACATCTTACTCTTCCACTGTATTCCCAGAAACCCCGTTGCTGTTATTTCTAAAGAAAATATGCATTATAAGTATGATGATTAATGCACTTATACAATTTAGTGGAAGGACAAGTGTAGGAAGCGTAAAGTTTCAGAAAATGATTTCTTCATATGTATCAAGAGATGTAAAATGTTCAAAGCTTAAGACCAAGTGATATTCTTTCTAGCCATGGCACATTTAGTCGTCCTGTCTGCTCAGGCTTCTGTTAGCTCTGATAGTTTTTTAGACTTGCCCTGCTTTTTAATGACCTGGATAGTTTTGAGAAGGACTGGTCAGTTATTTTGTAGAAAGAAGCTCCACTGGATTCCTGTGATGGTTATAATGGGTTTACGGGTTTGGGGAGGAAGACCACTGAGGTGAAGTGTCATTTTCACCTCATCATATCAAGTCTAGATACTGTGACTCATCTATTGATGTCGCCCTTGATCTCCTGGCTACGGTGCTGTTTGTCAGGTTCCTCCACTTTCTATATATTTTACTCCTTTAATTTGCTGTACTCTAGAAGGAAGTCACTCTGTGCAGCCCACATTCATGGAATGGGGAACAATTTATTTTTTTGAAGAAATATTTAGTTACCATAATTCTAGAAATATATAACTGGTTAATTCTGGTATTTCCATAAGGGGAGTCATTATATAAGCATTACAAATACCATTTAAAGAAAATCATGTTTATACATTGCCTAATGTCCTCATTGGTTACCCATTTATAGACTTGGGTTAAATGAAGGATCTTGCCCATTAAAAATATTTTGGAGGGTCTCTGCAATATTAGCATACTGTCAAGTTTGGGGTCACCCTCTTGCTATCAAAACATGTAATTAAACTTTTACTTTGAGAAAATTGTCAATCCATAGGCTGTTGTAAGAAAGAATACAGAGAGATCTCAAGTACCTTTTATCCAATTTCCCTCAATGGTAACATCTTGTAAGACTATAGTGTAAGATCACAGCCAGCATGGCTGCTTTGATAAAATCCTCTGATCTTACACAGATTTTATCTGTTTTACTTGTAGTCATTTGTGTGTATTTAGTTCTATGCAATTTTAACACCTGTAGAGGTTCATGAATCTACCACCATCACCAAGTACAGAAATGTTCTGTCATTCCAAGGATTCCTCATGTTAACCTTTTATTACCACATCCTCCCTCATTCTGACCCCCACGCCCCATCTCTAACTGCTGGAAACCACTTATCTGTTCATTTCTATAATTTGTCATTTCAAGGATGTTACATAAATAGATTCATATCATATGTGACCTTTTGAGATTGGCTTCCCCCCAATTAGCATATAATTCCCTTGAGATTCATCCATGTTGTTGCATATATCAATATTCCCTTCCTTTTTATTGCTGGGTAGAATTTCATGGTATGGATGTACAACTGTTTGTTTAAATATTCACCCATTGAAAGATAGCTAGATTTGTCTCTGTTTGCTGTTTTGGACCCTTATGAATAAGCTACTATAAACATTTCATACAGGTTTTGGTGTGAACATAATTCTTTATCTCAATGGGACAAATGCCTAAGATGGTTTAGTTTTCAAGGATTTGCCAAATTGTTTTCCTCTAACTGAGCCTGTCCTCTTCACATATCCTATTAGGAAAGACATAGAAAAACAATGGCATAGCTAAAATGCTTCCTACAAATTGCCAGAATAGACATAGATATAAAAATTTTAATATAAATTTTATTGAAGTGTAGTATACAACTTGAAATGTGCATGATCATTGAGTGTAGTTTAATGATTTTTCACAAGGTGAACACATACATGTTACCAGCACCCAGAGCAGGGAACAGAACTTTACTTGGATCTTGGAAGATGCTCATGTCTCTGGTCTACTTTCAAAATTTACGTTCATGGTTTCAAATTGTATGTATTTTTACATCTGGCTTCTCTTGTTGAATGCTGTCTTTCTGAGATTAATCCATGATTTGACATATTGTTGCATATGACAGAGTTCATTCATTCTCATTTCTGTGTAATAGTCCATTGTAGGAATCTACCAAAATTTAGTTACCTATTTTACTGCTAATTATATTTCACTTGATCCCAGTTTTTAGCTCTGATGAATAGTACTTGTATGTGTCATTCTTGTATGTGTCTCTCGATGAACATATAGAAGCATTTCTTTTGAGTGTAAACCGTGAGAAAAATAGCTAGTTTGGATGATACATATATACTCAGTTTTAGTAGATTTAAAAAGGAAAAAAAAAAAAAAGGCCAAGGGCATTATTGGGTGTTTGTCAGATATGGAGGGTTTTTCTTTTGAGGGGTCTCCTAAACCATTTACCAGAGGGTTTTCTGAAGTGGCTCTGCTAATTCATGTTCCCATCCGCAATGTGAGATCTCCATATCCAAATATGTGTTTTAAATCTCTTTTTTCTGTCACATGAGAAAAACTGCGATTAAAAATGCTAAAAGTTTTTTTTTTTTCATATCATATAGTTAATAAGAGAAGAATCCTTGGTTTGACCCCATGTTTCCCTAACTCCAGTGATATTCTTTTTCTATTAGACCACAGTGTCAATTCCTTGACTTCAATAAATATGCTTCAATTTAACCCTCACTTTTCACATCAATGAATGCCTCATATATTTTACTCCTTTGATGTCCTTCTACTCAAGGTTCAACACAGGTAAACCATGTCTCCCTCCCTCCCTAATTCTGCCAGATCACATCCATCTCCTCCTACTTTTCATCAATTGTATTAAGTTGCCACCACATTATTTCAGTGAATGCCCTTATTTTAATATTTAACTTCTAACTATCCTTAGTTTAGTATCTTGTCATTTAGAGTGCAGGCTCTTTGAGAGTCAATATTCTATATCCTCTATGTCTCTCCCTTTTATCAATGCAGTTAATAATCAATTAAAACTGTTAAATTAATTGACATCTAGCCACCTCACACTTAAAATGGTCGTCTAAATTTTAAATGAGATAGCAGACCAATGGAAAGCAAAATCTTGAAACATAGAATGTTTTGAAGGAAGTTGCACATATATAGTCTGAAATGGCAGACACATTGAATTCCAAAATAATGAGTGGAGCTACATTTTATTGTGCAGTAGTATTTATAATTTACTGAGTTCAATAAATCTGGACTAAATAAAACACTCAGTCACAAGTTAAGTGAAATATGTTACTTGAGGGAAATTTAAATTAAGAATAATAAGTTATATGCTAAGAGTTGGTTTTAGATGAGACTTGAAAAATAGATGGGGAATTAATGAGATGGAAACTATCTGACAATAATTATTCTCAATCAATCATAACGTTTATAAGGGAAAGATTTTTACTTCTGGGAAGGAGAAGATTTTGTTTAATTTATATCTGTTTGGAGGGTACCTATTACATATGTCTGAGTGTTTTAGATGATTTGATATGAATCAACAAATGGAAGAAGTTTCTAAAACCATAAGAAACACAAAGAAAACCATGGACAGTAATTTGTTCCAAAATTTCTGACACCATTTGTATAAAATGACCTTGGTTTGACATCTTTAGAACTTCCTGTTAAACGTGTAGGATGAGACCACTGTACACTAAATAGACTCTACAATAATTAAAACTTTTCATCACCTAAACAATTCACATTCTTCATATTATCATAAGGTTTTCTGTTATATAAAGACAATTTGTATCCAGTTCACTGTGCAGCGGAAGAACTGAATTTGTACCGAGTCAGTGGTGAAATCCAGCCTAGAACAGTGGCTCCTGGCATTGGTCATAGGTAGTGAACTTGCTCCTGCATTATGGTCAGTGAAAGACAAACCCCAGGAACAGAGTTTCAGTATTTGACCTGAGGTCCTCTTACTCAGGGGTCCCCAACACTCCCCCACCAGCCCCGGGCCAGGCTGCACAGCAGGAGGTGAGCAGCGGGCAAGCAAGCAAAGCTTCATCTGCCGCTCCCTGTTGCTCCCCATCAGTCACATTACTGCCTGAACCATCCCTCCCTGACTCCGCTGTCCCTGGAAGAATTCTCTTCCATGAAACAGGTCCCTGGTGCCAAAACGGTTGGGGACCACTGCTCTTACTTGAACGTTTATACTTCTCTAGTGCTCAAGTAATATTGAGGCTACTGGAACTATATCTATGAAAGTCAAAAAGCAAGTGACCAAAGAAAACATGCAAATGTTGCACAATAAACATGAAAATATGCTGAACTTCTTAGTAATCAACAATTCAACTTAAAATAATAAAATACCAACTCTACCTATTATATTGCAAAATTAAAAAATTTATAAAATCTAATATTGATAAGCATGTGGAGAAAGGATCACTCCCATACGTAGTCTCTGGAAGTTTTATGGCTACCACACTTTTAGACGGTAATATAATCAAAATTTTAAATATATCTATCCTTTCATTTAGAAATTTGTTTCTAGAAATATATAACAATACTTACTGAAATGTTTAAGGACATATGTATATGTGTTTGTGTTGCGTGCATACTATATATAATAATAATTTTATCTATATATGTAAATGATTTAAAATAGTAAGTAATTGATGGAAATATAACATGGAGGACTGGTTAAGTTACACCTGAATATTATATAGCCATTAAAAATAACAACCACAGAAGTTTTTATACTGACTTAGAAGAGTGAATTCAGATTGCTAATCATAAAAAGTAAATTGCACAAAATAATATGACCTAATTTCCTATTTTGGAAAGTAAAACTGCATAGAGTATAGTTTATATATCTAAAGTATATATCTCACAAGATTAAAAATCTGGGAAGGAGTTGTGAAAGTCTGCTTAGATGAAATAAAACAAAACAGTCCTGCCATTAATCAAGCTGAGTTACCAGGAAACGTTGTTTCTCCCAAGGTCATGCAGTGGCTGGAAAATACCCCAGAAATCCCCGCTCTTCTAGTGACTGCTGTTCTTTTCAGCAATGCCCCCAGTCCTGCTTTAATATATCTCTCTCTAGGAAGACATCCAATAGCCAACCATCCCACCTCTCCATGGCTTCCAGTCCCTAGTACATCCCACTTCTCCTAACCCCACCTGAGAAGCAACAACCAGTCCAGAGCTTATCCCAGCTTCCATTAGGTCCCCCTCAAAGACCTTCAGTGGGTGCCAAACCATACACTAGATACGTCCCTCTTCTCCTTGTCAGGAGCATCCTGTTGTTCCTCTGGGGTGTCTGCTCTTGATTCCTTGAGTCAAGAAAATCGATTTTGTAAGAATATAGATTTGCTCCCAGTGGTCTTTGGCAATTTAACTAGGTTTTAAAAATAACATGAACATATATGTATATTTAGAGATGTATGCATGTGCCTGTCTCTCTCCCTACTTATCTATCATCTCACTAGATAAAACAAAAAGTTCTGGAAGGTACTTATCACATTTAAGCAGGTATG
Source organism: Globicephala melas (assembly GCF_963455315.2). Classification (NCBI taxonomy): domain Eukaryota; kingdom Metazoa; phylum Chordata; class Mammalia; order Artiodactyla; family Delphinidae; genus Globicephala; species Globicephala melas. The sequence continues at coordinate 159,425,823 of NC_083315.2, read as the reverse complement.
TGAACAGAGGAGTGTTGAAGAGAACTTTCACTGATAACTTATAGGGTTTACAATGGATACACATTAGTGTTTTCTTGTTTTTTTAAGAGAGGAAATTAATGAATAAAAAAATAATTCACCTGAGTCAGTTCTCTGTCTCTGTACAAACACACCCATACACACACCCACATCTGCACACATTCACACACTGCTTCTTAGAAAAATGAACATCTTGAATTTAGACCATAGAAACTACAGATTATTATAAGCAGCTATTCCTTTGTTTACTAAAATCAAAATCTATACTTTAATTTTAATCTGAAAGGTATTTTTCTCAAATAAAAACTATTAAAATAAGCAATAAAATACATACATATAATATATAATTATATACATATAATTGTATTGCTCTTATATGTATATATTGCTTATATATTATATAATAAACTTTTATTGCTTAATAAATATCTATACCTATAGCTATATCTATATATAACAATCGTGTTTAAAATAAACTGGGACTGAGAATCAGAGTAAAGGTTTACTTGCTCAGGACTTAGTTAAATCAATCTCAAGGTGTGGTTCTCTGGTATGTACCTGGCAACAAGGAGCATGTGGATGAGAAAAAAACCAAGTAGTGGAGCGGTAATGGGCCATAGTTCGTCTTAATTACCTGCCATTGCTGTTCTTGCTTCTCTAAAAGGGAACACAGATGGAAAAGTAATTAATGCATAAACTAATTTGTCATCTCATTTGCCAATTGAACATGATAAGTAAAACAGATTGCAGGAAATATTCAGCAGGTTGAAGTAAGGTGAGACCAGTTGGGTGAGATGAAGAGATACTTATGGTTGCATTGCAATAAACCTTAAAACTAATTATGCATTTCCTTGCATATTATTTTAGCAAGGAGGCAACAGAAAAAAAGGATAATTCTTCATTTTTTTGGTTTTTGTTTTGTTTTGGATACAAATATGACCAAGAACATTGTATACTAAGTCAGCACGTGTTTTGGCAACAAATCAGATTCAGTGCCAATAATTATCATGCATAAATCCAAATCTGAAAAAATCCATCCAATCTACCATTATTAAACCAGCCTCTGTTTTTTACAGAATGGCAAATAAATTTTCAACATTAGTAGTCAAAGTAAAAGTGTAATTTTTTGAATTGTGACTCTCTTTGGAATCATTTAGTCTGAATTCATTTTGTTCAGAAAAAATATTTATACTAGTCTATAAAATATTCATGTTAAAATATTGTATGACTGTCGGGTACGAGGTGGTGTGCTAATGCTGTGAGTGGGTTTTCCATATACTTCACTAAAAAGTTGCAGAAAATGAAAGGAATTAAAGTCAAAATGTGTGGTAAATATCTGCCCTTGAATCACCTTCCTTTTAATGTTGATTGCAATGAGTTGAGCTACTGGGCTCTTCTTCATATTTAAGTGAGAAAAGTTTGGAAGCATGTGGGAAGAAAAATCAAGAAAATGGGCAACTGAGAGATGCCACTTCCCATGAGGGAACGTAAATAAGAGTATTAGGTACAGAAAGGATTTTAAATATTTTGCAGTCCATCCTGTACCTCACTTCTCATTTTAGGCATTCCTAGCAACATGAAACCAGTTACCTGGATATTTCATAGTGAAGTTGGGGCTACATGTTAACTTATGATTATGGATGTGAAAGTTTTTTTTTTTTTTTTAATTTCAAAAGGTCATACGGATATGAGATATAATTCTCACATATCTGAATTTTTAACATAACCTTATATTGTTGTTATCTATTATTATTATTATTATTATTATTTGCGGTACACGGACCTCTCACTGTTGCGGCCTCTCCCGTTGCGGAGCACAGGCTCCCGACACACAGGCTCAGCGGCCATGGCTCACGGGCCCATCCACTCCGCGGCATGTGGGATCTTCCTGGACCGGGGCACGAACCCGCGTCCCCTGAATCAGCAGGCAGACTCCCAACCACTGCGCCACCAGGGAAGCCCGTTATCTATTATTTTAACAATCAAAATAATGGTGAACAAGATTGATCTTCAGTTTTCTTCTAGGGAACTATTATGCAAGGAGTCCATTATGCTGTCTGGGAGAACTCAGTTTGATGGTTTCCAACTGCATTACTCAGAGACTAGAGACCAGATTTCTTCTGAAATGCAGAGGAAATGCAGAGGAAATCATTGATCGAAGCTCCAGAATTCTCAACTTCACTTAAAACAGAGCAGTCCTGCAGCCATCTTTTTTCATAGTGGACTCTTCTTATCCTTGAACAAAAGATTTTACAGTTTAAAAAGTTCTTACAAGTGTATTTATGGAACATATATTTTGTATAGTTTAGAGTCTTTTTTCTGATTATAGTACAGGCTAATTATAGAAGGAAATTGGGCTATAATTTTGTTTTCTATGCACAGTAAAATCCTCCATAACCCCAAAACTAAAAATAATCACTAGTGAAATTTGGTCTCTAGTCTTCCAGAGCTTTTCATGTGGATATGTACTTATATGAAAGGGACTTCACTCTGTATAATTTACAGTATAGGGTGCATATCTTGCCATATCCATGTAATCTATTTCATCCATTTTTCTATTTATATAGTATATAATTTTCTAAATTTTCTTTCTTTGCAGCTATTTCATATGCATTTAATACCTTAGAGCACATATAATTTGCACACTACCATCCTCCCTTTCATATACTAATTAATCAATAAAAGCTATGTTGTTGAGAGAATTCAAAGACAAGAAAGAAGTCCTCATGAACTATCTAATTTGGTTAAAGAGAAATATGTATGAATACAAATTAATTAAATTATAGCTATTGACCAGTTTATTTTGATGAATAATAGAAATCTCTATGCATAAGACATTTTATGTTTTCAGTGATTTCACATTGTATGATCTGCTTCAATCTGCAAAATTACCCTGTGTGGTTTGCAGAATAAATGTCGCCCATTTTACAAATGAGGAAACTGAATGCATGGAAAAGGTGGAAGTGGAACCTTACCTCAGATGTTTAAACTCCTTCTTTGAATATCTAACATTATACCAGTGTAATCACTGAAATATACCCAGTAGAAAAATTATTGACTGATATTTTGTTTTGGGATTGAGGACTGACAATAAACACCCAGAGATTATAATTTTTACAGTTCCACATGTGATCAAAGTCAACTCCTCTTTTTCCCAAAATTATTTCATAAAGCAGAAACAGTATACAGCATATTTAGAGTATGCAGTTCAAAGGGCTACCTCACTTAACTCCAGCAATCAGAACACAACTCGTTAACATTTGTTATGCTCTTAGAAATGGGCCAATGAATATGCTAAACACTCATATGCACTCTATGTTTTAATCTTTACCACCACCGTATCAAAGAGTCAGTGTTACCTTCTCTGCTTTACAGATGAGAAAACTGAAGCTCTGAAAGATTATATTGTCCCGGTCCCTCAATGAATAAAGAAGTGCCCAATTCTGGACTCATGGAATTAACCACTATTCTATGCTGCTTCTCAGTAGCAAAGCACTGCAAATTATTAACACATTTAATTCTATAAAAGAGTCCTCCATCCAGATCCTAAGGAAAATCTTAGAATGAGGGTCTTGTCTAATAGTTTGCTATTTTCACTGGAGCAAAAAGGAGATAAAGAAACAAACAAGACTCAATGATAACGAAAACAAATGAATATTCCATCAATTCAGTCACAAAAGTTTATTTAGTAGATACTTTGTGCTAAGCACCTTAGTAATGCAAATATTGCTCTAGTGAAAATTTAGTCCTCAAGGAGCTAAGGTCTTATACATGGTATTGAAGTTCTAACAGGTCAATGACCACCTCTGTTCTCTTCATGTGAGAATATCCCATTTTACCACACTTGCAAGCGAGGGGGCTGGTGTCTCTGTTTTAGGGCTCTGTGGAGATTTTTCTGTTTGTCATGGCTGTGCTGTTTCAGAGAACAGGTATTGTACATGGACTGGAATAATTATATTATTTCTATTATTTTGTAGTGAAAAGCTCCTCTTGAAGCCAGTCTTTGCAACTTTATTTCTTTAAACCCCATTCTATTTCCCTCATTTTCTTTTACATTCTTCTCTGCATTTTGCTTTTAGAAAGTTGACCCAGAGACGGGCAAGTTTAGCCTTACATGAAACTTCTCATTTAATAGAGGTCAGAGAAAAACCAGATATTTTTCTCTCATTTTTCATGAGTGGACTGCAGGACTTTCTGGGGAATATTTCTTGAAATGCCAAACCAGATGTAAAATGTCTTGTACCCAGTGCTAAAACCTTTTCTCCTAAAACTTCTTAAAATTTAATAGCAGAAATATATCATATTAGCGCCCAGACTGCTACATTAAAGTAACATTACTGTTCTTAAGTTACACCCTCCATGATCCAGTAAATTCTAAGAAGTTTCCATTCTTAGTTTGAGCATCAACATGCAGTATTTACAATTTACAAAGGTGAACACTCCTCACAGGAAATAATTTATATTCACCAATAGGCACTGACAGGTTGGGCCCAACACGGTTATATATCATATATTTCAACAATTGTCAGAAATATTTATTGAGAACCCATTGTGTGTAGATTGGTGAACTTCATGTTCTGTGGGAGCACACAAAATAAAATAGATGGAGGGGACCTTTACCCTCAACCAACTCAAAGAGTTTTTAGAAAGGATCCGTAAATCAAGTTAAAGATTATATTAGATGACTTCTACATTTTCTTCAACTCTAAACTTCTATTAATCTTTTATATTGTCTTCCTTTTATATTTTTAAATTTAATTCCACTTGACAAAAAAAAAAGACTTGAGGTGGCTTATCATAAGGACTCATTTATTTAGCCTAGGAGACTTAAAAATAAATGAGTAATTATAATAGGAAGCTGAACAAGTTGGTTACTTAAGTTGAGCATTAAATTACACTTCCTTTTATTTATGGGAGTGATACCTGAAAGGCTTAATATTCTACACTGGGACAGAAAGAAGGAAAAGAAAGAAAACAGCTTTCTGAGACTTTCCCATCAAATACTAACTTGATTGTTGCTTTGAGAAAGGGAGCTCAGAGATTCATGGGATCTTGTCCATTTTGATTCTGACTTAAATCAGGGAAAAAAAATCTTTTCTAGAGGTGAAAAAGAATCCTTGTAAACTTCCTAATAGAGGAGGAAAACATAGAAACATGGTGGTTTACATCCATTTGTGACTCTAGAACTTCCTCAGTTGTGGAACAAATGATTGGAAGGTGGGAGTCAAGCTAGGACTGTCTTAAAGTTGTATTTGCCTGGAAAGCACACTGTTTTACCTCAGTTATTTGTTATAGATCAATATGTTGATCAAGATTTATAAAGATGTGTTTTTCAGTCTTTGCAAGATGTTGGTAAAGCAAACATTTTCCATATCAAGAGCTATCATTAAGATTGTTTTTGGAGGGTCAGCTTTGTAAGGGACCCGTTGTGGCACCATTACCATTTCAATCATTTCTTCACCTGTCAGATAAAGAGAAGTATTTCAGTCCTTCAGAGTAGACACTTTCTTAGCATAGAATTCTATGAACCATCTATAAATGGGCATTAATTTTAGATGGGCAACTACTGGGCATATACCTTGAGAAAACCATAATTCAAAGAGTCACGTACCACAATGTTCATTGCAGCTCTACTTACAATAGCCAGGACATGGAAGCAACCTAAGCGTCCATCAACAGATGAATGGATAAAGAAGTTGTGGCACATATATACAATGCAATATTACTCAGCCATAAAAAGAAATGAAAATGAGTTGTTTGTAGTGAGGTGGAAAGACCTAGAGTCTGTCATACAGAGTGAAGTGAGTCAGAAAGAGAAAAACAAATACCGTATGCTAACACATATATATGGAATCTAAAAAAAAAAAAAAAAATGGTTCTGAAGAATGTAGGGGCAGGCCAGGAATAAAGACGCAGACATAGAGAATGGACTTGAGGACACAGGGAGGGGGAAGTGTAAGCTGGGGTGAAGTGAGAGAGTGGCATGAACATATATATACTATCAAATGTATACTATCAAATGTATATATACTATCAAATGATATATACTATCAAACATATATATACTATCAAATATAAACTAGCAGAGTGGCATGAACATATATATACTATCAAACATATATATACTATCAAATATAATATCAAGTGGGAAGCAGCCGCATAGCACAGGGAGATCAGCTCTTTGCTTTGTGACCACCTAGAGGGGTGGGATAGGGAGGGTGAGAGGGAGACACAAGAGGGAGGAGAAATGGGGATATATGTATATGTATAGCTAATTCACTTTGTTATACAGCAGAAACTAACACACCATTGTGAAGCAGTTATATTCCAATAAAGATGTTAAAAAAATAAAATATAATATAATGATAAACTTAAAATAAACGAAAGCAAAGTTTCAAGTTATTTTTTCATTCCACAATGTATTTGTCTATCAGTTATTTATTTATTTATTTATTTTTGGTAAATAATAAAATCACTTAATATAAAAAAAATTTTAGATGGGCATTAATTTAAGGCACTTTGAGGAACATAATAGAAAATATCTTCAACAGGGATTTTGCAGAAGATATAAATGAATTTTTCACATGGTTGCATTTTTCAAAGAGCTTCAAAAAATGTTAAGGGTAAGATAGCAAATTGTAGTTCAGTTAAATAATATCTACATGTTCCTTTTAAGTCTGAAAGACATTTTAGAACATCCAGAGAAATAAGTTCTTAGTAAGTCCAATAATCTGCCCATTTAAGTAGTTATTGGACAACTTTGGGTGTTCTGTTTTGTTTTGTTTTGTTGCTTTGAGGGAGGAGACAGGAAGACACTGAGACAGTTTGAGTACTGCTAGGTGTGCCACGTGGGCAAAATGTTTTCCAATTCATCTTCTCATTTGATCTTATTTTATCAATGCATAAATCTTAGAGGGAAGTTTCACTTTTTTCATTTGGGGTCTTCAAAGTTATAGGTTCAGAGAGATTAAATGACTTGCCCTAGATCATATCGTATCATTAATAATATCTATGTCAGAGTGACTACAAACCCACAAGACTTTAAAATCCAGGTACTTTCTGCTGTAGAGTGGCTCATCTTGATGACAAAAAGTTTTCCCTTTTTGGATCTCCTGTGACTACCTTTCAATATAATACTGATTTTACTTATTTAGTCCCTTATTTAAGGTTGTAAGCCCTTTTGAGAATAAACTGTATGTTATTTTCATGTTCTTTTCTCCTACAATTTCTATTCCAATGCATATATAATATAATATAGCCCCTGTTCATCTGGGGAGTCCTCCCTCTTTGCCAATTTAAGAAAATCCAGATGTGATTTTTCTAAGGGAGACTTGTTAACATTTATTTGTTGAAGACAATTTTAGACAGAGGAATTGCACAGGAACAATTATAAATCAATGTGTCAACCAGTTTAAATGGAAAGCAGTTGGAATTAGTCACTTTAATGCTGAAGGAAGGGCTTCATGAAATAAATACATTACATGCCATGTTTTGAATAAGTAGATGAAAATCTGATGACTTCAAATTCAGTCCTGAAATTATGGAATGACTGACTCATGTTTTTTAAAAAAGCAGAAATCATTTACAAAGCTCACTTTGACAATCAGGAGATTTCAGACTGTCAGTAATGATGATGACAATAGTTAAAATTTACTGAAAACCCCTATGTGTCAGATATTATGGGATGCTCTTTCCTAATCAATTTTTGCATATGCCTCAACACAAACCCAAAAGGTTGATTTTTTAAATTCTCATTTTACAAACAAAACAATTTAGGATTAGAGTCTACCGTCTTTTCTGTCCAGGGTTCAACAATTAATAAATGATAGAGGCAGGATTTAAAACTAGGTCTGTATGACTTCAAAACACAAGCTTTTACCTTGGAAAGCAATGTTGAATTGTGAATAAGAATGCTGGCTCTGTTTCACTGTCTGGATTTGAATTTCAGCTCCACTACTACAGGTTACATGACTTTCCAACTCCCAAAGCATCAGTTTACTCATTTTATAAATTGAGGATGTAGTAAAGGTTAAAACGAATTAATGTACATAATGTGCTGCCTAACACAAAGTAAGTGATCAATAAATATGACATTGTGATGATGATGTTAATTATGAAACTGACAATGATGAATTTATAAACCGTATATTAATATTTATACCCATAGTATCTTGCACAAAGTTTGGACTACTTTTTATTCCCTTTGCATAGAAAAAGGCTAAGCATACAGGGCTAAACTAAGTATATGCTCAATAGATGTTTGCTAACTGAGCACTGAGATGGTATAAAAAAATTATGAGTCTTATTTGTATTTTATTCCCATTTCTCTAGACAATCATACCCATAGCTTGGGAACCTGAACGTAAATTCATTTTAGGTAGAAATCCCATGAATGATATTATAAATGCTTTGAAGGGAACATTTCCAGATGTCGTAAGATTAGAATAATTATTATAGTACCTCACCTTGGCTAGGAGTGTAGATACTTATTAAATTTCTACAAGAAAAAAAAATGGGAAGGTGGTTTATTGGATTTTATAGAGAAATTCTTCCTTCAGATATTTGATAGGAAAATGGAGAGTAGATTGAGGGAGATGAGATACAGAGGAAATAAGAATTATTTATTAATTCCTTTCAGAAAATTTATTTGTCAGATCTATTCGAGGGAATTTTGTTTTTATTCCTTTTTGAGCATTGTCAATAACTTTTCTAATCCTTATTTAACTTAATTAAACCCACCAGCTTCATAATTCTTCTCAGGAGAAGACCTTGAATTTTGTTTTGAGAATAAAAATAATAAAAATGTTTAAGGTAAAGTCAAAACATTTTTGCCAAGTAAACTTACATATTTGAGATTTAACACTCCCTTTTCTAAGTGCTAAAGGGACTTTGAAAGGATTCCATGGACTGACCCTTGACTAATTGTAGTGTTAACACGGGTACTCATAAAGTAGATAACAAATGGTTATTTGCTGGAAATGAGGACAGTTTTTCAGTATGTGTTTTGTTCTCAGTGTCATTCCTTGTTTCCCTGAAGAATTCTGCAGATGTCCCAATGCTGTGTAAACTGGCTTAATGCCAATTTTAGTGGACAAACCTATTTTTTCTTCTTCCCTCTGCCCCTTCCTCTATTCCCATGCTCTCTCTGTCTCTCTCTCATTTCACTCCTCCCCACCACCATCTTTCTCCTTTCCTTCCCTTTTTCAATAATAAATACGATAAAGCCTTATTTTGTTCAAGACATCATGATAGGTTTGGGGTAAACAAACATGAATGTCACATTGTCCTGTTCTTAATGGCCTTATTGCCTGGCCAGCAAGAGAGACAATTAAGCAAGTAGGTAGAAGGGAAGTATCAGGGTACAGTGCTTAAAAGAAGTTATTCTAGAAGCAAATGTTTCAGGGAGAGGCAAGAGACAAGATAAACCAGCCTACATGTGGACAGAAATGCAAGACAGTTTGCCATAAGAATGTGCATTCTTGTGCAAAATCCAGCAAAAATTTGCCATTGCTTCACATTCTTTTTTATATTTTCATCTTTTTCCCTGAGCTCACAGAGTGACCAAAGCAGTATTAAATATGACTGCAACATGTTCTTCTCTTTTTGACCTCTGTACTCACGTATTTGACCCCTCCATGGCTTTTGACACATATAATCACCACCTCCACCTATAAATACTTTTACCACTGACTTCCAGGATATCATACTCTCCTGTTTCCATCTGATTTTACTCTTTCTCCATCTCTTTTGCTGGAACCTCCTCATCTCTCTTACATCTTATATTTTTTAAGCTCCAGATCTTATTCTTCAAACATCTTTTCTGTCTGCTTTCTATGCCTTCTACCCCATCTTGGTGATATTACCCAGTTTCAAGGCTAAAGTCTGATATATCTAGTCCAGACTTCTTATCTGAAGTCTCTTATTCCTGTTTTCTTTTTCTCCTAATACTTAGTACTTTCTAACACTATCTCCTAATACTTAGTACTTTCTAACACTATAGAGGAATTATTTTGTTTATTTTCAATTTTCTTCTACTTAAGTGTAAGTTTTACAGGAATGGTACTCTGTAACTGATTCACTTCTTAGAGCTTGGAATAATGCTTGCTCAGAGCAGGGACTCAGTAATGGTTTTGTTTTGTTTGGGAGCTGCATGGCAAGAGTCAGAATTCTCCAAGACACACAAATATTAGTCCAGCCTAGTTTTATAAGTCCAAGAGTTGTAGAAGATCAACCACAATACAAGCGTAATCAGTGTAATTCATATTCGCAGCTGCCACTGAGTCCATGATAAATTTGAAAAGTCAAGAACTTTATTTCTTAGATTTTTTTCTTTTTTTCTTTTCTTTCTTTTTTTTTTTTTTTTGTGGTACATGGGCCTCTCACTGTTGTGGCCTCTCCCGTTGCGGAGCACAGGCTCCGGATGCGCAGGCTCAGCGGCCATGACTCACGGGCCCAGCCGCTCCACGGCATGTGGGATCTTCCCGGACCGGGGCACGAACCTGCGTCCCTGCATCGGCAGGCGGACTCTCAATCACTGCGCCACCAGGGAAGCCCTCTTAGATTTTTTTTAAAATGAGTTTTTTTTAAATAAAGTTGTTTTGAGGGAAGAGGTCCCTGTGCTTTTACCCACATTTGCAATGTTGGAGAAACTGGTCCTCTATTTCCTCTTCATACATTCATTTATTTCACATTTAGGAGTTACCATATGTTTAACCCACAATAACATTCTAGAATGTGAACTAAGATAGCAGATGTATATGCACCTCACAGTGGCAATTTTTTTTTATTCTTTATTTTGTGTGGCTACTATCATTGTATATAATATATGAAGTGACAATTTACATACAGACTTGGGATGATATGGGTGGACATGAGTAACGCCCTCTTCAGTTGGTCCAGAATCCTTCTACCTTACTTTTGCTTCAAGAAGGCCTGTTCACCAGTTGTGTGCACAGTCAGCAGAGCAGCCCTGCCTCTGGCAGTTCATAATTTAGCCAGTGGGATGCCAGATTGATTCTCAATTGGCAGCCAAACAGAACAGAATAGCTCCATAGGGCCAGAATTGAGAGCTGTGCTAGATTTCTTGCTTGTTTTTCTTTCCTCTTTCCTTTCCTTTTATAAGTATTATTATCATGAGTCACCCGCTTGAAGTCTAGAGAGAACTAGCAACTGGTTCTTGTACTCAACAATGAAAAAGATACAAGACTGGTAAAGTGGTTCAAATACTCACACTCAGAATCCAGGGGGTTAAACTACAACCTGAATACCACCAACAGCCCCCCAACCCATTACCAAAAGAAAATGCAAAACAAACAAAAACTTAAATGGATAAAGAAGCAGCTATAACCTTGTAGTGTTTTACTTTCTTGCTTTTAAACGGCAAGTCTACAACCCCTCATAATATTTTCTTTTCTTTTTTTATTTTTTTTTATAGAGCAGGTTCTTATTAGTTATCCATTTTATACACATCAGTGTATACCTGTCAATACCAAACTCCCAAATCATCACACCACCACCCCCAACCCCTGCCACTTTCCCCCCTTGGTGTCCATACATTTGTTCTCTACATCTGTGTCTCAATTTCTGCTCTGCAAACCGATTCATCTGTACAATTTTCTAGGATCCACATATATGCATTAATATACGATATTTGTTTTTCTCTTTCTGACCTACTTTACTCTGTATGACAGTCTCTAGCTCCATCCATGTCTCAACAAATGACCCAATATCATTCCTTTTTATGTCTGAGTAATATTCCATTGTATATATGTACCACATCTTCTTTATCCATTCATCTGTCGATGGGCTTTTAGGTTGTTTCCATGACCTGGCTATTGTAAATAGTGCTGCAATGAACATTGGGGTTCATTTGTCTTTTTGAATTGTGGTTTTCTTTGGGTATATGCCCAGTACTGGGATTGCTGGATCATATGGTAATTATATTTTTAGTTTTTTTAAGGAACCTCCATACTGTTTTCCATAGTGGCTCTATCCGTTTACATTCCCACCAACAGTGCAAGAGGGTTCCCTTTTCTCCACACCCTCTCTAGTATTTGTTGTTTGTAGATTTTCTGATGAAGCCCATTCTAACTGGTGTGAGATGATACCTCATTGTAGTTTTGATTTGCATTTCTCTAATAATTAGTGATGTTGAGCAGCTTTTAATGTTCCTCTTGGCCATCTGTATGTCTTCTTCGGAGAAATGTCTATTTAGGTCTTCTGCCCATTTCTGGATTGGGTTGTTTGCTTTTTAATATTGAGCTGCATGGGCTGTTCATATATATTGGAGATTAATCCTTTGTCCGTTGATTCATTTGCAAATATTTTCTCCCATTCTGAGGGTTGTCTTTTCATCTTGTTTATGGTTTCTTTTGCTGTGCAAAAGCTTTGAAGTTTCATTAGGTCCCATTTGTTTATTTTTGTTTTCATTTCCATTACTCTAGGAGGTGGATCAAAAAAGATCTTGCCATGATTTATATCAAAGAGTGTTCTTCCTATGTTTTACTCTATGAGTTTTAGAGTGTCCGGTCTTACATTTAGATCTCTAATCCATTTTGAGTTTATTTTTGTGTATAATGTTAGGGAGTGTTCTAATTTCATTCTTTTACATATAGCTGTCCAGTTTTCCCTGCACCACTTATTGAAGAGACTGTCTTTTCTACATTGTATATTCTTGTCTCCTTTATCATAGATTAGTTTACCATAGGTGTGTGTATTTATCTCTGGGCTCTCTATCTTGTTCCATTGATCTATGTTTCAGTTTTTGTGCCAGTACCATATTGTCTTGATTACTGTAGCTTTGTAGTATAGTCTAAAGTCAGAGAGTCTGATTCCTCCAGCTGCGTTTTTTTTCCTCAAGACTGCTTTGGCTATTCGGGGTCTTTTGTGTCTCCATACAAATTTTAAGATTTTTTGTTCTAGTTCTGTAAAAAATGCCATTGGTAATTTGATAGAGATTGCATTGAATCTGTAGATTGCTTTGGATAGTATAGTCATTTTCACAATATTGATTCTTCCAATCCAAGAACATGTTATATTTCTCCATCTGTTGGTATCATCTTTAATTTATTTCCTCAGTGTCTTATAGTTTTCTGCATACAGGTCTTTTGTCTCCCTAGGTAGGTTTATTCCTAGGTATTTTATTCTTTTTGTTGTAATGGTAAATGGGAGTGTTTCCTTAATTTCTCTTTCAGATTTTAATCATTAGTGTATAAGAGATTCCTGTGCATTAATTTTGTATCCTACAACTTTACGAAATTCATTGATTAGCTCTAGTAGTTTTCTGGTGGCATCTTTAGTATTCTCTATGTAGAGTATCATGTCATCTGCAAAAAGTGACAGTTTTACTTCTTTTTTTCCAATTTGTATTCCTTTTATTTCTTTTTCTTCTCTGATTGCCGTGGCTAGGACTTCCAAAACTATGATGAATAATAGCAGTGAGAGTGGACATCCTTTCTTGTTCCTAATCTTAGAGGAAATGCTTTCAGTTTTTCACCACTAAGAATGATGTTTCTTGTGGGTTTGTCATATATGTCTTTTATTATGTTGAGGTAGCTTCCCTCTATGCCCACTTTCTGGAGAGTTTGTATCATAAATGGTTGTTGAATTTTGTCAAAAGCTTTTTCTGCATCTATTCAGATGATCATATCATTTTTATTCTTCAATTTATTAATATGGTGTATCACATTGATTGATTCATGTATATTGAAGAATCCTTGCATCCCTGAAGTAAATCCACTTGATCATGGTGTATGATCCTTTTAATGTGTTGTTGAATTCTGTTTGCTAGTATTTTGTTGAGGACTTTTGCATCTATATTCATCAGTGATATTGGTATGTAATTTTCTTTTTTTGTCGTATCTTTTTCTTGTTTTGCTATCAGGGTGATGGTGGCCTCATAGAATGAGTTTGAGAGTGTTCCTTCCTCTGCAAACTTTTAGAAGAGTTTGAGAAGGATGGGTGTTATCTCTCTCTCAATGTTTGATAGAATTCACCTGTAAAGCCATTCGGTCCTGGAGTTTTGCTTATTAGAAGATTTTTAATCACAGTTTCAGTTTCATTATTTGTGATTTCTCTGTTCATATATTCTATTTCTTCCTGGCTCAGTCGTGGAAGGTTATACCTTTCTAAGAATTTGTCCATTTCTTACAGGTTGTCCATTTTATTGGCATGGAGTTGCTTGTAGTAGTCTCTTAGGATACTTTGTATTTCTGCAGTGTCTGTTTTCATTTCTAACTTTATTGATTTGAGTCCTCTCCCTCTTTTTCTTGATGAGTCTGGTTAATGGTTTATCAATTTTGTTTATCTTCTCAAAGAACCAGCTTTTAGTTTTATTGATCTTTGCTACTGTTTTCTTTGTTTCTATTTCATTTATTTCTGCTCTGATCTTTATGATTTCTTTCCTTCCGCTAACTTTGCGTTTTGTTTGTTCTTCTTTCTCTAGTTCCTTTAGGTGTAAGGTTAGATTATTTATTTGAGATTTTTCTTGTTTCTTGAGGTAGGCTTGCATAGCTGTAAACTTCCCTCTTATAACTGCTTTTGCTGCATCCCATAGATTTTGGATTGTCGTGTTTTCATTGTAATTTGTCTCTAGGTATTTTTTGATTTCCTCTTTGATTTCTTCAGTGATCTCTTGGTTATTTAGTAATGTACTGTTTAGCCTTCATGTGTTTGTGTTTTTTGTGTGTTTTTCCCCTGTAATTTATTTCTAATCGCATAGCGTTGTGGTCAGAAAAGATGCATGATATGATTTCAATTTTCTTAAATTTACAGAGGCTTGATTTGTGACCCAAGATGTGATCTATTCTGGAGAATGTTCCATGCGCATTTGAGATGAAAGTGTAATCTGCTGTTTTTGGATGGAATGTCCTATAAATATGAATTAAATCTACCTGGTATATTGTGTCATTTAAAGCTTCTGTTTCCTTATTTATTTTCATTTTGGATGATCTGTCCATTGGTGTCAGTGAGGTGTTGAAGTCCCCCACTATTATTGTGTTACTGTCGATATCCTCTTTTACAACTGTTAGCAGTTACCTTATGTATTGAGGTGATCCTATGTTGGATGTATATATATTTATAATTGTTTTATCTTCTTGGATTGATCCCTTGATCATTATGTAGTGTCCTTCCTTGTCTCTTGTAATATTCTTTATTTTAAAGTCTATTTTATCTGATATGAGTATTGCTATTCCACCTTTCTTTTGATTTACATTTGCATGGAATATCTTATTCTATCCCCTTCATTTCAGTCTGTATGTGTCCCTTGGTCTGAAGTGGGTCTCTTGTAGACAGAGTATATATGGGTCATGCTTTTGTATCCATTCAGCATGTCTGTGTCTTTGGGTTTAAGCATTTAATCCATTCACGTTTAAGGTAATTATCAATATGTATGTTCCTATCACCATTTTCTTAATTGTTTTGGGTTTGTTTTTGTAGGTCTTTTTCTTCTCTTGTGTTTCCCACTTAGAGAAGTTCCTTTGGTATTTGTTGTAGAGCTGGTTTGGTGGTGCTGAATTCTCTTAGCTTTTGCTTGTCTGTAAAGCTTTTGATTTCTCCATCGAATCTTAATGAGATCCTTGCCAGGTAGAGTAATTTGGTTGGAGGTTTTCCCTTTCATCACTTTATAAATATATCATGCCACTCCCTTCTGGCCTGTAGAGCTTCTGCTGAGAAATCAGCTGTTCACCTTATGGGAGTTCCCTTGTATGTTATTTGTTGTTTTTCCCTTGCTGCTTACAATATTTTTTCTTTGTCTTTAAATTTTGCCAATTTGACTACTCTGTATCTTGGTGTGTTTCTCCTTGGGTTTATCCTGTATGGGACTCACTGTGCTTCCTGGATTTGGGTGGCCATTTCCTTTCCCATGTTAGGGAAGTTTTTGACTATAATCTCTTCAAATATTTTCTCGTGTCCATTCACTCTCTCTTCTCCTTCTGGGACCCCTATAATGTGAATGTTGTTGCATTTAATGTTGTCCCAGAGGTCTCTTAGTCTGTCTTCATTTCTTTTCATTCTTTTTTCTTTATTCTGTTCTCCAGCAGTGAATGCTACCATTCTGTCTTCAAGGTCACTTATGCGTTCTTCTGCCTCAGTTATTCTGCTATTGATTCCTTCTAGTGTAGTTTTCATTTTAGCTATTGTATTGTTCATCTGTGTTTGTTTGTTCTTTAATTCTTCTAGTTCTTTGTTAAACACTTCTTGCATCTTCTCGATATTTGCCTCCATTGTTTTTCCAAGGTCCTGGATCATCTTCAGTATCATTATTCTGCATTCTTTTTCTGGAAGATTTCCTGTCTCCACTTCATTTAGTTGTTTTTCTGGTGTTTTATCTTGTTCCTTCATCTGGTACATAGCCCTCCCTCTGCCTTTTCATCTTGTCTATCTTTCTGTGAATGTGGTTTTTGTTCCATAGGCTGCAGAATTGTAGTTCTTATTCTCATAATATTTTCTATACCTTTTTCTTGGAAGAAAATTATTTTTAATGTTGCACATTAAAAATGATCATAAATGTACTCCACTGTTGCTAAGTTTTAGAACCACATCTTACACTAACAATCAGAGTTATCTATTTGTAAATGATGGTTAAAAAAGCAAATCCTTAAATAATCCTCATCGGAAAACTGGAAATTAATTATCACACTATAACTAGTTAAGTAGAAATGAAGTAAATAAGGATAGAGGAATAATTGCTGCCTTTGGGTTATTTCATGCCTGCAACTCACCCTGAGACTGATAAGTTCCCCTCAAAATGCCTTTTAAAGTTTTATTGTACTGTGAAGTGCGTCTTTTGAAACAGTTAATAAAGTAACTTAATATGCAAAACCTTTGATCATATTCTCTTGTCTACACATTTCAATGGATCCTTAGCTTCTGTTCCACCAAGTATATTTACTCATCCAATTGTGATTTCTTTATTATTGCTATTGAACATTATCTCAGACACTTGGAATTTTGAGACATGTACTTCAGTCTTAAAAGAGAGCCTCAGAGCCTTGGTTCATTGTTGGAACATTCTTTTGGGCTGTTCCATCCTATATTCGTTCAACATATTGTGTGTTACTTTAGTGTTCTGACTTCAATTACATTGTGAAATAAACAATATCAACTGGGAGCAAAATTTGAACTACTTCTGTCAATTATAACCCTGAGACAAAGAATTTTCAAGAATAAAATATTTTATATTGACCCTCCTTCTCACGAGAAGTTTCCTTAGCAGAGTCATACCTCTTTTGGTGTTTGTTCCAACCAGAGAACCATTCCCCTACCATTAGCTCTCAGGGTGAAGTTTATCACATTTACTACTTTGTTAAATGTTTCCTTCCTACATTATATGATTCCTAGTTCAATGTCATGTACTGTTATAAACATTGAACTTGGCTTTCCAGACTCACAAGACATGTGTTAATATTCCAGTTGGTGGTCAGGTCTAGGGAAAAAGTAGAACTTGAATACATGGTTTCCTCTATATTAAGACATTAGATACATTGTGATACTCTCCTTTCCATAAACCTTTCAGAAAATAAATGAAACACCACTACATTGAAACTGCACATGGATTTAAGATGTATTCTTATTTCAGAAAATTTTAAATTGAAAAACATATATTTCTTAAAATAAAGGAATATAGTAACTGTTGTTGATAAGCCTTGATTATTTGTATAACATTGAAGGGAGGATGAAATATTTTTTTCCTTCTTTCTCCTTACTTTTTTTTTTTTTTTTTTACTGTATGAATTATTTCTCCCTTTCCTGTAACTGAAATCTTGTCAGTCAGGAGGCCTAAAGATACTTAGAAAACAAAGCTTGCATAAAGCTCACTTCCCTCAATGTTTATGTTTTGTAGAAACATTGAAGATTTCAAGATTTGTTACTGTCCCTCAGTAACACAATTCTCAGACACTAAGAAATCATTTATGATGAAAAAAAAAAAAGAAGGAAGAAAAAAGAACTTTTAGAATCTGAGGCAAAGGCCATACACCTAGGAATTTACAGACTAGAACATACCTTGAGAAATAATATTTTTACGGCTTTTGAGATTTATGATCTACTGATACATTGAAATTAATTGGCCATGAGAATTCACAGGAAGATACTTGTATAGCACCCACTGGGTGAGCTCATTTTATTCAACCCATAAATTTCATTGAAAAAATTACTGAAAGCTGATGAAAAGATTTGTACTCTGAAAGGAAAGCAAAACCAAATAACACAAAATTCACCTGGAAAAACTGATGATACCAGAGAAGGGTAATGTCCCTTTTCAGAATCACCTTGACAAATGCCTTCAAGCCAGTAGCAAGTACCAAGAAATGGACATTGAAGACACAGTCTTTCTGCTGAAAGCCAATGTTCAAACACAGGAAATTGCAGCAGAAAAACGGAAAGGAGTCTCAAAGAGGTTAATACATAGTTTCCTATTTTTTTTTTAATTTTTTAATTTTATTTATTTTATACAGCAGATTCTTATTAGTTATCCATTTTTTACATATTAGGGTACATATGTCAATCCCAATTTCCCAGTTCATCACACCACCACCACCACCCCTGCCACCTTCCCACCTTGGTGTTATGTTTGTTCCCTACATCTGTGTCTCTATTTCTGCCCTGCAAACCGGTTCATCTGTACCATTTTTCTAGGTTCCACATATATGTGTTAATATACGATATTTGTTTTTTTTTCTTTCTGACTTACTTCACTCTGTATGACAG
The DNA here is from genome assembly GCF_963455315.2 of Globicephala melas. Taxonomy (NCBI): domain Eukaryota; kingdom Metazoa; phylum Chordata; class Mammalia; order Artiodactyla; family Delphinidae; genus Globicephala; species Globicephala melas. Next base: position 159,407,094 of record NC_083315.2, on the reverse strand, counting down.
TCTCTAGATCCATCCACATCTCTACAAATGGCCCAATTTCATTCCTTTTTATGGCTGAGTAATATTCCATTGTATATATGTACCACATCTTCTTTATCCATTCATCTGTCGATGGGCATTTAGGTTGTTTCCATGACCTGGCTATTGTAAATAGTGCTGCATTGAACACTGGGGTGCATGTCTCTTTTTGAATTATGGTTTTCTCTGGGTATATGCCAAGTAGTTGGATTGCTGGGTCATATGGTAATTCTATTTTTAGTTTTTTAAGGAACCTCCATACTGTTTTCCATAGTGGCTGTATCAATTTACATTCCTGCCAACAATGCAAGAGGGTTCCCTTTTCTCCACACCCTCTCCAGCATTTTTTTGTTTGTAGATTTTCTGATGATGCCCATTCTAACTGATGGGAGGTGATACCTCATTGTAGTTTTGATTTGCATTTCTCTAATAATTAGTGATGTAGAGCAGCTTTTCATGCGCTTCTTGGCCATATGTATGTCTTTGTTGGAGAAATGTCTATTTAGGTCTTCTGCCCATTTTTGGATTGGGTTGTTTTGTTTTTTTTTTTAATATTGAGCTGCATGAGCTGTTTATTTATTTTGGAGATTAATCCTTTGCTTATTGATTAATTTGAAAATATTTTCTCCCATTCTGCAAGTTGTCTTTTCACCTTGTTTATGGTTTCCTTTGTGCAAAAGCTTTGAAGTTTCATTAGGTTCCATTTGTTTATTTTTGTTTTTATTTCCATTACTCTAAGAGGTGGATCAAAAAAGATCTTGCTGGGCTTCCCTGGTGGTGCAGTGGTTGAGAGTCTGCCTGCCGATGCAGGGGACACGGGTTCGTGCCCCGGTCCGGGAGGATCCCACATGCCATGCTGTGCCCATGAGCCATGGCTGCTGAGCCTGCATTTCTGGAGCCTGTGCTCCACAACGGGAGAGGCCACAGCACTGAGAGCCTTGCATACTGCAAAAGAAAAAGAAAAAGAAAAAACAATCTTGCTGTGATTTATGTCAAAGAGTGTGCTTCCTATGTTTTCTTCTAAGAGTTTTATAGTGTCCAGTCTTACTTTTAGATCTGTAATCCATTTTGAGTTTATTTTTGTGTATAGTGTTAGGGAGTGTTCTAATTTTCTTCTTTACATGTAGCTGTCCAGTTTTCCCAGCACAACATATTGAACAGACTGTCTTTTCTATATTGTATATCCTAGCTTCCTTTGTCATAGATTAGTTGACCATAGGTGCATGGGTTTATCTCTGGACTTTTTCTCCTGTTCTAATGATCTATATTTCTGATTTTGTACCAGTACCATATTGTCTTGATTACTGTATCTTTGTAGTATAGTCTGAAGTCAGAAAGTCTGATTCCCCTAGCTCTTTGGGGTCTTTTGTGTCACCATACTGCTTTGGCTCAAGACTGCTTTGGCTATTTGGGGTCTTTTGTGTCTCCATACAAATTTTAAGATTTTTTGTTCTAGTTCTGTAAAAAATGTCATTGGTAATTTGATAGGGATTGCACTGAATCTGTAGATTGCTTTTGGTAGTATAGTCATTTTCACAATATTGATTCTTCCAATCCAAGAACATGGTATATCTCTCCATCTGTTGGTATCATCTTTAATTTCTTTCTTCAGTGTCTTATTGTTTTCTACATACAGGTCTTTTGTCTCCCTAGGTAGGTTTATTCCTAGGTATTTTACTCTTTTTGTTTCAGTGATAAAGGGGAGTGTTTCCTTAATTTATCTTTCAGATTTTTCATCAGTAGTGTATAAGAATGCAAGAGATTTCTGTGCATTAATTTTGTATCCTGCAACTTTACCAAATGCATTGATTAGCTCTAGTAGTTTTCTGGTGGCACATTTAGGATTCTCTATATGTAGTATCATTTCATCCGCAAACAGTGACAGTTTTACTTCTTCTTTTCAAATTTGTATTCCTTTTATTTTTTTATCTTCTTCTCTGATTGCCATGGCTAGGACTTCCAAAACTATGTTGAATAATAGCGGCAAAAATGGGCACCCTTGTCTTGTTCCTGATCTCATAGGAAATGCTTTCAGTTTTTCACCACTGAGAATGATGTTTGTTGTGGGTTTGTTGTATATGGCATTTATTGTGTTGAGGTAGGTTCCCTCTATGCCCACTTTCTGGAGAGTTGTATCATAAATGGTTGTTGAATTTTGTCAAAAGCTTTTTCTGCATCTATTGAGATGATCATATGGTTTTTATTCTTCAATTTGTTAATATGGTGTATCACATTGATTGATTCGTGTATATTGACGAATCCTTGCATCCCTGAGGTAAATCCCACTTGATCATGGTGTATGATCCTTTTAATATGTTGTTGAATTCTGTTTGCTAGTATTTTGTTGAGGATTTTTGCATCTATATTCATTAGTTATATTGGTCTGTAATTTTCTTTTTTTGTCATATCTTTTGTCTAGTTTTGGTATCAGGGTGATGGTGGCCTCATAGAATGAGTTTGGGAGTGTTCCTTCCTCTGCAATTTTTTGGAAGAGTTTGAGATGGACAGGTGTTAGCTCTCCTCTCAGTGTTTGATAGAATTCACCCATGAAGCCTTCTGGTCCTGGACTTTTGTTTATTGGAAGATTTTTAATCACAGTTTCAATTTCATTACTTGTGATTGCTCTCTTCATATTTTCTATTTCTTCCTGGCTCAGTCTTGGAGGGTTATGCCATTCTAAGAATTTGTTCATTTCTTCCAGGTTGTCCATTTTATTGGCATAGAGTTGCCTGTATTAGTCCCTTAGGATGCTTTGTATTTCTGCAGTGTCTGTTGTAACTTCTCCTTTTTCATTTCTAATTTTATTGATTTGGGTCCTCTCCCTCTTTTTCTTGATGATTCTGGCTAATGGTTTATCAATTTTGTTTATCTTCTCAAAGAACCAACTTTTAGTTTTATTGGTCTTTGCCTTTGTTTTCTTTGTTTGTGTTCATTTATTTCTGCTCTGATCTTTATGATTTCCTTCCTTCTGCTAACTTTGGGTCTTGTTTGTTCTTCTTTCTCTTAATTCCTTTAGGTGTAAGGTTAGATTGTTTATTTGAGATTTTTCTTGTTTCTTGTGGTAGGCTTGTATTTCTATAAACTTCCCTCTTAGTACTGCTTTTTCTACATCCCATAGGTTTTGGATAGTTGTGTTTTCATTGTAATTTGTCTCTAGGTATTTTTTCATTTCCTCTTTGATTTCTTCAGTGATCTATTTCTTCAGTTATTTAGTAATGTATTGTTTAGCCTCCATGTGTTTTTTTTTTTTAATGTTTTCCCTGTAACTGATTTCTAATCTCGTAGCATTGCTTGATATGATTTCAATTTTCTTAAATTCATTGAGGCTTGATTTGTGACCCAAGATGTGATCTATTCTGGAGAATGTTCCATGCACAGTTGAGAAGAAAGTGTAATCTGCTGTTTTTGAATGGAATGTCCTATAAATATCAATTAAATCTATCTGGTCTATTGTGTCCTTTAAATCTTGTGTTTCCTTCTTAATTAAGTGAGATGTTGAAGTCCCCCACTCTGATTGTGTTATTTTTGATTTCCTCTTTTATGGTGGTTAACAGTTGCCTTATGTATTGAGGTGCTCCTATGTTGGGTGCATATATATTTATAATTGTTACACCTTCTTCTTGGATTGATCCCTTGATCATTATGTATTGTCCTTCGTTGTCTATTGTAACATTCTTTATTTTTAAAGTCTATTTTATCTGATATGAACATTGCTACTACAGCTTTCTTTTGATTTCCATTTGCATGGAATATCCCATTCCTTCACTTTCATATTGTATGTGTCCCTAGGTTTGAAGTGGGTCTCTTGTAGAGACCATATATATGGGAGTGATTTTTGTATCCATTCAGTGAACATCTGTCATTTGGTTGGAGCATGTAATCCATTTACATTTTAGGTAATTTTCTATATGTATGTTTCTATTACCATTTTCTTAATTGTTATGGATTTGTTTTTGTAGGTCCTTTTCTTCTCTTGTGTTTCCCACTTAGAGAAGTTCCTTTAGCATTTGTTTTAAAGCTGGTTCGGTGGTGCTGAATTCTTTTAGTTTTTGCTTATCTCTAAAGTTTTAATTCTCAGTTGAATCTGAATGAGATCCTTGCTGGGTAGTGTAATCTTGGTTGTAGTTTTCTCCCTTTCATCACTTTAAATATATCATACCACTCCCTTCTGGCTTGTAGAGTTTCTCCTGAGAAATCAGCTGTTCACCTTATGGGAGTTCCCTTGTATGTTATTTGTCATTTTTCCCTTGCTGCTTTCAATAATTTTTCTTTGTCTTTAATTTTTGCCTATTTGATTACTATGTGTCTCGGCATGCTTCTCCTTGGGTTTATCCTGTATGGGACTCTCTGCCTTTCCTGGATTTGGGTGGCTATTTCCTTTCCCATATTAGGTACGTTTTCAACTATAATCTCTTCAAATATTTTCTCGGGTCCTTTCTCTTTCTCTTCTCCTTCTGGGACCCCTATAATGTGAATGTTGTTGCGTTTAATATTGTCCCGGAGGTCTGTTAGGCTGTCTTCATTTCTTTTCATTCTTTTTTCTTTATTCTATTCTGCAGCAGTGAATTCCACCATTCTGTCTTCCAGGTAACTTATCCATTTTTCTGCCTCAGTTATTCTGCTCTTGATTCCTTCTAGTCAATTTTTCATTTCAGTTATTTTTTGTTCATCTCTGTTTGTTGTTTAATTTTTCGAGGTGTTTGTTCTTTCATTTTTCTAGGTCTTTGTTAAACATTTCTTGCATTTTCTCGATATTTGCCTCCATTGTTTTTCCAAGGTCCTGGATCATCTTCACTATCAGTATTCTGAATTCTTTTTCTGTAGGTTTGCCTATTTCTACTTAATTTAGTTGTTTTTCTGGCATTTTATCTTGTTCTGTCATCTGGTACATAGCCTTCTGCCTTTTCATCTTGTCTGTCTTTCTGTGGTTTTTGTTCCACAGGTTACAGGATTGTAATTTTTCTTGCTTCTGCTGTCAGCCCTCTGGTGAATGAGGCTATCTAAGAGGCTTGTGGAAGTTTCCTGATGGGAGGAACTGGTGATGTGTAGAGCTGGATGTTGATTTGGTGGGTAGAGCTCAGTAAAACTTTAATCTACCTGTCTGCTGATGTGTGGGGCTGGGTACCCTCCTTGTTGGTTGTTTGGCCTGAGGAACCCAACACTGGAGCCTACCCTGCTCTTTGGTGGGGTTAATGTCGGACTCTGGGAGGGCTCACACCAAGGAGTACTTCCCAGAACTTCTGCTGCCAGTGTCTTAGTTCTCACAGTGAGCCACAGCCAATCCTGCCTCTGCAGGAGACCCTCCAACACTAGCAGGTTGGTCTGGTTCAGTGTCCTATGGGGTCACTGCTCCTTCCCCTGGATCCCGATGCACACACTACTTTGTGTGTGCCCTCCATGAATGGAGTCTCTCTTTCCCCCAGTCCTGTCAAAGTCCTGCAGTCAAATCCCACTAGACTTCAAAGTCTGATTCTCTAGGAATTCCTCCTCCCGCTGCTGGACCCCCAAGTTGGGAAGTCTGACGTGGGACTTAGAACCTTCACTCCAGTGGGTGGGCTTCTGTGTATAAGTGTTCTCCAGTTTGTGAGTCACCCACCCAGAGGTTATGGATTTTGATTTTATTGTGATTGCGCCCCTCTTACCATCTCATTGTGGCTTCTCCTTTGTCTTTGGATGTGGGGTATCTTTTTTGGTGAGTTCTAGTGTCTTCCTGTAGATAACTGTTCTGCAGTTAGTTGTGATTCCGGTGCTCTTGCAAGAGGGAGTGAGTGCACATCCTCCTATCCGCCATCTTGAACCAATCTCCTCAATACATAGTTTCTTAAAGTGAAATTTGAAGTTCTTTGAAATAAATGGCATAACTGCTAGAGAAATATATATCTACCTGTGCAGATTATATGTGCTATAATTCACTGTCACATTCATAAAGTATTCTATTACCACATGATTTATTGTTACTTGACTTTATTTCATGATAAGTGCAGGTATAAATATAGATATGAGTATAGATGTATGTAGGAAGATAAAGGTATAGAAATTGGCCTGTAAAACTTTACTTTGTTCTTCAACATCATATCATACTGAAATTTCTCACATTGTATGGGTGAATAATGCCCTGGAGATATTTTAACCATGAATTAAATATCAATCTTTAAAACCCTGGTGATGAGTGACGATATACTCAGCACAGTAAATGTTTCTAGCCCTAGCTAAAAAAAAAAAAAAAAAAAAAAAAAAATTGATTGATTCATCTTTATGGTGAAAAATGAAGGAAAGAAAACATAAAAAGACTAGCTCTGCATTAAAGTACTCTAGTCAAATCTAAACCTGATATCTGTGAAGATTCAGTTTGTAAAGACTGCTGACAAACCATCCTAGGCATGGTTGTTCTGTTTAACCAAATTTGTTGTTTTTAGGTTGCTCAGGGCTGAAAAGGAAATTTCTAGAAGCATGTTTATGTCTTCATTTCCTCTTGCACTCCAGAAAGATGATCATTTGTACTCTCTCAGAGATTGAAGAGAATCAGATTTGTGATCTAATTTGCCTTATCCTGGTTGCATAGAATGCATGTTAGGTATTGTATTCATAGCAGCAGTGTATATACTGCTGTATATGGGAAATTTCTAATCATACCTACTAAATTTTGTCTTTTAAGTTTAGTCACCATTATAAGAATAAGCTAAAGCTAAACTGCAT